>NW_026988415.1:5695000-10695000 GCF_030222135.1 Aotus nancymaae
ACATAAACTATTTTACATGGATTGATACATACTATAGAGTATGGTCTGTGTCTTGTACCTTTATTGTTAACTAACACACACACACCAACACGTATTTCACAAAAATTAGATTATACCTGCTTTATTTCATGATATATAACTTACAGGAAATCTTGGCAGAATATCTTAGGAAACATTTTAAAATGGAATAAAACATACATATAAACTGATTCTTACCATATAAACTATATTTACATAAAACTAATATGCAAAAGTGAGCATATTTAGGAAAAAAGCTAATATGTTGTAAACATGTTTCCTTGTCAATAGTAACTTATTCTAAAATAGAATATGAATTTGCTAAATATTTGAACATTTAGTTGTTCAAAATTTTTATTATGATTTTATAAATCTATAATGGAAATATTTATGTTTTTTAATATACTGGATTTTTTTTTGCTATAATTTCTTAGGAGTGCAATTAATATGTGTATTGATGTTTTGAGGGATTTTAAACAGAGTAAATAGCCAGTTTACCCTCCAAAAAGTACCTATTTGTGTTCCCACCAGAAGCATATGTCTTCCAGCTTCCATTGTTGATTTAGATATTTCGTTCTGCTTAGATTTGAGAGGGAGCTGATGAGTTCAAGGTCTTTGATTTCCATCTTGACTGAAACATTTAAGAAGTAAGTGGATATTAACATGTTATTCAAATCATATGTTCACTGCCTATAATCAATACAATCCCACCAAATGTCTTTATTTAAAACATCAACAGACAATTGTAAACAAATCTGAACTTATGAGGAAGACACTCCTTTGCAAGTTGATGCAGAAGTCATATTAGATGATGACAGAGGTTCACTTTTAGGCCACATTAGTTAGAATTGAGACTGGAATTCATTAGGTGCTAAAGTCTTATTCTAGGAAAATTAGATCAAATAGTGTGTTTAGAATAAATATTGCCAAATTTACCTGGTTTTTAAAATTGATGCCTCATTAAAATTAAATATTTTCTAATGATCAACTATCTTACTAATGGGGGCTGGTGTACTAGGCATGAACCAAATGTGGTAAAGTACAACTGATGTAAGACTAGAGAAGCAAGAGGCAATCACTGTCCATGAGAGAACCAGTCATTGAGAATCTCAGTGAGCAACCTTTGGTAAGTCATTTCACTGGACTCAATTCATTCATCATTCATTAGTTCATTGATTTCAAGCTCCTTCTGACTTTTTATAAGAATACCTAGTCAATGGTAAAACAATTGACAATTCAGCTTTTTATTTTATGAAAACAGGAAGTTGAAATATTTTTAAAAATCATAGTAAAAGGCACTACTTATATATCAAAAATAAAGTACAGGTTTAAAAGGAGCTGGAATTTGGCTACTAATAGGATAAATATTACTATTTCCTTCTTTTCCTGCAGAAATTTATTCTAGTTTTTGAATTATAGTAAGTTTTAATGGAAATTCAGGTCCGCTGCAAGACAGAGACAGCTTCCTTAAATCATATTATCCAATGTGCTTTTCATAAACATATGTTTCATCTCTTTGCAGGTGAAACCAGTTTTAAAGTTCTATCCCTGAGTTGTAAAACTTAGATCTTATTTATTTAGAAATTTGAGATCTGACTTCCTAGTATATGTGTGTAGCTGCATACATACATCTCATATATACATGGCATAAGTAGTTCAGAGAGTGTGGTTTGAAGTCAGAGACTTGGGTTAAAAATGCAACACTGTCTCTTACCAGGTTTATGACCTTGGGAAAGTTTAATAAACTCTATTTGGCTCAGTTTCTCATCTCTAAAATAAGGATGATAATGACAGTAATTACTTTCTAAAGTTGGGAGTATATAAATATAGAGAAAGATGGAATAGATAGATTAGATTAGATTAGATATAAATACATAGCAAGCCAAATTTGGCAATAAATATATAGTTCTTAGAACAGTGCTTGACACATTACTTAGGGTTAGCTATTATTGTCATCATTGTTATTACCGGTATCTAATTTTTAAAAAGCAAGAAGCAAGAATTCAATCCCTTTAACCTTGGAAACCACATTTGAAAGTGAATAAATTCCTTATTATAAACATACTAGTACAACTTGCAAAAGTACTCGCATTGTGAAAGCAACCATCTGGGGTTTCATTATGCTCTCTTTTCTGTAGTGATCCCAGTTTAAGGATTGGAAATATCTTGGGAAAGCAGTATGCTCTTGAGAACGGAGGAAAGATTCTGTGTTCAAGTAATTTTAAGATTGCTCATGAAATACAATTAAGAGATTATTATTTTTATTGCAGTATTTCTCAAAGGTTTTAATATGTTATTGTGCATTGTAAAGATTAAAAGAGGAATAGCATATGTAGTGTTTCCAAATGTTTTTGAAACCAGACTCTTAAGGAAATACTACCATGAGTAGCAAATCGGTCCCAACTATTTAGTCTCAGAATATCTTTTTAGTGTCAATAGCCTTCCATAATTTTAATTATATTTGTAGTATTAAGACAATACTTGACACAAAAATATCATAAATCAAATAACATGGTTAAAATTATATACTTCCCAAAAGCTATGTTTGTTTTCAGCATAGAAATATCATGTTTTGATGTGTAATTCACTCATTTTTATAAATCCAATTCTTACATATCTCAAGTATTTTTGTATTTATTCCAATAACTTTATGGTTCAAGGCCTGACAAGCAATGTTTCTGAACCCTCACTGTACATTTGACGACATCTGTGGAGTTTTAAAAAAATCTAACTGAGTGCCCAGATATGTCCCATAGAAAATTATATCTATATGGTCTTGGGTAGGACCTTAGCATTGAAATTTTTATCAGCTCTGCATGTCATTTCAATATATAGGCACACATACAAAAAAGTCTACTAGTCCTAGGTGTTAGTGAAAGAAGCCCTGAAATAATATCTAGGCTGATCAGAAACCATAACCAGAAGATAGCCAAGGGACATGGAGACGTGAAAATGGTAAAGGTATGACATGTTCCAGTAAAGGAATAGAGCTTATTTGAGGTTATGGTTGAGTGGCATATTTGGTGTCTGAAGAGATCAAGATTGAAGTGAATAACAGTAAATTTTAGGGTTTTATTTTATTTATTTTTACATATTTAGAGGGTAAAAATGCAGATTTCATACATGCATACATTGTGTAGTGGTGATGTGTGGCCTTTCAGTGTACTCATCACCTGAATAGTGAACATTGTATCTAATAATTAATTATTCAGCCCTCAAACTCCTCCCACCCTGTCACTTTTTGGAGTCTCCAATGTCTATTTCTCCACTCTATATATCCATGTTTAACCATTGTATAGCTCCAATTTATGAGTAAGAATATGCAGTATTTTACTTCCTTTTGCTCAGTTATTTTAGTTAGGATAATGGCCTGCAGTCCTATCTATACTGCTGCAAAAGACATGATTTCATTATTTTTTATGAGTCAGTAGCATTCTCTGGTATATATTTAACAGAATTTTCTTTATACAATTGTTCATTTATGAATTCTTAGGTTGATTCTATGACTTCATTATTGTGAAAAACTGTGATAAACATGTAAGTACAGGTATCTTTTTTATATAAGAATTTCTTCTATTTGAGTGTATAGCCAGTAGTGAGATTGCTAGATAAAATGGTAGTTCTGTTTTTGGTTCTTTGAGAAATCCCCATGCTGTTTTCCATAAAGCTTTTACTAATTTACATTCTCACCACCAGTGTATGTGTTCCTTTTTCTCTGCATCGTCACCAACATCTATATTTTTCAGTATTTATTTATTTATTTTGAGATGGCATTTTGCTTTTGTCCCCCAAGCTGGAGTGCAATGGCGTGATCTCGGCTCACTGGAACCTCCACCTCCCGGGTTCAAGCAATTGTCCTGTCTCAGCCTCCTTAGTATCTGGGATTACAGGTGCTTGCCACCACGCCCAGCTAATTTTTTTTTTTTTTTTTGTATTTTTAGTAGAAACCGGGTTTCATCATGTTAGCCAGGCTGGTCTTGAACTCCTGACCTCAGGTGATCCTCCTGCCTTGGCCTCCAAAACTGCTAGGATTACAGGCATGACCCACTGTGCTCGGTCATTTTTTCACTTTTTAATAAAGCCATTCTGACTGGCGTAATATGGTATGTCATTGTGGTTTTAATTTGAATTTCTCTGATGATTAGTCATGTTGAGCATTTTTTCATGTTTGTTGTCAACTAGTAAGACATGTGTGTTAAGCCAATTACAATTCAGAACTATTGGTTTAGTTTTCCTTCTTTTAAAAAATATCCGTCTGCATCCTTTGTCCACTTTTAAATGGGGTTATTTGTTTTTCTTGTTGATCTGTTTGAGTTCTTTGTAGATTCTGGATATTAGCCCTTTGTCAGATGCATAGTTTATGAATGTATTTTCTATTCTATAGGTTGTCTGTTTACTCTGTAGATACTTTTGCTGTGCGGAAGCTGTTTAGTTTAAATAAATCTCATTTGTCTGTTTTTGTTGAGTTTGCTTTTGTGGACTTGATCATAAATTTGTTGCTTACTATCATATCAGGGACTAGTGCTTCAACAACTCAGTCTATAACAAGAACGTTCTAAGAATGTGACCTTGGATAAGTTACTTAATTTCTATGAGTTTTGTTTTTGTCCTTCATGGACCTATTATAAGGTTCAGTTGATAGATGGTAGGACCTCAGTAAGCATAGTTTCCTTTCCACCTTTCTCTTCCTCTTCCCTTCCTATCCTTACTACTGAGTTTGTCAGCCAAAGATGTCACATCACTGATTACATCTTTCTTTTTCTTTCATATAAGCTCAAATATGGAGCTTTCAACATTTTATTTCCTTGCTTAACTACCTTAATCCCTACTTTGGCCTTCACCTAGGACTCTCTGTCCTTTAGTATCCAACTACTTTGGCCAGTTAGGTCAGGAAATTTCTTTGTAATGAGGCTGATTTCTAATCAGTTCATGAAAAAGTGTCCATATGATTGTTTCCAGTTCAGCAACTTTGATGGAAAAGGTGACTAACGTTATTGTAGAAGCAGCAGAAACTGCTCCAGCTGTTCCTGTTAACTTTAGTTAAACTCCAAACTACACAACTACAAGTTACACAACCTTTAGTTGTTGAGGTACTAAGTGAGAGCCCAGTGGCAGCAGCAAAAGTTGGAAGTGTTTTCTGTTAAAGGAAATAGTGTTGGGTCTTGAATTGGCAATGCTGGCAGGAAGTACCTCTGTATTACTCACCAAAGTGGAAGGGGGCGTTTCTTTGTGTAGCAGTTGTTCCAGTGGATGTCTGAATGGTAGAAATGAAAGTATGCAAGTACTGTTGTTTGAACTGCATTCTCAACTGAGCCAACGTTGAAACTGTTAGTCCCAGTCTGATATGTGTTTAAGCTAGTAAATCAAAGTGTTAGCAAATTCAAAAACAAAACTAGTGGTTGCTGTCACCTGGCTTCGTGGGATGCTGCTTCATGTGGTATCAGTAAGGGTGGTGGGTAAGCTGCCTATAATCTTTAGAGATAGTGTAGTGGCAGTGTCACTCAAGTTTAGCTTTGGTGCATTCTGTAAATATTTGTTGACTAAATGAATTACAAGGTAAGACTTATTTGCCTGATGTATTATCCACTAGTGTACAAAGATATCTTATTTACCTTTTTGCTCCCGCTGGCAAATAAAATTCTTAAAATAATATGTATCTTAGACTGTTGTGCATTGGATATAAGTATATATAGTAAACTGGACCTACTCTTTGCAGAATTTTGTTAGAGTCATTTAAAATAAATAATCATCTGTATTTCAGAATTCCTTCAATTAGTAACATATAATTTCCTGGAATACATAGACCCTGACTTTCTTTTCAGTTAAGATTCTGATGGCCATAGAATAGTAACCAGAATACTGGCTCTTCTTGCAGAATGTGTTATTTAAAGAGGCTGAACTGGGTTTGAGAAAAATCTACCGAAGAAATAAAAACCAGAGAAAGGTAGGGGTTGCAATCCTAATTTCAGACAAAACAGATGCTAAACCAAAAGAGGCCAAAAAAAAAAAAAAAAGACAAAAGAGTGACATCACTTAATAGTAAAAGGTTTAATTCAAGAAGAAGACTTAACCATTCTAAATATATGTGCACCCAACACATATTCTTAAAGCAAGTTCTTAGAGTCCTTGCTTTATGGATATGTGTTGGGTGCATATATATTTATGGAGCATGCACAGCAAGTTCTTACAGACCTTCAAAAAGATTTAAACTCCCACATAGTAATAGTGGGAGACATATTTCATGTTATAATCAATACACACGATATTGCAGACCTACGTTTTTTTTGTTATTATTATTATTTTGAAGTGGAATCTCACTGTCACCCAGGCTGGAGTGCAATGGCACGATCTTGGCTCACTACAACCTCTATCTCCCGAGTTCAAGAGATTCTCCTGACTCAGCCTCCCAAGTAGCTGAGATTATAGGTGCACACCACCAAGTCCAGCTAATTTTTGTGCTTTTAGAAGAGACGGGGTTTCACCATGTTGGCCAGGCTGGTCTTGAACTTCTGGCCTCCAGCAATCCACCCACCTCAGCCTTCCAAAGTGCTGGGATTACAGGTGTAAGCCACCATGCCTGGCCCAAAGGTAAAATTATATCATTGATAAAAAAATATAAACCTTGTAAATCCAAAGATCTGCTATAGCATAGAGCTACAACAATTTGCCTATTATCCACATAAAAACCTCTAAGTACACCATAACATTCAAAACCCTGTGTGTATCAATTTTGTGTCAGGTTGTCTTATAGATTGATTTATAAAAGCATTTTTTCCTCTGCCTTATGTTGCCTGGCTCTACTCTTTGCCCAGACGGATGTGAATGTGTCCCAATTGTCTCTATAAAATATACATTTTTAAATTTCTATTTTGACATTTTTGTGCTATTTGTTTTTGTTAATCAACTCTTATTTTTTACCAGATTTGTTGAGATCTAATTGATATACAAATAACTGCATATATTTAATGTGTACAGTTTGTGCGCATGCATCAAACTGTAATACCATCATCACAATTAATATATCTAGACATATTAATACCATTAATATAATAGATGTATCTAATACTTCCCAAATTTTCCTTCTGTCTCTGTGTTACTTTTTCTTTGATTTTGCAGTACTAACAACACAAGATCTATCCTCTTAAATTTTGAAGTGCATAGTACTATTTTGTTAACTATAGGTGCTATGTTGTACAGCAAATCTCTAGAATTCATCTAGCATAATAGAATCTTTCTACCAATGGAAAAAACAACTTTCCTTTTCCCCTACACCACCTCCCACCCCTGGCAACCACAATTGTATTTTCTGCTTCCATGTTTTTGACTATTTTATTTCTTTTTTTCTTTTGCAATTCCCTGCGTAAGGAGTTTTTGACTATTTTAAATACATTATTTAGATGGAATCATGCAGTATTTGTCCTTCTGTGACCGGATTATTTCACTTAATGTCCTCCAGGTTCATTCATGTTTTGCATATGACAAGATTTCCTTCTTTTATATGGCTGAGTGACATCTCATTGTATGTATATACCACATTTTAATTTTTTTTTTAATTGCATTTTAGGTTTTGGGATACACGTGAAGAACATGCAAGATTGTTGCATAGGTGCATACGTGGCAGTGTGATTTGCTGCCTTCCTCCCCTTCTCCTATATATGGCATTTCTCCCCATGCTATCTCTCCCCAACTCCCCACCCCCCGCTGTGCCTCCCCTATTTCCCCCCAACAGACCCCAGTGTGTTGTGCTTCCCTCCCTGTGTCCATGTGTTCTCATTGTTCAACACCTGCATATGAGTGAGAACATGTGGTGTTTGATTTTGTGTTCTTGTGTCAGTTTGCTGAGAATGATGGTTTCCAGGTTCATCCACGTCCCTACAAAGGACGTGAACTCATCGTTTTTGATGGCTGCATAATATTCCATGGTGTATATGTGCCACATTTTCCCTGTCCAGTCTATCATTGATGGGCATTTAGGTTGGTTCCAGGTCTTTGCTATTGTAAACTGTGCTGCAATGAACATTCGTGTGCATGTGTCCTTAGAGTAGAACGATCTATAATCCTTTGGATATATACCAAGTAATGGGATTGCTGGGTCAAATGGAATTTCTATTTCTAGGTCCTTGAGGAATCACCACACTGTCTTCCACAATGGTTGAACTAATTTACACTCCCACCAACAGTGTAAAAGTGTTCCTATTTCTCCACATCCTCTCCAGCATCTTTGTCTCCAGATTTTTTAATGATTTGTATTCTAACTGGCATGAGATGGTATCTCAATGTAGTTTTGATTTGCATTTCTCTAATGACCAGTGACGATGAGCATTTTTTCACATTTGTTGGCCTCATGTATGTCTTCTTTTGTAAAGTGTCTGTTCATATCCTTCACCCACTTTTGAATGGGCTCATTTGTTTTTTTCTTGTAAATCTGTTTTAGTTCGTTGTAGATTCTGGAGATCAGCCCTTTGTCAGATGGATAGATTTCAAAAATTTTTTCCCATTCTGTTGGTTGCTGATTCTGTCTAATGACTGTTTCTTTTGCTGTGCAGAAGCTGTGGAGTTTGATTAGGTCCCATTTGTCTATTTTGGCTTTTGTTGCCATTGCTTTTGGTGTTTTGGTCATAAAGTCCTTGCCTATGCCTATGTCCTGGATGGTTTTGCCTAGATTTTCTTCTAGGGTTTTTATGGTGTTAGGTCTTTGTTTAAGTCTTTAATCCATCTGGAGTTAATTTTAGTGTCAGGAAGGGGTCCAGTTTCTTCTTTATGCATATGGCTAGCCAGTTTTCCCAACACCATTTATTAAACAGGGAATCTTTTCCCCATTGCTTGTTTTTGTCAGGTTTGTCAAATATCAGTTGGTTGTAGATGTGTGGTGTTGCCTCTGAGGCCTCTGTTCTTTTCCATTGGTCTATATATCTGTTTTGGTACCAGTACCATGCTGTTTTGATTACTGTAGCCTTGTAGTATAGTTTGAAGTTCGGTAGTGTGATGCCTCCAGCTTTGCTTTTTTTTTTTTGCTTAGAATTGACTTGGCTATGCGGGCTCTCTTAGAGATCAGCAACCTTTAAAAACATTGAGCCTTCCAATATATGAAATTGGTATCACTTTTCATCAAATTTAGGATTTTCTTTTCTTTCTTTCTTTTTATTTTACTTTAGGTGTATACTATATCCAGCATTTCTCCCCATGTTATCCCTCCCCATTCTCCCCACCCTCTCCACCTCCCACTGACCCTCCCCTACTACCCCAACTGCCCTCAGTGTGTGATGCTCCTCTCCCTGAGTCCAAGTGTTCTCATTGTTCAACACCCACCTATGAGTGAGAACATGTGGTGTTTGGTTTTCTGTTCTTGTGCAAGTTTGCTGAGAGTGATGGCTTCCAGATTCATCCAAGTCCCTACAAAGGACATAAACTCATTTTTTATGGCTCCATAGTATTCCATGATGTATATGTACCATATTTTCTTTGTCCAGTCTATCATTGATGGGTATTTGGGTTGGTTCCAGGTCTTTGCTATTGTAAACAGGGCTGCAATGAACATACGTGTGCATGTGTCTTTATAGTAAAATGATTTATAGTTCTTTGAGTATATACTCAATAATGGGATTGCTGGGTTAAATGGAATTTCTGTTTCTAGATCCTTATACCTTCCTGTGAAGTTTTATATTCGCAAAAAAAATACAGTTTTAATTTTTGAGGGTACAAAGTAGGTGTATACATTTATGGGGTACATGAGGTGTTTTGATACAGGCATAAAATGTACAATAATCACATCATGGAGAATGTGGTGTCCATCCCCTCAGGCATTTAAACTTTGTGTTACATACAATCTAATTACACATTTTTAGTTGTTTTTAAATGCATAGTTATTATTTACTGTAGTAAACTTATTGTGCTATTGAATAGTAGGTTTTATTTATTACTTCTAACTTCTTTTTTTTTAGAGGGAGTTTTGCTCTTGTCACCCAAGCTGGAATGAAATGGCACACTCTTGGCTAACTTTAACCTCTGCTTCCCAGGTTCAAGTGATTCTCCTGCTTCAGCCTCCCAAGTAGCTGGGATTACAGGTGCATGTCAACATGCCCAACTAATTTTTCTGTGTGTGTTTTTAGTAAAGATGGGATTTTGCCATGTTGGCCAGGCTAGTCTCAATCTCCTGACCTCTGGTAATCCACTCACCTTGGCCTCCCAAAGTGCTGGGATTACTTACAGGTGTGAGCCACTGTGCCCGGCCTACTTTTTATTTATTTATTTATTTTGTACCCATTAACCAATCCCAACTCCACACCAGCCCACCACGACCCTTTCCAGTCTCTGGTAATATCCTTCTACTCCCTATCTCCATGAGTTCAATTATTTTGATTTTTAGATCCCACAAATGAGTAATAACATGTAATGTTTGTCTTTTGTGCCTGGCTTATTTCCCTTAACATGTTCTCCAGTTCCATCCATGTTGTTGCAAATCACTGGATCTCATTCTTTTTTATGGGTGAAAAGTACACCACTGTGTAGAAGTATCACATTTAAAAAAATCAGTTCATCTGTTGACAGACACTTAGGTTCGACTCCAAGTCTTAGACATTGTGAACAGTGGAGCTACAAAACTAAGAGTGCAGATGTTTCTCAAATAAACTGATTTCCTTTCTTTTGAGTTTATACCAAGAAATGCCACTGCTAGATGGTATGCTTCCACTATTTTTAGTTGTTTAAGGAACCTCAAAACTGTTCACTGTAGTGGTTTAGTAATTTACATTCCCAGCAAAAGTGTATTGAGGGTTTCCTTTCCTGTACATGTGTGTTAGCATTTGTTATTACCTGTCTTGGACATAATCCATTTTAACTGGGGTGAGATGATATCTCATTGTAGTTTTGATTTGAGTTTCACTTATGACAAATGATGTCAAGCAACTTTTCACATGCCTTCTTGCTATTTGTATGTTTTCTTTTAAGAAATATATATTCAGATATTTTACCTATTTTTTGATTGGATTATTAGACTTTTTCCTATAGAGTTGTTTGAGGTCCTTATATATTCTGGTTACTAATCTCTTCTCAGATGTATAGTTTGCAAATATTTTCTCTTATGTCTGGGTTGTCTCTTTGTTTATTGTTCTTTGCTGTTCAGAAGCTTATGTTTTAAATTTTTGTGGGTACATAGGAGGTGTGTATGTTTATGGGGTACATGAGATGTTTTGATACAGGCATGCAGTGTTAAATGATCAATGATGTTGGGCACCTTTTCATATGCCTGGTTGCTATTTGTATTTCTTGTTTTCAAAAATACTTATTAAAATCTTTTGAACATTTATTTGATTGGATTTTTCAGACATTTTTCTATACAGTTTTTGAGCTTTTATATATTCTAGTTATTAATCCATTTTCAGAGGGGTAGTTTGCAGATATTTTCTCACATTTTATGGGTTGTCTCTAAACTTTGTTGATTATATCCTTTGTTGTACAGAAGCTTTTTAACTTGATGTGATCTCATTTTTTCCCCATGTTTTCCTTGGGAAAACATGGGAGAAAATGTGTTTGTGGGGTATTACTCAAAAAAAATTTTTCCCGAGTGATATACTGGAGAGTTTCCCCAAATTATTCTTGTAGCAACTTTATAGTTTGATGTATTAGATTTAAGTCTTTAGTCCATTTTGATTTTATTTTTGTATATGGTAATATATAGGGTTCTAGTTTCATTCTTTTGCATATAGATGGTCAGTTTTCCCGACACCATTTACTGAAGAGACTGTCTGTTCCCCAGTGCATGTTCTTGGCACTTTGGTTCAAAGTGATTTCATTGCAGGTGTCTATTTGTTTCTGCGTTGTCTATTCTGTTTTATTGGTCTATGTGTTTTCTTTTGATTGTTTGTTTTTTGCCAGTACCATGCTCTTTCGGTTACTATCACTCTGTTGCATAATTGAAATCAGATCATGTGTTTCCTTCAGTTTTATTATTTTTACTCGGGACAGCTTTGCCTTTTCTGAGTCTTTTGTGGTTTCATATAAATTTTAGAATTGATTTTTCTGTTTCTATGAAGAATGTCATTTGTATTTTGATAGGAATTGCATAATCTTTAGATTGTTTTGGGTAGTATGTACATTTTAAAACTATTGAAACTTCCAAATGATGAACAGGGAATATTTTTCCATATTTTTGTATCTTCCTCAATTACTTGCATTATGGAAATTTTTCACTTCTTTGGTTAATTTCTAGTTATTTAGTTTTATGTGTGGCTATTGTAAATAGGATTACATTTTATTTAATTTTTCCAATTGTTCACTGTTGGCATAAAGAAATGGTTCTGATTTTTGTATGATTATTTTGTATCCTGCAATTTAAATGAATTTGTTTATCAGTTCTGAACGGTTTTCCCATGAAGTTTTAGGTTGTCCCCTATATAAGATCATATCATCTGCCAACAAGGATAATTTGAAGTCTTTTTCTCCAATTTGGCTGTCCCATATTTCTTTCTCTTGTTCAGTTGTTCTTGCTGGGACTTCATGTTCTATGTTAAATAACAGTGGTGACCTTGGGCATCCTTGTCATGTTCCAGATCTTAGAGGAAAGGCTTTCAGTTACTTCCTATTCCATATGATAATACCTATAGGACTGTCATATATGGATTTTATAGGTTGAGGTATGTTCCTATCTGCAGTTTTTTATGGTTTTTATTATGAAGGGATGTTGAATTCTATCAAATACGTTTTCAGCATCAATTGAAATGGTCATGTGGTTTTTACTCTTCATTCTGTTGATATGATGTATCACATTGATTGATTTGCATATGGTGAAGGATCCTTGCATCTCAGGAATAAATCCCCCTGGGTCATAATAAATGATCTTTCTATTTTATTGTTGCATTCAGTTTGCTAGTATATTGTTCATGATTTTTGCATCAATATTCATAAGTAATATTGGCCTGTACTTTTTTTTTTTTTTTTTCAATGTGTCATTTTCTAGTTTGGGTATCAGGGTAAGACTGGCCTCATAGGATGAGTTTGGAAGTATTTCTGTCTCCTGTATTTTTCAGAAGAGTTTGAGTTGGATTGACATTAGTTCTTCTTTAAATGATTGATAGAATGCAACAGTGAAGTCGTCAGGTCCCAGGACTTTCTTTCCTGGGAGACTTTTTATTATAGCTTTTATCATTACTTGTTATTGGTCTGTTCAGGATTTGGATTTCTTCATTCTACAATCTTTGTTGGTTGTGTGTATCTAAGAATTTGTTCATTTCTTTTAGATTTCCAAATTTATTAGTGTATAGTTTCCCTTAGTAGCTACTGAGTCTTTTAATTTCTACAATATTAGTTGTAATGTATCCTTTTTTATTTCTGAGTTTGTTATTTGGATCTTCTATCCTTTATGTTTTGTCAGTCTGGCTAAAGGTTTGTCAGTTTTGTTAAACTTTTTGAAAGACCAACTTTTTGTTTCATTGATCTTTATTATTATTTTTCATTTCAATTTTATTTATTTCTGCTCTGACCTTTATTATTTATTTTCTTCTAGTAATTTTGGCTTTGGTTTTCTCTTCATTTTCTAGTTCTTTAAGATGCATCATTAGATTTATTTAAAGATTTTACTCTTTGTTTATGTAGGCAGTTAATAGCTATAAACTTCCCTCTGAGTACTGCTTTTGCTCTATCCAGTGGGATTTGGTATGCGGTGTTTAAATTATCAATTGTTTCAATAATTTTTTCAATATTCCTCTTAATTGATTTATTGATCCACTGGTCATTCAGGAGCATGTACTTTGATTTCCATGCATTTATGTAGTTTCCAAAATTTCTTATTTTTGATTTCTAGTTGTATTTCATTTTGGTCAGAGGAGATGTTTGATATTATTTCAATTTTTTTGAATGTTTTAAGGCTTGTTGTGTGACCTAACATATGGTCTTTCCTTGAGATTGATCAACATGCTGAGAAATAGAAGCTGTTTAACTTTATGTAATCCCATTTTTCCATTTTAGCTTTCATTGCCTGTGCTGGTGGGGTATTGCTCAAGAAATTTTGTATGCATCGTTTGTAGGCATTGCCCTGATCAGTGTCCTGAAAAGTTTCCCACAAGTTTTCTTGGAATGGTTTCATAGCTTGAGGCCTTAGATTTAATCTTAAATTCATTTTCATTTGACTTTTGTGTTGGTGAGACACAGGGTTCTAGTTTCATTCTATTACATATAGATATTCAGTTTTCCCAGCACTGCTTATTGAAGAGACTGTCGTTTCTCAGTGTATGTTCTTGGACCTTTTACCTGAAATGAGTTCACTGTATATATGTGGACTCGTTTCTGGGTTCTCTATTCTGTTACGCTGGTGTATGTGCCTGTTTTAATGCCAGCACCATGCTGTTTTTGTTACTATAGCACTGTACTATAATTTGAAGTCAAGTTATGTGATTCCTCCAGTTTTGTTCTCTTTTCTTATGATAGCTTTTACTATCCTGGGTCTTTTGCAGTTTCATCTAAATTTTACAATTGTTTTTTCTATTTCTGTGAGGTATATCATTGCTATTTTGATAGGGATTACATTGAATATGTAGATTGTTTTGGGCTGTATGGACATTTTAACAATATTGATTTTTCCAATCCATAAACGTGGAATATTTTTCCATTTTTAGTATTCTCTTCAATTTTTTTCATCAGTGTTTTATAGTTTTAATTGCACAGATCTTTCACTTCATTGTTTAAATTAATTCCTAGGTATTAAATTTTATGTGTGGCTATTGTAAATGAGATTCATTACTTTTTAAAATTTCCTTTTTATACTTACTGTTGGCATATAGAAATGCTACTGCTTTTTGTATGTTGATTTTGTATCCTGCAACTTTACTGAATTACTTTATTAGTTGTGTTTTTTTTTGTGGAGTCTTTTTGTTTTTCCAAATAGAATATCATGTAATCTGCAAACAAGGATAATTTGACTTTTCTCATTCTAGTTTGGATGGCTTTTACTCTATGCCTTAACATCCTTCGCCAACTTGTTAAATTTTTGTTGTATATATTTATATCTTAGTGCACTGTTTATGTCTAAAATGTTGTTGTACTTATTATTCTTGATTGATTCATTTATTCTTTCTACTTAGCATAAGACTAGTTTGCTCAGCACTGCTACAGTGTTATAATACTCTGTGTTTCTGTTTGTACTATTACCAGTGAGTTTGATATCTTCAGGTAATTCCTTATTGCCCTTTAACATTCTTTTCTTTCTGGTTGAAGTATTCCCTTTAGCATTTATTCTACGACAGGGCTGATGTTGGTGAAATCCATCAGCTTTTGTTTGTCTGGGAAAATCTTTGATTCTCCTTAATGGTGGAACAATATTTTCATGAGATATACTAGTCTGTGATAAAAGTGGTGTTTTTTCCCTCATTTCTACAGCACTTTAAGTATTTCACTCTCTCTTGGCTTGTAAGATTTCCACTGAAAAGCCTGCTGCCAGACATATTGAAGCTCTAGTAAATGTTATTTATTTCTTTTCTCTTGATGCTTTTAGGATTCTTTTTTTTTCATTATAGATCTTTGGTAGTTTATTTACTAAATGACCTGAGGTAATCTTTTTTGAGTAAAATCTGCTTAGTGCTTAGTGTTCTTCAGCCTTCTTGTCCTTGAATATTGATATAGTTCTTCTGGTTTTAGAAGTTTTCTGTTATTATCCCTTTGAGTATGCTATCTATTTCTGTATCTTTTTCCACCTCCTATTCAAGGCAAACAATTCTTAGGTTTGCCCTTTTGAGGCTATTTTGTAGATCCTGTAGGCAGGCTTCATTGTTTTTTATTCTTTGTTATTTTGTTTCCTTTGGCTACATATTTTCAAATAGTGTGGCTTTAAGCTTACTAATTCTGTCTTCGGCTTGATCAATTCTGCTATTGAAACACTATTTTGCATTCTTTAGTATGGTCATTGAATTTTTCAGCTTCAGAATTTCTTCTTAATTATTTCACTTACTTTATTAAATGTATCTGATGGAATTTTGAATTGCTTCTCTGTGTTATCTTGAATTTCTTCTTGTTTCTTCGAAACAGCTATTTTTAATTCTCTGTCTGAAAGGTCACATGTCTCCAGTTCTCCAGGATTGGTCACTGATGCCTTATTTAGTTCACTTGGTGAGATCACGTTTTCCTTTATAGTGCTGATGCTAGTAAATATTCTTTAGTGTCTGGGCATTGAAGAGTTAGGTATTTATGATGCTTTCCATTGGCTGGGCTTGTTTGTATGTATCTTTCTTGGGAAGGCTTTCCATATATGTGAAAGAACTTGGGTTTTGTGCTCTAAGCTGTATTTGCTCTAGGAAGCAGCCTAAGTCCAGTAATGCTGTTGTTCCTGCAGATTTACAGGGGTGTGGTCTTGATGGTCTTGGAAGATATCCTGGAGAATTATCTAGATTACAAGACAAAGACTCTGGTTCTGTTTCCTTACTGGATCAAACAAACAAATACTGAGTCTCTGTCTCTGTCCAAAACCACCCAAAGCTTGGGGTAAGGTGACACAAACACCCCTGTAGCTTCCACCACTTTGACTGTACTAGGTCAGATGCGAAACCAGTACATCATGTCCTGTGTACTTTTCTTTGGGAAACAAGGTTCCCTAGGCCATGCACGAGTCCACAGGTGCCATCCAGGAGTCAGGGACTAAGGTCAAATGCCCTAGAAGTCTACCTGGTGTTCTATTGTTCTCACCTGAGCTGCTACTCAGTCTACAAGATGCAGCCCTTCCCACTATTTCCTCTCCTTTCCGCAGGCAGGGAAGTATTCCTTGTAGCAACTGCCACCACAGACCAAAAGGAGTATTGCCAGACGACTGCCAGTGTTCCTTGAGTCCCAGGGGCTCTTACATCAGCTTGTGGTGAATGCTGCTTGGTGCGGGAGTCACCCGTCGAACAGTGGGCTCTTCTCTGGCCCTAAAAAGGTTCACAAATGTCATTCAACAGTTAAGTCCTGGAATTGGGGACACCAAGAGCCCACTGGGTTCTACAACCCCCTGTGTCCATGCTGTTACCTAAGGTGCAAGACAAGTTCCCCTTTACTTTTTTATTTCCTTTATTCAAACAAAATGAGTTTCACTCTGTTGCCACAACAGCTGGCAATGTGCTGAGTCTCATCTGAAGCTTAGAAGTCTCAGCGGCTCACCCAGGGCCCTCTATGCACTACCCTGGTATCACTGCTGGTGATTCAATGCCCAAGGGCCGTTAGTTAGCTGGTGATAAATGCTGCCAGGACTTGGTCCTTTCCTTGAAGGCAGTGGATTCCCTTCCTGTTCTAGTTGTATCTATAAATGTGATTCATGAGCTAGGGTCTGGAACAGAGACCTCATTGCTGTGACCAGTGCCCTATCCTGCTGTGGGTGAGCTGGTGTCCAAGATATGGGACAAATTCCTCCCCAATCTTCCCTCTCCTCTCTTTAAGAGGAACAAAGGCATCTCTTTTGGAGCCATGAACCATACAGTCTGTTGTTAGGGGAAGAGTGATGCCAGCACTCACTTGGCCTCCCCAACTGGTGTCTCAGTATATCAGATGTCTCCCAATTCCACTGTCTCAAGGTCCAGTGCAGCACTCAGACTCAGGAAAGAGTCACAGTCCTTATTGCTTAGGCTGCCTTTCCAGTCTACATAGAAACCCAGAGCAGTTCAGCCCTTGGTGGCAAGGTTTGTGGGAACTCATGTTTAGCCTACTGGGATAGGTGTTTCTCCTCTTGCTAGGGCTGGTTTAAATGCTCCTTCTGTGGATGGCTTCAGCTGAGTTTGGTTTGTTTATTCTCTGTGCTCTAACAGGACAGCACTGAGTTCAATGCACCACAATTGCTGTGTTCTTCATCCTCCAGTGCCTAGAGATGCTCTGTGTACTGCACTGCCACTTTTGGGGAAATGGGGAAGAGGTAAAATCAGTGATTCAAGACTTGTTTTTTTTTTTTTTACTTCACTATTCAGTGATACAAAGATAAAACTAGGTAATATGAGAGCTCATTTACCTTTTAGTTCTTACTAAGTTATTTTTTTTTGTGAGTAGATAGATAGTTGTTAAATTGCTGTTGCAGGGGAGGTGAACATCAGAGCCTTCTATCCCAACATCTTGCTGAGCCTTTCCTCCCATTCTAATTACTTTTTGGCAAGATTGTTTTATAGGTAGTGTATTAATCTGTTTCCATACTGCTATAAAGAACTGCCCGAGACTGGGTAATTGATTTAAAAAAGAAGTTTAATTGACTCACATTTCTGCATGGCTGGGAAGGCCTCAGGAAACTTAAAATCATATCTGTCTCTTATGATTCTTTGTAATTCTGTGTTATCAATTGAAATGCCTCCTCTTTCATTTCTGACTACATATTTGAGTGTTCTCTCTTTTAATCTATGTAAACATTTGACAATTTTGTTTATCTTTTCAAGGAACTGCCTCATTGTTTCACTGATTTTTCTATTGTTTTTTTGAGACTCTATTTTGTTTATTTCTGCTCTAATATGTATTTTTTTATTTCCTTCTGCTGACATTGGGCTTAGTTTATTCATTTTTCCCTAATTTGTTGAGCTTTACAGTTAAGTTGTTTGGTAATATATATTCTGTAAATTCTTGACAGAATTTAGCAATGAAAATATTTGTGGCTAGAGTATAATCATGACAAATGATTTTTTGTGTATTCAATTTTCTTTAGTTAAGTAAGACTATTCAGATTTTTGTTTGCACATACACTTGAAGTTTGTATTTATCACAGGTAATTTATAGTTTTAACATCACTTACTTAAGGCAAATGTATTTAAAGGTTTGGCTATATTGTGAGATATAACTTCCAATTTCTGATACAACAAAAGACAAGGTCTTGTAAATTTTTCATCTGTAGATGTTAAGCTAAATTTCCTTAATCCCTATGACCTGTATTTGAGTTATACCACCCACTTATCCTATGGAGCATCTATACTGTCAGCTTATATACTTATCTCTTTGGCTTTTAGTTCTTATTTTATTTATAGCACCTTTTCTTCTCCATGGTGAGATAAGCTCTGATTTTATTTTATTTTATTTTTTTACATTTTGTCCAGTGTAATATTTTAATAGAAGGATACTCAAGCAGTTTAAATTAAATCACCATGATATTGAAACTGAAAGTCCTAGATCAAAGAATAACAAAAGCCTTTTCAGAATCTGTGAAAGAATTGTATGGGTTTGCCCTTTTTATCTGATTATGTAGTATCTTATAGCTAAAATGTGTTAGTGTTGAGACAACTTTGAACTACTCATACAAACCCTATATGGTTACAATCTATCACTTTTTTAACACAATAATTGACTCTCTTTTCAAATATATTATTAATAATTTACTTCTATACTTGCACAAGATTGAGCTATATTTTTATTTTCATATTCAATTTTTCCAATACTCTTTACAGTGTTAGAGTGAAGTTGAATTATTATCTGACTTTTTAAAATAAGAGCTTTATTGAGATCCAATTCATACATTATATCATTCACTTATTTAAAGTTATAACAATTGCTTTTAGTGTATTCACAGAATTATTAAGCCATTATCACAAATAATTTTAGAACATTTTTATTACTCCAAATAAAAGTCATACACCCATTTGCAGTCATTCCTAAGATGTCCGACCCTGCCTTGCCTCCCTTAGACCCTAACAAGAGCCAATCTACTTTCTTTGTCTATAAATTTGCATATTCTAGATATGTCATATGAATAGAATCATAAATTTGTCATCTTCTGTTTTTTCCCTCATCACTTAGTATAATGTTTTCCAGATGCATCTGTGGTGAGCCATCATCAGTCTTTTATTCCATTGTAGTGCCAAAATATTTCATTGTACAAATATACCATACTTTATTATCTGTTCGTTACTTGATGAGCACTTCTGGTGATTTTACTCTTTTGCTGTTATAAAAAATTCTACTTAAATTATCCCTGTATACATATTTGTGTGAAAATATGTTTTGTTTCTCTTGGGTTCTAAATTCGCCAAAGTGTTGCCAACACTTGCTTTTATATTTCTGACTTTTTTCTTATAGCCATAGTAATGGGTGTGAAGTGGTGTCTCACTGTGGTTTTGATTGGCAGTTCCTACATGGCTAATGATGCTTATTGGCCACTGGTGTAGGATGACTATTGAAATCATTTGACTGTATTTTAATGAGGCAATTTTTCTTCTTATTGTTGAGTCTTAGAAGTATTAATTATACATATACATATATTTACATGCATACATACACACAAATAGATATCCCTTAACAGATTTATAAATTGTAAATATTGTCTCCCATTTCTGGGTTTTATTTTCTTAATGGCATCCTTTGAGGAATGAAAGTTTTCATTTTTGATATACATTTATTTTTTTATATCACTTACACTTTTGCTATCATGTCTAATAAACCATTGTCTAAATCAAGGTCACAAATGTATAAACCATTTTTTCTCTAAAAGTTTTTTTCTTATGAGTTTTCCTTCATGAGTTTTAGCTCTTGTGTTTAGATTTTTTATGTGTTTTAATTTAATTTTTGTGAATTCTATTACATAAAGGTTTAACATAATCAACTTATTTAGATATTCCAATCTATTTATTAAAATTTCCATTATTTCTCCAGTGAATTGTCTTGGCACCATTGCCAAAAACTAACTGACCATAAATGTGAGGGTTTATTTCTGGACTTTTAATGATGTTGAATTGATTTATATGTCTACTCTCCTTCCACTACCACACCATCTTAATTACTGTAGCTTTGTAATAGATTTTGTAATTAGGAACTCTTGAATCCCCCACATTGTTCTTTTTCAACATTGTTTTAGATACTCTTGATCTCTTGCATTTCTATATAAACTTTAAAAAAATATTATTCATATTTTTTTGTTCTTTTGATCTTATGCATAAAATTGCTTTTTAAATTTTAATAGTATTCATTTGAAGTATATACAAATAGAATTGATTTTTGCATATTGATCTTGTATCCTACAACTGTGGTGAACTCATTTTCTACCTCTCATATCTTTTGTTTTAATAGACTCTATCTTTAGAGCAATACTAGGGATTCAGAAAAATTTCACAGAAAGTACAGTTTCCAAATACCCCTTCTCTCCTGCATGCACAGAGTTCCTCCTGTTATTAACATTTTGTATTAGTGTGGTGTATTTCTTGAACCACACTATTAATGTACCAGTTTTGATACATAATTGTTAATGAAAGTCACTAGTTTACATTAGAATTTAAACTTAGTGTTTGTATCTCATAGCATTTTTCTGTGTGAATTTCTCAAGGTATTTATGTACAAGATTATGTCATCTGCAAATATGGAGTTTTAATTATTTATTTCCAATCTACATGTGCATTAGTCTCTTTTCACACTGCTATAAACAACTGCCTGAGACTGGGTAATTTGTAAAGGAAAGAGATTTAATTGACTCACAGTTCAGCATGGCTGGGGAGTCCTCAGGAAACTTACAATCATGGAGGAAGGCAAAGGAGAAGCCAGGCACCTTCCTCAAAGGCAGCAGGAAGGAAAAATATGGAGTGAAGGGAGAAGAGCCCCTTATAAAACTATCAGATCTTGTGAGAACTCACTCACTTTCATGATAACAGCACAGGAGAAACTGCCCCCATGATTTAATTACTTCCACTTGGTCTCTCCCTTGACAAGTAAGGATTATGGGGTTTATAATTCAAGATGAGATTTGGGTGTGAACACAAAGCATAACCATATCAGGTGTCACTTTGTAATTCTATTGAAGAATTTGTAATCTTTGGTTCCCTTTTTTAGTGAGGTGAGCAGCCATTTGTGATATTGCCTAAATTCATTATTTCATTAAGGATTTTATATTGTTGATATTCTATTATTTTTATTCTTTATACATTTATAAACTGGCATGGTATTTAGAAAAACAAACTTTCACTCATCATTTACTTGGTGACCCTCATCAAACAGGCTGATAGATTTGACTGGTAAAAAAACAAGGATCCCTTTATAGATTTAGACACTCTATTAGATACACAGCAAAGCAAGGTCAGCAATGTCCACTTCTCACAGCCCATGTACCAGAAACAAAAGGGATCAGGTGATAACAAAAGTGATGCAACATTTTGCTGCTGAGGAGTCAATTTCATGCTACAGTGAATGAGCTTTATAACCTAAAATTCTACCCTAACTGGAAGAGTACTGTAGTGGAACATGGAATGTGATATGAAACCAGCTGTGCCGTGACAGTCTCTTTGAATTGAATGGGGGAGGGCTCAGAAATGACCTATTGAAGCTCCTTAGAAGCTTGTCTGTCTTCCCATGTTCCAAGAGTATCACAGGATATGCCATCAATACTTAGACCTGAAGCAGTTTAGACTTGCCTACATGATGTATGTAGATGCATGTGCTGTCTTCAGGGTACCAGAATAGAGCAATTCTCCTAAGACACCGAAATGTAATTAGTACAGGAAAATTGGGGAACATTCTCAAATATTTCCTTCTTATTTCTCGGTTTTTATAATGATGTGTTACTTCCCTAGTATCTTCCCAATGTCATAAATGATGAAATTCTGTATAATTGATTTAAACATATTTGTTGTGTTTGAATCCATTATAGGTATTATCCTTGCTGATATTCAAATTCTTTAATCTTTGGCCAGTGGAATCCCATTGAAGTTGGGTCCTGAGTCCTTTGGTGTTATTCTACTAGTCTTTGCTAGCTTTTTTGATTTCTGATATAAGATGTATTAGGTTCATGTAGTATATTTCCTGCCCCTAACTTCAAATTTATTCAAGGATCTCTGACTTATCAAGATTTATTCAAGGATCTCTGCTTTTTTTCATTTGAATTATTATTCAGAGACTACTATTTGGATGCTAGGTATGGTCATTTCTACTGTAAATCATCATTTTTTCTGGACCTTTTCATAGAAATTTCTAGTAAATATGGATTTTTTTAAGATATAATATTTCAAGATTTCAGAGTGATATTTCCAAATCAAATGAAACAACTTTTTAACTTAAATCTCATCAATATTACCTTTATATTCTTTCTTCCAAGCATAAAACACTGGCTTTCAAAAATGTCAATGAATAACTTACTTTCTTCATCCTCTATTATACACAAAACCAGAACTAACACCAAAAATATAATTTTATTGCAATAGTAGGTACACTAAGGCACTCAGAATAGAGAAGTTGCTGACATTTGGCCTCTGAGTGGAAAGACTGTCCATGGGGCTGGGATGGGAAGACAGGCCTGTAGGTGGCTAAATATTCTGCTGTCACCCTGAGACTGTGTTACTAAAATTTGTTCCCTTCACACCAGAAAACCTGGGGACTTTTCTGCAAGATGTTTGGACTGCACTGCACCGCTGAGACCTGGTCTCTTGACTGTAGTACGAGTTCCATCCTGTTTGAATTTCTGATATATTGACTGTACGTCTCCCACAGATAAAGTGAAGTGAACAATGTGAGTGTGACAGTAAGAATCAGTCTTCGAGTTGGAAACAAGAGCCAGCATTTACATTGCTTCAAAAATTTTATATAATTTTAAATAATTTAAAAAATCTTTTGGTAATTTTGTTATTTGATTACATCATGTTATTCATAGATAACATTAGGAACTTTTTGAAGTCCCTTGTTGCTCTGGGCAGAAGCAAAGCAAAACCTCAAAGGAAGGATGTGCAGTATACTAGGGTCCACAGGATTTATCTGCCTAAGAGATGTTAGCATCTTAAACTCAAGGCATGTGAAGAAACAATCCATTACTGAGAAAAAGTCAGAAGTCACAACACAAAGGGAAATTAAACTAACAAAAACCTCAATATATTTATCAGATAGAAATACTGAAATAAGGATGTTTAAATTTACATGATGTATGCTATCAGTACATATAAAATTAATATTATGAGAGAGAAAAAAATAGAGAGGGAGATATATGGGGGGAAGACTGGCAGATTATGAAAAGACACAAATAGTGCTTTAGAAAATCATATTTAAAATAAAATTCTAGATCTAGGAAATTTTAAAAACAATACTTTTTCTGTTCTTTTAATTTTATTTTTAATTAAAAAATATTTTAAGTTCTGGGGTACACATGCAGATTATGCAGGTTTGTGATATAGTTAAACATGTACCATGGTGGTTTGCTGCACCTATGAAGCCATCACCTAGATATTGATACCACCATGCATTAGCTACTTTTCCTAATGCTCTCCCTCCCCTGGCCTCACCCCGCAACAGGCCCCAGTGTGTGTTTTTACCCTCTCTGTGTCCATGCAATCTCATTGTTCAGCTTCCACTTATAAGTGAGAACATGTGGTGTTTGGTTTTCTGTTCCTGCATTAGTTTGCTCAGGATAATGGCTTCCAGCTCCATCCATGTCCCTGCAAAGAACATGATCTCATTCCTTTTTATGGCTGCATTGCGTAGTGTTCCATGGTGTATATGTATCACATTTGCTTTATCCAGTCTATGATTGATGGGCATTTGTTTTGATTCCATGTCTCTGCTATTATGAGTAGTGCTGCAATGAACATTTTTCTTAAAACAGGAGATTAACAGAAGATGAAGTAATAAATTTGGAAAATTAAAAGTATTCTGAAGGAAGTATTTAGAATAAAGTACAGAAGGTTAAAGAGATTGCAGTTTTGGAGCAGGGATTTTAAAATTTAAAAAAAATTAACGAAGAATGTCTTAAATATGTTCATTAGTGCTTCAAATATTACTAATATTTGAGAATATCATACTTGAGAAATTTCCATAATTAAAACATATGAACTCTTTGATTTTGAATGTGCAAGAATTTTCATGCAGGATTAAATAAAAATAAATTCATATCCACATATATTAAAGTGACACTAGAAAATATCGAAGTCTAAAAACTAATCTGAAAATACAAATTCATAGCAAGGTATGACAATTAGATTAACAGTCAATTCTCATCAACAACATTACCAGCCACATGACAATAGAATAGTATCTTCAAATTGCAGGATAAAATAACTGTTGATACAGTATTCCATACATATATCAAGTATCATTCATTAGTGGGGAAAAGTAAATACTTTCTCAGCTAAGGCGTTAGAGAATTTTCAATTAACAAATTATCAATGAAATAAATTTTAAAGGATGAACTTTATGAATTGGAAAATTAAAGCCTGAAAACAACGAGATTCAAAGAATGGTGAACAAAAAATTATCGTATTTGTTACTCTAAGCATTGACTCTATAAAGTGTCAATATGGCAAGTAACTAAAATATTGTATAAAATAATATGTAGAATGTAAGGGTGACTTCAAGAGTCAAATAATTTATGTTGTTTTCAATTGGAAGTAACTAAATATTAATAACATCTTAAACAATTAGAAATAATTATTTTGCATATTATGATGTCTGGTGGTGACTGTACCTAATAATAATGTATTCTATACTTGAAAATCTCTGAAAGTTTTAAGTGTTCTCAACACACATATGCACACACACACAATAAACATGTGAGACAATATATATATGTTAATTAGCTCAATTTATTTTACAATATAAAAATATTTCAAAACATCATGTCATCCACCATAAATACATACAAATTTTTTCAGTTAACAGAAAGAAGTCCAGAAGTCAACAATATACAGGTTGGTGCAGCAGCTCAATTATGTCACTGGGGACACAAGCTCTTGTCCTTATTCTGCCTCCTTTTTTTTTTTTTTTTTTTTTTTTCCTGAGACGGAGTTTCGCTCTTGTTACCCAGACTGGAGTGCAATGGCGCGATCTCAGCTCACCGCAACCTCCGCCTCCTGGGTTCAGGCAATTCTCCTGCCTCAGCCTCCCGAGTAGCTGGGATTACAGGCACGTGCCACCGTGCCCAGCTAATTTTTTGTATTTTTAGTAGAGACGGGGTTTCACCATGTTGACCAGGATGGTCTCGATCTCTTGACCTTGTGATCCACCCGTCTTGGCCTCCCAAAGTGCTGGGATTAGAGGCGTGAGCTACCACGTGCGGCTTCTGCTCCGTTTTCTAACATGAGTTTCTGATATCTCCCTTTATGGTTAGAAGATAACCACAGCCACTCAAGTACCATGTTTTCACACAAACACATTCAAAAGCAGAAAGAAGACAGTGAAAAATATCTTCTATTAAATGTCTATTTTTTAAAATTGACTTGGGACATCTTTTCAATTAGCTTGAAAGCAGATTTCTTTGTGTATTCTATTGGCCACAAATGGCATACATATGTCATTAACCACAACCAATTACTGGCAGAGGAGACTATGATTTTCTTGTTTTACTCAGACCAATTAGGATTTACCATCTAATAATAGAATCACCTTCTTTGATGACATTGTTTCTCAATACTCAAAACTGTTGCCTGTTAGCAAGAAAATAAAGAAGAGAATACCTGTTGTCTAGGCAACCAACATTTCTTGCCTCAGCATTCTATTGTTCCAGAGGAGGGGGATATTAGTTATCTTTGGACTTTATGAAGTCGATTAGGCATGCTGAAAAGTTAAGGATACTTGCTATGAATAGAAATAGATCATGTAACTTCCAAACCATGGTAGTATAAACAGGATAAAGAAAAATAAAAATCCAATAAAAGGCAGTTTAATAAATAAAGATAGAACACTAGGCATAGTTTGATAGACAAGAAGGTTTTGAGCTCTACTCTGTCACTGACTTACTGGAAAGTTATTTATCTCTAGTATTTGGTTTTTCTAACTGTAAAATTAGAGGTTAGTCTGAATGGCTTTCAAGGTTTCCTTTAGTTCCAATAGTCTATGAAACAAATACTTTGTTTTTTGTAAGTATTTACTAGTCTGTATCCACTAAATAACATCTTTCCCAGTTTCCTCACCTATGCATATGAATGTTTCAAACTTTCATGAGCAAATGTGCACATGAAAATTTAAGGAGCATCTAGGAACAGAAAACATTTTTAAAAAATGGCTTAATTTAAATCCCAATGATGTCTTGCCTTAATAAATAAAGTTATTACCATTTTCCCTGTTCTCCTCTTTCTAATTATTTCCTATTATAAAACATATTTATCAGGTTATTAATTCTTCCATTACTACATGATTTTAGAACTTACATTCATTAAAGAAATAACTGCATAGAATGAAGACCTGGTTTAGGAAATCTTGAAAGGTCATCTACTTTCCCAAAGTTGATCTGTATGTATTTCTCTTTACTCCATGTTGGTAAAGCTCTTTCTTTTAGCTTCAGCCCAAGCTCACCTACCCCTGATTAAAGCTTTCCTTGAGTGGAGACATGTTTACATGTTTCGCCTTTCAAGCACTTCCACATTGCATATGATAAAAAAAATAATATGAGTGGTCAATAAAGCAGACATCTAAAACAAAGTTTGTTAACTACAAAAAGAAGATATTGCTAAGCAAGAAACAATGCAGAAACTGTAGATGTTAGCTCTCGAAACGATTTACTAGCCTTTACTTGAGAATTGACTGCTCCTAAATACGTACAGTAAAGGTGACAAACATAGGTACAAAAGCATCAGGATTCTATTTAAAAAAAAAAAAAAGAAAAACTTGTTAATGCAATGCTGGAGGTCTACATTGTTATGATTAGAAAGACAGAAATTTAGGAATTCTAAGTTGTCTAATCTACATTCTTCTTGAGAAAAGTGTGACTTTAGTCTATGGTCTCCTAACATGTGCCCAAATATTTGCAAAAGTTAAAATTAGCAGAACCCTTGGAAAATATCATAGAAAAGGGGTTAAGAGGGTAATCTTAAGGTCAGTAATTTTTTCTTTTACTTCTCATAGCTGTGATAATGTCATTATGTTTAATTTCATATACTTTAACTTTACCAAAGAGATAATCTGAAAAAAAAAGTACGGATTAATTTGAAGAGTTTAGGTTCATTTTTTGACAGTTGTCTTTATTCCTGGATGATTTACTGAATTCCTAATAAATTCATGGTACTATGAAGGATAAAAGATTAATTGGACAAAGAATCTAATTTTATATCATTTACAAGCTATTTAGGAAAATTATATATGCACACAAGTAGCCACCAATATGCAGTAGAAAATTTTGTATATACCATAATACATTTATAGATTATGTGCTATGAGAGTTCAGAAGGAATAGTAATGTCCAGCAGTGTTTTCAGGAAGCAGAGAAGAAAATTTGAACTTGACCTTGAATACTAGGTTTATTTCTGGCAGAATAACCTGTGGAAAAAGCAAGGAGTCCAGAAAGCATGGAATCTATGGAAAAAATGAGAGCTCAGATTTACTGAGCTCTTATTATGTACCTGGCACTCAGCCTGGTCTTTTATATACATTAACATTTAATCCTTATACAGCTTGGTGAGGAAGAGGTATTATTATTATTCCCATATAGAGACTAAAATATTGAAATTCAGTATCAAAGTTGAACTAACATGCTAATGGTCACCAAGCTTATTTATTATTGGAGTCAGATTTTCAACACAGGCCTGTTTAGCTGCAGAGTCTGACCTCATTTCAATATATTACACTAATTCTCAATTTCATTGAATGAATGCTAGGATTAGAAATAAGGTTAAAAATATAGCAAGCACTTGTGAAATGGCTTGAATAAATAATAATAATAATAATGTAGAGGAATTAGAATCTATCCTTCTTCTAATAATGAAAACCTGAATAAAAATATAAAAATTGAGATTAGTGTTTGCAGCAGCTAGATACCAAATAGATTCTCAGTGACCCCTTCCTCTCCAATTGTCTCTCTCTCTCTATGTGTGTGTGTTTGTGTTTGTGTGTGTGTGTATTTGTGTGTGTTTTTCTCTGTCTCTCTCACATCTCTTTCTCAAAGAACTCAGATACCATGTAGTGAACAATTCCATGAAAAGTTCTGTCTTGAGGAACCAAATAATTTTTTAAATATCCATGTCATAGACTTAGAAGTGGATTCTCCAGCCACAGCTAAGCCTTCAGATGACTATAGCCCTGGTGGACTACCTGACTGCAATATCATGAAAGATCATGAGCTAGAATCTCCAAGCTAAGCTCCCTCTACATTATTGATCCCAAGAAATTGTGTGATGTGAGAAATGTTTATTGTCTTCAGGTGCTAATTTTGAGATAATTTGTTACACAGCAACAGATAACTAATACAGATTTTGGTAACTTGAAACAGGGTACTTCTGTAACACACAATTAAAATATGTGAATGGTTTTGGAGAAATAAACTATCTGGAACTGGAAGAATTTTAAGAAAAGCATTAGTGAAAGCTTAAATTGCTTCAGTCAGACTGTAGGTTGAATTTTAGGAAGCAAGAAAGCTACTAGTGATGACTTAAATGAAAGCAAGGAAAATCTTGTTGGAAACGGGAGGAAAAGGGATTGCTGCTCCTTGGGGAGATAGTTTAGCAAAACTGTGTCCTGTTTTTCCATTTGTAAAGTAGAAAATGTAGCTAATAAGCTCGATGATCTAGCTAATGTTTCCAGAGTAGAGCTTTGTTTCCTGTTGCTGCTAAGAGTAAAATCTTAGAGGAGAAGAATAAACTAAAGGACATACTATTAAACATGAAGAATCTGGGACTTAGTAGTTTCAAATATCCTCAACCTTAACAAAGATGTGCAAAATATGAAATGGCTTCCAAGCAAAGATCAAATTCAGGGCACTAGCAGAGAAGCACCTTCTGAATATCTACAATTAATCAGTCAGATCAAATATTCTTTAAATACGTAAGGACTATGATATCTGGAATTTTAGAATAAACCAAAAGTAGAAAAGGACTTTCATATGTTTTGTAGGTGTTGCTTTTTGTCTAACGAAGTGTGCCCCAATAGCATTCACAGGAGACTCACAAAGTTAGTAAGAGAATTATATTTACATAAACACCTCTAACCTGGCCTGAAAGAGACAAAGACTGTTAAAAAATGAAAGAAATACTTTCATATATATATATATATACATATATATATATACACACATATATATATACACACACACATATATATATATACATATAATTGTATATATATATATATATAATTGCATTTTAGGTTTTGGGCTACATGTGAAGAACATGGAAGTTTGTTGCATAAGTACATACATGGTAATGTGGTTTACTGCCTTTCTCCCCATCACCTGTATCTGGCATTTCTCCCCATGTTATCCCTCCCCAACTCCCCACCCCCCACTGTCCCTCCCCTAGTTCCCCCCGCGAACAGACCTCAGTGTGTGATGCTCCCCTCCCTGTGTCCAGATATACTTTCAACATCCCAAATTCTCCTTGAAGGAAGTAGTGTGAGAAAATCAGATAACTAAGTTGCAAACATGTGCTAACATTTTTTGAAAAAGAAAACATGACTCTCAGAGAATCAGAGTCCAGAGGGTTTAGATATTAGTTACAGAGTTAATTAACTAATTAATTTCCAGACATACAAATCTGTTCACAGCTGTATTTTAAATGTTCCACAGTCCAGAAATTCCTGTGTGCCTCTTACTTCCCCACCTCCCCGGTTTGAACCAAGCTGTTAGTAATGATTATACTATGCCTTTCTCACTATTGCAGGGTTATTATGAGGGTGTTAGATAATTTATCTGCTTCAGAGCTTGATAGGCTCAGAGGATGTACACTTAAAAGAGATGTATTCAGTGGTCTATGAGATGCCTCATCCTCACTTGGATCTGATTAGGTGATGAGATTCTTGATTCTGAGCTGGTGCTGTGAAAAGGAATGGAGTGTTATAAAGAAAAAAAAGTACACAGGTTTTCAGCAGATAGACTTTTAAAAAGTAATGCATGAATAGATGCAGGTAGACCTAAGGGTAGAAAAACCACCTTAGAAGTTTGGGTATTGTCCTTGGGAATCTCATTCTTATGTTTGGGGTAAATCAAGTTCGAGTCTACATTTTTTATAATTTTAATCCTTGCTACTCCTACATTATAGTTCCATTTGAGGTGTCCTAAGTATTAAGTAAATAAATTTTCACAAAAATCCTTAGTCTGTTGTATTAATTTCGTGGAGAGTGAAAGTTCACAAAGAAAAAGAAGTTCCATTCCACATTCACCCAGGCTTGAGCTATTTATTGTGAAGTGGTAGCATCAGTTTATCAAGTGAATGATATCTTAAGTTTTTGAGTGATAAACCTGGCACTGGAGAGCCCCTCGAAGCTAAGCTAGCAGTTCAAGTAAGATATATGATGGGAAAACAGCAGGTTAGAGTCCAAGAGGATTGTATGCATGAGACACTGAAATGCTTCTTTCTTACTGTTTTCACAAGATCTTTTTTAACAGATCTACTGAGCAGAGTGTGTGTTCAACCCAAAGAGGAGAAAAGATTATCCAGTAAACAGTAGGAGAAGTACTGGAACTTTTATTTCTTTTTTAAATTTATAAATCTGTGTAACTGCCCCATAATCAAGAGCATAGGCAGATAGATAGCTAGATACTTAAGAGTATATAACTATATATATGAATATATTAAAATCAAGACTATATATGCACAACACATATAATTACCACAGTTATTCTTGTGACTAAAAAGTAGTATTTCCTAGTCGTTCTTATTTTTATTTCCTAATGACTAATGATGTTGAGCAACTTGAATGTGCTTACAGGTCATTTATATATCATTTTGAGAAAAATGTCCATTTCAATGCTGTGACCAGTTAATTTTTTTTTCTCTTTTTAATACTGCCTTGCAAAAGTTCTGTATATTGGAACTGTATGTTGTTCTGTATATTGGATACAAAAGTTCTGTATGTTGGATACCAGAATGTTATCTGTAGGATGTATCTTTACTTTTTAAACAATATACTTTGATGCCCAATTTTTTTTAATTTTGAGGAAGTCAAATTTATCTGTTTTTGGTTTTGTGGTCTTTGTGGCATCCTATCTTTAAAGTCTTGCCTAATCCAAAGTCATACATATTTAGACTTATGTTTTCTTCCAATAGTTTTATACTTTTAGCTTTTTCATGTAGGTCTTTCATCTATTATGAGTTAATTTTTGTATATGGTACCAAGTTGGGATTACATTCATTCTTTTGCATGTGGATATCCAGTTTTTCCAGCACCAGTTGGTAAAAGACTATTCTTTTCTCTATTCAATGGTCTTGTCACTCTTGTAGAAATTCATTTGACTATACATATTTAGTTTATTTGGAACCATTATTCTATATGTATGTCAGTAGCAGCCTCATCTCTTGTTAATTTTAGTAACATTGTTGTACATTATGTTTCAATGCTTATTATTCTTGCATAACCAAAACTTTATTTTCCATGACCAACATCTTTTCATATCCCTCTATCCCCGACCACTGATAACCACAATTCTACTCTCTATTTCTATGAATTTGACATTTTCAGATTCCACATATAAGTGAGATCAGGTATGTGTATAAGTTTATGTCTTTCTGCATCTGGCTTACTTTATTAAGCATAATGCCTTCCAGGTTCATTCATGTCATCTCAAATGGAAGCATTTTCTAGTTTTTAAGACTGAATACTATTCTGTTGTGTATATACACCACAATTTTTTAGCCATTTTTTTCATTTTTGAGACTCAGTTTCGCTCTTGTTGCCCAAGCCAGAGTGCAATGGCGCGATCTCGGCTCACTGCAACCTCTGCCTCCCAGGCTCACGCAATTTTCCTGCCTCAGCCTCCAGAGTAGTTGGAATTACAGGCACACACCACCACGCCTGGCTAATTTTTCGTATTTTAAGTACAAACGGGATTTCACCATGTTAGCCAGGCTGGTCTCTAGCTCCTAACCTAAGATGATCCACCCACCTCGGCCTCCCAAAGTGCTGGGTTTACAGGTGTAAGCTACTGCACCCGGCTTCTTTATCCATTTTTTAATGGACTCGATTTGTTTTTATATCTTGGCTATTGTAAATAATGTTACGATGAACAAGAGAGTTCAAATATATCTTAAAATATGAATTTTATTTATTTGGCATATATACTTAAAAGGATTGCTGAATAATATGGCAGTTTTATTTTATTTTTTTGAGACACCACCATATTGTTTTCTATAATGTTAGTGCCAATTTACTTTTGCACCAGGAGTGTACAAGGGCTCTCTTTTTTCCACATCCTCACCCAAATGTGTTCATTTCTTTTTGTGTTATTTTTCTTTTTTCTCTTTTATTAATAAAAGTCAACTTAACAGACTTAAAGTGATATTTTATTGTGGTTTCTGACTTCATGTTTCACTGATAATTAGGGAAGTTGAGTATCTTTTCATATACTTGTAGGCTATTTGTGTATGAAAATATGAGAATTATGTAGAAATATCTATACAAGTCCTTTGCCCATTTTAAAATCAGGTTATTTGTGTGTTGTTGCTTTTTTGTCATTGAGCTGCATGTGTTTAAGTCTTCAATCCATGTTTATTTTAGTTTTGTATATGGTAAGAGATAGGGTTCTAGTTTCATTCTTCTGCACATGGATATCCAGCTTCCCCAACACCATTTATTAAAGAGACTGTGTTGTTCCCAGTGTATATTCTTGGCACCTTTGTCTTGTCAACAATGACTTCACGTCAGGTGTGTGAATTTGTTTCTGGTTTCTCTATTCTATGTGTCCGTTTTTATGCCAGAGCCATATAAGGTTTGGATACTATAGCTCTGTAGTATAATTTGAAGTCAGATAATGTGGTTTCTCTAGCTTTGTTTTACATAAAATAGCTTTGAGTATTCTGGGTCATTTATGGTTCCATATACATTTTAGAATTGTTTCTTCTACTTTTATGAAGGCTGTCATTGGTATTTTGATTGGGATTGCATGTAATCTGTAGATTGCTTTGGGTAGTATGGAAACTAACAATATTGATTCTTAAATCAACATGGAATATCTTTCCATTTATTGTTGTCCTTTTCAGTTATTTTCATCAGTGTTTTAGAGGTTCATTAAAGAGGTCTTTTACTTCTTTGGTTAGGTTAATTTCTAGGTATTTAATTTTATTTGTGGCTATTGTAAGTAAGATTACTTTTAAAATTTCTTTTTCAGATTTTTTACTTTGGGAATAAAGAAATGCTACTGATTTTTGTGTTTTGATTTTGTATCCTGTAACTTTACTGAATTTATTATTTCTAATAGATTTTTTTATGGATTCCTTAGGTGTTTACAAATGTAAGGTGATATCATCTGCAAACAAGGATATTTTGACTTATTCCATTCTAATTAAGAAGCTTTATCTGGGACTTCCAGTACTACCTTAAGCAACAGTGGTGACAGTGGGTATCCTTACCTTGTTTTGGATCTTAGAGGAAAGGCTTTCAGTTGTTTTGCATTCAGTATGATACTAACAGTGGATCTGTTGTGTGCAGCTTTCATTATGTTGAGGTATGTTCCTTCAATACCCAGTTTTTGGAGAGTTTTTATGATGAAAGTATGTTGAATTTTATCAAATGCTTTGCCAGCATCAACTGAAATTATCACATAGATTTTGTTCTTCATTCTGTTGATATGATGTATCACATTGCTTGCTTTTCATATGTTGAACCATCCTTGCATCCCTGGGGTAGATCACACTGTGTTATGATGAATGATCTTTTAAATGTATTGTTGAATTCAGCTGACTAGTATTTAACTGAGGATTTTTGGAACAATATACATAAAAAATATTGGTCTTTAATGCTCATAGTGTTTTTTATGTATCTTTCTCTATTATTGATATTAGGGTAATGTGGCCTCATAGAATGAGTTTTGAAGTAGGCTCTCCTCTATTTTTCTGAATAGTGTGAGTAGAATTGGTGCTAGTTATTCTTGCATTTGGTAGAATATAGCATTGAAGCCTTCTGATCTCAGGCTTTTATTTCCTAGAGGTGTTTTTACAGTGGTTTTGATTTTATTGTCTAATATTGGTCTTTTAAAGTTTTGGATTTCTTCATTGTTCAATACAGTAGGTTGTATGTATCTAATAATTTATTCATTTATTTTTGATTTTCCCACTTATTGGCATATGGTTGCTCATAGTAGCCACTAATGATCATATGAATATCTGTGGCATTGATTTTAATGTCTCCATTTTCACCTGTGATTTTGTTTCTTTGGATCTTCTCTCTTTTGTTCTTAGTTAGCCTGGCTAAAGTTTTGTTGATTTTTGTCTAACTTTTGAAAAAAACATCTTTTTCATTTTACTGATTTTTTTCATTTTCTTTATTTCAGCTTCATTTATTTCTGCTATTTATTATTTCTTTTCTTCTACAAATTTTGCATTTTGTTTGCTCTTACTTTTTCTATTTCTTTAAAACGATGATGTCAGGTTACTTATTTGAAGTTTTTCTTATTATTCAATGTAGGCACTAAGCACTCTAAACTTCCCACTTTCTACCTCTTTTGCTCTATCGCATGGTCTTTACTATGTTGTATTTCCTTTATCATTTCTTTCAATAATTTTTAAAAATTTATTGAAAATTAATATTTTTTACAAACATAAATTTGTCTATGGAATTACTGGTTATTCAGGAGCATATTGTTTAATTTCCATGTGTTTGTATGCTTTCCAAAATTTATCTTGTTATGGATTTTATTACATTGTGGTCAGTAAAGATTCTTTTTATTATTTCAAAATTTTTAAATGTTTTAAGACTTTTGTAAACTAACATATCATCTATATTTGAGAATAATCTATGTGCTAAGGAAAATAATGTGTTTTCTGTAACCATTGGATGAAATGTTCAATAATTGCCCATTAGAGCCTTTGGTCTATAGTACATATTAAGTTTGAAGTTTCTTTGCTGATTTTCTATTGAATATTTTTCCAATGATGAAATGGAGTGAACTCTTCAGCTATTGTTGTATTGGAGTCTATCTCTCTCTTTAGCTGTAATAATATTTGGTTTATATATCTGAGTACTCTATTGTTGGGTATATATACATTTAAAATTGTTATATCCTCTAGCTAAATTGACTTTTTTTTTAATTGCATTTTAGGTTTTGGGGTACATGTGAAAAACATGCAAGATTGTTGCATAGGTGCATACGTGGCAGTGTGATTTGCTGCCTTCCTCCCCTTCACCTATATATGACATTTCTCCCCATGCTATCTCTCCCCAACTCCCCACCCCCGCTGTCCCTCACCTATTTCCCCCCATCAGACCCCAGTGTGTAGTGCTCCCCTCCCTGTGTCCATGTGTTCTCATTGTTCAACACCCGCCTATGAATGAGAACATGTGGTGTTTGATTTTGTGTTCTTGTGTCAGTTTGCTGAGAATGATGGTTTCCAGGTTCATCCATGTTCCTACAAAGGACGCGAACTCATCGTTTTTGATGGCTGCATAATCTAAATTGACTTCTTTATCATTATATAGTGACCATCCTTTCTTCTTATTTTCTTATGTCTTAAAATCTATTTTGTTCGAAATAAGTATAACTACTCCTGCTCTTTTTTGGTTTCCATTGCCATGGAATATCTTTTTCATCCCTTATTTTCAGTCTATGTGTGTCTTTATAGATAAAATGTGCTTCTTGTAAGCAACAGATCATTTGATCTTACATTTTAATCTATTCAGCCACCCTATATCTTTTGTTTGGAAAGTTTAATTCATTTACATTCAATATTATTGTTGATTAAAAAATTCCTTTTTCCATTTTGTTGTTTGTTTTTTGTTTTGTGGTCACTTCTTTCTTCTTTCTTTCCTCCATGTCTTATTTTAGTGAAGGGATTTTCTCTGATGATATGCTTTTTTCCTCCCTTTTTATTTGTTGTGTGACCATAGTATGTTTTTTTTTTGGTTTGAGTTTACTATGAGACTAGAAAATATCATCTTATAACCCTTATTGTAAGCTGATAAAAATGCTGTTAGCATAAAGAAAGAAATGAACAAGTCAAAAAAAAAAAAAGAAAAAAGAAAAGAAAAACTAATACAAACTCTATTCCTTAAGTTTTTCCTCCTGTTTTTTAACTTTTTGTTGTTTCTGTTTATATCTCATTGTACTTTATTTGTGTCATTATTTCTGCTTTATATTTGAATGATTATTCACCAAATACACTATTCTAGGGTTAAAAAAAATTCCTCAGCATGTTAAATATGTCATGCCACTCTCCTTGCCTGTAAGATTTCCACTGAAAAGTCAGCTGATGTATTAGAGACCCAATGTATGTTATTTGTTTCTTTTCTCTTGCTGATTTTAGGATTTTTTTTTTCTTTATTCTTGACTTTAGGTGTTTGAACAGCAAAGGTCTTGAGGTAGTCTTCTTTGTGTTTAATCTGCTTGGTGTTCTACAACCTTCTTGTACTTGGGTATTGTTATCTTTTTCTAGGTTTGAGGAGTACTCTGTTATCTTTTGTAATATACTTACTATTTTTATTTCTTTCTCTACCTCATCTTGAAGGTCAGTAACTCCTAAATTTTCCCTTTGGGAGATATTTTCTTGGTACTTAAGATGTGCTTCATTGTGTTTTATTTTTTTTTTCCTTTTGTCTCCTGGACTGTACACTTTCTAATACCCTGTCTTTAAACTCACTGATTCTTTCTTCTGCTTGATCCATTCTGCTGTTAAAAAACTGTGATGCAGGCTTCAGTCTGTCAGTTGCATTTCTCAGCTACAGAATCTCTGTTCCTTTCTAATTATTTCAGTTTCTTTGTTAAATTTATCTGATAGAATTCTGAATTACTTGTCTATGTTACTTTGAATGTTTTGAGTTTCCCCAACACAGATATTTTGAATTTTCTATCTGAAGGGTAATATATCTCTTTTTCACTATGATTTTTACCTGCTGCTTTATTTAGTTTGTTTGGTTTGGTGACATATTCCCAGGTAGTCTTGATATTTGTAAAGAGTCTTCTGTGTCTGGGCATTAAATAGATAGGTGTTCATTGTATTCTTCACAGTCTGGGCATATTTGTACTTGTCCTTCCTTAAAAGGCTTTCTAATATTCAAAGTACTGTGGTGTTATGCTCTAAGCTGTATCTGCTTTAGGGGGCACCCCAAGCCCTGTTGTACTGTGGTTCTTGCAGATTCATAGTGAAGTACTGCCTTGATTGTCTTGGACAACCTCTGGTAGAATTCTCTGGATTACCGGGCAGAGATTCTTGTTCTCTTCCCTTGCTTTCTCCAAAACAAATGGATTATTTCTGCCTCTCTGTTTTGAGCCACCTGGAGATTGAGACAGAGTGACACAAGCACTCTTGCGGCTACTGCCACTAGGATTGTACTGGATCAGACCTGATTCCAGCCTAGCACTAAGTCTTGTCCAGGGCCTGCTGTAACCATTCCCAGCCTACTGTCTATGTTTGCTCAAGACCCTGGGACTATACATTCAGTAGGTGGCAAAGCCAGCCAGGTCTGTATCCTTCCATTAAAGGCAGTGAGTGGCTCTAGACCCTGAACATGATCAGAGGTGCCATCTGGGAGCCAGTTACTAGAGTCAAAATCCTTAGAAGTCTAGCTGGTGTTCTAATGTACTACAGCTCAACTTACACTGAAACCACAAGATGCATTCCTTTGCACTGTCTCTGTCCTTTCCAAAAGCAGAGAAGCATCACTCTGTGACTGCTGCCACCACAGGCCCAGAGGAAGTATTGTCAGACTACTGATGATATTCTCTTAAGGCACAGAGGCACTTCTTTCAGTTGTGATGATTACTGCCTGGCCTGAGACTCCCTATTCAGGGAAGGGGGCTCCCTTTTGGCCCAGGACAGGTCCAGAAATGTCATCTGAGAGCCAAGTCCTGGAATTAAGGGCCCCAAGAATCCTTTTGCTACTCTACACTCTTGCACCCAAGGTGTTCTGTAAGGTGAAGACAAATTTCTCTTTACTTTCTCTTCACTGATCTCAAGCATAAGGAGTCTGGCCTCATAGTCACCACAGCTGGAAATGTGCTTATTCTCATCCAAAGCCATTAAACCTCAGAGGGTCACCCAAGGCCCTTGGTATGGTACTTAAATATCATTATTGGTTTTTCAGGTGTCAAGAGCTCTTCAGATAGCAGGCGATAAATTCTTCCAAGACTGCATGCTTCCCTTAAAGACAGCATGTTCCCTCCTGGTCTAAGATGTGTAGAAATATCATCCAGATTTGGGGCCTAGAAAGGAGACCTCAAGACTCTTACCAGTGTCTTATTCTGCAGTAGCTGAGCAAGTATCCAAGATGCAAGAGAAAGTGGGAATTTTCTTTCCACTCCTTCCTCTCCTCTCTTTTATCAGAAGGAAGATGTCTTTTTTGGAGCTTGGAGCTGTGCAACCTGGAAGTAGGGAAGGGGTAATTCCAGAACTCTCTTAGCTACCCAGGCTGACATCCCAGTAGATTGTATGGCCCCTAAACAATTCCTCTAGGAGTTGCAGTCTTTGTGGTCTAGACTGCCTTTCCAGTTTAATTTAGGCCCCAGAGCACTTTAGCCCTCGGTGGCAAGGCTAGTATGAACTGAAGTTCCCACCACTGGGCTCAGAAATTTTCCTCTTGTTAGACTGATTTAGTGCTCCCTCCATGGACAGCCATCAGCTGAGTTTGGTCCAGTTATGCTTTCTGTTATAAGAGGGCAGCACTGAGTTGAATGACTTAACACTTGCTGTGGTCTTCTCTCCCTTGCACACAGAAACACTGTCAGCACCACAGTGCCACACTAGGGCACTGAGAAAGGATAGCATCTGTGATTTAAGGCTGTTTTTCCTGTCGCTTCAGTGCCTCTTTCAGAAATAGAAAGTTAAAACCAAGTACTCTGAGTACTCACCTATTTTGGTTTCTTATGAAGGTTTTTTTTTTTTTTAATGTAGTTAAATTGGTGTCCTTTTTGGGGGGATAATTGGTGGAGCATTCTATTCCACCATCTTGCTACATACCTTCATGGGGATTATAGTGTATTACAAGATTTGGACAGGGACAAATGTCCAAGTTATATCATTGCCCAAGTCTTAGGTCCCAGGATTCTGCAATATTAGCAAGCTCTCAAGTCATTCTGATGTAGGGTTTTTTTTTCTTTTTGCACAACAGTTTAGGAAACATTGGTTTTTGACAAAAACGTTTCAAAATATCTTGTATGTTCATTTTTTAATTATGGATTGCTTTAGATTTTTGTTACAAATGATAAATATATTACACTTAAACATAATTCTATCATTTTTAATATTTCATATAACCCCATGATCAGCCCTCAAAATCAGCCTCCCTCATGATTTCTAAAACAAAGTAAGGCTCAACTGTTTGGAATAACTAATATGGGTCTGCACTCCACAAGAAATAGATTACAATAGCCACATATTGGGAAAATGAAACCCAGATGATCTTTAGTAATACGCATATTTGAATGTTAACCTCTTTGTTGTGCTGCCAGCACTGGTTAAAATAACAAAGTTAAATCTCCTTCAAGTAACACATGAAATCTTTTTTTCAAGGTTTAGTAATCTGCTTTTTTTGCTGAGACTACAGGAAATCATATAAAAATTCAAACACACACTGGCAAGTTCTGTAGCAACAGCTATTATTAGAGTAATAATTTAGTTGAGAAGGCAAAATTCATCTACTCAAGTGCCTACACAGTTGACATAATGTCAGTTTTATTTGTATATGATTAAACTTAATTGCTAAGGGGTATTTTTTTTATTACTTTTATATTTTTTGAAAAACAAGTGAAACTAATGAAAAAATATATATAGATAGATAGATAAATAGATAAATGAATCTAGATATATATTTCTATCGATCTATCTACCTACCTACCTACCTACCTATCTGCTATATTATGCCCAATAGATATTTAAAAGAAACTCCCTTTGATGATTAGACACAAATAATTCACATGTAATAAAATTAGTAAGTTAAATTATATGCATCTTCAATCAAAATACAAAAAGACCTTTTAAAGACATTGATGTTTAAAGAAAAATAGCTAGATATTTTCAATATAAGAAAGTACAATGTTGATAATTAATCTTATTTTAGTCTTCAGAATTTTATGCTTTGAAATAAAAAGCCTTGTAATTTGCTTTTGGATATTCATCTGAAATTAGAGTGCATTATAATCAGGTAGATTTTACTTTGGTTATGACTTCAAGTACTGAACAATCAAGTACATTTCATACTGACCTGATTAATAAAGACAAATTAGATTATTATCCCTCTAAAAACTTATAATCTTACATAAAATCCAAATTTCTTGTATTTCAGTAAAGATATAAATTGTAAAAATTGGCAAATGAATTGAAGACCATAAAATAGAGATGAATAAATCCGGCACAGATAAATCTAATAGAAAATAAAACAACAATGAAGAAAAAAGTAGATGTCTGAAGAATAAAAATTGTAAGTGAATAAAAATCTTAAAAAATATTCATAAAACTGATAATTTACTGGAAAATATAAATTTACAAAATAGAGTCAGAAGAAAATAGAAAATCTGGAATGATAAAAAAATAAAAACTTCAAGTGTAAAAATATATTTCCTTTTAAAGGACTCTGGTATAATAAAAATTCATCTCTGAATAATTTTGTTTCTTGTATTAATAGATACTGTTTTATGCTATTAATCTATTTTAGAGCATAAAAAAGAAAATTGTTTCAGTACATCCTATAGAGATAGTATAATCTTGATACAATTTGTATGAAACATAGAAAAATACAAACAACAGCTGAATTTTATTTATGAAATAGAGATCCATAAATACAATATAGAATACTGGCAATTGAATTCAGCAATATATTGAAAATAATATATATTGATCATGAAGTAGTAATACAAACATTGTAGTAATTATTTAAAATTTGGGAAATCATTAATAGAATTCATAATATCAATAACTGATGAAAAATAATAATATAATAGATACTGAAAATATGTAAGGCTAAGAAAGTTCCCTGATATTCCTAGTTTGCTGAGTTTTTTTGTCCTGAAATACAGAGCTAATATCATTCTCAATGGTGAAAAACTAAAAGCTGTCCATCTAAATTTAGGAAGAGGACAGATATTCATTCACACCTCTTTAAGTCAACATCTCGCTAAATGCTTTAGCCAGAAAAGTCAGTCAATAAAATGAAATCAGGTAAAATGTATCCAGATTGGAAAGAAAAAAGTAAATATTTACAGATAACATTATCTTATATGTAGAAAACTGTAAGAAATACACAAACTATTCAAGTTGATACATGAGCTCAACAAGGTTGAAAGATACAAGATCAAATTAAAAAAGTGAGTTTTACTTCAATACACAAGCGATGACCAATCCAAAGAGGAAATTAAGAAATAATTACATTTAAGAAGGCAACTCAGCAAACTGACACAAGAACAGAAAACCAAATACTCACTCATAAGTGGGTGTTGAACAGTGAGAACACATGGACACAGGGAGGAGAATATCACACACTGGGGTCTGTTGAGGGGTGGGAGAGCTAGGGGAGGAATAGCAGGGGATGGGGAGATTGGGGAGGGATAACATTAGGAGAAATATCTAATGTAGATGACAGGGGGATGGATGCAGCAAACCACCATGGCATGTGTATACCTATGTAACAATCCTGCAAGATCTGCACATGTACCCCAGAACTTAAAGTATAATTGTAAAAAAAGAAGGCATCAAAAATAAAGTTTCCAAACATCAAAAATGTTTGGAAATAAATTTAACCAAAAATGCAACATTTTACACTGAAAACTGTAAAATATTATTGAAATAAATTTAATGAGACAAATAAATGCAAATATGTCCATGTTCTTGGATGGAAAAACTATTGACAAAATGGCTGATATAGTTTGACTTTCCCTACCCAAATATCATCTTGAATTGTAACTCCCATAATTCCAAGGAGGAATTATGTCATAGGTGGGACCCAGTGGAAAGTAATTGCATCATGGGGGTAGGTTTTTCCTGTGCTGTTCTTGTGATAGTGAATGCGTTTCATGAGATCTGATTGGTTTACAAAGGGCAATTCTCCTACACACACTCTCTTTCTTGCCACCATGTAAGACTTGCCTTTCTCCTCCACCTTCTGCCATGATTGTGAGGCATCCTCAGCCAAGTGAACTGTGAGTCCAATAAACCTCATTTTCTTTATAAATTACCCATTCCTTGGTATTTCTTCAGCGCAGTATGAAAATGGACTAATACAATGGCAATATTTCTGAAATTGATCCACAGATTCAATGTAATTGTTGTCAGAATTCCAATTTCTTTTCCTTTTGCAGAGATTGGAAAACCAATGGTAAAATTAATATGGAAATTCCAGAGACTCATAATATCCAAAATGATATTGAAAAAGAAAAACATATTTGAAAGTCTCACACTTTTTATTTCCCAAATCTAGCAGAAACCTACAGTCATCAAAACAGTGTGGTACTAGCATAACAATAGACATATAGAGCAATGAAATAGAATTTAGAGTCCAGAAATAAATTCCTACGTTTTAAAGTACACTGAATTTTAACAAGCATGCCGAAATAAAATAATGGAGGAATTATTGTTTTCTTCAACAAATAATTCTGTGATAGCTAGATATTTGCATACAGAAAAAAATAGATTTGGACACTTATATACACCATAGGGAAAAATAAGCACAAAATGGATTGAAGAACTACATGAAAAAGCTAAAACTATAAAACTATCATAAGAAATCATAGGTGTAAATCGTTGTGTCCTTGAGCTAGGCGATATTTATTAGATATCCCACCCAAAATTCAAAAGTAAAATAATAAATTAGACTTCATCAAAATTAAAGTTTGCTTTAGAGAACCCCATCTATAAAATATAGAAAAAAAAATAAGACTTAGTATTTGCTAGCACAGCATGGTGACTGTAGTAAAAAATAATTTAATAGTTCATTTTATAGTAACTAAAAGAGTATAATTAGATTGTTTGAAACATAAAGAATACATACATCAGGTAATAGACACCCTATTTGCCCTGGTGTAATTATCTTGTATTGCATTTCTGTATCAAAATATCTCCTGTAACCCATAAATATATACAACTAGTATCTACTTGCAAAAATTAAAAATTAAAAAATTACTATTGTAAAAGTTAAAAAGCAACCCACAGAATTGTAGAAAATATTTGCAAATAATATATCTGATACAAAATTGTTTTCCAGAATATATGGCTATTATATCTCAGTTATAAAAATAAAAATAACTTACTTGGAAAATTTGCAAATGATCTGAACAGATATTTCTCTAAAGCAGACATGCAAATATCTAACAACCATGTGAAAAAAATATGCAATGCTGATCATTAAGGAAATGCAAATCAAGGTCACAATAACACTTCACTTCACCTAGGATGGTGATAATCAAAAAGACAGATAATAAGTATTGACCAGGATACAGAGAAATGGAAACTTTCCTACATAGCTCATGTGGATGTAATATGATGCAACTGATGAGGAATTTGATGGCACCTCAATAAATGAAATACAGAATCATCATATGACCCAACAATTTTACTCCCAGGTATTATAACCCCAAAATTAAAAGCATGTTTATACAAAAACTTGTGCAAATATGTTCATAACAGCATTATTCATAGTATCCAGAAATGTGAAAACAATCCAAATATCCATCAGCTCATGGATGGTAAAGAAAAAGTGATATATCCATACAATGGAATATTATTTGGAAATAAAAAAGGAATAAAAGGAAAGGAATGCTATAACATAGATGAACTTTAAAAACATTGTTCTAAATGAAAGAAATCAGACACAAAAGTCCTCACTATAAAAGTCTATAGATTATCTATTTATATAGAATTTCCAGAATATATACATAGATAGTGAAAGAAACTAAATTAGTAGTTGCCAAAGACTGCAATTTGTTCAGGCAACCTGAGATCTTGAATTATTTTCTTTGTTTTGAGAAGTCTTGTCTTTTTAACTCTTCATGCCTCTTTCTTCAAGAGATTAAGTATTAAGTATTTGAATTTTTGACCTTCCTTGCTGTTTAATTTTAGGTGGCCACTTGAGTGTATTAAAAAATATGTAGAAACTTGATAAAGCTTACTTTTGGATGTGTGTCAGAAGACATTATCCTGTGAGTTGAGTGAACTGGGTGAGAAATATCTGCCCTCCATATGGGTGAGCACCATCCAATCTTCTGGGTGCCCTGAAACAACAAAAACAGAGAAAGGGTGAATGTGTTCATCCATTGGCTGAAGCTGTGATACACTCTTTCTCTTTTCTTGAATAACCACCCCAGGCTCCCCAGCCCTTGGAGCCCAGGACTTGCACCAGCATTGCCCTGAGTTCTCAGGCCTTTGATTTTTGACTGGGAGTTACAACATTGGTTTTCCTGGTTCTGAGGCCTTTTGACTTTGACCGAGCCAGCATCTCCAGCTTGAAGCTGTCATGTGACTTCTTGGTCTCCACAGTTGTGTGAGCCAATTTCCTAATTAAATCCTCTCTCATCTTTGTCTCTGTGTCTCTATCATCTATCTCTTCTTAGTACGGTTTCTTTGGAAAGCCATTACTGACACACTTAGAAATAGGGTACAGAAATGTGACTCAGACTTCAATAATCAGACACAGCCATTTGAAATTTTGGTTCAAGAGATGGAGTCATCATGGGGACAATAGCCTTTTACTCTTCAGCAGTCATAATGATGCTGCAAAGTTATGTTCCTGGCTCAGAAATGGTGTGGTGCATATTTAGTGCTCAATAGCTGCAGTGATTCTCTCATGACACCAGTTCTGAAGATAATTTTGGCTGTTATTTTTATATGTATAGCCTGTAGCCTGATTCTTTAATCCTTCCAACAATTTTTAAAAATTTATTTTAATAAGTTCATTTTCTCATTAATTATTCAACATACATCCCAGTTACTTGTAATTTAAAACCCTAAATGATACGGTTAGGGTGGCTGAAGCATAATGAGAAAGGAGACAGGAAATTGTGGCAGGCAAAATAATATCTCTAAAAAGTTATCTACATCCTAATCCCACGAAACTGCAAAGATACTAGCTTACATGACAGTAACAACATTGAAGATGTGATTAAGTTAAGGATCTCGAGATGTGGAGATTATCATAGACTATCTACATGAGCGCAATGTAATGACAATGGTCCCTATAAGAGGGAGGAAAGAAGGTCAGAGTCCAATAAGAAGATGTGATGATGGAAGCAGGGGTCACAGTGATATGAGGTTATAAACCAAGATATTTATATAGCCTCTGGAAGCTGGAGAAGGCAAAGATTGGATCTTCTTTTGTAATCTTCGGAAGAAATACAACCTTGCCAACATACTTTAGACTTCTGACTTCCATAAGTAAGACAATACATTTGTGTTGTTTTATGTTACCAAGTTTGTGGTAATTTGTACAGCAAACATAGAAAACTACTTCAGAGAAGTTGGAGAGGAAAGCACAGGGTTTAATCTATCACTGAATATTTAGACTGAACTATAGTCTAGGTCCTGGGCTGAGGTTCTAAAAGGAAATTAGAATTAAATCAGGCTGAATGATTGACTTGAAGCTTCTAAAACAGACACATAAATAAACTAAACAACTCGTGTACATTATACCACTAGTAATGTAAGATAGCAACTGAAAAAAAAAAATCCTATTTAGCTATGTCCTGTTCTAACTGTATTTAGAGTATTATGGTTCTTTCTGAGAACCACAGCATCAGAATAATATTTCCAAACTAGTACATTCAGAATAGGACAAAGAAGGAGATAAAGTATTTAGAATTAATTTCATGGGAAATATTTTGAGAAAGTGAGGATGGTTAGCACATATTTATTTTCATATATTTAAAAGGGTGTTATGGAAAAGAGTAGTTATTGTTTACATGGAGACAATAATCTGCCTAATGGATAGAGTTCTTTTCATGATTAAATGAATATATTTATATATGCATATCATTATTTCTGCTATTATTAATATATAGTTGGCCTGTGAACAACACAGGTTGGAACTGCACAGGTCCACTTATATGCGGATTTTTTTCAACCAAACCAGGATCTGACACAGTGTTCATGGAATGTGAAACTTCCATACAAAGAGGGCCAACTTTCCATATATCCAGGTTTTGCCAGGCCAACAGTGTGACTTGAGTGTGTGCAGATTTGGATATTGTGTGTGTGTGTGTGTGTGTGTGTGTGTGTGTGTGTGTGTGTGGTGGGGATCCTGGAAATCTGGAAACAATCCACCAGATATCTGAGAGATGAACAAATTCTGATTTTTCTAGAGGGAAGAACCTGGAGGAATAAAGTTACGACAAATCAAATTTCAGCCAAATATAAAGAACACTAGTCTTGAATAACAACGATACGTGTCTACATATAGGAATCTTAGATGGTGAGATCACTTCCCTTAAAGTGCCTAAGCAGAAAGTAGACTTGTCAGGAAAATTTAGAGGATATTCCCATTTTCACTGGGCAGTTAGGGAAAAATGATTCTTGGAGTCACATACATATTTTTTAAAAATGAGGATAGTTATGTTTTAATATTTTCTTAAGACTCATAAGACAGAAAAACAAAAGAAACGTTTTTTCCTTTGTAATAGCCATTAGGTGTGTTTGCCACATACATTGTTTCCTTTTCTGGGAACTTACAGTGAATTAGTTCTGTCTGATGAGTGTTAACAGAGGCGACTGCGTCACTTTCTCACTGCATCATTTAATTAATAGTGTAATACATGACAGGGTCTTCTTTTCCCTCTGGTATAGTGGCAAGCAATGGTACAAGATGATGGCTGTTTCTGACAACCTGGGGGGTATGAGTACCTACAACAGATGAGCTTCCTTGTGAAACGAAGATGGATATGTCATCTGAGTACAAAATAAACTTCTCATTTTAAGTCACAGAGATCTGAGGTTTATTTGTTACTATAGCAAAATCTAGCCTGCCTTGATCAATATAACCATATTGAATTCTAAATACTTTTAGTGACTTGTGCAAGTTTAACATATAGAAAATATTAGCATACTCTAAGAGAAATTGAAATAATTGACATTTTGATATATTCAATACAAATAACATTTTTCACTTTATTTTTTTTTTAATTTTGTACTTCTCCACCTTCTGCTACCCCTAGCTCCAGTTCCAGATAAAAGATGGAATTGCAAGGAAAATTGAATTGCTCCGTAAAGCTTCCTGGTGTGGGAGATGACATGTAACTCTTTGTGAGAGGTCAAAGGCTAGCCAGTATATCATAGATTATTTCCTTCACTTGAACAGAAAAGTGGAGAATAACTGAGAGAAAAACAAGAGACAATTGTGGGCTGTTAGAGATCTAAAAACTACCGTATTGTGAGATGAGTGAAGCAAGCTAGATGGAAAATTTTGTGAAGAGAAGTGAAACCAACCAAAGGGAAGTTTTATGAAAATTCTAGAACATCTGTTTGGAGAGGAGTGTTTAGACAATGTGATGCTATGTGCATGACATTTTTGTACAATTTGGCCTGTAAGCAAAGAATGATGGTGAATACAGGCAATTAAATTACATTCAGTATATGCTTGTTATCATGGTAATTATCTTTTTCATAACACGTGAGACATTTATTTTATCTCCATATTTGATTATAAATATAATTTCCTTTATATTTATAACTGCCTTAAAGGAAAATGAGAATGGCAAAGCCACTGAACATACTAAAACAAAGGTAGGATTACTAAAATGTAATGCATTTGTTAAAGTTAAAGAAGATGGAAATTTACACTAATTCTATCAAATCTTGTCCTCATCTATTATTGTCCCACTGTTTCATTTAGCTCTCACTTTGCCACATAGAAATTCTCCCAGGTTGTACATTTCTGTTGTTTACCTGGAAGCATTTTGATGGTACCTACATCTAGTACCAACTTTGCCATTAACCTGCTTTATTAGTTTGAAAATGTCACATTTTTAAAATGCTGGGTCTTGATTTCCTTAAATGTAAAAAAAAAAAAAAAGTGAGGGGAAATGAAATGATATTCTCAACTTTTTGTTAGAAATCGAATTCAATTTTTTTCCCAAAAGATAGAAGTATGGTGTTACTTTTGAGAAGCACATTTTTGAAGAAACCAATGATTATTTTCAATATAAAATAAAGGCACATAAAATAAAATTCAAGGAAGTGGTTAGGAGGTGAATATCCTTGGGTATCTGTAGGTGAGTCCTGATGATAGGCTCAAAGGAAAATTAGATGCTGTAGGACTGTATTTACCTCTCAGAAACAGCAGGAACCATTAAGCATATACCAAATGCCAGCTAATAACTGTTATTAAGGAGGATTTAGCTGTGAATTTTTGTATTTCCTTGTAAAGTAAATGTTAAGACTTAATAAGATACTACGCATTTGGAATTACCAGGCAGAAGATATCAGCACTGATATTATCAAAGTATGTAAAAATGCCTCATAATATTATGATACCAGGAATAAGATTCACCTCCAAAAGTTTAAACTGTTGTGTGCCAATGCCTTCTGCATTACCTCCATGGAGAGACCTTGCAGAGTGAAACGTTGAGCAAGTAAATGTCCTGATGCATATCCCCTCATTTTTCCCTAGGACCTAGACATACTTTTGCAGCCTCTGGCTCACTCTACTTTTCTGCCACAGTGATAGTCGAGGGTAAAGGAAATCAATAATATGTAGTGGAGAAGAGAGAATAAAGATAAGTAACAGTTATGTTCCTAAGATCAATTACAATGCCAGAGATTGTAGCTTATTCAAAAAACTCTTGTTTTGAAGATTTCTCTCAGGAAGATAGAACCCTGGGAACCATAGATGATGTCTAAAAACTTGCTTGGACAAGTGGATTTGTTTGGTGCAAGGGGTAAATTACAGGGTCATGAATATGTGCCACTCAGATGTCATGCTGCAGGGAGCATGATAGATTGATGGTCTTTGCCACTGTCCTTATGAATCTACCACTACATGCCTACCAAAGTCTCACTGCCCATGGGCTTCACCCAGCCAATGACTAAATATAGTGAAGATACTAAGATCTATTGTGGAGAGACATAGAACCCCTATAATGGCAGGCTTTGGTTTGATGTCTACACATGGTTCCGGCTAAATGGCCCTTGGACCTGCCCTGCTGATGCTAACCTCTGTCTACCTCATTCTCTTTTCTTTTCTCTCCCCTTTCAGAGGGGTCAGAACTGAATTACAGCATGAAGGCTCTCCTCACCTCCTGCTCCTTCCATAAATAAATCTTTTGCATACCTCATATTGTCTTGGAGTTTGCTTCCCAGCAGACTCAAGCTAAGGTAGAAGGGAAGATTGGAAGTATAGAAAAATAAACAGCTTCAGAGTCAGCTTTCAAACAATGTGCGTAGAAATAAAAGAACAAAGGCTTTATCTTTCCATATTTTTGAGTGACGAGTTATAGATACATGGAATTGGTACTCCATATACACATCAAGGGATCCCCACAAAGCTTTCAGGGTGTCCGCAAGGTCAAAACTATTTTTCACTGTTTACACATTTATACTGATGGTGTAAAACCAATGATAAGTATTAGAGCTTGTACCTTGGCATAAATTAAGAAACTGGCATTAAACTGTACAAGTAGCCTTTGTTTCCTTCACTGTCATGTGCTCTCAGTTTTAAAAATTCCAGTTTCACTTAAGAATGTACTTGACGAAGCAGAAAGTATGATTAATTTTAATTACTGTTCCACTCTTGAACATGTCTTTTTAATTAGCCATATGACAAAATGAGAAGTATACATAAAGCACTTCTAAATCACATACTGATGTGAGATGGTTATCTTCAGAAAAAGCATTTGTATAATTATTTGAGTTATGAACTGCATTGGCTACTATATTTCATGGAACATAATATTTTCCCTAAAAAGAAAAAAACACAGACGAAAATGATGCTTCTTCAGGCTTGGTTATTTGCAGACCTGTCCTCAAAAATAAATGAGTATGCCACTTCAATAAAGCAAGGGACGGTAGCTACTGCCAATTATAATACTTGACAATTCAAGGAAAATTAAAACTTTTGCAAATTTTGTATCTACCACGATGAGTTTCATAGTTTCCCAATATCTCAAACCATTTTTCATGAGATGCATGATGATATTTACAAATGTGAAGCAGTATTTTTATATGACCTTACGTTTCTCTTTCTCTGCCTGGCTTACTTAAGATAATAATCTAAAATTCCATTAATATTGATGCAAATGACTATATCTCATTTTTCATACCTGAATAGTTTGCCATTGTGTATGTACCACATTTTCTTGACCCACACATCCATTGATGGAAACTTAGATTGCTTTCAATCTTAGCTATTGTATTCACTGCTACAACAAACATGGAGTGCAGATATATCTTTGATATACTGATTTTTTTTCTTTCAGCTATACACCCAGCAGTGGGATTGCTGGATTACATGGTAGCTCATGTCTTTTTTTTTTTTTTTTAAAGAACCTCCAAACATTTCTCCACAGTGGTTGTGTAAATATACATTCCCACTAAGAGTCTACAAGGGTTTCCATTTTTTACATCCACTCTGGCATTTGTTTTTGCCTGTTACTTGGATGTAAGCCATTTAAACTAGGATGAAATGATATCTCATTGTAGTTTTGATTTGCATTTACCTGATGATCAGTGATGTTGAGCACCTTTTCCTATGCCTGTTTACCATACCTTCTTTTGAGAAGTGTCTATTAAAATATTTTGTCAATTTTTGGATTGGATTATTAGATGTATTTTTACACAGTTGTTTGATCCCCTTTCATGTTCTGGTTATTAAACCCTTGTCAGATGGGTCATTTGCAAATATTTTCTCCCATTCTGTTGGTTGACTCTTCACTTTGTTGATTGTATTCTTTGCCGTGTAGAAGCTCTTTAACTTGATGTGTTTTTGTTTGTGTTTGCTTTGGTTGTCTGTGCTTGCAAGGTATTGCTCAAGAATTCTTTGCCCAGACCAATGTCCCGAAGGTTTCCCCCAAAGTTTTTTTGCAGTTATTTCATAGTTTCAGGTATTAGATTTAAGCCTTTAATCCATTTTGATTTGATTTTTGTATCTGGCGAGAGTTAGGAGTTTAGATTCCATTGTTTGCACATGAATAACCATTTATTGTTTGCATTTTCAGCACCATTTATTGAAGACTCTGTTCTTTCCCCAGTCTATGTTCTTGAAGTCATTTTCAAAATGAGTTCACTGTAGGTGTCTGTGTTTGTTTCTTGGTTATCTATTCTTTTCCATTGGTCTGTGTGTCTGTTTCTATGCCAGTACCCTGCTATTGTTACTATAGCTCTGCAACATAATTTGAAGTAAATGAATGTGGTTCTTCCATTTTTGTTCTTTTGCTTAGAGTAGCTTTGGCTATTATGGGTCTTTTGTGGTTTCATATAAATTGTAAGATTTTTTTTCTCTTTTTCTGAAGAATGTCATTGGTATTTTTATGGGAACTGCTTTGAATATGTAGATTGCCTTGTGTACTATGGACATTTTAACAATATTGATTGCTTCAATCCATGAACATGAAATATTTTTCAATTGTTGGGTGTTGTCTTCAATTTCCTTCATGAGTTTTTAGTTTTTATTGTACAGATCTTTAATTTCTTTGGTTAGTTTCTAGGTGTTTAATTTCATGTGTGGCTATTGTAAATGGGATTACATTTTATTTCTTCAGATACTTTACTTTTGGAGTATAGAAATGCTACTGATTTTTGCATCTTGGTTTTGTATCCTGCAACTTTACTGAATTTATTAGTTCTAATTTTGTGTGTGTGTGTGGAGTTGATACGGTTTTGTTTTGTGTCTCCACCCAAATCTCATCTTAAATTGTAGTTCCTATAATTTTCACATGTTGTGGGAGGGACCAAGTGAGAGGTAATTGAATCATGGGGGCAGTTACCCCCATACTGTTCTCATGGTAGTAAATAAATCTCATGAGGTCTGGTTTTATAAGGGGTTTCTTCTTGCTTGGCTCTCATTGTCTTTTGTCTGCTTCCATGTAAGATATGCCTTTCACCTTCCACCATGATTGTGAGGCCTCCCAAGCCACGTGGAACTGTGAGTCCATTAAACCTCTTTTTCATTATAAATTACCCAGTCTCAGGTATGTCTTTATCAGCAGTGTGAAAATGGACGAATGAACAGGAGTTTTTAGGTTTTCTCAAATATAAGATAATATTCACAAACAAGGATAATTTGATGTGTTTTCTTCCAATATGTATATTCTTTATCTCTCTTGCCTGATTGCTCTAGCTAGGACTTGCAATACTTTGTTGAATAACAGTGGTAACTGTGTGCATTCTTGTCATGTTACAGACCTTAGAGAAAAGATTTTCAGTTTTTCCCCATTCAGTATTATACTAGCTATTGCCCTGTCATGTATGGCTTTTATTATATTAAGGTATATTCATTATATACACAGATTTTTGCATGTTTTTCTCGTGAAGGGATGTTAAATTATATCAAATGCTTTGTCAGCATCAATTGAAATGATTATATTGCTTTTATCCTTCATTCTGTTGATATAATGTATCACGTTGATTGATTTGCATATGTTGAACCATCCTTGCATTCCAGAGATAAATCACTCTTGGTCATGATGAATGATCTTTCTAATGTATTGATGAATTCAATTTGCTAGTATGTTGTTGGAGAATTTTTGCATCAATATTCATCAGAGATATTGGCCTATAGTTTTCATTTTCTGAGGTGTCCTTGCCTGGTTTTAGTATTAGAGTAATACTGGGATCATGGAATAAAGTTTTAAATATTCCTTTCCCCTCCATTTTTTTAAGTAGTTTGAGTAGGATTGGTATTACCCTCTAAATTTTTGGTAAAATTTGGCAGCAAAGCCATAGGATTCTTGGCTTTTCTTTACTGTGAGACTTTTAGTATGGCTTCAGTCTTATTACTTATTGTTCTGTTCAGGTTTTGGATTTAATCTTGGTAGGCTGTATGTATGTAGGAATTTGTTTCTTCTGGATTTTTCAATTTATTGACATATAGTTACTCCTAGTAACCACTAATAATCTTTTGAATTCTGCAGTATTCATTTTAATGTCTCCTTTTGCATTTCTGATTTTATTTATTTGGATCTAGTTTTTATTTTATTCATTTTTCTGTCTAAAGTTTTTTCCAGTTTTGTTTAACTTTTAAAACATCATCTTCTTGTTTCATTGATGTTTGTATTATTTTATTTCAATTTTATTTACTTCTCATGTGATAGTTATTTATTTTCTTTTTCTAATTTCGGGTTTCATGTGCTCTTTCTTTTCTACCTTTTATTTAGCATGTGTTATTAGATTGTTTATTTAAAGATTTTACCTTTATTTTATGTAGACACTTAAGCTATGAACTTCCAACTGAGTTCAACTTCAGCTGCATCCCATAGGTTTTGGTATGTATTGTTTCCATTATCATTCCTTTCAAGAAATTTTCCAATTTTATTCTTAATTTTGTTATTGACCCAATGATCATATAGGAACATATTGCTTATTTTGATGTATTTTAGTATAAGTTTCCAAAATTCCTCGTTATTAATTTCTTATTTTCTTCTATTGTCAGAAAAGAAGCTTGATATTATTTCAATTTTTTCAATGTTTTAAGACTTGTTTTGCGACCTAACATAAGATATATACTTGAGAAGGATCCATGTGCTGAGGAAAAGAATGTATATTCTGCAGCTTTTCAATAAAATGTTCTGTAAGTGTCTACTAGATCCATACACTATATAGTGAAAATTAAGTCTGATGTTTCTTTAGTTATTTTCTGTCTGTAATATATAATCAATCCAGAAAATGAGTTGTTGAAGTCCTTAGTTATTATTGTATTGAAGCCTATCTGTCTCTTTAGCTATAACAGTATTTCCTTTATATGCCTGGGTGCTCCAGTGTTTGGTGCATATATATTTAAAATTTTTATATTCTCTTGCTGAATTTACCCCTTTATCATTATACATTGACCTTCTTTGTGTATTATAGTTTTTGTCTTGAAATCTATTTTGTTTAGTATAAGCGTAATGACTCCTCCTTTTTGATTTTCATTGGCATGATATCATTTTTTATTCCTTTATTTTCAGTCCTATGTGTGTCTTTATAGATGAAGTGTGTTTATTGTAGGCAACAGATCAATGGGTCTTGCTTTTTTATCCATTCAGTCTGTATTTTGAATGGACAGTTTAGTCCTTTTATATTTAATGTTATGCTTTATATGTAAAGACTTACTACTGTCATTTTGTTATTTGTTTTCTTCTTTGTGATCTTCTTTCTTTTCTTGTCTTTCTCTTGTGAAGGTAATTCTTTCTAGTGATATGATTTAATGCCTTGCTTTTTACTTTTGTTCATCTTTTGTGTGCTTTTGGTTTGAGGTTACAATGAGTCTGGCAAATACCATCTTATAATTTAAAATTTCAATTTAACAACTAAACACTATTGGAATAAATAAACATATTAAGAAATAAAGCTAATAATCTAAGCCTTAACTTTAACCCCATGCATTTTAACTGTTGTTGTTTCCAATTATATCTTATGGTAACTAATATGTCTAGAAAAGTTGTTCTACTTATTATTTTTATTGCTTTATTGTTTATACTTTCAACTTAGGATAAAGGTAGTTTATACACCTCAGTTACTGTGTTATCATATTTTGTTTTTGTTTTTTTTGGATACTTACTACTGCCAGTAAGTATTATATGTTCAAGTGATTATTTATTATTAATGTATTTTTTCTTTCTGATTGAACTACTCTCTTTAGCCTTTATTGTAGGATGGGTCTGGTATTAATGAAATCCATCAGCTTCTGTTTTACTGGTAAAGTCTTTATTTCTCCTTCATGTTTGAATATTTTTACTAAATATACTATTCTAGAGAAATTTTTTTCATCACTTTAAAATGTCATACCAATTTATCTTGGTCTATAAATCTTCCACTGAAAAATCTTCTGCCAGACATATTGGAGCTCCATTGTATGTTATTTGTTTCTTTTCTCTTGCTGCTTTTAGAATTATTTACTTATCTTTGACCTTTGGAAGTTTGATTATTAAATACTTTGAGGTAGTCTTTGGGTTAAATCTGCTTGGTGATCTGTAACATTCTTGTACTCAGATACTGATGTTTTTCTGGGTTTGGGAAGTTCTCTGTTATTATCTCTTGTAATAAACCATCTATCCCTATCTCTTTTTCTACCTCCTCTTTAAGGCCAATAATTCTTAGATTTTCCCTTTTGAGGATATTTTCTAAATCCTGTAGGCATATTTCATTGTTTTTAATTTTTGTTTCCTCTGTTTATTTTCAAATAGTAATCTTTAAGCTCACTAATTCTTATGTTTGATTAATTCTATTTAAGGACTCTGATGCCTTCTTTGTATGCCCATTCCATTTGCCAGCTCCAGAATTTCTTCTTGATATTTATTTCAATCTCTTTAATTATCATTAAAGTAATTATTTTTCAATATGTTTGTTAAATTTATCTGAATTTCTTTATTGTGTTATTTTGAATTTGTTCGTGTTTCTCAACATAGCTACTTTGAATTCTCTCTCTGAAAGGTGACATATCTCTGTTTCTCCGGGATTGGTCCATGTGCCTTATTTTGTTCATTTGGTGAGGTCATGTTTTCCTGGATGGTGTTGATGCTAGTAGATATTCTTCAGTGTCTGGGCATTGAAGGGTTAAGTATTTATTGTAGTCTTCGCTGTCTGTATATAATTGTAGCCTTCCTTTTGGGGAAGGTTCTTCAATATTTGGAAGAATTTAGGTGTTGCGATATAAGCTGTAACTGCTTTAGGGGGGACTCCAAGTCCAGTAACACTGATTCTTGCAGACTCTTAGAAGTACTGCCTTGATGATTTTCTACTATATCTGGGAGAATTTTCTGGATTACCAGGCAAAGGCTATTGTTCTCTTTCCTTACCATTTTCTAAACATGGAGTCACTCTTTTTTTTTTTTCTGTGTCACCAAAAGCTGGGAGTGGAGTCACACAGATCCCCATGTGACCACCACTGCTATGATTGGACTGGATCATACCTGAAGCCAGCATAGCACTGAGTCTCACTGCAGGTCTGCAATAACATTTCCCTGTATGCTACTTATGCTCAGTCGAGGCCCTCAGGTTTTACAATCAGCAGGTTGCAAAGTTAGTCAGACCTGTTTTTCTTTTTCTTCAGGATGACAAGATCTCTCAACTTTCGGATGAGTCCAGAAGTGCTATTTGAGGGTCAGGGACTAGATTCAGGGACTAGATTCAAACACCTCAGAAGTCTACTTGGTGTTCTATTATATTGCAGCTGAGCCAGGTGCAATTTTTCTTACTCTTCTGTCCCCTTTCCAAAGTGAGTGAAGCCTAATGGCTAGAGTAAACTGGAGTTTGAGATTTCTCTCTCCTATTTGAAAGACTAGAGTAAGCTGGAGTTAGCCAGTCCTCTTCCCTCAGGTCAGCTAGGCTCTGATAAAACCACAGCTATTTAGGCTCTACTAAGTTTATGCTGAGGGAAGTTTATTAAGAATAACAGAGTATTCTAACTGTATTTGATATGTATATTTTTTATCCTCCCCTTGTCAAAATCATGAGATAATATTTTTTGTAAGAACCTGGTCAATTCCCTAAACGTAAAACTCACAAAAATTGGGGTGGAGGGTCATCCTCCATTACTGGGTCCTTCCTAGAGATTTAAGTTTCAGATTGTTCCACAGTAAGGCTCCAGCAATTTGTCAGTAACACATCAGGTTTTACTACTTTGGCACTGGTTCCCAAAGGGATTTCTACTACTGAGTTTCTTCTCTGGAATGGTGTAACTGAATTTATTCTCCTATTACTCTTTCTAATTTTGGGGATACCAGTGTGCCATGTTTTAGCCTAGTTTTTTCTTGTATTCATTTCATTCTTTCTAGAATAGATATGGATTTCATTAACTCTAATAAATTTTATTCTGTGTTTTGCTTAGGCTGTATGAAAATACTGCTGAAATGTCCCATGTAAAATAATTTTAGATTTTGTGATTTTTCTTCTCTTCCTGGTATGTATCCTATATCCTACAAAGATACCTTAAGAATACTCAGCTGGCCTTCACAGTCTACGCATGGCATGATTGGGTAATTTGAAAGTTTTACATAGGCTCTGGAGCTTGTTTTTTGTGAGTAGGCTTTTACACATCACTGAGTTGGCAAAAATAAAATTAATAAAATACAATGAATAAGAGCCACTTTATGTCTTGGGAAAGCCAGTCAAATTTTATCTGTTGTACATGCATTGTAAAATAACAATGCAGAAAATCATCAATAGAGGTTTTCTCTAGAGGGAATGAAATATTCTTAAAAATCAGTATAGATGTGGCGGGGGGTGCCAAGATGGCTGAGAGAAGCCTGCACCGGAATGCAGCTCTCAGTGAATGAGACACAGAGGGCTAGAGGACTTCACAATTCCAAACGAGGTGACGGGTTCATTTCTGTGGGACTGATAGGGTACTTAAATTATGCCCAGGGAAGGAGCTGCAGGTCAAGAGCTGCCTAGGGGTACAAATCAAGACAGTGGGGGCACATCCCCACCTGAAACGTGCAGTTGGCCTAGAGGGTCAGTGGACTTCACCTCATCGGTGCTCCATTTCGGATCCTGTGCTTACCTCATCCCTCTTGCAACCCATGGTCCACGAGAGCCCTGCCAGATAGTTGGGAGCCATGGGTAGTCGATGCAAATCTGAGCATCGGCTACCGCTGGGTGCAGCAAGTTGTCACAGGGACCTGGGCGGGAGTTTGGACTAATGCCAGCAGGACGGACCATCCCACAGATGGAGGCAGAGTTGAAAGCAGGGATACAGACCATAAGGCCTGGAAGGCCCCACCTCCACAGAACTCAAACTGAAGCCCTCGCTAGGGAGCTAGGCAGGAAATACACCAGCTTGACCCCAACCAGGAAGATCGAGCTCTGGCAGAGATGCCATGGGGAAGGCGGGGCCAATATCACCTGCAAACAAACCACAGGGAAGGACCACCCACTCAACAACCTGACTGAAGCCGAGAGAGCCCAGCAATGCCCTTTACAGGCCAAAAAAGATAGAGCTCCAACCTCAGTAGAATAAAACATCCACTCAGAGACCCCTTCTCAAATCACCAACTTTAAAGATTAAAGGGAGATAAATCCACAAAGATAGGAAAACACCAGAGCAAAAAGGATGAAATTACCAAAGAACAGAACACCTCTTCTCCTTCCAGGGATCACACCTCCTCACCATTAAGGGAACAAAAAAAGACAGAAAATGAATCTGATGAATTGACAGAAGCAGGCTTCAGAAGGTGGGTAATAACAAACTTCTCAGAGCTAAAAGAACATGTTCTAACCCAATGCAAAGAAACCAAGAACCTAGAACAAATGTTAGATGAGGTGCTAACTAGGATAAAGAGCTTAGAGAAGAATATAAATGACTTGATAGAGCTGAAGAAAACAGCATGAGAACTTTGCAAATCATACACAAGTTTCAATAGCCAAATTGACCAAGCAGAAGAAAGAATATCAGAGATTGAAGATCAACTCAATGAAATAAAATGAGAAGGCAAAAATAGAGAAAAAAGAGTGAAAAGAAATGAACAAAGCCTCCAAGAACTATGGGATTATGTGAAAAAACCTAATCTACACCAGATCTGCATACCTGAATGTGATGGGAAGAATGAATCCAAGTTGGAAAACACTCTTCAAGATATTATCCAAGAGAATTTTCCGAACCTAACAAGGAAGGCCAACATTCAAATCCAGGAAATACAGAGAACACCACAGATATTCCTCAAGAAGAGCAACCCCAAGGCACATAGTTGTCAGATTCACCAGGGTTAAAATGAAGGAAAAAATCCTACAGGCAGCCAGAGAGAAAGGTCGAGTCACTCACAAAGGAAAGACCATCAGACTCACAATGAATCTCTCGGCAGAAATCCTGCAAGCTAGAAGGGAGTGGGGGCCAATATTCAACATCCTTAAAGAAAATAACTTTCAACCCAGAATTTCTATCTGGCCAAACTAAGCTTCATAAGTGAAGGAGAAGTAAAATCCTTTATGGACAAGCAATTGCTGAGAGACTTCATCGCTACAAGATCTGCCTTACAGGAGCTACTGAAGGAAGTACTAAACAGGGAAAGGAACAACCAGTACCAGCCACTGCAAAAAACATACCAAATGTTAAAGAATAATGATTCATGGCCTAACGCCCCAATCAAAAGACACAGACTGGCAAACTGGATAAAAAGTAAAGACCCATTGGTGTGCTGTATTTAGGAGACCCATCTCACATGCAAGACTCACACAGACTCAAAATAAAGGGATGGAAGAAGATTTACCAAGCAAATTGAGGGCAAAAAAAGCAGGGGTAGCAATCTTAGTCTCTGATGAAATGGACTTTAAATCAACAAAGATCAAAAGAGACAAAGAAGGGTATTATATAATGGTAAAAGGATCGATGCAACAAGAAGAGCTAACTATCCTAAATATTTATGCATCCAATGCAGGAGCACCCAGATACATAAAGCAAGTTCTTAAAGACCTACAAGAGACTTAGTCTCCCACACAATAATAGTGGGAGACTTTAACACTCCACTGGCAATATTAGACAGATCAATGACACAGAAGGTCAACAAGGATATCCAGGACTTGAACGCAGATTTGGAACAAGTGGACCTGATAGACATTTACAGGACACTCCACACCAAATCCACAGAAAACACATTCTTCTCAGCACCACATTGCACTTACTCCAAAATTGACCACAAAATTGGAAGTAAATCACTCCTCAGCAAATGCAAAAGAATGGAAATCATAACAAACAGTCTCTCAGACCACAGCACAATCAAATTAGAACTCAGGATTAAGAAAAGCACTCAAAACCACACAATCACATGGAAACTGAACAACTTCCTCCTGAATGATGAATGGATAAACAATGAAATGAAGGCAGAAATTAAAATGCTCTTTGAAACCAGTGAGAATGAAGACACAATATACCAGATCCTATGGGACACATTTAAAGCAGTGTCTAGAGGGAAATTTATAGCAATAAATGCCCACATGAGAAGGAAATATCCAAAATTGACACCTTATCATCAAAATTGAAAGAGCTAGAGGAGCACGATCAAAAAAACTCAAATGCTAGCAGAAGACAAGAAATAGCAAAGAATAATGAAGATCAGCGCAGAACTGAAGGCGATAAGAGACACAAAAAACCCTTCAAAAACTCAATAAATCCAGGAGCTGGTTTTTTGAAAAGATCAACAAAATAGACCACCAGCTTGACTAATAAAAAAGAAAAGAGACAAGAATTGAATAGCTGCAATAAAAAAACAGTAAAGGGGAAATCACCACCAATTCCTCGGAAATACAAACTACCATCAGAGATTACTACAAACAGGTCTATGCACATAAACCAGTAAATCTGGAAGAGATGGATAAATTTCTGGACACATGCACACTCCCAAGACTAAGCCAAGAAGAATTTGAAACCCTGAATAGAGCAATAACAAGGCCTGAAGTTGAGGCAGCAATTAATAGCCTACCACCCAAAAAAAGCCCAGGTCCAGACAGGTTCACAGCTGAATTCTACCAGACATACAAAGAGGAGCTGGTACTTTCCTGTTGAAACTACTCCAAACAATACAAAAAGAGGGAATCCTCCCTAACTCTTTCTGTGAGACTGACATCATCCTGATACCAAAATCTCGCAGAGACACAACTAAAAAAGAAAACTTCAGGCCAATATCCATGATGAACATTGATGCAAAAATCTTCAATAAAATACTGGCAAACCAAATCCAACAGCACAGCAAAAAGCTTATCCACCACGATCAAGTAGGCTTCATACTGGGGACAAAAGGCTGGTTCAACATATGCAAATCTATAAATGTAATTCACCACATAAACAGAACCAAAGACAAAAACCACATGATTATCTCAATTGATGCAGAGAAGGCCTTCAACAAAATTCAACAGCACTTTATGCTAAAAACTCTCAATTAACTCGGTATTGATGGAACATATCTCAAAATAATAAAAGCTATTTACAACAAACCCACAGCCAATATCATACTGAATGGGCAAAAATTAGAAGCATTCCCTTTAAAAACTGGCACTAGACAAGGATGCCCTCTCTCACAACTACTATTCAATATAGTATTGGAAATTCTAGCTGGAACAATCAGGCAAGAAAAAGAAATAAAGTGTAATCAATTAGGAAAAGAAGAAGTCAAATTGTCCCTATTTGCAGATGACATGATCGTATATTTAGAAGACCCCATCATCTCAGCCCAAAACCTCCTTAAGCTGCTAAGCAACTTCAACAATGTCTCAGGATAAAAAATCAATGTATAGAAATCACAACTATTTCTATACGCCAATAACAGACAAACAGAGAGCCAAATCATGAGCGAACTCCCATTTACACTTGCTACAAAGAGAATAAAATACCTAGGAATACAACTAACAAAGGAGGTAAAATATCTCTTCAAGAACTACAAACCAGTAATCAAGGAAATAATAGAGGACACAAACAGATGGAAAAAATATTTCATGCTCATGGTTAGGAAGAATCAGTATTGTGAAAATGGCCGTACTGCCCAAAGTAATTTATAGATTCAATGCTATCCCCATCAAGCTACCAATTACCTTCTTCACAGAACTGGAAAAAAAACACTTTAAACTTCATGTGGAACCAAAAGAGAGCCCCACATAGCGAAGACAATCCCAAGTAAAAAGAACAAAGCTGGAGGCATCACACTACCTGACTTCAAACTATACTACAAGGCTACAGTAGTTAAAACAGCATGGTACAGTAGTCAGTAAGGCTACAGTAGTCAAAACACCATGGTACTGGTACCAAAACAGAGATATAGATCAATGGACAGAACAGAAGCCTTGGAAGCAACACCACACATCTTCAACCATCTGATCTTTGACAAACCTGACAAAAACAAGCAATGGGGAAAGGATTTCCCATTTAATAAATGGTGTTGGGAGAACTGGCTAGCCATATGCAGGAAGCTAAAACTGGGCCCCTTCCTTACACCTTATACAAAAATTAACTCCAGATGGATTAAAGATTTAAACATAAGAACTAATACCATAAAAACCCTAGAAGAAAACCTAGGCAAAACCATTCAAGATATAGGCACAGGCAAGGGCTTCATGACTAAAACACCAAAAGCAATGGCAACAAAAGCCAAAATAGACGGATGGGACCTATTTAAACTTAAGAGTTTCTGGCCGGGCGCGGTGGCTCAAGCCTGTAATCCCAGCACTTTGGGAGGCCGAGGCGGGTGGATCCCGAGGTCAAGAGATCGAGACCATCCTGGTCAACATGGTGAAACCCCGTCTCTACTAATACAAAAAATTAGCTGGGCACAGTGGCGCGTGCCTGTAATCCCAGCTACTCGGGAGGCTGAGGCAGGAGAATTGCCTGAACCCAGGAGGCGGAGGTTGCGGTGAGCCGAGATCGCGCCATTGCACTCCAGCCTGGGTAACAAGAGCGAAACTCCGTCTCAAAAAAAAAAAAAAAAAAAAAAGAGTTTCTGTACAGCAAAAGAAACAATCATTAGAGTAAACCAGCAACCAAAGAATGGGAAAAAATTTTCCCAATCTACCCATCAGACAAAAGGCTAATATCCAGAATCTACAAAGAACTAAAGCAGATTTACAGGAAAAAAACAAACCCATTCAAAAGTGGGCAAAGGATATGAACAGACACTTTTCAAAAGGACACAAATATGTGGTCTACAAACATATGAAAAAATGTTCATCATCATTGGTCATTAGAGAAATGCAAATCAAAACCACATTGAGATACCTTCTCACACCAGTTAGAATGACAATCATTAAAAAATCTGGAGACAACAGATACTGGTGAGGATGTGGAGAAAAAGGAACACTTTTACACTGTTGATGGGAGGGTAAATTAGTTCAACCATTGTGGAAGACAGTGTGGCGATTCCTCAAGGACCTAGAAATAGAAATTCCATTTGACCCAGCAATCCCATTACTGGATATATACCCAAAGGACTGTAAGTTGTTCTGTCATAAAGACACATGCACACGTATGTTCATTGCTGCGCTGTTTATGATAGCAAAGACCTGGAACCAACCCAAATGCCCATCAATGATAGACTGGACAAAAAAATGTGGCACATATACACCATGGAATACTATGCAGCCATAAAAAACAATGTGTTTGTGTCCTTTGTAGAGACATGGATGAACCTAGAAACCATCATTCTCAGCAAACTAACACAAGACAGAAAACCAAACACCACATGTTTTCACTCATAGGTGGGTGATGAACAATGAGAACTCTTGGGCACAGGGAAGGGAACAACACTCACAGGGCTAGGTAAGGGAGTGGGTGGAGGGGAGTGGAGGGACGACATGGGGGATGGGGAGGAAGGGAAGGGATAACACTGGGAGAAATGCTTGATGTAGGCAACAGGCAGGGGGATGGAGACAGCAAACCACCATGGCATGTATGTACCTATGCAACAATCCTGCAGGATGAAGGATGTTCACATGTACCCCAGAGCCCAAATACAATAAAAAAAAAACTCATATAAAAAAAAATAAATAAAAATCAATATAAGTAAAGTATTTTGTCTAATGTGCATTTGCAAAAGCAAAGAAAAATTTCTTTCATAAATATGTGTTCACCCAGTATTTTTAATTTGGCATTTCTTTTTTTGTTGTTGTTGAGATAGATTTTCACTATTTTTGCCCAGGCTGGAGCGCAATGGTGCGATCTCAGCTCACCACAACATCTGCCCCCCGGGTTTAAGAGATTCTCCTGCCTCAGCTTCCTGAGTAGCTGAGATTACAGGCGTGCATCACCACATCTGGCTAATTTTGTAATTTTAGTAGAGATGGGGCTTCTCCATGTTAGTCAGGCTGGTCTCGAATTACTGTCCTCAGGTGATCTGCACACATCAGTCACCCAAGGTGCTGGGATTACAGGCGTGAGCCACTGCACTCGGCCATAATTTGGCATTTCTACTGACACAAAAAGAGTGCTCCAACTATCAGTTGTTTCTTCACCATGTTTTATTCACTGTTTAGAGAGATTGCCTTGGATTTGTAGTAACAATTTATCTTTTTGATTCCATTTGTAGAAAATAAATTTCTATCCAAACAAAACATATATTTACATGTTTTGGACGTCTATATGTAAAATATACATATGATGATATATAGATATATATAGATCCTTATAATTATATAAGATGTGATATGTAATCTGAATATATATAACACAGGAGATATGATATAATATATATTATACATAGTTATAATTAAATTATAATTATATGTATATGTATAATTATATTACATATATAATTACATATAATTTAATATATATATTATATAACTAATAGAATATAAAATATTGATAAAATCTAATGGATAATGCATATAACATGTAATATATAAATATATAAATATACATAATTATATTGTATATCATATATTTATAAATATATACATTATATATTTATTATATAATTATATATTACATAAAATGATGTGTTTAAAAAATTAAGATACCAGGTAAGGTCTAACAAATGCCTTTTATGATCTAAACCTTCAGGAAAATTAACATTGGGTCCAGTGAGGCAAATAGAAAATGTAGAAGATTAGTTTGTAAACTGTTGAAAAATATAAATTATGTGCTAATTTGAATAAGTTACCACCTAAAACTTAAAATACATATAATATTAATTCAGTCTTAAGGTACTTTTTTCTTGAGGTTTTCTTTAGTTATTTGTATGCAAATGTGTACAATTTTAAAATGACATTTTGTTTTTCATTAATGTGCCTAATTGCTTAAAAATAAAAAGGGGAGGCCTTTTAAACTTATTTTTGGACAGTTTAAGCAGATAGCTTTCAACAATGTATGTGCATTTACTTGTATTGGATTCAAAGCATAGGGTGATGCTTTCATGCCTGTGTAATAATCCTACAAGTTCACTTTGCTCAGTCAGCACAAAAAAGGAAACAATCAACAGAGTGAAAAAAGCAACCTAAGAATGGTAAAAAATATATTTGCAAATAACGTATCTTATGAGAGCTTAATATTAGAAGTATATTTTAGAAAAACTCCTAAAACTCAATAGCAAGAAAAAAATCCGATTTTTTTTTTAAATCAGCACAGGTCTAGGATAGATGTTTCTCTAGAGATGACATATAAACGACCAAAGGTTATATGAAAAAATCATCAGTATTACTAGTAATTAGAGAAATGCAAATCAGAACCACAATGCCATATCACTTCACATTTTGGGGGATGGCTATCATCAAAAAGTAATTCAACATAAATTGGCAAAGATGTAGAGTCATTGGTACCCCAGCACACCATTGGTCAGAGTGGAAAATGATAAAGCACTATGGAAAACAGTATAGATATTCCTGAAAAATTAAAAATAAAATTCTAATTCAGCAATCCTGCTTCTGAGTATTTACTCAAAAGTATTAAAATCAAGATCTTGAAAATACAATAGCACTTCCATGTTTTGTATAACTACTCACAATAATCAAAATGGGGGAAAAAATGAAATGTCCATCAACAAATAAATATGGAAAATGGTGTGTATACATACAAAAGAATGTTATTCAGTCTTTAAAAAGACGAAATTTTACAGTATATGACAACATGAATGAACTTTGAGAATATTATAAAATAAGTCAGGTGAAAATGGCAAATACTGTATAATTGCACATATGTGATATCTCTAAAACAACAAAATTCAGAGAATCAAAGAGTGGAATCATGATTGCAGGAGTTTTGATGAGAGAAAAATGGAAAATTATTAGTCAGAAGACATAAAGTTTCACTTAAGGAAGATGAATAAGCCCTTGAGATCTCCTGTACAGCATTGTTTCTATAGTCAAAAATGAATTGTCCACTTAAAAAATTAAGTGGACACATTCTTACCACAATACATATTCAAACAAACAAAAAAGAACACAATCCCATCTATAGTGGCACCAAAAATAATAGTAATAAATAAACTTAATTATGGAAGCAAAAACATTATATCCTGAAAACTGTGAAACATCACAAAAAATAAGACACAAATAAATGGAAAAGCATTCTGTGTTCAAGGATTAAAAGCATAGTCTCTTCAACAAATGGTTTTGAGAAAAGTGGATATCTACATGGTATTGGGAAAAGTAGATATCCAGGTGTAAAAAAAATAAAATTGGACCCGTATCATTAAACATACAAAAAATATAACTCAAAATAAATGTAAGACTTAAGACAGGAAACTGTAAATTTCCTAGAATAAAACATGGCTGAAGACTTTAATGGCATTGGTGTTGGCCTTAATTTATTGAATATGACACCAAAAGTACATGCAACAAAAGGAAAAGTAGATAAAAGAAACTACATACAACTTAAAAGTTCTGCACAGCAAAGGACACAAAAGTTGCCTCGTGAAAAGGCAAATTTGAGTGGCTGAAAATATTTGTAAACCATATATCTAACAAAAAGTTAATATCTAAAATATACAGAGACTCAATTCAATAGCAAGAAAGCAAATAACCTAGTTAAAGAATGAGCAAAAGACCTGTATGAAATAATAAGAAATATAAATATTAATCTATTCACCCAGTCCCTGGAACAGAGCTCTTAAATCCCTTGTAATTTACTGAGTGATGGGATTCTAAGAGCATCTTTTATTCTAATATTTGCCCTATGCCCCAGTTCCTGAGACAGAAATACATATTCCCTTGTAGGTTGGGAGCTAGGAACATCTTTTGTTCTAACATTTGATCTTTGACTTCCAGTTTCTGACACAGAGCTGTGAAAAATCTTTGAGATTTCCTAGGTGATTGGAGCATCTTTTGTTCTAATTAGATGACTCTTGGTGAGTTCTTAGGTAGCCTTAAGAGAGGGGTTGGTTGCCAAGGAAACCACTCCTGTAATTAGAGGATTAAAACCTCCAGCCCCACTCTCTAACCTCTAGGGAGGGCAGAAAGTTGATTTGATTATGAATGGCTAATAATGTAATCAATCATACTTACATAATGAAGCCTCCATAAAAACTCAAACGGACAAGAATAGAATGAACTTTCAGATAACTGAACATGTGTATATTCCTGGAGAGTGGCATGTGGGAGAGGGTGTGAAAGCTCCATGCCCCTTGTCTCATACCTTGTGCTAGTCATCTCTTCTATCTAGCTGTTCATTTGTATCTTTTGTAATGTATTTTAAAATAAATGGCTAAATGTAAGTCACACATTTCCCCAAGTTCTGTAAGAACGTCTGGCAAATTAATTGAACCCAAGATGGGGTTATGGTAACACTGATTAATAGAAAATCAGAAATGTAGATGACAACCTACTACTTGTGATTAGCATGTGAAGTAGAGGGAGGGGCAGTCTTGTGGAACTGAGGCTTTAATCTGTAGAATCTGATGCTATCTTCAGGTAGATAGTATAATAATTGAATTGAATTAAAGGACACCCATCTGGTGTCTTTGGAGAATTGTTTGCTTACTGTGAGGGGGAAAAACCACACATCTGATGTCTGAAGTGTTGTATTGCTTAGATAGTGAGAGTAGGAAATGTACTTTGTTTTTTTCTTGGTTTTAAAAAATATTATATCTCTTTAAATAGGCATGTCTCAAAAGAAGACATATAGCCAATAGGTCTATTAAATTAAATAATGCTCAATATCACTAATGTGAAAGGAAAAGAAATTTTGGGACCCCAAAATGACTAAGCTAAAGGGAAAAGTCAAGCTGGGAACTGCTTATGGCAAATCTGTCTGTCATGCTATTCAGTCATCCCTCTGAGGCTCACCTGACACAAATGCATATCTGATTGGTTCCTTTCTGCTATTGTTTACATGAAAATGCAGATTCACTGAGCCAGGCTAAATTGTGTAATCAGTGGAAGGCTGATCAAGGACTCCAAAGAATGCAACCCTTTTGTCTCTTATCTACTTCTAACCTGGAAGCACTCACTTTAAGTTGTCCTGCCTCACTGGACTGAACCAATATATATCTTAACATGCACTGATTGATGTTTTATGTCTCTCTAACATGTATAAAAGCAAACTATACCCCCAATCGCGTTGAACACATGTCAGAGTCTGTCACAGGTATCTTCTTAACCTTGGAAAAATAAACTTTCTAAATTGAGACCTGTCTCAGATATTTGCAGTTCACACTAATTATCAGATAAATGCAAATGAAGCCCACAATGAGATGTTACTTTATGTCTGTTAGTATGGCTCTACCAAAAAAAAAAAACAAACAAAAACAAAAACCAGTGATAAGAAGCCTTGATGAGAATGTGGAGAAAAGGGAACCCTTGCTCACTGTTGGTGGTAATGTGAATTAATAGGGCTGTTATGGGAAAGAGTATGAAAGTTTCTCAAAAAAGTAAAAACAAAACTACCAGATAATCCAGTAATCTCAGTTCTGGGTATATATCCAAAGAAACTGAAATCAACTTGTTAAAGGGACATCTGTACTCTCATGTTCATTGTATATTACATGTACATTGATACATGTAATTATCATGTATCTGATAATTAGTGTGAATTGCAAATATCTGAGACAGGTCTCAATTTAGAAAGTTTATTTTTCCAAAGTTAAGAACACACCTGTGACAGACTCTGACATATGCTCAAGGCGATTGGGGGTATAGTTTGCTATTATACATGTTAGAGAGACATAAAACATCAATCAGTACATGTTAAGATGTACATTGGTTCAGTCCAAATCTTGGCTATTCACAATAACCAAGATATGCAGTTAATCTAAGTCCCAACAACAGATGAATGGATGCAGAAAGTGGGGTGTATATACAATGAAATAGCATTTTGCCTTTTTTTATAAAAAATACCTTAGTATCTTTTTTTAAGATGATACAATCGTAAACTCACTAGTAGGACAGATGTTCCACAATAAGAGCGGAAAGTCAAAAAAACTAGAAGCTCCTACCTCTACTTAGCTCATTGATCAAAGACAGCATGTCACTGCGAGACAAGAAGGCCACTGTCCCTATCCCCAAATTTGGACTAGTGGCACAGAGATACTGCCAGGGAGAGAAGCAAGTCATAAAAACAGAGATCTCTGAAGCTGTTTTCAAGGCAAGAGATTTTATTGGAAACAAAGTATGAGGAAATTCAAGGCTAAAAGGACTTGACAATGATGGGAAATTTTATGAATAACAATTAAGAAGCGTAATGACATCTTCATGAAAACAACAAGATAAATTGTAGGCCAGTTAGTTTATCGGAGAGGCAACTAAGAAGAGCTCACACAAAATACCAAAGAACATCAGGTTAAGGTAATTATGTAAATTTCAAAGACAATGTAAGTATATATTTCCTCTCCTTTTAACTGATTTAAAGAAATTTGTATACAATTACATGTACATATATATATCATGAGGTTTCTAACATTTAAAATATATTTGACAAAAACAGCACAAAGGAGGCAGTAGATACAAAGTTGTATTGTAGTAAGGAATCAAAACCACACGGTAATTCAAATACATAGAAACAAAGAGAACTAGAAATAATAAATAAAGTTAATAAACCATATTCTAGAAATATATAATTTTCTGTTTTCTACTTTCAGCCTCTTTATGGTATGTAAAATTATATAAAGTATAATTAAAACAATGTATTCTTGGATTTGTAACATATAGATTTCTTATAGCTATATTATTTATAGGGCAAAAAGGAAAAACACAATTGTATAGGGGAAACAGTTCTATGTATCAGTGAAATTAAATTAGCATGCATTTGTAGTACATTCTGATAAGTTAAAATATACAGAGTAAGCCCTAGAGCAATCAATAAAAAAATCAAGTATAATGTGAAAACATCATTTAAGGAATAAAATTTTATATTAGAAAACACTCATTTAATGTAAAATTGCCCTTAGTGTTTTCAGAGATAAGAGAAGACATACTATCCTAACTAAAGTTTTCACTAAAAATGGGACATTCAGAGAATAATAAATAGATATTAGAAATTAAATATATGAGAGCAGAAATTTAAAGAAATTGATTCTTAAAATAGAAGTTAACATTGAAGAAATCTCTTAGAAATTTAATAATAATAATAATAAAACAAAGGGAAGATATATGAGATCGAATATCTTTTGAGGGAAATGTTTAAGTAGGGGATTATTTCAGCATGTCTAACCTCAGAATGACAGGAGTTCCAGAAAGAAAGAATTTAAAAAAAAAATGGAGAGAAATTTTCTGAAATAAATAAATTTATACAAGTGAAGAATATGACCTTCCAAATTGATAGGCTCCAACATAATGAAGAATAAAGGGAATATCATGATATTATAAAATTTTTAATACCAGAGATAAAAGGAAAAATGAAAGGGTTTCAGAGCTACTTTTGTCTATGATGAAGTAAGAAGTATGAGAACAGCTCTTTCACCATAACAATAATAAAAGTGGGAAAATTATATGAAGCGATTATTTTCAGGTATTTGACAACAAGAAACACAGACTGCAATCCCTGTAGGTGTCTTTAAAGTAGCCATTTTAAATATTTAAAGAGTTTTTAATTAAAAAGTCAAAAAGAATAGAAGGAAATGTCATAAATAGGGGATCTCTATAGAAAGAAATGGAAATCTATTAAAGATATCAAAAGGAAAGACTAGATATAAATAGTACAATATGAAATTACAAAATCAATTGGATAGGCTTGACAAGTAGATTGTAGATGGCAGAAGAAAGAGCCAGTGAACATGAATATAGAACAAAAGTAGCTATCTAAGAACCATCTGAAGAACCAAGATAATGAGAGATTGAAAAAAAATGAACAATGTTAGAGAGTAAAAATGGGTATTACAATATTTGATAAATTAGTGCCTGATTAAAATTTATAAATTTATGGATTAGAAAAGCCCAGTGAACCCCAGACAGGATAAATGAACACATGGGTGCATGAATGTGCATGCATTCCTAGTTATATCTAGTCAAATTTCTAAATACCAAATACCAAATAATCTTTGAAGTAGTCAGTATAAAAAAAAGACACATTAAGTAGAGGAGCAATTAAGGACATAGGCAATTGAATATTATATATAAAGAGTTAATAGAAAAATAGTCAACCCATCATTCTATTAGATGATGATATTCTTCACAAAAAAGTAAAATAGACATTTTCACATAAATGAAAGCTGAGATCATCTGTTACCAGAAGACCTGCAGTCAAATAAATGCTAACTGATTGTTTTAGACAATCATTTTTGATGCCTGATGGGAAGCTCGGATCTACAAGTAGAAATGTACACTACTAAAAAGCAGTAAATTAATGGGTAAATAAAACACTTCCTTTAAAGGAGAAATATGAAAAAAGAGCCCATATCACATACAAAAAATAAGAAATATTACAAGCATACCTTAAAAGTTCTAAAGGAAGATAATTTCCTTGATAAAATTATACATTTAGCCAAACCAGAAATGGATTATGAGTTAATCTCTTGTTCAGATTGTAAACAAACAAATGCAAAATATTCTTCTCAATGCATCCTTTCTCAGGAAGTCACTGAATTATGTGTCCCTTGAAAACAAAGGTGTAAAGCAAGAAAATAGGAGACATGATACCCAGAAAACAGAGGTTTCAGCTCAGGAGAGAAGTGAAAGAACTACCAAGACCCACCCTCAAGGATTTTGATACTGAGAGCTGGGCATGGGATCTAGACAGCTCTATTTTTATCATAATATGCTCTAGGTGATTTTGGTGCCAAGACTGACTTAGAAGCCATTCTTGTCTAATTTTATAATAACCCTGTGAATTAGGCAGACCCAATATTATATCCTCATTGTACAAGTTTAATTAATGTCATGCATTTAATAAATAGCAAAACTAGGACTACTCTTCAATATTTTGAGATATTTGAGATATTTTCTCATTGCTGGAATGCAGTTATAATAGTGTTTTTCCAGCTGTTATTCTGATGTTCAGCAGCATCAGAATCTGCAGGAATATTTGCTTAAAGTGTAAAATCTGGGCCTGAGCCAATAGAGATACTGATTTAAGAGGTTGGAGATGGAGCTCAGAAATCTGAATTATTAGCAAGTGCCCCAGTTCACTGAAGTTTGAGAAGCTTGATCTACAACTACCCCCAGAAGGTGATTATTTACAAAGAGATTAGAATGAGGAACCACTGCCAGTACATAATGCACTTTTGGGTCATGTACAAAAAGGCATTCTCTACTTGTATTTATAAATACGTGCCCCTCTTTTCTGTTACCATAGTAAGGACTTGGAATGAAATGAAGGAAGAATTCAGCCATCAATTATACCCTGGGTGGACCAGGAGCCTCTGTGCATTGTAAAATCAACAAAAACATGGGGAAGAGGAATTATTTATTTGCATATCTAAATTTGGCATTCATGTTAACAATGATATTGATAATTTGAAGGCTAGTTTTATGTACTTTTTATTGGAAGCTGGCTAAGTGCATAATTTTAACCCAGCTACTGAGAATATGTTCAAATCACATAAGGGAACAAATAAAACCTGCTTAGGAGAAGATTTCAGGTGTTTTACACCTCTTGTTAATCTATTCTTTCCCTATTTCATTATATGATTTTGGGTTTATTGATACTCACTTTCTTAAATCCTCCAGTATTTTCAAAACTCTATTTAAGTGATTCCCAACCTCTCAATTGAATGAAAGTGTGTTGGATGTAAACCTTTTTACTTTCTTGGCTCTTATTATTACATGCCCTACACAACTGTGACTTTTCGGCAATGCATCTAATTTTAGCTAGAAAAAAAATTGTAGATTGACATTATTGTACATTTTTTCTTATTTGCATTATGTTCTTGCAATCCTTACATTTTAAAATCCCTTTTCAGTGTCCCAAGGCAAATATTTCAGGATTTGGCCAATGAAAATATAAATTTGAACTAATGGTATAAAAGAAAAAATTAATTACCAGGAGCATAACTCCTCTTAGAAAATATTATGTATGTTAGGATATTTGTAGAATTGATTTTTTCGCTACATGCCTTTTCTAAGAGTTAAAAGTGAGTAGGTTCCTTTGGATAAAAGCCAGACAATCAGATTTGCTATTTCTATTCCCCTTCCCATCACCACCTGGAGAATATAAGATGGCACTTTAAAATTAGCAATTCCTTTAGCTTGAACATGAGAGGTGTTTATAGTGTCAGTGATTCAAATGTTATGACTGTCCTATTTTTGTTTATTTTATCTTCAAAATATAGCCAAAATATGACAACCTATCACAATCTTCACTGCTGCCACCCTACAACTTTGATCAAATCACTGTCACTTCTGACCTGGATGACCCCTACAGTCTGCTAACTAGTCTCACTGTTTTCACTATTGTTCCCCTTCAACCTGTTCTCAGAACAGCCATATTGATCCTATTAAGGCATATGTCAGATAATATTCTTCACTCCTCAATATCCTTTGAAGTCTCCTCACCTCATTCTGTGTAAAAGTCAAAATTCATCTGGGATATATATATGTGTGTGTGTATATATATGTATATGTACATATACACACATGTTTATATATGTTATATACATATATACATGTGTGTATATAACATATATAAACATGCATATATGTATATATACATGTATGTATATATACGTGTGTGTGTGTGTGTGTGTGTGTGTGTGTGTATACATTTCCTTCAAGAGATCCTCTCAAACCCAAAAGTTAAAATAAGGCAATTATTAACCAAGCTCAGAGTGAACGTAAAAGAAATAGAGACAGGAAAAACCCTTTAAAGAAAATCAGTGAATTCAGCAGCTTATTTTTTGAAAAAAATAAAAATAAAACAGACTTCTAGTGGACTAATAAAAAAGAGAGGAGAATTAAATAGACACAATAAAAAAATGATAAAGGGGATTCTTACCAGTGACCCCAAAGAAATACAACCAACCATCAGAGAATACTATAAACACCTCTATGCAAATAAACTAGAAAATCTAGAAGAAATTGACAAACTCCTGGACACATACACCCTCCTAAGACTGAACCAGGAAGAAGTTGAATCACTGAATAGACCAATAATAAGATCGAGGCAGTAATAAATAGCCTACCAACTAAAAAAAGCCCAGGACCCAGTATATTTACAGATTAATTCTACCAGAGGTACAAAGAAGAGGTGATACCCTTATTTCCGAAACTATTCCAAACAATTAAAAAGGAGGGAGTCCTTCCTAACTGATTTTATGGCATCATTCTGATACCATAAACCTGTCAGAGATATAACAGCAGCAACAACAACAAAAACTTCAGGCCATTATCCTGATGAACATATATGCAAGGATTCTCAATAAAATACTAGCAAACCAAATCCAGCTGCACATTAAAAAGCTTATACACCAAGCTCAAGTTGACTTTATCCCTGTGATACCAGGCTGGTTCAACATACACAAATCAATATATGTAAAATGTCACATAAACAGAACTAAAGACAAAAAACACATTATTTTCTCAATAGACACAGAAAAGGCCTTTGATAAAATTCAACATCTCATGTTACAAACTCTGAATAAACTAGGCACAGAAAGAACTTACCTCAAAGTAGTAAGACCCATTTATGACAAATTGACAGCCAATATCATACTGAATAGGCAAAAGCTGAAAACATTCCCCTTGAAAACTGGCACAAGACAAGGATGCCCTCTCTCACCACTCCTGTTCAACACAGTATTGAAAATTCTGGCCAGGGTAATCAGACAAGATAAAGAAATAAAGGGTATTCAAATAGGAAGAGAGGAAGTAAAATCATCTTTTTTGCAGATGACATGATCCTATTTCTAGAAAACCTCATCATCTTAGATCAAAACCTTCTTAAGCTAAGAAGCAACTTCAGCAGAGTCTTAGGATTAAAAAAAATCAATGTGTAGAAGTCACAAGTATTCCTATATACCAATAACAGCCAAACAGAGAACCAAATCATAAATGACCTCCCATTCACAATTGCCATAAAGACAATAAAATACCTAGGAATATAACTTACAAGAGATGTGAAGGACCTCTTCAAGGAGAACTACAAACCACTGCTCAAGGAAATCAGAGATAACACAAACAAAAGGAAAACCATTTCATGCTCATGGATAGGAAGAATCAATATCGTGAAAATGGCCATAATGCCCAAAGTAATTTATAGATTCCATGCTATTCCCATTAAACTACCATTGTCATTCTTCACAGAGTAAGAAGAAAGTATTTTAAAATTCATATAGAATCAAGAAAGAGCTTGTATATCCAAGAGAATCCTAAGCAAAAAGAACAATGCTGGAGGCATCACACTAAACAATATCAAACTCTACTACATGTCTACAGTGATCAAAACAGCATTGATCCTGATACAGAAACATATACATAGACTGATGGAACAGACTAGAGAACTCAGAAATAATACTGAACATCTACAACACTCTGACCTTCAACAAACCTGACAAAAACAATAGGGGATATAATTACCTATTTTAATAAATGGGGATGGAAAAGCTGGCTAGCCATATGCAGAAAACTGAAACTAGACCCATTACACCTTATACAAAAATTAACTCAAGATTAGTTAAATACATAAATGTAAAACCCCAAACTATATATACTCTAGTAGAAAATATAGGCAATACCATGCAGGACACAGGCATGGGCAAAGATTTCTTGACGAAATCTCCAAAAGCAAGTGCAAGAAAAGCAAGTGCAACAAAAGCATTATTTGGCAAATGAGATCTAATTAAACCAAAGGACTTATGCACAGCAAAAGAAACTATCGTCAGAGTGAACAGGCAACCTACAGAATAGGAAAAAATTTTGCAATTTTTCCATCTGGCACATGTCTAATATTCAGAATGTATAACTTAAACAAATTTACAAGTAAAAAACAACAACCCCATTAAAAAGTAGGCAAATGACATGAACCGATACTTCTCAAAGGAAGAAATTTGTGTGGCCAACAAACATATAAAAGAAACCTCAACGTCACTAATTATTATAAAATTGCAAATCAAAACCACAGTGAAATACCATCTCACACCAGTCAGAATGGTGATTATTAAAAAGTCAATAAACAACAGATGCTGGTGAGGTTGCAGAGAAATAGGAATGCTTTAACACTGTTGATGGGAATGTAAATTAGTTAAATCATTGTGGAATACAGTGTGGCAATTTCTCAACCAACTAGAACCAGAAATACCATTTGACTCAGCAATCTCATTACTGGGCATATGCCCAAATGAATATAAATTATTCTATAACAAATATACATGCATACATATGTTCATTGCAGCACTATTCACAATAGAAAAAAACATAGAATCAATCCAATTGCCCACCAATGATAGATTAGATAAAGAAAATGTGGTACGTATACACCAAGGAATACTACACAGCCATAAAAGGAATAACATCATGTCCTTTGCAGGGAAATGACTGGAGCTGGAAATCATTATCATCAGCAAACTAACACAGGAACAGGAAATCAAACACTGCATGTTCTCACTTATAAGCAGGAGCTGCACAATGATAGCACATGGACACAGGAAGGCAAACAACACACACTGAAGCCTGTTGCAGGGGTGAGGTGGGGGGAGGAAGAGCATTAGAAACAATAGTAATGAATGTTGGGCTTAGTACCTAGGTGATTGGTTGATAAATGCAGCAAACCACCATGGCATTTGTTTACCTATGTAACAAACCTGTATATCCTGCACATGTACCCTGGAACTTAAAAATAGAAATTAAAAGAAAATACATTTTTCCATATTGTGTATACAATAAGTTTTAAAGCTCAGGAAAATAACTTCTACCTCAAATCTTTCTTGAAATTATTATAACTTGCTTGTGTAAATTTCATTGTATGGCATTTCTTCTTTCTTGGAGTATATGAGTTTGGTGGACAGGTAACAAAATCCATATTATAATGCTTAGTGGCACAGAGAGATATAAATGATTGTACATAGCATTGTATCTTAAATAAAATGAGTGATAGCTGATTGCATATTTGGACTTTATTTAATTATTGCAATGCATTTAAAGTAATCCCCCAGTACTAAACACAGATTCTGCAACAAAATGTTTGAGGATGAAAGTCAGAATTGAATCATTAAGAAATTTGATGTCAACAAAACTTGGTTCTAGATTCACACCCCACTATTTACCAGCTATAATATTTTGGACAGGTTGCAGAGCTTCTCAGCTGGTACTGTCACAGCACACAGGTGCTCTGTGTAAGGGTTACTAGAGGGCCAAGATATGCTTAGCCTTAAGGCAGCAAGAATATCTTATACTGTGTATTATGGCCAAAAGCAGTTTTCTTTTGTTTATTTGTCCATTTTCATATGCTATAAAGAAATACTTGAGACTGGATAATTTATTTAAAAAAAGAAGTTTAATGGACTCACAATTCCACATGGCTGGAGGGGCCTCACAATTATGGTAGAATGCAAAGGAGAAGCAAAGGCACATCTTACATGGCAGCAGGTAAGACAGCATGTATAGGGGAACTGCCCTTTATAAAATCATCAGATCTCATGAGACTTACTCACTATCATGAGAACAGCAGGGAAAAAAAACCCTTCTCCATGTTTCAATTACCTCCCACCAGGTTTCTCTCATGACATGTGGGGATTATGAGAGCCACAATTCAAGATGAGATTTGGTTGGGGACACAGCCAAACCATATCATTTGGTTACTCCCATGTGCTGCTGTAGTAACGTTATTAATTTCTAAGTGTGTCATGTGGTTAGAAAATAAATGTTGAGAAGGTGCTGATGTCTGAATCTCAAACATTTGCTGTAAAAAAATGGGATTGCTGTGAGAATTAAGTTAGATAATATTCTTTCTGGTACATAAGAACTCAATAGATGTAAATTAGTAGTAGTAAATGGTAAAGATATGTAATAATAAATATATAAGAATAAGTTATTTAAGAATCTGAGCCTTCATGCAAAAGGAAATGGTCATAGGATAATTACTTTATATAACCTTATGCATGGTTTGATTCACTTTTATTATATACACAGATGAAAAATATGTATAAAAGGTTTGTTAGATCTATATTTAAAGTAATGTATATTATATATAAGTTATAGATATAAAGTTATATTTATAATAAACAATAACATATATATAGTGAATTTTTCAAAAATCATCCAAGACTCCAGTGTTTCTTCTCAAGAGAATCTCCACAGAGATATTTTCTTTCTTTTTCTTATTTTTTGTTTTTATTTTCAGTGTTGCTTCCTCCAAATTTTGAAATTAACCAGAGCAATTCCATTATTGAGTGAACAACTGTTAAAGGAAGATGCTTTATCTTGTTCATTCCATTACTGAGTGAACAATGGTTGGAGGAAGTTGCTTCATTTTGTTCACTGGTGGTTGTTTACTCTTTATGCCCAGATACTCTATTTGCCATGCTTCTTCATCAGCCTGTCAAGTTTTTCATTATCTCTGGCAGAGTATTTGACAATTTTCTGGGATTCATTTTGTTGTCAGTCAGAATATATTTACTTAGTTGTAAGCCTGCCACCAGCCTTTGCTTCCTTGTATCTCAATAATGACATTGAAGTAGTTTGTAGCAGGTGGTATGCCCTTCTTCCATACTGAACAGATACCCTACTTACAGCTAAATCTATCTGGTAGCTGCCTTGAAGATTTTTCCATTGTGTAGTTGAAAACTAGACTGAAGGGGATATATCTGATTTTAGCCAAAAGAAGGAGAGACAATTTCATCCTCATGCCAGAAATCTGAAATTTGAAGAAATTTTTCTATTTAAGATATTCTATATCAAAACAAATTTTGCCCTTTTAAAACGTATTTACCTCCTAATTTGTATCAGGAACTATGCCACAGACAAGAGAAGACTAAGAGTGGAATTTCATATGTCCCTGAAATCTAGAAGCTTACAATTTAGCCTGCAAAAGAATCACCTGGGAACCTTGTAAAAATACAGATTCTAAGTGTTCCTTACAGTAGGTCTGCTTTGTGGGCTTTCAAATCTGCCAGTTTTATAAGGATCTCTGATAATTCTGTTATTTCTGACATTTAGATGATACTTTGAGAAACACTGCCCAATAGGAGACACAGAGAGACAAAGTATGAAGAATAGCTCAGTGCTAGGAATGTGATTACAGCATTCAGTGGACAGTAAAGAGGTACCTTGACTGAAGACCTGGGTCACTATCATGGTACAATGTGGGGATTAATTTGCATAGGCAAATTTAAGCCAGAATATACAAGACTTTGAACATCAGCTTAAGGAGTTTGAACTTTTTTTTTTTTTTTTTTTTTATTATTATTTTTTTTAATTGCATTTTAGGTTTTGGGGTACATGTGAAAAACATGCAAAGTTGTTGCATAGGTGCATTCATGGCAGTATGATTTGCTGCCTCCCTCCCCCTCACCCATATCTGGCATTTCTCCCCATGCTATCCCTCCCCAACTCCCCACCCCCCCCCCGCTGTCCCCCCTCCCCCCAACATACCCCCGTGTATAGTGCTCCCCTCCCTGTGTCCATGTGTTCTCCTTGTTCAACACCCTCCTATGAGTGAGAACATGTGGTGTTTGGTTTTGTGTTCTTGTGTCAGTTTGCTGAGAATGATGGTTTCCAGGTTCATCCATGTCCCTACAAAGGACGTGAACTCCTCGTTTTTAATGGCTGCATAATATTCCATGGTGTATATGTGCCACATTTTTCCTGTCCAGTCTGTCATCGATGGGCATTTGGGTTGGTTCCAGGTCTTTGCTATTGTAAACTGTGCTGCAATGAACATTCGCGTGCATGTGTCCTTATAGTAGAACGATTTATAATCCTTTGGATATATGCCCAGTAATGGGATTGCTGGGTCAAATGGAATTTCTATTTCTAGGTCCTTGAGGAATCGCCACACTGTTTTCCACAGTGGTTGAACTAATTTACACTCCCACCAACAGTGTAAAAGTGTTCCTATTTCTCCACATCCTCTCCAGCATCTGTTGTCTCCAGATTTTTTAATGATCGCCATTCTAACTGGCGTGAGATGGGAGTTTGAACTTGTTCCAGATGACACAGCATTTGAGCTACACTAACTAGGTCATTGAAAACCACTGAATGATTTGAATAAAAGATCGTTTATCAATTTTTTTTAGGATAGTTGCTCTGGCAACACAATCTAAGATGAATTGAAGTGAAAAGAATTTGAGATAGGTAGGAAGCGTCTGTTGTTAATTGTCCAGGTATGAGGTGGTAAGTATTCAGACTAGGGTGGTAGCAGTGGAAAAATACAAGTGGCATACAAGGGAAGGATTGCCAAGAGACCATAGGGGTGCAGAGGCTGAGGATAAAAAAATAGAAATGGCTTTGACATTTGATAATAATGAAAGATTCAAAATTTTGCTGACTAACATAGGAAGATGATGAAGAAGAAATGATTTCCTGGGAAGATGATGAGTGTAAATTTGGACACAGTTAATCTGAACTGAGAAGAGAAATATTCAAGTAGATACTTCATTCTAACAATTAGAGATACTGACTAAAAACTAAGAAAACAAAACAAAACAAAAAAAAAACAACCAAACAAACAACAACAACAACAACAACAACAAAAAACCACTGCATTCATCATCATACTGTTTGATCATATTCACAATGTGTTTATCCTCCTTATCAAGGGTCATTTGAACCTTATGATAAATCTTATTTGAGAATTGAAGAAACAACAGTAAATTGGAATCAAATAAATTTAATTTCTCTCTTGGCCAATTTTACCTCCATATGTATGACATTCTGAGGAGAGTATAAATCAAGTGCAGAGAACACCTGGTCCTCAATGTCTAAATTGTCATAGGACTTGTTAAAAGTGTACAAATCTATTTTTCTCACCACTTTTGTATTGCACTGTATACTGGTATTTGGAAGAGAGAATGATGTTTTGTCACAGGAGAAGTTATATAATTCTACGGTGTCATTTTTTTGTCCCTCCCAACAGAAATGGCCCTTCCCCATATATCAGATGCTGTGTCCCATGAGGGTGGATATTAGAGGCCAAATTTGGGAAAAATCAGTGTTCCAAGTGGTTTGAGGGCATAGCCATTATCCTTTTCTGTTCTCACAATCTGAAAAGGATATGGAATGCCATGTGTTATTACCAGCTAAAATAGCCCACCTGTTTCCTAAGGGAAGTATTCTTGTATTGTTTACAATAGTTCCAATGCCTGCCAGTTGAATGACAGAGTACAGTGGAGCCTCATTTAACTTCAGTGCTTGTGCTCTGAGAATACAATGTTGAAGGTGATATTTACCATCCAAAAATCTTCTTAAGTTTTAGGGACCATATATTTTCCACAGGAGTTTGAATTGTGCCTCAGTACTGAGGATCGTAGGCCATTGCTTCATATCCACCTCAAATTCCATTTGTAATAAAACAGACATGAGCCCCTGTTGGGTAACAGTACATGCTCGTTCCCATCTTTAAGTTTGGTAGTATGTTTTCATGGTTTTTCTGGTTTCTTCTATCCATCTGATGAGTGCTTCATTATCTTTTAAAGCAGCTTTCCATCCTTTTCCCTCTTCCTGGAATAGCATTCCTTCTATGTGGCCTATTATTTATAGGGAATTGTTTTCTAAAGAATGTCTCTCTTCATTGATCATGAACTCAACTTGCTCCCATATGCGTAGCCCAGCTCCATTTCCTGCAGGGAGGCCACACTTTAGTTTTCTGGATAGCCAATTTTGGTGCATCCACCAAGAATGCTGTTGCCATTGTATATTGATGGCATTTGTACAATTTGGATAAATGGAGTCAATCCAGAACTTCTGGGTGTCCCAAACAATTGTTAGGTGAGTAGAGGTTACACCTAAGTATGTCTTTGTCTGGGTATTCCATGAGGCTTCCCAAAGCACCCTGGTCTTAGGGTGAAATTTGTGCTCTCAGGGACCTCTGTCTACCAATTGACTCATGTAAATATTTATTTGAGGGTAGTTTCAGTGTGGTTGGTCCTGGAAAGGGGCATCTAAACATGGGGCTGGTGGTTATTTGGGCAGGCCATGCTATGGTAGTTTACACAGGAGGCAGATAGATTTTTCCCATTGTAACTAAGCAATTGTCTCAACTGATTATCCGCAGTATCTGTTGTTATGCAATATTCTACCTGGTTAGACCCTCTCAGCCATCATCCTGAGGCATTGTTAGGCAAGTATTCCTGCAGGCAGTCATATTTGGTTGCAGCCCTAAAACATTCAGGGTTTTAGCAATATTCTATAGCAAGGAAAGTAAAGAATGAGAGTTATTTTAGGGTTCATGACGATTGGCTTGATCCAGTGTCTCTGGACCAGCCATCTCTGCTGGCTTTTGTTATATCCCTAGGAACTGACTTAGCCTTTAGTGTTCTTTTGATTCATAGGCATGTGTCGGAGACCAGTTCAGAATTCCTGAGGAGGTCAGGAATATGGTTGGGTGCTTGTTTTAGGTGTGAAATGTGAATCCAAAACGTGACTCTCTTTAACTTTGCAGCACAAGGGTTGATTAAAAGCACCTGATAAGATCCTTCCCAGCAGAGTTGTAGGAAGTCCTCCAGTTGGTGTCTTTTCCAATATACAAAGTAACCCGGCTGTAATACGTGGTGTCTGGGGTCATCAGCTTCCCAGGTGCTAAATGTGGAAAGATCCTGTTACCAGCTTTGTATTATTTGTTAAGGTTTTGAGGAGCCCTTGACAATAGTGCAGTATTTGCCCTTTGAGTAAGGCTGGTTTGTATAAGCCCTCACCCAGCCTCATAGGTCTCCCTGTTATGATTTCACAGGGCTCATAGACAATGTTTTCTACAAGTAGTGTATCTAAGATTAAGCAAGACCAGTGAGAGGGCTTTTGGCCAAGGGAGGTTAAAAACCTCTGTCAGCTTAGCTAATTGAATTTTTATTGTGCCACTTGTCCATTCCACCAACCTGGAGGATTGGGGATGGTAGGCACATGAAAATGTTATATTATGGGCCAGATTTTGCAAATGGATTGAACAACTTGTCCAGTAAAATGAGTCCCATGATCACTGTGCAGTTCAGAAGGAATTTGCCAAACTGGAATGATTCTAACAAACTTTCCCCTACTGTTAAGGTGGTAGCCCTTTGACAAGGAAATGCTTCTACTCAATGAGAAAACACAAACTAAGACCAGCACATATTTGAAAATTTGAGATGGTGGCATCTGGATAAAATGCAACTGCCACACTTCAAAAGATCCTATTGGCAAAGCAAAATGGCCTTGGGGGCTATGTAATGGCTTGCTGGGGTTAGGTTTTGGCCATAGAGTTAAACAAGAGTATACCTTTTGGGCTATCGTGAGGGATGGTTTCCAAAAGTATTGTTCTCCCCATGATACCATTTTTGTTCATGAGCCTGTTGAGTCTTTTCATAAATAAACTGAAAGAAAGGCAATTGTGCACCTATGGAATCTGTTTTTGTTGTTGTTGTTGTTAGATCCTAGCCATAATTCTTTAATTGGGTGAAACATGCCTCCCTTCTGCTGCCAGGTTTGTTTCTCTTGAGGGATAGATGCTTATTGGTATTGTAAAAGAATGTTAGTGAGAGTATTTGTAGGACAAAAGGTACATTCCCATACAGGGCAGGCCATCTTTCCTACGGCAGCATTCTCTGGTGCAGCATCAGCTAGATTATTTCCTTTTGCTTCTTCAGTGTTATCTTTTGAGTGCCAGGAATGTTTATGATTACAAGTTGCTTTGGCATCTAATTGCTTCTAGTAACTCAAAGACCTGGTGCCAATTTTCTATGGGTTGTCCAGATGAGGTAAGAAACTCTCTCTGTTTCCATAGCACGCTAAAATCATGGGCTACTCTGAAAGCATATTGGCTATCAGTATTTATATTTGCCACTTTTCCTTTAGCTAATTTACAAGTTCTAGTAAATGCAATTAATTCTGCCATCGGGGCTGACTGAACTCCTTGTAGTTGGGTTCTTTCAATTATGTCTGTTATGGAAGTGATGGCATATCCTTCCCAGTAATCCTCTTGGTTGGCCCTTAAATAAGAACCATCCGTGAACCAAATTAATTCAGCATTCTTAATGGGAGTTTTCTGTAAATATTTCCTAGGGGACATTAAGATATTAGTTAGTAGATTGAAGTCATATTCATCTTCCTCTTGTTGTTCACCTGGAAGAGGGACCAGGGTAGCAGGGTTAAGAGTGTTACAGCACTTCAAAGTGATGCTGGGAGCAGAAAGCAGGAGTACCTCATAAGAGATGAGGTGACTAACAGAACAGTGTTGAGTGTGGTGAGAGCTTAGAAGAGATTTCACAGAGTTGGGGGCATAGATGGTCAGAGAGGCCCTAGGACAAATTCTTGGATGTTTTTGCATAGGTGGCTGAAGCCGATATAGCCCTCATACAAGGAGGGTGCCCTCTTGCAACTGGATCTAACTGTTGACTGAAATAACCAATTGGTCTGTGATTGTCACCATGTTTTTGAGTTAATAATCCTACAGCATTCTTGTTTATTTCATGTACAAAGAGGGGAAAGGGAAGACTACAATTGGGGTGGCCTAGAGCAGGTGCTTGGATGAGAGCCTGTTTTAGATCTTCTATGTATTATATTTCCCCCCTTCCCAGAGGATTGGGTCCAGCTGGGTCTGTTTTAGTTTTTATGTAAGGTCTGGACCATTAAGGATTAGTTTTAAACAAATTATTGCAATAGCCCATTAACCCTAAGAATCCTCTTACTTGCTTTTTACTTTTGGGCAGGGCTTAGTAATAGCCCTCTTGGGGAAATCATATGTCCCAAATATTTAACTTGGGGGGGGTAATTATAATTTATCATTTGATACTTTGTGTCCCTTAAAAGCAAGCTGTTTTAATAGGTGGACAGATAGTATCTTCTCTGCATTTTCGTAGGGAGGATGAACACAACGATAAATCATGCACATACTGAATTAGAGTAGATTCATTTGGAAATTCAATGTCATCTAAATCTGCCTTTAATATTTGAGAAAATTAAGTAGGGCTTTCAGAGTAGCCCTGGGGTAAGACTGTCCATGTGTATTGGCAATTTTCCCAAGTGAAAGCAAAAAGATACTGGCTATTTTGCGCCACAGGTATACTGAAAAATGCGCTATGTAAATCAGTAACAGAGAAGTGACTTGCAGTGATAGGAATATTGGAACACCAGGGTGTCTAGGAATTATTATTTTATTTATAGCTCTTAGGTCTTAAACAAATCTCTAGCCTTTCCCATTTGGCTTTTAACTGGGAAGATTGGTGTATTTCAAGTGCTGGTGCAGGTTATTATGAATCCTTTGTCTAAACAGTCCTGAATGATTCCTTTGATTCCTAGTAAGACTTCAGGTCTAAGGGGATATTGCCTTATATTTGGCAGGGGTTTCAATTTATTTATGGTTATCTCTATAGGGACTGCTGACTTACTTCTCTCAATATCTGTGGATGAGCTTACCCATAAGGAGTCTGGTACCTTAGATAAGAAAGGCTCCAATGCTTTCTGTCCAGCATCTTGATTAACCTTCACAAGCATAATATTACATGTGGGCTTTTGTAAATCGTCTATGTCTCCCAAGTTGAGAATCATTTCTCCCTTCTGTGAAAATGAGATGTGAGCATTATGTGTCTCTAGGAAATCCCATCCCAGCAGTTGTATGAGTACACTATCTACTATAAAAAAAAGTGATGCCCCTCTAGTTCTCTTAATTGAAATTGAAGGGGATTTGATATAAAGGGTATAGGAGAATTTGAAACCCTTACCACTTGGACTTTTTCCTTACTCCAAGGGAAAGTGTTCTTAATCCGGATATGGTTGAGGGATTACAGTGTTGCACTAGTGTTAACAAGTGCTTTGGTATTTTCTCCACTTATGGATATTTCTACTTCTCTTAAATTATTAGTTAGAAGTAGAGGGAAACCCCTCTCTATGCCCTCAGAACATCCCTATTCTGATTTTTGAGTTGTTCTGGTGCCTTCCTCTAGGGTCCTTTGCCCGCTTTGTGCAAGTATATATTTAAGTTTTGCATTCTTTTTTAAAATGTCCTTTCTTTTTGAAATCGTGGGAAGTTCCTTCCTCTTGGGGTTGCTTAGCTCTCTGGGGAACATGAGACCCTTGCAAACTCCCAATGTGGTAATTTGTTTTAGTTGTAAACTCATAATTTTAGAGACACTTTCCTTTTCTTTCTTAATGATTATTTGTGACAACTGGTCAGCTAGGGTGACTAGGTGGCTAGTGGGCAAGGAAGCCCAAGCCACGTTATTCCTCTTCATTAGGGTTGCTAATTCCTTATCAAAACCTTGAATAAACTCAGAATTTAGTAAGGTGTCACTTCTAATGTGCTCAACGTTTTCAGGAGATATTCCTGAAAAGTGTTTGAATGTCTTTTCATACCTGATCATAAAAGTCAGACACAATTTCATTTGGGTGTATTTTACATCGTTATACCTTTGCCCAATCTATATCCTTGGGGAATACCTGTCATATAGTTTCACAGAGGTGATTGCAAAGCTCTCTGCATTTCTCTCTTCCAGTTGCATCTATTCTGTCAAAATCTTCTAAAGGCTGTTTCCAATATGCTACACTCAACCATTATTCAGCTTTGTTTTGGGGGATCAGTAACTTAATCAGCTGATATGTCAGAGAACCCTGGATAATAAGTCTTAAGCATTAATTGGAATTCCTTAGCAAACCCAAAGGGATCTTCAGTTGGACTGGAGAATCCAGATACCAGGATCATTAACTGATTTTGTCCAGGGAGTGTGTATTATGTCAGGATCCCTTCTGTCTGTGGGTTTTGCCCTAAAAAGAGCAACTACTATATTATTTTCTTCAGCTATTTCTGGTCCCCTTGTGGCTTGAGTCAAGAGAGGGAAGGAGGAGGAAAAATAAAATTGTCCAAACAAGGACGTTCAGAGAGCAGGGGTGGGGAGAAGCAGAAGGGGAGGCAGTTTCTGGAGCCTTCCTAATTTCAGAAGTGATCTACTAATTTCTTTGAATCTGAGAGAGTTTCAAAGATTTTATTTTTAGTAACTTGCTGGAGGAAGGCAAGCTTATTGTTCCCTCTTTTTGATGATTCTAGGTGCCAGCTAAAGTATGACTCCCATTCATTTTCTTTGACTTGGGAGTCTAATTTTTCCAATCTAGCATGCAACAAAACCAATTTAGGGATATCAAAAGTTCCCCATTTTGGAAACCTTAGACTTAGGTCATCTTTAGTAACATCTTCCCATTTACATAAATACTTGCAAGTGAAAGCACCATAATTATTAAACATAAACCCAGCTGGGGTGCCTGTAGGGTGCTGCTCCCCTTGCCTTTCCTTTCTTTGGGAGGATTTATTTCCCATTCTCTCTCTTTTTTTTTTTGGAACTGATCTGTGGCCAAGGGTTTTTGTGTGGCAGATTGATGTGTGCTGCTTGTGGGCAGGACTCCACAGTGCGTCAATGCTGAGTTGTTTCTACCCTCTTACGTGTCTCAGTTTCTCTCTTCAGAGGTCTATTACCTCTGAGAGGCCTCAAAACACCAGGTAATTAGCCCTTATATGAGTTTCCTGGATGAGCCTTTTTAAATCAGTATTTGTTGGGGAGTTTCCCATAGGGCCAATGCACATCATGGGGGGTCAACCCCCCAGACGCTCCCACAAGGTCCCCAGTCACATAAGGGTGCCTTTGAGCTGGGAGAAGCAAAATGCCCTTCTCTTTGGAGCTAAGGAACTTAGTTGCTCATTTACTTATGAAAAATAACAGTTTATTTCCTCAGGCAAAATGCACACAGACAAGCCAGTTGAGATTAATTTTGAGAGAAAAGGCAATACAGAAAGATTGTTTTGAATGCACTTCTGAAATTAAAATTAATATTTTAATGAACTTCTGAGGAGAAAGAGATAAAATAAAAACCGGCTCAGAATAAGTCAAGTCCCATAAACAAAAATGGAAGTTCCAGGGCTTGGGAGGACTTATCAGTTCCATTAGAAGAGAAGCTTAAACTCGGTGAGCCTTCAGTGATCGCCTGCTGGTACCTTAGATCCAGTTTTGGGCAACTTCTTAGGGGTCCTGAGACTTCTCTGAGGCTCCACGTGTTTGGGTACTAGATTATTGTTGACAAAATGTGTCAAATTCTATAATATTTGAAGAGATTTATTCTGAGACAAATATGAGTTACATGTCCTGTGACACAGACCTCAGGGGATCCTGAGAACACGTGCTCCAGGTGGTCAGGGGTATATAAAACAGGTTGGTTTTATTTAGTTTAGGGAGGCATGATACATCAATCAAATACATTTAAGAAATACATTAGTTTGGTTCAGAAAGGCAGGACAACTCAAAGTGGGGCCTTCGGGCTATAAGTAAATTTACACATTTTCTGGTGGACAATCATTTGAGTTTATCTGAAAACTTGGGATTAATGGAAAGGAATGTTCAGGTTAAAATAAGAGATTGCGGGGACCAAGTTTTATTGTGCAGAGGAATCTCTCAGCAGACTTCAGAGGGAGAGCAGATTGTAAAGTGTTCCTTATCAAACCTAAAAGGGTACCTGGCTCTTCATTGATTATCTCCTGGATTGGGAAAGGAAGGAAAACAAAGGGAGAAGGAGAGTCTCTATAGAATGTGGATTTTTCCCACAAGAGACTTTTCAGGGCAATTTCAAGGTACGGCAAGGAAATACATTTTGGGGTTAAATATGTTTTCCTTGTCTCTTAATGTTATGCCAGAGTCAGATTGAAAATTAAGTCACAATGTATAGGGTCAAATAAAATCCATCTGATGAGAGTTTATGGTTTTTAGGGCATAACTCTCTAGACTCCTTATCTAGGAATATGGGCAAGATAAAATATCGGAGCTTAGTCCTCAGTAGAGTATGAAAGGACCATGTAGAGAGTAAACTCCAAGTTTCAAATACCAAACCAAATGGAATTGGACTTGGCTATAGATAATCTATGTAATCATTTTCTGCAATGCTGGGAAAGTGTCCAAGGTGATACTGGAAAACCCCCCAAAGGCTGTTAGGCTACTGACTGTATGTTTTGTAATGTACTCTGGATGGTATTTGGGTATATTTCTAATAGTCTTTTTATACTTCACTATAATATTGTGAATAATTATTTAATTGTATACTGGCATAAATTAGTTAAATTCTTAAAAAAATTGCTTTAAAGATGATACAATAATAGCAAGTATTGTGTTTAATCTTTGAAGCATGGGCAGGAAGGAATACCTAAAATAGTTGGCTACAAGTTTCAGTCTCCAAAGAGAATTTTCCTCCTGCTATCAACTTGTCATTTAGTTGGAGGTCATTTATACATTTCTGCAATCCCAGGATTACCCAAATTTTTCTTTCTCAGAAGCAACATGAACAAATACAACTAGTAGTCTGAGTCTGTGTTTTTTCATTTATCCTTCGAGCAACATGGCGAGGGATAGCTTGGGTGCCTAGAGAATATGAAAATAAAGCAGACGTGAGTAATCTATTGACTACTGCTTTTCTCTTGGTCAGCCAGTGCTATTGTTGAGGGAGACTGGATAGAAAAAACATGGCAGTAAAGAGAGGCATGCAAAACTTTTTGCTTCTGGTTGAGCCCACCAAAACAGAAGAGTGAGTTACAGATCAGACTTCTGTTCAATATTTAAAGAAACAAACAAACATGGTGTAAATTCTCACACTTCTGCAGGCTTGTGTTATTTCTTATCTGGTATTCACAGAAATATATTGCAGCTTGTTATACGCTTCAGTGCAATTCTAAAATCAGGCCCTGCATTTGACAAGAATGGCACTATGATGTTGTTTTTCTCCGTTTCACCAGTAATAAGGGACTCTTTTGATGTTTTGTAAAAGAAAAAAAATGTGTATGACATAAAAAGATATCTATGCAGAGAGCACCAATTTTTGTTTGTCCTGTTAACTGATAAACTCACAGTATCTGACACTTAAATAGGAACTCAGAATTACTTAATGAATGAAAATTTACGTGTTCTAAAATACAAATAAAATAGAAATTCAGGCAGAAATGAACAGTAACCTTAATAATACTCTTGAAAAGAGACTAATTACAAATTTTATCATTGTTCACAGAAACTAATCATGCCATATAGTGTAAGTTCTTTGTTGTTTACAAACTAATAGTAGCTCTTCATATCCTAAAGATTATCCTTTCAGAAAATTGTTCATTATTATAATTTCAGCAGCTTCTAGTGGAGATTCAGGTTTGATTCTTTTATTCTCAATAACATGTAATTGAATCTTCAGTCATGACATTTACATTTTGAATGTATTCTCTTATAGCAAGCAAATGTTGGTGCATCAGACATTCTCTGAAGGATCAAAACATTGTGATCAGGAGCATTAGTCCACTGATCACAATGTTTTGATCACTGAAAAAAGATATTCTGTTTTTTTCAGGTTGAAATTTCCTTAATCATTTTTTATTCCAATAGCTTTTGGGGTACAAGTGTTTTTTTTTTTCCTAATTACATAGATGGATTGTATAGTGGTAAATTCTGAGGTTTTAATGCACCAGTCACCAGAGTATTGTAAACTGTACCCAACCTGTAGTTTTTTTATCCCTCATTCAACTACCTGCTCTCCCTTCTGAGTCTTCAGTGTTTCTTATATCACTCTGTATGCCTTTGCACACACATAGCTTAGTCCCCACTTACAAGTGAGAATATAAAGTGTTTGGTTTTCCATTCCTGATTTATAATACTTAAGTTAGAATAATGGCCTTCAGCTCCATTGAAGGTTCTCCAAAAGACAGTGATTCAAATTTTTTATGAGTAAGTAGTATTCAATGGTATATGTATATATATATATATATAGAGAGAGAGAGAGAGAGAGAGAGAGTAAGTAGTATTCAATGGTATGTGTGTATATATATATATATATACCAATATATTTATACACACACACACACACACACAAAAAAAATATTTTCTTTATCCACTAATTGGTCAGTGGACACTTAGGTTGCTTCTATAGCTTTACAATTGTGAATTGTGCTGTCATAATCACACATGTGCAGGTGTCTTTTTAATATGATGACTTTGTTTCCTTTTGATACATACCCAGTAGTGAGATTGTGGGATTGAATGATAGATCAAATTTTTGTACTTTAAGAAATCTCAATATTGTTTTTCATAGACATTGTACTACTTTATATTTCCACCAGCAGGTTGTAAACATTCCATTTATACCACATGCATACCAACATCTATTATTTTATTGAACTTTAATAATGGCTATTCCTGCAGGAATTAGGTGGTATCTTATTATAGTTTTAATTTGCATTTCCCTGATGATTACTGATGTTGAGTATTTATTTATTTGCTCGTGGGCCATTTATATATCTTCTTTTGAGAAATGTCTATTCGTGTAATTTGATTGGCTCTGTGTCCCCACCCAAATCTCACCTCGAATTATAATCTCCATAGTCCCCACATGTCAAGGGCAGGACCAAGTGAAGATAATCGGATAATAGATTTGCCTTTTCACATGTTGTTCTTGTGATTATGAGTGAATCTCAGTAGTTCTGATGGTTTCATAAGCAACTGTTATTTCCCCATTTGCTCTCACTCTGTCTTGCTACCCTGTGAAGAAGATGCCTGATTCTTTTTTGTCTTCTGCCATGATTGTAAGTTTCCTGAGGCCTCCCCAGCAATACAGAACTGTGAGTCAATTAAACCTCTTTCTTTTGTAAATTATCCAGTCTCCAGCAGTTCCTTATAGCAGTGTGAGAACTAATACACTAAATTGGTACTAAGATGGGGGATGCTGCTATAAAGATACCTGGAAATGTGGCAACAGCATTGAAACTGGTAACATTCAGAGATTGGAAATGTGTGGAGAGTTCTGAAATAAACAGGAATATATGGTAAAGTTTGGAAATTCCTAGTGACTTGTTGGATCACTGACCGAAATGCTGATGATAATATGGACAATGAAGTTGAAGTCCAGGTGATCTCAGATAAAGATAAGGAACTTGTTTGGAGCTGGAATAAAAGTGATTTTTTGCTGTGCTTTAGCAAACAGACTGGTGGCATTTTGCCCCTGCCCTAGTGATCTGTGGAACTTTTAATTTGAGAGCAATGACATGAAATTGAAACTTATGTTTAAAAGGGAAGCACAGCATAAAAGTTTGGAAAATTTGCAGTCTGACCATATGATAGAAAATAAAAACTCATTTTCTGAGGAGAAATTCCAGCCGAAATTTGAATAAGTAATGAGGAGCTGATTGCTAATTACCAAGTAAATGGAGAAAATGTCTGCAGGACATGTCAGAAGTTTTCATGGCAGCCCCTCCCATCACAGGCTTAGAGGCCTAGGAGGAAAAAATGTTTTCAGGAACCAGGCCCAGAACCCTGCAGCTGTTCTGTGCAGCCTCAGGACTTGGAGCTTTACATCCCATCCAAGGCTAAAAGGGTCCAATATACAGTACATTGTTCAGAGGGTACAAGCCCCAAACCTTGGTGGCTTACACATGGTCTTTGGTCTGCAGGTAAGCAGAAGTCAAGAATTAAAGCTTGAGAACCTCTGCTTAGATTTCAGAAGATGTATGGAAATACCTGAATGTGCAGGCAGAAGTTTGCTGCAGGATTAGGGCCCTCATGGAGAACCTCTGATAGAACAGAGTAGAAAGAAAATGTGGAGTTGGAGGCCCCCCACAAACCTCCCACGAGGGCACTGTCTAGTGGAGTTGTGAGAAGAGGGCCACCATCCTCCAGAGCCCAGAATGGTATATCTACCTACAGCTTGCACCATGCATCTGGAAAAGCCATAGACACTCAACACCAGCCCATTAAAGCAGCTGGGAGGGGGGCTGTACCCTGCAAAGCCACAATGGTGGAGCTACCCAAGGCTATGGGAGCCCACCTCTTGCACAAGTATGACATATATGTGAGATACGGAGTTAAAGAAGATAATTTTGGAACTTTGAAATTTAATTTCTGTCCCATTGGACTTCAGACTTGCATAAGGCCTATGACCCTTTTGTTTGGGCAAATTTCTCCCATTAGCAGTAGGTGTATTTATCCAATGCCTGTACTCTAACTGGACCTAGGAAGTAAATAAGTTGCTTTTGATTTTATAGGATCATAGGTGGATGAGACATGCCTTGTCTCAGACGAGACTTTGGACTTAGACTTTTGGGTTAATGCTGAAGTGAGTTAATACTTTAGGAGACTGTTGGAAGAGAATGATTATGTTTTGAAATGTAAGGACATGGGATTTGAGACTTGCCATGAGTGGAACAATATGGTTTGGCTCTATGTCTATACTGAAATCTCACCCTGAATTGTAATCACCATAATTCCCATGTGTAATGGGTGAGGCCAGGTAGAGGTAACTGGATCTTGGGGTCAGTTTCCTCTATGCTGTTCTTGAGATAAGGAGTGAGTCTTGTGATATATGACAGTTTTATAAGCATCTGGCATTTCCTCTGCTTGCACTCACTGTGTCCTGCCACCCTGTAAAGGAGGTGCCTTCTTTTCCTTTGCCTTTTGCCATGAATGTAAGTTTCCTGACCTCCCTTCCACCACCAGCAATGTGGAACTGTGAGTGAATTAAACTTCTTTTTTTAATAAACTACCCAGTCTTGGGTATCTTTTCATAGCAGTATGAGAACAAACTAATACAGTCACTCTTGCTATGCTTTAGTAAAAGGACTGGTGGCATTTTGTCCCTGCCCTAGAGATCTGTGGAAGTTTGAAGTTCAGAGAGGTAATTTAGGATATCTGGCAGAAGAAATTTCTAGGCAGCAAAGTGTTCAGAAAAATAACCTGGCTGCTTCCAACAGCATAATCTCATATATATTCATAATGACATAATCTGAAATTGAAAGTTATGTTTAAAAGGGAAGCAGAGCATAAAAATTTGGAATTTTTGCAGCATTACCATGTGGTAGAAAATAAAAGCCCATTTTCTGAGCAGATATTTAAGCTGGATACAGAAGTTTACATAATTAAAAAGAAGCTGACTGTTAATAGCCTGAGACAATGGGAAAAATGTCTTCAGGGCATGTCATAGACCTTGTGGCAGCCCCTTCTATCACAGGCCCAATGGCCTAGAATGAAAAAATAAAGTGTTTTGTGGGCCAGGCCGAGTGTCTTTTCTCTCTGTGCAGCCTCAGGATAGGGCACTCTGTATCCCAGCCATATTAACTGGAGCTGCGGGGTAAGGTACAACTTGGGCTGACACTTTAGAGGGTTCAAGCCCCAAACCGTGGTGGTTTACACATAGTGTTGGGCCTGTGGGTGTACAAATGGAGCTTTGGAAACCTCTCCCTAGATTTCAGAGGACATATGAAACCAAATAGATATCCAGGTGAAGTCTGCTGCAGTGGTGGAGCCCTCATGGAGAACCTCTACTAGGGAAGTGCAGTGGGAAAATGTGGCATGGAGCTCCAGCACTTAGTCCCCCCTGGAGCACTGCCTAGTGGAGCTGTGAGAAGGGGACCACCGTGCTCTAGACCCCAAAATTGCAGATCCACCCTGTGGCTGGAAAAGCTGTAGGGAATCAATTTAACCCCATGAAAGCATCAGCTGTGCTGTAACCTTCAGAATCACAGAGCAGAGCTTCCCATGGCCTTGGGAGCCCAACTCTTGAATCAGCATTCCCCTCATGTGAGACATGGGGTTAAATGTTCTTATTTGGAGCTTCAAAATTTAATGGTTACCCTGCTGGGTTTCAGACTCGCTTGGAGCCTGTAGACCCTTTGTTTTGCCCAATTTTTCCCATTTAGAATGGGGGCATTTATGCAGTACCTGTACCCCCATTTTATCTTGAAAGTAACTAACTTGTTTTTTATTTTACAATCTCATGGGCAGAAGGAACTTGCCTTATCTCAGCTGAGACTTTGGACTTGAACTTTCGGGTTAATGCCAAAATGAGTTAAGATTTTGGGGGACTTTTAAGAAGGCATGCTTGTGTTTTGAAATGTGAGAGGGACATGAAATTTGGGAGGGACCCACGGTGGAGTAATATGGTTAGTCTTCGTGTCCCTGTCCAAATTTCATGTCAAATTGTAATCTCCATGTGTCAGAGGAGGAAGCTGGAGGGAGGTAATTGCATCATGGTGGTGGATTTTTCCCATGTTGTTCTCATAAAAGTGAGTGAGTTCTCACAAGGTATAATGGTTTAAAAATGTGGCACTTCTCAATTCAGTCTCTCTCTCCTGACACTATGTAAGACATGCCTTTCTTCCACCTTGCCTTCCACCATGACTGTAAGTTCCCTGAGGCCTCCACAGCCATGCAGAACTGTGAGTCAATTAAACCTCCTTTTAAATAAATTACCCATTCTCAGGTACTTTTTTGTAACAATGTGAGAACAGACAACTACACATAGTGTGCAAATATGTTCTCCCATTTTGTGTGTTGTCTGTTTCCTCTTTTATTTTTTTTCTTTTGCTACACAGACTGTTTTTTTTTTTTTTTTTTTTTTTAGTTTAATTGGGTCCCATTTATTATAGATAAATTTACTTCTGGGATTTTAGTCATGCATTTTTTGCCTAGGCCGATGTCCAGAGGAGGTTTTCAGGTCATGTTCTAGAATTTTTATGGCTTAAAATCTGAGATTTAAATCTCTGATTTATCTTGAATCTGTTTTCACTTCAGATGAGAGATAAAAATCCACTTTCATTCTTTTATGTGTAGCTAGCTAGTTTCCCCATCATCATTTATTAGATACGGTGTTCATTCCTTAATTTGGGTTTTTGTATGCTTTTCATACTGACTTGAATGAATGAGAGAGGATTTCTTGTTTCTCAATCTTTTGGAATAGTTTCAGTTCAATTGGTACCAATTTTTCTTTGAATGCTGATGGAATTCAGCTGTGAATCCATCCAGCCCTGGGCCATTTTTGTTGCCAGGTTTTAAATTACTGACTCAATCTTACTGTTTGTTATAGGTCTGTTTAGGGTCTCTATTTTATCCTGATTTAGCTAGCAAGCTTCTATGTTTTTGGGACTCTATCCATTTCCTCTATATTTTCTAGATTTGTACATAGAGGTGTCTATAGTAGTCTCAGATAATCTTTTGTATTATTGTGGTGTTGATTGTAATGTTTCCATTTTCATTTCTAATCAAGATTATCTGAATTTCTCTCTTCTTGGTTAATCAAGCTAATGGTCTATCAGTTTTGTTTATCTTTTCAAAACTACTTTTTGTGTCTTTTTTTGTATTTTTTGTTTCAATTTAATTTCGTTTTCTGATATTTGTTTTTTATTTCTTTTCTGCTCATTTTTAGTTTGCTTTGTTCTTGTTTCTCTAGTTACTTTAGGTATAACAGTAGGTTGTCAACTTGTGATCTTTCAGAATTTTTGATATAGGCATTTAGTATTATCAAGTTTCTTCTTAGCAGCACTTTTGCTATATCCCAGAGATTTTTTAAACTAGCATCATCATTATCATTCATTTCAATTTTTTTCTAAAGTTTTCATATTGATTTTCTTGTTAACCCTAAAATCACTCAGGGGCAGATTGTTTATTTCCATGTATTTGTGTAGTTTTAAAGGTTCCTTTTGAAATTGATTGCTAGTTTTATTCCACTGTTGTCTGAGCAGATATTTGGTATGATTGTTTTTTAATTTATTGAGACTTGTTTTGTGACCTATCATATGGTTTACCTTGTAGAATGTTCCATATGCTGATGAGAAGAATGTATGTTCTGCAGGTCTTGAGTAGAATGCTCTGTAAATAAGTGTTAGCTCCATTTGTTCTAGAGTGTAGTTTAAGTCCATTTTTTTTGTTGTTGTTGTTGAATTCTATCTCAATCATCTGTCGAGTGCTGTCAGTGGAGTATTGAAGTCCCTCACTACTATTGTGTTGCTGTGTATCTTATTTCCTAGGTCTAGTAGTAATTCTTTTTCTGGATATGGCAGCTCCAGAGTTAGGTGAATATAAATTTAAAAGATATTCTTGTTGAGTTAATACTTTCATCATTGTATAATGACCTTCTTTGTCTTTTTTTACTGATACTATTTTAAATCTGTTTTGTGTGATAAACAAAGTCACTCCTCCTGCTTGCTTTTAGTTCCCATTTGCAGGCTTTTTTTTACCCCTTTCTTTGAGTTTATATAAATCCTTATATGTTAGTTGAGTTACTTGAAGACTGTAGTTTTTTTTGTTTTTTTTTGAGATATAGTCTCATTCTGTTTTTCAGACTGGTGTGCAGTGGCATGATCTCAGCTCACTGCAACTTCTGCCTCCCAGGATGTTCTTAGTCTGTCCATTTGACCAGTATCTTATTCCTATAACCAGACTGGGAAGGCTCATAAAATTATTCCTGCTGCTGCTCCTATTTTTATATTTCCCACCTCTTCCTAAGTCAGTTTCAGCGCTACGAATGATTAATCCCTTTCTCTGAGCCTGGATTGCCAGGTTCCATGGTTGAAGTGTATATCCTGGAGGCAGTCTTTCCCCCTCTCACAGTCTGGGGACTTACAGTTTTCCACCTGGCTCAAAATGAAGTCTGCTGCCTGCCACTTCTTATTAAAGGTCTGTTGTTTCAGTTTTCCTGTTAACTTCCTTCCTTGCTTTTTGCAGAACAATTCACGTAAATCTCTCCTCACTATTTTGTCCTTCCAAGTGGGAGAAACGTGTTCAAACTACCATTTTGGAAAAACAAAACAAAACAAAATCAACAAAACAATATTCTCTTTTTATAAGGATAGCCAATCACCTTTCTCTTTAATGTGAATTCTGACCTCTGTTACATTATTGAATAGACACATATAACTTTTAATGTTTGGTATCTATTAATCATATATTCTACTTAAATGTCAAATTATATATGCTTGGTAATTCCTTAGGTAAATAGTGTATAGCTACATAATGTAAATAAATCAAAGTTTGACAACATCTCACTTTATTGTAGTTTCCCCCACATTTTGGTATCTTTAATACATAGCTTACTATGTTATGTATTTTTCTGCTAGTTTTAGCAAAATGCCTTTTTTCTTTGTATATTTAAGAATAGAATATCAAGCAACATGGTAAATGTATGAGAAATTGGCATCATTCCATCATCTGAAAAAAGCAAATCTACCTATTAGATTGCACTTTATTATTGACATTAAAATATATGTACTCTGAAAATTCTAACATGTCTCTCTTCACCCTCAAATATTGCAACTTATACAACATATAGAAGTAGAAATTTAATGCCCTGTTTTTTTTAGAATGAAGGCTGTTGAAAGGAAAAAGGAATAGTAAATTAAACATTTAACATGTTTCTTAATATTAATGAAATGTGTGACTTGTGTGTGTAATTTCATAATTTGTTCCATTGGTAAGTAGCAATAGTCTTTTTAATCACTGTGCCTTTTGCACTTCCCCAAATCTCCAGTATATAAAATTAAAAAAAAATTTCTCTATATGTGAGAAATGTTTGTTTATATGTCTCTAAACACTAATATGTGTTCAGTTAAAACTTTCCAGTCATTCAGAAGGTTCTTCAATTTTATCTGTCTTCAGGAAAATAATTTCAGGCATGGTATGAATGTTGGTAGAAAACTAATATTGGCATATTTTTTATACTTTTGCTATCTCTGAGGTAGGAGGCTTTCTCTATGGATGAACATGGAGCGAAACCTTCCATTATTTGATTTAAAATTTCATTAATTCCATGAATTAAATGTATTACGTCTTGTAAAAATTGTAACAAGAAAATAATCTTTCCATTCTCTAAGAAAAAATACAAAAAAAAAGTTCATTGCAGCAGTGTTTATAATGGTAAAAAAGGCAACCAACATAAAAGTCCATCCACAGAATCAAGAAAATCATGTTAGACATTCTGTGTAGAATATACTGTAACCATTAAAATGATAAAATGTAATGAACCTTGCATAGTTACCTGAAAAAATAATATATCAGGTAGAATTTAAAAAGCTGAATGCAAATTTGCATCTATAATAAGATGACACATATGTCTAAACAAGGTATGCATATGCATAGGAACTGAAAAAAGCCAGGAATAGTAAAATATTAAACATAGATTAGTTGTTTGAATGTATACATATATGTGTTCTTGTATATATATGTGTGTGTGTGTGTGTGTGTTTTAAAAGTTTCCGTTATTATTGATATGAAAGTGTATTATTTGTTAATGTATTTTAAAGTTTTTATGTAACCACATTTCTCCTTACCAACTGCTTACCATAATAGGCTATAATTAATGCATTGTTTTATTCTATTTAGCCTGTGGTGTTGAACTCCAGCAGTGTTCATGGGCCATTAAGTTTTATGAGTCTATAATGATAGAACATCTTCTTAAAGCCTAAGTGACCTTCAAATAGCTAATAGATTTGTTTAGATTCTCTGCTATTAAAGAATAAATAATACATTCATTCACTCAATAGAGGGATTTACTTGGGCAAATAAAACATGTAAGAGAGTATTATCTACATGTTCATCATTTGTTCTATATCACATAGATGAAATGGGTGCTAAATACCTTATATAAACTTGACAAAATAGGTACACGATTAGAATATGTATTGCTTCTTTCACAAAATTGAAATGAATTTAGCACATTCAAGATTAGTTCAATAAAACTTAATATTTTCAGCATTTTATCCTCTGACAATGGCATTATTTGAAACCCAAGTCATACAAATATTATAAGTTGTTCTAACACTGCAGCTCTATGTGCAAGGACAGAGAACTGTACGAATTGATTTATTAGCATGCTTTTCTTTGGAACAAGACAGAAAACAACATGTCATCATGTGGTAAATAGAAGAATGGCCCCAGAAAGATGCCCACATTCTAATCCCTGGAACCTATTAATATGTTACCTTACATGACATAAGAGTTTTGAAGATGTCATTAAGTTAACGATCCTGAGATGAAAAGACTGTCGTGAGTTATTTGAGTAGGCAGAATATATACAAAAGTCCTTATAAAAGGAACGCAAGAGTATCATAGGGGGAGATCTGAGGATAGAAGCATAATCCAGAGGACAGAAAATTGAAAGTACTGTTGTAGGAAAAACTAGGTTCTTGTCACATAACAGGAAAGATTAGGCTCACAGACACTTTGAAGGGTGAGAGGGAATAGAATTTATTAGTCAAAAAAGTAAAAGGAAAAAACAACACAGAAAAGTGAGATGAAGTCTTGCTAACCGGCTCTCCATTTCACCTGTTGAATCCCAGGTTACCACACAGGAACAGGAGGAGCCAGGATCCTCCCGGCCAACCCCCAGCAAATAGCATAAACTTTCATGACTCCACCCCATTCTCCCAGTGTGAAGCCCCAGTTAGAAATCTTCTGGGACCCCTTTATACTTGTCTGACTCATTCCCCCCTCTCAAGATGTACCTCTAACTGCCATTATAATAAGAATTAGAATAAGTATGAAGACCAGTACTAACTGTTTCCTGCTGACAAGAGGCTCTGTTTTGGGAAAACAGCAGCCAGATCTCCTTCAGAGGTCTGTTTATAGGTCCCTGGCAGAAGGGGCCATCATCCAAGACATGACCATTTGGAGTCTGATGGCCTGAACGCAAGAAGAGAAAACTTAGGTTATTAGAAAACATGTATCAAAATGAAACAAGGGGTGGTAAGGATAGCTCCAAAATCCTGATGCCTTTTACCAGTTTTCATGGGGAGTGGGAGGCCAAAAGCCCAACTGGTTAAAAAAAATCTTTTACCCTTTGCCAGCATGTCAGCCTTCTGGTTCCTTTCCCCTGAGCCCAGTCCTAAGCCACCCAGTTTAAAGTTTGGGAAATTAATTTTTCCTAGTGTGAAGGATGCATTCAAGATGAGTATCCTATAATATGGAGATACAATTACCTATTAGTGAAGAGAGGACAAAGAAGGAGAAAGAAAAAAAAAAGGAGGTACTTTTTAAAAAACGAGTCCCAGAGATTCAGGATGCATTCAAAAGGGGTACAGACTGAAGATGAATGGCTACTCATCTACAAAAGGGGAGTAGGCATCCCTGGTTCCCTTCTCTTCCTAGCAAATGCCCAGGGCATGCAAGGGAGGCAAAGTGAAGCATTCCTCTTTCTTTCCTCTGTTCTTGTATCCCTGAGTCCCAGTGAACATTACAGGGTGCCACTCATGGGTACCTAAGCAGCCTGCCCCCATGAAGCAGAGAGAGTCTAGAGAATAGGAATTATCTGCTCTCACCTATGCCTCTATCCATGCTACTATCAGTAGCTTTGGTGTTCTCTAGACCTCATTTATGCCATGGATACTAGCATGACCTTTATCTGTGTAATGGGAGGCTTAGCTTAATTGGCAGGAATTAGCCAGGCTCACCTGTGCTGCACCTCTTAACCCATGTTATTGTGTGCCTCTGGACCCTTTAGATCCAGTTTTCTTCCCTAGGGCTTCAACCTGAAGCTTAAAATTCAGTTTGGGACAAAAAATATGTCTTAATGGGGTTCCATGGACTCCATATCATTAGCTAAATGCAAAGATGAAGCTGTGGAATTGAGTCCTCTCCTCCAACAAGGGAGCGAAAAGGAGGTATTGTGACATGCCCAGATGCTTGGTGGCTATAGTTTTGCTTGCTAAGATTTAGGTGCATGCTGCTTGGCTTTGATTAGCTCCATTGGTCTTACTTTCCAAAAGGGAAACCTCCAGGGGATCGGCATCCTATTTATTCCCATCATCTTGCAGGATTTGCAGGCTAATTGCTCAGAACTGTCATCTTGATCCAGATTTCTACATTACCCATCTCTTTTCTTCCTTCTGAGCTACAGCTGGAAATTGCTGGTTGATTCACAGGAACAAGCAGGGTTAGTCTAAAATGGAGGCAAAAACTTGAAAATAACTAATGGGTTTAGAATTTAATGACAAATATATGATAAGTTTTGAGACATAATTTCTCTCTTTCTAGTCTTTATTTTTGTTAAAAAAAATCATATTAGGATTGAGTTGTTTGCAAAATAGACTTAGTCTTATACTTGGCCTGATTATTTGCATAAAATGCAGCAAGAATAGCTATTTCTACGTGAGCTTTCAAGATTGGCTTTGATAAAACTCGGTTCCACATGAAATCCCAGATAAAACCTTTTAAAGCCGAGTCCAGCCATGGATTTGTATCCTCAAATAACTGTGAGTTGGGTGATCCTCTCCTCTTAAGGTCCCAAGATAATCTTAGAGCTCCTGGGCCTGTTACAAGGTGACATTCTTTACTGACTACAGGTCGGGAATTCTGTACAGGGACTGCATAGAAAAGGGTATGAGTCCAGTTCCCCCAAGGGGCTTTTATCAGCTCTGCAAGTCAAGCTTGACTCCTTAAAGGGAAGAATACCCTTCCAGTCAAAGTCTTGGTAAACAACTAGTTTCTCCAATTGCATCCTTATTGCACTGATGCAAATAACTCTTTTGCCACAAGTTAAGAATATTCACAGATAGTTTCCAAATTCTAGAGGAACCAGGCAGAGAGAAACAAACATGACCCAAATTTTGTTCACAAGCCTATACTTTACTCACTTATTAAAGGCTGTAAATACTTCAAAAAAAGTAAATAAGTTTCCTTGACTCTGAAAAACAAATCAAGGATCAGCAATATTTCAAGCAAAAGTCAAAAAGTTAACTCTTATTTTGCTTGATATTCATGAACATTTTAGCTCTTCATGAGTCCTCTATATTTCTCCTTTATTCCAATGTCACAATCTCCAAAGTTATCAGAAACCTGTATTTGAAAGCACCTACCAGAATTATATAGCTTTCTATAGAATTCTGTAACTTATTTTGAAAAGGATTAAAACAAAATAGCTATTGTCTGTAAGTAAGAAAATGTCCAGGGTAGTTACAGTTAGAAACACAGTTGACAAAGAAGTTTGGTTATCTCTGTGGTTTACAATAACATAACCTTAATTATGATCGATAGCATATATTTTAGACATTACAATTTTAGAAATTATATACAATGTTGGAATATATATTGGTATTATTCATCAAAATATAAACTAAAAATATATTGAACACCATTTGGTAATTCCACGTACATAAACATGTCAAATAATCTTGTTTACCTCTGTTTTCTGGATACTCCAGGAAACCTTCTGAAGTATCTGAAAAGCAAGGTGTCAGGAAAGACAATTTTGAACCTGAAGTTTGATTTAGTGAAGCCTGTTAAATATGTTAAATATATGAAACACTTAATGTTATATAACAGAATTCCAAATTATCATAAATTATTTGTACCAAAATGATGACTCAGAAACTTAAAAAAGCTGAAACCTTTTACAACTCTTTACAAATTTTGCTAAAGAGCAGATTGGTGAGAAGTACCTTGTTCTGCTTTCATTTCAATGTTCAATTTACAGAAAAACCATATATTTATAACACCTTTTTGAAATTAGGCAATATGTCAAAATACAGAATTTTTGTAGGATTAATGTTTACAATCCTTCCACCATTTCTTTGAACTTTTAACTTTATCTTATCTAATTTAAAACAATTCATTAACCCTAGGCCAGAATTTAAATTTTTCTGCTTTCTTATAACCTTTTACTGAAAACACATTTTACCATTCTATACACCTTGCCTGTAAATCAATTTCCGGTACATGTAAATCAATTTCAATTACATGTCATAATGGTAATTTTTAGCAATTTTTAACTTTAAAGCCTGGTAAGTTGTTTGATTATGTGCTGGGTGCAGCCAAGGTTTGACTCCTTCCAGCATAATTAAGGGTATGGTTAGCTCCATATGCCACCAGGCCTTACAGAGTTGAACAGTCCTCAAAAACCAATAAGCAGTTTATAACCTCAAAACACAGCAAAACTTGCATCTGACCTGCATAACTTAGTTCACCTATTTACACTTTGATGACATCTGCTTTTTACCAATAATTTTTAAGGCAGTTTTTTCTCTGAAATATTTAAGTCACATGTTCTGAAAGGTACCTCACATTGCAATGAAGGTCAAAGTTTACTGCTACTTCAAGTAATTTTCTGAAAATAATCTTTGCCTAATGTATAAGAAGCAGCCCCCAATTTATGCTTTTGCTGCACTATGAAACTGCAGTGAGAAGAATCTTAGAACATTCAGCAAGCACTTTTTATAGATTCTATTTTATATAAAACGTGCACAGCATGTATAATCAAAATAGAAATTAGTAAAAGCAGAAAACAAAGCAAAGTTAAAACCATTAAAATATTTAGTTATTTAATTAATTGTATTTTCTTCGATTGCATTTTATTTATTAATTGTGTTGTTAAACACATATCTGCAACTTCTCTTGAGCTAAAATTGGTCTTACCTAACACGTCATTTTCTAGAATCTCACAGTCAACGCAGCATATCTCATGATTCTTCAGGAGTTCTCTTCAAGTAAATTGGTGAAGGTTATTATTGTCCTATCCATGTGCAGTAACTAAGCCAGTCACAGGGAAGTGAGAAGCCCTGGAGATAAAACGTTTGAGGAATGTGTGCTCTGTGCCAAACTGGTGATCTGAGAAAGGAGCAAGGAGTTCTGGACACTGACCTCATGCTTACTTGAGCGTATAACATGGCTCATTAGGGCAATATGGGAGCATAACTTGGAGATACTGATTGATATGATGGTATAAACAGAAAGATTTGCTGGCTGCTGTACCTCTGATTCAGGTCCTATAATATAGAACACATCTTCGTTCTTTTCCACGAATGAAGATTTGTTGGCCTTCTCTTTGCCACTGGTAGAATGTATCTCAGACTAACTAAGGTTATAATATTGCATACTTTCTTATTTTTAATTTTTATTTTTTTAGAGATGAGGTCTCCCTATGTTTCCCAGGCTGGTCTCAAATTCATGGGCTCAAGAGATTATCCTACCTGAGCCTCCTGAGTAGCTGAGACTACAGGGATGTACTACCATCTTTTTAATTTTCAACTTGACACTCTTCTATTATAATTTTTTATCAAGTTTTTAAAGGTATAATTTATATGTAATAAAGTGTACCCACTTTAGGGATGCAGTTTGATGTTTTGTCAAAATATATACAGTCATGTAGCCAACATCACTATCAAGATTTTAGAATGTTTTCATGACCTTCAAAATTATATCCTTCACCCTTGCAGTCAGTTATTCCTACCCCACAGTGGTCAAGACCTACAGATCTGCTTTTGGTCACCAAGGATTAGATTAACTTTCCCAGAATGTCATTTAAGTGAAATCAGACTATAGATGACTTGCGCTTGGTTTCTTTTGTTAACCATAATGACTTTGAGATTTATCTATGTGATTGAGTGGGATTGACAGTTTATTTTGATTTTATTGCTCAGTAATATTCCATTGTGTGAATAGATAATTGTTTGCTTATCCATTTACCAGATGAAAGACATTTGAGATATTTCCAGATTTTGGCTATTGTGAATAATGCTGCTATGAACATTCATGCACAGATAACTTGTGTGGATGTGTTTTCATTTTTCTTGGGTACATGCCTAGAAGTGTAATTACTAGGTCATATGGTAAGTGTATGTTTATCTTTATCTTTTTAGAAACAACTGCCAAATTGTTTTAAAAATATATATATATTATTTTTCTATCTCACCAGCAATATATGAGAATTCCAAGATTTCCACAATCTCACCAGTACTTGCTTTTGTCATTCTTGTTAATTTTAACAATTCTAGTGTGAATGTACTGGTGTCTGTTTTGGTTTTATTTGGGTTATGTTTTTATTATTTAGTTGTAGGTATGCTTATGTGTTCTGGATAATAGCCTTTGTTAAATATATGGATTGTCAATATTTTTCCCAGTCTGAAACTTGCCTTTCTATTTTCTTAATGGTGAGAAATTGCTGATAAATTTAGATATTGCTCATTACAAACAAATCTTGGTAGAATGATTAATATTGTTTTCAACCTCCCAATGTGACAAAAGACCAAAAAACTTAAGACATTAAAATTTTAGATCAATGAAGTGTAACTGAGTGACATTTTCAGAAACTCATGACAGTGGTCAGGAATTCATAGGTAATATTAATATTTTTGACTCGACATAACAAACAAAATATTTTTGCAAAATATAGAATGAGAGATCTATACCTAGAGTACTATATTGTTGCAATTCTTTATCATCTGTTCAGGTATGTTTTAAATTGAAAAGTATGTTGATTTTTTATTCTAAAATGGAGAGAGAGAGAGTGTGTGTGTGTATGTATTCAGGCATTCAAAATTCTATGTATTAACACACACCAAAATGCAGATTATCAAAAAGCTGTTTCATTTTCTTAGTATTTGAAGTATTATATGAAGTTAAGACTGTGTTATTTAACATGTGGTTACATAAGTACGTATATAAAGAAGGGAATCATGCAGAGTTAAATGTGTTTCCATTAATAAACACATGCAGGTATAAGGAAAAATAAACACCTCAGAACAAACAGTGAGAATGAAGACTCATTCTTAGTACCAGAATCTAAAAGGAAATTCCACTCCCTACAAGATCTATGATACTAATGGAAGAGACCAACCAATTAAGCAAAGTAAATTTTTAACAATATCTGCATTAAGATGCATCTTGATAAAAATTAAATTATAAGGGTAAAATAAAATATATATACATCTATTTAAAATAAAACCATGTCTATAAATGTCAGACTGTCCTCAGACTTTTCCTGTGCACTCCTTAATATAGGAAAAATACCGTTAAATACCTACATATTTTACGGCACCGAGGAAACATTAAGTTATGGAGTCTGCTAGCCTTCAGGTTGCATCTTGATATGGCTTGCAGAGTTAAGTGAGAAACAGTGTTGGCCTTTTGAGAAAATGAATATATTTAGAAGCTTCTTACCATATTAGGAAAGAAAGGCCCTGGGGCAGGAAAAATATAAGTGACTATCCTGTAACCTGGGCATGTGGAAGTTTGAGCGTAAAGTTTTCAGACATTCCTGGGGATGAGTGAAACAATTGAAACTGAGTAGTAACAAGAGAACTCAAGAAATCTAAGTAAATGTAAACTATTATTATCCAAATATATCTATTTTAAATATTAGGGTGCTAAATACATTTTTTAAAGTGGGACTTCTATTGATAGATAAGTTGAAAACCAATATTTTATATATTTTTTGAGAAAAGGAGCTGAGATCCAAGTACTTTAAACCTAGTAAAAATGATATTCAAATATGAAGGCACAGCATGAACAACATGGTCAAACCCTGTCTCTACAAAAAAAAAAAAAAACTACAAAACTAACCAGGTATGGTGATACATGCCTGTGGTCCCAGCTATTCATGAGGCTGAGGTAGAAGGGTCGCTTGAGCCCAGGAGGCAGAGGTTGCAGTGAGCTGATCCACTGCACTCCAGCCTGGGCTACAGAGTGAGTGTCTCTCTCTCATTCTCTCTCTCTCTCTCTCTCTCTCTCTCTCTCTCCATATATATATATGGAGATAATATATATAGTTATAACTATTAGAAAGTATTCTGAAATTGTTAATATTCTAAAGATGATAATTATTTTGTGGTTATATGGAGGAATGTTTTTAATTTTAGCAGACTCTTGCTGAAGTTTCAGAGATGAAGATTCATGATTCCTGAAACTTAATTGCAAATTATTCAAATAAAAATTATATATACTAACATGTATTCATATATATGTATAGTTAGATCAAATATGGCAAAATGTTTCTAATTGTTCAATATCTATGGTGGTATTTGGGAGATCATTGTTCCATTATTTGATCTACTCTCTATACTTGAATTGTTTTCCAAATGAAATGAGAAATGAAATATGTAAAGTTATTTTCTAACTGCGCAAAGAAACTTCCAGACCGGCTCATGGTGAAGTAAAAAGGCGCGGACTTACCCTTCTATGTGAACTCAGAGAAAACTAGATAAACTTACATGAAGCAACAGTTTACATATATTGACCAACAGGAAATACATGGGTGATTTCGGTGAGACGTAAAACAAAACAAATAAATACAATGATAGTCTGGCAACTGGAAATGCTTCCAGGTCACAGGGCTAAGAGGGGCATCTCAAGCACATGCTGTCATTGAGTTGAGGAGACATAGGTTGGATATTGAAAAAGCTGAAGTAGCTGGAATTTTGGAGAGCAGAACAACACAAAGGAGGGAGCTACGGGGAGAAGAATCTCTAGAAATCTTTAGAGGATCTCTCTTGATTTTGTTGCCATGCAATAAACCATGCATATGCAGGATCAAATTTCATGAGGTTAAAACAAAAGACAACTGTGGTAGCTGAACGCAAGAGTTCCTAAAGTGAACGCATGCTTAGAGTCTTGATTTCAGAAAAGCTGGAAGAGGAAAAGGATCCTCATTGACCACTTCAGGCATTCAGAGTTTCCAGAAGTGGTAAACCTTAGCAGGGGTACTATCCTAATCATAGAGTAATGGTTAAAAACTAGACTTGAATGAAATAAAGATGCTCCACAAGTAAGTTAACTGCCTTCAAGAACAAAGTTGACTTCCTAAACGCTAAAATAATACAAAGCCTCCAAGCACTCAAAAGTAAAGTTCAATTTTCAATTTTACCACCCAACATCATTAGACTAGTGAAGAAGCAGAAAAGTATAACTTATAACTAAGAAACCAGTAAATAAAAATAGTCTCTGAAATAACCCAGGTCATGGAATTAGCAAATAAGGACTTTTAGAACAGTCATTATAAATATGCTCAATATGCTGAAGGATTTGAAGGAAAACAAGCATAGTGAGTAGAATACATTAGAATAGTGAAAAAATAAAATAAATAAATGAAACCAAGAAGTGAAAAATACAGTACCTGAAATAAGAAGAGTGCATCACAGGGTTAATAGTGAATTAGACAATGCAAAATAAAAGATTGGTAAACTGAAGACATAGGAATAAAAACTAAAATAACTGAACTATAGATAGACAAATTAGTGAAAAAAATTGAGAAAGAATTACTAACCTGTGAGACAGCATCAAACATTCTGACATAAGCGTAATTAAAGTTCCTTCCAAATAAGGAGGGTGGGATTGAACAGAGAAAACTAGAGCCATCGTTTTCTTCCAAATGTAAGATATGATATAAACCCACAAATCCAAATACTTGCATTAACTACAAACATGATAAATGCAAAGAAAACCACTCCAAAGCACATCGTAATGAATGGCTGAAACCTCATAATGTAGATAATATTTTAAAACAGCCAGAAATAAAAGATATACCATGTAGTGAGGAACAAAGATAAGATTGTTTACAAACTATGTAAATAAAAAGAAAACAAAGTAACATATCTAAAAGTCTGAAAGAAAGAAACTGTGAATCTAAAATTTTACATTCAGCAAAAATACTTTTCTAAATGAAGGTAAAATTAAAACTTCCAAAAAACATAAAATTAAGAGAACTCATTGCTTGCTGAAGTACACTGCAAGAAGTGTGAAAGGATGCCCTTTGTCTGAATAAACATGATACCAAAATGAAACTTTGACATACTCAGATGAATGACAATCTCCAGAAATTGTACATACATGGTAAATAGAAAAACTTTCCTTCTATGTTTAAAATTTATTTTATAGGTAATTGTACATGTAAGGGAAAATTAACAATTTATTGGATGTTAATAACATGAGCAAAAGTAAAATTATGCCAACCATTTATTAAAGGAAAGGAGGAAGGAAATGAAATTATTCTATTGTAACTTTCTTACATTGTATATGAAGTGTAATTGGCCCTTTAACAACGTGAAAGTTAAGGAAACCAACCCTCCCATGCTGTGGGAAATCCGTGTATAACTTTTGTATCCCCAACTACTCATAGCCTACTGTTGACAGGAAGCCTCTCTGATAACATATACAGTTGAGTAACACACGTTTTTATGTTATATCTATTATGTGATATATTTTATGCTTATAATAAAATAAGCTAGAAAAAGAAAATGATTTGAAGAAAACCATAAGGAAGAGAAAATATATTTACTATTCACTAAGTCGAAGTAGATCATAAACATCTTCATACTCATTGTCTTCATATTGATTAGGCTAAAGAGGAGAAGGGAAAAAAGGGGCCTTGTGATCTCATAGTTGGCAGAGGTGAAAGAAAATCCATATAAAAGTAGACCCATGCAATTCGAACTAGTGTTGTTCAAGGTCAACCGTAGTAACTGATTGAATTTGGGAGGTGACAGAAACAAAAGTGAAGAATGACTGCCTTGTAAGATGGCTATGGCTGTCACACAGAGGGTGTTTTAAAAGGGAAAATTAAGATAGAGTATGATGCTCTTTTAATTGGAATGCATCGAGTTTAAGGGCTATGTGGCGACGTCCAATAAGTGGTTGCAAATATAAGACTGGAGTTTAGGTGAATGATCTGTGATGAAAATATATGTTTGGGAGTTTTCTATTAAAGTTATGGAAGTTAATGAGCCTATCCTGGTAAAATGAAAACAAGGTGTAAGAGAAAGTCCTGAGGTATGCCATAATTTCAGAATCAAATGCTGAGAAAGTTGCAAAATAACAAAATTCAAAATGAACAGAGAAGTAGCAAAAACAAAAAGACTGGTATTCTGTAAATCAAGACTGCTAAGAAGAAAGGAGAGTGGCTAAAAATGCAAAAGGTTACAGCATTGGGCTCTCAATTGCTAGTGCAAGTACTCTCGTATAAACTAATAGTACAGATTGTTTTTAAAAATTGGAAGGTGTTTTCTTGTAGGTGTCAATTCTCCTTTAATTGGTCTTCTTATCCTTTTATTTATTATTATCTCAGTAATAATACATAGAATTCACATGCAAAATACCATAAACTGCTGTTGTTATTTATAAGAAGTGCAGATGTAGGAAGCCTTTTTTATTATTATTATACTTTAAGGTCTGGGGTACTTGTGCAGAATGTGCAGGTTATATAGTTATACACACGCCATGGTGGTTTGCTGCATCCATCACCCCGTCATTTACATTAGATATTTCTCCTAATGCTCTCCTGCCCATAGCATCCCCCACTGACAGGCCCCAGTGTGTGTTGTTCCCCTCCCTGTGTCCAGGTGTTCTCATTGTTCACTCCCACTTATGAGTGAGAACATATGGTGTTTGGTTTTCTGTGCTTCTGTTAGCTTGCCAAGAATGATGGTTTCCAGCTTTATAGCAAAGACTTGGAACCAACCCAAATGCTCATCAGTGACAGAATGGATAAAGAAAATGTGGCACATATACACCATGGAATACTATACAGCCATTAAAAAGGATGAGTTCATGTCCTTTGCAGGAAGCCTCTTTGAAATAATTGTTTTTATGGCTATCTGGGAGTGAGTTGGGTTTCAATTTTACTGTTCTGTTGGAAATGACTTACTCAGATTATGATTTCATTCTGTTTTTTTAATTGTGGCAATCTTAAATATATTTGTTCCTGTCTTGATGCAGAGGTCAAGGAGAGAGAGAGGAAAAGAGTAAAAACTCTCTGAACAGATTTTAGTGTCATATTCATTAAAAAGTAACACAACACAGATAGTTGATACCATGCCTAAGACAGAGGTAACACTCAGTGAACATATGGTGAATTGACTTTAATTTAGTGGATTTCTTGTGACTATTTCTAATGTTAAATGGGTAAAACGTGCAATGTAGTTACTACCTGGTTAAAAATGTGGATTTTAATGTGAATCCTGCTTCTTGTTTTGTAATACCCCAGTATCTTTTCATGATGAAGTTGTAGATTTTAAGAAATATTGAATCATTGTAATTTTGGGAAAAAAGGTAAACTGCATAGCACTTTTGTGAAAAATAAGATAGAAGTCACAAAACGGGTGCTGTCATGCCCCCTTTGGCTTATAAAAGTAAGCTGAGTTTGTGCTTCTATTTTTGTTTCATTTTGTTTTTAATATTAACCTGCTTTCCCTATTCATTTGTATTAATAATTGTAGGAATCTAACACCCAAATTTTATTATTTGATATTTCACAGTCATCATACTTAAATTCTAAAGGAAATGAACCTCTTCCTAAACTGGCAATGGTTAGTAAAGCTCTCTCTGGTCTGCTAGTCGGTGCACAAAGTTAATTACACTTGTGTCTTGTTTGTTGCATGGAAGGTCTATCTATCACCCAAAGCACCTCCAAACATGCAATTAGAGCTTGAAGAAAAAGATGCTTTGCCAATCGCATCCCATACCTACAATTTCCATGCAAGTGACATGCGTCATTTCCTGGAGTGGAATACGTGAGTTTTGCTAGTATGAAGGTTATTAATTTATGAATGACTTTTAGGAAGTAAACTTTAGTGTATGATTATAAAATATAGCTTCTGAAAATACAAATTTATTATCACAGAATGTGATCTCCCTGGTTATAACTAGAAGTAGAATCTGATAGTTTTCACTTTCAATATTCCTTTTAATATATTCAGAGTCAATAAAATTTCAATTTCCCATATGAAAGTTTCCATACAATCAGTTTGTTTTTCATAAATTCTTTACAAAGTGGGTGTGATGTGTTTGTGTGTGTGTGTGTGTGTGTGTGTGTGTGACAGAGAGTCAGAGAGAGAGAAACAGAGTGAAAGAGAGAGAAAGAAAGAATAAGGGAGGAGTGTAGAGAGAAAAGTTTTAAATGTGGTACATTATGTTTGGCTTTCATTTATTAAGATATAGATGATCTACAATGTTGGGAGACCCAAGTTAGTTTGTCTGTTCATTCCTTCATTTGTTCAACTTTTCATTAATTCATTAAACATTTATTGCATTCATTAAACATTTCTTGAGCATCCTTTCTATGCCAGGCAAACCCAAACTCACTGTATATACAGAGATGAATCAGGCAAGCTCCTCCATTTAAGAAAGTTCTAATATAGTAGGGAAGACAGAAAAGCTTACGGATTGTCACAAGGTGATATGGTATAAGAGACATACAATTCCTAACTCATCTTTGGTGACCAGAGAAAGGTGGATTCTATATCTGTTGATTTCTGGATACAAGACTTTGGGCAAGTCACTTTTCTTCTCTCACTTACTGCATGTCTAAAATGGGGTAAATGTTTTAAACACAAGGTGCTGTGGTGAAAATGTGAGATAACCTGGGAAATAACTTGAAATTTTAAAAAACTCGGCATGTGGATAATGACTGCTGTTATCATGGTTGAGCTTATGTGAACAAAAAGGTTGGAGGAAAAGTTTTAACTATGTCAGCCACTCCCCAGACTTGACTTGGAACCCAAGAATTAGGGTCAAAAGTAGAATGTTTGGATAGTAAAATGCACCAAAACTGCTTCTTATGGGATATATTTATAATACAGGTTAGTCTTTAGGGGATTCCAAACCTGAGAACTCCTTCATATTTTCCAATAAATCCCTAGTCTAGAAGAGTTCTTTTGTCTGTAGTGCTTCATTCTCATTCCATTCTGCTGTTATTAATATTTACAAGGACAAATGTCTGCCTAGATTGTCATGTTGGACCATCTATTTTGGTTAGTCCTAGATCATTCTGCAACTTTTCCCATCTTTGAGCACTTGGTAAGGAATATACAATATGGTTGGCTTTTGTTTTCAGCATATGCCCTTCTGTCTCCCAAACTGGATTGTCACATCTCAGCTCTCTCAGTCTGCTCCACAGTACCTAGTCCTTACACATGTCTTCATTTAATCATCCAATTGGCATTGGCTAAACATTCATGATTAGTCATGGCATTATGCTAACTGCTTATAATATCATCTCATTAAATCTCACAACAACAATTTAAAGTAGGCATTATTATAATCCCATTTTTACATGGAAAACTGAGGCTGCTTGAAGTTAAATTACTTTAAGCAAGGTCATCTAGCATTTTAGCTGTTGTTTTTTGGCTGGCTTAGATCAGTAGAGACAGATTCTGCTTTAACACCTCTACTACTGCTCTGTCCTACATAACCCTGGCTTAAAACTTCTTCTTCTACTCCCTGTAGCCAAAGGAGCTGAGATCTATTATACCCTGTGCCTGTTCTACTCCCTGGGAAGTAAAATGCTAACATGAAGTCTTTGCTGCTCAATTTCAGCTAGACAAATGTTCTAGTTTTGTTTTACCTATGAATGTGGCAGTGAGACTGCCTTCATCCAGCATAGTTTTGTGTAATTTGGAAAGGCAAAAGCAAAAAAGTAGTTTTAAAGTTTTAACGTTGAAGTAACATTTATATCATTCAGTATATCAGGAGTGAGTTTCTTTTTATATACATTATTCTCTTTTCATAGAAATTAACCATGTTATAGCTATTATTGAGGGATATAAAATTAATGTTATAACGTTTGAAGTTTGGGGTACATGTTTCAAGTAAGACATTGAATATTATCATTTTTGATGAATGTGGTGCATCTCACGTGAGAAGCCAAATGCTCTAGATGAGCACAGTTCTGTTTTCTTCATTATTGCTTTATCTTTCATATTATGTCCGAAGGGAAACAGAGGTGAAACAGGAAAAGGGATCAGCAATGGGTATTATTATATTCTTCTCATAATTCATTTTCATGGCTGATGTTGAAGAAAAAGTTAAATAATTATTAAGACTCTTCCCTCTAAAACTAATATTAGCAGAGTAGTGTTTCAAAGTCATGAGATAAAAAAGAAAAATTTAATATCAACTTGTTTTCCACATATATTTGTGAGTGAAGATGAAATATTGCTTGGAGAGTTGAAATTCTCAACATTGCAGTATTCATAGTTCTGGTCATTAATTTCTGATACAAACATGCATAATTTGTGATATATTTTTGCCTAAAGAAGCCTCTCCAAAACCTCAAGAAGAGAACCCAAAATATAGTCAGATTCATCCAACAACACGATTATTTTCTGCTCCGACCTTTAAATGTTTTATTTTTAAATGATTCCTGAAAGAATCTCTCAAATTCCAAAGCAGGCTTAATAAATTATTTAAGCATTGGCACAAATTATTAGTAAAAGTAATAAGATCATCTGTGCTTTATTAGTGGATGACTTCATTTCACTTATTAAAAAATGTCCGGCATCATTCTTAGGGCAAGAGGAAAGCATAAAGGGGCTACTTGAAAGCAGGACAAGGGGGAGGTAACACACATTGAGACACATGACAAACTTTCCCTGAGGGTACCTTTATTTCCACATGTCTCTGATCTTCTATGAATACATCAGGTTCATGCAACTTTCTCTGGAGTCTTGGCACTATAAGAAGTCATTTAGATAAGATGTAATGGAGAGATCCCTGAACTCTGAGTCTGACAGAGCGAAATCTGAATGTTGGTTCTGTTACTACTGCCTTGCTGGGCTTCAGTTTCCTTATCTGTAGGACAGAGACAACATGTGTCTCACATAACACTGTGGAAAAAATGAGATAATGTATATGAAGTTATTTAGACAAAAGCAGGAGATTCCTATCAGATGAGAGTTGTGCATCAGTTTGAATTCCATCACGATGAATTAATTGATGTGAAACAATTACTACTTTTTGACATTGTAGCAATTTACTTTGATTCAGATCTGCGTAAAGGAGAAACCTCATAAGTCACCTTACTTAACCCTCAAAGACTCTCAGATTGATAGTAGATTATGATCTGTTTGGAAACCCCCAGCTATAAAGAAGCCACTGCCTTCTGAACTATTTCACTTCATTGTTTAATAGCCCCTGTTAGAAGTGATTTCTACTTCCTCCATACATTCAACAAATATTTATAAAGCACTTACTATATACCAAGCATTGTAGATTAAAAAGGTGGGGTAGATAATCTTGCCCTTCTGAAGTTCACAGCCTGATGAGAGTGATATACATGCAAACAATTATAATTATCTAATGGATAATGTAGTCTCCGGGAAGAGGGGTTGTGCAAATGCAGAGAATGAGTGTTAGCAGCACCCTGGATAGAAGTAGGAGGGTAAGAAAAGGCTAACACTGGAGCAGACTTAAAGGATGAGTCAGTTCTTTTCGCAAAGAACAAGGAAGTGGGTGTTCAATTTTTAAAAACTGGAACAACATGGATAAAAGCAAGAGCGAGAGAGGAGATGGCTTGTGTGGGAAACCACAGGTGTGACTGAAAACTGAGTATGGGAGGCATTGTAAGGGCAAAGACATTCAGGCACCTGATCATGAAGAGCAGTGTTTGGCACCCTAAGGAGTTGGGGCCTTATCTTGAGGGTACTAGGAATCGTTAGAGTGCTTTGATCAGAGGAGTAATGTGGCCAGGCTTGTGCATCTCTTGTTGCAAGAAACGGTGAGCAAATTTAACTTCAATTGAAATCAAATTAAATCTGGCTTGGAGCATCCCCTCTGCTTTGCAGGATAACATACATTTAATATCGGTTATGTTTTATGAACTTTTGCTATTTTTTCAATGTGTATAGAATCCTTGTCTGCTTGGATTTTTATTAAAGTTAGTGTTTCAAGATGAATTGAGGGTAATTTTTTTACCCTTGTTTTTTATTATGGTTATAATATCAAATGTGTTTCATCGATTAATACTAAAGTAGATTTCATAGAAAATCATAAAGTCACATAGTTCAAAATCTCTTTGGAAATATAATTCTAAAGTCTCCAAAAACAAATAATTTTACCTGTGGTGGATTTCATATGTCCATGTTTGTGTGCAGATTGTACATTATGTAATAGCCTGTATGTTGTACTGTGGGATAGCCTATATAAAATGAAATGAAAAGCATGTTGTGCTTGTCTCCTCTTCTCTGAAAAATTCAGGGCATCCAGTCTCTCCCATGCCAAGGTGCTTTGATCTTCTAAACACCAGCCTCTCAGTGGGCCTAAACTCCAAAAGGAAAACTTGCGAATGTGGGAGTTACTTCCAGATAACTCTATTGTTTTGGATTTTAAATATAGTGGACATAGAAACAAGACTGTCAGACTCTTAAACAGAATCAAATACCCAAAACATAGAGTTTGATTGCCTTCATGGGGTTGGGAATAAAAGTGCTTTCTTCACTCTTTCAAAAGTTGTTTAGCAATAATATCAAAACAAAGCAATATCTTAATAGGTTATTCAGGCACAGTTGCTTTAAAGAAATGTCAGTGTCATATCTGAAAGCAGAATTTACAGGGGACAGGAGGTTAAGGCAGACTGAAAGCCCTCTAGCTAGTTAGAAAATTAATTTAATAACACCCATTACCTCTGCAAAGATTTGCTTTTCTTTGCCAAGCACTGTTCTAATCACTTAAGATGTGGCTGTGAACAACAGGGTGCAGATCCTTGCCTTTATGAAGCTCACATTCTTGTACGGGATGAAAGCATGTAAACAAAATAAATTTAAAACTATATAGTATCGTGTATTTTGATAAGTGCTGTTAGGAAAACAAAGCAGAAAATGGGAAGGAGAAATAAATGAGAAATGGTGAACTCATACGACAGCCACAAAGGCCCCACTGGGAAAGTGACATTTGAGTGAAGATCTGAAGGAGATGAGAGAATATGTCATGAAGATATCAAGTGAAGAGAGTCTTCCAGGCAGAGGAAAAAGCAAGTGTGAAAGTCCTGAGATGACACAGAACCTTGCCTTGTATATTCAAACTGCAAGGAGGTTGGCTGTGGTGTCGTAAGTGAGGAAAAAGGAGCAGGCTGAGTAAGGTGGTATAGCATTGTGGATAAATCACACACAGTAGGGCCAGACTACCCAGGGAACTCACCTCTCCTACTGGCCCAGGGTACTACTCTAGGGTAGTCTCAGCTCTTTTGCTACTTAATAGCTCTGTCATTTTGGGCAAGGTACATAACTTCTCCATGCCCCAGCATTGAAAATGGGATTACTAGTAGTATCAACCTCAAATTTGTTATTAAAGTTTATAATCTGTTTTGAAATTATTTCTGTGTATGATATGAAATACAGATATAATATCCTTTTTATAAAATGTTGAGCAATTATCTACCATAATTTTTTGATAGTATCTTTTTTCTTATTTGTTTGTAATATTGCCTCTGGCAAATGTTTCAAACTTCCATACATCTGTGGGTCTCCCTCTGGACTTTCACTTTTTGTTCTGTGGGTCAATGTCACTGTCTCTCTGCCAGTACCACACTGTCTTAATAGCCATAACTTTTTTTTTTTTTGCTTGAAATTTGTCTGGCATATCTATTTTCAACTTTTTTTTTTTTTTTTTTTTTTTTTAAAGAGAAAGAGAGAGAGAATGGGGAGGAGGAAAAAGGAAGAGAAAGAGAGAGAGAGAATGGGGAGGAGGAAAAAGAAAAAAAAGAGGGAGAGAGAATGGGAGTATTACTTTCTTTCCCAGGCTAGAATGCAATTTAGTAATGGGTATTGAAAATCTCTTGTATACTGATAATTATACTTAATGATGTAGTCAGGAAGGAATAAGGGAAGAAGATAACAAACAAACAGCCAACCAATATTTAATTTAAACCTATGAAATGCTATGCGATTACTGAGGAGTGATTTACTTCCAATTATATAGTCACTTTTGGAATAGGTGTGAGGTGGTAATGTATGTTTTGTGTATTTGAAGTGGAGAGTTCTATAAATGTTTATTAAGTTTACTTGTTCCGGGTCTGAGTTCAAGTCCTGGCTGTCCTTGTTAAGTTTCTATCTCGTTGATCTATAGAATCGTTAGCTCTTCTTGTTACATTGATCCTTTTACCATTATGTAATGTCCTTCTTTGCCTCTTTTGATCTTTGTTGCTTTAAAGTCTACTTTATCAGAGGCGAGAATTGCATCTCCTGCTTTTTGTTTATTTGTTTATTTTTACTCTCTGATTGGTAAATCTTCCTCCTCCTCTTTGAGTCTTTGTGTATTGTTGCATGTAAGATGGGTCTGGATGCAGCATACCGATGGGTTTTGGCTTTTTGTCCAGTTGAAATATATATAAGTTTAATACTGGCGTTTGATGCTAGCTGGCTGTTTTGCCCATTAGTTGATGTAAATTTTTCATTGTGTTAATGTTCTTTGCTTTTTGATATATTTTTGGAAAGGCTGATATTGGTTGTTCCTTTATATGTATAGTGCTTCTTTCAGAAGCTCTTGTAAAGCAGGCCTGGTGGTGGTGAACTCTCTAAGTACTTGTTTGTTCGCAAAAGATTTAATTTTTCCTTCGCTCATAAAGCTTAGTTTGGCTGGTTAGGAAATTCTGGGTTGAAAGTTCTTTTCTTTAAGGATGTTAAATAGCCATAACTTAATAGTAAAATGCATACACTCACTTATTTTTCTTCTTCCATAGGGTCTTCAGTAGTCCTTGTACTTTTATCTTTCATACAAGTTTTAGAATTAGATGGCCAGTTTTCTGTAAAAAAACAAAGCTCTGTGGCCGGGTGCAGTGGCTCACACCTATAATGCCAGCACTTTGGTAGGCTGAGGTAGGCGGATCATGAGGTCAGGAGTTCGAGACCAGCCTGAACAACATGGTGAAACCCAATCTCTATTAAAAATACAAAAATTAGCCAGGCATGGTGGCGCACACCTGTAATCCCAGCTACTTGGGAGGCTGAGGCAGGAGAATCACTTGAACCTGTGAGGCAGAGGTTGCAGTGAGCTGAGATCACGCCACTGCACTCCAGCCTGGGCAACAGAGTGAGACTCCATCTTTTCCATGTTCATGATATAGGACTCTAGTTATTTAGCTCTTATTAATGTATTTCAATGCAATTTAACAATTCTGTGTATTCAAAGTTTGTCTGTCTATTGATAGTTTTCATCTGAGAAAATTTCTATCTTCCATTGTTATTACAAAGCACATCTTTTAAAATATTTTTCTAATTATGCTTCAAGTAAATAGCAGTATAATTGAATATAGATTAATGGTTATCGGCTTTATCTCTAGAAGTAGCCTGTCTGCTTTTGGATCCTGGCTCTGCAACTTTTATTGTATAAACTTTAAAAAATTATTAAACTTCTCTGTGACTCAGTTTCCTCACTTGTAAAATAGTAATAGCATCTTGTTGGGCTGTTATGCTTATTGAAGGGAGTTAATATAACTAACGTGCTTATGATAACACCTGACTGAGAACACACCCTATATAAATGCTTGCACTTCTTTTTATTAATAATACATAGTGATTTATACATAGTCTGTTCACTAAACTCATTATTTCTCATCATTTTAGGTAATTTTTGCTTTTCTTTATAGACAGTAAGCTATGTTATTTGCAAATAACAATGTTATTTCTTTTTTTTCAATTTTTACAGCTTTTTTTTTTTTTTTCTTTGTTTAACTGTACTGACTAGATAGTACAAATTGAATAAAAGTGGTTATGGTCAAAATCTTTTCCTCCTTTCAGATTATAAGGAGAATGCTTCAGATGTTACATTATTAACAATTACTTTTGGTATTGATAATTAACAGATAACTATTTTTGAGGTTAACTAATTTTCTTTCTAACTGCATAAATGCTATTTGAAGGACTCTTTCTCTTGAAGAACAGTTAGAATAGAATGGGCCAGTCCAAACTTAAGAGTCTGGTATCCAGTGTTTTTGTTTTTTTTTGTTTTTTTTTTTTTTTTGAACCCCATAGTGAACTATTTAGATAATTTTTGAATTATTAATCTAGCTACTGTAATAGCTTGTTAGACTCTGGATATTAAAATTAACAAAGTCAGGGTAGCAGAATTCTTAGACCTGTACAAGGAGGTTTAGTTAGCAGAGGCAGCAGAAGGTTCTCATTACATCCCATGTTTCAGCAAGGCTCCTGTATAGCATTGAAATGTGATAATGCATTTTAAACTAATAATGTCCTCTGAAGATCAGGCCATTCACTACATTTTGGTGTAAACTAACAACTCATAACTGTGGTTCTGCTTAGAACTAAACACCTTGAACAGTAAGATACAGGAGCATCATTTTAAAGTCAGTTTATACAAAAGACATTGCTGTTATGGTTTCTTGAAATTTTAATTATCAAATTAAATTCTGAATCTTAATATCTGTATATCTTTAAGAAAATAATGCAGTTGTGTTCATAGCAGTTATTTAACCATACAATGAGATTATAGGAGACTGGAAGATTCATTCTGTGATTTACAGAAAGCAAGAATCAGAACACACAGCAGAAGAAATATGAAAGAAGACAGAAGTTTATCTGCTCTGGGTGTCAAAGGGAGTCAAAGCAGAATTAAATATCAGTGGACAATAGATTTGACTTGCTTTCTTTATAAATTACTTTTTAATTCCCATCCCAAATGATACATGTCAGTATTTAACTGGTGCCATTTTAACATTCATCAAAATCCATACATATGGCACAGATCCAGTTCATCTGGAATCCACAAAGTTGAAAGGCTTGGTATTATAATCTTTAGAATGCTGGGATGAGTAAATCAATAAAAAAATTTGTTTTAAAAGTATAGTCCTTTCTATGAAGCACTCTGGGTTCAACAATATTATGGGAGTTGTTTTCAGTTATTTGCATATAATTCTGCAAAACTTCTTTGCTTTTTTTTTTAAATTATACTTTAAGTTCTGGGGTACATGTGCAGAACATGTAAGTTTGTTCCATAGGTATACACATGCCATGGTGGTTTGCTGCACCCATCGACCCATCATCTACATTAGGTATTTATCCTAATGCTCTCCCTCCCTTAGTCCCCCATCTCCCAACAGACCCTGGTGTGTGATGTTCCCCTCCCTGTGTCCATGTGTTCTTATTGTTCAACTCCCATTTATGAGTGAGAACATGCAGTGTTTGGTTTTCTGTTCTTTTGTTAGATTGCTGAGAATGATCATTTCTAGCTTCATCCATATCCCTGCAAAGGACATGAAGTAATTCTTTTTAAGGCTGCATAGTATTCCATGGTGTTTATGTGCCATATTTTCTTTATCCATTCTATCTATAATGGGCATTTTGGTTGGTTCCACAAAACTTATTTTCATATGGATAACAACTAAAGGCTTGGTTTTCCAAGAGAGACTTATTTGATGACACATCATTTATTTAGTACCTACTACGTGCAGGCTCTATGATAAATCAAAGTTGCTGGCTGGGAGAATTCGGCAATTAATGGACAGGAAGTTGCAATGTAATGTGATAAATATTCATTAATGTAAGAATTGGAGGTTGTAAATATATTGAGAAGACTCAGATACTTCTGCTCGGGGCAGGGTGGGGGGCAGGGAAGGCTTCAGAGAGGCACTAGATCGTGAATAGCACATTGAGGGAAAGGTGGGATATCTGATTATTAGAGGACCAGGGCCAGCTTCTTGGGAGTGTGTGACTGCACAGGACGTCATACTTAGAAGGGACCATGCTTGGTTCAGTGTTCTGGTGTTGCCATCTTGAAATTCCTAAGGCACTTCACATTTTTTACATTTTCATATTACATGAGACCTTGCAAATTTTGTAACCAGATCTGCATAGCAAGTGGGAGATTATTTAAAGATCAACATAGCCTCTGTCATAAAGGGGCCACCAGACTGGGATGGGAGTAACTGTCTCAATTTTAGGAATAAAAACTGGTACAATGCAGAGGATTTAGTGCTGTAATGATATGGATGAAATATTAAGGCAAGTTAAGTAAAGAATAGATTGATTTTTCATGAAGTGAGATGGGATGGAGAAGAGGGTACTGAATAGAAGTAACATTGAGGTGGGCCTTGAAAAATGCTTTGCATATTTCACAAAAGGTGATAAAAGGCATTTAAATGTGAGAAAATAGTATATGCAAATTTGAAAGCATTCATTCATTGGAGAGATATTTATTGGTTGCTTGTTATGTTCCAGACACTATTTCAGGTTCTTAGTATAGAGCAGAGACCAAAGCAAAGTCCCTACCCTGATACAGCTTGCATTTTAGTGAGAAATCTGAGCAATAAACAAATAAGTGAATAAAGCTATAATGTAAAATCATGAGAAGTACTATGAAGAAAAATAAAGCAAGACAAAACGATAGAGAATAGGGACGGTCTTTTAAAAAGGAGTTCCTGATGTGGTGACATCTCAGCTGAGACTTGAGTGAAGTAAGAGAGGAAGCAGTGTAGGAGGAATAGCAAGTTTGTGGTCCTGAGACAGGAACAGCATTAAGTTCTAAGGAAATATGGAGTGCAGTGTGAGTGCAGCCCAGTTAGGAAGAGAAAGAGTAGGAGTGTTCAATGATATTGGAGACCTAGACAGGGGTCACATTATGGAGGACCTGTAGGTTGTGATGAAGATGTTGGGTTTCATTCTTCTTCTTTTCTTTTTTAATATATATTTTATTGCATTTTAGGTTTTGGGGTACATGTAAAGAACATGCAAAATTGTTGCCTAGATACATACATGGCAATATGGTTTGCTGCCTCCCCATCACCTATATCTGGCATTTCTCCCCATGTTATCCCTCCCCAACTACCCACCCCTCATTGTCCCTCCCCTAGTTCCCCACGCCAGACCCCAGTGTGGGATGCTCCCCTCCCTGTGTCCATGCGTTCTCATTGTTCAACACCTGCCTATGAGTGATAACATGCAGTGTTTGATTTTCTGTTCTTGTCAGTTTGCTGAGAATGATGAGTAAGATAGCTGCTATTAGAGAGTTGAGAGCAAGAGATGAGCAAGTCTAAATTGTATTGTGAAAGATTACTGTGACTACTTGTAAATAATAGAAGGTCAAAAATGGAAGCAGGAAGCCCAGTTAGAAAGCAATTATAGAGACTAAGTCAAGAGATGATGGTGGTGACATCACCTAGAGTGGTTGTGGTGGAGGCTTTGAGATGTGGTTAGATGTGAGGTATATTATGAAGGAAAAGCAATATGATTTGCTGATAGGTTAGACATGGAGTATTCAAAAGGTTGCTTCCAAGGTTTACACCATAGAAAATGGAAGAATGGAGTCATCATTTACCATGAGGAATTCCTGTACACATTATGCTTAAGGGTGGTGGTTTAAATCATGATAAATAATGAAGTTTAAAATTTGTATAAGTAAAGGAAAGGAGGTGTGGCTAAAGAGAGAGGTAGAAACTATCTGAAGTCAAGTATTCTAGATTAAGAGAAGGATTTATTTTGACTGCTGTGTAGAAACCCCTTTGGAGAAGTAGGAGAGTAATCTATTAAGAAAGCATTGTAATAGTCCATATAAAAGGTGGTGAGGTAACAGTGCTGAAGCATTGGCAGTTGACCTGGAGGAGAAGCATGAATCTGAGAGAAAGCCATGGAGTCTTTTATATATCAAGTGTTTTTTTTTTTCTTTTTTGAGCACCTGTTTTACCGGCATAACTTTTGAGATTTGATATGCCAGTGAATAAAACATAAAAATTTACACTTTTATGAAACTTACATTCTAGTGAGAGGATAAAGACAATAAAATAAATATTTAAAAGAGTTAAAATGGCGATAAGTGATATGGAGTACAATGTAGCAAAGAAGGAGGAGAAATCATGTTGGGGAGGAGTTACCATTCTAAACATTAAGGTAATGCAGGTCTTACTGAGAAAGTGACATTTGAATAAACACAAAAGGCTTTGATTTTGATTTTCTACAAATCCATTGGTTCATTCAGCAAATATTTATTGAATATATACTGTTTCTTCAGGAACTTTGCTAGGCACTAGCATTCAGTAGAGGTTAATGTTTACTTTTCTGCAACGTCTGGAAGCATAAACAATTTCCATTATGTTTTTAAAGGGCCTTTTTGGATATTGTTTACATTGCAACTGTCATGGAATTTGGGAATCTTAAGATCTCTCAGATATCCTTTATTGAATGACCCCACAGTCCAAATGCCACTAATAAGATATCAGTTATAGGTACTCAGGGGAGAAATTAAAATATTGCACTTTGCAACAAAGGACTCTAGTAAAATAAATGGAGATATAAACTTAGGGGTAATTTAATTTTACTGCTTTTTTAAAACTGCTGGTATAATAGAATTAATGTTGGAAAAGACTTGGTACATTATAGATCCATGTCTTATCAGAGAGGCTTTACTTGACAACCCTATCTAAATTGTCAATATTTCCACAAACATCACTCTCTCCCTAACTTTCCAGATTGATTTTGATACTTATCACTCATTGCCATCTGACAGATTATCTATGTCACTTAGCTATTTGTTTAATTTTGGAGGCTTTTTAATTTTTTTAATTTTTATTTTTATTTGCCTGTCTCTTTAACAAGAATGTAAGCTTCATGATATCAGGAATTTCCTCTGTCATGTTCACTGCTGAACACCCAATAAATTGAACAAAGCCAGACACATAAACACTTTATTTATTATTATTATTATTGTGAGACAGGATCTATATTACCCAAGCTGGAGTGCAGTAGTGTGATCATGGCTCACTACAGCTTCTATCTTCTGGGCTCAGGTAATTTAAGTTATTCTCCTGCCTCTGCTTCCTGAGTAGCTGGGACTACAGGTGTGTACCAACATGCCTGGAAATTTTTAAATTTTTTGCAGAGATGAGGTCTCACTATGTTGCCCAGACTTGTCTTGAACTACTGAGCTCAAGCCATCCTCCTACCTTGGCCTCCCAAAGTGTTGAGATTACAGGGATGAGCCACTGTGTCTGGCCTATATTATTATTTTAATTGTTAAATGTATGAATTTTAAGTAGGAAGAAGAGTATGAGGAAGAGGACTAGAAGGAGTATGTTATGAGCCCCTAATCTAGTAGAAGTTGGTGCCAGTAATAAATTTAGTGACATGTGTCTCACATGACTGTATATTCCAGGCCAATCATCTTTGGTCAATAGACCTATGTTTTTGGAATAGTTAATCAGGTAGAGTGACCAACAATCCCACTATCCTTGGAACAGACACTTTTCCTAAAACATGGTACTTTTAAGGCTCAAACTGAGAAAATTGAGTACAAACCAGGCTGATTAGTCACCCACTGGTCAGGGGTGTGTGTTTTGATTGAGGATGAAACATCTGACAAGGTTACTACAATGCGATGGTCATATCCCAGCTTTTCTACTCACTCATTCTGTGAATTTGGCAATTCCCTTCTACCATGAGGACTATATTTTAAACATCTAGAGAACAAGGGTCTGGCCTGGCTGGTCTCTAATAGTCCTTCCAGCTCTAACAGTTTGTGGCTTGTATTGCTATTAATAGGAATTGAACCCATTATATTGATCTTGTCACAGTGACCTTCTCAACAGCTGAGCTAGGTAGCCAAGGTAATCCAGAAACTTAATTTAATGACTGTAATAACAGCATTTGCCATTGAGAAATGGCACCTATATTGTATTTTGAAATTTGATTCCAGAAGGACTATCACACATTATGTGCTGTTTTCCAAATTAAAGTGATTCATGTTGGAGCTGGCTCCAATTAGATTCTTCCAAAGCTTTATTATTACCCCTGTTGCCATTAAAAGTGGAGAGTAACCTGTTATTTTAGTGACTCTGAGTAAGACCCCTGTCCACCCTAAGTTGTTTCCAGATTTCCCATGATACATTAAAGTGTGTTAACAAGGGGTATATAAATCTTATAAGTGAAATATGCCTATAATGTATTATAACACATTCACATGTTCTCATTCAAAATGAATGTGTGTGGTATTACAATTTTGCTCACTGTGGAGAGTCAGGGGAGGGCTGAAGGGCACAGAGGATTAAAAGGCCAAGAATGAGGTGAGGCCAGTGAGGTTATTATTGAATTGGAAAAGGCTCTGATATGAAACATCATCATTTGCCCAAGACGTCATTATGCGCCACATATCCTCTAACCTTTGTTATCCTCTCTGACCTGATTCCCCAGATTACTAAGGTAGTATTTCTACAGTAACCACCTTCTTTTTCAAGGTTTTTATTCTTTTATTCCACCCTTAGGCTGATTTACTACTTCAGCACTCATGACACAGACATTTATCTGACCTGAAGTCCCCATAAGTTTCCTTAACTGTAATCAATTCCCAGATCATTCACATAAAATTTGTGCTCATACATAACTGAAGTTAATATTAGATGTCAGAAGAGAAATAAAGTATTTTCTGTGGATTGTAAATTTCCATGAAAAGCATGAATTTTTACCTATCTGTATTTCTTGCCATCATTTGGTCCAACATCTACATGTAATTTTTTATAATAATTTTATCTGAACCTTTTCTTTTCACCTTGTAATCTGTTTGCGAATTATCTCACTACTCCTTATTAAATCCACCATTTCCTTCATTCAGCATAAAATTTCACCAATTCTAGCATTTTCTTAAATTATTCTAGCCTCATATTTTCAACCATGATTTTAGAGATACTAGGCTCTGGATGTTACATCATCCTCTAGTTTGCCTTTCCCCACCCCAAAATGCAGTATTTGTATATTGTGCAGACTATATAATTAAATATAACTATATTCATATCCTCATGGAATTTCTCAGTCCTGAAGGTGCCTCAGAGGCCATTTATTTCTAAGCCACATATGATGGTTGGGTTTCTTTCAATATGTGCTTGAATATCTCAACTGATAACAGCTTAACCCCTTGGGAAACAGCTCATCATAATGCAGGACAGCTCCAGTTGCTAGTGATATCTTACGTCTGAAGTATCTGCTTTACAGACTGAAGTCTGTCTCCTTGGATGTCTTGCCATGGAATCTGGCTCTAATTCCATGATGCTACTCAAAGTAAATCTTCTCTATTTTCCAAACAATAGCCCTTTAGAAATTTGAAGAGAGCAGTGCTGTTATGTCCCACATAAATTGTATGTTCTCCAAATCACATGGACCTGTTTCTTTATAAGTTCCTTATATGGCACAGTTGAATGTCTCTCCACCATCACTAATTCTCGTCTCTGGTCATGCTCCTGGTTGTGGTACTTAAAACAGAATATGGTATCTCATAGATGCCTATTAGAATTAATTGGGAATACTTCTACTAGTTTATTATTTCCCATTTTATTGCACACATTTTATGTCTTCAGCCTAAATTTACAGTCACTTTATTTTTTAAGTCTTAATACACTAGTAGTTCTTAAACAGTTGTCCCTATATCAACAGCATCTGCATCAGTATAACCTAGAATTGTTAAAAATGCAAATCCTCACACCTGATTTCAGATCTATTGAATAAGAAACTTGAGGAGTGGAGCCTAACAAACCGTGTTTAAATAAACCTTTCTAGTAATTCTGCTACATGCTAATATTTGAGAACCACTGTATGCTTGACTGATAGTCAATCCCCTAAGTATCTCTTATGCATGCTGCTTCTACTCATGTCTCTTAAACCCAGTATTTATGTATTTGGCTTATGATTGTCCAATTGTAGTTCATTTCACTAAGTTCACTTCATTGCCTCATGTTATCAAATGCTTCTTGGATTCTAATACTGTTCTCTGCTCCAATATACTTGGTGACCCTCACAGCTTTGGTTTTGTGTTAACTGCTAATTTCACAAACATGAATTAAATATTTATTTTTAAATGTTTTATTATTCTGCAGATAAAGCAAATTTTATCATTACAGAGGAAAAAAGTATTTCTACATCACAGAAACTGTCAGCTTCTGAGAGGTGCAGTGTTCTAAGTAAGCTTTTGTGTGTTGACCTACTTATTTATAGAAGCTAGAACTTGAAGCATGCAGAGACATGCTAAAGAAATATGTCAGTAGTAAAAATGGACCTCTAATACACAAAGTGAATAGGATTCAGTTAGTCAATTCCTCTTGAAGCTTCAGCTCAGAAGAGGCTTTCAGTTTTCAATTGATTCTGTCTTAGTTTTGGAGTAGTCACCTGAAAGTGTCTAAAAAATAGCGCCCACAGAGATTTGATTCACTTGGTGTAGGGTAAGTCCTGGGCATAGATGTTTTTGTAACAGTTTCTGGCATGGATGTCATATCTGAGGTTGATTGAGAAACACAGAAATAGAGCTTTCTAGGGACTTTGGCATTTACCTGAATGAGATGCAAGCCATGGCAGGGTTTTAAGTGATGGAGCAGCATGGTCTGACTTTTGAAATATTAGGAAAACTGGCTTCCCTGTTGAGAAGAGGATAAGATACAGGATACAAAAGAGGTGCAGATGCAGTGCCAAGGACATTCAAAGAAATAAGAGCTTAGTGCTGCAGATGATTAGGGAGTTTTTCTAGAGGAAGAGGCCACATGTGAATTAGTTTTGAAGCCAGGCAAAAAAAGTTATGTGGAAGAATTCCAGGTACATGAAATGGCATAAAAAAGGCCAGGAGATGAAAGAATATGGAGAATATTTGGTGGATGACAAGAACTCATGGCCAGTGACATTTTAAATCAGAAAGAAGATAAAGCAGGTAGACTGAGGCTCTGTCTTTACAGATGTCAAAGTCCAGGTTTAACATTATGAGCTACTACAACAAGCTGGAAAAAAATAGTTGAGAACTTTTAAGCAGGGGAAAATGACACTATGGAAGCTATGTTTGCCTGTTTCTTTCCTATAACCACTCCCACATATAGTCGCTTATTGAATTGCTATTTTGTCTCTGATATTTAGACCAAATTTATACCCTCTCCTTCATGAGTATACTGTTACTTCCTCTTATTTGAAGGCCTCATTGTATAAATGGACAGTGACAAACTGAATCTAGCACATCAAAAATCTTATCCACCACAGTCAAGTCCGCTTCATCTCTGGGAAGCAAAGCTGGTTCAACATACACAAATCAATAAATGTAATCTATCACATAAAGAGAACCAATGACAGAAACCACATGATTATCTCAATAGATGCAGAAAAGACCTTCAATAAAATTCAACACCCATTCATGCAAAAAATGCTTAATAAACTAGGTATTGATGGAAAATATCTCAAAATAATAAGAGCTATTTATGACAAACCCATAGCCAACATCATACTGAATGGGCAAAAGTTGGAAGCATTCCCTTTGAAAACCAGCACAAGACAAGGATGCCCTCTCCCACAGTTCCTATTTAACATAGTATTGGAAGTTCTGGCCACAGCAATCAGGCAAGAGAAAGAAATAAAAGACATTAAAATAGGAAGAGAGGAAGTCAAATTATTTGTTTGCAGATGACATGATTATGATTGTATATTTAAAAATCCATCATCTCAGCCCCAAAACTCTTTAAACTTATAAAGGACTTCAGCAAAGTCTCAGGTTACAAAATCAATGTGCAAAAATCACAAGCATTCATATACACCATTAATAGTCAAGCAGACTCAAATCATGAGTGAACTCCCATTCACAATTGCTACAATGAAAATAACATACCTAAGAATACAATTTACAAGAGACTTGAAGGACTTCTTCAAGAAGAACTACAAACCACTGCTCAAGGAAATAAGAGAGGACACAAACAAATGGAAAAAATAATTCCAAGATCATGAATAGGAAGAATCAATATCATGAAAATGACCATACTGCCCAAAGTAGTTTACAGATTCAATGCTATTCACATCATGCTACCATTGACTTTCTTCACAGAACTAGAAAAAAACTACCTTAAATTTCATAAGGAACCAAAAAAGAGCCTGTATAGCCAAGACAATCCTAAGCAAAAAGAACAAAGCTGGAGGCATCATACTACCTGGTTTCAAAGTATACTACAAGGCTACAGTAATGAAAACAGCATGGTACTGGTACCAAAACAGATATATAGACCAGTGGAACAGGAAAGAGGCCTCAGAAATAACACCACACATCTACAACCATCTGGTTTTTGACAAACCTGACAAAAACAAGCAATGGGAAAAGGATTCCCTATTTAATAAAATTGAGAAAACTGGTTAGTCATATGCAGAAAACTGAAACTGGACCCCTTCCTTATACCTTATACAAGAATTAACTCAAGATAGAGTAAATACTTAAACTTAAGACCTAAAATCATAAAAACTCTAGAAGAAAACCTAGGTAGTACCATTCAGGACATAGTCAATGGGCAAAGACTTCATGAATAAAACACCAAAAACAATGCTAACAGAAGTCAAAATTGATGACTGGGATCTAGTTAAACTAAAGACCTTCTGCACAGCAAAAGAAACTATCATCATAGTGAACAAGCAACCTACAGAATAGGAGAAAGGAGAAAATTTTTCCAAACTATCCATCTGTCAAAGGGCTAATATCTGGAATCTACAAAGAACTTAAACAAATTTACAAGAAAAAAAAATCAAAAAGTAAGAGAAGGATATAAACAGACATTTCTCAAAAGAAGACATTGATGGGCCAACAAACGTGAAAAAAAAGCTCATTATCACCTATAATTAGAGAAATGCAAATCAAAACCACATTGACATACCATTTCACACCAGTTAGAATGGCAATCATTAAAATGTCTGGAAACAATAGATGCTGGAGAGGATTTGGAGAAATAGGAACACTTTTATACTGTTGGAGGGAATGTAAATTAGTTCAACCACTGTGGAAGACAGTGTGGAGATTCCTCAAGGATCTAGAACCAGAAATACCATTTGACTCAGCAATCCCACTACTGGATATATACCCAAAGGATTATAAATCATTCTACTATAAAGGCACATCCACATGTGTTTTTATTTCAGTACTATTTACAAAAGCAAAGACTTGGAATCAACCCAAATGCCCATCAATGATAGACTGGATAAAGGAAATGTGGCACATATGCACCATGGAATACTATGCAGCCATAAAAATAATGAGTTCATGTCTTTGCAGGTACATGGATGAATCTGGAAACCATTATCCTCAGCAAACTAACACAAGAATAGGAAACCAAACACCATGTTCTCACTCATAAGTGGGAGCTGAACAATAGCACATGGGGACAGGGAAGGAAACATCACACAATGGGCCTGTCAGTGGGTGAGGAGAAAGGGAAGGGAAAGTATTAGGACAAATACCTAATGCATGTGGAGCTTAAAACCAAGATGATGGGTTGATAGGTGCAACCAACCACCATTGCACATGTATATATATGTAACCTGAACATTCAGCATATATATCCCAGAACTAAAAACAAAAAAGATCTGTCATCTTTTATGATAATGTAACATTTAAATTTAAGCTAAAATGCACGTAGTACGTTAGTTATTAATGTCACAAAATATCCCCTTTGAAATAAATACTACAGCATGACCTGTTGATTAACCTTGTGGTATCCATACTATATAGTGTTGTCTCCAGGGAGCAGGGGTTGGGAGGTGGGGGATACTCAATTATTTTCTGCATTTGGATATCTCCTTTGCTTTGTATTTGTCTGATGTGCAGTTGTATTTCCAGTCCCAAACCCATCTTCCACTGAAATTGATACAGATTTGGAAATGGTGGCTCTGGTTGCAATGGCAGTGGCTAAACATAAAGGGGGCTGTTCATACTTTCAGAGATCACCATGGTGATTCATGTCATTTTCATAAACTCTGTATTATTTTAGAGAAGAATGTGGGACTTTTCCTCTTAATATCCCTCAAATCCAGAAGGGTCATGTTCTGCACATGATAGGTACTCAACACATGTCTGTGGGATATAAACATGAAGCTGACTTACCTGGCAGGGGAGATACCATGATCACGAACGTGGTATTTCCAGGGCGAAGCTTATCCATTGCACTCCAGATGTGCTGACCCCTGCGATTTTCCCAAATATGGGAAACTCGACTGCATAGTTTGTGGTAGTGGGGGACTGCGTTCACGCTTTCTCCTGGTCTAAAAAAAAAAAACTCATGAAGCTGATTAATATAAGGTATATAGTGTGACATTAAAAGTAAACCTGAAACTCTTTAGTAAATCGTATTTGTGGAAACAAGCCAAAAGAGACTTATGAAGTCTATAACAAATTTAATATCAACTCTCTTGATCAGGCAAGTTTCTCAATTATTTGTGCCTCAACCACAGGATAAGCAGAGCTGGTTGAAAAAGCTTCCAGTATAGGGCCATTCGGTAGTAACGTTGGTGGGAAGGGGAGGTTTGGCCTATCACAGAGTCTACCTTGATGAGAAGAGAGAGAGAGAGAGAAAAGAGAGAGTTACAATAATATTTTAAATTTATCTGTTTCCAAAACAATTGCAATCAAATGACTGAATGTCATGTCCATGGCATTCGTGATATGCAGTTTCAGTGTGCCTTTTGCAAACATATCTTAAGATTCTCGAGCCAGTTTGACATTTAGATAAAATGATTACAGTTCCTATGGTAAAATTCTCACCACTTTTTCCATAGAATTCAGAGTCTTGGCTTTGCCCTGGCGTTTCTTCTTTGAAATCAGGATTAAGTGTGTCCTCTCCCAGGGTGATTTCAGGAAAATCAAGTTGATGTGTCCAATTGCTTTAACTGGCCTTCTGTTTCAGATCAGCTATGAAGAAGCAAAATAATGTGGAGGTGGTTTTCTCACTCTCTCTCAGATGGGGCGTGCTATGCCATCTAAATTGTACATATAATCATTTTGCTTCAGTTAAGTGACAGTTGTGTCATCGGTCCACTTTTTTTCTGCTATTCAGAATCTCACATAATTCTCAATATTAAAAACCATTGCTCCTGAAGAATATTTTATGGCACTTGAAAATTGCTTTTTTATACAGTGGGAAATGATCTGAATCACTGCAAGTCAAGACTTTTATCTAGATGATATTGAAAGCTAAATTCATATAAGTGAAACTGAGTTAGATCAAAGAAAAATAAAACATTTGATAGGTGCAGAGAGAGACCCATAAGGCCCATAATATGAAGATCCTTCCAAGACCTGTGTTCTCTGATCCCGAGTAATCTTAGCAAGCATCCCTCCTACAGGCTGGGAGCTCTCAAAGCATGGAGTTGGGGAGTTCTTGGGCTAGTTTCTACAAAAGTGTTGGCAGAGCTCTTGTAAATAAGATAATTATACAGAAATTGGCTACTATTGTACCAGTTATATAATAAGCATTATAAATAGAAGATATTAGGTAGAAAAGATCATAGTAGAAATACAATGTTGAGATCATATCCTAATTTCAGTGCTTCTTAATCGTATGACTTTAGTCAGCTTGCCTAATATATCAGAGCCTCAGTTTTCTTTTCTGTAACATGAATATAATAATGATACTTCAGGTCATAGAGTTGTTGTAAGGATTAAAATAGAAAAAATATCCAGCCCGGAGTGCAAGATTTAAGCCACAATTTGCTTTCATTGAGTAGCTATAAACAAAGTGATCATTACTTGCAATATTGCTTGATTTTTCCATGAATGTTTCTGATGCATTATCTTTTTCTACTTACATTTAGCCTTTATTTCTCTATTGGACTTTTGTTTTTTAATGCTCTCCAAAAAATGGATTGCTATGCCTGTTTTACAATAGTGATTATTACATCAGATCCCTTCTGAATTCACCACTAAAAAATAATTCAATTCCACTCAATTTGCTTGAGAGGCAAGAGGGTGCAAAGAAGAAATTTCCCCAGCTAATGCAGTTTTGCTATTCACAGAACTGAGACTGGGATCCTGGTCTATTGATTCTGTGTCTGGGGTTCTTTTCTTAATCCCATCACCATTTCTCTTAAAAGACTGCCTCCTTTTCATTCAGCTTACTCTCAGAGCACATTTAGCCTTAACATAGAAATCTCCCTCATCACCCTTTGCAAGTATGGTGGTAATTTTGCTTTCTTTTTATGAAGCTAGAATGAATTAACATTAAAAATTCAGTTGTGTATTCAAACTGGACACATTTCAAGTGCTCAGTAGCCACATGTGACCAGGAGATACCCTAATTACTGTACAGTGGCAGATGTAGAACATTTCTGACATTGCAGAGTTCTCTGTTGGACAACAAGTTTCTATAGCCTTTTCCCACTAGGAATAGGCTCCAGAAAGCTAGGCTTTCAACTACACCAGATCCTACGCTGACTGCATGTTCACTAGATTCACCAAAATCAGAATCTGCCTTTTCCTTTCTACCCATGAGCAGAAAAATCACATTCAATTTTATGATTATGTGTCTATCTATCTATAATTCATAAGTATAGATATAAAGTATATGTACATCTATATGTATAATACACACATTTATATAGATATGCAATTTCAACATATAGAGTATATACTATAGATTTATATATATGTATACATAGCTAAATATATATAGATAGATAGATATAGATAGATATAATCCTAATTTCCTGCTGCTTTGTCTCTTGCTGCACTGTCCCTTACGCAGAACTATAGAAAGAGGGTGAAAGGGCAGCATGGTGTCTATGATACTTCCTGTTGCTTACAGGTAGGAGTCCTTGATTATCAGGAAGAAGTATCTCATCAGGTTGGTTTTAGCATTGAGTTGCAGAGCAGCTATGCTGTTTTAATGGAGATGGGTATAAAGGATTGTAAAATTGGAAATTAAAATAATCTTTTTGTATTACTTTTCACATATTTGTGCGTATTCAAGTCATTTACTTGTGATTTATACTTGAACACTCAACTGGTGGTTTTTTTTTTTTCCTAGAAAATAACAGAAGATTGAAAATTAATCAGGAAACAGAAAGTTATCTTTTAGTACCTTCTGTGAAATATCTTTATTGAGGCCCTACTCCATAACAGTAAGTATATGCTAAGCCCTGGGTTAGGAGGCTGGGGAGTGAGAGGGAGGTACCAAGAGTTGGGCTTGAGGTTTCAATAATAGGGTGCTGCTAATCAACAAATTTGGGAAAACTGGTGAGAGGACTAAGCAGTTTTCAACTCAGACATAGATTGTCCCTGTGCTGTTTCTATATTCTTTGTAGTAAAAATCCAGAAATTAGATTTTAAAAGGATATTTAATTTTCATAACATTTGGGTGAGCAAAATCTGATAAAACCTAGTAGATCTTATTTCTAAGATCCATTTTCATGGAATATTTTCTAGTTCATGGCATTTGGATGTTGTTATTTTTAAATTACAGAAGTGTTAAAGGTTTATATAATGTTTTTAAAAAAAGATCAAAAGTATTAAAATGTATGTTAAAAAATCACCTATAACTTTATGATCCTAAACAATATTATTACCATCTTGGTAAATTTGACTCATGCAACAAATATTTATGAGTTATCTGTCATGTGCCAGGAACTGACTGGGCACTGGAGGTATATCAAGAAATAAGAGGTTGAGCCACCAGGTGTGGTTGTACATTCCTGTAGTCCCAGGTATTTGGGAAGCTGAGGTTGGGGGTATCTCTTGAGCCTAGGAATCAAAAGCTGCAGTGAGCTACGGTCATGCCACTACAATCTATCATGGGTGAAAGAGTGAAACCCTGTTTCTAAAAGGAAGAAAAAAATGACAGAGTCCCTGACTTCATGAAGCTTACATTCTCGAAGGAAGACAAACAATATATTATTTAAAAAGTGAATGAATAAATAAAATAATTTCAAGTACTGATAAATACTGTGAAGAAAAACTTAGCACTGTAGGGGTGATAAAGATTGGTGAAGGGGCAAGATGGCCAACTAGATGCGGCCAGGAAGTGCTGTTTCTACAGAGAAAGACTGGGATTTTGACTAAACCAACATAATTTGGACAGATCTTTGGGAAAAAAGCACCAAATGTGGATAGTAAAAAAGATGCTGATGCCGAGGCTGACCAGAGAGGAACCTAGGAATACTGTGTGGGGTACCTGAGCACCCCTTCCCCAAATGGGCTAGTTACCTTTCCCAAACCGTGCCTGGGGAAGGGATGAGTAAAAAGACTGAGGGGACTGCTCACTCACCATCAACCTCTGGGTTATTAGCTTCAGGGGACCCACACCACCCATGGATGTTTTGATGTAGGTGAATTCTAAACTTGTTCTTTGGCTTTGCTCAGCAAAGAATTTAAGAGTGACTTGACAGTGATTTCAGCTAAAACTATAATACTAAGTAAGACTACTAATTCTCTCTCTTCTGCAAAATGAAAGGGATGAATTTAACAACAGCTACCCTGCACAGAGCTTTAGCCTTCTGAAAACTTCCAGAAATGAAGCCAACAAACTATGCTCAGTGTACTCCACAGTTAAAGAAATACTAGCCCTCCCAGATAAGAAAGAGTAAGCCATGAATTCTGGCAACTCAAAAAGCCAGAGTGTTTCCTCACCTCCAAATGAACCCTCTTGCTCCCCAGTAATTGCTCTTTTTTTTAATTGTACTTTAGATTCTGGGGTACATGTGCAGCTCATGCAGGATTATTGCATAGGTACACACATGGCAATATGGTTTGCTGCCTCCATCCCCCCCGTCACCTACATGTGGCATGTGGCATTTCTCCCTATATTATCCCTCTCTGACCTCCTCAACACCTGCTGTCCCTCCCTTGCCCCCCCACAGACCCCAGTGTGTGATGCTCCCCTCCCTGTGTCCCTGTGTTCTCATTGTTCAACACCCACCTATGAGTGAGAACATGCAGTGTTTGATTTTCTATTCTTGTGTCAGTTTGCTGAGAATGATGGTTTCCAGATTCATCCATGTCCCTACAAAAGACACAAACTCATCATTTTTTATGGCTGCCTAGTATTCCATGGTGTATATGTGCCACATTTTCCTTGTCCAGTCTATCGTCTATGGGCATTTGGGTTGGTTCCAGGTCTTTGCTATTGTAAACAGTGCCACTATGAACATACATTTGCATGTGTCTTTATAATAGAACGATTTATAATCCTTTGGGTATATACCCAGTAATGAGATTGCTGGGTCAAATGGAATTTCTATTTCTAGATCCTTGAGGAATCGCCACACTGTCTTCCACAATGGTTGAACTAGTTTACACTCCCACCAACAGTGTAAAAGTGTTCCTATTTCTCCACATCCTCTCCAGCATCTGTTGTTTCCAGATGTTTTAATGATTGCCATTCTAACTGGTACGAGATGGTATCTCAATGTGGTTTTGATTTGTATTTCTCTAATGACCAGTGATGATGAGCATTTTTTCATATGTTTGTTGGCCTCATATATGTCATTTTTTGAAAAGTGTCTGTTCATATCCTTCACCCACTTTTAGATGGGTTTGTCTGTTTTTTTCTTGTAAATCTGTTTTAGTTCTTTGTAGATTCTGGATATTAGCCCTTTGTCAGATGGGTAGATTGCAAAAATTATTTCCCATTCTCTTGGCTGCCGGTTCACTCTAATGATTGTTTCTTTTGCTGTACAGAAGCTCTGGAGTTTAATTAGGTCCCATTTGTCTATTTTGACTTTTGTTGCCAATGCTTTTGGTGTTTTGGCTCTTAGCCCCAGTTGAAATGACAGACATGGAATTCAGAATCTGGATAGCAAGAACGTTCATCAAGATCCAGGAAAAAGTTGAAACTCAGGCAATCCAGTAAAATGATTAAATAGTAGAAAGATGAAATAGCCATTTTTAGAAAGCCCTAACTGCACTTCCTGAACTGAAAAGTTCACCATAAGAATGTCATAATACAACTGGAATTATTAACAACAAAAGAGACCAAGCTGAGGAAAGAATCTCAGAGTCCCATGATTGGTTTTTCAAATCAAGTCAATCAAACAAAAAGCTAGTAATAGTTACGAAAAGTGCACAAAACCTCTCAGATAGATGAGATTATGTAAAGAAACCAGATCTACAACTCATTGGCATTCTTGAGGAAGAGAAGAAGACAGTAAGAAACTTGGAAAATATATTTGAGAATATAGTTCATGATAATTCCACAAATCTTGCTAGAGAAGTTGACATGCAAATATCAAAAAATATAAAGACCCCCTGCCAGGTACTTTAATAAACAACCACCCTCAAGGTACACAGTCATCAGATTCATCAAGGTCAATGCGAAAGAAAAAAATCTAAAAGGAAGCTAGAAACAAGAGAGAGGTCACTTACAAAGGGAACTCCATCAGGCTAGCAGCAGACCTCTCACTAGCAACCTTGTAAACCAGAAGAGGTTGGGAGCCTATTTTTAGTTAGTAAATCCTTAAGAGAATGCTAAACATGGAACTGAAAGGACAACACATGCTACCACAAAAGTGCACGTTATCACATAGTTCACAGGCACTATAAAGCAACTATGCAATCAAGTTTACTTAACAACCAGAAAACAAACACAATAGTAGAATCAAAATCACATATATCAATACTAACCTTGAATGTAAATGGCCTAAATGTTCCACATAAAAGCACAGAGTGGCAGTCTGGATACAGAGGACACCCAACCATTTGTTGTCTTCAAGAGACCCATCTTATATGTAATACCACACACATCTTATAGGTAATACCACACACAGATTTAAAGTAAAAGTATGAAGTAAGGTCTACAATGGAAACAGGAAAATCAAAAACAAAAACAAAAAAACAGAAGTCACTATTTTAATATCAGATAAAACAGATTTAAACCAATGCAAAGCAAGACGGACAATGAAGAGCATTACATAATGATAACAGGTACAATCTAACAAAAAGCCCTAACTATCCTAATACATATACACACCCAAAAATTAAGCTCTCAGATTAATAGAACTAGTTGTTTCTGGCTACAAAAAGACTGCAAAACCACGCAATATTACTGGGAGACTTTAACACTCCATTGACAGCATTAGACAGATCATCGAGACAGAAAACTAACAAACTCTGGACTTAAGCTTGACAGTTAACCAAATAGATCTATTAGACATCTACAGAACACTCTACCCAACAATAATAAAATATATATTCTACTAATCTGCACACAGACGATATTTTAAGATTGACCATATGTGCAATCATAAAACATGTTTTCAGACATTCAAAAACAGCAAAATCATAGCAAGCATACTTTTAAACCACAACACAATAAAATTAGAGGTCAATATAAAGAAAGTCTCTGAAAACTACACATAGACATGGAAATTAAACAGCTTACTCTTGAATAACACCTTGGTGAATATCAAAATTTAGGGAAAAAATAAAAACATTCTTTGAAATTAATGAAAATAGGGATACAATTTACCATAATCTCTAGAACGTAGCCACAGCAGTGTTGAGAGGAAAAGTTTACCCCAAAACACTATCATCAAGATGTTAGAAAGATCTCAGATTAACAATCTAACCTTGTATCTATAGGAACTATTAAGAATGTTAGCAGAAGGAAAGAAATAACTAAAATTAAAGAAGAACTGAATGAAATTGAGATGGAAAAATTTATACAAACGAACAATAAAATAAGAGTTAGTTCTTTGAAAAATTGAATAAGATTCATAGATCACCACTTGGATTAACAAAAAAAGAAAATCAGAAGTGACAAATGTGATATTACAGTTGATCCCACAGGTATACAAAAGATCCTCAGAGGCTACTATGAACAGCTCTATGCACACAAATTAGAAAATGTAGAGGAAATGAATAAATTTATGGAATCACACAGTCTCCCAAGATTTAAGCATGAAGAGATTAAAACCAATATCTTGAGTAGACCAACATCATCTTCTGAAATTGCATTCATAATGAAGGACCTACAACGTGAACAAAAGCCCTGGGCCAGATAGATTCACAGCTGAACTTTTCCCAGATGTACTAAGAAGAAGTAATGTTATTTACTTATTGATTTTTTTAGACAGAGTCTCACTCTATCACCAGGCTGGAATGCAGTGGCGTGATCTTGGCTCACTGCAACCTCCACCTCCCACGTTCAAGTGATTCTCGTGCCTCAGCCTCTTGAGTATCTGGGACTACAGGTGCATGCCACCACACCTGGCTATTTTTTTTTTTTTTTAGTAGAGACAGGGTTTCACCATGTTGGCCAGGCTAGTCTCAAACTCCTGACCTAAGGTGATCTACCTGCCTTGGCCTCCCAAAATGCTGGGATTACAGGCATAAGCCACTGTGCCCAGCCACTAATGTTAATCTTACTGATACTACTCTAAGTAATCAAGGAGGAAGGCCTCCTCTTGAAATTTTTCTATAAATACAGCATCAGTCTGATACCAAAATCTGGCAGAGACACAACAAAAAAAGAAAGCTTAGGTCAGTATTCCTAATGAACAGAAATGCAAAAATCCTGAACAAAATATTAGTGAACTGATTCCAGCAGCACATCAAAAAATTCATCCACCATGATCAAACAGTCTTCATTCCTAGGATGCAAGGTGTGTAAAACACACACAAATCAACAAATTTGATTCACTACATGACCAGAATTGAAAGCAAAACCCATATGATTATCTTAACAGACACAGAGAAAGCTTTACATGAAATCCAAAATCCCTTCATGTTTAAAAAAACTCTCAACAGACTAGGCATCAAAGAAACATGCCTCAAAATAGTAAGAGTCATGTGTGACAAACCCACAGCCAACATCATATCGAATGGGCAAAAGCTCAAAACATGTCCCTTGAGAACTAGAAAAGAATAAGGATGCCTTCTCTCCCTACTCCTGTTCAATATAGTGCTGGAAGTCCTAGACAAAACAATCAGGCAAGAGAAAGATATCAATGGAATGCAAATAAGAAAAAAATAACTCATATATCTCCCTTCACTGAAGATATGATTCTATACCTGGAAAATTATAAAGACTCTTCCAAAAGGTTCCTAGGAGTGATAAACGACTTTAGTAACATCTCAGGATAACAAAATACGTGTACAAAAATTAAGAAAATTTCTATACACCAACAATGTGTTGATTGAGAGTGACATTAAGAACGAAGTCCCACTTAACAATAGCCATAAAGAAAATGAAATACCTAGGAATGCAGCTAACAAAGGATGTGAAAGATATCTATAAGGAGAACCACAAAACACTGCTGAAATAAATCAGAGATGATACATACAAATTGAAAAACAATCCATGCTCATGGATTGGAAAAATCAGTTTCTTTAAAATGGCCATACTGCCAAAAGAAATTTACAGATTCATTGTTATTCCTATAAAACTACCAGTGACATTCTTCAAAAAATTAGAACTATTCTAAAACTTATATGAAACCAAAAAAGAGCCCAAAATAACCAAAACAATCCCAAGATAAAAAAGAACAAAGCCACAGGTATCATACTATCCAACTTAATCCTATAAAGCCATAGTAACCAAGACAGCTTGCTACTGGTACAAAATAAGACATATAGACTAATGGAACACAGCAATAAAGCTGCACACTTACACCTATCTGCTCTTCAATAAGGCTGACAAGAACAAACAATGGGAAAAGTACTCTCTATTCAATAAATAGTTCTGAGATAACGGACTAGCCATCTGCAGAAGACTGAATCTTGATCTTCACATTGCACCATACACAAAAATTAACTAAAAATCCATCCAAGATTTAAATGTAAGACCTCAAATTATTAAAATCTTGGAACACAATCTATGAAATACTCTCCTCAACGTACTTCTTGGCAAAGAATTTTGGGCTATGTCCCCAAAAGCAATTGCAAGTAAAACAAAAATAGTAAGTAGGACCTAATTAAATAAGAGTTGCTGCATAGAAAAAACTTCTGTTTACTTTTGTCTGTCAACAAAGTAAACAGACAACCTATAAAATGGAAGAAAAAATTTGCAAACTAAGCATCTGAAAAAGGCATAAGATTTAGTATCTAAGGACTCTTAAACCAACAAGCAAAAACAAACAAACAAAACTTCATTTAAAAAAATAGACAATGGACAGGAATACACCCCTCTCAAAAGAAGACATTAATGTGGCCCACAAACTTTAAAAATAGTTCATCTTCACTAATCACCAGAGAAATGCACGTCAAAACCACAATGAGATACCATATCACACCAGTCAGAATGACTATTATTAAAAAGTCAAAAACAACAGATGCTGGTGAGGCTGCAAAGAAAAAAAGTACACTTATACATTTTTGGTGGGTATGTAAATTAGTCCAGCCACTATGGAATGCAGTCTAGTGATTTCTCAAAAAACTTACAACGGAGCTATTGTGAACCCCAAATATCTGAGACAGGTCCCAGTCAATTTAGAAAGTTTATTTTTCCAAGATTAAGGACATGCCTGTTACAGACTCAGGAGGTCCTGATGACATTTGCCCCCGGTGGTTGGGGCACAGCTTGGTTTTATACATTTTGGGGAGATATGAGATATCAATGAATATATGTAAGATAAACATTGGTTTGATCTGCAAAGGCGGGACAACATGAAGTGGGGAGAAGGTCTCCAGGTCCTAGTTACATGAGACACAAAGGTTACATTATTTTGAGATTCTGATTAGCTTTTCCAAAAGAGGCAATCAGATATGCATTTATCTCAGTGAGCATAGAGATGACTTTGAGTAGAATGGGAGGCAGGTTTGCCTTAAGTAGTTCCCAGGTTCACTTTTCCCTTTAGCTTAGTGACGTTGATGTCCCAAGATTTATTTTCGTTTCACATTATCATTTGACCCAGCAATTCCATTACTGGGTATATGCCAAATAGAAAATAAATTATTCTACAAAAAATATGCACAGACCCGTGTGTTCATCTTTGTGTTATTCACAGAGGCAAAGATACAGAATCAACTCAGTTGCCCATCAACGGAAGATTGCATGAAGAAAATGTGGATCATAAACAACATGGAATAATACACAGCCATAAAAAAGAATGAAATCATGTTCTTTTTTAATTTATTATTATACTTTAAGTTCTGGGGTACATGTGCAGAATGGGCAGGTTTGTTACATAGGTATACACCTGCCATGCTGGTTTGCTGCATTCATCACCCCATCATCTACATTAGGTGTTTTTCCTAATGCTATCCTCCCCTAGCACCCCATCCCCTGCTATCCCTCCCCTAGCCTCCCACTCCCCGACAGGCCCCAGCGTGTGATGTTCCCTTTCCTGTGTCTATGTGTTATCATTGTTCAACACCCACTTATGAGTGAGAATATGAAGTGTTTGGTTTTCTGTTCTTATGTCAATTTGCTGAGAATGATGGTTTTCAGCTTTATCCATGTCCTTGCAAAGGACATGAACTCATTCTTTTTTATGGCTGCATAGTATTCTCTGGTGTATATGTGACACATTTTCTTTATCCATTCTATCATTGATAGGCATTTGTGTTGGTTCCAAGTCTTTGCTATTGTGAAAAGTGCTGCAATAAACATATGTGTGCATTTGTCTTTATAACAGAATGATTTATAATCCTTTGGGTATATGCTCAGTAATGGGATTGCTGGGTCAAATGGAATTTCTATTTCTAGGTGCTTGAGGAATCGCCACACGGTCTTCCACAATGGTTGAACTAATTTACACTCCCACCAACAGTGTAAAAGTGTTCCTATTTCTCCACATCCTTTCCAGCATCTGTTGTCTCCAGATTTTTTAATGATCGCCATTCTAACTGGCATGAGATGGTATCTCAATGTGGTTTTGATTTGCATTTCTCTAGTAACCAGTGATGATGAGCTTTTTTTCATATGTTTTCTTGGCTACATAAAAGTCTTCTTTTGAGATGTGTTTGTTCATATCCTTCACTCACTTTCTAATTTTTTTTAAAATTTGTTTAAGTTCTTTGTGGATTCTGGATGTTAGCCCTTTGTCAAACAGGTAGATTGCAAAAAAAAAAAAAATTCCCATTCTGTTGGTTGTCTGTTCACTCTAATGATAGTTTCTTTTGCTATGCAGAAGATCTTTAGTTTAATTAGATCCCATTTGTCTACTTTGGCTTTTGTTGCCATTGCTTTTGGTGTTTTAGTCATGAAGACTTGACTATGCCTATGTCCTGAATGGTATTTCCTAGGTTTTCTTCTAGGGTTTTTATGGTGTTAGGTCTTATGTTTAAATCTTTAATTCATCTGGAGTTAATTTTTGTATAAGGTGTAAGGAAAGGATCCAATTTCAGCTTTCTGCATATGGCTAGCCAGTTTTCCCAACACCGTTTATTAAATAAGGAATCCTTTCCCCATTACTTGTTTTTGTCATGTTTGTCAAAGATCAGATGGGTATAGATGTGTGGCATTATTTCTGAGGCCTCTGTTCTGTTCCATTGGTCTATATCTCTATTTTGATATCAGCACCATGTTGCTTTGATTACTGTAGCCTTGTTGTATAGTTTAAAGTAAGGTATTTCTGGGAAAAACTGATTCATGACCAGAGAAGGTTAATTCAAATTTCTCTTAATCATACATAATTCAATAAAATAAAAAAATCAATATCATAGTATTTGTTATTAAATATGATGTTATGTGTTGGTGGTTAATGGTTCTGAAAAAGATCAAGATGATTTAAAATTTAGAGAAAATCATCTTTCCTGGCTTAATATGAACTTGTGTGTTTGATAATGCTCTGAAATTCAGAATTCCTACCCAGTATTTCAAGTATTGATTTATAGTCATGTAAAGATATCTGTATTTCCAATTTTATTCCTTAAATTTCATTTTCCTTTTAAATAACCACTGAGTACTGCTAGCAGAAAACACTCCCTCAGTTAGTCCTCTGTGTTTAAAGATCCTACATGCTGAGAAGATTGGAAAAAAATGAACCCCTAGTCTCCATGACAAAACTACTTTATAGTAGTCATGAGCTTTGAGTCGTCTTTCCAATAGGCAGATCATGTATTGGTTAGGTACCAGCTCCTTGTATCTGAAGACACACCTTTATGAAGTCTTTGGTTTAGGTACCAACTAAAATCATAGAACTATTATAACTTGAGCGGAAACCTGTAACCTAGGCAAGCAAAAAAGTAGAGGATAGAAATTAACCACATCACATTGCGAGTCAGGACACTTGGATTTAATTTAAATTTTGACTGTGTGATCTTGGGAGCATGCTTAACCTTTCTGAGCTTTTATCTGTAATAAAGGGATATTAATACTATGTCAATGTTGATGTAAGGATGAAGAGAGATGTATGTTTTCTATTACATAGTAGGCTCTTAAACATTTAGTTATAAGGAATAATGGCCTATTCCTTTGAGGCCTGGGAGGGGACACAGGGGAAAAGATGTCAAGGTGGATAAAAAGAAACACAAACCATATCTCCCTGCCTGACAGAATTACTCTGTCGCTTTAAGTATAAAATCGTTAACCCCAGTTATGCTTCCTGTTGACACTTTAGCTCTCAAGATTTCTGTATTTTCTTAGGCCTCATTGAGATAACTGAGCCACTCCGTGGCTCATGATTGCCTTCTGGGTTTCTCATGACCTGTCTAGCTCATACCAGGCACTAGACTGGACTTTATCCTCCAGTTAAGTATTTCAGGTTGTTTTTCTCTGAGTGATTCCTTACTTGCCATGTATCTTTTCCTATCCCATGTTCTCTGGCTCTTGACAAACATGTTCCAGAGCACAGATTATAGGTAAGTGGACTATGAGATAGGAAGGCAAAGTCACCTTCACATATAGTGCAAACATCAATATTTAAATATTCTCTGTTGAATGTGGCTCTATGAGAGCACTTATTTCCCAGTCTTTGAAAATCAGTTCATTACATTCCATCAATATTGAATTAACCTTGATAGGTGTCTTACATTGTATTCATTGTATTCAGTACTGTGAAAAGTCATTTACAATCAACCAAACTACATAAAATCAAGGGAATGGTAAAGTAAATTATGATACACCCATATGATGGATCATTGCAGTTATTAAAATGATGTTTACAAAAAGTTTTTAATGACATAGGAAAATGCTACTGATATAATGCCTAGTGAAAATATAGGTTACAAAAATGTTCCACATATTATTTAAATCATCTAAGTAAAATTAAATGTATGGATTTTAATATATATAAAATATTATAACTTGTAATATTAGGAATACATATCAAAAGCAAAATATATTTAAGTATGCATATATATAGGTATACATATAAAATGTACTAGAAATATATATAACGTTAACAGTGATTATCTATGGGTGAAGGGATTCTAGGTAAGATTTTTTGGTTTATATTTTCTCTCCTCTTTCCCCCTTAATATTCTACAGTATGCAAGCAATATTTTTTATAATCAGCAGGAAATAAGTGTTCATTATTCCAAACAGTTACCATAACCAACATTAGTTGTGTCTGAGCTGCAAAATCAATTCATCATTTAGGTAGCTGTTACCTGAATCCTTGATTGCTTTTCATCTTGAGTGCACATGGTTTCTGATACTGGCAAGGCCAAATGGGTATGTTTAACCCTGTAAACTTTGGTTGAAAAATATGCTAAATAGTCAAATAATTATATTAATACAGACTCTTTGTGCTATAATCTATATTTTGCTCTCTGAAATAAGAGTTATGGTAGACTACATAATGACCCCCAACCAAAGATATCCATATCATAATCCCTGGAACTTGTATCTTTCATCTTATATGGAAAAAAAAAAAAGATTTTATACATGTGACCGAGTATCTTGAGATGGGATCCTAAATGCAATCATAGGTTTTCTTGTGAGCAAGAGGTGGAGGGAAACTAGACACAGACAGAAAAGGATTATGTAATGTGACCTTATAAGCAGAGATTGGAGTGATTCAGCTACGCGCCAAGTTCTGCCTGCAGCCACCAGATACTGAAAGAGGCAAAGAAGAGCTTTTCTATTAGAGCCTCTAGAGGGAGAATGATGATATAATAAAATTCTGTCCTCTTGAGTCACCAGGTTTGTGATAATTTGTTATAATATCTAGGGGAATTTAATACTGGTTATAATAAAATGCATGAAACATGGTCTCTGGCAATGAAGGGTTCCTGGACTAGAAAAGTCTAGTGAGGCATAAAGAAAGAAAATTATACAGCATTGTTATAAGTGTCTGACTTCCACAGTGAGGGCTGGACAATTCTTTCTAGAGGAGGTGACACTGGAGAATTATTACTTACCGGTAACAGGACTTGCTGCCTAATTTAAGAGAAAGAGGCTTCAGACCTGTTTGCGTAGCACAGTGGGTAGATTGATTTGTGGCAGCAGTGGGTAGAGCACAGTGGAGAGTCTACCCGACTGGGAGTCCAGAGATGTGTGTTTTGATGCACTGAACTTGGCATCTGACATTAACTAGCTGTGTGACTTTTGGTAAGTCACTTCATTTATTTGCACCTAAATTTCTCTCTATATAAAATTTAATGTTTGGACTAAATTTCTAAGGATCTTCTGCCATTCCGAATTTTCTTAAGTCACTGTTTGATGACACTTGGGGAGTGAAATGGTCAACCAATATATGTGGGCTCTTAAATTACAAGTGTTTATAAGACTGAGATAAATGTTCATAAAATTGTGAGTAAAATACAAAATGTTTTGATATAAGAATGGATTTGTGTGAATGTAATTCCATGCAAATATTTGCATACCTATGAAATACTCGGTACTCAGTAGGCATACAGGCATTCATTGTATAATATTATGTTTGCCAAGTTTTCTACTCGTAAATTGTTTATATTAAACTAACATAGACTCCTGACCTACACTTAGTGAGTGATTGCAGACACCAAATTGGGAGCCAAGGTTTAGAAAGACAAATGAGAACAAAAGGTTTAGCAATAGGTGAAAATTGTGTGTCACAGTGATGGAGTGTAAGTACAAAGGTTAGAATGGTTTAATCAACCCAGTTGCCTAAAATATACACACATACACATACACACACCACACGCACACACACACAAGCGATAAACAAATACTACTACTCTGATTTCTTGCTGAAACCTTAATAAGAAGGTTAAGACTGTCCTCTAGGGTATCAGGTGACATGAAGCAAGCTTTGCTCATGAAAGAACTACAGATTATTGGCAAGATTGACTTATTGCCTCAGAGGAGCCAGCAACAGATAAAAATTCAGTGGTTGTTATTCAATTTATCTTTCCTACTAATCTAAGGCAGAACCAAGCTCATAGTATGTTTTATTCATGGCATTATTTACAGTCTTATACCAGACTATAGAAAACTACTAAAATTTAAGTGTTAACTATCAGAGTTCAATTCATGCAAATGCTGCTCTTTTGTATGAACTGAACTCTGGTGTTTATTAATACATGAAACCTGAAATCTGAACTGAAATCTAGTTCATATTAATACATGAAATCTGATGGAAATATTTTACAGATGAAGTACTCCAAGATAAATCCAAGTTAGCTGGGTGCAGGAAGAATGGGGTGTTGTGCAGCGGAACCCATCAGGCAAAGACAAAAATTAGAGCAGTGGGCCAGGTGAGAAACAGTTTATTGTGAGAGAGAACATCTGCTTTGGTGTTGCTCTTACATAAACCATGATACTGAAAGTGGTGAAAATTGAAATGAAGGAGTCCATCAAAGGCCAGATCACAGAGCTTTTTGTATCTCTAGCCAAGAAGGTTGATAGTGACCCTATCAGACCAGTGGAGAATATTTGAAAGTAGTTCTCACATTTGAGACAGGTGGAAAGATAGCTGGAGGGTGACACAGAGAGAAACCATTTTGGCTTCCATACATAAACCATGTTAGGCATTTAACAAAGTTTACTCAAGAATCAGTATAATCAATAAAGAAATTATTAATGCAAACAGTAAACAACTGAATGAACTACAACTCAAAGCAGTGAGTTGAGAGTACCTTCAAGAGCCAAAATTCCTTGTGGCACAATATTGTGCCAGTAGTTTTTGCAATTCTGAGTTGCCTGAAGACAGATTGTTTGTCTTAAAGAATCATGTTCTGACATAAGGTGAAATTTCCCAATAAAACTTTTTAATATCTCTCTTCTTTTATCCATGCTCTCAGTCTTTCTTCCTTCAATTCAGTTTTACTCACTGTAACCTGATTTATCTTCCAAAGCACAATTGTGCTCATGCCCTTGTTACAAAACCACCATTGACTCATGTTCCCGTTTAGCCACTGCCTAAAAATAAAATCCAGATTCTCTGCTGTCAGCTCTCTGGTTCCAACTCAAAGTTCTCACATTTTCTCTTATTATTATCTTTTAAGTCACTACTTGGTTAATCTAAACTAAATAACTTTTTCTTTCTCTTGACATCCTGCATACTTCTGACCATGGTGGTTCATAGTGTCCTTGCCATCTCTGCACCTTCACCTTCTGTCATCACGTAGGACTCAGCTCAGATGTTTGCTCCTCCATTATCCTTTTCCTGATCCTCACTCTGGGAGTCTTTGTTCCTCCCTTTCCCCTCTTTATGATATTCTCTCTATATCTGCCATATAATTCTTTGCATATTTCAGCTTGTGTTGCTTATCATGTTCGCTCAGCCAAGCTCACTGAGAGTGAGAATATCTTATTCAGCACTGTAAGCTCTATTTTTTATTTGTTGTCCTACATGAAGTTCTTTTTCCACTCTTTCATCTGTAGGAGTCTTCTATACCATTGAAAACCTAGTTCATTTATTGTATCTCCAATGCTTTTCCTGACTTCTTTTTCCCATCATGGGAAAATTTTCCACCCACCCTCGGTGGCCCTATAGCCTTTTGTTCATTTCATATGACCGCTAAAATTTAAGTGTTAAATACCAGAGTTCATTTCATGTCAATGTTACTCTCTTTTTCTTCCCCTCAGGTAAAATTCTGATAATAAGAAAAATAGTATGAAATCTGAAAGCGTAGACTCTTTTGAGATATTTAAGGATATCATAGTTGATATCTTTTGTTGAAGTATAATCAAATCCATCAATGATGCCAATATCCAGAGTCATTAAACATTAATATGAAATCCTAATATTACAAGTTATTTCACATCTCTTTCTTTTGTTTAGGCATGTAGAAGCTTCCATATCCAGGATTACGCATTGGTAGAGTTGATGATCCTTTTTCTCTTATCAGTGTTCCTCAGTCTCATAATTATTCTCTGAAACAAAAAGGTTTCACATATATAGAGAGCATTTCAAATTAATTTTCACATGATTGTTCAAAATACTGTTCTTTAGGAAAATTAAATAGTTCTTTCAGAGTACATTATTTCTCAGGATCGCTACAAGTGGTATTTGAAAAAAAAAATAACCCTAGAAATTTGACTGAAATTAGCTTTGAAGTAGTTCTCATAGCATATATATATATATATATATATATATAAAATCAAGAGACGTTTTAATGAGTGTATTGTGTAGGTGCCATATCTACATAGAATAATGTTAGAATGGAATAAAGGAAAGGGCTTCATCACTTGCCTCAAACTTCAGTAGCATTAGAGGCTTTCTTTTTCTTCATGAAATCAATCTTAAAGCTATCACACTTGACCTCAGGGTTAGAACCTGGGTTAGGAAAGTTAAGTACTCAGCTGAGGTGCAGTATGTAAGATGGAGTATGGTTAAGCCATGTATATATTTACAAGTTTCGTGTTTTAGTCAGCATGTTTTGGAATTTATTTTTTTTAAATGTATTAAAATAGTGTTTATCTTGATAATTGATTTTTGTGGTACCACCGATCCACCTTAATTTTGCATTTGAGTGAGTGGCTCATGCCCCTCTCTCTACCCCTGGGCTTTCTTGTCTTATGGCATATGCATACTAAGGCTTACACTCTTTTTGCCTGCCTCAGCCATGAACCTTCAAAACCAGTCTAACTCACCCACTAAGACTGTTGACATTTAAACATTATTATCAAGATTTATGCATTCAATGTATATAGTAACTCTTGATAAACTGTGTGTTGTCATGGGCTTCTGTGTGCCATATTAACTTTACTGAGATAAACAGTCCATATTACCAGATTGCTTTGTTTGTGTAATCTGGAGAGTGTTTCAGAATTTAGTGAGAGCTAGGGGACTGATATATTTTTGGTGATGTTTTATAATTCTTATGGACAAAGAAGACTGGCTAAAGGGAAACAAAATAATTACTACTTTTGGTACAGTAGCCTATAAGATACTTGTTTTGCTTAAGAGATTAATTATTTATAAGCAACTTATTATCCATCCACACTTCTTGTTGTCTGGATTCACATGTATCCAATGGTATTAGGTAAGGAGCATTTTTAATTTCTAAAGACTGTGGCACACGATGGTGATCATTTTCAGTGGCCACTGCTCTACAGCATTGCAGCAAGCTGCTTAGGAATGAAAATTAATATTATTCACATAGATCCTAGGATATCTGTCCAAAGTTTCAGGTTGATTTCCACAGTGCTTTTAAAAATCGAATAATAGTTTACACAGTACGAAATCTCACATAGCTCTTCACTCCAGCATGTTAATCATTAGTGTCCTATGATTTTTTGTACAGAGCCCGTAACCTAACTCTAATAATACTGGGAAATGTCATGGCAGCTAATGTTTACTTTTCAAGTATCTTTTTATTTGAATCAGTTAAAGATTGCAGTTAAGACACACGCACACGTACGTTCATAGCAGCACTGTTTACAATAGCAAAGACCTGGATCCAACCCAAATGCCCATCAATGATAGACTAGACAAGGAAAATGTGGCCCATATACACCATGGAATACTCTGCAGCCATAAAAAACGATGAGTTTGTGTCCTTTGTAGGGACATGAATGAATCTGGAAACCAGCATTCTCAGCAAACTGACACAAGAACAGAAAATCAAACACCTCATGTCCTCACTCACAAGAAGATTTTGAACAGTAAGAACACATGGACACAGGGAGGGGAGCATCACACACTGGAGTCTGTTGAGGGGGGGCAAGGGAGGGACAGCGGGTGGGGGTGGGGAGGTCAGGGAGGGATAACATGGGGAGAAATGCCAGATGTAGGTGATGGAAGGATGGAGGCAGCAAACCACATTGCCATGTGTGTACCTATGCAACAATCCTGCATGATCTGCACATGTACCCTAGAACCTAAAGTACAATAAAAAAAGACTGCAGTTTTCTTTTTTGAAACTTTAAGCAAAACTGGAAATTTATTATTTTGATATATAGCATAAATGTCAGCAAAGATGCAGAACCAGAGAGATTGTATGGGCTTTAGAAATCATATTATGTAATATTTTTATTTTACAGATAGAGAAACAGATACTACAAAGGTAACACCAATATTATAACCCATTCTTCCTCTCTTTAGGTACACTTATGTGTAACATGTGGGTTTATTTAAAATCATGTGAATGTAAATGTACACTTGTTCATACTCATCTAATGGCTTTTGGGGAGCCCATTTCATGTGTCTTCTTCTCTGCTAAAAACAATAAATGCCTTCCTGTGATATTCAACTAAGTAATATATACAATAGATTATATTGGACAAGATTTCCCTGAGGTTTTTTCTTTTTTCTTCTGCGCTTTAAAATCACTTTAAAAGTCTTTATTAGTAGACATTTTTCTATTCCTTAACATATAAATGAATCTTCTAACAGGGTTATTTTAGTTTTAGAATAAAATGTGGAGATTGGAAAGGTAGAAAAGAGAAAGATGAAGCAGACAAGAAGTTTTGAATTAGGCTTTGGTGAACTTATTAGACATTTGACTAAGAAATCCCCAGTTTTTAAAATTTTATTCTGATTCCTTTTCTATCTGATATACTAAGAAGCACTAGTATATTGGTAAAGAGGCTGGAATCAGATCAGATATCATTCCAGAATCTGATGTCTTCTAGACTTAATACATCCTAGTAAAGACTTTATTGTGCAAAAACTCAGTGCCTTTGGAAGAGGTCTTGTAGAATATCTCTGGTGTTTATGGAGGATTTTCAATTAGTTAGGATGAATTAAAAATCATCTATTTAACAATACACAGGATTTGAAGTTCTGATTGTACATAGTTCTAAAGGAGTTACATTCTTTCAGAATAAAAAATACTCCTCAATACATATATTAAACCCCGACTTTTGGTTTATGGATGCTATATTGGATACTATAATAACAAGGAGCTAGGACCAAATGCTTCACATGTCAAACATCATGTGACTTTGTGGTCTGAAAGAACATAAGCACAAGTGAGCTAGCAAAAATATGTTTTCTACTATCATCTATATATACTATAGGAAATGCCCAAAATAGAGTGCAATGCATTTAATAGTCAAATCAATTTTCTGAATTTGGTGATCAGTATTCTCCAAGACAGTCATTAGAAGTGTTAATGTAGATATACTCTAAAATTGACCAAATAATCGGACATAAAATACTCCTCAGTAAATGCAGAATAACCGAAATCATGACTGCTCTCTAGGACCACAGTGCAAGAGAATTCAAAATCAACACTAACAAATTCTCTCAAACCATAAAATTACAGGGAAATTAAATAACCTACTCTTAAATTACTTTTGGATAAATAAATTAAGGCAGAAATCAAAAGTTCTTTGAAATTAAGGAGAACAAAGATACAACATACTAGAATCTCTGGGACATAGCTAAGACAGTATTAAGAGGAAAATTCACAGCACTAAATGCCCATATCAAAAAGTTAGAAATATCTCTATTTAATAACCTAACATCACAGCTACAAGAACTAGAGAACCAACAGCAAACCAAATCCAAAGACAGCAGAAAACAAGAAATAATCAAAATTAGAGCAAAACTGAAGAGATTGAGACACAAAATCTATTCAAAAGATAACAAATCCAGGACTTGGTTTTTTGAAAAACATAATAAAATAGAATGCTACCTAGACTAATAAGGAAAGAGAGGTCTAAATAATCTTATTATTTAGATAACCACTAACCTTATAAAAATACACATAACTATCAGAGAATATTATGAGTACCTCTATGTATAGAGTCTAGAAAATCTAGGAGAAATAGATAAATTTTTTAATACTTACACCCTCTCAAACTGAACAAAGAGGAAATTGAATCTCTGAACAGACAACTACCAAGCTCCAAAATTGAATCAGTAATAAATAGGCTACAAAACAAAGAAAGCCAAGACCTGGCAGATTCACAGACAAATTCTACCAAATATACAAAGAAGAGCTGGTATCATTCCTACTGAAACTATTGCAAAAAATTGAGGAGGAGGGACTCTTTCCAAACACGTTCAATGAGGCCAGCATCATTCTGATACCAAAACCTGGCAGAGACACAATGAAACAAGTAAATTTTAGGCCAATATCCTTGATAAATATTAATACAAAAATCGGTAACAAAATACTGGCAAAGTGAATCTATTAGCACATCAAAAAGCTTATCCATCAGGATCACATAGGCTTTATTCCTGGGATGCAAAGTTGATTCAACAACCTTTCATGGTTGGTTCAATGTTGTGTACTTATTGATACACAAATCAACAAATGTGATTCATCATATAAACACAGTTAAAAATAGAAAAACACATGATTATCTCGATAGATGCAGAAAAAACTCTCAATAATATTCAACATCCCTTCATGTTTAAAACTCTAAACAAGGTAGGTATTAAAGAAACATACCACAAAATAATAGGAGCTATCTATGACAAACCCAGAGCCCACATCATACTAAATGAGTAAAAGCTAGAAACATTCCCTTTGAAAACTCGTGTAAGACCAGGATGCCCTCTCTCACTACTCTTATTCAATGTAGTGTTGGAAGCCCTGACTAGAGCAATCAGGCAAGAGAAATAAATAAAGGGCATAATAATAGGAAGAGAGGAAGTGAAACTATCCCTGTCTGCAGATAACATAATTCTATATCTAGAAAAGTCCATAGTCTTGGCCCTAAAGCTCCTTAAGCTAATAAACAATTTCAGTGAAGCCTCAGAATACAAAATCAATGCACAAAAATGACTAGCATTTGTATATACCGACCCAACAACAGTCAAGCTGGGATCCAAATAAGGAATGCAATCCCCTTCACAATTGCCACAACAAGAATAAAATAACTAGAAATACAGTAAACTAAGGGGAAGAATGATCTCTATTAGGAGAATGGAAAAGTCATTCCAAGCTCATGGATAAGAAGAATCAATATTGTTAAAACAGCCATACTGCCCAAAACAGTTTATACATTCATTGCCATTCCCATCAAATTACCAATGACATTTTTCACAGAACTAGGAAACACTTTTTAAAAATTCATATAGAACCAAAAAAAAAAAAAAAAAAACCCAAAAAGCCAAGGCAATCCTAATCAAAAAGAACAAAGCTGGAAACATCATGCTACCCAACTTCAAACTATAGTACAGGGCTATAGTAACCATAACAGCATGGTACTGGTACAAAAAAAAAAAAGACACGTAGACCAAAGGAATAGAACAAAGAGCCCAGAAATAAGGACACACACCCACAGCCATCTGACCTTTGACAAAGCTGACAAAAACAAGCAATGGGAATATTCAATAAATAGTGCTGGAATAACTGGATAACCATATGCAGAAGATTGACCCTGAACCCCTTCTCTATACCATGTACAAAAGTCAACTCAAAATGGATCAGACTTAGATATAAAACTCAAAACTATAGAAACCCTATAAGACAACCTAGGAAATACCATCCTAGACATAGGAAAAATCAAAGATTTCATAACAAAGATGCTAAAAGCAATTTCAACAAAAGAAAATATTGATAAATTACATATAATTAAACTGAAGAGCTTCTGTGCAGCAAAACAAACTATCCACAGAACAAACAGGAAACCTACAGAATGGGAGAAAATTTTTGCAACCATGCATCTGACAAAGATCAAATATCCAGTATCTATAAGGAACTTAAATATATGAGAACAAAAGCAATCACATTAAAAAGTGCATAAAGGATATAGAAAAAAATGTTCTGAGGGGGACCAAGATGGCCAAAAGGGAGCTTCTCTGGAGTGCAGGTCCCACTGAGTGAGACACAGAACCAGAGCAATAACCATATCTCCGAGTGAGGTACCAGGTTCGTTCCAAAGGGACTGGTTGAACAGCAGGATTAATCCAAAAAAAGGTGGCAAAAGTAGCCCAAAGGGGGCAAACCGAGGCAAGGCGGAGGTGTGCCCCACCTGGGAAGTGTATCTGGCATGGAGGATCAGGGGGACATCACCTCCTTTGTACTCTGAATCAGATGCACCATTTCATTCTGAGAGGTCGATAGCACACAGCCCAGGAAAACGCCACCTGGCTGAGAACTGCCCTGAGTTGTAGACCCGGGTGACAGCCTAGGCCGGCAGCCCTAGTCAGACCAGTGCCTTGTCAGCACAGACCAGGGCAGAGACTTGAACTAACACTGAGAAGGCTTGGGAGAAGGAACTGCCTGTCCTACAGAAGGGAGAGTTGAAAGTGGGGAGGGAGATATGGCCAGACAGGTCCCATTCCCACAAGATCCAGCAACCAGAATCCCTCTCACAGGGGAGTCTCGCAGTTAACACATCAGACTGAGCTCTATCCGGGAGCAGTGGACTCAGCAGAGGGAAAGAAGTCTGCCATTGGGAAGGCGGGGCTAATCCCACTGGCATAAGCGGAAACCAGGTGAAGAACAAACAGCAGCCTGGCAGAGATCGAGGCAGCCCAGCAGCGCCTCCACAGGCAGACAACGGACAGACTGTCTCAAGTGGCACATTGACACCTGCATTAAAAAAATAAAAGCCTCATACAGGGGAAATAACCCCAACTTTAACAGAAAGGACTTCCACTCAGAGATCCCACCCAAAATCACCAACTTCAAAGATCAAGGATAAATAAGTCCATAAAGATGGGAAGACACCAGTACCAAAAGGATGAAAACATCAATGTACATAATGCCTCTCCTCCCCAGAGAGATCACAACTCACCAGGAAGGCAACAAAACAGATCAGAGAATGATTTTAATGAACTGACAGAAGCAGGCTTCAGAAGATGGGTAATAACAAACTTCTCTGAGCTAAAAGAACATGTTCTAACCCAATGCAAAGAAACTAAGAACCTTGAAAAAAGATTAGACAAAATGCTAACTAGAATAACCAGCCTAGAGAAGAACATAAACGCCTTGATGGTGCTGAAAAACACAGCACAAGAACTTTGTGAAGCATATACAAGTTTCAATAGTAGAACCAATCAAGCAGAAGAAAGGATATCAGAGACTGAAGATCGACCCAACGAAATAAAAAAAGAAGGCAAGAAAAGAAAGAAAAAAAGTGAAAAGAAATGAACAAAGCCTCCAAGAAATCTGGGATTATGTGAAAAGACTTAATCTATGCTTGATTGGTGTACCTGAAGAGGATGGGGAAAATGAATCCAAGGTGGAAAACACTCTTCAGGATATTATCCAGGAGAACTTCCTGAACCTAGCATAGCAGGCCAACATTCAAATACAGGAAATGCAAAGAACACCACAGAGATATTCCTCAAGAAAAGCAACCCCAACACACATAATTGTCAGATTCACCAGGGTTGAAATGAAGGAAAAAAATGCTAAGGGCAGCCTGAGAGAAAGGTCAGGTCACCCACAAAGGAAAGCCCATCAGACTCACAGCAGATTTCTTGGCACAAACCCTACAAGCCAGAAGAGAGTGAGGGCCAGTATTCAACATCCGTAAAGAAAAGAACTTTCATGAAACCCCGTCTCTACTAAAAATACAAAAATTACCTGGGCATGGTGGCGCACACATGTAGTCTCAGCTACTCCGAAGGCTGAGGCAGGAGAATTGCTTGAACCCAGGAGGCGGAGGTTGTGGTGAGTCGAGATCACGCCATTGCACTCCAGCCTGGGTAACAAGAGCGAAACTCCGTCTCAAAAAAAATAAATAAATAAAAATAACAAAAAAAACTTTCAACTCAGAATCTCATATCCAGCCAAACTAAGCTTCATAAGTGAAGGAGAAATAAAATCCTTTATGGACAAGCAATTACTGGAAGATTTCGTTGCCACCAGACTTGCCTTGCAAGAGCTCCTGAGGGAAGCACTAAACATGGAAAAAAAACATCCAGTACCAGCCACTGCAAAAACGAACCAAGTGGTAAAGACCAATGATGCAATGAGGAAACTGTGTCAACCAATGGGCAAAACAACCAGTAACAAAATCGCAGGATCAACTGCACACATAACAACATTAACATTAAATGTAAATGGCCTAAATGCCCCAATCAAAAGAGACAGACTGGCAAACTGGGTAAAGCGTCAAGATCCATTGGTGTGCTGTATTCAGGAGACCCATCTCACATGCAAAGACACACATAGACCCAAAATAAAGGGATGGAAGAAGATCTACCAAGCAAATGGAGAGGAAAAAAAAAAAAAAAAAAGCAGGAGTTGCAATCCTAATCTCTGATAAAATGGACTTTAAAATGACAAAGATCAAAGGAGACAAAGAAGGGCATTACATAATGGTAACAGGATCAATCCAACCAGATGAGCTAACTATCCTAAATATACATATGCACCCAATGCAGGAGCACCCAGATACATAAAGCAAGTTCTTAACAACCTACAAAGAGACTTAGACTTCTGCAAAATAATAGTGGGAGACTTTAACCCTCCACTGTCAATATTAGACAGATCAACGAGACAGAAAATCAACAAGGATATTCAGGAATTGAATGCAGAACTGGAACAAGTGGACTTAATTAACATCTACAGAACTCTCCACCCCAAAGCCACAGAATATACATTCTTCTCAGCACCACATCACACCTACTGTAATATTGACCACATAATTGGAACTAAATCACTCCTCGGCAAATGCAAAAGAATGGAAATCATAACGAACAGTCTCTCAGACCACAGTGCAATCAAATTAGATCTCAGGATTAAGAACCTGACTCAAAACTGCACAACTTCATGGAAACTGAACAACTGGTTCCTGAATGTCAACTGGATAAACAATGAAATGAAGGCAGAAATAAAGATGTTCTTTGAAACCAATGAGAACAAGGAAACAATGAGAATCTCTGGAACACATTCAAAGCAGTGTCTAGAGGGAAATTTATAGCAATACATGCCCACATGAGAAGCGAGGAAAGATCAAAAATCAACACCCTATGGTCAAAATTGAAAGAGCTAGAGGAGCAAGATAAAAAAAAAAAAAAAAAAAAAACCTCATAAGCTAGCAGAAGAAAAGAAATAACTAAGATCAGAACAGAACTGAAGGAGATAGAGACACAAAAAACCCTTCAAAAAATCAGTAAATCCAGGAGCTGGTTTTTTGAAAAGACCAACAAAATAGACCACTAGCCAGATTAATAAAAAGGAAAAGAGAGAAGAATCAAATAGATACAATAAAAAAAACAATAAAGAGCATATCATCACCAATCCCACAGAAATACAAACTACCATCAGAGATTACTACAAACAACTCTATACACATAAACCAATAAACCTGGAAGAAATGGATAAATTCCTGGACACTTGCACCCTCCCAAGCCTAAACCAGGAAGAAGGTGAAACCCTGAATAGACCAATAGCAAGGGCTGAAGTTGCAGCAGAAATTAATAGCCTACCAACCAAGAAAAGTCCAGGTCCAGATAGTTTCACAGCCAAATTCTACCAGACGTACAAAGAGGAGCTGGCACCATTCCTTCTGAAACTATTCCAAACAATACAAAAAGAGGGAATCTTCCCCGACTCATTTTATGAGACCAAAATCATCCTGATACCAAAACCCGGAAGAGACTCAACAAAAAAAGAAAACTTCAGGTCAATATCCATGATGAACATAGATGCAAAAATATTCAATAAAATACAGGTAAACCGACTGCAACAGCACATCAAAAAGCTTATCCTGTAGGCTTCATTCTGGGGATACAAGGCTGGTTCAATATATGCAAGTCCATAAATGTAATCCACCACATAAACGGAACCAAAGACAAAAGCCACATGATTATCTCAATAGATGCAGAGAAAGCCTTCAACAAAATTCAACAGCCCTTTATGGTAAAAACTCTCAATAAACTAGGTATCGATGGAATGTATCACAAAATAATAAAAGCTATTTATGACAAACTCACTGCCAATATCATACTGAATGGGCAAAAACTGGAAGCATTCCCTCTGAAATCTGGTGCTAGGCAAGGATGCCCACTCTCACCACTCCTATTCAATATGGTATTGGAAGTTCTAGCCAGAGCAATCAGGCAAGAAAAAGAAATAAAGGGTATTCAATTAGGAAAGGAGGAAGTCAAACTGTCTCTATGGGCAGATGACATGATTGTATATTTTGAAGACCCCATTGTCTCAGCCCAAATTCTCCTTAAGCTGATAAGCAACTTCAGCAGACTCGGGATACAAAACCAATGTGCAGAAATCACAAGCATTCCTATACACCAATAACAGACTAACAGAGAGCCAAATAAAGAGCAAACTCCGAATCACAATTACTACAAGGAGATTAAAATACCTAGGAATACAACTAACAAAGGAGGTAAAGGACCTCTTCAAGGAGAACTAAAAACCACTGCTAAAGGAATTAAGAGAAGACACGAACAGATGGAAATACATTCCATGCTCATGGTTTGGAAGCATCAATATCGTGAAAATGGCCATACTACACATAGTAGTTTATAGATTCAATGCTATCACCATCAAAATACCAATGACCTTCTTCACAGAACGGGAAAAAAACACTTTAAACTTCATATGGAACCAAAAAGAGCTCGCATAGCCAAGACAATCCTAAGCAAAAAGAACAAAGCTGGAGGCATCATGCTACCTGACTTAAAGCTATACTACATGGCAACAGTAATCAAAACAGCATGATACTGGTACCAAAACAGAGACATAGATCAATGGAACAGAACAGAGGCATCTGGAGCAACATCACACATCTACAACCATATAATGTTTGACAAAGCTGACCAAAAAAAGCAATGGGAAAACGATCCCCTGTGTAATAAATGATGTTGGGAAAAATGACTAGCAATGTGCAGGAAGCAGAAACTGGACCCCTTCCAGACACATTATTCTAAAACTAACTGCAGATGAATTAAGGACTTAAACATAATACCTAACACCATAGAAACCCTAGAAGAAAACCTATGCAAAACCATTCAGGGCATAGGCATAGGCAAGGACTTCATGACTAAAACACCAAAAGCATTGGCAACAAAAGCCAAAATAGACAAATGGGATCTAATTAAATTCCAGAGCTTCTGTACAGCAAAAGAAACAATCATTAGAGCAAACTGGCAACCAACAGAATGGGAAAAAAATTTTGCAATCTACCCATCTGGCAAAGGGCTAATATCCAGAATCTATAAGGAATTAAAACAGATTTACAAGAAAACAACAACAACAACAAAAAATCCATCCAAAAGTGGGCAAAGGATATGAAAGGACACTTTTCAATAGAAGATATATATAAAGGCAGCAAACATATGAAAAAATGCTCATCATAACTGGTCATTAGGGAAATGCAAATCAAAACCACATTGAGAAGCCATCTCATGCCAGTTAGAATAGCAATCTTTGAAAAATCTGGAGACAACCAATGCTGGAGAAGATGTGGAGAAATAGGAACACTTTTACACTGTTGGTGGGAGTGTAAATTAGTTTAACCATTGTGGAAGACAGTGTGGCGATTCCTCAAGGATCTAGAAATAGAAATTCCATTTGACCCAGCAATCCCATTACTGGGTATATACCCAAAGGATTATAAATCATTCTATTATAAAGACACATGCACACACATATTCATCGTGGCACTGTTTACAATAGCAAAGACCTGGAACCAACCCAAATGCCCATCGATGATAGACTGGACAACAAAAATGTGGCACATATACACCATGGAATACTATGCAGCCATAAAAAATGATGAGTTTGTGTTCTTTCTAGGGACATGGATGAACCTGGAAACCAGCATTCTTAGCAAACTGACACAAGAACAGAGAATCAAACACCGCATACTCTCACTCATAGGTGAGTGTTGAACAATGAGAACATGTGGACACAGAGAGGGGAATATCACATACTGGGTTCTGTTGGTGGGGGCTAGGGGAGGGATACTGGGAGGAAGGGTGGGGAAGGATAATGTGGGGAGAAATTTCAGGTATTGGTGATAGAGGAATGGAGACAGCAAGCCACCTTGCGATGAATTTACCTATGCAACCATCTTGCATGATCTGCACATGTACCCCAGAATCTAAAGTACAATTAAAAAAAAAAAGTGGGCAAAGGACATGAACACTTTTCAACAGAAAACGTGCATGCAAACAACCAGCATAAAAAAAATACCTCAATAGCAGTGATCATTAGAGAGATGTATATCAAAATCACAGTGAGATAACATCTCCCACCAGTCAGAGTGGCTACTATAAAACAGTAAGAGGCCAGGTGCGGTGGCTCACGCCTGTAATCCCAGCACTTTGGGAGGCCAAGGCGGGTGGATCACGAGGTCAAGAGATTGAGACCATCCTGGTCAACATGGTGAAACCCCACCTTTACTAAAAATACAAAAAATTAGCTGGGCACGGTGGCATGTGCCTGTAATCCCAGCTACTCAGGAGGCTGAGGCAGGAGAATTGCCTGAACCCAGGAGGCGGAGGTTGCGGTGAGCCGAGATCGCGCCATTGCACTTCAGCCTGGGTAACAAGAGCGAAACTCTGTGTCAAAAAAAAAAAAAAAAAAAAAAAAAAACCAGTAAGAAAACAGCAGGTGCTGGAGTGGTTATGGTGAAAAACAATCCTGATACACTGTTAGTGGGAATGAAAATTAGTTCATCCATTGTGGAAATCAGTGTGGTGATTCTGCAAAGACCTAAAAAGAGAACTGCCCTTCAACCCTGCCATCTCATTACTGGGTTTGTATCTAGAAGAATATAAAATCATTTATTCATAAAGACATATGCATGTGAATGTTCATTGCAGCACTATTTACAATAGAAAAGACATGGAACCAACCTAAATGCTTATCAATGGTAGACTGAGTAAAGAAAATGTGGTGCATACACCATGGACTGCTCTGCAACCATAAAAAAGAACAAAATCATGTTTTTTGCAGGAACATGAATGGAGCTGGAGGCCATTAACCTTAGCACACTTTACACAGGAACAGAAAACTAAACACTGCATCTTCTTACTTATAAGTTGGAGCTAAATCATGAGAACACATGGCCACAAAGAGGAAAGCATCTGGGGCCTACTTGCATGTGAAGGGTATGAGAAGGGAGAGGATCAGAAAAAATAACTAATGAGTACTAGGCTTAGTACCTCGGTGACGAAATAATCTGTACAACAAAGCCCTATGACATGAGTTTAGCTATATAACAAACCTGTACATGTAACCCAGAACTTAAAATAAAGGTAAAAAAAGAAGTTGTGCAGTAGATATTAGATATACAGAGATATTTAAAATAATCTCCTTAATTCTGTAGGAAAGAAGGACTTGAGTCATGGGGAAAATAAATGTATATGAGGCTACTAGGTTACTAGAATTTAGCTTTGTGTGTGCCATTTTCTTGTCATCCTTCCCTCTTTTCCCTATTTCAGTTATTACTAATTACAAATTATATTATGTTTTGCTGAACCTACCTGCCAACTCAGAACATTTCTCAACATAATAATCTCAGGAACTGTTCCCAGTGGCTTTGACTTACTATAAGAAATGAAAACTTGATCATGCCTCCTATAGACTAATGAGGAAATATCTTTTATTTGAAACTTGATTTTTACTCAGAGCATATTCTTCAAACATCTCTCATATTTTCAATTGAAATCATAGTAAATGAGGGAAGTAATTATTGGTGACTTGTATAAGTATAGCCTAAAGTTATTTTAAAAATCATTGATATTATCACAGAAAATTATTCTTCATGTACACTTTAAAATGTTCTCCTTCATAGAAACCATGGTAGAAAGATGTAAACAATGGCAATAAAATGCTTTCGTATAGTTCTTCTTGTGAACATACTTATATTGTGGATTAGAGCACAAAAGATCCATGCGGCAATCTTTTTCTTCCAGGCACTGAATATGTAGAAGCCTGTGACAGGAGTCTTTTTCTATAAATTTGTTTGTAATATCCTTCCATGTGTTAGTTGGTTAGTGAGGCCCACCGAGGCATACTACTAATGACTTTCTGCTCAGTTTGCTTGTAAATTAGTTACCAGGAGAGTGAAAATGCACTTATGAAATCTAGGAAACCTTAGAAGATGAAGCAATAGCAAAGGCTATTGGCTCACTCCTACAAAATGCACTTTGGTGAAACCATGGAAGGGAAGAGAAGCATGTATTTGAACTATGGATGACAAACTCTTTTTTTCCCTCTCATATCCACTACAAAAATTTTGGAATATGAGATATCCTCTTACGTGTTTTGATAGTTTAAATTTATCAATATGAGTTTACACAGTGTTGAATTATTGTAATTCTTAGTATATTGTCAATGTTAACAATAAAACTGTTATGCCTTCAAAGGTAAGCTAATGCAATATAAATACCATTTATACACGAGCTCAATATGTAATAAAGTGAGAATCACGAATCATTGTTAAGGAGGGTTGTTTAGAAAATTACAGTAGGAAAATTAGCTCTTTATAAGGAGAATAAGCTGGTTTCCTATTCATCACCATATATAAAGCGGAACTTCACATGAATTTATTACCTGAATATGAAATGAATGTAACACTATAAAGTTAGTAGAAGAATATATAGAAGATTATTTTTTAGTATTTAGGTTTGGAGAACAAGGTCATAAACAAAACTCCAAAAGTACCAAATGCAAGTAAAAAACATGATGAATTTATTTATACAAAAATTAAGATTTCCCCTTAACATAATATACCATGGGCAATAGTAACAGAAAAGTGACAGAATAAGAGAGTATACCTGCAATGTCTAAAACAAAGATCAATATATAGATTAGTCAAGGAACTCTTTCAAGTCAACCAGACAAAAGCCAATAACCCCAATTGAGAAATTTGCAAATAATACAAAATGCCATTTTAGATGGCATTTTGGAAACCCAAAAAGCTGAAGAGATGGTGAAGATATAATCTAATTAATCAGTAATTGAAGAAATACAGATTTTAAAAATGAGATATGTTTTATCTGTTAGACTGACAAAATTTATAGAGCTTCATTTTGTCAAGTATCTGTGAGATTGTGAGGAAAAGGGAACCCACGAAGCTCCGCTGATGAGTACGTAGGCAGGTATAATCTTTTTAAGAAAACAAATGGGTAGCAATTAGTCAAAGTACAATAGAGATACTAATATCCTTGGATGATTATTTAGCTGAGTATCCCAAGAAGAATTACACATAGATCCATACATGGACATAGACAAACATTTTTATTGCTGCTTTATTTTATTATTTGCTGTGAGAAAGAATTGGATGCAATCCCATTGTCCATTACTAAGAGAGATTAGATAAAATATGGTTAGTGTGGCAGTTATATATAATAAACTGAGTTCACATATAGGAAAATGTTGAATAAGAAAAGGGAGAAACAGGGTGATGTCTCTAATCCAACATCATTAGTTGATTATTGAAACTAACTTTTGCATTTATGCCTCTTTGGTGCCCTAACTCAGCAGACAGTTTCTCAAATAAAATGAAATAAGCCTGCCTAGCAAGATAGAATCAACAAAAGAATGAGTCTCATAGAGGAATGATTCTTGTTATCTAATATTATCAAGCTGTTCACATAATTTTGAACAAGTAGCTTTTTCGATCTGAATTTTGATTTTATTCACAGAAAAAACTGGTCTACTTCACAGGTTGTTGTGAAGATTAAATGATAAGAATGTGTGAATACATTTTGTAACCTCTAAAGTATGATATAAACTTCTTATTGGACTCACAGCCTGTGTAGCCTAAAGCAGTGTCCATAATTGAATTAAATAATTATCTAAACATGTTATGAAATACTGAACAATGGCCTAGTAGAAGACTGTTTTCATGGGTAGCTGAGCTACCTTCTGAATGAAAACACGTGGCAGTAGAAGAGGAAACAGTTATAACAAGCTTGACTTACTTAGCCTTAGTTGTTGGAAGAGAGGACTGGTTTTAAGGAGAGTTTGGTGACTGTCAGTAAGTATTTTCTGTAGTCCAATTCCCTTTGGCTTGATGTCAGAGTCCTAAATAAAGAGAGGTCCATAGGTATAAATGCAAAAGTTGGTTTCAATAATCAGATTTATGTCCTCTGTAACACAATGTAATAAAAAGGGAAGTTGAACATTCTCTTCCATTTTCTGAAGACAATTATGGTCATTTAAGGGCTCCAGGGCACCAGGGACAGAGACCAGCAGGAGATGGTGGGACTGTTTGTGGGAGTCTAGTGCCTGGCACAAGACTGAGAGCTCTAGTAGAAAACTGTAGGGACCCTCAGGGGCAGCTTTGCTCAGTAAGCATGGCAATAGTAAGAGCAAGTGAAGGTGGTGCACGTAGCTGCCCGGGCTTGTTCATGAGAAAATGCATGACATTCTCTGGGAAGTCCTAGAAATGCTTGAATTTGAACCAGAGACTGATGTTCTCCCGGAGCAAGTGGGTAGGGAAGAGAAGGTAAGAAATTTGGGTCGTTATTGTTAATGCAATTCAGCTGGTCCCAACAATCTGTTGAGACATGATAATCTGTGTGAATGACATCCCTTTGACTTGTGCAGCCTCAGAGGTAGCCCATTCTCATTCAATAATTTGAACTTTATTCGACTCCTTTGTTGCTATCTAAACCCTACTTTCTTTTGGACATGCACTGTAATCATGAATATTTTATGTAGACTCTAGGTATCTCCTCCAAAGAGGAATATCTTAGACAAAATGTATTTAAAATTATGTAATAAACATTCAGATTGACATTTTAAAAGTTATAACTTGAATGAAATCCAAACTTCCCAAGTTTTAATATCTCAGTAAATGGCAATTAGGCTACATGGTTCTTTATTCTTCAGGGCTTTATCATGACAACAATTAGAGAAAGCCATTCATGGTGATTTTAGAGGCTATGTGTTGTCTTACCCCTCTGCCCAAGTAAATCAAGTGAACAAGTAAACACTTTTTTTTTTTTTTTTTTTTTTTTGAGACTGAATTTCGCTTTTGTTTCCCAGGCTGGAGTACAATGGCATGATCTTGGCTCACTGCAACTTCCACCTCCTGGGTTCAAGCGATTCTCCTGTCTCAGCCTCCTCAGTAGCTGAGATAGCAGGTACATGCCACCATGCCTAATTTTTTGTATTTTTAATAGAGATGGGCTTTCATCATATTGGTCAGGCTGGTCTCAAACTCCTGACCTCAGGTGATCACCAGTCTTGGCCTCCCAAAGTGCTGGGATTACAGGCGTGAGTCACTGTGCCTGGCCAATACTTCTTTTTAAATATCTTGATTCATTCATATTAAAGACACCATCAACTAGCATTGGAAAATATCACTGAATGCAATTCCCTAGCTATAAGCATTGTGTAGTCTTCCTTCTAATTTATACTATAATCAAATAATTGAAATGATAACACCCTTGGAATTGTAAATTAATGAAATTCAAATAAATCTAGAATATATTTCAAGAATCAAGTCACTCTTACTAAGAAGCTAAACAGCCTACCTGTAGTGGAACAGAAATAGAACTTATCACTGACTATGATAGCAATGCTGGCATATCAAAAGACAGGCCACTTTTTGCCAAGTAAAAATAAAAATAATAAATAAAAAAATGTGTTCCAGTTAAAAGAAACATCTTTTGTTGTGGCAGCCTCTGAGAAAATGTGTATCTGCTTAAACTTGAGTATCACTAAACTTGAAAAAAATTTATTTGTAAACTTAGACTATTAAATAAATATTTCAAAATATTTGTGAGGAAAATCTTTAAAACAAGGATGTTTGAATTACACATTGGAATGGTTCTGAAAAACGTATAACCCCTTTCAGTAGCTAATTATGCTGGAATTACTAAAGAAAATATCTCACGCCTATAATCCCAGCACTTTTGGAGGCCGAGGTGGGTGGATCACGAGGTCAAGAGATAGAGACCATCCTGGTCAACATGGTGAAACCCCGTCTCTACTAAAAATACAAAAAATTAGCTGGGCACGGTGGTGCGTGCCTGTAATCCCAGCTACTCAGAAGGCTGAGGCAGGAGAATTGCCTGAACGCAGGAGGCGGAGGTTGCGGTGAGCCGAGATCGCACCATTGCACTCCAGCCTGGGTAACAAGAGCAAAACTCCATCACAAAAAAAAAGAAAAAAAAAAAGAAAAAAAGAAAATATAAGCACTATGTATTCATCTATGCTAAATAGTCACTTACAGAGTATGGGGAGCATTTCTTTGTCAAGGCTTTCTAGAATTACATTTTTAGAAATATATGAGTGGCATAGTTAGCGAATTTTAATTAATAAAACATGAACCAAGCAGAAATTTTACCACAAAACATTTTGTTTTTGTTTTTGCGTATCTTTTTGAAGAGTGGCACCATTCTTAATTTAATATTTTAGAACCTACTCAGGATATGTGATGATAATATTAAAACAGGAGTTTGCTAGTTGGTAACTTTACTGAGTTTCTAAGTACACAACTCAGTCTACTGAATTCTCTAATATGTTGTAGTGAAGTTAGATTTGAGCATTTGAAGGATGCTTTGCTCAGTTTTCCACATATATTCAATTTCTGCTATTTCCTTTTGCCTTAAAAATGCTTGTACAATTGAACAAATACCTGCTGTCTGATTGAAGACTTCCAAGATTTCTCCCTGTCTAGTCAGAAAATTTATGTTTTTGTAATATACTAGATAAATGCTATCTTTTCTGGGACACAGTTTTTAATTCTATAGACTGGGGCTGATCATAGCTGCCTAACCGAGAAGGGTTTTTTTTTTTTTTTTGAAGATTTCACAGTAAATGCAGGTGAAAGTAATTTGCAAAACTGTTAGATAAAGTGCATTCTAGCTTTCTCTTTACAATATGATTATTATTAATATATTGGCCTATTAGTGACGTTAGCAGATTACTTTCATAGAAAGCATCTGATGTTTTAAAACTGAATCCAAAAAGAGCCACACAGGTGTGCACACCTGCTTTTGCTGTCTCAGAATCATTGGAGGGTTTCACATGAAAATACTGTGCTGTAAAACATAATGCATAATTTGCATTGTCCTGTTCTGTAATAAGTTTTATGAACTGTTTCTTTGAAACTTCAAAGAAGATTCTTCACGTCTTTTTAACTAAATCAGTCTCTTCTTTTACTCTTCTGAGGACAGTGATCTCTAATGTAAACCTTCATCAACCTGTGTTTTCTCCCTTATTGTTACACCACATACCAATTGTAGAGAGGCTTATACACCATCCTTTAATAATTAAGCCAATGTTGTTGAATAGTCCATTTCTTGTGAGGAGTTGGATTTCATAGATAAGTTATCATTTGGTTTAAAGCAAACATTTTTTTCTGAAATTAAAACTCACAAGGATAAGAATTATTGAGAAAGAGAAAGAACACGAGATACTTCATTTTGTTATTCATTTTAAATCTTGTGATTTTCACAAGAATACATTATTTTTGTATTTTAAAAATTTATATAAGCCTGGGCACGATGGCTCACGCCTGTAATCCCAATACTTTGGGAGGCTGAGACAGAAGGATCACAAGGTCAGGAGTTCAAGACCAGCCTGGTCAATATGGTGAAACCCCGTCCTTATTAAAAATACAAAAAAAATAGCCAGCCATGGTGGTGGGCACCTGTAGTCCCAGCTGCTTGGGAGGCTGAGGCAGGAGAATCACTTGAACCTGGGAGGTTCAAGTGCCCATTGCACTCCAGCCTGGGCAAAAAGAGCAAGATCAAGCCTCAAAAAAAAAAAAAAAAAGAAAAGAAAAAAGATAAACACACAAACACATATGTGTGTGTAAATGTATATATATATATGGTATTTTGCTACAGATATCATGGTTTTCACTCAGTGTAATGTTACAAAGTTCTACCCAAGTGGCTACAGGACATCTATCTTACTGATTCTACTGCTGCAGAGTATTCCATAGTATATATCCATATTTTGTTTAACTATTCCCCAGATAATGAACATTTTGGTTTCCTCCAAATTCTAGTACCACAAACAACTCTGTGATGAATAACTTTATACATATCCTCTTATGGTTCTGCTTCTGAATTTCTTTGAGGTAACAGTCCAGGAGTGGAAATTGCCAGGTCATAAGGTATGTGTATACTTAATTTTACTAAGTACTCTCAGACTGCTCTCCAAATTGCTATACTTCCACATACATATGGGTATATGGAACCCACCAATATTCAGTATTCTCAGATTTTATCATTTTGAAAACAGTACAGAAGTATTAGCTCATTTTCATTTGCTTTTATTTAATTACTCATGTAATGCTTTTAGTTTCTCATTTCTCTTACTTCACTATTTGTATTTTCTCTATTTTCGTATCAGTTTTTCTCATTTTGTTTTTACCGTTAACTTGAGAAGCATCTTGTGTAGTGTATATTTGAGTCCCTTATAAGAGTTTGGCATTGAAGATACTGTCTCCCAGTCTGTCACTATTTCACAACTTTGTGTATTTCTTTTGCTGAACAGTAATCCTTGTTTTTGAGACATTTTTATCAAACAAGGGTATCACTTCAAAATATTCAAAATACACAAAAGGATCTGTTATGCTTAGTTAAATTATGAAACATGATGATAAAACTAACACCCATTAATTCACTACCCAATTTCAGAATAAGAAATAAGCAATAGTGTTTAATATATCTGTCTCTATCACAGTTCTACCCCATAGTAATACCCTACCAGAGACAATTACTATTCGGAAAATTTTATTCCTTTGAATAGTTCGATATTAATGATGTTTTATATGAATCTGTAAGTAATATAGTGTGAATATTCCTGTTTTTAAACTTTAAATCGAGTGGTATCTATCTGTGTGTACACTTATAACATTGGTTTTTTCATTCAACATCATTCATCACTGTTGATGGGTGATCTGCAGTTCGTTTTCACTGCTCTATATTATTTCATTCTGAAAAGGTGCTACTATTTGTTTATTTATTCTGGCAGTGGATAGTTGTGTAGCTTTTAATGTTAACTTCTTGTTATTGTCATTCAGGGAATAGGATATAATGTACAATGTTTTTATGAATACATATCTTATTTCATAGGTGTAATGCTTTCTCTACTATATATCTTATTAGTAGAATTACCAGATTGTTGAATATGAGTCTATTTAATTTAAAAAATAAGGACAAGTTGTCTTCCAATGTGATTATAGCAATTTCTTCTTGCGCCAGCAGTGTATGGGAAGTGATTATCAATCTTTACCAGAACTCACAACTCTCAAGCTTCTTAGCTTTTTTCAATCTAGAGAATGTAAATGGTGTCTTGCTGTGGTTTTACATTTGCATGTCCATAACTTCTAATTACGTTAAACATAAATCGTTTTCGTATTTTTGTTTATTTTCAACTGGGTTATGTTTTTATATTAATTTTCAGGTTATTTAAATATATTATTGAAACTAATTATTTGCTGATTTTGTGACAAGTATATTATTTCAATTTGTAATTAGATATTTCAATTGTCTTATAGTTCTTTTTTGGGTCAACATCAATTCTTAATTTTAATGTAATTTAACATAATGAACTTTTCCTTTAAGAATACTGTTTCTTTTTATTGGTCTGGTTTTAGAACAATATTTCTACCTAAGTTATAAAAGGAATTTTATATTTTATTCAATGATATTTAAAGTTTTGCATTTTATATTTAGGTTTTTCATACATCTTAATTGGATTTTTCTGTGTGGTTTGGAGCCATTTACATTTATTTCATATGGATAAACAGTTGGTGAAGCAAAATTGATTATATTTAATTTTGTTTTTTCCTTAATGTTCTTCAATGTCACCTTTGTCATCTATCAAGATTTTATATATTTTGGGTTTTGTGTCTGGACTTCGTCATTTTTATTTCACTTAATCTCTGCTCCAATATCGTTCAGTCACTCACTTATTACTTTAACAAATACTCAATAACCCCTATGTGCCAGACACTTTTCTAGGTGATTAGAATCTACTAATGAACAAAAAAGGCAAAAATACTCATCCTTCTGTAAGTTTATATTCTAGTGGGAAAAACATCAGTAAAGTTATACAGATATTCCTCAACTCACAGTGAGGTTGCATATTTATAAACACATCATAAATTGAATATATTGTAAGTGAAAATACATTTGATACACATAACATTCAAAATAGTATAGTTTAACCTGGCCTGCCTTCAACCTATTCAGAACACTTACATTAGTCTATGCTTGGGCAAAATCATTCAATACAGAGTCTATTTTGTAATAGAACATTGACTATTTCTGTAATTTATTGAATACTGTACTAAAATTGAAAAGCAAGTGCTTGTATGGGTAATTGAAGTATAGTTTCTACTGTACGCTTGAAAGTTTTGCACCACTGTAAAGACAAAAAATCCTAAGTGAAATCATCCGTAAGTCAGGGGCCATCTATAATTTAAATATGTAAAATATCAAATGGTGACAAATGCTATGAAAAAAATTAGGCAGAGAAGGAGGATAGGGAATTCAAGGTTGATTCAGGGTTGCTATTTAAATTCGATAGAAAAGGAAATACTCACTTACCTTAGTGGAGACCTGAAGGAGATTTGAGGGTGAGCCATACAGGTTGCTGAAGAAAGAACATTCCAGGCAGATGGAACAGCAAAGAAGAAAGTTCATTAGGGATGAGAAAGCAAAGAGGCCAGAATAACTGGGAGTGGAATGATCAAAGGGGAGAAAAATTCAGAAAGGTTACAGTGGAGCAAGAACAGTTTTAATTACTAAAGCTTTATGACAACTGTTGGTATTTTGAAGATTAGATTTACCAGATTTTTTCTTCTAAGGGGGTGTCTTTGGGACATTACTATCTTAGGATCAGGGTGTCTCTATGGACATTTTTTTTGTTTTTAATTTTTGTGGGTATCGAGTAGGTATATATATTAATGGGATACATGAGACACCCTGATACAGGCATACAATGCATAATAATCACATCATGTAAAATGGGATATTCATTTCCTCAAGCATTTATCCTTTTAGTTACAATCCAATTATATTGTTTAGTTAACATAAAATATACAATTAAATTATTATTGACTCTAGTCACACTGTTCTTCTAGGAAACACTAGATCTTATTCATCCATTCTAATTTTATTTTATACACATTAACAATCTTTATTTTCACCCACATGTCTCCACTACACTTCCCACCCTCTGGTAACCATCATTCTACTCTATATGTCCATGGGTTTAACTGTTTTAATTTTCAGCTCCAACAAATAAGTGAGAACATAGGCAGATTGTCTTTCTGTGCCTGACTTATTTCACTTAACATAATGACCTCCAGTTCCATTTATGTTATTGCAGATGAATGGATCTCATTCTTTTAATGGCTGCATAGTACTCCATTGTGTACACGTACCACATGTTCTTTATTCAGTCATCTATTGATGGACACTAGGTTGCTCCCAAATCTTGGCTATTGTGAGCAGTGCTGCAACATACATGAGAGTGTCAACATCTCCTTTCTTATGCTGATTTCAGTTATTGTGGGTTTATACCTAGAAGTGGGATTTCTGGATTACATTTTAGCTCAATTATTGTTTTCTTGAGGAACTGCCAAACTCTTCCCCATAGTGGTTGTACTAATTTCTATTTCCAACAGTGTACAATGGTTCCCTTTTCTCCACAATATTGCCAACATTTGTTACTGTCTGTGTTTTGGATAAAAGCGATTTTAACTGTGGTAAGATGGTATCACATTGTACTTTTTATTTGCATTTATCTGACAAATAATGATGTTGAGCATCTTTACATGTGTTTGCCATTTGAATGTCTTCTTTTGGAAAACTGTCTTCAAATATTTTAGGCATTTTCAATTGTATTATGAGATTTTTTTCCTATAAAAATATTTGAGCTTTTTATATATTCTGCTTATTAATTTCTAATCAGGTAAGTAGTTTGCAAATATTTTCTCCCATTCCATGCATTGTCAATTTACTTTGTTGAGTGTTTTGCTGTTCAGAAGCATTTTAACATGATGTGATCTGTTTTGTACATTTTTGCTTTGGTTGCCTGTGATTCTGTTATTACTCAAGAAATTTTTGCATAGACCAATGTCCTAGAGCATTTCCACAAAGTTTTCTTGTAGTAGTTTCATAGTTTGAGGTCTTATGTTTAAGTCTTCAATACATAGTGTTCTTGCATAATATATATAATATATTATTCTATAATATAATATATTATTATATAATACAGATAATATATTGTATATTATATATATTCTATATAATATAGTAGTATATTATATAATATATAATAGTATACAATATAATTATACATTATATTATATAATATATAATAGTATACAATATAATTATACATTATATAATATAATATATAATTATATAATATATTTATGTAATTATATACCTATATATAATTATATGATTATATAAATATATAATTATAATTATATGATTATATAAATATATAATTATAATTATATGATTATATATAATTATATGATATATAAATATATAATTATAATTATATATAAAATTATATATTATATATTATATTTTATATAATTATATAATATATAATTATATTTCATATAATTATATAATATATAATTATATATTTATATAATATAGTAGTATATAATGTAATATTGTGTTATATACAATTATATATATTTTTATATATAATATATATAATTTTATATATATTATATTATATAAAATATAATATATATAATAGATTATATATAGTATATATAATTATATATATAATATGTTATATATTAATATTATATATCATAATAATATATATAATTAATATATTATATATTATATATATTATATATAATATATTATATATTATCTGTTTTATATAATCATATATTATATTATATTATATTATCATATATTATATATATTATGCAAGAACACTATGTATTGAAGACCTGTGTCTTCATATACTATATCCTAATATATCCTATATTATATCTTTATATATATATATAAAAAAGATTCTTTTGTCCCTCTACAGAACCCTGACTATTTAGGATATATATATCCTATTAGTTCTAATATATGTAATGTATATATCATATATATATATCCTATATAATATATTCTTATTTATATATATCTCCTAATATATTCATATGTATTATTATTAGTCCTATTAGTTCTTTTCCTCTGCAGAACCCTGACTATAACAGGAGCATTCCCGATTCCATGACTTGAATCTTGAATGGCATTTCAGACCTTCCCTGGGTCAGGGGAGAGCCCGTTCCCTTGAACGGTGAGTTCCAGGCCAGGCAACATTTTCTACAAGCTGACTTAAGGGACCTTGGGCCTTATGTGAACATTGGTGGTAGTCTGGCAGTATTCTTCATATCCAGAGGTAGTTGTGGCTAAGGGGTGAGGCTCCTCTGCCTTTGGAAAGGGCAGGGAAGATTGGGAAGGACTACTCTGTAGTTTGAGTTCAGCTCAGCCACATTACAATAGAATAAGAGGTAGACTTCTAAGGTTTTTGACACTAATACCTGACACCTTAATGTCACTTTTGTGTTATCACCCCTGGGACCTGGGAGATATCACAACCTATAAGGGAAGGACATTGGCCTGGCTGGCTTTTCCACCCATTGATTATAGAGCCCCAAGACCTTGAGCAAACATAGGAAGTATCCAGGGATTGGTTACAGCTGACCTTTGGTGAGACCCAGTGCTGTGCTGGCTAAAGGTCTGAGCTAGCACAATCATAGTGATGGTGGCCACAAGGAAGCTTGGGTTACTCCACCCCCACCTTTTGGGGCTCAAAACAGAGACAGAGACTCTATATGTTTGACAGAGAGTAAAGGAGTAGGACAAGAGTCTCTGCCTGGTGATCCAGAGAATTGTCATAGATCTTGACCAAGACCATTAAAGTGGTAACTCTATGAGTCTAAAAGAACCATAGCATTACTGGGTTTGAAGTGCCCTTAAAGTAGAACAGACTAGATCACAACACCCAAGTCCTTTTAAGTAAGTGGAAGAACTTCCCAAGAAGGATCGATACAAGTAAGCCCAGACAGTGAATAATGAAAGAAATACTTAACTCCTCAATGCCCAGACACTAAAGAACATCTAGTAGCATCACTACAATCTAGAAAAACATAACCTCACCAAATGAACTGTGTAATACACAAGGGACCAATCCCAAAAAAGCAGAGATAAGTTAACTTTCAGAAAAAGAAATTCAAATAGATGTATTTAATACATTCAAAAAATTCAAGAAAATACGGAGAAAAAGTACAGAGTTCAAACAGATAAATCTAATACAGAGTTTGAAATAATTTTCAAAAATTAAGCAGGAATTTTTGAGCTGAAAAATGCAACTGACATACAGAAGAATACATCAAAGTCATTTAATACCAGAAGAAATCAAGCAGAAGAAAAGATTAGTTAGCTTGAAAACCAAGTATTTGTAGTTACAAAGTCATAGAGGAGAGAGACAAAAAAATAATTAAAAACTAAGGCATGTGTACAGAATTTAGAAAACAGCCTCAAAAGGGCAATGTAAGAGTAATTGGCCTTTGATAGAAGGCAGAGAAAAAAATAGGGGTAAAAGTTTATTCAAAGAGGTAATAAAAGAACTCCCCAAACTTAGAGGAAGATATCTATATTGAAGTACAAGAAGGTTACAGAACAACAAGTATGTTTAACTCAAAGAAGGCTATTTCAAGGAATTTAATAATCAAATCATAAAGGTCACAAATGAAGAAAGGGTCTAAGAGCAGCAAGAGGGAAAAAAATGGACCTTCAATACCTCTGGCAATAGACTTTTCAGTGGAAACATTCCAGACCATGAGAGAGTAGTGTGACATATTTTATGTGCTTAAAAAAAAACAAAACAAAACAAACAATCAAAAAAACACTTTTACTCTAGATTAGTATATTCAGCTAAAATGTATTTCAACATTATAAAGAAATAAAGACTTCAAGACAAACAGAAACTGAGAGACTTAAACAATAGCAGATGCATCCTACAAGAAATGCTAAAGGGAGTATATCAATCAGAAAGAAAAGGACATTAATGACCAATAGATACTTAAGGTGTTATAGACATACTCAAGACTGAGTAATTTATAAAGAAAAAGAGGTTTAATGGACTTACAGTTCCATATGGCTGGGGAGGCCTCATAATCATGGTGAAAGGCATGTCTTACATGGTGCCAGACAAGAATCAATGAGAATGAAACCTAAAGTGTTTCCCTTATAAACCATCAGATTTCATGAGACTTATTCACTACCATGAGAACAGTATGGGGAAAACCACTGCCATGATTCAGTTATCTCCCATTGGGTTTCTTCCACAACACACGGAAGTTATGGGAGCTACAACTCAAGACTAGCTTTGGGCAGAGACACAGCCAAACCATATCAGCACCAAAGACAGGAGAAGCAACATATATAAATTAAACATTATTAGAGCTGAAGAGAGAGATAGGCTGCAATACAATAATATATGAAGACTTCAGAAGCCAAGTTTCAACATCAGACATGTCTTCCAGACAGAAAAACAACAAAAATCAGACTTAATCTGTACTGTGTATCAAATAGATGTAATAGATTTATCCAAGAGCTACAGAATTCACGTTTATTTTCTTAGTTCATGGACCATTTTCAAGAATAGACCAAATACATACTTAAATTTATTTATAAACACGTATATATTTATATGATATATGATATGATATTATATGATATAATTATATCATATAAATATATGTGTTAAATATATAAATTAATTTATATAAATAAATTATATCATATAAATATGTGTTAAATATATAAATAAATTTAAGTAATATATAAATAAATATAAATAATATAAACATATATTTGATATATAATATATAAAAATATATTAAATAAAAATATATAATATATATAAATATATGTATATATTCTGTGTATTAATTCCTTGTCAGAAATTAAATATAAAATGTCTCACATTTTACATAACTATTTATCCATTGATGAGCACTTAGGTTGATTTCACATCTCAACTATCATGGATAGTGCTGCAATAAACATGAGTGTACAGATATCTTTTAGAGATACTGATTTTTTTAAATATTTATCCAGCAGTGGGATTGTTGGATCATGTAATAGTTCTATTTTCAGTTTTTTTAAGAACTTGTATACTGTTTTATATAGTGGCTGTACTAATTTTTCATTTCTACCAGCAGTGTATAAACCGTCTCCTTTCTCCACATCCTCACCAGCATCTGTTATTTTTCATGTTCTTGAGAATAGCCTTTTTAACTAGGGTGAGATGCTATCTCATTGTGGTTTTGATTTGCATTTTTCTGATGATTAGTGATGTTGAGCATTGGTTTTATTATACTTATTGGTCATTTGTGTGTCTTCTTTTGAGATATGTTTATTCAAATCATTTGCACATTTTTCCAATTGGTTGTTTATTTTTTTGTGGTTGTTTCAGTGTCTTGGATATTCCCAATATTAGTTCCTTGTTTGATCTAGAGTTTGCAAATACTTTTTCTCATTCTGTAGACTGTTCATTCTGTTGATTGTTTCTTTTGCTGCACAGAAGTGTCTTATCTTGATATAAATCCATCTGTCTGTTTTTACTTTTTTTTGTTTATTCTTTTGAGGTTTTACCCAAAAACACTTTGCCCTGATCATTGTCCTGAAGCATTTCCCAAATGTTTTCTTCTGCTAGTTCCATAGTTTCAAGTTTTGTAGTTTGTAGTTCAAGTTCCAAGAGTTGTGGTTCCATAGTTTCAAGTGTTTAGTCCATTTTGAGTTGATTTTTGCATAAGGTCAAAAGAGGGTTCTAGTTTCATTCTTCTGCATATAGATATCCAGTTTTCTAGCAACATTTATTAAATAAACTGTTTTATCCTCAATGAATATTTTTGGTGCCTTTGTCAAAAATCAGTTGGCTGTAAACATACAGATTTATTTCTGAGTTTTCCATTCTTTTCCAGTAGTCTATGTGTCTGTTTTTACACTAGTACTATGCTGTTTTGGTTACTGTAGCTTTTTGTTATATTTTGAAATCTGGTGGTCTGATGACTGCAGCTTTAATATTTTTGATCAAGACTACTTTGGCTATTTTGGATCTTTTGTAATTGCACGTGCATTTTAAGAATGCAGTTTTCTATTTCTTAAAAGAAAGAAATTGGTATTTTGATGGGGATTTCATTGAATCCGTAGATCACTTCGGGTTCTGTGGACATTTTCACAATATTACTTCTTCAAATCTATGAGCATGGGATATATTTGTGTGTGTGTGTGTCCTCTTCAATTATTTTTATCAGTGTTTTATGATTCCCAGTACAGACATATTTTACCTCTTTATTTTCAAAATATTTTTGTAGCTATTTTAAATGAAATTGCATTCCTGATTTCTTTTTCAGCTTGTTTGCTTTTTATGGACTTTTGTATGTTGATTTTGTATTTTGCAACTGTACTGCCTTTGTTTATCAATTCTACCAGGTTTTTATTTTTGGTACAGTCTTCAGGTTTCTCTAAATATAACTTGATTTTTTCCTTTTCAATTTTGATAGCCTTAATAAATCTTGAGTTTGTAGAGCCTATTTGCACTGAAAAGAAGTGTTTCTCTCTGGTAACAGGAGTCCCAGAGTGTCCAAAACAACCCTGTCTATGTTACTACAGTGCTTCTCACTTTATTACAGGAAGTGATGAGGCTAGATAGGGGTTTACAAAGTAGAAAGCCTTTTTGCTTATCAATTAGCTGAAATATAGTAAACAATTCAGCTGCAAGGTAAAGGTAAAGAAATTACAATAGAACCCTACTGCTCAAATTTCCAGACTCTAGAGGTTAGCAAATTTATAGCAAATGTAAACCTTACAGGCAAAATATAAATAAGTATGCAGCCTCATGTCCCCACCACCCACCCTCCTCCACCTTTGCTAAGCTAAAATCCCAGACTCCAGAGTAGTGGCAAATTTTTCTCTGCTTTGCCTCACTCTGCCCACCCTCTACCTTCCTGGTATTGTGAAGCCTCTGTAGCATCCTGCCAAGATGCCTGCTCTACCTGGTTCAAGGATGCCTGGGAACTGGCCCAGCAGCAGCTCAGTTCTTGACCCCCACTGTACCCCTCCTGCCCCCTTTGGTTGATGTCCCTGAGTTTGTTCCCGAAGCCACCTGAATTCGTCTTCCCATTCTCAGTTCAAACATCAGAGAACTCAAAAAACTGTTCTCATTTGTCTGTGTTCTCATTCTCTTCTTTAATCTCTCACTTCCTCTTGTTTCTCATTCTTTTATTTTTGTCTCATTTCTCACCCATGCTATTTTCTCATCCTTGTCCCCATTCTGATATTATCTCACACTTTTCTTTTCACCATGGCCCCTTAGATTATTTCATACTCTACTTATTTTCTTACTTTTTCTGTATAAATGTTGTTATACTTTGATATTTTCATTTTTAATCTTACATTTTCAGCACATTCTCTACATTTCTTTTATTCTTTTATTGTTTTTAATTATTAAATTTCATTTTAGTGTCTCATCCCTTCCACATTAAATTTTATTTCATATTGTTTTATTTTTGCATGTTAACTTTTTCAATTTCTCATATTTATACATTTATTTTCTCTGGCTTATTGCTTTTACTCATTCTTACTTTCTTATAGTATTGCAGAGTATGCTTTTTCTTATTTTTTATTTTCTCATTCCTTGCATTATGTTTCTTTATTAACTCACATTCTATCACCCTTTATGCTCATAATCCTTCTATATTTATTTATAATCTCTCCTATATTATTTTATAATTATTTTCTGTTATATTTCTCTCACATATGCTTTTACACTTTCTTTAAAATATTTCTCTTATTTTTTAAAAAAAACATCATTAGGTTAAATAGAATTAAATTAGAAAAGATTTACCTAGTGGCCACATACTTGGTTGGTGAACATACCGACATAGCTACATTGTGATAGTAAGGCTATGCAAGACCAGATAAAATGAAAATGAAGACAGGTAAACCAAATGATAACAGCTATGTTTTATAATGAGGCTTGGGCTACTAAGAGCCTTTCTTTGTTGATTAGTCACCAACAATCACAGCACTCAGTTAAATAAATTTCTGGAAACATCAAAGGGAGGTTAATTCTCAATTAGAAGTTCTCAACTAATCCCCTTTTAGGCACATTGTTTTCTCACAGGATCAACTAATTCTTCTGAGGCTTCTCACTGTCCCACAGCCTGCAACTAAGCCACAAAGAGGCCCAACAACTTTCCAATATATGTACATATAAAGTCCTGACAGATGGGAAAATAGAAATAAATATATTGTTTTGGGATGGGAAATGTATATTTACAAGTATCCTTAAGCCATGGAAGTGACTGAAGGGAAAAATGGTATAGTTAAAAAAAGAAAAATTTAAAAGAAAGTCCTAGATACATATATTCAAATTACAGGAACCAAATGAGAAAAGAATGAGCAAACAGGTTCTGAAAAAAAAAAGTTAAAGGATCATGTGAGAAGAATGCTTCAGAAATGTTCACATTTTAGAGATACTGAAAAGACCATATGGTATAGACTCAGTTCATATATTTGTCCATAAGGAAGACAAAATATTCAAAACAGACTTTCAGTGAGGTCAGGATGTAAAAGCCACAATAAATAAATCTAAATTATCACAGAGGCAAGATGATACAGCTGCAAAAATCAGCTTACCTGCTCAGTATCAAATCACATCAAATCTGGATGTAAATAGAGACCATATTATGAATGACTCTTGGAATTGAGAGAAAACTCCAATGTCAGGGTCTGCAACTGTATCAAAATTAAACAGAGAAAAGCATTTCTCTTGTAGGGAGTGGTAATAGGGCTCATAAAACCTTTGTAGGAGGGGCCAGTGCAGGGGTTGGGCAGTTTGGCAAAATCAGAGTGCTTCAACAAGAAATACCTCTCTTAAGACATTATCCAATGTGGAGCTTGCTTACATGTGAGGTGGCTTAAGGGAAGGAGACAGGCCTCACTATGGTTAGGGCAAACCATGTCAGATGATAAGTAATGAGAAATCGTGAGCACTTGGTCACCAGTAACTTATGCAAACACTAATGGATGTGCTGTACCCAGAAGCATGCAATGCTAAATTTATTCTGAGCGGGGTACTTGGGCTGACCACTCAACTTTCAACACATATTGTTATTTCATTCAACAAATATTTTTGTAACCTGTTCTATATGGAAAGCTGTGTCTTCTTTGTTTTTCTGTTCCAGTCCACCTATAAAAATTGAGATTAAATCATCAAATAAAATGCACAAATGGTGAGAGTACTAGTGATTATGAAGGCCAAATTATTTATGTTTCACATAACAAAAAAGAAGTCTAGAAACAGGGAAGTGGCTCACCCACAGTCACTCAACTAACTGAAAGCAGAACCAGGATACACATTTGATTATAAGTCTATAAAGCTATCATGATCATTGAGAATGAATATTCTTTTTCTTAAATAATGTATTTGTGTGTGATTCTATATTTATATTTTATTTATCATTGCTTCTACATTTTATTTCAATATTATTTGAAAATGCAAAGCAAATCTCTCACCTTGTAGCATAAATACCCACTAGAAAAAAAATATGCTTTTTTTTCAATACAGAAAATTTCATTAGAGAAAATGGCCATAAATCTATGGAAATAACAGGATACCATCAAATTATCCTAAGATCAGAGTTATGTTTTTGTTTTAAGTCAGTCCTAATAGAACATAATCAAAAAATAGTATGCTGTTAACTATCAATTTAATAAGATGGTTTTATATGATAAATACTAATCAGTATAACCTAAGGTGGACCTGCTGAGGAATTGTTTTATATTAATATTTATCAGAGGACACTGCGGAAGTCACAGTTTCCACATCTATAATCTAACGTGAACAGAAAATAGTAATGAGCAAGATAAAATGATAAATTAGGCAGAAAACTAATGAAACATAAAAGGAGACATTGTAATTAAACATATTGTTTCTTATACCTACTGAAATGAAAAACAGAAATTCAACAAATTGTAATACGTTTATAATATGAAATATAGGAAAATATATAATAAATGTAGTATGTCACAGAAATCTGCCACTACTATGGTCTCTTGTCTGTTTATGTTTTTTTTTTTTAATTTTCATAATTTTAGCAACCATTTATTTATAGACCTTCTAATGATATTACACTACATTATACATACTGTGATCTAGATGTCAAGATTGAGTGAATATAAGGTAGCTATTTCAAAGATATATGAATGTATCAAAAAGCAACCTCATCATCTCTTTAAAGCAAGAACAATTGCCTAGAGATAGCATAATTAAATTTTGCTAACCACAGGCAATAAATAATAAAATAGAAGTCAAAATGGAATAATAAAATGTACCATTTTAATGATCAAACATGTATTGTTCCTAATACATACCACATATTGCAGATTTAAATTCATGCTTTTTATAACTGCATTTTAAAAATAAGGAGAAGTGTTTCAAAATTACAAAGTAGGTGGCTACATTTTATTCTCATTTTATTGCATTCTCGTACTATCACTGCTGAAACTTAAAAGGGTTAAAATAGAAAATGATAAACAGTTCCTTTGATTCAAGAATCTTTGGCAAACACTAATATGCATACATTTATATACATAAACAGCTTTATTTGAAAGGAATAGAAATTAATTTTATGTACACAAATGAAATAAGCTTTTTAAATGATTTAATCATTTTAATAATTTAAAGGTTAGAAGTATATTTCTAAATAGATATCATCTTGTGTATTTTTGAGGGAGCTGAACAACTAAGCACCAGATAGTAAAAATAAAATAAAATAAAATAAAGGCTTTTGGAAGCAGAGGGTTTGGGTTTGAGTTCTTGCTTCTAATTAGCTCCAGACAAATACCTTAATCTCTCTAAGCCTCACTTCACCTAATTGGAAAATGGAATTGACACCTGCCAGTATAATAAGATTCCAAAAAGCTAACATGTTAAAAAATGCTTTATAAACTATAGGAATCTATACAAGTAAAAACTTATTCTACTTCTCTAGCTACCTTATCCACATACCTCTCAATGGACTTATTAGATGGTAAGTCCTATAGAAAAGAATGTAGTCCTAGGTATTGAACTATGATGCTATCATTTTTATTTTGTAGTTCCAAATGGTCTCAGTTTCCTGACCCCTTAATGTATCCTAGAATATAATGTAGACTAAAATTCTTAGTTTTTGAATCCAGACCCCTGGGTTGGAATCTCAGTGATACGGTTTGGCTGCATCCCAACCCAAATCTCATCTTGAATTGTAGTTCCACTAATCCCCAAGTGTGATGGGAAGGACTGGTGGGAGGTAAGCGAATCATGGGTGTGGTTATACCCCCAAGCTGCTGTTCTCATGACAGTGAGTGAGATCTCACGAGATCTGGTGGTTTTACAGGAGGCTTTTCCTTTTTGCTTGGTACTTCTCCTTCCTGTCACCATGTGATGAAGGATGTGTTTGCCTCCCCAGCCATGCTGAACTGTGAGTCAATTAACCCTCTTTCCTTTATAAATTATCCAGTCTTGGGCAAGTCTTTATTAGCAGTGTGAGGATGAACTAATACACCCAGCTACTCTTTTTACTATCACATGACTGTGATTTCAGGTATGCCACTTCATCTTTCTGAGTTTCAAGTCACTTAATAATATGGTGAAACAATGGTACCTGCTTTCCAGAGTTGTTTGAAGATTGCAGGTATGAACGTTTCTTAGTTTCTATCACCATACCTGGCACGTAGTAGGCATTCAGCAAAAGGTAGTCAATGTTAATCGTTATTGTTTGCTGTCCTCCATTGCAATAGTGCTTCCTTCTTCATTTGGCAAGATTCAAGACCTGAGCAATTTTTCTGATCTGTTTTTGTAATAAATACTGCTTAATATGACCTAAGATGAATCTTCTCAGAAGAATCTGTTTTGACGTTAATATTTGTCAGAAGATACTGAAAGAATTCACACTTTGTAAATCTGGTAGAGATTTTTCTGCATTAGATCTTTTATTCTTGGGCTGCCAATTATAATAAGGAGTTTTTTCACGTCTCAGTGATTAATATTGCAAATAGATGTTACACCAGTGAATGTATATATAAATAAACCACTTTGTTTAAAGGTAAAGTTTCCAAGCAACCAGTAAACAAATATACATTTGTATAATCATGTAGTAACATCTTCAACTAATATTACCCTATTCCTTGCTAGCTGACTGAGTACTGTAAGCATTGAATTGACGCTTTTGTCACTATAGAGTGACCTTTGTCTCTTCATATAGTTTTTGTCTTCAAATCTATTATGTCTGATAGAAGTATAATGACTCCTGCTCTTTTTTGTTTTTCATTGGTAGAGAATTTTTCCACCCCGCTATTTTCAGTCTATGTGTGCCTTTATAGGTGAACTGTGATCCTTGTAAAGAAGAGATCAATGTATTTTATTTCATTCACTCAGCCAGTCTTTGTCTTTTGATTGGCAAGTTTAGTCAATTTACAATCAATGTTATTATTGATAAGTAAGAACTTACTCCTGTAATTTTGTTATTTGTTTTCTGGTTGTTTTGTGGTCTTCTCTTTCTTATTTCTTTCATTCCTGTCTTTATCTTATGAAAGTAATTTTACCTGGTGATACAATTTATTTTCTTGCTTTTTATTTATTGCATATCCATTGTCTGTTTTTTGATTTGAGGTTCCCATAAGGTATGCAAATATTAACTTATAATCCATTATTTTAACCTGATAACAACTTAATGCTTTTTATGTAAACAAATAGCAAGCAAAAGGAAAACTAATAAACCTCACCTTAACTTCAGCCCCCTGCTATTTTACCTTTTGTTGTCACTATTTATAAGTAAATGTACTGACTATGTTTGGAAATGTTTTTGTAGTTATTTTTGATTAGTTCATCATTTAATCTTTCTATTTAGCGTAAGAGTACTTTACACATCACAGTTACAGTGATAAAATATTCTGTTTTTCTGCATACTTACTATTACCATTGAGGTTGTAAACTCAGGTGATTATTGCTGATTAATGTCCTTTTCTTTTTCTTTGATGTACTATCTTTAGCATTTCTTGTAGGACGTTCTGGTATTAATGAAATCCTTCACCTTTTGTTTACATGGGAAAGTATTTCTCCTTCATGTTTGAGGGATATTTTCAGGAGATATACTATTACAAGGTAATTTTTTTTTTCTTCAGCAATTTAAATTTGTTATGCTACTCTCTCTTGACCTGTAAGGTTTCCACTTAAAATTTGTCTGCTAGATGTATTGGAGATTCATTGTCTGTTGTTTCTTTTCTCTTGCCGATTTTAGGATCCTTTATAAAATGCCTTGAGTTAGTCTTCTTTGGGTTGAATCTCCTTCATGTTCTATAAACTTCTTCTTTGATATTGATATATTTCTCTAGGTCTGGGAATTTCTTTGTTATTATTTATTTGAATAAACTTTCAACCCCATCTCTTTCTTTACCTCCTTTTTAAGGCCAACAACTGGTAGATTTGCCCCTTTGAGGATATTTGCTAGACCTTGGAGGCGTGCTTCATTGTTTTAATTGTTTTTTTTTATTTTGTCTCCTCTGACTATGTATTTTCAAATAGCCTGTCCTCAAGCTCACTGAGTCTTTACTTGGCTGGATTCATTCTGCTGTTAAAGAGTTCTGATACATTCTTCAGTGTGCCACTTAAATTTTTGCAGAATTTATGCTTGATTTTTTTTCCATTATTTCAATCTCTTTCATAAATTATTCTAATAGAATCTTAAATTTCTTTTATGTGTTATCTTGAATATTGTTGAGTTTCTGCAGGATAGTTATTTTTAATTTTTTGTCTGAAAGATCACATACCTCTGTTTCTCCAGGATTGGTTCCTGGTGCCTTATTTAGTTCATTTGTTAAGATAATGTTTTCCTGCATGGTGTAGTTGCTATTGGATTTTATTCACTGTCTGGGCATTGAAGAGTTAGGTAATTATTGTTGTCTTCACTCTCTGTCCTTATTTGTAGCCATCCTTTTTTGGAAGGTTTTCAGTTATTTGAAAGGACTTAGGTGTTGTAATCTAAGTTGTTTCTGCTTTAAGGGACACCCAAAATCCAGTAATGCTGTGGTTCTTGCAGACTCGTAAAGTTACCATCTTGATGGTCTTGGACGAAATCTGGGAGAATTCTCTGGATTACCAGGCAGGGTTTCTTATTTTCTCTTATTACTTTCTCCCAAATATAGTATTTTTCTCTGTTCTGAGCCAACAAAGGCTGGGGGTAGAGTAATCACGCACCCCTGTTGCCACCACCACTATGACTGTGCTGGGTAAGACCTAAATCCAGCACAGCACTGAGTCTAACCCAAGTGTGCTGTAATCACTCCCTGGCCACACCCTATGTTTGCTCAAGGCCCTGGGGTTCTACAATCATTGGGTAACAAATCCACCCAGACATGTGTCCCTCCCATCAGGGTGATGAGGTCTCCCAGGCCTTGGGTGAGTCCAGATGTTACATCTGGGAGACAGAGAGTAGAGTCAAAAACCTTAGACGTCTACCTGCTATTCTCTGGTATTGCAGCTGAACTGGCACTCATATTACAAGATGCAGTTTTTCCCATTCATTCTCCCCCTTTTGAAAGGCACAGGAGTTTTGCCTCATAGCCACTGCCACCTTGGCCTTGAGGAGTACTACCAGACTATCACCAATGTTCCTTTAAGGCCTAAAGTCTCTTAAGTCAGCTTGTGGTGAATGCTAATTGGCCTGAGACTCACGCTTTAGGACAGTGAGCTCCCTTCTTGACAAATGTAGGTCCAGAATACCATCCATAGTTAAGTCCTGGAATGGGGGACCCCAAGAGTCTGTTTAGTACTATAACCCCCACTGGCAGTGTTGGTACCTAAGGTGCAAGACAAAGTCCTCTTTGCTTTTCCTTCTGCTTTGCTGAAGCACAGGGTTTGTCTTACAGTCACCACAGCTGAAACCAGCAAATCTCAGAAGCTCACCAAGGCCCTTAATGTAGTATTTGGGTATCACTGATCATTATTCAGTACCACAAGGCTCTTCAGTTCACAGGTAATGAATGCTGCCAGCACTAGGTTCTTTTCTTCAAGGAAGTGGGTCTTCTTTTGGCCCAGGGTGTGTCTAGGAATGTTTTCTGGGAGCTAGGGCCTGGAACATGGGTCTCTTTTATCTGACCTATAGTTCCCTATTCTGCTGTGGCTGGCTGTTGTCCAAGATGCAAAAAAAAGCTCTCTCACTCTTCCCTCTTTACTCCTCAGGTGGAAGAAAGTGATCTCTTTTGGAGCCATTAGCTGGGCAGTGTGGGGTTATAGGAGGGGTGATGCCAGCATTCTCTTGGCTGCACCAGCTAGTTTCTCAGTATGTCACTTGCTGCACCCCCTATCCCAGGCCACTGTCTCTGGGTCTAGTTCAACCCTAGGACTCCCCTACTAGTTCCAGTCCTTATTGTCTAGGATGTCTTTCAAGTTTACTTAGAGACCAAGAACACTTGGGCCCTTGGTGGTGATATTTGCTGTCACTCCAGTTGGGACCCCTGGGATGGGTGAACCCCTCTGGCTGAAACTTCTTTAAATGCTCCATCCGTGGGCAGGCATCAGCTGTTTGTTCTGGTTTATCTTTCTGCTCTAACAGGACAACACTGAGTTTGTAGCCTCACAATTACTGTCTTCTTTCTACCCCAGTTCCCAGAGATGCTCTTAGCACCATGCTGTGGCTGCTGGGTGTTGGGGAGGGGCAGTATTGGTGATTTGGGACTGTTTTTTTCTATCTCTTCAGTGCCTCTTTTAGCCATATGAAGTTAAAACCATGTACTATGGGTGCTTGTCTGATTTTTGGTTCTCATAGAAATGTTTTTTCCTATGTAGATACTTGTTAACTTGGTGATTTTTTGGGGGCTGCTGAGATGATTGGTGGAGCTTTCTATTCTGCCATCTTGCTCTACCTCCCTCCATGATAGATTCTAAAGCAGGAATTTACTGATGAAAGCATGCCTCACAATGATTCAATAAACTCTTTTACCATGCTGATTTTTCTCCATGGAAAATTTTCAGTTTCTCTAGAGGAATAAAAGTTACTATGAATAAGATCTAATATTTGCTGGCAAAACAGGGTGACCATAGTCAAAAATAACTTAATAGTACATTTCAAAATGTACTATTTGAAAAAAAAAAGTAGAATTGGATTGTTAGTAACACATAGGATAAATACAGGATACTTTTTTACCTTGATGTGATTATCACGTATTGCACATTGCACACCTGTATCAAAATATCTCATGTAACCTATAAATATGTACACCTACTATTTACTCATAAAAGCTAGAAATTAAAACTTAAGAACAGGTTACCATAATGAACAATATATATTTTTTCCTTGCAAAGAATAGAAAATTTAATATGTAGTAATAAGATCTATTAGGAAAAGTTATTTCTAGCCAATGTACTGGTAAGTGGATTTTCTAAGAGTTTATTGTGCAATTAAATTCACTTTTATTTTCACCAGTTGCTGGCTTCTCTCATATAACTGATTCTTTTTATCCCACTAAACATTAAAAAAATTTACATAGTACATGATGTTTTAAAAATAAGTCACTTTTCCTATACTTTATCTTGGTTTCTAAGGTCTACTCTTAGAAATGTTCTTCTAAAAGATTTAAGTATGTTTCACATGCTTTAAAATCTTTAAAATTCTTTCACTTTTAAAATTGTTGACTACTCTAGGAAATAAACATATGAAAATCAAAAAATTGGCTATCTAAAATATTTTATGAGTAATTATTTTAATGTAATAATTCCCTAATAGATTATATTTCTAAATAGTTCTATTTAATAAGCTCTTTTTATTACTGCATTCTACATCATTATAATTTAACTCCAAAATCTATATTTATTTGTCTGCTGTTTCCTGTTCATTTCATTTTTATGCTTTAGACTTTTGGCTTATCAGAGACTGCATTTGCCTCAATATTGATGGAAATAGTAGGAGTTTTACAAACTGCAGAATGCAGAGGGAGGAAGTTACCCTTCAAATTGAACAATCCAATAATTATTTAAAAGATGTTTCCTTTGTAAATGCAGCCACATAATGTTACAATTAGAATTGAGCCACATCAATATGTACTCCAATTGTGAACCCAAAAAGGTGACAGTGTAATGAGATTTGACATCATGTAGAAAGGTGAAAACTCATTAAGAAGCCAGGTTCTGCTTTAAAAATTTGATTAGCATTTTTGTATTATGTAAGAAGATTGCTTTGCATTTCAAGAGGAGAGCAGCAGTTGTCTGGCATTTAAATCTATTCTGAATTAAAGTGATCAGTTTTTAAAAATTATAGAAAATTCTTATGCAAATGAAATGTAATCAAGCCATGCTTCAGACTCATTATGCATGATTGATATGCACTGTAATTTACTTACTAATTCAAGGAGCAGAGGAATTCCAATTATCATATTGTTTATGCAGTGCTGTGGCACGCTGGAAGTGATATTAAATTGATTACAATAAATGGTATAAACCAACAAGATATGTCCTTATGCAACTTGACATTTATTTTATATAAAATGCTGAGAATTTCTTACTATCCTGAAAGCCTTAGCTTCCTTATAAAGGTTAAAATCTTTCCAAGGCTCTCAAAGATATTAAAATCAAAAGGATAGTAGAGAATGATGTTTTAAAATACCTTTAACAGAAAGCAGTGCTTTTTGACCTAAATGTTTGTTTATTTGTGACCTGTAATTAGATATAACCCTAATGTATTTTGTTTTAGTGAGTTTGTGTCTAATTGTGAGAATTCTTGATTATAAAATTGCAAATTAGGCTAACCTTGGAAAACTTTGAAGTCAATATGCTCAAATTTCTCACAGCATCTAGAGATTTAACAATTCTTAAGTATATCATAACTTACAAAACCTAGACAGATCCAATTCTTGATCTAACTTTAGGATTTTGACAATGCTGATTGGTTTGGGATAAAAGTCAAATTGATATGCTAAAAGTGTTTTTCTACTTTTTGTATGTTTTAAGATGACAGGCTTTAAGATGCTCATTTTGATACTGCCTGCAAATTGACCTGACTTTGGAAATCTATAAGGCTAATATGGTCAAATTTCTCCATCTTTCAGAGCTTAAAAATTAGCTTTTAGTTTATATGTGTATATATATACACATATATACATACTTTTTTTTCATTAAAAGAAACCACTAGTTGATTCAGAATAAAAGACAAAATTGTCATATCAAAGGTGCTTCTTTCTTACTTTCCGAGTTTTACATGAAAAATTTTAAGATGTCTTTTTTATACTGATACCTTGGTTTCTGATTTTAAAGGCTTTTGTTGTTCACAGATTTTTATTGGTATCTTAATTGTTATAATGTTGATAGTGACATATTGTCATGGTAGCAGCTTTGGAAAACAGAAAAGTATGAAGCAAGCAAAATCCCCAAATCATATGTAATCTTATAATTCAGAATTAACCATGGTTAACCTTTTGTTATACTATTTCCTTTTAGTTTTTCCACTATGAAGATTCTCCAATGTTTATTAAAACCCAGTGGAAACATTTTAATGGCTGAGTATTAAGAAACATAACTAAGATTTGTAACCTCAGTGTTGAAACAGGACATCTTATATGTGATTTGAAATATTTTCTAATACTAATATTGTGACTTCTTTGTTTCTGTATTCTGTTGTTCATCAATGTGTTCATCAAGAGGGGAATTTTTTTTTTTCCTTTTCCTGATGGAGATTGTTAGAAATGTGTGGGGACAGAAAAGTTTAAAAGCGTGAAGTGGTAATCTGAAAATCAGGGTGTCTTAATTTAGAACTCTTGACATTTTGCTCTGGATTTTTCTTTGCTTTGGGGGAGTGTCTTAACACATTGTAAGATATAGAGCAGAATCTCTAGTTTTGATCCAATTGATTTAAGTAACAGTACTCTTCCTAGTTGTGAAAATCAGAAATGTCTTCAGACAGGGTGGGAGGCAGAAACACCTATGCTGAGATCGACTACCTTGGAGAGAGAATACTGGTAGAGGGAGGGAGGGGGAAATTTAAAAAAATTGACAGAGCATGAGAGGAGAGAGATTGCAAGAATGAAAGAGAAGAGAGATTGCATGATAGATGGATAGTACAAGAGGAAGGGAAAGAAGGAGAGCACATGATAGAGAAAAGATACAGAATTGAGGAAGAGCGCGTATCAGAGAGGATAGAAGGGTAGGATATCACCTAAAGAAAGGAAGGAGAATGTCGGATAAAGGAAGAATACAGGATAGTGAGAGAGAATAGGAGGAAGGAGATTGCAAGAAAGAAAGAAAAAGGAGGGAGAGAGCATGCAAGGAGCAGAAAACAACTGAAAGAATAAAGCTTCAGTTTTTTTTTTTTTTTGAGACGGAGTCTCGCTCTCGTTACCCAGGCTGGAGTGCAATGGCGCGAACTCGGCTCACTGCAACCTCCGCCTCCTGGGTTCAGGCAATTCTCCTGCCTCAGCCTTCTGAGTAGCTGGGATTACAGGCACGCACCACCATGCCCAGCTAATTTTTTGTATTAGTAGAGACGGGGTTTCACCATGTTGACCAGGATGGTCTCGATCTCTTGACCTCGTGATCCACCCGCCTTGGCCTCCCAAAGTGCTGGGATTACAGGCTTGAGCCACCGCGCCCGGCCAGCTTCAGATTTTTAAATCACCTTCACAAATGTTTATCAGTGGCCTTCTAGGCACTAAACACTGCTCTAGGCAATGTGGATAACAAACAAGGCATGTTTCTTCTGTCACAGAGCCTGAATTGAAGTAAGAGAAGACAAGCAAATAGATGTCATGTTATAGTACTTTATATGAATAAAAATAAAGACAGGGAAGGGGATTCTAGTCAGTATTGGACAGTCAAGGAAGGCCTCTCTGAGATGAAGTGATCTTTGATCCAGGACCTGAAAAGAGCAAAGGGATGAGCTTCGGAACATAGAAGAAAGGGAACATTTCTAACAAAGCAAAAAGTAAGTGTAAAGGCATCATGGCAGGAGCAGTTTAAGAAGCACAACAAGGCCACAATGGTTGAGGCAGTAAGCAAGGTAGAGTATTGTTTGGTGAAAGATGGTATCGGATGGGTCAAGAAGAGCCTCATAAACTGTGATGTCTCTTTTGGCCTTTCAAGAATGAGAGTGGAAGCGAGTTGGAAGGTTTCGAGCAGGAGAGTGGCATTGTGATATACCTCCTACCTTAGTTGTTTTAATTGTCAGTGATATCGAAGTCATGTAGGGTATCACTAAAACACATATTCTTAGATTCGACCTCAGACCTATGAAAACAGATGCTCTGATGTGGGGTTTGATGATCTGCAATATTTAGTAAGGTATCTTCAGTGACTTTGGTATCGATGACCAGGGAACATACTTTAAGAAGCACTACTTTAGATAACTCTGTCTGGCCACTGTGTAGAAAACAGTAGGGGAAAAGACAAAAGCAGGGCAAGCAGTTGGAAGGCTATCGCACTGTGCTGTGCCAAAGAGATGGTGGCCGAAACGGGAGGTTGTAGATGTTCCTCAACTTTACTTTACACTTGTTCTTTCCTGAACTCATCTCTGCATCTCTAAAATGCACAATATAAGACCCTGCATACTTTAAAGATTAGAAATGTGCATAAAATATGAGAAAACATAAAATGAGAATTTACTCAAATTTAGTAAAATATGTGATTTATAGATTGAGTCTTGCCTCCCTCCAGTCTGACTTTAGCAACTGATTTCAGTAGCATATACCCTCATACTCAATTCTTAAACACAGGTCATCACTGCTGTGCCCACCCTCCTACCCACACTCATAGAAGGCATCGTCTTGAAAGATAAGACCATTTCAAACAAGAAACATTTTTTTTGCCTTATATGTGTATGTATGCAACTTCTAATTCGATTTCAGGATACAAAGGTATTCAACGTACTCTAGGCAAGCAGGATTTTCATCCTCACTTCAACACATATTGCACTTACTGCTAATTCATAACATTTGACTATGGTATAGGGATTATCAATCATAGATTGCGTTTGTCCACATTATATTATTCTCACAGTGGTCTCTCTAGGTGTTAAAAATCCCATCTTTGGGCAAGTGACTGAACTTCAGCTAACTTAGGTAATTTGTATCAAATCAAGCATCTCAGATGCAGTGGAGCCATAAATAGAATTTCAAAGTTTCTGATCTCATTAGACTATGCTGCAGACTCTCTCTCTCTCTCTCTCTCTCTGTGTGTGTGTGTGTGTATGTGTGTGTGTATTCATGCATATGTAAAAGTATGGGTGCATATTTTGTTCTGTAGTTGAGCAATTAAATGTTTTTCTATTTAGTTTTTTTCTCTCTCACAAATATATACAAACATTTAGAATGGATTATTCTTTATCTTTAAAATAATTGTATCTATTCATTAAAAATATAACAAACTAGTCAAAGAAATAACATAGTAATTATCTATGTACACATCACCTAGCTGAAAAAATAAATATTACCATAAAATTAAAGCATTTTATATGCCCTCCCCATCCCATATTCTTCTCTGCCCTTACAGAGTATGCTGCATTTTTAAGGCACACATATTTTTACATGAGTGTTCTTCTAAAATATTAACAGTTTCTTTTGTATCTAAGAAAAAAAACATGTATTTATATATGTGTGTTTGTGAATGTATACACATATATAAATGTAAATGTATGCTTATTTGATGTTTCATAAATTTATCTACCACATGCTAAATACAAATCAATAATAACAAATTGCATTTCTATAGCAATTTATAAAGTTCTTTGAAATATGTTGTCATATTTCACATTGATTAATTGACCCTTATGCCTTTGTCCTCTTTACCTACAAATTTTCTGAAAGTTGAATAGGTATTCAAGTGTGAGCCTAATTAGTGCAAGGTAACTGCTTTATATATTGCCAGATTCTAACTTCTGTATATCTTCCAGCAAATAATGCTTTAGTATTTTTATGTCTGTATAGGCATTATTGTGAAGCAATAGAGTATTTTTCTGCTTTTGAGTTGCAATCCAATGTAACATCTATATGTATAAATACATTTTAGTTTACTGTACATTATTACATACAAAAGTTGCCACATATTTGATCAAGAGCAGCATCTGCAGGTTTTGTGCCCCCTTGAAATTCTTTATTGAGAGTTCTTATTAATCAGATTTTCTTCTATGGTTCTTTTCCTATTTTCGGTTAGACAGAGCTGGATAAATTAGCTCCCTCTGTTTTATTCCTTTAGGTTTTCAGAGCCACATTTTACTCTGGAAAGTGAAAGAAAAGTCCAATGATTTTCTTTGTCAGACTTAGAATGAGTATAGGAATTTTCTATGGTATATTTCAGGCCATTATTCTCATCTTCCAAAGTAATTTTTCATCTTTAACATGTTTTTTCCCCTTAGGAATAATACAGATGCTGGGGGAATTTAGGAGAAACTGAGGAATAGCTGAATTAGGAGACGAATAAAGTTTACCCTTGTCCAGCTGATATATGTTAAGTAATGTAAGAAAATGAGTGAAATAGAAATGTAGCCTCAGGCTAGTATAAGGAGGAAAGTGATCTAATGTTATTTTATAAGCAAAATTCTGTGGACCTAAATAAATACTTCACTCTTTGAGAATGTGGGGTATAATGACACATCCTGGATGAAAGCATGTGGATAATATGTTTTTGTTGTCTGGATTTGTTATATTACTGAATTCAACTTATTACTGAAATCAAGTTTTACAAGAAATTATTATATCCATTAACCTCAAGGAGCTGGATTTGTTAGTTAAGAAATACAAAAATGGTGAAAGGAATAATTCAGCAATGATTTCTGTACACATCACCACCTAGCTGAATACGTAAAAAATATTACTATGCAGCTAAACAATTTAACTCACAATTTCTGCCTTTAGGAATCTGAAGCACTTTCATTTGAACTAAATTAACTCTCTCAAGCTCTTGGAGCTATTTGACTATTTGTGCCATTGTTTGCATGCTACTTGGAAAGATGATGTTGGATGTTCAATGGTTACCAAAATTTCAAAGTAACTAGTAGGCTCTTTAAGTGAAGGGTAAGGAGCTGTATTTCAAATCCAGGCTTCTATAGATTATATACTTCCAAACTTGAACTGCATGAACTTGTACAGAAAATTACCTGTCAAATTTCAAATTGAGTTTTCTATTTCGCGTTAAATATTGAGCTGAAAGCTAGCTGACATATCAAGTTATATATCTCATTATTAGATCCCCAAAAGGGGTAAAAGATAAGTTTACCAAACAATACCAAAAAGCATATTAGGAGAAATTATAGATGAAATTAGATATCACTTCCTGATAACAAAAAGTGCAGTTTTTTTCTCATGATACCATCTTCTAACCTAGAATAATTTTGGCAAGATAACACAACAGAGTAATTGACAATATAAATGTATAATCATTCTGCATGAAATTAGGCCTGCTTAGACTGACAAAAAAGAGACTGATGTAAATTGTAATTTAGCTGACTACTTACAAGCAAAAGCAAAAATAAACATGTAATTCCTGAAAATGAGGGATGGTTTATGAAAGAACATTTCCTGGTTTAGAAAAAAAGCTTCATAAAATTCAAGGGGATTTTGTTTTTGAAACATTACTTACTAATTACATTTTAACATAAAAATAACTCTCTTAAAGTTTTTTCTCAGTCTGCTCCATTCTCTTGCATATACAGTATTTAATTAGATGATTCATTGAATTTATGAATGTTTTCAACTAATGTTGAATATAACTTATTAAATTTTATTTTGAAATGACAGTGTAATAACCTCTTTTGGAGTCACCCTGCTTAGGCTGGCTGTGACTACATTGATATATTTTGCCTAGGCAACTAGACGTGCACTCACATATTGAACAACTGAACAGCTTTTCTCCTCTGTACACTGTACCTGCCTTCAACCCAGGTATAACTTATCAACTTATCTTTCTTTTGGCATGTTGCCCAGTAATTCGCACATAAGAAGGCATTCAACAAGTGCTAAGTGATAAATATATTTCTGTCTCAGCAGCCCATGTAGTAAAATAAAATAATTGTAAAATTTTTTTTTAAAGTCAAGTGTCCCATTTAAGGTTAATACGGTTATGTGTGAATTTGATCCTGTCATTATGATGATAGCTGGTTATTTTGCCGGTTAGTTGATACAGTTTCTTCATAGTGTTGATAGTTTTTACAATTTGGTATGTTTTTGCAGTGTCTGGTACTGGTTTTTCCTTTTCAATTTTAGTGCTTCCTTTGGGAGCTCCCATAAGGCGGGTCTGGTGGTGACAAAATCTCTCAGCATTTGCTTGTCTGTAAAGGATTTCATTTCTCTTTTATTTATGAAGCTTAGCTTGGCTGAATTAGAAATTCTGAGTTGAAAATTCTTGTCTTTAAGAATGTTGAATATTGGCCCCAACGCTCTATTAGCTTGTAGGGTTTCTGCAGACAGATCTGCTGTTAGTCTGATGGGCTTTCCTTTATGAGTAACCTGACCTTTCTCTTTGGCTGCCCTTAACATTTTTTCCTTGATTTCAACATTGCCGATTCTACGGATTATATGTCTTAGGGTTGCTCTTCTTGAGGAGTATCTTTGTAGTGTTCTTTGTATTTCCTCAATTTGAATGTTGACTGGTCTTGCTAAGTTGGGGAAGTTCTCCTGGATAATATCCTGAAGAGTGTTTTCCAACTTGGTTCCATTCTCCCTACCACTTTCATGTACACCAAAATGCCCCAATTAAGAGACACAGACTGTCACATTGAATAGAGTCCAGACCCATTGGTGTGCTGTATTCAGGAGACCCAACTCAAGTGCAAGGAAACACATAGGCTCAAAATAAATGGATGGAGGAATATTTACCAAGCAAATAAAAAGCAAAAAAAAAGCAGGCATTGCAATTCTTTATATCAACAAAGATAAAAAAAAAAAAACAGACTTTATACCAACAAAGATAAAAAAAATAGATAGAAGGGCATTAAATAATGCTGAAAGTATCAATGCAACAAGAAGAGCTAACTATCCCCAGATTCATAAAGCAAGTTCTTAGAGACCTACAAAGAGACTTAGACTCCCACACAATAATAGTGGGTTACTTTAACACTCCACTGTCAGTATTATACAGATCAATGAGACAGAAAATTAAAAATAAGATTCAGGACTTGAACTCAGCTCTGGACCAGGCAGACCTAACAGACATCTACAGAACTCTCCACCCCAAATCAACAGAATATACATTCTTCTCAGCACCACATTGCACTTAATGTAAAACTGACCACATATTTGGAAGTAAAACACTCCTTAGCAAATGCAAAGGAACAAAAATCATAACAAACAGTCTCTCAGACCACAGTGCAATCCAATTAGAACTCAGGATTAAGAAACTCACTCAAAACCACAAGAATACATGGAAACTGAACAACCTGCTTCTAAATGACTACTGCATAAATAAAGAAATTAAGGCAGGAATAAAGATGTACATTGAAACTAGTGAGAACAAAGACACAACATACCAGAACCTCTGGGCAGAGTGTAGAGGGAAGTTTATAGCACTAAATGCCCCAAAGAGAAAGCGGGAAAGATCTAAAATTGACTCTCTAACTTCATAATGAACAGAACTAGAGAAGCTAAAGCAAACAAATTCGAAAGCTAGCAAAAGAGAAGAAATAACTAAGATCAGAGCAGAACTGAAGGAGATAGAGACACGAAAAACCCTTCAAAAAATCAATGAATCCAGGAGTTGGTTTTTTGAAAAGATAAACAAAATGGGTAGACTGCTAGACAGACAAATAAAGAACAAAAGAGAGAGGAATCAAATAGACACAATAAAAAATGATAAAGGGGATATCATCACTGATCCCACAGAAATACAAACTACCATCATAGAGTACTATAATCACCCCTACACAAATAAACTAGAAAATCTAGAAGAAATGAATAAATTCCTGAACACATACACCCTCCCAAGACTAAACTAGTAAAAAGTCAAATCCCTGAATAAAACAATAACAAGTTCTGAAATTGAAGCAGTCATTAATAGCCTATAAAGCAAAAAAAGCCCAAGATCAGACAGATTCACAGCTGAATTCTACCAGAGGTACAAAGAGGAGCTGGTACCATTTCTTGTGAAACTATTCGAAATAATAGAAAAAGAGGGACTCCTTGCTAACTCATTTTATACATATTATCCTGATACCAAAACCTGGTAGAGACACAACAAAAAAAGAAAATTTCAGGCCAATATCCCTGATGACTATAGATGTGAAAATTCTCAATAAAATACTGACAAACTGAATCCAGCAGATCATGAAAAATCTTATCCACCATGATCAAGTCAGCTTCATTGCTAGGATACAGGGCTGGTACAACATATCCAAATTATTAAATGTAATCCACCACATAAACAGAACCGATGACAAAAACCACATGATCATCTCAATAGATGCAAAAAAGGCCTCTGATAAAATTCAACACCCCTTCATGCTAAAAATTCTTAATAAACCAGGTATTGATGGAATATGTCTCAAAATAATAAGAGCTATTTATTACAAACCCACAGCCAATATCACACTGAATGGGCAAAAGCTGGAAGCATTCCCCTTGAAAACCAGCACAAAATAAGGATGCCCTCTCTCACCACTACTATTCAACATAGTATTGGAAGTTCTGGCCAGGACAATCAGGCAAGAGAAAGAAATGAAGAGTATTCAAATAGGAAGAGAGGAAGTCAAATTGTCTCTGTTTGAAGATGAAATGATTGTATATTTAGAAAACCCCATCATCACAGCCCAAAATCTTTTTAAGCAACTTCAGCAAAGTCTAAGTATACAAAATCAATGTGCAAAACTCACAAGCACTCCTATACACCAATCATAGCAAACAGAAAGCCAAATAATGAGTGATCTCCAATTCACAATTGCTACAAAGAGAATAAAATAACCTAGGAATAAAACTTACAAGGGATGTGAAGGACCTCTTCGAGGAGAACTGCAAACCACTGCTCAAGGAAATAAGAGAGGACACAAACAAATGGAAAAACATTCAATGCTCATGGATAGGAAGAATCAGTATCCTGAAAATGGTCATACTGCCCAAAGTAATTTATAGATTCACTGCTATCCCCCTCAAGCTACCACTAACTTCACAGAATTAGAAAAAAAAAACAACATTAAATTTCATATGAAACCAAAAAATAGCCTGAATAGCCAAGACAATCCTAAGCAAGAAGAACAAAGCTGTAGGCATCACCCTACCCGACTTCGAACTATAGTACAGGGCTACAATGACCAAAACAGCTTGATGCTGGTACCAAAACAGATAATATAGACCAATGGCACAGAACAGAGGCCTCAGAAATAATGCCACACATATACATCTGAACTTTGTCAACTCTGACAAAAACAAGTAATGGGGAAAGGATTCCCTATTGAATAAATGATGTTGGGAAAACTGACTAACCATATGCAGAAAACTGAAACTGGACCCTTTCCTTACACCTTATACAAAAATTAACTCAAGATGCATGAAAGACTTAAACATAAGACCTATAAACATAAAAACCCTAGAAGAAAACCTAGACGATACCATTCAAGACAGTTTTACAGTATCTTAATTGTGCATACTTACTTAGAGAATTGAATTTACCAAATCAATTTCTGAGTGGTATCAACTCCCTTCAGCTCAATTACTACAGCTTTATTGAACAATCTATGTCTAAATACCTGAATAAAAAGCACTATGTTGACCCCTGGGAGCCCACTTTCAGCAAAGCAGTAATGTCAAGAGCTAAGTATATGAAGATTACAAGAAAACCCAGAGTGGCTGAGGGTATCACACTGATTACAGGAGTAGGAGATGAGAGGAGTGTGGGAGACCTAGCAGAATGCTTTGCTGTAGGAAGCATGCTCCACAAATACCAGTACCTTTCTCTTTTCAAAGGATGGGAATAAGCCTGAAGGCTTAAGGATTTAAAGCTAGGTATTTTAAGAATAGGAAGCTGTGGAAAACAGTAGATCTAGAGCCAAATAAAGAATTATATTGGAACTGGGGCAAGAGGGTGGGTAAAGACCACAAGGAAAAATTAAGGTGAGATTTCCTAAGTTAATTCAAACAGCAACTAGTGAGTTTCCATGACAGAAAAGGTGAGCCAATGCCTATTTTACATGAAAAAAAAAGTTTAGAGGAAGCCCACGCAAACTGAGAAAACAGAAAACATCACCAGCCACAGGAAGTGCTGTATCAGTTTGCTAAGGCTGCTATAATGTATCACAGACTAGGTGTCTTAAATAACAAATTCTTTTCCTCACATTTCTGGAGGCTACAAATCTGAAATCGAGGTATCAGTGGGGTTGATTCCTTGTGAGGACCTCTCTCCTTGGCCAGTAGATGATCATCTTCTATATATGTCTTCACATGGTATTCCCTCTGTGTATGTCTGTGTCCTAATCTATTCTTATAAGGACATATATCTTATTATATTAGAGTCCACACTAATGAACTAATTTTAACTTAATTGTGTCTGTAAAGATTCTGTTTCCATATATGGTCACATTCTGAAATACTAGGGGTTAGGACTTAAACACATATAATAAACTTTGGGGGGTGAGGGGCCGCGATTCAGCCATATCAAATACCTTGGTCTTAATATACATTTATTATCTCTGACTCTAAGTAACTGCTAGACTCTACACCAGTCGAAATAGTTAAGACACGGCTCTTAACTCTTAGATTGATCACTACCTATTGGGATAGGTCTTTCATTACTCATTTTGCTTTGGCTTTGAGTATGAATTCACAGGAATTGGCTGTTAGAATGCACCTAGAAAAATACATAAGTCTCTCTCCAACTGTGGTTATTTAAAAACACATGAACATGGCCTCGATGACAGCTTCTTGAGGATGAAGAAAATAAGTAAAACTGACAGGATAGTAGTGTTTATCTATCTTGATGTAAATTTAGTGGTATTTAGAACTCATTGATATTTCAGAGTCTTAAAATATAAATGCAATTTTGCTAAATTGTTGTTTGATAGGCTGAAATGGCTAATTTTTTTAGTGTCCCACAAGATAAGGCCTGTGCTAATACTTTCACGTTGTTTTCAGTTATTTCTGTATTGATTTAAAAATATACTATCCTGAATATAGTAACTGCTTAATGAAATAAACAGCTAATTGACTAATACATTCTGGTATTTCATAACATTTTATAAAGGACATAGCCTTTAAAAACAAAAAGATGTATTACTGGTAAGTGTACAAATAAAGTATAGTACTGATTATTAGATTTATTTAATCAAACACAGGTTATTTTTCTACTCTAAATTGCATTTGTATACTTAGTATATACTCTCCTTTATATGGCATTACAATTGTGATTTATCACACACACACATATATAAAATTGATTTGAAAAGGGGCCATGCTTTTTTTTTTAATGTTTTACTTGTCTATTAACATTTGGTAACAAAAGATTCAACAAACACACAGACACTGAAATGTCTACATCTGGCTTGCTGATGCTGTCAGAGCCCTCCAGTAATCATTCCTGAACTCCCTGTTTGCATTTTGCACCTTGTTTCAAGCAAGTCAGAAAAAGTTTTAAAAGAGAGAAACTGTTCTCACCATTTAGGTACATTCTTCAAAATTACACTGGATTCAGTTTTGGTTGGATTCTTTTCATTGTGACTCACCTGTGGCCTGTTTGTATTTTGGGGCTTCTTGACCTCACTGCTTGATCTCTTCCTCTTATATTCTAGGGATTAATTTCTAAGACATAAATTTACTCTAACACTGGCTTTAGGGAAACCCAGAGAAGCAGGGCAACTGTGATAATGCCATTTTTGGACCATTATAAACATTCTGTTCACCAAGCTCATGGTTAATAAAGAGCACCATGTACCTTCTAGTTCCTATAACTCGAGCACCTGCCCCATCAGGAGGTACCAAAGAGGTCTATTCAATAATGCACTGTTTGAAAAAGGACATACCATGATAGAAGACATAATGAAGTAACATGCAAACTTAATTAGTTTGCTTTGCATTGCTGTAAGGGAATGCCTGACACCGAGTAATTAATTTAAATAATAGGTTTATTTCATTCATAGTTATGTAGGCTATACAAGACACATGGCAACAGCATCTGCTTTTGGCGAGGCCTCAGGAAGCTTGTATTTATGGCAGAAGGCAAGGGGAGCCTGCATGTCACTTGTCAAGAGAAGCAGCAAGAACAAGGAGGGAGGTGTTAGACTCTTTTTAAAAACCAAGTCTCCCATGAACACATTAATATAGGGAGAGTATCATCCCATTCTTAAGGGATCCACTCCCATGACTCAAACACATCCCACCTGGCCCCATTTCCATCATCGGGGGTCACATTTCAACATGAGATTTGGAAGGGAAAAAGAAACAAACTATATCACAGACAACTGATATTGATCATGTAAAACCTGATCAGGGAAGTGAAAAGCAGGAGACTGGGGACTGGTTTGGTGGAGGAAGGAACCCTGGATTCTTCTGATCCGTATTTGCAGATTCTGTCTTAGTCTGTCTTTGCTAAGATATTCTGGGAAACTTCATATAATAACAAATCCACATAGAGCATATATACCAGGAACTAAATATATATAACATTTATTTATATATATATGTATATATAAAAACACAAATATATATATACACATATACTAATCTGATCCTCACTAAAGTTCTATAATATGAATATTTTTATTCTCCATCTTACATATGAGGAAACTGAGTCACTGAGAGCATATGTTAAATTCCCTGAGATTATACAGCTGCTAAGTGTTCGAGCTGGGATCTGAACTCAGGTAGTGTGGCTCTAGTACTTAGTATTTCCACATGAGGATGCCAGTTACCATTGATCTTTGCTCTTATGCTGATCATTTCCAGACTTGATGAGCTGGTTAATTCCTGTCGTCTAGAAAAGATTTTTCTCACTCAGTCTTTGCATGTTCCCACCACTACACACACACACACACACACACACACACACACACACACACACAGAGACACACATGTAGGGCTAGAATCCTGTCCCTGAATCCCAACCCCAACCCTGACCTTCATGCCAAATTCCTGCAGCTAGATGGCTCTCTGGGCTCTCTTTTTGGTTGGATGTTACCCGTTGGCTTTTGGTCCTGTTTTTTGTTTTTAAATTGTGCTCCACCTATCCTCCAGAAAACTCTGCTCACCACTTTCTGGATTTTCCTGTGACCAGATTTCTGTTGCCAATTCTTCTTCCCTGTAAATACTAAGTGAAGGGCCTCCTTTCCCCCAGTATCTTTTGGATCAACTTAGTGGTGACCTTCTGACCCCCAAAACATTCAGCTAGTTTCTCGACTCCCTGAGTTTAGTCCACATGGAAGTAGTTATATCTGTTGTTCTTTGACTTTAATGATATATCAGTGGAATGTGGTAATTTGTTTTTTAGAAGAAGCAATATGCAAGGTGTCAGGAAGGATGTAGAGGGCAGCATCCGCTAAGGCTAACAGAGGAAAAGGTTGAATATCTTAAAAGTGAATCACTTAAGATATTATTCCCCTTATGTTGACTTTTTTTCTCATTTCTCAGGTAGATTTGCATCTACTGAGCATAAATAAATAAAAACAATAAAAAGTAACATTTGCACTTCACTCTCCCTAGCAATGTTTTTTACAATTCACAGTCAATTTTACTTCAGTGACTTCCTTTAAATTCTGGAAATAAAACTTATCATATCTTACATTACACTGGATGAGTCCTATTATTACCTGTGAACATTGGGTATAAAAGTAACCTTACTAAAATATTTGACTAATCCGAGTCCTCACAACATTCGTATACATCTCAGGGTATGAGATATTTCTTTGTGAGCCACAGCCAATCAGAATGACTAATATAACACAGTTTCAAAACAAAGGAGGAAAAATTATCTGTAATTTCTTCTGCTAGTTTATGGAGAGCAGTGGCTCTTATTATGAAGCATGCTGAAGTGGGGAATGGCACTCAAAAAGCCTAGTCCCACTCTTTGCCTTCCCCTTAACTATAAGTAACTAAGTATCCTGTTACCATAAATAACTCACCTATAAGAGGTGGATTTTGGCGTTTTCTCAAATAATGACTTACTTCAGTTAAACTAGAATCTGATGTGCAGAAACACATATATATTTCTGATGGACTAAATTTAGTCCAGTTAGAGCAATTTCAAATAATATTAATATAAATATGTGCACCTTTTGTTCTAGTCATTGAATCTGTCAAATTTAAATTTATGTTAAGAAAACTAGTACAAACAGAGAAAAAATATTCATTTCTCACCAAAACATTTTTACAACAACCCATTATTTATTTTAACATCCATCCACAGAAGAGCAACAGAATAAATGCTCAGCAAGAAAAGAATGCTCAATTAAATTAATTTCTCAAATATATTATATGGCCATTAAAGATGGTGAATATGAGGACCATGTTACTACAGGGTCAACAAACTATGGCCAACGTGAGCCAAATCAGTCTCACGACCTGCTTTTGTCAATAAAGTTATTGGAACACAGAAATGCAATTTCTTTATGTATCTTGTATGACTGCTTCTGCATGACAAAGGTAGAGATGAGTAGTTATGACAGAGCACATGATTGCAAAGCATACAATGTCTACTATATCGCCCTTTATAGAAAACGTTTGCAGACCCCTGACTTAGAAAATACCTATGAAGGGAAAGTAAAACTCAAAATTGCATATGTAGTAAATTATAACCATAACATTTATTTTGTATGCACACTGAACGTATATGTATAGATGGCATCTGGATAAATAGAAAAGACATATGGCTAGATTATAGAGGTGACATTAGGTATTTTATTTTTTCTAAATCCATTGGTAGTCCCTGTTTTAAATTAAAAAACCAACATTTAAAACTTCTATGTGTTCTTCTAGGTCAAGGCGCTGCTGTGGCAAAAGAATGCCAATATGCTGCTGCCCGGTACTAGGTGTACCAGGAAATGCCATTTGCACAGTGGTAGCTTTATACTTTTGGCCAGTGACAATTAGACTAACATTGCACATTATTCTGTAGTACACTTTATCTGCTTTCAATAGACAGTCTTTCCATTGTAGCATCCCTAGATTATAAACAATTAAAAGGCTGAATAGAGCACTGATGACAGGAAGAATATGCTCTGTTATTCAGACAGCCCATCTGTACTGAAAGTAGCAAGATAATTTATTTGACTCTCCACTCCACAGGTGCTTAAAGAAGCAGTAGACCTGCTCAAGGCTTCAGCTAGTCTATAAATTGGGGAAAGCAAACTCATAAGGAGGGATGCCAATTTTTAAAGTGGATGGACATGGTAGTTATCCCCATCAATGTAAACAAGGCTTTTCATGGTAGCCTTAGAATAATGTTGTCCTCTCTTTTGCCAACAGGAGGATGCTAGAGTTGTAATGCTCCTAAGTAAGACATAATCTTCACTGAACCAATTAATTCCCAACATCACTTTCCCCATATGCATCAGATGATTGCTTCTCAACATTGGCTGTACATTAGAGTCATGTGGGAGTCGGAATTGTATGTGGGAGGAGGAAAGAGAAAGAAAGGAGAGAAGGGGCACCTTGTCATACATTATTTAATATCCATCTCAGTGATTCTGATATGCAGCCAGGGTTTGGAATGATTGGGTTAAATGATCTCTATATTTCTTTTCTTTTTTGAAAAAACTTTTATTTTAGGTTCAGGGGTACATGTGCAGTTTTTTTAATTAGGTAAACTCATGTATTAAATTGCATTTTAGAATATACATACTTACATATGTGTACACATATTCACATGTTGTGGGGGTATCTGTGTTATTTTAACATCAAAGGACAATTAAAAGCTATAAACTCAAATTATTATTTTAATAGTATAGTTACCACTTATCGAACTCCTATCTAAGCCATATACTTGCTAAAGCTTCTTATTTTGAAGCATAAATTGTCAAGTTTAACCCTCTAACAAACCTCTGTAACTGACTTCATCATATCATTCCAATTTAAATGGAAGAAAATAAGATTTATCGGGGATTTAAGATCTTGCTCAAGGTCATTGAACTCGTAAATGGCAAGATTAGAATTTCTACTGAGGTTTATTGAAGTCCACAGCCTGATACCCTCTCCTCTGTACTCAACTCTTTTCAAAAGTAGTTTTTCTCAAGCTGCAAAATTACTTTGTATATTCATTATTAGGATATAGTACCATCTATTAAACTTAAATATTCTTGAGTCAATGCTTTAAGGATCTTGCCTAGTGGTTGTTTAGATGAAATACTGGCACTATTTTGCTGTTTATTTTTTCACTGAAGGCTTTCCAGAAAAAAAAGGATTATTGAAACATACACACAGACACACACACACTTATTTCAAGACATGGGCTAATGCAATTGTTGAGGCTGGCAAGTTTGAAGTCTGAAACTCTCAGACAGGAGTCAGGAGGTAGAATTTCCTTTTCAGGGAAACCTTAGTTTTGCTCTTAAGGTCTTTCAACAGATTGCATGAGACCTAACTATATTATCAAATACAATCTCTTTTATTTAATGTCTACTGATTAGAGATGTTAATAATCATTATATCTTCACAGCAATGCCTAGGTTAGTGTTTGATTGAATTTCTGGAGCCTAGTCAGGTTGATGTATAAAACTAACCATCAGAGTATTGTATGTTGGCTGACATGCACACTTAAGCTGGAAAACTCTAAGGCAATATTCCCCACTATAAACTCCCACAGTATTTTGTTTTTACTTCTCTTACATAGTTACATAGTTGATTTATAGTGACTTGTCAGAATGAAGAATCAGGTACTGTGTTAGATGTTAAGAATTCAAAAAAGAATAACATAACATTCCCTGCTGTCAAAAAAAAAAAGGCTGCTTTACAGTTCTTAGCCTCACTTCCTGTATGTTACATATATTTAGTGTTTGAATAAACAGGGAACAGCTTGGTACTCAAGAGTCTAATATTTATGCCAAAATCATCAACATTTATGTTATAATTCTCTTTTACTTTTTAGATGAATTTCATGATACTTATATCATGAATATTATCCTACAATCGGTGTAATACTTTTGTCCAAGTATTTGATGCTTGTGGAATCAACATGATTTCATAAAATCTATTTATTTCAGCCAAAAAGTAGTCAATTTGAGATGGTTTAATGAAAGATTGCCAAATATGGATATTTTACATAATAAATATAAGTTGTAGTCAGAATTTGCCAAAAACCTTTGATTGATTAAATGAATTCAATGAGAAGATACAGAGAAAGCATACTTAGTTCCTTAGCATCCTGAAGGTTAATATCCAGTCAATACCTCCATTGTTTCAAGTAACTTTTTTTACTGGGTGGTTATGCTCTTATGTAATGGAACGAAAAATTATAAAGAGATTGAAACAAAAAAATATTATTCGTTCAGCACTATGTCATTGAGCACCTAGGTGACTATTGAAGATACCATGAGTTACTATATTAAACACAATTCATAATAATTTTTATACTGTGGTATATAACTTTGTAGATATACATCTGTAAGATATTTAAACTGTTTCTTAAAATATTAATAACATTCCTTGCATACTTTCTATATGCTAGACACTTAATAAATAAAATCTCATTATTCTCAACAACTTCTTTTGGTAGTGCTATTATCTCATATTATAGTTGAGGAAACTGAGGCTCAGAGATCACACTGCTAGTGAGTGGTTGAAGTGAAATTTGAAACTAGATTTGTTGGACTTTAAAGGTTATGCTCTTTTAGTTATGAATCATTGTTCCTCAGTAATGTCATTCTTTACTCTGTTATCCAAATAATGGCTAAGCTAATACTCTTATCATTTAAAACTATGTAGATTATTTGAAAGTTGTCAAACACTGTCACTTGTCACTAATTTTCCTAACAGATTTTTCTATGTAGCTTTGTTTAACTGATAAAAATAATATTTTTCATTCATACGTTTTGAAATATTTATTTACTAAAAACAAATGGTTGTTTCAATACTCTTCTAGATAGCAGGTGCCAGAGTACTGGATCAGGGATGTTCCCATTTCATGACTAGCACACTTTTAATTTCCCTTTCTGCTACAGTTGTCCAAAGATGTGTTGCACATAGTTTATTGATATTTTCCTGTGGAAATGATTTCTCCTATGTTCTGTCTTTTCAAATTAGAAAGCAATTGAGTAATGACTTTAAAAATATGTACATGGAGTTTGTAGTTTTCCCATTTGATTCAGATGTACATAAAATAATATTTGGTTGACTGCGTGATGGAATCAGGAGGGTAAGATAAAATCCAACAACTGCATTTTGCCAGATTCTGTTGTAAATAAACTTTAAGGAGTATACTCATGTTAGTAACCAAGTGACCGTATAATTTACCTGCCTAAATGTGATTTTACTGAGACTGAAAGCTGGTGCTCTTCATAGTCATGTTGGGATAGCAACTATTAAACTGGATGCGGGGTCATCCTGTCTGATAGACCTCACAATGAAACACTGTTTTCTGCAACAGAATTTTTATGCTAAGTTAACATTGCAAAAGGAAAATAAATCTCCCTAAAATCACTAAGCCAAAGGGAAAAGTCAAGCTGGGAACTGCATCTGACAAACCTATCTCCCTTTCTATTCCTAAATAAGATAGCTACAAAATATATATATATATATATAAATTTTTTTTTTAAAAAGATACATACCTCCCTCACAATTTGTCCACAAGGATATTTCTTGAGGAAAAAGGACAGGTGGAATGCAAAATCATCCCTCTGATTACATGAGACAAATGCATATCTGATTGTTTCTTTGCCAGACTAAGACATAAGTGACCTTTCCTGTAAATTGTGCTTTTCAAAATCTCAAAAGAATGTAATCATTTGTCTCTCATCTACCTGTGACCTGGAAGACCTTTCCCACTTCAAGTTGTTGCACCTTTCTGGATTGAACCAGTGTATAGCTTACATATATTGACTGCTGTCATGATCATGTCTCCCTAAAATGTATGCACCCAAGCTATGTCTCGACCACTTTGGGCACATATTGTCATGCCCTCCTGAGTCTTTGTCAAGGTCCTAAACCTTGGCAAAATAAACTTTCTAAATTAATTGAGACCTGTCTCATATGCATTTTTGTTAAAGAACTCAGAACAAAGGACTCACCCCTTTGGGGAGTGTTCTGTTTTCTTTGTGGAGTTTCAAGGATCATAAGCATATTCTTCTTAGGTTCAAAGCTCTTCTCTCCTGGATCTGCATACCTGACCTCTTTGGCTTTTGGGGGTACCAGACATAACCTTGTACTATGAGAGGATTTGACCGTGGTGTGTGTAGTAGCGAAGAAGAGCTACAAAATTAAAGGTGATTGAGGACAGTTTACAGGAAGTAGTCTTAGCTGGTTTTGTTTTTTCCCTCCCAGGATGTTGTTGCTTAGGATCCAAACTCTAATTTGGAGGTGCATTCTAAAGTCTTCTCCATTGCCTTTCCTGCCCAAGTTAATCTTGATTGGCTTGTCTGCACATTTGCATGAGAAATAGAACTGTTTTTGTAGATAAATGAGAGACTGAGTTTTCTCAGCTCCAAAGAGAAAGGGAATTTTGCTACTCCCAGCTGAAAGGCACTGCTGGCTGACTGGGATCCAAGTGGGAGAGTTTGGGGTGTTGACAATCTGTGACCTGCAGTGGCCTTACAGGGAACTCCTAAAATAATTAGTTTAGAAAGGCTTAACCAAGAAGTGCATATAAGAGTTGGCCACTCTACACTTTGAGCCCTCATAGAGGTGCTTGACCTTTGGAAAGAGAAAATGAGACATGTAAAAGGGCAAAAATGACTCAGTGGTGACACACTGTGGAGTCCCACCTACAACCAGCACACTTCAATCCACCACACTAAACCTAGGCAACAGCTCAGTTTCTCTTTTTAAGAAAAAATGTTGGAAACAAATCATCTATGAATGAGGAAAGACAAGGAGAATGACCCCTCTTGGGCACGCTGTTTGGTTTTATGGAGCCTCTGCTTGCAAGTGGTTGTGTAAATGGAAGGGCATGCCACGTTTTCTAATATCCCAGCTGATTACACATTACCTCTGCTTTTGTGTGTATTTTAAACTGATGGACAAATTACATCAAGGAAAATTCAGAGTCCAAAAGTCAAACAGCAACTATAAATTTCCTAAGCTTTCTATCTATCTCCTTTCCTTTCTGCCTGCTTTAAGTCTGTGCTCACTTTCCTACTGAGATAAAATCCAGTTTTATCCAACCACATTTTGTTATCCAATCTTTTTTTTTGTTATTGTTTTTGCAAGCCAGTGAGTTTGTATTAATAAATCATAGATAGGGTTCTAAAATAAAAGCTATAGGATCTTTGTTTGAATGAGTGTGTATGTGTGTGTTTGTGTGCACATACACATATTTTATTATGTGTTTTTGGCCACAGAGTACCAAATTTGGCTTAAAGAGTATCCATAAATTAAATAATAAGCCTAAATGCTTTCCAAGTTCATGTGATTTAAGTAAAATCTTTGATGAGTTAGCGTTAAAATTATTAGTTAATATCTTCAGAAATTGTCAGCATAGATTATTGTTTGCATTTATTGATTCAGTGATTTCATACTTACCCTGCCAAATACTATAAGGTGTCAAAATTTGGCATGAATGTTATTAAACTGTGAACCCAGCCAAAAGCAGAACAATGATTTTTGTATAATTTTTAACAAATAAGACATTAATATTAGTATAATGAATACAGCTAAATTCTAAATTATTTGTTAAAATAACCACATATTTAATCTTAAGGTTCTTACTTAGGTAAAAACCTCAAATTCATAGGCTATAATAACTTTAGATAATGACTATCATAGTTTTTTTTTTACCAAGATTAAAGTAATTTTTTCTCTTTTCTCATTAAAGTAATCTCAGTTAAAAACACTGTAAGTCATTATCTAAAGTTATGATCTTTTTTAACTTTAATAAAAAATAATAATAATAAAATAATTAGGCAAATATAACGGGATAAATACTTATTAAAAAAGTCATAATTTAGAATCTAAAGTTAAATTAAATAATAATATTCTATTTAATGGGCATTTTCCAATTAAAATATACGTATTGTAGAAAGCATTCTTTCTAAAAATATGTGTACGAATTAAAAAGTGAATTTTTGTCTAATTCAACATATTTAAAGATTATGTATAAAACGAGATAAAAAGAACTATAAAATAAAATAAATGTAAAGAATGTTATAAAAATAAAGAGGTATTTTGCTAAGAAAGCTTAAAGAAAAATAAATTTACATGAGAAAAGGATCTTGTATGGTACATTTTTGTCCTGGAATAAAATGACTGGTTGTTTAAGAAAGAGGAATATTCAAGACAAACAAGAAAGTGCAAGCATGTCATGAATGGTCTGTGTAAGTCATAATAAAATTTATGGAAGAGAAAACTTTTATATGATCAAGTTGTGTATAAGTAAAGGGAAATTATTTATAATGACCTTTATAGATGTTGGGTTTGATATTTTAAAAAAATCACTTATACACTAAATAATTGTTTATAGTAATGAAATTTTCTTAAGGTAGTTGCTTTACTCAATAAAATTACAAGATGTTATAAATTTTTTTATCATACAAAGTTAAACTTATTGCATCTCACTGTCTTCTGTTTTAGCTCTGCTTTTAAAAGGCCTGAAATAATAACTCTACCCTTCAACTCATTTTCAGCTTCTGTAGGATTTTTTTGTGGGGGGATTCCACCTGTCATGGCCTAATGCTAAAAATGGTTTCTCTTAAATCTCTAAAGGAAATGTTTACCTCTAACACAATATTCTGTGCCGTTGGCTTTAAATTGTTCTATGAATCCAAAAACTTGCACTTATAACACTGGAAATACTCTTTTATGTCTAACTAATTGAAGTACCCTTTTCATTAGTTTTGACCTGTAGATTATCTAAATGGAGTCCCACTGGGAAACAACAGTCACACTGCAGAAGGTCTTTTCTTTTTCCTTTGGGCAACTGGCCTAATAAGCAGACTTTAAGCTTTATTGAAATAATTCATATGTCATTTGTACTAAGTTTTAGTTTGCTTAGAAAAAACTAAGATTAAAAACTGATTTCTTAATTAAGATAATTACATTCATGTAACTTTCTTTTTGTGCTTTTAAAGGCATTGTGCCATTATCTTACAGGGCTTTGACTCCTGGGTCTATATCTTAAATATTGACAGCAGGTTTAACCTCAACCTCAGACCTAGTGGAAGGTGCCAATAAAAATAAACTACATTCATGGGTCACAGGGCCAGAAATTAAAACTATTTAACTCAAGGCCCAGAGATTATCACAGAAGAGGTGGGCAGGTGAGATTGTAAGGACCAATTTTGAGTGATAAAATCAGTTTATTTTTCTCTATAAATTAATCATTAATATCAAAGGCACACCTGTGCAAGATCAGCAAATGGGCCCTTGTGTCATATTAACAAGATTTTCTTGGATCATTAACCAACTTCTTAATAAAAGGTTATAATGCTTATAAAAAGACTTATGGGAATATATATTATGCTCAAAATAATTAAATTGCATAGACTATTTATACAATTTTAAAAACAAATTTAATTACCCTCATGTTGTTTTTATTAGGGCTTATTGTTTGAGAAATTAAATCTCCTCTTTCAAAGAATAAAAGTTTATACATTTTTTGTTTTGAAATCTTTGTTATCACTTTGGCTAAATGAATGACTTATTTTACAATGACCTGTGATCCTATTTTGTGATATGTTTTTTAAACATTTTATATTTATCAAATTTTCCAAAATCAAATTGTAACTGGGATCTCATTAAATTTTTGATATTAATCACCTGAAGTTCAGAAGAAACATATTTAGCTTATTTGATATAATAAAATCATACAGGAAGTGTTGTCAAATATGAAACAGTGTTTAACCTTCTTTGGATTATATTTATATAAATGTGTGATTAGTATGTGTTCCAGAATTCTACGAAATTCCTGTTATTCTGTTATGTCTTAGTAGATGTTATTAGTCATAATTATGGTTATTATGTAAAATTTTTCTTTACCACTGAAGTAACCAAATTTCCTTGACAATTGTGTCTTTATCTGCAACTACTTTAAAACTTTTGTCATCTACAGTTCTTTTATATTTATCTTTTCCAAATGGTGGTTTTATAATCAGCATAAGATTCTGTATTCATCCATTCTCACACTACTATAAAAAACTTCCCAAGACTAGGTAATTTACAAAGCAAAGAGGTTCAATTCACTCACAGTTTTGCATGGCTGGAGAGGCCTCAGGAAACATGCAATCTTAGTGGAAATGGAAACAGGCATGTCTTACATGGCAGCAGGCAAGAGAGATAGTGTGTGTCAGTTTAAGAACAACTACCATTTAAAAAACCATCAGATCTCATGATAATTTACTCCCTATCCTGAGAACAATGTGGGGGAAACCACCACAATAATCAAATCACTTCTCACCATGTCTCTTCCTAAACACTCACTGATTACAATTCAAGATGAGCTTTGGGTGGGGACACAAAGCCTAACCATGTTAGACTCTGACAGGTGCTCTTGAATGGAGGTCTCTGGAAATTGTGATGCTAAAACTTTTAGGACTCCCATAGAGAGCTGAAATGTTCATTAATATCAAGCAAAACAGTAGTTACTTGCACAGACTGAACTAATAGAAGCCTGAGATAAATCATTTTGTGATTTGTTGCTTAAAACGTTGTTGATCCTTTGTTTTTCAGAGTTAAAGAATCTTTCCTTTTGAGCTATTTATAGCTTTTAATTATTGAGTAATGTATGCTCTTATAAACAAAATTTGGTACATATTTCTTTCCACCTGATTTCTCAAAAATTTGGAAACCAGTTGTGAGTATTTTTAACTGATGACAATATAATTATTTGCTTGAGTGCCATAGGAATCTGTTTACTTTTGTAACAGGACACATTTGGAGAAACTGGTCATTTCAACAAAGTTTTGACTGGAATGGTGTGCTTTAGATTCTTATAAGAAAGCAAAATTGACTTTTAGAGACAATAAAAGCCCCTTGTGAAAGCTGGCCTCATACCTTGTCACAGTATCTGTACAGGTTTCCGATCTGTGGTAGGTAAAAAACGTTCAAATATACTGAAATACCTATTTACAAATCATGCAGATTTAAGGTATTATGTTTTATATGAAATGAATATTTTAATATGTCTGAAATCATAGACAAAAATAGAACACTGGTCATATAAAAGGGATAATATTGAGAAATATTGAGGAATTCAAGGAATTATTGAGACCTGAACATTTTTCAGAATTGATGAAAATTATGAACTAGTGAATACAGGAGACATCATGTATCCACAATAAAATATATAAAAGAAAATCCAAGTATTGTTGTGTAACTACAGAAAGACAAAGACAAATAAAAAAGTCTAAAAATCAGCTATCCAAAAAATGTAAAAATAATTTTTATTTAAGATAAAATAACCATCAAAAAAGAATTGTGTATACTCAAACAATCTTATAAGAACATGGGAGAAAATAACTATATTATAAATAAACAAAACTGAGAGAATATACTAACAAATAACTTTCATTGAATAGTTTTCTAAAAAAATTATCCATGCAGAAGAAAGAAGATTTCAGAAGGAAAGTCTGAGGTACAAGAAAGAATTGTGAAAACATAAATTGTTAGAGAAATAGATAAAACTAAATAAAAGGTATCTATATGAAATACCATCAAATATATTTATAAAATGTTTGATATGTAGTAACATTCTTACCATTTAGTTACAAGTTGCATTGTGATTTTTCCATCTCAATTGGTAGTTACAAGTGTGTTTTTGCATTCCTATGCATATGTATGTACATATGTATGTATGCATTTTAACATTACATTATCATTGAGTTGTAATCTAAATATCTGGTCAGATATTTTTCACCTGTGTCATACCAATTCTTTGAAACTTGTTAAAGCTTCCTTTATTTATTAGTTATGCTTCAAAAACACTCATGATCTAGGAAACAGAAGACACATTCAACTGGGATTTTGATGAAGATATATTTATCAATATGTCAAGATGGTCTGGGCACCTAGGGACCATCAACAATAAAACACTATTATCACCACCAAGTGTTAAAAGATAAAGGGATGAAACAGTGTTACTGGAGCCCAGTAAGATGTAGTGTCATGGGAAGCAGATAGGTACTCTACACAAAACTGAAGTTGTAGAAGAACATTGCCATAAACATGGCATGAAGGCAGAGAAGTAAGGAAAATTTGCCCTGATTTCTCCATTTTTATGCTCTTCAATCTCCCGCGAGTAATACCCATTAGCCACAATGATATGGAAGCCACAGTGAAAAGGATCCAGGTAATATAGTTTATAGTGGTTAAACGATTAGGGCATAAAACAAGGAAGCAAGAAGAACAGAGAATTAATGGTAAACGGGAATAAATAGAAAATATCCAGCAAATTTTTTGAGATGTGACATGATGTATTTTATTTGTTCTATTTTTTGCTCAATCATAATGTTATATATATTCTTATATTAGTTATTGTCCAACTAGAAATCACTGGGCATGTTTTACAGAGAGGAAAACATTGGTTAACAGATGATGTTAATGCAATGAAACAAAACAAAAAGGTGAGACAATCGAGAGATTAGAAATAGCAGAAAGCTGCTATTGTCTCTAGGTCTGGAAAGATACAGAAAGTAGGTGGTGTTTATCAGAAACCTGAAACCAGGACCATCTTGAGGAAACTAAAACCAAGGTGATTGCAGAGTAGATGGAATGGGACCGTAAAATGAGAAGTCCTTCAGTAGAGAACTGAAATCACAAAAGAAAGGCAACTGCTGTTAGAATTCTGCCTGTGTTCAAATGAAAATTCCAAAGGCAACTGCTGTTGGAAAATTCTGCCTGTGTTGAAGTCAGGAAGACTCTGGCTTCTCTTGCCTTTCCATGGTGTTCATTGGCTACATCAACTTACAAGGATGTGTGGGAAGCGTAGTTTTTCTGAGATGGATAATAATGGAATCTGTGTATAAACAGGCAATGATCTGCCCATTTCTCTATTTGATAGATACAGGACTGCACATATTTATCAGATAAAACTTGTTAATCATGCCCTTTGAATTTTCTATACTCAAATTTTGCCTGTCATTTTGTTTCTAATAAATATATATTAAAATCAACCATATTAATTGTGACTTTGATAGTCCCTTATTCTGTCACATTTTATTTTATATATTTTGAGACTATTCTATTTAGGGATGTAAAAATGCATGATTTTAACATTTCTTGGTGAATTTTTTTATCATGCTGGGAGTCTGTTTCTATGAATATTCTTTACATAAATTATTTCTTTTGTTATTTATATTTTCACAGCCATGTTCATGGATATTTTATTTTGATGTTTCTACGTTATCTTCAAACTATGTGTTGTTTCATCTATAATTGGTCTACTTAAGCAACTGGACACTGTATTGTTTTAATCTTATGTGAAAGTATCTTTCAAGAGCTAAGTCTGATTTATTATTTTATGTTGTTTGCTAATATTTTCAGATTTTTTTCTTGTCACAAACTTTACTCGATAAAATGCAATGATCAAATATTTTGAGTTTTTATGTCTGTCTGAAGAGTGTTTAGTGGTGACTGCACCATGCACACAAGAAATTATAATTTACCATTTGATTGAACTGACACCAATTTCATTAAAATAAAAGAGGACCTTTAGAAATTTCATCCTAATTCCTTTTATGCTTCGATCTGATGGGTCAAATTTTTCTTGGTAAGTTTGGATTTTATTTTAAGTGTAGTGGGTATCCAACTAGAAGTTTGAAAATGTATAAATGATATAATCTCATTTAAGTGTTAAAAGGATCAATCTGGCTGAAGTGTCAATAGACTGTGGGGCTAGAGTAAAAGCAGGATCAGTCACCCAGGTAAGAGATGATGGCAGCTTGGGCTAGGATAAGAGTAGTGTAGGAAGTAAGAAGATAGAAATTCTGAACGTATTTTGAAAATAAAGCTCATCCATTTGTTAATTGAGAAAAATAGATGAATCAAAGTAAGTTCTTAGGTTTTCAGGTTGAGCAACTGAGTTAACAGTGGTGCCATTCATTGAGCTGTGGGTCTGGGGAAGAAGCAGGTTTGAGATAGGAAACAGAATCTCTAGATATGCTAATATAGAAGCAACTGAATCCATAATCTAATTATAACATTAAAGTTTTCCCAAATATTTTATCCCATGGTCTGCTCTGAAATTCCACATGCTTACAATTGACTAAGGAAGAGTCTAGAATGTAAGGACTATAGCTGAAGGCCTAATGAGCTCCTAATAACATACTGGATATATTGTTAGAAGATTGATGATTGAAGAGGGCTGGAGAGAAGTACCCCCTCCCCACAACACTGCTTTTGGTCCTAGAATTTCCATTTCTCCTGATTATTCCTTCTACCTTAGGCAAGGTGGATTCCTCTTTCTAAACTAGGCGAGTGCAGTTATTTTAGACCATAAATCACCTCAATTAAGTGTATTTGATGCATTGGATTTAAGAAGATCCTCTTAAAACTAGTGCTTGTATTTCCAAACTAAAGCCAAGAAAGTAAATTGTGACTTTTAGAGCAAAACTGTATGCCTTCTTCCTAGTAAATGAATAAAATTGCAGTTACACATTATATGCATCTATTTTTATATTTTCTGTCACAGTATTAGCTCATTTAATATTCACAAATATAGCAATATGGCTATTTTAAACCTTGTAAATTAAACATATAAATTGCATAAGAGTTAAAATCTGACATAGTAATCCCACATTGTATAATTTACAACTTGGCAGTAATGAAGTTCATAAACAGAAATAGCAGTGCTAAAACACACAGAAAAAGAAGTTCTAAGTTATAATGACCAGTTACAATAAAAAACAGTTTTTGAATTGTTATGATTAATAATAGCTTAATTGAATGTGATTAAATCTGACAAATAATTTTTTAATCTTCTTAACTTTTAAATTAGTATTCTAATACAAATTATTGCCAGATTACAGTAGTTTTATAAGTTATAATTATTTTATCATAATAATCAAGCTCTATAACCATTGTTTAAAATTGTTATTGTTAAAACTTTTTTGTAAAGATAGCATGGAACCTCAGCATTCTAATCCTAGGTATTTAGCTAAGAGAAATGAAAATAAATGTCCACACAGAGACATGTACATGAATGTTTATGAATCCATGAATCATAATAAACAAAAGTTGATTCCAAATATTCATCAAGTAAAGAATGAATACAAATGTTATATGTGCACAATGGACTATTACCCAGTAAAACAAATGAAGTACTCATACTTACTACAATGTAGATGAACCTTGGAAACATTATGCTAAATGAAAGAAGTCAGACACAGAAGACCACATATTGTATGGACCTATTCATATTAAATGTTCAGAAAACGCAAACTTACTGAGGCAGAGATTACAATGGTGGTTGCCTATGGTGGAGGAAGGAGAGTGGAATGGGAATAAGGAGTGACTGCTGATAAGTTTGAGGTCACTTTATGGGCTGATGAAAATGATCTAACATCAGTTACTCATGATGATATCATAACTCAGTGAACATATTAAATTGTACGCTTTAACAGTAAATTTTATGGTATGTAAATTTTATTTTAATAAGCTACTATTAGAGAGAGGTCAGAATAAAGTGGCAAAATAGAAGTCTCCAATGATTGCCCCCTCCACAAAAATACCAATATACAACTATCTACACAAAAATAGCATCTTCGCAAGAACCAGAAATCAGGTAAGCACTCATAGTATCTGGTTATAACGCCATATTGCTTGAAGAGGCACTAAAGAGGTAGGAAAAATAGCCTTGAATTGCCAATGCCATTCATCACCTATCCTCTCTCAGGAGGAGCATAGTACAGAGAGAGTTTTGGTGCACGGGTAGAGAGAGCCCACAGCAAATGTGAGGCATTATACTTAGTTCAATAATGTTATAGCAGAAAGGAAAACCAGACCAAACTCAGCTGGCCACCACCCACAGAGGGAACACTGAAACCAGTCCTAGGCAGAGGGCAATTGCCAATTCCCGCAGCCAGAACATGAGTTTATGTGAGCCTTACTACCAGGAGCTAAAGTGCTCCGGGGCCTTAAAAATATGAAATGCAGGCTAGATCACAAGGGTGCAACTTTCACATGAGCATTAGTGTTGAATTGGGTCCAGAGACAGTAGACTGGGGATCACATGATCTACTGGGAAACCAGCCAGGATGGCCAAGGGAGTGTGGGCATAACTCCTTCCCTACTTCCAGGTTGCACAAATCCCAGCTCCAAAAGAGACACCTTCTTTTCACTTGAGAAGAGGATAGGGAAGAGTGGGGAGGACATTATATTGCATCTTGGATACCAGCTCAGCCACAGCAGGATATAGTGCAGGGCAGAGTCGCGAGGTTCCCATTCAAGACCCTAGCTCCTAGGCAACATTTCTTGATATACCCTGCGGCAGAAAGGCACATGCTGCGTTAAAGGGAAGGACCCAGTCCTGGCAGCATTCATCATCTGCTGAATAAAGTGCCCTGGGCCCTGAAAGAACAGCAGTGATTCCCAGGTACTATGGTGAGGGCCTTGGGTGAGACTCTGAGACTTGTTGGTTTTAGGTGAGTCTCAGCACATTCTCAGCTGTTGTGGCTACAGGGCAAGGTTCCTTCTGCTTAACAAAAGCAGAAGAAAAAGGAGACTTTTTCTTAGACCTTACGTACCAGCTCTGCCACAGGGTGGTAGAGCAATAAACAGGACTTGGGGTTTCTGATTCCAAGAATTGGGTCTTGGATGTAATTTCTGGACCTTCCCTGGGCAAAAAGGGAGCCCATGACCCTGAAGGGTGAGTCCAGGCCAGGCAGGATTCACCACAAGCTTACTTAAGAGCACTTGTGCTTTAAGAGCACATTGTTGGTACTCTGGTAGTGCTCTCCATTAGCCTCTGGTGGCAGTGGCCACAAGGCAAGGCTCCTCTGCCTTTGGAAGGAGGAAGTACATGTGAGAAAGACTGTGTCTTTTAGTTTGAATACCAGCTTACTTATAATACAATAGAACACCAGGTAGATGTCTAAGGTTTTTGACTCTAGTTTCTAGCTCCCAGACAGCAACTTTGAACTAACCTGATGCCTGTGACAATATGCTGCCCTGTAGGAAAAGACACAGGCTGGCAGGCTTTGCCACCTGCTGATTGTAGATGAGACCCAGTGCTATGCTGGCTTCAGGTCTGACACAGTGCAGTCATAGTACTGGTGACCATGGGGGTACTTGTGTTACTCCACTCCCAGCTTCAGGTTGTTTGGAATAGAGAGAGGGACTCTGAATGTTTGAAAGAAAAAAAGAAAGGAAACAAGAGTCTTGGCCTCGTAATCCAGAGAATACTTCAGATCTTATTCAAGACAGTCAAGGTTGTACTTCTATGAGTCTGTAAGAACCACTTATTAATGGGACTGGAGTGCCCCCCAAAGCAGATGCAGCTTAGATCACAACATGCAAGTCCTTTCAAGTATCTGGAAAGCCTTCCTAAGAAGGATTAGTGCAGACGAGCCTGGACAGTGATAACTAAGGGGTACCATCAGAGATTACTACAAAAACTCAATGCACGTAAACCAGTAAATCTGGAAGAAATAGATAAATTCCTGGACATTTGCACCCTCCCAAGCCTACACCAGGAAGAAGTTGAAACCCTGAATAGACCAATAACAAGGGCTTAAGTTAAGCCAGAAATTAATAGCCTACCAACCAAAAGAAGTCCAGGTCCAGACACCTTCACAGCTGAATTCTACGAGATGTACAAAAAGAAGCTGGTACCACTCCTTCTGAAACTATTCCAAACAATACAAAAAGACGGAATCCTTCCCAAATCTCTTTATGAGACCAACATCATCCTGATACCAAAACCTGGCAGATACTCAACAAAAAAAGAAAACTTCTAGCCAATATCCATAATGAACATAGATGCAAAAGTCTTCAATAAAATACTGGCAAACTGATTGTAACAGCACATCAAAAAGGTTATCCATCACGATCAATTAGGCTTCATCCTGGGGATGCAAGGCTGGTGCAACAAACGCAAGTCTATAAATATCCACCACATAAACAGAACCAAAGACAAAAACCACAGGATTATCTCAATAGATGCAGAGAAGGCCTCAGACAAAATTCAACAGCTCTTTATGCTAAAAACTCTCAATAAACTAGGTATCGACAGAACATATCTCAAAATAATAAAAGCTATTTACAACAAACACACAGCCAATATCATACTGAATGGGCAAAAACTGGAGGCATTTCCTTTGAAATCTGTCACTAGACAATGATGCCCTCTCTCACCACTCCTATTCAATATACTATTAGAAGTTCTAGCAAAAGCAATCAAGCAAAATAAAGGGTATTCAATTAGGAAAGGAGGAAGTCAAATTGTCTCAATTCGCAGGTGACATAATTGTATATTTAGAAGACCCCATTGTCTCAGCTGAAAGTCTCCTTAAACTGATAAGCAACTTCACCAAAATCTCAAGATACAAAATCAATCTGCAGAAATCACAAGCATTTCTATACACCAATAACAGACTTAAAGAGAGCCAAATCAAGAATGAACTGCCATTCACCATTACTACAAAGAGAATAAAATACCTAGGAATACAACTAAAAAAGGATGTAAAGGACCTCGTCAAAGACAACTACAAACCACTACTCAAGGAAATAAGAGAGGACACAAACAGATGGAAACACATTCCATGCTCATGGTTAGGAAGAATTAAAATTATGAATATGGCCACACTGCCCAAAGTAATTTATAGATTCAACACTATCCCCATCAAGCTACCAATGACCTTCTTCACAGAACTGAAAAAATCCACCTTAAACATCATATGGAATCAAAAGAGAGCCCGCATAGCCAAGACAATCCTAAGCATAAAGAACAAAGCTGGAGGCATCACACTACCGGACTTCAAACTATACTACAAGGCTACAGTAAACAAAACAGCATGGGACTGGTACCAAAACAGAGATATAGACCAATGAAACAGACAGAGGCCTCAGAGGCAATGCCACACATCTATAACCATCTGATCTTTGACAAACCTGACAAAAACAATGGGGAAAGGAGTCCCTGTTTAATAAATGGTGTTGGGAAAACTGGCTAGCCATGTGCAGAAAGCAGAAACTGGACCCCTTCCTTATATCTTACACTAAAATTAACTCCAGATGGATTAAAGACTTAAACATAAGACCTAACACCATAAAAACCCTAGAAGAAAATCTAGGCAAAACCATTCAGGACATAGGCATAGGCAAGGACTTCATGACTGAAACAGCAAAAGCATTGGAAACAAAAGCCAAAATAGACAAATGGGGCCTAATTAAACTCCAGAGCTTCTGCACAGCAAAAGAAGCAATCATTAGAGTGAACCGGCAACCAACAGAATGGGAAAAAATTTTTGCAATCTACCCATCTGACAAGGGGCTAATATCCAGAATCTACAAAGAACTAAAACAGATTTATAAGAAAAAAAAAATCCATTCAAAAGTGGGCAAAGGTCATGAATATACACTTTTCATAAGAAGACATTTATGAGGCCGACAAACACATGAAAAAATGCTCATCATCACTGGTCATTAGAGAAATGCAAATCAAAACCACATTGAGATACCATCTCATGCCAGTTAGAATGATGATCATTAAAAAATCTGGAGACAACAGATGCTGGAGAAGATGTTGAGAAATAGGAACACTTTTAACTGTTGGTGGGAGTGTAAATTAGTTCAACCATTGTGGAAGACAGTGTGCCGATTCCTCAAGGACCTAGAAATAGAAATTCCATTTGACCCAGCAATCCCATTACTTGGTATATGTCCAAAGGATTATAAATCTTTCTATTGTAAAGACATACACACAAATGTTCATTGTGGCACTGTTTAGAATAGCAAAGACCTGGAACCAACCCAAATGCCCACTGATGATAGACTGGACAAGGAAAATATGGCACATATACACCATGGAATACTATGCAACCATAAAAAACAATGAGTACATATCCTTTGTAGGGTCAGGAATGAATCTGGAAACCATAATTCTCAGCAAACTGACACAAGAACAGAAAACCAAACACCACATGTTCTCACTCATAGGTTGGTGTTGAACAATGAGAACACATGGACACAGGAAGGGGAGCATCACACACTGGGGTCTGTTGGGGGAGGCTAGGGGAGGGACAGCAGGGAACGGGGAGGTTGTGGAGGGATAACATGGGTAGAAATGCCAGATATAGGTTACGGTGGGATGGAGGTAGAAAACCACCTTACTATGTATGTACCTATGCAACAATCCTGCATGATCTGTACATGTACCCCAGAACCTAAAGTACAATAAAAAATAAAAATAAAAAGAAACTACATCATATCACCACTTGAAATCATGTTAGTAAAAGGAAGACAGGATGGAAAGAAAGAAAGAAGACCACAAAACAATTAGAATCAAAAAACAAATTGACAGGAGCAAGTCCTTACTTATCAATAATAACATTTAATGTAAATAGAGTAAACTCTAATCAAAAGACATCGAGTGGCTGAATGCCCACAAAAACAAGACCCAATGACTGCTTGCAAACAAGAAACACACTTCGCCTCTTAAAACACATATAGACTGAAAATCTCTATCAAAATATCAATGACATTCTTAAAAAAAAAAACTAGAAAAAAATCAAAAAAACTATATGGAACCACAAAAGACCCAGAATAGCAAAAGGTATACTGAGCAAAAAGAACAAAACTGGAGGAATCATATTACTTGATTTCAAATTAAACTAAGTATCTGTAGTAACCAAAACAGCATGGTGCTGGTGCAAAAACAGACATATATGCCAATGGAACAGAATAGAGGACCCAGAAAAAAACCCACACACCTACAGTGAACTCATTTTTGATAAAGGTGTCAAGAACATTTACCGGGGGAAAACACAGTCTCTTCAATATATAATGTTCACAAAACTGGTCATTCACATGCAGAATAGTAAACCTATACCCCTATTTCTTGCCATATACAAAAATAAAATAACAATGGATTAAATAATTAAATCTAAGACCTCAACCTATGAAACTATTATAGAAAAACATTGGGGAATCTTTCCTGGACTTTGATCTGGGTAAAATTATGAGAGTAATACCCCACAAGTACAGGCAACCAAAGCAAAATAGACAAATGGGATCGATCATGTTAAAAAGCTTCTGAACAGCAAAGGAAACAATCAACAAAGTGATGAGACAATCCACAGAAGGAGAAAAAAGATTTGTCAACTACCCAACTGACAAGGGATTAATAACCAGAATATATAAGCAACAAAAACGACTCTATGGAATAAAAATATAATAATACTATCAAAAACTGGGCAAACGATTTGAATAGACACTTATTGAAAGAAGACTTTCCAATGGCAAACAAGCATACACAGAGGTTCTCTACACCATTGATCATCAGAGAAATGCAAATCAAAACTACAATGAGATTTTATCTCACCCCAGTTAAAATGGCTTTTCTCCAAAACTCAGGCAATAATAAATATTGGCAATGATGTGGTGAAAAGGGAACCCTCGTACACTCTTGTTGGGAATGCAAATTAGTGTGATCACTATGGAGAACAGTTTAGAGGTTATTCAAAAAACTAAAAGTAGAGCTACCATATGATCCAACAATCCCACTGCTGGGTATATATCAAAAGGAGAGGAAATTAGTACCCAGAAGATACATCTGCGCTCTCATGTTTGGTGCAACACTCTTCACAATAGCCAATATTTGGAACCAACCTAATTGTTCATCAAGAGCTGAATGGATAAAGAAAATGTTGTATGTATATACCGTGGAGTACTATTTAGCCATGAAAAAAACAATGAGATCCTGTCATTTACAACCACATGGTTGGAACTGGAGATCATTATGTTACATGAAATAAGCCAGGCACAGAAAGACAAACATTCCATGTTCACACTTGTTTGTGTGATCAAAAAATTGAAACAATTAAACCCATGGAGTTAGACAGTGGAAGGATGGTTACCAGAGGCTGGAAAGGGTAGCATGGGTTTGAGGGGAATGTGGGAATGGTTAATTGTTTCAAAAATCATAGTTAGAAATAATGAATAAGACTATTTTGCAGCACAATAAGGTGAGTATTGTCAATAATATTTTGATTGTATATTTTACACTAATAGAGTGTAATTGGATTGTTTGTAACATAAAGAATAAATGCCTGAGAGAATGAATACCCCATTTTCCATAATGTGATTATTAAGCATTGCATGCCTGCATCAAAGCATCTCATGTACCCATAAATACATACACCTGCTATGTACCCACCATAATTAAAAGTAAAATAAGTAAAGATACTATTATCATTAAAAAATGCAGCACAGAAATTAGACAGTCACTTGAAACAACCTTCCAAATAAGTTCCATCTTATTTTTGTTCTACTCTTTAAAAAATATAGCTTTTTCACAATATAACTTATTGTGAAAAGAAAATGAGGTAAAGAATAAGCATTTTTTTTATTTTTCTGTCATTGCAAGTGGCTTTTGAATGGTTTATTAAAGGTCAAAGAAGCACAGTATTTTTAGAAATATTTTTTGAAATACTTAAAATCTCTCTCTCTCTCTCTTTTTTTTTTTTTTTTTTGCAACACCCACTCTTGGTTATTTTTTCCCTTAACTAGCTATTTCATAATTATAACTATAATACATCTCACTTGGCATTGGTTTTACCTAGAAAGGTGAAAGACGGGCCAGGCACAGTGGCTCATGCCTGTAATCCTAGCACTTTGGGAGGCCAAGGCAGGCAGATTGCTTTTTTTTTTTTTAGAAAGAAAGAGAGAAAGAAAAAAAAGAATGAAGGAGAGGAAGAAAAAGGAAGAGAAAGAGGGAGAGAGAACGGGAGTATTGCTTTATTGCCCAGGCTAGAATGCAGTCTAAAAATGGGAATTGAAAACCTCTTTTATGTCAATAATTGTGCTTAACAATGGAGACAGGAAGGAATAAGGGAAGAAAATAACAAACAAGCAGCCAACCAATATTTCATTTAAACCTATGAAATACTATGCAATTACTGATGAGTGATTGACTTCCAATTATATAGTCACTTTTAGAATGGGTGTGATATGATACTGATAAGAATGTATGTTTTATGTATTTGAAGTGGAGAGTTCTATAAATGTTTATTAAGTTTACTTGTTCTGGGTTTGAGTTCAAGTCCTGGATATCCTCATTAATTTTCTGTCTCGTTGATCTGTCTAGTATTGACAATGTGATGTTAGTCTCCCACTATTATTGTGTGGGAGTCTAAGTCTCTTTATAAGTCATTAAGAACTTGTCTTATGTATCTGGGTGCTCCTGTATTGGGTGCGTATATATTTAGGATCGTTAGCTCTTCTTGTTGCATTGATCCTTTTACCATTATGTAATGTCCTTCTTTGCCTCTTTTGATCTTTGTTGCTTTAAAGTTGATTTTATCAGAGATGAGAATTGCAACTCCTGCCTTTTATTTATTTATTTATTTATTTTTGCTCTCTGTTTGGTTGGTAAATCTTCCTCCATCCCTTTGTTTTGAGTTTTTGTGTATCGTTGCATGTGAGATGGGTCTGGATGCAGCATACCGATGGATTTTGGCTTTTTCCTGTCTGTATCTTTTGATTGGGGGATGTAGTCGATTTAAATTTAAGGTTAATAATAATATATGTGAGTTTAATACTGCCATTTGATGCTAGCTGCCTGTTTTGCCCATTAGTTGATGTAAATTCTTCATTATGTTAATGTTCTTTACTTTTTGATAGATTTTTGGAAAGGCTGATACTGGTTGTTCCTTTATATGTGTAGTGCTTCTTTCAGAAGCTCTTGTAAAGCAGGCCTGGTGGTGGTGAAATCTCTAAGTACTTGCTTGTTCGCAAAAGATTTTATTTTTCCTTCGCTTGTGAAGCTTAATTTGGCTGGATATGAAATTCTGGGTTGAAAGTTATTTTCTTTAAGGATGTTAAATATTGGTCCCCAATCTTTTCTGGCTTGTAGGGTTTCTGCTGAGAGATCTGCTGTAAGTCTGATAGACTTCCCTTTGTGAGTAACCTGACCTTTCTCTCTGGCTGCCCTTAGTATTTTCTCCTTCATTTCAACCCTAATGAATATGACGATTATGTGCCTTGGAGTTGGTCTTCTTGAGGAATATCTTTGTGGTGTTCTCTGTATTACCTGGAGTTAAATATTGTCCTGCCTTTCTAGGTTGGGAAAGTTTTCCTGAATAATATCCTGAAGAATATTTTCCAACTTGGATTCATTCTCTTCGTCACATTCAGGTACACCTATCAAAGGTAGATTAGGTCGTTTCACATAGTCCCGTATTTTTGGAGACTTTGCTCATTCCTTTTTATCCTTTTTTCTCTAATCTTGTCTTCTCATTTTATTTCATTAAGTTGGTCTTCGACCTCTGATATCCTTTCTTCTGCTTGATCAATTCGACTGTTAAAACTTGTGTTTACTTTGTGAAGTTCTCATGTGGTTTTCAGCTCCGTTAATTCACTTATATTCCTCTCTAAATTGTCTATTCTTGTTAGCATTTCGTCAAACCTTTTTTCAAAGTTCTTAGTTTCTATGCATTGGGTTAGAACAAGTTCTTTTAATTCACAGAAGTTTCTTATCATCCACCTTCTGAAGCCTACTTCTGTTAATGGAACGCACTCGTTCTCCATCAGGTCTTGTTCCATTGCTGATGAGGAACTGTGATCCCCTGTGGAGGGAGAGGCATTCTGATTTTGAGTATTCTCTATGTTTTTAGGCTGGTTTCTTCCTTTCATTATAAATTTATTCATCGGTCGTCTTTGTAATTACTGACTTTCTAATTAAGTCTCTTAGTGAACGTCCAACTTGTTGATTCCCAGCGCTGAAATCTGAGCAATCCACTGCCCTGGCCGAAACAGTGGTGTTAAGATTGATGGTGCTTTTCTGCCCGGGAATCTCCGGTCTGGCTCCCAGGGATCTCCACCATGCCAAGGCACTGGCAAAACTGCTGCACCAGCCACAAGAGTTGCGCTGGCGACCTGTGGGGCTCCTCCACTGGGAATCTCCTGGTCCGTGAGCAACAAAAATTCGTCTGAAAGTGTGGCGTCCTCTTGTTCTCTGTGCTTTCACTGGGAGCCACAATCCCAAGCTGCTAGTGGTCAACCATCTTGGATCTGTCTCCAAAATACTTAAAATTTCAAACAATAAGTGTTGCTTTTATAAGTAGATAGGCGTAGATGGATGTAAAAAGTGCCCCTGCAATGCCAACTCAATATCTGGAAATTTGTCTCTAAAATAGAGTGATTTATTTTATTTTTCTTTTTTTTAATCCTTTCCCCAACTAGAAATAACTATGAGAGCCATACGGTAATTTATGTTGTGGTTGAGCTTGTGAGGGCCAAAATAAAATGAGAAATGCTGACATAATGACATCCAGTTCCATCAAGCTCCTGGAGACCCAGACTAGTGTATCAGATCGGACAATTGAAAAGTGTCATATCTATCCATCTTTCTTCTCAGAAGAAATCACATTTCTTTAGCTCTTTTGAAGAATTTAAGGTATGAAAAGTGAGACGATGACTGAGTACAGAAACAGAAATGCTAACAGCTCAAAAAGGCTACTTTTAATAGGAAGGCAAATTATACTTCGTAGTTTAAACAGCACATTCACAGGCATTATCTTATTTGAGCCTCTAGACAAACCTTGATTTAGGTAGAATTTGTGCCCTTATGTCTATTGTACAGTTGCAAAATTAACCTCAGTGGTTGGAACTCATTTAAGTCCCATATCTAATATATGTCATAGGCAGAAATTGAACTTCCACTTCTGACTACTCCTCAGGGAGATATATATATTTTCATTGTATACTAGTGCCAGCATCAACCAGGTTCCTAATGAATAAGGCCTCCAGAACCCATTTTGACTTTTGAAGAAGTTGCTTCTCATCCACTGTGGATGCATTAGTCCAGAGAGTTGACTAATGCCATCAGTCTCAAATCATCCCAAATAATCCAACTTTAATCTCTTTGCATAGCATATAATTTCCTCAAATATTTAGTGTTTTACATTATCACTTTTACAGTTGCTACCTCATATCTACTTAGTATTTCTATCTTATTGCATCTGTACTCTTCTCATGGGAAACATCAAAGCAAATTTCTCAAAAGCATTGCCTTTGGAGTCAAATAGAACACATAATACAATCAGTTTTGTCACTTGCTAGCTTTGTGAACTTGAATACATTACTTAACCTAGTTGGGGCTCAGTTTTCTATGTAACACAGAGATAGTAACCAAACCCATCTCAAATGTTGTAACATTTCAATGTAAGGTGGTGACAAAATTTATCATCCACATAAGTGTGGCATGACCACAGTATAAATGGGAATGCTATGAGCAGCAAGGACATATGGTTAGTCTACATACATAAAATAATGCCTGGAAAGGAAGTAGCACACTACCTGGCTCATAGCAAGACCTTTGCTCTTGATGTTCATTCTGACTGAAACACTCTTTTCCATACTCTTCCCTTAGTTGTCTTTTTCTCATATTTCATGTCTCAATTTAAATATAACCTCTTCTGAGCAGATTTCCCTGGCCATATTATCATCTAGGTCATTGTTTTTTTCTTTCATAGAATTTATTGCAATTTAAACTTATGCATGTATTTCTGTACTTTGGTTGCTTATCTTTTCTACTGGAGGCTCCATTAAGGCAGGGATCACATCATTTTCATTCACCAACGTATTCCTAGAAGCTAGCTTTATCTTTAGTACACAGTTGGTATTAAAACAATTTATATAATGGATTAACAAAGGCATGGATATTAATTCTCTTTTCCTTTACTACTATTTCTAAATTGGGAGGATTTTGCCCCACAGGGAACATTTTGCAAAGTCCAGAGACTTTTTTGCATTTCATAGCAGGGGTGGAGTTGCTAATGGCATTTATGTGTAGAAGCCAAGGATGCCATCAAACATCCTGCAAAGGACATTAGTGGTCCCTACAACAGAAAATTATCCAAACAATAATGTCAATAATGCTTTAAGGAGTCCTATTCTATCCATAGATATAGGGGGGATTTTATTGTTCTGAGTGTGTCCCAAAGTAATGACAGTATTGGAAAAGGTAGCTGCATCTTAATCTTAAGTACTGATACAACTAAAAAGGTAAAATATTATCAATTAGGCTTATTTTGTATCTCTAAACTTTGGCAGTAGATGGCACTAGAATACACCATAGCTTACTCTTAAATTCTTTATAGATGAGTCTGCCTTATGATTTACAATTTATCATAGTTAAATTTACTTCCTTCCTACACATACTTATTTTTCTACTAATCTAGATATATGAAAATTGTTTAGTAGTATTTCTGCCATTCACCTCAACAAACATGCAGCCAGTGGCTAATATGCACAAGGCACTCTTCTGTGTACAGAGATAAGACACAGGCTTTTACCTTCATAAGTACCTCTTGTGTGTCAGGCATTGTACTACACAGTGAGGCTAAAATTAATAAAACACAAATCCTGCAATGTGTTCATTCTGTCTCAATTACTTTCACTTGTCTCACAGCCACCTCTACCAGCCTACTTCAAACCATCATTATCTCTTACTTGGACTATTGCAATAGCTTTCTAACTAGACTTTTTTTTTCTACATTCTAATGTTAATTTCCTGAATGGTCCTTGTAAAATAGTCAGATTTTGCCATGCATTAACTGGCTTTCCATTGCAATTAGAATAAATTGTAACCATATATGATCAAGCTTAACTCAAACTCTGACCTCCTCTCTGATATGTCTTTTCCTTGTTCACTTTGCTGCAGTCATGTTGGCCTCAATGCTATTCCTTGGACAAATAAAGTACATTGTCACCTCAGGACCTCTGTACTTTCAACTTCCTTAGTGTAGAATGCACTTCCTCACTTATACCCAAGTTTTATATGGCTTTTTTGTCCAATTTTAGCTCTCAACCAGGCCTTCTTTTTTAGTATCTCCTGTTTCTCCCTATTTCTTATTTTGCTTTATTTTCTTCAGAGGTTACAGGTGAATTGTGCATCTTGGGGTGCTATGTAATTTTAAATCATATTCATGTATTTTTTTCAGAAAAAGAAGCAGAAGGATATGTCAAATATTCTAGTAGGCATTTTCTCAGTGGTTTATTGTCTACCATAGCACCATAATAAAACTTCCATGAAAGCAGAAAACTTCTTTTTCCCAACTGTATACTTGTGCCAAGAACAATTTTTGAAACATGGCAGGTACTTAATATATGTTGGTGAAGTAAAGGGAAAAAAATAAAGAACATCCACATTGGAAAAAATGACTTCAAACTATCTGTTTGCCAATGATATGAAATTCTACCTAGAAAAGCCCCAAAGATTCCTCCAAAATACTCCTAGATCTGATAAAGGATTTTAGTAAAGTCTCAGGTTACAAAATCAATGTACATAAATCAGTACTTCTATACACCAATAATGACCAAGGTGATAATCAAATTAAAAACCCAATCCCTTTTACTATTGTTCCAAAAAAATTACCTAGGAATATATTTAACCAATAAAGTGACAGATCTCTACAAAGAGAACTACAAAACTTTGTTGAAAGGAATCATAGATGGCTCAAACCAATGGAAATACGTCGCATATTCATGGATTGGAAGAATAAAATCGTAAAAATATCACACTGCCCAAGGCAAACTACAGATTCAATGCAATTCCTATCATAGTATAAATATCATTTTTCACAAAATTAGAAAAAAAAATCTACAATGTATATGGAACTAAATGTGAGCCCAAATAGCCAAACCAATTTTAAGCAAAACAAATAAACCTGGAGGCTTTACATCACCTGACTTGAAATTATAGTACAAGGCTATTATAACTAAAACAACATGGTACTGGTATAAAAGTAGATAAATAGACCAATGAAACTGAAAAGAGAACCAAGGAATAAAGCCAAATACTTATAATTAATGGATCATTGACAAGGCATACGAAAACGTGAACTGGGGAAAAGATATCCTATTCAATAAATGGTGCTGGGAAAATTGAATAGCCACATGTAGAAGAAACTCTCACTATGTGCAAAAATTAATTCAAGATAAAGAGTTAAATCTAAGACCCCAAACCATAAGATTCTAAAGAAAAATATTGGAATAACTCTTCTGGACATTGACCTAGGCAAATAATTTGTGACTAAGACCCCCAAAAGCAAATGCAACAAAAATTTAAAAACTTGACCTAATTAAACTAAAAAGCTTCTGCACAATGAAAGATATAATTATCAGAGTAAACAGACAACCTACAGAATTGGAGAAAATATTTGCAAATTATGCATCTGACAAATGACTAACATCCATAATCTACAAAGAACTCAAGAAAATCAGTAAGAAGACAACCCAAATACTTCTATTAACAAGTGAGAAAAGACATGAATAGACACTTCTCAAAAGGAGATATACAAATGGACAACAAACGTATTTTTAAAATGCTCAAAATCAATAATCATCAGGGAATTGCAAATTAAAACTATAATGAGATGCCACCTTATCCCTGCCAGAATGGCCATTATTCAAAAGTCAAGAAACAATAGATGTTGGCATGGGTTCGGTGAAAAAGGAACACTTTTACACTTCTGGTGAGAATGTAAATTAGTACAACCTCTGTGGAAACCAATATAGAAATTTCTCAAAGAAGAACTAAAAGTGGATCTACCATTCAATCCAGCAATCCCAGTACTGGGTATCTAGTTAAAGGAAAATAAGTTGCTATATCAAAAAGACACCTGCAAATGTGTGTTTATCACAGCAAAATTCACAATTGCAAAGATTGTATTCAACATAAAGTGCCAATCAATCAATAAATGGGTAAAGAAAATGTGGTATATGTACACTATGGAACACTATTCAGCCACACACACAAAAAAAATTGGAATGATGTATTTTCCAGCAACTTAGATGGAAATGAGGGGCATTATTCTATGTGGTGCAACTCAGAAATTGAAAAGCAAATACTGCGTATTCTCATTTATAAGTGGGAACTAAGCTATGAATATGCAAAGGAATACAGAAAAGTATTGGTGATAAACTTGAGACTCAGAAACGGGAAAGGTTGTAGGTTGAATGAGGGTTTAAAAACTACCTATTGGGTAAAAGGTATAACTCTCAGGTGACAGGTTCACTAAAATCCTAGAATTCACCACTATACAATTCATTCATGTGACCAAAAACCACTTGTACCGCTAAATTTATTGAAATAAAGTATTTAAAAAAGAATGGAAAAAATGGTGTATATACACAATGAATTACCATTCAGCCATTAAAGTAGTAGGAAATCCTGTAATTTGCAACAACATAGATGAACATGGACAGCATTATGTTCAATAAAATAAGCTCAGAAGATCAAATACCACATGATCGCACTCACATGGAATTTAAAATAGTTAATCTCATACAAGTAGAGAGTAGAATGGTGGTTACCAGAAGCTGAAGTGGTTAGAAGGAAGGAGGAGTTGGGGAGATGTTCATCACAGGATACATAATTAGATAGGAAAAATAAGTGCAAGTGCCCCATTGTACAGCACGATGACTATAGTTAAAGATGGTATAATGGATTCTTGAAATATGCCAAAAGAGAGAATATTAAGTGTTCTCACCACAACAATCATAACTATGTGAGATAATGCAGTTGTTGATTCGCTAGATTTCACCATTTCACGAATTCAAAACTTTATGCTGCACATAATACATACATAGAATTTTTATGTCAGTTTGAAAAAATAAAATAAAATATAGTGCCTGTAGATTTTCCCACTGAAAAGGTGGACCCCTCACCTATTTTGTATAATGTATGGTTCACATAATCTCTAAATCCACTCACACTAAATGGATAATTTTAGCCTGTTGTTATAGGAAAGAAAATTCTTCAAGATTAAGTGATTTATCAATTGTCATAAGACAAGTTAAGTGGCATACAACTAGCAAGTCAGGACTCTCTTTATAAGGCCACACAATTTACCCCTCCACTACAACCCCAATACATCAATTTTGTGCTATCTCTCATCAGCACTTATATCAACATAGTGCACTTGGGGAACAGGTCAGTTAAATGCTGGCTCTATCCTCAAAAGCTTGAGCATCTGTGGGCATAGATGAAGTTACTACAGCAATGAGGTGAAATGAATCAATAAGTGGTTTCTCGTGATGTAGGGAAGGCATTTGGGAGGAAACAAATTTAATTCTACTTTGGAATATACAAGAAACTTCAATAAAGTGAATTTAAAAATGGAAGTATAAATTAAATATGAGCAGAAGGAAAAAAATGATGATAAATGAAGGCTTCACAGTGTTTCCTAGAGCTTTGACCCACAGTTCTATCTGTACGGCAGCAAATGCAGAAAGTACAAGAAAAATAGTCATTTTTCAATAGCCACATGGCTATTTTTTTCAAGTAAAATAAATAAAAAATTACCAAAAATCTGTCTACTGTGTACCTTATATCAGACACTATCATAGTTTTTTAAATTAATATGTAGTACTTGTTCTAGTTGCTTTTGATTCATTATTTCATTTGATTCTTGTGACACTGATATGATATCAGTGACAATCTCTTTTCAAAACACAGGAATATGTGGTACAAAGAAATTACATTATTTGTCCAAAGTTTTACAATAAATAAGTGATAGAATTTCTATTTTAATCTAGGTCTACTGGCTTTAAAAGTTCATTTTTTTTTCCTATTAAGACATATTGCATCCCTATTATGTTTTTAAACTGTTAAGTGATATCCCCAGCAATATCATTAGTCACATTATAAAATCTCACTGGCAACTAGGTTAATGGGAATTACTTTTTGAAAACTTCAGATGTATGTTTGAACATGTCAAGTTTACTCAACAAAAGTTTTGCTTCATGTCAACAAATTTTTGGCAAATCATTTTCTATCAATACAAATGCAGTTTGATCTGTTAAGACTGTTTGAAATAAGTTGCTCATTTGTCCAAACATAAATTTTGCTTGGAAAACGCAAGAGTAGAAACAGCTTCAGTATGAATTATGAAGGTTGGTGTGTTCAAATAAGATTAATAGTGGCTGGACTTGGAATTAATGCCATATTTCTTTCCAGAAAAGCTTTAGTAAGTTTAGTTATGATACTATTTGAAGTGAGTTTAGTCAGTTGGGAATTTTAATTAATTTCTGGGCAGCCACTAAGTGTACCATATTCTGAGGCCAATTATTTCCAAGTGGCCATAGAAAATTGGGAATGTGTACATGAGCACTATTCACGCACATAAATCATTGCCAGTGGGAAGGTTCAGAAGGTAGAATATTGGCTCAAGGTGATGTTTGTAGAAACTTCAAGCCAACTTAACCATCATATTGGTTTCCATTTCTTTTAAAATAATATATGAAATCAACATTTTGTGTCTGGAAAGCTACCTTATTACTTTTAACCATAACGTCCCTGTAAATTCATTATTTGGAACATTAGTGAGTGTTCCTTATTCCCAAAGCTTGCCAAAGTTGTTAACTTTATTTTATGGTCATGATTAGGTATTTTAAGATTATTTTAAAAGTATGTTTCTCCCTACATAACATTTCTCCTCTTTAAAGGTATTTACCAATCTCTTGGTAAGGTGGCATAAGATGTAATTGATGATGAAGCTATATATATATATATATATATATGTGTGTGTGTGTGTGTGTGTGTGTGTGTGTGTGTGTGTGTGAACCTAAGCTGCTGCCTCTAATTCAATGTTTATTTGTAGTTTTGTTCAGCTTTATGACACTGCTGATAAAGCGGCTTGTTTGAAAACCTGTTGTTCTCAAGTCAAAACTTCAAAATTTTCTATTTTAAATAAACTCAAAACTGCCCTTATAAAAACGGACTTTAAGTTTGAGGAGATGATTGTGAAAATTAAGAATGAATATCTCAGCTAGATGTATTGGTAGGCTCCTGTAAACCTGGCTGCTAGGTAGGCTGAGAAGGGAAAATCCATTGAGTTCAGGCGTTAAAGATCAGCCTGGGCAATATAGCAAAACCTTTTCCCTTTCCACCTCACTCCTAGCCACTGCTTCTACAAAATAGAAATAAAGGGATGAATGAATGGATGAATAAATAAATAAAAGAATGAATCTTTCATTTTTATTAATATTTCCCCTTTCTTTTCCTAGAATCTTTACTTTGAGTAATAACAATGTATCATTCTTACAATCACTCAGACTTAAAAACTAAGTCACTATTTGATCCTGTCTTCTCAAAACCTTATGTCCAATCAGTTGCCAGTTTTATAGTTCTGCTTCTCAAATGTTTCTCCATGGCTCATTTCTTTCATTTCCACTGTTTTCATCCCAAAGTTAGAGGGACGTCCTAGACTCCATCCTTTCTCTCATCCCTGAAGGTGCTATAGCTTTGCTTAAACATCTCTCATCATTTCTTTCCTAACAATTAGAAGATTCTACTGGCTTTTCTGCTCGACTCTACTCATTCCCATTGCAATATTCTTTTATATTTGACTCTTTTCTAGACCATTAGCTACTTGATGATAAGAATACTGTTATTCCAAGCTATCTCTTCAGTAACTATTACAATGGCTGCCATGCAGTTTCAGAACATTTAATATTATTTAGCAAATATTTACTGAATAATTACTTTATGCTAGGCTCGGGGACTGTAGGAATTAATAAGAAAGACATGGCACTGTTCTCATGCCACTTAAGACCTAGTAGGGATCGACAGATGGAAAGCATCTGCTTTGGAAACAAGCCAAAGTTAAGCTGTCTTAAGTTGTATAGATTTAAACATGAAAGAAAATGACACAGAGAACAACAGAAAAGTTTTTACTTTAGGTAGGAGGTCAGAAGCACGAAGTAAAAAACAGTAGCAAGCCATGTGATAAATGGACAAAGCGCAGACAAAGGAGACAGTGCATGCCAAGATTCTCAGGCGGGCAATGCCTGGTCTGTTTGAGAAAGCAAAAGGTCAGTGAAGCTGAATGCTAGTGACATGAAATGTGGTGGGAGAGCTAGCCCAGGGCCAGGCAGACAATGCGGGACCTCAAAGGTCGTGTCATAAATTTTCTTGCAAGGGAAATGAGAAACAATTAATGAAATTTAAGAATGAAAATGAGGAGATTAGATAAGCATTTTAAAAAGCTCTGTCTTACTGCTGCATTGATGATCAGTTAGATATGCTTGTAGAAACCAAGTAAGAGTAGTTTTTGTATCAATATATTGCTTTTTGTCTGGATTTCTGTAATTGTCTTCTATTTCTATGTAACCCTAATTCACTTTCCACTCCAGATTTATTTTCCTGATAAAGCTTTGCTTAGATTTCTCTGTCCTGTGTTTTCTAATACATGAAACTTGCAGTTGAAACTTGAGGGTATGGCGTTTAATACTTCCTATGGTACTTCTCCGTTTTTTCCTACATATATTTTGTGTTCAAACCAAACTTATTTCTTATCACTCCTCAAATATGCCTCCCACTTTCCCACCTCTCAACATTTAATCAGGAAATTCTGCTGAAAATTCTTTCTTCCTCATTTACCTCTATTAAGACCTTATGCATCCTTTTGGGACAGATACAGACATTGACATATGAAACTTTTTCTGATATCGGTAACTAATAGTAGTGCCTCCTTCCTTTGCATCTTGACTTCCACCACATTTTTCTTCCTTTTCTATTTTGCTCTGTGTTATGTTAGATTCCTCTGTGTCTTATTCCTTTTTGAATCTTACATAGCACCTTAAACGTTGCATGAATTCAGTTAAGTGTTTATTGAAATCAACACATTTCCATACATGTAGAATCTAAGAAAATTGCATATGCGTGCATTTAGTCTTTCATAGTTTATTAGTTATTGCCTAATCATAACATAATTTAAAACATGTTTGCTTTAGAGCCTTGTATTTTATTGAACACATATTCAGTTTGAATTTTTGAATATCTGGTTCTCAGCTATAACAACGTCATGTGCACGGGTTTGCTTTAGAAAGTCCCTTTACTTCAAAAAAAATGATACTAAGAGCTTGACACTTACCACTATATCTAAATATTTATTTAAATATTATAATTTCAGAAGTGAATATGTATGACAGAATAGTAAAAAGATAGTAGATAGAACAAAGAAAGAGTGAAGGTGGGATAATTAGATTGGTGTTGGCATTAGCTCAACCAGATGTGCCAGGGAAAGGCTGAGACATGATTAGAATTCCAAATGCTTAAAGGAAAATGAAGGCCATCAATAATAGTAGGAGAGAAGTGATCCACAAAAAGAAACAGATGTGATTTTTGTCAGTTGGTTGAATGACTGAGGGGAAATATTCTCACATGCTACATTTTAAGATATACAATGCAGGTGCATTGTTTTTTTTAATTTTTTTTAATTTTTCATTTTTTTATTGCATTTTAGGTTTTAGGGTACATGTGAAGAACATGCAAGATTGTTGCATAGGTACACACGTGGCAGTGTGATTTGCTGCCTTCATCCCCTTCACCTATATCTGGCATTTCTCCCCATGCTATCTCTCCCCAACTCCCCACCCCCCGCTGTCCCTCCCCTATTTCCCCCCAACAGTGTATTTTATTGCACTTTAGGTTCTGGGGTACATGTGCAAAACATGCAGGATTGTTGCATAGCTACATACATGGCAATGTGGTTTGCTGCCACCATCCCCTCGTCACCTATATCTGGCATTTCTCCCCATTACCCCTTCCCACCTTCCCTACCCCCTGATGTCCCTCCCCTATTCCCCACTAACAGGCCCCAGTGTGTGATGCTCCCCTCCCTGTGTCCATGTGTTCTCATTGTTCAACACCCACCTATGAGTGAGAACATGTGGTGTTTGGTTTTGTGTTCTTGTGTCAGTTTGCTGAGAATGATGGTTTCCAGGTTCATCCATGTCCCTACAAAGGACGCGAACTCCTCATTTTTAATGGCTGCATAATATTCCATGGTGTATATGTGCCACATTTTCCTTGTCCAGTCTATCATCGATGGGCATTTGGGTCGGTTCCAGGTCTTTGCTATTCTAAACAGTGCCACAATGAATACACATGTACATGTGTCTTTATAACAGAATGATTTATAATCCTTTGGGTATATACTCAGTAATGCGATTGCTGGGTCAAATGGAATTTCTATTTCTAGGTGCTTGAGGAATCGCCACACTGTCTTCCACAGCAGTTGAACTAATTTACACTCCCACCAACAGTGTAAAAGTGTTCCTATTTCTCCACATCCTCTCCAGCATCTATTGTCTCCAGATTTTTTAATGATTTCCATTCTAACTGGCATGAGATGGTATCTCAATGTGGTTTTGATTTGCATTTCTCTAATGACTAGTGATAATGAGCATTTATTCATATGTTTGTTGGCCTCATAAATGTCTTCTTTTGAAAAGTGTCTATTCAAAAGTGACCTTCACCCACTTTTGAATATTTTTTTCTTTCTTGTAAATCTATTTTAGTTCTTCATAAATTCTGGATATTAGCCCCTTGTCACATGGGTAGATTGCAAAAATTTTTTCCCATTCTGTTGGTTGCCAGTTCATGCTAATGATTGTTTCTTTTGCTGTACAGAAGGTCTAGAGTTTAATTAGATCCCATTTGTCTATTTTGGCTTTTGTTGCCAATGCTTTTGGTGTTTCAGTCATGAAGTCCTTGCCTATGACTATGTCCTGAATGGTTTTGCCTAGGTTTTCTTCTAGGGTTTTTATGGTGTTAGGCCTTATGTTTAAGTCTTTAATCCATCTAGAGTTAATTTTACTGTAAGGTATCAGGAACAGGTCCAGTTTCAGCTTTCTGCACATGGCTAGCCAATTTTCCCAACACCATTTATTAAACGGGGAATCCTTTCCCCATTGTTTTTGTCAGGTTTGTCAAAAATCAGATGGTTGTAAATGTGTGGCGTTGCCTCTGAGGCCTCTATTCTGTTCCATTGGTCTATATCTCTGTTTAGGTACCAGTACCATGCTGTTTTGATTATTGTAGCCTTATAGTATAATTTGATGTCAGGTAGCGTGATGCCTCCAGCTATGTTTTTTTTACCTAGAATTGTCTTGGCTATGTGGACTCTCTTTTGGTTCCATATGAAGTTTAAGGTGGATTTTTTCAGTTCTGTGAAGAAGGTCATTGGTAGCTTGATGGGGATAGCGTTGAATCTACAAATTACTTTGGGCAATGTGGCCATTTTCATAATGTTAATTCTTCCTAACCACGAGCATGGAATGTATTTCCATCTGTTTGTGTCCTCTCTTATTTCCTAGAGCAGTGGTTTGTAGTTGTCCTTGAAGAGGTCCTTTACATCCTTTGTTAATTGTATTCCTAGGTATTTTATTCTCTTTGTAGCAATTGTGAATGGGAGTTCGTTCTCGATTTGGCTCTCTTTAAGTCTGTTATTGGTGTACAGGAATGCTTGTGATTTCTGCACATTGATTTTATACCCTGAAGTTGCTTATCAGTTTAAGGAAATTTTCAGCTGAGACAATGGGGTCTTGTAAATATACAATCATGTTGTCTGCAAATTGAGACAATTTGACTTCCCCCTTTCCTAATTGAATATCCTTTATTGGTTTTTCTTGCCTGATTGCTCTGGTTAGAACTTCCAATACTATATTGAATAGGAGTAGTAAGAGAGGGCATCCTTGTTTAGTGCCAGATTTCAAAGGGAATGCTTCCAGTTTTGGCCCATTCAGTATATTGGCTGTGGATTTGTCCTAAGTAGCTTTTATTATTTTGAGATATGTTCCATTGATACCTAGTTTATTGAGAGTTTTTAGCATAAAAAGCTGTTGAATTTTGTTGAAGGCCTTCTCTGCATCTATTGAGATAATCATGTGATTTTTGTCTTTGGTTCTCTTTATGTGGTAGACTACATTTATAGACTTGCGTATGTTGAACCAGCCTTGCATCCCCAGAATGAAGGCTACATGATAGTGATGGATAAGCTTTTCAATGTGCTGTTGCAATCAGTTTGCCAGTATTTTATTGAAGATTTTTCCATCTATGTTGATCATGAATATTGGCCTGAAGTTTTCTTTTTTTGTTGAGTCTCTTCTAGGTTTTGGTATCAGGATGATCTTGGTCTCATAAAATGATTTGGGAAGGATTCCCTCTTTTGGATTGTTTGGAATAGTTTCAGAAGGAGTGGTACCAGCTCCTCTTTGTATGTCTGATAGAATTCAGCTGTGAACCCATCTGGACCTGAGCTGCTATTGTTGATAAAATACAGACTTTGGCCTTGGCCTTGGCTTGGAACAGACATAGGGTCTAACTTATTCCTCTATTGAGAAATAATTTTATAGAATTACTGAATTGTTTTCAGTGTGGATATAGTATGCTTAGGTTTATAGCCTCCTAATCCTTGCAGAACTAGATTCAAATCATGGTGTTTCCTCTTATTAGGTTGATGACTTTTGATGAATTGGTCTATATCTGTATGATACTCATTTTGAAAGTAAAAGTAACAATACTCCTTACCACCTAGGATTTTTGTGAAGAAAAAATATCATGCAAAACATTTAGTATATAGTCTGGCAAACAGTAAGTGTTGTCAATTGTTCTCTCTCTCCTTTTGCCTTTTCAAGAAGACAAATGGGGATCATGTCCATATATATCACCAGTTTTCTGATATTGACAAGATACCAGCCTTTTTAACATACCCATATGAAAAATTCAGTAATTATTAACAATCATTGTGTTGAGATCTATAGTAGATTACAGGAAAAGTAAGAGCACTCTGCTACAGGATTTTTACATTTATTCTGTAGATAAGCAGGAGACCAGGTAACTTACTTGCATCACAAAAGGGATTATTTTAGATTTGGGGATCCAGGATAGATATTGCATGGCAATTTTGAATTTAGAAAGACTAGTTAACAGATTGTTGCCTATTAGCACATTTTACTTCAGAGAAAGGAAATAAAAGAGACAAAGGAGGAAGCTATTAATTTTTGAATTCACCTATGTATCGCTTAACTTGTAATGAGGGAGAAGTATTTTTTTGTTATTAAATATATAAAATAATGAGTTATATGCAACAGTTGCTTTAATTCAGGCAAAACGTGATCGTGTCCTACTCTAAGCTAGTGGCAGTGGGGAGGGGAGTGACTTGAAAATTACTTAAAAAGTGGAATTGTCAGGATTCAATGATTGGAAACTGGGAAGGGTAAGCAGGAGAGGACATAGTTTCATATGATAAGCAGGCTTCTGATTGCAATGAAGAGACATGGAAAATTCAACAAGTTGCAGGGGCAACATGGGACAGATTTTCCAGTTATTTTTTGACACAGTGAATTAGAGGTGCATGTGCCTAATTGCAAGGTCAATATCTAGGAGGAGGATGGGAAAAAAAACTCTAGAGATTAGGATATAGAAGTGGATCAGAGATCACAACTGGTATTTATCAACATAGAGACAGTTCCAGGCCTGAAAGTTAGTCACTCATGAAAATTATACCCAATTATAGTCCAATAAGCAAGACTTGACATGCTTCCACTAGCGGCTGGGGCTCTAAAGGGTAGGGGTTTTACTTCTGATTGATACAAACTTTGAAGATGAACTGAATAAATTTTTTAGTTTTGTATTTTCAATGGTCAACGCTGGAAATAACCTTTGCAAAAAACTGGAGAAAGAGTTATTAAAACAAAATATATGTAAAAGGCAGGTCAACAAGGGCCATATAGAATATTGTAGAAGTGAAGCATGGGGCACTGGGAACACTTGGTGTGCCCTTTGTGGAAAAGGGAGAAAGAAAAAGCTGTGAAACAGCTATATTAGTATCAGAAAATAGAGCACAAAAATGTCAACTGACAGAAGTTAAGACTTAATGGTCTCTGGTGCCACTATCCCTGTATTTTTAGCCAGTTTAGAACGTATCCCAATTTCTGTAGGTTTAAACAATTTGGCTGTTGAGGATAGAGAGGAAGAAAGATCAATGTCACTTGACAATGAGCATTGTCCCAAATGTTCCCTCTGTCACTCTCTACCAGCTTCACTCTACTTGCTTTACCTGCATAGCACTTATCACCAGGGGCCAGTGCAGATACATTATGTTTATTTGTTTATCTTTTGTATCTCCTCGCTAGAATAAGCTGCAGTAGAACAGGGATGTTTCCTGAAATTTAGTGCTGTATCATTGGCACCTAGAACAGTACCTAGTTTATAGTAGCCTTTCAGTAAATATTATTTGAGTAAATAAATGAATAAATGCTATTTGGCATTGAAGATGGCAGAGGTCAGTAACTAGAGGTAGGATGTGGCTATGGGATACCAGCTTCCAAATACAGCTGCCTGTATCAGTCTCTTTTCACACTGCTGATAAAAACATGTCTGAGACTGGGAAGAAAAAAGGGATTTTAACAGACTTACAGTACCAAATGGCTGGGAGACCTCAATCATGGCAGAAGGCAAGGAAAAGCAAGTCACATCTTACATGGATGGCAGCAGGCAAAAAGAGCTTGTACAGGAAAACTCCCCCTCACACAACCATCAGATCTCATGAGACTTATTCAGTACCATGAGAACAGAACTGGAAAGACCTGCCTCCATGATTTAATTACCTCCTACTGGGTCCCTCCACAACCTGTGGGAATTCAAGATGAGATTTGGGTGGGGACACAGCCAAACCATATCATTCTGCCCTGACCCATCCCAAATCTCATGTCCTCACATTTCAAAACCAATCATGCCTTCCCAAAAGTCTTCCATAGTCTTATTTCAGCATTAACTCAAAAGTCCACAGTCCAGTCTCATCCAAGACAAGGCAAGTCCCTTTTGCCTATCAGCCTCTAAAATCAAAAGCAAGTTAGTTATTTCCTAGATACAATGTGTGTACAGGCATTGGGTAAATAAACCTGTTTTAAATGGGCAAAACAAAGGGGCTACAGGCATCATGAAATACCAAGATCTAGCCAGGAAGCCAAACCTTAAAGTTCCAAAATAATCTCCTTTTACTCTATGTCTCACATCCAGGTAATGCTGATGCAAAAGGTGGGTTCTCATGGCCTTGGGCAGCTCAGCCCCTGTGGTTTTGCAGGGTGTAGTCCATCTTCTGGCTGCTTTCATGGGCTGGTGTTGTTTGCAGCTTTTCTAGGCATATGGTGCAAGAAATCAGTGGATCTATCATTCTGGTGTCTGGATGATGGCAGCCCTCTTCTCACAGTTTCACTAGGTGGTGCCTCAGTAGGGATTCTGTGTGGAGGTTCTGACCCCGCATTTCCCTTCCACACTGCCATAGCAAAGATTCTCCATGAGGGCCCTGGCCCTGCAGCAAATTTTTGCTTGGGAACCTAGGCATTTCCATTCATCTTCTGAAATCCACACAGTGGTTCCCAAACCTCAATCTTGACGTCTGTACACCTGTACACTTCAACACCATGTGGAAGCTGCCAAGGTTTGGTGTTCGCACCTTCTGAAACAACAGCCCAAGGTGTACCCTGGTCACTTTCAGTAATGTCCAGAGCATCTGGGACACAGGGCACCAAGTCCCTGGACTGCATACAGCAGAAGGGTTTATTTCTTCTAAACCTTGGCACCTGTGATGGGAAGGGTTGCCATGAAGAACCCTGACATGTCCTGGAGATATTTTCCCCATTTTCTTGGGAGTTAACATTAAGATTCTCATCACTTATCCAAATTTTTACAGCCAACTTGAATTTCTCCTCAGAAAATGGGATTTTCTTTTCTGTCACATTGTCAGGTTGCAAATTTTCCACACTTTCATGCTCTGCTTCCTTTATAAAACTGAATATCTTTAACAGCACCCAAGTAACCTCTTGAATGCTTTGCTGCTTGGAAATTTCCTCCGCCAGATTCCATAATTCACCATTCTGAAGTTCAAAGTTCCACAAATTTCTAGGGCAGGGACAAAATGCTACCAGTCTCCTTGCTAAGATATAACAAGAATCACCTTTGCTCCAGTTCCCAAAGAGTTTCTCATTTCCATCTGAGACCACCTCAGCCCTGGACTTTATTGTCCATATTGCTATGAGCATTTCGGGCAAAACCATTCAACAAGTCTCTAGGAAGTTCCCAAATTTACCACATTTTCCTGTACTCTTCTGAGCCTCCAAACTGTTCCAACCTCTGCCTGTTACCCAGTTCCAAAGTTGCTTCCACATTTTCAGTTATCTTTTCAGCAACATCTCATTCTATTGGTACCAATTTACTGCATTAGTTCATTTTCATACTGCTGATAAAGACATACCCAAGACTTGGAAGACGAAGGGGTTTTAATGAACTTACAGTTCTACATGCCTGGGGAGGCCTCACAATCATGGCAGAAGGCAAGGAGGACCAAGTCACATGTTACATGGATGGCAGCAGGCAAAAAAAAAAAGTTTTTTAAGGGAAACTCCTTATAAAATCATCAGATCTCATGAGACTTATTCACTATCATGAGAACAACACTGCAAAAACCTGCCCCATGGTTCCATTAAGTCCCAGCAGATCCCTTCCACAACATATGAGGAATCAAAATTAGATTTGGGTGGAGACACAGCCAAACAATATCACTGCCCATAGAGAAAGTTCCTGGGAAAGGAGAGAGCTTTTCAAGAAGAAATGGAAAAACAACTCAGAATGGTATATCTGAAAAAGATGGCTGTATGAAAATGGCAGTGTCTTGCACATAGCAAGTGCTCAATGAGTAGACACCAAATGAATGAGAACATTTGCATTTTCCATTTCCCAAGGAGAGATGGGAATACTTGGATTCTCTTGAGAAAGTATGTAAAGTACCAAAGAAGTATTCTCCGCTTCCTACTCCCCACCCCAGCCACCACCAAGTGTTCTATATGTTGAGGGATAAAACAAATCAGGAGCTAGTTGTGAAAAGTTGTGAAAGAGTGGAGGAGAGAGGTGTCTGAAGGACAAAAAAGGCAACAAGGTTTTTATAATAGATGTTATTAAATAAGCACTTTATCAAATATTTGACAGATGGACACATGGATAAATATAATAATTTCTGTTTGAGATATATCTCTATTAACTGAAACATTGCTCTGAAAAGAACTACTGAGGTCCAGCTTCTTTTCACACATGTCAAGATGGGATCACATAAAATACTAAAATGTAAAGATCTTGATTGTCTAAATCACTGAAGCAGATTTGCTAGGCTGATTGGCTGGAATACTGAAATGTGGTAGCCAACTTCACCCATGGAGAAACTGAGAAAGGATAGAGAATAAACTGGAAAACACAGAACTTCGAAGCTAAAGAACTCTCTTATATTCCCAGCAGTAGGACACTGATTTCGTTTCATTATGTTTTGACAAGCATCTCACATATCTCTGATGGATAGCTTGAGACTAAATCAAACAGATCTTGAGAAAGCCTTACTTCAGAAGAAAGGTGTGTGGCTTGGGAGTGACAGTACTTTACTGCTATTAGGCTTGAAGGACTTTTCTGATTGTCAATACTCCAGCTATGTATTTTGGAATAAATTGTGAACTTCGTAATTAAGAATGACTAACATTTATTTGTGTTACTTTAATAATCCTGTGGACAGAGATGACAGCCTCATCCCTTTAAATATAGCTTGTATCACCAGTGAACTGCAGAGGTTCACACAGTGGATTCCTTACAGCTTATACATGAGAGGAAACAAAGGACATCAAGATCTCCTGGCTTCATTCACTGACACCGCTTTCTGGCTCTGCTTACTCTATAAATGGATGGAGTAAAGAGAAGAAAGAAAGGGTAAGGTGGCCATCTGTTGCCTTATAATGCCAACCCAGTTCAATTTGTCAGTCTGATAGTATGGATGGCGATGGAGGAGAAAATAGGACTACATCCATGTGTATGACTTTGTGACACAGTGACCCAGGACACTATGAAACATTGCCTTAGCAGTTTCCCTAACTTTGACCCAATTCAATTAACAACTCATCTTTATGTGGAGAAGCTAGGAGAGAGCAGAAGGAAGTTCTCTCTCTTGCTCTAGGTCAAGACTTGCCTAACAGTTTCTGGTGACAAAGTTCAAGAGTGTCCAAGAGTTACATTATTTAAAATCCAAATTTGGATACTGTGAATTGCCACAAGATTAATTGTCATGAATTAACTCTCTTAAAGTTAATCCTATTGTTATTTTGAGGAGTCCTCCAAGGTATATTCACTTTCATCACTTTCTATCATAAGAACTCTAATCATCATACCAAACGCCCTCTCTCCTGTTGCTCTAAATCTTCAACTCTTTATGGTCCCATGGTTTTGCTAGTGTAAAACTTCTGAGGGCTCCAATTGTGGACTCTTTCTGACACTTAAATGATAAAATAGCTCTGCTCCTGCACTGTATCATTGAGTCCCTGAAAAGTTCTATCAGATTCTGTCCAGAATCTCGACCCTTGTCCAGAATCTGACCAATTAGCTCACGAAAATCCTATTAGTCTGGGCTCAGCACAACCATCCACAGCAACACATAGATATAGAATAGAACTGAATGGAGAATAATTCATCATATCATGTCTTTGTTCTTCAGGCAAGGGGAGTCACTGGGGCTTTTTGAGTAGTAGTGTGGCAATCACAGTGTATTTCAAGAGTATTACTGCTCCTCGATGGGCAGGTCAACAAAGATTTTAGTTGTGTGACACTCTCAGTAATGTGAGTAGGCACTCATTTAGTCCAGCTCTAGAGATAGAAGATAAGTTCAAGAAAAAAAGATAGAAACGAGAAGTCAAAGAACCTCAATCAGATTACACATGGTAAGCAAGGCATGAAGACAACCACAGAGGGCTTACATTTTAGTCAAGAATGAGGGACATGGATGAACCTGGAAACCATCATTCTCAGCAAACTGACACAAGAACAGAAAATCAAATACTGCATGTTCTCACTCATAGGTGGGTGTTGAACAATGAGAACACATGGACACAGGGAGGGGAGCACTACACACTGTGGTCTGTTGGGGGGAAATAGGGGAGGGACAGTGGGTCGTGGGGAGTTGGGGAGAGATAGCATGGGGAGAAATGCCAGATATGGGTGAGGGGGAGGGAGGCAGCAAATCACACTGCCACGTGTGTACCTATGCAACAATCTTGCATGTTTTTCACATGTACCCCAAAACCTAAAATGCAATAAAAAAATGATGGGGAGATAACAGCCCCAAGACTACCTACTCCCTATCTGCCAGCTCGTTTCCAACCTTATACCTTTTTGTATCACCACTTTTCACATATGCATGCCATATTCCAGTAAAATTAAACTCTTATTTGCCTCTTATGCACTCTCACATTTTCTCTTTGATACACCTTTATTAATACTAAAATCTCCACTTGCAATCTCCTTCTGCCAATATTAAACTTCAAATTATATCACTTAGATCAAACTCACATATTATGTGTTTACAGAGGCAGAAAGATAGAGTTATTAAGACTTCCAACTTTGGAGGAAGACTGCCTTGGTTCAAGTCCTGGCTCACAATACTCCAGAACTGTGTGAACTTGGGAAAGTTACTTAACTCTTCTGTGGTTTGGTTTCCTCATCTGTAAAATAGACATAAGAAGGGTACTGACCTTATTTTGTTGTTGGGAGGGTTAAATTTAAAGCATTTATGTAATGCACCTGAAAGAGTTCTCAGTTGTACATGTTTTCTGTTATTATTTAATTCAATATTTACTGAACATTCATTATGCATCAGACAGTGAGCAGGATGAGGATCCAGCAGTCACTAAGGTCTGGCCTCTGCTCTTGTGGGGTACAAAAACAGTATATGAGAGGTACAGATATCAAGATATAATTGAAACATGCATTAAAATATGAGAGGAATATATGCAAGGTAAAATGGTGAAACAGCTAAGTGGCATCTGGAAGAGAGGAGTGTGTACTCTGAAAAGTAGTGGAATAGTGTATGCAAAAGGAAGATTCTCTGGCACTTCCACCTCGACAAAATTTCCCTAACTCCTCTTAGCTCAAAGAATTTTTTATTTCTCCTAAACAATACAAAGACAATAAAAAACCTTTACATTTTTACCTGGTATTAGAATTATTTATTTATCTAAATGTCTCATCTCTCCCAGTTAGAGTATAAACACTTGGAGAGCAAGTGCTGTGTATTATTATTTTTTTAGGTTTTCCTAAGCAAAGTCAGTGAGCCTGTCTAGAGTAAGCATGTTTATACCGAGGGAAGGGAAGGGGAGTATGTGAGTGGGCAGCATGAAGGGACTCTGAAACCGCAGCATAGATGCAATGGACCACAGTTCACCCCTGAGTGGAGGGTCCTTGCCAACTCTACCACATAAGGTGGCACATAAGATGGCGCCATCATATGGCTGATCCTCAAGTCCTCCCTGTGGCAAAGGAGTGATTTGATTCTAAGCTTCCAGACTGAGACGATGTCAGTAGAGTCTGTAGCAACAAATTTCTTCCCCACAGTTCAGAAATCCTCTGAGAAAGTGCTGACCCTATTTTGAGCAGAGTTTCTGGCTCTGAAGGTTTGAAGAATAGAGTATCCTGGCACACTTTGCACAATTTTATTTTTGTTGATCTGTCAAACCCGTTGAGTAAACAGTGGTTGGTCTCTTTAAGAATTTCCCTCATTTAGAGGGGCAGCAGAGTACCTATTTGAAATCAACAAATTAAAGGTTAGTAGACAGCTTTTATTATACTTTGGTACAGTAAACAGAATTGTTAGAATATTTTTGCTTGTGCAAGTGTGATACAAACCAGCTGTAGATGCGCGTGCCTAGCAAATGCATACTTGGGGGTTTTGGTCCACAAAGATATTTTTTTTAATACCAGGTTATTTTTGTAAGAGAAACACATTCTTTGTTTAAATGATCAAATCAGACTTGTGCATTAAGTAGGCATAGGTTATCCTTTCTTTACCATATTTTTTTTTTATCCCTGAAGTAATCTTTTTTTCTTAATAAAGAATATGGTTATGGTTTTACTAATTCTTCCTTTTTCTTATTCTGTGTATTAAAGATTCTTGGGAAAAAATTGAGCTCTTACTAAAACCTGATTTAAAAGTTCATTTAAAGATAAAGCTCTGCTTATTGTATTATTAAATCTTTTACTGCCTAATACTGAGAACCAACAGAAACAATGTTCTGTTTGTTCAGATTCAGAGAGGAAAGAGGTGCAAATTCAAATATGTGCAGTTTCTTTTTTTCTGAAGCTTCAAGTGTGTTACATTTTCATTGTCGCGTACATATGCTTAAAATGAGGGGCTATACAATAACAGAAGACAATTTATACTGAGATTTTATCATTTATCACTTTTTTCATCACTGACTTCTGATGTGAAATGTTCAACTTGTAATGTGAACAAATTATTTTTTCTCCATTCAGTTTCTCCCATATTTAAGAGTATTTGTAATATATTAAAAGGTAGTTCAGTGGCTGTAGCATGGACTCCAAAAACAGACTGCCTCTGTTTGGAATGAGGCATGTTATTTAATCTCTCTTTGCCTGGGTTATTTCTTAATCTGTAAAATGGAAGAGTTAATAAATGCCCTTAACTCATAGGTTTTCTGAGAGAAACAAATGCTTATGCAAAGTGCTGGAACAGTGCCCAGCACATACTGAGTTAGTTGGAATGAACTGTTTTTCTCTGAGAGTCCTAAGCTAACCTCATGAGTGGGATATATGCATCTTCATGGTAGGGAGTCAAATCTTCCATGAGGAAGCTGAGAAGGAAGATCCCCTAGCTCTCACTACACTGGAGTAGGATCCAGGGCAGAGGATGGTGAGTGCAAAAGAGCAAATAGAGGGAAATCAGGGAGGAAAGAAGACTTTCTATGCCCAATGAAGGGGTTTCCATTTGAGTGATGTGAAAAGTAAAGAAAAATTGTGTGTCATCCTTTGGAAAATGAGTATGGATATAGTCTTCTAATAGTTAGACTGTTTTTTTTTTTCTAGTAATAGACCACATTTGAATATTCTTCCAGATGTCGTGGAACCTAACAGAGTGGTGACCAAAAAGCTCTAGGTTTCATTTTTTAAGCAACATGCATGCTGGTAAAAGTAGTTTAAATACTGGAATATTGGAATATTCAGGATATTCTGATACTTTATGGGAACAATGGGAAATACGTTTCAAATTGAGACCATACCACAAAATCGAGGCTGTGGTTTTGTCTTATCCTTGTAGAGAGAGTTCAGCAGATGCTTGGCTGTATATCTATCTAATCCCACTGTTGTAGGAAACTTCCTAGGGAGATGTTTAAAATTGCCTATTGTTTGCTAAGCTACTTGATATATAGGCATGATAAAGTCATATACTCACTTGGCTCCATCATAAGATTAGGTCAAGCTTGATCACTCAGTAGACATCTATGCAGAAAGTTTATTTAAATTGTATGAATTATTCTCTTTGGCCAAGGTGGATGCTTCAGTGACTTATTAAGGAAGTGTGAGAAAGTTATTATACCATGTCAGCTAAAAAGATGATGGAGTTTTAAATAGGATGAAACCTGAGAGAACTGTCTGGAAAATGGACTACTTGAATAGTCTCCAGACTCCTTGATATGTTGCTTATTAATGCATGTCTGTATCATTCAATTCTCATATGGCTATGAGCTTTGGAATAGTCAAGCATAACATTAGGGAAAAGAGCTAATGCATGCTGGGCTTGTTACCTAGGTGATGGGTTGATAGGTGCAGCAAACCACCTATGTAACAAACCTGCACATCCTGCACATGTACTCTGAACTTAAAAATATATAAAATTAATTATTACAAAATATGTCAATTTTTGTAAATGTTAACATAGTACATTGAATATTTTGATTAATTAAAAAGTCTGTGTCTTCTAAATGAATATTAAAATCTATTTATAAATCGAAGGAGATAGTCCCTGAGAGCCACAGAAGTATGTGTGCTACATGAAGAACAAGAAACGAATTTCCTGATTACTATAAAATCTTAGACCAGGTGAAATATTGAAGATCATCCAGTTTAGCTTTCTCCTTTTATATATGAAGAGACTGAGGCCCAGACACTTTATGTCTTGTTCACATTTAACACAACTGATTACTCTTACTAGTCAAGACTAGAACCCATACCTTCATATTTTAAGTTGAAATATTCTATTTGTCACAGCAGTAAGACCATTAGTCGGGTGTATATCTGAAAAGCAGTAAGAAGTTAACCTTTCTGGTATCATCAACCTCAGTTAATATTGCCTCAAGAAATATAATGCATGTTTTTCTTTATTATACTTTAGTTATGGGGTACATGTGCAGAACATGCAGGTTTGTTACATAGGTATACACATGCCATGGTGGTTTGCTGCATCCATGCCCCCGTCATCTACATTAGGTATTTCCCCTAATGTTATCTCTCCCCAATCCTCCCATCCCCTTGCTATCCCTGCCATAGCCCCCCCACCCCCCGACAGGCCCGGTGTGTGATACCCCACCCCGTACATGTGTTCTCATTTTTGAGCTCCCACTTATGAGTGAGAACATGTGGTGTTTGGTTTTCTGTTCTTGTGTCAGTTTGCTGAGAATGATGGTTTCCAGCTCGATCCATGTCCCTGCAAAGGACATGAACTCATCCTTTTTTTATGGCTGCATAGTATTCCATGGTGTATATGTGCCACATTTTCTTTGTCCAGTCTATCACTGATGGAAATTTGGGTTGGTTCCAGGTCTTTGCTATTGTAAACAGCGTGGCAACGAACATACATGTGCATGTGTCCTTATAATAGAACCATTTATAATCCTTTGGGTATATACCCAGTAATGGGATTGCTGGGTCAAATGGAGTTTCTATTTCTAGGTCCTTGAGGAATTGCCACACTCTCTCCCACAATGGTTAAACTAATTTACACTCCCACCAACAGTGTAAAAGTGTTCCTATTTCTCAACATCCTCTCCAGCATCTGTTGTCTCCTGATTTTGTGATAATCGCCATTCTAACTGGCGTGAGATGGTATCTCAATATGGTTTTGATTTGCATTTCTCTAATGACCAGTGATGATTTTAGGGATCAAGTTTGGACCTAATGGTTCTCTATAGGTACCTTTATGTTAGTGTTTCACACATGGACCATTGCTCTGTTTGGGGTGTTTTTAATCTGCCAGCCATCATTATAGTGATGATGGGTGTATATAGTAACTACATTTTTGGACATACTCAAGACAGTTTTGGGGAGGTGGCAAAGTTGGGCAACTGTGGAAGCTGCTGCTCTAAAACAGACTTTAGGACTTTAGTCACTGGAGAAATTTCAAGATTTTTCTCATCCAGTAGTTTCCTTGGGAACTTGTCCCAAACAAATTAAACTCTGCACCACATTCCACCTTATAGGTGGAATCACCCTATGATTAATATGGGATTATTAAAAACACATCCAAGAGAGTCTGATATACAATAAATGCACAGTATATGTTGGCTAGTAGCTGTCCATATTTTTGTTATATAATGTTTCTCTGCTATAATTTATTCCCAGGGCATTAAACACCTTGTTCTCAAGCTAATAGGAAACCCTAAATGCTTAAACTGAAGTTCAGAATGTCGGCACTAAATGGTCCCTCTCAGACTCTGCAGTCTAAAACTGTCCTTTACAGAAGTGAAAATGGGGCTTGAGACAGACACTGATTTCACGTCACCCTGTGAATTAGTTGTGTTGTCCCCTTAGTCATCTGTAATTGTGGTCATATTTCTCAACCCCGTCAGAGAATGGCCAGAGGTAAAATTCATACTTCATCTTGAAAAGAATACATTTTGTGAAAAGATAATTAATTTTTTTGAACTGTGGCTGATGAATTCTGGGAGCAGAAACAATGTCAACAGGCCTTGAAATGAGCTCTATGATTTGAGTGTCAGCTGTTGGGATTCCTGGGTCAAAGACGGCAGAGGCAAATGCAAAACTGAGATAAGCTTTCAAGATAAATATTCTCCATTGTCTGTGGTTTGGTTGTATGGCTTTTGGGCCTCTTTTAGAAAATTTAGGCATGGTTACAATAATGAAAAATTTGGGCTCTCTAAGGTGATACAAATCCAATAAAAGTTGAAACCTTGAGTTGAGCTAAATAGTGAAAGGTTTTTTGTTTTTTTTTCCTTCTTGCTGAATAAAAAATGCAGAACCAGCAAACTGTTTTCCCTGTTGGACTACTACTATTTTAGAAAATGTATTAGTGGACAGTTTTGAGAATTATAATTAAATAATGTAGACTGAATTAATGGCTACTGGTAGGTGGCTGTTTCATCAGCTTTTGGCCTTGGAATTAAAGTCTTTCTGAGAAAGATTTACTCAGGCATAACTATATAATCTGAAAGACGATCACACTCTATTCCTGATGCATTAGAAATATAGATGAGATAATACGTCATCTATCCATCCCACTCCATATTTAAGCTCCTTCTATTATTCTGTTTTTCCTATAGGCTGAAGTTTAAGATCCTTTGACCATGATTTTTAAGGCCCTTATCAGTCTAATTGTAGCTAGTTTTTCAAGCTCTCATTTCATTCTGTCCCCAAGCCTCTAAAATTCTCAACAGTCGTACAAAATTATTTTTCTTTTCTTTAGCAAACACGCGTTTTCTTCTTCCATGCAATATCTAATGCAGTTTTCTTTAACTGAAATATTGTCCCATTATCTTTTCATATACCTTCTTCAAGGGCTACATCAACTGATTTCTTCTCCATAAGTATTTCTATAATATTAAACATAGCTACTATGTATTTAATACCTACTCTATGCCAGGCATTTGCTAAGTGAATTTTCTTATTTAAACCTCATAACTAATCCCCATTCCACAGACAAAAAACTTGAAATTCAGAGAAGTTAAATTTCTTCTTTAAGGCCACATAGCTTGAAAATTGAGGCACCAAAATTCAAACTAAATTGTGTCTGATTCTAAAGCTCACGGTCTTTATTACTATGCATACTACATATGCATATACGCTACTCTATATTCTCTCAGAAAAATGAATGATCCCCTTCTCTGTGCATGTAGAGCCATTTAATTGTTACATTTTATGCCACTTATCTGTTTGGGCTATATACATGTCTGTGTCCCTGCAAAATTATAAGCTTTTCAAAAACAAAGACTTTATTCATTTATACAACCTCAGGATCTAAAGCTATGTCTGGCATTGACTAGATGCTCACTAAACACTCACTACTCTGAGGGCTAGAAATTCTTCAATATATAATATCTCTACCAAAGATAACTTATTATATATTCAGGGAGACTAAAATAAATGTGGGAAAAACTAAAGAGAGAAATCCCAGCTCTGTCATTCAATTCATGAAAAGACATAAAAAGGATGTCAGTGTTTCTGTTTTTGCCATAACTGCATGTATTTGTGCTGATTCTTCTGTCTTGGGATGAGACAGACCAAGTCTCATTGAAATGGCTCAGTGTTCAAGTGAGAATTGGTGGGTAGAGTCAGTTCTAAAAGCCATGGGTGTTGCTGCTCCTAAGCATAGGTGCTATGGTTTGAATGTCCCCACCAAAACTCATGTTGAAATTTAATTGCCATTGTGACAGTACTAAGAAGCAGGACTATTCAGTGGTGATTAGGCCATGAGGGCTCACCTCTTATTAGGGGATTAATGTCATTACCTTGATACTGGGTTGTTAAAAAAACAAGTTTAGCCTTCACTTGTTCTTGCTCTTTCTTGCCCTTCTGCCTTCACTCACGGAATAAGGCAGCATGACGACCTCTACCAGATGATAACACCATTATCTTAGACTTTTCAGCCTCCAGAACCAGAGCCAAATTAACTTATTATAAATACCCAGTCTGTGGTATTCTGTTACAGCAATATAAAACAGACTACATCAGTAGGCAAGGCTACAGCTAATGTGACCTCTTGGGGTTCTGCCTTGAAAAAGTAAAGCATCATTATTGAGCTCCTTCTAAGACATGTGTGGGCATTTTAAAGAAGCACATATAAGCTGGACTGTTCATAGGTAACAGCGTGTGGTAAATAAAAGCGTGGACTCGGGATTCTGCTTGTCTCGGTTTGAACCCCAGCTCTGTTACTAGTTTCGCTGACCTTATGATTTTTCCCTTTTCCCTCAGTGTCCTTATGAGTAAAGTAAGAGTAATACTAAAACTTAGCTTACAGAATTGTTCAGAAGACTGAATAGATTAATAGACGTAAAACACACAAAAGAGTGCCTAGCACGGGGTTATCGCTTAGTGCATATTTGCTTTTATCTGCAATTTAGTTTTTCTATCCTACCTCTACTTCCATGAATTTTGAATATTAAATGAATATGATGTCAGTTTTAGCAAAGGTCACTAATACTGTTTTATTACTTTTTAAATGTTAGTTTCCCTCAAATTGGCATTGGCTAACTAAAATATGAGCAAATGTTACCCACCGTTATGAAATCCCCATGTGAAAAATTGACATGGATGTGAATAAAATTTAGAGCTAGAAAGGGCATAAGAACTCATTTAGTCATTTTTTTTTCTTTACCAATGAGGGAAAAAAGGTCCACAGGAGACAAGTGGCTTGCCCAAAATCAGAGCCAAAGGTCACACAGGAAGTTAACTGTGGAATTTCCATCTCAATACTATTTTAAAGGTAGCCTGCATAGAAATAATTAGAGTTGTCAGGGCATTAATATATGGTCATAAGTCTGGAGCCATCTTTTTAAGGAGAATTGTTTATGTTTCACTTCAATTAAGCAATTTTCTTGGGCTGTCATTTTAAAATAAACTATTATGACAATAGAAAGAATCTGTATAAACCAATGTAATTATACTTGTGGGTTGTTCTGAATATTATGACTTTATTTTATTGCTACAGAGGGTCTCAAGATTATTAAGAAAACTAGATTGAACTAGATTGGAATTGGTGTTATACTTAAAGTAATATATAAATAAAATTTTGGAAGATAATAGATGAAAGAATAAGAACCTGTGCATGCCATTTGAAAAGTCACTTGTTTGTAAAATAGTCAAGTGCTACCAAGGGTATGGGCTTGGATTTTAATTTACCCCTGAAGATACTGTTCCTAAGCTAATCATAATAATGCTAAATTCAATACTGAGATAGCATGCAGCTTTGGTTGTTAGGGAGATAATGGGACTCCAACTGAGGCTGAATGGTGTTATTGACATGGGAGATGCAGAAATGTACATGATGCAATTTTTTATAATTAGGAAATGATATACACAGATGGTTTAAAATTTAGTAAATGCAAACATTTTCTACCATTTTGTAGGTTGTCTTTTTTACTTTGTTGATTATATCCTTTATTATGCAAAACGTTTTACTTTTATATAATCCCATTTATCTATTTTTTGCTTCTTTTTCCTGGGCTTTTAAGGTCTTATTCATAAAATATTTTGCCAAATTAATTTTTCAACGATTTTTCTTATGTTTTCTTCTAATAGATTTAAAGCTTAGGGTGTCATATTTAAGTATTTAATCCATTTTGAGGTGATTTTTGTATATGGTGAGATAGTAATCTAGTTTCAAGCTGCTGAGAGTAGATCTTCAGTTTTCCCACCATCAAGTATCGACAAACTGTCCTTTCCTCATGATTATTCTTTGTGCAATGGTGAAAAATTAAATGACTATAAATAACTGGATTTATTCCTGGCTTCACTATTTGGTTCCATTGGTCTACGTGTCTGTTTTTTATGCCAGTACCATGTTGTTTTAGTTACTATAACTTTGTGGTATATTTTGATATCTGGTAGTATGACACCTACAGCTTTATTTTTTATTATTTTGCTCAGGATTCTTTTGGCTAGCCTAAACATTTTGTGGTTCCATATGTACTGTATGTATTTGTGTGTGTGTGTGTATATATATAATTCTGTTAAGACTCTCACGAGTATTTTGATAGAGATTAGATTCAGCTCCTAATATATACTTGTTATTAATCCCTTGCCAAACTGATAGTTTGCAAATGTTTTCTCTCATTCTGTGGGTTGTCTCTTCACTTTGTTGACTGTTTCCTTTGCTTTGCAAAAGCTTTTTTACTTGATGTGATTCCATTTGTCTATGTTTGCTTTGATTGTTTGTGCTTGTGAGATATTGCTTAGTCCTTTTTCACACTGTTATTATACACAGAAATAACATGACACATCTATAAAAGCATCTGATCTTCGACAAACCTGACAAAAATAAGCAATGGGGAAAGAATTATCTTTTTAATAAATGGTGCCAGGAAAACTAGCAAGCCATAAGCAGAAAACTAAAACCAGACCCCTTCTTACGCCTTATACAAAAATTAATTCAAGATGGATTAAAGACTTAAATCTAAAACCCAAAGCCATGAAAACCCTAGAAGAACACCTAGGCAATACCGTTCAGGGCATAGTCATGGGCAAAGACTTCATGACTAAAACACCAAAAGCAATTGCAGCAAAAGCCAAAATTGACAAATGGGATCTACTTAAACAAAAAGCTTCTGCACAGTAAAAGAAACTATCAGCATAGTGAACAGGCAACCTACAGAATGGGAGAAAATTTTTGCAATCTATCCATCTGACCAAGGTCTAATATCCAGAATCTACAAGGAACTCAAAGAAGTTTACAAGAAAAAAATAACCTTATCAAAAAGTGGGCAAAGGATATGAACATACACTTCTCAACAGAAGACATTTATGTAGCTAACAAACATATTTTAAAAAGCTCATCATCACTGATCATTAGAGAAATGCAAATCAAAACCACAATGAGATACTATCTCACACAAGTTATAATGGTGATTATTAAAAAGTCAGGAAACAATAGATGCTGGAAAGGCTGTAGAAAAATAGGAACACTTTCACAGGTGGGACTGTAAATTAGTACAATCATTGTGGAAGACAGTGGGGTGATGTGTCAAGGATCTAGAACCAGAAATACCATTTGACCCAGCAATCCCATTACTGGGTATATCCCCAAAGAATTATAAATTGTTCTACTATAAAGACACATGCACATGCATGTTTATTGCAGCACTATTCACAACAGGAGAGACTTGGAACCAACTCAAATGTCCATCAGTGGTAGACTGGATAGAGAAAATGTGACACATATATACCATGGAATGCTATGCAGCCATAAAAAGAATGAGATCATGTCCTTTGCAGGGACATGGATGAAGCTAGGAGCCATCATTCTCAGCAAACTAGCACAGGAACAGAAAACCAAACACCGCATATTCTCACTCATAATTGGGAGGTGAACAATGAGAACACATGGACACAGGGAGGGGAACAACACACACTGGGGCCTGTTGGGGGGTGGGAGCAAGAGGAGGGAAAGCATTAGGACAAATACCTAATGTATGTCAGGCTTAAAATCTATATGACATGTTGATAGCTGCAGCAAACCACCATGGCACATGTGTACCTATGTAACGAACCTGTACATTCTGCACAGGTATCCTGGAACTTAAAAAAAAAAAAAAAAAACAACTACCTGATATTGAGTAACTTATAAAGGAAAGAGGTTTAATTTACTGACAGTTCCACATGGCTGGGAAGGCATCAGGAATCTTGCAATCATGGCAGAAGGCAAAGGGGAAGCCAGGTACATCTTACAATGCAACCGTAGAGACAGACATGGGTGAAGTGCAACACATTCAAACCACCAGGTGTCCTGAGAACTCACTCAATATTAGAAGAGCAAGGGGAAAATCTGCCCCCATGATCCAATCACCTTTCAACCAGCCCCTCCCCTGACACTTGGGTATTACAATTCAAGATGAGATTTGATTTAGGACACAGAGCCAAATCATATCATTGCTCAAGAAATTTTTGCCCAGACCAATGTCCTAGAAAATTTCCCCATGTAAATGTCTTTATTACATTTTGATTTGATTTTTGTATACGGCAAGGGACAGGTGTCTAGTTTCATCATTCTGCATACCAATATCCAATTTTACAGCACCATTTATTGAAGAGACTGTTTTTTTCCTCCTGTATATTCTTGGCACCTTTGCTGCATATGAGTTCACTGTAGGTGTGTGGATTTGTTTCTGGGTTCTCAATTCTGTTCCATTGGCCAATGTGTCTGTTTTCATACCAATATCATGCTGTTTTGGTTACTATAGCTCTGTAGTATAATTTGAAGTAAGATAATATGACTCTTTCAATTTTGTTTTTTTTTTTTTACTATAGCTCTGTAGTATAATTTGAAGTAAGATAATATGACTCTTTCAATTTTGTTTTTTTTTTGCTTAGAATAGATTTAGCTATTATCAATCTTTTCTGGTTCCATATAAATTTTAGTGTTAGATTTTCTATTTCTATGAAGAATGTTGTTTGCATTTTGATAGGGATTGCATTGAATCTGTAGATTGCTGTGGGTTGTATGTACATTTCAACAATATTGATTCTTCCACTCCAAGAATTGAAGCAATTTTCCATTTTTTGTGTCCTCTTAAATTTCTTTCCTCAGCATTTTATGGTTTTCATTATAGATATGATTCACTTATTTAAGTTAATTCTTATGTATTTAATTTTACATATGGCTATTTAAGTGGGATTACTCTTTATTTCTTTTTCAGATTATTCACTGTTATAGAAATGCTACTGATTTCTGTATGTTGATTTTATATTCTGAAACTTTACTTAAATTATCAGTTGTAATAGTTTTCTTGTGAATTTTTTAGGTTTATCTAAATATAAGATTCCATCATCAGCAAACAAGGATAATTTGATTTCTTTCTTTCCAATTTGAATTCCTTTTATTTATTTATCTTGTCTGATTGCTTTAACTAGGTACTGGAAGTCCTAGTTAAAGAAATCAGACAAGTACTCTGTCTCTTATAGTTTTTGTATTGAAATCTATTTTGCGTAATATAAATAGAGCTGTTCCTGCTCATTGTGGTTTCCATTGGTATGAAATATCTTTTAACATTTCTTTATTTTTAGTCTATGTATGTCTTTAGAGGTGAAGTGTGTTTCTTGTAGACAGTAGCTTAGTGGGTCTTGCTGTTTCATTTATTCAGTTGAATAACAGTGGTGAAAGTGGGCATTTCCTGTCATGTTCCAGATCTTAGAGGACTTTCAGTTTTTTCTGATTCAGTATACTAGCTGTGTGTTTGCCATATAGAGCTTTTAATAGGCTGAGATATGTTTCTTCTATACCTAGTTTTTTTGAGAGATTTTATCATGAAGAGATGTTAAATTTTATTGCATGCTTTCAGCATCAATTGAAATGATCATATAGTTTTTATCCTTCATTTTGTTGATATGATGTATTACATTGATTGATATGCATATGTTGAAACATTCTTGCATTCCAAGATAAGTCCCACTTGGTTATGATGAGTGATCTTTCTAATATATTGTTGAACTCTGCTAGTATTTTGGTGAGGATTTTTGCATTAATACTCATCAACAATAATGGCCTGTGGTTTTCTTTTCTTTTCTTTTCTTTCTTTTTTTTTTTTTTTGATATGTCTTCTTCTGGTTTTGATATCAGGATAATATTGGCATCATAGAATGAGTTTAGAAGTATTATCTCCTCATATATTTTTCAGAAGAGTTTCAGTAGGATTGGTGTTAGGTCTTCTTTAAATGGTTGGTAGAATCTAGCATTGGAGCCACCGGGTGCCAGACTTTTCTTTACTTGGAGACTTTTCTTCCTTTTTTTGAGACAGAGTCTCGCTCTGTCACCCAGGCTGGAGTCCAGTGCCACGATCTAGGCTCACTGCAACCTCTGCCTTCCAGGTTCAAGCAACTCTCCTTCTTTAGTCTCCTGAGTAGCTGGGATTACAGGCATGTGCCATCATGCCTGTCTAATGTTTGTATTTTTAGTAGAGATGGGGTTTTGCCATATTGGCCAGGCTGGTCTTGAACACCTGACCTCAGGTGATTTGCCTGCCTCAGCCTGCCAATGTGCTAGGATTACAGGCATGAGCCTCTATGCCAGACTGGCGACTCTTTAATATAGCTTTAATCTCATTATTTTTTATTGGTCTGTTTAGGTTTGGACTTCTTCCAGTTTCAATTTTGCTAGATTGTATGTGTCTATAAATTTGTCCATTTTTTCTAGATTTTCCAATTTATTGGCATATACTTGCTCATAGTAGCTACCAATAGTCCCTTGAATTTCCACAGTATCAGTTGTAATATCTTTTTTTTCATTATAGTTTTATTTATTTGAATCTTCTCTGTTTTTTTTTTTTTTTTTTCTTAGTCTGGCTAACAGTTTGTTGCATTTGAGTATTTCTATTGGTTTTTTATTTCAACTTCATTTATTTGTGATCTTATTATTTCTAATAATTTTAATTTTGGTTTGTTCTTGCTTTTCTATATCTTTAGATAAATTATTAGATTGTTTATTTGAACTGTTTCTCTTTTTTGATATAGGCAACTTAAAGATATAAACTTACCTCTTAGTATTTCTTTAGCTGTATCTTAGAGGTTCTGGCATATTGTTTTTCATTATCCTTTATATCAGGAAATTATTCAATTCTATTTTTAATTACATGTTGACCCACTACTCATTGAGGAACATACTGTTTCATTTCTATGTATTTGTATAGTTTCTAAAAATTCCATTGTAATTAATTTCTAGTCTTATTCCTTTGTGCTCAGAGAAAATACTTGATATTGTTCCCATTTTCTGAATGTTTTAAGACTATTTTGTGACTTAACATATGGTCTACACTTGTGAAGAACTCATGTGCTGAGGAAAAGAATTTGTATTCTGCAGCTGTTGAGTGAAATGTTCCATTAATATCTATTAGATCAATTTTGTTGATAGTGCAGATGAATTCTGATTTTTTTTTTTTTTTGGTGTTTTTTTTAAATCTGGATTATTTGCCCAATTTTGAAATAGTGTTGAAGTCTCCCACTATTTTTGTGTTGGGCCTATCTCTCTCTTTAGCTCTAATAATATTTGCTTTATATATCTGGGTGCTCCATTGTTGGGTGCATATATATTTAAAATTGTTAAATCCTCTTGCTGAATTGACCACTTTATTATCATACAGTGATTCTCTTTGCATCTTATAGTTTTTGTATTGAAATCTATTTTGTGTAATATAAATAGAGCTGTTTCTGCTCATTGTGGTTTCCATTGGTATGAAATATCTTTTCCCATTTCTTTATTTTTAGTCTATGTGTGTCTTTAGAAGTGAGGTGTGTTTCTTGTAGACAGTAGTTCAGTGGGTCTTGTTGTTTCATTCATTCAGCCAGTCTTTGTCTTTTAGGTGAAAAGTTTAGTGGATTTACATTCAATGCTGTTTTTGATAAGTAAGGATGTACTCCTGCCATTTTGTTATTTATTTTAGACCTTTTTTATGGTGGTCTCTTCTTTCCTTTCTTTCTTCCTTTAGTGAAGTTTATTTTCTCTGGTGACATAATTTACTTTCTTGCTTTTCATTTTTTGTGTGTCCATTATATGGTTTGGATTTGAGGTTCCTATGAGGCTTGCAAATACTATATTCTACCCTTATAAGAATTTAGCACTGGGCACCATGGTTCATGACTGTAATCCCAGCACTTTGTGAGGCCAAGATGGACAGATCACAAGGTCAAGGGTTCAAGACCAGCCTGGCCAGCATGGTAAAACCCTGTCTGTACTAAGAATACAAAAATTAACTGGGTGTGGTAGTACAGTCCTGTAATCCCAGCTACTTGGGAGGCTGAGGCAGGAGAATTGCTTGAACCCAGGAGGCGGAGGTTGCAGGGAGCCGAGATCGTGCCTATGCACTCCAGCCTGGGTAACAGAGCAACACTCCATCTCAAAGAAAAAAAAAAAGAAGAATTTAACACTAGTGTTATTTATGCCTTTTTAATGGTTTGTTTTTTTCTATCTATATCTTATTGCACTATGTCTTAAAAAGTTCTAGTAATTTTTTTTGTTTATGTTTAGTCTTTCTAATTAGGATGAGCATAGTTTACATACCACAATTACAGTCTTATAATAATCTGTGTTTCTCTGTGCACTACTACCAGTGAGTTTTGTACCTTCAGGTCATTACTTACCACTCAACAACACCTTTTTTCCTGATTGAAGTACTCCCTTTAGCATTTTTTGTAGGACAGGTCTAGTATTCATGAAAGCTCTCAGCTTTTGCTTGTTTGGAAAAGTGTTTATTTCTTCTTTATGTTTGAAGGATATTTTTTCCAGATATCATATTCTAGGGTATTTTTTTTTCCTTTAGCATTTTAAATATATTATGCAACTCTCTTCTAGCCTATAAGGTTTCCATTGAAAAGCCTGCTGCCAGACATATTATAGCTCCATTATATATCATTTGTTTCTTTTCTCTTCCTGCTTTTAGGATCATTTATTTATCCTTGTTCTCTGGGAGGTTCATTATTAAATGCCTTAAGGTAGCCTTCTTTAGGTTACATATGTGTGGAGTTCTATAGCCTTTTTATATTTAAATATTGCTTTCTTTCTGTAGGTTTTGGAGGTTCTCTGTTATTATTCCTTTGAATAAAATGTATACTCCTATCTCTATACCTCCTCTTTAAGAGCAGTAAGTCCTAAATTTGCCACTTTGAGGCTTGTTTTACAAATCCTATAGGTGCGCTTTCTTGTTGTTCCTTCTTTTGTCTCCTCAGAATGTATATTTTCAATTAGGTTGTCTTCCATCTCACTAATTCTTGTTTCTGCTTGATCTATTTTGCTATTAAAAGACTAATGAATTTTTTGGTACACCAGTTTCATTTTTCAGCTCCAGAATTTCTGCTTGATTTTTAAAAATTAATTCAACTCTTTGTAAAATTGATTCTATAGTATTCTGAATTCCATCTCTGTGTTATCCTGAATCTCTTTGAGTTTCCTCAAAATACCTTTTTTGAATTATCTCTCTGAAAGGTTACATACCTCTGTTTATCCAGGATTTGTCCCTGTTGCTTTATTTGTTTCATTTTGTGAGGTCACATTTCCCTGTGATGCTCTAGAAACTTGTAGATCTTTGTCTTTGTCTCAGCATCGAGGAATTATGTATTTATTGTAGCCTTCACTGTCTGGGCTTATTTGTGCCTATCATTCTTGGGATTGCTTTCCAGGTATTCAAAGAGACTTTGGTATTATGATCTAAGCCATATTTGTGTTAGGAGGCACTCCAATCCCAGTAACAGTGTGGCTCTTGCAGACTTTTAGAGATAGTGCTTTGATGATCTTAGAAAAAATATAGAACAATTCTCTGGATTACCAAGTAGAGACTCTTGTTTCCTTCCCTTACTTTCTCCTAAAGAAATGGAGTCTTACTCTCTTTTCTCAAACACCTAAAACTGAGGGCAGAGTGACACAAGCACCGTTGTGGCTACCACCAGTATGAATGTGCCATTTCAAACCCGAAGCCAGCATAGCACTGGGTTTCACCCAAGGCCTGCTGTAACCACTTCTTCGCTGCTGCTTATGTTTGCTCAATTTCCTGGGCCTCTACAAACAGCAAGTGGCACAGCCAGCAAGGCCTGTGGCCTTCCCTTCAGGGCCGTGAGTTCCCGCAGGCCCCAAGTGGGTTTAGGGCTGCTGTTTTGGACTCCAGGACTTAGAATCAAAAACCTTAGAAGTCTACCTAGTATTCTATTGTACTGCAGCTAAGCTGGTGCTCAGACCACAAGGCATATAATAATCTTTCCCGCTCTTTCCTACTTTGTCCAAAGGCAGAGGAGACCTACCCCATAGCTACCGCCACCACCACAGGCCACAAGGAGTTCTTCCAGACTACCAATGAAGTTCCTTTAATGTGCAAGGGCTCTTCAGTGAGTGTGTCATGAATTCTGCCAGGTCCAGGAATTATCCTTCAGAGAAATGGACTCTAGTCTAGCTCAGGGAAGACGCAAAGGTCTTGTCAGTGAATCAATCCTGAGTCAGGTTCCCCAAGTGTCCACTTGGTTCACTGGTTCACTAGCCATGTTGTCCCAGCTGATACCTATGATACAAATTAAAGTCCCCTTAAATTTTTTCTCTGCTCTTCTCAAGCATAAGAAGTTTCAGCCCTTAGTCATGACAGCTGGTAATTTGCTGAATCTCACATAAAGTCAGCAGGTCTCAGAGGCTTACCCAAAGCACTCCACATACTTACTAGATATTGTTGCTGGTTTATGAGAACCCAAAGGCTCTTCAATTAGTAGCTGATGAATCCTGCCAGGTCTGGGTCCTTTCCATCAAGGTGCAGGGTTCCCTTCTGGCTCAGGGTTTGTCTAGAAATGTCTTTTGAGAGCTAGGGCCTGAAATAGGTTCCATATGACTCTAACCATTGCCCTATACTGCTGAGGCTGAGCTGGTATCCAAGATGCAAGACAAAGTCCTCCCCACTCTACCCTCTCCTCCCCTGAAGTGAAAGGAAGGGATCTCTTCTGGAGCTACAAGATGTGCATCTTGGGGTCAGGAAAGGTTTGATGGCATCACTCCCTTAGCCACACCAGTTGGTGTCTTAGTAGATTACTTCTCCCCCTCCAGGCCACTGACTCTGGGTCAAGTTCAGCACTAGAACTCACCTAACTTTTAACATCTAGAGTGCCTGTCAGGTTTACTTAGAGACCCAGAACACTTTGGCCCTTGGTGGTGAGGTTTTGTAGAACACAAATTTGGACCACGGGGATTGGCAATTCCCCTCTGGCTAGGGCTGGTTTAACTGCTCCCTCCATAGTGGACATCAGCTGAGTTTTCTCTAGTTTGCTTTGTCCTCTTAACAGAACAACACTGAGTTGAGTGCCTTACAATTGCTGTGTTCCTCCCTCATCACCCAGAGATGCTCTCTGCACCATGTTGCCACTGCTGAAGCACTGGGAAAGAGTAGCATTGGTGATTCAAGATTATTTTTTCTATCTTTTCAGGGCCTCATTCAGTGATATGTAGTCCAAACCAGGTACTAAGAGGGCTCACCCAATGTTTGGTTCTTATTAAGGTGTTTTTTTCTCTGTAGATAGTTGCTAAATGTGTGTCCTTGCAGCGGGGGCAATTGGTAGAGACTTCTGTTCTGCCAACTTGCTCTGCCTCCTCCATCATTTCTAATTCAGTAAGTTTTGCATGAGGCCTAAGACTTTGTAATTCTAACAAGTTGCCAGATGTTGCCCATGCTGTGGGTACATGAATTATTTTGAGAATCACTGGACTAGGGGACTGATAGTAATTCAGTGGCTATTTAAAAGGAAGCATAATGAGGAGATAAGATGAGACATAAAAAGATGAGAGAAAAGCCAGACAATAACAAAGAGGAAGGAGAGATTTTGGTAGAGGAGAAAAATGTAAAAAGATGTGAAGACTGGAATGGGCGTGTGTGTTCTTAGAGGGACAGAATGAAGGAAAGAAGTTCAATATGACCGAAGCATAGCACATACATGAATAAGTACTTCAATACATTTCAGGATCATCTGCTCTTTTAATGAGTTTTTCAAATTTTTTAACCAGAAACAATATTTTAATATCTCTTTAGATAAATTCCTAGTTGTTGTTGTAACTATATGAGTAAGAAGTATGTGGAACCTATAGAATCTAATATTGTTTTAATCATTTTTCACTTAATGTCTGAATATGATAATAAATTCTGTAAATGAAAATGTATTTTCTTTTGCAATAGTTATATTTATTTTAACAATTTCATATGTTAACGCCTTGACTATATTTTCAAAGCAATGCTTTTTTTGTTCCTGTTTTAATTTTTCACCATTAAATATAATGCCAAAATCCAATAAGAAAATGTTCTTTTATACATATTTTCCTAATAACCATGCTTAATGAAAGTGGGAAAGATGTCAACCTCAAGAATAAAACAAGTTAAAACTATATATATAGTTAAATCTATAAGCACAGTGTCTCACCTATAATGATGAATATACAAAAGACTTACTTCAAAATTAAGGAAGCCAACTGTGCAGCCATTAGTCTGTGGTTGAAGGTCCCAGAGCCCCAAAGCAAAATAATTTGGAGTCCAGTATTTGAGGGCAGAAGCATCTAGCACAGAAGAAAGATGTAGCCTGGGAGACTAAGCCAGTTTAGTCTTTCCATGTTCTTCTACTTGCTTTAATTCTGGCCATGCTGGCAGCTCATTAGATTGTGGCCACCCAAATTGAAGGTGGGTCAGCCTTTCCCAGTCTGCTGTCTCAAATGTTAATCTCCTTTGGCAACATACTCACAGACATACCCAGGAACAATACTTTGCATTCTTCAATCCAATCAAATTGATACTCAGTATTAACCATCACGAGCTGATATACCCAATTGCTGGCATAATTATTGGAGAACAAATACTCATATGCTGCTATATTTTAAATATTCTTAAAGTGTTACTTTGATTTTGTCTTTAGCTAAATATGTACTCATTAGAGAGTTTGGTTTTTCCCAAACATGGTAAGTAAATTATGTTTTAAATGTGCTGTTTTTATTTTTATTGCATTATGGTCATAGAATTTGGCCTACCAGTTTTTACAATTTTTGAATTTACTGAATTCTTTTGTAGGGGAGTTAGTAAGTGATTTAGCATCTTATTGTACCTTAAATGCTTTCATAAAAAGATATTTATATTTATACAAATAAAAGATATCACTTACATTCTACAAAATAGGTCAAAAATATTTGCACTGCATTCATCCATGCTAATTATATTATTCAGATATTCTTTATCAGTGGTTTGCAAATTATGACCTACAAGAAAAATCTGGGTAGCCACCTGTGTTGTAAGTATTTATAGGAATGCAGCCATGGCCATCCGTTTACAGATTATCTTATGAATAGTTTCATGCAGTAACAAGGGAGTTGCATAGTAAACTGCAAAGCCTAAAATATTTACTATTGCTCCCTTTACTGAAAACGTTCAATGACTCCAGTTCTACTTTTGTTATTATTTATTTGTGAGAGTAGGAATATTTTTTAAAAGCTATAGTAATTGTATTTTTGCCAATTTCTACTTACTATAAAATAGATCTTGATTTTATATATTTGCCACAAAAATTCATAGCAATCCTATGAAATAACAGTCTTTGCCACATTTAGTACATTTTGTCTTGGAATATTCTTGCAAATAATGTTGTTAGCCCTGCCTTTGACATATGTTTCCTTGGTAAAATTTTGCTTGCTATCTTATTTTTAATCGCTTTCCACTGTATTAGGAGCAAGTGTGGGGTGTGCAAAAAAGATTCTGAGTGGCTTGCAAGGTGACTTCCAGGAACAAGGTGTACAGGATTCCACACTTATGATCTTTAGTTCAGGCTTCCAACTCTCTGATCATTGTATATGAGATGTGAGTGGAAGGTTCTTTTCCTCTTCCCTGGGTGGTCATTTTTTTTAAAAGTTAGGCATGGGTTTGCTTTCAATTATTTCAATTGGGACCGTCTGTTCTAAGGGTAATTCTCTCTGGGGGGTAAACATATTATTTATTGGTATCTTTACTTTCCAAAGCTGTTTTAACTTTGCAGATTTTCATTGTTCATCTTGAATTTAGTATTTTCAGGGGTAGAATGGGTAAATGGGTTAAATTATGTACAACCTGTTGACTACATCACAACTCAAAATCCCACATGAATTTTTAGAAATACCTAAATGTTGAATAATTTTGATTAAATCACTTAACTTTTAAGCTTATATTACATTCATATAGTTCTGGGTGTAACATTCATGCATTTTTAAATTGGTATTGAGCTCTTGCTATGTCCCAGTTACTGTGCTAGGTGGTGTGGTTATCACTCTGAAAATGCTGAATTCCTATTTCTCAGAGTTTAATGTGAAAGAAGAGAAACTGGCAACTTCAATAGTATGATTTCAAGGATAAGAACATAGTTGTAATACTCAGTTATTTAATCCAGATCTTAAAAATAAATTTTATTTTCTATTTAAATGTGAAATATATATAGTTATTATTAATAGGATAGTCTTTTCATAAAATGGTACTGTAAAAACTGAATAAATGCACACAAAAATTAATCTAGAAACTGACACGAAGTATTTTCAAAAATTAACTCAAAATAGATCATAAGCCTAAATATAAATGCCATACTATAAAACTTATAGAAGTTACGCCAGGTGCAGTGACTTATGCCTGTAATCCCAGCACTTTGGGAGGTGGAGGTGGGTGGATCACCTGAGATCAGGAGTACATGACCAGCTTGGCCAACATGGCGAAACCCCAACTCTATTAAAAATACAAAATTAGCTGGGTGTGGTGGCGTGCACCTGTAATCTCAGCTATTCGGGAGGCTGAGGCAGGAGAATTGCCTGAACCTCAGAGGCTGAGGTTGCAGTGAGCCAAGATCACACCATTGCCCTCCAGTGTGGGTGATGAGCAAAACTCCACCTCAAAAAAAAAAAAAAAAAAAAAATTTTAGAGGTTAACATAGGAGAAAACATAGGTAGGTGACTTTAGTTTGGGAACAATTTGTTAGCTAAAACACCAATAGCACCATTTATGAAAGAAAAAAGTGATACATTGGACTTCATTAAAATTAAAAACTAAAAAAAATCTCAACTTTTATTTCAGACTTTTCCACCTCAGCTAACACATTAACATTTAAAGCCATGACATTGTGGGTCACCATCCAGCCAACAATTCGTCACCATCTTTGATCTGCAGGATTTGTATTCAGTATTTAGTTAAATATTTGCATTTCTTTATTTTATTAAATATAGAAATAAAATGAAACTATTGATAAGTAATAAGAAGACTAGATCTCATTATTTAATAAAATTAATACAACAAAACCATCAGGTCTACTGAAAACTGTGATTCTTTAGTTTTAGTTAGATGCTCATTGAGTTGACTGAGAAAAAAAATTCATAACATGAAGAAAATCAATACATTATATATAAATTAACAAAAAATGGATAATAGATTTCTATGTGAAATGTAAAACTACGACATTTCTAGAAAAAAATAATATGGAAATATCTAAAATCTAACTAATCTTGGGTTGTGTGATGAGTTTTTAAATATAACACCAAAAGCCTGATTAATGAAAGAAATAGATAAGTTATATATTATTAAAACAAAATACTACTTCTGTGTGAAAACCAGTTAAGATAATGGAAAAATATCAGAGAACATTGAACATTTTCAAAACGTCTATCTGATAATGGATGTAAACACAAAATATACAAAGAATTTATAAAACTACAAGAAGAAAGCAAGCAACCCAACTTAAAATAGGGTAAAATATCTGAACAGACACGTCATCAAAGAAGATAAACAGAAAATAAGTATATGAAAATACGTTCAACACAATTTGCATTAAAAATGAAATTAAAACAAGATACCTCAACACAACTATAAGAAGAATGGCTAAACTTCAAAAAAACTGACAATATAAATTGCTGTAGAGGTTTTCCAGCATTAAGAACTCTCATTCATTGCTCCCATAAATGCAAAATGATATAATGACTTTAGAAGACTTTTGCAAATTTTTACGAAACTGAAATAGTTTTTCCATACCATCCAGCAATTGTACTCCTAAGTATTTACCTAAGTGAGTCAAGGTACCACTTTCTACATATAAACAACTATATTTTAAGTTACTTTTAATTCTATAAATAATAGAGGTTGATTGCAATAATTTCTTGAAAACAGAAAATTCCAATTTTTAAATTTAACCTTTTATATTTTGTTTATCCATAAGTATGCATGTGTATAATTTAAAAACAAAATTGGGGTTGTCGCATGCATACACTTATATTTTACCTTTTCACTTATATTGAGAACAATTATGAACATTTTCAAATATGGTTTTATGGTAACATTTTTAATTGGCTGAAAATAGTAGTGCACAGATATAGTTGATTACCCATTTATTATTGTATATTCAGATTGCTGTCTTATAAAAAGTTAATTCATAAAATTTGTATATGGAAAAGCATAATTGTTAACAATACAGTATCTTATCTTTAAGGATCCATGGTTGTATATTCTTCTGATAAACTAATATTTAATTTTTGAAGACACAGAATATTGTGCACAGTAACATCCACTCTTCACAATGGCATCTGTGAATGTTAGACCCACCTAGTTTATGGATTTCTTAAATTGTGACTCTGGGCTTCAACTTGCTTTCCTTTACAATTAATTTTGTCTCGATATTTTTACATGAATTTAATAGTGTCATATTAAATGCACATTTTTAAATTTTCCTTAATTATCTTGGGAACATAGTAGAAAATAAATATATAAACATAAATAAATTACAATCTTTAAAATGGTAAGTGCAGATTTCATCAAACATGAAGGCCTGATTAGTAATGCAGTTTTCTTCATGAGACTTCCCACAGACTGTACTTTATTTGGTATTACTTAATTGGAGAATTCTTCACATTATTTTCTCGTTGCCTTATTATCTTTATATTCTTCAAGTTTTGAGGCACAGTGAGTGAGATTAGTATTTAATTCTACTGGGCTTTTCTAGAATAAATGGCAAGCAGTTGAGAATGTGTTCTAGAAGAGTGAATAGCCAATGTGTTCATTTCTCTTTCTTTCGTCTGACTGTAGGTAATAAAATATTGAATACTATCCAAATTTAAGCAGGGAAAATGTTAACTGCCCAAATGTTTGTAGTTACTGATGAAATTCCATGTGTAATGGTGTCTATCAAGAGAGTGATTCTGTAAAGGACAATTAGTCTCACCAGAAAACATTTACTGAAATTTATTTTTAGTGAAATGAACCCAAAAATATCACGAGTTGTATTTCACAATTAAACTTGATTGGAAGCTGCTGATCTGAACTACAGACAAATTATAGGTGTGGACTTAGTACTGATTAAATGCTCACTGTTTGTCACTTTCTGGTAACATTTCTACAGAATAAGAAGCACCATATTTATCAAATTTAACAAATATACAAAGTAAATTAATAAACTTGAACATCCTATGTACCATATGCACATCGACTGTGAGACTCATCTGCAAATATATTTCTCATTTGCAAACATTGCTTCACTCTGACTTTCTTCATCAAATAACTTGGGATTAAGACTACTTCATTCCTCCAACACTAAGTATTCACTTCTTCAACAATAAAATAGGAATTTAAAAGATCAACTTTGTCCATTTCTCCAAGTAGTTATGAAAGCAACTGCTTGAATTTAGTTTTTGAATTTGAGAAGACAGCATGTAATAAGACAAGTGGAAAAACATAAACATACAGAACTGAGTATAACACCAATAAACAAATAATACCAGGTCTTTTTAAGCTGAGAGAAAACATGTTGTTTAATGGATAAATGGACTCTGCATTAATTCCTGGGCCCCACCACTGATCCTCTGAGAGATCTAGTCCAATTATTTAACATCTCTGAGTCCCAGGGTTTTGTAATCATTAAAATAAATGTAGAAAGGCTTATTTGTCAAAGGAGTGTCATAAGGATTAAATGACTTGAGTGAGGTTTCTGCTTCTATGCGGAAAGAATACCTGAAACATTTGAATGTATGAGAAAATAAACAACAGGCAATGTTATCATGTGTGTGTGTATTCTTAAAAAGTTTCTTAAAAAGAAAAATGAGATCTAGTCATTTGTAAGCAACATGGATGGAACTGGAGATCGTTATGTTAAGTGAAATAAGCCAAGCACAGAAAGACAAGTATCACATGTTTCTGACTTATTTCTGGGATCTAAATATCAAAACAATTGAATGCATGGACATAGAGAGTAGAAGGATGGTTACCAGAGGCTGCAAATGGTAGTGAGGGAATGACTTCAGAGGAGGTGGAGATGGTTAATGGATACTAAAAAATAGAAAGAATGAATAAGACCTACTATTTGATAGCACAACAGGGTGACAGTAATAACTTGTTTATTTTAAAATAACTCAAAAAATGTAAATAGATTGTCTTTCAAAGAATAAATGCTTGGGCTGGACGCGTTGGCTCACACCACTAATTCTAGCACTTTGGGAGGCCGAGGCGGGTGGATCACAAGGTCAGGAGTTCAAGACCAGCCTGGCCAAGATGGTGAAAATGTGTCTCTAGTAAAAATACAAAAATTAACTGGGTGTGGTGACATGTGCCTGTAGTTTCAGCTACTCAGGAGGCTGAGTCAGGGGAATCCCTTGAACCCGGGAGGTGGAGATTGCAGTGAGCCAAAATCGTGCCACTGCACTCCAGCCTGGGCGACAGAGCAAGGCTCCTTCTCAAAAAAACAAAAAAACAAAAAAAAAAAAGAAGAAGAAATGCTTGAGGGAATGGATGCCCCATTCTCCAACATGTTTTTATTTCACATTGCATGCCTGTATGCAAACATCTCATGTACCCCATAAACGTATACACCTGCTATGTACCCACATAGTTTAAAAATTAAAACATTAAAAAACAAAAATAAATCAAACAAAATATATGTGTGGGTATATATAGAGATGTGTGTGTATATATGTATGCAAGACTGCTAATTATAATTCTATTGATGTATGTAGAGTTAATGTAATCATACTCCTCACTTCAAGGCACAGGATCATGCAAAGCCCTTCTCTTTTTCTATTTTATTTTTTTCTTTGTCTCTGATTCCCACACTATTTCCTTTCTTCTTCATAAGTACTCATTTACAAGGAAGTCTTCATTTATATATTTTAAGTGCTATATAAATAATATCGTACTGTGGTTGTCTTGGGGTTTCTTTTCCAGTTTTGTTGAGGTATAATTGTGAAATAAAAGCCATATATATTTAAGGTGTACGACGTGATGTTTTGACATATGTATATTGTGAAAAGATTATAACAATCTAGCTTATTAACATATCTATCATCTCACAAGTCCACATACAATGAGAATACTTAAGGTGAATTTTCTTCACATATTTCATGCATACATGATTATTAAGTATAGTCACCTTCTGTGCATTAGGTCTCCAGAACTTATTTTACTTATAACTGAAAATTTGTGCCCTTTGACCAATCTCCGCATTTGCCACCAACCAACTCCTGGTATCTAGGCTTCTATTCTCTGTTTCTATGTATTTGAGTTTTTAAAATTTCATGTTTCACTGGGATAAAGCATGCAGCGTTTGTCATTCTGTGCCTGGCTTATTTCACTTAGCATAGTGGCTTACAGGTACATGCATGTTCTTACAAAATACAAGATTTTCTTGTTTTTAAAGTCTGAATAATATTCCATTGTATGTGTACACATACACACGTGCACACTCCACGTTTTCTCTATCCATTCATTCCTTGACAGATGCTTAGCTTGTTTCCATATCTGGGCTGTTGTAAATAATGTTGTAATGACATGGGAGTGCACATTAGTCTTCGGGCATTGAATTCAATTATTTGGATATATACCCAAAAGACCAGAAGTGGCATAACTGGTTTATATGGTAGTCACATTTTTTTAAATTTTCTGGTACTTTTACACAGTTTGCTATAATGGCTATACTAATATACATTCCCACCAACAGAGTACAGGGATTATCTTTTCTCCACACCCTCGCCAACACTTGTTATCTTTTGTCTTTTTGATTGTAGTCATTCTAACAGATGTGAAATGCTATTATGGTTTTGCATTTCCCTGAGGCTTAGTAATACTGAACACCTTTTCATATACAAATTGGCATTTTGTATGTCTTTTTTGAGAAATGTTAATCCAGGTCTTTTCCTCATTTTAAATTGAGTTGTTGGCTTTTTTGCCATGGAGTTAATGAATTACTTAAATATTCTGGTAACTAACCCCTTATTGGATATGTGATTTGCAAGTATTTTTTCCCATTCCATATATTGTCATTTCATTTTACTAATTGTTTCCTTTGTCTTGCAAACGTTTTTCAGGTTAAGTTCCACTTGTTCATTTTTGCTTTTGTTGTCCATGCTTTTGGCATCATATAGAAAAAAAAATCATTGCTAAGACCAATGTCATAGGCCTTTCCCTTATATTTCCTTACAGGGCTTTTATACTTTTAATTTTTACATTTAACTTTTTACTATATTTTGGGTTGATTTATGTGTATTGTTTAAGATAAAGATCCAATTTTATTTTATATTTTCTGCATGCAGTTATGCAGTTTTACCATCAGCATTTACTGAAGAGACCATCGCTCCCTTATGTATTGTTGGTCAGTTTTCATTTTTATCATTATTCTTTTTTTTATTGTTTTTGGTCTCTGTGGTACATGTGTACATCTTGCATCCTGTAGGACTGCTGCATAGGTACATACATGCCATGGTGGTTTGCTGTCTCCATTCCCCCAGCCCTGTCGCCTACATCAGGCATTTCTCCTGGTATTATCCCTCCTCATCCTCCCTACCGTCCCTCCCCTCCCCTCCACCCCTCCACCTAGCCCTGTGAGTGTTGTTCCCTTCCCTGTGCCCAAGTGTTCTCATTGTTCACCACCCAACTATGAGTGAAAACACGCAGTGTTTGGTTTTCTGTTCTTGTGTCAGTTTGCTGAAAATGATGTTTTCTAGAATCATCCATGTCTCTACAAAGGACACAAACTCGTATTTTTATGGCTGCATAGTATTCCATGGTGTAGATATGCCACATTTTCTTTGTCTAATCTGTCATTTATGGACATTTGGGTTGGTTCCAGGTATTTGCTGTATCGTAAACAGCACCGCAATAAGCATACACGTGCATGTGTCTTTATAATAGAACGATTTATAATCCTTTGGCTGTATACCCAGTAATGGGATTGTTGGGTCAAATGAACTTTCTCTTTCTAGATCCTTAAGGAATTGCCACACTATCTTCCACAATGGTGGAACTAATTTACACTCCCACCAACAGTGTAAAAGTGTTCCTTTTTCTCCACATCCTCTCCAGCATCTGTCATCTCCAGATTTTTTAATGATTGCCATTCTAACTGGCATGAGATAGTATCTCAATGTGGTTTTGATTTGTGTTTCTCTAATGACCAGTGATGAGCATTTTTTCATGTTTTTGGCCACATATATGTCGTCTTTAGAAAAGTGTCTGTTTCTATCCTTCGCCCACTTTTGAATGGGTTTGTTTTTTTCTTGTAAATCTGCTTTAGTTCTTTGTAGATTCTGGATATTAGCCCTTTGTCAGATGGGTACATGGCAAAAAATTTTTCCCATTCTGTTTGTTGCCAGTTCACTCTAATGATTGTTTCTTTTGCTGTACAGAAGCTCTTAAGTTTAATTAGATCTCATTTGTCTATTTTGGCTTTTGTTGCCATTGCTTTTGGTATTTCAGTCATGAAGTACTTGCCTATGCCTATGTACTGAATGATGTTTCTTACGTTTTCCTCTAGGGTTTTTATGGTGCTGGTTCTTAGGTTTAAATATTTAATCCATCTGGAGTTAATTTTAGTGTAAGGTGTAAGGAAGGGGTCCAGTTTCAGCATTCTGCATATAGCTAGCCAGTTTTTCCAACATCATTTATTAAACAGGGAATCCTTTCCCCATTGCTTGTTTTTGTCAGGTTTGTCAAAGATCAGATGGTTGTAGATGTGTGGCATTGCTTCCAAGGCCTCTGTTCTGTTTCATTGGTCTATATTTCTGTTTTGGTACCAGTACCATGCTGTTTGGATTATTGTAGCCTTGTAGCATAGTTTGAAGTCAGGCAGCATGATGACTTCAGCTCAGTTCTTTTTGTTTGGGATTTTCTTGGCTATGTGGGCTCTCTTTTTGTTCCATATGAAGTTTAAGCTGTTTTTTTCCAGTTCTGTGAAGAAGGTCCATGGTAGCTTGATGGGGATACCATTGAATCTATAAATTACTTTGGGCAGTATGGCCATTTTCACAATATTGGTTCTTCCTAACCATGATCATGGAATCAGTATTCTTTCCTGTGTGTCTTTTATTCTGGTAGTATTCAATGTTTGCTTTTTACCTTTGCTTTTTAGAAGTTTCACTATGATGTGCCCTCATGTGCTTTTCTGTGCATTTTTCCTGCTTTGAGGATAATGGGCTTCTTAGATCTATTCTGGATCTAGATAACTTGATTTTACTATCTTATCATTTCAGATAGTAAACATTTTCATTTTTATTTTCTTTTGATACTTTAGAGTTTTAATTTCTCTGCCGTGATTCACAATCAATCTATTAACTCACTACTATGTCTTCTTGTTTATTACTAAAACTTGTTTATAACAGCTGCTTAAAATACAAACATACATAAATATATGCCAATTTTAACTTGTGTTGCATGTTGATATCTATTTATTTTGGCTACTTATTAAGGGTCAAATTTCCTACTTCATTTATCTATTGTTATTGTAAACTGTATATTGTGGTTGATGTTTTGCCACACTTCACATTTCCATGAGAAAGCTTTTTTTAAGAAAGAAAAAATACGTGTATGCAACACCACTAATTATAATTTTCTTCATATGCAGAAAGTTGATTTAATACTACTCCTCAATTCAAGGCACGGTATTATGCAAATCCCTCTCTTATTGTACTTGTGTGTTGTAGGTCATCTAGATCATGACACTTTCTTTAAAGAGAGTGGATATTTAATCTGACAGGCAGTTATATTACTTTTAGAGCCTTTTTGTACTGTCACATTAATGATTTTCCCTAATCTATTTCTGTTTTCTGCTTAGTCCTACGTCACAGACTGTACTTTGGTTTGTTATTCCACAATGATAGTCTTTTAACGGTCTCAACTAAATTGCAGAGGTATTCAATGAGGTCTTGCACAGCTGCTTGAGTCAGAACTACGTCTCCCAGCCTTGCCAGACAACTGTTTCAGCTCGTAGGCCCACAGCAGACAGTATTTCCTAGGCCTTGTGCAGTTCTCATCCAGTACAGGTCTAGTCCATATCTCAGTCAAGAACTCAAGACAAATTTCCACTCAGACATAAGAACCCCCTTTCTGAGTATTTTACCGTTTTCTACTACTTTGCCTCAAAAATTTCAGGTGCTTCAGCAGACCAGAACTCTTATCTCTGTCTCTTGGTACATTTGGGCTACTATAACAAAATTCCATAGGCTGAGTAGTTATAAATAACAAAAACTTCCTTCTTACAGTTCTGGAAGCTAGGAAGTCCATGTTTAAGGGATATTGAGAGAGTCTACTTCCTGGTTGATAGACAGTATCTTCTTGCTGTGTCTTCACATGGTAGAAAGGGTGAAGGAGCCCTCTGATATCTCTTTTATAAGGACACTAATTCCATTCATAAGGGTCCCACCCTCATAACTAAATCACCTCCCCAAAGCCACTCCTCCCTAATATCATCACATTAGGGATTAGTTTCAATATCTGAATTGTGGGGAGACCAACATTCAGACCATAGCAGCCTCCTAAGGTCATTTTTCCTTTTACTTCACTTTAGATCTACATCCTGGTGTGGTAGAAAGAAAGTTCTCCAAGAAAGAATCCAGAGATGTAAAGGGGTGGGGTTGGGCCATTTTGTACTTTTTCCTTCTCTTGAGAATTATAGTACTGCCTGATATGCAATGCTTGAAAACCAGTGCCTCATTTATTTTGTCACTTTTAAAACTGTTTTGGCAAAATAGCAATTTCAGTAACACTTATTCTGTCACGGCTGGTAGTGATAGTTTAACTTAAAGTTGGTTTTTAATGGATCATCTTTTATCACCATTTTAATTTTTAGTGGTTACTTATCTAATAATAATTTTAAAAATTGCTTCTTTTGCCACTTTGAAGATTTTATATCTTTTCAGAAATTATTCATTTTTTTCTCTAGGCTTATAAATGTATTGAAATAAAGTTGTTCATAATACTCTTATAATCTTTGAATTTTAAAAAATCTTGATTTTATTTCTATGTATTTATATTTATTTTTATTTTTCCATTCATTCTGCTATTTATTTGTGTATGTCATCCATCTTTCCTGATTATACTTGTCAGTGATTCTTCTATCTTTTTAATGTCTTTAAACACTCAGCTTTTATTGTAATAATAATATCTAATGTTATAGATTCACTTTATTATTTACCTTTGGATTTACATAACTAAAGTACTTTACTTACTTTATTTACTTACATACTTTACTTAAATTTCACTCACTTGACTTTTTTAAATAAATACATTTATATCTATAAAGGTTTCTCTGACTACTACTTTATCTGTATCTCAGACATTTTAACATTAGTAATAACTATTTAATATAAATATTTCATTCCCCTCTGGTTTCTTCTCAAATGGGACCCACATCACAACTGTGGAAAATGCTGTGACTTTTGCTCCAACCTGGTAGAGTCAGCTGATTCTAATTAGGCAACATTTTTCTGGCTCTACCACCAAAGAAGTTAGCTCATCCATAGCCCTCTAGATTGCCATGAATGACAACTGTATCCCTATACATGGTGGACTTCAGCTATAGGACACACATATCAAGCTTACCAACTCTCTTTAGGCTTGAAGTGAGGAAAATGATATGTTTCTATGAAGGTGAGAATAGAGACTTTCAGTAGGGCAAGAGATCCCTCCAAAGAAATACCTTCATCATTAGATGCTGGTATCTGTAGACACACATCTTCTTCTCCTTCATTAACTGTGGATGAACAATCTGTGCTTATGGCTAAGGCCAACATTTGCACTTGTAAAGAAAATTTCATTTTTCCAACATAATTTCCAACAATTATTTTCTCATTCTACTTCAAGCTATAATTTCTAACAATTATTCTCTTTTTAATCTGCATCATCAGTATTCTATTTTTGATTATATAATTTATGTCAACAACTTAATGACATATGGATATGGCTTGCCTGTGACCCCATCCAAATCAGATCTTGAATTGCAGTTCCCATAATCCCCACATGCTGTGGGAGGGACCAGGTGGAGGTAACTGAATCATGGGGGAAGTTTCCACCATGCTGTTCTTGTGATAGTAAGTTCTCACAAATCTGTTAGTTTTATAAAGGGCTTCTGCCTTCACTTGGTGATCATTCTTCTCTCTCCTACCACTATGCAAAGAAGCATGTGTTTGCTTCCCCTTCCACCAAGTTTCCTGAGGTCTCCCTAGCCATGCTGAACTGTGAGTCAATTATCCATATTTTTTAATAAATTACCCAGTCTCAGATATTTCTTTACAGTAGCATGAGAACAGACTAATACAGTAAATTGGCACCAGGTAGTGGAATGCTGCTATAAAGATTTTGGAATATAAAGCAACTTTGGAACCTGGTAACAGGCAGACATTCGAAAAGTTTGGAGGGGTCAGAAAAAGATAGGAAAATGTGGGATAGTTTGAAACTTTCTAGAGACTTGGAGGGCTCAGAATACAAGAAGATGTGAGAATGTTTGGAACTTCATAGAGACTTGTTGAAAGGTTCTGACCAAAATGCTGATAGTGATATGGACAATGAGATACAGGCTGAGGTAATCTGAGATGGAGATGATGCTTGGTTGGGAACTGAAATAAAGGTGACTCTTGCAATATATTAGCAAAGAGACTGGTGGCATTTTGCCCTTTCCCTAGAGATCTATGGAACTTTGAACATGAAATAGATAATTTAGGATATCTAATGAAAGAAATTTCTAAGCGGCAAAGCGTTCAAGAGAAAGTGGAGCATAAAAGTTTCGAAAATTTGTAGCTGATGATGCAATAGAAAAGTAAAATCAATTTTTCTGAAGAGAAATTCAAGCAGGCTACAGAAATTTGCATGAGTAATGAGGAGCCAAATGTTAACCATCGAGGCAATGGGGAAAATGTCTCCAGGGCATGCCAGAGATATTTACAGAAAACCCTCCCATCACAGGCCGAGTCCTAGGAGTAAAAATGGTTTTGTGGGCTGGGCTTCCTGATGTGCATGGCCTAAGGACTTGGTGCCTTGTGTCCCGGCTGCTCTAGCCATGGCTAAAAAAAAAGCCAAGGCACAGCTCAGGACGTGACTTCAGAATGTGCAAGCCCCAAGCCTTGGCAGCTTCCACGTGGTGTTGAGCATGTGGGTGCACAGAAATCAAGAATTGAGGTTTGGGAATCTCCACCTAGATTTCAGAGGATGTATGGAAACACATGAATGTCTAGGCAGACGTATCCTGCAGAGGCAGAGCCCTCATGGAGAATTTCTGCTAGGGCAAATGTGGAAGGGAAATGTGAGATTGGAGCCTCCACACAGAGTCCCCACTGGGGCACTGCCTAGTAGAGCTGTGGGAAGAAAGCCACCATCCTCCAGAACCCAGAATGGTAAATCCACCAACAGCTTGCACAGTACACCTAGAAAAGCCACAGACAGTCAATGCCAGTTGTGAAAGCAGCCAGGGGGGAATTGTACCCTGCGATGCCACAGGGGTAGAGCTGCCCAAAGTGGTAGCATCCCAACTCCTGCATCAGTGCAAACTGTATGTGAGACATGGAGTCAAAGGAGATCATTTTAGAACTTTAAAGTTTAATGACTGCCCTATTGTATTTAAGACTTGCATGGGGCCTATAGGCTCTTCATTTGGGCTGATTTCTCCCATTTGGGAATGGTGTATTTACCCAATGCCTGTATTCCCATTGTATCTAGGAGGTAGCTAACTTGCTTTAGATTTTATAGGCTTCTAGGTGGAAGGAGCTTGCCTTGTCTCAGATGAGACTTTGGACTTGGATTTTTGAGTTTATGCTAAAATGAGTTAAGGTGTTGGGAGTCTGTTGTAATGGCATTATTGTGTTTTGAATGGCAAGGACATGAGATTTTAGAGTGGCCAGGGGCAGAATGATATGGTTTAGCTGTGTCCCCACACAAATCTCATCTTGATCATAGATCAAGACCATAATGAAGTCATAGTTCCCATTATTCCCATGTGTTGTGGGAGGGACCAGGAGGAGATAATTGATTCATGGGGATGCTTTCTGCCATGCTGTTTTCATAAAAGTAAGTTCTCACAAGATCTGATGGTTTTATAAAGGACTTCTCCCTTTGCTTTGCTCTCATTCTTCTCCCTCCTGCCACTATCTGAAAAAGGGTTTGTTTCCCCTTTTTTCATGATTGTAAGTTTCCTGAGGCCTCCTAGCCATGTTGAACTATGAGTCAATTAAATCTCTTGTTAAAATAAATTAGTCTTGAGTATTTATTGATAGCAGTGTGAGAATGAACTAAAACACATGTGATTTCTTTTTTTCCATTCCTTTATAATAAAACTCCTACACATGATCACTCCAATTTCATTTATTTATTTTCTATTAAACACAAGTAAGCCATGTTTTTATTCCAATGTTACACTGAAACTACTCTTGTCAAAATCACCATGTGCCCTACATAGTGTTTAAGCCAATATTTAATTCCCGTACTTATACTTACTTTATATATAAACAGTTTTTGATACAGTTATTAGTTTGCACTTTTAGCATTTGGCTGTTAGTATATCACACTCTCCTGTCTTTCTGCCTACTGTGCTGGCTACTACTTCTCAGTCTCCTTTGCTGGTTTCTTTTTATATCTCTGACCTCTTATATTACAGATCCCTAAAGCTAACTCTTCAGAACCCTTACATTCAGCTTTTCCTGTTTTCTGTCTCCACACTCCCTTGGTTGTTTCATTCATTTTCGTGGCGAATAAATTTTCGATGCACTGACTCCTCAATTTATATTGCCAGATATGATCTCTCTGTTGAACTCCAAATTCTTGTATCAGCTGTCTATTCAACAACTTTGTTTGAATTCCCCATAGATGTTGTAAACTTAATGAATCTCTGTTGAAATTACTCTCCATAAGCTCCTCTTTCTACACTATTCCCCAACTGAGGAAATTACTTCTCCAGATTTCCAGACCCTCAGGCAAAAAACTTTGATCTATCTCACTCATACCTCAGATTCAATTAGCAAATATAGCTGCCTCTATTTTCAAATTATTTCCAGGATATGTCCACTTCCTACTACCCACATAGCTACTCCTCTAGTCAAAGCTACTTTCATTGTTTTTTACCAGATTGTTAAAATAGCCTTATATAAAGTCTTCCTAAATCTATCACTTTTTCTTTTCAATCTAGTTTCACTCAGAAGCTAGAATGATTATGTTAAAGTATAAATCATTTCATGTCTTTTCTCTGCTTAGAAACCTGCAATGGCTTTTCATATGCCCCAGTGTCTTTACCATGGCCTACAAAGCCTTATATAATCTGTCCCCTTTGCTGTTATCACTATGACTTTACCTCCTTTTATTTTAACTCTTACTTACTCACTTTGATCCGGTCACATTGGCATTCTTGTTATTTCCACAAATGTAAAATATGTTTCAGAGCCTTTGCACTTTCCCTTCCCTCTGTTTGGAATGAAATTTTCCCTGTCTAGAAAGGCCAGTACCTCACTTCTTTTAGATTCTTATTCACCTGTCACATCGCTGTGCTATCCCTTAGCTATTTTAACTAAAATGAATACTCTAACTCACCTGTAATTTTTTGTTTCATTTTTCTCATTTTATTTTTTTCATTAGGACTATTTATCACATGACATGCTATGAATTTTACTTATTTATACAGTATATTAGGTGGCTTTGTTCCCTGGAATATAATTTCTATTAAAGCAATTTATTTTCTCTTTGTTTTACTACTTTGTGTTCAGCGTCTAGCAGTGTCTGGCACATACTAGACCCTGAAGAAATGGGAGGACTAATTTCTCAGAATTGAAGCCAGACTTAAATGCTGCCCTGGTCATAACTGGGTAAATAGTGCTGCTATTCTTGTTTCTGTGATTCTCAGTGACAATAGGGTAGGGAATGATTCACCTGTGGCAGTGTGGAGAAGTAGGATACAACATAATTTATTTTATTTATTTTAAAAACACTCAAAATTTTTATTTTTTATATTTATTTATTTTTAAATTATACTTTAAGTTCTGGGATACATGTGCAGAATGTGCAGGTTTGTTACATAGGTATACACCTGCCATGGTGATTTGCTGCACTCATCAACCCATCACCTACATTAGGTATTTCTCCTAAAGCTATCCCTCCCCTAGCCCTCCACCCCACAAAAGGCCCTGGTGTGTGGTGTACCCTTTCCATGTCCATGTGTTCTCATTGATCAACTCCCACTTATGAGTAAGAACATGTGGTGTTTGGTTTTCTGTTCTTGTGTCAGTTTGCTTAGAAGGACGGTTTCCAGATTCATCCATGTCCCTGCAAAGGACATGAACTAATCCTTTTCTATGGCTGCATAGTATTCTGTGATGCATATGTGGCACATTTTCTTTATCCAGTCTATCATTGATGGGCATTTTAGTTGGTTCCAAGCCTTTGCTATTGTGAGCAGTGCCACAATAAACATATGTGTTCATGTGTTTTTAAAGTAATGTTCTCCAGTGGCATTCCCGGTGTGGAGCACCTGGCTATTACTTGCCCTATGTTTCTATTTCCTCCCACTCTGGAATCCGACTACCTCTGGCTTTTGAGGTTTTTCTCACTATCTTTAGATAGTTTTTAAGTTCCTCTAACCCATTTTTGCCTCTGAGGCAAACTGAGGGTTGAGTTTTTGACAAGAAAATAGCAGCTTGTCAGAAACTGAAGCTAGATGCATACTTTGACAATGTATGTATTTTTCCCTAAATTAGCTTTTTTTAATTTAGGTAAAAATAAAAAAAGCACATACACAGTTCCTCTGTTATTAACCCCTTGTATTAGTATGATACAATTCTCACAACTCATGAACTCAATATAATTTATAATTAATAAATTATCATTAATAAATGTCCATGATTTATTCAGATGTATTCATTTTTTTTTAAGTCATATCCTTTATCTTTTCCAGGATCCCAACCAGGATAGATACCACATTATATTTAGTTGACATATCTCCTTAGGCTACTCTTGATTGTGAAAGGTTCTCAGACTTTCCTTGTTTTTGATGATCTTAACTGAAAATAAGGAGTACCGGTTACATATTTTGCAAGATGTCCCTCTAATAAGATTTGCCTGATACCTCTCTTGTAGACTGGGGCTATGAGATCTAGACAGGAAGACCACAGAGATAAGAGTGCAATTCTCATCAGATCAAGGGCCCAGCATATCAACATGACTCATCACTGTTGATGCTAAGCTTGGTAATAGAGCTGAGATGGTGTTAGGTTTCTCTACCATAAACTTATTCTTTTATTACCCTTTTCCATACTCTTTTTGGAATAAAGTCACTGTGCATAGCCTCTACTTAAGGAGTGGTAGTTATGCTCCCCTCTTTGAGGACTGAATATCTACATAAATTATTTAGAATTTATTACAAGGCAGATGTGTCTTTTCTCCTTCATTTATTGATTCAATCATTTATCTATATAAGTGTGATATTATGGCTATTTATTTTAGACCTTGGGCTATGATTTAGTATTGCTTTATTATTTTTTGCTCCAATTGTTCAGTTTCGGGCACTGAAAATTTTTTCTATTGACTCCTGCCTTTTTCCATTGATATACTTCTGTCATGAGCTGTCTTTTTTAAGAAACTTCTTTCTGGCACTACAAGATACTCTAGGTTCATATTATATACTTCCTGCTTCGGTATTAGAATTAGTCATTTCTACAAAAGGCCTTGGTTCCTTTTATTGGAAAGGGACATTAGATTTAGAAACGAGGTGGTCACATTGCTGCTGGGCTGTTGCTTCTAAAGACTGCCAGCTAACAGTACAAAGAAATATAAGTGTGTATATTGCTTCCTGTTAATATACATATCTATAAATCCTTCCATTTGTAACTAGGCATATCTAAAAAAAGCTAAACATGAGTTCATAGTGATGTCTCTAATTCTAGTTCATTTACATAGATTACTATAGCCTGCTTCTCTTCCTTATTTTTAAACTCTAATTTCAACAGTGAGAAACCTGGCTTCCTATCATCCACTATGCATTTAATATATTATTTAATACATGCATAGTACTTTAAGAATTGTTAACTCATGCCCCATTAGTAAACAATTTTGTTGGCTAAAATGCAGTGTTTATATGGATTTCCTTGAGCTCTTTTTGTCTTATGGACTCCATTCTTTTTCATAGTTGCCTAGTCAGTGAATGTAGTTGCACATGTAGTTGCCTCTATTTTCAAATTTCACCTTTTCCCCATGTTGAGGATGTTTCACACATTTATAATACAGTTAGGTTCTCTTGTCACAGTCTGCATGTGATCCTCCAATCTCTTAAATAGTTTTTCAAACTTTGCATACATTATGATTCACTACGTGCTGTTAAGTTTTAATAATTTTCTCAAATGCAATATTTGGTAACCACCATTAATGCATCACACAAAAATAATTTACTTCCATTAAATATAATTCATTTTGCTTCAACTATTCAAGCTCCTCACCCTGTATCCTTGAAAACCATGATCTGTTTAGCCTGTCAGTATTCTTAACCTTTTTACAATATTATATAGCTGGAATCATACAGTATGTAGCTATTCTAGACTGGCCTATTTCACACAGAAAAGTGCATATAATATTCATGCATCTGTTTGCCTGATTGATAGGCCATTCGTTTTTGTGGAATAATATTTAATTGTATGGTTGTACTACAGTTTCTTTATCCATACACTATTGAAGAACATCTTTGTTGATCTCTGTTATCCTGATTGCAAATAAAGCTGCTATAAACATTATGTGCAGGGTTTTCTGCGGACATAAATTTTTCATTCATTTGGATAAATATTAAGGAATGCAAATGATGTAGTGTATGATAAGGCTACATGTAGCTTTTAAAAAGGGTCAAATTGTCTTCCAAAGTATCTGTGCGAGTTTGCATTTTCCTAATCAATAAATGGGAGTTGTTACTGCTCCACACACACTACAACAATTGTTATTACAATTTTTATTGTTTTATAAAAGTTTAGTTATCATATGTGTGTATATATATATATATTATTCAGCCTTTATAAAAAAAGAAATCCTTTCATTTATGACAACATAAATGAATCTTGAAATCCTTGTGCTAAGCAAAATAAGTAAGGTAAAAAATAATACAAATACTGCATAATGTTATCTATATGTAGACTCCAAAAAAATACAAACTCACAAAATCATAGAGTCACTTAGTGGTTACCAGACTCTGGAGTTGGGATAGGGAGGATTGGAAATCAAAGAGTGCAAGTTTCAGTTAGGCAGAAAGAATAAGTTGTTGTTTTTTTCTCTTTTTTTTCTTTTGTTTGAGACAGAGTCTTGTTTTGTCCTCCAGGGTAGAGTGCAGGGGCATGATCTCCACTCACTGCAACCTCTGCCTCCTGGGTTTAAGAGATTTTTCAGCCTCAGCCTGCCAGTAGCTGGGATTACCAGTGCTTGCCACCATGCCCGGCTAATTTTTGGATTTTTAGTAGAGATGGAGTTTTGTCATGTTGTCCAGGCTGCTCTCGATCTCCTGACCTCAGGTGATCCGTGGGCATCGGCCGCTCAAAGTGCTGGCATTACAGGCATGAGCCACCATGCCCAGCCAGGAATAAGTTCTTATGGTCTATTTCACAGTAAGGTAATAATAGTTAATAATAATATGTTTTATATTATTTCAAAATTGCTGAGAGTAATTTCAAATGTTCTTACCACACAAAAAAATAAGTTTGTGAAGTGACAGATATGTTAATTAGCTTGATTTAATCAGTCCAAATGTATACTTAAAGCATTACATTGTACTTCATGCATATATGCAATTATAATTTGTCAATTAAAAATAAAATTAAAGCATCGTACATTAAGTAACACAGTGGAAAAAATTCTTAAAACTCTACAATAAGAAACCTAATTTTAAAAGGACACAAAGTCTTAATAGAGACCTCACCAAAGAAGATATATTGATAGCAAATATATATATATGTATATATATACATATATACATATGTGTGTGTGTGTGTGTGTATATATATATGGAGAGAGAGAGAGAGACAGCTATCCTAAAACCAAATAGTACTGGAAAGATATGTGTGTGTGTGTGTGTATATGTATATATATATATATATATATATATATATATAGAGAGAGAGAGAGAGAGAGAGAGAGAGAGAGAGAGAGAGAGAGACAGCTATCCTAAAACCAAATAGTACTGGAAAGATTCAAGGATTCGTTTACAAATCTGTGGAAATAAAGTATATCAAAAAAACAAACTAGAGAAACATAAACACAGAAAGGATAGCTGGTGCACTCAGCATACCTGAGATGTCAGGAGAAGGCTAGGAACGATAAAGAAAGACAGAGGTTATTGGTACAAGCCACCCGGTGGGAGCCACTGTGGTCTTTAGTAGTCTGCTTCACAGAGAACACCAGCTTCTCTTGCCACTGGTGTAACCAACAGCTAGTCCCTCTGGGGAATGCTAGAGAGGGAGATGTGACTGCACACTCCTATCCCAAGAAGAAGTTGCAGTTGTACTGCTTCAGAACTAAAACTTCTACCTCTCCCAAACCCGTGCATGCCTCTAATACCCGAGCCACAGCTTCCCTGCAAGTGTCTACACTCTAGACCATGGATCTATGACTGTATTCCACCTTCCCACACCTCAGACATTAAAGACACGATCATAGTAAGCTAGCTCTCACCCTGGACCCAGTAGACAAGGATTCTCTGCACATGTGTGCACTCTGGGCACCAGCTAAGTCGGGAGGCAGAGGTTGCAGTGAGGAAAGATCTGGCTGGCCACTGCACTCCAGCAATATATATATGCATTGTGTGTGTGGAAAGGAGGCTGGTATCTCCTAGTCTGCCATCTTGGTTGCATTACTCCCCTGTATCTTTAAAGGTATTTAAAAGATATTTTACCCATAAGTTTACTTAGAAATATGTGTTTTGCAAATATTTCCTTCCAGTTTGTTGACTTGTGTTTTAATTTTCTTAATAGTATCCTTTACACAGAATAATTGTTTACAGGTTAATAAAATCCAACTCGTCTAACTTCTTTTGTAAATCATGGTATTGGTTTGTACCTAAAAATTTGTCACCCAACCAAGCATCACATTGAGTTTCTCTCATGTTTTTGTCTAGAATCTTTATACTTTTGAATTTAGTATTTATATATGTGATATATGCTTATAGATCTTTTAATATTCATGTAAAGCATTAATTTTTTCTCAGATTAATATAATAAGCAAGTAAAACTGAAGAATCATAGACTTCAGCAGATCTGATTTTCTTATTATATCAATTTTATTCAATGATAAATTTGGGTAATTTTTGTAGTTTTTTAGGTGTTTATTTGATATATGTTGAACATATTTTATTATTTTACTTTTTACTGTTACATCAAATTGTAGATATATATATTTTTGTATTTAAATAATATTTTATATTTATATATTATATTTTATATTTATATTTATGATATTTTAATTTTTAAAAAAATATAATTTTATATTTAAATATATATGTATATATTTTTGAGATGGAGTCTTGCTCTGTCACCAGGCTGGAATGCAGTGGTTTGATCTCTGCTCATTGCAACCTCTGTCTCTCGGGTTCAAGTAATTCTCCTGCCTCAGTCTCCTGAGTAGCTGGGACTGTAGGTGCGTGCCACTATGCCTAGCTAATTTTTGTATTTTTAGTAGAGATAGGGTTTCACCATGTTGGCCAGGTTGGTCTTGATCTCTTGACCTCGTGATCTGCCCACCTCAGCCTCCCAAAGTGCTTGGATTATAGGAGTGAGCCACCATGCCAGGCAAATTGTAGATATTGATGGGTAAATGTGATATCCTGTTACATTCATACAATGTATAATTATCAACTCATGGTAAATAGGATGTCCATCACCTCAAACATGCATCATTTTTTTGTAGTGAAAACATTCCACAATTTCTCTTCTAGATATTTTGAAATATGTAACAAATTGTTATTAACCATTGTTACATTATTGTGCTATTGAACACTAAAATTTATTCTATCTAACTGTATTATTGTAGGATTCTTAGTAGTAGTAAACTTTTTTTAAAAAAATTAAATTTTTGCTTTTTTAATTGGAATAAGAACATACTTGACTATTTCTTTAAATTCCAAAAACATTGAAGAGTAGGCAAAAATGGTTACACAACAAGTTGAATTGTGGGCTGAATGGTGACATCACCATGCTATGGTTTTAAATGTTAATTCATTAACTGACATATGAAGGTCTGAACTAGGAGTGTAGACATATTTTGATGATTTCAATGCATAGTGTCACAAACAGGGTTTTTATGTTTTGAAGGTCATAGCTATGGTGGTTGTTTTCCTCATCCTCATGGTACAATATGTAAAATATCCTTCTCATGGATTTTTTGGAATCTACAATAGCATGGGAACAAAAACTAGAACTTCCATGCGTTCCCAGAGCAATCTGAATAAGATACATAAACATGTATAAGATGTAGTATATATTACTTGATTAGGAGCAGTTTTAAACATATTAGAATTAAGGCTTTTATGTAAAATATTATATGTTCAAATATGAATTACAGAATATTGTTGAGTCTTTGACAATCTTAAAATACACACACACACACACACACACACACGCATATATATATATAAATTTAGAAATGAAGAAGAGAAATGAGACTTTATTTTTTATAAAGGTGCAAGGTGGACTTCTCACAGGCTGGGAAGCATGCTTCCAGCCAAGAACAGAGACAGGCAAGTTCAAGGAAGCAGAGTTGGTGTATGTGCTTTATGCTAACAGGTTTGGTAAACATAAATATTCAACAGATTACAGGAGGAACTATGAGTATTCATGAAGTTGTTCCTGACCAATGTTTATTGAACAAACATGCATGTAACATACAATTCATGTTCATCTTAGAGTGAAGACTTAGTATTTGAATGTATTATAATTAGGCCCCATGAGCCAAACTGTATTTGCAGGACACGAAAGCCCACAAGGGAGCAATCTTTGTAAACCAGCCAGAATCATCCAATGGTCACTGATATTCTTGTCAGGAGAAGTTACTGAAATCATTTCTCTTGTCCAATCAAAGCTATAGTCATGCCTGGTGGAACAGGGGTCAATCTGTGATCTAAATAATTTCTAATCGTTTAAATATTGCTTATCTTGAGCAAAGTAGTTGTTTAGCTGCTAGGGAAAAACAAGAGCCTTCTTGCCATTAAAACATCATTTATTCTTTAAGTGTGGTAGTTCCTAACTTAACCCATGCCTGGTATGTCCTTAGGTCCTGTTTATAATTTGGTATTTTATTGACAAAAAAAGTCTGTTCTGTCAGTCTTAGAATCTCTATTTTAACATTAGTCCTGTTAGTTGTGTATAAACTTGCAAAATGGAGAGGATATAACAAGGCATGTCTGACATCCCATACTGTCATGGCCAGAAACTCAGTTTTGAGGTTTCTCTGGGCCCCACTTAGCCAAGAGGGGATCCATTCAGTCAGTGGGGGACTTATGATCTTATTTTTGCTTTTAAAAAAATCTCTAGATTCCTGTAATCCATTTATTTTCTTATATTTTGTTGATAATTCAGGTAATACCATAAAGTATGTATTTGATTTTGGTGCATAGACAATTGTGGTATTATACATAGATTGAGGAAGTTTCATTATAGTTTTTCATTTATGAATAGTTGATTTTTTTTTATAGTATACATCCCTTTTATTAGCAAGGTATATGCATATTTGGTCCAGGGTAACTTAACTTCATGCCAAATTGAGATCACAATTATAAGCATATATATTGTTCTAAATCTACACTGGGAGTTGCTGTTACTTGGATCTAATGTTTTAAAATATTAAGCCTATGTAAAAGCTGCAAGAATAGTACAATGAACATCTGTATAATCTTCACTTAAATTGATTAATTTTAAGTATCTTATCACATTTGTTTTTTTTTCTGTCACTTTAACTCTACATGCATCATCAGATATCATGGCACTTCTACATATACTATAACACTATGACACCCAAGGAATTTGAAATTGGTAGAACTTTTATGCAATATATGTGATATATTCAAGTTTTCCCAATTGTACCAATAATATTGTTTACATATCCTTGTTCATTTTTCTGATTCCCAATCTAAGGTCAAACATTGCATTTGATTGTCATATATTTTTTATCTCCTTTAGTCTAGAAAATTCCCTTTGCACACAAACACCTTTTGTTTTATTTCAAACAATGTCATTATTAGAGTCTCTGTTAGTCAATGTAGGACATCCTAAAATAGAAATGTTTCTGGTGAATTTATCTTTATTAGATCCAGGTCAAATGTTTTTTGGCAAGAAAACCACATAAATGAAGCTGTGTCCTTCCAATTGCACTCCATCAAAAGCCACATATCAGTCTGTCCCCTTATTGGTAATGTTAAGTGTGATCATTTGATTAAAATAGTGTCTACCATATATCTCAATTGTAGTCTTTATTTCTTGTAATAAATAAATACTGTATGGGTTGTTACTTTGGAGCTGTGTGAATATCTACTTCCCTCCATTGTTGGTTTTTAAGTGTTCCCTTCTTTCTCCATTTGATAACTTAATAATCTTAGTTTTATTGCTGTTTTGATTTTTGCCCTTGGATAAATGACTTTCCCATTCTGTTTCTTTAAAATTGTGCTCTCTTATGATCTTTTTGTTTCTAATATTACTCTATGGTTATGGTGCAATGTTTTGCTGTCTCAACTGTAAATTCTTATGCAATTAGGCTATTAACTTCCATCCAATCATTAGTTTAAGCTGCTAATATTATTCCATTAAGCATTCACTTGAACCCGAGGTTAAATGGGATTTTTATAACTATTCAGACCAATTACCTTTTACCTTGGAAAACCTTTGTGATGCCATGCATGAGTTCAAATTGGAATGAGAGTACATATAAGTTACACTTCTCCCACCACAGTTATTATGTAATTTGGTTATTCATCAATTTTAAGTTGTCTTATTCTTTCCGTGTCTCAGTATTTCTTCTTAATATTTTATATGAAAGTCACTGCAAAATTGAGAAAATTGTGGTATTAAAACTTTTAGCTTTTACATGAGGATCTTATTACCTAAATTACAGGAAACTTTTATGCTGATAAAAGGATTATCATTTCATAATGCAATGTATCAAATCTGATAATAAAACAGCTGTCAAACTTCATTGAAATTCTATATAGAATTTCAGCTCTAAATTTCCTTTTTTATCTAAGCAATTTTTAGCATTTGGATTTATTTTATGATTTCACTTTCTTTTGTGTTTCATTGGAGTGTGCTGTCATTTATTTATTATGAAGTTTTACTAAATCCATCTCTATGGTATATCACTTCCTCAGATTATATTAAGAACAAATTTAGATGAAGAAAAACTGAGAAAATACAACAAATTAATTGTGGAAATCTCTTTTGCTTCAAGTACTCCTTCTTATAACTTGACAGAAATCATTGCATTTTCCTACAGCTTTCATTTGCTTTCACCAGCCTAATATGTCAAGGATCAACATACATTGATAATGACTGTAGAAGTCAAATAACCAACACGGTAGTGCTGTTTTGTTGATTTTAAGTTCTGATGCTTTGGGCAAGTCATTTTCTTTCTCTAAAATGTAGTTTACTTTTTTGTCTTATAACTTTTTTTGAATTTAATTTAATTTTGTTTTAGATTCACTTGGTACATGTGTCTGTTTGTTACATGGATATATGACATTCTGGAGGGGACTGAGCTTCTAGTGTACTCACTACCAAAATACTGAACACTGCACCCATTGAGTAATTTTTGAATACTCACCCCACCTCCCACCCTCTCCCCTTTTGGAGTCTCCAGTGTCTGATAATTTCATTTTTATGTTCATGTGTGCCAATTGTTTAGCTCTCACTTTTAAGTGAAAACAGGTGGTATTTGATTTTCTGTTTCTGAATTAGTTCACTTAGGATAATGGCCTCAAAATCCATTCATGTTGCTACAAAGGAGCTTTCTAACAGGAAAAATGAAAAGAATGAACTAAGTGGTTTCTAATCTATTCAGCTCTTAAATTCTATTTGAATGTAGTTCAATCATAGTGAGAATTGTATTATTTTTACAAAACTGATTTATATATTTTAAAATAATAAAACTCAATTACTTCTGGCATTATTAAACATAGGTACATGGTCACAAATTTCCCCAATCACTATTGTTGGTTGGCAGTCAGTAATAGTAGAACTACTACCTTAATCATGGACACATGAGCACCTTGAATATCATCAACACTGTTCAGCCTTCAGGGATACATTTCTTCAAATGTTTTGACCTTCGAAGAAAAGGTAACTATGTATCAGTGCCAGCACATTTCATAGATTGTGCCTCTGACAATGTTAGAGACAGGCTGTGCTTCAGAGTTCAGGGAAAATTTGTGAAAGTGCTTAGGTTAAAAAAAAAAAAAAAAAAAAAAAACTTCTCATATCCCTCCTATCAAGTAGCATGATTGTAGTAATCCTTTCATTCAGAAATATTATTTTTCAGTAGTGACAAGCATTCATTCTCTTGCCTCTCTTTGTATTTACGAAGAGGTACTCACTAAATAGTACGGAATTGCAACATTTACATATGGCAGGTGAGGGAATTTTTTCAATAAAATATTATTTTTTATATAATAAAAAATTGTATAGTGATGTGTCTAGATTAAGGTATGTAAAACATGATACTGTTTCATATATATTGGAAAGAAGACAGATACAAACTAATTAATATAATTAAAATACATTTATTTGTAAAGGAATATTTTATAAAACGTAAATTTGCAGAAAACGTGAATAATCTTTATTGAAATAATTTAAGATATTGTTGAGGACAAGTCTACATAAATGGTTCTAATAAATAAAGCAAAGATAAAGGTGCACAAACCAGAATTTTAGTCAAAAGTCTAGAAGCCATATTTGTGCCATATTTTGATTTTGCTCTTCAAAAAGATGTGTCCTTAAGTGTGCTGATAGTGATGACATTCTTTGGAACAATTAAAAAGTTACATATCATATTTTATGGATGTGTCCCCAAATGGAATATTTTTAAAAAATACGTATCAGATTTTTCCTTAAAATTGTTCAGATGTACAATGCAGATACTGACTAAACACCGTTACAGAAATTAAACTTAATTTAGATATGGTGTGAGATACATTCAAACATATAACATATCCTCAAAATAAGAACAAATTGTGTCTTTGGTAGAAAATACAATTATTTTGAATTGTAATATTCAGTTATTTTGTATGTGAGATTCCCTACTATCAATAATGTTACCAAAAGAAATGCAAGCATATTATTATAGAATTTAAAATAGTATACAATTTTGGAAGAAAGGTATTAATTGAAAAAAACTGCTTGTGAAATATACAAGAAAATTTGCCTTTCAATAAAACATAAGGTAATTAAAAAGAGAAATAAAAACATGTTCAATTCTATGAAGAAGCTCCAGATCAAAATCATCCCCAAACTAATTTCTGAATATTAGAATATTATTTTCTATTATATATATATATTTTTTATTATACTTTAAGTTCTGGGGTACATGTGCAGATCTTGCAGGATTGTTACATAGGTATACACATGCCATGGTGGTTTACTGCCTCCATCCTCCCATCACCAACATTAGGTATTTCTCCCAATGTTATCCCTCCCAATCTCCCCACACCCCACTATCCCTCTCCTAGTCCCCAACCCCCAACAGACCCCAGTGTGTGATGCTCCCCTCACTGTGTCCATGTGTTCTCATTGTTCAACACTGGCCTATGAGTGAGAACATTCGGTGTTTGGCTTTCTTTTCTTGTGTCACTTTGCTGAGGATGATGGTTTCCAAATTCATCCATATCCCTGCAAAGGACATGAACTCATCCTTTTTTATGGCTGCAGAGTATTCTATGGTGTATATGTGACACATTTTCTTTATCCAGTCTATCATCGTTTGGCATTAGGGTTGGTTCCAGGTCTTTTTGATTGCAAACATGCTGCAATAAACATACGTATGCCTGTGTCTTTCTAATAGAATGATTTATAATTATATGGGTATATACCCAGTAATAGGATTGCTGGGTCAAATGATATTTCTATATCTAGATGCTTGAGGAACCGCCACACTGTCTTCCACAATGGCTGAACTAATTTACACTCCTACCAACAGTGTAAATGTGTTCCTATTTCTCCACATCTTCTCCAGCATCTGTTGTCTCCTGATTTTTTAATGATCATCAGTCTAACTGGCGTGAGATGGTATCTCAATGTGGTTTTGACTTGCATTTCTCTAATGACCAGTGATGATGAGCATTTTTTCATATGTTTGATGGCCTCATATATGTTTTCTTTTGAAAAGTGTCTGTTCGTATCCTTTGCCTACTTTTTGATGAGGTTGTTTGTTTGTTTTTTCTTGTATATTTGTTTTAGTTCTTTGTAGATCCTGGATATTAGCCCTTTGTCAGATGGGTAGATTGAAAAATTTTTTACCTTTCTGTTGGATGCTGGTTCACTCTAATGATTGTTTCTTTTGTGGTGCAGAAGCTCTTAAGTTTAATTAGATCCCATCTGTCAATTTTGGCTTTTGTTGCCATTGCTTTTGGTGTTTTAGTCATGAAGTCCTTGCCTATGCCTATGTCCTGAATGGTATTGCCTAGGTTTTCTTCTAGGGTTTTTATGGTGTTAGGTCTTCTGTTTGACTCTTTAATGCATCTAGAGTTAATTTTTGTATAAGGTGTAAGGAAAGGGTCCAGTTTCAGCTTTCTGCACATGATTAGCCAGTTTTCCCAACACCATTTATTAAACAGGGAATCCTTTCCCCATTCATTGTTTTTGTCAGGTTTGTCAAAGATCAGATGGTTGTAGATGTGTGGTGCTACTTCCAAGGACTCTGTTCTGTTCCATTGGTGTATATCTCTGCTGTTTTAAATACTGTAGCCTTGTAGTATAGTTTGAAATCACGTAGCATGATGCTTCCAGCTTTGTCCTTTTTGCTTAGGATTGTCTTGGCTATATGGGCTCTCTTTTGGTTCCATATGAAGTTTAAGGTGGTTTTTTTCCAGTTCTGTGAAGAAGGTAATTGGTAGCTTGATGGGGATAGTGTTGAATCTATAAATTACTTTGGGCAGTATGGCCATTTTCACAATATCGATTATTCCTAGCCATGAGCATGGAATGTTTTTCCATCGGCTTGTGTCCTCTCTTATTTCCTTAAGCAGTGGTATGTAGTTCTTTATGAAGAGGTCCTTCACATCCTTTGTTAGTTGTATTCCTAGGTATTTTATTCTCTTTGCGGCAGTTGTAAATGGGAGTTCGCTCATGATTTGGCACTGTGTTTGTCTGTTATTTGTGTATAGGAATGCTTGTGGTTTTTGCACATTGATTTTGTATCCTTGACTTTGCTGAAGTTGCTTATCATATTAACAAGATTTTGGACTGTGATGATAGTATTATATACTTATTTCTAAATATAGACATATTTTCTCCTTGTAGATAAAAAATTATTTGACTTGATAAGAGAACTGAGCCAATTTAAAATACGCTGCTCTTGTATTTGTTTTTCAAAAAATGTACAACCATTGTAGAATGTTAAATAACTTTAGAAATAGTAATTGGATCTAGATATTGCTTTAAAAGTTGATAAAATTCAGATTATGAGTGATAGTGATATATGATTAAATTTAAATATTTATGCTTTTCTGTGATTACAATGATTTATCATGTGCTACACCACTCAAATATTTAGGCATCATAGGTAACAATTATACTTCATTTTCAAACCTAAGTATTACTTACATTATGCTATTGAGAATTCCAAGTAGTACAGCCTTAATAGCATGAAGTTTCTCCAAACTGATATTGATAAAAAACAACATAAAAAACAAAATTACTAAAGTTGGTTGTCTTCTGATAACACTATCAAAAGAGCATAAATTATGAGATAAATATATTACAGCATGCTTTGTGATTTTCCTGAAATAAAGGCAAGGAAATTAATATTATGAAATAAATAGTAAATAATAATTTATGAATTATGAGTGTTTAATTCTTAGTCATTACGAAGTTGTCAGCAAATCGGCAGAAAACATAGGTTTTCTTTCTAAGTTTTTGCAAATAAAATCTGGGGTTGTGGAATCTGTTTCTTAAATTTACTTTTATTTTGTTTGTTTTTTACAATATTTTCTTATTTCTAGTTAAATACAAAAATAACAGTAGTGACACTGAAGCAACTTATTTAAAGCGTATATTTATGTATCAGCTTCTTAGTTCCAATTTTTTCCAAAATTGCCTAGAATTTTAATTGCTGTGCAGTTGTGTTGTCTTGAAAGTTGGTTTCAATGAAAGAATATACTTCTGGAATATGCACAGATAGAGATAGTGGGAATGAACTGTCCTACGCTTAAATCCTGAAAATGCCAAACAGGTGTTTGACTTAATGCCTTCACAATACACTTATTTATTTAGAATATCCTTGTTTGGTAAATTCTACTTTTCTTTTTAATAAGCTAAATTCTCTTCCCCTGATTCCTAGACTATCACACGCAGAGTGAATTATCCCTCTTTCAATGTTCTTAAAGCTCTTTCTCCATATGTTTATTATAGCTCTCATCTTTTTTCCCCCTGGATTTGTTGAGGGATAATAAACAAATAAAACTTATATATATTTGAGGTGTACAATGTGATTTTCTGATATTCAAACACATTGTGAAATCATTACCACAATTAAGCAAATTAACATACCCATTTCCTTACATAGTAAATGGCGTGTGTGTGTGTGTGTGTGTGTGTGTGTTTATGTGTTTGTGTGTGTGTGGTGTATCTGTGTGTGGTGAGAACATTTAACGTCTACTCTTAGCAAATTTAAGTATGTAATACAATATATTAGCTATAGTCACAATACTGTACACAGTAGATCTCCAGAACTTATTCATTCTGCGTAACTGAAACTTTGTAAGCTCTGGTCAACATCATTCCATTTCCCACTCTCAACTTATGGTAAACACTCTTTTACTCTTTGTTTTTATGAATTTGATTTTTTAAATTCCACATATAAAAGTGAGATCATACAATATTTGTCCTTCTGCTTCTGGCTTATTTCACAAATATAATGTCCTCCAGGTTCATAAATATGATCCAGCAATCCCAATTATGGGTATATATTCCAAACAAAATAATCTTGACCAAAGAATTATCTGCCTTCACATGTTCATTTCAACATTATTAACGATAACCAAGATATGGGAACAACCTAACTGTCCTTAGATAAAGGGATATAAATGAATAATAAGTAAAATTATATATATATAATAATTCATATATATATATTATTCAGCCTTTAAAAAAGAACCTACTATTTTCATGATTTGTAATTATGTATCTCTTCAAATTTTCTCTTTCTTTTTTCTAGAGCAATTTTTCCAGTAGCTTAATTTAGAAAGACCTTCAAATATTTTATTAATGAAGAGTAATGCATTGGCATAATTCTTTTTTTTTTTACTGGCATAATTCTTGAGTGATAGTGTCTTTAAAAATGTCTTCATATATAAACACCATTTTTTTCTGAATAAAACTACCACGGATCTTGATTCAGTCTCCTTCAGGATTTAGTATTGCAGAGAGGACTAGGGTCAACCTAAGTCTACATCTTGCATGGAATAGCTTTTCTTCCACTTCTTGTTGTTGTTGTATTATTTTTATTTTAATGCGTATATAAAGAGCTTTTATTAATAACAGAAATCTAGAAATTTCACCAATAAAAAACAATAATACATTAACATAAATGTAGGTGTGGAATTAATTTCGTTTATTTTTCTTAATAAATTTTGAGCACTTCCAATTTTCAGGAGAAAAGGTATTTGTCCAGAGACTAAAATTGTACCATTAATCACTGAATATTTACTTATTTCTCTTTGTATTATTTTCTTTTTCAAGATCACCGAATATTTATAAGTTACCTCTCTGGAATATGACTTGCGTATTGAGCATGTATTTATCATAAAATGTTTAAACTTTTAATCTCTGTCCTTTATGGCCTAATGTAGCTTGCTAAGTTTGTCTTACTTTTCTTTATTCAATCATCTGCAGTAATAGAAGCTAACATTTATTACATGCTGACTATGCATTATATGTTCTATATGCATTATCTAATTTAATTCTTACAACCATCCTGTGAGGTTTGATTTTCATTTATTTTGAAAAATAAAATAGCTCAGGCTTAGATAATTTAGGTAAATTTACACAAGGTCAAACAGATGGTAAATTTCAACTCCAGAATACATGTTTCTAAGCATTTCTTCATAGGGTTTTTTCAGAGTCAGAAATTAATTGTTGCTATTGTAGTTTACTGTTTGGCAACTGTGATTTCCATATCTTTATTGTTTCAGATTTTCCATCTTTCCTCTTTCCTAAGTTTAGATCTCATTTACTAGAGGTACTCTCCTCTTCAATTGTGTAAAGAATATGAATCCAATTATTTTTAGAAACAATAGCTTTGTTATATCCTTGGTTTTTAAAAGGATCAGTATTCTATAAAATTATAGTGTTCTATGAAAACATTACTCTATTTTACAAAGTTGAAAATTAGCCATTATGTTATATAATAACTGCTATAGAATGATTTATATGGAAAATTTATTTTAGAACATAAGTAGTTATCTATGTCACTGATAATAAGATTTATTTCATCTCTTTATTTAAAAAGAAAATGTATTATGCACCTATAATCTATGTTGCGGCCAGTGAAGAGAATATAAATTTGAATATAAAGAGAATATATATTATGACAAAATAATAAGTTGCACTTCCTTCAGATGTCTAGCTATTTTGGCTAAAATCTTGACGCTGAGAAGAGTAATGCATGACAAATCTATTAAGGACATACTACAAGCTAGCAAAATTGGTTCAGTGATGTATGCTATGTCGAGCCTTTATAAGGTATTACTATACATTTTAAAGGATATTTTATTGAAGGGGACACATAGGATTAAAAACTGCAATGCCTTTTGAAATTTTCCCCGTTAAAACATAGTTGGGAGAAGATTCCATAATATCCACTTGTACAAATTCAGTGTCCCTATAAGAGAAGATAGGTATTACACTGTCTAGAAGGAAGCTTTCCAAGCTACAGACATTCATAGGCTCAAATTATAAGCCTACCCAGATGGAACATAGAGAAAGAGTCTTTAGAAGAACTAGACAGTGTCTTTAGAAGTTCTGGGGGTATAAAGAAACATAGAAACTGAGTGGACATAGTTCCAAACGGCAGTGTGAGGACAGAGAGATTAGTAGTTAGGCAAACTGCATTTTTATCTTCAGGTGTGCCTAAAATAAGTTATTTTCCTTTGAGCCAAGTGGATACCTCAGAAGGTAGTCTGTTTAAGTTATCTTGAAACCTTGATGGGACCATGCCCAAGAAAGCAGCCTGCTAGGGTGAAAGGACTGGAACAATAATAAACGATGGGTATACTTCCCAGGGCAGAAGCTTAAAGGGTGTTGCAAGAAGGCTTCCTGAGAAGGTGTTGCCTGTATAAAAAAAAAAATTCATTGTGGAAATTTAAAAAAAAATGCTCTGAAGAAAAACTAATGAGGTCTTCAAAATCACCCAGCATATGGGCATAAATTATAAAATGAAGCCCTAAAGGGTGAAATTATAAATACAGCAGCCAATACAAGACTTGTCACACTGCTGTAACTACCCTATTACTGCTTAATGCTGGGGGAGTCTATAAGTTATTTATTGCGGTATAACAAATTATTCCCTCTAAAAGTGTCTTAGATACAATAAACATTTATTATTTCACAGGCTTTGTGAGTCAACATTTCAGAAGTGGCTTGGCTAGGTAGCTATGTCTTGAGATCTTTCATGAGTTTCCAATCAGTATATTGGTTGCAGATGCAGTCATCTCAAGGCTTGACAGAGGCAAGGTAATTCACTTCCAAGATGGTTCTTGCCAGGGTTTATCCCGCAGACTGGGAACCAGCAACAGATGAACAAATGCACTCAGACACAGATACATTCAGTGAAAGAGAGGGCTTAGAGATCCAGCAACTCACAGAGTCAGGGGCCATGGCCCTGATTAGCCAGTGAGGTTTGCATTTATTTAGTATAGATTAAATGACAAAGGTCTGCAGTAAACACCACCAGTGGGTAATTAACTTTGCCAACCCCACAGTAGAGAGCAGCTCCCCACGCAGAAAATTAAAGGTTGGTCCTAGGACCAGCTGAGTAAAGTAGCTCTTTAGATAAACGCCTCTACTTTCCTATTTAAGCCTTAAGCTTTTAAGAGAATTCAGCTGCCTTCAGCCAAACCTTTTACCGAAGCGATGCAAAGCCCCAGCCATCCAAGAAGGTTTGTGCCTATTTTCTGTAACTTTATAATTTCTCTTACAACTTTTTCCACCACCCTGACTGAACCCCTACAGATTCTCTCACGTAGCTGTTGGTAGGAAGCCTCAATTACTTGTTAGCTATTGGAAAAAAACTTTAATTTTCCTATGGACTGCTTCTTAAGACTCCTTGAATGCCTTCACGTTGTGGTAGCTGGCTTCCCAAAGAGCAAGTGATTTAATAGAGAAAAGAAAGATGTCCCAGCGTCTTTTATTACTATCAGAAATAACACTCCATTACTTCTTCAATTCCCTATTGGTGACGCAGGCAGCCCTATACAGTGTGAGAAGGGATAAACAAAGTTGTGAGTACCAGAATATGAGAATTATTTGAGGTAATTTCAAAGGCTGGCTCCATCTGGCAGGCTAGAAGAGGTACAGTTGAGAGAAGAGTGAAACAAGAAACCAAGCACTATCTATTCACCCCTATTCTCAAAGGCAGATCCCAGAGTTTAAGTTAGAAGATGGAGAAAAGCTTTGTGTAAGTTGTAAAACTTAAAGTGAGTCATAGTTACCTAAGTATAGAGTAATTGAAAGTCCCAGTTTGCTTTAGACGCCTCCTTGTTTATTCCTGTACTCTTGGAATCCAGTCGAATTTTGTATTTTTCTATATATTTCGTTTTTAATACAGTATTAATATTAATTGTTACATTAAAGTATGTCAGGGTTGCTTTGGCAGGTCTGAAATTTATACTTCCATTTTCTGACTCGGTCTCACTTGATAATGTGTGAAATGCTTATACAGTGAACAGTGATAACTCATTTTTTTTCCCTCTGACCTTCATTTTCAAAGAGCATGCAGGATGTCTGCAGATAAAATGAATGTCTGATGCAAGGTGCTAGAGACAACTACTTATTCTAGTCCCAGAGTTTGAAGGGAGAAGTAATTGACTCTATCTCTTTAAAGGTAGTTGTGCTGTGATCTATGTCAGGAACTGCAAACTTCAAAGAACTCTAGGTGACCACTTGTCAGGGGCACTGGGAAACATAAAAAATTATAGGTTGTGCCCAAGAAATATATGTAGGAAATTTGAGCAGAGCAGCCATACTGTAATCAGTAAAAGAGTAATCTAAATGTCTTTTCAAATTCAAATATAGTCTCTCATTTTCACAAGTTGTAAATTGACAATTTTTTTAACTATTATTTAAGGAATTTTGTATTTTTTTTTGTAGTTACAAGCACAAAACCTGAAAGTTCATGTTTAATGAAAAGATTAAGTGCTCAATTTTTGTCTCTCAAGAAAGTTAATAATGGAAAACACTTTGTATATTTACCCCCATCTTCTATCCTTATTGGGGCCGTAGTGCTTTCCCTGTTTATATGGAAATGAGAACATCACAAATCTGCTGAAAAAGCATTGGCAACTATTTTAAATGTTACTCATTATGTAAGAAGACTGACTGAAGACTTACCACTAACACCTGCAGCTGCAAAAGTTGAGTTTATATGTTACTATATGCAGTATGACTTGTCCTTTAGATCAAATTGTTGCTGTAAATAAATGTCACTCATTTTAAAATTCAGTATGTTAGCACATGCAGGAAAAGTTAAATATCTTGTAATGTGTAGATCGTACTTGCAGAATATAATATTTGAAGATGGTCAAAAAGGTGAATTTCATGTCAATGTTATCAGATATTTCAGATACAAATGAAATTTTGTCAATATTATTTAAATTCAATAATTGAATTTAGTTCAATTTCTTTTGTTTTTAGTAAGTCAAATTTATGAAATCAAAGTAGAGCTTTTGAAAAATTATTGTGTCAAAAATGAAATATCTGATGTCATTTTAAATGCCATTTTAGATTTTCTTTAACAGTTCAAAACTAGTCATAATTCAAATACCGTGAGGTCTCAGTTTATGGTAAAGCAGCATTTCTACTAATAGAAAGATATAAGGCAGAAATTACCTTAAATTAGTACTAGTGCGTATATAATTCACAGTTACCTCTACAAAAGCAACAATGTTTTGTGAACCCAAATGAAACTCATGATTTTCAAAATTTAAAAAAATTATATATATACAAAATACATCAGTTATATTTTGGGAAGAAAAAATGTCAGCCAAATAGTTTAGACATGTTTGCCTCCCATGATAAATTTAATTTTAGAAATTTTGAGCCTTTGAAGAACTGATAAATCAACCAAAGTGTCCTATGTTATTTAATTTTTTCTGCATGTAAATTTTCTGAGTTTTGGTTGCATTTGGTTCAAAATGAACAGATACATTTATATTCTATACCAGAATGAAATCAATTTGGAAGATGTGGTGGCTCTGTAATTTGCTAACATGGCTAGACTAAAGCATTTTCCCCAGAAGTCTTCCGTTCTTCTTTCCTGTATGTATGTTTCTGATAGGTTGGGCCATAACAAACATTTTTGCATATGATGTTGTGGATGAAAGACAAGCAGCACTGATTAAGGTGTTCCCCCGCCAACACACTCTAAAGACTTCTGGGCAGGTGCTTCTGTAGTTCATACATCTTGTCTCTTATGTGCTGACTTCTTTCAATTGTATGAGTTTTAAGGTTCATGACAAAGGGCACCAAGTTTTCCTGCAAAACTCCCACTTAATCAGGGTCGTAGACAATAAGAACGGACAAAACTCCAGTTAATCTTTGTTGATTCCTGACCATGCTCATGGCCCGCAGGTCATATTCCTGGGGTTCCAGCTTGTCTTTGATCTCCCCACTTTATCTTCTTTCTTCAAGGCCTTCCCTGTAAACGTCAGGTTCCAAAATCATTCATGAAAATAGCAGCATTAAAAAGATGCCCTAGGCAGCTCCCACAATTGCCTAAGGTTAAACCCCTATAACAAGTCATATCTGTGAATATGTGTGTGTGTGTGTGTGTATATATATATATGGGTGTGTATATGTATGTGTATGCATATTGTTATTGTGGCTCAAAGTCATGAGATTAAGCCTTTGTCAGAAGTTAAAAATAATGTGCAGTACCTGATGTGGAGGAAGAGTCTTGTATATTGGAAGAACTGAAAAAAGATCAGTCTGGTTGACTCATGGTGGTGTTCCATGGGAGAGAAATAGAAAACAGTTTGGAGTAGCACACAGGATCTGAATTTTGAAATTCAGATTTTATTCTGAGTGCAGTTATAAGCCATTGAAGTGTTTGAGTGTGAGAGTAACATGATTTGATGTACATTCAAGAAGATTCCTTCAAGAAGTGGTTGAAAGAGTAATAAATAGAAATGAAGAGACAAATTAGGAGGCTGTTAGTGTAAACCAGGAAATATATGATAGAAGCTTGGATTAAGGTAAATGAGAAATAATATGGAGCAATATAGGTGGATTTCAGATGGATTTTGACAATGTAATTGACAAAATTTGCTAATAATAGATTGAATGTGGGGTAGGTGTGTAAGAGAAAGAGGAACCTGGACAATCACGAGGTTTCATACTTTTGAAAAAAATTTAATAAGTATAGATGACTGCAGTTACTGAGATGGAGAAGGAGCATGTATGTGCCTGTCTGTTTGCATGCTTGTTTTGTATTTTTATAAAGAAAATAGGATTGCAGGATACATAAACAGTTCATGTATACATGCTAAGTCCATTTCTCAGTCTCTGCCTCTGTCTGCCTGTCTCTCTTATTCCCTGTCTCTTTTCTTTATCTAGAGAGAAGCTAAGAAAAAAATGTCTGAGGCTTCTTAAAATAGAGACTGTGCGAATGTACTTTTTAGCACTAAGATATCAACTTACAAATAAGATCTAAGCTCATGCCAGGCAAGGGTTAAGTCACATACCTACTACACTTAAAGAATAAACTATGTTCTAACTCCCACTAGGTTGATATCCGCCCCCTCCCCCGCCCCCTCCCCAGCAGCCAAATAAGCACTGGCTTGCAGATCAGCAACAGTTTCAGCTCATTCACCAACAGACACTGACTCCCTGACCCTCTATTCCACAAGACAAAACTACAGCTTTACTGGACAAGAGACTGAGTTCAATAATTTTTACTTGACCAGAAACCACCAACAATGAGCTGGTTTCTGGCTGTTTTACAGAAGTTACACACTTGAGTCCGTTCATGGCCCTGCTTCCCTTTTTGACATATAGGACCTAATTTTAATGTATTTAAATGTTAAGTATGTACCTCAAGGTGAACATAGTACATATATAACATGTATGTTTGCTAATCAGCCATGCATACCACCTCCCTTTGTGAATATTCATAGGTCTTCTTGTAACCTGTTAAATATGTATACTTGGCCAACCTGTTCAGCATAAATTCTTGCCTCATCCACTCCTGTCTTTTGGGGTCTGCTCAAGTTCTGATGTGGTTAGGTTCGGTGTCCCCACCCAAATCTCATCTCGAATTATATCCCCATAATCCCCACGTGTCTAGGAAGAGACCTGATCAGAGGTGAATGGATCCTGTGGGTGGTTTCCCCTATGTTGTTCTTATGATAGTGAGTTCTCATGGGATCTGATGGTTTTATAAGGGGCTTCCCCCTTCGCTAGGCTCATTCTCTCTCCTGCCGCCCTGTAAAGAGGTCCTCAACTGGGGATGATTTTGCCCCATAAAGGACATTGTCACTATATGGAAACATTTTTGGTTGCCACAACTCATGGGAGGGGTACAACTGGCATCTAGTGGATTGAGATCAGGTGTGCTGCTACACATCGTACAATGCAGAGGACAGAAACTCAAAAAGGATATTTTCTTTTCATAAAATGTCAGTATTACTGAGGTTGCGGAAACACTAATATAGAAAAAATATATATGTATATATTTTTTGAGATGGAGTTTTGCTCTTGTCACCCAGGCTGGAGTGCAATGGTATGATCTCGGCCCACTTCAACCTCCACTTCCCAGGTTCAAGCAATTTTCCTGCCTCAACCTCCTGAGTAGCTGGGATTACAGGAGCCCACCACCACGCCTGGCTAATTTTCTTTTTTAAGAAAGAAAATTCTTAAATTTGGCCAGGCTGGTCTCAAACTCCTGACCTCAGGTGATCCACCTGCCTTGGCCTCCCAAAGTACTGGGATTACAGGCATGAGTCACTGCTCCCGGCCTAGAATTATAAATATTTTAATAAATATAAATTTTGAAATTTAAGAGAAATTAATACTTCGAAAAAAATGTTAGACATCATGAAATAGTGTGTGTCAGATAGGATCTTATATTATTATTATTATTTTTTTTATTGCATTTTAGGTTTGGGGGTACATGCGAAAAACATGCAAGGTTGTTGCATAGGTACATATGTGGCAGTGTGATTTGCTGCCTTCCTCCCCTTCACCTATATCTGGCATTTCTCCCCATGCTATCCCTCCCCAACTCCCCACCCCCCCTCTATCCCCCCCTCCCCCGCAACAGACCCCAGTGTATAGTGCTCCCCTCCCTGTGTCCATGTGTTCTCATTGTTCAACACCCACCTATGAGTGAGAACATGTGGTGTTTGATTTTCTGTTCTTGTGTCAGTTTGCTGAGAATGATGGTTTCCAGGTTCATCCATGTCCCTACAAAGGACGCGAACTCATCGTTTTTGATGGCTGCATAATATTCCATGGTGTATATGTGCCACATTTTTCCTGTCCAGTCTATCATCGATGGGCATTTGGGTTGGTTCCAGGTCTTTGCTATTGTAAACTGTGCTGCAATGAACATTCGTGTGCATGTGTCCTTATAGTAGAACGATTTATAATCCTTTGGATATATACCCAGTAATGGGATTGCTGGGTCAAATGGTATTTCTATTTCTAGGTCCTTGAGGAATCGCCACACTGTTTTCCACAATGGTTGAACTAATTTACACTCCCACCAACAGTGTAAAAGTGTTCCTATTTCTCCTGCTGGAGAGGATGTGGAGGATCTTGTTATATTATTAAAATTATGTCCTTTGTAGATTCAAAAACTAAATCTTCTAAAAAAAAATTGCAATAGCAAACAAGGCTCAAAGTTCCAATATTTCTCTCAGCACCATTTCTTTGAGTCACATTCTTTTAGTTTGTAAGTAATTCTTCAGAGTAAACATAAAACTATAGAAAATGTAGAAAATTAATTGGTTTTCATTGAGGGAGGTCCATGAATAAGTTGTTTTCTTTTTGAGTCATACTTGTAACTAGGTGAAAACATCGCTTCCCAGCATAGATTATATTCAGAGCCAAAAAGCTCTTGTAGAATTTAGTGTATTTTTTTACATAGTTCCAGCATTGTAGCACTGTTGATTAGTTACAAGCTCTACTGTTATTACTAAATTGGATATATGAAGTACTACTTATCTCCTTTAGTTAAATTAAAATATAACTGACTAAAAGTGAAAAAACAAGGAAGAAAAAGGGAGGAAAGGAAAGAGGGATGCGGAGAGAGAGAAGGAAGTAAGGAGGGGAGGAAGAAAAGAAAAAAGGAGAAACAAAGCAAGAAGGAAAGAAAAAGAAAACAATTGAAGGGAAATCAGTATAACTTAAATGAGTGTTATCTTTTTATAGGGATGGCTTCTAATCTGCAGCCATTTATTCTGTTGGTTTTAATTGTACTCAAAACAGGAGAATAGTACTACAATATTTTATAGCCACAGCCAGCACAAATATTTTCCGAAGTATGACCCATATGCCCTGTAGGATCTCCATAACATTTAAGATACATACTGTGAGAACTCAGTGTCCTCAGGAAGTCTTGCTCATTTCCCCCAAGAGGATCTCAGGTTATCATAGTAACCTCTAGTTAATTAGTCTTTTCATACATCATTTCCCCATCTTACACGTGCTGGGCCACCTCTGCAATAGATCTACCTATGTGCAACTCAGATGTTTTCCTATCCTCAGTGTTCAAACACCATACACACACAGACGTACACATACTCGCACGCACAGGTGCCCATGGTCATGTGTGCACACATGCACACATAAAATGCAAACAATACGCAAAACGTTTCTTAGTATAATACTCTCTAAGAAGGTGTGTGAGACAGGAGAATGAAGGGAGGTGACATTTCAGCCATGGAGCTGAAGTGCTGAGATTTAAAGTTCCCCAGGTGATTCTAATATACAGCCAGGCTTGTCAATCATTGTTTACAGTAATTCAGAATTGCTAAAAGAAATGTTAACATTCTCACTGCAGAAAAATGGTGGGTTAGTGGGGGGATGGATATGTTGATTGGCTTGGTTGTTTCTGTAACATCACATTGTACCCCATAAATATCTTCAATTGTTGTTAGTCAAATAGAAATTTAAACAAAAACATAATTCTGGTATAGCAGCTGAAGATCTTTTTTTTTTTAACCTTGTTACATACACTCTGGGTAGCTTGAATAGCATTTCAATGTGTACACTGAACTAGAGGTGTCTTTTTGTCTTATTCGTTGCTCCCTAGCAGCTAAAACAGACACTGGTACATAATATGTACGAAGTAACATTTGCTTAATGCATGGACAAATTAGTCATTCAGTGAATTAGTATATTCAAAGCAAGATTAAAATGTATTTCTAACCTGTTGGTAGACATAATGGGATGTTACCTTTGCTTCACATTTACTTCCTTAAGCTTTAATGCGCTCTCAGGAGTGATGAATAAGAGCAGAATTTCTTTTTAAAATCTGAGGTTTGGGGGAGGGGTCTCTGAACTTCCTAAAACTGAATGCACAATTTTGTTTATCTGTCTTATTTTTCACCCTTGAAAGAATATCTGACTTTTCATGTATTTTCAAAGTTGTCCAACAATCCTGAAAGATTGAGAATGACCCAGTCAGAGAATGTATAGTTCTTCCCTTGACAGGCATTTTTCTCTCAGTGAAGGTTCGTCTCTGATTCTCTTACAAAGCTAACTTGCCTTGTGTATTTAAATAGGATTTAGTAGCAAACATATACATTTCACACTTTCAGTAACCTCAGGTCGAATAATATGATATTCACTTATGGCGCTAACGAAGTAGAATGTGAAAATCGTGAATGGAAATGAGGAAATGTGCCAGTAGCCTGAACTTTTGATAGTTTTATACCTGCTTCCCTTTACTCAAGACAGATTTGGCCAATTACAGGAGCAAGGGTTTAAACGCCTTCTGACTCCACAAAGGTGTGTTTGGTTCTGCAAATGTACCGATTCCCCTGCTCTCTCTTATTACATGATTGGAAGCACCAGTTGCTCAGAAGTGCTAAGCAAATAGCCGCTTGCTTGCTGGAGCTGGAGCAGTAAGGGGGATTTTGAGCCAGTAAATGGTGTGCAACGTCCCTTATATATTCCTTGCAGCTTTGGAAAATCAGCAAAGGTCATTTGCTATTATTTTGTGAATTAGCAAAGTCCTGTTTTCATATTGCTTTTTTCTGTTAAACCATGTTTGCCTTTGTGTAAACATAAATTGGTAAATCAAAAGAACCCATTTGGTAAATATATATTGAGTGATTACAGTTTGCAAATTACCGTAAAACAACTCCATTTAATAAACTTTTTTTTATCTTTAAAGATAAGAAGCAGTTAAAGATCACTAAGATGAAAAATAAACCAATGAATATACTTGTATGTTAACATGATTAACATTGTTGGTTACATTTTTGTGATACTAATTTTCGTAAAACAGTGATGAGACTGATTTTTCTATTTTTATGTAATCTGAGGTGATAAAATAATTTGCAGCCTCTGTATATTGAATTTCAAGTGGAATTTGAGGAATGTGGGAATGACCGTAAGAATTAATAAGGTTTTTTAAAAGATCAATTTTGTCCATTCAGACATTATACATGTGACTATTATAGATTTTTTCAAACTGTCAGGTTCTCCTTACTGTGAATTTAAATCTGATGAGCATAGTTCAGCTTTTTAAATAGGACTCTGAAGTGTTTTGTTTTAATAGCAGTTTTAAATTCATGGCAATTTATACTAATATTCCATGATTGTGACATTCTTTACAGATTTACTGATCCGGAGGTCTTGTGTATAATCTCACGTCAAACAGAATAAACTTTGTCATCTACCACCATCTCCCTCATCTACCCGTTGCCTCTTTTACATAATACCAATAGCCTTGAACAATTTACTTCACCTCTTTGGACTTTAGTTTCCCTTTCAGTATGGTTAGAACAGTAAACCAACTTTCTGGGTCAGACTCAGATATATTTGTCTCAAAAGCCTTTCAGGATCAACTGCTCAGGCAATCTTTTGGTGAAGCCAAGGTTGAGAAACTGCTGACATAGAGCAGGTGTCAGCTCACTGTTATTCAAGGATCAAAGCTAGCCCACTACTTGATTTTACAAATATCAGTTTATTGGAACACAGCCATGCTCATTCATTTATGTATTGCCTGTGATTGATTTTGTGCTACAATGACAGACTTGAATATTTGTCATGGAGGCTTTATAAACTGCAAAGCCACAAATATTTACTATTTGGCCCTTTACAGGGAAAGTTTCATAGCCCCTATCATGTAGGGAAGAATATAGGATCTGAAGTCAGATAGAACTAGATTTCAAATCTGGTTCTTGCTTTTATTTACTGTATAATATGAGATAAGTCATTTCAAGTCTCTGAGCTTCATGTATGGTGATTGTGAGGATTATATGAGATAACATATTCGAAGTGCTTCAGTGTAGCCAGGCACATAATAAATGCTCAGGGAATGTTTGTTGCTACTCTTTTTTTTTTTTAATTGTACTTTAGGTTCTGGGTTACATGTGCAGATCATGCAGCATTGTTGCATAGGTACACACATGGCAATGTGGTTTGCTGCCTCCATTCCCCCGTCACCTACATCTGGCATTTCTCCCCATGTTATCCCTCCCCGACCTCCCCATCCCCCCACTATCTCTCCCTTGGCCCCTCCCCCAACAGACCCCACAGTCTGTGATGCTCCCTTCCCTGCGTCCATGTGTTCTCATTGTTCAACACCCACCTATGAGTGAGAACATGCAGTGTGTGATTTTCTGTTCTTGTGTCAGTTTGCTGAACATTATGGTTTCCAGATTCATCCATGTCCCTACAAAGGACATGAACTCATCGTTTCTTATGGCTGCATAGTATTCCATGGTGTATATGTGCCACATTTTCCTTGTACAGTCTATCATCGATGGGCATTTGGGTTGGTTCCAGGTCTTTGCTATTGTAAACAGTGCCGCTATGAACATTCGTGTGCATGTGTCTTTATAATAGAATGATTTATGATCCTTTGGGTATATACCCAGTAATGGGATTGCTGGGTCAAATGGAATTGCTATTTCTACGTCCTTGAGGAAGTGCCACACTGTCTTCCATAATGGTTGAACTGGTTTACACTCTCGCCAACAGTGTAAGTGTTCCTATTTAGTACTTCATTTTCTCCTCCTTCTCAATCTCTCACTCTCTATTTCTCTCTCACACACACTCACACATACACAAATGAATGTATACAAAATATCTAGGAAATAAGACTAGCCCCCAAAAGACAGATTTGGTAATACCCTGAATACTGCAAGGTACTATAAGTTTAGACATTACTGGGAAGCTACAGCAAGTTGTACTCCCAGAAATTGTGAGCATAGTTGCTTCAGAAACAATGAAAACATTTAATTCTGGAGTCTCAAGTATCTCTTTCTTGTGGGATTTTAATAAATAAAATGCTAAACCAACAATATGAATGTTTAATAAATATTGAACATCTACCACATGTCAGCTACTAGGCTAAGTGCTGAGAACATGATGATGAATAAGTCATGATAATTGCCTTCAAGAGCCTTAAACCACAGTGGTAAAGATCAGTAAGTAAAGAGTCAATTACAGACTGCGTAAGTCATAATATAATGTTTTACATAGAATGTTATTTTAAGTATGTGTTAATAATAACATGAATGTATAAGTAGTAACAGAATGTGTTACACAGAATGTGTTACAATTAACAATTACTCTGATTAGTGCTGAGGTACCCCTTCTTGTACAATGCACCTCAAGACCTATCTTGTTCATCTTATATTTTAGCACTCTTCATTCCCTAGAGAACATATTAGAAGGAGTCCAGAGCAGGAACAGGCAGATAAGTTAAGAGACTAGTAGAATCATCAAGGCAAAATGTAAGGATAGCTTGGCAGTGGTGGTGGTGGAGATGGAGAAAAGTGAACTTATTCTATAATTTTGAAAGTAAAATTAAGAAGTTTCTCTTGAATTGCATATGGGGAATGATTAAGAAGCAATTGTTGAGAATAAGTGCCAGGGACATAGCTTCTGCAACTTCATGTCTAACAGTGTTGATTCTTGAGATAAGGTACATTGGAAGAGGTCTAGGTTTTGTAGATGTGCTAGATACATTCCATTTACCTTTCTTGATTTTTCTCTTTATTCTTCTCTGACCTACTTCTGCCCTGGGGCGCTGCCATTATAGACTCCATAGACTCATACTCCTTGCTCTCTGATATCTTGTATTTAGCCAATGAGAGGCTCTGACAGGAGATCACTAGGCAATTGGAGAGAGAAACTGATGCGTTTTTTCCCTGGCACTTATTGCTTGTCCACAGTCTATTAGTGGTTTTATTCCTCTGACTTAAGGCCACTGTTGTTTTAGGGTAGTACATTCCTAAGCTATAATTGGCCGAAGACTCCAATTATGTCTTTTTCTCCTGTCCCCTTGAGGCCTATGAATGGCAACATCTCACTGTTACTGTGCTAGGGTGGTTCAAGATCCTTTACTGGTTTCTATAAACCTGACCACAATATTTATAAATAGTCTTTCTATTTATCCCTTTCCAAGGAGTCATCTGTAACTACTGGGACTTGGATAGATAAAATGTGTAATATTATAGTTTGGTGTCCACTTCTGAGTTTGAGTAGTTTTTAAGATAGAGTAAAGGTCAACAGTAGAGATTAATTTGTATGTTTGGAGCTCAAATAAATGGTCTAGGATAGGGTTATACCATGTTCTAGACACTGTGCTGGACACTTTGAAAACATTTCTTTATAATACACTAACTTTGCCATGTGCAGTGGCTCACGCCTGTAATCCCAGCACTTTGGGAGGCCAAGGTGGGCAGATTGCTTTGAGCTCAGGAGTTCTAGACAAGCCTGGGCAACATGTAGAAACCCCAACTTTGCAAAAATTACAAAAATTCACCAGGTGTTGGTGACTCACACCTGTAGTCCCAGCTACATGGGAGGCTGAGGCTGGAGAATCTCTTGAGTTCAGGAAGCAGAGGTTGCAGGGAGCCAAGGTCACACCACTGCACTCCAGCCTGGGTGGCAGAACTAGATGCTGTCTCAGTGATAATAATAATAATAATAAACTCTATGATCTAGCACTCTTACTGTACTAGGGGTGAGAAACCATCCTGGATTTCCTGGAACTGAGACATTTCCTCAGATGTGAGGCTTCTCACTACTATACCAGAAAATTTTGGGATGAACCAGCATTAATTTGTCACCCTATGGTTTACCATTTGGAATCTGAGGCTCAGAATATTTAAGAATCTATTTTAAAGTCCCCCAGGTAGGTAGAGGCTAGAATTGGGATTTTCCCAAACCTTATCTGAATTTAACAACTAAAATATTTTCACTACAGATCATTCAGTCTCATGCCTGAATTTTCCTTAGAATAATCTGAAGTCTTAACTTAAAAAAATAAAAATCTCGAAAAAAACTAATGAATTAACTCAAATTTTAAAACAGCATGTCAACCACTGAAGGAGCACAACATAAAGATAAATAATATACATTCCTTGCCCTTAAGGTGTCTATAATCAAGTCAGAAAGTTGGACATGTTAAAAAAAAAAAAAACTAAATATGAAAAGGCACAAGTAATGAGTGACAAAGCCAGAAACTGATGAGTCTGACAGGCAGACCCTGACCCCACAATGGATGAAGAAATTCACTAAGAGACAGAATACAGTAGAAGAGTGGGCTAGGGGTGTCCGTGGCCACTCACCCGAAGAAGTTAATGGCCACCGGCCCTGACATGCTGGCCTTCCCAGCCATTATTCAGCACACATTAAATGACAAAGGCTTTGAGTCAACATCACTAGAGGATAAAGATTAAAGGCCAGGTTCTGATACCTAAAGCAAACACCATCTGTGGGTAATAAACTTCTGCCCACCCCTCACCAGTAGAAGGCAGTTATGCACATGTGAATGATCAAAGGTTTGCTAATGGAAGTGGGTGTAAACAGACCTGTCTGGGGAAGCCTCCATACAATTCCAAGTATTCCTACTCTGTTCTAATGCCCTAGGTTAAGAACTGACCACCTTTGGCCCATTCTCTTATCTGAAGCTATGTAAACAACCTGGCCTTCCAAGGGGGTTTTGTGACTATTCCTTATACCTCTCTCTAATATTTTTTCCTTAATATTTTTGCCACCTTCCTGACTGAATTACCACATTGATACCAGGACTGTCTCAAATGCTATAATGGAAGTAAAATAAAAGTGTTCTCAAACACAATACATGAATAAATAAGAGAATGAATAAATGAATGAATGAATGAATTCATTCCTCAGAGCACACTTGCATCAGACACGATGCTAGCTGTGGGAGACTGAAACATACCTATGATTTTGAGGAAGTGACAACTGTGGTGTTAAACAGGTGTGCAAAGATATTATTTTTATGGTTAGTGAAAAAAATGAGCTAGTTAGTGGGTTGCCTATGATCACATGATTATTAAAGATTAGAACTGAGCTTTGAACTCAGATATGACTCAGAAACCATCAGGACTATAAAATTGACAAGGGAATGGTAGAATGAATAGTTACATAAATGTGACTTGGGGAGCATGGAAACTAGAATTAGAAGGCACGTGGCAAAACAACATAAAAATGCTCAATGCTATTAAATACATGTCAGTGTGGAGGATAAAGGCAACCTATAGATATCATGGAAGGAAAGTGAAAGGCATTAGGTCTTGGGATTCTAATGAAGTCTGAATATTTACTTTATGATTCACAATATATTCTTCTAATTTAAGCATATGCTTATGTAGCGTATCAACTCCCCTATTCCTAATGTGCAAAGTGTAGAAGAAAAAAAATAAATGATAGGCCTCTGCCTTAGAAGAATTTTTGGTCTAGTGAAGGATAAAATAAAACAACTTACAGAGGCAATTGCTGTGGGAAAGACAGAGGTGGCTTAAGTGAAAAAAACATACATTTTTCAGGGGAAAAGGAAAAGAAGAGTGATTCAGGTACAGAAACAGTAAAACAAAGCCAAAAGCTTGGATGTCTGTGAATTGCTGGAGAAACAGCTAATTGATCTGCCAACTTGTCCTCTAGCTTGCTGATTGGAATCCTAGTGTTAGGGTTCAGGGGAGCCCTCAGCTTCCCTGAGAGGATGTTTCTCCAAGGTTCTTGGTCTCCTGCTCTCTCAAGAACGAGAGAGGGGACCAGGTGTGCTCGCAAAGTAAATACGGGACCCCAAACAGAGTTTTTGCAGAAAGTGAATTTATTTTAGGTAGAGAAAGAAAAAAACAAGGAGAAGAGGAAAACTTCCACAAGAGAGAGAGAAAGTAGGTGGAAGGGGATTCCAGAGGGGAAATCCAGGAGAGAGAAAGATGGCTTCCACGAGGGGAGTATTCCTGGAAGGGGACCCAAACATGGAGTCTAAAGGGGTGTGGAAGAGGGGGACTTTTAACCTGGGAGGAACCCCCACCTTATCCAAGACGTCAGGCCAATGAAAGGAGTTCCTTAGAACTTCCGCTGGAGTGATTGACTTGGTTCTTCCCGCGGCAGCACAAAAATTTAAAACAGACGGTTAAATCTCCTGGATGGAAAGAGATGGGAAGGGGGCATGGCAATGGGAAGTTCTTGCCCTTAAACCTATGCCCCCATGTGGACCTAGAAAGAGAACATATTCCCTCACTAGAATACGCTTCTCCTAGGCATATTTATAATACTGGAAAAAAAAAAAAAAAACTTTGCTTTTATTAAAGTCAGACTAGAAAAGTATAGATAAATGGGATTAAATGAGGTTCATGTTAATGGTTGAGACTGTGGTGCTCTAATGAAAATTGGAATTTAGAATTAGATTATGTCATCTGGGGGCATTTAAAGAATAAGGCAGTTTCCCTAATTGAATGTGCTTTGTATAGAGATGTATAGGCAGCAAACCAGATTCCACAATAGGCATATTCAAATAGCTTTGCTTATGTTAGACGGTGATTGCCAAAAAAATCATCTGGTGATGTAGTTCAGAGATTCTATATTTTTAAAAAAAATTGAATAAGACTTTTTGAATAGACTCATGCAAACATTATGACCACTATTTTTAAAAAGTTAGTTTGATGTAAACTAATTTTTGGTAACACACAGTCTTTTGATAAATTATTATGTAGTGTTTTGGCGTTCTGTGTAGACCCTAATTAGGTTTGTTTCCTGATATTTGAAAGTCAGTAAAATAGTGGTGCCATATTTCTAATAGGAAGTAAAATCGTGAGGGGTGGCTGAGCTGCAAGCCAGGTGAGAGAGAGCATCAGAATGAGAAATGCATTACAGTCTGCTGGGAGAGGTTTATGATTGGAAATGATTAGTGGAAAGTAAGATTTTGCTGATTTGTTTTTAAATGAGAAAAATCTTAGAACTATTAGTAATGCAAGTGTGACCTTTATCAAGTTGTTGCTCTGAAATGGTCATGAAAGTGAATAATGATATCTTGCAATTATTACACTATTTAGAACTCTATCACCACACTACTCTGTGGTGGAAACTACTATGGTGAATTCTTACAATAGCTTGTTTTGAAGTGTAAATAATATGTATTTTTATTTTTGTGTTCACCCCCTTAACTGAGCCTTCTAAAGGATGATATCTGCTTTCCAGACACATTTCGACTACAAATAAGTGATGATGAATAAAATTAATAAAATGAGTCATTTCTCCTTTAGATGCAACTATCTTTTTTCATATGCCTGCCAAGAGCTAAGAATGCTACTCAGATTTCCACATAAATGATATAATGTAATTATCATAACCTGTGAAAATGTTTAATTATTCTATTTCACCAATGATTAAACAGACAGTTGGAGAAGTAAAGTGACTTGTTTGCTTCCACACAGGGATTAAACCAAAGGTGAACCTTATTCTCTTCCATATAAATATTTTCCTTGGCCGGGCTCAGTGGCTCACGCCTGTAATCCCAGCACTTTGGGAGGCTGAGGCAGGCGGATCACGAGGTCAAGAGATCGAGACCATCCTGGCCGACATGGTGAAACCCCGTCTCTACTAAAAAATACAAAAATTAGCTGGATGTGGTGGCACACGCCTGTAGTCCCAGCTACTCGGGAGACTGAGGCAGGAGAATCCCTTGAACCCAAGAGGTGGAGATTGCAGTGAGCTGAGATTGCGCCAGTGCACTCCAGCCTGGCGCCTGGCAACAGGGCAAGACTCTGTCTCAAAAAAAATATATTTTCCTTAATATCTTCAGGAATGCCACATTTTGAGATAATATTAAGAAATGAAGGGCAAATTATACAGTTAGGATATACCAATCAAGCAAAAGAATGAAAACACTTTTATTACATTTAGACAGTAGAAAGAGAAAATCTTCATAATGCATTCATAGTACCTTTTTTTGGGATTAATTATTGATAGATTGCTTGGTAATACTAAAGTATCAAATACAATGATAAAAAGGTAATTAAGAGTTATGGGCTGCAGGATTGCCAGATATATGATTTGGTAGCCATATTTTCAACATTTATCAAATATTAGTTAAATACCTCCTTGTGTCAGCTCCAGAGTTGGCTTTTCCTTTCTTGGACCCATGTTGTATCTATTTTTTTTTCTACAACGGACCTGTGAACTCTAGATATGTGAGACAGTTCTCAGGCAATTAAGAAAGTTTATTTTGCCAAGCTTAAGGACACGCTCATGCCTGTGACACAGCCTCAGGATGTCCTGACATAATGTAGCCAAGGTGGCTGAAACACAGCTTCATTTTACACATTTTAGGGAAAAGGAAACATCAATAAATATACGTAAGATGTACATTTGTTCAGTCCAGAAAGGCAGGAACAACTCAAAGCAGGGCAGAGGCTTCCAGGAAGTAGGTAGATAAGAGACAAATGGTTGCCTTCTTTGGAGTTTCTGATTAGCATTTTACTGAATAGGCAATTTGGAGGAATAGTCATTTTTGCCTTAGTCTAGCTTAGTGAAACAATAGGGAAAAGGAAGCAATCAGATATGCATTTGTCTCCCATAAGCAGAGGATGACTTTGAGTTCTGTTTGTTTTTTGCCCACAAGGAATTTCCTTATAATCAAATAGTGAGAACGATATGTAGCTTTTTTATCTTAGTAGGTATATATTTTGGAATAGAATGGGAAGCGGGTTTGCCCTAAGCATTTCCCAGCTTGACTTTTCCATTTGGCTTAGTGATTTGGGGGTCCAGAGATTTATTTTCCTTTCACACCCTGATAGTAAATATTTTAGACTTTGCAGCCTGTCGTTCCCTGATGCATTCAATCAATTCTGCATTTGTTGTGAGAAGCATCCGTAGAAAATACTTCAACAAATAGGCATGGCAGTGTTTCGATAAAACTTTAAAAACACAGGGAGAGAACTGCATATGGCTTATGTGAAGTAAGTTATGGTAGTTGATCATTTTCTGCATTTATTTCATCACAGAATTTAAAAAGATAATTCTCGCTTACAGAATTAAGTATTTTTAACAAATGTACTCACAGAAATGTGTGAGTATATTTTACATGTTTAGAGAAATAAAATAGGATATTGAGGTATGAGTAACAAATTAAAAACTATGTATTTCACTTGGAAAGTTGACAAAGGTAAAAAGTGTTTGACACAGAAAAAAATAGAAAATATATAAAGTTTACAATATCTGTTTAAAATGTAATCAGAGTTCTAACATTTTCTGTTTGGTTATCCCCAGATCTGGATACCATGCCTTTCAACTGATTTTCCATAACATTAGGATAATCACAAGACAGGATACTGTTAAAGTCCGTGTGTAATAAAATTGAAAACAACAGTTTAAAAATTCATTTAGGTATTCTATCTCAATATTTTTGGATAATATGTAATAAATCTTCTGTGAAACTTACATAAATCCAAAAAATAGAAAATAGCATTTAAAAATGATTATCTTTACTTATCTAGTAAGATTTATCCATCATTTTAGTTTTTTTATTTAGAAACATTTGGTTATTAATTGGCATTTGGGTGAAAAAATATCTATGATCAAATTAGTGTAGAAAATGGTCAATTATTCTAGTATATGGTACAGGAACCATATACAGCTCTCTGCTAGTCTTTGTAAATAAAGTTTTATTGAAACACAGCATAATTTTTGAAATATTATCTATGGTTGCTTCTCACAATAAATGCGGAATTGATTTGATGCAACAGAGATATATGGGAGACAAAGTTTAAAATATTTACTATCTGACCCTTATACATAAAAGGTTTGCTAACCCCGGCTCTAAACAAAGTAATTTGCTTTATTGTTAGAAATCACATAACTTCTACTTATCTATTGTAAGTCTAAATTTTCAAGAAGAAGATATGTTAAATAGATATTATTTTCCAAACTGTTTGATCATAGTACTGTTTTTGACTCAGCTGATACCAATCAGCTTCTGGTATTAGTGTCCTATTGTATAATTTCAGATGTGTTATTGATTAATTGGAGAAGTCTAACACATACATTCACACTCCACTGTAACTTCCAGACTAACGTAGCTAAAGACACAGAAACCTAACAGACACAGATTATCACAGTACAATATCTCTTGGCTCCGAGGCTTCCATTGAGTGTAATGCAGCTGTGGATGATGCTGTCTGAAACAGGTAGAACCTTATCAGATTTAAAAGAAAAGCTTAATTTTGAGTTATTCCGTAGTTTTTATATACTCAGGGCTCACATATCTATTCAAGAAAAATGCATACAGTCTCTTTGCTTAGTATTTCCATTTAAGGGAATGTTTGCAAACATTAGGTTTTCCCTGGTGATGGTCAAAATTCAGTATCAGTGAGGTCACATCCCTAACTAGGAAGAAAAATGGAGTTCGTATCCAAAAGTACTTAAGAAGTACTTCTTTCTAGCTTCCCAGCATCCTGGAAAGCCTGTTTTCCTACATCTATAAAACACATGCTTTTTTAGACAATAGTTTTAAAGGTGTATATTACCACTATATCATTTACCTGTCTGATATTTTTTTGAAGATGCACATTATTTCATTAGGAATTATTTCTATTCTTTTTTACTACTTTGTTAAAAGTAAGAGATCTAGAATGGGTGATAAATGTTATAAAATACCTCTTTATATCTGTCAAAGAGATCATATATTTTATCTCATTTGACCTATCAAAGAAGTGAATTCCTTTATTCTGATTCTTAATATTAAATCATTATTTCATAAGTATATTTGAAATAATATTAAATAATAAATAATATTAAAGCATTATTTCATAAGTATATTTACATACCTAATGTTTAGTTAATAATCAAAGTCATATAACATATAGACAAACAAACTAAAATCTTTGAGATAATGGCAACAGAAACAATTGTCAAATTCAACCAACTAGCAAGGACTATAAACACTGGAATTATCAGAAAAGTATTATAAAATGAGTGAGTATATTTAACATGTCTAGAGAAATACAAAAAAGGTATTTCAGCATGAGTAAGAAATAAGAAACCATTATATTGTAACTAGAAAAATTTAACAAAGCATAAATAGATCTTTCTAGAAAAAAAAAGGTCACTTAAAACTTGGTGTAAGGTTTAAATTAAAGCTTAATATTAGCTGAACAGCATGTTGAACATAGCTAAAGAGAATTGGTAAACTTTATAATACATCTAAAATTACTCAGAATTTAGCACACAGCAACTAAGATGGAAAGAATGGACATTAAAAATAATGCATGGCAGACTAAAAAAGATTAAAAGGCATCTGATCAAAATACTAGAGGGATGGAATAGAAAAAAATGGAGGATAAGAAATTTTCAGTGAGTTAATAGCTAAATATTTTACACAATTGATGAAAGAAATTTATCTTCAAATAGGAATTTCTAACAAACACAAAACAGGATGAATAAGGTTAAGTCCAAATCTAAGCACAATATAGACAATCTTGAAAAATACTAAAACTAAGAAATAATATTAATATCAGTCAGATAAATTGTATAGGTCATCTTAAAAGACTAACAGAGTTGAAATGGCAACTGCAATGATGGGATCCAGGAAATCTCCAATAATCATGTATTTAGAAAATATCTCTTAAAAATAAGAGTGAATTCATTATTATTTTTATGTAAACAAAACCTTTGGATAACTTATTTTCAAAAATTAGTCATATCTCTGGTGAACTGTATTCCTAGGTATTCTATTTGTGTCAGTCACAAATGGGATTTCCTGCCCAATTTGGGCCTCATCTTGGCTGTTGTTGTTGTATAGGAATGCTAGTGATCATTGTACATTGATTTTGTATCCTGAAACTGCTGAAGTTGTTTATCACCTGAATGAGCTGACCAGGGAGGTAAAAGATCTCTACAATAAGAATTACAAAACACTGCGCAAAGACATCAGAGATGGAACAAACAAACGGAAAAACATCACATGCTCATGGATACAGAGAATCATATCATTAAAATGGCCATACCTCCCAGGGAGGTATGCAATTCCTATGAAACGGCCAATGATATTCTTCCAGAACTAGAAAAAACTATTGTAAAATTCATGTGGAACCAAAAAAGAGCCCAAATAGCCCAGGCAATTCTAAGCAAAAAGAACAAAGCTGAAGGCATCATGTTATCTGACTTCAGACTATACCACAGGGCTACAGTAACCAAAACAGCATTTTACTGGTTCAAAAGCTGGCACATAGACCAAAGGAACAGAATAGAGAGCCCAGAAATAAGGCTGCACACCTATGACCATCTGATCCTCTACAAAGCCGACAAAAACAAACAATGGGTAAAAGACTCCCTATTCAATACATGGTGATGGGATAACTGAGTAGTCCTATGCAGAAGACTAAAGTTGGACCCCTTCCTTACATCATATACAAAAATCAACTCAAGATGAACTAAAAACTTAAGTGTAAAACCCAAAACTGTAAAAATCCTGGAACATAAACTAGGCAATACCATACTGGACATAGAAATAGGTAAAGATTTCATGATAAAGACATCAAAAACAATGGCAGCAAAAGCCAAAAATGACAAATAGGATCTAATTAAATGCTTCTTACAGCAACATAAACTATCAACAGAGTAAACAGATAACCTAAAAAATGGGAGAAAAGCTTTACAAACTATGTATCTGAAAATGTCTAATACCCAGCATTTATAAGGAAATTAAGCAAATTTAAGAGAGGAAAATAATTTTATTCCACATGGAAAGTAATTCAGAGAACTCCCTGCTATATGGGTGCCTCCAAGCATACACAGTATCAGCTCATGTGTCTCCAACCACTGTAATACTACATATTCTTGCATTTAAATGATAGATTTCAAATAAATGATGATTGCATCATAATTGTAAAGATAAGAAACAGAACCTGAAGTATTACAATTTTTGATTCTGTGTGGCCATTTAGAGTTTCTTAAAAATGATTTTGAGGTTTAATTTATGTGCAATAAATGCACTCAAAGTTCAATATAAAAGTGGGCAAAGGGCGTGAACAGACACATTTCAAAAGAAGACTTATATGTGGCCAAAAAGCATATAAAAATAGCTCAGTATCACTCATCATTACAGAAATGCAAATCAAAACCTCCATGAGCTACCATCTCACACCAGTCAGAATGGCTATTATTCAAAAGTCAAAAAATAACATACTGATGAGGTTCATGGAGAATAACAAACACTTATACGCTGTTGGTGGGAGTGTAAATTAGTTCAACTATTACGGAAATCAGTGTGATAATTCTTCAAAAGGCTAAAAACAGAACTACCATTAAACCCTGCAATCCCATTACTGGTTATATACCCAGAGGAATATAAATCATTCTATCATAAAGATGCATGCACAAAAATATTCATTGCAGCACGATTCACAATAGCAAAGATATGGAATCAACCTAAATCCCCACTGACTGGATAAACTAAATGTGCTACATATACAGCATGGAATACTATGCAGCCATAAAGCATCACAAGATCATGTCTTTTGTGGGAATAGGGATGGAGCTAGAGGCTGTTATCCTTAGCAAACGAATACAGGAACAGAAATCCAATACTGCATGTTCTCATTTACAGGTGGGAGCTCAATTATGAGAATTCATGAACACAAAGAAGGGAACAACAGACACTGTTGTATACTTTGTGTGGAGGGTGGGAGGATAGAGAGAAGCAGAAAAGATAACTATTGGGTAGTGGGCTAAATATCTGTGTAATGAAGTAGTCTGTACAACAAACCCCTGTGACATGAGTTTCCTATGTAACAAATTTTCATGTGTATCCCTGCACCTAAAATAAAAGTTAATAAAATTGAAAAAAAATCCATCAAACAATGAACAATACTTTTAATCATGCATATTTTCAGAGAATAAAAAATGATACTCTTCAACTGATTTATTGAGGCTCATATAACATTTATAACAAAACCAGAGAAGAACATTATAATGAGATAGTTTCATGCTGGTATTTGTCATAAACATGAATGCTAAAATCTTTAAAAAAATTGCAAACAACTCCCATTCATATTCCCCCTGTGTCCCTCCCTCCCTCAGTTATTTCCTCCCCACCTATATTAATATATATATATATCATATATATTAGTATTTATGTGTATGTAGAATCACGGTAAGATTGTTTATTCCAAGAATGCAATATTGCCTTCATGTTAGAAAAATGTAATTCATCAATTAAGACATTAAAGTTGAAGTACCATATTATTTCAACATGCAGAAAAAGCTTTTGCTTAAAAATTTCAATTTCAACTTTATGAATTTCATATAGGATGAAAAATGTTAGCAAACAGAAAACAGAAGAGAACTTCTTTACTTAATAAAATATATTGATGAAATTAAAACAAATTTCATACTGCAATAGCATTCACTTTAAAATATGGCGTAAAAGAAGAAAGAGTCTCATTAATATAGTTACTAGAGGCCTAAACCAGTGCAATTAGACAATAAAGAAAAAATTTAAATAAATTAAATGAATATATTTTGTAAGTGAAGTCATTATTTACTAAGCCAGTGTAGGGTAGTGATTTAAGAGAATGAGCTTTGGTGCCAAACTGCCTGGGTCCAGATCCCGCTTCTGGAACTTACTAACTATAGGTTCTTAGATAGACTCTGTGTGTCTTAGTTTCCTCATGTGAAAAATATGGATAATAATAGTGCTAGTATGATAATTAAGTTACATCCAATTGCTGACTTATGGTGGTTCGACTTATGAAGGTTTTTTTTTTTTTTTTGGTCGTTGTTTGTTTGCTTGTTTGTTTTTTGAGAGAAGTTTCACTTTTGTTGCCCAGGCTGGAGTGCAGTGGTGCGATCTCAGCTCACTGCAACCTCTGCCTCCCAGGTTCAAGTGATTCTCCTGCCTCAGTCTCCCAAGTAGCTGGGATTACAGACATGTGCCACCATGCCCGACTAATTTTTTGTATTTTTAGTAGAGACGGGAGTTCTCCATGTTGGTCATGCTGGTCTCAAACTCCTGACCTCAGGTGATCTGCCCACCTTGGCCTCCCAAAGTACTGGGATTACAGGCGTGAGCCACTGTGCCCAGCCATGATGGTTTTACTTACGATTTTTTCTTTTTTTTTACTTCTATTTAAATTCTTTTTTTTTTTTCCTTCAACTTTAAGTTCATGGGTACATGTGCAGGTTTGTTACATAAATGAACTGTGCCATGGTGTTTTGCTGCACAGATCATCCCATCACCTAGTTATTAAACCCATCATCCATTAGCTAATTCTTCCTGATGCTCTCCCTCCCACACCCCTTCTACCCCCACCAACAGGCCCCAGTGTGTGTTTCTCCCCCTCCCATGGATCCATGTGTTTCATCATTCAGCTTACATTTATAAGAGAGAACATGTGGTGTTTGGTTTTCTGTTCCTGCACTAGTCTGCTAAGGATAATGGCTTCCAACTTCATCCATGTCCCTGCAAAGGACATGATCTCATTCCTTTTTATGGCTGCATAGTATTTTGTGGTGTTTATGTACCACGTGTTCTCTAAGAAGATATACACGTGCCAACAGACATGAAAAAAAGCTCATCATCACTGATGATTACAGAAATGAAAATCAAAACCACAATGGGATACCATCTCATGCCAGTCAGAAGCGCTATTATTAAAAAGTCAAGAAACAACAGATGCTGCCGAGGTTGCAGAGAAAAAGGAATGCTTTTATACTGTTGGTGGGAGTATAAAATTAGTTCAACCATTGTGGAAGACAATGTGGCAATTTCTCAAAGACCTAGAGGCAGAAATACCATTTGACTCAGCAATCCCATTACTGGGTATATATCCAAAGAAATACAAATTATTCTATTATAAAGATAAATGCATGGGCAGCAATATTCACAATAGCAAAGACATGGAATCAACTTAAATGTCCATCATTGATAAACTGAATACTTATGATGTTTTCATTTGTGATGTACTTATCTGAAGGCAACCACGTCATAAGTAGAGGAGGACTATAAGTTACAATGGGGCTGTTTTCTACTGAATGCATATCATTTTCATGTAATCACACTCAAAAAATTGTAATTTGAACCATAATAACTTGGGGGCCGTCTTCTGCACTGTCAGAATTAAATACATTTTCTTCTTATGATATTTTTATATATAATGTGTTTATCAGGACATGCCCTCATCATAAGTTGAGAAGCATCTGTAGTTAATTTTTGTGGAGTGTTTAGAAGTAAAATTAGTGCATGGTAAGGGTTATGTATGTGATCATTTAAAAAAATCGTAAGTGATAATGATTTTCTGAAGCTGCCATCAGTCTCTGGCCTGCAGCTATCACACACATCTACCCTACTGTGCTACATGTATATTACTGTGTTTCTACCATGATAAGAAAATGGTTGGGAAAATTAATGAGAAAATGAAATTTCACATGTGATATCATGTACAAAAATCTATTCTGGCTGGATTAGAGATTTAATTTGGAAAGGCAAAACATTAAAACTTCTGGAAAAACATAGGACTGCACTGCTTAATAGAATGACCGCTAACTACACATAGCAATTAAAATTTGAATTAATTAAATAAAACTAAAATTACCATTTTTCAATGCATTAAGTGAAAGCATCCAATAGACACATATGACCATTGGCTAATATATTGGATAGCATCAATTGTGGAACATTTTATCACCAGAGAAAGTTTTGGACAGTGTTGGTATCAGTGACTGTTGTTATGGTGCTAAGGCAGGCAGCAAACTTTTTCTGAAAAGGACCTGAAAGTGAATACTTTAGGCTTTGTACTGTATATACAATCTATGTTGCATATTTGTGTTTATATATATATATATATATAATCTGTATTTAAAAAGACATTCTTAAGATGCCATAAACTTACAACAACCTAGAATTTGATAGTGGGCTCTAGTTTGCTGACACTTGCTGTAGGTTAGTGGGAAAATTTCTTAAATATGATATAAGAAGCTCAGCATTTTGTCAAATTAAGTTACACTTAAAAATTTGTATTTATCAAGAGATGCAATAAAAGGAATGAAAAGATAAACCATATATTTGAGAAAGTATGTGTGATACAAAACTGACAAAAAAATGTATCCAGAATATATGACGACCTTAAATATACCAGTAACTGAAAGGAGACAAGTATAGAGCATCACAAAACTCAAATAGTTGGTGAAAATGTAAATTGTCACAACAATATTGAAAAACTTATCTGTTAAAAATGAATATGAGCAAACCCTTTTGCTATCAATTTCATAAATACACACACATGCGCACACACACACACCCCCCCCTACAGAAACTCTTATGCAAATAACCTCAGAGATATGTAGAGAATATCCAAAACAACTTGTTCATAGGAGCTTCAAACTAGAAACAAGCTAGATGTCTGTTAATCTTAGAATCAATAAATATGTATTGTATTTGTATGATGGAATAACAGATAACAATAGCAAACAATGAACTACTTCTTTATCTATTAACATGAATGTATCTGAAAAAATGATATGGAGGAAAATTAAGTCACACAATAATAAGTTCATCATTTCATTTCTGTAAAAGTAAAGAAGCAAAAATAAATAACAGATAATTCAACAGTGCATACATATTTGTAAAAAAACGAAAAGTGAGTGAGTAATTAACGCAAAATTCAAGACATTCAAAAAGTTTGAAGGTTGTAATTTTGTAGGGCACACAGAAAGCTTAGATCACCTTAATAATACTCTATGCATACGTGGATTTATTTTATGATTAATATTAATAGGGTAGTAGATTTGCTGTAATCCCAGCAGTTTGGGAGGCTGAGACAGGTGAATCACCTGAGGTCAGGAGTTTGAGACCAGCTTGACTAACAGTGAAATCCCATCTGTACTAAAAATACAAAAATTAGCTGGGTGTGGTGGCGGGGGCCTGTCATCCCAGCTACTGAGGGGGCTGAGGCAGGAGAATTGCTTGAGCCTGTGAGATGGAGGTTGCAGTGAGCTGAGATTACCCCACTGCACTCCAGCCTGGCCGACAGAGCAAGACTCTGTCTCCGAAATAATAATAATCATAATTTCCTAGATTGTGACTAAAACATTATCTTGTTTTCTGGGATAATATTTTCTACAAGTATGCATTTATTGCTCTTCTTCAGTGTTGGAGCCAACTTCATGTTTTATACAGCATTATTTTCATAAAGTATTAATACCGGATTCTTCAAAGTATGATCCTAGGTCTCTTTATCTTTTCACTTCTCCTCTTCCCAAGCAGTCCCAGCCATGGTTGAGGCCTCAATATACCATGTATTTGTTTCCTTTAAGGTTTACAGTGATATATTATTTCATTAATTTATAGAAATTTATAGAGGATATATTTAGCCCTCCCACAAGTGTTGACTGTCAAGGCTTGTGAAATTGTTAGTTTTACACGCTTTATAGAAAAGAGGAATGTTAGAGCAGACAAGCAATCTAATTGAAGACTGAGCTCTGAACTCTGAAAGGCAAATAAATTACCTCAACCGAATAAGGAGAGAAATACATTCAACTATGAACTAATAATGCAATCTAATGAGTTGACAGGAGGGAAATACTATTAAAATGATGTTATTGAAGAATAAGGTATTTGTAGGTAATAACTTTTTTTTTTTTTTCACACATTGTAACCTATGACTTGAGGGAAATCTTTGTTCACTAAGCCATTATGCCATTGAAGTTGTGAGGCATGAGAGAAAAAGGTTTATATAAATGAGTGTATCTCAATAGGATCTTCCTTAACTACATGTCATTTAGGAGAAGAATAGTTTCACTAATGCTGCTTGAGCACACCTTATTTTATTACTAGACCAGTTAAATTTAAAAAGGATCAATATATCTTATCTTATTATACTGTATTAAAATTAACTTCATGGAACAAGCAAGATTTTCTTTTTTTTGAGACAGAGTCTCACTCTTACCCAGGCTGGAGTGCAGTGGTGTAATCTCGGCTCACTGCAACCTCTGCCACCCGGGTTCAAGGGATTCTCCTGCTTCAGCCCCCTTAGTAGCTGGAATTACAGGTGCCTGTCATTGTGCCTGGCTAATGTTTGTATTTTTAGTAGAGACAGGGTTTCACTATCTTGGTCAGGCTCGTCTTGAACTCCTGACCTCGTGATCTACCCACCTCGGCCTCCCAAAGTGCTAGGATTACAGGAGTGAGCCACTGCACCCCGCCTAGCCAAGATATTTTAATGCTTCATACTCCTGATTCTACTGGTAGACAAAAATGATCATAAAGCACTAGGGACTTTTGATTTATAAAATATTAGGTAATAGAATCACAGGATAATAACATTGAAAGGCCCATTAAGAGAGCATCTTCTCCAACTATGTCTCTTTCATGTTTTCCTTGAAGTGTTTCAGAAACAGACATTTCAACTGGTCCTTTTCTCTAGGACTTCTGCACTTAAACAGCAGATATACTTTTCTGATTTTTAAAGTATTTCATTTTTTTCACATGACACAACATTCTCATTTTTAGTTACTGGTAACAAGACATGTTGGTTACATTTTATATTAATTTTTCATAGTGAAGAAAACCATAAGGTTCTTTAAATATTTCTCATGAAAACATTCATTTACTTATTTTTATTGCTCTATTTGGGACTCATTTATCTTTTTCTACGTAATCCACTATACTCTTGCAAGAATGGCCATAATCAAAAAGTCAAAAAACAGTAGATGTTAGCGTGGATGCGGTGAAGAGGGAACACTTCTACACTGCTGATGGGAATGTAAAATAGTACAGCCACTATGAAAAACAGTGTGGAGATTTCTTAAAAAACTAAAAGCAGAACTATGATTTGATCCAGCAATCCCACTACTGGGTGTCTAACCAGAGGAAAAGAAGTCATTCAAAAAGGTTACTTGCACATGCATGTTTATAGCAGCACAATTCACAATTGTAAAATCATGGAATGAATCCAAATACCCATCAATCAATCAGTAAATTGACTGTGACACGCATATGTATCTATGCACACACACACACACACACACGTATATGATATGTGTGTGTGTGTATATATATATATATATATGTTGGAATACTATGCAGCCATACAGTGGAATGAATTAACAGCATTTGCAGTGACCTGGAGTGAGATTGGAGACTATTCTAAGTTATGTAATTCAGGAATGGAAAACCAAACATCGTATGTTCTCACTGATATGTGGGAGATAATCTATGAAGATGAAAAGGTGTAAGAATGATGCAATGGGCTTTGGGGATTTGAGGGGAAGAATGGGAGAGGGGTGAGGGAAAAAAGACTACAAATATGGTGCAGGGTATACTGCCTGGGTGATGGGTGCACCAAAATCTCACCACTAAAGGATGTGCTCATGTAACCCAATACCACCTGTACCCAATAACTTATGAAAAAAATAAAATAAAAAATAAAATTTAAAAAACATAACCCATTTATGTAGAAAAAGAACATAAGCACTATTTTTTAAAAGAAACATAAGCTTTGGAATTGAACCTAGGTTTCAAACAACATGCTGACCTTCACTGTAAATTAGTTCAACCATTGTGGAAGATAGTGTGGCGATTCCTCAAGGACCTAGAAATAGAAATTCCATTTGACCCAGCAATCCCATTACTGGGTATATATCCAAAGGATTATAAATCATTCTACTATAAGGACACATGCACACGAATGTTCATTGCAGCACAGTTTACAATAGCAAAGACCTGGAACCAACCCAAATGTCCATCAATGATAGACTGGACAGGGAAAATGTGGCACATATACACCATGGTATATTATGCAGCCATCAAAAACGATGAGTTCGCGTCCTTTGTAGGGACATGGATGAACCTGGAAACCATCATTCTCAGCAAACTGACCCAAGAACACAAAATCAAACACCACATGTTCTCACTCATAGATGGGTGTCGAACAATGAGAACGCATGGACACAGGGAGGGGAGCACTATACACTGGGGTCTGTTGGGAGGAAATAGGGGAGGGACAGTGAAGAGGAGGAAGGCAGCAAATCACACTGCCACGTATGCACCTATGCAACAATCTTGCATGTTCTTCACATGTACCCCAAAACCTAAAATGCAATTAAAAAAAAATAATTAAAAAAAAGAAAAAAGAATGTTTCTAAGCAACCTGAATCTCAGCTTTGATATCTGTAAAATGAGCTTCATCTTATTAAAATTTGAGTCTTAAGCATTAAGTTAACCCACTGAAGCTACGTAGCCCCTCGAATAAAAGTTTTACATGTTTAGATGCAATAAGACAAGATTCCATATCTTTCGAATCGTAAAGTTGCTAAGTGAAATATCTAAGTCTTGGTAAAGCTGTCTTTGAAAAACGAAAATCAATGATGAAGGGCCCAGTGTTATTTCCAATACATGGGCTTATGTTTATTTCCCTGTTATTTTTAGCAAATGTCTCTCATAACATACTGATAAGCTGCAGAGACAGCTGGAATCCTAAGAACTTGGTTTCTTAGTGTGGGAAACCCATCAAAAAAAAAGAAAGAAACATTTCTTCTTTGTGGAAAAAAACATGATGAATTGCTATTTTTGAAGATTCTACACAATTGCTGTGTCTACGTATGCCTAATTATAGCTTGAGAATTACAAAGAAAGTGTAGTTATCTGTGTTCAAAACAACTTTCTGAAGTTATGGCAGCATGAGTGCACGTTCCCCTCTGGAAGTAATGCTCCCTATTGTCAAAGTTGAGTTTCTTGAATATTTTACTCTATGTTGGGACAAATCTGCTTCTCTTTCATTGCTGCTGCTGGGAACTCTCACGGGCTCTCAGTGGCAAGAGGGACTACCCTGGTAGACTTACTCTTCGTCCTTCCTCTGACTTCAAATTCTCCCTGCTTCTTTGCTGTATACTGCTCTGCTGCAGTGTAAATATTAGTTTCTACTTTTTTAAACCCCTATATGTCCCTTGTCTTTCCACGCTTGCTGTGGCTGCCCATTTCAATGAATATGAATAACACCAAAAGCAATCTCTTTTTACTTGAATCACTTATTGTAAAGAACCCGAGAAGCAGGAAGGCCCAGTTAAAGAAGGGTACAGAATGCTGAGTGTGGTGGCTCTCACCTGTAATCCCAGCACTTTGGAGGTAGAGGCAGGAGGATCACGAGGTCAGGAGATCGAGAACATCCTGGCTAACACGGTGAAATCCTGTCTGTACTAAAAATACAAAAAAATTAGCCAGGCATGGTGGCACATTCCTGTAGTTCTAGCTACTCGAGAGGCTGAGGCAGTAGAATCGCTTGAACCCAGGAGGCAGAGGTTGCAGTGGGCCGAGATTACACCACTGCACTCCAGCCTGGGTGACAGAGCCAGACTCCGTCTTAAAAAATAATAATAAAAAAAGAAGGGTAGAGAAATTTTTGTCTGATACTGTGACAATAGAAAAATACAGAATTGGTTTTGAGGTAAACATAGTTTTTAAGAAAACAAATTAAAGACAAACAGGAGAAATAAGTTCTTCCATTTAGCAAGTATTTTATTTGGTTAATCTTCACCCATGTAGACCATTTTAAATTTCTTAAAACACTTTATAGCCACCATATAACAAAAATTCCCCTGTAAATTAAAGATTTATAGAACTGCATTGATATTCTGTAGGTTTATAGGCTGAAGTACAGTTAGGTAATATTCCTGATGTTTTGAGGCTAGCTACTATTCATATTATTTAAGAAATGTTGACAAGTAAAGATGACTAAGTGTATTATACACAAAAAATACTGATAAAGCACTTCTTTCTATAATTTGATTCTGAAATATCCAAAGGGCTGGGGCAGAAGGCAGGGGCTGGGGAGAAACCAATCACATTTCAAAATTAACAAGCAAGAAAAAAAAAAAAATACCCTGAAGTGAAACTTTTAAGTTGTCATCTACTAGGACAAGTTTTCTCCTATGTAAAACATAGTTGATAATAGTACTTACTTCATGTAGTTGTGAAGATTGAATGAACTAATAGATATGCATAGAAGAGTATCTGGCTATAAGAAATACTAACTAAAAACAATGTATTTTTGCTATCATCTGGACTATACGAGTAGCAGGGCAAGGCTTAGTACCTGGATAAAGGCTTTATGCTTCCTGCCTTTCAGTGTCCATTCTCTCACATGCATACTTACTTCTTCCGTATCCAATTCACATCTCATTTTAAATCACTGGAATTTAATGAGCTAAGGAGGCTGTTGTCTGTGCTTGTGTGAGTACAATGAGCTACAAGTAGTAAGGCCCACTTCTTGTCATTTTTGTCATATTTTAGATAAATCGATGAAAAGAGACTATGTATATTTCATCAGCACAAACCGTTCTAATCATTTAGCAAGATCATTGGATTCTGGATACCAGGCTTACAGTGAATGGTGGTGGTGAGAGTTTAATGCAAAAATATGTGTGAACACACTTCACAGCATGTCAGAAGTGTATGAGGTGCTCAATAAATAATAATGTCTTTTCCTGCTATAAATCAGGGTTCCTCCCCAGCCAAGAGCCTGCCCTCTTATTGAAAATCATAATTTATATACTTGATATTCACCTAAAAATGCGAGGTACTATGTCTTTTTATGATAAATGATGACAGACATTTCAGGAGCTTGTAAATGCCTGGGGAGGTATTGTGCATGAAGTAGGTTTTAAGGGATTAATTGGTGGTGAATTAGAGGAAATGAAAGCTGGAAGACTTCAATTGTTTTCTTCCTCATATGGATTGTAAACAATTTAGCACTGAATTTGATGTTCTTATTGAGCTACGGTGTTCATTATGACAAATCACTATTTTGTTTGCTGAATATGTAATAACAGGAAAGATGTTTAGATGAATAAATACAAATTAATGCAGTTAATCAAGGGCAACCATATTCTGGTATGAACTTTCCTGTCAAGCCTGAACACCTGTTTGTGTTATATATATTGTTTAATTTGTTATTCAGAGACTAGCCTTGGACATTCTATTTCTTACCATTGAACCCGCTGTTTCATTAATTTGTAATTTTTCATTCCCAAAATTTATCTAGAATAAAATCATAACAATTTTAAAAAAATACTTGATGGTTTGCTTCTTTTAAGAGAGGTTCCTAGATTTTCTGAATTTGAACATCACATGTGTCACTTGACCGTATGGTACCTAATTAAGTATCTGTGATTTTGATTTCACTTTTCTCGTGTACGTATTACTTTCTTAATAATTTGGGGGAGGGTTTAAACATTATATTTGTATCACTGAGAACACTAATATGAATACAATACAATGTATATCATAATAATGATAATAACTTTTATTGTTCTTATATGCAGGATGCTGTTCTAATGTCTTTGCTTAGATTAAGTGAATCCTCACCACCCCCTAAGGTAATATATATATAATTTTCTATTTCATAAGACTACTAATCTTTAAATAGCTTAAATAATGCTAATGTGCTTAGAAAGTTATTCTTAACATTAAATATTTATTAATATCTTCCAGATTGTACAAATAAAAATACTGAGATTCAGAGAGAGTAAGGAACAGACCAAAGTCACATAGCTTGTAAACAGCAGAGCTAATATTCAGACTTAGGCATTCTAGCTCCAGAGAGCATTCTCATAAACATCATGAAATTACTACTTCTCTGGAAATTATTTTGATGCCTGATTAATTTTAAAGTCAGTACAGAAAGAATTCTAGGTAATTTATGGTTAATTTCAGTTAAGCTGTGAAATTTATATATCATTTACTTTTTCTGTAAGTAGCATTTAATATTGTTGATGAATTTTTCCTTTAAAACTTACTTTAATTATCAAAGCCATAGGAGTACAAATTAAAGTGTAAATTAAAACAAGTAATACATATTAAATTTATAAAAATTTAAAAAATGTTAATATCTAGTGTGCTTGGCAGCTTTTAAATTGTCTTTCTATTACTTCTGCCTCATGGTGTCCCTACCCTTGTACAAAACCGTCTGCTAGAGTTTAGGTGATGGAATATCACTCCCATGATTGTGTTATATAATAATCTTTTGCTAGCCAGCATTATTTTGCACCTCTATTGGCCTTAAAAACGTAAGATGTTATGTTGTGGACTGCTTATACAAGATTACACATTGCAAGGAAGTTAAGGGAGGCTTCCTGCTAAAAAATCAAGGGAGCTCTCTCAGTCTTTTGGCTATGAGGTAATGAATCCAAGAATCTGGATGAGCTTAGAAGTGAATTCTTCTCCAGTTGCATGTACAGATAAAAACACAGCCTAGCTGACATCTTGATTTCAGTTTAATAACACCTTGAAGTAGAGAATATAGCTTAACCAAGCCAAGATTACTGATAAACAGAAACTGTAAGATAACAGATGTGTGTTGTTTTAATCTGTTATTTTTGTGGTAATTTATGATGCAGCAATAAATAAATAATACATTTAGTGGTAATAAGGGTACCAAAAAAAAAAGACCATATCTTACTCCTTTGGCAGAAATAGAAATTAGAAAAGCAACTTAGCACAGTGTCTTATGGATCATAATATTTCCCATACTCTTTAACTCAATTATTTTGCTTCTATACACTTATTGTAAAAATCAAGTGTGAGCAGTATTCTTTATAATGAAATAAAACTATTTAAACACACACACAAATAATGTAAGGGAAAAAAAATTGCCTTTATTTTCTCCCACATAAAGATTGCCTAAAACACAATGCCTCTAATCAATGACATTTTATGAAGCTATCAAAAATTATTTGGTAGAAGTGTACACATTGGCATTGATATGCACTGGTAATATATAACGGAAGAAGCAGGTGACAAAACAGTAGGTGCCATGAGATTCAATTTTTAAAAACTATGTGTGTCAGGAGAGCAGCTGTTCTCATTCATTGCATTTGATCTTTCTCCTGATGCTAGTGTCAACATTTTTCCCCTGATTAGACCCTGGGGAAACTAATGTTTAGAGTTGGCTATACATACTACTGATGAAAGCAGAGCAGAAGGGATGCACCCATATTCTCGATTCATCTTGGCCTGAAGGTTGTAAATTCTGTAAGTACTGTGTTCTCTACATAGGTAATTCATGTAGTTTTCTAGAGCAACATTCATCTTTGTACCAGATCCTTGCATGGAGTATTATGAGAAAGGCAGCTGTCTCCTTTTGGATCTCTGATCTTCACCATGCATACATAGGAATCAAAACAACATGCTCCTGAATAAGCATTGGGTCAAGACAGAATTTGAGGACATCAAAACTTTCTTGAAACAAATGTAAATGAAATACAACATATTAAAATTTATGGACCACATCAAAAGAAGTGCTATGTGAGAATTTTATAGCAATAAATGTCAACATCAAAAAAGTAAAAGTATTTCAAATAAAAAATCCAGTGGTGGACCTCAAGGAACTAAAGAATTAAAACAAACCAAACTCAGAATTAGACGTGAAACAAAAATGATAAAGATCATAGCAGAACTAACTGAAATAGAGACATGAAAATAATACAAAAAACCAATTAAACAAAAAGTTGGCCTCTTAAAAGATAAATAAAATTGATTAACCTCTTTCTAGAATAAAAAAAGAGAACATAACCAACTTAAAAAATTCAGATATGGAAAGAGACATTACGATAAATATTACAGAAATAGAAAAGCTTATCAAATACTATTCTGAACAACTGTACAGCAAAGGGGAAAACCAAGAGAAAACAGTAAATTTGTATATACATACAACCTATCAAGATTGAATTAGGAAGAAATAGAAAACCTGACTACACCAATAACAAGGAACATCACTGAAGTAGCAAAAATAATGTCTCCCCCAAAAGAAAAGTCCAAAGACAAATCTCATTACTGTTGACTTTTACCAAACTTTCAAAAAAGATGTAATATCAATTCTCTTAATACTCTTTTGAAAAAAAATTGAAGAGGAGGGAATTCTCAACTAATTCTACAAGACCAGCATTATCAGGATACCAAAGCCAGATGAAGACAGTACAACAAAAAACTGAACGATAGACCAATGTCTATGTGAATATAGAAGCCAAAATCCTCTCACAAAATACTTGCAAACTGAATTCAACAGCATAACAAAAATAAAATGCACTGTGATCAAGTGGATTTTATCCCGCAGGATGCAAAGATCTTTCAACATATGCAACTGAATAGATGTGATATATCTCATCAAAAGAATAAATTACAAAACGATTTGACCATCACAGTGGACACAGAAAAATAATTTGATAAAATTCAACATTCTTTTATGATATAAACTCTCAACAAACTAGGTATGGAAGGAATATATCTCAACATAATAAAAGCCAAATATTCGTTTATGTGTCTTTGTACCAGTATCATGCTGTTTTGGCTAAGGTAGCTCTATAGTATAGCTTGAAGCCAGGTAACATAATGCTTCCAGCTTTATTCTTTTTGTTTAAAATTGCCTTGGTTATTTGGGATCGTTTTTGGTTCAATGTGAATTTTAAAATAATTTTTTCTAGTTCTGTGAAGAATGCCATTGTTAGATTGATAGAAATAGCCTTGAAATTTGCTTTGGGCAATATGGGCATTTAAATGATATTGATTCCTCCTATCCCCTTGTGTCTTCTCTAATTTCTTTGAATGGTGGTTTCTAATTCATTATAGAGCTCTCTCACCTCCCTGATTAGCTGTATTCCTAGGTATTTTATTATTTTTGTGACAATCGTGAATGATACAGCATTCCTGATTTGACTGTCAGCTTAGCTGTTGTTGGTGTATAGCAATATTATTAAATTTTGTAAATTGATTTTTATATCCTGAAAATTTGCTGAAGTTGTTTATCAGCAGAACCTTTTAGGCCAAGACTAAGGTTTTCTACATATAGAATCATGTCATCTGAAAACAGACAACCCCATTAAAAAACGGGTAAGAGACATGAGCAGACACTTTTCAAAAGAAGACAGGCACACAACAAGCAAACATATGAAGAAAAGCTCAATATTACTGATTATTAGAGTGATTAAAATCAAAACCACAATGAGATACCATCTCACACGAGTCAGAATGGCTTTTATTAAAAAGTAAAAGAAAATAATAGTTGGGGGCAAAGTTGCAGAGAAAAGGGAACACTTATACACTGTTGGTGGGAGTGTAAATTAGTTTAACTATTGTGGAAATCAGTGTGGAGATCCCACAAACAGCTAAAAACAGAACCATCATTTGACTCAGCAATCCCATTATTGGATATATACCCTGAGGAATATAAATCATTCTACCATACAGACACATGCATGTAAATGTTTTTTGCAGAGAATTCACAATAGCAAAGACACAGAATCAATCTAAATACCCATCAATTACAGATTGAATAAAGAAACTGTTGTCCATGTATACCATGGAATACTATGCAGCCATTGAAAAGAATGAGATCATGTCTTTTCAGGAACATGGATGGAGCTGAAGGCCACTATCCTTAGCAAACCAATGCAGGAAGAGAAATCCAAATACTCATGTTCTAACTTATAAGTGTAAGCTAAATGATGAGAACACACATACACACACACACACACACACAGACACTGGGACCTCCTTCAGGGTTGAGGGTGGAATTAGGGAGAGGAACAGAAAAATAACTATTGGGTACTAGGCTTAGTACCTGTGTGATTTAGTAGTCTGTACAAAATAACACTGTGACACAATTTTGCCTATATAACAAACATGCACATGTACCCCTGAACCTAAAATGAAAGTAAGAAAAAATAAATAAAGCCAGCCATGTATGACAAACCAACAGCTAACATCATCCTGAATGGGGACAAGTTGAATGGCTTTTCTCTAAGAACTGGAACAAGACAAGATGCCAACTTTTACCACTCTTTTTTGACATTTTACTGGAAGATTTAGCTAGAACAATCAAGCAAAATAATAAAATAAAAAACATTAAAATTGGAAAAAAGACAGTGAAATTGTTCTTCTGAGCTGAAGATACAATTTTATATCAAGGAAAATGTAAACACTCCACCTAAAATCTCTAATATCTGATAAATTCAGTAATGTTGCAGGATAAAAACAACATACAAAAATCAGTAGTGTTTGTATACACCAATAATGAACTAGCTGAGAATAAAATCAAGGCAATCACATTTACAATAGCTACAAAAAAATAAAATATCTGGCAATAAATTTAAAATTGTAAAAGAGCTCTACAAGGAAAATTACAAAGCATTGATAAAATAAATTGAAAAGGATACATACAACTGGACAGACATCCTATGCTCATGAATTGAAAGAATTAATATCATTAAAATGAACATGTTTCCCAAAGCAATCTGCAGATTTATTGCAATTGCTGTCAAAATCCAAGATCATTTTTTCACAGAAGTAGAATAAGCAGTCATAAAATTTATATAGAACCAAAAAAGTCTAAATATTTATAGTAGTCTTGATAAAAAAAGAACAAAACTATTGGCATTACACCACTTCACTTCAAAATATAAGTCCATCATAACCAAAGCATCATAGCCTTGGTATAAAAGCAGACACATATATCAATGAAACAAAATAGAGAATCCAGAAATAAATTCACATATTTAAAACCAACTGATTTTTTGTAAGGATACCAAGGATGTATATTGGAAAAAGGATGCCCTCTTTAATAAATGGGATTTGGAAAATTGTATATTCATATGCAAAAAAATAAAATTGTGCTCTTATTTCTCACTGTATACAAAAATTGACTCAAGATGAAATAAAAATTTAAACACGACATAAAACTATAAAACTAGTAAAAATAATCATCAAATAGACACTTAAGGACATTGATCCAAGCAAAGAGATTATGGTTAAGGCCTCAAAAACACAAACAACAAAAACAAAAATAGACAAGTGGTCTGTTTTAAACTAGAACCTTCTGTGCAGCAAAGAAAACAACAGAGTAGAAAGACAATGTATTGAATGGGAGAAAATATCTGTAAACTATTCATCTGGCAAGGGGCCTATATCCAGAATTCTTCTTTAAAATGTCACCAATCAAGAGCTACTGAATTAAAAATACTGAGTATCAAAATTAGTTGAGAAAATTTTAAAGAGATGATTAAGCCACATCCTAGTCATAATGAAATACAATCTTTAGAAGTAGAATCTAAGAATCACCTATTTTCATTTAACTCAACAGGATATTTTGATGGGACTGATTGTCTCTCTTCTAGTTTGAGAATCAGTGTCTTAAATTCCAGCCAAGCTCTTCTCCAAGCACACAAAATTCTGCCATGTCTTTGATCATGATGTCATTTTCCTAGAATGTCCTTTCCATGCTTCCCTACCTGGTTATCTCTTTTCTGAAGACTGATATGGGGTGTTTTCTTTCTGTAGCTTCCCTTGGAAACCTTAAACCATAATCTGTAAGTTCACAACACTATTTGCATATGTAGACTAGAGCAATCCTGCCATTTTCTAAAAATATTTGTTGATACATCTGGCTTCCATTTGAGACAGCTAGTCTAAGGGGCAGAACTCTTGTTTTTATTGCTTTTGATGCCTTTAGAGTATACTTAGCCGTGGGTAGGCATCCAATAAATACTTGTTAAATAGAATTAAATCGATATTCTTCATAAAGGCCTTCTTTAAGCTATAATTCAATATTTCACTTAAAAAACTGTGGTGAATTGTTTTTACAGAGTGTAAATGTGTGTTATTTTTTGATTAACTGTTATTTTAAAGAACTATACTTATAGTTGCTCTGCTCTATGTAATATACAGGAGATAAGGGTCAGAATGAGGTGTTTTTATAGTGTTGAAAATTCTTTTATCTCTCTGTTCTGTATTCCTTACTCAGTCACCTGAGATTTTTATTACATTATTGCTATATTTTGGCTTCAGTACCTTGTTCTATTTAATTAGAATTTTTAAAAAAGTATTAAAAATAAGTTTATGCTACCTACAGGTTTCTACAATGTTAAATTCCAAACAGAACCCATTTTAAGAGGTGAAATATTATTACATTTTAATTACACGGTCTGTTTATTATTACCATAAACTAAATAATTACTTTACACTTAAGAAATTTATTTCCAAAGTGTCAAATTATATATAATGTATATTGTACATTATATATCATATATAATATATTATATATGTATTATATATAATGTATAATATATAATATATATTATATAATACATATTATATATTACATATATAATGTACATTTATATATGTATATTATATATGTAATATATATACTATATATATGTGGCAGCATGGAGGCCGCATGGAGGAAAGTTCCTGAAAAAAATATTGAAAAAAATCTTTGTAACTTACAGTTCTGTTAATTATTAGATAGGTCAAATATTTTCTGATGCTAAGAAAAATTTTTTCAAAATATGAATTGGCTGTAGCCGAGATCCAGAGGCTTAGGATTAAATGAGTCAAATATGACAACATAGCAAAAAAAAAAAAGTTAATAATGTACATAATTATATATATATTACATATATAATTATGTACATTATATATATAATGTACCCAGATGCTTGTGGAATATACTTGCTGCAAGCATTATTTCACCAATCTATCAGATCGCATGTCTCTGGAAATTTAATTATTTTATGTAACTATATAAGTCTCTATCCAAGTAGTTTATACCATGTTTATGAAGTTGGTTTTCTTTTATGCATTAATAAAACATTTTATTTCAATAGTGTTTAAATAAAAATAGTGGAAAAAGGATACCTATTCCTTACACTGTTAGCTCTTTGAAGCAGTATTCTTGAATCTCATACAGCTTACATTAGGCTTGTAAATACAGTAGTTTATAGGTTTTACCTTTACCTTCATTTTATTAGCATCAGGGGAGCTGCTTTCCTGTAGAGCTTGTTAGCAGCAATAGAGGATGAGGAGTAGACAGGATAAGGATTTGCTAGATTCTTTCTTTTATATATTAGTTGTTTCTCACACTGCTATTAAAATACTACCTGAGACTGGGTAATTTATAAAGAAACGAGATTTAATTGAGTCACAGTTCTGCATGACTGGAAAGGCCTCTGAAAACTTACAATCCTGGTGGAAGGGGGAGAGGTATGTCTTACACAGTGGCAGGCAAAAGAGAGAGAAAAAAAAAGTGAAGGGGGAGGAATCGCATATAAAACCATCAGATCTCCTGAGAACTCACTATCAGGTCAACAGCATGGGAGAAACCACCCCCATGTTCCAATTACCTCTCACTGGGTCCGTCCCTCTACACATGGAGATTATGGGGATTACAATTAGAGATGAGCTTTGGGTGGGGACACAGCCAAACCCTATCCCTGTACTGTTGGAGAAGATCAACAACATTTATTTTATCACCTCAGTTTTTTTTTTTTTTTTTGGAAACAATTTATTTTACAGATAAAGGTAAAAGTTTAGAACCTAGAAATAATCATCCTAAGTATCCTTATTAATTAGAGGCTAATTACTATATCTTGAAATAATATACTCACATAGGAGTCTTACCTGGTTTATTATCAGCAGCAATATCAATATCACTACTTAATCTATTGTGTAATACACAGTAATTAAGGCCAAGGCCAAATTCCTCCTGAAAAGAATCTATTTGATGTGGTACTTCAGAACTTTGGTGAGGATTCTGCAGCCTCAGTTATTTTTCTGGTAATAGGTATCTTGATTATTGTAAGCCCAACATTCATTCAGGCAATCTCTGCTTGAGAGCACAATATTCCCAGACAGCTCTTAGCAGCATCAAGAAATGCTTACTGAACTCATGCATGGCGTTGGCAGCATGGAGGAAAGTTCCTGAGTTGCTTATATTGAAAAAAAATCTTTGCAACTTACAGTTCTGTTAATTATTAGATAGGTCAAATATCTTCTGGTACTAAGAAAAATTTCTTCAAAATATGAATTGGATGTAGCCAAGATCCAGAGGCTTAGGATTAAATGAGTCAAATATGACAACATAGCAAAAAAAAGTTAATAAGGTCCCTGCTCTCCAGGGCTATATAAACTAGTTCTTTAAGTTCCTAACTTGGCTTCCTTGCAACTGTGATGCACTTTTTTCCCTAGTTCTTTGACCACTTCTTCACTGGCTCTTTCTGTTCACACTACTTTCCAACTGGGAGCATACCCAAGCCTCAATTCGAATTATCTCTCTGTCTCTGTATCATCTCTTTTAGTTGTCACCTCTCTGGTGGTAACTACTTTGTTTGGATAACATTTTAGCAAACATCTGTTTTGTGATCCATATTGTACTATAATATGTAGCTCTGTAAAAGTGATTAAAACCAGGTGTCTGCCCTTATGGTGTATACAAGCTGGTGCATGATTAAAACTAGTAAGAAATATAGGCAATGTGGCATAGAGGAAGCAAATGTACTTGATTAGAATTAGAACAAACATATTCAATTCTTGGGTTAATTTCTAATTTACTGTGTATTCCTGAGTTAAAAAAAAAAATCTTTTTTCTCTGTGCTTGATTTCCCCAGTTGATGAAGTAAGTGGGTTGGACTAGAATGATCTAAATGTTCTTTAAACTGTAACCATCAACAAACTCAATATGATTTTTAGAGCAATAATCAAATAAACCAGGGTTAACTTATTTCATTTTGCACAAAGTTCCACTGGCAACGCTGGCAACAAAATAAATTTCTTGTCTAGAAACAGAACTTCTGGGGATCCTCAAAGCAGGCAATTTCTTTCAACACGTGCATACCTTTCTGTCTCTTCTCTCATAAGACATACTTCTTCCCCAGGGTACAGAGAAAGGGAGCAAGCAACTAAAGAAAAATTTTAGGATTCTTTTCCTGGCATATGGGGAATCTCATTTGAAGGACAGTTTATTTAAGTTATAACTCTGGATATATAACCAGTAATGGGATTTCTGGGTCAAATGGAATTTCTATTTCTAGGTCCTTGAGGAATCGCCACACTGTCTTCCACAGTGGTTTAACTAATTTACACTCCCACCAGCAGTGTAAAAGTGTTCCTATTTCTCCACATCCTCTCCAGCATCTGTTGTCTCCATATTTTTTAATGATCGCCATTCTAACTGGCGTGAGATGGTAGCTCAGTGTGGTTTTGATTTGCATTTCTCTGATGACCAGTGATGATGAGCAATTTTTCATATGTTTGTTGGCCTCATGTATGTCTTCTTTTGTAAAGTGTCTGTCCATATCCTTTGCCCACTTTTGAATGGGCTTGTTTGTTTTTTTCTTGTAAATCTGTTTTAGTTCTTTGCAGATTATAAATCGTTCTACAATAAGGACACATGCACATGAATGTTCATTGCAGCACAGTTTACAATAGCAAAGACCTGGAACCAACCCAAATGCCCATCGATGATAGACTGGACAGGGAAAATATGGCACATATACACCATGGGATATTATGCAGCCATCAAAAATGATGAGTTCATGTCCTTTGTAGGGACATGGATGAACCTGGAAACCATCATTCTCAGCAAACTGACACAAGAACAGAAAATAAAACAGCGCATGTTCTCACTCATAGGCGGGTGTTGAACAATGAGAACACATGGACACAGGGAGGGGAGCACTACACACTGGGGTCTGTTGGGGGGAAGTAGGGGAGGGACAGCAGGGTGTGGGGAGTTGGGGGGAGACAGCATGGGGAGAAATGCCAGATATAGGTGATGGGGAAGAAGGCAGCAAATCACACTGCCACGTGTGTACTTATGCCACAATCTTGCATGTTCTTCACATGTACCCCCAAATCTAGAATGCAATAAAAAAAATAAAATTAAAAAAAAAAGTTGTAACTCTGGAAGTGAGTCATAGGGTAGGGTCAATGTTTGCAGATTTTAAATAATTTGAATATTAAAAATTGTCCTCTAGAAAGTTTCTTCTACATCCCTTCCCAACATATTACTTATCTTAAGTTTGGTCTATTTCTTTGATCTTTGCCAAACTGATAGATTAAACTATCTTCTGCTTTTAATGACAGTGTTTGGAATCACTGCAAGCTTTCTCTGCTCTAAGCCCAGCTCTGTTTAAGGTATGGGTAAAAATATGTTATTAAAGCTTTGTGGTTTATTTTGAAATCAGGTAATGTGATGCTTGCAGCTTTTTTTTTTCTTAAAATTGCTTAAGCTATTCAAGCTCTTTCATGGTTCCACACAAGTTTTAGGATTTAAAAAGTCTGTAAAGAAAGGCATTGGTATTTTGATAGGAATTGTATTGAACTTGCAGATTTCTTTTTAGTAGCATGGACATGGAAAATAAATAATATTGTTCCAGTATTGTTTCAATTCAGGCACATGTGATAATTTCCCATTTATTTGTCTTTGATCTCTTACCTCGATGCTTTGTAATTTTCAGTACAAAACCTCCTTGGTTATGTGCCTGTATTATCTTAAATCTGAAAGGTATATGGCTGCTTCTAAGGCAGCATATTTTTTGAGAATCAAAGGATTTTTGACATCTAAATAAATTCTATGTTGTAATTTGTTTGATTTTCTTCAGAGGTTTAGATAATTATATGTACCAGATGCTTCAATAATGTAGACATATTTCATATTTTTATGTATAAAATTTATATCTTTTGATATTTATTAATCTTTTGATAGCTTTTACCATCTAAAGATCTGCATGACTCTACAATGTGAACATACTAAGTACTTAACAAGATAGTAATTTTTATTGAGATTTTACTAAGCAAACACAAATCCAAATGCAAGATTTTTCTTCTTGTACAAAAGCTATAATTAGTAGAGTAAGTTTTGAAACAGAGGGAGAGAATTTGCCAATATTATTTTGTGTCACACTCTTTTTGGTTTTGCCTTTTTTGAGATGATGAGTTGATTATTTTCAATAAGATGCTAGCACATTTTCTGGGTGACATACTCAGTGTGAATTCTGAATTGAACTTCAACCCAGAGTCCAAAATACAGGCTTAGGAAATATCTGACTAAGTTGGAATTCTCAAGGACAAATGAAGTATGTTGAAGCTGTTCATCCTGGAGGCCATGCTTAGACCAGTGCTAGCGAAGGTGGGAGAAGAAACAGATAGTTATTGTAATAAGAGCAAAGCATGAACTGGCAGAAAGGAGGAGCCAGATGAAGAAACACAACTTTAAATTCATCCTATATTTCTAAAACTTAAGTTTTATAAGGAATATTATGTGTTTACAGAATTATTTCTTTGGGATAACTTTTCTAACTTTATTTAAGGGGAATTCTATCCCCAAGGGAGAGAAAGTGCAACTGTCATATAATGATATGACTTTTCAATGTTTCCTTATTATAAGAGATTTACAATATTTTATACTGTTGAAATCTAAACTGTGGCAGAAATACTCTCAAAGCTTTTTGTTATATTCCATTTTTCTTTCTATTCTCAGCTCCGAGAAAAGAAATAGACATATGGTGGGTATTTAAGAATTGTTTGAATGAATAATATCTTGTTTACTCCAATTAATAGCAGAAGGGTTTACAGTAGAAATGACAGCTATGTTTTATAGAATCTTCAAAAAATGCCCTCTATTTCTAATATATCACTTCTATACTGTATCTTTTATAAAACTATGTTTGCAGTTAGAAATTCTTTTTCCTTCCTTCCTTCCTTCCTTCTCTCTCTCTTTCCCTCCTTCCTTCCTTCTTTCCTCTTTCTTTCCTTCTTTCTTTTTTTCTTATACTTTAAGTTGTGGGGTACATGTGCATAATGTGCAGGTTTATTACATAGGTATATAAATGCCATGGTGATTTGCTGCATCCATCACCCATCATCTACATTAGGTATTTCTCATAATGCTATCCCTCCCCAAATCCCCCACCCCCTGACAGGCCCCAGTGTGTGATGTTCCCCTCCCTGTGTCCATATGTTCTCATTCTTCAACTCCCACTTATGAGTGAGAACGTGCAGTATTTGGTTTTCTGTTCTTGTGTCAGTTTGCTGAGAATGATGGTTTCCAGCTTCATCCATGTCCCTGAAAAAGTCATGAACTCATCATTTTTATGGCTGCATAGTGTTCCACGGTGTATATGTGCCATATTTTCTTTATCCAGTCTATCATTGATGGGCATTTAGTTTGGTTCCAAGTCTTTGCTATTGTAAACAGTGCCACAATAAACATTTGTGTGCATGTGTCTTTATAATTTGAATGTTTTGTAATCCTTTGGGTATATACCCAGTAATGGGATTGCTGGGTCAACTGGTATTTCTGTTTCTAGATCCTTGAGGAATCCCCACATTGTCTTCAACAATGGTTAAACTAATTTACACTCCCACCAACAGTGTAAAAGTGTTCCTATTTCTTCACATCCTCTCTAGCATCTGTTGTCTCCAGATTTTTTAATGATTGCCATTCTAACTGGTATGAGGTGGTATCTCAATGTGATTTTGGTTTGCATTTCTCTAATGACCAGTGATGATGAGCATTTTTTCATATATTTGTTGGCTGCATAAATGTCTTCTTTTGAAAAGTGTCTGTTCATATCCTTTGATCACTTTTTGATAGGGTTGTTTGTTTTTTCTTGTAAATTTCTTTGAGTTCTTTGTAGATTCTGGATAGTAGCCGTTTGTCAGATGAGTAGATTGCAAAAAATCATTCCCATTCTGTTGGTTGCCTGTTCACTCTAATCTTTTTTTTTTAAGCTATGCAGAAGCACTTGAGTTTAATTAGATCCCATTTGTCTATTTTGGCTTTTGTTGCCATTGCTTTTGGTGTTTTAGTCATGAAGCCCTTGCCTGTACCTATGTCCTGAATGGTACTGACTAGGTTTTCTTCTAGAGTTTTTATGATGTTAGATCTTATGTTCAGATCTTTAATCCATCTGGAGTTAATTTTTGTGTAAGGTGTAAGGAAAGGATCCAGTTTCAGCTTTCTGCATATAGCTAGCCAGTTTTCCCAACATCATTTATCTAAATAGGGAATCCTTTCCTCATTGCTTGTTTTTATCAGCGTTGTCAAATATCAGATGATTATAGATGTGTGGCATTACTTCCAAGGCCTCTGTTCTGTTCCACTGGTCTATATCTCTGTTTTGGTACCAGTATCATGCTCTTTCGATTACTGTATCCTTGTAGTGTAGTTTGAAGTCAGATAACGTGATGCCTCCAGCTTTTTTTTTTTTTTTTTTTTTTTTTGCTTAGGATTGTGTTGGCTACATGGGCTCTTTTTTGGTTCTGTATAAAGTTTAAGGTGATTTTTTTCAATTTACATAATTATTTTTTTGGGAATAGCTTTCCTAACTTTATTTAAGGGGAATTCTATTCCCAAGGGAGAGAAAGTATAAATGCCATATAATCAGATGTAATGTCTTTTCAATGTTTCCTTATTGCAAGAGATTTACAGTATTTTATACTGCTGAAATGTAAACTGTGGTAGAAATACCCTCAAAGCTTGTTATTGTGTTCCATTTATCTTTCTATTCTCAGCTCCTAGAGCAGAAATAGCCATATATTGAGTATTTAAGAATTGTTTGAATAACATTTTGTTTACTCCAATTAATACCCGAAGGGTTTACAGTGGAAATGGCAGCTATGTTTTAGAGAATCCTCAAAAAATGCCCTCTATTTCTAATATATCGCTTCTATACTGCACCTTTTATAAAATTATGTTTGCAGTTAGAAATTCTAAACCTCTGTGCTCCCATGGCACATATGAAATTTTCATATGAGGCTTTTAACTTTGCACTGGGAAAATCTTCAGTTTAGACCAGGGACACAATTTCTATTCTAAGCCAGGTGTCTTAGAAAAATATTTACTGTTTTAAGGTTCCTGCCATAACCACTGGATTTGTGAAAAATCACCCTCATTCTTAGAAAAGCAACTCTGAGCTCATATATTACTGAGAATGAATAAGCAGTGGAATTTGTATATACCAAACTGATCATTATCGATGTAGTTAATCAACTGTAGTTTTCCTTCTCAATGTTTGAGATTAAAATGTCTTTTACATACAGTAGGGCATTGGACATACCCATGCATTCATACATGCCCACATATAGCCCACACCCTCTATTAAGAGAAATGCATCAACTCAAGCCCTCAAATGCACAATATAGCATTTGAAGGTCAGGTCTCAACTACAACATCACCCTTGAAATCTTCCATTGAATGAGATTTTTAATGATTATAATGATATGTATGATATTTAAACAATGACTAACCACAGGCTCCTAAGAACAATTAAAATTCCCAAAGGCTAATTTAAAATGAATGTTATTAGAAGTCACTGCTAAGTAATGAGGGTTTGTTAATGATTTCATTGATTGACCTTGAGCTGTAGTCAAGGTTTTTTAAATGCGTGTTTCAAAAATTTATAATATCTAGTTAAGTTCTCATTATCTCACTAGTGTTTCTAAAGTATTCAGAGGATAAAATGTTGTTTGCAAGTGGGTTATTCTGATATCTGGTGAAATGAAAGGATTATCTGTTTTTGAAGGAATACACTTTATAGATTGTACTTCCAAAAATAACTTTACCTTATGGATCAATATTACCAAAAAGAAAAAGAAAAAAGACAGAAAAAAAGAATCATTGCTTATATGAGGGTGAACATTTGGTTATTTATTTTGAGTAACTAATTCTGAAAATTCAACTTCTGAATTTGTCCAATTCCGCTTGTTATAAGACAAAAATTGAATAGGAGAGCCAGAAGCTGTATTTATGGAAATGCAACAGAACAAGGAAATATGAGTATAAAAGAAGCCAGTCTAAAAGTTTCGTTTTCAATCAGAATATTTATCAAACATTCCAAACTTTATGTCTTTGTTAATTTTGTTCTTTTTTAATATGATCAAATAACAAACATTGATTATTTATAATAAATTAAGTAGCAGTAATAATGGGATATAATATTTGTTGAATGCCTATTAATCAAGGGTCTATGGAAATCAATTCTGTTGATGACTTTTAAAGATTATAACATGAAAATAATGCAGTTATTAGCATTTTTATGTTTTACAATTGAGAAAACTGGGGTTTACCAGTTGTGGAGTAATTTGCCCAAAGGCATACAGCTAATTGGTAGCTAAATCAGAATTCAAGTTTTGGTTTGAATTCTAAACCACAAACAGAATACAATAATGACCTTTGTTCTAAAGTGTCTGATAATCTAATTAGTCTTCCTACATGTATTTCCTGCCTAAAACTGTTTAAAAATGAACTGTGTGGCAAGTTTCATTAATAATGATAATAATTAAGAGCACCTGTGTTCTTAGTATGTGCTACACACTCTACTGATTGCTTTACTTACATTAGCTCATTTAACCCTCAAAAATAGATTTTGCAGGTAAGGAAGCTGAGGCTCATAAAGATTAAATGAGTTTGTCAGTGTCAGATATCTAGTATATGAAATAGCCATAATCAAAACTCAGGTCTATAATACTTCAGATCATAAAATCTTAACAGTTGTACTCTACTATGGATTAATAATATAACATGATAAGTTAAAGATTACCTGTGTTAGAAGAGGGGAAATATGTTTTCATTTAAATTAAGTGGACAGAGTGGCTCATGCCAGTAATCTCAGCACTTTGGGAGACCAAGGTAGGTGGATCACATAAGGTCAGAAGTTCAAGAGCACCCTGCCAGCATGGTGAAACCCTGTCTCTACTAAAAATACAAAAATTAGCTGGGAGTGATAGTGAGCACCTGTAACCTCAGTTACTCAGGAGGCTGAGGAGGAGAATAGCTTGAACGGGAAGACAGAGGCTGCAGTGAGCTGAGATTGTGCCACTGCACTCCAACACTCTGTCTCAAAAAAAAGATGATTAAATGGACAGAAGGGGACAATGGTGTAACATATAAGTGGCTATGCATAATAAGAAGAAATTAATTATAAAAGAAGGAAAACATTTCATGTTAGGTTGCCCTGTATGATGAATATGGGATTATGAAACATTCCCTCAGGACCAGGTAAACTGGAGAGTTCCAGTTTATACCTGTTGTCTAAGTGTATTTTTTTAATGTTTATTTTTGTGAGTAAATAGTGGATGTATATATTTACAGAGTACATGAGATATTTTAATGCACACATAAAATGGGTAATAATCGCATCATGGAGAATGGGTTATCTATCCCCTCAAGCATTTATCCTTTATGTTACAAACCATCCAATTATATGTTTTTAGCTATTTTAAAATATACAATTAAATTATTATTGACTATAGTCACTGTATTGCACTATCTAATGGTAGGTTTTACTCAATCTTTTAAATTATTTGTTGTACCCATTATTTATTCCTAGTCCCCTCTCAGTGTTTACAACCTTTGCAGCTTCTGGTAATCATCCTTCTACATTTTATGTCCATAAATTCAATTGTTTTGATTTTTGGATTCCATGAATAAGTAAGATCATGTGATGTTTGTCTTCCTGTGCCTGACTTATTTCACTTGTAATGATCTCCAGTTCCATTCATATTTTTGCAAGTGACAGAATCTCATTATTTCTATAGCTGAAAAGTACTCCATTGTGTATATATCCTGTATTTTCTCTATTCATTAATCTGTTCATAGACATTTAGGTTGCTTTCAAATCTTGGCTAGTGTGAACAGTGCTGCAACAACCATGGAAGTGCAGGTATCTTTTTGCTATATTGATGTCCTTTCTTTGGTGCATGTCCTTTCTTTAGTGCAGTGGGATTGCTGGATTGTATGGTAGTTCTATTATTAGTTTTATGAGGACCATCCAAATCATTTACCTTAGTGGTTGTACTAATTTACATTTCCACCAATAGTGTACAAAGTTCCTTTTCTCAACACCCTTGTCAGCATTTGTTATTTCCTGTCTTCTGAATATAAGACGTTTTAATTGAGGTGAAATGATATCTCAGTATAGTTTTAATTCACATTTCTCTGATGATCTCTGATGTTGAGCACCCATTTACGTGAATCTTTGCCGTTTGTATGTCTTCTTTAGAGAAATCTCTATTCAAAAATGTTGCCCATTTTCTATCAAATTCTTCAATTTTTTTTCTATAGAGTTGTTTGAGCTCCTGATATATTTTGGTTATTAATCTCTTGTCAAATGAGTAGTTTGCTAATATTTTCTATTCTGTGGGATGTCTCTTCACTTTGTTTTTATTTTTATTTTTTATTTTTTGCTGTGCAGAAGTTTTGTAACTTGATCGGAACTTATTTGTTCATTTTGCTTTGGTTGCATATGCTTGTGCAGTGTTACTCAGGATATTTTTTAAGGTCATGAAAGTCTAACTTGTTGACAAATTCAAATGTCACTTTTATACCTTACTCTTCTTACTACTAATTGTGGATTCAGTAAAACTTGACCTCTAAGACTATGAGCTTCTGGATGTCAGGGACTGTGTCCTATACACCTTTGAGAACCTAATGCTAGTATTCTTTTGGTAAATATTTATTGAATACCTGAAATTTTTCAGCCAATATACTAGTACTGGGAAGTGATAGCAAAGAAAAGAAGACAGGTTTCCTGCCATCATAGATTCCACAGACTAGAGGTAATGGCAGATATCAATCATTTGTTTAATTCATACATGATTAGGAATTGGCATAAGTGATTTGCAGTAAAAGAGCAAGATTTCATAAGGTCATATATGATTGAGAAGAAGTAGATCACAGTCCTTGGTACAGTATCGTTAATAGTTTTTGGATGATTTGAACTTCCTGTTACACAGTTTGGTTTTGACATATTTATACAAAATTATCACTACAATAAAGATGACCAATATTTGCACATCACTACAATTTTTCTCAAGTCTGTTTCTATTCCATGTTTCCCTCCACTCCCATCCCAAGGCTATCACTGATCTGCTGTTTGTCATTATAGATTACTTTCCCAAATTTATATAAATTTCAATCCACAAATACATATATATTTAATATTGCAGTATGTACTTTTTAAAAGTCTTGTTTGTCTTTCTTTAGTTGTTTAAAGTGAGAGAACAAAGCTGATCCTCGTTACTACATTATGGTCAAAGCAGAAGTTCCTATTTCTAAAATATCAGTGTTGTTCTTGCCTTAAGTTTTTATTTACTAAGTAACAGCAAGAAATCAAAAAATTGCAAAAAAAAATTTTTGACATAGACATAAAACATCTCTTCCCTATTCTTCAGTTTTATTACACAGAGTTGACATTTTAATTTTTAAAATATATTTTGAAATGATTTAAAACAGGTAGAAAATTAATGTTATAAAGTTGAATACTTCTTCATTTCTCTCTTCTTTCACATTTTCCTTCTTTCCATGAGGTAACCGTACTTTCACAGTGTGTCTATCTAATAATGTTTTACCATTGTATAACATTCCTTTATAGACAATATAAAGTGTTATGATTTATTTTACATATATATTTCTATGCCATATGTTCTACAACTTGCTTCTCTCACTCAATATAATTTTTGAGGTATATTTATGTTGATACACACACACACACATATATACACACATACATGTATGAAAGAGAGAGAGATTATTGTTTCAATCACTATATAGTATTTAATTCTAAATGCATACCACAGTTTATTCAATGTCTTACTGAAAGCCATTTGTTTTTGGTACTTTATGCTAGCATAAACAATAGTGCAATAAACATTCTTCTGCATGTCTTGTGTACTAGTGTGAGATACTGATGGGTCATAGGATATGCATATTTCCAAATATACTAGCTATCACCAAATACCAGACACTGTTTTAAATTCTTGATATATGTATTAAAAAAAATACATTAGATAGATGCTACCATTATTTCCATTATGTAGTTGAGTAAACTAAAGCACAGAACAGAAACTAAGTAGCCCCAAACTACATCGTTATTAAATGGCAGAGCTGACTTTGAAAACACAGCCGTTTGATTGCAGAATCCTTGTTTAGCTTCTATGTCATACACTTTTTCTGTCAAAATACCATATATGTTGAGATGTATTTCTAACTTAGGTTTTGTTTTACTGTGTGTTATTTTTCTTTATCTATATACCAATACCATTGTGTCTCAATCATTTATAGTTACACAATATGTTTTATGTATCCCAAACCTGAAAAAACAATCACTCAATTTTTTTCTTTTCAGAATTGTCTCAGCTATTCTTGAACTGTTCCTCTTCCATACATCTTGGGAATCAGTGAGTAGCACCAGAAATTTGTTTTTCTAATGTTGGTTGGAATTAAATTGAATTTATAGAATAATTCAGGGAAAATATATATCTTTGCGATATTATTTCATTCTATCCTTCTATTCATATGTATCATTTAATGTACTTAGTTCTTTCATAATATAAGTGTATTTATTTTATAAATAATATATATGTAACTATAGATATTTAATATTATAACAGTTTGCATTAAAGTTAAACATAATATACACACAGATAGATACAGAAAGCATATATCCAAATTAACATACCATTATAAAGTGAATATAAGTGGGAGCTAAATGAGAAGGCTACATGGACACATAGAAGGGAAAAATACACACTGGGGCTTATTGGAGGGTGGAGCATGGGAGGAGGAAGAGGATCAGGAAAAATAACTAATACGTACTAGGCGTAATACCTCGATGGTGAAATAATCTGTACAAAAAAAAACCCCATGACACAAGTTACCTATATAACAACCCTGCAAACATACCCCTGAACTTGAAAAAACTTACAAAAATACAGTTATAAAGTGAAAATCTATTTAACCTCTACTCTGAAGAGAACACTAGTAGTGTATCACAGCACTCTACATGTCTCTCCATCATCACAATCCTGTCTTTCAGTCCTAGAAATAACTGTGATCCTAACTTTTTTAATGTTATCCAAAAGACCACCAAGTTGGCTAAATAATAGAAAGGAGAGTTGTGCTCATGATAATCAGCTTGCAAACAGGAAACTAACATCTGTGTGCCAAAGATGTTCTCTCTTGGAAAAAGTTCACGGCATGTCAGGTTTTATGTCTCACAGGGCCTGTGTTACACAAGAGAGTCATACATATTCAGCAGGTTTTAGGGAAAGGCTATACATATTTATGAGGGTGGTCAAGTGCATGTACAATGGGCAAACATATATGTTACATATATCCAATATTCAGTTTGGGGTGGGTTTTAGCATTGAAACGAGGTGGAATTTGGCTCTTTATATCAAAAGGTGAACTAGAGGACACAGTTTGTGCCCAGTCTCTATGAGCTGGCTGAAATGGGCTTGAGGCCTGCAGTTGCTTATCAGGAAAGAATGTAAGGTTGGTTGCCTGTCCAGTTCAAGTTATAGCAGTCTGGCTTGTAAATTAGAGTTAGGAAGGGGTCTGATAATTTGTCCGACAGCTCCAATTGTTAGAGAGTTTAGCAAGAGTGTAGGTTTTCTTTTGTAAGTAGTATGAGTTTGGGAAGTTGCCATGCCAGCCAAGCCTTGAATCGTTTAATCTTAGGTAACTTTTTTTTTTCCCTTAATACTAGGATAAGTCTTAATTGATAAAGGGGCATCTATTCTGGTCTCTCAAATCACAGTGTTTAATCAGTTTCCTGCTAATTCTAACTTTTTAACAATTTTTTCTAGCATCTTAAATATAGTTTTAGCTAGTTTTACATTTTATATAAATGAAATAATAATTTTGTGTTGTTTTTCCTTCAATGTTGTTTGTGAGATTGAAACGTATTACTACTTGTAGTTGTAGTTAATTCATTTTCATTTCCATATGATATTTTAATTATGAATATGTAATAATTTATCCATATTATGGGCATGTGGGTTGTTTCCAAATTAGGGGCATTACAAACTGTTGCTGTAAGTGTAACTGTACGTTTTTCTAGTGCAAAAATGCACGAATTTTGTGAAAATTGATACATAAATGTTTTACATTGTGTTAAAGATTTAAAGTTAGATTTTTACATTGAAAATACCCTAATATGTGTTGGAATCTTAATTAAGATTGCATCAAATATTTAGGTTAATTGAGAGGTAATGTTTATAAAATTGAGTCTTACAATTCAGGAATATAGTGTATCACTCCTTTATTTAAGTCTTTATTCAATAAGATTCCTAATATTACCTACAGTTTCGCACATCTTTTTTTAGGTTTATTCCAAGGCACTTTATATATTTGATGCCTTTTAAGAGTTACATTTTAAAAACTGATTTGTTAATAGTTTGTGTCAGATATGGAAATACAATTGATTTTGTAAATTGCCAATCTACCAAACTTGCTATATATACTTGTTAAATGTACAAATATAGTGGTACATTATTTGGGGTTTTCTGTGTAGATGAAAATGTCATTTGCAAGTGATTAATGTTTTTTTAATTTGTAATTCTTATACTATGTTTTTCCTTACTTCACTGTGTTGGCTAATGATATTCAGTTGTGTACATTCCCAAATCTTATCTTAAATTCCTACATGTTGTAGGAGGAACCCGTAATTGATTCATGGGAGCAAACCTTTCCCATGCTGCTCTAGTGATAATGATTAAGTCCAGTGAGATCTGATGATTTTATAAAGAGTAGTTCCCCTGCACAAGCTCTGTCTCTCTGTCTCTGCTGCCATCCATGTAACACATGCCTTGCTCCTCCTTGCCTTCTGCCGTGATTGTGAGGTCCCCCCAGCCACATGGAACTATAAGTTCATTAAACTTTTTTAAAATGTAGATTATCTAGTCTCAGGCATATCTTTCTCAGCAGCATGAAAACAAACTACTACAGCTAATGACTCTAAAACAATATTTAATAGAAATAATTGTGATGGTCATGCTTATCTTGTTCTTGGTGTCAAAGGGAAGGCTTTCAATATTTAACCATTGGATTTAATATTTAGGTTTGTATAGATACCCTTTATTAAATTAAGGCTGTTCTTTTTTATTATTAGGTTATTAACATTTTTTTTGTATTTACCACAAATGGGTTAAAATTATAAATTTATCTCTATTTTTGAGGCAGCCATGTTTTTACATTTTTATTGGTTAGTATGATAAATATTATTTAATGTTAAAACAAATTGTTTCTTGGAATTAATTTGACTAAGTCATGATATATTTCATATTTCCATTGCTGATTTGGTATGCCATTTTAAAATAAGTTTTAGATCTATGTGCATGATTGTAATTGGCCTATACTTTGTCTTTTCTAAAATGTTATTGTTGTATTTTGATTTCAAGGTTTTCTTAGGCATATAAAATGAAATAGGGAATGTATCTGTCATTATTCTCTTATTAAAATTGACACATAAGTTGCTATAAAATTGCAAACCTTTCCCATAAAGTGTCTGATCCAGAAGGCACAACTGCATAATTCTATCAAATATATAGAAAAACAATACAATTTTACACAAACACTTCTATTAAATAAAGAAAAAAATTCAATTTTTTATACAGAGGTCAGTGTACCCTAATAGCAAACCTGAAGGTGATAGTACAAGAAAATTACAGACTCATATCTTTCATGACAGTAGTTGCAAACATATTTAACAAAATATTAGTAAACCAAATATAACAATATAAAAAGAGAAAATGAGTTATTACTAAATCAACTCACCCCAAGTATTTAAAGTTAATATAACATATGAAAATTAAGGTCATATATAGTATTAACAAAATTAATGAGAAATATATGATTATAGAAATAGATGCAAAAATTTATTCATAATATCCAATACCGTTTTATGAAGAAACAGTAAGATAGGAATAGGATTCCCTCAAACTTGCAAAGAGCATCCATTAAAAAGTCTACTGCAGACACCAGTGTCAATGAATACTCTCATATATCTATTACAAATTGTACAGAAGTTCCTTGTCTAAACCACAAGGAAATAATAAAAATAAAAGCCACAATTATTGAACAAGATAATATAAACCTGTCACTATTGACAGACAATATGATTGTGTATATAGAAAATGCAAAGGATTGTACCTAATACATGAACTCAGCAAGGTTTCAGGATACAGGATCAATATAGAAACATAGCATGCATTTCTTTTTTACTAACAGTAAAACAAATATTAATTATCTTTTAAAATATAATTTACAATAGCATCAAGAAATAATCAACTTAGGGATAAATATGACAAAAATGTGTAAGACCTCTAAGCTAAAAGTTCAAAAACCTGAACAGAAAAATAAATCTATGTAAACAATTAAAGATGCATTTTTAACATATTAATTTCCTCCAATTCATCTATAAATTGATTTCAATAACAGTACCTATTGTTTTATAGAAATTTCCAAGAATATGCTAAAATTGTTTAGCAAATGTAGAAGTTCTAGAATAGATAGCACAATCTTGGAAAATCACAACCTTGGAGGAATTATGCTACCTGATTTTAAGATTACACTTACTAAATGGCAATGGTAGTCAAAATAATAACAATAGTAGTAGCTATACATTGACATCAAGGACAGAAAAATCGATGAGTAAAAGAGAAAGAAAAGTCCAGAGAGAGATCCTCACATATATGGATAAGTCATTTCTGACAAAGGCACCAAAGTAATTCAATAGGAAGAGGAAAGTATTTTCAAGGAATGGTTCAGGAACAACTAATATTCATAAGGAAAATATATCATTCATGTCACACCACACACAAAAATTAACTAGAAATTAATTCTAGACATAATTAAGGTAAAAGTAACATTATAAAGTTCCTAGAAGTAAGTTTTCAGATAATTATTTTGCCATTTTGGTAATAAAATGTTTATCAGACGGAATACAACAAGCAATAATTATAAATGAATAACAGATATAAGCTGGGCGTTAACAAAATTTTAAAGTTCTTTTAATCAAAGACACCATTAAGAAAATGAAAAGGTGAACCAAAGACTGGGATGAAATATTCTAAATGACTTATTTTAACAAATATTGACCAGGATGTGAAGCACCTGCAATTATCATACTTTTCTGGTGGGAATGTGGAATAGTACACCTACTTTAAGCTATAATCTGGAAGTTTATTTTAAAACTAAACATACAGCTACTCGATGAGCCCAGCACTTCTGTTCTTAGACATTTAACTCAAATATATGAAAACATACTTCTGAAGAAAGGCTTTTATTCAGAATGTTTATAGCAGCATTAAGTATAATAGGCCCTAATTGGAACATCCCAATGCCCACTAGAGAATAGATAAACAAACCTTGGTGTATCCATGCAATAGAGTACTACTAATCAATTTTAAGGAATAACATACTGACACATACAACAATATAAATTACTCTTGGTTTTATCCTGAAAGAAAGAAGCCAGACACAAATGAGTACATTCTGTAAAAAATAAACTATGTGAATTTGAAGAATAGGCAAAATTAATCTTGGGATTGGAGGAGTAGAAATGAGAATAGTGGTTTCCTGTTTGCCTCTGTGGTGGTGGTTAGGAGAATGAAAAGTAGGCATAGCGTAACTTCTTATGGTATGTGTGTGTTTGTGTGTGTGTGCACATGCACATGCGTGCATGTGTGTCATCTTTTTGGAAATGTTATATATGTATGAAATCTATATCACTCAAATTGTAGCATAGATCACATGTCATTTTGCACCATTATTTTGTAAATGACAGAATAAATGTGTGAATGAATCCTTCTACATACAACTTTGTATTCTTACTGAGGTAGATAATGGCAAAATATATTTGATAAATATACCTAATGACCTGTTTACAGGGTGATTGTAAGAACTGAATGAAATAGTCATAGGAATAATGAGATAGTAATAACCATTCATTGAAACTTTAGGATTTGAAACATATGCAGGAGGGCCCAAACAAATGTTTATGTTTTTTTCTCTCCTACACTAGACTGAAGATTAAAAGCACTTACAGAAATTTCATGGTGGCTTCTGGCTGCTTAAGTGATTAATAGTTGTATCTGTTTTATGATCCTTCAGAGGTATAGTTTATCCCTGTTCTTATTTGTAAATAAAACTCAAAAACATTTACTGCCATTAAAGCAGGTATACACATTTTGACTAGGTCTTACTTTACCTCATCTTAATTTAGAAGTAAATGGCAATGGGAATCTGTTCTAAACCCACTGAGAAGTACTTTGTTCTTGGTAGCTCATACTACAACCTATTCAATCTGCATGCTATTTAGAGGAGAAGCCATACTAACATACTAATTCAACTGGACTGAATTCGTGCTGTATTGTGCAAACTGAAAGGCTGAAGTCAGGAACCAAGATATAAAATAGCTGGTCCAGTAAAAAATTGTACATTTTCATAAATAATGTACAGATTGGCTTACAGTTTTTAAAAAGGTTCTTATAAGGAAATTTTGCTGCCTGCAGTGGAACATTTACCTTTCTGTAACACCCATTATAGCACTTGATTATTTGATTCAGTGCACTTTGCTGGAAAATATGAATTTATTTGTGTATGGGAGTCAAAAAGGTGCTATTGGCCATGTACATTACTGAGAAATCTGGTAAACATCTGTACTGTTTCTCTGTGTTGTCAGGACTGCATGTGGCTGAAAAGCAGCAGTGGATTACATCACTGTTTTCCTCTCCTTCATATCTTGACTAGCATAATTAGATGATACTTTCTTTTCAGACTGAGCACCCTTACATTTGCGTTTAGTAATGTTTACTGTGCATTTCCTTTGAAGAAAATAATGAATTTCATTTCCTTTTAGTCATATTCTGTTTGATCCATTTAGTTCTTTGAAAACTGTCAGTGCAGCTATGTAGAAAAGTGGTCTGCCAGGATAAGTTTAGGTTTTTTGACATAAATCTTTTAGGCTTATTCATCTTTAACAAATGAGGCTTTTGAGTATTTCTCACCTCTTTGTATCTGTTTAACACCAATATGTATTGAATTCTTAATTTTCTTTCATTGTCACATATGTTGATGTATCTGTTAGTATAACATTTTTAAATGGACAGTGTGTGTGTTTGCTATAGGCAAGCGCTAAATGAAAGTTTTCTTCATGTTGTTATTTTAAATATATCCTTAAATTTACAGAACATTCTATTCTAAATGAACTAAAAACTCGGAGTAATAATGACAAAGTATTTATTATTTATTTATTTATTTATTTATTTTTACTTTAGATTCTGGGGTACATGTGCAGATCATGCAGGATTGTTGCATAGGTACATGCATGGCAACGTGGTTTGCTCCCTCCATCCCCCTGTCACCTATATCTGGCATTTCTCCCCATGTTATCCTTCCCCATTCCCCACTGTCCCTCTCCTAACCAACCCCCACCAACAGACCCCAGTGTGTGATGCTCCCCTCCCTGTGTCCATGTGTTCTCATTGTTCAACACCCACCTATGAGTGAGAACATGCAGTGTTTGATTTTCTGTTCTTGTGTCAGTTTGCTGAGGATTATGGTTTCCGGATTCATCCATATCCCTACAAAGGACATGAACTCATTTTTTTTTATGGCTGCATAGTATTCCATGGTGTATATGTGCCACATTTTCTTTGTCCAGTCTATCATCGATGGGCATTTGGGTTGGTTCCAGGTCTTTGCTATTGTGAACAGTGCCGCAATGAACATATGTGTGCATGTGTCTTTATAATAGAAGGATTTATAATCCTTTGGATATGTACCCAGTAATGGGATTGCTGGGTCAAATGGAATTTCTATTTCTAGATTGTTGAGGAATTGCCACACTGTCTTCCACAACATTTGAACTAATTTACACTCCCGCCAACAGTGTAAAAGTGTTCCTATTTCTCCACATCCTCTCCAGCATCTGTCGCCAGATTTTTCAATAATCGCCATTCTAAGTGGCATGAAATAGTATCTCAATGTGGTTTTGATTTGCATTTCTCTAATGACTAGTGATGATGAGCATTTCTTCACGTGTTTGTTGGCCTCATATATGTCTTCAAATCTCCTTTACTTATCTAAGGTTGGCCAACGCCAGTGATCTGTCAAATATAGCCCCAGAAATTGTTGATTTTATACAAAGTTAGGTTAATAACAGACTGATTTTCCATAGTAAAGCCTGAAAATATTCCCTGAATCACATGGCTGGAAAATATGTATTTGGGATTAGCTAAATTTTGCAGATAAGTTAAACGTTCCCTATTATGTGTCAATAATTTGTTTTATTATTTATTGAAGTAACTATTATTAATACTTCGCAGAATTTTAAGGAATAAATTTTGTAGTATTTATTCTTGCCTTATTAAACAGATGAGTCAAAACATAAGAACTCTCAAAACCATTGATGGGTCTGCTACTAATCTGATGGGTAACCCTTACCTCAGATTTTGTAATTGTATGTCTGTTCTCATTCTTCTAAAAAAAAGACGTATCTGAGACTGGGTAATTGATAAAGGAAAGAGGTGTAATTGATTCACAGTTCCACATGGCTAGGGAGGCCTCAAAATCATGGCAAAGGTGAATGATGAGCAAAGTCACATCTTACATGGCAGCAGGCAAGAGAGCTTGTTCAGGGAAGCTCCCATTTATAAAACCATCAGATCTTGTAAGACATATTCACTACCATGAGAACAGTATGAAGGAATCCACCACATGCTTCAGTTATTTCCACCTGGCCTCACTGATACATGGGGATTATTGCAATTCAAGGTGAGATTTTGGGTAGGGACACAGCCATACCATATTATTCCACTCCTGGCCCCTCCCAGCCCCTCCCAAATCTCATGACCTCACATTTCACAACCAATCATGCCTTCCCAACAGTCCTCCAAAGTCTTAGTCTATTTCACCATTAACTCAAAAGTCCACAGTCCAAAGTCTCATCTGAGACAAGGCCTGTCCCTTCTGCAAAGAAAAACTATGATAAGATACTATCTCAAACCAGTCAGAATGGCTATTACTAAAAGTCAAACAATAAGAGGTCCTACCATGGTTGTGGAGAAAAAGGATCACTTAAACACTCTTGTTGGCAGTGTAAATTATTTCAACCATTGTGAAAAGCAGTGTGACAATTTCTCAAATCTTCAAAACAACTACTTTTTGACCCAGGAATCCCATTATTGGGTATTGAGCCAAAGGTATATAAATTGTTCAATTATAAAGATGCATGCAGATGTTCATAGCAGTGCTATATGCAATAGCAAAGACATGAAAGCAACCTAAATGCCCATCAATGGGAGACTGACTGAAGAAAGTATGATACATACATACCATGGAATACTATGTAGCCAGAAAAGAAGAATGTAATCACATTCTTTGTAGGAACATGGATTGAGCTGGTGGCCATTATCCTTAACAAGCTAACATGGGAACAGAAAACCAAGTACTTGTTCTGACTCATAAGTTGGAGCTAAATGAGAAAACATGAACACACAGAGGTAATAACTGACACTGGGGCCTAATGTAGGGTGGGGATGGGAGGAGGGAGGTGATCAGGAAAAATAACTGATGGCTACTAGTCTTAATATGTCGGTGGTGAAATAATCTGTGCAACAAAGCCCCATGACAGGATTTTACCTGTAAAACAAACCTGCACTCATACCCTTAAACATAAAACAAAAATTAAAAAATAATACAATAAAAAATTACAAAATGATATTGACTAATGTCATGTAGAAGAGGGCCATATTAAAATGTCTGCACATTTTAATATTATTCTGTAGCTACTATAAGGTTTATTTACTAACTTTTGGCTCTTGCCTGTGTTCCAGATCATTGAAATTGTTAGATAAGGGGTTTCTGGGGAAGTAAAGTGCTCTTATGATTGTTATGATCTGTACCACACTCTGCAGTTTTCGAAATTCCAGTTTTGTTCGCCTGGATAAATTAAAAAACTCAAATCAAAATATTCATTTAACTGATTTCCTATAGGAAGGGGATAGTACTATGATCTGAATATTTGTGATTCCCCCAAATTCTTCTGTTGAATTCCTCACTTTTGAGTTGGAGCCTTTTGGAGATAATTAGGTCAATGGGGAGGAGTCTTCATGAATGGGATTAGTGCCTTCATAAAGGAGAGCTCAGAGAGCTCCCTCTCCCCTTTCACTATGTGAAGACACAGCAAGAACGTGCTATCTACGAATCAGTAAGTAGGCTTTCACCGGACATCCAACCATCAGGCACTTTAATTGTGAATTTCACAGTCTCTAGATTTGTAAGAAATGTGTCATTTATAAGCCACTAGCTCTATGGTATTCTGTTACAGCAACTCAGACAGATTAAGACACATAGTAAAAGGAAATACACATTTATTTACACTCTCTATGTGCTCAATATTTTCATACATTCTTTTATTTAATATGTGTAAAGCTTTGTGAGGAGTGCAACTATGCCCATTTTATTAATGAGTTAACTGACAGTTAGAAAGGCCAAGTACTTCAAAGTAAGGACTTCAGGATAAGACAAACATGCTCTTACGATGTAATGCAATCATTTACTTTGTACAATTTACTTTACTTTTTGAGCCTATTTTCTCATCTTAATATTAAGCAATACCAGTTTTATGGATATTCTGGGGGGATTAAGTAAATTGACACAAGTTAAACAGTCTTGTATATGGTTGGCACAGAGGTTGTTTGCAATAAGTTGTTATTATTATTTTCAACAATAAAAAAAAAAAGAAAAAGAAAAAGTAACCAGAAGTGGATACCTGCTCAAGTCACAAGCAAATAAATTACAAGATTAGACATTATCTCAAGCCAGGTTTATCTGTAGCATGCTCTTTCCATAATGCTAAAGTGTCTCTCCTCAACTACACTACATTTTCTGCCAAAAATTTCTCTATTAATGAAAAAGTAAATGTATATAATTCTATATGCCTAGAAATTCCTGTGGTAAAAGTAAAAAATAATCTATTAAATAATATTGGAAGAAATATTGAGATATGTATTTGTACATGTAACATATATGACGATTCACAGTGGCAACAGGCCAAAAAACTTGGGAGTTAATATATAGAATCTCTTTATTTATAAAATTAACTTTACATTCTTTATCTGCCTGCAGTTTTACCAACAACAGCAATTTTAGTCTTGGCACTTTCAGGTATACTTCATCTGACCTAATTAGAAGAGGAACGAAAACCTCGAGGTTTTCGTTACACAGTTATGATGACCTTACAGTCATTTCTCTTCACAAAAGCACGGTATGCTGGATATTTTAAGTGGCACTGGATAATATGTGGATAGTAAACAGAACTCTTGGAGGATGTCCTTTAATGGATGATCTTTTAAAGAAACAGCTGCTTTAGACTTCTCAATGCTGAACAAGTGGCCTATCCACATCTCTATGCTGTTTTGAGGACTGGCACTCCCAGCTAAAGACTACAGCCTGCTTATTGTTTCAAAATGAGCTCTCTAAGAAACTTGAGAGTAAGCAGGATTTTTCCCTGAAAGTTAAGTGTATAACTTCCTCAGCTTTCTGCTGACTTCCCCATAACTAAATGTAATTGATAGTTTCTTAGGATTACTATTTCACACACTACACCCATGAGATAAATTGGTAACCTCTATACTGCTGATCCCTCAAACTTCATCAGAATATCACATACCACATGGCTTTCCTTCTCACTCTACAGCTATCACTTCTTTTTGGAGAGAAGAAAAAAAATGCTAAAAGGCATTGCAGTTTTCCTTCTGTTTATCTTTAAAATACTGTATTTCCTACTTCTCAGTTTATATATTCTTTCTTATCAGTTCACATCTCTCTCTCTCTTTCTAATTCTCATAATCAGATATGTCCTCCGAATCTAGAAATTTAAAACCTGTCTTATTTGTTCTTCCCTATCCAAGTAGAAGTGTTTGTAGGGAAGGAAAAAAGGACGCAGTTTCAAGTTAATGTCTGAAGCAAATAAACATAGCACGTGCCTGTTACATTTGCTTGATCAGATAGTTAAACATGATATATTAATCTGGTAGATTTTGATTAAAGGCATATCAATAATAATAAGTAAAAAATATATATATTCCAGCTTTAAAATTTGTATAATTATTTTGTTATGAGTTATATATATACTTCCCTCTTATTGTAGGAATCTTTACCAATATGATTACCCAGGACTTAGAATGACAGTTACATAGTTGGGTAGAAGGCATGAAATTTGTTCTTAGTTGAGATCCACCTGTGTAGAACAAATTAAGTGTTAGGCTAATTCATATTGTCATGTTAATTTGTCAAGAATATGATTGTCTTTGAAATAAACTAATAGCTATAGATTAAGAGTCAAACACTGTGGAAATGAAATTCTGTTGAGAGAAATACCTGAGCCAGATTGGGATATGTGAAGTTTTCAGGTTTCAGTTTATCCATACTGTGTTATTTTATTTGTCAGCTTTCTGTCTTACAAACTGAAGATGCTTACAGAATGTTCCTTTTCTTCTTTCACAATATTCCTAGTGAGCACAGAAGAATTTGAAAAGACAGAATCAACAAACCTCAAGATAGTTAATTGAGATTACTCAATCTGAGATATAATAGAAAGGGGAAAAAATGAGGATAAATGTAGCTCAGAAAGCTTTAGTATATCATTAGACATGCAAACCTATTTAAAATTAGAATTTGAAAAAGATAATGACAAAAACTCACCAGATTGAATGACAAACATTATTCTACACGTTCAACAAGCTCAATATACTCCAGGTAGAATGAATATAAAAACATCTGCACACAGACATATCATAGTAAAAGTGCCAGTAGCCAATAACAAGGAGAAAATCTTAGAAGTACCAGGAGAAAATTATTCTTTACATACAAAGAAACCTTGATAATTTATCACTTGATCCTTCAGCAGAGAGAGAGCAGAAGGAGGCAGTGAGATAAATAATTCAAAGTACTTAATAAAAGCAAACAAAAAAAGTCAAGATATATTTAAAAATTTAAAGATTTAAAAAACCTGTTTTAAGGTTCATACAGTTTAAAAGATCAGTTATATGACAATAACAGCACAAAGATGGATGGAATGAAGATATTTAAGAGCTTTGGTTTTGAATTCTATGAAAAGATAGTTTCACTGGTGAATTCTATCAAATGTTTTCAGAAATTAACACTAATCCTTCCCAATTATTCTAGTAAATAGGAGAAGCAGCATTTCCAAGCTGATTACATGAGGTCAGTATTAGCCTGACAGCAAAACCAAAGAAATAATAAGAAAAAAAACTCAGTCGTTTCTGCTAGTATGCTTAATCTGTACAGACATAAAATTTGTCAGAAAATATTAGCAAATGAAATCCAGCAAACATATAAAACAGATTATCATGAGCAAATGGGACTCATCACAAAAATGCATGCTGGTTAAACACATGAAAATGAACCAATATATTAATAGAAAAAAATCACATATCTAACTGCAGAAACTTTTTTTAAAAATTCAACAACATTTGATTGTAAAATAATTAACATATTATGAATAGAAAAATATACTTTGTCAGCTGGACAAAGTGCATCTATGCAAAACCCACAGCACACTTCATTCTTAATGTTCAAAGACTGAAAAATTTCACCCTAAGATCAAAATGCTCGTCTTTGCGATTTCTGTTCAACATTTTACTAGGGTTTTAGCCAGGGCAATTAGGCAAGCAAAAGAAGCACCCAGATTGAAAAGAAAAATGTAATGCTATCTGTATTTTAGGTGACATAATCTTATATATAGAAAATTATTAGAAACCCATGCACATTAAACTCACTCACATGCATATAGGCATGCATCCATGGAACGTCATCAAATGTTAAAACATTTTGCTTCCTAGAATACTATCAAGAAAGTGAAAAGATGACTCACATAATTGGTGTAAATTTAAGCAAATTATGTATTTGATAAGGGATTGCTGTCTAGAATGTAGGGAACATTTAGGCATTAATAATAAAAGGACTGATCAAATAAAAATAGGCAGAATATTTGAATAGACATTTCTCAAGAGTAGACATACACATAGACAGTAAGCACATGAAAAGATCCTTAACATCATTAGTCATTAGGGGCATGAAAAGCAAATCCACAATGAGGATACCACTTCATATCCATTTGTCTGGTTATAACAAAACAGCAAACAAAAACATGAATTCAGAAGTGTTTGCATGTGACAAAATTAGAACCCTCATACCTTGCAGGTAGAAGTGGAAAATGGTACAGCTGCTATGGAGAACAGTGTAATCATTCTTCAAAAAGTTAAAGCTACCATATAATCTAGAAATTCTACTCCTAGGCATATACTCAAGAGAAATGAAAGCATATGCCCATATAAAATCTTGTACAAAAATATTCACAGCAGCATTATCTATAATTTATAAAGTATAAACAGCTCACGTGTGCATTCAATGCAATGTCATTTAAATGTCAAAAAGACTAAAGTGCTAGAATATTTTACATTATGAGTAAATCTTGAAAATGTTGTGCTAAGTGAAAGAAACCAAACACAAATGGCCACATGTCGCACAATTCCATTTATTTCAAATGTCCACAGTAGGCAAATCCAAAGTCAGAAAGCAGATTAGTGGTTGCCAGGGACTGAGTAGTGGTAGGGTGAATGGAGGAATGGAAAGTGACTAATATGTACAGAGTTTCCTTCGGTGGTGAAAATATTCTAGAATTAGATAATGGTGATGATTACATAACTTTGTGAGTATACAAAGAATAACCAAATTGTACATTTTAAATAGGTGAATTTTATATGTTAAATATATGTCAGTTTTACAAACAAGAAATTTTAAAAATGTATATCAATTTATTTAAATGCTATTTATTGTATTCTTCTTTGTTCCTAAATATTTATATAGTTAAGCTTATTAAGTTCTTTATTTCTAAATATTTATGAAATTTACGGTCTTAGTTCTGCAACATGGATAGATTATTTGTTTCTTCCTTTCACAATACACTGATGTACCACAGTTTTGATATCTGGTCACTGAGATCCCTTCTTTCTCTTTATGAAATATTTTTATAAGTTCTGAAACATTTAATGGTTCTAATTATATTTTGAAAGAATTGCGGTAATAATATATGTAATTATTCTCATTATAGATGGTTTTAACTGTGTAAAATCACTAAAAATGAAATGTAAAATAACCATTTAAGTTTGAATCCATCATCTAGCCCAATTTCTATGCATTTACATGAATCTATACATATTGTTATTCACGTGAGTTTATTAGATAAAATATAACAGGACACATATGGTGATGTGACTTTTGATATTCCCATGACACTTAAAAGGAAAGACCAACACTGAGAACAAAGGGCAGCCTTGGAAACCACATTTTCCAATGAGAACTCTTTTTTTTTTTTTAATTGCAATTTAGGTTCTGGGGTACATGTGCAGATCATGCAGGATTGTTGCTTAGGTACATACATGGCACGGTGGTTTGCTGCCTTCATCCCCACATCACCAATGAGAACTCTTAAAAATTGGAACCCAATTCCCTCCATATACACCCCGGGAGTTAAAAGGGGATTTGGAGATCTTGGTCTTAGGAGTGTGGTTGAGAGACTTTTCCCTTCTCTTGGGGTAGATTTTTAAAATATAATGGGATTTAAATCTAAAAGAACATACTTACAGAAATTGCATAAGTTGGCATACTTACAAAGAATTTCACTAAACAGATATTTCTCCAAGAGAAATATATGACAAGTTATGTCTCAAGTGATGAATAAATCATTTCCTCATAACATTTATGAGCAATGGCTTTACTGCTACTTATTTCTCTCATTAGCTACATTTCTCAATTTCTTGCCTTGCCACTGTGTTTCTTTCTCTTTTCCTCCTATTTGTTCTTCCTCTTTTTTTTTTTTTTTCCTTTGAGATAGAGTCTCGCTGTGTCACTCAGGCTGAAGTGCAATGGCACGATCTCAGCTCTGCATTCTCCACCTCCAGGATTCAAGCGATTCTCCTCACTCAGCCTCCTGAGTAGCTGGGATTACAGGTTCCTGCAACCATGCCAGGCTTTTTTGTATTTTTAGTAGAGAACGAATTTCACCATGTTGGCCAGGCTGGTCCTGAAATCCTGACCTCAAGTGATTGGCTCGCCTTAGCCTCCCAGTGTGCTGGGATTACAGGAATGAACCTACGCACCTGGCTTGTTCTCCCTCTTCCTAATAATTACTGTGCAGAACTCATGCGTAATTGCTTCTGGCTCTGTGGAAGTCAACACAGAATATTTCACATTTATTTCCTTGTCTTCTGATATGACTAAACCTCGTTTTTGTATATAGGACCTCAGCACACAGCATACAGAAAAGCAGCATGGATCACGGGTAGATGCTTTAATAGTAAGCTTGAGGCTGGGTTGAGAACTCTTAATCAAAGATGTCTCCATGTATTCACAGATGAATATGCATAGACTTCCACTAATAGAGATTCAGTTACTTTGGTTAAGCATTGCTCTCTCTCCCCACTTCCTATTCTAAAATTCAAATTGCCCTGGCAGAGGTTTTTTTTAATGGTAACTTAAGGTGTTTTTCTCATTCACAGAAAAATTATTGTGAATTCTGTGAACTCTGTGCGGAAATGATGGCCAGATTAAAAAAAGGGTGAGAAAGAAAGTCCTAGAGGGAACTTACTGTATTAGCAATCTAATATGTGCCTGACACTATGCTGAGATTTTGTATGTATTAGCTCATTGAATCCCCATGACGGTATTCTGTGTATTCTATGGTAGTTTTCCAAAATCGATAGATGAATATACTGAGGCTTAGGTGTTATGTGTTAAATATCTGTGAACCAACAAAAATTCGTGCTGCCACCCTAATCCCCGAGGTGATGATTTTAGGAAGTGATTTTTTTAGGATATCATTAGGTCATGTGGGTGGGGGCCTCATGACTGAGATCAGTGCACTTATGGAAGGAAACCTCAGATCTCTCACTCTCCACATGATGTTATAAGAAGTTGACAGTCAGCAACTTAAAAGGAGTTCTCCTCATCAGAACTTGTCCATGCAAGCATCCTGATCTTGAACTCCCAGTTTCCAGAACTGTGAGAAATCAATCTCTGTTGTTTGTAAGCCACCAAATGTATAGTACTTTGTTATAACAGCCAGAACTAAGACATTAGGGTTTCAATTATATATAATTTCAGGGAAGTACTTATTGATAATGTGACATTTGAGCAAGGCTCTGAAGAAGGTAAGACAGTGAGCTAGAGATAGCTGTAAAATAAATGTACCAATTGACCTAATAATAATAACAACCAATTTTTTCCCTTTCTATCTTATTTGTTTGAAAATTTAACCTTGGCTTTCCATCTCAGTGATTATTATTTTTCGTTGCCTGAAATGATTAATCCAATATATATATATATTTCAATTATATGAAATTAAGGTTCTCTTCTACCCACTAGAACCCTATGAACATACTCTCTTTAAGATCTACAAAATGCTTTCAATTCTTACTTCCAACATCTAGATTTTGCTGATATGGATAAACATTTTAGTCACAAATTAACAGTGTTCACAGTTCTGATATGCACAATTTTTGGTTACCATGATCTTATTTAAATCTAGTTCCCCAACAACATAGCTCAAGTGTCAGTCACCATGATATACTAACTGAAAATAATTTACAAAATACAACATTAATAACCTTTCAGTCCACAAATTACTATATAAATACAAAGGTGTGCATAATAATCAGTCATAAATTATGTCACTTCTTTCAAGTTTGTCAGTAGTTTCCCACTGGGCAGCTGTTTAGTTCATATACAGACAGAAAAGTGTGTGTGTGTGTGTGTTGCCTCCTTATCACTCAGGGATAAATCCATGTGACATTACAGATAATCGAAAGAGGAATTGGCCCTCAAAATAGAAATTGCAGCAAAGAAAGGAACAGTGATAAATACTGGAATTGAAATTGGAACCAAATGCATGAGCACATGTATATGTATGTAAGTATGTACATAAGTGTGTGTGTGTGTATGTGTGTGTGTGTGTATATATGTAAATTTTAGATTATATATAAACTAAAGTGTTCTAGTGGGTGGAATAGAATCTTATTTTCATATAATTGACAACCACAATTTCACCTTTGCTTCATCTTCTTCTACCCTGATAATTCATGTTTTTAATTTGTCTTTCATTTGTTTAGGAGTCAGAAAACATTTTGTATAGGGCCAGATACTAAATATTTTAGATTTTGTGGGCCATGTGGTCTCTGTTGCAACCATTCAGCTATGCAGTTGTATCGTGAAAGTAGCCATATGGAAAGAAATAGATGCGGCTGTGTTCCAATAAAAGTTTATTAACAAAGCAGATGGCTGGCCCAGTTGTGCCCATAGGCCAGTTCGGATTAGAGTCATTTCTCATGTATTTTTACTCGAAAAATTTATTTATGTAATATATTCTCAGAATCACTCAAGTTCTACAAATATTTCTGAATGATTAAAATCCTATAAGTATCTTTTTATAACCCCAATTGGTGAGAGGAAATCTCAGCTGAATACAAGATTCTTGGGGTGTAATGTTTGTTGTTGTTTGTTTTTAGCAGTATATACATCTTATTCCAATTGTCCTCTTAGACATACTCTGTCATCCGTCAGTATTGCTGATGAGAAGTTTGGTACTAGTTGATTTATTTTCTTTCTCCTTTTGAAGAGTTATACAATTTCATCTTTATTCTTGAAATTGAGACATGTTATTCTAGTATTCAAAAGTCTATTTGTTTCAGTGTTTTAATCAATTCTGCACTCAGTGAAGTTCTTCAATTTGCCAATTTAAGGCTTTTATTTGCTTCTGGCAATTTACTTATCTTACTTGAACACTAGTGCCTAATGTTCTTATGTTTATTTAATTTTTTTCTCTCTTCTTAGACTATATTTTTATATTAGGGATTATATCTCTGTTCTCTAAATATCTTATAGTTGTCATTTGTGACACTCTTTTTAAATTTTTTAATTTCTGTGGGTACGTAGTAGGTGTATATATTTATGGGGTACATAAGATATTTTGATACAGGCATACAATGCATAATAATCACATCATGGAGAATGGGATATCCATACACTCAAGAATTTATCCTTTATGTTATAAAAACACCAATTATATGCTTTCAGTTATTTTAAAATGTACAATTATATTATGGTTGACTACAGTCACCCTGTTATGCTATCAAATAGTAGGTCTTATTAGTTTTTTCTATTTTTTTTTTGTACCCAATAACCATTTCCACCTCCACCCCAAACTCTGCTACCCTTACAAACCTCTGGTAACCATTCTTCTACTCTCTATGTCCATGAATTCAATTGTTTTGATTTATGGATTCCACCAATAAGTTAGAACATGGAATATTTGTCTTTCTGTGCCTGGCTTAGTTTAATTATAATGGCATCCACATCTTTCCATGTTATTGTCAATGACACAGTGTCATTCTATTTATGTATGAATAGTACTACATTGTTCATATGTACCACATTTTCTTTATCTTCATCTGTTGATTGACAGTAGGTTGCTTCTAAATCTTGGCTATTGTGAATAGTGCTGCAATATACAAGGGAGTGCAGATATGTCTTTAATATACTGACTTCCTTTCTTTTTGGTACATACCTAGGAGTGGGATTGTCAGATCTTGTGATAGCTCTTTTTTAGTTTTTTTGAGGAACCTCCAGACTGTTCTCTATAGTGGTTGTACCAATTTACATTCCCACCAAAAGTATACATGGGTTCCCTTTTCTCCACATTTTTGCCACCATTTGCTTTCTTGCAGCAGTTTCATAGTCTGAGGCCTTAGATTTAAGACTTTAAATCATTTTACTGTCTTCTGGATATATGCCATTTTAACTGGGATGAGATCATATCTCATTGTATTTTTTATTTGCAATTCTCCACTGATCTTTGATGTAGAGCACCTTTTCATGTGCCTATTTACCATTGGTATGTCTTCTTTTAAAAAACTTACATTCAGATCTGTGGCCCATTTAAAAAAATCAGATTATTAGATTTTTTTCCTATACAGTTGTTTGAGCTCCTGATATATTCTTGTTATTAATCCCTTGTCAAATGGGTAGTTTGCAGAAATTTTCTCCTGGTCGGTAAATTGTTTCTTTACTTTGTTGCTTGTATCCTTTGCTGTGCAGAAGCTTTTTAACTTTATGAAATCCCATTTGTTCATTTTTGCTTTGGTTATCTGTGCTGTGGAGTATTACTCAAAAAATTTTTCCAGAGACTATTTTTGTGGGGATTTTCTCTAGCTTTCTTGTAGTAGTTTCATAGTTTGAGGCCTTAGATTTAAGTCTTTAAATTATTTTGATTTGATTTTTCTATATGGCTAGAGATAGGGGCCTAGTTTCATTCTTCTGCATATAGATTGTAGTTTTCTCAGCACCATTTATTGAAGAGTCTGTCTTTTCCCTACTGGATGTTCTTAGCACCTTTGTCAAAAATGAGTTCACTCAACTTTATAGTTGAGGGGTGTTTTCTGTAGGCAACAGATTAATGGGTCTTGTTTTTTCATCCATTGAGCCACTCTATGACTTTTCATTGGGGAATCTAATTTATTTACATTCACTGCTACTATTGTTAAGTAAATACTTACTCTTTCCATTTGGTTATTTGTTGTCTGATTGTTCTGTGGTCTTCTTTGTTTCCTGACTATTTTTCTGTTAAGGTGATTTTTCCTGCAATATAGTTTATTTTCTTGCCTTTTTTTTTTTTTTTTTTTTTTTTTGAGACGGAGTCTCATCTCTGTCACCAAGCCTGGAGTGCAATGGCACAATCTCAGCTCGCTGCAACCTCACCTCCTGGGTTCAAGCAATTCTCCTGTCTCAGCCTCCCAAGTAGCTGGGATTACAGGCATGAGCCACCATGACTGGCTAATTTTTGTATTTTTAGTAGAGACAGGGTTTCACCCTGTTGGCCAGGCTGGTTTGGAACTCCTGACCTCAGGTAATCCGCCCGCCTCAGCCTCCCAAAGTGCTAGGATTACATGTGTGAACCACCACGTCTGGTCTATTTTCCTGCTTTTTATTTTGTGTATCCTTTGTTTGTGTTTTGGTTTGAGATGACCATGAGGCTTGAAAATGCTATCTTATAACTCATTCTTTTTAGCTGGTAACAACAGCTTGTTTTGCTTGTTTGTTGCAAGCAAAACAAGATCTGTATGTGTGTTTCATGGTTGTCTATTCCTTTTGTTGCAAAAACAAGTGAAAAGAACACTAAAACAAATTCTACACCTTAACATCACACCCCACTTTTTAACATTTCATTGTTTCCATGTATATTGTATTGTACTGTGTCTTCACATGTTGTTGAAGTTCTTATTTTTGATTGGTTCATCATTTAGTCATTGTATGTAGGATAAGGTTAGTATACACATCACAATATCAATGTCATAATAATCTGTTTTTCTGTGTATATATTATTACTAGTGAGTTTTGTACCTTCAAGTAATTGCTCCTTACTCATTAATGTTCTTGTCTTTCTGATTGAAGTACTCCCTTTAGCACTGCTTGTATGACAAGTATGATGATTAAATCTCTTGCCTTTTGTTTCTCTGAGAGAATCTTTATTTTCCCTTCATGTTTTAAGGATGTCTTTCTTAGGTATACTGTTTTAAGGCAAAAGTTTTTTTCCTTCAGCACTTTAAATATGTCATGCCACTCCCTTCCTTCCTGTAAGGCATCTACTGAAAAGTGTACTGCCAAGTGTATTGGAGTTCCATTGTATGTTCTTTGTTTTTTTTTTTCTCTTGCTGCTTTTAATATCCTGTTTTCATCCCTTATCTTTGGGATTTTGACTATTAAATGACTTGATGGAGTCTTCCTTGGGTTCATTCTGCTTGGTGTTCAAGTACCTTCTTGTACTTGGATATTAATATATTTCTTTAGGTTTGGGAAATTATATGTTGTTATCCCTTTCAATAAACTTCCTACCCCTGTCTCTTTCTTTATCACCTCTTTGAAGCCAATAACTCTTAGATTTGCCCTTTGGATGCTATTTTGTAGATCCTGTATGTGTGCTTCATTGTGTTTTATTCTTTTTTATTTTATCTCTTCTGACTGTTTATTTTAAATACCTATCTTGAAGCTCACTAATCCTTTTTTCTGCTTGATCAATTGTGTTATTAAAGGACCCAGATGTATTCCTCAGTATGCCACCTGAATTTTTCAGTTCCAGAATTTCTGCTTGATTCTTTTAAATTATTTAATCTTTTTGTTAAATTTATCTAATACAATTCTGAATTCCCTCTGTGTGTTATCCTTAATTTCTCTGAGTTTCCGCAAGACATCTGTTTTGAATTATCTGTCAGAATGGTCTCATATCTCTCTTTTTCCAGGATTGGTCTCTAGTGCCTTACGTAGTTCATTTGGTAAGGTTGTGTTTTCCTGGATTGTCTTGACACTTGCAGATGTATGTCTGACTGGGTATTGAGGAGTCAGGTATTTATTGTACTCTTCATAGTTTGGGCTTATTTTTAGTCACTTTATTGGGAATACTTTGCAGATGTTGCTAAGGACTCGGATAATGTGACCAAAGTTATATCTGCTTTAGGAGTCACCACACCAAGCAGTGCTGTGGTGCCAAATCAGTCCTGAAGCCAGCACAACAGTGAAATTCCCCTAAGGCCTGCTTGAAAGACTCTGTGGCTACCATCTATATGGGCTCAAAGTTCTAGGGCTCTATAATCAGCAGGTAACAAAGTTAGCTAAGCCTGTATCCTTCCCTTCAGGGTGGCAAGTTCCTTCAGGTTACAGACAGGTTCGGGGGTGATGTCCAGGAGCCAGAGACTAAACTCAAAAAACGTAGAAGTCCACGCACTTGATACTCTGTTTTTTTGCAGCAGAGCTGGCAATCAATCTACCATACCTAGTCCTTCCCACTCTTATCTCTCTTTTCCTAAGGCAGAGGAGCCTCACTTATGGTCACAGCTAACGTAGCCTGTATTAGTCTGTTTTCATGCTGCTGATAGACATACCCAAGCCTGGGAAGACAAAGAGGTTTAATTGGACTTACAGTTCCACATGGCTGAGGAGGCCTCAGGATCATGTTTGGAGGAAAAATACACTTCTTACATGGTGGCAGCAAGAGAAAAATGAGGAAGATGCAAAAGTGGAAACCCCCAATAAAACCATCAGATCTCATGAGACTTATTCACTACCACATGAACGGTATCGGGGAAACTGCCCCCATTATTTAACTTATCTCCCACTGGGTCCCTCCCACAACACATGGGAATTATTGGAGTACAATTGAAGATGAGATTTGGGTGGGGATACACAGCCAAATGATATTATTCTGACCCTGGCCCCTCCAAATCTCATGTCCTCACATTTCAAAACCAATCATGCCTTCCAGCCAGTCCCCCAAAGTCTTAACTCATTTCAGCATTAACCCAAGAGTCCACACAGTTCAAAGTCTCATCTGAGACAAAGCAAGTCCATTCTGTCAATGAGCCTGTAAAATCAAAAGCAAGCTAGTTACTTCCTAGATACAATTGGGGTACAGGTATTAGGTAAATAGAGCAGTACAAATGGGAGAAACTGGCAAAAACAAAGGGGTTACAGGCCTCAAGCAAGTCCAAAATCCAGTGGTCAGTCAAATCTTAAAGCTCCAAAATGATCTGCTGTGACTCCATGTCTCACTTCCAGATCATGCTGAAGCAAAAGGTGGATTCCCATGGTCTTGGAAATCTCCACACCTGAGACTGTGCAGGTTACAGCCTCCCTCCTGGCTGCTTTCACAGGCAGGCATTGAGTGTCTGTGGTTTCCAGGTATACGCTGCAAGCTGTCAGTGACTCTACCATTTTTGGGTCTGGAAGACAGTGGCACTCTTCTCAGAGCTCCACTAGATGGTGCCCCATAGGAACTCAGTGGAGGCTCCAACCCTACATTTCCTTTCCACACTGCTCTAGCAGAGGTTCTCCATGAGAGCTCCACCCCTGAAGGAAACTTCTCCCTGGACATCCAGGGATTTCCATACATCCTCTGAAATCTAGGTGGTGGTTCCCAAACGTCAGTTCTTGACTTCTGTGCACTTGCTGACTCAACACCATGTGGAAGCTGCCAAGGTTTGGACCTTGCACCCTCTGAAGCCATGGCCTGAATTCTATGTTGGCCCCATTCAGCCGTGGCTGGAGTGGCTGGGACACAGGGCACCAAGTCCCTAGGGTGCACATGACATGGGGACCTTGGTCCTGTCCCCCAAAACCATTTTTTCCTAGGCCAGGACATTTCTCCAGCACATTTTCCCCACTGTCCTGGGAATTAACATTTGGCTCATTGTTACTTATGCAAACTTCTGCAGCTGGCTTGAGTTTCTTCTCAGAAAATAGGTTTTTGTTTTCTACCATATTGTCAGGAAGCAAATTTTCTGAACTTTTATCCTCTGCTTCCCTTATAAAACTGAATGCCTTTAACAGCACCCGTGTTATCTCCTGAATGCTTTGCTGCTTGGAAATTTCTTCTGCCAGATACCCTAAATCATCTCTCTCAGTTCAAATTTCCACAATTCTCTAGGGCAGGGGCAAAATGCGGCCAGTCTCCTTGCTAAAACATAACAAGAGTCACCTTTGCTCCAGTTCCCAACAAGTTTCTCATCTCTATCTGAGACCACCTCAGCCTGGACTTTATTTATTTATTTATTTATAGAGGAATCAGAACTTTCCATTAAATTAGTGCTGATAGTTAATCCTAGTTATTTTTCTTTGGGTCATGTAGGGCGGTAGTATCTGATCCAATAAAAAGTAAGCATTGCATTTTAAGGCACCTGAAACATTTGAGACTTAGGCATAGTCTTTAAGCTAAAGAGGTCTTTATCTCCCATCAAGGGAGAGTTGGCTTGTTCTAAAGACCCCATGAGTTCAGTAAAATCTGTGGCTTGATGTTTCTCAAATATATGGGCCCACATAGCTTCATTCTAAGTGAAAGTATACTACTTCTTCCATTTTAGGGCACTGCTTTACCTCAACTGAAAATCAGCCATTCAGTCACCCTCCAGTGCAAGAGATGAGAAGTAACCCTTTGAATGTGATAAGCTAAAAATAAAATTCTAAGGTCCCAAACTATCTGAACGGACTCCTACTCTTGGCCATGAGCATTACAAAGTTAACCTGACAAGCTAGTTTAGGCTACTATGGGAAGGGACATGCCTCATTGTAACCTCCCTTTGGAATTCAGGAACAAACACTGACATGGTTTGGTTCTGTGTCCCCACCCAAATCTCACCTTGAATTGTAATTGTCATAATCCCCACATGTCAAGTACAGGATCAGGTGGAGGTAATTGAATCATGGGAGCAGTTTCCCACGTTCTGTTCTCATGATAGTGAGTGAGTTCTCATTAGTTCTGATGGTTTTATTAGCATCCGGCATTTCTCCTACTTGTAATCACTCCATTCTGCCACCATGTGAAGATGTGAAGAAGGTTCCTGCTGCTTCTTTGCCATCTGCCATGATTGCAAGTTTTGTGAAGCCTCCCCAGCAATGCAAAACTGTGATTCATTAAACCTTTTTGCTTTATAGATTACCCAGTTTCACATGTTTCTTTACAGCAGTGTGAGGACAAAATAATACAGTCAATTGGTACCAGGAGTGGGGCTGTACCCTGCAACCCACAGAGGCAGACCTGCCTAAGGCCTTGGAAGCCTACCTCTTGCATCAGCATGACCTGGATAAGAGAATCGGAGTCAAAGGAGATCATTTTGGAGCTTTAAGGTTTAATGACTGCCCTGCTGGATTTTGGACTTGCATTGGGCCTGTAGCTTATTTGCTTTGGCCAATTTCTCCCATTTGGAATGGGAGCATTTATCCAATGCCCATACCCCCATTGTATCTAGGAAGTAACTAACTTGCTTTTTAATTGTAGAAGCTCATTGGTAGAGGGACTTACCTTGTCTCAGATGAGACTTTGGACTGTGGACTTTTGAATCAATGCTGAAGTGAGTTAAGACATTGGGGGACTGTTGGGAAGACATGATTGGTTTTGAAATGTTAAAAGGCAAGAGATTCGGGAGGGGCCAGGGGTGGCATTATATGGTTTGGCTCTGTGTTCCCACCCAAATCTCACCTGGAATTGTAATACACAAAATGCTATGCCTCAAGAGTGAGACCAGCTGGAGGATCATGCGGGTGGTTTCCATCATGCTGTTCTCCTGGTTGTGAGTAAGTTCTTATGTGATCGGGTGGTTTTATTGGCATCTGGCATTTCTCCTGCTTTGGAAAAGGCACCTGCTTCTCCTTTGCCTTCTGCCATGAATGTAAGTTTCCTGAGGCCTCTCTCTCCAGCAATGTCGAACTGTAACTTAAACTTCTTTCCTTTATAAATAACCCATTTTCAATATTTTGTCATAGCAGTGTGAGAACAGACTAATACAGCATTAACATTAAAATGGAGATCTTAAAACCTTTTGTAGCAATAAGACAGCAAATTTAAGCCGGACCCTAGTGTAGCATCACATGACAGCAGGCCCTGAAAGAAATCAAAGTATTTTACCCTCAAATATGTTTATTTTACATATTTTGAAATGACCCTGCAAAGTTGTCTCTTGTGGGGAAAATGTACATTCAGTAGATAATCTCTCTCTTTTTCCAAGTCTCTTCCCTGATCCAGGAGAGAATTAAATAAGAGTCTGGAATCTTGTTAAGTCTGATAAGAAACATTTATGATCTATTCTGTCTGAAGCAGGCTTCTAGAGGCTTCATCCGCATAATAAGTACCTTGGTCTCCAAAGCCTATTATCCTAACCAAGACACTCTCTTCTATGGTGTTTAGATAAACTTTATCAACCAGTAGCCAATTGGAAAATCTTTGAATCCACCTATGACCTATAAGCCCTCCCACTTTGAGTTGTCCCACTTGTCTGGACTGAACCGATGAATATTTTCTACGTATTGATTGATGTCTTATATTTCATCAAAATATATAAGACCAAGCTGTAGCTTGACCACCTTAAATATGCATCGTCAGGACCTCCTGAGACAGTCAAGGGCATGTCCTTAATCTTGTCAAAATAAACTTCTAAATTGGAAACTGTTTCAGGTTTTTTTTTTTTTTTTTTTTTTTTTTTTTTTTGGTTTACAATTGTCATACTTTGCTTTAAAATGGTGATCAAATGCCTGAATTTTGTCATTGTGTTTTCTCTTTAAAATAAGAACAACCATCCAGATCCATGTTTCTTATAATTACTATTTCTCCTAAATGCCAGAGATATTGTCAGAAGACAATGCATTTTTTTCCACCTTTATCTTTACCTTGTTTACAACAAGTGAAAGTCCTAAGAATTGCACTGCTACCACATGGCAGCAACTAACAGTACTCCACCTACCACCAGTGATGACGTTCTTAGTGCCAGCCAAACAAGCAGTGATCCAACTCTAGAATCCCATTCTTAATGTCTTCCCAGGACAAATTGAGAGTACCAATTGCCTTAGGTTGGGAGTCCATAGAAGGAGCACCTGGGATATAATTTGTGTGTACTGATTTATTGAGAGAGAGCTCTCAGGAAAACAAGAGTGAGAAAGCAGGAGAGGGCAGAAGAAAGAGCTAAGTAAGAATTCAGTCTTAACTGAAGTTTCCCTTTCAATGATCCAGTGGGGATTTCTAAATCAAAATTGTGCCACAGAATTGTCCCTACCTTATGACTGTGGGGAAGGCTTTTGTACCCCAAGTCACCCAGGCTTTTGCTGAAATTTCCTTCTCAAGTTAGTGTGGGTAGTGGTAGTGGTTATAGGTGACTAACCTGTTGAACAAAGTGGCTTCTATTGACCTGAAAGCATTTCTCTGTGGAAAGGAAGTAGCTGGGAGAGATAGCAACTAAGACAGCAGTGAGATAATGGATCCACCAGTCAGGTAAAGGGGATCTGTGAGGAAAACTAATAATGACTGCTATGTCTTGGTTCCTGAAATTAAGAGAATGAAGGTAATAGAATAAACTCACAATTGATATGTGTTATACAATTTAGAATGTTGTATATTTATTTCCATTTAGTTCTTTGTATTTTTATTTCTGATTCCTGGATTATTTAAAACTCTGTTGTTTAATTTCCAGGAGTTAATTTCCTATTGTCTTTGTTATTAATTTCCAGGTTTATTATATTTGGTGAACATGGGTTATATTTTAATATATGTTTGGTATACGTTTCATAGGAAATTGAAAAGAATGAATATTCTACTGTTATTGGGCAGAGTGTTCTATAAATATTCATTAGGATAAGTTGGTTGAGAATGTTGTTCAGATTATCATATCCTTAATGATTTTCTTTCTGTTCATTCGATTTAAGTCCTCAAGTCTAGTGGTTACTTTGTCAATTTCTACTTTCAATTATATCAGTTTTTGCTTCATTTATTTTTAGGCTCTGTTGCTTGATTTGTACACATATAGAATCTGTATGCCCTCCTGGTAGATTGGCCCCATTATTACATAATATCCCTTTTTGTCTGTAGTGGTTTTTTGCACTGATGTCTATTTCATCTGATATTAATAAAGCTACTCCCACTTGTTTAATATGTTTATATGCTACATCACTGCCATCTCTTTACATTCAACCCAGCTAGATTGTTTAATTTGCTGTGAGTTTCTTTTTAACAGCATGTAGTTGGGTGGTATTTCTTGTTTTAAGTCTATTCTATCAATTTCTGACTTTCAGTTATTGTATTTAGACCATTTACATTTAAGGTAATTATATTTTGGGCTTAATTCTGTCATTTTATGTTTTATGTTTTTCCTCTGTTTAGTATTGTCATTTTATTTTTTCTTGCTCACCTAAGAAGTTACTTGAGCATTTTTAAGGGTTCCATCTAGATTTTTTGCAGTGTTTTTGAGTGTATCTCTTTCACAGTGGTTGCTAAGTGTATTATAATATACATATGTGTTTTATCACAATCTAATAGTATCAACATTTTACCACCTTGAGTGAAGTGTGAAAATCTTACCTCCACTTAGACCCTTGTACCTTTCCTACTTTTAAATATCAATGTCTTTATTATAAGATGATGTTATAATTTTTATTTCAATCATCAAATATAATTCAAAAACACTATGTATATTTCTCATCTTTCCATTGTTCTTTTTTCCTTTCTTATTCTCCAAGATTCCTTCCTTTATAATTCCCCTTCTCACTGAAGAATTTCCTTTAGCTATTCCTTGAGGGTAGATCTGCTAGTGACAAATTATTTCAATCCCTAATAGTTACCTTTTGTTAATGGAAATATTTGGCCCTCTATAATATTCAGAACTCTGATCTTTAGTATTAAACCTTTTCCCTTCCTTAAGTATAGAATAGCTTATGGCTGGATGTTTTAAGTAATGATGAGAGGAGAATAATCTACTTGTCTATTTTTTGACTTTGCTGATTCTTTTTCTTCCCTGCTCTGCCAATTCCTCATTATATATTTCAATTTTTGATCACCCTACGTTTGGAGGAAGAGCAGGGGGAAGAGGTAAGAAGAGATAAATAGCATTAATGTAATCTGATAATATTTTCCTCTGGTTATAACAAGATTAAAGCATCTCTCCAGATTTGGAGGTTGGTCAAAGCTACTTTTTTATTTTAAGTGCATTGATTATTGGTATGTTTTTCCAAAATGCCAAGTGTGAATATTTGCCTTAATTTTCTGAGAACTGGGCCAAATAAATACTTAAAAGTGTGTGTGAGTGTGTGTGTACGTGTGTGTGTATTTGGCTGGCCATTTGTATTTTATCTGCAGTCCTCAGAACTCCTGAAAAGCAGCTTGACCCTTCAGGAAGTCTATTAGGGAGAATTTGAAATGCCTTTAGGCTATTTGTCTTGCTCACATGACCCACATTGGGTCTAAGAGAAAATTTTACACATTTTTAACCCAAGCATTGGTTGCAATATAGCTCCTAAAGTGGTTTTGTCTTAATTCCTAACACCTCAAGTGGCTGATCACAGCCTCTCACCTTTAGATTTTCTTGGCCTGTGTTGAAAACTGGTTTCCTGTGCTCTTCAGTATCCAGAGGATATATATATATATAGTTCTCTGAAGTTTTCCTTACAAGGCTTACGGTGGCAGAGAAGCAGCCCTTGACTGTCTACCCCCATGATACAGTCCAGGGCCAGGGCATTCACGTCTTTTTATTGCCAGCTCTACTTTTAGCCTCTCAAATTCCAATAAATTAGGTGACCAGCTAATATTTGCGAAGCTGGGTTTGAGTTTCCCCTTTGTATGTTCTTTATTGGTATTGGAGCATCTCATTTTGTAAAGTGAAAAATGATGACATTTTGAAATCTTGTAACACACTGATACATTCCTCGATTTCTTTGATACCCTCAGGTTATAACTCTATTTCCTTTCATGTTGTGAACAAACTAAGGTTTTGGAGACGATGGCCATTATTCTATGGGGCAGAAAAATATGAAATGAGCTTCAGTATATACTAGTAAAAAGTCATGTACAAGCAACTTAATTTCTTGTTCTTATGGTCTATAGTCTATATAGTAAGAACTAGTGAGAACCCATAGTCCAAAAAGATGTTGAATTGGAAATGAAGGGAAGCATGTGTATGACAGAGACAGAAAAAGGCTAGAAGGCAGGATGTTTGTGTTTACTATCATGTCTTCCATGAAACTTTAGAGTAACTTGAGAAAGTAATTTATTAGCATAAAGTGTCTTATCACAGTAGTGAAATGATAGACACAAACTTTCCTATAGAAAATATGTACAAAGAGAAAGAATGACTTTTTTCTTTTCTCATGAAGTCTTTTCCCTAGTCTCTTCCCATAGTCAAAGTGAATGTGACACCTCACACTTACTTTTTAAGTGGTCTTTCAGTAGCAAGAATAGTTTGCATCTTCCATGGAGAGCCCCATAGTCAACTACAATCAATTAATAATCAACTTACTAAAAATAATCTAACTATGGAAACATTGGCTATGAAAGAGCTTTGTAAGTTTACAGTTTCCTATATCCTTCCCATGGAGGTACTGATTTACTAGATCAAGGAAGTGGTATGGGAATGTCTTTCTTAAAATCTCCCCAGATGATTTGGTGAGATATTTGTGTAGATGCTAAAGTCAACTGAACTTGGGACTGTATCCAGTGTGTAAGTCTCCTTTGCACCTTAATCTAGCTACTGAGCTAAATGCCTTAGATGATATTATTGTTCAATAAAAGTTCAACAGAAAGTCTTCCCTTGCTTTTTAAAACCAGAAAGCATTCTAACTGTACTTATTGAGTAATTACTGTGAAAATTTACTCCATGTTCTTACCACGATCACAATATTTTCCTATAGATTAGGAAATGTCATACCACTAATGTTGACCAATACATTTTGGATATAAATGGAGATATTTTGGTGTTCTAAATGAAGATACATCAGAATCTGGATGTTTTTTTTAAATTTAATTGTTTCAGTATCTTGAAATAGGCACAGTTTTTCTTCTCCAGCAACTTGGCTTTTATTAAAGATTACAAATGCATATTTAGAGATGGTTGTTAGGGCAAAGTATCAAAGCTGTGGTTGTCACTGACTACAGAATGGCCTTGGGCAAGACACTAACCTATTTCTGGTTATCTTATTCATTATCTGGAACCACAGAATTTATTTTAAGGGAATGTGCTATTAATTCATTTGATACATAAAGTCTGTGCTTTCAAATAAAATCTTAGCTCTTATTAGGACTTAAAAGAAATAATACTTTTTTTCCTTGTTGCTTAAAATTTCTTGTCAAATAAAGCAGTAGAAAGGGAAATTAACTCCAACCACAACTTCCATTACAAGTTGCATTTAACAGTATATTATGTTAGTGACCAGAACAGTGAACTATAATATAACAATCAGTTAAAGAGTGTCTATAAGTCTTGTTACTAAGCACTGATTAACTCTTATTAAGTATCAAGATAACATGTTACATTCTCTGGTAAAGAAGCACATTCTGAAAGGGCCATGGTTTCCTTGGGTTTACTGTCTGGTCCCTAGCATCTGACTTTGTTCCTCGGGCTTGGCCATCACCACCACTCCAGTTCAGTAATTTATACTTGACATGATTCAAATGATCTTTTGAACTTGAGTCATTGGAAAGATAACAAAAGAAAATAACCAACCAAACAAACAAAAAGCTTATAATGTGAAGAGGTAAAACACCATTGTAGAATAAAACCTTTATTCAGTTTAAAATATATACTTATATGCCACAAACTCAACAACTGGTAGATAGATGAGTTCTCTTTGTCACCTACAATTCCTTCTCATTAAGCAATTGCTAATAATTTTAACTAGATTGGCTGTGGAAAGACTTCCGTTAGAGACTATATCCTTGTTTAAGTATCTTGTATTGCACTGATTTCCTGTGATTTGCTATTCCTATCATGCTTTTAAGAGAGAGAACTCAAAGTCTTTGCACAGGTATTTAAAAAATATATATGCTTTATATTCAGAGCTTTTGGCAATATTTAACTTACAAAAATAGCCTTGCTTTTTTCAAATATTTTCTTTGTAGCACTGGAAATCACCACACATTGCTTCAGGATTTTCTCTACAGCCACGACATTTTGTGTCTTCTCACCATCAAGATCAGCATCTGGTTTAATGCTGTGGTAATGGATAGATATTTTATACCACTATTTTGGAGTATATACACTTCTCACATCCAAACTGATGCAAAGTTTCTTTTGTAAGTAAGGAAATATTTGACATTAAAAAGTAATCACTATATTCCCCAAACTGTGTATGTCACAATAATACTTTACTAGGCACCATGTACAAAAGTAAAAAGAATATCAAAGAGATCTGAATACAGTTGAGGAAATATGGTGGACATTCATTTCAGTGGGAGAAACAGGACAGAAATAAAGGTAACAAGTTAAGGGGTAGTATAGGTAGTATTTTAAACTCCATCTCTTCTACTTACAAGTGAGGCTTTGGACAAGTGGCTTAATCTCTTTATGCTTCAGTCTCTTAATCTGCAAAGTGGGAACACAAGTAGTACCTTTCCAATACAATTGCTTTGAGGAATAAATGAATTAATGTACTGAAATTATGTATATAGTCATATCTCATTTTATTGTGCTTTGCTTTATTATGCTTCTTGCATACCCCTTTTTTTTTCTTTACAAATTGAAAATTTGCAGTAACCCTACTTTGAGCAAGACTATGGTCATTATTTTCCTAACAGAATATGCTTACTTCATATCTCTGTGTCACGTTTTGCTAATTCTCACAATATTTCAAAGATTTTTATTATTATTACATCTTTTATGGTGATCTGTGATCAGTGCTCTTTAATGTTACTTTTATAGTTGTTTTAGAGCATTATGAACTGCAACCATATAAGCAGCAAACTTAATATTATCTGTTCTGGCTGCTCACCTGACCATTCTCCATAGCTCTCCCTCTCCTTGGTCCTCCCTATTTTCTGAAACACTACAATATTTAAATTAAGCCAATTAATTACCCTATAATTGCTTCTATGGGTTCAAGTGAAAAGAAAAAGTCACACATCTCTCATTTTAAATCAAAAATTAGAAATTATTGGGCTTAGGAGCAGGCATCTTGAATGTCAAGATAGACCAAAAGCTAGGTCTTTGGCACCAAAAAGATAGTCAAATTGTGAATGCAAAAGGAAAGTTCTTGAAGAAAATTGGAGGTCCTACTTCAGCAAATATAAATGGTGAAGAAGCAAAGCTGCCTTATGGCTGATATGGAGACAGTTTGAGTAGTCCGAACAGAAGTTCAAATGTGCCACAACATACCCATAAGCCAAAGCCCAATTCACAGGCTCTAAGGCTCTTCAATTCTATGAAAACTGAGAGATGTGAGGAAGCTGCAGAAGAAATCTTTGAAACTAGAAGACTTTTATTTTAGAGGTTTAAGGAAAGAAGCAGTCTTCATAACATAAAAGTGCAAGGTGACCTAACAAGTGCTGATGTGGAAGCTGCAACAAGTTATCAAGAAGATCTAGTTAAAATCACTGACAACAGTTGCTAAAATAGACAAAAGATTTTCCATGTAGATGAAACAACTTTCTGCTAGAGGAAGATGTTATCTAGGATTTTCATAGCTAGAGAGAAGTCAATGCCTGGCTTTAAAGCCTCAAAAGACAAGGTAACTCTCTTACAAGGGGCTTATGTAGCTGGTGACTTAAGTTGAAACTAACTTTTGTTTACCATTATAAAAATCCTAGGCCATTAAGAATTATGCTAAATCTACTCTACTTGTGCTCTATAAATGGAACAACAAAAATTAGATAACAGCACATCTGTATAAAGTGTGGTTTTCTGAATATTTTAAGCCCACTGTTGAGACCTACTGCTCAGAACAATAGACCTTTTAAAAATATCAGTACTCGATGACGATATATCTGGTTACCCAGTACCTCTCATGGAGATGTATGAGGAAATTAAAGTTGTTTTAATATCTGTTAGTAAAACATTCATTCTGATCAAGGAGCAATTCAGGAATTTCAAGTCTTGTTACTTAACAAATACATTTCATAAGGTTACAGCTGCCACAGATAGTGTTACTCTGATGGATCTGGTCAAAGTAAATTGAAAATTTTCTGGAAAGAGTTCATCATTCTAGATGCCATTAATAACAATTGTGATTTATGGGAGGAGGTTAAAATATCAATGTTAACAGGAGTTTTGAAGAAGTTTATTCCAATCCTCATGGATGACTTTGAGGAATTAAAGATATAGTAGAAGTAGTAATGCCAGTTGTGAAAATAGCAAGAGAACTAGAGGTATAAGTGGAACTTGGGCTGGGCTCGGTGGCTCATGCTTGTAATCCCAGCACTTTGGGAGGCCAACGCAGGTGGATCACCTGAAGTCAAGAGTTTGAAACCAGTCTGACCAACATGGAGAAACTCCATCTCTACTAAAAATACAAAACTAGCTGGGTGTGGTGGCATATGTTTGTAATCCCAGCTACTCGGGAGGCTGAGGCAGGAGGGTCACTTGAACCTGGGAGGCAAAGGTTGCAGTGAGCAGAGATTGTGCCATAGCACTCCAGCCTGGGTAAGAAGAGTGAAACTCTGTCTCAAAAACAAAAACAAAAATAAAAACAAAGAGAAGTGGAAAGTGGAGCCTGAAGGAGCAAAGAAAGTGGATTCTTGAGGTAAAATATATTCCTGGTGAATATGCTATGAACATTGTTAAAATGACAATGGAAGATTTAGAATATTACATAAACTTAACTAAGCTATACCAGGGTTTGAAAGGATTGACTCCAATTTTGAAAAAAGTTTTACTGGGAGTAAAATGCTTCAAACAACACCACGTGGTATGGATAAATCTTTCATAAATAGAAGAGTCAATGTAGCAAACTTTATTGTATTATAATTTTCAAAATTGCTACATCCATTCCAGCCTTCATCAACCACCACCCTGATCAGTCAGCAGCTATCAACATCAGGGCAAGACCCTCCATCAGCAAAATTATTATGACTTGCAAAAGGCCCAGATGATCTTTCAGCATTTTTTAGTAAGAAAGTATTTTTTCTTTAAAATATATACCGAGAATTTTAGACATGATGCTATTGCATAATTAATTGACTATAGTATGATGTAACGTAACTTTTATATTCACTGGGAAGCCAAAAAATTTGTCTGACTAAATTTACTGTGATATTCACTTTATTGTGATGGTCTAACACTGAACCTCCTATATCTCTGAGCTAGGTGTATAAGAGTGCCTGGTTGGAAATACTTTATGAATATTACATATTTCATTATAAAGAGTTCAAAGAAGAGAAAACTCTAATGCCTCTTTTCTGTACTGTAAATGGAACTGTGCTTGTTTCACATACTTGAAACACACGGATGATAGAACAGTATAGAAGTTGATTTAAGCAGTGTGTGTTGCACAAAAGCTGGTAGTAGTAAAATTATAGTACTTAGCTGATAATGTGAGAAAAATAAGATTTAAAAAAAAAGTCCCTGACAATAATCTAGGGGATTTGTCAGGCTATACTACAGCTGTTTATTTGCATCATTTTTAGCTTCCAACATCAACTATGTCCTTGGGAATTGAATCAGGAAGCAGTTCAATAGTGGACTCTATTTTGCAGTCACAGGCTGTCCTCACCTTTGAAAGGTATATTAAGAGAATAAGTAACAAATAGAAGCATTTTCTCTTCCAAGGAGAGCACACCTGGACTTTGCTATTTAATTCAGGAACATTTCCTGTAACATATCTTTCAATATAATCATGAACTATGCAAAGTTAGTATTGAGATTTGTTAACCATCAGATCCCCTTAATTATTCAATAAAGTCACCCTGAACAAGAGCAAAATGTGTATTTCTGAGTTATAAAAATGAAATTTACCTTTCTGTTGTAATTTTGACTATTTTTGCTGCATTTTCCCTCATTTAGGATAATTGTTTTTGAGTCAATGGTAAAAATAAGTGCCTCTTTAGAAAGCCAGAATGCCTTCAACATTTTTCTCTTGAGCCAGTAAGAATGGCAAATTTGATTTGTTAGAGACCTTGTATGGAAACCATCTGTTCTCTTGTAGCTGTGGGACAAATGGTACATCAACTTCCTGTCTTCCGTTGTGAATAATTAACAGTGAATCTTAAGGAGATCCTGCTCTCTGTCTTCCAAACAGGTGCATTTTGGTATGTTAACACTCTTAAACCACTGCTTTTGTTCTCCCAGCTGGCAATTTTGTACCTTGAACCAACTCAGAAGCATTATATGCATGAAGCATGTGTTAAGCTATAACTTATTTTGTAGACCGTATGGTCTTGGCTAAGGCAGCTTGGGATGTGACACAGGGTACTGTCAAAATTAGACTATCAATACATCATGGCAGGGTATCTTATTTAAGTGGGCATTAAATTAAGAAAATACAGAAGTTGCTGCAGGGAAGAGGTGTCCAGAGGTCAACATTAAAAGGGCATGATGTAAGGCAAAGAGACAGACGGTCATGAGCAAAATCTTAGGTATTTGATCCACCAGTTCAAGAAAAGATGCGCACAGCTCAATGTACTCAACATACTTCCTGGGGAAAAATTTTTTCCCAAGAGATTCTGAAGGCAACTGAAGGTTTTCATCCATAGGACCATTTTGATTGACTTCTCAGTCTAATATAATACAGCATGATAAATGGTCTTTAGCGTCACTTTGATGCTAAGCTAAACCTTTTAATAAGTTGGTAGGCCAGGAGGGGTGGCTCATGCCTGTAATCCCAGCACTTTGGGAGGCCTAGGTGGGTGGATCACAAGGTCAAGAGATTGAGACCATCCTGGCCAACATGGTGAAACCCCGTCTCTACTAAAAAAATACAAAAATTACCTGGGCATGGTGGCGCACACCTGTAGTCCCAGCTACTCAGGAGGCTGAGGTAGAAGAATTGCTTGAACCCAGGAGGTGGAGGTTGCAGTGAGCCAAGATCGCGCCACTGCACTCCAGCCTGGTGCCTGGCCACAGAGCCAGACTATGTCTCAAAAAAAAAAAAAGTTGGTAAATTAATTTCATTTAATTAATCTCAATGTGTTCAGTGTGTAGATCCACCCTCTTCAATGAATCCCTTCTCTCAAGACAGTCACAAATAAATAATCAATAAGATAGTGTTATCTTCCTGCTTAAAATTTTTATTTAAAAAACATATTTTTTTAAATTGACACAGAATTATACACATTTATCAGGAACATTGTGATATTTCAATACATGTATACATTGTGTAATGATCAAATCATTATGTTTGGTGCATCTGTCACCTCAAACATTTATCATTTCCTTGTGGTTCCCAAGTCCTGTTTAATATTCTTAAATGATTTTCCCTTTGTTCTCAGGATAGTATTTAGAACTTTATCCACACACAAAGCCCTTTATAATCTCAGGCTGCCAACTTCTCCAGCCTCATATCTTGACACTTTCTCTGCTTGCTCTCTGTACTTCAATCAGAAGGATGGGACCAAGTGCTTGGTCTCCCAGTAGCTCCATGCACTCTTTTACCCCCAGGCCTGTGCACTGCTCTTTCCTCAGGAGCAAGGTTTTCTATCTTGCTGGCCTGTGTAACTCCCAATTCATCCTCCAGGTCCAGCTTAGATGGTACATTCCCTGGGAAGCTTTCCGTGACTTCTTCAGTCTAGATTAAGTTCTCTTGTTTTTATGTGCTCCAATAGTACCCTGTATTCCCCTACAGTAGCATTCCTCACATCTAATTTTAAGTATTATAAGTTTTTCTCTTCCACTAATTTGATAGTTTACTCAGGGAATACTTTTTTTGTTTTTTTGATGTATCTTACCCTTTCCAACATGTAGTTCAAAAATTGGTACGTAACAAGTAGCCTACATAACGATTCAATAAATGACTAGCAAAATGAATTAACAAATGAAGAAAAGAAGAAATTTGTTTAGAAGCTTTTAACCTTTTGTTGAGTGATAAATTAATATGCGCTAACTTGACCTAGAATTCCAAAGAGTCGTCTGTCTCTTTCAAGATTCTTCATTGAAGTATTGGCACTCAGGCTTCTCTGTCTCCTAGGGTAAGAGAAAGGGAACTTGATCCTATAAAGCTGTTTTTTTTTTCTGTCATTATGTTCAATCTAAAACAGGGCTCAACAAAATATATGACCTTGAATAACTGTACAGGTTCAGCCTAGCCAATGAAGACGACATGCATGTTTAAAACATAACTCTGGGAGAAAATCAGCACCAAGTAAAAGTTAGAAGTAGAAAAGAAGGTGCAATAGAGTTCAGAAGACAGAAACAATACAAGGCTTACAAACTGAAGATGCCATGGAGAACACCATCCACTCTTCTCCTAGAAGCTACTCTTGAGACAATGGTTGAACTTGTTATCTCTGGTAGTGGAAATATTGATAGTCAGTATTAAATAACTCTTAGAAGCCTAAGTAGTTATACACAACACTTTAAGTAATAGTTTGTTAAGAAATTTCAGATTCAGAGGAAAGGTTTTGAGAAATAATTCATATGGTGAAACCAGAGACTGTGATAGTTATTTTTTATCCTAAAAGAAAATTCTTTTTGTCTACCTTATGGAAAGTATTTCATTAGGAATGTTGTACTTTAAGAGTAAATGAGAAGGAAGGACAGCCTCAACACAGCACACCTCTAAAACCTATACACAGCACATTGTTAAAATATTTTTATTGAGATGTAATTTTTTATTGAGATTAATTTATGTAACATCAAATTTATCCATATAAAGTATAAAATTCAGATCATGTATGATGGCTCATCCCTATAGTCCCAGAGCTTTGGGAGGCTGAGGTGGAAAGATCACTTGAGGCCAGGTGTTTGAGAACAGTCTGGGCAACATAACAAGACCCCATCTCTACAAAAATAAGAACAAGAAAAAATTAGTTGGGCATAATAGCATATGCTTAAATTCCTAGCTCTTCAGGAGTCTGAGGCAGGAGGATCATTTGAGCCCAGGAGTTCAAGGATTCAGTGAGCTGTAATCATGCCACTACACTCCAGCCTGGGTGATAGAGTGAGATCTTGTATCTAAAAACAATAAAAAAAAATGTACAATAAGTGGCATTTAAAATTACATGGCATAACTCTGGGACAAAAAAATCTATTGTATTTGTGCAACTATCTGACTATCTAATTTCAGAAAATGTTCATCCATGCCCCCCATCCCCTGACAAACACTAAACTACTTTCTGCCTCTATAGATTTGCATATTCTGGATATTTTATATAATTGGAATCATATAACTTGGCCTTTTCTGCATCACTTCTTACATTTACAGGAATTGTAAAGGATTCATCTGTTGGTACTTTTTTCTTTTTATTTGTGAATAATATTCCATTGAATAGATATACCATGATATTAAAATGTGTTTATCAGTAGATGAACATTTGCATTGGGCATCTATTTTGGGCTAATACAAATAATGATTAGCCCATACAATTTTCTGTGTAGATACATGTTTCCATTTTGGGGGGTAAATACCTAGGTATTTACTCTATTTTCACTTGGTTAGATTAATGAAAGTCTACTTTTCTCCTTCCAGAAGTTAAATTACAGTTATGGTCTTTTTTTTTTTCCTTTAAGTGCTTAGCATTTTCATAGAAAATTAGGCTTATGGCTTAGCAGTAAAACAAAAGGAAGCTTTAAGGTTGCCTGTCATCTTCCCTAAACCCAGTGGAGCAGAAAGCAGAGAGTCCCTAACCTAAGCAAGATTAAAAGGTTATATATAATACACACTGATGATGAGGAATGTTGGGAACCAGCCCAACCCTGTACATGGGTGCCATTAATCCCAGCGGTGATGAGGGATTGAGAAAAGGAAATAAAGACAGAGACACAAGAGTAGAATTTACAGCATGGGTCCAGGGGACCCTTGCAAGCTTGGGAAATGCGTTGGCCCTGAGCTCTGGGCTCCAAACACTTTTATTATGTGCATAATCTCATTGATCATATGGACGAGGAAGGGAAGGGTGAAGGGGTAGATAAGATAGCCAGGCTGGCTGAGAGCACTTGAGATCCTTCTAAGACATGGTAAACTAATACTCTGAGTTTATCACAGATTGTTATCAGGGTGTGGCTGCATAAGAAGAATAGTGGATGAGGAGCCATGGGGTCTGACCACACCCAATGCATCAAGGGGCTTTTATCTCTGGAGCATTGAGGACGTAGAGCAATGAAAATCACTCCATATTCCAAGAAGCTAGGCAGAGCCTGAGGCGTTCAGTCAACTCTGCCCTGCAAGGCTTTTCTCTTCCTTGCCAGTTCCCATCTGCAAAGACCCTACGGATCTTGTGAGCAGAGGTCACCTCCCTTCTCAGAGATCTTTGCATAAGCCCTCTTTATGAGGTGCTCATACAGTCTCCATGTTGAGAAGGCATTTGTGGGACCAGAGCAGTATTCCCTGCTCTGCAACCACCCTGAGGTGTTCCTGGGTGTTACTGGGCTCCCGGATGGTCTTTACCTTAGGCCTCCTGTTGCTGCTTGATTTCTAATTCACCATACCAATAATATCATTTAGATCGGTGTATAAACTTCAATGTACTCTGAGCCAAGCAAGCTTATAATTATTTAGATCTAATTAACATAGTTCTCCCCCCAGCCACCTTGACCCACAAAAAAAAGGGTGACAAGAGAATAGGGAGACTAGATCCGGCCACATACAGAGGAGAAAAATAAGTTATGCCAATGACTGCCAGAAGAGTGTGCAGTGGATGTCATTGCCAGAGAAAACACCACAGGATTCTTATTTGCATGGGGCTACTTGCCTGTGGTCAGGACTTTTATCATAAGTGGCCAGGCATTTATGGCCAGGACTGTTGTGAACTATTAACAAAATTATCACTTTTTAAAGCATATTGCTAAAAAGTTGTCATTATGTATATGTTTCAAACATAGCGTCATTACCTAATTATGAATTTATGCATGATAAACAAACTGAAGTAACCTTTTTTTTCTTTACAAATGCAATGCACCCTTTATCAGATAATATCATACAAGGTTAGCTCCTACAAAGATTTCTATTAATCTTGCCCTCCCTTTTGAACTGCATCTGAAATAAAGTTATTTCATTTATGTTGATATTCCTAGCTAGTTGGATTTGGAAGGAAACAGAAAATATCTGTGTGGGAAGAGGAAAGGACTGCTTTATTACATTACTTTTATAGATTTAAGGGTACGAGTGCAGTTTTGTAACATGGGTATATTGTGTAGTTGTGAAGTCCAGGTTTTATTGTACCCATCACTCAAATGGTGAGCATTGTACCAAATAGTTAATTTGTCAACCCTCATCCCCCTACCACCTACCCACCTTTTGAAATATCTAATGTCTCTTATTCCCCTCTGTATATCAAAATGGACCCATTGTTTAGCTCTAAATTATAAGCAAGATCACGTGGTATTTGCCTTCATTTCTGAGTGATTTTACTTATGGTATTGACCTCCAGCTCCATCTATGTTGCTGGAAAGAACATGATTTTATTCTGTTTTATGGCTGAGTAGTATTCCAAGGTGTATATATATGTAACATTTTCTTTACTCCTTGGCGAACACATAGGTTGAGTCCATGACTTTGCGATTATGAATAGTGATGCAATCAACATACAAACGCAGGTGTCTTTTGATATAATTATTTCTTTTATTTGGATAGATACTCAAGGGTGGAATTTCTGGACTAAATGGTAGTCCTATTTTTAGTTCGTTGAGAAATCTCCATGCTGTTTTCCATAGAAGTTGAACTAATTTACCTTCCTACCTAAGTGCATAATATTCCCTTTTCTCTACATCCTTACCAACGTCTGGTTTTTGCTGTTGTTGTTTTGTTTGGCTTTTAACTGTAATGATAGCCATTCTAACTGGTGTGAGATACTATACCATCATGGTTTTGATTTACATTTATCTAATGACTAGTGGTGTTGAGCATTCTTTAATATTTTTGGCAGCTTGCATGTTTTGTCTTGAAAAATGTCTGTTCATGTCCTTTGTCCACTTTTTAATGGAGCTACTTGATTTTTTTTTTTTTTTTTTTTTTTTTTTTTTGCTTATTGTGTTGTTTGTAGATTCTGGATATTAGCCTTGTATTGGGTAGGTAGTTTGCGAATATTTTCTCTGACTCTGTAGCTTGTTTAACCTGTTGATTATTTCTTTTGCTATGCAGATGCTTTTTAGTTTATTTAAATTCCACTTGTCTATTTTTATTTTTGTTGCATTTACTTTTTTTTTTTTTGAGACGGAGTTACGCTCTTGTTACCCAGGCTGGAGTGCAATGGCGTGATCTCGGCTCACCGCAACCTCCACCGCCTGGGTTCAGGCAATTCTCCTGCCTCAGCCTCCTGAGTAGCTGGGATTACAGGCACGCACCACCATGCCCAGCTAATTTTTTGTATTTTTAGTAGAGACGGGGTTTCACCATGGTGACCAGGATGGTCTCGATCTCTTGACCTCGTGATCCACCCGCCTCGGCCTCCCAAAGTGCTGGGATTACAGGCTTGAGCCACTGCGACTGGCTGCATTTACTTTTGATGACTCCTATAGTGGTCTGTGGTGGTGATGGCTATGGAGTGAGGCTTTTTTGCCTTCAGAAAGAGAAGAAAGAGTGAGAAGAATTGTGTCTTATGGTCTGAGGGACAGCTCAGCCACAGTACAATGCAACACCAGATAGATTGTAAGGATTATAACTCTAATACATGGCTCCTGTATGACAACCCTGGAGCCAGCACCTGAGAGACCATTCTTCCCTGAAGGGAAGGACGTGGGCCAGGCTGGCTTTGCCAGTGGCTGATTGTAGAACCCCAGGTACTTAAGCGAACATAGGCATTAGCCAAGGAGTGGTTATAACAGGTCTTGTATGAGACCCAGTGCTGTGTTGGCTTCAGGTCTTATCCAACACAGTTATGCTGGTGGAGGCCATAGGGGTGCTTGTGGTACTCCACCCAGGTTTTGTTGGCTCATAACAGAGAGATGGAGGTTGTTTGCTTGGGAGAAACTAAGAAAACAGAACACGGGTCTTTGACTTGTAATCCAGAGAATTCTGAGTCTTATCCATCTAAGCGGTACTTCCATAAGAATACAAAAGCTATAGCATTGCTGAACATTGGGTGCTGTGATGGTTGATTCTGAATGTCAACTTGATTGGATTGAAGAATGCAAAGTCATGATTTTGGGTGTGTTTTTGAGGGTGTTGCCAAAAGAAATTAACATTTGAGTCACTGGACTGGGTTTAATCTGGGTGGACACAATCTAATCAGCTGCCAGGACCGCTAGAATATATATAAGCAGACAGAAAAATATGAAGAGAGATTGGCTTAGCTTCCCCAACATCTATCTCTGTTGCTGGTTGCTTCCTTCCCTTCGAATATTGGACTCCATGTTCTTCAGTTTTGGAACTCGGACTGGCTCTCCTTAATCCTCAGCCTACAGATGGCTTATTATAAAACCTTGTGATTATGTGAGTTAATACTTAATTTCATATATATATATTTTTTTTCCATTATTTCTGTCCCTATAGATAAGCCTAATACAGATTTTGGTACCAGGAGTGGTTCTAGAAGAACAGAGTATTATAGATGGAGTCCTTTCATTGATTTTAGGGTTTCTCGAGTTGGCTGCTTAATATGACTAGACCCCAAAATGCCAAGGACTCTACTTCTAATAGTATGGAGACCATTGATGGTCCTTGTCATGAACTGTTTAGAGAGTTATACAAAGTAAATGCATTTGGCACTCCTGATCCATCACTCAGGAGAAGCAAAGAGTTTAGTGACTCGATGCATAATACCTATGACTATATGTGGAGAACCAAGGAACATAATGAAGCTGGTTGGTTGCTCCTAAATTCAGTGGACAAAGTCATGAAAGAAAATGATCAACTCAGAGATTCTATCTCCCAGCTTCAGAAGCAGACACTGAGCTCCAAATCTCCTAAGATTGCCTGAGAGTGAGAGTCTTACCTCCTGTAAATAGAGAGCTGAAATTGTGTAAAAACAGACATAGGATCTTATCATGTGAGTGGCTGACCTGCAACAAAAGGTAAATGCACAGTCTCACCAGGTGTCTAGTGATAAAGTGAGGGCATTGATTGGAAAAGAATGAGACCCTGCAACTTGAAATGGGGACATGTGGGAGGACCACAATGAAGTTGGGGACATTGAGTTTGTAAACTCTGATTAAGTTTCTTTGACAGAAACAACAGCTTATGTAACCCCAGTAGTGGCAACATGCCCTCCCAGATCCATGATGCCATCAGCCTTTCTACCTTTGTCTTAGGAGGTAAACTCTTTGTGGCCTGAGACAACAGTGATTGCCTCATTTGAGGCAGTTGCCAGGCAAGATAATATTGATTCTCCTCAGGAGCCACCCCAAACACACCTGTTCCCTTCTAGACCTAAAACTAAAATCCCAGTGGGCCCCTGTAGGTGAGGTTGAGTATGTGACTCATGAAGAGGTATGCTACACTTGAAAAAAACTGTTTGAGTTTTCTAATGTATATGAACAGAAATCTAGAGAACAGGCATGGGAATGGATATTAAGGGTATGGGATGATGGTGGAAGAAACACAGAGTTGATCAGGCTGAATTTATTAATTTGGACCCACTAAGTAGGGACTCTGCATTTAATGTTGCAGCTTGGGAATTAAAAAGGATTCTAATAGTTCATTTGTTTGGTTAGTTGAAATATGATTAAAAGATGGTCCACTGTGAAAGAGCTGGAAATGCCTGATCCCCTTTGGCTTAACATAGATGAAGGGATCCGAATGCTTAGGGATAATGGGATGGTGGAGTGGATTAGTCACTTTAGACCTATTAATCCCACATGAGAGGGTCCAGAAGATAAACCCTTGACCAATGTCTTGTAAAATAGATTTGTGTAAGCAGCACCTGCATCTTTGAAGAGCCCTGTAATTGCTCTTCAGTATATGTCATATCTAACAGTGGAAACCACAATCACTCAACTACAAAATTTAAATACAATGGGAATAATTAGATACCAAGGTGTCAGGGATCAAGTGGTGGGACTGAACCATCAAAGGCAAGATGGGCATAGTTACCATAATGAGCAGCAGAGGCAAAGTGGCAATCAGAATAGTCTGATTCACGTAGAGCTCTCACATTGGCTAATTAATCACAGTGTTGCTAGAAGTGGAATTGATAGGAAACCTACTGCATTCCTACTTAATTTATGCAAGTAGAAAATTCTAGGCCGAATGGATAAAACACAAATTTGAATTATAAAAACAGAGAATTACGGCCCTTCAATCAAATTCTAGATTTGAGCCAGTTTACACACCCAGAACCCCTTGAATGAATGGGAGGCCAGGTCCCTTTGAGGAAGGGTCCTACTATGTTACTAATAATTTATGCAGTGAATCTTACAAGCTTCCCCAAGGAGACCTTCAGCCCTTTACCAGGGCAACTGTGCATTGGAAAAAGGGAAATGAACAAACATTTTGGGGACTACTGAACACCGCTCTGAGCTGACATTGATTCCAGGGGACAGAAAATTCATTGTGGGCTTCTAGTTAAAATGGGAGCTTATGGAGTCCAGGTAATTAATAGATTTTTAGCTCACATTTGATATACAGTGGATTCAGTGCATCCCCAGATTCATCTGTGGTCATTTTCCTGGTGCCAAAATGCAAAATTGGCATAGACATATTTAGAGTTGGCAGAATCCCCACATTGGCTCCCTGACTGATAGGGTGAGGGCTATTATGGTGGGAAATGCCAAATGGAAGCCATTAGAGCTGCTTCTACCTTAGAAAAATAGTAAATCAAAACAATATTGCATCTCTGAAGCAATTGTGGAAATTAGTGCCACCATCAAGGCCTTGAGAGATGCAGGGGTGGTGATTCCCACCACATCCCAGTTCAACTATCCCACTTGACCTGGACAGAAGACAGATAGATCTTGGAGAATGACAGTGGATTATTGTAAGCTTAACCAAGTGGTGACTCTAATTTCAGCTTTAAGTGCTTGAGCAATTAACACATCTCTTTGTACCTGGTATGTAGCTATTGACTTGGAAAATGACTTTTTCTCTATCCCTGTCCAAGAGGCCCACCAGAATCAATTTGCCTTCCGCTGGCAAGGCCAGCAATATACCTTTACTCTCCCTCTTCCGGGGTATATCATCTCTCCAGCATTGTGTCATAATCTTATTCAGAGAGAACTTGATTGCTGCTTGCTTCTGAAATATATGACACTGGTCCATTACATCAGTGAAATTATGCTGATAGGTTCCAGTGACCAAGAAGTAGTAAACAAACTGGACTTATTGATCAGACATTTCCATGCAAGATAATAAAAAATAAATTCAACTAAAATTCAGAGACCGTCTACTTCAGTAAAATTTCTAGGGATTCACTGGTGTGGGGCCTGCCAAGATATGCCTTCTAATATGAATAATAAATTGCCGCATGTGGCCGCTCCTACAACCAAGAAACAGACACAACACCTAGTGGACCCATTTGGATTTTGGAGGCAACACATTCTTCATTTGAGGGTGTTACTCTGGCCCATTTATTGAGTGCATTTATTGAGTGACCCAAAAGGCTGCCAGTTTTGAATGGGGTCCAGAACAGGAGAAGGTTGTACAACAAGTCCAGGCTGCTGTGCAAGCTGCTCAGCCATTTGGGTCATGTAACCCAGCAGATCCAACGGTGCTTGAGGTGTCAGTGGCAGATAGGGATGCTGTTTGGAGCCTTTATCAGGCCCCCATAGGTGAATCACAGTGGAGGCCTCTAGGATTTTGGAGCAAGTCCCTGCCATCTTCTTCAGATACCTACTTTCCTTTTGAGAGACAGCTCTTGGCCTGTTACTGGGCTTTGGAGAGCATTTGAATATGGGTCATCAAGTCATCATGTGACCTGAACTGCCTATCAAGAACTAGTTACTTTCCGACCCATCTAGCCATAGAGTGGGTCATGCACAGCAACTTTCCATCATCAAATGGAAGTGGTATATGCGTGACCTTGCTCGAGTAGGTATGAAGGCACAAGTAAGTTACATGAGGAAGTGGATCAAATGCCCATGGTCTCCACTCCTGTCACCCTACCTTCTCTCTGCTAGCCTGCACCAATGGGCTCATGAAGAGTTCCCTATGATTGATTGACAGAGGAAGAGAAGACTAGGGTCTGGTTCTGCATGATATTCAGGCATCACCTGAAAGTGGACAGCTGCAGTATTACAGGTTTGCATGGAAGGAGAAATGACCAGAAGTGCAATTATATACTGATTCATAGGCTATAACCAATGGTTTGGCTCGATGGTGAAGGTCTTGGAAGAAGCATGATTGGAAAATTGGTGACATAAAAATTTAGGGAGGAGGTATGTGGCTGGGCATCTCTTAGTGGTCAAAAACTGTAGAGATATTTGTATTTCCTGTGAGTACCCACCAAAGGGTGACCTCAGCAGAAGAGGTTTTAAATAATCAATTGGATAGGATTACCCATTTTATGGGCACCATTCAGCCTATTTTTCCAGCCACCCACGTCATCACCCAATGGGCCTGTGAACAAAGCAACTGTGGTGGCAAGGATGAAGGTTATGTATGGGCTCAGCAACGTGGACTTCCACTTACCAAGGCTTATCTGGCTACAGCCATCATTGAGTGCCCAATTTGCCAGCAGGATAGACCAACACTGAGCTCTTGATATGGCACCATTCCTCAGGGTGATCAGCTGGCTACCTGGTGTCAGGTTGATTATATTGTACTTCTTCCATCACGGAAAGGGCAGATGTTTGTCCTCACTGGAATAGACACTTACTCCAGTTACAAGTTTGCCTATCCTGTATGCAATGCTTCTACCAAGACTACCATCCATGGACTCATGGAATGCCTTATCTACCATTATAGTATTCCACATAGCTTTGCCTCTGACCAAGGCACTCAATTTACAGCTAAAGCAGTGCAGCAGTGGGCTTGTGCTCATGGAATTCACTAGTCTTACCATGTTCCCCATTATCCTTAAGCAACGGGATTGAGAGAATGGTGGAATGGCTTTTTGAAGTCACAATTACAGTGCCAACTAGGTGACAATACTTTGCAAGGCTGGGGCAGTATTATCTAGAAGGCCATGTATGTTCTGAATTAGCATCCAATATATGCTATCATTTTTTTCATAGACAGGAGTTGTGGTTCTAGAAATCAAAGGATGGAAGTGGAAGTAGCACCACTCACCATCACTCCTCGTGATTCACTAGTAAAATTTTTGCTTCCTATTCCCAAGAAATTAAGTTCTGCTGGCCTAATGGTGTTAGTTCCAGAAGGAAGAATGCTGCCACCAGGAGACAAAACAATTCCATCAAACTGGAGGTTAAGATTGCCACCTGGACACTGTGGACTTCTCCTACCTTTAAGTCAACAGGTTAACAAGGGTATTACAGTATTGGTTGGGGTAATTGATCCAGACTATTTCTTCTGTAATATTTCTTCTATAAGTAGGATTCACCAAATGCTAATTCTGTAAAACAATTCCTGACTACCATGATATGTCTGCTTTTGCCTTTGAACCTTCAGAAAGTGATGTTTTTATCTTTTCCAAATGTATAGTTATCTCATATATACATAAATGGTTTCAATTTAATTTTATAATTTTTTGCTTTTAATGTCTTTCATATATCCCTTTCTTTTTTCTGTAAACTTCATAAATCATTTATTTCTTCATAGCCAAGGATCTCCAAATCTTCTGTTTCAGTAGTCTCTCCTGCTTTGTCTAATGATTGAATTATTATGCCCAATTTTTATCTGTAATGTCACTTGCTCTGATTTAAATCTAACATAAGCTTATCACTTTTCCCATTATGTGGCTATATACATACTGCTAAGTGAGGGAAAACTAACCATTACAATAACCATACAGTCAGAAGCAAGGGACAGGGAGGCAAATGGGTTAAACCAAGAATTCTAATGTAGACACCACTTAAACAAATTATATAGGAAAACCAGTGATCTTCCATTCTACCAAAGAATCTAGGTGATTGTATTTTGTATTCTCTAATATTTTCTTATATATCATAAGAATAATATCTTCTCTACCATCTGAGCAATTTCAAGCTCATTTTAGGTGTTCAGATGTTTAGCAAAATATTTTATTGTTATAGTAAAACAATGTTTTATAATTCTGAACATAAGTTCATGGATTTATTATCTTTAATATCATCTATATGAACCAAATAGCCTTGGGATGTTTTGTTATTTTGATTCTAAAGTACACTTAACACTTTAGTAGCCATTAAATAAACATTTATAGAATGAATGAATGAATCAGACCTGAAACATTAGTGTTTTATTGAGTGTTAGTAAAGATTTAAAAACTAAATTCCACCTGTGTCTCTGCAGTTAAACATTTGGAATTGACTTTTTTTACATTTGATATATTGGAGCATGCATTATCGTTTTTATGTTAATGAAAGTATAGATATAATCTATAGAGAAGAAAAGTAACAGAAATACTATGTCAGGACATGACCAGAAAGCTATGTGTCAATTTACAGTCTCTCAAAGAGGTATTCCTTCAAATAAGTGCAAAGAGAGAACAGATTATTTTAAATTAGGGTTCAGGTGATGCACTTAATTCTAATAATCACACTGGTCCCAAGTGCAGGTCTGATGGAGAGTGCCTCCTAAAGATTGGAGTTTGATTTCTGAATCAAAATAAGGAGAAAAAGATAGACTTCACGGACCTTGATATACATATATGTGAATTGAGTATGTGGGTCTTTGAATTGTTATATCTTCCAGAGACACTGTTACCTGTTCATTGTTACTGAATGGTTTTTTTAGAAACTTGGGGTCAGAATGGCTACAAGCACCTGAGTGTCTCTAAAGGAGCAGTTTCTATGTTGTGTGTGGGAGCTAAGGACAAATTGATTTCAGTGACCCCTCTAAATCTTACCTAAGCTCCTTATGGCATGAGCACCTTTGCTAGTAATAACATAGAAAAGAGAGAAAGATTAGTATAGCAATGCTTGTGTTTTGCAGAATGAATCATGACAAACCTTATTTCGAACCTGTTAACTAATATTTATGGAAATAATGCAACTTTGATCCTCAACTCAGAATTATCATTAAGACTAATTATTAGTTATTTAATATGTTTCACATTATTTCAAACAAAAACTAAAGCAACTAGACTTAATATGTAGATTACTATAGCTTCTATAGCTTTATTATTCTTTACTGTGAGATATTTGGAACAGCAGTATTCTGTAGATTTTCTTAGTTTATCTATATTCATCTAATAACAAAAGCGAGAAATGTAAACCAAACTTTAAGATCAGTGATAATCAGTATCTTATCCTGTTTAAGTGATGCCTAATCAATTCTAGATTTTACCACCTGCTGGCCAATCAAAGAGAGAAAAGCAATTTTAATGGACTTTTCTCATAACACTTCTAAAAAAAAATAATCTCTCCAGCTATTGTTTACACAACCTTCTCTATTTTCTTTGCATATAAAACTTTTACAGGCTGTCACCAAAGACAAAACCATCTTATTTTATGATCCCCAAACCACAGTCACTCAGAGACCCAAAATAGAAAGCAATTTTAGTGAGCTCATCCAAGCTTTAGCCTACGCAGTTCCTTTTTTGCACAAAATGGCTTGGCTAACATTCCAACCAAGGACCATAAACCAGCAGTGTGCATAGACATTGAGAAAAAAGATATATTTAGATAGATTGCATAGATTAAAGAGGCCTAAACCATCTGTCTTTAACACAGGAGAATGTCATTTTCTTTAGTCAAGGGCCTGGGTTTTCTGGCAATATTCAAACATTTAAGGATTCAAAGAGGTGCTTTAACAATTCGATGTGCATATCATTCACAGCGAAGTTGTATACATCTGTTTCTTTTATCATTACAGACTGTTATAAACTCAGAACATCTTAGTTATGGTTTCAGAAACAATTTGTTACGGGCTTTTTTTTCTTTTCTTTCATGTTTCCCCAGAAACTGTTACTGCTACTATTCTAAGCACACTGTTTTGTAAGAATTCGTTTACAGGTTTACCTCCTTCTCTGAAGAGTGAACTTCTCCAGGATGAGGTGTGGGCTTTATTTACCCTGTGACCCCAGTGTCCAGTACTTATGAAGTGATCTATGAGTTTATGTAGATGTGTACTGAAAAAATTGCTTATTATAAAATCCATGGTGAACAGGGATTGTGTGCCTCAGGGGAGTGGTGGAAAGAATAATTCAGATGGTTTGGCAGCGTCTTATGAGCTAGGATAAAATTCTTTAACAGATGCCCCATCTCATGGCAATTGTGTTGCCATATAAAATATAGGACACCAAATTAAATTTGAATTTCAAGTAAATAACAAATATTTTAAAAATATATATCACATATTCTAAGTCCTAAAAATTGCATTCAAATAGTGCATATCTTATTATTTGTTGTTTATCTGAAACTTAAGTTGTCCTGGGCATCCTGTAGATTTATTTGCCAAATCTGAACAACTCTGTCAATAAGGGAAGATCACCTCTGTCAATAAGGGAAGATTGCCCAATAGAGCATGGGGTCTGAGACAGTACCCTCGCTCAAATGAACTGATATATTTTCCAGTGCAAATAGAACATAATTAATTCAAAGCCTTGATGCCTGTGATCTTTGTGATATTCAGTATGAATAGAATTTTTTTAAATAATTCAAAGGTGAGAAATGTTTTGAAATATCCCTAATCTGATCTAATAATTTTCTAAGAATAACTGCACCCTCTGCTTAAAAAAAAAAAAAAAGATACAAGGGAAAAAAGCTATTGACTAGAGAACTCTTAAGATACCTATAGACCTGTAAAGGGTAGAGATAGGATGCAAGACATTGTCAGAAAGAAGAAATATTTAGAGTCACATGATGTGAGTGACTCAAAACAGATTTAGCTAACAAAATAACTAGTCAGTTCACAGTTTTGCCTTATGGACCCTTAAAAAGTATGCACCACTCTTCAAGTAAGTTTTTTTGGGGGGAGGGGCAGTGGGAAGTATGAGGCAGAAACATAAAGAATTTTCACAAAAAAACATTAAGTACATAAGAAATGGCATTTTTGCCATTTGATTTTAAGGGAAGGATATACTCATTTACTCAATCCAACTGTCTCTAGTCAGAATATATCATGTGGAATACATTTGAGTTGTGTATCATATTTGGATTAACCTAAAAATTTTACTTGATGTAGGCACACCACATGAGTGGGATGAGAATATAGCATATTTTGCTATTCTTTGGTCTGTTGTGCACATTAACTATTTCCATGGAATTGAAAATGCTCTCATGTTCAACCTCCATTTGGATCTAAAGTGTTTTTCTATGTTGTAACTTCATTTTTAATACCATTTTAGTGCAAGAATACTATAAATTCCCAAATGTTTGAAAACTTGGTGAAGAAAATAGTACAGGAAAAAATAAAATGAAGGAGAAAAGCTTTAGGCATTAAGTAAAATATGGTTGTGATGAAGAGACTTGAAAGGATTTGGAAAATAATAATAAAAAACATTACCTCTCTTTGGCATTAGCTCACCCTGTGGGGTATAAGATATTAAATGCCTGGCTGAAAGTCAATCATCTGAGTTCTCACCACTTCCTACAGAGATATTGTGTCTCTCCTTCTCAACCAATTGCCATCCACAATCACATCTTTTCTTTTTTGCTTGGTGAGTAGAGTAAATCCTCACTGTGTTACATTTACTGTATAAAACCTTAATTTAAATTAAAATTTGTATGCATTATTTACATGAACTTGAATTTCGTTGTTCAACTTTTATTTATTATGTGATAAATGTTGAGATATTGTTGGCTGACATAGAATGCATAATTATTTTACTATTTAATAATATTTTAGAAATTCAATGGTTTCTCACATAGATCCATGGTTTCCAGGAGTATATTAAATTGATCAAAAAGCTTATATGAAATCCATTAGATAAAGGAGGTATCAATGAAGATGATGGAAGCTGATTGAATCATGCATATATTTTAAAGATACAGATACCAGGTGTATTAGTTTACTAGGGCCAGTGTAACAGAGTACCATAAAGTGGGAGGCTTAAACAAAATTATTATCTCACAGTTCTGGAGGCCACCAGTCCAAAACCAAGGTGTCAGAAGCCATGGTACTTTTTAAACCATGGGGATTTCTCCTTTCATCTCTGGTTTTAGTCTCTGATAGTTTGCTGGCAAGCTTTGCTGTTTCTTTGCTTGCAGTTATGTAACTCCCATATCTGTTTTTATCCACACATAGTATTCTGTATGTATATCTCTGGGTCTTCACACGGCTGTCTTTTTATTTTTTTTTTTTATTGCATTTTAGGTTTTGGGGTACATGTGAATAACATGCAAGGTTGTTGCATAGGTGCACACGTGGCAGTATGATTTGCTGCCTCCCTCCCCTTCACCTATATCTGGCATTTCTCCCCATGCTATCCCTCCCCAACTCCCCACCCCCCCACTATCCCCCCTCCCCCCCAACAGACCCCAGTGTATAGTGCTCCCCTCCCTGTGTCCATGTGTTCTCCTTGTTCAACACCCGCCTATGAGTGAGAACATGTGGTGTTTGATTTTGTGTTCTTGTGTCAGTTTGCTGAGAATGATGTTTTCCAGGTTCATCCATGTCCCTACGAAGGATGTGAACTCCTCCTTTTTAATGGCTGCATAATATTCCATGGTGTATATGTGCCACATTTTTCCTGTCCAGTCTATCATCGATGGGCATTTGGGCTGGTTCCAGGTCTTTGCTATTGTAAACTGTGCTGCAATGAACATTCGTGTGCATGTGTCCTTATAGTAGAACGATTTATAATCCTTTGGATATATGCCCAGTAATGGGATTGCTGGGTCAAATGGAATTTCTATTTCTAGGTCCTTGAGGAATCGCCACACTGTTTTCCACAGTGGTTGAACTAATTTACACTCCCACGGCTGTCTTTTTATGAGGAAGTCAATCACTTTAGATTATGGGCCATCTCTACTTCAGTATGACCCCATCTTAACTAATAACACTTAAACAGATCCTATTTTTAAATAAGCTCCCATTCTCAGGTACTAGGAGTTATGACTTCACCATATCATTTTGGGGCAGATATAGTTCAACCCATAGAACTGAGATTCCCTAACAATCAGACACAGAATTGGAGAAAAGTAGGCAAGTCAAATATGACTTGTAATAATACTTGTATGAATACAAGTGTTTTAGCTTATGCAGCTTGGAAAGAGAAAATTACCATAAACTGGTGTGAGGAAAAGTATGGCTAGAGCAAATTTGATGGCAAGATCAGCAACTCACTTTTAAATGTCTTAAGACATTTATTACATACTTAAGTGGAGATGAGGAGGAGGATATAAGTTCTAGACTTAAGAATATTTGGGGGAATTTTCATATGTATAAATAAATATAAATGTACATTATAGATCTATTTGGGCATGAGAGTCAGTGAAAAGCACCGTGCTAGAAAAAAAAAGGTGAAGAGGAGGTATGGTTTTTATGATGAGTAAGAACATAGGCATAGAAGTAGGCAAGTGCGTAGATTTTGAGGCGGGGTCTATGAAATTTCTCTTTTGATTAAGCAAAGTTGTCAGCTGAGAATTAAGGTAAGGAAAAATTTGTTGTACATTTTGAGAGAGAAGAAAAAGTATGAAATAGCACTCCCAGAGAATTTGAAGAGCATAGGGTTGGAAATGTACAAGAATTACTTGACGGCATTCAAGACTCACTTGAGATTTTTGAGCATGCATTTGAAGTGAGCTCATCAGCCTAGATCTCTCTTCAGCTATGTTATGTGGCACTTTTGTAGGAAAAGAGTTGGCCTTATGTAATGTTAAAGTCTTGCCATGAGAAGACTATGAATAGAGAGGGAGGCAAGGGAGCAAGGGTGTGAGGGAGTCATTTTGTTATTCATCATAACATTGAATAAACTAAGGTGGGTAAGGAGAACAAAAATGTCATTGAGAGAGTCATATGAAAAGTGAGTAAATGAATTAGAAGATGTGTAGAGATTTAAATTTGCTGAAATCAACGTACTAGAGGAAGTAATCTGGAAAGATGTAAAATAGCAGAAAGAAGAAATTGAAATTATGGAGAGATTGCAATTATTGGTTTTGATGAAGTCCAGGATATGTACATGGGAGCAAGTGATTGAGGTTGAATGGAAGACTGCATCATTGTATAAAAGGAGATCATAGAACTTTCAGGATGTTGAAATAACCATCTAATTTTACTTTATGTTGCAATTGCCAAGATTTAAGATAGAACTGGTGTATGAGAAACATTTTGCCAATTATTTCTGCTAGAGACACTGTGATACAGAAATCCGTAATAGAAGTATATGTTAATTACATAAAGGGAGAAATGTGCTTTGTAAAGCAAAACCTATTGGGCTCATGACATAAACATATATGTTTATCTATATGAACATATGTTTATGTGCATGAACATATATGAATGTTTATATATATGAACATAAGCATAAAAAGTAATTTTATGTTTTTATTTTTTTCTTTAAAAATCATGCAAGAAAAGTCTGGAAACACATCAACACATTGAGAGTGGTAAACTTTGAATAGCATGATTGCAGGTGATTCTTATGAGGAAACTTTCTGGTGTGTTGCCAGAAAATCTCTTAGGGGTATTCTGAAACACTACCATATTGGTATCTACATGAAAATGTACAATTATTTTCTCTCTTAGGGGCTCAAAGCCTGAATGGATTCACATATAACAAAGGGAAACTTAGAAGAAGACAATTAGTATCTCTGTTTCTTCTCCATTTCTCTTATTCAAACTTTTCACTGATTTTCCTGGGGACCCTTGTCAAAATTCACATTGGCATTTATAAGTTCATTATTTGAACAATTAAATGTTAATTATGATTTTCAGTTTATTGAATGTGACATGGAGTAATCTGACTTATTAATCAACCCATCATTTTGATATATGTCCTTCAACCAATATCCATTGCAAGACTAATTTTTAGGGCTTATACCATTCAGAGATATTGGTGCTTTAAAAACTGGGGGCCATTTATATTAGAAAAACAAAATGCAGTCTACTCAATCCTTTATGTGCCAGTGAAGAGGGAAATGAGGTCCTTTATCTAGGCATCTTTAAATGCTCCTATTTTAGGTATTACATTGGGATAACATTACAGTTTATTGTAATGAATTTTTTCAATACATTTCCATTTCTTGAGCATCCAATACATTTCAATTTATTTAACATCCATCCATTTATTCAGCAAATATTTACTGAGCACCTCCCATGTGCCAGGAAATGTCCCGGGTCTGTGGATATATTAAGGAACAAAACAAATCTACCTCAACACGTTGAGTGTGCATTCTAAAAGAGGGTGAAATATACACACACAAATAATTGCATATAATGTGTCTGGAAAGGATAAGAGCTAAAAATAAAAGTAGAGAAAGTGAATACCAAGTATTGATTTTGCAATTTTAAAAAATGATTTAAAGAAAAACAAAATCAGAGATTGACTTATCATTTAAGTTTAATTTTATGTAATAAAATATATAGTTTTTAAGTGTTTGATGATACAGTTTGACAACTGTATATGCCATTCTACAACTACCTGAAACAACATGCAGACCATTTCCATCTCACGATAACATTTTTCCGTATTAGTGAATGGCCTCCCCTATTCTCCATAAATAACTACTATTCTGAGTTCTAGCACCCGGGCATAGTTTAGTGTGTTCCTTGACTTCATATTAACAAAAAATGACAGTATATATATGTGTGTGTGTGTGTGTGTGTGTGTGCTCCTGTGTACATATGTGGACTACATAGCTACTTTTCCTTAATATAAGGTCAATGAGACAAGTTGTGCAAGTATGAATAATTTGTTAATTCATATGGCTGAATAGCATCAATTATGTTTTTAACTATTTTCATTAATACATAATAATTGGGCACATTTATAGGGAAGATAAATATATATATATAGTTATATTATTTTAGATGTAGTTATTTATTTTGCTATTTCACTGTTACAATTCGTTGCAAATACAAGGCAATGACAAAACATCAAATGTTTATCTAAGACTTGAGTACAGAGTGTGGTGAGCTCTTGGTGAATAGCCAGGCATTAGGGTTTCCATCACAAGTGTCTCTTGAGAAGATACATTGGTACGTTGTCTATAACTTTTGTCCTTTTGATTCAAATGAGTTTCTCTTCCAGGTTTTATTAAAGGAGCATCCACTGCCCCATCACCAAGACCCAAACATTTGTGTTTCATTTTCTTTCTTATTTTTTCATTAATTTACTTAGTTACAAGTATTTACTGAATACCTTTTGTTAGGCACAATTCTAAGAATAGAAGAAACAGAATTGCACCGGACAGATGAGAGGCAGTTTTAATTTTTATCCTTCTTTTTTTTGAGACAGGGTTCACTCTGTCACCCAGGCTGGAGTAGAGTGGCCTGATCATGGTTTACTGCAGCCTTGACATCCCAGGCTCAGTTGATCCTCCCACCTCAGCCTCCTGAGTAGCTGGAACTTCTACAGGAAAGTTCCACCACACCTGGGTAATTTGTTTGTATTAGGGACATGGCAACTATTTGGTTAATTAAATCCAATTAAAACTATTAACCACCACATAATGCGATATTTCCACTTCAGAAGTCATATCACTGTTATTCAGTATCTGACCCTATGTTTTCTAAATCCAGTTTTATTTACCTCTACCCTTTTTAGTAGACTTTCATAGAGTTGCCTAGTATTCTATTCCATGTATATTTTTATGCACCTCTCCATTCCCTTATATCCAAACAAGACACATCATTAAAACCAAATAAAGTGCTTCTTTTTTTGAAATATTATTTTAGCTTCTCAGCTGACAGTATTTTGGTCCACATATGACCTCCGCAGTATTATATTCATGCCTCAATGGTGCCCGTAATGTAAGTATTGGTGTACACAGCTGGGTCACATGTTAAACCAGATAAGCTTCCTGAGGTCAGGGCCCACATTTTACACCATATTATATTTCCTGAAGGACCGATCACTGAAATTTGAAAAATTGTTTTATAATTGAATAAATGGCCTATTAGGATATGACACATGAAGCTTTTCATAAGCTTATTTATCATAAAATTGTTTTCTCTTCTGAATGGTTGTGGCCAATTCAGAGCTAACTAGGCCAACTTATTAAATTCTAATCACTTGGTTGAACAACAGCTGATTTCATAAATCATAGTTTAATAGCCTGTCTATAATTTCTTCAGGGTTTTTTAGCTGCATGGTAATGCTTGTTTAGCCAGTCAGTTCTATAATTGAAATTATAGAGCCAGTAGTAAAGGTAATAAATAGCCTGTTTGGTTTGGGTCATCAAGCCTTATACTAGACATTTCTGTGCTGAGATTTCTTGGATAGCTACCTACCATATCTAATGCTATTCTCCATGTACACTACATTATTTGTTGTTTATATAAAAGAAGGGAATCTGGGCATGTGATTTTTCTAATGTGCCTTCATATTTTAAACTCTCAGTCAGACCTCAGATCTTTCTATTCTGCTTCCCATAAGTTCACTGAGTTTGAAGAATATCTAACTCCTCTAAATAATATATCTCTATTTCTTTATCACAGCCTGCATATGGAGAAAATAAAACCATAACATTTAAAATTAACTGTAGGGTTTACATTATGACCCAAGTTTTTACTAATAAATATAAAGATAGATACTATTACACCCTCTCCCCTCTCTCTCCCACTCTACATGTGTCCATTTGTGGTAAACTCTTAGTAAGTAACTTTTAAGAAAAATTCCTACTTTTAACCCTGCAGGACAACACACACACACACACACACACACACACACACACACACACACTCTGGAGTCAAAACTCATTCTTTGGTCGTTGGGTCCCTAGAGTATTTTCTAGGGTAATTACATCATCTACTTCTAAGATATAACATTGGTGAATACAACATACTGTAATCAAAAAGTTTGAATTTAGAATATAATATTACGGTTAAAATGTAAATGTCTGTTAGAATCTAGCTCTTTGTGTTTAGAAAACCGGTGAGCTATTTTTGCCTATTGGGGCTCAATCCTTGGATTTCTGTCCATGAGGATATTCTTGGAAATTACAACCTGGTCATAATCAAAATAATTTGCCTGCTCTTTTTCTTTCTCCCCTTTCTATTCTCAACAAGAGGACTACATTCAACTGACTTTGTAAGAAGTTGAGACCTCAGTGGCATACTCTCTTTTGATCTTTAGGCAATAAGACAGACACACAGCTTGTGCTGATGTTAGTACAAATATTCATATCTCCTATCAGAAATGTTGGCTGTCATTTGGCTGAAGAAGAAAACATCCAAGAATTTTGCTAAGAAAACACATGCCCATGGAAGTAATTAATCCTAGGAAGCCGAGGTGGGCAAATCACCTGAGGTCAGGAGTTCGAGACCAGCCTGGCCAAAATGGTGAAACCCCGTCTGTACTAAAAATACAAGAATTAGCTAGATGTGGTGGCACGTGCCTGTATTCCCAGCTCTATGGGAGGCTGAGGCAGGAGAATAGCTTGAACTCAGGTGGCGGAAGTCGCAGTGAGATCACACCACTGCACTCTAGCCTGGGCAACAGAGCAAGACTCCATCTCAAAAGGAAAGAAAAGACATCTCAATTATCTAAAATATATATCATGTACTCTGTGGAGAGGTAGTATACTTTGGGTTGGGGCTCTTACCCACTGGTTTTTGAAAAGATATCAGCAATAATTCTAAAGCTTATTTTGTCTTTATACAGTGAACCTGTATCTCTGTATAAAAATCAACTACTCTAGGGAAGCAAAAAATTAAATTATTTTGCTTTCTCCTTAATTTGGAAAAACTAACCATTTTTCAACCAATAGAGTTTTTACATAAAATATTTTTAGATATATATCTGAGAGTATTATTATTGGGGGTAACTCTATGTGTAACTTTTTGAGGAACTGCCAAACTGTTTTTCATGATAGCTGTGTGATTTTACATTCACACCACCACTGTATGAGGGTTCTGGTTTCTTCACACCCTCATCAATATTTTAATTTTAACATCTACTTTTAATTAAAGACATTCTAGTAGTGTGATGGTCTTGATTTTCATTTCTTTAATGGCTGATAATGTGAAGCATGTTTTCATATACATATTGACAATTTCTTGACAGAAATTTGTACTCAAATACTTTCCTCATTTTTTAATTGGTTATTTTTTGTGTATTTAACATTGAGTTATACGAGATTTTAGTAGATGTATCTTTGCAAGCATATTCTCTCATTCTGTGGGTTATCTTTTCATTTCCTTGATAGTGTTTTCTGAAACAAATATATTTTTACTGTTTATAATGTCCAATACATGTATGGTTTAGCTTGTGCTTTTCTGATCATACCTAATAAGTCTTTGCCTAATTTAGGGTCATGAAGATTTACATCTATGTTTATTTCTAAGGATTTCATAGTTTTAGTTCTTTTGGTTTCTTTTCCATTTTGAGTTATTTTTTATATGGTTTGAGGTAAAGGTCTAAATTCATTCTTTTGAATGTAGATACTCAGTTGTTACAGTACCATTTATTGAAGAGAACATTTTTTCCATTGAATTATCTTGGCATTATTAAAAATCAATTTACTATAAATTTGAGCATTTTTTTCTGGACTCTAAATTCTATTAATTAATTATACATGTATACCTATATCTAGATATATACCTGTATTGAACCTTCCTATTCCAGTACTATAATATCTTGATTATTGTAGCTTATTGTTTTTGAAATGGGGAAGTGTGAGTTCTCTGCATTTATTACTGTTTTGAAGATGTTTTTTGGCTTTTCTGAGTTGCTTACATTTTTATATGATTTTTAAGAGCAGCTTATTTTCTGCCAAAAAAAAAAAAAAAAATCCAGCTCGGGTTTTGATAGGGATTGTGTTAAATGTATAGAACCATTGGAAAAGTATTGCCATATGATTAATATTAAATCTGGCCCACGAACATGGGATATTTTTCTATTCAAATTTATTGTCTTTAACTGATTTTAATGATGTTTTACAGTTTTCAGTGTACAGGCCTTACACTTCTCTTGTTAAATTTAAGTATTCGATTGTAAATAAAATTATTTCTTAATTTCATTTTTGATATTTTTGCTGGTATAGAGAAATATCATTGATTTTTCTATATTAATCTTGTTTTCTGCAACATGATTGAATTAGTTTATTAGCTTGAACTGCTTCCTTTTGGATTGCTAAGGATTTTGTGTATACAGTTCATATCATATGTAAATAAAAAGATATTTGTAGTTAGTGCTTTCCGATACAGATACCTTTTATATTTAAATTTTTCCTGGCTATTATTTCCAGTACAATTTTGAGTAGAAGTGGTGAACACAAATATCTTCATTTTTTCATTGCTTATTTAGGGGAAAAGAACTTTCATTCTTTCATCATTAGGTATAATGTTATATTTGAGGTTTTTGTAGATGCTCTTTGTCAGGTTGAGGAAGTTTCTTTCTATTCCAAATTTGTTTAGTATTTTTTAAATTAAAAAATGGATATCATTAAATACATTTTTTTACATCTACTGAGATGATATAATTCTTGTTCTTTATTCTTTTAATATGCCATATTACACTATTTGAATTGTGGATTTAAAACAACCTTGAATTTCTGGGCTAAATCTTACTTGGTTACTATATAGAATTATTTTTATTTATTGCTCAATATAGTTTGCTACTATGTAATTTATGATTTGTTATAATATTCAAAAGGGATATTCATCTCAAGTTTTCTTTTTTTGGTTGTCTTCATCTGGCTTTGGTATCAAGATAACATTGGCTTCATGGAGTGAGAAGTGTTCCATGTTCTTCTATTGTTTGGAAAAGTGTTTGAAGAATTGGTATTAGTTTATCTTTAAATGTTTGGAATAATTCACTCATTTCTGGTCTTTGTTGAAATTTACCTGATTTTAATTTACATATAATTTTTAAGCTATCTAATAACAATATTCCTTCTGGTATCTACTGCTATCCCCTTTACTGCCTTGAAACTTGTATGGGCATAAATTCTTGTCTCAATTTGTCATTGTTATAAATGCTAAGACCAGATTATAATATTTAACAACATCTACAGCAGAACGGAGTACAACACAAATAAGTTACTCCTCATAAACTGTCCTAAAACCGTATATTACCTATATCTGCTCATAGAGTCCAGCCAAATATCTTATGTTCCTCTTCTCATCTTATGCCCTGGCCTGCCAACATTTTTCCTGTAGGTCTTATTCCGGTTCACCTACTCTGCTAACCTGATTCCAAATTCTGGAGCTTAGATGTAATAAATTTAGTTTTACTACCTGCATAGATTTTACCCTGCTATTTCTGTATTATCCAGACACTTTGGCATTCCATTTTAAAATGAGATCTAATTTTAATTTTGCAAAACTAAAAGGATCATTGATTTTTTTTTCTCTTACCGTAGAACAAAGATATTTCCTCCCCTCATAGGTGAATCCACATCACCATCTCTAGAGAAAAAGGAAACAACAAAGAAATAAAAGCATAGTGCTAGTCCAGTCATTTAGATTTTTTTAAACTGTGATCCTGTCATTCTAAGGCATATTGGGCCCGTTTCATTTAAGTCATATCATCGTGGAATGTTTAGAAGAAGAAATCTTAGCAGCATTTGGATAACTGGCCAGGTGTGGTGGCTCACATATGTAGGCCCAGCACTTTGGGAGATTGAGACAGGTGGATCACTTGAGATCAGGAGTTCAAGACCAGTATGGGCAATGTAGAGAAAATCTGTCTCTACTAGAAATACACACACACACACACACACACACACACAAATTAGCTAAAAATGGTGGCACATGTCTGTAATCCCAACTACTTGCAAGACTGAGGCATATGAACTGCTTGAACCTGGGAGGTGGAGGCTGCAGTGAGCTGAGATCACACCACTGCACTTCAGCCTGTGCAAGAGAGCGAGACTCTGTCTCCAAAAAAGAAAAAAGAAAGAAATACTTAGATAACTGATAATAATTAGGTCAATTACATTGTTAAATAAATTTATATTAATAGAGGTTAAGAAATAAAATGACTGGCCTAAAACATTGTAGATAGCATCAGGTATTTACTACAACTCAAGATATAAACAAACACCCTCACACACAGTCACACAGACTCCCCGTTCAACATATTAGAGCTATTTATCCTACCTGAATTAAAAATAATATTTGATTAATGGTGAAAGAAAGGGTGCAAATAATGGAAGCCTTTTTCTGTTTCCTTGTGGTTAATTTGAGCTTTTTTATTCATCTTCACCTACACACTCTTGCTTTTTGCAGTTAATATCTGCTTATCAGAGCAGTATTACAGTCCCATTTCCGAAGCTAAATAAAATCAGCAATATTTGCAAATTTTATGCTAAATATAAAAATGGTAGCTATAATTTCCAATATGTAAGCTTTATAACAACACTTTGGGGTAAGAAATATTATTTCTTAATTAACTTTTTGTATTTATACATTCATATTAGTTGTACATATTTATGAGGTACATGGATATTTTGATGCAGTCATACAATATGTAATGATCAAATCAGGGTTACTGAGATATGTATCACTTTAAACATATATCATTTATTTGTGTCAGATACATTCCAATCCCATTTTTCTATTTATTTTTAAATGTATAATAAATGATTGTTAAGTATAATCACCCTATTGTGCTACCAAACATTATATCTTGTTCCTTTTATCTAACTGTATCATTGTACCCATTAACCAACCACTCTTTATCCACCACTACCTACCACTCTTCCCAGCTCTGTTAAGCATTATTCCATCCTCTATCTCCATGAGATCATTTTTTAAAAATCTCCCATGCATAAGTGTCTTTCTGTGCCAGACTTATTTCACTTAACATAATGACTGCCAATACTGTCCATGTATTTGAAAATGACAGGATTATATTATTTTTATTATCATCTTATGTATTATTTTATGGCTGAATGATATTCATATGTGTGTGTGTGTGTGTGTGTGTGTGTGTGTGTGTGTGTATATAAACATTTTCTTCATTCATTGGTGAATGTTTACTTTGCTTTCATTATCTTAGCTATTCTGAATAGTGCTGCAACAAACATGGGAGTGCAGATACCTTTTCAGTATGTTGATTTCATCTGGGCATATATCCAGCAGTAGGATTGCTGAATCATATGGTTTTATTTTTAGTTTTTTTGCGAAACCTGTGTAATGTTCTCCATAGTGGCTGTACTAATTTCCATTCCTGCTAACAGTATATGAGGATTCACTTTTCTCCATATCCCCTCCAGCATTTGTTACTGCCTGAATTTTTAAAGGTGAACCTATTTATTTTACCCCTAAGATCTTTTTGACACCATAAGCAGTAGCAACAGTCAATAGCTTTGGATGATTTTGAGAATATATTTTTAAATTTTCTATTTTTTGTAAATTTGTTATTTATAGTTTGTGTGTGTATGTAGTAGGTGCATATATTTATGGGGTACATAAGATGTATTGATATAGCCATGCAGTGCATTATAATCACATCATGGAAGATTGGGTATTCACATCCTCAAGCATTTATCCTTTGTGTTACAAACAATCTAATTACATACTTTTAGTTAATTTAAAATGTACAATTAAGCTATTAATGACTGTAGTTACCCTTTTGTGCTATCAAATAGTAGATCTTTTTCATCCTATTTAACTATTTTTTGTACCAGTTAACTATTTCCACCCCTCCCAGCCCCTACTACCCTTCCCAGCCTCTGGTAACCATCCTTGTACTCTCTATCTCTATGAGTTCAATTGTTTTTCTTTTTAGACCCTACAAATAAGTGAGAACAAGCAAGGTTTGTCTTTCTGTGCCTGGCTTATTTAACTTAGCATAATGATATCCAGTGCCATCCATTTTGTTGTAAATAACTGGATCTCCTTCTTTTTATGGCTGAATAGTACTCCATGGTGTATATGTACCACATTTTCTTTATCCATTCATCTGTTGATGGAGACCTAGGTTGCTTTCAAAGCTTGGTTATTTTGAACAGTGCAGCAACTAACGGAGGAGTGCAGATATCTTTTCAATATACTGATTTCCTTTCTTTTGGGTATATACACAGCAGTGGGATTTCTGGATCATATGATAGCTCTATTTTTAGTATTTTGGGGAACCTCCAAATTGTTATCCTTAGTGGTTGTACTAATTTACATTACCACCAACAGTGTACAAGGGTTCCCTTTCCTCCCTGTCCTCACCAACATCTGTTATTGTCCGTCTTTGGGGTAAAAGCCATTTTAACTAGAGCGAGATGATATCTCATTGTAGCACTTCTCTGATGATTAGTGATCTTGAACATTTTTATATACCTTTTGACCATTTCTATGTTCTTTTCTGAAAAATACTTCAGATGTTTTACCTATTTTGAATCAGATTTGTTTCCTTTTTTTTTTTTTTTTTTTGTAATGAGTTGTTTGAGTTCCTTATGTATTCTGGTAATTAATTCTTTGTCAGATGTGTTGTCTGCAAATATTTTCTCCCATTCTGTGTGTTTTCCCTTCATTTTGCTGTTTGTTTCCTTGCCTTTGCAGACACTTTTTAACTTGTTGTGATCCCATTCGTCCAGTTTTGCTTTAATTTCCTGTAATTTTGAGGTCTTAGAAAGTATTTGTCCAGTGCAGACCAATGGTCTCCAGAAATTTTCGTACTACAAATCCTCACCACCATGTTCTACTACCTGAAACAGATAGATTAGGCTTCTGAAGATGATATACTCTAGATGAATGGTACTCCATTGTGTATATGTACCACATTTACTTTATCCATTCATCTGTTGATGGCAAATTAGTTTGCTTTCAAATCTTGTCTATTGTGATCAGTTCCACAACTAACATGGGAGTGCAGATAGCTCTTCAGTATACTGATTTCCTTCGTTTTTGTTTCTTCTTTTTAGTTCTCAGAATTTTATCTGCATTTTAGTTGTCTTAAACTGTAACAGCTAAACTTTTTTTATGGCACATCAAAAGTATCCTTGAAGGTCAAAGCCACATCTATGGACTGTAATTTTGTATCACTCTTTCACATGCTGTTGTGAAAGTTACTGCTTCATTATTCATACTATCATATGTAACATTTCTACTGTGAGCTCTTGGTTTTCTCTTTTAACTGTCTCTTGATGTGATATGTTTGCAATGACAAACTCTACTGGGCTTGATTATGGTCTCAACCTTTTGTTTAATTATTCTGTTAATTTCATCATATCCAGATGCATCATCTGACTCTGGCTCATGATGTGGATCAGTTAACACTCATTGATTACAGCAAAGCCTAGGGCACATACTCTTGTGTATTTGCTAATTCGTTAACACACTTATGAATTTCTGCATATTCAGTTTCATTCTACAAATATTTTGCAAATCATTTAATGATTATCTTCCTTTACACTGTAAAGCTAATGATGAGAAGACCCAAGTATGATCTTGAATTAAACCCCAGAAATTTTCTCTCCAACAAGATCCTTCCCCCAACTTGGCTATTACAACTAATTGCAATACTATTCTTCTAATAATTCAGTTCAAAATCCTGGAAGGCATTCATATTTAATTTCATTCTTTCTTTAGTATCTCACATCTAATCCATCAGTTAATTATATTGTCTCTGGCTTCAAATCATGTACATAATATGGCCACTTATCATCTGTCCACTGTTACCAGCCTAGACCAAGACACTATCCTCTCTTTCTTGGATTATTGTAATAGCATCTCTAATGTCACCCTGCTTCTGTACTTAACTCTCTCCAGTGTCTATTCTCAGCACATTAGCTAGGTGATCCTTTACAAATATACATATGTTCATGTCATTCTTCTGCTCAGATTTCCCTTCTGCCTACCCAACTCAATAAAATAGCCACCATTTTTATAATTGCCTTTAAGGCTCTTAGAATTTTGCCATAAATTTTTCATTGTCCATATCCCTTACAGCTTTCCACTTTAACCCCACTCAGCATAACACACAATGGCCTTCTTGCTATTTATCAAAAAGACCAGTCAAACAAACCTTTGTCTAGAGACAGCATTTGCTGTTTCCTCTGTTAAAAACATTCTTCCTCCCCTAGATATTATTCAGATTGCTAAGACTCTCATGTTCTCCAAGTCATTGACCAAATATTTTCTACTCACAAATGCATTACCTGAATAACGTTAAAACACAGTCACTCCGGCAAGCAAAATCACAGTGTAAACTGTTAAACCCTCATCACTGCTAATAAGTTCATTGGAAAATGTGAGGCCAGACATCAGTCATTGTTTCTTGAGGCAGAATATCGATGCGAAAGAACCAGAAGAGAAGGTGCCTTCTATGGCAAAGGCTGCAACAAGTTCTCCATGGGTAGCATCTTTGTTCACAATCCAACACAAGGCCCAATCTGCCTCCTCCCTGACACAAGGCATCCTTTCAATGGCATTGAAGAGAAATTCCATTTCTTTGTTGTCTTTAACATGTGTCAATAAAGAGATTATCCATGTCAGAATAGATGTTTTCCATAGCAATTTGGAAGCCATAGAAGCAGGTTTCTGTAGCCTGAACTTCTTGGACAAATTGCTCCACCAAGTTTTTATCAACTGTGCCATCGCATGCTGCAAAGAAAGTCAGAATATTGGATATAAAATATCTTTCCTCAGGCTTCAGGGCTTCCTAGTGCTGAATGTCTTTGGACAGGTCCACCTCCTGGGCCATCCAGAAGGAAATCTCTGCTTTCTTATAATTTTCCAAATATCATTACAAACCATCAGAGCAGATAATAAAATAAGTACTTATCAAGGCTGCTAGGATAGAACAGGAGTTCCTCACTGAGGACTTGCCAGTGAAACTTGTTAGGATGAACTGCAAGTTATTGAAGTAATACATTGAGTTTGTGGCAGACTTATGCTGGAACTGGGTTTTAAGACTTAGTGGAAAATACTTCACTGGAAGGAAAGATTAAGTTCTTTGAGAAGAGAGTAGGTGAGTATCAAAACATGGCAGTGATGTCAAGTAAAATAGATAATTCTTTTACTTTGGGTGCTGACTCCTAAATAAGCTTAAGATATACTGTTATTTTGCTGATTGTTTTTCCTTCTAATCAAACAGAAAACAGCTAAAGTGTATCAACTAGCTACACCATCAACTGTCCATAGTGTTCATTAAGAGGATCTTTAAAACTGTGTATCTACCTCACAATCAATATTGTTTATTTTTAATGCTAGCGGTATCACCTAGAAAGAAAGAAAATTTAAGACAAAAGCTATTAAAATTCTTATAAAAGAGCTTGTCCATGTTTCACTCTTTTGGCTGTGACTCTCCATAGCAGTGGCAGTGGTAGTCTTGGCTTTAAAGTGAGTGGCAACCCTCTAGTGAGTTTGGGCCAGGAGGATTAAACATTCACATCCTAGCACAGGCAGTTCAAAGAGGCAGCCCCACGGCTACAAACAGATTTTAAGGTTTACTTAACTAATTTGTGTATAAAACTTTTTCTTTACAACCACCAACATTGTTTGTACTGTCAAGGTACTAGCCTAATTTATTTGGTTTCTACACCAAATAGAAAGTATTCTATTGATCACCAACAGGAATTAATTCAAAATGCACTAGGTAAATAAGGTAATTAAGCTTGTGTTGACTAAGCATATAATTTCTAAATTTTATTTCCTTTAATTGAAATACTGTTTATTCAACTTTAAAATCAATTCTGTGCATACCTAGGTATTAATCAGTTGGTACCACATAAAAGACGGGTTGTGTTTTTTATCCTGTGGTCTAGGTAGAGTGTCATGAGATTCCCCGCCCCACCTGAGGTAGAGTGTTATGGGGTAAGAGTTGAATAAGAGATAAAGGGGTGCCTTTCAGGGCAAGATGATTCTAACTTAAATCATTAGAAATTTAGGCATGTTCTGGGTCTTAATATGTGTGAGGGGCCGTATCATTTTATTTCTCAAATTTTATTTTCCCCCACTTCTGGTTCATAAGAAAAAACCCATGAAGCGCTTTCTGTACGTGGGAGCTAAGGTGGTATTTTAAATTTTCAAGTCATCGTTGAACAATATGACCTATCTAAGATCTTGCTCCTGTTAAATGGTAAAATCAGGACTGAAGTTGAATCTTCTAAAAGTCGTTCATTCTTGTTTTGTTTAATTTATGTAAGTACTTTTTTAAAAATTTTATGTAGGTACTTTTATTAAGTAGGTACTTTTGAGTTAATTAATTTATATTTACTTTGTCTTTTTTAGAAAATATTTTAATTATTTATTTGTTTTTAGATTTCACCTGTAGTTTATACTTTGAAATACTCACCTGGTAGTGTCTTATAATTGTAGAATTTGCCTAAATTTGAGCATCTTGTGGTGGAGTCGTGAACTTCAGTAGGATAGTCAAGTTATTAATATATTTTCCATTTAAATATTAATTTCAGAAGGAAGTATAAACTGACATATATTCTTAAGAGGGTTAATTTGAATTAATCTGGCTTTAAGTTTGGAAAAAATGCTGAGACATTGCATGAAAGATGATGTCACATATACATTAAAATTTTGGTCACCTTTGTAATTGATTGTATTGTATATTTTTGTTTGTTTTTTCTCCATTTTTTTCTCAGATATTCGTTTTTTAAAATGTATTATACTTTAATTTCTGGGTACATGTGCAGAATGTGCAGGTTTGTTACATAGCTATACATGTGCCATAGTGGTTTGCTGCATCCATCACACTGTCATCTACGTTAGGTATTTGTCCAAATGCTATCCCTCCCCTATCGCCGTAGCCCCTGCTATCCCTCACCTAGCCCCCCACCCCCTGACAGGCCCTGGTGTGTTATGTTCCCTTCCATGTGTCCATGTGCAGCACCCACTTATGAGTGAGAACATGCAGTGTTTGGTTTTCCGTTCTTGTGTCAGTTTGCTGAGAATGATGGTTTCCAGTTTCATCCATGACCCTGCAAAGGACAGGAACTCATCCTTTTTTATGGCTGCATAGTATTCCATGGTGTATATGTGCCACATTTACTTTATCCAGTCTATCATTGATGGACTTTTGGGATTGGAATGCCAATCTCTTTTCCCTCTGCCTAGTCAGAATATTAACTTCCAGTCCCATTTTCACCAACAAGTAAGACTATGTCTATTTTTCTTTAGTCACTTTGAATATAGGCATGATTTCACATCATTTAGCTCTTTTATTTAGATTTGTATTCAAAGGTGGTTTCTAAGCAGTAGATGGACAAGGACTAAGTCTCAGGATTGTGTACATAACACAAACCATAATTCTAGATGTATTGCAGCTGCCCTGAAAATATTTTATTTATAAGCAGTTCTTTAGAGTGTCAATGAACAATCCGCATTAAGCTGCAAATTCTAGAATAAATGGGAATATAAATCTCCTTTTGCTTGCAGTTTTGTCCTCAGTGTTAAATACAGTGCCTACTAAATAACATATGATCAGTAAAATAATTGGTGAATTAATAAATGGAGGTAGAATGAACAGCGTGGGCCAATACTCTAATCAAAGTCACGTTTTAAAAGCCAGAATTCATCTCAACATCCATGCAATCATTTACCAAGCATTTATGGAGTGTCTATGTGCCAGGTATTCTTTTTCTCCTCCAAACAGCTTACTTTCTAGTGGAGAGAGATGCAATTATGAACCAAGAATCAAATTAGTCAGATAAAGACATGTGTCCATGCAGAATACGGAAATGGTGATTATCTTGATGTGACAAAAGTTGACATGGGGATTACTCAACAACTAATTTTCTTTGCAAACAAGGATATTTATGAAATGATAGCAAGGGTCTTAGAGCCCACTCCTAGAATTTCCAAGAAACAAATGCTACATGAATTCTTGAGGGCCTTCTCTCCTCTATCTGAGCTGTCAACAGTGGTTTGATTAGTGTTTCCCCAAAATTTGTTCATCTGGATTAGGGTGGGCCCTAATCAACTGACTGGTGTCTATTAGAAGAGGAGAGTGGGGACACAGACACACACAGAGGAAAATGGCATACGAAAACACAGAGACACACAGGTAGAAGAAGATATAATAACTAAGGCAAAGACTAGAATGATCCCACTGCAGGTCAAGGAATGTTAAGGAATACCAGCAATCACAAGACCTATGAAGAGGTAAAGAGTAATCTTTCCCTAGGGCCTTTCATAGCAAAGAGGACCCAATCCATCCCTTGGTTTCAGACTTCTAGCCTTCAAAACTATAAGAGAGTAGATTTCTGTTATTTCATCCACCCAGTTTGTAATACTTTGTTATGGCAGCCCTAGTAAGCGATTATGTTGCCACAGCTCTGGAAGTGTTTTCCTTTGAAGTGTATACTTCATACTAATTGCTAGGCAGGATTTTGGCTGTTATTTGCATGTTTAAGGGTTTCTGCCATAGATAGTACTCTTTGATAAAATTTGTGTGCCTGATCTTTCATTAATGCAATTGAAGGACCTCCCACAGATAAAAGTTAAGGAGTTAAAACAAACCTAGGTCAAATCTTAGAGCATAAAGCATCAAAGGACCTAAGAACATTATTTCGCCACTAATGATTTTTGCCTTTAAGATCAAGAAAGGCTAGGAATTGTAGCATAAATTAATAAAATTGTATAAAGCCCCATTCAAAGTCATCCGAAATGCACAAATATAAGGAGGAAGCAACACAATACCTTGGCTCTGGAAATGAACAATCCAGGCTTGAATCTTGAGTCTTATTTCCTCTACATTCTCACATTCTGATCTTGGTCAAGGCACTTAATAGCTCTGAGCTCCAATTTTCCTAGCTATAAAATAGGGGTAACTACACATTTCCTTCAGGAATTTTATGAAAAATAGAGAGAATGTAAAAAGTTTATATTAAAGTGCCTGACAAATGTTATGCCCTCCATTAACAGTAGCTATTATTAAACTAGTTTAAATGAAAATTGAAAACTATAGGAATACCTGTTTCAGAGATATAAACTAAATTTGGAAAATTATTTGAGTTATAAATTGCAAAGGAAAAATTAATTATGATCCATCTTAATTTAATTCCATCCACAAAATTAAACTTTCAGAGTCTTTTTTTTTCCTTCTGGTCTTCAAATTTCTTATACTATTAATTGATTGAATTTTTCCGATTAGCTCTGCTGAATGTTTAATGTTCATTTGATCCAGTTTTGTTTTAATTCTAATATATTCATGGTGTCTCTTATAACATTTTATTGCACATTGTCAATTCCCTAGCTTTTTTTGTGTGTATTTGAAATTTTTATTTTAGGCTGAAAAACAAAAACAAGCAAACAAACAACAAATACCTTGAAAATAGGCTTGTCAAATGATGTAGTCATCCTTTCCAGGGAAGCAGAAAGTAGACCAGTGCAGGTTATCCTCAAGGCCACATACGTCCTGCTTCATTGCTGCTTGCACTCTGCTGGGGTTTGATCTTCTTCGGGTCATAGTCAGGATCATTTTCCTCATCTCCTTCTTATTATTCCCCTTCCTCATCTGCTTCTTTACCTTATTCATCATAATCATCATCATCATCTTCAATAGCTTCTCCAATAAAGTATAACACTGATCTTGGGATTATATGCTCATGTAAAAAGTGACCAATTTCGAAGTCTGCAATGGTTCAGGAACATGATGAACCTATTCTGAAGCACTTGAAAGATATTAAAGTGAAGTTCTCAGGTGCTGGCTAGCCTATGAGTTTTGTCTTAGAATTTCACTTTGAACCCAATGAATATATTACAAATGAAGTGCTGACAGAGACATATAGGATGAGGTCAGTACCAGATGATTCTGATCCCTTTTCTTTTGATGGACCAGAAACTATGGGTCATACAGGGTGCCAGATAGATTGGAAAAAAATGAAAGAATGTCACTCTGAAAACCGTTAAGAAGAAGCAGAAACACAAGGGATGTGGGACAGTTTGTACTCTGACTAAAAGTTTCCAATTCCCTAGCTTTGATATTAGCCATAGTCAAAGAGAAAATTCCTCAATTTAGTGGTGAGCATTTGTAGAACAGTTTGAGATTAAATGTACTGCAAAGCTAAAGGTGGTGATTGATTCAGATCTATAGTCTATTTCAAATGTCAGAGTTTCTCTTTAACTTTATCTAGTGGTACAGTACAAGAGCAGATTAGGCAAAAGGTAAAAAAAAAAGACAGATGGGTTAAGGTGTTCTGACATCATTGCCAACTGTAGCATTCCAGTTTTTTGTTTGTTTGTTTAATTGTCCTTTAAGTCCTGGGGTACATGTGCAGATCATGCAGGATTGTTGCATAGGTACACACATGGCAATGTGGTTTGCTGCCTCCATCCCCCTGTCACCTACATCTGACATTTCTCCCCATGTTATCCCTCCCTGACTTCCCTACCCGCTGCTGTCCCTCACTTGCCTCCCCCAACAGATCCCAGTGTCTGATGCTCCCTTCCCTGTGTCCATGTGTTCTCATTGTTCAAAACCCACCTATGAGGGAGAACATGCGGTATTTGATTCTGTGTTCTTGTGTCAGTTTGCTGAGAATGATTTTACCCTTCCCAATGACACTATGTCCCAGTGCGTAAGTATCTTTGCATTTTGCAAAAACATTTCAAGTCAAAGTTTCTTTAGTTGCCATATTCATCTTGCTATCTTCTTCTCACAGATGCTCTTCTCACACAGTGTTCCCTTTGAAGTAAGGTAGCCAGAAATCTTCAGCAGGGAGGGAGCAAGCAAATTGCAAGAGTTTGAACAGTTTGTTTTGCTTACTATGTGTTCATTTGGGAGATTTTAGATCTGTCAGGCTGGAAAAGAAGTTCTGCATTCAAACACTTCACCAGAGACTTGGGGAGTAACTTAGCAATAATTGTCTTGAAGCTAAAGAAGAAATATTAGCACAATTAATATTATGCCAGCATCAAACATTAATGTCAGGAGACATTATAGTGTAGTATTCCTGTTTTCAAAGTGTGGTCTAGAGATGACTGGTGGTCCTTCAGATCTTTCTAGAGGATCCACAAAATCAAAACTTTTCCATAACACTGAAATCTTTCATACCATTTTTATTCGTTTTCTTTAACAAGTACAAAGTGTTTCAAATGCTCCATGATGTAATATTGCAATAGGCTGAATGTGGAAGCAGATATGAAGGTCCAACCATCTATTAAGCAAGGCCTTAAAGAGATTTGTGATAAGATGAAGTCATAGCACTTTTCTCAATAATTTATTTTTAGAAAATATAATTATTTCCATAAAAATGTTCTGTATGTGTGAACTGTAATGGTTTTATTATAGCTATTTTAATTAAGACTTTTAGATGATTTATGTAGACTCATATATAATAAGTTAAAAGAAATAATACAGGAAGATCATGTGCATGCTTTATCTCATTTCCCTTGACGGTAACATCTGGCAAAACTGTAGGACCATATCACAGCCAGCATATTGACATTGATTCAATCAAGAGGTAGAATATACAGAATCAAAATGATGGAGACCTTTCATAGCCACACCCATTTTCCTTCCTCTTCCATAGCTCCTAGCAACCTGAATCTGTTCTCAATTTCTGTATTTTTGTTAAGTAAATGAATTAATAATTAAACATAGCTCGTGGCAACCTGAATCTGTTCTCTATTTCTCTGAATTAATATATAAGCATTTTTATTTCATTTTCATTTTTTGGATGGAAATGATTGGTGGCCATAACTCACAACAATAAAAGGTCCTTGGGACATTCAGATATCTTTATCAGTGAACCGAGATGCTGAGACCAAAAAGTGTGAGAAATGCCAGAGGTGCAGTTAAGAGGAGCACAGACTGTCAAGACAGACTATATGGACTTGACTCCCAGTTCCCACACTTTCTAGTTGTCAATTGGGCATGTTCTTAGTCTCTATATCTATCAGTTTAATGATTAGATTAGATCATTGGGATTCAACGAGTTTGCCATGTAAATTACCTAGATAATGTCTGGCAGGTAATTACTATATAAGTGTTAGAAGTTATTTTTATTAGACTCCCAAGGTCTAGCCTTGGTCATGCATAGGTTGGCCAACTAAAAGGCATCAGTGCACCCCTACACAACCCCACACACTTGGAATAATTTCCTCTCTTTTCTGTTAGCATTCAAATCCTACCAATTTTAAATGATAGAGCAAATTCTACCTCTTTCACTCACTGTTTCTTGAAACTTTTTGCGCTCTATGAAAACCCAGGTCATTCATTGTGGTTCTTACCCAAGATCGTATTTCATTACATACTATAGGTTAGTCTTGAACTATTTCACATGTGGGTGTGTCATGACAGCACTAGATTGTAAGAGTCTCTTAGAGGTTTTCCTCTATTCTCCATATTGCCCTACATGCAATCAATGCTTAAGATATGCCTTTTGAATGAATGAGTCATGTCAAAAAATGATAACTATATTAATTTTGAACCTAAATTTGCTACTTGATGAAGAATTCCAAAATCTAGGAATATGCTAAACTCAGTACTTTATAAAATAACCTTTGAAAATTTTTACCAAGCAAGATCTAAGTTAATTACTGAATTGTGTTGTGAATAATTATTTAATTGCATATCACAAAGAAATTGTGGTTTTGCAAAAGGTAAAAAGAATGAAAAAGTGTGAAGAAAAATTACAAGGTTAAACTGATATCACCTCATTTCTCGATATCAGTTAGAAATAAGAATATTCTCTCTTTGTATATATGTGTATATATATTTCACTACCAAAACACAGTTGTGTTACTAACCTAACATATTCAAAAATATGTGGGCTGTTTCAGTTCATTAAATGTATAAATGTAGCCAATAAGACTACAGATTCACAAATGATAAAAGAAAAACATCAATCTAAGTCATATCCTGATTCTTGGGTAAACTTCACAGAAAGTAACAACATCCTTACATGATGCATATCGTTTATTCCTGTATCTGAGAATGTTTTACACAAGAAAAATAGAAAAGTAAAACAACATTGTAGAATACAAGCTCAACAAAATCCTAGAATAACCCAAAATGTCTGATGCAGCAACAAGCCTAAATTGTAAGAGAAATACTTATGATAAGACCCTGGGTAGTAGAAGGCTTTTGGGCCTGGTACCAGGGTTAAAACCATATTATGGGTGATCATACAGCTTGGTGGCTCATTTTAGTCTGTCTTTAATACCACAGACCTCCCAACTCTAATGCTTCCAATGTTAAACGATATTAACACCACAATGGCCTAGGAATGTCAATTATATTTAGAAAATAAAATCACATGACTGTGTTTTTGCTATCCTGTGATCTAAACCCCAAGAACAGTATCCTTGGAAACTGACTAAAATTTAATGCTTGTGTTCAATGTTGATAGAATAATATTTTCTTTCTATTTTCCCCTTTTGCTACTCATTCATTAATACTCGAATATTGTCTTATTAGTACTCTCTCACATAGCACCAGCCATAAATCTTTATTACAGCCTGTGTCACATTAGTACATTTATTAGTTTCTATGTGTCCTTCCCCTAAGACTGAGTTCTTAGCCCTATTTGATGTCTCGGAAACCTTTAAAAATCCAATTAAAATTCTGGATTCAAGCCTAAGGTAGTGTAGGAGTAGCATACAGCAATAGTTTAAGCATGTAGACTCTAAAGACATACTGCCTGGATTTGGAACCTAGCTCCACCGGGACACTGTGACCTTGGAAAAGTTGCTTCATCTCTCTGTGATTCAGTTACCTCATTTGCAATAGAAGCATGATAAAAAATGGTACAAACTTAACAGAGTTTTTGTGAAGATGAAATGAGTTAATGTATATTAAGCATTTAGAATAAGGTAGAGCATATATTGAAAATAAATCACACACATGTAGTTTTGCATAGCATTTTACAGTATTTGTAGACTCTATGGTCATATATGGATCCATAAGACTTGGAAGGCCACAGAAATAAATATGAGAAAGAAATATGCTTGTATTTTATTTAAACCACTCTTTTGGTTTTGTTTTTTGAAATAGGCATAAGATGCCTAATTTTACAGACTGGAAAACTAAAATTTATTGAGATCAAATGACTTATCTAAGATCACATAAAATTAGTAGGTAACCAACCTGATGTTTAAAGACAGAAATGTCTTACTCTAAACCCTACTACCTTTATATTATACCACACTGTCTCACATTACCATTTGATTTAAGGCTCTATCCCTGACCTACTGAGTGAGACTAAGGGTTGGATATTACCATCTACTCATATGCTGAAAAACCTCACCAATCATTTTGATGAGAAATCAGAATCACTTTTATTAAAAAAAAATAAGTACCATTAAAAATAATTTAACAATTAAAAAACTAGGTGATTTTCTTTTGCTTTATATACTTGCTAGTAATTTATCTATTTTTAATTATTACAAATTACTGATACTTCAAACCTGTATTTCCTTCTGTATTACCTTGTTCTGTGTAGCTCACTACAGCATTTGTTATCGGTGTTGTGTGTTGGCGAATGTCATGGAGATACAGCTATTCTGTTGTCTTTTTGGCTATTGCACTCTCTGATGAACTGGCAGATTATGGTTAAGACCAAGGTGGAAACTACAAGGGGTGATAGCTTGAGTTTAGAAGCCAGAGGAGTCAACAGCTAGCCCAATTGAAGAAAGTTCTCCGAGGCAGAAGGGAGTGAAAGCAAACATTGTGAAAGCAGGATTCAAGACAGAATCAAACAGAACAGATAGATTTGAAATAAGATCTTTAACAATATCCTGCCAATTCCCCTGAGAGCTTACGCCTTAAAAAAAAAAGTCTGATATTGCTTGTTGCTAAAGAATTCTCTAGTGAACTCTATGTGAAGGCCATGACAGTGCTGGACCTGATCTCTAGCCAAGGAGGCTGACACATACCATATCTAAAACCCTTGGGGACTCTGATCATAGGCTCATGCCTTCCATCTCGGTCCCAGATGGGATTTTTTTGGATGAATTTGGCAGAATTGAAACTCTTCCCCATTAGAGCTAACACAGGGGTCTTGGTATCAGAGAATTTGATAACTGTTCTTTCCTGAGACTGGTGTAAGAGAGATCCTCATAAAGGTGTCAGGTTTTAAGACATATTTTTTAATGTAAAAAAAAAAAATTATGGCATTAATCTCTACATATTGCTGTCTCTACCAAAATAAATGCATTTGTTGCAGATATTTGAGTAAAAGCAAATTTAACTGCAAACTGTATTCAGGTTTAAGGGCTTGGGACTTTCTTTCTTTTTTTTTTTTTTTTGAGACGAAGTTTTGCTCTCGTTACCCAGGCTGGAGTGCAATGGCGCAATCTCAGCTCCCAGCAACCTCTGCCTCCTGGGTTCAGGCAGTTCTCCTGCATCAGCCTCCTGAGTAGCTGGGATTATAGGCACACGCCACCATGCCCAGCTAATTTTTTGTATTTTTAGTAGAGACGGGGTTTCACCATGTTGACCAGGATGGTCTCGATCTCTTGACCTCGTGATCCACCCGCCTCGGCCTCCCAAAGTGCTAGGATTAGAGGCATGAGCCACCGCGCCCGGTGAGACTTTCATGTTAAGAGTGAAAGTCTAGAGAGAGGATGTTTCAGAAATCAGGTGCACAGGCAAGATAACAAAGTCAAGTGAGGAGTCAAAAAATTAGGCAATCAGAAATGTTAACATTTATAGAAACAGGAGAGACAGATAAATGTAGATATTTAATAATCTAGTCAAATATTTGGGAATGGGCAGAAAATGTCTGCATACTATATACATAATTTTACATACATTTAAATCAATATTTATTGAGGCCTTCTGGGCTAGATCCCATTCTGGTTCATGAGGAAATATATACACATAAGTTACAGTCCTTCTTTATAATTCACTGTCTTTTATGGAGAAAAAATGTCTGTCATCAACAGTTGGATTACAATATTTTATGAAAAATGACATGATGATGTACTGGTTGTTGTGGGAGACCAGAGAAAGGTAGAGAGATCAGAGAAGACTTCATGGAAGAGGTATAACCTGGGCTGAGGTGTAGTCAGTTGAAGAAGTGGATAGCGGCAAAATGTCATATAGGCTGAGGGGAAAATAAAAAGGCATGACAATTTGAAAGATGTGGGTATTTTGAGGATTGAATTATTAAGAATTTACTGAGTACTGAAATTGTGCCAAGAACAGATGTAGGTATTCAGAATACAGTTAAAGTTGCAACAGACAAGATATTTAACTCATGAATCTTGCAGTCTACTGAGACAGACCACTAAATGGAATTTAATAAAGAGTGATAAGGACTTTGGAATGGAAATAGCAGAGTACCAAAAGAGCACAGAAGGAGGATATTTTCTGCAGAATGGGGGAGAAGGAAGGAGGCAAAATGTCTAGGAAAGCAGCCATTAGAATGCAATTGAGTCTTGAAGGATGAGTACGAATTAACCAGGCAAAAATTTTGGAGGAGTACAAACAGGGGAAATAACAAACACAAAGAAAATAAGGTAAAGGAAACCCTAGAATCTTCTGGCAACTGTGAGTATTTCTGGGATCTTGAAAATATTAGTAGGAGAGTTGTTTGAGTGATTGACCATGAAGTCTAGGTTGGAAAGAGAAAGTCTATAAATTCAGATAAAATGAAAATGAAGGGCAGAAAGCTTTTCTAAAGTTAAAGAGCAAGTGAAAGAATAACATATGAGTAAAGAAACTAGAAATACAGTTGGAATTATTGTGTGGAGAATATGATTCTATTTTTATAAGAGTATAAAAGGTAGAGATGTTCTGGTTGAAGACAATAATTTGACTGTGACAAGAGACTGTAGAGGATGTGAAAGTTACTACAGATGAGTAAGAAACATAGAGGTCTATGCATTGGATATATTTTACACATAAATGTGGAATCCCGTAGCTAGTGACAGTATATGGAATAAGGAGAAGGCCAGGTACCCAAGTCTTTAGCCCACAGAATCCATAGATAAGAGCAACACAGAAGAATAGAATATGGTGTATGTAGAACACATGAGATTTTTACAAGATGATGGAAATAACATTGGAAATTGAAATAAATACAGATTTCACCTGCTATCCTGGCAGCACATCCTGCTGTAGGACATGCAGATGGACTCAATAGACAGCTGATTTTCTGTTAAGACAGAGATAAAGAAAATGCATAATTAAGGAGTTAAACTTGCAAAGCAGTTCAACTATTAAGAGCACAAAGAATTTCTGGGAGAAGGAAGCAAAGTTTAATCAGGGGCGATGGAGGGCCACAGCAGGATGGGGAGAATGTGATGTAATAGGTTGAAAGAATACCTGCATATGGAGCAGTACACAGCTTGGCAAAGATGAGAAGTCTGGTGGGTTTAATTAGATTTAGTATTCAAAAGGGGAGGCTGAATGTATCTGGATCAGACTCAGTGGAGGCAGTGGGAGGCATTGCCCCAGCAGCAATATGCATCGGTGGAATACTGGCCTACTGCAACATAGTATCATTGCTGTTTCCTCTTCTGTTAGTCTCCCTTTCCTGCCTGACAAGCTCAGGCCAACTTAACACAACGTTGGCTTTTCTAATGGACCTCATTACTTCTGTAAGGGATCTTTGCTGACATTCACTAGGCTTCTTCTCACAACACCTGCTGCAAACCCTTTTGAGTGTAGATTCTAAGCAAAACCCCCAAGAAAAAAACTCAGAGTTCTCACTGCTTCACAACGTCTCAATCCTTCTTGAGAGGATGAGGCCAGAGTGACATAAAACATATTTATGTCTTCTCCAAGTTTCTGTGTCTCAGTGGGATCTATGTCTCACACACAACATACAGCTGCTTTGCATGGAAACACTTCACAAGCCCAGGAATCCAAAATTGTGAGTGAATCCTGCATTCTCAAGTTGCTATTTCTTCCTACTTGATTGTGGACATTCATATTTCTTAAGTTATTTATCTTTCATCATAAAACTTAGATGCCTTTATATTATATACAATTGATTCCTAATTTTCAGCTTGGATTTGCTAAACAATACCCAAGATATATGCTAATATGCATTCATTTTTAATGTTTCAATTTGTAGTCATCCTAATAAGACTTTACAGAACATTTTTTTTATCCTAAATGCTTGAGGCACTTAACAAGAAACTATTTACCAACCTCATAACATCCTTGGAGATAGACATAAGATACCTAACTGCTGCAACCTCAAAAGTGAATTTTCACTTAGAGTAACATTTATTGAAAACAATATCTGAGCAACTATCAGCTGAATTTTCTGGGTTTATGTAGAGTAATTTAGCCTATCTCCAAATCATCAGTGTCCCTTCCATGTCCACAATGAAATTATTTATGAGTTTGAAGCTTGGTTTACACCATGTTTTTAAATTAAATAATCGTATCCTTTTCATAACCAATGTTGATAACAGAACTAGAGAACACATTCAAAACACAGAGATGACATAACAGGGAGACTTTAGATTTTGTTATTTTAGAAGATAGTGTGCAAAAAGAGCACACTAGTATGATAGAAAGAACATGGCCCCATGCACCAAAAACTTTGACCAATTTAATTTAATAAATATGTATTTGTTATCTGTATCCATAGGGGTTAGTTTAATTTCAATTAACAGGAAAATCCCAAAGGAACAGTAATATGCATGCTATAGACCTTTTATTCCATATAAAAGTCCAAGGGGAAGGCAGTCCTGGCTTGACCTGTCAGCTGTGCCCCATTAAGTCCACAGGAACTCAGTTTTATTCCAGTTCAATACTCTGCCTTTCTGTGCCTTCATAGGTCAAGATGATAGAAGTTGTATTTCAGAAAACAGGAAGAAGGAAGACTTATAAGAACAAGGGCAAAGTGGGTGTTTCATCCACTTCTTACAGGAAGTTCTTAGGGACAGCGACAAGATATGACATTTTTATATACTCTCTGTTGTTCAGAACTTCTTCACATTATCATACCTAACTATTAGGGAGTTTGGAAAATTTAGTCTCAGAGTGGCCATGTGCTAAGACAAAAATTCTATTACTATAGAAAAAAGAACGGATGTTAGAAGCAAACTAACAGCCCATTGCAATAATGGTTATCTGAAATCTCTACAGTGAGAGTATTCTCTTTTTCACTAAGCTGCTCTTTGACCATGGGCAAGCCCATTTTTATTTTTGGACCATAATTTTCATCTGCCATATAAGAGAATTTTACTGAATGGTCTTCAAACACTTTTCTGTTTCTAATAGTCTTTGGATAAATATATGAATGCCAGATGAATGAATAAATGATACCAAAGTGGCTTAGGAATCTTTAGAAAGAGTCCAAAAGGCTCAACAAGGACACCAGATCCATTCTCTGGAACTCTGACTTAATTACTATGTATTTAAGCAGGTCTCAGGACAATGAATGACTCTTTTTAATCAATAAGTAATTCCTTAGTTATACAATATGATACGCATTTAGAAATGTATAAAACACATATTTATACTTTAACAAATAGCTATTTTTAAAATGTCATGTAGTCTTATCTCAAGCCAAAAAGTATACTGAATTGCCAGCACCTCAGTAGTCTCTCATGTGTCCCTACTGGATCACAAACCTCCCCTTTCCTGAAAGTTTCTAAAGCTTAGAGATAATTTTATCGTAATTATTATGATTAGCTTCCTTATTTTCTTTACAGTTCTACTACCTAAGTATGTATCTCTAATTATTATAATTTTGTTATTTTTACTTTTGAAACAGAAGACCAAAATAATTTTGTGTATCTTGTGATACAGATCTGAATTTCAAATTATATTTGTGAGAGCCATACACATTGCTGTGTATAGCTTTATTCTGCTCACTTTGATTGCTAATTAGTTGTATTAGTCCATTCTCACACAGCTATAAAGAACTATCTGAGACTGTATAATTTATGAAGAAAAAGGTCACAGTTCTGTAGGTTTGAAAGGAAGTATGACTGGGAGGCCTCAGGAAAGTTACAATAATGGTGGAAGGTGAAAGAGAACCAAGCATGTCTTGCCATGGCGGATCAAAAGACAGAAAGAGCAAAGGGGGAAGTTCCACACACTTTCAAACAACTAGAACTCATGAGAACTCACTCACCATGTGAGAACAGCAAAGAGGAAGTCCGTCCCCATGATTAAATCACCTCCTACCAGGCCTCTGCCCCAACCCATGGGGATTACACTTCAAGATGGGATTCGGGTAGGGACATAGAGCCAACCATATTACTCCGCCCTGGCTTCTCCCAAATGTCATGTTTCTTTTTTGTTCACATTTCAAAGCCAATCATGCCTTCCCAACAGTCCTCCAAAGTCTTAACTCATTCCAGCATTAGCTCAAAAGTCCAACAGGCCCCATGCAATTCCAAAATCCAGCAGGGCTGTCATTAAATCTTAAAGCTCCAAAATAGTCTCCTTTGACTGTATGTCTCACATCCAGGACATGCTGCTGCAAGAGGTGGGCTCAACAGCCTTGGGAAACTGCCCTTATGGCTCTGCCTGGTATGGCTCCTGCATCTGCTTTTATAGGCTGGCATTACATTCCTATGTCTTTTCCAGGTGCATGGTGCAAGCTGTTGGTGTATCTATCATTCTGGGGTCTGGAGGATGGTGACCTTCTTTTCACAACTCCACTAAGCAGTGCTCCAGTGAGGAATCTTTGTGGGAGTTCCTACCCCACATTTCCCCTATGCACTGCCGTAGTAGAGGTTCTCTATGAGAATTCCAACCCTGCATCAGACTTCTTCCTGGACATCCAGGTATTTCCATACATCTTCTGAAATCTAGTCTGAGGTTCCCAAACTCCTGCCTTCTGTGCATCTGCAGGCCCAATGCCATGTGGAAGCCACCAAGTCTTGGGGTTTGCACCCTCTGAAGCAACATCCTGAGCTCTACCTTGCCCCTTTTAGCCACAGTTGAAGCTGGAGCAGCTGAGATGCAGGGCACCATGTCCCGAGGCTGCACAGAGCAGTGGGGCCCTGAGCCTACCCCAGGAAGCCATTTTTCCCTCCTAGGCCTCTGAGTCTGTGACAGAAGTGGCTTCCACAAAGGTCTCTGACATGCCCTGGAGACATTTTCCCAATTGCCTTGACTATTAACAATAGACTCATTTTCACTTAGCAAATTTATGCAGCCAGCTTGAATTTCTCCCTAGAAAATGGGTTTTTCTTTTCTATTGCATGGTCAGGCTATACATTTTCCAAACTTTCCTGCTCTGCTTTCTTTTTCAAAAATAAGTTTCAGTTTCAGGGCAGGGGCAAAATGCCACCAGTCTCTTTACATAGCAAGACTGACTTTTACTTCAGTTCCCAACACGTTTCTCATCTCCCTTTGAGACCACCTCAGCCTGAACTTCCTTTTCCATATCACTACCAGCATTTTGGTCAGAACCATTCAACAAGTCTCTAGGAAGTTCCAATCTGCCTCTCATCTTCCTTTCTTCTTCTGAGCCCTCCAAACTTTTCCAGCCTCTGACTGTTACCCAGTTCCAGAGTGACTTCTGCATTTTCAGGTAACTCATAGCAATGCCCCAGTTTCCTGGTGCTAATTTTCTTTGTTAGTTGATTGTCACAATGCTGTAAAGAACTACCTAGGACTGAGTAATTTACGAAGAAAAAGGGTTTAGTTGACTCACAGTTCTGAAGGCTTAATGAGAAGCATGACTGGGAAGCTTCAGGAAACTTATAATTCTGGTGGAATGTGAAGGGGAAGCAAGCAAACCTTACAGTGGCTGAGTAGGAGAGAGAGAGAGAGAGAGTGAAGAAACATGCATATGAATTAACATGTTCATATGAATTAACAGTGTTGCTTTTAATATATCTATGCATGTTTTGTGGTATGCTTATGTACACATTTCTCTAGAATAGAAATTCTTAACCAGGAGTCACTGGACACTCAATGAGTTACTTGTTCATAGGATTGGAACCTTACAGTTTTCATAGTAGATTTAGCAATTTACACTCCATTCAGCAATATTTGAGATTTCTTGTTGCTCATCATTCTGTCTAACCCTTGATATTGACAGACTTATTAATATAGTCTGCCTATAAATGTCAGCCTTATCAACTAGGACTGGTCTGATTTTAGGAAAGACATTAGCAATATATGTAGTCTTAATAGAGAAGCAAAAAAGTAGAAAAAAAAGAGTAGCATTTCTACAATAAGGATACTTAAACTTTAGTGTGCAAAATATGATGTCACTGGTACATGCATTCATTGATGCCATCAAAAATATTAAGTACCTACTAAGTGGCAGGTATTATGCCTGATGTCATAAAGCTTAGAACCATGATGGAAAGAGAGACAACCAAATAATCACATGAATTGACAATAAATGCTTGAAGTAATATGCTTCTACAAGAGCACATGAGAAAAGTATAAACTAGGGGAAGAGTAATATGGCAGAAGAATAGTCTCAACCAATCATCCCCTCCACAAGAACACCAGATTTTAACAAATATCTAGATACATAAAACCCACCAAGATTGAACCATGGAGAAATCTAAAACCTGAATAAGCCAATAACAAGTAACAAGATTGAAGCCATAAGAAAACGTCTTCCAGTAAAAAAAAAAACCAGGGACACAATGGCTTCACTGTTGAATTCTACCAAACATTAAAAATAGAATTTATATCAATCCTACCCAAACTATCCTCAAAAATAGAGGAGCAGGTAAAAATTTCAAAGTCATTCTACAAAGCCAGTCTTACCTTGATACCAAAACCAAAGACACATTAAACAACAAAAAAAATAACTATGGGCCAGTATCTCTGATGAATATTGACACCAAAATTCTCAACAGAATACTAGTAAATTAAATGCAACAATACAATAAAAATATCATTCGTTATGACCAAATGGGATTTATTTCTGGGATGCATGTGTGGTTTAACATACACAAGTCAATCAGTGTGACACATCATTTTAACAGAATGAAGGACAAAACCTATATGAGGATCTCAATTAATGCTGAAAAATAATTTGATATATTTCAACATCTCTTAATGATAAAAACATTTAAAATGGATAGGAATATACTCAACATAATAAAAGCTGTATATGACAGACTCACAGTTAATATCATATTGAATGGGGAAAAATGACAGCATTTCTTCTAAGAGCTGAAATATGACAAGGATGCCCACTTTTACCACTGTTATAAAACATATTAATGGAATTCTTAGCTAGACCAATCACACAACTGAAAGAAATAAAAGGCATTCAAATTTGAAAAGAAGTCAAATTGTCTGTTTGCACTTGATATGATCTTATATTTGGAAATACCTAAAAACTCCACATAATTTATTATTAATAGAACTGAAAAACGAATTGAGTAAAGTTGGTGGATACAAAATCTATATACAAAAATCAATACCGTTACTATATACCAACAGTGTACAATCTGAAAAAAATTCAAGAAGTAATCTCATTATAATAGCCACAAATAAAATTAAATAACTAGAAATTAACTTTTAAGAAGTTAAAGACCTCTACAATGAAAAGTATAAAACACTGATGCAAGAAGTTGAAGAAGACAACAAAATGGAAAAATATTTCATACTCAGGAATTGAAATAATCAATATTCTTGATATATCCATACTACCAAAAGCAATGTATAGATTCAATGCAATTTTTATTAAAATACCAATAACAGGCCGGGCACGGTGGCTCACGCCTGTAATCCCAGCACTTTGGGAGGCCGAGGCGGGTGGATCATGAGGTCAAGAGATCGAGACCATCCTGGTCAACATGGTGAAACCCCGTCTCTACTAAAAATACAAAAAATTAGATGGGTGTGGCAGCACATGCCTGCAGTCCCAGCTACTAGTGAGGCTGAGGCAGGAGAATTGCCTGAACCCAGGAGGTGGAGGTTGCGGTGAGCCGAGATTGCACCATTGCACTCTAGCCTGGGTAACAAGAGTGAAACTCCGTCTTAAAAATAAATAAATAAATAAATAAATAAATAAATAAATAAATAAATTACCAATAACATTCTTCAAGTAATTAGAAAAAACAATTTTAAAGCTTATATGAACAAAAAGACGAAAACTGGCAAGAATCACATTACCTGGCTTCAAATTATACTACAGATCCATAGTAGAGTGTGGTACAGGAATAAAAATAGATGTATAAACCAATAGAACAGAATAGAGATCCCAGAATCAAATCTACACACCTGCAGTTAACTCATATTCAACAAACTTGCCAAGAACATTCACTAGGGAAATCACAGTCTATTCAATAAATGGTCCAGAGAAAACTGTATATCCATATGCAGAAGAATGAAACTTGACTGCTATTTCTCAGCATATGCAAAAATAAAATCAAAATGAATTAAAGACTTTAAGACCTCAAAATATCAAACTAGTACCAGAAAACTTTGAGAAAAATCTCCAGAACATTGAACTTGGCAAAAATTTCTTGTACAGACAACTGAAGCAAAAATAAGCAAATGAAATCACATCAAGTTAAAAACCTTCTGCACAGCAAAAGAAACAATAAGAAAGTGAATACAACCCACAGAATGGGAGAATATTTGCAAACCACCCATCTGACAAGGGATTAATAACCAGCATATATAAGGAGCTCAAACAACTCTTTAGGAAAAGATCTAATAATTCCGTTTTAAAATGGGCAAAAATCAGAATAGACCTTTCTCAAAAGAAGACATACAAATTGCAAATGGGCATAGGAAAAGGTGTTCAATGTCACTGATAATAAGAGTAATGCAAATCAAAGCCAAAATGAGATATCACCTCATCCCAATTTAAATGACTTTTATTCAACAGGCAGGAAATAACAAATGCTGGTGAGGATGTAGAGGAAAAGGAATCCTCATACACTGTTGGTCGGAATATAAATTAGTACAACAGCTATGGAGAATAGTCTGGAGACCTCACACAACCAAAAACGGAACTACCATATGATCCAGCAATAAATACAAAGTGCACAGAGGAGAGCTGGTACTTGTTATGTACTCAAAACATATTAGCTGTTTTTATTTCTGTTTACTATTATTATCTAAGAGGAGATATAAATTAAGTAGTTGCAGATAGCAAGGTTCAGCCAAGGAAAGCATTGTAAGCTGGATATTTATTCTTATTTTATATTATGAAAATTTCTATTATTTACAAAAGTAGACAGAAAACTATAATAAGCAACATAAACACACGCTGCATCTTCAACAAAGATCAATCCCTAATCAGTTTTATCTCTCTGCCCACATATTATATCCAGAATCATTTTGAAGCGAATTCCAGATATCATATCATCTAATCTATGAAGGTACTACAATACATAGTGATATACTTTTGAGTGTCAGTTGCATATAGAAAGGCAACTGAAATCCAGGGAGTGGATGTGATTGCCAGAAGGGAAAGTATAGGGTGAGAAGATGAGAAAGCCTTGAGACATTCCAACACTGGATGGCTGAACAGAAGAGAGTGGGACAACAAGGAAGCAGAGAAACTCTTTATAAATACATATTTTTAAAATTTCGTTTATTTTTTAATTGTACTTTAGGTTCTGGGGTACATGAGGAGATCATGCAGGATTGTTACATAGGTACATATCTGGCAATGTGGTTTGCTGCCTCCATCCCTCCGTCACCTCTATCGGGCATTTATCCCCATGTAATCCCTCCCCAACCTCCCCAACCCCTGCTGTCCCTCCCGTACCCCCACAACAGACCCCAGTGTGTGATGCTCCCCTCCCTGTGTTCATGTTTATTAATATTTTATTGGCTGCCTGTTTCCACAGACTGTTATCCTGATTACCCATGTTTGTACCCATATACGGTTGCATCGCATACACTCCCATCCAGAGGCATAGTACAGGTTAGGCATGATTCTAGCTGATTAGCTCCAAATCATACCTTTTGTGCTTATAAAAGAGAAAGCATACTATCCTTCCCTGGTCAATTCAGTCTTCCCTTCTTCTGTACTTCATACATGTTTCTCTCTCCTCATGCCTCCCAAACTTCCTCCTCCTCCTCCAATTTCATGTTCAGATGATGACTTTTCCTCATACCTCACTGGACAACTAAGTCAATCAGAAGAAAACTTTCCTAGATGTGATCCACCATATCCAACTAACTGCTTATTGTCTATGAAGAATGTGGTCCTAGATATTAGGTTGGTGCAAAATTGCTGTTTTGCCACTAAAAGTAATGGCAAAAACAGGAATTATTTTGTACCAACCTAGTATCTCACCATTTCACTACTAGATGCCACATGTTTAATTTTGGTGCACCATCAATATTCACCTCTCTACAGAATTATTTACATCAGCACAGGAACGTTATTTTTTTGTTTCTTTCATCTCAATCCACAAAGAAACAAAAAAATAAAATGCTTTTCCTGATCCTCTTGCAGTCACTGTCGCATGTCCTTTTCATTCTTTGCAGGAAAACCTCTTGGAAGAAATATCTATATTCACTGTCTCTAATTCTTCACCTCCTGTTGTTTCTTAAACCCACTTCAATCAGGCCCTTGTCCCTAGCATTCCACTAAAACTGCTCTGACCAAAATCACCAATGACCTCAACATTTCTAGAATCACTAATAATTTTCCTACTTCACCTTATTTGATCCATCAGCAACAACTGACTCATTTGGTCCTTTTTAAATATGCTGTCTTCAGTTGGTCTCCAAGGATGGTATATACTCTTTATTTTCGTTTTATATCACTGGATGCTCTTTCTTGGTCTCTTTTTGGGAAATTTTGCTTGTCTTCAACCTTTTAATGTAACATTGCCTCAGGGCTAAGTCATTGGTCTTTGATACTCAATTGCTTGGTGATCTCATCCAGTCTCATGTATAAATCAGACACTTCATAGACAGCTTGAATCTAACAAGCTTTAGGAAAAAATCTTGGTTTCTACTCCCTAAACCTACTACTCTCATTGTCTTTTACATCTCAAAAAAATGGCAGGTCCATTTTTCTAGCAGCTAGGCCATCTACATGGGGTTTACTTGACTCCTCTCTTCCTCCCATGCCGCACATCCAATCCAATAGTAAATTCTGCAGGCTCTACCTTCAATTATATCCAGAATTTTACCACTTCTCTCCATCTGAACTATTACTGGCCTGCTCTGATAAACCCATTACCTTTCAGTTAATTCACTGGATTAGTTTTTAACTGCTTGCAGCAATATGTTAGAGTTGGGGAGGGGCATACCTCTTCTAACCTAACATGGGGAATTTCCATGTTAGGATTAGTCAGTCTCTGATGGGCTTGCATTTGAGTAAGCATCATATATAGGGAACACTGAGATCAGGGTTGCAATTGTGCACTCAGGGTAGGGATTGCTACTAAATCAGTAACAAGAGGCAAACATCAAATCCTTGATTGATTCAGACAGACAATTCCAACTGAAGGCATAAAGAGGATGAGTGAGAGCTTATAGTAAATGGCAAGAATGGGGCCTAAGTGAAGGGTGCCCTATTTGGGGGTAAGGAACATGTATGCTAGGGAGAGTCCCGCCCAAAGGAATTCGTATGCAAAAAAGAGTAAAAAATCTGGGTTTGCATTTGTGGTGACTTATGAATAAGACAAGGCAGAAGTAAATAATGTCCTGTGTATAACTGGCAGAATGATAGAAATACTTTAATGAGGCAAGAGCAGACTCATTTAGGATGAGCAGTGTGGGGAGGGGATTCCATTGAGATTTCATACATTTTTGCAACTGGCCATTCAGGTCATGCTTAGAGACCTGTCATCTGAAATCCTAATAATATCTTTAAATGCATCCCAAGAAAGCACAAAGACTGAAGGAAAAAAGCTCAATGTATTAGAGAGTAATTTATTTTCTTTATTTACACTACTGTCTCTTTATAGAATTACTAATGTAGCACTCTTTACACCAAAATTTGAGGGTATGAGAATTCTGATACCAAATTTTGCACTTTAGGTCTTAATGACTCCACGGGGCAAAGATAATGGATCTAGATTCCAAGATATGGTTTTGCAGAGGTTAGGAGGTACCATTGGATGCTGCACTGATTTTTTTTTTTTTTCCAAGCAGAGTTTATCATGACAACTTTCTCCATTAAACTATGTCTGGAGGCACTGAACAATGCCTGCTCTGCTGGAATGTTCCAAGAGAGTCCACTGAGAGCACTAGCAATGAAAAAGCAATAGTATTTGGGCCAATTCTGTTGCACTCTGTAGAAAATTACAGGGACAAAGTTGTCTTGTTGGCATTTTGAATGAGTGTAGGCAGTGATTAAAAGTATTTTCCTATGATTAATATTCGCAAAAATTTGTTAACAATTTAACTATCTTCCTTAATAGCCAAACTAATGAAAACTGAGCCTTTTCCTTCATATGATGAATTAGTCATTCAAGGTAACATAATAATGATCTTGATGGCATTTACAGATAATTCTATCACCAGTGGGAAGAAGAAAAACTAAATATCAGTTCTTCAAAATGTGATAGAAGTAAACAACCTTTAGTCACAAATGTTAGTATTCATATTTTTCATATTTATAAAAATATTTCTCAAATTATATGGAATTTTCAGAGAATGTAATTTACTCTCCAGCAAGTATATTTTACTTATACATTATACACATTTTTCTTTTAGAGTTTACTAAAATGTGTTGCTGTACTAGTTTAATAAAACCTATAAATTATTATGAATAAGGAAAGAAAGAAAAGAAATATGAAGCACGCACCAGTTAATGAAGTCTTATAGGCAATATGTTCCTTCTTGTGAAATTGGTTTTGTTGTAATATGATTTCTCATAATTAAAGTGTTAATTGTATTTGTAATAACTTTTTGAGATAGTCATCATTAAACCCATTTTATAACTAGGAGAATTGAGTTATGAAAAATTTGCTAGTTTCAAAATGTCACGACAAAGTAAAACTTACAGCCTCAGGAATATAACCTCAATATATTGATGTCTTGCTTCCATATAGCAACACACTAGGGTACGTGTTTGTGTGCATTTGTGTTTGTGACTTGGGGGTCATTTCCTAATATTGTAACTTCTAATTTTACCCTTTAGGAAATAGAAAAATAATGTCTCACCTCAGTTTATATTCTGGGACTCAGTATGTAAGTATAGGTATGATAAGAGAAGATATTTTCATAATTAGTTGGCAGAAGATCCTGGGAAATAGTTGTCTCAAGAGTTTTTCCAAGGACAGGATCTAGCACTTTCTCAAGGGAGCAGGGTGTCCTGATAAATCTCATTGTACTGATTGTCTTAAGTTTTAGGTCCAGGGCAAATGTCCTAGCTGTGTCAATAACTTACCCTATAACTTTGAGTAACTCACTGATTCTCTATGGTTCCTTTTAGCACAAAAATCAGAGAATACTTAGATTCTATGCAGTGGAAAGTGACATTACACAATGCTGGCTTGAGGGTATACTGACAATCTGAATAATTAGTTATATGTTAATTGTTCTGGGAACTTAAACCAATATAGTTTCTTCCTCTGCCTTGCTGCTTCTCCTCACATAAATTTATTTAGATTACCTTCAGGGTTCATGACCCACACAATCCTGATCTAGAAATACTTACTCCTATATTTTTTAGGTGCAGCATTTACCTTTCTAGACACTTTGCAATTAGTGGTGCTTCCTCTTGTGGTTGATAATATTATTGCCACGTATAGTAGCATCGAGAAGAAATTGGAAGGGAGCCCAGTGATTTAGTCCACTTGAATCCATTATCAAGGTTTTTTAGGGGTTATATAACCCAGTTCCTCCTAGTTATAGTCCCCTGTTACAAATTAACCATCTGGCTTGGTAGAAGCTGCCTTTTAACTGTTTTTCATTTGGCCTTCGTGCCAAATGTTGGTTCCCATGGAAATGATTTAAAACATGCATTAAAATCTGGGAATGGCTGTGTTTTCTTCATCTAAGGGCTTCCATTGTCTTTATAGCATCAAAGTTTTTTCTTTTATTGATAGTTACATAATTGTCACCTGTTGAAGTCACTACCAGAATAGGCAGGGATGTAGGGGCATGAATCCACTATCATAATTTCTACCTTCCAGAATTATAAATGTATAATTATGGAGCAAACATATAGAACAAAATAGCTTGTCTGTTATAATGAATGAGTAGAAGATTCACAAACTGTTCATAGAAACACATTATTTTATAAACAAATATTTTAAGGGAAATTCTGAAGGACTAAAATCCCCCATACTCTTAGAAAAATTACTTGAGCAGAGTTATCTAAGGTAAAATAAATTATTTTTCATTGACAAAACATCTCTTTTTCAAACTGTCATGACCCTTAGCTTTCACACTACTAGGTTTTAGTACACTAGTGCCCTTACCCTTTTCAGCAAGGAGCTTTTCTGGAAAAACAAGTATATGTGGCACCCTAATTAAGGTATCAGAATATGTTCTATACTTGACATTTGAATATATTTTCAAACTCAACTGGTGGGAATCCTCTGGTAAGCTACAGCAGCAGATCAATTCCACTATTATACTAGTATCCACTTTGAGGAAAGTTACTGGAATTAAAATGCAAACATTTAATAACTAATAGAGGTTTAAATATAATTCATTTTGTATGCAGTCAAATGATCTGCAAATTAAGAACAAAAAGAAAAAAAGTGTACAGGGGGATAAAAATGGTTTATTGTGGGACATAGATCTGTTTTAGTATACACGTGAGAGAGAACACCTCATTTATCAAGAGTTTGAGGGATATGAACTAGCTTATAAACATATTTTTAATAAAAAATAAAATCCATTATTTAATAATGCTATTGATATTCACATGTTACGCTTTTACTGTGTTTGAGTTACTGTGGCAAGCACTGGCCATACATTGATAATTTAATTCTAATAACATACCTATGAGGTAGGTAATATCACTAGCTCAATTTTGCGGATGAAGAAACAGGTGATGAGAGTTTTGGTCTGTTATCAAATATCCCTATGTGGTAGCAGTGATAAACCTGGAGTCTAGAATTTCTCTAATTACACTGAGTCTCATAGAGCTAGCATCTCCATGTGTAGCCGTTTTGAACAGAATCGGAACATGCTTCCTATCCTTAAGAGCATACACGAAACATTACTTAACTTTTCCTTGATGGCTGAGAAACGACTTCTTCTGAGAGACCATTCAGACTAATTCAAACATTCTGTCTAATCCTTGTTTACCTTACTCATCACCAGGTGCCTAAATTCCCCAGACATTTATTCCACGTAGCTTTGTACATAATTTAATCTTACTCAATGCCCATCTTTCTCTGATCTTCCAAAATGTTCCATTGTGCAACTGGAACTCACAGTCCTCCTTAAAATTTTCACTATAATTAATCTCTTTCTATATTTGCTTCATCTTCTTGCTCTAAATGAAAGCTGGATTTCTACTGGCATTGCAGACTCCCTGCATCCCTTTTCAACTGGTGAGTGATTTTTGCTTTCTTCTTGTCATTTCCTTTCATACTCCATATGTTTTAACAGTTGATGTTGGCAGGGCGTGGTGGCTTACGCCTGTAATCTCAGCACTTTGGGAGGCCGAGGCGGGTGGATCAGGACGGTGGATCATGAGGTCAAGAAATCAAGACCATCCTGGTCAACATGGTGAAACCCCATCTCTACTAAAAATACAAAAAAAAAAAAAAATTAGCTGGGCACGGTGGCACGTGCCTGTAATCCCAGCTACTCAGGAGGCTGAGGCAGGAGAATTGCCTGAACTCAGGAGGCGGAGGTTGCGGTGAGCTGAGATCGCGCCATTGCACTCCAGCCTGGGTAACAAGAGCGAAACTCTGTCTCAAAAAAAAAAAAAAAAAAAAAACGAAAAACAAAAAACAGTGGATGTTATGAACTGAATATTTGTGTCACCCAAAAATTCATTTGTTGAAGCCTTGCTCCCTAATGTGATGATATTTAGAGGTGAGTCATTTGGAAATAAATGCTCATTTTGATGAGGGTGGAGCCCCCATGATGGGCTTTGTGTCCATTAGGGTCCAAGAGGAAGAGGCTGGCATGGTGCTGTTTATTTGTAGTCTCAGCTTCTGGGGAGTCTGAGATAGGAGGATTGCTTGAGACCAGGAGTTTGAGACTGGTAGTTCCAGTCCATGTTCCTCTCTGTGTCTTCCCTCCATCTGTTCTCAATTCCTTCTGAAGATCTGATAGGAGTGTGCCGGTCTTTCTGATGTCCCAGTCCCTTGGTGGGAAATGTTCCTCCTGGCTGTGTCTAGCTGGCTATCTATCTTGGGGAGACTAGAACTTTATTTTGGTCTGTCTCACAGGGTACATATTGTGAAAATTCTGTTGACTGTGCTTTCAATATTTCTTCCACGTTTGGCATCCTCATAAAGTCTCTACAACCTAACAGCCAAAAAGATCATGTTAAAAGTTGAAGTAGATCTTAATAAAAACCAAATTCCAAGTAAGAGCCTATAATTTTGTACATATTCTGGTCTCATGTTTTATCTACTGAACAGCTCTCCTGCCAGTCTCTTGGCTTGTTATATTGGGCATCCTGGTATTTCTCAGAAAACTGAACAGATTTCCACCTCAGAGGATTTGCACTATTTCCTCTGCTAGGAGTGCTTTTCTTTCAAATATGTTTACACATCACTTCCTTATCTTTTTCAAGTCTCTGGTCAAATATTACATTCTCAGAGAAGACTCCTCCCACTATAACTACTAGAAAAACACTTATTCTCTTTAGTTAATGCCTTATCCACCCCCGCTTTTAAAACTTACCTGTATATGAAATTGTATTTTATAAATTTGTTTATTCTTTTTTTTTGTTTCTTATACTACAATATAAGCCCAAAGAAGACAAATAATTTATCTGTTTTATCTATTCTTGTGTGTCCAATAACTCAAACAGTGTTTTGCAAATAGAAGTTGTTCAATAAATATTAGTTGAATGAAGTGTTATCTTGTTCTTGTGTTCCACTCAGACACACCTTGCCTGAGGCGAACTGAATGGCAATGTGACAATGCAATCATCCTTGAAAGTTTACCATACAGCTTGCCATTGATCAGGCACTCCTAAAAGATTAAATGACCCTTTAGACCTATGGAAATACTTTCGAAGAAAGAAAATATCCCAGATATCTCAAATATGCCCACTATTTCTTCATGGCTTGAAAATTTTTATAATGAAAAACAAAGATATTTATTCAAATTACAACTAATTCAGTGAAAATTATAGGCACTTTTATGTACCTAAACTGATTTGAAAATTAAATTAATGCTATCCATAAGATAGTATTTTTGCTTTACAGGTGAGAAAAATGGAACTCTGTGATGTCACAACTTGATTAAATTTCATGTCTTAAGTGATATAGCCAGAACTTAAATTCACATCCTGCATACTTTCATACTTTCAACTATGTCAGAGTAATATTATTTGTTTGTTATATTTTGTTTCTTTTGTTTACTCTTTATGTATTGGAGATAAGCAAAAACTAGAAGAGTTAATACATTGGTCTAAATGAGTTTCAAAATATTTGATACCAGAATTGATTACTGCTAGGGTATGAAGGAGTTTAATAACAGGAAGGCACAAAGAACAAACAGTCATAGAGGAGTGAAAAAGGAGACAGAAGAGTGAAAAGCAAAATTTGCTCACTTCTTAAATACAATTACATGTGTGTCTGTGTGTGTGTATGCTTGTATGTTTAGTATAGACTAGCATACTATAACTTTATGCAAAGATAAAGCTGAACATAAAGTTATTTTATGAAATTATGATGATTACTATGACTATCAGTATAATCATACCCTCACGATGTTAGAATTTTGCTGAGCTGTTTGGTCATATGTTAAGTAGCCTCAAATAAACTGTTTTTCAGTTCTTGCATTTAATTTTTAAAATTGCTTTTTGTGAGAATCTTTACTCCTCTCTTTCCACCTCATCTATTTAAAAGTTTGTTACAAGTTTCATCATACTTAGAAAGACATAAATGCATGAATATGTACATTCATGGTATACATATGGGACATGTACACCATGGGACAAATGAGACATGCTGTATATATTAGTTTGCAACTTACCTGTTTCCCTTAATATATCACAGTTATAGTTCTATGCTAAGTACATAAAGTTATAACTTGGGTTTCTTTGTCTTAGACATTACATGGTTATAATGTGGCTGTATAATATTTTATCTTCTATTCTTTTCACTAATATTGTTATTTTTCTTTGTATTTTTACTTTCTTTTTTTCCCTATTGCAAACAATGCTATAGTGAATATTATAATAGTATTTTAAGTGCTCACATTTTTATACATGTAGAGTAAATTCCTAGAATTTGAAATGTGGGCTCATAATACATTTATACCTTATTTTTATTGAAACATAATATTTACACGTATTGATGGGTTACATGTGGTATTTTGCTATATGAACAGTGTAATGATCAAGCAAGGGTATTTGGAATGTCCATCTCCTCGAGTATCTATCATTTCAATGTGTTGAAAACATTTCCAATCTTCTCTTTATCTATTTTGAAATATGCAATACATTGTTGTTAACTAGTCACTCTTCTCTGCTATCAAATATTAGAACATATTCCTTCTATCTAACTGTATATTTCTACTATTTAACCAACTTTTCTTCACCTACTTCACCGCTTTCTGCTTGGGTGTCAATCATTCTATTCTTTACTTCCATGAGACCAAAATTTTTAGCTCTGTCATTATTGAGACCATGCAATATTTGTTGTTCTGTGCCTGGCATATTTCACCTAACATCATGACCTCCAGTTTTATCCATGTTGCTTTAAATGACAGATTTTTTTTTCTATAACTAAATACTATTTCATTGTGTGTATATGCCATGTGTTTTATTCATTTATCTGTTGATAAACACTTAAATTGATTTTGAAGAGTGCTGCAATAAATGTGGGAGTAGAGATATCACTTTGATATATTGATTTATTTTCCTTTGAATAAATACCCAATAGTGGGATTGTTAGATCATATGGTAATTCTACTTTTAAACTGTTTTTGGAGAAATCTCCAAGCTGCCTTCCATAGTGTATATACTAATTTACATTCCCACCAACAGTGTATAAAAGCTCCCTTTTCTTCCCATCCTCACCAGAATCTGTTAATTTTTTGTCTATTTAGTAATAGCTGCTCTAATCAGGGTAGGATAAGATCTCACTGCAGTCTTGATTTGCATTATCCCCGTGATTAGTGGTGTTGAGTGTTTTGTTATATCCTTTTTGACTGTTTGTATATCTTCTTTTGAGAAATGCCCATTCATGAATTTTTCCTACTTTTTTTTTTTCTTTGAGACAGAGTCTTGCTTTGTTTCCCAGGCTGGATTGCTGTGGCATGATCTCAGCCCACTGCAACCTCTGCTACTGGGTGTAAGTGATTCTTGTGCCTCAGACCCCCGAGTAGCTGGGATTACAGGCAAGTGTCACCACACCCAGCTATTCTTTTCTTTTCTTTTCTTTTTTAAGTAGTAACAGTTTCACCATGTTGGCCAGGTTGGTCTCAAACTCCTGGCCTCAAGATTCTGCCCGTCTCAGCCTCATAATGTGCTGGGATTACAGATGTGAGCCACCATGCCTGGCCTATGCCCACTTTTTAATGAGATTATTTTGTGTGTGTGGTTGGTTGGTTCACTGTTGAGTTCTTTGAGTTCCTTATATATTCTAGGTACTTGTGCCTTGTCAGATGAATAGTTTGCAAATATTTTATTTAACACCTTGTCTCTGAACTCTGATTTTTTTCTTTGTTGTGTAGCTTTTTAGTTTAATATAGTCTCATTTGACTATTTATGCTTTTGTTGTCAGTTGTTTTCAAGTTTTAGCCACAGAATCGTCATCTATATGAATGTTCTGAACTGTTTCCCCTATGTTTACTTCTAGTAGTTTTAGAGTTTCAGGTCTTATGTTTAAGTCTTTAGTCCATCTTGAGTTGATTACTTTATATGGTGAGAAATAGGGACCCAGTTTTATTCCTCCACCCATGTGAATATCTAATTACCGCAGCATCATTCACTAAAAAGTGTGTCCTTTCCACAGTGTACATTCCTGATACCTTTGTCAAAAATCAGTTGGCTGTAAACTTATGGATTTATTTCTGGATTTTCTACTCTATTCTCTTTGGCTATGTGTATTTTTTTATCCCAGGACAATGGTGTTTTGGATGCAACAGACTTGTATGATATTTTGAAGTCAGGTTCTGTTATGCCTCTAGCTTTGTTCTTTTTGCTCAAGATTGCTATGGCTATTCAGGGCATTTTTTTGTACCATACAAATTGTAGTATTTTTTTCTATTACTGTGAAAAATGGCATTGGTATTTTCATAAGGATCACATTGAATCTGTAGACTACTTTGGGCATTATAAGTTTTTTCAACAATTTTAAATCTTCCATCCCATGTACATGAGATATTGTTTTCATTACTTTGTGTCCTCTTCAATTTATTTCATCAGTGTGTGTAGTTTTCTTTGTAGATGTATTTCACCTTCTTTGTAAGATTATTCCCAGGGTTTTGGTTTGTTTCTTTGTAGCTACTGTAAATCACATTTCCTCCTACAGTAACTAAACAACACAAAACTGAGTACAAAAACAGAGATACAGACCAATGGAACAAAATAGAGAACCCAGAAATAAAGCCACACACTTACAATCATTTGATCTGTAACAAAGTCAACAATAATAAGCAATGGGAAAAATACTTCATTTTCAATAAATGGCGCTTAGATAACTGGCTAGCCAGAGGAAAATACTGGACTCCTACCTTTCACTACACAGAAAAAAATCACTCAAGATGAACTAAAGACATAAATGTAGGACCTCAAACTAAAAAAAAATCTTTTAAGAAAACCTAGGAAATGCCCTTTCAAAGAATAATTATTTTGGCTAAGTTGCAAAGAAAACCAAATCAGTTGCAACAAAAACAAAAATTGAAAAGTGGGATGTAATTAAACTAAAGAGCAGCAACACAGCAAAAGAAATTATCAACAGAGTAAACAGACAACTTACAGAAAGAGAGAACATATTCATAAACTATGCATCTGACCAAGTTCTAATATCCAGAATCTATGAGGAATTTAGACTAATCAAAAAGAAAAACAATCCCTTTTAAAATGGACAAAATACATGAATAGAAATGTATCAAAAGAAGACATACACACAGCCAACAAACATGTGAAAAACATGCCCATCATCACTAATCATCAGAGAAATGCAAATCAAAACCACAATGAGATACCATCTCACACCAGGCAGAATAGCTATTATTAAAAAGTCAAAAATAACAGATGCTGGCGAGGCTGCAGAGGAAAGGGAACACATAAATTTTTGGCAGGAATGCAAATTAGTTGAGCCACCGTTGATAGCCATTTTGAGATTTCTCAAAGAACTTAGAACAGAGCTACGATTCAATCCAACAATCCCTTTACTGGGTATATATCCAAAAGAAAATAAATCATTCTACCACACACACACACTTGTATGTTCATCACTGGGCTTATCACTGGTTTTGCTGTATCCCATAGGTTTTGGTATATTGGGTTTTAATTTTCATTTGTTTTAAGACATCTGTTGATTTTTCTCCTTAATTTATTAGTTTATTCAGTGGCCATTCAGGAACATGTTGTTTAATTTTCATTTATTTGTAGTATTTCACAGGTTTCTGTTTCTGACTTTTAGATTTAATCTGTTTTTAATCTGAGAGGATACATGATCTGATTTAAATTTACAAAAATTTGTTTTCTGTATTAACACATGGAATATATGAAGAATGTTCCTTGTTCTGATAAGAAAATTTTTATTTTATAGTTGTTAGGTGAAATGTTCTGTGAATGTCTGTTAAGATCCATTTGGTCTGATGTGTACCTTAAATACAAAGTTTCATTTTTCAATTATTAGTCTAGAAGATGGGTCTAATCCTGGAAGCAGAGTGTTTAATTCTCACACTATTATTTTATTAGAGTTTATCTCTCCATTTAGACATGATAATATTTATTTTATGTATTCTGTATACCTATTGCTCTGATGTTGGGTGCATATTTGCTTATTTTTTTATATTATCTTGCTGAATTGTATTATTATTATATAGGAACCTTGTTGATCTCTTTTAATGACTTTTAAAGTCTGTGTTACCTGCAATAAGTATTGCTACTCTATTCACTTTTGGTTTCCATTTGCATGAAATATCTTTTTGCATTGTTTACTTTCTGTCTGGATGTGTCTTTACGGGTGAGATCAGTTTCTTGCAGGAAATATATATTTGGGCCATTTTTATCATTTATTCAGCCAGTTTATCTTTTAAAGTAGAAGGCTTCATTCATTTATATTCAAATTTTATTAATATGAGAGCTTATTCTTGTTAATTGATTTCTGGTCATTTTGTATATCCTTCATTCCATTCTTTCTCTTTTGCTTAACATTGTTGTTTGGTGGTTTTCTGTAGTGGTAAAATTTGAGTCATTTCTCTTTCTCATTTGTGTGTTTGCTCTACCCGCGGGCTTTATACTTTGTGTTTTTAATGATGATACTGTTCTTTCATTTCCAGGGTAGGAGTCTCTTAAGCATTATTTCTGGAGTCCATCTAGTGGTGGTGAATGCCCTAAACTTTATCTTATCTGGAAAGACTTTATTTCTCCTTCACTTATAAAGGAAAATGTTACTGGGATAGTATTTTCCTGGCAGTTTGTTTTATCTTCCAGCACTTTGAATATATCATTCATTTTCTTTTTGTCTGTAATGTTTCAGTGGAGAAAGCTGCTGTTAGTCTGATGGGGCTCTCTTCTAAGTGATTAGATACTTTTCTTTTGATGTTTCTAGAATTCTCTGTTTCAGACTTGTGACAGTTTGATTTCAATGTGCTATTGGGAAGACAGTCTTGAAATGTATCTATTTGTGGTTCTCAGAAATTTCTGTATCTGGATATCTAAATCTCTTGCTAGACTTCAGAAGTTTTCAGCTATTATTTTGTGAAATAGATTTACTAGCCTTTTTGTTTTCTCCTGATCTTCTGGGCAACCAAAATTGGAATATTTTATCACTTTATAGTGTCCCATATGTTATGTAGGCTTTGTTAGTTCTTTTTTTAAAATTCATTTTTGTTTATTTTTGTCTTAATGGGTTTTTTCAAAACACCTTTAATCATGTTCTGGAATTATTTCTTCTGTTTGTTCTTGTCTATTCTTGAAGACTTTGCATGTATTTTATAATTTATTTAATAAATTGTCCTATTCCAGAATTTCTGCTTGTGTTTTATTTGTAATATTTATCTCCTTGGAACATTTCTCATTCATGTTCTAAATGATTTCTCTAATGTTTTCTGCTGTTTGTTCTGTATTCTGTTGCATCTTACAGATTTTCTCTAATATAATTATTTTAAATTATTTTTCTAACGCTATAACTTATTTATTGGAACTTGTTGATAGAGAATTATTAAGTTTCTTTGGAGGTATCATTTTGTCCTTGCTTTTTTAGAATTCTTGTGTCCTTACACTGATATCTGCAAATCTGATATAACATATCTGATACACCAGTGTTTTGAATTTCCTTATGTAGGAGAGGATTTTCTCTTGAAGCTGCAACTGTTATGTTGATTAGTGTATCCTTTTATTCTGGGCTCATGCAGTAGTGTAGTTTCTGTATGATTTTTTTTTTTACTGTAACAACATCAGAGGTATCTATGATTTCTTCAGTAGCTTGGGATGCAGTTGCTATTGGTGGCTATGCAGAAGTTTTGCCAGGAATAAGAATGCCATATGGGCTTGTCTTTGGGCTCCAGGATAGCCAGTAACTGCATTTATGTTAATGTGTCCAGTTTGGCCACTTATTGGGTTTCCAATCCACTTGTTCACATCTCATTACTGGCAGCAGTAAACTGCATGAGTAGGTAGGTTATTGGGCCCCTGGGCAGCAGGCATGTTGTAAATAATGGCAGTAGCAATAATGGATGACCCTCTAGCTTTCATGTTCTGTACTGCTGTTGGCAGTGTCTGAGACAGACCGGGTGGCTGTCCCTTTCCCCAGGCCTGCAGGTGGCTCATGTGGTAGGTGCCAGCTGTGGAGTTAGTGACAAGAGGGCAGGCATGATTATAGGTCCTTAGAAGGAGTGCTCATGTGCTAATGGTGGATTAGACTGGCTGGTCCTCAGGACTTCTGGAAAATTTACTTGTGCATTGGCAATGAAGATGGACAGGATTGGCTAGTCAACAGGCCCCCTACTGGTATTTGCAGGTTCTGGCTGTGGTAGGCAGAGGCAGGGTGATCCTCAGGCCTTGAGTCAAATGCTCAGATGTGGTTAGCAGTGGTTGTACTGCAGCCCTGCTATTGAGGATGATGGGGTTGCTTTTATTTGCAGTAACTATAAGCAGGTTTCTGGGGAGTATGTGCCTTGCTGACACTCTGGCTCAAGCAGTAACAGGCCGCATTGATGGGGCTGCAGGAAAGGGAGTTTGTCCTCAGGTACTTGAAAGTGCATGGTAACTGCTGCTCGGGCAGTGTGGTTGTTGCTAATGACTGATGCTTCAGCAATGTCTACAGTTGAGGAATGTGATTGTAGTCTCAAGGATGTGGAGATGCAGATACTGTTTAAGCCCTCAGGAAAGATGCCGCCTGGTGAGGGTTGAGCTCTCAATATAGCATCATGCAGTCACTGCTTGGGACTCAGAGGTTGTGTGAGAACTAGAATGAACTGTCTTTCTGGAGCAGTGCTTTTTCGAGGTCTCCATGAAGCTCCCTATGTTAGTCTCAGTGCTTTCAAGGGTTAAGGGACTCCCGTGCTAGGATTCTAGATGTCTGTAGTGAAAATGTAGAGCACTGAGTGTATTTTACTTACATTTTCCCTGCATTGGGGAAACTTTCCAGGCTCCCAGTCAATCTTAGCTGAGCAGACTGCCTTGAATCTCTCTCCTTTGCTTTAGGCATTTGTAGCCACTTCTTTGTTGAATTCCAGTGTTCTCTTTTATCTATTCAAAGTATAATTGTCTACCCATTATTTTGATTTTTCTTTGCAGAGGTAGGGAGTACAAGGTGCTTCTAATCAGCCATCTTGAAGCCTCTGTATATTTTCACAGTTAAGAGTTACCAAAAGATTGTCCTTCATTTTTTTAACCAATTTATACTCACAAAATGATGAATACATTTGGTTTATTATACTTTCATACAAAATTGAGTGTTCTAAATCTTTCAAAAAAATTTTGCCAGGTGGAAAACCATCACATTTTATTAGTTTTTTTCTTTATTAGTGAGGCTTATTAGCAATTTATATCTCTTCTGTGAATTTCCAGTGTATCATTTAGGGTCATGGCCAGAAACATATGACATACCTGTATCTTTATGGCACAAATATGGCAAATTAAAAAGGGGTAAATGAAAGCAGCATTTTATAAAGGCAAGTGCATTCTTTTAGGCAATGGCTATAAAACATTTTGTACTCCAGACCTCTTTATTCTCTTACAATATTTTAAGGGCTTCAATGAGCTTTATTAGATAACATTGAATATTTTAATAACTATTTTATCTAAAACATGAGTAAACTCATTATATGCTAACATACAAGCATAATTTATGACAAATAACTCTTTTTTCCCCAAAATAAAATTAGAACAGTTGCATTCTTTTATGCTTTTGCAAATCTTTTTAATCTGTGGCTTAACATAATATACCAGTATATTTACTTATATATTTAATCTGTTTTGGAAAGAGTGAATAACACCTTAACATCATCTTGAATGTAACTTTGAATTCCTGTTGAGAGAAGTTAGCTGGCTTGCCTTAGGTAAACAGCAGGAGAAAGGTTTCCAGAGAGCCCCCCACCCAGGGGTCGGTTCCTCATTCCTACATAACATAAAAAGCAGCCTGGGAAAAAAAAAATCAATCTGTGGGTACTGATTAGGGAACTAACACATTGGGTTGTGCCTGGAGACATGCCCATGGCTGCACAGATAAGAAAACTTACAACCCACTGAGATAAAAACTTGCACAAACTTCTGGCTCACTCAGATAAGGGAAAAGGCCCAACATAGAAATGCTTTTGTCCTTTGTATAATCAGTGGGCTCCCAAGAAAAAGTTTCTTCTCCTTTTGTGGGCATAACACAGTGGACTCTAGTGGTTTCTGGTGGACACTTTCCTTCTTTTTTTGGACTGTGAGCCTGGCCTCTATGAGTCATTACTTCAGCTCCTGATTGGTCCCAGGCCAAGGTCCCAGGCTGAGATTTAACTTCAGCTTCTGAATGGTCCCAGACCAAAGTCTCCAGCCAAGCTGAATTGTACTGTCTCCAAGACAGCTCACAGAGTAAGCACATTATTTTCCCTTTCCAGTCCATAAAAACCTCAAACCCCAGCCTCACAGTAGGCAACACATTCAGGCCCCCATCTACACTGCAGAGAGATTTTTTTTTTCGGTTATTAAACTTTTGATCCAACTTCACCCTTGTGTCTGAACTCCTTAATTCTCTGGGATGTGAGACAAAGTTCTCAGACAATGAGAGACTGATATACTGGGGTGCATTTGTGAGACTACAATAATGTAGCCAATGAAAGGGTCATAGGATCCTAAGTTGTCACATTTCGGGGACCACTGGTTTAAGGAAACCAATGAGGGATAATGCAGTACTCCAAGGATAATAACAATGGAAACCTCTTACCACCAGTAGGCCCTAAGGGGCAAGAAGTGGACTAGCAATAAGGAGAATTGCCTGACTGGAACTCTGTGACTGGAACTCTGTTCTTTGGTACAGAGAGACAGCCAACCCATAGTAACATGGTAGGAAGACAACTGGAGTGAAAACTACCCTTCCTCGTTGTCTTCTTACCCTCATCTTCTACAGTTCTCCAAATCTCACCGGAAGCTAGGGGACAATGGAGCTGATTGATGCAGTCCATATGGGCCAACCTCTTTGAGCACAGAACCATAAAGAGAAGGGCAGGGAGTGGATCTAGAAGGGCAAATGGAAGAAAATTAGTATATCCATTCCATTTCCTTTTTCATTTATATTGTCTTCTTGTTGAACTATGAGAGCTCTTTTTATATTGGGGTGAATTAATCTTTACTAACTTTGTAGCACTTTTCTACCCATTAAAAACTTACATTGAATGTTGTTTATGAAACCTTTAATAGTAACATTTATTTGCTTTTGTAGTTTATGTACTGATACCTTGCATTTTTTGTCTAAGTGTCTTCCATTCAAACTTCATTTATGTACATTTCTTTACATATTCTTTCAATAATTTAATATTTTTGCTTAATATGTCTCTAGAATACATTTATTTGTAAATGGACAAATACAGGAGTCTATTTATATTTAATTTCAAACTTGTTCCAAGGTCATCTGTCTGTCTGTTATCTAAAATGTCACATTTATGATATATATCATATGAAATATGAAGGGCCTAATAATATATTATTATACATCACATATGTTATCTTTAATTGAATATGATATATTCAATTTATAGATAGATTTTATATATTTCCAAATGCTTTATTTCATTTCTAATCTGGTTGTCATTTTTTTTCAGAACTATCACAAAATTTCATAGATATAATGTCTCTATAATATATTTTAATTTTGTAGGGCATCATTATCTTCTACATGTATAGATACATTTACAATCTTGTTAACTTTTTCTGTAATACGAAAATTTAAGGTCTACAAAAAAACAGGCATTTCCTTCTATGGGTGGGTGAATAGAGAAAAGCGTATGTCTTTTAAAGCATAAACTTTCTGATCTACAACTTCAAAGATTTTTTTTCCTGCTGCTATGTGTCACAAAATGGATTTTAAAAGGTTTGGGATGACAGATAAATACCTCCCCAAGAAGTCCATTTGTTTCAGAAAGAAATATGAATGTTCTCGTAAAATTATTTTCTATGCTTACTCAAATTTTAGGAAGGAGGAACCTTTCTGCTTCTGAATTTCTTGTTGTTTGCTGAGAAGCATAATTTTTTGAGACATAAAATTGAAAAGTCTAAATAACAGGGATTAAAATATTCAAAATAATATATGCATAGAGTAATGGGTGAAGAAAAATAAAATATCCAGAAAGTAAAATGATGAAGTGAGGATCACCAAAGGAGGAATAATCTCATGAAAGCAACTAGACAAGAGAGTCTTGAGAGAAGAGAAAGAGATCAAAGTAGCCAGCCATAGTTAAGTAATGATTTAGAACAAAGTGATGAGTAAAAAGTTTTAAGGAATTTGATGGTGTGATTAGGCTAATTTTCTTCTTTATATCTTCAAGAGTCCATCAAAAAAGATGCGCATTGTTCTGAATGGATTTTTAGACTCCAGTTGGAGTTTTATTTCCATGTGTCACCAAACTGAAACATGCTTTAAATTGAGAATAAGAATGCCCAGTTTTATCTGGGTTATGCCTATGGCCATTAGCTATGGTTATTGACTTTTTTTTTCAACTTCCTACTAAGAGTTGTTTCTATCAATTGGAACTTCAATGGACATTAAAGGATAAAATTATTTGATGGAAGATATGACTCTTAGATTTGTCAGTTGTTTACTGTTCCAGTAAAATATTCAATGTGAAAATATATCAACATTGTTGAGTTGTTAATGGAGTCCTTTATTGGAGTCTTTTTTATGTCTGATTATTAGACATAACTATGAGTTAGGGTTTATGAAACATTTTTACATACGTTATCTAATTTTCTCTAAAATGTGCTGTGGGATAAGAAAAACAACTTCGTGTGTGTGTGTGTGTGTGTGTGTGTGTGTTATTTTATTAATAAAGAAACTATAAGTAAGATAAGTTTAATGGCTTGACTCTAGAATCACCCGCTTATGTGTGTGAATGTGTGTCCGTGTTTGTATGAGAGAGAGAAATAGACACATGTTATGTACACTTTATAATTTTTCTCTACCAATTAAGTTAATTACTGGGTTAACACATATAAATTATCTGGTATAATAAACATTTTACCTTTATGCAGTATGCAATCATAAAATTGATTTCTATACACTGATGTAATCAGGAATAACATTAGATCATTTTCCTGACAAATTCTCTTTTAATTCTGACACCTGTGTGTTTTACAAAGCTCCAAGCAATATGCTTTTACTATTATATTTGTTATTCTAGCAATAGTAATTTTTGCAATTTAGATTGCATAGCAAGATTAGTTTACTAATTTTAAAGAGTAAATTGCTACAGTAATAAAAATGAATCATCAAATTCCTTATTGAGTCTAACTTATCAAATGGTATGTCATGAAACCATTGCAAAACCAAATTTATAATTAAGTGAAAACTATCATCGCGTGTACAAAATTCAATAAACATTGGAATGGCACCATCACCTATATATGTGCAATGTCAGGTATGCACCTTTATCTTATTTAGTGTGTCTTAAATTAAGCCCATTTCTGTATGGATTCAAGTTTTCATTTTTGTACAATGTTTCCTAATGGTATTTTATAGCACCTAATACTTTAGGAGAATAACTTGCTTTTGAGAATTATACAAAATAGTATAGTTAAAATTTGACGTAGTCTTTTGAATTTAGATACAATATTTTAACTGTTAAATGAGAGTGTAATGAATGTTGAAACTTTCATTATGGTTCAGATAGATGAAATGTTAGGTCATAGGTTGTTCTACTGAAAAAGGCAGGATTTAATAGGTATTTGTTATCTTCTATCTGCTTATTTATCTTCTGTCTGGACTGTACCTCTCACATTTCTTCACACCAAGATATTTACTTCAATTTTATTTTCTAGGAAATCTTACCTAACTGTCCTTATCAACAGTAGACTCTCTTTTTGTGCTAGAACTATTGTTTTGTCTACCTGTCTTCCCGTATGTGCTATTGAATTTTTACATTGTTAAATATTATATATACATAGTAGGTGTATATATTAAGGAGTTACATAAGCTATTTTGATACAGAAATGTAATATATAAAAATCACATCAGGGTTAATACATTAATGATATATGTAACCTCAAGAATATGTTCTTTGTGTTTTGAACAATCCAATTATACCCATTATTATTTTAAAATGTACAATTAAATTCTTTTTACTATAGTCACCGAGTTCTACCAAATATTAGGTCTTAATCATAGTTTCTAAGTACTTTTTTTAACCTCTTAATAATTCCTACTCCTCTTCACACATCCATTACTGTTCTACTCTCTATCTCTATGAGTTCAATTGTTTTAATTTTTAGATCCCACAAATAACTGAGAATATGCAATGTTTATCTTTCTGTGCCTGGTTTATTTCACTTGATATAATGACCTCCAATTCCTTCCATGTTTTTGCAAATGAAAAGATTTCGTTCTTTGTATGGCTGAATAGTACTCCATTGTGTAATGTACTACATTTCCCTTATCCATTCTGCTGTTGATGCATACTTAGGCTGCTGTCAAATCTTGGCTATTGTGAACAGTGCTGCAATTAACATGTAAGTGCAGATACATTTTCAATATATTGATTTCCTTTTCCTTCAGTAAGATTGCTGGATTGTATCATAGCTCTATTTTTGGTTTTTGGAGGAACCCCAATGTAAGGTTTGTTCTCGCTGAGCTTAAAATGGAAGAAACTGAGGCCAGCACAAGAAGATCCAATGCGAAGGGTTTTATTCAGGCTCCTGGATGAGGTTCTGCGGCCCAACAGGAGGAGCCGGAGAAGTCGCATGGACTCCTCTCAGACGTGGGGTTTTATAGAGAGTGAAACAGCTTGATTGGTTGTGGGAGAGCAGGACTGCTATTGGGTAAGTTACAAGCCTTGACCTAGGACTTGGCTTGTTGTTGGTTGGAATTACTCAGCTGCTATTGGTTGTTAAGACTCAGCTGCTATTGGTTGTTAAGACTCGGCTGCTATTGGTTAGCAAGAGGCTAGGGTTACAAGACCTTGTTTGCATACTGGGCTCTTTAAGGGAAGGCCAGGCTGTGCGGTCATGGGAGAAGGGAACATGCCTGAGCATGTCTGAGCTTGCCCGAGCTCGTCCGAGCTTGCCTGGGGAGGGTGCGTCCGAGCTCCCGGCGAGGCAACCGGCCTTACACCCCAACCGTTTTCCATAGTGGTTGTACTACAGTACATTCCACCAGCAGTGTAAGAGGGTTTCCTTTTCTCCACATTTTCACCAGCATTTGTTATTGCCTGTCTTTTGAATAAAAGCAATTTTAACAGGGGTGAGATGATGTCTCTTTATAGCTTTGTTTGCATTATTCTCATGAACAATGATATTCAGCACAATTTCATAAAACTGACATTTGTATGTCTTTTGAGAAATATCTGTTCAGCTTTTTGACCCAATTTTAATAAGATTATTAAAATTTTTCTAAAAATTTGAGTGACTTGTATATTCTGTTTATTAATCCCTTGTCAGATAAATAGTTTACATTTACTCTTATTTTGTGGGTTGTCTCTTAAGTTTGTTGGTTGTTACCTTTGCTGTGTGTAAGCTTTTTAACTTGATGTGATCATATTTGTTCATTTTTACTTTGCTTGCCTGTGCCTGGGGGCTCAAGAAGTCTTTGCCCACTCCAATGTCCTGTAGAATTTCCCCAAGGTTTTCTTTCAGTCACTTTTAACGTTGAGGTCCTAGAGTTTAGTATTTAATCTCTTTTGATTTTGTTTTTTGTATAGTAAGAGATACAGGTATGGATTTACTATTTTGCATGTGAATATACAGGTTTCCTAGAATCATTTATTTAAGAGACTTTTCTTTCTCCAAAGTATGTTCTTGAAAGCTTTGTAGAAAATGAGTTCACTGTAGATGTTTGGATTTGTTTCTGGGTTCTCTATTTTGTTTCTATGGTTTATGTATCCATTTTTATGCCAATTACCATAATACCTCTTTGGTTACTATATCTCTGTTATATGACTGGAAGTCAGGTAATGTTAATCCTCCAGTTTTGTTATTTTTGCCTAAAAGAGCTTTGACTATTTTGAGTCTTGTGTGTTTCCACATAAATTTTAGCATAGTTTTTTTTTTTTTTTTTTTTTCCCATTTCTGTGAAGAATGCATTGGTATTTTGTTAGGAATTGCATTGAATCTGTAGATTGCTTTGAATTGTATGGACATTTAACAATAATGATACTTCCAGTCTATGAACATGGAATATCTTTTGATTTTTTTGTGCCCTTTTCAATTTCTTTCATCATTGTTTTATATTTATCATTGGAAAGATTTTTCCAGTTATTTTATTACATTAATTCCTAGTTATTTTATCCTATTTGTAGTTGTAGTGAATGAGATTATTTTCTTGATTTATTTTCATATTGTTTACCATTGACATAAACAAGTACTAATGATTTTTATATGTTGATTTTATATCCTACAACTTTACTAAATTTGTTTATTAGTTCTAATACATTTTGATGAAGTCTAGGTTTTTTTCAAATATAAGATTATATTATCTGTAAGCAAGGCTAATTTGACTTATTTTTTTTTATTTTGATGCCCTGTATTTCTACCCTTTGTCTGACTGCTTTAACTAGGACCTTTAGTACTGTGTTAAATAATACTGGTGACAGTGGGCACTCTTGTCATGTTTCAGACTTTAGAGAAAAGGCTTTCAGTGTTTCCCCACTCAGTATGATACTTCCTATGGTTCTGTCATATGTGGCTTTTATTACGTTGAGTTATACTTATTTTATACCTAGTTACTTGAGGTTATTTTAATCATGAAAAATAGTTAATTTTATCAAATGCCTACACAGAATTAATTAAAACAATAATATGGATTTTGTCCTTTATTCTCTTGATATTATGTATAATTTTTATTGGTTTGCATATATTCAATTGTTCTTGCATCCTTGGAATGACCCCCACTTGGTCATAATAAATAATATTTTTAATATGTTGTTGAATTTAGTTTGCTAGTATTTTGTTGAGTATTATTACATCAATATTCATTTGAAATATTGGTCTGTAGTTTTTTTATTTCATGTGTCTTTGTCTAACTGGTATCAGGATAATGCTGTCCTTATAGAATGAGTTTACATGTATTCTTTACTCCTCAATTTTTCCAAATAAATTGAATAGAATTTGAATTAATTATTTTTTAAATGCTTGGTAGAATCCAACAGTGACACCATTGGTTTCTGGGCTTTTCTATACTAGTAGATTTTTATTACAACTTTGATCTTGTTACTTGTTATTGGTCTGTTCAAGTTTTGGATTTCTTCATGCTCAAACTTACTTGATTGTATTTTCCTAAGAATTCATCAGTTTCCTCTAGATTTTCCAATTTATTGGCATACAGTTGATCAGATTAGACATTAATTATCCTTTTCTATTTATGTCATATCAGTTTTCATGTTTCATTTTTCATCTCCAATTTAATTTATTTGAATCTTCTCTACTTTTAGTTACTCTGGCTAAAGGTTGGTCTATTTTGTTTAACTTTTCAAATAAAAAACACCAAATTTTAGTTTCCTTACATCATTAGGATATTTATTTGAAGATATTTTTTGGTGTAGTCACTTACAGCTATACATTTTTTTAGTACTGGTTTTGCTGTATTCTGTACGTATTCATATGTTGTGTTTTCATTATTGTTTCTTTGAAGATATTTTTAAATTTCTTAATTTCTTTGTTGACCCACTTGTCATTCTGGAGCATATTTTTTTAATTCTCATGTAATTGTATAGATTCCCAAATTCCTCTTGTTATTTTTAGTTTTATTCTACTGTGTTCAAAGGAGATACTTGATATTGTTTCAATTTTTCTGAATGTCTTAACTCTTGTTTTGTGACCTAAGATAGGCTAGCCTTGAAAATTATCATGTACTGCAGAAAAGAATGTGTATTCTGTAGCTGTTGAATGAAATGTTCCATTTATACCTATTACATTCATTTGGAATAGTGAAAATTAAGTCTAATGTTTCCTCGTTTATTTTCTGTCTGAAAGATCTGTCTAATGTTAAAACTAGGGTATTGAAATATCCAGTTATTGTGTTGGGGTCTAAGCTCTCTCTTTAGCTGTAATAATATTTGCTTTATATATCTAGGTGTTCAATTGTTGAGTGTGCATATATTTACAATCATTATATTATTTTTTGAATTTACACTTCCATCATTATATAATAACCTTTTTTGTCTCTTTTTACAGTTTTTGTCTTAAAATCAATTTTGTCTGATGTAAATACAGCTACTCCTGCTCTATTTTAGTTTCCTTTGGCATGGAATATTTTTTGTCCTCCCTTTACTTTGAGTTTATAGGTATCTATATAGGTGAAGTATGTTTCTTGTAGGCAAAATATCATTGGGTCTTATGTTTTACTCCATTCAGCCATTCTTAGTCTTTTGAATGGGAATTATAGGCCATTTACATTCAATGATTTTATTGAAAAGTGAGGATTTACTCCCATCATTTTGTTTTATTTCTGGTTGTTTGTGGTCTTGTCTTACTTTCTTTTCCTCACTATCTTTCTTTTAGTGAAGACAACTTTCTTTTGTAATGTGATTTAATTTTTGCTCTTTTTTGTTTACATTTTATGTTATTTTTTATTTGAGGTTACCACAAGACTGGCAAATACTATCTTATAACTCATTATTTTACCCTCATAACAAACTAACACTATTGGCATAAAACAATCAAATCAGCAAAAAGAGAACTAACAAGAATGCTGCAACTTGAGTGCATTCCATTATTTAATATTCTGTTGTTTCTATTTATGTCTTATTTAATTGGCTATGTCTTGAAAATTTGTCATATTTGTATTTGACTTTTCAAATTCCTTCTACTTAAGTTGTTTAAACACATCAGTTACAGTGTTATAATCTGTGTTTTTCTATGTACTATTACCAATGAATTTTGTACCTCCATGTGATTTGTTATTACTCATTAATGTCATTTTTTTATGATCAAAATACTCTCTTTAGCATTTTTTGTAGGCTAGTTCTGGTATTGATGAAATGTCTCAGCTTTCATTGGTCTGGGAAATTCTTTAGTTCTCTTTTACGTTTGAAGGATATTTTCACCAGATATCCTATTTTAGAGTGAATGTTTTCTTCCTTTATCACTTTAAATATGTCATACCATGCTCTCATGACCTGTAAGATTTTCACTGAAAAGTCTGCTGACAGATTTATTTGAGCTCCATTGTATGTTATTTGCTTGTTTCTCTTGCTGCCTTTAGAATCCTTTATTTATCTTTGACTTTGAAATGTTTGATTATAAAATGCCTTGACGTAGTCTTCTTTTGGTTAAATTGGCTTGGTGTTCTATAACTTTCTTGTACTTGCATTTTGATATCATTCTCCAGTGTTGGAAAGTTCTCTGTTATTTTCCCTTTGAATAAACTTTCTACTCCTATTTCAGTATCTACCTTCTCTTAAGGCCAATAGCTCTTATATTTGCCCTTCCAGAGCTATTTTCTAGATCCTTAAACTATGTTTAGTTGTTTTATTATTCTTTTGTTGTCTTCTCTGATTGTATATTTTTAAATAGCCTGACTTCAACCTCACTAATTGTAACTTTTCCTTGATCAGTTATTTTACCAAGAGACTGATGCATTCTTCATCCTGTCAGTTGCATTTTTCAGCTCCAGCATCCTTGATCAATTCTTTTTAGATATTTCAATCTCTTTTTAAAATTCTCTGATAGAATCCTGATTTATCATATTGTGTTGAATTCTTTGAGTTTCTTCAGAACAGTTATTTTGAGTTCTGTTTCTGAATGATCACATTTCTCCAGAACTGGTCTCCTGCCTTATTTAGTTTATTTGGTGAGGTCACATTCTGGATGGCTTGTAGATGTTTTTCAGTGTCTGGGCATTGAAGAATTAGGCATTTATTGTAGTCTTCACTCTCTGGGCTTGTTTGCACCCATTTTTTTTCTTTTGAGAACTTTCCAGATATTTAAAATGTATTGATTGCTGTTTCCTAGGCATCCTAAACTCAGTAACACTGTGGTTTCTGTAGACTTGTAGAGGTACCACCTTGATGTTCTTGGACAAGATGTAAAAGACTTCTCTGGATTACAATGAAGAGACTCTTGTGTTTGTTGTTTTTTACTTACTTTCTTCCAATGAATGAAGTTGCTCCTTCTGTTCTGAGCCACCTGCGTATGGACATGGAGTGGCATAAGCACCCCTGTGGCAACACTAAAAGCAATTGCAACAAAAGTAAAAATAGACAAATGGGATCTCATTAAACTAAAGAGCTTCTGCACATTAAAAGAAATTATCATCACCATGAACAGACAGCCTACAGATTGGGATAACATTTTTGCAATCTTCACATCTGACAAAGCTTTAATATCTAGAATCTATAAGAAACTTACTTAAGAAACAAGTTCACAAGAACAAAACCAACAATGTCATTAAAATGTGGGCAAAGGACATGAATAGACACTTCTGAAAAGAAGACATACATGCAGCCAAAAGTCCTATAAAAAGAAGCTCAAAAATCACTGATCATTAGGGAAATGCAAATCAAAACTGCAATGAGACATCATCTCATGCAAGTCGGAATGGCTATTAGTGAAGCTGCTATGCTGTCTGGGGTATATACCCTGGGGTTCGTTGTTGCACGCTGAGAAATAATTCAGAACATAGACACATGTGAGTGGGTTAAATAAGGAGTAGAAAGTTTAACAGACAAAAGAAAGGATAAGGGAGAGTAGCTTTTTGTGTGTGTGAAAGAGAGATGTCTGAAAAAATTGGGGAGGTTGAAGACTACAGCAGATGTTATAGGCAGGCTGGTTGGGTTTGATCAGGTATGACATCTACATAGTGTGTGGGGGGAAGACTGGTTGCACCACCCAAATCTTATTATGCCAATGAGCTTTACGATCAGTGCAATCTTGTCTGCTTCTTATTGTACACGTGGCTGACAGGGAAGATGGAGCCACCATCTTGAACGTGATTGGCACAAGTGCCGGTATTTATGTCTGCAGTTTGATTTTACAGATTGCTTTTCATTAGAAAGGAAAATAATTTGAGGCTACTTTTTACTTAAAACAAAAGCCTTACTGAGGACTCCCATGCCCTTGCTAACTGCCTAAATAGTTCCTTCTTAACTCCTATATCATTACTAAGAAGTCTAAAATCGATATATGCTGGCAAGGTTGCAGAGAAAAAGAAATATTTCTACACTGTGGGTGGGATTGTAAATTAGCTCAACCATTGTGAATGACAGTGTGATGATTTCTCATTGACCTAGGGGCAGAAATATTATTTGACCCAGAAATCCCATTACTGATTATATACCCAAAGAAATATAAATTTGTCTGTTATAAAGATTCCTGCACATGTATGTTCATTGCAACACTATTCACAAGCACAAAGACATGGAATCAACCTAAATGCCCATCAGTGATAGACTGGATAAAAAAATACGGTACATGTACACCATGAAAAACTATGCAGCCATAAAACAGAATGAGATCATGTTCTTTGCAAGGACATGGATGTAGGTGGAAGCCATTATCCTCAACAAACTAATGCTGGAACAGAAAACCAAACACCACATGTTCTTACTTATAAGTGAGAGCTGAATAATAACAACACATGGACACAGGGTGGTAGGGGGAACAACACAAGCTGGAGCCTGTTAGAGGGTTGGCGTTTAAGGGAGGGAGAGCATTGTGAAGAATAGCTAATGGATACTGGGCTGAATACCTATTTGATAAGATGATATATGCAGCAAACCACGATGGCTCAGTTTCCCTATGTAACAAATCTGCACATCTACCCCAAACTTAAAAATTGAAGGAAAAAAAAAATAGGAATAGCATTGAATCTATAAATTGGGCAGCATTATTTTAATGATATTAATTTTTCCTATCCATGAGCATGGAATGTTTAGTGAAACATTTAAAATACCAGCTAAAATATTTACATGTTTATGCTAATTATTTTAGTACGGTTCTTGAAATTTAGTAGATTAACTACTGAAATGTCTGATTTATTTTTTCCCAGGTTTATTGTGATATAACTGGTATAAAAATCTCCACATATTTAATGTATACAATTTGGTGAGTTTTGACACGAGTTACCATCACCACAAGCAAGGTAGTAAACATATACATAACCTCCAAAAGTTTCCTTCTGTTCCTTTGTTTTTTATTTTTGTTTTTGTGACAAGAACACTTCACATGAGATCTACCCTTTTGACACATTTTTAAGTACACAATACCTCATGTTAATTGTAAGCACTATATGGTACATCAGATTTCTGGAACTTATTCACTTGTATTACTGTAACCTTACACACATTGAAGAACTCTTTCTATCCCCCACCCGCAGTTTCCCAGAACCATTATTCTATTGTTTACTTCTGTAACTTTAGCTATTTTAGGTGCCTCATATAAAAGGAATCATTCAGTTTTTTTTTTGTTTTTTTTTTTTTTTTTGTAGCTATTTTACTCAGTATAATGTCTTTCAGGTCCATCTGTATTGTCACAAATAGTAGAATAAAATGCAGTGTCCAGTACTAAATTATTGTTAGGTTTTAGAAAAGTATCCTATTGATTTTCTGATAGTGAATTACCCCATGGTAAGTGTGTACAGTTTACACAGAGTTGCCAAGATGTATACAATGAATAAAACTTCACTTGAACTTCAAGACAACATCTTTAAATTTTTTGAGTTTACTACAGCTAATTAATTTAATGCTAACACTAGTACTAGTTTTCAGTCAATGAAGATACAAGCTATGACTCTGTAGTCAGAAATTACTAAATGATATGCCTGTGTCCTGAGATAAACAATGTGTTTTTGACTGTGCATAATGTGAAAATAGAGCACAGACCTCAGGCAAAGTTCAGTTTCGTGTTAGGGATTCAATTATCAAGTCAAAAGCCACTGACAGTGGAGGCTACCTGAGTCTCAATTTATCAGCGAATAGTTTATCTGAACCTGTGAAATTTAAGACACTGTGTTAGGCATCAAGTAATTCAAACAATGAGTTACAAATATCCTCTGCTCTCAACAGAAAATATCCATTATCTATATTACTCCTGAAAACACCTGAAAGCTCAAAACAGTCATGGAAGAAACAACTCAAGTAATATCTTAAAATATGTGTGTAAATTACAAAAAAAAAATTGTATTTATTGCACTTTAACATAAATGACCAACATTAAGCCAGATATTTTTAACTATTTTTATAAAGATGTCCTTCTCACTAAGTCATCTTTATTGACTAGATATCAATACTTCAGTAATAATTATAAGATTCACCTTAATATAATACATAACTATAAATACTGGAGAATTAATTTATAAAGTTCTACTCCAGGTCATTGTTTTACTGCCACCCCTTTCCAAAATGCATTGAAGATTTATAGAGGCACACTTTCTCTCATGCTATCTGGCTCTGTATTTTTTATGAAAATTTAGTAGAGGTTTCAAAGGCTGTCACGTGAAATTCGTAGTCTGGTACACAAAGTATATTTCAGATCACAAATATGGAATTGTGAAAAGAGAGACTATGAAATAGTTCAAAGTAATAGACTGACAGATTTATATTTTCATGATAAATATATTCTAATAAAAAGAGCAAAACAATTTCAGCTCAAACTTCACAAGTTATAGGAAATATGGCAAAGGAGAAAATACATGTTCTCTATCCAGAAACTATCTTGTAAATCATATACTAAAAGTAAGATATTAGAGTTATAAGATAACATAGATTATATTTTCAGCTAATATTTCTACAATTTCCATGAGAGAATTCTATAAAATAAATATAAATTTACATACTTTCAAACTACATATTTTCTTAAGTATAAAGTTAAAACTATCTTTTCTAATGAAGGAACACATAACCAGAGATTTTAGGGTCACAGCCAAATAGATTTAGAATCAATATTAAATTTGGTAAAATACTTCACTTTTTTTGAAGGTTGTTATCAAGCAAAAAAATCTACCTTAATTATTTTTAAACACATCATAGTATTAATTTACCTCAAGCAATTCTTTATCTTCAGCAGTATCACGAAACGGTTTTTGTACATATGGAATATTGCAAATCACAACGTATTTATATTATACCCCTCATATTTTTGTCTAATGTCTTCTGAATGAATCTGAAGTGTGAACTAAGCCTAAATGCCAAAGATATTTTAAAATTTAAGAGACATGGCTAAATTCCAAGCATAGAAGTGTTTATCTGTGCATGCAGTTTGATATGGTTTGGCTGTGTCCTCATGCAAATCTCATGTTGAATTACAGTTTCCATAATCCCCACATGTTATGGGAGGAACCCAGTGGGAGTTAACAAAATAATAGGAGCAATTACTCCCATGCTGTTCCCACGATAGTAAGTTCTCACAAGATCTGATGATTTTAGAAAAGGTTTTTAAACCCTTTGCTTGGCACTTCTCTCTCCTGTTGCCTTGTGAAGAATAATGTGTTTACTTCCCCTTTCTGCATGATTGTAAGTTTCCCAAGTCCTGCCTAGCCATGGTGGAACTTTCAGTCAATTAAATCTATTTTCTTTATAAATTATCCAGTCTCAGGAAGGTCTTCAGAGTAGTGTGAGAACAACTTAATACACAGTTTAAGGTGATTAGGGGAGTTGTTAATAACTTCTGCTTTTTGAAGAGAAGCTACATTGAGAGGCAGAAATATTAAAGTTATTAAATATAATTTGCATATTATGATAAACAGTAGATTTAATATGCATATAGTTTGTGGTTGATAACTGTAAAGTTATTTGTCAACATTATGAGTACTAGTGATGCCTCTCACAATAATATTATCATTACTATTTATTGAACACTATTCTATGTCAGGTACAGTCTTAGACGTATTTATACATTTGGAATTGTCACAGAACTCTAAGAGATACATGTAATTATTCCCATATATCAGATGAGGCAATTGGGATTTGGTAAAATAAAGTAAATGGACCAAAATCAAATAACAATAAAATGGCAGAACCAGTCTACAAACTGATGTCTCCCTGATTCCAGCATCTTCTCTAAAGAAAATTTTTTAAACTATGTAACAAATGCTCATAGTTCTAGAAACTAATGTTGAAGAGATATATTTACAAAAATTATTAGGGCACTAGATAAAGAGGACTACTTAGAAAAAGGCCCTATAAAGTTTTTTAGATGATTCATGGTGTGTCTTTAAAATGAAACCTGATAGTAACTAGGTTATACAGAAAGCAATGACAATCACTAGGAAAGATAATTATGTAAGGAAACAAAAGAGATATTCCTTAATTTTCCTCCTAATCTATTTTAAAGCCAACCAGTTATTCAAAGCAAAAGTAATAACCTTATATTATGGAATCCACTGCATGTGCAAATGTAAAATATATGAAAATAACAGCACCAAAAATCGGGCAAATTGATTTTTTTGTTGTTCTTTTATTCATATAAAAGTTAACAATATGAGCTCTAAGTAGACTGTGATAAAAGTATAACTACTGTAATCTGTAGCAAAAACACTTGAAAAAAATGAGTTATAATTAAACATGCCATAGAGTAATTAAAATGGAATATTAAATATATTTGATTAACCCAAAGTATGGCAGAAAAGGAAAAAAATGTTTAAAAGATAACTATAAATAATAGCAAGTTGTTATATTTAAACCCATGCTGATCTATAATTACATTAAATTCAGAACAACTAAGCAAGCTAATTAAAGGCAAATATTGTAATAAATGGAACACCTGTTATCTAATTGAACTAAAGATGGACACCATATTTTGGCCCCTAGGTTGTTTATTTCTTTACAGCAGGCTGAGACCTGTTAGCTCAAAAGAGAACTCCTGCCAAATTCAAATTTTTACACATTCAATTATTTTAAAAATAACCCAAACACTCAGATTTTTAGCCATTTAGGGTCTTCCTACTTTGCATATCTTGCAAATCCTCACCTAACAGCTGTTACCCATTAAGATCGAGCCTTATAATTATGAAACTCCAAGCTGCTAGAACCCTTCAGAGCTCTCTAATTCATAGAATCTCCACTGTGCTCCTGAAAGACATTACCTAGATACTTAAGTACCCTCTTCGATCTCTCTCCCTCTTAAAAGTTATCTTGACCTCCTACCCTTTTGTATAATGCCCTCTATGCCTTAGCCTCTGTATGGTCATACTCTAAGAGACTTGCCTTCTCATGAAAGTCTAAGTGCCATCCAATAAAAGCTTGCTGTGTGTTACTACCACTGGTGATCATATCTTTTCTTTCTTAATCCTCAAATTGCTGAAACTCACAAGAATCATACCATGTTGTCTACAAGATATGCGCTTTATGTCTTATTACAGCACCATTCACAATAGCAAGGACATAAAACCTACCTAAATGTCAATCAACTGTCAAATTTAAACTTACTTTTAAATTATATATATATATAATTTATATAATATATAAATAATATATAGGAATGCTGTTTGTCCATTAAAAAAAGTGAACATCTGTCATTGGTGGCAACATAGATGTATAAAAATTCCAAGAGTCATTCTAATTCCTCTAAGGATTATAATGTAGTTCTTCTGTAGCTTTTTGATCCTGAAATAATTCTCAATAATAGTATTGATTAACAGTTTTAAAACATTGTATAATGTTCTATACATACATTTAATTAATCTTCAGAGAGACATTATTAGATTATTTTTAGGTAGCTATTATGACCACTTTTTTACAAGGAAACACAAATTAAGAGAACATAATTTGCATAAGGCCACAAAAATAATCCTAGAAAGAAATGGGCCTTGATGTCTTACTCTATTATATTACATTATTTCCTAATCAGTGGACCACAATTATTTCTCTTTAGAGAAGCACTTTTCCTGAATCTTTGAAATCTCTAGACTTTGTGGTAGGAAATCAATCAGAGTCTAAGATGATAGAAAATAATCTTAAAGAAGAACTTGCTTTTAGCTGTGAGCCAACCTACTAAAAAAGCCATATGGAAAGTGACCTGGCTATTTAAATGTTCACCTGATAAAACATTATCTACCAGAATTTCAAATAGTTTAAAATGTCTTCAGTATTAGTTAATGACTTGAAACTGGAGGGCAAATAGCATATATGAGAGACTCAAATAAAGCAAGAAAAGTGGCATTTAGAGAGTAAAGTACATAGTGCTGTGAAATGATGCTAGAGATTTAGGTGAGGTTCAGATCATAATCTCGTAGAGAATATTTGAATTTCGTAACACACTAAGAGCACCTGGAAAGTCATCGTGGTATGTGATGTTTTAAGCAAGGGGGTAGCAATCAGATTTGCATTTTAAAAGATCACTCTGTATTGGTATGTGTGTGTAATAGATTGGGGGCAAAGTGAAGAATCCCTTGTATGTAAGCACAATTATAAAATGAATCAGAAAATTGATTTAAGCAAGATGTTTTGATGGCTTGGACTAGGTAGTGGTGGTGGAAATAAAGAGACGTGAATGTGAATGGATTTGAGATATATTTAAGAGATAACATCTCTAAGACATAACATAAGATTGAATGTAGGGAGGTTGCAAAGATAGTTCCTAGACTTCGGGCATGCATATATGGATAGATACTGGTGCCTTTAACTGAAATAGAGAACTTTGAGGAAAGAATTACTGAATGAAACTATTCATAATAAAATTATTGGCAATTGAGAACACAAGAGGGGATGTTTATAATGAATAATACCTATAAAAATTTATAGGAAATATAATTCTCAATAGTTAAATATTGAAATGCTTCCCATGACGTTAAGGAGACTGGAGTGTCTGTTATCAGCACTCGTGTTCAATAATCAACTGGCGATAAAGGAAATAAAAGGCAGAAGAATTGGAAATAAAAAATTAAAATGTCATTACTTGAAAGAATATTTTAAAATTATAATGTAGCTTATATGCTCTATGTTATATTATTAGTTTATATTTTACATATTACACATTTACAAACTATTATTATTTATGGCTCATGCACATGTAGTAATGTAGTTTATAGTAACATAGTAGATTTAACAAGGTTACTGGATACATGGTTAAACACAAAATTATAAGAAAAATATATAAAAATAAGCTTTTTAAAATATGCATTTTAAGTATTAACAAACACTCAATATTTAAGAATTGATACAATAAAGATTTGCAAGATTTATAACCTGAAAACTGAAAAGAACAGACTATTTTCAATGACTAAAGGAAACAAATATAAATAGAAGACTATATCAGGCTTTTGGTGTCAGAGAAATTTTGATATCAATTATTTAAAAATTAACCTAAGGGTTTATTATAGTTGCAATAAACCTCAGAGCAGATTATTTAGAAGGAAATTGGTAGACTAATGTTGAGAATCCGATGTAAACTGATGTGAACATATTGATCTTCCAAGTGAGGTATGCCTAAATAAATGAAGATTAGAAATGCTAATTTGGAAGACACAATACTGTAAAAATGTTAATTATCTCTAAATTAATTTTTAAAGTCAATGTGATTACAATAAAACTCCCACGCTTTTTTTAACTTTGAAAATCTGATCATAACATATTGCAATTCAAATGTCTGTTAACACATAAGAAAATCTTAAAGAAGAAAAATAAGTAGAACCTGTTCTAGTAGATATAAAGATTTAATAAAAGCTTATACTAATTAAGAAACTGTAACATGTTTACAGAGATAAACCAATGGAAAGAACAGCCCAGAAAAAGACCCTTGTATATATGCATATATGCATGTTTAAATTTTAATTGAAGAACCATTAGAGAAGATGTTCGATTTACTCAAGCTGAGATAATTAGATACTTATTTTGAAAAATATGAACGTATACCACTACCTCACTCCACAAACAAATATGAAGCTGGTTGGGTTATGGACCTAAATGTCAAAGGCAAAACTATAATACTTTTAGAAGTAAATGAAAATGTATATATTCATGACCATTGGGTAGTTTCTTAAATAAGACTTATGAACACAGACAATGAAAAAGTGGAAAAAAGTCCACATTAAACCAATTTACATTTACCAAAAATGCCATACAGAGTGTATTTTAAAAAGCACAGAGTAGAGTGAAATGCTTCCAGAACCTATAAGCAACAACAAAAAAAATATTTTTGCAAAAGATACAAATCAGTAAAAAGAAAGAAAGACAGAGAGAGAGAGAGAGAGAGAGAGAGAGAGAGAGAGAAACCCAACAGAAAAAGAATATGAATTTTAGTATGCACTTTACAAGCAAGGAAATCCAAAAATGAATAATTAACACAGGAGTAGGCTTTATGCATCATTAATATTCGGATAACTAAAATTAAAATTACATCACTAAACACCTACAGAATTAACAAAAGTTGAAATACATTGAATTTGTCTAGAATGCAAATCAAAATGAAATCTCACATTGTTGGTGGGAAGACAAATTGCTACAACTTCTTTGAAAGATGATTTAGCATTATCTATTAAAATAGAAGCTGCACATAGGCTATGAACAAAATCCCACTCCTAGATAAAGACCTTGGATAATCTAAAAATTTAGACATCAGAATACATTTACATAAATGTTTGTATCAGTGTTTTTTTTTAATTGTATTTAGTTTCTGGGGTACATGTGCTGATTGTGCAGGATTGTTGCATAGGTACATACATGGCAATGTGGTTTGCTGCCTCCATCCCCCTGTCACCTACATCTGATATTTCTCCCCATGTTATCCGTCCCCAACCCCCACTGTCCCTCCCCAAGGCCCCCCAACAGACCCCAGTGTGTGATGCTCCCCTCCCTGTGTCCATGTGTTATCATTGTTCAACATCCACTTATGAGTGAGAACATGTGGTGTTTGATTTTCTGTTATTGTGTCAGTTTGCTGAGAATGATGGTTTCCAGATTCATCCATGCCCCTACAAAGCACACAAACTCATCGTTTTATATGGCTTCAAAGTATTCCATGGTGTATATGTGCCACATTTTTCTTGTCCAGTCTATCATCGATGGGCATTTGGGTTGGTTCCAGGTCTTTGTTATTTTAAACAGTGCTGCAATGAACATACATATGCATTTGTCTTTATAATAGAATGATTTATAATTCAACAGTTGCAAACTTGAAAATAACCTAAATGTGTACAAACAGTAGAAGGAACTGGGTATATACACATAATCAAATAATATACATGAATGAAAATAGTCTATAGCTCCATCGAATATCATGATGAATGTTCTAAGCATCATGCTGGATGAAAAAAATATAGCAATGCAAGACTCTAAAAATACTTATAGCATAATTCTAGTAATGCCATTTATGTAAAATTCAAGGACAAGCTAGTGTGAACCATTTATATATTTTAGGAACACACACATTTTGAGATATGGAAGGGGATATATGCTGAGCGTCTGAATTAATATTTGATTTCTTGACTCAGATGCTACTAGGACATGTTCTATTTTTAATTATATAGTACATATTCATGTGCTTTCTGTATATAGCTATGTTTCCCAATAAAAATTTAGAATATTTAGTATTTAGCAATTAGATTTATTTAAAACTATTAAATACTTTGAAATATTAATTTCAGTCATGCATACACATTTGCTCACAGAAAGGTAGATCAGATAATAAGGTAAAATAAAATTCAGGTTAACATATTCAAAAAACAAGTAGAGTTTTGTGATTCTCAGTCATGATTGTTACAATAATCAAACCTATCAGTTACTTCCTACAGTTTGATAAGTGCATAATGTTTGAAATCCGAGGTAACTGATAATAAGGCAGTGGCTGAAATTACAAGTAATACTGCAGAGGGTACAGGTAATGACACTGTCCTAAAACTTTATTTCTGTAACAATATATTTCTGTGTGTATTTCAAGGAAATGTTGCTTTTAACCTAGTGGCTTCCAAAGGAAAAAACTGCAGGAAGTATACTGGGGTTTAAAATAAGATTTGGAGGAAAAGCATTGTATATCTACCAGAAAGGAAAAATGTGTGTATATATATATATGTACACACACACACACACATACACACACACACAGATATACCTGAAATATCCATCGATTTTTCTTGGCCCTTAGAAAAGCAACATTAATGCTCTGATTGGCACACTACCAAGGATGTAAGCCATCTTACTATTTCAAGACTTGTGCAACTGTGGTGATAACACTGACAAAAGAACAGAAATTGTACTTTGCTAGGGAAAAGTGGCATTCAATTTTAAAATTTTACACAAAGGTATTTTAAGGAGAATATATGCCCTGTCCAAGATACAGGCTTACAAACCAGTTATTTAGAAATGGGCTGATATCAGTATCTGCCAAAACTCTTCTGAGGTCCAGAGTAAATTAAACATAAATGAGAATGAAAACCCATTAATTTTATTATGGACCCTATATTTCTAATTCACAAATATAATACTACATTCTCTGAAAATTTCCAATGACATTGCAAAGGCAAAATATACTTCCAGGATGGAGGGATAGATGGATGGCTAGCTAGCTGGATGGATGAATAGCTAGCTAGCTAGCTAGAAGATAGATAGATAGATAGATAGATAGATAGAATTATGTTCTTTTGAAATTCTCTCATGGTCATGTTAAAGAGACCAGAGCAAAAGTGACTGCATCCTATAGCTAAAAGATAGAAAATTAGTATTAGCCACAGCAGAAGTAGGCATTGGTACTTTGGCCACTTAGAATAGATAGCATGCTTGTATATAACTGGGTAAAAATCAGTTTAAGTTCTGAATGTGTATGATCTTGTGTTATGGTCCCTCTAAAGAAAATTGACCATCTATAATTTTTGGTTATGGAAGAATTCCTCTGGCATTGTGTGCTCTAGAAAGATTGATAACATTTTTAGGGAACTGAATTATTTTAAAGCATGAGCATTTTATGTAATAAAAGCAACCTCCAATTTCAAAATAGTCACCTGCTTGCTAAAAAAAGGGACTCCTAGCTAAAAAGCATCTCACTGAATATAACTTCTATTGGTGTATTTTTAGTACACTGTGTGATTAGGACATTGTATGATTAGTCAACTGTAAATAGATATAGAAATAAATAGTAGAAATAGAAATTTCTTCTTTTCATCTACCTCCTCCCCACAAATTTTTCTCACTTTTGGCTGTCCCAACTGCTGTTAAACTCACTGAACTTCCTCAACAGATTTTATGTATCCTTCTTCCTTCTGAACACTGGACAGTGACTATGGCACACTGACACCTACTAGTGCACCATCATGCATAACAGCTGTAAGTTGGCTAATGGGGAGTTTTAAAGGTATATTTTAATGATGGAAACATTTCAAAAGCCTCTTTAATTCTGATAAGAATTCCCTTAGAACTTTGCTATTAGGTGGGCAAAATGAAAGTATAGGTTACACCCCAAAAATAACCTGTGGAAAAATTTCATTCATTCAATATGTTATCCCTTTTGTAGAACCAACTGTTATTAGTTTTTTTATTTCCATTTTTGGACTTTGGAAGACACATTAATGAAAAATAGGAGAGAAAGTTAAGCTGTCAATTTTCTATATTTGTCTCTAGTTACACAGTACAACTTCAATGAACATCTTTGCAAAAATATATTTTAGGACTACTTGTGAAAATGCTTAAGATAATTAATTCAAGCTCAAATTAGAAAATGAACCGATCAGGGCCAGGCACGATGGCTCACACCTGTAATCCCAGCACTTTGGGAGGCCGAGGCAGGTGGACCACCAGGTCAAGAGATCGAGACCATCCTGGCCAACATGGTGAAACCCCATCACTACTAAAAATACAAAAATTAGCTGAGTATGGTGGTGCCACCTGTAGTCCCAGCTACTCGGGAGGCTGAGGCGGGAGAATTGCTTGCACCCAGGAGGCAGAGGTTGCAGTGAGCCGAGATTGCACTACTGAACTCCAGCCTGGTGACAGAGCGAGACTCCATCTCAAAAAAAGGAAGATAAAAAAGAAAAGAAAAAGAAAATGAACTCATCAGGGACATTACTTCTTAGGAAAACATCCCTTCAGATAACAGCCTGCCTGAGAGTAGATATTTTGGTATTTCATTTGTTTGGATACTCTTGAAATATAAAGTAACAAATGTCTATGCATATATTTATATAAAAGTATTTTTCATTTGTCAAAGAAGATTCTTCTTTCCATCTACCTCCTTCCTATGAAGTTTTCTCACTTTTGACTGTCCCAACTGCTGTTAAGCTCATTGAACTTCCTCATCAGATTTCACATATCCTTCTTCCTTATGATACACCGAATAGTGACTATGGAACCCTGGTACCTACCAGTGCACCATCATGTGTAATAAAGCACATAACCCCTAACAACTAAATTGTGCGCTTTCCGAGAGTTAACTGTATTTATTTTGGAGCCTGCTTGCTATGACATGAATGTTTGTGTCCCCCACAAACTTGACGTGCTGAAATCCTAACTCCCAAAGTGATAGTATTATAAGGTGATGATTTTGAGAGGTGATTAGGTCATGAAGGCAGAGCCCTCAAAAATGAGATCAGTGCCCTTGTAAAAGAGATCCCTGGGAGCTAGCTAGCCCTTTCCACCATGTGAGGACACAGTGAGAAGGCACCCTCTATGAACTAGGAAGAGAGCCCTCTCCCGACGATAAATCTGCCATCAACTTATCTTGATTACACTTCCTGTAGAGCAGTGAGAAATGAATTTCTGTTGTTTGCAAGCTACTCAGTATATGATATTTTTGTTATAGCAGCTCAGTCAGACTAAAAACACTGCTTATACCACTTATGTTTATTATTATAATTTCCTAGTTTAATTAAATATTATGTAAATTGGTAAAATATGATTTAAAAAACTGTTATTTCTATTAAAAACAAGATTAGTACTCTGAGAAGACTCTATGAAAGTCAAAACAAGTTGCTGCCAAATTAAATATGGGAAAAGAAACGTATAAAATATTGAGTAAAAATATAAAAGTCTTGTATCCACGTTTCCATACAAGTCTCTAAGTTCCATTTAAAGAAGCAGAAACTGAAAATGGTATTCTTTGCATTATGGCTGAGATTTATACAATCAAGAATAAAACTTGGTTGCATATTCAAGAAAAAAGTCCTCAAAAGGTTGGCAAATTGATGTACATTTTTATATATATATATATTTTTTTTAAAGAATATTTAATTTATATACTTCCAAAATAATGATTTGCTCCAACTATCATTTAATTAACCAAGCAAATACTAGTCACAGTTGGAATACAGGTCATGTAATATAATAACACTTTGCATCTCTTTCTCTTTTACCTTCACCACCTAGTTATTCTCAGTTAATTTGTATAATAAAGTTTAATTTGTTATAGTAAAATAAGCTGGACAATGATTTCAAAAAATGTGTAACACAGCAAATGTATGGTGAAGTCAATATAGAGTAATGTTTAGAAGATGAAAAACAGTCCACCGATTGTTGTCTGATAAACATAGAACTTCTTAAGGGTGTAAATATGCGTAGAATTATGCTAAGAAATATATTGAAATTTCTATTGTTAAGGACTAGAAGAAAAGTAGGAAAAGATCCTATCTTAGTTTTGCCAGAGGAGTTCCATTACAACTCTTTCCCTAGAGATAATTTTTGAAACTTTCTCTGATAGTCAATAGATGTAGAAATAACACACACAAATATAATAGCACACATAATAGAAATACTGAATTATACATAGATGGACAACCTAATATTATATCATTATTTTCTAAGAACAAATAGTTTTGGGAGCTGAAGCTAGAGAGAAGAATGTAATTGGCAGTAAGTCTGTCTGTGAAGGGCAGAGTGAGAAAGCAAGAATTTTTTTTTATTAATCCAGAAAATCTACATTTTAGGGTTTTCTACATAATGAGGATGAGAATTATTGGAAAATTTTAAAAGTCTGGGTAATAAAGTCTGGGTATGTATTTGATATGCAATTAGATAATAACCATTTCTTTTGCTTTAATTGAGATCATAAGCCACTCTACTTACTTTACTCTCTCCACAAAGACAGGCAAAATACATTAATATTCATGGAAAAATTAGATTATTTAGCAACAAAATAGTATGTTGTCATGGAATTTTCCTTTGAATAATTTTTTTCACAATGGAAATCCAGTTAGAAAAAAAAATGATTAATTATAAGAGGATTATAAGAAGAGAGAGAAAAAAATAATTCTACTTGTAATTTCAGACACATCTAAAATTTCACCAGAAACACTGTCATAGTAGCAAGATGGCTACTCTCCCCTGAATAATAAAACAAGCAAAAAATGCAGCTCCTAGGATATAACCAGAAGTACACCAAAACTCAAATATGAAGGTGAGACAGTTCTTGGGGCTCAGAGAAGTGGAAACACTACTTGTAGATGGTAAGAGAATCATACTTCCACATCTGTGATGCCCTGCTCTCATTCTTCCTGGCACCAAGCAGGCAGAAAATTTTCATCACCTCGCTGTTTCTGCACTGGAAAAATTGGGACTGAGGTGGACAACTAGCTTTTCCATCGTCTTGTACTTGCTTTAACGCACAGGAAATATCAGAGTGTTTGAAGGGTGAATTATCTCTGAAGATAGATAGAGACAAAGGAAGAGCAGGACAGTCGTGCTCAGCTATATAAACTCTTCTTCGTAACCTGACCAAAGTCATCACCAAATCAGAGTGACTGCCCAGTAGTGCCACACTGTGGGAGGTTTGTCCCACAGGTTCTCTGGGCAAGAACCTCTAGCCAGCCTTCTCACACTGCCAGAACATTCTTTTGGGCACTGCCTCCTTTCTGGAAGGACAGTACTCAGATAGCTTACTAGAGCTGAGGTGACCCTAGGCTTCAGGTGCCACCTCACCTAAGAGCCCAAAAGGGGCACTTACGTAGCAGCAAAAAACTTCTAAGCAAACATATCTAAAATAAATTAAAATAAGCCAGACAGATAAGACTAGAATAATGAACTAATCATTCAATGCAAAGATATATATGTACATCCATAGGAAATAACAGCAAACAGGGAAGCATGATGGCTCCATACAGACATAGCAAACAGCCAGTAACTGACACTAATGAGACAACAATATGTGAGTTCTTCTAATAAGAATTCAAAATAGTAGTTTCAAGGAAACTCAGTGATCTTCAAGATAACACAGCAAAGCAATTCAGAAATTCATCAGAAGGGGTGGAGCAAGAAGGCAGAATAGAAGCCTTCATTGATTGTCCCTCCTGCAGAAACACCAAATTTAACAACTATCTACACAAAAATGAACCTTCATAAGCATCAAAAATCGGGTGAGCACACACAGTACCTAGTTTTAACTACATATTACTGCAAGAGGCACTGAAAAGGGCTGGAAAAGCAATCTTTAATTGCCCATGCCACCCTTCTGCCATCCCCTGGAAACCGCTGCATGACACAGAGTATTTGTGCCTGGGGAGTGAGAATACAGTGATTGTGAGACTGCATTGAACTCAGTGCTGCTCTGTCATAATGAAAAAAAGAACCAGCCTGTACTTAGTTGAGGACCATCAGCAGAGGGAGCATTTGAACTGGCCCTAGCCAGGGTTTGTCCCCCATCCCAGTGGTTGGAACTTGATTTTCTGCACACCTCACCATTTTGGGCTGGAGTGCTACATAAACTTGAGAGGCAGTTTAGGCCACAAGGACTGAAACTCCTAGGCAAGTTCTAGTGCTGAGCTTGGCTGAGAACCAATGGACTGGGAGGGCACATGACCTACTGTGACACCAGCCAGGGCAGCTAAGGGAGTGTTTGCACCACCCTTTCCCCAACCACAGTCTGCACAGCTCTTGGCTCCAAAAAAGATGTCTTCCTTCCACTTGAGGAGAAGAAAGCTAAGAGGAAAGAGGACTTTATCTTGCATCTTCAATACCAGATAACCCACAATACAATAGGGCGACATGAGTCTTGGAAGTTGTGGATAAAAATCCTCTGTATGAATGAAAAGGATGGAGTTCTCAGGCTATCAATAGACCATGCAGACTCTGACTATATGCACCTCAGCAGTTTATATAGTACATTCAAGATTAGATTTTTTTTCAGGGATTTTGTACATCAAGTACTTCATAGTCTCAGAAAATTTCAGAAAGGTAGGCTGTCAAAAAACAAAATTGAATTTATCACCATTCTGGTAAATAAATGTCATGTAAGATTTTTTTGTTCCCCTATTGAATGTGGTAAAATATATGCATACCTACTACATTGTATGTTATTGAATATATAAACATTATTAATCAAGCAGGGTGAGGATTTCTGCCAGGTTAACTCTCCTTTCAGCACGGAGCCAACCACAGAATGAAAAGTGCTTGTGAAAGAAAAAAACACAGCACAGGCTGATTAGACACAAACATTGGCAGTTGCAGACTAGGCAACAAAAGTTATATTACACAACAAGATATGATGTAAGACACGTTCTAAACTTAGAAAATTGAGTAGAATTAAAATTATTATATGGGATCTATCACATATTTTCTGATGTAATTGGGAATGTAGAAATATAATGAGTCCTAGAGAACTAACTCTTTTCTCAATAGTAAACTTTCAATTTCATCTGACATAACAATGAAGATAAGTGCAAAACACTCCAACCTGATTTTGTAACAATCAAAAAGAATAGCATGTTTCAATATTCTTAATCTATGTAAATCAATATCTATGTGACACATTTATTTCAAAATATACCTAGCTTACAATACCATGATGTTAATCTTTCTAAATAAAATAATAAATTGGCTGCCACCAGGAACATAAACTTTTATTGCATAAAACATCTTTATTTCATGTTGTAAAATTGGCAACTTTGGTGATTCATTGTTCATGCAGGAGCTTGAAATCAGTGCTAAAATGTTGATTATTTTGTTTTAATGGTCTCAACTTTATAAACCACAACAGGTGTTGTGTTCTAGGAATAATGGGAGGGCAAAATAAAAACTTAAATAAATTTCTATAAGAGCTAGAGTATCACTTGCATTATCTTACAGTAATTGATTATAATTTATAAGAAGTTATTCATCTTGGTTGCATATATGTGTTTTATTTAAATGTTTTAAATCTTCTTTATTTCATAGCATTGTAATGCTTAGAGAGATCTTAAGAAAAGTATAGTGTTATTAAGTCGGTATTGGATGAAGAAAAATATATTTGAAGGAGTTTCTGAGGACATTATATATTTCAGGTTAATTCAGAATAAATTATAGTGCAACTGTGTGGAGGTAGCCACAGTGCACTTTAACTTGAAAGAAGCAGTCTATAATAGGGACTAAAGATTGAGTTTTGAAGAAATTGTCCCAATATCGTTCTTTATATATTTTTTGCAGATATAGGCACTTTTCATTTTTAGTTTCCTGAATGCTATGCATTTTTCATTTGGAAGTCGCTTAATGTAAATTTAGTTATTTTATTCATTTAATTTTCATAATAATGCTATGACAAAAGTTGTTTTTCATTGTTGTGTAACACATCACCATCAACTTAGTGGCTTACAAAATTCAAACTTATTATCACACAATTCCCATGGATAATGAGTTCACCTATTGCTTACCTTTGTTCTCTACTCAGGGTTTCATGGTCAGCTATGTCCTCATTGGGAGTCTTGGCTAGAATAGATCTATTTCCTAACGCATTCAGGTTGTTCGCAGAATTCCTTTTCTTCAAGTTATGAGACAGAAGTTCCAATTTTTTGTTGTAGTTGTTGTTGCTTTGTTGTTGTTTATATGTTTGTTTGTTTGTTTTGTAGTTGTCAGCCGGGGACCACTCTCAACTCAGGTTCTTGCCACATGACTCCCTCTATAAACAGTTCATGACATGGTTGTTTGCTTCTCCAAAGAAAGCAGGATAGTCTCCCTCATTTCAAAACTCTCTCTCCAATCTGCTAAAACAGATTTTTATATATCATAATATAATCACTGGAGTGATTACCCCATAATGACACCCATCTCATATGTAATGATACCCAGAGGATCAAAGTAAAAGAATGAAGAAAGATTACCATGCAGCAAATGGAAAGCAAAAAAGAGCAAGAATCATTATTCTTATATCATATAAAACAGACTTTAAACAAATAAAAATTAAGAAGGACAGAAAAGGTCATTACATAATGATAAAGGATGATACAATCCAACAAGAAGACTTAGCTATCCTAAATAAATATGCACCCATCATTGGAGTACCCAGATTCATGGAACAAGTTCCACAAAAAGACTCACAACCGAGCAATAATAATGGGAGATTTTAACACATGATTGGCAGCATTAGATAGATCACTGAGGCAGAAAACTAATAAATTCTGGACATAATTTCAACATTTGACCAATTGGGTCTAAATGACATCTACGTAACACTCCACCCAGCAACCACAGAATATACATTATTCTTGTATGTACACAGAACACATTCTAATATCCACTGCACTCTCAATTATAAATTGAAGCTGAAGAAGTTTTTTAAAAAAGGGAAGAACTATCACTATACACACTCTTGAACAATAATACAGTAAAACAGAACTCAATATCAAAAAGATCCCATAAAACTACCCAAATACATGGAAATTTTAAAAGCTTGATCATGAATAACACCTGGGTAAACATGTAAATTAAGGAAGAAGTCAAAAATTTATTTGAAATTAATGAAAATAGAGATACAACTTACTAAAAATCCCTGGAATGCAGTTAAAGCAGTATTAAGAGGAAAGTTTCTAGTGAAAAATGCCTTCAAGAAGTTAGAAATACCTCAAATTAACAATCTAAATGTGTACCTACTGGAACTGGAAAAATAAGAATAAACCAATCCAAAAGCTAGTAGAAGAAAAAAAAATAACTAAAATTGGAGAAGAAATGAATAAAATTGAGGTACAAAAACTATAGAAAGGATCAATGTAACCAAGAAATAGCTCTTGGGAAAAAAAATATACAAGATTAATAAACCATTACTTAGAGAGATGAAGAGATAGAGAAATTGCATTATGTTTCTGACAACAGTTAAATCCTACATGACAATATGCCTGTTATGTTGCCTCTTTTCCCTGGCCCCAGCTCTCACCTGGGTCTAGTAGGTCTAGGGATGATAACAGCTTCCTGATGTTGTTGGTTCCTGAGTGCTCCAGTAACCCTTATTGGTTTCTTTAAATCTTCCCACATTCTGTAAAAAGTCCCTTTGTTTTATTCTCTTCACTGTTCTAACTTAGTTCACCTCCTGTTTTCTGCTGGGATCCTGATTGACACTAAAATTCCATATCATGTCTGTATTATAGAAAGGGAATTACAGACAAAGAGTAAAGACTCAGGTTAGGAAAAAATGGGTAAATGGATACCAGTTAGGATGCTCACAAGAGTCAAGTAAGTTGACATTGGGCATGAAAAATAAAAGTTGGAAAGAAAAAGCAGATAATGTTAGTGAAATAGCTGTTAGGAAAAAAGCAGAGCATAGAGTCAAAGATGATGCTTAGATGATTTTTCTTCATAAACTTTGGTGATGCTATCAAGTTCAGTAGAGATTATAGGATGTATATAGAGTAGCAGAAATAATTCATTCAATTAAAATATACTGTTATAGTGTCTATATTATATCCAGGTAGGAAGTAGGATATACAGATATGAAAGTGAATATAAAGATATAACTAGATATATTAGAGTTACAGTAAGAGGCCTAATCCAGAGATAAAAATTAGGGAGTGGGGCAGCATATATGTGGTAAGTGAAACCAGGCTGAAAAGAAAATAACCCAGAAACTACATTTCAAAAAAAGAAATATACCATGAATGTTAGCATTTATTTATGGACTCTTAGTTTTGTTTCATTTTTCTGTAGCTCTTTTTTTATGCTAGTACCATATCATTATCATTACTGTGGCTTGGTAGTCAGTTTTGAAATCAGGAAGTGTGTGCCTCTTTTTTCTTCTTTTCCACGACTATCTTGGCTATTCAGTATCTTTGCAAAACCAATGAATATGCGGATCAGCTTTTCCATTTCTGCTAAAATGGCTGTTGGAATTTTGATAGGGAGTATATTGAGTCTGTAGATTATAGTATAAAATAATATATGACATATTATACAATGCTATATTATATTATCTGTAGATTATAGATTATTTTAACAATAAGTATTTTAATTTATTTACATGTAATAACTTTCCATTTATGTAGCTCTTCTTTAATGTCTTTCGGCAATGTTTTATAGTTTTAAGAGTACAAATCTGGCCAGGTGTGGTGGTTCACACCTATAATCCCAGCACTTTGGTAGGCCAAGGCAGATGGATCACGAGGTCAGGAGTTTGAGACCAGCCTGACCAATATGGTGAAACCCCATCTTTACTAAAAATACAAACATTTGCCCAGCATGGTGGCATGTATCTGTAATCCAAGCTACTCAGGAGACAGGCAGGAGAATCACTTGAACTCGGGATTCGGAGATTGCAGTGAGCTGAGATCATGCCATTGCACTCCAGCCTAGGTGACAGAGTGAGACTGTCTCAAAAAAAAAAAAAGTATAAATCCTGCACCTCCTTGGTTAAAGTTACTCCTAAGCATTTCTTCTTAATACTGTTGTAAATGAAATTGCTTTGTAATTTCATTTTCTGATTATTCATTGCTATTGCATACAAATAGAACTGAGTTTTGCTTGTTGGTCTTGTGTCTTGTGCCTTTGATATAATTTGTTCTAATCTTTTTTGTTTATTTTATATTACTTTGTATATATAAGATCATGTCATGTCAAAATAGAGATAATTTTAACATTTTATTTCCAATTTAGAAATATTTTTTAAAACAGCCTAATTGCACTGGCTAGAACTTCTAGCACAACATTGAACAGAAGTAGCTGAAATACATGTCTTTGTCTTGTTACAGACAGATCTTGGGGTGAAAGTTGTCAGTCTTTTGCCATTAAATATGAGTTTAGCTATGAGTTTTTCAGATGAAATTTTTGTCATATTGCTGTGGTTCAAATGTTTGTGTCCCTTACAAAACTCATGTTGAAACTTAATTACCAATGTGGTCCTATTAAGGAATATGGCCATTATTGCATGATTAAGTCATGATTGCAGAGTCCTCATGGATGGGATTAGAGCTTTTATAAATCAGCTGGAAGGAATGGGTTTCTTTCCTTCCATCCATGTGAGGACATCCCCTTCAGAGGATGTAAAACAAAACACCATCTTGGAAGCAGAGATTGATCTATGACAAGATATTGAATTTGCCTGTACCTTGATATTGGAGTTCCCAGCCTCCTTATAGAATTGTGAGAAATAAATTTGTGTTTTTTTTTTAAATAAAAAATTACCCAGTAAAACGTATTTTGTTATGGAAACATGGAAAGACTAAGGCACACATTGAGAAAGTATATATTTCTAGTTTGTCCAGTATTTTTATCATGAGATGGGGTTTGGTTTCATTAAATGCATTTCTGTATCAAGTGACATAATCAATTGTGAGGTTTGTTGTTTTTTTTTTTTCCATTCTATTAATGTAACGTATTTCTTTGGTTGATTTTTGTATATTGAATCACCCTTGTATTATTAGATTAAATCACTTGGTCATGATATATAATACTTTAATATGCCACTGGATTCATTTTTCTTGCATATTGTTGAAAATTTTTACATCTATATTCACTAGGAAGATTGGTCTGTAGGTTTTTTTTTTTGTCATCTTGGTCTTATTTTGGTAACATAGTAATACTGACCTCATAGAATAAATTAAGAAGTGTTGTCTCATTTTTTTAGTTTTTGAAAGTATATGATAAGGTTTAGTGTTAATTATTTCTTAAACATTTGGTAGCTATTGACAATAAAGCCATCAGGGCCTAGACTTTTCTTTGCTGGAAGGTTGATAACTGATCCAATCTTTTTACATGTTATATGTTTATTCAGGTTTCTGTTTTTTCTTGAGTCAGTTTTGGTATTTTGTATGTTTCCTAGGGCTCTTTCTACTTTCTCTGGTTTTTCAAATGCATTGAGTGTACAATCATTCATAATAGTGTCTTATAATTCTTTCCATTTATGTAAAGTCAGTAATATTGTCCCCATTTCAGTTTCTGGTTTTACTAATTTCATCTTCTTTTTTTGTTATGGTCAATCTAGCTAAAGGTCTGTCAATTTTGCTAGGTGCAGTGGTTCACACCTGTAATCCTAACACTTTGGGAGGCTGAGATGGGCAGACTGCCTGAGATGGGCAGACTGCCTGAGCTCAGGAGTTAGAGACCAGATTGGGCAACATGGCAAAACCCCATCTCTGCTAAAAATACAAAAAAATAAGCCAGGTGTAGTGGTATGTACCTGTAGTCCTAGCTACTCGGGGCTGAGGCATGAGAATCACTTGAACCTGGGAGAAGGAGATTACAGTGAACTGAGATCATGCTATTTCATACCAGTCTGGGCCACAGAGCAAGACCCTGTCTCAAAAAAAAAAAAAAAAAAAAGAATCTGTCAATTTTAATAATATTTTCAGGGAGCCAACATTGATTTTATTGATATGCTCTGTTATCTATTATTTATTTGATATTTTCTGCTGTACTCTTTATTGTTTTCTTGTGCTGATTTGGATATAATTTGAGCTTATTTTTCTATTTACTTAATGCAGATTGTTAGGTTACTGATTTAACATGCTGCTTCTTTGTAATGTAGATATATAGCAAGTTTTCCTATGAGCACTGCATTTGTTTTGGTATAATGTGTTTTCACTTTCATTTGTGTAAAGAAAATTTTAATTTATCTCTATTTTATTCTTTAACCCATAGATTACTTATGAATACTGTGTTTAGTTTTTATATATTTGTTAATTTTCAAGATTTTCTTCTGTTACTGGTCTTCAGTTCCATTTATTACAGTCAAAGAAAATATTTTGCATGATCTGAATATTTCAAAATTTATTGACCCTTGTTTTGTAGTCAAACATGTTGTATACCTTGGAAATTATTTCATGTACCCTTGAGAATAATGTGTATTTTTCTGTTGTTGGGTACAGTGTTATCTATATGTCTATTCAGTCTATTTGGATAATAACATTGTTCAAGTTCTCTCCGTCCTCATTTATCTTCTGTCTAGTTTCACTATCCATCCGTGAAAGGGCGTATCAAAGTCAGCAACTATTATTGTTCAAATATCTATTTCTTCATGATGTTCTATCAGTTTTTGCTTCATATATTTTGTGAGTTTGCTATTAAGTGCACATTTACAAATGTTGTACCTTCTTGATAGATCTTCATAGATTGACCTTTTGATAATAATTTAATGATTTTCACTGTCTATTGTAGCTATTATTGCCTTAAAGTCTATTTTTTCTGTGTATTAGTCAAGGTTCCCTAGAGGGACAGAACTAATAGGACATATATACTTAAGAGAACAGAACTAATAGGATAAATATACTTAATATAATATAAATATGATATATATTAAGTATTAAGTATTAATTTAATAAACTCAAGGTCCCACAATAGTCTGTCTGCAAGCTTGAGGAGCAAGGAAGAGCCAGCCCGAGTCTCAAAACTACAGAACTTGGAGTCCAGTGTTTGAGGGCAGGAAACATCCAGCATGGGAGAAAGATGTAGGCTGGGAGGCTAGGTCAGTCTCACCTTTTCATGTTTTTCTGCTTGCTTTATACTCGCCAGCAGCTGATTAGATTGTGCCCATCAAATTAAGGGTGTGTCTGCCTTCCTCAGCCCACTGACTCAAATGTTAATCTCCTTTGGCAACACCCTCACAAACACACCCAGGATCAGAACTTTGCATTGTTCAATCCAAGCAAGTTGATGCTCAGTATTAACCATCACAGTCTGATAGTATAGTCATTCAAGCTTTTTAAAATTATTTCATGGAACTTTAATGTTTTTTTCATGTTTTACTTATTTCTTTGAATCTATAGTGAGTATATTGTAGATATGTAATTGGATCATGTTTTTCTTATACATTCTTCCAATTTCTGACAATTTACATGTAATGTATTTCCTGGCAAGGAAGGTTTTTACTATTGTCATTTTCCTATTTGTGTTATTTAAGTCATATTTTTACCTCAGCTCTTCCACTCCTGTCTTTTTTGTGTTAAATATTGTTAGTATATTATTTTGATTCATTTTTATTGGTTTTACTCTATAATTTTAAATTGCTTCAGTGGCTGCCTTGTGGGTTGCAATTAAAATCTTATTTTTCAACAACCTGGTTAAAGTTAATGCTAATCTTGCTTCGATACCATTATGAGTTTGTGTCTCCCCAAAAATATATGTTGAAGTCCTAACCCTTAGTATCTCAGAATATGACCTTATTTGAAATAAGTTGCTGCAGATGTTATTAGATAGGATGATGTTATACTAAAGTAGATTGGGTTCCTGATTCAATATGACTGCTGTCTTTTTAAAAATATAGACTCATGAAGACACAGCAATTCATGGAGAATTCCATGTGGAGATGGAGGCAGAGTTGGAGTGATGTATTTGTGAGGCAAGGGTCACCAAAGATTGCTTGCTAGTCATTACCAGGAGCTAGGAGAGTAGCATCGAAAAATTTGCACTTATGGTTTGTCAAGAAAAAAAAAACAACCCTGCTGACACTTTGGTTTCAGACATCTAAATTACAGTAACCTGAGACAATACATTTCTGTTGTTTGAAGCCACTGAATTAGTAATACTTCCTTACAGCTTTCATATATTTAAAATAAATTTGCTTATGTGATGATTATGGAGACTGAAAAAGCCTAAGATGTGTAGTCTGCAAGCTTAAGATCCAAGAGAGACAAAGTATAGTTCTATTATGCATCTGAAGACCTAAGAATGGTGGTGAAAGTTCAAATCTGAAATCTGGCAGGCCCGAGACCCAAGAATAAATGGTATTTCAGTTTCTGTCCAAAGGTCAGAAAAGACCAAGTTTCAGCTTAATCAGTCAGGCAGAATGAGTTCCCTCTTCAACAGCCATTCTGTTTTGTTCAGGCCTTCACTTGATTGGATGAGGCCTACTCACGTTAGAAAGGGGCAATCTTCATTACTCAGTCTACAGATTCAAATGTTATGTTTGTTTATTTAAAGGCATATGTTTTATTTTAAATTGACAAATAATTATATACATTTATGGGGTTCACTATGGTGTTTAGAATATATGTTTAAATTGTGGAATCACTAAATCAAGCTAATTAGAAAATCTGTCACCTCATATACTTTAATTGTTTAAAGATTTAAAATACATTCAGTGATTTAAAAATATACAGTGAGTTATTATAATCACCATTCTGTACAATAGATTGCTAAATGCTATTTCTCCTAACCGAAATTTTGTACCCCTGAACAAAATCTCCCCTGTCTCCATGTACCAAGCTCTTCCAATCTCTGGTAACCACCAAAGTGATTCAAATATTTATCTCATTCCAGAAACACCTTCACTGACACATCCTGGATAATGTTTAGTGAAATGGTCTAATCAAGTTAACATATTAAATTAATCATCACAAGTATGGTACAGGTGATTATGATGAGGGCTCAGAAAGACAACAGAAGAGCTGTAGGAGAAGTTTCTACCATCTTAGCTAGTATAATATACAACATCATAAACAGAATGTTCTTAGATATATGCATGTTAAAAATGCTTCTGGTGTTATCTGCGATGCGTAAGAGAAACATGCTAGTGGAAACTGGAAGAAAAATTACAGATTTTATAAAATGACTGAGAACCTGTCTGAATTATGTTCTATTTTCGTGGAAAGTAGAATTTGTAAATGATTAACTTGAATATTTAGCTAAGTATATTACCAAGCAAAGTGTGAAAGGAGCAGAGAAGAGCCAATTTTATTTTTATTGGCATCCATGTCTTAGAAGCAATAGATGCCTGCAAATTCGGAGTCTTTCTCTCTGGGGTGCTACAGCACAGACTGATTTTCTCTTTGGCCTTTCCCCCTACAGATACCTAATTTTCCTTGGACTGCTAAGTCAATTTCCACTTGTCTGTCTGCTCTCCACCTTCTAAAATTGTGTTTCATTTTTTGTCAGCTCTCACTTCCTCTCTTTTCTTTGACCTTATAGTTTTCTGCCTTTAAATATTTTAATGTCATTTTAGTGGGATTTCAACTGGGAACAGAGTTTAATGTGTTGATTAAATTTGCAGTATTGAGTGCACTAGAATCCTTGATTGACTGTCAGGGATCTTGGAAGCTCTTCATTTAGACATTATGAAACTTCTTCCTTTGCTGAATATCCTTTTTGTTGCATATTTGACCTAAACCTTGGGATGAAGTAAACCATTCATTTGCTTATTTCACTATTTTCATTTGTATGCTTTCAAATAAACTGAACTTGTTCCAATCTGCTATACATAGGTTTGTTTACATCTTTACAGTAAATATCTGAGTTAAGAATTATTTTCTCTTTTTAAAGACATTGTGACTCAGATACTATTTATAAATTCTATAGGAACACACAGCTAGTAAATGGCATAACTGAAATTCAAACACAAATCTGATTCTAAAATATACTTGTAGCAACATGGCTGATTCCTATTACTATAGCTGCTCCTGTACATTTTGCAAATTCATTACAATTTTCAAAATATCAAATATTGTTCATATATTTAGTCTTTGCTACTATGAGTAGCTTCAATGGGAATGATGACGAATTCTACAATGTGTTTATCTTTTTATCTCTATGACTTTAGGGATAAAATAAACCTTGTTGGTTTATAAATGATTCCTGAATGATTTCTTTCCTCTAAATGCTACAGCACTTCACTACATGGAAGGGCTGCAGAGAAGCTATGTGGGGGAGTGAAGTAGGAGGTGACTACAATTATGTAATTCAGTTCATATATGTCATAATTTTTCATTGTTCCCGCTGTTTTAGAGAAAAGTAACAAAGAAGAAGACATGTGGGAGTGTAGAAAAAATGCAAGGTGGAGATATTAATGCTAGAGTGTAATCTTCTGTGGGTGTTTAGCCTGGGGAGGAGAAAACTAAGGAGAGTCATGCCAGTTGTCTTGAAATATTTGAAGAACTGTCATGTGGAAGAGGGAATAGACTTTTTTCTGTAGGCCCAGAGGGTATAACTAACATTAAGGGATGAAAGTCACAGGGTAGAAAAATTTTATTCAATTTAATGAATAACTTTCTAATAGTGCATAGTATTGGAAAAGGTTGCTGCATAAAGTCACAGAAAGTGTTCATTCTAATGCTGAATACCCATGCATCAAGGGTCCTGTGGAAGTGATGCTTGCAGGGATTAAAGAATGAAGTAGAATCTAATCTAATATAGCCTGTTCCTACTAGAATGCCAAACTCAGAGTTTCTCTCTGTTCTCCCTTTCTCTCTCTTTGTCTCTCTCTCTTTCGTGCTCTCTTTGCCTAATTTATCTATTTAATTTCCAAGAAGATGAGATTGACCGAAAGGAAATTTAAAAGTTAAAAAGAATAATGTGTGCATGTGTATGTAAAATGTATTTTAAAGGTATTGGGTATACATTGAGAATGTTTATATTCATCTGCCCCTTTAGTTTTATGGTTAGCAAAAAAAAAAAAAAGTAACAAAGATAATTTTGTTATATCTTACTGTATTACAGAAACAAATTTCCATAGTAGATAAAAAACTTTTAAATTAAAGATAACCTGGGTTCAAATTCCAATTTTGTCAGTTTAGCTTTTTGACCTTCAAAAAGAAACTGAACCTTCATAAGCCTTCATTTCTTTACTATAAAATTTGGATAATAAGGTATCTTAATGATAGGGTTACTATGAAATTAAATGAGACAAGGCACATGAAGCACATTTTATTTTGCCTAGTATGTAGACAGCAATAATAAATCCTGGTTTCATATATTTTCTTACCTTAGTTTAGTGTTATCACAAACGTATCACCACAGCTGATAGAATTTTGATGTCATCATTTAAGTTTCTGGGTATCTGGTGTCATAATGCAACTGTCTTTCTCATTTAAGAGAATTCAGTCAATATAAATTTTTCTTTAGCTCCAACTTTGCTCATTCTTTCTCCCCATGAAAAAAAAACAGTGAGAAATGTTATTTCATTTGGCAATGGTTAAACATAGGCAAAACTGTAGAAATATTTCCTTTTGAAATAATGCATTACTTATTTAAATTTTTTGCTTTTAAAATACTTAGTTACATGTTTACTAATTTACTGTATTTTAAAGTTGTTTTATTACCAAAAGAAAAAAACAAAAAAACCAATTTTGGTGCTATAATCCCCAGAGAATACTTTAATGCTCAATTTATCTTAAAATATAATCTATGGTATGCTTTTTAATAGCCCTGCTTAATTCTAGATACTCTTTCATGCATTTGTGTGAGAAAATGTGTACACTCACACTTTACTTCAGGATTAAAAATATAACTACAGAATACATTCAAATTTTATATCCCTGAGTGTAGCATATTGAAGTGCTTAAGAAGTTCCTTTAGTGCAGATAACAACTGTGTATGCAAAAGTACCAGAGAAACTTTATGTGTGTTTTTATGCACGTATCTTTGTGTATGATTACAGTATGATCATGGCAAATGCATAAGACATACACATATTACGCTTTTCATGCCTGAGTAATTTGTAAAATGCATGTGTGTGAGTGTATGTACGTATGTATTTGCTTATGCTCACTTTCTGTGCTTCTCTAAATAATGAAGATGTTTTTCTGTATGTGTGCTTTCAGAAACCAAACCTGACTGTTGGGGAATGTGTGTTTAAATTTTGCTACTACATTAATTCTGATTAAATTGTCTAGCTGGTTATGTAAATCATGAATTAGATTCTCAGGTTAATTTGACTAAAACTACCAACTAGTAAATATTTTCAATTTAGGGATTTTCTTCATAGTTTCCATCAATGATTCTTTGTTCTTGTTTTTTAACGAATATTTTGATTACAATACAATAGTGTAGTTCAAAAATGATGGACAAGTATGATTAATGAAATAAAAATAGTTGAATTTTTAAAACCAAAACAAATTCAGTGATAAATGTTAATGTATTTTATGCTAGTTGTTTTTATGTCTGTATATAGCAGATAGAAGAAAATATCCATGAGAATTGAGATGCAAATGAGATTGAAGTATCATTAAGATAAAAATGTAAGAATCATAAATGTCAGAAAAAACGCATTAGTACCTGGTAATCTTTAGGAAATGTTTGTACTTTCCAAAGAAGAAAAGAAAGTTGTTGCAAATCAATTTATTTGTGTTCTAAAAAGATGAAGCGATCTAGCGGATATACAGTTGTAGATAAATGCATGTACAGTCATACAGTTTATATCCTGATGCTTTATGAAATACATGACAGCAAGCTTGTATTTGTTCTTTAATAATTGTAGAAAATGTAAGTTTTGTGACCACACAGTAATTGATTATAAGAATAGACTATAGTGCATTTATTTATTCATTTCTTGAACATTTTCATTGCTCTCTATTTTTAAACTACATTAACAGGGCTGCACTGAAGATACATGTGCTCAAATATATTTTAATAATTTCACCAATTTTCATTAATTATATTCCTGAAAATGCATGTAGTAAATTAAATGATATAGACATCCAGGTCACACTGATGCAAGAGGTGGGCTCCCATAGCCTTGGGCAGTCCTGCCCCTGAGACATTCTTATTACCGTATTACTTGATTCTTTTTCTCATATTACTTTCTAGAACAGCTGTGTCAATCTATTTTCTTTATTTATTTATTTATTTTTTTAATCTATTTTCTTAATGAGAAAGTAAAATGCAAAAATTAGATGTCTTGAACCCAACAAAAGGACAGAGTAAACAAGTTGTATTAGTTTGTTCTTATACTGTTATGAAGAAATTTCTGAGACATGGTAATTTATAAAACAAAACAAAACAACAAAAAAACAGAAGTTCAATGGACTCACAGGTCCACATGGCTAGGAAGGCAAAGGAGGACCAAAGGCACGTCTTACAAGGTGGCAGGCAATAGAGTGTGTGCAGGGGAACTGCCCTTTATAAAACCATCAGGTCTCATGAGACTTAATCCTATTATGAGAACAGCACAGGAAAAAACCCGCTCCCATTATTCAGTTGCATCTTGTCAGGTCCATCCCATGGCATGTAGGGATTATAGGAGCTAAAAGTCAATATGATATTTGGTTGAGGACACAGCCAAATCATATCATTCTGCCCTTGGCCCCTCTCAAATCTCATTTTCTCACATTTCCAAACACAATCATGCCTTCCAAAAAGTTCCCCAAAGTCTTAACTGATTTTCAGCATTAAATCTAGAGTCCACAGTCCAACTTCTGATCTGAAACAAGACAAGTCTCTTCTGCCTATGAGCCTGTAAAATCAAAAGCAAGTTGGTGACTTCCTAGATACAATGGGGGTAAAAGCATTGGGTAAATACACACAGATGGGAAAAATTGGCCGAACTAAGAGGGTACAGACCACATGAAATTCCAAAATTCAGTGGGGCAGTGAAATATTAAAGCTCCAAAATGGCCTCCTTTGACTCAAGGTCTCACATCCAGGTCACACTGATGCAAGAGGTGGGCTCCCACAGCCTTGGGCAGTTCTGATACTGAGACTTTGCAAGATACAGCCTCACTCCTGGGTAGTTTTGCAGGCTGCAATTTATTATCTGCAGCTTTTCCAGGTACATGGTGCAAGCTGTTGGTGGATCTGCCATCCTGAGGTCTGAAGAATGTTGACCTTCTCACAGCTTCACTAGGCAGTGCCCCAGTGGGGACTCTGTATGGGAGCTCTGACCCCACATTTCCCTCTGCACTACCATAGCAGAGGTTCTCCAAGAGGGTTTAACTGCCCAATTAGTTCATCTTGCCCACTGCCCAGAAAGAGCAGACTTATCAAGACAGGGGAATTGTAACAGTGGAAGAATAATTCTCACACAGCTGGCTGTGTGAGTGACTAGGGTTTTATTATTACTCAAATTATCCTCCCAAAAAACAAAATAATCTGAGTTTTTAAGGATATTTGGTGGGTAGGGGGCCAGTTAATTGGGAGTGCTGATTGGTTGGCTCAGGGATGAAATCAAAGGGAGTCAAAGCTGTTTTCTTCCGTTGAGTTAGTTCTTGAGTGGGTGCCACATAACCGCTTGGCAGGTCCAGGGGAGGCCACCTGGTTGTTAGAAATGCAGAAACCTGAAAAGACATCTCAAAGGGTAGATCGTAGGTTCACAATAGTGATGTAACCTTCAAGAGTAATTGGGAAAGTTACAAGTCTTATGACCTCTGGAATTATGGCTGGTAATATTTTGAATTCCAGCCCCTGTCATCTTGACTTGGTGGCTAGTGGTCTTTTAGTAGTTTTACAAGAACAATTTAGCCTTTTGGGAAGGGCTATTATTTAAATTATAGACTAATTTTTTTTTTCCCAAGCTAGTTTGGCCTTCACCCAGAAATGAACAAAACAGTTTAAAGGTTAGAAGCAAGAGGGGGGTCAGTTAGGTCTGATATCTTTAACTATCATAATTTTCTCAGTTGTGATTTTGGAAAAAATCATTTCAAGGGCTCCAGCTCTGCTGAAAACTTCTGTCTGGACATCCATGCATTTCCATACATCCCCTAAAATCTAGATAGAGATTGCCAAATCTCAATTCTTGACCTCTGTTCACCTGGAGGCTTAATAACATGCGGCAACTCCCAATGTTTGCAGCTTGCACCCTCTGAAACCATGGCCAGAGCTGAGCTTGGCCTCTTTTATCCATGGCTGGAACAGCTGGGATGCAGGGCACCAAGTCCCAAGGCTGCACACAGCAGCGGGGTTATGGACCCAGCCTAGGAAATTATTTTCCCTCCTAGGCCTCTGGACCTGTGATGGGAGGAGCTGCCACAAAAGTCTCTGACATGTCCTGGAGATATTTTCCCCACTGTCTTGGCAATTAGCATTTGGCTTCTTGTTACTTATGCAAATTTCTGCAGCAGGCTTGAATTTCTCCCCAGAAAATGAGTTTTTCTTTTCTACAGAATCCTCAGACTGCAATTTTTTTTTAACTTTTATGCTCTGCTTTCTCTTGAATGCTTTGTCACTTAAAAATGTCTTCTGCCAGATAACCTAAATCATCTCTCTCAAGTGCAAAGTTCCACAGATCTCTAGGACAGGGACAAAATGTCACCATCCTCTTTGCATATCAAGAGTGACCTTTACTCCAGTTCCCAACGAAATCATCATCTACTTCTGAGATCACCTCAGCCTAGACTTTATTGTTCATATCACTCTTAGCATTTTGGTCAAAGCCATCCAACAAGTCTCTAGGAAGTTCCAAATTTCTCACATTTTTCTGTCTTCTTCTGAGCCTCCAAGCTCTTTCAACCTCTGAATAATATCCAGTTCAAAAGTTGCTTACATATTTTTGGATATCTTCATAGCAGTACCCTACTCTAACAGTACCAATTTACTGTATTAGCCCATTCTCACACTGCTTGAAGAAATAACAAGACTGAGTAATTTATAAAGAAAAAGAGATTTAAAGGACTCACGGTTCCACATGGCTGGGGAGGCCTGACACTAATGGCAGAAGGCAGAGGAGGAGCAGAGGCATGTCTTACATGGCAGCAGGCAAGAGAGCATGTCCAGGAAAATGTCCTTTATAAAACCATCATATTTAATGAGACAGTCACTACCAGGAGAACAGCACTAGAAAAACTTACACCCATCATTCAGTTACCTCCCACTTGGTCTCTCCCATGGCAAATGGGGACTATGAGAGCTACAGTTCAAGATGAGATTTGGATGGGGCCATAGCCAAACCATATCACACATAGTAGAATAAGAACTACAGACTTTAAAATAAAAGTTTGTGTTACCACACAGACATTAAAATAAAAGTTATTTTGAAATAAAACAATATAAATATTCAATAAAATAATGGAAAGTATGGGAACTTAAATAATTGGAGTCTATGAGAAATAACAAAATTAATATTCTAGAGATTAAAAACAAAGTATCTCAAACTTAGGCCATATAGACCATGTTTAACAGCAGACAGGACATGGCAAGAGATAAATAAGTAAATTGGAAAAGATATAAATGGCAAATAGTCAATGTGAAGCACAGGGCAATAATGATAGTTTTTGAATGGACGCAGTAAAAGAAAAATGTGAGCACATTATAATATCTAACATATGTTGTTGGGTTTCCAGAAAGAAAAGAGAGAGAAAATAGAGCAGAGATAATATTTGAATATGTGATATCAAAAATTGGTACACTTAAACTCACAAATTCAAGAATCCCAGTGAAGTCCTACCAAAATAAGAACAACGAGAACCACATGTATATACTTAGTCAAATTAATGTAAGCTGAAGTCAAAGTGAAAAAACATATCTTAAAAATAATAGCTGGGCTTTGGGAAGAGACATACAACATGACTTTGAAATGAGCCTTAGTAATACTAACAGCTAGATTGTTTTCCATAAGAAATGGAGCCAGAAGACAATAGAAAGTTATTATTAAAATGCTAAGTAAAACAAAATCCTAATAAAGAGACCTACCAACCTATGATAGTATCCCTAATAAAAATATCATTCACAAGTTAAATAAATTATTTTTAAACAAAAAATTGGTGAGATAATTTATCAGAAGAAGAACTAATAAATTAATTTCTTAAGCTAAAATCAATGATACCACATGGAAAGCAGAATCACAGTAAAATAATGAAGATTATCAAAGTTTTAATATATAAATAATTATAAAATAATATTGTTAATATGAAATCAGCAAAATCTTGGGATATTTATAATAAATATGTATATAAATATATGACAAATATCATAGAATGCATGGAAAAGGTGTGAACAGACTTCTATATGCTTTGTAAAATCTTTGCAGTTTTGTAAAAATACTAATAGTACTAAAAAGGATTTATTGTAATAGGAATGCATTTTGTAACTTAAAGATGTTAACAAAAAATCAATAAAAGAATGTATAACTAAAACTTAATAGAACTAATTGTATAAGAATGTATGATTAATTGAAAATAAATAAATTTACCTAAAATGAATGAGAAATAATGAAACAAGTTGCAAAATAGTTGACTTGAAACTACCTATGTTAGTAATTGCTTTAAATGTACATGTACTAAACACTCTAATTGAAAAGCAAACTGTCCAATCAATTAAAAAATATAACTATATGCTGTTTAAAAAGGACAAATATTAACTACAATAACACAGAAAGTCTGGAAGAGGAAGGATAGAAAAGATATACCATGCACTCTCGAAAGAAAGTTACTGTAGGTAAACACAAACTCTATCAATGTATCAGACCATGTTGAAAGTAACAACTTTTATTCTTTGGACCATAAACCCACATACAGAAGAAGATTATTAAAATATGCATTTAACAAAAGACTTTATTTATAATATATAAAGCAATTCTGAAAGTCAATAAAAACAAGATAGGCAATTAAATTTAAAACTAAATGGTAGGCTGGATTCAGTGGCTCAGGCTTGTAATCCCAGCACTTTGGGAGGCTGAAGTGAGAGAATTGCTTGAGTCCAGAAGTTTGAGACCATCCTGGGCAACATAGTGAGACCCTTTCTTAAAAAAAAATAATAAAAATTAGCCAGGTTTTGTGGCATGTACTTCAGAGGCTGAAGCAAGAGGATTACTTGATCCCAGGAATTCAAGACAGCAGTAAACTAGGATCATGCCACTGCACTTTAGCCTGGGTGACAGAGAGGCTACTCCCTGTCTATACATAAATAAATATAACACAGTAAAAAAACCTGAACAAGACTTTCAGAAAATGATATGTACATGGCCAATAAGCACATAGGATGATGATCAACACAGCTAGTCATTAATCAAATGAAAATAGAATCTCAGTGAGATACTACTACAAACCTACTGATGACTAAAATTAAAAAGACAAATAATACCAAATGTTGACAAGGATGTAAAGGAACTGAGAATCTCATATTTTGCCAGTAGAAGATAAATTTCTGTCAGTTTGTCAGAAATCATTTTGCCTGTGTCTACGATATATACATACATCTGGTGAGCCGCAATTTCACTCCATTAGATTTTATCTTCCCCATGACATGAGCAAGAATACTCATAACAGTTTTATACACTATAGCCATAAATATAAACTGCCAATTAAAGAAGGAGTTTCACTGAGGAGATATTGGTCAAAGAGTACAAGTAGTTAGAATGATGAATAAGTTCCAGAGCACTATTGTACAGCATGGTGACTAGTTAACAATTATGTATTGTATATTTTAAAATTGTTCATAAAAGAGATTTTATATATCTTCAACACCAAAAAATAATAAGTATGTATGGTGATGGATATGTTTATTAGATTGATTCTGTCATTCCTCAATTTATACATATATACAAATATATATGCTTTAAGTATATATTGTTTTTGTTTGTTAATTATACCATAGTAAAGCTAAAATAAAATAAATAAAAGAAAATGTGGGGTTGTGTACCATATGGAGAAATAATAATAATAGTAACAATTGTTATATAACCCAAATATTTCAAAGAATGATAGTTAAATGCTACATAGTTCATATTAAAATTCTGGTTATATTATTTATATAAAGAAGTCAAAGCTTAAATATAATTGATTTATATTTTTAAAAGTAAACAATTTTATAATATTTGGAAATGTAGAGGAGAGGGCACTTCTGAACTCTCAGTAGAAAGCCGTCATTGCCTGACATCAAAATCTGATATATAAATTATAATAGAAAACTACAGAAAAATGTTTGTCATAAGTATAGGTGCAAAAAAATTATAAAACTTTAGGATACAAAATCCATCAATATATAAAATGTATACTACATCATTGGTATATAATTTACATACCATACAATTTACTCATTTAAGGAGTATGATTCAATGGCTTTTAATGTGTTTACTGAGGTAAGAAACCATTAATATAATCAATTTCAGGAGATTTTCGTTACTCCTAAACAAACATCCACACCAATTATTTTAATGCTTGCATACTACTGCATTATGTAGGCACACTGTGGTTACTAAAATATTCTCAATTATTGAACAATTAGATCATTTATACATTATGATATTGTTCCAAACACACATAAATAATAAACACTGGATGTGATGTGTACCCAAAATATGTTGACTTGATCATTACACATTCTATGCAGGTAAAAAATATCACATGCACCCTATAAATATGCATAAATCTTTTTAAACAGTTTTTTAAATTAAATATTCTGATGAACATTCCTGCAGCCAAAATTCGTGTAAGAACACTATGAGCATATGTGCAAAAATTGCCAGATATATGCCAAAAGCTTTAAACATCTGGGTAACTTTTCATGAAGAAATATCTTTCTTGTAGATTATTCAACCCTGGCTGTTAGCATTTTTAAAATGGTAAACATCAGAAAACTCATGTTATATTTGTGTATTATTTTGCCTTCCTTCAGTTATTACCAAGTGGAATTCTTTTTCATATTTGGTTAGATGTTGTGGCTTATTTTCTGCCTTAGAAATATCTTAAAACTTTTTTGTTTTTGTTCTTTTCAGTTTCTGAAAATAACCATTTCTATCGTAATTATTTTCTATCTTATTTCAGTTGCTGCTCTTTCCTCTTTTTGTAATTAAGGCAATATTAGCCTTATTTTTCTGTTTTTGATGACAATGCAGTTGTGTTTTAACTTTTTTAGGAATGATATTCCTAGGTTATTAGGAACTCATTTTTCATCAACAGTGATAGTTCATCAAATTGGTAATAAAATTTATTTTACTTGATGACATACGTTATTACTTCCTTGATGTTAAACCACTTTGCATGTAAAGTGTAAAACCTTTTTCTAATCAACTAGAATTTTCATATCTATACCCAAGTCTTATTGCAGTTTTTGTGTTATATTTCTGTTTTTTAATATACAGGTATTTCTCACTTGGCAAAATGATTAGCATGTTTCAATATTTTTTCTGTGGTAGGAGAGTTTAGTTTTGAATTCATAATTTCTCAAAAGTATAGAGATATTTCAATGTAAAGTTGTCTGACTTTTCAGATTATTTTGAGCCAACTGACATAATTTTATTTTATGTTTATTTTTTCCAACTTCCATTTTAGATACAAGGGTATATGTGCAGGTTTATTACATGGTTATATTTCACCCAGATAGTGACCATAGTGTCCAATAGGTAGATTTTTGACCCAGGACCTCTCCCTCTTCCCTGTAAAAGTCCACAGTATCTATTGTTCCCATGTCATAATTTTTATTTTTTTCATGAGTATAGGTTGATTCACAGTTTATAAGTTTTCTATTTTTAATTTTGATATCTTGTGGTTTCCTAGAAAATAAGTCATATTTTCTAGATTTCCAAATGCATTAGCAAAGAGTAATGCATATTTTCTCATATAATCAAGTTATTAATACAGCCCTTGCTATTCCTGATTTATTTGTATTTTATTATACATTGTGTATTCAGCATGACAGAGGTTGCTGTAGTTTGTCTTTTGAACCAATTTATAGCTTTAAAAGTAAATTAAAATATATTACTATTGTATAAGTTACTAATTCATAGTTTCATTATTTTTATTTACTTAAAAATACAGATTATTTTTATAATTTCTCAGTTAAAATGTGGTAATGTGACATGATGGATTTAACTTTGACAGCTTTGGCTGTAGTTCATGCTTTAGTGAAAATCTTTGTTTTATAATCTTTTTGATATATATTTAGAATCAGTTTGTGACCAACATATGACTGATTGAGAAATGAGTTCTGGAGGAATGAAACCAAAAAATACCTGTTATTCAGTATCATACGTATTTTCATTTGTGGTTAATTGACGATTCCAATAACGTCAGAGCTAAAGAATATATAAATACTCCAATGTTCCACTATCAAATTGAGATGGCATAAAGAATAACATCTTCATGATAAAAACATAATCACAAAAACAACTGTGGCTTCATTTTTATGTCATGTGATTTAACCTGAGGTTTAATAACCTAAAAAATAAACCTGGATACCACAACAAAGTGCTTTCAATGAGCTCTACAAAATGACATTCTGGCCAAACTTAGAGGGTGGTGTGTGTGTGTGTGTGTAAATCGATAAATATATGTCCTCTCTTTTATTTCACTATCAATGCTAGTCCTAGGATACTTTCTCAGAGATCTATGACAAAGTATCTTTGGAAGTTTAATCATTTCTTATAAATTATTTTTTTTCAGAAAATTTCATGTTTGAGTTAAAAAAAATTAAAAATTGCTTTAGTAACAGCATGTATATTGACTTTGAAAAATAATGCTAAAATGATAATTGATGGAGAGAAAAATTGTATTTTCTTCTAAGCATGTGTAGTGAGTATTTCAAAGGTAATCATGAAGCATAAGATAAACTAAGAAAAATACATATACTGATAATGTATATATATATATACACACATATATATGGGAAATAAATAATGATATAAATTTACAAAGCTGAGAAAATTAAGGGACTGTATTATGTCTGGTTTTATTTGAAAAGACTGTTATGTTAGTTGAGATGTAAGGGTTGAAACATGATTGTTATGATTCTTGTACTTATCAGAATAATTTTACAGATGACATAGTATATACCTACTAATATAATTACTATTCACTCCAGGAAATAATTGAAGTCATTTATTAATTTTGAGATTTTTTGTCCAAAACATTATCGTAAGAGCTTTTCCATATTTATATGGACAAGTGTATTCAGATTTTTCTCATTTTTCAGATAGGAATAATATGTGCTAGGCACACAACTGATTACAAAAATACAAACATGAATACGGGACTAGAGTATACCTACTCACGTCTACAAATGGGTCTGTGATATAAAGGTTGTATTTGCCAACCAAATGTATCTTGCCTTCTAAATTAGATTCCTTTCAAATCCAATACTTCCCCTCTATACTGGAATGTTGGTTACACACATTCAGGGGAATATTGTACATAGTCATACATCTAGTATTAGTCAGCAGGCTAATTATAATACAATCGTCTATGTGGTATAAACTACGGATGTAGTACATTCAGCTCTATCCTCATGGGGCTTTCATGCTTTTGGGTATGATGTTCACTGTATCTAAAGTGTCCTATAACGTACAAACTAGCTTTAGAATCATTTCTCATCTTTTGAGTCTGACTTTAAGTGCTATTTAACCTGTGAAGAATTTGAATTTTTGGGCCAATCTTAATTTGCCAACGAAAATTGACTATGCTCTCTCTTTTAGTCTTCAACTGTGCCATAGCATGGATAAAACTTAATTAAGTGTACTTATTTTTGTAATGGTAAATCCTTTGATGTCAAATACCATGTTCACTTGTTTTGATTCAACATTCCCAACACATTATCTCAAATCTTATTTGTTTACTGAATAAATGATTACATGAATAAACATACTAATGAATGAATAGAAATCAACAAGTCAATTAAGTTAATAAAATGGTCAAATTTGTCACTTAGACTTCAACCACCTCAAAGAAACATGGCTATTACCTTCAAAAGTTGAAATGTGAGCTTGTTTGGAAGTTATAGAAGAAAACAGCATACTTAGTTGTTTTCTTAGCAGTGTGTCACGGTCACTTCATTATGATGCCAACATCAAATTGGGTTCTCAATTAGCATTTTAGGGGTTTACAAAACTACATGTATTACAGAGCTTCACATATGGCTGAGTTGTAAGAACTCAAAAACAATAAATGGGTTCCTTAAAAAGTTAAACATGGATTTACCATAAGACCCAGAAAATTCTTCTCTTTGGTTAATAACCAAACTAAGCAAAACGAGACATTTAATCCCTCTATATGAATATTTATAGCAGCACTGCTCACAATAGCCAAAGGGGGAAAACAATGCAAATAAATGTCCATTAACTGATAAATGGATAAACAAATAATGAATTTCATACAATATTGTGTTCTATAGCGATGAAAAGAAATGAAGTAGTGATACATGCTATGCACTATGAATCTTCAAAATATTTTGCTAAATGAAAAAAGCCAGACACAAGAGGTCCCCTATTGCATGTTTTTATTTATATGAAATGTCCAGAGTAGGCAAATCTGTAGAGACACAGACAGAAAGCAGGTTGATGGTTCTCAGGGGCTGAAAGAAATGGCTGCTTACTGTGAACAGTCTATTAAGGGTTGTTAAACAATTTTTAGAACTAGATAAAGGTGGTGGTCATACAAAATTGTGAATATACTAAATGCCACTAAATTGTATACTTTAGTACCGTTAATTTTATGTTATGTGAATTTTACCTTGATTAAAAATGCATCAATGAGGTTGTAGGGGAAACATCAATAAATATGAAGGTACAATTAACTCATATGGGATTAATTGATGTTATTTCTCTTTCTTCACTTTACTAAATTCATGTTTTTGTCTAATCTTCTAAGAGTTGTGAGAATTGACTTAAGAGTTTACTGATAATAAAATTCTCCCAAAAGGAATAAAAATACTTAAGTACTAGTATCTTCTGCTTAGAAAATAAATGTGAATTTATTACTTTGGTGTCAGAGTGTTGATTTTAATTAGGAAAGAACCTATCTGTCTCTGAACACCGTGCAGGTTCTTTTTAAAAAGCCAAAATTAATTCCATATACCACTGTCACAATAAGTAATATAACCTATTCACTCTAGAATTTGAGTTGTTAGCTCTGTCTTACAAATAAATATAATTTTATTGCTTAGTGTTTTTTAAAGTGTGAAAGGGGCCATTGATGTCATGTTGCAAATGGCTGTAAGATGGTTTTACATCTGCAATCTACAAAGAGACACTGATAGATGGGACCATAAAAGAATACTTGTGAAGCTAGTCCTCTATGTCACTGATGTTTTGCAGTAGTTGTGAGTGTGGTTCTATGAAGGATTTGATATACGGTGTTGCTGAAGTAGTATGGTCCATTTTTTCACTTGGAATTAATTCAACGCTTTCTCTTACGGAGGAGCCTCTGCTTCTGTTCTGCTGTAATGACAGCATCCTCATTAGAAAGCCCAGAGGGATTCCTTAAAAATGTAAATGAGATCACATCACTGGGACTACCCTCAAAATCCTCCAGACTTCCCATTTCTTGGAAAGAAAAGTTTAAAATTCTTACAGTGGCTTGCAAAACCTTTCCATCTTCTATTGCTCTGCGTTCCAGAGCTTTGGCCTCTATGCTATTGATTGTGTACACTAAATATGCTCCCATCTTAAGATTTTCACATTTGCTGTTTCTTCCACTCAGAATGTTCTTCTAGAGATATTTGCATGGCTCAGTCTCTTAATTTCTTCAGGTCTGTGATGGCATGTCACCTTATTGTGGAAGTTTTCCCTAACTCTTTTATTTAAAGGCTGGAAATTCCCCAGCACTTTTTATTTATTGTTGTTTTATTTTCTCCATAATAGTCAAGCCATCTGACATACTACAGATTTCATTATTTTTTAATTTATTGTCTGATTCCCTCATCTAGAATGTCAGCTACATAAAACCAGAAAGATTTTTGTCTGTTTTGTTCACTGCTATACTACAAGCACCCAGAAATAGGCCTGCCCTTAGTAGGCACTTAGTAAATACTGGTAGAGTCAGTGACCTGCTTGGTATGTGGTGATCTGTTCAATCTAAAGAGTCAGATGATTCATTCCTGCCTGTCTTTAGTTATGAGTAATATTTTTCCCCTTTGTAACTTCCTCTCTGTAATTTCTTTTTGAAAGTCCTATTAGTCACATTTCTCCAATAGGTTGTCTTTTTCACTCTATTTTTTAAAGAGACATCCTCTTACTCTGTCACCCAGGCTGAAATGCAGTGCTGTATTCTAGCTCACCATGGCCTGCAAGTCCTGGGCTCAAGTGATCCTCCTGCCTCGGCCTCCTGAGTAACTAGGACTACCTGTGTGTGCCACCACCTCCCGCTAATTTTTAAAAAATATTTGTAGACAAGATCTTGCAATGTTGTCCAGTCTGCTCTTGAAATCCTAGCCTCAAGCGATCTTCCCACCTTGGCCTCCCAAAGCACTGGGATTATATGTGTGAACTACCACACTTGGCCTTTTAACTCTATTTTCAAGAGATATTCTAGATTATATGTTTTATCCTTTCTAATGACTTCCAACTTTTAACTGATGATATTAGATTTCTATACATTCTCATTTGTTCTCTCATATTTGCTTTTGTATAAAAGCCTTCCCTTTTTTAGTGATGAAATTGGTATTATCCCAAATATACTTGAGTAGTCTAATTATATTTTTCTTTTATATTTCTTCCTTGAGTTGTATGTATTTCTTCTAGTGTAAAATATTCAATTTAATCCTTCTGATCATTCTATTTTGTACAATTTTTTTTTCAAATATGGGTTTATCTTTGATGGTTAGTCATTTTGTAAAAATCAAGACCTAGGCTACCTATTTGTAGAGTAGACTGTTTCCCTGATAGGTGCCTTCCTTGTCTGAAAGGGAAGAGTTCTGTGTAAATGAATAAATATTGTAGCCTGCTCAACTTTTCTTTATTGTGCATTGGAGGATTGGTTAATAACCAATTCACTCTGTTTCTTATCAGTTCATAATTAATTAAAACAGAATCACGTGTGCTGAAAACTTTCCAATGAGCCTGACTTTCCTAGGCTGAACATATTATTTCTTTAGAGAACAGTCTTTTGGTAGTAAGGACTGGGATACTTCTGTATAAACCGGAATGGAAGGTGGCCAGTGTGGTCAGATGCAGCCATTTCTTTTATGTTCCTTTAAATATTCACCTTCTGTGTTGGTACTCCCACCTGCACATCTTCCAGTTCTGACTGTCTGGTATTCCAGAGCTGTGTTAGGAAGATTGGCTTCCACCTCAACTGTCAGTAGCACTTTCAGATTGGCTTATTTCACTTAGCAACAAGCATTTAAGATTGTTCCATATTTTTTCATGTCTTGATACCACATCCCTTTTTATCACTAAAGTATTCTATTGTATGAATGTACCACAGTTTGTTTATCTATTCACCTGTTGAAGGACATGTTGGTTGCTTCCAAGTTTTTGCAAATATAAATGAAGCTGTTGTAAACATTCCTGTAAAGTTATTTCCCAGCTTTATCGAGATATTAATTGACAAATGAAAATTGTATGTATTCAAGTTGTACAACATGATGATTTGATATACTTACACGTTGTGTCATGACCACTACAATTAATCAACACTTCCATAACCACACATAGGTATGCTTTGCGCGTGCACCTGTGTGTGTGTGTGTGTGTGTGTGTGTGTAGGGAGGTAAGAAAACTTAAGATCTACTCTCTTTTAGTGAATTTCAAGTATACTATATAATATTATTAACTCTAGTCACCATGCTATAAATTACATCCTCAGAACTTCTTCATCTTATATCTGAAATTGTGTACTCTTTTACCATTATCTCTGCATTTCCCTTATGCTTTCAGATTTTTGTGTGGACATAAGTTTTCCACTGATTTGTGTAATTATCAAGAAGTATACATATTGAATTGTATGGTAACACTACAGTTATGTAAGTAACTGACAAACTGTCATCCAAAGTGGCTATACCATCTTGGATTCCCACCAACGATGAATGAGAGCTCCTGTTGCTCCAAATCCTCATATCTTAATACAATTTTGTAAAAGAATTGTAGTTCAAGAATACAAAAGGTGCCCAATACAGAAAATTCAAATTTATCCCTAATCCTATTAAAAATACTATTTTCTGTTACTATGTTTGTGTGTATTTTCATACACACAATCATACAGTATGTTTGTTTTCTGCCTTTTTCATTTAAAGACAAATCATGAAAAAATAGCATATTTTTGCATACTCTTCAGAAGAGCATTTATTATTACTATTATTTTTTTTTGGAGATGGAGTCTCACTCTGTCACCCAGGCTGGAGTGCAGTGGCATGATACTGGCTCACCGCAACCTCTGCCTCCCGGCTTCAAGCAATTCTCCTGCCTCAGCCTCTCAAGTACCTGGGACTACAGACACATGCTGCCGTGCCTGGCTAATTTTTTGTATTTTAGTATACATGGGGTTTTACTGTGTTGCTTGTCATTATCCAACATTTTTGTTGAAAGACCCAAAGTCAAAGAGGATAGTCCATGGAGTAAATGAATTACAAATCCATCTAATTCCAAAAGAGAAGAATGTAACTTTAAAGACACTGAGCCTATGCTTTTACAACCTGAATTTCCTGCAAAAATGTGAATTCTTCTGAAATACAAATAATCATTTATTTTCACAGTATGGATTAGGAAAATTTTGCAAATTTTAAATATTATAGACAAATTAATATCTACTTTATAATACATTATAGTTTACTAAATATTTAATATTTAATACTTCAAATTATAAATATTTAATAATATTTAATAATATTTGTATACTTAGTAGTCAAGGCCAAGTGTGGTGGCTCATGCCTGTAATCCCAGCACTTTGGGAGACTGAGGTGGGCAGATCACCAGGTCAGGAGATCAAGATCATCCTGGCCAACATGGTAAAACCCCATTTCTACTAAAAATAAAAAAATTAGCTGAGCATGGCAGCACGCACCTGTAATTCCAGCTTCTCGGTGGGGCTGAGGCAGGAGAATCATTTGAACCCAGGGGGCGGAGGTTTCAGTGAGCTGAGATCACGCCACACCACTGCACTCCAGCCTGGCGACAGAGGTAGACTCCGTCACAAAAACAACAACAACAACAACAACAACAAAAAAAACAAAAGTCAAATGTTTAACCTTTCTTCTCCAGTTTTATGGTTTTCAAAATACTCAGGAGAAATGTGTATCTTTCCTTGAGGGTGCAGGGGAATACCTGTGATATGTGATATGTGGCTTTTTAAGAAAGCTTTTGCTGCTTTTCCCCCCTTTTTTTGGAGAGAGAGAATCATTCAGTCACTCAGACTGGAGCGCACTGGTACAATCATTGCTCACTGCAGCCACAAACTTGCCTTGGTCTCTCAAAGCACTGAGATTACAGGCGTGAGCCTGTGGAAAGACAAGCTGCTTTTATGCATATTCATTTATTCATCACACATTTTATTTTTAAAATTATTTCTAGTGCCTTAAGTTGAATGTTCATTTTTTCATTTTTCATCTATTATTTTTTAATATATGAAAGAATTCAAAACTATGGATTTTGCTTGGAGTATAAATTTGGTTGCATTTTATAGATTTCTATATGTAATATTCTAATTATTTATTGCTAATGGAAGTTTCACATTTTCCAGTTTTGCTTGATGGTTGCTTATAAAAGTTTTGTTGTTATGGTTATTTATTTTCACATCTGAGAGTGTGTTTAGTTTTATGCATAATTTATAATTGGTTAAAATCTTCTGCAACACCATCTCTAACTCCTACTTTGCACACTATTCTATAGACAATCATTTTCTTTTATATTTACCAAGTATCTCTTAAATGCAAGTCATAAGTCTGACACTATACTAGGATGTAATAAAAAATATACATGAACCATACAGTGTATCTGGATTCCAGGAACTTACAGTGTTGGTCTAGTTGCATACAGTAAACAAATAAGAGCAAACGTGGTAAACATTGAGATCATATATATAAAATTTGAGTGGGGTCACAATTGGTAGACCATGAGATTTCAGAGAAACTCTTCATAGAGATGACAGGTAAGAAGGGTTTTGAGAGGAGAGGTATTTACCTAGTAGAAAATATTTGGACGGAAGCACTCTGAATAGAGAAAAACATTCTCTATTCTAAACTCTAGGAACTTTGAAGAGGGGTCCTTCCTGTTCTGTATGATCTCATATTCTGTGCTCTATCCTGTCCACTTCCCTCTCCCATAGATACAATTTTTCATTTACTTTCTTATTTTAAACTTCTTTCTTCCCACTCACTCTTTCCTTCTAAACTTATGGGTGTATCCAGATGGCACTCATTCTAATGCACATGTACACACACATAATTCCTCTTAACTCTTCGTCCGGTTCAGCTCCTGCTGTTGCCCATAATCAGAACTTTCTATCATGATTTTCTCATTGTTACTGCTTTTCTCAACTCATTATAATGTGACTCTTATCCCATGAATGGCAGGAATTTATTTCACTGAGATCACCACTGACCATCTAATTGCAAAATCTAATGGGCATGTCTCATTATTCTTACTTTGGAGGTACATATATATTGCTGCCACAATCCCGATATTATCTGGATTAATATTGTTTGCATGTTTCTCCCTTAATAGGCTATAAAAACGTGATGGTAAGAGATACTATATATTATCTATCTTTGTAGCCCTAATGTTTAGATCAGTGCTTATTATATAATAGACACTAAAAAATTTAGTGAACTCAGTGGTGTCAGCAATTCTTCAGATATTTACTTCTCCTGGGGAGATTCTTTGTGGTGTGCTGATGTATTTAGGTCAGTCTGGCCAATTATCATTTTCATGTCCTAAAGTCGTTATGAGCACTTTAGCTCCTGAACGTATGTATTACTTTGATGATATCCTTACTAATGCATTGGTGTCTTAGTCCATTCAGGCTTCTATAACAAACTACCACTGACTAGCTGTTTTACACACAGGAGGAATTTGTTTCTCACAGTTTTAGAAAACCAGAAAGTTCAAGATCAAGGTGCCAGCAGATTTAGCGTATGGTGGGGGCCACTTCCTGCTTCATAGACAGCATTTTTTGTTGTGTACCCACATGACAGAAGGGGCAGGTAAATATCTCTGGAGCTGCTTTTATAAGGGCACTGATTGCATTCATGAGGGCTCTACTCTTGATGTAGTTATGTCTGAAAGGTCCCACAACCAAATACACTGACATTGGGGATTAAATTTCAACATGCAGTTTTTTTATGGGACGCAAACCTTCAGGCCATAGCAACTGATATAAATGTTGAATCAGTCCCTCATTCAAAAAGAGTTTCTGTCTAATGGATGTAGATGTTGTGAGTAGAGAATCAGGGACCCCACTGTTGTGGAAAGCAGGCCCTTCAAATAGGGCAATTTTTGGCTGGAAGGTTTTGTAAGTTTCAACAGGCCATAAAAGTTTCATTTGAGACTAACTTTAATTCTCTGCAATATATGTGTGTGTAATGTGTGATGTATAAAGTGTTTTTGTATGTGTGTGTGTGTCTGCATATGCATAGACACATGCGTGTGTGTGTCTGTTTATCTCATAGGGATCTTGGTTTTACATCCAACAAAAAAGTATGGCTTGTCTTACTTCTGCTTCTCCCTATCAGCCCTTAGAATTCAACCTGCTTCCTGTCACAGAAATGTATATACCTATCTTAAAATAGGGTTTTTTTTAGCCTCCTTTGTCTCTATTATAATCTTGGAAACTTGTCATTATTATTCAGATTAGCTCTACTACTGTATTAGTAATAATTAATGTATGTAAGGATGTATGTGTGAGTGTGTGGGTATTTGCATGCATGATTTTGGTTTCCTCTTGAATTTTACAGAACAGATTTGTAATTTACATCATTTGGATACATAATACATGCCATTTGAGTAAATTTTCTTTTTCATCTTTTGAAAATTAACAATGGCTATCTGGAGCCAAAGATTTTAGCAGATAGCAATACGGTTTCTCTTTATTATAGAATTGACATTTTCAATTTTTATTATAAAAAGCAACTTGAAATCTTTAATTGCCTGGGTTTTATGAATGTATTGAATTTTCTAATTTCAATGTTAATGCATACATATTTCTTTCTAGACTTCTTTTAAGTAACAAGCAACTGGTTTGGCATGCCTTTAATCAAGATTTATCATGACCTTATTAGAAAGTTAATGTTTGAAAATTTACTCTCTGATGAACCACCAATTTTGTATTTTACGTGTATCTGCAATTTCCAACAGTGAAGAGGTTGTGTGCAAATGGAATTAATTATCCTCTATTTAGTTATCACCTCCTTTATTCCATTTCCTGTAATAGATAAGCTTGTTTAAGATATTAAGCAGGAAGATCAAGGATCTAAATGGTAGGGAAATTTTTGAATTTCTTAGAGTTCATTTATTATGTTGATAAATCTGGCCTCTTTGATAGTTTGACATTTTCATAGAATTGACTGTTCATTAGCACCATTGCAGACTGTATAGCTACCTTCTCTGCTTACATTTTCTAACCTCAGGATCTGATTGAGAAAGAAGACATTTCAAATCATATCTAAGTATATATGACTCAATCATTGATTATGTCAGTTTATATCTACACATGGAAATATAAATATATGTATATGTGTGTGTTTCTATATTGCATTTAATATAATGCTTCGTAGAGTATTTTAGTATGTTAAGGTGGTTATTTTATATTTCAGAACTCCTTTCCCTTAGAAATAGATTGTTTGAAGTACATTTTTTATTGAACTACAGTATCTATTCAGAAAAGTACAAGAGTCCTAAGTGTAAAGCTGGAATAACTTTCTTAAAGTGAATGCATGTATGTAACCAGAACATAAACAAGACCATAAAACAAAATTACTAGTGCCTAGAATCACCCTTATATTTCTTCCCAAACACTCACTTCTTACAGTACAATTTTTGACACCATGTATTATGGACTGAACTTTCGTTTACCTCCAAACTTTCTATGTGGAAATCCTAATACACAATGTGATAGTATTAGGAGGTAGAGCCTTTGGTAGCTAATTAGGTAATGAATGTGGAGCCCCCACGAATGATGCTATGCTCTGAATGTTGGTATCCTCCCAAAATTTTTATGTTAGAACATAATACCCAATGTGATAATAGGTGGGGGGAAAGTAATTCAGTCATGGGAACTCCACCCCCATAAATGGGATTAGTGCTCTTATAAAATAAGTTTAAGGGAGCATTCTGGTTCCTTCTATACCTTCAAGCATGCGAGGACACAGCATTCATCCCTTCTACCATGTGAGGACATAGCAAGGGTGTGCCATCTATGAGGAATGGGCCTTCATCAGACACAAAACTGGTCAGTGCCTTAATCTTGGACTTCACAGACTCCAAAATTGTGAGATATAAACTTCTGTTATTTATACATTACTCATTCTAAGGTATCTTTTTATAGCAGCCCAAATGGACTAACACAAATTAAATTAATGCCCTTATAAGAAGATAAACCATAGCTTCCTTTCTTGGTTGTTTGCTTTTCAACATGTGAGGACACAGTAAAAAGACATCCATCTGCACACTAGGGAGAAGGTCATAGCCGTTTCGAAACCTGGCAATACTGGCAATCTTATCTCAGACTTTCAAACCTCCAGAACCATGAGAAATACATTTTTGTTTTTTAAACTATCCATTCTATGGCATTTTTGCTATAGCACATCACTGGGAGGATTCCCCTTCAATGGAATTGAATGCAATTCAGTTTAATTAGTGTTCAATATATAGTGCTGTTTCTCTGATTACCAGGATTCAGGAGTTCAGATCGAAATTTGAGTGGTCATACCATTCATTATTACCTCTAATGGACCACAAGCAAAAATTTTGCTTCCTGTTCCTGTGACTTTATGCTCTGCTGGCCTAGAGGTCTTAGTTGCAGAGGGAGGGATGTTTCCAGAAAAAGATACAAGAATGATTCTATCAAACTGGAAGTTACGACTGACACCCAGCAATGTTGGGCTTCTCATGCTTCAGTCAACAGGGCTAAGAAGGGAGTTACTTTGTTGTCTGGGACGATTGATCCCAACTACCAAGGAGAATATAGACTATGACTCTACAATGGTGGTGAGGAAGAATATGTATAGAATACAAGAAATCTTGTACAGATTCTCTTATTATGACTGTGCACTATAATTAAGATAAGTGAAAATCTAAAACAGCCCAATTTAGGCAGGACTATTATTGGCATAGGCCCTTCTGGAATTAAGGTTTGGTCACCCTGCCAGGTAAAAAATGACAACCAGCTAAGATGCTTGCAAAAGGTAAATGGAATACAGAATGAGTTGTGGAAGAAGGTAGTTAGAAATACCAGCCATGACCATGTGACCAGTTTTCAAAAGGAGGACTGTCATCATAAAGAGTATTCTATTCTTCTTATTTTGTTATGAATACAGTTGTGTGTATACAGAAACACATGTGCGTGAGTATATTTATACGTGTGTGTGTAAAGTAAATGCCTTTATTTGCCCTCTTATTCTCATTTAAAATAAAACATATTGACTTTATATTAGTATTTAAGTATAGTTAATGTTACATCATAGTATTTAACTTATGGGATGTCAGGAGAGGAGTAAATGTCACTCAAGGACTGTACTTTCTCTTGTGGGGAGATCAATGCATTTTTTGTTGTATGCAGAATAGTTGCATTATGTCAGGAGGAATTATGACCATTTTACTGTCTTAATTTGGAGATTAAGTTTGGCTTAAGGAGATCTGCATATGTGCCCAGTTGACAAGGGATCTTCTTGTTATGGTTCGTTTAATGTGTCAACCTGACTGTGGTAAGGGATGCTCAGATAACTAGTAAATCATTATTATGGGTGTTTCTGTGAGGGTGTTTCTGAAATAAATTAGCATATATATTGGTGAACTGAGTACAGTTGATGAACCTACTCAGTGTAAGTGGGCATCATCTAATCTGTTGAGGGCCTGAATAAAATAAAAAGCCACAGAATGGGTGAATTCACTCTATGTTTCAGCTGGGACATTTGTCTTCAGCTGCAGGTGAACAAAAGTGCTGTGGTTCTTGGGCGTTTGAATTTAGACCAGGGCTTAGACAGTGGTTCCTCTGGTCACTGGGCCTTCGCACTTGGACTTTGTCATTTAACGTCAACTCCCCTGAAGCTCAGGCCTTTGGGCTTGGACTGAAACTACACCACTCTCTTTCTTGCAGATAGTAGAACATAGGACTTCTCAACCTCCATGATTGTGTAAGCCAATTCCTTATAATAAATCTTATATAGATAGACAGAGATAGATGATTGATAGATAGATAAATAAATAGATACATAGATAGATACATAGATAGATCTTCTATTGCCTCTCTTTCTCTGGAGAACCTTAAGGCAAATGATTGAACATCTTTTCACGTGCTTATTTACCATCTATAGATCATTTATTAGTGAAATGTCTGTTCATGTCTTTTGACCATTTTCCAGTTAGATTATTGTTAACTTTTTACAGTTGACTTTTAAGACTACTCTACATATTCTGAATATGAATCCTTTGTTAGATATATGGTATAAAATATTTTCTCCCTGGTTTTCTTCCTCTTAAAAGAATCTTTAGACTCTGATGAAGTCTAATTTATAGGTTTGGCCATCCATGCGGTACCCCAATATGTTGTTATGCTATGACTAACCTGCAGTAAAATCCATCTACTGAGTTTATAATTTTATTTAGTTTGTTTTTTCAAAATTTCTAGTTAAAATAATAAATTCTAATACTCTAATAAAATTATTCACTTTTTCCTCTTATCTGCCATTATTTGTCTTCCAACTCTAATTTCTAGAATACCTCAGCTCCATTTTTATTTTATTTTTGAATCTTCCTTTTGGTTATGGGATTCTGTCTTTTGGTAGGAGGAAGTTTTAGATGAAGGCAAGACATTAGTTATCAAAGAAGTTAGACACTCCATGTGATATTATTTTCCTGCACACACAGTTTCGAATTTGCTAAGCAGAGAGAATGGGGACTGTCCATTTTAATCTTACTAGAGAGACTGATTTTAATAGGAGCTTCATTGCACTTTTTGTAAAGCTTGGTAGACTTCTGCTTTGACACTGATGCCAGGGTATACAATTTCATCTACAGTGTGCCATTGTGCCAGTGTCTAGACCTTGTAATTGTGAGTCTGGTATGATAACTGAGTTCCCTTCACTGGCTGGTCCTCAGCTTTCTTTGTCATCTCCTGAGAAAAATAAATTGCAGAAAACTTTACACCACTTTACAGAGGATATCAGCTTAGCTTTATACAATACACATGCAATGTCCAGTTTTCTGCTATTTAATACGTTGAACATTTTGTGCCTTAAAGCTTTCAATTTTCTCTCTAGTTTGTTGATCCTGACAAACACTTTGCTTATATCTCTGTCTTTCAGCAACAATTCTGCCAGAGCAAAGACTGGATTTTCTTCTCTCAATTCATTTATGACAAAATGGACTCTTGAGGTAAAAGCACCTACTCAGCTCTCAGTACTTCTCTTCTCTCCCAGAATCTTAAACACCCTGGTCCTTGTTTCTTTATTAGCTTCCTAATGCTTTTAAGAAACTTTATTTATATTTTATGTAACTTATCTACTGTCTTTTTTTCTGTGAGGCATTGGTTGGCTTTGAGATACTTTATTTTTTTGTTGTTTTGAAGTATTTTTAAAACATCAAAGCACCGAAACAAAGGCACAATCAATTTTGTTTATATTTGCATCTTGCACAAGGATTCTAGTATTACATAATACATTTGGAAGATAAATTTGCTATATTTTTAAACTATAAGTAACATACTGCTTTTGTGGAATAAAAAAGTGAAAATTTTTGTCCTTTTGTTTGTACTCATAAAGTCATTTCTGTGTTTTATTTAAATTTGTGTATTCTAAGTGGAATTGAATGGACAAAAGAAAAATTATTTGATTTCAAATCATTTGAAGTCAGTAACAGATTTCCTCATTAAATTTTGTTTGCTGCTCTACGCTTGAATTTTTAAGAATAACTTTCCAGCTATTAAATTGCCATGTTATAACATCACTTTGATTATTGTTTATAAGGATCTTGTTACAAACTGCAGAAATGTTACTAGGTAAAATGAGTGTTTGCCCTAGCCACGAGAGATGCAATTTAGAACAGTGTGATTTCCATTTGTTCATAGAGATGCGATCCCCACCTCTACCCAAAGATCCACAGGCACTCAGGGTGCATGGTGGCTCCCATTTATCCTTAGGCCCTTCCCTTCTGGCCAGGGTGCTTGGGCGTGTCCACAGCGTACACCTGTGTCTGCACATTTGGGGAGGGGCATGTTCTCAGTGGCCATGCAGGGTGGGAGAGAACTGCAGCTGCTGCCCAGACCCTAGGGCAGTCTCGGAGGCCAGGGGCCTCATGTGGCCAGTTGGCCAGCATTTCCCACTCACCATCCCCTCCTGCCATGTGCCCATAGAGTCTTTCTTCCCCAAAGGAGAGGTCTAGCTAGGTTCAAGCCAGAGGAAGGATACAGGGATTAAAGTGATCCATTTGCATAGAGCAAGAGGTTCTTCACCTTAACCATTTTTTTTTCTTTTTCCTTTTCTATGTGAGAGGTTTCTTTTCCCACCTCTGCACTCTGCTTTTGATAGGGAGGCAACAGAGGAGCCATCCCACTGGCTAATAACTGCTAATTTGGCAAAGGCCATCAGGGACTTAATCTAAATAAATCCATGCAGTTCCTGAGACACCTTTTTGTCCCAAACACAATTCCAAACTTTGGTTGACGCCCCAGAAAGGAAAACCAGATCTGAGGTATCCAAAGACAGGAAACAGGCACAGCATAAATGGGCAAGACTAATTCCTGTTGATTAAGCCCCTGCTTCATGGAAGGAGGTCATGTTCCATGTAATGCATAGATAAGGCATATGGAACTCAAAGGTTGCCAACAGTAGGGAGAATAGAGGCATAGGTGAGTGTGGATAATTCCTATTCTCTAGGCCCTCCCTGCTTCACCGGTGCAGGCCACAGTGGCACCCATGGATGGCATCCATCTATGGTCACCGGGACTCAAGGATGAAAAGACAGAAGAGACAAGGGGGACTCCCATTTTCTCTCTTCCTCACAGCCTGAGTTTTCCCTACAAGACGGAAGGGAAATGAGGAATGCCTTTTTTCCTCTCTTCCAGAATGGGCAACCAAATATCTTCACCATCCTCAGTGTATAATTCTCTGGAGTGTATCCTGAATTGCTGGGACTGCTTTGACCCTCAGACTCTGGAGGAAAAAGGTCTTATAGTATTTTGCACAAAAGTTTGGCCAAATTATGATTTGCAGAAAGGACTGCCATGGCCTCAGGAAGGAATTGTTTATTTTGATACCAACCTACAGTTGGACCTTTCCTGTAAACACGAGGGCAAATGGTCCAAGGTCCCGTATGTGCAGATTATCTTTACCTTGCAGGATAATCCAGACCTTTGCTGACAGTGTAGGATTTATCCAGACCTCCTATTTGACATCTCAGGAGAGGCTGCCAGGGACAATCCCAGGGAACTAAAGAAGTAAACCCCAGAGGCACAACCAGCAATGGAGCAAGCTCCCTCCAGCCCTGCTCCTCTGGGTCCACCCCATCTTCCCTATCCAGTTTATTTCTCTCGTTTGCCACTCCTAGAAATCCTCAGGCTAGAAAATCCTCAGTCCCACTCTTGCCCCTCCTACAGATGCTTGGTGAATTTGGCCCCAGTAAGGTTCAGGTCCCCTTCTCTCTGCAGGGCTTAAGGCAAATTAAGGGGGATCTTGGCAAGTTTTCAGATGACCCTGACAGATACATAGAGGCTTTCCAGAATTTAACCCAAGTATTTGAACTCTTCTGGAAAGACGTTATGTTACTTTTGAATCAAACCTTGACTAACAGTGAGAAGCAGGTCAATCTGCAAGTGGTAAAGAGATTTGAGGATGAGCTTTATATCACATATAGTGTCAGGGAAGGGGTCAAACTTTATCCAACTGGAAAAGAAGCAGTATCATCAGATGACTGAAAATGGGATCCCAATGACAAGATGGAAGAAGGAAAGAGGCGACACTTTCAGGTGTACATGTTGGGGGCTTATGCAGGACTAGAATGAGGGCTCTCAGTTATACCAAGCTATCCATGAAACTAGGGATTTGATGAGAATCCCACTGCCTTCCTGGAAAGGTTAAGGAAGAATTTGGTAAAGGACTCCTCTCTATATCTCCTGATTTAGCAGAGGGACAACTAATCCTAAAGGATAAATTTATTACTCAAGCAGCCCCTGGTATCAGGAGGAAGCTGCAGAAACAGGCCCTGAGACCAGATAGTACTTTGGAGAACCTCCTGAAATTGGCCACCCTGGTCTTTCGTAATAGAGATAAAGAGGCCCAGGAGAGTGAGAGGAGACAGAGGAAAGAGATGGAGGCTTTAATGGCCACTATGCAAGCCCACAAATCCCAGAATCCCCAAAGTCCACCTGTTAACTACTACAGATGTGGTAAGCCACAACATTTTAGGAAGGATTGCCCAGGAAGCATGAGGAAATGACCTAGACCCTGTCCAATCTGCAATGAGGATCACAGGAAGGTGGACTGTCCCTGGGGATGCTGGTCACTGGGTCCAGAGCCAATCTCCCAAACGGTCCATCAGGACTCATGGGTCCCAGGACTCCCCTTTTCAGCTCTGTTGGTCCAGACCATCATCACCATCCAGGAGCCCTGGAGGAAAGTGGACCTCCTTTTGAATACTGGAGCTGGTCTCTCAGTTCTGCTATTCAATCCGAACTTCTCCTCTCTTAGCACAACTATGAGGCGTATCTCAGGAAGGCCTTTAATCTGATATTTTTCTCAACCACTTATTTGTAGTTGGGGAGACCTCTTGTTTTCCCATGCCTTTCTAATTATGCCTGCAAGCACAACTCCTCTGTTAGACAGGGATATTCTGCCCCATATGGGGACCACCATCTTGATGGCCCCAGGAAAAACCCTTTGACTCTGCCTAGTGGAGACTGATATTGACCCAGAAGTTTGGGCATTTTGAGGGAAAACTGTCCAAGCCGCATCTGCCATACCAGTCTGGAGCCACCTTTAGAATACCACCTCCTTTCCTAACCAAAAACAATAGCCCTTGAAACCGGAAGGTAGGAAGTAAGTAGAAGCCATCATTGATAATTTAAATGGACAGGGCCTCCCCAAACCCTGAAACAGTCCTTGTAATACCCCAATATTGGGGGTAAAAAAATCCAACAGGGAATGGAGACTAGTTCAGGACCTCTGCCTTGTTAGTGAGCTTTTGGTTCCAATACATCTGGTTGTTCCCAATCCATATACCCTACTAGTCCAAATATCTGAAGGGACTAAATGGTTCACAGTATTGGACCTAAAGGATGCCTTCTTCTTCATAGCATTACACCCAAACTTCTAGTATTTGTTTGCATTTTAGATTTTCTCTAACCAAACCATCCAATTAACCTTGACCATATTACTTCAGGAATTCCAAGACAGCTCCCACTTAATTGGGCAGGCATTGTCAAGAGACCTCTCCAAGTTCCTTCATTTTCAGGTTAATATTTTACAATATGTAGATGACATTCTCCTCTGTGCTCCAACTGGAGAAATCTCTCAGGAGGGCAGTAAGGCTCTTTTTAATTTTCTGGCAAACAAAGGACATTAGGTTTCAAAATCTAAAGCTCAACTCTATCATACTTCAGTGAAGTACCTAGGCCTTGTCTTGTCAGAGGGGACCAGGGCACTGGGCAAAGAAAAGATTAAGCCCATCTCTTACTTTCCCTCCCCTAAACCCTCAAGCAACTGAGGGGATTCTTAGGCATTACAGGATTCTGCAGACTATGGATACCTGGGTATGGTAAAGTAGCACGTACCTTATATCACCTAATGAAAGAAACTCAGGCAGCTAAAGCTCACTCTCTAGTTTGGGAACTGGAGCCTAGAAAGGCCTTTGACCCACTAAAACATGCCTTGCTTAAGGCACCAGCCCTTAGTCTCCCCATAGGGAAAATGTTGAATCTTTATGTATCAGAAAGAAAGGGAATGGCCCTGGTGGTTCTAACTCAGGCCCTGGGTCCAGCCCAGCAGCCTGTAGGCTACTTAAGCAAGGAGCCTGAGTTGGTGGCCAAAGGACGACCAGCCTGCTTCTGGGCAGTTTTAGTGGTAGCCTTGCTGGTACCAGAGGCTGCTAAGTTAAACGTGGGGAAAACTTAACTGTTTATACTCCACGTAATGTGGCATGACTTCTGTCCTCTAAGGGGAGTCTCTGGCAAAGTGACAGCCACCTCTGAAGGTATCAAGCTCTGCTATTAGAGGGATCTGCAGTCCAATTAAGAACCTGTCAGCAGTGAGATGGCCCCAGATTTCTGGTCCACTTGAAGCCCCTTGGTCTGGAAGGGCCCCATAAGAGAAATAAATCCTTAATAGTCTCTCATCAATATTCTCTCATATTCATTTCATACCGGGCAAAACTTAAGCTCCATAAGTGAAGGAGAAATAAGATCCTTTTCAGACAAGAGAATATTATCTCATATTCATTACCTTTAGTTCAGATGAAAGGTTTTGCTTTGGGTATCTGAAGATGTTTCATAATGGTAAATGCACTTCTCAATATTTCAATAATAATTCTGATTTCCAATAGTCTGTCTATTCTCATTTACATTTGCTGTAAATTTCCATATTTGATATCCTTAACTATATATCTAGACATCATATTTTCACTGCTTCCCAAAAGAAATTTGTCTAGCATTGTGGACAAGAGAAGTGTTAGTGGAATATGTTCCAAATATTATTTTCAGACTGATTCTGAAACTCGCTCTATATCTTCTGTGGCTGAAAAAAAAATCACAATTATTTACATGTTCTTGAACCAAAACACTATGAAGAATACCCTATCTTGCTCAAATCATCAGTTGTTACATTGAAAGATTAGCAAGCTGTTAGAAAAAAGTATTCCAAAATAATACTTGTTGGTAGCCCTATTTTATAAATCTGTGCTTCCTGGGGGACATTTAATAAAGTTAATTCAATCTTACAGATAATCTATATTAACCTTGCATTCGGTACAAAATTATACAATATAACAGCTCAAACAGATGTTCACAAATTCAGCTTCTGCTTAAACATGTCAGCTGAAAAGATGCTAATTTCCAAGGCAACATGTTTCGTTGTTGGATAGATGTACATGGAGAACCTGAGAGAGTGGAAACATAAAACAAAGGTACATTCTTCATCCAAGCTAAACATAAAATCTGCCTTCTTGTAACTCGAAACCATCTATTTGAGTTGGACACAGCTCTGATAATAGCAAAAAAAGTTGTAGGAAAAGGGTCAAAAAAGAAGGAAAAAAATTCCTCCCTGGCCAGAGACCTCTGTGAGCTAGAATAGTATTTCTTCAAGCCACAAGAAGCTAAATAGACTGTGAACATTCAGTCAAGGAATTGACAAGAATAACACTAAACTACTAACCGATTTTAAGATGTCCGCAATTGTTTAACTTTATTTTTATCCCATTGACATATATATTCAGCATGTCATTTTTTTGGTATATAAAACAATGATGAATACTGTCCATCTCTAAGAATTAAAAGGGAAAACCAGTCTATTTTCTTCTAAGTAGTTATGTAGTTTAAATAATTTAGTTTTTTGTTGACAAATTTCATAATTAACCTAAAACTGCCACATTGTACTTTAATTATAACATTGTTCTCCAATATGGATATAAGGCTGACTTTCTGAAACAGCTACATATTTTAATAGCATGAACTTGTACTTGTTTAGAATAAATCTTATTCATAGTCATTATAAAAATTAAGACATCTACATACATTATTCAATGAGATTAATCCTGTGGATTAACATGTGAAAAATAAATATCCAAGAGAAAGTATTATGTTGCTAATGGCACAAAAAGAGCTGAATTCATAGGTAATTATGATACTATCAGAAGAGACCTTGACCTGTAAATTTGGTCACAAGCATGTATTTCTTTGATTGAAATCTTCTTAGGTTACATAAATGAGTTGTAAAACAAATTTTATTAATTTAATAAAACATGCTGATTGCTTTAATAAACTCATCAGATGATTGCTTTTGGAATCGCATAGATGAAACAAAGAATCAGTTTAAAGGCAAACAATTCAGTAAGTTCTCAGAAGGAGACAGCCTATATTGGAAGTTTTTGCTATGCTTAGGAGAAAGTCCCTTTGCAAGGGGCTGGGGGATGGGAATGAGGGTGTGTATGGGAGCTGGTTGGCTGTGCTATGGGCGTAACCTCCCCTACAGTAATGATCATTATTATTTTCATTAATTCACTTGTAATAAAATGAATATATCAATTAAGAATTCATTCAAAGCAATAAAATGAAAATAATATCTGCTTAATACATTTGTGGTAAATGTTAAATGAGTTAATATGTGGAAAGTACTTGGAAGAGATGTTAGCACAAAGTAAAAATGTATGCCTGTTACATTTTTCCATTTTTAATAAATATCAGATGCTTATTATAGGCCAAGTACTTTGCTAAGCTTAAAGATAGAATGTTGAAAGTACAGTTTTGATTTCTGTTTTCATAAAATTTACAGTCATGTGGAGGATACAGAGATTGAAATAAAAATTACATAAATAATTATGATATTGTAACTGTGTTAAGTACTCTGGAAGAGAGTTAAATGTTGCTATGTGAACCTATTAGGGAAAATTGGTGAAATAGCTAGTATTCTGTTCCCATTATTAAACTTTGTGATATTAGATAATAATGCCAGTCCCTGATTTCCTTGGGTTCACATCATTTTTTGCTATGGCCATCTTCTTTTTTAACATGCTTAGGGTGGGAAATTGTATAAATCTCACCATCTTTATGAGCAAACACAACAAAGTTTTATTGAGTAAATACTATGTTCAGGGCACTATTCCGTGTACTATAGGACTTTTAAAGATGAATAAGACATGGGTCTTATCTCTGAGGTGATCATATTCTCATAAATAGGGCAGGCTTATATACAATAGTCTAATACAAGACATTATGTGAAAAATATATCTCTTCGCCTCTTCTCAGTGCTTTTAAAAGTTTCTGGAACATAGTATGCACTGAATTAATACTTTATATTAGTGTTAATATTAATATTGTCATCATTGGAAAATATGTAATAGGAACTGACACTGGGGAAGTAAGTCAGGTCCAAATTATAGAAAGATTACTATGGTGGTCAAAATCCCCCACTTCTCATCTCCACTGACACTCCAACTTTGATCTAGATGCTGTTATAGAGACATAATCTCTCACCTTGCCTGTTGCAGAGTCTCCCCGTTGGTGCCCTTGACTCTTAATGTGTATTCTTCCATGTTCAAAAAATAGAACTATTTTAAAAATATAAGTCAAGTCATATGATACTTGTTCTCAGTATCATCAATGGATTCCAAATTAATGTATAAGGAAAAAAGCCTTATTTTGTTCTAAAATGCCCCACAGATCTGTGTTCCCATTATTTCTCTGACCTCATTTTTTATTCCTCTCTTCTTTAATTTTGCTTGCATTACAATGGCCCCTGGTATTCCATGAAAACAGTAAAAAAAAAAAACTTCTGTCTCAAGTCCTTTGCCTTTCTATTCCACCACTCTGGAAAAACTCTTTACCCAAATATCAGCCTGACCAACTCCTTCATTTAGTCCAAGGCTCTGTGCAAATCTCTCTGTATCAGAGAGCCTTTACCTTATCATCCTATATAAAATAGCACTCCAAACTACCCTCCTTAAATTTTCAGTATGCCATTCATCACCATCTAAAATATTATATTCACTGTGTTTTGCTTTAACTCTTCCCCCACCATAGATTATAAACTCTGTGACTGAAACCATAATTATTGTTTGCTACTATATTATCAGCAGAACAGTGCTTGACTCATAGTGAGTTCTTGATGAATTTGGTTGAATGAATCACTTAATGAATTGTCCCAAACTTATAAACTCAGGTTGAAGGTATCTGAAAATTCTAGTCTAATTCCAAGCCATATTGATGTATTGCTTACTATTTAAACCAGTAAAACATAGGCATTAATTGCTTTATCATGCAGTCTATTTTAATTAGTATAATTTTGACAAGACTGATATGCCGGTTTTGTAATTACTTTGTGGGTTTATATGTATGTGTTACATGCTTCGATTATAATAGAAATGCTAGATTTTAAGGATACTCAAACCTAAAAGAAAGTTTTGTCTTATAATTTTTTTATATAACTTGGCCATCATTTCTGTACACACAGATAACCACACACAACCTCATAGATGTGGTTTTACCAATATCAGTTTAAAGAAGGACACTATGTTGTGTGTTTTTTATCTGTACTTCTTTTTTTTATATTGAAAAAAACAGCTTTATTGAGATAGTCACATGTCATACACTCTATTTAAATATATATAATTTAACAGCTTTTAGAATATTCACAACATTGTATAGCCATCATGATAGTCAATTTTAGAATATTTTACCTGCACTTCTTAAGTTATCTGTAGTCTAAGAACAGTTTTTCTCTCAGTCTACCATGGATTCACACTTTTATAACACAAAATAATTCATTGATATAGAAAAACTAAGATATGATTCAAGCCTATGTTTTAAATGATTAGATTCAAGAGACATAAAATTTTCTGTAAACATTTGTTAACATTTTATTTCAATTTTTGTACTTATCACAAACCAGAATTAAACAATTCCTGGATTAACATTGGTACCTAGACCTAAATTTGAGTAACACTCCTTTATATATTAAATCACCAGCACCTCTCTACAAAGTATTTATATTCCAGCTTTTTTAAGGTAAAAACTGACTACAAGAGAAGTTAAAGTAATACAGTGAAGACTATTTAATAGGAACATTTGATGAAGTAGATCATTCCCACTTCCTTTGATTTCAGTACACCATGTTCTTCTGATTTGTGTTTTACCACTCTGATTTGTTTCTTTTCTGTTTCCTTCACTTCCTCTTACTTATCCAAATATTAGAATATTGTTGAGATATGTTTTGAACTCTCATCTTTTCTACATTGAAATACACTTCCTGGCTTCAACTGTGAACTAGAAAACATTGATTTTAAAATGTATATCTAATTTCTGATCTTTCTGCAAATTTTCACATTTGAGTATTAATCATTTTTTAAAGTATCATTTATTTTATGACGTGTTGACATCTGACAAAGACTGCTAGGCATGTAAAGACTGCCAGGGCCAGGGCTAGCAGATCCTTTGAGTTAGTAAAGGGCCAGGCTTAGAACATGTCTTGCATATATAATCAAACCAACCTTTGGTCTATAGACCAAAGTCTATAGCTCCAGTCACTGCCTTATCTAAGTCTTTACATGCCAAGCCAAGATTTACCTTGCCCTAAATTACCTAGGGCCAAATATCAAAAAACTGGAGACCATCTTCATAGCTCAAAGCCCTTTGGAATTATTCAGACCAGCCAATATTAGTTTTTTTATTCTTCCCTGCCATGCTTTTCTCATGGAACCCCCCCATGAAGACTCTGGCTCTGGATTCCACTTGCTTCTGCCCTTTTCCACCTGAGAAAATCCTAGCCCTTTGTGACATGTGGTGACCCCATTCTCTTGGACCTGGAACTATAATAAAATTTCTTCCTTCTAGGCCTTGTTCTTATTTGTTGTGTTTTGTTTTGTTTTGGTTTCTTTTTCAGACGGAGTTTCGCTTTTGTTACCCAGGCTGGAGTGCAATGGCGCGATCTCGGCTCACCGCAACCTCCGCCTCCTGGTTTCAGGCAATTCCCCTGCCTCAGCCTCCCGAGTAGCTGGGACTACAGGCACGCACCACCATGCCCAGCTAATTTTTTGTATTTTTAGTAGAGATGAGGTTTCACCATGTTGACCAGGATGGTCTCGATCTCTTGACCTCGTGATCCACCTGCCTCGGCCTCACAAAGTGCTGGGATTACAGGCGTGAGCCACCATGTCCGGCCTCTTATTTTCTTCTGTATCTACACTGACTGTGCCATATCTCATTCTTTGAACTTTTATGCATGCCCATATGCCTCACAAACGTATCCAAGTCAACATATTCAGTATTGAAATGATGATTATTGTCTCTTCAAACCTTTTCCTTCTGTGAATATTCCCTACATCAGTAAATGGAAACATACTCTATCAATAAACATAATTGGGAGACTTTAAAGTCATTCTTGACTTGCCTAGTTTATCCATTTATCTTTTATTATTCAATCAATTGGTAACAAAGGTCTACCTCCAAAAGGTATCTCAAATATCATTTACTACTCTATCTTTTATTTACAACTATCAGTATATTCCAGGACACAATCATTTCTATAATGGTCTCCTGACTGGCTTCCCAGTTTCTGCTCTTACTCATTCTTATCTGTCTTCCACCAACTGCCATGTAATCTACTTTTTAAAATACAGTAAGTTTGTATCTTGTTTTCCTGAGACAAATCTAATTTGCATCTATTATCTCATATAGTGATTAATTGTACCTCTTCCTTTTTATTGAGACAGTATGTACAATACAATGAACTGTCTAATGTTGTTGGTGGGGTGTTAGTCTCCCACTATTATTCTGTTGGAGCCTAAGTCTCTTTGTAGGTCTCTAAGAACTTGTTTTATAAATCTGGGTGCTCCTGTATTATTATTATTTTTTCCAAGACAGAGTCTTACTCTGTTGCCCAGGCTGGAGTGCAGTGGCCAGATCTCAGCTCACTGTAACATTCGCCTTCTGGGTTCAAGTAATTCTCCTGCCTCAGCTTCTTGAGTAGCTGGGATTACAGCCACACACCACCATGCCTAGCTAATTTTTATATTTTTTAGTAGATAGAGGTGGGGTTTCACCATGTTGGCCAGGCTGGTACTGACCTCATGATCTGCCCGCCTCAGCTTCCCAAAGTGCTGGGATTACAGGCATGAGACACGGTGCCCAGACCTCAGCTCCCACTTATAAGTAAGAACTTGCGGTGTTTGGTTTTCTCTTCCTGCATTAGTTTGCTGAGGATAATGGCTTCCAAATCCATTCATGTCCCTACAAAGGAGATAATCTCATTCCCTTTTTATGACTGCAAAATATTTCATAGTATATATGTACCATATTTTCTTTATCCAGTCTACTACTGATGGTCATTTGGGTTTATTCTATGTCTTTCTTATTGTGAATAGTGCTACAGTGAACATATGTGTGCATGCATCTTTATAATAGAATGGTTTATATTCCCTTGGGTATATACCCAGTAATTAATTGCTGGGTCAAATTATCTTTCTGCCTCTAGATCTTTGAGGATTTACAACACTGTCTTCCACAGTGGCTGAAATAATTTACACTCCCACGAACAGTGTAAAAGCATTCCTTATTCTCAGCAACCTTGGCAGCATCATTTTTTTGGACATTTTAATAATAGCTATTCTGAATAACACTGCTTGGCTCCCTGGATTCAGCCCCCTTCCTGGGTGTATGTGTGGACAAATCTCCCATTTTGCCTGGGATCCCGGGTCCAGAGTATGTAAAACTCCTGGGATTCCGTGTGTGCCTGAGTAGCTGCTCTACCAAAAGTTCACACAGCTCTGTGTATGGGACCCAAGGTTCTGGTGGTACAGGCTAAAGAGGAAATCTGACATACCAGTTGCAAAGATTCATGGGGAAGCATGGTTTCCTGGGCAGGGTGGCACACTCACTCGCGACTTTCCTTGGCTCCTTGCTGCTCCTTGGTGGGTTGTTGCCTGACCCTGCTTTTCTTCATTCTCCTGGATTTAGTTGTTTGCCTTGTTAGTCACAATGTGAGAACCTGAATATTTTAGTTGAAGGTGCTGAATTTACTCCTTTGATTTTGCTCCATAGGTGCTGCAGAACACAACTGCTTCTAATCGATGATCTTGGCCCCTTTCCCTTCCCTTTCCTCTACCTCTACCCCTTCCCCTACTCCTTCCCCTTCCCCTTCCCCTCCCAGTCCGTACCTTTCCTTCCCCTTCCCCTTCCCTTCCCTTCCCTTCCTCTTCCCTTCCCATCCTCCTTTCTCTTCCTCTTTCTTTTCCCTTCTTCTTCTTTCTTTTCCCTTCCTCTTTGTTTTCCCTTCCTCTTCTTTCTTTTCCCTTCCTCTTCTTTTCCTCTTTTCTTCTTTTCCTTTTTTCTTTCTCTCTTCTTTCTTTTCTTTTTCTTTATTTTTTCCTTTTTTATTTCAGTTGATTTTTAGGTACAAACAATTTTTTGGTTACATAGATTAATTCTGTAGTGGTTACATCTGAACTTTTTGTGCACTGATCACCCAAGTAGTGTACATTGAACCCAATGCATAGTTTTTTATCCCTCATCCCCTCCAACACTCCTCCTTATGAATCTCCAAAGTTCATTATATCACTCTGTATGCTTTTTCCTACCCATAATTTAGCTCCTGCTTATGCATGAGAACATATGGCACTTGGTTTTCCATTTCTGAGTTACTTTACTTAGAAAAATTGCTTCCAACTCAATCCAAGTTCCTGTAAAAAGCATTATTTTACTCTTTTTATGGCTGAATAGTGTTTCCTGACATATATACCACAATTTCTTTTTCCACTCATTTATCAATGGGCACTTGCATTAGTTCTGTATCTCTGTAATTGTGCATTATGCTGCAATAAACATGCACATGCAGGTGTCTTTAATTACTTTTTTTTCCTTTGGGTGGATACCCAGTAGTAGGAGTGCTGGACTGAATGGTAGATGTACTTACAGTTTGTTAGGAAATCTTTATACTGTTTTTCACAGAGGTTGTGCCAGTTTACATTCCCACCAACAATGTATGAGTGTTCTCTTTTCAACATATCAGTGCCAACATCTATTTTTTTTTTTTTTACTTTCTAATAATGGCCATTCTTGCAGGGGTGAGGTGGTATCTCATTATGGTTTTAATTTGCAATATATCTGATGAATAAGGATGTTGAGCATTTTTCATATGTTTGCTGGTCATTTTATATTTCCTTTTAGAAATGTTCTATTTATGTCATTTGCCCACTTTTTGTGGGGTTATATTTTTTCCTTGCTGATTTGAGTTTGTTGTAAATTCTGGATTTAGTCCTTTGTCAGATGCATAGTTTGCAAATATGTTCTCTTATCCTGTGGGTTGTCTGTTTATTATTTGTTTTGCTGTACAGAAGCTTGTTCATTTAATTATGTCCCATTTATATATTTTTAGTTGCATGTGCTTTTGGGGTATTAGTCATGAATTCTTTGCTAGGACAATGTCTAGAACAGTTTTTCCTAAATTATCTTCCAGAATTTTTATGGTTTAAAGTCTTAGACCAAAGTATTTGATCTATTTTTAGTTGGTTGTTATATAAGGTGAATGATAGGGATAGGGAATCCAATTTTAGTTTTCTACATGTGGCTATCCAGTTTTCCCAAGACCATTTATTAAATAGGGTGTCCTTTCCCCAATTTCTGTTTTTGTAGGCTTTTCCAAAGATCAGTTGGTTGTAACTACTTGGCTATATTTATGGATTCTCTATTCCGTTCCATTGGTCAATGTATATACTTTTATGTAATACCAACTTGTTTTGGTAACTAGCTTTGTGCTATAATTTGAAGTCCAGTAATGTGATGCCTCCAGTTCTTCCTTCCTTCCTTCCTTCCTTCCTTCCTTCCTTCCTTCCTTCCTTCCTTCCTTCCTTCCTTTCTTCCTTCCTTCCTTCTTTCTTATGATTGGTTTTGCTATTTGGGCTTTTGTTTTATGTGAATTTTAGTATAGTGTTTTATTCTATTTCAGTGAAAAAAATGATGTTGGTATTTTGATAGGAATTACACTGAATCTGTAGATTGCTTTGGGCAGTATGGTCATTTTAATGGTATTGAGTCTTCCAATCCGTGAGCACGAGATGTGTTTCCATTTGTCTGTATAAACTATGAGTTTTTTCAGCAGTGTTTTGTAGTTGTACTCGTAGAAAACATTCACCTTCTTGGTTAAAACAGTCTAGGGATTTTTTTTCTTTATTGCAGCTGTCATTAAAGAGATTGAGTTTTTGGTTTGATTCTCAGCTTAGTCATTGTTGCTGTTTAGCAGTGCTATTTATTTGTGTTCATTGATTTTGTAAGCTACCTGAGACTTTACTAAATTTGTTTATCAAATGTAGGAGCCTTTGGAGGAGTCGTTTTATTGTTTCTGTTTTCTAGAATTGCCTACTGCATCAATTTTTTAAATTTTAAGTTAAATTATTGTTACTGATTTAATCTCACTTTTTGTTATTTATCTATTTAGAGTTTCCATTTATTTCTGATTCAAGCTGGTAGCATTGTATATTTCCAGGCAGTCATCTATTTTCTCTAGATTTTCTAAATTGTGTGCATAGACATGTTTCTAGTAGTCTCAAGTGTTCTTTTGTATTTCTGTGGTGTCAGTCGTGATAAAAACTACTTTTTATATCCAACAGGTTTTTTTTATTATTACAACCTGGCAAATTTGTATTTATCTCATGGCTAAAATACTGAAGTAAAAGCTCCAGGATCTTTGTGTGTGTGTATGTGTGTATGTATATGTGTGTGTGTGTATGTAGATAGATAGATAGATAGATTTGAAGGCTTTTATAATAGATATCTATACTTACATGTTCAATTGGGAATTAAATCCATTTTAATTTCTCTCTAGCTCACCAGACTTTTTCTTTGTATCTTATGATGTAAGTTTTACTATCTGATTTTCAGTTGAGTTGTTTCCTTTAATATGCAAATTTTAGACTATTTAGCTGACAACTGCTTAGGGTAAGATAGAAAAAAAAAGGAAGTCTTTATGAATCTATAAGATGTACTTCTATTGACATGCTTAATATGTTTATATATTTAGGTGTTGTGTACACAGGGTTTTACTGTTAAAATATCCAAAAGAACTCTCATTAATTGGCTTGAAAAAACACTTAAATCAGATACTAAAGAAAAAATAATAGTCAAATGCTTTTTCAAGTTCACATGACTTAAGTAAAATCTTTACTAAATAAGCTGGCTTTAATAATGGTATAATAATATTAGAAATGTCTCAAGAATTTGCCAGCATATATTTCTGTTTGCATTTATTAATCAAACAATCATACTTACCTCTGCCAAATACTGCAAAGTGTCAAAATTTGGCATAGGGATCCCAAAACTAAACCCAGCCCAAAACACAATGCTCTTTGCTTGTGTAATCTTTAATAAATAAGACATTGGTATTGGTTTAACACAAATAGCTACATCTTAAATTTAGTAAGATTATCATAACTTCTAATATTGTGAATTTAAGTGGTCTAGTCCACAGGCAGTATGGTTTGTTATTGTCTTTGTTTTAAAGCTAAAATATAAACTAAGTTTCTCCCAATGTTAGTTTGGCCTATGCCCAAGAATAAGAAAAGACAGCTGGGAGGTTCAACACAAGATGGAGTCAGTAAGGCCAAATGTTTTTCACTATCTCAGTTGTAATTTTGCAATGACAGTTCCATAATTTTAAACGATGATTATCACAGTCCTCATAAATAACCTAGGTAAACAATTAAAATAATTAGGTAAATATAATAGGATAAATACTTGTAGACAAACTCATCATAATTTAGAATCTAAAGTTAAATAATAGATATCTCTTTATTTGGATATTTTTCAAAAAAGGAATATAAATCATTCTACTATAAGGACACATGCACATGAATGTTCATTGCGGCACTGTTTACAATAGCAAAGACTTGAAACCAACCCAAATGCCCATTGATGATAGAGTGGACAGGGAAAATGTGGCACATATACACTATGGAATACTATGCAGCCATAAAAAACGATGAGTTCATGTCCTTTGTAGGGACATGGATGAACCTGGAAACCATCATTCTCAGCAAACTGACTCAAGAACAGAAAATCAAACACCGCATGCTCTCACTCATAGGTGGGTGTTGAACAATAAGAACACATGGACACGGGGAGGGGAGCATCACACACTGGGGTCTGTGGCGGGGGAACTAGGGGAGGGACAGTGGTGGGGTGGGGAGTTGGGGAGAGATAACATGGGGAGAAATGCCAGATATAGGTGGTGGGGAGGAAGGCAGCAAACCAGATTGCCATGTATGTACCAATGCAACAATCTTGCAAGTTCTTCACATGTACCCCAAAACCTAAAACGCAATAAAATATATATTAAAAAATATATTTGTAGGAAAACATTCTTTCTATAAACAGTGTTTCAAAAAAGGTGAACAATTTTTTTCTAATTCAAAGCTGATTTAAAGATCATGTATAAAGGTAAAAGAAATCAGGAAATAAAGGAAATGTAAAGAAAGTTATAAAAATATAGAGGCTTTTTTTGGTAAGAAAGCTTAAAGATAAATAATCTCATATGAGAAAGTATCTTGTATGATAAATGTAGACCTAGAGCGAAAACACTGGATGTTTAAGAAAGAGGGATGTCCAAGACAAGAAAGTCAAAATATGTCATGAACAGTCTGTGTAGGTCACAATAAGATTCATGAAAAAATTATATTATCAAGTTATCATGTTATAATTTTTGTTTTGCTTAGGAAAAAACTGAGACTAAAAATTTTTTTAAATATATTTTATTGCACTTTAGGCTCTGGGGTACATGTGCAAAACATGCAGGATTGTTGCATAGGTACATACATGGCAATGTGGTTTGCTGCCTCCATCCCTCCACCCCCGTCACCTATGTCTGGCATTTCTCCCCATGTTATCCCTCCCCAACCTCCCTACCCCGCACTGTCCCTCCCCTATTCCCCCCAACAGACCCCAGTGTGTGATGCTCCCCTCCCTGTGTCCATGTGTTCTCATTATTCAACACCCACCTATGAGTGAGAACATTACAGCTGTGTATCTCTCTATATGCACTTTTAAGTATTGTTGACATTGAATTACAGGGTTTTGGTTCCTAGGTTTAAAAAGGACACCAAGTTATGCTAGATTTTAAACACTGCTAGCAATTAAAGCCCCAACTTAAGGCCTGGCAGGAGATGCCAATCAAGGATTAAAGACGTAAATTTAAAACCCAAAACCATAACAATCCTAGAAGAAAGCCTAGGCAGTACCATTTGGGATATAGACATGGGCAAAGATTTTGTAATAAAATTGCCAAAAGTAATTGCAATCAAAGCTAAAGTTGACAAATGAGGTCAAATTAAACTAAATAGCTCCTGCTCAGCAAAAGAAACTGTCATCAGAGCAAATAGGCAACCTATAGAGTAGAAAAAAACTTTGGCAACATATCCATCTGAAAAATGTCTAATACACAGAAGTGACAAGGAACTTAAACAGATTTACAAGAAAAAATCCAAACAACCTCATCAAAAATGGGCAAAGGATATGAACAGACACTTCTCAAAAGAAGACATTTATGTGGCCAATAAACATGAATAAAGCTCAATATCATGGATCATTAGAGAAATGCAAGGCAAAACTACAATGAGATATCATCTCACACCAGTCAGAATGGTGATTATTAAAAATATCAAGAAAAAACAGATGCTGGCGAGGCTGTGGAGAAATAGGAATGCTATTGCATTGTTGGTTGAAATGTAAATTAGCTCAACCATTGTGGAAGACAGTGTGGCAATTATTCAAGGACCTAGAACCAGAAGTACAATTAACTCAGCAATCTCATTACTGGGTGTATACCCAAAGACATATAAATCATTGTATTATAAAGATACACACACATGTATGTTTATTGCAGCACTATTCACAATACCAAAGACATGGAAGCAACCAAAATGCCCATCAATGATAGAGACTGGATAAAGAAAATGTGGTACATATACACCATAGAATACTATGCAGACAGAAAAAGGAATTAGATCATGTCCTTTGCAGGGACATGGATGAAGCCATCCTCCTCAGCAAATTAACACAAAAATGGAAAAACAAACACCGCACATTTTCACTCATAAGTGGAAGTTGAACAATGAGACCATATGGGCACAGTGAGGGGAACAACACACACTGGGGCCTGTCGGTTAGGGGGCATGAGAAAAGGGAACATCAGGACAAATAACTAATTTATGCAGGGCTTAAAACCTAGGTGACATATTAATAGATGCAGCAAGCCACCACTGCACACATATACCTATGTAAAAATCCTTCATGTTCTGTGCATATATCCTGATACTTAAAATAAATAAATAAGCAAACAAAGAAATAAATGACAGAAATGTGACCTGGGCTGGGCTCAACTCTGGGACTTTGCTAATAAGAATGTAAAATCAAACTGTTTTTAGATGGAGAAAAAAATGTCAATCAAAATAAACTGCATTAGTAAAACACAGGGCCAGAAATTAAGGCTATTCAACCCTTCCAGGCCCAGGGACTATCACAGAAGAGGTGAGCATATGAGACTGTAAGGGACAATTTTGAGAGATAAAATAAGTTCAGTTTCTCTATAAATTAATCACTAATATCAAAGGCACACTGATGAAAGACCAGCATATAGGCCTGTGTCAAATGAACAATGTTTTCTTGAAGAATTAACCAACTTCTAAATAAAGATTATAAAAGTTTTTAAAGGCTTATGGAAGTTATATCTTATAATGAAGATTAAAATTTTATAGATTGTTTATAAAATTTTGAAAAACATTTAATTGGCTTTATGCTGTTGTTACTGGGGCTTATTGTTTGGAAAATTAACTCTCCTCTCCCACATAATGAAGATTTTCACCTGCTTTTTGAAATTCTTGAGTTATCACTTCGGTCACATGAATAACCTATTTTACAATGACCTGTGATATCACATGTTTTAAACTTTTGATATTTGACAAACTTTTCAAAATCAAATTATAAGTTATGTCTTTTTATAATATAATTGATCCTTTAAGACATTAGGTTCCCTAAAGTATAGAATGACCTAATATGGTTTGTTTGGTATAAAAGTTAAACAGAAAACATTGCCAAATAGTAAATGATATTTGGGTTACTTTGGGCTGCATATTGGTAAATTTTTATACTGTTACAGAAAAATACCCAAGACTGAGTAATTTATAAAGAAAAAGAAATTTAATGGACTCACCTCACAGTTTCACATGGTGGGGAGGCCTCATAATCACAGCAGAAAGTGAAGGAGGAGCAAAGGCGTATCTTACATGGTGGCAGGCAAGAGAGCATGTGCAGGGAACATGACCTTTTTAGAACCATCAGATCTCATAAGGCTTGTTCACTATCATGAGAACAGCATGGAAAAAAATTAACATCCATGATTCAATGTCTCTCACCATGTCCCTCCCATGATACATGGTGATTAGGAGAACTATAATTCAGTATGAGATTTGAGAGTGGACACAACCAAACTTTATAATTCCTCCCCTGGCCCCAACCAAATCTCACGTCCTTTCATTTCAAAACCAATCACGCCTTCCCAACAGTCCCCCAAAGTCTTAACTTATTTCAGATTTAACTCAAAAGTCTATAGTACAAAGACTCATCTGAGACAAGACAAGTCTCCTCCACCTATGAATCTGTAAAATGAAAAGCAAGTAAGTTACTTCCTAGATACAATGGGAGTATAGGAATAGGGTAAATATACTTGCTCCCAATTGGAGAAATTGGTCAAAACCAAGAGGCTAAAGGCCCCATGCAAGTCCAAAATCCAGTAGGGCAGTCAAATCTTGAATCTCCAAAATGATACCTTTTGACTCCCTGTCTGACAACCAGGTCATGCTGATGTAACGGTTGGGCTCCCTCCACCTTGGTTAGCTCCACCCCTGTGGCTTTGCAGGGTATAACCCCACACCTGGCTGCTTTCACAAACTGTCCTTGAGTGTCTGTGGATTTTCCAGGTGTATGGTGTAACCTGTCAGTGTATCTATCACTCTGTGGTCTGGAGATCAGTGGTCCTCTTCTCACAGTTTCATTAGGCAGTGCCCCAGTGGGAAATATGTAGGGGCTCTGACTCCACATTTTCCTTCTGTACTGACCTAGCAGAGGTTTTCCATGAGGGCTCCGCCCCTGCAGCAAACTTTTGTCTGGTCATTCAGGTGTTTCCATACATCCTGTGAAATCTAGGTGGAGGTTCCCAAACCTCACTTCTTGACTTTTTTGCACACACAGGCTCAACACCACATGGAAGCCACCCAGGCTTGGGGCTTGCACGCTCAGAATCATGGGCCCAAGCTGTACCTTGACTCCTTTCAGCTACACCTGGAGCTGAAGCAGCTGGGATGCAGGACACAAGGTGTCCTCAGGCTACACACAGCAAGAGGCCCTGGGCCCAGACCAAGAACCCATTTTTCCCTCCTATGCCTCCAGGCCTTGATGGGAGGGGCTGCTGTAAGGGTCTCTGACTTGTCCTGGAGATATTTTCCCCTTTGGGGATTAATGTTTTCCTCCTTGTTACTTATGCAAATTTCTGCAGCAGGCTTCAATTTCTCCCCAGAAAATGGTTTATTTTTCTTTTCTTTTTCTTTTTTTTTTTTTTTTTGAGACAGAGTCATGCTCATTGTCCTGGCTGGAGTGCAGTGGCACAATTTCAGCTCACTGCAACTTCCACTTCCCAGATTCAAACAATTCTCTTGCCTCAGCCTCCTGAGTAAATGGGATTACGGGTGCATGTGCTACCATGCCCAGCTAATTTTTGTATTTTAAGTAGAGACAGGGTTTCCCCAGGTTTATCAGGCTGGTCTTAAGCTTCTGACCTCAGATGATCCACCTGCCTAGGCCTCCTGAAGTGCTGGGATTACAGGCATGAGCAACAAAGCCTGGCCTGGGGTTTTTCTTTAATTATCCCATCATCAGGCTGCACATTTTTTAAATATTTATGCTCTGCTTCCTCTTTAACACTTTGCTGCTTAGAAATTTCTTACCCCAGATACGCTAAATCATCTCTCTCAAGTTCAAAGTTCCACAGATATCTAAGGCAGAGGCAAAATGCCACCAGTCTCTGTGTTAGAGCATAGCAAGAATCACCTTTATTCCAGTTCCCAACAAGTTTCTCATCTGCATCTGAGACCACCTCAGCCTGGGCTTCATTGTCTATATCACTATCAGTATTTTGGTCAAAGCCCTTCAACAAGTCTCTAGGAAGTTCCAAACTTGCCCACATATTCATGTTTTTTGAGGCCTCCAAGTCTCTACGAAGTTCTAAACTTTCTTACATTTTCTTGTCCTTTTCTGAGCCTTTAAAACTGTTCCAACCTCTGCCTATTTTCCAGTTTCAAAGCCACTTTCACGTTTTCAGATATCTTTACAGCACCCTTCAGTACCTCAGTACTAATTTACTGTATAAGTCCATTTTCATACTGCTATGAACAAATACTCAAAACTGGGTAATTCATAATTTAAAAGGCTTAATGGACTCACAGTTCCACTTGGCTTGGGAGGCCTCACTATCAGGATGGAAGGCAAAAGAGGAGCAAAGGTACATCTTACATGGCAGCAAGCAAGAAAGCATGTGCAGGGGAACTGTTCTTTATAAAAACTTCAGATCTCATGAGACTTACTGTCATGATAACACCATGTGAAAAACCCACCCCCATGATTCAGTTACCTCCACAGGGTCTCTCCCATGACATATGGGGATTATGGGAACTACAATTGAAGATGAGGTTTGGGTGAAGACACAGCCAAACCATAGCATGCTGTATTTGCATAAATATGTTATTGGCATGCTTTCTAAAATTGCAGGAAACTACTATAATTCTGATATCACTTCGTATACATTATTAGTAATAATTATAATTGTTATGTTAAATTATTGTTTGCCACAGAGTTAACAAATATCTTTTTCAATTGTGTCTTTGACTTTGGCTGCCCTATATATTTTTGCTGTCCATGGACAATTGTTGCCTTGTTTCGGTCATCTTTAAAAGATGGTTTTATAATTATCTATAAAACTCTAATAGGTACTCTTGAATGCAGGTTTCTGATAACTTTGGAGATTGTGACATTAGAATGAGAAAAACTTTCAGGACACATGGAGAGCTGAAATGTTCATGAATATCAAGCAGAACAGGAATTCACTGCATAGACTAAACTAATAGAAGACTGAAGTACTCTTTTTAACTTTTTACTTAAAACATTGCTGATTTCTTTTTTTCAGAGTCAAGGAAATATTTTCTTTGAGCGATTGACAGTTTTTAACAATTTAGTATATTCCTATGAACAAAATTTGGAGCGTATTTCTTTCTACCTGATTTCTCCAGAATTTGGAAACTATTTTTGAGTATTATTAAATTATGGCAATATGCTTATTTGTGTAAGTGCAAGAAGAATCTATTTTCATTTGTAACAGGACACAATTGGAGAAACTGGTTATTTTATCAAGGCTTTGACTAGAATGGTGTGTTTTCCTTTAAGGAATCAAACTTAATTTAGGGAGCCAATAAAATCCCCTTGGGACAACTGGCCCCATTTCTTGTCTACACAATCCTTGTGTAGTGTTTCTGACCTTTGGTAATTAAATAATGATACGTTCTGATAGGGCCAGAAGCCCCAAGTTTTTCATGGGACCTCGAGAGGAGAGGAATTCACCCAACTCATAGGTATTTTGTGGTACAAATCCATGGCTGGGCTTGGCTATCAAAGTCTTACTGGAGTTATGGAAGAAAGTTCCATCAAAGCCAATTTAAAAGCCTATTTAAAAAGTAGTTATTCTTGCTGCACTGTATACAAATAATCATGCCGAGTATAATAAAGCAAACCTGTCCTACCATAAGTTGTCTACAGTAAAAATGGGGAAATGGAGAGAAAAAAACTATGTTTCAAAAACTATAGTACACTTATTGTTAGATTCTAGTTTTACCTAATATTTTTAAATTTTTATTATTTTCTACAGTTTAGATCAAATCATAATATTATTGGCTACAAGTCTTCAAAATAATATTTTCAGTTTTTTTCCTTTTTCTTCCATTTTTCTTAATTTGGTGTCACTGAAAACTAAGATGTGGTTTCTTAAAGCCCTGCAAAATGAAGCTAGACAAGTTAAATTTCAGCAGAAAATAACAGCAACATGTTTGCCTATATAAGCCATTTTATATCTGCCTACTGATGCATACACTTCAGAGTAATATGGCATATATGAACGTTCCATGATTTTTCTTCTGTTTGTAGTTGTTTTTATTCCCTTCCTCCCCCTATTTTCTTTTCATAGGACGTGAGACTTCACAACCTGCTAAAAATGAGCCTTTCTAATAATTTGGACCTACCCATCTAGGAATAAATCATTCTAGCCATGAGAGATCAGACGATACCTGAGACTAAATATTCATTTTCTTCTAAAATGCTTTCTTCAAAATATTTTTAAAAGAAAAGTGGGAGTGGGAGGTGGAAATTGAAAGAAAAATCTTGGGGCCCCCAAATCACTGAGCCATGGGGAAATGTCAAACTGGAAACTGCTTAGGACAAACCTGCCTCCTATTCAATTCAAAGTCACCCCTCTGCTCACTGAGGTAAATGCATATCTAATTACCTCCTTTGAAGAGGCTAATCAGAAACTAAAAAGAATGCCTTTGTCCCTTATCTACCTATGACCTGGAAGTCCCCTCCCTGCTTCAAGTTGTCCCCCCTTGGCTTCCAGTTGTCCTGCCTTTCTAGACAGAGCCAATGTTCTTCTTAACATAGGTTGACTGATGTCCCATGTCTCCCTAAAATGTAAAAAACAGAACTGTGCTCTGACCACCTAAGGCGCATGCTGTCAGGTCCTCCTGAGGCTATGTCATAGATATGCTTCCTCAACCTTGGCAAAATAAACTTTCTAAATTAACTGAGACTTGTCTTAGATATTCAGGGTTTACAAGAGGTTATTTAATGTTTACATTGTTTCTTTATAATACTTACCCTCCAATCCAATTTACAATTAAGCATACTGTGCAAAACAATCATAAAGTCATAAGCTCAAGATAAATCAAAAAAGAAAATAAAATCCTGTGAATAAAAGTAAAATTCAATAAGGTTCCAGTGACTCTGGTAATATGAGAATCTGTCTCATTGACTTCTCTGTTCCCTACAAAATGGCTTGTTAGTTAACTTTCAATGGGCATATTTTTAGACTATTTTGGTAAATGGTGTGCCAATGTCCTGCAGAAGTCTCAACACTAGCAATTTCACAAAGCTCTTCCTCACTTTCAGATCACCTAACCCATGTTACTATTGTCGTAGGTGTTCAAACCAGAGTGACTCCATCTTAAATGTGAGATAGGAATAATGGGGCTGGTACCTGCTGGGTTGCAGTCCCAGGAAGTTAGGTATTCCTAGCCTCTGGATGTTTAAGGTTAAGGGAACAGACTGATGTTTACTAAACAGGCCCAGACTTAGTGTCTTGATATCCTGAAATCTTGAAAACAGAAGCATTCCTAATTTTGCTTTAAAGATAATAATATAAATTATTACAAAACATGGTAATTAAGATATTTAATCCTTTATCACAAACCATTGTAGCAGAACACGTCTCCCCATGATCTTTTTTTTATCCCATATATAAGCAAGTTTTGTACCTAGAATGGACAAGTTCCTCTTCTAATACCTTACTTTGTATATAGAGTTGCTGTTCTTTTACCACTTTACTTTTTAATAAACTTGCTTTTGCTTTGCACTGTGGACTTGCCCTGAATTCTTTTTGGTGTGAGATTCAAGTAACCTCTCTTTGGTCTGGATTAGGACCCTTTTCTGATAACACTATTAAAACACAGAAAAGTATTTATGTTGCACTGTTCACATTACCTGAACTTGTTGGTATGTTTTAAGGCATTTCTTGAGATTATGCATGAATTTTTTCAATTGACTTGGAAGGGAGGCAGTTGAAGTTTGAAAATAAAGTTTGAGAAAATATATGCTGGGACTGGTAGTGGCCTGGCAACTGTCTGCCAACCATTAGCATATGAATGGGTCCTGCTTGTGTTGAGTGCTCTTCTCCCCATGTAAAGACTTATTATTTGACTTTCAGAGGTATCATAATTAGGTCATATTAGCAAAATGGTGTTTTTGATATTGACAAAAGATTATCATGATGCTGAGACTAGCAAAATATTGAGGCTTCAACAAGCCTGAAGTAAAGTTATGGATGTACATATTAACATTGCTCTCAGGAAAATGAGTAAAGTTAGATATTAGCCAGCTGCAAATGTATCATTTTAACTAATGCAAGTGACGTTACAGAGTTTTCAGCTGAACACATGCAGTTGATGTATTTATTAATATTTGGAAGTAGTTTTGAGACTACTTAATTTTCTGAAGTTTGAAATATATTTTCATAAATTCTTATTGACAAATGTGTATCTGTCTAAAATATGTGTTTTAACTAGTTTAATATTTATTAATGTAACTTGTGACTATACTATAAAAACTCAAAGAGCACTAAAGTGCTTATGGAGAATAGCAGTCCCATGTGCCACCCCTCCAGAGCAAGCACTTTTTAATTTTATCTCTTGATTCATGTATTTGCTTCCAATTTCATGATAATAGTTTGATTGCTATGTTTGCAATTTTTCTTTGCATATAATAAGAATTGACTTCCTTTTTTGGTAGATGAGAATTTAGTTATCTGGCTCTACTTTATCTCTTTTTCAATATTATCAATAGAATTAAACTTCAATTTTTCTTAAATTAATATTCACTGGTTCATTTGTCAGGATTATGTAACTATTGCCCACAATTGGGCCACATAGAGTGCTGTAATTACATTTGCTTTTTTGTACAACTCTTCGTCATAGCCCAGTGTTAATTTTCTGTCTTTTTATTGGACTAATTTAATTTAAACATTATTAAATATGTTAAATTCGTAAAAGACCTTTTAATAATTTTTTTTTCAGGCATTCAAACTAATTTTCTTTCGTTTTCTTTCAAGGACTTTTTTTGACATTCTCCAGCCTTCTTGATCTCAGCTGGATCTGGAGCTCTCTAAGGTGAAATTGTAGCTGACAATTATTTTCCTTATAAGTCTATATTAAGCTTAATACAAGCCTATATAAAACTTACAAGGGGCAAACTGTATTAAGCCCCTATTCTTTGTATTGCTTACTCTTCTCTTTTCCTAATATACTACCTGATTTTATTAAACCCATATGTGGTTGGCAAAATTATCTGAAGGCCTCAAAGATTCCTGACCCCTTATTCGAGTTATTTATCTTGTCCCAGTTATTCAATCAAATTCGTATCTAGGTACTGCTGTGAAAGGATATGGCAGAAATATTTAAGTTTTTAAATCAGTTGATCTTAAGATAGGGAGATTACTTGGGTGTGTCAGGCCTAATTACAAGAGACCTTTAAAATCAAAACCTTTTCTCTAACTGGTCATAGAAAGAAAGAGTCATGAAGCACAGGAAGATCTTAAGTCAGCGTTGCTGGTTTCAAGATGGAGAAGGCCACATGCTAATGTATATGGGAATGGGGGAAGACTCAAGGACATGAAAACAGGAACATTGCATCTACTACCATGAAAAATTGATTCTTGCCAATAGCCTGTAAACTGGAAAGCAGATTGCCCCTCAGAGCTTTCAGGTAAGAGCATTGTTTCTGGCAACATTGATCTCAGTTTAATGGGACCTTAATCAGAGAATTCAGCTAACTTCAGCCAACTCCAGCTCAGACTTCTCACCTACAGAAATCTGAGATAATAAATGGATGTTATTTTAAGCTGCTAAATTTGTGGTAGTGTATTATGCAATAACATGAAACTAACATGACATCAATCATCAATTTCCTGAGATAATTTATAATTTCTTAAATGCCTAAACCTAAATTTGATACTATGTTTAATATCTTACTTCTTACTTGTCAACATATTCCATATTGAGTATGAAGACACATCTAATGGTCACATACTAAAATAGATTTCTCAGGTGTGTTTGAAGTGAGTATCTTTTTAATCACCTAAGATATGGTGATGGGGTCTGTACAATGTTGATTCAACTAAAGATTACATGCCATCAAATGTACCCACACTGAAATCTAGGAAAAGTGGGAGCAGCATCTTGTAGATGCTGCATTACATTTTTTGTATAAGTGTATTTATCATTTATAAATATCTATTGTATTCTAAACATCATGATATAACCTGTGAGGAAACAGAGATTAACAAGATTAAGTGTAGACCCTAGTGACCAGAATATACTTTGCCTCGATGTTTTAATAATTATGCAAGCTTTTTTCAAGAATAAGGAATGCATTGTATACACATACCTTCTTTCAAAAAGCTGAGCAGTGAAAAAAATTCATCAAATAATGTATTCTTTTTACTCTATAATGTTAAACAATCAACTTATTCTTTTCCTTGCTCAATGACTTTTTGGTGAAACTTAGTAGTTTTCATGTTGTGACTTCTTTTGCTTCAGAAATTAATGAAAAACACATTAGTCTCCTGAACAAGTCATCTCAGATAACTTCAAAACATCTATTGAAAATAACACCTTGGTTTATATTGATATTTGAAATAGCATTGGATAAATAAATGCATAAACATTCTCAGTTTCTCATTACCCTAAATGGAAAAGTTGTAAAACCACTCTTTTATATTCCCCACAATGGCGTACTGTTCCATGAATGGTAATGCATGTTTTAAGGTATAAACAAAGTTGATTATGTAGCCCTAGATATATAATAGAACAGAAGGCTAATGCTTATGTTGATTGTGTCCTAAGTAAAATCCATCTGTTTACCACTGAGGTAGCATGCAACTCAGCTTTGTTTGAATAGAACAAGATAAATACTTGAGGCTATCTATCTGATAATACAAAAGTGTAGGGAAACATCATAGAAAAACTTCTATTTTTTAAAGAAACGGTCCCAGGCAAACTCTAAGTATTTACTGTCTCTCAAATTTGATCAACCCAGAAAAGCCACATGATAGGATACCTGCAAATCTTCCCATAAAATCCTAGTCAATGATCATGTACATACAAGTCCTAGAGACACTCATAGAAAAAGCAACTGATTATTGAATTTTATGTGGAAGGAATTGAGATTAACAGTTAAAGGGAAATTTATATTAGATGTTTTTCTTATAGGTCTACAGATGTTATCATTTTGTACCATTATAAAAAACATAAAGCATAGCTTTGAAAATTACATTTTTGAAAATATGTTTCTGACATAATCATTTATTTCAGAAGAAAATGCTTTGTTCATATTATAGTTGATATTTTCAATGGGGTGTTTTGATTAGCCTTGCTGAACTCTTCAGTATTTGCCAAATATCCTCCACCAAAAGTCATGCTGCTTTTGTCTATACACAGTTCTATTAAAGTCTGGTAATTTTTGAGACCAAGATCAAACAATATTTTATTTGTGAAACCTTCTATAACTTCTGTGCTTTCCTCTGCACCTGACCATATTTGCTTTAATTTCTAATAGAGTGATTATTTCCTTTTTCCTTGCTATGTTTTTAATGATATATATTTCCCTCAACTCTGTCAAATTGCAAGCAATGATATGCATTAGAACCAGAACCTTCATACAAGACTCACATAGGGGTGACTTCATAAATGTCCTGTTGAATTGCATCTTTAAAAAGTAATCCATGTCATCCATCAGCAAGGAAAGAATAATTAGTATATCTTAATTGAGGACCATTTCTTTCTTTAAAATGACCCAGGGAGAAAAAATTGGATGAGGCCCATAGTATTCCTCATAGTCTGCTAAATGTAGCCACAACCAAGGGATTCATAGGTATAGCAAAAAAAGCTCTTGGACACTTGAGAGAGAAAGAGATGATGCAGGAATGCAGGGTTGAGGTTGATAATAATAAGCATATTTACGAAAGATAGAAATGTTTAAAACACTTAAACTGTATCTCTTTGAATTACTGTTTTAAATTTATGTCTTATGTATTACTTACCAGAATGTTGTTCATATTCACATTCTATAATGTAGTATGTGAAAATACTTTGTGAAATTCTAAGGTTACATTGAAATGAATTATATCATTATTATATTACCTAAGCAAACACTGGCTTTGTTAGCATTTCTTTCTGACATCTGAAAAATCAATCCCCAAACAAACAATTTCTTTTGATTCTGCTCTTTAAAAGCACCAAATTATAGGTCTATGCTGTTTCATAGGCAAAAGGTCTCAAAGAAGTTATTAACCATCCCCTCACAGGAAAGACTGAAGAAATACCCCTTTGAGGTGATGTGATACATAATAATTGGCTTGGTAATTAGGTTTTATATTCATGTAAAAAGTTTTCAGTAAAATATTTATTAGCATTTATCAGTACTTAAAGAAGAGTACTCTCAGTTTCAAGAAGATTTCACCATTGTTCTACGATATAATTGAACCAACATATATTTTGCACCATAGTATATAGCAAATCTCTTGTAGAAACAAGGCAACTTACAACTCTTATTTTTTATATTTAAGTTAAAATAATATATAAGTCAAAAGCCACTTAAGAATTTACAAGAGTTATATTTACAAACAAATTCATACTGATACACTGTTGATTTCATGCATTTACAAAATACAACACATTTATTTAGTCTTCTATATGAAAATCCAGTTAAAGTAGCTTATTATTAGAAATGTGTTTCAGGAATGGCCTGGCTTCCTTATAACTTACAAAACATAACCTTTTGTTACCTAAGCTAAAAAAGTAGATCAATAATTGTTTTATTTGAAGGGAAGAGTAGCTTGCATGTTAAGAAACAATATCTAAGAGAATATAATCTTTACATCAGTGCTAAGCTCTGTTTCTGCATCTGGGAATTAAAGTCTGTAAAAATTGCTTCATTACAAAATGATACAATGACTGAATGTCTACACAAGAAGAGAAAATGGAGTTCTAAAAAGCATCTGTACATACTGAACAGTTGAGAGGACCATGCAATCATTTTGCCAATCAACTGTTTTACCTATGCCAAATTTCTATCAGCTTCTTGAGACACAGTTAATGCCTTTTTACATTTTTAAACATTTTTATTCTATTTTATTTTTTCAAGTTTTGAGGTACATGTGCAGGACGTTCAGGTTTGTCACATATGTAAAAACGTGCCATGGTAATTTGCTGCACCTATCATCCCATCATGTAAGTGTTAAACCCAGCATGCATTAGCTGTTTTTCTCTAATACTCTCTCCTTCAACACTCTTCCACAACAGGCCCCAGTGTGTGATGTTCCCCTCCCTGTGGCCATGTGTTCTCATTGTTCAGCTCCCACTTACAAGTGAGAGAACACAGTGTTTGGTTTTCTGTTCCTGTGTTAGTTTGCTGAGAAGAATGGCTTCCTTGAATTTAATACAAGAGAACTTATCTCAAAAGAAGATATGGATAACCTCTTTTGTCAAACAATGAGAATTATGCAATGAATACAGGGTTGCATTCCAGATATTCCAGAAAAGTTTCAACTTTATGATTTATGTAATTTTCAGATAATAGTTATCAATTTGTTTACTATATAGAACTGATATACCTCAACATTTCTCCTATTTTTTCTATTAAATGATAAGACTGCAGAATACTCAATTCAGAGACCAATTATCGTATGTAATAATTTTCTATTATCAGTAATATCAAAGTCATTGGTTTCATTTAATTGATTTTGTTGTAATTTTAATTTTGATTATTCTCTTTTGTATTTTGTATACATTTAAAAGCCACAAATCATTTTTTGAAAGACTATAGGACATCATAATAAATAACTTCCTGAATTCTTCAGAAATTTTCTGAACTCTTTTGTTCATTAGCCTACTTAATAAAGGCTGTGTACTTTCATAGAATTCATATATTTTATTTTAATTTTAATCCTAGAATTTGGTTTCTCAGACTTCAATTAATGATTCCTGCAGGGCAGTAAGAAAGAGAGAACCTGCAATTTCACAAATTCATTGTTCTATTTGATGATTTGTTATAATCAAATAAGTATTTGTTTAAATTTACGTATGTCTTTGGGATGGGGGAAAACTTATAAGTAGATAGGCAGTGATGGAACTTGAACATTACTGTATACGTTTGAAAAAATATATTTAATTGCTAGTTAATATGGTTAGTATTTGTGTTCCTACCCAAACCTCATCTTGAATTTTAATCCTCATAATCCCCATAAGTCATGGGAGGGACGCATGGGACATAATTGAATAATGTTGGCAGTTTCTTCCATGCTGTTATCGTGATAGTGAGTTCTCACAAAATGTGATGGTTTTATAAGCCTATGGTATTTCCCCTGATGGCACTCACTCTTTCTCCTGCAGCCCTGTGAAGAAGTGACTTCCGCCATGATTTCAAGTTTCTCAGGGCCTCCCCAGTCATGCAAAACTGTGAGTCAATTAAACCTTTTTTTTCTGTGTAAATTAACCAGTCTTGGGTATTTCTTTATAGCAGCCTGAGAATGGACTAATACAGTAAATTGGTACCAAGGTATTGGGGTGATGCTGTAAGGATAACTGAAAAGCTGAACGTGACTTTGGAACTGGGTAGAAGCAGAGTTTGAAACAGTTTGGAGGGATCAGTAGCAGATAGAAAAATGTGGGAAAGCTTGGAACTTCCTAGAGACTTGGAGGCCTCAGAAAATGGAAGTTGTGAGAAAGTTTGGAACTTCTAGAGATTTGTTGGCTCTAACCAAAATGCTGATAGTGTTATAGACAATGAAGTCCAGGTAGAGGTGGTCCCAGATGGAGATGAGAAACTTGTTGGGAACTGGAATTAAGGTGATTCTTGCTATGCTTTAGCTAAAAGACTGGTGGTGTTTTGCCTCTGCCTTAGAGATCTGTGGAACTCTGAACTTGAGAGATATGATTTAGGGTATCTGGGGGAAGAAATTGCTAAGTAGCAAAGCATTAAAGAGGAAGCAGAGCACAAATGTTTAAAAAATGTGCAGCCTGATGATGGGATAATAAAGAAAAACCCATTTTCTAGGGAAAAATTCAAGCCTGCTGCAGAAAGTTGCATAAGTAATGAGGAGCCAAATGTTAATCATCAAAGGGGAAAATGTCACCAGGGCATGTCAGAATCCTTCACAGCAGCCTCTCCCATCAAAGACCTGGAGGACTGGGAAGGAAAAATGGTTTCTTGAGCCAGTCCAGGGCCCCAGCTTTGTGCAGCCTTGGTCCACTGTCCTCCAGACCCCAGAATGGTAGGTTAGCCAACACCTTGTACTGTGCACCTAGAAAAGCCACAGACACTCCATGCCATGAAAGCATCCAGGAGGGAGGCTGTACCCTGCAAAGCCACAAGGGTGAAGCTGCCCAAAACCCTGGGATCCCAGCTTTGCATCAGAGTGACCTGGATGAGAGACATGGAGTCAAAGGAGATTATTTTGGAACTTTAGGGTTTAATGACTTCTCCACTGGATTTCAGACTTGTATGTGGCCTGTAGCCCCTTTATGTTGGCCAATTTCTCCCATTTGGAGCAAGTATATTTACCCAAAGCCTGTACCCTCATGGTACTAGGAAGTTAATAACTTGCTTTTGATTTCACAGGCTCATAGGCAGAAGGGACTCACCTTGTCTCAGATGAGACTTTGCACTTGGACATTTGGGTTAATACTGAAATGAATTAAGACTTTGGGGGACTATTGGAAAGTCATGATTATGTGTTGAAATGTGAGGACATAAGATTTGGGAGGGGCCAGGTGTGGAATGACATGGTTAGGCTTTATGTCCCGACCCAAATCTCCTCCTGAATTGTAGTCCAAATACCAAGTGTCCTGAGAGTGACCCAGTGGGATGTAATTGAATCATGGGGGCAGTTTCCCCTATGCTGTTCTCATAATAGTGAGGAGTGAGTTCTCATGAGATCTGATGGTTGTATAAGCATGTGGCATATCCCCTGCTGGAACACATTCTTTCTCCTGTCACCCTGTGAAGAGGTGGCTTGGGCCATGACTGTAAGTTCTCTGAGGTCTCCCCAGCCATGAGGAACTGTGAGCCAATTAAACCTCTTTTCTTTATAAATTACCCAGTCTCAGGTATTTCTTTATAGCAGCATGAGAATGCACTAATATACCAGTTTAAATTAGCAGACAATTTAAAACCAACTACCCTAATATGGTGGATCATATCTTTAGCTCAGATATTTCCTCTGAATACCAAGGACATATTTCAACAGGACTATTGAAAATCTCCACTTGGATGTATCTAGAGCTTCACATGCTTAAACTCCTGGTGGATGCTATTATCATTATCATCTTTCACAAGCAGTACTCCAACAGTATTCTACCTTTTAGTTTATTATCCATGCAGTAGCAGGACTGACCTTTTTCCTTAATTGCAAATCTAATCAAACATCATCATCATTTACAACCTTCTACAATTAAATAAACTCACATCACTCTGTGGTTAAAACTTTTGATCATGACCTCCAAGTACCTGTGGCTTCCACTTACCACTTTAGCTTCATTTTCAACTGTTTCCCTATGATTTCCACTCTAGTCATGCTGGCCTTCTCAGGTGCCCTCGTACTTGGAAAGTTCCTGCCCATTATGGGTTCTGGAAGATTCTTCCCTTCCTCTTTCTCTTTTTCTTCATTCTTATTTTTTAGATGTCAACTCAATCAGCACAGTCACAGAATTTTACCTTCCCTGAATTCTGAGAGTAGGTCAAAATCACTCATGACATTGGGTTTTTCTCTTTGTGGTTATTTTATTAATATCTATCTCTTCTTATGAAATTTTAAGTAATAATGTAAGGAATTGTGTCTATTTTTTTTTTTTTTTTTTTGAGCCGGAGTCTTGCTCTATCACTAGACTGGAGTACAATGGCGTGATCTTCGCTCACTGCACCCTCCACCTCCCTGGTTCAAGCAATTCTGCCTCAGCCTCCCAAGTAGCTGGGATTATAGGCACCTACCACCACACCCAGCTAATTTTTGTATTTTTAGTAGAGACAGGGTTTCACCATGTTGTCCAAGCTGGTCTCGAACTCCTGACCTCAGGAGATCTGCATGCCTCAGCCTCCCAAAGTGATGGGATTACAGGTGTGAGCCACCACGCCTGGCCAGAAATTGTGTCTATTTTTTCTAAAAGTTGTATCTAATTTCCAGGCCCAATGCTTGCTATATAGCAGGTATTCAATATAATATTTGTTGGATGAATGAATTGGGGTTAACAGAAAGATGTCGGTCATTCTAAATGAAATCATTCTAAATGTAATAATCATTCTAAATAAAAAAATATTGTTTAGTAATGATGTTTAATGGAATATTCTTACTTTATTTCTAAAACCTAGCTCCTAAAAATTTGACACTGAGATGAAGAGGAAAAATATGTTTTAGAAATATAGGTTTAATCAGAAGATTTGAATAAAGCATTGTGGTAAGGAAGAAAGGGTTTTGGATAAGTCCAGGACAACATGACAGGTGCTAGGCAATTTGAAGATGGAGGAATCCTAAATCAAACTCCACCTCTTTCTTACTCCCTGGAGGCTCAGTTTCTCTATTGATGCTTAACAGTGAAACAGCATCCTCTAATAGCTACATGGAATTTTTAAACCACTGAGTAATTTGTAGCAGCTTTCTATACAAGTTAGTGCTCTCAGTTTTCAGTGAGTAAGACAAGTTCTACTAGCTTCTGTGTTAAAATACAATTTTAGAAATGAGAATTCTGAAAACTTAGTGTTTGATGAATGTAAATATAGCCTAGCTGAATTATTGGAACTCTGATTCTCCTTGAAGAGAAATTGCCATTTTCTATAGAGAATTAAAATACATAGAGATTAAAATACAATGTGTTAGTGCTTTTAAAAAGCCATCAAGAGAATTAAGTTAAAAATCAAAGATGAAACTGATGAAAGCCAGACCCCTGACTCATTGAGTACTCCTCTCCAGGGTAGTTAAGATACCTGGATGGCCAAAACAAAAGGCTACATAGGCTATGTTCAGATAATGTGAAAATGGTATTTTTTAAAAATAGGATCTTTCCAAATTTGATTTCCTTAATAGAGGTCTTAGATTATTTCCCAGTATTCTGCTTTCATCTATAATTTTCTCTCAGGTGGCTACCTACATTAAATCAAACAAATGGTACTATAGTGTCACTGACTGAGAATTGTGAAGAATTTGGGGATCTAGAGTTGGAAGAACTCTAATTCAATCAACATCAGTGTGCAAATATGCACATTGACTGAATTAGATTATGGTTCTCCTCCAGGTGGTAGCATTTAACCTCTGAAGGAGAGGGAAAATGTGATTTTAAACATTCAAGTGTTCAGGGACTTCTTGAAGGCTGTGAGTTATTGTGAAGTTTAGTTATATTAATAAAGATATTGGTAATGTATTTGCAACTATGATTTTGTAGAAACCTTGCAGAAAGGAAGAAGATACCAGTTAAAATGTAGATATGAAGTTTGGATGTAATTATAAAAATGGCTCATATTAAAATATTATTGTATTTAATAATGCACCATTGTGAAGCTTGGTTTTAAATGTTGAAGTGGAACAAATTACTTTTTATTATAGGAAATAGTTATATTTTTCATTTGTTCCTTTATACTGAAATAAACACAATTAAATTACACTTGAAGATATAATAAAAATAATTCTTGTCTTTGGTTAGATACTTAGGTATAGATGGTTTTCAACCTTTTAAATAGTGTTCCCCTTTCTAACTCTTGCTTTTTCAAACATGGAAAATATTAGGAAGAAATGTCTTTGAGAATTACTATTATCTAGTGTGAACTGTGGGACATGGTTAGTAAGAGAACTGAGCATTTAATTATAAGATAGCTGGTAATGGTAAGACAGGAGAATGAAAAAAATAACCATTAATGTAATTATTTCCAAAATAGAGATCATTAAAATTTAAAATCAATTAATAAGCATTTTCACTCAAACTTCAAATATTAATTAATTTTGCCTTTATTCCAGCTAGAATAGTGTAATACAGGAGACTCTTTCTGAATAATAAAAAGTGGCATAAATGAGGTGCTGCCATGGCTTTCATTGGATTAACAGAGGATAATGTGGGACCCTGACATCTTAGGACAGGATGACAGACCCAGGCTACATTCACCTAAGTGGAGGTGAAAACACTAAGAATTATAATCATTTGCTTTTAACAGATGCTTTACAGTATCTAGTGCTTTTCTCCAAGAATGGCTTCATAACAAACATTATAAACACATTGCAGTCCTGTGGGAAAGATTTACAGTTAAATCCCAGCTCACACTAAATCAGATTAACAGTTCCTTACTGGTCTCTAGACCCCCACCCTTGTCTTATGTCCTTACCAAATACAGTTTATTTTTACACCCTCAGAATTATAATACATATGCCAAGATTAACAGATAGAGAGAAAGTGAGCTGTAGGTTCTTATCCTTAGAGGTATAAGTATTGATAATTAAGTTCAACATTCCTTTCTACTGATCTTCATGCCAGAACCCTTCTCAGTGTAGTATTCCAGGAAGCAATCTAACAAAGGATGAAACCTCTTATGTTGAAACTTCTTTGCTATTGTGGGTCTATGCCAGTAATTCCAAGTCTCTTTGACTTCATAGCACATGTAGATAATGAAAAATGTGGGCCAGGCGCGGTGGCTCACGCCTGTAATCCCAGCAGTTTGGGAGGCCGAGGCAGGTGGATTACAAGGTCAAGAGATCAAGACGATCTTGGCCAACATGGTGAAACCCTGTCTCTACTAAAGATACAAAAATTAGCTGGGCATGGTGGTGCATACCTGTAGTCTCAGCTACTCGGGAAGCTGAGGCAGGAGACTGGCTTGAACCCGGGAGGCGGAGATTGCAGTGAGCCCAGATCACAGCAGCTGAGATCACGCCATTGCACTCCAGCCCGGGTGAAAGTGTGAGACTGCATCTCAGAAAAAAAAAAAAGGAAGAAGAAAGAAGAGAAGAGGAGAAGAAGAAGAATGTGAACAACCCTGTGTGTTAACAGATAAGGCTACCCATAACTAGAGGTCATGAATCTGTGGGCTAGAGTCTACTCATGAGATGCTATAGCTCCCATTTGCTGAGCTCTTACTGATCAAGGTGTTTGCAGTCTATCCAAAAGTAGAAACAATATTGGCAGGGCAGGGCAGCGCAGGATCAGGATCAGACATCAAGTAAGGTTTTCTTTATTCTGCATTTGCTGTGAGTGAGTGTTATTAGCTGTCAAGCTATCTTAATAATTGTAAGAAAGTTCACAACATCATGAAAAATTTATTTTCCAAAGCCATGGATTAGATAAAATAAGATCTTTGGATTCAATTAATCTGATAAAGGTATGACAAAGCACCCTCTTTTCAAACAATCAATCAGTTTGTCTTACAGATACCTGCAGAATTTCTACAAGCATATATTTCTGTCTATTCTAGTGCTAGTGATCCAATTATCTGGCTATATGTTAGTGTAACTGAAATTAGCTATACTTATATCCATCATCTTAGCTCTCATAATCACAAACAATGTGGATTTATAGCAATTTTACCTTGGCACTGAAAAGGTATCCCTTTCAGTTTCTGCCTTCAGGTAAAATGTACACTATATGGCTTATTAATTCCGATATATTCTATACCTTTTTGATACTTTTTTTTGAAATTAGTATTTTGGATCTGATACTAAAATTAGTTCTGACCTCAAATTCATTTGCATAACAATGTAATATCTCCTCCATAACTTACGTCATATATGATCTTGAAGGGGAGATATGTATTAAAATAATTATCTCTTTCAATGTAGATAGTAGTTTTCAAATATACTGATGTGCTTTTCCTTATAATTTTTTGTATTCAGCTTGAGCCACCCCCCACCGAAGAGTCACTCATTTATTTCCTGAAAGGAAGAGGTGGGTGGGTATATTATTATAACAAGAAAGTAAAGACGGATAGTTTAGTGTTTAGATTTTGATTTCCAAAATAGGGCACAGTGGTCAGATGTGGGTATATTGGCTTCTTCCTCTGCATGGACACACTACAGAGGAGACTTTTGACAGAATTCCCAGAGCAGGGAAAATCTGACAGTAGCCTGGGGAAATTGAAATCATCATAAAGTTGCCCCACATTAGTCTCACTCTGGAGCAACAAGGTGCCACACAGGTGTTAACTTAGGAATGCCTGAGGAAGATGTCTTGGGTCTGCATTTAAGGGCAGACTCAAAGCAACCCTATTCATTCTAGGTTGATATGGAGAAAGTAGCCAAGATATTTTACCAGACCCCTAAGGGTTGAGAAAACTGGTAAATCAAAATTAGTTTGGGACTGATGAAAACAAGCCACCAAAGGGAGAGATATCACAGTCATAGGCCATGGCAGGAATATGATCTTCAGCGACAAATATCATTTCAGTGTGGACTGTCGCAGGACAGGGACAGAGACACCTCACTGAACTGGAGACCAGTAGATATTCAGAGTACATACTGCAGTTCACAGGATTCTTCCCTAAGATACCAAATTTGACATAGAGAATAAGGCAGGCCTCCTGAAAGCAGGAAAGAGCATCCTGATAGGGAATTTGAATGTTGTATTAAATCTAATGTGTCAGGTCTATGTAAAACAAACACCAGATAAAAACAAAACAAGACAAAAAGTACTTCAACTTGAATAAAACAAATACTTTAAGAAAAAAAATCAATTGAGCTATAATTTACATACCACCAAATGTATTCACTTTCAGTGTACAATTCAATTATTTTTAGTAAATTTACAGAGCTGTACAGCCATTACCAATTCTGATGGTGAGGAGGAGTGGAATGGGGGCACGGAAATTAACAATTAAAAGTAACTCCATTTTACAACCTTTCAATCACTTTATTATATATATATATATACACACACGATTATGCATATATACACAGATATTTATGAATATACATATAAATATGCTTTTCTATAAGAAAGCATTTATTATTTTATCAATTATTCATTCATTTAATGATTTTTATACTGAGAAATACTGAGAACACAAAGTAGAATAAAATTGTCTTTCGGTTTAAGAATTTCATAGTTTGGTGTGCATGATAGTCACAAAAACAAATAATGCACATGATGATAAGTTTTATGACAGATGTATCCTCTGGAATCATTTCATCTCTTGCATACTCCTTACAACCCTGTGAAATAAGCCAAACATTATGAATATCTACATTATATAGATAAAGACTCTGTAGACCACAGCAGTTATAGTAGCAAACATAGAAAATTAACCAGAAGTTAATTTTAGACTTTTTGATACTTAAAACATTTATATGTATTTGGCCTTAAAGACAGTAGATCTCCTCCAACAAAATATAACACAGTTTTCATAAATGTTACTGAGGCATGCTTCCTTTTATTTTTGTGGAATTTGCTATTATTTTTCAACCTGCAGGAATCTATTCAATACCCACTCTGCCAAGTACTGTGCTAGCCATTGTGGCGCCTTCAGGATTAGAAATTCTTTTGCTATTATCAGTTGTTATAGAGTGATGTCGAATTGCAGGAATGTGAGAATTTGGCCTCCTTACTGATTGGAAAGATTATTAGGAAACTTTCCAACCTGTTGGAGGCAAATGAGGGCTAATGTAAAAAGTTGACTTAGAAAAAGCTTTATTCCAATCCCAGCTTTGCCATATTCTAGTTGTGTGGAGTTCAGCAATTTGCTTTGTCTCTCTAAGCCTATTTTTGCTTTTACAATGGCAATAGAAATAGCTATCTAACAGGTAAAAATTAAGTTAAACAATAAAAGTGCTCTTTATCGTACCTTCCTCATAAGAGATAACTTTTGATCATTTTAATGCATTAGTACACCTAAATCACCAGCATATATTTCTGAACCCTCTGAGCTGTATATTGTGCCTTGATTTAAAAAAATATATAAACTGTAACCCTAGCACTTTGGAGGCTTAGGCAGGAGGCTGGCTTGAGCCCAGAAGTTCAAGACCAGCCTTGGCAACATGGTGAAAACCCATCTCTATAAACAATACAAAAATTAGGTGGGTGTGGTGGCATGTATCTGCAGTGCTGGCTACTCGGGCGGCTGAGGTGGGACGATCGTCTGAGCCCAGGGAGGCTGAGACTGCAGTGAGCCATGATTGCACCACTGAACTGTGGCCTGGGTGACAGAGTGAGACCTTGTCTCAAAAAATAAAAATACTAGTATAAAATAATGATGCAGTCCCTGCCTTCTGATAGCTTACATTTGATAAACTGAAAAAATCTGTGGGTATGAAAAAGGAAACAAGTTATATGAGTCACTTAGAAGTATAGATCTTATAATATGGGTAAAAATTACCTGCCGCCAGGTTTAAGGTGAATAGTTTACCATGCCGTTTTATTTTCCATGGTCTAATCTGAAATGTCTGCACTAAGGTCAGAGAACCAAATTATTAGCTTTCATTACTCAATAGATAGATATATTAGAGAATGCCACTTGGCCCAAGGGTAAAACAGAGTTTTTACAAGTCTAAACATTGGCCCCTACATGTGGGGATAACTGAGTCTGCAAACTAGCTGCTAGCTTGCCTTGTAGTGTAGTGAGAGCTCCAGGTGAAGAGCACAAGCGAGCTTCAACATTTATTCATTCTCCTCTTGCACTGGGGAAACTTGCTCCAAGGGGTTAGAGTCAGATTCTTGCCATCTAACCAGTCAGATGAATCACTCCTGCTCACATAGGGAGAAGCTTGTGAGAGGTGGAGGAAGAGCAACAATTTCTACCAACAAATTATTTTACACCCTGATATTAGGTGTGAAAGGAGAGAAAGGGAGAGTTTCACTCTACTCATCTGAGGTAGAAGTGTGATAATAATTAAATAAGGGGCCAGGTGCAGTGGCTCACGCCTGTAATCCCAGCACTTTGGGAGGTCAAGGCCGGCAAATCATGAGCTCAGTAGATAGAGACCATCCTGGTCAACATGGGGAAACCCCATCTCTACTAAAATACAAAAAATTAGCTGGGTGTGGTGGCGCGCACCTGTAGTCCCAGCTACTCGGGAGGCTGCGGCAGGGGAATAGCTTGAATCTGGAAGGTGAAGGTTGCAGTGAGCCGAGACTGTGCCACTGCACTCCAGCCTGGCGACAGAGCAAGACTCTGCCTCAAAAAAAAAAAAAAAAAAAAAAAAGAATTAAATAAGGGTATATATAAAACACCGAGCACACTGCTGCCCATATATTACCTGCTCAGTTAAAGGTCTCATCTCTGGGGAAGAAGGGATTGCTGTGGGCTGTAGGAACAGTGAGGGCCTCGGAGAAGTCATACTTTGAACTGAAGAGTCAAACCTTGAGGAAAATGTCAACATAAAGAGCTTTTCCTGTATCTGTCAAGAGACTTAACATCTCCAATCTCAGAGCTAATTGAGGGACTTGAACCAATGGCCTTGGGTCAATTTCGAGCTCTAAAATCCAGAGGTAGCATTTGTATTGGGTTACCTGACACTGATTGGACTAACTTCCCCCTCTGACACACACTAGTAGGTGACCGGGCCTCCCTAAATAGCTTGTGATTCTTCTTCCACAGCCTGGAGTTTGAGTAGGACCTGTTCCACAACCGAACAGTTGGAATTGCTTCTGATCATATGTGCTGAACAACTTAGCATTTATATAATTCTCATTTCTTACTGTGTTCTTAAATCCCTCGATTCTTAACTAGAATAGCAGAAGTCAAGAGGGAGCACTTCTTTGATTGTCTCTACCCATTTCAAAATGTCATGAGTTAAAAAAGGGGGGCTGTCTGAAACCAGAGGAGCTTCTGTACTGTTTCTGACTGAGAAGTAGAGATCAGAGCTGAGCCTCAGGTATGAAATTATTTTCAGGTTCTGGCTTGCTCAGCCTTCAAGTTCTGTTCACATCGTTCCTTCTCAGACTATTAACAGAAGGAAAAGCTGAGGTAGGTTTTTTTTTAAATATTTTATTGCATTTTAGGTTTTGGGATACATGTGAAGAACATGCAGGATTGTTGCATAGATACATACATGGCAATGTGGTTTGCTGCCTTCCTCCCCATCACCTATATCTGGCATTTCTCCCCACATTATCATGTTTTCCCTCCCCACCTCCCTACCCTCACTGTCCCCCCCCGTTCCCCCCCTACAGACCCCAGTGTGTGATGCTCCCCTCCCTGTGTCCATGTGTTCTTTGTTCAACACCCGCCTATGAGTGAGAACATGTGCTGTTTGATTTTCTGTTCTTGAGTCAGTTTGCTGAGAATGATGGTTTCCAGGTTCATCCATGTCCCCACAAAGGACACAAACTCATCGTTTTTGATGGCTGCATAGTATTCCATGGGGTATATGTGCCACATTTTCCCTGTCCAGTCTATCATCAATGGGCATTAGGGTTTGTTCCAGGTCTTTGCTATTGTGAACAGTGCCGCAATGAACATTCTTGTGCATATGTCCTTATAATAGAATGATTTATAATCCTTTGGGTATATACCCAGTAATGGGATTGCTAGGTCAAATGGAATTTCTATTTCTAGGTGCTTGAGGAATCGCCACACTGTCTTCCACAATGGTTGAACTAATTTACACTCCCACCAACAGTATAAAAGTGTTCCTATTTCTCAACATCCTCTCCAGCATCTGTTGTCTCTGGATTTTTTAATGATAGCCATTCTTACTGGCATGAGATGGTATCAAAATGTAGTTTTGATTTGCATTTCTCTAATGACCAGTGATGATGAGCATTTTTTCATATGTTTGTTGGCCTCATATATGTCTTCTTTTGAAAAGTGTCTGTTCATATCCTTTGCCCACTTTTGAATGTGGTGGTTTGTTTTTTTCTTGTAAATCTGTTTTAGTTATTTGTAGATTCTGAGTATTAGCCCTTTGTCAGATGGGTAGATTGCAAACATTTTTTCGCATTCTGTTGGTTGCCAGTTCACTCTAATGATTGTTTCTTTTGCCGTGCAGAAGCTCTGGAGTTTAATTAGATCCCATTTGTCTATTTTGGCTTTTGTTGCCAATGCTTTTGGTGTTTTAGTCATGAAGTCCTTGCCTATGCCTATGTCCTGAATGGTTTTGCCTAGGTTTTCTTCTAGGGTTTTTATGGTGTTAGGTCTTATGTTTAAGTCTTTAATCCATCTGGAGTTAATTTGAGTGTAAGGTGTCAGGAAGGGGTCCAGTTTCTGCTTTCTGCACATGGCTAGCCAGTTTTCCCAACACCATTTATTAAACAGGGAATCCTTTCCCCATTGCTTGTGTATTTTGTTTCTATTTTGTTTTTAAATAAAGTACAAACAGAATGAGCAGAACATAAAACTGCTGCTGAATGCACAAGGAACCATCGTATCAAAGGTCCTAAGAGTCAGGAATGGAGCGTGATTTGTTGTTCTCCCATGAGGAGCATTGCCGATTTGCTCTGGGTCTCAGGATTCTTCCTAGGAATGTAGATTGTGTACATGTCAGAGTGCTGGCTCCCTCAATCAGAGGCAATGTAGGCATTTCAACATTTTCAGTTTATGCGTCAGCAATTGCTGAAAACTCACCCTTTGAAGTACAGATATTACTAATGCCCTGTTTCTGCTCTTAATTGCTAATTATATGATCTGTGTAAATGCAAGATATGTGACTCCTACAGTTCTGCAAATGTCTGCAGCTGCTTATACACTCAAAGCCCAACGCAGCTGTCCTAGAGGTAGTTTTATGTGATTCCCTGAAAGGACAAATTCCATTTTGAATGCTGTTTGGAAGTTTCTTCCTGCATCACCCAAAAGTCACTTACATTATGGTTGCTTTCTTCCTGTTTAACATGACTTGTCTTCCTGGATGAAGGGAGAAATTGCCATTTTGCTGTTCCTTGCTCACTTAAATGTGAGTTACACAAGGTTTTTTAAATTTCATTTCCTCTCAGGAAATGTTTTAAAATATCTAATTTATTTCTTTTGGTATTCATCCAGAAAAGTATATTTAGCTCTTTTAAATGCATTGCTTATATAGAATGTGATATTTTTTCTTGAGAGTCTTATTTCATTGAGTACAAAGCTCCCTTTTTATTTCTTGCACATTGTTATAAACATTAGTACTTTCCCATACCCTGAGTAATCAAAATGTCAGTGAGTGTTTATCAAAACTTGAGCATATGATTAATTGGCTTAAGCCCTGATGACATACCCTGTGGTAGCCTAACACACTCTTCAAGATGTTCACCAGTTCATGGAGATATTTTAGTGATCACCACTGACATGGGAATCTTGCTTCTATGAGTCCTGACTCTGTTCCCTCACAGTATCAATTCAGATATGTAACACAGTTTCTCTCTTGGTTTTCATGAAACACGCCACAAACTCTTTGGAAATGTAGTTTATTCAAGGTTTGAGAATGATAGAGATTGAGAGAAAGAATTTGCATTTTCAAAGTACCAAAAAGCTTAATTTCAGTATTAGATATCTGCATTCTAAAAATGCTCACCAACCACCCATCTCTGGAGTATTTGCATAGACATTTTCATTCCATGCAGTTTCTAACCTCACACCATCATGCAATACTGGCTACTTACTCTTTTCTTCCTCTTCCCACTTCTCATACCCTCCATTCAGGATTGCATGGAGAAATCCAAATTGTTTGCCTCATTTTAGACAGATGTATTTGTCTCTCTCACCCTTGATTCTCAAGCCTGCATATCCAAACCCATACAGCTATGTAGATATGAAGAAATTAATTTCTAAGTAGAAATAGACAGGATTCATCTTTTTAGAGGGAACTTGTAGTTATAAGAATTATTTTTCCTTTGCTGTTACACCTGTGTCAACTGTTTGTTGTGAGTTCTTTTATTCATTCAACAAATACAGCTGTCCTCTTATTCCCTATATCCACTGGATTCACATCTTTGGATATAATGAACCCAAATTGAAAACATTTGAAAACCCCAACAAAATAGCAATTAGAACATTAAAAACTAAAGATTATAAATGATAGAGCATAATAACTATTTAAATAGCATTAACATTGTATCAGGTATTATAAGGAATCTAGAGATGATTAAAGTATACAGGAGAATGTGTGCAGGTTATTTGCAGATACTACAGCATTTCATATAAGGGACTTGAACATTCATAGATTTTGGTATCCACAGAGATCCTAGAAACAATCTCCCATGGATAATGAGAGATGACTGTATTGTTAAATTATCTTTTAAAATTATTATTATACTTTAAGTTCTGAGATACATGTGCAGAATGTGCAAGTTTGTTCCATAGGTATACACGTACCATGGTGGTTTGCTGTCCCCATCAACCCATCAACCCATCATCTACATTAGGTATTTTTCCTAATGCTATACCTCTTCTAGCCTCCTATACCCCGAGTATACTACCTCCTATACCCTAGTCCCTGGTGTGTGAAGTTCCCCTCCCTATGTCCATGTGTTCTCATTGTTCAACTTCTACTTATGACTGAGAATATGTGGTGTTTGGTGTTCTGCTCATCTGTTCATTTGCTGAGAATGATGGTTTCCAGCTTCATCTATGTCCCTGCAAAGGACATGAACTCATCCTTTTTTATGGCTACATAGTATTCCATGGTGTATATGTGCCACATTTTTTTATCCAGTCTATCACTGATGGGCATTTGTGTTGTTTCCAAGTCTTTGCGCTTGTAAACAGTGCCACAATAAGCATGCATGTGCATGTGTCTTTATAGTAGAATGATTTATAATCCTTTGAACATATGACCAGTAATGGGATTGCTAGGTCAAATGGTATTTCTGCTTCTAGATTCTTGAGGAATTGCCACATTGTCTTCCATAATGATTCAATTAATTTACACTTCCACCAACAGTGTAAAAACATTCCAAAAGAGGAAAACTTTTTCTCCACATCCTCTCCAGCATCTATTGTTTCCTGACTTTTTAAATGATCACCATATCTAACAGCAGTGAGATAGTATCTCATTGTGGTTTTGATTTGCATTTCTCTAATAACGAGAGATGATGAGCTTTTTTTCATATGTTTGTTGGGTGCATAAATGTCTTGAGAAGTGTCTGTTCATATTCTTTGCCCACTTTTTGATGGGGCTATTTGTTTTTCTCTTGTGAATTTGTTTACATTCTTTGCAGATTCTGAATATTAGCCCTGTGTCAGATGGATAGATTGCAAAAATTTTCTTCCATTCTGTAGGTTGCCTGTTTACTCTGATGATAATTTCTTTTGCTCTGCAGAAGTTCTATAGTTTAGTTAGGTCCCATTTGTCAATTTTGGCTTTTTTTGCCATTGCATTGGTGTTTCAGTAATGAAGTTTTTGCCCATACTTGTATCCTCAATAGTATTGCCTAGGTTTTCTTCTAGGTTTTTTATGGTTTTAGGCCTTATGTTTAAGTCTTTAATCTATCTTAATTTTTGTATAATATGTAAAAGCGTCCAGTTTCAGTTTTCTGCACATGGCTAGCCAGTTTTCCCAACACCATTTATTACAGAGGGAATACTTTCCCCATTGCTTGTCTTTGTCAACGTTGCCCAAGATCAGATGGTTGTAGATGTGTGGTGTTATTTCTGAGGCCTCTGTCCTGTTCTGTTGGTCTATATATCTGTTTTGTTACCAGTACCAGGCTGTCTTGATTACTGTAACTTTGTAGTATAGCTTGTCAGGTAGTATGATGCCTCCAGCTTTGTTCTTTTTACTTAGGATTGTCTTGCCTATATGAGCTCTTTTTCAGTTCCATATGAAATTTAAAATATATATTTTTTAATTTTGTGAAGAAAGTCAGTGGTAGCTTGATAGGGATAGCATTGAATCTATAAATTAGTTTGAGCAGTATAGCCATTTTCATGATACTGATTCTTCCTATCCATGAGCATGGAAGGGTTTTCCATTTGCTTCTGTCCTCTCTTATTTTCTTGAGAAGTGGTTTGTAGTTCTCCTTGAAGAGGTACTTCACATCCCTTGTAAGTTGTATTCCTAGACACTTTATTACCCTTGTAGCAATTGTGATGGGCGTTCACTCATGATTTGGCTTTCTGTTTGTCTATTACTGGTGTATAGGAATGCCTGTGATTTTTGCACACCGATTTTGTATCCTGAGACTTTGCTGAAGTTGCTTATAAGCTTAAGGAGTTTTGGGGCTAAGATGATGGGGTTTTCTAAATATACAATTATGTCATCTGAAAACAGAGACAATTTAGCTTCCTCTCTTCCTATTTGAATACTCTTTATTTCTTTCTCTTGTCTGATTGACCTGGCCAAATCTTTCAATACTATGTTAAATAGGAGTGGTGAGAGAGGGCATCCTTATCTTGTGCTGGTTTTCAAAGGGAAAGCTTCCAGCTTTTGCCCATTTACTGTGAAATTCAATTAGCTGTGGGTTTGTCATAAATAGCTCTTATTATTCTGAGATATGTTCCATTAACACTTAGTTTATTGAGAGTTTTTATCATGAAGAGGTGTTGAATTTTATCGAAGGCCTTGGTTTCTGTCATTGGTTCTGTTTATGTGATGGACTATGTTTACTGATTTGCATATGTTGAACCAGCCTTGCATCCCAGGGATGAAGCTGACTTGATCATGGTGGATATGCTTTTTGATGTGCTACTCGATTCAGTTGGCCAGTATTTTATTGAGGATTTTTGCATTGATGTTCATCAGGCATATTGGCCTAAAATGTTTTTTGTGTTGTGTCTCTGCCAGGTTTTGGTATCAAGATGATGCTGATCTCATAAAATGAGTTAGGGAGCAGTCTCTCTTTTTCTATTGCTTGTTGATGTTTCAGAAGGAATAGTACCAGGTCCTCTTTGTACCTCTGGTAGTATTCAGCTGTGAACCTGTCTTGTCCTGGGCTTTGCTTTTAGTTGGTAGAATATTAATTACTGCCTCAATTTCAGAACTTGTTATTGGTCTATTCAGGAATTCAACTTCTTCCTGGTTTAGTCTTGGGAGGGTGTATTTGTCCAGGAATTTATTAATTTCTTCTAGATTTTCTAGTTTATTTGCATAGAGCTGTTTATAATATTCTCTGATGGTAGTTTGTATTTCTGTGGGATCAATGGTGATATCCCCTTTATAATTTTTATTATGTCTATTTGATTATTCTTTCTTCTTTATTAGTCTGGCTAGTGGTCTATTTGGTTAATCTTCTTAAAAAAACAGCTCCTGGATTAATTGATTTTTTGAAGAGATTTTGTGTATCTCCTTCAGTTCTGCTCTGATCTTGGTTATTTCTTGTCTTCTGCTAGCTTTTGAATTTGTTTACTCTTTCTCCTCTAGTTCTTTTGATTGTGATGTTTTTATGTCAATTTAAGATATTTCCTGCTTTCTCTTGTGGGCATTTAATGCTATAAATTTCCCTCTAACCACTGCTTTATCTGTGTCCCAGAGATTCAGGTACGTTGTGTCTTTGTTATCATTAGTTTCAAAGAACTTATTTATTTCTGCCTTTATTTCATTATTTACCCAGTATTCATTTGGGAGCAGTTTGTTCAGTTTACATGTAGTTTTGCAGTTTTGAATGAGTTTCTTAATCCTGCGTTCTAATTTTATTGCACTATGGTCTGACAGACTGTTATGATTTCTGTTCTTTTGCATTTGCTGAGGAGTGTTTTATTTCCAATTATGTGGTCCATTTTAGAATAAGTGTGATGGGGTGCTGAGAAGAATGTATATTTTGTTAATTTTGGGTGGAGAGTTCTGTAGATGTCTATTAGGTCCACTTGGTCCAGAGCTGAGTTTAAGTTCTGAATATCCTTGTTAATTTTCTGTTTTGTTGATCTGTCTAATATTGATAGTGGGGTGTTAAACTCTCCAACTATTATTGTGTGGAGTCTAAGTCTCTTTGTTAGTGTCTAAGAACTTGCTTTATGAATCCAAATGCTCCTGTATTGGGTGGATATATATTTAGGATAGTTAACCCTTCTTGTTGTATTGATCCTTTTACTATTATTTAATGTCCTCCTTTATCTTTTTATCTTTATACTAACAAAGATAAAAAGACAAAAGGAGGACATTAAATAATAGTAAAAGGAACTCCAGCTTTTTTTTTTTTTTTTGCTTTCTATTGTTTGCTTTCTAAATATTCCTCCATTTTTTATTGTAAGCCTGTATGTGCCTTTGCATGAGAGATGGGTCTCCTGAATGCAGCACACCAGTGGGTCTTGACTCTTTATGCAATTTGCCATTCTGTGTCTTTTAATTGGCTCATTTTGCCAGCTTACATTTAAGGTTTATATTGTTATGTATGAATTTTACCCTGCCATTATGATGATAGCTGGTCATTTTGCCTGTTAGTTGATGCAGTAGCTTCATAGTGTTCATGGACTTCACAATTTGGTGTTTTTGCAGTGCCTGGTACTGTATTTTTTCTTTCCATATTTAGTGCTTCCTTCAGGAGCTCTTCTAAGGCAGGATGATGGTGACAAAATTTCTCAGCATTTGCTTGTCTGTAAAGGATTTTATTTCTCCTTCACCTATAAAATTTAATTTGTCTGGATATGAAATTCTGAATTGGAAATTTTTTCTTTAAGAATGATGAATATTGGCCCCCCAGTCTCTTTTGGCTTGTAGGGTTTTTGTAGAGAGATCTGCTGTTAGTCTGATGGGCTTCCCTTTGTGGGTAACCTGACCATTCTCTCTGGCTGTCCTTACCATTTTTTTTTCTCACTTCAACCTTGGAAAATCTGTTGATTGTGTCTTGTGGTTGATCTTCTCATGGAGTATCTTACTGGGGTTATCTGCATTTCTTGAATTTGAATGTTGGCCTACCTTGCTAGGTTGGGGAAGCTCCCCTGAATAATAGTCTGAAGAGTATTTTCCAACTTGATTCCATTCTCCCCATCACTTTCATGTACACCATCAAATGCAGGTTTGGTCTTTTTTATATAGTCCCATATTTCTTGGAGGCTTTGTTCATTCCTATTTATTCTTTTTTCTGTGCTTTATTTCATTAAGTTGATCTTCAATCTCTGATATCCTTTCTTCCACTTGATCAATTCGGCTATTGATACTTGTGTATGTTTCACGAAGTTCTAGTGCTGTGTTTTTCAGCTTCATCAGGTCATTTATGCTCTTCTCTAAACTGGCTATTCTAGTTAGCAATTTCTCTAATGTTTTTTCAAGGTTCTTAGCTTCCTTGCATTGGGTTAGAACATGCATTTATAGCTCACAGGAGTTTGTTATTACCGACCTTCTGAAGCCTACTTCTGTCAATTCATCAAACGCATTCTCCATCCAGTTTTGTTTCCTTGCTGGTGAGGAGTTGTGATTCTTTGGAGGAGAAGAGACGTTTGAGTTTTAGGAATTTTCAATATTTTTACACTGGTTTTTCCTCATCTTCATGAATTTATCATCTACTTTTGGTCTTTGATGCTGGTGACCCTTAGATGGGGTTTTTGTGTGGATGTCTTTTCTGTTGATGTTGATGCTATCCCTTTCTGTTTGTTAGTTTCCCTTCTAAGAGTCAGCCCTCTCTGCTGCAGGTCTAGTGGAGTTTGCTGGAGGTCCACTTCACACCCTGTTTGCCTGGGTATCACCAGTGGAGGCTGCAGAACAGCAAAGACTGCTGCCTGTTCCTTCCTCTGGAAGTTTTGTCCTAGAGGGGCACCCACCAGATGCCAGCCGGAGCTTGCCTGTATGAGGTATCTGTCAAGCCCTGCTGGAAGGTGTCTGCCATTCATGAGGTTTGGGGGTCAGCGTCCAACTTGAGGAGGCAGTCTGTACCTTAGTAGAGCTGAAGTGCTGTGCTGGGAGATCTGCTCTTTTCAGAGCCAGGAGTCAGAAAAGTTTAAGTCTGCTGAAGCTGCACCCACACCCATCCCTTCCCTCAAGTGTTCTGTCTCAGGGAGATGAGAGTTTGATTTACAAACCCCTGACTGGGCTGCTGTCTTTCTTTCAGTGATGCCCTGCCCAGAGAGGAGGAATCTAGAGAAGCAGTCCGACTACAGCAGCTTGGCCAAGCTGCAGTGGGCTCCGGCCTGTTTGAACTTCCTTGTGGCTATGTTTACACTGTTAGGGGAGAACCGCCTACTCAAGCCTCAGGAATGGCAGATGCCTCCCCCAGCTAAGCTCTAGCATCCTAGGTCAACTTCAGACTGTTGTGCTGGCAGCAAGAATGGCAAGCCAGTGGATCCTAGCTTGCTGAGCTCCGTGGGGGTGGGATCTGCTGAGCTAGACCACTTGGCTCCCTAGCTTCAACCCCCTTTCCAGGGTAGTGAACAGTTCCATCCTGCTGGCATTCCAGGTGTCACTGGGGTATGAAAACTATCTCCTGCAGCAAGCTCCATGTCTGCCCAAATGGCAGCACAGTTTTGTGCTTGAAACCCAGGGCCCTGGTGGCATAGACACCTGAGGGAATCTCCTGGTCCGTGGGTTGCAAAGACCATGGGAAAAGCATAGTATCTAGGCTGGAGTGTACAGTTCCTCACAGCTTTCCTTGGCTATGAGAGGGAGTTCCCCAACCCCTCATTCCTCCCAGGTGAGGCAATGGCCCGCTCTGCTTCAGCTCACCCTCCATGGGCTGCACTCACCGTCTAACCAGTCCCAGTGGGATGGGCCAGGTACCTCAGTTGGAATTGCAGAAATCACCCGCCTTCTGCACTGATCTCACTGGCAGCTGCAGATAGATAGAGCTGTTCGTATTTGACCATCTTGCCAAACATTCCCTTTAATTTTTTATTATTGATTTGGGTTGATAATATAGTTACTAAAGTTTTCAATAGGAGCTATTTTATAAAGTACGTTGTAATATTTCAGTAGAAATATACACTAAATATTTTCCTAACAGATAGTGATATACCTATCAACCAAAACATTTTTGGTAAACAAATTCAGAAAACAATTATAAAACGTAATAAGGTAATTAAAAAGCTGTTATTTTTGACAATTTTAATCAGTTTTAGACCTACTTTATTTGATGTGGCATGGTTTTTGTTTTTTATAACATGACATTACGGGGTGTTTTTCTTGCTGTTACTTGCAAGCAAGAGTCCCAAAAAATGAAATTATTAGAATGTAGCTTGTGAGCATTTAAAAAATGGAATTGTTGAATTGTAGACAGACAACATCTGGGCTTCACTAACAGATGTATACCTTAATACCAATCTTCTTTTGATATGTTAATGTTTAGATGACAGTTATGAGAATGCAATAAATTGGTTGTGTCTGCAGGTCAGCAGGGTATTTTGCTAGGCTTTTCTTGATTTTGTGGTGTATTATATAAAGTTATGTGACCTTGATGAACATTGCAACAAGAATCCAGGATCTATTTCTCTTTTGTCTTATTTTTTTTCCCCCATGATCAAGTTTTGTGACTTCCTACAGAGAATGAGGTAAGTGTAAACCTGTGGGAGAAGTCTAGGGCCATACCTTCTCTTTCTTTGGTCCTCTCTCTTACTGTCTTTTATTTTAAAACAATTATAAGTTCACAAGAAGATTCAAAGACAAGTACAAGGAGACCTTATGTACCCTTCAACCAGTCTCTCTCAATAGCAAAATCTTCAGTACACTACCACATTGCACTTTGAAAACTAGAACATTGACATTGATACAATCCAGAGGTTTTTAAGATTCAACACTTCTCTTTTGGCTATTCTAGTCACTTTATATTTCAATATGAATATTATAATTATATTGTCAATTTATATTAAAAGACTTTTTGATTAAAATTGAGTTGAATCTACAGACGAATTTGGAAATAACAACTGCCATTTTACAATATTGAATCTTCCAACCAAAAATCAAAGTATACGTCTCAATATTTTTCTTATGTCATTAATTTATTATTGCAATTTTTTTGTAGTTTTAAGTGTACAAGTAATTTACATCTTCATTCAGATTTATCCCTAAGCCTTTAATATTTTTAAATTACACTCTTCTAAGTTTCAACTTTTAGTTGTTAAAATTAACTTCCAGTCCACCCTAGGACTACCATTGGCTGAAACATTGCCTTTTCTAATAATATAAACTTCTAATATATATAAGCACAATTGATTTGTGTGTTGATCTCTTACTCTGCAATCTTGCTGACAACAATTCTTATAGAAGCATTTTTTTTAGATTGACTTTTCTACATATGTTCTCATGTAGTCTTTAACAAAAGATAATTTTACTTCTCCCATTCCAATCTGAATCCATTTTTTTTCCCACTGGACACAATCTCCAGTATAAAGTACAACTATGCCCACACTGGTGCACATGTTGGTCTTAGATTGTAGTATCCTGCATGTCAACACTCAGAATAACTTCCAGCACTTCAATATCCATTCCTCCCCGCATTGCACATACTGGGAGAATTCATGTTGGAATCCTACATTTACTATGGACATACACCCTTCATTTGAAACAAGACTAGGATACGCAGTAAAGTATGTTTATTCAGTAAAGTTTTGACAGACTGAAAGCCATCATTTCAGATTGGAAACAGGACACTTAAATGAACTACATGGACATTGGGTAAAAGTATGGGTTGAAATTTGCCTGACAGTAGCCTAAAAGTAAATGGTCTTCAAGGTACATATGAAGGAACTGTAGGAGGCAAACGGGATAATTCACATCTCCACCAATAATTAGATGTAGCCACACTAGCTTGAAGGGATTGCAGGTGAGACATCTAAAACACTAGGTCATGGTGGGGGCTGGAAAATAAAAAATAGATCATTTAATAGAAATGGCTGTGGGGAAGAGCTCAAAGGAATCATCCTCTCACTCGATGTGAACCATGAAGATTAAACATGGAGAAATGAGGAGTGGTGGCAGATCAGTTTGGGATGCATCTTCAGGGGATGTTGGAAACAACAACAGCATTTGGTTTTCTCTACATCCCATTCACCCCAACCCCTCCAAGCCCAGGGAGTTGTCAGGGGTGGCACTTTGTGATGTCAAAGCCATCCCAGGACTGCCATTGGCTGGGACACTGCCTGTATGATCAAACAAAGCTCAAGGGCGTGGCTCTGCCTTGTCACCAGGAGGGTATATATAGGGAGGGCAAGAGCTCTGGGACAACCCGCTGGCAAGCCTCACTATAGCTGGGGATTTATTTACCCTAAAAAAGAGCACAGTAGTAGATATCCTACAAGCAGCCGTAATTATGGAAGATTCAACCCCAAGCTCTAGCGGGCTGAAGAGGAAGCGTCCCTGTGAATCTAGTGATGATAAAGAAAGTGATGATGAGGTAAGATTGTTCAGTTTTGTAGGGAAGGCTAGGGTGAAAGAAGGACACATAGAGAGGGGGCGGCTCAAATAGCAGCACAGAAATATTGCAGAAACCTGTGGAAGTGGGGGGCCAGCTTAATGTCATAGCCCACCGCCGCTTACAGACTGGGGTACCTATAGACATGGGTGGGAGGGATCTATGCAGCATGGTTTGCTGACCAGCAGGTTATTTATGAGATGTTCTTATGATCAGGTGGTTTGGCCCTTTTTCTGGTGGGATATCATTGTGGTGTTCCTCAGAGCTTTGCCAAGCAAGATGTGATAGGGATGTTTCTTTAGTCGGGCCTTTGTCTGCCTTGTGCTCAGGTGGTTAGGCAGGATGCTGCTCATGGCCTCAACCCCATGGAATGTTTCACTTTGAACAAGGCCTGTAAAATAAATAGTCAAGAGCTTACAAAATGGTGCAGTTTGGACTAACACAGATGACCCTAGCCATGCTCCTCTTGTTCTTCCCCATAGATCCCTACCCTATGGTTTCACCTCGGTTTCTCTGGCACAAACCCCTTTCTCAAACTGCCTTCTTCCTCACAAAGCCCTCCCTGCTATCCAGTCTCTACTCTAGTCACCCAAAATAATGGCTTTCTGGCCTCCCCCTCTTTTCTTACCAGAAGCAGGAGACAGTGAAAACAGACTTAGATACTGAAGAAAGTCTGAAGAAGACCAAGAAAACAAAATATTCAACAACAATATTAGAATCTTCGAACAAGGATGAGAAAATAAATTCAAATCAACTGGAGAATGACCAGAAAAAAGAGAAAGACGCTGATCCAGTCCAAGAGAAGAAGAAGGATGAAGACGACCTAAACTCATCTAAAGAAGAAGTTTCCCAGGAGGAGGAAGATACAGACTTCCAGGAAGAATCCTCACTAGAGGATGAAGATGCAACCAACTCCTCTGAAGAAAGTTCAGAGGAGCATGTGGAGTATTATTAATCCGCTGACAGAAACCAAAGTGGACAAATCATCACCACTGATGATGATGATTATAATAAAATCAAACGTCAGCCACCGACTGTGTATATCTCTGCCTGTTTGCTGATGGTAGGGAAGATGGGAGGGGAGAAGTAGGCATTTGGTAAGGGAGGGGTGTGAGGTTCTGTAGGGTTGGTTGACAGACCCACAGGTTAACAGTTAGCCAGACATTGTAACTAAGGACTAGGGGAGGTCTGATTCTTGGGGACCATTTTTCTTCTTAAAATTTTATCTCACAGGAGAGGAAGAAAAGGGCTTGATGTTTCTTGGAGTGTATGACTGTGTAGAAGGGCATATAAAGAGGAGTTCTGTGTTGGCTGGATGCAGTGGATCACACCTGTAATCCACACACGTTGGGAGGCCGAGGTGGGAAGGATCACCTGAAGTCAGGAGTTTGAGACCAGCCTGGCCAACATGGCGAAACCTTCTCTCTATTAAAAAAAAATCACAAAAATTAGCCAGGCATGGTGGCAGGCACCTGTAATCCCAGCTACTCAGGAGGCTGAGGCAGGAGAATCGCTTCAATCCCAGAGGTGGTAGTTTCAGTGAGCTGAGATCACACCACTGCACTCCAGCCTGGGGGATAGAGCATTATTCATGCTTGAATAATGCCAACTATCCTTCCCTTGTTACCCAGAAGAAACCGACTGTCACAGCTGACCCACTTAGGGGATTAGATGTGAAGACTAAGACAACTTTGTAAATAGAATATGGTGTTTTTGCAAGCAGCCGGACCATCAGGGAGCAAAAGGAGTGAAATGAAATGTTAGCAAATGACACATTGCCCCAACCCCACAGTTGCTTGAGCTGACTCTGGATGCCTCTCAGCATTCGAGTTTCCAAAAATCATGCAACATATTCAACTTCTGCCATTCAAGTCCCTAAACAAACAAGCCATGTATCTCACTCACATAAAATTCAAACATGTATCTGCCATATGCCAGACATTGTGCTAGGTATTGGGAATAAAAACTAACATATATTGATTGCTGATATATGCCAGGCACTAGCTATTTTACATGGATTAACTAACGAATCTTAATAATTAACCTGAAAATGATAGGCTATTATAATCTCTACTTGCCCATGAAAATAATGAGACATAGAGACTGATTTGTAAATGATCACATAGATAAGAAATTAAACAGTCAAAACTTAAAACCAGGAAATGAGGTCTAGCATGCACAGGATTCATCATTATGCTCAACAGTATCCCACAATGAATCAGGTTAGGTCACCACCCTGTAGAAACACAAAGTTTAGGTAGTATAGGAGACATAAACATGAATACCATATTATGAGAATTTTTTGAGTACCTTTTAAATTCTAAGTACTATAGAAAGTGCTATATCGGTATTAATTCATTTAGTTCTTGTGGTATCAGGATAATCTCTCTAAGACCAACTTTGGCTCACCAAATAATGTGTAACATTTCATAGAAACACCTATTTACTCAGCACTTTGCTTAACATCTGTAAGAAAATAGCCTCTATTTTTAATAGTAGCTTTATTGAAATATAAATCCCATTTAAAAATTAATCCTTTTAAAGTATACAGTCCAGTGATATTTAGTACATACAGGGAGTCATACAACCATCACCACATCTGATTCCAATATTTTCATCACTCTAAAATGAAATCCTATTCTCTATTGGCAGTCACTCCCCATTCCCCTTCCCCAAGACCCTAGGCAACACTGATTTGCTTCCTTACTTTTATAGTAGATTTATTGGTATATAAATCACATACAATATGCTGACTCATTAAAAGTGTGCAATTTGATTTTTTGGTACATTACTAAAAATTGTACAACCATTACTAATATATAATTCCATAATTCCATACTATCACAGAGTTGAAGAGAGGGAGATGAAAATAGATCAAGATAAATTGTCACGAAACTCTTTATTCCTATAAAAATTTAGGCTTTTTTTGAATAAAATTCCTCTGATTTGTTGTAAGATTTTGGTTTTCAGAGTTCTAAAAAACTAATTTTGACAATTTTTGCTCATGTTCTTATTGCTTTTGCGGAGGTGTGAATTTTCAGATTTTCTTATTTCACCATTCCCTTGGGAACAGTTTCTTGGGGACTTTAAAAATACAAAAGTTCTCAGATGCTGTAGGTCCATTTATATACCACAAACTCCATCTTTCTTAATATAACAAACCTTCCCTAGACTTAGGTCCATTAACTCAATACCAGCGGTATCATATGTATATTTAAAAATATTGTTTCCTTCTACTTTTCTTCTTCCCATAAATATATATTGAACATGTTTACTAGGTTCAGAGAGAGATGCTGGGGGTTAGAAGTATGTTACAATAGAGTTTATTATGATCTCGTGGAGTTTAGAGTGCTGAAGGGCAGATAGACAATAAATACAAGGACATTATGTTAGAGATCTTCAAAAAAAAAAAAGAATAGGATATACGTGTGTGTGTGTGGTGTGTATGTATGTTTGTGTGTGTATGTGTGTGTAGAGGGAAGAAAGAGTGAGAGATTGAGAGATAATAGAATTTGGCTCACGTGATTATGGAGATTAAGATGTCCCACAGTATGCCACCTGCAAGCTGGAGTACCAGAAAAGCTGATAGCTCAGTCCAAATCCAAATGTCTGAGAATAAGGTAATGATGGAATTCCCAGTCTAAGTCCAAAGGCCTGAGAACCATAGGGATTGGTTAAGGTCCTGGATTTGGAAAGCCAGAGAACCAGGAATGCAGACATCCACGGGCAAGAGACAGGCAGTCAGGGAGATAATTCACCCTTTCACTGTCTTTTATTCTCTTAAAATCTCAACTCATTGGTGTGAAAAGGTGTTCTTTACTCAGTCTACAAATTCAAACGTTAATTTCTTCCTGACACAGTCTCAATGTTAATCTCTTCCTGATACACTAAGAAATAATGTTTTGCCAGCAATCTTAGAACTCCATGGCCAAATAAGCTTGATATGTAAAATTAACAGACACTTAGGTTAAATACCAAAGTATATTCAGGTGTGTATATTTAAGCATGCATAGAACTGATGTTTATAGGGCAAGGGATACTGGGGCTTATCATTTTCTCCTTCTCTCAGTGAAGTTTTGATGTACGGTAGAAATGTAATACAAGAAAACAAATAATGTCATTAGAAACTGAGCAAAGAACCTGAACAGATATTTTGTAAAAGACATAGAAATGGAAAATCAGTACATTAAAATACATAGAATTACCAATCATTAGGGAAATACAAATTACAACTAAAATGAAATATCTCTTCACACTGTTACAATGGCTTTAATAAAAAGATGAAACATAACGTGTGTTGGGGAGAATGCAAAGAAAAGGGAACTCATATACGGTTGGTGGATTGTAAATTAGCATGCCCAATATGGAAAACAGTATGGAAGTTCCTCTAAAACCTAAAAGTAGAGCTACCCTATGACCCAGTTCTTCAACTTCTGGATATGTTCTCAAAGAAACTGAAAGCAACACTCCCATGTGCAGTGCAGCATCATCCCCAGTAGCCAAGATATGGAAACACCCTAAGGGTCCATCAATGGATGAATGAATATCAATGATAGACTGGATAGAGAAAATGTAGCATGCAGCCATAAAAAAGGATGAGTTCATGTCCTTTGCAGGGACATGGATGAAGCCGGAAACCATCATTCTCAGCAAACTGGCACAAGAATAGAAAACCAAACATTGCATGTTCTCACTCATAAGTGGGAGTTGAACAATGAGAACACTTGGACACGGGGAGGGAAACATCACACACTGGGGCCTGTCAGGAGGTTGGGGGGGCTAGGAGAGGGACAGCATTAGGAGAAATACCTAATGTAGATGACCAGTTGATGGGTACAGCAAACCACCATAGTACATGTATACCTATGTAGCAAACCTGCACATTCTGCCCATGTACCCCAGAACTTAAAGTATAATAAAAAATATAAAATATAATATATATATATACACATTAAAATACTCTTCAGCCTTGAAACGGGAGAAGAGATTATTTTTTTATTTGCGTATATTTAAAGTGCAGTTTTGTTGCATGGATGTATTGAGTAGTGGTGAAGTCTGGGCTTTTAGTGCAGCGACCACTTGACTAGTGTACATTGTATCCATTACATAATTACTCATCAATCACCCCTATATTAGGCCATGCTTGCATTGCTGTAAAAAATACCCAAGACTGGGTAATTTGTAAGAGGAAATAGGTTTAATTGGCTGATCCTTCTGCAGGCTGAACAGTAAGCATGGTGTTAGCATCTGCTTCTAGGGACACCTCAGGAAACTCAATCATGACGGAAGGTGAAGGGTGAGCAGCTTTCTCATATAGTGGGAGCAAGAGCAAAAGAGAGTGCAGGCGATGTGCCACACAATAAAACAGCCATATCTCATGAGTACTCACTCAGCATTGCAATGACAACATCAAGCCATAAGTAATATGACCCCATGATCCAGGCCTCATATTAACATTGGGGATTACAATTCATCATGAAATTGGGGTGGGAACACATGTCCAAACTATATCATTCTGCCCCGGCCCCTCCTAAATGTCATGTCCTTCCTACATTGCAAAACATAATTATGCCTTTTCAACTTTTCCCCAAATTTTAACTCATTCTCTCATTAACTCCAAAGTCCAAAGTTCCATTAGAGAGGAAACAAATCTCTTCGACCTATAAGCGTATAAAATCAAAACAAGTTATTCACTTCCAAGATACAATGGGGGTGCAGGCATTGGGTAAACACTGACATTCCCAAAGGGATAAATCAACCAAAAGAAAGAGGCTAGAGGCACCATGACAATTCAAAACCCAGCAGCACAATCATTAAATCTTACAGCTCCAAAATAATCCTTGAGTCCATGTCCCACATCCAGGGCATACTAATGCAAGGGACCAGCTCCTAAAGTCAGCTCCAGTTCAGCTCCTGTGCATCTGCAGAGTACAGGCCCCATAGCTGCTCTTATGGGCTGGAGTGGTGTGGCTGTGGCTTTTCCAGGACCAGGGTGCAAGCTGCTAGTGGGTCTAGCCATTCTAGAGTCTGAAGGATGGTAGTTTTCTTCTCACAGCTGCACTAGGCAGTACTCCAGTGGAGACTCTGTGTGGGGCCTCCAACCCTACATTTCTCCTCTACACTGTCCTGGTACATGTTCTCTGTGAGTGCTCTACTCTTGCAGCAGCGTTCTCCCAGGGCACCCAGGCTTTTTCCTACATTCTCTGAAATCTATAAGGAGGCTGCCAAGCCTCATCACTCTTGCACTCTGTGTACCTGTAGGCTTAGCACCATGTGGAAGACACAAAGGCTTATGACTTGCACCTTCTAAAGTAGTGACCTGAGGTGTACCTAGGCCCCTTTGAGCCATGACTAAAGCCAGAGTGGCTGGAATGTGGAAAGCAGTGTCCTAAGGCTGCTCAGGGCAGTATCACCCTAGGCCTGGCCCCTGAAACCATTTTTTTTCCTAGGCCTCAGGGCCTGTGATGGGAGAGGATGCTGCAAAGGTCTCTGAAGTGACTTCTAGGCCTCTCTCCCATTGTGTTGGATATTAGCACTTGGCTCTCTTTTAGTTATGTGAATATCTCTAGCAAGTGGTTGCTCCATACTCTGCTTAAATTTCTCTCCTGAATAAACTTTTTCTTTCTCCAACATGTGGACAATCTTCAAATTTTCCAAACTTTTATGCTCTGCTTTCTTTTAAAATATAAGCTCAAACTTTAAGTCATTCCTTGGCCTCCACATGTGACTTGGGTCATTAGTAGCAGCCAGGTCACATCTTGAACACATTGCTGCTTAGAAATTTCATCTATCAGATACCGTAAATCATCACTCCCATGTTCAAACTTCCACATATCCATAGAGCATGAACAGATTGTACGGAAGCTCTTTGCTAAGGTATAATATGTGTCAGTTTTGCTCCAATTCCCAATGAATTCCTCAGTTCCATCTGAGACCTGATCAGCCTGAACTTCACTGTCCATATCAATATATTAATTTTGGTCACAACCATTCAACCAGCGTCCATGAAATCTCAAACTTTCTTCTGACACCTCCAAACTCTTCCAACCTCTGCACGTTCCCTAGTTCCAAAGCCAGTTTCACATTTTCAGATATCTTTATAGCCTCAACCATCTCCTCAGTATAAATTTTCCATATTTGGCCATTCTTGCATTTCCATAAAGAAATATCTGAGACTGTGTAATTTATAAGAAAAGTAGTTTAATTGGCTGATGTTTTCACAGGTTATACAGGAAGCATTATGCTGGCATCTGCTTCTTGAGAGGTCCCAGCAAGCTTTCTTTCATGGAGAAGGCAAAGGGGGAGCAGGCATCTCACGCGTTGGGAGCAGTAGCAAGACAGAGTGGGATGGAAGGTGCCCCACAGTTAAACAACCAGATCTCATGAGTACTCACTCACTACTGCAAGGACAGCGTCAAGGCATAAGGGATCTGTCCTCATGGCCAAACACATCTTACCAGGTCCCACCTCAAACACTGGTAATTTTATTTCAACATGAGATTTGGTCAGGAACAAATATCCAAACTGTATTAACACCCCTCCCACCATCCCACCCTTCCAAGCCTTTGATGTTTATTATTCTATTCTCTATGTCCATATACATGTGCACACATTATTTAGCTATTACTTATGAATTAGATTGTATGGTATCTGATTTTCTGTTTCTGAGTTATTTCATTTAAGAGAATGGCTTCTAGTTTCATCCATGTTGCTGTAAAAGACACGATTTCATTATTTTTTATGGCCGAATAGTATTTCAAGGTATACGTACACTACATTTTCTTTATCCAATTACCCACTGATGGACATGTACATTGATTTAATATATTATCATGAATATTGCTGCCATAAACCTATGAGTGCAGGTATATTTTTATATAATGATTTATCTTCCTTTGGGTAGGTACCCCATAGCGGGATCACTGAATCAAATGGGTAGTCCAATTATTAGTTCTTTGAGAATTCTTCATACTGTTTTCAATAGAGCTTGTGCTAGTTTACAGTACAATGAACAGTGTATAAGCATTCCCTTTTCTCCATGGTCTCACCAACATCTGTTATCTCTTGACTTCTTAATAATAACCATTTTGAGTAGTGTAAATGCATATCTAATTGTGGTTTTAATTTTCATTTCTCTGATGATTAACCATGTTAAGCCTTTTTTTCTGTAATTTGTGACTACATGGATGAATATGGTGGCCATTAGAGTAAGTGAAATAATCCAGGCATGGAAATACAAATATCACATGATCTCACTTCTATATGAAATCTAATAAAGTTGAACTCACAGAAATAGAGTGTGGAACAGTGGTTATCAGAGGCTGGGGAGGGCTTTCGGAGGGAGAGAATGGGGAGTTTTTAACCAATTAGTATAAAGTTTTAGGTAGACCGGAGAAATAGGTTTTGAAATCTATTGCACAGCACTGTTATTATAGTCAATAATAATATATTACATATTTGAAAATAACAAAGTAAACATAAAATGTCTCAGCAGAGAAAATAATATGTAAGAGATGTGATGGATATGCTAGCTTGTTTGATAATGACACTTAGTATACATATATCAAAAATCACATTGTGCCCCCAGGTGCATATATTAATTATGATTTGTTGGTTAAACATGATATTCATAATATTTTTAAAAGTCAAAACAATCATGGTAGAAACTAGTTCAGTGGTTTTCACAATCCAGCAGGGGAATGACAGGAAATTAACTTAATAGACATGAGGGAAATTTGGGGGCTGATGAAAATATTCTGTATCATAATTGTAGTGGCTACATATTTGTCAAAGCTCATTAAATTATATACAATAATAACAGGAGAATTTTACTGAAGTAAAGTATACCTTAGTAAACTTGACATTTAAGAAAGAAATAATCAAGAACAGGGAGTCAGGATAAGGAAATTAAAGATTGGAATCTAAATGGATAAACTTTTATGGGATGTAGAGATAACAGAAAGGAGTCTGGAATAATACCCTGGACTATGGTTTAGATATTCACAGTACCTTCTTATGTCATGCCACGGATTCCGTAAAAACATAGAAACTGAACATCCTGCTTCTGAATGACTACAGGGTAAATAACAAAATTAAGTCAGAAATAAATAAGTTCTTTGAAACCAATGACAACAAAGACACATTGTACCAGAATCACTTGGACACAGCTAAAGCACTAAATGCCCACAGGAGAAAGCAGGAAAAAGCTAAAACCAGCATCCTAATATCACAATTAAAAGAACTATAGAAGCAAGAGCAAATTCAAAAGCTAGTGGAAGACAAGAAATAACTAACAGAAGAGCAGAACTGAAAGAGATAGAGACATGAAAAACCCTTCAAAAAAAATCAGTATCTAGGGGCCGATTTTGTGAAAAGATCAACAGAATAGATATACCACTAGCCAGACTAATAAAGAAGAAAAGAGAGAAGAATCAAATAGACACAATAAAAAATGATAAAGAGGATATCACCATTGATCCCACAGAAATACAAACTACCATCAGAGAATACTACAAACACCTCTATGCAAATAAACTAGAAAATCTAGAAGAAATTGATAAATTTGTGGACACATACACCTTCCCAAGACTAAATCAGGAAGAAGTTGAATCCCTGAATAGACCAATAACAAGTTCTTAAGTTGAAGCAGTAATTAATAGCCTACCAAGCAAAAAAAGCCCAGGAGTAGACAGCTTCACAGTCCAATTCTACCATAGGTACAAAGAGGGGCTGGTATCATTCCTTCTGAAACAATTCCGAACAATAGAAAAAGAAGGACTCCTCCCTAACTCGTTTTATGAGGCCAGCATCATCCTGATACCAAAAAGAGATTTAAAGAAAAAAAAAAAGAAAATTCTAGGCCAATATCCCTGATGAACATTGATGTGAAAATCCTCAATAAAACACTAGCAAACCGAATCCAGCAGCACGTCAAAAAGCTTATCCAACAGGATCAAGTTGGCTTCATCCCTGGGATGCAAGGCTCGTTCAACATATGCAAATCAATCAGCATAATCCATCATGTAAACAGAACCAGTGACAAAACCACATGATTATCTCAATAGATGCAGAAAAGACCTTTGATAAAATTCAACACCTCTTCATGCTAAAAATTCTCAATAAACTAGGTATTGATGGAATGTATCTCAAAATAATGAGAGTTATTTACTACAAACTCACAGCCAATATCATACTGAATGGGGAAAAGCTGGAAGCATTCCCTGTGAAAACCAACACAAGACAAGGATGCCCTCTCTCACCACTCCTATTCGACATAGTATTGGAAGTTCTGGCCAGGACAATCAGGCAAGAGAAAGAAATAAAGCATATTCAAATAGGAAGAGAGGAAGTCAAATTGACGTGATTGTATTCTTTTAATGCCTATTATGTAGCAACTTTCAAGTTAGAACTTGTTCTTGGATAAGTTTGTACTTGTTAATAGGAGGCAGTATAACATAGTAGTAGAAAGCCTTGGACACAGAGGAACTTGATTCTACTTCTGATTAATTCATCCTTTCACTTATTCTTTCCAAAAATGGTTGATGTAACCTACTCTGGTTCAGCAAGATATTAGATACAGGGGATACTGAAATTATGTAGAGCCCCTACTCTCAAACATAGTGGAATAGAGTAGGAAAGGGAGATGCATATGCTGGACTCTCAACGGAGGAATCTGACTTCTATAAAAATTAAGGTCAAATGTGTCATTTATTTTTTCAGAACCTATGTTGACTTTTGACTAGCAAAGGGCTTTCAGAAAATTAATGTTTTCTCAAATGAAATCGATTGGCAGAAATCAGAGCAACAGAGGAAATTTACTCAATGCAGAGTTGACTTCAACTGTGAATATTTACTTTCTGGGTTCAAAAATGGATGTATCGGTTTCTTCTTTGTTAACATTTAATATTTCCTGTTACTAATAAGGAAATGTTGCACCCTAAGTAAATTAAATCAAGATGAAATTTATAATTTCTTTGAAAACAATAAAATTGCTATTTCAGATGTTAAACTCTTAGTCAATGTAATTTGGTCAGGATTATTTACTATTGATTAAGAAATAACCTGATGAATCATTTTGAAGAATGCTTGACTAACGTGAGTGTTTGACAGAAGCACATTAAAATAATGCATTAAACTGTTATAGCTATGCAAATTTATGTTAAATACTTTATTTCAGTATTTTAGTATTTGCTGTTAATAAAGAAAATTACGAATCTGAACACATTTTAGTTGGCCTTTGAACACTCTTGAGTTTATGAGTTTGGAAACAGCTTCAGATTAAAGATACACTGGTGTTTCACAGGGGCCCTTTGGATCTTTAAAAATTCATCTGATGGAGCATGGTGCAGTTAGGCCAAGTTTGCAAAGACATACAAATCTGGATCATATGGACCAAAACATCTGCCTCTCAAGTAAAATCTAATCTAGGTAGTTCTCTTTTTACCCTGTTACATATGTCTGAATTTAAATTCCCTATGCCTTCCATCTTAAAGATACCAGGTTGCTTTTTTTTTCAATCTCCCAATTATTTCCACCCATATGTTTTTAAAAAATTCTCTGATATTTCCCTTTTATTATAAAAACACTATTTTGTAACTTTTAGATACCAGTCTGTCTACAGTACCAATACTAATTCCTTTTTGAACAACCTTTGTTTAGCTATTATACCTTATTCACTTATGTACATATGTGCCTTTGCACATTTTCAACTATCAATAAAATGCTTTTTGAATAGAATTCCCATAGCCAATTAAAGGCGTCAGCTGATAAAATGGACATCACACTTCTTTTGAGGTGAACAATGCAAACTGGGGTTTGAGAAGGTGGTTTCTTAATCTCTTATTTTAGGAGGATACCCACCTTTTCTTAAGTGCATACTTATTTTCTGGAGACATGTAGGATTGCAGTCCAAAAGCTGTGATAAACCTACCAATTCTCCCTAGATTTGAGTAAGGCTAACAGAGTAAAAACATGCCATTTTGTGAATGCACCTTCCTCATATATGGCACCCTTCTTTATCTTCAGATAGTATCAGTGCTAGTAGATATGGGTCTTCTGTGAAGATAATTAAAAGCCATATAAATTCACAGGTATGTATTTGGAGAAGCTTAAAAGATGACATCTCCAAATATATACACTTTTGTTTCCACAAAGTCTGGATCTACTTCTTGTGATTAGCCCAATTTTACGGGTGAGAAACATTAAGAGATTATAACTGATCAAGAATCCAGAGCAATATATTGAGAAAAATGGAAATAATATTCTGATTGATGCTTCTTAGTTTCTAGGAGGGAGACAATTGTATTAATCCATTACAAAAAGAAGACAGAAGATAAAATTTAGGATCTGTATCAAATTATTTGGCTCTGAGTCAAATTTCTTCTGAAAACATATTATGTTCTAGGTGTTTGCCATTGGGAAGATGTAATATGTTTAATTAGAAAATATTTTAAGTTCAGGTGCGATGGCTTATGCCTGTAATCCCAGCATTTTGGGAAGCTGAGGTGTGCGGATCACAAGGTCAGGAGATCGAGATCATCCTGGACAACATGGTGAAACGCCATCCCTACTAAAAATACAAAAAGTAGCTAGGTGTGGTGGCACGTGCCTGTAATCCCTGCTACATGGGAGGTTGAGGCAGGAGAATGGCTTGAACCAGGGAGCTGGAGGTTGCAGTGAGCCAAAATCGTGCCACTGCACTCCAGCCTGGCGACAGAGTGAGAATCCGTCTCAAAAGAAAAAAACAAAAACAACAAGCAAATATATTTTAAAATATTACTAGGTTGCTCATCTGTCAAAATTATGTAAATAAAATGTTAATTGCAAATAATTATTAAAATAGTTGAATGTCCTTATATGGATTTTTAGGAAATGTGCTTCATTTTCTTTGTACACATAGAAATAAAATTTTCCTGGGTTCTTTGGGAATGTGATTGTTATAGTTACATATGTATGCATATTTTTTAAAGAAAATAAGGTTTAGTTTTAACCTAGGCAAACAGCTGGACCCAAAAATCACAGTGAGAATTTTAATTAATATTCTGTAGATAGTTTTCAATCTATTTTTGATATTTTAGCTTAGACTTTTGAAGGCAATTGAGAAAGTATTTTTTTTTAACAAAATGACATTCATTATCCCTAAATTAAAAGATAAAGAGTGGAGGGTAGATGTATGGTTGACATTTTACAAAGAAAATACTTTAGAGTTAATAATTTTTAGCTGCCACTCTATGTAACTCAGCATTCAGTTGATGGCAATTTGTTGTGTTTACTGGTCACTATTAAGCTATTAGGTTTTAAAAATTTAATTATTTTCTTATTTTCTGCCATGCTAATTGCTTAATAAAGAAGAGCAGTGATTTGAGTGGTGAAATAAAACAAAATGAAACACAGTTTATTGTCATAAAATTTCTAGATTGGAAGTAAGTGTAGCTGAATGCCCCTTATACAAGGAGTCAGAACATCTGCAGTTGGATCCTGATTTAAAAGCCTCAACATCCTTGCACAGTCACATTGCTTTTCTGACTTTTCAATTCTTCATCTATAAGAATAAACATATATTACTCTTACCTTGCTTATCTTCACAGCTTTTGTTAATATCAAATGAGTAATGGAAATAAATAAGCTATACAATTGTAAATTAATAGTGATGTGGCTGAAGATGATTCAAGGAAATTTTAACACTCTGTGTAGTGATCCAAAATTGAATATTCTAAACAATTTTTAATATTTAAATTGTAAGCTATGCATATGCTATGATTTAAATATTAATCACATGTCCACTTATTCAGCTAACATTTATTTAGCACTTACTGTGGGCCAGGCACTATGCAAAGCATTAGGGACTCCAGGGCCCACCTATACCACACATTATCATCGTCTAGTGGAAAGAGCTGGAGAGTAACATGTGAATTTCATATTATTTATTTTATAGAAAAGAATATGAACATATATGTATATTTTTATATCGTATGGTAATATCCTCTAACTGAAAATGTATCCAGTAGTTTCTTCTCTATTTTGTATACAGGTTTTTGATCTCACCTATGTGGGACATGGCCTCAGGAGTTTAATAATCACTCAAATGAGTATTTTATTTAGTATATAAGTAACTGTATTAACAATTTTTTGATTGAAAGATTGGGAACAAAAATTATATAAATATGTGATATACATATAAAATCACCAAACACTCAGAGAAGTCCTAGGAATAACAGTAGTTCAGTAAATGTGAAATTTGCATTTTAAAAAGGAAACTTGTCTGAGGCAGGCAGATCATCTGAGGTCCCAAGTTCAAGACCAGCATGACCAACATGGAGAGGAACCTGTCTCTATTAAAAAATCAAAATTAATTCAGTGTGGTGGCGCATGCCTGTAATCCCAGCTACTCGGGAGGCTGAGGCAGGAGAATCGCTTGAACCAGGGAGGGGGAGGTTGTGGTGAGCCAAGATTGTGCCATTGCACTCCAGCCTGTACAACAAGAGCAAAACTCTGTTTCAAAAAGTAAAATAAAATAAAATAAATAAAAAGGAAGCTTGTTTATATAATGAAGTACTTAGACTCTGTTATTTTTGTCCTAATATATTTTACCCAAAGGAGGTTTCTATATATATATATCTCCCATTTCAACCTTATTCCAATATTTCCAGAGAGTATATTTAGTAAAGTCACTAGTTCTATCAAGATCCCCACTATTTTCTTGTTACATCAATGTGTATAACTGTATGTGATATACAGCACAGAAATCCATAATGCTTCTATTCAGTAAAAGTGTAGAAAGAAGCCATTTTAGGGTATATACAGCACTAATCACAATACCTATATACCTTAATAATAAATAACATATAAAGAAGAATGAAAAGATGGAAAGAAAAAAGAAAAGAAGGAAGTGAGGAAGGAAAGCAAAGAAAGAGAGAAGGGCAAACTACAGTGGTGTGTAAAGAGGTCCATTAAATGATAGAAATGTTAACAGTACTCCCTACTAAAACTTTCTATTCTAGCCCCTCAAAATATTAGTGTGGCATTAGACGATTTCATATCTGAAAAAGTTGTCTCAGTTTATTACTAATCATGCCAAGAAGCAAGTGTATTAATAATTTATAATCTATCATCAAGATAAGCTTTTACTGTCTCTGAATTATTTAAAATTATGTTTTCTTTCTCTGCATGTTTATTTAATCAATTTAATTCTTATATATTGCGCTACTTAAAATGTAGCCGGTTGACATTCAGTCATTTGCTATGCAAAGTTTGATTTGAAGGATGGAATTTTTAATGAGATCTTTTCAATCATTCAACAAATATTTTTTATCACCTATACTTTTAGATGCTTGGCATATAGCAGTGGAATAAAATGGAGGAAAAAACTATTATTATCCTCATTGAAGTTATTTACTAGAAGGGGAAGTGACATGGTTTGGATCTGTGTCGCTGTGCAAATATAGTGTCAAATTGTTGTCCCCAATGTTGGAGGTGGGGCCTGGTGGGGGTGATAAAATAATGAGAGTGGACTTTGTCCTTGGTGCTATTCTAGTGATAGTGAGTGAGCTCTTATGAGATCTGGTTATTTAAAAGTATGTGGCACCTTCCCCCTTGTCTCTCTTTCTCCTGCTCCAGCCATTTGAAGTGGCTCCCTTTTTGTCTTCCACCATGATTGGAAGCTTCTTGAGGGCTCCCGGGAATCAGAAGTCACAATGCTTCCTGTACAACCTGCAGAACCATGAGCCAATTAAACCTCTTTTCTTTATAGATTACGCAGTCTTAAGAATGTCTTTATAGCAGTGCAAGAATGGACTAATACAGGGAGAGGTACCAAACAGATGAACAAGTGAAATATTTAAAATGTCAGAAAAATATAAATACTATGCATACAAAGGAACAAAGTAAGGAAGATAGCCTGTGACAAGAGAGTGATTTTATTTTAAGTAGGGTGGCCAAAGGAGGCTTATTTGAAAAGTGACTTGATGAAAGTGAGGAATTGACACATTCAAATATCTAAGTTAAAAAGGTTAGAAGTGGAGGACACAACAATGACTAATGCTCCAAGGTGAAAGTGTAAGGCAAGGAGGCCAGTCCAGCTAAAGCTCAGTAAGCAAAAAGGAAAAGGTAGGAGATAAAGTCAGAAAGTCAAAAAAAAAAAAAAAAAGATAACTAGGTTATTATAAAGACATCATCTTCTACTGAATGAAATTGGAAGCCATTGAAGGGGACTGATAGAATCTGACAGGATCTGACTTTTGTTTCCAGAGACAAGGTCTCACTGTGTCTCCCAGGCTGGAATGAAGTGGTGTGACCATAGATCACTGGAAACTTGAACTCGTGGGCTCAAGTCATTCTTCTGCCTTGGCAGCCCAAAGCTCTGGGATTATAGGTATGACTCACCATGTCTGGCCAGATCTTATTTTTTAATGCAATGATTCTGGATTTTCATTCAAGATAGAGTAAAGGGAGGTAAAGACTGAGATAAAGAGACTAGTGAAGAGGCTACAGCAAGACATGGTGGTGAATGACACCAGTACCATAGCTGCAGAAGTAATGACAAGAATTTCATAACACTCATTCTTGTATATGACATACATACAAATGTCTTGAAGATGACTTACAGAGGTTTGCCTTGAGGAAGTGAAGAAATGTAGTTGCCATTTACTAAAATATGCAGAATAATTTTCTGGCATTTTGAAATGAAAATCAGGAGTTGGTGACTCCACAATTCATTCAAAACTCATATTGTTTATATATTGTGAGAGTGTTATATACCAGGAACTGTAGTAAATGCTTTACATGCACTGGCTAGTTTAAGTCATACAACAGCCTTTTATCAATCATGTTATCACTTGCAAATAATAAAAACAAACCATAGTTTAAACACTAAAAAAAATAATGTATTGAAGAGTATCAACTTAAAGATTTCGCAGAAATTGCAAATCATGCTGGGGTGCTGTACAGATGGACAATATCCAAGATTGCAGCACATATTTGGTATGATAGAAACATCACATTTGCTTCTGTGAGTCACAGGAAATGCATGTGATACCACCAATTCTCCTAGCACTGGGCACTGGATGTTACCTCTGAAGTATTTGGATCTGCTTTCCATGGACACCCATACATGATAAATTTTCCTCAAATAGGGTAAGTATCAGAATTGTAGGAAACCAAAAATACTATTGGAATGATCCATGTCTTAAACTGCCCAATACCAGTATATTAATTTTTTATATGCTTAAACTTTCAAATAACAAAAGCTCAAGTAATAGAGACTCACATAATAAAACCAACCCTTGATAAACAAGCAAATAGAAAAGCAAGACTAATTTATTTTCTCTCCAAAGGAGAGTAATCAAAATTATTATTATTTTTATGTTGAACTACAGCTCTCAACAGAAGGTGATTATGATTCCTCTATAATTTCATTACCATTTATTTCAATGGACTAAATTGGGAAGGTCACCACCACCAGTGAACCCTTTTTAAAAAAATTACTGGGAGAGAGATCCAAGACGGCTGATCAGTAGCAGCTCATGATGGTAGCTCCCAGTGAAAGCGCAGAGAACGAGAGGATGCCACACTTTCAGACGCATTTTTGTTGCTCACGGACCAGGAGATTCCCAGCGGAGGAGCCCCAAGGGTCGCGAGCGTGACTCTTGTGGCCAGCGCGGCAGTTTTGCCAGCGTCCCGGTGCGGTGGTTCTTGGTGCAGAGTAAACAGGACTGGGTCCCCTTTTGGTCGACGTTTGGAGCTCCGGGAAGGCAGAGTCGCCTATTCAGCTGATTGAAAAAGGGACTTAAGAAGAAAGCCAGACCGGAGATTCCCGGGCAGAAAAGCACCATGAATCTTAATGCCGCTGTTTTAGCTGGCGCAGAGGGTTGCTCAGATTCCGGCGCTGGGAATCAACAAGTTGGACGTCCACTCAGAGGCCTAATTTGAAAGTCAGTAATTACAAAGACGACAGGTGGATAAATTTACAATGACGGGAAGAAACCAGCATAAAAAGGCTGAGAATACCCAAAATCAGAATGCCTCTCCCTCTACAGGGGATCACAGTTCCTCATCAACAAGCGAACAAGGCCTGATGGAGAACGAGTGCGTTCCAATAACAGAAACAGGCTTCAGAAGGTGGATAATAAGAAACTTCTGTGAGTTAAAAGAACATGTTCTAGCCCAATGTAAAGAAACTAAGAACTTTGAAAAAAGGTTTGACGAAATCCTAACGAGAATTGATAATTTAGAGAGGAATATAAGTGAATTAATGGAACTGAAGAACACAATACGAGAACTCCATGAAGTATGCACAGGTTTTAACAGTCGAATTGATCAAGCAGAAGAAAGGATATCAGAGGTCGAAGACCAACTTGATGAAATGAAATGAGAAGATAAGATTAGAGAAGAAAGAGTAAAAAGGAATGAGCAAAGTCTCCAAGAAATATGAGACTATGTGGAAAGACCTAATTTACGTTTGATAGGTGTACCTGAATGTCATGAAGGGAATGAATCCAAGCCGGAAAATATTTTTCAGGATATTATTCAGGAAAACTTTCCTAACCTAGTAAGGCAGGACAATACTCAACTCCAGGTAATACAGAGAACACCACAAAGATATTCCTCAAGTAGAGCAACTTCAAGACACATAATCGTTAGATTCATCAGGGTTGAAATAAAGGAGAAAATTCTAAGGGCAGCTAGAGAGAAAGGTCAGGTTACCCATAAAGGGAAGCCTATCAGACTCACAGCAGATCTCTCAGCAGAAACCCTACAAACTAGAAGAGAGTGGGGGTCAATATTCAATATCCTCAAAGAAAAGAATTTTCAACCCAGAATCTCATATCCAGCCAAACTAAGCTTCATAAATGCAGGAAAAATAAAATTTTTCGTGAACAAGCAAGCACTCAGAGATTTCATCACCACCAGGCCTGCTTTACAAGAGCTTCTGAAAGAAGCACTATACACAGAAAGGAACAACCAGTATCAGTCATCCCAAAAACTTACCAAAACGTAAAGAGTATCTCCATAATGAACAATCTATATCAACTAATGGGAAAAATAGCCAGCTAGCATTAAACGACAATATTAAACTCACAAATATCAATATTAATTCTAAATTTAAATGGATTAAATGTCCCAATCAAAGACACAGACAGGCAAATTGAATAAAAAGTCAAAACCCATCGGTACGCTGTATCCAGATCCATCTCATAAGCAAGGACACACAAAGACTCAAAACAAAGGGTTGGTAGAAGACTTACCAATCAAATGGAGAGGAAAAAAAAAAAACAGGAGTTGTAACTTTCATCTCTGACAAAATAGACTTTAATAGTAACAAAGACTAAAAGAAACAAAGAAGGACATTACATAATGGTAAAAGGATCAACGCAACAACAGGAGTCAATGATCATAAATATATATGCACCCAATATAGGAGCACCCAGATACATAAGACAAGTTCTTAATGACTTATAAAGAGACTTGGACTCCCGCACAATAATAGCTGGAGACTTTGACACCATATTGTTAATATTCGATGGATCAACGAGATAGAAAATTAACAGGGACATCTATGATTTGAACTCAGACCTGGAACAAGTAAACTCAGTGAACATTTATAGAATTCTTCACCCCAGGTCCACAGAACACACATTTTTCTCAGTATCACATTACACCTATTTTGAAAGTGACCACATAATTGGAAGTAAATCACTCTTCAGCATTTGCATAGCATTTCACAGACTTAAATGAAATATTGGTTGGCTGTTTATTTGTTATTTTCTTCTCTTATTCCTTCCTGTCTCCACTGTTAAGCACAATTATTGGCACAAAAGAGGTTTTTAATATCTATTTTTAGATTGCATTCCAGCCTGGGCAATAGAGCAAGACTCCTGTTCTCTCTCCCCCTTTCTCTTTCCTTTCTCTTTCTTTCTTCAAAAAAAAAAAAATTACTAAAGAAAAGAGAGAGGAGAAACACACACACACACACACACACACACACACACACACACACACAATAGTTAGCATAGCCAATTATGTACAAGACCCTGCACAGAATCTATGCTGGCAAGGGTGAAGGCAGTTACCTTCAGTATTCAAAAGCATCAGAAACACATATTTATTAGCTTATTAAACAGAAATACCAAAATTTATAATAAGCACTGCAGAAGAGTGGGTTATATTTCTAGCTCTGAAATCTAGGTTCCATCACTTACATGTTCTGTGTGCTTGGGAAAGTTGCTTAACCTCACTAGCCTTCTGCTTCTTCCTCTCTAAAATAGAGATATCATTGAATAACATAAAATAATGCATGTGTGTCCTATTCAAACGTAACTCATTTGTGAATTAAATTAAACTATGGATGCATCTGATTATCTAACTCGTCCTGAAGAGGACCTTGTTTGGCTGATCTTGCTAGTAAATCAATAATTTAATAGTGGTGGTAGCCAAATTAGGAAAAATGAGGTGAAGTTTCAACAGCAGAGGTTGCGATATTCTACATGTTGTATGTAACTCAGGATTTTTTCAGCAAAAGAATTGTTATGCCTATAAAAAATAAGAAAACAAATTTAAAAATAGTTTTTCAGTAGAAAAATGCAAAGATACACTTCATATAATATCTGTTTTACTTTTGTATTATTTATAATAGAGAAATTGTGGGAAAGGGCACACACTGATATATCAGAAGCATTAGAATAATAATTATGCCTAGCAATTAGCAAACATCTATCATAGTTCAGATACTATACTAAGCACTTTATATATATAATTTCATGTAATCAACAAAGCAATTTTTGAAAGTTGTGAAAGTGAGTATTAGAGAATATAAGTACCTTGCCCTAAAGTACACAATGTAAAATGGCCATCTAACTTCTATATTATCATGCTAAATCAGGCACTTAATAATCAGATAAGTAATATCTACTTTTTGGCATGGTGTATTCCTATAAACTGCAAGACAAAGCAAATAATTGTAAAATGAATGGTATTCTCACAAAGAAACAATGCTATTACTGAAAATTGTATTATCAACCAATAATATGACATTGAAAACATGTAAAATCAAGAATATGTCATAAGAACAAAGAAACCGTGAACATAAAATGTGCTAAATCTAATAAATATTAATTAATTATGTATTTGATGAGTAATAATGCTGCTTCTCTTTTTTCAACTTAGAAAGGATCTTGAGGAATATTTTCAATGGCTTTTGTCTCTAAGAGAACTCGGAAGTAGGGGAAAGAAAGCAACTTCAAAGCTTTTTTTCTTTCTTGATAAATGTCCTTTATTTTTGCAGTCATTTGGAACTACTCCATTGACTATTATGCTTTAAGTTGCTATGATAGCATCTAATATCAGAGAAAAAGAGAGAAAAAAAGCTTTGAATGTAGTAATTTAGAAGACTTAAATTCTAGCTTTATCTCTGCTGTAAATTACCTATAATGCCCAAGCTGTAGTGCTTCTTTTCTCTTCCTGACTTCTCCATCTCAATGAAGACACTGGATTTGGTGAACTCTAAAGGCTCCTTCAGGAATAGAACTTTCTAGAAACTGGTGTAGAGTAACCAGTCCTTGGATACTGATCTAAGTTGTTGGAGAGCAGATGTTTTCTCATTCTGGTTCTGTTGACTATTGATTCTTATTTATCCATTCTTACTCCATGATTAAAATACGAAGAGAATCTCCTCTTCCAAGTTGTATGTCCTGCTTTGGTCATAACTAGTGTTTACAGACACATAGTACAAGATGTCGTAGTAAAGTAAGAAGGAATCTAGAAGTTTTGTATTCAAATCCTGTTTCTTCATTTACTGAATGACCTTCAAGTGAGTCCCTTAACCTCCCTAAATCTACGATTTCCCATTAATATAACAGAGGGGCTAGTTCTTTTCTTACAGGGTAATTATAAAGATTAGGTGAAATAATGTATGAAAACATCTTGTGTATATGTATTTTCTTATAGTTTTAGGCTGATTTAGAATGTGAAACCCAAGGTTATCTTGATAATTTGTTAGAAAGCCACTCCCTAATGGGACAATGTGCCTAGACAAAGGAGTTTAGAAGTAAGATAACCATGCTAATTAGCTGCCAACTGATTTTGAAGTGATCAACATAACAAAGCTTAAATAGACTCTATTGCTATTATCAGTGCCTGTTAATTCACTCAGAGTATGTGAGCAAAATATATACCTGCAAAGGATTACACAGGATACCTAGTGCAGTGAAGCCCTGTATTGAATGATCAAATAAGCTCCGAGAGAAGCTTTTAAAAATTACCAGTTTCTAGAGCCGGTCCCTGGACATTATGATTCAATAGGTGAAGTGTGGAGGCTAGGAGTTTGCATGTTAAAGAATCTTCCTAGAATATTAATGAACAGCCAAGACTGAGAACACTTGAACTGATCAGATTCCTCATTTTACAAGTTAGGAATATCTGGCAGAGGGAGGAAGACTGAGATCACAAAGTAGGAACTTGAAAAAAGTTCCACAGATACTTCATCCTTTGTTCTTTCCATAACACCATATGGCAAAAGACAGAGAGTAGACTCAGTGGTATGTCCTGCAAGCCAGGACCACTGTAGGTGGTAATCCTGGCTGTCTATGCTGAAGGCAAGTTTATGTTCTTATGCAAATCATGCAAGCCAAGGAGTGGTGGTGCCATTTGTCAGAGACAACTTTCTACAATGTCATATTACCAGATTGAAAATAGTGTAAACTCACCTGAGGTAGGCTGCCACATCAAAATGGAACACAATGACAAGGGAGAATCTAGATGTAAAATTAAAAGCGTCAGAAACTGCTCAAAAGTCAGAGGAAGGGATAAGAAGTGGAAGCCTGGAGGCATTTTCTGATATTGCCTTGGTATTTTTTTTTTGTTTTTTGTGTTTGGTTTTTTTTTTTTTTTTTTGTAATTGTACTTTAGGTTCTGGGGTACATATGCAGATCATGCAGGATTGTTGCATAAGTACATACATGGAAATGTAGTTTGTTGCCTCCATCCCCCTGTCACCTATATCTGGCATTTTTCCCCATGTTATCCCTCCCCAATCTCGCCATGCCCCCTGCTGTCCCTCCCCTGTCCCCCTCAACAGACCCCAGTGTGTGATGCTCCCCTCCCTGTATCCATATGTTCTCATTGTTCAACACCCACCTATGAGTGAGAACATGCGGTGTTTGATTTTTCTGTTCTTGTGTCAGTTTGCTGAGAATGATGGTTTCCAGATTCATCCATGTCCCTACAAAGGAAACAAACTCATCGTTTTTGATGGCTGCATAGTATTCCATGATGTATATATGCCACATTTTCCTTGTCCAGTCTATCATTGATGGGCATTCGGGTTGGTTCCAGGTCTTTGCTATTGTAAACAGTGCCACAATGAACATTCGTGTGCATGTGTCCTTATAGTAGAACGATTTATAATCCTTTGGATATATACTCAGTAATGGGATTGCTGGGTCAAATGGAATTTCTATTTCTAGGTCCTTGAGGAATCGCCACACTGTCTTCCACAATGGTTGAACTAATATACACTCCCACCAACAGTGTAAAAGTGTTTCTATTTCTTCACATCCTCTCCAGCATCTGTTGTCTCCTGATTTTTTAATGATCGCCATTCTAACTGGCATGAGGTGGTATCTCAATGTAGTTTTGATTTGCATTTCTCTAATGACCAGTGATAATGAGCATTTTTTCATTTGTTTGTTGGCCTCATATATGTCTTCTTGCCTTGGTATTTGTGATTCGGTTTTTAGGCACAGCAAAGGAAACAAGAATGACTTGATGGTCAAGGTTCTGTAAGAAGATCAGCCAGCTTCCCCAATTGTTTTTGAAACCAAAAAAGTGATAGGCTTACGTGTATAGCAACTAAAATATTATAAAGTTCACTAGCAGTAAGTTTATGTCCTGATCAAGTATATTTACCAAATAAGTGGAATATGAATATTAAGATACAGTATTAACCAAGTCATTAAAACTCATGATTTGAGAGAAACTAGATCTGTAGTTGGAGGCAAGAACAGTTTAATTCACAGAAAAATCTTTCTTTCCAATTTTTAGTTCCGGCTAAAATCCTTCCGGGGTGTGGCTTTTTGTTTCTAACTTTAAAAAGCTCCCATACACAATCAGTTGTACTATTTTATTCATTTTGAAATGTTTGACAGTGGAAGGATGGGGAATTGAAAATCTTTGATTGTAATCCCAACTTTGCCATGGACTAATGTCATGACCTTGCAGAAGTTCCTTTTCCCCAGACTGGTCCCCATTGTACTCACTGGAAAGACACGATATCAAAGGGCTCTTCAACTCTAAGGGTCAGGGAAAGCACAGGTTTGTGCAGAGATAAAAATGAGATATCACGGTGCATCTGGGAGGTGTAGGATGGAACTGAATCTGATCCTAATGCATCTGTGGGGATAAGGACTAAAATAAATAATGTATGCTGTTGTTTCTTTTTATCTTTTTTTCTTTTTCTCCTAATGCCTTTCTCCATCTATCCCTGCCTTTTTAGTATTATGTCTCCTAACTCTAGCTTTAACCCCTGAAATATATTAGGATTTTGCTGAAGTTCATAAATTTTAAGCAAAGAGATGTAAAGAATTGTTAAGGCTTAAAATGAATTTCAGCACTCAGTGATTACATATCCTCTGCTTCCTACTGGAAGAGAAATAATCTTTTAGTGGAGTGGAGGGCAGGAGAATGAAAAACAATGTGTTTTCTTAAAATTTCTAGGAAAATTTGAGAGCACTTATAGGGACATAAAAAAAAATAAATTAGTAACCCTGATAATCCTTCTAGAGTTCTACTGCTTGTTCTATTATGAAAGGCATTGTGAACCTTCACCCACAGAAACATTTCAAGCACAATTGAATGCATTTATAATTTTTGAATCCTATATTTGAAAAACATTTGAAAGCCAAAGTACTAGAATCTAAGGAAAATGCTTTTTATCAACCTCCTCTCATATATTATACTATGGTAGTTTTATAACTTGAAACCTGGTGTTTTTAATGTAGTGTTCTGAAGCAATTGTTTGGGGAACAAATACTCACTGCATGGTACAATGGAAAAAGCATCAGAAATTTTGAAATCAGAACAAACTGGACTGCAATCTCTCTCCCACTTCATAGCTATAACAATTTTGGAAAATCACTAAGCCCCTACTTTTCTTACCTGGTTCTTGTGAAGGTAGAGTATAATATGTGTAAAGGCACTTTATGAACAATACAGATTATAAGAGAAAGAGAAAGTGTTATCAGCCAACCAGCTCCTCAAATTTGCTTTCATTGGGTGGCAACATCTCTAATGTGAAATTGATATTATCTATATATGATTACGAAGATTATAATGGAGGTGATCCTTTCGAAGTATCCCCAGTGCAGGTTTGGCACAGACTAAGTTACTCAATACATGTATATTATTCCAGACTTTTTTTTTTGCTTTCAAAAGGTTAACTTATGGGTATAATGTTTAATTATCATATCATCAAAATTGAGTTGTTATTCAGAAAAATTTTGTACTCAGCAAATAATCAGTAATAGGCAATGCAGATAGAGAGCTTATGAGTGTATGACAGCAACTGGCCCAACTTCTTCAGCATGAGGTCTCTAATAATTCAAGCCTCCAGCTTGTGCTGTGTATTTTTCTTCATTTGCACTGCAAAGTTTTTTTCTGTTAAATCCTTATTATTTGGCCTTGTATCATTTCAGTAAAATATAATTTGGCTCAATCAAATTCATTAGGCAAGCTGTGATGTGGGAAAAGTCAAAATTTATCTTCTCTCAAGCTACTTTCAGACCGTACCTTAAGCTGTGCATTTAAAAGTGGTATTAGATAAATTTGGCACCCATTTCTTTGCAGAGACTTTCTTAGTGGACGCTTTTGGTCTCTTCTTTACTCATGGGATGGGTCCTCTTGCCCTGGTTGCAGAATGGGGTTCGAGCATTGAGGATTCTCAGCTTTTCTGTTTTACAGCCATAGAGATTTGGCTGCTGCAGCTGGCTATCAAGCAGTGATTTTCACATGCCTTTTTTAAATCACTTTTTTCCTATGAGAATATTGCTTTTGACATTCATTTTTAAGTTACATGTCGTTTTACAAGAGTATATCTCTCACAAAAGCTGTGGAATGCCAGTAAGAAATGTATTAGTGCTAAGAAGCTCAGTCTGGCAACTACCTTATCTGCTTTAAGTCAGTGTGAAATATTTCTAATAATTTATTCCTAATCAATCACTTGATATAATATTTAAATCTAAATACTAAAATCTGTGGTTTATGATCTGTATTAGTTCAGTACTACATAGATAAAATGTTTGATATCTGTACCTGAATTTGATCTATACTAAGTCACATGAGAAATTGAAGGGGACATTAGAAACTTGTTAATTTTAATTTATTCAGAGAATGATTATTTTATTTATTTGTCAGAATTGATGATTGTTTAAATGAATTAACTGATTGTACTCTTTTTTTTTTTTTTGGTGTTCAGTTAGAATAGCCCCAGTTGACAGACTCATTGGTCCAGCATCTTACAAGTATCATCAAAATGGCTATCATACATAGAAAAGGCAGTAAAGGAGTGATATGCACTGGAAGCCTCTTGTGTAGGTCAGGAACTATGTTAATTATTATATCTTATTTCATTTAATTCTTGCAATAATCTTAAAAGGTAAATATTATCCTAATTTTCAAAGGAGGCATTGGAAGCAGAGAGCTTGAGTAACTTCTGCAACACTCTAGAGTCGGGATTTATACTTAAGTCAAAGTCCAGTCTGCAGGAATGGGCCACAACACCAAGCTCCTCAATGACTTATTTTGCTCTTGTCATCTCTTGTGTGCACTTACATCTTTATCACTAGGTTCAAAACTAAAATACAGTGTTAGTGTTTATTTTATCCAGTTTTATTTTTTCAAGTTAATACCAGCCACAGAGCAATTTAGGTTCCCCATCTCCCTTTGAAAAATATACAGTTCAGTAAACATACATGTGTTTGTAATAGAATGATTTACATTCATTCAAAATATACAGTTCAGTAAACATACATGTCTTTGTAATAGAATGATTTACATTCCTTTGGGTATACACCCAGTAATGGGATTGCTGGGTCAAATGGAATTTGACATGGCCTTTCTCTCTGTCTGCCTTTAACAATTTTTCTTCCATTTTGACCTTGGAGAATCTGGTGATTATGTGTTTTAGTGATGATCTTTTTTAGAGTATCTTACTTGGGTTCTCTGCATTTCCTAAATTTGATTGTTGGCCTCTCTAGCTAGGTTGGAGAAGGTTTCATGGATTATATTCTGAAATATGTTTGCTAAGTTGGTTCCCTTCTCCCCATCTATTTCAGGTACTCCCGTGATACATTCAGTCTCATTACATAATCACATATTTCTCAGAGATTTTGCTCATTCCTTTTCACTATTTATTCTCTATTCTTTTCTGCCTGTCTTATTTCAGAAATAGTCTTTGAGGTCTGAGATTCATTCCTCTGCTTTGTCTATTCTGCTATTACTACTTGTGATTTCATTGTGAAATTCTTGTAGTGTGTTTTTCAGCCCTATTAAGTCAATCACATTCTTCTCTATACTGGCTATTTTGTCTGTTGGCTTCTGCAATGTTCCTTTTTAAAATTATTTTAACAAATATTTATTTAAAGTTTCCAAAGTATTACCAAGACACTGTGCTAAGCTGCAGGTGGAATATGCAATGAAAAAGCAGGCAAAGTCCTTGTCCTCAGGGAGCTTACCATCTCACTGGGGAAACAATAAGTAGACAAATAAATAAAAATAAAAGTAGTGTCTTAATAGATAGCTAAGTCAATTCTTTAGGAAGAAATCATATTCTTCTTTAATTTTCTTTGTAATGACATACGTATTTATTTAAATTTCAATAGTTTTGAAGGAACACGTGGTGTTTCAGAAAGGTAGTCTTCAAGCTCTGAGGTTTTTTCCTCCACTTGGTCTATTGTGCTATTACTACTTGTGATTGCATTATAAAATCCTGTAGTGTGTTTTTCAGCTCTGTCAAGTCAGTTACATTCTTCTCTACCCTGGCTGCTTTGTCTATCAGCTCCAGTAATATTTTATCATAATTTTGGGCTTCCTTGCATTGCGTTACAACATACTGTTTTAACTCAGAGAACTTCATTTCTCTCTATATTCTGAATTCTACTTCTGTCATTTCAGCAATCTCAACCTCAGCATGTTAAAAATACTTTCTTTAATCCAATTTTCATTTAATATTTGTTTATGGTTGTTAATGCTTGTTCATGAGTTTTGCAATTTGCATTGCTGAAATTCTTATTATGCAGTCAAAATTAGGTATCTCTTTGTGTATTAAATTTGACTTAGGTATTAAGCTTAAAATCCATTTTCCATCCATTCAAAACTAAAACAGTTCACTAATATATTCTTTTTGTATTTTAATGGTTTAACACTTAAATTAACTTTAATAACTTTTCATCAGATTATAAGGATTGATGTGTAATCATTGTGAAAAATTCACACAACACAGAAAATTGTAATAAAGAAAGTAAAAGGAGCCCAAAATAGTAGCATTAAAAACTTTTAATGTGTTGAAAATGTCTTTTCAGATGTGTCCTTAGTCATATATATGCCATGTCTGAGGATGTACGTGTGTATGTTATTCTATATGCTCCATGCACTTTGATATTCTCACTCAAAAATAAGTTGTGATGCCTTTTTGTATCAATTAATACAAATATTTCTCATTCCCACAATGGTTACATGATGCAGCATTTTATGGACTTGTGAAAATACATTTCATTAACTATCTGTTTCCAGCTTCTTATTATTTAGACAGTTACTTGATAAAACCAGTTGTGTGCCTATGTGTGTACATATACCCTCACCTAATTGTCAGATTATTCCATTATTATATATTTTGAAACCTTGAATTTTTGGTCTAAGAATATTGCAATTTAAAATTGTTTTATATACATTTATAAAAGATTGCTATAACTATTGAGAAATGTTTACTTTTAACATCTGTTTAATCTCTACAGATTTGATACTTAAAAACTTATATCTAATTAAAAATATATTTGAATGTCAGAGAAGTTAGCACACATACACCCAAGTATATCATTTTATTAAATTCTCAATTTAATTTTCCAAGGATACAAAGTTTTTACTTGAAGTGAAATGGCAACACAAGGTAAGAAACATATTTTGATGTAGTTTTTTTTTTTTTTTCTCCATGCAGTTGCAGTTATACTTTCTGGACAAATTTGTATCTTGCTTGATTTGTGAAGTTCTACACTTTTATACTCAGTGCTAGTAATTTTATCCCAAAAGAACAGTTAAAAAGAGTATCTTCTAAACCATTTCAGGGCATGTGTGTATGGTTTTAAAACCAAAATTAGTATCAGAAAAGCTACATTCTCATTCAGATCATAAGGGAAGGATTGAAAAATTTGAATGAATCAAATTTTTATAGGATCCTGATATCATTAAACAGTATCTGCCTCTGTATTTCTGGTATTTCTAGATAAAAATAAACAAAGAGGGTATCCCATGAAAGAAACAAAAATATGAGAAAAATTATGAAATAGTAGAGAGAACACTGATATCTACAAAAGTTGTCATCCCAGCAAATATGGTTGTACACAACCACATGCTATGCCTCTAAGAACTTCATTGCTGCAGTAGTATAAAATATAAGCCAAGAAGCTTTAAGAAATGAGGATTATAAAAGCTTATCCTGTATTTTAAAGGGTTTCAATATATTCAACAGGTAATGAGAAACCATTAAATAATTTTAAACAATGAAGTAATACAGGCATGTTTGAGTGTCAGATAATTCTGATATTTTTGTGGAGACTGGATTAGAGAAGGACTCACATGAAGTAAGAGTAGAGAGTGAAGAGACTGTTGAAATAACACTGGCAAATTTAACTGTTGAATGAAGAAAATAAACTTTTAAGAGGCAAATTGATAGGACTTTGTAAAAGATGTTATAAATAAAGAAGGGAAAAAGTGTCAAAGATTACTGGTTCATATGTTAAATAGGAAACCTTTGATTTAATACAAGTTTTACTTTTATCAAGAATATATTGTAAAGTGATAAGTGTAAAGTACTGAAGATGTGTGTAAACAGTGATTATTATCATTCTAAATCAAATTTAAGATAGACAAGGAGGGAATAAAACATATCAAATACATGATAGTCAGAAGATAAAAATATATATGGTGGGAGCAAAGGATGTTGAAAGTATACTTCTACAGGAATTGAGCCAGCAAGATAGGAAATGATGATCAGAGAGTGGGTTGCTTGCCATTGAGATTACCTAGTATTTGGAGTTATTGGTAGTTGTTTTCAGATGTGAGTGGGGATGAGTGACTGAAGTGGGATGGAAGGCAATATCATTGGAAGAGAGAAAGTTAAGGAACTGAGAACCCCTGGTGTTGAGAGAATTTTTCATATGAATGTTAAAATCACCAAGGATCAAGACACGAATAGGGACTACAGAGCACACAGCTGCATGGAACATAGTTCTGAATTAGTGAAAATTCTAATGGCATTAAAACTTTAAAAGGCAACCATGGCATTGCTTCTTAGAGATGCCCAGTGTGACCATACAACCTATATCATCACCTTTAAAAATATTCCCAGTCTATAGCCTATAATAAGGGCAAATTCACACATGTACCATTTAATGATATCAATCCCTCATCACAAATGAATAGAATACAGATGAACAACCTGCTCGTTATATTCTTATCAAACCACTGAAATACTTTTCACTAGAAACTTTAATTAGGGCTGAGTAACTGGGTCAGTCATTATAGTCATTAGTAGGAAATTTAGTTCAAGAGTCATGTAGAGTCATGGGTTGAGGCTCCAATTCTGGGTTATCTCTGATTAGTCATGTGTATTTGCTGACAGTTAAGCAGAGAATGCTACTCTGACAGAGAAGCTGAAGAACAGAGCCACAGCAACGTGGGCATGCGCGCACACACACACACACACACACACACACACACACATACACACAGAAAAATTGTCTGGATTCCAAATTCTCATGCAGTCATGTTATATTTCCTGTTACTACAATCTGTAAAATTATCTTATAACCTTACCATACTTCTAATATTTAGCTATGCTAGTTGAATGAGATTCCTCCTCCATGCAATCACATTTGCTTTATGAGAACAGCTACAATTTACTCATTCATTCAATAAGCATTAAATGAGCACTTAATAAGGGCCTGGACTGTTGGAAGCACTGTGTAAGATAAAAACAAGAGCAAAATATGGTTTCTGCCAGTCAGAAAATCAATAGTGGAGAAAAGAAATATAAAATATAATTAAAACACAATGTAATGAGTGCTAAACTAGAGATGGGTGGTGAGTATTATAATCTCAGTAGGCAAAAATTCAATATGTTAGCTTAATCTGAACAATCTGGTATAGTCAGAAGAGTTAGGTCAAATAAGACAAAATTTAAATTTGTCTTGAGCAATAAGCACATATTTGCAACGCGAAAAAGTGTGACTGTCTAGATGGACAAGTGAAGGTAACTTAGAACAAGAGCCTTGAATAATTTCAAAATTCAAGGCTGTGTTAGACTGTTTTGCCTTGGCCATAAAGGCTATTACTGGAGACTAGGTGATTTATAAAGAAAAAAGGTTTATTCGGCTCAAGGTTCTGCAGGCTGTACAAGCATGGCACCAGCATCTACTTCTGGTGAAGGCTCAGGAAACTTACAATCATGAAGAAAGGCAAAGGGAGAGCAGGTATGTTACATGATGAGAAAAGGAGAAAGACAGTGATGGAGGAGATCTCAGACTCTTTTTAACAAATATATCTCACATTCACTCATTACTTCAGGAGGGCACCAAGCTATATGCCAGGGATCTTCCCACATGGCATGACCCAAATACCTTCCATTAGGCCCCACCTCAGACATTTCATGATGAGATTTCAAGGGGCCAAACATACAAACTATATTAGAGTATAAGGTAAATTGGATGAATTAGCAAAGGAAATGTGAAAGAAAAGGCAAAGGGAAGAAACTAGGATACTGTGATGTTATATAAACTTAAGGCAAAGGGTGCTTTAAGGATGTAGGTGTCAATTACATTGAACATCACTGTGACATTAAGAAATACAGTTTTTGAAGGTTTACATTATATTACTGGTATTGGTTTCCTTAATAACCTTAGTTGGAGAAGTTTCAGTATAGCAGTGAGAGCAAAATCTGGTTGAAACGCCTTAATAGTGTGTGGGAAGTAAGGGATTAGAGTTAATATGGACAATTAATTTTTGAAAATGGCTTTGAAGATCAACAGAGCAGTAGCTGAAGAGAGAAGTAAAATCACAAGATATTTTTTTTGAAGATGTAAATACTTGAGTGCATTAAAATGGAGATAAAGATTGTATCATATGTCAGTGGGTACAGAAAGAATTATTAAATGATGTTGTGACAATTAGTAAAAGGTAACAGAAAGAATAATTAAATGATGTTGTCACAATTAGTAAAAGGTTATGCGCAGAGATGTTAAGCTTGGATTTAAAATAGCCCAGAAAGAAAGAAGCCTTGATGTCAAAAAATGTCCCAAAATACATTATGAAAATCTTGAATATTTTTCATAGGATTTGGAGAGATTATTATGAAGAAGTTAAAAATAATGTTTCACAATAACCTTAATGAGAAAAAGTATAGTGGCCAAAAATTAATCAAGTAGAAAACAAAAAGTACAGTGTAATATATAAAGCATATTAACTATGATTTCTATTTTGCCATTCAAATACAAACACTGGAACAAGGCTGGAATAAAATAAATTGTTGAGAAGTTATCTGGGTAGTAAGATTATGGGTGATTTTACTTTAAAAAAAACTTCAACTTTTTAACTTTAGTAAGCATGTATTATTTTATAATCAGAAAGAAACAAGTATTGTTCTATACTAGAAGAGTTAAGTATGTTATATAGTTCTCTAGGAGACAAAAATAATATGCTTCTACGAATGAGACTTATTTGCCCATTAATTTATTACATCATTATCAAGGTCACCATTTCTCCTTTTAAAATTTATCTCCTACCTCATCTAGAGTGTGTAATCTAAATATTTAAAAACTGTTTAACTTTGAACATGAACTATTAGGATTTTCAAAATGTATGTGTAGTGTGTGTGTGCACATGTGCATTTAGATGATAAAAATGTGTTTCACGGTCTTTTTTAACTCAAACTATTTCATACCTACTTTAATTTTTTCAATACTGCATTCAGAAGCTAATATATTTAGAATAAATTCTAATGAAGCCATGGAAACGATTTAATGTTACGTCAATTATTGGTGATTGTGTGGGCAATAATGGATTCTGTGTGGCTGACTGGAAATTATTTTTTTTATAAAAAAATAAATCTTGAAGGGTTCCAATTTGCTACTATTAATGACATAAGTAAGTTTAATTTATAATTCCAATAAGAGCAAAGAAAGATAAATGTGGACTGGAAAAACTGTGAAAATCATGACACCAAGGTATTACCTTCTCATTGTATTCTTAAAGATTTCAGTTTCTTCTGTTTGAAATAATTTTAGGTGATAATACCCAGTATTAACATTTAAAGCAGTAAACTTTTCTAAAGTATCTTATTGTCTGCAAGCCTTCAACGGAACTTAGAGCCTCAATGTGAACACTATCAGGGTCACTTGTTGTCTCTAGCACTATCTTGTCACACAGAGAAGTCCTTTAGAACTACTACAGACTTGGGATTGGAAACAAATACTGTGTTCTACCTGAAACTGTTAGATTTCATTGTGAATTACCCATATGTATCTCTGAAATCCAATATTGTCATCTGTGGTGGATGACTGAAATTAATCAGATCAGAAATCTAATATAGCAGTGTATCTCCCAATGAAGATGATGACAACCCAGGATTTTCTGAATTTATTTAGGAGAGAGAGAGAGAGAGAGAGAGAGAGAGAGAGAGAGAGAGAGAGAGAGAGAAAATTCAGGATGGTCTTTCACAAAATGGATTAAGGACAAACTATTTACTTGATTGTGCTGTTTTAGTCATTTAATAGAAAGATCAGAAAATTTAAATTTAAAAATTAGCACATTCATGAAACATAAACCAAATGAGTTAGGGAAACTGAAAAGCCTACCTACCTAACTTCTCCCTAATATTCTTTAGGGGCCTGAACATTTTCACATTTCAAAGAAAAACAAAGAAACAAAACTAGGAAAAGTCAATATAATATTAGCATTTGAAACCATTAGAAAGGAATAGCAAGTTTGGTAAAGATGGCACAAAAAGTGTCCAATTTAACTAATCTCCTATTCCTCAAGGATACAGAAATGACTGATAAACTATCAGAAGGAAAGACAAACCAAAACATATTGAGGGACTATATTAACTTCTCTTCCTGGGTCCACAAGGGGTGTGCTTTCAAAGGCAAGAACTTCCCAGCGCCATGTCTCCATTCACCTCCCCATCCAGGAACCTAAAGTTCTTTATCTATCTTTCCCACTGGTGGGCTAGGCAAAATTCCAGGTGAGCTTCCTTTGTCCAGAAAGCCAGCCAAAAGCCCTGGAAGGAGGGCCTCTGTTGTGGGACTCAATCAACCAATCTGGAATCAGAGTAAAAAATCAATCACTTCAGAGGAAGTCTGAAAGAACTCCTCTCATTGGACAAGAACATGAATGGGGCAGGAATAACATCAAAGTTAAAACTCCATGGCACCTTACCTGCACGGATTTTCCTCTCTCAGATCCCCTCCAACAACAGCATGGGAGCTCTCTCTACTTCGCTGTCTTTCTCTCTTTGCCTAATAAATAACGTTCTACAAAACTCTTTGGGTCTGATATTTACTTGACCAGTAAGTAAGCTCACCACCACCAGGGCCTCTTCCTCATTCCTGGGGCTAGGGAGCCCAAGAACCTCGGGCACATCAAATAGTGGGGGTAGGGGGAGCTGAGCCCAGTCTCATCCCACAACCTGGTTACAATAGCAAGTTCAAAAGCAATATATTTCAAACAGATGGAGAAACATTCCATGCTCATGGTGAGAAAGAATCAATATCATGAAAATGGCCATACTGCCCAAAGTAATTTATAGATTCAATGCTATCCTCATCAAGCTACCAATGACCTTCTTCACAGAACTGGAAAAAAACACCTTAAACTTCACACGGAACCAAAAGAGAGTCCACATCGCTAAGACAATCCTAAGCAAAAAGAACAAAGCCGGAGGCATCACGCTACCTGATTTCAAACTATACTACAAGGCTATAGTAATCAAAACAGCATGCTACTGGTACCAAAACAGAGATATAGACCAATGGAACAAAACAGAGGCCTTGGAGGCAATGCCACACATGTACAACCATCTGATCTTTGACAAACCTGAACAAAAACATGCAATAGGGAAAGGATGCCCTGTTTAATAAATGGTATTGGGAAAACTGGCTAGCAGTATGCAGAAAGCAGAAACTAGACCCCTTCCTGACATCTTACACTAAAATTAACTCCAGATAGATTAAAGACTTAAACATAAGACCTAACACCATAAAAACCCTAGAAGAAAACCTAGGCAAAGCCATTCAGGACATAGGCATAGGCAAGGACTTCATGACTAAAATACCAAAAGCATTGGCAACAAAAGCCAAAATAGACAAATGGGACCTAATTAAACTCCAGAGCTTCTGTACAGCAAAAGAAATCATCATTCGAGTGAACCAGCAACCAACAGAATGGGAAACAATTTTTGCAATCTACCCATCTGACAAAGGGCTAATATCCAGAATCTACAAAGAACTAAAACAGATTTACAAGAAAAAAAAAAACAAGCCCACCCAAAAGTGGGCAAAGGATATAAACAGGCATTTTTCAAAAGAAGACATATATGAGGCCAACAAACATGAAAAAATGCTCATCATCACGGGTCATTAGAGAAATGCAAATCAAAACCATATTGAGATACCACCTCATGCCAGTTAGAATAGAGATCATTAAAAAATTTGGAGACAACAGGTGCTCGAGAGAATATGGAGGAATATGAACGCTTTTAAACTGTTTGTGGGAGTGTAAACTCATTCATCCGTTGTGGAAGACAGTGTGGCGATTCCTCAAGGACCTAGAAATAGAAATTCCATTTGACCCAGCAATCCCATTACTGGGTATATACCCAAAGGGTAATAAGTCGTTCTATTATAAAGACACATGCACAAGAATGTTCATAGCAGCACTGTTTGCAATAGCAAAGACCTGGAACCAACCAAAATGCCCATTGATGATAGACTGGACAAGGAAAATATGGCACATATACACCATGGAATACTATACAGCCATAAAAAATGATGAGTTTATGTCCTTTGTAGGGACATGGATGAATCTGGAAACCATCATTCTCAGCAAACTGACACTAGAACAGAAAATCAAACACGGCATGTTCTCACTCATGGGCAGGTACTGAAATGAGAACACAGGGACACAGGGAGGAGAGCATCACACAGTGGGGTCTGTTGAGGGGCAAGGGAGAGACAGTGGGGGCTGGGGAGGTTGGGGAGGAATAACATGGGGAGAAATATCAGATGTAGGGGATGGGGGGATGGAGGCAGCAAACCACATTGCCATGTGTGTACCTATGCGACAATTCTGCATGATCTGCACATGTACCCCAGAACCTAAAGTGCAATTAAAAAAAAATTTTCTCTATGAACAAAAAAGACAACTGAAAAACACAATGTTAAACTGGGCTGAAGGTGCAGCTGCACTAGGCTTTCTGTTTGTAAGTGGACAGATGGAACCAGAACTTGTGCTCCTGTATAGTATTAGGAACTTAGAATCTTTTATAAAGAGAGGTTACCAAAGCAAAGTTCATTGCCAGAAATCGGACCCTGAATTATCACTTCCTATCTTCTTTAGCTGGGAAAATATTTGGGACTATGAAACTTATGGAGCTCAAGAAATAGGAAATTGAAAACATAAAGCTAAGATCTTATGATCAGATAAGATCTTATCTTGTTATCTACTTGATGGCTCTGTGATTTTCTCTTGTTTATGATTAACAAATGGCATCATAAGAAAAACTAGAGTCTGCATGGCACTTAAGGGTTTTGGTGGATAAAATTATGCAGCAAGCAAAGGGAGTTTATTCAAGATAAATTTTCTGGTTTTGTGTGTGTATGTGTGTGTGTGAGAGTGAGCTAAAAGAGAGGAAGAAAATTAGAAAGAAAAAATTCTCCCATTAAAGATAAGCCTGCACATAAAAATTCTAGACCATAATAAGAAATAGCATGCTAAGAAAGACAAACAAAATAATCAGTATTACCAGTATATATTTATTAAAAATTAAATCAATTTAAAGAAACAATATGTAGAGACTGTGAAACTTATATGTTTAAACAAAATTACAAATCAATATCCACAATGTCATTTTTCTGCCATTTATCTACAAAGGTCAATAATACTATTTTGAAGAACAAAGTATGGGGCTTGTCCTATTTTGATAAATCATCATTTATCAAAATGTGGCAATTAAGACAGAGTGGTATTGTTGAAATGATCACAAATGGACAAGTAGAACAGGATAGACAGCCTAGAAACTGGTCTACTTACATATGAAAACTGAAAATATAAAATACATGGCAATTCATATATGTGGAAGAAAGAATAAATGATACTGGAAAGCTGGTTATTCATGTGGAAAAAATAAAATTAGATTGTGCATCATAGCAGGTCAAAACTAAATCCAGGTGGATGAAAGAACTGAATACGAAAACCAAAACAGCAACCCTTTTAGAATACCATATAGAAAACTAGCTCAATGACTAAAAGATGGGAAAGTATGCATTACAAATGATGGAAACATGACAACATGAAGAAAATAACTCTATCACTGGCTTAGGTTGTAATAAAAAAATATTTGGTAACATTGCCATAAACAAAGTGGAATGACAAGTGGAAGTCTGGGAAATTTTATGTGAAAAAATGAATAGCTTTAAAAAGATTAATATATTGATTTGGTAAATAGGTACCAATAAAAATAATGGTCACATTATAGTATACCCATAAAATGGGAAACTCTGCACCTGTGTAAATAATGAAACAGTTCTATATTTTTGATAAGAAAATATATATATATCAGGCAAGACTTAGAACAGAGTGTATAGTATCCTACCTTTAAATATGTACATTTGAAAAGCACATATATTTTCTATACTCAATAGATCACAAGATGCAACAACAAAATATTCTAGGAAAGGAATTTGGCTAAAAAATAAAAAGTAAGACAATACCAGGGGTAGAAATGGGATACTTCATACTCTGCCACTGTAAACATAAATTGACATAAATAAGGAACAATTTCGTATTTTATTTCAAACTTCATAATTAAGTTGAATATGTGCATGCTGTTTGATTCATCGGTTTCACTCTAAGGTGTACATCTGGAAGAGTGGTTCACAGAGTGAGCTGGGGACCCTTGGAGGGGTCCTTAAGATGCTTGTAGATGGTCAGGAAAGGAAAAGTATATTTATATTATTACTAAGATATTATTTGCCTTTTCACCATATGACTTGTGTACTGATGGAGTAAAATCAATGGTGGGTATAACTGATAGCATATTAACATGAATCAAGATGGGGTAACAAAATGTACTAGTAAACATCTTATTTTTCATAATCATATTCACAGTGGAAAATAAAAGAAACAAGCAAGTTTATTTAACAGTATCTTTAATAAAAGAGAAAAATTTAGTAATAGCACTAAATCTTAAACCTGGAGAATGTATCTTTAAAAATTATCATTGGTGACAAAATGGGAGGTACACACAAAGTACTTCTACTTTATACCAAAGTAATAATATCTTAAGGAAATGCACTTCTGTGATTGAGTTCCAAATGGAACTAGCTGCCTTTATTCATGGACTGCCATTTTAATTGAAAGAATAAATGACAAACTGTTGTTTTCCTCTCATTAGTTTTTCCTTCTATTTTTAGTTGATATATAATACTTGTATATATTTATGGGATACTGAGTGGTATTTTGATACATGTATACAATGTGTAATGATCAAATCAGGGTAAGTAACATTTTCATCACTTTAAACATTTCTAATTTATTTGTGATGGGGTATTTAAAATCCTCTTTTCCAGCTTTTTGAAAATACACAATAAATTATTGTTAACCATATTGATACTACAGTGCTATAGAGCACTAGAAATTATTCCTATCTAGCTGTAATTTTGTATCTGTTAACCAATCTCTCCTCTATTCCTCCTCCTCACTACCCTCTGAGTCCCTAATAACCACTATTCTATTCTCTATTTTTATGAGCTCAGCTGTTTTTCAACTCCAACATGTGAGTGAGAACATGTGCTATTTGTTTTTCTATGTCTGTCTCACTTCACTTAGCGCAGTGTCTTCCAGATTTACCCATGTGGTTGCAAATAACAGGATTTTGTTCATTTTTATGCCCAAATAGTATCTCATTATGTATACATGCTAAATTTTCATTATGCATTAATCTGTTGATGGATGTTGCATATCTTGGCTATTGTAAATAGTGATTCAATATACATGGGGGTGTGGGTATCCCTTTGATATATGGATTTTGATTTGATAAATACCCAATAGTGGAATTGCTGGATCTTGTGGTAGTTTTATTTTTAGTTTATTGAGAAACCTCCATACTGTTTTCAAAAATGACTTAATAATTTACATTCCCACCAACAGTATACGAGGGTTACCTTTTTTCCACATATTCACCAGCCTTTGTGTTTCTTTTTTCTTTTGTCTTTTTGGTAACAGTAATTTTAACTGGGATGAGATGATATCTCATTGTGGTTTTAATTTACATTCACTAATGATTAGTGCTGCATACATTTTTTTCATATACTTTAGGCTATTTGTATCGATTCATATTCTTTGTCCATTTTGTAATCAGAATTTTGCTTTGTTTTGTTATGTTGTGGGTATTTTGGGTTTTGTGTGTGTGTAAAAATAGTCTCCCATTCTTCAGATTGTCTCTTTATTGATTGTTTCTTTTGCGGTGCAGAAGCTTTTTAGGTTAATGTAGCCTCATTTGTCTATTTCTGTTTTTATTGCCCATGCTTTTGAAGTCTTAGCTATAGAATCTTTGCCTACAACAATGGTTTTCTAATTTCATTTCTCATCACTGTTTTCCTTGGTTGCTTAGCATCACCCTCTCTTAATTATGTTCAGTATTCTAGGTGCATGATGTTCACCTGTCTTGGCCTGGAGAAGTTGTTCTTAAACTATGATCTATGATCTGTAGAACAGCCACATCAGTATCAGCACCACCAGGGAACTCATAAGAAATGAAAATTATTAGGCTTCACCCCTAATCTATTGAATCGGAAATTATGGGGGTGCGTTCTGGCACATGTTCTTTATGAAAAGCAGCAGATGATTCTGTTTCACGATCAACTTTCAGAACTGCCAGCCTGGATATCTCCCTTTTTCCAGGGACCTCAAGATTTTGCTTGAAGAATTTACAAGAAATTTTTAAGACTCATCATAGAACTTACCTCTTACTCTCTAAGAAAGCTCCTTGCATTAACTTTCCATTTTACTTGTTCATCTCTCCCTTTAGACTATGATGGTTTGGAAAGCATAGAAGTGTCTTCATAGGTTTTGCATTCCCAAAATATAGCATAGTACCTTAATGTGTCATATGTGGTTCAATAAATTATGAAGAAATAAGAGAATGAGTAAATAAATAAACAGGTAACATGAGAAAATATTTTTTTAACTTTGGGCACTATTAGGGAAAGAATCATGTTTAGGAAAGTGTCTTCACATGCCACTTGGGGTAAAAAGTGATATCCTGAGGGCGTGAATTAGAATACAAGGGAAAAAGAGACAGTTATATTGCCCTGCATAAGAGGAGAACAAGAATATCTGAAGTTGGATAAATCAAAGCAGAGATAAACGAGAGAGAGATTAGCCAATATGACAGAAAGAAAAAGAATTTTAGAGAAAAATGTTGAGTGAGAAAAGTCCAGTGAGGCTTTTAGGAATAGATATGTACAATGCTCATGTCTAGGTTTGTGATACTGCAATAAGAGATGTCCTCTGTCATCGACTATACATTAAAGTATAAAGAAGCTGAACAGCTTGTGTGGCCATGTTGAGGAGATTACTATGACACAGCAGTACAAGAAACTATGTGCTGCCCTACAGTAATCTCTCTATGATGTCTTTAGAGGTAACTGCCTTGTCAGGAAGAAGACAGTAGTCAGGAAGTCCCAGGCAGTGGACCCGGGGAAGGTGCAAGAAGCTGCTTCCACATGAAAGTAATTCAATCAGAGATATATCTTTTTTTCTTGTTATTATTGTCATTGTTGCTGCTGTTGCATCCCTCAAATATACTAGATGGGGCCTACCTTAGTAGCTGGAGGATGGGTAATATCAGTGTTACGTATTTGGTAACTAAATTATATTCACAAATTCTTTGATATGCTTCCTTTCAAGAAGGGAAGCTGAACTCATTTTTAGTATGGGCTAGACCTAGTGACTTGCTTCCAGTAATGAGAATATGGCAGAATTGATGAGATGTCACTTCCAATGGGTATAGAAGAACTGTGACTTCCTTCTTGGTGTTCTCCAGTATCCTCCCACAATCAACTCTCTTTCTTTGCCCTCTATCCAGTATCCAATGAGGAACTGAGGCCACATACATGGTCTTAGAAATAAATCCCTTAACCCCAGTGAAGCCTTCAGATGATTGAAGCACTGACCAGCAGCTTGACTTGCAAGATCATGAGAAACTCAGAGCTGGAACCACTCAGCTAAGTAGCTTTTAGATTTCTGACCTACAGAAAGTGTGATGTAGCAAGCATTTGTTTTTTAAGCTTTGAATATGTAGATAATGTGTTACCTGGCAATAGATAACTGATACACATATTACTAACCTATCTTATGAGGAATAAGCTGAAGTCTCAAGAGGTCAATGGGTTTGTTCTATGAACAAAAAGCTATACATTCTTAAAGCTGTCATTCAAACCTCAGCCTTTTAACTCCTAATTCATTAGTCCTACCATTATGTCAGATTGTCATCAGTCAGGTGTAACTTATTTATTATATTCCCAAACCTAGAATATAATTCTAAAGGTATTATTAAATCTTAATCAGAAATATCAAAATATAAAGATCAGTGGTTTAATCATTCTCTTTGTGTTTCCTAATGAAGAACATGCGTACGAACTCCCAAACTCCAAAAACTAATTATTAGAACAAGAAAGTAGCAAGGGACCTTAGAGATATCTGTCATAAAGTTTCACTCTGTAGACAGAGAGAATTAACCCTGGGAGAGGAAATTACTGGAAAATGCCACAGCCTGAGTTAGAGATGGAACAAAGACTCACCTCCACTGTACAAAGAAAGCGTTATGAAATTTAGTATTAATGTAGTTAGTTCCTTGAGGACAGAGACTTACAAGTTCATGTGCTCAAGGCTTGGCACAATGGCTGGCAAAGAATGTCAAAACACTCTTATCTAACCTCTTGCTTGATTAATAATGCTCTCTATTACTTCTGTAAAATACAGTGATAAAGGTTCTAAGGCATACTGAAAATTCACAGCTAATTGCCTACCCACTTGTACACATCTTCTTCCACCTGTTGAGTTGTATGCTCACCAACAGCCATTATGTTCATTTCCAAATCACTTTATGCCAAATGTACAAATTATTGTTAACAACTTGATGTAATTGAAAATTATAGAAACTAATTAAATATAAGTTTAAAATGAGAGCTATTCTTTTTATGAAACCCCAAACTGTTGGAAAAGATTTGATAGAGGCAATTTGTTAATTAAAAAATGTTTTAGATTTAGATGTGGGAGGGAGGTTAGACAAAATAAAACAAAAATCTAAAAGCATTCTGTACCTTAACTGCTTAAGGGTTGGCTTCAAATTTCTGCTACATTTCATAGAAAGTGAAACTTGATATTAGAGATGATGCCTTATCATGTGGTTTACAATGATAAGCTTAGTCAAAGGACCCATACACATTTAAAAGGCCACAAGAAAGACAAACGAGGCTAACACAGAGAAACAGGAATATTTGTTTATATTAAACAAAATTACATAAGTTGTCTAAGATAAGTATATGTAATTTGTAAATGATTCTCAGCTTCAGCCAATGTTTTTTATTAATCAACAAAGAATTGGTCGCAATTTTATCAAATAAGGTTTCTGCTATAATGTATTTATATGAAGTATTCAATAAATGAATTAATGCAAAGTTTGATGAAGTAGGTACAACAAGGCATCCTACACATGCAAGGCATTTTTCAGTTTATTTGGAAATTTGTCAATACTAACGTAATTTACACTGAAATTTCAACCTTTTCATTATTGTGTAATTAGAAGATACCTGAACAAAAATAAAGAACTTTAAAGCCTTTGCTTGTTTGTTTCATGCTGCACTTATTTCCCTCCTTGACAGAGTAGATTTCTTTCTTTGGGTGTTTGGTGAAATTTCTCCCTTGGCAGCTGTACTTGATTGGCTTCCATACTGGGTGAGAGTTTGTAGGCACAGTAGTTTTTCCAGTGCCCTCTACAATGTGATGGTGGTTTGTGATTAAGAGTTTCCAGTGCTGCTAAGCAACCATTACTGATGGCTAAAAATAGGGAGCAACCATCATATTTATCGGACTCTGAAAGCTTAAGGAGCTTTTACAGGCCAATTGCTCTGGTATATAACTACTATAAGATTGAGCTTTTGAAACAGATTAAACATACATTGTGTGTGAATCTGCAACAATTTTCTACAGCCAAAATTGTTCCTCAAATTAAAGGCTTTGTTTGCATTGATTTAATTTCTATTTTAAAATATTAATTGTATTTCATCTGGGTAGACTTTGTTTTTCATGTATACTTATTTCCCTGAATTAAAGAAATGCAATAATATATAAAAAATACAAATATGGAGGGTAGATTTGAAACTTCCTTCTGAATGAACTGCTAATTTCGTCACACTTGTGTCTTTATATATTATCATTTTAGCATGAATCCATTTACTTCATTACTTCATATTTGCATTCATTCAACATGTTACTTATATTTACCATTTTCCTATCTCCTTACTAACTATCCCTCTCAACTATCCTTCTTTTCATCTCTGTATTTATTGACCTAGCTCCCTGAATATGTCCATCTTTATAAACTCTTTAGCTCTCTAGCTATTTGTCTAGTATCATATAATGTCTGCTACTTTATTCAGCCATCTCGTTATTTTGAAGTTTTACTTAAAATCATTCCAAAACTTGCATCACAATCACTTTCTATCTCCTTATGCAAAAAAAAAAAAAAAAAAAGACTTGTAGCACCTAACACTCCCCCCAAATAATATATCTAATTTCAAGCTCCATGAGGGCAGAGGACATATGTCTCTTTTTGCTCACATTGTGTCTCCAATTCTATTAGTGAGTGACTGGCCTTTAATAGTTGTCCAATACATATTCATTAAATGAATGCATGAATATCTGCCATGTGTTTATATCCTCATCTGTTTCTCACTCTTTTTGACCATCACTCCACCAGTTTCTTTCTAATTATCATCCTTCCATTATTTACTTTCACTTCAACAAGCTGTCTGTCAGGTTCTCCACTTATCATCCCAACTATTCATCTATCCATTTCTATCCCTAAAGTTCCCTATCTGTATCTAAGCAGCTATCTAACACTTTATTAAAATATTACAAGATATTTTTATGTGTTCATCATTGCATCTATTCCTCTTTCATCTCTTTGTCATTCATTAATGCATCATTCTCCACCATGCTTTTAACCTAAGTTATATTGTGTATCATTTTAATATAGAATGATAAGGTATGCACAGTTTTTAGCAAAAGGCCCAAGGGAAGAATGACAGAGAGTTTGTACCTTTCTCCATTTATTTCATATGAATTCAATTATACAAATTCAGCAAATAAAAAGAGAAAAAAACCAGCAACTTAAATAGTGCCTGTCACTTCATTTAATGAATGTAACCAATAAATGGAACATGAGATATCTATTCCTAAATTCCTTCTAATGAGATTAGAAAGTTTAAGAACAGGTATTTATACAAAATGGCCTTGAAACACAAGTCAACTATTTTTCGTGTAGCTCGCCCAGGAAAACAGCAATTTGTTCCAAATTTTCAGTCAAAAATGACTATGTTGGATCTACTAACCAACAGTAGTATGCTTAAGATCCATTTCTAATGGATTTTTCTTTTTTATAAGCCACAATTCATTTTACCATGAGCTCAAATTTTTCTAAGCTAACAATCATTTTAATCATTTTATCGAGTCTCTTGGTTTCTTTTATAATGTAGAATCTTCCATTCTGGATCCCCTGTCCTCACACTGTCAGCTGAACTGCTCTGTAGGACTCTTAAATGTCTGTAATCCTGAAATTGCCTTTCTTGCTTTATTGGATTCTATGTCTTCTTCTTCCTGGCTTTGTATTTTTCCTAGAGGATATTCTCAGAAGCATCTTGAAATACATGAAATGAAAATGTTTAAGCCCTTCCTGCTTGAAAAGTTCTTTATTTTACCTTCACATGATAGTTTAGAGAGCAAAATCTTTCTCACATACATGCATTTTCTTCTCAAAGTTTGAATCACTTCTTTATTGATTTCTCATATTCAGCATAATTGATGAAAAGTTTGATGTCAGTCTGACACATTCTTTTGTATGTAACTGGCCGCTTATGAACAACTCCACCCCTAGCTCCCAGGAAGGCTTTGTTTTTGTATTTTCTTTGCTATTATAAAATTTTACAATTATATAGAAAAGAAAGGTTCTCAATTTTCATTTATTGTTCTGCGTATTTTGATCTGAAGAACTGTGTACTCATTGGGAAAGTCTCTATTATTTACTGAATATGTTTTACTCATAGATTCTGTATTCTCCCTTTATATAATGCTTAATTAACATATTTTTAAACTACAAAATAAACACTAGTTTCATATTTTCCACATTTTTAATCTTTTTATTTCATTCTTTAATGAGACATTTAAATTTAACTTCAAGTTTTTATATTAAAAATTTTGTTGGTGATATTAAATTTCTAAGCCATTTTTATTTTCTGATTTTTCTTTTTCCATAGTTCTCCGTTTCCTTTTTTTTTTTTTTTTTTTTTTGGATTTTCTACGTTGTATCACTCTCTGGAAACTTATTATAGACCTTTTTAAAGTATTTTTTATTCTTTTAATTTTGTTTGTTCTCGACTGATTTGCTTTTTGTTTTTTCCTGTTTATTTTCTTTCTGTACATGTTTTTCTTAGATGTCTGGTGATATTCTTTTGTTCACATTTTAGAATGAGGCAGAAAAAACCTACTAGAGACTGTGGTGTACATGGGTGAACCCATTTCAACTGATGGATTTTAATTTATCATAAAAAGAGTAGAGGCATGAATGAATGTTCTGGAACTACTAAATTGCAGAACACCCATTAATTTGCTATGGGCTGAAAATATCCAAATAATTACCTCTGTTTTCTTTCATGATATTTCTCTAGTAAATAATTTTATTTTTTTTTCCAAGCAGTTAAATACATTACTACTGGGATTGTTCCACTTCTAGTGTTACAGGGTGAGAAGCTTCATAGACCTGTGACCCAATGAAATTGTTGTAATATTTGTTATATTTATTATATATGTACATGTGTGTGCATGTATGTGCATGTGTGTATACATTTTAGTCTCAGTAAATAGTACTAAATGTATAAAGCAAATTAAGAAACATTTATTTGAAAACAATCTATTAAAATTCTTCAAGAACAGTTAGAGTCTGTGGTTACTGAACTAAATGTCATTCTCCTCTACCTCTGTCAGAGCTCAGTGAGCCAGAAACTCCCTTCCAGACTGATGCAGTCAAAAACAGAGGAATTTTTCTGCCTTCAGCTTTTAGTCACAGGGCCATTCTCCCAAAGCATGGGCAGGTTGTCTACATTTCTCATCCAGTCCCCAGCTACCTGTTGCTAAAGGTAAGTTCTGGGTGAATTAAACTAAGAAACAGGGGCTTCCCTTTTCTTCCCAGCCCACACTCGTGAGACTAAGACTCTACCCTGGGTGAAGCACTACCAAGAATATTGTGTCACTGATTAGCATTTTCCTCTCTTGTAGGATGGCAATTTCATGCTGGGAGAGGCAAGCAGAAGATCTGAGTGTATTTTGCCACCCCCGGAACTGAGCACCCAGCCTTAATCTGGGAGTGTCTCTCAGAGATAAGTGTGACATTGTCTCCATTCTCAACTATAAAGGCATGGCTCAAGGATTTTTCTTGGGAAGAGTTGTAGGCTATAAACAGAGTGCTCCATATATCATCCCCAAGAAATTGATTTAATTTGCAACAGAAGGTGGAGAAGTTCAAATCTAAAAGTGTTGCTATGCACTGAATTTAGCCCCACTCACATTTACAAGATGAAGCCTTAACCCCCAATGTGATGGCATTTGGAGACAGAGACTTTGAGCGATATTTAGGTTAAGACAAGGTCACTAGGATGGGGCTCTCATTATGAGATTCTGCCTGTTGTAAGAAGAGTCACAGGAGCTTGCCTGCTTTTTTTTATCTCTCTTTCTGCCAGTCATGTGAAGACACAGAAAAAAAAGCAATTATCTACAAGCCAAAAAGAGACCCTTTACCAGAAATGTATCATGCTGGCGCCTTGACATTATATATAAAAGAAATTTATTGCTCACACTTTTGGTGACTGGGAAGTCCAAGATCAAGGCACTGGCAGATTTGTTCTCTGGTGAAGGCCCACTTCCTGGTTCATTGATGCCAGTTTCATGCCGTAGATTTATATGATGGATATTGACAAAATAACTCTTGGGACCTCTTTTATAAAGGCATTGATCCCATTAAGGAAGATTCCACTCTCATGACCTAATCACATCCCATAAGCCCCACCTCTTAATGCCATCGCATGGGGTATCAGATTTTAACATGATTTTTTGGGGGGTTCTCAACTGTTATCTATAGCAATAACTTTAGATAGTTGTTAAAAATCACTTATTCATTGTTGTTTTCTTCCCATTTTGTTTATTGTTCTACATTTTTGTTATTTAGGAGGCTATAAAAACAGCTTGTTTGTTGGAGCTTTGCACATCATTGCTTCATTCAAAAGAGAATCTCAGAAAACTACTGTAATGCCTATAATATAACAAAGAGAATCATGGGTGCACTAAGTATATACTGTGAATTTAACTCAGATGCTCATGAACAAATGGTTGCTTTATAATTGTATATCAACTTCTCAATATTAAAGATGTAGCTAATTAAAAATATGTTTACTTTTTATGATTATTATACTTTTCTTGAGTTTTGTTCATTCTTTGTTGCTAACCAAATTGATAATTCTTAGGAAAATCATTTATACCTAAAAATCATGTATGATTTCTAATTTAAACTCTAAACAGACTCTATTTCTCATGTTACATGTTGGAGAAGGTATAACTCCATATGGTTAATTGTCATTTTGAACTTGAAGTCTTAACTTAGTTAACTCTATACATTGTATGACCACAGAATAGATATTCATCAATCTCATAAGCATAAGTCAGTAATTACTATTTTAAGTATGAACATATTCTTAGCTTCAGTCATTTTTGTATTAATGAGTTAACTAGTTGTTTTGTCTTCTGATACATCTGTTAGTTGGGAATTTTTAAACATTCAATCCTTAAACGGATTAAAGCCTGTGTGATTCAGAGATGTAGAAATATGTTCCTGCATATACAAAACATGTGTGCAAAATTTAAAGGTTAAACATTTCTATCTCCTATTAAAATGTTATGTAATTAAATGCTAAAATTTAAAAAGTTGATTTATGTTTAAAATACACATATCCTAAATTTAGAAATTCTAAAATAAAATATTACTACTTCATTAGTATTTTTCACTTTAAATTAAATATTTTTGTATTTTTTAGTTTTTATTTATTTTATTTCATTTTATTTATTTTTGAGATGGAGTCTAGCTCTGTTGCCCAGGCTGGAGTGAGGTGGTGCAATCTCGGCTCACTGCAGCCTCCATTTCCTAGATTCAAGTGATTCTCCTGCCTCAGCCCCCTGAGTAGCTGGGATTACAGGTGTGCACCACCACGCCTGGCTAAGTTTTGTATTTTTAGTAGAGATGGGGTTTCACCATGTTGGTCAGGCTGGTCGCAAACTCCTGACTTTGGGATCCACCCGCCTCAGCCTCCCAAAGTGCTGGGATTACAGGTGTGAGCCACCATGCCTGCTCGCTTTTAAGTTCAGGGGTACATGTTCAGATTTGTCATCTATGTGAATTTCAAACTCTAACTTCAGGAAGTGATTACTTCCAGTCAGTTATTTTCTGGTCATTCTTTCCTCTATCACTGTTACCACCCACAGAGCCCTCATGAGCTATGTTGGCCCTCAGCTTCTCTGGTTAAAGAGAATAAAGACATGGTTTTGTTGTTTTATTTTGTAAAATCGAATGTTATTTTACACTAGATCAATTGTTCCTAAGCCTGGCTGTGTGTTTCATTTGTTTCGTTTGTTTGTTGTTAACTATAAATTTCCAGATTCCATTTCAAATCTAATGAAATGGAATCTCTATATGTGGAATTCTGGGATATATATACTTTAAGCATGTACCCTAGTGTTTCTAATGCCACCTTGAGACCACAGAATCGTTTGAGGAAACCAATGTAATTGACATTTATTACACTCCTCCACATCAGTATGAAGGGCATGTGAGCATGGGTTTTGTAGTGTTCACCACTAAATTCCTGGTATAAAACATAGTATTTGATATATCTTAGTCCTTCATTAAACATTAGAATGCGAAAATAAATGAGTTAATGAATTTGGTGTCTGTATCACTATAATACAAGTTGAAAGAACAGAGAACCAGAGAAGAACTCAGCCTAAGAACAAAGGAATACAGCTGAGTGGCAATTACCCTGTTATAAATAGAAGAATAATACCTTAAGGATCTGTCAGGACCATTTGTAGTTGGAAATCCGATTTCAGGAGGCTATAATAGCAGCTTGTTTCCTGGAGCTTTTCACATCATTTCTTTATTCAAGAGAGAATCATAGAAACCTACTGTGATGTCAGTAATCTAACAAAGAGAATCATGGCTGCACTAAGTATATACTGTGAATTTAACCTAGATGTTCATGAACAAATGGTTTATTTATACTTGTATATGATGACTGTCTAAATTAAAGATGTAGCTCATCAAACATATGTTTTTATTATGGAACATTTTAGGCATTTTATTTCTTCAATTTTGTGTTTACTCTTTGTTGCTAACAAAATTTTTTGAAAATTCTCAGGAAAATCACCTATACATACACATCATGTATGATGTCTAATTTAAACTCTAAACAGATTCTATTTCTCATGTCACCTAGTAGATACTATTGTATTCTCTGATGATTCAGTGACTGCTGTACAAGATGATTTTTAAACTTACACATGTCCTCTAAATCATATCAAGCAGGGTTAATTGATTGTATAGCAATCAGTGTCATCTCCTTTTTACCATGTTCAGAAATGGCATCATAGGTATTAAAAGCTTATTAACTGTAGTAGTTCAGTCAGGGTGGTGGCAAAAATATTAAGGGAAAAATGTTAGAAATACTTACAGGAAATAGTCACAAACACCCTTGGAAGGCCTGGTGGTTTGCAGAGCTTCAGGAAAGAAAGGGCTGAAGGAGGCTAGTTCTTTTATCTTATGGCTTAAAGCATAGAGCAGTTAATAGGCGAATGCAAAGGAATTTATCTAAATGGCTTGTTGTCCTAAAACCAACCTTTGCCCATCCATGCTTGAACGCCTCCTACTTGGGGGGTTTGCAGAAGTTTATTACCCACAAATAGTGTTTGCTTTAGGCCTCAGAACCTGACCTTTAATCTTCACCCTCTAGTGGTGTTGACCCAAAAGACTTTGTCATTTAGTGTGTGCCGAATAAACACTGGGAAGGCTTGCGTGTCAGGGCCTGTGGCTGGTAACTCTTTATAGCACTCTCCTCGAGTGTCTGTGAGTGGCCACAGATACCCCTAGCCTGCTTTCTCATGGTATTCTGTGTTTGAGTGAATTTATTCACCCATCACGGGGTTGGGATCTGCCTGCTGGACTCTAGCAGTGGTGCCCATGTGTGAAGAGACCCCAACAAACATCCTTACAGGTTGGCTGCAAAACATGTGATCAATGTCAGCTGTGGCCTGTAGAATCAAAAAGGTTTTCTGTTTTTTTTTTTTTTTTTTTTAATTTTAGTTTATGAAGCTTTTAAGAAATTTATATTTTGTAGTTTCTTTTTTTGGGGTGGGGGACATACAAGGAAACAAAAACTCAGTTCATGAGCCTTGTAAACATAGTTGTGTTTACATATACCTCACAGATGTTTTTGTTTATGTTTCTATTTTTATATATTCTTTTTCAACCTTTCAATAGAATCAGATGGTTCAGTCTCCCTCACCAGCCCATTTTTATTATTATTCTATTTTTCTATGGATCTTTGTTCTCTACAAGATAGAGATTTACAGTACGAATTCATTTCTTTTCTCTCTTTCTACTTTTGAAATTTATCTCTCCATTATTCTAAGTGGGTTTTAATAATATTCTCTTCATGTGATAATTCCAAACATATTCTTGCCATATCTCCTTTGCCCTGAATATTCATAAGAATCATTACTAAAAATAGGGAGGATAGAGCTGGGAGTGGTGACATGCCCTGGATAGGTTATATGTGCCTTTAACATAAAATCAATAATTTAGAACAATATTTTTCAGAAAAAGTGTTGATTTTGGTTTTGACTACAGTAATATGAGCATGCAAACAAATTTGCCTTTTGAATAATACAAATTATTAAATGTTTTTATGCTTTATGATGCAGATTTGTGTGTGTGTGTAACTTTGCCTTGTAATTTGTTAGCTAGTAATTAAGAGCCAGTTTGTCAAAAACAGAAATGATGAAATTAAATTGCATTATAAATTAAAGCATACATTCCCCTCCTTTGATTCAAGTTTCAAAAGCTTGTGTATGCTCAAGTCCTGTGGCCTTAACTACATTTGGATCTTTACTTCTATCTTCAAAGTCCATATGCTAATAATTGAATTTAACATATTTCCATGCTCCCATTCCCAAATTATCTCCTTTCTTGTACCTACCTAAGACTATATATGTTATCCTCAATAAACAGAAGTGAAGAGAAGATCAGACATTGTCCCTCACTATATTGTGAGTGTGTTGAGTTAGAGCCTCCTTATTTAAGGACAGCCTAAACAGAGAACCCAAAGTTACCAGGCTTAACTGAAATACAATTGAACATATATTATGGTGTTTTAGGTTTATACTATTTCTTTAAAAACCCGAGTTAATACCATCTTCATATAGAAACAAAGATTGAAAATATTCTGGGGAAACATATCTTACTGATAATAGTGCACACAATTATTACTGAGCCCTATAACCATACCAAAGTTAATTTAAAAAAAATGAAGATTACCTTATATTTTTCCTTAACATTCTCAATGTCTGACAGGAAAGTTAGACACGCACATAGATATTTGCAATGAAATGTGGTAAGAGCTCTACCATAGAGTAAGAAAGTCAGCTATGAAAGTCTGAGAACTCATATAGGCATTATTACTTTGCAATGACTAGTTTTTACTAGTATATACGAAAGGAAAGGATATTCCTGACCTAATGCACCTGATTTTTAAAGACATCGAATTTCAAAAAACATGGAAAATTTTGCAAATAAGAAAAAGTTCTATGAAACTATAGGCTGAAATGCAGTTATATACATTGACAATGGAAAAGGGCAAGGGGAGAGTAGTCAAATGTGCTATTGAAGAGCAATTAGGCTCGGTTTTTAAGGGACTTTGCATACTACACTACCACACTTGAACTTTGTTCTATGGGCAATTGTGAGCTATTGTAAACATTTAATCCAGGTTGTATTTTTGATACAGAAAGAATTATCTGAATAGAGTGTGGAAGATAGTTCGGAAGTAGGATGAGGCTGAAGACAAGGAAAACTAGGAAGCTTGAAGTGTCGTCTTACACTTCAGGTAAACAGTGGGACTAGAGAAAACTAGATTAATTGTAGTATTATTTCTTGCTGATATTCATTTTCTATCCTTTCCCTGTGTTTCTTTTCTTCACAGTGTCCTTTCTGAAAGTATCTTGTTCATATGTTTGGCATTCACATACACTGATTATTTCTGGAATCTTTTAACAGGCAAATCTGTTGATGCCAATGCATAGTTGCCATGCCCACATCTGACTGCAAAAGCCAGCTTCTCTTCAGAAAAAAAAAAAAAGCCAGATTTGGCTAATCACACTAATAATTTAGAAACAGCTAAATGACTTCCACCTCTTTACAGGTGGAAAGATAAAGACATTTTCACTAGGATGCCAAATGCTGAGTAGTGTTTCTGATGACGTTCCCCTTACTATGAATGTAAGCTGACAAGCCTCATAGTTTTCTCCTCTCAATTGTCTTCAAAACCCTTGGTGAAATTTCTCTTTGTTATACTGAGATTGATTCTGTAGTATAAGATATATTTTTTCCAAATATAAGGACTTTGCAGAGTTTTTTTCTGGTCAAAATGTAAAGGTACTTAACTGTTCAAGGATTTAACAAGCAGTCCCATCCCCTAAGTGTGCCCAATCATTTTTAGTATGTTGTTTGCCTCAGTTCACAATTATATTTGGACAGTGTTATGGACTTCTTTATGCCTGCAGTGAGTTAGTGCCCAAGAAAGGTATCAATATTCATATTGCATTCTAAGAGATCCTCCTGTCCTCTCCCTTCCTGTTATTCGTGTATCTCTATGATTAACTTTTTAAATTACATCTCCATGTATGAATAAGGAGGGGCTAAGTTTTATATACATGATTGCACAGGGATTTGGTCCCGTGAGAATCAGTAGTGGTTAAATCCACATGCAAACATATTTCAAGAAAGAGAGCGGTGCTTAAAACCAAGGCTGGAGAGAAAAATGCAGCTTATGTTTTTTGGGGTGTTCATCCAGGAAACAGAGAAAGGTTGATATCATTATTGAATATCTTTATTCCTTTCCATCTGCCAAAATGTGCCAAGGGAATAATTTTTCCCTGGCTTGATATTTTGGTCTATGTGTCATGTCCCATCAGACATTTCAAGTAGACATTTAAATGGACAAGTGCTATATAACTCATAATATCTGATCTGCACACAGCTGCTTATCTGCCATTGTGACTTTGTATAAAACCTACTTGTGCTATGACTTGATTTACTTTCCTTTAAAGATAGTACTAACACATAGAATATTTTCTGGTATTATGAGACTGTGTTTATTGTTATTGTTGTTTGCAAAACACATGAAGATGATCCCTAAAAGAAAGAGGGATGATTAATTTACTAGAGAAGACAAGAGGGCATGATGTCATAATAGCTCATTCTTTAATTTATTCGACAAATATTTGTTGAGTGTCTGGTATTGCTAGATGTGTAGATGGTTTCATTAATCTGACAAAATGTCACACATAAAAAGGAAAGTTGAGGGTCTCTGATTTTCTAAAGGTCCAATAAAGGACCTGATTTTAAAAAGTATTATTTCCTTTTTAGATACATATTACTTAAATAACATTAAACACGTGCTAATCAAGCAGGTTTCAGATCAGTCACAAATAAAACTTGAACAAAGAGAAAAAATGAGCTGTCAAAACAAACAAACAAACAAACAAAAACACCCTGATGGACTTCCTAGTGATGTGTGACTGTCATCAACTGACATACTCATACAGGAACATTTTTTGAAGAGTCTGATTTACTTCCATATTAGGTGGAAGGTTAGAATACATGATGACTCCCAACTATCAGATTTCCTAATTCTATTTATGTCTACAATGATCTGTGTAGGCAGCCCTTTTTGTTATCTCATACCTGTGTATTGGAATAAGCCATAGCACTTATTTTTATTCTCCTCCCAAATAAAGAAATAAACACTTTACAGGACATTCGGTTAAACAACTAGAGGAGAGTAGTTTATATATGTTGAACTTAAAATTTCACTTTAAAATCCTCATGAGATACATTTCTTCTACCCCAAATGTCTTTTGTTTAACTTGAGTTGCTGGGTTTTCTTTTACCAGCAATTCCTTTAATTGGCTGGTACCCCTGATCTTACTTCTTTTCTTCTAAAGACCCAGTACTAGCTCCTGGATCTTCCAAAATATCTGTCTCTTTTTCTCTTGCTTTCTTATGCAAAATTATTTACAGACATAAAGTTCTTTCAATACTCAATTTCCACACCTATTAATTGTTACAAGGAAATTAAATCTCTCAGGTCTTTCAATACTCAATTTCCACACCTACTAATTATTGCAAGGAACTATAGATCTCTCAGACACCAGGATTCATCCTTGGAAAATGGAGAGACATTTAAGAAAAATAAAATATGTGTTTCTCCTGCCATATACAAATCATCTTGCACAGTGTATAGGACATAGTAACCACTAAATAGCAATTGTTATTATTTATTTATGTATTCATTTAAAAATACTTATTTTGTGATCACTATGTGTTAAGCACTGTTCTAAACACTGAGGCCATGTCTATAAGCAAAATAGACAAAATGTTTGTCCTTATCAATATTACATTCTAGTGAAAGGAAACCCTTAGAAAAAAAGATACAATATAATATCAAGTAAGTAGGTAATATGTATAAGGAAACAATACAGCATGACAAAGGTATAGGTAGAGTTGGAGTTAGCTACTTAAAACAGTGTTACTGGGAAAAAAATATTTGAGAAGGCAATTTGAGAGATGAAGTGAGCAAGTGACAGACTTGTATTCTATGTGGAATATCTACAAGGGGAATACCCAGCAAACACTGATTCAAAACTGCCATTTATTTAGAGTATTAACAATTGAAATAATTTATTTTATGTAAAAAAAAATGTCCTCAAAATAGCTTGTCTAGTTTTGGATATGTGTCTGTGTTTGTGTGTGTGTGTGTGTGTGTGTGTGTGTGTGTGTGTGTGTATAATTTAAAAACAGGCAAAACTGAATCAAGTTTAAATGATAAATATATATATACACACACACATATACACATATGTATGCATGTACACAAATGTATATATTTAAAATATTTTTTAAAATAATTTTTGAAAAAATCACAGTGTTCAAAATGCATTCATATTTTACAACATTTATGAAATATTCATGGTAACTCATGGAACTCTGAAAACTATTCTCCATATAAAATGTTTGAATGTCAGAAATAACTATGAGGTCAGTGATAGATCCTACTCAATACACTTAATACTGCTTCTTTGAGCCCAGCCCAACATGTATTTTACCCAGGGAACACTAAAACTCTTTGTCACATCAAGGACCACTCTGTGGAAAAAGGAAAAGTTATGTGTATCAATTGTATGTGTAACCAAAAGCCCTGTCCCTAGATAATGGTTTGTACTAATTTTGACTATTCTTCATTGGTATGTGTGCTGGTAAAGCCGTGTTATCTCAGATAGGCAACCTCTATATAGCTGCCCCAAATATTTTAAGGATAGAAAAATAACAGAATTGGAGATTTAGTAATTTACACAAAACTTGTTCTGATTAAATATACTAGGCCTTCCAAAAATGAAAACCTTGTTCACATTAACTTAAAATACAACCATCCAGCTTTTCCTGTTGGCTGGGATTCCCATGTTGGATCCTTGATTAATTGCTAATACTAAAATTGAGTGAATGGGGAAGCAATTAAAATGCAGACTCTGCAAACCTGTTTTCATCTGTGAGGGCACGAGGCAATGAACTGCAGTTGATGGTAACAGTCTCTGAACAAGAGTTATCAAATTTGATAAAAATACAGGGTGTTTTATTAAATTAAAATTTCAGATAAACAATAAATGACTTTTTGGTATAAGCATGGCCCTCATATTGCATAAGACATTGTTATGATTAAAAAGTCACATTTTTAAGATGTGAAATTCAAATGTAACTGGGCATTCTGTATTTTATTTGGAAATCCTACTCACAACCATTGATATTTGATATGCAACATTGAGCAAAGTTGGACAGAAAAGTGAAGTTCTGAAGAACTTGGGTCAAAGATGCTTAAGTTTAGAGATCTGGAATCTATACAAACTATGTAAGGCAATGGCAATTGCATGTTTACTGTGCGCCAAAATTTTGCTGATTGCTTTATATGTATTATCTCATTTAGTCCGCATAAAAATCCTCCCACCAAGGTAATGTCATGAGAAAGGAGATTTAGTTAGTAAATATTGCAGAGCTAAGGAATGGCAGAGAAGGAATTTGAACCCAGGGAATCTGTCTACAGAGTCTATGTCCTTCATCCTGGAGCCAGTGTCTGCTATTTTGGTTCAAGGTTATAAGAAGGCTGGTTTTATAGATTCATTGAAAGGTTCCAAATATCATCTTTTGGATAATACGGGCCTTACAGTTGGGAGATACTTGGGGATTTCTAATGAGACTATTTACAACTCTTCTGAAACAATCTTTGCACTTGGATTTTGTAAAAATAAAGAGTTGATATATTCCACCAAGTGGGTTCCATGTTTTGAGGCCACATTGTACACAGACAAATTACTGATGCCATTTAATACTCTAAATTTGTAAAAATTGAATGACTAGCACTCATTTGTCAGACATTTTCTTATCACCTATTTTGTGCAAAATCACTGTACTAAAGGCTATAAGAGAGTAGGAAATTAAATAAGTCATAGCACTTCTTCTCAGTTAATTTACAATTTAACTGGAGAGATAGACAATAAACAACTAATTCTTCAAATACCAGGCAATATAAAATAAGACCTTAAACAGGAGTGCAAGCAGAGTGCATTGGAAAAACAGAGGGGAGTCCATTTTCTTTGCGAGAGAAAGTCAAAAGACTACATATAGGATGAAGTATAGAGACACAAGGCAAATAAAATGACAAAGTTAAAATAAAATTTAAAAAACACTAAAAAAACCACAAGCATTCCTATGGTTATTTTGCTATGGAGAAATTAGTAACTTAAATATTCAAAAAGTTTGTAATCATACAGTAACCCTGGTTGAGAAGTAACATAATCTTATCGCATTTTGAATCTAAATTGTTTTTTCTGATGTCATCTTACACAAATTTTGTAATTAAATTTCTTTATATTTTTGGAACCAATAAACTTGGATTTTATTAATCATTTTAAAGTTGTGTGGTCACAGCAGACAGGTAGAAGATCTATGACTGAATAATCCTGCTATGAAAACAATTGACAAATAAATGATATAGAAAGTTTGAATTGTATATGTTAAAATAAAACTGTGATTTTATGTATATTAACCTAAAAATCAGACCATTCTATATTTGAAACATGGTATACATTGATAAATGAAATTAATAATGAGTTTTTATATTTTTTCTATCACATCGTTATTTGTGTTACACAGTCATAACACATTATTGAACTTTGCTATTTAATGACAATAGCTGTCTATTTGAAAAGCTAGATAAGCGTAAGAACTTATGTCTTCCCATATATTGCTTTTTTCCATTGTGAGAAAATTTCTTTACTATGGATGCTAAGAAAATATTAATCTATGATTTTCGATTCTGAGAATCTTTCTTGTTTTAAATACTAGGAACTTTGCAACCACAGCATAGCCAAAGTGACAGCCATTGTAATTTCTGAAAAATCTCTGAAATTTAAGCCATGAAAACGTATTGGAAATATTATGGATGATTGTATAACCTCTCTGTGCCCTAATTTCCTCCCTGTCAAAATGAGAACAATAAGCTTATTACTTCTGAATGTAGATTTGGAAATTAAATGAGATAATATACACGAAGTATATACTACAGTACTAAACACAGAATTAAAAAGCCCAACTAAATTATCATCTGCCAGAATATAAACTCCATGTTGATAGGAATTTTTTTTTTCACTGCTGTAGCCCCTACCCCAACCACCCAAAATAAAACAATCATGAACGTATAACAGCTGGTCAATAAATAGTTTTGGAATGAGTGGATTCAAATTGTAGCAGTGTTAGAAATACTCTCCATTTACCTTCATGGATAAGTGTTTTATAAAAGATAATTATCTCTCAGAATTGTGGCCTCTTCATAAATCTGCCTGTGTTAATATTTTACAGCTCATTCAGTAAACATCTGTATACCAAATTCGTGATCTATTGCAGTAGAAAAGAGGGCTGAAATAACATTAAGTCTCCTGCATTATAGATGTTGAGTCATTCACTCAGTTATTTATTAATTCATTCAACTGGTCATATATTAAGGGTCAGGACTTAGGAAGATGTTACAGAAATAAAGATGAATAAAAAGGCACTACTACTCTAGAGGAGCTCTAAGCTTGCATTTGTTGCCAGACGTAAAAGCATAGTTGCAATGTGTGCTAGAACAGCTACCTATAATTGTAGAGGTGGTGAACTGGGGATAGAGGGACCAGGGTTGTCTGGAAGCATTGATCTGGGTTCTGATACAATCAACAAATGATTGAAGGCAGGAAGAGCATGAGTACTATACTTAATTGAAGGAACACTTCTAGAAATATCATATTCTAAAAGACAGATATTTTTCTCAAAAGTCTTCAGTTGGTGAGAAATATCATGGCCTCTCACCTATCCTCTGCAACCTATTATTTCACCTTGAACCTCTTTCTACACTCAGATGAAGAAATTTGAGTAAGTCATTCATGTCGTGCGTCAGATAACTTAGAAGGCTTTGGAGGTTACCTTTTTCAGTTATATTACTGCTTTACATTGAGACTAAGATGATCACAAGTAGAAGGAAGGTGATATCTCTTGGGCAGGGGTTTGTAGAAAGGCTTTACCTGAAGCCTGAATCCATAAATTCATGACTTGCTCTCCTGACTCACTGGATCATGCAACTAAGACTAATTTTTCTTTAGCTCATCAGTTGCTTTCCAGAAATAGAGATGAAGATAAGTCAAGTGTCTGGGACTCAAACATATATTATTCATTTGCAAATGGTAGTATTTTGTAAATGAAATCTTGTTTTAAATTTTCTGGGGATGGATTTTGCTATCTATGTGCTTAGAAATTTTTGTCTAACACCCTTCAAGCCTAGTCTCCCAGCTTTGACACTGCTGAACCATGATAAGGATAATTCCATACTATGTCCATCAATTCAACTGTAATATATATGACACTTTCAACCAATCAATAACATCATTTTCTCATTTTCTATTTGAGAACATGATAGCTTTGTTGGTACCTTGAGTGCAAAATAAAGTTGAATAATTTACTTATACCATGAGTTCTAGCTTCTCTGAAAACATACTGTTTATTTCATCAGGGAAAACATAATCTCACAACTGTCAAAACTGTCCTGTAAACATTATAGCAGAGAAGATTTCAAATGGTGAGCAGAGACTTGTGGCAAAATGAAAAGAAGGCACATTTTTAAAAACAAGTGTGTATATAAAACATAAAGTTTAATTCTAAAAGCATAATATTAAGAAACTACAACCTGATTTTCCAGATACACTTTAGACTTCATATTTTTAATCCTTTAATAAATCTTGGTAGGATATAGTGCCAAAAGCCACTATTCATGTGTTTTGCCTCATGGAAATTCCAAACTGTTAAGTTGAAGGTTTGGTAAATAAAAGCTAAATCACATATATTGGAATTTGGCCCATACTTGAACAAAGCTCAAATTTTAACAACAGTACTCAGAATGCAAGAAGATAGTACAATTTATTTAGTTGAAATCTTGCAAAGAACCTCATAAATGTCATGTGCTGGTAATATATACTGAACAATTAGCATATACTATGTCTAGGGTAATGGCTGATAATAGCACCATGGCTTCCACCTTGTTTTGTAACATAAATACATGGTACAATGGCTCCAGAAAGAATATTTAAGATGGCCAGTTTGTCCCAATGGCCAAGACGTAATAATATATTAAAAAGCATCCCAAGATCCAATGAATTTTGATTGATTACAAGCTCAGTTATTTTACGAGCACAGGTGTTGTCCTTGGCCCTGGCTACAACACAATGAATCACCACAGAATTGGAATGAGAACTGCCAATACCATTAAGAAACATTTGACATAAATTAAACATCTTTTATTTTATCTCTTAATCTCTGCTTCTGAAATAGAGACTTCTTTTTCTACATTATAATTTTTCTTTCCTCTATTAGGCAGGATGTTAGGTATGTCAAATTATTTTTCTCTATTATAACCAAGTTTTACCTTACAACATTGTACCCTTTTGACATATTAAATAAATGGTACCACCAAAGTCTTGCTTGCCTTGTGAAAGGTCACATTGGAAATTAGTTGCAAGGTCAGAAGTGGAACATAGGTTATCCAAATAATAATAATGAGAAAATCACACTCATCTTTATATTAAAAAATAATAGAGAAATTAACTTGTGGGCTGGTATCAGGAATGGAAAGCAAAGATAAAAGAAAGAGCAGCACACAGTGATTATTCATGTTCTAACGAGCCAGTTAACTTTTATAACATTATTTCTCAACAGGGGTTATTTTTGCAGCCAACAAACATATGAAAAAAAGCTCATCATCACTGGTCATTAGAGAAATGAAAATCAAAACCACATTGAGATACCACCTCACCCCAGTTAGAATGGTGATCATTAAAAAATCTGGAGACAACAGATGCTGGAGAGTATGTGGAGAAATAGGAACGCCTTTACACTGTTGGTGGGACTGTGAATTAATTCAACCATTGTGGAAGACAGTGTGGTGATTCCTCAAGGATCTAGAAATAGAAATACCATTTGACCCAGCAATCCCATTACTGGGTATATACCCAAGGAATTATGAATCATTCTATTATAAAGATGCATGCACATGTATGTTTATTGTGGCACTGTTCCCAATAGCAAAGACTTGGAACCAACCCAAATGCCTATCAATAATAGACTGGATAAAGAAAATCTGGCACATATACACCATGGAATACTATGCAGCCATAAAAAAGATGAGTTCATGTCCTTTTAGGGACATGGATGAAACTGGAAACCATCATTCTCAGCAAATTGACACAAGAGCAGAAAGCCAAACACTGCATGTTCTCACCCATAAGTGGGTGTTGAACAATGAGAAAACACAGGGAGGGGAACATCACACACTGGGGCCTGGGGGATTGGGGGCTAGGGGAGGAATAGCAGAGGGTGGGGGGATTGGGGAGGGATAGCATTAGGAGAAATACCTAAGGTAGATGATGGGGTGATGGATGCAGCAAACTACTACCATGGCACACGTATACCTGTGTAACAAATCTGCACAATCTGCAAACATACCCCAGAACTTAAAGTATAATAAATTTAAAAAAAGAAAGCACAGATATGTACAGCACAAAAACAGACATTTGGTACATATTTGGTTTTAAAATTTAATGGGGAGGTTATTAGAAATTTTTTAAAAAGTATAAAAATTCTCCTTACAAGGCTGGTAATGGATAAATAAACAAAAAGGTTTAGAAACACCATTATAGACCATGTTCTCGGTCTGGACCAGAAAAATCAATACATATATTCCTCCCACATAATGAGTGAGAACATACGATGTTTGGCTTTCCATTCCTCAGTTACTTCACTTAAAACAATAGTCTCCTGTTCTACCCAGGTTGTTGTGGATGTGATTATTTCATTCCTTTTTATGGCCGCGTAGTATACCATGATATATATATATATATATATATATATATATATATATATATATATATATGCGTGTGTGTGTGTGTGTTTTCTTCATCCACTTATTGATTGATGGGCATTTTGGCTGACTCCGTATTTTGCCAATTGCAAATTGTGCCGCTATAAAGATGCATATGCAAATATCTCTTTGTATAATGACTTATTTTCCTCTAGGTAGATATCTAGTAGTGGGATTGCTGAATCAAATGGTAGATCTACTTTTAGTTGTTTAAGGAATCTCCACACTGTTTTTTGTAGTAGTGGTACCAGTTTAAATTCTCACCAACAGTGTAAAAGTGTTCCTACTTCACTGCATCCATGCCAACATTTATTATTTTTAAATTTTTAAGTTACGGGCATTCTTGCAGGAATAAACTGGTATTGCATTGTGGTTTTCATATGCCTTTCCCTGATCATTAGTGATGTTGAGCTTTTTTTTCAAATGTTTTCTGGTTGTTTGTATACTTTCTTTTGAGAATTGTGTATTCATGTCCTTAGCCCACTTTTTGCTAGGATTGTTTTTTTTTTTTTTTCTTGCTGCTTTGAGTTCTTTATATGTTGGAAATCACTCAGAGTGGCTGGTAAAATATTAGGGAAATATTAGGGAAAGTTATAAATTAGTCTCACACCTTTTGGATGGCCAAAAGGTTTTATTGGGAAGCCTGAAGGTAGCCAGTCAATTATTTAGGGAAAATATAGGAATGATAAAAAGCTTTCCCAGTTAAGTCTATTTACCCCACATTCCTTTGTCTCTACTCTGTTTACTCATGTACACTTTGTGCTGGATGGTCTTCTCAGGGGAGGTTAAAGGGGAATTACTCATTAATGGTGTTTACGCTGGGCCTGGAAACTAAAGCTTTTATCATTCGTAAAACCACTCTTTTAGCCATGTTAATTATCTACAAGCATGTTGACTTAGAACCTCTGTTGTGAAATTCATACTGAATGAATGTGAGAATGGAAAAGAAGTCTTTGTCAATTGGTGGCATTTGCCCTCTAAAGGCAGCCAACAACCATCTCTAGTCCACTTAAATCACTAAAATAGGTGTAAAAGTGCATGTATTCATCTGTCATTAAGTTAGGGTCTGCAGGACAAATTTCTGCAGGTGGTAATCAGTGTCTCAGATGGTGACCCCAACGTGACCAAGGTCTCAGGTGGTGCCCTATGTGAAAAATCCAGTGTGAGGAGACCGGGTGTGAGGAAACCCAACGTGACACTCGCCTCAGCTGGCACCCAAACAGGGACCTGAACCCTGGACTGTCAGATCTGTAGGACAAACCTCCACAGGTGGTGATCAACATCTCATTAGTAGAGTCTGGATATTAGTTTTTTGTCAGATGTATAGACTGTGAAGACTTTCTCCCACTTTATCAGTTGTCTGTTAAGTCTGATATTTCTTTTGCTGCAAATAAGTTTTTTAAATTTAATTAAGTACCATCTATTTATCTTTGTTTTTGTTGCATTTGTTTTTGGGTTCTTTATCATGAAATCTTTGCCTAAGCCAATGTCTAGAAGGGTTTTTTTAATGTTATTTTCTAGAACTTTTATGATTTCCTGTCTTCGATTTAAGGTTTTGATCCATGTTGAGTTGATTTTTATATAAGATGAGAGATGAGGATCCACCTTCACTCTTCTACATGTGGCTTGCCAATTATCCCAGCACCATTTGTTGAATAGGGTGTCCTTTCCCCTCCTTATGTTTTGTTTCCTTTGTTGAAGATCAGTTGGCTGTAAGTATTTGGCTTAATTTCTGGATTTTCTATTCTGTCCCATTAGTTTACATGCCTATTTTATACCAGTACCATGCTTTTTTGGTGAGTGTGGCCTTATAGCCCTTATAGTACCTGATATCAGATAATGTGATGCCTCCAAATTTGTTCTTTTTGCTTAATCTTGCTTTAGCAATGCAGGCTCTTTTTTTGATTCCAGGTGAATTTTAGGATTATCTTTCTAGTTCTAGTTTCTAGAAGAATAATCATGGTATTTTGATGGAAATTGCATCAAATTTGTAAATTGTTTGTGGCAGTATGGTCATTTTCATAATATTTGTTCTACCCATACATGAGCATGGGATGTGCTTTAATTTGTTTGTGTCATCCATGATTTCTTTCAGCCATGTTTTGTAGTTTTCATTGTAGAGGTCTTTCACCTCCTTGGTAGGTATCCTGAGTATTTGGGGGATTTTTTCAACTATTGTGAAAGGGGTTGATTCATAGATTTGACTCTTAGCTAGGTCGCTGTTGGTATATAGCAAAGCTACTAATTTGTGTATATTAACTTGGTATCCTGAAACTTTGCTGAATTCATTTACCAGTTCTAGGAGATTTTAAGATGAATTTTTATGGTTTTCTAGGTATATGATCATATTATCAACAAACAGCAAAAGTTTGACTTCCTCTTTACCAATTTGGATGTCCTTTATTTTTTTTCTCTTGTCTGATTGCTCTGGCTAGGACTTCCGGTATTATGTTGAATAGAAATGGTGACATTGAACATTCCTGTCTTATTCCAGTTCTCAGGGGTAATCATTTAAAATTTTTCTAGTTCAGTATAATGTTGACCCTGGATTTGTCATAGATGGCTTTTATTATTTTAAGTTATGTTCCTTCTATGCTGTTATTGTTGAGGGTTTTAATCATAAAGTGATGCTGGATTTTGCCAAATGCTTTTTCTATGTCTATTGAAATATTCATATGATTTTTTTTAATTCTGTTTATGTGGTATATTACCTTTATTGACTTATATATGTTGAAGCATCCTTCTTGTATGAAGCCCACTTAATCACAGTGGATTATCTTTTTGATATGTTGTTGGATTCAGTTCACTAGTATTTTGTTAAGAATTTTCACATGCATGTTCATCAGAAACACTGGTTTCTAGTTTTCTTTTTTTGTTATGTCCTTCCCTGGTTTTGGAATTTGGGTAATACTGGCTCATAGAATGATTTAGGAAGAACGTCCTCTTTGTCTATCTTTTGGAATAGTAGTAGTATTAATTCAAATTCTTTTTTGAATATGTGACCTGTGAATCCATCTGGTCCTGGACCTTTTTTGGTGATGATTTTTTTTTTAATAATTTTAATCTCACTGCTTGTTATTGGTCTGTTCAGAGATTCTATATCTTCCTAGTATAATCTAAGAGGATTTTATATTTCCAGGAATTTATCCATTTTCTCTAGGTTTTCCAGTTTATGCACGTAAAGGTGTTCAGCCTTTCATATTCTTTTGTATTTCTGTGGTATGAGTTGTAATGTCTCCTGTTTTGTTTCTAATTGAGTTTATTTGGATAGTCTCTTCTTTTCTTGGTTAATCTCACTAATGGTCCATTAATGTTATTTTTATTTTCAAAGAACAGGGTTTTTTTAAATTTATCTGTTGTATTTGTTTGTTTCAATTTCATTTAGTTATGCTCTGATCTTGGTTATTTTTTTTCTTCCACTGGGTTTGAATTTGGATTGCTCTTGTTTCTCCAGCTGCATGAGGTGTGACCTTAGATTGTCTATTTGGCCTCTTTGAGACTTTGTGATATAGGCATTTAAGACAATGAACTTGCCTCTTAGCACCACCTTTGCTGTATTTTAGAGGATTGATAGGTTGTGTCACTATTATTGTTCAGTTCAAATAATTTTTAAATTTTCATCTTGATTTCATCATTGACCCAGTTATCATTCAGAAGCAGATTATTTAATTTGCATGCATCTGCATGTCTTCGAAGGTTCCTTTTGGAACTGATTTCCAATTTTATTACACTGCAGTCTGAGAGAGTACATGATATAGTTTTGATTTTCTCAAATTTACTGAGACTTGTTGTGTGGAATATCATATGGTCTATCTTGGAGAATGTTCCATGTACTCATGAATAGAATGTGTATTCTGTAGTTGTTAAGTAGAATATTCTGTATCTGTTAAGTCCATTTGTTGTATAGTTTAAATACAGTGCATCTTTGTTGACTTTCTTTCTTGATGCCCTGTCTAGTGCTGTTAGTGGAGTATTTAAAGTCCCTGACTATTATGGTGTTGCTGTCTATCTCATTTCTTAGGCCTAGTACTAACTGTTTTATAAATTTGGGAGCTCCAGTGTTAGGTGCATATATATTTAGAATTGTGATATTTTCCTTTTGGACTAATCCTTTTAACATTATATAGTGTCCCTCTTTGTCTTTTTTAACTACTATCACTTTAAATTTTGTTTTGTCTGATGTAAGAATAGCTACTCCTGCTCATGTTTGGTGTCCATTTGCATGGAATATATTTTTCCAAACCCTTTACCTTAAGTTTATGTGAGTCCTTATATGTTGTAAGAGTCTCCCAAAGTCAGCAGAAACTTGGTTGGTAAGCTCTTATTCATTCTGTCATTCTGTATCTTTTACATGGAGCATTTAGGCCATTTACATTCAATGTTAGCATTGAGATATGAGGTATTATTCTATTTATTGTGCTATCTGTTGCCTGAATACCTTGTTGTTGTTGTTTTTTTAAATTGTTTCATTGTTATATAGGTTCTGTGAAATTTATGCTTTAAGGAGTTTATCTTTTGGTGCATTTCAAGGATTTGTTTCAAGATTTAGAGCTCTTTTTATCAGTGTTTGTACTGCTGGCTTGGTACTGGCGAATTCTCTCAGCATTTGTTTGTCTGGAAAAGATTGTATCTTTCCTTCATTTATGAAGCATAGTTTTGCTGCATAAAAAATTCTTGGCTGATAATTGTTTTTTTTTAAGGAGGCTAAAGATAAAACCCCCATCCTTTCTGGCTTGTAGGGTTTCTGCTAAGACATCCGTTAATCTGATAGGTTTTTCTTTACAGGTTACTCAATACTTTTGCCTCACAACTCTTAAGATTCTTTCCTTCATCTTGACTTTACGTAACCTAATGACTATGTGCCCAGGCGATGATCTTTTTGTGAGAAATTTCCCAGGTGTTCTTTGAGCCTCTTGTATTTGGATGTCTTGATCTCTAGCAAGGCCAGGGAAATTTTCCTCAATTATTCCTTCAAATATCTTAACCAACTTTTAGATTTCTCTTCTTCTTCAGGAACACCAATTATTCTTAGATTGGTACATTTAGCATAGTCCCAAACTTCTTGGAGGCTTTTTTTTAATTCTTCTTTTTTTTTTTTGTCTTTGATAGATTGGGTGAATTTGAAAGCCTTCTCTTCGAGCTCTGAAGTTCTTTCTTCTGCTTGTTTGATTCTATTGCTGAGATTTTACAATGCATTTTGCATTTCTCTAAGTGTGTCCTTGACTTCCAGAAGCTGTGATTGTTATTTATGCTATCTATTTCACTTAATAATTTTCCTCTCATATCCTATATCATGTTTTTGATTTCTTTAAGTTGGACTTCACCTTTCTCTGGTGCCTCCTTAATTAGCTTAATAATCAACCTTCTGATTTTTTTTCTTCCAATTCAGAGAGTTCATCTTGGTTTCAATCCATTGCTGATGAGCTCGTATTATCTTTTGGGGATGTTAAATAACCTTGTTTTCTCATATTACCATAATTGTTTTTCTGGTTCCTTCTCATTTGGGTAGACTATTTCAGAGGGAAGATCTGAGATTCAAGGGCTGCAGTTGAGATTCTTTTGTCCCATGGGGTGCTCCCCTGATGTGGTTTCCCTAGGAATGGGTTTTCCTGAGAGCTGAACTGTAGTTATTGTTTTTGCTCTTCTGACTCTAGCCACCCAGTGGAGGAACCAGGGTCTGGGCTGGTACTGGGGAGTTTCTGCCAAGAGTTCTCTGATGTTATCTATCTTCAGGTCTTGCAGCTATGGATACCAGCATCTGCTCTGGTGGAGGTAGCAGAGGAATGAAGTAGACTCTGTGAGAGCCCTTGGTTGTGTTTTTGTTTAGCATGCTGGTTTTGTGTTGATTTGCCTCCAGCGGGGAGGTGGTGCTTTCAAGAATGCATCAGCTGTGGTCCTATAGGAAGGATGCAAACTTGTTCTAGGGACACTTGGTATTCAGGTTTCTCAGATGGTGGGCAGGGTCATAGATCTCCCAAAAGATTGTGACATTTGTCTTCAGCTTCCAGGATGGGTAGAGAAAGACCACCAGGTGATGGCAGGGATAGGCATGTCTGAGCCCAGCCTCTCCTTGGGTGGGGCTTCCCAGTCAAAGGGAGTTAGATTCCCAGGGGGGTTATGGTTGCACCCCTGCTGAGTCATACAGGTTACCAGGGAAGTGGGGGAAAGCTGGCAGTCATAGGCCTTACACACAGCCCAGAGTCCTAAAAGCTAGTTTCACTCTCATTGTGCCTCCCTCAAATAGCACTGAGTTTATTTCCAGGTAGCTGGTGACCTAGGCTGAGAACTTGCCCTAGACCAGGAGCATCCCCATTGAGAGAAGACGACTCACAGTTTTTCGGCATCTCTGAGAGCCTGCAGCACCGATTCAGTTTTTTCAAAATGTCTGTGGATTCTCTTGGCTTTCCTAGCATAGTTCTTGGAACAAAAGTTCAAGATTTGAGGCTCCACATGCTGCTCTGTCCGTCTGAGTGGGAGCTGCAAACTTGTCCTGTCTTCTATCCATCATATTAATCTACTCTCTTTCTTGAAACTTTTATTTATCACTTTATTCTCCAGAGAATAATGCCAATTCTTTCACTGTTATGTCAATTTATTTTGCTTATCTGGATTTCAACTAGTTTGCATGAATATTATTCATTTATGTTATATTATTCATTTATTACCACATCAAATACGAATTCATGAGCTGTGTAATTATAATAAAGATTCTTAAGATTCTTCATATTATCATATTAAAAGGAAGGCTTTCAAATTGCTGCCACTTTGCTGGTAAGGTCAGTGTTCTGTCTCAAAAGCAACAATGAAAATGGTTTTACATATCCAGCCTTCCTATTAGCTTTAAGTGAGTCCACTCCCAACTTGGCCGTGCTTGAGCACTCTTATTCAATTACAGAAGATCTCCAGGAAATCTCATTTATCTTCATTTCTATTGATAATAGACACAGATGTTTGGGGAAAAAAAACAGAATGAATTCTGCATGCAGTATTGCTCTCCAAAAACACCTGGATATATCTGTCCAAGGAATATCTTTTGAAATACTTATTGGAAAATAAAGTCATCAATAGATTTTTTCTTTCTTCTCAAACTTAAAACTTTTAAATAGAAGCTATTTATCAAAAGTTGCCCACATGATGAATCATCAATAGAAAGTGACTTCCCAGGTTGAATCTCTTCTATCGTAGAACCCATGGCTAAACTGCAGTGAGTTACAATTCCCCCTAACATGCACGATTAAATGAGAACACTGTATGTAAGTATTAGCCAAAGTCAAGTATTATTAGGTGGAAATCTACAATAGATGACTCACTATCTATAGGAAATATTTATTGCCACACTACACTGATTTGAAATTTTTGATTATACAAACTTACATTTACTTAGGTATTAATTTTCAGTATCTAATGAACTGTAGAGTAAATTAGGTGGCAACAGTTCAGTGGGTGATTTTAAAAACCTCCTAAGAAAGTTTGACTTGCTAGAGTTTTAGCATATTTAATGATTGAAAGAATCAGAAGGACATTTTTGAATACTAATCCAGTTAACATTTATAAAACCCAGCTTGCCGGGCGTGGTGGCTCACGCCTGTAATCCCAGCACTTTGGGAGGCCAAGGCGGGTGGATCACGAGGTTAAGAGATTGAGACCATCCTGGTCAACATGGTGAAACCCCGTCTCTACTAAAAATACAAAAAATTAGCTGGGCATGGTGGCGCGTGCCTGTAATCCCAGCTACTCAGGAGGCTGAGGCAGGAGAATTGTCTGAACCCAGGAGGCGGAGGTTGCGGTGAGCGGAGATCACGCCATTGCACTCCAGCCTGGGTAACAAGAGCGAAACTCCGTCTCAAAAAAAAAAAAAAAAAAAAAAAAAAACCCAGCTTTAGATATTTTTATTGACTATCTATTCTAGCAGACACTGCTAGGTATTTAGAATAAATAAGACATGGAATAACACCTGTTTAGGAATACCTCATAGGTTTGGCAGAAAAAAAAAGAACATCTATAGCATGTAAAGCACTGTAATAAAATATGAAAAATGTTATATGAAACCACAAAAAAGAAAGAATCTAAATATGCCCAGAAGAACAAAACAGAGCTTCACAGGGAAATAGCATTTTATTCTTTCATTCATTCAGCAGATAATTAATTTTTACCCATTAATCACTAGGCAGGAGTGCCAAGCAATAGCCTTTGCTTATTTGCCCTGGGGCAGCAGAACTTGACTTAAGCCTCACAGCTATCTACCCTATAACTAACATGACTCCCAAGAAATAAAAACCATCTATAGAAATCATACCTTCTCGTTGAGTTGCCATTATGATGTTTTTAATTAGATTAAACAGACCTAGAAACCACCTTTGTGCCAGTCACATAAGATGTTTTATATGAAATGTACAATCTAATCTTCAATATTAATTATAGTTCAAAAATTAAGTTTTAAAAACATTAACTTATTAAGCAGTTCTCCAAGAGCAGGCATTGCAGTGGATGCTGGGGTAGCAAGAGTAAGATGACGTGAATTTTATTTTCATGTAACTCTTGGTCTGGTGAGAAAAACACTCATGTATATAATTCTGATATGCTATATTAAGTGCTAGGATAAAAATATGGCAAATGTTACTGTGGAAGCATTCCAATGTGTGAGCTCTAAGTCTTCTTGAGGGATACTTGCTTGAATAAGACTTGAAAGGTAGATGAGTACAGGTTAGTTAGTTAAATGCAGATATAGAGAAAGGACATTCCAGAAGAGAGGTCAGTCTGAGATTATGCACAGGGGTCTGACAACGACAGCTAAGACAGGTGTCATTATCTCCAATACAAAGATGAAGGCACTGAGGCTCAATTACGTCAAAGAACACCTCCTGATACTCCCCCCAAGATTATTCCATTTACTAAGTGGTAGACTCAGGAATAAATCCCTAACTGGTATGACTAGAAAGTTCATATTCTTTCCATTACTTTAAGCTACTTCTTCATAGGAATTTAACATTTAAGCCTGGAGCCTTTGAAGTCTAAGCACTCTAGGGGGAGGAATTAAATTGACTATAAATGCCAAGAAGAAAGACATAAGACAGTTAAAGGAAATTTAACAACAAAAAGACAAAGAGCAAGAAACAGAAAGTAAACAAAGAAGAAGCAATGAGAATCCAAGTTATAACCTGAATAGTTGTTATTAAAACTTCTTAAATGCTGTTACTGAGAGAGCTTGAGTAGGTCAAAATTCAGCCTTTTCTAATTTTCACTGTCTCTTTGCCTAGTAAACACATTGTTTATCTCATTTATTGCAACATTTGTGTTTTGATAATGTGAATTCTAATGGAAGCCCTGACTCTTTCATTTACAATTCCTTTTTTTCATACTGATTTATGTCACACATGCAAAAGGCCTCACACTAATTTTCCTGACACTTGTTCATTGATGCAAACATGTTTCATAAAATAATGACTGAATTGGTCTTGAAAGACAGCTCTCCCTGAGCACTAATGGAGCCAATCATTAACACTGGGCCTTTCCATCACTTCTTTTGTACATTTTTGTCATTACATAAAGTCAGACAAAACAGAGGCAAACAAAATGCACACAATCCTGTTTCCAGTAGGAAGAACAAAGAAAGCTGCAGACCTTACATTTGCAAGTAAGTCCATTTTGGGGTGGTAGCCAGCTACTTTTTGATGCACCTACTTGATTGATGATTCAGGAATGGAATTAGTGTAAAGTATCTATCTGGCCCATTGCTGTCCCTGCTGATAGTTGATTTTTAGGATTTGGTATTGTTTTGCTGCATAATATTATAGAAATATGATGCAATACCTTACACTCAAGTAAAAAAGAAATAAAAGTTAATGAGCTATTTAGCTCAGTATTGGGGAAATTTATTTGTAAATCGGTGTATTGAAAGTGATGCATCCACAATCAGGAACAGCCTTGCACCAGCTAAATATACCACAGTAGAAATAAATTCTAACCAGTTTTCCACTTCAGAATCTCTTTTGTTTTGTCACAAAAGTGTGTTAATTTCTCTTAATCATCTGGCTTCATTGCTGTTGTAATTTAACTTTTCTCTCTTTCAGTTCATGAGACAACTTTTTTCTCTCTATTTTCTTTGTTAATGAAGGGCTGATCATGTATATTCTCTGTTAGAAGCCAGACAAAGAGAGAATGCAATTCAAGGTGTCAGTCAGTAAACACAAATAAGATAAGAGTAGATGCTGTGGAAATTTGTAAAGTAAAAACAAAAACAAGTGCTTACTGTATGCTTTCTTCCCCTGCTCTCTCACCACAGCTCCCTCCCTAATTTACAATGAAAGTCAGAGTCAGCTATTTACATGTTATCTACAAGGAAGCTATGTTTAACTTTTACTTGCACCAAAATATCTTTAGCAAATAGTGTTCTGACATCATACAGTATTACCAATGTATATTGCATGATTATGTTCCATCCATACCACTACCACACAGTCAACCACACATATTTTTAAAAATGTCTTGGGGCCCTGTGTCCAAAATATCAAAAATACTTCTTTAAAAACTTTCCTCAATTAACCAATTTGAAGAAAATGCAACGTACTTAACTAAATAATAGAGGACTATTCCTTCAGGTACAGTGGTCAGAAGTATCTTTGGCAGATATGGATACTGAACGGAAATTGAGGCAAGTCTCAAAATTAAGGTAGAGGCCTCTTGAATGTTCAGCAGGGTTATGACCATTTCACCAAATGATTCTTTCATAAAAAGGTCCTGGCATATTACAAGGCTTTATTGGAGATTAAAAATTTGACAACCAGGCATTATATGAATATGTAATCTAATTTTTCCACCATAAATTATGTACTATTCAAACATGAAGTAATAAAAATCTGGCCCAACAAAAAATAAGTTACCATCAGGTAGAAGTGTGATTTATAAGGCAAGTCTTGAGCAGATCCAGCAGGAAAAATAAGCTGTAGGAACAGACAACTTATATTGCCAATGTGACTATTCCTGCTAGATGGCTATAACTCTCTCTGCCCACACCTATATCCTCTCAGCTAGTTCCTAATGGACATTTGACTTCAGGAAAGGAAATATTTGTGGCTGTTACAAATGGAGCCACACTAGTAGAAAGTGGGCTGTGGTGTTGCTAAACCCACTCAGGAGTGGCCCTAAATGACACAGATGAATGAAATCCTCCAAGTAGACACAATTTTAAACATTACATTTTGGTTGTCCAGTTTTTCTAGAATGAGAGAAAGCTTAAAATTTAAGTTCATGGCCATTGCTGTATGTTCAGGAATTTGGAAGGAATAGAATCAGAAGTTTGGTCACAAGGAGTTCTGCAGAAGAGATATGTAAATAGACCCCTCAGAATGGGCACCTAGGTTGAACATAAAACTTCTGTCCCCTCTTAAAGTCTCACCAAAGGTCATCCAGTGTAGAGGAGTCTCAATCAGATAAACAAAATGACGCATTCTGCATGTATTGAGGGAATTGCTGCTTGCAATCTGCTGCTTGCTGAATGAGCTCATGAACAAAGAAGACACAATGCCTAGAATAAAGGTAATTAATAGGCTTTCCTTCACCAAGATGATCTGGTTACCACAACTCCTGAGTAAAGGAGTTACCCCAAACTGCCAATAGTAAAGCTTAACACTCCATCTCTTTTATGGTACTACAAATAATTCAGCTATCTGAAGCAAGGTTAGTTTGTCTAGATTCCTTCCATCATTGTGGAGCTATAATATTCACATTGGGATGGAATTTATTTGGGATTTGCATATTATTACCCTTCTGGTCTGAAAATTTATAAATTACTTTAATGTTTTATGATGCTTTCCAAAATAATAGCTAACTCTTCCTTAAAAAGTGAGATATGTACTGTTGCCTATGAAATAAAATGGCCTATAGCACAAAAGCAGCTGCCCTTATGAAATGCTAAACTGGTCAAATGAAGACCCAGTTAGGGAAGCAACAAGAAGAGCAACTGTTGGAGTTTGGAGGGCTGTCCTACACAATGCTTTATACAGCGTAAATCAGAAACAGAATTATAGTGTTGTTTCTCCCCTACTAGAATACATGGATCCTGGAATCATGGAATGGAGTGAGAAGGAAATGAGACATGGTGCATTATTTGAATCTAGATCAAGTCACAGACTGCAGCTAATATCCTCTCTAGTCAAATAGTCAAGGACTTGGGAAGAATAAGATTTGAAGACACATGACAAGGAGGTTTGGGGAAGAAGTGTGCATAAGATCATGATTTCATTATCCATACTCTATACTCTCCCTCAAAAGAAACTACTATTTTGAATTTATCTTCCCACCCATATCTTCATGTTTATTACCTATGTACACATACACCAAAATATATATAATGTTTATTCTTATGTTCTATCTTTTATATAAATGGGACTATATTATCTGGATCCCTCTGCAAATCAACTTGTTTTTATGTATTTATTCATATATTATTTTTATGTATTTATTCATATATTATTTTTATGTATTTATGTGTGTGTGTCTATATATTTTTTAAACTTTGAAGTTCAGAGGTACAAGTGCAAGTTTGTTACATAGGTAAACTTGTGTCATGGGGATTTTTTGTACAGATTATTTCATCATGCAGATATTAAGCTAGTCTCCATTGGTTATTTTTTTCTGATTCTCTCCCTCCTCCCACCCTCCACACTTTGATAGGTCCCAGTGTACATTGTTTCCCTCTATGTGTCCATATGTTATCATTATTTAGCTCTCACTTATATGTAAAAATATACATTGTTTGGTTTTCTATTCCTGCATTAGTTTGCTAATGATATGAACACTAATTCCAACCATGTTCCTACAGAGGACATAATTACGTACTCTTATGTGGCTGTATAATATTCCATGGTGTATATGGAATATTATACATATTCCATATACAGTTTATCACTGATAGGCATTTAGGTTGAGTCCATGATTTTGCTATTTTGAATAGTGCTTCAATGGACATATGCTCACATATATCTTTAGAACAGAATGATTTATATTCCTTTGGGTATATACCCAGTAATGGGACTGCTGAGTCAAATGGTATTTTTGTCTTTATGTGTTTGAGGAATCTTCACACTGTTTTCCACAATGGCAAAACTAATTTATACTCCCACCAGCAGTGTATAAGTCTTCCTTTTTCTCCAAAACAAGCATCTGTTATTTTTTGACTTTTCAGTAATAGCCCTTCTGACTAGTGTGAGACAGCATTTCATTGTGGTTTTCATTTTCATTTTTCTAATGATCGGTGATGTTGATATTTTTTCATATGATTGTTGGCTGCGTGTGTGTCTTCTTTTTTAAAAAATGTCTGTTCACGTCATTTGCCCACTTTTTAATGGGGTAGGTTTTTTTTTTCCTTGTAAATTTGGTTACATTTGTTAGAGATGCTGGATATTAGACCCTTTTAAGATGCATAGTTTGCAAAAATTTTCTTCCATTTTGTAGGTTGTCTGTTCACACTGTTGATAGTTTCTTTTGCTGTGCAGAAGCTCTTTAGTTTAATTATATCCCATTTGTCCACTTTTGCATGTGTAGTAATTGCTCTTGGTGTTGTCAGTGTGAAATACTTGCCCATGTCTGTGTCCTGAATGATATAGCCTAAATTTTCTTCCAAAGTTTTTTATAGTTTTTGGTTTTAAGTTTAAGTATTTAATCCACATTGAGTTGAATTTTGTATATGGTGTAAGGAAGTGTTCCAGTTTGAATCTTCTGCATATGGCTAGCCAGTTATCATAGCACCATTTATTAAGCAGGGAATCCTTTCCTCATTGCTTGTCTTTGTCAGGTTAATTTAAGATTGAATAGCTGTATGTATGTGGCCTTATATCTGGATTATCTATCCTGTTCCATTGGCCTATATGTATGTTTTTGTAGAAGTACTGTTCTGTTTTAGTTACTGTAGTCCTGTAGTATAGTTTAAAGTCAGGTAGCATGAAGACTCCAGCTTTGTTCTTTTTGCTCAAAATTTCTTTGGCTATTCAAGGTCTTTTTTGGTTCCATATGGATTTGAAAATAGTGTTCTCCATTTCTGTGAAGAATGTCAATGGTAGTCTAACAGGAATAACATTGCATCTGTAAATTCCTTTGGGTAGTAGAATCATTTTCACAATATTGATTCTTACTACCATGAGCATGGAAAGTTTTTCCATTTGTTTGTGTCATCTGAATTTTTTTGAGCTGTGCTTTGTAGTTCTCCTTTTAGAGAGAACTTTTACCTCCCTAGTTAGCTGTATTTCTAGGTATTTTGCTTTTTTTGTCACAATTCTAAATGAATGTCTGTTCCTAATTTGACTCTCAGATGAACTGTTATTGGTGTATAGAAATGCTAGTGATTTTTGCAGACTGATTTCATATCCAGACACATTGCTAAAGTGGTTTATCAGCTTAAAAAGCTTTCGATCTGAGCCTATAGGGTTTTCCAGATAGAGAATAATGTTATCTGCAAACACTTTCTCTCTTCCTATTTGGAGGTTTTTCTTTTGCCTGATTGCCCTACCCATAACATCCAATACTATGTTAAATAGGAATGGTGAGAGAAGACATCCTTGACTTGTGCCAGTTTTCAAAGGGAATGATTTCAGCTTTTGCCCATTCAGTATGATGTTGGCTGTGGTTTGTTACAGGTTACTCTTATTGTTTTGAGATATATTCCTTCAATATCTAGTTTATAGAGAGTTTTTAACATGAATGGATGTTAATTGTTATCAAAAACATTTTCGGCATCTATTTAATCATGATTATTTTTCTTTAGTTCTGTTCATGTGATGAATCACAATTATTGATTTGCTTATGTTGAACCCGCCTTGGATACCGTGGATGAAAACTGTATGATCATGGTGAATAAGCTCTTTCATGTGTTGCTGGACTCAATTTGCCTATTTTGTTAAGGATTTTGCATCCATGTTCATCAAGGCTATGGGCCTGAAGTTTTATTTCTTGTTGTTGTATCTCTGCCAGATTTTGGTATCATGATGATGCTGGTCTCATACAATGAGTTAGGGAGAAGTCCCTCATCCTAAAATATTCGGAATAGTTTCAGGAGAAATGGTTCCAGCTCCTCTGTATATCTGGTAGAATTCAGCTGTGAATCCCTTTTGTCCTGGGCTTTTATTGGTTGGTAGACTACTTATTATGGGGTCAATTTCAGAACCAATATTGTTACTGTTCTGTTCAGGTATTCAATTTCTTCCTGGTTCAGTCTTGAAAGGGTATATGTGACCAGGAATTTTCAATTTCTTGTAGATTTTCTAGTTTATGTGCATAGAAGTTTTCATAATATTGTCTGATGGTTGTTTGTATTTCTGTAGGGTCAGTGGTAATATCTGCCTCATTGTTTTTTATTGTGTTCATTTGAATCTTTTCTATTTTCTTCGTTAGTAGTCTAGCTAGCAATCTAACTATTTTATTGATTTTAAAAAACAGATCCTGGATCCATTTATTGATTTTAAAAAAGGGATCCTGGATCCACTGGTCTTTTGAATGGCTTTCCATGTCTCTATCTCTTTCAGTTCAACTTTGATTTTGGTTATTTCTTATTTTCTGCTAGTTTTGGATTTTGTTTACTCTTGGTTTTCTGGTTCTTTTAGTTGTGATGTTAGATTGTTAATTTGAGATATTTCTAACATTTTGGTTTGGGCATTTAGTGCCTGAAATTTCCCTTTTGACCCTGCCTTAGCTGTGTCCCAGAGATTCTGGTACATTTTATCTTTGTTCTCATTAGTTTCAAAAAACCTTTTTTATTTCTGCCTTGATTTCATTATTTACCCCGAAGTTATTTAGGAACAGGTTGTTCAATTTTCACATAATTGTATCATTTTGAGTGGATTTCTTAGTCTGGATTTTTAATTTGATTATGCTGTGGTCTGAGAGAGTGGTTGTTATGATTTCACTTCTTTTACATTTGCTGAGCAGTACATTACTTCTGATTATGTGATCAGTTTTACCATTAAGTGCCTTGGGGCAATGAGAAAAAATATATTTTCTGCTTTTTTGGGTGAAAAGTTTCATAGATATCTGCCAGGTCAATTTGATCCAGTGCTGAATATCTTTGTTAATTTCCCATCGTAACGATTTAATATTGTCAGTGGGGTGTTAAATTCTCCCACTATAAATGTGTGGAAGTCTAAATCTCTTTGAAGGTCTCTTACAACTTGCTTTATGAATCTGGAATTTCCTGTGTTGGGTACATATATATTTAGGATATTTGTTGAATATCTCTGTTGAATTAAACCCATTACCATTATGTAATGCTCTTCTTCCTCTTTTCTGACGTTTTCTGGTTTAAAGTGTGCTTTTTCAAGAACTAGGATTGCAACCCCTGATTTTTTCTGTTTCTCATCTTCTTGGTAAATTTTCCTCATTCCTTTATTTTGAACCTATATGTGTACTTTGCATGTAAGATGAGTCTGTTGAAGACACCATGCCAATGGACCTTAATTCTTTATCCAGCTTGTTACTCTGTGTCTTTTAATAGGGTCATTTAGCTGATTTACATTTAATATTAGTAATGATATGTGTGGATTAGATTCTGTCATCATGATGTTAGCTGGTTATTTTGCAGATATGTTTATGTGGCTGCTTCCTAGCATCACTGATTTGTGTACTTCAATGTGTATTTTTAGGGGCTTATAATGATCTTACTTTTCCATATTTAGTGCTCTCTTCAGCAGCTCCTGTAAGGCAGTACTGGTGGTAACAAATTTTCTCAGCATTTGCTTGTCTGAAAAGAATCTTATTTCTCCTTTGCTTATGAAGCTTAGTTTGGCTTGATAGATAATTCTGGAAGGGAAATTCTCTTCTTTAATAATGTTAAATATTGCCCTCCCAATCTCTTCTGGCTTTTATAGTTTCAGCTCAGAGGTTGGCTGTTTGTCTGATTGGTTTCCATTTATATGTGACCTGGCATTTCTTTCTAGCTGCCTTTAACATTTTTTCTTTCATTTCAAACTTGGAAAATCTGGTGATTATGGGTCTTGGTGATGGTCTTCTCCTGGAGTATCTTACTAGGGTCTCTGCATTTCCTGAATTTGAATGTTGGCTTCTCTAGTTATGTTAGGGAAGGTTTTATGGATGATATTCTAAAATATGTGTTCTAAATTGGTCCCATTTCCCCATCTCTTTCAGGTACACCAATCAGTCATAGATTCAGTCTCGTTACACAATCACACATTTCTCAGTAGTTTTGTTCATTTATTTTCATTCTTTTTTCTCTATTACTGTCTGCTTATCTTACTTCAGAAAGATTCTTATCTGCCTGTCTTCTTTCAGAAAGGAAGACTTCAAGCTCTGAGACTCAATCCTCTGCTTGGTCTATTTTGCTATTACTACTTATGATTGCACTGTGAAATTCTTGTAGTGTGTTTTTCAGCTCTATCAGGTCATTTGCATACTCCTCTATATTGGCTATTTTGTCTGTCAGATCCTGAAACTTCTTTTTATTATTTTAACAAATATTTATTTAAAGTTTCCAAAGCAATACCATGACACTGTGCTAAGCTGCAGGTGAAATATGCAGCCAGAAAGCAGACACCTGTCCTAATGGAGCTTACCACCTCATTGGGGAAACAATTATAAGTAGACAAATAAATATAAAGTTAGTGTCTTAATAGATAAAGTCAATTTTTTAGGACGAAATTATATTCTTCTTTAACCTTTTGTGTGATGACAGGTTTTTAATTTTTAAATTTTATTTCAATGGGGGAATAAAATAAACTTTATTTTATTTTGGGGGAACAGGTGGTGCATGGTTGCAGGGAAGAGTTCTTTAGTGGTGATTTCTGGGATTTTGGTACACCTATCACCCAAGCAGTACACACTGTACCCCTTGTGTAGTCTTTCATCACTAACCCCCCTCTCCCATTCCTTCTAAGTTCCTAAAGTCCATTATAATATTCTTATGTATTTGTATCCTGATAGCTTAGCTCCTGCTTATAATAATTATCAGGACATAGAATGTTTGGTTTTCCATTCCCAAGTTACTTCGCTTACAACAATTGTCTCCATCTGCATTCAGGTAGCTGCCAATGCCAATTTCATACTAATTTTTTTTTTTTTTTTTGAGATGGAGTCTTGCTCTGTCACCGAGGCTCAAGTGCAGTGGGGTGATCTTAGGTTACTGCAACCTCCGCCTCCTGGGTTCAAGTAGTTCTCCTGCCTCAGCCTCCCTGAGTAGCTGGGACTACAGGTATGTACCACCATGGCCAGCTAATTTTTCTTAAATATATTTTTAGTAAGATAAGGTTTCACCACATTGGCCAGGCTGGTCTCAAACTCTTGACCTCAGGTTATCTGCCTACCTCGGCCTCCCAAAGTGCTGAGATTACAGGCATGAGCCACTAGACCCAGCCTATTTCATTCCTTTTCATGGTTGAATAGTATTCCATGGTGTATATATAACATATTTCCTATATTCATTTGTTTCTTGATGAGCACTGAGGTTGGTTCTATATTTTTGAAAATGTGAATTTTGCTACTATAAATATGCATGTACAGGTGTATTTTTTGTATCATGACTTTTTTTTTTTTCCTCTGGGTAGATATCTAGAAGTGGGATTCCTGGATCAAATTGTGATTCTACTTTTAATTCTTTAAGGACTCTCCCCACTGTTTTCCATAGTGGTTGGACTAGTTTACAATCCCACCAGCAGTGTAAAAGTGTTCCCTTTTCAACACATCCATGCCAATATCTTTTTTTTTTTTGATTTCTTAATTATAGTCATTTCTGCAGGAGTAAGGTTGTACCTCATTGTGGTTTTGATTTGCATTTCCCTGATAAGTAGTGACGTTGAGCATTTTTTTCATATTTGTTGGCCATTTGTATATCTTCTTTTGAGAACTGACTATTCATGGCTTTGTCTACTTTTTGATGGGTTTGTTTGGTTTTTGCTCTTGCTGATTTGTGTGATTTCCTTGTCAAATCTGGATGTTAGTCTTTTGTCAGATGCATCATTTGTGAATATATTCTCTCATTCTGTGGGTTGTCTGTTAACTCTGCTGATTATTTCTTTTGCTGTGCAGAAGCTTTTTAATTTAATTAAGTCCCATCAATTTATCTTGATTTTTGTTACATTTACTTTTGGTTTATTGGTCATGAGGTATTTTCCTAAGCCAGTGTTTAGAAGGGTTTTTTCAATGTTATCTTCTGTAATGTTCATGGTTTTAGGTCTTAGATTTAAGTCTTTGATCCATGTTGAGTTGATTTTTTTTTAGGTGAGAGATGAGCATGCAGCTTAATTCTTCTATATGTGACTTGCCAGTTATCACAACACCTTTTCCCACTTTATGTTTTTGTTTGCTTTGTCAGAGATCAGTTATCTGCAAATATTTGGCTTTACTTCTGGATTCTCTATTCTGTTCCACTGATCTATGTGCCTATTTTCATACCAGAAGCATGCTGTTTTGGTAACTATAGCCTTGTACAGTTTAACACTGGGTAATATAATGCCTACAGATTTGTTCTTTTTGCTTAGTCTTGCTTTGGTCATGCAGGATCTCTTTTGGTTCTGTATGAAGTTTAGAATTATTTTTTTCTAGTTCTTTGAATAATGATGATAGTATTTTGTGGTAATTGCACTGAATTTGTAAATTGCTTTTGGTGCTGTGTTCATTTTCACAATATTTATTCTAACCATCCATGAGCATGGGATGTGTTTCCATTTGTTTGTGTCATCTATGATTTCTTTCAGCAGTGTTTTGCAATTTTCTTTGTAGAGACCTTTCACTTGTTTGGTTAGTTATATTTCTATGTATTTTTCTTTCTTTTTTGCAGCTGTTGTAATGTATTATCATAATTTTTAGCTTCCTTGCATTGAGTTATAATGTACTCCTTTAGCTCAGTGACCTTTCTTTCTATTCATATTCTACTTCCATAATTTCAACCATCTCAGTTTCAGCCCAGTTTCCAACTCTTGATGGAGATGTAATGTAGTCATTTGGAGGGAAGAGGGCACTCTGGAATGGCTGCTCTGCTGAGACTCTACATTACTCTGGGTATCAGATTGAAGACCCTAGTTCATGAGTGGGTTCATGAGGGGATCTCCTGATATGTAGGTTGCAAAGATCCAAGGGGGAATAATGGTTTCCTGGGTCACACATTCACTCACCACTTTCTTGTGTTGAGGAGATTCCCTTGGTTCTGTGTTGCTCCCAGGTGGGCCATCACCCTGCCATACTTTTCTCCATTCTCCATGAGTTGAGTTGTTTCCTTGATTAGTCCCAATGCAGGTACCCGGGCATTTCATTTGAAGATGCTGTACTTACTCACCCCTTCCATTTCTCTCCATGGGAGTCATGTACCCTAGCTGCTTCTAGTTGGCCACCTTGGCCACTCATTCAATGAATCTCTATTTATATTTTTGTTCAAGATAAGAACACTCCATGATTAATTTTCACTTATGTATAGTATTTCAATATGTGAATTTACTATGATTATAGTTACTCATGTTCCTTTTGAGTACCATATAGGTTGTTTTAATTTATTTTTGCCATAACAAATAATTCTGTATTGTTTTTACGTGTCTGGTTGTGAATTAAATTTATCTTGGGTAATTCTGTAGCTGATTATATTGTTTGAGTAAAAAAACTTTCCTTTCTTACCACCAATTTGTAATTAATATAGTGCATTATAAATACACACTCATATATATGCATACGCATATGTATACATATGCATATATGTGAATGCATATATATGTATATGTGTGTATATAATAAAAGATTTATTAGGTTACATAATCTATGGGTTTTTTTTTTCTGAGATTTGTTCTGGAACTTGAAGTCAGCAAGCAGGTAGATGGTCAGGGAGAATATATTGGAAGTGAAGTGAGGGAGAGCAAGAGAACACTGGAGTCTATAAGGATGAGCAGGAGCTCATAAAGATGAGTTAAAATCCACACAAATGTCTCACTGCTCCCAACTTATATGATGAGGGTCTCTTGCAGAAGAAGCTGGTGTCCAGAATCATGGATCCAAACCCATACCTGGAATATGTATTGGAGATGCTGAAGAGTAGATCTTACAGGTGCTGCAGGACCTGTAGGCCTAGTTGCTACTGTAAATAGAAAAGATAAGCCAGTAGACAAACTTTTTGCATGAACTGCAACTGTGCCTTTGGCTCAATTTCAACCTTCTGAACATGAAAACAATATAATTTACATTAAATTTCTGCCTTACAAACGACAAGAAAGATACCTTGTAAAGTCCCTAGTAACTGCAACCTATTGAAGAAAGATAATCCTGGGAAACATAGTCCAACTTTTAGTAATAAAATACAATACAAATTTACCAGATTAACTATATTTTATATTCCTTTCTCTTTCACCTAATTTCTTATTTGTCTCCATTTCTCCTACTATTGACATAGGTTTACTGATGATAATCATATTTTATAAATTAATCCATGTGTTGACAGTACTGCAAATGGCCACAGGAGTATTAGGAATGTTGGGAAAACTGGCTAGCCATATGCAGAAAGCTAAAACTGGATCCCTTCCTTACAACTTATACAAAAATTAACTCTAGATGGGTTAAAGATTTAAACAGGAGACCTAACACCATAAAAACTCTATAAGAAAACCTAGGCAGTACCATTCAGGACATAGGCATAGGCAAGGACTTCATGACTAAAACACCAAAAGCAATGACAACAAAAGCCAAAATAGACAAATGGGATCTAATTAAACTCCAGAGCTTCTGCACAACAAAAGAAACTATCAATAGAGTGAACCAGCAACCAACAGAATTGGAAAATTTTTTTGCAAGCTACCCATCTGACAAAGGGCTACTAGCCAGAATCTATCGAGAACTTAAAAGAATTTACAAGATAAAAGCAAACGACCCCATCAAAAAGTGGACAAAGGATATGAACAGACACTTTTCAAAAGAAGATACTTATGCAGCCAGAAAACATATGAAAAAGTGCTCACCATCACTGGTCATTAGAGAAATGCAAATCAAAACCACATTGAGATATCACCTCATAGCAGTTAGAATGGTGATCATTAAAAATTCAGGAGACAACAGATGCTGGAGAGGATGTGGAGAAATAGGAACACCTTTACACTGTTGGTAGGAGTGTAAATTAATTCAACCATTGTGGAAGACAGTGTGGTGATTCCTCAAGGATCTAGAAATAGAAATACCATTTGACCCAACAATCCCATTACTAGTTATATACCCAAAGGATTATAAATCATTGTATTATAAAGACACATGCACAAATATGTTTATTGTGGCACTGTTCACAATAGCAAAGACTTGGAACCAACGCAAATGCCCATCAATGATAGACTGCATAACGAAAATGTGGCACATATACACCATGGAATACTATGCAGCCATAAAGAAGGATGAGTTCATGTCCTTTGCAGGGACATGGATGAAGCTGGAAACGATCCTTCTCAGCAAACTGACAGAACAGAAAACCAAACACCACATGTTCTCACTCATACGTGAGTGTTGAACAATGAGAACACATGGACACTGGGAGGGGAATATCATACACTGAGGCCTGGGGATTGGGGGGCTAGACTATGGGAGGAATAGCAGGGGGCGGGGGCATTGGGGAGGGATAGCATTAGGAGAAATAACTAATGTAGATGACGGAGTGATGGATGCAGCAAACCACTCCCATGGTACGTGTATACCTATGTAACAAACCTGCACAATCTGCACATGTACTCCAGAACTTAAAGTATAAAAAAAAGTTAAAACATTAAATAAATCAATTAAAAATTTGAGAAATTAAAATAAATAAAGACTATGAGTTCAGAAAAAAAAAAAAAAAAAAGAAAGGGAAAAACACCAAGAGATACTGGCTCGTAAATGAAAGAAAGAATGCAGAAGAATTTGAGTCTTCATTTAGAAAGGAGAGAAGTGTGTTTTGGGTTGTATGATGAAGAGTTACATCATGTTGAGAAAGATGTTGTTTTGGAGAGATTAAAGAAAGGAGCAGTACAAAGTGTGAATCATGTTGGGTGCGATTATCTAGCTATTGTGTACAATAAAGGGAAAACCTTTCCTTTTGGGAAATTTTCTCTTTGTGAATAGATTGAATGGGAAGGAGTTTCCTCATGCCTAACTCCTATTGTGTAGAAAAAGTAGTAAAATCACTGTAACGACTTTAAAATCATTCTTGGCACTCTCAAACTTCAGTGAATTTTATAATGATGGAACAAACATGTGGAAGTCATTCATCAAAATAAACCAAGCTGTACACAGTAAATCCAAAAAGAAACAGTGGACTTTTAAATACCTTATGTGAATAATAATGAAGACTCAACAAATAATATTCATTTACCAAATGCTATTAGTAACAGACTACAGGAATTTCCTTCCTTTCTAGAAAAACCAACCAATCATCCATTCAAATATTCACTGTATTTTAATGTTGTAACTTATTTCTACCTTGTTTATAATGTTCTGAGACATTTATCCTTTATACAGTTTTCTCATTGATAACAGATACCTAAATGCTGTTCAAGAACCCAGATTTAATTTTTCTAATGCAAATCTTTATTACATAAAGTTCCACTTTAATTCTCTTTTCTCTTCATCCTTTGTTTTCCTTTATTCTAAGTCCATCAGAAGTGAAATAACATCCCTGTCTTATTAGTAAAATATACGAATACAAATTTGTGCATAACACAATTTTCCACAATAACTTTATTCCATTCTAGGGATACTTATAAGTTAATACTGAGAATTTATTTTAGAGGAATGGCCTTCTTCATATTTGAGTAATATATCAGATAATAAACCTGCTGGGGAAAGTAGTTCTCAATTCAAAAATACTATCTTTTACATACACATATATGTATACACACATATTTGTGTACATATCAGAGATTGGGTGAGTATAGAAGTAATTATGTGGTGATATTTATCTAATGGTCTGAACCTTGATAGTTATGGTAGCTAAGGTTTCTGGAATAACTTACTTCTTGTTAGACTGCTTTATCATCAACACTAACAATGTTCTGGCTAATTAGAATGTCATAGGAAGTTGGTAACCATTCTAATGTAATAGCATAAAATCTAAAATTGCAATAGGAGAGTGCCTGGCTGCCCAGCCTATTAATGACTCACTCTTAAATATAGGAGGCAGCAAAGATTTTTAAGATATTCCTGCAGGAAAAAAAAAGACAAAATTGAATTAACTTCAGGTAGAACATTTTGCCTCAATTTGGCCTCTAAAAACAGTGAAACAGAAAAATACATGATAATGAATTTAAAGTATTAAGAAAGTCAAAAGCATTTTGCTTTCTAAAAGCTGACTTCTACTATTGTGAAAAGTGTCGTAATGAAGAGTTCTAAATTTCCTCCTTCAACTGTCAAAAGCCAATTGTGGACAGTAAATTATTTGTATAACAACACTGGGTAAATATCACCAGAATATGTTAAATAAAGTAACATCAACAATGGCAGCCTATTCTGTTCCAAAGGCATATTATATGTGAAAGAAAAGAAAATCACTTTTTCTCTTTAGAAATGGCAGGCAAATTATGGTTATCAATTTATAAATAAATATAATATTGGAATGAAAATTGTCACATTAACAATAATAGCTACTGCATATCAAGCACATACTTTGTGTTAGCCAGTGTGTCAGGTCCTTGATATATAGTACCACCAATCCTTACAGCCTCTGAGGCAGATAACTTTTTTCTCTATTCACAATAAGTACACTAGGGCTCATAGTGGTCAATTTTCTTCCTGAAGGTCACAAAGATAATTATTGGTAAATCTAGTATTTCAGCATTCTCAGTCTGACTCCAGAAAGCTTCATCTTAAACCATTGTACTATACTGTTCCTTGCATTTAGGCATGTTCTTCCACTATGATTCTGTCACATGGAGCATGATGAATAAAAGAAAACCACTCTACTCTCTGAATGAATGGGACTGTTCTTGTTTAGATTTCAGAAATTCCATGTTATATAAATATCTCAAGATTGACTTACAGAAAATTATTTGATTCAGATAATTTTTCAATGAATACATAAAGAGTTTAATCATTCAAGTTTCTTTATCTTATAGCAAATAGAGAGGAATCAAACTGAATCTATACATCTAGGTTTTAAGGACCAAGGCGTATAGTTAGATTTATAAAACCATGAGAAAATAGTAGATGTTTCAATTTCAGACTACTATTAGAATGAATACAGGGAGAGGTGAGTGTGAAAACTTTTCTAGATAATCTGTTTCTCAGATTGTCATCACTTTTAATATCAACAGGAGAATATGTTACAGGCATGGCATAATCAGGAGCCCATGATGCCAGGTTTCTACATTATGGTATCAGATTCGGATGGCTCCAAGCTAAAGATTTGTCAGCTGTCTTCATCGTGAAAAATGGGGAAGATTAGACTGCAAAGTTGAATATACGTTCTGCCTTTTATGCTGTCAGCAGAATAACATCAAGCTTCAGCGACTTACATGGCAAAGGTCTGTGAACCGTCATGTAATATATGTGATAGTGACTGTAACGTTATTATGATTGTGTGTGCTTTTTAGTTTTTAGCAACTTCCTTTGGACACATTCCTACACTGAATTGCTCAGAAGGTGTTTATCAGTTTCTTGCATTAATAGCACAGTTCTCTGTCTCTCTTGGCCTCTGGGCTGCACTTAGATTTCTTCAGATTAAAACAGTATACATTCAGATATAAATTCAGGACCAAGGTTTAAAAAGCTGATATGACTTAAATACAGAATCCACTTAAGAGACAAAAGATTTAATAAAATTCATTTCAAAATATTTCTTACATCTTCTCAAATGTTATTTCCATTTGCCAATGCCATAGCATAAAACTATATTCTCCTTTTTCAAATCTCCCTCTTAGCACATAATTCATCACCTGTTAATTTTAAGAAAAATACACACTTTCCAGAAAAAAGAGAAGAAAATCATCAACAAGTACTCACTTTCCTGTCCTTACATTAAAAATCATAATCTTATGATATTTATAATGGGTATGTAAAGGTTTATTATAATTTAGGTGGCTCCATTGCTGACATGATGTTAAGGAAAAACAAATTAGGCTGACTCCCATAAAACTGATGGTTTTCTAAACCTAGAAATTTTATCCAAGTAGTATACTACTCACTCTAGAAAAGCAATGGATGAGATGCTATGTTCACTGACTGCGATAGTACATTCAATTATATGAGAAGAAAGTTTCAAAATAAGAAGCTAATGAAGTTATTGAACACCTCTAAGCATTACTATTTCCACAGCTCTAATGAGCACACTCCAAAAATATACCCTTTGCTGTAGCATTAATTCTTAACAAAAGTTCCATGAAATTTAGGATATTTAATAAAGAATTTCAGGAATATTAGATCAAATAAACAGGTTTTACTAAACAGGCACACCGTTGCTTTCTTTCTTTTCCGATTACTTTCTTTTTCCATGATATCGATTACTCTATTTGTACCTTCAGTGAACATTTTGGCATCTTATTTGTGGTTTATATCTTTCATTGTTGGGGTAATCTAGTAAAACTTGACTATCATCAGCCAAACTTTAGTGGGAAGATACAAAATGAGAGAATCATTATTACTCTTTTTTTCACATCTACTAACTACTCTGGTTTAATTTTGCCAGGGTGACAAATATAACAGGAAAATCTATGCCATGTCACTCCCCAAGTTAAAATATTTGCTTAATTCACTTATTAAATTAGTATTTGCTAAGCTCCTATTCCACCCTGAACACTTCAAGGTGCTAGAGATAAGAGGTACTCACAGTTCATTTAGCAGAGAAACAAGAATACAGTTGATTACAGCGTCCTCTCAAATTAGTGTTCCACCACAGGACGATGAAGGATACTATGTGAACATTTGGAAGAGGATCCTAAAGCAAGGATCCCCATTTTCTGCAGAATAAAGTCAACTTCCTTATTGTGGCTTGAAAAGCTACCATGATCTGGTTGCTTTTTACCTCTGGATTCCCATAGCCTCACAGTTTGTGCTCCAGCAACACTAGATAGTTTGTTATTGTGCCTAACATACTATGCTGTTTCCTACTTTTCCTCATTTTATCCCTTCTGCATAGAATACTCAACCCCATCCTATCTGCCTGGGAAGCACATTAACTTAAGTATCAAGATGCAGCTCCATGCCTACTACCTCCATAGTGCCTTCCTGGCTTTCCCCACCCACTACAGCTTTGTGCCCCATGTTATGTCTTCCGTCATTCTACAACAGTACTCCTGGTGCTTTGAGTTGTTAATGCCAATATTTACAAGACTGTTTCACTTGACTATTAGTTGCATGAGATTATAAATGAGGAGTACTGGCTCGTGGCTGTAATCCCAGCACTATGGGAGACCGAGGCGGGTGGATAACCTGAAGATAGGAGCTCAAGACTAGCCTGAGAAACATGATGAAACCCCACCTCAATTAAAAATACAAAAATTAGCCAGACATGGTGGCAGACGCCTGTAATCCCAGCTACTCAGGAGGCTGAGGCAGGAGAATCACTTGAACCCAGGAGGCGGAGGTTGCAGTGAGCTGAGATCGTGCCATTGCACTCCATCCTGGGTGACAAAGCGAGACTCCATCTCAAAAAAAAAAAAAAAAGAAAGAAAGAAAGAAATTAGGAGTACTAACCATGCCATCAGATTAGTTAATATTAATAAGTAAATTTCATGTGGCTATAGTTCTATCATATCCATTATCTCCTCAACAAATCTCCAAGGCAGGTGTAGCAGGAATCTCCCCTTTTATTTTACAGATAAGAAACTGATGATCAATGCAATTTAAGTGACTTGCTTAAGTTTACACAATTAGTAAGTGGACAAATCAGTTTTGGAACCCATTTCTAACCAGTTCTTATTTCAATGTCCTGGCTTTGATGTCTGGCTAATGTCTATCATACAAATGAACACAGTTCTTCCATACCAACACATCTCTTTTCACAGCAGAATGTTCAATCCTGTGCCAAAAACGATAGGATGAGTAAGTAAAGCAGCTAATCAGGCCAAATTCATTCCTCCATGACAGAGAACTATTTCCTAGGAGACCAAACCTGGGAAATTTTCTCAAAAATCAAAAGGAACAAATAGATGGCATTTAGTTATTTGATGCTATTCAGAAAGGAAGCTAATACTATTCTTTAAAGTATTAAAAAATCTTTCTATTGTACCACAAAATAAAAAAAAGCCTTAATATTTCACAATACTAATACTGGTCTATATTCAGTGGTGAAAACCTAATATCCAAAGAAAAATAGATTTAAGTGGAAAATAATAGTGAATTTTTAATAATGGTCTAATGTCCTTAACTCAAAAGCACTGTTTTCTAAGTAAATTATCAATCTAACCCGCAATTAAAAATAAAGTTTGCCTTTTATTTTCCTTTTTAGAAAATTCATCATGCAGTAATGAACTTGCCCTGTATCAGCATAACACCACAATGCTAGAAAAGGAAGAAGAAAATGTAATCATCCTGTGTTTGTGTGTATACACACATACACACACATATATATGCACACATATATGCGTTTGTGTGTATATATAAGGCTATATATACACACACACATATAATTTATATATACATTTATGATTTGTAACTTATGTATATGTAATATATGTATTTTTTTGTTGAGAAAATTTATGTATATATAAAAGCAGCATTTTGTTTCTCTCTGTGACCTCTCCACCAACACACGAACATTACAAGTTCATGACATGTGCACCCACAGACATGATTTTTACATATAAAATATTTCAGAAAAATTGCCCCAGACATATTTGTTTGAGCCATGTATAATATGAGGCATACTTTAAGAGGAATGACCGAGCTGTGTGACTTGGAGAGAATTGTTCATTTACAGGATGTTGGTGCAATGAGACTGTTGATGGAAAGGTAGGCTTTAGTGCCTGTACCTTAGGCCAGGTTTTCTGCAATGCTGCTAACTTGCTCTTTGAATTGGTTTGTTCGTATTGCACCTCTGGAAACTTATAATTTATTGTTGTCCACTTGGACAACTTTGAAATTTTAGAGGAAAAAATTAAAAGGTTACTATAAGAGTCTTCTCCATATTTATGCTGTATTTCTTTACAACATTGAAGTATTCAATCTAAAGTTGTTTTTCTTTGGGCATAAGGGCATATTAGCCTTTTGGTCTCTTATGATCATTATCATCCTAGGGCTCATCTGCTCTTCTGAAGACCATCTGCTCTTTTGTAACTTGTAGCCCACAAGGTCTATATATGCACCAGAGCCTCACTAAGCAAGTGGGCATCAAGTGCTGCTTCTTTCCTCAATACTACAAGATGGGGCTTTTCCCCAGACCTTACAGATGATAACTCAGAAGAATGTTTAAGCATTTAAATTACTGAAAGATTAGGTATGCATTTCCAAGGCAGGGCCAAATATTAGGACCAGAAGGTGGTAATTCATGTAACTCCTTTCCTTGTACTCTCATGCCACCTCCTGTTCACAGGGGTAGGGAGAGAGAAGGAACAGAGGATTCATCTTGCCACATGGACAACAAAGCCCTTAGAACTTAATATTGTTTTATAGATAGATGTCAATAAGGAGAGGCTATAGTGTTAATATCAAGATTTACTCCCCTCTGGGCCAAAGGCTGGGCATTTCAAAACCAAAAATGACATAAAAATAGGTACAGAGGCAGTAATGATAGAACCCAATGTTATTCATCCTGTAAAATTACAAGAACTCCTCATATTCACCAAAGTCTCTGATGCCTAGTGCTGTCACCTCTTTCATTTTTGCAGCATGCAAAATTATAGCCAACTAGTAGGTATTCTCTTTCCTTTATACCCTTCTGCTCTCTTAGTGGTAAGTTAAGCTGATTTTCATATCTGCCAGTAACTAGCCATTTATCTTGATCTGCTGACCAAAATTGTATGGCTCCCTTGCTTTCAGTTCACCCTGAAGATCCCGACAGCCTTAAAGAGTTATTAAGGGGGCAATTCTGACTAGTTTTCCTTAACATGTGAATTTTCTTCAGAATAATATTTGCAAGTGTCCATTGGATCATGACTTTGATAGCAGTTTTAATTTAAACTTAATTCTCTGAAGTTTCTATTAGGTAAATGGGGGTATTAAATGCTTTATTTACTTTGGACAGAACATATTAGAAAAATGAATCCAGTTTATGTAGTTAATGTTTCTCCACTGACCCCAGAATAAAGTCTATATTTCTGCACATGACTTTCAAGCCCCTCGCTGATCTGATGTCATTCATCTACTGTTTTTAGCTCCACCTTGCCTTGATTTTTATATTTCTCATTCTCTAGCATGCCTTCATTTATTTCCTTAAAAAATTAAAGTGACTTATGTGTTCCTTTGATTAAATCTTTTCAATGGCTTTCCATTAACCTCAGGACAAAGTAACAAATCTAAAATATCACCAGGACAATTACACATGATCTGACACCCGTTCACTTCTCTATTAATAATTCCTTCTTCATAACACTTTCAATTCCTCTAACATTCCATACGTTTTCCCCATTTTACAGTCTTTACACATTCTTATATAACTGCTTGGGATACTTTTTACTAATACATATAACATCACTTTATCATTCTCACAGTCTCTTATGAAATATCACTTTGTCACAGAGCCCTTCTCTGACCACCTACCTAACCTACATTCGTTCTCCTGTATATTGTATTATAACACACCATCTCTCCAGCTGTAAATCTGTGAAACCAGATTAGTTGTGTGCTTTCATAATGCAATGTTGAGATAGGCATAGAATAGACATTCTCATTTCAAAAGGGAGAAATAGAAAATAAAAGGAATGATCCCAAGTAAATTCAAAAGCTAATAGTACATATTCCATTAAATCTTAATGCTTGAGATTAAGCATTAAACATTAAGATTGAGCATCTTTGGCTCAATGCTTTGTCGGCCAGACCCACTGGGGTGGCTTTCCCAACTTCTGGACACACTGGATTTGCAATGTCACCCTGACAGCTCAGCAGTGTGCTGTTGTGGTTTTCTGTGGTGGCCCTACCCATCCTGCAGTTTTCAAGATTGAAGTTGTGCATCCAGGGTTTTATAAAATGGCTACACCTTTTGAAATCAAGGTGAACGGAGCCATCTCCCAGCCCATGCCTGTGCATTTTGGGCCTGTGTAGGAGTGGCAGAATTGTTGATTTCTAAATTGCCTTTGGAGTTCTTCTTCTCTTGTCTTAAATATAGCAGGTGTTCACAGTGTCTATAGCTCTATAATCCAGTCCTGTACAGTCTAGAAAATACAACTTTTCCTTCATTTTGTCCCATTTTCTGTTTCCTTCAGTCCCAGCTAGGAGTGTTTTTGCTAGTATAATCTCATCTCTATTTCTGATGTTTGTTAAGATGGTTGATTATATCCCTGGTGGTTCACACCCACACTAATCTTCTAATAAAGTGATCTGCCTACCCTACCCTTAGTTTTGTTTTCTGAACATTCTTTATTGTTTTAGTAATATTAAAATGCCGAGAATTTTCCAAGTCTTTAATTTCTGGTTTCTTTTTGCTTAGCAATTCCATGTTTTTGCTTATTTTTTGCTTGTTTGTTTTTTCTTGTCTATTTTTTTTAAATTGTACTTTAGGTTCTGGGGTAAATGGGCAGATCATGCAGGATTGTTGCATAGGTACACACATGGCAAGGTGGTTTGCTGCCTCCATCCCCCCATCACCTATATCTGACATTTCTCCCCATGTTACCCCTCCGCAACATCCCCACTCCCCGCTGTCCCTGCCCTAGCCCCTGCCAACAGACCCCAGTGTGTGATGCTCACCTCCCTGTGTCTATGTGTTCTCATTGTTCAATACCCACCTATGAGTGAGAACATGAGGTGTTTGATTTTCTGTTCTTGTGTTAGTTTGCTGAGAATGATGGTTTCCAGGATCCCTGTCCCTACAAAGGACATGAACTCATCGTTTTTTATGGCTGCATAGTATTCCATGGTGTAAATGTGCCACATGTTCCCTGTCCAGTCTATCATCGATGGGCATTTGGGTTGGTTCCAGGTCTTTGCTATTGTAAACAGTGCTGCAAAGAACATACGTGTACATGTGTCTTTATAATAGAGCGATTTATAATCCTTTGCGTATATACCCAGTAATGGGATTGCTGGGTCAAATGGAATTTATTCATTTGCTTCCTTTCAAATTTTACGGTATGAAATCGGGAAGAACCAGGAACTTTAACCCTTTTTGCTTAGAAATCTCCTTAGATAAATATTCAATTGCCACGATCTTTGCTCATTTATTACGAGGGTTGCTTTTCTTACAGTTTCTAATAATATGTTTCATTTTCATTTCTATGTAAAATCTTACCAGAATGGCCTTTGCCATTCATATTTCTGCCAACATTCTACTTATGGTTATGTAAGTATTATTTGAGAAGACAGAAGCTTTCTCTAAAACTCTATTATTTTCTTTAGAAGCTTTCACCTTAATTACCTTTAAAAGTACATTCACAGCAATTTAGGTTTTCTCTAACATGTACTTCAACCCAGCCTCTACCCATTATTCAGGTGCAAAGCTGCTTTCATATTTTTAGTAGTTTATTACAGCAGTCACCCTGTCACCAAGGCTCGTTATTAATTTCTGTCTTAGTCGGTTTGGATTGCTATAAGAAAACACCAGAGCCTGTATGTCTTATAAACAATGAAAATGTATTTCTCATTGTTCTGGAGGCTGGAAGTCAGACATCAGGATGTCAGTATGATTTAGTACTAATAAGGGCTTTCTTCTGCGATGAAGGCTGCTGACTTCTCATAATTCCACATGGTAGAAAGAGGATGAGATAGCTCTCTGGGGTCTCTTTTTTAAGGGCACTAATCCCATGTATGTGAGCTCACTCTTCTGAGCTTTTTAATTCCCAAAGTCAATACCTCCTAATATCATTATATTGGGACTTAATATTTCAACATATAATTTTGCAGGAACATAAATATTTAATCCAAAACAACACCCAACATAATACTTGTGAAAATATTCTTGTGTAAATATAAGCTATGGTTTGTTTTCTTCGCTGTATATTAAGACCCCTGAAGGCAGAGTTTATGGCAGTATTCTCAGGGCTCATGAGCACATAATCTAGCACATAGTAAGTAAGTGGTAAATAATATTAGATACATGAATGAATAAATAAGAATGCAGAATAAGTAATAATTCAGTACAAATATAGTTTAACTGAAAGAATGAATGAAACCTAAACTATTGCCAAATTAAATTTGTCCTGTGTTTTTCCAAAAGAAACCTTTTCACTGATTATATTTTCTCCTGGGAATTCCTTCTAACCACTCTTCATCTGTTGATAATTAATAATTTTTATTTTCCCAGTTACAATTTTAAATACGTTCAATTATGTAATGTCTATTCAGTTTCCCAATCAGAACTGATTTTCTTCTCACATGTTTCATTTGCTTATAGTATTTTTTTTTTTTTGCTTCTTTCTTAGAGAGATTATTTATCACATTCTACTGCAAACTATGCTCAAAAGTCTGTACATTTTCCCCCGTTTAGACTTTATGCTTCTGGGGAACATGAATCAGTACTGTTAGTACTTGTTGAAGGAAACTATGAATGACAGCTGACTCCTCTATATACACTTCCTCCTCCTTCCAATGAAATGAATGTTTAATTGGGTACACAGACACTAAGACAAGTAATATATTTCCCAGCCTCCTTTTTAACTAGGTTCAGGCAAATGACTAAGTTCTGACCAATGAGACATATGCTAAAGCTGCGACTTCTGGGTTATATCATTGAAGGAAATGGGTGTGGCTTTGCCCTCCTGTGTTTCTTTTCACCTGATTTGGAAAGCAAGTGAGGAGTCATTTTAGAGTCATCTCAAACAAGCAGAGCAGAGAGGTATAACATCTCATGAAAGAGCAAGAAGATAAAAAGAGTTCAAGGCCTGGAGAATGAGTGTGATGAAATGACAGAATCAGCTTTCAGAAAAAAAAAAAAAAGAGTTCAAGGCCTAGCACCATGGATTATAGTTCAAGCATAACAACTCAGAGCTCTTCATGGAGAAGATCTACTATTTCAGACTTTGACATGTAACAAAAACAAATATTTATCTAATTTCTGCCACTGTTACGTTTGCTCCTCAGTTGCATGCAGCTCGCTGTATATGTTCATTAATACAAATGTAATTAGAAACTTTGGAGTTTACATACTTTTCAAAGGAATACCCAACTTTCTATAAGCTACGTGAACAGTGTTTCACAAGATCCTACTAGTAAGTAGGAGTGCCACCATTTTGAATACTTTTAAATGCTTTAGCGTTTTTGGATCAGACAGGTGACTTAGTTTGTTGTGCTCTCAAAAATAATTATACTTTTACAAATAAGTATCTTGAGTCAGGCCAGTCTGTGACTTTTTCAAATACAGAAAATTGCCTAGTATTTGCTGTACTTCCCAGTGAGTCATTTAACTACTTACTGCTTGTGAACACGATTTGCAAATATGTGTGTGTGTGTGTGTGTGTGTGTGTGTGTGCTGTTACTTAGGTTTAGTCTATAATGTAAAATCATGAGAAATATAAGAGAAGTCCTGTTCAAGGTTTCTAGCTTTAAATTTATGTTAATGGGGGACAGAATACTGCCCACAAATTTGGAAGATAAATGACTTTTAATGAACCAAAGATATGCACTGCAATCTAAGAATATAAACACAATTCATTTTTAGCAATAAATGAACAAGAATTGAGGCAGACATGGTATAAACAATAACGTTACCTGTCTCCCAAGGTGGTTAATTAATAATAATCTCTTTGCCCCTCAAAAATGTCACTGTTTGGAAAATAAATAATAATATGTTCATCTTTGCACATCCCAGAATTTGTAACTGAAACACAAAGCTATCAGGCTGGAATAAAATGAGGTTCATTCATTAGAATAGACTAATGAGCCTGAGAGAGCAAGAACAGAAGATAGTGACATGAGATTATGATGAGCAGTTCCAACTTGAGAAGGAAATGTATGGAAAGGAATGGAAGACAAATATCTCCCATCCAGCAAGGTGTACCCATTAAAGATAAGTTCAAAAATGAGTGGCCAATCCCTGTTGCTGGAACATAGGGTGAGATGCTGAGAAGATGATTAATCTTAGTGCCTTTCTGAATATCAGGGATGGAAATAGAAATTTGACCTCCATTATCATCATAATTTAATTTTTACTGGGTTACATCACTATGTTATCAAAAATTGTTCCCTGGTACAATCTTATATAGGATCCTCTGGTACTTTTAAACTAATTCAACCATAATCATCAGTATTTAGTAATGTATGCAGATAATTAAAAACAAATGGTACATAATAGCCCTAAAGGAGAAGTCTAGGTTTTCATCCTTGACTCTTTCATTATGGTCAACAGTTTATACATGCACATTCACACATGCACAAACCCACACACACTTTTTTTGGTGGTAATAAACAACATAAATTATAAAATTAGAACTTCATTTATTTAATTTTAGGCAATTGTCTTGCTTGAAAAATGAGAGATTTAGCTTAATTGTGCTAACTTCCATCTCATGGCTTCCTTTTTCCTGAGAATTACTGATTATATTATTATATTTAACTCTTCTGTTACCTTTGTATATTTAATAATATCCTTAAATGTCTATCATTTGTTCTATGACATTTATTTTAAAACATTTTTCTGTGAGATAAAACACACATTTGGAAGCATACATGGAAGAAAAACATAGAGCTTAATGAAGTCAATACCCACATGCTTACCACGAAAAGTAAATAAAACAGCGATAATAACCCAGAGGGAACATGCCTCTACATTCACCATAAAGATTACTGCAGTTTTACCCCTGACTTTTCTGTTAATAATTTCTTAATTTTTCTTTATTTTTTCTTTACCACTTGCAATCTTAAAGACTATAATTTTGTTTCCTCGTTTTGTGTTTTATAGAAATGAATTCACGTTATGTTTTATTTTGTGTTTGCCTCTTTAACTCAACATTAATGCCACTGTTGCTATGTGTTCATTCATTTTCATAATTGTTTGTTACTCTACTTTAAAAATATACACAATTATTCCATTCTGGTTTTGACAGATATTTAGGTTATTTATAGATTTGGCACAATTCGTGTTTATTGGCCATTTTGGATATCCTCTTTAGTGATATGTTAAAAGTTTCTCAAATATTTTAGATTATTTGGGATTGAGAGTCTTTGTCTTTGGAATATTTGTCTTTAGAATATTTGGACTGATAGTCTTTGTCTTTTTTTTTTTCTGGTCCTGCTCTTTTTTTTTAATTGTATTTTAGGTTTTGGGGTACATGTGAAGAACATGCAAAATTGTTGCATAGGTACACACGTGGCAGTGTGATTTGCTGCCTTCCTCCCCTTCACCTATATCTGGCATTTCTCCTCATGCTATCTCTCCCCACCTCCCCTCCCCCTACTGTCCCTCCCCTATTTTCCCCCAACAGACCCCAGTGTGTAGTGCTCCCCTCCCTGTGTCTGTGTGTTCTCATTGTTCAACACCCGCCTATGAGTGAGAACATGCGGTGTTTGATTTTTCTGTTCTTGTGTCAGTTTGCTGAGAATGATGGTCTTTGTCTTATCAATTTTGAGGAATTTCTACTTTGTATAAAAGCGTTTTGTCAATTTTATGTGTTAAAGCTATCTCCTGTTCTGTGGCTTAACTTTTCAACTTTTTTTAAATATATTTATCTCCATCTTTTTCTCTTTTCATGCCTTTTGCATTTAGGTCTACAATCTACCAGGATTTGACCTTTTTTTGTATATATATGGGGTGAAGTGAAGATCTAATTTCACTTTTATATGGTTATCCAATTTTCTCAGTTGAAATACGATTATTTTCTCCTTATTTTGAAGTATCATCTTTACCATAAATTAAGAGTTCAAAGTTGTATAAGACTTTTCCTGGACTCTATATTTCACTTAGGAAGTCTATTTATCTCTACTTACCCTTATAGTACCATATTGTCTGGATTATCATTTGATAAATAAGTTTTGATGTCCAGTAAAACAAGTTGCCTTATCTTGTTCTTTAAGATAATTTTAGTTATACTATGTGTTTGCATTTTCACTTATATTTTAGAATGAGTTTGCCAAGTCAAACAGATAAAGGTTATTTTTTGTTGGAGTTTCACCGAATCTATAGATCCATTTGTAGAAACCTGAGATCTTCACATAATTTAGTGCTCTAATCCATAAATATAGCATAATTTCCATGCATTTAAAGTTTTATTAATTGTGCATAATACGAATTATAAATTTCTGTATAGAAATCTTGCACATATTTAGTTAAACTTATTCTAGGCATTTGACATATTTGATAATATCGTAAATGACAACATTAAAATGTACTTTTGTTGCTTTTGTTGTTAAAAAGATATTACATCCAATGATTTAAATTAAGTAATTATAAAAACAGATCTATAGATTCTTATAATTTTTCACTATATTAATTTTGTCCAAAAAATGGCAATTTGTTTCCATTCTAATATTTATATACTTTATTTTTCTTGTTTCTAGAACCAATAGTAAAATATTGAATAAAAGTGGTAACAGTAGGCACCCTTTCCTTTTAATTGATATCAATATTTTAACATTATAACATTAAGTATAATGTATATTGACTTTGTGTTTTTGTTTAAATTGCCCTATATAATATTAAGAACTTTGTCTTCTATTCTTAGTTTGCTAAGGATTTTCTTCTTATATGTGTGTTGAATTTATCAAATATTATTCTCTGTGTAAAAATTGAGATTATTGAATGATTTTTCTCCTTTATTTTGCTAATGAAATATGTTCCATAGATTTTTTGTTTGTTTGTTTCTTATTATGTAAATTACACATACCATAGTTGTTACTATCTTATTCATTGCTGACAGTTCAGTGGTATTAAATACATTCATAATGTTGTGCAATCATTACCATCACCAATCTCCATAACTCTTTTCATCTTGTAATACTCAAACTCTATACCCATTAAAAGATAACTCTCCATTGCCCCCAACAACCACCATTCTACTTTATGTCTCTATGATTTTGACTACTCAAGTTATTTCACGTAAGTGGAGTCATACGGTATTTGTCTGTTTTGACTAGCTTATTTTATTTAGCACAATGTCCTCAAAGTCCATTCATCTTGTAGCATATTGCAAATGGCCTTCTTTTAAAGGCCAATTATAAGTATAAATGTTTCTTATTTATTCAGCCAAATAAACACACTTGGATTTGTTCCATGTTTTAGCAGTTGTGAAATATGCTGCTATAAACATGGATGCAGAAATGTCTCTTCAAGACTCAAACAGGCTCTGAATTATTGGAAAAACTGCAACTTGATGTCTACAATGCTGGATTCTGTTGGTTAATATCATTTAGAAAGTTTGAATCTATGTTTACAAATAATACTAGCCTGTAATTTTCATATTTTTTTTTAGCCAATTGTCTTGGTATCAATTTAAGCTGGTTACATAAAATAAGTTCCTCATTTCTATCTGAGACCTCCTCAGCCTGGACTTCACTGTCCATATCACTACCAGCATTTGGTTCACAACAATTTAACAAGTCTCTAGAATGTTCCAAATTTTTCCTCATCTTCCTGTCTTCTTTTGTGCAAGAAACACTCTTTCAACCTCTATCTGTTACCTAGATGCAAAGTTGCTTCCCCCTTTTCAGGTATTTTTAAAACAATGCCCAAGTTTTCAGTCCCAACTTTCTATACTAGTTCATTCTTCTACTGTTAGAAAGAACTACCTGAGACTGGGTAATTTATAAAGAAAATAGGTTTAATTGGCTCACAGTTCTGCAAGTTGTACATGGTGAAAAGTGGCTTCTGCGTCTGGAGAGGCCTCGGAAAACTTACAATTACGGTGGAATGCAAAGGGGGAAGCTGGACCTTCATGTGGGTGGAGCAGCAGGAAGAGAGGGGGGGAAGTGACACACACTTTTAATCAACCAGATCTCATGATAACTCGACGATCATGATGACAGAACCAAGGGGGGATGGTGTTAAACCATGGAAACCACTCCCATGATCCAATCACCTCCAACATTGGAGATTGCAATTTGATGTGAGATTTGGGAAGGGACAGAGACACAAATCATATCAATAGGTATATAATTATATCTGTTATTTTTGCTTTCTCTGTCCTCTGCTGTTCTCTTCCTCCTCCTCTTCCCTTTACTTCTTTATTTTCTCATGCACACTCTCTCACTCTGTCCAGGTGTTTATCAATTTTTATTTGTTCTTTGCATAAAACAAGTTTTTGGCAAAAGTCTTTAAACTATTTTATTAATTTCAACACTGCCATTGTAATTTCTCACTATAATTTCCATAGTTTTAATTTGAAGATTTTAACATTTATATTAATATTTGAAGCTCATATTTTTACCTAGCAATAAAAATTAAAATTCTTATTTAGATAAACTGAAAATGTTTATTTTTAATTGTAACATCTAGTAAATATATTTTAGTGAAATCGCTAATATATTTGGGTGTATATCTCTTATCTTACACTATGATTTATATTTATCCTCTCTGATCTAATTTTCTTTTCTAGTGCTTTTGATATTTCTTTTAGATAGATCTAATATTCAAAACTAGCATTTCTCTTTCTTTTCACTTTGGAAGTTTCACATACTTACAAAGTCTTTCACTAATAACCATAGACTTTGAAACATGCATCATTTATCTATCAATGTTTATGATAATTGATACATTAACCATTTCCAGGAACTTGTGAAAGAATGAGCATATTAGAAATATTTGAATATTTAAATACATTTTTCCACTCAAATATTATTTGCTATTCAATGTACCATGAGGAATTATTATTTATTACAACACAATGTTTATATAAATTAACACATATATTTAAATATTTGTAGCTATGTATTCCCATCTTTATCTCCAAATTTATATCTGAAATTGTTTTTTTCCTGCTTGAATTGCTGAGGAATATCTTTTATGTGTGTGTATATATATGGATGTGCATTTGTGTATGTACATACACCCCATGCATGTCTACTGGAATTGAATTCTATTAGAATTTGATTTTGTTATATAAGAAAGACAATTTACTTTTTATGCTTAAAGGATATTTTTGTTGGGTAAAGAATTATAAGTTGGCTGGTTACATTTTTCTGTTAATGGGTCAGCTATCAGTCTAATTCTTACTTTTATAATGTTTCCTCATTTTTTGTTAGGTTACTTTTTAAAAGTTAACTGTTGTCTTGATTTTGTATTTTTTGTTTGTTTTCTGTGATGTGTTTAAGTGTATTTTTATTTAAATAAATTCTGCTTTGCACTCCTTGGATTTATTGAACGTGAAAATTAATATATTTCATGAATAATGAAAAGTCCACAAACATAATCTGTTCCAAATAACTACTTATATATCATGCTTTTTACCTTTTCCTTCTGGGATTCTAATTAAATATACATTAACATATTTTAACATTTAAAATCATTTTATTATACAAAGTATATGTTTACTTAAGAAATTGATATAAAATACATAAGAAAATATCAAAATTAACTACTAATCTCAGATAAACTTCTGAATGATTCTATTAAGAACCAAATGAATGTCACCAGAATTTTAGTTGGGTTTCAATTAACACAGTAGAGTTTTGCAAAAAAAATGGAATCTTAGCAAAGTTAATCTTTCTCTCTTGGAACTTGATGTATCTTCCAATTCAGAAAATCTTTGTCCCATTTTATTTCATTTTTAATTTTTAGTGGTAATGGATGGTTTAAAGGAAATAATTTGATTTTTGTATAATTATATTTATACTCTACTGAATTATTCATTAAATTAATGTGTCTTCCTTTCCTGAATCATAATGCTTATTTCTAGCATTAGCTGAGATTTATATAGTAGAGCTAAGAGTTGGCCCCATTTTTCTTTTGTAAAAAGCTTTACTGAGATATAATTCACATATCATAAAGTTCACCCAATATAAGTATGCAATTCAGTGGTACTTTCTATGTTGACAGAGTTCTGCTTCCATCATCATAAATCAATTTTAGAAGATTTTAATTACCCCATACTCCCTAAAAACCCAACCCCAAGAGCAGTCCCCACCATTAGCATTCTAGCATTTCCCCCATGTCCAGGCAACCCTCTAATCTATATTTGGTTTCTATAGATTTGTCTAGTCTAGACTTTTCACATAAATTAAATCATATATGTTTTCCAGTACTTTCTTGAGGATTTTTGCATCAATATTCATCAGAGATATTGGCCTGTAATTTTCTTTTATTGGTGTGTCTCTGGTTTTGGTATCAGAATAACACTAGCCTCATAGAGTGAGTTTGGAAATATTTCCTACCCCTCTATTGTTTAGAAAACTTTGAGTAGTATTGGTACTCTTAATGTTTGGTAGCATTCAGCAGTGAAGCAGCCAGGTATCAGCCTTTTCTTTACGGGGAGACTCTTTATTATTGCTTCAATCTTGTTACTGACTTCTCACTTACAGTATATTTTTTATTCTTGCTGGAGCATGTATCAGTACAGTACTCCATTTTTCAATTGCCAAATAATATTTTATTGCATCAGTATATCACATTTTATTTATTCATTCATCAGTTGATGGGAATTTGTGTTGCTTCCATTTTTGGCTATTATAAAAAATGCTGATAAGAACATCCATGGTCCTAGTGTTGTGTGGACATATATTTTAATTTACTTTGGGTATTAACCCAGGATTAGAATCACTTCATCATATAGAAGTTCTGTATAATATCTTAAGGAGCTACCAAACCATTTTCCAAAGAAACTATTCCATTTATATAGCCTCAGGTAATGCATAAGGGCTCCAGTTCCTCCGCCAGTAACTAACACATTTTATTTTCTGTCTTTTATACCTGTTCTAGTTGGTGGGAAGTACTATCTTATTACGGTTTTTCATTTCCCTAACAGCTAATGATTTTGAACATGCATTTAGGAGTTTATTAGCCACTAATAACCTTCATCCATTCTTTAATTTATGGTCATTTAGATACTTTCCATATTTTGGCTATGGTGAATAATGCTGTAATAAATAAGGGACTGCAGATATCTCTTCAAGATATTGATTTTACTATTTTTTTTATATTTACCCAGAAGCAGGATTGCTGGATCATATGGAAATATGGTAATTTTTAACTTTTGAGAAACCTCCATATTGTTTCCCATAACAGCTTTACCAATTTACTTTCCAATGAACAGTGTGCAAGTGTTCCCTTTTCTCTACATCCTTGCTAACACTTGTTAGCTTTAGTAGTTTTGATCATAGCTATTCTAAACGGTGTGAGGTGGTATCCTATTGTGGTTTTAATTTGCATTTCCTTTATAATTACAGATATTTAGCATTTTCTCATGGATCTGTGGACCATTTGTATGTATCTTTCTGAGAAATGCCTGTTCAAATCATTTATCCAATTTATACCCAGGCCATTTTCTTGTCATTGAGTTCTTCATTGTTACTGAGTTTGTTATATATTTTGGATATTAGCAAATTATCAGATGTATTGTTGGCACATATTTTCTTCCAGTCTGTGGGTTGTCTTTTCACTGGGTTGAATGTACCCTTTTCTACTTAGAAGCTTTTAAATTGATGCAATCCCATTTGTCTATTTTTGCTCTTGCTGCCTATACTTTTGGGTTCCTATATAAGATATCATCCCCCTATATTATTTTTCTGGCAGTTCTACAGTTTCCTGTTTTATGTTGATACCAAAACCCGGCAGAGACTCAACAAGAAAAGAAAACTTCAGGCCAATATCCATGATGAACATAGATGCAAAAATTTTCAATAAAATACTGGCAAGCCGATTGCAACAGCACATCAAAAAGCTTATCCACCATGATCAAGTAGGATACATCCCGGAGATGCAAGGCTGGTTCAACATACGCAAGTCTATAAACGTAATTCACCACATAAACAGAACCAAAGAAAAAAAACACATGATTATCTCAATTGATGCAGAGAAGGCCTTTGACAAAATTCAACAGCCCTTTATGCTAAAAACTCTCAATAAACTAGGTATTGATGGAACATATCTCAAAATAATAAAAGCTATTCACCACAAACACACAATCAATATCATACTGAAAGGGCAAAACCTGGAAGCATTCCGTTTGAAATCTGGCACTAGATAAGGATGCCCTCTCTCACCACTCTTATGCAATATAGTACTGGAAGTTCTAGCCAGAGCAATCAGGCAAGAAAAAGAAATAAAGGGTATTCAAATAGGAAAGGAGGAAGTCAAATTGTCTCTATTTGCAGATGACATTATTGTTTATCTAGAAGACCTCATTATCTCAGCCCAAAATCTCCTGAAACTGATAAGCAACTTCAGCAAAGTCTCAGGATACAAAATCAATGTGCAAAAATCACAAGCGTTCCTATACACCAATAACAGACTTAAAGAGAGCCAAATCAAGAACGAACTGCCATTCACAATTGCTACAAAGAGAATAAAATACCTAGGGATACAACTAACAAGGAACGTAAAGGACTTCTTCAAGGAGAACTACAAACCACAGCTCAACGAAATAAGAGAGGACACAAACAGATGGAGAAACATTCCATGTTCATGGTTAGGAAGAATCAATATCGTGAAAATGGTCATACTGCCCAAAGTAATTTACAGATTCAACGCTATCCCCATCAAGCTACCAATGACCTTCTTCACAGAACTGGAAAAAACAACCTTAAACTTCATATGGAACCAAAAGAGAGCCCGCATAGCCAAGTCAATTCTAAGCAAAAAGAACAAAGCGGGAGGCATCACACTACCAGACTTCAAACTATACTACAAGGCTACAGTAATCAAAACAGCATGGTACTGGTACCAACACAGAGATATACACCAATGGAACAGAACTGAGGCATTGGAGGCAACTCAACAAATCTACAACCATCCGATCTTTGACAAACCTGACAAAAACAAGCAATGGGGAAAGGATTCCCTGTTTAATAAATGGTGTTGGGAAAACTGGCTAGCCATATGCAGAAAGCAGAAACTGGACCCCTTCCTGACACCTTACACTAAAATTAACTCCAGATGGATTAAAGACTTAAACATAAGACCTAACACCATGAAAACCCTAGAAGAAAATCTAGGCAAAACCATTCAGGACATAGGCGTAAGCAAGGACTTCATGACTAAAACACCAAAAGCATTGGCAACAAAAGCGATAATAGACAAATGGGACCTAATCAAACTCCACAGCTTCTGCATGGCAAAAGAAACAGTCAATAGAGTGAATCGGCGACCAACATAATGGGAAAAAAATGTTTGCAGTTTACCCATCTGACAAAGGGCTAATATCCAGAATTTATAAAGAACTAAAACAGATTTACAAGAAAAAATCAAACAAGGCCATTCAAAAGTGGGCGAAGGATATGAACAGACATTTTACAAAAGAAGACATACATGAGGCCAACAAACATGAACAAATGCTCATCATCACTGGTCCTTAGAGAAATGCATATCAAAACTACATTGAGACAACAGATGCTGGAGAGGGTGTGGAGAAATAGGAACATTTTTACACTGTTGGTGGGAATGTAAATTAGTTCAATCATTGTGGAAGACAGTGTGGCGATTCCTCAAGGACCTAGAAACAGAAATTCCATTTGACCCAGCAATCTCATTACTGGGTATATATCCAAAGGATTATAAATCGTTCTACTATAAGGAACATGCACACGAATGTTCATAGTAGCACTGTTTACAATAGCAAAGACCTGGAACCAACCCAAATGTCCATCAATGATAGACTGGACAGGGAAAATGTAACACATATATACCATGGAATATTATGCAGACATCAAAAACGATGAGTTTGTGTCCTTTGTAGGGACATGGATGAACCTGGAAGCCATCATTCTCAGCAAACTGACACAGGAACACAAAATCAAACACCGCATGTTCTCACTCATAGGCGGGTGTTTAACAATGAGAACACATGGACACAGGGAGGGGAGCACTACACACTGTCGGGGGGGAAATAGGGGAGGGACAGTGTGGGGTGGGGACTTGGGGAGAGATAGCATGGGGAGAAATGCCAGATATAGGTGATGGAGGGGAAGGCAGCAAATCACACTGCCACATATGCACCTATGCAACAATCTTGCATGTTCTTCACATGTACCCCAAAACCTAAAATGCAATTAAAAAAATAAATATTTAATCAATTTTCCATTGATATTTGTATATTGTGTGAGATAAAGATCCAATTTCATTCTTTTGTGTGTGAATATCCATTTTTCCCAACATAATTTATTAAAGAGACTGAATTTTTCCCATTGTGTGTTCTTGGCATTTTTGTTAAAAAGCAATTGACTGTGCGTGTGTTTATTTCTGGGCTTTCAACTCTGTTCCAATGGCTGATATGTCTGCTTTTAGGCCAATACTATGCTGTCTTGTTTGAAATCAGGGAGTGTGATGCTTCCAGCTTTGTTCTTTTAGCTTAAGATTGCTTTGGTTATTCAGTGTATTTTGTGGTTATATACAAATTTTAGAATTTTTTTCTATTTTTGTGAAAAATAGCATTAGAATTTTGATGGTAATTAAATAAAATCAGTATATCATTTTTGGTAGTATGAATATTTTAAACACTATTTATTCTTACAATTCATGAACATGAGATCTTTTCATTTATCTGTGCCATTTCAAATTTCCTTTATCAATGTTTTATAGTTTTCAGTATCTGGTGTCTATGTATATAGATAGATAGATATTTTCTTTTCCCTTTTTTGTATTCAAGAAGATATCAGATTCTGGGTTTTCTTTTGCTACTTGTGTGTGTCTGTGTGCACACGGGAGTGCATGTGCACATGTGTGTGTGTGTTTTGCTTTGGAGGAAGAATACAGTTGAGCATAAAATATAACTTATGCTCAAGAAAATCTTATTTTCCTGGCTTTTGTCTCACAAAACACTAAGCCTATTCAGGAAAATATTCCATGAGCGTAACAGGGAAATGAGGGAATAAAAGACTAAATTTGGGAAAGCTATTTCCCTCTGACTAAAGAGATTCTTCTGGAATGAAAAGGAAAAGAGTCTTTATATTCCATGAGTGATGAGTGACAGGGCCTGGAGCTTTTTTTTCTAGTTGTACCTTAAAGAAAGGCAGTATTTTAAAAAGAAATAGCTCTATGGTTCTGATGTTGATTATTCATCCCTTTTCCCCAACCATGGTTTGAAGACAACAGAGCCATGAGACTTGAAAAAATCATATGCATTTGGACAAAGGTTTTCTGACCAATGACAGATGACAAAAGAAGCCTCTCCAATGCTGAAGTGGTTTCTCTCTATAGTTTTGTACTGCCTTGGGGGAAGAGTCTCAAAAGTGACTTTAGATGAAATTTCCACCTGTGTGATAGCCTAAAGGCTTGATGCCAAAATCAATTTTAATCAAATTAGGAAATATTTCATCTCTTGTTGACTAGAGTTTGTAGACTTTGAATTGTATCCATTACACTTGACTACTATCTCTAACTATTCAGTGCAGTTTATTTTGTTTTCATTATTTATTTCTTTCTTTAAATATATTTTATTGCACTTTAGGTTCTGGGGTACATGTGTAGAACATGCAGGATTGTTGCATAGGTACATACATGGCAATGTGGTTTGCTGCCTTCATCTCCATCACCTGTATCTGGCATTTCTCCCCATGTTAGCCCTCCCCAACTCACTACTTCCCCCTGTCCCTCCCCTAGTCCCCCCCAACAGACCCTAGTGTGTGATGCTCCCCCCCCCCGTGTCCATGTGTTCTCATTGTTCAACACCCGCCTATGAGTGAGAACATGTGGTGTTTGGTTTTCTGGTCTTGTGTTAGTTTGCTCAGAATGATGGTTTCCAGATTCATCCATGCCCCTACAAAGGACACAAACTCATCATTTTTTATGGCTGCATAGTATTCAGTGCAGTTTATATTAAACTCACCAGCTACCTATACATCTTCTCATATTTCAAGATCCAGTTTAATTGAATACACCTTTAAGTTCACAGCAGATTTATTCACAAACTCATCTTTTTTCCTTCACAGTTAAATAAATATACAGACATATACACATATACACAGATGTATATATATGTGTGTATATATGTATATGCATACATATATATATATATATGCCTCCATCATACCTTATCAGTTACCAAATTTATTATAGTTAAGCATTGTACTTCCTTATTATAGATGAACATTAGAAGAGTGGGGCTTTGTCACACAGTCACCTGATGCATAACAACATTTCAGTCAACAGACCACCTATATGATAGTTGTTCTATAAGACAATGTGCCATATTTTTATTGTTTCTTATGTATAGATATGTTTAGATATGCAAACATCGTTGTGTTATGACTGTCTACAGTGTTCAGTACAGTAACACACTGTGCAGGTTTGTAGCCTAGGAGTAATAGGCTATACCATATAGCCTAGGTGTGTAATAAGCTAACCATCTAGGTTTGTATAACTGCACTCTATGATATTCACACAAAGTCCCTTAATTTATCAGAACATATCCCAATGATTAAGCAACACCTTAATTTAAGTATTAAGTTCTGTGTTCCTATGTCCTAGCAGAGTAACTAGAGCCTGGTTTGTGCTTTATAAATGTTTTAATTGTATTATTATTTTTATTATTCTTCTTTTAGAAATTCACTTTAATTGGTTCATTGTACAAACACTATAAATTTAAAGCTACTTGACATAATAGAGTTGTTTCAACAGACAAGATTTATTTTGACACTACATTAGGGCTATTAACTAAACAATAAATAATCATTTATATAGTAAGCCAAAGGCTTCCAACAAAAAATAAAATATTCGGGCTGGGCGTGGTGGCTCACGCCTGTAATCCCAGCACTTTGGGAGGTTGAGGCGGGTGGATCACGAGGTCAAGAGATAAAGATCATCCTGGTCAACATGGTGAAACCCCGTCTCTACTAAAAATACAAAAAAGTAGCTGGGCATGGTGGTGCGTGCCTGTAATCCCAGCTACTCAGGGGGCTGAGGCAGGAGAATTGCCTGAACCCAGGAGGCGGAGGTTGCGGTGAGCCGAGATCGCGCCATTGCACTCCAGCCTGGGTAACAAGAGCGAAACTCCATCTCAAAAAAAAATAATAATAAAATAAATAAATAAAAATAAATTAAAATATTCAATAATATAATCCTTAAGGGACATTTGTCTTGCACTGAGGAAGTAGCTGAGGTCTTGGGAGTGATAAGAAAAATAGACTCAAAGTTTTCCATTTAGATGAGGAAAGTATAGCTAGAAGAAATCTGACCACAATTTGATTAACACATAAGACATAATTATGTTTGTTGCATATGAGTAATGGAACTGGAAAGTTGGGAAGAGAAATTATATATATCATTGGAAATAAAAACATATTTGGGAAGTAGATTTTAAATGAATTGCTGAAAGAAAGGCAGAGAGAGATCCAAGATAGATGATCACTAGCAGCTCGGGATCATAGCTCCCAATGAAAGCGCAGAGAACGAGAGGACGCCACACTTTCAGATGAATTTTTGTTGCTCATGGACCAAGAGATTCCCAGCGGAGGAGCCCCACGGGTCGCCAGGGCGACTCTTGTGGCTGGCGCGGCGGTTTTGCTGGAGCCTCAGCGCGGCAGTTCTTGGTGCGGAGTCTGGAGATTCCCGGGCAGAAAAGCACCATCAATCTTAACACCGCTGTTTTGGCCAGCGCAGTGGATGGCTCAGATTTCGGCACTGGGAATCAACAAGTTGGACGTCCACTCAGAGACCTAGTTAGAAAGTCGGTAATTACAAAGATGACAGAGTGATAAATATATAATGAAGGGAAGAAACCAGCCTAAAAAGGCAGAGAATACTCAAAATCAGAATGCCTCTCCCTCTACAGGGGATCGCAGTTCCTCATCAGCAACCGAACAAGGCTTAATGGAGAGCGAGTGTGTTCCATTATCAGAAGCAGGTTTCAAAAGATGGGTGATAAGAAACTTCTGTGAATTAAAAGAACTTGTTCTAATTCCATGCAAAGAAACTAAGAACCTTGAAAAAAGGTTTGACGAAATGCTAACGAAAATGGACAATTTAGAGAGGAATATAAGTGAATTGATGGAGCTGAAAAACACAACACGAGAACTTCATGAAGTATGCACAAGTTTAAACAGTTGAATTGATCAAGCAGAAGAAAGGATATCAGAAGTTGAGGACCAACTCAGTGAAATGAAATGAGAAGACAAGATCGGAGAAAAAAAGGATAAAAAGGAATGAGCAAAGTCTCCAGGAAATATGGGACTATGTGAAAAGACCTAATTTACGTTTGATAGGTGTACTGAAGTGATGAAGAGAATGAATCCAAGTTGGAAAATACTCTTCAGGATATCATTCAGAAAAACTTTCCCAACCTAGCAAGGCAGGGTAATATTCAACTCCAGGTAATACAGAGAACACCACAAAGATATTCTTCAAGAAGACCAACCCCAAGGCACATAATCGCCATATTTATTAGGGTTGAAATGAAGGAGAAAATACTAAGGGCAGCTAGAGAGAAAGGTCAGGTTACCTACAAAGGGAAACCTATCAGACTTACAGCAGATCTCTCAGCAGAGACCCTACAAGCCAGAAAAGAGTGGGGACCAATATTTAACATCCTTAAAGAAAAGAACTTTCAACCCAGAATTTCATATCCACCCAAACTAAGCTTTACAAGAGAAGGAAAAATTAAATTTTTTGCGAACAAGCAAGTACTTAGAGATTTCACCACCAGGCCTGCTTTACAAGAGCTTCTGAAAGAAGCACTATACGTATAAAGGAACAACCAATATCAGCCTTTCCAAAAATATATCAAAAAGCAAAGAGCATCAACACAATGAAAAATTTACACCAACTAATGGGCAAAACAGCCAGCTAGCATCAAATGTCAGTATTAAACTCATATATATTCAAATTGGACAAAAAGCCAAAACCTGCATCCAGACCCATCTCACATGCAACAATACACAAAGACTCAGAGAGAAGGAGGAAGATTTACCAATCAAACAGAGAGTAAAAATAAACCAATAAACAAAAAACAGGAGATGCAATTCTCACCTCTGATAAAGTAGACTTTAAAGTAACAAAGATCAAAAGAGGCAAAGAAGGACATTACACAATGGCAAAAGGATCAATGTAACAAGAAGAGCTAACGATTCTGTAGATCAACGAGACAGAAAATTAACAAGGACATCCAGGACTTGAACTCAGACCCGGAACAAGTAAACTTAATAAACATTTATAGAACTCTCCACTTCAAATACACAAAACATACATTACCACCTCACACCTATTCCAAAGGTGACTATATAATTGGAAGTAAATCACTCCTCAGTAATCGCATAGCATTTCATAGGTTTAAATGAAATATTGGTTGGCTGCTTGTTTGTTATCTTCATCCCTTATCCCTTCCTGTCTACATCATTAAGTATAATTATTGGTATAAAAGAGGTTTTCAATACCCATTTCTAAACTGCATTCTAGCCTGGGCAAGAAAGCAATACTCCCATTCTCTCTCTCTCTTTCTCTTCCTTTTTCTTCCTTTTCTTCATTCTTTTTTTCTTTCTTTCATTCTTTTCTGTTTTTGTTTTTAAAAAAAAGAAAAAAAAGAAAAAAATAGAAAGGCTTAAGTAACATAGCAAGTCAAAAGACAATGGTATTGGTAAATGTTAGTGATGTTATAGACCATAAAAATATCATTGTCTTAGCAAGGGTCATTTTCTAGTAAAGGAAGAGAGATAAATGTTAGCAGCAAGAAAGTTTGGAAGCAAGAGTCCAGATAGTACTACAGTCTTGGGAAGGATGGATAATTTGTAGCATCTGCCCAAATCATTGTAGTCCTCCCCACACCACTCCCCACCCTGCCATGCTCAGTCTACTCAGAGTGATATTTCTAAATGTAACTCTAGTCCTATCATCCTTGAATTCTTATTTAAAACCATTTAATGGACCCATATTACTCATAAGACAAAGTCTCGTACTCTTAACATGGTACATTAGGTACTTTCACAAATTGGCACATGCCTATATCTCCAGAATCATTGCAATTTACTGTTTCATAATTCGTATTTCACCCATATTAAACTACTGTGAGTTTCTTTTTTTTTTAATTGCATTTTAGGTTTTGGGGTACATGTGAAGAACATGCAAGATTGTTGCATAGGTGCATACGTGGCAGTGTGATTTGCTGCCTTCCTCCCCTTCACCTATATGTCGCATTTCTCCCCATGCTATCTCTCCCCAACTCCCCACCCCACGCTGTCCCTCCCCTATTTTCCCCCAACAGACCCCAGTGTGTAGTGCTCCCCTCCCTGCGTCCATGTGTTCTCGTTGTTCAACACCCACCTATGAGTGAGAACATGTGGTGTTTGATTTTGTGTTCTTGTGTCAGTTTGCTGAGAATGATGGTTTCCAGGTTCTATAGATATAATTTGGTTTAAAATTGGCTTTAATAAAAGTAAGAATTTGTTGCCTCAAAAATTTAAGAAAGTTTCAGACATTCACTCCATGGAGATGACAGGGATTTATTTGGGCCTGACAAATACTAGGTACTAAAGAGGTGACATCATCTGAGCTTTATTTCATCTCTCTTAACTTTGCTTTTGTCAACATTTTAGATTCATTCTTTCAATGAATAAAGTTTGTAGTGGATTTAATGATGTTCTTCCAAAATTCATATTTTCCAGGAACCTCAGAATGTAAACATATTTGGAAATAGGCTGTTCACTGATGTCATAAGATGAGGCCATGCTGGATGAAAAAGGACCCTATATACAATGACTTATAACAAGAGGAGAGAATGCACAGAGGCACAGAGAGAAGGCCATGTGAAGACAGAGACTGAGATTGGAGTTGATGCTACTGCAAGCCAAACAACATCAAGGATTGCTATGAGCCACCAGAAGCTAAGGAGAGGCAAGCAAGGATTCTTCCCTAGAGCCTTTAGCAATACCTTGTTGTACAGACACCTTGATTTTGGACTTCTGGCATCCAGATATGTGAGAAAATATGTTTTTGTTGGTTAAAGCCACCAGTTTGTGGAAATTTCTTATGGCTGCCATAGTACACTAATAAAATGACCAGCCTAGGCCGGGCACAGTGGCTCACGCCTGTAATACCATCACTTTGGGAGGCCGAGGCAGCTGGATCATGAGGTCAAGAGATCGAGACCATCCTGGCCAACATGGTGAGATCCTGTCTCTACTAAAAAAATACAAAAATTAGCTGGGCATGGTGGTGCGCGCCTGTAGTCCCAGCTACTTGGGAGGCTGAGGCAAGACAATTGCTTGAACACAGAAGGCAGAGGTTGCAGTGAGCCAAGATTGTGCCACTGCACTCCAGCCTGGCACCTGGCAACAGAGTGAGACTCTGTCTCAAAAAAATAAAAATAAAAATAAAATAAAATGACCAGCCTATTTAATGCTTTAACAAAACGACTTAATCCAGATTCCACTTCTTCCTACCTTTTTCTTTTCCTATAATTCATGACCTAGTAATTTTCTACTATAGTTTATTGATCCCAAGATGCAATGCTGTTTTTTCACATTGTATCATCTCTGAAGTTGGAATGAATTTTGTAATTAATAGCCTGTCATATTTATTTACCAATGCCTTTTTGTTTTTGGTCATACATAAAGCCATGGTTGGCCTTAGAATTAATAACATTTTACAGGCAAGAAAATATGGTTAACTTATCTATTATTTATGTTAATTATTGTCTGTTTCTCTCTACTTCACTCACCCAGGTACTACATGAGGCAATGGGTCTTTGATCTGTTCACTGATCTATTCTCAGCATCTAGACTTACGTTTGGCATACAGTAGAGATTAAACACATTAATAAATAGTATATGATCAGCAAATGTTTGGTGAACTTAACCAAAGCTTATCTCCAGGCACTGAAAAACAGTCAGTTGACCATCTCTCATTTTTTTAATGAGCCACTGGAAGAAGGCTTTTACTTCTTCCTTTCCAATTAGTCTGAAATTGCTATTATTTGTTTTGTTATCTACGCATGTTAATGATAACTTGTAATTATTTCATATTTTGAAAGTTTAAACCTGTGTCATAATTATCATTTTGATAAAATAAAATCATTCTAATGCACAGGGATGTGAAGCTTATTATTTTAATTTTAAAGATGAGAAAACTGAGATTCAGAGGTGCTAAAGCATTTTGTTTGAAGTAATAGGTCATGAAGAATTTCCTAGTACTCTTCTTTCTAACCCAGTGCTCTGTTTTGGGTCTCCTAATATAATCAAATATGTAAATGCTACAATTTAACACATATAGGACTTCAGAAATCCTTGCAGATTTTCATAATTTTCTGGGAATTTTTAGAGTATAAAAGAGAAAGCAGAGGAACAGATGGCAATGAATTATATATAGCAACATGTTTTTAAATGGTATAAGTAATCTACATTTCAAATATATATTTGTGGAGGCAGATATGTTATTCAGATATATAGTTATATGCATATGTAATATGAGTCAGTGTATTATAAATATATCAGAGAGATAAACAGCTTGATAATGGCATCCCTGTATCCCTACAGAAGGTGCATTCATTCACAAAAATCAAAATGTACATGGGGTTTAGATCTATCACCTTGATATAAATAGACATACTATTGTTGTTGAGAATAGTTTTGTTTTCAAATATACACTGTATGAAATATAGCAGACTTTACAGCACTGTATTTTAACAAAAAATTGGATAGATATGAAGAAAACTGGTATGTAAAACCAAAACACATGGTGATTATCAAGCAAATCAGAATTGCTTTAGACTTTGGGACATGCTGCATTCTGGGATTAACTGGAGTTTAGCTTAAAAGACACAGAGAGATACTAGAAATTGCCTTGGGTTCACTCTCTGCCTGTATGCAGCTTTTTAACTCTGCTGCGTTATTTAGTTTCATGTCATTCTCGAACACAATGTGTAAGACAGGTGAGTATCTAATGTTGGAATGGACTAGGATTTAGTTGATTGTGACGTTTTGTTGCCAATGTCAAAAGTAATGGGGTTTCTTATGGATGTTTCACTAAGAAACACAGAAGTAAGAGATGCAAAAACAAACCTGATTAATATTATCGTAAGTTTGTTTTTAAGAAGTTCTCAGTTTCACATTCAAGGATTTCCACAATATAGATCTAGCCTAATCTTCTATTTCTATCACATATTACCTTCTACTCTACACTATGCTCTGGTCAAACTCAATTGTGTTTTTCTTCAAAAATTTTCCATTAACAGTAATTTAATTATATCCTCTAGCCACATTTCTAATGTAGAATCTTATCTGGCTTTCTTCTCCCTCTCCCTTTTCAAGTTAATGTAACTTAGTAATTAAGGCTTCAGACAATTGAGTCAGACTAAATGAAGGTCAAATATAGCTCTCTCACCTGTTTTCTTTGTAATCTTAGACATGTGACAAAATTTTTCTGATCATTGATATCTTCATCTGTACGTTACAATAATGTAATATGTACCTCATAGTCAAAAGAAAAAGAAATAATGTATAGCATATGACATTAGGTTGTTATGAAAGAAATATATAAATGTATAAATTATGAATATGTGTGTGTATATTCAAATATATGTTTATGTGTGTATTCCAAAGCAGGTCTCAATTTGTCAAAAGACAGGATGACTTATCCAAGCTAGCTTAGGGTTCATCTAAGAGCACTTTGGCTACACAATGCATATGCCCCCACTCTTTTCATGTTTTTCTAAGGGAAATTCAATTACAATTATAGCAGTTTCCTCAGGCTGCCTTAACAAAGTATCACGAACTGCCTGACTTAAACAACAAAAAATATCTCAGTTCTAGAGTCTAGAAGTCAAAAATGGAGGTGCCATCAGGGTGGGTTCATTTAAAGGCTATTAGGAAAGGATGCCTTCCAAGCCTCTCTCCTTTACTTGTAGACCACCGTCTTCTCCCTGTGTCTTCACATTGTATTCCATCTGTACATATCTATCCTGTCCGAATATCCCCTTTTATAAGAACACACTCCTATTGTATTAGGACCCATACTGAGGACCTCATTTAACTAGATTACATTTACAAAAACCCTATTTCCAAATAAGTTTGCACTTACAGGTACTGGAAATTTGGACTACAACATCTTTGGCAGGGAAATGATTCAACACATAACGAGAATTAAGGCACTGAAATAAGCCAGAACCAAAAATGCAAATGTCACATGTTCTCACTTGTGTGTGGGAGCTAAAAAAAAAAAGTGATCTCATAAAGATAGAGGGTAGAATGATAGATGCCAGAGATTGGGAAGGGGAAGTATGTGGGAGGAAGGATAAACAGAGGTTGGTCAGTGGGTTCTAACATACAGTTAGATGGAAGAATAAGTTCCAGTGTCTTCAGCACAGTAGAATGACTTTAGTTAAAAACAATTTATTATATATTTGAAAATAGCCAGAAAAGAAGACATGAAATGTACCTAACACATAGAAATCATAAATACTCGAGTTGATGGACATCCCAAATACCCTCATTTGATTATTATGCAGTCTATACATGTAAGAAAATATTACACGTACTCCATAATGTAAAATATTATATATCAATAAAAATAAATTTATAAAGAATTAAGACAGTAAAAGTGGGTCTGGGAGCAAGAAAGAATACTGAAGTGCAGTGCAATAGCTCTGAAACTGAAACTCAGAAAGTAGAAGTGCCAGCCTGAAGGTTTGCTGCCCACACTGAATGGAGACAGCTGGCTGACCATAATTTGTGAAACTTGTTTCAGATTCTCTGAATTATTATTTTTTATATTTGAAGGAATTTAGAAGGTGCTGAAAGTATGCCCATGTTAAACTAAAACAATTTCCATAAAATTATATATAATTAGCCTTAATGTGGAAATTTTGAATTAAAAATTTCTCTAGAAAGTACAAAGCCTTAGTTTGAGGTTAAATTATGACTTGATATAATTCAAATTATTACTTTCACAGAAACAGTAATAATGCATATAGGTAAAAATTACTTTTAATTGACTATCCAATTGACTTAAACAAAAAGATCGAAGTTATGTAGTTATGTATTTACTTTAGAAAGGAGCTCTTTGGGAAGCTACTTGTGAAGTTCCTATATCAATATATTTAATAAGAAACTCAGAGATCCTTTATTTTAGTCAAGTCACAGTATTAATAATTCACCTTATTACAGGATCTGGCAGGCAAATCTAGAATCCAAATAAGGCATTAGGACAAGTGCCCACTGTATATAGAATGCCTCCAAAAAATATACAAGATATTATAGCCCTTGGCGTGCTCACATGTCAACACACTTCAATAGGGTTATTATTAGTTATTGTTGTCATAAAGCTTTGCTGATGACTCAGCTTATTTTCTAAAGGTATGCTTCCATTCAGTTAGGTAAGAGTGGTCAGATTTTTGGCTCCAAAATCTAGGATGTTTGGCTTTTCATCTTCCTTACTGTGCCATGTTGCTCTGCTCCACCTTACCATCTGCCACCCAGCTCCTCATCCTCAAAAAGTATATCTGCATAAGTTCAGAAAAAATAAAAAGGAATGAAGTAAAAAGTGATCCATTTTTTTTCCTTACAAGGTCACATATTTAAATGCAGTATTTTGGCTGTTAAAAAGAAAAACAATACCTTTTTACATAATTAAAGCAAGCACAGGCCTCTGTGCTCTGTTTCCATCTATTTCCTTTTTAACAAATGTCAGCAACTTGGCTGAATATCTGAGTACCTGAGTCATAATTCCCAGTGTTATATTGCTTTATTATCTATAGTCTCTCCAATCTTTGGATCAAACATACATGATAGATAAGCCCCATATTGTCTCCCTCCTGTGGCAGGGCCTCAGAATCCTCAGGAATCTTGATCTTACCTGATCCTTGGTATAGTTTCTTTCTTGTGTTTTTAAACATCAAAATAAGGCCGGGTGCGGTGGCTCAAGCCTGTAATCCCAGCACTTTGGGAGGCCGAGGCGGGTGAATCACGAGATCAAGAGATCGAGACCATCCTGGTCAACATGGTGAAACCCCGTCTCTACTAATACAAAAAATTAGCTGGGCATGGTGGCGCGTGCCTGTAATCCCAGCTACTCAGGAGGCTGAGGCAGGAGAATTGCCTGAACCCAGGAGGCGGAGGTTGCGGTGAGCCGAGATCGCGCCATTGCACTCCAGCCTGGGTAACGAGCGAAACTCCGTCTCAAAAAAAAAAAAAAATCAAAATAATATTGCCTGACTGCTTTCTCAGCTAAATTTTGTCCTCACCTACTTTTTTTCTCCTTCTTTTTTAGGCTAAAAGTAGATATGGGTGAGAGGAAAAACCAATATTCAGAAAACAATATGAAAATTCCTAAGAGGGTCTGGACCACATATGAGCAACAATTTATTCTTTATTCAAGATATATTTTATTGAGTATTCACTATTTACAAAACACTATGAGGGACCTGAGAAGGCATAAAGCTTAGTCCATTCCCTAGAGGAACTGCTGACTAGAAGTGGAGTATATATAAACAAGGATGACATAAAGTAGAATGCAATAAGTGTTATAATTAGCATACAAACAATGTTCTGTAGAAGAATATAGAAAACAATTATTTGTTCTGATTATGGAAATATTTTCATTTTTTCTCTCTTTTTTCCCCTCAATTTTTATTTTAAGCTCAGTGGAACAGGTGCAGGAAATGCAGGTTTGTTACATAGATAAACGTGTGCCTTGGTGGTTGGATGCAAAGATCAACCCATCACCTAGATATTAAGCCCCGAATCCATTAGCTCTTCTTCCTGATGCTCTCCGTCCTGTTCCCCACTGACAAGACTCAGTGTCTGTTATCTTCGCCCCCTATGTCAATGTGTTCTCATAATTCAGCTCCCACTTACAAGTGAGAAAATGTGATGTTTGGTTGTTCCTGCTTAATAGTATTACATAGTGTATATGTACCACAATTTTTTTATCCAGTCTATCATTGATAGGCGTTTGGTTTGATTCTATGTCTTTGCCATTGTGAAGTGTTGCAATGAACATATGTGTGCATGTATCTTTAGAACAGAATGATTTATATTCCTTTGGATATATCCCCAATAAGGGGACTACTAGGTCAAATGGTATTTTTGTCTCTGGGCCCTTGAGGAATCATGACACCGTCTGCCACAACAGTTGAACTAATTTACACTCCCATCAACAGTGTAAAAGCATTTCTTTTTCTTCACAACCTTGCCAGTATCTGTTGTTTTTTGACCCTTTAATGATAGCCATTTTGGCTGGCATGAGATGGTATCTCACTGTGGTTTTTGACTTGCATTTCTCTAATGATCATTGATGTTGAGGTTTTTTTTTTCATATGTTTGTAGGCTACATGTATGTATTTTTTTGAGAAATATCTCTTCCTGCAGTTTGCCTACTTTTAAATAGGGTTGTTTTTCTTTTGTAAATCTCTTTAAGTTCTTTGCAGACTCCAAATATTACATCCTTGTCAGATGGATAGCTTGCAAAAATTTTCTCCCATTCTCTAGGTTGTCTGTTTACCCTGTTGATATATATTTTTTGGCTGTGCAGAAGCTCTTTAGTTCAATTAGATCCTATTTGTCAATTTTTGCTTTTGTTGCAATTGCTTTTGGCATTCTTGTCATAAAATATTTGCTTGTGCCTATGCCCTGAATGGTATTACCTAGATTTTCTTTTGGGTTATTATAGTTTTGATTTTTACATTTAAGTCTTTAATTCATCTGGAGTTAATTTTTGCATATGATGTAAGAAAGAACCCAGTTTCGATTTTCTGCATATGGCTAACCAGGTCTCCCAACACCATTTATAAAATAGAGAATCTTTTCCCCATTGATTGCTTTTGTCAAATTTTTGCATATGGTATAAGAAAGGGCCCAGTCTCAATTTTCTGCATATGGCTAACCAGGTCTCCCAGCACCATTTATAAAATACAGAATGTTTTCCCATTGATTGCTTTTGTCAGGGTTCCCAAAGATTAGCTTGTTACAGGTGTTCCTTCTTATTTCTGAGTTCTCTATTATGTTCCATTAGTCTATGTGTCTGTCCGTGTATCAGTACCATGCTGTTTTGGTTACTGTAGCCTTGTAGTATAGTGTGAAGTTGGGTAGTCTGATGCTTCCAGCCTTGTTTCTTTGCTTAGGATTGTCTTGGCTATTCAGGATTTTTAAAGTTCCATATGAATTTTAAAGTACTTTTGTCTAGTTCTGTGAAGAATGTCAATGTTAGTTTAATAGGCACAGAAGAGAATCTATAAATTACTTTGAGCAGTGTGGCCATTTTCATGATACTGATTCTTTCTATTCATGAGCACAGAACGTTTTCCTATTTGTGTGTTTTCTCTGATTTCTGTTACCCCAAATATAGCAGAAGATAAGAAATAACCAAGATAAGAGCTGAATTGAAGAAGATAGAAACACACACACACACACACACACACACACACACACACACACTTTCAAAAGAATCAATAAATCCAAGAACTCTATTTTTTTGAAAAAATTAATAAAATGGATAGACCACTAGGTAGATTATTAAAGAAGAAAAGGGAGAAGAATCAAATAAACACAATCAGAAATAATAAGGGTAATATCACCATGGACCTCACAGAAATACAATAACCATCAGAGAATACTATAAACACCTCTATGCACATCAACTAGAAAATCTAGGAGACACGGATAAATTACTGGACACATACACCCTCTGATATGGTTTCACCCTTTGTTGAGGGAGGGGCCTGGTGGGAGGTGATTAGATCATGGGGGAGGTTTCTCACATGCTGTTCTCATGATAGTGACAGAGTTCTCATGATATCTGGTTGTTTGGTAAATGTCTGGGATCTCCCATGTTCACACTTTCTCTCTCCTGATGCTGTGTGCAGAAGCTGTTTGCTTCCCTTCATCCTCTGCCAGGATTGTAAGTTTCCTGAGGCCTCGTAGCCATGCTTTCTCTTAACCTGAAGAATTGTGAGTCAATTAAAACTCTTTCCTTTATAATTACCTAGTGTCAGGTAGTATTCTATATAGCAATGTGGAAATGGACCAATACATCCTCCTAAGACTGAACCAGGAAGAAATTAAATACTGAATAGAACAATAATGACTTCTGAAATTAAGTTAGGAATAAATAGCCAACTGATATGATTTGGCTCTGTGTTCCCAACCAAATATCATCTTGAATTGTAATCTGCATAATTTCCATGTGCCAACAGCAGAATCAGGTATAGTTAATTAGATCATGGGGTAGTTTCCCCTTGCTATTCTCTTGATATTGAGTAAGTCTCATGAGACCTGATGGTTTTTTTAAATATCTGCCATATCCTCTGCTTGAACTTACTCTGTCCTGTTGCCATGTGTAGAAGGTGCCTGCTTCTCCTTTGCCTTCCTCAATAATTGTAAGTATCCTGAGGCCTCCCAACAATGAAGTACTGTGAGTCAATTAAATCTCTTTTCTTTATAAATTACCCAGTCTTGAGTATTTCTTCGTAATAGTATGATAATGGACTAATACAGTAAATTGGTACTGAGGTTGTGGGGCACTAGTATAAGGATACCCCAAAATTGGAAGCAACTTTGGAACTGGGTAACAGGTAGAGTTTGGAACAGTTTGGAGGGCCAAGAAGAAAACAGGAAAATGTGAGAAAGTTTGGAACTTCCTAGTGACTTGGAGGGCTCAGAAGACAGGAAGATGTGGGAAAGTTGGGAACTTCCCAGAGATTGTTGAATGGCTTTGACCAAAATGCTGATAGTGATATAAAAAATGAAGCCCCAGCTGAGGTGGTCTCAAATGGAGATGAGAAGTTTGTTGGGAACTGGAGTAAAGGTCACTCTTGCTCTTGTTGTGCTTTAGCAAAGAAAGTGGCAGCATTTTGCCCCTGCCCTAAAGATCTGTGGAACTTTGAACTTGAAAGAGATAATTTACAGTATCTGGCAGAATAAATTTCTAATCAGAAAAGCATTCAAAAGGAAGCAGAGCATAAGTGTTTGGAAAATTTATAGCCTGCTGATACAACAGAAATAAAAATCCATTTTCTGGGGAGAAATTCAAGCCCTTTGCAGAAGTTTGCATAAGTAATGAGGAATCAAATGTTAATCACCAAGACAATGAAAAAAACGTCTCCAGGGCATGTCAGAGGTCTTTATGGCAGCCCTCCCCATCACAGGCCAAGAGGTCCAGAAGAAAAAACTGGTTTCTTGGGCCCAGCTGAGATCCCCCTGCTGTGTGCAGCCTTTGGGACATAGTGTCCTGCGTCCCAGATGCTTCAGCTCCAGCAGTGGCTAAAAGGGATCAAGATCCAGCTTAGACCATTACTTCAGAGGATGCAAGTCCCAAGCCTTGGCAGCTTCCATGTGGTGTTGAGCCTGTGGGTGAATAGAAGTCAAGAACTGTGGTGTGGGAATGTCTACCCAGATTTCAGAGGATGCATGGAAATGCCTAGATATCTAGGCAGAAGTCTGCTTCAGAGGTAGGGTCCACATAAGGAAGCTCTGCTAGGGCAGTGCAGAAGGGAAATGTGGGGTCAGAGTCCCTGTACAGAGTCCCCACTGGGGCGCTGCCTAGTGGAGCTGTGAGAAGAGGTCCACCATCCTCCAGACTTCAGAATGGTAGGTTAACCAACAGCTTGGACCATACACCTGGAAAAGCTGCAGACACTCAATGTCAGCCCATGAAATCAGCCAGAAGGGCAGTTGTACCTGCAAAGCCACAGGGGTAGAGGTGCCCAAGACCACGGGAACCCACCTCTTGAATCAGTGTAACCTGGATGTGAGACCTGGAGTCAAAGGAGATCATTCTGGAGCTTTAAAATTTGACTGCACTGATGGATTTGAAACTTGCATGGGCCCTCTAACCCCCTTGTTTTGGCCAATTACTACCATTTGGAATGGCTGTATTTGCCCAATATTTGCACCCCAATTGCATCTAGAAAGTAACTAACTTGCGGGGAGATCCAAGATAGCTGGTTAGGAGCAGCTCAGGATTGCAGCTCCCAATGAAAGCGCAGAGGGTGAGTGGACGCCGCATTTCCAGATGGATTTTTATTGCCCACAGACCAGAAGATTCCCAGCCAGAGGAGCCCCACGGGTCACCAGCGTGGCTGTTTTGGCCGGCGCGGCTGTTTTGCTGGTGATCCGGTGCGGTGGTTCCCAGTGCAGAGTAAACGGAACTGGGTCCCCTCTTAGCCAGCAAGGGGAGCTCTGGGGAAGGCAGAGTTGCTCATTCCTCTGATTAAAAAAAAAGGGGGGACTGAAACGGCACCAGTCCAGAAGATTCCAAGGCAAAAAAGCGCCACAAATCTCAGAGCCGCTGTTTCAGCCGGTGCAGTGGGTGGCCGCATGGGAAATCACACAGATCCCGGAGCCTTTCCAACAGGTGACCAGAACACCTGGGAGAGAGCCAACCGTTCAACTGAAAAACAAAAGGCTCTGAGACAGGGAGCCAGGTGATCAGGACCGGCTGGTCACACACCCACAAAAACAAAAACAAAAAAACAGCAATTGGAAACGCTCTGGGTTGAGAGTTTCACAGCAAGCACAGCTGAACCCAGGAAGGTCCAGCTCTGTGGGGGAGGGGCGTCCACCATTACCGAGGCACTCCACCACTACGGAGGCAGTCTGCTGCTGCCGAGGCAACCCGACATTACAGAGAGAGTCCCTCATTACAGAGGCAGGCCACCATTGCCGAGGCAGCCTGAACTACACCCATATAAACAGGACTGCAGGGAAGTTCACACAGCAGCTGAAAAAAGATTTGACGAAATGCTAACAAGAATGGACAACTTAGAGAGGAATATAAGTGAATTGATGGAGCTGAAAAACACAACACGAGAATTTCACAAAGCATGCACAAGTTTCAACAGCTAAATTGACCAAGCAGAAGAAAGGATATCAGAGGTCAAAGATCAACTCAATGAAATAAAACGAGAAGGCAAGATTAGAGAAAACAGGGTAAAAAGGAATGAACAAAGTCAACAACAAATATGGGACTATGTGAAAAGACCTAATCTACGTTTGATAGGTGTACCTGAATGTGACGAAGAGAATGAATCCAAGCTGGAAAATACTCTTCAGGATATTATCCAGGAAAATTTCCCCAACCTAGCGAGGCAGGCCAATATTCAAGTCCAGGAAATACAGAGAATATCACAAAGATATTCCTCAAGAAGAGCAACCCCAAGGCACATAATCATCAGATTCACCAGGGTTGAAATGAAGGAGAAAATGCTAAGGGCAGCCAGAGAGAAAGGTCGGGTTACCCACAAAGGGAAGCCCATCAGACTCACAGCAGATCTCTCAGCAGAAACCCTACAAGCCAGAAGAGAGTGGGGACCAATATTCAACATCCTTAAAGAAAAGAACTTTCAACCCAGAATTTCATATCCAGCCAAACTAAGCTTCATAAGTGAAGGAAAAATGAAATCCTTTGTGAACAAGCAAGTACTCAGAGATTTCATAACCACCAGGCCTGCTTTACAAGGGTTCCTGAAAGAGGCACTACACATAGAAAAGAACAACCAGAACCAGCCACTCAAAAACATACCAAATGGTAAAGAGCATCAACACAATGAAGAATCTGCATTAACTAACGGGCAAAACAGCAAGCTAGCATCAAAATGGCAGTATCAAAGTCACACATAACAATATTAATCCTAAATGTAAATGGACTAAATGCCCCAATCAAAAGACACAGACTGGCAAATTGGATAAAAAGCCAAAACCCATCAGTGTGCTGTATCCAGGAAACCCATCTCACATGCAAGGATACACAAAGGCTTAAAATAAAGGGATGGAGAAAGATTTACCAAGCAAATGGAGAGCAAAAAAAAAAAAACAGGAGTGGCAATTCTCATCTCTGATAAAATAGACTTTAAAGCAACAAAGATCAAAAGAGACAAAGAATGACATTACATAATGGTAAAAGGATCAATGCAACAAGAAGAGCTAACGATCCTAAATATATATGCACCTAATACAGAGCACCCAGATACATAAGGCAAGTTCTTAATGACTTACAAAAAGACTTAGACTCCCACACAATAATAGTGGGAGACTTTAACACCCGATTGTCAATATTAGACAGATCAACAAGACAGAAAATTAACAAGGATATACAGGACTTGAACTCAGACCTGGACCAAGCAAATCTAATAGACATTTACAGAACTCTCCACCCCAAATCCACAATCCACAGAATATACATTCTTCTCAGCACCACATCACACCTACTCTAAAATTGACCACATAATTGGAAGTAAATCACTCCTCAGCAAATGCAAAAGAACAGAAATCATAACCAACAGTCTCTCAGACCACAGTGCAATCAAGTTAGAACTCAGAATTCAGAAATCAACCAAGAACCGCACAGCTTCATGGAAACTGAACAACTTTCTCTTCAATGTTGACTGGATAAACAATGAAATGAAGGCAGAAATAAAGATGTTCTTCGAAACCAATGAGAACGAAGACACCACATGCCAGAATCTCTGGAACACATTTAAAGCAGTCTCTAGAGGAAAATATATAGCAATAAGTGCCCACATGAGAAGCAAGGAGAGATCTATAATTGACACCCTATCATCAAAATTAAAAGAGCTAGAGGAACAAGATCAAAAAATCTCAAAAGCTAGCAGAAGACAAGAAATAACTAAGATCAGAGCAGAACTGAAGGAGATAGAGACACAAAAAACCCTTCAAAAAATCAATAAATCCAGGAGCTGGCTTTTTGAAAGGATCAACAAAATAGACCATTAGCCAGATTAATAAAAAAAAAAGAATAACCAAACAGATGCAATAAAAAACGAGAAAGGGGATATCACCACAGATTCCACAGAAATTCAAACCACCATCAGAGATTATTACAAACAACTCTATGCACATAATCTAGAAAACCTGGAAGAAATGGATAAATTCCTGGACAGTTGCCTCCTCCCAAGCCTAAACCAGGAAGAAGTCGATACCCTGAATAGACCAATAACAAGGTCTGAAGTCGATGCAGCAATTAAGAGCCTACCATCCAAAAAAAGCCCAGGTCCAGATGGGTTCACAGCCGAATTCTACCAGATATACAAAGAGGAGCTGGTACCATTCCTTCTGAAACTATTCCTAATAATCCAAAAAGAGGAAATCCTTCCCAAATCATTTTATGAGACCCACATCATCCTGATGCCAAAACCCGGCAGAGACTCAACAAGAAAAGAAAACTTCAGGCCAATATCCATGATGAACATAGATGTAAAAATCTTCAATAAAATACTGGCAAGCCGATTGCAACAGCACATCAAAAAGCTTATCCACCATGATCAAGTACGATTCATCCCAGGGATGCAAGGCTGGTTCAACAATGCAAGTCTATAAACATAATTCACCACATAAACAGAACCAAAGACAAAAACCACATGATTATCTCAATTGATGCAGAGAAGGTCTTCAACAAAATTCAACAGCCCTTTATGCTAAAAACTCTCAATGAACTAGGTATTGATGGAACATATCTCAAAACAATAAAAGCTATTTATGACAAACCAACAGCCAATATCATACTGAATGGGCAAAAATTGGAAGCATTCCCTTTGAAATCTGGCACTAGACAAGGATGCCCTCTCTCACCACTCCTATTCAATATAGTACTGGAAGTTCTAGCCAGAGCAATCAGGCAAGAAAAAGAAATAAAGTGTATTCAAATAGGAAAGGAGGAATTCAAATTGTCTCTATTTGCAGACAACATTATTGTATATCTAGAAGACCCCATCATCTCAGCCCGAAATCTCCTGAAACTGATAAGCAACTTCAGCAAAGTCTCAGGATACACAATCAATGTGCAAAAATCACAAGTATTCCTATACACCAATAACAGACTTAAAGAGAGCCAAATCAAGAACGAACTGCCATTCACAATTGCTACAAAGAGAATAAAATACCTAGGAATACAACTATCAAGGAACATAAAGGACCTCTTCAAGGAGAACTACAAACCACAGCTCAACGAAATAAGAGAAGACACAAACAGATGGAGAAACATTCCATGTTCATGGTTAGGAAGAATCAATATCGTGAAAATGGTCATACTGCCCAAAGTAATTTACAGATTCAACGCTATCCCCATCAAGCTACCAATGATCTTCTTCACAGAACTGGAAAAAACAACCTTAAACTTCATATGGAACCAAAAGAGAGCCCGCATAGCCAAGTCAATTCTAAGCAAAAAGAACAAAGCGGGAGGCATCACACTACCAGACTTCAAACTATACTACAAGGCTACAGTAATCAAAACAGCATGGTACTGGTACCAAAACAGAGATATAGACCAATGGAACAGAACAGAGGCCTCAGAGGCAACACAACATATCTACAACCATCCGATCTTTGACAAACCTGAAAAAAACAAGCAATGGGGAAAGGATTCCCTGTTTAATAAATGGTGTTGGGAAAACTGGCTAGCCATATGCAGAAAGCAGAAACTGGACCCCTTCCTGACACCTTACACTAAAATTAACTCCAGATGGATTAAAGACTTAAACATAAGACCTAACACCATAAAAACCCTAGAAGAAAATCTAGGCAAAACCATTCAGGACATAGGCGTAGGCAAGGACTTTATGACCAAAACACCAAAAGCATTGGCAACGAAAGCCAAAATAGACAAATGGGACCTAATCAAACTCCACAGCTTCTGCACGGCAAAAGAAACAGTCCTTAGAGTGAATCAGCAACCAACAGAATGGGAAAAAATTTTTGCAGCTTACCCATCTGACAAAGGGCTGATATCCAGAATTTACAAAGAACTAAAACAGATTTATAAGAAAAAATCAAACAAGCCCATTCAAAAGTGGGTAAAGGATATGAACAGACACTTTACAAAAGAAGACATACATGAGGCCAACAAACATATGAACAAATGCTCATCATCACTGGTCATTAGAGAAATGCAAATCAAAACTACATTGTGATACCATCTCATGCCAGTTAGAATGGCGAACATTAAAAAAGCTGGAGACCACAAATGTTGGAGAGGATGTGGAGAAATAGGAACACTCTTACACTGTTGGTGGGAGTGTAAATTAGTTCAACCATTGTGGAAGACAGTGTGGCGATTCCTCAAGGACCTAGAAATAGGAATTCCATTTGACCCAGCAATCCCATTACTGGGTATATATCCAAAGGATTATAAATCGTTCTACTATAAAGGCACATGCACACGAATGTTCATAGCAGCACAGTTTACAATAGCAAAGACCTGGAACCAACCCAAATGCCCGTCGATGATAGACTGGACAGGAAAAATGTGGCACATATACACCGTGGAATACTATGCAGTCATAAAAAACGATGAGTTCGCGTCCTTTGTAGGGACATGGATGAACCTGGAAGCCATCATTCTCAGCAAACTGACACAGGAACACAAAATCAAACACAGAATGTCTCACTCATAGGCGGGTGGTGAACAATGGGAAATCATGGACATAGGGAGGGGAGCACTATACACTGGGGTCTGTTGAGGGATATTAGGGGAGGGACAGCGGGGGGTGGGAGGTTGGGTAGGGATAGCATGGGGAGAAATGCCACATATAGGTGAAGGGGAGGAAGGCAGCAAATCACACTGCCACATGTGCACCTATGCAACAATCTTGCATGTTCTTCACATGTACCCCAAAACCTAAAATGCAATTAAAAAAATAATAAAAGAAAAAAGAAAAAAAAAGAAAGTAACTAACTTGCTTTTGATTTTACAGGATCATAGTCAGAAGGGACTTGCTTTGTTTCAGATGAAACTTCAAATTGTGGAGTTTTGGGCTAATGCTGAAATGAGTTAAGACTTTGGGGAACTGTTGCAAAGGCATAATTGGTTTTGAAATGTGAGAACATGAGATTTGAGTGGGGCCAGGGGAGGAATTATATAGTTTGTTCTGTATCCCCACCCAAATCGCACCTTGAATTATAATGCACATAATCCCCACGTGTTGAAGGCAGGATCAGGTGGAGATAATATGAATATGGGGGCAGTTTCCCCCATGCTGTTCTCATGAGAATGAGTGAGCCTCATGAGATCTGATAGTTTATAAGCATCTAGTATTTCCCCTGCTTGCACTCACTCCATCTTGCTGTCCTGTATAGAAGGTGCCTGTTTCTCTTTTGCCTTCCACCATGATTGTAAGTTTCCTGAGGCCTACCAAGCAATGAAGAACTGTGAGTCAATTACAGCTCTTTTATAATTAACCCAGACTCATGTATTCCTTCATAGCAGCATGCACACGGACCAACACACCTACCAAGCAAAAAAAGCCCAGGACCAGGTGGATTCACAGCTGAATGTTACCAGATGTACAAAGAGCTGGTACCATTTCTACTGAAACTATTCCAAACAATTGAAAAGGAGGGAGTCTTTCCTAATTTATTATATGAGGCCAGCGTCATCCTAATACCAAAACCTGTCAGAGATACAATAGCAGAAACCTTCAGGCAAGTATCCTTAATGACCATTGATGCCAAAATCCTCAATAAAATACTGGCAAACTGAATCTGGCAGTACATCAAAAAGCTTATCCACCATGATCAAGTTGACTTCATCCCTTGGTTTAAAGGCTGGTTTAACATACACAAATCAATAAATGTGATTCATAACATAAACAGAACTAAAGACAAAAACCACATGGTTATCTCAACAGGCAGAAAAGGCTTGTGATAAAATTGAACATTCTTCATTTAAAAAATTGTCAATAAACAAGGTAAAAACGGATCAAATATCAAAACAATAAGAGCCATCTATGACGAACCCACAGCCAATATCATACTGAATGAGCAAAATCTAGAAGCATTCCTTTTGAAAACCAGAACAAGACAAGGAAGCCATCTCTCACCACTCATATTCAATATATTATTGGTAGTTCTGGACAGAGTAATCAGGCAAAAGAAATACATAAAGTCAGCACAAAATCTTCTTAAGCTGATAAGCAACTTCAGCAAATCTCTGGATACAAAATCAATATGCAAAAATTGCTAGCATTCTTATACACCAATAACACACAAGCAGAGAGCCAAATCATGAATCAACTCTCATTGTAATTTGCTGCTAAAAGAATAAAATTCTTAGGAATACATCTAACAAGGGGAGTGAAGAACCTCTTCAAGGAGAACTACAAACCACCGCTCAAGGATACTTTTTCAGGTGTGATATTTGACTTGAGTTCAGAAATATTGGTAATGTCTTAGTCCGTTGGTGTTATTATAACAAAATACCTGAGACTAGGCAGTTTATAAACAGCAGAAACTTATTACTCACAGTTCTAGTGACTAGGAAGGCCAAGGTCTGTGCCAGCAGACTTGGTGTCTGGTGAGTGCTGCTCGCTGCTCCAAGATGATGTCTTGTTGCATCCTCAAATGGCTGAAGGCAGAAAGGCAAAAGGGACATAGCTAGTTTTTTCCAGGCTGTGTGTGTGTGTGTGTGTATATATATATATATATATTTTTTTTTTTTTTTTTTTTTTTTTTTTTGAGACAGAGTCTCACTCTGTCACCCAGGCAGGAGTGCAGTGGTGCAATCTTGGCTCACTGCAACCTCTGTAACCTCTGCCTCCTGGGTTCAGGTGATTCTCCTGCCTCAGCCTCCCAAGTAGCTGGGACTACAGGCATGTATCACCACACCCAGCTAATTTTTGTATTTTTAGTAGAGACAGTCTTTCACCATGTTGGCTAGGCTGGACTCAAACTCCTGACCTCAAGTGATCCACCTACTTTGGTCTCCCAAAGTGCTGGGATTACAGGTGTGACCACCATGCTCAACCCCCAGCCCCCAGGCTTTTTATAAGAGCACTAATTCATTAATGAAAGTGGAGCCCTCATGACTCAATCACCTTCTGAAGGCCACATATCTTAATACTGTTGCATTGGGAAATAACTTTCAAATGAACTTCGAAAGGCACAAAGATGTTAAAACCATAGCAGGTAGGATTTCAATAATTGATTAAGAGTCTACCATGCTGAATGTTTTCATCCTTGGAATGGAGATGTGTACTTTTAAAGGCAAGTGATATGATAAATAATTGTGCATCTAAATACTCAATTCAAACTTTTCCCAATATTTTCTGTCATTATGAAAGCTTCCTTAATTCTCTTGGGCCAAGTCAAAACCATTTTACGTAGTGCTATTTCTATAGGCTAAAACCAGACAAAACTATAGACAGAGATACTGTCAATTCATTGGTTAACATGAAAGGTAACTGATAACTTACAAGGGTTTGAAGAAGATCAAATGAGGGAATATATATAAGAAAGGGTTTGGCACCACAGACTCTGCTTACTGCACTTAATGAATTTCGACTTATATGTTTTGCTTTATTTTTGTCCCTCTCAATGGATATGAATTCTTTGAGGATGGTGTTTTTCCTGTTATCCCAACATGCAGTGAAATATCTAATGTGATGTATGTGCTTAGTAAGTATTTTTGATTGAAAAATACAAATAAAAGAAGATATGGACCTAGAATCTCTATATAGGTATTTTGTGGTTAGTATTAATGTTGTATATCATATTTGACTCATTTCCTATTTGTGGCCATAAAAGGAATTATAATGCCTAAGCCTAACTGAAAATAATCCAAACATTTTGTCTTTACTTAACACCACGCTCCCTTTATATCAAATGATCCTTATTGGAAGCAAAATATGTAGTCTAAATTAAGGTGTTTCCCCAAACCTGGAGAAGTAAATATTAGGGATGGTAAAATCCTCTGGTATATTCTAGTAAAACTTCAATATTTTATAACTGAGGAAACTGAAGATCAGAGAGGGAGAGAATTTACCAATCATGACATGTTAATAATGAAGCCAGGGATAAGCCATCTGATTCAAGTTGAATTCTTATTTCAGAACACCATGTTGAATTTTCGAGCATTCATCAAACTAAGCCATAATCTTTAATGTGCTATGACTGGTTTCCCTCACAGGCTATATTTTGAACAATGCTGTTTAGAAAATCATTTTCAATGAGTATCCCAACCATGATCTTTAGGGATATTCCTATGCTGCAATACCATTTCTTTGTCTCATTGATTCAGTTGATTTGAAGCTCCAATCAGTATCAATTATTATTAGGAGTATTCCATGTCAATAAATAGCTTTCTCTATGTACTGGTATATTAGAAACTGCCATTATACAATGATCTAATATAACAATTTTATTAAACAGAAAGATTAGAGTGGCAAATACTAGTGAAACGTTAGAGTGACAAATACTAGTGTGGCAGCTATTTATTGCCAAAACTACCCTCCAGTAGTTATAAAGGCATCTGAATTGGCTGAGAAATATTGCTGAAATGGGGAAATACTTTTTCCTTGAAAACCAAAGCCAAAGTAGATAATTTAAAAAAATGACAAGTCAAAAAACAATGAATATAAATACAAAGCTACCTGAACAAGAATAATCTAAACAGTATCACCATCATCATCATCTATTAAAACTTTACCATATATTATACACTGTTCTGGATACTTTTAAAATATGGTCTAATTTATTCTTCACAATAGTATTACACCATATTTTTATATTTATTTTTCAAACAAGGAAACCAAAGCATTTACAAGTTTAGCAAATGCCCCCAATTTCACACAGTTAATAAACAGTAGAGCTGTTATTTTAACCTAGGCCATTTGATGCTTGAACTCTATATTATATTATATTGGGATAAAATACAAGTAAGACAGATCCAGTTGAGAGAAATCCTTGAATGCCAGATTGAATTAAATTTTGAAATAAAAAATAAAGAAGCTTCTGTATGTTTTTGCCTAGGGTAGTGGATGTTTAAATGAAAAAAAATAGATACATATAATTAATGTGACAAAAAAATGCCATGTAGAATGAGCAGAGCCACGAAAGAGAAATAAACTAGTGTGAAGAGGGCTGAGGCTAGAGAAGTGACAAGAGCATCAGACAGGAGACTACATGTTCCAACACACATACTATAAATAACTGACATAACTTAATGTGCTATGATTAATGGAGTGTGGGAAGGAGAAAGGTAAGAGAAAAGCCAAAGATAACTCAAAAGTTCAATACTCAGAATAAGAATGGCAAGCTGTAGAAAGGAGCATCTTGAATGAAGAGTAAAAATGAGAAATAGGTTTTTTTGTGTGTGTGAGCTGTTCTATTAACTGAGAACCACGACTCACGTGATAGCAGTTTGTGCTACTGAGATCTTGACCCGTCAAAGCCTGCTGCCATGATTTGGAGTCTTACCATTTCTTAGTGAATATCAAAATCAAGTCTTTTCCTGAGGCAGTGAAAGACTGTGTTTATACACTATCAATATGGTTGGGTTCTAAGTCCCCATCAAAATCTCATGTTGAATTGTAATTCTTGATTTTGGAAGGGGATCCTCATGGGAGGTGACTAAAACTCAGAGGTGGTTTCTAATGATTTAGCATCATCACAGTAATGCTGTCTCATAATAAAGTTCTCAAGAGATATGGTTGTTAGAAACTGTGTAGCATCTCTCCCTCTTTCTCTTCCTTGTATTCTGGACACATAAGATGTATCTTCTTCCTCTTCACCTTCTACCATGATTGTAAGTTTCCTGAGGCTACCCCAGTCATGCTTCCTATACAGCATATGGAACCCTGAGCCCATTAAACTTCTTTTATTTCTAAATTACCCAGTCTCAGGTAGTTCTTTATAGAAATGTGAGAACAGACTAATATATAAAATTGGTACTGGGAGTGAAACACTACTATAAAGATAACCTGCAAGTGTGGAAGTTACTTTGGAACTAGGTAACAGGCAGAGTTTGGAACAGTTTGGAAGATTCAGAAGATGAGAAAAAGTTTGGAACTTCCTAAAGACTTGGAGGGCTCAGAAGACAGAAAGATGTGAGAAAATCTGAAACTTCCTAGGGACTGGTTGAATGGCTTTAACCAAAATGCTGATAGTAATATGAAAAATAATGTCCAGTCTGAGATGATCTTAAATGGAAATGAAAAACTTATTGGGAACTGGAGTTAAGGTCCCTCTTGCTATGCTTTAGCAAAGATACTGGCAGAATTGTGCTCCTGCTTTAGATATCTGTGGAATCTTGAACTTAAGAGAGATGATTTAGGGTATCTGGCAGAAGAAATCTCTAAGCAGCAAAGCATTCAAGATGTGTGACCTGGCTTCTTCTAACAGCATATGCTCATATGTGTGTTCAGAGAGAATATCTGAAAATGTAACTTATACTAAAAGGGAAGCAGAGGATATAATTTTTAAAAATGTACAGCCTGACCATGTGGTAGAAAAGAAAAACCCATTTTCTCAGAGGAATTCAAGAAGCCTGCAGAAATTTGCCTAAGAATAGACAAATGTTAATAGCCAAGACAATGGGGAAAATGCCTCCAAGATATTTCAGAGACCTTCATGGCATCCCCTCTCATCACAGAACTGGAGACCTAGGAGGAAAAAATGGTTTCATGGGCCAGGCCCTGGACCCTGCTGCTCTGTGCAGCCTCAGGACATAACGCCCTGTGTACCAGCCACTCCACCTGAAGCTGTGGCTAAAAGGGGAAAAGGTTCAGCTTCGGCCATTGCTTCAGATGGTGAAAACTCCAAGATTTGGTGGCTTCTACATGGTGTTGGGCCTGTTGGTGTGCAGAAGGCAAGAGATGAGGCTTGGGAGCCTCCATTTAACATTTCAGAAGATATATGGAAACATCTGAATGTCTAGGCAGAAGTCTGTTGCAGGGGCAGAGCCCTCATGGAGAACTTCTACTAGGGCAGTACGGAGGGAAAATGTGGGTTCACAGCCCTCACACAAAGTCACCACTGGGGCATGGGCTAATGCAGTTGTGAGAAGAGGCCCACTATTCTCCAGACTCTTGAAAGGTTGATACACTGACAGCTTGCACCATGTGCCTGCAAAAGCCACAGACAACACCGGCCTGTGTAAACAGCCACTGGAGTTGTATCTTGCAGAGCCATAGGGGTAGAACTTCCCAAAGCCTTGGGATCCCACCCCTTGCATCAGTGTGGTCTAGATGTGAGACATGGGGTCAAATGCAATTATTTTGGAGCTTTAAGATTTAATGACTGCCTGCTGAGTTTTGGACCTGCATGGGACCTGTAGCTCCTTTCTTTTGACTGATTTATCCCTCATGGAATGGGTATATTTATCCAATGCCTGTATCCCCATTGCATCTTTAAACTAACTAACTTGCTTTTGATTTTATAGGCTCATAGGCAGCAGGGACTTGCCTTGTCTCAGATGAGACTTTGGACTTGGACTTTTGAGTTAATGCTGGAATGAGTTAAGGCGTTTGGGGATTGTTGGAAAGGCATTATTGTGTTTTAAAATGTGAGAAGTACATGAGATTTGGGAGGATCAGGACCAGAATGATGTGGTTTGTCTCTGTCCCCTCCCACATCTCATGTCAAATGGTAATCCCCAATTTTGGAGGCGGGGCCTGGTGGGAGGTGATTGGATTGTGAGGGTGGCTCCTAATGGTTTAGTATCATCCCTCTAGTGCTGTCTCATGATAAAGTTCTCATTAAATCTGGTTGTTTAAAAGTGTGTAGCACCACCCTCCCCCACTTTCTCTTCTTCCTGTTCCAGCCACGTAAAACATGCCTCTTTTCTTTTCACCTTCAACTATGATTTTAAGTTTCCTGAGTCCTCCCCAGACATGCTTCTTGTAGAGCCTGTCGAACTGTGAGTCAATTAAATCTCTTTTCTTTATAAATTACCCAGTCCCAGGTAGTTCTTTATAGCAATGAAATAACAGACTAATACAATTACACTAGGGCATATTTCCCTGGGCCAGCTGGCTGAACCAGGTTTCCACAACTACATACCACCCTAAGGGTAAGTCAAGAAGTGTGTCAGTAAATTGTCCTTCATCCCCATACTACCCCCTTATCAAAATACTGGGCTTTTCAATTTAAAAGGATTTCTACTACTCAATACATTTTTGACTATATCTGCTTTATATTCATGTGAATGGGGCCAACTCTCTGAACACCAAATATACATAGAGGCCTATACACAGTTAAGAAAAGATCAGACATGATGTTGTCAAAAAAAAAAGTCGAAGGTCAAAGGTCCAGAGAGAGAGAATACTGTAAAGAAGCAACAAGAAGTTACGACCAGAAATGTAGTAATGAATATGTCTGATATAGGGAGGCATGGGGTTACTGAAGGAGGCCAAATTATTATATATTTAAGGGACATTTGAAGCAGAGTGACTCCATCTTGAAAAAGAGCTGGGTAAAATGAGGCTAAGACCTTCTGAGCCTCATTCCCAGGAGGTTAGTTATCTTTAGTCACAAGATGTTTATGGTTAAAGGAACAGATTAATAACATTCATTAAACAGACCCAGGACTTAACAGACCAGGAAATGTCCTGATGTCTTGATATCTTAAGGACAAAAGCATTCTTTGTTCAAGAAAAAGTTTTGCTTTAACAATAATATAGTGTGGTGGCACATCCCTGTAATCCCAGCACTTTGGGAGGCCAAGGTGGGCAGATCTCCTTATCCCAAGAGTGTGAGACCAGGCTGGGAAACACGGCAAAACTCCATTTCTATGAAAAAAATACAAAAATTAGCTGGGCATGCTGCTTCACACCTCTAGTCCCAGCTACTTGGGAGGTTGAAGTGAGATCACCTGAGCCTGGGGAGTTTAAGGCTGCAGGAGCTCTGATAGCACTCTTACACTCCAGCCTGGGCAACAGAGGAGGCCCTGTCCCCCAAAATATCTAATAATATAGATCATTGTGGAAGTCAGTGGTTACAGAAAGATGAACAATCTTTTGTCACAAGCCCTTGAAGGAGAGCACAACTGCCCCATGGTTATTTTTTGTTTTATCTCATATACAAATAGTCCACCTACAGTAGATGCATTCATCCTCATGCTTTCAGAAACACCCTACCCTGTCAATCAAGTAGTCATTCTTTTGTTTATTTACTTCTCTAATAAACTTGCTTTCACTTTATTTTGTGTGCTCACTACAAATTGCTCCTTATGTGAGATCCAAGAACCCTCTCACTGGATCAGGATTCCTTTCTGGTAACATATGTATGATAGAAAAAATCATCAACTAAGAAGAAAGTAGAATCAAAAGTAAGCCACAAACAGTTCAAAGTCAAAGTTTGGTTAAGAATGCCAGTGCTCTGGATGATTACTTTTGTATTGTGATGTCTGCATGGTGAAATGACTTGGATTTAATGACCTTGGAATCATGCAGAGATTCACAGGATAGCATGATTTTTCCAGATGGTCTCAGTTACACACATGAGAATACACACCTAGAAGATTCAATTAAGCTTATTTGTAGCATAGTATTTTTTTCCAGGCTCTCATGTTTCTTTAAAAATTCTAAGCAATTTTATCTCAGGTGTTAATTGGAAAAAAGATAAATAACATACACACACACACACACACACACACACATATATATATATTTGTAACTATAAAGAAGTTAAAGTTCCAATGAAGGTAAACACTGACTAAAATGTTCAGCAAGAGTAGATGTGACTTAGGCCCAAGCAGTTAGAGAATTCCCTACAGTAAAGTGCAATATTATACACTTTCATGGCAGAATACAAAGCATACAGAACATATTTTATATTACCAGTGCCAAGTTCAGTGCCTGGAATACAGTAGGAACTCTCTAAGTATTTGTTGAATAAATAAGAGAAAGACATTTTTCAATGAAATGTAGCATTCATTGTAGTCAAAGAAAAGTCTGACATCTATCTGATTCTTCTTCTGTCCATTCCACAAATATAAACAAAACACTTTCTCTGTGGCAGGAAAAATACTACATACATGATCATCATACCTTCTCCCCGTGGAACGTATATTCTACTGCAAGACAGAGAAAAATAAATAAGTAGACAAAATGAAATAATTTTAATTTTGGTAAGTACTGGAAGGAACTAAATAGCTTTTTTTTTTTAATAGAGAATAATAGGCAGCCTATTTCTCTCTGAGAAAGTGACATTTACTCTGAAACCTGAAAGATGAAAATGAACCAGCCATATGAGGAGATACTGTTAAATAATTCCAAGCAGTGAGCACAAAAGGCCAGAGTAGCTGGAAAGAGCATGACATGATCAATTATCAGAAAGAGGTTCCTTTGCAAGTTGCTTGTTTTCTCTATTTTTAATCTTGCATTCTTGGGATTCTAAAATTTTACTCACATGTACCTAGGTATTCTTTGCAAATGTTTGTGTATTGGTATGACTATTAAAACACTTAATAACTAATAGTCTTTTTAACACAATTTTTTTCAGTTCTGATTTTTTTTCTCCTTCCCATTCTTTCAATTGTGTATTTTAAAAATTCTGCTTTCACATACTTAAGAACTTATTTGTGTGTCTTTTCTGTCTATTAATTCTTTTCTTATATTTTAAAGCCTTTTTTTTCACACTGAGTTCAGAGTAATATTAATCTAGGAGAATTACATCAGCAGGATGGCAGAATAAAGTTTCCAGCCCTTATTAACCCTAAGGAAAATGCAAATTTAAACAACTACTCAAAGACTAGAATACCTTTATATGAGCCTGGGAGTCCAGCTGAGATGTTCTAGCATCAATGGAGCAAAAAATTCAAGAGGAGGGCAAGTAAAACAGTTTCATTTTACTGTATAACCCTTCCTCCAAAAGAGCATAGCTCAGAGCCAAGAAAGAGCCCTTCAGCCTGTAATTTTTACCGTGGAGAAAAGTGAGAGAGAAATGAGCACCTGGCTCCCCCAGCCTTGCAAGACACTGCCCAAGAAACTCACTTCTGTCTCATTCTACCCACAAGAGTGAAGAAGTCAGCAAAATTGAATCATTTGGGAGCAGTCAGGAATAGAGAAAGGGGAGGGGGCTCACAGCACCCTGTGTCCACATCTCAATAAACAGGTGCAGATTCTACTGGCCAGCACACAAAGTTTACCAAGAGTCCCATTAACAAGCCTTATGGAATGTCTCACCTGCAGATCTCTCAACTACCTGACATATACTTCAACCTCTCTCTCCAGTGCTAGCATTCCACACTGCCCCACAGATGGTGTGTGTGCTCCCTTGCAGAAATTAGCTATGCTCCTCTGGGGAAGGCATGTGTAAATGGATTAAAGGACAAAGAGGGGCTAAATACATGAAAAAAGAAGACTCAACTATATGTTGCCTAAAGGAAACATATTTTACTTTTCAGGACACACAGATACTGAAAATGAAGAGAGGGAAAAAGATATGTCATGCAAATAGCAGAGGTAGCTGTGCTTATGTCAGATAAAATAGACTTTAAGTTAAGTGTAAAATGAGACACGGAAAGTCATTCTATAGTGATGAAGGTTTATTTCCCAAGATGGCATAACAGTTATAAATATACATATGCCAAACATTGGGGCATCTAAATTTGTAAAATAAATATTAATACAGTTGAAGGGAGAGATAGATTATAATAGAATAAGAGTAAGAGACTTGAACACCTCACTTTCTCCAACAGACAGATAATGCAGACAGAAAATCAGTGAGGAAACAATGGGCTTAAATAACACTTTAGACAAAATGAACTTAACAGATAAATGCAGAACATTATATCTAACACGAACAGAATACACATTCTACTCAAGTGCACAAGGAACATTCTTCAGGATTGATCATGTGTCAAGCCCTCAAAAAGGTCTGAACAAACTTAGGACAACTGAAATAATATTGAATATATTTTTTTCTGGTCACAATGGTATACAATTTGAAATCAGTAACAGGAAGAATTTTAGAAAAATTATAAAGACACAGAATTAAACAATATGATCCTGAACAACCAATGAGTCATGGGAGGAATTAAGAGGAAAATTAAAAATATCTTAAGACAGATAAAAATGTATACCTACAATGTAACAAAATTTATGGCATGCAGCAAACATTATCTATAAAGATGGATGCTTATGACAATTAATACCTACGTCAAAAAAGAAAAAAAAAAAGAAAGCTCTCAAAGAACCTAACACTCTGTCAAGGTATAGCAAAAGAAGAACAAACTAAGCCCAAATTCAGTAGAAAGAAGGAAATAATGACCAGAGCTGAAATAAATAAAATAGAGACTAGAAAAACAGTCACAAAGATTAATGAAACTAAGATTTGGTTTTTTGAGAAGAGGAACAAAATTAACAGAACTGTAGGTAGATTAAGAAAAAGGAGAGAATACGCTAATAAATTTATAAATGAAGAGATATTATGACTATGTATACCTCAAAAATCTGACACAGGTATCAGCTAATTTAGAAAGTTAATTTTGCCAAGGTTGAGGACATACACCCATGACACAGCCTCAGGAGGTCCTGATGATGTGTGCCTAAGGTGGTCAGAGGTATTTGGTTTCATACATTTTAGAGAGCCACGAGACATCAATCAACACATGTAAGATGAACATTGGTTCAGTCTGGAAAAGACGGGACAACTTGAAGCAAAGGTGAAACAACTCTAAGTGAGAAGGGTGTTCCAAGTCATAAGTAGATGAGAGACAAATGGTTGCATTCTTTTGAGTTATTAGCTTTTCCAAAGCAGGCAATCAGATATGCATGAATCTCAGTGAACAGAGAGGCAACTTTGAATGGAATGGGAGGCAGGTTTGCTCTAAGGAGTTCCCAGATTCACTTTTCCCTTTAGCTTAGTGATTTCAGGACCCCAATATTTATTTTTGTTTCACAACTGATACTACAGTAACAGAAAAAATGATAAGAGCCTACTGTAAAAATTATATGCCAACAAATTGAATATCTTAGAAGAAATGTATGAATTCTTATGAATATAGAACTTACTAAGCCAGAATCATAAAGAAACAGATAATCTGAATAGATCCAATAACAAATTAGAAGACTGGAAACCATCATTCTAAGCAAGCTGACACAAGAACAGAAAATCAAACACCACATGTTCTCACTCATAGGCAGGTGTTGAACAATGAGAACACATGGACACAGGGAGGGGAGCATAACACACTGGGGTCTGTTTGGGGGAACTAGGGGAGGGACAGTGCGGGGTAGGGAGTTGAGGAGGGATAACATGGGGAGAAAGCCAGATATTGGTGACGGGGACGGAGGCAGCAAACCACATTGCCATATATGTACCTATGCAACAATCCTGCATGTTCTTCACATGTACTCCAGAACCTAAAGTGCAATAAAACATATTTTAAAAAATTAGAAGACTGAATCAGTAATAACAAGTTTTCCGTAAAGGAAATGCTCAGAATCTGATGGCTTTACTGTTGAATTCTACCAACTGTGTAAAGAGCAACTAATGCCAATCCTTCTGAAACTCTTTTAAAAAATTGAGGAAGAGAGAATATGGTTCAAATTCCTTTGACAAAGTCAGCATTACCCTGATACCATGTATATGGTGAAAGGGGTCCAGGTTGAATCTTCTGCATATGGGCAGCCAGTTATCTCATCTTCATTTATTAAATAGGGAGTCCCTTCCTCATTGCTTGTAATTGTTCACCTTGTCAAAGATTATATAGTTGTAAGCGTGTGGCCTTATTTCTGTGTTCTCTATTCTGTTTGATTGTTCTCTATGTCTGTTTTTGTACCAGAACCATGCTGTTTCTGTTAATGTAGCATTGTTGTACAGTTTGAAATCAGACAGTGGGATGTCTTTAGCTTTGTTCTTTTTGCTTAGGATTAACTTTGGGTATTTAGGCTTTCTTTGGTCCCATATGAATTTTAGAGTACTTTTTTCTTATTCTGTGAAAAATGTCACTGTTAGTTTTCTCGGACTAGCATTGAATATGTAAATTGCTTTGGGTAGTACGGCCATTTTAACAGTGTTGGTTCTTCTTATCCATGAGCATGGAATGTTCTTCCCATTTGTTTGTGTTATCTCTGATTTCTTTCAGCAATGTTTTGTAATTCTCATTGTAGAGATTATTCACTTCCCTGGCTAGTTATATTCCTATGTATTTTATTATTTCTGTGGCTATCGTGAACGGTATTGGATTCTTCATTCGGCTCTCAGCTTGGACATTATTGGTATATAGACATGCTGCTAATTTTTGTACATTGATTTTGTCTTCTGAACCTTTGCTAAATAAGTTGATCAGATCTGGGAGTCTTTGTGCAGAGACTATAGAACTATCTAGGTATAGAATTATATCATCTGTAAAGAGACAGAATTTAACTTCCTCTGTTTTTATTTAGATGCATTTTATTTCTCTCTCTTGCCTAATTGCTATGCCTAGAACTTCCCACACTGCCATTCTTGCTGTTTCAAAAAAAAAATCTGGAACATTCTTACCTCAAGACCTTTGTTTGCACGTTTTGTTTTGCCTAATGTTGTTCTTAGAGATATATTTTTGGCTTGAACGTATTTTTCTGTAGTTCTTCACTCAAATGAAATCAACATATTAATAGCATCTTTCTTGGCCATTATCTATAATTGCATTCCCCAGGCCTCCTGTCACCCTTTTTCTTCTTTCTTCATATTTATTTCTCCTTCACACTTACTACTATTTAATATTCTTTATTGAACTTATTTAATTTAGTATTGTCTGTTTTGTTTCACTGTAATATAAGCTTCTTGGCAATATGGAATTCATTTTCTCTCTCTCTCTCTCTCTCTCTCTCTCTCTCTCTCCACTTAAACAATGACTCATGCATAGACCTTGAAGAAGTACTCAGCACATAATTGGTGACCTATAAATATTTGTCAAATGAATTAAGTGATTCAACAGTACTATTAACAAGTATAAAGAATGATCAAAACCATTAGTCTATATTTCCTTACTAACACTATGCCCTAACCAGCTGAGTTAAAAAATTATAACCATTATTTTACAATCTGAAGGTACTAAAGTATCATGGCTGGAAACGTCTTTGGGGATCTCCCTGAGTAGTCCATTTATATTACAGATGAGGGCATTTAAACAGAGCTTTATGGCTATATAGTAGCAGAGCCAGGGTTAAATGCCACGTCTCCTGATTCCTAGTCTAGTGCTTTAGCTAACTTTGTACATTGCATTTTGATTTATAGCAAAATATATCAGTGACAATGTGAAGAATTTTCTTTATCCCTGAATTTTTGCAGCTTTACAAACCATTCTTTTTATGACAGGATCAAATATGATAAAAATCATGTTCTCTTTAATATTTAAAGGAAATACTGATCCAATTGTCATAAGCTTCATGTATACAACATGATTATTTGAAGAGTGAAGAATAAAATCTATCAGTTTACATATAGCTTGGTTTAATGTGTTTAATCCCAAGAGAAGATAAATTGTTTTATTCAATTTTTGCTGTATAATATTAATATATTTGTAGTCTCCATTTTCTTACCACATAATGATAATTGACAAAAATGTTGCTTTTAGCTACTGCTTGTGAGAAACCTATTTGGTGCTGTCTTTATAAGATCAAAAACATTTAGACTATGTTAATATTTACATTAGTAGCTTAGTAAGTATTAATCACAAAACAAAATATAAGATTTTAAAAATCTATTCCTTTTTCAATAGTAGTTTATATAAATACACTGTAGTCTCCCCTTACATGCAGGGAATAAGTTCCAAGACCCCCAGTAGGTTTCTGAAATGGCAGACAAACTTAACCCTATACATACTGTACTATGTTTGTTCTATGCATATGTATCTATGATAAAGTTTAATTTTATAAATTAGGCACAGGAAGAGGTTAACAACAATAAGTGATCGTAAAATAGAGCAATGATAATAATATCAAAAGCTATGTGAACATGGTCTTTCTATCTCGCAGTATCTTACTGCACTATACTCACCTCTTTTCAGACCATAGTTGACCATGGGTAACTGCAATTACAAAAAGCAAAACTGTGGATAAATGGCTACTACTGTATTATTTATCACAAAAGATATACAGTTACTTGAAACAGTAACACACACCTGTAATATATTTATTCAATTTACAAATAAGTTTAAATGATTATTTGATATGTAATTACATAAAACATATATAATTATGTTATATGATATATATACATAATACATAGAAACAACTTTATAATTCTAAAAAGCTCTTTTGGTCCAAAGGTTTTATCGATGTGTTGTATGTCTGTGTGTGTGTGTAACTATATAAAATATTCATATAATAATGACAGTATTATAGGCTGAATGCTTGTGTCCCCCTAAAATTTGTACATTGAAGTCTTAATCTCCAGTGTTATAGTATTTGGAGATAGGTTATTTGGGATGTAACTAGGTTTAGATGACATGAAAGTGGAGTCCCCATGATAAAATTAGTGCCTTTTTAAGAAGAGAGAGAGGCCAGGCACGGTGGCTCACACCTGTAATCCCAGCACTTTGGGAGGCTGAGGTGGGTGGATCATGAGGTCAAGAGATCGAGACCATCTTGGCCAACACGATGAAATCCTGTTTCTGCTAACCATACAAAAATTAGCTGAGCATGGTGGCATGCACCTGTAGTCCCAGCTACTCGGGAGGCTGAGGCAGGATAATCACTTGAACCCGGGAGGCAGAGGTTGCAGTGAACCGAGATCATGCCACTGCAGTCCAGCCTGGTGACAGAGTGAGATTCCATCTCAAAAAAAAAAAAAAGAGGAGGGAGAGAGACATGAATGTAGAGCCTGATTCTATGTGCTTTGTTTGCATTTTCCCATTCAATACATATAAATATTTATAAAGTAGATACTACAATTTTTCTTATTTTAGAGAGGAAAAAAAAGTAAAGAATAAAAAGGTAAAATAAGTGGCTCAATATCAGATTTAAAAATTAAATTTGAGTCTGCCAAATTTCAGAGTGCAGTATCTGTACCATCATCTCATACTTTTAATGCAAGAAAGCCAAAGTAGAACCATATTTAAATATCTAGAATGTAAATAATATTATGCCAAATAGGAATATCAATGATTAGCCCAGCACTTCCTAGAACATTAATATCAGCTTGATGGAAATATTCTCACAGTTGTACTGCATTCTGAGATTCTCCCTATCCAATCATTTCTTCCTTCCCTCTCTCTTTCACAAATTTCAGATCAGTATCATCATCTGAAGGTGCTACCCACCATGTCTAGGTGTTTCCACTTTTTTTTAATCTTACAAGCTTTTTTCCTCAACAAATCTCAAGCATGTCTAACCTAATCCTTATGTCTTTTTCTCAGAGGACATAAACACATGCTGTAGTAATTCCCCATTAAGTAGTAATTTTCTCCATTACAGCAAACTTTTGGTCATTTGCCAACCAAAGCTCCATGTCTCCATTATCTGTCTCTGTTCTTCATTCCTTCTTTCTCAAACAAATATGTTTTTATCTCATTGTAGAGCAGCTGTGTCTCCTCACATTCCCACATATCTACCAAAACATATGTCTTAATGTGTAAGTTTCTAAGTGGGTTTATCAAATCACCTACCTAATAGAAGAGCTTTTTTGGAAGGAGTCATGACTATACAAGTTGCTAATAAATATAAGATTGTACCCATTATATTGCATACATAAAATATTTAGGAATAGACATAATAAGATATGACAGAAGCTATATTTATTAAATTGCTAATACTTGCAGAGAAACATAAAGGAAGTCCCGAATAAAGGAAAATAAAAACTATATTACTATGTAAGAAGACTTAATTTCAAAAATATTCCAATTTTTTCTCACATTAAGCTACAAAATCAAAATATCACAAGTGTTGTTGCCATAGCTTTTAATATAGTTTTTCCATTATTGTTGTTGACAACATAATTATAGCGATCATATAGAAAAATATAACCAGTAACGACCAGGGTAATTCTAGACAAAGAAGAGCAAGAGAGAATACTTCCCTTAAGAGAAACATCACTCTGTTTTTCAGGATGATTCATTACAGACTGCATTCAAGATATCTTTCAGTAAGGTCCCGCCTCCCTCCAGGCATTTATTCATAGAAGATTGTAGAGCAAAACAATTCATATATCTTCTAACCAGTGACTAAGATCTAAAGCTGAGGGTAGAATCTTCAAACAACCTACATTTTATAGAAAGTGAGGTATTCAAGGGGACAGAATACTCTGTTATGAGTTGAATTGTGTCCTCTCCAAATTTATATACTGAAGTTCTAAACATCAGTATCTGAGAATGTGATTTTATTTGGGAATACAGTCTTTGAATATATAATTTGTTAAGATAATTCAGAAAGGTATGATTGATGTCTTTATAAAAGGGGGAATTTGTACACAGGCTTACACACAGAGAGAAAACCACATAAATATGCAGGCAGCAATTGTGGTGATCCATTTTACATGACAAGTAATATCATAGATAGACAGAAAACCACAGGAAGCTGGGAGGAAGGACTGGAACACAGTCTTCCTCAGAGCCTCTAGAAGGAACCAACTCTGTTGACATCTTGATCTCAGATATCTAGCCTCCAGAGTGTGGGAAAATAAATTTTTGTTGTTTAAGCCACCCAGTCGGTGGTACTCTGTTACAAAAGCTCTAGTAAACTAATACATACCCTTTGCAGAGCTTATTAAGAATCATCTAGACAGGCTCTGCAATTCCCAGTGTACATAAACAGAAAACTAGGTAAAACTAGCACCTGATAAAGTGCTAGGCATGCACATTATTGGTTTCACCCCAGACCTACTGAATCTCCCTAACTATCACTGATTGGCATATTGGTGAAGAACTGGGGCAAAAAAATACTAATTAAATACTAGAAAGCAAGCATCAGTGGCCTCATGGAAATTTACCTTGTTAGAGAAGGGAAAGAGGTACTTTCTCACTCAGAAGATACATGAAGAGACTCTAAGAAATTCACTCTTAGACACTGGTGTTATCTTTCACTGAAGAAGATAGGCAACTAATTACCTTGCTAAATTTCTTATTAAATGGTAATCTACAGACCATCACCATCATCGTCACCTGATAAAGTGCTACGCATGCACATTATTGGGTTTCACCCCAGACCTACTGAATCAGAAACTCTAAAAATAGAGCTCCATTATCTATGTTGGAACAAACTGTCTTGGTGATTCTGATGCACATTAACATTTGTGGAACACCGACTTACACATTGGTTTACTGATTTTCCCCTGTGCCTATTTCAGCAGAAAAAATGAAAATTTGAGAGAAATATTTGAACAGAGAGGGGACAGTAACAACAAAGCAGGCCCTCTCAGTGTTGGGCATAATAGAGACGCATTGTTTTATCACGATGTAGTAGATGTCATAGAAGAATATGAGTCATCCTGTTGTTACTGTAGCCAGACGGGCTGGCTATGAAAAGAAGGAAACTCTAATGGTAATGTGCTATAGGGTATGCCCTTGAGCGTAAGAGATAAGTGGGTGTTAAAAAGTTCTTGCTAGAGTGTGCTCATCATAAATATTAGCTTAAGTCTGAATTTAGAACTCTGGGTATAGAAAATATCTTCTCTCCCAAAACATGGATTAACTTAACCTCAGGTAATGTTCTGCTGATGAGCTGACAAGTGAATGCTTAGTGGTCCTCACTATGGAAATTAGTCAGTTAAAGGGTCTGGAAGTTTGGCAGATCCCAACAGATAGTAGGCTGTAGCTATCGTCTGTGTATAAGAAAGATTTTTTTTATTATGGTAACATGTGCATTTAGAAAGGCTTAGAGATGTTTCATAGTGTAATCACAACTTTGTTACAACTTGCCTTGCTTTTACTAGCATAGCTTTCTCTTTTCTGTTTTTTTTTTTTTTTACAGGATGTAACATCAATTGAAATTATATTTTTATTTGGAGGCCAGAGAAACATGTTATGATCTGAACATTCAGAAGGCATACACAGACATGTAATATCTGTCAATTTAAATCCAAAAGTGAAATGCAAGATTCAGAAAGTAGTTCTTGAATTGTTGTAAGTTCATGAGATGAAAAAACTAATCAGCCTACAAACCAAACTGTAGTTAAAGAAGGCAGCTCTAAGATGGCAGGGCTTTGCATTAGCCACTATTCATACCAGTAATAAAAAACAGGCCACCAGCTATATAGAAAAAAATACTTTCATGGGCTTAGAAATGTAAAGGAATAAAGAAATTACCTAAACCATGCCTATATCTAGTGTAAGAGTTTCCTCCACAATTTTGCTATAGATGATCAATCAGCCATTGATGGTGGACTTCTTGTGATGAGAAGCTCATTGCTTCCTGAGAAAGACTGTATCATTTTAAACATTGCTGACTGCTCTGGAAGTTTGTCTATATATTGAACTGGACTTTGTTTCTCCATAACTTTCACTGATTGGCATATTGATGAAGAACTGGGAGGAAAAAATATGAATTAAATTGGATTGAAATTGGTCTTAGGCCAACCCTCTAAGGCTATACCAATTGGCATTACCTAGGTTTAGGACATTAGTCATAATGAATTTTATAATGAAATACATATTTGTTAATGTCTAAAGTGGAACAAAATAAATTACATGCAGGACTGTAACTGGAAGTTTAAATAAAATAGAGAGATAAAAGACCTTGGCAGGGCATGGTGACTTATACCTGTAATCTTAACATTTTGGGAGGCTGAGGTTGGTGGATCCCTTGAGCTCCGGAGTTGGAGACCAGCCTGGGCACCATGGCAAAACCCGATCTCTACAAAAATCACAAAAAGTTAGCTGGGTGTGGTGGTGCTCGGTTGTGGTCCCTGCTACTTCAGAGGCCAAGGTGAAAGGATCACTTGAGCCCAGGAGGCAGAGGTTGCAGTGAGCCAAGATCTTGCCAATGCATTCCAGCCTGGATGACAGAGCAAGACCCTATATCATAAAAAATAAAAATAAAAGACCTTTGGAATAGTAAAGTGCTACATAAGTTGTAATGAATTATTGTCAAGGCACTGGCGCTGCCTGCCCTTAACATCAAGATTTTACCATGTAAAACAGAAAAGGATGATGTTGCTGTATAAGTGAAGATGGAATGTCCTGAGCCCCATATTTCTCTGCAGATATTCATGTTTCATTGTTTTTAATCTCTACCCATCTATGTCACAAAAGGAATCAAGGCAATTTATATAGACAGTGGCACATAGTTGATATCATGTACTAGAAATTCAAGGTGGGCAATTGGTAGTGTTAGATGAGTATTCTGTGAGCGATGTCCTTGTTGTACCTGAAATAGTTTAACATTGGTTGAATGGATAAATTAAGCAAAGAGAATTGAATGTTGGGCCAGGTGTGGTGGCTCACGCCTGTAATCCCAGCACTTTGGGAGGCCAAGGCAGGTGGATAACGAGGTCAAGAGATCTAGACCATCCTAGTCAACATGGTGAAACCCCGTCTCTACTAAAAAAAAAAAAAAATACAAAAAATTAGCTGGGCATGGTGGCGCCTGCCTGTAATCCCAGCTACTCAGGAGGCTGAGGCAGGAGAATTACCTGAACCCAGGAGGCGGAGGTTGCGGTGAGCTGAGATCGCGCCATTGCACTCCAGCCTGGGTAACAAGAGCGAAACTCCGTCTCAAAAAGAAAAAAAAAAAAAGAGAGAATTGAATGTTATAAAGGGATATTTTTGATCAATTGGGCCACTGTGTGCCATGAACATTTGTCCCTAAAGTATCAACATATCTTCCTAGTGTGAGAAATCCTATGATCCAAATCATTTTCCAAACAAGTATAACACATGAACTTGAATTAGTTTATAAATATTGTAACACTGAAAAGAACAGTGTGTTTTTCCAATAAGGAAGGATTGCCAAAAATATCTATAACTTTTAGACACTCTGGGACAGAAGAGAACCCACTGCTTTTAAGGGAAGGACCCAATCCTGGCAGTATTCATCACCTGCTAACTGAAGAGCCCAGGGGCTCTTAATAACCAGCAATGATACCTAGATACTATTTTGCGTACCATTAATACTTCGCCTATAAGGACACAGATAGACTGAAAATGAAGCAATGGAAAAAGATTATATGCAAATGAAAACCAAAAGAGAGCAGGAGTGACTAGATTTCTATCAGACAAAATAGATTTCAAGACAAAAACTATAAGAAGAGACAAAAAGGTCACTATATAATCATGAAGTTGTCAATTTAACAAGACAATATAACAATTTTAAATATATATTCCCAACACTAGAGCACCCAGATATAAAAAGCAAATATATTGCAGACAGAGAAATATCTCAGTATGACAATAGTTGGGGTCTTCAACACCCCACTTTCAGCATTGGACAGATATTCCAGAGAGAAAATCAACAGAGAAATATCAGACCTAATCTACACTATAAATGGATTGAATATATATTTACAGAATATATCATCCAACAGCTGCAGAATACACATTCTTTTCTTCGGCACATGGATTATTTTCAAAGACAGACCATATGGTAGGTCACAAAACAAGACTTATAACATTCAAAAAATCCAAATAATATCAAGCATCTTCTCTGACCACAATGGAATAAAACTAGAAACCACGAACAAGAGGAATTTGAGAACCTATAAAAACATGAAAATTACACAACATGTTTCTGAATGACTTGTGTGTCAATGAAGAAATTAAGAAAAAAATTGAACTTCTTGAAACAAATGATAATGGAAATACAACATACCAATGCATAGAATACACCAAAATCAGTACTGAGAGGAAAGTATATAGCTATAAGCCTACATCAGAAAACATGAAAAACTTCAAGTAAACAATCGAATGATGCATCTTTGAAAACAAGAAGAGCAATAGAAAACCACACCATAATAGGAAAAAAAGAAATAAAGATCAGAGCAGTAATAAATATAAATAAAGAAAACAATTTAAAAGATTAAACAAAGTTTTTAAGAGTTAAACAAAATTGACAAATCTTCAGCAAGACTAAATTTCAAAAGACAAGATCCAAATAAAACAGAAATGAAAAAAGACATTACAATATTAGTAATTTGTAATACTGCAGAAATTCAAAGCATTATTAATTGCTACTATGAGCAGCTATATGCCAATGAATTGGAAAATCCAGAAGACATGAACAAAATCCCTAGACACATAAAACCTGGCAAGATTGAATCAGGAAGAAAGGCAAAATCCAAATAGACAAATAACAAGCAATGATTTTGAAGCTCTAATAAAAAAAAAAATCCCCACTAAAGAAAACCCTGGAAACCAATGGTTTTACTGCTGAATTCTGTCAAAGATTTGAAGGAGAACTAATACCAATCCTACTCAAACTATTCTGAAAAACACAGGAGGAGGGAATAATACTTCCAAACTGTTGCCAAAAGGCCAGTGTTACCCTGGTACCAAAAGCAGACAAAGATACATCAAAATGAAGAAAACCACAGGCCAATACCTCTGATGACTATTGATGCCAAAATCCACAAGAGTCTAGCAAATGAATTTAACAATACTTTAGAAAGATTATTAATCATGACCAAGTCGGATTTATCCCTGGGATGCAAGGATGGTTCAACACACACAAGTCAATCAATGTGATAAATCATATCAACAGAATGAAAGACAAAATACATATGATCATTTCAATTGATGCTAAAGAGCAATTGATAAAATTAAACGTCCCTTTATGATTCAAGAAATCATCAAGAAACTGAGTATAGAGGAAACATAACTCAACATAATAAAAGTTATATATGACAGACACACATCTGGTATCATAACAAATGGGGAAGAATTGATAAGCCTTCTCTTTAATATCTGAAATATGACACATAGACCAAAGGAACAGAATAGAGAACCCAGTAACAAATTCACACACCTAAGTGAACTCATTTTTGACAAAGGTGGTAAGAACATTCCCTGAAGAAAATGTCTTTTCAATAAACCATGCTATGAAAACTTGAAATCCATATGCAGAAGAATGAAACTAGACCCCTATCTCTCACCATATGGAAAAATAAAATGTAAAGGAAATAAGGCTTAAATATAAGTCCTCAAAAAATCAAACTACTAAAATAAAACATTGTGGAGAATCTACAGAACATTAGTCTGTACAAAAATTTATTGAGCAATACCCCATGAGCACAGGCGACCAAAGCAGAAATAGACAAATGAGATCATATAAAATTACAAAGCTTCTGTACAGCAAAGGGAACAATCAACAAAGTGAAGAGACAACTCACAGAATGAGAGAAACTATTTGCAAACTACCCATCTGCCAAGGGATGAATAACTGGAATATATCAGGAGTGCAAATATCTCTATAGGAAAAAGTCCAACACTCTAATAAAAAAAGGGCAAAATATTTTAATAGACATTTCTCAAATGAAGATATAACAATGGCAAACAGGCTTATGAAAACGTGTCAACATAATTGACGATCAGAGAAGTGCAAATTAAAATCGCAGAGGCAACATCTCATCCCAGTTAAAATGACTTCTATCCAAAAGTGAGACAAAAACAAATGCGGCAAGGATGTGGAGAAAATGGAACACTTGTACACTCTTTGTGCAAATGTAAATTAGTACAGCTACTATGGAGAACAGTTCAGAGGTTCCTCAAAATACACAAAATAGAGCTACCATATGAGCCAGCAATCCCTCTGTTGGTTATACACAGCCCCCCCAAAAAACAATCAGTATATCAAAATAAAAAACAAAAAATCTGTGCTCAAATTTTTGTTGCAGCTCTGCTCCCAGTAGCCAAGATTTGGAAGCAATCTAAGTGTCTATCAATAGATAAATAAACAAAAAGTGGCACATGTACACGATGGAGTACTATTCGGTCATAAAAAAAGAATAAGGGGCTGTCATTTGCAATAACATGAGTGGAATTGAAGGTTATTAAGTGAAATAAGTCAGGCACAGAAAAACAAGCACTACATGTTCTCACTTATTTGTTAGATCTAAAAATCAAAACAATTGAACTCATGGATGTAGAGAGTAGAAGGGTGGTTACCATAGTCTGGAAAGTGTAGTGAGGTGATTGGGGGTAGGCAGGCATGGTTACTGGATCCAAAAAGTAGAAAGCATGATAAGACCTACCATTTGATAGCACGACAAGGTGACTATAGTCAATAATAATTTTACCTTTTAAAATAGCTAAAAGATCACAATGGGTTTGTTTGTAATACAAAAGATAAATGCTTGTGGGCTGGATGCCCCATTCTCCATTATATAATTATTTCACATTGTCTGCTTGCAACAAAATATTTTATGTACCTTATAAATATATGCCCCTACTATGTACCCACAAAAATTGAAAATTAAAAAATTTAGAAAATTTACATTAAAAAGGGAGCATTTTAAAAGACTGTATCTTTCTGTGACATTACTATTTACCCAGCCATATAACTGAAGAATAATTTATTTGTAGGAAGAGGAAAGGAAGTCACCATGACACTCATTTAGGGCATATCCTCATTTTACAAAGAGTAAATCAAATTATAGCAAGCCCCCCAACTAACACAGCAGACTGGACAGGCATGAGTTCAGCCCAGCCATTTGGCTTTCAAGAACTCATTGGGGGCCGGGCGCGGTGGCTCACGCCTGTAATCCCAGCACTTTGGGAGGCCGAGGCGGGTGGATCACGAGGTCAAGAGATCGAGACCATCCTGGTCAACATGGTGAAACCCCGTCTCTACTAAAAATACAAAAAATTAGCTGGGCATGGTGGCGCGTGCCTGTAATCCCAGCTACTCAGGAGGCTGAGGCAGGAGAATTGCCTGAACCCAGGAGGCGGAGGTTGCAGTGAGCCGAGATCGCGCCATTGCACTCCAGCCTGGGTAACAAGAGCAAAACTCCGTCTCAAAAAAAAAAAAAAAAAAAAAAAAAGAACTCATTGGGATGAAAATCCTCCCCAAAGTAGTCTAATTCAAAAACAAGCAGTAAGGATATTCTGAGAAAAGTCCTTGAGGAAAAGTTAAGAATACTCGCAGTGATCTAATTACAACAATGTGCTTAGAAGTATAAAAGCAAAAATCATTGAAGAGAAACTCTGCCTAGTTTCTAGACCAAAGTGATCAGAATTAAAATGGATTCAGGTTGGGAGCAACAAGGGGCTGCTCTTCTACAAGCTATTGATCACTTCTATTGGTCTGTGATGACCATTCTGAAGAGAAACAGATGTACTCTACTGTGGTTTGATAAATTGACAAAGAAAGGACTAGAATCCTGATATGATTCCTAATCCAAAGCACTCTTCTCTAAACCAGTCACACAGACATTAACAGAAATGCTTAATGCAGATTAAATGATACAACAATGGATTTTATAATGTTTTCTTTCATGACCTTTTTAAAAAATATATAGCTTAGCATAAGAAAATTGCCCCGGGTCTGCTCGCTGATGTAGCTAATAGCTTTAGCACCTGCCACATTTTGCAAGTGCAGGATGGACTTTTCATTACGTGCAGGGTTACAGACTCTTTATACAGATGTAACCCTTTTTCACAAGAATGTTTCAGAGACTCACTTGGAAATCTGATTCATCCTCAAATGAGCTACACTTAGAAATGAAATTTTCGGCGGCTTCCTCAGCATTTATGAAATTGAATATTGCACATTTGAAAATATATTTGAAATTTTGCTGAGAAGAAGAAGATAAATTCACACCAGGGAAAGTGGTATTTTGGTAGAAAATATCTATGCTGATGATAAGTGTCAATGACAATTTGTTGTTGTGACATAAAATTTCAATGGACTGGATATTTAGAAACATGCATTCAATCAACATTTCCTCTTTTTCTGGGGAGAAATGCCTTTTGGTGTATAGTTATTATCTTGTTTCTGTTGAACTTGAGAAATATTATGTGGGTTTGATTGGTCTGCTCTTCCAATGCTAAGTGCTAAACCGGTCTTATCCAAGCCTTAATTTTAAAATATGCCATTAGAAACTGCAAATGCAATGAACACAAAACTCCAGTATTTTTGGCGTTTTCTTAACTATGTGTCTGTCGTACTGACAGCAGCATTGCACTACTGTTAACTATTGCTTTGCCTTCTGAATCTGATTACTATTATGATTTTTTAAAATTGGATTGAAGCAGATAAGAGATGTCTATTTGACTGTTGACCCTAGTATCATATAGTGCTAGAAAGGGCTTATTGGTTTTCAATACTTTTTAATAATAAAGAAGAAACAAAAAGATAAGTAATTGTGAGGAGGCAAATAACTGTGGGATTCTGACTCCCTACCTTTGTGAACTTGTTGAGGATAAGCACCATAGCTTCATCAGCTGCTATATTAGTGAGTGATGGATGGTAATCACCAAACACATTTCTACTAGTGAAATGAATTAATAAACAAAATTCAATGCTTGTCTTTCCCTCTGCATTTTTTTTTTGTTTTGTTTTAGCAAGTACCAGTTCATTCTGACTTTTAGGACATCCCCAGTCCATTACTTGTTTCAAAGAAAGATCAATAGGCATTTGAGGATTCTATTGAAAATGAAAGAAAAAATACTAGGCAGAATTTAGTAGCATCACCTATGGTGTATTATTGGTATGCAGTACAAATAATACAATGGTTTTAACATTGCTAAGGCAACAAGATCTAAAAAATATTTGATAAAGTTCAGCTGATTCTGTTGGTTCTCAGGTTTGCTTATACATTATAGAAATCAGATGTAGGCTTTTGTATGTCAGTCCACTAGACTGTTGCATGTAGTAGCCACCTCTCAAAATATTTTTATATATCTGGGTAAATTCACCTTGGAAACTCATAAAGTGAAAGGCATCTCTCCTAAGAAACCTGTACAATTATATATGATGTCCCCTGATAACTGATTACTCTTTTGCATGTCAGTGATTTCCAAATATTCTGACTTTCTAGTTTCAAGTTCACAGAGATTATGTACATTAATTCTGGAGTCTAGTTCTTCAATTTTCAGATAAGCTGTTTTGTTCAGCAAGGTTGTAAATCGTTTTTAGCAATGGCAACATATTTTAAAGATGTATTTAAAACCTTTGGGTATTACAGATTGAGTATATCAATTCCAAAAATTTGAAACCCCAAATGCTCCAAAATCTAAAAGTTTTTGAGCACCAACATAACACTCAACAGAAATTCTCATTAGAACATTTTGGATTTGGGGTCTTGGATTTCTAGATTTGGAATACACAACCAGTAAATATAATGCAAATATTCATAAAGCCAGAAAAATAGTAAAAAATCTCATTCCAAGCATTTCATGTAAGGGATACTCACTTTATCGCTATCCATAGCCATTCCAAGATCCTTTATTGTCCCTAAATTTCCCACTTTTTGTAAAATTTCTTCAAAACCGAGGAACAGACTCCTTAGAGCAAATCTAGCTCCTTCCGTTGCTTCGAGACTAGGCGTTTTAACACCATTAAACAATTCTAATGACAGGTGTGAAACAATTATCATGACAGGTGTGATGCTAACTATCCAAAGGCTTTTTTTATCTTGACTTCCTTCTTAATTCAGGGCCTGTCCATTATAGTCTTAAAATTCTCAAATGGTTTTAGTAACAATTTGCCCAAAGGCATGAAATTGTCATCTATTGCACACACCATCTCTGGAGGTAGCTGCAAGCTTTCTTCCAGGCTTTCTATAAAGAGTGGCCTTCCCCGTGGGAGTTCCAGCTGTCCCTAATTTTCTTGCTGGGGATGGCTGTAATTATCTGTGGCTGAGGTGAGAGCCCTCTTGTTGGGGTCAGATCTGGGGTAAATTTTAAAGTTAGATCTTCTAGAGCTACTACTTACTACTGCCCCAGTGCTTAATGTTTGACACTGATCAGTTAATTGGAAAGAGGATAGTGTTAAATTCATATTTGGAAAGATACCCACATCTTTATCTGTTAATTCTACTTTTGGATGTTTCAATTACACTGTCTTTAGTTGCCAAAGGATGTGAGCTGCTTCTTCACTGAAATGTCATAGAGCATAGTCACTATGCCCTAAAAATGAAATCAGAATTGAAAATAAAAGAATGGTCAGGATCAGCAATTAATGGGGCACAAGTTACAATTACCATCACAACCTTCACAGATTTCCCTCCATCAATCTCTAGAAGTGAGAGGGGTCTGATTGCTAAATGTCACTGGAGTACTTTTTTTGTTGTTATTTCTAAATTGCTAATTCTGTCAGGTCATTAAATGTATTGTGTTTGTTTCTTTGAATAATTCTCCAGTAGTTTTGCACATATGCTCTAGTGTCAACAGACTCCCATATGTTTTTAATTACGAATGATTGACAAAATGTTGCCTATTGGTAGTAGTAGAATTTATTCCAGTGTTTGTTATCACTCCTGGAATACCCAACCATCAACACATTTATTTTCCACCAACTTCTCACATACACCCTAGCAACTAAATGTAACTGGAGAAAAATACCAACATACAGATTGGTCTCACCTCAAAATTCATTTCCAGGACTCCCAAGTGAGCCTTCTCTTTCTCTCCAGAAATCTTGCTAAATTTTTCCTGGTGCTGTCATATTTACATTCTTTTATCTCAGCCATTACATTATACCTTATCAATTCTTAAACTTATGTTATCACCTTAATCCCAAGTTTACTGCAAAAATATGAGCAATCAGAAGAGAAATCACACGTTCTAACTATCAAACCTATCAAAGTATCTGCATCAATATAAGCAAACTATTCAAGTGGCATAGTAGATTACACTTCCTGCCTGCTCAAGTGTGTAACTCTAGTAAGTCTTTATTTTGAATTAACAATTGTTCACCTCCCTATTGTATCATATAGATCATCATAAAAACATGTTGGAATAGAAATGCTCTTCAGAAAAATTTAAACAAACAAAAACATAAACAAGAAAACGCTATTAATGTAACATGCTTCTAGAGTTATTGCCTATTTCTCTGTCCCTCTTTATACCCAAATGCACTTATCAATCTTCAGTCATATTTTCATTCAGCCTCTCAGCAGTCTCTCATACAATTGATCATCCATTCCTTTCATTCATTATTTTCCAATACGCCATTCTTTTGGTTCTACTCCTGCTTCTCTGGACACTGCTTTTTCGTTTATTTTTGTTGGTTTTCTTTATCCTCTTGACTTCTAACCGTAAGAGTGTCTCTGTGCTCTGTCTGAAATCCTCTATCCAGCAACATTAACACTCTAAATGGTCACATCGAACCTACTAATTCTTAGGCAAAAACAAAACACTGTGTTATCTTTAACTCATCTCTTTCTCTTATCATCATCTCTACTCCTCTAATCCATCAGCAAATCCTGCTGGATCTATCTTTAAAATATATCCAGATTGTGACCATTTTTGGCATCTTTCACTACTCTCACCCAAGCCTGTACAACCAATCACCCAAATTAATGCACTAGCTCTGTTTCCACTCTTTCTCTTATTCAGTCTATTGTTCATGAAGCACATAGAGCAATCCTTTTTAAAATGTTAATCAGTTCATATCCTTTACACAAAACTATCCAATGACTTTGCATCTTGCTTCGCTAAAGCCAACAATTAGACAATAGTCTACAGGCCCTATACGATAAGGTGTCTGCCTACTATTCTCATCTCTGCTCTCACTTTCCCTTTACTTCCCTTGGGTCTAGCCACCCAGGCCAACTTGCTGTTCCTTGAGCTTGCCAAACACACTCTTTCCTCAGGGTCATCGCACTCACTGTTTTACCTACTGGGAGAGTTCTTACCAAAGACATTTTATGTAATGTGCTCTCTCACTTCATTCAGGTCTCTGCATACATGTCACTATATGAAAGAGTATTTCTGCAGCCACTGTATAAAAATAACATCCACAAGTTATTCCCTATGACTCACCCCATATAATAAATTATTTTACACAACATCTTTCACAACACCACTTGACTAAACTAGATATTTTTTTCCCTGACTGTTGCTTACCATACATGCTGAAAGAAAAGTCAGAGGACTTGATATTATTAGGTGTCATACCCATAGTATCTAAGACATCATTTGGAATAGAGTAAGCCCTCAATGATAAATAGTTACTGAAAACATTAATTAGCCCACACCTGCTCTAACTGCCCTCTTTCTTATTATATACCTCAGAACCTCAGAGGCTTTATTCTTTGTATCCCCCCTGACCTAGCTTTTGGCATAGTTGGCTCATTCTTGGTATTCAAATATGAAATGAAATTTCTTATCATCAGAGAGGCTTTCCCTTATCATTCAACACAAATTATGCTCTATCCCAGCATCTCTCTATGCCATCATCTAGTTTTAATTAGCTTACAACAGTTTTTGCTAAGTACAGTTATCTTGTGTGTTAATTTACTTATTTATTATCTCTTCCCCAACATATTCCCAACGTGTGGGCCAGTATCTTTATTTAATGGTACTCAGTGATTGTTGAATTTAACAAATCCTAGAAAAATTGACGGTTCTCCATAGTCAACTCCACCTCTCTTAGACAGTTCATTACCTTGAACCATTGTCATTAGTCCTCTAGGGTATTGGCAAACAGAGGTAAGAAGTGCCCTGAACTACCAAGATTTCTGGGAAATAAACAAACAAGAACTTTATTTTGCCTATTGTTTTCTATTTGAATTTATTTAGTTGGGTTGGTTCTTTCATAGCCCTGACTTAAAATGTACTCTTTCCACAAATTTATGGTTATTTTTCAGGTACCACATAGACCTCTAGTCTTTTATTTCCAAATTATTTCAAGTTGGAATTTATCTAACCTCTTCAAACTCAGGACTCCAATTAGGGAACAGAATACAGTTGGCTGTTTTTGTTTGTTTGCTTACTTTGCATTTTCATATCCCTTACCCTGTCAGATACTTAAGACCTGAGATGAAGATGGCATATTGAAGATAAGTGGCATAGGCATAGTCTTACTTTTACCACAATTACCAACCAACGATGTATTACCTGGGCCTGGAAGGCATTTAAACCTGATTCCTTCTCTTGTATTCTGTGTGAAAGACATAAAAGACAAAGCAAGGCCAAAGCCAAGGACTGACTGATTAAATTAGTAAACATGCAATCATACATTTTTAGATTCAGAGAGTTCATTACACATATAACTAAGGAATAGTCAAAGATGCCAAATCCCCACAGTCTGTGTCTCACAAACTAAAAGGATGACACTGAAACAAAGAGGCTAGATGACTGCAGTGTGTCATGCGCTATGTTATTATGGAAGAAAGAAAGTTCTCACCTCAACATAACCTGAAGAGTTATGACAAACTGTCACATGATGGCCTCCCATGGAAAAGAAGCAGGGAAATGAATGGTGGTCTTGAGGCTGCTTCTTACAGGTTTCCTGTCCTTTTGTGTTTTGGGAACATCATAAGGTATTCCACCAAGAATAAGATGATACTCAGTTCAACCATTTGCCTATGGCTATGCAGTTATATACAAGGTTTGCCAGAGTACCTGGTGGAACCTTTCCCATAAATTCTGTAGTGCTGCTTGGATTCATCAGATTGCTCCACTGTTAATAGAGATCTTCATTTGCAGTTTTCTTGAGGTTCTTGGAACACTTTCCTTCAGTCTAGAATTCACTCCTCATTCTCAGCTCACTGTGTTCCAACCCCAATGTCAGTTATGTCTTAAATGCTCAGTCATCCCTTTGAAGTCCTTCTTGACAAGCTTGAGGTGAGGGGCAAGCTCCTAATTCTCATACCTTGATAAACAGGACTCATTGCAGACCCATGTCTTTCTCCAGCAATCATTTTCTCAAAGCCTATCAACAATCTCCAATTCATAACACAATTTATAGTCTCCAGGTGTTTAGATTTGTATGCATAGTCCTTCAAACTTGCTTTGCATCTAGGTCCAAAAGCTAGATTTGGCTTTTGCTATTTATCAACTTTGACTCTTTGTCTAAAGTTCATTTTTAATATTATCTTATACATAGTTATGTTATCCTAGAAAAACCATAATTGCCAGATAATTCATATCATTGATCACTTCTTCAATAAGCCACTCTAACTTAATAGTGTCCTGTAAGTCCCCTTGAGGTATACTTTTCAAACTAGTAGAATGCTGGAGATTTTTTTATTTTAATATTTTCACCTTTATTCAAAAGAAATTAATAATACACAATCAGCAGGTCCAGCAAAAAGAAAAATCAGGATCCCCTAGTAAGAAGACTAGGGCAAATATAACTCAATGAGAGGGTGAAGGTTGGAGGATATATTAGAAATTAAATATAAGTGAGCTATATCAAACTACAGCAGCTTCTGCAGGATTTGGTATTCCATTCTAGTTGAGGTACATACCATTCTGTCCTTCCTGGTTGACCATCACTTCATTGTGAGTCATCATAACTGATCAGGTTGTCATTTCCCTCAGGTTGATTTGAGTTGGCCAAAGCAGAACAAGAGACTACATTAGTGAATTTTTTAACATGAGGTCTAGTGTACTGCTAGTGTGGCATACCTGTTCAGCTAATACTACTTGTTGCTCCATTCATTCACTAAACACATTATCGAGTACTTTACTATCCCTCTGGTGTAAGTTTGAATTTTATTTGACATTTTTTTTTCATCACACCTCTATTGGATAAGCATTTTGATTGTGGGAGTCTGAGATTGAAATGATGACACAAAATGGTAGCTCTTAATAGTATGGTGCAAATCTCAGCCAGGGAAACACTTGTGGACTGTTCAGTAGGAGATTGAGAATGTGGTACCTCTGTTTTATGTGACTCATCCTCAATTCAGTGCACACATATATCAGGCATGGAAACAGAAAACTATTCCTAACTACTATTTTTCTCCTGATTTTCTCCTTCTGCACTGTAGGTTTTAGAAAATTTTCAAAATAAATGCTTTTTAAAACTAGTTCACAGGAACTAGTTGCAATCTTACAAACTTATCATTTTGAGAACCTAGAATGGCTCAAATCTTCACCCACTTGTGATTTTTTGACATTCTCAAAAGTCCCCAACTTTGGAATATTAAAATTGTGATTTTTTTCTTGGCAAGACTTTTTATATACAATCAGATTCCTCCCCATCAAAATGAGCTTAATGTGTACGCTTCTATTTGTAATTTTAAGCACACTAATGTTAGTTTGGCACCATTAGTTTTGGTGGCCTACAATAATTAATTTTAAATTCTAAAAACCTGGTTCAGTGTATATGGATTAAACAGTCTTTTCCCAGTCACCCATTTTTTAACATCTCCAGCAATTTTCTGTATGATTGAAGTCATTTCATTAGTGTGTATGCTCTCCAGTACCCCAGCTCCCCAGGGGTTTTAAATCAGCTTGTAGTGCCTCTTAACTTTTAGCATCATCCTGTTTACAGATATTTCCTGTACCAGCAGTGAGCCATGTGCTCTCCTCTATATATGAGTCTTTACACACTGTCATTACTATTGTCCCAAGCATGAGATGACTGTTTCTTATGTGAACTATACTAGATTTGTAATAATTCCAAACAACATAAATGTCACCAGCTTTGGTACATGGCTTAGCACATTACAGCTCAGGGTCAAATGCAGGCCACTACCTGTTTCTGTAAAATAAAGTTTAATTGGAAAACAGCAATGTTTATTTCTTTAAACACGTTTTCTGTGTCTGGTTTTTTTTTTTTTTTTTTAGGTCAGTGTCAGAGTCGAGTAGTTTTGAGAGAAGTGTATGCCCTGAAAAGTATAAGATACTTGGTATCTGGACCTTTAGAAAAAAAGGTTTGCCAAACTCTGCTTAAAAAACAGAATTGATCTCAATAAGCTAAGCACTTAAAGTCCAGTAGTGCCATACCATAATAATTGGCTTCAAATTTCCACTTCAAAATATTTTCATGCATTCAGTGCATTGGGCAGTTGGATAAGTCCATCAACCTGTGCTGGTTACTACTTGTTATGACGGCTTCTGTGCTGAAAATCTGACATTACAAGGAGTTACAGCATGTAGTGACATGCTTCCTTGATTCATTGCCCCAGCTAGGTAAACATCAACTTTCCAGCACAGATACAGACAGTTTTACAAATATGAATTTCTGATTAAAGCATTGGCAGGAACTTCCAGGTTCATTATAGCAGTATTAGAGTCCATTCATCCCAAAGGAGCAATGCTACTTACTGACAGGGAATATCTTGCACCCAGTACATTGCTAATTACTGTGCCTAGCAGAGAAACAGGTTGCACCTGAAGGATGGATAGATTTCACATCATATCCACTGAGCCTTAGGGAGATCTAGGTAAACTAGAACACTGCTTCTGAATTTTGAGTGAACAATAGAATCTCTTGAAGAGCTTTTAGAAAATACTGATGCCTAGGTTGTGTCCTAGAAGGAATAAATCAGTATAAAATTAATACCAATTCATAACTTATTTTAGGGAGTAATTAATAGAAGTCTAAACCTTCAAATGCCATTTCCCACTTGTTACCATTCCTGATAAATGCTGATGAAAACCTGTTTCCAAAAGAAAAAAAAAATTAGACTGACATAATTTTACCTTATATGTATTTTGTTTGTTTGAGCCATTTCAGAAACACCTTACTAGTATTCTCTCTCTCTCATTCCCAGTCCATGCAAAATACAAGCAAAAAACATCTTCTTAAAGTTTCCATTTAGATGAAATTAACCCTTCTGGGGATGCTCAAATGCTTTATAAATTCTTATAAATATCCCCATATCAAAAACTTCAAAGCTTACCTAATATTGGCAGAGTGCTTTCTATGCATTCACTGTGACACTACATTATCTCATTTATTAGGTCACAAAAGAAGTATCAAAACATTCAAAAAATTGAAATAATATCAAGCATCTTTTCTGACCAAATTGGAATAAAACAAAAAATAGCAAGAGGAATTTTGGAAACTAAAAGAAACATATGGAAATTAAACAATATGCTTCCAAATGACCAGTGTGTCTACGAAGAAATTTGAATCACTTCTCAAGACGAATTATGATTGAAACACAACATAGCAAAACCTATAGGATACAGCAAAACCAGTATTAAGAGGGAAGTTTCTAGCTATAAGTGTCTTTAACAAAAAACAAACAAGAAAAACTTCAAAGAAACAATCTAATGATTCATTTTAAGGAACCAGAAAAGCAAACATAAACCAAACCCAAAATTACTAGAAGAAAAGAAATAATAGAGATTAGAGCAGAAATAAATAAAATTAAAATTGAAAAAATACAAGGGATTAGTGAAGCAGCTGTTTTTATAAGTTAAAAAAAATGGAGAAACCTGTATTCAGACTAATTAAGAAAAAAAAAAGACAAGATCCAAATAAATAAAATCAGTGATACAAAAAGATATTGCAACTGATACTGCAGAATTTTAAAGGAACGTTAGTTGCTACTATGAGTTACTATATGCTAATGAATTGAAAAATATAGGGAAAATAAATTCCTAGACACATACAACCTACTAAGATTGGATCAGGAAGAAATGCAAAACCTGAACAGACCAAAAACAACTAATAAGACAAAAGCCATAATAAAAATTCTCCCAGTAAAGTAAATCCTGGCACTAGATGACTTCATTGCTTAATTCTACTAAACGCTTAAAGAACTAATAGCAACCCTACTCAAACTATTCCAAAAAATAGAGGAGGAAGGAATACTTCCAAACTCATCCTATGAGGCCAGGATAACACTGATACCAAAACCAAAGACACATCACACTCACACAAAAAATCACTACTGGCCAATATCTCTGATGAATTGATGCAAATATTCTCAATGCAATACTAGCAAACCAATTTCTACAATACATTAGAAAGATCATTTATCGTGACCAATGGGAATTTGTTACTTGGATAGAAGGATGGTTCATCATACCAAATCAATCCATGTGATGCATCATATAAATATCTAAATGACTTTTGGGTAAATAATGAAATTAAGGCAGATATGAGGAAGTTTTATGAAGTTAATGAGAACAAAGACAGAACATACCAGAATCTCTGGGACACAGCTAAGGCAGTGTTAAGAGGGAAATTTATAGCACTAAATGCTCACATAAGAATGTTAAAAAAAAATTAATTTAACAACCTAACATTACAACTAAAAGAACTAGAGAACCAAAAGCAAGTAAATCTCAAAGCTGGCAGAAAATAGGAAATAGCTAAAATCACAGCTGAACTGAAGAATATAAAGACACGATAAACTATTCAAAAGATCAATGAATCCAGCATCTAGATTTTTGAAAAAAAAAAAAAAAGCTAGATAGACCACTAGCTATATTAATAAAGAAGAAAAGAGAGACAATTCAAATAAACACAATCAGAAATGGCAAGGGGGATATTAACATGACTGTACAGAAATACAAAAAATAATCAGACAATATTATGAATACCTCTTTGCTCATAAACTAAAAACATCTAGAACAATAGATAAATTTCTGGGCACATACACCTTCCCAAGATTGAACCAGGAAGAAATTGAATCTTTGAATTGACCAATAGCAAGGCAAGAAATTGAGCAGTAATAAATAGCTTAAGAACAAAATAAAAGCCCGGTACCAGACAGATTTACAGCTGAAGTCTATCAGATGTACAAAGAAGAGCTGATATCATTTCTACTGAAACTATTCCAAAAAAAATGAGGAGAAGGAACTCCTTCCTAACTCATTTTATGAGACCGGCATCATCCTGATACCAAAACCTGACAGAGATATAAGAAAATAAAATTTCAGACCAACATTCTTGATGAACATTAATGCAAATATCCTCAAAACATACTGGCAAACCAAATCTAGAAGAACATAAAAAGCTTATCCATCATGATCAAGTAGACTTTATTCCTGGGATGTAAAGTTGTTTCAACATAAACAATTTATTAAATGTGATTCAACACATAAAAATAACTAAAGACAAAAACACACGATTATCTCAATAGATGCAAAACAGGCTTTTTATAAAATTCAACATCTATTTCTGTCAAAAATTATCAATACACCAGTTATTGAAGGAACATACCTCAAAATAATAAGAGTCATCTATGCAAATCACATAGCCAACATCACACTGAATGGACAAATGCTGAAAACATTCCCCTTAAAAATGGAGATGTGACAAGGTTGCCCTCTCTCACCACTCGTACTCAATATAGTATTCAATGTCCTGGCAAAGGGTAATCAGGCAAGAGAAAGAAATAAAGGGCATGCAAATTGGTAAAGAGGAAGTCATACTACCTCTATTTGCAGATGACATGCTTCTATATCTAGAAAACCCCACAGACAGCCCCATAGCTTGTTAAGTTGATAAACAACTTCATCTAAGTCTCAGAACACAAAATGAATGTGTAAAAATTACTAGCATTCCCATATACCCATAACAGTCAAGCCAAGAGCCAAATAAGGAATGCACTCCCATTCACAATTGCAACAAAATGAATACGGTAACTAGGAAAACAGCTAACTAGGGAAATGAAAGATGTCTGCAGAGAGTACTACAAACCACTGTGCAAATAAATCAGAGATGACAGAAACAAACAGAAAAACATTCTATGCTCATGGACAGGAAGAATTAATATTGTTAAAATGACCATACTGCCCTAAGCAATTTATAGATTCAATGCTAGGCCTATTTCACTACCATTAATATTCTTCATAGAACTAGAAAAAAGACTATTTTAAAATTCATATGGAATCAAAATGAGCTTGAATGGCCAAGGAACTAAGCATAATAAAATATAAAACAAACAGCAACAACAAAAAACAAAGCTGGAGGCATCATGCTACCTGACTTCAAAATGTACAAAAGGGCTACAATAACCAAAAGAGCATGGTACTGGTACAAAAACAGACACATAGACCAATGGGACAGAATTGCAAACCCATAAGACTGCACACCTACAAATATCTGATCTTTGACAAACCTGGCAGAAACACACAATGGGAAAAGGATTCCCTATTCAATAAATGGTGCTGAGATGACCTACTAGCCATATGCAGAAGATTGAAAGTGAACCCCTTCCTAACACCATATGTTAAAATTAAATCAAGATGGATTAAAGACTTATATGTAAAATCCAAAATTATAAAAATCCTGTCAGACATCCTAGGCAGTATTACTTAGGACATCGGCACAGGGAAAATTTTTATGACACAGATGCTAAAACCAATTGCAACAACATCAAAAATTGACAAATGGAATCTAATTAAAATAAAGAACTTCTGCATAGCAAAAGAAACTATTATCAGAGAGAACAGACAACCTGCAGAACAGGAGAAAATTTTTGCAAGCTATCCATCTGACAAAGGTCTAATTTCCAGAGCCTACAAGTAACTTAAATTTACAGAAAAAAGGCAGAAAAACCCATTAAAAAGTGGGTAAAGGACATGAAAAGACACATCTTGTTATGGTTTGGCTGTCTCCTCACCCAAATATCAACTTGAATTGTATCTCCTAGAATTCTCACGTGTTGTTCAAGGGAACATAAAGAGGTTTAGGACTTACAGTTCTGCATTGCTGGGGAGGCTTCACTATCATGACAGAAGTGAAAGGTACTTCTTACATGGCAGTTGCAAGGGAGAGGTAACTGAATCATGGGAACTGGTCTTTCCCATGCTATTCTACTGGTACTGAATAAATCTCACGAGATCTGATGGGTTTATCAGGGATTTTCACTTTTGCTTTTTTCTCATTTTTCCTTTGCCACCAGCATGTAAAAAGTTCCTTTCGCCTCCCACCATGATTCTGAGGCCTCCCAGCCATGTGGAACTGTAAGTCCAATTAGATCTCTTTTTGTTCCTAGTTTCAGGTATATCTTTATCACCAGTGTGAAAATGAACTAATACAGTAAACTGGTACCAGTAGAATGGGGTGTTGCTGAAAAGACACCCCAAAATGTGTAAGTGACTTTGAAACTGGGTGACAGGCAGAGGTTGGAACAGTTTGGAGAGCTCAAAAGAAGACAGGAGAATGTGGGAAAATTTGGAACCTCCTAGAGACTTGTTGAATGGCTTTGACAAAAATCCTAATAGTGATATAAAAACAGTAAGGTCCAAGCTAAGTTGGTTCAGATGGAAATGAGAAACTTGTTGGAAACTGGAACAAAGGTGACTCTTGTTATGTTTTAGCAAAGAGAATAGTGGCATTTTGCCCCTGCTGTAGAGATTTATGGTACTTTGAACTTGAGAGTGATGACTTAGGGTATTTGGTGGAAGAAATTTCTAAGCAGCAAAGCATTCAAAAGGTGACTTGGATATTCTCTGCCTGGATTATCCTTTCCTTCTTGTTTTCAATAGCTGTAATTCAGACTACTCCTTAAGACCCTACCATATATTGCCTCCACACTGTTTATCTGATCCTCCCAGGAGGCAGAGGCTACAATGAGCCAAGATCATGCCACTGCACTCCAGCCTGGATGACAGAGCAAGACTCCAGTGGGGAATATGTTCAAAGTGCTGGTTTTACCTGATGGAGATAAAAGAATATTTATCATGGGCAGTTTCCAAAGCCACAGAAGAGATGTGTGCTCCAGAACTGTGTTTCTCAGCCTTTTTTTTTTTTCTTTTTCATTATTGTACATCTATGGAGAAAAAAAATTATTTGAACTTTAAATTAATAAATTTTAATTGGAAATTAAATTTCTCTCTAATGAGAGAAATTAAGTACTAAGGACTATCTCTTACCCTATCCCCCAAAGTGGGAAAAATGCTTCCCTTCTTTAAACACCTTAATAAACATCTTAAATAAATAAATAAAAAAGGTGACTTGGGTACTGTTAAAAGTATTCCACTTTAGAAACCAAACAGAGCATAAAAGTTGTGAAATTCGCAGCCTGATGATCCAGTAGAAAAGAAAAACCCATTTTTTGAAGAGAAACTCAAGCTGGCTGCAGAAATTTGCATAAGTAGCAAGGAGCCTAAAGTTAATTCTCAAAACCATGGGGAAAATGTCTCCAGGCCATGTCGGAGACCTTCACAGCAACTCCACCCACCACAGTAGCAGAGGAGGAAGAAAAAGTTGTTTAATAGGGTGGGCCCAGGGTCCCCGTGCTGTGTGCAACCTAGGAACTTGTTGCCCTGTGTCCCAGACACTCCAGCCATGACTGCAAGGGGCCAATGTAGAGCTTGGGCTGTGGCTTCAGAGGGTGGAATCCCCAATCCGTGCAGGTTCCATGTGGTGTTGAGCCTACAGGTGCACAGAAGTCAAGAATCGAGGTTTGGGAACCTCTGCCTAGATCAGAAGATATTTGGAAACGCCTGGATGCCCAGGCAAAAGTTTGCTGCAGGGGCAGGCCCTCATGGAGAACCTCTGCTAAGACAGTGCAGAAGAGAAATGTGGGGTCAGTGCCCCCACACAGAGTCCCTACTGAGGCTCTGCCTAGTGGAACTGTGAGAAGAGGGCCACTGTACTCCAGACCCCAGAATGGTAGATCCACCAAAAGTTTTTCCTATGAACCTGGAGAAACAACAGACACTCTGTGACAGCACGTGAAAGCAGCCAGAAGGGAAGCTGTACCCTTCATAGCCACAGTGGGGGAGCTTCCCAAGACCGTGGGAACCCAGGTCTTGCATCAGCTTGACCCAGATGTGAGACCTAGAGTCAAAAGAATACCATTTTGGAGCTTTAATGTTGGACTGCCCTGCTGGATTTGAAACTTGCATTGGGCCCTCTAACCCCTTTGTTTTGGCCAATTTCTCCCATTTAGAATGGCTGTGTTTACCCAATACCTTCATCTTCATTGTATATCCAGGAAGTAACTAACTTGCTGTTGATTTTACAGGCTCATTGGCAGAAGAGACTTACCTTGTCTCAGATGAGACTTTAAACTGTGGACTTTTAGATTAATGCTGAAATGAGTTAAGGGAACTGCTGGGAAGGCATGATTGGTTTTGAAATATGAGATCAGGAGATTTAGAGGGGTCAGCAGCAGAATGATATGGTTTAGCTGTGACCCCACCCAAATTTCATCTTGAATTTTATCTCCCAGAATTCCCATATGTGTAGGAGGAACCCAGAGGGAGATAATTGAATCATGGGGGCCAGTCTTTCCAGTGCTATTCTCCTGATAATGAATAAATCTCCTGAGATCTCATGGGTTTATTAGGGGTTTCTACTTTTGCTTCTTTCTCATTTTTCTCTTGCTACTGCCATGTAAGAAGTACCTCTCACTTCTGTCATGATGGCGAAGCCTCCCCAGCAATGCAGAACTGTAAGTCCTAAACCTCTTTACGTTCCCAGTTTCAGGTACGTCTTTATCAGCAGTGTGAAAATGAACTAATACACTTCTCAAAAGAAGACATACATGTGGCCAACAAACACATGAAATTAAGCTCAACACCACTGATGATTAGAGAAGTGCAAATCAAAACCACAATGAGATACTATCACATACCAGTCAGAATGGCTATTACTAAAATACCAAAAATAAAATAAAATAAAACTCTGACAATATGGGCTGATGTATATATGACTATATATGGAATACATTTACCTGACAAATATGTTAAATATTGGGAAGTTTATCTATTATTATTATTATTCTTTTGACAGCATTTCCCTCTTGTTACCCAGGCTGGAGTGCAATGGACACATCTCTGCTCATCGCAACCTCCGCCTCCCTGGTTCAAGTGATTCTCCTGCCTCAGCCTCTTGAGTAGCTGGGATTACAGCATGCGCCACCACACCTGGCTAATTTTGCATTTTTAATAGAGACAGGGTTTCTCCATGTTGGTCAGGTTGGTCTTGAACTCCCAGCCTCAGTTCATCTGCCCACCTCAGCCTCGCAAAGTGCTGGAATTACAGGCATGAGCCACCGTGTCTGGCCTCATTATTATTTCACTAAATGGTTGTTTTTGGTACTGAGATTTACTAAAATTTATGTTTCAGTTTTCTTTCTTCTTGATTATCTTTGTTTCTTTCTATTTTTTTTTTTTTAACATGGGCACATACTAACAAAAAGGCGAAATTTTCACGTTGGGGGAATGTAGTCTACTAGACCTTAAACCAATTTCCAGGGTGTGACCAATACAAGTCCCAAATGTATAAGCTGAAAAAAGACTTTAAGGAAATGGTAAAGAAGTTACTTTGCTAAGCTAAAAAATACAGGATTAGGATAAAGGGCAGATCCAGACCCTGATACTTGATTTCTTTATGTAAGGTTTACACCTTGTTTAGCATAACTGAAATTGTAACCCCCAGTACAGAACTACTTGACTGATAATAATTTTAAGGCAATTATAGATTTTCATATTTTTAAAAATCAATCTCAATTCATCTATCTACCTATCTATATTTCTGTAAGGTAAAACAAAGCATAATATTGGTCATATCATTATGTATGTATTTATATGTATAATACAAATATATATTCAATTTTTTTTCTAGAAACTATTCAGTAAATGTAAGGCTTTTAAATGCATGAGATTCTGGCAAAATTATCTAAACTTATAATTTGTCTTTTAATCACAGATGTATTTAATTTTTAAATACAATTCAAGAATATATGACTTTTGTGAATTAAAATGGAAAAGCTACTCAGGTAAATCCTTGCTGTCATAGGGCTAAAAAATACTTTTATAAATCAATCCAAAAGCTTCAGATCATGCAGAAATGTACTTGTCTATTATTTTCATTACTCTAGAATTTGACACAGCCAGACGATATCATCCTGCCCCAGGCCCCTCACAAATTGCATGTTCCTTTCACATTTCAAAACCAATTATGCCTTCTCAACAGTCCCCAAAATTCTTAATTAATTCCAGCATTAACCTAAAAGTCTAAGTCCAAAGTCTCATCTTAGATAAGGAAAGTCCCTTCCACCTATCAACCTGTCAAATCAAAAGCAAGTTAGTTACTTTCTAGATACAATGGGGGTAGAGGCATTGGGTAGATATACCCACTCCAAATGGAAGAAATTGGCCAAAACAAAGGGGCCCCAAGAAAGTCCAAAATCCAGTGGGGCGGTCAAATCTTAAAGCTTCAAATTGATTTTCTTTGACTCCATGTCTCACATCCAGGTTACGCCTATGCAAAAGGTAGGCTCCCATGGCCTTAGGCAGCTCCAACCCTGTGGCTTTGCAGTGTACAGCCCCTCTCCCAGCTGCTTTCATAGGCTGGCATTGAATGTCTGCAGCTTTTCTAGGTGCATGGTAAAAGCTGTCAGTGGATCTATTGATAACATTCTGGTAGCTGGAGAATGGTGGCCCTCTTCTCACAACTTCACTAGGCAGTGCCCCAGTGGGGACTCTGTGTGGAGGCTCCAACCCCACATCTCTCTTCTGCATTGCCCTAGCAGAGGTTTTCCATGAGGGTTTCACCCCTACAGCAAACTTCTGCCTGGATATCCAGGCATTTCCATATATCTGAAATTGAGGCAAAGGCTCCCAAACCTCAGTTCTTGACTGATGTGCACCCACAGGCCCAACTCCACATGTAAGCCACCAAGGCTGAGGCTTGCATCCACTGAAGCAACAGCCTGTGTTGTACATTGGTCCCTTTTAGCCATGGCTGGGATGCAGGGCACCAAATCTCTAAACTGCACAAAGCAGCAAGTCCCTAGGCCCATCCCAGGAAACAATTTATTCCTCCTAGGCCTCTGGGCCTGTTATGGAAAAGGCCACTGTAAAGACCTCTGACTTGCCCTGGAGACATTTTCCCCATTCTCTTGGTGAATAACATTTGGCTCCTCAATACTTACACAAATTTCTGCAGGTGGCTTAAATTTCTCCTCAAAAAATAGGTTTTTCTTTTCTATAACATCATTAGGCTGCAAGTTTTCTAAACTCTTATACTCTGCTTCCCTTTTAAACATAAGTTCCAATTCACCTTTGTAAATATATAAAAGTCATCTTTGTAAATATATAAAATGGAATGCTTTTAAGAACACCCAAGTCACATCTTGACTGCTTTGCTGCTTAGAAATTTATTCTGCCATATACCCTAAATCATCTCTCTCAAGTGCAAAGTTTCATAGATCTCTAGGGTGGGGATAAAATGCTGCCAGTCTCTTTGCTAAAGGATAGCAAGAGTTACCTTCATTCTAGTTCCCAACAAATTATTCATCTCTATCTCAGTCAACGTCAGCCTGGCCTTCATTGTCCATATAAATATCAGCATCTTGATCAAACCCATTCAACAGGTCTCTAAGAAGCTCCAAACTTTCCCACATTTTCCTGTCTTCTTCTGAGCCCTCCAAACTGTCCCAAATATGTCTATTACCCAGTCCCAAAGTCACTTCCACATTTTTGGGTATCTTTTTAGCAGCACCTTACTACCTCAGTGTCAATATACTGTATTAATCCATTCTGACACTGCAGAAAAAGACATACCTGAGACTGGGTAATTTATAAAGAAAAGAGGTTTATTTGACTCACAGTTCAGCTTGGCTGGAAGATGCCTAAGGAAACTTATAATCATGGCAGAAGGCAATGGGGAAGAAAGGCACTTTGTTCACAAGGCAGCAGGAAAGAGAAGTGCCAATCAAACAGGGGAAGATCCACTTATAAAACCATCAGATATCATGAGAACTCACTCATTATCACAAAAACAACATGGGGGAAAGCACCTCCATGATTCAATTACTTCCACCTGTTCTTTCCCTTTACATGTGAGGCTTATTGGGATTATGGAGATTACAATTCAAGATGAGATTTGAGTGGGGACTACAAAGCCTAACCATATCAATACAAAGTCAAAAGCTACATATATAGTGGAAAAAAAGCACTGTGCTGAGTATCAGGAAATGGTGATGGTAATAAGAAGTAATACTTGTATAATACATTATATTTACTAGGAATGTTCAGATACAGCACTTAATGTAATCCTTGCAAAAGAATATAATAAAATAGGTACCTTATTATTCTCATTTTGCAAAAGAAGAAAACTCAGACTCAGAGTTTAAATGACTTGCTCAAGTCATACACAGCTGGTGGTAGAAGTGGGATAAAACTTACAGGTTATAATGGAATGGACTGGCTTTAAGAGCTGGCTTTATCACTTATTAGCTGTGCAAAATTCAATAATTTTCATCCTTTCTTTGGTACTTAGTTTCCTCGTCTGTAAGTGGTTCAGGCTAGATGGTCTCCACTTTAATCCAGTCAGTATATTTGTGTTCCATAATTTTTTTGGAGGTAAATATTCAATGGTTTAAAAACAATTAAGACTGCTTCCTTAGATTCAATAACATTAGAAAGTTCCTGCTGATTTGATTGCATCTGCTTATAGCAAAAAATGTTCATACTATGTTCAATTCCAAGCCATTTTGGTCATCATATATTGTAATATTGTAGATACTATATATGGCTTAATATAAAATTCATTATAAAATATGTCTCATGTAAGCACGTCTACACAGAGGCAAAGGCATCCCAGCTGGAGATGCCACTTGTATAGCTAAATATAGTTGCTAGATACTGTGAGAGAGGTCCAAGATGACTGCTAGTTGACATTGGAAAGCTGCTAGGATTGTACTTGTGTGACTTGACACAATGGAAAAACTGTAGTCAAAAAACAAACACAGAAATTTGGTTGTGAAGTGTCTCAGCTATGAAGACGTGCAGATTAAAGATTCTTTGACATTAGAGTTAGTAATGGATTTGAAAGAGTGATTTTGACCACTTAAGTTGATGACAATGGAAGCCTCATTGACATCCACTGAGATAGTAACAGCATATTGGAGAGCAATGAAGACACTCAAACAACAGTTCTTCGTTGTCTTTCTCTCTTCGTCTTTAAACTATAACATTTACAATTCTTAATGAGCTAACCATCTAATCCAGCAAAATAAAATATTAACACCATGAGATGTGTACTTAAAATATAAGAGGTGTGTTATAGAACATTTCCCTTGCCCTTCTTTTTTCTGGCATCTGTATGTTTTTCAAAGCTTTTGAGCTCATTTGTAGTGCATCTTTTCCCATACTAGCCCAGGATGACAAATTACATCTTGACACTAACTCCCTCTCTTTTAGTGTGTTCTTCGATGTTTTCCAACAGCTTTTGGATAATTAGCTTTAACTCAATTAAATTCTTTGACAAAAAGAGATAATTTGAAGCTTACATTTGAATTAGTTAGGATGCAATAAATAAAAGAAAAGGTGTTGGTGCATTTGACAAATTGCCCTCACATATAGTTAGCTGTGCAAATGCCTCACACCTCAATTTACCATTTTGAAAAAAAAGTGTCATTATATATTACATATTGTTACTAGGTGTTGGAAAGAGAGAGAGAAAACAGGCATTTTATTATAAGCTGTCGAAAAGCCCTAGGTCAAATGCAGCACTCTGCATATATAGGGTACATAATAAATATCTGTTAAAGGGTATTAAGTTGGGGGGTACTTACCATGGAAAGATAATTGGATTTCCCCTTGCTATTTTTTTCATTAATTCCTTCAAGCTTTTGCTCTCCTAGATATTCCTCAGTATCTATTTTTCTACTATTCTCCCTGTGTAGTTGGTCCCTTTAAGTTGATTTCTGATTTACTCTGTCCATTCACAATTCAATTCAGCTTCTATTTGTTCATGTTTTCTTTTCTTGTACTAAATCAATCATCCTTAACTCTATATAAATGAGAATCTTAGTAAATTCTTTATTAAGCCCTATTGTCAGCTTTATGTCAGGAGAAGAATCATTTATATCTGGGAAATGACGTAGAAACTGACCCAGGAAGACATTTTTACAACATGTTAAGTATAGGATTTGTTAAGCTGTTTTATTGCCATACAGATGAAAGCTGTTTTTTCTTTCTTCTTTTTTTTTTCTTTTCACATTCTTGCTCTGCCACCCAGGCTAGATTGCAGTGGTGTGATCTCGGCTCACTGCGACTTCCACCTTCTGGGTTCAAGCAGTTGTCCTGCCTAAGCCTCCCAAGTAGCTGGGATTACAGGCATCTTCCACCACACCCAGCTAATTATTTTGTATTTTTAGTAGAGATGGGTTTTTACCATATTGGCCAGGCTGGTTTGAAACTCCTGACCTCAAGAGATCCACCTGTCTTGGCCTCCCAAAGTGCTGGGATTACAGGTGTGAGCCACAACGCCTGGCCAAAAGCTATGTTTTACACATTAAGATTCCTATTTTGTTCATCACTAAACCCATCTGAGTTTTCAATGACAAAATCTGGTCAAAGAAAATCACAGTTCACCTCTTTGACAGACTAAATGCAAATTCAATTTCCTGGGAGTTATATTAAGGGTCGAAACAATCACAGTTGATACACTATTGTTTCTTATCACCAGCTGGAATTAGAATATCATCCTATATAGTGAAATACGTTACATGTTTTATTATCATTACATTGCAATATGTTAGCATCCAACTGGGTGTTTATTATTCCTAGCAGCTTGTTAACAATGAGCCTATGACAGAAAATAAGACATAAAAGAAAGAACATGGAACAACTTAGGTGTATCTTCAAAATAAATGACAAGATTATTATTTTTGTTGTGAAATATATAACTGGGTGCCAATGCTTTTGCATTTCCGATTGTCATTTAGTTTGGAGTAGAACCTGGCAGAGGCAGTTGCCAATTGCTTATTAAAATGAAATGGTACGTTATTGTGGAAGAAAGCTACCACTTGTGCTTCCTTCCAGTAGATGTAATTATCCCTTAATGATCCGTGGGAGGATTATGCAATACTTATATTTCAGACCAATCAAACAGCTCTTTTCTGTCATATAAAGTTTGACAAATAATACAAAAGAAAGAAAATCTATTCTTTCTCAACATAACATTAAGAAGATTAAATTATATTTAATTTCCTGGACATGTTTCTGTGGAAATATCTATGGGTTATGTAAGCGAGTAGATGTAGAAACCTTTAATACATTGGCAGCTGGGCAAACCAATGATTATTATTTGCATAACATCATTACTCCCACCACTGCTACTACTACTACTGCTGGATATATTTGTCAAAAGTTTTGGCTTCCCTAAATTTGATCATCTTTTATGGGTTTGGGAAACTCCTATACCAGGAGGTAGAGTTCACCTGACATCCATCCACTCATTCATAAATAGGTATTTAGTATCTACGATAATCCAGGTATTGTTCTAGGCTTTTGGGGTACATAAGCAAACAAAATAGACAAAAATGTCTGTCCTTTGGAAGTTCTAGTAAAAGAAAGACAATAAAAAGTTATAACATAGTAAATTTATAGTTTGTATGAAGGTAAAAGAGCAATGGAAGAAATAGAAAATTGTAAATGAAAATTAGAAATGCTGGGGACTACAATTTTATGGTGATTATTTTAAAACACTTAGAAAAGATTATATTCAAGGAAAGAATCAAAAGGAGTGTACCATGTGAATATCTCTAGAGAGTGATTGAGACAGAGAGAAAAGTGAAAAGGTTATAAAGGAGGAAAATTTCTGGTTTGTTCGGTAACAGCAAAGAATCTAATGTTACTGAAGGAGAATGAATGAGGGTGAGATGAACAGAAAAGTTGAGCGTAGAAGGCACTGGAAGCCAGATTGAGTAAATTGTAGTCTATTGTAATGAGAAGGACTTTTACTCTGAGTATTCATGCCTTTGTAAATTCGCCCTTCCACATTCTATCAGAGTTGCATATTACACCTGCAATAATAAGTAACTTATGATCTTAAATTTTAAAAGATACTTTGGTTTCTCTCTTGCTTTCTCTTTCTTAGATCACAATATCTGGGGGAAGACAGATGATATGCCATGAATCCACTTAGACAACCATGTAGTAGTTATCACCATGAGCAAAGAAGCCCTTTTGCCATTATACAACAAGGAATAAAAACATCTTTTCAACAGCTATGTGATGAAGTCACAAAATTTTATTTGTTTCTTAGGGCTTTCTCCCCAAATTCAATGTTATGTTTACATCTATTTACAATTGGTATGGTTAAATATAGTTCACTACTACTGACAAATGCCTGGTATTATATCATGTACTTATGCCATATTTTACTAATCCTTCTGAGTTAACACCTAGATTGCTTTCCATACTCTGTTATTAATGAGAGTTCTTTTGCCATCAAACTTCGCATTTTCACTTTCATCAAAGCAGAGGTAGCCTTTATATGTCAAACAATAACAGTAGAAACTTGTGTCATGGGAAAAGAGCCAAAAATGCCATGTCTTTCTCAAAATCTGAGATTCATACACTCTCCAAAATCCCCAAATATTTTGTTTCTCTGTATTTGGGAATTCAGTGAATCTGTATATTCAACAAATTTTGCACATGACTATAATGCACACAAAAATTTAAGAAACACTTGGTGTAACTTTCTGCCTGGTTATCTATTTGACAGCCATAGTTTCTTATAAATAGAACCTCTTGAATTCCACCCTCAGTCACACTAATGTTTGAGAACCACATGTGCAAGGATTTTATACCCTGTCTGTACGTTAGGTCACCTGTGGAGCTTTTTAATAATGCTAATGTCTTGGATATACCTTCATATATTCATTTTAATATTTTAATAGGCCAGTGATTCTCAAGCTTAAGTGTACATTATATGGCTGAGGTAGCTTTACCATTGAGATATCTGGGTCCCACACACGAGAATGAATTTAATTGATTTGGTTTGTTTCTAGAACTTTGAAACATTTTTAAGTTCCCAAAGTAATTTTAATATAGAACAAAGTTTAAGAACATCTGGTCTGAGGTGAGTCCTGGGATTTGGGATAACAAAACAAACAAGAAAACTTAACTCCCGACCTGGGCAGAGATCCTCTAGGCTAGCCCTAGAGTTTCCTGTGCATTACTTTCCACCTGAGAACCTCATTCTGTTAACTATCTATGTCACAGATCTTTAAGTAGTTCCACTTCTTGAATAATTTTATCTTCTCCATTCTGCAAGAAATTCAGTGTTATGTTTCAAATTGCCCCTAACAATATTAACGCATGGCATTTTAAATGTATTATAGACTTCTTTCTAGGATTTACCTGATTCTTGATAATGTTTTACTTCCTTAAGATTGTATAATTGTATCTTTCTACTTATTATTACTTTCTGATAAGAAACAATATATATCCCAATTATCTGATTTTATATATATATATATATATATATATATATATATATATATATATATATATAAAATCTCCAGCTTTCTGATAAGAAACAATATATATCCAATATAGATATACATCCAAAAAAGAAGGCTATGTTCCTCCTCTATTGACTCCAAAGAAGCTCACCTAACGCCAGAAAACTCTTTCCTTTCCAAAGCCCAACCCATTTCTTTAGGACTTATGAGAATGTCTTTTAGGCTGGTGGACACGGCCACCCTGCAAAGCCAAATCTTAGAAAGAGAGATGAATATTGTATGGTTATCTTGGCTAGGCCCGAAGTGTATACCAGACAGCTTTCAGGAAGACTCCTTGAATTCTTTATTACAAATGTGTACACAAATAGTAATGGACTGTGGTTGTTATTATTATTATTACTTTTTCTCTCTCTGTGCGTTTGCCTTACAGCTTTTTGTTTTCTTTTTTCTCTTTTTATTTGTTTTTCCTTTTTTTTAATTTTTTTTCTTTATCTTCTTCTGATAATAGTTAAACCTTTTCTTTAAGGCACTCATCATCTGCCAATTGAGGTACTAGTAGATTTGCCAATTGCATTGCTTCTAACACATTATAAAAATACCCATCCCTATCAAAAGAAATAACACAGACTGGGTCAATCATCATACTTTATCCTTGGATGTCATTTTGGTCCAAGAGTGGTTACTGGACCCTAATCATTTTATCTTCTCCAGGATTTAGAAATTAGCAAAAAGAAACCTTCCAGTGGATTTACTTAGTAAGGAGAATGTGTGAGTCTGGAGTTATCTGCAGTGATTTTACCTGTCACATGTACAGCACATCTACGCAGAATGCAGAGAAGCAACGTTAAGAATTTGTGAGAGAGAAGGCTTTGAACCTCTACAGTTATAATCTAAACTCATGTACTTTTCAGTTAATGAGTCAATAAATCTCTGTTTTTTGTTTATGCTTGTTTGGTTTGAGTTTGGTTTCTATCACTTGTACCAGAACGTGTCTTACTAATTCAACCACTTTCTAAAGAAATTGCCAGTAGCAATGGATTTTACTTTGTTTTTTGAGTGAAATTGGTACACTTTTTTGATATGTCTGATTGGACTAGTGGACAAGTTGAAGGCAATTAGAGTTGAAAATGACCAAAGCTGGGCATGAGGCAGGAAAATTTTTTCTAAGGTGTTTCGTATAAAGTATTTCGAATATTAATGCTGCATTTGGGATAGAAGAAAAACAACTGATTCAAATAACTTGGAAAATATTAATTTGAAACATATGATATCTTCATTGTCTAGGCCATCAATTGTCAAATATTTGCAATTTTCTTTTACTCAACTAAATACAATTTTATGTAAAAAGAAAAAAGGTGTTTCATGTGGATTAAAATAAAGTCATCACCCTGCGCATAAAAAGCCACAATGAGACTTCTCTATGAAGTCTCTATTGAAGTATGCTGCATAATCTTAGAAGTGCTGAAACCCAAGAATGACTCTATAGATAGTAAATTAGCTTCATCTCTATGTCAATATTCGATCTATCTCGGAACAAAATCTATACATTCTTGTGAACCTATAATCCTGACAAACACAAGAGGTTTTGAAAAAATTGACCAATAATGTTGGTCTAGGTCTTAGCATTTAATTTCCACTAGTACTGGAATCTTGGCTGATAATATTATTATTTGATTCATTAAACTAATAAGTATTTAATAACCAAATGCTATGCACTAGGCTCTTAAAATATATTGGATATATAATCAACTAAACAGAAAAAAATCAATGTATTCCTGGAATTTATATTCTGGTGGGAAGAAAGAGAAAATAAACAACAAATTAAATTTCAGAATATGTAAGAAGTTCCTAAGTATTATGAGCAAGAATAATGCAGAACCAAGGGATGGGAATTAGAGAAGTTCACAGTTTTATGTTGGATGGATGGTGGGATGGCCGGGGAAAATTTCACTGAGAAGATGTCATTTAGCAAAGACCTGATTAAGGGTAAAGGACTAAGCCATGTAGATATTTGAGGAAAGAGTGTTCTGACAGAAAAATACTAGCAAAATTAGAGTTCCTAAGGTATCTTTGTGAGTAGTATTTTCAAAAAATAGGAAAGAAGTCAGTATGGCTGGAAGACAGTAAGAAGAAGAGAGAGGAGAAAGGAGGTCAGAAAGGCCATAGGAGGCCAGATCTGTGGCTTGTAGCCAATAAAAGAATTATTTGACACAGGAGCCCTTAGAGCATCTTAAGTAGAGGATTGATATAATCTGATCTAACAGGATAACTCTTGCTGATGTGTTGAGAGCTGACAGAAAGGGGACAGGTTTGGAAGCAGTTATATGCCATATGGAATAGTAATACAGGATAGAGATAATGGTGGTTTTGACTAGGGTAGTAACTGTGGAGATGGTGAGAAGTCACGGTGTTCTGGCAGTAGTTTGAATATAGAACTATGATGGATAATACTGAGTATCAACTTGATTGGATTGAAGGATGCAAAGTATTGATCCTGGGTATGTCTGTGAGGGTCTTGCCACAATAGATTAACATTTGAGTCAGTGAGCTGCAAAAGGCAGACTCACTCTCAATTTGGGTGGGCACCATCTAATCACCTGACAGCATGGCCAGGATATAAAGCAGGCAGAAAAATGTGAAAAGGCTAGACTGGCTTAGCCTTCCAGCCAATATCTTTCTCCCATGCTGGATGCTCCCTGTTCTTTAGCTTTGGGACTTGGACTGGCTTCATTGCTCCTCAGCTTACAGACAACCTATTGTGGGACTTTGTGATTGTGTAAGTTTAATACTCCTTAATAAACTCATATATACACACACACACACACACACACACACACAAAATATTGCTCTTCTGTAATTTTTCTATAATTCTCTCTCTCTCACTATATATATTTGTATATATTATGGAAATTATAGAAAAATTACACAAGAGCAATATTTTGTATAGTAAGAATGCCAGCTGAACTAATTTCACAGGTGGGATATATTTCCAAACTAAGTATTTAGAGAACTAGTCAGATACAGACTACTAGGAAACATTGGTGTTTGGTTCTTGTATTAGTCATGGTTCTCTAGAGGGACAGAACTAATAGGACGGATAGATAGATAGTTATAGATAGATAGATAAAGATATATCCTAAATTATCCTATAACAGGATATATATAATATAACCTAAATTATTAGAGAACTACCAGATACAGACTAATAGGAAATATTGGCGTTTGGTTCTTGTATTAGTCATGGTTCTCTAGAGGGACAGAACTAATAGGATATATTATATGATATATATAATATGTAGTTTGGAAAAGTGTCCCACCTGTGAAATTAGTTCAGGTGGCATTCTCACTACACAAAGGAAAGAAAAAAACACTAATAATCTTGCTCTTCTATAACTTTCCTATAATTTTCTTCTCAGTTAAGGACATTGTTTTTCTACATATCATTAAATGTCAATTCCTGGGACCTCCATTCAATCGTCACAATAAAGAAAGCAGGAAATTATTTATAGTAAGTCCTCAACATTGATAGGTTTTTGGAAGATGTGACTTTCAGTGAAATGATGTGTGATGAAACCAATATGACTACAGGCTAATTGATGTACCTAAGAATTAAGCTCCTATGGCATATATCTGGCCACAGAAACATTATCAAACTTTGAAATAAAGACCAAAATACAAACATTAAAATAAATTGTTTAACATATTGTATTAGTCCATTTTCAAACTGCTGATAAAGACATATCTGAGTATGGGAACAAAAAGAAGTTTAATTGGACTTAGAGTTCCACATGGTTGGGGAGGCCTCAGAATCATGGTGGGAGTTGAAAGGCACTTCTTACATGGCAGTAGCAACAGAAAATGAGGAAGAAGCAAAAGCAGAAACCTCTGATAAACCCGTCAGATTTGGTGAGACTTATTCACTATCATGAGAATAGCATAGGAATGACCTGCCACTATAATCCAGTTACCTGCCCCTGGGTCCCTCACACAATGCATGGGAATTCTGAGAGATACAATTCACGGTGAGATTTGGGTGGGGACACAGCCAAACCATATCATATACCTTTAACAAACATTGTTAAAGACAATTAAGACATTTGTTTGCCTAATTTTTGGTGAATCAGTGAGTGACAATTGTTGTAGTAGTGGTGGTTTAAATAAAAGAATCAATGTTTGCTAAACAAACATTTTAAGGGACACATTCTGCCACCACTCAGTTCAGAAACAAGCAATTCAAAATATTACAGGTTCACTGATTGTTTCCTTACTACATCGTTTATTATCATGCATTTGTATGATTATTGTAGTCTTTCCAAAATTTTATTTTACCATAACGTATTCATGTATTCATTCCTTTTCCAATCTGCCTATTCTGTTTCAAGGTCATGGGTGGTCCGAGCTTATCCAGGCAGCTCAAGGTGCATGGCAGGAACCAGTCCTGGCCAGGGTGTCATTCCATTGCAGACTTGCACTCACACGTACCTGAACACTCACTCAGACTCAGACAATGTTGACATGCCAGTTCACTGGTGTGCACAGCTTTGAAATATGTGAGATGCATGAAGTACCCATAGAAAACACACAGACATGATGAGAATGTGCAAGCGCCATACAGACAGTGGGCCTGGCTGGACATTTATTATATTTTCTCATCAAGTGTTTAAAAAAAGACATCGAATGAAACAAGATTATTTGAAGAACTGCTCTACTACATAGTGGTCAAATATAATTTGTTCTTTATGAAAAGAAACATTTTCCTAGTGTCAGCTTATGAATTGTCACTAAATGCTGATTTAGTTCATTACAGTCTATTGTTAAAAAGCAATCAAAGAATTTGATATTTTTTCAAATGGTTGTTGGGATTATGCAAGTGTAGGGCTAGAAGACAGTATGGTGACAAGCTGAGTGAAGGGTTAAAGGGGTATACTCAAGGGAATTCCCTTCAGAATTGTTGCCTTTAGGCCTGATTACTTGTTTCTAATTGAACTATTGTATGTAGTGTGCTAATATGCTTTCAAAATTGTATACTCTACTTAAAATGATTTTGTGTTTTCAAAAGCATTTTTTTTCTGCACAATACAACCTTCAGGGTATATGTTTACTGGCTAATAAAATATCAAAGGCATGCATGTATTGGCAGACAAGCCCACACCCTGGAGTGTGTTATTGCTCGCATAATTAGCCATCAATTATCACCAGTAATATTTGCACCTGTTCCATTTGCACCTGTTCCATTTGCAGATCCTTGGACTTTTGAGCTAGCCCAATTAGCATGTTGTGAACTTTGTCCCACTTGTAAGAAAGTAGAAAAATCATCTCTGCTTTGAAGAATCTCTGCTTAAGGAAAGTCTGCACAACCATCTGAGAAGGAAATACTTCAGTCAAACCACTTTAAATACACTGTGAAAATATTAGTATATCCCCAAAAAACAGTTATTTTGTTTGCAATCATATATTTTGAAGTTCCAAAAAACTCGAAATAATTTCATTTTACTAATAAAGAAAATAAGCCCTGGAAAGTGAAAGTGACTTTTCCAAAGTCTTCTACCATGTTAGTGGCTCAGCCAATGCCAGAGCCCAAGTACTGCTAGTACAAATCTGTTTCTATTCTGGCAGGTGGTTAATATGCACCTTTTACTTTGAAACTGAATTCAAGATCTGGCTTGTCTGGGATATTCAGAGTTATGGGATTCAATGGCACATTTCAAACAATTCTATTCCCATTTCAGTTACACAAATTGCTGATTATACCAGGCTTAGAATAAACGTTCTCGAAGGTGAATGTTTTTGTGCTGTCTGTTGTTATTTTGAAAGCTTTGGGAGACATACTATTATGCCAATGCTACAATTAGTAAAATGAGGCTTCTGTTGGGTCTTCTACCTGAAAATGGTCTTACAAGTCTTTTATTTTTGTCTGTGATTGGATGCAGTTTGTAAAGACTGCTTATATCTGAGGGCTTCTAACTCTAGTTTGCCACATAATGGCTATAATTTGGCAGGTGCATTGGTAGATCTGGTGACCTTGGTTATCCAAAAGCCACAAATGTTAATATAATTTTAGTATAAATTGTATTGGAAGAAAAAGCTAAGGATAAATTATGCTTCTAAACTTTGTATTTTATGGCTTGTAAAAATTAGTCTTCTGGATCTTTATTTTTTTTTATTTATTTATTTTTTTTTTATTGCATTTTAGGTTTTGGGGTACATGTGAAAAACATGCAAAGTTGTTGCATAGGTGCATTCATGGCAGTGTGATTTGCTGCCTCCCTCCCCCTCACCCATATCTGGCATTTCTCCCCATGCTATCCCTCCCCAACTCCCCCCCCCACTGTCCCCCCCACTCCCCCGCAACAGACCCCCGTGTATAGTGCTCCCCTCCCTGTGTCCATGTGTTCTCCTTGTTCAACACCCTCCTATGAGTGAGAACATGTGGTGTTTGGTTTTGTGTTCTTGTGTCAGTTTGCTGAGAATGGATCTTTAAATTATAGATTTCAGTCCCCATTCAACTGTATGAGTCCTTAATAGCTAAAATATTTTGGCTTTTTTATATGCAAACTTAGAAATAGTTCCCCCTCTGAAGGGAAAATCTATATGCAACACACTTTGTGAAAAGCTATGATTGATGTCATAGTTAATAATTTAACAGATATTCTTTCACCTTTGCCTACAGAAATTTCAGCTAATAATTACACTCAGTTCTAGTGATTATCTCATATCAGAGTATGCACAAAGATTCATTCAATGAGACTTCAATTTGGTAGTTAAAAAATCTTAGTAATTGGATGGTTAAAGTGATGATATAATGACTGGAGAATTATACCAACCTTTTATCCAGATTTACTGTGTTTAAGCTGGGTTTCCTGAATCAATGAGAAGTGATGTTGAGAACATGGGTTTTTGAGTAAGACAATCTAATTACACTCTTTATTTAAAATGTACAATTAAATTATTATTGACTATAGTCACCCTGTTGTGCAATCAAATAGTAGGTCTTATTCATTCTTGTTATTTTTATACTCATTAACCATCTCTACATCCCCCCACTGCACATTATCCTTCCCAGCTTATGGTCACCCTCTTTCTGCTCTCTATCTTCATGACTTCAATGGTTGATATTTACATCCAGCAAATAAGTGAGAACAAGTGATGTCTGACTTTCTGTGCCTGGTTTATTTTACTCAATATAATGACCTCCTGTTCCATCCATGTTGTTGCAAATAACAGAATATCAGCTTTTTTTTTAATGACTGAATAGTACTACATTATGTATATGTACCACATTTTCTTTATCTATTCATCCATTGATAGGCATTTAGGTGGCTTTCAAATCTTAGCTATTGTAAGCAAGGCCGTAACAAACACAGGAATGCAGATATAAATTCAATATTCTGATTTCCTTTCTTTTAGGTATATGCCCAGCATTGGGATTTCTAGATAATATAGTAGTTCAATTTTTATCTTTTGGAGGGCCCTCCAAACTATTCTCCATAGTGATTATAGTGATTTATATTCCCAGCAACAGTGTACAATGATTCCATTTTCTCCACACCCTTGTCAGTGTTTGTTATTACCTGACTTTTAGATATAAGTCATTTTAACTGGGGTGAGATTACTCATTGTAGTTTTTAATTTCATTTCTCTGATGACCAGTGATGTGAGCACCTTTTTATACGTCCTTTTGCCATTCATATGTTTTATTTTGTGAATGTCTATTTAGATATTTTGCGCATTTTAAAGATCAGATTGTTAGATTTTTCTTATAGGTTTGAGGTCCTTATATATTCTGGTTATTAATCTCTTGCCAGGTGGGTAGTTTGCAAATATTCTCTCCCATTCTGAGGTTTGTCTCTTCAATTTGTTGTTTCCTTTGCTGTGCAGGAGCTTTTTAACTTGATGTGATCCCATTTATTCATTTTTTCTTTGGTTGCCTGTGCCTGTGTGGTATTACTCAAGAAATTTTTGCCCAGACTAATATTCTGGAAATTTTTGTCAATGTTTTCTTGCAGTATTTTTTATAATTTGAGGCCTTAGATTTAAGTCTTTAATTAATTTTGATGTGATTTTTGTATAGAGTGAGAGATAGGGCTCTAGTTTTATTCTTCTGCATATAGATATCCAGTTTTCCCAGCACCATTTATTGAAGATACTGTCTTTTTCTTAGTATATGTTCTTGGCACCTTTGTCAAAAATGAGTTCACTGTAGGTGTATAGATTTGTTTCCAGGTTTTCTACTCTGTTCCATTGGTCTATGTGTCTGTTTTTATGCCAGTGCCATGCAGCTTTGATTACCATAGCTCTGTAGTATAATTTGAAATCAGGTAATGTGATTCCTCCAGTTTTGTTCATTTTGCTTAGGGTGATTTTGTCTATTCCGAATCTTTAGAGTTTTAATATAAGTTTTAGGATAGTTTTTTTCTCTTCCTATGAAGAATGTCATTGGGGTTTTGATAGACATTGAATTGAATCTGTAGATTGCTTTGGACAGTATGGACATTTTAACAACATTGATTCTTCCAATCCATGTACATGGAATATTTCCCATTTTTTAGTGTACTGTTTTTAATTTCTTTCATCAGTTTTTCATAGTTTTTATTACAGAGATCTAGCTAATTTCTAGGTATTTAATGTGTGGTGGTTATTATAAAAGGGATTACTATTTTATCTTTCAGATTGTTCACTGTCGGCATATAGAAATACAACTTATTTTTATATGTTGATTTTCTTGAACTCCTGACCTCAGGTGATCCACCCACATCAGCCTCCCAAAGTGCTAGGATTACAGGCATGAGCGACCGTGCCCGGCTCTTTATATGTTGATTTTCTGTCCTGCAACTTTACTAAATTTATCATTTCTATTTTTTTTTTTTTCGGTGGAGTATAGGTTTTTCCAAATATAAGATCATTGTTTTAATCAGCGTTCTCTAGAGGGACAGAACTAATAGGATATATGAGTATATGAAAAGAAGTTTATTAAGGAGAATTGATTCACAGGATCACAAGTTGAAGTCCCACAATAGGCCATCTGCAAGCTGAGGACCAAAGAAACGAGTATTGGCTCTGCCCCTAAACTTCAAAAATAGGGAAGCTGACAGTGCAGCCGTTAGTCTGTGGCCAAAGTCCCAAGAGTCCCTGGCAAATTACTGCTGTAAGTCCATGAGTCCAAAAGCCAAAGAACATGGAGGGAGAATATGTAATGTCATATAAACAAATACACACATAAAACAATGCTATATTTTCTACTAGTTAATGCATATAAATGCACAGTATAATTATCAGCAAGTTCATATACCCAACAAAAAGAAAATTCCTCAAGGAAATTAATTTCAAGTAACTTGATACCTTAGAAGAAATACGTGAGGTAATGTGGTGGTGGTAAAGTAGGACTTTTATTCTGTGAAATTTGAATGTTTTATATTTTTCAATACACTTGTGTAAATAAAAATTAATCTAAATTTAAGAAATAAAAACAAATCATGTCCTTTCTTTATTCCAATGTTTACAGGCAGGCAGGGAAATAAAACTGTGAAAATGATCTCATATCTGATATTTGAAAGAATGAAACTCTTAAGCCACATACCATGAAGTGTTTTAGAAAATTACTCTTTTGGTTTTTCTCCCTTTTTAATTTTTACCATGATTATTATTTTGAGTAGCTTTTGAATCTAGGAGAGGGTTAGTAATTTTACCAGAAATTGGTCAATTGAATTAAGATTTTCAAAAGCACATGATAATACTCATTGATGTAACTGAGGATAATTATTGCAATAGAGTTGATGATATGAGCTCTGTAGTCAATGAATTTAGGATCACTGGCTCTGTCTCTTTCTGACTGTGTGAGCCTTATAAAATCATGTAACCTTTTTATTTGCCTCCTCTACAAAACGAGGATAATATTATCAACTATTAAGTTATAATGTGAGTATGTATCAATAGTGTTTGTATAGGGCCTATCGTAGTAATTTATTATTATAATTATTATGATTATATTACAGGTTCAGTCTTTCTTGATTTTTTATTTCAAATGTCTGTATAAAGTATTAGGAATTTCAAATTATTATGTTCAGTTATCCAACATGTATTTGTCAATATTATTTCTTTTTTTCTAATTCATTGTCTAATTTATTTTTATCAAAATTGTTTGAGTTGAATATTAAGCTAATTTACTTTTATTCTTCCTTATTTAATAATAAAACACTGATGGTTGTAAATTTTTCTCTCTTTTGTTGGCCATATTCTTTAAGCTTGATAGGTGGAATTATTTTATACATAGTATGAAATTACAGATGCACTGCCTTTAAATTTTATTTTATCCTCATTGTAGTTTGGGGAGAAGTTTTCTGGTGCTGTTTAGCTTTATAAGTAATTGGGTTTAAATGTGTTTTAATGTTGATTTCTAACTTTGTTGCATTTTGGTCATAGAGTGTACATGATCTTCTTACTTCGTGATTTAAAAAATATATTTAGTTTACATTTTGATAATGGATTTAATCTATTTTAATTAGACCTAACATCTAGAGTAGTTTTTAGTCTCACAAATAAATTGAAGGAAAGGCACAGAGATTCCCCATATACCTCTTTTCCCATTGCCCCAGCCACCCAACTACCAAAATTCTGAACCAGAATGGTACATTTGTGGCAATCATATACCTACATTGACACATCATGATCACTCAAACTCCAGAGTTTACATCAGGTTTCACTCTTGGTTTTGTACAATCTATGAACTTTGACAAATGTATGACATGTACCCATGATGATAGTATCATACAGAGTAGTTTCACTATCCTAAAAACTTTCTACACTCCTATTCTTTCCTCATCCTATCCCCTGAAAACCACTTATTGTTTTACTGTCTCCATAGTTTTCCCCTTTTGAGCATGTCATACAGTTGGAATTGTACAGTATATAGCCTTTTCATATTGCTTCTTTCAGTTGGTTACAAGCATATAAAGTTTTTCCATGTATTCTCATGACTTGGTAGCTTATATCTTTTTGTTGCTGATGGATATTCTGTTGTCTGGATGTACCACAGTTTCTCAATTCACCAAGTAAAGACACCATGGTTGCTTCCAAGTTTTCGTAATTGTTCATTAGGCTGCTACAATACATTTGTGTGCAGTTTTTCTTAATAAAAAAATAGTTAATTAATTTGGGTAAATACCAAAGAGCATGATTGTTGGACTGTATAGAAAGACCATATTTAATTTTGTAAGCAACTACCAAACTGTTTTCAGAAGTGACTGTACCACTTTTTAATTCCAATAATAAATGAGGGTTCTTGTTGCTCTACATCCTTTCCAGCATGTGGCATTGTCAGTGTTTTAAGTTTAGACCACTCTAATAAATAGGTAGTGGTATCTCATTGTTTTCATTTATATTTCTTTAATAACATATAATGTCAAGTGTATTTTCATATGCTATTTGCCATCTATACATCACCTTTTGTGAGGTATCTGTTCAGGTTTTTTGCCCATTTTTAATCAAGTGGTTCATTATTTATTGGTGAAAATTTTTTTTAACTCTCCTTATATTTCGGATAACAGTTAACTATTTTATGTCTCTTACAAATATGTTTTCTCTCCCAGTTTCTGGTTTGTCTTCTTCTTTTGACATGTCTTTCACAAAGCAAACGTTGTAACTTTAAATAGAGCCCAACATATCTATTATTTCTTCCATGAATCATGTCTTTGGTGTTGGCTCCATCACCATACCCAAGGTCATCTATATTTTTTTCTCTGCTATCTTCTAGGAGTTTTATAGTTTTCCATTTTGCATTTAGGTTTAAAATGCATTTTGCATCTTTCTTTATGAATGGTTTGAAGTTTACATCTAAATTAATTTTTTCTTTTTGTATAAGGATGTCTAGGTCTTCCGATAAAATAAAAAAAGACAATCTTTGCTCTATTGTATTGCCTTTATTATTTTCTCAAAGATCAGTTGACTATTTTTATGTGGTCCTATTTCTGGATTCTCTATTCTGTCTTATTGAACTATTTTTAGATGTTTGTTCTAATACCAGACTGTCTTGATTAATGCAGATTTTCACTGACATCTGAAGATTAATAACATCAGTTACTTGAATTTATTTTTTATCCTTCAAAACTGAGTTAATTAAATTGGTTATTTGCCTCTCCATGTAAGCTTTTGAATTAGCTCATCTATATCTACAAAAATAACTTACTTGGATTTTGTCAAGAATTGCGTCGAATTTATAGATCAAGTTGCAAGGAACTGATATCTTGATGCTATTTAGTTTTACTATATATATGCATGCAGTATCCCTCCCTTTATTTAGTTTTCTGTTGATTTATTTCATCAGAGTTAAATAGTTTTCCTCATATATATTTTGTACATATTTTAGACATATACCTAAATATTTTATTTTGAGGACTGCTAATGCAAATAGTAAAGTGTGTTTAAATGCAAATTCCAGTTGTGCATTGCTAGTATACAGGAAAGTGACTGACTTTTCTATGCTAATTTTGTATCCTGCAACCTTGCTATAATTGCTTATTTTTAGGTTGGTGCAAAAGTTCTTGTGATTTTGGCCATTGGAAGTAATGGCAAAAGCCACAACAATTTTTGAACGAATCTATATTTCCAGGTGTTTTTGGTCTTAACTTGTTTTGCTTTGGGTTTTTTTTTTTGGTCAATTATTTCAGGTTTGCTGCACAATCATGTTACCTGCAAACAAATACAGTCTTTTCTTTTTTCATTTTTCCTGACCAATATACTTTAATTTCCCTTTATTGTCTTACTGCATTAGAGAGGACTTCCAGTACAATGTTGAAAAGGAGTAGTGAAAGGGGAAATACTTGCCCTATCCATGAACTTCTAGTTTCTTGTCATTAGGTAGATTTTTATCATTAATAGGCATTTTTGTAGATGTGTTTTGTAAAGAAACACACTCATAATTTACTGAGAGTTTTTATCATGAATGGGTATTGGATTTTATCAAATGCTTTTTCTGTTATCTAGTGATTTGATCATATCATCTTTCTTTAGCCTGATGATATGATGACATTACTTGACTTTCAAATATTGAACCAGCCATGTATAGCTAGAATAAATCACACCTGAACATGGTATATAACTACTTGATACATTATTGGACTTGTTAATATTTTCTTGAGGAATTTTGTACCTATATGCATAAGAAATATATGTTGTAGTTTTTATTTCTTCTAATATATTTGTCTGGTTTTGGTATAAATGTAAAGACTGCCTCATTAAGTGAGTCAGAGAGTATTCTCTTATTCTATGTTCTGAAAGAAATTGTAGAGAACCGACATAATTGATTTCTTAAATTTGGTATAGTTCACCATTGAACCTAGCTGGTCCAGTGATTTCTGTTTTGAAAAATATTAATCTTGTTTTTTCTTGAGACGGAGTCTCACCCTATCACCCAGGCTGGAGTGCAATGCTGTGATCTCGGCTCACTGCAACCTCTGCCTACCAGGTTCAAATGATTCTCCTGCCTCAGCCTCCTGAGTAGCTGGGATTACAGGCACTTGCCACCATGCTCAGCTAATTTTTGTACTTTTAGTAGAGATGGTGTTTCACCATGTTGGCCAGGCTTGTCTCAAATTCCTGACCTCGTGATCCACCCACCTCAGCCTCCCAAAGTGCTAGGATGCCAGGCATGAGCCACCGTTCCCGGCCAAGATTATTAATCATTGATTCAATTTCTTTTAGACACATGTTGGCCTATTCAAATTTATTATTTCTTCTTGTGTGAGTTTTAGCAGATTGTGTCTTTCAAAGATTTGGTCCATTTCATCTAGGTTATCATATTTGTGGACATAGAGTTGTTCATAATATACGTTTATTGTTATTTTTGTCTGAATGGTCTCTAGTAATATCCTCACTTTCACTTCTGTAAATAGTAATTTGTGTTTTCTCTCATTTATTTTTATTTAGCCTGGCTAGAAGCTTATTGATATTTATTGATTTTTTTCAAAGAATTGGCTTTTCCTTTTGTTAATTTTTCTCTATTAGTTTTTTGTTTTAAATTTATTTATGTCTTAATTTTTATTAGTTATTTTCTTCTAGCTACCATGAAATTAATTTGCTCCAATTTTTGTAGTTTCATAAGGTTACAGTTTATGCTGTTAATTTATCTTTTTCTAATTATGCATTTAATGCTATAAATTTCCTCCTAGGCAGTGCTTTCACAGCATCTCACAAATTTTATTAAGTTGTATTTTCATTTTTATTTTGTTCACTTTTTTTATTTCTTTCGATTTTTTTTCTTTGACTTATGTGCTTTATACATGTATATCATTTAATCCCCAAATATTTTGCAATTTTCTAGCTTTCTGTTATTGACTTCTAATTTAATTGTTTGTTGTCTGAGAGAAGATGTTTTATTAATTCTAGCCTATTAAATTTGTTAAGGTGCATTGTATGGCCCAGAATATCATCAATCTTGGTGAATGTTCCATGTGAGCTTCGGAAGAAACGCTATTCTCTTGTTGGTAGATGAAGTAGTTGATAGATGTCAATTTTATTCTATTGATTGCTATAATTGAGTTTACCTATGTTCTTACAGATTTTCTGCCTACAGGATCTGTCTGTTTCTCATAAAGAGTGTTGAAGTCTTTATAATAATGGATTCATCTATTTCTCCTTGCAGTTCTCAGTTTTTGCCTCATGCATATCGATGCTCTGTTATTAAGTGTATACACATTGACAATTGTTATGTCTTTGTGAACTGACCCCTCTATCATTATGAAATTCCTTTTTTACCCTGATAACTTTGCTCAGAAATATTCTCTGTCTGAAATTAATAGAGCCACTAGTGCATTCTTTTAATTAGTGAATAGCATGGCATATTTTTCTTCTTCTATTATGTTTAATTAATATATGTCTTAATATTTATATTGGATTTTTTGTATAAACTGTATTATTGAGTCTTGTATTTTTTATCCATTCTGACAATCTCTACCTTTTAATTGGTGTTTATACCATTGCTATTTAAAGTGATTATTTATACAGCTAGTGTTATAACCAAATTGTATCCTCCCAAAATTTATATTCTGAATGAATTTTTGTATCTATGATCATGATGTTAAACTTCAACGTGACTGTATCTGGAGATGGGTTTTTTAAATAGGTAATTAAATAAGGTCATGAGGGTCGAATTTTAATGGGACAGGACTTTGGTCTTATAAGAATAGGAAAAGAGAAACTTCTCTCTCTCTGCCATGTGAGGAAACAGTGATAAGGTGGACATATGCAAGCCTGGAAGAGAGTCTATACGTGAATCCAACTATTCTGATACCCTAAACTTAAACTTTCAGTCATTTCTAGTATCTAAGCTATCCAGAGTATGGTATTTTGCTAGGTCAGCCTAAGTCGGGGTGGTTTATTTAATATCTGTCATGTACGTTTTTGTGTTCCATTAATTACCTTTGTTTATTGTTCTTATTTTAGTTTTCCACCCTTTTTCTGCCTTTCATGGTTTTCAGGTTTTATACAATTTAATTTCTTCTCCTTTCTTAGCACATCAGTTATACTCTTTAAACCAAATAAATGTTTTTTGGTTGCCTTACAGTTTCCCATATGCATTTACAACTAATTCATGTACTATGAATGGATTATACATAAGAATACATAACAGAATATATTGTTGTTATTATTATTTGAACAAATTGTAGGTTATAGCAATGAAGACTTTTAAAAAAGTGTTTATTTTACCTTCTCTTATTCTTTCATTGAAGCGCTTCTTTTATTTCTTTATATTCAAGGTTCTCATTGATATTATTTTCCTTCTCTCTGATAAATTTATTCTAATATATATTGCTATATCAGTTAACTGGCAACAAATTTCCTCAACTTTTAACTGAGAAAGCCTTTAGCCCTCCTTTCCTTTTGAAGGATAATTCACAAGATATATAATTCTAGGTTTGTGTTTTTCTTCTCTTAAACATTTTAAGTGTTTTACTCCACTCTATTCTTGCTTGCATGGTTTCTGAGGAGACATCACATATAATTTTTGCTCTTGCTTTTCTATAGGTAAGATTTTTTTTCTCTCTGAATACTTCCAATATGTTTTCCTCAGACTTATTTTCCTGTAGTTTGATTATTGTATTCCCAGGTTTAGCTTTTGGCATTTATTGTACGGGGTGTTCGCTGAGCTTCCTGGATCTATTATTTGGTATCTGATTTTAATTTGGAGAAATTCCCAGCCATTATTGTTTCAAATATTTCCTGTATTCCTCTCTCTCCTTCTGCCCCTTCTAGTGTCCCTATTATGGATAAGTTTCACACTTTGAAGTTGTCTTATAGATCTTGAATATGGTGTTGCATTGTTTCTCTTTTCAGTCTTTTTTTCTTTTGGACATTTGTATTGAAAAAGCCTGAAGCTTAGAGATTATTTCCTCAACTGTATTAGGTCTACAGATTAGTTTATCAAAGACATTCTTAATTTCTGTTATGGTGGTTTTGATCGCTAGTATTTTCTTCTGATTCTTTATTAAAATTTTCATGTTTCTGTTTACATTGTCAATCTCATCTTGCATACTATGTATTTTATTCATTAGAACCCTTAGGATGTTAATCATCGTTGCTTTAAATAATCAGTCTAATACAAAGTGGTCTGACGTATTTCAAAATGGTTGCATTTCTCCTCCTTCTGCCAGAAGCATGAGTGGATTTTTTTTTTTCTGGAATATTCACTGTGAGAATCTGTTTGAACTCCTGGAAGTAAAACTCACAGGTGTGGGGATCCTTTTATTACAAAGCCTCCATGAAGTTTTTAACTCTCAGTCTTGCCCACAGTGAACCTTCAGAAATTTATCAATTACAGTTCAGGCTCTCATACCCCAGTAATGATTCTCATGAAGACTCCTCTTCGTTGGTTTCTTTTCCAGTAAGTTGTGATTCTCTGTATTTACTTGTCTGTCTCTCCAATTTGGGGACAGCAGTTTGCCCTGTAACCTCACTTTTCTGACCAATCTAAGTAAAGTTGTTATTGCAGCTTATTCAGCTTTCTATTTGTTGTTAGACAGGAAAGATGACTTCCAAGCTTCTTGTATGTTGGATTGGAAACCAAAATTTGATGTAATCAATTTTTATAAATGACCTATGGATAATTGGATGTCACCTACTTTTCTCCCAGAAGTTTTTTCCTTTATAATTTATTTGTAAGAGTTCTCTCAATATTAATTATGCCCATAATTTTATATATAGATAAATGGAAAGAGAGAAAGAGTGAGAGTGAGTAAGTGCACTTGTGGTTCCCCTAATTTGGTGCTGGCCTTTTACTTTTGTTTCTCTTGCTTGGAAAATTTTCAAATAATTGAGTTGGGCAATCTTCCACTCTGTTTTTCCTTACGTCAGTAATTTTGGAGCAGTGGACATATTGAAGTAGGATTCTTTTTTTTTTTTTTTTTTTTTTGAGGCGGAGTTTCACTGTTGTTACCCAGACTGGTGAAGTAGGATTCTTAAATGAGCAAAGGAATATGCAATGTAACATGCAGTTTGCCCACACTGAATCTTCAGAAATTCATCAATTACAGTTCAGGTTCTCTTACACCAGTAATGATTCTCACGAAGAGACCTCTTTACGGGTTTCTCTTCCAGTAAGTTGTTATTCTCTGTATCTACCTGTCTGTCTCTCCCTCCAATTTGGGGACAGTAGTGGGGAAAGCATGCTTAACAATAAAGTAACTTCGCATTTTGAAAATTTTGTATATAAACATTGCATTCATAATACAAACTATTGAAGAATGATTCAATACAAACTTAGCTGGTAGAAATATAACAAAATATAAACGATGATACTTAAGAGGGATATGTCACCTATGGAATAGTAGGAGATCTGTACAGGGAAGAGATGATTTACACTGATTTATAAAGAGATAAAATGGCTGAAAAAAAAACTGTTTATGGACTCTTCATTTGATGATGTACTTAGAAAGTTAACCCTTACCCTGAGGTCAGATAACTAGTATTTTCTAAGTATCAGTAACTGAGGCTGCATAACCTAAGTTTTAAAATAAACAGTTCATTGAATAGATATGAAGGATGTTTATACAACTGATGAAAACGCTGAAAAATTCCGTCTCCGAAAAGGAATGCACTTAGTTATCTTTTCTTTTGCTTTTTCTTATAAACGGCAAAATGTTTAGGTTTTTTTCATTCAATATATTTCAAGCATCTCTAATAACGATTCCACTTTTCTTTGCATTGAATATACATTTTAAAATTATAGGATTACTTTTTGTCATCTCCTCCACCTCCTCCTCCTCCTTCTTCTTCTTTTCTCTCTCTCTCTCTCTCTCTCTCTCTCTCTCTCTCTCTCTCTCTCTGTGTCTGTGTGTGTGTGAACTTCAGCAAATCACCTTATGTATCTGTGATATCTTGGCAGCATGTTATGGTTTTGTGTTCTTATTACATAGACATGTTTTCCTGTTGTGCATTAAGGGTGTCGATGAGTTCTAAAAATATTTTACTTTTAGACCTGCATTAAATGATTTTTAAAAGCATATTGGAAATTTAAGGTAAAATTCTATTTATTTGGTTCTATAATGTTTTATCAGGGACCTAAAGTAGTTTTCTTTCTGTTTTTCACATGTGAAACAAGATGATATGTATACATATCCAATGTTAATCAATGAACAGCATGTGTGGTGTGTGCTTTTCCTTGGCTCTACTCACTTTTCACATAAATAGTTTTGCCAGAAAATCTCAACAAAAATATTGTACTGTAAAGTTTATGGTCTCATATAAAAGTAGCAAATAAGCAGAATAATGAATTTTAAAATACTAGAGTAAGAACATTTGCATGCAATACCCAACAAAACATGTCTAATTGGCAAAACACTTAGCTATTATAATCAGAGTTAAAATTTACACTGAGAAAACTTTACACTTGTTTTGGTAGAATACTCTGGCATATCTGTAGCCAAAGGACAGATGGGTGTGCATAGGATCTGGCCCAACTTCCAGCAAATGTTCTAGCATATCTTATTTGTTTTGGGATGTTTGTGGCTAGCTAAATAATTAATTAATTTTCATAATTATTATTTTTAATTGAAAAGTGAAAAATTTTGTTTTTATTGCAAACAAGATTATCTTTTGATATGTGTATACATTGTGAAATGACATAATCAAGCTAATTAACATAGTTATTACCTCACATACTTACTTTTTTTGTAATGAGAACATTTAAAATCTATTCTTGCAGAATTTTGCAAGTATACAATATATCATTATTTACTATAGTAACCACTGTATACAATAGGTCTCTAAAACTTATTTCTTTTGTGTAGCTAAAACTATGTATCCTTTAATCAACATCTCCCCACTCTCTACCCCCATCCCCGACCACTGCTAACAACCATCCTATTCTCTATGCCTATAAGTTTGATTTTTTGAATTGAGTCAGAATAGTTATCTATGTTCACCATCGCTTTCTAACCCAAACTATCTTATTCAACCCAATAGTCCTCCAACCTATGGTGATACCAGGGTTCTTTCTATCTCTATCCTGTCCATTGCAATTTTAGAAGTGGTCATTAACCCTTTTCAGAAGCAATAAATAGTTATCACTCCCCTCAGCTTCCTGCTTTATCTCATGTGAATGATGGTGCTCCAGTCTGTGGGGAAGAACTAAAAGATGCAAGAGTGGAGTACCATCATGGGTTTAGCCATCTGACTATTGTGAAAAGTAATATCCATAGACATTGGCTTCCAGTCATGACAATATATCTGAAACCTTTCATCCAACTGCAAATAAGTACAAAATTTCATAAAACATATGAAAGAATTCAATTTGGCTGATATCTTTCATTGAATCAACCACAATTTTACCACACTGAAAAATTTGCGGAGTGTCTATCACTTGATGTGAAAATGTGAAATTATGAATAGAAAACACGCAGACACGTAATGCAGTAAAAATATTCTGGAATTTGTGGCATTTGCCTATAAAAAGAAAATAACATTTTTGGGTGCATATAATTTTATGAGAATTATATGAGCTAAAATATGTGATATGCCCACTTAGGCCTGGCCAATAATGGAATCATACAAATAATATATGCTTCTCAAATTATGGACATATATATGTATGAGTGTGTGTGAAACTTTGGTGTATTTTATATGTAATATACGCCCACACAAATACATATACATATCTATATATATAATAAGTATGCTTATAGTAGCAAATAAACAAAAAAACAAGTTTACAGTATATCTCATTAAACTTCTGGGTCACACATAGAAAATTTTCATTGAGCCATAATTTGCTTTATTCTATTGAAATGTTTCTAATTTATAATTTTATTTCGTAGGCATGCATATATTCAAGATGATTAAATTTGCAATATATTAATGAAGGACTTAGGGTACCCTGTACAAGCCAGTTAACATATTAGCACTTAACTGACGTTGAAATAATCTTGCCAAAAATATATTCTACCAACAAACATTGGGTTCTTGTATCATTTCCAATTTGGATAATAAATTAATATTTGACAGCAAGATTTTTGTTTTGTTTAGGTGATCTAAATATCTGGACTATTCAGTGGATATCCCATTTTAAAATAGCAAGTATTACTTACATATTTGCTGCCATAGTAGTTTAAGGGTCTTGCTTTTTAAAATATGTATCATGATATTCATGTTGGTGATATGTGTAGATTCTAACAAAGTGGAAGTTTCATATAAATAAAACATAATAAACATGCCCTGAAAAATTCTTTTTAAAATTATAACAAGATTTATCACTTTCGTTAGATCTGACACAACTTATTTATTAGAGAGTGTGCACATCTGTATATTTGCATACTAAAAATAGATTTTCAGGAAACAAAAGGTTGCTTAGAATATATAACCCCTTACTTGCTTAAATTATATGTTTCTGAGTGGAGTATTATGATCTTGTTTTCAACTATATGTATGTGACTACCTAATTACAAAGCAGGCATTTTAAATATGTGTCTGTTTCAAAGCATTGTATCTCAGAAAAAAAAGGTATTAGTAGCAGTGTTCAAGAGTAAAGAGAGGCAGACATGTTCAGTGGATTGAACATAGATATCAAGATATTCATCCTCCATTCTCAGTAAGTTTTATTGTGACTATAATTAATTCAGTGCAGACCCATTGTAACTCTTTGGCTATGAAAATGCTGATAGCATGATCAATCCATGAAGAATCATGTCATTTTTATTTTACCTTAGACTCATTATTAGTTTAATTGAAATTTACAAGGGTAGCAGAGAATGGGATTGGGGGATGGTGTCGCTTTTTTTTTTTTTTTTTTTTTTTTTTTTTTTAAAATAACAACAAAAAATATGGAACGCTTCACGAATTTGCGTGTCATCCTTGCGCAGGGGCCATGCTAATCTTCTCTGTATCGTTCCAATTTTAGTATATGTGCTGCCGAAGCGAGCACGGTGTCGCATTTTTAATGTCTAACTTTAATATGTTTTTATTAGCTTTGTAAAATAAGAGAAAATATTTAGTGCTGAGGCTTGCTGGTTGGGGGAGGGAATTGTAGCCATGAGGGAGCATGGAGGAGCGAGAGTTTACCAAACTGACTTAGGTATAGGAATAGACTCTGAGAAGGGTGGCCAAATTGTATTGCATCCAAATGATAAGATAAATAGGAGCTTGTTTCAGTAAGCATTGTTGTTTCAGGTTTTCCATGGCAAGCTCCTAGCTGGTGTGTAAGGAATGCAAGAAAGGATGGGGAACAGTGATGAGAGTGTGCAGGATCCAGCCCTCTAGAAGGATAATGAGAACTAGGGTAGATGTTAGGCTCCAGCCAGGTGGCTGTGGGTGGCTCAGAACGTTCTACAATATGACTGGGAATTATAGGACTTGACCAATAAAGCATAGAAGAAAACCCAGCCATCATAGAGAATCCATTGATATAGTGGTCATGCAGGAATACAAATACCTGCATACTCAATCAAGAGCAAACGTTGAGATCTAGACCCCACTTGGTAGTTTGCTGTGGCTCTTTACATAAATACATACACACACACACACACACACACACAGACACACATACCCACACACACACACGCCTGCTCTTCACTCAGGAATTGCATGTGACTGAAAGTGTTGGTGAAATGCATCAGTGCCTCCAGCTGTGAGAGGTTGGGGAAGGCAGGGCATGATAAAGAGAATAGTGTCTCATTATGTATGTCTATATTAAACTGGTATATCTACTCTATGAAAAGACAAACATATCTACCAATTCTAAATCAATCCTATCACTTTGCATTTAGCTCCAGATAATATGGAAAGAAAAATAAAGAAGCTGAAGCAAGTCTACATAAATATTAACATAAGCAATGACAAATGCACACGTAAAGCCAGAGTTATATGCCACAATAAATAATCTGTAACATAATCAATTACATGGTGTTTACTTAACTGACATTTTGTGTATTTTTCGATGGTTAACTATATTGCTACAATTTTTCTGAGGCCATAGTACACATACTGAAGTCCTAACTAGTCACAACAGGTGGCTAATGCTATTTTGGTGGCGCAAAACCTGAAATCTGAATCTCTTTATAAAGTGTTAATGCAAATTTACTGTTTATTCTGAGGCTATATGCAACTATAGTTGAACTTCTAAATAATAAGTTTATTTAATAAGAATGTGTATGCCTCTAGCATTTTTCCCTCTTTTATACTTACGTATTCTATAAGGAAATAATAGTGTCATCACTGCATACATTTTTAGTTCTCCTTAAACAATTATTGTTGGAAAACATTCTGGTGCTTTGGTAATAAAGATAAAACTTTTTTCTTACAAACAAAACTTAATAAAAATTGGCTAAAACTTTTTATCCAGGTCATAGTTAAAGAAGCAAAATGGATTGTATGCCTGTTTTCTTCCAATTAAAATAAAAATTAAAGCAAATATATTTCTACCCATACACTCACAGGCATGTGATTTCTGTTGAGGGGTCTTTACTGTCTAATCGTTTTTTTCCTTTTTTGCATTACATACATCATATGATTTTATCTAAATTTAGTGAAAATAATGCAAACTCTGGCTGTAATTCAAGTTGAAGTTAACGCCTTTGAGAATTTGCAAATTAAGATCGATAGATAAAAAACTACACAATAAGCTTTGATTTTCGAACAGATAAACAATGTCATTTTTTATGCATGGTTCAAGGAAATCTTAATTAGAATTATAAGAGAAAAAATAGTTGTCATTTGTTGGAGAAAATGAGTGATATCACTATGAGGAAAAAAGTTAGGTGCTACTGCTCAGAATAAATAGTGCATTGCAATGGGTAAAGATCAGGTTTAGGGTTTAATAGTGCATTGCAATGAGTAAAGATCAGGTTTAGGGTCTATATTGATAAAGAGCATTAGAAGATAATAACTAACTGATGAATAAAAGTCACAGAGAAATTAAGCATCTTCTGTTCCTAAGTAAATGCAGTGTCTTCTCTTCAGTGAGTTGCCAATAGTCTGACTTGTAGGCTGGCAGAACCGGGATTAATGCGTTTAATAATTTTTTAAACTGTTTTGGATGAAGAACCTAATTAGGTAGCTCACTTGACTCAAAAGAAAATCTGTCTTTCCCAGCGAAAGCTGAATCTGTCCTGAATTGGAATGCCAAGCTACTTGATAACAACTAACCTACGACATTTGCCTTTAATATAGAAAATCAAATAGTGTTCTTTGCTAGTGATTCAATTTAATAATAATAATATTTAGAAATGAAATAAGTCACTGGAAGGAGCTCATTTTCTATTCTGGCTGCATTAAAATATACTGAATGTTCTGCTACAATAAATTAATAAAAAGATATGAATATAACCTAGGGAGTCCAATAAAGTATATCTGCTTCCCACATCTGCATAAATGCCAACAATCTGTCAATAAAATGAGCAAAAATAATACATGTGTATGGGAGTGAACACCCATTAAATGATTTCTGCAAGTGATAACAATACTTTGATTCATGATCATATAGCAATTCAGGTTATAATTTTCATTCCTACGGTGGTTGCAACCATTTCAAATTCCCCACCAACTTTAATTTTTTAGAAGGAGTAATCAATATGCATGGTATTGCTCTCATTTGCCTGGAATTACAAATGATGACTCCAGCACCAGTGTTCTGGGCTTTATCTTGCAGATGGGACAGTGACTAATATATGAAGACCATGGGATTCTTGCACTGACATAATTTCCATAGTAGGCAAAATGAGTTTTTCTTTCATAACGATGGTCTGATCATTTCTCACATCCAGCATTTCTGAAAATGCATTAATCTGTGCACATTTTGGAAGAGAAGTTAGCAAGTCTTAGAAGAAAGAACATAGAGATGGCAAGGATTCTAAACCTGCTTCTGACATTATCTTACAGCGTGTGCTTTGGTCAAATCACTTCCTCTAAGTTGCTATAATTTTCTGTTTTGTGTGTAAAGAGCTAATTCAGCCACTTCATTATTCTCAAATGGATGCAGCAGGCAAGGAAAAAAAAGGAAATGCAGCGGGGGGACAGCGGGGAAGGAAATAGGGGAGGGACAGCGGGGGGTGGGGAGTTGGGGAGAGATAACATGAGGAGAAATGCCAGATACAGGTGATGGGGAGGAAGGCAGCAAATCACACTGCCATGTGTGTACCTATGCAACAATCTTACATGTTCTTCACATGTACCCCAAAACCTAAAATGCAGTAAAAAAACAAAAAAGAAAGAAACTGCAAAAAAAAAAAAAAAAATAGCAACGTTCATTCAGAGGAGCATATCAGAAAATCCTGGATGATATATTTTTTTTCTCACACCACACATGCTTCTATCCAAACTTTACTTTTCTCAGATATTTCAGGTAGAATAAGACATATTATTTGTAGTAATATCTTTCCTATATTAATAGTACTTAGACTATAACCTGGTTAAAACCCACCAGACTAGATGATCTCTAACAGTTTCTTCCAAGGTTAATATTTTATGGATGTCAATAAAAAGACAGTTTAGTTGTATTACTGCTAAATATTTATATCCAAACCTCCTCTTGCTTCACAAAATTGTACTAGGAAAATAAAATGATATTAATATATAATATAGTACAGTGTTTACCTGGTACATACTATGCATTAGATAAATAAAAGTTGCCTTCCTTCTATGCAAAGCAATAGATGAAAGTTTTGCTTATACATAATAGGCTCCATAATATGCTCAGTGATAGGAGATTGAATAAAACATTGTTTCTCTGGAGGAGGATAGTAAATTTGAAATTTTCCTGTCTGGACTTTGAGTTAACTCCAGATTCTGTTGATTTGTGGTGACATTTAGCAGTTTTTACTGCATTATTTAGAAAAAGGCAATGACTATTGTCATGCTTGTGATATACAGGAAAACAGCCATATTTTTGTATTTGGGATAATTTTTTTTTTATTTAGTGAAAATTTTTCACAAATGTATATCCTATTTTATTTGTTATACAGGAAATATTTCTGCCATTATTTAAAGGGTAGTTACATTCTCTTTATGCCACAAAACAATAATATATATTCTCTTCACAAATCAGACGAGCAACCAATCAGATGCATTTCATTTAAGTTCTGTGGCTTCATTTTCATGCTCTAAGTATATGGACTACATACATTTGCTGCATAGAAATATCTGTGTTTGTCACAAATCATAATGACTTTTATAAGTAGATGTGTATATACATTAGGAGAACTTATAAAATGTCACACATTGAATATAGTTATTGTAAAACAATATTTATCAAAATATAGTGAACACAACTTTATTTACATTGAAGTCATGTCAAAATGTCCATGTCTAAGACTTAGAGGAAGAAACAAATTAAGAGAGTATATGCGAATAAAAAGTGAAAGAGAAAAATATGAATTAAATGTTGATATAGTTTGGATGTTTGTCTCCTCCAAATCTCATGCTGAAAAGTGACCCCCAATGTTAGAAATAGGCTTGGTGGCAGGTGTTTTGGTCATGTGGGCAGATCCCTCACGAATGGCTTGGTGACTTCCCCATGTTGATGAGGGAGTTCTTACTTTATTACTTCACGAAAGAGATTGCTATTACATAAGAGTATAGGACCTCCTTCTCTGTTCTTGCTTTCTCTCTCACCATGTAACATGCCTGCTTTTACTTCACCTTCCACCACGAGTACAGTCTCACCAGAAGCCAAACAGATGCAAGTTCCCTGCTTGGACAGTCTGAAGAATAGTAAGCCAAATAAACTTATTTTCTTTATAAATTACTCAGCTTCAAATGTTTTGTTACAACAACACAAAAGAAACTAATGCAAAAGTCAGAAAATGTTAACAAATTATATATGTTCCTGAAGTACATAAATTGCAGGTAAATTGTATATAATGATAAGTTATTACGGCCTTAATGTAAAAACCACACAGTTTTTAAATTTTAATACAATACAGAAATAACTAGCTAAGTTTTTGTTTGACAAAAAAAAATGACAGTAGGGCCTTCAGTCATTAAAACCTCAGTTGGACTGGGCACTCAAAATGGTTCACTAACATAACTGGTATTAGACGATGACTTGAAGCTGGGGCCCCAGTTGAGACTTTCCAATAGATCACCATTGTAGTTGCAGAGAAATTGGCCTTCATGTATGACCTCAGTCTACCTCCAGATAAGTACTCCAAGAGATCCTCGTAGAAACTTTAAAGCCTTTTCCATTCTAGCTGGGGGAGCCATATGTTGCCCTGTGATGCTCAAAGCAGTGTGAAGTCCAGTCACATTGGAGAGGTGACATGACTTGGATTTTTGTCCCTGCCCAAATCTCACGTTGAATTGTAGTCCCCAATGTTGGAGGAGGGGCTGGTGAGAGGTGATTAGAACTTGGGGGCAGATTTTCCTTTTGCTTTACTCATGATAGTGAGTGAGTTCTCATCAGATTTGGTTATTTAAAAGTGTGTAGGATCTCCTCCTTCACTCTCTTTCCTTTGCTCTGGCTATGTAAGACTTGCCTCCTTCCTTTTCACCATCTACCACTATTGTAAGTTTCCTGAAGCCTCCCAAGCCATGCTTCCTGTACAGCCTGTGGAACCATGAGCCAATTCAACCTTTTACTTTATAAATTACCCGGTCTCAGGTAGTTCTTTATAACAATGTGAGAAAGGACTAATAGAGAAAATTGGTACCAAGAGTGAGGTATTGTTATAAAGATACCTGAAAATGTGGAAGTGACATTGGATCTGAGTAATGGGCAGAGCTTAAAATAATCTCGAGGGCTCAGAAGACAGGAAAATGCAAGGAATTTTGAAACTTCCTAGAGACTTGTTTAATTGTTGTGACTAGAATGCTGACAGTGATATGGACAATGAAGTCTAGACTGAGAAGACCTTTCAGATGGAGATGAGGAACTTACTGGGGACTGGATCAAAAATCATTTTTGTTATGCAGTAGCAAGGAGAGTAGAGGCATTGCACTTCTGCCCTAGAGTTCTGTGGCACTTTGAACTTTAGATAGATGATTTAGGGTATCTGGTGAAACAAATTTCTAAGCAGCAAAGCATTAAATATATAGCCTGACTGCTTGTAACAACATATGCTCATATATGTGAGCAAAGTGATGGTCTGAATCTGGAACTTATATTTAAAAGGAAAGCAGAGCATACAGTTTGGAAAATTTGCAGCCAGGCTACACAGTAGAAAAGAAAAACCCATTTTCAGGGGCAGAATTCAAGTATTCAAGCAAGCTGTAGATATTTGCAAAAGTAAAGAGTAGCCAAGTGCTAATAGCCAAGACAATGGGATAAAGACCTCAAAGGCATATGAGAGACCTTTGCAGCAGCCCCTTCCATAACAGACCCAGATGCCTAGAAGGGAAGAATGGTTTCCTGGGCCAGGCCAAGGGCCCCGCTGCCTTGCACAACCTTGGGACACTGCTTTCTGCTTCCTAACTTCTCCAGCTCCAGCTGTGGCTAAAAGGGCTCCACCTAAAAGATGAAAGTGTAAGTTAGTTCAACCGTTGTGGAAGACAGTGTAGCAATTCCTCAAAGACCTAAAGATAGAACTACTATTTTACCTAGCAATTCCATTACTGGGTATGCAGCTAAAAGAACATATATCATTTGATTTTAAAGACATATGAACATGTATGTTCACTGCAACACTATTAACAATAGCATATGGAATCAATCTCAATGCCCATCAATAATAGACTGGATAAAGACAATGTGGTGCGTATCACCACAGAATACTATGAAACCATAAAAAGGAATGAAATCATGTCCTTTGTAGAGATATAGATGGAGTTGAAGGCCATTATCCTTAGCAAACTACAACAGGAAAAAAACAAATACTTCATGTTCTCACTTATAAGTGGGAGCTAAATGATGAGAACACATGGACACATAGAGGGAAACAACACACACTGGACCCTATCAGAAGGCTATCGTGGGAGAAGGGAGAGGATCAGGAAAAATAATTAATGGTACTAAGGTTAATACTTTGGTGATGAAATAATTTGTACAACAAACCCCCATGACACAAGTTTACATATGTAACAAACCTGAAGATATACCTCTGAAATTAAAATATAAGTTAAAAAAAAAAAAGAAATGTGGCATTAAGCATCCAATTTGTATATATATTCCAAATTTTATCCATTGGTTGACATTTTGGTTGAAACCATATATTAATTATTGTGAATATTGCTGCAATAAATATGGGAGTGCAGATATCTTTTGGATACAATGATTTTCTTTCTATTGAATGCCTATCCGTGGAATTGCTGGATCATATGGTGGTTTTAGTTTTAGTTTTTTGAGAAACTCCATAATGGCAGTACTAATTTACTATTTTCCATAGTGGTTGTACTAATTTACATTTCCACCAGTGGTGTCCAAATTTCCTTTTTATCCACATTCTCATCAACATTAGTTATAGCCCGAATTTTTGATAAAAGTCATTTTAACTGAGGTAAGATGATATATCATTTTATTTCTGATTTGCATTTCCCTTATGATTAGTGACATTGAGCAATTTTTATACATCAATTGGCCATTTGTATGTCCTCTTTAGAAAAATGTGTATTCAGATCTTTTGCTCATTTTTAAAACACATTACTTGTGTTTTCTTTTTTTGTTGAGTTGTATGAGCTCCTTATATATTCTGGTTATTAATCTCTTGTCAGATGAGTAGATTGCAGATATATTCTCCCATTCTGTGGGTTGTCTTTTCACTTTATTGATTGATTTTTTTTCCACTGTGTAGAAGCCTTTTGGCTTGACCTGATCCTATTTGTCATTTCTTGCTTTGGTTGCCTGTGCTTTTCAGGTCTTATCCACAAAATTTTGTCCACATATAACTTCTTTGGAGAAATGCCTATTCAAGTCCTTTGCCCATTTTGAATCTTTTTTGTTGTTGTTGTTTTTGCTGTTGCTGAATTTTTGGAATGCTCTACATATCCTAAATATTAGTCTCTTATGTAATATATAATTTGCAGATATTTTATCCCACTCTGTGTGTAGTCATGCAGTGAATTATTTGTTATTGCAAATTCTTATATTTTCTTCTACTTTACTGATAGAATTTATTTTACATTATTCTAATTATTGCCTTCAACGAGAATTTGTATTTTGCTGTTATGAATTATTTTCATGTGTCATCATTTGTTTGTTTTGGCCATCCATTTGCACATTTTTCTTTATCTCAGCCTGATCTTTATTTTTTTCTTACTCTTTTTTTCATAGATTATATACTTTGCTCTTGCAAACAAGCATAATGTCTAAATTTTCACCATTCTTATGAGAAATAAAACCTTTTTGAGGAATTAAAATTATTTTCTCATGGTGATTATGCACTTTCTGCCTTACTTTTTATGTCATGTTGTTTTAAAGGTGTTGCAATATCTGAGAAAGTGCTGATAGGGAGAGAAACAAACTGGCTAGTTAATTGATAGCGTCACCAGAAATGTCTATACTTTTCATGTGGGCTGAAATAATTTACTGGCAATGAGGGGGATATTATGTGACTCTAAGGTAAATAAAATATTTAATAGTTAACATCTATCTAAACTACTTGTTAAAATATGTATAAATATATACTAATGGCCATTAATAAATGCTACATATTTTATTATGACACTGTAGTCCTACAGTGACTATATATCATTCAAACTAGGACTCTATTGAGAGGGAAAGGAGCATTATTAGTAATTAGGCCAAAATAACAATTGAAAACTGGGATCATCATAAGCATACTGATAGGTGCAGTCACCCTATGTTGTTCCCTTGACACAGTTGCATCTGGAGTGTATGTAGTAACAAATGTAAGGAAACAGCTCTTCCTCTCTTCTTTCAATCCTTTTCATGAATCATACATTTAGTGGATCTTCTGCCTATATAGTTCTTTCAACATATAGACTACTCTATTCTGTTTTATCATCTGTTTCTGGTCATCTTTCCTTGAATTTCAGTAGAATGTTGGGAAGAAAGGATGGCAGGGATACCTTCTTTTCTGCCTTCTCACTAGTAAGTCTTAATAATCTTAAAGATTATATTTAGCAAATTATGCATCTATATGTTTTATTCTTTATCAGAAAACACAAAAAATTATCTATTCTAATAAGTATGTATGCTAATTTTTTACCTAGCATTGAGGGACATACTCTATGAATAGTGTCCTATGGTTCAGTGTGTTTTCAGGACAAGAATCATGATTACCAGTTCTACATTTGTCATCACTTAGGCAGGCACTGAAGAAAACCCTGAGCTCTCATGCCACAGAAAGGAAGAATAATATGTGTAGAGCAGGTGTTGTGAGACAAAAATGTTGGATCAGTTCAATTCCTATGTCAAAAAGTCAAATAAAGCATATGAAAATTTTTTGAAAGTAGGGAATATATAATCTGGAGGAGGTGAACAGTTCATAACAGTTAGAATTTCTAGGTTTTAGCAGATTCTCAAAAGTAAATGGATGAAATACCATGGTTTTGTGTACTCAGTGCATTTTACTAGTTCACATCAATATGCAGTTACTATATGTTGGGTACTATTTTAGGTGTGTCATCTTCATTAACTCATTCAGTCCTCACAATAAGCCTATAAAAATAGTATTATCTCTACTGTGCATGTGAGAAAACTAGGGCTTAAAGAGATTATTTAAGCCAAGCTGTACAGCTGAAATTCATACAGATGCCTCTGGTTTCATATTCTAAGCTCTTGGCCACTGGGCTATACTTTCCATTTGTAGTAGAAACTTACACATACAATGTTGTTATAGTTTCTTGAGATAGGTTCTTTGTAAGACATAACCAGAATACCAGGTTTCCAGTCAAGCTGTTGGGATTTTATTACAGAAAAGAGGGGACTATTTAGTAAGAGAAGAGGTTTTCTTTTTTTCCTTTTTTTTTTTAAAAGACAACACTGAAGGTTAATAATACAGATGGGTGAGTATGGTAGTGGAGAGGAAACTAGGGAAAGTTTGTGACTCCAAGACCACATGGATCTAGCTACAGGGCTTGCAAACAACATGCTATGACTGGTATAAAATGACAGATTCCAGACTCTAAAAGGAATGTGGTCATACTCACAGATCTAGTTCCGGTCCTGACTAGGATAACTCAGTAAGGTGAGGTAGACACGTACTCCTGATCTGGAAATTAGAAGTAATAGTACTGACCCCAGTTTGGAGGGGTTGGGAAAGCAGTGGCTAATTATAATCTTAATGCATTCAGAGAGCTTCTATTGTAAAAGTCTTCTTTAAAGTTGAAGTTGAAGACAAAAGATAAGTCATTCATGTGTAAGAGACACACTAGGGCAATGGAATCTTTATATTTAAACATTGTTTTACAAGTTTTAGAAGAAAACCATTAGATTTATAATTCACTTATAACATGTATTAATAACTATGTTTCATATTGTCTACTAACAGATTCATTTAATGGTCCTAAGTTCAGAAAATACTTTTTGACATCTGATTCAACATTTTTGCTTCGCTTTACTAGTTAATGGAAAAAGCTTGGATTTCAAGAAAAAAAAAAGCCAGATTATTGCCAATTATGTGGGGGATGGCAGGCAGTTGGGCCAGTGAAGTCTGGACAACTATGTAAAATTTGGGTTAGTCATTTAACATATGCTTGCTAAGAAATTCCCAGGGCCATGAAAGCCAGGCACCATCATTTCAGACATTTTTTAAGTCAGCATATAGAAACAGTGGAAAGGGAAACATTATGCAGAGTCAAGTAAATACAGATATGAATGATACAAATAACTTATTGTGAAGTAGAGTGAGGGTAATGTATAATTTATTTTGTGTACTATAATCCACATTATACAAATGTCATTATATGCACTAACTCATTTCATCAACACAACTCTTTCTCATAGGGTATCATTACCTCCATTTTAGAAATGAAGAACCTGAGGCTCACAGAGCTTAAGTAATTTGATTGTGGCCAAATAACAAGTATGTGGATACTCTGGAACTATCTCACAAAGCCCATAGACAAAGCCTATCATGATAGAAAGTTAATTTGACTTTAACTAAATTCTTCACCTTCATGAGGTCCTCCATTTATGATAGTTTCTCCTGGCCCTATTTTTAGAGTCAAATTTCTTAGCTCTAACTGGACCTTTACTAGTTAGATCAGCATGACTTTCATAGAGCAGGGAGTTAACTGCGTAGTTAATCTGGGATTTCTACAGATAAAATGTTCAGGATCAAACCAAATACTCTGGGCAGCTGTAAAAAGTTTATGCAATGTCTCATATAGAGTCCTCTGACACAGGAGCCTTCTGTCTCATGGAGAATGACCCCACCTCCTCGTCATGATGAGAGATGCACGGACAAGTTGTCTTGACACTTAAAAACTAACCATTTAATGATTTTACACTATGACCTTTCCCTACTTCCATGCCTGCTGTGATAATAACCTCACAATTTTTTCAACCCTCTGTATCTTTAACCACATTGTTTTCTGCCAGAAATATCTATAAATTTTTGTGCAGTTATTCAATGCCTAGTTATCTTTCAAGAACCAGCTCAAATGATATATAATCAGTAAAGAACTTAAGTCACAAGGAAGATGCAGTCATTTTCTCTTCTGGGTTCTCCAACAGTTTGTCCTTGCCTCTGCTATAGTACCTTGCAGTTGGCACAGCATAACCCACAAACCTACAAGCCATTCCAGGTTATTATTCCCTTAACCTCTTTCTAAATCAACATCAATATCATTGTACATGTCAAATCATATTTGTTGAATAAAGTATGTAACACACGAACTCTTAGAAATAATATGCTATTAACTAGAAGTTTTATTTGTAAGTAAACTCATCTGTGGTAATTTTTGTGACAGTGTAGTTGTAAGGGTTCTTGGGTTCTTGCCGAGTTTAAAATGAAGAAACTGAGGCCAGCACAAGAAGATCCAATGCAAATTTATTCAGCTCCCAGGAGAGGTTCTGCGGTCCGACAGGAGGGGCTGGAGAAGTCACTAGGACTCCTCTCAGACGTGGGGTTTTATAGGGAATGGAGGCGTTTGATTGGTTGTGGGAGAGCAGGGTGTGGGCAAGGCAAGCTTGCTATTGGCAGGTGGGCAGGGTTTGAATGCTATTGGGTAGTTTTACAAGACTCGACTGCTATTGGGTAGATTTACAAGACTTCGTTTGGATTTCGGCGGGGTTCTTTAAGGGAGGGCTAGGCTGTGCGAGGGCGGTGGGCATGTCCGAGCTCCCAGAGAGGGAAGGGAGGTGTCCGAGCTCCTGGCGAGGTGACCGGCCTTACAGTACTCACTTAATTTTCTAAATTTCATTTACTTTTGATTGACTACAGTGAGAATGAAGAAATATTAATTTAAGCCTGAAATGAGAATATGGGGGCCTTACATAGAAGAGAAGGGAGTATGGTACAGAAAAATACCGACATTGGCGCCAAAGACGACTTAGTTTAAAACATAGCTCAGGGGAGCGAGAAGACAGACTAAAAAGTTATAAGCACTTCTTCCTGAGACAGATACTGAGCTAACAACAATACATGGATGATAATGCCTTTATGAGAACTATAGAAAACAGTTGGTAAACACATCACCAAGGTCACTGTAAAACCAACAAGGTGTTCCAAGAAAAGAGGTGAAAATATTTGTAGTGTTTTTCACATCCATTCAAGCCATTCCCCCTACATAACATAGCACAGAGTAACTTGGAGGAAACACCTTGTACTGGGATTCCTACTTCAAGAAAGAAACAAGACAGGGAAATACATGCCTAAAATTCTGTCTTGTCTGAGGGACGTGAAAGGTTCTGGCTCCTCCCTTGCCTGACTCAGGTCATTGACAGCACTGATGTCACAGTTTGGAAACCACTGAAAACAGAAGTGAGCAGCACATTAGAGCTGCAGTTCTTCAGACTTATGAGAGGAGAGCAAGAGATCAGAAAATGTTGGAAAAGCCCTAGAACCTCCAGATGGGCTAACTTGTGAGTCACTGCATATTGTCTTTGCCCAGCAGAAAGACACTATGCAATGATTGGAATAGGTGGTTGCTTTTTCAAATGCGCAAGTCCCAGTAAAAAGTTATAAGGCATATAAAGAAACACAGAAACATGGCCCAATCAAAGAAACAAAATGCAACTTTAGAAACCAACCCCAGAGAAACACATATCTGAGTTATCCAACAAAGAATTTAAAATAACTGTCAAAAATATGCTCAATGAGCTAAATGAGAACACAGAAAACTAAATGAAGTCAGAAAAACAATGTATACACAAAATTAGAATATCAAGAAAGGGATAGAAACAATAAAAGAGAGCCAAACAAAAATTATAGAACTGAAAACTACAGTAACTGAATTGAAAAATTTATTAAGTGGATCTAACAGCAAACTTGATCAGACAGAAAAAAGAATCAACAAACTTGAAAATGGGTCAGTTGAAATCATCAAATCAGAAGCAAAAAGAAACAAAATAAAGAGAAATTAAAGTAATTATGGCCTAATATCAACAAAACCAACACATGCATTATGATAATTCCAGAAATATAAGACAGAAAGCAGCAGAGTTTATTTGAAGAAATAATGGCTGAAAACTGCCCAAATCTGAGGAAATAAATAGACATACAGATTCAAGAAGCTCAAGAACTCCAAATGGAATAAATCCTAGGGAAATCACAGTGTGATACATTACAATCAAAGTGTCTAAATCAAATAATCTTAAAAAGTAGCAAGAGAAAATAATTCATCACATACAAGGAAGTTTTTATAAAATTATCAGCGGATTTCTCAGTAGAAACTTTGCATACTAAGAGTGAGTGGGATGATGTATTCAAAATGCTGAAGTGAAACAACAGTCAACCAAGAATACTGCATCTGGTAAACTTTTGCTTCAAAAAATGGAGAAATTAAGACTTTCCCAGATTAAAACTAAAAAAGAAGAAGAAAAGAAAAGAAAACCAAAGAAGTTTAGTACTGCTAGACCTGCTCTATAAGAAACGCTAAAGGGAGTACTTCAAGTTGAAATGAAAGGATACTAGACAGTAACAAAATTATAGTAACCTATATTATTGTAATATTTATTCATTCAACTTAAATGACAGAAACATTAAAAGAGAATCTACTTAATAGGTACATAATATATAAAGATGTAATTGGTAATATCAATAACATAAAGGAGGCTGGACTTACAAACAACTGAAATTAAGTTATAATTGGTTTAAAATAGAATACTATGAGTTTAGAAAAGTTAAAATATTTTATGCAACTGTAACCACAAAGAAAATAACTATAGAATATACAAACAAAAGGAAATAAAAAGTAAAAATCAAAATATATCACTACTAAAAATGAACAAAACACAAAGACAGGTAGTAAGAGAGGAAAAGAAAGACAAAACACCTATAAGACACACAGGAAAGAATTTTTAAAATGACAATAGTATTTTTTCCTTATCAATAATTCCTTTAAATATAATTATGTTAAAACCTAAAATAAAAAGACATATATACAGATTGGCTGAATAGATTAAAAAAAAAAAGTTCTAATTGTGGTGTCACATTTGGAGTCCTTGGGTGGTCCTAGTTAACCAGATTCCAATGGTGACTTTTCCCCTTCAGTTTGATTCACATCAAAGATGAGTCTTAAGTCCACATTTATTCTGACAGTATTGATATAAGATAGACAGCAGGAGAAAGCTAGAGGTATGGTCCAGATATAATCAAGGGTTAGATGATTACTTGCTTAGGAGAGTTTTCATCTGGAGACAACTCTCAAAGTTTTGGGAACTCTTTCCCATTTATTATAGCTGTATCCAGTACAGGTTAGTTTCCATGTCTTTCTTCCCTAAAGGGGTTTTAAGGTACTCTTGTAAGGGTTAAGCTTTGTTTTAAGGTTCATGAAGGGTGTCTTGTCTCCAGGATAACCATGGTTTCTAGAGACTCAGTAATCCCCAGGCTGGGGTTGCAAATCACAGTGGGCCTTATAGCATCATTAATTGTATAGCCATGATATGTGTATTATAGTATAATACATGCTGCCTACAACAGACTCATGTTAGGTCTAAAGACAAACATATGAAAAAATACTCATCTCATCATCACTGATTATTAGAGAAATGCAAATCAAAACCACATTGAGATACCACCACACACCAGTTAGAATGGCAATCATTAAAAAATCTTGAGACAACAGATGCTGGAGAGGATGTGGAGAAATAGGAACACTTCTACACTGTTGGAGGGAGTGAAAATTAGTTCAACCATTGTGGAAGACAGTGTGGCAATTCCGCAAGGACCTAGAAATAGAAATTCCATTTGACCCAGCAATCCCATTACTGGGTATATATCCAAAGGATTATAAATCATTCTATTATAAAAACACATGCACATGTATGTTCATAGCGGCACTGTTTACTATAGCAAAGACCTAGAACTAACCCAAATACACATCAACGATAGACTGGACAGGGAAAATGTGGCACATATACACCACGGAATACTATGCAGCCATAAAAAATGATGAGTTCATGTCCTTTGTGGGGACATGGATGAACCTGGAAACCATCATTCTCAGCAAACTGACACATGAACAGAAAATCAAACAGGGCATGTTCTCACTCATAGGCGGGTGTTGAACAATGAGAATACGTGGACATAGGAAGAGAAGTATCACACACTGGGGTCTGTGCGGGGGCAAGGAAGGGACAATGGGGGGTGGGGAGGTCGGGGAGGGATAACATGGGGAGAAATGCCATATGTAGGGGATGGGGGGATGGAGGCAGCAAACCACATTGCCATGTGTGTACCTATGCAATAATGCTGCATGATCTGCACATGTACCCCAGAACCTAAAGTACAATTAAAAAATACCATTATATTTATCATAGCATATAAAAGAATAAAATATTTAGAAATAAATTTAAGCAAGGAGATAAAAGACTTGTACACTAAAATCAATAAAATGGTGCTAAAATAAATTAAAGACATAAATAATTTGAAAGATATAAAATGCCTATGGATTGAAATACTTAATATTATTATGATGTCCATAACATTCAAAGTGGTCTGATCTTTAGTTTCGATTCAATCTCAATCAAAATCCCAATGTAATTTTTTGTCAAAATTAAAAGATTTAATCTTAAAAGTAACATGAAATATCAAGAAACTCCAAATATCCAAAATAATATTGAAAAGAGAATAAAGAAGTTGGAGCCCTTCAATCTCAACCAAAATCCAAATGCTGTTTTTTATTAATCTTAAAATTAACATAGAATATCAAGAAAGTCCAAATATCCAGAAGAATTTTGAGAAGGGAATAACAAATTTGGAGCCCTCATACTTCCAGATTCCAAATCATATTGCAAAACTACAGTCATTAAAACTGTGGTAGTGGTATAAAGAAATATAAATATTCCATCAGAATAGAATAAAGATCCCAGAAATAAATCCACACATTTGTGGTCCATTGATCTTCAGCAATGGTGCTAAGGCTACTCAATGGAGAAATAACAGTTTCTTTAACAAGTGATGTTAGAAAAGCTGAGTAACATATGTAAAAGAATAAAATAGGACTCATATTAATCTTATATGAATATGAACTCAAAATATATTAAAATCTTAAATGTAAGACTTAAGATTGTGCCACTCCTTGAATACAGCATAAGTGGAAACCTCTATGATACTGGATTTGGCAATTATTTCTTGGATATGACACCAAAAGCCGAGGCAACAAAAGCAAAACAGACAAAAGGGACTACATTAAATTTAGAAGCCTTGTCAATCAAGGGACTCAATTAGCAGAGTGAAAGACAACTTATGAAATGGGAGAAAATATTTGCAAATCATATATCTGATAAAGAGTGAATATATAGCATATATATAAAGAACTCCTACAATTTAACAACAACAAAATCGTAGCCAGATTTTAAAATGTGCAAAGAACTAGAATAGACTTTTCTCCAGAAATGATATATGAATCTCCAACATAAAAAGATGCTCAACATCACTAATCATGCGAGAAATATAAATCAAAACCACCAAGATGTATCACCTCATACCCTTTAGAATTGCTACTGTTAAAAAAAGTAGAAAATGGCAAGTATTGGCAATGACGTCAAGTAACTGCAACCCTTTTGTACTGTTGGTGGAATAGTACTACCACTGTGGTAGCACTGTGGAAAATGTTGCAAACACCATAGAAATAAGAACGTTTTTTGAAAAAATTAAAAATAAAATTAACATATGATCCAGAAATCTCACTTCTGGGTATGTAACACAAAGAATTGAAAGAAGAGTCTCAAGTAGATATTTGTATACCAACATTCTAAACAATATTATTCACAATAGCAAAGAGATGCAGGCAACACAAATGTCCGGTCTTGTTATCCAAGAATTGATAAACAAAATGTTGTGTTACATAAGATGGAGGGTTATTCAACTTTAAAAATGTAGCAAGGTTGTCACATGCTACAACATGAATCGATCTTGAGAACATTATGTTAAGTGGAATAATCCAGTTACAAAAGACAAATACTACATTGTTGCACTAATATTGATGTATCTAATGTAGTCAAATTCACAGAAAGCAAGTGGAATTGTGGTTACTAAGGGCTGGGGGAAAAGGCAAAAGGAGAGTTGTTTAACCTGTACAGAATTTTAGATTTGCAATCTAACTTCTTGAGCTCTGTTTCACAACAATGAGAATATACATAACACGACTGAAGTATAGACTTAAAGTAGATAAGAAGGTAAATTTTATGGTACATTTTTACCACCTACAGCAAGCACCTAAATAAAATGGTGAGATAATATTCTAGCCTTGTGATCTTTGTCCAGCAGAAGACAGATGGCACTCAAAAAGAGAATTTGAAAGAAATTAAGATAAAGGTTATTTATAAATGTGTGGACAAAGTTAAAATATGTGTTCACCACGAAATGTTGTTGAAGTCCCTGGGTTAGCAACAGTAGAAAACCCTCACTATGCCTGGCTTCAAAGGGTAAGATAAGGGCATAATCATTAGAATCCTGCAGGGGTTATGGAGAGAGCCACCTGAGAGGAGCTTTGGCATTCAGTAGAGGAACACTGTCAGTACCAGACTACACCCAGAACGAAGGAAATAATGGAATAAAGACTTTGACCTCTTACTCCTCCAGCCTCTAATCTCTATCTAGTGCCTCTTATAAGCCAAACCTAATCTGAACCTTAGAGTAAGAGTCCCAGGTGATGCAGTTCACAGAAACCAGCCTTTGCAGTCACAGAGTGAGTTGGAGAAGGGTGAAGTGGGAACCTGGAGGGGAAAGCAGCATATTCAGTACAATCCAAACCTCTTTCTTCCTCTGTAAATGGGAATGAATGCAATCCCTGACTCAATTACAAGCTTGCTTTAAAGATTAAATGAGAAAACCCATGTGAAGCTGATATGGTTTGGCTTTGTGTCCCTATAGAAATCTCATGTTGAACTGTGATCCTGAGTGTTGGAGGTGGAATCTGGTTGGGGGTGATTGGATTATGGGTGGTGTCTAATGGTTTAGCACCATCTCCTTAGTGCTATCTCATGATACAGTACTCACAAGACCTGGTTGTTTGAAAGTGTGTGGCACTTCCTCTTTCACTCTCTCTCTCTCTCCTACTCTGCCATAGTGAGACTTTCTTGCTTCCTGTTTGCGGTCCACCATGATTGTTAAGTTTCCTGATGCCTCCAAGCCATGCTTCCTGTACAATCTGCTGAATTATGAGTCAGTTAAATCCCTTTTCTTCATAAATTACCCTACCTTTCATAAATTACCATAAACTTATAGCAATGTGAGAAGAGACTAATACAGAATCCTTTAGCACAGTGCCTGGCATGTACCAATAATGGTCAAGAACTGTCACAGAAATAACTGTCGCTTATATAGCCAAGGCTCTACTATTCTAGCCATTAATATTTATAAAACAAAATAAATTTCACACACTTTTGAACTTCTATTCTTTCCCAAATGTACAAGACTGGTCTAAGCAGCAGAAAAACAACAGATCATAAATAGTCCACTATGTTCAATTCAGTGTGTTATCAGAATAATGCCTTACATTTGAAATATTTTCTGAATAGCAGAGAACTTTCAGCTTTTAAATAAAATATTTTAACATCTTTTCCTGAAATTCATTGTAATTTTTCTGCACCCTCTATTTTCTATTCTCTCAATTACTTTTTGGAGACCATCCAGAGCCCTCAACATTAGTCTGGGGCATTTTGAGGGAAGATGTTAGATGGAGGCACCAGTGAGAGTTTGATTTGTAAGAAGATCAGGGGATAAAAGCTAGTTCTCAGCCTTAGGTAGTGAATTAAAAAATGCCTGACCTCATCCCTACCCACAAATCAAAGAAGAAATCATTTACAAACCCCTGCCAAGCACATATAAATTTATCATTTGGTTAGGAATACAATCATAATTTTTAAAGGATTTCTCTAGAATTCATTTACCATTCACTTTGTATTACTATTGACTATTCTAAATGTAGATGCTAAAAATGTTTTTTTTTAAGGGAAGTCTGCAGTCTTCATATCATGTGCTTCAAAGTAACATTTCAAGCCTAAAGTTGAATCCATGGAATTGAGTATCAATAGGTTGCATTTTTTTCCCTCTGCCTTTGACATTCTGTGTACCATCTCATCTCTTACATATGAAGTAGGTATTTCTGTCAGCTGAACATTTAAATTCAACCAGTTGCCTTTATTCAGCAGTGGGGAGTAAGGCACTCCTTGTTACTGCAATTTTTTTCTAACCATATGTTCTAAAGATTCTCAATATAATTAACTTTGCTACAGGCCCAGAGATTGAACTAATTAAAGATAGAAAACTGAGAACATAAATAGACTAAATAGATTAAAATATGAAAAAGGGAACTCTTGAAAATGATGTGCTCATGAGAACCTAAGAAAAAGAAAATAATGAATGAAACTTTTTCCATAAAACATAGCTTTAATTCATATCAAGGGAAATATCAGGAACTTCAGAGGAGTAATATTATATAAAGTGTCAGTTCCTTGAAGTGTGACATTAGGTGTCATTCTTACTCAGTGCTGAAGATTTTTCTGACTGTTCCAGTAGCCTTAATTGACCTACAGTTTGTATGCGTCTCCTTCACCCTGCTCCCTACGCTGAGAGAGACTGAATTGTTTGTATTTTGCCTTTCCTACTTGATTTTGAGAACCTAGATACGGTACTGTAGCCCCATCATGGGCCACCAAGCCTGCCACATAGTAGGTACAGAATAAATAATAAATACTCTAAGCAAGAATGAATAATTGACAGAAGACTGGCAGGAAGAAGAACCATAGCAACTTTTTGAAATATGATATAAATAACCCATTGAGAACTTTAGAGATCGTTCCATGGCCCAAATAGAGAAATCAGGCATTCCTGAATATTCATTCATTCTGTTTCATTTCCTCATGTTTTCAAGCACCAAAGCAGAAACTTTTGCTGTCTTCTTAGGATACTGGGTGCCAAGTACCAAATATTGTAATGGTAATTGATGGACACACCATTATAGAACATTTCAAAGAAGTGAAGACATTCGAAATAAATTGCTCATAAAAGGAAATAATTATTTCTTTTAAGATGACTACTAGTATAGTAGGGAGTAGTATATAATTTTATTACCTCTTATCATAGGTACCATAGCCTCAGTCAAATGTGAGGGTTCAGTAGACTCTCATTTATGTCATATGACCAAAGTGGTGTTAGTTACTGTTATAACTTGACCCATGTCTCGTGAAATATGGGTAGACACAGAGACTGGTGTTCTACTCATTTTTTTTTGAGACGGACTTTCACTCTTGTTGCCCAGGCTGGAGTGCAATGGTGCAATCTCGGCTCACTGCCACCTCCATTTCCAGGGTTCAAGCAATTCCCTTGCCTCAGCCTCCTGAGTAGCTGGGATTACAGGTACATGCCACCACATCCAGCTAATTTTTCTATTTTTAGTAGAGATGCAGTTTCACCATGTTGATCAGGCTAATCTTGAACTCCTGACTTCATTATCTGCCTGCCTAGGCCTCCCGAAGTGCTGGTATTACAGGCATGAGCCACTGCACCCAGCCTGGTGTTTTATTCTTTCTGGAAAAAATATAAAACCCTTCTCCAGAGACCTTGAGCAAAAAGAACTTTACAGGCCACCACCAGCTTCACTTTCACCAACAGGAGGAAAGAGTTCCTGTGTCTTATGAACAAAGTGGGCAATATAGGTACTAGAGAGGCTAGAAAAATATTGACAGATCTCAGACTAGTAATGCTACTTCTCATCAGAAAGGCTGGAGAGTAGGGAATAATGATTGCAACTGAATGAATGATGGTAAACTTTTCATTTGAAATAAATAAACATAACCATAGAAATATGCATAGTAGTCTCTGATGATCTTACGTGATTTTGTGCTATCAGATGAAGTGTCACCTTTTTCATTTTTCTTTGTGTTTATTTGAATCTTCTCTCTTCTTGTTTAGTCTATCTAGCAGTCTGTCAATTTATGTTTTCAAAGGATCAACTTTTATTTCACTGACCTTGTGAATTTTTTATTTTGTCCTCAATTTTATTTAGTTCTGGTCTAATCTTTATTTCTTTTCTTCTGCTATCTTGCGTTTGTTTCATTCTTGTTTTTCAAGTTCCTTGAAGTATGACATTAGGTTTTCAATTTTTGATCTTTCTATTTTATTGATGTAGGCATTTAAAGTTATAACCTTCCCTCTTAGCACTTCATTGTTGTTCTTCTTTGTTTTGGTATATTGTGCCTCCATTTTTATACATTTCAAATAAGTCACTTTTTTTAAATTTAAATTTGTATCTTAATTTTGTCATTGACAACAAAATCATTCAGGAGCATGTTGTTTATTTTTCACATATTTGTATAATTTCCAAGAGTTCCTCTTGGAACTGATTTCTAAATTTATTCCACTGTGGTCCAGGAAGATACTTTGTATGATTTTGATTGTTTGAAATTTATTAATACTTGTTTTGTGGACTAACATATGGTTTATCATCTTGGAGAATGTTCCATGAACTGATGTGAAGAATGTATATCTTATGGTTGTTGTACAGAATACCCTATAAATGTCTGTTAGCTCCATTTGATCTAAAGTCCAATTTAAGCCCAGTGTTTCTGTTTGCTTTTTGTTTCCATTTGCATTAAATATCTTTTACCTTTTCTTTACCTTCATTATATAAGTGTCTATCAATAAGGTGTGTCTCCTGTAAGAAGTGTAGGGTCAGCTCATGGGTTTTTTTACTCCATTCTGTCAATCTGTACCTTTTAAGTGGAGCATTTAATTCATTTATGTTCAAAGTTAATATTGATTTGGGACGTTTTGTTCCTGTCATAATGTTAATTATCTAGTTGTTCTGTAGCTTCACTTGTGTAATTGTTTTATAAGACCTGTGAGGTTTATACTTTTGTGTGTTTTTATGATGGTGACTGTTGACCTCATATTTTCATGTTTGGAACTTTCTTGAACATTTCTTGCAGAATCAGTCTAGTGGTGATGAATACCCTCAGTGTTTGCTTGTCTGGGAAATGCTTTGTTTTTCTTTCATTTCTGAAGCTTATTCTGGGAGTATACAAGACACTCATGAAAGAAACTTTAGATGAAACAAACAAATGGAAAAACATCCTATGTTCATAGATTGGAAGAATTAATATTGTTAAAATGACCATACTTCCAAAAGCAATCTATAGATTCAATGCAACTGTTATCAAAATACCAACATAATTTTTCACAGAATTAGAAAAAAATTCATAAAATTAATATGGGACCAAAAAAGAACCTGAACAGCTAAAGCAATTTTAAGCAAATAGAACAAAGCTGGAGGTATCATACTACCTGAATTCACATTATACTACAAGGAAATAGTAACCAAAACACTTTGGTACTGGTATACAATTAGACACACAGATCAATGGAACATAATAGAGAACCTATCAATAAAGCATCATTTTTACAGCCAACTGATCTTCAACAAAGTTGACAAAAACATACACTGGGGAAAGGACACCCTTTTCAATAAATGGTGCTGGGAAAACACAATAGCCACATCCTGAAGAATAAAACTTAACCTATATATCTCATTATATATAAAAATTAACTAAACATATATTGAAACTTAAATGTAAGACCTGAAACCATAAAAGTTCTAGAAAATTAGGAAAAACTCTTTTGGACATTGCTCTAGGCAAATAATTCATGACTAAGGCAAATAAAACAAAAACAGAAAAATGGCACTTACGTAAACAGAAAAGTTTCTGCATAGAAAAATAAACAATCAACAGAGTGAATAAACAACCTATCAAATGGAAAAATAAAATGTAAACTATACATCCAACAGAGGGCTAATATGCAGAACCTACAAGGAACTAAAAAAAAAAAAAAAAAAAACTTGACAACAAAAACAAAACAAATGACCCCATTAAAATATAGGTAAAGAAAATAAATGGATACTTTGCAAAAGAAGACATGCAAATGGCCAACAAGCATATGAAAAAATGCTCAACATCTCTAAATAGCAGAGAATTGGAAAACTGAAATCATAAAGAGATGTCATTTACAGCAGTCAGATTGGCTATAATTAAAAAGTCAAAAAATAACAGATGCTCGAGAGGATGCAATAAAAGGAAGGACTCATACACTGTTGGTGGTAAAGTACATGCACTGAAAACAGTATGAAGATTTCTCTAAGAACTAAAAATAGTAGAACTACCATTCTACCCAACAATCTTACTACTGGGTATCTACATAAAGGAAAATAAATTATTATATGACAAAGATCCTGGCATTCATATGTTTACCACAATGCTATTCACAAGAGCAAAGATATAGAATCAAAATAAGTGTCTTCAATGGATGACTGGAAAAAAAAATTTTATATACACACACACACACACATATGTATGTATATGTGTATATATATACACACACACACACACATATGTATGTATATGTGTATATATATATATACACACACCATGGAATACTACTCAGCCATAAAAAATGAAATCGTGTCTTTTGCAGCAACATAAATGAAACTAGAGGCCATTATTTTAAGTAAAATAACTCAGAAACAGTATGTCAAATATTACATTTCCTCATTTATAAGTCAAAGCTAAATATTGTGTATATACGGACATAGAGAGAGGAATAATAGAGGCTTGGAAAGGTGAGAGGCTGGGAGAAATGTGAGGGATGAGAAATAAACTAATTAGTACAATGTACACTGTTTGCATGATGGCTACACTAAAAGTACATACTTCACTGAATACTGTGCAATATGTCCATGTATCAAAACCCCTAAATTATAAATTTTAAAATAAAAAATGAATACATGTAATCACCTCTAAAATGAGACTATTCTAATTAAACAAATGTGGTTGGAAAGACTATAAAATCCCCCATGAGATCAAGAGGACAGCAAAGGAAGATCTAGCAGTTGTTTTATTTATTAAAATGTGGTGATAAAGAATAAGCTTTGTTGTTTGGATCTCCACCAAGTCTTGCCTATTAAATAAATGGGTTGCATTTGGAAGATCATTCCAATTCTGTGTTATTTTTCTAATATTTTTCCTTTAATTTCTGGACTAAATTCTGTGTTCCCCAAGAGGCGTCTTTTGATGCCAGTCCCAAAATATTTCTTCTGAACGCTTGTCGTGTCAGAAGAAATGCCATTCACATGACTCATTGCCTATGCTAACTGCTATGTTTTATTATTTACGTGTAGAATCTATACTCTGTTTCCTTAACTGATTGATGATGTCCAATGAAGGAGAAGGAATTCATCAGTTTTTCAGTTCCTACTCTGTGCTAGCAGCTATATATTTAATGAACTACTTTATCTACTTTTCACAGTAACTTCTTGCAGTAGGTATTATCTTTACTTTTTACCGATAAAGAAAACAAATTTCAGTGAATTTATATAATTTGCTCAAGGACAAATTCAGAATAATTGGACACTAGACCAGTGTCAAATTATTTTACCAGTATTTTAAAATAAAAGTCTTTCTGCTTCTTTTACATAGTATATCCTTAGCCCGGTGTCTTGAACCATGTTTATGTGTACTAATGTCTCTTAACGGTAATAAAGTATTTCATATTATTGGTATGCTTTTAAAGTACCTAAATATCTAAATAGCTACACTTTTTCTAGTTTCAAATAACATTTATTTAAAGGTCAATAATTTTCTGGTGAAGGGAAGGGAGGGGAGGGGAGGAGAAGGGAGGGGAGGGGAGGGAAGCAAAGGAGCAAGGGAAAGGAAAATTCACATGTAGTTTAGAAACAAGTCCCAGCCTTGACAGAGAAAATGGGATAAAGGAAAATGACACCTTCAAATTACTAAATTTTTACACAGTATAAAATATACAAATCAGTGCCATGTTGTCATTTGGGGTAGACGCAGGAAGTAGCTGTCAATCTGAAGAAAACAGTAAATTTTACCACTTTTCTAAAGCTTAAAGCTTTTTCTATAATCTCAAGTAATAATCATAAATAAGTTTCCTTTTTTTTTTACTTCATTGAGTGTCAATCCACACCTATAGGCTAGAGCTAGATTATTACTCTGCTTTTTCACTGAATTATTTTGAGAAATATATAATCTAAAAGTCTACATTTTCTTACCTCTCCCTACAGCCCCAAGCAATTGATTCACAAGCAGCAGCCAGAGTGACTCTGTTTTAAGTCAGCTCATTATCATTCCTCAGTTCATACCATCTGATGGATAATGACTTTTACCCAAAATAGAAGACTAAGTACTTTCCATGTTCTATACAGCTCTACAGGATCTAAAATTCCATTCACTTTGGAACCTCATATTTGATTTCTCTCTCTTATCGCTCACTTTTTTAATTTTTTCCAGTCACATGAGCCTTGTTCTTTCTGTATCATGGTAGAAATGCTCTCATCTCAGCAACTAGCTGATCCCTCTATCTGAAATGCTCTAACTCCAGATATCCTCATGGATAGCTCCCTCAAATCCTTTGAGTCTTTGTCCAGTAATTTTCCATATCACTTAGGTCTGCCTTAATCAAACTAAAGTAGCGAGCGAGCGAGCAAGCGCATGCACACACACACACATATTCAAGGACCTTCATCACCATCTATTCTTTTTAACTGACTTCATTATTCTCCATACTTCTTTGTCCTTTTAATATTTTATATAATGATCTTGCCTGTTACGTTTATTGTCTATCTAATTCCTACTGCAATATAAAACTTCATGAGGAAAGAGATCTTTGTCTATTTTTTGTTCAATCTTCTAATACCTAGGTCAATATATGTCATATAGTAACAACTCAATAAATAATTATTTAATCAATTTAATTAATGGCTATTGTAAAATAAAGTATAAAAAAATCTATTGCGGGGCTTTGGGATTCTAATGTATTAAAATGCATGACTACATAAATAGATTAATTATAAATATTTTAGTGTTGAGAGAGCATTACCCTGTAAAATGGTTAATTTACAGTGAGTGCAGAAGTACAGGAAGAATCAGGTTCAGCTATAATATTAATAAATTAACAAATATTAATTTATAGTACAATAGAGAGGAGTGTTTAAGTCAGGCACATGAGGATTTGGACACCTAGAATACCACTAACTTTCTGGGAAATCTAAGGCACGTTAATGAAGTCTAAAGTGGCTCAGTTTCTTATCTGTACAATGGCAATAATAATGTAAGGATGTTGTAAAGTAATATAACATATATATTCTTGGGAAAATTTTATTACTGACAAGAACTCTTCTTTTTTGATAAGTGCTCTTTATATATTAAGTGTATTTTACCTTCTATATTTGTTATGTATATTTTTCCCTACCTGTCATTGTTTTTAGCTTTTTCTAATAGATATTTCTATTACATTCAGTCTTTCCAACCTCAATTTTCTCCATTTACCCAATTCATTCATAATTAAATCATTTTTATTCTATATGTGATTTACATTTCTTATAATTACTTAGAACTTTATACTTTTATTTCTACTTAAAATATATTATTTAATTTTGTATTAAACATCTACATATAAAATATATGTGCATTGGATTTTAAAACAATTTTTAATCTAACCATGTTAATGAACAATCTTGTAGTTTGAAACTAAAGTCAAGTTATTTTCCTTAAATTTTCCAGGTTGAACGCCATATTATTTGAGTAAATTTTTGTCTTTTTTGAATATTTTTATTTTTTCCTATAATAAATACAACTTACAAAGTTAAATTTTAGAGATGAAAGGAATTGTACTCTTGTTTCTCTAGAATTTAATAAGAACACTTTTATATTCCATCTTTAAATTGTAGTATTTACTTCATAAGTAAATTTTAGATAGATATGATTCATCATATGACTCTAAGAATATTTATATTTTTTATGAACTATATTATATGAGGAATAGATACTAATTCTTTTTACATATGCTGCATTGGAATCTACCAAGATGATCATATGGTTTTGCTTCATTTTTTCTTGATGTGATGAACTACGTAAGTAGAAGTTTCAAGAATAAAAAACATCCTACTAGTTCATAATTGATTGTCCTTATTTATAACTCTGTGTTTGAATTAGTAGTATTTTATTCAGTGCAAGTATTTCTGTCTGTATAAATAAGATTAAAACAATTAATAATATTTTGCATTTTGTTTCAAAGACATATTATGTTCTCAAAATGAGTTGAGTTGAAAAAGAGCTCATAGTCTTTTGAATCATTTAACACCATAAATGGATGATAATTAATTACTCCATAATACCTTTGAATAAATTACCTTCTATAAAGCCTTGGGAGTGGATATCATTTTTTAATGTGTCCTTTTTTCTCTTGTTTTAATTTAAATCAATAATAACTTCATTATTCTATTTCTTGAAAACATTTGCTTGAATTACTTTTTTCTATAAACACCATCAATTTTAAGACTTTTAACTTCATTAGTATAAGGTTTTACATAGCTAGTTATAATTTATATTATTTGTGGTTAACATTTATAAATTTTTATGTATGTGTTTTATCTCTTTTTTCCATTTATCAGGTTTCCTAGAAATTGCTATTTTAATTGAAATTTTAACATATAGCTACATATTCATATTAAAAATTAATTCTATACTAGATTTTTTAATTTATCAATTTTATGTTTTATCTTTTTAAATTTATACTTTAATATTTGCTCATTGCTATTTAATAATTATTGCTTTTACTGTTTAGATATTATAGCTTCTTTTTTTTCTTTATTTTATAGTGAAGTCAATTGAAGCTAATTATATTTTACTAAACACTGTGACTATTTATGGCTTGGCCAGATACATTTTAGCAAACACCACTTCTACACCATGATAAAGATCTGACACCTAATTTTCTGCTTGGATTTCTTTTTAGAAATATCTATAACTACAGTTATAATTTCTTCTTTGACCTAAAAACTAATTTTGTAAAAAATTTTGTCTTTTATCTATTTAAGTATTTAATTTTAATTCACATTATTATTTTTAAATCTAAACACATTATGGTCCCAATGTGTGGCCTTTATTAAATATGAATTTTAGAACTTACTGAAATTTTTGTGTAGCACAATTCACAGAAACTCACAAAATTAGTATCTGTATGCCAGAAGGAACTTTGCAATTAGATGGATAAATGGAAAAAAGATTTACACATAAAACATTCCATTAATTAAATGGAACTTAATTTTATTCTGTGGAATGTGGAATTGTTCAGTCACTAAATCTATATTGTTCATGTTTACCAATTTGATTTAGCAAATATATAGCAAGCTGTGTAATGCACTCGAAGTATGATTACGTTTTGTCAATTCTAATATGCATATAAATTTATATTTTATATTTTGATGAACAATTATTCAGCATATAAATAATTATTATTGGGATACCTGAGTTGGTTGTTCTGTATGACTTTCAAATACAAAATAAACTTGTTACTCCCAATCAATGCTTTTAGGCTTGTACTCAACTTTGTAATAACATTAAAATATCTGTTTTCATCTTGCTATGCTTTCAATTATGTTTCTACCTAGATTTTTTTAAAATTTTCTTTGAAATGTATGTTTTATGTGTTAATTTAGATAGGCATTTTTCCCCCAAACAACTAAATAATCTCAGTTTCTGAACACAAAACCTCATTTCTATAACATTTCCTTCACCAAAACATATATTCAGAGGGTTTCATAGAGATGCAAGGGGAAAGGCCACTGGGAAATACGGGTTTTCAGTGTTGCAAGGTGAGAAATATTGTTTCTGTCATAGACTGCCATTCTATTCAGCAAACGTCCATTCATTCTCCTTCCTTTTTTTTTTTTTTAAGCTGTTTGCTTAGGATTGCTTTATTAATTAAAGTTACTTTTTTGGTTCCAAGTTAACTTTATAATAGATATTTTTAATTCTGTGAAAAATAATGTTGGTATTTTCATTGAGATAGCATTGAATCTGTATATTGCTTTGGGCGGTATGGCCATTTTAACTACATTGAACATGGAATTTTTCTTATTTGTGTCATCCCTGATTTCTTTCAGCAGTGTTTTGTAGTGTCTTTTTCTTCCTCCTCTTCTTCCTTCTTCTTCTCCTCTTTCTCCTTCTTTTTGTTTTTGTAGAGATCTTTCACCTCCTTGGTTAGATGAATTCCTGGATATTTCATTTTGTTTGTGGCTATTGTAAATGGGTTCATGTTCTTGATTTGACTCTCAGCTAGAATGTTACTGGTATATAAAAGTGATACTAATTTTTCTTTTTTTTTTTTGAGATGGAGTCTTGCTCTGTTGCCCAGGCTGGAGTGCAGTAGCATGATCTTGGCTCACTGCAACCTCTGCCTCCCAGGTTCAAGCAATTCTCTGCCTCAGCCTCCTGAGTAGCTGGGATTACAGGCATCCACCACCATGCCCAGCTAATTTTTGTATTTTTAGTAGAAACAGGGTTTCACCATCTTGGCCAGGCTGGTCTTGAACTCCTGACCTCATGATTCACCCGTCTTGACCTCCCTAAGTGCTGGGATTACAGGCTTGAGCTACTGCGACTGGACAAAAATGCTACAGATTTTTTTACGTGATTTTGTATCCTGAACCTTTACCTAATCTATTAATCAGCCCTAGGAGCCTTTTGGTGTGATCTTTCAGGTTTTCTACCTATGGAATTAGATTGTCAGCAATGACATAGTTTAACTTCTTTTCCTATATGAATGGCTCTCGTTTCTTTCTCTTTCCTGATTGCTGTGGATAAAATTTCCATTACCATGTTGAATAAAAGTGGTAAGAATGAGCATACTTGTCTTGTTCCAGCAGCTTTTGCCCATTCAGCATGATGTTGCCAGTGGGTTTGTCATAAATGTCTCTTGCTATTTTGAGGTACATTCCTCCAATGCCTAATCTGTTGAGGATTTTTATCATGAAGGAATGTTGGATTTTATTGAAGGCTGTTTTTGCATCTACTGAGATGAGTATGAGATTTGTTTTTTATTCTGTTTATGTGGTAAATCACATTTACTGATTTTGCATGTGGTGAACTAACTTTCCATGCCAGAAATAAATCTTACTTGATCATGGTGAATTAACTTTTTGATGTGCTGCTAGATTCAGTTTGGACGCTTGCATCCTCCCAAGCCTAAACCAAGAAGTCGAAACCCTGAACAGACCAATAACAAGGGCTGAAGTTGAGGCAGCAATTAATAGCCTACACACCAAAAAAAGTCCAGGACCAGATGCATTCACAGCCAAATTCTACCAGAGGTACAAAGAGGAGCTGGTACCATTCCTTCTGGAACTATTCCAGTCAATACAAAAAGAGGGAATCCTCCCAAACTCATTTCATGAGACTAACATCATCCTAATACCAAAACCTGGCAGAGACACAACTAAAAAGGAAAATTTCAGGGCAATATCCATGATGAACATTGATACAAAAATCCTCAATAAAATATTGGCAAACTGAATCCAACAGCACATCAAAAAGCTTATCCATCACGATCAAGTTGGCTTCATCCCTGAGATGCAAGGCTGGTTTAACATAATGCAAATCTAGAATGCAACCCATCACATAAACAGAACCAAAGACAAAAATTACGTTATTATCTCAATAGATGCAGAGATGGCCTTCAACAAAATTCAACAGCCTTTTATGCTAAAATCTCTCAATAAACTAGGTATCGATGGAAGATATCTCAGGATAATAAGAGCAATTTATGACAAACCCACAGCCAATATCAAACTAAATGGGAAAAAAACAGAAGCATTCCCTTTGAAAACTGGCCCAAGGCAAGAATACCCTCTCTCACCACTCTTATTCAACATTGTACTGGAAATTCTGGCCAGGGCAATCAGGCAAGAAAAAGAAATAAAGAATATTCAGTTAGGAAAAGTGAAAGTCAAATTGTCTCTATTTGAAGATTTTGTGATTGTATATTTAGAAAACCCCATTGTCTCAGCCCAAAATCTCCTTCAGCTGATAAGCAACTTCAGCAAAGTCTCAGGATACAAAATCGATGTGCAGAAATCACAAGCATTCCTATACACCAAAAACAGGCAAACAGAGAGCCAAATCATGAGCAAACTCCCATTCAAAATTGCTACAAAGAGAATAAATTACCTTGGAATACAACTAACAAGGGATGTGAAGGACCTCTTCAAGGAGAACTACAAAATACTGCTCAACAAGATAAGAGAGGACACAAACAGATGGAAAGACATTCCATGCTTATGGTTAGAAAGAATCAATATTGTGAAAATTGCCATAGTGTCCAAAGTAATTTATAGATTCAATGCTATCCCCATCAAGCTGCCATTGACTTTCTTCACAGAATTGGAAAAAAACTACTTTAAATTTCATATGGAACCAAAAAATAACCCTCATAGCCAAGACAACCCTAAGCAAAAAAAAAAACAAAAAAACAAAAAAAAAAAAACAAAGCTGGAGGCATCATGCTACCTGACTTCTAACTATACTACAAGGCTACAGTAATCAAAACAGCATGAAACTGGTACCAAAACAGAGATATAGATCAATGGAACAGAACAGAGGCCTTGGAAATAACACCACACATCTAGAACCATCTGATCTTTGACAAACCTGACAAAAACAAACAATGGGGAAAGGATTCCCTTTTTAATAAATGGTGTTGGGAAACCTGGCTAGCTATAAGCAGAAAGCTGAAACTGGACCGTTCCTTACACCTTATATAAAAATTAACTCCAGACAGATTAACGATTTAAATGTAAGATCTAACACCATGAAAACCCTAGAAGAAAACTTAGGTAATACCATTCAGGATATAGTCGTGGGCAAGGACTTCATGACTAAAACACCAAAATCAATGGCAACAAAAACCAAAATAGAAAAGTGGGATCTAATCAAACTAAAGAGCTTCTGCACAAAAAAAGAAACCATCATTAGAGTGAACCAGCAACCAACAGAATGGGAAAAAATTTTTGCAATCTACCCATCTGACAAAGGGCTAATATCCAGAATCTACAAAGAACTTAAACAAATTTACAAGAAAAAAAAACCAAACAACCCCATCAAAAAGTGGGCGAAGGATGTAAACAGATACTTCTCAAAAGAAGACATATATGCAGCCAACAAACATATGAAAAAAATCTCATCATCACTGGTCATTAGAGAAATGCAAATCAAAACCACATTGAGATACCATCTCATGCCAGTTAGAATGGCGATCATTAATAAATCAGGAAACAACAGATGCTGGAGAGGATGTGGAGAAATAGGAATGCTTTTACACTGTTAGTGGGAGTGCAAATTAGTTCAACCATTGTGGAAGACAGTGTGGTGATTCCTCAAGGATCTAGATCTAGAAATAGCATTTGACCCAGAAATCCCATTATTGGGTATATACCCAAAGAATTATAAATCATGCTATTATAAGGAAATATGCACACGTATGTTTATTGTGGCACTGTTCACAATAGCAAAGACTTGGAATCAACCCAAATGCCCATCAATGATAGACTGGATAAAGAAAATGTGGCACATACACACCATGGAATACTATGCAGCCAAAAAAAAAGATGAGTTCATATTTTTTACAGGGACATGGATAAAGCTGGAAACCATCATTCTCAGCAAACTGACATAATAACAGAAAACGAAACACTGCATGTTCTCACTCATAAGTGGGTGTTGAACAATGAGAACATATGGACACAGAGAGGGGAACATCACACACTGAGGCCTTTCAGAAGGCGGAGGGCTAGGGGAGGGATAGCAGGGGGTGGGGGGATAAGGGAGGGGATAGCATTAGGAGAAATACCTAATGAACATGACGGGGTGATAAATGCAGCAAATCGCCATGGCATACGTATACCTATGTAACAAACCTGCATGTTCTGTACATGTACTCCAGAACTTAGAGTATAATTTTAAAAATGAGTTAGGGAGGATTCCGTCTTCTTCTATTGTTTGAAATAGTTTCAGAAGGAATGATACCAGCTCCTCTTCGTACCTCTAGTAGAATTCAGCTGTGAACCCATCTGATCCTGGACTTTTTTGGTTGGTAGGCTATTAATTGCTGCTTCAACTTAAGAATTTGTTATTGGTCTATTCAGGGATTTGACTTATTCCCGATTTAGTCTTGGGAAGGTGTATGTGTCCATGAATTTATCAATTTCTTCTAGATTTTCTAGTTTGTATATGTAGAGGTGTTGCTCTTCTTGAGGAGTATCTTTGTGGTGTTCTCTGTATTTTCTGAATTTGAATGTTGGCCTGCCTTGCTAGGTTGAGGAAGTTTTCTTGGATAGTATCCTAAAGAGTGTTTTCCAACATGGTTTCATTCTCCCTGTCACTTTCAGGTACACCAATCAAATGTAGATTTGGTCTTTTCACGTAATCCCATATTTCTTAGAGACTTTGTTCACTTCGTTTTACTCTTTTTTCTCTAATCTTGCCTTCTTGCTTTATTTCATTGAGTTGATCTTCAATCTCTGATATCCTTTCTTCTGCTTGATTGATTCAGCGATTGAAACTTGTATATGCTTCACGAAGCTCTCGTGCTGTGTTTTTCAACGCCGTCAAGTCGTTTACGTTTTTCTCTACACTGGTTATTCTAGTTAGCATTTCATTTAGCCTTTTTTCAAAGTTCTTAGCTTCCTTGCATTGGGTTAGAACATGCTCCTTTAGCTTGGAGAAGTTTGTTATTACCCACCTACTGAAGCCTGCTTCTCTCAGTACATCAAACTCATTATCCATCCAGTTTTGTTCCCTTGCTGGTGAGGAGTTGTGATACATTGGAGGAGAAGAGGCATTCGGGTTTTTTGAGTTTTCAGCCTTTTGGCTTTGGTTTCTTCCCATCTTCCTCGAGTAATCTACCTTTGGTCTTTGAAGTTGGTGACCTTCAGATGGGGTCTCTGAGTGGACGTCCTTTCTGTTGTTGTTTAAAGTATTTATTTCTGTTTGCTAGTTTTCCTTCTAACAGTCAGGTCCCTCTGCTGCAGGTCTACTGAAGTTTGCTGGAGGTCCACTCCAGACCCTGCTTGCCTGGAACTCACCAGTGGGGGCTGCAGAACAGCCAAGATTGCTGCCTGTTCCTTTCTTTGGTAGCTTCGTCCCAGAAGGTACCCACCAGATGCCAGCGAGAGCTCTCCTCTATGAGGTGTCTGTCAGTCCCTGCTTGGAGGTGTCTCCCAGTCAGGATACATGGGGGTCAAGGAGCCACTTGAGGAAGCAGTCTGTACCTTATCAGAGCTTGAGCACTGTGCTGGCAGATCCATTGCTTTCTTCAAAGCTGCTGGGTAGAGACATTTAAGTCTGCTGAACACACAATCACCCATTTTCCTGGGTACTTTGTCCCAGGAAGATGAGGACAGGCTTCTGCCTTTTTTCAGAGATGTCCTCCCAGTGAGGAAGGATGGCAGACACAGTCTGCCATCAGTGGCCTTGCTGAGCTGCTGTGGGCTCTGTTCAGTCACTCTGTAAACTTCCCAGTGACTTTGTTTACACAGGTGAGGTTAAAACCACCTACACGAGCCTCAGCAGTAGCGGATGCCCCTCCTCAAAACCGAGCTCTAATGTCCCAGGTTGAGTTTAGTCTGCTCTGCTGGCTGCAAGAATTTCAAGCCAGTGGATCTTAGCTTGCTGGACTTTGTGCGGGTGGGACCCATCAAGCCAGATCATTTGGTTCCCTGGCTTCCACTCCCTTTTTCAGGGGAATGAGCAGTTCTGTCTTGCTGGTGTTCCAGGCACCATTGGGATATAAAAAATAAAACAAAACTGCTGCAGCTAGCTCACTGTTTTCCCAAACGACCACCCAGTTTTATGCTGAAAACCTGGGGCACTTGTAGGCACTGGAGAAAATCTTCTGGTCTGCGTGTTGTGAAGACTTGAGCGCAGTATCTGAGCCAAAGTGCCAGAGTGGTGGGAGAAGTCCCTAACGACTTCATTTGACTAGAAGAGGGAGTTCTCTGGCCCCTTGCACTTTGGGTGAGGTGACGCCCCACCTTGCTTTGGCTCACCCTCCTTGGGCTGCACCCACTCTTTAACCAGTCCCAGTGAGATGAACCAGGTACCTCAGTTGGAAATGTAGAGATCACCTGCCTTCTGCATCCCTCTTGCTGGGAGCTGCACACTGGAGCTGTTCCTATTTAGCCATCTTTCTGGAAATCCCCATACTGAGTTTATCAGACTTTTTTACTTCTGCGTTTTCCTCAGTATTGATTTTGAAGTTAGTCAGTTTATTTCTGAATGTGCAGTGATTATCCTTAGCTTTTCTGTTGTGGTAGAAAGGTTTTGTTTTATCCTTAGTTTTTATAATTAATATTTACATTATGAAAGTCCAAAACTAGTTAGTACTCCAAATACACAGAACATAGAAATCCTCAAATCCAATCATTCACCTTAGCTCCGTCTCACTCACAGCTTTCATGATATTGTTGTCTAGCATTTTTTACATTTCTAGTTCCAGCTTCTTCTAAGGACATACATTTTCAAGCCCTTCTTACTTTGTGAGCTTATAGCATATCAGTGGATCATTATTCATGAGACTTGGTTAAGTCAAATAAAATCTCACAGTAGTTTGTAGGAATTTGTTATTTGCCCAAGATCCTAACCCATAGCCTTGACCATAAGAGGACCACGGAATTAATAAAATAATAGCTGATTGTAAAACACTTTATTTTAGCAGATTATAATGTAGCCAGGTTTCCTGCAGTCCTAGAGATTGTCTGCTGACAGGAGTTTGAAAGTTGCTGGGCTTTCTGAGTGTGTAATGAATAATATACTTTATCCTACTTCAATTAAAGAGTTCTTTGAAATCCAGAACACTGTGTATTTTACTTGAGGTAAAAAAACAGAAAAGGAAAAGACTGCTCAGGACCAAAAATAAATTTTTAGGGGATTTTGATGTTGTTCTGACTTATAAACTGAATAATTTTTATTAGTTGTGTTGACTGGGATTATACTCTCAGTGTATTTTATGTATCAGTATATGCAGTATATGTGTTTAGTTTGAACTTTCATATAGAATTTGTTTCTACTCTAGGTTCTACTGTGTATTAGCATTTTTACCTAAAGCAGAATATTAAAACTTTTCTGAGGTTAGTTTCTTTTAAATGATGAAAGATGATAATACTTATCTTCAGTAATTCACAGAATTGCTATGAGAATAAAAAAACAGAAGTGCAAGATAGTGCTTTCTGAATTATCAAATATTTTGCAAATGTAAAGGAAGGTCACTAAACAGAAAAATAACAGAAAATTGCATGTGACTCTTGTCATGTTCCTGATGAGTCCTCTTGTCAGGAATGTACAAAATGTTATAAAATCAGAGGATACAGAAGATGTTTAATGTTCTTCCAACATAAGCTATTTGAAGCAGAATAGCAATGAAAGATGAAAAATATCAATTCACCAGAGATGCTAGGCCATTTTTTATTTCTTTATAATTTACCTCTGGTACAAAAAGCTGGGGATGGGTCTTATTTTATATAGACTGCAAATCTAGACAGATCAGAGATCTGAGGGAAGTCTAAATTGAGAACAATTCTACTTTATGTTCAAAAAGCGAGCAAGGAAGATTTTCCCTATAATGTGGTGCCATTAAAGAATCAAGTTACAAAGGAAACTGAGCGAAAAAAAGTGATCAAACAGTGGTACATATAGTAAGTATAAGTAGTATCTTTGACTACTCCAATCTAAGCTAATGATTAGTTTCTTTTAGTTATGAGACTCTTATTTAGTGATTAAAGAGCTACAGAATTTTCTTTTAAGTGTGCATTCCTTATGCCAATTTCCTTTTGGCATTCACAACGGGGTCAAATGCACTGGCGTTTAATCTGGATTGGAGGAAGATTTGGAGATATAAGACAAATAAATTTTGTAACTGCTATAGTCAGACAATGAGAAAGCTCATTTCTGTTAGAAGAAAAAAATTGAATTACGTCTAACAGAATTTAATTGAGCAGGGAATGATTTGTAAATCGGTCAGCCTCTGGAACCACAATAAGCTCGGTGATTCCAGCACAGATATATATTGGAAGAAAATTTATGCATAGACAAAGGAAAGTGATGTACAAAAAAAGAAAGTAAGGTACAGAAAGAGCTGGATTGGTTATAGCTAGGTGTTTGCCTTATTTGAATGTGGTTTGAACAGTTGGCCACCTTGGATTGGTCAAAATATGGTAATTGGCATGAGAGTAGGCTACGCTTTGTTTACAACTTCATTTAACTTATAGTTGATGACGTACAGAGAAATCGAAGCTGAACTTAGTATATGTAAGAAGGCAGCTTTAGAGTAAACTTCATTTTAAAATTCTCCCCTTTTGGTCATCCTCTCAATTTTGAGAGATCGACCAAAACATTAAACATTGATGTCATGATCACCATCATAAAAGTTCTTATTTGGTCTTGAAACCCACTGGGAAATAGCAGACAGCGGGTTTTGTAAGGTGAGAACAAGGACATGAGGTTATTTCTTTTGTATTAGAGTAGAGGATACCTCTTTATTATGGGATGTCCTGTTTATAGGAGGAAAACAAAACCTAGTCTGTGCTAGGATTTATGTGTTTCCTTAAAGTCTGAATTTGATTATGCCACATTTAGTATAAGTGACTCCATTTTGGTTTGGTCTGATCTGTGGGACCTAGTGCATGAGTTCAGTCCATAACAATGTCCTCTCATAATTGATTTTAAAACTCCCCTATCTGGTCACGCTCTCACTTAGGTGAGAGCGTGACCAAAACCTAGAGCCTTAGAGCCACTCTTAGCTACTATTATTTTGGGTTTCTGATCTCAGCACATTAGTCAAAAGTTACAGTGACCTCATAGTCACACATTTATTTCAGCTCTTGTCATTCCAGTTGAAGAGAGTGGAAAGAGATTCCACTCTCTTCAACATTAACATTCTAAACTGAAAAGAATCTCTTTTCATTCTCTTCAACTTTATCCTTCTAAAGATGGCTTCATGCAAACATTTCAAGCTTTTGAGATAATGCAGTGCACCATGGAGACTAATATTATGACTATCATGAGGATAATACCAACAGTTTGGAGTATGCTCCTTAGCCAGGGTCCCCATGAACCAAACCAACTAAAATCAGATAGATCAAAGAATAAGCTAGATAAGGATTCTACCCACTTTAAGGAGTCTCTTCGTTAATCCCCTACAACTGAATCGCTATAATACCCAATGTGATGTATTTTTCCATAGGCAACAAGATGTGCCAGCAGCTGCATGTATACTTCTTAGTTTACGCAGTAAATAATCTAGAGCAATTCTGTTATTTAGCATAAATTTCATAAGAGAGTTTTTTCTTTAGAGTAGAATTTTCTGTAGAACCTATCATGAGGGATAAATTTCTAATCATTGCTTCATTTACTCCAAACAATGGATAAAAGGATCTAACAAATGAAGCCCTCTAGAAGAGTGAAGACCTTCTGGCAATGTTCTCGTTAATACACAATGTAGATTAAGAAGAGTGGACCAATGTTCTGCTTCTGACTGATTATGAGGCAATGTATGTAACATTAATTTTGCTCACATACATTAGACCTTCATCTTTCATCTCTCAAGACATAAAGTTATTCATGTATAAGCCTGGCTCGAAAATCCTTCACAAATAAAAGTATACCCTGCAATTGCACACAGAAGACCCCTTTTTTCTTTTCTCTTGTTCAAAGAGGCATACACAAGGAAAAAAAAAAATGAAAGCTAAGACTCTCATGATAGTAGAGAAGTCTCAGTCTCTAATCTTGAGAAAAAAACTGTCCCCATCAAGGATGTCATCTTCTTCTGGAGAGAAACATCACTGGTTAGCTTCACCTTAAGGATTCCAATGGGTGTACAGTTCCAAGAGTGTGGAGGGACTTTTCTGAGTTGTGAGATTATAAACCCAAGGTTTGAAGTCCCAAAGCTTTGCTACAGAGTAGATGGCAAAGACAGTCTTTCTCTGATATTCCCAGAAGATCTAATCTTTGGGTTCTAGATTTTGAAGGGGTTGATTGTTCTTAGTCAGTGAACCATGAAAAGTTTTCTTTATCTGGCATAAATACACTGTGACGTAATGATCTACTGTTGTAACGTCAGCTTTCTTTCATAGGAAATCTTTTATAAAACCAGAAAACATGCATTAAAAATTGACAGTTAAATGAAACTCTATAAACATTTAAATGGCCCATCAGGTAGTGAAATGCACCTGAGGTTTTATTGTCTTCCTAGGAATACGGGTTTGAAAAACCAAACGTTGGTCATAAACTATTTCAGCAATTTAGAGGTCACCACTTCAATATATATATTTAATTCGGAACATTTTGTGGTTTTCAAGATGAGCATTGGAATGCAGAACTCTTAATAAAATCTTTAAGGAATCAGTAAAAACAAGGAGGCTGTCCTGGTTCTCCATGAATTTATGCTTAACATTGGACTTATGTCCTTTTGAATACTAGTTTTTTCTCCAATTTAGGTGCATGGCACTGATAACTAATGGGTTGTCATAGGAAATTTGATTTATACCATGGAGTTCATTCAAATTGTGTATCTAAAGAACTTCGGTGCTGGCTGGTCTAGCATGAAAATCTGGCAAAGTATTTTTTTGGTAATCAATTTTTGTCTTGCTTGGATTAGCAGTTTGATAAACAAGTCAGTCTCTTTACTAAGGTTCCAGGAATTCTTTTCCAGTTCAAATTATTTGATTCTAAAGTTATCATAAACCTTTTTTCAAGAGAGCTTTTCAGAATCCTTTCCATTCTTTCATGAACCTCCTTAAAGATACTATATTCCAGGAATTTTGTGCTTGTGAAGTTTTCATAAACTGCATCAGATTTAAACAATTAAGATTTAAGGTTTAAAACAGTTGACCAAAATAGGATAACGAGTCACCATAAAACAACAGTCATTAATTTAACCAAAGTGTTAACTATAAGATTTTTAAAAACAATAACCTTATACACTTTGATAAAAAAAAAATAGTCTTCAAAACAATCAAAAGATCAAAGAAAGCATGAAACAATCTGTCTCTTCTTTTGTCTCTTTTTTTTCCTTTTTGCAGTTTACTCAGAAGATGAACAGTAATATTTTACTGTCTTATTAATACTACAGACAATTTTTGTTTAAAAGAGAAAACAAAATTTCTGTTTTTATTAGTGTATTATCAACACTAAAACTAATTTTAGTAAAATCTCAGAAATAAATTGATCAAATCTGTCATATTTTAAGCACACAAAATTTCCATAAATATTTTGCTTTACATTTTCCCCAATTTTCTATATTCAGCTTGGTGTAGCTATTTTTTTACTCCTCCAATTTGGAACCTTTAAGTGACTTCAAACCAGACAAAATTGTTAACAACACTTTTCTGTCTTCATAACTTTCCTTATCAAACGTATATCTTGCTTTTGCTCATACACTCTGTATACAGAGATGTTTCTCTCATATGTAGTATTTTCTAATTCTGAATAACCCTAATTTCAAGGGCTTCTTAGAAATCCTAATTAGTTTCTAATCATAGAAAGTAATTTTGAACTGTTTTATATCAGTATTTGTAGCTAAAAACCATTTTATAATTTTTAGAAAGACAGTTCTTCAAATTGTTTAACAGATCTAACTATATTTACCTATTCTACACTATATAAAAACAACATGTCAAGGTATGTAAACAAAATCATATTTAATATTTCAATATCTTAACTAACAAGTAACTCAGACATTTTATGATTATCTATTACTTAATTTAACATAACTTGACTTGAAAATTTTAAGTTACTGAAAAGAATTTTGAAACTATGACACAGGTCGTCTCACTAATATCTTCCTCCGGTCATTCTAGGTCCCAGGTAGTCACGTGACACCCAGCAGAACTATGAACAGAAGACAGAGCTGTGAAGACTATACCTGAAAGATCCAACACCTCCGAAGATAGCCAGGAGGCAAAACAGGAAAAGCTGGGGAAGAAGGGACCATGTTGGGCTTTATTCTGGCTTGTTGCCTCTGATCTCGGCATTTAGAACATGTCTCTAGATATCATCATGGCTACCTATCTAGACTCCTGAATCCAGAGACTCTAAAGCAAAGACATCAAGCAAGTATCTAACAATTTCTATTTTTATTTCTATTTTGCCAACAATTTAAAAACTAGCTTTATTTACCAAATATCACAAACACATAACACATATAAACATACAAACACGCAGAAGCAGATCTTATAACTCTCAGTAAGGATTTCCATTTGCTGGCTTTTAAATGGTTTTTATTTTTTTCCTTTGGTCTATCAGTCTTCTAATTACCTGTTTCATTGCCCTAAGCAATTGTTAACAAGGGAACCAATTTGCATTTCTAAAAAGACAACTCTTAGTTGGAACAAAACAAAATTATATTTTATAATCACAGAGTTAAGATTTTAGACTTAAATATTCTATTTGCTCAAACCAAAGGGGAATAAACTGCTCAAGTGAAAATTCAGTCAAGAGAAGATGGCTAAATATATGAACAGAGCCTTCTCAAAAGAAAACATACATGTACCCAAGAAGCACATGAAGAAAAGCTCAATATCACTGATCATTAGACAAATGCAAATCAAAACCATGATGAGATACCATGTCACACCAGTTAGAAAGGCTAATTATTAAAACGTCAGAAAATAATAGATGCTGGTGAGGTTGTGGCAAAAAGTGAACCTTTATACACTTCAGGTGGGAGTTTAAATTAGTGCAACCATTGTGGAAAGCAGTATTGTGATCCTCTAAGAGCTAAAAGCAGAACTACCATTCAACCCAAAAACCCATTACTGGGTATATATATATCCAGAGGACCATAAAGCATTCTAGCAAAAAGACACATTCACATCAATGTTCATTGTAGCACCATTCACAATAGCAAAGACATGAAATCAACTAAAATGCCCATCAATAACAGACTAGATAAAAAGGATGTGACACATATACACCATGCAGTACTATGCAGCCATAAAAATCACAAGATTATGTATTTTGCAGGAACATGGATGGAGCTGGAGGCTATCATCCTTAGCAAACTAACACAGGAACACAAAATCAAATACGGCATGTTCTCACTTGTAAGTGGGAGCTACATGATAAGAACTTTTGAACACAAAGAAAACAACAGACACTGGGGTCGACTTAAGTGGGGAGGGTGGGAGGACAGAGAGGAGCAGAAAAGATAACTATTGGGTACTGAGCTGAATACCTGGATGATGTAACAATATGTACAACAAACCCCTGTGACACGTGTTTGTATAACAAACTTTCACATGTATCCCCAAACCTAAAATTAAAAAAAAATTAAAGTCGGAAGTAAACACCTTTTCAATGAATTATATAAAGTCTATATTCTTCATTTGTTGAACTCACATCTGATATGTATAGAGAAACTTACATCTGAGTTGACATTTCCTATAGTATGGCTTTTAGGTACTCTGGAGTGATATTTGAAAGGTGTGCCCTGTTAATATTTCTATAGGGCCAAATGGTAGAAGTTATATAAGATTATTGAATTTTAAATAATAGTGGATTTGACTCACCTGTTAAAACGTTTCTAAAATTAATGAGGAGAAAGCTCAAAGAATACATTTAGAAAATTCAGTAACCAACTTTAGCCGACATACTTTGAGGTTGCATCTTGTTACATAAAGCACAGTTTTATACACAATATCTGCTGCATCCAGTGGGAACTCTTCATTTTTAAAAGCCGGAAGGATTATCTTAACTGCAATCAGGCACTAACTTTTTAGGGAAGGAGCAGTCTGCCTTACAGTTACCATGGACACTTACTTTTAACATTAAAGTGATACCTCCCATATATTTCCCTGTTCATTCCTTCTGAATGCATTTTAAGAAGGGAAATTACATTACTATCTGTCTTGTAGACCTTGCTATTCAGCACACAGCAGATCTCTTAGCATATATTGACCAGACTGCTGGAAACAGTGCTCCATGGAAGATGGACCTAATACTACCATTTCAACTGATATTTCAGTCATTCATCTAGTGCCTACTCCAGACCGGGTACATTAAAATATAATTGGCATAAAGAGTCAAATATGGCCAGAATCCTGCCATCAGAAAACTATCAATTGGAGGGGAGAGGCAGCCTTCGAAAACAAATAATTGTGATTATATAATTATGTAATACTAGAGGCAGGTATGCTGGAATGTAGAAGCTCATAGAAATGCATTGTTTCTTGGGGTGTCAGGAAAATGTTATGGAGTGTTGCATTTGAGCTGCTTCATAAATGATATGTAAGAACTTGCCACACGAGAAAAGTTTTAAAAAGAGGAGGAGGGAAGTCAAATCGGGAAGATCATATTGTACAGGGCACATACACCCCAAAACTGCCTAAAAATTGTCTAGAGATGCCCAATATTCCTGTACTTCAGATGTGATATGTGCAGATTGAGATGTGCCTCATCTCACAGAGTGAAACCAGTTGCTTTCAATTAAGTGTTCTGGCCAGTACACACTATTTCTCTTTATGCAAATAAAAATGTAATGACATTCAGAATTTACAAAACAGGTCATCCCCAACCTCATCTCAATTTACTTGCATAGATCCTTGCATTTTATTTTTATATTTTTCTTTATATTCTGGGTCACATGTGCAGGATGCACAGGTTTATTATATAGGTAAACATGTCACAGTGGTTTGCTGAACAGATCAACCTATCACCTAGGTATTAAGCCCAGAATCTAGTAGCTATTCTTCTTGATGTTCTTTCTTACCCCAGTCCCCCGACAGGCCCCCGTGTGTGTTGTTCCCCTCCATGTATCCATGAGTTTTCATCATTCAGCTCCCACTTATAAGTGAGAACGTGTGGTGCTTGGTTTTCTGTTCCTGTGTTACTTTGCTGAGGATAACTTCTTCCAGCTCCATTAATGTCCTTGCAGAAGACATGATCTCATTCCTTTTTATGGCTGCAAAGTATCCCATGGTGTATATATGCCGTATTTTCTTTATTCAGTCTATCATTGGTGAGCATTTGGATTGCTTCCATGTCTTGATATTGTAAGCAGTGCTGCAATGAACATACACCTGCATGTATCTTTGTAATATAATGATCTATATTCCTTTGGGTATACACCGAGTAATGGGATTGCTGGGTCAAATGGCATTTCTGGTTCTATGTGTCTGAGGAAATGTCACACTATCTTCAATGGATGAACTAATTTACACTCCTACCAACAGTGTAAAAGCATTTCTTTTCCTCTGCAACCTTGCCAGTATCTATTGTTTCATTTTTTTTAATTGACTTTTATTATTTTTTTATTATAAGTTCTGGGATACATGTGCAGGTTTGTTGCATAGGTAAATGTGCGCCATGATGATTTGCTGCACCTATCAACCATTACCTACATAATAAGTGCAGCATTCATTAACTATTTTTCCTGATGCTCTTCCTTATACCCACAGTGTCCAGTGTGTGTTGTTCCCCTCCTTGTGAGTATGTGTTCAGCTCCCACTTATAAGTGAGAATATATGGTGTTTTGTTGGCTCTTCCTGCATTAATTTTTTGAAGATCATGGCATCCAGCTCCATCCATGTCCCTGCAAAGGACATTATCTCATTCCCTTTTATGGCTGCATAGTATTCCATGGTGTGTATGTACCACCTTTTCCTTACTGGGTCTATCATTGAATGGAATTTGGGTGGTTTCCATGTCTTTGCTATTATATACAGTGCTGCAATAAACATACATGTGCATGTATATTTGTAACAGAATGATTTATATTCCTTTGGGTATATACCCAGTAATGTGATTGCTAAGTCAAATGGTATTTCTGGTTCTAGATCTTTAAGGAATCATCACAGCATTTTTCACAATGGTTGAACTAATCAACATTCTCATCAACAGTGTAAAAGCATTCATATTTCTCTGCAGCCTCACCAGCATCTGTTGTTTCTTGACTTTTTAATAATTGCCATTCAGACAGGCATGAGATGGTATCTCATTGTGGTTTTGATTTGCATTTTTCTAACAATCAGTGATGTTGAGCTTTTTTCATACATTTGTTGGATGCAAGAATGTCTTCTTTTGAGAAGAATCTGTTCATATCATTTGCCCACTTTTCAATGGGGTTGTTTGTTTTTTTCTTGGAAATTTCTTTAAGTTCCTTGTTGACTGGATATTAGACTTTTGTCAGATGAATAGATTGCAAAAATTTTTTCATTCTGTAGGTTCTCTGTTCACTCTGATGCTAGTTTCTACCAGAGGCAGAAAGAAGAGTTGGTACCATTTTTACTGAAATGATTTCAAACAATTGAAAAGAAGGGACACCTCCCTAACTCATTTTATGAGGTCAGCATCATTCTAATACCAGAACCTGGCAGAGATACAAAAAAGAAAACTTCAGGCCAATATTCTTGATAAACATTAATACAAAAATTCTCAATAAAATACTTGCAAACCAAATCTAGCAGCATGTCAAAAAGCTTATACATCATGATGAAGTTGTCTTCTTCCCTGGGATATATGGTTGGTTCAACATACCCAAATCAATAAAGGCGATTCATCACATAAACAGAACTAAAGAAAAAAAAAAGTATGATTATCTCAAAAGATGTAGAAAAGGCCTTTGATAAAATTCAACATCCTTTTCTGCTAAAAATTCTCGGTAAAGTAGGTGTTGAAGAAACATTTTTAAAAATAATAAGAGCCATCTATGACAAATCCACAGCCAATATTGTTCTGAATGGGCAAAAGCTGGAAGCATTCCCCTTGAAAACCGGCACAAGACAAGAATGCCCTCTCTCACCACTCCTATTCAATACAGTATTGGAAGTTCTGGCCGGGGCAATCAGGCAAGAAAAAGAAATAAAGTGTATTCAAATAGGAAGAGAAGAGGTCAAATTATCTTTGTTTGCAGATGATATAATCCTCTATCTAGAAAACCCCATTTTCTCAGCCCCAAAGCTCTTTAAGCTGATAAGCAACTTCAGGAAAGTCTCAGGATACAAAATCAGTGTTCAAAAATTGCTAGCATTCCTATACACCAAAAACAGGCAAGCAGAGAGCAAAATCATGAATGAACTCCCATTCACAGTTGCTACAGAGTAAAATATCTAGGAATAAAGCTAACAAGGGAAGAGAAGAATCTCTTCAAGGAGAACTAGAAATCACTACTCCAAGAAATCAGAGGACACAAACACATAGAAAAATATTCCATGCTTAAGAATAGGAAGAATCAGTATCATGAAAATGCCCTAACTGTCCAAAGTAATTTATAGATTTAATGCTGTTCCCATTAAACTACCATTAACATCCTACACAGAATTAGAAGAAGCTGTTTTTAAATTCATATAGAACCAAAATAGAGCCAGGAAAGCCAAAACAACCCTTGCATTTTTAAAACAGATTGAATGTATAGTCCCATACTCTGATGCACCAATAATTTATCTGTGTGGAACAGTGGGAACCACACAGATATGCACGGAAGGAAACGTTCTTCCCAAACAATTTCCTCAAGTTTGGGCCTTTCACTCTCAGAGTCTTCCAGATAGCTAACTCCTTAAAGTTACCTCTGATTTAAATATCTGCTCATTTAGTACATTTAGTTGCCTTTAGAAATTTGTGATGTTTAAAACATAGCAAGGAAGAAAGCAGCCAAACCATGCTAGTAGGAATATAACCAGATATGTTCAACTACTGTCATGTATGTTGTTATATTAAGGAAGCACAACATTAAGATCAACAACAATAAAAAAAACTCAGTTGAGTAAAAGAAAGATTTTACCTAAAGGGAGAAAAGCTAGTATACAATATACCCCAATACACATTTTCTTTTTTTTTTTTTTTTTTGAGACGGAGTCTTGCTCTGTAACCCAGGCTGGAGTGCAGTGGTGCGATCTTGGCTCACTGCAACTTCTGCCTTCCAGGTTCAAGCAATTCTTCTGCCTCGGCCTCCCAAGTGGTTGTGACTACAGGTGCACACCACCACACCCAGTTAATTTTTGTATTTTTAGTAGAAACAGGGTTTCACCATATTGAGCAGGCTGGTCTTGAACTCCTGACCTCAGGTGATCCACCCTCCTCAGCCTTCCAAAGTGCTGAGATTACAGGCATAAGCCACCATGCCTGGCCACATATTTCTTGAAGAAATCAATCCTGATGCTAAGTGCAATGGTTTAGGGAATAGAAAAAAGAATTTTTAGTCCAGTTCTGTCATTTACCAGCAAGGATACCCTAGATATCCTCTCAAAATCTCAGTTTTTTTAATCCATAAACTAATATAAATAACTATGAATGGTGAGTGTGAAAATGAAATAAAGTAATGCCAGTCAAACTGTTTTGTGAAAATAGGAAATGTGATTATAAGATATTAATGTTAAATTTATTTCTAAATGCTTTACTAACAATTTTGAGTGCCTGTTATTTTCTATGTGGTATTTATTTATTTATTATACTTTAAGTTCTGAGGTACATGTGCAGAACATGCAGGTTACATAGTTACACATGTGCCATTGTGTTTTGCTGCTTCCAGTGTTTATTTCCACTTTAATATTTCTGTATTAAATGATGGTGAGGTTTTCCAAGTTCTCTAGCTATTATCAATGTTATATTTTATTAATGAAATATAATTATACAAAATAGAAGCTTGCAGAGTTTCAAGAGAAAATAGGTAAATACTATGTTATAAATTCATCTAAAACTATGTTATGGGGACTTACTTTGACCACAGGATACCACATGGTAGGCTAGCATTCATGTTACCCATTTCTTTTTCTAATCTAAAAATCAAATAAAGTTATAAGAGAAAAAGTGTCTCTTTATGAAATCGAAAGAGAATTTTTCATGTATACAGTTATACAAATTGCAAAGCACTTTCATATTCACTATTACATTGGTCTCCCAGATAATCTTCTATATTGGAAGAAAACATATAACACTAAGTATCTTGGTACTGTTACCTCTCTTTTGTAGATGAGAACAATGATGCTGAGATTTACAAAGGTAATAAGAGGTAGATCTTGGTCTAGGACCTAGGCCTCTTGTTGTCTTGTCTTATGCTTTTTCTCCTATAACACAACCCTCTTTCAATCATACAGTTTGAACTAATAGCCAGTATTACATCAAAATGTGGACTGTGTTCCTTTGCCAATATCTCAGCTGCCCTACTTTTTAGAATTTGGGGATTCAGCAATACTTCATGAAGAAAGCTGACCACCGAGCATAGAAAAAATTATTTATAGGGTTTTATGTAATGCAGGTTTCAAATATGGGAGAACATTTCTTTAAGGATTTATTTTAATAGTTTAAACAAACATCTAAAGTAATTTTCAAAAAGTGGTACTTTAAAACAGGCTATACTGTTTTTATTCTATTCAACATTAGTCCTATAAATATGATATGAGATGTATGTTATTAGCAGGTATTAAAGGATTCTTATAATGAGTCACACAAAGATGATGAGCTATTTCCCAGTGACTCATTTGTTTATGTGGCTTCTTTCCTCAATTAATCAAGTCAGGTTTTAACAACAGCCTCCTCGAGCATGCCTTTTGCTTTTAAGAGATAATAATAAATCTTAATAAATTATCCCTTATCCCTGAATACTAGAGTCTTATATTACAAATATGTGAAACCTGTAATTCTCTCCAAAAGCCTACTACTTCTAATCATTTTTTAACCTTTAACAGTAGACTGCTGTAAAGAGGTTCTATTTAACAAGGGATTCCTGACTTTAGCATAATATCCTGGGAAGGCTTACCACAATTGATATAAAATTATATATACAGAAAAGAAGTAAGTGAGGTACAATCTGTAAGAGAGTGGATTTACCGGATTTTGTTAATTCTGTAAGTTTCAAAAGCGAACACTTTTATTGGCCTAACAGAGTTCAGCTTGATAGTATATAAAATTCTCATTTGCAGTAATACATGCAATACAAAGTGAGAAGTCCGGTCTATATTTGTTTCTCATTTAAACTGTTGTCATTTTACAACTTTCAAGATAATATATGCCATATATGTATATTTAATTGTCAGTATAGGGGGTTGTATCCATTTTCTAAAACTACATAGAAAATTGCCGCAAATTGCATGGCTAAAAACAACTGGAATTTATTGTCTTACAGTTCTGAGCTCTGGGAGCCATAAGTCCAAAATCAGGTTGTTGGCAGGGTCATGTGTCCTCTGAAGGCTGTAAGTAGGAGAGATTCCTTTGTTTGCTTCCTCTCATTTCTGGTAGTCCCAGGCATTCCTTGCCTTCTGGCTTCTGATAGCAAAACTCTGATATCCGCCTCTGTGGTCATGGTATTCTCCCCTTGTGTCTGTGTCTCTTCTCCTCTTTTTATAAGAAGAGCAGTCATAGGGGATTATGGGCTGACACTGCTCCAGTATGACCTCATTTTAATGAACTATGTCTGCAAGGACCTTAGTTCCAAATAACATCACATTCAGAAGAATTAAGATGTCAAGGTATCTTTTTTTGGGAGGTGGGGGCAGTGTACGGGGAACACAATTCAAGTTGTAACAGGGCTTCAATCACATGGTCCAATTTTTTTTTTTGAGACGGAGTTTAGCTCTTCTCACCCAGGCTGGAGTGCAATGGCGTGATCTCCGCTCACCACAACCTCCGTCTCTTGGGTTCAGGCAATTCTCCTGCCTCAGCCTCCCAAGTAGCTGGGACTACAGGCATGCGCCACCACACCCAGCTAATTTTTGTATTTTTTTTTAGTAGAGATGGGATTTCATCATGTTGACCAGGATGGTCTCGATCTCTTGACCTCGTGATCCACCCATCCTGGCCTCGCAAAGTACTGGGATTACAGGCGTGAGCCACCGCGCCCAGCCCCCACATGGTCCAATATAAAACTATCCATTAACAATACTTCCTCCACCCTTGTGTCTCATTTACTCAATTCCCATCCCATCACCAAATGTAATTACTGTTTCTTATATAGAAATTAGTGATTTATTCAAATTTTTTAGAAATTATAGTCGAATTTCTTTGATACACATATATATACACATATATACATATATATGAGTTTATGTATAAGCAAGAAAATACAAATTGCATTCTTTCTTTTAAACAATGGGCAACATATTGTAACATTGTTCTTTACTTACATTTTTACTTGAAACCATTTTTGGATACTTTTGCAAGTCAATAGTGGCAGAAAGAGCTAATGCTTATATAGTGTTTACTATATATGAAGTGAGTTAATATATCTAAGGTTGATGAAAATCCTATAAAGTAAGTTCTAGTATTATCCCCATTTTATACATGACAAAATTGAGCCTAAGACCTCACCCCAGGATTACAAAATTAGTAAGTGATAGAGCTGTGAGAGGAACCCAAGAAGACTTGTTCTAATATCAATGGACTAAAACATTGCATTAAACTGTCTTTCTAAAGAATGTCCTGTTCTTTCTTAAAACAGGATTGTACTCCAATAGATAAATGTAGCATGATTTATTTTTTTATCAATTCACATTTAGTTTTTTATCGTTTTAATAAATACTTTTGCAATAAGTAACATTATGTAACATTTCATTGTACACATGCACAGAACTGCTTATGGATTTAATTTCTGAAGTGGAATTTTTGGGACAAAAAATATATGTATTTGAAATTTTGATAGATATTATCAAATTGCATTCCACTTTGTATTCCTACCAGCAACAAATGAAAGTGATTGTTTACATAGAGCTTCGCCAATAAGTATATTACCAAGACTTTCAGTTATAGCCAATCCGATAGATTTTTTAAAAAATTTTTAATTAATTAATTTTTTGAGACGAAGTCTAGCTCTGTATCCCTGGCTGAAGTGCAGTGGTGCAATCTCAGCTCACTGCAACCTTCGCCTCCCGGGTTCAAGCAATTCTCTTGCCTCAGCCACCTAAGTAGCTGGGATTACAGACATCGGCGACCATCTTCCGCTAATTTTTGTATTTTTAGTAGAGACAGTTTCGCTGTGTTAGCCAGGCTGGTCTCTAACTCCTGACCTTGTGATCTGCCCTTCTTGGCCTCCCAAAGTGCTAGGATTACAAGCATGAGCCATTGTGCCCAGCCTCTGATAGTTTAGAAATAGAAATTTCATGTCAAATTCTCATCTTTTGATTATTCAAGTATCAGTAACAAACTTTCCATTTTAAAATTTAATGTATCCTTCATTTAATGTTTAATTGACCAATAATTATATACATCATATATTTCTGGAGTGCAATGTGATATTTTGCTATATGTTTATGTTGTTGAATAATTAAATCAAACTAATTTAAAAATCCATCACGTTACATACATATTTTCTGTGGTGAAAACATTTAAAATTTACTTCAGCAATTTTAAAACATGCAATAATTATTGTCTGCAGTAGATCACTAAATACTTCTAACTAACTGAAATTTTGTACCCTGTGATTAGCATCTTCCCTTTCCCCATTTACACCATTCCACTAGCCTCTGGTAATCACCATTTTACTGTTTCTCTAAGTCTGATATTTTTTAAGATTCCACATGTAAGTATGAGCATGCAGTATTTGTTTTTTATGCCTGTCTTATTTCACTTAGCATAATGCCCTCCAGATTTATGCACATTATTGCAAATAACACAATTTTATTTTTTAAGACTGAATCATGTTATATTATGCATATATACACCACATTTTCTTTATCCGTTAATCCCTTTGACTGACATTTAGGTTGTTTCCATATATTGGCTATTTTAAATAATTCTGCAATTAACATGGTACTACGGATATCTTTTGTACACATTGATTTAAATGCTTTTGGATATACAGGTTGAGCATCCCTTATCTAAAATGCTTGGGACCAGAAGTGTTTGGAATTTTTTTTTTTTTTCAATTTTTAGGATATTTGCATATACATAATGAAATATCTAGGGGATGGAACCCAAATTGAAATAAAAATAGGTTTGTTTCATATACTCTTTATACACATAGCCTGAAGGTAATTTTATATGATATTTTAATGATTTTATGCATGAAACAAACATTTGTACACATTGAATCATCAGAAAGAAAAATACCACTATCTTGCACACCCATGTGAAAAACCTGTGGTTGTTTTTCATTACCATCATTCCTCACTTTAAATTTATATGCTACTGATAAGCAATCATTTTCTTACATTTAGTCACACATAAATACTTAACAGTAAAATTATGACATGCCGTTAATACAGTGAAAAAATATTATGTTCAGTGTAACAAAATAGCACAGTAGCATCATCATAATACTTGTATTAACTTAACAACAAACCACAGCAGCCTTTCAGTTTCCACCCATGATGCTGTGTTTTGATTAACAGGTTACAGTACATTTTTTTTTTTTTAGGTGAGAAGAAATATCAGAAGCAGCTGAAGGACCACGAAATGTGTCCTCGTCCTCAAGGGATAGGCAGGCATTCTGCTGGATGGCATTTAAAATGTTTCCTCCAGAGTCATCTGTCTCATTAACAACAGTTTTTGTCTTAGAAGTCTCTCTTTGATTTTATAAACAGACATAATTTCTTGTTCTATTATGTATGCACAGTATTCTAGTCCTCAATAAGACTATCACATATTTTCACCATGTTATCTATATGCCTTTATTTTGGAGTTAACAATATCATCTTAATTTTCATTATTATCAAAATCATTTGATTAAGAGCCATTTTGGCTATTTCACCAACAGTCAATGAATGAAATACTGGAACTTCATTAGTGATATTAAAAACATCTTTGATAGTCACTTCTTCCATATTACTGATAGATGCTGAGGATACATGTTTTGTATATGTAAGGAGGTAAAACATTATTTTGTTCTTACTTTAAATATATAATTATTTACTCACTTCCTTATCATCATCACTGAAAACAGTTGCAGGCCAGAGGTTGTGCCAGGCATGTACAACTGTATCTTTACTCACTGTGTTCCAATTGTTAGCAAAAACATATGGGACAACCTTCATGCTCAACTCCTTCTGAAAACTTTCCACACCCATGCCTCTGTTCACTGCTGCGAGCATACTGTTCAAAAGTGTCTTATATTTACTCTTTATTTATGTAAGGATATCCTGGTGACATAGCTGAAGTAAAAAGTCACATTTAGAGGAAGGTACATTGCACAAACAGTATATTTTATGATAACTTTATCGGGAGGATAAGCAAAACAGTTGTAAAGAAATAAAATCTTGCAGTCATCATCCAATCAGCTTCCCTGCAGTAAGCATGGGGAAAACATGTCCCTGGTGACACATACCCTTTTGTCAACATAATAATGGACTAGTAATAAATTCACTCCTTAAAACCAGTGAGAACGCAAGCTTTTGCCTATCACAGGAAGTTTAGTCTTATGCATGCCTGCCGCATTAGCAAATCCCAACAGAGTTATTCTGTGCTTTTCATCCTTAATTCCTGTCTCATCACCTGTAGTGAATGTCTTTCTAGGGCAATAATTCCAAAACATGATATTTTATCATCATTGTAGACTTGTTCTGACATCAGATTTTCATCAGCAATGACCTTGGTAAACTTGTCATTGAATTTCTCTGCTGCTTTATGATCAGCAGATGCTTTATCGCCACAAATTTCAATAATTTAATGTTGTGTATTTTTATAAATCTCTGAAACTAGGTTGATGAATATTCTAGTTCTTTTCAACTTTCTGTTCATTGTGATAGATCTTTGTTTCATGATCAGCATACCTTTAAGAGGTATGTGTTCACTGCAGTGCTCATAGATCCACTCTTTCAGTATACAATATAGATCTTCATTTGATTTTTAAGTTCATGCAGTTTTTTAAATTTTATTTATTTATTTTTTGGGGGGATTAACTTTTTTATTGCATTTTAGGTTTTGGGGTACATGTGAAAAACATGCAAGGTTGTTGCATAGGTGCATACGTAGCAGTGTGATTTGCTGCCTTCCTCCCCTTCACCTATATATGGCATTTCTCCCCATGCTATCTCTCCCCGACTCCTCACCCCCTACTGTCCCCCCAACTCCCCCACAACAGACCCCAGTGTATAGTGCTCCCCTCCCTGTGTCCATGTGTTCCCATTGTTCAATACCCGTCTATGAGTGAGATCACTCTCAGCCTAAAACATCAAGAGTTTAGCATTCGTTTTCTTCAGGTCATATATGGTGTTCATTCCAATACCATACTCTTCTATAAGACATTTCACATTTACATTGCTATCTAGTTTCTATAACAACTTGACTTTCTATGTCACAGATAAACATAAATGCTTCCTCTTCTATTTATTTATTAAATAAATTATATTTATTAGTAAATAATTTAATATATAAATACATTTATTATTCATACATTAATTTTATTTATTAAACATAAATGGTTTCCTTTTATCACTGTTACCCGTAAAAGTATCTGCAGGCCTTCTTGATATTTTACACTGTATCTTTACAACTACAGAACAGAGAATAAACTGAAAATAACAATAATAAGTAAAGCATGTAGGTATTGGCCCCATGTGGGGTATCATGGGAAACCTATTGTTGGTACATCTAGCCTATGCACATACAATTTATTGCATTTTGTGCGTATGCTTGTTTGTAGGAATCTGGGCATGGACAGAAAAGGTATACTGCAGCTGAGAGAAGCTGGGAAAATCTTTTTTCCCTTGAGGATATGAATAAACTGTGTCTTGTGCACCTGTTTTGAATGCAACCTGTCACATGAGGTCAGATGTGAAATTTTTAACTTGTGACATCATCTCAGAACTCCAATTTGGGAGCATTTCAGATATTGAATTTCTCGATTACAGATGTTCAAAATGTATATCCAGAAGTGCGATTTCTGGATCACATGATAATTCTATTTTTAGTTTTCTGAGGAAACTTCAGACTGTTTTCTATAAGGGGTCTTATTTATTACCATCTTATATTTTTTGTATCCTCATATAATTATTCTCATTTTAGTACTCTTTCAGAATGTTTTATATGTACCTGTTTATTTTTCTCTACAGGTATGATAATCAGTTTTTCTAGCTTCCCATAAAACACTGTTAGTGTTTTTATTGGATTTATATTAAATTTATAGACTAGTTTATGGAGGATTAATAACATTATGTTTTTGACCATTTATATTTAGGGTAGTATATTTTGCTTATCTTCTTGTTTTTTTTTGTCCTTCATGAGTGCTTTTACAGATTTATCTTTACATAAAACTTGCCTATCTTACATATTTAGTCTGTTTAATTGTGATTGTTAAGGTGTGACATGTTCCATCACACTCTCTATTCTGTTTCAATAATAACCATATTGGTTATTATGCATTCATATAAAAGTTATTAATTTCTTTGTATTATTTTGTACCTCATTGATTCACTGCTTTTAATTATTCTTTAATTCGATCTACTTGGATTTTCTATAAACAATATTATCATTTGCAAAAAGGAATAGTTTATCATTCCTCTCTGAAATTTATATCTAATTTCTTTCATAGGTCTAATTGTGTTAGCTAGTATGTCAAAGTTAAAATCAAATAATAAGAATAATTGTAAACATTCTCATTTACCTTTATACCTCAATGCGAATGTATCTATTATCTACACATTAAATATAATGCTGCTTTGGGTGTAAGAATTTTATTAGATTAAGAAAATGTCCATGCATTCTTATTTTATTATTTTTATAAATCAAATTGTTGAATTTTGCAATACGATTTTCAGCATCTACAGAGTCAATCAAAAATTGTTCTTAGATCTACTATGATAATGACATAGATTATCAGGTATCCTATTATCGTACTGTCTTTGCATTCCTGAAACAAATCTTACTCAATATGGATTTGTTCTTTGAATGTGCTGTTGAATAACTAATATTTTGAGTATTACAATTATTTTTCTAAATGAGATTGGTTTATAGTTTTATGTTTTGTGCTGTTGCTTGAAATGTTCTGAGTCTTAACTAGCTTCATAAAAAATAAATAGCTTCAGGCTCTATTTATTTCTATGCTCTGAAGTAATTTAACAGCTTTTTAAGATTAGATAGAATCTTCCAGATAAACCATTACCTGAGTCTTTGTTGTTGCTGTTTGTGTTTATATAAGGTGGGATGATCTTTTGGATAATTTTATTAAATTATTCTGTGGAAATTAGTCTGTTGAGATATTCTATGTATTTTATGGTCATTTTTGGTAAAGTATATTTTTCTAGAAAATTATCTATTTCCTCTAATTTTTCACATTTATTACTATAGAGGTGAAAATATTAGTTTCTTATAGTTTTGATTTTATCCGTTTATATGATTATTTCCCAATTTTCATTTCTTTATCTCACATATTTGTGCTTTTTCTAATTAAGTTATTTAAAGAGTTGCTTATTTAATGAGAGGGCAGCACAAGATGGTAAAGTAGTACTCTCCAGGGATTTTCCTCTAACAAAGACATCAATTTGAACAACTATACACACACACACACACACACACACATACACACACACACAACCACCATAAGAACTCAGGAACTTAGGTGAAAGATTATAGTACCTCATTTCAGTATAACAATACTAAAAGATGCATTAAACAGGGTACAAAGGACAATTTTACACTACCCATGCCATTTATTACCCAATTTAATAAAAAAGTTAAGAAAAAAATAATGGATTTAAACTGTACTTGAGACCAAATGGACCTAACAGACATATACAGAACATTCTATTCAACGGCTACTGAATACACTTTTTCCTCAACTGCACATGAAACATTCTTTCAGATTGATCATATAAGACTATAAAATCAGTATAAACAAATCTAAGATTTTAATCACATCAAACATCTTCTTACCACACTTCTATGAAACAAGAAATCAATAATGAAAGAAATCTTGAACATTTTACAGATACATGAAAATTAAACATGCTCTTGAATAACCAAGTGGTTAATAAAAGAATATAAAACTTTTGAGATAAATGGAAATAGAAACAAAACATACCAAAACCTATAGAACACAGAAAAATAAGTTTAAAGAGACTACTTCATACCAATAAACATTTATATCAAAAAATAAATAATGGTTTCAAATTCAAAAACCTAACATTACTCTTCAGTTAACTAAAAATACAAGAGCAAAGATAAACTCAAATTAGTAGAATGAAAAAAATTATAACTATTGGCTCAGAAATAAACAAAATAAAGAGTAAAAAAAATCAACAAAGAAGGGCTAGATTTTTAAGAAGGTAAATACTATTGACAAACTTTTAGCTAGACTAGCTAAAATAAAAAGATGAAGAACCCAAATAAAATAAGAGATGTAAATCAGATATTACAACTGTCACCACAGAAATACTAAGAATCATTAGAGATGATTTTGAACAAATATATACCATGAAAATGGGAAGCCTAGAAGAAATGGATAAATTCTTGGACATAAACAACCTACTAAATTTGAATCATGAAGAAATAGAAAACCTTAACAGACCAACAGAAAACATGATTGAATCAATGATAAAATGTCTCCCATAAAAGAAAAGCCCAGGACCTCATGGCATCACTGCTGAATTCTACTATATATTTAAATAAAAATTATTATTAATTCTTTTCAAACTATTTCCAAAAAACTAGACAGGATGGAATTCTTCCAATCTCATTCTATGGGGCCAGCTGGACAGGATGGAATTCTTCCAAACTCATTATATGGAGCCAGCATTACCCTGATACCAAAACTAGAAAAGGACAAAGCAATAAAAGAAAATGAGAGTATATGGTAATATTCCTGATGAACATAGATGCAAAAATCCTCAAAGAGCACTAGCAAACCAAATTCAACATTACATTATGTAGATCATTTATGATCAAGTGACATTCTTTCCAGACTTGCAAGGATGGTACAATGTATAGAAATGAATAAATATAATACATCACATTAACAGAAGAAAGACAAAAAGTATATAATCACTTCAATAAATGCAGAAGTGTTCGAAAAAAAATAGATCATCCTTTTATAATAAAAATTCTCAACAAATTTAGTATAGAAACAATGTACTTCAACACAATAAAAGCTCTATTTGACAAATCCACAGCTAATATCATGCTGAATGGAAAAATGTTGATAGCTATTCCTCTAATATCTGAAATAACACAAGAATGCCCACTTTCACCACTTTTATTCAAATTCGGACTGTAAGTTTTAGGCACAGCTATTAAGAAAGAGAAATAAATAAAAGGTATCTAAACTGGAAAAAAAGAAAGTCAAATTTTTTCTGTTTACAGAAACATGACTTTCTTTTAAATAAAAACTTTATAGAAACACTGTTAGAATTTAAAAATGCATTGAAGTTTCAAGATACAAAATCAACATCAAAAATTATAATAATTTTACATTCCAATAGCAAACTATCTGAAAAAAAGCAATCCAATGTACAATAACTAAATAAAATAAAACTAGGAATAAATGTAATCAAAAGGGGAAGATTTATACAAGTAATGCTATAAAATATTCATGAAATAAATTATAAGGATACAAATAAATGGAAACATATCCTGTGTTCATGCATGTGAATAATTAACATTACTAAAACATTCATACTACCAAAACAATCCATAGACTCAATGCAATCTGTCAAAATATTTATGACATTCTTCACAGAAACAGGAAAAGACGATTTTAAAATTTATATTAAATCATAAAAGACCCTGAATTGCCAAATAAATACTCAACAAAAAAGAGGAAAGCTAGAGGCATCACATCACCTGACTTCAAAATATATTACAAAGCTATTGTAAACAACACAGCATGGTAGTGGCATATAAATAAGTATCTTGCCTAATGAAACAAATTAAAGGAAGAAAAATCAATCCATAGACTTAGAGTCAACATATTTAAAGAAAAGATCCAAGAACATACATTGGTGAACAGATAGTTTCTTCAATAACAGGTGTTGAGAAAACAAGGTATTAACATACAGAAAAATGAAACTAAACTTCTATCTCTCACCATATACAAAATGATCTCAAAATGGATCAGATGCACATATTTAAGACCCAGTGTGATAAAAGTACTAGAACAAATGGAAAAAATAGTTTAGGACATTGGATTAAACACAAGTTTTTTTGGATAAGACTTCAAAAGCAGAGAAAACAAAAGCAAAAATAAAGAGGATTATATCTAACTAAAATGCTTCTCCACAGAAAAGAAAACAATAATAAAATAATCAAAAGGGTAAAGAGACAAACCACATAATGGAATAAATATGTGAAAACTGTAATAGTCCATTCTCACATTGCTATAAAGAAATATCTAACATTTGGTAATTTATAAAGAAAAGAGGTTTAATTGGCTCATGGTTCCACAGGCTGTTTAGGAAGCATGAATGGGAAGGCCTCAGGAAACTTAAATCATGGCCAAAGGCAGATGGGGCAGCAAGATGTCTACATGGTCAGAGCAGGAGGAAGACAGGGAAAGAGGAGGTGCTATACACTTTTAAAAAAACAGATCTCATGAGATCTCACACACAATCATGAGAACAGCAAGGGAGAAAACTGATCCCATGATCTAATCACCTTCCACCAGGCCCCTCCTTCAATATTGGGGACTATAATTCGATATGAGATTTGGGTTGGGATATGAATCCCAACCATATCAAAAACTATGCACCTGACATCAGGTTAATTACTATAATATATTAGGAACTCAAATCAATAGAAAAAAAAGTAATCTGATTTTAAAATGTGCAAAATACCTGAATAGTCATTTTTCAAAAGAAAGCATACAAGTGGCTAACAGTTATATAAAAGAATGTTTAAATTACTAATCATCAGAGAAATTCCAATCAAAACAACAATAGAGTATCAGCTTATCCCCATTAGAATAGCTGTTATGAAAAAGACAAAATGTAAAAAAATGCTGGCAAGTATAAGAAGGAGAACACATACACTGTTGGGGTGATGTACATAAGTACAGCCATAATTGAAAACTGTATGGAGGTTCCTCAAAAAAAAAAAAAAAACTGGAACTAACATATGAGCTAGCAATTATACTATTCGGTGTATATCAAAAGGAAATAAAACTAGTATGTCAAAGAGATATCTGTGTTCTCATATTTATTATGGGATTATTTGCAATAGTCAGGAAATATAATCAACCTAGATGTTCAACAAAACATAAATGGATACAAAACATACAGAGAGGCTAAGCAAGATGGCAGAACAAAAGGCTCCAGCAATCACCCCCCACAGAAAGATACCAATTTAACAACTATCTACACAGAAAAAAAAAATCATTAGAAGAACTAAAAATCAGGTGAGCCCTCACAGTGCCTGGTTTTATTCTCATATTGCTGCAAGAGGTACCGAAGAGAGAAAAAAACAATACTGAATTGCCAACAACACCCCTCCCCCATGACCCAGCTGCAGTGACCTGGTGCAGAGAGTGTCTCTGGGCATTGAGGGAGGGAGAATGTAGCAGTAGTTAGGCATTGAACTCAATGCTGTCTTGTTAGAGCAGAAAGTAAAACAGGACCAAACTTGGCTGACACCAGCCCACAGAGGCAGCATTTAAACCAGCCCTAGCCAGAGAGGAATCTTCTATCTCAGCAATCCAAACTTGAGTGTCTGCAAACCTCACCACTGAGGGCTGCAATGATCTGCATCTACAAATGAACTTAAAAGTCAATGTAGGCCGTAAAACACTGTAACACTTAGGTGAGTCCTAGTGCTCAACTAGGCTGAGAGACATTGGATTGGGTGAGGTGGGGGGAACTTATTCAGACACCAGCTGGGGCAGCCAACAGAGCGCTTACATCACCTCTTCCTAACATACACAGCTCATAGCTCCAAAAAAAAAAAAAAAAAAAAAAATCCTTCCCTCTGCTGGAGGAGAGAAAAGAGTGGGGAGAACTTTGTCTTGCATCTAGAATACCAGTTTGGCAACAGCATGGTAGGGCACCAGTTAGAGTTGTGTCTGACACTTAACCCCTCTCACTTGCCACCTTGTGAAAAAGGTGACTGCTTCTCCTTCTGTCATGATTGTAAGTTTTTCAAGGCCTCCCTAGCCATGCAGAACTATGAGTCAATTAAACCTCCTTTGTTTATAAATTGCCCAGTCTCAGGTGATATCTCGATAGCAGTGTGAAAATGCACTAACAAATACTTAACTGAGAACCTAGTTCAGTTCAGTTGGTATATAGTGGGAAAACATAAAACTCCTCAAGGGAGAATATAAAAGCTAGAATTAGATCTTTTTCCTGGATGTATAGCTCTATTTTTATCATTTGGATTACCCTTTGGCAATCTCATTTTACCTTAGTATGCTAGGCATTTCTAACAAGAATATCATGTATAGCTACTTACAAAAGACATAACCATAGATATCCATGATTAAACTTCTAACTCAATTAATTATAAAACACATGAGAGGGAATCTAAATATTGCTATTTCTGGATTAAACAGGCAATGCATATCCTTACCAAACATAACCATGTTATTTGATCTATATCATGGAGTCTGTAAAAAATATTAATACTTCTACCTTAACAGTAATGCATTATTTTGTGTAGTCATATAACACTAGATGAGTGTCAACTGTGAACACACTACCAAAAGTACCAAAATATCTCACCTGGCTTTCTAGAAAATTCATAATCACCCTCTATTTTCTTTCTTGATCTTTCCACCGGGTTCTTTTTATTGCTCCAGTAAAGACAAAAGTTTGATAGACTTTCATAGACTGCTTACTGATTCTCCTATGCCCCATTCCTTTGACCTCCTGCTCACCCCAACACAGCTTTACAAAAACATTATAAGAAGAAGCATAGTATATCGCAGTTAATGGCACGCACTTTGGAACTACTGTCTAGCTTTATGATTTGGGGCAAGTAATATAGCCCCCTATATTCTTTACTTTCCCTACCTCATAGACTTGTCAAGATAATTAAATCAAATTAATAACTCATTTGTAAGCACATAAAGCAATTTCATGCACATTACAGGTATTATGCAGAAAGCTTTTAAATCAACAAATAAATCTTTCTAGGCTTAGCACAGACATTACCACTTCTAAGACACTTTTCATAAATTTATTCTCACAAAACCAGGTTAGATGCCCCTTCATTTTGAATTCCTCCTCCCTGTGCCCTGGCTTCTCATTGTATTCATCATACTATAACATAGTTGTCAACTGTTCTTAGGATTTTCCCATTGGAGTGATTAACAGGGAAGATATTCTTCAGCTGAGAAATGCAATTTTCTTATGGCCAAAATTTTATCTTTTTTCAGTCTATCAGATTCCCAGCACATAGAATATTATCAAGTGCAGACATATGTAACTAAAAAAATTGTTTTATGAGTTCTAAGTTCTTCATCTGCTAAGATATTTAGTCCTTTTATATGCCCATGTGTTATCATATGTCACATTACATATATTAAGTAATATTAACATTAATAGTAATTAGACTAACCACTGTATAACTCATGAACTATCTTAGTCTGTTTTATGCTGATACAATACCTGAGACTGGGCAATTGATAAATACAAAAATATGTTTCTCACAGTTCTGGAGGCTAGGAATTTCAAGATCAAGTCATCAGGATCTGATGAAGGCCTTCTTGCTATGTCCTCACATGGTGGAAGTGAAATTTTCTCTATTTGTTGGTAACATAATCTTAAGAAAACCCTAAAGGTTCTACCAAAAACTGTTAGAAATGATAAATAAATTGAGTAAAGTTGCAGGGTAAAAAATCAGCATTAAAAATTAGTGGCACTTCTATGTACTAGTAACAATCTGAAAAGAAAATTAAGGAAACAATATGATTTATAGTAGCAACAAAAAAATTAGATACTTAGGTGTAAATTCCACTAAGGGGGTAAAGAATCTGGGTACTGAAAACTGTAAAACACTGAAAAAATAAATTTAAAAGACACAAATAAATGGGAAGATTTCTCATGTTCATTAATACTATGAAAATGTCCATATTACTCTAAGCAATCTAAAGTTTTACTGCAATCCTTATGAAAGTGTCAATGCCATTTTTAACATAAATGAAAAAGAAATGTTATGGGATCTTTTTGGTATCACTTTTCTGGCTGGACATCTCTGTGGCCACGGACACCTTTGCCCAAGTTCTTTTCCTGCATCCAGGAAGAATGAGATATGCACAGAAGTGGAGGGTGAACAAGATGAAAAGAAGCTGTATTGAGTGTTACAACAGCCCAGAGGAGACCTGCAGTGGGTAGCTCCTCTCTGTAGTCAGGTCATCTCGTCTTCTCTGCAACTCTCAGCAGAGAGGAGTGGGTGGATCCTTTCTGCCAGTAGCTTATCCTGATGAGTGTTTGGCTCTCAGCCAAGAGGAGGCCCTGGAGAGAGTAGCACCTCTCTGCAGCTGAATTTCTGGATGTCTGCAGCTCTCAGCAGAGAGGAGGCACTGGAGAGGGCAGCTTCTCTCTACAGCTGGTCGCCTTGACATCTGCTCTGCTCTGGCTGAGTCAGGGCTTTACATGGTGTTCAGATAGAGAAAGTGCATGCTGATTGTTCCATGGACAACCATGGATGGGCCCAGAAAAAAGCATCAGCAGTCCACCTTCCGTCCACAGGACTGGACTAGTCCGCAGGCCAGTTCCCAGGCACAGGCCTTCCACAGCTTGAAGGTGGACTGGGAACCCACCCTCTATTGCCCAGGAGTCTCTCTGCCTCTCACTGCCATTCTGGTGCCCAGGCTGTTTGTGCCAAGTGGCACCTGCAGGCCAGCACTGTGCTGCCTTCAGCCCTCCACCCCCTTGGCTTTCTTCTTATACTTGTCAGTGCCCAAAATCCAGAGGGAGCCAAGGTAGCAAGGGGCTAGTGTGTCAGCATTGCCCTGAGTGAGCAGCCTCCCAGGCAGGCTGCAACAGCACCCGGGCTCAGGCCAACATTGCTCTAAGATCAGAGCAGGCTCTGGGAGAGGGGAAAGGTCAGGCAACTCTTAGCCTGTGGGAGGTGGTGGTACAGGGACCTTTGCATTTCCCCAAGAGCACAGAGATATCTGGGTCTGCAGACGGCCTTGGCCAGCTGCAGCTGTATCCAAGGATCTCTTGCCTGGCCAGTTCCAAATGGGTGGGGCTCCTGCTTGCCCATAGTTCCCACAGACTCTGCGGAGCATGCATTTCCAGCCACATCTCCAACATTGCAGCAGGCATCAACAGTGGGGAGAAGCCAGGCAGTGCCAGAAGGCACTTCTGAGGATGCTGGGGGCAGTGGAACCTCCCAGGCACTTAATAGCACAGAGAAACCCAGGTCTGGAGCTGTGGTAGGGCTCCAGTTTTCTCTGTGGAGCAGGTGGCCTAAGCCCAAGGACACGGGACTCCTGCCTGTTCCATGGAGCACATAGTCCTGGACACAACTCCCCACTGCAGTGGTGTCTTGGCAACGACCACTCCAGATGGGCCACTGCTGCCATCAAAATATTTCAATTGCTATGGAACCACAAGAGACCCTACATAGCCAAAACAATATTGAGCAAAGAGAGCAATGCTAAAGGAATCACACTCACTGATTTAAAAATATATTACAAAGCTACAGTAATCAAAGCACCACGGTCCTGGCACAAAAACAAAAATACAGACAAATGGAAGAAAATAGAAAACCCATAAATAAACTAAACAATATATGGTCAATTGATTTTGAAAAAGGTACCAAGAACATACAATGGGGAAAAGAGAGTCTCTTCAATAAATGATACTAAGAAAACTGGATATCCACATGCAGCATAATGAAATTAGACCCTTTTCTAATTTGGAAATTTTAAAAAATTGAATCAAAATGTTTTGAAGATATATTTTTTAACTTTTATTTTACATTCAGGACTGTATGTACAGGGTGTATAATTTTGTTACACAGGCAAACATATGTCATAGGGGATAGTTATACAGATTATTTTATCACCCAGGTATTAAGTCTACTATCCATTAGTTATTTTTCACGATCTTCTCCCTTCTCTCACCTTCCACCCTCCGATAGACCCCAGTGTGCATTGTTCTCCTCTATGTATCAATGTGTTCTCAACGTTTAGCTCCCATTATTTTAAGTAAAATAAGACAGGCATAGAAAGACAAATACTACATCATCTCACCCATATATGGAATCTAAAAAAGTTGATGGTATAAAAATAAAGAGCAGAATAGGGATTACCAGGGGCTAAGGAGTGTAGTCTAGGTCAGATGGAGAGAGATTTGTCAGCAAGTGCAATGTTACAGTAGGAGAGGAGGAATAAACTTTTTTTCCCCTTATTTCCATAAGTTTTTAGGGAATAGATGGTGTTTGGTTACAAAAATTCTTTAGTGTTAATTTGTGAGATTTTGGTGCACCCATCACCAAAGCAGTATACACTGTACCCAGTTTGTAGTCTTTTATTCCTCACCCCCATCTCTCCCTTTTCCTCAAGCCGCCAAAGTCCATTGTATCATTCTCAGGCCTTTGTGTCCTCATACCTTAGCTCCTACTTATGAATGAGAACATCCAATATTTGGTTTTCCATTCCTGATTGGCTTCACTGAGAATAATGGTCTCGAATTCCATCCAGGTTGCTGTGAATGCCACTATTGTTTTTGTTTATGGCTGAATGATATTCCATCATATACATATATCTCACAATTTCTTTATCCACTCATTGATTGATGGGCATTTGGGCTGGTTCCATATTTTTTTCAATTGTGAAATGTACTGCTACAAACACGGGTATACAAGTATCTTTTTTGTGTAATAACCTTTCCTCTGGTTAGATACTCAATAGTAGGACTGTTAGATCAAATGGTAGTTCTACTTTTAGTTATTTTAGGAATCTCCCCACTGTTTTCCATAGTGATAGTACTAGTTTGCATTCCCACCAGCAGTGTAGAAGTGCTCCCTTTTCACCAAATCCACACCAACATCTATTATAATTTTTTATTTTTTGATCATGGCCATTCTTGCAGGAGTAAGATGGTATCTCCTTGTGGTTTTGAATTCCATTTTCCTGATCATTAGTAATGTTGATCATTTTTTTCATATGTTTGCTGGCCATTTGTAAATCTTCTTCTGAGAATTGTCTATGTCCTTAGTCGACTTTTTGATGGATTTTTTTTCTTGCTAATTTGTTTGAGTTTCTTGTAGATTCTGGATATTAGCCTTTTGTCAGATATATAAATTGTGAAGATTTTCTCTCACTCTGGTTTTCTGTTTTCTCTGCTTATTGTTTCTTTTTCTGTGCAGAAACTTTTTAGTTTAATTAAGTCCCAGCTATATATCATTGTCCTTATTTTATTTGCTTTGGGTTCCTAGTCATAAAATCCTTTCCTAAGCCAAGGTCTAGAAGGGTTTTTCTGATGTTATCTTCTAGAATTTTGAGTTTCATGTCTTAAACTCATTGATCCATATTGATTTGATTTTTGTATAAGGTGGGATATGAGGATCTAGTTTTATTCTTCTACATGCGGTTTGCCAATTATCCCAGCACCATTTGTTGAATAGGGTGTCCTTTCATCACTTTATGATTTTTGTTTTGCTTTGTTGAAGATCAGTTAGCTGTAAGTATTTGGGTTTATTTCTGGGTTCTCTATTCTGTTCCATTGGTCTACATTCCCATTTTTATACTAGTACCATGCTGTTTTGATGACTATGTTATTATAGTATAGTATGAAATCAGACATTGTGATGCCTCCAGATTATTCTTTTTGCTTAGTCTTGCTTTGGCTACATGAGCCCTTTTTTGGATCCATATGAATTTTAGGATTGTTTTTCTAATTCTGTGAAGAATTATGGTGTCATTCTGATAAAAACTGCATAGAATTTGTGGCTTGCTTTTGGAACTATGGTCATTTTTACAATATTGATTCCACGCATCCATGAGTAAGGGTTGTGTTTTTGTTTATTTGTGTTGTCTATGATTTCTTTCAGCAATGTTTTGTAGTTTTCCTTGTAGAGGACGTTCACCTCTCTGGTTAGGTATATTATTAAGTTTTTTGTTTTTTGTTTTTTGTTTTTTGTTTTTTTTTTTTTTTGCAGCTATTATGAAAGGGATTGAGTTCCTGATTTGATTTTCAACTTGGTCTCTGTTGGGGTATAGAAGAGCTACTGATTTGTGTACATTAATTCTGCATCTAAAAAATTCGCTGAATTCATTTATCAATCCTAGGAACTTTTTGGAGGAGTCTATAGGGTTTTCTAGGTATACAACTATATCATTAGCAAACAGTGACAGTTTGACTTCCTCTATACCAATTTGGATGTTTCTTATTTCTTTATCTTGTCTGATTGCTCTAGCTAGGACTTTCAGTACTATGTTGGATAGAAGTGGTGATAGTGGGCATTCTTGTCTTTTTTCAGTTCTAAGAGAGAATGCTTTCGACATTTCCCTGTTCAGTATTATGTTGGCCATGGGTTTGTCATAGATGGATTTTATTACATTAACATATATCCCTTATATGCCAATTTTGCTGAGGGTTTTAATCATAAAAGGATGCTGGATTTTGTCAAATGCTTTTTCTGTGTCTATTGAGATGATTGCGTAATTTTTGTTTTTAAATATCTTTATGTGATATATCACATATTGAATTATGTATGTTAAACCATTCTTGAATCCCTGGCATGAAACCCACTGGATTATGGTGGATTACCTTTTTGATATGTTGTTGGATTTGGTTAGCTAGTATGTTGTTAAGAAATTTTGCATCTATATTCATCAGGAATATTGGTCTGTAGTTTTTTTATTTTCCTTATATTTTTTCCCTGGTTTTGGCATTATGGTGATGCTGGCTTCATAGAATGATTTAGGGAGCATTCCCTCTTTCTCTATCTTATAAAATAGTGTCAATAATATTAGTAATAATATTTTGAATATCTGATATAATTCAGCCTTGAAACTGTCTGGTAGTAAACATTTTTTGTTGGTAATCTTTTATTACATTTTAATCTCTGCTTGTTATTGGTTGGTTTCGGGTTTCTAATTCTTCCTGATTTAAGCTAAGAAGGTTTTATGTTTCCAGTAATTCATCCATCTTCTCTGTGTTTTATGGTTTATGTGCATAAAGATGTTCATATTATCCTTGAATGATCTTTTGTATTTTTTTGGTGTTGGTTGTGATATCACCTATTTCACTTTTAATTGAGCATATTTGGATCTTCTCTTCTTTTCTTGGTAAATCTTGCTAATGGCACATCAATTTTATGTATCTTTGGAAATAACCAGCTTTTTGTTTCATTTATCTTTTTTTTGTGTTGTTTTGTTTTGTTTGTTGTTGCTTCAATTTCATTTAGTTGTGCTCTGATCTTGGTTATTTTGTTTTTTCCTGCTGGGTTTCAGTTTGGTTTGTTTATGTTTCTCTAGCTTCTTGAGGTGTGACCTTAGATTGTCTATTTGTGCTCTTTCAGACTTTTTGATGTAGGCATTTAGGGATATGAACTTTCCTCTTAGCACCACTTTTGCTGTATTCCAGAGGTTTTGATAGGTTCTGTCACTATTATTGTTCAGTTCAAATAATTTTTAAATTTTCAGCTTGATTTCATTGTTGAGTCAATCATTCAGGAGCAGGTTATTTAATTTCCATGTATTTGCATGCTTTTGAAGTTTCCTTTTACAGTTAATTTCCAATTCTTTACACTGTGGCCAGAGAGAGTACTTGATATAATTTTAATTTTCTTAATTTTATTGAGACTTGTTTTGTGGTCTATCATATGGTCTATCTTGGAGAATGTTTCATGCATTGATGAATAGAATGTGTATTCTATGGTTGTTTCATAGAATGATCAGTAAATATCTGTTACGTCCATTTGCTCTACGATATAGTTTAAATTCATTGTTTATTTGTTGACTTTCTGTTAAGATGGCCTATCTAGTGCTGCCAGTGGAGTATTGAATTCCCCCAATACTATTGTGTTTCTGTCCATCTCATTGCTTAGGTCTTGTAGGAACTGCTTTATAAATTAGGAAGCTCCAGCATTGGTGCATACATTTAGGATTGTGATACTTTCATATTGAACAAGGCCATTTGTCTTTATATAATGTCCCTCTTTGTCTTTTTAAACTGCTGTTGCTTTAAAGTTTTTTTTTTTTTTTTTTTGTCATAAGAATAGCTATTCCTGCTCTCTTTTGGTATCCATTTGCAAGCAATGTATTATTCCACCTCTTTATCTTAAGTTTATGTGAGTCTTTATGTGTTAGGTGAGTCCCTTAAAGGGAGCAGATAGTTGGTTGGTTAATTCTTATCCATTCTGTGATTCTGTGTCTTTTAAGTGGAACATTTAGGCCATTTTCATGCAATGTTTGTAGAGAGATGTGAGATTATCTTCTATTCATTGTGCTATTTGTTGCCTGAATACCTTTTTAAAAAATTACCTTTGTATTGTTGTTTTATAGGTCCTATGAGATGTATACTTTACAGAGGTTCTTTTTTGATGTATTTCCAGGATTTCTTTCAGGATTTAGAGCTCCTCTAAGTAGTTCATGTTAGTGCTAGCTTGGTAGTGGCAAATTCAATTAGCATTTGTTTATGTGAAAAAGATTGTATCTTGCCTTCATTTATAAAGCTTAGTTTCAGTAAATACGAAATTCTTGGCTGATAATTGTTTTGTTTAAAAAGGCTGATGATAGGGCACCAATTCCTTCCAGCTTGTAGGGTTTCTGCTGATAAATATTCTGTTAATCTGATAGGTTTTCCTTTATAGACTACCTTGGTTTTTTGCCTTATACCTTTTAATAATCTTTCCTTAATCTTGACTGATTTTAAATAACCCAATGACTAGTGCCAAAGTAATCTTTTTGTTATAAATTTTCCAGCTGTTTTTTAAGCTCCTCATATTTGGTGTCTAGATCTCTAGCACGGCCAGGTAATTCTTCCTCAATTACTCCTCCAAATATGTTTTTCAAACTTTTAAATTTCACTTCTTCATCAGTGTGGGGATCACTCCAGCATTGAGATCCCTAAGTGTCTCCACCATAAAGGAGTTTGAGCCCAGACACGTTTCTCTCCCCTGGAAGCAGTCGAGCTGAGGGAAAGAGGGAGCTGAGGGAGACTTGTTTTGTAGAAGTTTATCTCTGGCTCACTGACCTAATATTATGGCTGGGTGAAGGCTGTGTGGTTTTATTAGACATTGTGTTTCTTGAAGTTTTTGTACTGGGCTAGGTTTATAACTTTGTGACTAAGCATTTACTGAATCTTGTGATTATTCACATGCCATTTTAAATTGTTGTCCTCAAGATTTATCGCTTGCTTTGACTGTTGTAAAATGTTATCTTATTCCTGTAAGTGGAAAAGGTCATCTGTTTGTTTTATGATTTTTTGGATCAATCTCTATGTACTAGTTTTATCTTAATCCCCAGGCTTGCAATGTTCTGTTCCCCTTTGCTGTGATGATTTGACGTCAGCCATTGCGGGCTGAAAAGTTTATAATGAGACCCTGTGCATGAAATAAACTGCTGACTGAAGTATCCCCTCGTCAGTCCTCCAGACCCATCTGTCTATCATTCTTTTCTTCTGTGTACTCTCTCTTCCAGGTATTGGGACCCTCTTGCAGGTCAAGAGACCCCGGCAGACGTGCCATTCTCACAGACCCCAACACATCAGGAATGCCAATTTTTCTTAGGTTTGTTCATTTAACATAATCCCAAACATCTTGGAGGCTTTATTAATTTTTTTTAATTCTTTTCTCTTTTATTTTATTGGATTGGGTTATTTCAAAAATCTTACCTTCAAGCTCTGAAGTTCTTTTTTCTGCTTGTTTGATTCTGTTGCTGAGACTTTCCAGTGCATTTTACATTTCTATAAGTTTAGATATTCTATTGCTTGGTAGGTTGACTATGGTTAACAATCATGTATTAAATATTTCAAAATAGTTAGAAAAAATGTTTTAGTAACAAAGAAATGATATGCATATGAGGTGGTAAATGTGCTAAATCCTCTGATTTGATTACTACACACTGTATATATGTATCAAACCATCACACTGTTTCTCATATATATATATATATACACACAAAAAAAAATTATGTGTTAAAAACAAAATAAAAAATAAAAACCTACAAAAGATTTGCTTTTTAGTCAAATAATCATAATTCAGATTTATAGGTTCTATTATTTATTCTAATTCATTTCTGCTTTTTATTAATACTTTCCTTCTGCTTTTTAAATTTTTTTCTTAGATGCCTATTTCAAATGTTTTTTTAACTGATATACATATTTAAGTTACTGATTTTTCTCTGATCAGTCCTTTTGCTGTCCTCAATAGGCTCTAATACTGTTTTATTATTTATTTGTATGAATTTTTAAATTTTCATTTATTGCCTATTTTACCCAAGAATTTATTTTTTAATTTTTTTTAATTTATTGTACTTTAAGTTCTGGAGTACATGTGCAGAACGTGCAGGTTTTTTACATAGGTATGCATATGCCATGGTGGTTTGCTGCATCCATCAATCTGTTATCTACATTAGGTATTTCTAATACTATCCCCTCATTTATCCCCCCACCCCCTGCTATCTCTCCCCTAGCCCCCCACCTCCTGATAGGCCCCAATGTATGATGCTCCCCTCCCTGTGTCCATGTGTTCTTATTGTTTAACACCCAGTTATGAGTGAGAACATGCAGTGTTTGGTTTTCTGTTCTTGTGTCAGTCTGCTGAAAATGATGGTTTCCAACTTTATCCATGTCCCTGCAAAGGACATGAACTCATCCTTTTGTAAGGCTGCATAGTATTCCATGGTGTATATGTGACACATTTTCTTTATCCAGTCTATCATTGATGGACATTTGGGTTGGTTCCAAGTCTTTGATATTGTGAACAGTGCCACAATAAACATACATGTGCATGTGTCCTTATAGTAGAATGATTTATAATTCTTTGGGTATATACCCAGTAATGGTATTGCTGAGTCAAATGGCATTTCTATTTCTAGATCCTTGAGGAATTGCCACACTGTCTTCCACAATGGTTGAACCAATTTACAGTCCCACCAACAGTGTAGAAGTGTTCCTATTTCTCCACAGCCTCTTGAGCATCTGTTGTCTCCAGATTTTTTAATGATCGCCATTCTAACTGGTGTGAGATGGTATCTCAATGTGGTTTTGATTTGTATTTTTCTAATGACCAGTGATGATGAGCTTTTTTTCATGTTTGTTGGCTACATAAAAGTCTTCTTTTGAGAACTGTTTGTTCATATCCTTCGCCCACTTTTTGATTTTTTTTTTTTTTTTTTTGTAAATTTGTTTAAGTTATTTGTAGATTCTGGATATTAGCCCTTTGTCAGATGGGTAGATTGCAAAAAAAAATTTCCCATTCTGTTTGTTGTCGATTCACTCTAATGATAGTTTCTTTTGCTGTGCAGAAGCTCTTAAGTTTGATTAGATCCCATTTGTCTAGTTTGGCTGTTGTTGTCATTGCTTTTTGTGTTTTAGTCATAAAGTCCTTGCCTACGCCTATGTCCTGAATGGTTTTGCCTAGGTTTTCTTCTTGGGTTTTTATGGTGTTAGGTCTTATGTTTAAATCTTTAATCCAACTGGAGTTAATTTTTGTACAAGGTGTAAGGAAAGGGTGCAGATTCAGCTTTCTGCATATGACTAGCCAGTTTTGAGTGTGGGCCAATATTTTTTAACTCTTTTTCTAAATTTGGGATGTAAGATTTTTTGTATTCTGTAATCAGAGAATTTTATCTATCTTTATTTCTAGTTTTTGAAGAGACAATATGTAGCATTGTACACTCTAAATTTGTGACTATTCAAAGGACACTTCTGAAGAATACATAATTAATATGTAAAAATCATGCAGAGCCTCTGTTTGCAATTTATCTTAGGCCTGAAAATTTTAGGCAAAGTGTTGTCTGTTTTTATTCTCATTAACACTTTTCATTATTTTGTACTATCTTTACCTGTATTATATTATTTATTATACTATAATATATAATATATGGTTATATATTATTTCAGTAGAATATGAGATCCATGAGGGTAGGAATCATTTTTTCTTATTCATAACTATATTTTACCACCCCCCAAATATGCTGGGAACATAGTATAAGTGGTATAAATATTTGTTAAATGAATGTATATTTCTAGAATGGAAAATTCTAGGTCATGGGCAATTAGTTCTACAGGCTAAGAAGAGTTTGAAAGCCAGAAAATAGAAACTTTATTAGGTATTTTAGATGTAAATTAAAGACTGCAATTTTGTCTTTTGAACATATTTTGGGCAGTGACTGCTATTTTTCAATAAAAACCTTCTCTTCTTTTCATAAAGTCAGTAATTTGATTTGAGTACACTATTAAGTGTCCTGCTCTCAATCTTGATTATTTATGACCAAGTCAGTAGATTTCCATGAATGAAAAAATAGTGGAAACGATGTGTAATTTCTGACACATGTACTTAAAAGCAATTTAGTTGCCCTGGGCTTTCTGTTTTTGCCTTTCCTGTGGAATAAAGATGTGACTATGAGGCAGCCTTGATCTTGCAGAAGTGTTGTCTTAATTTTTTCCTGTATAACCTTTGAAAGTATTTGCATATTTTTACACTCACACATAAATTTATTTTATACTTTTAAAAAGTGAGAAAGACATATTTAAAATATTGACATTTTAAAATGAACAGTTTACATCAGTCATGTAATTCTGTCAAGCAGAAATGAAATAGATTAAATAACTTATTTTATGCTGACCTGATAGATACAGAGAGCCTGGAGTCACCCATTGTTGTTTTGGCTGCCATGGAAGCCAATGCTTATGAGCCTTATACTGCCAAGACTGGTGGAGCATCAGCTGCCATAATGTCCCCTGAAATTTAATGTCAAATAGAACCTGGACAACAAGCAGGTTGTCCATCCTGCTTGTGACATTCTCCAAGGAATTATAAGAAACCTAAGGAAGAAAAAGAAATGTTTCTTTCTTCTGCCTTTCATTCTCATTCTGTGCCTCCAATAGACACATCCTGAATAAAAGCTACCTGGCAAGAATGTCAGGAAATTAGTTTGTAAGTGTCCAACATGCTGCAATAGAGGCAATAAAAAGGATGGAAATAAAGCAAATAGAAATGCCTAACACAGTACACCCATTTGGCTGCTTAGAATTCATTCTTACTATCTTCTCATATTTAAAGTTCTATGAAACAAAAAATAACAAGAGCATTGTGCTTTCTTCTATAGCAATTCTTTATGAAAACAAAAATGGTCACATTCTCCTGCCAAAAACGAAGACTCAAAACCTCAGTATTAGATGCTAATTCTTTTTCTAATTCAGTATTTATTCCACAGGTATATTATTTATTCTAAATTTTAAATTATAAAATTAACCACTACAAGTATATCCTAAATAAAATAATGGAACTGAAGAAAGAAAATATTTCTATAAGTATAAAAACTCATATGCAAACCTACTTTATTTCTTGTTTCTCTAACAGTCATGAGACCATAGTGGATATTTATAACTCTTTCTCCCCTACCTATTCTGTGCTCCCTTTACTTTTAACCAACCATTCAGGTGATCAAGGTTCATAATGAGCCATCCTAGCCATTTTATGAAATTTTACTATTGCACATAGAAATACTAAGAAAAATGAGTAACTGAAATTAATCACCTCACTCAGGAGTTTAACTCCTTCCCCATCTGTCAATTGAATGGCATAAGGACCAAAAATCTCCATGAGGAAGTCTTACCCTCCAAATGAATAAAGCCATTGTTGTGTCCATTGGTAGAAGTATCACTTCATGGAAACTGAAACCTTTGAATCAGCAGAGCTTAAAATTGCCAGAAAATAAACCAAAAGTTATGTCACTGGGTTGTTAGCTGTCTTGGTGAGAGGAGTCACACTTACTTCCAACCTTCATTCATTGTTACTTCATTAGTAACAAAATAGTTGCACTGCTCTTTCCAATGTATTCAGTAAATTCTAGCCACCGTGTTGATTTGAATATATAAACAAGGTCTTGCTTATTTAAAAAAAGTGGATATCTTTGCTTTTTTCTTCTTGAATGTGTGCTACCATTTAATTCATAACAGAATTGTATCCTAACTACATATATTTTATGTTTAAAAGTCATACCCATTGGAAACTTCTTAGTATCGTATAACTCTAAATTTTAACTTTTAAAAATCGCACATGTACTAAGTTGTCATTATACTTCTTGGTACAGCATTGATCAAAACAACAAAATTAAACTAGAAATTTGATAAATTACAATTAAACATGGAAAGGAAATGCTTGTTATTCAGATGAATAGAGCATTTTTAAGTAATTCATTTATTTGTGAAAAAATCCCTTATTAAATGAATGTCATTTTTTGAGCTTTGAATAAAACAGCGTTCTGCAAATATTCCTTTGTGACATTTTGTTTGCTTCTATAGACATGTCCTGAGAAAAGTTGCAACACAGTTATTTAAAAACATTTTCTGAGTAATATAAAAACAATTTTTCAGCTGAAAACTTTAATGCATCTCTTTCAGTTTTGCTTTAAAAAAGAAATGAAAACCACCTAGCTTAGTGAGTGTTTTCACTCATTCGATTTCTCAGCACTATCATCAATATTTCAAATCATCTCCTCATTTGGTACTCTGGTAGTTTTTAATAACTTTGGGAGAAGGCACAATAGTAATAACAAATGGCAAGAGGTGTCACACCTTCTTTTTTAAAATTGGATAGAGAATCGAGAAATAAGAGGTGTCATAAAAAGTGCCATGAAGGAAATTACATTGATGTAATGATGGCATCCAGGTTTACTACCAAGTAAGTTATCCCAGAAGTCTTGGAACACAAAGCCTCACTTAACAAATTAAATGTGGGCATATCTTGGACATACTGCCGGTTTCATATCAGACCACCTAAATAAAGCAAATATCATAATAAAAGAAGTCACCATTGGTTTTTGATTTTTCAGTGCATATAAAAGTTATGTCTATATTATACTGCAGTTTATTAAGTGTACAATAGCATTGTCTAAATCATGTATATATCTTAACTAAAAATACTTTATTGCTGATAAAACACCAACAATCATCTGAGTTTCCAGTGAGCCATTATCTCGTTGCTGAGGGAAGATCTGGCCTTGACATTGATGTTTGCTGCCTGATCTGGGTGATGGTTGCTGAAGGTTTGGGTGGTTCTGGCAATTTATTAAAATAACATGATGATGATGTTTGTCACATTGATAGACTCTGCCTTGAATGAAAGATTTTTCTATAACATGCAATGCTGTTTTATACCATTTCACCCATAGTAAAACTTCTTTAAAATTGGAGTCAATCCTCTTAAACCCTGCTACTGCTTTAGCAACTAAGTTTATGTAATATTCAAAATATTTTGTTGTCATTTTAACAATGTTCATAGCATTTTCACCAATAGATTCCATTTTAGGAAACCATGTTCTTCACTCATTCTTAAGAGGCATTCTTTATGCTTTCAAGATTTATTATAAGATTTCTGCCTTTCAGCCATATATTCAGGCTCAACTTATAATTCTAGTTCTCTTGCTATTTCTACAACATCTGCAGTTGCTTCCTCCACCAAAATATTGAGCCCATAAAAGTCATACATAAGGGATGGAATTAACTTCATTAAACTTTGTTAATGTTGATATTGACCTCCAATGGATCATAAAAATTTTAATGGCATTTAACATAGTGAATCCTTTCCAGAAAGTTTTTAATTTACTTTTCCCAGACCCATCAGAGGAATTTCTAGATATGGCACGTATAGACTTACAAATGTGTTTCTTAAATAATGAGACTTGCAAGTAGAAATTATTCCTTGGTATATGGGCTACAGGATGGGTGTTTTGTTAGCAGGCATGAAAACATTCATTTTCTTATACTTTTCCACAAGAGGGTGATCAAATGCATAGTTAATAAGCAGTAATATTTTGAAATTAATCATTTTTTCTGAGCAGTAGATCTCAACAGTGGGCTTAAAATATTCAGTCAACCATGCTGTGAGCAGATGTCATCCAGGCTTTATTGTTCCATGTATATAGCACAGACAGAATAGATTTAGCATTAATTCTCATGAGCCCTAGAATTTTCAGAATAGTAAATGGGCATTGGTTTCAACTTAAAGTCATCAACTGCATTAGCCCCTAACAAGAGAGTGGGCCTGTCCTTTTAAGCTTTGAAGCTAGGCAGTGGCTTCTCCCTTCTAGCTGTAAAAGCCCTAGATGGCTCTGAATTAGGCTTTGGATTAAGGGAATGTTGTGTCTAGTTTTTGATCTTTTATTCAGACCACTCAAACTTTCTCCATATCAGCAAAAAGGTTGTTTTGCTTTCTTATAATTCATGTGTTCACTTGAGTAGCGTTTATGATTTTCTTCAAGAACTTTTCGTTTGAATTCACAACTGGGCTAATTGGTGCAAGGGCTCTATCTTGGCTTTTAACATGCGTTCCTCACTAAGGTTAATTATTCCCAGCTTTTGATTTAAAGTGAGAGACGTTATTCTTCCTTTCACTGAAACACTTAGATGCCATTATAGGGCTCTCAGTTGGCCTACTTTCAACATTGTTTTGTCTCAGGCCTGCAGAGACGAAGAGAGATAGGGGTACAACATGTGGGTTGAGCAGTCAAAACACACACCACATTCATTGATTAACTTTGCCATTTTATATGGGCATAGTTTGTGGTACATCAAAACAATTTCTAGATTAATTGCTTTGAATCAATGATCTAAGATCATCATAATATATAACAATAACATTGTAAATTACAAGAATTTCTAAAATATTACACAGAAATATGAAGTCAGCACATTCTGTTGGTAAAAAGGCACTGATTGATTGCTGGATGCAAGATTGACACAAATGTTCAATTTGTAAAAACATTATCTGTGAAAGACAAGAAAATGAAGCACAATAAAAGTAAGCATGCCTGTATTCTGAATTTTGACTATGTTTCATAAATCACTTGCTTACCCAATGTCAATACTTAACATATGTATACGAGTTGGTCTGATATACTATCGACTATCCTTAACACTTCTTATGAATCATATTCATCATTTTGTTTTTATTCACTCCATTTGTGAGGAAGGAATTTCCTCCCTAGGGTTATTGGGACAGCTGAACACACAACACCTGATACTAAATAAGGTACCCACAGCATTTTATTGGTCACATATACTCAAAGCCTGGAAGAGTAAGGCATTGCAGACCACTTGGGAATGGGGTTTGCACTCAGGAACAAAGTAAACAACCAGGGGCTGTGGGAAGCAGGCTTCCTAGGATCAAGAGGATGGGTTGTTTTCTATTTCCAGTAGGAAAATCTGATTGGCTTATTTAAATAATTCTGAGGCCATCAGAGAACTGAAACATCCTACTCAGAGATAAGCAGATACTCTATCCTGTCTGCTTAAAAAGAGGATATTTTGGCTAGGAGAGCTTAATTGAAACAAAATATGTAGTTTCAAGCTGAAACACTTAAATACATTCAGTAACAAAAATATGTTTTTAATATTCAAAAGATTTTGGATTACTACTATCAAAGAAGTACAGACAATAGTGCAATAACTATAGATGCACATTTTTACTTCATCGTCTCTCAAGATCTTGATTACATTTGTCTACTCTTGTTTAGGAAGTTTGTGGTCATGTAAAATAGGTGTTTTTTTTAACAACGAAAATATATTTTGAGCCCTATTTCTAAGAAATTGACATTTTGTTCAAAATTGATAGATGAAATGATAATGAAACCAGCACATCTTTATATAAATATATTGTTATGCAAGTCTAATTGTAGTGAATTTTAGTATGGCTAACTTACTGTGATCTTACAGATTTTTCTTTACTTCACATTTTCTTTCTTATGAAAGTTAAAAAGTTTGGAAGAATGCACTCTTTTGATGAGGATAAAGATGGATTTATTTGGGTTAGAAGAAGAATGAAATGTCATATTGTAATTGATGGCAATTAGAAACACCTGATTAAATTCAGAGACGTGTTGATCATTTTGTCCCTTCAATTATTTCAGTGTTTGCTTAATAGCATTATTAAACAGGATTGGAAAACAAAGTAATTACTGACACAATTGTTATTTTTATTTTATGGAATTTGCAAGTTTTAACATTTATGGCAAGATGAAACTAAAGACAGAAAATAGCAAGGAAGAAATATTTGTCAGGAACTTTGCAAGTTTGTGTGCCAATTTGCATTTTTCACTGATATTCCTTGAATTATTAGCAAAATAGAAAGGGATATCCAAAGGCTGAATGGCTCTAAAGAGCCTTTTCCTGGGAATTCAGTAGCTCTTATGTCCTTTATACAGTCATCTCTTTACTGTGTGCAAACTGTGAAGGCGTCAAAGGTAGTCTTGTCAGCCTGCATTATATAAGATTTTTTTATACACATGAACATATTGTCCTATAGTAGTTGGTATATGAGAAGTTTATTTCCTCCTATCTTCACTAATAATGAATGTAGTCTTCAAAGGTGTTTTGTGGTCATTTTCCCAGTGAGAAAGTACCATTTATACTGTTTTAATTTGTACGTCTGTTATTATTATCAAATATATTCATGTATATTTTTTCTGATTATTTTCTCAATGAATTAGAGGAATACTACTGTATTGTAACTTATTAGAACTCTCTTATTTCAATATTTTGTAGAGAAATTCTACTGTTTAATTTTTTATTTATTCCTGGCTATGGATAGGAATTATTTTTTCCAGGTAAACTTTAGAATATTTTAATTAGTTCTCAAATGCTATTGAAATTATTACTGGAAATTCTTACCTATACATTAATTAGGGAGTAATTCAGAATGTTAAAACATTATCTTTCCATGACAGGCAAAAACCCCAACTATATGCTATTTTTTCTCTTGTATATGCATCTAGGAGTGGAATTGCTTGGTCAATGATAATTCAATGTTTAACTTTTTTTTTTTTTTGGAGAAACAGCCAGACTGTTTTCTAAAGTGGATCTAACATTTTACATTTCAATCTGCAGTGCATCAGCACGTGAGGACCCCAAATGGTCTGTAGTATTCTTTTCTCTCTCTCTCTATTTTTTATTTTTGTTTTTTGATTCTTTGTCTTGTTTTAGTCTCAAGGTAATACTGGCCTCCTAAAATGAATCATATACGTTCATTTATCTTTTAATTATTGGAGGGTGTAGTAATTATTCTTCAAAGTTTTCATAGAATTCAGAAGCAAAGATATGTGGATTAGGCCTTTATTTGTGGGTATAGTTTGATTGCTAAATCAATCTCTTTACTTACTATATGTTTATTCAGATTTTCTATATTATCTTGAGTCAATTTGGCAATTTGTGCCTTTCTAGGAATTTGTTCATTTTATCAAAGTTGTCTAATATGTTGGCATACATTTTTCCTAGTATTGTATTTCTTCATAATTCCTTTTATTTCTGTAAATATTTTTTTTACCTCTGATTTTTGCAACTGGATTTTTTTCTCTTCTCCTTGTGGTCATACTAGCTAAAGTTTTGTTACCTTTATTGATCTTTCCAAGGAAACAACTTTTTAAAATATTTGTGTTGGGCTTACTTTCCTCTTCCTTTTAAAATAAATTAAGATGGAAAATTAGATTGCTTATTTGAGATACTTATTCTATTTCAGTATAGTTACTTATACACCATATTTTCTGGAAGACAGCTTCTGCAACATGAAGTTTGCACCATGAAGTTTGGGGGAATAAGAAATGCTGGTATCCTCCTCCTCCAGTGGAACCCTAGACTGAGATATGGATATAGAGGGAGTCCTTTATTCTAACCTACACCTACCAGTAGTAGAGCTTGCCTTGCACTGAACTAGGGGTGTTGTTGTGTCTCAAATACCACCGTATCTCACGTTTTTTAAAAAGATTGAGATTCTCTCAAGTAAACACGTATCTATTTGTTGTATACCCTTAGAAAAATTTTTAGAGACTTTAAAGAAAGCATTATTTAAAATTGATAATTGTTTGCTTGTGAAGAAGATCTCTAGAGCTTCTCATTCTATTATTTTTGAAGTATCTCTCTACTTTTGAGGACTATAATTATCAGAGTGCAAGACACTGCCATCCGACCTTCTGGAACTTTGGTTTTAAAGTACTATCATGTTCAATATTGTGTAGAAAACTGGTTGAGGAAATACTCTGGTAGCATCACAAAGAGGTGCTTGTGAAACAGAGTGACAACAAACCAGTTTTCAAAACAAAATACTTTATGAATGAGAATCAGGTAGCACAAGAAGAACAAAAATTTTGGCCACTGTAAAATCAGATTGTATGATTCATAAAGCAACGTATGAGTAGATCATAAAGTGAATTCAAAGTGGTTTTTTTCTCAATAGAGTCCTATAAATTTCATAGTAACTAGAAACTTTTCTCATATTTGTCAAACTGCTTTCCCAAATGATTACTTTCCAATGAAATTGCCAGTTTGTACTTTTTTATTGGTTTAGTTTGTGTCAGGAGATGTTAATTCATGTCATTTTAAATGTGAATGTCTATAATGCACTGTTAAATACACTGGAAACATTCAAATAAAGGTAAAAGGCACCAAGCAGCCAGCAAATGAAATTCCTGTGTATGCTTACAGTGTTATCAAAATTCATACTTATGCATTCACTCAATATTGATGACAAAATATTTAAAGTTTGTTAATCTGTGTTTTGAAATATGAGAGAAAAATAACTAGTAGACCACTACTATTACTTTAAGAGGCTTACTAAAAAGACCTTACCTATGACTTCTATTATTTTATTTTTTGACAATAATAGTTTTCACCTTCCTTCAATGTTTTATGCTCATTGATTATACTTCTGTTGTGGGTGCTTGGTCTAATTTCATAGATTTAATGTCTGGATTTTCTTTAGTTTCTTACAGTATATCTCTTTCAGATAAAGGCTGTTGTTCTAATTTTTCAGGGGAGCTTTTGAATTGCAACACATTTCCTTGGGTCTATTGATTTTCCTTTAATTTTGCATTCTTACAGATAAATGTCTAGGCATTCCAAATATTATTTTATTATCAGTAAGGTTGATTTGAAATGGGTACCTTGTGAAATAGACTGAGATTCTGCAAAATTCTAAAGGTACAAATGAGCGGAAAAGGAAAAATTATACTTGCTAGAAATATGTACTTTAAATTTGGAGATCTAGTTCATTGGCAGACATGTAGAAAAAATTAGGGACAAGAATATGCTCAGTAGCGACTTTCACATGTGCCTCTGTTTTTTTGCCAACGAGACCATGTCAGGAAGCAACATTCAACTCTCAGCTCAGCCTTGCTGCTACTCTCATAAAGCTCTTTGTTTATTACATGGGTTTTTGCCATGAATGATTTCTGGGTTCACAAACTAACACTACTGGACTCCACATTGTGTTGATTTGTCCATATCATTGAACAGAAGTCCAGGTGATATGCTCTGACTGTACCATGGCATGCTTTCATCTCCAGACATGAATCACACAAAATAAGAGCTATCAAATTCAGTTTTAGATATATTCTTCTTTTATTATAAAAGTGTGTCAAATGTCAGTCCTATGTCTTTCTTCAAAGAGGTCACATCATTATTATATTGAGTGGAAACTGTTCACCTTTTAGCATTAATGTAGATTTTCCTCCACTCTTATATGCCTTAATCAGTCATTTTAATTTGTTTTCTATTGCGTCTGTTACAAATTACCAAAAACAGAATGATTACTATAACACAAATTTATTCTTTCATGGTTGTGGAGGCCAGAAATCCAAAATAGGATTCACTATACCAAAGTCATAATGTCAGCTGGGCTGTGATGCTGCTAAAGTTTCTATAGGAGAATCCATTTATTTTTCTTCTATAGCTTCTATAGGCTGTCCTCAATCCTTGGCTTACACCTCCTTATCATATAGTATTTCCTGCCCCCGCCTTTATTATCTCATAGCCTTTTCTGACTTCAAATATTTCTCCTCTTCCTTCTTATTCTTGAGTCTTCAAATCTCTCTCAGCCTCCCTCTTCTGAGAACACTTGTGTTCACATTTATGGCTCACTCAGATAATTCAGTTAATCTCTCCATCTAAAAATATTTTACCTAATTACCCATATAAATTTCTGTTTTACCATATAAGTAACATTCACAGATTCTATGAATGAAGACCTAGATATCTTTGTGAGCCATTATTTAGCCTTTCACCATCATGTAGATAAGAATTCAAAAGAGCAATAATTAGATTCTGGTGCTAATGTTGCCTTCTTCACAGAAGTCTATGAGAAAAAACAATTACTCTTTTACTTTTATTTAGCAAACATAAATTTACAATTATTATACATCAGAAACTCTTCTGACATCTTCACAAACATTAGTTCATTTGGGTCTCATAACAACCTCAATTTACATATGTGGAAAACAAGACAAGGAGAGTTTAAATAATTTGACAAAAGACTATATAATTTATAATTGGAGGAGATATAACTTTACCCCAGCCAGTTTGGCTCCAGGTACTGCTTCTAATAAATACATTCCCTATGATAAATATTGCTATTTTTAATGGATGAATGTAATTTTCTGATTTAATCCATGTTGGAAAAGATTAAGTTTCCTACATCAGATAGAACCACAAACATCCACGTATTCCTTGCATAAATTAGTTAAATTTTATCATATTTTAATATTTCTTTCATTATTTCAATGGGAATAGGGATGACAAGAGACAAATATATATGCTCACATATAGATCTTGACTATAAGTACATTTAAATCTTTGTTTTGTCTCTTTTTGTCTTGAAATACCAAAGCAGCATAATGTAATAGAATGGGAAAAAAATGGAGTTAGAGATATCTTATTTTGAATACTGCCTCAAAGAGTTTAGTTATCTTTAAGCCTTTGATAAGGTGCTTCATTTCTCTCCTCTTGGATTTACTTCTGTGTAAAATAGAACAACTGAATCAACCTCTCAGGTTTTTTGAATGTTTAAAACAAAATAATATCCATCACCTACCAAGTACAGTGTTTGGGATATAGAAGATATTGCTTAATATTATTTCTCATCCTGTGTTTCTTTTCTTCATGTGCACATATATAGATATGTAGTATACATCTGTGTATTTTATAGCTGTCTACCATAATTTTGTTAATATTTTAACATTGTACAATTCTTTATGTCCATCCTTCTTTGCTTCTCTACAATTTCTCAGTCTGTGGCTCTCTGCTAAGCCAAGGATCTGTGCTTAGAAACTCTACAGAAGGTGTTTCTGCTGCTCTTCCTTGCACCTAAGTATCAAGGCATACCTCCTCCTATAATACTGCCTGTTCTCCATTGAACAGCTGATTTTACTTCTGCCTCCACTGAGAGGCTGTATGATAAGCACTGTTGATTAGATGATAAGAGACAGGAGTATTAGGCAATAATTCATTGGGAGATACGTAACTGTATGAGTTCTTCATAAGAGATTCGCAATAGCAATGTTTTTCTTTTTTCTATTTCCCAATCTTTTTTGTGGGTACATAGATATTTATGGCTTACATGAAATATTTTGATGTAGGGATGCAATGTGCAATAATTATTTCAAGGTAAATAGGCTGTCCATCACCTCAAGCATTTATCTTCTTGTGTTACAATCTAATTATATTTTTTAGTTATTTTATTTTTATTTACCATTTGTTTATTTTGAGACAAGATCTCACTTTGTTGCCCAAACTGGAGTGCAGTGGTGCAATCTTGGCTCACTGCAGCCTCAACCTCCCCAGCTCAAGCAATCCTCCCGCCTCAGCGTACCGAGAAGCTGGGAGTACAGGTAGTCAGCACCATGCCTACCTAATTTTCATATTTTTTTGTAAAGATGGGGGTTTCTTAATGTTGCAAAGGCTAGTCTCAAACTCCTGACCTCAAGCAATTCATTTGCTTTGGCCCTCCTAACCACTGTTGATTACAGTCATGAGCCACTGTGTTCAGCCTGTTATTTAAAATGTACAATTAAATTATTTTTTACTATAGTCACCTTGTGGTGCTATCAAATACTAAGTCTTATTCTTTCTGACAATTTTGTACTCATTAACTATCCCCACTTACCCCCACCTCCGCTACCCTTACCAGCCTCTGGTAACCATCCTTCTACTCTCTATCCCCATGAGTTCATTTGTTTTGATGTTTGAGTCCCACAAATAACAGAATATGCAACATTTGTCTTCCTGTGCCTGAGTTATTTTACTTAACATAATGATCTCCAGCTTCATTCATGTTGTTAGAAGTGAAAAGTTGCTTTCACACCTTGGCTATTGTGAATATTTCTACAGGAAACATGAGAGTGCAGATCTATCTGTAATATGCTGATTTTTTTTTTTTATTTTGGACATACGACCAATAGTAGGATTGCAGGATCATATGGTAGATCTATTTTAGGTTTTTGAGGAACCCTCATGCTGTTTTCCATTTTGCTGTACTAATTTACATTCCCATCAACAGTGTACTACTGTTTTCCTTGGCCCATATCCTCAGAATCTTGGCAAACTATGCTGATCAACTATCAGAAGGGATGTGCCTTGAGTTTCACTGCCAGTTGGAATTATTCGAGGACAGGCTATCTGAACACTTTGGCTTATTTTTATTTGTGAGATAATAGCTCATGTTCTGGCCTCTGGCCCTAACAGAATCAGTGGCAAGAGAATATGACATACGAACATGGGGTGATAAAGAGTGGTATGACATACTAATATAGGGTGACAAAGAGTAGGAATCAAGGAGAATTTTAGCTTTTAAGATTTTGCAACCAAGAATAGGAAAAATAATATTTAAAAATATGTTGTGGGGAAAAATTACAGATAACCAAGGGACTTGTGGGCAAAGGTTAAAAAAGAAGAAATTAGAGTAAAATACAAAGTAGAATGGAAAGTCATTTGTATCATTTAGCTATGGCTGCAACAAAACCCACCCCCAAACTTACTGTCTTAAAATTACAATTTTATATATATATATATTTTCTGTGATCAATATATATTGATTATATATATATATATATTCTTTGATCAATATATATTGAGTATATATATATACACACACACACATATATACATATATGTACACACATATATATGTGTGTGTGTGTGTGTGTGTATATATATATATAGAGAGAGAGAGAGAGAGAGATTCTATGGGTTAGCTGGTTAGTGCCTCTGCTGGTTTTTTCAGAGCTAATTTATATAAAAGCATTCAGCTGGAGGAGCTGAAGGGCTGCAGGGTCTAAGATGTCTTTCTCATTTACATGTCCAGCAGTATTCGACGGTTGTTGGCTCTGGAGGCTCTGCTACATAAAATATGGCCTCCAATTCTTCAATATGTTAGACTAGCTACCTTATATTACAAACTCAATACAACATTCCAAGAAATTGTAAACAAAGGCTGCAATGCAACTTTAAATCAAAGCTCTTGAACTTGTATAACATTTCCATCACATTTTTTGATTATTTTATGATTTTCTATTTTTAGTTTTTATAGGTACATAGGTATATATATTTATGTGGTACATGAGATTTATTTTATTTCAAAAATGTTGGGAAAACAGGTGGTTTTGGGTGACATGGATGAGTTATTTAGTGATGACTTCTGAGATTCTGGTGTACTCATCACTTGAGCAGTGTACGCTGCACACAATGTGTAGAATTTTATCCCTCATCCCCTTCCCAAACTTCCCCCCAAGTCCACAAACTCCATTATATAATTCTTATGCCTTTATGTCCTTATAGCTTAGCTCCCACTTATAAGTGAGAACATATGATGTTGGTTTTCCATTCCTAAGTTGCTTCACTTAAAATAATGGTCTCCAACTTCATCCAAGTTGCTGTGAATGCCATTATTATTTTTTTATTTCTAAGTAGTATTCCATGGTGTATATATACCACATTTTCTTTATCCACACATCGATTGATGGGCATTTAGGCTGGTTCCATATTTTTGCAATTGCAAATTATGCTGCTTTAAACATGCTTGTGCAGGTGTCTTTTTCATATAATGACTATTTTTCCTTTGAGGAGAAACCCAGCAGTTGGATTGCTGGATCAAATTTTAGTGCTACTTTTAGTTCTTTAAGGAATCTCCATACTGTTTTCCATAGTACTTGTGCTAGTTTACATTCCCACTAGCAGTGTAAAAGTATTCTCTTTTCACAACATCCGTGACAACATCTATTATTAGTTTTTAAATTATGGCCATTCTTACAGGAGTAAGGTGGTATCTAATTGTGGTTTTAATATGAATTTCCCTGATAATTAGTGATGTTGAGTATTTTTTCATGTTTGTTGGCCATTTGTGTATCTTCTTTTGATAATTGTTTATTCAAGCTCTTCGCCTACTTTTTGATTGGGTTATTTTTTTTTCTTGCTGATTTGTTTGAGTTCCTTGATAATTCTGGATATTGGTCCCTTGTTGGATGCATAGTTTGTGAATAGTTTCTCCTACTTTGTGGGTTGTCTGTTTATTCTACTGATTAATTCTTTTGCTGTGCAGAAGCATTCTAGTTTATTTAGGCCCCATCTATTTATTTTTGGTTTTGTTGCATTTGCTTTTGGGTTCTTGGTCATAAACTCTTTGCTTAAGCCAGTGTCTAGAAGAGTTTTTCTGATGTTTTCTTCTACAGGTTTTATGGTTTCATGTCTTACATTTAAGTTTTTAGTCTATCTTCAGTTGATTTTTGTATAAGGTGAAAGATGAGGATCCAGCTTCATTCTTCTACATGTGGTTTGCCAATTATCTCAGCACCATTTTTTGCATAGGGTATCCTTTCCCCATTTTATGTTTTCAATTTATTTGTTGAAGATCAGTTAGATGTAAGTAATTGGCTTTATTTCTCTGAACAGACCAATAACATGTAGTGAGACTGAAATAGTAATAAAAGAAATGCCAACAAAAATGTACAGGACCAGATAAATTCACAGCAAAATTCTATCAGTCAAAGAAGGATTGGTCCCAATCTGCTGAAACTGTTTCAAAATATAGAAAAGTTATGAATCCTGCCTCTGATATTCTATGAAGCCATTATCACACTAATACCAAAATAAAGAAAAAAGAAAACTACAGGCCAATATTCCTGAGGAACGTAGATTCAAAATTTCTCAACCAAGTACTAGCTAACTGAATACAACAGCATATCAAAAAGATAATGTATCATGATCAAGTGGGTTTCATAACACACATGCAGGGACGGTTTAATATATGCAAGTCAATAAATGTATACACTACATAAACAGAATTAAAAATAAAAATCACGTGATCATCTCAATAGACACAGAAATAAGCATTTGACAAAATCCAAGATCACTTTATGGTTAAAACCCTCAGCAAAATCAGCATACAAGGGACATACTTTAATGTAATAAAGGTCATCTATGACAAACCCACAGCCAACATAATACTGAACGGGGAAAATTTGAAAGCATTCCTTTTGAGAACTGGAACATGACAAGGATGCCCACTCTCACCGCTTCTATTCATCTTAGTACTAGAAGTCTAGCCAGAGCAATCAGACAAGAGAAAGAAAGAAAGGGCATCCAAATCGGTAAAGGGGAAGTCAAACTTTCACTATTTGCTGATGATATGATTGTACACGTAGAAAACCCTAAAGGCTTAGCTGAAAAGCTCATAGATTAGTAAAGTCTCCAGATACAAAATCAATGTACACAAATCAGGAGCACGGCTATGCACCAACAGCGAACAAGCTGATAATCAAATCAAGAACTCAATTCCTTTTATAACAGCTACAAAACAATAAATGAAATACTTAGGATGCCTTAGTACAAAGGATTACATTTTTTTTTTTTTTTTTTTTTTTTTTTTAACCAGGGGAAGCAGCCTTTCATTTATGAGTTATCTCCAGAAACCAGAAAGACTATGTACTCACCCCCAGCCACTCCCCATGCCTCCAGGATCGCACGCCGCTCCACCTGGGGCGGACACAAATCGCCTCTAGATTCTCCAAAGCCCAGTCTCCCCCTTCCCCGCGCAGCCCCAGAAACTAAGCAGCCACACTGCTCGGTGTTTGCTTCTCCCTCAGCAATGCCTGCTGCAGCCACCCAGCAACAACCAGAGGCTGGGGGGTGTTCAGGGAAGCAGCCAGGTGAGCCAAGCGCGATGCACAGGAAAACAGGATCACAGCCCATCAAAGGTCCCTCCGCCGTGCCTCAGTGGCCTGATCCCCCACTGGCCGCACCTCTCCCCGTGCTGGACGACGCCCCTCCTAACCAAAGAGGTGAAATATTTCTACAATGAAAACTACAAAACACTGCTGAAAGAAATCATAGATGACCCAAACAAGTGGAAACACATTACATGCTTATGGATAGGTAGTATCAATATTGTGAAAATGACCATATTGCCAAAGGCAATCAATTGATTCAATGCAATTTCCTTCAAAATACCATCAAAATCATTCTTCAGAGAATTAGAAAAAAAATCACATTCTTTAGCACAAACCAAGGCACACAGTTATCTCAGATTGAAGAGGTAAGGAAACAGACCATATATCTTCAAATGAGGAATAACAAAGCCATTACTAAGGGACATATATAATGAGATGGGAGAAATCGTAAACTTAACACATACTAAATGATTTTTTAAAAAAGGGGGATCATATAATCTGACGTTTTTAAAGATTGGCTATTGTGAGGTAAATGATTGTACTGGAACAAAAGCAGATACATCAGGTAGAAGTACCGTCTTTAAGATGTTTAATAAATATTACTAGACATTTCTGAGTGAATAATGCCATGGGCATTGCTAAAAGTTTACATAAGGTGCTGTGGCATATTCTAGACTAATTAATTTTCTAGATTCAATCCACCATAGTTAAAAAAGAATGAGCAAAGATAAATATCTTTTGGAAAAAAGCTTTAAAAGAAAATGTTCAGATAGCCTCAAAAACAGGTAATCATCAAGTTCACCCAATGTACATCTACAGTATATTAAATCAAATGTATTTTAGTCTCTGTTCGAAAAGTATTATAATAAAAGCAAAGTGTTTTAAAATGCAATTTATTGTCCATCCTTTCCCTTCATACATTTTGTAAAACCTAGATAGCTACTTTGCAAAGGATCTTGAAGTTTGTACTCCTTAAAGCCAAAAGATATTTCTGTGATCTAATTAAAATTTAAGACATAGAAATTGTATGAATCAATTTACAGTCATGGAGAACTGATAATGAAAATGCTGTTTCTAAAAATGGCTCCATTAGAAAAATAAAAGGGGTGGATGTTGTATGCAATGATGGGTAATGATATGCTGCTCTACTGCAAGAAAAGGTAATGAATGAAATAGTCAAAATAGGGGAAAGGCTCTATTAATCCTAAATAAAGAATTACAGAATTGAGCTGAACAAAGACAATTAGAAAAGCAACTCAACATTTTCCAGAGCTTTTTCATTATCTTATTGTTAAAGTGCATATATTTTTAATGTTAATTCTCAATAATGGTAATGGTATGATACTACGGTGCTAGAGAAGTTAATCTTTGTGGTCTTTTTTTTTTTTTTTTTTTAACTGTGGCAATATGTATCTTTAACCTTTAAAGATTATATATTTGATGTAATGGTTCTAGTGACAGAAATGGCTTAGGAAATAATTTATATGCTAAATATCCATCACAGTTCATAAAGGCAAATATTTAACCTAAATATGCCAATAGCCGATAAATTATGATGCCTTAGTACAAAGGATTACCATGTGATTTTCATCAACCATGTTTCAATGCATTTATAATGACATGAATAATTCTTAAGTTTATTGAAAATACCTGAAAACAAAATCATATTAAGAATGGGACCTCTATTATGTATTCATAAACTCATGGAGGGGTGGTGCTCATGGTTTTGAAGGAATGAACAAGGTAAAAAACTCTATTCCCTAAAATACTACAAAATTGGACAAGTGTTTGATAATAACCATTTAAAGGTTGTGGAAATTGATCTAAGGCAAACAACACATTGAAAATACCTTATTTCCAAAAATCTGCTAAAAAGCAAGTAAAAACCGTGGGAGTTCATAGTATTCTTGCCTGAGGCTATATCTATCCCTCATGGTTTAGTCACAACAGTAGAGACACCAGGACAGGGTTGGCTCTAAGAAACAGAAACTTTATTGCTAATCTGAGCTGACTTGATTTACAGCACAGGGTGTAAAACTCATACCCATTGGCAAACAGGGAAGATCTGCAGTTTTGTTAACTGGAGGCTCTGGTCTCAGTTGGGTGTGACAACTGATTAGAAAAACAGCCAGAAATTTAAGTGGGAGATTCTGGAAATGGGCAGATCATAGAAAGGTTAGATAAGCACTCCAAACATGCCTGGCCAACTCACTCAAATACACAAGACAGACACAAGAAAACCCAACTTGTTGAAATAAGCATGATTGAATGAGAGGCTACATGCATGAATAGGGGAAACTTGAGAGTATGCAAAGCTTCCAGATATTACTAACCTGACTGAGACATTGCAAATATACATGAGAAAACTAAGAGGTCGCAGAGGAAACTAAAAGAAGAAAAAAATGTGAAATCTTTTGGAACGTTGAAATGCCTCCCTTGAGCCACACACAAATCCACTGTCAAAAGATGGAAGAGTAACTGACCCAAGGTGTTTGATAAAAAGTTCTGACAAACTGTTGCCACACAACTAAGCCATGTAGAAGCAGGGGTTAACCATAGAAAATCAGGCAAATATGCTAAACTAATCTAAACTATTCAAACTAAATTACACTAAAATTACATGAAATAAAAACTGAATATAAACATCAGTGACCACACAGAGCAGGGGAGAAAAATACCACATACTAAGTTCAGGAAAGTCACTTATAAAAACAAATGATAATACGGATGAACCTGGAGGACATTATGTTAAGTGAATTAAGTCAGGCACAGAAAGACAATACCACATGATCTTACTCATATGTGGAATCTAATATAGTAGAGAAGTAGAGAGTAGAATGATAGTTATCAGAGAATTTGAGTGGTTAGGAAAGAGGAGAGATGGGAAGATATTGATAAGGAACTGGTCATAATCCTAAAAGACACAATCCCAAGCATTGAAATTTCAATCTGTCCCAACTCTCAGGGATCAATTCTTCCATATTTGTTCTCTTCAGGCTCACATCCAGTTGGATGGTGCCCACCAATGAAACAGGAAAAGTTCCCTTGTCTCCCTGACAGGGCATGTGATGGAGGTGTGGTTCTCTTCTTCAGTGCCGAGCTGCTCAAACCTCTAGGGGAGTATACAGACAGGCAGGGAGCCCCAAGGCAGTGTCTAGGGGTAAATGTTTACAGCTGAAGCCCCATCAGGCATGTGTTACCGGGTGCTCTTTTAGTTTAGCAGTCCCTAGGCAGCTTGTGATAGCTCAATTAGACCCCTGCCTTATCGCAAGGACAGAGGGCTTGCTGTTTCCCAGGATTTTTGTCTTGATGTACCAGAATAATCCGAGTACACGTGAGCTTGGAGAATGAGTGCAAAGTTTGAGTGGAAGTAGCGCTCAGCAGATGGGGGTTTTCCCCTGGAGTAGGGCCGCTTGGCAGCCCGGGCTCTCTTCTGACTGCCCCAGACAAACCCCATATTGTTCTGCCAGTAGGTGGCCTGCCGGCGCACCAATGTGGGTGCCTGTTGGTGCATTCCTCTCCCCATGCAGCCACCTCGTGTGTTCCTGCACTGATGTGCTCCTCTTGATATCCAGCCACCTGTGTGTCTGCCTGCTAGAGTCTTGGGCTTTTATAGGCATAGGATCGGGGAATGGCAGGCCAGAGTGGTCTTGGGAAATACAACATTTGGAAAGGAAAACAAAAATGCCTATCCTCACCTAGATCCATGGGCACAGGCCTGGGGCTGGAGCCCTGGCCAGGGACCATGCCCTTCCTGCCTTCTGTATCGTTTAAAAGGACCATACCTTTCCCCTCACAGGATTTCCCTTCCCTTTTTCCCTATCACCAACTTGGAAGGCAGATCTTGCCCGCCTTGTCTACACAGACTCACACATTAATCTTCTCTGGAACAGAAACACCCAAAGTAATGCTTTACCAGATTTTTAGGTATTCTCTAATCAAGTCAAGGTGACATCTAAAATTAAGTCCAAAGAGCCACCCTTGTCAACTTGGCATGCATATTCATCTTCCTAAATTATACTAATTTCCAAATAAAGGCAATAACAAGGTAACAGTTCACGTGACACAATGCAACTATCCTGTGATTGTTATTTTGGGAATTTTTAGGCATTAGCATTTTTATACTTTAGGGACTTTGATATTAGTGATTTTGATCTTTCAGGATTTCAACATTCGAGATTATGATGTTCAGGATTTTGCCTTTCAAGATTATGATTGGCTGCCACTAAATCCATTATCTAAAATATCCACAATTCTAAAAAAATTACAATACAATAGGAAAATGTGAGACATAACCAGGAAAAAAATTGCAAACAATAAAATCTGCCTCTGATTGAACCCAGATTTCAGACTCAACAAACCCTCCAAAGCACCCATTACAAATATGTTTGTTTAAATATTAAAGGAAGCCATGTCTAAATAATGAAAGATGGACATAATAACAATATCTGACTTAGGAAATACCAATAAATAGATAAAAAACATAAAAATAACCAAAAAAAATCTAGAGTTGAAAATAACAATAATGAAAATGAAAAATTTACTGGAGGAGCTAGTATAAGAAAGTATCAGTTAATTCAAAGACTATCAATGAGATTGTTCATTCTAAAGATCACCAAAATGAATGAACAGAAATAAACAGCACTTCAGAGAAATGTATTGTTAAGCACACCAATGTACATATAATGGAGTATCAGAAGAGGACAGGGACAAAAGAGTAGAAGTAATAATGGCTGAAAACTTCCCATGTTTGAAGAAATATACTACTCTAAAAAGTTCAACAAGCTCTAAGTAGAATAAAAGTGAAGATCTACAGTTAGATACATCACTATTTAAAAGAGAAAAATCTTGAAATCAACAAGAACAAAGTGACTCATCATGTACAAGGAAACCTTAAAAAGAATCACACCTAACTTCTCATAAGAAAAAGGCAAAAGGCATTGGGGTGACATATTCAAAGTGCTGGAAGAAAGAATCAACTGAAAATCTTACATGCAGAATAACTAACTCTAACAAATTAAGGCAAAATAAAAACTATCCCCTGATAAACAAAAATCATGAAAGTTTGTTGCTAGCATGCCATCCTGACCAAAAAATATAACAAGATTACAGGAAGTTCTTCATATGAAAGCTAGTGAATCCAAGTGGAAATTCAAATTAACATGGAAAAAACAGAGTTTTGATAAAGATAATTATCGAGCCAATTACAAGTGGTATATAAGTGCGTATTTCTTTTGTTCTCTTAATTGATTTAAAAGCAGTTGAATAAAACACTATAAATTTAATGGTACTGATGAGTCTACAATGTAAAAGAAATGTAATATATTTGACAGTAATGACATGAAGGCAGTGTGTGGGAATAGGTCTGCATTACAATAAGGAAATGATATGAAATGGTAACTTAAATCCACAGCTAGAAATGAAGAGAAGCAGAAACATAAATAAGAAGGCAAACCTAACAATAATGTTTATTCTCTCAGGTACTTCAAAAGACACAAAATTATATAACATAATAATTATATAAATGCATTGTTGAATTTTTAAATATTTATGTTTGTAACAATAATGAGACAACATGGCAAAAGAAGGGAACAAAGCTGTGTAATAGTGATAAATTTCTTATATCACACTGGAATTCAATTACTATAAATTTGAAATGCATTCTGATATGATTGGTAATCTCTTCAGAAGCTGCTAAGAAATAAAAATATATTCTGACGATTTCATTGAATAAATTAAAATTTTACCCTAAGAGATATTCACATAATGCAAAAAAAGAGTAAGAAAGAACCAGAAAAGAAATGAGACACATAGAAAACAGAAAGCAAAATGACAGATGTTAATCCAAAAATATCAATAAATATATTAAATTTGAATGCATTAATCAATGAAATCAAAATTCAGAGAGTGTCAGAATGGATAAAACCCAAGATGCAACTATGTGCTGTAAACAGAAGACATACTTCTTAATTTTTTTTAATTTCTAGTTTTCATGGGTACATAGCAGGTGTATATATTTATGAGGTACATGAGAGGTTTTGATACAGATATGCAGTGAGCAATGATTGCATCATGGAAGATGGGGCATCCATTTCCTCAAGAATTTATGCTTTATATTACAAGCAAATCGATTATATTCTTTTAGTCATTTAAAATGTACAATTGAAATATTGAGTATGGTCATTCTATTGTGTCATCAAATACTAGGTCTTATTCATTAATTCTAACTATGTTTGTACCCATTAGCCAACTCCACCTCCCTTACCCTTCAATTACCCTCCCCTCAGCCTCTGGTAACCATTCTTCCACTCTCTATCGCCATGAGTTTAATTGTTCCATTTTTAGCTTGCACAAATAAATTATGTGAAGTTTGTCTTTCAGTGCCCAGCTTACTTCACTTAACATAATGACCTCTAGGCTGGGCATGGTGGCTCACACCTGTAATCCCAGAACTTTGTGAGGCTGAGGCAGATGGAACATGAAGTCAGGAGATAGAGACCATCCTGGCCAACATGGTGAAACCCTGTCTCCACTAAAAATATAAAAATTAGCTGGGCATGGTGGCACGGGCCTGTAGTCCCAGCTACTCAGCGTCTGAGGCAGGAGAATAGCTTGAACCAAGGAGGCAGAGGTTGCAGTGAGCCCAGATTGCTCCACTGCACACCAGCCTGTCAACTGAGTGAGACTCCATCTCAAAAGAAGAGAAAAAAAACATAATGACCTTCAGTGTCATCCATGTTGTAGCAAATGACTGGATCTTATTATTTTTTATGGATGAATAGCACACTATTGTGTATAAGTACCTCATTTTCTCTACACATTCATCCATTAATGGATACTTAGATTGCTTCTAAATCTTGGCTGTTGTGAACAGAGCTGCAACAAACATGGGAGTGCAGATATCCCTTCAATATATTTGTTTCCTTTCAATTGGGTACGTACACATCAGGGGGATTGTTGGATCGTATGGTAGCTCTATTTTTACTTTTCTCAGGAACCTCCAAACTGTTAATAAGTACACTGTAAAATCAAATATGTAACTCTTTAAAAAAATAGATTACTGAGTATAAACCCAAAAGAATATAAACCATTCTGTCACAAAGACACATGCACACACATGTTGACTGCAGCACTATTCACAATAGCAAAACATGGAATCAACCTAAATGCCCATCAATGGTAGACCGTATAAAGAAAATGTGGCACATATACACCATGGAGTACTGTGCAACCATAAAGAATAATGAAATCATGTCCTTTGCAAGAACATCAATGGAGCAAGAGGCCATTATCTTTAGCAAGCTAATGCAGGGACAGAAAACCAAATGCCCTATGTTCTCACTTATAAGTAGGATCTAAGTTATGAGAACACATGGCTGCATAGAGGGAAACAACACACACTGAGGACTATTGAAGGGTCAGGGGTTGGAGGAGAGAGATCAGCAAAAGTACCTAAAGGGTACTAGGCTTAGTACCTGAGTGATGAAATAATCTGTACAACAAACCCCATGACATAAGTCTACCTATGTAACAAACCTGTACATGTAACCCCATGTAAAAATCAACAAAATCAAAAGCTAAGAAGATCAACAAAACTGGCAAACCTTTAGACTGAAGACTGATGAAAATAAGAAAGAAAACCTTTAAAGTGACTAAAAATAAGATAGAAAACATATCTAAATATGAAGTATTATCTCTGTGAGATACTATTGTAGGATTTTTAATTTGTATGTATTTTAATGTCTTGTATTATTACTTTTATAATCAGAAAAGAATAAGTATTGTAAAAATTTCAGGAAAAATGTTAGCCATAAATGAAGAGGGCAGTAGTTGTCAATGAACATCTGTTATTTCTTTCATTTAACAAATAAATATGATATGACTGCTCTGGAAGGAGCCCTTTGCCATGTATGGGGAAAAAACAATAGAAATAGAAACAGGAACATGACTTCTACCCTTGAGCAAACAATATGGCTAATTCTTCATTGCTACTGGGATTGTGAGAGCAACATCAAAATCCACAACTACCAGCTCCTGAAATAAGTCATTCTTTCTTCCAAATGTCCACCTTACTTGAAGGTCATAATCCAAAAACCAAAGGGTAGCAGGACAGACAGGGTGAAAGAGTTCTAAAAGCATTCACAGAGAAAGTCGTGCCTGAGATTGGTCTTTCATGAGGTGTAGGAGTTTACTACTGGCAGAATGAGTAGCATCTGGAGGACATACAAAAAAGCAAAAGGGATAACAGAGGATTGCTCCCTCATGTGGTTTGAAGTTGAGATGCAGAAATAAATGGAGGTAGCAAGAGAAGAAGCTCGAGGACAGGCTTCAGCCCGAGCAAGTAAGACCTTGTTGCCACGCTACAGATTTCAGCCCATATCCTTTTTTAAAAAAAAATTCTTTAACTGTGAATATATATTTATAATCATTTTTGTTTGCAACTATGGGAATTCAAAATTAATATCCATGCTCATGAGCTTCAGAAAATGTTTTCACCTTGAGCTCCACATTGTTCTGCTGTGGTTTGTCCAAAGGAACCTTTATTTGCTGGTCATTCAGTGACAGGCAGATTTTGTTGCCGACAATTTTGCTTGGGAAGACCAAGCCCTCAAAGGTCTTACAGTGCCCTGCTGGCAGAGAAGAAGATCCTGGGAGCTTTTGCTTATTTTTTGTGTGGTTTTCGAGTTGGCTTAGACAGAATTCTCCTCTGAGCAAGAAAGACAACATGTTCCCCACAAACTTTTTCTCCAATTCATGTAAAAGCTGGACTTGGATTTTCCAGAAAGATTTCAGTTTAGGAATGAGAACAAAGATTATAATAACTTTCCAACTATCAGCAATTTCAATTTCCTTGATTACTGTTATATTCAGCTCCCTGATCTGAGGCTTGAGGTCTGAGTTCATCTCCAGCTCCAGAGTAGGCTGGGAGAAGCTGGATTCGAACTCATGAGGCTTCTTTTGGTTGCAATTCATGATCTTGATGTTCAAACTGAACATGACCTTCTCCTTGCTGAGCACCAGCTTAGGAAGAGTGCAGCCTTTATTCTGAAACATATTGACAGCCATTTGTTTTCAAGTGGGGTGTGACACAGTATGATTTGCATGTTACAGAGATTTTTAGTGCTACCCATTGGAAGCCATCAGTATTAGAAAAGAATCAGTCCTGTTATTCTTTTCTCTTATGATTTTTTTTAAAAAGGCAATAAAACAAAACTTTGATAATGAACTACATGTGTTGTATTCCTTGAATAAACTTCTTGTAAATTAATGTTAATTTTTTCCAGAATATTACCAAATTGGGATTACAAATTAGGATTACCATATGCTACAAAGAAACAAAATAATTTTCAAATCACTTAAGACTATTCAGTGAGAGAGAAAATGGTTTAAGACATCACATAAACTTGAGACAATTATACGATGGTTCTGTCTTTTAACCATGACTTTGTTGTCTCCTTGTATATTTGAAAAAATAAAAAGGATAAATGATTTATCTAAACACTGGTGATAATGTGAATTACACTTTTAACAGTGTTAACAATTTGAAGTTGTTGAATGGTAATAATCAATAAGAAAACCAGGCATCACTTTGCATAATAATAGCAATAGTTCTCACTTATGTGTTATATGTCAGGCGTGGTTCTTAGCAAAGGTGATCATATAAATTCTTATATACACAAGGACACTTTTGAGAGTGAAAGGAGCCACAGATTAATCAATATTTAGCTATAGGAGAAAATGTTAGTAATTGGCACCTAGAATAAAGTAAGACAATTTGCTGCCCCATAGAGTTTCATAGTCTGGTGAAATTTTCTGCTATGATCTTGAGGTTTAGTTGTTTCTTGGGGCTAAAATACCTCTTGCTTTCCAAAAGACCACTGGGACATTCTTTATAACAGCTGCTCTGTTTTCTGTGCTTTTTTTCCCAGGCTGTAATATGTGGCTATGTGGCTGTGAGGCTGTTGGCTTGTCCTGAGGTACTTGAGCAAAGAGTAAGAGTAAAATCAAGACTATTCCTCCTGATAGCCAAGCAAAGCCTCCCGCTGAGCTTGCCAGTTCCAGAAAGGTTTTTACCTTGAAAACCTTTCAGCAATCAGGCTTAATGGCCATAAGAAAGTTTAGGCAGAAGAAAAAGTCAGGAAATAAGGATGTGGACCAGAAACTTCAGTCCACCAGTGAATTTTTCTGCTATGTAGGATTGGTGTCTGGTATGAGAGAAGAGAGTGGAAGTGAAACAGGCAGCAAATCGACCTTTGAATCATTTATGATATTCTTTCCTTCATATGCCCTTCATATCAAGGAAGCTTACAGATTGATACCTTGGGGTTCTGAGAAATATCGCACAATGGCAGAGATTTTGCAAGGCCTATGCTGAGTGGTGTAAACCCTAGTCATGGTATCATACCACTAAAAGCAAATTCTCCCATTTTTAGTAAAATCAACTCCATGTTACCCTTTAGTGTTATTGTTGAAACCACATAACTGTCTTCTAGTTGACCATGGAAGTGTGTAAAATCAGACAACACGTACACTACTAAAGTGAATGGACACTCACAATGGTCAGTCCCCTTCATGGGTTTAAAAACTAATGATGAAATATAGTTCACATAGCATAAAATTCATCAAAGTGCACAATTCAGTGGTTTTCAGTATATTTACAGAGTTGTACATTATCACTCATGTACAGCTTACTATTATCTATTTTCAGAAAATTCTCTTCCCCTTCAAAAGAAACCCTGAACTCCAATTCATGGGTCATTAAATATAGCAGGATCTCTTAGGTAGCAAGGACATAGAGGAGATGAGCAGGCCATAGACTGCTGATCCCAGAAATTTGCTAGAAAACTACCTTTTTGCTTGTTCATGAAATCATTGCTTCCTTTATATATTCATACTATTCATTCTTTAAAGATTTATTGAGTGCTTACTATTTGACAAGCACTGTGCTAGATGTTGAGCATATAACAGTAAACCAGGCATTCATAATTTCTACACTACTGAACTTTACAATTTAGTAAAAAAATGTATTATATCAACAAAAATAAATTAAAATTATGATAATTACTAGGGAAAATAAAATGTATAAGGAGCATTGGCTAACTTAACTGGAAGTCAGAGAGGTTTGTATAGAGTAAGGAATATTCAAGCTGACATATAAATAAAACTAGGAGCTAGCCAGATTAAAATGTTGGCCCTGAGGTGGAAAATAGTTTGGTTTATTTAAGATACTGAAGTAATAGTAGTAATAACAATACCCTAAATTTATTAAGTTATTAAATGTGCCACATTTTCCAATCCATTTATCCATGTCTTTTGACATCAGTTTCTGTATTCCCTGGCTTGTTCAACCATTTAGACAATGTGTTCTGGATTATTGACTTCAGTTTTCTATAAGATAAGGTGTCTTTGAACAATATTCATAAGCCTCTTTTAGTCCATAAAGAACAGTGCTCTAAAATAGTGGCTCCTTCTAAACTTCTCTTCAAGGTGTGGTGATAAATTTAAAATTTCTAGGTCTTTTCTGCCTTAAGAATAATCTGATATGTCAACTTCAATGAGTTTCCTGAGCAATTCAAAAGATTTTAGTTCTCTTCTTTTCTATAACACTGGATCTCAATTTTGCATTGAAAGGAGCTTAAATGTGATGCTGAAAGTTTCCAGCATGTGAAAATCTATTCTCAGAAGAATGAGTCTGAAAAATGTGAAATATACATTCATGCACTCGGTGAAAATGAGTAAAATGGGAAACACATGCACTTGCATGCATACATGCAAAATGGCCTGAATTTGCTGGTACCTAGATCTTGGACTTCCCAACTTCCATGACTGTGAGAAATCAGTTTCTGTTGTTACATTAACCCAATGTAGGTTAACTTCTTATAGTAGCCCAAACCAACTTAGAAGCTATCCTGATCTCCTGGTCTAGGTAAAGTCCCCCTGTGTCATACTTCTACAGTCGACCCAAAGTCCCCTGTCATTACATTCATCACATTGTATTGCAAATGCTTCTTCAATATCTGTCATCCCTGCTGGGCTATAAGTTACTTGAAGGAATGAATGAATAAATGCTAAGAAATTAAAGAGAAGAAAATGAATTCCTAACTCTGAGGGTCTTGGCTTCTTGAAGTGATTTCCAACATTTTCTCCTTGGTGTATTAACATCTTTATATTTATTCAATTTCAAAAGCCTCTGGCCTAGTTATTAATTTGCCTTTGAAAAATTTTATGACAGACTATAGGATTACTGGAGACCTATTCATTCCATTGTGAATTTACTGGATGTCTTCTCAATGCCAGAATTGCTGCAGCAGGGTACTGAACAAGATAATGGAATAGTACATAGAGTGTAGCTGGGAAAGCATTCTTAATGGGAAGAACAAGGTGCTATGGGACCTCATAGAAGGAGTACCCAAGGGAGAATTTAATGCGTTCTCTGCTAAATAAAGTTAGTTTACTACGCTTATATACAGCTGTAGATATTAATAGGAAGTCAGAATTGGAATTATTGTCCTAGAATGTTATCTAGTTAATACATTTATCATCTGGACCTTACAGCTCTCAGTAAAGTCCTATAAATTAAAAAAAAAAATGTTCCTGGTAGTTTTGTGGAAAAAAAATTGTTGAATTTATCTGTACCTTTCTGCGCTTCATTTTTTTTTTTTTTTTTTTTTTTAGACGGAGTTTCACTCTTGTTACCCAGGCTGGAGTGCAATGGCGCGATCTCGGCTCACCGCAACCTCCGCCTCCTGGGTTCAGGCAATTCTCCTGCCTCAGCCTCCTGAGTAGCTGGGATTACAGGCACGCACCACCATGCCCAGCTAATTTTTTGTATTTTTAGTAGAGACGGGGTTTCACTATGTTGACCAGGATGGTCTCGATCTCTTGACCTCGTGATCCACCCGCCTCGGCCTCCCAAAGTGCTGGGACCACAGGCGTGAGCCACCGCGCCCGGCCCGCTTCATTCTTTAAGTATGTCATGGGAAGAACAGTCTCTAAAACCAAACTCTTGCCTTTTATACCCTTTTGGGTTCTTTCAATACGTAACTTTCCATTAAACAATCTGCATCTATTTGAAGAAGCATGTCAAACACCATTGGTTTGGTATTACTATGAAACTGGAAGAGTAGATATTGAAAAAAGATGACTAAGTAAGATTCTGGGCTCATTTTGAATATTGCCTTTTGTAGAGCACTGTGTGTTTCCAAGCTCCCTTGGTCTCTGAACATACTGACTGCTAGTTGAGGCAAAAAGAAGGGATGGTTTACAAGAGATAATTAAATTGTGGTAGATATTTACAGATTTCTCCCACTCCTGTCTTTTCTTTTCTTTCTTTTTTTTTTTTTTTTTAAGACAGTCTTGCTCTGTCACCCAGGCTGGAGTGCAGTGGTGCAATCTTGGCTTACTGCAAACTCTGCCTCCTGAGTTGAAGCAATTATCCTGCCTCAGCTTCCCAAGTAGCTGGGATTACAGTTACTGCCACCACACCTAGCTAATTTTTGTATTTTTAGTAGAGACGGAGTTTCACCATGTTGGCCAGGCTGGTCTTAAAGTCCTGACCTCAAGTGATCCACCTGCCTTAGCCTCCCAAAGTGCTGGGATTACAGGCATGAGCCACCGCTCTCAGCCTTCCTCTCTTTTCTTCTGCATTACAGTGTGCCAAAACTGTTTTTTATACTTCTGGAAGCCAAGTAGCATGTCTTTGGTTGGCAGTTCATATCATCACCACCCAGGAATTAATCTTTTCAAACAAAAAAAATTAAATGAGGCATGTAAAAAAAGAGAAAATTAGGATATTTGTGGTGGAAAATCATGTACATTAATTTATTGTCTTGAAAGAAATTATAGAGGAATCTTTCCCCATGTTAAAATATTTAAAACCATAATTCGATGCAAATTAAATTTTAAAGACGTTATAAATTCTTTCAAATGGAAATTAGCAAAGCACAACAGTCTGAAAAACTAATTATTAGAAAAGTTTTAAAATTCAGCAAATCTCTATTTTTTAAATATCTAGATTGGAATAATGAATAAATATTGGAATGCTCTTTTAGGTGTTACATATTTGACCTTTAGGTTTCCAAATATGAACAGTTTAGGAAAAAACAAGGAAAGTGTTTATTTACTTATATATGCATATGTATTTCTGTGTATGAAAATAATATATGATACAAATTGCAACAAGAACGTTGTTATAATTTTTAAATCAAATAGATATGATATAGGAACTTAAACAATTTAAGTTATATATACTTAAATTTATGTGTATTCTGCATTTTTTGTTGGCTATCCTAAATCTTGAGTATGATTGATATTTTTAGGTCTATAAGACAGAATATTTAAAAATGGGATTCTCAATTATGATTTCAGCATTATGTCAGAGAATACTTTCAAAAGACACACAATTTGAGAATCTTTGCAATGTCAGTTTCTTTCTATACAGGGCAGCAGCATGGTGAAATAGAATCAGATGACATTCATCTTGAGACTATGAATCAATCAGCCCTGAGTTGCAAAAGGATAGGGTTAACTATATTGAGCCAACCCAGTCCTGGGAGCCACTGCTCAGTAATGAGAGTTCTGTCACAGTCTGAGGACAGATTGATCTTTAAATCTTTTTGAATTATTCATATGATGTATTCATGGAATACACACAATCTGGTATCCTCTTCAATGATGTGTTTGTATATGATACACCATGAGTGTTTTGTAATCTCATACTTGCCTAGCAGAGAAATGTATTATAATATCTAAACAGCAACTGCGTAGGTACAAACATCACAAATTTTCCTGTCAGTCAACTGTATAGAATATATCATTTTGTATATCAAAATTATCCTTTCTTATATTATTATCAAGCCAGCATATATAAGTGGAAAACAAAATTACAGGTATTAGGGTCGACAGCTTCTGAATTCACACACAGCTCTCCCGGATTAAGCTGTGCTCAACTTAACCAACTCTAAAGGGGGGATAATATTAACCATAGAGATCAATTGTCAGAAAACCCTGACTTTTTTTTTTTTAAAGAAAGCTTTATTGGCCGGGCATGGTGGCTCATGCTTATAATCCCAGAACTTTGAGAGGCTGAGGTGGGTGGATCACAAGGTCAGGAGTTCGAGACAAGCCTAACCAACATGGTAACAGTCTATCTCTACTAAAAATACAAAAATTAGCTGGGTGTGGTGGCATGCACCTGTAATACCAGCTACTCAGGTGGCTGAGGCTGGAGAATCACTTGAACCCAGGAGGCAGAGGTTGCAGTGAGCCAAGATTGTGCCACTGCACTGCAGCCTGGATGACAGAACAGACTCCATCTCAAAAAAGAAAAAGTTTTATTGAGGTATCACTTATATACAAAAACAAACAAACAAACAAACAATACACACCCACACATACTTAATGTGTACAATTTGATGAGTTTGGAGAAAACTTTGACTTTCAAACTAGCTTAACCATGAGAAATCTCCTGAAGTAGGGCAGTCTCCTAGTAAGATACGCCAATGATTAGCCCTCTTTCTTTGAAATTCTCTGTCCTCTTCTCTATGTTGGCTTTGCATCCCTCAGACTCAGAACAATTTATCTTCCACATATCAATGCTTCCTATCCAGAGAAGCCAACATCCAAAGGAAGAAGAGAGACCATCTCTTAACAGTGTCTCCTTTTAATAGTAAGTGAACCTATACCAGAAGACTTCCTACTCAGTAGATCCTCCTTCTGTCTTGTTGGCCCAAATTGGGTCATGTTTCCACTCCTGATAATTATTGATTGGAAAGGAAACTGAGACTACCCTGAGCCTTAGTCCACCAAGACTAACTCCTAAGCAAACAATGGGGTTGTCCATATTCTATCATGTTGTTGGTGGTTGGTAGATATCTGAACAAATTAGGGGTACTTTTGGCAAGAATGAAAGAAAAAATGAAAGCTAGATGAGGCAAACAATGAATGAAAAACACTTAATAGGGTATTCTGATTAGCAAATTAAACTATATATTATGTGAAGTCCATCCTTACATGTCTAACACAAAGTAAATACTCAATAGATAATTGCTACTGGTATTATCATTGTTGTTGTTAGTATTATTATTAAACTATACAGTAAACACTAAAATAGGAGCCATGGTTGGGATACAAAGGAAATATACTTCTATTTTATTACTATCTGGATGGCTTAGACTCTATACTAGGAAAAGGAAGACATCTCCAAAGCAACAAATAGTAAATATTTTAGTCTTTGTGGAGCACATAGTTCTTTTTTGTCATATATTCTTTGTTTTTGTTTTGTTATTTTTCTTCTTTAACCATTTCAAAACTTTTCTAAGCTTCCAGGAGGTATAAAAGCAGGCCACAGGCAGGCTTGCTGATCCCTACCTTACAACAAGTACTCTTTAGCTTCCTTGTGCCTCAGTTTTTTCATTTGTAAAACGGAAGACTAGAAGTGCTTTCCGTGGAATGTTGTGGTGTGAATGAAATAAGTTATGTATTCAGGTTAGAAACAAGACTAACACATGGTAGCGACTACATGTTAGTGATGGAGCTTGTTAATTCACCCCATGTATGCATCCATCAACTGACAAATGTATTGAAAGATAAAACACACCCAAAGCTGCAAGTGTGTATATTAAAAGCCAATAACAAATTATATGCTATGAAGGGGTGTAATGGGTGATGCAGAACTAGCTTCAAGTGAAACTAGAAGCTTGGCATAGAAGAAACACATGAGTTCGAGTTAAGCAGTCCTAGGTTCCAATCCCGAGTCTATCATTTGGTAGTTGTTGGGACCTCAGGAGAGTTATTTAACATCTCTAAGTCTCACTTTTCTTATCTATTAGCATTCAATACTAATAAAGACCTTCCTTATTGGATTGATCTGAGTGCTAAGTAAAGATGCATGTCAAGAGCCTAGCACATGAGAAGAACTCAAAAAATGACAGTTGTTATCACTTCTCATTTTCCTTAGAGTTGCATTAAATACCTTTGAGGCTGTGTCTCCAAAATAGCCAGTCCATACTTGGGGGAAAATAGCAAGTGTTTGATTGTTATTTGACTATTTTTTGACTGGTATACCCAACCTACTGACTCAGAACCACCAACGGATATAAAGAAACAAAAATTGACTGGTTAATTAAGCCTAAAATATTGATGAAATAGCCCTGTGTATGCATATAGCTTGAGGATGATTTCTTTTTTTCTTTTTCTTTTTTTTATTATTTTATTTTTTTTAATTATTGCATTTTAGGTTTTGGGGTTCATGTGGAGAACATGCAAGATTGTTGCATAGGTGCATATGTGGCAGTGTGATTTGCTGCCTTCCTCCCCTTCACCCATATGTGCCATTTCTCCCCATGCCATCCCTCCCCAAATCCCCACCCCCCGCTGTCCCTCCCCTATTTCCCCCCAACAGACCCCAGTGTATAGTGCTCCCCTCCCTGTGTCCATGTGTCCTCATTGTTCAACACCCGTCTATGAGTGAGAACATGCAGTGTTTGATTTTGTGTTCCTGTGTCAGTTCGCTGAGAATAATGGCTTCCAGGTTCATCCATGTCCCTACAAAGGATGCGAACTCATCCTTTTTGATGGCTGCATAACATTCCATGGTGTATATGTGCCACATTTTTCCTGTCCAGTCTATCATCGATGGGCATTTGGGTTGGTTCCAGGTCTTTGCTATTGTAAACTGTGCTGCAATGAACATTCGTGTGCATGTGTCTTTATAGTATGGCGATTTATAATCCTTTGGATATATACCCAGTAATGGGATTGCTGGGTCAAATGGAATTTCTATTTCTAGGTCCTTGAGGAATCACCACACTGTCTTCCACAATGGTTTAACTAATTTAGACTCCCACCAACAGTGTAAAAGTGTTCCTATTTCTCCACATCCTCTCCAGCATCTGTTGTCTCCAGATTTTTTAATGATCGCCATTCTAACTGGCGTGAGATGGTATCTCAATGTAGTTTTGATTTGCATTTCTCTAATGACGAGTGATGATGAGCATTTTTTCATCTGTTTGTTGGCCTCATGTATGTCGTCTTTTGTAAAGTATCTGTTCATATCCTTCGCCCATTTTTGAATGGGCTTGTTTGTTTTTTTCTTGTAAATCTGTTTTAGTTTGTTGTAAATTCTGGATATCAGCCCTTTGTCAGATGGGTAAGTTGCAAAAATTTTTTCCCATTCTGTTGGTTGCCAATTCACTCTAATGATTGTTTCTTTTGCCATGCAGAAGCTGTGGAGTTTGATTAGGTCCCATTTGTCTATTTTGGCTTTTGTTGCCAATGCTTTTGGTGTTTTGGTCATGAAGTCTTTGCCTATGCCTATGTCCTGAATGGTTTTGCCTAGGTTTTCTTCTAGGGTTTTTATGGTGTTAGGTCTTATGTTTAAGTCTTTAATCCATCTAGAGTTAATTGTAGTGTAAGGTGTCAGGAAGGGGTCCAGTTTCTGCTTTCTGCATATGGCTAGCCAATTTTCCCAACACCATTTATTAAACAGGGAATCCTTTCCCCATTGCTTGTTTTTGTCAGGTTTGTCAAAGATCAGATGGTTGTAGATATGTTGTGTTGCTTCCAAGGCCTCTGCTCTGTTCCATTGGTCTAGATCTCTGTTTTGGTACCAGTACCATGCTGTTTTGATTACTGTAGCCTTGTATAGTTTGATGTCTGGTAGTGTGATGCCTCCCGCTTTGTTCTTTTTGCTTAGAATTGACTTGGCTATGCGGGCTCTCTTCTGGTTCAATATGAAGTTTAAGGTTGTTTTTTCCAGTTCTGTGAAGAATGTCATTGTTAGCTTGATGGGGATAGTGTTGAATCTGTAAATTACTTTGGGCAGTATGGCCATTTTCACGATATTGGTTTTTCCTAACCATGAACATGGAATGCTTCTCCATCTGTTTGTGTCCTCTCTTATTTCGTTGAGCAGTGGTTTGTAGTTCTCCTTGAAGAGGTCCTTTATGTTCCTTGATAGTTGTATTCCTAGGTATTTAATTCTCTTTGTAGCAATTGTGAATGGCAGTTCGTTCTTGATTTGGCTCTCTTTAAGTCTGTTATTGGTGTATAGGAATGCTTGTGATTTTTGCACATTGATTTTGTGTCCTGAGACTTTGCTAAAGTTGCTTATCAGTTTCAGGAGATTTTGGGCTGAGACGATGGGATCTTCTAGATATACAATCATGTCATCTGCAAATAGAGACAGTTTGACTTCCTCCTTTCCTAATTGAATACCCTTTATTTCTCTTTCTTGCCTGATTGCTCTGGCTAGACCTTCCAGTACTATATTGAATAGGAGTGGTGAGAGAGGGCATCCTTGTCTAGTGCCAGATTTCAAAGGGAATGCTTCCAGTTTTTGCCCATTCAGTATGATATTGGCTGTTGGTTTGTCATAAATAGCTTTTATTATTTTGAGATACGTTCCGTCAATACCTAGTTTATTGAGGGTTTTTAGCATAAAGGGCTGTTGAATTTTGTTGAAGGCCTTCTGCGCATCAACTGAGATAATCATGTGGTTTTTGTCTTTGGTTCTGTTTATGTGGTGAATTACGTTTATAGACTTGTGTATGTTGAACCAGTCTTGCATCCCCGGGATGAATCGTACTTGATCATGGTGGATAAGCTTTTTGATGTGCTGTTGCAATCGGCTTGCCAGTATTTTATTGAAGATTTTTGCATCTATGTTCATCATGGATATTGGCCTATAGTTTTCTTTTCTTGTTGAGTCTCTGCCGGGTTTTGGCATCAGGATGATGTGGGTCTCATAAAATGATTTGGGAAGGATTTCCTCTTTTTGGATTATTAGGAATAGTTTCAGAAGGAATGGTACCAGTTCCTCTTTGTATGTCTGGTAGAATTCAGCTGTGAACCCATCTGGACCTGGGCTTTTTTTGGGTGGTAGGCTCTTAATTGCTGCCTCGACTTCAGACCTTGTTATTGGTCTATTCAGGGTTTCAACTTCTTCCTGGTTTAGGCTTGGGAGGAGGCAACTGTCCAGGAATTTATCCATTTCTTCCAGGTTTTCTAGTTTATGTGCATAGAGTTGTTTGTAATAATCTCTGATGATTATTTGAATTTCTGTGGAATCTGTGGTGATATCCCCTTCATCATTTTTTATTGCATCTATTTGGTTGTCCTCTCTTTTCTTTTTTATTCATCTGGCTAGTGGTCTGTCTATTTTGTTGATCTTTTCAAAAAACCAGCTCCTGGATATATTGATTTTTTGAAGGGTTTTTCGTGTCTCTATCTCCTTCAGTTCTGCTTTGATCTTAGTTATTTCTTGTCTTCTGCTAGGTTTTGAGTTTTTTTGATCTTGTTCCTCTAGCTCTTTCAGTTTTGACGATAGGGTGTCAATTTTAGATCTCTCCTTGTTTCTCATGTGGGCACTTATTGCTATATATTTTCCTCTAGAGACTGCTTTAAATGTGTCCCAGAGATTCTGGTATGTGGTGTCTTCAGTCTCGTTGGTTTCAAAGAACATCTTTATTTCTGCCTTCATTTCATTGTTTATCCAGTCAACATTCAAGAGAAAGTTGTTGAGTTTCCATGAAGCTGTGCGGTTCTGAGTTGGTTTCTGAATTCTGAGTTCTAACTTGATTGCACTGTGGTCTGAGAGACTGTTTGTTATGGTTTCCGTTCTTTTGCATTTGCTGAGGAGTGATTTACTTCCAATTATGTGGTCAGTTTTAGAGTAGGTGTGATGTGGTGCTGAGAAGAATGTATATTCTGTGGATTTGGGGTGGAGAGTTCTGTAAATGTCTATTAGGTTTGCTTGGTCCAGGTCTGAGTTCAAGTCCTGGATATCCTTGTTAATTTTCTGTCTCGTTGATCTGTCTAATATTGACAATGGTGTGTTGAAGTCTCCCACTATTATTGTGTGGGAGTCTAAGTCTCTTCGTAAGTCATTAAGAACTTGCCTTATGTATCTAGGTGCTCCTGTATTAGGTGCATATATATTTAGGATCGTTAGCTCTTCTTGTTGCATTGATCCTTTTACCATTATGTAATGTCCTTCTTTGTCTCTTTTGATCTTTGTTGCTTTAAAGTCTATTTTATCAGAGATGAGAATTGCAACTCCTGCTTTTTTGGCTCTCCATTTCCTTGACAAATCTTCCTCCATCCTTTTATTTTGAGCCTTTGTGTATCCTTGCCTGTGAGATGGGTTTCCTGGATACAGCACACTGATGGGTTTTGGCTTTTTATCCAATTTGCCAGTCTGTGTCTATTGATTGGGAGCCACTGCGCCGGCTGAAACCGCGGCTCTGAGATTCATGGTGCTTTTTTGCCCGGGAATATCCTGGCCTGGTTCCCTGTTTCAGCTCCCTTTGCTGGCTAAGAAGGGACACAGTCTCGTTTACTCTGCACTGGGAACTGCTGCGCCAGGGCGCAGGCAAAACAGCCGCGCTGGCCAAAACAGCCGCAGTAGCGACCCGTGGGGCTCCTCCGCCTGGGAATCTCCTGGTCTGTGGGCAGTAAAAATCCGTCTGGAAATGTGGCGTCCACTCACCCTCTGTACTTTCACTCGGACCTGCAATCCTGAGCTCCTCCCAACCGGCCATCTTGGATCTCTCCCCAAGACTCTTAATCTCCGAGGATGATTTCTTTAAGTTATATACAGCATTTCTTAATATATCTGACAGGAAAGTTACTGAATTTTAATTATTCAAGTTTAAATTTTATGCCTCAGGCTCCCAAGCTTCAATTTAGTTTTGTTACTGAGGTGATGGGGCATTCCCAGCCAGGGTGGGAATCTAGGCTAATACTAGATTTTACCTTCTCATCCTAGATGTCTGCTAATATAGATAATAATTTGAGTCAAATCTTTAGGGTCTTTGTAAAAGCTATGCAAGTCTGAGACAAAAATCAAATAATTATGTGGCTGTAGCATTGGCAGCTTAAACAGAAATAAATGTTATTTATTTAAAAAATGAAAGTAAAAATTCACATAATTTCTTTCAAGTATCCAATTTGGGTTTTGACAAAATACAGATTAACACTGTAGAAATGCCTACTGAGCACCACACATATTAGAGAAACTGAGGGACAGAAAGATCAAGTAATTTTTCCAAAGTCATGTATCTCATAAATGTATGAAGGAAAAACAATTCAACTGACCCTATCTACCTGTTACCCATTAAGTCTTTTTGCTCAGTTCGATGATATATTAAATTAAAGCTTTTCATATCCTTGAAAATTCACATAGAATAACCCATTTCTACCTCTCTGTTTTTATTTCTGCTTAGCTCACAAGAATAGCTGACATTTACCAAATTATTAGGATTAGCTATTTCAAGAACAAATTTTATTCCCTTAAAATCTGTAGACTCCTGAAGGGGAAGAACCATGATTTCCTTACTCATTGCTATATCCCAAGTGTCTAGAAATAGCTAGAGCAGTGCTTAAGACATTTTAGAAACTGAATACTTATTTCCTGGATGAAGGAGAATATAAAATTTTACAGAAAGGAACATGAGGTTTAATCTCTTGACCATAACTTTTGCACATTGAGGCTGCAGAGATCTGAGAGCTCCGGAATCAATAAATCTGCCTTCAAGGCACACTTAACTTAACCTCTGGAAAACGGATTGCTGAAAATCCCAGTTGGATAATGGTCCAGTGTGCATAGAACTGTCCTACAGTGAGTACTGTGATGCTTTTCTCAGATCCTTCTTTCAGAACTGAAAGATTTATTTCTCCAACTAATGAGGGTGTAGGTGGCAAGGTAGCACTCAATTGTCAGTCCTCAACTGGAATTGCCTCAGCTAAAGGGATCCACCTTTCTTACAGTCACACTCCCTTCTTCCTGGGTCAGCCCATATCCCATGAATAGTTACTGCAGCAGTACAAAAGCCCAGACCCCCTTGCCCAAGCTTAGAAAATTCTAAAGGATCATCCCAGCTTCAGAACCCATGGCATTGGCTGAAGCCTGTGTTGAGACTCTATCACAGACCAACTTTTCCCTCTACCTAATTTAGCTTCTTTCCCTTTCCTTCCACTGGTGTTAATCACAAAGACATTCCTTATCAAACATCTTGCATGCTAATCTCTGTCTCAGTATTTGCTTTATACAGAATCCAATCTATGACAAATTCCTCTATGTGCTCCTTTCTCCTAGCACACTATCCTCACGTGGTGACTCTCTTTTCTAGCATGCCAAGACCTCCCCCATCCAAGAATTAAGGTTGCTGTAAGTTTTCCAATGAGATATGGGATACAACCAATCAGACAGGGACAAAGGAAAGAATAAAAGCTTCTACTCTTTCTTGTTAGATCCAAGCATTGTGGGGTTAATAAATTCCTTCCCCAGACATCTTAAAATATTTCTTAAACCTCTCCCTAAATTGTGAAGAAAGAACAAATTCTCCATCAAAACTGGGGCATACAGCCTTAAGTGGCCAAGTGAACTCAGTATCTTTTTGAAGTCCCAAGTATTATGCTAGATATAATTATAAATTTGGCTTTTAAGTCTATCGAATGCCATGTAATTGATTCCTCCACCATTTAAAAACCAGTAAAATGAACTCTCTAAGGAAGTAAGTATTGCTCTGACTGTGGCTGTTTACACAGTGAGAGAGGTATCTGAGTTACTGTGGCCTAAGATCAAACTCTTGGTTGGCTGGTAGAGTCATACGGGAGAGTATGCAGAATATCCATTCTGACCAGTCAGTTCCTGTACCTTAGGGTTGTTAACTATTTTAAATATAATCCCTGTCTACCATATATGGCTTTCAAGGAAACTGGTTTATACCACATTTGTCATATTGAATACTTTTGTCCTCTTGGAGTTTTCTTTCTTTCTTTTGAGCTTCTTCCATCCCTCCCTTTCTCTCACCTCATTCCTCCGACTCCTCGCCTCTTTTTTTTTCTTTCCATCTCCTCTCATCATATTTTTATTCTTCATTTTCTGTCTATATATTTTTGGTTAAGTTTGAAGCAAGAAGTTTAAGCATGTTGATGCAGGGCTGACACCATACATATTAAATAATATTCAGACGTAATTATGCTAAGGACTTCAAACTATTTTGGATAACATTGCTTTACTGAATCTAAAAGGCTTGATCAATTAATCTATGTGGTTTTGCTTCAATCTGTTACTGTGATACTCTTTCTGGATTCCATTTCTGCCCTCCCTACACATATAAACATAATACAAAGTGATTCATGCAGTCACAGAGATTCTCACTTCAAAGAGACATTTTTGTTCTTACTAGGCTGACTTTGCTGTTTCTCTTTGATATTCCCATAGTTTCTGCATATTCCTTCAGTGAGACATTATTTTATTATATTCAGTCATGGTTATACCATCTATTTTTTTATCGCTGGATCATGAACTCTTTTCAAGAAGTCTACTTAGCTCATGTTGGGATCACCAGCTTTTACCATCATGCCTATTCCGTATTAGATACTACATAAACAAAAAAGTAGCAACAAAGGCAAAAACAAGAGACTTACTAAATCTTATGAAAGGAGAGATGGAAAGATTTATTAAGGAGGAGATGTTCTAACTAAGAGTATACTAAGTACATAAGAGCAGGAAGTACATTACAGGGAAAGAGAATAGACTATTTCTAGGCCTCATAGAAAACGTGAAAACTTCTGAGGGATGGAACATACATTGTACAGAATAAGGTGCTGTGGTGCATGAAGAGCAGAATAAAGAAGCCCACAACCAGGCTGGAAGAGTGATTGGGTCCAGTAATGGAATCTATAATAATGTCAAAAAAAGGAGTTAAGATTATACATACATACATACATATATATATATATGTATGTACACACACACACACACACATATAAATATAAATATAAACTCTTACATATAGGAGTCAAGATTGTATATATAAAAGGAGTTAGGATTATATATATAAACACATGTATGTTTATATATACATTATATAACATACATATATGTGTGTCTTTTTATATACATATGTGTGTGTGTGTGTGTGTGTGTGTGTGTGTGTATATACTTTTCGCAGTAATGGAAAAGAAATCCTAAAATTCATATGGCACCAAAAGAGAGTGCAAGTCAATCCTGAGATCAGTGACATCAGCATGCATTGTGGGTGTTGGGATGGGCATGTGGCTAAGAACTAGGCATAAAGGAAACTAGATTAAACTCTTCAGGGGAGTTGGGTAGCATGAGATCATGAGATTAATAGAACATCTATTAATGAGGAAGCACACTAGTATTTTGAACAGATTTCTATGAATTCATAGTACAAATTAAGGAAACAAAGATGGAATGCTATAATATTGGTTGAACATATATGAAGGAGAACAGGGAATGACTGTGAAGCAGTGAACACTTGTTTTCAAGACACACTTCCATGCACATGGGGTATCAAACCGAAGACAGCATTACCAACTCTAGATTCCATCCAATTGATTCCCGATATTCTGCCACTTAAGATTACTATAAACTCACTTACTATAAAGTGAGTGGGGCTAAACCTACAGTTTGGAAGTATAATATGAGCAACTAAGTGAGGCTGGGGCAGAGACTGGGAAAGTTAGGAAATAACAGTCCTTCAACTTCCTTAAACTTGACCCTGATGTTCACCTTGATGAGTATGTCATCTTTGTCTTCTTGGCATACACAGAAGAAAGAATGATTTTTTCTAATTATACTTTTCTCTGAAATTATTGAACTTACCTAGAAGTTTAATACAGTTCCCATGTCATATTCCAACTTCCTGACATGCTACAATAAAAAGAGAAGCTGCAATAGATGATCTGGGTTAGAGTTTGGGGGCTTAATCCAACTTTATTGCTAGTCTCTGAGGGATGCAGTATTCTCTAAACATGGTAAAGTCAGGGGTAACGTGAACCAATAATGATATTGAAAAAACTTTTAATGTAGTGAATAGGCATGATGTTAATATTAAGTATCAACTTGACTAGATTGAGAGATGACTAGATGGCTAGTGAAGCATTGTTTCTGGATGTGTCTGTGAGGATGTTCCAGAGGAGACTGAAATGTGAATCAGTGGACTGAGGCAGATCCTCCCTCAGTGTGAGTGGGCACCATCCAATATTCTGGGAACACTCCTAGAATTATGCAGATGGAAGGACATTCAGTTTATTGGTTTCTTATTTTCCCCATACTCTCACTCCCTTCAGGAGCAGGAAACCTTTTTCTTCTCCTGACCATAGACATCAAATTCCAGATTCTTTGGCCTTTGGACTCTGGGATTTTCCCCAGAGGCCTCCCTGGGGCTTTTACACCTTCTTCCTCAGACTGGAGGCTGTCCTGTCAGCTTCTGTGGTTTGGAGATTTCACACATGGACTGAGCCACACTACCAGCTGCTCTGGAAGCCATCCTATCATCTTTTGTCATTCTCTAGCATGCAGACAGCCAATCCTGGGACTTTGTCTTTGTGATTATGTGAGCCAATTCCTTTTCTATCTATCTATCTATCTATCTATCTATCTATCTATCTATCTATCTACCTACCTACCTACCTACCTACCTACGTACCTACCTACCTATCTATCTATTTATCCATCCTATTGGTTATATCCCTCTGGAAAACCCTGACAAATGTTTGTACAGTAGGGTACAAGCATAATATTCTCCCACAGATAAGATACTCTGCATTTAAAGAGGAGGCAAGGTCTTAATTCAGAGTGGAATGTCTTGTTTGGCGTAGAACCTAATATGGTTTGGCTGTGTCCCCAACTAAATCTCATCTTGAATTTCCATGTATTGTGGGAGGGACCCAGTGGGAGGTAATTGAATCAGGGGGGCGGGTCTTTTCCATGTTGTTCTCATAACAGTGAATGGGTCTCACGAGTTCTGATAGTTTTAAAAATGGGAGTTTCCCTGAACAAGCTCTTCTCTTGTCTGCCACCACATGAGACATGTCTTTCACCTTTCACCATGATTATGAGACCTCCCCAGCCATGTGGAACTGTAAGTCCAATAAACAGCTTTCGTTTGTAAATTGTCCAGTCTCGGGTATATCTTTATCAGCAGCATGAAAAGACTAATACAGAATCCAAGTCATCACTTTTGAACAGAAGACAGGGTCAAGATACTGGATGAGAAGCTGGCAAGGACTAGATGGAGAAGATGGAGAAATAGGGCTGAATCTAAATGAAAAGGGTTTAGGAGCACAGCTCCAAAGGGAGACTAAACAGCTATAAAGGAACTGGAGCAGATGCCCAGTGTTGGTAATGAGGTAAATATTTTGGTGCTCAGAACAGCAAGACCAGTTTCAGACTCCAGCCTATGATGTAAATAGGATTCCTAATATTCTGCTAATTTGGACAAATATTCTAATTTTGGCCCATCACCTGGTGGCACAAAGCCTACAATTTGATGAAATAGTACCTGGGGCTGAGTAGGGATGAAAAAGTCAAGGCTTGACACTTCAGTTTTACAAATGCAGAAGACTATTTAGCATAAATATGAAATTTGATTGACTATTAAATCAATATATACCTAGATCTTACTATAATGGGAATTAGTGACAATTGAAGACTATTGCACCTTACCCTTAGCCTTCACTCCGGAAAGAAAGTAATTATAAATTATAGAAGGATCAATAAAGGAACTGCACAGTACACGGTATATTGAATGGACCGGCCAGGTGTGGTGGCTTACACCTGTAATCCCAGTACTTTGGGAGGCCGAGGTGGGTGTAGTACCTGAGGTCAGGAGTTTGAGAACAGCCTGGCCAACATGGCAAAGCCTTGTCTCTACTAAAAAATGGAAAAAAAAAAAAATTAGCTGGGCACAGTAGCAGGTGCCTGTAATCCCAGCTACTCGGGAGGCTGAGACAGGAGAATCACTTGAACTCGGGGGTGGAGGTTGTAGTAAGCTGAGATTGTGCCATTGCACTCCAGCCTGGGTGACAGAGCAACACTCCATCCCCCCCCCAAAAAAAAATGTGAATTGACCTTGATTCACTGTTATTAGAAATTATTTAATGAAAGCTGCTCTCCACATGTGAAATTTTATAATCGACAGAGCACCAAGATAGGAAATAAATACTTTTAAATTGGTGGCTCAATGATAATAGTACAATAAATGAGATCTTAAAGGCAGGCTCGGAAAAAGTAATAGACCCAGCCAAAGCTGCAGACCCATGAGGAAAAGGGAAGCAGGAGAGGGTCCCATTGTTCCCACTTCCTCCCAAGTATTTGTGTCTCCATCTGCTGAATGAAATTATAGTAGCTCAGGCTTCTGTTTCTTAAACACTTTGATTATGAAATAAATAAATCTTAGTAGTTTGCCACTGTCTGTGGTTAACATTTTGAATGAAAAGACATGACAACTGAGGGGAGTTCTGTAAGTAGAGATGCAAGCTTCTAACAGGGCACTTTGATAGTTATGTCTGAATCTAGTCTTTCTTCACATTGCATGGTTGAAGATAAGTGATCCGTCTGTTCCAAATTTCTCCTTTTAATTATACAAAAGGGAAGTTCTGTAAGTAAAGATGCAAGCTTCTAACAGGGCCCTTTGATAGTTACCTCTGAATCTAGTCTTTCTTCACATTGCATAGTTGAAGATAGTTGATCCGTCTGCCACAAATTTCTCCTTTTAATTATACAAGGATTTCCTTTTACAAGGACATGAAGAGCTATCATGGGTGCTTGCATTCCACCTGCGGGATGCTTTTCTAGACTACTTTTTAATTTATTTCATTATTCTCCTCTCTGCCCTGTTTAAAATCTAGTGTTAAATTTGCTCATGAAGAAAGACTCTTATATTGGAGACAGTTTGGGATTATTTACATTGACCTTGACTCCACTGAGTTACAGTAAACAACCTCTAGCATTTGTTTGTTAGCTGCTGCACATATCAATATTCTTGGTCAACACCACCTACCCTATGTTCGTACATGAACACTCAACACATCTCTAAGGACTCTGCCAGCTCAGCTTTCCCTTAGATTCACCAGGAAGTGAATAAGATCATCATGTTGCTTTTTAGCACTAATAGGTCATATATTTCCCCATGGTCCAACTTGCTGAAAATGCCTATCTCTATCTTCAGGTGAGCTTATTTTGTCCCCAGTGGAAACCATAATGGAAAACACCACATGGGCATTTGACTCATTGCCTTGAATATAAATGATGATATACAAGAAAAGATTTAATTACTCACACAGTAGCTGAGGAGCAATGCCATGCAGAGTTTATGAGCCAGCTGTTAGCATGCATGGGTGCAGACTGACAGCAGAATCAGCAAACAATTGGCTCAATCTTTGAAAAAAGTTTTTGTGCCAAGCACATGAAGTTTTAATTACAAGCACTTTGAAATATTCATGGTTACTGAATTTACTTATTCCCAAGCAGAAACAAGATAAAAAGCTATTTTGAAATCTAATGACAAAAAAACACTTGATACTGACAACACACAGTTGTGCAATGCCTAATTAATTACTCATAGGAAATAAGCATTTTGTCCTGAGTTGTTTATTATGCTGACTACCACACTAGAACAAATCAAAATGTGGCCTCTACCATAATTCTGCATATTTCTAAGAGATATAGTCAACATGTGCAGAGATGACCTTTGTTAATATGACAGTTATTGTAGTTATCTACATATACCTTGCTAAGCCATGAAAGTTTTTCAGCTTTCCCAGATCATCTCGTCTCACCATTTCTATGCATGCATATTTCCTGGTATATATATACTATTCCCTGAAACTTATGTTTAGTATCTCACTTTTCTCTGAATTGTGGCTTCTGTGAAATTCAGATATTTACTCATTAAATGAAAACTAGTTGAGGACTATTATGTGCATACTGCATACTAGGACCATACAATACTAAACATAATAAGATGTAGCCTCTGACATCAAGACTTTCATAATTTAGAGGCCAAGCTACTCATGTAAACAAAGAAGCCTAACACAAATTAAAAAGTGAGAACTAAAAAAAAAGTTTAAATAGAATTGAAATAGTAAGAAAGCCTGATTTGGTAATGCAATGATTTTGTGTAATCAGCCAGGTATCCTTTACATAACACCTGTTCCAATCCAATCAACCTATTTCTTCTTCTTAATAAACACTTTCTATAGCCCATATTTTGTGAGATGGCCCCAGGTATTTGTGCTTGCCCTTCTGCTAATATTAACTGTGGCCACCAAATCTCTCCACAACCAGTACTTATCTGTGAGATTCACCTTAAAGGTCATTGCTGAAAATCTGCAGTGAAAGGAGTGCTCAACTCTATGTCAAAGCTTGGCTGTCCTTATTGAGTGCAGTTTTTCCTCCATAATTTCTTTAGACTGTTCTCATAATATAATTGTTTAAAAAAATGTTCTCAATGAGCAGACCTGAGACTATCTACATCAGAGTCATTTGGGCATTTGTTAAAACTTCATATTCTGGGTCCACACTCTCAGATACATGAAGTCAAAATTTCTTGGGATAGAGCCTAGGAGTTTCTGAAATGAATTCTGTTACAATCTGAAAATTGCAGACAACAGTTCAAGGATCATATCTTGTCAAACTCTCTCAACTTTATGTCCTGGGCTGCTTTTCTCTTGATTCTGCCTTCAAATTATTCAAATTATTTTCACATTGATTCATTCATCTCTGAATAAGATTGACAAGATTCTAGGTTTATGAATCTTACATTCTACAAGAATTCTAATAATGCATTGATACAAGCTCTTGAGAGTATTTTCTTAACATTTTTATTGAGCTATAACATATAAACATTAAAATCTAGAAATCTTAACATACTCCTTAATTTTCTTATATTAATAAACCTATGTAACCACCAAGAAGATCAAGAGATAAAATGTTTCTAGCACCCTAGAAGGTGTCTTCATGTCCCTTCCTAGTCAATATTATCTCATCCACCTTCATGCCAGGCCACCAGTATTCTGACTATGACCTTATATTCGTTTTACTTGTTTTATCACTATAGACTAGTGTCTGCTTGCATAACTGTTATACAATATTTTTTCTTTTCTGTCTGGCTTTATGTTTGGATTTTATGTTTGTGTCACGTCTATGTTTTTGTATGTACCAATAACCCAGTATTTTTATTATAGCTTTTCATTATATGAATGTTAAACTATTTATACATTCTACTGTTGTTATACATTTGGATTATTTTCTGTTTATAGCTATAATAAATTAAGCCATTATGAATGCACTTGTACATATCCTTTGGGAAACGATTCAGTCATTTCTCTTGGGCATATACTCAGAATATGATTGCAGGTTCATAGGGTAGATGAAGATTTACTGCCAAACTATTTTCTAAAATGCCTCTAGATTTTGCATTCTCATCAGTAATGTGTAAGGTTTCCAGTTACTCTACATCTCTCCTAACTCTTGTTATTTTTACTTTTTTAAAAATTTTACTTTAAGCTCCGGGATACGTGTGTAGAACATGCAGGTTTGTTACATAGGCATAAATGTGCCATAGTGGTTTGCTGCACTTATCAAACTATCATATAAGTTTTAAGTCCGGTATACATCAGGTATTTGTCCTAGTGCTCTCCCTCCCCTTGCCCTCCACACCCCCGACAGGCCCCAGTGTGTGTTGTTCCTTTCCTTGTATCCAAGTGTTCTCATTATTCAACTCCCACTTGTGATTGAGAGCATGCGGTATTTGGTTTTCTGTTCCTGTGTTAGTTTCCGAGGATGATGGCTTCCAGCTTTATCCATGTCCTTGCAAAGGACATGATCTCATTTGTTTTAATGGTTGCATAGTATTCCATGGTGTATACGTACCACATTTCCTTTACCCAGTCTATCATTGATGGGCATTTGGATTGGTTCCATGCCTTTCCTATTGTAAATAGTGCTGTAATAAACATATGTGTGCATGTGACTTTATAGTAGAATGATTTATATTCCTTTGGGTATATATCCAGTAAAGAGATCGCTGGATCAAATGGTCTTTTAGGAATTGCCACATTGTCTTCCACAATGCTTGAACTAATTTACATTCCTACCAACATTGTAAAAGAGTTCCTACTTCTCCACAGCTTCATCAGCATCTATTGTTTCTTGACTTTTTAATAATAGCCATTCTGACTAGCTAGAGATGGTATCTTATAGTGGTTTTGAGTTGCATTTCTCTAATGATTAGTGATGATGAGCTTTTTTCCATAGGTTTGTTGGCCACATAAATGTATTCAGGAAGTGTCTGTTCCTATCATTGTGATTTTGATTTGCATTTCTCTAATGATCAGTAATGTTGAGCTAAAATTTCCTTAATCTTCTCTGTTATTGTTCTGTTTAAGAAATTTTTGACTATCCCAACCTCTTGAAACTCTTCATCTATGCTGTTAAAATGAAATACATATATATTTGTTTGCACCTGGAATGTTCGTATGTGTATAGTGTGAGGCAGGTATCCAATTTGTTTTTCCCCAAGAGATACATAGTTATTCCAGTTTCACTAATTAAAAATAATCCCCCCAATGATCTGCAATGCTTTCTCTTTCTTGGATGAAAACTATGAAGATATTCTATGTTTTCTCCAAGAAGATTTATTGTTTTCCTCTTCATGTTCAAAAAATGTTTTCAAAGTAACCTTAGTGAATCAGTTGTTGATGCTTAAGCTGAGATCTAAAGGATCTATACTAAATAACAGGGAAAAAAGTTAATGTAGGAAGGGAAGAGGATAACATTTTGGAATAACAAAACTGCCGGAAAGAGCAAACCTAAAGTAGGGGGAATATAACCGTTGACTGACCAAAGCAAGACCAGTTTGGCCGAGATGCCTAGTGAGCCAAGCGTTTTACTAAATGAAGCCTTGGAGACAGTGATGGGCTGGAAAATACAGGCTTTTGTATAATATGTTTAAAAATTTGGCTTTTAAGAGCAGTAACAAGACATTTGAGTTTTGATAATTAGCACACTGATTACAATGTGAAGAAAGATTGTGGGAAAAGTAATGTGAATAAGGGTAAATCAGAAGCTAGAAGTTCAGATGAAAGATGATGACAGATACACAACACTGTACAAGAAAAACAGAATTTGGGGATAGAGTAGATGTGTGGAGGGAAGACCATTCATTAAATAATTGATGCATTTATCTCAATTTGTTCTTCATACAACCAAGTGGGGACAGTAGCCAGGTAGTTAGATGTATAGCTCTGGATTTCAAAGAAAAAAGCTATTCATTACAAATCATTCTCCATGTCCTCTGTTACTTATACTAAATTATTAATAATATTTTTCTCCACAAGGTGCCTTAACTAACACATATGTGTCCTTTTGAGTTGTCATATCCCTTTTTAAGTGGAGGCTTTTCACGTATTTCAAAGTAGGAAGATAATATCCATCATTCTTGTTACCTATGAGTGTAATAAGGCTTTTCTTCTTAACATAATAATATAATTTTTTGTTCCTTTGAGACTTATTACATCAGCTGTATGTCTCCTATTCTTCCACCTTTTTACTGTCACCTACTGACTGGTTCAATCTATTCCTCTCTATTCTGAATTTTTTTAACATCCTGGAAAACATCTCACTCCTATCAAGAATCTACTCAACATCATAGTTTTTCAGTTCCTTGATCACCTAGTTTTGAAAAAAAAAAAAAAAACCCTTCCTTTAGCCATAAACTGTTAAGGGCATAACCTGAATATTGTCATCACCTAAATATACTTCATTTCTTAAGTCATTAATTCGAATGCTCCACTTACTAAACATAAATTTCTGTCCCAATATAAATCCAGTTCTGCTAGAGGCACTGTCTTTCCTCTCAAAAGGAAGTTCTTTATACTACCACAGTCCTCCACCATTCAGATTTTAGAATTGAGATTGATGTTCTACTAGCTTCACAGAATTGCTTTCCAAATATTATTAATCCATGTATTTTTTAATATCTTCCTATTTGTGAGGTTCATGTCTTCTAGCTAAGCCATCTTCTCCCACTTCTTGTATCCACACATCTCCCTGTCACAAGCTTTCCTCCTCCAATTATTCATTCAAAGCAAAGGTAGCTGGTGTACAGACTTCTAGTTATTCCAAGCTTTGTTATTATTCTATGTAACTTTTATGTACATATACATCGGCTACTCAACATTCCTGTCTCTCATTTTCTTGACATCCAGTTCATCTCTTCTACAGTCTACTTCAGCTGACTTGTGCAATCACATACCAGGACCATCACTCAAAAATATTTCTCCTCCATATCACTCCAGTTTATGAAAACTTCTAGTATATTCACTTGTTATTTCTACTATTGTTTTTTGAACTTACAGGAACTTCAAATTCTTAGTCCTTCCTCAAATTCCTTCTTAATTTTTCTTTCTGTCCTTATCTTTTAGAGTTAATATGGTCTATCACTTCAACTACTATACTATTTTAAACTCCCTTCTTTCACATACATCTGGCAATATCCTAACCTTGGAGAAATATATATTTCACCTCCTCTGCTCTTGCAACAAAACTGGAAAAAGTAACAACACTCGGCTAATGATAATGATAAAAATAATCATTGCCAGCCTTAACTGAAGCCCAAAAGCTAAAAGTTAGCCATCCTACTAAGGTTCTCTAATCTGCTTGCTTCGCTACTTCTCTACAATGACTACCACAAATCATTCCCACTTTCCTGAAACTTTCTTCAAAAAATCTGTCAGACACAAACAAGATGAGATGCCCAGCTAGATACAGCCAGGAAGTGCCACTTCTACTGAGACTACCAAAGGTTTGAGTAAAACAACATAATTTAGACAGATCTTTGGAGGGAAAACACCATGAGTGGATAGAGACATGATGTAGATGCTAAAGCTGATGATGGAAGAGGCTGGGAAGCCTACATGAGGAACCCTAATGCTGGGGCTAGTTCCTGCCCTAAAATGACTCCTAGGGAACTGGCAAGTAAAGGAACTGTGTGATTGCCCACCCTCACTGGGAGCCACTGGGATCCTGGCTACAGGGGTCCTTCCATCCTCCAGAGATATTTGAGCTGAGAGGAGGATCTGCCCAGAGAATAGAAAGAGATGGAGCTTCAATCAGTATGAAATTATAGTATTATACAGCTCTGGGGAAGCATGGCTATAGGCACCAATCACCTAGGGCTCCCCAACTCCCACTGAAATGCTCTAGCTTCAGCAGACCAACAGGCCAGAAGAAAATGAATCCTACTTCCCCACAAAACTATGGCATGTCTGTTCTGCAACCTATCCTGCCCAACAACCTCTCAAAGGACCCCTGTATAGCTACCCTGCAGGAGCATGTGCACAGCACAGCCTCTGATGACAAGCCTGGGTGCTTTTCTCCATTTGATTACATTCCTGGTGGCCTGGGAGAATTTCACATCCCCCATCATACCCAGAACCCAACTGTAAGGGTTGAGAGGATAGAGCCACTAGCTGATCTCAGCACCCCAGAGCTATGACTCACAGCTCAGGAGTGCCAAGCAGAGATCTGTGAACAGAACTCCAGAAGAAGAGGAGCCCAAACTCTCAGAGCAATGAGAGGGGTGAGTTGCATGACTTCCTGGACTAGAGCAGGAGCAAGTCATGCATCCCTCCACGGGGTCAGCCCAGAAATGGTGTGGCCTAATTCCCCCCTGCAGCTTCTTCCCAGGGATACCAGAGTTCTGGAACACCTAACAAAAGAAAGGTGGGCACAGTGCCAATGATTGGAGGGGGTTCCCCCAAGGCCCAGGAGAAGACCAAGTGAGGAAGTCACCTCTCTGCCTCTTACATTGCAAAGCATGGCTATAAACACAAGGAAATACAGAGGAGCCACATGGCTGAGTAAGAGTTTATCTACCACCCATTACTCTTAAGCACTATCTACTGGATCACAGCCCAAACTACAAGGTCAAAAATATTTTGCTACTAAGACCCTTGTGAAACCAAAGGCAAGAATGAAGCCACAAATAAAGACCCTGTACAGAGCCTTGGCCCTCTAAACATATCCAGAAATGATGCCAACTAACCGTACTCAAACTACAGTAAAAAGAACACCAACCTTTCCCAATGAGAAAGAATCAATGCTAAAACGCTGGCAATTTAAAAAGCAAAAGTGTTCTCTTACCTCCAAATGAGTCCATCAGATCCCCAGTAATGGTTCTTAACCAATCAGAAATGACTAAAATGGCAGACATAGAAATCAGAATCTGGATGGCAATCTTCATGGAGATTGAAGAGTATATTGAAACTCAATTTAAGGAATCCAGTACAAGAATCCAAGAGCTGGAAGACAAAGCAGCCATTATAAGATAGAATCACACTGATCTGATAGAGCTGACATTGTAAAAGTTTCATAATATAAGCAGAAGTATTAACAGCAGAATATAGCAAGCTAAGGAAGAAACCTCACAGTTTGAAGAACAGTTCTTTGAATCAGCTCAGACAAATATAAAAAAGCATTAAAAGTGATTAAAACCTCTGAGAAACATGGATTATGTAAAGTGACCAAATCTACAACTAAGTGGTATTCCTGTGAGACAAGGAGAGAGAATAAGTAATTTGGAAAATGTATTTGGGGATATAGTGCATGAAAATACTCACCTAAGAGTTTGACATGCAAATTCAAGAAATAGAGACCACCAGCTAGATACTACACAAGGTGAACATCCCTAAGACATATAGACATCGGTTTCACCAAGTTTAATGTAAAAGAAATAAACTTAAATGTAACTACAAAGAAGGGTCAAGGGTTATACAGAAGGAACCCCATCAGGCAGCAGACCTCTCAGCAGAAACCTTATAAGCCAGAATAGTTTTGGGGCCCATTTTCAGTGTACTTAAATAAAATTAATTTTAAGCAAAAATTGTATATGCCACCAAACTAAGCTTTATAAATGAAAAAGAAATTAAAACCATCTCAGACAAGAAAACATTGAGGGAATTTGTTTCTTTTGTTTAAAAAAATGTGTGTACATGGTAGATGTATATATTTGCGGGATATATGAGATTTTTTTATACAGGAATGAAATGTGTAATAATCAGATCAGCGTAAATGGATCATCCATCACCTCTAGCATTTGTATTTTAAATTACAACTGAATTATACACTTTTAGTTATTTTTAAATGTGCAATTAAATTATTTTTGACAATAGTCATCCTCTTATGCTGTCAAATACTAGACCTTATTCATTCTTCCTATTTCTTATACCCATTAATCATCTCCATTTCCTCCTACCCTCTACTGGCATCCCAGCCTCTGATAACCATCCTTCTACTCTCTATCTCCATGAGTTCAATTGTTTTAAATTTTAGCTCTCACAAATAAATGAGAACACATAAAGTTTGTCTTTCTGTACCTGGGTTATTTCACTTAACATAATGACCTGCAGTTCCATCCATGTTGTTACAAATGACAGGACATTATTCCTTTTTTATGGCTGAATAGTACTCCATTGTGTATACATATATTTTCTGTAAGGCCAGTCACCTTGCTGGGAGCTCGGACATGCCCACCCCTCTCTGCGCCTAGAAACTACGTCATCACTCCACGCCCAGCACCAAGCTCTGCACTCAGCACCTAGCTCGCCATTAAAGAACCCTGCCAAAATTTAAAAGAAGCCCCACCAGGACGTGCCCAATAGCATTTTGCCCCATCCAGGCCCCACTCCCCCTGGGCGGCCTGCTCACTGGAAATCCCACCTACCTGCCAATGGCAGCTTGTCCCTGTCCACGTCCTGCTTCCCCACAACCAATCAGAACGCCTCCACTCCCTATAAAACCCCACGTCTGAGAGGAGTCGAGCGCGACTTCTCCAGCTCCTCCTGTCGGACCACAGAACCTTGCCCAGGAGCTGATTAAATTTCTTTATTTCAATAACTGGCCTCAATTGCCTCATTTGAGCCTCGCTTCCTTCATTTAAACCTTACATTTTCTTTATCCATTCATCTGTTAGAGGAAATTTAGGTTGTTTCCACATATTGGCTACGGTGAATACTGCTGCAACAAACATGGGAGTGCAGATATGTCTTTGATATACGAATTTCCTTTCTTTTCGGTATATATCTAGGAGTGGGTTGCTGGATCACATAACAGCTCTATTTTTAGTTTCTTTAAGAACCTTCAAACTGTTCTTTATAGTGGTTGTAATAATTCACATTACACCAACAATGTTCGAGGATTTAGAGAATTTGTTTCAAAACGACCAGACTTACAAGTGGTCCTTAAGGGAGTGCTAAACAATGAATTGAAAGAATGATACCTGCTAACAGCCAAACACATTTAAGCACATAGCCTACAGGCACTATAAAGCAACTATACAATCAAATCTACATAAAGGTCAGCCAACAACAAAATGATAGGATTAAAATCTCTCATATCAATACAACCATAAGTGTAAGGGGGCTTAATGCCCCTATTAAAAGACACAGAATGACTACCTGAACAAACACGACAAGAACCAAACTTCTGTCTTTAAGAGACCCATCTTACATACAACCATACCCACAGGCTCAAAGTAAATGGATGGAGAAAGATCTACCATGAAAACAGAAAACAAAAAAGAGCAGTAGTTATTAATATTACATAAGACAAAACAGAATTTAAAGCAATAAAAATTAAGAAGGGCAAAAAAAGAAATTAAATAATGATAAAGAGTAAAATCAAACAAGAAGTCTTAACTATCCTAAGTATATACACACCCAACATTGGAGCGCTCAGACTCATAAAACAAGTCCTTCTTGGCATACGAAAAGACTCAGCTACAGAATAATAGTGGGAGATTTTAACATCACACTGACAGCATTAGACAGTTAATTGAGGGAGAAAGCTAACAAAGAAACTCTAGATTTCAACTTGACCCTTGAACTGTGCCTAATGAATATAAACAGACCACTCCAACCAACAACCATAGAATATAGATTCTTCTCATCTGCACATGGGACACACTCTAAGGTCAACTACATGCTTAGTCATAAAGTCTCAATAGTTTCAAAAAATTGAACTCATACTAAAGACACACTCAGACCACAGTGCAATAAAAACAGAAATCAACATAAAGATGATCTCCCAAAATTACACAAATACATGAAAATTAAACACTTTACTCCTGAATAACTCCTGAGTGAACATGGAAATTAAGGCAGAAATCAAAAAAATTATTTAAAATTAATGAAAATAGGGATACAGCTTACCAAAATCTCTAGGATGCAACTAAAACAGTGGTAAGAGGAATATTTGCAGCCCTAAAATTCCTCTATTGAGAAATTAGAAATATCTGAAATTAATAATATAACTTTGCACCTAAAGCAACTAGAAACAAGAGAACACACCAACCCTGAAGTAGCAGAAGAAATAACTGAAGTTAGAAAACTGAATAAAGTTGAGATGTAAATATTCACAAAAGGATCAATAAAACCAAGAATTTGTTTTTTGGAAAAAAATAAATAAGATTAATAGGCTGCTAGAAAGATTAACACAGAAAAAACAGAAGATCCATATAAATACAATCAGAAACGATAAAGATGTTGTTACCACTTATCCCATAGAAATACAAAATAAACCTCAGAGACTGCTTTAAACAACTCTATGCATACATTTTAGAAAATCTAGAGGAAATGGATTAATTCCTGGAAACACATAATCTCCTAAGATTGAATCGGGAAGAGACTGAAATCCTTAATAAACCAATATCTTGCTCTGAAATTGAATTGGTAATAAAAAAAATCTACCAAAAAATTGTGGTTTTTTTGTTTGGATTTAAGGTTGAATTCTACCAGACATATAAAGAAGAACTGGTACAAATCCTACTGAAATTATTCCAAAAAATTGAGGACAACGTGCTCCTCCAACTGATTCCATGAAGCCAGTATCAGTTTGATACCAAAATCTGGCAAAGACAATGGAAAAAGAAAATTGGAGACCAATGTCCCTGATGAAAATAGACATAAAAATTCTGAAGAAAATACTAGAAAAGTGACTCTAGCAGCACATCACAAAGTTACTTCACCATGATCCAGTCACCGTTATTCCTGGGATGAAAGGTTACTTAAGACATATGCAAATCAATAAATATGATTGACCACATGAATAGAATTAAAAGCAAAAATTATATGACCATCTCAATAGATGTAGAAGACGCTTTTGATAAAATCCAACATCCCATCATGATTTTTAAACAAACTTCAACAAACTAGGTCTGAAAGGCACATACCTTGAGAAATTAAGAACTACCTATGACAAACCCACAGCCAACATCATATTAAATGAGCAAAAGCTGGAAGCATTCAAGTTCAGATGTAGAACAAGACAAGGATGCCCACTCTCACTACTCCTATTCAACATAGTACTGGAAGTGCTAGCCAGAGAAATCAGGAAAGAAAAAGAGATAAAAGGCATCTAAATAGAAAAAAAAAATAAGTCAAACTAACTCTCTTCACTGATGATATCATTCTATACCTAGAAAATGCTTAAGACTCTGCCAGGAGGCTCTTAAAACAGATAAATGATTCTAGTAAAGTTTCAGAACATGAAATCAATGTACAAAAATTAGTAGTATTTCTTTATATGATTAGTGTTCAGGCTGAGAGCCAAAACTAGAGCACAATCCCCTTCACAATAGCCACAAAAAAATGAAATACTTAGGACTACAGCTAACCAAGGAGTTGAAAGAATGTTACAAGGAGAACTAGAAAATACTGCTGAAATAAATCAGAGATGACAAAAATAAATGGAAACACATTCCATGCTCATGGATTGGAAGAATCAATATCATTAAAATGGTCACATTGCCCAAAGCAATTTACAAATTTAACACTATGCCTACCAAACTACCAACATCATTCTTCCTAGAATTAGATGAAAAACAGTATAAAATTCACTAGTTGAACAACAAAAAAGTCTGAATAGTGAAAGTGATCTTAAGCAGAAAGAAGAAAGATGGAGGCATCACACTATCTGACCTCAAACTATACTCTATATTGTAATCAAGAAAGCATAGTAAAAAGAAAAAAAAAAAGAAAAAACAAAAAGAAAGCATAGTATTCATACAAAAATAGACACACACAGCAATAGAACAGAAAAGAAAACTCAGAAATGAAGCCATGCACCGACAACCACCTGATGTTTGACAAAATCAACAAAAACAAGAAATGGGAAAAAGGCTTTCTATTTAATAAATGGTGCTGTGATAACTGGTCAACCATATGCAGTACATATACACCATGGAATACTACACAGCCATATAAAGAATGAAATCATGTCCTTTGCAGCAACATGGATGTACCTGGAGGCCATAATCATAAGGGAATTAACACAGGAACAGGAAACCAAATACACATGCTGTCACTTATAAGTGGGAGGCAAACTTTGAGCACTTATGGACATAAACATGGGAACAACAGATACCATGGACTGCTAAAGGGTGAAGGTATGGAAGTGGATAAGATTTGAAAAACTACCTCTTCCATACTATGCTCACCGCCAGAGTGACAGGATCTGTACTCCCAACCTTAGGATCACACAATGCTAACTTAGCCAACGTGCACACTTACTTGCTGTATCTAAAATAGAAGTTGAAAAACACATCTATCTATCACATATGATTCTGAGCAGATGAGTTCACCATTTGTTCATACCTTTTTTTTTCGTTCCCTACAGTTAGAATGGAAGAGTCATGCTTCTTCCTATCTAAATGATATCAATCAAATTGTGCTTGAGATTCCACACTCTCCCACCTTTCGATCATTCTTATGTTACTATCTGTCCTTTTCTACTTAACTGTTCTCATCAACAGGTACATGTTCTAAATTTAAACCTTTTTTAAAAATTTTCTCTTGATCTCACTACCTTAATCCTAATTCAGTCTTTCTTAGGAACACATTTCTCTATTAAAAATCTGTCTACATTTCAACACACTGGCCATTCATTTCTCAACCAAATCTAACCTATATTCCACTTTGATGACTATAAAGATACTGCTCAAAATCAGTATAAATGAACCCTATTTCATTCTAATAGATGCTCTTAGTCTTCATATGACTCATTGCTCTCTAACACTTCAGTTTATAGAGATTGGATGCTGTCCCCTCTAAATCACATGTTGAATTTTAATCCCCAGTGTTAGAGGTGGGGCCTGGTAGGAGGCGATGAGATCATGGGAGCAGATTTCTTATGAAAGGTTTAGCACCCTCCCCTTGGTGTTGTCTTCGTGATAGTGAGTGAATTCTCATGAGCTCTGGCTGTTTAAAAGTGTGTGGCATCTTCCCCCGCTCTCTCTTGCTCCTCGTGTTCTTGCCATGTGACCTTCCTGTTCCTGCTTCAAATTCTGCTATGAATAAAAGTTCCCTGAGGCCTCCATAGAAGTCAAGCAGATGTTGTACCCACGTTCATACAGCCTGCAGAACAATGAGCCAAGTAAACCTCTTTTTAAAAATGAATTACCCAGTCTCAGGTATTCTTTTATAGCAATGCAAGAATGACTTAACACTTCAGTTGATTCTGCACCCCTTCCTTCTTGAAAGACTCTTCACTTGACTTCTTTGACACTATACTCTCTTGATATATCTCCTCTACCTTAACCCTTAATGTTACATTCCTCAGATATCTGCCTTATACTTACTTCAGTCACATGCTTCATGAATGATGTTATCAAACCTATGGTTTTAATTATCGTAGATAATCTGACTTCAAAATCTTAATCTCTAATCTAAATCTTTCTCCTGGACACCAGTTTCATATAAACAAATTTCTATTGGGCATTTTCCTATTGTTTTTACAGCTGTCAGACTCAACGTGTTAAAATAGAATGTTTTTCTGTCACCAGAAACTTGCTTTTTCTCCTGTGCGCCCAGTCACAGTAAACGGTAAAACCACCTACAAAACCAAAAATATGAGACTTAATTTGAGTCTTCTCTTTCACTTTATCCTCACTATGTACCATAGGTTTATGACCTTTGCCTTGACTCCACCTATTTAACTCAATCTCTGTTGCATCATTTTCATAAACTACTGAAAATAGTATCAAATCTGATCATACATTCTTGCCTCCCTCTTGTCCCTTTGACACACAACATGCATAATGATATTTAACAAATCAATTTCTATCATTTGTTTTCCCTATTAACAAAATAAATAACTCTCATTTAATGTCTTTTATCTATAGATGTGAGTCTTTCACCAAGAAATCTGTACCTGACTTATGGATAGACAGCTAGATGGTCAGTTTCTTTTCTTAGTCTTTTTATTTAAAATTAGAAAACACAAATTCACGATTATAGAGTGTTGGCAAATAGCAACAAATATTCGATTGCTCTCTAGATGCACTGCAATATTAAGATGAAATGAAGACTGAGGAATAATAAAGAGATGTCTGAATAAAAACTATTATCAGTGCATCATTAGATGTGAAGTTGACAAGCACATTACACTCGACAGCTGGAAGGTTGGATATTTCAACTTAGAAGATGTCAGATAATAGATTCCAATTCTAGTTTCTGGTTTTATTTGGCTGTGAAAAATATACAACATGTTCTCTTACAGCATTTAAATGTCGGTTTTAACTATGCCTAATGATATCCTATCAGTTTCCTTCTCCAGTGAGTGAGGAAGATGTTTAGATTTGGAGAAAGAGCCAAGTTGTGGGTAATCCTTTTGCAAGCCATTTATTCTTAAGATATTTTGATACATTATCAACACTATCATAAAATCAGTTCTATTTTGTCCATAAAATCATTGGTTTGTGCTGTTCAAGACACTGAATGTGCCAGTCTTCTGGCGTGAAGACAATATTTTATCTTTCCTTTCAAAAACTCTTATGTACATGTTTGTTTCCTTAAAAGCAAGTAAACATCACTATGTGAAAGATGATTTTTACCATTTTTATATAAACCATACAAAAACTCCATTTAACGGCCATTATTTGATTAGTTTCATAATTTTCAATGAATCAACTTGAGGAGGTATAAGTGATTTATGCAATTAAAGAAGTTTGTGAGATAACTTACAGGTGCTACATTTTTATTGTCAATACAAACTAGCACTGGAGCAAAGGTCGCCCTTGTTATATAGCAAAGAGCTTGTCTGCATTGTGTCCATGTCCTAGGGCTTTGTGGAAGGTTGAACTTAACAGTGATGACGTAGAGTATCTGGCACAAGAAATTTCTAAGGAGCAGTCCATTCAAGAAGTGATGTGCTGCTTCTAACGGTTTATGATTAGATACAACAACAAAGGAGTAAACTAAAAGCGGAATGTATAATTCAAAGAAAAGCAGAACACAAAGATTTGAAAAATATGTAGACTGGCCATGTGGTAGTGAAGAGAAGAAAGGAAGATTCTCAGGTAATAAATTCAAGGGTTTTGTGAATCAACAACTTACTAGAGAGATGAGCACAAAGAAGAGGGAGCCAGGTGCTGATAGCCAAGACAATGATAAAAAGTCCCCAAAGGCATTTCAGAAATCTTCAAGTTCACCCCTCCCATCAGAGGCATAGAGGTATACAAGGACAGAATGGTTTTGGGGTCCAGGCCTGGGGCTGCTGTTGCCTTGCATTGCCTTAGGAAGTTGCTCCCCACATCCTCACTACTCCAGCACCAGCCATGGCTCAAACGGCCCCAGGAACAGCTGGTTCCACTGCTCTAGAGAAGGCACAGGGGAAGACTTAGCAGCTTCCACCAGATGTTTTTTGTAGGTGACCAGGGTAGAGGAGTGGTGGAGGCTTGGTGGCTTCCAATTCAATCAGTCATCAGAAGACTTGAGCCTTTGGGACAGTGAGAAAGCAGCCCTCTTTCATCAGCCCTTCTACCTGGTATTGGGAAGTGAAGAGTTTGAACTCAAACTTAAATGTATTCTAAGTTTGTGTCTTCTATGAAGTTGCTCCCAGCATCACTCTTGGGTTCTGGAAAGATGGGCATGTGGATATGGTAAGTAAGGCTCTGAGGAGTCAATTATGAAGCATGAGTTTTTTTTACTAGGATGCCCCCAGAATACTACTGCAACCATTCCCCTATTTTATACAGTGAAAACTATATTGTAAAATTAAATGGAGTGCAAATGCACTAAGAAAGTTCATTGAGGCACAAAAAAATCAGTTTTTAGGTAAAAGACACTAAAAATTGTTGTGGTTCATATGGACTATTGATTTTATCAGCAGAAAAAATACAGTTTCATTCATTTCAAAAATCACATTCGGTGCTCCATGGCAAGAGTATTAAAACAAGTTCTCAAATTTTTCATGTTCGGTGTTCAAAACCCATAGGATAAAGACAGAAAAATTGGAGAATTCCCTTGGTCAGGGAATAGTAAGAACTTTAGGAGGAAGTCCAACAGAGTTACAGAGTTCAATGATTAGAAAACAGGAAGCTGCCCTCTCGAGAATGAAGATGCACCAACAGGGTCTAGGCATCAGAAATCTAGTCTAGACATACAGTGCCAGAGAACTCTGGTATTAGGCAGCCAGTATCACAGACAATACGGACCCAGAGGGCTGAGTCACAACAGTCGCACTTTTGGAAGGATTAAGTGATAAAAAGGGAATGCGAATTCCTAATTCTAAATCCTATAAACCTTGAAGGAAAGGAGGCAAGTGAGGAACACACAAACGGCGAGAAAAACCATGGATCCAATTACTGAAATCAGAGTGTAAGATAACAGTTTGATTTCCAAGATGAACAGGCAGGGTCACAGATTTGAGCTTTAGTAAAAAGAAAAATGTCCTTTAAAGAATGCAAATGTAGCAATTGTCAGACTCAGAAAGAATAGTAATATAATGCCATTTTCTTCTATTTCAGAAGTTCTGACTTATAATTGATAAGTTTAAGTACAAGGCATTTGGTATGATCTTCTTCCTTTATCCAGAATATATATGATTAAAGTTTATGTAGATCATGGTCACCACAAGCATCTTAGTTTGAGCCTCCTCGTTTTTTCCGCCATTAGTAGCTAAAAATGTGGTTCTCAAATAATTTATCTGAAAGTTAACCTCCACCGTGAAAACTTTTGCAACATGTCTCATTGTAAAACAAGAAAATAACACTGCTCTTAAAGAATGAGGCCATAAAATCAGCACACAGTTGTTCACAGAAGAGATTTTAAAGTGAATCATTTTGAAGTAAATCTGACTCCCAGGAACTTAGACTTTACTGAAGATATTAACACATTTATAAAGGGAGTGTGTCTGCCAAGAAAGTGTAAAAAAAGAGACAATCTCTGACACTGAGTCTGAAAGCCAGACACTGGACTATGGTGAATTCATTAAAGTTATGTCTCTCAGTAGGGCCTCTATTGGAAACACTGAAATATTATACTGAGCTTTTCATAATCACATGCACATACAAACACACACCTACTTGACACAGGAGTAGTACACTTTATCAGCAATGGTTCAGAAAAAATTAGTTTAAAACTTGCATATTGAACTGTCTTTTGCCAAGGCTGACATCTACAACTCTCTTACCTTTGTGATGTTACTCAGAATAATAATAGTAGAGTCTTAAAAATAAAATTAGTTAAGTGAAAATATTGTTAAGAACACTTTAGAATCATTTTCTGGAGATTGCACCTCTTAGTTTTCCTTTAATTAAACTCTGCTTGTTCTATTCAGCTATTTAAATTGCACAGAATTTGATGTTCTGTCAAATCCTCTTAAGGATAATGTAGAATTTCACTAATTTCCATCTTTCATTCAACATTTCTGTTCTGCTAACACAATGTGACGCCAGAAAAAGAGGTGCTTTCTTGTAGCTTTCTTAGCAAAGTGAAGAGGGAAATGCGTGAGCAGAAAATGGATTGTAGGAAAAGTTACTGTGAAGACATTCAGCACCGCATTTCTTGTAACCCATCAGTTTACAAAACCCAAAGAGTTTGCTTGAAAGTGTGTACTTCTACAAACCTGAAACTCTTCAAAGACAGCTCTTACTTCTTAGCAGGAGGGTATTCCCTGTAGCTTCCAGCTGAGAGAGACAACAGGCACTCAGCTTGTCTTTAAGGGCCCTTGGTACACTTCAGGGCCCTTCAAAACAGTGACCTAGCAAACTGGAAAATGGCTAAATAGGATAAGGTGAAATCTAGGCCATGCAAAACTAGTATTTAAGAAAATAGAAAGGAGATCTTGCACTGAAACGCACTGAAGAAGCGACAGCCTTATGATGAAGTGGGATACTTGGTCTGTGATAAAGTCTATGGCAAAAATAACTAAGTTTGAGAACAAGGATGGCATGAGAGTTTTTGTGAAGCCTCTCTCGACCAGTAAGAATGACATCTCTTTTATAATTTTACCTTTTATTCTGTGTTCTTCTCCTTTCTGTTTCTTATCCCCTCTTCCTCTTCTTCAGCGTTTTCCTTTCTACAAATTTCCGGCTTTCCTTCCTCTCCGTGAGTCAGTCTTGGTCAAGTAACCTGAGGCATCAGACACAATTCAGCTTAGCTGGAGATAATCACACTAAAGTAGCCACTGATCCATCCCTGAAATTCTGCAAGACCCTTGGCAAACCTAATATGTGTGACTAAATGCATTATGGTAAACATTTGCAGACAAGTTCACTAAGTCTTCTAGAAATGTTTGAATACTCTGTGCCATGAGTTTTGGCCCCATTTCAGGTTCATTTTCAGATGAAAAACAAGGGTCCCTGATTTCTGAATTGCTGCCCTTGCTGGAGCTAAAATCTCAGTGGATATCCTGGTTTACAGCCTGAGATTTCTGAATCAGGATTATTGAGTTCTCCTGTTTTCTCTTTCTAACACTAGCTCCCTTAACCTTGGACAAGTTTGTCCGTGGGTTCCAATTTTCTTATGCAAATTAAGGGAGTTAACAAGTAAGGAAAATAAGTTTCACCTTTTTTCAGCAATCACCACTGATTGAAAGTACTTGTTTGAGTCACTGTATTCAGAAAGATTCTGATTATCCTGGTTCAGTATGGCCACTAGCCTCTATCATAATTGCATTACAACACAACAGCTAGGTGCAGGGCTTAAGAACACTGGATTTGGAGTCAAACTTTTCTGGACCCAGTTATCAACTCTGTAACCATTATCATGTTACTTAACATCTCTAAGCTTATAAAATAAGAAGAATATTTCCTACATTACAGTTTTTATGTTAAGAATGCATTAGATAATTCATATAAAGTTCACAGCATGGCACCTTCACAATGTAAGTCCATAGTGTATATATACATAGCTATTTATCTTTATGGAAATCAGCTCACTTACAAGCCGAGGATGGTGGGGTGGTGCCTTGCCAGTACAATCTCTACATTGAATACTTTCTAAGGTACTTTCCATCTCTGGAGTTATGCTTTCATGGCCATCAGAACAGCACAGATTGTGTGATTCAGCAAGTTTGATGAAATTTATGTTAAGAATCAGTGGGATGTTGACAGCTTTCTTTAGTTAGCTATGTCAATTGGGTTTGTCATCCAACTTTTGGATTTCTTTTAACTAGTTATTTCTCCCCACATGGGAAACTGTTAGAACCAGGAGGAACAATAAAAGAAAACAGGTGATTTTATTCAACTAGTAGATTAACTTTACACGAAATTGATTTATATCAGCTTATTTATAATTAACTGATTATCTTTTTATGTATCTAATTTTTATGAATCTAGTATTTTTGTCGTTTTGGTGACGTTACTACTTCCATTTAAACATTTTTAACTATCACTGTTGTGTGGATTCTGGTAAAATAATCATTTAACTTTTAACATCTAACAAATTCATATAATACATTGCTTCTGGAGCATCACTTCCCTTCCAAGAAAGTCAATATTAGATGAAAGTCTCCATGCTCTCTCTTTGCCTAACATTGATATGCTGGATGCTCCCAGCTGAAATTGCAGCATCATAAGATGGTGAACCATCCATTTAGCTGTGAACTACCATATCCACCCTGTCTTACCACTATTTGTGTTGAGCATGTAGAATGAGCAAATTATAAGCTGTAGTTATAATAAATCACTAAAATTTTTTACATTCTTACTTCAGCATAGTGTCAATTATATTTATCCTTTTTTATATAAAGGCTTCCTGACACATAAAGATCATACTCTGTCCTATGTATATGAATTACCTTCTCTTCATGTAACCAAGCATTTGAGGTTGAAGAATATTTAAAACATCATTTATGCAACATGGGGCACAGGCTAAAACACCAAGAAAAATTTATTCCAAATATCAAATTTGTTTTCCTCCTATATGTATTTTACATACAATAGTGCTTTTACATAATTGTTCAGTTTATCTTCTAATGCTAGCGAATTTCGTGCACTATGTTTAGTGCATTTAATACAAAAGTGGGTGCATTTTGTGTTATAATAAGTACATACAATTCTTCAAATGCTTTCCAAAGGAAACATACTATGCTTACTTACTCAGTTGTTGAGTTGAGTAACACCTGTGTTGATAATAGAGGGGTTGGTTATGAGAAATTGGCTCGGCAGTATAACTAAATATATAGATGATGACCAAATCCAAATCATTTCCTCTATAGTATGCTATTACATGTGTACTTCTAAGCCACTTTTCCAGTATTACTAAAATAGTGTAATTATTACTTCATAATTAGAAAATTTCTGAGTATTCAGAACCTTGATCACCCTTTTGCAAAGAAAGAACATAAATGTATAAATAATTTGTAAATGGGAATAAATTTATAGCCATACGTATCATTTTATCTACTAATAACTTAATAAATTCATAGTCCATGTTGATTTCTGTGTGCTTTTAATTAATAAAACCTAAACAAAATTAGTTATTTCCTTCTTACTATTTTTATTTAAGTATCAGGTGGAGATGTTCTCCATAAAATTATATTCCAGGTTGAAATAAAACACTCAGTAACATACTTTTATATTTTGCTTTTCAATACCACCATATGATTATTCAGCTATATCTGTGTAATTGGTAACATTTGAAGTTTCCACATTCAACTCATGAAGCTTATAATCTTGTGTATACATGACAGGAAACGAGAAAGCAATTCACAATCTCATGCCTTTATTAAAACTGGTATTGCCTTGTATTAAGGTAAACCCTTTGTTTACAAGTCTCTCTCCATCAGCAGTGTATGAGCTTCTTGAATTTTGTCTCATATCACTTCCTACCTGTCGCCCTGTTCCCACCTCACCCAATGTATTATCTCACCCTGCATCCAGTAATCTTCAACACTTCAACGGTCTTCCATTAACAACATGTGTAACATCCAAGTTCATAATCATACCATTCAAGTTCCTCCAGGATCTGGTCCTTGGTACTCCTCTAAATTCATCTACTCTTCTTTCTCCAATCAAACACCTTATGTGAAGTTTATAAAAGTGTGGTCCATAAATTTCCCTTATGAGATTCAGTTAAGCTATTACTTCCTCAGAGAATCATTTTACAAATCCCCTTGTCTCTTCTTCATGTTTCCCAGTGCCTAACATCAATTCTTGGTTTGATAGTATAAGGAAATGTGCAGAATTGTGTTACTGTTATTATTTACCATTTGATAGCTGTAGCGTGAAAACAGACAGCCAATATTGTATTGAAGACAGAAAACAGCAGCTTCTGAGAGCCAATTGTATTTATATCTTCCTGGTTCTTTATAGAGTGATATCATTTTGGTGGATTAAAAGAAGTCAGGGTGACTGGAAATGCAGTGCAAATTGGTTAAATAATACATACCATATTTTTTCCCTCCAGAAACCTTGTAACTTTAAGTTACCATCACACCACAGCAAAATGTTTGACTACATTGATAATGTGATAAATTATGAAAATATGCATTAATTCAAACAAATGAAGTAGCTGAAATGCATCAAAATTCAAAAATAAAATTATAATTTTCTTGATTAAAATATGATGCTTTCCAAGTCATTGCTTCACAAATGGTTTGAGGATAATTTGTAGTTTTCCTCAGTAATAGCTGCCTAAGAATTTGAATAATTTTGTGTATAATAACTATGGTAATTTTATTAATTTAGTCATCTTGATAACTGTATCAGATTAGCTGTGCAGAAATCTCATAAATGTCAACATGTACTTTGGTGAGAGAAGGTTGTTATGACAAATGTGAAAATACATTCATTTAGTCCTACCAAAAAGGAGTCAGTCTGTACCTAACCATTTTTGAAGTTTGCTCCAAAGACAGGTTTCAAGCCAATAGCCCTTCTACCAGAGAGCAGTCTGCATAGATCTAGAAGTACTCAAATCTCCAGCTGTGCTGCTATGAAAATACCAGACTGGGACTGCTCTGATTAGAAGTTTTAGAGAAAATAGTTTTCTCTCTACCAATGTCCATGATATATATAGTCTCATAAGAGGATTCAGATAAAATGCTTGAATGTAAACTATCAAATATATAAGAATTCTAGTAAAACTCAACTGTTAAATATTTGCCATGATGTAGTTTAATAATTTCCAAACAATAATTGATGTTGGCCAGCTGAGACGCATAAGAATCACCTGAACAGTTGGTTACAAATACATATTTATGTATCTCATAATGAGAACATATATATATGAAATTATATTTTAACAGGTTCTCTAGATGATTACAGTATATTAATTGAAAGTAGTAGTTTTTGACCCAATGTCCTCTCCCAAAAATATTTTGTTTTAGCTTTTAAGTTTGTCTTTTATTTTAAAATATATGCTCTCATATCTGAGTAATGACCATGAAGAGAAACCAGAATTCATCACCAATATCAACAAATAGCAAAAACCATGTTTTCAGTATAGAATAAAAATATTGTGCTTACACATGAAAAATGACTGGGGAAATGTAAGCAATTATCTCAATAATTTGGCTTGCCTTTCACTTGATAAAATATTCTTTCTGATGACCTATCCACATAATTGAGGGATGGGTGCTGTCATCATTGACTTGTCCACATAATTTCCTCGATTCTTCTTTTTGAATATACAAAGTTGTTCTTCAATTGAATAAACAAAATCTGAGGAATTGGCTTTTGGCCATTATTGCTCTATAAAAAGTTTTGCTTATTTCCATATGATAAAACTACCTCTTAGTTGTTTAATAGCTAGACACAAACTAGAATGTATTGACAGAATGGTACCTTAGTGTCTCAAAATATGTGTGAGTACATAAATAAAAGTAAACCTGCTTTGTTAATTGATATATTCATTTGGATATATACCCTTCTTTTTCTGGAAAAGATTTTACTTATCTCTGTTGAGCTTGCCTTTGTCTTCACCTTAAGGACTGCATGTAGACTTTAAAGACAGCAGATGGACAGTCTTACAGCTATAAGCCAATAGTCTGTTTATCTTAGTGATGTATAATTCATTTGGAAAATACACACTTGTTTTAAAAACACAGGCTGTGTTTTCTTTAGTATCCATGAGTATACAGCCATTCTCACTTTTGTATTGGGGTACACAGTTTTTAATGGAAAGCCAGAGGTTTCTGTGTTCCATCAGCATAGAATTGTTACATTCCTCTGTTGTTGAATGCCTCTGAATGTCATTATAACACCATGTAATTTTTGTCTTAATTCATAAAACATTTTAAAAGTTTATGCTAACACTTGGAAACCTGGGGAGTACCCTACTTCTGAAAACAAAAATAGTAAGACTTAACAATACTACCAATGCTTAATACAGGGATTGCTTTGACTGTGTATGTGTTGGGGGAGGGCAAGGGCTGGATATGCATTATTGACTTTATCATCCTGGTTCTAATGTCTTGTCCAGAACCACTTATTAATCACTATTTCAAAACACTCATAACACAATATGGCTATAACTGTACAGCTGTTGGCCTTTACTTGAAATTATTATGAAGACCAGTTATAGTATATGATCTTGCCTTATTTTCTAAGTGGTGTCATTAATCCAAGTGAAAATGCTTAGTTAATGTGCTTTCTGCCATACATGGGAAATAATATATCTTTTATTGGGAGTGTAGATAATTTGGTATGATAGGATCAGGGTAGATAATATTTATTTTCATAAAACTAAAATTAAAGCTTAAAATAAGAATATTACAAATATGTTGGAACTTAAAATATAGACTATTAGACAGTCATATTGATACATGATAATAGAATGGAAACAGCCCTGATGCTGAAGTTAAGAACCTTGAGTTCAAATTTAGATTCAGTTACTATCAAGCTGTGTGACCTTGAAAAATTTACTTAATGCCTTTGGATATTAGTTTTCTTGATTATGATATAAGGATATTGAATTGGATGTTGTCTATAATCTTATCAATCTCTAGTGATTGCTATGGGAGAAAGTGAAATCACTTAAAATTAGTGCATTAGACCCAATAGGAAGTCATTCAGCATGACAGTTTGAGGTCACAGAGGGCTAGAAACATGACAGCAAATATTTTAAAACAAGCTGGAAATAATTATTGAACAGAACATTATAGTGTTAGCTATATTCTACAGTTTCAGCCAATAAAGCCCTTAGAATAAGAACAAATGGGGCCAGGCGTGGTGTCTCATGCCTGTAATCCCAGCACTTTGGGAGGCCAAGGCGGGGAGATAACAAGGTCAGGAGTTTGAGACCAGCCTGGCCAACATGGTGGAACCCCACCTCTACTAAAAATACAAAAAATTAGCCGGTCGTGGTAGTGCGCACCTGTAGTCCCAGTTACTCGGGAGGCTGAGGCAGAAGAATCACTTGAACCCAGGATGCGGAGGTTGCAGTGAGCCAAGATCACACCATTGCACTCCAGCCTGGGAAACAAAGCAAGACTCCATCTCAAGAAAAAAAAATGTATCTACAAAGAAAAAACATAAAACAGAATTAGCTGAAAAATAGTTATTTTAAGTTGACTAGGCAAAAAAATACCACTGCAATCCAACTTGGATTTAGTTTACAAAAATAGTTGTAATGCGATTCAATCTAAGGTGGTGTTTCCTGCTGGGCAAAGCCAAAAGTTAAAAAAGAATTGATACAACTTTAAAATAGGTCAAGAACTGTGAAATGCATGGTTCTCATCCTAGACTGTGAAAGTGTGAAAAATGAATCGGAATGTAAATACACAAAATGCATATATAATTTTAAGGAGAGACTCAGCTGAGAAACAGGAGATGTAGATTGAGAATGTAGCTTATCTTTGAGATTTAAATACTCGTATTAATTTCTACTAATTGGGAATAATAGAATAAAGAAGCATTTAATCCAAAGAGTTCTTTTAGAAAAATAAATCCTTAAGCAGTGCTACAGAATGACTTCCATTCAGCACAAACACATATAATATTTCATCAGTTTGCTTCCCTTCATAAATGGATCATCTTGTTGCTAAGTGGGATTGCTTAGGGAGGGAGCAACCTAATTCATTCAAAAAGTCACTGGCTGTGTTAAAGACCTTTATACATTTATTCTGTCTGAGAAAACTGCTGGTAAATAAGTAAAAGATAGGGAGTAAGTTGACTAAAAATAATTTTTCAAAAACCATAATAAAACAAGTTTGTAATTTATAATTGTAAACAAATAAAAATGTTATTTAAAAAAGACCTTCATAGATCCCTTTGATTAGAAGATCCACCCTAATTTCAGGAAACAATAACTTGTGAATCTCAGAAATAAAATGACTGGTTGACTTGTTTTCACCTCTTCTCAAGCTCATAGATTCTATACAATGTTTTCATTTTGTTGAAATATTTTTGATAAAATGGGGTCACTCTTGATGCTCTAGATGTGATTGAGCCCCAACTCACCATAGTCTAAATAATATTTATCTTTGAATAACATTATTTTACCTTTAAATAATTTTTATCACCATTTTTAGCTGCCATCTTTTATACTTTATGGTATGTTGGAATTGAAAACCTTGCTCTGACACTAAATAATTTGATGACCTAGAAAAATCAGTTTTCTATGGTCCTCAGTTCCCTCAAGTATAAAATGAACATTCCTAAGATCCCATTCAGCTCCGAAACTCGATGGGTTTGTCTCCTCTCATGTGGATCAGCTGTAGGCTTTGTTCTGTGTATTTACACTTCTATAATCCTTTTGAGCATCCAGTATGGATTTATTCATGAGCAAAATCCAAAAAAAAAGCATAGTATTCTAAATGAAAAAAATTCCAGCTATTCAAATTATCCATTATTTAATCATTTTCTCATTTAATAAACATTTACTGAGACCCTACTAATTGTCACTGAGATAGAAAGCTTCAAGTGTAATGCAGGAACAAATAAGAAAATAATTATAATAGAACATGACAAGGTCATGATAGGGATACAGACCCTGAAGAACAGGTACTCCAGGAGCACAGACATAAAGAAGCCAGATAATTTGGAAGTTTTCTAATTAGATAAAATTTAAGGCTTTCAAAAATAACCTATATCAATAATATATAAATTTTTATTTTTGAAAATCCACAACCAAATGGATGAAGGGTGACTTTTATTTTATAGACTTATTTAAATGGGAAAATACATACACACACATACACAAAAACACACACATTAATGTGGTAAGGCTACTGTGAATATTCAGCAAGCTAACTGGAGTCAATATATCATATGTCTTTGAAAGTATCAACCATAAATAAACCAGAAGCAATGACAAGAGGAGAGAAAAGAGGGCATGGCTGCACTAGTTAAGAACCATGCTGAATATGCACTTTGAAAGGTATACTGATAATTCATTAAAACCATAAAGAGAATCATACATTACGTTTGCTGGATTTGACTACCTTGCCTCTTTATATGACTAATTACCTGTCAAATTCTAATCTAAATTATGAAAGAAAAATTATAGGGTACCTCTAAAGAAAAAATGTGGGGAAATTTCCACAGATCTTCCCCCACTCAAATACATTTCTAGATCAAGTTAAAGAAAGGAATGAGAACTGAATACTTCAACAATGTCTACAGAAGTGAGTGGAATGGAGAACTGAGATAATTACCTAAATAATCCGGGGATAGAGACCTAGAAAGGCAGAATGAGCTTGGGTCTAAATCACCTGGATGAGTGATCTATGTAATTACACTACTTGAACAAATGCTCCATTTTCTATTTACTTTCCAGTTAATTTCATAGTCCAAAAGTACAACCAGGACAGGGTCCTCATCATAAAAGTAAAGTGTTATATTAAAACAATTTATTCAGATGTTTTCAGGCCATAGTGATTATCGGACATCTTTAGAGAAACAGTATTTTGTTTCCTTCATTTTTGTTAAAATATAGTTGTTATGTGTAGCTGATTCCTCTGATTCTCCACATCACATCTGCTTAGCTCACATCTGCTTAGCCCACATCTGATTTCACCTGCAGCTTCAGTGGACAATTTCATGTGAGCTCAGACTCGCCTCATGCTGGCAGCATCTCATTCAAAAATTTGCCACAGTGTCTCTCAGCTTTCGTCCCAGGGCCTTCCCCAATAGCACAGGAATAAGAACATTCTTTCCACATGCCAGAAATGGGAGCTTATTAGCCTGAAGAGTGATTTTTAACCAATGAGGAACAAGAGATGTTATGTTGCCTCTGTCCATCAGGTGGAAAATGCTGGCAGTCATTCTGTGCACTTTTGAGGAAGTTTCAACACAATTGAGCCTCTATTGCCCACAGCGAGGGTCTCAGTTACATACCTTAGATTTGCATATTTATTTTTTCTCCTTCCTACTTTCCTCTCTCTGCTCCCTTACTCCTGCTCCTGATAATTCCCAAATAAACTACCTGGACTTTGGTCTTTATCTTGGGCTCAGGATTTAGGAGAATTTAAACCAAGATAGTGTGATGAATTGTTTTGTGTTCATCAGAATTTCTTCTTCCTGAGTTTAAACGAAAATAATATTTCTCAGCCTCCTGGAAGTAATGGTAAGGTACCTGTGACAGATTTCTGACAAGTGGAATGTCAACAGAACTAACCTAAGCTGTTTTTATAAACCTCAAAGTATAAGGAGAGCAAGTTCAACGTTGAAGGTCTCTCACCATTCCTGTAGCACCCTGCTTTCCTCAACTCTAGATCGAGCACTTAGTGTACTCTACAGAAATTGTTGCTTTATTTATCTTTTCCCTTACTCAAACATCACTAGATCGTTAGATTTTTGCACAGAACCTGTCACAGGAGAAACTTTTAGTAAATGTTTTTGAATGCATAAGTAAATAAATAAAGCCCAACATTTCAGCAAAAGCACACCGAAAATCTCAAGTCACTAAGAAGTTGCAAAAATTAAATCTTACTTTACCCTACATCTATTCTGTTGATTATTTAGCCTTTCTCTATGAGCCTTTCTTATCAACAAATATTTTTGCTCGTCTCTCTCCAAAACAAAACCAAATAAAAACCTTCCTAGATTCTTTTTTATAGCATCCAGGTTACAGGTTATCCTTCTTATTCAATTTCACAGCCAGATGTCTTTAATGAGCTGTCTAAATTCACTGTCGATGCCTCCTCACTTCCTACTCACTCTTCAACTTACTTCATTTTGGCTTGTCTGCACAAGTGTGTTGAAATTCATAAATGTCACTGAAAAATTCCATGACTCTAAAGTGAAAGAATATTGTACAATCTTCATCTTACTTGACTTTTGACCAGCAGCCTTCACAGTTGGCTGTTTCCTTCTCCTCAAAACAGTGTTTTAACTTGATTCCTGTGATATCGCACTCATTTAAATTTCCTCCTGGCTCTCTAGTTGCCTTTTTTCAATCTGTTTGGGGGGCTCATCTTCCTCTACATGTTCCTTGAAATGAGTATTTTTCTAGATTCTTTCATTTTGTCTTGGCACTGTTGTATTATATGGCCTCAACTGTCATTTGTGCACTGATTATTCCCAAATTCATCACGATATTTCTGATTGCTCTACCCATTTACAGATGTCTATTATCTTTCTATCTGTTGGATATATAGTTTTAAATATTCCTCAAACACTTCAGGTGAACATATCAAAAAATGAACCCATTGTTTGTGCACTCAGACCTTAATTTATCACTCCATCTGAGTCTCTTATCTCAGCAGATGGCAGATGAATGCCTAGTAAACAAAAGTAGAAAATTCATAAAACCCTATCCTTTTCTCTTCCAATATCATAAGATGACTACATACCATCAATTCTACTCCCTAGCTATCTCTCAACAGCTATCATTTCTTCATCTTCCCAGCAGACATCCTCTTATATTAGGTCATTATCATCTCTTACAAAGAAATCCAAATTATTATACCTGGCTACTATGCCTACCTTTCATTATATTTCAGTTATCTCTTCAGAAGTCTGCCTTCTCCACTAGACTGAGTAATCTTAGATAACACATAATTTCCTTAATCATTTTTACAATTTAGAACTTGTTACAATAGGCACTTAAACATGTTAGTTGAATAGATGAATAAAAGAATGAATAGATGAAGCCTACTCTGTATTTTTCTCTAATTATTACATTATATACTGTATATATATACAGTATATATACTGCTCCTTTATGTTCTTAGCAGCCTTATGTTCTCGAAGTTTCAAGATCTTAAAAACTTTTCCCTAGGGATTAATATCCAAAACTAGATAAGGAAGTTATACAACTCAATACAAAATAGATAAACAAATAACCTTGTCTAAAAATAAGCAAAGAGCCCAAATAGATATTTTTCCAAAAAGACATGCATATGGCCAATAGGTATATGAAAAGATGTTCAACATCACTAATCATCATGAAAATGAAAATCAAAACCTCCTCGCACCTGTAAGGAAGGATACTATGAAAAAGACAAGAGATAAAAAATGTTTATGAGGGTGTAAAGGGAACTTCTGCACACTGTTGGTGGAAATGTAAATTGGTATAGCTATTATGGAAAACAGTATGAAGATTCCTCAAAAAATTAAAAATATACCATATTATCTAGAAATCACACTTCTGAGTATGCATCTGAAAGAAAGGAAATCAGTATATTGAAGACATATCTGCATGCTGATGTTTATTGTAGCAGTATTCACACTAGCCAAGATAGATAAACAAACAATGTCCATCCGTGGATAAATGGACAGAGAAAATGTGGGATATATACACAGTGAAATATGATTCAGCTATAATAAACAATGAAATCCTGCCATTTGCACCAACATGGATGAATCTTGAGAGGATTATTGTAAGTGAAATCAATCGGAGATGATAAATACTGTGTGATGTTATACGTAGAAATTAAAAAAGTCAAACTCATGAAAACAGAAAGTAGAATGGTGGCTCATAGGGGCTATAGAGGGGGAACAGAGAGTTTGGTCAACATGTAAAAACTTTCAATTATGACATGAATGAGTTCTGGGGGTCTAATTTATAGCATAGTGACTATAATCAATAATACTGCATTATATACTTGAGATTTGCCTAGAGAATAGACACTAAATGTTTTCACCACACACACACACATGCACACACACACATACACAAACACACAAAGGTAACTATGTGAGGTGATGGATGTGTTAGCTAACTTGGTTGTGGTAATAATTTCAGAATACATACATATATAAAATCATCATAGTTTATGTTTTAACAGACACCAATTTTGTGAACCACTGCTCAATAAAGCTAGCAAAAAATTTCATCTTCAATACATAAAATGACCTAAATAATTTCTTGAGAATTGATAAATAATCTGGGCTTTCAAAATATCTTTGTAAAGACAATATCATCATCCCATTTTTTAAAAATCTATTGGTTCAAATAAATATAAGTTTTAAGAAACCAAAGATATTTCAGCTACCATGAGGATATGGGATCAGACAGTTAAAAAAAAAAAGAAAAATTATGAGTTAATTCTGTCAAGCAACTTGAGTGTTTTTTGTTTTATTTTAACAAAATAGGCTAACTTGTTCAAATAAACCAGTTATGTTGACACTGTCTAGCACAATACATTTGCTAGATGTCTAGTTTTTTTATTATTTCCCAATACTTCTGTTTTGCCTTACTTGTATGTAATCAATACATTATAAAGATATTTTTTATTAAAATCACTCAAGGCTTAATTATTTAATTTTATAATAGTTTAATACATCGTGGACTTAACTCTCCTTTTATGCTGTATATGCAGAACATGCAATTTTATTTACAATGTTAAAAAAATATTAAATGATAGTAAACTGCTTAGAGGAATAAATGCTTTCAAGGACATTAGCAAAATCAACTTGAATACAATGAGTCAATTACAAATTATTATCATCTATTCATTAAAATGAAACTCATTAAATGTTCTATCAAACTATGCTCTACTGATTATTATTTAAATTAATTAGAGCAAGAAATTTATATAAATAAATTCTAAATACTGAAGACTTTCACCAATTTAGACTGGCTATCTCTTTAATGAATCAGATTTAACAATGCTTTACAATGTCTGAAGAAAAGTACTTTTGAAAAAATAATGCACTCTTTATTGATTCTATGCACTACAGATTTTTATCTTCAGACTATTGGGTTTTCTATACATAGATATGTGTATATATTTACTTCTGTGAAAATACACAGGCATTCCTACTTAACCTATTTTCAATTTAGTCTGCATCATTTATACCAGAGAGACAAACATTTAACCTCTTGTTCATAGGATCATTTTAATTAATAAGAAGTAATTGATTTAAACAAAATTTTCCCTTTTCCTCGGGTAACTTGCAAATATATTTCTCCCTCTCAGTTAAACAAGACAGAAAATGAATGTGCCCTGGACACAGAGTATTTGGTTATTCTAAAGTAAGGTGACACTCTTACAATTTAGAAGACTCTCCCTATAGTTAGACTTTCATTCTAATAGGTTCAGATCTGATAACATTTGTACATGGATTCACAGGAAAATCATTGTTGGAGACCAACAATATTAAGTAGTTTCAAACATTGCCTATGAGTCATGTCTGAATACACTGTGGATTGTAGACTTTCTGCCAATAGTTGCTATTTGATTTGATCTTAGAAGAATTCTGGCATATTAAACATGATATTTATTTAAGTGTTAAGTTTATACTATGCTTTTGTCATCAAAAGTTCAAGGAACCAAGTGCAGTGTCATGATTTGCCATTATAAAACTAGTCCCATTAAAATTGTGATAACATGATACACAATTTGTTTTTTCTGTAGTGTCTTTGTCTGGCTTTGGTGTCATGGCAATGCCTGCCTCCTAAAATGAGTTGGCAGGAATTCCCTCTACTTCAATTTTTGGGGAAGAGGTTGAGAATAATTGATGTTAGTTCTTCTTTAAATGTTTTGTAGAATCCAGCCATGAAGCTATCTAGTCCTGTGCTTCTTTGATCGGTTTTTATTGCTGATTCATTCTTCTTACTCATTATTGGTTTATTCAGATTTTTTATTTCTTCATAATTCAGTCTTCATAGCATTCTGGGTCTAGGAATTTATCAGTTTCTTCAAGGTTATTCAATTTGTTGATATACAATTATTACTATTAGTTTCTTACAATTGTTTGTATTTCAGTGGCATCAGTCGTAACGCCTTCACTTACATATCTAATCATGTTTATTTGGATAGTCCTGTTTCTCCTAGTCAAGCTGAGCATTTGTATATTTTGTTTATCTTTTCCAAAAAAGTAACAGTTTTGCTGTTTTTTTCTATTGTTTTTCTAGTCTCTAATGTCTGCTCTAATCTTTGTAAATTGCTTCCTTCTGTTAACATTAGGCTTAATTATTCTCTTTAACTCTTTTGAGCTGTAACATTAGATTATTTATGATCTTTATTTTTTGATACAGGCGTTTATCACTATAAATTTTCCTCTTAGGACAGCTTTTGCTGTATCCCATAGATACAGCACAAGGTGTTTCCATTTTCATGTTCCACACAATCTTCTAGTTTCCATTTTCATTTTGTCTGTGACCTATTGATTGTTTAGGAACATGTTGTTCAATTTACCATATTTGTCTATTTTCCAAGATTCCTCTTCGTTTTGATCTCTAGTTTCATTTCACAATGATCCGAAAAGATACTTGATGTGATTTCAATCTTTAAATTTGTTAATATTTGTTTTGTGGCCTAACATATAATCTATCCTGGAGACTGTCCAATGAGCCCTTCAGAATGATATGTATTCTGCTACTGTTGGATGGACTGTTACTGTATGTGTCTGTTAGGTCCATTTTGTCTAACATATAACTCAAGACAAATGTTTAATTATTACTTCTCTGTCTAGATGATCTAAAAGTGGGGTATTATAGTCTCCTACCATTACAGCATTACAGGCTGTCTCTCCTTTTAGATCATTTAATTACTGCTACATGTATTTAGGTGCTCCAATATTTGATGTAGATATAATTACTACGTATTCTTGATGAATTAGCCTCTTTATCATTATATAATGACCTTCTTTGTCTCGTTTTACAGTTTTTCACTTAAAGTTTTTTTTTTTTTTTTTGGTCTGATATAAACATAGTCACTCCTGCTCTTTTCTGGTTTCTAATTGCATGGAATATCTTTATCAGTTTTATTTCGGTGTATACGTGTTCTACTACAAAAGTAAATAAGTAGAATACAGTTGGATCTTGTTTTTCAAAAAATCTATTCAGACACTCTTACTTTTTTTTTTTTTTTTTTTTGCCTTTTGTAAAATGCCAAAGTCATTTTTTCTTTTGTTTTATTCTTTTTTGAAATTTGATTTTATGTTAAGTTCTGGGTTCCTGTGCACCATGCAGGTTTGTTACATAGGTAAACATGTGTCAAGGTGGTTTGCTGCACCCATCAGCCCATCACCTGGGTATTAAGACCCTCATGCATTAGCTATTTATCTTGATGCTCTCCCTCCTGCCACCACTCCAACAGGCCCCACTGTCTGTTGTTCCCCTCCCTGTGTCCATGTGTTCTCAGTTCAGCTCCCACTTATAGATGAGAACATGTGGTGTTTGGTTCTCTGTTCCTGTGTTAGTTTGCTAAGGATAATGGCTTCCAGCTCCATCTATGCCTCTGCAAAGGACATGATATTATTCCTTTTTATGGCTGCATAGTATTCCATGGTGTATATGTACCACATTTTCTTTATCCAGTCTATCATTCAATGGCATTTGAGTTTATTACATGTCTTTGCTATTGTGAATAGTGCTGCAATGAATATACATGTCCATGTATCTTTAGAATAGAATGACTTATATTCCTTTGGGTATATACCCAGTAATGGGATTGCTGAGTCAAATGGTATTTTTGATCCTATGTCTTTTTTATAGGCAAATTTAATATATTTACATTCAAGGGTAATTATCATTAGGTGAAGACTTGCCACTGACATTCTGTAATTTGTTTTCTGATTGTTTTGCAGGTCACTCCTTTCTTTCTTCCTCTCTCGCTCTCTTCCCTGTGGCATAATACATTTCTGTATTCTTTGAATACTATATTTTTATGTTTTGCGCAATTACTATAGGTTTTTGGTTGTAGTTACCATAAGGCTTACAGAAAATATATTTTTTAACTTTTATTTTACGTTTAGGGTACAGATTCAGGTTTGTTACATAGATAGACTCGTGTCATCGGGTTTGCTGTTCAGATTATTTTATCACTGGTATTAAGCCTAGTACCCATTAGTTATATTTCCTGATCCTCTCCCTCCTCCTACACTTTACTCTCTGAAAGACCCTGTGTGTATTGTTCCCCACTACGTGTTAGTGTGTTTATAACAGGCTACTTTAAGCTGATAATAACTTTCCTTTAATTGGATACAAAACTTTACATTTTCACTACCTCCCTATCCTTTTATAATTTGATGTCAAAATTTACATATATTTTGTAATTTGTATTCCTGAACAATTTATTTTAGCTATAGTAGTTATTTTTAGGTTTTTATTTAATCCTCCTAGTAGGGATAAAATTGCTTTTCACACTATACTTAACAGAATTAGAGAATTTTGAGTATGACTATGTATTACTTACACCAATGAATTTTTTCAGGTAATTTTGTTACTAATTAGCAGCTTTTCATTTAGATTAAATAACTCCCTTTAACAATTTTAGCAAAGGAGGCCTACTGGCAATAAACTTTCTTCACTTTTGATTGTCTAGGAAAGTTTTAATTTTATCCTCATTTCTGAATGACAGTTGTGTCTGTAAAGTACTCTTGTTGGGCAGTTCCTTCTTTTGTTCCCTTCAGCACTTTGTATATATCACTCTATTAACTCCTGGCCTGAAGGTTTTCTGCTGATAAATTCCCTGAAAGTTTTATTGCGGTTACTTTAAATGTGATACATTATTTACCTCTTGCTAATTTCAGTGTTCTTCACCTCTGATTTTTGCTAATTTGATTATAATGCGTCTTGGTGCTTTGTTTTGGGTTAAATTGGTTAAATTTTATCCTGTATCTGGATACTGTCATTGTTCCCCAGATTTGGAAAATTTTCAGCTATTAAATACTTAAACATCCTTTCTGGGTCTTTTGTTCTCCTTGAATATCTCTTATTATGCAAAAGGTAGTTCAATTGATAGAGTTTCATAATTCCGATAGGCCTTCTTTATTCTTATATTGTGTTGCTCCTCTGATTGAATAATTTCAGATGTTCTGTTTTCAAGCTCACTGATTCTTCTTCTGTTTGATCAAGTCTGCTGTTCAAGCTTTCTATTGATACTTTTTATTTCAGGTATTGTATTGTATATCGTTAGGATTTCTATTTGTATTTTTTCGTTCTTTCTAATATGTTACCAAAATTTTCATTTTGCTCATGAATTATTTTCCAAATTTTATTTAGTTGTCTACCATTACTTTGTATAGTTTCATGAACTTTTTAAAGATTATTCTGAATTCCTTGTCAGTCATATGATAAATCTTCATTGCTTCTAGGTCCATTATTAGAGCTTTATTAATTTGTTTTGGTGGTTTTACATTTCCCCGATTTTTCACTATCATTGTGCTTTTATGTTGAAGCCTGCACGTTTGAGAAAATGGCAGATTCTTCCAGCCTTTCAGGTGTCCCTGGTGGTGATAGATCTTTACTATTTAGTCTGGCCTGGGCTTCTGTATGAGTTGTCAGTAACACCAAACAGGCAGACCTTGGTGTCAGATTCTCTAGATGGGCTGGACCACCTCCTATGGTCTGAGGTTGAATGGTAATGCAGCTGTATTCCATGGTCTGGTGAAATCAATGGCTAAACTATGCCATCAGGTATGGTTATTGCTAGTAATCTGTGATTTTGTCTGATCAGGTAAAGTTGAAGGCTGTCATTCCTGCCTCAGTGGTACTGTTGTTTGGAATCTGTAGCCGAGCAGGTATGTGTGGTAGACTTCAAGACTGGTTGAAGTCTTTGGGGGTACTGCTTGGTCACATGGGGTGGGAAAACCCAAAGGCTCAGCTCCGTGGTTATGTTTAGACTTGGACTTGCATCCTGGCCTAGGGTAGGCTTCAAATAGAACTGAAATTTGGTAAAGTCACCACTCTGCAGTTGGGGTTGAGTGAAGCCAGATGCTTCCTCTGTGGGTTACTTCTGACCTTCAGTTGCTTCCCAGTCTGTAAAAGACTTAATGTGAGCATTGGAACTTAGTTAGATTACCTATTCACTGCTAAGATTAAGCATCGTCACATGCTCACTCCACATGTAATCACTGACCTGTAAATGCTTTCTAACCTGGGGAAGAATTAACAGGAGCCCCAGAACTTAGATTATCTCTTTACTATTAGAGTTGAGTAGGGTCCAGATGCGCCCTCTATGGGTAATCACCAATGTATGATTGCTTCTCCAGCTGAGGAATACTTAACAAGAGCACCTAGATTGTGTGGGGAAACTCACTAGGGATTCAAAGCTGTAAGATCAATGGACCACGTTTCTAGCATCATGATGCTGTTGGCCAGAAGGTATAGCAATCATCAGGATCCTCACATTGTTAACTGTGTGTCTCACCCCCATTCTTTATTTCTAACTGAACCCAGGTGATCTAGTGCCACTGGTACTCCTAATGTTCCCTGTGGGTTGAGACATGAATGAGCCTCCTTTGAAGGGGCTCAACATGGCAGTGAATCTTCATGGGCACCTCCAACTGACTCTTCCCACTGTAGAAGCCAAAGGACCAGGCACATTCTTTTTGTGTAGTGCTGTGCTAACTAGGAAGAGGCGAAGTATAATCAAAAAGAACCACTCCTCTTAGAATTTCACTGTGGCTTTTCACGGTTTTGCATACAAGTGAGTGTCTCAGTCTTATTGCAACATTCTGGGATATTTGAGATGGGATTCTTGCCTGTGGGTAGTTGATAGTTGAATTACTGAGCTAGGGAGTAAAGCTCAATAACTCCTATTCTTCCAATTTGCTGATATCACTGATCTTGTTTTGTCTTTCCTTTAATTTTATATATATTGAATAATACAGTATGTAGTCTTTTTATACTTCTTTCATGTAGCATAATTCTTACAAGATATATTTGTGTTGCTGAGTTCACCAGTAGTTTATCATTTTCAATATAGAGTATCTTTGCTTTGTATGAATACACCACATTTTGCTTATCCCTTCCCCAATTGATGAAAATGGCTTCTTCCAGTTTTTGGTGATTATGAATACATTTACTCTAACCATTTATATAGATATTTTTGTGTAAATACAAGCTTTATTTTTTTTTACCAGGGGGTGGAATTGCTGTGGAGCCATTTGTTAAGACTATACTTAACTTTATGAGAAAATGCAAAACTGTGTTCTAAAGTGATTGTCCATTCTGCATCCCCACCAGCAATCTATGAGAGATCCCTTCACTTTGCATCCATACCAGCATTTGTTATTGCCAGGTTTTTTATTTGTAAACATTCTAGTACATATTAGTGATATAATTGAGATTTTGCTTTGCATTTCCCTAATTAGGTAGTAGTATTTTTGCCCAGAAATGTATATTCCATTTCTTTTGTCAGGTTGCTGTCAATGTGTTGTGTTGAGTCAATGTAGTCAGTAGCTGGACTCAAAATGCTTGAAGCATTTTCTTGGTAACCCTGTAACACTCTCAGCTTTTGACAAGCCTTGTATGCCTGTGCAACAGAGTGTTCTCTCTCCACATGCTTGCATTCTCTCAGCAGTAGACTGCTTTCACTTCTTACTCAGTAAGAGGTCTGTGCTGTTGGCAGGGGATGTCCTCATTCTTCAATTCCATCCTCAGTTTTTAACACTGTGCACATGAGCCTCAGAGATGGGGATTTCATAATGCTCCTGCCCCCTTTTTCTGGTGGCAATCAATCTCTATGTTTCTGTCATATTAGTCAGTGTATTGGATGGAAGAATGTTTTCTGCCCCTTTTCCAATGGTAGCTAATCTTCTAGGACTGAGAAGATTTTCTACTCTTTTCCCAAAGGCAGATGAGACTTGTGCTTACCTTTCTTCTCGAAATCATAGTTCTTTGTTGTGGGACAGTAGGATTTCCTCCCCTTATTCCTGTAGCAGATGGCTTATGATTGGGATGTGAAGAAAGTCCAGGGAAGTAGGCAAGCTTATCACCACCTATTTGCCTGCAGTACAAATAAAGGGCACCCTGTTAGGTCTTCTGACTTTCAACTTTTCTTATGAGCAGCTAGTGAAGACTCAGGGGAAAAAAGATGTTATGAGTGAGAACAGACTCTCATTTTGTCTGAGTCTTTCAAGTACTCTAGATTAATCAGTAGCTCACAGTAGATATTTAAGAATCCATTAAAATCAAGTTGTTTTCTGGTTACCTGCTTTTTGTTGGCCACTTCTTTCTCCCATGCTCTCTAAAAGATAAAATAGGGTATATTTTTTGCCTCTCTTCACAGGGACTTGTCACTCTTCAGAATTTAGTTCATCCAGTTGCTTTGAAACTTTAGCAAACTTAGGAACTCAGAAATAGGTGTGGTTTTATAAATTATCTGCTTTTCTATTATTGCTAAGACGGAAGCAACACTCTCATCTTTCTCTAGTCTAAGTGGAAATATAACTTCTTTCAATCCATGCTTTTTGTATTTGATCACTCAACTCACACTATTTTTCTTGGGATAGACCATGCTACCTTGCAGGTCACTGCTATGGCTACTGTTATGCTGGGCAAAAGGCACTCTATAGCCATCCCAATTCCTCAAAATATTACTGGTTTTTGCTCCTAACTGAACATGTTACTTCTGAGAAGGTTATGAGAACCCTAAGGTAAATAAGACTTAATATGAACCTTAAAAGGAAGAGAGGTTGAGGATATACTGTCCAAAGGGTATGTGTAAAAAAAAAAATGGATAAGCTTTCTCTCTCACTTTTTCATCCTCTTTACATCTGAGACACGTTAGCATTGATCTAACTATGGCACAACCTTTTTAGGGCACTTTCATCTGATGAGGAGCACTCCCTCTCTCCACAAGGTCTTTTTCTATTTTATGGCTCTGTCTTCATCCAAAATAACTGGCCGTGTAACAACTCCTGTGAGGTAATTTGCATGTGTCCAGAAGGAAACATTGCCAGAGAATAGCCCTCTGGCAAGGCCTTGGATTATACAAATCATAGATTTGTAACCTGCCAAATATCAACAGGCTTTAGCAGTGTTAGTGTTTTCCTACAATTTCCAGCACATGATTTGTACTAGTCTGAAAGTCCATTCCACATTGGATAAATCCTTCTCCTCTCCCAATTGAGCTAATTGATGCCTAGTCATTCTCCAGTTATAAAGTGCATTCCTTTGTCTTCTATGAACACATAGATATGTCTAGAAAAACTGATTTTTAAGGCCTTATCAATTGAAAACATCTCAATGTGAATGAGTATATCATGACCCTTCCTGAGATTCAGGTGAGAGAGAAGAGGTGCAGAAGAAAACATGTGCTTACTGGCATTCTAACTGGGTGGGGTATGGGCAGGCCTTATGAAGACAGAATAAAGAAAGGGGAACAGAAAGGAGAAAATAAAGTCATTGAATATGCATTTCCTGTATTTCACCATGTGCCCAACCTAGCTGGTCATACATGACTATGAGGAAAAAATGTTCTAAATAGACAAGTATCTTGTTAACAGCAGAAATGATGAGCCAGTCATTACCTCGTCAAAGATGACAAGGTTTCTATTTATCCCATTGCTCTAAAAAGAACTCAAGAAAAGAACTTGATGTGAGATAATGAGCAGACATCTGCTCTCTACACCTCATTTTCCTCATCTGAGAAATGACATTAAATTTGAATATTTCTCAGGACCCATCTAGATGTACTGTGATAAGTTTCTAATTTGTGGTGATATTTCATTTTGGTGATATGAAAATTATTACTGTGGATAAATAATATGGAACTGATGTTTTAGACTGTTTTACTAGCTTTGCATTTGCCAGTTAGAAAACCACGTAACAGTGGCATTGATTAGTTATTTCACTGCCTTTCCTTCAGTGATTATTGATCATCTTCCAAGTAAAATTTATTTTAAAACACTAAAACAGTGGTCTTAGAAATAAAATAATGATGAATTGCAATTATTTACAAAAAAAATAACTCTGAGAAGGTTATGAGAACCTTCATCATCTGGTTTCTCATCATCTCTTCTGGCACATGCTACAAGGCACTGCGAAGAAAAACTACACATAGCCTGAGTAAAGAAACAGCTCATATTCTTTTTACATTCAACCTCCTTGCCAGGAGTAAGAACAGCACCATGTGATACAGAAGTAATCCTGTAGTTTCTATAATATTTTACTTATAATATCTTAATAAACAGGTTGTATCAAGGCACAAACATATACTAAATATATATTTACCGTATCGGTATATGGATCTGTCTACCTATCCAATCTTTTATTGACTATCTTCACTTGCACGCTCACTATCAGGAATTTATTTGATGCAAAATTTACTATTAAATCAAGATATGAGCTTCCAATACTGAAGAGCCTTTAACTGGAGAGTTAGGAGCTGTGCTAGGCACATTACAAACATTATCCCACTTAGTATCCAAAACAACCAAATGAGTTCATTATTATTGTACTCACACGTTAAATAACTTATCCAAGATGCACATAGGTAAGTAGATAAAACATGATTTGAAAATGGCTTTGTCTGATTCCAAGGTGAATGTTTGTTCCTTGCTTCCTCTCAGTTTTAATTGGTAGTGTATTTTTGAATATTTTAAATGTATTTTTTTCTGATAACAAAAGTAATACATAAGTGTGGTGGGCAGAATTCTAATGGTGCCTTTCCTCCCCAAGATTCTCACCCACTGATTATTCAATCAAACATGAATTGAGGTGCGACTATGATGGGATTCTGCACATATAATTCAAGTCCCAAGAAAATTGACTTCAATAGATGGAGATTATCCGAGTGGAGCTGACCTGATCAGGTGAAATCTTTAAAAGCAGTGAGTTTCTCTGGCTTGTGGTAGAAGTGGAAAACGGGGAGATTTGAATCATGAGGGAGATTCAATGTGAGAAATTCTGCTACTCACTTTTGAGACAGGGCCTATGAGAAGGCCCATAACAAAGGCCTGTGAGAAGCCTGTAGGAGAGGAGCCTGATACTCCAGCTGAGAAACGGGATTCCAATCCTATAACCGTAACAAACTGATGTAACGTAAGTCATATCTGAGCAGAAGTTTCAAATGTCATTGTGTGGTTCAGATTAAGCTCATAGTACATGCTCTTCCTCTTTAGCACAACAATAGGAATGACTAACACAGGGGCTGTTCCTTTTGCCAAGGTCCCAGAATCAGTACACATATAGAACTGAGTAAATCAGAAATAAGGGAAACTAAGCAGAGTCACAGTAGCTACCACTACCCTGAAATTTATAACATGTAATGCAACTTAAAAGCAGGTGTTTTTTGTAAGTCATTGAGGTTTGGGGACTGTTATGGAGAAAATATACAAGCACAATACACAGTTTTCATCCTGCTTTTTCATTTAGTATTTTGTAATGTATTAGTTATCTATTGCCACTTAAACATATCAACACAAACTTAGTTGATTAAAAGAATACATACTCATCATCACACAGTTTTTGTGTATCAGGAGTTTGATAACAGCTTAACTGAATCCTCTCTTTCAGCATCTCACAAAGCTGTAGTCAAGATGTTAGCCAATCGTGTGATCTTATCTGAGGCTCAACCAGAGGAGAATTTCCTTTCAAGCTCCAATGGTTGCTGGCAGCAATCCATTTTTTGCAGGCTATCAGACTGAGGGCCAAAATTTCTCAATGGCCATCTGCTGAAGATACCCTTCACTTTTTTGCCATTTGGCTTTCTCTATAGGAAAATCTCACAGCATACCAGTTGGCTTCATCAAATCCAGAAAGGGAATTTATGTCCTCTAGCAAGATTGGTGCTATGAACTATCAGCATTATCACAGTAATGATATTCTTTCACATGAACTGTATTTTATTGATTATATGAAAGCCATAGTTACCGACCATACTCAAGGGTCAGGATTATACAACGTGTCAATTTCAGGAGGAAGGGATTATGTGGGGGCCAACTTATGTCTGTTCACCACAGAATTTCTCTTGTTGCCAAATATTCTTCAGAAAGGATGTTTTCTGTACTTATTAAAATGTTCGTGTATAATTTTGTTTTGTTGTGATTGTCATGAAATATGATGAATTGTTTTTCTAGGGTTCACAAAATATATAAATTTTAGTGTTTGCACAATACCTTAAATGAATGGAAAATAATGTAATAATCAGTGTATTGTTCAATAATTAGGTCGTTTACTACTCTTTACTATTAGAATTATTTTGATAATTATGTACATCAATTTGTTCCACATATTTACTTATTTCCTTTATAAACCTAGATGACTCTAATTGAATCAAAGAATATGACTTCTTTTAATGTCTTTAATGAATATTGTCACAATAATTTCCAGAAATGTATAACAATTTACAATTTAAATCCCTATCAGTAATGCATTGTCTACCATAACTCAGCATGTGTGTGTCTTTTCACTGACAATAGGATTCTATACCACAAAATTGTGAAAGATTCTGCCAAAAGTTCCCTAGACCTAATAAATGACTTTGGTAAAGTTTCAGGTTACAAAAGTAATGTAAAAAAACTAGCAGCGTATTTTTTTCTTTCCATTTTTTAAAATTTTACTTTAAGTTCCCAGATACATGTGTAGAACATGCAGGTTTGTTACATAAGTATACGTGTAACATGATGGTTGCTGCACCTACTGACCTGTCCTCTAAGTTTCCTCCTCTCACCCTCGACCCCCCAACAGGCCCCAGTGTGTGATGTTCCCCTCCCTGTGTCCATGTGTTCTCATCGTTCAATTCTCACTTATGAGTGAAAACATGCAATGTCTTGTTATTTGTTCCTGTGTTAGTTTTCTGAGGATGATGGCTTCCATCATCACCCATGTTACTACAAAGGACATGATATCTTTCCTTTTTATGACTGTATAGGATTCCATAGTGTGTATGTACCACATTTTCTTTATCCAGTCTATCATCGATGAGCATTTGAGTTGGTTTCAAGTCTTTGCTATTGTGAACAGTGCTGCAGTAAACATACATGTGCATGTGTCTTTATAGTAGAATGATTTATAATCCTTTGGGTATATAACCAGTAATGGGATTGCTCAGTCAAATGGTATTTCTGGTTCTAGATCCTTGAGGAATGGCCACACTGTCTTCCACAGTGGTTGAACTAATTAACATTCCCACCAACAGTGTAAAAGTGTTCCTATTTTCCACAGCCTCATCAGCATCAATTTTTTCTTGTCTTTTTAATAATCACCATTCTGACTGGCATGAGATGGTAACTCACTGAGGTTTTGATTTATATTTTTCTAATGATAAGTTATGATGAGCTTTTTTATATATGTTTGTTGGCCACATAAATGCTTTCTTTTGACAAGTGACTGTTCAGATTATTCACCCACTTTTTGATAGTGTTTTGTTTTTTGTTGTTGTTGTTTTTTGTAAATTTGTTTAAGGTCTTTGTAAATTCTGGATATTAGACCTTTGTCATATGGGTAGACTGCAAAAATTTTCTCCCATTCTGTAGATTTCCTGTTCAATCTGATACTAGTTACCTTTGCTGTGCAGAAGCTCTTTAGTTTCCTTTGATCCCATTTGTCAATTGTGGCTTTTGTTGTCATTGCTTTTGGTGTTTTAGTCATGAAGTCTTTGCCCATGCCTATGTCCTGAATGGTATTGCCTAGGTTTTCTTCTAGGATTTTCATGGTTTTGGGTTTTACATTTAAGTCTTTAATCCATCTTAAGTTATTGTTCTTTATAAAGTGTAAGGAAGGGTTCCAGTTTCAGTTTTCTGCATATATCTAGTCAGTTTTTCTAGCGCCGTTTACTGAATAGGAGATCCTTTCCCCACTGTTTGTTTTTGTCAGATTCATGGAAGATCGGATGGTTGTAGATGTGTGGTGTTATATCTGGTGTCTCTGTTCTGATGCATTGGGTTATATGTCTGTTTTGGTACCAGTACCATGCTGTTTTCGTTACTGTAGGCTTGTAGTACAGTTTGAAGCCAGGTAGTGTGATGCCTCCAGCTTTGTTCTTTTTGCTTAGGAATGTCTTGACTATATTGGGTCTTCTTTGATTCCATATGAAATTTAAAACCTTTTTTTTTAATTGTGTGAAGAATGTCAATCGTAGTTTGATGGAAATAGCATTGAATCTATAAATTAATTTGAGCAGTTTGGCCATTTTGACTATATTGATTCTTCCTATGCATGAGCATGGACTGTTATTCCATTTGCTTGTCTCCTCTCTTATTTCCTTGAGCAGTAGTTTATAGTTCTTCTTGAAGAGATCCTTCACATTCCTTGTTAGCTGTATTCTTAAGTATTTTATCCTCTTTGTAGCAACTGTGAATGGGAGTTCATTCATGATTTGGCTATGTGCTTGTGTATTATTTGTGTAAAGAAGTGCTTGTGACTTTTGCACAATGATTTTTTATCCAGATGCTTTGCTGAAGTTGCTTATCAGTTTATGGCGTTTTGAGGCTTAAATGATAGGGTTTACTAAATATAAAATAATGTTGCCTGAAAACAGAGAAATTTTGACTTCCTCTAAACCTTTATTTATTTCCTTGCCTGATTATCCTTGCTAGAACTTCAATTACTATGTTGAATAGGAGTGGTGAGAGAGATATCCTTGTCTTGTACTGTTTTCAAAGGAAATGCTTCCAGCTTTTGTCCATTCAATATGATATTGGCTATGGATTTGTCATAAATAGCTCTTATTATTTTGAGGTATATTCCATCAATATCTAGTTTATTGAGATTTTTTAACATAAAGGATGTTGAATTTTACCAAGGGCCTTTTCTGCATCTATTGAAATAATCATGTGGTTTTTGTCTTTGGTTCTGTTTATGTGATGGATTATATTTATTGATTTGCATATGCTGAATTAGCATTGCATACCAGGGATGAAGACAACTTGTTCATGGTGAAGTCTTCGGATGTGCTGCTGGATTTGGTACTCCAATTGCTCATAGGTTTGGTCTTTTTATGAAGTCAGTCTCATATTTATTGGATGCTTTGTTCATTCCTTTTTATTATTTTTTCTCTATTCTTTTCTGCATTCCTTATTTCAGCAAGGTGATCTTCAAACTCTAATATCCTTTCTTCTGCTTGGTCAATTTGGGTATTGATACTTATGTATGCTTCACAAAATTCTTGTGCTGAATTTTTCAGCTCTATCAGGTCATTTGTGTTTCTCTCTAAACTGATTATTCCAGTTAGCATCTCCTGTGAGCTTTTATTAAGGTTCTTAGTTTCTTTGCATTGGATTAGAACATCCTCCTTTAGCTCAGCATAGTTCTTTATTGCCTATCTTCTAAAGCCTTCTTCTATCAACTCGTCCATCTCATCCTTTGTCCAGTTCTGTGCCCTAACTGTAGAGATGTTGCAATCATTTGGAGAAGAAGAGGTACTCTGGCCTTTGAGGTTTTCAGCATTTCTTTCATTTATTCTTTCTCATCACCATGAATTTGTCTAGTATCGATCTTTGAAGGTGCTGATTCTTGGATGAGGTTTCTGTGGGGGCTATTTTGTTGATGATGCTGTTGTTGCTGCTTTCTGATTGTTTGTTTTTCTTTCAATGATCAGGTCCCTCTTCTGTGTGACTGCTGCAGTTAGCTGGGGGTTCACTTCAGGCCCTGTCCATCTGGTTTGCTCCCACACCTGGAGATGGTCACGCGAGGAGGCTGGAGAATAGCAAAGATTGGTGCCTGCTCCTTCTTCTGTGATCTCTGACCTCAAGGGGCACCAACCTGATGCCAGTAGGATTGCTCCTGTATAGGATGTCTGACAACCCCCTGTTAGGGGTTCTCACCCAGTTGGGTGGCGTGGGGAACAGAACTCATTTAATGAAGCACTTTGACTGTCCCTTGGTGGGGGGGGGGGTGTGTTTCAACGGGGGGGGAACCTATTCATCTGGGCTGCCTGGAGTCCTCAGAACTACCAGGAGGAAAGGCTAAGTCTGCTGGTTCACAGAGACTGCAGCTATCCCTCCCACTGGGGCTTAAGTTCAAGGAGATCCGAGTTCTGTTTCTGAAAGTCTGGCTGGAGTTATTGGAGTTCCTTCAGGGAAGCCCTACCCAGTGAGAAAGGATGAGTCAGGCTCAGTCCTGAAGCAGCACTCTGGCTGCTGTCTGCCACAGCCAGAGTGTTGGACTGTGGGGAACACAACTTGGGACCATGCCACTCTGGCTCCAGCAGGGAAACAGTGTGGCCTGGAGCTACAGAGATGGATGCCACCCTTCCCCACCCAGGGAACTTAATGCATTAGGCAGTTGTGAGTCCCAGTGCTGGCTGCTGCCCCTCCCCCAAGGAGCTTAAATGGCTTAGACAGCAGGCAGCAGCTGTGGTGCTGGTTGCCCCTCCCTCTGGGAGCCTGGTAGAATTAAGTAGATTACAGTTGAGAGGCTGTTGAGAATTTGTATAGCTCTAGGGTTGGGAAACTAGGTCCCAGTGGTGTGGGTTCAGGAGTGGCATCTTCTGATCTGTGGGTTGCACAGTTACGTGGAAAAAGCATGGTTTCCCAGGCAGGGCAGCATACTCACTCACCACCTTCCTTGGCTGGGGTGTGTGGGCGCCCAGCCCTGTGTGGCACTCAGGTGGGCCATGCACCACACTGCTCTTTCTTCCTCTCCTTGAATCACATCAGTCACCTTTTCAGTTCTGATGAGAGAACCTGGATACCTTGGTTGCCGGTGAAGAATTCACAGGCTTATTATTGTTCTTTTCTATAGAAGCCTCCGATGGCAGCTGTTTCTAATCATCTATCATGGTTCCACTCCTTGACTTAGACTTTCATTTCATTTTACCAATAGGGTTGACAATTAGCAAAACAATACCACTGATTCTGAAAATAAATATTAATGTTCTATACACCACGTTGGGAAAATCTTTGAGTATGTTTTGCTATCAAACTAATGACATAGTCATCAGTTATTGCTTGGTAAATTTTAGTCATGGGCTGTAGTCTATGACACATCTTTGAGAGGCAGAGTTTGAAGGAGCTAATGCATGGTGGCCAAGCCACCACAGCTTTTGTCTTTTGAGCAATGAGCTTGGGGGAAGAGAGGGCGAGAGACTAGCACAGAAGCTGGCCTTAGCAGCATTTCTGTAAAGCAGTAACATTCATGATGAGAGCTAAATCAAGAATGCAATGCAATTAATAGTAGCCACACAAAAACAAATGTAATACCCAGGAACACATTTAACAATGGAAGGGAAAGATCTCTACAAGGAGAACTACAAAATGCTGCTTAAAAAAAAAAAATAGATAACAGAAAAAAATGTATAAACATTCCATGCTCATTGATTGGAAAACTAAATATTGTTTAAATGGCCATTCTGCTCAAAGCAATGTATAGATTTAAAGCTATACCTATCAAACTACCAACATCATTTTTCGCAGAAATAAAAAAACTATTCTAAAATTTATATGAAATTTTAAAAATTCCAAATAGCCAAAGCAATCTTAAACAAAATGAACCAAGCTGGAAGCATCACAATATTTGACATCAAACAGTACTACAAGGCTACAGTAACCAAAAGAGGATGGTACTGGTACAAAAACAGACACATCAGCCCATGGAACAGAATAAAGAACCCAGAAAGAAAGCCATATACCTTCAACAACTAGATCTTCAACAAAGTTAACAAAAATAAACAATGGGGAAAGGACTCCCTATTTAATGAATGTGGCTGGGATAACTGGCTATACATATGAAGAATGATACTGTACCCCTACCCATCACCATATACAAAAATTAACTCAAGATGGATTAAAGACTTAATTGTAAGACCAAAACTATAAAATTTCTAAGAGAAAACCTAGGAAACACTCTTGTGGACATCAGCATTGGCAAAGAACTTATGACTAATTTCCCAAACCCAACTGCAACAAAAATGAAAATTGACAATTGTAACCTAACTGAAGAGCTTCTCCACAGCAAAAGAAACTTTCAACAGAGTAAACAAGCAATGTACAGAATATATCTAATGAAGGTTTAACATCTGGAATCTATAAGGAACTTAAACAAATCAACAAGGAAAAAACAAATTACCCCATTAAAAAGTGGGCAAAGGACATGAACACACACTTATCAAAAGATAACATGCAAGTAGCTAACAAACGATGAAATGCTCAACATCACTAATCATCAGAGAAAGGCAAATACCATCTCATACCAGTCAAAATAGCTATTATTAAAAAATAAAAAAATAGGTGACAACAAGGCTGCAGAAAAAAACAGAACACTTGTACACTGATAGTAGCAATACAAATTAATTCAGCCACTGTGGAAAGCAGTTTGAAGCTTTCTCAAAGACCTTTAAATGAAAATACCATTTGATCAAACAAGTCCACTACTAGGCTTATACCCGAAGGAAAATAATTTTTTTTAATAAAAAGACACATGCACTTGCACGATGATCACATCACTATTCACAATAGCAAAGACATAGAATCCACCTAAATGCTCTTCAATGGTAGATTGGGTAAATAAAATGTAGTACATATGTACCATGGAATACTACACAGCCATAAAAATGAATAGATTCATGCCCTTTGCAGCCACATAGATGGAATGGGAGGTTATTTTTCTAAGCAAATTAAAGCAGAAACAAAACCAAATACTGCATGTTTTTGCTTATAAGTGGGAGCTAAACAGGTGGTACATATTGACACAAATATGGGGAAAGTAGACCCTGAAAACTACAAGGAGGGGAGAAAGAGGGAAAAGGGTTGAAAAACTACCTATTGGGTACTCTGCTCACTACCTGGTTGATGAGTTCAATTGTACCCCAAACCCCAGCATCACACAATATATCCTTGTAACAAACCTCTACATGTACCCCCCAATACCAAATAAAATCACTTTTTAAATAGTCAGTATACCCATTATGATTTAATACATGTTCCATAAAGATAAAATTGGTTTTCCAGGCTTCTTTCATGAAATCCTAAATATATAATGGCTTATTTCAAGAATGCTTATTTTATTAGTCTGTTGTTGATTCTCAAGGCAATATCACAGTAATTTTAATTACTATTCTTTTAGAATGTGCTTTAAAATATACTAAAATTAGTTTCTAACTTCAATGAAAATAATATATATTTTGCTTTCCATAGGCAATATATTAATAAAACTGCACATTGCATTGATCTTAATACCTAGCTTTATCTGACATAATCTATGAGAACCCAATAAAATAATTCTATGTAATTTCCTCTTGCAATGGAATCATCATTTCAAAGTATACTTTAAAAAAATTAATTTTGTGAGCAATATTGATATTTTATTAAATGGAACCACATATCTACTCTTTGTTAGAGATACTACATAAATTTGGGGAAAGTAGATATTTAAGAGAAAAAGTTCTTTTATGCTTTTGTCTATTCATGAGCATCTTAATTTTATTTATATATTCACAAAATAAGGGAAGCAGAGATAAACTTATGCAGAAATTTTAGGCTCGAGCAAGCCAGAAAGCAGCTATGGAATAAGCACCAGTATGCAAATAATTTACGTTCATTTTTATTACATATACATAAACACATGTAGGTGTAGCTCATGCACACCTACATTTAGTTCTAATGATATTATTTGGATATCTTTAAAATAGACAAGATGATATATTTCCCAAATCTAAAAGCAAGAAATACCATAGAAGACTTAATTCTATTTCTAGTTTTGTCCATTCGATTTTCTTTATATCTACTAGTTAGGGAGCAATATTCTGCCTAGCAGCAAACAAAGCATATAACATGATACTTCTTTATACTAACATATTCAAAAGAATATGCCAAATATTTAATAATAACATTGTCATCACAGTACTCAAAGAAAATAATTTTCACTTATATTAGGAATTTCGTAGAGAAAAATTAGCAACTCTCACTTCTATTTATTATGCTTAATTTTCTCTATGAAATTCCTAATTTAAGTGAAAATTATTTTCTTTGAGTACTGTGATGACAATGTTATTGCTAAATATTTTGCAATTCTTTTGAATATGCTGACAAACTCCTGCTATCCCAACAGTTTCTCAGTCATATATTCAGAAATTGGAGTGATAGTTTTAAATAGTTTTTTTTTATTATTGAGTGACTTATATTTCCTTGTTTATTCAGGGAAAGGTAACTATATCTATATATCTCTACTTCATGCCCTCATTGAACTTTCCCAAACTCTTCTTGTGTATTCAGATTTTGAAACCAAAATGTATTTTTTACTTTTGTGAAATAGCAAAGTTTGCCTAACCAGTGTTCTGTACTCAGTAGAAAGGTATGTAAAGAGATCATGACAATTATAAGAACTTCTATGGATTCTGATTGCATGGGTACTGAAGCTGGTGTGCTCTTAGGAATCTGAAGCAGTCAGAGAGTCAGGGCTCAGGATGGAGCATCTCCAAACTGACAAGCGATATGACATTTTACTACTTGCAAGCCAGACTAGACTATAAACTGCTCCTCCTAGAGGGACAGTGTACATTTATTTTCAAGCATAGAGTCTGGATGGGGAAGAAATCTGATAGAGTAAAGATACTAATATTTATTGAATAAACTATGTGCTAGTCACTATACTAAACAGTAAATGATGTCTCATTTAATCATCAAAATAACACTATGAGGTAGTCACCATGATAGTTAGAATGTCCATACAATTTATTTCCTATAATACAATACTTTGGGGAATAAAATTAAATAGCTATTAATAACTAATCTCACACAATAAACATAACATGGGACTTTCTTGTGAAAACTGAAAATACGATCACCTTATTATAATCCATTATTACAAATAAGAAAACTAAGTTCCACACAAGTGAAGTATTGTCCCTAGGCTCTTCTGCTAGCATATGGCAGATTTAGAACTCCAAACTTCTTGGAGTTAACACTTTATGAAGTAAGCGGTCTGTCAAAAGCAGTAATTCTGAAGATGTCTGATAGAAGATGAAATATTAATAACATTTCACTCTACTCCTTCAATGAAATTCTTTACAAAATGGTAAAAATAATGAGACAGAGAAGAAACCATCGCCTTAAGAGACATAAAAGAAACTTTCACCTTTAATTAAAATAAGATATGATCACAACTCCAAACTGCAACATATATAGAATTTCTGTAATGACAATAGCACTTAGAAGTTTCTTTTATAAACATGTATTGAATGCAAGAATTCAATCAATCCAAACAGTAATATAAAATAAAGAACAAAAATATGAGGAAGCCATGGTACGAAAATGTTGGGAGCAAGTTCTGATTTCGTTAGTATTTGGAATTTTATATGAAAGACTGTAGGAATTACAATTATAGAACAAAACAGAAGAGAAATGTTATAAACACTGACAATGTGGAGATTGTAATAGAGCTGTCAAAAAATCTGGAGTTGGGAGGAGAAAAAGTGAGAGGAAGTTTAGCTACACAGATATCTTCCTTATCCATGGAAAGAAACCAAGAGATGCCATATAAACTTGATACATCAGTAAGTGGATATCTAAGCACACTATTTAAATTTAGGAAGTTAAAGAGAAGGCATATAAAAAACAGAATACAAACCTTCAAAATTACCAACAGAAAAAAAATTAACAGACTTAGACTGTAATATCCTAGTAAATAGTGGAAACAATCCCTCCAAAATAACATCAAAATAAATAAAATGAAAACAAAAACAACCACTTGTTGATGAATAAGGTAAAGCTGCATATAAGACTATCATGGTAACACACAATTCTACATGTATGAACTAATGCAACTACACAAATGAAATAAATGAAAAGAAGTGATAAAATTATACATATTTACAAGTAATATGATTATCCATTTAGAAAACTCAAGAGGCTCATCTGAAACCCCATGCAAAACAATAAGAGAATTCACTGAGGCATTTCACTACAAAATCAGTAGTGAATTCCATGTATATGGAAGTGAATCACATGTAAAACAAAATGAAAGAAATAATACTATACATCAATAGTCATATTATTTAAAACAACTCAGCATAAATATCACAAAAAAATGAACAGCACGTATATAAACTAAAAACTAAATATTTACTGAGATACTTAAAACCAGATTTTATTTCTTTCCAGCTTTTATTTTAGATTCAAATGGTACATGGAACAAGTGTGCAGGCTTTTTGCATGAGTAAATTGTATGTCTTGAAGATTTGGTGTACAGATATTTTTATTATCCATCAGACATTACTTGTCTTCTCTCCACCCTTTACCCTCAAATAGGCCCCAGTGTCTGTTGTTCCTTTCTTTGTGTCCATGTATACCCAAAGTTCAGCTCCCACTTTTAAGTGAGAACATGCACTATTTGGTTGTCAGATTCTGCATTAATTCACCAAAGATAATGGCCTCCAGCTACATCCATGTTGCTACAAAAATTATGATCTCATTCTTTTTTATTGCTGTATAGAGTTCCATGGTATATATCTAACGTATTTCCTTTATTTCTTCCACCATTGAAGGACACCTACGTTGATTACATGTCTTGCTATTGTAAGTACTGCTGCAATGAACATACATGTGCATGTGTCTTTATGGTAGAACAATTTATTTTGCTTCGGGCATACACTCAGTAATGCGATTGCTGGGTCAAATAGTATTTCTACTTTAAGTTTTTCAGAGATCTCTAGACTGTTTTACACGGTGGCTGAACTAATTTACATTTCCACTAGGAGTATATAAATATTCCCATTTATCTGCAACCTTTCCAGAATTTGTTGCTTTTGAATTTTTAATAATAGCTATCCTAACAAGTGTGAGATGGTATCATTGTGGTTTTAGTTTGCATTTCCCTAATGATTAGTGATATGAAGCAGTTTTACTTATGCTTGTTGGCTGTATGTGTACATTCTTTTGAAAAGTGTTCTTGTTCTTTGCCCATTTTTTAAAAGATTGTTTGGTTTTTGCTTGTGGATTTGTTTAATTTTCTTACAAATTCTGGATATTAGACCTTTGTAAGATGCATTATTTTCAAATACTTCCTCCCTTCTGTAAATTGTCTATTTACTCTATTGATATTTTATTTGATGTGCAGAAGCTCTTTAGTTTAATTCGGTTTTACTTGTAGATCTTTGTTTTTGTTGCAGTTGCTTTTGAAGTCTTAGTCATGAAGTTTTTGCATGGACCAATGATCAGAATTGTGTTTTCTACATTTTCTTGTAGACTTTTCATAGTTTTACATTTTAAATTTAAGTACTGAACCCATTTTGAGTTGACTTTTGTATACGGTGACAGGTAGGGGTCCAGTTTTAATATTGTGCAAATGACTAGCCAGTTATCTCAGCACCATTTATTAAATAAGGAATCATTTTCCCATTGCTTGTTATTGTTGGTTTTGTCAAAGTTCAAATGATTGTAGATGTGTGGCTTTATTTCTGGATACTCTAACCTGTTCTATTTGTCTATCTGTCTCTTTTTGTACCAATACCATGCTATCTTACTTACTATAACTTTGTAGTATCGTTTGAAACCAGGTAGTGTGATGCTTCCATCTGTCTTATTTTTGCATAGTATTGCTTTGGTTACTTGGGTTCTATTTTGGTTCCATCTTAATTTTAGAATATTGTCTTCTAATTCCATGAAAAATGTTATTGATACTTTGATAGGAATAATACTGAATATGTAAATTGTTTTGAGCAGTATTGCCATTTTAATAATATTGATTCTTTCTATGCATTTAGCTTGGAATGTTTTTCCATTTGTTTCTGTTGTCTCTAATTTCTTTCAGAAGTGTTTTTGTAATTCTTGTTGTAGAGATCTTTCACTTCCCTGGTTAGCTGTATTCCTAGGTATTTTACTTTTTGTATCTATTGTGAGTTGCATTCTCAATTTGGCTCTCAGTTTGGATGCAATTGATTTCTAGAAATTTTACTGATTTTTGTACATTGATTTTGTATTCTGGACCTTTGGTAAAGTTTTTTTTATCAGATCTAGAAGCCTTTGGGCAGAGACTATGGAGTTTTCTTTGTATAAGACTGTCCCTCCTACAAAATGAGGTTTTCCCTCTCTTCCTATTTTGATGCCTTTCATATTTTTGAAAGGTAGATATTTTGAAACAATTATGAGTTCATAGGAATTTTCAAAGGTATGTACATGGAGGCCTTATGTATGCTTAAACCAGTCTCTCCCAATAGTAAAATCTTCAGTACATTACCACATTACAATTTCAATACTAGAACATTTACATTGATACAATCCAGAGCTTTTTAAGATTCGACACTTTTCTTTTGGCTTTTCTAGGCACTTTCTATTTCCATATGAATATTATAATTATCTTGTCAATTTCTATTAAAAGGTCTTTTTAGAATTTTGATTAGAATTTAGTTGAATCTAGAGATGAATTTGGAAATAACTGCCATTTCACAATATTGAATCTTCCAACCAAAAATCAAAGTATACATCATGATTTTTTTCTTATGTCATTAATTTATCATTGCAATTTTTTGTACCTTTAAGTGCACAAGTCATTTACATCTTTGTTCAGGTTTATCCCTAAGCCTTTAATATTTTAGTGGTATTTTAGATTGCATGGTTCTTAGTTTCAACTTTCAGTTGTTGAAATAAACTTCCAGTCTGCCCTAGGATGAACATAGGCTGAAACATTCTAATATATAAACTTCTAATATATAACTTCTAATATAAAAACATACAATTGATTTGTGTGTTGCTCTCTTACTCCACAATCTTGCTAACCTCAATTATTATAGAAGCATGTTTTTATATTGACTTTTCTACTTCCACTCTCATGTAGTAGTTCACAGATGATACTTGTACTTCTCCCCTTCCAATCTGAATCCATTTTTTTTCCCACTGGACACAATCTCCAGTATAAAGTACAACTATACCCACACTGGTGCACATGTTGGTCTTAGATTGTAGTATCCTGCATGTCAACACTCAGAATAACTTCCAGCACTTCAATATCCATTCCTCCCCGCATTGCACATACTGGGAGAATTCATGTTGGAATCCTACATTTACTATGAACATACACCCTTCATTTGAAACAAGACTAGGATACACAGTAAAGTATGTTTATTCAGTAAAGTTTTGACAGACTGAAAGCCATCATTTCAGATTGGAAACAGGACACTTAAATGAACTACATGGACATTGGGTAAAAGTATGGGTTGAAATTTGCCTGACAGTAGCCTAAAAGTAAATGGTCTTCAAGGTACATATGAAGGAACTGTAGGAGGCAAACGGGATAATTCACATCTCCACCAATAATTAGATGTAGCCACACTAGCTTGAAGGGATTGCAGGTGAGACATCTAAAACACTAGGTCATGGTGGGGGCTGGAAAATAAAAAATAGATCATTTAATAGAAATGGCTGTGGGGAAGAGCTCAAAGGAATCATCCTCTCACTCGATGTGAACCATGAAGATTAAACATGGAGAAATGAGGAGTGGTGGCAGATCAGTTTGGGATGCATCTTCAGGGGATGTTGGAAACAACAACAGCATTTGGTTTTCTCTACATCCCATTCACCCCAACCCCTCCAAGCCCAGGGAGTTGTCAGGGGTGGCACTTTGTGATGTCAAAGCCATCCCAGGACTGCCACTGGCTGGGACACTGCCTGTATGATCAAACAAAGCTCAAGGGCGTGGCTCTGCCTTGTCACCAGGAGGGTATATATAGGGAGGGCAAGAGCTCTGGGACAACCCGCTGGCAAGCTTCACTGTAGCTGGGGATTTATTTACCCTAAAAAGCAGCACAGTAGTAGACATCCTACAAGAAGCCGTAATTATGGAAGATTCAACCCCAAGCTCTAGCGGGCTGAAGAGGAAGCGTCCCTGTGAATCTACTGATAAAGAAAGTGATGATGAGGTAAGATTGTTCAGTTTTGTAGGGAAGGCTAGGGTGAAAGAAGGACACATAGAGAGGGGGCGGCTCAAATAGCAGCACAGAAATATTGCAGAAACCTGTGGAAGTGGGGGGCCAGCTTAATGTCATAGCCCACCACCGCTTACAGGCTGGGGTACCTATAGACATGGGTGGGAGGGATCTATGCAGCATGGTTTGCTGACCAGCAGGTTATTTATGAGATGTTCTTATGATCAGGTGGTTTGGCCCTTTTTCTGGTGGGATATCATTGTGGTGTTCCTCAGAGCTTTGCCAAGCAAGATGTGATAGGGATGTTTCTTTCTTTAGTCGGGCCTTTGTCTGCCTTGTGCTCAGGTGGTTAGGCAGGATGCTGCTCATGGCCTCAACCCCATGGAATGTTTCACTTTGAACAAGGCCTGTAAAATAGCAAAGAGCTTACAAAATGGTGCAGTTTGGACTAACACAGATGACCCTAGCCATGCTCCTCTTGTTCTTCCCCATAGATCCCTACCCTATGGTTTCACCTCGGTTTCTCTGGCACAAACCCCTTTCTCAAACTGCCTTCTTCCTCACAAAGCCCTCCCTGCTATCCAGTCTCTACTCTATTCACCCAAAATAATGGCTTTCTGGCCTCCCCCTCTTTTCTTACCAGAAGCAGGAGACAGTGAAAACAGACTTAGATACTGAAGAAAGTCTGAAGAAGACCAAGAAAACAAAATATTCAACAATATTAGAATCTTCAAACAAGAAGGATGAGAAAATAAATTCAAATCAACTGGAGAATGACCAGAAAAAAGAGAAAGACGCTGATCCAGTCCAAGAGAAGAAGAAGGATGAAGACGACCTAAACTCATCTAAAGAAGAAGTTTCCCAGGAGGAGGAAGATACAGACTTCCAGGAAGAATCCTCACTAGAGGATGAAGACTCAGCCAGCTCCTCTGAAGAAAGTTCAGAGGAGCATGTGGAGTATTAATCCGCTGACAGAAACCAAAGTGGACAAATCATCACCACTGATGATGATGATTATAATAAAATCAAACGTCAGCCACCGACTGTGTATATCTCTGCCTGTTTTCTGATGGTAGGGAAGATGGGAGGGGAGAAGTAGGCATTTGGTAAGGGAGGGGTGTGAGGTTCTGTAGGGTTGGTTGACAGACCCACAGGTTAACAGTTAGCCAGACATTGTAACTAAGGACTAGGGGAGGTCTGATTCTTGGGGACCATTTTTCTTCTTAAAATTTTATCTCACAGGAGAGGAAGAAAAGGGCTTGATGTTTCTTGGAGTGTATGAATGTGTAGAAGGGCATATAAAGAGTTCTGTGTTGGCTGGATGCAGTGGATCACACCTGTAATCCACACACGTTGGGAGGCCGAGGTGGGAAGGATCACCTGAAGTCAGGAGTTTGAGACCAGCCTGGCCAACATGGCGAAACCTTCTCTCTATTAAAAAAAAAATCACAAAAATTAGCCAGGCATGGTGGCAGGCACCTGTAATCCCAGCTACTCAGGAGACTGAGGCAGGAGAATTGCTTGAATTCTGGAGGCAGAGGTTGCAGTGAGCCAAGATCAGGCCACTGCAGTCCAGCCTACATGACAAAAGTGAAACACCATCCAAATAAAAAAAAAAAAAAACCCTAAAGACTTCACCAGAAAACTGTTTGTTAGAATTGATAAATGAATTAAGTTGCAGGATACAAAATCAACATTAAAATTTAGTAGCATTTCTATGTATTAGTAACAAATAATCTGAAAAGATAATTATGAAAACAATATGATTTAGAGTAGTAACAAAAGAATTAAATACTTAGGTGTAAATTCCACTAAAGAGGAAAAATATCTGGATAATGAAGACTGTAAAACACTAATAAGAGACATTTAAAAGACACAAGTAAATGGAAAGAATTTTCATGTTCATAAACACTATGAAAACGTCCATATTACTCAAAGCAATCTAAAGTCTTATTGCAATCCCTATCAAAATGCCAATGCTATTTTTAACGTGGATGAAAACAATGTTATAAATTTTTTGCAGTACTGCTTTTCTGGCTGGAAACGTCCGTGGCCAGGGACACCTTTGCCCACATTCCTTTCCTGTGTCCAGGAAGAATGAGGTATGCACAGAAACAGAAAGTGAGAAAGACGAAGAGGAGCTTTACTCAGTATTAGAACAGCTCAGAGGAGACCTGCAGTGAGTAGCTCCTCTCTGTAGGCAGGGCATACTGTCATCTTTGCGGTTCTCAGAAGAGAAGAGGTTGAAGTGTGTGGATCCTCTCTGCCAGCAGGGCATCCTGAGGAGTGTTTAGCTTTCAGCAGAGAGGAGGCCCTGGAGAGAATAGCATCTCTCTGGGCTGATTGTCCTGATGTCTGCTGCTCCCAGCAGACAAGAAGCCTTGGAGAAGGTGGCCCCTCTCTGCAAGCATGTCATCCCAATGTCTGCAGCTCTTAACAAAGAGAAGGCCCTGGAGAGGGTAGCTCGTCTCTCCAGCTGGTCACCTTGGTGTCTACTCTGCTCTGGTTAAGTCTGGGGTTTTCATGGTCTTCAGAGGGATAAAGTGCATGGTGATTCCTCCATGGACAACCATGGGCGGGCCCAGGAAATAGCACCATGGGTTCTCCTTCCCATCCACAGTACTGGCAGAGGAGCCCACGAGCTTCAGGACTTTTCTAGCCTGAAGGTGGAGCGTCATCAGGAGCCTGCCCTCTTCTGCCCAGAGTCTGTCTGCCTTCCACCGCCGTTCATGGTACCCATACTGTTTGTGCCAAGTGGTACCTGCAGGCCAGCACTGTTATGCACCCCCACCCCCTGGTACCTCTGCTTCCCTCCTATATTCATCTGTGCCCCAAATCTGGAGGGGTAAATGTGGCAGGGTCCTAGAATGTCAGCACTGGCCCAAGCGTGCACTCACCCAGCCAGGCTGCAATAGCACCAGAGCTCAGCCCCAACTTTGTTCCAAGACCAGAGTGGGCTCTGATAGTGGGGAGAGGCCAGGCAATAAGAACAGGAACTTCTGAGCCTGTGAGGGCTAAGGAGACCTTCCCAAGTCCCTAAGAGTACAGAGAATCCTGGGTCTGCAGCCAGGTTTGGATGACTTGCAGCTGCACCCGGGGACCTCCTTCTCAGCCAACTTGAAAGGGGTGGGGCTCCCACTTGTCCCCAGCTCCTGCAGGCTCTGTGGAGTGTGCATCCTCACCCACACCTCTGATACTGGAGCAGGTGCCAGCAATGGGAAGAAGGCCGGCAGTGGGAAAAGGCACTTCTGAACGTGAGTGGTAGAAGACCCTCCCAGGTCCCCAGTAGCACAGAGATACCCAAATCTGGAGCTGTCGTGAAGCTCCAGCCTTCTCTGTGGAGCAGGAGGTCCAGGCCTATGGGAACAGGGCTCCTGCCTGCTCAATGGAGTGTATAGCCCTCCCTGCAGCAGTGGCATCTTGGCAATGGCCACTCTAGGTGAGCCACTGCTGCCATCAAAAATAATACTTCATTTACTACGGAACCAAAAGAGAGTCTATATAGCCAAAACACTCTTGAGCAAAAAGAGCAATGACAAAGGCATCACACTCCCTGATTTAAAAAATATTACAAAGCTACAATAATCAATGCAGCATGATACTGGCACAAAGACAGACAGACAAATGGAACAAAATGAAAACCCCAAAACTAAACTAAACTATTTATGGTCAACTGATTTTGACAAAGGTACCAAGAACATACAATGGGGAAAGAAGAGCCTTTTCAATAAATGGTACTGAGAAAACTGGATACACACAGGCAGCATAATGAAATTAGTCCCTTTTCTCACACCATATAGAAAATTAAATCAAAAATGAATTGAAGACATTTTGAACTTTTAATAGAAGCACAGGGGTGTATGTGCAGAATGTGCATGTTGGTTACATAGGTGAGCATGTGTCATAGGGGATAGTTATACAGATTGTTTATCACCCAGGTATTAAGCCTAGTATCCATTAGTTAGTTAGTTTTCCTGATCCTCTCCCTTCTCTTACCTTCCACGCCCCAGTAGACCCCAGTGTACTTTGTTCCCCTCTGTGTGTCCATGTGTTCTCATTATTTAGCTCCCACTAATAGCTGAGAACATGCTGTGTTTGGTTTACTGTTCCTGCTTTAGTTTGCTAAGAATAATTGCCTTCAGCTCTAGCCATGTGCCTGCAAAGTACATGATCAAATACATAAAGACAGAAATACCACTCAGTCCAATATTATTGTTGGATATATACCCAAAGTAATATCAATAACTCTATTATAATGACACAAATGTGTATGTTCATTGCAGCACTATTCACAATATCAAAGACATGGAATCAACGTAAATGCCCATCAATGATAGACCGGATAAAGACAACAAAGTACATACACATCCTGGAATACTATGCAGCCATTAGAAATGAATACTTAAATAAAATATCTGAAACGCTAAAACTACTTCTAAAAAAGCATAAGGAAATAGCTCCATGCCATTGCTCTTGGCAATTTTCGTTTGGATATAATCCTGAAAACATAAGCAATGAAAACAAAAGTAGACCAATAGAATGGCATCAAACTGAAATGCTTCTACACACCAAAAAGACAATTAACAATGTAGAAGGACAAACCACAGAATGGAACAAAAATCTGCAAACCATACATCTGATAAGGGATTAATACCCAAAATATATATGAAACTCAAGAAATGTAATACAAGAAAACAAATAATGTCATTAGAAACTGAGCAAAGAACCTGAACAGATATTTTGTAAAAGACATAGAAATGGAAAATCAGTACATTAAAATACATAGAATTACCAATCATTAGGGAAATACAAATTACAACTAAAATGAAATATCTCTTCACACTGTTACAATGGCTTTAATAAAAAGATGAAACATAACGTGTGTTGGGGAGAATGCAAAGAAAAGGGAACTCATATACGGTTGGTGGATTGTAAATTAGCATGCCCAATATGGAAAACAGTATGGAAGTTCCTCTAAAACCTAAAAGTAGAACTACCCTATGACCCAGTTCTTCAACTTCTGGATATGTTCTCAAAGAAACTGAAAGCAACACTCCCATGTGCAGTGCAGCATCATTCCCAGTAGCCAAGATATGGAAACACCCTAAGGGTCCATCAATGGATGAATGAATATCAATGATAGACTGGATAGAGAAAATGTAGCATGCAGCCATAAAAAAGGATGAGTTCATGTCCTTTGCAGGGACATGGATGAAGCCAGAAACCATCATTCTCAGCAAACTGGCACAAGAATAGAAAACCAAACATTGCATGTTCTCACTCATAAGTGGGAGTTGAACAATGAGAACACTTGGACACGGGGAGGGAAACATCACACACTGGGGCCTGTCAGGAGGTTGGGGGGGCTAGGAGAGGGACAGCATTAGGAGAAATACCTAATGTAGATGACCAGTTGATGGGTACAGCAAACCACCATAGTACATGTATACCTATGTAGCAAACCTGCACATTCTGCCCATGTACCCCAGAACTTAAAGTATAATAAAAAATATAAAATATAATATATATATACACATTAAAATACTCTTCAGCCTTGAAACGGGAGAAGAGATTATTTTTTTATTTGTGTATATTTAAAGTGCAGTTTTGTTGCATGGATGTATTGAGTAGTGGTGAAGTCTGGGCTTTTAGTGCAGCGACCACTTGACTAGTGTACATTGTATCCATTACATAATTACTCATCAATCACCCCTATATTAGGCCATGCTTGCATTGCTGTAAAAAATACCCAAGACTGGGTAATTTGTAAGAGGAAATAGGTTTAATTGGCTGATCCTTCTGCAGGCTGAACAGTAAGCATGGTGTTAGCATCTGCTTCTAGGGACACCTCAGGAAACTCAATCATGACGGAAGGTGAAGGGTGAGCAGCTTTCTCATATAGTGGGAGCAAGAGCAAAAGAGAGTGCAGGCGATGTGCCACACAATAAAACAGCCATATCTCATGAGTACTCACTCAGCATTGCAATGACAACATCAAGCCATAAGTAATATGACCCCATGATCCAGGCCTCATATTAACATTGGGGATTACAATTCATCATGAAATTGGGGTGGGAACACATGTCCAAACTATATCATTCTGCCCCGGCCCCTCCTAAATGTCATGTCCTTCCTACATTGCAAAACATAATTATGCCTTTTCAACTTTTCCCCAAATTTTAACTCATTCTCTCATTAACTCCAATGTCCAAAGTTCCATTAGAGAGGAAACAAATCTCTTCGACCTATAAGCGTATAAAATCAAAACAAGTTATTCACTTCCAAGATACAATGGGGGTGCAGGCATTGGGTAAACACTGACATTCCCAAAGGGATAAATCAACCAAAAGAAAGAGGCTAGAGGCACCATGACAATTCAAAACCCCGCAGCACAATCATTAAATCTTACAGCTCCAAAATAATCCTTGAGTCCATGTCCCGCATCCAGGGCATACTAATGCAAGGGGCCAGCTCCTAAAGTCAGCTCCAGTTCAGCTCCTGTGCATCTGCAGAGTACAGGCCCCATAGCTGCTCTTATGGGCTGGAGTGGTGTGGCTGTGGCTTTTCCAGGACCAGGGTGCAAGCTGCTAGTGGGTCTAGCCATTCTAGAGTCTGAAGGATGGTAGTTTTCTTCTCACAGCTGCACTAGGCAGTACTCCAGTGGAGACTCTGTGTGGGGCCTCCAACCCTACATTTCTCCTCTACACTGTCCTGGTACATGTTCTCTGTGAGTGCTCTACTCTTGCAGCAGCGTTCTCCCAGGACACCCAGGCTTCTTCCTACATTCTCTGAAATCTATAAGGAGGCTGCCAAGCCTCATCACTCTTGCACTCTGTGTACCTGTAGGCTTAGCACCATGTGGAAGACACAAAGGCTTATGACTTGCACCTTCTAAAGTAGTGACCTGAGGTGTACCTAGGCCCCTTTGAGCCATGACTAAAGCCAGAGTGGCTGGAATGTGGAAAGCAGTGTCCTAAGGCTGCTCAGGGCAGTATCACCCTAGGCCTGGCCCCTGAAACCATTTTTTTTCCCTAGGCCTCAGGGCCTGTGATGGGAGAGGATGCTGCAAAGGTCTCTGAAGAGACTTCTAGGCCTCTCTCCCATTGTGTTGGATATTAGCACTTGGCTCTCTTTTAGTTATGTGAATATCTCTAGCAAGTGGTTGCTCCATACTCTGCTTAAATTTCTCTCCTGAATAAACTTTTTCTTTCTCCAACATGTGGACAATCTTCAAATTTTCCAAACTTTTATGCTCTGCTTTCTTTTAAAATATAAGCTCAAACTTTAAGTCATTCCTTGGCCTCCACATGTGACTTGGGTCATTAGTAGCAGCCAGGTCACATCTTGAACACATTGCTGCTTAGAAATTTCATCTATCAGATACCGTAAATCATCACTCCCATGTTCAAACTTCCACATATCCATAGAGCATGAACAGATTGTACGGAAGCTCTTTGCTAAGGTATAATATGTGTCAGTTTTGCTCCAATTCCCAATGAATTCCTCAGTTCCATCTGAGACCTGATCAGCCTGAACTTCACTGTCCATATCAATATATTAATTTTGGTCACAACCATTCAACCAGCGTCCATGAAATCTCAAACTTTCTTCTGACACCTCCAAACTCTTCCAACCTCTGCACGTTCCCTAGTTCCAAAGCCAGTTTCACATTTTCATATATCTTTATAGCCTCAACCATCTCCTCAGTATAAATTTTCCATATTTGGCCATTCTTGCATTTCCATAAAGAAATATCTGAGACTGTGTAATTTATAAGAAAAGTAGTTTAGAGTTAGGGATCCAAGATGGCTGATGATTAGCAGCTCGGGCACGTACCTCCCAGTGAAAGCGCAAAGAATGAGAGGACACCACACTTTCAGACAAATATTAGTTGCTCACGGACCAGGAGATTCCCAGTGGAGGAGCTCCACGGGTCGCCAGGGCGACTCTTGTGGCCGGCGTGGCGGTTTTGCTGGTGCCTTAGCACGCCAGTTCTTGGTGCAGAGTCCGGAGATTCCCGGGCAGAAAAGCACCATCAATCTTAACACCGCTGTTTTGGCCGGCTCAGTGGATTGCTCAGATTTCGGCGCAGGGAATCAACAAGTTGGACGTCAGAGACCCAGTTAGAAAGTCGGTAATTATAAAGACGACAGACGGACAAATATATAATGAAGGGAAGAAACCAGCGTAAAAAGGTAGAGAATACTCAAAATCAGAATGCCTCTCCCTCTACAGGGGATTGCAATTCCTCATCAGTAACGGAACAAGGCTTAATAGATTACACGTGTGTTCCAATAACAGAAGCAGGTTTCAAAACGTGGGTGATAAGAAACTTCTGTGAATTAAAAGAACTTGTTCTAACCCAATGCAAAGAAACTAAGAACCTTGAAAAAAGGTTTGACGAAATGTTAACAAGAATGGACAATTTAGAGAAGAATATAAGCGAATTGATGGAGCTGAAAAACACAACACGAGAACTTCGCGAAGCATGCACAAGTTTAAACAGTCGAATTGATCAAGCAGAAGGAAGGATATCGGAAGTCAAGGACCAGCTCAGTGAAATGAAACGAGAAGACAAGAATGCAGAAAAAAGGATGAAAAGGAATGAGCAAAGTCTCCAGGAAATATGGGACTATGTGAAAAGACCTAATCTACGTTTGATAGGTGTACCTGAATGTGATGCAGAGAATGAATCCAAGTTGGAAAATACTCTTCAGGATATCATTCAGGAAAATTTTCCCAACCTGGCAAGGCAGGGTAATATTCAACTCCAGGTAATACAGAGAACACCACAAAGATATTCTTCAAGAAGACCAACCCCAAGGCACATAATCGCCAGATTTATTAGGGTTGAAATGAAGGAGAAAATACTAAGGGCAGCCAGAGAGAAAGGTCAGGTTACCCATAAAGGGAAACCTATCAGACTCACAGCAGATCTCTCAGGAGAAACCCTACAAGCCAGAAAAGAGTGGGGACCAATATTTAACATCCTTAAAGAAAAGAACTTTCAACCCAGAATTTCCTATCCAGCCAAACTAAGCTTTATGAGCGAAGGAAAAATTAAATCTTTTGCGAACAAACAAGTACTTAGAGAGTTCACCACCACCAGGCCTGCTTTACAAGAGCTTCTGAAAGAAGCACTATACATATAAAGGAACAACCAATATCAGCCTTTCCAAAAATATATCAAAAAGCAAAGAACTTTAACACAATAAAAAATTTACATCAACTAATGGGCAAAACAGCCAGCTAGCATCAAACGCCGGTATTAAACTTATATATATTTTAATTGGATAAAAAGCCAAAACCCATCGGTATGCTGCATCCGGGCCCATCTTACATGCAACAATACACAAAGACTCAGAGAGAAGGAGGAAGATTTACCAGTCAAACAGAGAGTAAAAATAAACAAATAAACAAAAAGCAGGCGATGCAATTCTCGCCTCTGATAAAGTAGACTTTAAAGCAACAAAGATCAAAAGAGGCGAGGAATGACATTACATAATGGCAAAAGGATCAATGCAACAAGAAGAGCTAACGATTCTATAGATCAACGAGATAGAAAATTAACAAGGATATTCAGAACTTGAACTCAGACCCGGAACAAGTAAACTTAATAAACATTTATAGAACTCTCCACTTCAAATACACAAAACATACATTACCACCTCACACCTATTCCAAAGGTGACTATATAATTGGAAGTAAATCACTCCTCAGTAATCGCATAGCATTTCATAGGTTTAAATTAAATATTGGTTGGCTGTTTGTTTGTTATCTTCTTCCCTTATTCCTTCCTGACTACATCATTAAGTATAATTATCAGTATAAAAGAGGTTTTCAATACCCATTACTAAATTGTATTCTAGCCTGGGCAAGAAAGCAATACTCCCATTCTCTCTCCCTCTTTCTTTTCCTTTTCCCTCCTCCCTATTCTCTCTCTCTCTTTCTCTTCCTTTTTCCTCCTTCCTATTCTCTCTCTTTCTCAAAAAAAAAAAAAAAAAAAAAGAAAAGTAGTTTAATTGGCTGATGTTTTCACAGGTTATACAGGAAGAATTATGCTGGCATCTGCTTCTTGAGAGGTCCCAGCAAGCTTTCTTTCATGGAGAAGGCAAAGGGGGAGCAGGCATCTCACGTGTTGGGAGCAGTAGCAAGACAGAGTGGGATGGAAGGTGCCCCACAGTTAAACAACCAGATCTCATGAGTACTCACTCACTACTGCAAGGACAGCGTCAAGGCATAAGGGATCTGTCCTCATGGCCAAACACATCTTACCAGGTCCCACCTCAAACACTGGTAATTTTATTTTAACATGAGATTTGGTCAGGAACAAATATCCAAACTGTATCAACACCCCTCCCACCATCCCACCCTTCCAAGCCTTTGATGTTTATTATTCTATTCTCTATGTCCATATACATGTGCACACATTATTTAGCTATTACTTATGAATTAGATTGTATGGTATCTGATTTTCTATTTCTGAGTTATTTCATTTAAGAGAATGGCTTCTAGTTTCATCCATGTTGCTGTAAAATACATGATTTCATTATTTTTTACGGCCAAATAGTATTTCAAGGTATACATACACTACATTTTCTTTATCCAATTACCCACTGATGGACATGTACATTGATTTAATATATTATCATGAATATTGCTGCCATAAACCTATGAGTGCAGGTATATTTTTATATAATGATTTATCTTCCTTTGGGTAGGTACCCCATAGCGGGATCACTGAATCAAATGGGTAGTCCAATTATTAGTTCTTTGAGAATTCTTCATACTGTTTTCAATAGAGCTTGTGCTAGTTTACAGTACAATGAACAGTGTATAAGCATTCCCTTTTCTCCATGGTCTCACCAACATCTGTTATCTCTTGACTTCTTAATAATAACCATTTTGACTAGCGTAAATGCATATGTAATTGTGGTTTTAATTTTCATTTCTCTGATGATTAACCATGTTAAGCCTTTTTTTCTGTAATTTGTGACTACATGGATGAATATGGTGGCCATTAGAGTAAGTGAAATAATCCAGGCATGGAAATACAAATATCACATGATCTCACTTCTATATGAAATCTAATAAAGTTGAACTCACAGAAATAGAGTGTGGAACAGTGGTTATCAGAGGCTGGGGAGGGCTTTAGGAGGGAGAGAATGGGGAGATTTTGGCCAATTAATACAAAGTTTCAGGTAGATAAGAGGAATAGGTTTTGAAATCCATTGTACAGCACTGTGATTATAGTCAATAGTAATGTGTTATATATTTGAAAATAACAAACATAAAAATGTCTCAACATAAAAAACAGTAGATAAGAGATGTGATGGATGTACTAGCTTTTTAAATTATGACACTTTGTATACATATATCAAACATCACATTGTGCCCCCAGATGCATATATTGATAATTATGATTTATCAGTTAAACATAATATTAATAATATTTTAAAAAGTCAAAACAATAGTGCTAGAAACTAGTTCAGTGATTGGTATGGTCCAGCAGGGGTATGACAGGAAATTAACAGACATAAGGGAAATTTAGGGGCTGATGAAAATATTCTCTGTCATAACTGTGGTGAGTGGCTACATGATATTTGTCAAAGGTCAGCAAATTGTATACACAAACAGTAGGTAAATTTTACTGAAGGTGAAGTATACCTTAATAAATCTGACTTTAAGAAAGAAATAATCAAGAGCAGAGAGTCAGGATAAGGAAATTAAAGATTGGAATCTAAGTGGATAAACTTCTATGGGATGTAGAGATAGCAGAAAGGAGTCTGGAAGAATACTCTGGACTATGGTTTAGATATTCACAGTAACTTCTTATGCGGTGCCATTGATTTCTGGTAAAAACATTTTAGAAGCAGTTTACAGGGCTGACAGAATGGTCAGACAGAGCCATAGTATCTGCAAAACACAGGGAAAATATTTGTAATTTCAACCATATCTGAATCCCTGTGATGCATATACTCTAGCAGATATGTATGGCCACCAGATGATTCTCAGTACTCTCTCAATATTATACACTTTTAATTATTTTAACTAAGGACATTTAGTCAATATGTATCATAATCTAATGTTTATACATTCACATAATTTTTTATAAATATATATGCAATCTGAAAATATTTATTTTCTCATTATTTGTGTTCTGATTTGGGAGTTGAGAAAAATAGTAACATGTTTCCATGCTCTAGTAATTCTATGGTGAGGTATTTCTTAATCTCCTTGATGAAAACTGCTTGAACGGAGATCTACCGTACAGTATACTAGGAAATTTACAAGAATCATCTTACGGTTCATGATTGAATTAACTTACAATCGATGATTGGATCATCTTACAATCATCATCAAATAGCTTTGAAGTATATCTTACCTTGACAAATGAATAAAATGAGGCTACTAAATATTAAATAACTTTTGTATGGCTATACAGAGACTAAGTGCTCAAGCCATATGTATTTGACACCTCAGTTTGTACTCTTCCTACCTTGCCCTTGAGCCTTTACATGAGGCTAAGAGAAGGCTGGGTACCTTTATAAAAATTCCCACAGTACTACCCAAGTATTTCAGGAGATAAAAAGACTTTATCAATTATTTAGTCTAACTTCTGTTTATTACAGATGGGTTACTTAAATTGGAGAGTGTATTAGCAACTTAGCCAAGGTCATGGGGCACATATTAAAACAGCTCACTTAGAACCTAGATCCAGTAACTTCCAATCAGATATATTTTTTTCTATTTCTGTTTAGGACCACTCAACAAAATGCTGATCAGACCAAGGAAATAAGCTGGACTCTAATACAGCCATGAAGCTGCTCCTCTTGTCAAAAAAAAAGTATATGTATGTATGTATATGTGTGTGTGTGTGTGTGTATATATATATATATATATATATATATCTGCTCACCATGGAAGTAATGTTGGAAAGTACAACCAAATTCATAATGTAAAAAGAATTTCTATATTCATAATCTGCTAAGCATATGTCAATGATGCTATCTTTACCATGAAACCATCTCTATCCACCTAACAATTTTACAAAAAGGAATCTCTTACAAGGATCCCGAAGGTGGAATGAAACTAGATGCTAAAAAATGGTGAACTTTCTTCTAACAAATTATCTACAGAATCTCCCAGAGAAACTTTTTATCATAGTCTAATCTCTAAAAAATAGGAATTTTTTTTAATGCTCATCATCACTGGTCATTAGAGAAATGCAAATCAAAACTACATTGAGATACCATCTCACGCCAGTTAGAATGGCGATCATTAAAAAATCTGGAGACAACAGATGCTGGAGAGGATGTGGAGAAATAGGAACACTTTTACACTGTTGGTGGGAGTGTAAACTATTTCAACCATTGTGGAAGACAGTGTGGCGATTCCTCAAGGACCTAGAAATAGAAATTCCATTTGACCCAGCAATCCCATTACTGTAAATCACACTGCCACATATGCACCTATGCAACAATCTTGCATGTTCTCCACATGTACCCCAAAACCTAAAATGCAATAAAAAAAAAGTTAAAAAAATAAATAAATAAACAAAGCCTCTAAAAAAAAAATAGGAAATTTTTGGGAGGATCAGTGTCATAAACAAGACATTTATTAACTCTTACCATGAGCCACACACTGTTCTAAGGTGTTTACATATATTACATTTTTTATCTTCATCATGATTCTATGAAGCCAACATTATTATGCTAATGTTACAATTGAGGAAACTGAGGTGAAGGCAATTTAAGTAACTTGCCCAAAGTCATACAATGATAAGAGATGGAGAGCCAGGCAGGGACTTTAGATTTTGCATTCCTACCCGTCACACCACACCTGAAACCTTTTGATACATTTATAGTATGTTTGAAGGGAGGTTCAACTCAATTTTAAAATCAATTATAACCAGTTAAATCTATTCTGAAATACTTCCCTTTCAGTCAGGTTTCCAGGTTTCCTGTGGATATAATTAATATTATTAATAGGATGTAGCTTGTGGAACGAGCTCCCATAGAAGCAAGAGGCAAGACGTGAAAGTTAACAAAGACTTTTATTTGATTTCTTTATCTCTCACTTACTGAGCAATTTATTTAATTGTCTTAGCCTCAGTTCTGTAGCAACAAAACCAACATAATTTTATTGGCTTTAGGATTTCTATGTATGCCATTCAGAGTGCTAGTATGATTCACCCTCAAAAGGAGTGATTGGAAAGGTTCAGTGAAGATATTATTCATAAGACGTGGGAAACCAGCAAGGCTTCTGATCAATAGTGAGGAGCCGTTATCACTCCTAAGCTTGAAGGATCAAAGAAAAGGAGTTATAAGAACCTAAAGAAATTGTCTTTCACTGTGAATAACATAGGCTGCCTAAGTGGAGCTGGCAGCATTAGTTGATGGACACCCACAAGTTCTTGGTAAACATATGGGAGGAACCTAGGAGAATAGATTCCTACCCTTCTCTCCTCCCTTGCTACAATCTCCTGCATCTTTTTCACTGAACCCAGCAGAAGCCAAAGGGGAAGGGAACCAAGCTGTTGCATCCAATACAAATCAGCCCCCCGGGGTACCGGGAAAAGAAAGGTGAAGAAAGGATCCACAGGACACACACGGATAACATTGTAAGATGAACATTACACGTGAAAAAGCTGTAATGCAGCATGGGCTTAATAATTATTAATTTATTTTTTCCTCTAGTGGTCATCTTTTGTTTCTGCCAGCTCTGCATTGCATCCTCTTCTTTCAGTAAAATTGGCTTTCCTTTAATAAAAACACGAATCCCATGATAGTAAGAGGGATGCCTGTAAAAATATTTCAGTGCTTGAAACTTTCATTTTTAGGGAGAGATTCTATAGCATAGTGGTTTAAACCAAAGTATTTAGAATGAGAGTGACTGAGTCTGAATTACAGTTCACTTACTAGTTGTGACCTTGGGTAATTTTTTAGGAGCTTGCTGAGCCTCAGTTCTTATTTCTACATAAATGGAGCATTATACTAATAATGACTCAACAGGGTGATTTTGTAAATTAAATAAATTTATATATATATACATATATGTACATTATATAGTGACTATAAAAAAAGATGAGCCTGTATGCAAGACTTAACTGTTATTATTCCATGTGGCCTTCTTAATATTGACAATCAGGTAATCCACCCACTGCCTTCATGATTGAACCTCCTTTTGGGTAGGTATGTGTCCTAGGCTGCGCCAATCTGACATTTTCTCTTGAGGAGTTGAATTCTGCACTGAATGATATGGGATTAAAACAAACTGTTGATGCTGAAGTCACTCTAACAGTAAGGCCCTTAAGAAACTGCCAATTATTCCTCTTTGTTCAATTCCTGGAATAATCCTGGTTTTATACTTCCAGATTGGTCACTTATTCCTTTGATATTTAAAGAAATATTTACTTTTTATAGTTTAAACAACTTTATGGAGGTATAATTCTCATGTACTAAAATTCACCCATTAAAGGCAAAAAATTTAATGTTTTTTAGTACATTCATAGAGTTGTGCAACCATTGCCACAAGCTAATTTTGGAACACTTTCATCATTCTCAAAAGAAACACCTTACCTTCTTTGGTACTCACCCCTCATTTCCTTCAACCACCTCTCTCTAGCATGTCACCTTAATCTAGATTCTGTTCCTACAGCTTTTAGACAAGAAAATTCAATGATAAAATGGTAATTTTTTTTTTTTTTTTTTGAGTGGGTGTCTCGCTCTGTCATCAGGCTGGAGTGCAGTGGTGCGATCTCAGCTCACTGCAATCTCCATGTCCCGGGTTCAAGCCATTCCCGTGCCTCAGCCTCTCGAGTAACTGGGATTACAGGCACATGCCACCACACCTGGCTAAGTTTTTGTATTTTTAGTAGAGATGAGGTTTCACCCTGTTGGCCAGGATGGTCTTGATCTCTTGACCTCCTGATCCACCTGCCTCAGCCCCCCGAAGTGCTGGGATTACAGGTGTGAGCCATCGAGCCTGGCTGAAAAGGTAATATTTTTAAAATATGGTGTTGTGACAACTAGAAGTCCACATGCAGAGGAATGAATTTTGACCCCTACCTCACAGCCTATACAAAAACTAATTCAAAATGTTAAAATACCTAAATAAAGGAAGTAAAACTCTTAGAAGAAACATAAGTACACATTTTGTTCTTGTGATTTTTGAGTTGCCTACTATCCTTTCAAAAATTTTCTCTTAGAGTTTAGGTTTCTCTAAGATTCTGTTTCGTTTAATTGTTATTGTTGTTTGCTTGCTTGCAAGTGCAAGACACTACCATATAGCTCTCCACCGCTGACTCCCTTGTAGTTCGAATATCATACTACTGATAGGAGTAATAGAGTGTTTTCTTCCTAAAAAGCATCCCCACTACCACCCACATTTCCACCCCAGCTACACTAAGATGAATATATGGCATTATTGAACTAGAACATGTTATCTCAGCTTATGTCTGATTGGATTTGAAAACACCATTATAGGCATCTTCATCTACCAAGTGGCAATTGACTATTTTCTTGGGTAAAATACAACACTGCCAAGAATATTCATGAAAATTTTTATTTAACAATTTGACTGTCAGCTTCTTTTACTTTGCACATTGCCACAGCTGTTCATTAAATTGCATAAAAGAAAATGCCAATTGTCTTCCCCATAAAGTAAATGCAAGAGTATTCTCAAGGTTGGATTATCTTGCTGAGAAAGTGTACAACTGTAGAACTCAAATAATAATAATAACAGTAACAAAACCTTCTGTTGTATAGGATAGAAAATGCACAGTTTCAACAATTTGCAGAGTTCCTTTTCTCTCTGTGCAAGTCAATTAAACCACATGCTTGGGAAAACATATTTTTGATATTCTAGAGAAATTATTACAGATTTTTCACATGAGAAAAGTACAGATAAAAAAACAGCAATGAGTGCACCGATATCCATCTAAGGAAGAGAATAAGATTGCTGTTAAGTGTAGGCAATAAGACAGATAAGGATGTCAAGTAATATATCAACATATGTGGGGAAAAAAAGAAGAGTATGTAAAAATAAGAACTAATTATCCCCTCTCCTGTTTTATTCTCTTATATCTTTTGCTGCTACTTAACTGAATCGTTTTCTTCTGCCTAAGCATAAAATGCTACAGTCTCTTCTTATCCAGTCCTTCATTTATCCTTTACTATACATCCAGCATCTATCCTTTACTATACATTCTTTTTAATGATTCCATTCACTCCTATGGCTTCAATTATTATCCATTCCACATATGCGTAACTTCCACATGTATAACTTCAACTCAGACATTTCTTCTGAATTCTAGAACAAGTCTCCATTTGTCTCCTGAACACGTCTACATGGGTACCCGAAAGGCATATCAAATTCAGCATGCCTGAAACTAAACTCATAATCTTCTTTCCCCAATGCTCTTCTGGCAACTCCATCTCAAAACGGCACCACCATTCATCTATCTGCGAAAGTCATCCTTGATATTCCCATTTCATTCATATTTCACAGGTCATTCATTAGGTGGCAGAAGCACAATTTAAACCAATATATTAACTTTCAGTCTAGTACTACTTCACTACTCCACAGAGTAATAAGGACCCCAGAGTCTAATAAGCAAACATTTAATAGATTTAATCTCATCTGACCTATTTTCTCTACATTTAGTCACCAGTATTTGTTCATAATGTATTCCCAGGGGGAGGGTAAGGGAACATGTACTAAACTAGAATTGTGAAAACTGGGCAATATTCCCAGAGAGCTAATATTAAAATGTTAAAAGTTCTTAATCACCTATCACTTTGAAACTTAATTGTTTATTATAATGTTATGGGATACTGAGTGAGATTTTTCCTAATTTTCCAGAATGAAAACCTCCAATCTACAGCTGAGGATAAAGAGGCTCTAAGAACCCTATATTCTTAAGATACCTGCCAAAAATTTTGGCCAGACACTTTCCTAAGGACTCACTGAAATTACCAAGCGGTAGCACATATTGTACTAGTACCTCCAACAATCATCTCAACATTTTCTCTGCCTCTAACTTAGTATATTTTTAAAAACTGCAGAATGGAGAGTAAAATAATCAAAGTCAAGAACCCAACCAGAATGTACTCTTGCCTTGGTGCTGAATCAGGATACTGGGGGCCTCTTGCTATGACAGATAGCACCTTCATATTTGCTGGATTGTAGAGTTGAGAGGCTGAATTGGATGCTTAAGAGAAGCACTGATGTAAGAGAGGGAGAGGGAGAGGTGATATAAAGTTATTGGCTATTTGCCAATGAATAAAGAAGTATTTCAGTATTTGAAGAATGTTTCTCAATGAAGGGAAGATATTGGCATTGGGATATCACTATTCTCCAGGGACTGTCCATGCACTGCAAGACATTTATTATATCTTACTCTTGGAAATTAAATGCTGTTTCAGTCACTCTAAGACAATCAATAATCCCTTCACACATTTTAAAAGGCTCCCTGAGTGGTACTGCACACCTTGTGACCCACTTCCACATCTACCGCACTAGGGAACTATACAAGTAAATAAATCCACTGAGCTTTTGCAAATCTAAAACATGAGCCAATAAAGGAGGCCTCACTTTGATTCCTTTATTACAGAGAAACCTGATGACCAAGAAGAGTTAACAGAAAAGAAGCAATAACCAACAACAAAAATCATCACAGCCAAGAAGTAAAGAGAGACTTGTTAATACATTCATTTGCTCCACTGTCCATCTTCCTCAACAACCTGAAAGAATGAGGTCTTGAAGAATGAGGACAGAAGAAATATCTACCTCAGATCTTGCCCTGTCACACCTAAACTATCAGCATTCCAGTTTAAGCTTGTGATGTAGGGAAAGGAAGAGAAATGGAAGTTAAATAGAGTTAGAGATTGAAACTATAAACTGGATTGAATGTTATTGTTTTACTTTGTTTTTTATTGTTTTTTTTATAAGTTTTAAGTCCAGGATTACATGTGCAGGTATCTTATATAGGTAAATATCATATGACAGGGGGTTGGTGTACAGATTATTTTGTCATCCAGGTAGTAAGCATAGTACCCAATGGGTAGTTTTTCGATTCTCACCCTCCTTCCACTCTCCATCCTCAAGTAGGCCTCAGGGTCTGTTGTTTCCTTCTTTGTGTCCATATGTACTCAATGTCTAGCACCCACCTATAAGTGAGAACATGCAGTACTTGATATTTTTGTTAATTTGCCCAGAGAAATGGTGTCTAGCTCCATTCATGTTTCTGCAAAGGACATGATCTCATTCTTTGTTATGGATGTATAGTATTCCATGATGTATATGTACCACAGTTTCTTTATCCAGTTTACCTTTGATGGGCTTCTAGGTTAATTCCAAGTTTTTACTACTGTGAATAGTGCTGCAATAAATGTATTCATGCATGCATATTTATGGTAGAATGATTTATACTTCTTTGAGTATATACCCAGTAATGAAATTGCTCAGTCAAATTGTAATTCTGTTTTAAGTTCTTTAAGAAATTGCCAAACCGCTTTCTACAAAGGCTGAACTAACTTAAACACTTCTACCAGTAGTGTTTCTTTTTTCCACAGCCTCACCAGCATCTGCTGTTTTTTGACATTTTAATAATAGCCATCTGACTGGTATGAGATGGTGTCTCACTGTGGTGTTGACTTGCATTTCTCTAACGATCAGTGATGTTGAGCACTTTTTCTTATGCTTGTTGGCTGCATGCATGTCTTCCTTTGAAAAGTGTCTGTTCATGTCCTTTGCCCACTTTTTAATGGGATTATTTGGTTTCTGCTTGTTAGTTTGTTTAATTTACTTATAGATTCTGGATATTAGATCTTTGTCAGGTACATAATTTCCAAATATTTTCCCCATTCTTTAGGTTGTACATTTACGCTGTTGATAGTTTCCTTTGCTATGCAGAAGCCCCTTAGTTTAATTAGATCCCATTTGTCAATTTTGGCTTTTGTTGCAATTACTTTTGGCTTCTTTGTCATGAAGTCTTTTCCAGGTCCTATGTCCAGAATAGTATTTCCTAGGTTATTTTCCAGGATTTTCATAGCTTTTGGTTTTAAATTACAATATTTAATCCACTTTGATCTATTTTTTGTATGTGATGTAAGAAATCAGTTCAGTTTTAACTCTCTGTATATGGTATCCGGTTATACCAGCATCATTTACTGAATATGGAGTGTTTTTTTCCATTGCTTTTGTCGATTTTATCAAAGATAAGATGATTGTAGTTGTGCAGCATTATTTCTGGGCTCTCTATTCTGTTCCATTGGCCTATGTGTCAGTTTTTCTACCAGTATCATGCTGTTTTGCTTACTGTAGCCTTGTACTATAGTTCAAAGTCAGATAATGTGATGCCTCCAGCTTTGTTCTTTTTTCCTAGAATTGCTTTGGCTATTCTGGCTCATTTTTGTTTCATACAAATTTTAAAATAGTTTTTCTAATTATCTGATGAATGTCATTGTAGTTTGATAGGAATACAATCTTTAAACTGCTTTGGGTAAATGGTAGTTTTCACTAATTTTCACAATATTGATTGTTCCTATCCATGAGCATAAAAAGGTTTTCTATTTGTTTGTGTCACCTCTAATTTCTTTGAGCGGTGTTTTGTAATTCTCATTGTGGAGGCCTTTCACCTCTTTGGTTGGCTGTAGTCCTAGGTATTTTATTCTCATGTGGGTATTTTGAATGACATTTTGTTCTTGATTTGGCTCCCAGTTTGGACGCTGTTGGTGTATATGAGTGCTACTGGTTTTTGTACATTGATTTTGACTTGTGAAGTTTTGCTGAAGTTGTAAAGCAGATCAAGGAGCTTTTGGCCACAGACTGTGGTGTTTTCTTGGTACAAAATTATATAACCTACAAACAGTGATAGTTTCACTTTCTCTCTTCCTATTTGAACGTTTGTTATTGTTTTCTCTTGCCTGATTGCTCTGGCTAGGACTTCCAGTACTGTGTTGAACAGAAATGGTGAGAGAGGACATACTTGTCTTGTTTCAGTTTTCAAGGAGAATACTTCCAAATTTTTCTTATTCAGTATGACGTGGGCTGTGAGTTTTGCATAGTGGCTTTTATTATTTTGAAGTATGTTTCTTCAATGACTAGTTTGGGATTTTTTTTTAACATGAAGGAATGCTGAATTTTACTGAAAGACTTTCTTGCATGTAAAGAGATGATTATGTGGTGTTTTTGTTTTTGATGCAGAGTTTTGCTCTGTCACACAGGCTGGAATGCAGTGGTGGGGTGTTGGCTCACTGCAAGCCCCATCTCTCGTGTTCAAGCAATTTTCCTGCCTCAGTCTCCCAAGTAGCTAGGATTACAGACATGTGCCATCATACCCAGACAATTTTTGTATTTTTATTAAAGATGGGGCATCACTATGTTGGTCAGGCTGGTCTCAAACTCCTGACCTAAAGTGATCCACCCGCCTTGGCCTCCCAAAGTTCTGGGATTATAGACATAAGCCACTGCACCCAGCCACAGTTTTTGTTTATAGTTCTGTTTATGTGGTGAATAATATTTATTGATTTGTATGTTGAACCAATCTTGCATACCTGGAATAAAACCTAAAAGATTGTAGTGGATTAGCTTTTTGATGCACTGCTAGATTCAGTTTGCTGGTACTTTGTTGAGTATTTCTGCATCTGTGTTTATCAAGGATATTGGTCTGAAGTTATTCTTTTTTGTTGTTGTATCACTGCCATGTTTAAGTATCAGGGTGATGCTGGCTTTATAAAATGAGTTAGGGAGGAGTCAATCCTCCTCATTTGTTTGGAATAGTTTTGTTATAAATGGTACCAGGTTTTCTCTATACATCTGTTAGAATCTGGTTATGAATATGTCTTGTCCTGGGCTTTTTCCAGTTAGCAGGCTGAATACTGATTCGATTTTGGAACTCATTATTGATCTGTTCATAGATTCAATCTCTTCCTGGTTCAATCTTGGGAGGGTATATGTTTCCAGGAATTTATCCATTTTTTCTAGGTTTTCTGGCTTATGTGCCTAAAACCACATATAATAGTCTCTGAAGTTCTTCTGTATTTCTGTGGGGTCAATGATAAAAGCCCTTTGTCAAATCTCATTGTGTTTATTTGGTTCTTCTCTCTTATTTTTAATTACTCTAGGTGGTAGTCTATCTGTCTTATTAATTCCTTCAAATAACTGGTTCATGGATTCATTGGCATCCTTGAAACAGGGAGAGAGACCAAGCAATGTGAAAAATATATTTCAGGATATTGTCCATAAAAATTTCCCCAACCTCGCTAGAGAGGTCAATGTTCAAATTCAGGAAATGCAGAGAACCCCTGTGAAATACTACACAAGAAAACTTTCCTCAAGACAATGACACAATAAACTTTGGGGATTCAGGGGGAAGTATATTGCTTAGGTGATTGGTGCACCAAAATCTCACAAATCACCACTAAAGAAATTTCTCATGTAACCAAACATCACCTGTTTCCCAATAACCTACAGAAATAAAAAAAAAAATAATAAGAAAAAAAAAACACATAGTCATCAGATTCTCCAAGGTTGAAATGAAAAGAAAAAGTTAAAAGCAGCAAGAGAGAAGGGAAAGATCACCTACAAAGAGAACCTCATCAGTCTAGCAAGAGAACAGTCAGCAGAAACCCTACAAGCCAGAAGAGACTGGGTGCCTATATTCGACATTCTTCAAGAAAAGAATTTTCAACAAATATTTTCATATTCAGCCAAACTAAGCTACATAAGCAAACAAGAAATAAGATTCTTTTCATACATACAAGCAAACACTAATGGAATTCATTACTACCAGATGTACCTTACAAGAGATCCTGAAGAGAGTGTTAAATACAAAAAGGAAAGACTATTATTGGTTACTACAAAAACACAATCAAGTACACAGACTTGTTAGACTATACAGCAGCCACAAGTCTGCATAATAACCAGCTAACAACATGGTAATAGTATCAAATCCACATCAACACTTACCTTGAGTGTAAATGAGCTAAAGGCCCTAATTAAGAGGAACAAAGTGGCAAGTTGGATAAAGAAACAAAACCTGACAGCAAGCAATCTTCAAGACACCCATCTCACATGCAATGATACCCATAGACTCAAAGTAAAGCAATGGAAAAAAAAAATCTGTGAAGCAAACAAACAAACAAAAAAAGGGTGGGGGGAAGCAGAAGCTGATATCAGTTTTAATTTTTTAGTGAGCATTTTATTTTTGTTTGTATAAGTTTTAATTTTTATTAGTGAAGGTATAGAAAACTGGATATCCTTTTGTTATCTTTGTGGGGGCATAAAAAGATCCCTGTTTCAGGGACAGAAATTGAAGCATAAAAATAGAGATATAAGAACTATGCCTCGGAATTCAATCATTCTTAAGGTAAATTTGACAGACATCATATTTTAACAAACCTGAAAAATACAAGGTACTTGAGATAATGTCTATTGGAAGACATTTACCCCCAAAGAAATTATCAGAGATGAGCATAAACATTGTTTAAATATTTTTTAAACATTAACCCAAGAGCTATTCAGAAGTGAAGAAATTTAGAAACATCAGAAATGGCACAAAGAATGATTAGGGTAAATATACAAATATAGTTTGACCAAAAAGTAAGTGTGATATGGCTGTTAAAAGGGTTTTGTTTTTTTTTTTTTTTTTTTGGAGAAACATTTAAAGACATTGGGAGATATTCATATGATTATGCAGAAAAAAAGCAAAATGTAAATCAGAATATACAGTATTGTCCCAGGTTTATTTTAAAGTAAGTGTGTGTGTGTGTGTGTGTGTGTGTATGTGTGTGTGTATGTGTGTGTGTTACACATAGGAATATTAACAGTGGGGATGCAATTCTTATTATTTTTACATTTCACTGTCATATTAAAAATAATGAATAAGCTTACAATAATGAATATTTATTACATATATAATTAAGAAAAATAAACAGGAAAATAGATTTCTTTTAGAAATCTAGAATTCATAAATTGAATGGTGTGAATATTAGGAGATCTCTTATTTAGTCATGGTAAGGGTGTCTGGTGTACCCCAGCAAGAAAGAGGAGCTGACAGATGTGGGTGTGAGAAGCAAAGAAAAAGCCAAAGACAAATTTCATACACATAATAATATTAGCATTAACAGATAGTTAAGGAAATGAGAAGTTAGAGCAAATTTGGGAAAAGACAGTGATGTGCAAGGTTTCATGTTCTACTAGTAACTGGTTATCTAAAGTTTCAGTAATCAGCCATTGGACAGTGCAAAGATGGTCAGGCATGACAAAATCATGACTTGAGAGATGTTCATCAGGATGTTATAAACAATATGGAAGTAGAAGAGGTCCCAGGGAAAGAAATTGCAGGATAAAAATAGAGATATAAGAATTATGCCTAAGGAATGTGCTTCATTTAAAAGGTTTGTTAAGAGGAACCTATTAAAAGAGTAGTTAGTGATAAGTCAAAAACCAAAGCAGACTATAAGCTAACAAAGATCCAAAAAGACAAAGAAAGGTATGACATAATAGTAAAGGGCTCAGTTCAACATGAAGACCTAACTACCTTAATTATATATGCACCCAAGACAGGAGCACCCAGGTTCATAAAGCAAGTTCTTAGAGACCTACAAAAAGACTTAGATAGCCACACAGTAATAATGGGAGACTTTAACACCCCAGTGACAGTATTAGATAGGTCATTGAGGCAGAAAACTAACAAAGATATTAAGTCAACACTTGACCAAGTGAACCTAATAGATATCTACAGAACTTCCCACCCCAAAACAACAGAATATATGTTCTTCTCATCACAAAATGGCATAGACTCTAAAATCAACCACACTATTGGGCATAAGACAGTCCTTAGCAAATTCAAAAAACAGAAATCATACCAACCATACTCTTGGACCACAGTGCAATAAAAATAGAAATCAATGCTAAGAAAATTGCTCAAAAGCATACAACTTAATGGAAATTAAACAACCTCCTCCCGATTGACTTTGGGGTGAATAATAAAATTAAGGCAGAAATCAATAAATTCTTTGAAATTAATGAGAAAAAAATATACAACATACCATTATCTCTGGGACATAGCCAAAGCAGTGTTAAGAAGGAATTTTATAGCACTAAATGCCCACCTCACAAAGTTAGGAAGATCAGCACTTTGGGAGGCCGAGGCAGTTGGATCACGAGGTCAGGAGTTTGAGACCAGCCTGGCCAAGATGTTGAAACCCCGTCTCTACTAAAAATACAAAAATTAGCTGGGCGCGGTGGCACGCGCCTGTAATCCCAGCTACTCAGGAGGCTGACGCAAGAGAATCGCTTGAACCTGGGAGGCAGAGGTTTCAGTGAGCTGAGACTGCGTCATTGCACTCCAGCCTGGGTGACAGAGTGAGACTCCGTCTCAAAAAAAAAAAAAATTAGGAAGATCTGAAATTAACAACCTAACATCGCAACTAGAGGAACTAAAGAAGCAAGAGCAAACTGCCAGCTAGTAGAAGACAGAAAAATAACCCAAATTAGAGCTGAACTAAAGGAATTGAGACCCAAAAATCATACAATAGATTTAATTTTAATAACAAAAAGTGACCAGAGAGTACTGTAATCTGTCCAGGACTTCATTAAACGACAAGAAATGGAGATTCAATAAGTGTGGTTGAAGGCAATGACTGGAGAAAAAAATTAAAAACCATTTTATGTTTATATCTCAGCAAGTCTAGATACCACAAAATACTGATTGCAATGCACCTTTATCATCTCATGTATTTCTTTAATTTGGCTCTTCTCCTTCTAAATAAAGCTAACAATTTATATCTTTTGACAGACTTTTTCCCCCCCAATTACATAGGCAAATCTGATTTTATTGCTTTTTACTTTTATTTAGCTTTGAAGATACTGCTTTTTTTTTTTTACAAATAAAAAGTTTGTGTCAATCCTGCTCTGATCATGTCTATCAGCATCATTTTTCCAACAGCACATGCTCACTTTGTGACTTTGTGTCTCTGTATCGCATTTTAGTAATTATTGAAATATTTTACACTTTCTCATTTGTGTTACAACAGTTATGGTGATATGCAATCAATGATTCTTAATTTTAATATTATAATTGTTTCAGTGTACCACAAACCATGGCCATATAAGACGGCAAACTTAGATACGTTGTCTGAGCGTTCTCACTGCTCCACTTCATCTCTTTCCCTCTCCTCTGACTGCCCCATTCCCTGAGACATAACAATATTGAAATTAGGTCAACTAATAACCCTACAATGGCCTCTAAGTGTTCAAATAAAAGGAGGAATCACATGTCTCCCACTTTAAATCAAAAGCTAGAAATGATTAAGTTTAGTGGGCAAGGCATGCCAAAATCTTAGATAGGCTGAAAGGCCTCTTGTGCCAAACAATTATCCAAGTTGTGAATGCAAATGAAAAGTTCTTGAAGGACACTAAAAGCACTATTTCCATTTCGTTGACATGCAGAAAGTTTTAGGGGTCTGTTGGGGGGAAATAGGGGAGGGACAGCGGGGGGTGGGGAGTTGGGGAGAGATAGCATGGGGAGAAATGCCACATATAGGTGAAGGGGAGGAAGGCAGCAAATCACACTGCCACGTGTGTACCTATGCAACAATCTTGCATGTTCTTCACATGTACCCCAAAACCTAAAATGCAATTAAAAAAATAAAAAGAAAATCAAAGCAGCCACGATTCCCTTAAGCCAAAGCATAATGCAGAGCAAAGCCCTTACTCTCTTCAAGTCTCTGAAGGCTGAGATAGGTGAGAAAGCTGCAGAGGAAAAGTCTGAAGCCAGAATGAGGTGTAAGGAAAGAAGCTATCTCCATAACAAAAAAGCAGCAAGTGCTGATGAAAGTTGGGCAGCAAGATATCCTGAAAAGCTAGCCAATATAATTGATGAAGGTGACTACACAAAACAAAATATTCTCAATAGAAACAAAACAGTCTTCTATTGGAAGAAGATGCCCTCTATGACTTTAACAGTTAAAGAGGAGAAGTCAATACTTACCTTCACCATATTAAAGGACAGGATGACTCTCTTGATAGGAGTTAATACAGCTTCTGACTTTAAGTGGAAGCCAAGTTTTATTTATCATTACAAAAATTTTAGGGCACTTAACAATTATGCTAAATCCATTCTGCCTGTGCATACAGGAACAATGGATTCATGAAACAAATGTAATGTGTTTGCACACCTAACAGACCACAGTGTAGTGCAAACACAATTTTTATATGCACCAGGAAAACAAAATGTTTGTGTTACTCACTTTATTTTGATATTTACTTTATTGTGATGGTCTGGAACTCAACCTGCAATATCTCCAAGTTATGCCTGTATTAAGGTTATGAGACCTGTGGAACAGCATGTATGATTTTCTGTCTTCCTAGCTAATACAGACAGTATAAAATCAATATAAAAATTGAAATAACTGTACAATAAACCTTGATGTTCACCAAGAATTGCAACACTACTCAAGTTGAACTGATGTTTGGCTGGAGGCACCACTATGAAAGGACTCAAAATATATAATACACTGCTCATTTTCTGGATATTTTACATCAATTCAAAATTTGATGGATAATAGACAGTTTAGAGATTTAACAGTAAAATGTGTTAAAGAATGAATTAGGCAAAATCTGAGCTATGAAATGTGAATACCATGTTGTTAATAATAATCTACCTGTTGTTGATATACAAGGGAGAGATCAAGGGCCTCTCCTGCTCTGTTTTATCAGTAATCTATACCCAAATAGCTGAGGACTGAAAATTTATTTGAAAGCTTTTATTCTTATAAATTAGTATTGGGATTACTTTTATTATTCAATCCTCACTATTTGAAGAGTTGGCATTGAATAACCAGTCATTTAAATCTTAAAGCTCTTACATTTTAAGTTTAAAAAAAAATTGGTCAATGGACTCCATTATGAGTCTCATTAAAGTATTCACATTCTTTTCAAAAGAATGAACATAGATACAATTTCGTTTACAGTTGCTATTTATGGACCAGCTCCAAGACTAGTCAACCACCCTAGGTAGGATGCATTGTATTTTACAAAAATGATATCACCAATAATGATCTCATCGTGCATGTTCCTCTTACAACATGAGACTCACACTCTACCATTGAGAGTTTGGGGCTATGTTCACTCTTTTTATTCTGGGAAGACTTTTGCAATGACCAAGGAAAAGAACAAATTTGAACCCCTACTTCACAGTACAAACAAAATTAACCTGAAATGGACAGAAGGGACCTATATGTAATAGCCAACACTATAAAACACTTTGAATAAAATATAGGTGTAAATATTCACGATGCTGCTTAGGCAATGACTTCTTAGATACCGCAACTAAAGTACAAACAACCTAAGAATAAATACATAAATGAAACTTCATCAAAATACAAAGGTTTTGTACCTTACAGGATACCACCAAGAAAGAAAAGAAAACCCACATGATATGAAAAAAAAATCTAATCATATACCTTATAAGGAACTAGTATATAGAATATATTCTAAAATTTTACAACTCAATAATCAAAAGGCAAACAACCCCATTTTTTAAATGGGCAAATGATTTAAATAGACATGTCTCTAAAATGATATAAAAATTGTCAATAAGCACACACAAAAAATGCTTAACATCATTTGCCATCAGTAAAATGTAATTCAGATCACAAACTTCATATCCACTAGGATGGCTATAACAAAAATACAGATCTTAAGTATTGGTGGGGTATGAGAAAATTTAAATATTGTGCATTGTTAGTGGAAATTTAAAATGGTACAGCTACTTTGGGAAACAGTGTATAAGGAAAAAATAGCAAATAAGCTGAAAGAATGTAGACATAAAAATATAATAATAATAAAGTTAAGAGCAGAAATAAGTAAACTATAAAAATTAGATTAAGGATCACTCTGGGCATGGTGGCTCATGCCTGTAATCCCAGCACTTTGGGAGACCCAGGTGAGAAGATCACTTGATGTCAGTAATTTGAGAACAGCCTGAGCAATAAAGTGAAACCACTTCTGTACAAAAAATTTAAACATTTGCCAGTTGTTGTGGCAGACCCCTGCAATCTCAGCTAATTGGGGGGCTGAAGGTAGGAGGGTCCATTGTCGCTGTCACTCAACACAATATAAAAATCATAAGCAAAGTATTACCAAAGTGAATAAAGTAATATATACAAAGGATAATACACTGTAACTAAATTGACTTTATCACATAAATGCACAGTTGTTCTATAATTAGAGACTCAAATAATGTAAATCAGCATATTAACAGATAAACAGATTTAAAAAACATGATTTCAATAGCTTTTTAACATTTGGTAGAATTCAATATCAATTCATTATTTAAAAAAACAATATTTTAAGAAATTGAAAGTGTAAGGTCTGTTCTCACCGAGGACGAAATGAAGAAACTGAGGCCAGCACGAAAATAATCCAATGCAAGGCAATTTATTCAGGCTCCCGGACGAGGTTCTGCGGCCCGACAGGAGGGGCCGCAGAAGTTGCGCAGACTCCTCTCAGGCACGGGGTTTTATAGGGAGTGGAGGCGTCCGATTGGCTGTGGCCAAGGTGAGTGGGACAAAATGGAGGGGAGTGGGACCCAGATGCTGGGGAGTGGGGCCAGATAGGACAAAATAGTAGACAGGGAGTGGAGCATGGATGGGACAAAATGGTATCAGGTATGTCCTGATGGTGCTTTTTTTCCCGGGCTCCCGGCGGGGGGGGGGGAGGGGGCGTGTCTGAGCTCCCGGCAAAGGAAGGAGGCATGTCCGAGCTCCCGGCAAGGGAGGGGGGCATGTCCGAACGCCCCGCGAGGGGAGGGGGCGTGTCCGAACGCCCCGCGAGGCAGCCAACCTTACAGAAAGTATAAGAAAAATCCTTGTCATCTGACAAAGGGATGTGCAAACAACCAAAGTATATATAGACCTATCCATGAAAGGTTGAACTGCTTACCCTTTGAGAACAGGATTAAGACAAAGATGCCTGGTATTATCACCTATATTCAACATTGTACTGGATGTTCTAGCCAGTTCAGAAAGCAATCAAAAAGAAATGAGGAATGAAGAGGGTAGAAAAAAAATTGTAACATTTTTGTGTTTTGAGAATCCTAACAAATCTGCAAATAAATTATTTGGAATAAAGAGAGTGTAGCAAATTTGTGGGAAAAAATCAATATTCAAATATTAATTGCACCCATTCTTTCCCTTGCCCTTCTTCCTTTCCCCTCTCCTACTCTCCTTCCTTTTTTTCTTCTTATGCACACAGTAGAATACGACACAATCTACAGCCACATATCAACATTAATGAATCATTTCACAAACCAAATGGAGGGTGAATAAACCAAGATACATTATACACTATTCTATTTAAATCAAGTGCAAAATCGGTTTAAACTAAAGAATGTATTTAGGAGTGCAAACCTAGAAGGTTAGACTGCAAAGAAAATCTAAAAACCATAGATACATATTTATTTTTAGCACTTACGCATTTTTTAAAATGTGCTACATAGTAGTATAAAATAACAAAAGATCTCAAAAAATTATATATGAGACAGAGTAGCATTGATAAAGAGGCGATTTCACCTTCGGTTCTGAATATTTCTGTTGTTTAAACATATTACACAAAAAGCACACATTTTCTATGTATTATACATTTAATTTAGTTTTAAATATCAATATAGATTTTAAAAAGTATAAGAATACTCAAAAACTGTTTATATATTTTTAAGAAAAAAGGTTTCAGAATGAGAGAAGACACAATGATTAGAGGCAAAACATAAAATAAAAAGCTAAAACATTCAAGCTTCTCCAGTAGTTTGATGAAGCTGAAGAAAAGGGCACATGTGTGAGGAAAAAGCAGAGCTCTCCGTAATCTGATCTCTGAAAGGCTAGGGCTGTACCATTTAAACGTGGTTTGAGGTCACACACACTGAACAACATAGCAGTACTCTTTTTACTTTGACTCTGGTGCCCAGACTATGACCTAAACCTCATCGTAGCTTGTAATAAATTTCATAATTATTAGCAATTCTAACAACGAAGAGCCAAAGAATTGATGAGGCCAGGAGAAAAGGTCTGCCCTGTAATCAGAAGCTATGCATTCAAGTCACCTTCAAGGCAATTTTCTGGGGCAAACCACTGTCCATACATTTATATGTGGTTAATGAGTAGTGAAAAGCCCTTTGGAATGTTTAGAGGCCCTTTTCATTTGCACACAATTAGGGTAAAAATGAAATGTGCAGATTAACATTGAATGACATTCTTCTGTTATCTTTTGCTATCACATCATGCATGAAAACCAAAGGTCTCTTTGTTATAAAAGAGACTAAATTGCTTAATTCATGAATTTATAGACTTGCATTTTTTCTCCTCAGAGAATTTGTCATGGTTTCTGAGCTCTTGAAAACTCCCAGAAGGTGATAACGCAACCAATTGCATATAAAACCTCAAAATTCAGAGCAGAAGACCTGTCAAGACATTTAAGTTTAGAGGAGGAAGTATGAAAGGCAAATGGTAAATATTTACTTTGGCAATTGAAACTTAAAAGATATATGTTTCCTGGGGTATGGGCTATTATGACCAAAACAGCATGGTACTGCTACAAAAACAGGCACATAGACTAATGGAACAGAAGAGAGAGCCCAGAAATAAGGTGACACATCTATGACCAGCTGATCTTTGACAAAGCTGACAAAAACAAGCAATGATGAAAAGATTCCCTACGTAATAAATGGTGCTGGGATAACTGGCTAGCCATATGCAGAAGACTGACACTGAACCCCTTCCATACACCATATACAAAAATCGACTCAAAATGGATTAAAGACTTAAATGTAAAACCCAAAACTATAAAGACCCTAGAAGACAACCTAGGCAATACCATCTTGGTCCTAGGAATGGGAAAACATTTCATGACAAAGACACCAAAAGCAGTCACAACAAAAGCAAAATTGACAAATAGAATCTAATAAAACAAGGGATTCTGCACAGCAAAAGAAACTATAAACAGAGTAAACTGACAACTTACAGAATAAAAGAAAGTATTTTCTTTTTTTTTTTTTTTTTTTGAGTCGGAGTTTCGCTCGTTACCCAGGCTGGAGTGCAATGGTGCAATCTCAGCTCACCACAACCTCCGCCTCCTGGGTTCAAGCAATTCTCCTGCCTCAGCCTCCCGAGTAGCTGGGACTACAGGCATACGCCACCATGCCCAGCTAATTTTTTTTTTGTATTTTTAGTAGAGATGGGGTTTCACCGTGTTGACCAGGATGGTCTTGATCTCTTGACCTCGTGATCCACCTGCCTCGGCCTCCCAATGTACTGGGATTATAGGCATGAGCCACCGCGCCTGGCCAAGAGAAAGTATTTTTAAACTATGCATCTGACGAAGTTCTAATATCCAGCATCTATAAGAAACTTTAAAAAGTTTACAAGAGAAAAATAAACAACCCCATTAAAAAGTGGGCAAAGGACATGAACACTTTTTTGAAGAAGACATACATGCGGCCTACAAGTCTATGAAGAAAAGCTCAATATCACTGACCATTAGAGAAATGCAAATCAAAATCACAATGAGATACCATCTTGCACCAGTCAGAATGGCTACTATTAAAAAGTGAAAAAATTGATGCTGGCAAAGGTCTCAGAGAAAAGGGATCCCTTATACATTGTTGTGGGATTCTAAATTAGTTCAACCATTGTGGAAATCAGTAGGGGGATTCCTTGAAGAACTAAAAGCAGAACTACCATTTGACCCAGAAATCCCATTAATGGGTATATATAAGATAAATATAAATCATTCTACGTAAAGACACATGCATGTGAATGTTCATTGCAGTACTGTTCACAATAGCAAAGACATGAGATCAACCTAAATGCCTATCAGTGACAGACTGGACAGAGAATATGTGGTACGTATATATCACGGAATATTATGCAGTCATAAAAATGAAAAAGATCATGTCTTTTGCTGGAACATGGATGGAGCTGGAAGCTATCACTCAAAGTGAATTAACGTAGGACCAGAAAACCAAATACTGCATGTTTTCAATTATGAGTGGGGAGCTAAATGAGAAGAACTTAGGAACATAGAGAAGGAAACAACAGACACTGGTGTTTATTTGAAGGAGGAGGTGGGACGATGGAAAGGAGCAGAAAAGATAACTATTGGGTACTAAGCTTACTACGGGGGTGATGAGATAATATGTACAACAAATCCCCATGACGTGTGTTTATCTATGTAACAAACTTCCACATTTACCCCCAAACCTAAAACTAAAATTTTTTAAAAGAAAAAATTTTAAAAATACTTTTCATAAGCATGGTTTTATATGTGAATCTAGGCAACTGGACATTGGGTAGCCTGTAACTGTTTGCTCTGCATCTATCCTTTTAATTGCTTCCAGCTCACCCACACCCAGGTCATGAGCTTCATGTAAAAACTTTGTAACTCAGAGTTCCTGCAAGCCTGGAGCTTCATTATCTTTTTTCCTTCTGCAGTCTTCAAAACATTTCATGCAATCTCAGCGTACCTTTGTATTGACTCTGGAGCTAGCTGCAAACCTTAAGGATGCTGCCTTTGCTATAAGAGTTATCCCCAAAGAAAGAAGCACTGCCCTAACCTACACTGTCCAGCCTTATGCAGGGAAAGCATTGCCAGGCAGATCTAGAATCACCTCAGTCCCCACCCTGAGCCCTAAAGGTCCACGGAGACAGAAACTGAACAATGCCTACAATTACTTCAAACTTTCGAACCACTATCTTCTAAAATAGAAGCCCTCAAACTACAGCCCAAGGTCAAAATCCAGCCCTTTTCCTGTTTTCATATGGCCCTTGAGATAGGTAGAGTTTCTCTCTATTTAAAGAGTTGTAAAGAAAGAAGGAGGTGGAGGACAGAAAGGAGGTAGAAGAAAAGGCAAAGGTGGAGGAGAAAGTGAGGCAAAGAAGAAAACGAGGCATATGCAGTGAAGACTGTATGTGGCCTACAAAGCCTAAAATGTGTCCTGACTCTTGTTCTAATCCACAAGCTTCGTTTTTTCAAGCCCTTGTATAAAATGTTCCCATGGCTTTCCATCACTATCAAGATAACATCTACATTTTTCAACATAGTCTATGCTCCATCATCTGACCCTACCTATCCCTTAGTCCTTGTCAATTTGGCCCCAACATACACTCTCTATTCACAGAGGCTGAATTACTTGCTCTTTTGTGAACATAACATAAACTTTCACTCCACTGTACCCTCTTTAACATTCCCTCCTCTCCCTAGAATACCCTTTTCCTCTAGCCCTCTTGGAAAATTCTTCCTTGAAGGCTCAGCTAAATTGTTACTTCTCTAAAGCATTCTCTGAGTGCTCCAAGCAGAATTAAGACCTCCTTTGCACATCCACAGCATGTAGTTATGCCTTCTCTTAGTGCACTTTATATATTACTGTCTGAGCCACCACTCTCAGTTGGAGACTGAAAGGTTTATCATTTCCATCTAGCTGTTTATATCATGCAGACAGCCTAAAAGTGGTCCTATGTTTGAATTTACTTCTGCTTCTATTTACCGTTTACTTAATTTTGGAAAACAAAAAAAGATGGACCAAGAGTCCCAAATTAGACGAATTTTCAGACAGTTGAAAAGAATATAGTGCAGGCCTAGAGAATGGTTTGAGAAATAATTAAAAACTTACTTCCAAAGTGAAGACATCTTAAAGATATTCTTGGGAAAGAATAAGTGCTCATTTTATAGCTATATGAGTCACTGTATTCCAAGAAAATTGACTCTATGCTAGGAAGTCTCCTACCTGCAGTACTGACATTAATAAAGAGATAAGAGAGAAAATGGGAAAAGGTGAAATAAATGGCTAGATACTAGGGGAATATGAAGAATCCACATGAATGCCTACAGGGCTCTTAATAACATGATTATTCATTTGTAAAGATGAAACCAAAAATAAAATAAGTTATACTATACATATGCTATTTAACTTTATGGAAATGGTCAATAAGATGAAGTTTTTGTTTTTTGGTTTTTTTGTTTTTTGATGGAGTCTTGCTCTTGTCGCCCAGGCTGGAGTACAGTGGCATGACCTCAGTTCACTACAACCTCCGCCTGCTGGGTTCAAAGGATTCTTCTGCCTCAGCCTCCTGAGTAGCTGGAATTACAGGCAAGTGGCACCATGCCCAGCTAATTTTTGTACTTTTAGTAGAGACAGGGTTTCACCATGTTAGCCAGGCTGGTCTCTAACTCCTGACCTCAGGTGATCTGCCCACCTCAACCTCCCAAAGTGTTGGGATTACAGACATGAGACACTGCACCCAACTAAGATGAAGTATTAATATGAAAAATGTTCATGGAAAAGAAGTAGGTTGAAAATATATATAGGCTATGACTTTTTGTGTCACTCATTCTAAATAAAAGATAAAACACCCTTTATGTGTATATGTGTGTACGTAAATGTCTACAAAAATTTACAAGGTATGCCTGATCAGCTAAAATATTTCCTTGGTAAATAAGGGAGGGGAGTATGGGGCTGATAATCCAAGAGAGTCAAAGGGCACTCTAACTGTTTCCTTGAATTGTGAATTGTTTGACTTCTTAACAATAATGAGTACTTTTTTGTCAATTTAAATTAAAACCAATAAAATACACATTCACATCACATCCAGATCCTATAATACATAACATTTCAGCCAGACCTGATATATTCTCATTCATTTAGTTTCTAAATTATCTTTCTTGGGTTTTAAATATCCATAATAAGAGAAAATCATAGATGCTGAAATAGGTATTCCAAGGCTCAAAGACAAGCTGAGAAAATAAGAAATAAACCACACAGGTTAAAATTTGTTTTCTTTGAGAATGTTAAATGTTGGCCCCCACTGTCTCCTGGCTAAGAGGTCTGCCATTAGTCTGTGCAGCAAACTGTCATGGTACACATTTGCCTATGTAGCAAACGTGCATGTTCTGCACATGTCTCCTGGAATCTAAAATAAAATCAAAATTAAAGAAACACATAGATTAAAGCAGTTTCTATTAAAGGTGAATGAAACAAACTGTAGATGAAAGTTAGGTTACCATGGAAGCAACAGACATGAACATGAACACACGGAAAAGAAAAAAAGGAGATTTTCTTCCCAGTCACATTGAAGTCAGGTGTCTAGTCTGTTTCAATGTTAGATCCTGTAAGAGATGATGATGTTGGGCAATGAAGGTGGAGAGGGATTCATAATGAAGGTCCAGGGATTGCCCTGGTCTTGCTCAGCCAATAAAATGCAGTACAATTTTTTCTGAGTGCAAAATTTAAAATAGGGCTCAATGTATTCATTTCATCTACACCAGAGAAGGCAGACCAAGTGATAGGACTTTTGCTGAACTTGAGAGTATGAGGTCAAATTGGCCCTGAAAAAAGACAAAGAAAGTATGGGACATGGGTATGTTTCAGTTTTCAAGTCAGACAATGTTGAAATGGACTGGGTGTTGAAGCATAGTAGTCCAGATAGTTCTGATGTGGCCAATGATGGCTCTGTACTCCCCTTTGGACATAGCAAGGAAGAAATTGTTCAGTCCTTCTCATGGTTGGAAATCGTGCCAAATGGCATAACACTAATGGTGGATTTCCAGGGAAAGAGTACAGGAGAGGCCATATGCTTTACAGGAAATAGCTGAAAATGTTCTAGAGAAACACAAGGAAAGAATAGGGTACATGTATATAAAAATATTTAAGAGCAATAGAGCTGAAGTTAGAACTCACAAAAATTTATGGCTATACATGGGCCAGGTCCCTACAACAGACCTGGGGCTGGCAAAGGGTACAACAGCATTAGCAGAGGAGCTGGCTTTGAGAGGATGAGATGTGGTGCTTATGGTGGAAGCTATGGAGGCTATAATGATTATAATGGTTATAATGATGGCTATGGATGTGGGTCAGATAGATTTCGAAGAAACTTCAATTATTGTTTTTCAGGAATGTCTGATCATAGATATAAGGATGGTGACTCTACCTTCCAGAGCACAATGGGACACTGTGTATGCATGTACGGATTACCTTACAGAGCTACTGAGAATTATATTTATATTTTTTTCACTGCTCAGTCCTGGAGAGTACATATTAAATTTGGTCCTGTTGGTAGAGTAACTGGTGAAGCAAATGTCGAGTTTGTAACTCAGAAGATGCTGTGGCAACTATGTCAAAAGACAAAGTAAATATGCAATACAGATACATAGAATTCTTGAATTTTACAATGGGAGCAAGTGGTGGTGGTTATGGTAGACGAATGATGGGAGTCATGGGCGTGTCAAACCAGTTCAGTTACAGTGGCCCAGCCAGCCAACAGCTGAGTAGTGGTTACAGAGGCAGCTATGGTGACTAGAGCAGTACGAGTGGATACATCAAGTTTTACAGGAAAATTCCAGTAATTTTCAATCAAACATTGAAGAGGTAGCCAAGGATCAATGAACAGCAGCTACTACAGTAGAGAAAACCATGCATCTATTGGGGTGAACGGCATGAGAGGGATTTCTAACATGTCTAATATGAGTGGTGAATGAAGAATATAATTGATCCTGATCACAGACTTTTGGTCAACCTTTTTTAAGAAAAATCTTCAGTTTAACAGTTTTTTAAATACAAGTTTCTGATTTATACTTACTATCTAAGTGGAAATCAGGGTTGTTCTGAAGATTTAATTAAGGCTCAGTGTTTTGTTTTTGTTTTTGTTTTTTGAGACAGAGTCTCGCCCTGTTGCCAGGCTGGAGTGCAATGGCACGATCTTGGCTCACAGCAACCTCCGCCTCCCAGGTTCAAGCAATTCTCCTGCCTCAGCCTCCCAAGTAGCTGGAATTACAAGCATGTGCCACCACGCCAGGCTAATTTTTTTTTTGTATTTTTAGTAGAGACGGGGTTTCTCCATGTTGGTCAGGCTGATCTTGAACTCCTGACCTCAGGTGAGCCACTTGCCTTGTCCTCCCAAACTGCTGAGATTACAGGCGTGAAGGGCTCAGTGTTTTTGAACACAGCACTCCTCTAGGATCTAACAGTGATGATGAGTAAACTAAAACTATTAAAAAAAAAGTTTCATGTTTTTTCAAGTTAGTTATATTGTACAATGTGCTGAAGCTGTAAATATATTTTGGTTAGAGCAGTTGAACTAAGTTAGATGTTGCCCTTATACCATGTTACATTGAACACAGTCTGGATGTATGTTGAAATACATGTTTTTTTTTTGTTTTTTTTTTTTTGTAAAACTCAATATAGGAGCTGTATCTGTAATTAAAGTACAAATTTTTGGCATTTCTTTTTAAATTCTAGTTTCATTTAATAACCTGTAGGGCATGTATGCTTAAGCTTTATTTATGTTGATAGGAAAATAATTAGAGGTATAATACCAATACTTTAGAAATTTTGTTTTGGTGTTTGTATGAAATTCTTAGGCTTTGATTTTAATCTTTCATTGTATTGTGATTTCCTTTTAGGTAGATTGTACTACATGAAACTTGTCAAATAATCTTCCTTTTAAAAACAGAAGAAGGAGAAGAAGGAGGAGGAGGAGGAGAAGAAGAAGAAAGAAGAGGAAGAAGAAGAAGAAGAAGAAGAAGAAGAAGAAGAAGAAGAAGAAGAAGAAGAAGAAGAAGAAGAAGAAGAAGAAGAAGAAGAAGAAGAAGAAGAAAGGTGGTATTATGACTTGCCACAACTAGCGAACTAGCGATATCAGGTTAAAATAGATCGTCAGAGTTATCATATTTTGTAATTCTTGAAAAGCAATAAAGCTGAATAGTTAACTTCAGTGCAGACTAAATTAAAACTCCTCTTTGATTCATAAATTCATTTATTCATTCATCCATCAGAGATTTACTGCGTGCCTAAAATGTGCCAGACCTTATATGCCGGGTGTGAAAGATACGGAAAAGAAATAACTCATGCTTTTTCTTGTACCTAAAAAGCTCAGTCTAACCAAGGCCTTTATGTAGAGTCAATGACTTCTAAGTGACTCACTGGCTGTCTGGGACAATATTGTTCTCTTTATTTCTCCTTACTGTTGGTTAAGAATTCCTCTAACTCTACTACAGATTCAACTCCTTTTATGTAGCAAGAACTGGCAATATGGAGTGGAGCTGTTCATCACCCATTCACCATCTCTGCTTTCCAATTTCCAACACAGAAGTTGGCAAACTTTAAGTGTAAAAGGGCCAGATAGTAAACATTTTAGGGTTTGTGGGATAAAACTCTAGGTCATTACATAGGTACTTATATAACCATTTAAAATGTAGAAACCATTCTTAGCTTATAAACCATATGAAAACAGGGCCAGATTTACCAATAATCTGCCAACCCTTGTTCTTGTAGAAACATCTGAGGATGGGAGAAGGAAGCAACAAAGTTGATATTCCTATCATTTAAGGCCAGATATAATGAAGAGCAAAATAGGCATGGTCCTTGCCTTCACAGAGTTTACAGAGCAGGCACATGCCTAGCACATAACGGAGGTCTTCGTATCTAGTAGCAACTGTAATCCCTTGAGGGTATATATTTATCCAATTTCTCTTGCATGTCACAAAAAGAGCAGCTGTTTGAAAGCTTCTCTTACACTTACCCCATTATTCTAAAATGAACTATTTGCATGTCTGTATCCCTACGAGGTAAAAACCTTTGAGAAGCCAAGGAGCATGTTTTATTTATCTTTATATTCTTAGTACGTAGCACTGCCTGGTCCTTGTGCATGTTATAAGCTCAATAATTGCTTGTCAGATGAATGGAACGAAACTGTTTTTATCACATTATGTGTGCCTTTTTAGGTGGCCACTTGTCTTTTTGCTAGAGTTAACTGTGTTGTAAAAAAAGACTCTGAATTCTAAGCTTTCACTTTTGAGAATGGAAGGGGGCGTATATTCACTGCAGTTGACATCACCATAAGGGCTAAAAAAATCTTTGTGACATCCTATATTTTCAGCTGGCATGTGCGGCAAACTATTGTTTTCCTTTGCTCCAAGAAAAACTCTGCTTAATAACAATTTTCCTGTTGGTTTCACCAGGAGACTGTTTGTTTGCACACTCCTCTTGTGAGATCGATCAGGTCTTACATCTTTTTTTCTTATTATTTCATAAAAAAAAGGACAGCTTTTTCTTATGTTGACTGTTCTGTCTCTGTGTCCTGTGGGTAAAACTAAATATACAGATAGTGACTACCAAAATGCCCATCTGGATGGCTGAAACTGACACGTGTCTTCTATGTGTACATGTGTAAAGCTAAACATGTACCCTTGGCAGCATGAAAGATGCAAATGCTTTTAAAAGTATACTCCATTTTTACCAGTATAAAAGGAATGCATATTCATTATAGAAAATTTGAATATAATAGAAAAATGGAGAGGGAATAGGTTGTATATATACCCACCATCTAAATATATCTGTTGTAATATTTTTCTCAAGTTTAAGCTTTATGTGCCTCAGTTCTTTTCATCTTCAAATTGAAGGTAAAATCAATACCTTCCTTAAAGTGTTGTCATGAGTCTTAAAAGAATTAATACATGCATAATGCCTAAAAGATATGTTTTTCTTTATTTAAAAAACTTGTATTTTAGGTTAAGGGGTACATGTGCATGTTTGTTATACAGGTAAATTTGTGTCATGGGGGTTGGTTGTACAGATTACTTTGTCACCCAGGTACTAAGTCTAGTACCCAATAGTTATTTTTTCTGATACTCTCCCTCCTCCTACCCTCCACCCTCAAATAGATCCCAGCATCTGCTGATCCCCTCCTAAAGGAGATTCTTACACAGAGTACATGCTAAACAACTGTTAAATAAATTGTACTCCTCATACTGAATATTATCATGTTTAAGTGCCTTAACTTGTTTTGTTATCATTATATCATAATAACAAAACTTCCTTATGTAATTAAAAATTTTATTTAACGTAATTATGGCCCAATGCCTCCAACACATTGTTACAATTAATAATAATACAGAATATTGTATAAAAGAACCCCTAACTCTTATATATTTCATAAAACAAACTGAAATCAGTTACAAAATTCATAAATATTAACATTGTTTGAAACTTTGATCCTATTTAACCACAATTGCCAGAATAGCCTAGAAAAGTCTGTTTATGAAATATTTATAGCAAACAGCTAAGTTTTCAATTATATCTAGGTGACTCTAAGACCACTTAAAAAAGAGCATGCTTTGAAATTGTCCAAAGAAATCTTCATTTTAACTAAACTTCAAATAGGTAATTGCATACTTTAATACCTAGGGGAACTGAATCTGAATATTCAGCTCTAAAGTAACCCATCAAACTTGCCATTTTTTCTTATATTTTCTTGAATCACAGACTATAGATTACTCTTCATCAGTTATTAAGTTATTTAATAATAGCATTTTTTAGTTTACATACTGTTTGTCCTCAACCTTCTACATACCTTCCATTTCAGGGACAAATTAATGAGTAAAATAGCCAGTGGACAAGAGTTATTCATTAAAACCGTGTCTATGAATGCAAAGTATAATAGGTAAATCTGGCAACTGCCTAGATGGGAACCACATGAATGAAGAAATGTAAGTAATGACACCAGTTTCCCAGGGAATAATTAGCAACTGACTTGAAGTGTCAGTTCTCACAAGAAATACAAATAGTAAATATACATAACAAATAAGTTCAAATTGGCTAAGGGGTTAAAGAAATGCAATATTTAACAAATATGAGGTGTAACCTTTTGTATAGAAAAGAAGAAAAAAAATGAAATAAGTCTCAATCCTGGAAAGACTGTGAAAAGAAATATGCTTATTTATGACTAGCATAATCCTTTCAAGAAATAATTTGGTGACGTATACCAGGGTAGATATAATAATTATATCCTCTGGCCCAACAATTCTCCACTTGGAAATTTACCCTAAGTGACTAATCAAAGTAGCAAAGTAAGATTGCTTTATTAACATGTCCATGGTGGATGGCAGAGCAAGATGGCTGACTAGATGCAGCTTGCGTCCACAGAATGGAACCAAAATAGCATGTAGATATTCACACTTTAAATAGATTGTGAAAGAGAAAACACTGGAATTCAACAGAGCAGTGACAGGAAAGCATTGAAAGCAAAGAAGAAAAAAGAAGCAAGGCAGCCTGCTTGGCAGAGATGGGCTGGGAGCTGGGATAAACTCCTGTGTGGGGAAAGGGTCAGTGAGAACCCACCAGGGCTGCACATTTAGACCATGGACCTTTACAATCCTAGCTATGGAGAGAGCCTGTTCACTCTCATGGGCCTGGAGATGAACATGAGAAGCTGTCTAGAGGTTGTGCAGAGGCATTGTTCCAGAGAGGGTAGTCAGGCTGAGCTCCACAGGCTTCTGAGCCCTGAGCAGCTACAGCATGGTGCCATTGGAAGGTCTCGGTCCCCAGAGGACTGTGTCCTGTTCTGGGGCCCACATTGCTCCTTCCACTGCTGTGTTTAAAAAAAAAAAAAAAAAAAAAAAAGGCAGGGGCCGGGCGCGGTGGCTCACGCCTGTAATCCCAGCACTTTGGGAGGCCGAGGCGGGTGGATCACGAGGTCAAGAGATCGAGACCATCCTGGTCAACATGGTGAAACCCCGTCTCTGCTAAAAATACAAAAATTAGCTGGACGTGGTGGCGCGCGCCTTTAGTCCCAGCTACTCGGGAGGCTGAGGCAGGAGAATTGCCTGAACCCAGGAGGCGGAGGTTGCGGTGAGCCGAGATCGCGCCATTGCACTCCAGCCTGGGTAACAAGAGCGAAACTCCTTCTCAAAAAAAAAAAAAAAAAAAAAAAAAAAAAAAAGGCAGAAGAAAACCAGGCACATTCACATATCCCAAGGACAAATTCCACCATCACCACTGCAGGCTGCTGTGGGGCTCAGACACAAACTGTGCTCTCCACAGCACTGCACCCACTGAGAGTGACCCCACCCTCCTCCTCAATGCCAGACCCAAAGTGGGTGCCAGTCTCAGTGCCAAACCCCCAAAGGACTGTATCCTGCCCTGAAGCTGATGCTGCCACTGCCACCACCCAGTCAAGGATGGAGAGAAGAGGGTGGGCAATTTTCTTGCACCCATATCACTTCTGGAAAGAGGCTGCTGTGAGACTGATGCAGGAGAGGATATGGAGAAAAGAGACCACTTATATACTGCTGGTGGGAATGCAATTTAGTAAAACCACTATGGAAATCAGTATGGAGATTTCTTAAACAACTAAAAATAGAACTACCATTTCATCCAACAATCCCACTAAATCAGTCTATCAAAAGGATACTGCACTCCCATGTTTGTTGCAGCATATTCCCATAGATTTGGAAGCAACGTAAGTGTCCATCAACAGACAAATTGGTGATGAAAATGTGGTCTACACACACTGGAATACTACTCAGCCTTAAAGAAGAATGAAGCCCTGCAATTTGAAGCAACGTGGATGAGCCTGTAGGACATGATGCTAAGTGAAATAAGCCAGGCACAGAAAAATACCACATGTTCTCACTCATATGTGGGAGCTAAAAAAAGAAAAAGTTAATTTCATGGACATTGGGCATAGAATGATAGACATTTGAGAGTTGAAAGGGTGGGTGGGTGAGAGTAAGAAATGAAGAGATGCTGGTTAGTGAGTAAAAACATACACTTAGAAGCTATAAACTCCAATATTCTGTAAAAATATAGGATCACTATAGTTAGCAACAATGTATTATATGTTTGTGTCAACCATCATTCTACCCTCTATCTCAATGACTTCAATTGTCTTAATATTCAGCTCCATAGTTCAAAGTAGATAAAAGAGAGGACTTGAAATGCTACGAACACATAGAATTTACAAATGCTCAAGGTGAAGGATACGGTGAATACCCTGACTTGATCATTTCAGATTCTATTCACAAAACAAATGTTCACATATGCCCCATAAATACACAAAATATTCTGTATCAATAAAAAGTCATCTATGGTCACACTGTTTATTGTGGCCAAAAAACTGTAAAAATTTAAATTCTTAGCCAAAGACCTATTCAGTATATTGCAAGAATTAAATTGATACAACATAATATCAAGTATTTATCATCAATAATACATCTTGGGATAACGTAAATGCTTGGAAAACAACTTGGAGTTAATATTTTGTGAGACATAAAATTAGATTAAAGTAGATGCTATAGGTTTTTGAGGAATTGGGTCTAAGACTAAAAATATTTACCTTGCAAGCTACTAAAGCAAACAATTTCCCTTTTAAAATGCAATAAAAAATAACTAAAACATCTAACCCAAAATTAAATACCGTTTTTTCCAATTTCTCTGAATTGTTACTGGGATGCATGATGAATACTTCTATGAATTGCCTTTTTTTTTTTCCATACTGAGCATTTATTAGACTTGTTCATGCCAGAAGTTCAAATTCCCACTGAATTTGCACGATCATTTATTTTGCTCAAAAATTCTATTTTAGGACTAAAGAACATGACTTTATTAAACTCCTCATTTACATCACCAGCCCTAGCATTTGGTTTTAATTTAGAGCCTTTCTTCACAGAGAAACATCATTTTCATAACTCTTTGAGAGCTACTGTGTAAGTAAGAGTGAACAGGAAACCACAAGACAGGGCAGCAACAGAGGCTTACTCCCTGATAAGTGGCTGGCTTTGATTAACCAGCCTCAGAGTGTTCATGCTTCAAATGCGTACATCTCCAACAAAATCTTCTTTACTGCCTGTGATGCAACAAACATTTGCCCTTCTTAAAATGTGTCAAGCATTCATTATCTGGGAATATTATTTTATACATACTGCTCCCTCTACTGGACTATTCTTATTCTCACCCTCACATCGAATTGCTAGTCACATTGAAGTCAAAGTTGAAGCATGACTTTCTTTATGAAACATACTCTGACACCTCCAGGAATGGCTAATCCTGGTATTAGCTGCATAATATTGCACATGAAGTGAGTACAGTCAAGTCCTGAACTATGCTTGCTTCTGGGAGTGCTTAATGATATTAACCATGAAATGTCATGACAGCAAAACCAAGGTTCTATTTTCAGTTTCCATTGAAGTTAAAGGGAATTTTTCACATAAGATAACCACACAATGTGTGATGAGTAGTAAAAGGATTACTGCATCTAGATTCGTAGAAGAGATTCTCATACATAGCATGTGCTCAACGAATGTTAGACAACACTTTCTACTATTGCAGCTTTCAGAGAAAACGGACACCAACTTTGTAGTATTCAGGTTAAGAATGGGGAGAGTCATGGCATCATGTAGTCATCACCAGAGCTGGTAGGAAAGGTTAAGAACTCTCCAAGATTAATAATTAATGAAGACAAATAAGATGTAGATATTCCAATGCAAACAAAGCCTCATGGAACAGGAGAATTAATTCAGAAAGGATGAGAACTATTCCTCTCACCATGCTGTAGACTGAAATCAGAGCCCTCTGCAGTCCCTGATTTCTGATTTGGGTCTTAGATTAGAGATAATTATATAGACTAAGGTACTTCACCAGTCCAGAGTGGGGGCACAGTTATTCTCAACAGATCTTCTTGTCATTATCATAAAGCTTCAAGTTAAGAAACCCTCAAATTATTATTATAGATATCTGGGTTGAGGAGATGTTACAAGTTACATACAAGATCTGGTACCAGAAAGGAAAAAGCATGTAAAATGCCCCAGTTACACATGGATACACACTCACACATTGACAACTACAGACAAAGAAAGCCTATCTAGATGAGTCTTATTTAGGACTGAGTGTGTTGCATAGCTTTTCTTGTTCCTTCACATGCTTCAGTGACATCTGGTGCTATATCTACCCAGGCACTTCTCAGACTCCATTGTAATAAGTTCTGTACATGTTAATTGATACCTTTGCATCCTCTTTAAGAATGTGGGTATTTTATATAAGGGTAAAGTATTGTTTGTCTTGTATAACTCTATCAAATATAGCCTTGTCTAATACTATAGGCATTCACAAAATAAGGGTGAAATAGAAGACAGAAAATCAGTTGGTTAGAAGACATTTATCCTGAGATTCATGTTGCCTATGAGTTCTCTTAAGAAACTCATCAATTACAAGGTTGGCACCTTAAATACCTTGTTCTAGCCTTCAAAACTGATTTTATTAGTGCCCCACTGTAAAGTTGACAAAGGCCAATATTTTAATAAGAAATTTACCACATACCACAGAAAAGAAAAAGAAAAAGAAGCTCCATAAGCTCAGAAAATACTAAAAGCATCATATTTCTGAAGTTAGTATAATCTCATTCCACATGTTCAGTTGTGCATATATATATATATATATATTTTTTTTTTCAACCTTACTTATTTTTTCTACGATTCAACACAGTTTCAATTTTCAGCTCTCAGCCCCTTTGCCTTAAATAAACCATCTTGAAAATGTTGGGGTTCCCCCCGCCATTGAGTGACATCTAAGTTTTAGAATGCTAAAATCTACTCAAGACATTGCAGGGTAGAGGGCACATATCAACCTTGATGGCATTTGTCCTTGCAGACATTCCTTGAGATATTTGTGGCCTCATCAGTACAGGTAAGGTGCCTATGACATGACCCTTGCTCTACCCATATAACCCCTTTAGGTTCAGTGTTGGCACACGGGACTCTCCCTGATGCTTTTCTACTACTTTGAGGTGAATAAGTCTCTACGAGGCTCTCTCTAAGGCCCCATGTGTTTAGAATGACTACACAACCACTCATTCTCTGGGGTTCTGTGCCTCCCCAGGGCTTCATCTGGGAAGCAGAGTATTGAAATTCTGGTTCTGGAATGTGACAATGCCTTCTTCCTCTCTACACAGGAACGTCTAATCTAGCCTCTAGGAGAAACCTGTTTCCTCAAATCCCCAGCTCACATATTTCTGTTTTTCCCTTGTATTTCTTTTATACTATGTCAACAGTCATATTCAACAAAGCTAAACAAAGATGTTACCAAAAAAGAAAATTATGCGATGAAATTATATGAAATATATATGAAAATATATGCAAAAACCCCCCACACAATACTAGCAAACAATGTTCAACAGCTCATTAAAAGGATCATCCACTATGATCAAGTGGGATTTACTTCTGGGATGCAAGGAAGATTCAACATATACAAATCAAAAAATTGTAATATACAACATTAACAGAATGGAGGACAAAATCTATATGATTATCTCAATAGATGCAGAAAAAAAAATCATTTGACAAAATTCTACATGCTTTCATTTTTATAACCCTCAACAAGTTATGTATAGATGGAATGTACTTCAACACAATAAAGGCTGTATATGACAAACCCACAGCTAACATCATACTCAAAGATGGAAAGTTGAAAGCATTTCCTCTAAGATAAGAAACAAGGCAAGGATGCTCACTCTCGCTATAGTAACCAAAATAACATGGCACTGGCATGAAGATAGACACATAGTCCAATGGAACACAATGGAGAGCTGCAAAATAAATGTGAGTATTTACAGTCAATTGATTTTTCACAAAGATGCCAGAAACACACAGTGGGGGAAGGACACTCTGTTTATTAAGTAATGTTGACAAAAACTGGATATCCACATGCAGAAGACAGGAATTAGACTATATGTCACATCATATACATAAATCAAATCAAAATAAAGTTTAAAATATCAGGTGTTATGCTGTAAAACTGCTACAAGAAGCATTGTGGAAAGACTTCATGACATTGGCCTTGGCAATGATGTTTCGTATATAAACCCAAAAACACAGGAGACAAAAGCAAAAATAGAAAAATGGGATCGTATCTAACTAAAAAGCTCCTGCACACTAAAAGAAACAACTGACAGTGTGAAAAGACAACCCACAGAATGAGAGAAAATATCTGCAAACTGCACATCTAATAAAGGGTTAATACTTAAAATATATAAGGAATGCAAACAAGTCAGAGCAAGAAAACAATCTCATTTATAAAATGAGGAAAGGATCTGAATAGATATTTCTGAAAGGAGGAAATACAGATGGCCAATAGGTATATCAAAATATTCTCCACATCACGAATTATCAGGGAAATGAAAATTAATACCACAATATCATCTCCCACCTGTGAGAATGGCTATTATCAAAAAGACAAAAAATAAGAAGCTTTGGCAAGGATGTGAAGAAAAGAAAATCTTTATACACTGTAGGTAGGAAAGTAATTTAGTACAGCCATTGTGGAAAACAGTATGGAACTTCCTCAAATTAAAAATAGAACTAATATATGATCCAGCAATTCTACTACTGTGTGTATATCCAATGAAAATAAAATCATTATGCGGAAGAGCTAACTGCATTGCAATGTTCATAGCAGATTATTCACAATAGCCAAGATGTTGAATCAACCTAAGTGTCCATCAAGGGATGAACAGATAAATAAAATGGGGTGTTTATATATACAATGGAATACTATTCAGCCTTTTAGAAGATGGAAATTCTGGCAATTGTGATAACAAGGATGAACCTGGAGAACATTATGTTAAGTAAAATAAGCCTGACATAGACAAATACCACACAATCTTACTTATATGTGGAATCTTAAAACATCAAACTCATAGAAGCATAAAGTAGAATGGTGGGTATGAGAAGCTGGGGTGGAGACAGTGATTGGGGACATACTAGTCAAAGGACACAAAATTTCAGTTAGCTAGATGGAACAATTTCAAAGGGTCTATTGTACGACATGGTGACTATAGTTAATAACAACATATTGCGTATCGCAAAATTGCTGAAAGAATAGACTTCATGCGTTATCACAACAAAGAAGGATAAGTGTGTGATGTAGTGCATGTGTTGATTAGCATGATTTAGCCATTCTGAAATATGTGATTTCAAAACATTATGTCACATACCATAAATATATACAATTTTTATTTGTCAATTAAAAATAAGTTTAAAAATAGGGCATAGGATTTAGGGTTTGATTAACAGAATAAATATTTTTTTAAATAGGCATATCTCCTAAAAGCTTAATTTTTTGATAACCAGAGCTAAGAAAATTTCATATTCTCTGCTTTTGGCTTTGTTTATTATTCTTTTGAATAGTGACAATAAAAAGGCTTATCTACTTGGATTTGGGGTTGGATATAGAAAGAAAAGTAAATTATTGAGAAAGAGGAAAATAGTGAATACTATCTTGTTACTTTTTCAAAGACTTCTTCAGTCCCAGAGGGTTGGCACAACTTTATAAGCACCTGGTTGTCCTTTCTTCTCATTTTTGTGATAAGTCAGAAAATTCACTTTTTAAGGTAATATGGCAGTGAATACTTCTGTAGGATGATTTTTTGGCAAGATAAATAATCATCTTCTCATTTTTCTTAATATTTGAAAGTTTTCCAAACTACAGCCTATTTTTACCTTTATTTGGTCTGATACTTAGGTACTTGTGTGTAGATTTATCACTGATAATCTGGGTTATAAATTATAATAAAATTGTGTATGTGGGTTTTTAACTTCCATTTTAGAAGAACAGCTCATTTAAAAAATTAATGCTTTCAGTTCAGAAAATATAAATTAACGAAACTATGCTCAGCTACTTTAAATCAATTATAAATTTTATTTATGCGTTCTTTGCAGCATAACTATCTACCCTGAAGCTCTAACTTTAAGTGACATATTCATAACTATGAACTCTACTATAATATAGCTTTTCATTTATTGAATTCATAATAAAATATATTATCATTATCTTTTTGTTAGATATGTAAAATTAGACATAATTCATCTCATTAGAATACATCTTTAGTATACATTTTCATTGTATATTTTCGCAGCAAAGCACATGCCACCTGGTGGCTGAAAGAAGTATGCAACATAATAGGTCTCAAAAACACTGTGTGGAAAACCAAAGGTTCCAAAAATATCCTTTTGAATCCATTTCTAAATAAGTAGCAAACATATATTTTCGGGCCAGATGCACCACAGTGGCAAATCTTACATGTTCAAAAGTAGACAACCAATGGTGTCTGTGTCAAATGGAGACATTAAACAGCAATACTCCATTTTAAGTATTTTTAAAATATCTTTCCGGAATTGTTTTGTATTTTGAAATATGTTTGCGTCTTTATGGCATGTCCATTTTACTAACAGAAGCAAAATTGTTTACATGCAGAATTGCTTGTTCTGGTACACACCTAGAAAAGTGAGGAAAATATCTATTTTTTCCTTCACCTAACTAGAACAGGAGGTGATTAGGCAATGTGGGAAGCATTTATTTCTTCTAAAATTTTCACTGGAGTAGGCCCTATGTGTTAGATGCCATGCTAGCAGAGGGTAAGGTGATAGGAATCTCCAGAAGAAACCTCATTGTACTGAAAGTCAGAAAATCTGGTTTCCAGCTCACAGCCAGCTGGTTGTGCAAGCTTTGGCAAGTGTTAAGCCACCTGATGCACAGATATGTCACATATGCAAGGCTTACGTTTTAAGGCTTTAAGTGGATTCATTTGTTTTTTGTAGCTTCAGTGGAAGTTTCTTGTATTTTTCATTTTTAATTATAGTAAAAACACATAATGTAAAACTTATCCTCTTAGCCATTTGAAGCGTATATCCAGTAGTGTTAATGATATTCATATTATTGTATAACAGATCTCTCGAATTTTCCATCTGCAAAACTGAAGCTATACCTACTGAATCAAACAACTCTTCATTTCCCCCTGCCCCAGCCCCTGATAATCACCATTCTACTTTGTGTTTCTATGCTTTTGACTATTCCAGATGTCTAACTTAAGTGTAATAATATAATATTTACCTCTCTGTGAATGATTTCTTTCACTTAGCATAAAGTCTTCTAGGCTCATCCATGTTTTAGTGTGTGACAGAATTTTCTTTTTAACAATGAAATAATATGATATGGCATTGTACATACCACATTTTATTTATTCATTTACCTGTCAGTGGACATTTGAATTGCTTCTACATTTTGGCTATTGTGAATAATGCTGAAATAAACATAGATGTACATATATCTCTTCAAGATCCTTTTTTTTCTATTATTTTGGAAATATATGCAGAAGTGGGATTGCTGGATCATATGGTAATTCTATGTTTAGGTGTTTTTGAGCAGTCTTCCCTCTGTCTTCCATAGTGGCTGAATCATTTTACATTCCCACCAGCAAGGCACAAGGATTCCAATTTCTCCACATTTTTGCCAACACTCATTATTTTCTGTTTTTGTTTGTTTTATAGTGGTCATACTAATGGGTGTAAGGTGATATCTCATTGTCATTTTGATTTGTATTTCTGTAATGATTAGTGATGTAGGGTCCTCTGTAAAATACTTGATAGCCATTTTTATATCATTTTTGGAGAAATGTCTACTCAAATTATTTGCCTATTTCATAATCAGGTTAAATTCTTTGCTATTTATTTGTAGGAGTTATTTAGATAGTTTGCATATTAACCTTGTCAGATGTATAATTTATAATTATTTTTCTTATTCTGTACATTGATTCTGTTTTTTATTCTGTTGATTCTTTAAAGTGTAGAAGTTTTGAAGTTTGATCTTTGTTTCATTAGTGTATTTTTGTTTTTGTTGCACGTGATGTTGGTACCATATCTAATAAATTACTGTCTAATCTAATGTCATGAAGCTTTTCTTGTATGTTTCCCTCTAGGAGTGGTTTAGTTTAGGTCTTACATTTATATCTTTAATGCATTTTGAGTTAATTTTTTATAAGGCATTAAATGAGAGTCTAACTTCATTTTTTTGCATGTGGCTATACAGCCCTCCCAGTACCATGTTTTGAAAAGACTGCCCTTTCCCCATTGTGTGATCTTGGCATCTTGTTAGACTCTTTGATCATATACATGAGAATTTATTTTGGGGCTCTCTATTCCTCTATTGGTCTATATGTCTCTGTCTTTGTACCAGTACCACACTGTTTTGATTACTGTAATGTAATATGTTTTGAAATCAGCAAGAATGAGGTCTCCAATTTATTCTTTATCAAGATTGTTTTGGAAATTCTATACAAATGTGAGATTCTATACAAATTTTAGTATTTTTTTTTCCTGTTTCTGCAAAGGACTCAGAATAATTTAACATAAAAATCTGGTTTTAATGTGTAGCAGTAAGTCTTTTCTTAATCTCTTGGTTGATTCTAGCACAAAAAGCTTGCTACTGTATCTAATGATTCAGCTTCCCTCACTGCTATAAGAACATTTATTCTTCACCTACTCTTCCATGATGATCAGAGCAGATTCACCTCTCATTTTCAAAATATCTCCACCATTCATTATTCATATCATCATGGGCCTGTTATAGGAACTTACTGAATCATCCATTTTTAGCCATGGAATTTCTCTGCAGTGAATTACACCCTAGAATCACTGTCCCATTTTATTTTGTTTGTGACTTTTATTCTGTTTAGCCAGCTGTCTCTTCCTCTTTGGGCTTGCTTGCGCGTTATCTTCTAGGCCCTTAGCCAATCACTAATCTTTCACTATTTAGCTATCCAACCACTAACCTGCTGCAGCTTCCTGCATGGGTCTTAAGCTCAGCATCCTATCTCTAGCCCCAGCACACCAGATACTTTTTTTCCCTGAGAGTGTCACAAAGTATGCCCCACCAAATATAATGGCTGGGAGAGTCACTGAGCTGTACAGTGCAATCTTCAAATGTATAGTCAGCTGAATTTAAGAAACCTTGGACCTTTTCTTAGGACTCAGTGAAGTCTGTGCTACACTTGCCTACAGCAAGATCCAAAGGCTAAGTCTTATTATTCTGTTATCTTCAACAGTAAATGATTTAAGGTTACCTAAGAGGGTACATTCACTATGGGGTGACAATGAAATGACTTAGAAATGTCATTTCATTTAGAAATGACATTTAGAAAGTTCCATTTTTTTGGCTTATGAAACCAACCCATGAGCAGCGGAAATAGCATCTTAGTCCATATTACCTAAAAACTCACCTTAGTTAACTATTCATTAGTTGTTCTGTTATATCAAAGTAGTTTGATAAAATAGATCCACAATTTCAATGTGAAACTGTGCTGAAAAGTATAAATAAATTGTGATGATATCTACTGCTCGGTGATAAGATCATTAACAGACAAATAGTGTGCTAATAAACAATAAAGAGATTTTAAGCAGCAGAACTGCATCAGGTATTTAAGGATATACACAGATTTTTAAATGACTTCTAAAAACACACAAAAATACTACTAAGAGAGGTATTCATGGACTTGATTAAGAAATTCTCCCAATCACATATATAGATATATTGTAGTAAACAGATCCAAGAAAAGAAACATGTATTGAAAAACTATAATGTGGTAGGTGCTTTTTACATATGAATTTCCTTAATTATCTCAATAAGCCTGTGATGTAGATGGCATTATTATCCCATTTCATATGTGAAGTGTTTAAACTTCAAAGAGGTTAAGTGTTCAAGGTCACAGAGCTAATAGAAGGGCTAACACTAAAACCCAGGTGTGTATGACTGCAAAATTATTCCTTTTCTACTATACCAAGGGTTACCTGGCAGCTTTGAAGGAAAAAGGATACCTACATAGCTCAGAGATGAATGAGGAATTTAGTATGCAAGGGTTGAAAATAAAGCTGATATTGAATGTTTTGAATACTTGTTTATTGAAACTTATATGCTAAAGATTTCTAACATGAACGTTATCATTATAAATATATATATATACATATATATCCATAACTTATATGCTAAAGATTTCTAACATGAACATTATCATTATAAATGGATATATATACTGATTTGTTATATATATATATATCTTACAGCAGCATGAATATGCATGTATGGGTCTGTTACATAAGTGATTGTACATTTTTTAAACATTCTATATATTGTGTCACTCTAGTTTAATATAACTTCTTAAATATAAAGTCCATGTTTGATACACAATTGACTTGGTTTCTGGCTTGTGTACAGAGGTGCACAGGTCACTCAAATGCTCATGTTTCCCAAGGGGATAGAGCAAAACGTAAGCAGTTACCATCTATGTACTCCACCCCAACTCTGGACGGATCTTGGACTCTACGAACTCATTCACTCATTCAGCCAATGTTGTTTTACTCCCTGTTATGTGCAATGAACTGTGCTAGACACACAAGGAGGCATGCAAAGATGAAAAATAAAATTTAAAAAGCCCTCTTGAATTTATATTATCCAATCCACCGATCTGCCTGAAAAATGTCCTAGCTGTCTTTGGTTTATCAAATTTATCACGGGTACCTTGTCAGAGTAGTTAAGTATTATATTCATTCATTCTCATAAAGCTCATGGGCTCCAAACCTCAACCATACTGTAAGAGTATAGGACTCTAACTTCAACTCATTTCAACTATTATTGCTGTGACAAGAACATTTTGAAATCTCTCAGTGAATCACCAGTGGTAGCAGCTTTACTTTTTAACACTAAGCAGCCATTAGAAAATCCTATCGAATATTCTAGCAATGTTTTAATACTAGTTAATAAAGTAATTAGCAAAGTAAGAAATGTATTACTATTATGCTATTTTATGACTTAGCTGAAATTGCATATGCAGATGTATAATGTGGAAATTCTAAAAATTCCATATAGAAAATTTAGCAGTATATTTAAATATTTCTTATTCACAGGCACCCAGCTGTGATGGAGGAAGCTGTATTTAAATAGTCAAAATTGAAGGTGCCAGCAGATTTCAAACAGAACACGTGAAAGGGAACTTTTTATAAACTTTGTTTTCCTTCTTGCCATGGATTATTACAACACACTGAAATTGAAGTGTGATATTTATTTTAACCATCTATGCACATTTAAACGTTATGTGATGCACTACTTTCTAAATGCACAACTGTCTGATAATATTCACTGCAAGTACTTGTCAACCTGTGCACCTGTGCCAGACACTATTAGCATAAGTGGTCATTAAATTAGTGTATATATTAGAGTATACCTTGAACATAGTTTTACCTAAGGTGTGGTCATAGTTATTCAAAGCTACCATGCTTTTATGCACTTTTACATATACATATATATTACATATTATATACAATATATAAATAAGATACATATATACACAGATATATATGTGTGTATATATACACACACACATATATACATACACACACATAAGATATATATATACACAGATATGTACGTGTGTATATATATGCATACACATGTAGACACATACATATATATACACACACGTATCTGTGTATATATGTGTGTGTGTATATATATACATATACACACACACACATATCTATATATATATATGTGTATATATGTATCTTTGGGTCAGAATCTTTCATTACAGGAAACTCTAAGACCATTTTTAAGTACAGTATAGCATTACTAAGAAATCTATACAAGTAAAAGTGCAAGCTTCCTCATATTAAGCCAAACATAGAATAAAAAAATGCAAGAATTATATGAATTTTTTTCTTTTGGAAACACACAGTGGCAGAGAACAGATGCTTTTTATAGTATCTAATATTTATTGAGGGCCACATGCCAAGCAAGGTATTAGGAGCTTTAACAAGTAGTATTTCCTTAAGTCCTCAAAACAATATTGTAAAACATTTTATCATGCCCATTTTATAGAGTAATGAGGCAGGGAGGATGTGTGACTTACCAAATATCACATCGCTAGTAAACGGTAGAGACCAGATTTGAATCCAATCTATTTGGAATCCAATCTATTTGGCTCTCACATCTGCACTTTTTATTTTAAGTTCTGAGATATATGTACAGAATGTGCAGGCTTGTCATATAGGTACACATGTGCCATGGTGATTTGCTGCACCCATGAATCCATCATCTAGGTTTCAAGCCCCACATGCATTAGGTATTTATCCTAATGTTCTCTCTCCCCTTGTGCCCTACCCACCCACAGGCCCTGGTGTATGATGTTCCCCTCCTTGTATCCATGTGAGAACAGAGGACTTTAGGGTAGTAAAACTACTCTACATGATAGTGTAATGGTGGACACATGTCATATACAAAACCCATAGAATGTACAACACCAAAAGTGAACCCTTATGTAAACTATGGACTGTGCCTTATAATGCTGTGTGAATCAGGATGTTGATAATGGGGAAGGTATGCATGTTTAGGTGTAGGAGGCATATGGGAAATATCTGTACCTTCTACTCAACTCTTCTGTGAATTGAAAACTGTTCTAAAAAATAGTCCATTAAAAAACACATGATAACTAGTTGTAACACTAGGACAAATAATAATTCAGTCAAATCATCATTAAAGCATGATGAAGCAGACCTCTTCTATCCACCAATGGATAATAAATTGAAAAAAAGTATAGTTACTGTTTTCTTTTTAAAAGGGAATATTCACCATTTAAAATAATTGGGAATCTAATTTTGTATGGTCTTATACCAAATGAATAGCATAAATTGCTTCTTGGAACCTAGCAACCTATATCAGACAGTTAAAAAATGAATTAAAAACACAAAAAATGGAAAACAAACATAAAACCAGAACTTGAACAGAGTAAAGTAACATTAAACACCACTCAACAGCCTTTAGCAAAGTTCTGTACATGATTAGCTAGATTGCAGAATGTATAGAAGTTTAATGTCTCTTCTACAGGATATTCTTCTAAATGACTGAAGACAGTTAAACTTTCACTTTTACTGATGTAAAAGTAAAAAAATTCCTTTTTTACTTTTACATCAGTCCCTTCAGTGGTTTCTCATATGACATGGTTTTCAGAAACTAAAAGTTTCCTCCTGGATACTTTCTAGTTTAATATCCCTCTTGAAATATGATAGCTGGATTTGAATACACAACTGCAGATATGCTATGTCCAACACAAAACAGAAGAACATTATTATTATAAACATTTATTATTATAAAGCCATTTTTATTAATAAAGCATATTTTCATTTGTGACAATGCACCCACTATTGAATCACATTGCTCTTATACTCAGTTAATTCTTAAAACGAATGTATATATTACAGACATAAATTCTCTTACAAGGTGTTATGAACAAGACCTTGAAAAAAATATGCCAGCTGCTAGGATCACATAGCCTCCATGTGGCCTTGAGCAAATCACTTCACCCTCTTTGGATCTCAATATCCTCATCTATAAAATAGAAATAATAAAATTGCTTTTTCATAGGGTTGTTGTGAGGACTAGGTCGAATTATACATAGAAATCACCTCAAACAATGTCTGGCAGGAGGCAAATTTAAGAGTTATAAAGAGCCAGGGCAGAGAGACATCATGTCCATGTATGAAGGTTCATGAACCTAGAACAATAGGTAAAATAATCACAATTTACTTGAATTGGTATTTAAATACGGCTAGCACTGTTTTTAAGAAACAGCATTCAGTACAGAGGCCAGAAACAGAGACGAAAGTAAGCCTTCTAGGATCTGGAGATTTCCCAGGAGAGATTAAAGAAATGAAGGCATGCAGGAAGCCACTTGCTCTAAGCAAGATCATAAAAGTAAACTTTATGTGGGAGAGAGGAACATACGAAGATTATGAAAATCTCCCTGAAAGAGACTGAAATTTCTTCAAATTCAGAATTAAAACCGAACTTCCCGAGTATTAACATAACGATGGCGCAAGCCTGAATCTACTTTGTACCAGAGTCTAAGCAGTTAAACTTAACATTGAATACTATATGACCATAAGTTGCAGTTTTTCTGAAATATTTCTTATTTATTTATTTATTTTGAGATGGAGGAGTCTTGCTCTGTAGCCCAGGCTGGCGTGCAGTGGTGCAATCTCAGTTCACTGCAACCTCTGCCTCCTGGGTTCAAGCTCTTCTCCTGCCTCAGCCTCCCAAGTAGCTGGGATAACAGGCATGTGCCCCCACGCCTGACTAATTTTTGTATTTTTAGTAGAGATGGAGTTTTGCCATGTTGGCCAGGCTGGTCTTGAACTCCTGATCTCAGGTGATCTGCCCGCCTCAGCCTCCTGAAGTGCTAGGAATACAGGTGTGAGCCACTGTGCCCGGCCCTCTGAAATATTCCTGACATCAAATTGTTTCTCTTAATATCATTCTGGGGGCAATTTTTATTTAGAAAACAGACACACTATCTTATTCTAGCAAGCATAAATCATAGAGAAAGACAATGAGTGTAATAACTTTGAAAGATGCTTGAGCTTTATATAACCAACATCATATGATTTCCTAGAACTGGAATCTCCATGGGAGCAAGCACTGTTTAGTTCAACTGCTGAAACACGGACTTGCCGGTGTGAACATGCCACATCCTATGGTAAGAACAGGCCATGAGACCTGGAAGGTTGGCATCAATAAAAGTTGTACTTTAGTAAACTATATTATGGAACAATATGCCTATGAAAGTCACCTGCCATTAACAGTTTTGTCATCACAGAAGATGCCTCCTTATTACCAAGAATAATTTTTGTTATGGCTACATAATATAAATAAAACAGAATATGTTCAGAACTGCCTTCTTAATACTTCCGTACTGTCTCTAAGTCTTTTTATCATCAAGAGAAAAGAGTAATAGAAACCTAACTCAAAAAAGGAGCAAGTTAGAACTAAGGATTCAGACCCTTTGAGAATGTCACTCTGTAGGAAAGAACACCTACTAACTGAGTTCTGGTTAGGGCAAAGAAACTTGGACGGAGCAGTGGAAGAAGGAATTTATAAGAATTATTTGTAATGTCATGAAAGAAAAAGGGCTCTGTCAGCTATGTCTATTTCTTCACTTGATTTTTGTGTGTGTATACACGCAAAAACACACAAACATATATAAGGACTCATATATATGTATATATATGTGGTGTGTGGGTGTGTGCTAGTGCACACAATCTTTTTTTCCTCTCTCCGATTTTCCCCCTCGTTATTTTATATAAACATTTTTTCTAGCAGTTAAATTTACAATGTAAGCTTTAGATTATAAAATGTTTAGGCAGAATTTAAGCCTATTTAATATCAGCTAGAGATGGACATCATAAATGTTGGAACTTCGTGTTGTGGAAAGGGGAAACATCTTTATTTGGAGGAAGGATAGAAAGTGTAGACTTCTGTTTTATAGAAGTTAAGCATTTGCAGGACGGCTACAGATACTAAGTAATCAGAATAGGCTGTGCTGATTGTTATTAAGCTGTTGTCTCTCAGCTCCAAATAAACAATTCTACACATTGTTTAGTGATGCTGGCACCAGGATGGGACTCCGCATACCACATGTCTCCTTTGCTACCTGGTCCTGGTTTGGTTTTGCCAATAGGGGCTCTAGAGGGAGGCTGCAAAATTGAAAGAGAAAGAAGACATCTGATCCTTCCTGATTACTTGCTAATCCTGTCAGCAGTGCCCAACCACTGCCCTTTACCCTGGCAGTAACAGTTAGTCCCAGTCTCAATTTTCTTTCCCCAAAACATTTTTCTGTTCATCCGTGATGACTATGTTAGTTACCTGCCTTATAGAGTCATCAAGAAAAATTTTGTGCATCATATTGAGAACCAGGAGACACAGGATTTTTAGTTGTTTATTTTTGTCTCTTTCTCCTTCCTCACCTACAGGCAAATGTAACATTAATCAAGTTAGCTTTTGTCTGTTTCTTATTTTATAAACAGTACTATTGCAGTGTTTTTTTTTTTTAATCTACAAGAGTGTTATAGGCATAAATAAGAAAATATCTGTGATGATCATCAGATTCTGGAAAGAATAAAATTTCATGCTAAGATTCAATATGGCCAAAGAAATATTTTTTCATATTGAGCCTTTTGGAAAATATACAGGCACCAATCCAGATGAATGACTAATAAACAGAAAATCAGTCAAATAAAATTACAGCAGCAATATCAGGGAAAATATAATTTTTTCTTCCCAAATAATTTATAAAGAAAAATTAAACTTTGAATAGATTGAATAGCAACAGAGGATTTCGGTATAAGATGCTGAATACCAAATATTTTGGAATGGCTACTTTTTTGGGTTTTCATCTATCTTTCTTTCTTTCTGAAAGAAAGTACAAGAGGGGGTGGGAGGGGTTTGTTTGTATAGTAAAGCTATGAAATTGAGAAGAATAATGACACATCTTGACTATCAAATTTCCAATGTAATCTTTGCTCAAACTCCAATGCAACAATCCCAAAAGAACTGTTCATTAGTGCTGGGATGAGGAAAAACATGACTGAAGTACTATGTTAGAGAGAAAACGCAGCAAATTTTTAAAAAAGGGTAAAACCTGTTGACATCTGTAGGTAGCAATTAGAAGACATCACTGTCAGGCTGAGGTAGAAGTCCCAAGGCTAAATGGCTATCAGAAGTAAATTTACAGTCTGCTTTCACTTATTAAAACAGTTAAAATGTAAAGAATTCTACATTTTAGCCTTGTTAAAATCATTTTAGTAAGATTTCTCTCTTTCTTGAAATATTTATCAAATGACCCATTTAAATATTGTGACACATCTGTGCACACTGGTTAAAAATAAAAAGTAATAAGTAAAACTAGACCTGCTTATATTTAAGATACCATTGCCAGCTGCTCTTATTTCCTGAGAACAAGTTGTAGTTTCCTGGCTGTTATTTCTCGATCACTAGACACCACACGTGTGTGTGTGTGTGTGTGTGTGTGTGTGTGTGTGTGTGTGTTACGTAGAGAAGATAGTGTTTATTGTATTTTACATCTGGCTCTCAGCTCCACTTGGGAAGCCAAGTGTATATAGTGTTAGGGAACACTATATACACTATACACAGTTGGCCCTCAGTATCAGTGCATTCAACCAACTGTGGACACAATGACATTGCATCTCATGCCAGTCAAAATGGCAATTATTAAAAAGTCAAGAAGCAACAGATGCTGGCAAAGTTGTGGAGAAATAGGAGGACTTTTACACTGTTGGTGGGAATGTAAATAAGTTCAACCATTGTGGAAGACAATGTGGAGATTCCTCAAAGACCTACAACAAGAAATACCATTCGATCTAGCAATCCATTACTGGGTATATACCCAAAGGAATATAAATCATTCTTTTTTTTTTTTTTTTTTGAGATAGAGTTTCACTCTTGTTACCCAGGCTGGAGTGCAATGGCAGGATCTCGGCTCACCGCGACATCTGCCTCCTGGGTTCAAGCAATTCTCTTGCCTCAACCTCCCGAGTAGCTGGGATTGCAGGCATGCACCACCATGCCCAACTAATTTTTGTATTTTTGGTAGAGACAGGGTTTCACCATGTTGACCAGGATGGTCTTGATCTCTTGACCTTGTGATCCACCCGCCTCGACCTCCCAAAGTGCTGGGATTATAGGCATGAGCCACCACGCCCAGCCCATTCTATTATAAAGATATGTGCGCATGTATGTTCATTTCAGCACTATTCACAATAGCAAAATCATGGAATCAACCCAAATACTCATCAATGATAGACTGGATAAAGAAAGTGTACATATACACCATGGAATACTATGAAGCCATAAAAATGAACAAGATCGTGTCCTTTGAAGGGACACAGATGGAACTGGAAGCCATTATTCTCAACAAACTAACGCAGGAACAGAAAAACAAACACCACACGTTCTTACTCATAAGTGGGAGCTGAACAGTGAGAACACATAGACACAGGGAGGGGAACAAAATACACTGGAGCACTTTGGGGGATGGGGCATGGAATGCATCAGGAAGAATAGCTAATGCATGCTGGGTTTAATACTCAGATGATGGGTTGATAGTTGCAGCAAACCACCATGCCACATGTATACACCCCAGAACTTAAAATACAAATTCCAAAATATCTTCATAAAAATAACAATAGAACAATATAAAATAATACAGTGTAACAACTATTTACCTAGTATTTACATCGTATTAGATATTACAAGTAATCTAAAGATAATTCAAAGTATACAGGAGAATAGGCATAGGTTATATGCAAGTTCTATGCCATTTTAGATAAGAGAATTGAACATCTTGATTTTGGTATCCTGGGGTTCTAAAAGCAACACCCCACAGATACCAAGAGAGGATTGTAATGTTCACACTTCTGAAAATAACATGAGCATCTCTTCCTTTTTTATATTTTGCAAATCAAATTTGAGAAGACCGTTATTGTTTTGGTATCTTCTTCCATATTATTTCTTTTGTATATGTGAACTACTTCCATTTCTGCCCTTCCAAGTGATTCAATTTCTTGTTTTATAGAACATTTCCTGTTAATGTACTTTCCAAATATGCCTGGCACATGCTAAATTTTAACTCTGTATTCTGGAGGAATATCAAAATTTTGGACTGTGTCATCTCCAGAAGGGCATACAAGTTGTTGACCTTGCCAACTGATGGAAGGCAGTGTTCTGATATTCTTAATTTCCTTGAATATGTTCCATGGAAGCTTACCATTATTGCCTTCAACTATAGTATTTCACAACATTTCATAAAACTGAGAAATTTAGTAAAGTTTGGAAATGAATGGTCAGTAGTTAAAGGGCATATTCGATCAATACATTATAGAGTATTGTTTATTATAACATAGCCTCATCTGCTTTATCACTAAACTAAGTGATCTTGGAGGACAGAGGCAGTTTCCTTCACCTTGGTACCCAAAGCCTGATGAATTATAGACATTCAATAAAGATTTAATAAACTGAACTTTATGGTTGAGCAGATTATTTGTAGTCAGTCACCTTTACTAAAACTCCATATATTCTTGAAATTCTTGGAGTTCTTCGAGAACAAAAGGAAAGATAATTTTCTATTACTAGGACAGAATAAAACATGCTCATTTGTTTTAAGCATACATTTTGATTCTTCCAATGTGCAGCTATCAAATCAAATATTTGGATGGGGATAACAAGGGCAAATAATACTAGTTTGTTTTAATTCTGGAGAGCTTATGTCTATGTGATTCACAATGTGATATGGCTTACTAGGAACTCTCAAAATTAATCTTGCCTTTTCCCAGAAAAGCTCTGGGAACAAAAGTGTTTGATTCAGAATTTTCAATCAGTGGGAAAGAGGACAATATGCTTAGATTTTTTAAAAGGGTAGTTACTTGAAGTGGTTAATGAATTGACTAAGGACGAAAACCTATTTGAGACGTATGTGTAATTTAGATATTGTTTGCATGAGTATGCTAAAATGTCATTTGTTTCTCCTTTATCCACTTTTCCCCGCTAGACTAGTCTGTTCTTGCCACTAGACTTAATAAATGATAAAATCAGAATCTCAAATAAATTGGAGATACTTTATATAATATTTAATAATGAGCTGAAAAAGAGACCCGAATACATTCACTTTTTGAGTTACAATCCACTTAATCATCAATGCTTGCCAGTTCTTTGTACTATGAAAATACTACATGAAACTATTTCATTAACCAAATTCAACTTGTTTTACAGTAGGACACCCTTAACTCAGAAATTTCTCTTTTACAAAATCTGATAACCTTTTACAAATGCCTTTAAACCAAAGAATTTGTCAATATATTTAATTTCATGTTTAAATTTTGGTAGTAACTTTGAGGCAGTCAAACTATCATGTAAATATTTCTGTTTGCAAGACATAATTGGAGAAAAGATTAACACAACCCTGGCCACTCACTAAATTTTAGACTAGAAAATGGTGTTTCTTTTGCCTTTGTCCAGAATTCCACTTGAAGTATACAAGGAGGGGTAGGAATGGAAGATAAGATTCACAGAACCGTTGTCCCCTCATGGAAATACCCTGCCATATGTCACAGAGGACAGGTTCTCAAGGAGAAAATCTGAATGACTTTCAACAAAATCCCTCTCCTTTCAAGGCTCAGGAAATTCCCATTTTGAAACACAAAGAACTGAAAGGAATAATCATTAAATGGTCCACTTGTTATTTTTTTACATTGCCCTGAGTGGCTGGATCCTATAGTTTGGTTTTCTGGATATTTCTTCATCCATAAAGATAATAAAAATGAAATTTCATAGAATAGCTTCAGCTAAAAATGTAAGTAAAATGTCCAACAATTTGAACTCTGTGGGGGAAAAAAGTTATCTAGAGGTCATCCTTAGAATATTTTTTACCTTAGGATTGTTTTACTAGAGAAGGTATAAATAGAATCCAGATGATATAAGTTAAATATCAACTTTTCCAACAATGAATATTGGAAGAAAAGTCAGTTAACCCATGATACAAGATCCTATGTCTGCCTAAATAGTTTATTGGATGATTGAGATTAAATTAATTTACACATTATTTATCACACTAATGTGATCTTAGATATAATTGAATCACATCTTGTCAGATCTGATTTGCTTTTTTCTAAAAACAGCATATTCTACTCTTAGGACAAAATAATCTTAAATAGAAGAATACTAGTTCTTTAAGTCATTAAGTTTCTAAAAATATACATTTTCCACTGGCAAAATAAAATTAATGCCCCAAATCACTTGAACGTTTTTTGCACATATATTACAAACAATAAAGCTATATATACATTGGCTCCTTTTTTCCTTTTCTTTCTCTTTTCCTGTTTGTTTCCCCTAAAAATCAGTGACAAGATTCAGAAAAAAATGTTTTTAACATCCTCTCCATGGCCATTATGAGGAATTTTGTTGAAATGTTGATAATGCCCGCTTTTCGTGGGTCTGACGTGTAGAGGATGAGATTCTAGGTTATTCTGGCAAGCAAGGCAAGGAAGATTATTTTAAAAAATAGTAATGGAGTCTTCAATCCTCAGTTCTACAGAGATTGTTAAAATTAACTTTTAAAAAACTAAAAGTATGTGAAATGAGAATAGAAAAGTAACTAAAGGATACCAGGAGGGTTAACAGATGAATTTATTTTAAATAATAGTTCTAGCTTTTGAAATAAGCAAAAGATATACTGAATTAATCCAACCACCTTCTTCTACTCACCATCCTTAGACTCAAGTAGGAAAATAATATATGGTCTGAATTATTTGCTTTTTGCATATGTGGATATTTTTTCTGCTTATAAACAGAAAAAAATAAAAATATTCTGCCAGAAAGACATAGGGCTAGATGTTTGTCAAACATTATATTTGCTAATCCTCGTAAACTCAGGAAGATGGAGTTTGTCCTGCTCACTTTACAGAAAAAGCAATGAAAGCTCAGAGAAGTTAACTGCCCTAAATCATAGAACTATTAAACAGTGAAGCAAGAAATTCACACCAAGTTCATCTAGTTCCAAATGTCACCCTTCTTAAGCCCTGAAAGATCTAATTTTATGTTTCCTGAATATTTACAAAACAGCAACAGTTTCAAAATTCTGTAATGAATTTTTTGAATAATTCACTGGAGAGTCTACCCTTGGTGAGCTCCCCATGACTCGGTGTATTCACGTATTGAGTGTTCATCTGATAAGATATCAGCTTTGAGTGCTTAAACTAGAAGAACTTTAAGGCTCCCTCAAACCCTGTTTCTAATTGATAACCACACTGTGCACCTAAAAGAGAAGAAATTCTCTGTGATAACAATTTTTCCTATACTATGATCCCTTTACATGGGACCTGAGGACAGTTTACTCATGACAACCTTATGTGGGTAGACATTACTCAATTTGAGTCAGAGTGGAGAATTAGCAGCTCCAAATTCAAACTGAAAAAGAAGGTAGTCAATCACAGAAGCATGACACCAGCTTACACAGATGTTCTGCTTTCCTCTGACTCACTCTTTGAGGCTTAGAAAGGGATAAATTTTATTTTAATATAGCAATTGCAATAGAGTCATACCATAACTCATATTTTTATATTATGCCTTTTCTGCCTTATTTTATGCCTCAGTTTTTGACCCAAGTTTTGAATTGTCCGGGAGCCTCTAAAACAAAGGAGGAGGAGCTGGGAAAAAGATGGAACTTTTAATTTTTTTAATTTTTCTATTTTTGTGGGTACATTGTAGGTATACATATTTATGGGGTACATGAGATGTTTTAATACAGGCATGCAATGTGAAATAAACACATCATGGACAATGAGGTATCCATTCCCTCAAGCATTTGTCCTTTGAGTTACAAACAATCCAATTACTCTTTAAGTTATTTAAATGTACAATTAAGTCATTATTGACTATAGTCACCCTGCTGTGCTATCAAGTACTGGGTCTTATCCATTCTTTCTAATTATTTTTTGATATTATCTCACCCCAGTTAAGATCACTTTTGAAAGAAAGGTTTAAGTTTATATTTCTAAGGAAAAGTAATAGTTATAAAAGCATCAAAGACCCTCAATATTTTTGCAAAACAATAATTTTTTTTTTTTTTTGCTGACTAGAGACAACACTGTGGTTCCCAAGATAAAGTTGAACATGGTAGAAACGGAAGGATTTTCATCAACTTACTATGTCTCTGATAAAGCTTCGGTTGGTGTTATGGAACTTGTACGGCCCATGGGAGTAATTCTCACAGTAGATTGTTTAGCTGTTAACTTCCTATTTTTATTTTATGATCTTTATTATCTCTGAGTTGTCTGAGGGCAGTTGAGCTTGTTGCTGGGCCCTAATCTTTGACAGTGAGATTTGTCCAAGTTAGAGAATGTATAGAAAAGAGACATTATTTTGTCAGCATCCCTGGCTTAGCAATATTCTAGACAACATAGGTGGTTCTAGTTAGCCATATGAACAAGTACTCATTAGGGGCCAAAGTTACAAAGATCCTTCAAAGCAACAAACCCCTCTTTATTATTCTTCTAGAAATAAAAATTTCTGAATGAAATGTTATTTGAAAAATTAGCCAATGCCTTGCTACACAGACTTTAATACATTCACAGCTGATGCCTCAGTTTCTGAAAAGGACAAGTTAACAGCTGTACTTTAAAGAAGTCTGTGGAAAATGGAAGGTCAGGTTGATATAACCGAATCAAATAATCAAGTACTCTCACATTTTCCAATTTATTTGGTATCCTATTTTATAACAGTTCTTTTTTCTTAACTGGAATCAGTCTAGGGATGAACACTACTGCTTTGCATGATGTGATAGTTAATACTGAGCGCCAACTTGATTGGATTGAAGTATGCAAATTATTGATCCTGGGTGTGTGTGTGTGAGGGTGTTGCCAAAAGAGATTACCATTTGAGCCAGTGGGCTGGGAAAGGCTGACCCACCCTTAGTCAGCAACATCTAATCAGCTGCCGGTGAATATAAAGCAGGCAGGAAAATGTGAAAGGGCTAGACTGGCTTAGCCTCCCAGCCTACATCTTTCCCCAGTGCTGGATGCTTCCTGCCCTGGAACATCAGACTACAAGTTCTTTAGCCTTGCGACTCGGACTGGGTTCCTTGCTCCTCAGCTTGCAGGCAGCCTATTGGGAGACCTTGTGATCGTGTGAGTTAATACTACTTAATAAACTCCTCTTTTTATATATATCCATCCTATTAGTTCTGTCACTCTAGAGAACCCTGACTAATACACATGGCTTCATTTGGTGATGGTGAAAGCAATTATCCTTAATAAGGAACATTTCAGACATCATCACAGGTTCAGAATCAACTCAGGTATGAGAGTTGAAAGAGCAGAATGGATGGAACAAAAGCACTATTGGCAAAGGGTAAAATCAGTCAATTCAAGAGACCTTGTCATGCATAAATGATATGAACTGTTTTTAATGTCATTTATTGGTTTATTCCTGTGGTGAGTATTGATACTTTGATATTGGAAAACATTTATGTCTCAAGTATTTATCTTTGGAAAATGTATTCTGCTTTCAAATCTATTCCTTTCTCTTTTTTAAAAATTTAGTTTTTATAGAGATGGGTTTTCACCTTGTTGACCAGACTGTTGTGCCCATGTTACCCAGGCAAGCAAGCCACCAACCTTGGCATCCCAATGTGCTGAGATTACAGGTGTAAGTCACCATGCCCAGGCTGCTTTCAAAAATATTCTGCTTTCAAAGTTAAAAATCCCCTAATTCCCCCATGAAAACACAAATTTGATGCAGTAGAAAAACTTCAAAGACAAATCTTGACTGTTAATCACCATATGACCTCAGGCAAACTGTTTATCTTCCCTGAATTTATTTTATTTTATTATTTTCAGAGCCTCACTCTGTTGCCAGGGCTGGAGTACAGTGGCATGATCACAGATGACTGCAGCCTTGACCTCCTGGGCTCAAGTGATCCTCCTGCCTCAGCCTTTCAAGTAGCTGGGGCTACAAGCATGTGCCACCACACCCCATTCATTTTTGTATTTGTTGTAGAGAAGGTTTTTGCCACTTTGCCCAGACTGGTTTTGAAATCCTGGGCTCAAGTGACCTCCCCACCTCAGCCTCCCAAAATGCTGAGATTACAGGAATGAGCCACCATGCCTGGCCACTTAACCTCATTTTAAAAATAAGTATAATAATCCCTTCCTGGTTCATAGAACTAAATGAAATAATATTTATAGGCAATATAGCAAAGAAGAGGCACTCAACAGATAGTAGCTACTATTGTATGGGTTACATTATGATCCGAAAACTTCCTTTCACGTCCTAAATTTCATAAAATTTGTAAAAATTAGCTATTAGTATGTTTTTCAAAGTGTATAGATAGAAAAAAGGGTTCCATTGCCAAATAAGTTTGTGAAATGCCACATGCCATAACCCCTTTCTCTTGGTAAATAAAAGTTCATTTAAACATAATTAACTGTGCTGAAGAATCCCAATGTAAAAATAAAATGTTTAGCTTCATGGAACCAAGGGTCCTTTAAACTGATTTGATCACGGAAACATTTCTTCCCAGAAGATATATTAACATTCTAAGAACTTTCTTCTATTCCACTTAGAAAAATCGCAAGTGTGTGGCCGGGCTCGGTGACTCACGCCTGTAACCCCAGACCTTTGGGAGGCTGATGTAGGTGGATCACCTGAGGTCAGAAGATTGATACCAGCCCTGGCCAACATGGCAAAACCCTATTCCTACTAAAAATACAAAAATTAGGGAGGCATGGTGGTGCATGCCTGTTATTCCAGCTACTCAGGTGGCTGAGGCAGAAGAATTGCTTGAACTCAGGATGCCGAGGTTGCAGTGAGCCGAGATCACGCCACTGCACTCCAGCCTGGGTGACAGAGGGAGACTCTGTCTCAAAATATAAATAAATAAAAATGAAAGCGAAATGGCAAGTTTGTAACTGTTAAAATGCCGGAATATAAATACATCTTCAATATTAAAATAAACTGAATTATCTGTGATACCTGGATATGAAAATTAACGCTGATTTGATTTTGAACAGCAGCGAGACAAGGCAGAATAAATGAGGAATACAGTGAAAGTGAAAGACCACAGACTAGGGCCAAGACTTGGCATTATAATCACTTTCAGTTGGTAGTGTTTTAATGACTTAATTCCAAACTGCCTTTGGAACTAAGGGTTTTCAGGATCTTGTTGAAATTCTTTGTGCAGTTGTCTTTTTTTCCCTGATGGAGGGAGACACAGTATATCAGTGCAGTCCTATGGTTCTGATTGCACTCCTAAAAAGCCAAGATTAAATAAGGTAAAACATTTGGAGGAAGACTGTGAGGGTATTGCAAAACTCACAATATTTGATTTCTTACATTTTAAGAAGAACATCAAATTTGTTTTTCTTTCAATGGCCATAAATAGTGCCGGAGTTTTCTTAACACTCTTATTTATGTATATATTCACTTCCTTTGTGAAGCTAGCAATTCTGCGTCATTTTCTACTGTTCTATTGGTATCTAAGGAGATAGAAAAGAGACTGCAGGACTAAGGATTGGGGTTTTAATTACTTTGAAAGCAAAATAAGCATAAAACATGGAAGTTGTTACTTCCATTTTATGAGTGTCCACTTTCTTTAAGTAGCAAAACATTTTATTTTAAAGCATTCATTTTAAAAAGTTGAATATTAATCACAGACAAGTTCCTAAGAATATTGTGAATTGTAATTTATTGATGATCTAGCTACAGTTGCTTTCAGATTAGTCTCCATATCCATATGAAAAATAACATTTCACAGTTATTGCAGTTAAATATAGCCAAGTCTCTGAACAGTTTCTAAAGTTGAATAAAGATAGGCATTTAAGTCATCTGCTATTTACTGTCCAAATCTGGCCTTTTCAGTTATCACAGTACTTAGACTGTGCATTATATTTTCAGGTAATTTTTTTTTTTGCTCATTCTGTTGACTCTTGTTAACATTTATAGTGAAAGACAAACATTTCACCTATCCAGATAAAATATATTCAGCTTCCTGAATTCTTAGCCTTTAGGATAAATGCCAACATGTTTTGATACCCATTACTACTTTCAAATTGCATTACACAATAACATGCAAATGAGAGTTATTAATTAGCAGAATCTGTTTTGTCCAAATGTGCAACAGAAGAGGGATCTTTCAACATCCTGCAGCTGTTACCTATGAAGGAAACACCATTCACTTTACTAAGAGGAGCTGCACAGGTACATATGTTGTTATAGTGGAATATTTTAGTGTTTCCTTAAGCAATGCGATTTTGTAATGGATTTCACATTGAATATGGTAAATATTATCAATGCTGCCCACTCAATTTCTGCCTCTAGGTTGTTTTTAAAAGAGAGGAGGATTCACGTTTTCAAGGCAATGTGAAGTGAAGGTAGAGAGAGAGTTCTTCATGAAACACACAATGTTTAGCAAGGCGGTAAAGAAATATTCCCCTGTACACATATCTACTTACATATTCATTTACATATTGTATGTGCATCTCTGTATACATGTTGTATCCAGCGAACATCTGTGTGACTATAACCTGAAGGAAGTCCCATAAAATGCAAAAAATTTTCAATTTTCATTAAACATACATATGAATGGCTACTGTAATACACAAGGCAGGCCATTTTTCACAAATAATGCAATAAATCCTTTGCCCATCAGATGTTTTTACCTAGAGTTGGGGCCTTTAAACATCAACCAATTATGGTAAATGTTTAACTGTAGGAGTTCAGGCAGTCAGCCAAATTCTGGATTCAAAGCTGTTGCTAGTTTTAGCTTAAGGAGGTTTTTTTGTGTTTTTTTTTTTAATTTTTAAGCAAGAACATTTCTGGATACCGGTTATGCTCTATTGTGGCTAGAGTCGCTGGAATTTGAATAAGCGAACTGGGCAGAACCCTGGTCTTGAAGAAATGGGCCTGGCAGTATTAACTGAATGTGGCAAAGAATAGGCTACCAAGAGTTCTAGGGAAATACTTCCCATGTATAACTTAGCTCTATTTACCTAAAGCTAGTTTATTCCCACAGACACAAAGAGAGAGAGTTGTTTTTCTTAGCCAAGCTTCTACAAAAAGCAGCAAGCTTGGGGGAGGGGAGCAAAACGAATGTTTATGCCTTTTGTTTAGGAATCTCAGGTATTTGAAATACATACTTGATACAGCCAACTCCTTTGCTCCCCTCCCCTAGGTTTATTCACTTTCCTAACAAGCTTATTAACGAAAATTATCAATCTGCATGAAACTGGTTCGAACACTGGCCCTTCCTCAGAATATTCCTACTCTCTTGTGGAAGCATTAACAAGTAGGTAGAAGAAGGGGCCTAGACAATCCACACGTTGGATTTGCAGCCACTGGCTATTTCAGATTCAGCTGCTAAAGCTTCTTTGGTATAGACAATGAGGGGCGACTGAAGTGACTTTTCTTAGTCCATTTCCTCTCTTTCTCTTCGTCTCTGGAAGGTATTCCTTGGGTCTCTTCCCTTTCCCTCTTCACAGTCCCTCTTCACAGTCCCTCCGGTGCAGTCCCAAAGCTTCACACCGGGTCCTCTAACCCCCTTTCCCTAAAGCCTCCCAACTACCACCCCCTTCCCCAATCAAAGTCCTCTCCCGGGCACCACCAAAGCCCGGAGAAGTGGAACGCACACAATGCCTCCCTTATAGGGCTTGAGTTCGGAACTGGGCATGCTCAGTAGCCAAAGCAGATTTTTTTTTTTTTTTTTTTTTTTTTTTCTCTCTCTCTTTTGGTCGCAAGTGCGGCATCTCTCCCAGTCCCACGCCTCTCTTTCCTCAACCCTTATCCCCTATCCCTATCCCCACCCCCAACTCCAAAATTACCCAGCGTAACCCTTTCTGCGCCAAAGGCCCACGGAGTTCTAAGGTGCGGGTAATTAACCCCTCTTCTCCGAACCCGGCTAAATAGTCTCAGTTTAGGCTAAAGCCTCACACTTTCGCCCTAAAGCCCCCGGCCCCTTACGCGCAGACAGGTAGGGGGAGTGCGAATACTACTGGATCCTAGGAAATTGGTTCCCAAGAAGGCTCCATCCAGGATTCGCCCGGTACGGAGAAGTATTCCAGGAGCCCCCTGTTCTGCAGGGTGACAATTAGCCAAAGGTACCGTACCCGTGATACAAAATCCAAGTATGATTGTTGCATCTGAATGTCATTGTTGTTGACTCATTCCCCTCCGTCCTGTAATTATTCAATTCCGCGTAGACTCGACGACCCTATAGATCTGCTTCGACCTCCCTTTCCCAGGCTTTCCAGTGTTTCTTTGGCTTTTCCAGGCTTCTTGGTTGTTCTCCCAAAGGAATGCCCCGTCGGGGTGTGTGTGTGTGTGTGTGTGTGTGTGTGTGTGTGTGTGTGTTCCCTCGTTATTAGGGGACTAGAAGAGAAGAAAAGGACGCGAGTGTGCGTGTATGTGGTGGGGGGATGGAGGCAAGTGAGCCCTTGTTAGAGGACTGGGGTCTCCACGCCTGAGGAAAGGGGTCGCTCCTCCCTAGGGAATGTTTTAGGCATAAAGAGGGGGCGGGTGCCGGGAGGAAAGCGCGCTGTCTTTCTGGGTGTGTGGGGGTAGAAGAGGAATCAAATAGGCATGTCTGGGTGGGGGGCGGGGGTAGGAGCTCAGGAATGTGAGGGGGTCGAAGTGGTCGACTGTTGGGAGGGAAGACTGCTTGTGTGTGGGGGGGTGGGAGGTTGAGGGCGGGGGCGGGGATTCAGCGCGTGTATGTAAAGGTGCAGCCCGTGTGCTAGGCGCTGGGTGCGCGCGCGGTGTCTGTTAGGGTGCGCGCGCGCGCGCCGCTGCCCGCCTGCCCGCCTGCTCGCCTGCTAGGGCTGCTCGGTGGGTTTGACGGGCGAGCGGGTGCGGAGAAGCTCTGTCCGGAATCACGTAGAGACCATCGTGGAAATAGCAGCGCAGGTCACGGCGCCGCGGGCCCTGGACTAGACCCTGGGCTCTAGAGGTGGGTGAATTTCCAGCGGAGGCTGCACAAGCTGCACCGACAGCCTCTTCCCCGCTTGGCTCAATAGCGCGTGTGCGTGCGAGTGTGTATGTGTGTGTGTGTGTGTGTGCGTGTCTGTCTGATCGCGCACGCGCGCGCAGGGGGCAGGTAGCTTATTATTTTTAGTTTGGGTGCTGTTGGCTTGGGGCCGGTTGAGTGGCCAAAGTGGCCGAGGTGGCTAATCCTCCTCTCCACCTCCCATTTGCCTGCCTGCGGCGCGGTCTCACGCCGCTGAAGACCGGAAAGGATTCGGGTGTCCTTGGCATCGCTGCCCCCACATCCCCCGGGCGGCCAGGACGGCGGGGCAAGTGTACTGGTCTCGGGTGGCTCCGTCTGTCTGGCCACTGGGCTGGGTTGGGCTTTATTTTTGCGCCCCACTCGAAGCTACTTTCCGCAGACGTGGATCTAAGGCTCCCGGCAGTGGCCCGCGAGCTGGTCGGAGATTGCTAGCGCTCGGCAAGACTAGGAATACCAGAGGAAGAGCCGGTGGGTAACTCTAAAAGCCCTGCAAAGCCCGACGAGCGCTGCCAGCGCGACTTTGCAAGGTGCCTAAATGTTGAGCTGATCTCTGGCATGGTGAGAGCAGGATTTATGTAGCTGGCCGGGGGCGTGGGGGCGGAGAACAGGGAAGGGGGAGCCAGGGCCGCCGCTCGCAGCCAAAAAAACCACAGGGTCGGTCTGCCTATGGTAAGCAGGTCAGTGACACCCTAGTGCCCATGTCTTCAGGCCTGATCTGGCCATCTCTTCCTCCTCACCCCCCGCATGCCTGGGTCCAGAGAGGTTGACCGAAACTCCGGCAGCTGCCCCTTGTGGGACGGGAGCGCGCGGAAAAAATGTGTGCGCAGCGGGACTGAGGCCCCCGCGACATCCCGTGCGGTACCCCGCCTCCCCTACACGGCCCGCCAGGCTGCTGCTTGGGCCCCTGACGCGGAGGGGGGCTGCGCGCCGGCTCCGGAAACTGGGATGCGGCAAAACATTGCGGTACGCGCCAGCGGCCCCTCCAGCCTCCTCGCCGCCCGCCCGAGGTAGCGCACCGGGGGCGGTTTTGGCCGGGTCTCTCCGCGGACCTCCTGCACCCCCATCCAAGCCTTAGGTGGGCCAGCGAGGTTTCCCGAGTGAGCAGTCGGGGAGCCACCCCTGCCCACCCCCCTGCAGCCCACCAGTGGTCTGCTCCCCTCAGGCCGGCTCTGTCCTCCCAGTCGCGGAGTGCCAGGCGCGGCGCTCTGGAGGATGCAGGATTTGTTTTTGGTAGGGCTAGGTTTGTTCAGTCCTGGCGGGTCGTGGGAGCCCAGGGTCTTGCGGGGAGCAGAGAGGAAGACGGAGAGACCGATAGGGAGACGGACAGCTCCCAGCAGCCACAGAGAAGGCTCTTGGTACCCAGCTGGTACTTCGTGGGCTTTTTCTTTTTTGCGTTTTTCCCTTGATGTTTAAATGTGCATGTTTCGGTGGTACCACGCTAATGTGAGGCTTTATTCGCATACATCCAGTGCCTGCCTTTACCCTCTTTGTAGCTCTGCTCTGTTCTCCAAGCTCTCCTTCTTCCTTTCTCCACTTCTCCATGGTCTCTTGCCCTTTCAGTGCCTCTTTCTCCGTCTCCTTGGTGGACCAACTGGACTCTCTCTCTCTCTTGCCTGCCCCTCCAGCTGCTTGTGGCTTCCTCTGTTTCACAAGAGCTGCATTTGGGAACTTCCTGGCTCGTTCTAGTGCCTTTTCCCCCCTTGCTACTTAAAGTAGAATTTGCCAGGAGGAGGAGGGCAGCTCCTTATGCGTTTTCAGATTTGTTGAGATTCCTGGTTCTTGTTTTTGTACTGAATTCGGATTCTAAGGATTTTTTTTTTCTGCGCTTGTTTTTTAGTTTGGTTGCTTTTGGGTTTCTTTGTTTTGAAGTGGGTGGGGTGGTGGTTTAGTAACAAGAAATGACTCAACTGAACCAAAATAGCTGTTGAAAACCACATTTATAACAAGGCAAAAAATATCAAGTGAAATTTTGATTTTACAATGAAAGTTGCTTTAGGTGATGTCATAGTTAAGAATTATGACTTCTTTTTGCAATGCCAATCATGCTGTCATGGTGAATAGGGGAAATGCACGTCTATATGGCAGCCAAATAGCATCTCAGCAGTGCTGGCTGTATTCTGAACCAAACTACTTAAAATGCAAATCCTCCTGGGTCATGGCTAATGGATTGTCTACCTTGAGGCATGTTCAGTTTTACCACTAGCTGTTTCCTCCTGGGTAAAATAAACAAAGGAGTTTCTGTGTGACACTTCTTTCTTTGCATCATTTCCTTGTTGTGTGTTCTTGGGAATTTTTATTTATTTAATTAATATTTGGTGGTAACCATATTGAAATTGCAGCCAGCTTCCCATTCACGATGGAAAAGACTAACGTTGCTAAAATAGCATCAATAAAATGCACTCTGCTTGTGTTCTGTTTAATCTTTTCCAGGAAGCATTGTGCATATTTGTGTATGTATGCAGTATTTAAGGACCTGAAGACGATGGGTTAATTTGCTAAGCATTAAACTCTACCAACAAGTGATTTTTTATTTATTTGTAGTCAGGGTCATCGGGTGGGAATATTAGGAGGGGGAGTGAGTGTTTGCAACTGATGATTTCAGGACAAAAATTGTGCTGTGCTGAACATATTTGGTGCTGTAGGAAAAGGTACTCAAAGATTGTGATGTGTGAACTCCTCTTCCTTAGCAGTCGCAGTCTGTGGTCAAAGTGAAAGAGAAAAGGAATTAAGCTGAGGATCAGTCGGACCTGGGTTCAAAATGGTAAATAAAGGTGCGGGAGAGTGCCAGGCAGGCAAAAGAGCCAATTCTCAAGGTGGAAAGGCTGCCTGGAGATTAGCTAAGCAATGAAGGAATAAGCAGGTTACTCTGCTGCTTTCAGAGATTCAAAGACAAAAGGCTTTTTGCTCCCTCTTTGGGAGATGACTGACAGGAAATTAGAGACTCTATTTACCAGAAAATAAAATTTGGCCATCCTTTACTCAGTTGTTTTTCTAGAACCTCACAGAGTCATGTGTGTCTTTGAAGGCAGTAGTGTACAGGAGTAAACTGATTGACAGCAGTGAGCTTACTTATGGGGCTACAGCACAAGCAAATCTCTTCCCAGGTCACTGTCTCTTGGTCTTTTAACAGTCCCCCTACAGCAGCCCAATCCTCCCATTTCATCTTCCAGTAAACTCTGGGCTCTATATGTTTCTTATGCAGCCTCTGTATCTAGCCGAAGTTTAGAGAATAGATATCCACTAATCAAAATGTCTTTGTCGTGCAAACTCAGTGGCATACTTGATGGTCTGGGGCTGGTCATTTGAAGTGCACGTAGGAAGCTTAAGGCCTGTGTTCAAGGGCAGAGTTTGATGGTCCATGTAGAAAATACATTTTCAGATTATAAGATTTAAGCATGATTAATAACATTTTCCAATTGTTGGTTGTGTGTTCTACACATGTAAATTTTATATAAACTACAGGTATGGAAAACAAAATGTATGGCAGTTTTCGTGGTTATTATTGTTTGACTGAGTGAGACTATTTGGAGGTTTGGTTGCCCTAAAAATACAACACTGGCAATTATAGCCATGTGTTCACTATGGTATGATTTAAACACAAATAATTTTTCAAGTAATCACCATTGAAAAAATGTTTTCTTTTTATTTTTTAGATTATTTCTCTTTATTCAGAAGCATACAGTTGTTTGCTGATTGCAAGAAGATGTTTCTTTGGCTGTTTCTGATTTTGTCAGCCCTGATTTCTTCGACAAATGCAGATTCTGATATATCGGTGGAAATTTGCAATGTGTGCTCCTGCGTGTCAGTTGAGAATGTGCTCTATGTCAACTGTGAGAAGGTTTCAGTCTACAGACCAAATCAGCTGAAACCACCTTGGTCTAATTTTTATCACCTCAATTTCCAAAATAATTTTTTAAATATTCTGTATCCAAATACATTCTTGAATTTTTCACATGCAGTATCCCTGCATCTGGGAAATAATAAACTGCAGAACATTGAGGGAGGAGCCTTTCTTGGGCTCAGTGCATTAAAGCAGTTGCACTTGAACAACAATGAATTAAAGATTCTCCGAGCTGACACTTTCCTTGGCATAGAGAACTTGGAGTATCTCCAGGCTGACTACAATTTAATCAAGTATATTGAACGAGGAGCCTTCAATAAGCTCCACAAACTGAAAGTTCTCATTCTTAATGACAATCTGATTTCATTCCTTCCTGATAATATTTTCCGATTCGCATCTTTGACCCATCTGGATATACGAGGGAACAGAATCCAGAAGCTCCCTTATATCGGAGTTCTGGAACACATTGGCCGTGTCGTCGAACTGCAACTAGAAGATAACCCTTGGAACTGTAGCTGTGATTTGTTGCCTTTAAAAGCTTGGCTGGAGAACATGCCATATAACATTTACATAGGAGAAGCTATCTGTGAAACTCCCAGTGACTTATATGGAAGGCTTTTAAAAGAAACCAACAAACAAGAATTATGCCCCATGGGCACCGGCAGTGATTTTGATGTGCGCGTCCTGCCTCCATCTCAGCTGGAAAATGGCTACACCACTCCCAATGGTCACACTACCCAAACATCTTTACACAGATTAGTAACTAAACCACCAAAAACAACAAATCCTTCCAAGATCTCTGGAATCGTGGCAGGCAAAGCCCTCTCCAACCGCAATCTCAGTCAGATTGTGTCTTACCAAACAAGGGTGCCTCCTCTAACACCTTGCCCGACCCCTTGCTTCTGCAAAACACATCCTTCAGATTTGGGACTGAGTGTGAACTGCCAAGAGAAAAATATACAGTCTATGTCTGAATTGATACCAAAACCTTTAAATGCCAAGAAGCTGCACGTCAATGGCAATAGCATCAAGGACGTGGACATGTCAGACTTCACTGACTTTGAAGGACTGGATTTGCTTCATTTAGGCAGCAATCAAATTACAGCGATTAAGGGAGACGTATTTCACAATCTTACTAATTTACGCAGGCTATATCTCAATGGCAATCAAATTGAAAGACTCTATCCTGAAATATTTTCAGGTCTTCATAATCTGCAGTATCTGTATTTGGAATACAATTTGATTAAGGAAATCTTAGCAGGCACTTTTGACTCGATGCCAAATTTGCAGTTACTGTACTTAAACAATAATCTCCTAAAGAGCCTGCCTGTTTACATTTTTTCTGGAGCACCCTTAGCTAGATTGAACCTGAGGAACAATAAATTCATGTACCTACCTGTCAGTGGGGTCCTTGATCAGTTGCAGTCTCTTACACAGATTGACTTGGAGGGCAACCCATGGGACTGTACTTGTGACTTGGTAGCATTAAAGCTGTGGCTGGAGAAGTTGAGTGATGGGATTGTTGTAAAAGAACTGAAATGTGAGACGCCTGTTCAGTTTGCCAACATTGAACTGAAGTCCCTCAAAAATGAAATCTTATGTCCCAAACTTTTAAACAAGCCGTCTGCACCATTCACGAGCCCAGCACCTGCCATTATATTCACCACTCCTTTGGGTCCCATTCGAAGTCCTCCTGGTGGCCCAGTGCCTCTGTCTATTTTAATCTTAAGTATCTTAGTGGTTCTCATTTTAACTGTGTTTGTTGCTTTTTGCCTTCTTGTTTTTGTCCTGCGACGCAACAAGAAACCCACAGTGAAGCACGAAGGCCTGGGGAATCCTGAATGTGGCTCCATGCAGCTGCAGCTAAGGAAGCATGACCACAAAACCAGTAAAAAGGATGGACTGAGCACAGAAGCTTTCATTCCACAAACTATAGAACAGATGAGCAAGAGCCACACTTGTGGCTTGAAAGAGTCAGAAACTGGGTTCATGTTTTCAGATCCTCCAGGACAGAAAGTTGTTATGAGAAATGTGGCTGACAAGGAGAAAGATTTATTACATGTGGATACCAGGAAGAGACTGAGCACAATTGATGAGCTGGATGAATTATTCCCTAGCAGGGATTCCAATGTGTTTATTCAGAATTTTCTTGAAAGCAAAAAAGAATATAATAGCATAGGTGTCAGTGGTTTTGAGATCCGCTATCCAGAAAAACAACCAGACAAAAAAAATAAGAAGTCACTGATAGGTGGCAACCACAGTAAAATTGTCGTGGAACAAAGGAAGAGTGAGTATTTTGAACTGAAGGCAAAACTGCAGAGTTCCCCTGACTACCTACAGGTCCTCGAGGAGCAAACAGCTTTGAACAAGATCTAGGTCATGTAATCTTACTTCATACAGAGGACATTTATTTAATGATGAAAGTGCCTTTTGTTGACTTCTAACTTCCAAATACTATATTATCAATAGGCATAGAGGCAGGTGTTTCCAAGGGTATCTCATTAACTGTAGCTGCAAAGATGTGTCAAGTAGAAGAGAATTTGTTTAATAGATTTTACTACATAAAACCTATACTGTGGAGTCCTGTGGGGGTACTGCAAACTCTATTGCCAAAGGGATGCTTTATACACATAATACTGAATTTAACCTCAAGAGGCAAATCTGTTTTGTACCCCAATGCAAAACCTTCGTCTCTTTGTGCTTTGTAAAGCAAACTCAAGAAAACTGGTACAGATATTTGTACCTCAGCGGGGTCCTTTATCTTGCACGTAGATTAAATTGGTGGAACTGGAATAATCCTTTTGATTTGTGGCATTGTAACAACTCCGTGTAAAGATTATCTGAAAAGTAAAAAAAAAAAAAAAAAAAAAAAGCATGCAAAGAGAGAACACTCGATAGTATTTGTAAATTGGTAACCTTTATGGCCTGCATCTTGAAACCGCTGGATTTATAATGTTAAATTGTACAAATACTTGTTTAAAATATAACATGCATTACATAACTATAAATAAATTTGAACACTTTAAGCATTACCTGTCTATACATAAAAATCTCAAAGAAAAAATCAACGTGAGTTAGATAGCGTTTGTGATGATCTGAAGAAATATGTGATGTTTATCAGAATTAAACATGGCTCAAATTAAACTAACACTAGAGTTTGTTCTCAGTTATGTGAAATACCCACAATCCTTAAAGGTTGTCCAAAATTAGCAGAGTGCTTGCTGTGTGAGCGCACCCAAAGCTATTTTTGTAACATAATTCATATTTATGAAGTACTTTGTATACTAAATAGGAAAATATGTACTCCTTAATATGTATTTAATATGCCTGACTTGTTTTCCTGATCACAGTGAATTTACCAGTAAGTATAAATGTAGACAGAAAAAATATACTAAACTGAAACAAGCTGATGTGTACAGAAATATTCTGGACTTTGTGATCAGGTGTAACTTAAAAACAAAAAAAAAATAAATAAAAACAAACAAAAAAAGAAAAAAATACAAAAGAAAATTCAATTTTGTGCTATTCTTGTGAATTTAGCATATTAGCTTCAGATTTGTTACCAATTGTGCATTTAAAAATAAGTTCCTTAGTTTTCTAGTATTGTGTCTGGGGCAGTTGTTATTTCCCATCAATTGTCTTGCTTTCCAGGATTCTATGAGCTTAATTCAAATAGTTTTCACTACAAGTATTTAAAAAATAATGAATAAGGTTAATAGTTATATCTTGTATGCATCAGTATCCTGTTCTTTCATCATTCAGACTACTATCAGATAATCTAGTAGAACTGTAAACATCATGGTTATCTTGGCTGTGAAAGCCACACTGTAAGAATGCTTGCATTGGTTTCAGATGAGTTCATAGTGCAAGTACAAATGATATGCCCCTGTGTTTGCTTGTGCTAAGATCTAAGTCAAAATTTGTTAAAGGACTAAAGTAATTGATAATGGGTGATGTCGGAACTTTTGTAGGAGCTCCCGATTAACAAAGTGATATTCAGAAACACGTTGTCTTCTTGGCCTGCCTGCATATATATATATATAGATATACATATATATGTGTGTGTGTATATATATGCGTGTATATATATATATGTGTGTGTATATATATATATACATATGTGTGTGTGTGTGTATATATATGTATGTGTATATATATATGTGTGTGTATAAATATATATATATATATATATATATATATATATATATATATAGTGTGTGTGTGTGTCTGTGTTATAGCTCTTATAATTACCTTATGGATCAGTAACCAAGAAGGTAAACATAGCCATTCCTCATGATTGCAAGTGGCATATTTCCTGTTGCAGCTTCCAAAATGATATTATGTTTATAGCTGCAATATCAGTTCCTTTATTAATCACTAATTTCAGGGCTTTATGTGTTTGTTGCAAGACAAAAAAAACAAAGCTTGGCATTCTTGGGTGTGTGTGTATGTGTGTTTGTGCGTGTGTGTATGCATATGTATGTGTATTTCTGGGTATATATTCATACATACAGACAATTTGAAAATCTTTTTTAAATAGCAAAAAATGTCTCCATGTGTATGTGTTGGTGCTCTTAAAAGTTTAGTGTGGAATTTTAATTTTTATGACATCTGTGAAAACTTTATATGAATATAAAAATCCAAACAAATGATTGCTTTCTGATCTTGAAAGAAAAGACAAGATGTGTGCCCAACAGCTTTTTTCATCTACAATTTCATAAGGACTTTTGATATGCCATTACCATGCATGCACACATCCATGGATTAAAGGGCTCCTAATGTATACTGACAGGATAAAGATGCAAAGGCTTCAAAGAAAGTGTTTTAGTTTAGTCTGTCAATAAAGTATGGCTTGAGGGATCTTAAATAGACACTTATAGGAGGAACAGAAAGTTCCATCCATGATCTGGTGATAATAAGTCATTGGAATGATGCTTTTATTCAGTGTGGTGATGTTTTGAGGATTTTCGAGGTTTCCGCAGAATTGTCAATGGAAAGAGTACCTGCCGCCATCTCAAAAGCTTGCTGTAGCATATTGGCTATCTCATACTCTTCTGCTGAAAGATATAAATGTTCAACTTTTTTAAAAAAGTAATTTAACGTACGTGATTATTTGGAGGTTCAAATTGTAAATGAAAGTAACAAATTCTTGGTTAAGGCTAACATATTTTCCTTAACTAAAGTCATTGTGCCTACATTATATAGTGTATACAATTTTGCACCTGTCTCTCATTAGTTCTACCTGTACATTTTATGATAATGTAGTTAGGCATAAATTCTGAGTTGAGTATAAGAACAGTTAAAATACTGTATCTACATTTCGTTGGCTTCAACTATAACCTTGATGTTAGTTTAACCCCTTGAGAAATGATATGTACATCAGTACAGCATTTTTAGTGGAACATTGATGCAAACCTATAAAATCCAAGAAGTGCTCATTTCTAATGTGGTCTGACACATCATCATGGGCTTCTTGGCACTATATTCATGTGTATGGACTATGTTAGAATGGTTGCAAACAAATTTAGACCTTATGAAATCAGTGAAGGGGTTGAGATAATATATTGTGTCCGTGTAATATAAATCAAGTTTTAAATTATTTTTTTATGAAATCAATAAAGATGACTCAATTCTTTAAAAGTAAGTATTTGTGTAATTTTATGAGAAAGCAGCTATTAAAGTATAGTGATTCAAGTCTATAAGGCAATTTATATTCTATATTTAGTTTTTCATTCTGAATAAACTGAAAAAATATATTAATTAGAAATTTATTTAAGACCATCTTTCTTTTGTTGCTTTTTTTTTTATAAACATTTACTTTTTTTTAAGCCATAAGGATGCATAAATTATAGAGGGCATGACCTTATGAGTAATCAACAGGTATTTCAGAAATAACAGAACACGTCTAGAAATGTATGGTGGTAATATTAATCCATAATTTTTTGCATGATTTGTACATTGACATTGTATGAAATGAGCACAGTGAGGTTTTTTTTTTGTTGTTATTGTCGCATCCAAAGAGCTGGAGAGAAACTATATTAAGATTGTATTTATAATCACTATTTTAAAATAAAGTAAAAAAAATTATTGTATTGTTTTTACCCTGATTTGATTAGTATTTTAGGTTAATTTGTAAGAGAAAAATCAAGAAATTCTGTAAAAGCTAATGTAAATCACAGAAAAGAACTGTTTTAATGACTTTTGTTTGCTTTTAATAACATCAAGCTATTAGAATTTATTAATTGCCATTTTTATGAAAGTATTAATAAAATTGTTTGCTACAATGATATTTCTGAAGCCACAGTTTATTAAATGTATTTGTCTTTCCATTATTTTTCAGAAAAAATAAAGCAGTAACTAAACTGATCATTTCACCCAGATTTGAGGGTAAGATATAGCTTTAGAATGCTGTTTGTATTCAACTTAATTGCTAAATCTCTGTTAAAAAAAAAAATGCTTTCTTTAGAAATATATTTGCAATCTGTTCCTTCCCACTGGCAGCCCCTTTGCAGAAGAGTCAGACACTGCCAAGATCAACATGCTTCGATCCCTGCCCATTCTTTTTAATCAGTTGGAATCTGACATAACTTCAGATAGGCAAATACTAATATTCAATCTTAACTATCTGCTCAAATACTTTTAGAAAACCTTCAGTACCTCTGTATTCCATTGCCAGTTTGACTGATTACAGGTTAGTTACCCACATATGAAGTGAATTGTGATTTGTATTTGGTTCTTTTAAAGATGACCAAAATTATCAATCCATCACTTTACCGCAATTATTACTGTTGAGGAAAATGAACCAACTGCCTTACAGTTAACTTGAGGGCAGAAATAAATACAACTGGCTATACTGACCAATACAATGGGTTGAAGGTTCATATGTATCTGGGAAGAAAAGTAAAGACAGAAACAGAGAGAGAGAGAGAGAGAGAGAGAGAGAGAGAGAGAGAGAGAATATAAATTAAGATTGTTATTGCTTTACACATATACATAAGTATGCTGAAGGTGTGAACAGTATAGACAACATATACATGTGTTTTTAGATTAAACGTCTTATACATCTGAGGAGATACATCACAGGATTGTGCTATTTATGAGTACTGAGCACAGAGCTTTGGGTTCCAGCCACTTCTGTTATGTAGACAAGTGGCATCAAATCAAGGTTTGGCATAATTTCTAGTGCTCATCCAATTAGTCACTATGGTCAGATGGGGCGAACTAAAATATCCTGTTTGTGGCTTCACTTACCGGGAATAACTGGTGGCATATATCAAGCTCACCTGATAATTGTTAACTCTCAATTTTAGATTTCCTAAGGATCTGTTGTTTGTTCATTTAAAAGCAAATGGGAAGTCAAATGAATTTTGATAACTTACTTTGTACAAAACTGCACTTGATCTAATTTTGAATTTTATTTTGTTTTATTTATTTATTTATTTATTTATTTATTTCATGTATTTTTAGTTTCTACTGGTTGATAGGATTGTGTTTTAAAAGGGAAAATTAAGGAAGGGAAATTGTGTTGTTTACCTTATGTGAAATGATACATTTTTTCAATTTTTAAAAATTTATTTTAACTTGTCGTTCTTATATCTACAGGGGGAAAAGAAAGTAGGGCTCTGAGACATTTGAATATTTTAGGCCAAATAATTGCTATTGAGAATAAAGATTCAAACTTCTCATTAATTCATAATTAACATTTCCACTGACAATAGGACCCAGAATCAGGAGAGAATTACTCAGCCCTCGACTTTAGTTTACTTTTGCAAACACTGCCTAAATAGAGATAGAAATTCTGGTGATTCCAATAACATCAAAAATCACGAATCACTTGTTTACCTTAAAAAGCTCATGAATGAGGCCTTTGGAGAAATAATGTTAATAATATAATGAATAACCATAGAGCAGCACCTTTAAATTAGCTATAGGAAGGAAATAGTCTTTATAAGTTCCTGAACAACATATTTCTCTTAGCTGGCACCTCACAAACACTAGATCATGTCAGATGCTGCTGGTTAATAGCTGAAGGAAGGCATGTTGTGCAGTGGATATTACTCATGGAAGTGTTTGAAAATCATAGTAAGCTTTGTTCTCCCTGCTAAGACTTGCTATGTATATTTCTATAATTGTTTCATGTAAACTGAACCATTGCGGTAAAATTCTGGAGTTGGTATGGAGTAACTTTAATGCTGTTTTCACAAATAAAAGTTTTTTCTTATAGGCCACATTTGTAGCCATTCAGTGTATTTATTAGTGTGAAATTAGTAAAGCTCAAGTTCAAAAAGAAATGCAAATAATCTGCTTTTTAACTGATTGAATCATTATATTAGTTTATATGGCTAGGCCAGGTCTACCTACACACGTATACATACATACACACAAGAAAGATAGTAATGTGTGCCAACAGAGAATTATGCACAAAGGAAATTATCTAGTTAATGTAAACAAATATTTCTACCTTGACTACCTAGATTTTTCAAACCCAAGTAGATATTGGGACCTGAATGTTAATTGTCCTTTTTTTTCTTTTTCTTTTTTTTTTTGCCTACACTTTAAATTAAAACCTGACCACTTTGTCATATATCATAGAAATTATGTCCAGCTTATCTCCTATCTGCTAAGACTTCTCTGGGTTTCAGTTATGTCTGTTGTCTGGAGATTTTATTATTATTTTTTGTTAATATTTTTCATTATTATCATCCCCATTTCTAAGCTTGATAAATGTATAGTGCTATGTACAATTTTCAGGCATCCAGCCCAGGTACAAATCAATGCTGCTACTACCTTTCAAAAACGTTATTCAGAGAACCATGCAGGGGCACTTAGATCCAAAATAATTCTAGAATGAGGATTTAATTATAAATTAGTGGAACAGGTACAGTTTTTTTGCCGTTAAAGAAGGAAAAGTTGGTTGAAAATTATGACTAAAGAGTTTCATAACGAATTTAAGATTGGGTAGGATAAGAACAGAGGACTATTAAGAGAAAAAATATTTACTTATCAGATAGAATTCAGAACTTAAATACTGAACAAGAATATGGTAAATTAAATCAAATCATAGACTTCTTTCTCCTTATTATTTATCCCAGCTTTATATCTTTTAAATAGATATGAAATCTAGGCTTTGTCAACACAATACTAATCTATAGTTTTTACAGAATCCACTGATCAATTAAAACATTTAATTACCTTTGCAACTCCTATGGATTTTTTTTCCCTTGGTTGACTTAACATCTAGGATTGACTGATTCTCAAGGCCTCCTGATACAGTTTTCGCTGTCAAAAAATGAAAAGTAGTCTTTGTGTTTAATGAGAATAAGAGGTGAAAATTGCATTATCACACAAAAGCATCATGATAGGGAGAGAAATAAATTAGTACAGACATTTGGGTTCCCAGATACCGAAACGTGTGGTCAAAAAGCTGCTAGACCTCTTAGGTTGTTTTCAGGATTATTATTTCAAAAAAAAAAAAATTATCAAGTGCCTATCTCAGAAGTTATTTCCTGTATGAATCCCCAGGAAGCCATGTATCTGCCATGGATCCCCTTGCTCCATAGCAGGATGTATCACATTTGCCAAGTCCTCCCTGCTGGAAATTTTTCTCTTCTGCTGTTACAAACAGCCAACACTGCCTATGGCATGGGCTAGCTTAGGGAGATTTTTTTCACTGTATTTTGGTTGTTAGTGGCAATATGCACAAAAAAGCTAGGAGTCTCAATCTCAGCATATATTCACCTTTTTAATATTACCATACTAGCGAGCATTTGGGTCGTGTATATGTTACACATTGCATCTTTGTTTTTATTCATCAGTTATCCTCCAGCCCACAGAAGCTGCTAGTTATTTTTTTCATCCCTCTCTTTCAAAGTGAAAGCTAGTCACTGTCCTGAAAACTCAGTGACTTATAGAAATAATCATCACACTTCTATCTGCCCATTTCCTTCTGTAACTTCTAGAAACACAGAAAATTTAGTACAGAAAGTGATGCATTTAAAAGGAAGTCCTACTGACACAAAAAATAATGATATGAAGACAGAGTGACTTATCAGAAAAAAACAAGTTTAGGAAGTCATTTCTTATGTTTTAGGTTTCCTTGCATTGCAATTAGAATTCACTGCCTTACCTTGTGAGCTGGACCCAATGAAATCAGTTTTTACTCTGGGGGCCGTGCAATAACTAGAAATGCTATTATTGCTGACATGTGGGCAGGTTTGCCATGTGTTGCCATAAACATGGCTGCTATTTTCTCTTTGCACTTTCTACTTCAGAAAATATTCATTCTCTCAGATTTGGCACAGCTGCTGAAATGCTGCTGTACCAATTCTCACCATGAAAATTCAAAAAGAATCTTTTTTCTATATGTAACTAAGTACTTACACAAAAATGCGTACTGGGAACTGGATAAAAAAATCAGGATAAAGAAGATAAGTAGTATGTCCATAAGAAAAAAGGGTTTTAAGAGAAAATGCAGGCATTTTATTAAAAATGACATCTACCACCTCCCTATGCAACATTTTCACTCTCTGCTCATTCTTCTTGGTTGCCTAGGCTGTGCTGCAGTGTACAGTGTGTGAACAGTAACTTTGTTATTTAATCCCAAATGTATGTATGATTTCAGTTGCTTATTTGGATATTAACACGTTGGACGTGGCCAGTTTCTAACATAATATTTTTACTACAGCTAAGTGAAACTTCACTGAATGACTTGTATTTCATCTTAAAGGTTATCAGAGCAGGAGTAAACTAAGAGGTTGCTCATCATTTTCAATGTTTAAACACCATCACAGGAAGATTGAGTTTCTGTATTCTGAATTTCCAAGGCAGATTATTTGGTCCCACTTTCTTCTCTTTTGAAAGAGTAACTAGGGCTAGAGAGGCGAAGTAACTTGCCCAAGGTCAGAAAATGTATTATGGCCAGTCTGGTCTAGGATCTGATTCTCCTCGCTCGCAGGATGATGTTATTTTTGTTACACTGCTTTGTTTGGAAGTTCCAGAGAGGAAAATGAGCATCTGTGGGTGAGGTTTCAGGAAGACATTCCAATGCAGCATAAGGACGTTTTTTGTCAGCTTTTAGAATGCTCTATAACTGGAATGAACTAGATACAAAATACAGAGCTCTTAGTCCTTAGAAGTGTTCAAGCTGAGGATGGTTCTAACCAGGAGGATGGACGGTATTCAGGAAAATTTATTTCAATGCAAGCTTGGACTAGGTGATCTTGGAGGACACTTGGAACGCTAAGATACTAAGGATTCTGTAGTGTATACACTACAATCATTTACCGAGCAAGTCAAAACTATCAAATGTTTTTCATCCTGAATATGTAATTAAATGATCTTTATAGTTTAGTGACTAGCAGATGATCTCTACTAGTAGAATAACAAATTAATAACCCCCAAAATACCAGTTAGGTATTAGGCATCATGACAAAAGGGACACAATGTGAAATATCCCCCAGTATATAATGTTTGTGTTTTAAGCATCAGCTTTTCAAAAAGAGTAATCTCTGATACTTAATTTTTTACAAAGGAAAAGCAAATTCTTTTGTACATTGCACTGAAGATGGCGCTGTAGTAACAACGTCACAGTAGAAATGCTGAGACGTGCTGGTATATGTTATTTCAATCCTAAATTTCAATTTTGAGATTATTTCTTGAGCTTGGCAAATTGAACACAAAGGTTAATCTCTTGCAGGATCATCTTTGCTAATTGGAGTTGGGTGCATTTTTTTATTATTTATTCTCAATAAGATAGAACTGAACTTTATTCCAAAGAATTGCAATTCAGGTTGCAGTTCAACACTATATTCAGAATATACCTGCACATTATCTGATGTATAAAAAAATTCTCAGAAATATTTATTTTAATTGTATTCCATAAAGACAGTTTTCTTTTAAAAAAAATAGTAAACAGAAAATGAAACCATTCGGACCTTAAGGACTGTTTTATTTATTTGGTATGTTATTAATTTTTAGAGATTCTGATTATACCCAGGATGACTCTGAAATGCAGTTTCTAGGTTTTCTTTATTTCATCCATATCAATAACTAGAACTCCATCAAATGTGGCTACCATACAATTCCTGGTCTCTTTAATCACAAAGAGTATTCCTTCGGGTACCAGCAACTCATTCAAAATTAGCAGTTTTATACTTTGAAGTCATACTTCACTTTTAAATAGTCACAGTGTTAAATATATAAATATCCTCTGCCCAATTAATTTTATGTTTCAGTAGAGAAGAATAGAAGGGAATAACAATATTTACTTTGATTTGACACTGATGTGCAGGACATGTTGACCCTCCGGCCTTCCCTCTCTCTCCCATGGATGATACCACTTCACCTGCCTGCTGCCTGGGCAGCCTCATCGCTCCTCACTCAAACAGTATCTCTTGTGACAGTGGCTACATGCCCCCACCCTCACTAAAATTGTTTCTGTTCAACAACGTTTTTCTAATAATTCACATTCAGATACCAGATTTACATGCCGCTAATCCATATGCCTATCAAATATGTCAGTACTCTCAGAGAATTTTAAAGAGAGAACGTCAAGGAGTGGAAGAGGAGAACATGTTAGTCTAACAAATAATGGTGTTTCAGGCCTGGGACAAGCAGTGGACTAGGGAGCCTCCCTTGGTATATCCTTCAGTCTTACCATGGGTAAAGCTGGTATGGCTTAGACCAATCAGGAGAGAGGCTGACTTTAACCTACTCTCATGAAGTCCCATGTTGTGTTTCCTTAGTGGCTTTCATTCATTCAACATTATTCATATCAGAGTGGAAGAAGTGGGAGCCAGTTAGCCAAGGCTCTTTCGTGGAAATAACATTTAAATTAAAGTCTTGAAGAGTAAAGTTCATATTAGTGGCTGAGGAGTAGGGATAAGGAGGGCTGCTGAGGTTAAGAGAACAAGAGCTTTGATTCCAGTGTGAGAATTAACTCATTACAGGATGCTGGTCAGGTAGGCAGTGCCTAGATCAAGGGTTGGCAAACTTTTTCTGAAAAGGGCTAGATAGCAAATATTTGAGGGTTTGCAGACCATATGGTCTGTGCTTCGAATAGTTAATTCTGCTGTAGTAGCATAGAAGCAAACACAGACAATAGGTAAACAAACGGATGTGATTATGTACCAATAAAATTGTTGTCCAAAATAAGCTAGGGGATGGATTTGACCTAGAGGCTAGAGGTGTCAAGCCTTTGCTGAGATTCTGAAAGGCCTTGAGGGAGTTTGACTTTCAAGTGCTTTGGGAAGTCAATGAAGGTTTTTGAAAAGCAGTGCAGTGATGTGATTAGGTTTGTTTATGGCAGACTTCTTTCTGTTTCTGGAGGCTGGACTAGAGGTGGTGAGGAGCAAAACATAAGTGGGGAAACAAGTCAGGAAGCTCTTGCAATAGAGCTGATCAATGATAAACATAATCCAAGCTAAGATGCAGGAAGAATATGGTTGTGAGCATATGATATTATGAATGTAAACTCATAGCACTTGCCAATATGCTGGATATGACGGTGGAATCCAGAAAAACCCTGAGTTCTGTGCCATGAGCACCTGGGCTGATAAAGATGCTATTCACCGAGAGGAGGACCTGTAGGTTAGCGGTGACTGTGGAGGGTAGTCATCACAAGAGTAAGAGTTCCATTTTAGTGGCTGGGCGCAGTGGCCACGCCTATAATCCCAGCACTTTGGGAGGCTGAGGTGGGCGGATTGCCTGAACTCAGGAGTTTGAAAGCACCCTGAACAACATGGTGAAACCCTGTCTCTGCTAAAACAGAAAATTGGCCAGATGTAGTGGCATGTGCCTGTAATCCCAGCTACTGAAGAGGCTGAGGTAGGAGAATCACCTGAGCTCAGGAGACAGAGGGTGCAGTGAGCTCAGATTGCACCACTGCACTCCAGCTTGGCCACGGAATGACAATCTGTCTCAAAAAAAAAAAGTTTCATTTTGGACATGTTAAATTAGAAATGGCTGAGAGTCTTCAAATTGTCAGATCAGTGACTGACTTTGTTCAACAGGAGCTCTGAGGAGAAGCTTAGGCCACAGACAGAATTGAGAATTATCATCATCTTGAAACTGAAGGTCACGGAAGAAGGTCACAGAATGAACAAACAAGACCCTGCAATGACTGCAGGTGCTTTTGAGCTTTCTGTTTCAGTGTCATCTGTACTGTGCGCATTCTGCATCAGAATCCCCTGGGGTGCTGGTTAACATTCAGACTCTAAAGCCTCATCCCAGACCTTCTGAATCAGAATTTTTGTGGTCAGGACCTAAGGAATGTGCATTTTGAAGTTTCTTAGGTTATTCTTATTTACATTAAATTGTGAGAGTATCTGCTTTTTAGGTAACCTAGAAGATAAAGTACCTGCAAAAAAAAGGGAAATGGTGACCAGACAGCATGACAGAAAACTAGGAAGCTGCGGGGTCCTGGGAGCAAAGCAAAAAAGAGCGTTCCACAAAGGCTCAGTGACTGTGTCCAGTGTTGCTGAGAGACAGCAGTGCCGTCTAAGCACGCTTTTCTGGTATTGGTCCCACTTAGATTGCATGAAAAACTGATGTCGCAATAGCTGTGGGACTCCATTCCCTAACAAGAGACAGAATCTTAGAAAGAGACTTCACAGAGCGAAGGGATGGTGGAAGAGAAATGAGAGAAAATAATCAGGACCAAACTACTGGGCAAAGTGAAAGCAAAAGATCAGTGCAAGGAAGACTTTAGGATTCCAGAGGTGAGAAATGGGAACACCAAAGCCAGCAGCAGGATCATACACAGAGTGGGAGGTCAAAATGAGCACCCAGAGTCAGCACCAGAGGACAACAGGGGTGGGCTGTGGTGGAAGCTCACCAAACTCTAGCACCTTCTAAATGACTATGTCCAGTAGTCCTGCCCCAACAGAGGTGAGGAACAACAGAGGTCTTGAAGCTTTAGCTGTTTTCTGTGGTCTTTGAACTGAAACAAATTCTGCCAGGAAAACCCCACTACCTTCTCTAATCTGCCATGGAAATTTTTCCTTAATAGAGAATGCTTTTTTAAAATTCAAGTTAATGTACACTAATTGAAGTTAATGCCTTTTATGTGTTTTCTCTGGGCTGGATGATGGAAGAGACGGAAGAGTTATACCCAGCTCCTGTGGAGTTTACAATCTAGTGGAGGAGGCAGGTATCAAAGTGACTAGAATGTCACTTCCTTAATGCTGTAACATAAAGGGAATGTACTACTTGATCAGGTGCTGAGCTACAGGGCACAAAGAAGGCTTCATGGCGTAGGTACATTGTTACCCAACTTTTGAAGGATGGATTGGATTTTGATATAAGAGGTAAGTTCCAGCTGAAAAAAATATTGTGTGTTAGAGAGGGGTGTGGAAGCTTTGTATTCTCAGGATATGGGATGGTTCCGTGTGATTGGAGCATGTACCTCTGGAGGGCTGTCTCCACTGCTTATCTGCCATGTCCCTATGATTCACAGGGACCCCAAGCTCAAAATGTGCCATATTGAATTCATCATTCTCTCTGCACAGAAGATTCTTCTAGTCTTTGCCATCCTGCTGGCCAGCCCCTCAGCTACCTGGATACTCCAGCCAGAATCCTGGGCATCTGAGCCCCTCCATGTCCTTCACCCCACATCAGCAAGACCTGGAGATTCTGAGTGCTAATTACCTACCAGTCATTGTTCTAAGCACTTAGCATGTACCCTGTAAATTAACTCTTTTTATAGCCATTTTTACTATTTATTGAACCTGAGATTGATGTTTTATGGTGTATATTTGTAAGATGTACAACATGATGTTTTGATATACATATATATAGTGAAATTATTACTGTAGTCAAGCAAATTCACCTATCCATCACCTACTATAGTTACCATTTGCATGTGTCTATGTGTGTGTGTTAAGAGCATCTAAAGTCTACTCTCCTAGCAAATACTCAGTATATAATACAATATTATTAACTATAGTCCTCATGCTATACATTAGATCTTCAGAATTATTTCTCCTTATAAATGCAAGTTTCTAACCATTTACCTACTTATTCCTAGTTCCTCCCTCTTCCTGCTTCTGGTAACCAGGATTCTATCTGTTTCTATGCATTAGCTTTTTTTTTTTTTTTTTTTTTTTTTTTTAGATTCCACATACAAGTGAGATAATTTAGTATTTCTTTCTATGCTTGGCTTATTTCATTTAGCATAATGTCCTCCGGGTTCATCCATGTTGCTGTAATTGGCAGTATTTCCCTTTTAAGGGCTGAGCAATATTCCATTTTATGTATATACCACAATTTATTTATCTATCCACAAGCACTTCAATTATTTCCATGTTGTGAACATTATGAGTAATGCAGCAGTGAACACAGGACTGCAGATATGTCTATAGGTACTGATTGGTTCCTTTGAGTATACACCTAGTGCAGGAATTGCTAGGTCATATGGTAGTTCTAGTTTCAATTTTTTTAGGAAGCTCCATTATGTTTTTTATAATGGCTATACCAATTTACATTGCTACCAACAGTGTACAAGAATTTCCTTTCCTCTATATCCTTACCAATAGTTATGTCTTTTTGATAGTAACAATCCTAGCAGGTATGAGGTGATGTGTTGTTGTTTCTATTTGTATTTTCCTAGTGTTTACTGATGTTGATCTTAGTGACCTTTCCATATATCCGTTGGCCATTTTTATGTCTTCTTTGAAAAATGTCTATTCAGGTCCTATGTCCATTTTTAGTCAGGTTATTTCCTTTTATGTTCTGCTATTGTTATGTGAGTTTTAAAAATTAAATTCTAGATACTTACCATTTATCTGATATATGGTGTACAAATGTTTTCTCCCAGTTTGTAGGCTACCTTTTTCACTCTGTTGGTTGTTTCCTTTGATGTGCAGAAGCTTTTTGGTTTTATATAGTCCTACTTGTTTATTTTATTTTTTTTGGTTGTCCGAGATTTTGATGTGATATCACACAATTGTTGGAAAGATCAGTATCACAAAACTTTTCCCCAATCTTTTCTTCTGGCAAATTTATATAGTAGACACTATAGTTGTCTCTAATTTACAGATAAAAAAATAGAAGCAAAGGAGATTTTTTAAATTGCCCAAACTTGTACACTGGACTTGTATACTGGTTCCAGTGACAAAGCTGGAAAACACCTTAGGCATTTTGGCTACATATCCCACACTTGTCTGTATAATGCTGCATGGCTCCTACAAAGTATAAACTCTTTACCATGGTCTACATAACCAGCATGGCTGGGCCTTTGCTGGACTCTCCAGCCTTAACTCACACCATAGATTCCCTTTATTAATATTTTATGTGGCATGATGAACTAAATGGACAAGGCAGTTGCATCCCTCTCTCTAAAACACCCCTTGTTGCTCTCTTTGCCATGTTGACTTCTGTTTTTATCTTAGGTATCAGCTTATTCACCACCTCTCCAAGAAGGCCCACCTATATATCCCCATAGTACACTGAGCGAACGCATTTCAGCTTTTGGCACCTTGAATCAAAATGGCATGTTTTCTTATCTATATCGTACAACAAAAATAAGAGCTTCTGGAGCACAGGATCTATATTCTGTTTATCTTTTATCACCAGTGCCTAGCATAGTACCTAGAACATAGTATGTGGTAAACAGATATTTGTTGAATCCATAAATATATTAATGGTTATAACAGCAAATGAAATGTAAGAGAGTTAGTTTGGAATCAAATTATTAAAAACTTTGGATGCCATGCCTAGATGTTTGATTTGGTTTTTCTGTAGGCAATGGGCAGCCACTGAAGATTTGTGAGAAAAGAGAGACATTATCTAAAATTTTTATTTTGGGAAGATGAGTCTGCTATTTTGTGGAGATTGTAGAGAGAATTATGAAGGCAAGAAGATAATTAGAATATTATTAAGATAATTAGAAAATTAAAATATCAGTTAACTTTTGCTGCCTAAAATACTGCCTTCAAAATCAGCAACATACACTGCGCGTCTTATCATTGACCAAAGTAGGTACAAAAGCAAGCCCAACATCAATGAGGCAGGAAAAAAAGACTCCTCCCATGGAGGTTAAAGGGGAAGGAGTGACTGTTTGGTGAACAATAATCTAATTACTACAGATGCTATAGATATAGTACAGATCAGTGGTTGTTAACTGGGGAGTAAAAAGGCATGTTCCACTTTGAAAGGTGAAACATTTTAGGGAAGGGGTAAGTAACCACATATATGTATCTTAAATCCTACCTTCACCTCTGACTTTCAGAATCATTTCTAATATGAACTATTGTTACTAATTAGAGTAGAAAATCCATGAAATCTGGTGGGATGGAATAAAAGTTTGGAAAATATTACTGCAGATGAAAACTATATAGGAGAAACACAGAAAAAGGCAAGTAATTGGATTCAGAGGACAAGGAACAAGAAAAGTCAGTGATGAACTGAAGTATTAGAGACCAAGTGATCAGTAACATGGAGATGGTTTGAATGAAGATAGTGAGGGAGGAAGGCACTCATTCATTAAAGAATTAGAATGCATTGATTAGGTACAAGTCCCTTATTCACAGTGATGGATAAGATGTGGTACCTGTCCACACATTTTACAGGCCAGTGAACACAAGACTTGTGCAAATAAGACATATTTACACAGGTAAATATTATATATTCTTGAAAGAGGTAAATGCCATAGGGAGAAGAAATTGTGAGAGTTTCATTCCACCTATAGAAATCAATAGTGGAGAAGATGACAATAAATCTTAGGTCTTAAGTATAGGTGAATTGGGATAAGTAGCAGAGAAGGTCAGGGAGACAGCCTAAGCAAAGGTACAGAGATACAAGTGTCTAGAATGCATGCAAGGCCCTACATATGAAGGGATGGTGAGAAATGATGCTAGGCGTGTTGGCATTCTTCAGGCCTCTTGTAATGGCAAGGGGAAAAAAACACACACTGAATTAGGTTAGACAAAAAGGGAATTTTCTAGGGAAGTGTTCCAAAGTATCTCAGGAATCCACGTGAAGGATAGTGTATTAATCAGGGTTCTCTAGAGGAACAGAACTAATAGGAGATATATATATACATATATATATATATATATGTATATATATATATATATGTATATATATGAACTCTCATATATATATGGAATATATATACACACACACACACACACACACACACACACACACACATATATGGGAGTTCATTAAGTATTAGCTCACACGATCACGAGGTCCCACAATAGGCCGTCTGCAATCTGAGGAGCAATGAGAGCCAGTCTGAGTTCACAAACTGAAGAAGTTGGAGTCTGATGTTTGAGGGCAGAAAGCATTCAGCACGTGAGAAAGGTGTAGGCTGGGAAGCTAATCTTTTCATGTTTTTCTGCCTGTTTTATATTCTAGCAGTGCTGGCAGCTGATTAGATGGTGCCCACCCAGATGAAGGGTGGTTCTGCCTTTCTCAGCCCACTGACTCAAATGTTGGTCTCCTTTGGCAACACCCTCACAGACACACCCGGGATTAATACTTTGTTCCTTTAATCCAATCAAGTTGATAGTATTAACCATCACAGACAGGGAAAGTGTAGAGTTGGCTATGATATAATGATAGGAAGCTATTCAGTATTTCTCTTCAGCTCACATCTCTACTTGTCTCTATATATGTTTTTTTCCTTTTCTGCTACTCTTCTGTCTCAAACCAACTCTTTTAGTCCATTTTTTGCTGCTATAACAGAATACCACAAACTGGGTAATTTATAAACCATATACATTTATTTGGTTCATCATTCTGGAGGCTGAGAAGTCCAAGGGCATGGTGCCTACATCTGGTGAGCGTCATGCCATGATGGAAGATATCACATGATGAAATCTGTGTGCAAGACAGAGAGAGTAATTGGGCTGATCTCATCCTCATCATGAAGAACCCACTCCTTTGATAACTTACCTATTCCCAAGTTAAAGGCATTAATCCTTTCATGAGGTTGAAGCTCTTATAATCTAATCACCTCTTAAAGATCTTACTCCTGAATGCCATTATAATAGCAATTAAATTTCACATTTGTTTCAGATGGGACATTCAAACTATGGCACCAGTCCATCCACAAATTCTGTTAATTATACCTTGAACAAATATCCAGAAATTACCCACTTTCCACTATTCCACAGCCATCACCTAGGTCAAAAGCATCATTTTCTCTTTCTTGTATAATGCACTGGCCTTCACACTGGTCTCCATGCTTCTACCCTTGTACTTCTTCAGTCTGTTTTCAACATGGTAGGCAAAGAGATATTGTTAAATGATTTATGACAGGTCATGTCACTTCTCTCCTCTAAACCCTGCAATGGTTCCCCATTTCTCTCAAAATTAAAAGCTAAAGTTTTTATGATGGGCTATAAGTTCCTATACAACCTAACCTCCACTACTGTTCTGACCTTACCACCAATTACTTTTTTCCTCGTTCACTTTGTTCTAGCTATGCTGTTTTTTGAAAATACCATACACAGTTTCATTTTCTGATCTTTATACGTTTCTTCTTCATGGAACACTCTTCCTCCAGAAAGTCTAATCATTCACTCCTTCATTTCTTTACGTCCTTGCTCAAAAGTTACCTTCTCAACAGAGCCTACCATGACTGTTTGGTTTAAAATCGTGCCAGGCACGGTGGTTCACACCTCTAATCCCAGCACTTTGGGAGGCCAAGGCAGGCAGATCACGAGGTCAGGAGTTTGAGACCAGCCTGGCCAAGATGGTGAAACCCCATCTCTACTAAAAATACAAAAATTAGCCGGGCGTGGTGGCACATGCCTGTAATCCCAGCTACTTGGGAGGCTGAGGCAGGAGAATCGCTTGAACCCAGGAGGTGGACATTGCAGTGAGCCAAGATGACGCCATTGCACTCCAGCCTGGGCGACAGAGTGAGACTCCATCTAAAAATAAAAAATAAAAATAAAATAAAACAAAATTGTAACCCAACCCTCACACTCCAAATCCTATCTGTACCCTTCTCTATTGTGTTATATAATTAACTTATTATGTTTCTTATTGTCCATATTTTTTCTCTAAAATATAAAGTCTACAAGAGGTGGAATGTTTACATGTTTTCTTCAGTTCATATTCCTAGTACGTAGACTAATATCTGGCAAGAAGTAGGGGCTTACTAATTTTGTTGAATGAGTGAATGGAATTGTAAGGTGACAGTTCTAACTTTTACATCATGTTTAGAGGATACATTGGTGAAGGCCATAGGGTAGGGGAGAGACAGATAGCTCGAAGAAAGGAGGTGTTGTTCTGGCAGATAAAACAATTATTCCACCAGGCCCAGCTACAATGTCAATTTCCTGTGACACCTACCCTGACCCCCAGTTAGTGGTACTTCCCTGTTTACTCTCAAAGGTCTTTGAACAATCCTTCACAAGAGCATAGATTTGTCTGCTGGCTTGATTGGTGATTTACAAGTCTTTTCCCTTGACAGTGCTGAACTTTACCTGAGCCCTGTGCTGTTGGAAAAGAATGATAGTTAAGGAATACTTCTACACTTTTGTATTCCCTACAATGTTTTACTACCAAAAATCATGCTCCCCATATGACAAAGACTCCAATGAATGCACCCTTGAATATCTATGACTATCTATGACTCAAATGTTGGTCTCCTTTGGCAACACCCTCACAGACACACCCGGGATTAATACTTTGCTTCCTTTAATCCAATCAAGTTGATAGTATTAACCATCACAGACAGGGAAAGTGTAGAGTTGGCTATGATATAATGATAGGAAGCTATTGAGTATTTCTCTTCAGCTCACATCTCTACTTGTCTCTATATATGTTTTTTTCCTTTTCTGCTACTCTTCTGTCTCAAACCAACTCTTTTAGTCCATTTTTTGCTGCTATAACAGAATACCACAAACTGGGTAATTTATAAACCATATACATTTATTTGGTTCATCAAGGCCAGATAAAGACTGTCCAAATTTCCATCTTTTGTCTCATAAGTGATTGGCTGAAATGTTTGTCTCCACTGACAAATCAAAACAAAATGCCCACTAACTTGACTTGACCAAATGTTGTCAGACTTTTGTTTTGTCTACGGGCTGCTGATCTTTCATCCTCAGCCTGAGCCAGCCCTTCTTAAAGGCTTCCATTGAGAATAGGCTGGATTCAGGGTAAAACCTTATATCCAGTCATGTCACCCTGACTCATCCCACTTTTCTACAACCAGTCCTTTCTAGGTGTGTTTATTTCTCCCTGTAAAAGAAAAATCTTTTCAGGCCTGACCATTGAGACACTAGCAGATCTCATGCTTGGAGGCTTCTCCCTGTTGAAGTACACCTCCCTCTCCACTGAAGTTTTCTCTTTACCCTCTGTTCCAACAGTTCTTTCAAGTAAATTATCTCCTTATCTAAGCTCAGATTTTTGTTTTTATTTGACATGGTTGGCTGGATTATTTTGCTTTTCCTTTTTTTTCTTTTCTTTTTTTTCAGACAGAGTCTCACTCTGTTGCCCAGGCTGGAGTGCAATGGCATGATCTTGGCTCCGTGCAACATCTGCCTCCCTGGTTCAAGCGATTCTTCTGCCTCGGCCTCCAGAGTAGCTGGGATTACAGGCATGTGCCACCGCCCCTGGCTAATTTTTGTATTTTTAGTAGAGATGGGGTTTCACCATCTTGGCCAGGCTGGTCTCAAACTCCTGACCTCGTGATCTGCCTGCCTCGGCCTCCCAAAGTGTTAGGATTACAGATGTGAGCCATCATGCCCAGTCTATTTTGCTTTTCTTAAATACAGTTGCCATGTATGATTCAGCACTGGACCTCAGCACTTAACACCAGGCCTGCCAGTATAGATGTTGTTATATATTAGCCAAATGAACTCACACAAACACATATGTGAATGAGTCAATACAGTATTAGTTGCTTGGAAAGACAAAAAAGAACTAGACCTCTTCCCCTCCTTCAAAGATTCTATACCTTAGCTCATTTCAGTAGCTTTTCTCTTAACACAGATATTTAGCATTGTTTAGACAAAAATCTCACAATGTAGCTATACTGTAGAATTAGCCTAAATCATGCATCTGCCTGTATTTTTGGCTAATAATCCTCAATCTTAATTACAAAGGACTAAAGTTAAGGTGTTTTCTCAACATAGTGCAAATGTTTATATTTCCTTCTACTTCAGCAAGGCCCTGCAGTGAGTTTGAGGTCACTGTTTTTAAAACTTTGAAAGCCGGGCTGGTGGTGAATTACCCCTACTTCTACTGTTGGGTGTACTTCACTAAGCTCAAGTTAAGCTTTTGTAGCAGGGATTTGTGTTGTTCTAATTCTTTGCAGGTATCTCTGTGATGAAAGAACTGAATACTGCAGATTTTTTAGCAGCTCTGAACAATTCCAATCAAGACAAAGTTCCTGTAGCATCCTGTATGATTTCTATATTTTGTCTGTATATGTTTAGTCCATTTTCACACTGCTATTAAGAACTTCCTTGAGACTGGGTAATTAATAAAGGAAAGAGGTTTAACTGACTAACAGTTCTGCATGGCTGCTGAGGCCTCAGGAAATGTACAATCATGGTGGAAAGGGAAGCATGCACATCTTACATGGCAGTAGGTGAAAGAGCGTGTAAAGGAGGAGCTGTCAATCACTTATAAAACCATCAGATCTCATGATAACTAACTATCATGAGAACAACCTGGGGAAATCTGCCCCATGATCCAATCACCTCCCACTAGATCTCTCCCTTGACATGTGGGGATTATGGAGATTACAATTCGAGATAAGATTTAGGTGCGGGCAAAGAGCCAAACCATATCATTCCACCCCTGGTCCCTCCCAAACTTCACATCCTTTTTACATTTCAAAACTAATCATGCCTTCCCAACAGTCCCCCAAAGTCTTAACTCATTTCAGCATTAACTCAAAAGTCCACAGTCCAAAGTCTTATCAGAGACAAGGCAAGTCACTTTCACTTATGAACCTGTAAAATCAAAAGCAAATTTGTTTCTTCAAGATGCAATGGCAGTACACCTATTTCAAATGGAGAGAGTGGACAAAACAAAGGGACTACAGGCCTCATGCAAGTCCAAATCCCAGTGGGACAGTCATTAAATCTTAAAGTCCAAAATGATCTCCTTTGACTCCGTGTCTCACATCTGGGGCACGCTGATGCAAGGGGTTGGCTCCCACAGCCTTTAACAGCTCCTCCATTGGCTAACGGTTAGTGCCTGTTGCTTTTGACAGAAAAGCTGTCAATGGATCTAACAATCTAGGGTCTGAAGACAGTTGCCTTCTTCTCACAGATCTACTAAGCAGTGCCCCAGTGAGGACTCTGTGGGAGCTCCAGTGCCACATTTCCCTCCTGCACTGCTCTAGCAGACATTCTGCATTAGGGTTCCATCTCTGCAGCAAACTTGTGCCTAGGCATGCAGGCATTTCCACATATCCTCTGAAATCTAGGTGGACATTCCCAAACTTCAATTTTTAACTTCTGTGCACCCACAAGGCCAATGCTACATGGAAGCCATCATAGCTTGGGGCTTGCACCCTCTGAAGCAACAGTCCCAGCTGTACCTTGTACGCTCTTAGCAAAAATGGAGCTGGAGAAGTTGAGACACAGGGCTCCTAGTCCCAAGGATGCACAGAGAAGCGGGCCACTAGGCCCAGCAGAGGAAACCATTTTTCCCTCCTAGGCCTCTAGGCTTGTAATGGCAGGCACTGCCATGAAGACCTCTGACACACTTTTGAGACATTTTCCCCATTGTTTTGGCTATTATCATGTCCTCCTCATTACTTATTCAAATTTCTTCAGCTGGCTTGAATTTCTCCCCAGAAAATGGTTTTTTTCTTTTCTACCACATAGTAAGGCTCCAAATTTTTCAAACTTTTATGCTCTTCTTCTCTTTTAATAAGTTCCAATTTCAGATACTCTCTTTGTGAATGCATATAACCGAACACTTTCAGAATAATCAAGGTCACGTCTTGAATGCATTGCTCTTTAGAAATTTCTTCCACCAGAAACCCTTAATAATCTCTCAAGTTTAAAGTTCCACAGATCTCCAGGGCAGGGGCAAAATGCCTCCAATCTGTTTGCTAAAGCATAGCAAGAGTGATCTTTGCTTCAGTTCCCAAGAAGTTCCTCATCTTCATCTGAGACCACCTCAGCCTGGACTTCATCATCCATATCACTCTCAGCATTTTGGTCAAAACCACTCAACAACTATCTAGGAAGGTCCAGACTTTCCCACATGTTCCTATCTTCCAAGCCCTCCAAACTGTTCCAACTTCTGCCCATTACCCAGTTCCAAAGTACATTCCACATTCTTGGGTATCTTATAGCCATACCCCACTACCTTCAGTACCAATTTTCTGAATTAGTCCGTTTTTGCACTGCTATAAAGAACTTCCCTGAGACTGGGTAATTTATAAAGGAAAGAGGTTTAATTGACTTATAGTTCTACATGGCTGGGGAAGCCTCAGGAAAGTTACAATCATGGTGTGAGGGGAAGCAGCCATGCCTTATATGGCAACAGTTGAGAGACAGCATGTGAAGGAGGACCTGTCAAACACATAAAGCCATCAGATCTTATGAGAACTCACTCACTATCATGAGAACAGCATGGGAGAAACTGTTCCTATGATTAAATCAACTCCTACTAGGTCCTTCCCTCTACGCGTGGGGATTATGGGGATTAGAATTCAAGATGAGATTCTGGCGGGGACACAGAACCAAACCATGTCAGTGTTTACCAGTTGGCCCCAGCCTCTGGCTTCACATAATACAAAGGGCATCTTTTCTTTTCCTTTTTTTTCCCCTCATTTTCTGTTTTTCCTCTTACTCTGTAAGAAAGTCTTTTCTTTTCTTTTCTTTTCTGTGCTATCTGCTCTACTGTTTGAGAAAGGAGGGCCTTGATGAGTTGTCACCTTTCTGTGAATAGAGCTCATATTTGGATTGTGGCTCCATTTTTTATCTTAGAAATAAAGCAACAGGTAGGATGTCCTAATCAGTTGCACTTCAGTCTCAAAAACTACATCCATGTAAGTCAAATACTAAGAGTGAAGAGAATGAGCCAACTCTCTAATTCAAGACTGTATTTCCATCTCTACAGGGTCCAAAATAAAATTGGTTAAAAAAATGTCATCTTCACTATGAAAGACTCACTGTCTACACCGTTCCTTTTCCCATGGAGCTTCTGTTGACAGAGATGGAGTCAGTCATGTCTCACAGGAAGTGGACTTGGGCAGAAGGGTCCCCTGCTAATAATGTTCTACCCCAACAAAGATGCAGCAGAGAAAGGCAGAAAACCCAATCTTCAATGCAAAATGGCAAAAAGGAGCCAGGCTTAGAAGCTCAGCCTAAAATGAAAGTGAAAATAAGTCTCTGAATACATTTGTTGAGGCTAGATGGTGTTACCAATCCTTGTTGTCTCACTCCTCTGAAGTGGTCTCTCTATATTCTTCTATTTTGCAAGGGAGGGGCAGAAATAATACCTATGCTTTTCTGTGTGGATTTAAAATAAGTTGCTGAATTTTTAACACAAAAATTTTAAAGTGCTCTATCATTTGTCATGTTATGGTCAGCAATGATTGTTCTTTCTTCTTACTTCCTTGTATATGTAGATTTACCTGTCACTACTGGCAGGACTGAAAATTGTTTTATAGTCATGGTCTTCTATGTGACAGCCCAGGATAGGAGTAAACATTTGGAAGCAGAAAGAAAGAAAAATGATAATAGCATTTGCCGGCATTAAACATCATTACTCACTCTATACAGCAAAAAATGGAAAATTTCAAGGGATACTACTATATTTAGTTTTCCTCACTGAGGAAATTCGGTCAGAAGAAAAAGGAGCAAAATTAATTTGTGATGAAACTGACTATAAATGACTTGAATAAACAAATTCAAATGACTCATTATAGTAGAACGTTAGAGAAAAATTATGTTATCTTTTTATTAAAAGATGGAACTGGATATTTTTCTTTTCACCTTCCTCACATCTACCCTCACTTCTATATAAATTCACAAATAAACACTTCAGACTTTTTATTGTGACTTAAAATGTTTAGACACTATTGCTTGCTTGCTTGGGTTTTCTTTCAGATTTTACTATTGTACACATTGCATGCAGTCTGGCTACATCTTGAGCTCTGTCATTTATCCAACAGAGACATCCTGTATGTGGATCTAAAAGATAATATAACACTTGAAAGGTCAGGTGTGGCTAATGCTTTTCTCCATCTGGTGATAGATATTTTTCTTCCTTTTGATTATCTGTCCATAAGACTGCTGATAAAAAACCAAGAGGGAATAAATATACTAAATAGTCCAACTCTAGAAAATTCTAGCATATCAAAGAGCTAGCAACTTCTTGGAAAATTTATACACCTGAGCAAAATGCATAGTTTTATCTGGTTTGCGAATTTGAGCTGGAAAAACAGTTCAACAATTTTAGAAAACCTAATCTACTGGAATACTTTACAAAGGCTATATAGTTCTGACACCAAGAATTTTATATATGCAGTGACACTAGTAGCCAAGTTGGTTGGTTTTCTGCAGATTAAACATCTGATTGATTAAGCTAGACTCTTCTTGTCTACTACATAACTACTATCTAATAATGATCCAAGTTGGCACTTACTGAGTCCAACTATGGGCTAGCTCCTGGATAAATAAGTTCATTAGCATGATCTTAATATTTTTTAAAACACTTTAGGAGATAGGTACTACAATTAGACATTGTACCTACAATTTTCAGAATGATTTTCTCTAGAATTTTTATCCTTATGAGTATTATAATACCAAAAATTCTACTTCGCTTGTTATATGACTAAAAATGTAAATAAAGGACAAAGCACTATCAAACCTGCTGTGTTACTATCAGACTATAATGATTGTCATTGAGACTGCTTGTTACAATACTCCCCACCAGGTCTCAATTGTACAGACTGGGCCTCCTGTGATATTTGTAACCTGGAAGATAACAACATCCCATTTGCTCCCAGAACAAATTATTTTTTCAATTATTATTATGGAAGTTTTGTTTTATTGTGCTAAGAACACTTAACATGAGATGTATCCCCTAGACAGATTTTTATAGGGATGGAATGAAATTTAGTTTTCACTATAAACTCTATTGTACCCTTCAAATTTATTTTGCCATTTGCTTGCATTACCTTCTAGAGAGGAAGAAAGAGAGAGAGAGAGAGAGAAACAGAAAGAGAGAGAGAGAGAGAGAAACAAAAACTATGAGCTAGTTTTCACCTAATTTTCCAACTTAACCTCCTATTGAATCTTTTTTCACATGATAACTCAGGGCTTCTCAAAGATACTAAGTGTATTCATATTAAGTGTGTGTGTGTGTGTGTGTGTGTGTGTCTAACATTCCATCATCCTCCACTCACCTGTTTTCTGCCTACGGAAATCCTATCCCTCAAAAATTCTTCTAGAAGAGATTTTTGCTTGTACATTTCACTATTCTTAAGTACAGAAGCAATGCTGGACATCAGGTCACTAGAACTTACTCATGTGACAAAACTGAAACCACTTGAATAGAAATTCTCCATTTTCCTCTACCTTCAGCCCCTGACAGCTACCATTCTACCTTCTGCTTCTATAAGTTTGGCTATTTTAGATACTTCATATAAGTGGAATCATGCAGTATTAGTTTTTCTGTGACTGATTTATTTCACTTAGCGTAGTGCCCTCCAGGTTCATTCATGTTGTTGCATATGGCAAAATTTCCACAGTTTTGAAACCAAATAATATTCCCTTGTATGTATATATTACAATTTATTTATATGTTTATCTGTTGATAGACATTTAAGTTGTTTCTACATTTTGGCTGCTGTGAATATGGCTGCAGTAAACATGGAAGGGCAAATATCTCTTTGAAATCATGATTTTAATTCTTTTGTACAAATAAACAGAGGTGAGATTGCAGAATCATATAGTGTTTCTACTTCTAATTTTTTAAAGGAATCTCCAAACTGTTTTTCATAGGTGCTGCACCATTTTGCATTACCACAACAGGATATAAAGGTCCCTGTTTCTCAGCATCCTTGCAAACACTGTGTGTCTTTTTCTTTTTTTCTTAATAGCCACCTTAACAGTCGCAAGGTGGTATCTCATTCTGGTTTTGATTGGCATTGTTATGACTATTAGTGACATTTTATATACCTGTTGGTCATTTGTATGTCTTCTTGGGAGAAATGTCTATTCAAGTCCTAAGACCAGTTTTGAGTTGGGCTATCAGTTTTAGCTATTGTGTTATGTGAGCTTTTAAAATATTTTGGATATTAACCTCTTTTCAACTATATGGTCTGCAAATATTTTCTCCCATTGCATAGGTTGCCTTTTCAACTACTTTGATTGCTTGTTTTGTAGCAGGTTTTTAGTGTGAGGTAGTCCTACTTGTCTGTTTTCTTCTTTTGTTGCCTGCGCTTTTGATGTCATGTCTATTAAATCATTGCCAAGACCAATGTCACAAAGCTTTCCCTCATGGCTTCTTCTAGGAACTTTACAGTTTCAAGTTTTGGATTTAAGTCTTTAGTCCATTTTGAGTTGTTTTTAGTGTATGGTGTAAGATAAGGACCTGGTTTTATTCTTTTGCATGTGGACATCCAGTTGTTCCAACACCATTTTTTGGTTTTGTTTTGTTTTGTTTTTGAGACAGAGTTTTGCTCTTGTGGCCCAGGCTGGAGTGCAATGGCACAATCGGCTCACTGCAACCTCCACTTCTCAAGTACAAGCAATTCTGCTGTCTCAGCCTCCCAAGTAGCTCGGATTACAGGCATGTGCCACTGTACACAGCTGTTTTTATTGTATTTAGTAGAGACGGAGTTTCACCATGTGATTAGGCTAGTCACAAACTCCTGACCTCAGGTGATCAACCCACCACGGCTTCCGAAAGTGCTGAAATTACATGCATGTGCCGCCGCACTCAGCCCCAACACTATTTTTAAAAGAGATTATCCTTTCCCTATTCCCTATAATTTATTATTTGTACCTTTGTCAAAAATCGGTTGACTTCTTTCTTGACTGGAGCAGTGAAACAAACGAACAGAAACCAGTTGATTATATCTGTGGGGGTTTATTTCTGGATTATTTTGTTCCATTGGTCTTGTATGTCTGTCTTTATTATGCCAGCACCATAGTATTTTGATTACAGCAGCTTTGTAAGATATTTGCAGATCAGAAAGTGTGATGCTTCTAGCTCTTTTCTCCTTTCTCAAGACTGTTTTGGTTATTCAGATTTCTTTGCATATGTGCATGAATTCTAGAATTTTTTTCTATTTCTGTAGATCTTGCCATTGGAATTTTTCTAGCGATTAAATTGAATCTGTAGATCACTTTAGATAGTATAGTCTGTTTGACAATATTAAATCGTCTATACCATGAACACATAATGTTTTCCCATATGATTGTGTCTTCTTTAATTTCATTCACCAATGTTTGTAGCATTCAGTGTACAAGTCTTTTTACTTCCTTAGTTTATTCCTAAATATCTTATTTTTTTATTTAATTTTATTTATTGATTTTTTGAGACAGAGTTTCACTCTGTTGCCAGGCTGGAATACAGTGGCATGATAGCTCAATTCAACATCTGCCTCCCTGGTTCAAGCAATTCTGCCTCAATCTCCCGAGTAGCTGGGACTACAGGTGCCCGCTACCACACAAGGCTAATTTGTTTATATTTTTAGTAGTGATGGGGTTTCACCATGTTGGCCAGGATGGTCTCAATCTCTTGACTTTGTGATCTGCCTGCCTCAGCCTGCCAAAGTGCTGCAATTACAGGTGTGAGCCACTCCACTGGGCCAAGTATCTCATTTTTTGACACTGTAGTAAATGGAATTGTTTTCCTAATTTTCTTTTCAGATAATTTGCTTTTACTCTATACAAACAAAACTTTTTTTTGTTTATTGTGTATCCTGCAACTTCACTGAATTTTAAAGTCAGTATTAAGAAATTTGGGGTGGGGTCTTCAGGGTTTCTTTGTATAAGAATATGTCATCTGCAAACAGATAATTTCACTTCTTCCTTTCTGATTTGGATGCCTTTTTTTTCCTCTTACCTAATTGTTCTAGCTAGGACTCCTACTACTGTTGTGTTAATCCATTTCATATTGCTATAACAGAATATCATAGATTGGGTAATTTACAAAGAAGAGAAGTTGATTTGGCTCACAGTTCCAAAGACTGGGAATATGTAAGGACCTTCATTCCACATTATCCCATGGCAGAAGATATAAAGGCAAGAGAGGGTGAGAGGGAGAGCAAGAATAAAAGGGGGTGGAATTTATCCCTTTTATGAGGAATCCACTTCCAAGTTAACTAACCATTAATCTTCACAGGGCAGAACCTTCATGACCCTGTCATCTCTTAAAGGTCCCACTTTTTTCACTGAGGATAAAGTTTCCAACACATGAACTTTAGAGGAACATATTTAAACCATAGGAAGTATGTTGAATAGAAGTGGCAAGAGTGAGCATCTTTGTCTTGTTACTGATCTTAGAGAAAAACTTCTAGTTTTTCATCATCAATAATGAAGCTACCTGTGGGCTTGTCATATATGGCCTTTATTGTGTTCAGGTACATTCCTTCTTATAGCTAATTTGTTGAGAGTTTGTATCATAAAGCGATGTTGAATTTTGTCATATGCTTTTCTTTCATTTATTGAAATGATTATGTGGTTTTAATCTTTCATTCTGTTAATGTGGTGTGTCACATTTATAGATTTGCATATGTTGACCCATTCTTGTATATCAGGGGTAAATCCCCCTTGGTTATGGTGTATAATTATTTTACTGTGCTGTTGATTTTGTTTTGCTAATATTATGATGGAATTTTAAACAAAGTATTTCTTTAATTAAAAATACACACTTGTTATAAAAAATAAAATAATAACAGTTAAACGGAAGTCTTTCTCTTATCTTTGACAAGAAGAGTGCCTGAGGGTCAAAGATAAGAGGAATAAGAAAGCTGAATGAAAAAAACAGACAAGGGTGGTGGTTCTTACTCAAGTAGTAATTATCTCATTGAACTCAGTGTGTCTCTTCATTTCTCCAGTCCTTAGTCCCCAGATCTATGGAATGTGGGTATTATTTTATTCTCCCCTTAAAAAGCTAGGTACCTTTGTAGTTATTACTCAGTCAAAAGTAATACATGTGAGAGATAAAGACAAAACAAAACAAACAAAAAGGGCTATATATCACCCATATCAAGTCTTCCTCCCACCCACAGCCTTATCCCCTCTCCTTTCTGGCAACCACTGCTATCGGTTTCTTAGATATCTTTCCAAGACTTTTGTAGTCATATCCAGGCATATGTACAGATTTTCATTTGTGTTTTAATCAAATGGAAGAATACTGAAGACTGTATTTAAGAAGAGGAAGCAAAGCATAGTAGTCAATATAGTGAAGTCTTGGAAGCCAGACACCCTGGATTTATATCTCCTAGTTCTTTTGCTGTTTGAATTTGGCCCTGTCACTGAAACTTTTATCTCAAATTCTTCATATGTAATATGGGGATGGTAATACAGGCTGCCTCATAAGTATTGATATAAAGAATAAGGGAATTAATAAATAATTTACTAGCACATTCACTCAGTAACTGATCAGCAAATATGAGTTAATCTACATTAATCCACACCTTCTTTATTTCTTGTTATGTAAGGTATATCTACCTCCATTCTTTGTAATGGTTTTATATTATTACAGTGACACATAATTTATATAACCAGTCTCCTACTGAAAACACTGAAGTTTTTAGTCTTTTGTTATTAGAAGCATTACTGTAAGTAAAATCCTTTCCCAAACTGCATTTGCCCACATTTATAAACATATTGATAGAATAATTTTAGACAAGCAGAATTTCTGTGTTAAAAGGACTATGTACTTAAATATTGATTAATAGAGCCAAATTTACCTCCAATAATTTATAGCATTTTATTCTTCTATTAGCATTATATGAGAGTGCCAGTTTTCCCACATCCACACCAACTTTATGTGCCATTAATTTTGTTTGATATGTTTACCATTTCAATGTGTAAAAAATGCTATCTCATTACTATATTAACTTGTATATTTTAAACTATAATTAAAGCTATAATCTTTTCCTACAAGTACAAGTCCTTTATACTTCTTTTTATATTAACTACCTATATGTTATTTGACAATTTTCTGTTTTTTTTTTTTTATTGCATTTTAGGTTTTGTGGTACATGTGAAGAACATGCAAGATTGTTGCATAGGTACACACATTAATGATCATTTTAAAACTATTTTAGGCTAATGCCATTGCTTGGAAGCCTATAGAATTTTGACTCAAAGTTAATAAAAAATAACAAAATAATAAAAAAACCCTATCCTGCACTAACTATTTTACAGAGAAGAAAACCAATTCTCAAAGGATATAAATAACTCATATAGGTTAGAGCTAACTAGTGACAGAGTTTGCATTTTAAACCTTCCTGGCTTTAGCTCTCTTTTGTTTTCTTTTTATGGGAGCAGCTACACTGCTTTTTTTTAGACAATATCATGTTCTAGCTTTGTTTTGCTAATATATAGATACAACTGTAATCATCTCTCTACAACACTTTATTTCACTATATAGCAGCCATATGTTTTAGATGTGGAATGGCCTATTAACTTGGCTTTCCTATAAAAGTGTAGAGTACTAATGTGTAAGTAATCTTACTAGCAGTTTCTATCTACTAAAGTCACCACAAACTATTTCCTCTTGGGAAATAGTCACCATTTCCCAAGGAATGTCTTTACACTTAGCATACAGCTTTTTATAATAGTGTCTTCCACATCTATGGGTAACTCCACAAAGTTTATTTTGTTTTAGTGTTTCTTCATTTATCATGTCTTCTTGAGAGATTAGTATGTTGACATTGTATTATTTATTGTTCCAAAAATAACATACTAGGGAATAATAGGTGAATAGATTTGTTTTTATTAAAATAAAACTTATCAGAATGTTAATTTCAGGTCAACATGGATTTGTATAAGTCAGATGTTAATCTGGCATGGGGAGCACTGGGGAAAAGGGGAAGTTTGTATATGGGGGTGGGGTGCAATGGGGTGAGGACAAGACAGGATTTCTTTCATTCTTTATTGAAACTAAGCACTTTGCATTCTCATCTATGAATGAAATGAATACTGCCATTATTTGACTGTTACTATTTCAGGCACTGTGCTAAGCTTTTCACATGCATTATCTTACTTCTCAAAACACTGTCTGAGATAAGTATTATCTTAATTTTGTATATAAAAAAGAATGATGTTCAAGAAACCTAAATAAAGTAATATAGTTAATATTTAATAGTTGGTAGGGCCAAGATTCAAACCCAGGACTTCTGATGGTGAATTTCACATGCATTTCACTCTATTGTGTTGCCTCTGTGTATAAAGCATATGATCTGAACTAAGGCGATACAAAGAGACAGAATAAGATATGCTGATGCATATGTGAACAGAGGTGGCAAAAATGGAATTATTAGTCTCCAACTTTAGTAAGTCCTTGCCAGAAATCTGGATAAGGTATTCATACATCAGATCAACAATGCCCAAGATCGTTGTTTCCCAAAATTATTCCAGAGAACATTGCTTAGACTTATAGGTGATATTTTTGAAGGGTTCTGTGCTCTAATAATTTATTTTTAGGTAAATCCATTTATTTAATACAAGTATAATTTTGGAAGGGCTATTTGACAAATTTAGCATTAACTGCCAACTCTATAGACATGTTTAACACAACAAAAAAGGCATTTACTCTTGGTACTTTTAGTACAGACCAAGTGTCCTGTTACATCACAAGTGCTAGTGATGCAATAACAGATCCAAGGGCATAATATTAAAGATATTTTTTTCCAACTGCGATTTAGTTGAAAAATAACATAGTACAAACATATATTAATGTCTATCAAGACCACTAGTGATCTGCAGAATGCCTAGATGCATACCTACATAGAAGGCTGAAACTAGCAAAACAGTATGAAAATCGTAATTTTTAAAAGTGTTAATATTAGTAAAATTAAACAGGTTTATCTACTGCAGAACTTCTCAAAGTAGTAATTGTGCTAACATGCATGTTAACACACCAATACATATGATATAATGTTTCTTGTTTCCCAATCTAATCTAAGTTAGTAATTCCCTTCTTAAGAGTCTTATGTGCCATAGATCATACTGTGGGAAATGCTGACTAATTGGAATCCCAAGTCCCTTCTAACACTGAGCACTTGCAATTCCATGATTTTGTTATAGACCATGAAGATATAGGAGAATACTGATATATAAATATATATATATATATATATATATATATATATATATATATATCTCGTGTTCTTGGATTAATCTGTGATTGGTCCACTGTGTAAGTGCCTAATTAAGCTCAGTGTGATATTTTCTTTAAAAATTTCTTGGCAAGATTGTTGGTACATCCAAGGCATTCAATAGAAGGTTGAACCGGACCTAGCTGCACATTTGACCTAACTAAAGTATTTGTTGTAAGTGCAGATTTCTGAGACAAATTCTCAGGATTCCTGATTCTATAATTTGAAGGAAAGTTCTAGAAACAATTTTTAATGATCATTCCAGGGGTTCTGGACCATATTTGCTCCATATGTCAATATTTGGAACAAGTCTAAGATATAAAGTCAAGAAAGCCTATGAAGATGCTACAGAGTTCTTCTCAATCCTATCCATGCACCAGTTCACGGAGTTCTACCCAAGACCTGGAAAACTTGACCCAGTAGATCCAATGGTGCTGGGAGTGGGGCCCGTGAATGTCTCCTTAGGAAAACAAAACAAAACAAAACTCTAATCTGATGTTGCTGGGTCATTAGGACCACTGGCTTACATGACTTCCAATTCCTTCCTTCCAACCATATATTTTTCTACATTCTGAGTATGACATGACTTCCCCAAATGTACTTAGTTTGATGGTTAATACTGAGCATCAACTTGATTGGATTGAAGGATACAAAGTATTGATCATGGGTGTGTCTGTGAGGTTGTTGCAAAGGAGATTAACATTTGAGTCAGTGGACTAGGAAAGGCAGACCCACCCTTAATCTGGGCGGGTGCCATCTAATCAGCTGCCAGTGTGACTAGAATATAAGTAGGCAGAAAAATATGAAAAAGAGAGACTGGACTAGCCTTCCAGCCTACATTTTTCTCCCCTGAGGGATGCTTCCTGTCCTCGAACATCAGAATCCAACTTCTTCAGATTTGGGACTTGTACTGGCTCTCCTTATTCCTCAGCCTGCAGATGGCCTATTGTGGGACCTTGTGATCATGTGAGTTAATACTTAATGAACTCATATATATATATATATATATATATATATATATATATACACACTGCATTATGCTGATGAGGCTAGAATTGAGACCCTGTGCTCAGATATGATTATTACTCTAAAAAGAAGCAGAGACAACCTGAAAAAGGACTGAGGGAAGGGATGAAAATGATAAGGGTAGTTAAACACATGGCATATGAGGAATCATTGAAGGAACTGGGGTGCTTAGCTTGGAGAAAAGAAGAATTGTGTGCAGATAGAAATATTATCTTTAAATATTCAAAAGGTTGTCCTGTTGAGGACCTACTAAGCTGGCTGTTTAGGATGCTATAAAAAAGAAGACACCTCTAACAGATAGAGGGGAAAGCATTATGCTTGGGCACCTGTTAGGCCAGGGATGGTTCTGGGTATTTTAAGCATGTAATTTTATTTAACAGTCATATAAAATATGCAAAACAGGTAGAGCTGACCCATTTTAGTAATTAGGAAATAGGCCTAGAAATGGTAATTTATTCCATGATTCTATGAATATATAGATAATGTGGCAGTCATTAAAGCTGTTCACAAATATTCCATTTCCTCTTCTTCCAGAAACATGGTAGCATTGTACTTCCTAAGCTTTATTGAATCTAAGGGTAGGCATGTGGAATTTTGTAAAGCGATTATGTGATTCACCATATTCCCTTCCCTCTGCAGTGGTGATAATAAAAACATGACAGGATGAAGCCAAGGTTCCCTGCCAATATGGATTGGACATATAGCAAAAGTGAGAAACAAACTTTTTTGTCTGGTCATGAAAATCCAAGAGAAGCCTGCTAACTATATATATTCGTAGTTTATGTTCTTGGTCCAGGTCATAGGTTGTATAAATTTCTATTTGTCATTAGGAATTTGAAGTTATTTGTTACTACAGGATAACTCAGTCCTCCTGGCTGATAATGGCAGAAGAGTCAGAGTTAAACGTAGCTTATTCTTCTTCCCAAATCTGTGCTCTTTCCATTGTAATACAAGACCTCACAGAAAACCAGTGTTAAGCTCTATAGCAATGAAAGAGAGTATTACAGTTCATTCATGCAAATATTTGATAAAAACTTGTTGGAGCTATTGTTATTGGGATTGATAAATCTAATGGCTGAATTGTAACTACCCAATGAGTTTACTTTGCCCACTGCTTAGACAGAGTTGATTTATCAAGACAAGGGAATTACAATAGAGAAAGTTTAATTCACATAGAACAGGTTGTATGGAAGACTGGAGTTTTATTATTGCTCAAATCAGTCTCCCTCAGAATTCAGGGATTGGAGTTTTTAAGAATATTTTGGTGGGTATGGAAGCCAGTGAGTTTGGAGTACTGATTGGTTGAGTGGGAGTTAAAATCACAGGGTGTCGAATCTGTCCTCATACACTGACTAGATAAGCCAGTTTATCCACATGGCTGGTGCCAGCTGATTCATCAAGTGCATGCAGCATATCTAAAGCACTGATCTCGTTACAGTACATAGCTAGTCAGACATGTGCAGAGCAGGAGAGTGCCCCCTCCCTGCCACCAAGAATGTCAGGTAACCATCAGGGGATGGTCAGGCAGTTATTAAACTGTCTCTCTAAAATAATATTTGGTCACAGCCAGTAACAGGGAAAGGCAGTTCCCCAATAGATAGAAAACACCTGAAACTGATAATCAGCAGCTTCCCAATAAGATCTCAGGAGTTGGGCAAGTGGGCTCAAGCATGTGCAGTAAGAGGCAAAATGGCAGAGTTTAACTGGTATATGACCTTCTAGGGACATTGGACTGGTAAGAGAAGAAAACCTCTAGTGAGCATGTGTACAACTCCAGTAAACACACTGTGCATGCAGCCCTTCTCAAGTGCTGGCAGGCCACTGAGCATGCAGACAGCCCATCCCAAGAAAAGAATCAGAGGAGAAGGGATGCAAGACCCTGGAAGTATGCCAACATATAAAACCCTAAGTCAGCCGCACACGGTGGCTCACGCCTGTATTCCCAGCACTTCAGGAGGCCGAGGTGGATGGATGGCCTGAGGTCAGGAGTTCTAGGCAAGCCTGGCCAACATGGTGAAACCCCATCTCTACTAAAAATACAAAAATTAGCCAGGCATGGTGTCAGAGGCCTGTAATCCCAGTTACTTGGGAGGCCGAGGCAGGAGAATTGCTTGAACACAGGAGGCAGAGGTTGCAGTGAGCCAAGATCATGCCATTGCACTCTAGCCTGGGTGGCAAGAGTGAGACTTCATCTCAAAATACAAACAAACAAAAAACCCAAGTTGAAGGTTAAATGTGGCACTTGATCTCTTAAGTCACCTGCCTGGTCCTCTTCCAAGTATATTTTACTTCCTTTCATTCCTGATCTAAAACTTTTTAATACACTTTTCCTCCTGCTCTTAAATTTACCTCAGTCTCTCCTTCTACCTTATGACCCTCAGTTGCATTCTTTCTTCTGAGGAGGCAAGAATAGAAGTTGCTGCAGACATGTACAAATTCACCATCAGTAACATACTTTGGTGCAAGTTTTAGAGCAGGAGTGAAAACTTATTAAAAAGCTGTAAAGCAGAAATGAAAGGACGTAGAGTACACTTGGAAGAGGCCAAACAGGTGACTTACGAGATCAAGTGAACAGCTTGACCTTTGACTTGGGGCTTTATTCATTGGCATTCTTCTGGCGTCTCAATTTTCTCTCCCCTAACTCTTCCCTTGGGATGGGCTATCTATATGCACAGTGGCCTGCTAGAACTAGGGAGTGGCTCCATGCACAGTATGTTCAATAGAGTTGTACACATGCTCACTTGAGACATTCTTTCCTTAATGTTCCTAGAAAGTCATATACCAGTTAAACCCTGACATTTCACCTCTTAATGAGCATGCTTGAGCCAACTCACCCAACTCCTGAGATCTTATTAGGAAGCTGCTGATCATCAGCTTCAGGTTTTTTTTTCTATTGGGGGCTGCCTTTCCCTGGCACTGACTGAGAATAACAACTGCCTAATCATCACTTGATGATGCCCTGACATTCCTGTTTTTGGGGGGAATTTCCTGCCCTGCTCATGCCTGACTAGCTACCTACTGTAACAATCCTAGGGTTTACAGTAGTGATGTTATCCCCAGAAACAATTTGGCAAGGGTCAGAATATTGTAGCTTCCAGCTGTGTGACTCCTAAACCATAGTTTCTAATCTTGTGGCTAATTTATTAGTCCTACAAAGGCATGCCAGTTCCCAGGCAAGAGGGGGCTGTGTTTTGAAAAAGGGATATTATGATCTTTGTTTCAAAGTTAAACTATAAACTAAGTTCCTCCAAAAGTTAGTTTGGCTTACACCCAGGAATGAACAAGGACAGCTGGGAGGTTAGAAGCAATATAGAGTTGGTTAGGTCATATCTCTTTCACTGTAATAATTTTCCCAATAGTAATTTTGCAATGGCAGTTTCAGAATGGTTTCTTCCAACTCTAATATTCTATGATATCCTGATTCTGTGACAGGTTGTAGAACCCAAGTGCAAAATCTGTGTGTGTGTGTGTTGTTAAGAACAAATAGTTCCTCTTCAAAGGGTTTCAGTTTCTCTTTGTTCTATTTTAAAAAGTAATCTTACCCATTCATCTATTAGCCCTCCCTATCTCTGCTGTGACCAAACATGCTCAAGCATTTCCTGTCACCTATGTACCTGTCCTTCCCACCAAAAGCCCGCCCTTACCTCCTTTGATGATGTCAACAATAGCCAATCAGAATTAGCCTAAATTGTGCGGTCCAACACCAGCCCGCAGGGAGGACAGAAAAACAAAGTCTGCATTAAGAAAAAAAATTCCTGCTCCTTTCTAAGTGCTCTCCCTTGCCTCTGCCTTGCATGCAGGAGATGCCCTTCTATAGAAGTAAATTGTCTTGCTGGAAAAACTTTTGCTTAAGTGTTAGTTCCACTTTGTGGCACTGAGAATTTTAATTCTAACATGTGTGTTTGTGTGTGTGATCATCCTTTTTTAGGCCTAAGGCATATCCACTTTTTGTGGACCTTTCCCTGCCCCTTCTCAATTTGTCTTTTTAGGAAAATAGAAGTTCTTCTTTTTTTTTTTCCTAATAGCTGTGAAATTTGGCACCAAGTCACAAGGACCTTTTATTCCTAATGACTTCCCTGAGGTGGGGGCAGGGGGGAAGTGTTTGCATTTTAGTTCATTGTTTTCTGGAGCATAATACATTCTTAGATTTATTTATAATTTTGAGAGTTTGCTTCTCCCTGCTGGTTCTCAAAGTTTGGTGCTATCCCAAAATATGTTTATCCATTTCATGTCATAATGGGGACATGGGGATGACTTCTGGTTTGAGTCCTCTCCATCATTATAATCATTTTAATGTCATCATTGAGGAGATATGCTTTTAGGAGTGACCTCATTAGAGCCAAAATGTGATGGCAATGAAGAAACATACTAATCACATTCTTATCCTCTCATACTTTAAATACTCTTACTTCTTTTATTGGCTTTTACTTATGTAACTCATCCAATTGCAGAGAAATTTTTTAAGAAAATAATAGGACTGTACTTAAATAAGCTTTACAAAAAACAGAAGCCACAAAATTATAACATACATTATTGGCAGCATCCTTAAAGATGGCTTTCAGTGCATAGGACAGGGAATGTCTACAAACAAAGACTTATCCCTATGTCTTTGGAACAAAATCTGAAAATATCACTCTAAAACAGAACAAATTCCTCTTGGGCAATATGAGACATCTTCAAAATAAACTATCATGGCCAGGCGTGGTGGCCCATGCCTGTAATCCCGTCTCTTTTGGAGGCCAAGATTATGAGTGGATCACAAGGTCAAGAAATTTAGACCATCCTGGCCAACATGGTGAAACCCAGTCTCTACTTAAGATACAAAATTAGCTGGGCATGGTGGTGCATGCCTGTAGTCCCAGCTACTCAGGAGGCTGAGGCAGTAGAATCACTTGAGCCAGAGAGACAGAGGTTGCAGTGAACTGAGATCCTGCCACTGCATTCCAGCCTGGTGACAGAGCGAGACTCAATCAAAAACAAAACAAAACAAAAAAACCTACCATGATGAATGGCATGAAAATCTGGCATTATTGAAATATTGAGGAAAGGCTACATCCTACATCTCTACCATGACGATCAGAGTATTTCTTAATCAAATACTTAAATCAGAGTGCCTTTCAATCTAATTCATGTCATCAGAGTATGTGTGAGCTTAGAAATGTAGATACACAGTTAGCCAAAATATGTTTGGTGCTCTTGCTGGTAAGGTACTCTGAGAAAAAAAAGTTCCATGGTCAAGTTGCTAAAACATATCTCCCCCTCAAAGCTTCAAAAGGCACATTAGCATATGAAAGGTAATAAAAAGACACATAGAAAAGACACCTCTTTAGCTTTGTTTAACCCAGCTTTTGCCAAATGTATTTTCTAATGAACTGTTAAAAAAAATAATAATAATAATACTCATTGAAACAGACAAAGAAACATATTTCGGCAAATATTCAGTTAAGGAAAAAAGCCATAAATAAATTGTATTTTGTAAGTGTAGAAAGAGTAATAGGCTTGGCATGAAAATTCTGCTTTATACTTGTATTACATTTAAGAACTTACTGATCATTTCTCGTGAGTCTCAATATCCTCTTCCGTAAAATGGAAATAAAAATGTTGAGTGATATAAGTTATTCAGACCTAGGAAGGCAGTAGCACAGAGTGGTTAAGCACAAAGATTCTGGAGTCATACCTACTGGGTGTGAAATCTGGCTTCACCTCTGCTTACTTATGCAATATTAGGCAAGTTACTGAAGCTTACTTTTCTTTTGTTCTTTCCACTTTTAAAATGGAAAAGTAATAGTACCTGCTGTCAATCAAGGAAAATGACCAAGGCAAGTCTCAATCATTTTAGGAGGTTTATTTGTCAAAGTTAAGGACATGCACCCAGGAGACAGATCTATGCCTTTCTCCAAAGATGCTTTTGAGGGCTTCAATATTTAAAGGAGAAAGGCTGAGATATTGAGATATACACAATTTTCACGTGAGAGGGTAGAAGAAGAAAATAATCATACATGCCATTGTCTGGCTCAGAGAATCCACAATTGTACATAAGATAATGTAGACAACAGGGCAGAGTAAACAATCAGATATGTATTTGTCTCAGATAGGCAGAGGGATAACTTTGCGTTCTGTCCTGTTTCTCAACAGCTGTGAAATAAGCTATCAATTTACATTGCCATGGTAAATTTCAGCTTTAGGGTAAAGATATTGGGGCCAACAAAAAATTTCCTTGTGGGAAAAAATATGAGAGAGGTAGGTAGTTTTTCATCTTTGTAGCCATCTTATTTAGGAACAAAAATGGGAGGCAGGTTTGCACGACCCAGATTCCAGCTTGAATTTTCCCTTTGGCTTAGTGAGTTTGGGGTCCCAAGATTTACTTTTTTTTTCACACTGCCAAAGAGGTTTTCCCTGAATATTAAATAGTATTAAAGTACTTTGAGTGAGCATTTCACTCAATATAAGCTGAGGACTAAGCTCTGATTTTTTTTTTTTTTTATCTTGCCCAAATTCCTATCTAAGAGGTCTGGGGAATCATACCCTACAAACCATTAATTATCAGCAGATGGGTTTTAGTTAACCTTTATATATCATAGCTTACTTTCCAATCTGACTCTGGCATAACATTACGTGACAAAGAAGAAAATCAAAATATTTTACCCAAAACATGTTTCTTTGCCATGTTTTGAAATGGCCCTGCAAGACCATCCTTTTTGGGGGACAATTTGCATCTGTAAAGAATCTCTATTAACATAGCTAGATCTTTTTCTTCCAGGCGCTCCCAATTCTGAAGAGATTAACTGACAGTCTAGCACCTTTTTGTCATCTATTGTCTCTTAGGGCAGCCACTATGAGACTTCAAAAGAACCCTGGTCTCTGCAATCTTTTATCTTAACCTGAACATTTCCTTTCCATTCATCCCAGACAAACTCAACCAACTATAAACCAGAAAACGTTTAAATTTACCTATTGCCTGGAACCCCCTACCCACCACTAAGTTCAAATTGCCCCACCTTTCTGGACCAAACCAATGTATTTTTCAAACGTACTTGATTGATGTCTCAGAATCACTTTAGGGTAAAGATGCTTTAGGGCATGATGTCTCGTGCCTCCATAAAATGTATAAAACCAAGTTGGACCCAAATTCCCTTGAGTACATATTCTTGGGACCTCCTGAGGGCTGTGTCACAGGCCAATGTCACTCATATTTGGCTCAGGAGAAATATCTTCAAATATTTCACAGAGTTTGGTTCTTTTCATCAAAAAGCTGTTGTTTTGGCTTTACCAAATACCTGGGTCATTGTAATTGCTCATGTATGGTAGTTAAACCTCAATCAGAGAGAAACATGTTGATAGAAGGGAAGGAGTCTGTAGGAAATCTACGGGAAAATGTAGAAAGAAAACCCAAGGGAAGAAAAGTTCATACTTATTCAGCAGCCTGGTACTTGGCTGCTTTGATCACTGCCCACAAAGATTTTCTTGCCCTTGACAGGTTAGCTCGTAGTGCATCAGTCTGTCACAGTTGAAGGATACTGTTAAAATTCTCTGTGTTTCACCTTCTGGCCACCTTCACACTCATCAAACATTCCTCTATAAAACACTCCAAGAATCATGCTGATAAGGTAGAGACACAAGTTAGGATAATTTCCTCTACAATACTTCTACATCAATACTAGCTCCTAAGGTGCATTTAAATATTATTTGTAGTTGCCTATTTCTCACAGAGACTGACTGTGAGGAAGCTCATAGTGAAAGTACATTGATAGAGTGGCTTAAATATCAAGAAGAGCTCAAAAACCAAAGAGAGATGGGGAAGATAATTATACCAGGAAAAGGGAAAGATAGAATTATTGCAATGAAGCACTAATTTTAACTCTGAAGACATTAAGATCTGAATTCCACTTACTTTTCAAACTCAGTCACTGTTCTGCATTTTATTTATTTTTTATTTTTAAGGGTTAAAGGAGACATTTACTTTGAATGTACACAAGTAATGCTATTCTTTTTTTTAGGTTTTTCATTATCTAATGTTTTCTATTTCTTTAAATATATATATATATTTTATTGCATTTTAGGTTCTGGGGTACATGTGAAGAACATGCAGGATTGTTGCATAGGTACACACATGGCAATGTGGTTGGCTGCCTTCCTCCCCATCACCTATATCTGGCATTTCTCCCCATGTTATCCCTCCCCTATTTCCCCCCAACAGACCTCAGTGTGTGATGCTCCCCTCCCTGTGTTCATATGTTCTCATTGTTCAACACTCGCCTATGAGTAAGAACATGTGCTGTTTGATTTCTGTTCATCAGTTTGCTGAGAATGACTGTTTTGTGTTTTAATCTTTTATACAATTTTATACATTTATACAAGTTAGAATTATATTGGCAATTTATTCAAATCTTTTTTATCAGCATTCTCAGTTCCCTTAAGCCCAATATTTAAATGTTTAACATGTCAATCCCTGCTAATGATTTTTTTTAAAGGAACTATTATGCATTTTATGTTCAGTACACACACACACACACACACACACACACAGTGTTTCCTCTTTGGTATATATCCTAGATCCATGTGTCTAGGTACTATTACTTTTGGATCTTCTCAACTTTCCTCACCCCACTATCATATCACATCTTTCCCCTTCCATCACATTGAAACATCTGAACCAGCTCTCATAAGGAAAATAACAGCATACATTTTGCCAAGCCTGACTGTCTTCATCCTGCTTGACTTCAAAGCACCATTTGACATAGCTGACCCTTCGGTTCTCTCCTGTCTTGGCTTCTGCTTGCATGTGTACTTGTTTTTCTTTCTACCTCATTAAAAGCATCTTACTCACTCTCCTTCATCTTTCTCAGGCCTCTAAATATGGGAGTTTCTCAGCATTCTCCTTCTAGAATTGTGATTCCTTATCTCTCTAAGAGTAAAACACAAAGGGCTCCAAGACTCTATGTGATCTGCACCCCACTCCCTTTCTGACAAAGTAGATACATTTCTAGGTACATCAGTACTCTCCTGTACATCAGTACTCTGAAATATTTGTCTCTACTTACTATCTCCATTTTATTTCTTCTCCTTTTCTCTTAAACCCACCATGATCATGCTTTCATCTAAACCACACCACATCACTGAACAGCTGTTGTCAAGGTCACAAGTTACTACCTAGTTGCCAATATAAAGCTTGATGCCCAGTCCTCCTCTTACCTGACCTGTCTGCAGCATTTGAAAAGTTGATCACTCTCTTCTTTGTAAAATACCAATTGACATGGTTCTAGGACACCACTGATTCTTATTTCTTCTCTTACCTTACTGGTCTCTTGTTGTATCTCCTTTGCTTATACCTTCCCTATCTTCCTGATCATTAAACATTGAAATGCCCCAAGATCAGTCCTGGACCTATTTTCTTCTCTAATTATACTCATTTCCTGGGTGATCTTATCCAGTTACCTGGCTATACATATCATCTATATGCTGATGACTTCCAGATTTTTATCTCCTTCCTGGATTTCTTACCAGAAATGCAAATTCATATATCTAACTGCCAACTGTCCCTATGCACTAATAGGCATTTCAAATATAGTATGTCCATATCAAATGACTAATAGTCTATTCAAAAATTCGCACCATCTACATTCTTCTCCATTTTAGTAAATGGCTAGTCCTTTATTTTTTTTCAGTTGCTCAAGCCAAATGCTTTGGAATCAGCTTTGCCTCTCTTTTTATTCCATACCACATACCAATACTTCAGTAATTCCTGCCAGTTTCTAAATCCAAGAAATAAAAATCAAATCAAAATAACAACAAAAAAAACAAATTCAGAATCTAATCTGGCCACTTATCCCCATGCCATCTCCATTGCGTCCACCTTGGTGCAATGATTACTTCTTGCTTGGATGACTTACAGAGCCTTCTAACTACTCCACTGGCTTCTACTCTTACCTTTGTGTAAACTACTCTCTATATAGCAAGGTGATTTTGTTAAAAAGGAAGTAAGACTATGTCACTCCTCTGTTTCAAACCATCCAAGGGAGTGCACCCTATTCAGAGAAAGAAAACAAAGTCTTTATAACCAGCTTTTAAAGATTTACCTTACCCATTCATTTGTTTCTCACACCTCATCTTCTATACCTCCTTCCCTTGCTCCCTTTCCTCAAGTCACACTCCCCTCCTTGTTATTCATTGAACATGAAGGTGTTAGGCATGGTACTACCTTAGGATACTGTCACTTGCTATTTTCTCTACCTAGAATATTGTTCCCAGAGACATTCACATGTCCTACTCCATTTCATTTAGGTCTTCAAATATCACCTTCTCAAAGAGACCTTTACTGATGACTTTATATTAAAAGCATCCAGTCACATTCTAACCCTATTATGCTGCTTTATATTCTTCATGGTATTTATCATCAACTTGTAGGAGATTGGTCAGAATGGTGGGAGAAATTGTAGAAAACACAAACCTTCTTGGAAGGCTGGAGGGTTTTTGCAAAAGCCTCAGAAGAAGATTATGGCTGAAGGCAGCCTAATCTACTTAGCTTGAGCTAATAGCATAGAGCAGATAACAAGGGAATGTAGAAGAGTTTATCTAAATAGCATGTTTACCCATGTGGTACTAAGACTGACCTTTGAACATTCCTGACAGAACTGCTCTCTACAGGGGGAGCTGGCAATGTTAATTACTGTCTAATGGTGTTTACTTGAGACCTTTGTCATTTAATGTGTACTAAATAAATGTGAAGGCCTCAGGCTTATGAGGGCTGCTGCTTGGCAGAGGTCCCTTGGCCACACTGACTGGCAAACCTGTGTAAGTGTACATTTTTCATCCATTGCTCGGTTGAGTCTACCAGTCGAACCCAACATCACCTGAAATATTACATGTTTATTTGTTTATTGTCCATCTCACCTAACTAGAATATAAGTTCATGGGGATAGGTTTGCCACTGTTTTGCTCAATACCTCAATGCGTAGAATTTTCCCTGGCATATAGTAGATGCTCAATAACTACTAGGTCAATGCATGCCATGGGCTTTCTTTTCAGCCTACAGCTCTGTTCATAGATTCAAATACCTTCAATGGCACTTTGAAAACAATTCACTTTTCTCATTAAATCATGTTAGCATTTGTTGAGCTGGGTGCTGAAGCTGAAATAATAAAAAATAAGGTATTTCTTGGTCTCATGGAATTAGATCAATTTCTCACTGTCTTCTTCCCAGTTTCCTACTCTTGGCACCACTGGCATTGAAATGCAGTCCTTCTGTGTTATACACCTTAATACAATGCTATTACACATTATGTGGCAAGCTAAGCTAAAAGAAGAGAGGGCAATTTTATCTCCTTTTTCCCTATACCTTCAAATCCAATCACTTATCCTGTCTAATTAATTCTACCTAGTAGTATTTCTAAGATTTATCATTTCCATTTCACTTCTACTGGTAAATAGATTGCACTTTCTTCATTCTCACCACAACCTTCTTAGGCTCTCATAATCTTTTACTTAAAAACTACTTCAGTAAATTTTTCTGCCTTCTTGCCTGTTCCCCTTCCCTCCAATCTGTTTTCTACATTACAGACAGGGTGCTCTTTCTCAAATGCAGATATGACCAGTCTCTCCTCTGCCTACCACCCTTTGATGGTTCTCCATTGCTCACAGAACAAAATTCAAATATCTTAAAATGGTGTTTACGACCTTAAATGATTAGGCACCTACTTACCTCTCTAGCACTATATTTCATTATTTTTAAGTCCAGATTACATATGACCTTCTTCAAGCATCTTCCCACATCTTCTTCTACTACATTTACACCACCAGCATAACCTGATCACACTGCATTAGAATTAATAGTGTGTCCAGGAGACTGGCAGTCTTTTTTACTGAAGTGTCAGCTCTAGATACTCACTATGCAGTTTGAAATATCTCCTCTGCTGAAACTGTGTTCGCTTTCTTCCCTGAACTCACTCTGTGTTTTCTCTCTTTTCTCTGACACATTTTATTCCAGATAGTGCTGCACTGCTCTCCCCACTACAGACTGAGAGCTCCTGGAGGGCAGGACGTGTACCTCCTGCCAGAGTCAGGTTTCCATCCTGCGCACCACTGGTCTTGGTGGTTTGCTCAGAGTAGTAGGTACTCCATCAGTACTTGATAAATGGGTAGATTGTGTTTACAAACATTTGTATTCATATTGCATTTCTGTCTTTTTGTTTTGATGGTATAGTTTCATCATTTACAAGATACTGTTATAATACTTATGTCTATTAGCCTTTCTGCTAAAGGATTGCTTGGCATGCCCTGTTTTTCTAAATTTGGTAACAGTATCATAAAAAAGCATTTGGCAAATTTCTCACAGAAAGCCAAACACTTTTATTATGTGAGGGACTTAATTTGTTGTATTTATATCAAGTCAATTATTTGTTTGCTCTTAAATTCACCATTTACTGTCTTTTCTGTTTCTCTTTACCAAAACTCATTTTTTATGACTAATTTAATCATTGACTGAACTCCCCCAACAGTTGCCTATAGTTACTTAAGAGAAACAAAATAATATTGTTTACAAGCATTTAGGTCAAAAATGTTCAAGAGAAAAATCAACTAAACTGATACTTTGAATTAGTATTTTGAGGGTTGGGGATTTTTAAAAATTTGTTTTTTACTGAAACTGCTTTGGTAAAAATCAGTATAAAAATAATTGGTTTTTTAATTGTCTGATTTGAATAGACATGTTGGAATAACAGAAACAATCACCACCAAATGCAGCTTCTTCTAGTGGTATACTTAGTTCCATGATGTGAATCGGTTCTAAATATCATTCCAACTATTCTTAGATTCAAGTTATGATGCTCTTTTGTTACTTATATTTGGCTCTGTAACTCAACAAGTGTCTTGGGCAAGTCCCATGAGTAATATAATTTGAGACTGAGCTAGATCAGAAATACTGGATATGGACGATCATTATAAAATGCACACTTTGACTTCTCAAATTATGTCAAATGACAAGACTCTTTTGGACACATTAAAGTAATCTACTCTCTTCAATACTTAATTTTTTACTAATGAGGGACTGAAATTTCTTCAAATTAAGTAGCCTACTCTTATTGTAAGATCTGGCACATTTCTACTTCTGTTTTTAAAAGAATATTTGAAAGAAAAAATGTAGAAAATTAGACGCATAAAAATACATTGTGTAATCAATAATCATAATCATTATCAGCTGTCAAAATACATCTTAAAATATATAATGAGCTAAATTATGCTGCAAAGACATGTTACAATTTTTTATAGAGATTTACCTGAATTTGTTTACCCATTGATCGCACTCCAGTACAGCATGAACCAAGGAAACAAAGAGTGAACAGAACATAATGGAAGAAAGAATACTTATCCAGGAGGCAAGAAACTCAGCCTGACCATTTACAGGCAGACTGAATTTGGGCAACTTACTCTGCCACTATGTGTTTCCATTTTCCCATCTGTAAAATGAAGTGGTTAGACCTGAGCAAAGGTTTCTGACTCCCTGGTAGCCCATGCCAATTCCATGTTCACAAAATTCAATTCAGTTCGGTTCAAGTCCGTTTTATCCAACAATCTTAAGGGACAGTTGTAGCACCATATTATAATATAATACTGCCAAATGTAATACAATATAATATGAACATGACAAAAGGGTTTAAATTCAGATAAGAATTTGACTCAACTTACAATTTATATGATCATAAAAAAAGCCAATTCAAGGGAGGTAGAGGAATACGGTGGAATAGAAAACTTCACTGATAGTTACCCCAGAAAGGACATCAAATTAACAACTATTTATACAGAAGAAAAGATCTTCATAAGAACCAAAAATAAGGTGAGCACTCAGTACCTGATTTTAACTTCATATTACTGAAAGAGGCACCAAAAAGGTAGAAAAAACAGTCTTGAATTGCTGATGCCACCCCTCCTCAATCCCTGGCAGTGAAATCCTGGTGCAGAGAGTATCTCTGGGCACTGGGGGAGGGAGAACACAGAAATTGTAGGCATTGAACTAGTACCGCTCTGTTAGAGCAGAAAAGAAAACCAGACCAAACTCAGCTGATGCCTGCCCAGAGAGGGAGCATTCAAACCAGGCTTAGCCAGAGGAGAATTGCCAATCCCAGTGTTTCAAACTCAAATGCCTGCAAACTTTGCCACTCAGTGTCAAAGTGCTCTTAGTCTCTAAGTAAGCATGAAAGGCAGTCTAGCCCATAAGTACTGCAACTCTTAGGTGAATTCAAGGGCGTAAATAGCCTGAGAGAGAATGGATTAGAAGGGTACATGACATACCGTGACACCAATGGGGCAGGCAAAAGAGTGTTGGCATCACCCTTCCCCTAACCCCAGGCTGCACAGCTCACAGCTCCAAAAGAGACCCTTTCCTTCCTCTTTAGGAGAGTAGAGAGAAGGGTGGGGAGGATGGTTTCTTGCATCTCAAATATCAGCTCAGCCACAGCAGGATACGGCACCAGTCAGAGTCAAGAGGCCCCCATTCCAGGCCCTATCTGCCAGAAGATATTCATAGACACACCCTGGGCCAGAAGGGATCCTGCTTGAAGTTAGGGATCCAGTCCTGCTAGCATGGGCTTTGAATAACCAGCAGTAATACCCAGGTGCAACATCAAGGGTTTTGGTGAGCCTGAGAGACTTGCTGGATTCAGGTACCAACACCACCACAGGGGTGTAGAGCAGCAAGTCAAGATCCTTTACTCTTAAATGACATTTCTGGACCTACCCTGTGACAGAGGGGAGCCCACTGCCCTGAAGGATGAGTCCCAGGACAGGCAGCACTCACCACAAGCTGACTTAAAAGACCTTGAGACTTAAGGGAAAATCAGTGGTAGTCTGGCAGTACTCCTTGTGGCCAGGAGTGGCTTCCCTGCCTTTGGAAAAGGGAGGGAAGAGTGGGAAGGACTGCTTACTCTGGTTTGAGTGCCAGCTCATCCTCAATATAATAAAATACTAAGTACACTTCTAAGATTTTTGACTCTAGTACCTTACTCACTGATGGCACTAGGAACTCACCCGGGGTCTAGGGGATCTCACTGCCCTGAAGGGAAGAACACAAGCCTGGCTGGTTTTGCCATCTGCTGATTGTAGAGCCTCGGGACGTTTAGTGAACATACGCAGCAGCCAGAGAGTGGTTGCAGCAGCCAGAGAGTGGTTACAGCAGGCCTTGAGTGACACCCAGTGCTGTGCTGGCTTAAGGTCTGACCCAGCACAGTCATAGTTGTAGTGGTCACAGGGATGGGTGTATCACTCTACACCCAGCTTTAGGGAGCTTGGAACAGAGAGAGAGACTCTATGTTTGGCAGAAAGTAAGGGAAGAGAACAAGAATATCTGCCTGGTAATCCAGAGAATTATCCCGGATCTTGTCCAAGACCATCACCAAGGCTACAATTTTGCAAGAACCACAGCATTACTAAGCTTGGGGTGCCCCTAAAGTATAAACAGCTTAGATCACAACACCTAAGGTTTTTTCAAATATCTAGAAAGCCTTACAAAGAAGTACAGCTACAAATAAGCCCAGGCAGCAAAGAATTCAATAAATACCTAACCCTTCAATGCCTAGACACTAAAAAACATCTACTAACATCAATACCATCCAGGAAAACATGACCTAACTAAAGCAACTAAATAAGTGACTAGGGACCAATCCTTGAGAAACAAAGATATGTGACCTTTCAGAGAATTCAAAATAACTGTGTTGATCAAATACAAAGAAATTCAATATAACACAGAGAAGGAATTCCACATTCTATCAGATAAATTCAACAAAGAGACTGAAGTAATTAAAAAGAATCAAGCAGAAACTCTGGAGCTGAAAAATGCAGGTGACATATTGCAGAATGCAACAGAGTTTTTAAAATAGCAAAATGATCAAGCATAAGAAAGAATTACTGAGCTTAAAGAGAGGCTATTTGAAAATGTATAGTGAGAGGAGACATAAGAAAAAAACAATGAAACAAATCCACATGGTCTAGAAAATAGCCTCAAAAGTGATCTAAGAGTTATTGGCTTTAAAGAGGAGGTAGAGAAAGAAACAGGAGTAGAAAGTTTCTTCAAAGGGAAAATAACAGAAAACTTCCCAAACTGAGAGAAAGATATCAATATTCAAGTACAAGAAGGCTATGCAAAACCAAGCAGATTTAACTCAAAGAACACTATCTCAGGGTATTTCATAATCAAACTCTCAAAAGTCAAGGATAAAGGATCCCAAAAGCAGTAAGAGAAAAGAAACAATGTAAAATGAAGACTCAATACATCTGTCAGTAGGCATTTCAGTGGAAACCTTGCAGGCCAGGAGAGAGTGGCATGACATATTTAAAGCACTGAAAGGAAATAAAAAAAAAAACACATACTTTTACCCTATAATAATATATCCAGCAAAAACATCAATTAAACATGAAAAAGAAATAACTTTTCCAGATGAACAAAACCTGAGGAATTTTATCAATACAAGATCCATCCTACAACAAATACTAAAGAGAGGACTTCGGTCAGAAAAAAAAAAAAAGATGTTAATTATGAATAAGTAATAATCTGAAGGTAAAAAAGTTATTGGTAATAGAAAATATACATAAAAACAGATAATATTATAATGCTGTAACCTTGCTGTGTAAACTACTTTTATCATAAGTAGAAAGACTAAACTGATCCAACCAAAAATATCATCTACAACAACATTTCAAGATGTAGTACACTAAGATATAAATACAAGCAACAAAAAGTTGAAAGTCAGGGAGACAAAATTAAGACATAGGCATTTTATTAGTTTTCTTTTTGCTTGTTTCTTTATTTATAAGAATAGTGTTAAGTTGTTATCAGGTTAAAATAATGGGTTATGAGATAGTATTTGCAAGCCTCATGGTAACCTGAAACCAAAAAATATACAATGGATACATATAAAATAAAAAGCAAGAAAATAAATTACATCATCAGAAAAAAACATCTTCACTAAATGAAGACAGGAATGAAAAATAAGATAAAAGACAAGACCAGAAAACAAATAACAAAATGCCGGGAGTAGATCCTTAGTAATAACATCAAATGTAAATGGACTAAATTCTCCAACCAAAAGATGTAGACTGTCTGAATGGATCCAAAAACAAGACTCATTGATCTATTGCCTAAAATTAACACACTTTATCTATAAAGAAACAGGTAGACTAAAAATAAAAGAATAGAAAAAGATATTCTATGCCAAAGGAAACCAAAAATGATCTGGAGTCACTATACTTATATTAAACAAAATAGATTTCAAGACAAAACCTATAGAAAGAGAAAAACAAGGTTGCTATATAATGATAAAGGGGTCAATTCAGCAAGAGGCTATAACAATTTTAAATATATATGCACCAGTAACTGGAGCACAAAGATGTATAAAGAAAATATTATTTGAGCTAAAGAGAGAGATAGACCCCAATACAATGATAGCTGGAGATTTCAACACTTCATTTTCAGCATTGGACTTATCTTACAGACAAAAAACCAACAAATATAAGACTTAATTTATATTATAGACCAAAAGGATTTAATAGATATTACAGAAAATTTCATCCAATAGCTGAAGAATACACATTCTTTTCCTCAGCATATGTATCATTCTCAAGGATAGACCATATATTGGGTCACAAAACGAGTCTCAAAATATTCAAAAAATAATATCAAGTATCTTCTGTGTACACAATGTAATAAAACTAGAAATTAATAACAAGAGAAATTTTGAAAACTATAAAAATACATGGAAATTAAGAAATATGCTCCTGAATGACCAGAGGGTCAATAAAGAAATTAAGAAGGAAATTGAACAATTTCTTGAAACAAATGATAATGGAAAAACAACATATGAAAACCTATGGGATGCTGCAAAAGCAGGACTAAGAGGAAAGTTTATAACTGTAAGTGCCTACATCTCAAAAGAAGAAAGAAAACATCATTAGATTGTAAAATAAACAATCTAATGATGCATCTTAAAGAACTAGAAAAGACAGCATCACATGACACTGGTTAGAAAAAATAAATAAATAATAATAATAAAGAAGAACTAGAAAAGAAAAAGAAAACCAAACTCAGTAGATGAAGCAAGATAATAAAGACAGAGCAGAAATAAATGAAAATGAAATAAAAAATAGAAAATATAAATAAAACAAAATGTTGGCTTTTTGAAAAGCTGTACAAAATGGAAAAACCTTTAGCCAGATTAACTAGAAAAAAAAAGGAGAAGATCCAAATGAATAAATTTAGAATTTAAAAAAAGACACTACAATTGATACTGTAGAAATTCAAAGGATCATTAGTGTCTACCATGAAAAACTATATGTCAATAAATTGGAAAATCTCCAAAAAATGGTTAATTTCTTACCCATTCAACCAACCAAGGTTGAACATAAAGATATCCAAATCCTTAACAAACCAATAACAAGTAACAAGATCAAGGCTGTAATAAACAGTTTCTCATTAAAGGAAAGTCTGAGAATCAATGGCTTCACTGCTGAATTCTACCATTTAAAGAAGAACTAATACTAATCCTATTCAAACTAATCTAAAAGAATAGAGTACGGGGGAGTACTTCCAAACTCATTTTATAAGGCCACTATTATCCTAATACCAAAACCAGACAAAGAAACATAAAGAAAAAAAAAAAAGAGAAAACTGGAGGCCAGCCACTATGCCTGACGGATATTGATACAAAAATCCTCAACAAAATACTAGCAAACCAAATTTAACAAACATTAGAAAGATCATTCATCATGAACAAGTAGGATTTATTCCTGGGATGCAAAAATGTTTCAACCTACACAAATCAATCAATTTGATGCATAATATCAACTGAATGAAGGCTAAAAACCGTATGATCATTTCAATTGATGCTGAAAAGACATTTGATAAAATTCAACATCCTTTCATGATTAAAAAAACAAAACCCCGAGAAAACTAGGTGTAGAAGGAACATACTTCCACATAATAAAAGCTATGCTTGTCAGACCCACAACTAGAATCATATTGAATGGGGAAAATGTAAAAGCCTTTTCTCTAAGATCTGGACTATGACAGGGATGTTCACTTTCACACTACTATTCAACATAATGTTGGAAGTCCTAGCTAGAGCAATCAAAGAGAAAGATACAAAGAGCATCCAAATTGGAATGAAAGCAGTCAAATTGTCCTTGTTTTCAGTTGATGGGATCTTGTATTTGAAAAAATCCTGAAGACTCCAAAAGAAAACTATTAAAACTGATATAAAAATTCAGTAACTTCAGGATAAAAAGTCAACATACAAAAATTGGTAGCATTTCTATATGCTAACAGTGAACAAACTGAAAAATAAAGGAAGAAAAAAATCCATATGTAATAACCACACATAAAATTAAATACCTAGGAATTAACTTGACCAAAGAAGGGAAAGATGTCTATAATGAAAACTATAAAATACTGATGAAATGAATTGTAGAGGACACCAAAATAATGGAAAAATACTCCATGTTTATGGATTAGAAGAATCAATATTTTAAAAATGTCCATACTGCCCAAAACAATATAGATATTAAATGCAATCTCTATCAAAATAGCAATAATATTCTTCACAGAAATAGAAAAAAAAAGTTAACATTTACATGGAACCACAAAAGATGCAGAATACCCAAAGCTATTCCAAGCGAAAAGAAAAAAAAAACTGTAGGACTGTAGGTATCACATCACCTAACTTCAAACTCTTCTACAGAACTGTAGTAAACAAAACAGCATGACATTGTCATAAAAGCAGACATATAGATCAATGGAACAGAATAGAGAACACAGAAGGAAGTCCACACACCTCCAGTGAACTCGTTTTTGACAAAGGTGCCAAGAACATAGACTGGAGAAAAGACAGTCTCTTTAATAAATGGTGCTGGGAACATTGGATATCCATATGCAGAAGAATGAAACAAGACCGTTTCTCTTGCCAGATACAAAAATCAAATTAAAATAGCTAAAGACTTAAATCTAAGACATCAAGCCATAAAACTACTACAAGGAATTATTGGGAAAAATCTCCAGGACATTGGTCTGGGCAAAAATTTCTTGAGCAATACCCCACAAGTACAGACAACCAAAGCAAAAATGGACAAATGGAATCACATCAAGTTAAAAAGCTTCTGCATAAAAGTTGCAATCAAAAAAGTGAAGAGACAACCCACAGAATGGAAGATAATATTTGCAAACTACCCTTCTGACAAGGAATTAATAACCAGAATATATAAGGAGATCAAACAGCACTATAGAAAAAAATCTAATAATCTGATCAAAAGAAGGACAAAATATTTGAATAGATATTTCTCAAAAGAAGTCATACAAATGTCAGACAGGCATATGAAAATGTACTCAACATTAGTGACCATTGGAGAAATGCAAATATAAACTACAAGGAGATGTCATTTCACCCCAAATGTCTTAGATATGGCTTATATCCATAAAACAGGAAATAAATGGCAGCAAGTATGTGAAGGAAAGGGAACTCTTGTACACTGTTGGTGGTAGCATGAATTAGTATAACCACTATGAAGAACAGTTTGTAGGTTTCTAAACCAAGTGATTTGAAAATCACAATGACCAAGAGAGCAATTTCAACTTGAAGACTCAGAGGAAGACACATATATTCTTTCAGTGATCATTTACTGAACTGCATTCTGCTAAGCAGGGATAAAGTGATGGATAAGAAGAAACATTTGCCTTTCTTCACAAAACCAGTGAAGATATTTTTAAACATTTTTATTCATAGACTCCCTTTAAAAAGCTGATGAGAAGAAAAGACTCCATCCTTAAAAATATGGGCACATAATTTTGCATATAAGTTTAGAGAGTTCAAGAGCCCTTTGAAAGTTTATTCTTACATCTCCCAGAAACATGGACTCCAGATTCAAAACTCCTAATTTAGTTGGGGGCTTTATTTAAAAAGGTAGCATTTGAATAAAGTCCTGAAAAATGGTTAGAATTTCAGATGGGAGCAAAGAACAGTGTTCTTGGACTTTGAACCTGTGATGGTTAATACTGTCAACTTGATTGTATTAAAGGATGCAACATACTGTTCCTGGATGTGTTTGTGTGGGTAGTGCCAAAGGAGATTAACATTTGCATCAGTGAACTGGTAGAGGTTCATCCTCAATCTGGGTGGGCACCATCTAATCAGTTGCCAATGTGGCTAGGATAAAAGAAGGCAGAAGTACGTGGAAAGACTAGACTGGCTGAGCCTTCCGGCCTCCATCTTTCTCCTGTGCTGGATGCTTCCTGCCCTCAAACATTTGACTCCCAAGGTCTTCAGCTTTTAGACTCTTGGACCTACACCAGTGGTTTTGCCAGAAGCTCTCGGGCCTTTGGCCACAGACTGAAGGCTGTGCTGTCAGCTTCCCTACTTTTGAGGTTTGGGAACTCAGACTGGCTTCCTTGCTCCTCAGCTTGCAGATAACCTATTCCGGGACTTCACCTTATAATCATGTGAGTCAATATTCATTAATAAACTTCCTTTCATATATACATCTATCTTGTTAGTCCTGTCCCTCTAAAGAACCCTAAAACAGACCCCATCTTCGCCAGTCTCCTGACTCATACTAACCACTTGCTTTTGCATGTCTGTTACCTTGGGACAAAGAGCCTCATTTCTTTTCTTGATATTACCTGTATGCTCCTTGACTTCTGGCTGCTTGTCTGTCTTCTGAATTCAGCTCTTTAGCAACCTCAGGCTTCTGTGCTATCCTAGTCTGCCACCCTCCATCTATGCATCAATGCCCTCATATCTAGTTCCTACTTTTCATTGCTAACAAAGTCTTTGGTCTCCCATTCTAACTACTATGTTGTCTCTATGATCCACTGCCAACAAATGGCCCAATGGTACAAGTGAACATATAGGGAAGAGGTATGTGTGAGCAGAAGACTTCTCTCAGATTCAAAGCCTATTCTTAAAAAGCCAGCCTGGCCTATCAGTTCTGCTTTTGCACTGTCCCAGGTGTTGATTTCTTATATCTGTATAGGACTTTATGGCTTACGGAGCAGTAGACTAACTACAGCAACGAATAAATCCCAAATCTCAGTGGGTTAACCCAATAAAGATTAGCTTCTTGCTCATGCTTCTGTGTAATGCAGGTAGGTAGAAATGGGGCTCAGCTCTAAGAATCATTGGGGTGCAAGTTTGAGCACGTTCTACACATGGCTCCCAAGACTGCTCTGGGAATTGACATTGAGATGGCAAACAGGGAAGAGAGAGTCAGTAGCAAGGAAAGTCTGGAGGGAAATAAAACACATCACATTCCACTGGCCAGAACACAGCTACATGGCCTTCCTTATTGCAGTGTGGAGGCTAGGAAAGGCAGTCTAGCTGTGTGCTCAAGGGGAAAGTAAAAAAATGTTAGTTAACACATGTCAACTCTGCCACACATGGCCACTACCATTTTTTTTCTTTTGAGATGGAGTCTCACTCTCTCACTCAGGCTGGAGTGCAGTGGTGGGATCTTGGCTCACTATAACCTCTGTCTCCCAGGCTCAAGCAATTCTCCTGCCTTAAGTCTCCAGAGTAGCTGGGATTACAGGCATGTGCCACCATGCCCAGCTAATTTTTATATTTTTAGTAGAGATGGGGTTTCACCATGTTGCCCAGACTGGTCTTGAACTCCTGACCTCAAATGATCCTCCCGCCTTAGCCTCCCAAAGTGCTGGGATTACAGGTGTGAGCCACTGCGCCCAGACACCACTTTTATTTTATTCTCCTAAGAACTCTGGGAGGTACATGGCAATAATTAATATCCTCTGTTAATAGATGAGGCAATAGGATCCAATAGGTGAAGTCATCTTCCCAAAACCACACAGCTGACAAATGGCAGAATCTATGGTCAAACTCAGTCTGTCTGCTCTAGTACTCAAACTCCTCTCATACAACATGACCTATCACAGGAATTATATCAAAGTGAAATTTGGGGATGAATTACATCAGAAATATTTTAAGGTGTTGTTCAAATGCAGATTCCCTGGTTCCAGTTTATACCTAATCACTGATTCACCATCTGGAGGGGTCGGCTGGAGAATCCACGGATGATTCCTATATACATGAAATGGTTTGAGAACTCTCTGCCTTAAGACTTTACATGATTTCACCTGTATATTTAAAAGAGACCAAATTAAAGGTGATTATAGACAGAATCCTTTTCACTATATTTTAATTCAGCTTCCGATGGAAGACCTCTAAATCTGACATTGATGATAAAATATTTATTTGTATTTCAATGTTTAAAAACAAATGGATTTCTTTCTAAAAATAGTCAAGTAAGGGTAGGGGAGGGCAAGGGTCTATACCAAAATCATCATTCAGGTGGAAAGAGATGTTTAATAAAACTAGCTATCTCTATTGGCAAAGTGAATCACATTTTTTAGCAATTCAAGTAAAAAAATATTTCTTTTGAATTTAGAGCTTTATGTGTAATTCTGAGATAACGCTTTAAATTAAAGATAATTTTAGAATCAATTTAGGAAATAGGTTCTTTCCCCTGTCATATTGCCCAAATATTGAATACAGATTTTACTTCAAATGTAGCATAAATATTGTATGGTCTATGACATCAGAAGTATAGATATTTCATAATTAAGAAACAGATATAGTAATCACTCATCCAGTTTAGTAACCTACTCAATTTGCAGCATTGCATTCCATCCTCAAAACGTGAGAATGCTGATAACCTTCTTAAATATACTTTATAATATTTCATTTTAGTGTAAAAAATATCCATGTTTCACTTTCATTTAGAAATCACTATTAATTTAAGGGCTGTTAAGTAAGATACCTAAGAACTTTATAAATTATTTGGGTAGTCAAAATATTTGCTTTTCGAACTTCACTGTGGTTTTACACATTAATTGTATTAATTCTAACTTTGGGCTTAAAATATCCTGCTAGTAACTATAATTTAGTGTGAATTATTTAGTCTTTAGAAGAATCACATGTAGAGAAATGCTGAGTCATGAAATGATACTCACGACTTCTTATGGTAGTGACAATTATTAACAAGTTGCCTTGAATGGTTCTATCTTCTACCTTAGTAGATATAGGTGAGTTGTTGGTACAGTTGAGGCCACATTGGAGGTGTGGAAGGCCCACTCTTCACCTTTTCTGAAGAGAGTGAATGATTGGGCATCCTGATTTTCAGAGGACTGAGGCCAGACTTTATTTGTAGCACAAGTTAAAACCCCAGTCTTCTGCCTGGTCCTGCCTCTTACAAATGAGGCCTTAGCATTTCCACCTGGCCTCTAACAGGCTGATGATTTCGAAGGGGTTTGGGAATGGCCTGCTTATTTCCAAGTCAGCATTTGAGGCTATCAGATCCATATGTCCATCTCCACTCTTGCAAAGATACACCTGAATACAAATGTGAATATTTCAGTAAATTTTATAGCTGAGTCCCATTTGGTTCTAGTTTATTTTAATCTTATGTGAAGTTGGAGAGGGTACTGTCTAGGAACTGTACTGTAGTAAAATGTAGTAATCGAGAACAAATACTTTAAAATTTAAAAGGCTTGGGTTCAAGTCATGGTTCTGTCAATTATTAACAAGGTAACGTTGAGCAATTTACTTAATCTCTCCGAGTCTCCATTTCTTTGTGTAAATGTAAATGATGATAGAATCATAATATCTATCTAATAAAGCTATTACTGCAATTCAGAATCTGTCTTATCTATTAAGGAATCTATCCATATACATATATAACAATATCCACACATATAGTGCTTAGCATAGTACTTGGCACACTATAAGCACTAAAGAGTGAACTATGATTACACAAGCTAAGTGTAATCTTGTGGACCAGAAGAAGGAAGGTCCAGGACGGTAACCTGAAGAGTAACCTTGACTCAGCCTATCACTCACTAGCTCTGTGACCTATGGTAAAAACAATTAAATTATCTGAGCCTCTTTCTCCTAGTTGTAAAATGGGGCTAATAACAGTATTGATTACACAGGTACATAAGATACTTATGTAACGTACTTAGAACAGCACCTGACACATACCTAGGACTTATTAGATGTCAATACAGAACCAAGAGAATGTGTTTTAGCAGGAAGAAATGGGCTATGGTGTTAAGAGGCCCAATTGGATATGAACTGTGAAGTATCCATTAGCTTTAGCATCAATGATGATGTGGATGACTTTCGAGGAAACTTTTTCAGTGAAGGGGCAGGCACGGAGGGAGAATGAATAAACTGGCAGAAAGCAAGTGCAAACCATAAGTATAGCGACAACAATAACTACTACTACTACTACTGCCACTGCCAATATGAGGTCTTACTGTGAGTCAGACTTCCTCAAGCATTCCTCAGGAATGATTTCATTCACACTATTACTTTCTGCATCTTACAGATGAGAAAACTGAGGCTCAGGAGGCTTAACTAACATGGGCAATGTTACAGTTAGCAGGTGCCGTAAGTGGATTATAAACACAACTTCTTTTCACACCCCCATGCTAGCATAGTGAAATGCTAGAAAGCTTTGACACATTTATTTAACAGCTTCCACAGATTAGGAGATACTGTGTATGTTAGTTTCCTTAGCACCAGGGCTCTGAGGAGAAAACATACAAAAAGTAACCTTCTAGCTCAAATAGCTGCATTTCAAGGCTGGGGCTTTGAACCCAGAGCCCTACACATTTGCTGGGGTGACTAAAACTTTTCAGATTCCCACTAATGATATGATTGAAAGGTAGTGATACTTTAGCTTTGGTGCCTCAAACTGACGTGTTTGAAACATTGCCAAACATTTAGTTGGAATCACAGAGAATAGTCAGCAAAACAAACAAACGAAACAAACAACCACCACCACCTCATAGTAAAGATTTTGCAAAAATGAGGTGCAGGGTCAGGAAACAGCTGTGTTTTACTCATTTATATGCACTCCTGCTTCCTTAATGTGGATGGATATTTCTATTTGAATTTCCTCCTGCAGTTCCTCCACAGCTGACTCCAGTCACTGTCTCCATTGGGTACCCAGTCACAGCCTTCTGGTCACAAAGGTCTACAAGGATACAATTACAATGACAAGCAGAAAGTCACTGGGATGCTGCAGAAGGACAGGGCAGAAGAGCTCTCGTGAACTGGGTACAGACTTCATTCCACCTTATCCACTCACTATCATGCCACACCCTAAACCTCATAATCACTCACAATTGCCAACTTGAAATAATAACTTCAAACATTCCTCCATGGCGTCTGTCAAGAAGTAGAGGGAAGCAGAGACTGCAGTCAGACTGACCACAGCTGTGCCACTTCTCAGCTGTATGACCTTGCACACACAATTTGTCCATTGAGTGTCTTTGTTTCATCACATATAAAATATAAAAAATAACAATATATACCCTCAGGGTTATTTTTAGTTGATTGCTTAGAACAATGGCTGGATTACAGTGAGTACTAGCTCTTGCTACTATTCTCTCTCTCCTTCAGTACCTGCTTTTTATAAGCCATTTGATACCTCCCAACTTTAGACTTTTTCATTTTCTCCCAAACCATCAGTTTCCTTCATGTTTCACCCCATCTTCTATTTGACTCTAGGTACTAGATTTATCTTCTCAATTAGTTACTGTCTAAACCCTTCACCTCCTTTGATCCTTACTGTCCTGTGTATCATATGGCAAAACTATAACCCTGGATCAATCCAACTGTTCACAATTGTCTGGCCTCCTGTTCTATGCCCTTACTTTCTCAATCATAGTCGAAGAGGTCTTCAGTCTGAGGCAGATCCCAATTCTGATTCCTCTTCAAATAATTCACAAATGATCCCATCTTCTGTATCTTCAACTTGTTTATCAATTTGCTATTTCTTTCTCATCAGTGTTTACAATGGTTTAGTTTCTCCTGCTATGGAACAAAATGCAAAACAAACATCTTCCCCACTACCATGTGTCTCTCTTTAGCTACCAACCTAGGATAGCAATACTTCTAGATTTTAAATTTCTAGATTTCTAGAATCTAAAAGAGCAAGTTACACAATGTTGTAACAGTTAACTGTCATGTGCATTTGGCCTTTCTTTTTCATTGATGTTGTCCTGGCAAACTCACCTGTGCCTTATGATGATATCAAGGGTAGAACGATATGGAAAAATGTTTAATCTCCCCCAGAGAGTACAGTATAATACCTAGCACGAAGTAGAAGCTCAGTAAATGCTTCTTAGTAGGAAAGAGGATGCACGGTCAGGCTTATAACAACAAAAATGACTGGCAATATTTTTGTCTTTCACCCACGTTAGCATATAAAATTCAGGAAGAAAACAACCTCTCATTGAAAACAATGAAGAGACTGGAGCTGACTTTTATTATGTAGCAACAAATGGTGGCAGTTGGCTTTTTAACATTATTTTCATTATATATTCACCAATAAATTGCTAATTTCTTTAGAAACAGAAGTATAGAGAGTGGCTTGTAATCAAGTTGAATGCATTAAGAGGCATGCCCAGGAGAGTTTGTGAACCACAGCTGAAGGCACACTCCTTGAAAGCTCTAAAATTTTGTGGGGAAGGCACTATCCCCTTTCCCCAATTATTCCTCTCTATCTTCTCTCTTGCCTCCTTCTCAGATTTGCTTGCTTCCTCCTTACTCATTGACATTCACAAGTATTCATCCATCTATTCATGGAGAGGATACCTAGGCTCAGATCCCCTGTGCAGGTGCCACCCCAGCGCCTGGGAATTTGGCCACTGGCACCTCCCAGCTGCCTTTCCTGGCTGGAAATTGCCATAGGCCTCCCAGACATGCTTTGCCCTGGGATACTTCCTTTTTAGGAACCAAATGACTGGCTACCTCTGAGATACAAAGGCCAAGCAGCCTGATACAAAGGATGGACATTTTTGCTTCAATTTGGAACAACTTTAAAGGGTCATCCCAGCCCTGGATCCCCCAGTGAATCAGATGAGGCACTATTTGCAACCCGATTGCAGGTCAGAATCTCCCACTGCTAACCCTACCTTCCTCATCCTTTACAGGACTGTCTTTTAACAGTGACATAATACACTCAGTAATTAAGAAGATGCCTTTATTCAGGGTATTAAAATAGCAAATGTTAAAAGAAAAAATTACAAAAAATATAGTTTTGCAAATCTTAGTTGGCTTTAATGTATAATCGGACCCTACTGAAAATGGCTCAAAATCATCCACCCTATCACACGTGCAGATCATATTTATACCCAGAGTAAATGAAGTGACACAAAAATAACCTGATTAGCTGCACTCTGCAGTTACCTTATATGGTCACGTTTTGGCAGCTGTCATCCTCATTGGCTGGTCATTCAGCTGCTATGATTGACTGAGACTTGGCTACTTGTTGCAAGAGGGTACTTCCAGGTTAGGTTACAGTCTGTTTACAAATCAAGTTAGGTTACATTTCCCTATACATGGTGAAACTTTTAGACCAGACTTAGAATACTATTGAGGCAGCTTTTAGGCAAATCTTAGTTCAAGTTAACAAGGGACTATGTATTAATAAAAAAGCATTAGGAGAAATACCTAACGTAGATGACAGGGTGATGGATACAGCAAACCACCATGGCATGTGTATAACTATGTAACAAACCTGCCCGTTCTTCACATGTACCCCAGAACTTAAAGTATCTATATTTTAAAACGTTCTCAAAGCAAAAGAAGGAGGACTGGTGTTTTATAGAGGTAGGAGACAAGGAAATCATCTGCATCATTCAGGAGTCCTGTAGGGGCAAGTGAAAGATAGAGGTGGGTCTTGTCTTCCAATATGTAAACATGTGAGGATGGGGTGTTCCTAAGTGGTTAGCTATTTCCGAAACAGAAAAGGGTGGTGATGGTGTCAGTGGTGGAGGTGGTGGGTGATGGTGGTTGTGGTGGTTGTGATTGTGGTAGACTTTCTATCTTTCACTGCCCTCTGTAACTCATGGCTCAGGTACAGTTCCGCAATGCCACTCTCAAGAGCTTTTCCTAATCAGACTCCTGCAAGCAACTCTCCATCCAAGACTGTTTTCAGGTAACCCACTCTAAGAACCCTCTGCCATCTGGCAGTATGAACTGGGTTTGAACTTCTCTGCTTAGAGGCCTGAACACCAGAAATCCACAGGACCATAGGTTTATGAGATAATCAGTGAGATCCTGGGTAGGGATTGAGATTCTAGCCCAAAGCTTTCACATTTCTTTGGGTGCAATGAGACTCTGGCTGTGAGCTGAACTGCTTTACTGCCAAGTTGGGACTCTGAATTGGAATCCTTATCCCAGCAATGCCCTAGCCCTCTGAAGATGAGAAAGCATATAGACGTAATACCTTTGGTCCTTGGTCTTTGTTTTTTTTTCTTTTTTTTCTTTAAGAGGGAAGAAGGCAGGGAGTGGAAGAGCCAGAAGACTACAGTACCCGGTATTACCAGGCAGTCTCCCATCCAAGTACTAACCAGGTCCGACCCTGCTTAGCTTCTGAGATCAGACGAGATCGGGCACATTCAGGGTGCTATGGCTGTAGATGGTCCTTGGTCGTTAGTTTGGACCCAGTGCCTTGCAAGATGGGCCAGTGATGACAGTGAAACCTCTTGCCACTGGCTTCAAGGGTGGCCACCTGGGGAAGATAAAACTGGGAAGAATGTAGTGGACCTTGCTTGATGCCTGCAACTAAAAGGCTTGTGGGGAGCACTAGGAAAGCACCCCAAGAAATTGTGTCTTAATTGCCAGCAGTCAGGCTGACAGAGGTTTGAGCTTCCATGCTTTGGTCATGAAAAGTAAATGTAATCTTTCAGGCTGGTGAGGTCTGGGATATCAGTGTTACATTATGGCATCTTTAAATAGGACTCATTAAAATAATAATGTTGTTTCTTGGCAAGTGTGGTCACACGATATCAAAGATGAGAAGACTGTTAATAAAGTACACTGTAGTTTAGTAATGTAAAATTTAATTTAATTAACTTATTTATTTATTTATTTTGAGAAGGAGTCTTGATCTTTCTCCAGGTTGGAGTGCAGTGGCTTGATCTCGGCTCACTGCAAACTCCGTCTCCTGGATTCAAGCAATTCCCCTGCCTCAGCCTCCTGAGTAGCTGGGACTACAGGTGCGCACCATCATGCCCAGCTCACTTTTTGTATTTTAGTAGAGACGGGGTTTCACCATGGCCAGGATGGTCTCTATCTCTTGACCTCATGATCCACCCGTCTTGGTTTTTTTTATTTTAAGTTTCAGGGTGCATGTGCAGGATGTGCAGGTTTATTGCATAGGCAAATGCGTACTATGGTGGTTTGCTGCAACTATCAGGCCATCACCTAGATATTAAACTTAGCATGCATTAGCTATTTTCCCTAATGCCTTCTCTCCCTCCACACCCCCACCCCCGACAGGCCCCAGTGTGTATTGTTCCCCTCGCAGTGTCCAGGTAATTCCTATTGTTCAGCTCCCACTTATAAGTGAGAACATGCAGTGTTTGGTTTTCTTTTCCTTTCTTTTTCATTTTGGAGACAAAGTTTTGTTCTTGTTGCCCAGGCTGGAGTCCAGTGGTGTGATCTCGGCTGACTGCAACCTCCACCTCCCAGGTTCAAGTGATTCTTCTGCCTCAACCTCCCGGGTAGCTGAGATTACAGGTGCCTGCCACCAGGTCCAGCTAATTTTTATATTTTTAGTAGAGATGGGCTTCCCCATGTTGGCCAGGCTAGTGTTAAATTCCTGACCTCAGGTGATTCACTCGTCTCAGCCTCCCAAAGTGCTGGGATTACAGGTGTGAGCCACTGTGCCCAATACAGTATTTGGTTTTCTATTCCTGCATTAGTTTGCTGATGATAATGGCTTCCAGGTTCAATCATGTCCCTGCAAAGCACATAATCCCATTTTTTTATGGCTGCATAGTATTCCATGGTCTATATGTGCCACATTTTCTTTATCCTATTATTCATGGGCATTTGGGTTGATTCCATGTCTTTGCTACTGTGAATAGTGCTGCAATAAACATGCATGTGCATATATTGTTATAATAGAATGACATATCTCTTTGGGTATATACTCAGTAATGGGAATGTTGGGTCAAATGGTATTTCTTGTTGTAGGTCTTTGAGGAATTGCCACACTGCCTTCCAAAATGGTTGAACTAATTTACATTCCCATCAACAGTGTAAAAGTGCTCCTATTTCTCCACAACCTTGCCAGCATCTATTGTTTCTTGACTTTTTAATAATCACCATTCTGACTGGTGTGATATGGTATCTCATTTTGGTTTTGATTTGCATTACTCTAATGACCAGTGATGTTGAACTATTTTTCATATGTTTTTGGCCCACATGAATGTCTTCTTTTGAGAAGTGTCTGGTCATGTATTTTGCTTTTTAATGGATGATATGTATGGCTCTGTCCCCACCCAAATCTCATCTTTACTTGTAGTTCCCATAATCCCCATGTAGCATGGAAGGAACCCAGTGGTAGGTAATTGAATCATGGGCAGTTTCTCTGGAGTCAGAGATCTGCACCTTCATTGTGATAGATTATCTTCTGAAGTTTTACCACAGACCTTTTAGGAAAGAAATTTGACTGGAAAAATGGAAACGTTCCACTTGCTATCACAGCTGGTTTTGATTAATTATAAGGTAGAATGATTGTAAGTGTAATTAGGTTATTTTGTTTCTTTGGAATAAAGGTTTAGTAGGAAGAAGAGTACAGTAAGAAGAGAGAAATGATGGCAGTGATAACAATGATAAAGTTGGTGAATGCTGGACTTGAAGTGAGGGGTGATTACATTTCTTTCATTTCTCTAGCTGAGTTCATCCTGAAATCAGAATATGAATGTTTACTGGGGTTACTCAGTGCATGTGAGAAGCAACCATTGAGAATATACAAATTTGCAATTCATTCAACAAACATTTATTAAGTACTTCTATTGTGCTAGGAGCCGGTTGTGGGGAGGGAGGGAGAGAGTGAGTGAGAGAGAGAGAGAGAGAGAGAGAGAGAGAAAGAGAGAGGGAGAGGGAGAGAAAGAGAGGTGGGGGGGGAGAGAGAGAGAGACAGAGAGACGGACTGCTCTAGCACACATCGTATGTCCAGAATAAAAATGAAGAAAATAATATTTAACTGCCTATATTATACCAGTCTGTATTAGTAGGATAAAATTAAGGAATAGAAAGGTTACATGACATGCCTATGGTCAGACTCCTAAAAGGTATTAGAGTTGGGATTTTAAATGACATATATCTGACTGCACCTTTTCCCCTGACGGACAGTAACTCTTAGTGTCATGAGAAAAATAATATATAATTAAAGGGCAATGGGAGTTTAGCAGAGGAATTGATTAATTCTTTTCCAGGTGTCAGGGAGGGCTTAGTGAAAACATTTGAATGGAGCCTCTGATGGATGAGTAGGCTTTGATTGGCAAGGAGTAACATGTAGGTGAGGAGGTGAAAAGGCTGATGGTAAAGGTTGAAAAGCAGTATGAGCAAAAGTAATGAAGTATTATTAATGTGTCTGAGGTTTTCAAAGCAAAAGGAGTGGATGGCCCTTGTGGGTGGTCCACAGGTTGGATGGGGCATGGGGGTGGGGATAGGCAGCTTGGAGCTCCAGTGTAGAGAGCCTTGGAATTCCATGCCAGAAAGTCCAGATTTTATCTGTAGTACCAAATTATTGCAAGGATAAATGTGAGTTATAAGAGCCTGAAACATTGGCTGCAGCAATGAAAACGAAAAAAGATGGGCAAGATTCCAAAGATAGTTTAATGGCAGAATTGGCTGACTTTCGTTACATTTTTAAGAGAGAGGAAGAGATCGAAGATGCTGAGGTTTCAGTTTTGGTAAAGAGATTCATGAAATTTAGTTTTATTCAGTTTATCCGCCATTTGTTGTGTACCCCTGTGATGTGGCACCAGAAGACAGGGAAGTTTGTTTTCGCAAAGACATTCCTAGTACTGGAAGGCTCGGTGAAAATATTTTGATAATGTACTTCCTCTAATCAATATAACTCTATAGTTTAATAAAGCACTCCACAGTTTATCTGGCCAGACTTTCTGAGCTTAAAAAAAGAGTTTCTTGTTTCTTATCCTCAATGAAATCTAGGATTCTTTCAACGGTATTCGGAATTACAAACCATTAGTGTTGCCTCCCACCACACACACACATTTCACATGCTGATATCTCCATTAATCTGAAGAAATGATTGAAACCAATTCAAAACCTTAGGCTGGCTATACCTGCCTTTATTTTGTGTGTGTGTGTGGTACATATTCAAAGTACATTGTTGGGTTTTTCAATCTCCGAAAACCATGAAGCAAAATCTCTGGCTGAGGAGAAGAGTGGGAGGAAGTTTGCTGAACATTGTCACATGGCCCTCGTTTCTATGGAAGCAATTACCTTTGTCTGTACCATGTATATATGTTTAGAACAACCTCTTCTGTATTACCGATCTCAAAGAAAGCTTTCTATGGAACTTGGAATCATCAGTGGGAAACTTAACACATTAGAAATCTGTAATGGAAGTTGGCTAACATTTTGATCTTCAGAGAATGCTAAATGAAGTAAATGGTGAGCATCTGATTATCATCTGTAAATTTAGTGAACATTGCAGGATGAAAGTTTACCTGGTACCTGGCCATGGATAACATACATTTAAAATTTGTTGACTGCTTACTATATTTCAGGCAGCATGATGCAAGGTTTCACTTCACATCTTAGTCAATCCTCAGAACAGCTCAGTGTGGTAGTATAGTTATTCCCATCTCCGTTTTACTGATGAGGAACTGGGGCTAAAGACGTGAAGTGACTTGCACAAGGTCAGCCTGACTTCACTCTTTCTATGCCTGGCTGTGGCTTCCTGTGAGCTGATTAGGCAGTAGTTGTGGTCTTTGCTGAGTCTGAATTCCTCCTCGTTCTCCTCTACTGGTAAATAACTAACTTTGTGAATCGAGTAATCGATGAAGTCAGGAATTAGTCTGTTACGTGTATGCATTTACAGAAGAAGCTGCAGCTCCAAGACTCCTTTGGTTTTGTGTTTGCCCATTGTATATGGATGAGGATATGCCAGTGTTCTCTATCATCTTTATTTCACATAAAATGCAGAGGATTTCAGGTCTGGGTGTAGTAATGGGGACCATCATTACTCATGTGTTATTGTTGCTATATTTATAAGCAACAAATACAGGTTTAGACCAAGCTTGTCCAACACGCAGCCCATGGGCCACATGTGGACCAGGATGGCTTTGGATGTGGCCCAACATAAATTTGTAAACTTTCTTAAAATATTATGAGATTTTCTTTTGATTTTTTTAAAAGATCATCAGCTATCATTAGTGTCAGTGTATTTTATGTGTGGCCTAAGACAATTCTTCTTCCAATGTGGCCCAGGGAAGCCAAAATATTGGACACCCTATTTTAGACAGTGTTATGGGTTGAATTGTGTCTACTAAAATTCATATGTTGAAGTTTTAACTCCCAGCACCTCAAAATTTATCTTTATTTAGGCATACAGCAGCAGTTCCCAACCTCTTTGACACCAGGGACCAGTTTTATGAGAGACAATATTTTCATGGATGGGTGAAGGGATGGTTTCAGCACGAAACTGTTCCACTTCAGAGCATCAGGCATTAGGTGGAGTCTCATAAAGAGACCACAACCTAGATCCCTCACATGTACAGTTCACAACAGAACTCACACCCTATGATAATTTAATGCCACTGGTAATGCTCGCTTGCCAAATGCTCACCTCCTGCTGTGTAACCTGGTTTCTGGCAGACCACGTACCAGTCTGGTTCTTGACCTGGAGGTTGAGGACCCCTGCTTTACAGATTTAATCATGTTAATCATGTGAAATGAGATCCAGTGTGATGGATGTCTTCATAAAAAATGGAAATTTTGGCAGAGAGAAATGTATGGAAGGAAGATGATGTGAAGACACATGGCGAGAAGACCGACATTTCCAAGCCAAGGAGAGAGATCTGGTACAGATCCTTATGTCAAAGTCAATTTATACTCTTATGTGCACTTATACAAACACACTAGATGAGTAACATGGGTGTGGCTATTATTACTATTATTTGTGAGGAAGTGGTAGGAAGGAGGTCCTGGGAAGACTGTCTGGAAATGGTGACACCTAAGCTGCAGATTTATGGAGGAACAGACGTTAACCTGGTGAGTGGGATGCAGTGTAGGAGAAGCACATCCCAGGCAGAGGAGATAACTAGTGTAATGTCAGGAGTGGGTGAGTAAGGGAGGTGGTATGCTCCCGGGGCTCCTTACCACTCTGACCTTTGGCCTGACACTTATGTTCCTAGTTCTCCATCGCCTTTCCTGAGCATCATTTTTGCAAGTGTGCAAAAATCAGTTCCTGGTCCAGTGATATTCTCTTTTTAATACTTTTGAAAATTTTTTTTAAAAATACCATTACATAAAATATTATCCCTCCTTGAACTTCCATGTATGAAACTCCAGCTGCGTGTCAGTACTTGTCTCCAGTATTTACATTTGCATAGCCCAACTTCAGCTCAGGTCTGAGACACCAAAATGACACCCTTCACCTTTCCTTCAAAATTGTTGTCTAGATTCTGTATTTTAAAAAATATTTTCATCATCAATAAGTGATCTGGTCCTAAAACCTGGAGTAATCTCTGACTTCTGCTACCAAAAGCTTATCAGCATTTAGGTCCAGACAAACAGTGTTAGTGCATAAATTCCTAGTTTTTTATTTTTTTTGAAATTCTAAGCAACCTTTGTCTCTCCTCATTCTGTGAGCATCTCTCTTCTGTTTTACAAGCCATGTCAAAAATTACTGACAGTGACTGAAATTATACCCATAAGGTCTTGTCACACTGTGAATTTCATTAGGCTGGACCTGAGGGCTTACATTTTTAGTAAATAGTCAGATAATCTCCTGCCACTGTTTTGTTGATCTGGGGTGGGAATTCCCCTCTTTAACTGTCTGTTCTGTCCTTTCTAATTTGAAGAACATTACCTTGCCTGAACAAAATAAACACACAATAGAAAACTAACAGTTGGAACTTTTTCTAATAATCAATGAACCTCACACCTTCTTTTGCCCTCATTCTGTCTGTCTACGGACATTTTTGCAGTCATTGACACTGTGACTACCTTGTTCTTGATGCGATTTCATTCTTGTTTATGTGACGCCATTGTCTCCTGGTTTTCTCTTTCTCTCTGAGGTCAATTCTATTTCGAACTCTGCTAGAGAATCTACTTTCTCTGCCATCATGGTTAAAGCTTATGTTTCCTAGCTATTTGCCCTGTATCAACTCGCCATTTTTGCTCTTCCGATTTTACCAGGTCTTGTAATCTATTTGCTGACCCCCACTGCCACCAAGCCTGTACATCTGAGTCTACAGATCAGATCTCTCTTCTAGAGATTCGACTGCATCTTTTACATCCCTGCTTTGATTGTCTATAGATTCCTTAGCCTCAATCAACCAAACACTGAACTATTCACCTATTCCTTCTTTTAAGAGGGACTTATATTGTTGCTAGGGTTGGGAAAACATGGAGCAAAAATTTTTCCTGAGATGTTAAAGTGATCTATATCTGTTCCATTTTGGTTTCTGGCCCCTATATTTGAGGTAGATTAAATACTATCACCTAAAAGATCTCAGAATAGGCAGAGAAGGAATAAAATGGCCACAACACACTTCAGTACTTATTCATTCAGTCTACCAACATGTAGTAAGCACCAACTTTGCTCCAGGGATGACAGTCATCACTACTGGCACATAGCTTTCAGATATTGTCCCTTCCCTCATGGAGCCTAGACTGTGAGATATTGTGTAGACTTTCATTAAGTTACTATCACATTCTTTCACATACTGGGCTATCCTCAACTTGAGTCTTACCTGCGTGATTATCTATAATCAACATAATATACAATTAATTTTGTGCACGTACAGTTTTATGAATTATAACACGTTTAGATTTATGTAACCACGACACTATCTGGATACACAACGGTTCCATCAGTCCCTCAAATTTTCTCATGTTGCTTGAGAAACTCTTTACTGTTAAACTCTCCACACACTCAGAACCCATGTCAGTCACAGATGTGTTCTTCTTCCTGTAGTTTTTGCTTTTTAAGAATGTTATGTAAACGGAATCCTACAGTATATGTCCTTATGAGATTGTGTTTTTTTCACCCATCATCTTTCTCTAGACAATCATTCAATTTGCTAGTATCAGTAGTATTTTTATAGATATTTAATGCTGGGTATTATTCCATTATATAGATGTACCACATTCTGGTTATCCATTCTCCTATTGAAGATATTTATGTTGTTTACAGCTTATGGTGATTTTGGATAAAGGTGCTACTAAATCTACATGAACAGTTATTTTGTGAACATAATTCACTTGGCTAAGTTCCTAGGGTAAATATGATAGGGATAGAATTGCTGCTCTATACAGTGAGTGTAAACCTAACTTCTGGAAACTGCCAAAGTGTTTTCAAGAGGGTGTTCCATCTGGCATCCCCATGAGCAGTGCACGAGGAGCCCAGTTGTTCTGCGTCCTTGCCAGCACCTGGCGTTTTCTGGTGAGCAGTGCACGGGGAGCCCAGTTGTTCTGCGTCCTTGCCAGCCCCTGGCATTTTCTGGTGAGCAGTGCACGAGGAGCCCAGTTGTTCTGCGTCCTTGCCAGCACCTGGCGTTTTCTGGTTGTTGTTATTGTTGCTGTCTTCCCACCTTGACAGAAGTGTTGGGGTATTGCTTCATGGGTTTCATTTGCATTTTCTTAATGACACTTTTTATATGTTCATTTGCCATCCACATATCTTCTTTATATCTGTTCACATATTTGCTGTCTGAATTTTTAATTGATTTCTGAAAAGTCTTTATATGTATGCGCCAGGTAAATGTTTTCTGTCAGATTAGCAAATATTTTCTTTCAGCTTATTACTTGACATTCAGTTTATTAATGGTAGATTTCTCAGAGAAAACATTGTTTTTCTTTTTGATAAAGTTATTGTATCAGTTTGTTCTTTTGCTATAGAGACATACCTGAGACTGGGTAATTTATAAAGAAAAGAGGCTTAATTGACTCACAATTTTGCAGACTATACAGGAAGCATTGATAAAGAGCCTTTAGGAAACTTATAATCATGGTGGAAGGTGAAAGGGAAGCAAGCATATCTTACCATGGTGGAGCAGGAGAGAGAGAGAGATTGAGAGAGAGAGAGAGAGAGAGAGAGAGAGAGAGATTGAGAGAGAGAGAGAGAGAGATTGAGAGAGAGAGAGCAAAGGGGAAGTGCTACACATTTTTCAAACAACCGGATCTTGTGAGAACTCTACTATGAAACAGCACTAGGAAGATGATGCTCAACCATTAGATACAACTCCCATGATCCATTCACCTCCAACCATGCCCCTCCTCCAACACTAGAAATTATAATTTGACATGAGATTTGGATGGGGACGCAGAATCAAACCACCTCAGTTTGCCCCTGGCCCCTCCTAAATCTCATGTCTTTCTCACATTGAAAAATACAATCATCCCATCTCAATAGTCCCCCAAAGTCTTAACTCATTCCAGCATTAATGCCAGAGTCTAAGTCCAAAGTCTCATCTGAGAGAAGGCAAGTCCTTTCCACCTATGAGTCTGTTAAAAAAGGAGTTAGCCACATTAGAGATACAATAGTGGTAAAGGCATTGGGTAAAAGCTCCCATGGGGCTACAGGTCCCATCCAAGTCCAAAACCCAGCAGGGCAGTCTTTAAATATTAAACCTTCAGAATAATCTACTTTGACATCATGTCTCACATTTAGGGAACACTGATGCAAAAGGTGGGCTCCCAAGTATTTGGGCCACTACAGCCCTTGACTTTGCAGGGTACAGACCCCATGACTGCTTTCACAGGCTGGCATTGTGTGCCTGTGGCCTTTCCAGGTTCACAGTGCACACTGTCAGTGGATCTAACATTCCAAAGGCTAGAGGATGTTGTGATCCTTTTCTCACAGATCCACTAGGCAGTGACCCAGTGGGGCTCTGTATCAGGGCTCCAACCCCACATTTCCCCTTCACATCACCCTAGTAGAGGTTCTGTATGAGGGATCCACCCCTGCAGCATACTTCTGCCTGAATGTCCAGGCATTTCCATACATCGTCTGAAATCTAGGCAGAGCTTCCCAAACCTCAATTCTTGCCCTCTGTGCGTCTGCAGGCTTGACACCACATGGAAGCCACCAAGCATTGCAGCTTTTGTTTTCTGGAGTAGCAGCCTAAGACATATCTGGGGCCATTTTAGCCATGGCTGGAGCTGGAGCAGCTAGAACACAGTGAGTAGTGTCCTGAGGTTAGGCAGGGCAATAGGGCCTTGGGCCTGCCCCAAGAAACCATACCATTCTTCCTGGTAGGCCTCTGGGTCTATAATGGGAGGGGCTGCTGTGAGGTCTCTGAAATGCCCTGAAGGCATATCCCCAATTGTCTTCGCTATTAACATTCTGTTCCTTATGCACATTTCTAGGGTTGGCTTGCAGGCTGCAAATTTTTTAAGCTTTTATGCTCAGCTTTCCTTTTAAATATGTTCCAATTTCAGATCATTGTTTTGGAAATGCATATGAGCATAAGCTATTAGAGGCAGCCGGGCCATTTCTTGAACATTTTGTTGCTTAGAAATTTTTTTTCTGGCAGATGCCACAAATCATCTCTCTCAAATTCAAAGTTCCACAGATCCATAGAGCAGAGGCACAATGCCACCAGTCTCTTTGCCAAAGCATAGCAAGTATGACCTTTACTCCAGTTTCCAATAACTTTTCCAGTGCCATCTGAGACTACCTTAGCCTGAACTTCATTGTGCATATCACTATCAGTGTTTTGGTCACAACCATTCAAGTCTCTAGGAAATTCCATACTTTCCCTCATCTTCCTGTCTTCTTCTTATCCCTCCAAATGCTTTCAGCCTCTGCCCATCGCCCAGTTCCGAAACTGCTTTCACATTTTCAGGTACCTTTATAGCAATGCTGCACTTATCTGGTACCAATTTTCTGTATTAGCTTGTTCTCACATTGCTATAAGGACATACCTGAGACTGGGTAATTTATAAATAAAAGAAGTTACATTGACTCACAGTTCTGAAGGCTGTACAGAAAGCATGGCTGAAGAGGCCTTAGGAAACTTACCATCATGGTGGAAGGTGAAAGGGAAGCAAGCACATCCTACCATGGTGGAGCAGGAGAGAGAGAGAGAGAGCAGGTGTTACATACTTTTCAAACAATCAGATCTCATGAGAACTGTATCACATGACAACACTGGGGGCATGGTGCTAAACCATTAGAAACCATCCCCATGATCCAAACACCTCCCATCAAGCCCCTCCTCTGACACTAGGAATTACAATTCAGCATGAGATTTTGGTGTGAACGCAAAGTTAAACCACATCAGTTATGTTCACTCGTTCTTTCTTTACAGGTCATACTTTGATATCATATCTAGGAACTCGTCACCAAGCCTTAGGTTACAAACATTTCTTCCTGTGGTTTCTTCTAAAAAACTTCATAGTTTTATGCTTTTCAGGTACAATTTTTAATTAATTTTATATAACGTATGAGGCTTAGGCTAAGATGAGTTTTTAATTTTTTTTTCATGTATGACTATCCAATCATTCCAACCACATTTGTAGAAAAAAGTATTCATTGATTTGCCTTTATACCTTTGTCAAAAATCCATTGTCCATGTGTATCGGTTTCTGGACACTCTGTTCTCCTGTGTGATTTTTAACTTGGCTGGTGTGCGTCCTACTGACTGGTTAGAAGTGAGGAGCCCCTATTCCACCAGACGGCTACTTAATGGATGGAGGTGATTCTCGTTGGATAGAGAGTTCTCACTTCTGATAGGGGAATAAGAATCTGAACTAAATAAGGATATAGGAGGAGAAGTTTTGTTGGAACTACTGGTAGTAAGCCATAAGGAATTCAATATACACCAACATTACAGTGTATAAATTGCTGGGATTTTTTTTTTTATCTTGAGCGTATAGATCTGACAGGGAAAATTGACTTCCTAAATTGCTTTAGCAGAGAAGAACTTTCAAAGGAAATGATTAACTCTGTTGATCAAAAATAACTCTTTCTGCCTCCTTTTATTCAATGTGTCCCTGCTTACTTTCCACTGAACAAATACCTTGTTCCTTCCATCTCAGCAGCCTCTTCCTCTACCTCCTGGCTCCTCATGGAAGACTAATGTTCCCTCCCCAACATCCCACAGTGCCTTAGGGAGCTCCTTCTAGCAAGGGTCAGTCTGCTCCATCTCTGAAGCACCTGGCCCTCTGTAGTTACTCTAAGTTTGTTATATTTGAATTTGTTCCTGATTATTTTGGAAGAAAATTAGCAGGATGAAATGTTTATAAAATATTTCCCTGAAAGACAAGAAGACTGAATGATGCTGCAAGGGAGCTAAACTAGAAGTTGGGGACCAGGGTAAAAAATCCCACCTACCACAAAGCAGCTGTGTAAATGTGAGTGATTTCTTTCATCTCCATCTCATGTTCTTATCTGGAACATCTTCCATGTTCTTATCTGGAAAAGGAGGAAACTGGATGAAAAGAGAAATTATAATGCCAAGGCCTATAGAGATCAGACAGGCAGCACAAATTAGTGAAATATGATGTACATAAGAACAGGTACACATAAAAGCACATTGATAAATGGCAATTAGTGTTCTACTTCTCCGAGGGATGGAAGGAAGTGGTGCGACTAGGGTAAACTCAGACTCAAGCCCACCTAAAGTGTTCACAATCACTTGCCTGCAGCTGAAATTTGACCTGAAAGCTCAGTGTTGATATACCACCTGGTTTTTCTGAAAAAGCCAGAAATTTATCTTTTCATATGAAATTCCATTTTAAAAAATATCTGCCTCACAATTTAAAAGATCATCATGCAGGCAAGAGAAAAATCCCAAGAAAACCTGTCTGTGGGCCATATCTCAGACACATCACCTCTGGTATGGCTCCTATGCTGCAAAGTTCTGGGGCTTCTAGGTTCCGCTAAGAAAGTAGGAAGCTGAAATAAATAATCAATTTCTACTATGGTCTGAAGGTTTCTGTCTCTCCAAAATTCATGTGGATACGTAATCCCCAATGCAAGTGTTCTAAGAGGTGGCGCCTTTAGGAGATGATTAAGCTATTAGGACTCTGCCCTCCTAAATGGAATACGTACCCTAATAAAAGGATTCTAGGGAACTAGGCAGCCCTTACCCTCTTTCGCCATGTGGGGACTAAGTGATGAGGTATCATCTTTTCATCAAAGAACGCTCATCAAACACAAAATCTGCTGATCCTTTTATCTTGTATTTCCCTGCCTCCAGAAATGTGAGAAATAAATTTCTATTATTTATAAAAAGTTGAAATAAATTTCTTATTTTCAGTGTAAGATATTTTATTACAGCAGCTAGAATTGTGTAAGACAACATCTTAGCTGAGGGTACACTTAATGTGCTTTTTATGTTAGCCCCTTTGAAAGCTAAATCTTTTATTAAAAATAATAATAGCAGCTTTGTGTGCTATTAAAATAACACATAATATTTACATTCAGGAGGCTGTATAAAAGTCATTTGTTCAAACATTTGTTGCAATTATAAGATCATAAATGTATTTGCTACCAGAAGCATTTTATTCATCTTTTAGTTGTTTATTTCAGTGCAGGACCTATCTATAGCCTGGTGGCTCATAGCCAAATGTAAGAACACTGCATGATACTCCTCAGTTGAAAGTGCTTCAAATGAGAAACTACATGAATGAGTTAGTCAAGGACCCTGTTGTTCCTTCCACTATTCCTTACTTTTGTAACTACAAAGGGAAACATCTACTCTTGAATCAGTATTTACCTGGAAGCTGTAGGTAGCCCCATCAACTGCTCAGCCCCAGGTCTGCCTCTCAGCCTAAATGGGCATCCTGTGCCTTCCTCTTTTTTTGCTGCAGGCCATAAGATCTGTCCTCTTCTGCTGAGCTGCCCATGTCCACTCCCTCTTCCAGTTGCCTCTTCCTACCAAGACTGGCCTCCGAATTGGCTGTAGCTTCTCCCCTCCCCCTTTCATAAAAGCCCAGAAGACAAGCACACAGAGCCCATATGTGTACTTAGTTTTTCTGTTAACCATTTTGGCAAAAGACAAGGGTCATAACTTTTACCAGCCCTGTGTGACAGCATGTCCTGGTTTCCCGATTCTTCAGCATCCTTGTCCCAGGACTCTGATTTCCTGCTGTCTTTACCTAGTGGGTTTTGACTCTCAGCCTTCCTTTAAAGGAATATTTTCAGTAGGTTTTGGGGTACAAATGGTTTCTTACTACATGGCTGAATTACATGGTGGTGAATTCTGAGATTTTAGTGCACCAATCACCTGAGTAGTGTACATTGTACTTACTATGTAGTTATTTTTATCCCTAGCCCTCCGAGCTTCTCCCTTCTGAGTCTCTCAAGTCCATAATATCACTCTGTACGTCTTTGCATACTCACACCTTAGTTCCCATTTTTAAGTGAGAGTATACAGTTCTTGGTTTTCCACTCCTGAGTTACATCATTTAGAATAATGGGCTCCAGCTATATCTAATTTGCTGCAAAAGACACTATTTCATTTTTTATGGCTGAGTAGTATTCCATGTTATACATACACTACTTTTTCTTTATCCACTTATTAGTCAATGGGAAATTAGGTTGATTCCACACCTTTGCAATTGAGAATTGTGCTACTATAAACATACATGTACAAGTGTCTTTTTTATATAATGACTTAGTTTCTCTTGGGTAGATATCCAGTAGTGGGATTGTTGTATTGAACATTAGATCTATTTTTAGTTCTTTAAGGAATCTCCATACTGGATTCCATAGAAGTTGCATGAATTTACATTCCCACCAGCAGCATATAAGTGTTTCCTTTACCTCATATCCACACCATTGTCTCTTGTTTTATTACTTTTTACTAACGCCCATCCTTGGAGGAGTAAGGTGGTACGTCAATCATGGTTGGACTTTGCATTTCCCCGCTGATTAGCAATATGGTTTGGGTCTGTGTCCCTGCCCAAATCTCATGTAAAATTTTAATCCCCAGTGTTAGAGGTGGGGCCTGGTGGGAGGTGATTTGATCATGCTGGTGTATGTCCCATTTGGTGCAGTTTTTGTGGTCGTGAGTTACCATGAGATCTGGTTGTTTAAAAGTTTGTAACACTTTTACTCTCTCACTTACTACAGCTCTGGCCATGTAAGAGGTGTCTGCTTACCCTTTGCCTTCTGCCACAATTGAAAGTTTCCTGACCCCTACCCCACCACCCCCAGCCATGCTTCCTTACGGCCTGTGTAACTGCAAGCCAATTAAACTTCTTTTCTATATAAATTACCCAGTCTCAGTTATTTCTTTACAGCAGTGCAAGAACAGACTAATACAGAAAATTGGTACCAGGAGTAGGGTATTGCTGTAAAGGTACTGAAAAGGTAAAAGTGACTTTGGAATTGAATAACATCCATAAGTAGAGTTTGGAAGGCTTAGAAGAAGACAGGAAGATGAGGGAACATTTGGAACTTCCTAGAGACTTGTTAAATTGTTGTGATTAAAATGCCGATAGTGATATTAAAAATAAAGTCAAGGCTGAGGTGGTCTCAGATGAAGATGAGAAATTTATTGGGAACTGGAGCAGGGGTTGCTTTTGGTGTGCATTAGCACAGAAGTTGGAGACATTGTGCTCCTGCCCTAGGAATCTCTGGAACTTTGAACTTGAGAGTAATGATTTAGGGTATTTGGTGGAAAAAATTTCTAAGCAGCAAAGTGGAAGCAGAGCCTGGAAGTTTGGAAAATTTGCAGCCTTGCCATGTGATAGAAAAGAAACATCCATTTTCTGGGGAGGAATTCAATCTGCCTGCAGAAATTTGTATATGTAAACATCACCCAAATGTTGATAGCCAAGATAGTGGGGAAAATGCCTCAAATGCATTTTAGAGAATTTCCCAGCAGCTCCTCCCATCACAAGCCTGGAGGCCTAAGAGAGAAGAATGATTTGTTGGCCTGGCCCAGGACATTGCTGCCTTGTGCCGCCTTGGGACATGGTGCCATGCATCTCAGCTGCTCCTGCTCCAGCCTTGACTAAAAGGGACTATGGAACAGTTCATGCTATTGCTTCAGATAATGCAAGCCTCAAGCCTTGGTGGCTTCTGCATGGTGTTGGGCCTGTGAGTGTGCACAAAGCAAAAGTTGAGGCTTGGGAGCCTCTGCCTGGATTCCATAGGATGTATGGAAATGCCTGGATGTCCAGACAGAAGTCTGATGCAGGGTTGGAGCACTCATGGAGAACCTCTACTATGGCAGTGCAAAGGGAAAGGTGGGATTAGATCCCTCACACAGAGTCCTCATTGGGGTACTGCCTAGTGGAGCTTTGAGAAGAAGGCCACTGTCCTCTGTCCCCTAGAATGGTAGATCCATTGACAGCTTGTACTGTGCACCTGGAAAAGCCACAGGAACTCAACAACAACCCACGAAAGCAGCCATTGGACCTGTACCCTGCATAGTCATAGGGGTGGGGCTTCCCAAGGCCTTGGGAGCCCATCCCTTGAATTAGTGTGGCCTGGATGTGAGACATGGAATCAAAGGAGATTATTTTGGAGCTGTAAGATTTAATGACTGCCCTGCTGGGTTTCGAACTTGTGTGGGGCTTGTAGCCCCTTTGTTTCAGCTGATTTATCCCTTCTGAAATAGGTGCATTTACCTAATGCCTGTACCCTCATTGTATCTTGGAAGTAACTAACTTGCCCTTGATTTTACAGGCTCATAGGCAGAAGGGACTTGCCTTATCTTATCTTAGAGGAGACTTTGGACTTAGTCATTTAAGTTCATGCCGAAATGAGTTAAGCCTTTTGGGGGACTGTTGGGATGGCATGATTGTTTTGAAATGTGAGAAGCTCATGAGATGTGGGAGGGGCAAAGAGTGGAATGATACAGTTTGGCTCTGTCCCCATACAAATTTCCTGTCAAATTGTAATTCCTAGTGTTGAAGGAGGGGCCTGGTGGAAGTTAATTGAATCATAGGATCAGATTTCCTTTTTGGTACTTTTCTTGTGATACTGAGTGAGTTACTGTGAGATATAGTTGTTTAAAATTGTGTAGCACTTCCCCCCTCTCTCTCTTGCTCCTTTTCTGGCTATATAACATGTGCCTGCTTCCCTTTCACCTTCCACCTGACTGCAAGTTTCCTGAGGCCTCCCCAGCCATGCCTTTTGTATAGCCTCTGGAAACATGAGTCAAGTAAGTCTCCTTTCTGTATAAATCTCCTGGTCTCAGGTATTTCTTTATAGCAGGGCAAGAATGGACTAATAAAAATAGTGAGGTTGAGCATTTTTTAATATATTTGTCGGCCATTTGTATTTGTAATATTTTTTTGAGATGAAGTTTTGCCCTGCCACCTAGGCTGGAGTGCAGCGGCATAATCTTGGGCATTTACTGCAGCCTCTAACTCCTAGGCTCAAGTGATCCTCCAGTGTCAGCCTCCCAAATAGTTGGGAATACTGTTGCAGATATTTTTATTAAAACATTCGCAGCCACAGAACTAATTATATTTTATATCCTCTTTGAAGCAACTACTGCATCTGTATAACTTTTGTATTTTTTGTTAAGATAGGGTTTCACCATGTTGCCCAGGCAGGTATCAAACTCCTGAGCTCAAGCCATCTGCCTGGGCCTCCCAAAGAGCTGTGATTACAGACATGGGCCACGATGCCTGGTTCTTATATTTCTTCTTTTGATAAATGTCCATTCATGTCATTTTCCACTTTTTGATCAAATTATTTGTTTATGTCTTGCTGATTTGAATTCCTCATAGATTACGGATACTAGTCCTATGTCAGATGCATAGTTTGCAAATATTTTCTTCCATTCTGTGGGTTAGCTACTCCAATTATTGTTTCTTTTGCTGTAAAAAGGCCTTTTAGTTTAATTATGTTCCATTCATTTATGTTTGTTTTTATGCCATTTGCTTTTCGGGTCTTAGTCATAAATTCTCTGCTATACTGATGTCTAGAATAGTTTTTTCCATGATATATGCAGAATTTTTTATGGCTTAAAATCTTATATTTCAGGTTTTTTTGTATAAGTTGAGAGAGAGGAACCCAGTTTCATCCTTCTGTATGTGTCTTGCCAGCTTTCCCAGCACCGTTTATTAAATAGGTTCTTGATTCCCCAATTTATGTTTTGAATGCATTATCAAAGATCAATTGGCTGTATGTATTTGGATTTATTTGTTTCTTGTTATGTTTTAAAAGTAGGTCTATGTGCCTACTTTTATATCAGTATCATGCAATTTTGGTAACTCTAGCCTTGTACTATAATTTGAAGTCTAGTAATGTGATGCCTCCAGATTTACCCTTTTTGCTTAGGATTGCTTTGGCTAATCAGGCTCTTTTTTGCTTCCACATGAATTTTAGGATTGGTTATTCTAATTCAGTGAAAAATGATGTTGGTATTTTGATGGGAATTGCATTGAATCTGTAGATGGCTTTGGGCAGTATGATTATTTTCACAATATTGATTTTTTCAATCCATGAGCGTGGGATGGTTTTCCATTTGCTTCTTTCTGCAGTGTTTTTTACTTCTCTTGTAGGATAGGAATATTTCAGCTCTCTGGCTAAGTATGTTTCTTGGTATTTTATTTCGTTCTAAATGCTGTTAAAGAAATTAAGTTTTCGATTTGATCCTCAGCATGTTAATTGTTTGAGTATAGCAGTGCTACTGATGTGTGTACATTAATTTTGTAACCTGAAATGTACTTAATTTTTTATCAAATGTAATAATTTTGGAGGCATCTTTAAAATTTTCTAGACATAAATCATATTATCTACAAACAGTGATAGTTTGACTTTTTTTTCAATGTGTATGCCCTTTATTCCTTTCTCTTGCCTGATTACTCTGGCTAGAACTTCCAGAAGTATGTTGAATAGGAGTGGGAATATGGGCATCCTTGTCTTGTTTCAGTTCTTAGGAGAAGTGCTTTCAACTCTTCCCCATTCAGTATGCTGTTGTCTATGGGATTTTCATATATAGCTTTCATTATTTTGAGGTTAGTCCCCTCTATGCTCAGTTTTTTGAGTGTTTGTCATAAAAGGATGCTCAATTTTTTCAGATGTTTTCTATGTATCTATTGAGATAATCATATGGCTTTTGTTTTTCAATGCTGTTTATTTAATGTATCACATTTATTGATTTGCATATGTTACATGATCTCTGAATCCCTGGTATGAAATGCACTTGGTCACGATGTGTTATCTTTCTAATGTGCTATTAGATTCAGTCAGTTAGTATTCTGTTGAGGTTTTTTGAATCTATGCTTATCAGAGTTATTGGCCTGTAGATTTTTTGCTGTTGTTATGTCTTTTACTGGTTTTGGTAGCAGGATGATCCTGGCTTTATAGAACTATTTAGGGAGGATTCCCTCTTTCCCATTTTTTTTTTTTTCAATAGGATTGATATCAATTCTCCTTTGGATGTCTGGTAGAATCAGCTGTGAATCCATCTGGTTGTAGGCTATTTTTTTTTGTTGCCAATTTTGAAATTACTGATTCAGTATTGCTACATGGCATTTGTCTGTTCAGGGTTTCTATTTCTTCCTGATTTAATCTAGGAGGGCTTTAGATTTCCTGAAATTAATTCATTTCCTCTATGTTTTCTAGTTTGTGTACATAGAGGTGTTCATAATAGTCTCAAATGATCTCATGTATTTCTGTGCTGTTGTAATGTCTTCAGCTTCATTTCTAATTGAACTTATTTGAAGTTTCTCTCTTCTTTTCTTGTTTAACCTAACTAATGGTGTATCAGTTCTGTTTATCTTTTCTAAGAACCAGCTATTTGTTTCATTGGGCTTTTGTATTTTCATTTGAATTTAATTCTCCTCTGATTTTTGTTATTTCTTTTCTTCTACTAGCTTTGGGCTTAGTTTGCTTTTTTTTCCTTTTTTTCTCCCCAGTTTCTTGAGGTGTGTCATTAGATTGTCTAATTGTGCTCTTTCAGACTTTTTTTTTTTGAGACAGGCTCTGTTGCCCAGGCTGGAGTGTGGTGGCATGATCTTAGCTCACTGTAAACTCTGCTTCCTGGGTTCAAGTGATTCTCCTGCCTCAGCTTCCAGAGGAGCTGGGACTACAGTTGCACACCACCACACCAGCTAATTTTTGTATTTTTAGTAGAGATGGGGTTTCACCATGTTGGCAAGGTTGATCTCAAACTCCTGGCCTCAAGGGATCCACCCACCTTGGCCTCCCAAAGTGTTGGGATTAAAGGCATGAGCCACGGCACCCAGCCTCTTTCAGACTTTTTGATGAAGGCACTTAGTACTATAAAATTTCTGGTTAGCACATTTTTTGCTTCATCACAGAGGTTTTGATAACTTGTATCATTATTATAATTCAATTCAGATAATTGATTTTCATCTTGATTTCCTTATTTATTTATTTATTTATTGAGATGGAGTTTTACTCTCATCGGCCAGGCTGCAGTGCAATGGCATGATCTCAGCTCACTGCAACCTCCACCTTCCAAGTTCAAGCAGTTCTCTTGCGCCAGACTCTCAAGTAACTGGGATTACAGGTACCCGCTACCACACCCAACTAATTTTTGTACTTTTAGTAGAGACAGGGTTTCACTATGTTGACTGGGCTAGTCTTAAACCCCTGACCTCAGGTGATCTAACCACCTTGGCCTCCCAAAGTGCTGGGATTATAGGCATGAGCCACCACAACTGACCTCCATCTTAATTTCTTTGTTAACCCGTAAATCATTCAAGAAAAAGTTATTTAATTTCCATGTATTTGTATAGTTTTGAAGATTCCTTTTGTTGTTGGCTTCTAGCTTTATTCCATGGTGGTCTGAATAGATACCTGATATAGTTTAACTGTTTTTTAAATTGATTGAGTTGTGTTTTGTGGCCTATCATATGGTCTGTCTTTGGAGAATGTTCCATGTGCTGATGAGAAGAATGTATATTCTCCAGTGCTTGAGTAGAATTTCTGTAAATGTCTGTTAAGTCCATTTTTTCTACTATGTCATTTAAGTCCATTTTTTGTTGACTTCCCATGTTGATAATCTGTCTCGTGCTGTAAGTGGTGTATTGACTTCTCCCACTATTATTGTGTTGCTGTCTATCTCATTGAGGTATAGTAGTAATTGCTTTATGAATCTGGGTATTACAGTGTTTGGTGCATATAAGTTTAGAATTGTGATATCTTCTTGTTGGATTCATTATTTAATCATTTCATAAGTACCTTCTTTGTCTTTTTTAACTGTTGTGGCTTTGAAATCTGTTTTCCCTGATATAAGAATAGCTACTTCTGCTTACATTTGGTTTTCATGTGCATAGAATATCTTTTTCCACCCCATTTACCTTGAGTTTTATGAATCCTTGTGTTTTAGGTGAGTTTAATAAGGACAGCATGTATGTGATCTGTGATTTTTCATTAATTCTGCCATGGTGTATATTTTAAGTGGAGCATTTAGGTTATTTATATTAAACATTAATATTGAGATATGAGGTATCGTTTTCTTCATCATGTTAACTGTTTTCCAGTCTTTTTTCATTATATTATTGCCTAATAAGCCCTGTGAGTTTTAAGCTTTCAAGAATTTCTATTTTGATGTATATTGAACTTTTGTTTCCATATTTAGAACTTCTTTTAGCATTATTTGTAGTCCTGATTTGGGAGTGACAAATTCCCTAAGTATTTGTTTGTATGAAAATGACTTTATTTCTCTTTCATTTATGAAACTTAGCTTTACTGGATACAAAACTTTTAGCTGACAACTATTCTGTTTAAGAAGGTTGAAAATTGAATTTCCATTTCTTCCAGCTTGTAAGGTTTCTGCTGAGAAGTCTGCTGTTAATTGGATAGGTTTCCCTTTACAGGTTACTTTATACTTTTGTCTCATTGATCTTTGAATTATTTCCTTCATGTTGAGTTTACATAGCCTGATGACTCTGTGCCTTGTGAAGATCTATTTGTAATGAATTTCCCAGGTTTTTTTGGTTCTTGTATTTGAATATCTAAATCTCTAGCCAGGCCAGTTAAGTTTTCCACAATTGTTCCATGAAGATTTCCAGAATTTTTTTCTCTTTTCTCTCAGGAACACCAATTATTCTTAAGTTTGGCCTTTTTACATAATCCCATATTTCTTGGAGACTTTGTTCATTTCTTTTGATTCTCTTTTTCTTTATTTTTGTCTGATTATGTTCATTTAAATGTCTTGTCTTTGAGCTCTAAAATTTTTTCTTCCAGTTCTTCTAGACTGTTGTAAAAATTTTCTACTACATTTTGTAATTCCCTTTGTATTTCACTTCCAGAAGTTTCTATTGGATTTCCTTTATAATATCTGTCTCTCCAGAATATCATTTATTTATATCCTGAACTGTTTTTAAATTCAGTTATGACTGTTTTCACTTTTACTTAGCATCTCCTTGAATAGCTTAATAATAGCCTTCTGAATTCTTTATCTGCTATTTCAAAGATTTTATCTTGATTTCAATCCAATACTGGACAGCTGGGGTGATCTTTTGAGCGCGTTATAGAACCTTGTTTTGTCATATTACCAGAATTACTTTTCTAAATTTTTTTCTCATTTGGGTAGTGTTTCTTCTAATTATTATTGAATTTATGTTGATTTGACTGTGTTTGTTTTTAATTTTTTTTCTCTTAAGTATGCTACTCTAATGCTTATATTTAAATATAGTCTAATTCAGTTATTGGTTCTTTCATGGGTGGAGACTCTGTAAGTTTTCTTGGTTATAGAGAGTCTTTGTAGGACAATTTTCTCATACGCTGGTTGTAGTAGCAATGTGTTCATTGTGTCAGCAAATTCACTGTCTCCAATAAGATTGGAATGGTAGAGGACCCTTGAAGCTTATTTCATTTCCCCATGGTGTACACTTTTTTATGTATTTATTTTTCCCCAGTATTTTCTTTAAGCCTTTTCCTGTTTAGAAAAAAATAGTACAGCTTGCTGCCAGCACATTTTAAATAAACACGCTCTCCGAGGCTGAAGCAAATCTGACTTTCAATGTAAAGATAAAATATAAACTCTTGGAGTTATTTCTAAATAGAACAAACATCAGAATCATTTCAGTCATCAGACTGTCTATGTCCAAAAAATCGGATTCATCAAATGAGTCTTTGGACAACAACTGTTCATGACTGATGTTAACATCATGCAAAGGAAAGCTATATTTTCTAGGATTTGGCATTTTCAGCAATTGAGAATTAATATATTTTTTAAATAGAAATACCACAACTAAAACAGAATGCTATACGTAGAATGATGTCTTTAGTTTCTAGAGTTGATATACTAGAGTGATGTAAAAATAATAATAAAAGTGAAATATTTCATGGCAAATTTATCTCATGATAAATGCTTTCGGCCAAAAGCACCACCTATGAATATTCTTGGGACAAAAGTGAAAAGGGTCAATGATTTGATGGCTCAGATTTCAGGCTAGTAGGAGAGGTTTCCCTGAGTAAGAATCAGTTGTGGCTAAAGCTGGGGGGTAAATGAAATACTCAAATGTGGGCAGAGGTCCCTGTCTTGCCAAAGGTGGCTGGAGAAGCTCTCAGTAAATCACACTGAGGTCTTACAGGAGGAAGGGTTGGAGCCACCTTAGCTCTCCTGGCAGGTCAAGCAGGAAAGCTATCCACTTCTCAGACATACCCTTGTCCCAGTGCTCCAGCTATTCAGACCAGACAGGCACCTCTCTTCATCTGTAGAAATGTTGATTTTTCAGGTAGAAAGGAATTGTGACCCTGACTTGAAAGCCCAAATCTGGAGGGGGTCCTCTTGCAGGGATGCTTTTACCCTGAAATGTTCCAGAAAGGTTGTCTATAGTTGCACCCATGCAAAGCTCCCATGAGAGAAGCACCAACTGTGCTTATGGTAGTGGAAAGAGGAAAAGTTGTTTCCTTCTCCAAGACCCTTCACATGCACTAAGGCTGATTGTTAGATTAGAGCTGCAGACTTTCCTTGCTGAGTCCAGCACTATAACTGTGCCTCTGCTGAAAGAAACTGCCCACCAATAGAAGGATACAGTGCTCAAGGCCTGTCATCTGTATTCTTTTGTTTCATGGGCTGTTCCCTTAATATGGTACACTCCCTCTTCTCCTAGGAGTAGAAGTCCCTGGGAGCCAGATTACTGTGAGTATTGTTACTCTGCTGGGTCTAGCTGCCTAGTGAAATTATCATAGTCCAGGCTGGTGCTAGGAAATGTGATCAAGAGATCCAGTGATGTGACCTGTCCTCCAGCCTCCCAGAAGTGGGTAGCAGCACTAGCTCTACTGCTGGTGGCAGGGGAGTGACATATCCTCTGTGGGATTCCTTGGTTATAGAATGCCTTAGTGTGTCGGCTTTCTCAAATACCACTTATCGTAGTAATAAACTGATCACGTGGACAGAATCAGGACCTCCTGATTAGCCAGAGTGGTGCAGGCAGTGGTGATGGCTTAGACTACACAGTAATTTTCTCCTTCCTGGACTCAGTGTTATTCTACCAGGAGATGCTGTAATGGACTGCGTTGGATGGCCTCCAGTCAGGAGGCGGCACTTGCCAAAGAGCACCAGCTGTGGTAGTAACAGTGTGATTTTTGCTTGCCTTGTGCTCTCCAGAGGGGGTAATCCGGTTTATCAGGCAATGGGTAAGGCCATAAAGCTCCCAAATGTTTCTGTCCTTTGTGTTAAGCTACCAGGGCAGGTGTCACGGCAAAGCTAGGCGTGGCCTAGGTCAGGCGGGTTTGTGCACTGACTTTCCATGTGCAGGGCAAGCATCAGTTCCCGTGGGTGTCAGGCGAAAGGGGTGGTTCTCAGGCCACTAGGTTGATGTTCCAGAGGTGAGTGTTGCTGTCTCTGCTGCACAGAAGAGTTTGTGCAGGGAGTGGGGAGTAGCAGACTTCAGTAAGCCCCACACTGATCCCACACACTTGGTGATGGAGATCTCACTCCCACTGTATACCACTAGCAGCAGCGATTTAAGTTCCAGACAGCCTATACTTAGAATTTGCAACTGCCCCAGGTCATAGGCTTTCCCCATGGAGATAGCAACTGCATATTTCAGGCCATGCCCCTTCTGGTCCACCTGCAAAGCCAGGCTCCCAGTTCCTGTGCTTGTGGCTGCAGCCCCTGTTTCACTTGGACGGGCTGGCATTGGCCAAGAGAGTTCATCCCCACACAAGGCTACATCATGAAACTCAGTTTGGGGCTTCTTTTCACCTGCAACCAACTGCCTGAACTATTTGGCTGACTTTCACGGAGTCCCCTGTGAGGATCAATAAGGAATGGCTTTCCTGGCTTTGCATTGGAGACTGAAAATGCACAGAAGTCTTCCCACTGCTGTTCCTACTTTTATGTTCTACTGCCCTCTCCAAGTCAGTTCCTGTGCTGGGTAGGGTTAAGGCTTTCCCAATGGCCTGGATTTTCAGGCTCTCTGGTTAGGGTGTGAATCTAAGAAGCAGTCTCTCCCCATCTTTGGGGACTCATAGCTCTTTGCCTTACTCAGTGTAGGCTGCAGCCTGCTGCTTCCTTCAAAGGCTGTGTGGGTTTTTTCAATTTTCCTGTTCAGTTCCTGAATTGCTTCTTGCAAAGTTTGTGGTATGAATCTCTACACAATATTTTGCCCTTCCGAGTGGGAGAAGTATGCTAACAATTCCTCTAATACACCATCTATCTTGGGAAAAAATAAAAAACCTCAGCCTCACTTTGACCCTTTGTTTAGATGCAATAAGGCCTGGAGAAGCAATCAGACCAGATAACTGTTGCTCCCCACCCCCATCCACAGGAACAACTGGCATGTTCATGGAAGAGCTTGAGCTTGGGATAGACAAGTTCACCAGGTACCTTCTCTGCCCAGAAATGAGCTGCTTCTGTGCTTTCTTTACTCACACGTTTGTGGATATGTAGGAGGGTGGGGCTATTTGCCCAGTGGTAATTGGGAACCCCTAGCAGGTATCCCTCCGAATGATGGGTACTCCCAGGAGGATCTGTGAGAAGGACTTAAAAACTTTGATCTCTTTACCTTGTGAATCTCTTTTATCATCTGTGAAATGAGGATGATCACAGTGCCTCCCTCATTTCATGGAGCTGTTGAGAATTTCAAGGAGATGCACGCCTTTAAGGCTCTTGGAACAGTTCCTGGCACAGAAGGAGCCTCCATAAGTCAGCCCAATTTGTTATCATGATGACTAGGAAGAACTCAGTTTGTGCAGTGTCACAGCACTCTTGGGACATCTTGGGAGAAAGGGGCTGTGGGGTGGAACAGAGGGCCTTCTGGAGGGCTCTGTGGCCTTGGTGCTCTTGGTCGTCTCCCTTAAGCCATATCCTAGTTTGTGAATCAAGAGGGTTCTGTGGAAACTCAGTGCCCAGTGTGTGGTGCTCTAGGCCACAGGCCCCATGCTTGTCTGAATGCTGGTGCGCATCCTAAAGCTAGGGAATTGTAAAAATATTGAACACCTGCAATGGCATGGGCTCTGACAAATTGGAAAAGTGTGTGCTGCAGAGGACACACACCCCATCTCACCTACAACATTCACATGCAAAATCCAATCTATGAGCACTTTCCCAGTGGCAATCTCCTCACTTTCCCAGTGGCAGTTTCAGGCACATGCTAACCTTGACTGAATCAACATACAGACTCCACTCCATGTTAAGTCATAACAAACACCAAGCTATTGGTGAGTGTGTACTACCCATCATAACTCCTGCCTAAGGAGCTCCCTTCCACTTCTCCTCCTTGAGTTGGGTTGAGGGAGGATGTGCACATCTGTTTGATTAACTGTACCTGACATGGACAGGATATGTAGGTCACAGGCACTTCTTCACTGGCTGTGGTTATTCACCATGGTGACTTTTCACAGCACACCTCTGGCATTTTTTCCTAGGTAAACAGGCTGAAAGTTAGTGAATGTGCCCTGAGTCACAGAGGTAGCAAGTGGCCTTGTTGGGACTCAAGCCTAGTCCTGTGGACTTCAATGTCTCATCCTGACTTCTTCTTCATTATCAGGTATTATGCTCCTTAGTGCAGGCAATTGCTTCATTTGAAATGTACAGCACAGACATGGGTGGATGTGAACATCTGGCTGTCTTAGGATGCCTTCTACTTGTCTCATAAATAAAACAGCTCCTTTCTTCAACCCCATAATAAGGCAAACAGTGAGTAATTTGTGATGTTCGTGATTTCTATTCCATGTGGTGGGAGGAGATGATCCTTCATAACTTGTCTCTCCTAGTATTTGCTCTGCTCCTCAGGGGCTCTCATGACAGTGTTTTAAATCCCAGGATTTGGAGTTAGTCAAACTTTGGTCTGGTTTCCAGCTCTACCACCTCCTAAGCGTGTCTGACCTTGGGCCATGAGCACATGGTGGTTTCTACTCTCATGGAGGCACAGTGCTGAGAGAGAGACCCGCAGTGAGCACATGAGGGTAAAGTAGTGATGTTAGTGTGACATGGGTGGCGCTATGAAGGGGCAGAGAAGAGTCAACCTGCCCCACACCTCCTTCTCCTGTGCTGTTCCTTCTTCTACAGCTTCCTTCTTCACTACTAAAGAAGAGGTCCTCCATTTATAAAAGCCCTTCCAGATACAACTTCCTCCATAGACCCAATCTGTCTTCTGTGGTGTGTCCTTTGTGCCTCAAATACATCCTATATCTACCTTAAAATGCACTCTCTTGGTCATGCCATATTACACCTTATTTTCCAAAGGGGATCCATGTCTGACTCATCTCAGTGTTCCTCAGAGTTCAGTGGCTGGCACAGACAGAAGTTCAGTAGATGTTTACAGGTTTCCACTGAGAACATATTCAAATAATTCTGCCTTTCCCAAATGCTTTCTCTAGTATGGAAATTAAATGCAGGGCCTGGAAGAATACATTCTGGTTAAAAGTGAAACTGAATGTCTATTAATACGATACAGGTGTGTTTGTGACTATAATTGGTGACCACATGGGATGATATGGCTGTTTCTAATTCTAGTTTTAGAAATCGTAGGATTTTTAATTCTGTTTAGAAATGCATCCACATTTTTTCATACTGATAAGATTCATCTAGGCAAATGTAAGCATCTTCTTATGTAATGACAAAATAAATTTAACTGAAAACATTTTCTGAGACAAAACATTATTAGTGAGAATCATATTTTACTCTATTATCGCCAGTGGCTAAGTTTCATTTCTATCGCCAAGCTTAACAAGATGGAAACTTTGCTAATTCCAGGTCGTTTTTGGAAATCTGGAAACCTCTCTGCCTCTATTTTCCTCCTCCTCCTAGAGTTCCCCCAGCAGAGAATGTGGTACGCACATTCACCTCTATGACGTCCTTCAAGCTTCTGCAAATGATAGCTCTTGGTTCCCATTTAACTGAAAGGGCTTGGGAGGCGATGTGATGACTCACAGGTGAGAGATGGATTGTGTCCTCCACGGTAGGGACAGAATGGCTGTTGGAGGTGCAGGTCTGTGTATGTTCATGCAGCTGCACCTGGCAGCACATTGTTCTGGTGAATGAACATGTCAAAGGTATTTCCATCCCCTTTCCATTCTACATTTTCCCGAGTTAGAAATATATGCTTTATAAAAGGTAAATTTTCTGTAAAATACAAAGCACTATACAAAAGATGATAGTACATGTGGGAGTAAGTAAACAGCAAAAATGCATTAAATGAAATGATTCAAAAGCCAATTCTAAAACGAAATGTTCAATGCATCTTAAATATTTATGTTACTGTGGTAAGGACCTCAACATATTTCTAAAGCATACTTACCTTGGTTACCAAGAAATATGTTGACATCTGCAAAGTGTGAGTATTCAAAATTGCCATGAGGTGGGAAAAGGAAAGTAAACCATGCTAAGTATGAGGAGCTTTTTTTCCATGAAATGTGAACTGTAAGGTGGTGAGAAGGGTTAGGTGTGATGTGGTGAGATCATTTCTAGGCCAGTGTGTCTATTATTGGTTTTATAACACTCAATGCAGCATTATAATTTCCTGAAATTCACCATTTAATTAAGGCTATAGATTTTGATTAAAATGTTTTTTAAAATGTCAAACAGCATAATATTTATAGTGAAAAAGAAAACTGCTTGGTACATACACATCAGTTAGAGGGACAAGACACCTCAGGGATTCACCAGGGAGTCACCTGTGGATGGGGTTTTAGATTCTGTCTTTGAGATGACCTGATTCAGATAGCGCCTCTCTGTTGAGAGTTCAGAGGATGTTGAAGAGATAATTAGGTAAAACAGGAAGTACTGCTCAGGATACATGAGGGAGTTAAATAAAAATGCAGGAGCAATTACAATTTTAGTTATTTGTAACTGTTTTTTGCTAAGTCATATCATTGTCATGGATAACACGAAACAATAAAATATACTAAATATCAATCAACAAAATCCAGTTTTCTTTTCTCTATCCAAATACTAAATACCTAGAACTGATTTACAGAACAAAATCCCCCAAATATCATCTTAGGAATAAAAGAATATTCTTTCAAGTTGTCAGAACACAAGGTAAAAACAAAAAATTACAATGCTTTTTTTCTTACTCTTTGATATGTAAAATTGAAGGTATTTCTCATTGCAAACTAATATTTCCATCCAGCATGTGACATGAAAGCATTTTTCATATTAGGATAGTAATAAAGGATCACACTCTTCAGCCTTAGACATTTCAGAGAAAAAAAAAAACTTCAGGTGAGAGAGGTAGAGTAAGAAGAGCAGAATACAAGGCTCCCCAGATCAGCCCCCTCGCAATGACAGAAATTTAACAACTATCCACACAGAACGAAACACCTCTATAAGAGCCAAAAATCAGGTGAACTCTCATAGGACCTGTTTGTGTCACTGAAAGAGACACTGAAGAGTTAGGAAAAAAAACAGTCTTAAATCGCTGACACTAGCCCTTCCCTACCCTAGGCAGTGGCAGTGTGATGTAAGGAGCATCTCTGGAAGCCGGAAGAGCAGGAGCGCAGCAGTTGTGAGGCACTGAACTCAGTCCTGTCTCTTACAGCATGAGGGCATGAAGCATCCAGCACAGGAGAAAGATGGAGGCCAGAAATAAATGACCAGGTCCTGGCAGCATTCATCACCGGCTAACTGAATAGCCCTTGGGCCTTGAATAAACATTGAGGGCCCTGGGTTATCCTCTGACACTCACGGGCTTCAGGTATCAGCATGGTAAGAGGGGATAGAGTAACACGTGGGCTATCTGAGCCCCCAGTTCAAGGATGTGACTCTTGGGCAGCATTTCTGGACCTGCCCTGGACTACACAGGCACCCACTGCCCTGAAGGGCGAGTCCCAGGCCAGGCAGCATTCACCATGAGCTGACTTAAGCACCCTTGGGACTTAAGGGAGCATCAGTGGTAGTGCTGCAGTACTCTCCATGGTCTGTAGCAGGGGTGACTAAAGGGTGAGGCTCCCTCGCCTTTGGAAAAGGAAGGGAAGTGTGGGAAGAACTGCTTCTTGTGGCTTGAGTCCCAGCTCAGCTGCAATACAATGGAACACCAGGTAGAGTTCTAAAATCTTTAATTCCTGACTTCTGCATAGCACCTCTGAATTGACCTGCGGGAACTCACTGTCCTGAAAGGAAGGACACAGGCCTGGCTAGCTTTGCCACCTGCTGATTATAGAGCCTTAGGGCTTTGAGCAAATATAGGCAGTAGCCAGGGGGTATTTACAGCAGGACTTGGGCAAGACCCAGAGCTGTGCTGGCTTCAGGTCTGACCCACCACAGTCAAAGTGTTGGTGGCCAGAGGAGTGCCTGTGTCACTCCACTCCCAGCTTTAGGTGGCTCAGAACATGGAGAGACAGACACAAGCAGTTTGTCTAGGAGAAAGTAAGGGGAGAGAACAAGAGTCTCTGCCTGATTACCCAGAGACTTCTTCTGGATCTTTTCCAAGACCATCAAGGCGGTACCTCCACAAGTATGCAAGAACTGCAACATCACTGAGCTTCGGGTGCCCCCTAAAGCAAATACAGTTTAAAACAAAACCCACAAGTCTTTGCAAATAGCTTGAAAACATTCTCAAAAAGGATGGTTACAAACAAGCACAGACAGTGAAGACTACAATAAATATCTAACTCTTTAATGACCAGTCACCAAAGAATATCTACTAGCAGCAACACCATCCAGGAAAACATAACCTCACTGAAAGAAGCAAATAAGCCACAGGGACCAATTCTGAAGAAACAGATATGTGACCTTTCAAACAGAAAATTCAAAATACCTGTGTTGCTCAAACTCAAAGAAATTCACTATAATATAGAGAATTCAGAATTACATCAGATAAGTTTAACAATGAGTTTGAAATAATTAAAAAGAATCAAGCTGAAATTCTGGAGCTGAAAAATGCAAGTGATGGACTGTAGAATTTATCAAATTTTCTTAATAGCAGAATCAATCAAGCAGAAGAAAGAATTAGTAAGTGTGAAGACAAGCTATTTGCAAATATACAGTCAAGAAAGACAAAAGAATAAAAAGAGTAGAAATCAATGAAGCATGCCTATAGGATCTAGAAAATAGCTTCAAAAGGACAAATCTAAGATTTAGTGGCCTTAAAGAGGAGATAGAAAAAAAACCTATGGGTATACAGTTTCTTCAAATGGATAATAATAGAGAACTTTCCAAACATAAAGAAAGGTATCAATATCCAAGTATAAGAATGTTATAGAACACCAAGCATATTTAACTCAGAGAAGTCTACCTCAAGTCATTTAATAATCAAATTCCCAAAAAGCAAGGATAAAGAAGGGTTCTTAAAACAGAAAGATAAGAGAAACAAATAACATCCTATGAATCTCCAATATGTCTGGCAGTAAACTTTTCAGTGGAAACCTTTCAGGCCAGGAGAGAGGCATGATATATTTAAAGTGCTGAAGGATAAAAATCTTTTGCCTTAGAATAATATATCTGAAAAAAAAATCTTTCAAACTTGAAACACAAAACTCAGTGGTAAATGTAATTACTCAGGGGTAATTGTAAGTACAAAACTCAGTGGTAATTGTAAAACTGAATATTATAACAATGTAATTGTAGTGTGTAAACTACTCTTATTCTAAGTAGAAAGACTAAAGGATAAACCAATAAAAAATAATAACTACAGCTTTTCAAGACATAGTCATTACGATAAGATATGAATAGAAAAAACAAAAAGTCAAAAAGCAGTGAGACGAAGTTAAGGTGCAATTTTTATTAGTTTTTTTTTTTTTTTTTGCTTCTTTGTTTCTTTATGCAACTACAAATAAGTAGTTATCAGATTAAAATAATGGGTTATAAGATAGTATTTGCAAGCCTCATGGTAACTTCAAACCAAAAAATATACAATGGATACACACACAAAAAAAGGCATAAAATTAAATCGTATACTCACAGAAAAATCATCTTCACTAAAGGAAGACAGGAAGGAAAGAAAAAAGGAGGAGAAGATCATGAAACTATCAGAAAATAACAAAATGACAGGAGTAAGTTTTTACTTATCAATAATAACATTGAATGTAAATGGGCTAAACTCTCCAATTAAAAGATTTCAACTTGCTGAATGTACAAAAAAATAAGACACATTGATCTGTTGCCTACCAGAAACACACTTAATCTATAAAGACACACATAGCCTGAAAATAACGGAATGGAAAAAGATATTCCATCCCAATGGAAACCCAAAAGAAGCAGGATTAGCTGTATTCATAGCAGACAAAATAGATTTCAAGATGAAAACTATAAGGGGAAGAAAAGGCAACTACATAATAATGAAAGGATTGGTTCAGCAAGAGGATACACAAATTTTACATATATATGCACCCAACACTGGAGCACCTAGATATATAAAGGAAACAGCATTAGAACTAATGAGAGAGATAGGTCCCAACACAATAAGAGCTGCAGACTTCGACACCCCACTTTCAGCAATGGACAGCTCTTTCAGATATAAAAGTCAACAAAGAAACGTCAGACTTAATCTGCATTATAGACCAAATGGATCTAATAAACATTTACAAAACACTTATTCCAAGGACTGTAGAATACACTTTCTTTTAGTCAGCACATGGATCATTCTCAAGGATAGGATATAAGTTAGGTCATAAACCAAGTTTTAAAACATTTAAACAAATTAAAACAATATCAAGGATCTTCTCTTACCACCAAAAAATAAAACTGGAAACTAATAAGAAAAGGAATTCTGGAAACTATACAAATACATAGAAATTAAACAACATGCTCCTGAATTACCAGTGGGTCAATGAAGAAATTAAGAAGTAGATTGAAAAGTTTCTAAAATAATAATGGAAACACAACATACCAAAACCCATGGGATACAGCAAAAGCAATACTAAGTAGGAAGTTTATAGATATGAGTTTCTACATTAAAAAAGAGGAACAACTTCAAATAAATAATCTTATGATACATTTGAAAAAACTAGAAAAATAAGATCAAACTGAATCCAAAATTCATAGAGTTGGTTTTCTAAAAAGCTTTACAAAATTGACAAACTTTAGCCAGACTAAGTAAGAAAAAGCAGAGAAAATCCAAATAAATAAAATCAGAGAGTTAAAGGGGGCATTACAACTGATACTACAGAAATTCAAAGGATCATTAGTGGTGACTATGAGAAACTATATGAAAATATATTGGAAAATCTCCAAGAAATGCATAAATTCTTATCCATACAACCTACCAAGTTTGCATGAAGATATCCAAAACCTGAATGAACCAAAGATATTTAACAAGATAAAAGCCATAATAAGCAGTCTTCCAGTAAAAGCCTAGGACTTGATGGCTTCACTGTTGAATTTTACCAAACATTTAAAGAAGAACTAATACCAGTTTTACTCAAAATATTCCAAAAAATGGAGGAGAAGGAAATACTTTCAAAATCATTCTAAAAGTCTTGTTTTACCTTGATACCAAAACTGGACAAAGACACATAACAAAGGAAAAAACAAAACTACAGGCCAAAATGTCTGATGGATATTGATGCTAAAATTCTCAACTAAATACTAGCAAATCAAATTAAACAATACATTAGATCATTCATCATGACCAAGTGTAATTTATCACTGGGATGCAAAAACATATAATCATGCAAAAATCAGTCAATGTGATACAGTATATAAACGGAATGAAAGCTAAAAGCCATAGGATCATTTCAACTGATGCTGAAAAGACATTTGATAAAATTCAATATACTTTTATGTTAAAAATCCTGAAAAAACTGAACTGGGCATAGAATGAACATACAACATAATAAAAGCCATCTATGTCAGACCCATAGCATATTTGTATTTATTTATTAATTATTTTATTTTATTTTATTCATTTTTTGAGACAGTCTTGCTCTGTCACCCAAGTTGGTGTGCACTGGCCCCAACTCAGTTCACTGCAACCTCTGCTGCCTGGTTTCAAGCAATTTGCGTTCCTCAGTCTATGGAGTAGCTGGGACTACAGGCATGCGCCACCATGCCCAGCTAATCTTTAGCATTTTGAGTAGAGATGGGGTTTTGCCTTGTTGCCCAGGCTCATCTCAAACTCCTGAACTCAGGCAATCTGCCCCCCTTAGCCTCCCAAAGTGCTGGGATTACAGGTGTGAGCCACTCTGCCTGGCCTCATAGCGTATTTTTAAAAAATGGCATCTGTTGTTCCAATTTACTCATTCTACAACTGAGGGATCCAAAGTCTAAAGAAGGTATGCAGTTTACCCAGAGTACCAGAAAGAATATGAGATTTAGGGCAGAATGAACCTAGGTTTGAACACTGTTTCACAATTATTGAGATACTGAGCTTCTCTAGGCCTCAATTTCCTCACCAGTAAATGGGGCCTCCGTGATGATTTCTACCTCCTGATACTGCTGTGAGTCTTGCATTTCTGCTGAACATCTTCCTTCTGCCTTTACAGATCCACTTATCACCCTTTTTCTCCCACTCTGTCCTGGGAGGCTGTTTAGAAGGCTTCTCTCCATGGGCTCCTGGGCTCTCTGATGTCCACTGGGTTTGGCTAATGGGGAGCCTCAAGGAGAGTCAGAGGTGGGAGGGAGAAAGGAAGGAGAGTGAGGGCTGTGGACCTATTCTCCTGGCTCCAACCCTGTGAGTCACCTCAGGCTGGATGAGTCTCTTGGTAGAGGTCACTGTTCGTCTCAAGATAGTCATCCTACATATCTGCTATTTTGTATCCTTTGATCTACATCTCCCCATTTCTTCTCCCAACCCCAATGTTTTATTCTCCACCTCTGTCTGTTTTGGCCCCCTATTTATATAGTCCACATATAAGATCATCAAAATATTTTTTTTTCTGTCTGGATTATTTAACTTAGTGTGATGTCCTCCAAGTTTATTCATATTGTGGCAAATGCCAAGATCTTTTTTTAAGGCTAAATAACATTTAGTTCTGTAGAGCTATATAACACACGCATACACACACACACACACTGGGGACCTGTCCTCTTCCACGCAGAGTCTGTCTGCCTCCCACTGCCATTCATGGTGCCCAGACTGTTTGTTCCAACTGGCACCTGTGGATCAGCACTGTGCTGCCACTCCCCTGCTGCCTCAGCATCCCTCCTATATTCATCAGGGCCAAAAATCCAGAGGGGGACAAAGTCAAAGGGGCCTAAAGTATCAGCACTTCCCCAGGCATGCACTCACCCAAAGCATCTGAGCTCAGCCCCAACTTTGTTCTAAGATCAGAGTGGGCTCTCATAGTGAGGAGAGGCCAGGCAACAAGAACAGGCACTTGTGAGCCATTGAGGGGTAAAGAGACCTTCCCAGGTCCCCAAGAGTACAGAGAATCCTGGGTCTGCAGTCAGGCTTGGATGGCTGAAGCTGCACCCGGGTACCTCTCACCCAGCCAACTTAAAAGGGGTGGGGCTCCCACTTGTCCCCAGCTCCTGTAGGCTCTGTGGAGTGTGCATCCTCATCCACACCTCTGATACTGGAGCAGTTGCCGGCAATGGGGAGAAGCCATCAGTGAGAGAAGGCACTTCCGAGCGTGCTGAGTAGAAGACCCTCCCAGGCTCCCAACAGCACAGAGACACCCAAATCTGGAGTTGCAGCAAAGCTCCTGCCTGCTCTGTGAAGTAGGAGGCCCCTCGGGACAGGGCTCCTGCCTGATTAATGGAGTGTATAGCCCTGGCTGCACCTCCCTGCTGCTGTGGCATCTTGGCAATGGCTACCCTAGCTGGGCTGCTGCTGCCATCAAAAATACTTCAATTACTATGGAAGCAAAGGAGAGTCCACATAGCCAAAATAATCTTCAGCAAAAAGAGCAATGCCAAAGGCATCACACTCCTTTACTTAAAAATATATTATAAAGCTACAGTAACCAATGCCGCATGGTCCTGTTCCAAAGACAGACAGACAGACAGACAGACAGAGAAATGGAACAAAATAGAAAACCCAAAAATAAACTAAACTATTTATGGTCAACTGATTTTGACAAAGGTACCAAGAACATACAATGGGGAAAGAAGAGCCTCTTCAACAAACCGTACTGAGAAAACTGGATACACACAGGCAGCATAATGAAATTACATCTTTTTCTCCCACCATATACAAAATTAAATAAAAAATGAAGACTTTTTAAACTTTTATTGTAAGTTCAGGGTCATATGTGCAGAATGTGCATGTTTGTTACATAGGTAAACATGTGTCATGGGGGATATTTATACAGATTATTTTATTACCCAGGTATTAAGCCTAGTATCCATTAGTTAGATAGTTTTCCTGACCCTTCCCTTCTCTTACCTTCCACGCCCCATTAGAGTCCAGTGTGCTTTGTTCCCCTCTGTGTGTCCATATGTTCTCATTATTTGGCTCCCAATTATAGGTGAGAACATGCTGTGTTTGGTTTACCGCTCCTGCTTTAGTTTGCTAAGAATAATTGCCTCCAGCTCTGTCTACATCCCTGCAAAGTACATGATCAAAGACAGAAAGACAGAAATACCATTCAATCCAGCAATCTTATTATTGGGTATATACCCAAAGGAATATAACTCACTCTATTATAAAGGCACAAACGTGTATTTTCATTGCAGCACAATTCACAACATCAAAGACATGAAATCAACATAAATGCCCATCAATGATAGACCGGATAAAGAAAAAATGAAGTACATACATACACCATAGAATACTATGCAGACATAAAAAATGAAGACTTAAATAGAATACATGAAACTCTAAAACTACTTCTAAAAAGGCATAAGGAAATAGCTCCATGCTGGTGCTCTTGACAATGATTGTTTGGATATAATCCTGAAAACAAAAGCAATGAAAACAAAAGTAGACCAATAGAATGGCATTAAACAGAAATGCTTCTGCAAAGCAAAAAAAGACAATTAACAACCCACAGAAAGGGAGAAATATTTGCAAACCATAAATCTGATAAGGGGTTAATACCCAAAATATATATGTAACTCAAAAAACTTAATAGCAAGAAAACAAATAATGCCATTAAAAAGTGAGCAAAGAAGCTGAACAGATGTTTTGTAAAAGGCATACAAATGGAAAATCAGTACATTAAAATAAATAGAATTACCAATCATTAGGGAAATGCAAATTACAACTAAAGTGAAACATCTCTTCACACTGTTACAGTGGCTTTAATAAAAAGATGAAACATAACGTGTTAGGAAGAATGCAGAGAAAAGGGAACTTTTAAATGGGTCACATTAGGTTGGAGGGATTTGAGGTGAGACATCCAAAATACTAGTATATGATGAGGGCTGGAAGACAAGGAAATGAATCACTTAGTAGGAATGACTATGGGGAAGGGCTTGAAGGAATCATCCTCTCACATCCATGTGAACCATGAACATTAAACGTGGAGAAACGAGGAGCGGCTGTAGATCAGTTTGGGATGCCTCTTCAGGGGATGTTGAAACAAGAACAGCATTTGGTTTTCTCTACAACCCTTTCATCCTTTACCCCCAAGCCCAGGAACTTGTCAGGTTTTCTCTACAACCCATTCACCCCAACCCCTCCAAGCCCAGGGAGTTGTCAGGGGTGACACTTTGTGATGTCAAAGCCATCCCAGGACTGCCATTGGCTGGGACACTGCCTGTATGATCAAACAAAGCTCAAGGGCGTGGCTTTGCCTTGTCCCCAGGAGGGTATATATAGGCTGAGCAGGAGCTCTGAGACAACCGACTGGCAAGCTTCAATGTAGCTGTGGATGTCTGCACTCTGGAAGAGCGTAGTATAGACATTCTACAGACAGTCATGAAACAGCCAAGTTCAAGTACCAAGATGAAACGTACATCCAACAACAAAAAAAGTGACAAGGTAAGATTGTTAGGTTTTGAAAGGAAGGTGAGGATGAAAGATAGACACACAGAGAGGGGGCGGCTCAAACAGCAACACAGGTATATTCCAGACACCTGTGGAAGTGGGGGACCACCTTAATGCCAGAACGCACGGCTACGTACAGGCTCCAGTACTTACAGGTATGGGAGGGAGGGGTCTGGGCGGTATGGCTTGCTGCCTGGCAGGATATTAATAAGATGTTTTTATGATCCTGGCAGGATATCGATAAGATGTTTTTATGATCAGGCTGTTTAGCTTTTTTTCCAGTGGGATGTCATTGTGGTGTTTCTTAGAACTTTGCCCAGAAGACATGATAGGAGTTTCGTTAGTTGGGCAATCTTGCTAACCTCAATGGTTGTAGAAGCCTTTTTTAAGATTGACTTTTCTACATAGACTCTCATGTAGTCTTTGACAGAAGATAGTTGTGCTTCTCCTCTTCCAATCCAAATGCCTCCTTTTTTTTTTTTTTGCACTGGACATAATTCCCAGTAGTAAGTTGAACAGTGCCCACACTGTTGCACATGTTGGTCTTAGATTGTAGTATCCTGCATGTAAACACTCAGTCTGCCTTGTGTTAAGGTGATTAGGCAAGATTTTTCTCATGGCCTGAACCCCCATGGAATGTTTCTCTTTGATCAAGGTCTGCAAAACAGCAGCGTGCTTACAAAATGGTGGTTTGGACTCACATTGTTGCCTTCGACTTTAGTATAAAAGGAAGAGGGGAATTGTTGATTATCTGGCTGCTTCCTGATGAGTAGGGGTGCTGTAATCAGGGTTTGGATTTTGCAGCAGTGGGTGTTCGACTTGAGAGTTGTTTCCCTGGAGGCACTGGTACCGCACTTGGCAGAGGAGAAGGATGGTATCGACGTGTTGCTGGGTGGCTGCCGGGACAAGGGAGTTTAGCCTTGGTGAGATAAAGCGGGATGTGAAGACATGTATACATGGATCAATTGTGAGTATTAGGAAGAGGAAGATTAAGGCCCTAAGAAAGGGGCAGCATGCTATCCCAGTGCTGAGTGCAGCAGAGATGTTTAGTTCCGCTAACACTAGAGGGAGATGTAGAGGCTCCTTAGTGTGTGTGGAGGAAGATGAGACAGAAGCTACTAAAGGAACCTGGATGGTCTGGCTGCTCAGCAAAATGTTAATGCTTAGATTGAAAACCAGGATGCATGTTCCTGACCAACTGGCCAGTAGGCAGAGATGAGAGTTTGTGCCGCAAAGGAAGAAGACACTGGGTTGGGGGTGGACAGGCAAAAGTTGTAGGTTATGGTGGCAAGCCATGAGAATGGGGCATTGAATTCTGGGCACACCTTTTGTTTTAACTTTTATGTTTTTCCAAATTGAATAGCTGCCAGCAAAGGTAGCCTCTGGGAGGGCCTAATAGGGAAGGTTGGTGGGGGAGGTGGCGAAGGCTGCTTGGTTTTGGAGAGAGAGAGATAAATGGGTTTTTGTAACTAACAGCCATTGCGGTCCTGACAGGGCAGAAGGATAAAGGCTGCAGTTGAGGGAATTGTTTGTACATTTTTTCCAGGGGGCGCCCTTGAGTTGGATACATGGAGAGCAGGGCTGGCAGAGAGGGGAGGGCTTGGTAAGAGGTGCTTTATGGAATCCGACTTGTAACCTGTTGAGCTAAGAGGCTATGAGGTGAAGGAGGGTGACAGCCCTGTGTGTGATGGTGTGGGTGGATTTGACGGATCGAGGTGGGAGGTATTTAGCTGAGCAAGATTATAAACAGTTTTTGGGGATGAATTGGCCGAGTAGGTGAGATGCAGGTTAATTTGACCTGGGTTTATGTGGCCAGGTTGACAGGAAGGGCTGTGAGCTGCTGGATTTGTGTGGACAAACAAATTTAACAGTTGGAAGTAAGAAGGGAGTGTGACTGATTTAAGAGGCAATGTGTGAGGCTGAGGGCCTCAACTGATAGAGGTTGGGGGTGGGGACTCAGAATATCCCACAGACAAAGAAGACAAAAGGAGAAAAAGGAGATTCGAGTGGGAGTGAAATTTTGGAAGGTGCCCTGCAGTCATATCTCATGGATTAGCGTGAGAAATTGGCATGGACTATCCAGGGACATGGGGAAGGAAAACCAGGGAAGATCTGAAACAAAGTCTGAGACAAAAGATTTGAAATTGGAGGCAGGGAGTATTATGGACTAGGGCCTTCCAGATTGGCAACTTCTGGAATTCTTAAGTGCAGTGATATTGGTCCTGTGAGGGAGGGAGAATAATTTGGGGGTGAGGAAGTTTCTAGATGTGGCTCTAGTGCTCTTTTTAATTTGGAATGGTGTATTCAGTGTGAAAAGGAGGCTAGCTTTGCTGCTGTGGGAGTAGTTGGATAACCTGGTGACAACCTGTCCACTTAAGTTGGAGAGGGGAGGGGGAGGAGTCTGCGATTCAGCCCTAGTCGCCTGTTGTAGGAACAGGGAGGAGTGTTTTGAAGATGGACTTTTAGGCTAGGGAAAGTAAGCATGTGCGTACTGTCTTATTAGATGTTGGGTAAGGTGTAACGCTGGCCAAGTATTCCATATAGAAGAGGGAGAAATTACAGGGAGATTGTGGTGGATAAAGCATCATTCATACATGAGTTTAAATGGGCTTAGGCTGAGTGGTTTTTGGAAAATGACTCATAAACTCATGAGGACCAATGGGAGAAGTGAAGTCCAAGCCATTTTAACCTTCAGGGAGAGTTTGGTTATTTGTCCGTTTTTGTTTTTTTTAAATTTCCTGAAGATTATGGGTGGTGAGGAATATCGAAAGCCCATTTAATGTTTAGAGACATTGTCAACTGTTGGTTAAACTGTGAAACAAATGCTGGCCCATTGTCTGACTGGATGCAAGAGGGGGTTGAAACTGGTGGATAATATGAGTGAAGAGAATAGAAGCGATGGTGTGTGCCTTTTCGGTGGTGATAGGAAAAGCTTTTATCTATCCAGACAATGTGTCTATTATACTCTAAAGGTATAGAATCATTTGTGGGGGGCATGTTGGTGAAGGTGATTTGCTAGTCCTGCCTTGGTAGATGTCCTCAGGCCTCATGTGTGGGAAAGGAGGTGGTTTGATAGCTTCTTCAGAGGAAGTTTAAATGCAAAGGGAACACACCTTAGAAATATCTTTGAGATTGGGAGACATGGTGGAAGAATGTATCTAAATTTTTAAAAGCTGGAATAGGGGCAGTAACCGGCATGGAAATGGTTGTGCACACATAAAACTACAGAAGGTTTTTAAAACTTGGCCAAGACACTTTCTTCATTGAGATAGAACCATTTTTCCCTGAATGGTGCCAGCCCAGGCAAGTGGGGTTTGTTCCTCCTGGGTATATACAGGGTGTATGCTGGGAAAAATGGGAAATAATGATGGGGTCTTAATGACTGCCGGCCATGCTGCCAAGCGTATTGAAAAGTTTTTCTTGGTTATGGCTTCTGTTACTTTTTGGTGCCCCTTCAATGAATAATGGTAGCCTTTAGTGGTAGTTTAGCCACCTCCAGCAGCTTATGTCTACTTTGCCATTTGTTACGGGAGTTCCTTCTGTAGTTTGAAAACTACAGATTACTGGCAGATTAAGGCATGAGAGTGCAGGATGTGGTACGCATATTTGGAATGGGTGTAATGTTGACCCTCTTTCCCTCTGCTAGGGTGAGGGCCCTGGTTAGGGCAACTAGCTTTGCCTGTTGAGAGGTAACATGGGATGGGAGAGCATTGGATTCTAGGAGATTATTTTCAGCAATGATGGAATAGCCAGCTGCTGGACATGGCTCCCTAAAAGAGCTTCCATTAATTAACTGTGTACGTGTTCCCATCAAAGGGGCTTCTGAAACGTGTTGGAAGGGGGAGGAGAGGGAGTCTAAGAGGTCCAGGCAGGAGTGAGAGAGCTTAGAATGGGAAGTATTTACAGGGAGGAGTGTGGCTGGGTTGAAAGTTCTGTCTCTGGAAGGTGATTAGAGGGTTACCTATGAATAAGGCGTGTACCTGCTATAAGTGGTATGGTGGGAGGGATAGAAGGGACAGATGGTTTATGAAGTCCTGTAGGTTATAGGAGCATGCAATAGTAATGTGTTGGTAGAGAGTGTGTTTCTGTGCCTCTGAGGCCAGCACTGTGGCCACCCCCAAGATTTTTAATCAGAATGACCAGCCTTGGATGACAGAGTCCAGTTGTTTTGAGAGGTATGAAACAGCTTGTGGGGCACTGCTGTATCTTTGGCAGAGCAGTCCAAGAGCAAGGCCTTGGTCAGAATGTACATACAAAGTAAAGGGCTTGGTAAGGTTGGGCAGTCTCAGCGCCAGGCCCATTAAAAGGGCATTTTTTAGCTTTTTTTTTTTTATGTGGGAGTTGATGGGACAAGCTGGATTTAGGGGTTTTAGGATGGGCCCATGTGAGGCTGTGTAGAGCAGCTTGGCCAGCAGGTCAAAGTTGGGAATTTACAGCCAAAAATATCCCACAAGGCCCAAGAAGGAGAGGAGGTACTTTTCAAATGAAGAAGAAGCATGTCCCAAAGTAGCTCCTTTCATTGGCTTGGGATGGCTCGAGAGTTAGGGGTTAGGACAAACTCAAGGTAAGTAACTTGGGTTTGGGCTACCTGAGCTTTTGTAGGTTAGGCCCAATATTCTCGATTATAGAGGAAGTTTAAAACCTAAAATCTGAGTGGTGTGTTGGATGGACAGGTTAAGGGAGGGGCTACAGAGGAGGAGGTCATTGATGTATTGGAGGAGGGTGCTAGGAGCAAAGGGAAGTTCAGCAACCCCTGTGAGAGTACAGTCCATGTTAGTCAGGTGGACATGTGAATATTAGGATTTTACCCAGTTAAAGCAAAAAGATTTTGGTAAGCCGGATTTAAGGGAATAAATCTTTTATTTATTCCCTTTTCGTTCCAATACAGAGGAGTGTGTGGTAGATGGGGGAATATGGGAGAGTGGAGTGTGTGGTTGCAGACCACTGGATGGATTGGTACCACTGCCTCGTTAACAACTTGGAGACCCTGGACCAAGGGGTAAGACCAGCCTGTCTTTTAGAAAGCCAGAATAGGGGTGTTGTGGGGAGAGTTGACAGGCTTGAGAATTTGAGCTTGTAAAAGTTTACAGATAATAGGTTTGAGGACTCTGAGGCCGGCTGCATTAAAGGGATATTGAGACTGATGAAGGAAAATGGAGGGGTTTTGAAGGGTTATTTTAATTGGGTTGAGATGTGTAGCTATTGTGGGTTTAGAAATGTTCCAAACTCTAGAATTAAAAGAAGGTAACAGGGTGGATAATGAGGATGAGAGGGAGAAGAGAGGGAGAAGAGCATCTGAGCAGCAGAGGAAAATAAAAGTGGTAGAATTGTAGGAACCACATTGCATGGAGGCCTGGAATTTACTTAATATGTCCCACTCCAAGATAGGGGTAGGACACTGAGGGATAACCAGGAAAGAGTGGGTGAAGCGGGGTGTTGAATAGTTTGTATAATCAAAGACCAGTCTGTGCCTAGAGGGGATTCCATTGAATCTCACTATAGACGTAGAAGAACTGAAAAGTGGTCTAGAATATTCTGGTAAAACTGAGTAATTAGTTTTCTTATTGAGTGTCCAATAGGAAAGACATGGGCTTAGCAGGTACTGGCAGCATTACCCTGGGTTCTGAGGTGGTGATGGCAGTGGGGGCGGTGGACCCCCTGTCAGGCTTCAGGTAGAGGTGGTGAAGCTGGATGAAGAGTTTCACTGAGCAATGGCTGACTTCCAGTGTCCCTTGATACCACAGATGGGGCAAGGTTTCCAGAGTGTCCTGGGATTACGGCAGGCTTTTGCCCAGTGTCCTGTTGGCTGCACCTTATTACAGACTCCTGGAGGTGACTGTTGCCAGGTTGAGGGATTCTGTATGCCTTGGGAACCACGTTGAGTGGCAGCTACCAGCATTTGGTATTTAGCCTGGTCCTTTTTTAGGTTTGGGGTTTTCAGTTCTTCCTCTTTATTCTTAAAGACCTTAAAGGACACTTTGATAAAGTATTTTTAGTAGGTTTGAAGGCCATCCTCCAGTTTTTTAAGCTTTTTTTCAAATGTCTGGGACTGACGCAGACATAAAGTATAAATGAAGATAGATTTTGCCCTTATTCATATTAGGGCTTAAGGTGGCAAATTCAGTTGTGACCTTTGAAAGGCAGAAGAAGAAAAGAACAGGGGCGGCTAGAAGGCATGATATCGTATGGCCTTGTTCAAGTCTGTCTATGGAAGTTGCCTGTTCATTCCAATTGGGATCAGTTCTGGGGACAGCTAGGGTCTCTCTTGGGTTATGAGCATCATCTTGTTGGTGGAGCATCATCCTGTTTCTTACAGGCTGGGGTACTTACAGGTATGAATGGGAGGGATCTGGGCAGTATGTCTTGCTGCCCAGCAGGATATTAGTAAGATGTTCTTATGATCAGGTGGTTTGGCCCTTTTTCTGGTGGAATATCATTGTGGTGTTCCTTAGAGCTTTGCCAAGCAAGATGTGATAGGGATGTTTGTTTAGTTGAGTCTTTGTCTGCCTTGTGCTCAGGTGGTTAGGCAGGATGTTTCTCATGGCCTGAACCCCCATGGAATGTTTCATTTTGACCAAGCCCTCCAAAATAGCAAAGAGCTTACAAAATGGTGCAGTTTGGACTAACACAGATGACCCTAGCCATGCTCCTCTTCTTCTTCCCCATAGATCCCTACCCTATGATTCCACCTTGTTCTTCTCTGGTACAAACCCTTTTCTCAACCGCATTTCTTCTTATAAACCACCCCCCTCCCGCCCCATTGCTATTCTGTCTCTACCCTATTCACCAAAAATAACGTCTTTCTGGCATCTCCCTGTTTTCTTACCAGACGCTGGAGACACTGAACAGAGCTTTAGCCTCTGAACAGAGTTTGAAGAAGACCAAAAAAATCACAGTATCCAACAATATTAGTGTTTTGCTACAGGAAGTATAAGAAAATAAATTCAAATCAAATGGAGAATGACCAGTCCTGAGAGAACTCCATCGATCCAATCCCACAGGATGAGGACAAAGACCTCGACCCATGTGAAGGATCTTCACAGGATGAAGATCTCGATTCATGGGAAGGATCTTCACAGAAGGACGAAGACCTTGATTCACGGGAAGGATCTTCACAGAAGGATGAAGATCTCGATTCATGGGAAGGATCTTCACAGAATGACGAAGACCTCGATTCATATGAAGGATCTTCACAGGAGGGTGGGCAGGATTAGTCACACGTGGATAAACCAAATTGGACAAGTAATGATAACAATAAAATAAACATTAAGGAGCTGATGACTGAGTATCTCTCTGCCTGTTTTCTGATGGTGAGGAGGAAGGGAAGGGGGGAGGTAGGCATTCGGAGGGATATGAGGTCCTGTATGGTTGGTGGGCAGACCCATAGGTGAAGCAGATATTCTAAATAAGGACTCAGGGAAGGACTGATTTCTGGAGACAAATTTTCTTCTTAAAATTTTATCCCACAGGAGACAAAGAAGAGGATTTGGTGTTTCTTGGAGCATGTACATATTTAGAAGGGCACATAAAAAGATTGCATTGTATGTAGGTGACCGTGACACTCTTTCCAAAATGAAGACATCAAAATCACCACCTCCAGGACATATACCTCATGGTAGTGTGTTTTCTAACTCACCCAATACTTTGAGCAACTGAACACCCTCAAAAAGACCAAGAATCTCACCCTGCAGAAAGTAAAACAGCATGCCACACACACTAAAATGATGGTGTTTGCAGGACATGGTCCCAATACTAGGGCACTTCTTTGTTAAGAAACTCTAGGTGGAGCAGGAGCCTACCAAGTGTGGGACACTGAGAGTGGCCTGTTTCTACTGCAGGCAATAAATGGGAGCATTGTCTATGGAGAATTTTAAAACAAGAATGCCCGTAAAAGCTGATATTTATATTGCCACTTCCACACACCAGCGTTCCTATAGAGTGTCAATGATTAAGAATTTTTCCCCTGAAAAAATATTGTTTTCATTGGAGGGAATACAGTAGAGTGGTTTTGGCATCAATGTAGAGGACTGAGATATATTTCTTGGGTTAATTGCTCAAGATCCTTTCCTGTTTATTTACTCATTCACTCTCCTTTATTTCCATGGCCCAGTTTCATTTCTCTTCTCTACATTGGCAATCATTGTAATACATTTGATGTGCATCCTTTTCCCTGTATGAGTGTTAATACATGTTTCATATTGTTTGTGGATATTTATTTTCAATTTATGTATCCATTGTCAATATTTAATGTTTCACTCACCCCTGTTTTTAAGATGCATCTATATATGTCTAATCTGTTCTTTCCTTGTAAATGGAAATGTCAGGTGTATTTTTGTATTTTGTAACTTTTAGAAAGATATTTTGATTTTTAATATTTGTACCCATCTTTTGGTCCATGTTTTGTTTAATTTGTACCTTAGTATTACATTTTCTTCTCTGAGCTCAGTGAAGAAAAAGTCTCAGGAGAGATCACAGTGTCTTTCTTCAAGTCTCTGATATGGTGTCGTGTGGAATCAGGTCAGACTTACACTTTTTGAGTGTCATACCTGGGATTAGAAGGACCACAGTAGGGAACTTAGGAGAAAGTGGCATAAACTCCCCTAGGCAGTGGATGTGGATGAGTTTGTCCTGGAAAAGCTGTTTACAAAATGATCAACTGTAATTTTGCTCTTTTGGGGCTCAGAAAACAATACCCCAAAATGAAGACCTCAGGAGCAAAAGTTTTTCTCCATTCTTCTCCTACCCTCCTGTCTCTCAGTCTCATTCTCCTCCAAGGCTAGCCACAGAAACTAGAATCCTTCTTCCCCCTAAGGTGTGCCAGAGAAACCAAAACCTATTTTCCCCGAAGCCAGCGATAAAACCTAAAAATATTACTCTAGTTTACGCTCCATCTTCTGTGTAAAAACTGGCCTTAAAGAAATTGTCTGATCTACCTTGTTTGACTGTAGGTCAGAAGACCCCCGTTTCAGAGGGGTCCCTGCCACACACCCAGAAGGAAGAATGCTGCTCAAAGAAATCCAGTAATAATCTAGACATATAGGCCTTTCTGTGTTTTCCCCGCTCAGTTCATTAGTGTTAGTTTATACCTTTTTTGTCCAATCCTATTTCTGTACCTCTGTCCATACTTCCTAGGCATAAAATGGACAATTTCCCCTGTATCTTTGAGTCTTCATTCTGAAGGCTCTCACGTACACCCCTTAAATAAATTTGTATACTTCTTCTTCTATCAATCTGCCTTTCATCGGTGATTTTTGGTGCGGCCTCAGAGGGCCTTGCCCCCTACAGCTCTTTCCTGTGGGTGTGAATATCTCACCAGGCCTGTCACTCTCTACTTCAAAATGCCTAACACTTGCTACTATATTTCTCTGGCAAAAAGCATAAAGTTGTTGAGCTTTTGAAGCTTGATATCACTTGGAAAATAAGAGTTATATTATTTAAAAATTTGAACAGTGACAAGGATGTGTGGTAGCTTGACTGCTGATTTCCTGAAAGTTCAGACTTTATCTTGTTTGCTATGGTATCATCTGGAAATAGTATGGGGCCAGACACACAATAGGTAATTAGTAAATATTTGCTGAATGACGGCACAACCATGGAAGGTGAACTGTAGCGTGGTGATGAGAAAAAGCACTGATAGTGACTCATATTATAAAATGTTCTAGCCCCAGCTGTGGTTATAACTAAAAATATAAGCTTGAGCTAGTTAAAGAAATATCCTTTAAAGGTGATGTCTAAGTATCTAATTCCATGAATTTAGATTTAATTGCTTAAAGTTTGGGTCTATGTAGCACATTAATCTAGGTGCAAAAGTATCCAAAATATCTAAGATTATTGAATGAGTCTCTCTAACTAAAATTTTAATAGAATGCTGAGGCTTATATCTACTCAAAAAAAAGTTGAGGCTGATATATACTTAAAAAAAATGTCTATGCATAGATAGTAAATATAGTGATCTTAATTATATTATTATTTTCATTTTACACTACTTATTTTTTTCTCAATTTTAATTTTTGATATGGGGGCACACATGCAGGTTTGTTACATGAATATATTGCACTCAGGTAGTGATTTTAGTATCCGATAGGTGGTTTTTCCACACATGCCCGCCTCTCTCCCTCCCCTATCTAGTAGTTTATGGTGTCTGTTATTTCTACATTTATGTCCATTTGTGCTCAATATCTAGCTACTACTAATAAATGAGAATATCTGGTTTTTGGTTTTCTGTTTCTACATTAATTCACTTAGAATCATGGCCTCCAACTCACACATGTTGTTGCAAAGGACATAATTCCATTGTTTTTTATGGCTGCATAGAATTCCATGGTGTATATGTACCACATTTTCTTTATTCAATCCACCTATTGATGGGCATCTAGGTTGATTTCATGCATTTGCTATTGTGCATAGTGGTGGTGAGCACAGCATTGCATGTGTCTTTTGATATAATGATCTATTTTCCTTTGAGTATATATACCCAGTAAGGGGATTACTGGGTCAAATGGTAGCTCTATTTTAAATTCTTTGAGAAACAGCTTAATTTTTAAAAGATCCCCAAAGATAATTTTACTTTAGTAAACTTTAAATCAATGCACTTGGGCAGGCACAGTGGCTCACCACAGTAATTTCAACACTTTGGAAGGTTGGGTTGGGCAGACTGCTTGAGACCAGGAGTTGGAGAACAGCCTAGGCAACATGGCGAAAACCCATCTCTACCAAAAATACAAAAAAATAGCCAGGCATGCTAGTGGGTGCCTGTGGTCTCAGCTACTTGGGAGCCTGAGGCAGGAAAACTGAGCCCAAAGGGCAGAGATTGCAGTGAGTCAAGATTGTGCCAGTGCATTTCAGGCTGGGTAATAGAGTGACATACTGTCTCAAAAAAATTAAATGAAATAATACACATTTAAATGAAGAATATTCCTTTGCATCGAAATGCTTCACTAAATGTGAATGACACTATTAATAATACTAATAATATGTAACATTTTCAAATAACTATGTCTAACATTTATTTAGCATTTACTAAATATCATGCACTTCATATGCTTAAGGTAATGTAACCCTCGCAAGCAACTTATGATTCTGGTAGTTTTGCTATCAGCATCGTTAGGGAATGAGAAATGGAGGTCACATAGCAAGCGATGACATAGAGATTCAAACCTAGGCAGTCTTGAATAAAGAGGCTGAGCTCATATCTACTCACTATAAATATTATCTCTTAACTTTTCCTCAGAAAGCTAATGGTAAATGCACATGTTTTCTGTTATATAAATTCAAAGTTACTATGACTGCATACTGACATGGTCTGGTTCTGTGTCCCCCTGCATAATCTCATTTTGAATTGTAATATGAATTGTAATACTCACATGTCAGGGGAGAGACATCATGGGAGTTAATTGGATCACAGGAGGAGTTGCCCCACGTTGTTCTGGTGATAGCAAGTGAGTTCTCACGAGATCTGATATTTTTAAGCTTTACAGAAGCTGCCAGACAGGTTGCAACTGACAACCACATCATTTGAGAATAAAATCTCTATTGCTTTCTCCGGTACCAGCAATCTGCATCAGGAGTGAAGTGTACATTGTTGTTCTTACTACTACTGTAGAGTTGGAGTGTGGCTGATGGCAGACAGGCAATTTAAAATACCACAGCAGTTTCTCACTAGAAAGCAGCAGCTTCTTTCTTCACCAAGTACATTGGTATAATTCACCTTTATTATACAATTAAAATGTTAATTGCAATCCTTATGGTAACCACTAAGGAAGCAAAACTAAAATATTATGCCAAAAAATAAAAAAGAAAGGGATAAAAATGATATGCTGGGACATAATCAATTAATTATTAAAAAGACATGGAAAACAACTAGCAAAATGGCAAACGTAAGACCTTTCCTATTGATAATTGCATTATATGTAAATGCATTAATCTCTTGATTTAAAAGTCAGAGATTGGCAGAATGAATTTCCAAAAATGATCCAACTATATGCTGTTTGCAAAAGATTTAACTTAGATTCAAAGACAAAAATAGGTTGAAATGAAAAGGTTGGAAATATATATCCCATTTGAACAGTAACCAATAGAGAGTTGTGGATTCCTATACTAATATTAGACACAATAGACTTCAAGACAAAAATAACTACAAGGAATTATATATTGATGAAAGTGTCAAGTCATCAAAAATTTTGTGTATGCATGTGTGTGTGTGTGTGTGTGTGTGTGTGTGTGTCTGTTTTAATGCCAGTACTATGCTTATTTGGTTACTATACCTTTGTAGTAAATTTTGAAGTCAGATAGTGTGATGGCTCCTGCTTTGTTGTTGTTTTTTTCTTTATGGTTAATATTTTTTGTCTATTCAGAGTTTTTGTGACTCCATATAAATTTCAGCATTTTGTTTCTTTTTCTGTAAACAATGTCATTGGTATTTCTATAAGAATTACACAGAATCTGTAAACTGCTTTTGCTAATAATGTCATTTTAACAGTAGTCATTTTCTAATCCATGAACAGGGATATTTCCATTTTTTTAGTGTCCCCTTTAATTTAATTTCATTAGTATTTTATAGTATTCCTTGTACAGGTCTTTTCACTTCCCTTCCATTAAATTGATACCTACATATTTTATATTTATTGTAGCTATTGTTAATAGAATTGCTTTCTTTTTTTTTTTTTTTTGGATTGTTCATTATCGGTATATATACAATGCTACTGATTTTTGTATGTTAATTTTGTATTCTGCATCAAGGCCAGCTTACAAAAATCACAATGCATACTAAAAGGCTAATAATGCAAGAAGAGACAAAGCAAAATCAGAACCAGAATCGGATATGACAAAAATGCTAGAATTATCAAACCATCAACTTAAAATAACTATGATTAATATACGAAGAATTCTAATTGAAAGTAGGCAACTTGCAAGAACAAGTGGGTAATGTAGAGCAGAGAGGTAGAAATTCTAAGAAACAATCAAAAAGAAATGTTAGTGATTGAAAACAATGTAATGGAAATAAGAATGCTTTTAATGGGCTCATTAGTAGACTGGACTTGGCCGAGGGACGAATCAGTAAGCTTGAGGTTATATCAATATAATTTTTCAAAACCGAAAAAGAGAAAAAAAAAAGAATGCAAAAACCAAAATAGAATATCCAATAACTGTGGGACATTACAGAATGTGTAGTGTATGGATAATGGGAATAGCAGAAGGAAAAGAAAGAGAAAAGGGAACAAAATGAATATTTGAAGGAATAATAACAGATTTTTTTTCAAATTCAGACATGAAATTTGAATGTCAGAAACCAAACCACTGATACAGGAAGCTCACAGAACACCAAAAAGGATACATGCTCCCCCAAATCCTACATTAAAGGTTATATTGTGTAGAATATTAAGATGATTAAAAACCATCTTCAAAGAAACCAGAAGGAAAGGGGAGTGGCTTCCCTATAGAAGAGAAAAAATAAGAATTATTTATGACTTCTCAGAGACCATCAAAGCAAGAAAGGAGTGAAGTGAAATATTTTGTGCTGAGAGAGAATAAACACCAATCTCAATACTGTATCCTCTAAAATTATCCTTTAAAAGTGAAGGAGAAAAAGACATTCTCAGACAAACAAGAATTGAAGGAATTTGTTCCAAGAACCCCATGGATACAAAAAATCACACATACTCAAGTCATGCAGTCAGCCCTGTGGAACCTGCAGATACAAAATGTTGGTCCTCCATATATAGATTTTGTGTCCTGTACTTTCAATCTACATTTGGTTGCAGATGCAGTTTCTGTTGATATGGAGAACCTACTATATTAATTTTAAAAATATCTGGGTATAAGTGGACCCAAGCAGTTCAAACCTGTGTTGTTCATGAGTCAACTGTAATTAACAGGCTAAGCGATGAGTCAAAATAGAATCAAGCTCAATTAAAATCACAGAAGGCAAAAAATAGAAAATAAAAATAGAAACAAATAAGGGCAATGAAGAAAACAGTAACATAACTGTTAGGTGTTATTCCAACTCTGTCAATACTCACTTTAAATGTCAATTGTCTAAACACACCAATGAAAAGACAAAGACTATCAGATAAAAAACAAGACCCAATTATATGTTGTCTACTAGAAAACCACTTTGAATACAAAAATATAAACAGATTAAAAGCAAAGGGCTAGAGAAAGATATGCCATGCTAAAACTATCTAAAGAAAGCTGGAACAACTATATTAATTACAAACAAAGTGGACTTTACAGTAGGAAAATTATCAGGAATAAAGAGGAGTATTATGATATAATGATAAAGTGGCCAATTCTTCAAGAAAACGTAACAATTTAAAATAGGTAATTACATAAAAGCAAAAGCAGATTAGTAGTTTCTAGGAGTTGGGGGAAAAGGGCAAAAGGGAATGCAGAGTGGCTGCTTAATTGCTACAGAGTTTAATTTTGGGGACGAAATGTCTTGGAACTAGATAGTAGTCATGGATGAACATTGGAAACATACTTAATTCTACTGAATGTGTACTTTAACAAAGTGTGTAGCTCATCATAAGCCATGTGAATTTTACCTCAATTAAATGAGGAGACAACAGAAATATTCATTTTCAGAATATCATTTATTGAATAATTACTATTAAACTAGTAAATGCCTGACACTAGTTCTGTCTCACCTCAGCTTTTGTCCAAGGAAGACAATAATTAGCTGATTGTAGAATAGTTTCTCTTCCAATCACTGACTTGGCCTCATAATCCTTCTCAGTACGGTACTCCAAGAAGTCACCACCAAGAGAAGCCAAAACAGAAACAAATAATCTGAGTCTGTGCTAAGATGACTTTTCCCAATATTCACCTTCAATACTACTTCATTTGCTGGCTAATACCTGGAATTCCACAATCAAGGCTTTACTCTTTTCGCTATGATCTTTGACTTTTGATAAATATTCTACTGAGATTTCTTGAATGCTGGTTTCACAGTAGACGGGTCCTAAGACAAAGATTTGTGTGGAGGAGGTCTACTTTGGAATGATACTTTTAAGGAAGACAGAGAAGCAAGGCTGGGCAGAGGGAGATGTTAAACTGCCATGCAGTATTAATGGATCCTGCAGCTGAGATCATAGAGAGCCCTTGAGCTGGGAAGACACCTTTGAGGTATCTTCAAAGGAGGCAATGAACTTGCATTCCCACATGAAACAGTCACTATATTTGGGCTTCCCTCAGGGAAGAGATGTGACCTTGGAAAGGGAAGGGTAATTCATATGGAGGGGTTCAACTCTGGGCTGTCAGTAGCCAACAGTCTAGTAGTCAGAGAAAATATGTATATTGGTTCTGAAAGTGGAATCTGAGTGGCATGCCATAGCAGAGATGCACCCATTTTAGTTATTGGCCAAATTTATACATAAGTATAAATGGATTTAAACTCATTATGGAGGCTGGGAAAGAAAGTAAGCCCATCATAGGCTGAGGATTGTATAGGAATTATGGAAAGAGACTATGTTAAGGAGAAGACAAGCATTTTATATTATGAAGTAACAGTGTTCCCCAAATCTATTTTCAACAATTTTGTCCTTAATAGAAAAAATCTGTATAACACCATTTTGGGAATGATCATGGTAGTAGGCCTTCAGATCATTATTTTTAGGAGAATCTGAACCTAATTTTATATTTGTGGGGCTTCATTTGCCTGCTAATTTCACAAATTTGCCCCACTGGAAAGTCGTCTTCCCATGAGTCTAGAAGGCCAATTCTCATGATCCTCAGCCAATCTACAGCCAGCTTATGTGTTATTTGTTTTTTAAAAAAAGCATCTACCAAAAGACAGCTTATACCTAAAAGAGGATAATCGAGGAATTGAAGAGTTGTTCAATACAAGCTACTTTACATTTCTGTTTTATTTACTACATATGTATAAAAAAATTACTGCAAAATTGAGTAGTGGGAAAACAATTGTTTATGATGTTAACATTATTGGGTTTAGGTATTCAGGCAGGACACAGTGGGTACAGCTTGTCTTTGCTACATTACTTCTGGAGCCTTAGCTGGAAGGTTTAAACAGCTCAAAAGTGGAATCATTTGAAAGCTTGCTCATGCATATGTTTGACAATTGATGCTGTATGTAGGCTTACACCTTAGCAGGAGTTGTTGCCGCAATGCTTACATTTGGTTTCTTCATGTAGCCCAGGATTTCTTATAATATTGTGGCTGTGTTCCAAAGGTATGTGCCTCCAGATAAAAAGTGAAGTAGAAGTTTCATGCATATTATACCTAGTGTTAGGAAGTATCGCATCACTCCTACCATAGTCTAATTTTGGGACAGTGACAAGCTCCCACTCAGATACAAGGAAAATGAAGAGTATCATTTATACTGTAAGAAGGGCACGCGGTATGAAATAAATATACTGATATTGCTGTCTTTGGAAAATACAGTCTGCCACTCTTCCTTTTTCCTATAATGTGCTCTTTCTTTCAGTTTTCAAAGAGAAAGATATTTGGTCAAATATTATTTCCAAATAAATATTATTTCAGAGTGCAACTTCTGTGATAATAGGAAGGTAACATACTTATGATAGTTCTGATGACTATTTAATCATATATCTTTCATTTTTTACAGCTGCTCTATAAATGAAGTTTCCACATTCTGATGCAAAAATTATTTTCCCTTCATATTTATTATGACTTTCAAAATCATTGAACCCTAAATAAGATCACACAAAAAGTTGGAATATCCCTCTTAATGCTTTATCAGTAGTTAGAAAGATCAACAGAAAAAAAGTACTTAAAATGGATTTACTGCATTATAGGTTTTCAAATCCAGATGGCCTAGATACAATACTTGCCTATTTGAACAGGGTATACATGTTTATTCCAAGTACCACACTGAAGATGTTTTTAAAGTATAACTCAATATTATACATTCTTAAGATTATTTCTGTAAAATTTAGCTTCTGAAGGTAAGACTATATGTGTTGTTTAATCTGACTGTACAGACTGTAAAAAAATGCAAAATTTTTTATACTTTCCTTACCTATAAAACTAAAGCTAGCATCTATTTAATTTATTGTAACTATTTTATTTCACATGCCTGGTGTCATCAATTATTTTCTCTACCACAAGTTTAACTTCTCGTTTTTCTACATTTTAATTATTAACTGTCCTATTTTTCAGTATGTTGACTCTTGAAAGATCAATTCGATCAATTTAGGATTAAGTGGCAGCATCAATCTTGATAACTATATACTTGCTTTGATGTATTTCAGCAATGGTGTGAAAAATGTTAATGATACTAGCATTTATTGGGAACCTACTGTAGTCAGGCACTTTTTTAAGCACTTTATATTATCTCATTTAATCTTCACAACAACTCTGTGAGGTCTTAATTACTCTTTCCATTTTACAGGTAAGAAAGGTGAAGTTGAGAAAAGGGAAGGAGCTTGTCCTGGTCAAGCTGTTTAAACCCAGTTGGAATCCAGAGCTTTCACTTTTGTACTGCCATACTGATATGGTTTGGATATTTGTCCTCACCCAAATTTCATGTTGAGATGTAATGCCTAGTGTTGGAAGTGGGTCCTGGTGGTAGATGTTTGCATCCTGATGGCAGATCCCTCATGGCTTGGTGCTGTCCTTGCAATAATGAATGAGTTCTTTTGAGATCTGGTCATTTAAAAGCGTGTGGTAACTCTTGTTCCCCTCTTGCTTCTGCTCTGCTGCATGAGATGCCTGATCTCATGCTTTGCCTTCCTCCAAGAGTAAATGTGAGCTAACTCAACTTCTACTTTTTATAATTACCCAGTCTCAGGTATTTCTTTATAGCAAGGCAAGAATGGCCTAGTACATATACTATAGATGGAATAAGAAATATACTTTGGTTTTCAACTTATATAATAGCCACAAAGTTTCTGTTTGTTTTGTGAGGAGATTTTGATGGGGGGAAATGAAATTTGTCTTAATTATATGAGACATGACTATGTCATAGCTTTTCTTTGGGTACTTTTGTTATTCTTCTAACATAGTTTAAAGGAAATTGAATTAATATGAAAAAATATCTGATGGCTTTTATATAAAGTGGATGCTTTTTTCAGTAGCAAGGTAAGCAATAACATTGCCTTTCTCAAAATAATAATTACATGAAAATTTATAATAGTACACCTTATCAAATTGCCAGAGCAGCTGACATGGGTACTAATGATATGCTGAGTTTTTTAGGATAACCAGGGCTTATAATCTGGTTGGCACTGCTAAAGAAATAAAATTGCTATGCAAATTGTATCACATCATTGGAAACATTTGTCTTAGAATTTATTCCAGAGGCATAGGAACTTACAAGGATATGTGAAAGGAGTCATAGGAAATAGAGGCCTGGAAATTTTTGAAGGGCAAATGGATTGTGAATGAATGGCTGAGCAGAGGTAAGGATTTTTGAAGACCAGACTTTGGGGAGAGCAAAAGCTGAGGGAAATAGATACCTTAGCATGGAGACTGTATTACTCAATTTTTTAGGGGATTAAAGTAGGGCTGAGATGTGGGGTCAGATATCAATAGGCAAATAAATAATGTTCTGCAATGATCTAATGTGTTCCAGTATAGATGAAGTTATCTTATGCCTGGTTAGGGAAGCTGTGTAGACATTAACCAGTGGTCTGTGGAAGGGTATTGAGGCTATGCTTCAGCATGCAGCCATACGGTGTGGAGAGTTTAGCCAGGGGAGAGACAAAGGAGCCAGGTCTTTCCAGCTTATTCGGCATCTCTAAAGCTCAGTAGTGGCAATGAAGCTTTAGAGATAGGAGGCAGAAATGTGATTAGAAAAATAACAAGCTGATAAATTCAAATTCCTTGCAGGATATGGTTCTGCTTCATCAGTTCATTGTCAGAGCAACTGTTAATGATAATCAATGGGAATAAATGTATTTACATTCCCATTACACAGATCTGTTGTTTCCATTTTTTTTCTGTGTCTACTACTATTGTTGACAATGTGTGCATATTTTACATTGTTAAAGCATTGCCCAGATACATCTTTGTATAGTGTTTTTGTCATCAAACATTGCAACACAATCATTTTTCCATGCTGCTAAAGCCTCCAAGATAATATTTTTAATTATTTTATCATAATTCCAATTCCAAGAATAGCTCAATTGCTTAACTATTTATCTGTTAGTGAGTGAAGATAATCATTTCCTTTTACAAATAAGCCAATTATAAGTAACTTTCATTTTCAGAAGGTGTGTGTGCCCAGAGCAGAGTGGGAGAAAAGCAAGGTGATCAGTACAATCTCACTTAATAAGGTATTACATGGTGCTTGCAAAAACTGCAGATTATCTTTTTAAAGATTGTACTACAACTTTACACTGTCATCATCAGAATCTGAATGTACTTTTGACATCATTTTTGAATGTGATCATTATGTTTTAAACACGGTTTGTGTATTGCTTTCACAAGAGGACGCTGCTGGGAGTAATTTTGAGGCTTCTTTTAGATATTCTGAGAAAAGTTTGGGACCTTAATATTATTTTATGAAACTAGATGAAAATTTTACGTTTTCCTCAACACACTGATGTTGTGGTTAATGGAAAGGCAATATGACTAAGACTCTGAACTCTGCAAGCTTACAGAAATTGGTAAATTCAAATCGAGGCCTCCAGATCTTAGGTACTTAAAAATGATTAGGAAACTTAGGAAAATCAGGCCTTATGATTGTTTGAAGTGTTTTCCATTTTAAAGCAGACATCTTGTATTCACTAGAGTAATTTAGGCCATTTAAAGTATTTACATAGCTGACAAAGTAAAAGCATGGCTGCCTGATGTGCAAACAGCCAGTGAGTTCAATTACAAATCATGGTTTTTTCAGTGTTCCCTGAACTGACTTGATATTCCAGTATTAGGTGGTAAGGAACTGTAATGAATTTATACATATAAGCAATAATTTTGAATATTTATTGAGTGCATAAAATATGCTAAGCATGAATCTAAGCATTTTATACCCATTTAGCTTATTTAATTCTCACAATAGCCACCATTTTCTACTATATATGTATTTAGTATAGAAACGATGATGATGATATGTATTTTCATAATGAAGATTTTATCATTAGCTATCATTACTGAGTGCTTACTTTTTCCAGACATTATTTTTGTGCAATTCTTGTATTAAATTCATGAGATAGATAAGTGTTCTTATTTCAGAGATGACGTATCTGGGGTTAAGTGACTTTTCTAGTTCACATAGGTAAGAAGTGAGGAAGTTGGGATTCACTCTAACGTGAACATAGTTGGAGGACTATGTACACCAGAGTCCATGCTGCCTTAATTAAGATGATTCCTTCTCTTTGAAAGACCACACAAACTTGAAGCTTTGATCTGAACATATGTTTTCTATTTTCATACATTCTTTTAATAATTATGATGATTATATTGACACTGCAATTATTCAACTGCAAACATTCTGTTTTTACTGAGTCCAGAGATTTGCATAGAGAAACAAAATTCACCTCTTTATAGGCTGAATGAATTATCTGTCAAACATAATGTTAGATCCTGAAGTTAAAAGGTCAAACTCTATCTCTGAAGATTTATTACAATGATGAAGACTGAAGGTTTATAGTAAGTGGGTTGGCCATCATTTATTCTATTTATAGACTGCATTTAGGATCCTAGATTGCCAGAGCTAGAAAGATGTTAGAGGACAACCAGTTCTAAACAAACATGCAAACCAACTATGACCTTATGTTTTGTTTAAATATTTTTCTTATTTTTTTAAGAATCTTCAAATTTGTATTTAAATAAATAAGTTAACTTTAAATTGAGCCCATTTAAGCAAAATATATTATTTCTATGATAAAATTAGACTCTGAGGGACTACTTTTGGTTCTACCAAGATGGAATAGCCCTAGTATTCTATAACTAAAAGAGTTTACATTTAACACAACAAACAAGCATAAGAAGACTCTGAGAGGTGAAATGAAAATGCCTGACTTCATAGGGACTTTAGGACTTGGGGAACAACAAGATGATGAGTTCCCAGGTTTCCTTTTTATCTCCCATACACCCTGGTGAGAGTGCTCCAGTGACCTCCAACTCAGTACTGACAATAGATATGCTCATAAAAGCTCCATGAAAATCCTGTTTTTTCTAGACATAGACTGAAACATGATGGTCAAACATAACAGATATCTTTAATTTTTTTTTTTTACAATACCCATCTTACTCTAGACTAACACCAGTTGACAAACTGTCTGACCCCATGTTTCCAGTATGGCTAAATGAAGAGCACGTGTTCCATTCAACTTCTCTCTCTGCTGAAGCAGGTGGTGCACTTCCATTCCTCATCTGTATAATGTTGGTGGGGACAAGGAAGATGCTGAACTTCTATCCCTTGTGTAGCAGATGCACAAGGCTTTGCTCTGATTTCTCTACAGAGTAGTGTGGCTCTGATTGTATTAATCATATATAATATGTTAAAGTGACACAAGTCAGGGATAGTCAACACGGCACTTCCAGCACCAGCTGTGTCCAATGCAAAGCTGAAGCTCCATATCCAGCATTAATGAGATTTAACAATGCAGTGGGAGTTGAGACTAGTTGGCATTCTGCTTCCCCTTCTGAACTTCCTGTGGTGTCACTGAGGCCTAGCAATAAGCTAAGTTTCCATATTCACTCTGCTGTGGGAGTCATGACTTATCAAGGAGTTAAACTCACATTCTCACAAAAAGAGAATAAGGTTGTGCATGTTAGTGTCCCATTTTCCTTGAGAAGTTTTCAGAGTGACTAATGGGGTGTGTTAGTCCATTTGTGTTGCTATATAGGAATACCTAAGAATGGGTAATTTATAAAGAAAAAAAGGTTTATTTTGACTCACAGTTCTGCAGGCTATATAGGAAGCATGGTGCAACATCTGCTTCTGATGAGGGCTATGGAAAGCTGACAATCATGGCAGAAGGTGAAGGAGGAGCAGGCATATGACATGGTGAAAGAAAAAGCAAGAGAGAGAGGTAGAAGCTGCCACACTCTTAAACAACCAGACCTTTTCTGAACTTGGAATGAGAACTCACTCATTACTGCAGAAAGGACACTTAGCCATTCAAGAAAGATCCATCTTCATGATCCATATCCCACTACACCCTATCTCCAACACTGGGATCACATTTCAAGATGAGATTTGGAGGAGTCAAACATCCAAACAATATCATTCTACCCCTGGCCCTCCAAATCTCATTTATTTCTCACATTGCAAAATAAAATAATCACTTTTCAATAGCCCCTCAAATTATTCATTTGTCCCAGCATCCACTCAAAAGTCCAAAGTCACATATTTTATTGTTTTGAAGCTATGATAAATTACATGAAATAAATAGGCAGTGCATAGAGGATTTCTAGGGCAGTGGTGAAACTACTCTATATAATTTGATAATTGTGGAGACATTTCATGCATTTGTGCTAGTCCATAGAATGTGCAGCACTAAGAGTGATTCCTAATGTAAACTATGGACTTTTGTGATTATAATAGTATCAATGTGGGTTAATCAATTTTAACAAATGTATCACTGTGATGGGGAAAGTTATGCATGTGTGGGGACTGAGAGTATATGAAAATTCTGTACTGAGCTCCATTTGCTGTAAACCTAATACTGCTCCAAATAATAAAAGTTATTGGTTAAAAGCAAACAAAAGCTGGGTGCAGTGGCTCACACCTGTAATCCCAGCACTTTGGGAGACCAAGGTGGGCGGATCACCTGAAGTCAGGAGTTTGAGACCAGCCTGGCAAATACAGTGAAACCCCATCTCTACTAAAAACACAAAAATTAGCTAGGCATGGTGGTATGTGCCTGTAATCCCAGCTACTCGGGAGGCTGAGATAGGAGAATCTCTTGAACCCTGGAGGTGGAGGTTGCAGTGAGCCGAGATTGAGCCACTGCATGCCAGCCTGGGCAACAGATCAAGACTCCATCTTAAAAAAGAAAAAGAAAAGTCCAGAAATAATCTCACTAGAAAATGGGCAAACTGCATAAAAAGTTATTTCTTCAAACAGAATACATAAATGGCAAATCAGCACATGAAAAGATACAGATCCTTTCCTGCCCTAAATGACCACGTCTGCTTGTGGTGCACAGAGAATGCATACAGACCTGTGCCTGCCAGTGCCCTGCCACTGAGCCAACACCACCAGCAGTGTGACCACACGTACATTCGCCAGCAGGGACCCCCCCCAAACCCCATTCCAAGCTACATTGCCTCTGCCACTGCAGTGAACACCTGCAGGGTGGCATGTGCCCTGGCACCTGCTAGCACCCTGACAAGTGTGTACCACACCACACTGTCATTACCACTGCTGCTGGCACATGCAAATGAAGACAGATTCTGCTTTTACTGCACTACAAAATGCTTTTGCTGACACTGCCCATCAAAGTATAGTGTCCAGTGGTCCAAAGCACCTTAGCCTTCTTTCAGTGCAGTAGATTCTTAACCTCGAAAAGCCGCAGAACAAAGTTGGGGCCCAGTACAAGTTCCCTAAAGTGAGAGCACACAGTCCAGGAATTGGGTGCTGAGCCTTGGTCCCCTGGAATCTTCCAGAAACAAAGCCAGTTGGCTGAATCCATTTTATACTAAAATCAAACACTCAAAGTCATCAAATAGGATTAAAACATAAAATCCAAAGGTCAGCAAACTCAAAGATTAAAGGGACATATTCCCATAAAGATGAGAAAGAACCAGCACAAGAACCCTGACAACTCAAGAAGTCAGAGTGCCTTCTTTCCTCCAAATGATTACTTCACTTCTCCAGCAAAGGTTTAGAAGCAGGCTGAGATGGCTGAAATGACAGAAATAGGTTTCAGACTATCGGTAGGAACAATAATAATTGACCTAAAAGAGTACATTAAAACCCAATCCAAGGAAGCTAAAATCTATGATAAAACAATGCAGGAGCTGACAGACAAGACAGCTAATATAGAAAAGAACATAACTGATCTAATAGAGCTGAAAAACACATTACAAAAACTTCATAATGCAATCACAAGTATAAATAGCAGAATAGACCAAGTGATGGAAAGAACCTTAGACACTGAATACTGGCTTTCTGAAAAAAGACACTCAAACAAGAATACAGAAAAAAATGGGATAAAAATGAATGAGTAAAATCTCTGAGAACTATGGTATTATGTAAAGATACCAGAACTATAACTCATTAATGTCCCTGAAAGAGATGGGAAGAATGGAATCAACTTGGAAAACATATTTTAGGATATCATTCATGAGAACTTTCCTCAGAAAATGCAGAGAATCCCAGTAAGATACTCCACAAGAAGGACATCCTCAAGGCACTTCATCCTCAGATTTTCCAAGGTTGAAATGAAAGAATAAATGTTAAAGGCAGCTAGAGAGAAAGGCAGGTCACCTACAAAGGGAAGCCATTAGACTAACAGCAAACTTCTCAGCATAAACCTTACAAGCCTAAATAGATTGAGGCCTGATATTCAGTACTCTTTAAAAAAAAATTCCAATCCAGAATTTCATATTTGGACAAACTAAGCTTTATAAGTGAAGGAAAAATAGGATTTTTTAAGACCACCAAATGCTAACAAAATTTATTATGACCAGACCTGCCTTACAAGAGCACCTAAAGGAAGCACTAAATATGGAAAGAGAAAATCATTACTAGCCACTGCAAAAAGACGCTGAAGTACACGGACTAGTGACAGTAAAAAGCAACCACATAAACAAGTCTGCAAAATAACAGATGACAGCTAACATATAACAGAATCAAATCCACACATATTAATAGTAACCTTAAATGTAAATGGGATAAATGTTCCAATTAAAAGACACAGAGTGGCAAGCTGGATAAAGAACCAAGACACATTGGTATGCTTTCTTCGAGAGACCCATCTCACATGCAATCACACACACAGGCTCAAATTAAAGGGATGGACAAAAATCTACCCAGCAAATAGAAAACAGAAAATAGCAAGGGTCAGAAGCCTAGTTTTAGACAAAACAGACATTAAATGAGCAAACATCAAAAAAGACAAAACAAAAGGCATTACATTATGGTAAAGGGTTCAATTCAACAAGACCAAACTGCTCTAAATATATATGTACCCAACACAGGAGCACCCAGATTTATAAATCAAGTTATCGGGGATCTTCAAAGAAACTTAGACTCCCACACAATAATAGTGAGAGGCTTTAACACCCCACCAACAATATCAGACAGATCATTGAGACAGAATATTAAGATATTCAGGATCTCAACTCAGCTCTGGATCACATGGATCTGGCAGACATCAACAAAATTCTCCACCCCAAAACAACAGAATATACATTCTTCTCATTCCCACATGGTACAAACTCTAAAATTGATTATATTATCAGAAATAAAAGACTCCTCAGCAAATGCAAAGACCCTGAGATCATAACGAACAATATCTCAGTCCACAGTACATTGAAATTACAAATAAAAACTAAGAAACTCACTCAAAAAACACACAGTTATATTGAAGTTGAATAATGTGCTCCAGAATGACTTTTGCATAAATAACAAAATTAAGGCATTATTTGAAACTAATGAGAATGAAGATACAACGTGCCAGAATCTCTGGGACACAGCTAAGACAATGTTAGGAAGGAAAATTATAGCACTAAATGACCACACAAAAACTTAGAAATATCTCAATTTAGCACCCTAAAATCACAACCAGAGGAACTAGAGAACTAAGAACAAATCAACTCCAAAGCTAGCAGAAGACAAGAAATAAAGAAAATCAGATCAGAACTGAAAGGGATTGTGATGGTTAATACTGAGTATCAACTTAATTGGATTGAAGGATACAAAGTATTGATCCTGGGTGTGTCTGTGAGGGTGTTGCCAAAATAGATTTAACATTTGAGTCAGTGGGCTAGGGAAGGCAGATCCACCCTTAATCTGGTGGGTACAATCTAATCAGCTGCCAGCAAATATAAAGCAGGCAGAAAAATGTAAAAAGAGATATTGGCCTAGTCTCCCTGCCTACATCTTTGTTACATGCTAGATGCTTCCTGCTCTTGAACATCAAATTCCAGCTTCTTCAGTTTGGGACTCAGGCTGGCTCTTTCTGCTCCTCAGCTTGCAGACAACCTATTGTGGGACCTTGTGATTGTGAAAGTTAATGCTTAATAAACTCCCATATATATATATATATATAAATATATATATATATATATATATATATATAGAGAGAGAGAGAGAGAGAGAGAGAGAGATCACCTAATAGTCCTGTCCCTCTAGAGAACCCTAATACAGGCATTGAGACATACACACACACATATTGAAAAGATCAATGAATCCAAGAGCTGCGTTTTGGAAACAATTAACAAAATAGATAGACTGCTAGCTAGACTAATAAAGAAGAAAGTAGAGAAGAACCAAATAATCACAATCAGAAATGACAAGGGGGATAATATTACTGACACCACAGAAATACAAATAATCATCAGAGGATATTATGAACACCTCTATGCACATAAACTAGAAAATCTAGAAGAAGTGAATAAATATCTGGACACATAGACATTCCCAAGACTGAACCAGGAAGAAATCCACCTAAATGCCCATCAATGAAAGATTTAAAAAAATATGGTGCATATATACCACAGAATACTATGCAGCCCTAAAAATAGCAGAATTATATCCTTTGAAGGAACATGGATGGAGCTGGAGGCCATTATCCTTAGCAAACTAATGCAGGAACACAAAACCAAATACTGCATGTTCTCATTTATAAGTGGGAGAAAAATAATAAGAACACACAGACACATAGAACAGAACACTAGAGGGGCCTATCAGAGTCTGGAGGGTGGGATGAGGGAGATAAGCAGAAAAAAAATAACTGATGGATATTAGGCTTAATGCCTGGGTGAGGAAATAATCTGTATGACAGAGCCCCATGACACATGTTTACCTATATAACACTATAAGAAACCTGCATATTACTCCTGAACTTCAAATAAAAGTTAAATTTTTTAAAAAAGGAAAAAAAGTAATGACAATACCAAATGATGGCAAGAATCTAGAGCTACTGAACCACTTAGTCATAACTGATTAAAATATGAAAACATAAAGCCACTCTAGAAAGCAGTTTGGCTTTTAAAAAAATAAAATAAAAGTAACAATAAAAGCTATACATGCAACCTTGTATTTGTCCCAGAGAAATGAAAACTATGTTCATATAGATTTCAGAATATTACTCAGCAATAAAATAGAATGAAACATTGACACATAAAACAACCTCCCTAGACTCCAAAATATTATCATTAGTGAAAAAAAATCCCAAATGTTCAATAGTATATAATTTTATCTATGTAATGTTTTTGAAATAAAGAAATTATAGAAAATATGAGTTTCATGGTTATTGGGGTTACTGAGGGAATGGTAGAAGTAGGCAGGTGTGTGTATCTAAGAAAGGGCAATATGAAGTCTTACCATAGTGATGAACTAATCTGTATCTTGACTGTATCAATGTCAATAGCCCGGAGGTGATAAATAAGTTACCATTGGAAGAAAATGGATAAAGAGTACATTGGAATTAATCTGTATTATTTACTACAAGTGCATGTGAATTAAATGTTTTAAAAATGAAAAGTGAATGATATAGTTTAGATATTTGTCCCTGCCCAGATCTCATGTTGAATTGTAATTCTCAGTGCTAATGATGAGACCTGGTTGGAGGTGTATGGATCAAGGGGATGGATCATTTATGCTTGGTGTTATCTTTGTGATAGCTCTCATGAGATTTGATCATTTAAAAGTATGTGGCACCTCCCTCCCACTCTCTCTTGTCCTGCTTTCACTATGTGATTTGTCTGCTTCCCCTTCAACTTCTATCATGAATAAAAGCTCCCTGAGGTCTTCCCAGAAGCCAAATGATGGCAGCACCACACTTGTACAGCCTGCAGAATTATCAGCCAATTAAACCTCTTTTCTTATAAATTAACTAATTTTAGGTATTTCTGTGTAACAGTGTAAGGATAATCTAACACAGTTAATTTGAAAATATTGTAGACAGTAGCATTATTCAAAATTACCAAAAGGTAAAAGCAACTCCAATTCATATCGACTGATGAACAGACAAACGCACTGCGATATATGTATACAATGAAATATTATTCAAGCATAAAAGCTATGAAGTGCTGATATATTATACAGCAGGAATGAATCTTGGAAAAATTAAGTGAAATAAACTAGTCACAAAAACCAAATACCATTAGTTACATTTATATAGACATATAATATTATATATATATATATATATGTGTATATATATATATATGTGTATATATATATATATGTGTGTATATATATATATATATATATATATGTGTGTGTTACTGTCCAAGATAGGCAAATACATAAAGACAGAAGGCAGATTAGTGATTGCCAGGGCCAGGGGAGAATGGGGAGTTATTACATTGGTTTTGGAATTTCCTTTGTAGTGATGAAAATGTACTGTAACTAGATGGTGTTGATGGTTGCACAACATTGTGAATATACTCAATGCCACTTAGTTATACACTTTCCAGTGGTTAATTTGGTAAATTTCATGTGTATTTTAAAACACAATAAAAAGAAAAAATAAAATAGAAAGTGAAACATCAATATAATATTAATTTCTGGGTAAGTGGCTTATATTTTTAAATTTATTGTTCTACACTCTTGTACTTTCTGAATATTTTAAATGAGTATATATTAATGTTATTATCATAAAAACTTAAAGAAAAATGGCTGTGCATACACACTAGTATTAAACTTAGCATTTAAATAAAGTTGCAGTTAGTGAAGTGAAAAGAAGAAAAGCTATTTGAAACATACTTTTTATTATGGAAAATGACAAACACAAACAAAACATAGAATAGTGTAATTAGCTTCCATTTACCCATCACCCAGCTTAAATATTCAACAACTCATGAGCAATATTATTTGTTTTAATCCCCACCCATTGAGAAAGCATTAATAAGTGTCATGCTGTGGGTGCAGAGAACACGGATCCTGAAGGTAGACATGTCTATATTTTAACCTCAGTTTCATCATTTATTATCTGACTTGGGAGTCCAGACACATAGAATAAATGCTAGTTCTCTTAATTGATCTGTGAGGGTTTTTGAATGGTTGTATAAACTAGTTCCTCCTCTGTCAAAAATGATAATGTGTTTGTGTGTCATAAGTGAAATGACATGGGTAAAAAGAAACAAAAATATACATGTATTAGTCTGTCCTCACACTGCTAATAAAGTCATACTCAAGATTGAGTAATTTATAAAGGAAAGAGGTTTAATTGACTCAGTTTCACATGGCTGGGAAGGCCTCACAATCATGGTAGAAGACAAATGAAGAGCAAAGTCACATCTTACATGGCAGCAGATAAGAGAGTTTATGTAGGGGAACTCCCCTTCATAAAACCATCAGATCTCATGAGACTTACTATCATGAGAACAGCATGGGAAAGACCTGTCCCCATGAATCAATTACCTCCCACCAGGTCTTTCCTATGACATGTGGGAATTATGGGAGCTACAATTCAAGATGAGATTCAAGTGAAGAAACTGCCAAACCATATCATTTTGCCACTAGCCTTTCCAAAAGTATATGTCCTCATGTTTCAAAACCAATCATGCCTTCTCAACAGTCCCCAAAGTCTTAATTCACTTCAGAATTAACTCAGAAGTCTACAGCCCAAAGTTTCATCTGAGACAAGGCAAGGCCCTTTCACCTATGAGCCTGTAAAATCAAAAGCAAGTTAGTTCCTTCCAAGATACAATGGGCATACAGGCATTTGGCAAATACACCCATTCCAAATGGGAAAAATTGGCCAAAAAAGTGGCTACAAGCCCCATGAAAGTCTGAAATCCAATAGGGCAGTCAAATCTTAAAGCTCCAAAATTATCTCCTTTGACTCCCTGTCTCACATCCAGGTCACACCAGTGCAAGGGGTGGGTTCTCATGGCCTTGAGCAACTCTGACCCTGTGGCTTTGCAGGGTACAGCTCCCCTCCTGGCTGCTTTCATGGGCTGTCGTTAAGTGTCTGTGTCTTTGCCAGGAACAAGATGCAAGCTGTTGGTGGATCTACCATTCTGGGGTCTGGAGGACAGTGGTCCTTTTCTCACAGCTTCACTAGGCAGTGCCCCAGTGGGAACTCTGTGGGGGGTCTAACCCCACATTTCCCTCTGGCACTGCCCTAGCAGAGGTTCTCCATGAGGGCTCTGCCCCTGCAGCACACATTTGCCTGGACAGCCAGAGGTTTCCATACATGTCTGAAATCTAGGCAGATGTTCCTAAACCTCAATTCTTGACTTCTGGGCACCCACAGGCTCACCACCACATGGAAACTGCCAATGCTTGAAGCTTGCACCCTCTGAAGCCACAACCCAAGCTGTACCTTGGCCACTTTTAGCCACAGCTGGAGTAGCTAGGATACAGGGCTCAAAGTCCCTAGGCTGCACACAGCAGGGAGGGTCCTGGGCTCAGCCCATGCAAGCATTTTTTCTAACTAGGCCTTCAGGCCTGTGATGGGAGGGGCTGCCACAAAGGTCTCTGAAATGCCATGGAGACATTTTTCTCATTGCCTTGGTGACTAACATTAGGGTTCTCATTACTATTACAAATTTATGTAGTAGGCTCAAATTCTTTCCCAGAAAATGAGGTTTTCTTTTCTAATGCATAGTCATGCTGCAAATTTTTCGAAGTTTTATGTTTTTCTCCCTCTTGAATGTTTTGCCAGTCAGAAATTTCTTCTGCCAGATACACTGAATTATTTCTCTCAAGTTCAAAGTTCCACAGATTTCTAGGGCTGTGGTAAAATCCCTCCAGTCATTTTGCATAGCAAGAGTGACCTTTATTCCAGTGCCCAACAAGTTCCTCATCTATATCTGAGACCACCTTAACCTGGATTTTATCTTCCGTATCACTATCAGCAGTTCGGCCAAAGTCATTCAATAAGTCTCTAGGAAGTTGTAAACTTCGCCGCATGTTCCTGTCTTTTTCTGAGTCCCCCAAACGGTTCCAACCTCTGTCCGTTACTGAGTTTCAAAGAACTTCCATATTTTCAGTTATCTTTACTTCAGCATCCTACTCTACTGGTACCAATTTACTATATTAATCTGTTCTCCTGCTGCTAATGAAAATATACTTGAGACTGGGTAATTAAAAAGGAGAGCTTTAATTGACTCATAGTTTCACATGGCTGGGGAGGCCTCACAATCATCGCAGAAGACAAAGAGCAAAGTCAAGTCTTACACGGCAACAGGCAAGAGAGCTTCTGTAGGGGAACTCCGCTTTATAAAACCATCAAATCTCAAGAGACTTACTCACTATCAGGAGAATAGCACAAGAAATACCCATCGCTATGATTTAATTACTTTCAACCAGGTACACACACATGGGAATTATTGGAGCTATGATTTAACACGAGGTTTGGGTGGGGAATTATTGGAGCAATGATTTAACATGAGGTTTGGGTGGGGACACAGCAAAACCATATCAATATACAATACAAGTCATCAAATTAATTGTACTGGCTATCTATCTTTTTATAACCTGAGTGAAAGTTAACCAGGAATCTGGATTTTTTTTTTTTTTTTTTTTTTTTTTTTGAGACGGAGTTTCGCTCTTGTTACCCAGGCTGGAGTGCAATGGCGCGATCTCGGCTCACCGCAACCTCCGCCTCCTGGGTTCAGGCAATTCTCCTGCCTCAGCCTCCTGAGTAGCTGGGATTACAGGCACGCGCCACCATGCCCAGCTAATTTTTTTGTATTAGTAGAGACGGGGTTTCACAATGTTGACCAGGATGGTCTCGATCTCTTGACCTCGTGATCCACCCGCCTCGGCCTCCCAAAGTGCTGGGATTACAGGCTTGAGCCACCGTGCCCGGCCTCTGGATGTTTTTAAGCCAAATTTATCTAACTATGTAAAAGCTGTTTGATATACATTTGGGTAGAGTGACATTATGTCTCAGATGGCCTAAGAAGTTCTGTTTGTTCCTGTGATCAGCCAAAAGTATTGTCACAGCCCTCTTTACCTCTCAAATATTCCCAGTTTAAGTGACGCATTTTAAGTTTACCTTATATGTAGAAAATGTAATTTTAGGAAAATAACATTCAGGAGATTTTTAAAATGCAGTAAAATACTTTAAAATGAGTATATGTGCTTTTTTAGACCATGAACTTTTCAATATTGATGAATAATTTTTAAAATAAGTATTTTTATATGTTAACTGAATTTCTCTGATATTCAGCCATAATTTCATTTATATTTTAGAATAGATTTTATGATTCTGGATCATTCCCAAATGACTCTAGTTTGGCATAAATATAAAGCTTTATAGGACTTAACTCTTTTTACAGTGCTCTGATTGCATCCATAATGCCCCTAACTTCCTATCTGCAAAGGCAAGCAGGTTAATTCCCTCATAGGAAAAGGACCATTAAAACCACATGAAAGAGCCCTTGTGGACAAATCAGATTGCTGAACTAACCATAGTACTAATGGCTACTCCATTCAAATAAAAATCTAACTGCTATCAATCATGACCCTAGTGCCCGAAAATTGTAAAGTGTTTTACAATCACCTTTAACAAGCCTGCCTCACATCAACCCAAGGGGCACAAGTTGAAATAGCTAGGTTTTTTTCTAATGTGAAAATATGCTCATTCATTTAATATTTATTGAGTACATTACACATCCCACTTCTATACAAGTCATTAAAAATATGAACATGCATAAGGCAGTGTCCAAACTTAGAGGAGGAGCTCAGTGTGAACTCACAGATTCTGGCTATTTGGAATTTATTTCACCAGCTACAAGTATAAGTTACAATTTATCATTTGTTTTCTAGAATCTGCCATTTTGTTCTTCCATATCTTCAAGAAATACTGAGTGCTGACACTGTTCCAGGCACTATTCTGGATACTACAAATACAAGAAGGCCCTGTTCTCATGCCGTGAATGGATTAGAGGGGGGGCACAGAAAATTTAAGCAAAGAAACAAATATACAACATGTCAGGTGGTAACAAGTGTTATGAAAAGAAACTGACTCAGAGTAAAAGGAAATAGAGCTTGATGAGAGGGAGGAGTGGATTATTCCATATTGGGTGGATAGGGAAGAATTTTTTTCAAAAGAAGCCTTTGAGAAGAGACATGAAAAAGATATTATTGATATAAAGAGAATTCCAGGCAAAAATATGGCTTGTATATTCCCCACAATATCAAGGAGGCCAGTGTAGCTGGAGAGTGAACTAGGAAGATTGTGATAATCTTGTGGTGAGGTCAGAGGGAGGAAGGGAGGCAGGACAAACTATATACCACCTGCGAGGCATTCATGAAAACTGGATTTTGTTCTAAGTGTGCTTGAAAACAATTACCTATTTTGAGAAGAGAAGTGAGATGCTTTAGGTTTTGAAAGAATCACCCTGGCTGCTGTGTTGAGAATGACTGTAGGAGGGCAAGGGTCGAAATAGGTAGACCAGTTAGTACATTTGGGGAATAACTGAAGCAAGTAATTGATGGTGGATTGAACTAGGATATTAGCAGTAGAGCTGCAGAAAAATGGTTGAGTTGGGGGTAGAATCTGAAGATAGAGACCATATGACTTGCTAAACAAATTGGACATATTTGTAAAAGTATACATTTTTCCTTGAGAAAAATTAACTTGCCACTTACTGAGATGGGGAAGACTGTAAGAGTAGAAGGCTGTGAGACAGAACTCAGGATTTGGGCAATGGATATATTAGGTTTGTGTTTAGACATCTACATGGAAATGTAGAATAGGCAGTTGACTATGTGCATCTAGAGTCTGAGTAAGAAATCTGTGTTGAAGACAAAGATTTTAGAATCCTCAACATATACATGGCCTTTAAAGTCATGAGACTGGATATATTGAACCAGGAAGTATGTTTAGATGTTTGAAAGATTGAAAAGAAATAGACATTAATTGTACAAGAGAAACCAGAACAAAGTAGTGCATCAGATGCTAAGTAAAAAAGGTATTTAAGAAAGAAAATGTAATCAATTATGCCATAGGCCACTTTCTGCATCTAATAATCACTTACTTTTAAGTCTTTTTTTTTCCTAGGCACTATTCTAGGTGCTTGAGAAGTAAAGCTGAAAAAATACAGTTCTTTTCCTGGGGGTATTTCAGTGTGGAAGATGGCCAAATAAGATGACCATGTTGATATATTGTGAATAGTGCTAAAAGAGTCACATGCAAAATTTACCAGGGGAACATGTGCCTTCTGTTATGTGGCTTTCCTATTAAACTCTCAGAGGCAAGTGATTGGAGTGAACAAATCTTTTGTATTAGTATACTGCATTGATTGATTGCTGCAAGAGATGTACTGATTGACATTCTAGGTTTTATTCTCTAATAGGTCAGTTAAGTATAAGCCAAATTTCTTGGGAGATATTTTTCAGACTAGGCAAGGTTTGTTATAATCATGAAAGAGATTGGTATTAATACTCTTTTACTTTGTATTCAAACTAGAATTGTACATTCAGAAAAGTATTAAAATACATGTTAGGATAGCTATATGGAAGCACCAGACTCAGACTAGCATTCTTTATCTAAAGCAATTGTGGTACCCTAAGGACACTTCCCAGAGGATGTGAGAATGGACCAGCAGAATTAGCAATATACACAGCTTCCAAGGAAAGCTGCTTATTTGCTTAAGTAACTTGACTGTTTTGATTCATTTCATTCAAATGATCAATTCACTTATGAAATAATCATTTGCTTGGTTTTATTTACTTGCTCATAGATAAAAGGACCACATAATTGACTTAGTTAATTTATTTAATTAAATAATCCTTTGCTTGGTCTTCAGGTCACAGTGCATACTCTTTAGTGTGTCAGAGCTTTTCATCAGAGAGTTGAGTAGAGTATTTCAAATAACATACTCTAGAGTCATACTGCCTTGGCTTGAATCCTGATTTCATTGTTCACTGATTGAGTGACCTTGGAAAAATTACGTGACTTCTCTATCCATTAGTTTCTTCATCTGTAAAATGGGGGTAATAATAGAACATGACTCAGAGGGTTATTGTTAGTAGTAATCTGTTACTTATATGCAATGTACTTAACACGTCATTTGGGGCATAGGAGTGCAATGTAAGTGTTTGCTATTATCATCTGGCTCCAATCTACTGGTCTGGACTCAGTGGCTGCCACTTATACAAACATCCAGCATCCCTCCAGCCAACCAAAGCTGCTTAAATAGAAGGACAGAGAGAGAACAGCCAGGAGGCTGTTTCACTGATCCAAGCAAGAGTTGATGGTCCCAGTGGAGATAGAGAGAGAAGTAGATTGACTTGGATTATATTTTGAAAGTTGAGCTGACAATATCTTCTAATACATTACATGTATAGGGTAAAAGCATGAGAAGTAAACCAAACAAACCAGCAAACAAACAAAATGATTTCTAGCTTTTGGGCTGGACTAATTGGATGGAAGTCTGGGAAAAGAGCAGGAATTCTACTTAGAACATGTTATAGATTTTAACCATTTCCAAGCAGAGATGTTAAGTAGGCAGTTGGATAACACATCTGGAATTCAGAGAAGTCAGTGCTGCAGACATAAATTTGGGAATCATCAGTATATAGATACTATTTAAAGTTCAAAGCCATAGGTATAGCTGAGATGATGTAGGGGCTGATATATCTGATGATTGTCATGAAGATTATGTGAGTAAACTAATGTGACATATTTGGCAAAATTACTGCACATAGTAAAGGTGCAATATATGATAATTATTGCTATAATTATGATTATGAAGAATAATTTATTGTAATGATAGAAATTATGGGAAACCTTTGTCGTTATTTAGAGATCTATCTCCACACCTTTATTTTATCCTGGCACATGTAGAAACTGATAACATTTGCACAACTACTGGGGTGAACACCACTGCTTGAAGTACCTGACTCAGGGGTTGCCCACCTTCCTCCATATATGTGAATGTAAGAATCTTTGGCTGTAGTATTCTATTCTTATTACAGCACTGCATCAAACTAATTTATCTAGTCTACAGCCTTGATACTAAAGCATGGTGCATAGACTAGCAGTGTGGGTCTTGTTTTTGTGTGCATAATCTTGGGCTCAGTAAAACTGAATCTGAATTTCTACAAGACGCCCAGGTGATTCCTGTGTACTTACTTTATAGTTTCAGAAGCTGATTTATGAGATTATTGCACAAATCATAAGTAATTTACATTCACTGAAACGGATATATGGAATGACAAACTTGAAATAATTATTTCTTCTTTATTTCTTTCCACACAAAGGGAGGATGTATATTGTGTCGATTGTGTGCTGGGCACATGGAGAAATTTGCAACAGGGTTGTTTTTGCATTGGTAGACTTCTTTGTAATGTGAAAAGCTCTGGGGTTCATTGTTTGTTTAATTAAGCAATTTCCATTTTACAAGGGCACTTTATACCCACATTGTGGCCATGCTTATATGTGATGAATAACCTGGGACTATCTCTTAACCTTGCAGCTATGACAGTTGATCTCAGGGATAGAATTCATGGTGGGAAACTTGACACCTCTCTTTGGGCCACACTAATGGTTGCTGCTGAACTGAGTAAATTCCACTTGGCCTGGGATAGTGACTCTGAAGCCCATTGAAGAAATAAGGCTGTCAGCTAAATTTGATTTAGATAGAAGGGAAATATGGTTAATTCAGGCCTCCACCAAAACTAATTTCTTCCCTAATCAAGGTTTTATTTTTTAATTACTCACTTAATTTTATTATTCAAATTTTAATTTGTCCCATATAAATAATGCCAAAGGCTAGGTTACCTTGTGTGAAAATGACCCACTTATATTTTTAATATGTGAAACATTTTTAAAAATCAAGCTTATAGTTTTAATTACATTATTATTGTTAATATTATTATTTACTTTGGGAATGTTCAAACTTGCTACTGTAGCAAGTGGAATCCTGGAGTCTTACCCATTCTTGAGTGGGTGTGGCCTGACTCACCTTACAACAGCAGGTACTGAGCCAGTGAAATTCTTCCATTAGACATTCCAGAGAAAAAGGACAGGTTCAAGAACCAAAGAGAGTTCAAATGAAGCATTATCCCAGAAGGAGAGATGGAAGCTGCATAGAAGGTTTCCTGGTCTGTAACTGAAAATAACCCAAGGGGCAAGAAGGAAAGATATCTGCTTGAAAATATTTCTATGTGGGTTGAGGCAGAACTTGGAGATAACCTTATGCTTTCAATCTTAAGAGAAAATCTACCACTGACTCTAATACCCACAGCCTTGCCCATATATGGCCAAGGGGTTTTCAGAGGCCAGAGAAGGTATTTATATAAGACAGAACTAACTCATCTTTGAGTTCAGTCTTTCCAGGGTTTAATCTGTGATACGATTTGGCTGTGTCCTTAGCCAAATCTCATCTCAAACTGTGGTTCCCATAATCCCCATGTGTTGTGAGGGGACCTGGTAAGAGGTAATTGAATTATGGGGGAATTTTCCCCATGCTATTCTCATGATAGTAAGTTCTCATGAGATCTGATGGTTTCATAAACACCTGGCATTTCCCCTGCTGTCACTCATTTTCTCTCCTGCCACCCTGTGAAGGGGTGCCTTCTGCCATGATTATATGTTTCTTGAGGCCTCCCCAGCCATGATGAACTGTGAGTCAATTAAACCAATTTTCTTTGTAAATTATCCAGTCTTAAGTGTTTCTTCACATCAGAGTGAGAAGGGACTAATCCAGTAAATTGGTGCCACAGAAAGTGGGGTGCTGCTATAAGGATACCCAAAAATGTGGAAGTGACTTTGAAACTTGGTAACAGGCAGAGGTTGGAACAGTTTGGAGGGTTCAGAAAAAACAGTAAGATGTGGGAAAGTTTGAAACTTCCTAGAGACTTGTTGAATGGCTTTGACCAAAATGCTGATAGTGATATGGATGATGAAGTCCAGGTTGAGATGGTCTCGGATGGAGATGAGCAACTTGTTGGAAACCATAGTAGAGGTCATTCTTTCTATGCTTTAGCAAATGGACTGGTGGCTTTTTGTCCCTGCCTTGGAGATCTGTGGAACTTTGAACTTAAGAGAGATGATTTAACGTGCCTGGTGGAAGATATTTCTAAGCAGCTAAGCATACAAGAGGTGAAAGAGCATGAAAGTTTGCAAAATGTGCAGTGTGAAAGTGCAGTAGAAAAGAAAAACTTTCTGTGAAAAAATTCAACCCTGCTGCAGAAATTTTCATAAATAATAATGATCCAAATGCTGGTCACTGAGAGAATGGGCAAAATGCCTCCAGGGCATGTCAGAGACATTTGTGGCAGGTCTCTCATCACAGGCCTGGAGGTTTAGGAGAGAAAAATGGTATTCTGGGTCAGGTCCAGGGCTTCCTTGATGTGTGCAGCCTAAGATTTGGTGCCCGGTACTTCAGCTACTCCAGCCATGGCTAAAAGAGGCCAAGGTATAGCTCAGGCCATTGTTTCAGAGGGTGCAAGCCCCAAGCACTCACAGTTTCTAAGCTGTGTTGGGTCTGTGAGTACACAGAAGACAAGAATTGACATTTGGGAACCTCCATCTAAATTTCAGAGGATGTATGGAAATGCCTGGATGTCCAGGTAGAAGTTTACTTCAGCAGCAAGGCCCTCATGAAGAACCTCTGCTAGAGAAGTAGAGAATAAAAATGTGGAGCCAGAGCCCTTCCATGGAGTTCCTACTGGAGCACTTCCTAGTAGAGCTGTGAGAAAAGGACTACCACCCTCCAGACCCCAGAACGGTAGATCCACTGACAGCTTACCCCGTGAGTCTGGAAAAGATACAAACACTCAATGCCAGATGTGAAAGCAACCAGGAGGAAGAAGTACCCTGCAAAGCCACACGGCTGGAGCTGCCCAAGGTTGTGGGAGCACACCTCTTCCATTAGCATGATCTGGATGTGACACATAGAGTCAAAGGACATCATTTTGGAACTTTAAGATTTAATGACTTTCCTATTGGATTTTGATCTTCCACGTGGCCTGTAGCCCTTCTTTTCTCCAACTTGGAATGGATGTATTTACCCAATGCCTGTACTCCCATTGTATCTAGAAAGTAACTAACTTCCTTTTGATTTTACAGGCTCATAGGAGGAAGGGATTTTCCTTGTCTCACATGAGACTTTGGACTTGGATGTTGAGTTAATGCTAGAATGAGTTAAGACCTTGGAGGACTGTTGGAAGGGTATGACTGTGTTTTCAAATGTGAGGACATGAGATTTTGGTGGGGCCAGGGTTACAATGATATGGTTTGGCTCTGTCCTCACCAAAAACCTCATTTTGAATTGTAGTCTCCATATTCCCCATGTGTGATGGAAGGAACCTGGTGGGAGGTAATTAAATTATGGGGGCAATTTTTCTCATGCTATTCTTGTGATAGTAAGTTCTTACAAGATCTGATGGTTTTCTAAGGTGCTTCCCCCTTCCTTCAGCTCCCATCCTTATCCTTCCTGCCATTCTGTGAAGAAGAACGTGTTTGCTTCCTCTTCTTCCATTATTGTGTCAGTTTCCTGAGGCCTCCCTGGCCATGCTGAAGTGTGAGTCAATTAAACCTCTTTCCTTCATAAATTTCCCAGTCTTGCGTATGTTCTTATAGCAGTATGTAAACAGACTGATACAATCTGTATGTTCCATACAGTATTATGGCTATCTGCCATATAATGTTTGTGGTAATATGTTAGAGGGTTTAAAGGATCACAGGTTGCATGTGAAAGAAATTGAGAATCATATACCTGGTTCTTGTCAGGCTGGTATGTGATATATTCAGGTGGGCTTGCATGAGCAAAACTCATCATTGCCAATATTGATGAAGGAGGCTTACTGAGCAAAGGAAACTCAGCAAGAGACGGCTCTGGACACAAGAAAAGCAAGCCACCAGCTCACTATGTGATTGTGGACCAGGTGCTTCTTCTCTTAGAGTCTTATTTGGCCTATTTGTAAAAAACAGTGTGGACTAAATGAATTCAAGTGGCCCTACTGGTTGAGACATTCTATAATCCTAGCCAAGCTGGCAATGTCAACCTGAATTTTAGAAAATGTCACGTCAAAAATTTTTTGAAATTGTTATACAACCTGATATGTTTTGGCTATGTCCCCACCCAAAATCTCATCTTGAATTATAATCCCCATAATCCCCATGTGTCAAGGGTGAGACGAGGTGGAGGTAATTGTATCATAGGGGCAGTTCTCTCATTCTGTTCTTGTGATTAAGAGTGAGTCTTACAAGAACTGATGGTTTTATAAGTGTCAGGCATTTTCCCTGCTTGCACTCATTCTCTCTCTTGCAGCCCTGTGAAGAAGATGCCTGCTTCTCCTTTGCCTTTCACCATGACTGTAAGTTTCCTGAGGCCTCCCAAGCCATGCAGAACTGCTAATCAATGAGTGCTTCCTTCATCAATTACCCAGTCTTGGCTATTTCTTCAGAGCAGTGTGAGAACAGACTAATACACAACCAAAATTTCAACCAATATTATTCTCAAAATGTTTCTTTTTTGAAGCATTCACCAAAGGAAAAGAGATGCAGGGTATGAGAGTCATAGAATTCTGAATTGGGAGACTTTGAGAAGGAGAAATCAAATAAAGTCCTGGGTCTGGTGTTCCATCCCCCTGAAGCACTCTAGGCTCTAACCTAGAAAATGTGAGGGGAAAATTATGAGAGAGGGTTCTTCATGTTTACTTTACAGTGCTCTGCAGACAACCTTCTGTCACCATAACCAATTAGAAACAATCAGTAATCAGCATTATTGAGAAGAAATATTTCTATGTTGTGAATAAACAAAATCAAATAAAAACAACTAGGCATTTTAAAGTACCTATAGGAATTTAAAGACAGTGGTTGACGTGCTCTCTAATTGGCTATTTTTGTTAACTGTACATGGTCAGTAATTTCCATTTCTGTAAAAATATTGTTTTTTTTTTTCAGGACATATCACCCTAATTAATTTTTTTTTCTCCTAATACTTAAAAAAACATAAATTTAAATCACTGAGCAAATTTCCTATTTCAATTAATTTTCATACAAGGGAGAAATCATAAAACTATAATGTGAAATTGAATAACAATGAAATGACTAAGATCTAGTAAAATAAAATGTAAATATTGAACATGCTTCAGTTTTCCGTATCAAGTAGTTAAAAATAACATTAACTCATAATTATGGTACAAACTACAAAAACCTATTAGCTAAAACTTCGGGTAAGACTTGAAATAAATAACATCTGTTTACATAACTTCAGTTTCAGAAAGGTGTTGGAATTCCAAGAAAAACTGCACCATCAGCCTTTTTATATTGGTCTTCTAAAAGTTCTTTACTCCTAGATGGGCAATATAAGTAGATCAATTTTAGGCTTGAAATTGGAAGATCTGTTTGAATTTCTGCTCTACCACTGATCTTGGCTGTGTAACCTCTGAAAGATGACTTAACATTTCAATTTTTCATTTCCTCGGTTATAAAAGCTGGAATAATATATATTTCATGGGGCAGTCATTTATTAAGATATAATTAAAGGTGTTTCCATATAGTAAAACATTAGAAAATCATTGAGTAGTGAATCTGTTATCTAATACTGAGTAACAGACCATACTAATTCTTAGTGGTTTAAAACAACAATGGTTTTACTCATTCTCACTCTTTCTGAGCTTCCAGAATTTGGGAAGGACTTAGGTAGGCAATTCTGGCTTAAAGTTTATCATGTAGTCTTAGTATTTCTCCATGTGTTATCTTCATATGGGCTAGTTTGGGCTTCCTAAAAGTATGCCAGCCTCAGAGGAGTTCCATTGTTTACATGATTGCTAGCATCACCCATATTAGGCAGAAGGGCATGGCATTTTATACCTTAGTTTTGGAAGCTGCATAACGTCTCTAGTGGTCAAGGCAGTCACAAAAATCCAAGTTCAAGGGATGGGGCCTTATGCCACACATTTACTTTCAAAGAGTGTTAAAGTCATTTAGTAAGAAGTACACAGCATATACTGCTGTGATCATTCTTAGAAAATGCAATCTTCCACATATGGTATTGAACCATAACGTTGCATCATTATTGCTAGTCTGATTTATAAGATACTTTTTTTTGAGACAGGATCTCACTCCATTGCCCAGGCTGGAGTGTAATGGCATGATCACAGCTCACTGCAGCTTTGAACTTCTGGGCTCAAGCAATCCTCCCACCTCAGCCTCCCAAAGTGTTGCATAAGTCACTGTGCCTGACTTGATTTATAAGATACTTTGACTACTCATTCTCCAATAAAACCACTCCCTCAAGGTAACTATTTCATTGACTAATTTAGAATAAAATTAACATATGGCAGCATCGTCTTTCAGGTAGCAAAGAATATTATTTAATACTATATGGGACATTGGCTCTTCATCAGACGATATTCCACGTGTGTTATGTATATTATTTAAATCCTTAATTTGATTTTGTAAAGTATGAAATATTCTCATTGTATTACAGAGTGTGAGATTCAGAGAGATTTACTTGCCCAGGTCACAGAAGTGAAATTTGGATCTGTACCTCTTACTACTTTAGTGCATGGCCTGTCTATTAGCAAATACTTAAATAATGCTTGACAAGTTCCAAACACTCTGACACACACAAATACAGAAACACACACACACACACACACACACACACACACACAGTCTTAATCTTCACTCAACTTTATACAGACTAATATTATCTCCATTCCATAGATGAGAAAAATGAAGCACAGAGAAATTACATCATTTATCCAAACCCAGATAGCTAGTAAATAGTGGAGCCTGATTTCACACTAAGATCTATGTGACTCCAAAATTGTTCTAGAATCATTAAGATATTAACAATTTAGCATAAATTGGCTTCTCAACTGATTTTTCCTTTTTGTTTGGAGAGATGGGTTTACACTGGGCATTTGGCAGGAGAAAAAGGCATGAGGAGATTAAAGGGACTCTTTTGCCTTTTGACTGAGAGTGGTCACAGTGTTGGTAGTGGCATGGGAGGACAGGCAAAGCACAACAGCCAAGATCTGCCTACTCCCCAGTTTTCCTAGGGTGGACTCTTAATAAGATGTTGACTATAAAACTCATTTAAATCATTGTATAGGCAAAACACATTTTCTATGGTAAAATGGAAAAATATAGATCTCAATCAAACATGGTGTATTTCTGCTAATTTCTGTCAGATGGAAGCCAGACATATGCATTTATTCTTATTATGAAGGCATTTATAAATCAAGCTCCAAGTCTTTTTGCTTTATTTTAGTTGAACAAAAGCAATATCACACAGAAGGTCCTTGCCCTTATTGTTTCTAGTGCAGGGTAAGAAAAAAGTCAATATTTGCATACTTTTATTAAAACAAGAAACCTCAAATTTCACTAGAAAGTAAGCGATTCATTTAATGACAGTTACACACTGAATGTTGTATTATGCTGCATATTCACAGTGACTTTTTCAGCATGTGTGACACTGCAGCTGTACTAGTTTCTTTTAGAATCATCTTTCAACAAAATTAGCTGTATGATGTCAGGCAAAGCACATAAATTGTCTGAATTTCAATTTACTAAACTGCAAAATAGGGTTAATAAAGCCATAGGAGGCTGGGCGCAGTGGCTCACACCTGTAATTCCAACGGTTTAAGAGGCCGAGGTGGGCAGATCACCTGAGGTCGGGAGTTTGAAACCAGCCTGGCTAACATGGTGAAACCCCGTCTCTACTAAAAATAAAAAGATTAGCCAGGCCTGGTGGCAAGTGCTTATAATCCCAGCTGCTATGGAGGCTGAGGCAGGAGAACGAGTTGAATCCAGGAGGCAGAGCCGAGATTGTGTCACTGTACTCAAGCCTGGGCAACGATGTAAGACTCCATCTCAAAAAAAAAAAAAAGAAAAGGCCGTAGGATTTATATAAAAAGAAAGTGTAAGTTATAAAGTGCATATGGCTTGCAAGCAAGGTTTGTTATGATATTAATTCATATTAGAAGATTTATCTTCATTTGGAAAGTACACAGAAGTATTACTATTCATTCAAAAGAACATTTATTGTTGTCTACTATGTGCTGACTATAGTTCTAGGTGCCTAAGATGAATCATGAGCAAAACACAACAGTTCTATTCTCATTGAGTTTTTATTTTAGTGAGGAAAGTAGAATGTAGGTCAACAAGCATATCAGATGTTGGTGATGGGTGTAGGAGGGAAATAAAGGATAAGGAGAGGGTGAAGAGAGTTGTGGTGAGGAAGTTACATCTGTGGACTGGATGAGGGAAGGGTACTTGTTTATATAATTACTGAAGACCTCTACTGTAAGAAACCATTGGAAATAAAGAAAATCTGAGAATTTTTTATCATGGTTTTGAGATGATCCCAAGTAATGGAAATGGATCCCAAGTAATAATGGATCCCAATTTGAGATGATCCCAAGTAATGGAAACAATGATAATTATTATAAACTATTATTATAAAGACATGCAGTATTGGTTTAAAAAATTCAAAAGAGTGGTCATTAGTTTTACATTAGACTTCTTTAAATAATAAAAATTTTTCTTAATAAATAATGCTTTTTTCCATTTTGCTTATTTAGAACAGGCATGGTGTTTTCTTTCCTCTTCATAGTGAAATATGAAAAGTTCCCCTTATTTCCTTTACAGGGTGTGTGACAGGGGAGTGGCTCACTTCTTTGGTGCCCTACAATTCAAACCCCTAGGGGGAGCATGGACATGGGCAGGTTGTGGGGAGCATGTCCTCCGACCCCATGGCAGCATCTAGGGTTGAGTGGTTTCAGCTCCCGCAGCCCCAGTGGGTGTGTGTTACAGTGTGCTCTTTCAGCTTAGCCATCTGCAGGTAGCTTGTGTTAATTAGTTCAATTGGACCCTCTGCTCTATCACAGAAAGGACAGAGGGTTTTCTGTATCCCAGGTTCTTGACTTGATGTACCAGAAAAATTGGATCACACTTGGGGTTGGAGGATGAGTGCAAGGTTTTGTAGGTTTTATAAGGGGAGGTAACTCTCAGCAAGGTGAATGGAGAGGCCAGAAGGGATCAGATGGAGAAGGAAGGTGGTCTTCCCCTGCACTCGGGACACCTAGTGGCTGGACTGTCCTCTGATTGAACTCCCGTCAGCATCCACATCGTTCCGCCTTCAATGGCCTGCTGGCATCTGTCAGTGTGTTCTTCTGCCAGTGTGTTCTTATTGACGTCTAGCTGTTTGGGTCTGTGGCCACTAGGGTCTTGGTGTTTTTATAGGTACAGGATGAGGGGCATGGTGGGCAAGAGGGGTCTTGGAAAATGCAACATTTGGGCATAAAAACAGGAGTGCCCCTCCTCACTTAGGTCCCTGGTCATAGGTCCATAGGTGGAGCCTTCACCAGAAACACTGCCCTTTTTACTCCGCACTTCCCTACCACACTCCTGTATCAATACCTATGATTTGCTTAGTATCTTCTACATACCTTACATATTACATGCATTATCTCTTGAAACAACAATGATCTTGAAGGGTGAGCATCGTTATATTCAGTATAGGTGTTTCTAAAAACTATTTTTAATTATCAAGTTTCATCCTTAAAACAACCTGGGACTGAAATATCTCTAAATTAATTTTAAACAGAAGAAAATACTTTTGGAAATAATGTACTCCAAGGTTGCACACCCAGTAGGTGGCAGAAACTAAATGTGAACATATCTTTTCTGACTCTAACGTCGCTGTGCTTTTCCTCTGCAACACGCCGCCTCTCATCCCTAGTTAATTACAATGAAATACCTATCTATTGGAATATGTTACATCAGTTCCAATATCCAGTCAGGTTTTCACTCCCTGCTTTGTGGCTTCTGAAATAGGTTTAACAAGAACTGAGACCTAGCCATGGATAATTAAACCATAATGGTTAATGAAGTGGAACTTAGGGCTTTCTGCATTCCAACCAGAATCTTTGAACATGACATCAATTAAAGAAACTACTACAGCTTCTTCAATATCATATTTCTTATTTCTTCTTGGTTAGTGCAGAATGTCCTTTCTGATCTTTGCAAAATGCAGGAGGCTTTCTCTTGGCAGTGATGGGAGTCAGTAAAGTGATATGAACACACACACATGCACATACATATTTACGTTATATTTATAATATACAACATTCTTCCTCACGTTAAAGAGAAATGTATTCAATGACATTTGTTAAAGATGTCAAAGGCAAACTGTAGTCAAGTGGGAGATAGGGAGAGATACAGGGACTACAGCAATGTGATCTTGCTGTGGGGAAGAAAGTTTAGACTCAACTTCTAGTCCAACAAGTTCAAGTGGGGATTTATAACCAAGAAGCAGAGTAGATGTCAACGGATGGAACATTATTGAGAGGAAACATTAGAGGTAAGAGAGATTCTTGTTATAACAATTTAACAGAATTCTTGCTTAAGGCAGGTCAGTTTAATACAATAACAAGGGTGGTCAGATACCAAGGGTGGCAGATTTTCTACAAAGTGCTTAAGCAAAGTTCTTACTCAAACTGGATTCATTAAAGACAGAAAGAGAAGCCTAAGTTTGGGCTTAGTCAAGCAGACAACTTAGAGGAGAGGAGCCTGATTCAAGTTTTGGGTGAAAGAGAGTCTTTATCACTTGCCAACATCCCCCATGTTTAATTAATCATTAAGTCCTGCCAATTCTGCCTCTAAAATACTATTTCATTTTCCACAATCACCACCTTAGTTTAAGCCATCACCATATCTTCTCAACTACTGTAGTAATCTTCTTCCTAGCTGACCTTCCAGTTTCCCCACGTATCCCTTTCAGGTCATCTTTTACACAGCAGCCAGAATGATCTCTTGAAAACACAAATCTAAAGACCAAGACTCTAATGTAATTTACGAAGTTCTGGATGCTCTGAACCCTGCTAATCTGTCAGCACCATATGCAGACATTTTGCATCTATGTGGCTATTTTTATTCACCATTGCATTCCCATTGTCTAGCTTAAGTTGTGACACAGAGCATATATTAAAGGCACATACTCTGTAAACAGTTCTTAAATGAATAATTTTTTTTTTTTACAGTTTATGCATTCACCATGTCTGTCCTGGTGGTCATGTTGGACTAAAACATGGGCTCTGTCTCCCTAATTGCTAGGAAAAATATGGAGGAGAGTAACTTTAACACACAAAGCTGTAAGGCAAATATTAAGTCAAGGCATCTTTAAAACCCCAATTTTGCATGTTAATTTATTTGAGACATTTTCTAGGTAGCACTCTATTCCACATTTAAAAAGAACTGGCTTAAGTCAGGTTGGATCTGGAGGAGTATTTTTATACGGATCAAACTAGATTTGTAAGCCTGCAGCCAGACATTATTGAAAACCAGTCATTATCTTTCCCTATCCTGGACACTTTAACCAGTAGAACTAATCTATTTCTGGCAACATTATCTCCCGGATTTTCCCAGGGCACCATCCTCTGTCACTCACGACTTGCTGTCTTTTGCTCTAATCTTCTCAGGAAAACTGAAATCTTTGGTTCCCATAATGTAGCGCTGAGTTGAGCTTATAACCTTTTATGTTCTCATTACCATTAGAGATTTACTCCTCTAGTAGTAGACTGGGAAGTTTCTTCAGGAGCCTGTGTGGTCATTGCCCTCTGGCTCCATACATGACAGCTCTGGACAAAATTCTGGCCTGCTGTTTTACCCTGAGAAAGTGACAGCTATATCATCTAGATAGCATTCACAGCTTCACCTAATTTTATTCATCATTATGAAGATAAAAATGATCTTGATTGAACAGTGCATCTGAGGATATAATCACCAAATCTGAATGAGCAACCCAGTCACTAATGTAACACTATTTAATAAAATATTTCCTACACTTCAATTTATTTGAAAATTAACATATTAGCCAGAAATAAGAAGTATCACTGAATTTCCGTTCAATTTGACTTGCAAAAATCACTAAGTTTTCCAAGAAAATGGCTCTGGCTTAAGGGTCCCCTTTAATATTCTAAATATATAATTTCTTCTACCTCCATGGAATCCAGGTATATAGCGCTTGAGGTCATTTTCCACCAAATCCTAGATTATTCTCCAAGGAGTTCTCATAGTCCCGAATCCAGCTGTGCACACTTACACTTGAAATGGCCTACTTTCAACTTTTGCATTTGTGATCCTTTAGGGAGAGATTCCTCAGGTCAGAAAGCACTAGTCAATCTACTGGATGATAACTCATATCTAAGACTTCTACTTACTGCTGCCATTTTGGATCTTAAGATGATTTTCTTAGCAATCTGAGAGATATTCTGACAGCAAACCTGTGATACAGCATTTTCTTTTAATATTTTGGCATCCACCACCAGTCTTTTCAGAACACAAATTGGAATTTTCCTCTGGACAGCAGCCTCCTCTTCTCACTGTTCATGTGGACAGGCCAGCTTAGACATATTCAGAATACTGGTGTCCCAGGGCATTGATTTTGATTCAGGGATGGGTACATAATTTAGGCCAAACAAATAAAATGCACTCTTTGGACTTTTGCTTCTCCCAATGAGAGAGACATACTCATATTTATTTTGGGTTTGGATATGTGAGGTATATAAACTGGGAGGCGTGGAGAGCCTTGCAATTAGGAAAGCAAAGGCTGAATAAGAAAAGGGCTGATGCTAAAGAAGACAGACCCAGGAGATGGAGTGAGTCTCTGCGCAGGTAACCTGAATAGACCCAAGTCTCAAGCCGGGTTGACCCCTAGAGTCTTCAGTTACGGAAACAAAGGCAGTCCCTTTATTTGTGTAAGCCAGTCAGGGGTATGTATTTTTCACATGGAATTGTAAGAATCCTTGCTAATTCAAAACTATTTTATATCTTTAAATTCTTCCAATGCATCTTGGAACAGTGTATTCTCTGCATAAGAAACCATGTCAGGTTATCTGCCTTGACTGTGAATACCAGCATTCATCCATGCATACATCAGACTTCTTATGAGGCATCTATCTCTAATTTTGTTCACTTACTAGCTACATAAAGTTGTTGTAATGCTCGAATGCTCAACATTTTATTATGAAAAATTTCAAACATACACAGAAGAGTTAAAAAATTTTACAGTGAATGATGATAAATAAACTCACTATGTAGGTTCTATGATTAATATTTTACTGCACTTGATTGATCTCATATCCATCCCTGTATCCATCCCACAATCCATCTCATTTTTTGATGCATTTCAAATGTAATTGCAGGCATCATTATACTTTGCACTAAATAGCTTGCATACAGCTCAGTGGTTAATTCAATGAAACATTTGGCAAGGCACCCTCCCTGGGTATAGGTTTTTGCATATGTAAAAAAATGCAGGTGTTATTTTAGATGACCTCCTAGTGCCCTTCTTTACAGCTCTGACGTTATGTAGTTCTATGATATTTACCTTTTTAATTGATTGACATGCTTGTATAAAAATGCCTTCTTGTTTGATTCAAAAAGGATTAACACAGAAAATATACTTTGCTTACCTATGGGACATTTACCTAACGAAGTCTGTTTGCTTACAATAACCCCATTAACCAGGAAGTCTGTTTGCTTTACAGTAACCCCATTAACCAGTCTTTGGTGATTCTGAGTAAAACAGATGTTTTCAGGGGTAGAGTGGAGAAAAAAACAAAGTATGAGATCGATATTTTCAAAATTATGGAAAGACTGGAGTCTTATCCAGAAAACAAGAGAAATTAACATGCCATTGAAAATGACTTCTAATGAAAGTTAACCTCTGCTAGTTCTGGGGGAGGGAGATCAAAAGTGTGATGACTAGACAGCAGAAAAGTAGAAGTCAGAGGTCTGAAGCTGCTGAACCTGATACCATTATCCCTTGTTTAATTTATGTTGGGCCATTTCTGCCAGATAGCCTTTTAGACTGATGGTCTTGATGGATGAAGAAAATGGCTTAAAACAAACAAACAAAAAATGCATAAAAGCCTGTCTACAGAGAAGAGGCTATTTCCAGGAACAAGGAGCAAAAGGGAGAACACTCAAACATAGCTTCTTGTGGGAAGCAACCAAACCAAATAGAGACTGCAACCCTATCTCACTGTGGACAGCCTGCTCTGCTATGCTAGTGACAGCTATATCATCTAGATAGCGTTCACAGCTTCATCTAATTTTATTCATCATTATGAAGACAAAAGTGATCTTGACTGAACAGTGCATCTGAGGATATAATCACCAAATCTGAATGAGCAACCCAGTCACTAATGTAACACTATTTAATAAAATATTTCCTACACTTCAATTTATTTGAAAATTAACATATTAGCCAGAAATAAGAAGTATTTCTTATTTCCAACTTTCCATTCCTTTGGAGACCCCTAAAATGGCATCTTCAGCAGGGATGCAAATAAGTCACTGTGGCTCCGGGGAGTAGGGGCTGTTGCCATCTGCTGTAAGTCTAATTACCACTGAAGCCACCTTAGACTGAGCCTCCTCCCTGGATCCTACTCTTTTGACTGCAAAGATTGCTCTGGATTATTTTAAATAATTCTGGCCAAAATCAGAATATAAGTGAAATTGTTCATAACTGTAATCAACTTCCATAAAAACGCCTCTTATATACAACTTTCAACATTTACCTACAAGTGTGAAACAGGAGGGCCATAAACCTTTCTTGGGATGACCTTTACGTATACCAGGTGGCCAGTACCATTACGTGCCGAACAGTATGGAAACTCTTATGTGTGTTTGGGATGGAAGAATTTGGATTAAGATGTGACGTCTGGGTATTTGGTCACAGTTCATCAGTTTCAGATCTAAACTAGGAAGAAGTAGCTATTCACATGCCATTTGTATGATGGAAATAATACTGTGGAAAATCTAAAAATACTCAGGAAAACTGCATCTCAAATAGTATTTTTCCTTTTCTATTGTAATACTCAATTGCTTATGATGAAGGCTCATTAAATATTTTAGAACCTAAGTCTCAAGCATATTTGAAAATGGCTACTCTAATTTGACATTAAAACATCCAGTTACTATAGGCATGCCTAAATTTGTTAAACTTGTGTAGACTTGAATCAGGCAACTATGCTATGTCTGTAAATACATTTCATTTTTGTATTAACAATACTTCTGGAAAGTGGAGATAGAAATTGAGGATTGTGTGAATTCACCATGATATAAGATTTCAGAATAGAATTATGTTCCAGAATTGCAGCCAGAACATGCAGTATAGATTATGGAAATTAGCAGCTGTGTGGTCTCTTTATTTGATTATTTATTATTAGCAACATGCTTGATTAGCCCTATACCCTTTTAAATAGAATTACAAAATAATTATATGTTCTGTCTCCAAAGCTGTTTATTGAAAATGACAATAAACTGCCCAATGTTCAAATCAGTGTATAATACATTTATATGATTATTAAATGCTTGTAAATTGCCATTTAACACTGCATGTGTTTATTACCTAGTAAAACAAGTGTTGACCCATCTATTTAAACAACTGCAGAGCATTAATCTTTGCTGAAGTCATTGTTTTATCTTGGGAAAACTCTGCTAACATACCAGTCAGCCAGCCAGCCAGCATATCATCTTTCGTCTGCATTTATTAACGGCTTAGAATGTCCATCTGTTGTCCTTAGTAAATGGAACACTATGAAAAAAAAGTCATCGAATATATCTATATATAAATGTTCCTTTTATGGAGAAAAGCTCCTTGGAATGTTCTTCGTAAGTTAAAAACTTGGGACAAGTGTTGGTCAGAGAGAAATCAAAGTTGGCAAACTTTCAAATGACAGGCAACAGACTCCTCTCATTTTGGGAGAAGATAAATATATTTGCTTGAGATCAAGAGAATGGTTTCTCAAAATGTCTCAGATCACATTTATTTAGACTTTGGTGATGGTATGGTGAGTGATACAGAATACGAGAGAAGAAAAGCTAACAAATCTTTCATATGTATTTGTGTTTAAATAGCCTCATGTACTGATTTTATCTTGTTTGTGGTTGGGGTTAGATGTGGAATTCAGGAAACCTACAAGGATATCAGTGAACTACAGTAGTTCTTCCAAGAACTTTAGAGAATTGTTTGTGGCCTTGCCAAGGTAAAATTGTGGTTAAAGTGGGACCATCTGATGACATTCCAGTGAAGAGAACAGAGGGAAAGTATGAAGGCTCCAAGCACGTATAAATGAATCAGATGGAAACGCTCATAGTTTAAAATAATATAATAATATAACACATTCACAAAGAAATGTAACTTTTACTGGTGCTAAAATAACTCTATGTTAAATTAGGGCCAGGGATTGGGATGAATAGAAAAGTATAGTTTTACTATCTCTTCTTGAACATATTGTTTTGATATAGTGTACATAGGAAAAAATAAACTATAAAAGTGATTGCTTGGAAGCCATAATCACATCACCTCAGTCTGATGCCATGGAGTCTAACAGCAATATAATTTGTATAATCATTTTGATCATGGTGGTGATTTTAAGGGCTAGATTTCTGGGAATGTAAATTGTTGACATGCAACACGATATATCAATGTAAGAATAACATCTAGGCATAGATAATAAGGAAAAAGATCCATGGGATAAAAAGGCATCATTTCTATTAGAAAAGAAGTAAATTTGATTTGGAGACATTAGTTGCAAATTTACCATAATAAGATTCTCAATTCATGCTACGTATAATAATTCAGACTGAAGTATCCTTGACAAATTAGTAATGCTTCTTTCTGGTTGCTTATTTGACTTGGAAAGATAATTTGATAAGTATTAATTTTAATAGAAATAATCAAGGATTTATGTCTGCAACTTGCCTACAAATTGTCTTCTGTGTTTAATTTCTTTCAATTCTACCTCCATTCATCTCTTCCTCTGAGTAGTTAAACAAAGGGAAAACTAAATCTTGATAAAGAAGGTATTTTATTTCACTTTGTCAACTTTGCAAAATCTTCCAGTTTTAGATAGACCTTTTTCCCCCTGATAATGTCTTTACAATTGATAGTAAATAATGATGAAAATGCAAATCAAGATTCATCTTATTTGGTAAAGACTTGAAGGCTCTCTATTTACATATAATTTGAGGACATTTAATTCTTCAAATTGGTAAATATTTACACTTCTGTAATCATTGTGGACCCTCATCTTCACTGCACTACATACCATTTTGTGTGTGGAGAGAAGAAATGACTTAATTTAATGTGCCTTAATTTCTCATCTTTTCCACAGGATACATTCATTACCACTGGCAGACTTAGATAACATAGAAGAGAATGGAACTAAGTATATGTGTCAACTCATGGTGGTAATCTTTTAATGAATGTCTACAGGCATCTTATACATACTATGGAGCTGCATCTTTGGTGAACAATAAATAATGGGAATAATAGAATGAATTTGTTTCTCATTTTATCCTTGTTCATCTTGTTCTCATTCACGTTGGTAGTGAAATATATACATACATACATCTTGGCCACAACATGGCAGATTCTGTGGCCTCCTGGGAGAAGGAATTGATTATCCAACCAATTGTACTAAAACTAGTTTTGCCCTCTGAAATTGACTCTCTAGAATCATCTTGTGTTAGTTTTTCATATATTCCATGACTCACTGAGCAGCTCTAATTTTCCCTTAACAAATACTTAATGAATTTAAAATTCAATATAGGAATCCATGTTTTTCAACCAGCTTCTTCTGCTGTGTTTTTTTTTTTTAATCTCAATCCAGATATAACCAGAAACCTAAGTCAGTTATCCTTGACTGCTTTACCCCATCCTTTGTTGTATCTTAATCAATCACCAAGCTCTATTGGTTGAGATCCTTAAACATTTCTGGAAGCTGCCCTCTTAATTCCATCTGGACTACTGAATGTCTTAGGCCTCATCTCACTTTCTCTTATATCTAGTACTGCCACAGTCTCCTAAATGGTTTTACTATCTCTGATCTTGTCTCTCTCCAATTTATCCTCATGGTACCAGCATGATCTACTTATGAAAAAAAATTTCTGCCACTCCCTGGTTTAGACATTTAACACTATGAGGAACGACCAGTGGGCAGTCAGTGCAGAGCCGGAAGCTGCACATCTCTGAACTCTATTAGGCTGGTGTCTGTTTTGTAATTATCTATGTACCTTGATTCAAGTATGGTGCTTAGTATTTCATATAGACTCAGTGGATATTATGGGGCTTCATGAGGGATTAAGCCAAAATCATTTCATGGCTCTTTGGAAAGCTATGGATCCTCTCCTTAGATATTTTAACATAGTTTTGTAACATTCATGGACTACATCTCCAAAATAATCTATAGACCTGTTACAAGCTTGGCTTTCATCTGGGAAGATAGTGACTAAACCTTACAAATCCCTGTATGTTAAGTCTGGGTTTTACAGAGGGGCTCACAATCACAATGCAAAGTCCCACCATAGGCTGTCTGCAAGCTGGGGAAGAAAGCACTCAGTAGTAGCTCAGTCCAAGTTTCAAAGCCTCAAAACCATGGAAGCCTACAGTGCAGCTTTCAGTCTGTGGCCGAAGGCCCAGGAGTCCCTGGCAAACCACTGGTGTAAGTCCAAGAGTCCAAAGGCTGAAGAACCTGGAGTCTGATGTCCAAGGGCAAGAGGAGCAGGAGGAAGCATCCAGCTTGGGAAAAAAGAAGAAAGCCAGAAGACCCAGCAAGCAAAGTTATCCCACCTTCTTTCCCCTGATTTATTTTTTTCCATGCTGGCAGCTAATTGGATGGTTACCACTCAATTTAAGGATGGGTCTTCATCTCCCAGTCCATTAACTCAAATGTCAATCCCTTTTGGCAACCTCACAGACACACCCAGAAACAGTACCTTACCAGCCATCTAGGCATCCTTCGATTCAATCAAGTTGACACCTATTAATCATTATAGTGTACAAAAGTAAAATGATTCTGTTTTGTGCAGTATAACAAGCACTTAAGAGCAAGTGTTGTTTAAAGGAAAAAAATCAAATTTACTTTCTCATTTATAAGAGGTCGTTTCAGTTCTGTCACTGCAAGTTAGAAATTAAGTACATGTTTTCTTAGTATTTTATAACGAAGAAACATGTACCTTACTTAAATCAACTTTCAAATTTTTCTCAGGGATAAGCAAATAGTTTCATTCACATGCTAACTCTGAAGAGAGCCCTATATTTCCTATTTGAGGGACTATTTCCTGGAGAATTTTGAGCCTAAGCTCAGATTCACTAGGAAAAATTCCATGATGATCACAGTATAATGTTGGCCATGGATATAGGACTGCAGGTTGGTTGATGGTACTTGGGTCACATATCTCATTTGGGCCACATACTAATATTTCCCTCAGACCACATATTCCTCTTAGCTAAATATCTTTTCATGAGCCACATACTTCCTTTGGCTCCATAGAGGATACATAGGATACATGTATTCCTTGGGCTTCATATTCCCCATGCTACCTTGATTAAGAATTCCTTGCCTCATTAGTTGATGCACTTCACAGATGTTTGGGAAAAAATTATTATTTTATTTGATCCTTAGTAAATCTTCTGGCTTCAATTTACAGATTAAAAACACAGTCACATGAGTAAGTAGAAGACAAAAGTGAAAAAAATTAATAAATAGATAAAATGAAGAATTTCTTGAGATGTGAGGGGCTTGCTCTCACAAGAGTTGTAAATGACCAGCTGTTTCAAAGATGAATCTACTCATCATTTCTACCTAAGCCTAAGATTGTGTAGTCTAGTAGTTAATTCATGGGTTCTGGAATCTGATAGAGTAGGGTTTAGGTCTAATTGTCACTTACTGATAGAATGACTTTTGGCTAAATTACTTTTCTCTAACCCTCCTTCTTATCTGGAGAGTGGAGATAGTAATTTATATCTTAAAAAGTTGTTTTAATAATTAAATTGAATAATATACAGAGAGTTCTTAAACAAATACCTAGCACATAGTACTCTATTAATGAAGATAATAACTATTCTTTAATCATTTAACAAGGTATAGAAGAAACAGAATAATTTGGACTGCTCTATGTAGATTACCAAATTATCAAACAAGTCAGAGATCATTAGATTAATAGACTCAATGCTGTATTACTTTTCAAAGTGATTGTAAAACATGAATTTATAATATAAAAATGTATTTTATTTTCTGCTTTCTTAATTTTTCATATAGATGCCGGTCTAAATAAAATCTGCTTTCATTTTATTATGAAATTGTTACATTCGACATTTATCTTAAGAAGTCAGCCAGATCTTAAATTTATTTAAAAAACAGAGGCACTTATAATTATTATTACTAGTATTTGAGATGGAGTCTCACTCCGTCACCCAGGCTGGAGTGCAGTGGCATGATCTCAGCTCACTGCAACCTCCACCTAGAGCTCAAGCGATTCTCCCGCCTCAGCTTCCAAGGAGCTGGGATTACAGGCACCCTCCACTACACCCAGCTAATTTTTGTATTTTTAGTAGAGACGAGTTTCACCATGTTGGCCAGGCTAGTCTTGAACTCCTGACCTCAGGTGATCCACCAACCTTAGCCTCCCAAAGTGTTGGGATTACAGGTGTAAACTACCGTCCCGGGCTCAATTATTTTTTTAAATGCGTCGAGATGCGGCCTTTAGGTAGATTATTTTGGATGAAATGGCTGCTCCTTCATTGAAATTCGTGACTTTCCTTTCTTGTTTTTTCACTTACAGGACTCATTAACTTGAGATGTTTTCTAATTTATACTTAAAACCACCCTGTGAGGTCAACATGAGTAGGCTTATTTACAACTGAAGAAAGCAGGTCTGTCCCTGGTTTTACATTCTCTCCTTTATATCATCAGCGTAGCTCTGTAAACAACAAACTCAGCAAATACACTAGTGCTGAATGAGGGAGTGAGCAAGCTAGAGCTTTGAGAATGCAGGTCACTGGTGGTCAACAGATGGCGACTGTAAGTCTGCCAGAGAGGACATTTCATCCATCCCTTGGTCTTTGGTTAGGGCCATACTTTAATCTGCTCCTAATGAGAAAACTCTTCTGATTTGGGAGACTTCGAGAGAAAGCATTTATTTATTTATTTATTCATTCATTTACTTATTTTTCAGTTTTACTTAATAATGACTCCAAGAATGAAATGACTTTTAAAGATAAGAACAGCCACTATTGTAAGAAGAAAGGAAAAGAGCATTTTTTCTATATAAAACAAGAATAAAAATGAATTTAGTATTAGTAATGGGAAATGTCCAGTCACCCATTTTGAAGCCTGAGTGTCAATTTCTCATCTGTATGTTGAAGGTCATGGTCATCCGTGCCTCACTGTCTCCCAGATGGAATTAAAATAATGTACATAAAAGGCACCTAGTTTATAGTTATTTGTAACATGGTAGGGGTTCAATAAATGTTAGTATACCTTCCTTGACATCTCATTTGTCAAAATCAAAATGGCAAAATGATCTTTAGGGAGAAAAAGTCAAAGAAAAAAAATCACATTCAGTTATGGTAAAAATTCAAGCTGTAAACATTTTCTAAGTAGCTTAACCTGAAAACCTACAAAGAAACTAGAGTAGCTGCTTCCCTTGTCCATATACACTTCTTACTTAAGCCTAAGGAACTCTAACTCCTCAAATCTGTGAGGAAGGTACATGCATCGATAATATGCAGATGACAGCAAAAGAAACTATTAGCAGAGGGAACAGACAACCTAAAAACTGAAAATAAATAAGGAAATAGAAAATAAAGATTGAAATAGAAAATAGATGATAAAGATGCAACAGCCAAATGATATGTATTTCAAAGAAAATAACATATTTAATAAACAGTATCTGTTATTGGCAATCATGAGGGCCTTCAAGGTATCACTAGTCTCAATTATCTGATGGAATTGATCAGTATTAATTGCACAAATACTGCATTGCACTTGAATTAGTATCTACATAGTATCCAAATGAGCTCACAGGTGTGTGCCTGGGCACACATAGACACACACTATTCCGTTAACTCAAATAGAGAGTAAATATTTTATTTGAAGTTCCGATCCTTCCTGTGGACCTCCTCCATGATCATACTGTACAGTACAAGGGTTTTCATGATAGTCAGTCATTTGGGGCAGCAGCTACTCCCAGTCTTTAGATGCTGCTGGATCCCTGGCAGTATAAGAAGAGCTGTGGCCTGATATACAAGAAATACAAGGTCTTCATTATTCTAGAGGTTAATGTGCACAGCCAGGAGGCTTTATATACAATGTGTACACAGAATCTCTGTCTTGCCTTTAGACTAAACAACTGTGTTTGTTTTCTTCCATGTGTGTGTTGCAAAACTGCCATAACTACATGGATAGCTACAGAGACTAACATTCAAAATCAAACAGAAAAATAAATTAAATACATTTCATAAAAAACATTCAAAACGAGTCTAATCTAATCAAAATGCTCTACTAATTGACTTAGATACCTCCATGGAGACATTGACTGAAAGAGACTTCCTCCCTTTGCCATTTGAGTGGAAACAGCGAAGTCTTGCTTTAGGAAAACCTGCTATAACAATGCAGATTTATAGCTTGGAAAATGGAGTGTTCATATTTTAAATATTGTCTATCACTGTGGAAATCTGCTGTAAAGAATGCAGAAGGTGGTTCCTAATTTTCTGTAAGTATTTAGAGTTTCCAACGTGCTTTCTCTGACATAATGTCATTGGATTATTACAGGAATCATATGGGAAAGTAAGGCTAGATTTAGTATCCACGAGGCTTCAGAGGTCTCTGGGTCATTGATTTCATAAGTGGTTAAGCCAGGACAAGGGGAACTCCATCACTTTATTCCCAGTTAAATGTCATCTTTATTGGACAGTATATTTGGCAAGAATTGAGTTGAATAAATGCAAAGCCAATGGACTTTTCCAGGAACACCTATAGGCATAAACTCAAGTATGCCTGAATTGTCTATGCTTCATCAGCTTTTAGAAGATAGAAGGGGACCAGGAAGAGCCATTTTATTCATTTGGTATGGAAGAGACTCAACATGGGACCTGTGAGCTTTGCATGAGATTGTGGAGATGATGGGGGCCTAAAAAATAATTAGCTCCAGAGTGGGGAAAAAAAATAAAAAGTCAAAATGAATAAATGTTTGATTGATTGATTAACATTATGACATCTAATCACATGCATCTGAAGTCTACTGCTGTACATAGATATTAAGAGATTAATTTGGATAAATCTAAGTATGTATGGGAAGCTGTGAGGGACTGTGCTGTGAGGAATGGTGCACTCTGGCACAGATACAACACATTTCCCATGGTCTTTGTGTAGGTTCTAAAGTTGTCTAGTTGAAAGGATTGGGGGTTGGAGTATAGTCACTGGTAAGTGAAAGGGTATCTTAGGAAAGGTTTATTTTATTTTTTTTCTCTTTTGCCTGAAGTATATCAAGAGTTGGCTTTTTGCATGTGTCTTAGCAGGTTGATATACAGCAGGTCAGGCTACTCAAGGGATGGCAATGAAGGTAGCAGCATTAAAGGTTACTTAGTTATCAACCCATATTCTCTCGAGGCTAGAAGTTGCCATATTTAGCAAATAAAAATGTTGAACACACAGTTAAATTTGAATAATTGATGAGTAGTAATTTACCATTGGTACTTCACCATAAGTACACATTTTTTAGTATACGTATAACCCATTCAATATTTGGGACAAATGTATGCTAAAATATGCATTGTTTATTAGAATTTCAAATTTGGCCGGGCGCGGTGGCTCACGCCTGTAATCCCAGCACTTTGGGAGGCCGAGGCGGGTAGATCACGAGGTCAAGAGATCGAGACCATCCTGGTCAACATGGTGAAACCCCGTCTCTACTAAAATACAAAAAATTAGCTGAGCACAGTGGCGCGTGCCTGTAATCCCAGCTACTCAGGAGGCTGAGGCAGGAGAATTGCCTGAACCCAGGAGGCGGAGGTTGCGGTGAGCCGAGATCGCGCCATTGCACTCCAGCCTGGGTAACAAGAGCGAAACTCCGTCTCAAAAAAAAAAAAAAATTTCAAATTTAACTAGATGACTTGTATTTTATCTGACAACCCTACTTGAGGCTTTTTAATCTGACTTACTTGTCTTTATACACTTATGATTTGAGAGCCCTAGAGTCATGGCCAGCTTAGATATGTCACTTAATTTCTGGTTATTTTTAAGAAGTAGATGTTCAAACATTGCTCAATTTAAGAGGAATATTTCCCAGAGTGTTAATTTGGTGTCTTAACTACCTTTCCCTTGTCCTTATACTCTGCTTACTTTAGCCTAAGAAACTCTAACCCCTCAAATCTGTGAGGAAGGTACATGTATCAATAATGCACAGACGACATCAAAACAAACTAGCAGCAGAGGGAACAGACAACCTAAAAACTGGGAGGAAAGTTTTGTAATCTATCCATCTTACAAAGGTCTGACATCAAGAGTCTACAAGGAACTTAAACAAATTTACAAGATATAAACAAACAACCCCATTAAAAAATGAGCAAAGAACATCAACCAACACTTTTCAAAAGAAGACATTAATGTGGCCAACAAACATATGAAAAAAAAGCTCAATGTCACTGATCATTAGAGCTTTGCAAATCAAAACCGCAATGAGATACTATCTCATGCCAATAAGGTGGCGATTATTAAAAAGTTTAACAGATGCGGGTGAGGTTGTGGAGATAATGAACACTTTTACACTGTCGGTGGGAATGTAAATTAGTTCTACCATTGTGGAAGATAGTGTGGTGATTTCTTGCAGATTTAGAAGCAGAAATACCACTTGACCCAGAAATCCCATTACTTGGTATATACCCAAAGGAATATAAATCATTTTATTATAAAGATACCTGCACGTGTATGTTCATTGCAACATTATTTACAATAGAAAGACATGGAATCAACACAAATGCCCATCAATCATAGACTGGATAAAGAAAATGTAGTAGATATACATAATGGAATACTATGCAGCCATAAAAAGGAATGAAATTATGTCCTTGGCAGGGATGGATAGAGCTGGAAGTTGTTATCCTCAGCAAACTAATGCAGGAACAGGAAGCCAAACACTGCACGTTCTTACTTATACGTGGGAGCTGGACAATGAAAACACATGTACACATGGGGAAACAACACACACTAGGGTCTGTTGTAGGGGGGCGGAGGGAGAGAGAGCATCAGGAAAAATAGCTAATTGATGCTGGGCTTAATACCTAGGTGATGGGTTGATCAGTGCAGCAAACCACCATGGCACACATTTACCTATATAATAAACCTGCACATCCTGCACATGTACCCTGGAATTTAAAAGTTGAAGAAAAAAAAAATGAGAAAATGTGACACATATATACAAAATGGATTATTCTTCTGCCATAAAAAAAGGAACAAAATCCTGTCATTTTCAGCAACATGGATGGAACTAGAGGTCATTACATTAAGTGAAATAAGGCAAGCACAGAAACACAAATGTCACATTTTTTCACTGACATGTGGGAGCTAAAAATGTGGCTCTCATGCAGACAGAGTAGATTGGTGGTTACCAGAGTCCAGGAATCACTAGGTGAAAGAGAATAAAGATAAACTACTTGATGGGTATAAATATCTGGTTTGACAGAAGAAATAATATTTAGTGTTAGATAGATCAGTAGAGTCACTAGAATTTAAAATAATCTATTGCATATTTCAATACAGCTAGAAAAATGCAGATAGTTGTAGTGTAAAGAAAATACAAATATTTAAGGTGACAGATAACTTAGATATGCTGCTTTGATCTTTATCAATTATATGCATGTGTTCAATTATCACATGTACCCCAAAATTATGTATATCTATTATATATCAATTAAAACAAGTGTTTTGTTTAAAATAATAATGTGTAGATGCGGTTGATGTGGAACGGGGAGCCTGGCCATATTTTCAAATTGTGTTGCTCATGGTTTGACTGAGAGAGGCCTGGTTGTATTTAGTACATAAAGGACTCATGGTTGTCCTTGGTTTATAATTTTCTTCTTCTTCTTCTTCTTCTTCTTCTTCTTTTTTTTTTTTTGATAGACAGTTTTGCTCTTGTTGCCCAGGCTGGAGTGCGGTGGTGCCATCTCGGCTCACTGCAATATCTCCTCCTGGGTTCAAGAGATTCTCCTACCTTAGCCTCCTGAGTAGCTGGGATTACAGGTGCTAGCACCACACCCAGCTAATTTTTTGTATTTTGTATTTTTAGTAGAGATGCGGTTTCACCATTTTGGCCAGGGTGGTCTCGAACTCCTGATCTCAGGTGTCCCACTCACCTTGGCCTTCCAAAGTGCTGGGATTACAAGCATGAACCACCGCACCCAGCCTATAATTATATTCTAGACTAGTATTTTTAAGGCCAAGATAATTGCTAATTTATCTTTATATACCCAAACCATTGTACAGTTTCCAGACTTATGACAATATGTGCTGTGAAGTCACACAGACATGGATTTAAATTTTGATTTCTATTTCCTAGTTGCATGACCTTTGTAAGATGCTTTTATGTGTAAAATAGGAATATGAATACCTAAAAGCATGTAGAATTTTGTCAGGGTTAATTCAAATGAATATATGTGTAGCTTCTGATGAACTGCAATTAGTCAATATGTAGCTGTGACCTAATGGCAACACTGATTAGGCCTATAATGGACTGTTTTCTTCCTTTAACTATTTATTGGCAAAAGCTAGCCAATAAATGGTAAATGTTACATTTACCATCATGTTGGTAAATGTAAATAGTCATTAAATTTTTTAATTCCTCACCCATTATATTTCACTTGTGGAGACTTGTTCAATTGAATTTTAAGAAATTTGATTCATATATCTTTTGCATATGGGAAGCAGCATTGGAAATATGAACAACACTTCTCGACCTGTGAAAATGTGGCCATATTCTCCAGGCTTTAAGAACAAGGACCATCCAGTCGAGTTTGCTTCTGTAACGGAGAGGTTAGGAGAATTCGGAAAACAGCATGGTACCATCTTTTTTCATTTATTTCTTCTACTGCTGGTGGGGCACCAAGAATGTAGGCTACTTTAACTACACAAACAAGCTAGATACAGAGTAGTTAGACACTGTTTCATGCCAATCATCCAGAATCAGTCACTCGAAATATATTCACTTGGCTAAGAAACAGAATAGAGGTGTGGCTGACAAGATGGCCAAATAGGAACAGCTCCAGTCTGCAGCTCCCTGTGAGATCAACACAGAGGCAGGTAATTTCTGTATTTCCAACTGAGGTACCCGGCTCATCTCACTGGGACTGGTTAGACAGTGGGTGCAGCCCATGGAGGGTAAGCCAAAGCAGGGTGGGGCATTGCCTCACCCGGGAAGTGCAAGGGGTCTAGGAACTCCCTCCTTTAGCCAAGGGAAGCTGTGAGGGACTGTGCTGTGAGGAATGGTGCACTCTGGCACAGATACAACACATTTCCCATGGTCTTTGTGACCCACAGACCAGGAGATTCCCTTCGGTGCCTACACCACCAGGGCCCTGGGTTTCAACCACAAAACTGGGTGGCCGTTTGGGCAGACACCGAGCTAGCTGTAGATTTTTTTTTTTCATACCCCAGTGGTGCCTGGAATGCCAGAAAGATAGAACCAGTCACTCCCCTGGAAATGGTGTTGAAGCCAGGAAGCCAACTGGTCCAGCTCAGCAGATCCCATCCACATGGAGGCCAACAAGCTCAGATCCACTAGCTTGAAATTCTCGCTGCCAGCACAGCAGTCTGAAGTCGACCTGGGATGCTTGAGCTTGGTGGGGAGAGGGATGTCCACTATTACTGAGGCTTGAGTAGGTGCTTTTCCCCTCACAGTGTACACAAAGCTGCTGGGAAGTTTGAACTGGGCGGAGCCCACAGAAACTTGCCAAAGCCACTGTAGCCAGTGTACCTCTCTAGATTCCTCCTCTCTGGGCAGGGCATCTCTGAAAGAAAGGCAGCATCCCCAGTCAGGGGCTTATAGATAAAACTTCCATCTCCCTGGGACAGTGCACCTGGGAGAAGGGGCAGTTGTGAGAGCAGTGTCAGCAGACTTAAACATTCCTGCCTGCCGGCTCTGAAGAATGCAGTGGATATCCCAGCAGAGAATTCAAGCTCTGCTAAGGGACAGACTTCCTTCTCAAGTGGGTCCCTGACCCCAATGCCTCCTGACTGGGAGACACTTCCCAGCAGGGATCGACAGACACCTCATACAGGACAGCTCCAAATGGCATCTGGTGGGTGCCCTTCTGGGGTGAAGCTTCCAGAGGAAGGAACAAGCAGCAATTTTTGCTGTTTGCAGCCTCTGCTGGTGATACCCAGGCTAACGGGGTCTGGAATGGACCTTCAGCAAACTCCAGCAGATCTGCAGCAGAGGGACCTGACTGTTAGAAGGAAAACTAACAAACAGAAAGTAATAGCATCAATATCAATAAAAACGATGGCACTGTTCACAAGAGCAAAGACTTGGGACCAATCCAAATTTCCATCAATGATAGACTGGATAAAGAAAATGTGGCACATATACACTATGGAATACTATGCAGCCATAAAAAGGATGAGTTCATGTCCTTTTTAGGGACATGGATAAAGCTAGAAACCATCATTCTCAGCAAACTGACAAAAGAACAGAAAACCAAACACTGCATGTTCTCACTCATAAGTGTGTGTTGAATAATGAGAACACATAGATACATTGAGGGGAATATCACATACTGGGGCCTGTGAGGGGGTGGGGGGATTGGGGAGGGATAGCATTAGGAGAAATACCTAATGTACATGATAGGGTGATGGATGCAGCAAACCACCATGGGACGTGTATACCTAAGTAACAAACCAGCACATTGTGCACATGTATCCCAGAACTTAAAGAATACTACTAATAATAAATAGCTAACAGAATTAATAAAATCAAGAATTCACTCAAATAAAAAAAAATCAATGAATCCAGGAGCTGGTTTTTTTAAAAAGATTAGCAAAATACACTGCCAGCCAGACTAATAAAGAAGGAAAGAGAGAAGAATCAAAGAGGCACAATAAAAAATGACAAAGGGGATACCAGAGAAACACAAACTACCATCAAAGAATACTATAAACATCTTTATGCAAATTAACTAGGAAATCTAGAAGAAATGGATAAGTTCCTGGACACATACACCCTCCCAAGACAAAATCAGGAAGAAGTCAAATCCCTGAATAGACCAATAACAAGTTCTGAAATTGAGGCAGTAATTAATAGCCTACCAACCAAAAAAGCCCAGGCAGATTCAAAGCTGAATTCTACCAGAGGTATAAAAAGGAGCTGGTACCATTCCTTCTGAAACGATTTCAAACAACAGAAAAAGAGGGATTCCTCCCTAACTCATTTTATGAGGCCAGCATCATCCTGATACTAAAACCTGACAGAGGCACAACAGAAAAATAAAATTTTAGACCAATATCCGTGATGAATATCGATGCCAAAATCCTCAGTAAAGTACTGAATCCAGCAGCACATCAAAAAGGTCATCCAACACGATCAAGTCGGCTTCATTCCTGGGATGCAAGGCTGGTTCAACCTACGCAAATCAATAAACATAATCCAGCACATAAACGGAACCAATGACAAAACCATATGATTATCTCAATAGATGCAGAAAAGGCCTTGGATAAAATTCAACAGTCATTCATGCTAAAAACTCATAATAAACTAGGTATTGATGGAATGTATCTCAAAATAATAAGAGTATTTATGACAAACCCACAACCAATGTCCTACTGAATGGGCAAAAGCTGGAAGCATTCCCTTTGAAATCTGGCACAAGACAAGAATGCCCTCTCTTACCTCCTAGTCAACATACTATTGGAAGTTCTGTCCAGGGCAATCAGGAAAGAGAAAGAAATAAAGGGTATTCAAATAGAAAATCAAATTGTCTGTGTTTGCAGATGACATGATTGTATATTTAGAAAACCTCATCATCTCAGCCCCAAATCTTGTTAAGTTAATAAGCAACTTCAGAAAAGTCTCAGGATACAAAATCAATGTGCAAAAATCACAACCATTCCTATACACCAATAATAGACAAACAGAGAGCCAAATCGTGAGTGAACTCCCATTCACAATTGCTACAAAGAGAGTGAAGTACCTAGCAATACAACTTACAAGGGATGTAAAGGACCTCTTGAAGGAGAACTACAAACCACAGCTCAAGGAAATAAGAAAGGATACACATAGAAACACATTCCATGCTCATGGATAGGAAGAATCAATATGTGAAAATGGCCATACTGCTGAAAGTAATTTATAGATTCTGTGCTAACCCCATCAAGCTACCATTGACTTTCTTCACAGAATCAGAAAAAAACTTTAAAGTAGTTTCATATGGAACCAAAAAACACATCCACACGTATGTTTATTGCAGCACTGTTCACAATAGCAAACACTTGGAACCAACCCAAGTGCCCATCAATGATAGACCGGATAAAGAAAATGTGGCACATATACACCATGGAATACTATGCAGCCATAAAAAAGGATGAGTTCATGTCCTTTGCAGAGGCATGGATGAAGGTGGAAACCATCATTCTCAGGAAACTGACACCATAACAAAAAACCAAACATTGCACGTTCTCACTCATAAGTGGGAGTTGAACAATGAGGACACATGGACACAGGGAGGGGAACATCACAAGCTGGGGCCTGTCAGGATTGGGGGGCTAAGGGAGGGATAGCATTAGGAGAAATACCTAATGTAGATGACGGGTTGATGGGTGCAGAAAACCACCATGGCACATGTATACCTATGCAACAAGTTTGCATGTTCTATCGCAGAACTTAAAGTATGATGGATGAAAAAGAAAGAAAAAAGAAAGAAGGAAAGAAAGAAAGAAAGAAAGAAAGAAAGAAAGAAAGAAAGAAAGAAAGAAAGAAAAAAAGAAAGAAAGAAAGAAAGAAGGAAGGAAAGAGAAAGAAAGAAAAGAAAGAGTAGAAAGGTAATTACTTGAGGCTTGGAGGAAGAGGAGGGATGGGGAAAAGATGTTGATCAAGGGGTACAAAGGTTTAGTTTTGCTGGAGGAGTAAGGTTTAATGATCCATTGTACTGCATGGCAGCCACAGTTGATAAAAGAATATATTTTTTTAATGTTCCTACCATAGAAAAGATAAATTGGAAAAATGATTAATATGTTTTTTTGAATTAAAAAAAATTATTTTTTTGGTATAGATTTAAGCATTCCAGTTGCAATCTTGTTACATGGATGTATTACATAGTGGTGAAACCTGGGCTTTTAGTATAGTCATCAGCTTAATAGTGCACATTGTATCCATTAAATAATTTTTTCATTTCTTACGCCTTCCCTCTCTGTCTTCTGAGTCTTCAATGTTTATTATTCTATTGTCTATGTTAATGCGTACACATTAGTCAGCTCTCACTTATAAGTAAGAACTTTCTGTATTTTACTGTTTCTGAGTTACTGCACTCAAGATAACAGCATGCACTTCTATATGATACATAGATATGTTAAATTACTTAATTGAATCTTTCTACACTGTACATATAGAACAAAACAGCACATTGTACCCGTAAGTACTTGTCAATTATTATCTGTCAATTAAAAATAAAGAAAAAAGGAAAGGAAAGGAAAGGAAAGGAAGGAAGGAAGGAAGGGAGGGAGGCAGAAGGAAAGAAGGAAAGAGAAAGAAAAAGAAAGAAGGAAGCAAGGAAGAAAGAACGAACGAACGAACAAACAAACGAAAGAAAGGAAGGAAGGAAGAAAGAAAACCTTACATTGGGAAGTTCTTTAGTAAAGATTCAGAATCCTGATTTAAAAATTCAAAATAAATCTGAACACATCTACGGCTTGTATGTCTTAAGTAGTCCTCAATTCCTTAAACAATGACGATTGAGACCCATAGGCTTTCTGCCAGTGGTGTGCTGGAATTTGTTGAAACTGGCCAGGACAAGCTCTTGTTAAATTTTCAGGAATTTTTCTAGCTGATTGTTAAACCTTTGGTAGCTTGAAATCTACTATGGTGATAGTATTTATACCCACAAAAATAAACATACAAATTTACAAAATACCCACTCTTCAACTTGTTCACTGATATGTCACTGCTTTCTGCACACCCATTTGTAAAGAAGATTGTCCTGAGAGTCTTCCTCATTAGAAGGTTTTTTTTCATAAATTTATCAGAAAAAAATTTCATCTCATTATTACAAATGGGAAGGAGAATGAGTCAGTTTAAGAAGAAATAAAAGAGAAGTAACTGTGTTACAACTTCTACACAGGAAGCTTCAGAGTACAGTTTGTTGGTGGATTCTAAAATTACTATTAGTACTCCTAATAATAACTGACACTTTGAATTCTTACTATGTGCCAGGTGCTGTCAGAAGTAGTATGAAGTATGCAGAATAACATGCTATCCTCACAAGAATCACATGAGATAATGATCTCCATTTTATAGTTAAGACTAAATGAGATGCAGAGAAGTTGGGGACTCATAAATGATCACACAGTCAGAAAGAAGCAGAGCTGAGATTCGAATGCTGGTCTCTCTGTCTCTACCAGGTCTGTCTTTTTCTGACTGAGCCAGGCATTGTTATGCCTGTCGTTGCCCAGTACAATGCCTTGTACATTGTAGACTCTCAATAAATATTTGTAGAATCCAATCATAACTTTTGATGTCTATATTATTTAACCTGACATCTAATTTAGATAGTGCAAGCCTCTAGTAACAGTGTTTTGTCTTATTTCCATATCCTCAACTCCCAGCAAAATCTTGTATACAAAATCCTGGTGCACTAAAAGTATTTGCTGGATTGAAATGAACTAGTCCACTTCCATAGCAGGTAGTCTGACTTAGGAGAAGATCAGGAGCTGGTCTCTGGAATAAGCTTAGCCAGAGGGGAAGCTTTCATGGGATTTCTGAAGTTTTGTTATTCTACAGAACAGGCTTTAAAATAATAGTAATTGGGAAGGGACACAATGTTGAACGCAGTTCCCTTGGTGCCAATAGAGTATTCTTTCTATTGCACATCTTCTGTGAGAAAATGAAAGAGAGAAGGAAATGAATATTTATGACTAGTCATTTTGTTAGGATATTTCAAATCTATATTTGCATGGAAAGCAATCCTAACAGGTAGATACTATGATTATTTGCGTTTTACACATAAGGAAACTGAGATTCAACACGGCAAATACAGCTGGAATTGAAAGCAGCAGACGTGGGAGCCAAAACAAGACTCGTCAATTTGGATTCTGATAATAACGATACCAACCGCCTTTACTATTTATAAAGATTCTCCCTAACTCCTGTTTTGAATTAACCAAGAATATAATTCTCTCAGGTCTGGATGTTCTATCTCTGACAACTGCCATACTCTTTAACTCAAGAGATTGAGTGAGGGGTTTGTGCTACCTAATGAAAAAGTCTCCATCTAGTGGTTACAAATCAAATAGCGTTCATATGCCCCGAAGGTGTTTCTGGAATCCATATTGGTTGGGTACAGTGTACACTGCTCAGGCGACTAGTGCACCAAAATCTCAGAAATCATCACTAAAGAGCTTATCCATGTAACCAAAAACCACCTTTCCCCAAAAAACTATTGAAATAAATACATCTTTAAAAAACAGGTTTATATTGACTGGTGCATGGCCAAGACTAGTGTAGGGTGACTGAGGGACAACTGCCTTCGCTGCAAAATTCAAGGATAGCCAAAAAACTCAGTAATGATATAAACAATATTTCAATCCAATTCTTTTTAAAATAAAAATTGATGCATGAGATATGCAATAAATAAAACATCAAAATTTTAAATAAAGACAGTATCAATATTAGTGCCTTTTGCTTTTGCCTCTGGCTTCATTACAGCTCTATACAGCACTAGACTAGTGTTAACGATGTGAAATGTTCATAAACATTTTCTTGGTGTGTAACCATATTGAGGTCAAACCTTAATGTCCTGGCTTAAACATTCATGTAATAATATCAGAAAACAGCGATCACATGCCTTGAAAACAATCTCCTTTTCATAAGATTTTAGACATTATTAAGAGTGAAGATGGACGGCAACTAAAGGGTGTCTTACATATTCAATGACTTAACTGTTCCCAGGCAAATTGACTAACTTACTGGTACATGAAGGCACAACTTTAAGATTACCATTTGACCCAATTCTTCTGCTGCTGTAAAAAACATACAGAAAAATGTCTATTCCACAACGTTCAATTCAACCAAATTTTATAGTTTACCAATTGTTATAAAAATGAAAGTGTTTTAGTACAAACATGTCAACAGCAAATAAATAAAGGGTATTCAACTAGTATTTGAAAATTTTAATTAAATTTGAACTATGTTATAATAGACTCTAGTTAACAGTTATTAGCACAGCACAGTATTTTTTGAAGAAGGAGAAAGTGCTTTTGCTGGAACTTGATTGGTTCTGAGTTACAGAATTGGTAAACACCTATGAAAATAATTTGTACATGCTGCCAAAGATCAGGAAGAAAAGCAGGAAATTTGAGTCAGTCATCTAGATATTTCTTTTTCTCAGCTGTCAGCTATCCTATTTGGAAAGAGCCACTGTCTAGGCCCTAAATACTTTCTGACGGTCCCAGAGTACTACTAAATGGTACTGTCTATACATCAAGCATGGTTTTTATCCAATTTAAAATTAATGCCAACTCACAACCTTCTGCTCTGAAATTTCAAAAATTTAAATGAACTTTGTCAACATTGGGATCTATTTACTCTGTCTGAACAATGAGTAATTTGATTTATTTTACAGACATAATTAGGTAGTTGATCATTCAGAGCAAATGCTTTACTATTAATGAGCTTGTCTAATTGTATATTCCACAGAGTGAACTGACCCAGGTAACACTACTGTAGACTTAACTGAAACCTGGAAATGTTCTCACAGATGAACTGCAGGGGAGGGTTGTCATGGAAACAACAGGCAGGCCCAGGCATCTTTATGTAGAGTTTAAAGTAAAAGAGATGTGGGGGTAAGAAGAAACTGCAGCAGCTTGGTAAAGGTTGGGTTTCCATTCAGATTGAGTTTGAAGGAAGAAAAAGTAGGGAAGAGTTCTACTGCTACTTGAGACTGGGCAAAGGGTCCTTATACTGAACATCTCTGAGAGCCAATAGTAGGGGTGATTTTCCTTGAAGACCGATGGCAAAAGAAATTCTATGGAATGAATAGCATACCAGAGACCATTAAATCCTTGTAGAATTAAGAATACAAGGTAATATTCTTTCCTATAACTGACTTGCAAGAAATATATTAGTGTACAGTTGTGTAACTGAATTACCTTAGTAGATTTCATTATTTCCCCTTAGTTTAGTAATAGAAATAAAATGATATGCAGGAAATATACACACACATAAGTGTTACTCACTGCTATTTAATATTTACATAGAAGCAGGCAACACACACGAGATGCTTCCACCTTAACTGGTTGTGAATAACTAAAGGACAAAAGTAATATCTTCTTGGCCAAGCACGGTGGCTCACGCCTGTAATCTCAGACCATTCGGAGGCCGAGGTGGGTGGATCACCTGAGGTCAGGAGTTCGAGACCAGCCTGACCAACATGGAGAAGCCCCATCTCTACTAAAAAAAACAAAAAATTAGCCAGGTGTCGTGATGCATGCCTGTAATCCCAGCTACTCGGGAGGCTGAGGCAGGAGAATCACTTGAACTCAGATGCAGAGGTTGCGGTGAGCCAAGATCACACCATTGCATTCCAGCCTGGGCAACAGGAGTGAAACTCTGTCTCAAAATAATAATAATGATAATATAATAATAATAATGTCTTCTTTTACCTTCTCTTCCAGACCACTGCAGAGTGAGTACCCAATACCATTAACTGAAGAAAAGATACGATCCTGTAAACACTGCTTTTATCTCCTCTGTGCTATCACATAGTTTGACAGTTTCCTTTTAAAAACTCCCAGAGGAGGCTAAAACTGCTTCCTTCTTGAAGTTGAACCGTCCTGTTTAATATATACATAATTTTTTAACATTTGTTGTTACTTTTTTATTTTGTTATTTTAAACTGAATTTGGTGTCAGGGTTTAACTACCTTGTAGTCCACGGGCTAATAAAGAAAATGTCTTTTTGGTGTTTTGTGAGTGAATGAGGCAACAGCAGCCAGTTATGTAGATATTGTTGTAGTATTTATATTCATATTGAATAGTGTAGATACGATTGCTGTTACTATTAGGTAAATTAGTGGATTTAAGATTATAATGGCAGGATTGTAAACTAAACTTGCAATTACTCAAACTATATGGGCAATTGACATATATGCTAAAATTTTTCAGATCTGTGTTTGATTGAGCCCCCATTAATCTCCTACTAAGATGAATACTGCTGCAATTGTTAATAGTACATTTAGGTCCACAGACAAAAAGATTGGGAATATGATAGAAATTGGTGCTAGTTTTTGTCATTAAGAAGAATTATATCTGACATTAGTGAGATTCCTTATGTTACTACCAGAAATCAAAAGTGAAAGGGGGATATTTCCAGTTTCAGTACTAAAACAACAATAATTATCAGGGATGCTGTTTGGTTCAGCATACTTGTAACTGTTCATTGCCCAATACATTATATTGATAATAATGGCTGTTATTAGACTTATGGATGTGGTTGCTTGTATTTGGAAGGAAGCATTTGGTGGCTGCCTCTGTGGAGCAGAGTTTAGCCTTTTTGAATAAAATAAAGATGACATAAATCAAATGTGTAAAGAAAAGGTGGCACATATACACCATAGAATACTATGCAGCCATAAAAAAAGGATGAGTTCATGTTCTTTGCAGGGACATGGATGAAGCTGGCAACCATCATTCTCAGCAAACTAACACAAGAACAGAAAACCAAACACTGCATGTTCTTACTCACAAGTGGGAGTTGAACAATGGAGAATACACGGTCACAGGGAGGGAAACATCACACACTGGGGCCTGTCAGGGGGTGGGGGGCTGGGAGATGAATTTCATTAGGAGAAATACCTAATGTAAATGATGGGTTGATGGGTGCAGCAAACCACCATGGCATGTGTATAGCTGTGTAACAAACCTGCACATTCTGCACATGTACCCCAGAACTTAAAGTATATATATAAAAAAGATGATGGCCAGCATGTTTATTTCTAACCCTATTCAAATTAAGAGTCAATGTGAACTGTTTATTGTGATTAGAGTTCTTGTAAAAACAATGAAAGGGATGATGAGGTAGATTAAAGGTTGGTTAGTATAGGAGGCATATAAACAAACATTCTCAGGGTATGGGCCCAATCACTAATATATTAGTCTGTTCTCACACTGCTAATAAAGACACACCTGAGACTGGGTAATTTATAAAGGAGAGAAGTTTATTTGATTTACATTTCTACATGGCTGATGAAGCCTCACAATCATGGCAGAAGGCGGTTGAGGAGCAAAGTCATGTCTTACATGGCAGCAGGCAAAAGAGCTTGTATTGGAGTTCTCCCCTTTATAAAACCATCAGGTTTTGTGAGACTTACTTACTATCATGAGAACAGCATGGGAAAGACCCACATCCATGATTTAATTATCTCCCACCCACTGTCTCCCATGATGTGGGAATTATGGGAGTTATAATTCAAGATGAGATATGGGTGGAGACACAGCCAATCCATAACAGCTTATTTAGCTGGGCTTACTGTAGGATATGGTGTACTATGTAGCACAAATAATTTTGAATTCTCAGAGGTAGGTTCAATTCTTATAATTCTAGAAATAAGAGGGCTTAAACCTTTATGATTTACTCTATCAAAATAACTATTTTATCAGATATATTTCTTGTGTTTGTGGCAGGATCAGGATACTAGATATTACAATGGGCACTGAAAGGTGTCATATGCATAAGGCTAATGTAAAGGGTAGAAATTTTTTTCATAAGAGTTGTATAAGTTGGTCATATTGAAATCATAGATATGATGTTTGAATTCATAGGAAGAGGGTTGTTAATGGAACAGTTTTACCAAGGAAATTAATTGTATATAATTCTGGTATGAAGATATCATATAATGTTCCTAGAAAAATATATATATATATTTTTGTGCCTCATTCACTCACAAAACACCAAAAAGACATTTTCTTTATTAGCCTGTGGACTACAAGGTAGTTATATATATTTTTCTATTTATATATATATAGTGGTTAGGGTGTTTATTATATTAATGTTAGTATATTCTGCAATGAAGAATAAAGCAAATGGGCCTGCAGTATATTTGATGTTAAAGCCTGAGACTACCTCTGATTCACCTTCTGTTAAATCAAATGAACTTGCTTGGTTTCTGCTAGGGTTGAGATTAATCATATTATTCTATTATGCACGAAACTAAGAGATTAATCATGACAGTAAAAGTAGTCATGCAAACTCTAGTGTAGTAATAAGAGTTGACAGGGTGAATTACTTACTCTGCAAAAGGGCTGATAAGATAGTCATGGCTAGGGTAACTTCCTACAAAGTTGTTTGGGCTACAGCTTACAATTTGACAATCAAAGCATATTTTGAATTGGATGGTCATTCTGATGATAGGATTGAGTAGATGACTAGGCTTGATGTGGCTAAGATGAATAATACTCCTATATTTATATTAACTAAGAGGAGAGGTATGGGGAGGGGGATTTATATCATGAGCGCTAGGGTTGGAGCAATAACGTAAAGGGGAAAAGATGATGTTCGTTGTTGTAATGGTTCCTTAATGAACAGTTTAACTGCCTCTGCAAAGGGTTGGAGTAGGCCATATAGTCCTACAATGTTGGGACCTTTACAAAGTTTTATGTAACCTAAAATTTTTACTTTAATCAATGTTAAGAATGCTATACGAAGAATGGCAGGGATAATAAGTAAAAGAAGGTTCACTATAAACATTTTAATAAAAAGAGAGATTGAACCTCTGATCATGCAGTTTTAAGATTTATACAATTGCTGGGATCTGCAATCTTAACAAACGTTTTTCTTGGGCAGAGTATAGTAATAGTGTATGAGATTAAGATAAATTGACGGCCCCTTTTGCAGTGGACCTTATTTCTTTTGTCTTTTTGTAGTGGGAAAAATATTGAATAGATAGAAACCAACCTGTATTACTCTGGTCTAAGCTCAGATTACGTAGGACTTTAATCAAACAAATGAACCATTAATAGCAGTTACACCATTAGGATGCCCTCATCTAACATCGAGATGATAAACCCTATTGCCTATATGGACTCTAGAATAGGATTGTGTTGTTATCCCTAGGGTAACTTGTTCAGTTGATCAAACTATCTGTACCAATGTATGATACGTTACTTTGACTAGTGCAGTCTTAGTTAAAGTCATTTTGGAGCTTGTGGTCTCCTCCAAGGTCACCTCAACCAAAATTTTTCTTTCATTAGACAAAATATTAAGACTTGTGTTATGTTTGTAAGCTCATTTATACCAATAAATTGAAGCTCCAAAGAGTCTTCTCTTTTTATTTAAGTATTTCTGCCTCTTTTTTGTTTGTTTGTTTTAAGATGGAGTTTTTCTCTTTTTACCCAGACTGTAGTGCAATGGTGTGATCTCAGCTCACTGTAACCTCTGCTTCCTGGGTTAAGCGATTCTCCTGCCTCAGCCTCCCAAGTAGCTGGTATTACAGACACCTGCCACTATGCCCAACTAATTTTTGTATTTTTAGTAGAGATAGGGTTTCTACATGTTGGCCAGGCTGGTCTCAAATTCCTTACCCCAAGTGGACAGCCCACCTCAGCCTCCCAAAGTGCTGGAATTACAGGTGTGAGCCATCATGCCTGGCCTTATTTAAGTATTTCTGCCTCTTCATGGGTAGGTCAATTTCACTGATTAAAGGTAAGAGACAAACCCTCCTGTGGCCATTCATACAGGTCCCTATTTGGGGAAAAAGTGATTATGCTACCTTTGCATGGTCAAGATACTACAGCCATTAAACATATGTCACTGAGCAGGCATTGCCTCTAGTACCGGTAATTCTAGAGGTGATGTTTTTGGTAAACAAGATACGTTTCATTTTGCTGAGTTTCTTTCGCTTTTAAAGAAATCTTTCCTTAATGCATGACTGTGTTGGGTTAATAGTTGGAATAATAAAGAGTAATAAAGAGTTTGTCATCTGATTATTTATATTGGGTTGTTAACTCAGAGGATTTTTCAGTCTCCTATAAGCTTATGCAAGAGGAATTATTATTTTTTTTACTTACATTAACAGAATTTCTTCAATTTAGAAATATTTAGAAACACTATAGTGGACCAATCTATTAGGTCAGTGCAAAAGTATTTGTGGTGTTGCCATTATAAAACTTCAATTACTTCTGCATGAAACTAATAGATTGGTCCAATATAGTGTTAGGAGTTAGATATATTGTTTAAAATGAGGGTTTTCAAAAGTTGAGCTTAAATGCTTTCTTAGTTGGTTGCTGCTTTTAGGCCATTAAGGAATATTAGTATCTTACTCTCTGTGGAAGGTTATTTCCTATGTCTAAAGAGCTGTCCCACTTTAGATTAACAATTAAACTTACATTAGGATTAGATTGTTCTTAGGTAAATTTAAAGTTGAATTTAAAGTCTATCTTGGACAACCAGCTATCACCAGGCTCAGTAGGCCTTTCATCTCTACCCAGAGATCATCTCATAATTTTTATAGATAGATGAGTGTGTTCTTTTGACTGTCCGTGGGTAGCTCATCTTGTTTCAGGATTTTTAGCCGAAGTTCTTTTTGTAAAACTATGCTAGTTGATTCTTGATGCAAAAGGCACAAGGAATTATCTTTGCCTTTTTATATGTGGAATCATTCTTTCATCTTTCCCTTACGGTACTTTATCTATAGTGCCCTGGTAAGTTAATTTCTATCTCCTATAATTATGTCTTGGGTAAATGTTTTGGTTTAGAAGGAGTTTGTAATATAGTTTTGCTGAGGCGAGGGGTAGCATTAGTCCAAAGAGATCAAGTCATATAAAATCTGGGTATAAGCCAGATGCTTTGAGTTGAGCTACAGTTTGGTTATTCCAAGTGCATTTTCCAGTACACTTACCTTGTTACAACATATCTCCTCTAAATATGTGTAAGATTGTCATTTAGGTGGTTGATACATATATTTGAGGAGGGTGATGGGCAGTGTGTAAGTGCTTCATGTTCTTATTTGACCAAGTTCTGCAGTCTTGATTTACTACTAAATCCTCCTTTGACCTTTAAGTTTCATAAGGGTTGTCACGGGTGTTCTAGATTTAGAAAATGTAGCCCATTTCTTTCCATCACATGGGCTACACCTTGATATAACATTTTTATGTAAATACTTGTGCTTACTTTAAGACCACTTCAAGGGTTTGCTGAAGATGGTGATATATAGGGTAAATGGCAAGAGATGGAAAGGAATATCAGGGTTTATCGATTATAAAACAGAGTCCTCTAGAGGATGTAAAGCACCACCAAGTCCTTTGAGCTTTAAGCTATTGCTTGTCATACTCTGGTGAATAATTTTGTTTGTTAAATTATTTGCATTTATGGCTAAGTCTACTGGGGTATCTAATCCCAGTTTTTGCCTCAGCTATCATGTTTTCAGGACATTAAAGTCACTTTCATAGTTTATTTTTATTTTAACTGCAGCTTTTCACGAATTAGTTTAAGTATATTATGAGGGTTATCTTGAACATGCTTTTAACCAGGTTTTATTAGCTTGGGTAAATCATATGACAACAGTGGCTGGCACAAAATTTATCAACCCTAGAGACTTAGTATCACTTAGTCAAACTTTCATTTATTGTTAAGTTTTTATCACTAGTGTTTCTCATGGAGCTGTGGTTGAGCAAGGTATTATGAGCTGCAGTTGTGAGTGCTTGATGCATGTTCCTTTTGATATTAGATGATCTAGACGGCATTATCACTAGAATGTTGATAATTGAATATGTAATCTTACCAAAAACCAATAAAAGAGCCAGGACCAAACCTTTATGTTCACAGGGTAATGTGGACTCATTCAGGCATTTTCAGTGCCTTGCTTTGACTTATTAAACTACATTAACTTGGATGTAGAGAATTCCCTCTTGACTAAAAAATAAAGGGTTGAAGTGCTATGCTAGTATTGGGGCAATATTTATAACCTTATAAATAGATAAGTACCCTTTCTAGCTCAGAAAACCTAGTTTTATTAAAATTATGTATTTTTGAAGTAAATTGAGAGTTCAACTAAAATTTATTTGTAGTTGAGATTATAATTGGGTTTGGGTTGTAGACCCTGGCTGTAATTAATGACCTAGGTTTGTTGTTTTGGAGGTTGGTCAAGAATAATAGCTTATATCTAATAAAATTAGTCCAGGAATAGGTGGTTCAAGTGGGGTGGGGGTTTTAGAGTTAGTCATATGCATGTTTAGAGAAAAACGTGTGTGAACGTGCATGAATGTGTGTGAACTTACATAAATATGCACCTTATTATCATTATGTTTTTCATGCATGAATGAATTAGCACCTTGTTGTTATAAATCCTGTCTCTTAATGTTCAATTTAAGTCTAGCTACAATACAATTGGCTTGGTTCAGGCTCCTGCCATGCTGAATCATCGCATCCCCAAATTTTAAAAATACCAAATACACAACAGTGCTCCTGGGAGTGATCATCAGGTAGTTAGTCACTAATCCATGGAGATGTTTTATTTAAGGGGAATTAGTGGAAGGAATGAGTCCTAAAATGTTAGCATGAAAAGGGAGTTTAGGCACTGATTTCTACATGGACCACATTTACAGATAAGGAGGCTAAGTCTCAAAGATGTTTTGAAGATTCCCAGGTAGAGTTCTTTCTGGCTCTGGCCTCATGGGAGATTGCCCAGTCTACTTTGAGGACATAATTCAGTTTCAATAGCACAACCCTGGCGGGGGTTAATTTCAAATACCAGTATACTTTTGTCTTTGTTCATGTAAATTGTGAGGCATGAAAGTAAAAAGAATGGACTATGCTGAGAGAAAAACTTGAGTTTTAATTCCAGCTCTGTTATTTACAAGGTACATGATTTTGACTCAGTTAACAAACTCTCTCAACTCAATTTTCTCATGTATACAGGAATGACAATATTATCTGCCTTATAAAAATATTAAAAGATTCAAATGAGATTGTCTACGTAAAGTTTTCCTTCGTCCCATCCTTCTTTTTTTTTTTTTTCTTTAGCAAGAATTTACCAAGCACCTACTGCAAATCAGGTGGTGTTCTAGGTGCTGGAGACGCAACAGTAGACAAAATAATGTCTGTAAATTCATGCAGCTTACCTTCTAGTGAGGGAGACAACACTAACCAAACACAACAATATTAAAATATGTAGTGTGTCAGAAGGTGATGTACTGTATGTAATTCAGGGAAGACGTGTAAGTCAAAAGTGCTACATGAGATAGATAGGGTATCCTATTTATGTGAAGTGGTCAGGAAATGCTGCCTTGATACTATGATAACTGGATACAGACCCTAAAGAATATGAGGAAGCAAGCCACGTGTCGAGCTTCATAGACCATATCAGGAGGAGACAGCAAATGTAAAGACCATAAAGACCTTAAAAGAAAAATATTCTTAAGGTTTTCAGAAAGTTCAAGGACCACCATGGCTGTAGTCAACTGACATTAGTGGAGGGAGAAAAAGTAGGAGATAAGGTCAAAGATGATAATGGGACCTGGTCATAAAGGGTCTTGAAGTCTGCTGTAAAAACTGGTTTTCAATTCGACTGAGGTGGAAAGTCATTAAGGGGGTTTGAAGAAGATGAATAATATAATCTGACACTCTTTAATACATGTTACAGAATCACCCTTAATACTTATTGAGAATAGCCTGTTACATGGCAATGGTGGGAGCAAGAAAACTAGTTAGAATGCAATTGTGGTAGTCTAGTTGTGAAACTACTCGATAAATAGTAGATAAAGATGATAACGTTTCTCACTAAATGCTAGCTATTATCACACAGTAATAGTAGAAAGTTGTAGGACATTGGCTACAGTTAATTATCTTTTATGAAAAAATGTCTAAATTTAAAAATGATGTATAAAAGAATAAGAATTATTTTTTGTTAAAGACTTAAACATAAGACCAAACACCATAAAAACCCTACAAGAAAACCTAGGCAAAACCATTCAGGACATAGGCATAGGCAAGGACTTCATGACTAAAACACCAAAAGCATTGGCAACAAAAGCCAAAATAGACAAATGGGACCTAATTAAACTCCAGAGCTTCTGTACAGCCAAAGAAACAATCATTAGAGTGAACCGGTAACCAACAGAATGGGAAAAAAATTTTTGCAATCTACTCATCTGACAAACAGCTAATATCCAGAATCTACAAAGAACTAAAGCAGATTTACAAGAAAAAACAAACCCATGCAAAAGTAGGAGAAGGATATGAACAGACACTTTTCAAAAGAAGACATATATGAAGCCAAGAAACATATGAAAAAATGCTCATCATCACTGATAATTAGAGAAATGCAAATCAAAACCACTTTGAGATACCATCTCACACCAATTAGAATGGCGATCATTAAAATATCTGGAGACAGATGCTGGAGAGGATGTGGAGAAATAGGAACACTTTTACACTGTTGGTGGGAGTGTAAACTAGTTCAACCACTGTGGAAGACAGTGTGGCGCTTCCTCAAGGACCTAGAAATAGAATTTCCATTTGACCCAGCAATCCCATTACTGGGTATATACCCAAAGGATTATAAATCATTCTATTATAAAGACACATTCACACGTATGTTCATAGCGGCACTGTTTACAATAGCAAAGACCTGGAACCAACCCAAATGTCCATTGAGGATAGACTGGACAAGAAAATGTGGCCCATATACACCATGGAATACTATATAGCCATAAAAAACGATGAGTTTGTGTCCCTTGTAGGTACATGGATGAATCTGGAAAGCATCATTCTCAGCAAACTGACACAAGAACAGAAAATCAAACACCGCATGTTCTCGCTCATAGTTGGGTGTTGAACAATGAGAACACATGGACACGGGGTGGGGGGAGTATCACACACTGGAGTCTGTTGGGGAGGCCAAGGGAGGGACAGCGGGTGGGTGGGGAGGTCAGGGATGGATAACATGGGGAAAAATGCCAGATGTAGGTGACGGGGGATGGAGGCAGCAAACCACATTGCCATGTGTGTACCTATGCAACAATCCTGCATGATCTGCACATATACCCCAGAACCTAAAGTACAATCAAAAAAAGAATTAATTTTTGTTGTAAAATTATGTATGATAATGCAAAGCAACTCTCTCATTTTTGGGTATATAATAGTTATGTTTGCATGGTACCAAAATAGCTGGTGGAAAAGTTAAATTTTAGTCATAAGATAAAAAATAACATAATAGAATGCATTTATTCCACCATTTGTGGCTTCTAATTGATGTCAAACTGAATTTATAGTCAATCTGAAGCAAAGACAATAAGAAAGAAGAAGCAAAAAAGAGAAAAAGAGAAGGAGTTGTATCATTTGTTTGATTTATGGAAAAGAAAGAAGGAATTCTTTCAAAACTTATTGAAAAGTGATATTTAAATAAATTTTTTTTTTTTTCTATTCTGTAGTAAGACATACTCATTACAGAAAAATTATAAATAAGGAATATTACAGTATTTGGAAGAAAAAATGTCATCCATAGTCTATTGCCAAAAGCAACCCAGGTTTACATGGTATATTTTTTTACTGGTTTATTATTATTATTATTTAAACATTTCCTATTTCATGATCATAAAGCATATAGATGTATATTTCATTTTCATGTAACACCAAATAAATTTTATTATTCCTATGTTCTTAAATTCTTTATAAATATTACCAAAATAGGCACACAGTATTTTCAGTGCATATGTCATGAGTTACATTACTAATTTGCCATTCTTAGACAATTTTAAAGATTATTTTATATTTCAAATAGTGTTGCAATGACTATCTATGTGCATAAAACCAGATATAATGCAAACAAGTGGAAAAAGACTCCTTGCTCATGGATAGGAAGAATCAATATTGTTAAAATGGCTGTAGTTCTCAAAGATATTTATAATTTCAATGCTATTCCCATTTGACTACCATTGACATTCTTTACAGAACTAGAAAAAAAAACTATTTTAAAATTCATATGAAACTAAAAAAGATCCTGAATAGCCAAGGCAATCCTAAGCAAAACAACAACAACAACAACAACAACAACAACAAGGAAGCATAATGCCACCTTACTTCAAAATATACTTCAGGATTACAGTAAACAAAATGGCATGGTACTGGTATAAAAAGAGAGATATAGACAAAAGGAACAGAATATAGAACCCAGAAAGAAGGCCATACACCTGAAATCATCTGATTTTCAACTAAGCTGACAAAAACAAGCAATGGTGGAAGGATTTTATATTAAATAAACAGTGCTGTAATAACTGTCTAGCCATACAAAGAAGATTAAAACTGGACCCCTTTCTTACATCATATATAAAAATTAATTCAAGATTGATTAAAGACTTTCATATGAAACCAAAAACAATAAAAACCCTAGGTAATACCTTTCTGAAGATAGAAATAGGGAAAGATTTTATGACAAAGACACCAAAATAAATAGCAGCAAAGGTATAAATGGACAAATGGGATCTAATTAAACTAAATATCTTCTTCACAGCAAAGGAAATTATTAAAAGAGTGAACAGAAAACCTACAGAATGGAAGAAAAACTTTTGCAAACTATGCATCTGACAAAGGTCTAATATCCAGTAATTAAAAGAAACTTACACAAATTTACAAGAAAAAAAAAACTTTATGATTCGATCAACTACTACCACATCTCTCCCTTAGCACCTGGGGATTAGAATTCAAGATGAGATTTGGGTGGGGACATAAAGCTTAACCATGTCATTCACCCCTGTCCTTTTCTAAATCTCATGTTCTCACACTTCAAATCCAATCATGCCTTCCTTCCCAACAATCTCCAAAGTCTTAACTCATTTCAGCATTAATGCAAAAGTTCAAGTCCAAAGTCTCATCAGAAACAAGTCAAGTCCCTTCTGCCTAGAAGTCTGTAAAGTAAAAAGCAAGTTAGTTACCTCCAAGATACCATGGGATTACAGGCATTGGATAAATGCTCTTATTCTATATGGGAGAAATAGGCCAAACCAATGGTCTACAAGCCCCATGCAAGGCTGAAATCCAGCAGGGCAGTCATTAAATCTTAAAGCTCCAAAATAATCTCCTTTAACTTCATGTCTCATATCCAGGGAACAATGATGCAAAGGATAGGTTCCTACAGCCTTGGGCAGCTCTGCCCCTTTTGCTTTGCAGGTACAGCCTCCCACCTAGCTGTGTTCATGGGCTGGCATTGAGTGTCTGTGGCTTTTGCAGACACACTATGCAAGCTGTCAGTGAATCTATCATTCTGGGGCCTGGAAGACTGTGACTTTCTTCTCAGAGCACCACTAGGCAATGCCCCATTGGGGACTCTGTGTGGGAGCTCAAATCTCACATTTCCCTTCCACACTGCCCTAACAGAAATTCTCCCTAAGGGCTTCACCCCTGCAGCAGACTTCTGCCTGGACATTTAGGCATTTACAAACATCCTCTGAAATCTAAGCAGAAGTTCCCAAACCTCAGTTCTTGATGTTTGTGCACCTGCAGGCCCAACAACATATGGAAGGCTTGGGGCTTGCAACCTCTGAAGCAACAGTATAAGGTGTACCTCAGCCTTTTTTAGCCACAGCTGGAACTGGCATAGCTGGGACACTGGGCACAAAGTTCTGAGGCTGCACAGAGCTTGGGGGCCCTGGGCTCAGCCCACAAAATCATGTTTCCCTCACAAGTCTCCAGGCCTGTAATAAAAGGGACTGGTACCAACATCTCTGAAATGCTATGGAGACACTTTTTTTTCCATTGTCTTGGGGTTTAACATCTGGCTCCTCATTACTTATACAAATTTCTGCAGGCAGCTTGAATTTCTGCCCAGAAAATTAGTTTGTATTTTTTAGCACATTATCAGGCTACAAATTTTCCAAACTTTTAGGCTCTGCTTGCCTTTTAAAGCTAACTTCCAATTTCAGATCATCTTTCTCAAGTTCAAAGTTCTACAGAACTCTAGGGCAGAGGCAAAATACCATCAATATTTTTGTCAAAGCATAGAAGAGTGACCTTTGTTTCAGTTCAGAACAAGTTATTCATCTCCACCTGAGACCACTTCAGCCTGTACTTTATTGTCCACATCATTATCTGCAATTTGGTCAAAACCATTCAATAGGTCTCCAGGAAAACTCACACTTTCCTACATCTTCCTTTTTTTTCATCAGCCCCCACAAACTGTTCCAACCTCTGCCCATTACCCAGTTCCAAAGTCACTTCCACATTTTCAGGTATCTTTATAGTGGTACCCCAGTCTCTGTGGTACCAATCTACTGTTTTAGTCCATTTCACACTGCTATAAAGAACTATCCAAGACTGAGTGATTCATAAAGGAAAGCAGTTTAATTGACTCACAGTTCTGCATGGCTGGGGAGTCCTCAGTAAACTTACAATCATGATGGAAGCAGAAGTGGGCATGTCTTACATTATGACAGGCGAGAGACAGCATGTGAAGAAAGTGGGAAGAGCCTCTTATAAAACCATCAGATCTCATGAGAAATCACTATCATGAGAACATATTGGGAGAAGCTGCCCACCATTATTCAAGCATCTCCCAAAAGGTCTCTCTTTCAGCACCTAGGGATTACAATTCAGGATGAGATTTGAATCAGGAAACAAAGAATAACCATATTGTATATCCAAAGGAATATAAATTGTTCTATTATAAAGACATTTTCACAAATAATGCACTTTAGTACTATTCACAACAAAGATATGAAATCATGCTAAATGCCCATAAATGCTAGACTGGATAAAGAAAATGTGGTACAAATATACAATTGGATACCATGCAGCTATAAAAAAGAATGAGATAATGTTCTTTGCAGGAATGTGAATGGAGCTGGAGGCCATTATCCTTGGCAAAATCACCTAGGAATTGAAAATCAAAAACCATATGTTCTCACTTATAAGTAATAGCTAAATTATGAGAACACATGGACTTGTAGAGGGAAACAACACACACTGGGGCCTACTGGAGGGTGGAGGGTCAGAGGAGGTAGAGGATTGGGAAAAATAACTAATGGGTACAAGGCTTAATATCTGGGTGCCGAAATAATCTGTATAACAAACACCTGTGACACAAGTTTACCTATATAACAAATCTGCACATTTACTCCTGAACTTAAAATAAAAGTGAAGTAAAAAAGATCATATTGTCTATTAATTACCACAATGGTATAAAACTACCAATTAATAATAAAAATCTTTGAAAATTTGACATATACATGGAAATGAATCAATAAGTTCCTGAACAACAAATGGGTCAATGTGGTAATTTAAAGTGAAATTTCTTTGCAACAAAAAAGAAAATAAACACATTTTACTAAAGCCTATGGGACATACTAAATGCAGTTATAAAATGAAAGTTTATAGCAACAAATGCCTGCATTAAAAAGAGATATTTCTGCATTAGTTCATTTTCTCACTGCTATAAAGAAATATCCAAGACTGGATAATGTATGAAGAAAGAGGTTTAATTGACTCACAGATCCTCATGGCTGGGGAGACCTCAGGAAACTTACAATTATGGCAGAAGGGGGAGCAGGCAGAAAGGACCTTAGTAGCATGGTGGCAGGAGCAGAAAGTTTCAAACACTTATAAAACAATCAGATCTCATGAGAATTTACTCACTATCACAAGATCAGCATGGGAGAAACTGCCCCCATAATCCAATCACCTACCAACAGGTTCCTTCCTCAACACCTGGGGATTACAATTTAAAATAAAATTTGAGTGAGAACGCAAAGACTATCCATATTAATTTCTAATCAACAGGCTCAAGTACCTAGGAAAACAAAAGAAACTACACCCAAAATTGATAACAGGAATGAAATCAGAAAACTCAGAGAAAAAAATGCATTAAAGACTTGTAATTCAAAGATCAATGAAATAAAGAGTTGGGTATTTTAAAAATTAGCAAAATCAAAGAGACTTTATCTTGACTAAGAAAAAAAAGAACATTTAAATAAATGAAATCAGAAAGATAAGAATGAAGACACTATAATTGATACTGTAGGTATACAAAAGATCATAAGAAAGTATTATGAATAATTAAATGTCAATAACTTTGATAAGGAAGAAGAAATGGATAAATTTTGGACACATACAACCTACCAAGATTAAATTATGAAGAAATACATAGTCTGAACAGACCAATAATGAGTGTAGGAAAATGAATCAGGAATAAAACGTATTTCATTAAAGAAAAGCTCAAAATCTGATGGCCTCTTTGATGAATTCTGCTGAATATTTAAAGAAGAAACAATACCAATTTTCCTCAAACTATTCTAGAAAATTAATAGCAGGAAATATTTTTGAACTCATTTTATGAGGCCAGCATTACCTTGACTCCAAAACTGGACAAAGACACAACAAAAAAAGAGAAGTACAGGTCAAAGTCCCTGATGAACATATATGAAAAGGTCTAATCAAAATAGTAGCAAACCAAACCCAACAGCACATTAAAAAGATCATTCACTATGGTCAAGTGAATGATCCAGGGAGGTAAGGATGATTTAACATGTAGAAATTGATCAATGTGATTAAATGATAGTAATGGAAAGACAAAATCTATATGATCATTTCAATAAACACAGGAAAAGAAGTTGACAAAATTTAATATCCCTTAATGAAAAAAAAAAGAACTCTGACCAAATTAAATCTAGAAAGTCCTTTAACACAGTAAAGACCATATACGACAAATTCATAACTAACATTGTACTGAATGAGGAAAAATTGAAAGCGTTTTTTCTAAGATCAGGAAAAGTACAAGGCTGCCCTCTTTCACCACATCCATTCAACATAGTACTGGATGATCTAGCCAGAGCAATTATGCAAGAGAAAGAAAGAAAAAGTATCCAAATTAAAAAGGAACAAGTCAAGTTGACTTTTTTATAGATCACATGAGTTTATATAAGGAAAACCTTTAAAACTCCATGAAGAAACTGGTAGAACTAATAAATCAATTTAGTAAAGTTGAAGAATACAAAATCAACAAAAAATATCAACAGTATCTTCTCTGCTAATAGTGAACTATCTAAAACAGAAGTCAAGAAAATAATTGTACTTACAATACCTACAAAATATAACAGAAACAGTAATACAGTTAACGAAAAATTTGGAAGTGCTCTATACTGAAAACTATACAACTTTGATAACTGAAACTGAAGGGATGTATTAGTCTGTTTTCACACTGCTGATAGACATACCTGAGACTGGGCAATTTACAAAAGAAAGGTTTAATGGCTTACAATTCCACATGCCTGGGGATGCCTCACAATTATGGCAGAAGGCAAGGAGGAGCAAGTCACATCTTACATGGACAGCAGCAGGCAAAGACAGAGCTTGTGCAGGGAAACTCCCCCTTACAAAATCTTTAGATCTCAAGAGACTTATTCACTATCACAGAGCAGCATGGGAAAGACCTGCCCCCATGATTCAGTCACCTCAAAATGGATCCCTCCCACAACATGTGGGAATTCAAGATGAGATTTGGGTGGAGACACAGCCAAACCATATCAAGGGGACACAAAAAAAGGGGAAAATATCCCATGTTCATGGGTTGTAAAGATTAATATTGTTAAAATGACCACACTACCCAAAGTGATTATAGATGTAATGCAGTTTCTATTAAAATAACAATGACAATCTTCAGAGATATGTTAAAAAAAATCTAAAATTCATATGGAAGCACAAAGGAGCCCAAATTGCCAAAGCAGTTATAAGCAAAAAGAACAAAGCTTGAAGTATCATACTACTTTATTTCCAAATATACTACAAAGGTGCATGCTACTAGCAAAAACATAGACACATAAACCAGTAGAACAGAATAGAATACCCAGAAATAAATTCAGACACCCATAGTCAACTTCTTTTTTACAGAGCTAACAAGAACACATATTGGGAAAAAGATAGTTTCTTCAATAAATTGTGCTGAAGAAGTTGAATATCCACATGCAGAAGAATAATATTTGATCTCTACCTCTCACTGTATAGAAATTAACTGAAAATTGAATTACAGATTTAAACATAAGACCTGAAACTCTAAAACTGCTAGAATAAAACAGGGGAATTCTGAAACGTTGGTCTAGGCAGAGTTTTTAAAATCAAGACCTCAAAAATACAAACAATAAATGAAAAATACACAAATAGGATTACATCAAACTAAAATACTTTTGCACAGCAAAGGAAAATATTTTTTAAAATGCCTACAGGATGATAGAAAATATTTGCAAATCATACATGTGACAAAGGGTAAGTATCCAGAATATATAAGGTACTATACCAGTAAAGAAAAACAAAAGCAAAAATCCTGATTAAAAATGGATAAAAGGGCTGGGCATGGTGGTGCATGCCTGTAATTCCAGCACTTTTGGGAGGCTGAGCCAGGCAGACCACTAGATGCCATGAGTCAAGATGAGCCTGGGCAAAATGGAGAAACGCTGTCTCTAATAAAAATACAAAAATTAGCTAGGTGTGGTGGTGCACACCTATAATTCCAGCTACTCGAGAGGCTGGGGCATGAGAATTGCTTGAACAACCTGAGAGATAGAGACTGCAATGAGCTAAGATCGTGCCACTGCATCCCAGCCTAGGCGACAGAGTGAGACACTGTCTAAAAAAGAAAAAAAATGTCCCTTTCATCATTCTCCACAAACTAACGTGGAAACAGAAAACCAAACACTGCATGTTCTCACTCATAAGTGGGAGTTGAACAATGAGAACGCATGGGACACAGGGAGGGAACAACACATGACTGGTCCTGTCTGGGGGTAGAGGGTAAAGGGAGGGAGAGCATGAGGACAAATATCTAATGCATGTGGGGCTTAAAACCTAGATGATGTGAACAGTGCTGCAATAAACATGCATGTGCATGTGTCTTTATAATAGAATAAGTTATAATGCTACCCCAGAACTTAAAGTATAATTTAAAAAAAAAACCTAGATGATGGATTGGTTGGTGCAGCAAACCACCATGACACATCTATACCTATGTAACAAACCTGGATATTCTGCACATGTATCCTGGAACTTAAAGTAAAATACAATTTTTTTTTTAAATGGGCAAAAGACCTAAATAGACAGTTATTAAAAGACATACAAATCATCAAATATATTAAAAATGTTCAACTTCACTGTCATAAAGGAAAGGCAAATTAAAACCACAATGAGATAACACTTCACTCCAGTGAGATTGGCCAAATGTAAACCCAAATTCTTGAGACAGAGCTCAACCAGTTCAGAGGTTTATTTTGCCAATGTTCAGGGTGTGCCTGGGAAAAAGAAATACAAGTCACACTAGGATCTGTGGCTTGTGTTTTTTCCAAAAAGAATTTTGATGACTTCAATATTTAAAGAGAAAAGAGTGGGCAGGAGGAGAAGAAGAAAAAGTTAAAACAAAGATAATTATGCATTCATCTTCGGCATGCTAGATCTGCATTTAACATAAGATAAAGTAAGCCTAGAGTAGAGGAAGAAGTCAAATATATATTTGTCTTGGGGTAGGCTGAGGCATGATTTCTAGTCTTGTCTTTTTTTGATACCTGTGAAGTTAAGCTGTTAATTTACATTGTCAGGATGAGATTAATCAGAATTCTGATTCATGATTAATTTGTAGGGGGATATGTATTGTGAAAGATTTTGGGATCCACAAGGAATTTCCTTGTGAGCAATTTGTGAGAGAGACCACCTGGGAAGTTAGGGTAGCCTTCTATATTGCAGCTATCTGTTTGGAAACATAAAGGATGGCAATTGTTTTGTTTTATTTTGTTTTGTTTATGTGACTCAGTTCCCAAGCTAAATTTTTCATTTGGTGTAGTGAATGTGGGGTCCTGAGTTATTATTTTCTTTTCACATCCCCCCTCCATTTTTTGAAATCTGTCAGAGAAAGCACTATAGAAGAACATAAGTCTCTGGTTATGGGTTTGGTCTGACCCCTTGACACTGAGGTTTATTCCTACAAGGTTACATCCCACATAGTTAGAAAAACTCATTATAGGAGGTCATGAAGTCTTGTGTCCCACAGAGAGAGATAGGGGGAGGAAGTAAGAAGGAAAAAAAGGGAGAAGAAAAAAAGACCAAAGCCAGATTATAGCAACAAAGGAAAAATAAATTCTGGAAAATTGATTTAACCTGTATTACTGAGAAGTCCATATATCAGCAGGTAGACACACATACACACAAGTTGCTATTATTTCTCTCAAAGTTTAAGTTCTCTAGCATAAGTTTTCAGGACTTTAAGAAAAGCATAGTAATTTTTAGTGATTCCCAGTCAGAAGAATAGGAGAGAAAATAAATTGAAAATGTTACTTTGGAGGCCGATAGGCAGGAAAGAATTCAGGATGTAGTCCAGGGAAATCCTAGACAAATAATATTGATGAAAAACAATGGATAATGCTACCATTTAATAACAGATATACTACAGTTTCTTTAGAAACATGTTTTTTTCTCTCTCCAGCCCCTCATTTTTACTAAAAACAAATCATAGTGCAAAATTTATTTGCAAAATATATTTTAGTCTTACTATTCTTGGTCTAATTATTTGCATGAAGTGAAGGAAGAATAATTATTTGGCACACAGGCTTGCTTTAAATTGGTGAGGATGAGGAGAAAATGATCACTTACACACTGTTTGTGGGATTGTAAACTAGTACAGTCATGATGAAAAACACTATGGAGGTTCTTTTTAAAAAATTAAAAATAGAATTGCCACATGGCTCAGCAATCCCACTACTGCACATATATCCAAAAGGAAAATATATCAGTATATATCAGTATATCAACATAATACCTGCACTACTATGCTTATTGCAACATTATTTACAATAGTGAATATATAAAATCAACCTATGTATCTAACAATGGATAAATTGATAAATAAAATATGGTTATACACAATGGAGTGCCATTCTTCCACAAAACAAAATGAAATTCTATCACTTGTGACAAAATAGATATCCTGGAGGACTAATGCTAACTGAAATATGCCAGAAACAAAAATACAAATACTGCATTTCACTCATGCATAGAATCTGAAAAAAAGAAAAATTGATATAGAAGCAGAGAAGAATAGTGGTTACTAGAGATGGTGGAAGGAGGGTGTAGGAGGTTTGGAAGATGATGGTTAATGGGTACAAAGTTACAATTATGTAGGAGGAATAAATGTTGGTGTTCTATTGCAGGTACAATAGATGGTTAACAGTAAAATATTGCATATTATAAAACAGCTAGAAGAGACATGTTTGAATGCTCATAAAACAAATAAATGATGAATGCATGAGGTGATAGATACATGAAATATCCAGATTGAATGATTATATAGCAAAGATTTGTATTGAAGCCTTAAATTTTACCTAATAAATACCTACAATGAGGATATATCAATTTAAAAATAAAAGAATTTAAAAAGGAAATGGCAGAAGTGCTAAGAAATAAATATGGTAAGAAAAATAAAACTACTTAGGATAGATTTGTATTGGCCCTAAGTTAAGGACTTTACAAAGATGAAATTTAGAGATTAGTTAAATTAAATGTTAAGAAAGGAAACAATATAATCCCAACATGATTAGATGTCATCCTTCAGAGTTCCAAATCATAAGATGATAGATCATATCATATTATGGCAGAATGGATTGATATTTAAATAACGAATTCACTGAGATCAGATAATTACAGAGTCAACATTTAACTTGAATATACTAAGTTGTCAATAAGCATCATATATGATGTCAATCATTTTTAAATTATTGTATTTTGTAATTAAATTAGTTCTATTAGTCAATGTGAATTAAATAATATATCAGCACGTTAAAGGTTCCCTGCTGTCTCAGAAATTTGGCTGAAGCCTTAAACTTAGAAAAATGTACAATAGCGTCTGCACATTCTAAAGCAAGGTACTAGATGCATCTACACAGAACTTGCTAAAATAAAGAATAAGTCCAGCCATCACTATTACCTCTACCTTTTCTCAGAAAAAAGCAATAAATTCAAAAGTAATTGTTGGAAGGGAACTAGTAAACATAGATTAACCTTTGACTTTTATCTTTTTCCTTTCAAACTAGGTAAGATCATCCGTGGGATTAAGGATACATGTAAGAAAGATAGCCCACCCTTCTTCCCATCTGAATGCTGGGTGGGCAGCAGAAAATCTGTAGGTTCTTCTTGCCACCTAGGTGAGAAATTGTGAAAAAAAAAAAACTTATTGGGAGACCATAATCAATGTTTCCTGGATTTTGGAGACTTGTACGTAAGTACAGAATCAGATACCAGTTTTCAGTATAGAAGATCCCATATGGCAGTGAGGGCAGTTAACTTGTTCACTATCTTGGTGTGGCACAAATATGTGAGTTTAACTTTGGTCAAGTTGATGCTTTAGAAGTAGTTGGATTTATGCCACCTTAAAGAGATCCCAGTATCTGAATATTAGACAGTTCTTGTAAGTGACCAGTAAGTTATTGCATCTGAAAAAGATGCCACTAAAATATTGGTAAGCAGATCGATCAGAGTTGAGATAAGAATATTCCAGGCAATTCAATAAACTGGTTATTACACTACGTTAACTTACAAAATGAAAGTGGACCCAGTGATAACTAAATTTTACATGTGGGGACATTTTGAAACCCTCTAACCCTCTAACAATAAACCCTCTATCAACAAAATCTTCCAGTTAGAGATGAAATACAAGATGCATAGCCCCAGCTTTTTGGGCAGAATGAGAGGGCATGGCCTGAAAATTTCAGTTGCTGTCTCCATTGGGAAGACTTAACTCTTGATCTCTTGCAGACATTCTCCAGCACCAGCCTGGAATGTGGCAGCCCTACTCTGCAGTTTGACACAGAGGAACCGTAGCATTAACAGTAGTCTGGCCCTCATGGACTTCTACTCCTAGGAGAAAGAAGGGTGTACCATATTAAGAGAATGCTCCATGGGACAAAATAATCCAGATGATAAGCCTTGAGTCCCAGAACTTTCTGTGGGTGGGAAATTTCTTTCAGCAAAAGCACAGGTGCTATGCTGGGCTAAATGGGGATAGTCGACAGCTAGTACCCAACAGTCAGGCAGCTCTGGTACTTGTGAATAGTCTCGGAGAAGGAGACTCCTTTTTTCCCCTCCTCCACCATTGCAGACACAGCTGAGGCTTCTCCCATGAAAGCTCAGTGTGGGTGCAACTATAAACAGCCTTTCTGGAACACTTCAGAAGGACTGCATCCTACAGAAGGAGTGACCGCCGGGTTCAGCCTTGCACAGGGGCTAGAGTCACAGTTCCGCTCTACTTGGAAAAGCAACGTTCCTGTTGATGGAAGAGGGCCTATCTTATTTGAATTGCCAGAACAATGGGTCAGGAGTGTGCCTGCAAGTTGCATTGCTTTTCTCCTGGCTTGGCAGGGGAGCTGAGATGGTCCCCACCTTTCCCCTGAGAAGTCCTCAGTGTGTTTCACCGAGAGCTCACCCAGCCACTTCTGTCAAACTTGAGACCTTTGCTCATCATTGAGTATTGCATTCATCCAGCTGCTTTAGTCACAACTATTTTCTACCAAGAAACAGCTCTCTTGCTGGGCTGAAGCATGAACTAGTCAAACCAGTAAATAAAATATTGGGAGAAAAATAAATAAAACAATAAACAATTGAACACCATATGAAAATAAGGGAAGCTTTAAGAGATCTCTGCCATTACAACCCCACAGGAGACTGAACTTGCTCACACACTGAGCATATTACTACTACAGCCAGCATCTGCAAAAGCCATCTTATATGAAAATAAACTTAAGATGGGTCAGAGATTCAAATCTAAATCCTGAAACTATAAAAATTCTATAGGATAAGCTAGGAAAAAAATGCTTTTTGACATTAGCCTAGAAAAAGAATTTATGACTAAATCCCTAAAAGCATATGTAACAAATACAAAAATCAATTAATGTGACAGAATTAAACTAAAAAAACTTCTGTACACCAACAAAAATAATTGCCAGAGTAACCAGACAGCCCTCAGAATGGCATTATATATTTGCTAACTGTATTTGACAAAGGACTAATATCCAGAATCTACAAAAAAATCAAACAAGTCAGCAAGAGAAAAACACAAAATCTCATCAAAAACTGGACCAATGACATGAATCAATATTTCTCAAAAGAAGACACATAAATAGCTAACAAACATATGCAAACATGTTCAATATCATTAGTCACCAGAGAAATGCAAATGAAATTCACAATGAGATACCACCTTACTCCTGAAGGAATAGGCATTATTAAGTAGTCAGACAAACAATAAATATGTGTCTGGATGTGGTGAAAAGGGGAATGGTTATACACTGCTGGTGGGAATGGAAAGTAGCATAACCTCTATGGAAAACAGTATGGGGATTTTTAAAATAACTAAAAGTAGATCTACCCTTTCATCCAGCAACACCGCTCCTGGGTGTCTACTCAAAAGAAAGGATAAGTGGATATGGAAAATGTATATAAATACCACAGAATACTAATCAGCCATAAAAAAAGAAAGAAAGAATATCTTTTGCAGCAACGTGGATGGATCTAGATGCCATTATTCTATGTGAAGTAACTGAAATGGAGAACAAAGTATTGCATGCTCTCACTTATAAGTGGGAGCTGAACTATGGGTATGCAGAATCATACAGAGTGATAAATGAACTTTAGAGATTCAGAAGGGGTTGGTTGGGAGGTGAATGGGGGGTAAAAACTACATGTTGAGTACATTGTACACTACTTGGGTGATGGGTGCACTAAAATGTCGGACTTCACCACTATGAGATTTACCCATTTAACAAAAATCTACTAGTACTCCAAAAGCTATTGAAATATAAAATACATAAGACACCTAGTTATTTGTTTACGTGAATCTCAAATTCATCTGGGCATCTTGTATTTTTATTTCTTAAATCTAGGATTTGATGAATCCTAGTCCAACGGCATGTGTTACATGTATGCCTGTCTTAGTCCATTTGTGTATTATAGTATAGTATCCCTATAAAGGTATACTTGATACTGAGTAATTTATAGAGAAAATAGATTTATTTATCCCATATTTCTGCAGGATGTAAAAGAAGCATAGCACCAGCATCTACTTCTCAGGAGGGCCTCAGGCTGTTTCCAGTCATGGTGGAAGGATAAGAGAAGCTGGCCTGTGCAGAGATCACGTGGCAAGAGAGGACTCAAGAGAGAGAAGAGGTGCCTGGCTCTTTTCAACGACCAGTTCTCCTGACAAGAGTAAGAACTCACTCCTGTTAGATTGGTATGAAACCATCCATGATGGGTCTGTCCTCATGATCCCCAAATCTCCCACTGGACCCCACCTTCAATACTGGGGATTAAATTTCAACGTGAGATTTGGTGGGGCAAAATAAACCATCTTGAAACCATAGCATGTCTGTGTGTATGTATATTATACATTTGTTGTTTGGACATGAGCAAAAAATGCGACTTAATTTTACATAATTATATAATACATGTATAAATGTATTTATAATGTGTTTACATACATCTATTGTTACTTCTTAACATACATGACTTCCTTTAATCTTCTCAGCCACTGTATTGTATGCATTCTTTACAGAGGCAGAAATCATGGTTTAGAAAGGTAAAGAAGTTGATCAAGATCACACAGAAAATTAGCAGTATCTAAATCCAGGCCCAGCTGGCTGAGAGGTCTGGATTTTTAACCACTTGTGCTCTAATTGTCTCTTTATGCAATGTGAGCCAGAAGAAAAAGTAAATTGCTTTATTAAAAGGTCCCCCATAAGGATGTTTTAAGTAAGAAACAAGGGGAAACAAAGCACTCCAAATCTTGAGAAATGGAATCTCAAATTGATTTTAATCTGTGGCAGATACTTCATCTTTTTCATATTGATAAAAAAAAAAACAGAGTTATGGCTCCAAGTGTCTAATTTTTAAAAGCAATATTTGTATAGACATATTTAAACTTCTTTTCTAAACAGGATCTCAAAAATAGTGCCCCAGGAGAAAGATTCCTTTGAAAATGGAGTCTCAGATACTCATGTCCAACATAAAGGGGTTTGTATTTTATTGTTTATGTCTTTCAAAAAATTAATTGACATATTTGCTGTTTCTTTCAGAAACAGATGCAGTTGATTGTGCTTGAATAAAAGGGGCCACACACGAGAGCTGCTATTTATATGAAAGCCTTCCCATTCTTTATTTCTCTGCTAAATAGGGTAGTATAATTTGTCCTTAATGGATATGAAATGAATATGGATTGTGAACAGTCAATTGAAATTGCCTTTATAATCATCAAATTATTCAGTCTCCAAAGAGGTTATTTATTTTACCCTTAAATAATTGAATGAAATAAATGAAAACTCCCCTTCTCTTGCATCTCTAATTCACCAATGAAATAATACATTAGCCTCTATTTCTATTGCAAATGGAAATAATTCTCTCAAGAAATGTTACCGTAAGTATATACCTTTAGTGATTATTTTCTATTCATCATTTGCTATGTTTAACGTTCCAAAATAATGACATCAGCTCTTTTGTGTTCTTTTTGACTTTATGCATTATTTTTCAAATTTTGCAATTCTGCTATTGTACATTATTATAGCACATATGAAAATTGTAAAAAACTGTCATTAAATAAATTATTTCCAGAATTATCTCCATTATTCTGAATAGCTTTTTCTGTTATTTAAATCAATCAGCCTGTATTTTAAAAATCAGTTTCAATTGGCTTTCTGCCAAGCCCAGGACAAGCTTGTTGTCTCGATGACATAATGAACAATGTAGCCTCTCTCATGCAAAAAAAAAAAAAAAAAAAAGAGATAGCAAACTCATCATTATGTTTCATTGATAAATCAAGCAATTAGTAATGTGAAAGTTTTGTCCACATCAGTATTGCTTTCCAGCAGCCGTGTTAATTTCTCCCTGCTCCCTGTTCCCTGGATATTTCATTTATTTCAGTTTGACTCTGCCAATCTGGAGTATATGTTTCGGTTTCCAAAAGTGTCAAAATGCACTCATGTCAGTTTCAACTGTTCTTTATATATATGAATAATTGATTGGGATAATAAAAGTTATTTGTAAAGAGAAAGATATTACCCTCTAATAAATGCCAGCTATGTGTCAAGTGTTGTAATAGGTATCACATATACAGTATTTCATCTAATCCTTGCTTCAGCTTTGTTAAACACAAGATATCAGCATGTGAAAAAGCATGCCCAGAGAGGGCAACCACTTGTTCAAGGTTACACAGTTGCTAAGAAGCATAATTAGGAGTTGATATTTGGCCTCTCTCACTAAATCTATCGAGTTATATCTACTAAATAAGGCTGACTCTTAGTCATTCAAGATGTCTATAAAACTTCAATTGACTGAATACTGACCTTTTGTTCAAGGGCACACTGCAGTGTGTTAAAGACATTCCAAGCTATTCTACAAGAGAAATAAAAATTAGGTTTACCTAATTTATATACAAAATAACCAGCTGACTGAATTTTTATTTAAAATATCTTTACACATTGTGCAGATGCAGCCCATGTGTGTATAGGTCCAGAGAACACTATGAAAAAAGACAAAGGTGATTTATAAATTTTCCCACTCTATGTGAAAGAGACACTAAACATGCTACATTGAGTCTGTGCATCACCTCTCATCAATGTGCCTGTTTATTGCTGGTAAGAGTTGGTGATTATGATAACTGTCATCCCTTGCCAGAAATATTACTTGCTTAATGTCTTATTTTGCTTGCATGTACGTATTTTTGATATCAGGTGGACTTTTGTAGCAGCTGATATCTAAGTCTGATCCTTTCTATCTGGGGTCAAAAGACGTCTTTTGTAAAGAGCCAGATTGTAATTATTTTAGGGGTTGTGAGCCATAGAGTCACTGTCAAACTCCTCAACTTTGCTGTTATATTGCAAAAGCAGTCATAGATGATACATAAATGAATGAGCATGGTCATGTTTTAATAAGACTTTATTTACAAAAACAAGTGATGATCTGGATTTGGCAAAAGAGCTATAATTTGCGAAATTTTGCTTTATATTATGATCTGATTAGATGTACATTCTCACATAACACACACATATACACACAACATACTTATTTTTTTAAAAAGTAAACCATTACTAAGATGCCTTTTTGAACAGCTAATATAACCGGAATCTTATATGAAATTGCTGTTAACATACAAGTGAAGATTATTTAATTCTTCCCTAATGTTAGCACAATTTTTCTGAATAAGCTACCAAATAATTAAAATGAAAGTAGGCTGTGTTGTATTTGAGAAAGAGATCATAGGCAATAGATTACAGATCTCTTTAATCTCAATTGAAAACTGACTTAAATTAGCTCTGCACTGGCATGATTCTATATAGGAGTTCATTAGAAGCATTTGTGAAACAATACGTAGTCTAAGGGCATTTTTCTATGTATACTATTGTCGTAATTAAGAGTCTGTTCACATTTTTAAGGGCTATTTTAAGGCATTTCCAATTTAGCCTTATATAGTCTCTAGATTAAAACCTGGTAAATAAATTGACCGTGGGTTGTGGTACAAATGGGAGAGAGACTTTAGAAGCCTGTTTTTTAAACTAATTAGTCTACTAGGGTCTTATAAATGAATGCTTATTTTGTTTAATGATTAAGACTTCTAAATATTAAAAACTATTAAGTAAGTTTAACAAAAGTCCACATGTTCAATGATTGACTTACATTTAAGTATTTCAAGCTTTCATTCTAAAGATGCAGCTTCAAATTTTCAAAATGTTTTTTAAGGGAATTCTAAGGGATATTTTGATACTATGCTTGCATTTGAAATAATAGACTGAAGGTGATGTACAGAATATATCTAGAACATAGAATTCCAAGAGCCAGAATGCACATCATGCCCTTATAAAATATGATAAACTTTTGAATAAAATGAATGGTAATTCATTTCAGAGTATATATGTTATACCTTTCGCAAATCAAATATCTGCAAATTACAAGATATAAAGTGAGATCATTGATGAGACATTTCCTAATTAAGTGTCATAAAATGTTTGAATTATAAAAAAAGTTTCATAGTGCTTAATAATGTTCATGGACCTACGCAAGAAAGATGGACAATTGCCTATATTTCTATTACTCTGTTACCCTTTCTTTAGATATGTTTACAAAGTTATACAACTCAAAACGTAATTGAAATATACATTTCATATAAACTTTGCCTAACATGCTAGCTCAAAATACTTGCATAAAGCTCAAGTTCCATAGCATGGTGCTCAAGGCCCTCACAATCTAACCCCAGCCTTATTCATTGTTAATTCATTCCCTGTACCCTTTATTTCAGCCAAATAAGATTGATTGTCTTTACTTATTCATTTTTTAATTGTACTTTAGGTTCTGGGGTACATGTGCAGATCATGCAGGATTGTTGCATAGGTACATGCATGACAAGGTGGTTTGCTGCCTCCATCACCCCGTCACCTACATCTGGCATTTCACCCTATGTTATCCCTCCCCAACGTTCCCACCCCCTCCTGTCCCTCCCAGAGGCCCTCACAACAGACCTCAGTGTGTGATGCTCCCCTCCCTGTGTCCATGTGTTCTCACTGTTTAACACCTGCCTATGAGTGAGAACATGCGGTGTTTGATGTTCTGTTCTTGTGTCAGTCTGCTGAGAATGATGGTTTCCAGATTCATTCATGTCCCTACAAAGGACACAAACTCATCATTTTTTATGGCTGCATCATATTCCATGGTGTATATGCCACGCTTTCCTTGTCCAGCCTACAAATAATGGGCATTTGGGTTAGTTCCAGGTCTTTGCTAGTGTAAACAGTGCCACAATGAACATACGTGTGTATGCATCTTTATAATGGAACTATTTATAATCCTTTGGGTATATACCCAGTAATGGAATTGCTGGGTCAAATGGAATTTCTATTTCTAGATCCTTGAGGAATCGCTACACTGTCTTCCACAATGGTTGAACTAATTTACACTCCCACCAACAGTGTAAAAGTGTTCCCTTTTCTCCACATCGTCTCCGGCATCTATTGTCTCCAGATTTTTTAATGATCACCATTCTAACTGGCATGAGATGGCATTTCAATGTGGTTTTGATTTGCATTTCTCTAATGACCAGTGATGATGAGCATTTCTCATTGTTTGTTTGCCTCATATATGTCTTCTTTTGAAAAGTGTTCATATCATTCACCCACTTTTGAATGGGTTTTTTTTCCTTGTAAATCTGCTTTAGTTCTTTGTAGATTCTTGATATTAGTCCTTTGTCAGATGGGCAGATCGCAAAAACTTTTTCCCATTCTGTTGGCTGCTGGTTCACTCTAATGATTTTTCTTTTGCTGTGCAGAAGCTCTGGAGTTTAATTAGATCCCATTTGTCTATTTTAGCTTTTGTTGCCATTGCTTTTGGTGTTTTAGTCATGAAGTCCTTGCCTATGCCTATGTCCTGAATGGTTCTGCCTAGGATTCCTTCTAGGGTTTTTATGGTGTTAGGTCTTATATTCAAGTCTTTAATCCATCTGGAGTTAATTTTAGTGTATGATGTCAGGAAGGGGTCCAGTTACAGCTTTCTGCACATGGCTATCCAGTTTTCCCAACACCATTTATTAAACAGGGAATCCTTTCCCCATTGCTTGTTTTTGTCAGGTTTGTCAAATATCAGATGGTTGTAGATGTGTGGCATTGCCTCCAAGGCCTCTGTTCTGTTCCACTGGTCTATATCTCTGTTTTGGTACTAGTACCATGCTGTTTTGATTACTGTAGCCTTGTAGCATACTTTGAAGTCAGGTAGTGTGATGCCTCCAGCTTTGTTCTTTTTCTTAGGATTGTCTTGGCTATGCAGGCTCTCTTTTGGTTTCATATGAAGTTTAAGGTGGTTTTTTCCAGTTCTGTGAAGATGGTCATTTGTAGCTTGATGGGGATAGCACTGAATCTATAAATTACTTTGGGCAATATGGCCATTTTCACAATATTGATTCTTCCTAACCATGAGCACTGAATGTTTTTCCATCTGTCTGTGTCCTCTCTTATTTCCTTGAGCAGTGGTTTGTAGTTCTCCTTGAAGAGGTCCTTTACATACTTTGTTAGTTGTATTCCTAGGTCTTTTATTCTCTTTGTAGCAATTGTCAATGGGAGTTCGCTTTTGATTTGGTTCTCTGTTAGAATGTTATTGATATATAGGAATGTTTGTGATTTCTTAGCATTGATTTTGTATCTTGAGACTTTGCTGAAGTTGCTTATCAGTTTAAGGAGATTTTGGGCTGAGATGATGGAGTCTTCTAAATATACTATCATGTGGTCTGCAAATAGAGAAAATTTTACTTCCTCCTTTCCTAACTGAATATCTTTTATTTCTTTCTCTTGTATGATTGCTCTGGCTAGAACTTCCACTACTATATTGAATAGGAGTGGGGAGAGAGGACATCCTTGTCTAGTGCCAGATTTCAAAGGGAATACTTCCAGTTTTTGCCCATTCAGTATGATATTGGCTGTGGGTTTGTCATAAATAGCTTTTATTATTTTGAGATATGTTCCATCAGTACCTAGTTTATTGATAGTGTTTAGAATGAAGGGCTGTTGAATTTGTCAAAGGCCTTCTCTACATCTATTGAGATAATCGTGGTTTTTGTCTTTGGTTCTGTTTATGTGGTGGATTACATTTATAGACTTGCATAAGTTGAACCAGCATTGCATCCCTGGGATGAAGACTACTTGATCATGATGGATAAGCTTTTTGATATGCTGTTGCAATCGGTTTGCCAGTATTTTATTGAAGATTTTTGCATCTGTGTTCATCATAGATATTGGCCTGAAGTTTCCTCTTTTTGTTGAGTCTCTGCCGGGTTTTGGTACCAGGATGATGTTGATCTTATAAAATGATTTGGGAAGGATTCCCTCTTATTGTATTGTTTGGAATAGTTTCAAAAGGAATGGTACCACCTCCTGTTTGTATGTCTGGTAGAATTCGGCTGTGAACCCAATTAGACCTGGACTTTTTTTGGTTGGTAGGCTATTAATTGCTGCCTCAACTTCAGCCCTTATTATTGATCTATTAAGGGTTTCAACTTCTTCCTGGTTTAGGCTTGGGAGGGTGCAAGTGTCCAGGAATTTATCCATTTCTTCCAGTTTTACTTGTTTATGTGCATAGAGTTCTTTATAGTAATTTCTGATGGTAGTTTGTATTTCTGTGGAATCGGTGGTGATATCCCCTTTATCGTTTTTATTGCATGTATTTGATTGTTCTCTCTTCTCTTTTTTATTAATCTGGCTAAAGGTCTGTCTATTTTGCTGATCTTTTCAAAAAACCAGCTCCTGGATTGATTGATTGATTGATTGATTGATTGAAGGGTTTTTTGTGTCTCTATCTCCTTTATTTCTGCTCTGATCTTAGTTATTTTTTGTCTTCTGCTAAGTTTTGAGTTTTTTTGATCTTGCTCCTCCAGCTCTTTCAATTTTGACTACAGGGTGTTGATTTTAGATCTTTCCTTGTTTCTCATGTGGGCATTGATTGCTATAAATTTCCCTCTAGACATTGCTTTAAATGTGTCCCAGAGATTCTGGTACGTTGTGGCTTTGTTCTTGTTGGTTTTGAAGAACAACTTTATTTCTGCATTCATTTCATTATTTATCCAGTTGACATTAAGGAGCTAGTTGTTCAGTTTCCATGAAGTTGTGCAGTTTTGAGTTAGTTTCTTAATCCTGAGTTCTAATTTGATTGCACTGTGGTCTGATAGACTGTTTGTTATGATTTATGCTTTTTTGCATTTGCTGAGGAGTAATTTACTTCCAATTATGGGGTCAATTTTAGAGTAGGTTTGATGTGGTCCTGAGAAGAATGTATATTCTGTTTATTTGGGGTGGAGAGCTCTGTAGATGTCTATTAGGTCCACTTGGTCGAGATCAGAGTTGAAGTCCTGGATATTCTTGTTAATTTTCTGTCTTGTTGATCTGTCTAATATTGACAGCAGAGTGTTAAAGTCTCACGGTATTATTGTGTGGGAGTCTAAGTCTCTTTCTAGGTGGTTAAGAACTTGCTTTATGTATTAGGTGCTCCTGTATCGGGTGCATATGTATTTAGGATTGTTAGGTCTTCTTGTGGCATTGTTCCTTTTACCATTATGTAATGCCCTTCTTTGTCTCTTTTGATCTTTGTTGGTTTAAAGTCCATTTTATCAGAGACTAGGAATGCAACTCCGGTTTTTTTTTTCTCTCCATTTGCTTGGTAAATCTTCCTCCATCCCTTTATTTTGAGCCCATGCATGTCCTTGCACATGAAATGGGTTTCCTGAATACAGCATACTGATGAGTCTTGAATTTTTATACAATATGCCAGTCTGCGTCTTTTGATTAGGGCATTTAACCCATTTACATTTAAGGTTAATATTGCTTTATGTAAATTTGATCCTGACATTTTTGATGCCAATTTCTTCTTCTGTTATCTTAGTCCCAGAAGGGTACCCACCTGAGGTCAGTCAGAGTTCCCCTTTATGAGGTGCCTCTTTGGATATATGGAGATGAGGGAGCTGCCTGATGAGACAGTCTGTCCCTTATAGGAGTTCAAGTGCTGTGCTGGGATTTCCATTGTTCCATTCAGAGCTGCTGGGCAGGAATGTTTAAGTCTGCTTTAGTGGGACTCATAATCCCCTCTTTTCCCAGGTGCTCTGTAAGGTGGGGCTTTATTTATAAGTCCCTGACATGCTGCTGCCTTTTTTCAAGGATGCCCTGTCCGGTAAGGAGGAGTCTAGTCACAGTGTGCAAGCAGAGGCATTGCTGAGCTGCCATGGGTGTTGACCAACTGCTGTGTAAACTTCCTTGCAGTTTTGTTTACAAAGGCACAGTTAGAATTGCTTCAGTAATGGTGGACTGCCTAGGTAATGGCGGACTGCCTCAGTAATGGTGGAGGCCCTCGGTAGTGGTGGACTGCCTCGGTAATGGCAATGCCCTTCCCACAACAGAGCTCAACCGTCCTGTGTCAAGCTGAAATTGCTATGCTTGCTGTGAAACTCTCAAGCCAGAGCATTTCAGATTGGTTGTCTTTGTGGGAGTGGGACTTGTCAATCCAGATCACCTGGCTCCCTGCTTTCAGCCCCTTCTTTTTCAGTTGAATGGTCGGCTCTGTCTCCCAGGCATTCCAGGCACCAGTTGAAACGATTGCCCAGCTTTGTGTGAGTTTTTGTGCAGAAGCCCGCGGTGCCAGCTGAAACAGCTGTGCTGGAAACTCGTGGTGGCGCTTTTCGGCCTGGGAATTTCCTGACCTGTGGGTGGTGAAAACTGCTGGAAAAGCACAGTATGTGAACCCAAGGGCTGGAGTAGCTGGAAAAAGCCTCCAATGACCACCTTGGCTCTCCCCTCTTGGGCTACACCCACTGTGCAACCAGTCCCATTGAGATGGACCTGGTACCTCATTTGAAAATGCGGAGATCTCTCACCCTCTGCATAGCTCTTGCTGGGAACTACAATCCAGAGCTGTTCTTATTCAGCCATTTTGATGGATTGCCTTTTTATGAATATTCCTTGTATTTGCTGGCTCCTTACTATTATTCCCCTTGGCAAAGAAATTTAGAAAATGTAAATTACAGCACCCTTAAAAGTCAATGGAAACTTTTATTTTAACTGTGGAGTCAAGTATAAATCATGTCATATTTTAGCAATATAGTCCCAGAACCCCATCTTTGATTGCTTGCTTGCCAGACATCCAAAGTGTAAAATGTTTCAGCTACCATTACATAGTTCCCTTTTTATATATAAGTCCATAAAATATTTTCTTCTTCTTGCAATGTTGCCAAGTTTGCCATCTTGGCACATAATGCTTTGAGATTTAAGGGATTTATTTGTTAAAATATGGGAGAGCATGAATTTTGAGCCTCTTGAATGGAAACTTGCATGGATATGGATGCAAATGTGTATTAAGAACCAATACAATCCCTCATTATAGCCTGTCTGACTTGTTCTCCCTGTCTATATGATGCAGTATGCATATTCTGACAATGGAGAATTAAACATGAGAAGAACGTTGAAGAATATCTCAGCCAAGGGTTAACTAGCCATCTTAACCTCGAGGGAAACCTCAAGATTTTCTCTACTTCAAACTCTACCAGTAGTAGAAAAGATGATTGGTGCAAGAGAATCTGGTGGGAGGAGAAAAGGGATTATAAATAATTAATAATAATGTATAATTATTGACCATTTACTATTTTTCAGGTACAATGTTTAGTGTTCTACTCACATTATCAAGACAACCCTGTGAGGTAGCTGCAGTTAGTTCATACCACTTTAGAGACAGAGAATCTGAAGCTTAGAGAGGTTATATACTTATTGAGCTCCTAAGGACCAGACATTGTTCTAAGTCATCTTTGTCTATTATTTAATTTAATCTTTATAATAATTATATGAACTGGATGCTATTATCTTCATTTTACATAAGAGAAAATGATGAAAATCCAGGCCTTGTGATTTGTGAACTTGCACTCTCAAACCCTACACTGTCTAGTAGCTCATCTTCTTTTTGTGTTTTCTTTTACTGGATTTGCCTTTTTCTGTCTTTATTGTTTAGCACTGTTTGGCTGTATATGCATATTTATATACAAGAAATTTGTCTCTCGGCCCTCTTGATATGTATTTCCTATAAGATTCTCCATGTCCCGGTCTATCAAGTAGAACCAGGATGAGTGACCTAGAGCAAAGATCCCATAAAAATGGCCTCTCTTCGGCCAGGTGCAGTGGCTCACACCTGTAATCCTAGCACTTTGGGAGGCTGAGGCAGGCAGATCATGGGGTCAGGAGTTCCAGAGCAGCCTTGCCAATATGGTGAAACCCCATCTCTACTAAAAATAAACAAATTAGCCAGGCGTGGTGGTGCACGCCTGTAGTCCCAGCTACTAGGGAGGCTGAAACAGGAGAATTGCTTGAACCCAGGAGGTGGAGGTTGCTCTAATGTATGTTTTTTAGAAAATAGTTCTTATTTTTCCGTAATTCGATATCTGGGATGTCTCTCTCAGGCAAGTAGTAAGATCCAGAAAGAGTATAAGGAGAAGAATTGCCCATATTTCTCTATTTAGGATGAAATTTGAACTTGGAGTTACTTTTCTTGGACACCTTTGTCTTAGTCTCAGAAGCTGCCTGTCATGTACCTCTTCCACAGTATGTGCATCTGCTAAATGTTAAATTTTGAATGGAGTGATTTTCCATAAACAAAAATGAATTAGGAAAAAAAAGAATTTCTCTTTTTAACAAATATTGTGAAATATGATCTGAGTTAGATCATTTAGTATATGTGTTTTCTGATATTAAGAAGCTGATTTCTCAGGCAATGTTGTTTTCAAGTAGTGTCGTTGGGAACTTTTTCATCAGTTTTACTCTGACAGACCATCTGTTGGCTATCTCAGGTTTTTGCCTTCAGTAAATCCTGTGAATTTTATAAACTATGCATTACTTTTATTTGTAGTTATTGTATAAATGATGTTGAACACTGAATGGAACTTTCTTGTTATTGTACCTAAGATTCAAAATTTTCTGATTTTAAATTAAGGTAATCTGGTAGCTTAAATACAGAGTGTGCTGGGAGTACTTTATTTTTCTTATGTTTATTGATTTGTAGAAAATAACAGCTGAGTATCAAACTATTTCCCCAAAAACGTTTTCTGTGTTTTTCAGCTCATACAACATTAATTTGTGTTTTTAGTCAGCACAAGTGGTATTTAGGCTGTAATATCTAAAAAGTAAAGTATTTTGGTTTTACAAACTTTCAGACTTCGTTTCTGAAGTATCTTTAAAATTATTCTAACCACAAGCCATTTCTATGTAAACACATATTAGAAACCAAGAAAAAGAAACATGACTTTTTGGTGACTGTCATGATACTCAAAGCCCTGCTTTTGTACTTCAAGTATAATGTACCTGTTAGGTTGCTTGATGGCAAGAAATGGAAGCTGACTCTTGTCAAGTTAAAAAAAAAAAAAGGAAAGTTATTGGAAGGATATAAAGGAATCATAGAATTTAAAAATTATATGGAAGGACCACAGTTGGGAAATGTAAGACAGTAAGGCATTTCTGAAAGAGCCAAGAAGCAGAAAGCATATCTAGTGTCTTTACCCCTCTGCAGCCTTGTTCCATTATTGCTACTGCCAATAAAACACTATGCCATTTACCATGAAAGGACCTGAACTGAACTTTTATCTTTGCATCATGTATTCAAGATTCTAAGTCATAGATGGAAGCATCCTATTGGTCTTTCCTTACCATGTACCCAAATCCTCTATTAGAAAATGCAAAGAATGACATTGTCCCACTTTTGTTTACAAATTATAAGGCTGGGCAAGCACTGCATAATACAATGACTACGTATATTGGAGTATTTACCCCCAAAAGGAAAGGAGTTGGATACTGGATAGATTTAAAAAAATAAGAAAAGATCAAATATTCACTACACACAGGTCAATGAATAGTACTCAATCTAATTTAGTCTTATGTAAAACTATGACACTATTCTTCTAAAATAAGTCAGATTTTGATTTCAATATGCAGTTTTTGGAGTTCTAAAGGGGGCTATCTTAATTTCTAATTTATTTTTGTTTATCTAGATGTCCTAACAAAAAAGGGATATATTTAAAAGGGCTCAGTAAGGCAAACTTGGAAAAGCTTAACATTAGCAGTCAGACAAGACTAAGTTCATTAATCTTTGCCAACTGCGTGATCTTAAATAGGTTCCTTAAGGCCCTCCTGAGCCTTATTTTTTTATCTGTAAAATGAGAATAAGGCCTCCTGTGCTATATTTATTATAAGAAGCACATAACATAATGAAAAAATATGCTAATTTCATAGTACTTGGCACATAGCTCAATTAAGAGTAATATTTGTCCCCACACAGTAAATGTAAGTCACTAAGTGTGTACATGCCATGTCACAAATTAATTTGATGTTATGTGAGTTTTTGATAGCTAAATTTTTTAAATATTGGGTACTTTATTCAACCTGACCATATAACTGATTGAATTTTTCACTTCATCTAACTTTTTATATAATGTTTTATTGCCTAAACTCAATTTTGTATAAGCTTAAGTGAAGTTGAGAAATAGCATCATAATGCTGAATTACTGCTGATTTACCTCATGAACACAGTCTACCTTAATAAACTCCCAAAGTACAAAAGCAAGCCATGTATTTTGGTTTTCTGGGAGCAATTTATTTCTTTTGCGATACTTAGCATTCACAGGGCTTAGGCATTCTTGTATCCTGTGCGATTTTTTTTGTTGTTGTTATTTGCTTTGAGTTTTATCCTCAGATATGATTAACCTTTTGATTTTTTTGCTTTACTAACAATCGCTTAATGGACCTAAGTCATCTATGTCAACTTATAGTTGACTAAGAATTTTGGAAATTATTTCAGGTTTAAAACATTTAAATCTTCACTGTCTTCTTTGATGGATAAGTTGCTTCAGTATTTCAATGACTCAAGAGTTCAGATATTCCTAAAGACTCAAGTATTCTTGTTTGTTATATTCCCCCTCTTCTGCCTAGGCTTATCTCATTCCCAATCTCAGACAACTAATTAGCAGTGGAAAAAAACATTGGCTGATGTTAAACAGTTTTCGTTTGTTCTTGCTTTATCTTGCTGTTTGCTGAGATTCTCATTCTTGCTTTTTCTCTGAATTGTTACTGATGTTTAGGAAGTCTCTTTGCTGCAGCCTTGCTATAGGCAGTTCTGCAACTTGAACACAAATGATATGGTAACATGTACCTTACTTATTATTATGAAAGTCACGCTTTGCTCTGGGCAATATCAAATGAAAATTATTACCACTCAGATCACATTTTCATCACCTAAATATTTGTACAATACAGATATCAAAGTATATTACATTGAAGATGAAAAGAGCAGCTAGAATGTTGCAGAAGACTTCAAATTAACATCCTTCTATAGGCAGGTGTTTACCTCTTTGATCTAAGGCATTAGAGATCCCTAGGAAATACGTTGCAAATCTAATTCTAAATTTGTAAATGTCCAATATCTAGTGGATTTCAACAAGCCATTTCCTCACAAATTTTTAAAGTTAAGGACTGTCCTTGTAAATGTCTAACAGCTAGCTTGGGGTTGGGTGGAGAAATATAATTCATAGCATTTGCTGATATTCATAGTATATATATGTATTCCAAACATGGCCACTTTCAAGCTACCAATATGATGTTGAATGTAGAGTTAGGAAAACTACAAGCATGTCACATGAAGAATTAAGAACTGGCTCCTGCGCAGCACTGTATATGTGTGTATGTATACACACACACACACACACACACACACAGAGACATATATATAGCTTTCCATTTCATAGGAAACAAAATCATCATACAGCATGGTATGACAGAAATGTTTTCTATAGTCAACATAAAGTATTAAAAGTTAATGAAAGCTCTTATATTTAAAAACAAAAGCAATCTCTTATATTACCCAGTCCACAGCTCAAAAATCATTCAAAGGAGCGAAACAAAAATAAATGCTACTTTTTAAAGTACAATTTATAGAAAAGCCGCTTTACAGGCTAATTAGTACACTATTATTGTGGTCACAAGTCAAATGCTGTTTTTCATAATTGGAAACAGTCAGTGGAAAAATGACACCACTTGATTGAGTCCTTCTTCACTTGAGATTATACAAAACTAGGATTTTCTTAGAAGGACTTTATAAAGAGTGACTTCTCATGTCATGTAAAACAAACACACTTGCCATGGGTGCTCAATCTATCTAACATGTTTTGTTAAGTGAATAAAGAGAATACATACCATGAAGCTTATGAATGTCCTTTTCATATTTAGTGAACTGAAAATATTTGGGCCACTGAGGGACAATGTAGCATAAAGACAATATATTAAGTTTGTAGGAGAACAGGAACCCCATGACCTATACATTTTATACTTATTTGTATGGTAAGCACTGTCATGCTGACCATTTGCATTGAGAGAGCAATTTTTTTGCGTGAGCAGTCTTCTCAAAGACTTAAGATCTCCATTGTCAGAGACTCATAAAATGGCAGGAATGGAGGGGGTTTTGATTGCAAAGGAGTAGAAGATTATCACAATCCTGCAGAGAACATAATCAGAGGTGAGAGTAATATGGTCAGATGCTGAAAAAACAAAAAAGTTTCTCCTAAAGTCCAATAGTCCTTATACCTCATTAAATATTCCCTTTGTCCATCCACATTGTTGAATAAACTACTACTCGGCCACTGTGATCCCAGCACTTTGGGAGGCCAAGGTGGGCAGATCACCTGAGCTCAGGAGTTCAAGACCAGCCTGGCCAACACAGTGAAACCCTGTCTCTTAAACCTGGAAGGGGGAGGTTGCAGTGAACTGAGATCGCAGCATTTGCATTCCAGCCTGGGTGACAAGAGAAAGACTCTATCTCAGACAAACAAACAAACAAACAACTACTCAACCCCCATTGAAACTTCTCTCTAGCATTGAGTTGCTGAATTTGTGACTGACTTATGTCAGCCAGTTTGTTCTGAGGAGTTTAGCATCACCAGAATGCATTGACATGAATACAGCAATATTCATAGAAAGTGTTCACGTGCTTTGGGCTCATTTGCTCCACCTTTTAAAAAAATAATTTAATTTTGGGTGTTTTCTAGTGTTACCTATTTTATAAATGACTTACAATGTTACATGCTTTATTTTAATCCTCACCACAGTGCCACACATAGGTATTATCATCCCAATTATACACAGAGAAAATTGAGACCTAGTGAGGTACAGCTGACAGGTGAAAGAACCAAATATAAATTCATTTTTTTCTGGCTCCAAAGCATATAATTTCAACTCTTTGAGCCACTTAAAACCTTAATTATACACATAGTTTCCAGCAGTGAAGAGCTTCAGAAAGGATAAATTGTTGCAGGCAACAATTTGTTTCTTACAATTATGTTGGTCAGTCTCTAATTTTAAAAACCGTACATTATTCCAACTTTTTGAGGGCAAACAGTAATCAGGTACCTTTAAATGAATGTATGGAGAGAAAACTGAACTCTCTTTAAACAAATGAATGAACACAAGAGTGTTCTGGAGGTCAAGGTAAATGTCTTCTCTGGAAGAATGTCTATTTTCTGGGGCACATTTGCTATGTGACTTGTTTATTTTGGCCCATCCTACACAGCCACATAGTTTATTTTAATTTCTTGAGGCTGATCACTGAGGAAATCTCTGATGTATTCAAAAACCATGGCACTAAAAAGGTTCTTAGGTGACTTTATCCTTTGAAATATGTGTAACAATGGTAAATACATTGAGGTAATTGTATCTACCATCTACCTGGCTCCTTCATATTAGCTAAGTTGCGTAGTTTGCTGTTCATTGCATACTCATTTAAAAAATATTATATCATTTTATTTAATATTTTGTTACTTTAGAAAATAATACAGAGGATGGAGAAATGGGAGGAATCAACATAAACTTTTGAAGTTCTCTGAAAGGCTAATATTACAGGAAAATGTAATATTAATTTTCTGAAGACATTTGCAGAACATGGGAAGGAGTATACCTTTTTAAACTATTTGAACTTGAACCATTTAACGGGTGTCCTAAATAGACACCACTACTTAATAACATAAAATTAAACTTTAGTAAATATAATTATTCTTTCCTGCAAGACAGGATTATTTAAACTCAAAAATTTAAACTTATGCTGGGCACTGTCCTATTTTTTGTTGTGTAACCAAATTATTTTGTGTATGAAACAATGAGTAGCCAACGGCTGAGGATGACAGCAGAAATGTGATCTGCATATGTTTGACAAATGCCACATAATGTGAGTAAATGTTTGGAATTAAACATTGCAACTTGACAACACGCAATATGCTTTGCAGGGGCACATGCTAGATGTCATCAAAGGTTTGAGTATTGGAGTAAATAGACAAACCATTTAGTCTGTGTACCCATCATATTTCTCCATCCTCATATAATGTCCTAATACAACTTTGTCTTTCTAGTAAAATACCAAAAGGGGGCTTAAAGAATGTTGACTTGCATTGCAAGACATACAATGATAATCAAGCATTGATTAGATCCATATTCTTAATCCCTCCTTTCCTCATTTTCAACAGAGAGTATAAATACTATTGTTTCATAGAGCTGAACCAATGTGAGGCACCATCATAGACACTTTACAAACATATCTCAGTTAATCTTCATAATGACACCAAGAGGTAAGTATAATCTACTTTCTACAGGTGATTCAACCTAGCTTCAGAAAGTTTAGCATATCCCAGACTACACAGCCAGTAATTAAACAGCTGAGCTTTGAGTTGAGTTTTATCTGACTCCTCTGCTAGACACAAAGATTATGAGGACCGTAAAAATTACTATATATTAACTGCATCTAGCGTGACATATCATTTTCAATCTTCCAAAAAATCTTTAAAGGTATGTTTTATTATCCTCATTTCACAGATGATACAAAAGTGAGGCTACGAGAGGTCACATAAACTGCCCAAGGCCACACGACTAATATATGGGACAGTTAATATATGAGTCCAGATATGTCTGTCTTCAAAACCTCTGCTCTTTAAGACATAACACCTCCTGTCTCCAAGTGTAGCTATACAGCAGAATTCTTACAAAACTCTAACCACCACCCCAACACAACACATGAGCACTCTGTCCCGTGCTACACATGAGAGCATAGTGGTCATAATCAAAAAGAGCAGTTTATAATCACATGTTTTAGAATGAAAACCAATATTATCATCCTTCTATCTGTTGGAAAATAATATATAAATTAGTTCCATCTTAATTATAATAATATTTCTTTCCATTTAAAAGTAATCTTTATTGCCCTGAGAAAGAATAAATGATATAAAATGTTCATTTCTGTTTTGCATAATATATGTACACAGAGTCCTGCAGTTTGAGAGAAATCATGTAAAATAATGATATGACAAGTTTCATAGTTAATACACTTTTAAGATAATATTCTGGGTAGAAAGAATATCAGGAAAATTAAAAATGCTAGGTTTCTTCAATAATTTCCATTGAGAGTTGTTACCAAAGGAAAAAAAAAACTCTAGTTCAGAAATAACAAAAATAGTTGCCAGCAAAATGCACTTTCTTAATTGAAATCAATGGCTCTTGATTAGATAAAAAATAATGCAAGGAAAAAAAAAACCTGTGCATAACTCATTTTCTAAACACTAATATTCTATAAGAATTATCTATTTTGTTTTCAAATATAAAGAAGTATGTCATTGTAGAGAAGACTCACATTTCTTAATGTCTTTTGTTTAATAGATCAGAGGAGTTACTTGGAATGATAAATAGTAAACCCAAAGAAACAAAGTAAAAACTCTCTAATCTTTGTAATGTAATGATTGAATGCAAACACAGTAATGCTTCACCAAACCAGAAATTTCAATGGTGTAGATCATAGTCAAGAGCTCATAATTAAGGGAAAATCACTTAGAAGTGATGAAAGAGTGGTTGTGATAGCTAATAAAGTTGATGAACTTCATTAATAGTAGAAGTTCCCTTGTCCATACTCAGTATCTTTACATTTTATTCCAACTGCAATACTAATAAATGTGGTTTATCATGTTTCAAAACCCAATCTACATTGTAAACAGCAAATTAGAAATGTAAGCCATTTTTACAGGTTGCATTGCTGGCTGAAGTAATAGTGAGAGTTGATGAAGAACAGAATGTAGGAAACACATTAAAATATGCCTCAAAACTGCCTAGGACAAATAATCCTATATAGGTATCAATGGCCTGAGGAGCCAAAATTATACTGTAACAACGGGTATCCATATTCAATACCTTAAGGCAATAGGAAATGATTGACTTTTCTTAAAACTTCTCATTTTATGAATGCAAGGATGAGTACAATCTATTTTAGAAATATTTGTGTAATAAATTATTAAAATAAAATATTTACTTATTAATTTTGGTTTTACTTTTTTTTTTTTTTGAGATGGAGTTTTGCTCTTGTTGCCCAGGCTGGAGTGCAATGACGCGATCTCATCTCACTGAATCCTCCACCTCCTGGGTTCAAGTAGTTCTCCCACCTCAGCCTCCCAAGTAGCTGGGATTAGAGGCATGTACTACCATGCCCACCTAATTTTGTATTTTTAGTAGAGACAGGGTTTCACTATGTTGGTCAGGCTGGTCTTGAACCCCTGACCACAGGTGATCCACCCACTTCCCAAAGTGCTGAGATTACAGCCATGAGCCACTGCACTCAGCCAAATATTTTTTTTTTAAGTAATATGCCTCCAATTATCCAGAAAACCTTGTAGTTCAGAATACTGAGTCTCAAAGACTGTGAAATAGTGGCATTCATAGATGAACTAATACTTCATTAAAATACTCTCTTCTAATATCAGAAAAGTCTGTTTGTCATTATTGCAGAAGCAATACAAACAAGAATTTGAATTAGGTGGTATGTGTAAAATTATACTTATTTAGCAAAAGATAGTTTTTCCTTGTATCCAAAGAATGGTTTTGCAGAGAATGAGAAGGGGTTTGGATTTGGAGAAACAAATGGGAGACAATTGATGAGCACCGTCATCTAGCTCCTGCAAATTGCAACTGACTGCTGCGCATTAATTTGGAAGTATTTAGCTGTCTCTGCCTTTCAAGCTGTCTGAATTGACAACGGTTGTCCCAGGTGCTCTTGAACTCACTTTCCTTCTCTGAGAATGAATCCACCAAGGGCTGCTGTACAGTACACTGGGTTTCACTGGCTGGATCTCAGCTCATGCGGCAATCTTGCTGCTTTCCCACAAAAATATTGCACCATCCTTAGTTTTTCTCCACTAATTTGGGATTTGCTATAATTTGTCAACTTGAGGAGCTGCTGTTCTTTTTATGTGTTTTAAATAGGACATGTTTTGTTCTGTATAGTCAAATTATGCTTTTAATGTTCAGAAGAGGGAAAAGGGCAAAAGTTCCCGAGAGAAGCAGTGTGGCTGTGACTGCAAGTCCAGTTATAAATTGCTAATTAACTTTTTGACAGATTGGCTTAAATAACAGCAATGATAAAAATACACATTTTGCTGAAGGTAGCTATGTGGAGCCATGAATGAAAATGGCCTTTTCTGACAGAAGAGTATCAGGAGATGGTAAGGTTGAAAAGGGCAAAATGAGAGATAGAAAAGGGAAAGAAGTTGTTGCTGTCAGCTTAGATTTATGCCATGGCGAGTGGAGTACAGAGGTGACATTTTGCCAATTTAAAATAAAAAACTGGATGACATATATCATTGTTCTGATAGTCCACAGGGATCAGGTAGAGTTACTGGGTTTTATTACCTAATAATTCTAGTTGTACACTCCATTGCTACTTCCTTGATAAAGTGGCCAGCCTGCAGGGAAATTCCTGTCTCCTTTCTGCCTGAAGGAGAAACAACTTATTTCCTGTAGGTACCCTTAACCAGATAACTGTATAGTAGGCTTTGAATTAGGCTTGTTAGGTTTTTGTTGTTTCTTTTTTTTCCACCTATGGATATACCAATAGACTCTAATTTTAGACTGGGAATATACTAACCTTAAAATTAGCTAAGTATTAATTTATAGCTCTTGAAAGAGAGGCAATTTAAGATGAGTTAAGTGTAGTTTATCATGTAGTCTAGTTCTAACTGCAAGACCTGCTCTAAATATAATAGGATAAAACTGTCTCTTTGGGCTACAAATGCACAACAATCATTTTAGAAAATGTTTGAGCTGACGTTATTTAAATAAGAAAAAGTTAGCTTACTAATCGAGCAGAAGAGGTGGTATTTAGATTGTTTAAGAGACCAGATTGCTTCCAGTATTCTTGGACACTCTCAAAGTAGCTCTTTATATAAAGTCATCCATCAAAAGAATTATTATATATAATTTTAACTATTCCCCAAGGGAACTATACAAGGAAACATTTTTTCTAATTTGAGTTATGGTATAAACTTGAAAATATTTTCCTAACTTTTAAAAGTACAATTTAGAGATCTTGTTTTTAAGATATGTTCTACAGATCCCCAGGGGTTCCACTGAACCCCATTAAAGCAGTGGATATGGAAGTGACTTAGGAAAGTGATAACTACAAGGAATAAAATGTAATCATTTGCATCTGATCCAGGGTTTGTTTACTACTATTCAAATGAGTTATTTATTGTGGAATGATTTGCCCGTCACAAACTGTTTCCTGGCAGATAATAAAATAATGCATGTAATGAACATTATTGGAAATAAAGGAATTGAAATCATAAGCCTCTTATCCTTCATAAATCTAAGCTTTTGTTACTTAGGCAAATTCACAGAGCATATTTTAAAAACCCGAGTTAAAACCACAGAATCATTTTCTGTGATTCCCATCAAAAACAGAATATACATTCTTCTCATCTGCACATGGAACATACTCCAAGATCAACACCACACTCATCCATAAAACAAGCTTTAATAAATTCAAACAAATCAAAATTATACCAACTGCACTCTCAGACAACAGTGAAATAAAGATAGAAATTAATACCAAGAAGATCTCTTAAAACCAAACAATGAAATCAAGTCATACGTTTAAAAAAATTGAAATAAAAACAGAGACACAGCATACCAAAATCTCTGGGATGCAGCAAAACTGGTGTGAAGAGGAAAGTTTGTAGTATTAAACACTTACCTCAAAAAGTTATTAAGATCTCAAATTAATGATCTTATGCCACACCTAGAGAAATGAAAAAAACAAGAAAAAACTAACCCCAAAGTTAGCAGAAGAAAAGAAGTAGCATCAGAGTGAAACAGAATGAAATTAAGACCCCCAAAATAATACAAAGAATCAACAAAATTGAAAGTTCATGTTTTGAAAGGACAATATCGACAGACTGCTAGCTAGATAAACAAAGAAAATCCCTTGAATCTAAAATAAAAGTTGATTTAAAAAAAAAAAATTGAGAAGATACAAATAAGCACTATCAGAAATTACAAAAGTGACATTACAAATAATTACATAGAAATACAATAGATCCTCAGAGACTTTATAAAGTTCTCTGTGCACATAAACTGGAAAATCAAGAGAAAATGAATAAATTCCTGAAAGCACACAATCTCACATGACTGAATCAGAAAGATATTAAAACAGAACAGATCAATATTGAGTTCCAAAATTGAATCAGTCATAAAAAATCTACCAACCAAAGAAACCCCTGGATCAGATGGATTCAGTCAGCTTCTACTAGACGTAAAAAAGAGATCTGGTACCAATTCTACTAAAGTCGTTCCAAAAAATTGAGTAGGGCCTCCTCCACAACTCATCCTATGAAGCCAGAATCAGTCTGAAAACAAAATCTGGCAGAAAGACAACAAGAAAAAAATTTATAGGTCAATATCCCTGATGAACGACGAAGGTAGACACAAAAATTCTTAACCAAGTACTAGCAAACCAAATGTAACAGCACATCAAAAAGTTAATCCACCATGATCAAATAATCTTCCCTCCAAGGGTGTATGGTTGCTTCAACATATGCATATTAATAAATGTAACTCATCACATAAAACAGAATTTAAAACAAAAAACAAATGATCTTTTCAATAGACATGGAAAAAACATTGAATAAAATTTAATATCATTTCATGATAAAAACCCTCAGGAAACTAGGCATCTCAGGAACATAGCTCAAAATCATATAAAGTTGATTGATCAAAATGATGATCAAAAATTGACAACCTAATATCAAATCTCCAGTAACTAGAGAAGCAAGAACACACTAAACCCAAAGCTAGCAGAAGTAAAGACATAACAAAGGTCCGAACAGAACAACAACAAAAACAATTAAAATAAAATATCGATGAAACAAAAACATGATTATTTGAAAAGATAAAACATGTTTAGAGACCATTAGAGAATTTAACCAAGAAGCAAAGATTCAAATAAGTTCAATTAAAGATGAAACCAGAAATATTACAACTGACACCAAAAAATACAAATGACTATTCAAGACTACTATGAACACCTCTATGCACATAAACTAAAAAACCTAATGGAAATGCATAAATTCCTAGATACATACAACCCTCCAAGATTAAATCAGAAGGAAATATAGACTCTAAACAGACCAATAACAAGCAGTGAGACTGAATCACTAATTTTAAAAATGCCTACAGAAAAAAATAATCCCAGAACAAGATAGATTCATAGCTGAATTCCAACAGTCATTCAAAAAAGAATTGATATTAATCATATGAAAATTATTTCAAAAGACTGAAAATAAGAGAATCCTTCCTAAATCATCCTATGAAGCCAGTATCACCCTGATACCAAAACCAGGAAGGGATGTAACAGCAACAACAACAAAACCTGAAAAACTGCAGACAAATGTTTCTGATGAACGTAGTTACAAAAATCTTCAACAAAATACTAGCTAACAGTATCCAACAGCTCACCAAGAAGATAATTCATTATGGTCAAGTGGGTTTCATTTCAGAGATGCAAGGATGGTTTAACATATACAAGTTGATAAATGTGATATACCATATAAACAGAATTAAAAAAAAAAAATGATCATCTCAACAGATACAAAATTGGCATTCAATAAAAGCCAGCATCGCTTTATGGTAAAAACCCTCAACAAACTAGGCATAGATGGGACATACCTCAGAATAATAAAGGCTGTATATGACAAACCCATAGCCAACACTGTACAGATTGGGAAAACGTTGAAAGCATTCCTCTGAGAACTGGAACAAGACAAGGATGCCCACTTTTACCACTTCTATTCAATATAGTACGGGAAATCTTAGCCAAAGCAATTATGCAAAATAAAGAAATAAAGGGCATCCGAATTGGAAAATAGAAAGTTAAACTATTACTGTTCTTTGATGATATAATTATACACCCAGAAAACCCTAAAGATTCCTTCAAAAGACTTCCAGATTTGATGAACAAAACCAGTAAAGTCAGTTTACAAAATTAATGTACAGAAATCAGTAGCATTGCTATACACCAGTGACAAAGCTGGGAATCAAATCAACAACTCGATCCATTTTAAAACAGCTACAGGAAAATAAAATACTTAGAAATTAACAAATGAGGTAAAAGAAAACTAGTTTTCTTTCTATGAAGAAAATTACAAATATTGCTGAAAAAAATCATAGATTATACAAACAAATGGAAACCCATCAAATGCTCATGGATTGAAAGAATCAATATTTTGAAAATGACCATACTGCCCGAAGAAATCTACAGATTCAATGCAATTCCCATCAAAATACCAACATCATTTTTCACAAAATTAAAAAAACTATCCTAAAATTCCTATGGTATCAAAAAAGAGCCCAAGTAGCCAAAGTAATCCTGAGTAAAAAGAACAAATCTGAAGTCATCACATTGCCAGATTTCAAGTTATACTACCAGTATATAGTTACTAAAACAGCATGGTACTGACAGAATAGTAGGCACATATACCTTTGCAACAGAAGAGAGAACTCAGAAATGAAGCCAAATACTTACAAAAAACTGATCTTTGACAAAACTACAGGAAAAGGAGGCTCTAATAAAAAGGTGCTGGCAGGACTGGCTAGCCACCTGGAGAAGAGGGAATCTAGATCCCTATCTCCCACCTTATAAAAAATCAACTCAAAATAGAACAAATACTTAAATCTAAGTCCTGAATTTTAAAAAAAAAATTCTATAAGATAATCTTGGAAAAACTCTTCTGGATAATTGTCCAGGCAAAGAATTAATGACTAAGGTCTCAAAAGAAAATGCTACAAAAACAAAATATATACGACCTGGTTAAATTTACAAACTTCTGCACAGCAAGAAATATAATCAGAGTAAACAGACAACCAAAGAATGGGAGAAAAAGTTTGCAAATTATACAGCTAACAAAGTACTATCATTCAGAACTTACAAGGTGCTCAAACAAAATAGCAAGAAATAAACAAGTAATCTCATCCAAAATTGGGTAAATGACACAAATCAACATTTCTCAAAAGAAGATATATAAATGGCCAAGAAACATATGAAAACATAGTAAACATCACTGATGATCAGGAATATGAAAATTAAAATCATGATGAGATACTACCTTACTCCTGAAAGAATGGGCATTATTAAAAACTCCAAAAATGATAAATGTTGCATTGGATACGGGGAAATGGGAACGCTTATACAGCACTGGTGGAAATTTCAATTACTGCAAACTCTATGATAAATGGTATGAAGATTCTTTAAAGAACTAAATGTAGACCCATGATTCAATCTAGCAATTCCACTACTGGGTATCTACCCAAAGGAAATGAAGTCATTTTATGAAAAACACATATACACACATATGTTTATTGCAGCCCAGTTCATAATTGCAAAAATGTAGAACCAACCTAAATGCCTGTCAACCAATGTGTGAATAAATATACTGGTATATATACACCATGGAATACTACTCAGCCATGAGAAGGAATAAAATAATGTCTTTTTCTGCAACTCAGATGGAGCTGGAAGCAATTATTATATGTGAAGTGACTTGGGAATAAAAAGCCAAATATCATATTTTCCATTTATAAGTGGGAGCTAAGCTATGAGTATGTGAAGGCATACTGAGCAATGTAATGAATTTTAGACTCATGAGGGAGAGGTTGGAAGGGGTCTGTAGGATTAAAAACCTAGATATTGGATACAGCAACACACACTACTTGGTAATAGGTGGACTAATATTTCAGAATTCGCCACTATATAATTCATCCATGTAACCAAAAACCACTTGTACTCCAAAAGCTATTGAAATTTTAAAAATACGTTAAAAAGATGTGATAAAAAAAAAAACAAAACTTAAAACAGAACTACCATTTGACACAGCAACCCCATTACCTGGTATATACCCATAAAAAAATAAATTATTTTACCAAAAAGAGACATGCTCTCACATGTTCATCACAGCACTAGTCACAATAGCAAAGACATGGACTCAACATAGGTATACATTAATGGTGGATTGAATAAAGGAAGTATGGTACATTTATACCATAAAATACTACGTAACCATACAAAAAAATGTAATAATGTCCTTTGCAACAACATGGATGCAGCAGGAGGCCAATATCCCAGGTGAATTGACAGAGGAACAGAAAATCAAATACCACTTTTCCTCACTTATAAGTGGGGGCTAAACCTTGGACATAAAATGGCAACTATAGACACTGGAGACTACTAAAGATGGGAGTAGGGGAGGGGGCAAGGGTTGAATATTTAACTCTTGGTAATCATGCTTAGTACCTGCATGATGGAATAATTTATACCCAAAACCCCAGCAACATGCAATATAACAGGTAACAAATCTATACATGCACCCTCTAAATCTGAAGTAAAAGTTTTAAAAAATGAAGTGTTTGTAATAAAAAAAGGAAATTCAATAACTGACTTAAGCTGTTTTTAAGTTTTTGTGTTAGTAAGTTCATTTGTTCTTCACAACCACCAACCTTTCACTTCAGTTACAAGTATTGAGTCATGTATGCAAGTTACAAAGGAATGTAAAATATAATGGATATTTATCTCTTTTTTCCCTAATTAAAATTTTTTATTGCATTTTAGGTTTTGGGGTACATGTGAAGAACATGCAAGATTGTTGCATATGTACCTTTTAAAAACATTTTATTTAAAAATTTATGATTTGTAGAAAAAACACTTATCTAAAGTAATTATAAAAGTCTGCCATCAGAGAAGTCTTAGAACATTTGGGCTGCATGCTTATGTGCATTTTTGATCCAAGAATTTTTGAAATATTTTCTCTATCTGGATTTTTTCTCTTTTTTCTTTTATTTTTTTTAGGCAGAGTCTCCCTCTGTTACCCAGGCTGGAATGCAGTGGCAGGATCTGGGCTCACTGCAACCTCTGCCTCCCGAGTTCAAGCAATTCTCCCGCCTCAGCCTCCATGTAGTTGGGATTACAGGCACACACACCGCGCCTGGCTAATCTTTGTACTTTATAGTAGAGACGGGGTTTCCCCATGTTTGCCAGGCTGGTCTTGAACTCCTGACCTCAGGTGATCCAGGCTCCTTGGCCTCCCAAAGTGCTGTGATTACAAGTGTGAGCCACCATGTTCAGCGCCTATCTGGATTTTAATATGGCCTCATTTCACAAAATAGGGTTAATTTTTCTTAGTTTTTTAGAACTTCTTTTAGTGTACACACTATTTTGCAAAGCGATAAAAATGTAGTCAATTTGGAACCCCCCCATTTCTTTAATTTCTGCAGAATTTATGTTGTGCCAAGAAACTGAGGACCAGATGTGCATCTGCTCCTCATTTTTGCACTCCTCCAAACACTGGCATCTACTGACACATCCTCTTATCTGTTTTCTCTCCTCTTTTCTGTACTCAAACACTTCAGTCTTGTTGGTTTTCTAGGCATTGTGCCTTTCCTATTCATCCACCAATCTCCCCAAGCTGTCTAAGCTGTCTTTGAATCTTAGCTTTTGAAACACTTCCTATGCAGGCAGATGAATGGACAATGCCAAAAGGCGTCTACCTAAATATTTTGTGTAGGTCGATATCTTTATTCTGAATCTCAGAAACTAAGAACTGAGTTCTTTGTCCTTCATGCCCTGTGGTAAACACTATTCTTTGTTTTAGTTGCCCAAATTTAGAGGTGATAGGAGGGGTACATTCGAAAATAACAAAAATACTGGCATTATAATAGTCCATTCTCACATTGCTATAAAGACACATCTGAGACTGGATAATTTATAAAGCGAAAAGTTTTAACTGACTCACAATTCTACAGGCTGTACAGGAAGCATGGCTGAAGAAGCCTTAGAAAACTTACAATCATGGAGGAAGATGAAGGAGAAGCAGGACTAGTCTTTACATGGTCAGAACAGGAGAGAGAGAGACTGAAGGAGAAATTGCTACACGCTTTCATATGATCAGATCTCATGAGAACTCATTTACTTTCATGAGAACAACAAGGGGGATATCTGCCCACATGATCCAATAATCTACCAGCAGGTCCCTCCTCCAATATTGGGAATACAATTCAACATGAGATTTCGGTGGGGACATAGAGCCAAATTATATTATTGCACCCCAGCCTCTACCAAGTCTCATGTCCTTCTTGCATTTCAAAACATGATCATGTCTTCCCAACAGTCCACAGTCTTAACTCATTCCAGCATTAACTCAAAAGTTCACTTCCAAAGTCTCATCTGAGACAAGGTGAGTCCCTTCTGCCTATGAGCCAGTAAAATAAAAGCAAGTTAAAGCAAGTTAGTTATTTCCAATGTATAATAGGGTACAGCAATTGGGCAAATGATCCCATTCCAAAAGGGAGAAATTAGCCAAAACAAAGGGGAAAGAGGCCCCATGTAAGTCTAAAACCCAGCAGGGCAGTAATTAAATCTTAAAGCTCCAAAATAATCTCCTTTGACTACATGTCTCACATCCTGGCCATGCTGATTCACGGGATGGCCTCCAAGGCCTTGGGCAGCACCACCCTGGTGGCTATGTGGAATACAGCTTCCACCTAGGCTGCTTTCACAGGTTGGCACTGAGTGTCTGCAGCTCTTTGAGGCACACAGTGCTAGATGTTGGTGGAGCTACCATTCTGGAGTCTGCAGGATGGTGGCCCTCTTTGCACAGCTCCACTAGGCAGCACCCCAGTGAAAACTCTGTGTTGGGTCTCCAACCCACATGTCCCCTCTGCACTACCCTAGTAGAGGTTCTCCATGAGGGCTCTGCACCTGAAGCAGACTTTTGTCTGGACACCCAGGCACTTCCACACATCCTCTAAAATCTATGTGGAGGCTCTCAAGCTTCAACGTTTGCCTTCTGCATACCTGCAGAGTCAACACAACGTGGACACTCCAAGGCTTGGGGCTTGCACCTTATGAAGCAATGTTTTGATTTGTTCCCTGGCCCCTTTTAGCCACAGCTAGAGCAAAATCAGCTGGGACACATGGTACCACGTTTTGAGCTGCACAGAGCAGTGGGGCCCTGGGCCTGGCCCACAGAACCATTTTTCTGTTCTAGGCTCCCAGGCTTGTGATGGGAGGGACTGCCATAAACATCTCTGAAATGCCCTGGAGACATTTTCCCCATTGTTTTGGGTATTAACATTCAGTTCCTCCTTACATATGCAAATTTCTGCAGCAGGCTTGAATTCCTCCCCAGAAAATGGGCTTTTCTTCTACCACATGGGCAGCCTGTAAATTTTCTAAACTTTTACGCTCTGCTTCCCTTTGAAATACAAGTTATAGTTTCAGATCATTTCTTTGTTGACGCAAATGAGCATAGGCACTTAGAAGCCACCAGGACGCATCTTGAACACTTTGTTGTTTAAAATATTCTTTCATCAGATACCCTAAATCATTTCTCTCAAGTTCAAAGTGTTACAGATCTCTAGAGCAGAGGCAAAATGCTGCCAGTCTCTTTGCTAAAACACAGTAAGAGTGACCTTTACTCCAGTTCCCAATAAGTTCCTCATCTCCATCTGAGACCACCTCAACCTGGGCTTTACTGCACATATCACTTTCAGCATTTTCATCACAACCATTCACAAAGTCTCTAGGACATTCCAAACTTTCTCTATCTTCCTGTCTTCTTCAGAGCCCTCCAAACTGTTCCAAAGCTGCTTCCACATTTTCAGTTATCTTTATAGCAATGCCTCACCTCTCTGGTACCAATTTTCTATATTAGTTCATTCTCACATTGCTATAAAGAATTATATGAGACTCGGAAGTTTATAAAGAAAAGAGATTTAATTGACTCACAGTTCCACAGGCTGTACAGGAGTCATGGCTGGGAAGGCCTCAGGAAACTCACAATCATGGTGTAAGGTGAAGACAAAGTAAGCATGGTCTTCACATGGCCAGCAGGATAGAGAGAGAGAAAAGGGGGAAGTGTTACATACTTTCAAACAGCCAATTCTTGAGAGAACTCACTCACTATTACAAAAACAGCAAGAGGGAGAATCAGGTGCCATGTCTTAATCACCTCCACAGGGTCCCTTACCCAACATTGGGGATTACATTTCAATGTGAAATTTGGGTAGGGACAGAGTCAAACTATATCACAGGGTTGAAAAATGTTTGAAAAGCAGTTAACATTTCAAAGTCATTTTTCAACTTCATTTGTTTTTGAGAAGAAACACTATAGAAAAGGAAATTAGTCTAAATAATAAGATATTTTTGAGAAGACTTTGAGAATAACTGAAGTAACTAAAAGGAAGCACTAAAACTTTGTGGGGATAAACAATGCTTGCCAATGATATTATTTTGTGAAACATTAATTTTCTTATTATTTTATGATTCAACTGTCAAGTGAATTCAGTTCTGATATATTTCAGAGTGCTTCAAGGCACATTTTCCATTACCATTTGAACATAAGAAGCAAGAATACATTATCATGACAATGCAGAAATAAGAGAGCCTGACATCTATTATCTAAGTTTAGGAATTTATGACAAAATTCATTAACATTTAAATTATGAATTAACTATCATGGCACATCACCTCAATAACCAAAGGACTATATAGTCTTAAATATCCAGGTAGCCTGATTTTGATTTTAGGGACTCTGGTAACACATTAGTTAGGAGATAGTCTGACAGTTTTTTCAAACATTTGCTAGGTTATTTACAGTCCTTGGAATCAACTCATGTGATAATAGTATCCTGGACAAATTGCATGGTAAACATTATTTTCACTGGCGAAAGAAAGCAGCAAAAAGGAATGTGAGTAAACTGAAAGTATAAATATTTTAATCTAATAAGTACTGTGTTTTATAAGTTATTCTTTGGAATTATTGAAATGTCATTTTCTAAAATGTGTTTCAGACTTTCTGTATTTTCATACATTCCTCAGATTATTTTTATGTGAGCTTAAGTTTGAGATCCATTAACCTTGAGAAATTTATGCATTTATTCATTGATTCACGTTTATGTAGTTTTCTGTGTATGTGCAAGTACATGTGTGACTATTCACATTTATTCAGAGTGATAGATCCTGACTTCAAGGTGTATTTCAAACTTTCAGAATCCCCCTTCCATCCTGCATCCCTTCTCTCTCTCTGTGTCTTACTGTCTCACTGTCACTCACCCCCTCCTTTATTGTCTCCTTCCCTGACTTCCTTATCCATTCTTTCCTGCCTGCCTATTATTGTTTTCTTGTTTTTCTCTACAACTATATTGTTAGGTCTCATCATTCTAAAAAAGTGCTTTTCTCAGTCCTCCTACCTTTTGTAGCATATTTCTTTGCTTTCCATTGTTCTAACTGTTCTATTTCCATGTCTTACCCTCTGTGATTGGGAGTCAACTTTCATCAATTTCTAAAGCTTCTTTTTTCTAGGTCACAAAATACTTTTGAATCTTACATCTAATAAAGATTTCTTAGTTTTTACCATTCTGCACTTCTTTTTTGAGGATGGTCAACAAAGACCACTAGGCAGAGAAGAATGAACTAGTAAATTGGTGGTTTAAATGCATAACTAACTTGCTTTTTAACTTGTTTTTTTCTTTTGGATTTTCAGTTATTTTCTTGCTGTTGTTTTGTTTTTTGTTTGGTTTTGCTTTGTTTTCTCTCAGAGGCCAAGACTTTGCCACAGTGGGCAGTGTTGCTTGACTAGGGGTGCACATGAGCAGCAGCTCTAAGGATTTTTATTCAGGGTTCTGGGGTGGAAAGAAGAATGCACATTTTTTCAACATGTTTTCCAAATAGTTCTGCTTTGTACTGAATATTAAGATTAGCTACTTGAGTATTATTAGCAGCTATTTGCTTTCATTCTTAAGATGTGCATTAAAAATAATTATTGGCTAATAGTGGACCTCTCAGCTTAAACCCTATAAACCAGAAGAAACTGGAGGCCTGTATTAAACATTCCCAAGGGAAAAAATCATCAACCAAGAATTTCATAACCATCAAAACTAAGCTTTCCAAGCAAAGGAAAAATAAGATCCTTCCTTGATAAACAAATGGTGAGGGAGTTTGTTACCACTAGACCTGCCTTACAAGAGAGCTTGAAAGGAGCAGTATATATAAATTAAAAAAAAAAAAAGACAGCTACCAGCCGATACAAAAATATACTTAAGTACAGAGAGCAGTGACACTATAAAACAACCACATAACCAAGCCAGCATAATAACCAGCTAACAACAAAGTAACAGGATCAAATCCACACATATCAATACTTACCTTGAATGTAAGTGAGATAAATGCCCTATTTAAAAGGCACAGAGTGGCAAGCAGGATCAGAAAGAAGACTCAATAGTATACTGTCTCCAAGAGACCCATCTCACACATAATGATACCCATGGGCTCAAAACATAGAGATGGAGGAAACTCTACTAAGCAAATGGAAATTAGAAAAAAAAATTGCAACTTAGGGTTGCAATCCTTATTTCAGGTAAAACTGACTTTAAAACAACAAAATAAAAAAAAGACAAAGAAGGGCATTACATAATGGTAAAGGGTTCAATTAAACAAGAAAACTTAAGTATCCCAAATATACATTCACCCAATATGGTAAAAAACATTTATAAGTATTATTAGAGATCTACAAAGAGACTTTGATTTTCACACAGTAATTGCGGGAGACTTCAACACTTCACTGAGATTATTAGACAGATCATTGAGGCAGAAAATTAACAAAGATATTTAGAACCTGAACTGAACATTGGACTAAATGGATCAGATAGACTTTTACAGACCTCTCCACCACACAACAATAGAACATATGTTTTTCTCATTGCCACATGGCACATATCATAAAATTGACCACACAATTGGACATAGAGCACTCTTAAGCAAATGCAAAAGAATGAAAATCATATCAAACCCTCTCATGGCTGACAGCACAATAAAAACAGAAATCAAGACTAAAAAAATGCTCAAAATGTGGAAATTACATGAAAATTAAACAACATGCTCTGGAATGACTTTCTGATAAATAATAAAGTTAAGGCAGAAATAAAGAAGTTACTTGAAACTAATGGCAATACAAATACAACATATCGGAATCTCTGGGACACAGCTAAGGCAGTGTTAAGTGGAAAATTCATAGCACTAAAGACTTAACATCAAAAATTAAAGCACTAAAACTAACATCAAGAGGTTAGAAAGATCTCAAATAAACAATCGAATATCACAACTGAAAGAATTAGAGAAGCAAGAAGAAATCAACTCCAAAGCTAGCAGAAGATAAGAAATAACCAAAATCAGAGCTGAACTGAAGGAAATTGAGACATAAAAACCATTCCAAAGATTAAGAAAACAGGAGCTGGGCATTTTTTTTTTTTGAAAATGAAAAAAGACTATTGGCTAGATTAATAAAAGAGAAAGAGAGAATATCTAAATAAACACAATTAGAAATGACAAAGGGGATGTTATCACTGACCCCACAGAAATAAAAATTAGCATTGGAAACTACTACAGACACCTCTATGCACCTAAACTAGAAAACATAAAAGAAATGCATGAATTCCTGGACACATACACCCTCCTAAGACTGAACAAGGAAGAAAGTGATTTTTGAACAGACCAATAATGAGCTCTGAAATTGAATCAGTCATAAATAGCCTACTAACCAAAAAAAGGCCAGGGACAAATGAATTCACAGCCAAATTCTCCCATGTGTACAAAGAAGACCTGGTACAATTCCAACTGAAACTATTTTAAAAAGTTAAGGAGGAGTGTCCTCTTCCAACTCATTCTATGAATCCATCATCATCCTGATACCAAAACCTGGCAGAGAAACAACAACAACAAAAATTTCAGGTTAATATAAAATCAGATGCAAAAATTCTCAACAAAATACTTGCAAATCAAATCCAGCAGCACATCAAAAAGCTAACCCACCAAAATCAAGTAGGTTTAATCTACAGGATGCAAGGTTGGTTCAAAACATGGAAATCAATAAATGTGAGTCCTCACATAAACAGAGCTAAAGACAGAAATGGCATGATTGTCTCAATAAATGCAGAAAAGTCTTTTGATAAAATTCAGCATCTCTTCATGTTAAAAACTCTCAGTAAATTAGGTATTCAGGAAACATAACTCAAAATAATAAAAGCCATCTATGACAAATCCACAGCCAACTTTATACTGAATGGGCAAAAGCTAAAAGCATTCTCCTTGAAAACCAAGCATTCCCTCTCTCACTACTCCTATTCATTATATTACCATAGTACAGGCAGTACTTTCCAGAGCAATCAGGCAAGAGAAAGAAAAATAAACAGCATCCAAGTAGGGAGAGAGGAAGTCAAACTATCCCTGTTTTCAGAAGACATGATCCTATAACTAGAAAATCCCATATTCTTGGACAAAAAGATCCTTCAGCGAATATACAACTTCAATTAAGTTTCAGGATATAAAATCAATGTACAAAAATTACTAAAATTTCCATATACCAACAACAGCAAAACTGAGAGTCAAATTAGAAATGTAATCTCATTCACAATTGCCATGAAAAGAATAAAATATAGCAAAAAACACAGATAACCAGGGAACTAAAAGTTCTCTACCATGAGAATTATAAAACACTGATCAAAGAAATCAGAGAAAACACAAACAAATGGAAAAACATACCATGCATGTGGATAGTAAGACTCAATATCATTAAAATTGCCACACTGCCTAAAGCGATTTACAGATTCAGTGCTATTCTTATGAAACTACCAATGACATTCTTCATAGAACTAGAAAAACCTATTTTAAAATTCATATAGAACCTAAAAAGAATCTGAATAGCCAAGAAAATCCTAAGCAAAATCATCCAAGCTGGAGGTATCACATTACCTGACTTCAAGATATACTACAGGGCTACAGTAACCAAAACAGAACCATAAAAACACCAATGTTCATTGCAGCACTATTCATAATAGCAAAGACATGGAATCAACCTAAATGCCCATCAATGCCAGATTCAATAACAAAAATGTGGTACATATACCCCATGGAATACTATTCAGCCATAAAGAAAAACAAGATTGTGTCTTTTTTGGAAACATTGATGGAGCTGGGGTCATCATTCATAGCAAACTTAGGCAGAAATAGAAAACCAAATACCACATGTTATCACTTACAATTGGGAGCTAAATGAAGAGAACAGATGAACACAAAGTGAGCAACAATAGACACTAGTGCCTACCTGAGAGTGGTGGGCAGGAGGAGGGAGAGGAGCAGAAAAAGTAACCATTGGGTACTGGGTTTAGTAGCTGGGTGACGATATAATCCGTACAACAAACCCCTGTGACACAAGTTGACCTATGTGACAAACCTGCACATATACACCCAAATCTAAAATAAAAGTTAAAAAAGAATTACTTTGCCCTACTTTAACTAATATAACTAATTCTTTAATTTAAGCCACAGTGGCTATGAAATGTATCATACATTATACACTGGAGACTTTTTTAAATATGCAATTGTCCAAGTAATGTTTTTTCTAGTAAAAATAAAGGTGTTTTTAAATAAATTAATATTATAAGTTATGTGTAATTTAGCCAATTTCAGAAAATATACTTCAGGATATTTATTGTCATCCTATGAGAACCTGTGAAATTAATAAGGGTACTTGAAGTCATTATCATTTATCTTATTTTCACTCACAAGATGATTTTATGAAATAATTTTGTATGTTGATCCATGTAGCTAACGTTTTTTCTAGAATAAAAATATATTGCCATTTCAACCCACTTTTAAGAAGATTCATTTTTATAATTTTTAATATTTTAGGAGACATGTCAATGGGGATATGCAATAAGAATTGGTGCCAGCTGGGTGCGGTGGCTAATGCGTATAATCCCAGCACTCACCTGAGGTCAAAAAAAAGAAAGAAATAATTGGTCCCAACCACAGATTCTTATAAAATCAGTGCATTGAGATGAATCCACTATAAAACAGATGATCACTAACATTTATTGTAATTCAGCTAAAAGGAAGAGGAAATGATTAGTTTATATGCAATTAATTTGGAAAACTCAGGCCTCATAATATCTTCTGTTGAGGAATAAACTTTTCTTTTTTCTGGTTTTGTGTGGGCAAGCAATCAGAAAGAAATGTGAGAAATGTGTCTTCAAAATCTGATTGACCATTGAACATTTGTATTCTCAGAAAGCCATGGTCACTACATGGGTGACCAGTTCATCTGGGAGTACCTGGGAGTGTCCCAGCTTTAAAAATGAGAGACCCATATTCTGGGATCCCTCTCAGTTTCAGGCAAACCAGGATGGTTTGTCACTGTATATTTTTGTTTGCCCTCAACATAAAGCAGAACCCAATTTTACTCATTAACTTATTCATGGATTCATTCATTTATTCATGATTTAATAAATCTTTACCAAGGAGGCTGCTATGATCCAACCAATGTGCTATCTGCTATAGAGAAAATGGTAAATAAGAAATCGTTTGTGCCCTTAAGGAGGCTACAATCTAGTAGGTGGGGGATGGATGTTAAAAAAAAGTGGAAACATTACCAAAGGGAAAGTTCAAAGTTGTACCGGAGAGTTTAACTGTAAGAGACAGGATTCTGGGGATTATAAAGAGGGCCTCTCCATGGATATGACTGAATGTAGGGGCAGAGAGAATGATAGAAAATGTGGCTGGAAATGGGGTCAGAGACCAGATAATAAGGGTCATGTTAGTCATGATAATGTCTCTGGATTTTAAGACCAGTGCAATGGAGAGTCACATGTTTTCTTTGGAGAAATTTCACCTTTAAAAATACTTAGTGTTTATCATTCTACCTTGAGAAGAGAGCCCCTTGAATGATTAAAAAAAAAAAATACACATTTCTAGGTTCCTGGCTATACCTGACCAAATTTGACCCAGCTATTTTCTTTTTGTCAGAACAAGTTAGCTATAGTATACTACCATCAACTCTGAATTAATAAAACTACTCCTAAGTGTATCAGATGACCTGCTGGAAAGAAAACTCACACAGAGGAAGTGCCACCTTCTATTTCTGACAGTATCTTCAAATTCTGTTTTACTAGTCAATTTATTTCAACCAGCATCTGAGAGCAGAATCTCTGTGCTAAACGCATGGAGTTCAGAATTAAGGCTACTGGCTGAAACAATCTTATATTTATTATGCAAGTAGGCTTTTCATCTGGCAGAATTGTGGCCTGTATGGCTTAGCAGTCACACATTGTTCTCTGTATTGAGATAAATAACTGCCCTTCCTTACTGACCATTGTGTAACTGCTAAGCCTTGTAAAGGAAACTTGTGTGTATTAACAACAGGGTGTTGTGGTTAAATGTATCTGGCCATCAAACTGGGACTCTGCCTTCCTATTTTATTTTATAGATCATGAGACTAAGGTGACTAATAGCGTAAATAATTAAAAGTTTTCTGAATTTTGAAATATGGATACTGTTTAGACAGATCATCTGAATACTTTTGAAAGTTTTAACTTCAGCCAGAATTTGGTATCACAGATACTGGCTACATATTGCCACCCAGGCAGATATATTAAGCTTTTGCAGCTGTTCTCACAATCCATATCAATGTCTATATTCATATTTATTTAGCAGTGATCCCCATTGATCCCTCAGATGAAAGAAGTTGTTTGTTGTTGTTTGTTGGCTTCACCATATTCTGGTTGCTTTGAATACATAGCTGTATATATATATATATATATATATATATATAAAATTGCATTTTAGGTTCTGGGGTACATGCAAAGAACATGCAGGATTGTTGCATAGGTACATACATGGCAATGTGGTTTGCTGCCTCCATCCCCGTCACCCATATCTGGCATTTCTCCCCATGTTATCCCTCCCCAACTCTTTACCCCCACTGTCCCTCCCCTACTCCCCCCTCCAACAGACTTCAGTGTGTGATGCTCCCCTCCCTGTGTCCATGTGTTCTCATTGTTCAACACCCGCCTATGAGTGAGAACATGCGGTGTTTGATTTTCTGTTCTTGTGTCAGTTTGCTGAGAATGATGGTTTCCAGGTTCATCCAGGTCTCTACAAAGGACATGAACTCATCGTTTTTTAAGGCTGCATAGTATTCCATGGTGTATATGTGCCACATTTTCCCTGTCCACTCTATCATCAATGGGCATTTGGGTTGGTTCCCAGTCTTTGCTATTGTAAACAGTGCTGCAATGAACATATATGTGCATGTGTCTTTTTGTAGGAAATAATTTTTCATAAAAATTTGTTCTACAGGTAGCTGTCAAATATCATTCTCAGCAAACTGACACAAGAACAGAAAATCAAACACCGCATGTTCTCACTCATAGGTGGGTGTTGAACAATGAGAACACATGGACACAGGGAGGGGAGCATCACACACTGGGGTCTGTCGGGGGGGAAATAGGGGAGGGACAGTGGGGGGTGGGGAGTTGGGGAGAGATAGCATGGGGAGAATGCCAGATATAGGTGATGGGGAGGAAGGCAGCAAATCACACTGCCACGTGTGTACCTATGCAACAATCTTGCATGTTCTTCACATGTACCCCAACACCTAAAATGCAATAAAAAAATTAATAAAAACAAAATATCAAGCTACCTTTTTTCTCTGTTCCAGGTTTTTCTAATGGTGAAAAATGGAACAAGGGAGTCTATGAATTTTAAATATATAAGTAATTGCATGATAAGCATGATTTTTTGTAGAGGAAAATAGTTTCCTGCATTATCTGCTGAGCATGTATTGTTGATTAGATCAATTTATTTTCCAACTTGAAAATTATTAGTATCTACATATGTTTATTTTCATTATGACTCCCTCCATACACAAAAACATCATGTAAGTGAACAAAAAAGCTGTAAGATATCATTCAGACAAGTTTCTGTGTTCCATAAATGTGTCTATACTTAAAGGACACTTAACTCTTTGAACCACAATTTCTTCATCTGTAATATGGCAAGCAGAGTTTCCATTAAATGGAAGGTGCAAAGACACTTTGTACAATGCCTAGAACATAATAGTTACTCAAGAATGTTACTTAACTCAGAATAAATTTGAATCTTACTCAGAATAGGTCTAGATATTGCTGATAGACGATTCCATTTATCCTCACCATAGATTATTAAAAGCGGTTTGTGGGAGTCCTTGCTATCTCATATTTGAGTTTCTTAGGTACATGCAAAGCCAAATTAAGCATATTGTTTAGCCATGATTACAATAAAGTAGTACTGGCATAGCCAAAGTTCTCTAGATGCGCAGTTGACCTGACCAGGTGTTATAAATGATAAACAATACCTGATATGGTTTGACTCTGTGTTCAGACCCAAATGTCATTTCAAACTGTAAACCCCATATGTCAGGGGAGGGAACTGGTGAGAGGTGATTGAATAATGAGGGCGGTTTCCCCCATGCTCTTCTTGTAATAGTGAGGGAGTCCTCATGAGACTTGATGGTTTAAAAGCGGCAGTTTCCCTTCTGCTCTCTCTCTTCTTTCCTGCCCACATTTAAGAGATGCCTAGCCTGCCCTTCCACCATGATTGTAAGTTTTCTGAGACCTCCCCAACCATGTGTAACTGTGAGTAACTTAAACTTTCCTTTACAATTTACCCAGTCTGTAGTATGTTTAGAGCAGAGGGAAAATGAATGAATAAGGAAAAATGATACCAGAACAGAGTGGGGTACTGCTATAAAGATAACAGGAAAATGTGGAAACAACTTTGGAACTGGGTAATGGGTAGAGATTGGAACAATTTGGACGGCTCAGAAGACAGGAAGATGAGGGAATGTTGGGAACCACTTAGAGACTTGTTGAATGGTTCTGAGAAAAATGCTGATACTCATATAGATAGTGAAGTCCAGGCTGTAGTGGACTTAGATGGAGATGAGATTGTTGAGAACTGGAGCAAAGGTCACTCTTGCTATGCTTTAGCAAAGAAACTGGTGGCATTTTGCCCCTGCTGTTGAGATCTATGGAAGTTTGAATTTGAGAGAGATGATTTAGGGTATCTAACAGAAGAAATTTCTAGGCAGCAAAGCATTCAAAAGGGGACGTGGCATTTCCTGGAAGTATACAGTTATATGTGCCCACAAAGATTTGGTTTGAAATTGAAACTTTTATTTAACAGGGAAGTAGAGCATAAACGTTTCAAAAATTTGCAGCCTGACCATGAGGTAGAAAAGAAAAAGAAAACTGTTTTCTGGAGAGAAATTCAAGCCAGCTGCAGAAATTTGCATAAGTAATGAGAAGCCTAATGTTGATTTCCAAGACAATGGGGAAAACATCTCCAGAGAATCTCAGAGCTCCGTGTAGCAACTCCTCCCATCACAGGCCTGGAAGCCCAGAAGAGAAAAGTAGTTTTGAGTACTGGGCCCAGGGTTCTGCTGCGCTGTGCAGCCTTGGGACATGGTGCCCTCTGTCCCACTCAGCCAATCCAGCTGCACTCATGGCTAAAACAGGCCAAAGTACAGCTATGGGGTGGCTTCAGAGGGTGCAAGTCCCAAGCATTGGCAGCTTCTCTGTGGCATCAGGCCTGTGCGGTCACAGAAGACAAGAGTTGAAGATTTGGAATCTCCACCTAGATTTCAGAGGATATATAGAAATGCCTGGATGTCCAAGTTTGGTGTGGGGGCAAAGCCCTCATGGAGAACTTTTGCTAGGACAGTGCAGAAAGAAAATATGGGGTCAGAGCCCCCACATAGGGTTCCCACTGGTGCACTGCACAGTGGAGCTGTGAGAAGAGGGCCACTGTCCTCCAGACTCTAGAATGATAGATCCACTCACAGCTTGCACCTTGCATCTGTAAAAGCTGTGGGCACTCAATGCCAGCCCATGAAAGCAGTCACAAGTTCTCTACCCTACAGAGCCAAAGGGGCAGAGCTGTCAAAGGTTTTAGGAGCCCACCCTTTGCATTAGCATGCCCTTGATGTAAGACATGAAGTCAAAGGAGATTTGGGAGCTTTAAGATTTAATGACTGCCCAGCTGGGTTTCCAGAATTGCATGAGGCCTGTGGTCCCTTTGTTTTGACCAAATTCTCCCATTTGGAATGCAAACATTAACCCAATACCTGTATTCCCATTGTATCTTGGAAGTAGTTACCTTTCTTTTGATTTTAAAAAATCAAATATCAAAATTATCATCCTAGGTGAAAGGGTCTTGCGTTGTCTCAGATGAGACTTTGGACTTGGACTTATGAGTTTATGCTGAAACGAGTTAAGACTTTGGGGGACTGTTGGGAAGCCATGATTGGTTTTGAAATGAGAAAAGGGCATGAGATATACGAGGGGCCACAGGAGGAATGATATGGATGAGCTCTATGTCCCCACGTATATCTCATCTCAAATTGTAATCCCCATGTGTCCAAGGAGGGACCTGGTAGGAGGTAATTAGATCATGGGGGCATTTTTCCTCCATGCTGTTCTCATGATTGTGGGGGAGTTCTCATGATATTTGATAATGTAAAAGTGGCAGTTTCCCCTGTGCTCTCTCTCTCCTGCTTCAATGTAAGATGTGCCTGCCTTCCCCTGTGCTTTCTGCCATAATTTTAAGTTTCCTGAAGCCTCCCTAGCCATAGAGAATATTAAGTCAATTAAACCTCTTTTCTTTATAAATTATCCAGTCTGTAGTATCTTCCTACTAGTGTGTAAATGAATTAAAAGAATATCTAATATGACTAATCCAGGTCATCATATCATTACATATTTTATTACAATGAACTGCTTATACTTACTACTAAGTTATCACTCAGTTAGTGTTATGAATAAATGATTAGGTAATTATACACAGTGTAACCCAAAAAGGTTCATTCAATGTCAACATCTTGCCTCTAATTAGCTACTTATGTTACATGGCTCCATCAGATCTATGAGTAGAGGCACAATTTGTTAGATGTGTATAACAAACTTATTTACTTTGAACCAGTTGTTTTTAAGTGGCAATATCATTTAACATTTCTATTATATAAGAGAGAAATTAGCCTGATAATTTTTTAAAAATGCCTTCCCTTTAAAGGCTACTATTTTAGAGAAGAAAAAGATAATGATTAAAAATTAGTTGTATATCATGTAATTTTACCTCTTTGGAACAAAAGTCCACCAAATTTGGAATCTCTGAAATTAGCTTGGCAGCACAGTATAAAATCTTTCTAAATATTTTTGTAAATCATATAAATCCAGGAATAAAAAGCAAAAGTACACTTTTGTCTATTTTTAAATTTATACTCTATAAAGAGAAATTGAATATTTTCTTTTTTAGCATTGCTCTTGGAAAGCTCCATGGAGACATATGCTTGGCTTGGTTATAGAGTTAGTTTTTAATTATTCATTATTTTAAAAGGTTCCATTTATACCTTTGGGTAGAGTGGTTATCACATCCAGTTGTCAACTCTTAGAGTTGGAAAGAGGATACAGAAAATTAAGAGTGCTGTTTTCTATGTGATGTTCTTTATTAGTATATTTAATTTGATCTGTAGTATTTTTTAATCATTTCTATTTAATATCAAAATATTCAATGGAAATGTATGACTGGCAAATATTCTATTATCAATATGTTCTAGCTGAAAGATGGATTTCAGGTTTAAATATCTATGTCAGTACTCAAAATATGCTCTCTGCTCTTATACATATATGTGTATATATATATGTGTGTATATATATATATACACACATATATATTTTATTAATAAATGATTCCCAAGATCAAAGAGTTATAAGATATTGATCCCCATTGCTATGAAATAATATTCAATAATATATATGTGGGTATCTATTGATGTGTAATAAATCACCTCAAGATTCAGTGGCTTAAGACAACAAATATTTATTAGTATACCATTCTGCTGACTGACATTTGGGGATGAGCTCAGCTTGTTGGTTTTATTAAGGCTCCCTCATAAATTTGCAGTCATCTGTAAATCAGCTAAATGTCTCTGCACCGGAGACTGATCAACTGTCGGCTGGAGCAATGGAGTAACTGGGTAAGCTGTCTTTCTTCATGCAGGATGTTTGACTGGGCTTAATTACATGACAGATGGGCAGAATTCCAAGAGAGGGAGCAGTACTGTCAATACCTCTTGAAGTTTGGGGTCAATGTGGAACACTATCATTTCCACCACATTCTATTTGTGGTGGCACATAGGTACTACCCTGTATCACACCATGAGAGCTGATAGTACACATCTCTTCACAACTATGCATCCAGTGAAGACATGTAGGTACCTTGAAGTTGGTCATGGGAGAATATTTACAGTTTAGAAATCAGCAAATGCTACCAATCAAGATTTTTGAGAAGAGCAGGTTATTTATCATTTATCAGAACACTGCTGTTTATTGGTTTAAGCAAAGTACAAGGTCCTCCCAAACTGAAGAAGTGAAGAAATTCACTCTACTGCTTGATTAGAGGAGTTAGTCATATTTTAAAGGACCTGGTTACAAAAAATATTATGATAGTGGCCTTTTCTTTTCTCCTAAATAATCTACTGTGCATGGCATCCAAATTGTGTCATGCTATTGTCTAAATCGGATACATTATCAAGAAATAAAGTAAATGTAGCACAGATAACAGAACTGATAATCATGATGGTTTACATTTGAGTAGAAATTTTGATTTATTCAAGTGTTTTCATTTTCATGATTTTATATGTAAACTTTAAAGGAGGCTATTACTCCAATTTTACTGATGAGGAAATTGAGATGTAGATTTTACATGACTCTCCTAAAGCATGCAAAGCAAGTAAAAATTTCATTCAAACCATGAATTTAGGTCTTTTAACTAGTTATTTCTAAGCCTTCACACTATCCACCTTGATTAAATCAAATACGGAGTGCGATAGTGATAATGTTTAAAATGTATTAGTGATAAATGCCTACTATCTATTCTTAATATTACAAATTAATGTTATCTTAATAGAGTTGTTCTACCAACTGACTATACATGCCATAACACCAGATTAACAACTCCTCTAAAAGCGCTGACACTGGTTAAGCAAATCATAGATCTGGATATCAGTTTAATCTGTATATATTGAACTCCAAATGCATATCTATTTGAATGTGATTTAACTTATTACAGGTAAATTTTTAAAAAATAATTTCTATACAATAAAATTGTTTATGACGCATCACAGTTTCTTAAAGAATGTTGCCTAAAGGTCACCTTTTAATTTATAAACTCTCTACACCTGGGATTGATTTTAGAGCTGGGTCTAGAACATAAATGCATAAAGAACCAACTTATTTTCATAACTAGAACCAAGCAATCTTCTCTTAAGTTACAAGTTTGAAATTTTCTAGCCTTAACATGAACTTGATTAAATTTGGGCTTCAGTCTTTTGAAAATTTAATCATATTTGCCCCTGTCTTTTTAAGATTTGAAAAAGATACAATCTGCTGTTTATGAGATGTTATACTTGTGTGTATGTGTGTGTTTGTTTACATGTGTTTCATTAAACCATTTAACCTGTTGTGTATATCAATGTTTGCAACATTTTCTATTCTGAGATAAAGAGGGATAACTAATAATGCTACGTTTACTTATCTGTTTCTACACTTGCTCATTAAAGTTAAACATATGTTTTTTTAATAAATGGCTAACAATTGATTAATGCAATTTAATGAATTATTTTCAAAATTACAATTTAATTTGCTTTATTTTAAAACTCAGGCTATTTTGTCTTAATAGATACTACTTCAAATTCTGTTAAAACCAAAATGATGGAGGTGGTTGAAGAATTTTTACAAACTTAAGAACCTTGCTTGTCTCTGACATCTCAAAATGCTTTTCCATTTGTCAGATAGAGAAGTAGGATTGTTGTTTTCAATGCTAATCATAATGAAAAGTCACCACTAAACACCAATAATAATAAAAGAAAAATAAAGTTGTTTCTTAGTAGAGAAGCATGAAAGAAAATATCCTAACTAGAATTCAGACTGCCAACATTCTACAGTTTTATATTGAATGTAAGTCTATCATTCACCAGATGTGTGATTAGAAATGGAAGTATGTGCAGATAAGTCTCTATAAACACTCCAGAGAAATAAGAATTTAAAAAAATGTATAAAAGTTGATATTATTTGTAAATCTATTTACTTTGCAGTGTCATTTATAAAAATGATTTTACATTTTTCTTAAGACTCTCCAATTGTGCCTTTATTAAGCTGTAATTAATTCACCACAACACATTAATTCTTAGCCAAATTTGAGTAACATTCAAATTAAGCATATAGTTGATGCAGTCATGGCTATGTCATTACATTTAACATAATTTAATTTAATAAGGTTTTCTACTTGGCTGTAATAGAGCATCTCAATGAAGAATTTGTCAGGTTTTAGCCAGAACGAGTATATTTCCTTTTAGTTAGTTTTACAAATATGTATTTATTAAGAATTTGAGTGTAGAGGCAAGAGGCAAATAATTATCTCTATCACATGAGATCTCTCTGAGGGGTGACATGGGTTAATAGACCATATAAAGAATCCTAATACTTGGTTCTATATTCACCTCCCTATTAACCCAATATATGATATTGGAAAAAGTCAATGTAGCTCAATTTCCCTACTATAGTGTAAAAACTTTTCTCATACACTTATGAAAATAATATAAAATTATGTATGAAATCAATATAAAATGGTTTTTAGTATGCATTTCTTAGCAGTGCAAGAGTACAGATTGATAAAATATAAAAGTGAAGCATTTTCATGAAACCACCATTTAATGTTGTTAAAACTACTGATGTGTTTCTTCCATATCTAATCCCACTGACTCATTTTTCTCTCAGCTGCTTTTAAAACCCTCTTTGCCTTTGAGTTTCTGAAGTTTTATTACAATGATTGAATGTGTGGGGTTATTTTAATATATCTTGCTTTGCATCCACTGCTTTTCTAGTAAGTTTATATACACATATGGTAGTCATTCTATTATCTCTTCAATTTTTTCATCTAATTATTTTCCCATGCTTTATCCTCAGTAATTTTTTCACCTCTATCTCCATATCAATAATTAAGTCATTTGCTGAGTGTAATCTGCTGTTCAAACTGTAATTTCTGATTTTGACAATTATACATATTTTAATTAAACTTTAAAAATAAACTTTACAATACAAATTTGTTTTATTGTCTTATTGTTTAAGTTATGAGTGTTTTGAATATTTTGTATACAGGTACTTTATGAAATATGTGTTTTGCAAATATTTCTGTTACTGCCTTGCCTTTTTATTTTTTAAATTATATCTTTCATACAGCACAAGTTTTTAGTTTTAATAAAGTTGTTTACCTTTTTTTTCTTTCCTAGATGATTCCTTTTGTGTTGTGACTAAAAAGTCGTTGCCAAACTCAAGGTTACCTATATTTTTGCCTGTGTCATTTTCTTAAATAAATTTTATATTTAGGTCTCTGTTCCATCTTAAGTTAGTTTTTAAGTGTGAGATTTGTGTCTAGATTTTTTTTTTATGTCAAACTCCAATTTTCCCAGCACCATCTGCTGAAAATTTCATCCTTCTCCATTGAATTGCCTTTGCATCTTTGTCAAAGATAAGTTGATGATATTTAGGTGAGTCGATTATGGAGCTCTCATTTTTGTTCTATTGACCTATGTGTCTATTCTTTTGCCAATACCACATTGTTTTGATGATTATAGTTTTATAGTAATCTTGAAGTCGGCTCATTTCAGTCTTCAGACTTCATTTTTTTTTTTTTTTCAGTATTGAGTTGGCTTTTTCTGGGTCTTTTGCCTTTTGATATAAACTTTAGAAACAATTTGTGAATATCCACAAAATAACTGGCTGAGACTTTAAATGGAATTGTATTGAATCTACAGATCAAGTTGGAAAGAGTTGGTGGTCATGTAAAGGGTGTTGTGTTTATAATTTCAAATTACAGGTTTTCATTGCTGGTGTATAAGGAAATAATTGACTTTTATCTATTAACTTTGCATCCTGAAACCTTGCTATAATTGATTATGAATTCCAGGAAGTGTTTTATTTTCAGATTATTTGGGAATTTTTATGTAGATAATCATGACTTCTGTGAACAAAGACAGTTTTTTTTTCTCCTTTCCTAATCTGTATATATCTTGTTTTCTTTTATTGTGTTATGGCATCAGCTAGGACTTGCAGTACAATGTTAGGTACAGCATTAGCTGTAGGTTTTGTGTAGATGTTCCTTCTCAGGTTGTGGATATTGCCCTCATTCCTAATTTGCTGATTCTTAAAATCAAAAATGGGTTATTCTGGAGCTATTTATATAATCATATACCTCGCATACTTGGGGAGAAAACTCCACTGGTAATTTTGTGTAATTATTTTGATACATGGTTGGATTTGATTTGCCAATAATTTTCTGAAATTTTACATTTATGTTTATGAAATATTTGCATGTAATTTTCCTTTCTCATAATATCTTTACTAGGTTTTAGTATTAGTGTAATGCTAGACTCATAGAATCAGTTATATTGTGTCCCTTTTGCTTCTATTTTCTGGAAGAGATTGAAGAGTATTGGTATCATTTCTGACTTAAACGTTTGCCAGAATTAACCAGTGAAATCATCTGGACGAGATTATTTCTTTGAAAGGTTATTAGTTATTGATTCAATTTATTTAATAGACATATTAAATACTTTATGACACTTTACTAAATATTACATATTTCTCTTTGAGTTTGCTTTGCTTGTGTTTTTTAAAGAATTGGTAAATTTCATCTAAGTTAAAAAATTTGTGGCTTAGAGTTATTCATAGTATTTCTTTATTATCCTTTTAATGTTCATGGGATCAGCGGTGATAACACATTTTTCATCTCTGATATCAATAATTTGTGTTCTCTCTCTTTTTTACTCTGTTAGCCTACATAGAGGTTGATACATTCTACTGATCTTCACAAGGACCAGGTTTTGTTGGCTGATTTTCTTTATTGTTTTCTTGATTTTAATTTCACTGGCTTCTGCTCAAATTTTTACTATTTCTTTTCTTTTGTTTGCTATAAGTTTCTATTACATATGTTTTCTAGTTTCCTAAAGTGGAAGTTAGGTTATTGATTTTAGATATTTCTTCCTTTTCGAAATACAAATTCAATGCCATAAATTATCCTTTAAATTTTCCTCTACACACTTATTTTATGCATCCCATAGTTGGTTTTTTGTTTTTTGTTTTTACTATGGGGAGGGGGATTCCTACAAATTTAAGAAGTTGTATTTGAATTTACTTCACTATTTTATAAAAAGATTAATTGATATGTAATACATGTACATATTGAGGGGGTACATGTCATATTTTGATACATCCATACAATGCAATGTGTAATGATCAAGTCAGAGTACATAGAACATCCATCATCTCAAGCATTTATCATTTCTTTAGAATATGCTCTTCTAGCTATTTTGAAATATACAATATATTATTGTTAACTATAGTCACCCAGTTGTGCTATTGAACACTAGAACTCATTTCTCCTATTTAACTATATATTTGTATTCATTAAAAATCTCCCTTCATTTCACTACCAAAACATACAGGTTTTCCAACTTCTGGAAGCTATCATTTAAACTCTGCCTCCCCGAGATCAACAATTTTAGCTCCTACTTATGAATCAGTATATGTGATATTTGTCTTTCTATGCCTGGATTATTTCACTTAGCAAAATGACCTTCAGTTTCACGTGTGCTGCTACAAATGACAGGATATTATTCTTACTTATGACTAAATAGTATTCCATTGTGAATATATACATTTTATTCATCCATTATTTTGTTCAAAAATACTTGTTTACTTTTCAAATTTCCCTCAAAGTGTCTTTTTTTGGTCCTATGTATTATTTAGAAGGGTGTTTAACTTTTAAATATTTTGTGAGTTTCCAGCTATCTTTCCATTGCTTTTTGTTTAAATCAATTGTGATCCATGAGCCCACTCTATGTGATTTCTATTCATTTAAAATTGTTACAGTATATGTTATATTCCGGAATGTTGTCTACCTGAGTGACTACTATCCCAGAATACACATAAGAATGTGTATTCTGGAGTTCCTAAATGAACTAACCTATAAATGCCAACTAGATCAAGTTTATTGATGCTAATGTTTCATAAAATTATATCCTTACTGATTATCTGAATGCAGTACCTTTGAATTCCTGATTGAGATTTGTTAAAGACTACAATTATAATAATGCATTTATCTATCCCTCCTAATGTTCTGCCAATTTTTGTTCTGTGTTTTGATGTTCTATTTAGGTACATGCATATTAAGGATTGTCATGTCCTTTTGCAGGATTAGTTCGTATATCATTCTTTAATTCCCGTCTTTATCCATTATCACATTCTTTGTGTTGACATATGCTGTGTCTGAAAAGAATAAAGTTATTCCAGCTTTCTTTCATCTGTGTTAGAATGGTATATATTTCTTCATTTCTGTACTTTTAATTAATTTGTTTTATTGTATCGAAAGTTGGTTTCTTGTAGGCAACATATGGTTAGATTTTGATTTTTTATCTTCTCTAATTTGTATATGTAGACCATTTACATTAAAAGAGATGGTTGATATTTGGGGTTATTATCTCTCATATTTGTTACTGTTTTCTATTTATAGTATTTATTCTTTATTCTTCCCCTCCCCCTTTCTGCCTTCACTAAAGGTGACATTGTACAATTGAACCTAATAATTGTTAGTAGTTTATCACAGTTCAGATTTGCCATGTGTATCTGCCTTTGCTATTTAAAATGCAATTTCTTACGGGAAAATTCTGAACCTTTTATCTCCCCCTGACCATGTTTGCAGGGGTTTGCAAGTAGACAGAAGGCTTTGAACTCCACATCCTAATATACTTCTTTATGTGACTGGACAGTACCTGTTAGACATTTGGAAATGGTGGCTGCCTTATTATGAACATATGCTACATAAATGTAGGTGCATTTGTCTAGAATTGTATCAGGTGACTGTTTCTGTTAGGCCTCTATGCCTAACCCACCTTGTCAACATCCACTCTACACAAAAGTAAACCCAGTTTTCTTTATTCAGATGTGTTTGGGACATTTGGATCATAGACCTTGTAACACGATAGATGGATGCAAGAAGCTGAATTGCTTCAGAAAATCTAATTGAAAAGAAAACTGGATGTTGGTGCCTCAACCAAGATGAATAAATATAAAATGCTGTAGCCTATTACCAAGTTATAATTCAGAAATATGACACTCCCATTTCTCTTTACCTACAACCTTAGACAGAACTTTGTGGGTTTTTGTTTGTTGGTTTATCTTTCCAAAGACTGGCTAACCTAGTAGGCCTTCTATGAGGTAAGTTTACTGTTTTCCAATTATTAAAGAAATCAACAGAAAGCCAATTAATAAAAATAAATTTGGAAATTACCAGAATAAAAAATGATACAGGCCTTCCAAGATTATAACAAAAAAAAAAACACAATGAGATGAAAAAATGTTTTGAGTAATAAATACCTCTGTCAAAGCAGTATGCTTTCAAAAATGTATCAAACTTCCTATTTTATGAGATTAAGAATAATGTGCTCTCTCATGATAACATAGAGAATAATTTATATGTCTATATGACTAAAATAAAGTTATTTGACTAGAATTTTTTTCTGTATAACCAGAATAAAATTATTTTTTAGTATAAAATGAACTTCTCCTTTCATCCTCCTTAAATTCAGTTACAAAAGTTTAAACATGGCTCTACGCCAAGTTGTTTTGTTTTCTTTTGGTAATTTTATAAGTTTAAACCAGCAGCTGTGCATGTTTCTGCAGTTCTGAAGTCAGGATTTATATATATAATTTTTCAACTGAGAAAAAAATGTTAAAAATATATTTAATGAAACACATAAAAAGCAACTGAAAGAAATATAATACCAAAGATGATGGCTTATTTGTTTTTCTTTTGTTAGCTTACATATTTGCAAGATTTATAATGGATCTGATATAGTCCTCTCTTAGAATAAGGTTTACTTTCCTACAAATTGGGTGACTTAATTTTTAATGGAGTAATTCAGGAAATCGAGTAGACTTTTGAAATCTTATATGGTGCCAAGAAGCAGATTTGATTAATTTTCTTTAAAAACAACAACAAAAAATTGTTCAACATCCCTCCTCTGCACCCTTATCTTACTCAAATTCCTCCAAGACCAAAGCAGGACCCAGACTGCCGCTGAACTTTTACAGGATGAAGGTTAGACAAGCAAAACTGCTGACTCAGCAGAACTCCTTCAGCAATACCCATATTTTGCCAGGTCAGCTTCAGAATTTCTTTTTAAATTTAGCCTCTCATTGGAAGGGATAAAATGTTATATTTGGCGAAGGATTATTATATTTTTTGTAGGAATTGCTAAGTGGTGCCCCGCCCCCAGCATTTTGTTATGCTTGAATAAGAAAAGAAAGGATTCTTAGGTCTCTCATCCAATTTTCTTTCTGTGCCTTCATATCCTTCCCCCTTCTGTGCCTTTCTCACTCACAGCCTGAATTTTTAAAAGCAACCTTTTCCTCATATGCAGTCTACAAGCCAACTTTGTCTCTCTACTCCCATACTTAGAGCTTGCACCCAAGTAAAAGGCATCACCTAGAATCCACACCAGATTTTACCCTTTCTTTATTACTCTAAGAGTATAAAATAATGCTTTCTTTATTACTCTAAGAAAGTGTTATGGAGACATTTTACTCAATAAGATACACTCAATAAAGCTGTTCATATCTTGAGTCTTTATTAATTCAAGGCTCTCAGTATTCAAAACTTAAGACACAGCAGTAGCTTTGAGGATTTCTCACCTTTACCCTTTTAAAGATAAAATTTCACTGGTCACAGAAGGAAAGTGTTTTTCTTCTCATTTGATACCTACCCTGGAAACCTGGTGGAAAGCTATAGATTGTGCTAACTAAACATTAGTGTTGATCATGAGTTAGAGCCACAAAATCATTTTAGCTTCAACCTTCCTAATGAAAAATGAAGTGAAAATGAATAGAAGCTGGTATCCTTTTACATTAACTTTTGAAATAAATTTGATTTCATTGATTCATTATAAAGAAAAGCAAGAAATGTTTAGCCTTCAAGTTGTCTTCAAACAAAAATCTGATTGTTTTCTGCCTTCTACATATTCCGTCGACAAACAGAGCACAAGCAAGTTTCTCCTGCCTCCTTTTCTTTACATAAATACACAGAACTCTGCTCACTAGATGCAGGAAATAAAAGACAGTCAGTGACTAAATAGTCTGGCAATTATCTAGTAATACTACTACCAACAGCGAAAACAGTTTACATGTATTGGATGCCTTCTGCATGCGAGGCATTGTGCTCAATGCTTATGCAAATCATCTAATCAGATCTTTATCACAGCCCTACTGAAAGCAAGTGATATTATCATTAACCCATTTTTCGGATTTTTGACAAAACTGGAGACTTAAAAAGTAAGAGATTCTCTTTGTATCTCTTACTTTTTAAGTCTCAGTGTTTTTTTTTAATCAAAGAGTGGAAACAACACACACCAGAGCCTGTTGGCATAGTGGGGTGGGGGGAGGTAGAGTATTAGGAAAAATAGCTAACACATGCTGGGCTTAATACTGAGGTGATGGGTTGATAGGGGCAGCAAACCACCATGACACACGATTACCTGTGTAACAAACCTGCACATCCTGCACATGTATCCCAGAACTTAAAATAAAAATAAAAAATTTTTTAAGAAATTGCCCAAGGTGTGCAGTTGTGATTTAAAAATGGTAGTCTTTTCCGTAGAGGGCAAAAACATGGCATAAAATAAAATGTAATAAAATCAAATAACAATAGAATAGACAAGATCCAAAAGCATTAGCATTCACAGTACCAATAAAGTCCAGCTTCTACAAAATGATTTTTTACATATACTTTCTTCATTCTAAGTATAATTACTCTTAAAGGAGTAAAATCTGTAGACACACATAGAACTAAGAACTGAAAGTCAAATAAAATATACGAAGTCAATTTACAGAGATACATAGATGCATCTCTCATTATCAGATTAACTCAGAGGTTCACAGAACGTCAATTTTATCTAGTTTTCAACAGTCAATGCTGATTTAGTGTTTAAGAATTGAGACACTAACTTACTGAGAAAGAAGGCAAAGCTTTTTATTCTTGTAAGATTCATTCAGTTATCTTGAAGTCTCCATTTACCTACAAAATATTGATTTGAGGCACAAACTCTAATACAAAGCTAATGTTCCATTTTATTCCTAAAAGGCTTACATTTAAGTTATTGCCAGAACACTTTCTAATGAAAATAATTCACAAGTTAAAACTGATTTACCCCAGGAAACTTCACCTTCAGCTGCTGTCCATATTTTATGTCACCAGGCTAATTCTTAGCTTTCGATCAATGCACATTCAAAACTATGATATTTTAGGTCTGTATGCAAAGATATAGCTTCTACAACAGAGCTGATAAATTATCAAATCCACAAATTATGTTTCAATTTCAACACTTATTCCAAAATATATCTGGTCAAATACATTTGCCTTCTTGATAACGACTTCTAGTAGGCATTACACACAAATCTGCATTTACTCAGGTATTGTGATCAGAGAATTTTGGAGCTTGGATTAGGTTTCAATTCCAGTTGTGTTCTTTTGGACATGTCACATTAACTCTCTAGGGCTTAATAATTTCTCTGTAAAATTAGAGTATTGGACCATATGATAGTAAGAGATCCATTCAGGTTTAAAATCCTAGGAGCTCAGATTTTAGATTTTCAGGACATTTAAATTATTTATGCACTGATTCTCATATAAGCAAAAAAAAAAAAATGTTCCATCAACACTCTCAGGCACTCACATATAAATGGCACATGATTTGACTTGAAGTGAGAAAACAGTCATAGTTCATGCTTTTATTTTCATTATGTCCTCTCATGGGCACTTGCTAATCTTTAGACTTTACATGGAATTTTTGTTAATTACATGTTTATTATATTTTCCCTGAATTTATTGTACTTTTAGTACAGCAAGTCCGACTAATTATGGCTATGGATTGCAACTTGTGGCAACTCATTCATTCACTAACTCATTTTCTGTTTAGAAAAAAATCGCAGCTCACTGCCAGTGCTCATTTCATTTTACATAAACATTCTCTTTGAGGCTGAAGAAAATCTGACTGATTTTCAATGTGAAGATAAAATATCATAACTGTTCTTAGAGTTATTTATCAACAGAACTTGTCTCTAATCCTAATGTAACAGAAATGTATATGATGATCAGTATTTAATAAATTTTTTTGAGGTGTAGTCTCACTCTGCTGCCCCGGTTTGAGTGCAGTGGTGTGATCTCCACTCACTGCAACCTCTGCCTCTGGGGTTCAAGGGATTCCCCCGCCTTACCCTCCTTAGTAGCTGCGATTAAGGGGCCCACCACCATGCCTGGCATTTTTGTATTTTTAGTAGAGACAGGGTTTCACTATGTTGGCCGGGCTAGTCTTGAACTCCTGACCTCAAGTGGTCCACCTACCTCCCTCCTAAAGTGCTGGGATTACAGGTATGAGCCAACACATCCAGCCTAATAATTTTTTTTGTGTGTGGTACATTTCAAAGCATGAAACAAAAAAAGTGGAACATCGCATTCCTCACAAAAATATCACATTTCTCTTGGGATCTTCTTGCCATGCTTGGCATTGTGTGAGCAGCAAAATTTGCGTGACCAGTTGGATTCTATTTCCCTGATGTTGATGGTATGGCCTTGGGGAAATATCTTCCAGTCAGAAAAGGTGTGACATTATCAGAGCACAGACAACCTCCAAGGCATTGCTGCCCTGGCTTGTGACGCTTTTCCAGCATTCTTTCAATAAACAGCAGTCTGAAGTTTACATGGCTAATTATGTGCTCAGAATTGTTGTTCTTGAACAGTATGTAGGAGTTCAGAACTGTAATATTAGAAGTTGGTAAAGGATTTCTCATGCCAAACCTTGTGCCTATTGTGCTCAGTTGGATAGGAAATGAGCATCTGATCAGTCAAGTCCTCTGCTCCCATAGTCTCGTTATCAACCGCAATGACAAATGACTTCTTAGTTCTCTTTCCATTTCTGCTGTCTACTTCAATCACAGTATCATTGTGTAATGTTGACAACACTTTCACTTCCTTCTTGTCACATCATTTCAGTGCCTTAAGTTCACCACAGAATTAACATCACATGTAGGAATGCTACGTTTTATAGGATTTGACATTTTCAGCTATTGAGACGTACTATATTTTGTAAACGGAAATACCACTGCTAAACCTAGAACGATTTAAATAGAATAATGTCTATCCGTGAGTTATCTAGGAGTAAATGTTGTAACCACAAGTGTCACAGGCCAGTATTCTTGGGGCAAATGGGAAATGGGTTAATCCATTCATGCATTAATTTAGCACATATCTATTGAGTGTCTATGACATGAGAGCCACTGATCAAGGCACTGAGGAAACAGGCCGAACACAAATATATTTCTTGTTGTCATGGCACTTACAGTTCAATGTTGGAGACAAAAAATAAGAGAGCAATAAATATTACAAATCATGCATAGTTGTAGAGGGAAACAGGTTGTTGTAATATAAAATAATTGTGACAGGTGAGGAGATGAGAAGAAATCTGATTGAGAACTGACATGTCAGCTGCACCCTCAGGAAGAGGAAGATACTAGTTATCTGTAGGGCAGTGAAAAGGTTGTTAGAATCAGGGGAAAAACATGTGAAGAATTTCTGGACAGGAAAGAACCGGTAATGTTTACATTTAGTTAAAGAATAGAAACTCAAAAACGAGTGGTATAAGATGATATTGGAGACACAGGCAGCAGTTGAGACTGGCTGAGAGCTTACTTGGACCAGCGGTTCTTTTAAGCATTTAATATGGATTATCTCCACTGATACTCATAACACGCTAATGAATTCAGTATTACCATGATTAGCTCCATTTACAGATGAAGAAAAGAATACATGAAGAGTGTGAATAACTTTCATAAGGGTACCCAGTTGTAAAGAATGATGCTGAGACTTTATGTAGTCTGACTTCAGAGCACATGCTCTAAACCAAAACATAGTATGGCCTCACAGACAGTGGTCAGATGACAAAGGGCCTCTAGGCCCCTAGAAAGGATTTGAGTTGAATTGTAAATATAATAGATAGCTATTCAGCCGTTCTTAGTGGCATAATCTAAACTATGTTTTAAGGAGGCTTTTCTAGCTACTATATGGGGAAGACAGGTGGGAATAGACACTAAAGAAGAGTAAACATGGGGAAAACAGATCTCAGGGAACTGCTGGAAAGACCTAGGAGTGGCAAACACTATCGGTTGCTTATTCAACAACCATTCTTCCCCTTCCTTCTGGACGATGGAGTTCCACTTTGATGAATTTTAGAAAAGTACTGATGGGTTTTAAAAAATCTAAACCGTAGTTCTCAAACGTTTTGGTCTCAAGACAGCTTTCCACTCTTAAAAATTATCAGAGACATCAATGAGCTTTTGCTTGTGAGCTTATCTACACATATTTATTAAAATAGAAATTAAATCTGAGACAACTTAAAATATGTATAAATTAATTTTAGAATACAAATAATAAACCACATTACATACTTCTAAAAATAGAAGAGTGGCTTTGTTTTACATTTCTTCAAGTATCTTTAATGTATGGCTCAACAGAAGGCAACTAGATTCTCATATTTGCTTCTGCATTTAATGTGTTACAATATGGTATTTGACTGAGCTATATGAAGAAAAATATGGCCTCACAAAAATATGCAGATGGAATAGAAAAGAGTTTGTAATATCATTTTGGGGATACTGTGGATTATTTTCTTTAATACTACACCAAAACGTAACATTAGGGGATTTTTTATAGGTCAGTTGCAATGTAGGATTTGAAACCACATTGATAAATTTTTCATAATCAGTTGCACTAGAACCCATTTGATTTTACTTGGAATGGATCTGATTTTGTACTATCATGCATTGGTTATTTGGGAAATACTGGCCCATGGAGTTTACCATACCTTCCAAATATTGACATTTCATTATATTATAACAAGAAAGTCACATTCATTAATATTAACATTAATCAAAAAAGCCCTTATATATTGGGAATCTGTTAAGTTCATGGTGGCAGATAAAATTTACCAACATTCTAATTTTTGTTTTAAAAGTTAATTTACATCATCAGCAACATATCATTTATTTTCCTGGTAATGACAAGTTCAGTTTGTTCACTTTCAGAAGAACATCTGACAAATTATTCTTTCTGAATAGCCATGGTTTATCTGTCAGACTTTCTTTTAAGTGAAAATATATTTCCATGAAAAAACTGACTAGTTCATAATCCAATTACACAAGTGCTTTTGCTCAAGGTAGATCTTAGACTTCAAAATGCAGAAAGAAGATGGGCTTCATATGCATTTCTCACTTTGTAACATCCAATATTAAAAGAGGTATTCAAAGGTCAGGTCTAAAATTAATAAAGTTAACATTTTCAAGCTGCTGCATCAAGGATATTCTTAAGGAAAACTAGCCCCTCCTCTTCTTCTTTCTCTTCCTTTCTATTGTGTATGTAACAGTTAATACCAAGCCTGCTAGTACAGTTTATTGCCACATCAGTGGCACCATCAGTGCAAATTTCAACACAGTGAATACGTGTATAAAATCTTAATATTATAAACAGTTTTGACCTATCAGATCTCGTGCAAAGGGCTCAGTGACCTCCAGGGGGCACTGGACTGCACTTTGAGAACCTCTGGTCTAAACCAACGCTGGTAATATCAAGGCTTTTCTTACTTATGGGAAAACTGTTCAGCTTTTTGGCCATTGAAATGAACAGAGAAATTGGGTGTTAGCTTGGAGGCTTAAAGAACAACTGTCATTATATATTGTAAAAGAGAGGATATTAAAATGTTCTTATACCCTAATGATAATGATTGAGTAGAGAAATAGGGTTGGCAATACAAGAAGACACAAGGAAATGAAACTCAGAAGATAAGCTTAATGGAAAGTCAGTGGCCATGAATTAGAAGCAAGTAGTTCTGTAAATTAAATGTTGGTAAGAAGAGGGATATATCAGATTTAATAGATGATATTATATCTGATGCATCTATTTTCTCAATGAGGTGAGATTATCAGTTAAGTATCGGGTATGGTGTGGTGATTTGAGAAGAAGGTATGTAATAGTTGTCTGAAGGAATGACAAAGTGAACCTAGTAAAGAAATACACTAGGATTTCTAGGCAGTGCTGAATACCATTTTAAGATTTTAAACATGAAATTAATATGATGCAATCAGTTAATATGTGTACTTTTTTTTAAGTAACATTTGTCTAGTTAAATGCAAATATGGAGAGGCAGTATTGGCTTCATCCACAAATGGGATTTGACCAAAAGTGTATGGAGGTTAATAATCTGGAGGTTTCAATGAAGTAAAAAGAGTAATCACATTATGTTCTAGAGTAAGTATGCCACAAGTATAGAAGGTCAGAGAGGAAAATTCTGTAAATTACTGTTGGGAAAAGCAGCAAAGGAGAAAGGACTTACAGAGTGCCTACATAAATTGGTTATGAGTAACATATAAACAAAGAACAACAAACTGTGGAAAGCCGCAGGAGGCCTCTGAGGAGGAAGGACCCTCCATGCCTCATGTTCCAGTGCAGGGTGACCTAGGCTCTGTTATTAACATTGTGCTCAAGGACGTAAAACCCCTTCATAGCACTATGATGTAGCCAGATTCGTAGGCTCCTTGTAAGGCCCACGTTCCATCAACTGCACATAAAAAACAGGCTAAAGATAACCACATGTTCTTGTTTTGTGAAAGTCCCAAACCACCACTGTTATCAGTCCTTGGAATGACACACCAGTTCTGGCTCACCAATTCACTTCCGGCTCACTGATTCACTCCACCATTACGTCACCCACTCCCCACCATCACTCCACCCCACCCTATAGATCAAAGTGATTGTAATCAATAAATAGCATGGATGATCAGAGCTTGGGGCCTTCACTGCCTCCAGTAATAAGCGATGGCCCCTGGTCCCATTCTTTGCACTCTTAATCTGTCTTTTTCTCATTCCTTTGTTGCCACGGAACTCGGGGTACTCATGGGTGATGTAGGGCTGGATCCCTACATTCTGGTGCCCAATATGGGGCTCATGGATCCCCAGGTTCTGGCAACCAATGTGTGGGGCTCATGGATTCCCTACAAACTATAGTTTTAAACGTGACACAATTACAAAAGGTAACAAGACCCAAAATTCGACCATGAGAAAGGGTGGCTGTATTGGGTTGGTGGTAAATGTTTTTGGAGCTAAAAAAGTAAATTAACTGAGAATTCAAGTTATTGCATGGGTAATCATCTTGGATACTGAATTTCCTTGATATGATAACAAATCTTGGAGCAAAGAAGACAGCAATCCAGGAATTAAAAATTTCAATTAACATGTAGGAGTCGGTGGATGACAGCAATAAAGAGCAGAAGACAGTGCTTAACTGGATAATATAAGCCTCTGTATTCATTTAATGAGAATGCTGAAGTTTCTTAACATAGGGCTCCTCATATTTTTGTAAGGTTTCTTTGATTAATTATAAAAACAATACATTTACATTATGAGAAATTTTGAAAATACAAATATACACAATAAAATAAAACTACTCATAATGACACTACTATTTCTGTTTTCATTTCTAAATATATGCATATAAAAGAAAGGTAAAACAGTACTTAGACTTTTGCACCTCTTTTTTTCTTATTATATATTGAACATTTCCCAATATCTTTCTGCATCAATGTAAACAACATTTTTAATGTTAGATTAATATATCATTGTATGGATGCATTAAACCATATTTCTATTACTGCATATTTTTCTATTATAAATAAAGTTGAAATAAATATTTTTCTACATAAATCTTTGTATGTCTAAAATTTTTCTTAGAATTAATTACTAGAATTGAAATTGCTGGGCTGGGAAAAAGATATGATCAATTATAAACCTCATGATACATATATAGAAAACACCTAAATTTTGGTATCCCAGTGAAACAATTTATTATTTAAACCTTAAGGAGATAATTATTTTTATTTTATGGACAATTCAAAGATAGATCACATTCTTTTAACTTCTAATAATTTTGATATTGTGTTCTTGAATTCGTCTGCTGAGACTATAATTGAAGTTTTCAGCAGATGAAAATACTAATTGTCTAAGGATGTTTAAGTTATCATAATATATCCATTTTGTAGTCCTGGCAGCAAGTGAACTTTCTCTCATTATGAAAGTAGAAAAGCTACAGGGGCAACCGGGACAGTTCCAGAAATCAGTATACAGAATTATCTTATATGTACCTTCAGGGGGATCCTTAAAAGCTGTGTTTCTCAACCTTGTTTTATTATTATCCCCCAAGGGGAAATTGAATTAAATTCAAGTTCTACAATGAGAACATATGGGCACAGGGAGAGAAACCTCACATACTAGGTCCTGTTAGGGGGTTGAGGGACAATGGGAGGGATAACATTAGGAGAAATACCTAATGTAGATGACGACGGGTTGATGGGTGCAGCAAACCACCATGTCACATGTATACCTATACCCGTGTAACAAACCTGCACATTCTGCACACGTATCCCAGAACTTAAAGGATAATGTAAAAAAGGAAATTAAAAGTTAAAATAACACCCAAAGCATTGGTAACAAAAGCCAAAATAGACAAATGGGACTTAATCAAACTCCACAGCTTCTGTACGGCAAAAGAAACAGTCATTAGAGTGAATAGGCAACCAACAGAATGGGAAAAAATTTTTGCAGTTTACCCATCTGACAAAGGACTGATATCCAGAATCTACAAAGAACTAAAACAGATTTACAAGAAAAAAACAAACAAGCCCATTCAAAAGTGGGCAAAGGATATGAACAGACACTTTACAAAAGAAGACATACATGAGGCCAACAAACATATGAAAAAATGCTCATCATCACCTATCATTAGAGAAATGCAAATCAAAACTACATTGAGATACCATCTCACGCCAGTTAGAATGGCGATCATTAAAAAATCTGGAGACAACAGATGATGGAGAGGATGTGGAGAAATAGGAACACTTTTACACAGTTGGTGGGAGTGTAAATTAGTTCAACCATTGTGGAAGACAGTGTGGCAATTCCTCAAGGACCTAGAAATAGAAGTTCCATTTGACCCAGCAATCCCATTACTGGGTATATACCCAAAGGATTATAAATCGTTCTACTATAAGGACACATGCACACGAATGTTCACTGCAGCACCGTTTACAATAGCAAAGACCTGGAACCAACCCAAATGCCCATCGATGATAGACTGGACAGGGAAAATGTGGCACATATACACCATGGAACATTATGCAGCCATCAAAAACGATGAGTTTGTGTCCTTTGTAGGGACATGGATGAACCTGGAAACCATCATTCTCAGCAAACTGACACAAGAGCAGAAAATCAAACACCGCATGTTCTCACTCATAGGTGGGTGTTGAACAATGAGAACACATGGACACAGGGAGGGGAGCACTACACACTGGGGTCTGTTGGGGGGAAATAGGGGAGGGATAGCAGGGGTGGGGAGTTGGGGAGAGATAGCATGGGGAGAAATGCCAGATATAGGTGAAGGGGAGGAAGGCAGCAAATCACACTGCCACGTGTGTACCTATGCAACAATCTTGCATGTTCTTCACATGTACCCCATAACCTAAAATGCAATAAAAAAAAAAGAAAGAAAAAAAAGTTAAAGTAACAAAATACCACTAAGCACTCACTAGAATCAGTAAAAAGAATGAATGTTGGTGGGGATATGGAGCAACCAGATCTCTCATGCATTGTTGGTAAGAGTGTGAAATGGTAGAACCACTTTGAAAAATAGTTTGGCAGTCTCTTAAAACATTAAACATATCTCCAGCTAAAAAAAAAAAATAAGAATTCAAGTTCTATATAAACCAATAAAATTAATTCATTAATTAATTTAATAATTGAATTATATTAAGTTAAATTTAAATATTTCTTACTAAGATAAACTAAATTGTAAGGAATAAAATTTTGTGAAGTAGAGCTTTGGAAGGCCCAAAGCATTGTAAAATCTAAGATTTTTCCCCTGCCCCCTAAAACCAACTTGTACCCACTGGGGGCCATATTGCCCCCATTCAGAATGTGAATATTTAAAAGAAAATGAGTCCCCAACAACTAACAAAAAGAGAAGTACCTTAATTGTGAGCCATTCTTTTTTTAAGCATCAGGCAATTATGGATTTTACTTACTTTCATATAGTCAGAACAATTTTGAGATAACCCCCAAGATTCTTTCTCCTGTTGTTAACATACTTTCTTCCAGTTAGTTAATCAGACATTAATATAAGTGCTGATGTAAATTTAATTTACAGATATAATGTAAGTCCTAAATCACTTGATTTAAGATAGAATATTGCTAGGCAGGCCTGATCTAAGGTCAAGTGTTCTTTAGGGCTCTTCCTAGTGAGAGAGATTTGAAGTGTGAGAGCCTCTTGAATAGATCTCATAGCAAGGTCTTGAGAGTGTCTTAGAAGCTAAGGGTGGTCTTCAATCTACTGCCAGCAAAACACACACACACACACACACACCCCTCAATATTACAACCACATTGGAAATTAATTCTACCAACAACCTGAGCTTGGAAACAGATATTTCCCCAAACAAACTTGCAGAGGACACACATGGCTAATATTAGATTTCAGTCTTGTGAGGTCATGCACAGAGAACTCAGCTAAAATATTCTGAACTCATAACCCATGGAAATAGTGACATAATAAATGGGTGTTTATTTTTTATCTCTAAGTTTGTGGTAATTTGTTACACAGAAATTCAAAACTAATATATTCCACAATCATGAATCCTCATTATACTGCACATTATTCCTCTCATTCTTTGAGGGGAACAAAAATTAAATATTGGAGTATACAAAGGCACTCTTCTTTAACTCTAGTTAGGCCCCTCTAAGCCCTCTAGGATTAGACCTTAGCATCCATCCTTGTTTGGCGTACATCACTCAGTTGTAGCAATTTTGCTAAATCAGTTTAGTGAGAATACTCCACCCTCAATATCTGATCACTTTCAATGTCTTATCAAATACATCCTCATCCCCCACAATTCCCTAAGTGATATCTGATCACCTTGGCCTGCCTTCACCAAAAATTCTGTTAGATCTCTTTAGCCAGAACCTCCCCCACCAGCTCCTGATGTTTCTTTTTAGGAAATTTTTTATTCACTAATTCTCACCCTGCTTTTTGGCTATAAATCTCCACTTGTCCAATGCTATATTTGGAATATGGGCCAGTCCTATACTGAAGTCTCTTTCCCCCTATCGTATTAGTTCCCAAATACGTCTATGTTTTACCACTTTTCTGGGCAGCTTTGGTTTCTCTTTGGCAATTGGGTAAAGGAAGTGATGACAGAGCCTCCTTTCTTCCAACATATGCTAAAAATCAGAACAGTTGTGACAGGAATAAGGCTTTTGTTCTTTATGAAATGCAGCATGGTGAAGTATATTTAAGCTACTTATATGATTCAGTAGTGTTTCTTTCATAATTATAATTTAATGATTCCTTCTATTTCCAAAATGTGCATTTGGTGTAGATAACTTAGAAAATATAAATAAGAAAAATGAGAAAATAAAAATTACAATTCTACCATACAGAGATAATCATATTTTAATATCTATATATATAGATATATATATATTTCCCCATTCTAGCCATATGATACATCCATACTTATATTTATAATAAAAATTGAGACATTCATGTATTTTTTAATAAATATTGAATACTTATTACAGTCAGTACTGTAGGAATGAATGCAGCCCTTAATGTCTTTTCCTTTAGGAATTTACATTTTAGTAGTCAAACAGGAGACAATATACAAAGATAAAAACATATTTGCTAAGTCTGATGGTGATAAGTGCTTTTTAGAAAAAATGTAACAGAGTAAAGGGAATAAGTAGTGACGGAGGCTGCTATATTACTTCACATAGTCAAGGAAGATTTCTTCAGTTAGGTAATATTTGAGCAAAAAACTGAAAAAAAAGTATGGCATAAACCAAGTGGACTTATGAGGGTAGATAATTTCAGACAGGGGAATAGCAAGCTCAAAGGGTCTGAAATGCAAATGAAACTGACATGTTTGAGGAACAGCAAGGAGGTAAGTGAAGGAGGAACAGCAAGGAGGTAAGTGAAGTTGGAACAGCGGAAGTAAGGAAAGGTAGCTGGGAAAGGAGGTCAGAAAGGTAGCTGGGGAAACAAATCAATGGGGCCCTACAGGTTTATTATTGATTTTGGATTTTGCTTTAAATGTGTTTGGAAGTCATTGAAATGTTTCATGCCAAATGTTAACACAATCAGATTTTTTGTTCAAAGAATTACTGCAACTGCTATTTGGAAAATATACTGCAGAAAGTCAAAAACAGAATCAAGCCAACTGAGAGTGGCAAGAATGGTATGAGATGAGATCAGAGAGGTGGTAGAGGCCAGATCAGGAAGAAACTATGGAAAGGACTTTGGGTTTTATTCTGAGTGAGACTGAGAATAAGCTGTTCGAAGCTGAAAAGAATCAGAGAGATTAATTAGAAAGTTTCTTCCACTAGTCCTTGGTTACTTGGACCAAGTTAAAAGCTGTGTTGAGAAACAGTCAGATTATGGAAGACAAAGTCAAGATTTTCTCATAGTTTTAATGTGGGATGTAAAAGAAAGAGGGAAGAAAAGACTGGTCTTAAGATTTTTGGCCCTACCAACTGGAAAACCTGAACTGTCATTTACTAACATGGAGAAGACTGAGAGAACAGATTTTCCTGGGAGGGGTTGAAAATAAGGTCCCATTGATCTGGTTTCCCAGCTACCTCTCTTGACTTCATCTTCTAGATATATTTCTTTGCTCAATCTGTTTCAATTTCACAGTCCTCATAACTCTTCTCAACTGAGTAAGTGCAAAAAGAGAAGTTGTTAGGACTGACATCTGGAGAGCTCCCACATAAAAAGGTCAAGAAAATAAAGAGGATCAAGCAAAGAAAATCAAACACCAGCTTGGGTCATGTGTGTGACCCTATGGCCAAGACAGGAAAGATGTATCATTATAGCTACTCAATGAAGGGAAAATAAACAGCTTCCCAAAGGAAGTATGAGGGCTGAACAGACACAAATAATGTAGGCTACAAAGTTGTCTGTACTATTTTGATATAATTTAAAAATGCAGTAAATGGCACTGTAGTTGTATCTTTGTTAACTTGCCTAAACATTTATTTATGATGAATTCCTTGAACTAGAAGTTCAGAGCCAGTGAGCAAAAATATTTTGATATGCTTATTGACATGTTGCCTTCCAGAAAGGAAGTACTCATTTATATCTACACTAACAATAATATGTGCTTATTTTTTATTTAATATCTAACAAAAATGTTATTAAAAATACTCTGCCAACTTTATAGTTGGATAACAACCCAGTTTTTTAAATGACATTTATTTTACTGATTATAAAGTAATTCATTACTTTTAAAAATATTGATCAGTCAGCTACATGTCTTTTCTAAATGAATTGCCTGTTTGTGTTCTTTGCCTAGTTTTTTTTTTACTATTCTGTGTAATTTTGATCTTTTACTTTTAATGACACGAATAACCCATGATCATTACACAAAATATAGAAAACATAGATAATCAAACCAGATTAGTTATAATTCCAGTATAAGATAACAGTGTTAAGAACTTCGTTAATATACAGATACAGTCTCCTTCTCATCCTCCCTCCCTCTTCATCTCTAATCTCTACAGACACTGTGGATCTCAAAATAGCATCATTCCACATATGTTCTTTAATAGTTTATTTCCCTTGCTAAAAATAATCTTTATTTGTACATGAATATATATATATGTGAATGTGTGTGTGATCAGAACTTTCACAATAGTAAAATACAAATATGATAAAGAAGAATATAGAAACTGCACATACTAAATATTGATGCAATGTTGTTCTTTATCCTTTCACATTTTTACTTGTTTGTATGTGTATATGTGCAGGAGTAGATTTGGAACCTCATTTTCTACTCAGCAACTGTCATGATTACCATTTCATGTCGATACGGCATTGTGAATTTTCAAATCTATATATTCAATAATTAAAGAAATTGGAAAAAAAATAAGTCTAACAGAATGTGCATTATCATTCTTTTTTATAACTGTCAATCTTACAGAAGAAAATTATTTAATTGCATTTTCTGGATTACTAATATGTTTGAAAGTTTTTAAAAAATGTATTGTCATCATTATTATTTTGTGAATTCCTTATTCATTTCCTAGTTTCTTTTGAATTTTTCTACTGTGTATCTATTTTCTTAAAAATCAAACCTGATTTATAAGGGTTATTTAAATATTAGGAATATTATAATTTTAGTGTATGTGTTGTAAACAGTTTTCTAGTTTGGGATTTATGTGGTATATTAATTTTTGTCTATGTATTTTATAATGAGTGAAGGGTATTAATTTCCTGTATTCCAATTTATTAGTTACGTCCCTCCCTTATGATTTACCTTCTTTAATAACTTGCTTAGAAAGTCCTTCATGAGTTAAATATTTACCTGTATTTATTTTTTGTCAGTTTAAGAATTATCATTCAATTTACTTATTTAAAGCATAAAATGTGATAAATTTTAATTTGTATATATACTCATAAGACCATTACAATTAAGAAAAAAAATATATCTGTAACCCCACAAAATTTCTGTATGCCCCTCGTAATCCTTACCTTTTTTCCTTTCTTGTCCATTTCACATTCTCTACCTCCTATCACCAAGCAAGTACTGATCGTTCTGTCAGTATAGATCGCAAAATGTTATATAAGTGGAATCAGTTTGTATCATTTTTGTGTCTTCTTTTGTTAGCATAATCATTTTGAAATTCATCATTTTTTTGCATATATCAAGAGTTCATTCATGTTTATGGCTTAGTAGTATCCCATTGTATGAGTGCACCACAGTTTTTTACACATTCATCTATTGATGGACATGTGGGGGCTTCCAGTTTGGATTTACAAATGTAGCTGCTATGGATTCTGTATAAGTTTTTGTGTGGATTATGTTTTTTTTTTTTCCCCTGGGTAAACAGTGAGTATGGATAATACAGTTGGTTTATGTTTAGCTTTTAACAAGTTTGCCAAACTGTTTTCTAAAATAATTGTGCCATTTTCTGTTCCCTTCTAGCAGTGTCTAAGAGAGTGCAGATGCTTTATAACTTCTCCAACCTTGTTGCAGTCCATTTTACGAAAAATTTACATATGTGCAGGGGCATCTTATAATGGTTTTTATGTCCATTTGCCTGATGAATAATGATGTTTGAGGTTTTTCTATGCTTATTAGCCACTTGTGTGCCTTCTTTGGTAAAGTATCTATAAAAATCATATGTCTATTTTAAAATTTGCATTGTCTATTTTCTTATTACTAAGTTTTGAGAGTTCCTTATGGATTCCAGTTGCATGTTGTTTATCAGATATGTAATTTTCAGGTGTTTTCTCCCAATTTTTTTTTCAATTTGCCAACTTCCTCCATGTTACCGCATGCTTCATAAAAAGGCCAGAGGAAACCATTCTCAGCTTCAGAAGATAATCTATATTTGGATTAAGTCGATTATGGCAGTCCCATACTCATTGCCAGGAATTTATCTAGGCAGAAATATTTTATCCAATTATAGCAAATAAGAATTGAAGAAATATCCCCTGAGAGGGAGGGCTTCTGGGAAAAGTTTCACCCACTGTTAAAAAGAGATAAAGTTTATCTTCTTCCACTCTATGTTGTCATGTCCACATGTGACACTTGGAATTGAAGTATCCACACTGCAGTTTTAGGAGACTAAATCGAAGACAAGCTAGAATGTTAAGGATGGGACAGCAGAATATTTAAAATATCAGCCCATGTAATGATGTGAATTTGCTGAACTAAGCAATGATTCCCAGGAATCACACTAGCTGGGAACTTCTTGACTGTGAGAAGAAACCTTTTAAAAATGAGTTAGGTTTTCTTTGTTGCAGCTACGTACTTTTTAATTCATACAATTAAAGCAAAATTCATGTTGCTTTAAATGTTTTATGGCATCAAGACCTAAGTAAAGGGATAGTTGGTTCAAGGATTAAAAATAAATGTGCTGGCTGGGCACGGTGGCTCACGCCTGTAATCCCAGCACTTTGGGAGGCTGAGGTGGGCAGATCATGAGGTCAAGCGATCTAGACCACCCTGGCCAACATACTGAAACCCTGTCTCTACTAAAAATACAAAAAAATAGCTGGGCTTGGTGGCATGTGCCTGTAGTCCCAACTACGTGGGAGGCTGAAGCAGGAGAATAGCTTGAACCTGGCAGGCCCTGGTTGTAGTGAGCTGAGATTGTGCCACTGCACTCTGGCCTGGCAAAAGAGCAAGACTCTATCTCAAAAAAAAAAAAAAAAAAAAGTATGCTGCCAGAACACCAGGAAAAGAATGAAAGAATCAGGATTACTGTTTAAGGATAGCAGTTAAACACAAATTTCCAGGGTATGGAGAAACCCCTGAAACTGTAAGTGGGTGCAGGTCTTTTGAAAATACATTCTTGATACTGAGTTTTTCAAATTCATTAGCTTCAGATGATTTGTTTCCCCTGAAAGCAAATAGCAGTAATAAGCAGTAACACATAATTATTAGTAAATTAATATGTACTAACTCCCTTCATATCTGCAAGAATTTTTTTTTCATTTTTAATTTCTGTGGGCACATAGTAGGTGTATATATTTATGGAGTACATGAGATGTATTGATACAGGCATACAGTGTGAAAAGCGTTCATGATGCATAATGGGGTATCCATCCCCTCAAACATTTGCTCTGTGTATTACAAACTATCCAATTGTACTCTTTATGTTATTTAAAAATGAACAACTAAGTCATTCTTGACTACAGTCACCCTGTTGTGCTATCAACTACTAGGTTTTATTCATTCTTCTATTTTTTTATACCCATTAACTATCTGAGTTTTCCCCCACACCCCACCACTACCCTTTCTAGCCTCCGATAATCATCCTAGTACGCTCTATCTCCAGGAGTTCGATTGTTTTGATTTTTGAACTCCATAAATAAGGGAGAACATGTGATGTTTGTCTTTCTGTGCCTGGCTTATTTCACATAGTATAACGCTCTCAAGTTTTTGCCAGATACACTATTGTAGGTGAATCTTGCTTTCCTTCAGCACTTTAAATATGTCATGCCACTCTTTCCTGGACTTTAAGGTTTCCGCTGAAAAGCCTGCTGTCAGATGTATTGGAGCTCCATGTTACTTGTTTCTTTTCTTTTTTTGTCAGATGTATTGGAGCTTCATGTTACTTGTATGTTACTTGTTTCTTTTCTCTTGCTATCCCTTCTTTATCCTTGATTTGGAGTTTGATTATTTTAAATGTCTTGAGGTAGCATTCTTTGGGTTATTTCTGCTTGGTGTTCTATAACCTTCTTGTACTTGAATATTGATATCTTTTTCTAGGTTTGGGAGGTTCTCTGTTATTCCTTTGCACAAACTTTCTCATATTTTTCTATACTGTTGTAGGACCTTCTCCTTAGTTCTGTTAAAGATAGGATCCTTGTCAACAGCCATGAAATTTCAGGCTCATAGACAACTTGAAGGGTGAGAAAAATGGAATTTACTGGGAAAAACTAAAAAACAAAAGGGAAAACAGGGACCCTCAGCAGAGCGAGAGTCCTGCTAGTATATGCTTCCCACCTTGCAGATTGAATTCTAGGTTCAACCCAGGAAGAGGAGGAGCCAGGCATCTCCCCACCTACAAATGGTGAGAAATTCTGTGGTTCCACCCCAGTGTGTGCTCTCAGTACACAGGCTTGCTGGAGTTTTTCCCAGAATCCCTTTACACTTGGTTGTCTTACTACATCCACTTTAAGGGCAATCACTCTTCGATTTACCCTTTTGAGGGTGTTTTCTGGATCTTGTAGGCATGCTTCATTGTTTCATTTTTTTAATTTTTCTTTTGTCTTCTTTGACTGTGTATTTTAAAATAGCCTGCCTTCAAGCTCACTAATTATTTATATTCCTTGGTAAATCCCATTACTAAAGGACTCCGATGCATTCTTTAGCATGTAAATTGCTTTTGTATCAGCTCCAGAATTTCTCCTTGATTCATTTTAATTATTTTAAACTCTTTGTTAAATTTAGCTGAGAATTCTGAATTCTTTCTCTATGTTATCTTGAATTTGAGTTTCCTCAACACAACTATTTTGAATTCTCTGTCTAGAAGGTAGATATGTCTGTTTCTCCAGGATTGGTCCCTGTAGCTTATTTAGTTCATTTGGTGAGGTCATGTTTTCCTGGATGATGTTAATACTAGTAGATGTTCTTCAGTGTCTGTGTATTGAAGAGTTATGAATTTATTTTTGTCTCCCTTGTCGGGGCTTGTTTGTACCTGTCCTTCTTGAGAAGATTTTTCCAGATATTTGCAAAGACTTGGGTGTTGTGTTCTAAACTTTATCTTATTTAGGGGCATCCCAAGACCAGTAATACTGTGGTTCTTGCAGAGTTATAGAGGTACCACCTTGATGGTCTTGGACAAATCAATAATTCTCTGGATTACCAGGCAGAGGCTTTTGCTTTTTTCCCTTACTTTCTCACAAACAAATGGAGTCTCTATCTCTGTTCTGAGCCACCTAAGCTGGGAGTGGAGTGGCACAAGCATCACTGTGGCCACCACCAGTACGACTGCCCTGGGTCAGACCTGAAGCCTGCACAGCACTGGGTCTCACCCAAGGCCTGCTCTAACAACTCTCTGGCTTTGGCCTATGTTCATTTAAGACCCAGGGCTTCTACAATCAGCAAGTGACAAAGCCAGTGAGGTCTGTGTCCTTCCCTTTAGGGTGGCAAGTGGCTTCAGGCCCCAGGGGGGTCTAAAGGTGCCATCTGGGAGTCAGAGACTAGAGTCAAAACCTTAGGAGTCTACCTGGTGTTCTATTGTACTGTGGCTGAGTTGGCACTGAAGTCACAAGATGAAGTTCTTCACACTCTTCCCTCTCCTTTCTGAAGGCAGAGGAATCTCACCCCAGAGCCAGTGCCACTTCAGGCCACAGGGATTATGACAGACTATCTATTAGAAGTACTGTCAATGTTCCCTAAGGCTCAAGGGCTCTTAAATCAGCTTGTAGTAAATGCCACCAGGACAGGGACTCAATCTTCAGGACAGTGGGATCTCCTCTGGTCCAGGGCAGGGCCAAAAAAGCTGTCTAAGAGTCAAGTCCTGGAATCAGGGACCCCAAAAGCCCATTTGATGCTCTACCCTCCTGTAGCCATGTTGGTACCTAAGATGTAAGATATAGCCCCCTTTACTTTTTCCTCTGTTTTTCTCAAGCATGAGTTTCACTCCATAGCCACCATAGCTGGGAATATGCTAAGTCTATCCTGAAGCCATCAAGTCTCAGAGGTGCACTGAAGGACCTTGTATTTGTCCATTTCATACTGCTATGAAGAAATACCCAAGAATAGGTAGTTTGTAAATTTAAAAAAAAAGGTTTAATGGACTCCTTGGGGAGGCCTCACAATCATGGCAGAAAGGTGAAGGAGGAGCAAAGGCATGTCTTACATGGCAGCAGGCAAGAGGGTGTGTGCAGGGGAACTGCCCTTTATACAACCATCAGATCTCATGAGACTTATTCACTATCATGAGAATAGCATGGGAAAAACCCACCCCCATGATTATATTACCTCCCACCACGTCCCTCCCATGACATGTGGGGATTATGGGAGCTACAATTCAAGATGAGATTTGGGTGGGGACACAGCCAAACTGTATCAGACCTCCATGTAGTACCTGCATATAGCTGCTGGTTATTCATGGCCTAAGGGCTCTTCAGTTAGCAGCTGACGAACACTGCCAAAACTAGGTCCTTTCCTCCAAGGCAGTGGGTTCCCTTGTATCCCAGGTTGTGTCTCAAAATGTCATCTGGGAGCTAGGGCCTGGAATGAGGGCCTCATAACTCTCACCAGTGCCCTATCCTGCTGTGGTCAAGCTGATATCCAAGATGCAAGGCAAAGTCCTCCTCACTCTTACCTCTCCTTTCCTAAAGTGGAAGGAATGAGTCTCTTTTGGAGCTATGAGCTGTGCAGCTTAGGTTTAGTGGAGGGTTGATGCCAGCGCTCCCTTGTGTGTCCCAGCTGGTGTCTCAGTATGTTCCCTCTCCTCCAGTTCAGTGTTTCTGGGCCCAGTTCAGAACTAAGACACGCCTAAGAGAGTCATACTTTATGACCTAGATTGCATTTCAGATTTACTTAGAGACACAGCATGCTATGACCCTAGGTAGTGATGTTAACAGGCACTCAAGTAAAGACTGCTGGTATTGGTGACTGCCCTCTGGCTAGGGCTGGTTTAAATGCTCCATCCTGGGTGGGCATCAGCTGAATTTGGTCTGGTTTTCCTTTCTGATCTAACAGGACAACACTGAGTTCAGTGCCTCACAATTACCGTGCTCTTTCTCCCTCAGCACTGAGAGATGCTCTTTGCAGCATGCTGCTGCTGCCCAGGGTGAAGGAGGGGTAGCATCAGCAATTCAAAACTGCATTTTCTATCTCTTCAGTGCTTCTTTCAGTAATACGAAAATAAAACCAGATATTATGAGGGCTCACCTGATTGTTGGTTGTTATGAAGATATTTTTTCCATGTAGATAGTTGTTAAATTGGTGTTTTGTGTGGAGTCGATAAATGGAGTTTTCTATTCTGCCATCTAGCTTTGTCTCTCTCTGTTTATATCTGCAAGGTTTTAAATATTTATACAATTTTCATAGCAACTCTATGACATAGGAACTGTAATTTTCCCAATTTTACAGATGAGGAGAAACTGAGGCATAAAAAAGATTAGTTACTTGCCCAAGTCACAGAACTAGCAAGTAAAAGAGCTAAAATTTTTGCTGTTGTTGTTGTTATTTTGAGACAGAGTTTCACTGTTGTTGACCAGTCTGGAGTGCAAAGGGGCTATCTCGGCTCACCACAACCTCCGCCTCCTGGGTTCAAGCAATTCTCCTGCCTCAGCCTCCCGAGTACCTGGGGCTACAGGCATATGCCACTGTGCCTGGCTAATTTTGTATTTTTAGTAGAAATGGGGTTTCTCCATGTTGGTCAGGCTGGTCTCAAACTCCTGACCTCAGGTGATCCACCCACCTCTTGGCCTCCCAAAGTGCTGGGATTACAGGCATGAGCCACCGTGACCAGCCAAGAGCTAAAATTTGTTACCAGGCTTTTCATTTTACAGGAAAGGTAACTGAAGACAAAAGAAGCCATACAACATTACGATTTTCCTTTGCTTAAAGAGTTTCTTAATCTGATTTCAGTATTTTTCACACCTTTATATACTTGAAACACTGAACTGTAAATGAACAGCCATGGAAGTGTGTCCAGTTTCACTTATGATACTGCTTACACAGATTCTAAGATGTGTGTGAGCTTTGGTGGTTTGCTTTTCTCAACACCAGTGAATGCACACTTTCTGAGATGCTTATGGATTTAGGGTTTATCCTGCAATGACTATCCTTCATCTTACATTTGGCCCCAGTACCTACCCATCAGAATTTTTGGGGGTGTTAATATGCTTTGGTAGAATTTTCCTCCACTTATTTCCTAGGAGGGATTTTGCTTTGAACATTGTCCTTCCTGCAATCTACTTGCACCTGTACATTATCTTACAGAAATTATGCATATTTCTCTTAGTTTGGAACTCCTTTGCTGATGCAAGTGGGAATTTTGGAGGCAATTTAAATCACTTGATATTGGATGTTATATTAATCAGGATGACTCCTGATTCTGGTATAGAGATTGATTTATTTATCATACATATTATAGAGGCAGATTATATGACATCAATTTGAGGGGAACTGAAAAGGCAGGCCTTTGTTTCTCAAGAGACTCAGAGAAATTAGATTAATCAAGAAAGAGGATTTATACTAATGACAATCTATTGATGGCAAATTTTGTCTTGATCATCCACCCCTAGTTACAGGAGCAGCAGCCATCTTACTTCAAAGGATTGAAATAGGCTCTATAGATGCCTTCTTTCCCTTGGAATCGTGAAGAAAAGTGGCATTTTTGCCTGAAGAAAAAAAAACAAATCTTAGTATGGAGAGCGAAGAACAATTTATACCGACAGGAAAAACAAATAAGTAGATATTTGTCAACCAAATATAAGGTTAGTTTGGATATATGTGTCTTTTATTTTGGCACTTATTGTCTTGTTTGGTAGAAAATGAACTCTTTGGTAGTTTTCTATTAAATACAGAGATCTTGCAGGACAAATAGCTTCTTACATAGGGCTCATTGCCATAGAATACAAGGACAGTTTAAAGGGTTTTCCTTTCAAGAAAAGCCTTTCGAGGTAATACATTTCTACATGTTAAGGGACAATTTGGAAATGAATAAATCCTAACTGGGGCCTTGTGAATCCAGAATTTATTAAGAATCCAGAAGCTAACAATTCTTAGGCCTCTTTGCCTATATTTGCAGGTAAATTTAGGAAATAAAATATTTATCATTCAGTATCTCTTTGACATGTGTATGGTAATATTTTGAGGACTAACGTTTCTTTTTTCTTTTCTTTTTCTTTTTTTTTTTTTTTAAGACAAGGTCTCTCTCTGTCACCCAAGCTGGAGTGCAGTGGCATGATCTCAGCTCACTGTGCAACGTCAACCTCCAGGGTTCAAGTGATTCTTCTGCCTCAGCCTCCCAAGTAGCTGGGATTACAGGCCCCCGCCACCATGCCAGGCTAATTTTTGTATTTTTTTTAGAGATGGGGTTTCACCATGTTGGCCAGGATGGTTCCCATCTCCTGATCTTGTGAACCCCCCGCTTCAGCCTCCCAAAGTGCTGGGATTACAGTTGTGACCCACCACGCCCGGCCTAACATTTCTTTATTTTAAATTGTTTCTATACGTTGGTAAGTATTAATTATGAAAAGACTAGTCCTCATTTGGAATTAACTGGCTAAAGATTTACTAATATAAGATACATATATCCTTATCTATGCTGTTTTACCATTTAAGCAAGGATATTTTGGGGAAAATATGGCCATACTTTCTGTTTGTGGAAGACTGACCGCATATTTGGAAAACACAGCTCCATATTTAAGGACTGAGCTAACATGGGGACAATGTCAGTCTTATCTGTGGTTGTTTTATCAATTTATACAAAGAGTCTGAGAAAATTAAGTCCTCACTTAGAATTTTCACATTACATCATGTGTATAGGTACAGTTCAGGAACAAATTGCTCTCTGTTCCTTACTTGTGATTATTCACAGTGACATTGACAGGGAATGCGGTACTTTAAAGAAGATTATTTATCCAAGCTATCCGGGACTTTTGTTGGTAAATAACACCTCATCTTTGAGCTTTTTATCTAAGCATACAAGAACAGTTAGCACAGAAACAACTTTTTGATAAAACCATACATGCACAGAAATTTGAAGAAAAAACAACTATTTATCCCATGTTCACTCTCTGAGGGTAGGGGAATAATTGAATGGGAATAATGAATTAAGATGCCTTATGAAAGGCATTTAAGGACAATGATGGGTGTACAGCTTTGTGTGTGTCTCCAAATTTACAGCATTAGCATGAGGGGTGGAACCCTGCATTTGGAGAACTCTTTGAAAACATACTAAGAACATTTTGGAGAATGGGAAATGATACCTTCATTGGTATTTTTACGTCTGGGTAAAGCCATATCATCTGAACAAATGTTTCTCTATTTGAGTATGTTTGTCTAAGCTTTTAGGTGTAGTATGTGGTCAAGATCTTGTTTATTAGGCTGTCTTTTGTCCATATTTTTAGGAACAATTAAGCGATCAACATTTTTTGATTTGATATTGTATCAAGATACTTTGGATATCAACAACTTTTTTCAGGGCACTTTTGATACAAACAAATTCTTTCAAGGACTTCTTTCTAAATGTATATAGACACCGTTTATTGGTATATTCTTAATTTGGATTATTTGTCACAGCAAGCAGAGGAAGTTTTGAACAAACAATTCTGTGTGTAAGATTTATGTTCAAGCATATGACAACACAGTGGTGTACAAACATTTCGTTCTTTGTTTGTTAGTCGACAACAGTGAAGAGAAACCTGAATTCAAGTCTACCTCTATAACTTAATAGATGAGTGCTACTGCCAAAATTATTCAATGTTTCTAAACCTCAGTTTTCAATTCAAAGAAAATGGGGAAACAAATGGTCCCAAGCCTGTAAGCTTACTGAGAGGACTGAATGAGATATGCATGCAGATTACTTAAAACAATGCCTGACATATAGTAAATGCTCAAGGAGGTTTGCCATTCTTGAATAAATGATAAAGGCTACTTTACATACAGCTCTTTACAATTTATACACTTTTTCCCATTCAGATATCTTAGAATTTTTACTCAAAAAATAGTTTTTCCTTTTATTCCGTTACTGAATGCTTTCAAAATGAGTTTTTAAGGACACTAAGTATCTGTAACTTTTTAATTCTTCCTCTTTCAAACTGATAGGATGATACTAAGTATCTTATTTCATAGCTTTGCAATAAGTCATCTTCTGTGTATGCTGTGAAAATTCAACATAATAATATTAGGGTAGGTGGTTTACTTTCAGTATCTCAGTTAATCTATCCAGAAGTGCAGTATATACAATATTACTACTTTAATTTCATTCACAATGAAGGCAACTTTCAGAAAAGGTAAGTAACTTGCCCAAGATCATATATCTAATAAATGACACTGTCAAAACTTTTGACAAGCCTGTTTGACTACAGAACTGTTTTCTTAACCACCATAATTATTTCTCCTTTGTAAATTTAAAAGTCATATTGAGTTGTAGAATTCTGTTATTACTGGTATTATTTAATATAACACATAATAACAACTAAAGAATTTAATTACTCTGTAAGGAAGATTTTCTTCCCACTGTGTATGTAACAGCTGAAGAAAAGATAGACTGAAAGTAAACAACAAGAAATAGGGAACACTATAATATTCTGAGAAAATATTTGTGAGAGCCTGGGCTATTATAATAGCTGCAGGTCTGAGGATAAAGAGATATCTGTGACCTATTATATGAGAGACAATGATATTCCATAGTGGAATAGATGTGTCAGGTGTAGGAAAGATAATACAGAATGTGACTATGGGTATCTGAATGACCAACCAGATAGTAGTATTATGGATTAGATTGAACTGAATTCAATTGAAAGGGTAAGATTTCCGAGATAAGATAAAAGTTTAGTTTTCGAAAAGTTTAATTTGCTAATAATATGGCTTCCAAAAGTTAATTCAATTAAGAAAACTGGGTAATGGTTAAGTATTTCCAGGAAAGATGAGATGCGATCACTGATATCAGTAAGATCTCTGTTTCCCTACATCATTATTTTGTATTTCTGACAAGACATCGATCACCATACAGATTAAATTATTCCTCTCTCTGCTTTAAAACTTCCCTCATAGCATCACATCTTACTGGAGAAAAATAAATTGGAAGTTTTGATTTGTCACCCCCTCACCATGAAGCCTCAGTCATAATTAATTTTTTTCTGAAATATATTCTCCTCATCTAGGAAGTAAGCATACAGTATGAAGATAAAATGAGATTACATGTATGAAAATGTTTTAATATACACTATATATCCTTAGAAATCACAGGGAGTTTTACTATATCATGCCTTCCACTGCACCCCAAGAAAAATCCTCATCCATGCCCAGCTAACTCTATAATCTTCTGACAACTTCCTAATGTTGGGCAGATACTCATACTTTTGTTATTTAAATGTATCAAGCAAGGGTGCTTTGTTCTGTTCTTCTCACTTAAGCTACAAAGCACCCTGAAGATAGGTCACCTTCTCTTTCCTACGAACAGCCAGTAAACAATAATAAAATAGGATTATATTTCACCTCAATGTCTTTTTATATTTCAAAACATTACATTTTGTTTCATCTTCAGTGAACGGAGAGTGTGATTCTGGAAATGAAACCCTTTTCTTTCCTTGAGATATGATATTTAATCCTCACCGCCTTCTTTCACAGAGCTGTACATGTCTAGGCAGATTAAATTCTCCTTTGCTTTTCTCCGTCAACTTTATTTACATGGTGTGTGATTTATGGTGCTATAATAATTTTTAGCAGGAAATTTTCTACATGCCATATATGTTTATGCATTTCTTATCTTTAATGACTATTGGAAGTGTTTTGGCCATTAACATCAAGAATTGCTGTCTCACTAGGTATTACTCAATATACCCCCAAAGAGAATATGATTGGAGTATATCAGATAAGATTAGACTTTCTTTCAATAATGAAAATAGATTTGTAGTTTTTCTATAGTGTCTAATTAATTTAATGTAACAGTATGATGAATTGATTCACTTTACTGGTAATTGCTACACATTTATGGGGAATAAGATGACCGAAAACAATATTCTCTTCCTGCAGGTATACTGATATGTTAAGACTTTAAAACTGTCAGCCAGAGCCAGGAAACATCATGTCGAGATACAAATCAAAGCGATTAAGGTTGCTTGCAGTAAAGGTTACTGTGGCTAATTTTCAGGTTCCCTCCTCCATTAATAGATAAGAAAAGAATTCACACACTTAAATGATAAGAAAAGAATTAATAGATAAGAAAAGAATACATCACACTTAAAATATTCTTGAAATTGCTCTTTGAGATGTTCATATTTCAGCTCTTTCCCTGTACTTTCAAGTGGTTCAGAGGCACCATTACTATTCTTAGAATTTAACTATACTCACCTGAACTATGACATTTTCAAAGATCCATCTTTCTTCCTCCACTAAACACATTAAAGTCAAGTCATATTTCAATAATTTCTTATGATTTGTGGGATTTGCTGTCTTGCTTCCGTCTCAATATGTACATTGTTAAAGCATATTCTCCAGATAATTGGCTTTTAGGCCAAGAACTAACATTACCCTATACAAGGCTTTAGAGTCATCACTCAAGGTAAAGGTGGTGTATATGGCATCATAAAGATACACTGGGGCAGCTGTTTCATTGAATTCAACCAGGGACTTATAAAAAACTACCTGTCCTTTGAGAGAATTCTTCATTTTAAGAGTGAAAAATATGGGCTTGTTTCACTCCTTTGTCTTGCTAGAGTCCTAAATTTTGGAAATAGAGAAAACAAGGAAAACTTGTTTCTTCCCTTGCCAGATATATAGTTGTTACATTTTTAAAATTCCTTTTTTCATTTTGACATTTCAGTACAGAGGCTTAACCTTACCAATTAATGTGCTCAGAGCAGCAGCTTTTAAAGTTATTCACTGAAGCTTCCAGATTGATTTATTCTTCAATAAATTTTAGAGTTAATGAGGTAAATGTTAGGAAAAATGTCTCCGTTAATTTTAGTGTTTGGTCTGATTTTTAGCTTTTCCTGCTATTTTAGAGATTTTGCGTGGGCTGCTCTGCAGAGAATTTGTTGGTTACTCTTGGAAAGCTATTTGAAAATACTTTTGTGAGAATGAAACATTTAAATGATATAAAATAAAGCATAAAATGTGTTGTATTATACAAAGATTTATAAAAATCTTGAAATTATTAATAAATATCACCAAAATCGACTACAATTAAAAATCTTCAGGAAACACATGATTTTGTTTAATAGAATTACTAAGTTCATTATTCAAATATGTTTCCTAATACATTTGAAGACAATAGATTATGTAACTGGGTATAAAACATGATTATAATACAAACATTCTTTTTTTTTTGAGATGGAGTCTTGCTCTGTTGCCAGGCTGGAGTGCAGGGGCACAATCTCTGCTCATTGCAACCTCTGCCTCCCGGGTTTAAGCGATTCTCCTGCCTCAGCCTCCCAAGTAGCTGGGACTACAGGAGTGAACCACCACGCCCAGCTAATTTTTTTTTTTTTTGTATCCTTAGTAGAGATAGGTGTTTCACCATGTTGGCCAGGATGGTCTCTATCTCTTGACCTCATGATCTGCCTGCCTCAGCCTCCCAAAGTCCTGGTAATGCAGGCATGAGCCATCACTCCTGGCCCCATAAATATTCTTAAAAGCAGATATCTGTGACTTCTTATTGAAGATGGAAGACATTTTACCTCCCTTCTCCTTTTCTAAACCCATCAAAATGACATTAAATACAAATAACAGAGGGGAGGATGACCATGGTAGATGGGAGGCAGGACTAGATTGCAGCTCTGGACAGAGCAGCATGTGGAGGCTTGCATTGTGAATTTTAGCTCCAGATTGACTGCAAGAAGAAACCAATCCAGAGAGGACCCACAGATGCTCTGAAGAAAGCGAACTGCTCTTGCAGGACCTGGGAGATACCTCAAATACTGTGTGTGCCATACCCCAAATGCAGAAGGGAGAAAAGGAGAGCCTGCTCCCCCAAACACACATCCCCACAGGAGAAACTGAAGGTCTGTTTGAGGGAGATGTTTCTGAACTTACCTGGAGCTGAGCCAACTTAGTGAGCCAAGCGAAATCCAAGCGTAGAAGTAGCAGCAGAAAGGCTCTCAAAGCTCCCTGGGACCCCAAGTAGGTCATTCCTGCCTGACCCCACAAAGATACATCCACTGGGAGGGTGGTCACAGGAGTCAGGGGTAAAACTCCACAGGGAGAAGGAAATCTCTAGCTGAACTGTGCAACAATTTGAATGGAGAGAGAAGTCCCCTGGTCAGAACTCGGGATAGTGTGCAAATTTGGTGTGCAGACTCCACAGGTGGGGGAAGAACCAAGCCCTTTTCTTTCGCAACTGGGAGGCGGGTAGCCTGGGCAAGTTTTCAAGCTTGGCTCACCCAACTCAGGAAACAGACTCAGGAGTGTTGAACGGGGGCATGGTGGGAGTGAGACTGGCTCTTCAGTTTGCATGGGAGCTGGGTGAGGCCTGTGACTGTTGGCTTTACCCCACTTCCCTGACAACCTGCATGACTCAACAGAGGCAGCCATAGTCTTCCTAGATGCACAACTCCAGTGACCTGGGGATCTCACCCCACCCCCAACAGCAGCTAGAGCAAGACCCATTCAAGGAAACTTTGACCTCAGACACACCTAGTCCTGCCCCCACCAGATGGTCCTTTTCTACCCGCCCTGGTAGCAGGAGAAAAAGGGCATATAATCTTAGTAGTTCTAGGGCCCTGCACATTACCAGTCCCTCTCCATACTACCACAGCTGATGCTCTCTGGAAAGCACCACCTCCCAGCAGGAGGCCAACTGTCACAAAAATAGAGCATTAAACCACCAAAGCCAAGTACTCTCATGGAGTCCATTGCACCTCCTCCCCTCGCCACCTCCACTGAAACAGGTGCTGGTATCCATGGCTGAGAGACCCATAGATGGTTCATATCACAGAACTCTGTGCAGACAACCCCCAAGGCAAGCCTGGAGCCTAGTAGACTTGCTGGGTGGCTAGACCCAGAAGAGAGACAACAATCACTGCAGTTTGGCTCACAGGCAGCCACAACCATAGGAAAGGGGGGAGAGTACTACATCAAGGAAACACTCCAAGGGACAAAAGAATCTGAATGCCCAAAGTCCACAGGCAGTGAAGAGCACAATGAATGTAAGGTACATCACATTTCAATACCAACATTGATTGTAAATGGCTTAAATGCTCCACTTAAAAGATACAAAACTGCAGAATGTATAAGAACTCACCAACCAACTATCTGCCACCTTCAGGAGACTCAGCTAACACATAAGAACTCATATAAACTTAAAGCAAAGGGGTAGAAAAAGGCATTTCACGCAAATGGACACCAAAAGTGAGTAGGGGTAGCTATTCTTGTATCAGACAAAACAAACTTTAAAGCAACAGAAGTTAAAGGAGACACAGAGGGATGCTATATAATGGTATAAGGCCTTTTCCAACAGGAAAATATCACAATCCTAAACATGTATGTACCTAACACTGGAACTCCCTAATTTATGAAACAGTTACTAATAGATTGAAGAAATGAGGTAGACAGCAACACAATAACAGTGGGGGACTTCAATACTCTTCTGAGAGCACTAGACAGATCATCAAGACAGAAAGTCAGCAAAGAAACAATGGATTTAAACTACACCTTGGAACAAATGGACTCAACAGATATACACAGAACATTTCCTCCAACCTCCACAGAATACACATTCTATTACACAGCACAAGGAATTTTCTCCAAGATAGATCATATGATAGGTCATAAAACAAGCTTCAATAAAGAAAATTGAAATTGTATCAAGTACTCTCTCCGACCACAGTGAAATAAAACTGCAAATTAACTCCAAAAGGACCCTTCCAAACCATGCAAATACATGGAAATTAAATAACCTGCTCCTGAATGAGCACTGGGTCAAAAACAAAATCAAGATGGAAATTAAAAAATTCTTGGAACTGAATGACAATAATTACCCCATCTACCAAAAATCTCTGGGATACAACAAAGGTGATACTGAGAGGAAAGTTCATAGTCCTGAATGACTACATCAAAAAGACTGAAAGAGCACAGACATTCTAAGGTCAAATCTCAAGGAACTAGAAAAACTAAAACCAAACCCAAACGTAGCAGAAGTAAGGAAATAACCAAGATCAGAGCAGAACTAAATGAAATTGAAACAAACAAACAAAAAGATAAATGAAACAAAAAGCTGGTTCTTTGTAAAGGTAAATGAAATTGATAAACTATTACAAAGATTAACCAATAAGAGAGAAAATCCAAATAACCTCACTAAGAAACGAAACAGGAGATATTATAACTGACACCACTGAAATACAAAAGATCATTCAAGGCCACTATGAACACCTTTATGCACATAAACTAGAAAACCAAAAGGAGATGGATAAGTTCCTGGAAAAATGCAACATTCCTAGCTTAAATCAGGAATAATTAGACACCCTGAACAGACCAAGTAGTGAGATCAAAATGGCAATTTAAAAATTACCAACATAAAAAGTCCAGGACAAGATGGATTCACAGCAGAATTTTGCCAGATATTCAAAGAAGAATTGGTATCAATCCTTTTGACAGTATTCCACAAGATAGGAAAGAAGGCACCCTCCCTAATTCATTCTATGAAGCTAGTATCACCCTAATGCTAAAAACAGAAAAGGACATAACCAAAACACAAAACAAAACAAAACAAAAACTACAGACTGATATCCTTGATGAACATGGATGCTAAAATACTTAACAAAATACTAGTTAACCAAATCCAACAACATATCAAAAAGATCATCCACTATGATCAGATGGGTTTCATATCAGGGATTCAGGGATGGTTTTACATATGCAAGTCAACAAATGTGATACACCACATAAAAGAATTAAAAACACGAATCACATGATCATGTCAATAGACAAAGAAAAAACACTTGACAAAATCCCGCATCCCTTTATGGTTAAAACTCTCAGAAAAATCAGCATATAAGAGACACAATTCAATGTAATAAAAGCCATTTATGAGAAACTTACAGCCAACATGACACTGAATGGGGGAAAAATTGAAAGCATTCCTCTGTGAACTGGAACACAACAAGGATACTCACTCTCACAACTCCTCTTCAACATAGTACTGAAAGTTCGATCCAGAATCAGGCAAGAGAAATGAATAAAGGGCATCCAAATAGGTAAAGAAGAAGTCAAACTGTCACTGTTTGCTAATGATATAATCATTTACCTTGAAAACCCTAAAGACTCCTCCAGAAAGCTCCTGTAACCAACTAAAGAATTCAGCAAATTTTCTAGATACAAGATTAATGCAAACAAATCAGTAGCTCTTCTAATACACCAACAGTGATCAAGCACAGAATCAAATCAAGAACTAAACCCCTTAACAATAGCTGCAAAAACAAATAAATACAATACAATACAATACAATACAATACAATACAATACTTTAGGAATATCCCTAACCAAGGATTTAAAAGATCTCTACAAGGAAAACTACAAAACACTGCTGAAAGAAATCACAGATGAAACAAACAAATGGGAACATTTTCCATGCTTATGGATGGGTAGTATCAATATTGTGAAAATGACCATACTGCCAAAATCAATGTACATATTCAATGTAATCCCCATCAAAATACCAGAATTATTCTTCAAAGAATCAAAAAAAGTTTCTAAAATTCATATGGAACAAAAAAGAGCCTGCAAAGTAAGACTAAGCAAAAAGAACAAATCTGGAGACATCCCACAACCTGATTTCAAACTATACTATAAGACCATTGTCACCAAAACAGCATAGTCCTGGTACAAGAATAGGCATATGGACCAATGGAACAGAATAGAGAACCCAGAAATAAACCCAAATATTTACAGTCAACTGATCTTCAACAAAGCAAACAAAAACATTAAGTGAGGAAAGGACACCCATGTCAACAAATGGTGCTGGGATAATTGATTGGCACCATTTAGGAGAATGAAACCAGATTCTCATCTGTCACCTTATACAAAAATCAACTCAAGATGGATTAAGGATTTAAATCTAAGACCTGAAACTATAAAAATTCTAGAAGATAACATTGGAAAAATCCTTCTAAGCATTGACTTAGGCAAGGATTTCATGACCAAGAACCCAAAAGTAAATGCAATAAAAACAAAGATAAATAACTGGGACCTAATTAAACTAGAGAGCTTTGCACAACAAAAGGAACAGTCAGCAGAGTAAACACACAACCCACAGAGTGGGAGAAAATCTTCACAATCTATACATCTGGCAAAGGACTAAAATCCAGAATATACAACAATCTCAAACTAATCAGTTAAAAAAAAAAACAACTATTCCATCAAAATGTGGGCTAAGAAGATGAATAGACAGTTCTCAAAGGATAATATTCAAATGGCCAACAAACACATGAAAAAGTACTCAACATCACTAATGATCAGGGAAATGTAAATTAAAACCACAATGTGATACCACCTTACTCCTGCAAGAATGGCCATAATCAAAAAATCAAAACACAGTAGATTTTGGTGTGGAAGCCGTGATCAGGGAACGCTTGTATACTGCTGGTGGGAATGTAAACTAATACAACCACTATGGAAAAGTGTGGAGGTTCCCTAAATAACTAAAAATAGAACTACCATTTGATCCAGCAATCCCAATACTAGGTATCTACCCAGAGGAAAATAAGTCCTTATGTGAAAAAAATACTTGCACATGCATGTTTATAGAAGCACAATTCACAATTGCAAAATTGTGGAACAAATCCAATGCCTATCAATCAACAAGTGGATAAAGAAACCATATATATATACATATGTACATATATATATACACATATATATATATCACGGTTTATATATATATGTATATATATATCACGGTTTATATATATATATGTATATATATATCACGGTTTCTTTATATATTCAGAGAGAGAGAGAGAGAGAGAGATAATGGAATACTACTCATCCATAAAAGGAATGAATTAATAGCATTTGCAGTGACCTGGGTGAGATTGGAGAATATTATAAGTGAAGTAACTCAGGAATGGAAAACCAAATATTGTATATTCTCACTGATATGTGGGAGCTAAGCTACAAGGATGCAAAGGTATAACAATGATACAATGCACTTTTGGGACTTGAGGGGAAGAGTAGGAGCGGGCAAGGAATAAAAGGCTTCAAATATGGTACAGTATATACTGCTTGGGTGAGGAGTGCACCAAAATCTCACAAATCACCACTAAAGAACTTACTCATGTAACCAAATACCACCTCTCCCCAGTAATTTATGGAAAAATAATAAAATAAAAAAAATGAAGAAAGTCAATGAGAATATCGTAGACATTTAGATGAAAATGAGGAATTAGTGAACAAAGGTGTTGTTAAATTTTGGGAGAATGGGAAGGCCAGGGGCTCATATTGACAGCTAATGCTGAGTAGAGTGAACTTTGGCTTAGAGCATTCACAAAAGCAGGTACCAGTGGATGAGGGGACTCCTTTTTCTGGTGCAATTCTCCAGAATCAGTAGTAATGGACAATGGAAGTGAGAAGAGGAATATAAGTCAAGGGTTTCAAATGAAGAGCTGTTTGCCAAAAGCTGTGTAGTTTGGTCTGCCTTTCATATTATCACTTCTCTTCTCACCGCCTTGCTACATCTCTAAGTAATGACATTTGCCCACAAGCAAACCTGGATAAATACTCTCCAAAGACATTAGTCAGTCAGTTCTAGCAGCGGTTGGAGTTCTCTGCAGGAAGTTGTTGAAAGTAGAAACAACCACCTTGTTTAATCTACTCTACCCTTCCTGCCAAAGAATTAGTCTGTCTACATGAAGAGAACTGGGCATTAGTTCACTCTTTCATAATAGTGACCGGTGACAATGAAGGAGATTATTATCATCTGGATTAACCAACTAGTCTTTCAAATCTTTATATACAGAAAACCAATAATCATCAAGAAATTTAGAAAAGTAACAGATGAGAGGGACCAAGATAAAGAAAATTTCTAATTCTACAAGAAACACATATTTTTGAGGGAAGAGAAGATAACTCAAAATGTCTAGTTTGTTTTTGCAGAAAGATTTGATAAGACATCATAAGATAGGAGAATGTATGTAGGTTAAAAGAAAAATCAGAGGCCAGAACAGCTCAGAAAAATTAAAAATGTATATTATCAAGTTTTTTTAAGTCCCATATAATAGTTGGAAAGAGCTTTGACAAAATCTTTCAGAACATAGAGAAAACAGAAAATGAAGTAGAATATATTATAGAAACATAAAAGACATTAAACACCAATCTACAAGGACCAACAACCATCTAATCAGGAGCTCCAGAAAGAGCAGAGAAGTTGGGGAGGGGTAGAAAGTAGCAAAGAAATTTAAAAAATATATTCCAGTGTTGAAGAAATATAAAACTTCACAGATTGAAGGGACCCATTGATTTCCGAGCATGATGGATGAAGTGAAATAAAATCCTAGGCAAATTCTCATAAGATGTCATTAGACCAAAAATTTAGAGATGATCAAAAGGCATGTAAAATTACAAGAGAGACAAAAGAAATACAGTAAGATGTCTACAAATAAATAAACAATTGGCACAAGTCTTCCAGATAGTGATATAGGATTGTTGAAGAAAATGGAACAATATCTTAAAGTTTTGAGGACAATGATTGTGTTTGGCTGCTGGTGACGGTACTGATTGCAATGACTAAAACATGCAAATGTTTGTTTTTTTCATATTATGAGCAATGTTAAGATACTTGGTCAATGGTTTTGCATCCACAGTGCAAATTTCTTGTTCCCAAATGGCTTCTGCAGTTCTAGCTATCACACTGACATTCTAGGCTGAAACACTGAAGTAGGGAAATAGGCAGACAGAAGTACTTCCCTGTTAAGTTAGTTCTCAGAAACACCACTCAACAACTTTTATCTAAATGCCATTGGCCGACTCTAGTTACAAGAGATTCTTTCCTGTTAGGACAAGAGGTAGAATTAATTAGGTGGTAGGTAACTGGCAACCCCTGGCATACTTTAAAAGCATTTTAGTGCATTCAACAAATAAGTATGACTATTATAGTCAATGAGCTTTGATGGTGAAGAATGAATATATTTATTTTATAAATGAGAAATAGAAAGATCATTAGCAATTTAAGGAAGAATAACATTCTGTAGGTAAAATAAAAGCTTTAGTTAAATTATCTTTTGATTTCTAGGATTTATTTGGCTCTTCTGAGTTTTGTCTGCTTGTTCATTCACAGAGTCAGAAAGGGGCATCTGCTTTTTCCAGATAGGTTAAGAAATGAAAGACAGAATGAAAAGACAGCTGTTGTAACTTTAGACAAATGGGTTACTCAAGGGAAAGAATTAGAGAAAAGGAAGATCAAACATGTCCCAGAGCATTTTGTCCCCCTTCAAATTGTTGAGTGCTTCTGATTTCTAGAGCTTCGAACTATATCATGTGGTTGCGTTCTGGGCATTAAAAGATTTTATTGCTTCCCTAATATTAGTTCCCATTATGATATAGTTCATCCATTGAAAATTGGTGACTTATTTTCTGTTTCATGTAGAAATATACCTTTTCGAATTTAATCCCATTATTTTTAATTATACCATTCAAATTGCCTCTATAATTTCCATCTCTTATTAGAATTTTAAAATTCCTGTAGACGGTTTGCACAGCAACTTCTTAGTCATTATTTAGTCAGATGCACCTGTTATCTCTTATTTGATCTTTTTACTAAATTCTTGCAGTCACTAAATCCCAATGGTTTTATAGATCCTTTCTATTTCCTTTCAAATGGACCCATATCTACAATTTCTTGAGAGCAGCACATAAAGATTCCTTTCCCTGTTATAGCAGTCAGAATTTATTTTTTAATGTAGTGCAGATTAGTGCTTATGTGCATGTATCACTTGTGACATGTAAGATACTAAAGCTGATTGTTTATGGTTTTAAGTGGGTAAAGGGATATTTGACTAGATAATCTTAAAATTCTCTTTTAACTCTGTGATTTTATAATTTTCTTCAAAGATGACAAATTAGTTTTTATTTATAAATTGCACAGCAAAACAGTGATCAAAAGAATTGAAAATGTCAAATGCAAAACTTTTCTAGCATAATCTTCCAATCTTTATAAATGTGAAAATATGTTTCTGAATGGTATACATAGTGTTTCTGGATTATGTTGTATTTTTCTTCCATCAGTGGCTACTATTTTGTAGAGAAATTTCCATATAATCTACTATCCGCCTTCTTGTCATTTAAGAGTTAGGCATTCATCTATTGGATTGCTGTAGCACGGCTTGTTTAACCATTTGAATACACAAATCTTAAAAGCCATTTTCCCTGAGTTATAAAATGACAACAATATATAGCAGGTGACTGATTCATTAAATTGAGAAGTAAACTTGATGTTAGTACTAAGCTTACCACTAATAATTCATAGAATGCATGTAGAATACAGAAATGTCATTGTATAGTCTTAAATCCTTTTTTATTTTGGAAAAATACATAAGAATTGCATGATTCACTATTGTGCAATGCTGTGTTTCTGTAGTTTATCCATTGTTGCTTTTTAAAATTTAACATTTTATCTTTTCTGTAAAGTATGTTGTTTTTATTTTATGTCTCTTTCTACAAAACTAAGTTTGCGAATAATTTTTGTTTCTGTCCAGCCTCAAGGGAGCATTTAAAATACATGGAAATTCTACTCTTAGATGTACCCCTGCAGTTTCCAGCGGCAAATACTTTTGAAGGTGTAAAGCATGCTTCTAGTTCTTACAGTGAGAGTTCCTAAATAACAGTGTTTGCAACTTGTCTTTTGTGATAACGTAAAGTTACTGGGCAAAAACATTAGGTCCCTTTCAAAATTAAAGTTGCCCTTGGCATATGCAATTTTGTAAAATATGCCCTTTCCATTGATGGGTACCAATAAATTTCTGAAAGCATAGAGCAAAGGAATAATTTAACTGTGTGTGGGAGAAGCAAATCATTTGGAAAAGTTATGTACTTTAGGTCAAAAGTTTGGACACCTTTACCCAGAAAGTGTTTTATGATTACTAACAAAATAGGGAAATGTGCTCTGGGCCCAACATGAGCTTAGTATGAGTACATCTATGTTTAAGTTCAAGTCTAATGTATAGTGACAGAGATTCAGCCTGGAAGGAATTGCTAAGTGGTAGGAAAAAATGAATAGGTAAGGCAGACATGACAATAAAATTTAATTTTAGTTTTTTGTTAGAGCACTCAATAATAGAGGAGGTTCTGCAATCAAATTCATTTTTAAAAACAATGATATTGCTATTACCAAATGTAGAATGTCAACAGTAGGCAGAAATTGTGCCAAATGCCTGATAGAGAATCATTTTGATCTTCCCAATGACCTATCGAGGTAAATATTGTCATCAGGCTCATGATCATGACAAAATTGAGGCACAGAGAGGTTAAGTTATTTGTTTAGGTTCACTTAACTAGTATGTGGTAGAATACTCTGACTCATTTTTCATTCTAGTTAGTCTTGGTCTTTGCTTTCCCAAATGTGTGGTTTTCAGTGGGGCTGATGAAAAGCAGGCATGAGCTTATTTTGTACTCGAGAAAACAAATACATTGATTGAAAGGAAATAAAACCTTCCTTTTAAATTTCTTAGGAAGCTAAGACTAGTTTGTGTCCAAGTAGTAGTCCCTGGCTATCGAGGAGCATGTCAGGACTTACACCACGTTTCTTTAAAGAGAGCGAAGTACTGGGGTAATCTCAGGAATCACGTTTGCTAGATCTTGGGTGTACACTATGTACTGGATGAACATTCTGAAGTTCCATTTTCACTTATGTGACTAGAATTAACATGAACTTGATCACAGTTAAAATAAATGTAAAATGATGATAATAATAATAAAGATGCTATAATACTTTTCTATTTCCCTCTCTCATATTTACTTTTGTTTGATCTTCTTTATAACTCTTGGAAGTACGTATTTGTATAAAACCACAATCTGCATTTTACAGATGAGATCATTGGGGCTCATACATGGTAAAATATAAATTTAGATTTGATATTTTAAAAACAACACCAACACCAACAATCTAGTTTACAAGAAGACTGGGTGTGACTCAGGGCTTATTCAGTGAAGAGAACTATGAAGAATGTTTTAAAATTCAAATGAACAGCTTTGAGAGCTCCAGCTAAGCCTAGATAATTATAACCTTTCAACACAGGCCAAAGTTAACAGTTTTGCTTAATATTTTTTTTCCTATACTTAAGCTAAGATAATATAACATGCATTAAGCTGAAAAGCCAGATGTAGTCCGCTTAAAATTGAACTAGCTTGAGGAAAACTGAAGGTTCAAAATTGTGGAAAGTGAAAAATGGAATAAAACAAGAATGTCAAAGAAAATAGTGCAGTTGGTAGAAAACTTCTCTAATTGCCTGGGTATCTGTTCGTACCAGGCTTAAAAAAGATACAGGGTAACGCATATTGAGAAAAAAAGAAAATGATGTAGATATTCTCCTAAATGTCAATGAGCCTCAATTTTCTGATATTTTTTGTCTTGTGTCTAATCCTCTATCCAGTTACACTTGAAAATCAAATTTGGCCGGGCGCGGTGGCTCAAGCCTGTAATCCTAGCACTTTGGGAGACCGAGGCCGGCAGATCTCGAGGTCAAGAGATCGAGACCATCCTGGCCAATATGGTGAAACCCCGTCTCTACTAAAAATACAAAAATTAGCTGGGCGTGGTGGCATGCGCCTGTAGTCCCAGCTACTCGGGAGGCTGAGGCAGGAGAATTGCTTGAACCTGGGAGGCAGAGGTTGCAGTGAGACGAGATTGTGCCACTATACTCCAGCTTGGTGCCTGGTGACAGAGTGAGACTCTGTCTCAAAACAAAAAAAAAAAAAAGAAAATCAAATTTAAATCCTAAGTGTCCATCAACAAATGAATAGATTAAAAAACAAATTGTATATGTACACAACAGAATAATACTCAGCCTTAAAATAAAGAGAGAAATCTTGTAATTTGAACGTGGAGGACATTAACCTAAGTGAAATAAGCCAGGCACAGAAAGACAAGTACTGCATGATCTCATTGATACGTAAAATCTAAACATTTGATATCACAGAAGCAGATAGCAGCATGATGGTTACTAGCCACTGGGGGACTAGGGTGCATGTGTCAGGGAGGAGATTGGGAACACGTTAGTCCAAGGGTACAAAGTTTCAGTTAAATAAGAGGAATACATTCAAGAGATCAGTTGTAAAACATGGCTACTATAATGTATTTTATTCCTGACAATTTCTAAGAGTGCAGATTTTAGGTGCTCTTATCACAATAAAAAGAGATGAGGTAATGCATAAGTTTATTAGCTCAATTTAGCTATTCTACACTGTATACATATGATAAAACATCAAAATATACCCCATAAATGTATACAACTATAACTTATCATTTAAAATCTATTAATTAAAAAACTATTTTAAACATAAATAAATATTGAAAATCTGGAACAAAAAAGACACAGACAAACACTTAGTGAAGAACCGTGTAAGACTGAGTGGCACACTGCAACAACACTAGTACATAACAGCAGAGTCCAGGGAGGAGCCACTTCATGCAATGGAAACAAAGTCGGAGATATAAGCTTTACTCTGCCATGTCATCATTCTCGAACAAAGAGAAAGGAATCCATCAAGATCCTTTGACTCCTATAGCACAGCATTCCCTAGATCTCTTCCTATCTCTGTTTCTTTACTGTTTCAGTGACTTTTTATTCACCCATGTTCTAAATGTCAGTGCCCCTTAATGTTCTGCCCCTTAATGTTCTTAATCTTGGTTGTCTTACATCTAATCCTCTACCCATTTACTCTGGAAAATCCAATTTAAAGCCAAGAATTACATTATATTTTCCAAATCTCTATTCCTAATCTCCAAGCCTATATTTTTCACTGTCTGTGTATTTTTTATCTCAAAATGTTGAAAACAGGACTTATAGTTCCAGACTAAAATATTCAGAATCATCTTTTATTCATCTCTGCCTTGCCACCAAGCCATTTAATTCTGTTGCTTCTACTTCTGAAGTATATTTTCTATCCATCTTCTCCTCACCATTTCCACAACTAATGTTCTACTGCAGGCCATTGCCATTATTTTTCATAACTATTACAATGCTCCTGCTTACCTCTCTGAATTCTGAATTCAGGCTGCCCAATGATCTTGTACACTGATACCCTCTTCATAGGCTTAAAGCTATATCCCTTTAACTGTGTTTTAAATAGTGACAATTTTGGGGAATACTAATAGGAGAATTTTTAAAAATGGGAATTCTGAGTTAAACAAACTAAAATATGTCTCTTTGATACAGGACTTTTCAGAGCCTATAGCATGTTAATTTACTTTATGAGAAGTCCATATAAAATTTACATGAGGGCAATGATTTTATTTGTCTTTTGTTATATTTCTGGAATGGTCACACAGTTTCCATCAAATAGAAGTTGCTTAGTTTGAATGGAAAAAAAAATGATAAATTGTAAATAACATTTACACTTTTGCCTAAATGTAATGAAGTTTATCAAGTTACATTTCAAGAGAGTAATGTTGATGAATATTTTTCTGTGAAACATTGGTCCAAAGTTGGGTTTCTCAACCTCAGCACAAATTGTTTTGGGCTAAAAAATTCTTTATGGGAAGAAACCTACCCTGTACACTGTAGAATATTTAGAAGTCTTGTTGACCTCTACCTACTAGGTGCTAGTAGCACCAACACCCCCAGTAGTGACCACCAGAAATATCTTCAGACATTGCCAAACTTCCCTGAGCTGTGGGTGAGGGGACAAGGAGGGCAATATTATCCCCAATTAAGAACCACTGGTTTAAAGTATAGTTTGGGCCTATTACTCTTTAGCTCAAAAATTTTCACGACCTTTTTACTGTCCATGAAATTATCCCCAAGTTTCTTAGACTAATATTCAAGTTTCCATCTTATCTCCAATCTTACAGGTACTTGCTCACACACAAACATCCATATATACACATGGATATACTTCCAGTCTACTGCAGGAATTTATCATACATCATCATTTCCTCTTTCTCTATTCCATACCTCCAGTTTGTCAAGTGTTTTTTTGAATAATTTTTTGTTTAATAATATGTATTTCTGAAAATTTCCCTTGTTATCCCTCCCTAGTTCTGATTTCACCTGAGTACAAACGTTTGGAGGAACACTTCACAATGTACTCTGGGTCTTATATCCCATCAGGGGAGCTCTGGCAATTTTCATAGATGACCCAGAAATGTAATTCCTTAATCAATATATGAAAATTTATTGAATGTCTACTATGTGCTAAGCACTATGCAATCCGCTGGGATTGCAACAATTACTGAAATACATTTCCTACTTTCAAGGAATGTGCATACTAGTGATTTATGAATTGAGATAAGTGCTATGTCAGAGGCAAACACCAAAAGGCAAACAGGTGAAGGAGAAGAACAATTAACTTTGTGTGAAAAGTTCTTGGCTGATAGTATAGAGGTAGCAAGTATGAATCATGAAAATGAGTAAGTGCTGAGCCAGCACCTCAAAGAGTAACCACTGATATTAGGCCTTGTGAAGAGCAAATCCACCAGTATGAAGGCAGAATTGTGTTTTAGAGAATTGTTGCTGTTGATTGCTATCTACGTTTGGTCTCTGTAGTATTCCCCTCCTAAAGTAAAAAAGAAACTTAATTTCACCAAGGATTTTCACCCAGGCATATCTTTTCACTCATCTGTAATTCTTGCCTTTATGCTAAATAACAATGGACAGAACATTCAGTTACACTGCAAGAACATGGTTTCAGGGGATCCTATGGGAGCAGCAGAAGGGGAGTAGGAGTGCAGGTAGCAATAATCAGAGCAGAATCCAGTAAATTCCCCCACCCCCACACAAAAAAAAGATGTGTCCTGGCCACCACCAAAGCAAGCTTTGCCTTCTGTCCTCCTAGATAAGACTTTTAGCTAAGGGAAAACAAATCGACTCAAGATATTTGAACAAAAGAAAGTGTTAAATATGTCAGGGTATTTTTTTAAGGTTAAACACACACACACACACACACACACACACACACACACACCCCACCACCACCACCACCACCATGAACAACAACAACAACAATAAAGAAGATTTTTTAGCCCTACAGGAAGCAAAGTTCATTACCAGATATTTCTACATTGGAAGAAATTTTCAATTGCTCTTTGAATATCACGTCAGTGGTAACCGCAAATGGATATTTTACCTGAATAAGTTGTTCACTGAAGTAATGGAAGTTATATGGGCAAAGCAAATGAAACATAGAATTGATCAAGCAGTCCTTACTGTATTTTCATTATATTTTCTCCAAAATGTTTAAAATGGAATTAGATTTGCACTTGCCAGAATTTTGCTTAGCTTAATTATGCCCAAAAAGGAATTTGACAAATCTATTTAAGACAAATCTTGGTCTAAAAGAAATGAAGTTCTGGATTCAGAGATAAATGGGATTTTGATATCTGCTGCTTTTATTTCTTTCTTCTTCTTTTTTTTTAATCACAGATTGTCTCCAGTATCTGCTACAGAGAGCTGTGTATTGGATATGGATGCCACAGGGATTTCAACTTGTGTGAAGATTCTGATATATTGATGATGGCTCCCAGGAATTTTGTGAAGATAAGGAAAGAAGGTCAAGTTTGATTAGTGATGTCTGTCCTGGGCACAGCCTTGGGAGCAGTGGTATGCAAGCCAGAAAACCATGACAGACAGCTTTGTTTTCTCAATCTAGGGGCTAGACCCTAAGCCCCTTTAGCCCCTTTGTCCATTTTCCAACATGATGATTAAAATTACCAACCAATTTGTCTTGATTTATTATTTCAAATTATAAAAACCCACAAAAATCGTTTTAAAAAAGATAGTCTATAATCCCATAACTCTATCTTCTAAATGTATACATTTCTTTTTAGCATAAGTCTGCATTTCAATATTTTTACACAGTTGTATATGTATCATTTACTATGCTGCATTTTAGTATAAATTTATACCACAAATATTTCCATTTTTCCCAAATAGTCCTTCAAACTGTTGCTTAAATAACTAATTTTCACTTTCTGTTTGATCGTTTTGTCAATAGCTAGGCCCACCTAAAGAAATTTTTGGACAGTTTTACTTAGAATCTTAACTAAGCACATATCAACTTTTCCTTCAGTGTTCATAACTTCAGTTTGTTTATGAAAATAAATGATGTTACAATGAAGTATTAATGTTTATGAAAATAAATGATGTTACAATGAAGAGAAAAATATTTATGTAGTCTTAATTCTGAATACATATACACATACACACACATATATATATTTCTAAAAATGATTTGGGCAAATAGCTAATGGCATTTTCATTTTAAGGATTTATTAATAACCTCTCTGGATGGAACAAACATAATGTTGGCATTTACAGGTGTTCTGTTTGCCCTAAACTCTAATACCTCCTTCAGATAAACCTAAACAAATGCCATCCATGCAGAACTCTCAGCCTTAAGAAATATTTGGACAATTCCTTCTTTCAAACCAAGTCCGGCAGCCCTGGACTTCCATAATCCAGCATGAATTTCTATTCCCACTGGCTCCTGCTACTTCCCTATATGAGTTATTCGCTCTTGCTAAACAAGTCCACTCACTGTACTCAGAACACTCAATGTTTGCCCATCTTCACTGCCTCTGCTTATGGTACTTTCCCTGCCTTGGAATCTTCCCTGTTCTGCTAGGCTTGTGAGAAATCCAACCTGTGCTTAAAACAGCAGCATCTCCAGGAAATTTTCTCTAACTAGCCTAACCCTTAGAGATTGCTTTCTTCTCTTATTTGCTTCACTATGCACTTAACTCTGTTACTCTTGTTTTAATTATTTTTTTTAACTAGGTCACATCCTCAAGGGCAAAAATCTACAAATCCTTGCATTGATCTCTGTTAAATTAGTGACTTGCTATCAGTGAGTCTCAAACTCTCAATTAGTATCAATGATTATACTTCCTGCCACAGCCTGGTAAGGCATTTTTTTTTTCAACCATTATGCATGTGTCTCAAGCTTGGTAGACTGTCATTCTTCTACTTTCGATGGATTGTAATACTTCCTATGCAGAAGTACTCTGGTCACATCTGCATTAGTTGTTTTGTTAGCCCTCTGGGGAATGTTAGTCTTTTACTACCCAGAAGCTCAACAGAGCAAAAATCTATGTTTTCTTCCTTGCCTTGTAATGAGTGATCTGTTTCCAATAGAATGATAGCATTCTCAGGCAGCTTAACACCTGTTATGGCACTGGGCTAAAGTCACCCACAGCAACTATAACCATCAACTGGGTAGCAGCAGTGATTCTGCCAACTGCAGATACAATGTACTGAAATTAATAGAACTTAGAGGTATTGCCAGCAATTTAGGGCCCAACAATTAGTTTTAGACCTATCTCCCCGGTGAAATTTTCCCTGTCTCATAGGATTTTCTCTTTTTTTCCATGAGAAAGACATAAAATTCTCTATGTAGATTTCCTTTTTTGCTTTTTTTACACTGACCCACACTCAACTGAAGCTTTTTGCTCACTATAGGAATGGCTATTGGACATGAATGTGAAGTTTGTGTGACTGCAGCTGAGGCTGACTGACTTGAGTCAGGAAGACGTAGGGGAGTGCTCGTCTCTCTTTTTCTCAGAAAAGCATGGATTTGACTGCTAGAAACCATATGCACAAACACTTTACCATGTAACTCTCCTTCTCACTGTTTTACAAGTTTCGCTGGAAGAACTAATTTGTTCCCAAGTCTTTCTACTTCTCTGCACCAACATTCTTAGTGGGACATGGCAGGACATGAGATGGAGTACTTGAAACAATGACTTTTAAAAATGGAGGGAACAGCTCATTTTATTGAGTGTCCCTTCTTTATCATATTCAAAAGCTGAATAATGTTTCAAACATCTTTTATCGTTTCATGTCCTTATTATTTCACATCAAATCAGCATGGAAATTAACAATGGAAGTTTCATTGAAAACCAGAAGACAAGTTGTAGCTCCTAGCCACAGGTTTTTAAAAAAAATTTAAATGTATTTTAGATGTGAGGGTACATGTGCATGTGTGTTACATGGTTATATTGCATAATGGTGCAGACTGGGCTTCTATGGACTCAAAAAATAAAGGGATTGAAATAGATCTCACAGATTCTTTACATATCTATCATTATATATACTGTAATGGAGAATTTATGTATAAGCAAGTTTTCATTGTGAGTTATGGAATAATCAATAAAGGAAGAAATGTGGGTCTTTTCTGTATACAGTGCATTGGTATATATGAAAAATACCACTTTAAAATTTTTGCTTGGTTATCTTGCAATGGTGATATCTTGTATAAATTCTCAAAGCTATGATGTGTTAGTATTTGTAATTTAATACAGAACAAGAATGGTTTTAATTGCTTGAGTTGCATTTGGGGTAAAGGTGGAAAAAATGGTATTCATATTGAACCAGATGGCCAAAAGATGTACAGCATCTGGTGTCTTTATTAGAAACCATAGGCCTTAAATTAGATACATCCACATATGAAGTCTACAACTTATATGCTACCTAATTACATAATTATTGCATCACTTCATAATATCATGCTTGATTAATTGGAATACAGATAGAAAAGTCATGAAAACTAACATCAAAAGTATTTTGCATAGCAACACCAAATATTTAAATTGAATGACAGAAATGAATATCTAAGAATTTAATTTTCATGCAGTTCCTGGGGCTGATTTATATTTATTTCCAAATTCAGCATGTAGGAACTGGTTTGGATTATTTAATTGTGAAAATAAAACAGAAAACTTGGAAAGGAGCTGAACAAAATAGTTTGGGAAATGTTACGCTATAAATTATGTTCACAAGCATTTCAGCAGGATTTTCTTTACTGTTTACAATTATTTTTATGTCATATGGCTAGAAGTAAACTTTGGCTAATGTTTGCCTTTCATTAAACATTAATGGCATCAGTTGACAGTGTGTTGGATGCCTCATGTATAAGTTGTATGTGCAGAAAATCAAAATTGTTTTGTTCTTTCTGTGTGGTAAAAGAGAGAGTTAATACTGATTTATTAAATTGAAAATATTCATACATGTAAAAGACTCATTTTTCATAGGAATCCACTGACCTCTTTCTCAAGGAATATTCAGATTTTTTACATATTCTTTGCAATGACAGAGTCATCATGCCTTTAACCAGGGTTATAAACCCAGTTTTTGAAAGGTTACAACTATAGTACACCTTGTTATTTCCTTTGTGTTGTTTAATGGTAAAACAGAGCATGATGAAAACATGATGACAACCTTGGGCATGTATTTATGAAGTAGTCCTAGTTTTGTCAGATTAGAGAAATGAGAAAAAGATTAAGCAGCTCACCTCAGGCCATGCAATTGTAAGTAGCAGAATCAGAACCCTAACTCTGATTTATACGACTTCAATCACAGTGCTTTTTCTCCTACTATATGTGGCCATGTTTTCATAAAACTCATATTTTGAAACATTTTAATAGCTCAGTAAAATATTTTTTGTGCCTGATGTATTATTGATAAATTGACCAATTTGAAATTTGTATAGATCCAGCTTACTTTTATAAATTCTGAACAAAAGTCATATTCAGATCTAGACCTATCTAAACTTGCTGCCTGTACTAGTCAGATGAATAAAATTCCACTTTAACCTTTATGAGCTTTTACTCTGTGACTTGACCTAAGTGTTTCATTGTTCTTTTATCAATTAGTCATGATTCAAGGTCAGATAACCTCACATGATGACTTGGACAAATGTGTTCCAGCTTCATCTCTTTATTATGTATCCATTCCAAAGATGCTGTTGGACTTCATAAATCCTGGAAAACATTTTAAATTCTCAAAATATAAACCAAATAGAGAGAGAGATCCAAGATGGCTGATGACTAGCAGCTCGGGCACGTACCTCCCAGTGAAAGCGCAAAGAACGAGAGGACGCCACACTTTCAGATGAATATTCGTTGCTCACGGACCAGGAGATTCCCAGTGGAGAAGCCCCACGGGTCGCCAGGGCGACTCTTGTGGCTGGCGTGGCGGTTTTGCTGGCGCCTTAGCACGCCAGTTCTTGGTGCAGAGTCTGGAGATTCCCAGGCAGAAAAGCACCATCAATCTTAAAACCGCTATTTTGGCCGGCACAGTGGATTGCTCAGATTTCGGCGCTGGGAATCAACAAGTTGGACGTCTGCTCAGAGACCTAGTTAGAAAGTCGGTAATTACAAAGACAACAGACGGATAAATATATAATGAAGAGAAGAAACCAGCATAAAAAGGCAGAGAATACTCAAAATCAGAATGCCTCTCCCTCTACAGGGGATCGCAATTCCTCATCAGTAACGGAACAAGGCTTAATAGATTACGAGTGTGTTCCAATAACAGAAGCAGGTTTCAAAACGTGGGTGATAAGAAACTTCTGTGAATTAAAAGAACTTGTTCTAACCCAATGCAAAGAAACTAAGAACCTTGAAAAAAGGTTTGATGAAATGTTAACGAGAATGGACAATTTAGAGAAGAATATAAGTGAATTGATGGAGCTGAAAAACACAACACGAGAACTTCGCGAAGCATGCACAAGTTTAAACAGTCGAATTGATCAAGCAGAAGAAAGGATATCAGAAGTCGAGGACCAGCTCAGTGAAATGAAACGAGAAGACAAGAATGGAGAAAAAAGGATGAAAAGGAATGAGCAAAGTCTCCAGGAAATATGGGACCATGTGAAAAGACCTAATTTACGTTTGATAGGTGTACCTGAATGTGACGAAGAGAATGAATCCAAGTTGGAAAATACTCTTCAGGATATCATTCAGGAAAACTTTCCCAACCTAGCAAGGCAGGGTAATATTCAACTCCAGGTAATACAGAGAACACCACAAAGATATTCTTCAAGAAGACCAACCCCAAGGCACATAATTGCCAGATTTATTAGGGTTGAAATGAAGGAGAAAATACTAAGGGCAGCCAGAGAGAAAGGTCAGGTTACCCATAAAGGGAAACCTATCAGACTTACAGCAGATCTCTCAGCAGAAACCCTACAAGCCAGAAAAGAGTGGGGACCAATATTTAACATCCTTAAAGAAAAGAACTTTCAACCCAGAATTTCCTATCCAGCCAAACTAAGATTTATGAGTGAAGGAAAAATTAAATCTTTTGCGAACAAACAAGTACTTAGAGACTTCACCACCACCAGGCCTGCTTTACAAGAGCTTCTGAAAGAAGCACTATACATATAAAGGAACAACCAATATCAGCCTTTCCAAAAATATATCAATAAGCAAAGAGCATTAACACAATGAAAAATCTACACCAACTAATGGGCAAAACAGCCAGCTAGCATCAAATGCCAGTATTAAACCTATATATATATTCTAATTGGATAAAAAGCCAAAACCCATCGGTATGCTGCATCCAGACCCATCTCACATGCAACGATACACAAAGACTCAAAACAAAGAGAAGGAGGAAGATTTATCAACCAATCAGAGAGTAAAAATAAACAAATAAACAAAAAGCAGGAGATGCAATTCTCGCCTCTGATAAAGTAGACTTTAAAGCAACAAAGAGCAGAAGAGGCAAAGAAGGACATTACACAATGGCAAAAGGATCAATGTAACAAGAAGAGCTAATGATTTTATAGATCAACAAGACAGAAAATTAACAAGGACATTCAGGACTTGAACTCACACCTGGAACAAGTAAACTTAATAAACATTTACAGAACTCTCCACTTCAAATACACAAAACATACATTACCACCTCACACCTATTCCAAAAGTGACTACATAATTGGAAGTAAATCACTCCTCAGTAATCACATAGCATTTCATTGGTTTAAATGAAATATTGGTTGGCTGCTTGTTTGTTATTTTCTTCCCTTATTCCTTCCTGTCTACATCAAGTATAATTATTGATATAAAAGAGGTTTTCAATACCCATTACTAAACTGCATTCTAGCCTGGGCAAGAAAGCAATACTCCCATTCTCTCTCTCTCTTTCTCTTCCTTTTTCTTCCTCTTCATTTTTTTCCTTCTTTCTTTCTTTCTTTCAAAAAAAAAAAAAAAAGACTGACCACCAATTATTTCCCTCCTCCAGCCCATACCCCCTTCACACCAAGCTACTTGAAGTTCCTTAAGCAAAACATTTTCAGACACTTCCCAGCCTAGACTACCCTTCCTCACCTAGAAAAAAATATATATAAACCAAATATAAGATGTTCTTGTGATGCAAAGTTACCACGTTTCCTAAAGCCATAGCAGAGTGCACATTCATGTTAGCTCTTAAGTCATATATCTGAATCAGGGTATCCAAATATTTTAAGGCTCTAAAATAATAGGCAATACTTCCCTCAGGATTCTGCATGCAAAATATACAGGATTCATTGACTCATTCATCAAGCAATAATATTGTTTTCAGAGCCTACTACGTAGGAACTTTCTTGGTCAATGTCATCTTTGTTATCTTGTTTCCATTGAATTAATTCAAGTCAAGATTGTTTCATTGTCTTATATGTGTTATCTCTGTTCCATGACAAATCATCCTGGATGTGGACCTCAGCCCTTTCCATGATTTCTTCCAAATGAGCAAAGAAAACACACAGAGACATGACATTTGTCTGTAAATGTCAGACTTCACCAATGGTTGTATGAGATGCAGTTATTTACCTTTCAAGTGTGGAGATAACTTAGAATATTGGTTATCCATGTTCTTAAGAAAATTCCACACACCATTGCCACAACTTGAGCTCTGCCTTCTCCTCTGGCCTTCCCAGTTGCATTTGTTGATTCACGCATTCTTCTCACTATGTATTACATAATAAGAATGCTTTCATCAGCCTCAGCTATAGCTGTTCCCATCCCACCATTGCATATCCCTTTACTGGCCTTATATAGAGGGACTTTCATTTTAAAGGGCCCTGCCCCCTTAAAAGTAGCTGTAACCATTCTCCTTCTCCATTGTGCTTGCTCACTTCCCTTTAAAAAATGGAATAATATTTCTATCGTTTGAAAGTGTACAACTCACAAGGGCTGTGCACTTTCAAACGATAGAAATATTATTCCATTTTTAAAAGTCTCAGTAGTTAGCATCATGCTTGGCATATACCAGCACATAGCCAATTTTTCTTCTTTCAATAGACTATATGTGCTTTGATGGTTTATAGACTTACTCTCTTTCACAATTTATAGTAATAGAAAACTTTCAGGTAGCTTTTGTGCTGTGTATATAGCAGTTACTATGTGTCTGGCAATGTTCTCCTTGTTCTAGGGGAATTAGTACACTTAATTCTCAGGACAAACCAATGAAGTAGGTGCTGTTACCAGCTGCATTTTACAGACAAGGAAACTGTGGCACAGGGCTTTGGGTAGGTAACCTGTGCTAGACTGCACAATTAGTATGCACCAATTGGATTTGAACTTAGGCCACTGAGTTCTAGAGTTCATGCTCTTATGTACTAGATTATACTTCCTTTCTATGTTACAATCATGAAAATTATCACTGACGTCTATTTATAATTTCATGAGCTTGGTATGCTCAGTATCTCTCATTCTCATAATAAGGAAATTAAACACACCACATCCAAGTATATATTTTTGAGTAAATAAAAGTTTTTTTGTGTTTTTTTTCTTTGCAAAGAAGGAATAGTTTAGATGAAAAGGACTATGAGAACCCTGTATTGTAGGCTCTCTCAATTCAGCTAATGTGAATGCATTGCCTTCTGTTTGACAAGAATTTCAACTTGTGTTATCTGATTGAATGCACGCAACAAACACTTGCCTTACCTACGATATTATTGTTAGTTTGGGGGCTGTTGTTATCCTAGAGTGCATTAATAGTACTGCCACATGGAGGCAAGAGCATTTTATATCTCTCCTCTGGGGCATGATATTATCACTAAGCAGAAAGGTCAGTAGTTTTATCATAAATTAAGACAGAAGAAAAAAAGTAGAAAATCTGAGATTATGGCTCCATTTGAAATTGATGGGTTTTTTTTTCTAATGTAAGTGTATGTCAGTTCTTAAAACCATCATTTTTACAGGGGAGTTGCATAGTATGGTGGCTAAGAGTGTGGCTCCTGGACCAAGACTGCCTGGTGTGAATCTTCAGTCAGCTTTCCTGGCTGTGTGACCTTGGGCATGTTATGTAGTCTCTTTATGCCACAATTTTCTCAGCTGCAATATGAGGATAGTAATAAGGCCAATCTCACACAACTGCTTTGACAATTAAGGAATTTAATATATGCAGAGTTTTAGAATAAAGCCTGAAAGGAGCAAGTGCTTGATGTTAGTTGAATGAATGAAATACACCTCTCAAAAATCTTCCTAGATTGTTCTAAATCTTCAATGGTTCCAGAATACATTTCTTAAGTAATGATATTATGAGCTCAGATTCTCGTTTTGTAATTAAAGAAAAACAAATTATTTTGATGTGTAGATGCAAGAACTAATAGATGTAGACCCTGTTTTATCTTGAAAATGAAATTAGATATTTTAGGATTAACAGTTAAGAACAATTGGAACAAACACGGAATTCTTAAAATTTAAGTACGAATGTATTTTTAAAATACCAATTTCTCTCTCCAACCCCCAATTTTTGTCTTTTCTATGGAAGGTGGAAGGTTGAGCTTCTAATTTAAGTAAACATTCAAAAAGGGAAAAATTAGGGGAAAAAGTTTATTTCCCCAGCTGGGAAATGTCTGCAGATATAGTGAATACTTAGTCAGCAGATCTCTATTTTTATTCAAGCAACTTGCCAAGAAATACAGTGGCTGCAGTTTTCTCTCCTCTCTAATGTGTACTGCAGCTCAGCTAGGCATACTGGAAATGGATGCCCATCCTTTAATGTGCCTGAGTGGGCGATGGGTAGCACACAGGTCAGCAAATTTGCCGCCTGCTCTCTACTGTGGGAATTGGCCCAGTTAACAAAGGCAAACTAGGTTAGGTCTGGGTTGACAACCTACTGTTACTATTTGAGTGTGCTTCATGAACCACAAATCTGAGCTCTCTTGCAAAAACCAGTACACAATATTCTGGTTTCCTATTTGTCTTGGAAAGCAGTCATGTTGATGATTTTTTTTTTCCTGTGAGATCCAAGAGTTTAAAGCCTTAAAATGTGATGATGAGCACCTTATCGTTTACATGATGATTTTATGTACACAGTCTGTGCTACCTACCTTTATACTTTTCTCACATTGCCTCGCCACCAGGAACAGCTTTGGCTTTTCCTCCAATTTTATTTTTTTATTTCCAAATCCTAGCAGCCCTTTAGGCCTTGAAGCTAATGTTAGCCCATCCATCAAACCACTATTTATAGCTCCATTGGGAAGTAATCACTTCTTTCCCTCACTTCTGAAGTGTTTCATCTGCACCTGTTTTAGCACATGGTCACTTTCTACCATGCATTCTACCAGTTTATTTTATGTTTGTTTTATCTCCTCTATTATATTATAAGCTTCTGGAGGGCATTTCCACATCATCTTGATATTATACACTGCATCTTAAATGATGCTTACCATGTAGTAGATGCACAATGGATATTGACCAATGAATATATAAACAACAAATAATTTAATCCTGACAACAACCTAGGAATAGATGTTATTCCAGTTTGAAACGTATGAGAACAATAATAACTACAGTTAACATTAATTGTTAAGACTGTGCTAAGCACTCGTCTATATGCTTTGTGTATGTCAACCCATCTAATCCTCATAACAATTTTATGAGCTAGCTACTATTAACATCATCATCCTCATTTTACTAATGAAGTGATAGAGGCACACAGCAGTCACGTAACTTGGAGAAGGAGCTATTTATAGAGCTGGAATTTGAACTTTAGGCAACTGGCTCCAGATCCTTTCTTTTTATTATAAGCATACTATTATACTCATGGTTTCATAGCATGTCAGTACAAAAATTTTGATTTAATCTCAGGACTTCTAATTCCACATCCAGTACATTTTCTACTATAAAGACCTAGTACTAAGATCATAGTAGATAGTTCAACTATAACTCTACTAAACCCTCCTCTCCAGTTTCTACTACCTACAACTGGGATCTCCTGATTTTATATATCAGTCCTTTCCTGGTCCACTATCAACCTTTCTAAACTCAGTCATGTTATAAGCTAGAATATAAGAGTATAGGATACCATCAAATTATAAAGGTAATATTTGGGGACTAAAATAAAATGCCTGATGTGCATGTCCCTGAAACTGAGAGCTTCATAGCCTACCCCAGACTCTAAGTTTTATTTGAAAAGTCCCACAGGTCCAGAACAGTCAGGACAGTTTAGTATCACCAACCCAGTTGAGTTATTGAATGGTTCTCAACCTTTGCTACATATCAGAATGGCCGGCAAGGTGTGTTAAAATACAGACTCGTGGGCTTCACTCATATTAAATCAGTACTTGACTTATATTCGCGTTTATATCATACATCAATTGGCCACTGTACTAAAATGATACTGCTCTGCCTGCAATTTGAATCAAAAAGTAACTCTAACATGAAATACTATTTAATAAATAACATCTATTACTGTTAATAAACTGTACTACATATATATAAATTAGCGATGTTTTAAAATAATTTACTATATTATAGACATTGCATTTGTTATTGAAATTAACTAACACTAAAATTAATTATTGTTAAAATTTAGTATGCTTCATATATATTGCTTTTAAAGACCATACATTTTAAGTAAAAATACTGAACTATTATATTCTCTTCCCCAGAAGTTACAAAAAAATTAAAAAATTTTTTATATTATGATCAATAAGCAGACATCAAAAGTCATTAGGAAAGATATAAGAGGAAGTTATTTGGATCATAGAATAACATGCTAGAGAAAATAGGTAAATTACCAGGAAGATGAATAGGAAATGGATTCAGAGCTACAATTTCCAACAGAATATAGGACATATAAGTATCTGATTGATCAGTGTTGTATTTCTCTTTAATTTGGTCTTGAGAGCTTTCTCTGCAGAGTGTGAACTCTAACCCTGCCCTGATCAGTTTCCAGGGGATTGTTTGTGGATATTTACACTGTGCCTTTCATAGGATACTTCTTTATCCTTGCAGATAGCCTAACGCCTAGGTATCTGACCCATGCCAGATGTCCCTCTCATAGGAAACTTGTTAATACTGGCAACTGCCCTTGAGGCCCTTGTGTGACTTGTGTTCAGTTTATTCCTTCCAAGATAGCCACTCTTTTGGAGAGCTTTGACTGGGAGGAAAGTTAGGCATGCGTGTGAGTTAGGTGAGGCACAGAGAAGACAATACAACAAAAAACACATGAAGAAAGAAAAGCAGTTTATTACTCATAGGAGAAGAGGGGTGCCAACAAGCAGATTATCAAACCAGCTAGAGGTGAATGAGAAACAGAGAAGATCTATGCAGTGAGGCACTTATTGGGGCCCAGGATACTACCAAATCAAATTTTGCTTCCAATTGGTGGGGTTAGAGAAAGCAGGCATGAGTTCCCTGGGGTTGCACTGTAACAGAGTGGTCACTGCAGCATATCTACACAGTCCCTGTTGAGGTTAGAATAAGTGGGATGAGTCAAATGTGCTGTATCGTTATGGCCTACAGGGAGATCATTACAAGGAGGTGGTTGTACAAAGCATATATCTGAGTGGACCACATTGAGCAACTGGAAGAAGATGAAAAACTGGAAACTGTGTCAAAGGTGACTAAAACCTGATTCTGGTATGAGAAAATTAAATCTATATTCAGAATGGATGCCAAGGTAACAATTTCACTACAAGCAGGATATAAGGTATGTTCCCACATACATGGAAAGCATACCTGATAAATCTCAAGAAAAAGTAGACAGGATAAACCAAAAGAATACATTAAACAAAAATTTAATACTTATAATTCAATAACATGACTACATAATTTTATTTTTAAATGATAATACATTCTTATAGAAAATTATCTACTTCAGGTAGAAAATTTAAGTTTGAATAGGGTAGTAAGTTTCCAGAAACTCATTTACATAAATTCTCCCAGATGATGGAGGGGAGAAAATCACTAAATACTGTTTAATTTATTCTACCTTGAAACATTTAATATTGTCTATATTTCAAAATCCTTGTGGAATGAGACAATAGATTAAAAGCAACTGGGTGAGAGTATTTTTTTTAGGAAACTGTGAACAAAGTAAATGGTTCATACCTGTAATCCCAGCACTTTGGGAGTCAGAGGTAGGTAGATCACTTGAGCCCAGGAGTTCGAGACCAGCCTGGCCAACAAGGAGAAACCCCATCTCTACTAAAATTACAAACAAAAAATAAAAAGAAAGAAAAAGAAAAAAATCTAGCTGGGCATGGTGGTTTTTTACAGTTCTGTGAAGAAGGTCATTGGTAGCTTGATGGAGATAGTGTTAAATCTGTAAATTACTTTGAGTCTAATATTTAAATCTTCAATCCATTTTGATTTGATTTTTGTGTATGGTTGTAGACAGGAATCCAATTTGCATGTAGATATCCAGTTTTTCCAACACTATTGAAGAGACCATCCTTTCCCCTTTGGGTCTTCTTGGCCACCTCTGTTAAAGATTAGTTGACTGTATATATATGAGTTTATTTAAGAGCTTTCTATTCAATTCCATTTGTCCATGTGTCTGTTTTTATGTCAGTACCATGCTGTTTGGATTACTACAGCTTTGTAATATAACTTCAAATCAGAAAGTATGATGCCTCCAGCTTTGCCCTTCTTGTTCAAGATTACTTTAGCTACTTGGGGTATTTTATGGTTTCATATGAATTTGTAATTTGTTTTTTCTAATTCTGTGGACAAACACCATTGGGGTTTTTGACAAGGACTTCATTGACTCCATAGATTGCTTTGGGTAGTATGGACATTTTAACAAAATTGGATTATTTGATCCATGAATGTGAAATATCTTTTCATTTTTTTGTGTCTTAATTTAAGTTTTTTCAACAATATTTTAGTTTTTCAATGTACAAGTCTTTTACCAGCTAGGTTACATTTTCCGAAGTGTTTCAATCTTTTTGTCGCTATTGTAAATGGGATGGTTTTAAAAATCTTTTTCAAATAATTCACTGTTACAGTATAGAAATGAATTGATTTTTGTTTATCTATTTTGTATCCTGCAACTTCATTAGATTCATTTATTAGAGCAAACAACTTATCTGTTAGGATGCCCATTATCAAGAAGTCAAAGGATAGCCAGTGTTGATGAGGATGTGGAAAAAAGGAAACTCTTGTAGTGTTGTATAAACACTATGAGAAGGGTTAGGAATTCAATAATTTTTAAATTATGTACAGAAAACAATGAGTTGCAGCAAATTATATTGCAAAAAAAAGTATACATTCTAAAGCATTCTATATTCCCTATGCACCTTCTACTTGAAGTGAATAAGATACTAAATATCTCGACACTACTGATTTTAAAAATATAATCCCAAAACAAAACAATTACTTTTTAGTTTCAATGAATGTGGAGGTGTTTTGAAAACCTTTTGCCCCACATATATTTGAAGCCATTGTCAAATACTTAATGGGAAAGTTGAGTTGATGCCATCATACCACTAAACCTCCAATTAGAGCCTTAAGCTCTGCTTTTTTAGACACTATTGATTCTATTAATAGTGACAAACATTTTGGTTTTTAGCCAAAAGTATACTTTTTAAAAATCTAGTTTTAAAATTATTTATTTAATATGAATTTGGTATAATTTTTCAAATAAAATTAATATTATAAGGACAACAATGCAGAAACCAAAAATCTACATATATAATTCTCTGGAATGAAGCAAAATATTTAAAATAAAATATTTGAAAACATAATTTAGAATGTTTATGATAATACATTATAGATACTAAGAAATTACAGTCTTCTGATGTCAACATCAACTTCTCCACTGTAGAAAATTACCTGGGATTGTAGGCACACACCACCACACCCAGCTAATTTTGGTATTTTTTGTAGAGACAGGGTTTCGCCATGTTGCCCAGGCTGGTCTCGAACTCCTAAGCTTAAGCAATCCACCTGCCCCTGCCTCTACAGGGGTGAGCAACCACACCTGGTCCCCAATGAAGATAATTGTATAAAATGAAAAAAGTCAGTTTGATTGTAAATTTCACGATGAGTTCTTCTATGTTTCAAAATTGAAAATCAAAATCTATTTATTTTTTATGTTGCATATTTGAATGAGACCTTTAAATAAATCGTTTATGATAGTGCAGAAATGTCATTTCCTTTTCAGTGTTCTAAAAAATTATATATATAGTTTGAAGAGTTTTGAGGTCTGAATTTCTGCAGTTATGTAAAAATGAGCAATTAAAATTCACAGATAAATACAATAAGAATGGGATTATGATTGGATATTGACATATGAGTAAATGAAAATGTTTAGTTGTTTCATAAACTCAGTGTTACTCCCATGGATATATCACAACATATTTGCAGCAATGATTTACCAGACATATATCCAAACACTTGCTACTTTTTGTGTATGTTTAACATTGACATCATTAGTAGACAGAAGAGAAGGCAGTCTCTCAAAATTTAGATTTACTGAAAACCACTTAATATCTACAATGTCACAAGAAAGATACTCATCATTAGTGACCATTTCTATTCAAAGTAAGACATTAGAGGAAGAAATAACTAATCATAAATTAAATATTTTGCTGTAATAAGGAGTACCTTTTCCAATATGCTAGTGGCAATACTGTTTTTCTCTTTCAGTGAATTTGCAGTCTTGAAAGGATGGCTTGTTAGGGAAATACACTTAAGATGTGACGTTTCTGCTTAGCTTTCTACAGACAGAATGAAATTCCCATCTGGAGGTAGTGTGGTACAGGGGGAAAAGCCTAGGTTTCAGAATACCAGACAAAATTTTAAGACCATTTCAATAGCTAATTTTTGGCCACTAGAGAAGTAATTTCACCTCTCTGATTCACTATACTTATCTGTAAAAGGTGGAAAATAAGACTGTTTATCTCCTAGAGCAGCATATACTGAAAAACTAACAAGAAATCATATGCAAAGTACTTATCACATTGTGTTGCACAGAGTAAATACTCAATAAAAGTAACTGCTTCTTCCCTCAAAAATGGCAGTGGGGGGGAGGGTGATCTGATAAATATAGTATCTTGTGATATCTTCTCTTCTATCATGATGAGATCTGTAAGCTCTCTTTCATTAGCATTGTAAAATTATTAGATCCTGTCCTTAAGTTTTTCTGTTATTTCATGGCATTTTCAGTTATTATTACTTACATTACCATTATTCTATTTATTTTATTTTGAGACCGAGTCTCACTGTGTCATCCACTGGAGTGTAGTGGCACAATCATGGCTCACTGTAGTTTTGACCTCCTTGGCTCAAGTGATCCTCTCCCCTCAACCTCCTGAGGAGCTTGGGCTACCATGACCGGTTATTTTTTGTATTTTGTATATAAGCTCTCAACATGTTGCCTGGACTGGTCTCAAACTCCTGGGCTCAAGTGATCCACCCGCTTCAGTCTCCCAAAATTCTGGGATTACAGGCATAAGCCACCTTGCCCAGACTATTATTCTAATAGCTCCTTGAATTTGAACTCTTCACATTTTTAGCATAAATGGCTCAGAAATAAACATCATATAAACACAGCATATAATCAGAAATTGCTGTCTTCTAACCTGTGAGATTTTTACTTTTCTATATTTTAGGATTTGAGAGCAACTATTCACACAAATGAAAAGAAAAAAATATAAAAGAACAAATTAAAAATTGGTGTCTAAATATTTTATGATTTTCAATGACATTTTATTTATCCACTTTTCTGTTTCAAATGGTCTCTATAATTTATTTATTGGAAAATATATCCATATAAATGTATACATACATATGTAAAATTATTTGGAGAGTTAATTGCAAAGGTAGGGATAGACATATACTTGCAAAGTAATATTTCCAAGTGAAAGTTTTCAAACAAGAAAAATTGGAGTCACATTTAAAGCTCCAACTTACAAACTAGAAGGAAACTTATTATCCTGAATCTTGCAAAGATTTTATGAATATGTTACTATATAACATTGGATTAGATTATTAAAGAGTGTACCAGTCAGAAATATGAGTTATTTCATTTGCAGTATAATTTTTGGCACATAGTAAAAATTCAATAAATATCTGATTAAAGTTTTAATTAGATATAGTTTTCTACATCTACAGGGAGATATGAGATCCAAAAATCATCAGTAGTTAGGCTACATCTATATGTTTCATTGCATGGCCAAACTGACCTGGTAGTATTGGCATGAACAGAGGTGTATCCTATTTTAAGTCAAAAGAGAAAGATTGAGTAAATTAAATATGAAGGGAGAAAGTCTCAGTAATTATAACAGTATATATGCCATGTTTTAAAAAGTTGCACCCATTAGAAACAAGTAAACCTATTGGTTATGCAGAATAGTGTTCTTCATTATAGTCATTAGAGATGTTCTCAAAGATTTCATTTCTCCTCCTGCTAGGCACATGGTTGGTTTGTACTTGTCCAGCCCTTTCAAAAATAGGCACAATCAAATGATCTACTTTAGTCAGTGAAATAAAAGCTTCCATAAAGAATCCTTATGAGCCACTGTATATTTCACCACATTTCCTTTTTTTCTAATAAAAGCAAGAAGTTGGAGCTTTCTGTAGCCTCTGTTGCTATGTAAGAATAATACAGAACAGAACCTTGTACATGACACTCCTGGCCAACTCAAAATGGACATAGATTGTATGTCAGATATTTGCTTTTTAAGCCATTGAGGTTTAAAGACTCTTTGTTACTGCCGTATAATCTAGCCCATACTGACCCATGTGTTGTAATAATAATAATAATATATTCCCTGACTGAGTTGATAGCGTGTTGAAAGAGTAGTACAGAATAAATTATTATTTAAAAATAAAACATTAATGATATAGCTTGGATATTTGTCACTGCCCTCAAATCTCATGTTGAATTGTAATCCCCAAGTTAATATGATGTCAAAATTGTCACTCAGACCTCACATTCAAATATGTGTTGAAAACTCAGTATAAGTATAATCAGCTCCTAATCAACATAATTGACAAAAGGCTGTGTATTTATCAAGCACTTACCCTTCTCAGGGCACTGTGGTAGGTACTCGGGAGCATTATTTTCTCCAGGTACTTCACCAAATAGTTGATGTAATAAGCCAAAGTTATAAAAATGGTGAAGCAGTATTAAATGATGTAGGCCAAATTTTTGATAAGCTTTATAGATAATGAGGATCACAAATATGAGGATCACAATTATTCCTTGATAGAGGTCTGTGAGAACCAGGATGTTCTGGAAGGCAAGGTGGAACTTGACCTTAGCCTTGACTGAGGGTGAAGGGAAGAAGGCATGGGGTGGAAATTTAAAAGTGGAGAATGACAGACGAAAAGCACAGAAGTAGAAATAAACACATGTGGGAAATATTGAGGACCAATCCTTCCTGAAGCACATGTTTCATTTCAATTAATAGTACCCTAGTAAAATCAATGAAAGTTCAATTTAAAATGTTCATTTATGATGCCCTTCTCTTCCAATTCACTATCAAGTTAGAATAATTTACTAAGTCCTGAAAATGTGGTTTATTGGGGTCACATGTATACCTTTTTCAGGGGCTGCATGTGTATAAACAGCAATAACTTTCAGCCCTTGCTATCCATCACATACTTTTGGGGAGCTTGTTAAAATCATATTCTTAGGAATGGACTATTGTGGACGTACGGATCAATTATTTAAGGTGAAGTCAACGCAAAGCCAAAGATCGACAAGTGCGTTACTTTGAAGGCTGATAAAATTTTATCCCTTAAAACTGGCATCTTATATGTCTGCAAAGATTTTTAGTGTCACATGGAGAAAAGCAAAGGATGTCTGATTTTTTACGATGATCCCAAGAACATTTGTCCTAATCCCCAAACCACATTTCCCATTCATCTGAATGGAAGTTCTGCAGCTAGTTGACTATCGTCCATAGAAAACTTGAGTGACCAGCTAGCTATTGATACTTGAAGATGGCTCATTGGGTACTAATCCACCTTTTCAAAAAGCATACCAAAGCATAGTTTTTTAACTACACCAAGTAGTCTCAGGAAAGTTGTAGTAAACATAACTTTCTCCATCTCTTTACATTCCATGTGATGTTCTAATACCTAAGTGTGTCCCTTATACACTGACACCTCAGGTAGTTGCCTGGTGGGCCTCTTTTAATCTGATTCAGGACTAATAATGTGTATTATTTTAAACGATGAGTTCATGTCCTTTGTAGGGACATGGATGAATCTGGAAACCATCATTCTCAGCAAACTGACACAAGAACAGAAAATCAAACACCACATGATCTCACTCATAGGCGGGTGTTGAACAATGAGAACACATGTACACAGAGAGGGGAGCATCACACACTGGGGTTTGTTGAGGGGGGCAAAGGATGGACAGTGCGGGGTGTGGGGAGGTCGGGTAGGGATAACATGTGGAGAAATGCCAGATGTAGGTGACGGGAGGTAGGAGGCAGCAAAGCACATTGTCATGTGTGTACCTATGCAACAATCCTGCATGATCTGCACATGTACCCCAGAACCTAAAGTACAATAAAAAAATTGACAAAAATAACAAATTACCCATAATCATTTCTTATGTAGCACCAGGGCTAAGAAGAAATGGTAGAGTGCTCATTGTTCTTACAAGCAATTCACTGTCGTAAGGCTTTAATTTTGAAGAATGTTCTTATGTTAGCACGAGATTTACTTCTCCATAATTCGGTCTAACATGATCCTATTTGATATGGTAATCTTACACATAGCTGAAGATCAATCCAATGCCCTCCTCTCTGCTACCCTTCATATTTCAAACTCATCTCCAAGGTCAACAGCTTATTCAGTCAGGACTGGCCTCATGGGCATGTCACCTAAGCAGTCCCATAGGGACCCATGCTCAGAAAGACTTCATGCTTGATTTAATGCTCTGACATCACCATCTTGAAATTTGTGATAAAATTTGAGGAAGAGGCCCAAAATTTTCACTTTTCACTGGTCTCAAATGATGTAACCAGTCCTGAATACAACAGAATTTCAAAGACCCTCCACAGTCTGGATACTTTTCTCTGGGTAAACTCCAGTTTGTCTCTATTTTCTTTATTTTATAACACCTACAACTGAGCACAATACATACAAGGTAACCTACCTCAGTTGGGCACAATTCAATGTGACTATTGTATGCCTCATTCTGTAAATTAAGTTTCTATTAATGCTGTGGCAGCTACACCTGCTATTGACTTAAACAGAGCTTGCAGATGTGATGATTTCCTTGTTTCCTGCCAGAATCCTTCTATACCTTACAGCTGAGGTCATTTGGTCCCACTCTCGGGTTCATTCTCACTCTAGGCTCTGTTCTTATTTAGAGAAAATTCAGAGAGTCACAGGTAAGCCTCTTATTCCATTGTCACTGTGTCCCTGCTTTGATAACTGGCTTTGTCAAACTATCTCAAGCCAGTGTATTTATGTACACCCCTTAGGCTATTTTCTGGTGGATAACAATGTTCAGCAATATTTAGAAGCAAGTTATGGTTAGCAATCACCCCAAAACCTTCAGATTATAACAGAAGCTTACATTAGACCACATTCTGCCAATACATTCATATTTTTTAAACAAACACTGCCAAGCATGTACAAATCACTTAATACCGCATGTTTTAAGAACTCCATGAAATCCCAAGTAGCTGTGCTTTTATATTCTCTGGCTATACCTTGCCTAAATGTAGACAGGTGCAACTTTACTGTAGAGGAAAAGTTCCAGTTAGGGAAACAGAAGCCACTGTAGTTACTTAAACTAAGATGTTTTAATGCAGAGATTTGGTCACACGGATAATAGAATAGCTGAAATGCCAAATTAGATAGTAAGCAAATGGTGTCCCAGAAAGTGAAATAATTTGTTTGATGAAACCCCACTAGGACCTGGGGCCAGGACTAGACAGAATCACTACTGGAGAAGCCACAGACATCCTTAGATTCTTAAACTCAGCTCATGAATAAGTACTCATAATCTATAAACTATTATATTAGATTATCATATCCTGAATGCAACTAATTTCAAAAATAAAAGCCCATTTTAAATCTCTATTATGTTAATACATCAAGCCTCGGGTGTTGATCAGAGATAAAGTTACCAGTAGTGCTTTACGAGGCTCGCGTGGAACATGGCTTTCTGATTAGAATGCTACCTGAGCAGTCTCTTATATGGGGACTTTTATTTAGGGTTCCTGACTGCATCCAAAGTATAACTTAAATTAACAAACAAATATATGCTGTATCACAGATATGTAGAAATATTTTAAAATAAAAGACAGGCTCGTGTCCATCTGGTATTCTATTACCACTGTGATAGAGGCTCTTATTTTCAACAGTCACATCTACCCAATTCTTCTACCTGCAGCCAGACTCACTGCAGTCCACTCATTTCTATATATCGAGCTTTTCCACACAATGGAGGCTGGTAGAGGCTTTAAAGACGTTTTCTTGGATTATTGCAAACATGGCTGTTTCTCAGTTTGGACCTTACTCATGCTGTATGCCTGCCTGAATCACAGCCTATTTCCACTCAGTGTTTTCCCAGACCTCATGCTCTTTGTGTGTGGAGCACTTTATCATGAAGAAATAACAAAGAAGGATTTGTGTTCACAGAAAATAAACAAACGAATAAGCCCACTGTAGCCAGAAAAAAAAATGCAGAATCACTTAGAAACAAAAGAAAAATTTTACAGAAATACCATTGTTTAGGGAAACATTAATTTGCCTTTCTCCATTTTTGAACAATCAAATAGCCAAACAAAGACACTGAGAATCTGAATTATGTAGCTAATACAATTGAGGGAATGGGTCTATATCAAACTGTGTACTCTACAAAGAGATAGTATAAGTAACTAAGGTAATTTCAAAACTGTAGAATGTGAATAAAAAAATTTTCTCACTGAAATACTATTGAACAAAAATTATTAATACAATTTTAAATGATATCAAAAACACTTGGAAATGTAAACAGACACTCACCTAAATAATCCTTGTGTCAAGAGGGTAACCATACATCTTCCTATTAAGGCCTATGGGATGTAGAAAGTCTATATTTAAAGGAAATTTTCTTACCTTTGTCAGTAAAAAGGTTACAGTAGGTAGCTAGCCAGGCACGAACAAGGCAGGAGAGGGCCTCGCCCCAACTAGGAATGTCAGGCTACCAGGTGATGATCAGGTGGTTGTTAACTGTCTCCCTAAAATAATAATTGATTGCACCTGGCACCAGGAAAAGGCCGTCTCCTTATAGATAGGAAAAACTTGAAACTGTTGATCAGTAGCTTCTTGATAAGATCTCAGGAGTTGGGCGATTGGGCTCACACATGCGCATTAAGAGGCAAAATGGCATAGTTGAACTGGTATACGACCTCCTACGGACATTTGGCTGATAAGGGAAGAATGCCTCAAGTGAGCAGGCCTACAACTCCAATAAACACACTGTGCATACTCCCCTCCCAAGTGCTGGCAGGTCACTGTCCATGCAGACACCCCACCCCAGGGGAAGCATCGGGAGAAGGAACGCAAGAACCCGGAAGCACTCCAACATGGGAAACATCGAGTCTAAAGGTAAAAATGCGCGTGTGATTTTTCAAGTCACCTGCTTTGCCCTCTTCCAAGTGTACTTTCCATCCATCCAGTCCTGCTCTCAAGCTTTCTAATACACTTTGACTCCTGCTCTAAAACTTGCCTAGTTCTCCCTTTCTGTCTTACGCCCCTCACTTGAATTCTTTCTTCGGAAGAGGCAGTAATTCAGGTTGCTGAAGATCTGTATGGATTTGCTGCCGGTAACAAAAATGATTCTCATTTCGTTTATTTTTGCTGTGAAATTTACTTAGTTTTCAATTTACATTGTGATTCCTGTTATCTTTATATTTCTGTTTTGCTTGGTAAATATTTGCTTATTCTTTAACTCAAAATGTTATTTTTCTTTTGGGTTAGATTTGTATTTTTAAAATAATGTAGTGTTAAATTCAACATTTTATCTAAATAGGTGAGTTTTTGAATTTTAATAACATCATTTAATAACATTTTTGCTGTTTCAGAATTTGGTATAAGTAGATTCTAAGCCTCATGGGCAGTATCTAGTTGTAAGAAAGGGCTGGATGACTTATCAAGTCATGTTAACATAGTAAAACACAGGTTTTTTTTGTTTTGTTTTGTTTTGTTTTCAATTATTTACTAACCAATAAAAGGCAAAGTCGGTTGGGCGCTGTGGCTCACGCCTGTAATCCCAGCACTTTGGGAGGCCAAGGTGGGTGGATTGACTGAGGTCAGGAGTTTGAGACCAGTCTGGCCAACATAGTGAAACCCTGTCTCTACTATAAATACAAAAACTAACTGAGTATGGTGGCGGGCACCTGTAATCTCAGCTACTCAGGAGGCTGAGGCAGGAGAATCAGTTGAACCTGGGAGGTGGAAGTTGCAGTGAGCCAAGATTGCACCATTGCACTCCAGCCTGGGCAACAAGAGTGAAACTCAATCTGAAAAAAAAAGAAAAGGCGAAGTCTTCTAAAGATATTAAGAAGACTTTATAAAGATATTTATAAAGATATTAAGAAGAATCTCACCTTATGTGAGATTAGACAACGTCAAATATCCATGCAAATATTATGTTTGTTATTGATATTAGGGCTGTGTAGATTGGGGTGGCTTTGGAGAATACAGAGATTTAAAAGTGAAATGCCAGAGTTACCAACCATAAATTGCCCCACTGGTCCAGCATTGATTACTGTCACTTGAATTATATGGCTCTAGACATTCTGTTTATATATTTCTCTTTTGTTTTTCTTTTTTTAATCTTATTTTAAATTTATTTATATATATACAGTTATAAAATTGATAAGTAACAACTATACCTATGTGTGGGGTATAATGTGATGTTTATAAATTTGGAATGATTAAATCTGGCTAATTAACAAATTAATCACTGTACATACATATAAATTTTTGTATTGAAAGCATTTAAAATCTATTCCCTTAGCAATTTTGAAATTTACAAGACATTGTAGTCAAGAATTATAGTAACAATTATTTGCAATAAATTACTAAATATTATCCCTCCTGTCTAACTTAAATTTTGTACCCTTTGATAAACATCTTCCCTTTCCCCATACTCCTCCTCCCCCAGCATCTGGGAACCATCATTCTACTGTTGACTTTTCTTACATGGACAATGTTTCTTTGAATTTTTCTTTAGAGATTTAGATGGTATTTTTATTTTTCTTAGTTCTACTATTTTTCAAAAACATACATCAATCTATACATTCTTTAAGTTCTACATTTAACAAAACACAGTAACATCTACTTCACATATGTGATAATTTATTGAGAACTGATCTATGCCATGCAATGTACTTCTCCCTGACTTCATCTTACTCTACTTCTTTTTATCTTTTTTTATTGATTTGTTTACATTGTATTGTTGATAAATCAAGCATTTTTTCTTTACTAATGCTTTCAGCTGTATTCACACAAACACATTTTAAATGACCATTAGGGTCTGAGTGCTAGGTTAGTCACAGTCCTCAGCATCATTACTCTGACAAAGCCCCTTGTTTCCTTTCAACATTATATTCTTATGATTTTCAACCCACCCTAAGTTCTCACTTTCAGATATTTAAAATCTTAAGACCAATTGTAATTCTGGCTATGGATCCCTCAATAGTATACAGATCCTGAATCTCTAGGCCAAGAGGTAAATGGTGGGGCAGGATGGAGACTGGTAGGTATACTCTCTCTCTCTTTTTTTTTTTTAAATTGAAAACCTCTTTCATGCCAATAACTGTGCTTAACAATGGAGACAGAAAGGAATAAGGGAAGAAAATAACAAACAAGCAGCCAACCAATATTTCATTTAAACGTATGAAATGCTATGCAATTACTGAGGAGTGATTTATTTTCAATTATGTAGTCACTTGTGGAATAGGTGTGATGTGGTACTGATAAGAATGTATGTTTTATGTATTTGAAGTGGAGAGTTCTATAAATGTTTATTAAGTTTACTTGTTCTGGGTCTGAGTTCAAGTTCTGAATATCCTTGTTAATTTTCTGTCTCGTTGATCTGTCTAATATTGACAATTATGTTACAGTCTCCTACTATTATTGTGTGGGAGTCTAAGTCTCTTTTTAAGTCATTAAGAACTTGTCTTATGTATCTGGGTGCTCCTGGATTGGGTGTGTATATATTTAGGATCGTTAGCTCTTCTTGTTGTATTGATCCTTTTACCATTACGTAATGTCCTTCTTTGCCTCTTTTGATCTTTGTTGCTTTAAAGTCTGTTTTATCAGAGGCGAGAATTGCAACTCCTGCTTTTTATTTATTTATTTATTTTTGCTCTCTTTTAACTAAGTGCTTTTAACTAAGTGCTTAGCAGTCCACTCCTCTTTGCTAGATGATAACAAATACATAATCTCTAGTTCATGATAACTTGACTTCCATCTGGGGATCTGTGGTAATATGCCAGTAGCTGTGGAAAGATTTATGACAGTGTAGGATGGCATCCCCTGAAATACAAGGACAAGAATCTAAAGGACTCGTCAGTTATTGAATGTTGCAAGAAATTATTTAAAGGACTATAAGCCAAATGCCTTTTTTAATGAGAGAACATCAAACTATCTTAGGTTTTTCTTTTATAATGCCTTCCTTTTGTTTGACCTTAACTTTCCTCTTAAATAAAATGTTCTTCATTGTTTCCTGCCTCAAAATTACTTTTGTTAGAATAAAATTTAAGAACACTTTCAGTAGCGATCAAGTACATTATTTATTCTGTTTCCCTGAATGTAAATTTAAATGGCCTTTTAGAGTCTTTTGTTGACACTATTACAGGTTTAGACTTATTTTCTGGGTGTACCTTTAGTTATGCAGGAGTCACTTACATTTTTTGTTCTCTTACAATTTGAACCCATTAAGGACAATCTTCAAGGGGCTCCATTTGCAGCTCTATGCAACTCTTTTATTCATTCTCACGATGATTATTTAGCAGTGTCAGAATTTTGTTTTAATGGTGGCACATTTATTTTGAGCATTTTACTTTTCAATATCTTAGTACCAGCAATCCTAAGAACTCTGTACATATCTTAGAAACTATTTTTTCCACATTTTAAGATTTGACTTGAGGTAGAAGAGGTAGGCAAGGACCAGTCATGAAGACTTTATGGAATATGAGTAGAGACTGCTGTTTGTCTTCCAGTATCCATTTATAACTTTTAAATCAATAACAAGAATCTTGCCTTTTATTAGGGCACACTGCTCCACAGCTGAAAGAGTACATATCCATGCTGACAAATAAACTTGCAGTGACCAAATTTTTGTTCCTAAATGAATGTCAATGAAATGGAAGCCCTAGTGCTGTGTTACTTATTTTAAGCTTGTTTAAACTTGAGGTGATACCTTTTTTCTATCATCTTGTAGTGTTAAAGTTGAATATGATGACTGTAGCTCTGGCAGCCATCTTAGACCATGAGAACATAGGCCATACCCTATAATATTAGTCAGGGTTCTTTAGAGAAACAAAAACAATAGGCTCATGCAATTATAAAAGTTGAAAAATTCTATTGTCTGCCTTCTGCAAGCCAGAGAACAAGGAAGGCTGGTGGTATAATTCTAGTCCAAGTCCAAAGGCCTGAGATCCAAGGAAGTCAGTGGTGTAAATCGCAGTCCAAGGGCAGGAGAAGAGCAATGTTCCATTTCGAGCAGGCTGGGAGGAAGGAAATGAATTCTCTTTTCCCCTACTTTTTGTTCTATTCAGGCCTCTGATAGATTGAATGATGCATACCCATATTGTAGAGGGAAATCTACTTTGCAGCACCTATCAATTCAAATACCTACCTTGTTAGAAAACATCCTCATGGGCACGCCAAGAAATAATGTTTAATCTGGGAAACCCATGGCCCTGTCACTTCAACACAGAAAATTAACCATCACATCTTTTGCAAGTAAAATGTTGAGTTCAAAAGTTCCTGGGTCCTGGTAAATTTTGTGGTCACCGTATTGTCCCTGGATTTATTTTATGTGACAGATATTCACATAACTCTGATTTATCTTATGTGAGTGAGAAATGTATATCTTTCTTTTTAAAAACTGGTATAATTTTGGATTTATCTTATTTAGAAATGAATACAATTTTAGATTTGCATAGTGCTAAGGGGCTTGGCCTTTTTAATCGTAGCAGATTAAGCAAAGTATTATTTAGGAAAGATTAATTTGGAGGTATGACACTGATGAATTTAAAGAATAAGGAAATGAAGACAAAGATATCAATTATAAGATAATCACAACAGTCCCAGAAATAAGTTACTATGGCAAGACTATGGTGGTCATACTAGGACACTTGTAGTGTTACAAGGTTCTCAGTTTCTCATTTGTGGAGTGGGTAAGAGATTTGGAGACAAAAGGACTCAATTAGTGCCAGGACAGATTTGTTGGCTACCACTTATTTTCCCTGAGTCCTGGATTGCTCTCAACACACATATTAGAGAACATCCCCAAAATTTCTAGGTAAGTAGTGTGGTACATTGAAAAGAAGAAAGGTTTTTATTTTAGTAATCTTAGGTCTACCAATGTAACCATGTGACAGGCAGTTAGTTATCCTTTACAGTTTTCATTTTCTGTAAAGAGCCTTGAGATAATTATAATAACTATTTCAGGGGATCTTTAGTGAGGATCCAATGAAATAATCTGTGCAAAATATTGCATAATACAAGGACCCATAATAAGCATATTCAATAAATATTAGTAACTTGATTATTAAAACACACTTGGCACGTACTACTAGATACACCAGTGAATTAATATTAAATCTAAAAAATAATCAGGAAAGATTATAGCTTATGCTAGTTTCAATTATCACAAAGAAAAGCATTTTTGGAGTAAAGACAGCTGTTCTTAGGTGCACCAAAATTTCATCCTCATTTAGGAACTGGAAGACAATTTTTGACAGTATAAATGAAAATGTTTTGAGGAGGTGAGCATTATCAAGGAAAAGCTGAGATGAAGTGGTTCCAATTGACCTAACAGTGCTTTTGCAGTATTGCTATACTCAGGAGCTCTCTATTAATTAGTAAGAAGATAAAAAGGAGTGGCTTTCCTTAGAATTGAGTTTCTGGTTTCCTGTCCTGCTAGTGCAATTGTCCCTAGGTATTCCTAGAAACTTTTAGTTCAACATCTATTGATTTTGCCTAAAAACAGGGTTGAAATGTAATGTAACAAATTGATGAATAAAGACAAAATAAGTTTCTTGCAGATTACTTCAGAAACTGAACCAACAAAGAGGCAGGCATTTAAAGGAAGAATGTTTTATAGAAAAAAAACAACGTGGTGGCTGTAGTGAAATTGTAGTATTCCACTAGTCAGTAGTCATCTTGTCTGAGTTTAATTTTTAAGAGTGAAGCAATGTTCTGATTCTTTACAGGCTTCTTAGATGATTTGAGAATGGAAAAATATATAAATATCATTGTAATGACAGCCATACAATAGAAGGGTCACAGCCATACAATAAAACTAACAGTGTGATCCCTATACCATTTGAAGAGAGTTTCAGACAACAGTTAGATTTTATTATCTGACTCAGCTTGCACCTGGACCCCACCAAGACCAGTGTTGATAAACAGTGAGCACACATTGACTCACTGCTCCACCAGTCATTTATCTTTGATACTATCTTTCAGGTGTACCTGTTTCCTTCATATTCATAGTTTTAGCACTCCTGCTGCTCCATTTTACTACTGTATTTGGTCTCTCTGTAGGATAATTCACATTGGGCCAATCAACCTTTACCCTACTGGTTGAGTTTTATAATTACTTACATGATGTTTTCTGTTTCAGTTATCTTTTTTAACTTTGACATTTGCCTGATCATATAAAATGTAGTTTTTCTTTAATGTGCTAGTATGTTCATTATATTGGTTCATTTACAGTTCGTGATAATCTGACAGAAGTTTCTTTCTCCATAAATAGTATACTTTTATATCTTGCCCCACCAGCAAGACATACATACTTCTTACATCATCATTAAAATCTGGTCAGAACATCAGGAAAGCATCCTCAACTCTTTTTCTGTGCCTTTTTTGCATTTCTACTGGCTCAAGGAAGCTTCTAGCAGCCTTGCCTATCTCTTTTCTCTGTGACAGTATACAACAACAACAACAACAACAACAACAAAAACACAGCAACTAAAAAAATTATATTTTTATATTCTTACTACCATTACTACTATAGTAATGGCTATAATTCAGCTGGTCAGATGTAAATTCTATGTATTTCATATTGCTTTGTAGTTGGGACCTGTATTAGTCTGTTTTCACCCTACTGTAAAGAACTATCTGAGACTAGATAATTTATAAAGGAAAAAGGTTTAATTGACTCACAGTTACATATGGCTGGAGAGGCCTCAGGAAATTTACAATCATGGTGGAAGGCAAACGAGAAGCAAGCACCTTCTTCACAAGGCGTTAGGAGAGAGAGAGCAAGAGGGGAACTGCCAAACATTTTTAAACCACCACTTGTGAGAACTTGCTCACTATCATCAAAACAGCATGGGGGAAGTTTCCACCATGATTTAATCACCTCCCACCAGTTCCCTCCCTCCACACATGGGGATTACAATTTGAGTTGAAATTTGGGTGGGGACACAGAGCCAAACCGTATCAGCATCATTTAATTTGTAACAGAAAACTAATCATAATTAAAGTGAGAAAAGGCATTAATTTAGTGGATCATGGAATAGAAAAGTTCAGACATTTCTCTTTCTTTAGCCATGGCTTAATCCATTTGCTCAGGTGAAAGAATCAGCATTGTGCCTTTTCCCCTTTCACAAGTAACTTTTTTATTCCAATGTTTTTAAAAATTAAAAAATGAATATTAAGAGGGATTGCAGCAATGAAGTCACATCTTCAGGTTTCACTTGTAGTTCTCTTGCTACCTCTGTAACATCTGTTCTTACTTCCTCCACTGAAATCTTGACCCCCTTAAAGTCATCTGTGAGAGTTGGAATCAACTTCTTCCAAACTCCTGTTAACATTGATATTTGACCTCCTCCCATTAATCATGAATCATCTAGAATGTTGAATCATTTCTGGAAGATTTTCAACTTACTCTGCCCAGATTCATCAGAATAATCACTATCTATGGCAGCGATAGCATTACAAAATGTATTTCTTAAATATTAAGACTTAGAATTAGAAATTATCTCATTGATCTGTGGACTTAAGAATGGTTTTGTTAGTAGGCATGAAAACAATATGAATCTTCCTATATGTCACCATCAGAGCTCTTGGTGACTACATGCATTGTCAATTGATAGTAATATTTTGAAAGGAACCTTTTTTTCTGAGCTGTAGGTTTCAACAGTGGGCCTGAAATATTCAGTAAACCAGGCTGTGAAAAGATGTGTTGTTATCCAAGCTTTGTTCAATTCATAGCGCACAGGCAGAGTAGATTTAGCATAATTCTTAAGGTCCATATGATTTTCAGAAAGGTAAATAAGCATTGACTTCAACATAAAGTTACGAGCTGCATTAGCTCCTAATAAGACAGCCTGTCCTTTGAAGTTTGAAGCCAGGCATTGATTTATCTCTCTAGCTATGAAAATCCTAGATGGCATCTTCTTCTGACATCGGGCTGTTTTGTCTACATTGAAAATCTGCTCTTTAGTCTAGCTAGCTCTATGAATTATCTTAGCAAGATTTTCTGGATAACTTGCTGCAGCTTCTCCATTACCACTTGCTGCTTCACCTTGCATTTTGACGCTATGGAGATGGCTTCTTTCCTTAAACCTCATAAGCCTCCTCTGCTAGCTTTAAATTTCTTCTGCAGCTTTGTCCACTACCAGCCTTCATAAAAATGAGCAGAGCAGAGGAGCAGAGTTGAGACCTTTTTTTTTTTTTTTTTTTTGGTATTAGGTTTTGGCTTAAAGGAATGTTGTGACTCATTTGATTGTTTGTAAAGACCACTCAAACTTTCTCCGTATCAACAATAAGCCTGTTTCTCTTCCTTATCATTAGTGTTTTCATTGGAGTAGCACTTTTACTTTCCTTCAAGAACTTTTCTTTGGCATTCGCAATTTGGCTAACTGATTGACACAAGAGACATAGCTTTTCACCTATCTTGCCTTTCAACCTGTTTTTTCCAAGTTCAATTTTTTTTCTAGCTTTTGATTTAAAGTGAGATGGATTACTTTTTCTTTCATTTGAACACTTGGAAGACCACTCTCGGGTTATCAATTGGCCTAATTTTGATATAGTTGTATCTTAGGGAATAGGGAGGCCTTAGGAGAGGGAGAAATGCAGCGGAATGGCTGGTGGGTGGAACAGTCAGAACACATACATTCATAAGTTAAGTTTGCTATCTTGTATGGGTACAGTTCATGGTATCTCAGAACTATTATAATAGTAACATCAAAGATCACTGATCATAGATCAACATTACATATTCATAGATATATAACTTGTGTTAAGGTAATCAATAATATGCATATTGATTAATCCACTGCATCCCCTTTAGATCTTATTATACCGGATATTTCTACAGCTTTTATTATAGTTGACCATACCCTTTTGTGAAACCCCTAAGTTTGAAGTTCTTCAGACATTTGTCCTAAATTATCTTTTAGTTCTCATTTTATACCTCCCCAGGTTATCGCTCATATGCCAGTGCATTGTATTTATCATCTAAATGCCAATAACTCTCCCAAATTTAGATGTCCATCCTCTTGGATACCCATGACTGTGTTCGTCTAGACCTCTGTTTCCAACTGCTGGTTGGTTATCCCCGTTTGGATGCATCAAAATGACTTCCCCTTTATTATATCCAACAGTAAAGACTGATTTTGTCTCCTCTAAATGGAGTATGTCCCTAACCATGCATATTTTAGTATAAAACACTTCTGTCTATCCAGTTCCTAAAGCCAGAAACACAGACGTTATTCTAGTCTCCTTCATCTCCCTCACCGATGACATTTTATCTATTATCAAGTTTTGTCAGTTCTAGAGGAAAAATATATCTTGAATTTGCCCACTTTCCTCTTCCCTATTTCTATGTCTGCAGTCCAAGGTACTGTCTTCTCTCATCTGATTTGCCACTATAATTTTCTAACTGGTTCTATTTCTGTTGTTAGACTGTACAGACCACTCTCTACACAGAAACTGAATTTTTTTTCTTAGATAGGATTACATCATCCCTCTTCACATTCCTTCAATCTCACTTGCTCTACCACCATGCAGTAGTTCACAGTCTTACAGAACCCTTTGCAATATCATCACTATCTACCTTCCCCACCTCTCTAGCCTAATTTTTCACCACTCTTCCCCTTTGTCTCTGGATAAAGACATACTGAGCTGTGTCCTTTCATGAGCTGTATCTTGCTTCCAATTAAACTTCCCTGTGCCCCAGAAAAATCTATTAATCTATTAGGTGCCCATATTATATGTTTCCAGATCACCTTTTGCAATCGCCTGTTGTATCAGTTAGGGTTTACCAGAAAACAGGCATCATTGCAAGTAATTCAAGAAGAAAGGCATTTAACACAGGAAATTAGATGCTTAAAAGTCAATTGGAAGAGGTTGAGGAGAAACAAAAGTCAAGGAGGCTGCTACTAGATTTCAGGTTCACTTCTTGATTTCAGAGTTTAAGAAGTTCCTGTTTCTACCTCATAAACTCTTCCAACTTTGGTCCGAGGTCTTGAAGTAACAAGGAAACAGTAAATATGGCCACAACTGCCACACAACATTAAAGTAGGTTACTTCTGAAGAAATACTTAAAGCCTGCTGCAAAATCTCAAGTTGTTCTAGGCCTAGGTATCTGCCTGGTTTTCCCAGACATAGAACAGTATCGCTTCTGCTTCTATTCTGCCATACAAATGCCAAATTGTAGTTTGCATTGGCCAAACCTAACCTATATTTTGAAACCTTCTGACAAAGAAGTGTGGGTAATGTAGTTCCCAGGCTTCTAGTTCCTGCACTTCAGGGGAGAGTACAGAGAACAGGCTGAAAATGATGACAAATTTTAATATTCAGTACAACTATTCTTTCTTCTGAAACTCCATGTAAACTGAGCTCTGTGAGAGTAAGTACTGTGTGTTTCCCTATTTTTTCTTTTCTGAGGACTATCCAAATGCCTAGCCCAATGAGAATTCATATAATGGGGGAATGATGAGGACTTTACATCTCACAGCAATATTAGAGACATTATTGTTTGTAAATTAAAAGTCAGCAACAGTCCAAATTCTGTCATAAGAATATAGTTATTCAGTACTTTTTGTTATATTGATATTTTAATGCAGTGTGGTTCACAGAAACTGTGCTAAGGTTCTTTACCTAAATGACTTCATTTAATACTAAAAATAGCTGTGTGAAGTAGATTACATGATTATCTCAATTTTAAAGGCAGGTAAATTAAGGGTCAGAGGTTAGGTAGTTTATTCAGTGTCTCTCAGTTTCTAAAGGGATAAGCTGTATTTGAAACTCAGGGCCCTCTTACTCCAAAACCCATAATCTATTCTCCACTACACCATCGTCTCCAACTTGGAGAAGTGAAATAATTTGCCCTGATGGCATTTCTTATTTCTATACAATGCATTCATGACATTTTTACCCTAAAGCCGGTGTTCCTTATAAATTCTCACACTGCTTTACTTTAAATGGTTTCTCTCTTGCATAACAAAGAGACTTTCCTAGATTTTTATTTTTCAAAAATGGCCAAGCATAACTGGAAAATGCCCTCTCAATAGTACAAAGTACTTCCAACTTCATTTAAAGGGTTGCCAAATGCAATTCTTTTTTAACTGTTGTCACCATGTTTATAATAGATCTCTTAAACATACTCCTTCTATGTAAGTAAAATTTTGTGTGCCTTTAACAGTATCTCTCCAGTCCCCACCCACTACAACCACGTGAGCCCCAGTAACCACCATTCTACTCTCTGCTTCTATTAAAATAAACCTTTTCAGATTCCACATATGAGATTATACTGTGTTTGTCTTTCTGTAAATGAGATATATATAAAATATATATGTATAATTTTATTTGTCAATTTTAAATAAAATAAAATGTTTAAAAGGGTTGCTAATTAAAATGTGAGCTGTTCAATTTATATTAATTAGCTTAATTGACTCTTGCTACAATGTATACATAGATCAAAACATTACTGTGCAACCCATCAATATACAAAATGATTATTTGCCAATTAAAAATGAGTAAATGAATTTTAAATAATCATAATTTATATGAACAGTAAATAAAGATTTAGTGTATCTGAAATATCGTATGGAGGATACTTATACCAAAAGTTATTCATTGTTTATTGAAATTCAAATGTAACTGGCTTACTTTTATTTTTATTTGCAATATCTAGTTACCCTACCTGATAAGAAGCCACACAAATGAATGGAACTCTCCATTTACTGAAAATCACAGCTTGCAAAGAGCACGTTCATCACCTTTAACTGATTTAATGCGTACAGCAAATCTATAAGAAAAAAATAATTTGCTCTATAACTGAGGATACTGGGTTCAGAACAGTTAAAGTTGTCCATGATCACCTAGCTCATACGTGATGGAGCTGTGGTTTAAATCTAAGTGTAACACTCCTTGTCATTTTCTCTTTCCTTTATCAGCCAACAAACCTCAGCTTAAGCACCACCTTCTTTGAGGGAAACTACCTGCTCTACTCCCTACCCAAATTTGTTATTCTTTCTTTTATGCTGCCATGGGAGATTGCACATGGCATCATTATGGCATGCAGCATATTAACCTGTGATTATTTGTATGTTTTTCTCTATGCCAGAATTGAGCTTTGAGTAGCATGGTAGGCAGAATAATGCCTTCACAAGGAGGTCCACATCGTAATCTCTTCAATGTTACCTTACATTGAGACTTCAACGAAGCCGGTGTCACCACCTGCGGAGGTCTGTCCTGCAGACCCTGGCTTAAGGACGGATGAATAAAATGCACTCATACACACTAGAATACAGTGAATCCGAGTGGGCTAGGGATGGTCATCAGCTGCTTTCAGAGGGTGATCACAGCTAACTGACCAATACTCACTGCTCCTCTTCACATTTAATCAGTATAAATTTAGTAATAGGGGTTCTAAGTCAACACACTTGTGGATAATTAACATGGTTAAAAAAGTGGTTTTAAGAATGATAAAACATCTTGGTTTCAGGGCCCAGAAGAAACATCATTAACGGGTACTTCCCTTTTGACCTCCCACTGCAGAGGGCCATCCAGCACAAAGTTTACATTAGTAAACAAATTAGAGTAGGGACAAAGGAATGTGGGGTAAACAGACTTAACTGGGGAAGCTTTTATTATTCCTGTCATTTACCCTATGACTTAAAATTCTAACGTAAAAACTGGCTGCCTGCAGCCCATTCCATTAAAACCTTTTGGCCTTCCAAAAGCCTTGAGACTATAATCTTATAACTTTCCCTAATATTTCCCTAATATTTTGCCAGCCACACCAAGAGAATCCCAACATCACATGGCAAAAGGAATTCTGCCTCTGTGACTAATGTTAAGCACCTTAAGAGAGAGAAATTATCCGGAGTTATCCAGGTGATCCTACTAATCACATGGGTGGGACCTTAAAATTGGAGGACCCTTTTTGACTGTGGTAAGATGGAGATATGATAATGGAAGAATTACCAGAGAGATGAAACTTTGTTGGCCTTGAAGATGGAAGAAGGGACCCATGGACGAAGAAACAGAGGCTAACTTTGGAGGCTGAAAAAAAGCAAGGAAACCAATTTTCCCCAGGACCTCCCGAAAGGAACGTAGCCCTATTGACACTGATTTTAGTCCAATGAGAACCACTTTTGACCTTCAGCCTTCCATAAAGTTCTAGTAATATATTTGTGTTGTTTTAAGCTACTTAGTGTTAATTTGTTACAGAAGTAATAGGAAACTAAATGAGGTAGATTCCATGTCTTACTCACTGCTGCTTTTCCTATAGCTAGCAGAGTAAAGAGAAAGCACATAAAAGATGCTTGGAAATTGTTTCCTTGAGTGAATACATAAAAAATATACAACATTTCATATGATAAGTGTGTTGTAAGGAGAGGGCCACTCAATTAGAATATGGGTAAGAAAAATTATCTCCATCCTGCTTCTTACCTGAGCTAATGATAGCAAACTCTACTCTATTCCTTGACCCAATAGGTCATTATAATAAATACATAAAAAATGGGTAACAATAAATGATAACCCCAGAATAAGCTTTTATATCTTCCTAGCTGTGGATGCGAGATCATAAAAGGAGACCTCACCCATAGTTGCTACAATAATACAAATAACAATAATTTCCTGAATTAGTATAATAGTTGTCAAACTTTGGTTTACATTAGACTCACCTGAGACATTTATCTAACACTGCATATTACTGCTCTAACCTTTATAGATTCTGATTCAGCAGGTTGGGGATGGAGCCTAGCTGATTCTGCACACCATACTGCAATAGGACCCATATACAGAGAGAGACGGTGGTCAAGATAATCAGTGCCACACTCTTAATACTGCCTCCCCATTCCTGAGAGCTTCTCTGGGAAGTGATTCTCACTCTCTTCTTTGGTCTTGAAAGCAATTCTAACACTAAATTTTATTTCTCAATTAACGAGAGAGCAAAGGGGAGGGGAGTCTCTCTTCCACTATTTTTTTAAATGTATTTTTCATCATGAAAGTGTCTGGAGTTCAAGATAATCTAGGATCAAATACTTCATCAGAAATTCTCTATTAAATGAACAGGGCACCAGAACCATCAAATGCAAGAAGAATTTGTGAGAGGAGTTCACTGTAGCATCTTCAATTCACATATTATCATATTAGACAGAAGTTAATTTTGAGATAACTTGCCCTCTGGCACCCCACATTCCAAGGAATTTTTTTTTTAATCTTCCTTTTCTTTAGTTAGGCTAAAGAAAGAACTTCACACACACACACACACACACACACACACACACACATACACACACATATATATATCTATATATATATATCTATTTCTCAGGCCGCAGTGCATTGGCACAATCACAGTTCAGTTCAGCCTCGACTTCAGGGACTCAAGTGATTTTCTCAGCTCAGCCTCCTGAGTAGGTAGGGCTACAGGCATGTTCCACCACACCTGGCTAATTTTTTGCAGGTTTTTTTTTTTTTTTTTTTAATAGAGGAGGGTTTTTGCCATGTTGCCTAGGTTGGTCTCATACTCCTGGGCTCAAGCAATCTGCCCACCTGGGCCGCCCAAATTGCTGGGATTATAGGTGTGAGCCACTATGCCCAGCTGAGAACTTCAATATTTAACCAACAGCTGGAAATAAAAGGCAACAGTATGAATATGAGTTTCCAATCAACCATTTCTAAATGGTGCCTAATTTTTCCTTAACAATGTATCACATGCTAAAACTAAAAAGAAAATCGAAAATCCAGAAAAGTCCAAAGAAGAAAATGACAATTTCTGGCAGTTTCACTGCCTAAAGAAAGGCCATGGCTAATATTCGATTTGTTACTCTCAGTGCTTTGGCTATGCACCTTAGCTATTTGAGATCACACTGTATATACGATTTTATATCATGCTTTTTAAACATAATGTCATAGGATGTTCCTGCTACCATGTTGTCAATGTATTTTAGTAAGATTGTTTTTGTTAAATTATTTTTCTTGAAGAGAATTGAGAAATTCAGAAATCCTATGCATAGTCTAAAAAATAACTTCATGGGCAAAGTCCCCGAATGCTATTCTCGAAGAGGAGTAATTAGGTCTTCCCGGAGTGTCAGAGGCGCTGAGTCACCTGCAGCTACCGACTGCTAATCATATTAGACAGAAGTTAATTTCAAGATAACTTGCCCTCTGGCACCCCACATGTCAGGCAGGGCAGTGGATTCTTTATTTACAGTGGCATGTAAGTGAGCAATGCCATGTTAAGAAAATAATGTGCATTCCAGGTCTGCCATCCCCAAATTATTGTGAAGCTTTGTTGGAAAACACAGAATTCTAGAATGTTATAACCATAAATCACATTGTTGGGAAATGTCTTTCTCTAAAAGTTTATGGTTGTGTTGCAGTGCCGTTTTTCTTCCGGACTTGAATTTGACTGAATTTCACTTGTCATCACAAAGAAATATTTTATTTTCATTTTCAATTCAGTCATAAATTGCTGAAAATATTTTCTCAAGAATTAAATTAGAGTGTAATAACAGCACAACTGAGCAGTAGCAATGAGAAATACTCACTATATATTAAATATACATGGAAATACTTTGAAAAAATGATTACATTGCAAAACTGTCAACCTTGCAGCCATCTTGATGGCAAATTAAAATCATATGTGAATAGTTTAGTGTTTTGGGATCTGTTGCTGAAGGAGAAAACTTATTTCATTACCTCTTATGATGATGAAAAAGACTTACCAAGTTAGAGATGTGAGACCAAATTAAGAAGGCCAAGCTCTCCATCCTTTCACATCCTCTCATCTAAACCCACTAGATGTGACCATTTGTTCTGGTTCAGTTCACTTTTTTATGTACTTGCAGAGGCCTTAGTATAAGGTACTCTTTTCACTTCTCTAAACTGATAGCACAATCAAGAGTATATTTTTGTTTGGTCAATAGACTCAGAAAACAATATTGTTTACATAAGATTTCAATCAAAGGCAAGCGATTTGATTGAAAGTGACTGTGGTCATAAATATATTTGAGGTTTCTTGTTAATTTTTATTATGGTGGCATTAAAACACAAAGAGACACTGTATAATTTTTATAAAATATTGGTATAAGAGAGGTAACTTGCATTATTTATAAATGGTTAATAGACTGGCACGATGGATTGGATTTTACACTAAGAATACATTGCAAAATAGTACAAGGAGTACTGGGAATATGAGGAATAGTTTCTAGTTCCCACTCTGTTATTAATAAGCTATGTGAGCTTGAGGGCTTTACTTGCCTGTGTTGAAAAGAAAAATGCTAGAGAGAAAATTGCTAAAATATATTACTATGTACATGGTTGTCAAATAAGCTTTTTGAAATAAATAAGGTTAATACTTTGAGAAAATATAGGCTTGTGCCATATAATCAGAACCAAAAATGCAATGGTGATGAAAAAGTAAGCCAGTTTATCTCCAAATGGTGTCTGTAAGATATAAAGAAATCAAACATCATTTGCATAGTTTTGATCACAGAAGCAAAATATGGTTGCATGCCCTTGGAAGAGAACCAACTAACATGAGGGTTATCAGGAAGAACTGAAGCAGACTGCTAAACAAGGTAGCTCTTCAACATTCGACCATAACTCATGGTGTCATGGCAGGATGGTTAAATGTGACATAAGCCTAACTTGGTAAGGGAAGCAGCACTGTGGGACTGTCCTGAGAGCAGAACTCCCTGACAACTTGGATGGAATCAAAAGAAAAAGAACAAAAAAGTTTTTATGCCTATGTGTGAGAATTTCTGGAACACTTCAGCCGTGTTGCTTCTTCCATTCACTGGTCTTGTCAATGTAGTTGATAAATCATGTGCTTGCATAGTCTTGTTACATCACCTGTTCAACAGATTCACTTTGCTTTGAGCAGGATACAGTGAACTGGGAAAGCGAACTGCACAAATGCTTTGACCGGGGATTGTGTAGAACATCAGCAGCACTTTGAAGCAAAGACTTCAAAGTATTGCAGATCTTGGTTTGAGTTCTGTTTCCACTATTGATGAGCTGTGTGACCTTGAACAAATTTCATAATCTCTCTGAGCCTTAGCTTCCTCATCTGTATAATGAGGGTAATGATAATTTCTTGTGTCGAGGTGTTCTTAAATTACTATAAAGAAATACCTGAGACTGGGTAATTTACAAAGAGTTTTAATTGGTTCATGGTTCTACAGCCTTTGCAGGAAGAATTTATATACTCAGCTTGTGGGGAGGCCCCAGGAAGGTTAAAATCCTGGTGTAAGGTGAAGTGGGAGCTGGCATATCATGTGGTGAGAATGAGAGCAAGGTGTAGGGAAAGGCACCACACATCTTTCAACAAGCTTATCTTCTAAGAACTCCCTCACCATTGTGTGGACAGCACCAAGCCATGAGAGATCCACCTCCATGAGTGAAACACCCCCACCAGGCCCCACCTCCAACACTGGGGATCACATTTCAACATAAAATTTAGAGTGCACAATATCCACACTATATCCGTTCTATATCCTATAATTATTATACTTGAGGCAATTAGTAATTTGTCTAGGTTCACGAAGGTAGGCCTTGGTTGAGCTAAGGCTGGCTGACTTCATGTCTACGTTTCCAGAAGTCACCTAACCCACTCATGATTGCAGAGCTGGTCAGTAGTGAAATTGGCTGTGGCAGATGCTGCTACTCATCTACTGGATGTATGTTCTCCCTTGCCTTCTTTACTAAAGAATCATTCTTCCCCCACGGTAGAAATTTGGCCAGCTAAAAGTTCACCTTCCTATGCTTCCTTGGAACTTTGGTTATATATGTGACACAGTTCCGTCTGGTGTGATGTAATCAGAAATATACTGAGTGAGGTTTCCAATAAAGCTGGAGTTATCCTGACAAAAAGGGTCAGACTCAGTTTACACACACTCTTTTTTATGCTTAAACATGAAAATAATACCTGGAGGTAGAACAGCCATTTTTGCAACCACCTGAATACTAGAAAGAAAAAAGCCACATGCCAAAAACTGGCAGAAGGCATAGATGAAAGCAGGAAAGATCCTCGTGGAAAAACTGTACCAGCCATGGACTGTGAATTTCCAGACCTTTGTTAAAAATTCCCATTTGTTTAACTTACTATAGTCTAGTATCTGTTATACACAACTGAATCTCATGACAACTAATATGTTAGGATTTAAACCCCTAAGAACCTGTTCAGTACATTTTTTTTTTTTTTTTTTGGTGAATTCCCTAGAGATAAAGCTCTGCCCATAATATCTTTCATCTTGTCTACTTCTAATACTTACAGTGCTGCCCTTGGTCTTAACCATCATCAGGTCCTCAGGGAGCTCAGGATGATGTACGGTCAACACTGTGATTAAAGATTGGGAAATTGGGGCCTAGAGAGCGGTTAATAGCGGAGAAACAGAGGCTAGTACTCAGGAATTTTGATGTTCAGTTTTGTCTTCTTGTTACTAGTGCTATACCGGACCCTACCAGTGCTCACCATAAACATACTTGGTATCCAGGGAGAAGTAAATGCTTGGATGACAAAGGAAACATTTTTCTATTTTATCATTTTGCTCTGAACACTCTTGTTACTTGCTATGTAGGCAAGGCATGTACCTCAGTTTTCTGATCTGTGAGAGGTATAATAACTGTAATTATGTCACAGGGTTATTGGTGGGATCTAAGGATTTAATATATGTAAAGTTCTTAGAACAGTGCCTAGAATATAGTAAGTTGCAAAACAACAGCCCATAGAGCTGCAATCTTTATTATTGAGTTTGAATGTAAATCTTTTCAATTTATTGCTTTGAAAATCTTCACAGTGACTAAAGCAAAGATTTCGTAGTCAGATAGATATGCGTTCCAGATGCAGGTTTGTCACTTATGAATTGTGTGATATCAGGATAAGCACAGAAACTCTCCAAGTCTTGATTTCTTCCTCTGTAAAACAGGATAATTTTTGTAGCTACCTTACTGAATTGTCATAATTAACTGAGATAATTTATGTAAGCCCTCAACATAGTTTTTGCATTCATTAGAACATAGCTATTATGATTTACACTCTTTATCTTAATATAACTTAGATTTGGTGTGGGTTTTTTTTTCTGTTTGTTTATTCCTCTCTTAGCCTGTATCACCATCATTACTCGATTATAGACCATACTTGTGTTACAGGTACTTTTTTGAATTGCTTGGTAATTTTCCCTTTGCATGATGATTTTCCCTTTGTATGTGTCAACTTGACCAGGTTACTGTGCCCAGTTTGGTTAAGTACTAGTTTAGATGTTGTTGTGAAGGTAATTTGGAGGTATGATTAATATTTATAATCAGTTGGCATTAAATAAAGAAAATTTTCTTTGATAATGTGGGTGGACCTCATAAAATCAGTTGAAAGCCTTAAGAGCAAAAACAGGTTTCCTGGAGAAGAAGAAATTCTGCCTAACGGTATAAATACTGCCTGGATTTCCAGCCTGCTAGCCTGCCTTTTATTTTAGACTCAAGATTGCAATATCAAATCTTGAATGAGTTTCCAGCCTGCTGCCATGGCCTACAAATTTTAGACTTGCCAGTCCCCACAATTGTAAGCCAGTTCCTTAATACAAATTATATATGATTTGTATGAAAATATACATATATAATTGATTATTGGGTCTGTTTCTATGAAAAACTCTGATACATCTTCCCTCTTGCACAAAATTGGATCTTGGAAAAATAGCTAACCTCTGGTTGTTTTAGAAATTCTATTAAGAATAGTTTTGCATTCATTAGAACATAGTATTATGATTTACACTCTTTCTCTTAATTTAACTTAGATTTGTTGTGGTTTTTTTTTCTGTTTGTTTATTCCTACATAAAAATTTCTTAGGATACCAATATCCATGGCTAGGAAATCAAGCACTTTGTCCAGAAAGACGTGGATCACAGTTTCTGCTGTAACGAACAGATAAGTACGTTTTACTTTAGGCCCTGAGGATTTCCAGGAACTCTCCATATAATCCTTTGAAACTTAACTTCTGACTTGTATATTTCCACCTAATGTGAGATGATCAACTCTATGGGACAACTGGCTAATGTGCTTTTGTTTATGTTTTTGTTTTCTGTTCTGAAATCTAACCCTTGATTTTCCTTTCACAGTCAATTTTCTATTCCCTGCAGCCTTTCACTTCCCATTTACCATGCATCTTCCCCGACACCTCCTGGGAATTTCCACTCCAGTAGCTGTCTCTTTTCTTTTCCATCCCTCCTTGTGGCTGTCTTGTCATGCCTGTTTACTAATAATGAAAAGCATTTTACAAATCAGGCTGGGAGGAACCTCATGGCCATTGGACATAGCCCAGTGAAAGCTCAATGTAAGATCTCTACAATAAGCTCTCACAATATTGCATGACAAACCTTCTGTCAGAGATTTGTTAACAGTTTTCAGGTATGTGGGGAGGTTCAAAGGATTATATGGAGAGTTCCTGGAAATCCTCAGGGCCTAAAGTAAAGCGTACTTATCTGTTCGTTACAGCAGAAACCGTGATCTACCTCTTTTTGGACAAAGTGCTTGATTTCCTAGCCATGGATATTGGTATCCTAAGAAATTTTTATGTACTGTAGCAGGTGCCGCTCAGTGAAGCCAATTAATTAAACTAGTTTTCCAGCTGAAAAACTGATGCATTACCACTATTTCAGCAAAGCGCAAATTAGAAGCATATTGTGTCTGATGGCCTGGTCATCTCTTACTGTTGATTTTAATTTGCTAGAGAGGTTGGGGGAGAGGAAGAAACAAAACAAGAATTAAACCTGGGAAGAAATGTGGTGAGGGACTTGTGAGTGCTGAAGAAGCATTTATTGAACACTGACTATGTGCAAAATTAAATGCATTATTTACATCACTTCATTTAGGAGTGAGGTAGATTTTAGTATTACTCCAATTTTTAAAATAAGGAAATAGGCTCAGGGAGATTGAATTACTTTCCCAAGAACATACATCTATTTAGCGGCAAAGCTGGCAGGAAGAAACCTAGGCAATAGTAATAGTTACATTCTGACTCTCCATGCACTTAGCAGATTAAATTTCTGTGCCGACCTACTGACTTTTCCTATGTTCTCTTCGTAGCTACTTCCTTCATTTCTTCTGTAATGACCACACATCAGGAAGCCATGTTCTGTAGTCTTGATAATGGATTATACTGTGTAGATAACCCATTGTTTTTTGTCAATCCCAAGTGCTAAGATCTAGAATCACATCACAGGGATAGCAAGATGTGTGCATTTATAGCCTACCCATGGTGGCAAGGGCAGAATCTATCATAATGAAAGCATGAAGAAGGTTGCTATCTGGTTCCTCGGTTGCAATTGCAATTGATGAAGCTTAAGTCCTTTGAAATACAACTGTTTTGACCCCAGCTGCTCTGTAAATGATCCTGCCAGACTGATTTGAAGTAAAGAAATCTACTGTTCTCTGTTTGTAGGATATGGGAGTGCTAGAATGGAGTGGGGAGGTCAGAGGACCACTTAAGTGTCTATTGCTAGAATCCAGGTGTGACATTTGATGAGAGTTTAAACTGAGACAGAGGAAGTAGAGATGACAAGAAAGACTGAAAGATTCTGAAGAGTTAAAATGCACAAAATATGGAAAATAATTAAAAGTGGGAGGTGAGAAGGGGGGAAAATTATAGGATGAATGACTAATTTCTGGATTTTGAGACTAGTAGATACAGACTTCATTAACAGATGAAAGACACAAAAACAGGAGCAGACACTTCAGCTCTATCTTACAGAGCTCTCCTGGCAACCCATGGTAAGGTGGGATTCCAGGAGGAGGGAACAAAAAAGATGCATAGATAGACATGAGCAAGGCCTGTTTATATAATAGCAAATGAATTGGCGTAATTGAAGTGCAGAGTGCATGTTGAGGAGAAGTGTGAGATGAGGTTAGAGAGATAGGCAGTGACTAGATCAAGAAGACAATTTTAAACCATTTTAAGGATATTTTCCCCTTCATTCTTAGATAAAGTGGAGTATCATGAATAGCTTTTCAGCATGGAAATTAGTTGATTATAAAAATTTTCATTTTAGACAAATTATGATGCAGAGAATGGTATGGGAATGGCAGAATTATGAAGTGGAGGAACTGTTGAAGAAGTGCAGCCGATGTTAATTGGAACTAGAACAGTGGCAATGTGAATGAGAAAAATGGATCGAATAGAGAGGTATTTTCAAGATAGAATGGGCAAGACTTCCTCATGATTTAACTATGCTTATTGCTTAGGGAACTAAATTGATGTTGGTGTCATTTAATACATGAGACCCACAGTAGTAAGAACCGGTTTACTATACATTTGTGTGATTACTATTTTCTTGTTTCTATGATTGGCCCTATCTTCTGATTCACACTTATGCCTCACTGTCCACAATTGGCCACCAATTGTTCTTTGCTCTAGGTCCGTAGAGAATTATAAGTATTAATGGACCAAACTTCTGTAGGCCCTGCCACCCACTTGGGTCACTGGAAAGTTGGCTGTTTTGAGACGATGGACATTTGATTCCTTCTTCACTTTCCATTCAGTAATGACTATAGAGAGGAAAGAAAAAGCTAAGGTTAGATAGAATATCTAACATTAGGCCACGGATGTTCTGACTGACAGAGATCATTTTTGGTTTGCTCTGATAGTGTCCTATCTTTTTCAAAAACACAGATAAACTTTATATTTTTCTTTCTTATCTTTTAACACGTTCCTTCAGAACACACACATAGATACAGACAGGCAGACAGACACACACACATTATACTCCACCCCTTCTATTCTTCTCATTATTCTTTTTTTTTTCTTTGCGACAGAGTCTCACACTGTTGCCAGACTGGAGTGCAGTGGCGTGATCTCAGCTCACTGCAACCTCTGCCTCTCAGGTTCAAGCTATTCTCTTGCCTCAGCCTCCCTAGTAGCTGGGAATACAGGCATGTGCCACCACACCCAGCTTTTATATTTTTAGTAGAGATGGAGTTTCACCATATTGGCCAGGATGGTCTTGATCTCTTGACCTCATGATCCACCCACTCCACCTCCCAAAGTGCTGGGATTACAGGCATAAGCCACTGCACGCAGACTCTTCTCATTAGTCTTTCCTTTCCTGAATATATCCTTCATTATCTAACTTCCAGGACTTTGCTAAAGCTCTCCTTCTGTCTGAAATACCATCCCCTCCTCATTTCTCCTTACCAAATCTTATCCATGAGATTGGATAACGCTAACCTCAGATCATACTTGCTCTAAGAATCTGTCTTATAGCAATTTGTTTAAACATCCTTTATAGCATTTACCACAATGTTCTCATTCATTTGTTTGTAGGCATATCTACCTTGGTAGTTTTGTAGCTAATAGAAGACAACAGCCAAGTTGAATACATCTGCGCACTTAAGAACTAGTGGCATTTAATAAAGTATGACATTCAATTTATTATCTCCCAAATGACCTGGCATAATAAAAACACATATTAAGTGTACAATAATTTTTGATTATGTGATATTTCCCTTTTATTTTTATCACATTGGAGAAATATTTTATTTCCAAAAACTTATTAGTATTCATTTATTTGTTTATTTTTCTCAGATAATGGCAAATGCATCGAACTCTTCCTTAGCACATACTCAGTGCTATAGTTAATACTGACAGGTTTAAGTATCTATTATAAAGAAATATACAATGAACTCCCCTGCTTGGAATCAAGTCCAAATGTAACTATTTGTTTAAAGGTAGTAAAAGGAAAAAGTCCTTGATAAGGAGTGAAAATATATATACATTTGTTTTAACACACTTAGCTCTCTTATCTTCTATTTTTGTTATACTTAACAATGACCAAACAAAAACCGACACAGAAAAGTGTGTGTGTGTCTGTGTGTGTGTGTGTATGTGTGATGTTGGCTTAAGGGTTAGACTAGGATTCTAATTCCCCCTTGCCATTAACATGTTGTTTTGATTTTATTCATGAAAAATGGGGTTCTATAACTTGTCTCACTCCCGAATCTGTGTTGTGACATTAACAATTCTAATCTCACTGTGTCTCTGATATAAAGTTGTTTATTAAACATTTTATTTATTTTTATTTTTTTATTTTTATTTTTTTTATATATATTATTGCACTTTAGGGTCTGGGGTACATGTGAAGAACATGCAAGATTGTTGCATAGGTACATACATGGCAATGTGGTTTGCTGCCTTCCTCCCCATCACCTATATCTGACATTTCTCCCCATGTTATCCCTCCCCAACTCCCCACTCCCTGCTGTCCCTCCCCTAGTTCTCCCGTCACAGACCCCAGTGTGTGATGCTCCCCTCCCTGTGTCCATGTGTTCTCATTGTTCAACACCCGCCTATGAATGAGAACATGCGGTGTTTGATTTTCTGATCCTGTGTCAGTTTGCTGAGAATGATGGTTTCCAGGTTCATCCATGTCCCTACAAAGGAAAGTTTATAATCCTCTCCAACATTTTGTCTCTTCTATTCCTTGCCATCCACTTTTTGAGTTTCCAATAAAAAATGAATGCCTGAGAGTGAAGATGGAGTGCTCTTTTCCTAATTGCTTTGCAATGTAAACGGCACAGACATAGGGATGTCAACTGGACATAAAGTGTTACCATGATTACCTCTCACTTTTCATTTAATTTAAGTATTTGTTTCTTTTTACTCCCTTATTTTTGAAGCATCCCACAGAAAAAATGTTTAAAAACACCTAAGAACCCTGGGTAGGAAGATTGGACTACTTGGAGAAGCCCATTCAAATAGTGAACAACTTTCCTTACTCATTACCATTGGGCTGATAAATATAGGTAATTCACTGTTGTGTGGAGAAAAAGGCTATCTGAACTTTATTTCACACACCTCCCTGTTACAGGTGTAGAATGATCTAGTGCCACTTTAGTATGCAAACAGACAACCTATTGTGTTTTTATAAACTGATCATCTAACAGATTTTGATAAATTAACACCACCTATTAGTAACAGAAATACTGAATGTTGAATATGTTTATGCTACTGAATAAGTCATTAAGTATATCTTTTATGCTAATGCTAATGTGAATTTTGAACTAGCTCTCACCAAGAACAATTATTTGTTCTTTTTTTCAGTTTTTACAACTTGCCTCCAAGTGATGCTTCACTTCAAAGTGAACCATATAAGTTTAAAGAGTTAGAAAGACTGCCTAATTTTATTAATTTTAATAAAATGAAAATGAGTTAGAAAACAATTTCTAATCCCATAGCTCTTGGATAATTAAATTTATGTCAAACAATTAAGTATCATTTAGAATTTAAGCCACAAGCAAATGTATTCAGACTCACAACAGTGATGCCTGTACCCCATGCTTTAAGATAATGGTGACAATTTAGGAATGACACCACTTGCAGAGGCCTTGCATTGTAAATGTTTAAGTGGGTATATTTGACTGAAAAAGTTAATATATCATGAAAATTCTGCATGAGAGGGTAGATCATTATTTTTCTGAAAATCATGAAATAGTTTGGATACTCTTCCTTGCCCAAACCTTATGTTAAAACGTAATCCCCAATGTTGGAGTTGGGGTCTGCAGGAAGACATTTGGGTCATTGGGGAGGATCCTTCATGGCTTGGTGCTATCCTCACGATAGTGAGTGAGTTCACTTCATTCAAGATCTGGACGTTAAAAATGTGGAGCACCTCCTCCCTGACTTGCTCTTACTTTTGCCGTGGATGTCTCTCCACTTTTGCCTTTCACCATTATTGTAAGCTTCCTGAGGCCTCCCTAAAGTTGAGCTCATGCCAGAGCCATGCTTCCTGTGCAGCCTGCAGAACTGTGAGCCAATTAAATCTCTTTCCTTTATAAATTATCCAGCCTCAGATTTTTTTTTTTTTTTTTTTTTTTGATGGAGTTTCACTCTTTCACCCAGGCTGGAGTAAAGTGACATGATCTTGGCTTTCCGCAACCTCTGCCTCCCAGGTTCACAAGATTCTCCTGCCTCAGCCTCTTGTGTAGCTGAGATTATAGGCACCCGCCACCACATCCAGATAATTTTTCTATTTTTTAGTAAGAACGGAGTTTCACCATGTTGGCCAGGCTGGTCTCAAACTCTTGACCTCAGGTGACCCACCTGCCTCAGCCTCCCAAAGTGCTAGGATTACAGGCATGAGCCATCACCCCTGACCTTAGATATTTCTTCATAGTGGTGCAAGAACAGCCTAATACAAACCAATAAAGGTAGTTGTGACTGGAACCTTTACATACAAGGCTGTAAGAAATTCTCTGGAATTTTAGGTATCATGGAAGTGCCTTCACAGAAAAATGACTTAATGTTGTTCAAATAGTTGTAAAATATTATCCTCATGATGAACCACATGGCACAGAACAGAATATATATTTTAATTTTATTTTGACAAACTTTCAATTTTGAGTTTTATTCCATATATGAGAACAATTTCGAGTATTCCTAACCTAATTTGTAGTAATACTACTCTTTAGGAGGCCGAGGTGAGTGGATCACTTGATGTCAGGAGTTTAAGACCAGCCGGTCCAACATGGTGAAACCATGTCTCTACTAAAAGTACAAAAATTAGCCGAGTGTGGTGGTGGGTGCCTGTAATCCCAGCTACTCATGAGGCTGAGGCAGGAGAATCGCTTGAACAAGGGAGGCAGAGGTTGCAGGGAGCCAAGACAGTGCCATGGCACTCCATCCTGGGTGACAGAGCAAGACTCCGTCTCAAAAACAAAAACAAACAAAAAAAAGGTTTCCAAGTAGTGGCAGTATTTGAGTATATGTAGGGTGAAATATGAAAGGACACAAAAATGTAGTAGCCAATTTAACAAGTATGGGGCAATTTTTGCATATTCAAATGCTTAAGCTTCAGCTATAAAAATTTGAGTCATATAGATGACAGCAATCACTACTTTTAAAGGGAGTACTGATTGCAGCCTGGGGACTCATGGTATAGTCTGTGGTGCACCACTTGAGATTGCTGCAAGAACAGCCCCTAGCAGAATATATCAGAAGAAAAACCTTCTTTAGGTGGTTCAGAGAAAAAACACTGCATGAGTAGGGCTGGAAAATAGCAGAAAAAAAAATGATGCTGTTTTCCTCAAGAGGCATGATTGAAAAGTCACATGTGATCAGACAATATAAAGTTAGCTCAGAAATAGATCAACTTTGCCAAGACAAGGAACTTCTCACCCTGCTACTTAAGAGAGAGTTGGTGGAGAATATTATTGTCCAAATTCTAGGTTCTACAGAAAGGACCTAGATTGAGACAAGGTAGTGGAAAGGTGAGTATTTGCAAAGGTGGTAGATTCTACCTTTCCAATTTTGTGAAGGGCAAATAATACAATTTGGCTAGAAAATTAAAGGAATCCAAATATTTTACTGCTGAGGGTTAGTATATTGGGGTTTGCTGAATAAAAAAAAAGGACATTCGAATCGTTTTATATATGTTTGTCAAAATAGTGGGGATAGTAGTCTCAAAGGTAAATATTTTTATCAGTTAATTAGAATGGGGACTTTTAGTTTTTAATGCTAGGAAAGGTTAAAACATCAAAAACTGTTCAATGGGATAGTAGAACATGGGAAGGAGGGAATGTACATATTTGTTGCCCATTTAAGTCTTCCCTTGCCATTTTTGAAAGTGATTCCAGTGCAGAGAACTAAAAGATATATGCATCGTACCTTTGAGAACTTCATGGTTTTGCTCCTTTCCCTCCCTCCCTCCCTCCCTCCCTCCATCCTTCCTTCCTTCCTTCCTTCATTGCTCCATTCATTCCTTCCCTATTTTTTAAATCATAACCAACTCAGGGAATCAGAGTTGTTTGAAAAATCCGTAAGACGTCATCGAAAGTGTAGTGCTTCTTGCAAAGAAGAAACTCAATATTATTAGTTTTCTTTCCCTGTACTCACTCACCTCCCTTCACTTATCATCTAGGAGTACCTCCTCTTATGTTTCCTGCGTCTTCATTACCTGGCTGACATGAAGAGATTTGCACCAAGGTATAATATATCCAAACTAAAATCCAATTTCCTGTGGCAGGCTCTCTGTGTGTCTAGATTTTTCTTCGACTGCCCGTGTTTCTGTATCTGTGTGTTTTAAGGATTATTTTCATGAGGGAATTCGTAACTACTTTTTATCTTCTCTAGTAACAAACAGTGAGTTTGTTCATTTGTTTGATGCACATTTATTAAGGTACTCTATGTCATATATCATTCTAGATGATGAGAATACAAAGATGAACAAATTGGATCCCCACCAGTGGAGAGCTGGGTCTTGTGAAAGTATAAATAAATTTCTTTCTAATATTGCCTTTGCAAGCCAGTATTTACTTTTTTACAGTTGGCATCCTGAAAATCTTGGTGTTTTAGCTTGACGTGAAAGAGTTTTGCTCAACAGTCAACAAAACCATGTATAACCATGGAATCCTAAAAATTGCTTAAAAGCATCATAACAATGTTTTTATTTTAATTTTTTACCAAAATGAGATTGTGGGCATTTCTTCAAATGGAAGGCAGAAAATAATTCAATATCTAAATTTCAGAGGCCCAGAATTTTAATTAGTTACAAACCAAAATGTCTCTTTTTCAATATTAGTCCTTATAAATTTTTGGGTCTTTTGCTTCCAAAATATTGGCAGAGTTTAATTATGAACTCATTTGAAACATTAAGAACTTGACATTTCATGTATTAGAAATTCACCTTGGGTCTTTGAACTTAACGAAATATGATTATATCAATCTAAAGAGAACTCATGAATTACTCAAATTGAAACACATGGGTAATAAAACAAGACTCTTAATAATAGCTACTATATTTGCATTATATGTCAGATGCCATCCTTGGTGTATATTATCCCATTTAGCTATCACATTATGCCCACAAGATAGCCTAGTTTTTCAGATTAAAGTAGTTTTGAAGAAAATTTGTTCAATTAGTCTAATTTATCACTGGAAAGTCATTTAATTCTACATTATACCTTATGTAATTATGACCATATTATTGATATTGATCTATATTTAAAGGTAATAGAAAATTTTATGCACCACATGGAAAAATGTCATTTGGTTTTTTTAAAATTTTCATGGTACATAAAATAGCTACTCAGGAATCTATGGAGTCACCATAAATTAAATACCTAAACAGAAAAATTTTATAGAGTTAATATATGGAACTTTTTTCAGTGAATTGCATGACAAGGTAAAGTAGCAGGTCTAAACACAAAGAACAATCAAAGACATCTTAATAACTCTAATATGACATGAATTATCTGTGGTTTCTGTTAGTGACAAAGTCATAGCTGCTTTTAGTGCTGTTGGCTTATATTTATAATGGAAAGTAAGTCTGAATTTTTATTAAAGCCTAGTGAAAATAAGTATGGAATTGTTCCCACCTAAGTTTATAGCCATCAGGTAACAAACACCCGTTCTAACAGAAGCCATTGCACTGAGGTTACGTCAGGGAGGAGCTGGGAAAGAGCGCAATCTTGGAGCTCACTGAGGGTGATCTAGAGGCCTGAGTGAACTGCCTCAGAAAAAAGCACAGACACATGGCAGCTTGATGACATCGAGCTTATCCATTAACAAATGTAAGCTTTTTCAAAGATGGATAGAAACTTTGCATCATGGTTTTTTGTGTTTAGGGTCACTATACTTGAGATACTAGTAGCATTCTAATATTCTGTTGTCTTTCTTATTTCCAGTATGGGATTATACACACTTCATTTTTATATGTAGATATTGATACATACTATCAATGTGAATTGAAAATATTGAACAATATCAATTTATTTTCATAAATTTTGAAAATAGATTTTTTATTTTGCCTCCAAATCCACATTTATTTACAAAAATAGAAGACATCATAAATAATTTAGCTTTCACATACCTTTTCCTGTAAGTTCTTAGTTATATATTTAACATGCTGAGCCGAAGTGTTACTGGTGACACTTATATTTGCAACAGCTGAGATTTTTGTTCAAGACATGTAATTTCCATGATTTTGGATAGGCACTCTTTTGTAAACTTGCCATCTGTATGTTTTTATGCTTGTGATTTTTCTTTTCACTTAACTGTATTTCACAGTGGCATTACTTATTTCATTGGCATTTTTTTAAAGCTAAAATTTCAGTTTCCTTTTTCAGTTTATTAAGTTTTTCATCATGTATCTTTTCTATATGCTGGTCTTACTTTTTTAACCATGGTTTGTTTCTGATGATGTCTTAAGCCGTATTCTTTCAACACAAATAGGCTTTATTTTCATAGTCAACACTTAAGCCCAGAACCCTCTAGCTCTGCTATTTTCAACATAAGGCTTACATCCTGTGATCTATGACAACTTCTCCACATCTGAGTTCATTCTCTAGGGCTGCTGTAACACATTACCGCAATAGCCTAAAACAATTGAAATTTAAACTGTCATAGTTCTGGGGGCCAGAAAGTCTGAAATTCAGATGTGTGCAGGGCCATGGTTTTTCTGAAATCTCCAGGGAAGAAAACTTTCTTAAATCCTCCTAGCTTTTGGTGGTTGTCAGCAATCTTTGGTGTTCCCTGGCATGCAGCTGCTTTCACTCCAGTCTATGACTCAAGCATCACCTGGCCACCTTCCTGAATCTGCATTCAGATTTCCCTCTTAATGAAGAAAACACCAGTCTTTGGATTAGGGACAACCCTAATCCAATATTACCTCATTCTGACTTGATTACATGTGCAAAGACACTATTTCCTAATAAGGGCACATTCACAAGTACCAGGAGATAGAATTTAACTATGTCTTATATTCATTAATACATTATTGAAATGAACATTAAATAACATAAAATTAAATACTTTAAAGAAAAAAAATTAGTGGCATTTAGTACATTCATGATGTTGTATGACCATCACTTCTGTCTAGTTCAAAAACATTTCCATCACTTCAAAATAAAACCTCTAACTCATTAAGCAGTTTTTCCCATTGTCTCCTCTTGCCAGCCCCTGGCAAGTGGCAATCTATGTTCTGTCTCTATGGATTGACCTATTCTGGATATTTCATATAAAACATATTATACAAAATGTGACTTTTTGCAATAGAAGCTGTTCTTTCAACATTATGTTTTCAAGGTCCATTCATATAATTACCTGTATTAATACTTCATTTTTATGGCTAAATAATATTCATTGTGTGGGTATACCACATTTTGCTTATCGATTTATCTGTTGATGAACATTTGAGCTCTTTCTTTCTACCTCTTTACTCTTGTAAATAGTGTTGCTATGAACATATATGTACATGTATTTGCTTGAGTTCAGATTTTCTATGTATTTGACTATATAGCTAGGAGTGGACTACAGGGTTACATGGTATTTCTATATTTTTCTTTTTGATGAACCACCAAACTGTTTACCACAGTGGCTGAATAATTTTGTACTCTCACCAGCAATAAACTAGAATTTCAGTTTTTCCACATCTTTTGAACACTCAATATGTTCTCTTTTTATTATGATTATTATAGCCATACTGGTGGATATGCAGTAGAATCTCTTTGTGCATGTTCCTAATGACTAATGATACTAAGAATCTTTTCATGTCCTTGTTGACCATTTGTATATGTTCTATGGATCAATGTCTATTTAGATCCTTTGTCTATTTTAAAAATTGGATTGTCTCTTTTTAATTCACCTGTAGGAGTTCTTCATATATTATGGATACTAGACCCTTATCAGATATGGGATTGCAATTCTATTTTATTTTGTGTGTTGTCTTTTTCTCTCTTGATAATGATCTTTGATACCCCAAGATTGTTCATTTTGATGAAATTCAATTTATCTGGTTTTTGTGTGTGCCTCTTTTGTTTTTTATGTCATATCTAACAATCTAATGCCAAATCCAAGGTAATGAAGATTTATTTAACCTGGAATTTTCTTCTAAGAATATATCTTTTTGGAGAGACATAATTCAACCCACAATGTAAGCCAAACATGATATCTTAATTTGAGCTAGTGACAAAGAGCAGTGTATTAGTCTGTTTTTAAGCTGCTGATAAAGACATGCCTGAGAATGGGAATCAAAAGAGGTTTAATTGGACTTACAGTTCCACATGGCTGGGGAGGCCTCAGAATCGTGGTAGAAGGCAAAAGGCACTTCCTACATGGTGGCAGCAAGAGAAATAAGGAAAAAGCAAAAGCAGAATCCCCTGATAAATCCATCAGATCTACTGAGACTTATTCACTATTGTGAGAATAACACAGAAAAGACTAGCCCCTATGATTCAATTACCTCCACCTAGGTCCCTCCCAAAACATGTGGGAATTCTGGGAAATACAATTCAAGTTGAGCTTTGAATGAGGACACAGCCAAACCATATCATTCTGCCTTGGTCCCTCCAAATCTCATGTCCTCATATTTCAAAACCAATCATGCCATCCAAACCTATCCCCAAAGTCTTAACTCATCTCACCATTAAACCAGAGGTCCACCATTCAAAGTCTCATTTGAGACAAGGCAAGTCAGTTCCACCTATGAGCCTGTAAAACTAAAAACAAGCTAGTTACTTCCTAGATACAATGGGGTATAGGTATTGGGTAAATACTGCCATTCCAAATGGGAAAAATTGGCAAAAGAAAGTGGTTACAGGGCCCATGCATGTCCTAAATCCAGTGGGGCAGTTAAATTTTAAAGCTCCAAAATGCTCTCCTTTGATGCCAAGTCTCACGTCCAAGTCACGCTAATGCAAGAGGTGAGTTTGCATGGTCTTCGGCAGCTCAACCCTTGTGACTTTGCAGGGTTCAACCTCTCTCATGGCTACTTTCATGGGCTGGTGTTGAGAGTATCTGACTTTTCCAGGCACACAGTACAACATGTCAGTGGATCTACCATTCTGAGACCTGGAGGATGGTGGCCCTCTTCTCAGAGCTCCAGTAGGCAGTGCCCCAGTAGGGACTCTGTGTGGGGGGCTCTGACCCCACATTTCCCTTCTGCATTGCCCTAGCAGAAGTTCTCCATGAAGGCCTCAACCCTGTAGCAAACTCTTGCCTGGACATCCAGACGTTTTCATACATCTTCTGAATTATTGGTGGTTCCCAAACCTCAGTTCTTTAGTTCTGTGCACCTATAGTCTCAACACCATGTGGAAGCTGCCAGGGCTTAAAGCTTCCACCCTCTGAAGCAACAGCCCAAACTTTATGTTGGCCCCTTTCAACCATGGCTGGAGCATCTGGGACACAGGGCACCAAGTTCCTAGACTGCACACAGCATGGGGACCCTGAGTCTGACCCATGAAACCACTTTACCCTCTGGGCTTCCAGGCCTGATCGGAGGATGCTGTGAAGTTCTCTGACATGGGATAGAGACATTTTCAACATGGTCTTGGGGATTAACATTAGGCTCCTTGATTCTTACGCAAATTTCTGTAGCTGGCTTGAGTTTCTCCACAGAAAATGAGTTTTTCTTTTCTATCGTGTAGTCAGGCTGCAAATTTTCCAAACTTTTATTCTCTATTTCTGTTATAAAACTGAATGCCTTTAACTACCCAAGTCACCTCTTGAATGATTTGCTGCTTATAAACTTCTGGCAGATACCCTAAATCATCATTCTCAAGTTCAAAGTTCTACAGATCTCTAGGGCAGGGACAAAATGCTACCAGTCTCTGCTGAAACATAGCAAGAGTCACCTTTGCTCCAGTTCCCAACAAGTTCCTTATTTCCATCTGAGACCACCTCAGCTGGACCTTATTCATATCACTATCAGCATTTTGGCCAAAGCCATTCAACAGATCTCTAGGAAGTTCCAAACTTTTCCACATTTTTCAGTCTTCTTCTGAGTGCTCCAAATTGTTCCAACCTCTGCTTGTTACCTAGTTCCAAAGTCAGTTCAACATTTTTGGGTATTTTTTCATCAACACCCCACTCTACTGGTACCAATTTACTATATGAGTCCATTTTCAAACTGCTGATTGTGGTAACAGAGTGAGTTGGAAGGAATCTGTCACACACTGAACTCCAAATTAAAGAGTCCTTTTATTAGCTGGCGACTGAGAGATGGCTAATGCTCAAACTTCTCTCAGCCCCGAGGAAGAAACTTGATTATTTTTTATACCTTAATTTAGGTAGATGAGGGAGTACATAGCTGAAGTGGAATTTTACAGAAGCAGAAAAGCAGGTTAGAGGAAAGGGCTGTGGACACAAGTGTTTTCCATACAATCACCAAGAAGGGGGGTGATCAGGCTTCTGCTACACAATGATCAAAGGGAAATTTTTTTTCTTGCAATAGCAAGGGGAGTATGCCAAGCGGGATGCGGTTACAATGGTTACAAGTGCTAGGAACAGTACACTTCAACACTTCTAAGTGCAGCATGACCAAGTTGTGCACTCAGAGTGGCTGTGGTAGGGACGGGGAAGCTAGGCTGGGGTTTACAGCTAAGATGGAGTCAGTGATGCTAGCTCAGGGTAGGTTATTACATAATAAAGACATACCCAAGACTGGGAAGAAAAAGAAGTTTAATTGGACTTACAGTTCCGCATGGCTGGGGAGGCCTCAGAATCATGGGGGAAGTGAAAAGGTACTTCTTACTTGTGGCAGCAAGAGAAAATGTAAAAGAAGAAAAGCAGAAATGCCTGACAAATCCATCAGATCTTGTGAGACTTATTCACTATCAAGAGAATAACATGGGAAAGACTGGCCCCCATGATTCAATCACCAACCCCTAGATCCCGCCCACAACATGTAGGAATTCAGGGAGATAACATTCAAGTTGAGATGTGAATGGGGATATAGCCAAACCATATCAAATGGGGACATGTAAAAAGAGAGGGTACATTCTATGTCTTGCTGTGTGTTATCCAGAATAAAACATCACTTACTGCTCTTAATCCATTGGCTGGTACTTAATTTTACTTTATAGTCAAATTCAAGAAAAGATAGGGTGGGTAAAGTATAGTTTAGCTTTATGCCCGTAAGATCAACAAAGTTCTATTACTGTGAGAATAAGTGTACTTGGGAAACTAGCTATCTTTGCCACAGTTGAATAAATGTTTTGGGGTTATACTTTTTACATTTAATATTTTGTAGACAATACCCTGTTATAAGATGAAGGTTCCTGTGCACAGCTTTGGGGCCAACGTAAGCTCCCCTCTCTTGTTTTATTTGTCTGGATGACTAAAGAATAACTGTTTATTCTTTGAAATTAAACAACCAGACTATCTAAATTTTAACGATTTTGTATCCAATCTTTTAAAGTGTACTGTGACATTTTAATCTGCAGATTCTGAATTATTTTTATAATGCTTTTAATTTCATTTTCATTTCCATTTCCAGTTGGGGAGTCTACTTTTGGAACAACAATTATATTTGGTTTTCGTCTGTGGACTGCTCAGTTACTTGGTGTTTCTACATTACTTATTAGTTCAGTAGAAATAGTGTTTTAATCCCTCAATTGTTTCCTTGACTTTGCACTATTCCTTTCAATTTGAAATTTCACTTTGATGTCATATTATCTCATTTTTTATTTCTTGTTTTATTAAATTGCATTCTATTTATTCAATATATTGCTGAACATTTTCTGGATAAATTATTTCTTGTATTTCCTTTTTAACAAAATATCTGTTTGCTTGTTTTGTTTTTTCCATTTTTACTACACCCTCAATCAAAGAAGTTTTACATTGATGTCTTAACATATTAAAAAAAAAACTCTATTTAAAGTGGAGAGCTCTAAGTAGACTGTATTTTTTTCTCCATTGGACCCTTTAGGCCAAGTAGAGAAATCCAGCAATAAAAGGCAGATGTATGTATATTAACAGTCTATTTCTGTTGCTATATTTTAAATGGATTCATCTTGACTCCCATTTTATCGTGTTGGAATTTTTTTTTCCTTTATGGGGAGACACCATGTGAGAGCTAACTCTCCGCTCATCTAGAGGAATGAGTAAGTATGGGGAAAAAATGCTATCACCTATGTCTATGGGCAGAACTGGTTACCAGACTTAAAATTTACCTTGTCCTTTAAGGCCTTGTTATGTGCCCTGTAACTTTTCCTAGTTTATTTTCTTCTTTTGCATTTTTATCTTAAGGCACATTTCTACTACTTCAAAATGAGTGCAAAATGGTAGGTTGAAGGGGGCTTTGGGTTATGAACTCATTGCATTGAGAGTAGACATTAATTGTTAATGGCTCATTGCTCATTCAGATGTCATTTCCGCCAACTCCCACTCCTTTGGGTTTTATTTTCTTCTTGGTCTTCTGTTTGACTACATTTCCTTTTATTGTTGGCAATAATTAAGTCTGAACCTTTGCAATCCTAATTTTTCTCTTCAACTATCCTCCCAGCATGAAATTGAGAGCCACAGCAAATTCCAGCAATATTTCTGGACCGTGGTTAGAGGAGGAAGGTAACAGGATTGGGCTTTTTAAGTAATGGAACTTTCTGTACATCGAACCAGATTTGGTGACACCTTCTTCCTTTTAGACACACTCTGAATTGGGAGTAGGTTGTGACATTTCTCAGGTTTATGTTTTCTCGCCTGTCTTCCTGGAATGTTTCTATAGAGGGCAGATGATATGGTTAGGCTTTGTGTACCCACTCAAATTTCATCTTGAACTGTAATGCCCATAATCTCCACGTGTCAAGGGAGAGGCAAGGTGGAGGTAATTGAATCATGGGGATGCTTTCACCTATGCTGTTCTCATGATAGTGAGTGAGTTCTCATGAGATCTCCTGGTTTTATAAGGGGTTCTTCCCCACTTTACTCTATACTTCTTCTTCCTGCCACCTTGTAAAGAAGTTGCCTTGCTTCCCCTTCACCATCTGCTGTGATTGTAGGTTTCCTGAGGCCTCCCCAGCCATGCTGAAATGTGAGTCAATTAAACCCTTTTTTTAATAAATTGCCCAGTCTCCAGCAGTTCTTTGTAGCAGGGTGAAAATGGACACATACAGTAAATTGGTACCACAGAGAGTGGGGTGCTGTTCTAAAGATACCCAAACTTGTGAGAGTGACTATGGAACTGGGTAACAGACAGAGACTGGAATAGTTTGGAGGGCTCAGAAGAAGCCAGGAAGATGTGAGAAAGTTTGGAACTTCCTAAACTTGTTGAATGATTTTAACAGAAAAAGCTAATAATGATGTGGGCAATGAAGTCCAGGCTGAGATGGTCTCAGATGGAAATAAGAAACTTCTTAGGAACTGGAGCAAAGGTCACTCTTTCTATGCTTTAGCAAAGAGCCTGGTAGCATTTTGCCCCTGCTCTAAAGATCTGGGGAACTTTGAATGTGAGGTAGATAATTTAGGTTATCTGGTAGAAGGAATATCCAAGACGAAGCATTCAAGAGAAAGCAGAGAATAAAAGTTTGAAAAATTTGTAGGCTGCTAAGGCATTAAAAAAGAGAAAACCATTTTCTGGGGAGAAATTCAAGCCAACTGCAGAAATTTGCATCAGTGAAAAGAAGCCAAATGTTAATCACCAAGACAATGGGGAAAATGTCTCCAGGGCATGTCAGAGGTCTTCCTGGCAGCCCCACCCATCACAGGCCCAAAGGCCTGGAGAAAAAATGGTTTCCTGGGCCAGGTCCAGGGCCTTGCTGCTTTGTGGAGTCTGGGACTTGGTGGCCTGCATTCCACCTGTGGCTAAAAGGGGCCAATGTATAGATCAGGCTGTTGCTTCTGAGGGTTCAAGCCCTAAGCCTTGGTGACTTACTCATGGTGTTTGGTCTGTGGGTGTAGACAAGTCAAGAACTGAGGTTTGAGAGCCTCCACCTAGATTTCATAGTATGTATGGGAATGCCTGGATGTCCTGGAAAAAGTTTGCTACAGGGTCAGATCCCCCATGGAGAACCTTTGCTAGGGCAGGCAGATGGGAAATATAGGGTTGGAGTCTCCACAGCGTCCTCACTGGGGCACTGCCTAGTGGAACTGTGAGAAGAGGGCTACCATCCTGCAGACCCAAGAATGGTAGATACACTGACAGTTGAGGCCGGGCGTGGTGGCTTATGCCTGTAATCCTAGCACTTTGGGAGGCCAAGGTGGGTGGATCACCTGAGGTCAGGAATTCAAGATACACTGACAGTTTACACTATGCACCAAGAAAAGCTGTAGATGCTCAACACCCACCTGTGAAAGCAGCCAGGTGGGGCCTGCACCCTGCAAAGCCACAGAGGCAGAGCTGCTCAAGGCCATGGGAGCATCCCCCAGCTGGGCTCATGACCTGGATATGAGAACTGGAGTCATTATGGAGCTTTAAGATTTGACTGCCCTGTTGGATTTTGGCTTGCATGAGGCCTGTAGCCCTTTCATTTTGACCATTATTTCCCATTTGGAATGAGTGTGTTTACCCAATGCCTGTAACCTCATTTTATCAAGGAAGTAACTAACTAACTTGCTTTTGATTTTAGAGGCTTATAGGTGGAAGGGATTTGCCCTGGTCTCAGATGAAACTTTGGACTTTTGGGTTAATGCTGGAATGAAGTAAGACTTCAGGGGACTATTGGGAAGGCATGACTAGTTTTAAAATTGAAAAGGGACATGAGATTTGGGAGGGGCCCAGGGCAGAATGGTATGGTTAGGCTTTGTGTCCCCACCCAAATAAAATCCCCATAGTCCCCATGTAACAAGGGAGAAACCAGTTGGGTGGAACTGAATCATCTGGGCAGTTTCCCTCATGCTATTCTCATGATAGTGAGTGAGTTCTTCTGAGATCTGATGATTTTATAAGGGATTTTTCCCTGCTTTGCTTGGCACTTCTCTCTTATGCTGCAATATATGCTGCAATATGGAGGACATGTTTGCTTCCTCTTCTGCCATGATTGTAAGTTTCTTTAGACCTCTCCAGCTGTGCAGATCTGTGAGTTAATTAAACCTGTTTTCTTTATAAATTAGCCAGTTTGGGCAGTTCTTTGTAGCAGTGTGAAAACAGACTAATGCAGTAGATTTGAGCTCTGTGGACCTTCACCAGGCTGAGTGGTGCACATTCTTGAAAACTTTCTTTTTTTGACTGATCCTTAACCTTTGCTTTGATTACTCCTTAGTCATACAGACATTTGATAGATGGGGGTCACCTGAACCGAAGTAACTTTCTACCAGTAAGGAAGAAGTGTTGTTGAACAGTTTTGGGGTAAATGATCAACAGTGCTGACCAAGAACTAAAGCTGACAAATCTCACTTTCTAAAGAGATCTCTATAGCTACACACCAGCATCTCTATTTCTGTAACCATATCTTCAGTCTTAAAAGTTTAAGAGAATTTGTGAAAGATAAAATAAGATACTTTCGTAACCTACCAATTAAGAAAAATTAAAATGAAGGCGTAAGAATAATTAAAGTCGCTGAGGATATGAAGGAAACGTGGCAACTTTCTCAGTCATACCTGATTGGAATGTAAGTTAATACAAAATTTTCAGAAAGTAAATTTGTCAACATGTATTAATAAAACTCTTAGAATGTGCATATCCTTTGAATTAAATATTTCACTTGCAGATATTTATATAAAAGTTATAACTGAGCATCTGTGCAAAAATAATATATAAGGATGTTCATTGTAGTATGTTATTCAATACCAAATAATTTAAAACCAAGAATGAAGGTAAAGACATTTTCATATACATCTATGATATGACTATGCAACATCAAACAAGATGATGCAGACACTACATTTATTTGCTATTGATTGAGCATTTGCTATGTTATTTACCTATATTATTACAGTTACTAATTTAATGAGCCTTGTGAGTAAGTAATGTCATCAACCTCATTTTATAAATTATATGCAGATAGTTACATGATTAAAAAGAAGGTTACAGTAAAGGAATGTGTACTTTAAATCTTATCTTCTTACAGCAAAATGGAAACTTGAGGCATAACTGACCTACAATAGGCCACACACATTAAAATTGTATAATTGTGTATGTTTTGTCATATTACAAACATATAAAACTATTAACACCATCACGAAAGTGAACATTATTCATCACCTACAAAAGTTTCCTTCTGTCCTTTTGTCCTTTTCTCCTGCTCCCCCTTTTTCACATCCCCAAACAACCACTAATCCAATTTCTGTCACCATACATTTGTATGCATTTTCTGAATTTGTTTCTATAAAGGAAATGAAATACCATGCATTTTATTTCTGTCTGACATATTTTCAGATGTGTTCATGTTGTAGTATCAATAGTTTAGTCTCACAATGCCTTCGTAGGATTTTGGCAAGACATTCAAAATACTAGAAAATGGTGAAGAGTGAGAGAAAACAGAATGAACAACTGGATGGGGGTGGCCATGGGGAGAGACTTGAGGAAAACCCTCTCTTCCTGCTGTGTGTACCATCAGAATTGAACCAGGGGAAATGTTAACAGGTCTTCAGTTACTTTGGGATGAATCTTTAGGAGATTTTAAAGAAACTCCATTTTCCTCCAACCAGACAACCTTGTCCTCCTCCACACTTCACCCACACCCCACATAATCATCATGGAGGTGTCAGCAATGATGCTTTGGGATATTTAAGCTACCAGGGTTCCAACTATCTGGAGGAGAAACTTGATAACCAAACAAAGCCTAACAATGTGGCACTTCATTGCCTAGAGAAGAGTTATATTATACATAAGGAAGGTAGGAACCCTGGAGATGACCACTGCTTGGCTTCAATATGAATGAGACACTTGGCAAATAGTATAGCACAGACATTGAACAGCCAATCACACATGCAGAACAACCAATCATAATCACAGACCAACCAAACTCAACCTTGGAACAACCGATCACAAGTACTCTAGAAGAAATTAAAAGAGAATGACTCCCTGCCAATGTGAGTACAGAGGCAGTGACAAGGTCAGATGGCCCTGCCCATAATATTCTACCTTATAAATTCTCCACCCAAGACTCCTACATTGTCCTTTCCTAGCATAAGCACCCCCGCTAAACCACTTTCTTCTCAAGGTTTCTATCCAGTCCTCAATCTCTTCTCCCAGATGAATGCCTTTCTGTGCTCTCTGTGCTGCCTTTCCAGGTACATGAGACAGCCAAAAGGGTAGAAATACCCCTGCAAGCATGTGCAGGCCAAAGATCCTCCAAAATGTCTATCATCCAATCAAGAAAACACAAGACCTAAACAAGGTCAACAATATGTGTTACCACCATCTGAATATAGTGAATCAAAGTAAGAGACAGACTCTGCTGGAGCATAACCAGGAAATCCCAGTCAATTTCACTGCTCCTATACTGACTCTTAAAGGAGCCTGTGGAAACATGGCCAACCACTTGGAGACCAATTGTTATACCAAGATGGTACATTTGCTACTGTGTAGTTTGAGTTCCTTGTGTATTTTAGATATTATCCCTTTATCTGATGTGTGATTTGGATTTTTCTCTCAGTCTGGGGGTTGTCTCTTTACTTGTTTTATTTGCTGTGCAGACGCTTTTTAGCTTGATGCAAACCCATTTCTTTATTTTTGTTTATTATAGTAATTAAAATAAAATCAGAAAGATATAAAAACATATGTGTGTCTCTTCCTGTTCCCTGATGGTGTGGATGGGGAGATGAAGGGAAAAGGGAGGTGTGTGAATAGAGGGATGTGAGGTCTTGCAGGATTAGGGCCAGAGCAGCAGGTCCACAGTTAACCAGACATTTCTCCTTAACATATTATCCCAAAGGCAAAGAAGAAAGAGATTTGCTGTTTCTGCATTACTTTCTCTGTGTGTGTATGTGTGTGCCTGTGTGTGTGCACATTGTGTGAGGAGGGCAGTGTTGAGGTGTGCTTTGTGTTCAGTGACAATGAACCATCCCCCTAAAAAGGCAGACTAAGAAATTATCTCCAGGCAACATATCCCATAGTAGTATTTATTGCATGTCACTCTATGGGATAAGCAAATAAAGGCCCTCAGAAAGATCAGAAGTGTCAACCTAGTGAATGTCATTGACAGCATCCCTAAACACTGAAATAATGGTTACTGTTGGCCATGCATCACTAACAAGGACACTTTATTGCTAAGATATTTAGGGCAAAGCAGTGGCCTACCAAAAGTGGAACAGTGGGATTGGTCCACCCCTGATTAAGGTGATAGAGGGGAACATTGTCTATAGCAAATTTTAATAGAAGAATGAAACAGTATGAGCTGGTCTTTCTTATTATCATCTCTATACACCAGCATTTGTAAATAATTTTAGACATTACTTTTTACTTCCCCTCCTCCTGAAACTTTCTGTCTGGGATGGTAGTGGAGGGTTTTTACATCAAGTATAGCGGGCTCAGTTAATCACATTCTCTGAGTTAATTGTTCAGAACTCCCTGCTGTTTATTTATTCACTCATTTATTTCTCTTTATCTCCACTCCCTAGTGCTCTTCTCTTTCCCTTCAAAGTCAATCATTCTAATAAATTTTACCTATATTGTTTCTCTTGTCTGAGTGTTAATAAAATGCATACTGTAGTGTGTGGACATACATTTTAAATTTATGTATGTGTTATTACATATCATTGTTTCTTACTGTTTCACTCAGTATTATTTTTAAGATCTATCCATGTCGCTATGTGAATATCTAGTTTGTTACTTTTTCTCTGGTAACTGAACATTTTGGATATGCTGTTTTTTGCTAAGTAAACTTTAAATGATATTTGGATTTTATGTAACACAAAACATTTTTACTAGGTTAGTTAAATATATCTTAATTGCCTACCAAGTGACATTTTAGTTTGTAATTGAAATTCAACTTAATATTTTGATAATACCAATAAAGTAATCAAATATTTCTTATAACAATAATGAATTAAAGTAAGGTAATTATACATGTATGGGTTCTTAAAAATATTTGACTTAATTAGGTTGGAATGAGATTTATCTGTTGAATAATTATTATGTTTCAACTAACATTTTCTGAAAAAATATAGCAATTGAGCTTGAGGCAGTTATTGGACTCAATTAGTCAGAAAGAATATCTGGTGATTATTTTGGTTCCATAATAGTGTAATAGTTAAATTGGTTGTTTTCTATCTATATCTATGTGAAATCGGGAAAATTTTTGTTCCCAGCTGAAGAGCGAAACTAACACGTTTACTTTTATGGATTTGAGAGAGAAAAATAGTGACTCTGATTCTTCCTGTAAATTACTTGAATATAGAACCTTCCTTAGTGCTCAATTACTTGAATTGGTGAGAAGTCTAGTTTACACATGAAGAGAAGCAACAAAATGCAGTCCAGTTCTGTCATGTTGGTCATGTTGATATTGCTGCTTTGTTTTAGGAACACACCGTCAACAGGAAGAGTCACTAGGTATTTTGTGTGAGGCAGAGTAGCAGAAGGCTCAGCTTTTGTGCTAAGAAGGAATTAAACTTAGTTTTGTAACTTCAATTGTTACTAATTCATAGATGATCATGCGTTTTAAGGTTTCTTCTTCAGATTTCTGGGCAGGCTAAATAACCTCAGGAAACAAAGAATGAACAACAGCAGAAACACTCTCCTGAAACACCTATGCATGTGCACACACACACATGCACAGGCACACATACACAGAAACGGAAGCTACTCTTAAACATGTGGAAGGAAGGCATATATCAAATGTGTGAGAAAAGATGCTCACCTCTGAGTGGCTGCAGTGCTTTCTGTTTTATTTATTATGTTATTTTTTAAAGACAATTTCTTCAATAATTGGTGCTAGGGAAAATGGATAGCCATATTCAGAATAATGAAATTAGAAAATTAGGCCCCTATCTCTCACCATATACAATAATTTAAAAAATATTTATATTTTTAATTTTTGGGGATACATTGTATAGATATTCATGGCGTTCATGAGATGTTTTGGTAGAGTCGTACAATGTATAATAATCACAACGTTGAAAGGGGGTATCCATCTCCTCAAGCATTTATTCTTTGTGTTACAAGCAACTCAATTACACTCCTTTAGTTATTTTTAAATGTACAATTAAGTTATTATTGACTACAGTCACCTTATTGTGCTATCAAATACTAGGTCTTACTCATTCTTTCAATGCTTTTGCACCCATTAACCTCTTCCTCCCTACCATCCCCCCCACTACTCTTCCCAACCTCTGTTAACCATCCATCTACTCTCTATGTCCAAGAGTTCAATTGTTTTGATTTCTAGATCTCACAAACAAGTAAGAACATGCTGTGTTCGTCTTTCTGTGCCTGTTTTATTTCACTTAACATAATGATCACCAGTTCCATCCATGTGATTGCAAATGACAGCATCTCATTCTTTTTATGGCTAAATAGTATTCCATTTTGTATATGTACTACATTTTCTTTATCCATTCATCTGTTCATGGACACTTAGGTTAATTCCAAAGCTTAGCTATGGTGAGCAGTGCTGCAACCAACCTGGGAGAACAGATGTCTTCCATGTATTGATTTCCTTTATTTTGGGTACACACTCAGCAGTGAGATTGCTGGATGGCATGGTAGCTCCATTTTTAGGTTTATGAGGAACCTCCAACTGTTCTCCACAGTGATTGTATTCATTTACATTTCCACCAATAATGTATGAGGGTTACCTTTTCTCTACCTTCTCTCCAGCATTTGTTGTTGTCTGGGTTTTGGATATAAGCCATTTTAAATAGAGCGAGATGATATCTCATTGTAGCTTTGATTTGCATTTCTCTGTAAAGTAAGGCACTTTTGCACTTCATCAAAGAAAAACACCACCTAAACAGGCATATTATTGAGATACATCTCTATGGATCTGACTTTCCAAGCACCCACTTTAGGTAATATATGATATCTTTCCACCTCATGCATACACACACACACACACACGTGCATACACACACAGGTGGATTTACCTATTGACAGCTAGTGCAAATATTTAAATACGTGTCTACAAAAACTTTGATGTTTGACTTTTGAGGAACAATGAAGTTGAGTTAATTTTGAAAATGCGTCCATGCAAATCAGCGAGTACAAATCATAGCAGAGCAACTGGCATGTCTGGGACCCTAGGTGACTGTTATGTTTAAAGATGGCCCTGGCTACTCCAAGCCTTTCACTTAGGATTACTTGAGAGATTGTAGCTGCTGGGAAACATTGCACATCCTTGCTTCCTCAAAGTTGACATAATGGACTATTACAAAGTTTTCTCTTGGTGTAAATTAAGAAGTCATCAAATAATTGAGTGAATGACAGATAGAAGAAACCTCGGAGATTACTAATTCACCACCCTCATTTAACAAATAGGTGATACCTCATTGTAGTTTAGTTGGCATTTCTCTAACGAATAGAGATGTTGAGTATTTTTTCATGTATCTGCTGGCCATTTTTATGTCTTCTTTTGAGAACTGTCTATTCAAGTCCTTTGCCCACTTTTCAATAGGGTTATTTGTTTTCTTGTTATCGAGTAGTCTGAATTCCTCGTATATTTTGGATATTAGCCCTTTATATGATGTAAGATTAGCAAATATTTTCTCCCAATCTGTGGGTTGTCTTTTTACTTGATTGTTTCCTTTGCTGTTCAGAAGCTTATTAGCTTGATGCATTCCCATTTGTTTATTTTTGCTTTCATTTCCTGTGCTTACAAAGCTATATCCAAGAAATCACTGCCAGGACTAATATCTTGGAGTTTTCCCTTATGTTTTCTTCCAGTAGTTTTATAGTTTCAGGTCTTATGTTTAAGTCTTTAATCCATTTTGAGGTGATTTTCATTAAAATGGTAAGAAATATAACAAGTGTTGGTGAGGATCTGGACAAAAGGGAACCTTCATACATTATTGGTAGGAATGTAAATTATTCATGTATTGGAATATCACATTATCCCTCATAAATATAAACTATTATTTCTGAATTACAAATAAAATTTTAAAAACAGTAAAACTGAGGCCCCAGGAAGAGATATAATTTACTCAGCGTCACACAGTAAATTAGTGAAAGAATCAAGTTTCCAGAGTAAATAGTTGTCCATAGAATAAGTCTCCAAATAGAACTAGTCTAGTACTTCTCAAGCAGACAAAGCCTACATCCTCCAGATGTTCATAAGCTGTACTGTTCACTTTTGGAAAACTGCAGGTAAACTTTTAGTTAAAATCAAAATAAGTAGTTTGTTGACTGCATGTACTCTTTCATGAACATGAGGCAATTTCGGTCAATTCAGTGTGTAGTAGATTCCAATTCAACAAAAAGTTTTTAGAAAGAGATGCATTGTAAAAGCTAGGATGTAGCTTAAGCACCGTTGACAAATGAATGATTTATATGTTAATGACATTCCCAAATCTCTATGAAGTGACACAAATCACACACTATGTGTTTGTTTCTCAGAGATGCCGTGCGTGTGTGTGTGTGTGTATGTGTGGAAAAAGAGAGTGAGAGTAGAGGAAAAGAGACACAATTAATAATGTAAGACTAGTTTTAGTAGGTATCGAATTCTACAAAATGTTAAATTCTAAAGCATATGTATTCCTGGCATTATAAACTATTTGAATCGATTGAGTCCATAGGTAAAATAACAACAACAAACACATCACCTCCGTTAGAAACAAAGTCAATCTATTTTTGTTGCAATGCAGATTAAATAATCAGATAATTAACAATAGAGTTGACTTTTTTCACATATCTTATTTTTCAATTATAAAATTAACATATACTCATTAAGGAGACTCAGCAATTTATTAAAAATAATATAATAAAGATAATTTGTAACCTCATCACCTAGATCCATCCTCTATTAATGTTCTAGTCTTGTAAACTTTAAAAAAATATATAAACACATTCACAAATGTGCCTTTCTTTTTAATAAAAATTGACTCATGTAATATATACCTATACTTTGATAACTTGCTTTTGTTACATTTCAATATATCATAAACGTTTCCATAGATATATTATATCATCATTTGTAATAGCTATACAGTATTCTATAATGGGGATATACTATGGTTTGTTTAAACAATCCTCCATTGAAGGGTATTAAATTGATTGTCTTTTTACTCTATCATAAACAAATTATGAAAAACAAACATTTTTCCAACATCTGTGTGCAATTATGTGGTTAGGAATGATTTTTTCCTTAGGATAAATTCCTAGAAGTGTAATTTGTGGAATTTGTGGGTCAAAGGGCCTGAACTAAACACTGAGAAATCATATTAGACTTCGTTTCTGATATATTATATCTATTCAGATGTATATACATATATCTATTATATTACTTTAAGTTCTGGGGTACATGTGCAGATCTTGCAGGATTGTTACATAGGTATACACATGCCATTGTGGTTTGCTGCCTCCATCCCCCCATCACTTACATTAGGTATTTCTCCTAATGGTATCCCTCCCCAATCTCCCCAAAACCCTGCTATCTCTCCCCTGGCCCCCCCAACCCCCAACACACCCCAGTGTGTGATGTTCCCCTTCCTGTGTTCATGTGTTCTCATTGTTCAAAACCCACTTATGAGTGAGAACATGCAGAGGCTGGTTTTCTCTTCTTGTGTCCGTTTGCTGAGAATGATGGTTTCTATATTCTCTATGTCCCTGCAAAGGACATGAACTCATCCTTTTTTATGGCTGCATAGTATTCCATGGTGTATATGTGCCACATTTTCTTTATCCAATCTATCGCTGATGAGCATTTGGGTTGATTCCAAGTCTTTGCTATCGTAAACAGTGCCACAATGAACATACATGTGCATGTGTCTTTATAATATTATGATTTATAATCCTTTGGGTTTATACCCAGTAATGGGATTGCTGGGTCAAAAGGTATTTCTAGATCTAGATCCTTGAGGAATCGCCACACTGTCTTCCACAGTGGTTGAACTAATTTACACTCCCACCAATAGTGTAAAATTGTTCCTATTTCTTCATATCCTCTCCAGCATCTGTTGTCTCTGGATTTTTTTAATGATCGCCATACTAACTGGCATGAGATGGTATCTCAATGTGGTTTGGATTTGCATTTCTCTAATGACCAGTGATGATGAACGTTTTTTCATATGTTTGTTGGCCACATAAATATCTTCTTTTGAAAGTGTCTGTTCATATCCTTTGCTTGCTTTTTGATGGGGTTGTTTGTTTTTTTCTTGTATATTTGTTTTAGTTCTTTGTAGATTTTGGATATTAGTCCTTTGTCAGATGTGGAGCTGGCAAAATTTTTTTCCCATTCTGTTGGTTGCCAGTTCACTCTAATGATTGTTTCTTGTGCTGTGCAGAAGCTCTTAAGTTTAACTGGACCTCATTTGTCCATTTTAGCTTTTGTTGCCATTGCTTTTGGTGTTTTAGTCATGAAGTCCTTGCCTATACCTAGGTCCTGAATGGTATTGTGTAGGTTTTCTTCTAGGGATTTTGATGGTGTTAGGTCTTATGTTTAAATATTTAACCCATCTGGAGTTAATTTTTGTATAAGGTGTAAGGAAGGGGTCCAGTTTCAGCTTTCTGTACATGGCTAGCCAGTTTTCCCAACCCCATTTATTAAACAGGGAATCCTTTCCCCATTGCTTGTTTTTGTCAGGTTTGTAAAAGATCAGATGATTGTAGATTTGTGGTGTTATTTCTGAGGCCTCCGTTCTGCTTCACTGGTCTATATTTCTGTTTTGATACCAGTACCATGCTGTTTTGTTTACAGTAGCCTTGTAGAATAGTTTGAAGTCAGGTATTGTGATGCCTCCAGCTTTCTTCTTTTTTCTTAGGATTGACTTGGCTATGCAGGCTCTTTTTTGGTTCCTTATGAAGTTTAAGGTGGTTTTTTTCCAGTTCTGTGAAGAAGGTCAATGGTAGCTTGATGGGGATAGCCTTGAATCTATAAATTTCTTCAGGCAGTATGGCCATTTTCACAATATTGATTCTTCCTAACCATAAGCATTGAATGTTTTTCCATCTGTTTGTGTCCTCTTTTACTTCCTTGAGCAGTGGTTGGTAGTTCTCCTTGAAGAGGTCCTTCACGTCCTTTGTTAGTTGTATTCCTAGGTCTTATATTCTCTTTGTAGCAATTGTCAATGGGAGTTAGCTCTTGATTTGGCTCTCTGTTAGTCTTTTATTGGTGTATAGGAATGCTTGTGATTTTTGCACACTGATTTTGTATCCTGAGACTTTGCTGATGTTGCTTATCATCTTAAGGAGATCTTGGGCTGGGACAATGGGGTCTTCTAAATGTATAATCATGTCATCTGCAAATAGAGACAATTTGACTTCATCTTTTCCTGATCGAATACGCTTTATTTCCTTTTTCTTGCTGATTGCTCTGGCTAAAACTTTCAATACTATGTTGAATAGGAATGGTGAGAGAGGACAACCTTGTCTGGTGCCAGTTTTCAAAGGGAATGCTTCTAGTTTTTGCCCATTTAGCATGATATTGGCTGTGGGTTTGTCATAAATGGCTTTTCTTATTTTGAGATATGTTCCATTGATACCTAGTTTATTGGGAGTTTTTAGCATAAAGGGCTGTTGAATTTTGTTGAAGGCCTTCTTTGCATCTGTTGAGATAATCATGTGGTTTTTGTCTTTGGTTTTGTTTATGTGATGGATTACGTTTATAGATTTGGGTATGTTGAACCAGCCTTGCCTCCCCGGGATGAAGCTGACTTGATGGTGATAGATAAGCTCTTTAATGTGCTGTTGCATTCAGTTTGCCAATATTATATTGAAGATTTGCATCAATGTTCATCATGGATATTGGCCTAAAATTTTCTTTTTTAATTGTGTCTCTGCCAGATTTTGGTATCAGGATGACATTAATCTCATAAAATGAGTTAGGGAGAATTCCCTCTTTTTGTATTGTTTGGAATAGTTTCAGAAGAAATGGTACCAGCTCCTCTTTGCATGTCTGATTGAATTTGGCTGTTCATGCATCTGGACCTGGACATTTTTTTATTGGTAGGCTATTAATTGCTGCCTCAACTTCAGCCCTTGTTATTGGTCTATTCAGGGATTTGATATTTCCTGGTTTAGTCTTGGGAAGGTGTAAGTGTCCAGGAATTCATCCATTTCTTCTAGATTTACTGGTTTATGTGTATAGAGTTGTTTGTAGTAATCTCTGATGGTAGTTTGTATTTCTGTGGAATCAGTGGTGATATCCCCTTTATCATTTGTTATTGCATCTATTCAATTTTTCTGTCTGTTCTTTTTTATTGTTTTGGCTAGCAGTCCATCTATTTTGTTGATCTTAAAAAAAAACAGTTCCTGGATTTATTAATTTTTTGAAGGGATTTTTGTGTCTCTGTCTCCTTTAGTTCTGATCTGATCTTAGTTATTTCTTGTCTTCTGCTAGTTTTTGAATTTGTTTGATCTTACTCCTCTAACTCTTTTAATTGTGACAATATGGTGTCGATTTTAGATCTTTCCTTGCTTCTCATGTGGGAATTTAGTGCTATAAATTTCCCTCTAGACACTGCTTTAAATGTGCTCCAGAGATTCTAATACATTGTGTCTTTGTTCTCATTGGTTTCAAATTACATCTTTATTTCTGCCATCATTTCATTATTTATCCAGTAGTCATTCAGGAGCAGATTGTTCAGTTTCCATGTAGTTATGTGGTTTTGACTGAGTTTCTTAACCCAGAGTTCTAATTTGATTGCACTGTGTTATAATTTCCATTCTTTTGCATTTGCTGAGGAGTGATTTACTTCCAAATATGTGGTCAATTTTAGGGTAAGTACAATGTGGTCCTGAGAAGAATGTATATTCTGTGGATTTGAGGTGAAGAGTTCTATAGATGTCTATTAGGTCTGCTTGGTTCAGATCTGAGTTCAAGTCCTGCATACCCTTTTTAATTTTCTGTCTCATTGATCTGTCTACTGTTGACAGTGGAGTGTTAAAGTCTCCCTCTATTGTTGTGTGGGAGTCTAAGTCTCTTTATAGGTCACTAGGAACTTGCTTTATGTATCTGGGTGCTCTTGTATTGGGTGCATATATATTTAGGATTGTTAGCTCTTCTTGTTGCAATGATCCTTTTACCATTATATAATGCCCTTCTTTGTCTCTTTTGATCTTTGTTGGTTTAAAATCTGTTTTATCAGAGACTAGGATTGCAACCCTTGCTTTTGTTTCTCTCTCTCCCCTGTTGCTTGATAAAGCTTCCTCCATCCCTTTCTTTTGAGTCTGTGTGTCTTTGCACATGAGATGTGTCTCCTGAATACAGCATACTGATAGGCCTTGACTTTTCATTCAGTTAGCCAGTCATTGGGGCATTTAGCCTGTTTACATTTACGGTTAATATTGTTATTTGTGAATTTGATCCTGCCATTTTGATACTAGCTGGTCATTTTGCCTGTTAGTTGATGCAGTTTCTTCACAGTATCGATACTCTTTACCATTTGGTACATTTTTGCAGTGGCTGGTACTGATTGTTCCTTTTCATGTTTAGTGCTTCCTTTAGGAGCTCTTGTAAGGCAGGCTAGGTGGTGATGAAATCTCTCAGCAACTGCTTTTCTGTGAAGGATTTTTTTCTCCTTAGCTTATGAAGTTTAGTTTGGCTGGATATGAAATACTGGGTTGGAAGTTCTTTTTTTTAAGGTCTTGAATATTGTCCTCTACTCTCTTCTGGCTTGTAGCATTTCTGCCGAGAGATCTGCTGTGAGTCTGATGGGCTTCCCTTTGTGGGTAACCCGACCTTTCCCTCTGGCTGCCCTTAGCATTTTCTCCTTCATTTCAACCCTGGTGAATCTGAAGATTATGTGCCTTGGGGTTGCTCTTCTTTAGGAATAGCTTTGTGATGTTCTCTGTATTTCCTGGATATGAATGTTGGCCTGCTTTGCTAGGTTAGGGAAGTTCTTTTGGATAATATCCTGAAGAATGTTTTCCAGCTCAGATTCAATCTCCCAGTCACATTCAGGTGCACCTGTCAAATGTAGATTAGATCTTTTCACATAATCCCATATTTCCTGTAGGCTTTGCTCATGTCTTTTCACTTTTTTTCTCTAATCTTGCCTTCTCATTTTATTTCATTGAGTTTATCTTCAATCTCTGATATCCTTTCTTCTGCTAGATAGATTTGACTATTGAAAGTTTGTATGCTTCACGAAGTTCTGGTGGTGTCTTTTTCAGCTCCATTAAGTCGTTTATGTTCTTCTCTAAGCTGGTTATTCCAGCTAGCATTTCATCTAACCTTTTTTCAAGGTTCTTAATTTCTTTGCATTGGGTTAGAACATGTTCCTTTAGCTCAGAGAAGTTTGTTATTAGCCACCTTCTGAAGCCTGCTTCTGTCAATTCATCAAACTCATTCTCCATCTGGTTTTGTTCCCTTGCTGGTGAGGAGTTGTGATTCCTTGGAGGAGGAGAGGTGGTCTGGTTTTTGGTGATTTCATCCTTTTTGTGCTGGTTTCTTCCCATCTTCGTGGATTTATCTACCTTTGGTCTTTGAATTTGGTGACTATTGGATGGGGTCTCTGAGTGGACGTCCTTTCGGTTGATGTTGAAGTTATTTCTTTCTGTTTTTTAGTTTTCTTTCTAACAGTCAGGGTCCCCTGCTGCAGGACTGTTAGAGGTCCACTCCAGACCCTGCTTGCCTGAGAATCACCTGCAGGGGCTGCAGAACAGCAAGGATTGCTGCCTGTTCCTTCCTCTGGTAGCTTTGTGCCAGAAGGGTACCCACCAGATGTCAGCCACAGCTCTCCTGTATAGGGTGTCTCTTTGGATATACGATATATGGGGATCAGGGAGCCACTTAAAGAGGCAGTTTGTCCCTTCTCAGAGCTCAAGTACTGTGCTGGGAGCTCCACTGCTCCCTTCAGAGCTGCCGTGGGCTCTGCCCAGCTGCTGTGTAAACTTCATTGTGATTTTGTTTACACAGGTAAAGTTAGAGCTGTCTCGGTAATGGCAAACTGCCTCCGTAATGGTGAACGCCCTTCTGCCCACTGAGCTCGACGATCCCATGTCAAGCTCAAACTGCAGTACTGGCTGTGAAACTCTCAAGCCAGTGGGTTTCAGTTTGCTGGTCTTTGTGGGGGTGGAACCTGCCAAGCCAGATCACTTGGCTCCCTGCCTTCATCCTTCTTTCATTTCAGGGCAATTGGCAGCTCTGTGTCACAGGCGTTCCAGGCTCCAGCTGAAATGGCCACGCTTGTTTGAAACCCTCAGTGCTTGTTGAAACCCATGGGCTTGTTGGCCGGGTGGGAATCTCCTGGTCTGTGGGCTATAAAGACCTTAGGAGAAGTACAGTATCTATACTGAAGTGCTGGAGTGGCCAGAAAAGTCCCTGTGGCCTCTGTTGGGTAGGAGGGGGCGTCCTTCAGCCTGTTGCACTTTCAAGGTGAGGCCTCCATTTGCCCTCTTTGGGCTACACCCACTTTCCAAACATTCTCATTGAGATGAACCTGGTACCTCAGAAATGTGGCGATCACCTGCCTTCTGCATTGCTCTCACTGGAATTGCACTCCAGAGCTGTTTCTATCTGGCCATCTTGGCGGAACCCTCAATTCAGATATATTATATTAATTCATGGTCCAACAAAAAGTGAATGTGTGGGTGTATTTATTTTCCCCATATTATTGTCAATTCTAAGCATTATTGTTTCTTGAAACTTTTTCAGTATCATAGAAATGATTCTCATGGATATTTTATAAACATTTATTTAGGCTTATGAATGTCAGAGATAATTTTTCTTAAATCTATTGGCCATAATACTTATTTTGGCCTCTGTCCATTTTTCTATCTCACATTTATTTTTTTCTTATCTAACATTAATTATATGGTGTTAGGGTTCTCTAGAGGGACAGCACATATATGTGTGTATATGTATATATATCCTATTAATTTTAGTAGGTATGTAGGTATTGAACTCTACACAAAGTTAAATTTTTTTTTTTTTTAGACGGAGTTTCGCTCTTGTTACCCAGGCTGGAGTGCAATGGCGCGATCTCGGCTCACCGCAACCTCTGCCTCCTGGGTTCAGGCAATTCTCCTGCCTCAGCCTCCTGAGTAGCTGGGATTACAGGCACGCGCCACCGTGCCCAGCTAATTTTTGTATTTTTAGTAGAGACAGGGATATGTGTTCTTGGCATTATAAACTATTTGAATCAATTTATTTAGTCCATAGGTAGAACAACAACAACAATAAAAAAAATATGTAAAGAGGAATGTGTGTGTGTGTGTGTGTGTGTGTGTATATAAAAAGATGAGTTTATTGAGTATTAAATCACATGATCACAAGGTCCCACAATAGGCCATCTGCAGGCTGAGAAGCAAGGAGAGTCAGTCTGAGTCCCAAAACTGAAGAACTTGGAGTCTGAAGTTCAGGAGCAGGAAGCATCCAGCACGGGAGAAAGATGTAGGCTGGGAGGCTAGGCCAGACTAGTCTTTTCATGTTTTTCTGCCTGCTTTATATTCTGGCTGTGCTGGCAACTGACTGGATTGTGCCCACCCAGATTAAGGGTGGGTCTGCCTTTCCCAGCCCACTGAGTCAAATGTTAATCTCCTTTGGTAGCAACCTCACAGACACACCCAGGATCAATACTTTGCATCCTTCAATCAAATCAAGTTGACACTCAGTATTAACCATCACACATGGTTACTATGTACATTGTACTATTGAAGATGCTTTGTAAAACCTGTTGTTAAAATTTACAAAGTACCAAAAGTAGAGACTAGTATATACAATTATATAGATGGAGAATATGAGGTTGTGTAATTTGTCTAAGCTCAGACAGTAATTGGTCAGTGACAGACACATGGTGCTAAACCAGATCTGTTTCCCTTTGAAGCTCTCCTGTTAACTACTACATCAGCCTCCTCCACACATACTTTTGGAGTTGTTTTGTAACTAGATCTTTTCCTTTTTATATTCTGGCTCAGGTGATAAGCTTCGAAAAGCCTTTTTTTTTTTCTTGTGAGGCAGGAAAGAGCAACATCTGTGTAGATGAAAGTGCAGGTAATAAAGTAAGAGGTTGGAGTAAAGTGGAGAATATTTGAAATAGCTTCTGTGATGCCCTCTCATTTAGGCCCTGCCTCACAGCTGCCAGTCCCAGCCTCTCCTGGTCTGAAGAGCCCATTTCCACTTGTTAAAAATGAGTGCTCCAGCTCCATTGACTCTTTCCAGGATTCCTTTACTAGCATGTAAACATACTCAAGTAGCTCTCATCTTAAAAAAAAAAAAAATCAGTTTTCAACATAAGGCTTTATGTTGCTCCTCAGTTTTCCAGTAAAACTCATTGAAGTTTAAGCACCTGTTCAACTTCCTCACTTTCTATTCACATATCAACTCACTCCTGAGTGGCTCATCATTTGTCTGAGAGTGCTCAGAGTATTCTTGGTATTTTCTCCAATGACCACAAAATTCAAATCTCATTTATCATCCCATAGTTTACAAAGCTGACTACTCTCTCATTTTTGAAAATCTTTCTTTCCTTGTTTTGGGTGACCACACACACTCTTGATTTTTCCCTTACATTGCAGACTATGTCCCAAATTCTTCTTTGGTCTCCTCTGCCTCCACTTGCTGATCTTAACCACTCCCATTGGTGCTGAGATTAGCAATGTTCTCATGAATTAACAAAATTGTATTGCTTATCCAGATCAGCCTCTTAACCTCAGAGTAACACAGGCAACAAGATATCAGGTATCTTTACTCAGATGTTTTTCATGCAGTCGAATCTCAACATATTTGAAATACAAATCATATTCACCAAACCTGCTCCTCTTTTGGTTTCTCTCCTGTCATATCCACCTCATTGCCTAGGGAAAAAATCTGGAATAAATTTTTACTCCTTTGTCTCCCTCCTCCTTTCTCTTTTAAATATATTTAGAATTAGATTCAATTCTTTCCATCTTGACTGCCTCTAGCCTAGTCTTGGCTTTCACAATCTTTTTTTGGATTAAGGCATAGTCTGCTAACTATTCTCCTTGCACTTCATTTTGACTCCTTCAAACCATTTTAACACTACAAAGAGAGTTCTAAAAAGATACTCTGATCGTGCTATTGACCACTGTCCCCAGGAAAATGTCTAATCCCCTTAAGAAAACCCCAGTTTCATCTCCAGAAATTCTACATATGGAACACATGCTTTTCTACTTATAGGAGGGAATTATAGTAGTAATGTGCTCAGAATCAGGGAATTGTGTTCTCACCTTGAAATTGCTTTTGCATAGCATTTTTAAACACTGTGATAAAATTATTCCAATACTGAAGACTGGGAAAATCATTAATAACCTGTTGTGGGAGAAGCTTCACCTCTTCCACGCCATCTTTAAAATCTGTAGACATTTTAATATCATGTAGACATTACCCTACATGATATGGCACTTTTCTACAACTCATTTCACTTTTGGCTTATGGAGTACCCATTATGTGTGAAGAATTATGCTAGACATTGAGGACACAACAATGAATTCATAGAGTTTCAGAGAAAATAGTCATTAAAGAAATGATTTTAGCATTAATTATTTGCACTTACAATAAGTAACTATTGGGATATGGTAGAATCTAGCCCAGAGCTCCTCATTCTCGGCACTACTGGCATTTTGTTGTATATGATATTCTGTTGTATATGTTACTTGGAGGTTCAGCAGCTGATCTGGGTTGGGAATAGAGTTTTGTAATGCATGACAACATTGCTAATTTGAGCAGCAATGGGAGTAGTTAAGGCACTCCAGGAATTGTCAGGTTGGATAATTCTTTGTTGTGAGGGGCAGTAATGTGCACTGTAGCGTGTTTAGCAGCAAGCACCCCTAGTCTCTACTCACTAGATGCCAGGAACACCTCCGACCAACATGGGATAAAGAAAAATGTCTGGAGATACTGCCAAATATCCGCTGAGAGCCAAAATTACTCCTAGTGAACAATCAGTCTTCTAGGCCAAGGATACCATTAATTAGTACATTAATTGATTTATCAGTCAAATATCTTTAATTTCCTCAAGAATTCCATGTTCTTTTTGTGACCTCAAAACCTGTGCATGCATTGTTCCCTCTGCCTAAAACATTGCACTCTTTTGTTATTAACCCCCACTCCCCAACTTCTCCTGTTCCAACCCATTGCTCTGTGGTCGATTTCACTCTGAGTTCTCATATAAATCCATCCATTTTCCATTGGAACATCATCAGACTTTATGATAATTTCTTGCACGTTTGTTTATACTCCCTACTGTTATCTAAGCTCCATAAGGATAGCACCTCTCTTATTTATGATTGTATCAAAAAAGTTCAGAATTTTATTTAGCACATAAAAGTATATCAAAATATAATTGTTGAATTGGTAATTTAATAAGTGAATCTTTAAGGTAGACCAAGAGAGAGTAAAGTGGACAACTGGGATCTAACCACAATAATTAATTATGCTTGTTTGTCACAACCATTTTGATAAGACACAAAATGTCAAACTACAAAATCACTTTTGAATTACTAGACAAGGTGGCCAACAAAAATCCCTTACCTTCCCTCATAGCTTACTCTTGTTCTATGTATTTCCTTTCTTAATTTTTGTGTTCTATCCATCCTTGTTTTCTACCTGAGTTTGGAGACAGAGAATAGTATAAGTACCAGAAATTGGTTGATGTCATCTAGTTTACAGATTATTTGGTAATTTTGAAAGCTACTTATTTTGCAGCTGTGCCAACATACTTTCACATTAAAAAGCTAGGGCAAGAACATGGAACCTTGAGAATGGGACTACCTGACAAGATTCTGACCTGGCAGAGGCCCTGAAAAGGGACGCACACCTAGAGTGGTGGAGGTGATGTTGCCACCCCAGTGAACCTGGAAGGCCCAGGACATGTAGCCAAAGAGGATTTCCTTAATTCTAAAGATCTAAAGGAATTTAACTTGCTACATTTGGACTTGCTTGGAACCAGTTACTCCTTTCTTTCTTATAATTTCTCCCTTTTAAAATAGGAATGTCTGTTCTATGCTTGTCCCACCATTGTACGTGGGGAGCACAAAACTTGTCTGGTTGCACAGGTATATAGGTAAAAAATTTTGCTTTAGTATGAATTACATTTTGAGTCTCACTCATATCTGATTTAAGTGACATTAAGATGAGACTGGAATTTAGACTTTAGACTTGATACTGGAATCAGTTAATACTATTGGGGATACTGAGATAGAATACATGTATTTTGCATTCACAAAGAACATTGATTTCGGGGTCTGGAGTGGAATGCTGGAGACTGAACTGTGTCCTCCCCCAAAGTCGTATGTGTTGAAGCACTAATACTCAATGTGATGGTATTTGGAGGTAGAACTTTTGGGAGAGAATGAAGTTTAGATGAAGTCATATGGGTGGGGTCTTAATCCAAGAGAGTTAAGGAGGGATGCCATGTGAACACATGTCAAGAAGGCATCTATCTGCTGTCCAGGAAGGCAGTTCATCCCTCACCTGAACCTGACTGTGCTGGCACCTTGATCTCAGACTTCCAGGCTCCAGAACTTCAAAAGCAAAATTTGTATTGTTTAACCCATCCCAGTCTATGTCATTTTGTTATGGCAGTCTGAGCAGACAAAGTCAAGTATGCACCAAGGACGGTGGCTTTTTCTCAAAAGCATGTAGCAATTCTTGGTTAAGTCTTCTAATCTAAACCTTGACACTACCTCCTAATAGCCAGTGGACTTTTACAAACTTAGTAAAACTTACATTATCAGTAAATTATCTCCTCCTGCTCAGCATTGATTCTGAAAGTGTATTAGGCTATTCTCACATTGCTATAAATAAATACCCAAGACTGGGTAATTTATAAAGAAGAAAATATTTAATGGCTCATGATTCCACAGGTTGCACAGGAAGCATGATGGTGGCCATTGGCTTAGCTCCTGGGGAGGCCTCAGGAAACTTACAATCATAGTGGAAGGGAAAGGCGAAGCAGGCATGTCTTACTTGGCTGGAGCAGGAGGAACAGAAGGGGAGATGTTACAAGCAAAGATCTTCTCAGAACTCACCAAGACAAGAACAGCACTGAGGGGACCCTGTCCCCTACATGATACAAGCACTTTATGCCAGGCCCCACCTCTAACATTAGGGACAACAGTTCAACATGAGATTTGGATGGGAATGCAGATCCAAATCATATCAGTCAGTGATACCACAGGTCTCCCAGGTAATTAAATTTAAATCTATGTTCATATTTCTGTCCTCACTTAGAAAACTAGAAGGCCCAGTAACTAATTTTTTCATTTAGTTGTCCTGAATTCTATCTTTTTGTACTGATAAACACAGAGATCAAAGATATATTACTATATTTCACCAAATTTAAGAGACATAACTATTTTGTGTATCACTAAGGAAGAAAAAAACACTAAGGATTAAGCTGTGATAGAACATTAATTCTAACATGTATTCCAAATACAGACATATTAAAATATGAAAAAAATTGCATTATAGCTTTAGTGAAATGATGCAAGTAGAAAAATCAAAAACACTACACTGCGTAGAGCATAAACACAGTAGCTACATCAATCAGATCCAAGCATGAAATTGATGATCCACCAAAATTGGGATAATGTAAAGAAAGTTTATTTTTAAAGCAGTTATTTTCAAAAATGTTGGTGGCTCATAGAGTGTCTCAGTCTGTTTAGACTGCTATAACAAAAATACCATAGACTGGGAAACTTAAAAACAGCAGAAAATATTACTCACAGTTCTGGAGGCTAAAAATTCCAACATCAGGGTGACAGCAGATTTAGTGTCTGGTGAGGGCTCACTCTTTGCTCCATAGATGATGCCTTGTTGCTGCCTCCTCATATGGTAAATGGGGCAAGGCAGGTCCTTTAATCTCTTTTATAAGGGCACTAATCCCACATTCATGAGAGCAGAGACCTCATGAGTTAATCATTTCCCCATAAGGCCCCACCTCATAATAACACCACAGTGGAGATTAGGTTTCAACATGAATTTTGGAGGAACTCACTCAGACCACAGGATAGGTGAAACTACAAAGAATAATGCAGGAACCTATATGTAGCAACAGATGAGCTGTAGACGCTTGTAAGTCTACAGTGAGAAAAGAGAAAAGGCAGTACGATTGGGAAGGAGAACGAATCATGTAGAATAAGTTGTTAGAGAGAAGCAGTTTCTATAATGAAAGGACAAAATAAGCACAAGGCACCCTTAAAAGGAGGTAACAGGGAGATAACTGCCCCTACATAACTCACCTTCCTCCATCTAATCTCCTGTCAGGGCTTCTCATTGGCCATACCTAAGTCCAAGCCAGAGAGCAAGAGACCATGAGTGATATAATCCATATGGTTCAATCTGCCTAGAAAAAGAACAGGGTGTAAAAGGAAGGAAAATGGATATATAGGACAAAAGGAGATGTTTTGTACAATATTATATGTATGTACAAAGAGAAGAAAACATACATGTTTGTGTATAAAGATATTTACATTTTTGTTCTTTCTGGAGAGAAATAAAACTGTTAATAGTGACTATACAGCAGACATGGGATTAAATGGGTCTAGGATTGAGAATTTTTACTTTTTTATATTTTACTCTTCTGGGATGTTTGAGGTTTTTATAGTACAGATCTATTGTTTTATGGTTGAAAAAAAATGCTAAGAAAAACAGTCCTGGAGTTACAGCTTTCTATTCTTTCCAGTGCCAGAATTTTGGTCTAGAAGGTTACACCTTTGTAACAGTTATTAACACTATCTCTCATATGGTACCACAATCTTAGAGTTTTTTTTTCTAATCTTGAATGTAACTACCAGAACTGTGTCTAGTTATTCACTCATTAATTAATTGAGTAGTTATTACTGAGCAGCTACTGTGTGCTAGGTATTATTTTAAAAGCAAAGGATATTCTGGTGTGTAAAAGTGAGCTCAGAACCTGCATATAGTACGGTTGGAAAGATGGATGTCATTTTAAAAAAATTATGAATGAATATACAATTTCAACCCCGATGATGACAAGGCAAATATTTGAAGGAGTAAATATCAAGCTAAAATATGAAGAATGGGTAGGGATTAACAAAAGGAGGAGGGAACGAAATATTTTTCCAGGTAGGGGGAACACCATACACAGTTTTCTGTGGTGTAAGTGCACCTGGCATATTTTTTAAAAAAATGAAAGGAAGGCTGAGTGGCTTAAATATTGACTTGAAAGAGAGCTTGCTGAGAGATTTGTAGATGATGTGGTGACGTGCCAGTCCAAGCAAGCTTTCATAGTCAATTCCAAAGATTTTTCTATTTATCTTAAAATCAATAGAAATTCTTTGAAATATTTTTTCTTATATCTGACTTTTATTATCTTGCTAATTCAGCATGAACACCCTAGTTCTTTCTAGATAACATTTATATTCAGGGCTTCCTTTTCAGTTACCTATAATCTAACTTCAATGACATATGAAAATGGATGACTCGCTGGTTTTCTCTATGCCTTTATCTTCATTCAACACATATTGAGCACTCACTGTATACCAGGAACTCACTGCTCTATGCACTTAGGATGCAACAGTGATCAAAATAAGGATCTGTATCCTCAGGGCTCAAATTCAAACAACACTTGCATCTGTTTTATAAGCATACTGCTACATAATTATACTGTAATAACTTGTACAATGTGAAAATATAAAACCCTAAAATAACTTTAATGTTTTCTAATTGTATTTCATAGGACTTTTGTTGTAGATAACTAAGTTCTGTTTTAGCTGGATAAGAGAAGGGAAAAGATTTGTTGTAAGCGTTTTGGGACATCTTATGGAACCAGCTATTCTCTCTTTCTCTCACGTTTGCTACTTTTTGTGTTGGCTTCATTCCTCTCCTTGATGTCTAACAGCTCTCTCTGCTTTGCCCAGCTCTTGTGTTTTATATCTTCTTTCTTCCAGAGTTCAAACACACTGAGACTGAGATTTTGTGATACTAGTTCAAATTCATGGAGAATGGGTTTTCATTTTTTTTCGGATGCCCAATTTGGGCCAAAAATTGAGGTAAAACAGATGAGGCAAATTTGGGGAAATACTGCTGCTGTCTCTTATTGTTATTATTATTATTTTGCTGTTGTCTCTTTAACTTTGTATATTAGAAAAAAATTAAGAAGGAGGTGAGCGAGGGGACATTTTCAGAAAACAACACATTTGGTGTAGGGTTCAGCCAATAAAAATGTGTCTACTGTACTTATAACCATTTATTTTGAAGTGAGAAAATTGATGTGATAAGGAGTTTTCTAAGACGATAGAGTGGAACCAAATCTTTTATCAGCCTTCCAACATTTACTCATTTTGTTCTCTTCACCAGGAAGTTCTTTTTTTTGTTGTTATTTACTGTCAGTAATAACAGCCCTTCTGTTTTTACTGACAGTAAATAATAGAACCTTTAAACGTCAGTCCCTTCAGCATTGTGGAATCTTATTTCTTCTGTAAAGTTTTCGAATCTTTGTATTACACAATTTAGCACACCTACAGAATCATGTTACACAGATTTTTTTTTATCTAGATCTTCTGTTTTCTCTTCTCTTTGGTTATGCTTACGATCACAACTTTAACATTCTCCATTTCCATCTTATAACATGCTGCAATATGCAAGAGTAAAGGTAACTTTTATAGTGTTTATTGGTTGCATTGTGTAATAGATCAGCTATTTCTCAGTGATATCTACTGGTTTGTCTTTATTTCACTAGCAACCTATCTGCAAATAATATCACAAGACACATAGTTCCAGTGAATCTGTGTCTACAGTGCACACATTTTTACACTCAAATACTTCCGACTTCAGTTTGCACTGGCTGTGTGACCATGGGAGAGTTATCACATCTTTCTAGCATTTCTCTATCATCCCATATTTCAAAGGATTATTTTAAGAGACTGAGAAAATACATTTATTTCTTTATTCAATGATTATTTAAGGACCAACTATGCAGCAGATACTTCTAAATCTTAGGGATGGTTCAATTAACAAAAACAGGCCAAAGGTCTCTTACTTTATGTTTTTTTGCACATAACCCAATTCATAATACAATCTCAACAAGAAAAGCTGTCTTACTCTTTTCCAGAAAGACTGTCTATAGCTATATCCCATGTGTTAACATTTCTTAAGAATAGGACTTTCACAAGCCTTGGTGTTTTGATCTTTTTCCGATCTTTATTTACTTTTCTTTGTATTTCAGGTATATATCAACTCAATACACATTCATGAAATGTCATCTAGTTGTCATACATCTTGCCACATATTGTTATATTTATTTTCTTCTTATTAAAATTGATTTCACAAATGATGTTTTGTTTAAAAATATAAAAATGTAGTGGCTGGTCGTGGTGGCTCACGCCTGTAATTCCAGCACTTTAGGAGGCTGAGGCAGGCAGGTCACTTGAGGTCAGGAGTTTGAGATCAGGCTGGTCAACATGGCAAACCCTGTCTCTACTAAAAATGCTAAAATTATCTGCACGTGGTGGCTCACACCTGTAATCTCAGCTACTCGGGAGGCTGAGGCAGGAGAATTGCTTGAACCTGGTAAGCGGAGGGTGCAGTGAAGTGAGATCACGCCACTGAAATCCAGCCTGGGAAACGGAGGGAGACGTCATCTCAAAAAATAAATGAATAAACCTAAAAATGCAAAGTAGATTAAAAAAAGAAAATAAAATGTATCTATTATCTCAGTACAAAAACATATTACTCTTAAAGAGATACTACTCTAGGCATTTGGAATATCTTCTCATCTTTAGAACTGCATCTCTAGCTCCATATTATCGCTACCTTTTCTCTATTGTTCCATTGTCTACAAATATTATTAATATTTCTTACATATTTAGGTTTTGGTAATGAAAGCATAAATGTCTACACAAACACAATCATTCACTTCATTGACCTGTCTCTGACTTCTTAATAATCAACAGTTCTTGTCTTTGTAATGAAACAGATATTGATAATTTCATTAACATGAATCTCCACACACTGAATGAAACACAGATCCATTTCTTTATAATGGGGAAGCAGAAAATGACTTTGTAAAATGCACCTCTTAATTACTGCCTATTTAGTAATTAATGATTAGGAAATTGAGCCAAAATACTAGGTAATTTCAAATAAAATATAGCATACTTTGTTGTATGTATGTATAGCATATAATGTCATCTGGTCCAAAAGCAGTTTTATTATGTTAGCTCTCTATATTGAGTTGAGTGTAACTTACTTGATTTTGCCAGTCTGGGCACCAGCATCTTTTAAATCTTTGTCTTTAAAATTGTCAAACAACACAAATATGAAATAAGTGATATTACTGTAATGGACACCTATGTACTTATTACTCAACCTCAACAATCACCAACATTTTGCTTTATTGTGTCACCTACTATACCTGCTTCTTTTGTTGGATTATCTTAAATTAATTCTCTTAATCATGTTATATAATGTAAATATATCTGTATGAATCTTAAATTTATGAAGACATTTTTGGCATACCTCTTATGTCGTGATCACATCTAACAAAATCAATACTTATTTAATATCATCTAAAATTTAGTCCATGTTTAGATTCCTATGGTTGTCTCAAAATGTCTCTTTACAGTTGGTTTGCATTTTACTGATTTATATCTTATCTCATTTGTTCTAAAATAATTCCCAAATCCCCATTTATCGTGCAATTAATTTATTATAGAAAATAGGCCCTTTGTCCTGTAAAACAGCTCACATTCGGATTTGGCTGCTATAATTTTGTTGTGTTTAGCCTGTATTTCCAGCAAACTTGAGTTAGATCTGAAGGCATAATTAGCTTCAGTTTAAATAGCATTTTTTTGTAAAAATACTTCCTAGATGGTTCTACAGACTTTCTGTTCAACAAATCCCAAGTTATTTAGTATCTGGTTGTCCCATTTTTATTGATGTCAAAATTGAGCAATGCCTTCAGGATATCAGCTTGATTCATCCATCATTATGTTCTCATCAATATTTTACCTTGTGATTTTCGCAACCATGATGATCATTATTTTACTCCATTATAATATTTGGGTTAGTAAAGCATTTTTCCTAATACTATATTTAATTTTGCCTTTATTGGCTTAAATCTTTCTATAAATAAAAAGTCCCTACTCAACTATTTGTATACCCTGCCATAGAATTTGTATAAAAAGGCAAGGTGTGTGTTTGCTTCTTTACCTTGATCTATCAATTTTCATAGTAATGAGTTGGTGTCCAGTAATCTCTGATGGTGTCCTATGATTATCTTAGTATTATGATGAAACCAAAGATGTTTATATATTTGATGAATATCAATCTAATGCACTTATTATTGTTTTTGATAATCAGGTTGTCTCCTCCTAGTTAAGTGAAAATCCGTAAGAGTTGGCTTCTGTTGGCACCAGAATCTCAACCATAATAATAAAGTAGGATCTGAAAAATTTAAGTAGCAATATTTACTGGCACTGAAATGGACATTTTACTCAGGACTTTAAGGAGATGACAAAAATATCAGTTGAAAATGGTTAATGGGCCAGGCACGGTGGCTCACACCTATAATACCAGCACTTTGGGAGGCCGAGGCGGGTGGATCACGAGGTCAAGACATCGAGACCATCCTGGTCAACATGGTGAAACCCGGTCTCTACTAAAAATACAAAAAATTAGCTGGGCATGGTGGCACATGCCTGTAATCCCAGCTACTCAGGGGGCTGAGGCAGGAGAATTGCCTGAACCCAGGTGGCGGAGGTTGCGGTGAGCTGAGATCGCGCCATTGCACTCCAGCCTGGGTAAAAAGAGTGAAACTCCGACTCAAAAAAAAAAAAAAAGAAAGAAAGAAAATGGTAAATGGCATGTTTTGAAATGACAACTATAATAGGTAGACACGGTTTTCATTCTTATCTACTGACTCTTTCTGAGTAAGAGATGGCTAAGAACCCTTGATAAGTCCAGCTAGGGGAAAAGCTACGGTTTCATAGGGGACCCACTTTGTGTTCTTCATTGCTCCTGTCCCATTTATACTCAGTAATAACAATTTCATGTATCTTATTTATAAGTCTGAGTTTTGCTTTTGTACTGGCTCAAAATATGCTGTTATTTTAAGTTTTTTTTCAATGATATAAAAGATTTAATTCCATATGTAGAATTATGTCACTGCACTTACGTATTTCAAAATAGAATATTGTACAATCACATTTGTCCTTTTTGGTGTCTCCATGGCTCTCTGTGGGACCAGAGTTATCTGGAGTCCAGCAATTAGAGACAATTTTTATAATCTTTTGATGGGAAATGTTACTTCCAATATGAGCTTAATATGAAGACAGATTTTCTATTGGCTTTCTTGGTAGCACTTTTCAACTACTTTCTGCCATCACTTATTTAGCATTACTCTGTTCTATTTATAATCCATAAATATATAGATTCCAAGTACACACAGTCTAATATATCAATATATTTAGGCCAACTCTCTCTCTCTCTGTCTCCCTGTCTACCTGTCTCTCTCTCTCTCTCTCTCTCTCTCTCTCTCTCTCTCTCTCTCTCCATATATATATACACACACACACACACATATATGTCTCTCTTTATATAAATAAATATATATACAAATTAACTTTAAAATTAACTCACTTAATCTGAAAATACTTTCTATCTGGACATTTGCAGAGAAAGTTTTCAACTCCTGATCACACCTAATAAAATTTGCTGTATCTGAATTTATAAGAACATTTTTCTCAGGAAGCTACTATATAAATATGACTCAATAATAATAATAAGACAAATATTTTTTTAAAAAATGTAAATTTACAATAGCACAATTAAACAATATAAGGTCTCACCTCAAGGAACTAGAGAAACAAGAACAAACCAAACCAAAACTCAACAGCAGAAAAAAAATAACCAAGATCAAACAGAACTAAATGAAATTGAAACACGACAAATACAAAAGATAAATAAAACAAAAATCTGGTTCTTTGAAAAGGTAAATAAAATTGATAGACCATTAGCAAGATTAACCAAGATAAAAAGACAGAAGATACAAATAAGCTCAATTAGAAATGAAGCAGGAGATATTACAACTGACACCTCAAAAATACAAAAAATCATTCAAGACTACTATGAACACATTTATGTGCATAAACTAGAAAACCTAGTGAAGATGGATAAGTTCCTGGAAAAATACAACCCTACTAGCTTAAAATGGGAAGAATAAGAAACCCTGAGCAGACTAATAACAAGCAACAAAATTAGAATGGTAATAAAAATTTGCCAACAAAAAATTCCTGGACAAGATAAATTCACAGCTTAATTCTATCAGACATTCAAAGAAGAATTGGTATCAATCATATTGACACTATTCCATAAGACAGAGAGAGAGGGAATCTTCCCTAAATCATTCTATGAAGCCAGCATCACCCTAATACCAAAATCAGGAAAAGAAATAACAGAAAAAGAAAACTCCAGACCAATATCCCTGATGAATAAGATGTAAAAATTCCTAACAAAATACTAGCTAACTGAATCCAACAGAATACTATAAAGATAATCCACTATAATCAAATAGGTTTCATACCAGGGATGCAAAGAGAGATTAACATTTACAAGTCAATGTATGTGGTAAAAGATTCCTCTGAAAACTCCTAGAAGTGATAAATAAATTCAAAAAAGTTTCAGGATACAAAATCATTGTATACAAATCAGTAGCTCTGCTATACACCAACAGCGACCAAGCTGAGAATCAAATCAAGAACTCAAACCCTTTTGCAATAACTGCAAAAAATAAAATAAAATACTTAGTAATGTACCTAACTGAAGAGGCGAAAGAACTCTACAAGGAAAACTGAGAAACACTGTTGAAAGAAATCATAGATGACACAAATGGAAACACATTCCATGCTCAAGGATGGGTAGAATCAATATTGTGAAAATAATCATATTGACAAAACCAAACTACAAATTCAATGGACTTCCCATCAAAATACCCTCATTTTTCACAGAATTAGAAAAGACAATCCTAAAATTCATATGGAACCAAAAAAGAGACCACATAACCAAGGCAAGATAAGCAAAAAGAACAAATCTGGAGGCATCACACTACCTGATTTCAAACTATACTATAAGGCCACAGTCACCAAAATAGCATGATACTGGTATAAAAATAGGCAAATAGACTAATGGCACAGAATAGAAAACCCAGAAATAAAGCCAAATACTTACAGCCAACTGATCTTCAACAAAGCAAACAAAAACATACAGTGGAGAAGGGCACTCTATTTAACAAATAGTGCTGTAATAATCGGCAAGACATATGTAGAAGAATGAAACTGCATCTTCATCTCTTACCTTACACAAAAATCAACTCAAGGTGGATCAAATACTTAAATCTAAGACCTGAAACTATAACAATTCCAGAAAATGACATGAGAACAACCCTTCTAGACATTGGCTTAGGCAAAGACTTCATGACCAGGAACCCAAAAGCAAAAGCAACAAAACATTGATAAATAGATTGGACTTAATTAAATAAGTTTCTGCACAGCACAAGAAATAATCAGCAGAGTAAACAGACAACCCACAGACTGAAAGAAAATCTTCACAATCTATACATTTGACAAAGGATTAATATCCAGAATTTACAAGGAACTCAAACAAATTAACAGGAATAAAACGAACAATCTCATCTAAAAATGGTCTAAGGACATGAATAAACAATTCTCAAAAGAAGATCTACAAATGGCTAACAAACATGAAAAAATGATCAACATCACTAATGCTCAGGGAAATGCAAGTCAAAACCACAATGCAATACCACCTTACTTCTGAAAGAATGTCCATAATCATAAAACAAAAAAACAGTAAATGTTGGTGGGGATGGAGTGAAAAGGGAATACTTTTACACCGCTTGTGGGAATGTAAACTAGTACAACCACTATGGAACACAGTGTGGAGATTTCTTAAGGAACTAAAAGTAGAACTACTATTTGATCCAGCAATCCCACTACCGGGTATCTACCCAGAGGAAAAGAAGTCATTATATGAAAAGGATACTTGCATATGCATGTTTATAGCAGCACAATTCACAAATGCAAAAATACGAAACCAGCTCAAATGCCCATCAATGATTGAGTGGACAAAGGATATAATATATATATAATATATATATATAATATATATTATATATATATGATATATGGATACTACATGGAATACTATTCAGCCATAAGAAGGAATGCAATAATGGCATTTGCAGCAACCTGGATGGAATTGGAGACCATTATTCTAAGTGAAGTAACTTAGAAATGGAAAACCAAACACTGTATGTTCTTACTCATAAATAGGAGCTAAGTTATGAGGGTGAAAAAGTGTAAGAATAATACAATAGACTTTGGGGACTTGAAAGAAATGGTGGGAGGGGAGTGAGGGATAAAACCTACAAATTGGGTACAGTGTATACAGCTCGAGTGATGGGTGCATCAAAATCTTACAAATCACCACTAAAGAACTTACTCATGTTATCAAACACCACCTGTTCCCCCAAAACCTATGGAAATAAAAAAAATAATAAAATAAAGTGTTGACTTTACTCACCCTGTTTGCTGTCAAATATGAAATTTTATTCATTCTATCTAACTATTAATATTGTTCAGTAGCCATTAACAATTCCCACTGCTCTCACCACTACCCTTTCCAGCCTCTGACAACCATCATTCTACTCTCTATCTCCATGAGTTCAACTGTTCTAATATTTAGCTCCCACAAATAAATTAGCATGTGTAAAATTTTTCTTTCTGTGTCCAGTTTATTTCGTTTAACATAATGATCTCCAGTTACATCCATTCTGTTGCAAATGACAGACTGTAATTCTTTTTCATGGCTTAATAGTACACCATTGTGTATATTTACCACACTTTCTTTATTCATTCATCTACTGATAAACACATAGGTTGCTTTGAAGTGTAGAGTATTGTGAATAGTGCTGCAGTAAACATGCGAGTGCAAGTATCACTTTCCTTTCTTTGGGGTATATACCCAGCAGTGGGATTTCTGGATTATATAATAGCTCTATGTCTCATTCTCTGGATTGTCTCATTATTTTGCTGATTAGTTCCTTTATTGTACAGAAGCTTTTTAACTTGATGTGATCCCATTTGTCTATTTTGTTCTGGTTACTTGTGCTTTTGGGGTATTTATTAGTACCAGTGAGTTTTGTACCTTTAGATGATTTTTTATTGCTCATTAACATCGTTCTCTTTCAGATTGAAGATCTCTGTTGGGCATTTCCTGTAGCACAGGTCTGGTGTTGATGAAACCACTCAGCTTTTTTTGGGAAAGTCTTTATTTCTCCTTCAAATTTGAAGAATATTTTCACTTGTTATTCATATTCTAAAATAAAATTTATTTTTCATTCCACTTTAAATATGTGATGCCATTCACTCCTGGTCTGTAAGGTTTACATTGAGAAGTCTGCTACCAGATGTATTGGATCTCCACTGAATGTTATTTGTTTCTTTTCTCTTGTTGCTTTTAAAATCTTTTATTTTTCCCTTTGGGGAATATATTACATGCTTGTCTGATGAAACTTGAGTTTATTCAGTGGTCCAGTTTACCATCTTGAGCTAAAAGAGTGAACTGGCAAGGCAAATCCTTTGGTAAATAACCATATAGGTGTGTCTTCAAAAACATTTGCAGTTAATGTTTAAAATATGTCACACAAATCTGTCATCAGCTGACCACATAAGTGGTTTGTGATTGACTTCTGGTGAAAGCAGAAGGCCTCTGATTAACTTGTTGACAACTTTTTCCCTACTAATGTGCTTTTTTTTTTCTTTTTAGTAGACATTCCTGTGTCTTTTAAACTCTTTTCACAGCCTATTTGTTGACAGCCTGTTTTTGTCATGGGCCTCAATATTTGCCCAGTGTGAAGTGCCCAGTTCTTCTGCATGTTATAAAGGATGTAGAGATTAGGAGTATGTAGGCTTCAAAGATTCGTGACATTCAACTAGTCATTTAGCCATTTACATCTCAATTTTCTCATCTGTAAAATAGCAAGCAACAATAGTAACAAATTACAGAGTGAGAGGATTAAATAAGTTAACACAAGTAAATAAAAGGCATTTAGCACATTTCTTGACAAATAAAAAACACTTTGTAATTGTTGATTTTTGTTATTACCATGCTACTTAAATAAATATTGGCTTAATATTCTACCAGTACATGAACAAGGAACTCAGTCCTTTCAACCAAAGAGAACCTCATTTATTTCTGAAAGTTCCCTAATAATGATGGATCACACATAATAACAACCAAGTGAGGCTGTCTGGTAGCTATAGTCACTACATAACATCCACTTGTATTGTGTTTTCTTTTTCAGTTTTCTACTTGATACAGTTTAGATGTTTGCCCCCTTGATATTTCATGTTAAAATGTAACATGAAATTTCATGTTAAAATGTAACATGAAATTTCATGTTAAAATGTAACATGAAATTTCATGTTAAAATGTAACATGAAATTTCATGTTAAAATGTAACATGAAATTTCATGTTAAAATGTAACATGAAATTTCATGTTAAAATGTAACATGAAATTTCATGTTAAAATGTAACATGAAATTTCATGTTAATATGCACATTTATTGTCCACAATGTTGGAAGTGAGGCCAAGTGGGAGGTGTTTGGGTCATGAGGGCCTACTCCTCATGAATGGCTTGATGTCATCCCTTTGGTGAAGAGTGGGTTGTCAACCTTTTAGTTTATGTGAAGGCTGGTTGTTAAAAAGAGGATGGCACCTTCTTTGTCTCTTGCTCCATCTCTCGTGATGTAATATGCTGGTTTCTCTTCATCTTCCACTATGATTAAAAGCTTCCTGAGGCTTGTACTGGAAGTACATGCTGACACCATGTATCTTGTACATCCTGCAGAACTGTGAGTCAAATGAACCTCTTTTCTTTATAAATTACTCAGCTTCAGGTATTACCTTTATAGCAACACAAAATTGACTAAAATGCTACATGTTCACATCCACTACTAAAAAATTCATATAGAGAAAGTAGAAGAATCAGTGAACTTTAAGATAGGTTATTTTAAAATACACAGAAGAAATAAAAGAAAAAAGAATAAAAAACAATGAAGCGTGCCTACAGAATCTAGAAAATAACCTCAAAAGGACTAATCTAAGAGTTATTGGCATTAAAAAGGAAGTAGAGTAAGAGATAGGGGTAGAAAGTTCAAAGATAATAACAAGTGATATGAGTAGGCCTTGTGTCCCCACCCAAATCCCATCTTAAATTAAAATCCCCATGATCCTCACATGTCAAGGAAGATACCAGGAGGAGGTTGTTGAATTGTGGAGTCAGTTTCTCCCATGCTGTTTTTGTGATAGTGAGTGAGTTCTCAACAGATCTGATGGTTTTTTAAGGGGCTCTTTCCCCTTCACACAGCACTTCTTCCTACTGCCTTGCAAAGAAGGTGCCTTGTTTCTCCTTTGCCTTCCGCCATGATTATAAGTTTCCTGAGGCCTCCCCAGCCATGCAGGACTGTGAGTAAATTCAACTTCTTTCCTTTATAAATTGCCCAGTATCAGGGAGTTTCTTATAGCAGTGTGAAAATGAACTAATAAAAGGAACATCACAAACCTAGAGAAAGATATCAATATCCAACTAGAAGAAGGTTATGGAACACCAAGCAGATTTAACCCAAAGGAGATGAACTCAAGGCATTTAATAAAGTCATAAAGGCATAGGATAAATAAAGGATCCTAAACACAGCAAGAGAAAAAGGAATAAAAAACACAAATAAGATGCAATGGAGCTTCAATACATCTGTCAGCAGACTTTTCTCTGGAAACCTTATATGCCACAATAGAGTGGCATGGCATGTTTATAAGTATAGAAGGAAAATCACTGTTACCTTAGAACAGCATATCTGTGGAAAATATCTTTCAAACATCAAGTAGAAATAAAAGACTTTCCTAGAAATACAAAAGCCGAGGGATTTCATCAATGCTAAACCTATCCTACAAGAAGTGCTTAAGAAAGTAATTCAATTAGAAAGAAAAGGACATTAATGAGCAATAAACAATCACTTGAAGTTACAAAACTCACTGGTAATAGTAAGTACATAGGAAAACCTCAGAATGTTATCACATTAAAACTGTGGTGTGTATACTACTTTTATCCTATGTATAAAGACTAAATGATGAACCCATGAAAAATAATATCCACAACATCTTTTCAAGACACAACCAGTACAATAAGGTAAAAATGGAGGAATGAAAATTTAAAAACTAGGGGGAAGAAATTCAGGTGTTGAGTTTCTATTAGTTTTCTATTTGCTTGTTTGTTTTATTTTGCAAACAGTGTTAAGTTGTTATCGGGTTAAATACTGGATTAGATAATATTTGCATACCTCATGGTAACCTCAAACCAAAAAACATATAATGCTTGCACAAAAATTAAAAAGCAAGAAGCCAAACTTTATCAACACAGAAAATAACTTTCACTAGAGGAAGACAGAAAAGAAAGAAAGAAGCAAGAGGAGATAATAAACAACCAGAAGGCAGATAACAACATGTCAAGAATAAGTCTTTACCTATCTATAATAACATTGAATGCAAATGAACTAAACTCTCCAATCAAAAGACACACTGGTTGAATGGATAGGAAAAAAATGACCCATTGATCTGTTGCCTACAATAAAGACACTTCACCTATAAAGACTAAAAAGAAAGGGATGAAAAAAGATATTCCATGCCAATGGAAATAAAAAGGAGCAGGAGTCACTATACTTAAATACAAATAAAAAAATAGATTTCAAGACAAAAACTACAAGAAAAGACAAGGAGCAGCACTATATAATGATAAGAGTGTCAATTCAGCAAGAGAATATAAAAATTTTAAATATGTATGCACCAAACACAGGAGCACCCAGATATATAAAGGAAATATTATTAAAGCTAAAAAGACAGATAGGCCTCAATAACAATAACAGCTAGAAACATCAACACCCCACTTTCAGCATTAGATAAATCTTGCAGACAGAAAATCAATAAAGAAACACCAGACTTAATCTGCACTATAGACCAAATAAATCTGACAGATATTTACAGAACATTTCATCCAAGAGCTACAGAACACACATTATTTTTCTCAGCACATGGATCATTCTGATGAATAGACCATATTTAGGTCAAAAAATAAGTGTTAATACATTTAACAAATTGAAATAATATTAAGCATCTTCTCTCAATGTAATGGAATAAAAGTAGAAATGAATAAGAAGTGGAATTTTTGGAACAATACAGATACATACGAATTACATGATATGATTCTGAATTACCAGTGGGTCAATGAAGAAATTAAGAAGGGAATTGAAAAATGTCTGGAAACAAATGATAATGAAGCACAACATACCAAAATCTATAGAATACACAAAAGAAGAACTAACAGAGAAGTTGATAGCCGTAGGTGCCTATGTCAAAAGATAGGGAAAACTTCAAATAAACAATCTAATGATGCAGCTTCAAGAACTAGGAAAGCGAGAGCCAAGCAAACTCAAAATTAGTAGAAGAAAATGAGTAATAGAGATCAAGCAAGAAATAAATAAAATTGAAGCAAAGAAAACAATATAAAAGACCAATGAAGCAAAATGTTGACTTTTTGAAAAGTTAAACAAAATTTAGAAAACCTTAGCCAAACGAAAAAAGAGAGAAGATCAAAATAAATAAAATCAGAAATGTAAAAGGAGACATTACAATTAATACTGCAGAAATTTACAAGATCATTAGTGGCTGCTATGAGAAACTATATGTCAATAAATTGGAAAATTAGAATAAATGAACAAATTTCTACATACATACAAACTGTCAAAAATGAACTGGGAGGAACTCTAGAATTTGAACAAACCAATAACAAGTAATGAGATCAAAGCCATAATAAAATGTCTCCCACTAAAAAAAGCCTGGGACCTGAGGTCTTTATGGCTGAATTCTACCAACTATTTAAAGAAGAACTAATACCAACCCTAATCAAACTCTTCTGAAAAATAAAGCAGGGAAAACTTCCAAATATACCTGATGAGGCCAGTAATATTCTGATACCAAAACCAAAGACACATCAAAAAAAGAAAAAAAAAAAAAAAGGAAAGAAAACCACAGGCCAGTATCTCCAATAATATTAATGTCAAAATCTTAAAAAAAAAATTACTAGCAAACAAAAACAATAGTATGTTAGAAAGATCATTCATCATGACCAAGTGGGATTTACCCCTGTGACACATGGATGGTTCAACATATGCAACTCAATCAATGTGATGCACCTTATCAATGGAATGAAGGATACAAATCATATGATCATTTCAATTAATGCTGAAGAAGCATTTAATAAAATTCAACATCGCTTCATGATAAAAAAAAAAGCCTTAAAAACTGAGTAGAGAAGGAAAATAGCTCAACATAATAAAAGCCATATAGGACAGACCCACAACTAGCATCATACCAAATGGAGAAAAAACAAAAGCCTTTCCTTTAAGATCTAGAACATGACAAAGGTGCCTACTGGCAGCAGTTATTCAACATAGTATGGGAAGGTGAGCAATCAGACAAGAGAAAGATATAAAGGGCATTGAACCTTAAAAAGAGGGAGTGAAATTGTCTTTGTTGGAAGATGATATGGTCTTATATTTGGAAAAACCTAAAGACTCCACAAAATAGCTTTTAGACTTGATAAGCAATTTCAGTAAAGTTGCAGTATATGAAATCAGCATTCACAAATTAGTACTACTTTTACATGCCAACAGAAAACAATGTGAAAAAGAAATTTTAAAAAATAATCCCATTTATAATAGCCACACATGAAATTAAATATCTAGGAATTAATTCTACCAAATAAGTGAATAAAGACCTTTTATTAATTAAAACAATTAAATTTTAATAAAATAAATTGAAGGGGACACCACAAAATTGAAAAATAATTCATGTTCATGTATTGGAAAGATGGATATTGTTAAAATGTCCACATTACCCAAGCATTCTACAGATTCAATTCAATCCCTATTGAAATACTAATGACATTTTTCATGTAAATAAGCAAAACAATCCTAAAATTTATATGGAACCACCAAAGACCCAGAATAACCAATGCTATCCTAAACTAAAGAAACAAATCTCAAGGAATCACATTACCTGACTTCAAATTATACTACAAAGCTATAGTAACCAAAATAGCATGATACTGTCATAATAACAGACATTTAAACCAAAGGAACAGAATAGCAAACCCTGAAACAAATCCACACACCAACAGTGAATTCATTTTTGTAAAAGTATGAAGAACATATACTGGGGAAGAAAGTCTCTTCAATAAATGGTTCTGGGAAAATGGAATATCCATATGAAGAAGTTATTTAGACCCCATCTGTCACCGTATACAAAAATAAAAACAAAATGGATTAAAGAGAAAAATATAAGACTTCAAACCATAAAACTACAAGAAAACTTTGGGGAAAATCTTCAGGACATTTATCTGCACAAAGAGTTCTTTAGTAAAACCCCACAAGCACAGGCAATCAAAACAAAAATGGATAGATGGAATTATATCAAGTTAAAAAGCTTCTGCACAGCAAAGAGAGTGATCAGCAAAGTGAAGAGACAACCCACAGAATGAGAGAAAATATTTTCAAACTACCTATCTGAAAAAAAATTAATAACCAGAATATATAAGGAGCCCAAGCAACTCAGTCTAATATTCCAATCCAAAATGGGGAAAGTATTTGAATAGACTTTTCTCAAATGAACTCATGCAAAATGCAAACAAGCATACAATAGGTGCTCAACATTGGTAATCATCAGAAAAATGTGAATCAAAACTACGATGAGATATTATCTGACTCCAGTCAAAATGACTTATATCCAAAAGACAAGCAATAACAAATGCTGGCAAGGATGTGGAGAAAAGGTACCCCTTGTACGCTGTTGGTGGGAATAGAAATCAGCACAACCACTATGGAGAATATTTTGGAGGTTCCTCAAATAACTACAAATTGAGCTACCATGTGATCCAGCAATCCCACTGATGAGTATATACCCAAAAGAAGGGAAATCAGTGTATTGAAGTGATATCTGCACTCCCATGTTTGTTGCAGACTGTTTACAATAGTTAAGATTTGTAAGCAACCTAATTGTCCATTAGTGGAAGAATAAGCAAAGAAAATGTGGTATATATACACAATAGAATGCTATTCAGGCATAAAATATAATGAAAGCAAGTCATTTGCAACAACATGAATGGAACTGGAGATCATTATGTTAGGTGAAATAAGGCAGCCACAGAAAGACAAAGCTCACACATTCTCACTTATAAGTGGGATCTAAAAATTAAAACAATCAACTTATAGACATAGGAAATGTAGTGGGGATTTGGGGGAAGGAGGGAATGGTTAATGGATATAAAAAAAGAAAATGAATTGGATGTGAGGTTATCTGGCTGTGCCATCTGTCACTCCATTGATCACCAGGGTTAATTCAGCTGATCTGGCTGGCTAGGTGGAAGTCCCCTTCCTCCCTCACCACTCCATGTGCATCCCTCCCGAGGCTGCACACTTGGTCAAAGAGGACAACCATCCTCAACAGAGAAGTACCAGTCTTTGGTCAAGGGTATATGAGTAGCTGTACTCCCCTGCTAAAACCTCCAAACAAGCTCTCAAGAATGAATAAGACCTATTATTATATAGTACAGTAAGATGACTAAAGTCAATAACAACTTAATTGTACATTTTAAAATAAAGAGTGGAATTGATTTGTTTGTAACTCAGTTGATAAATGCTTGAGGAGGTGGATACTTCATTTCCTATGATACGATTATTTCACATTGACTGTATCAAAACATCTCATTTACCCCGTAAATATAAACACCTACTAGGTACTCACAAAAATTTAAAAAATAAAAATAATAAAAAATAAAAAATGGAAATAAATATGTGTAAGAGTAGAATATACTGCTATGAGAACTCTTACAAATTGATATGTAAAACATAAACAATCCAAGAGGAAAATGGAGAAAAATTATTAGTAGACAATTCACAAAAAAAGTAAATGACCAGTTGATACATGAGGAATAATCAAATTATCTTTGCAATTAGGAAATCAAAATTAAAGTAACAGTCAGATAGTATTATACGCTCATTAGACAGATAATATTTTTTTGAAAAGTACCCAATAATAGTAAAGATGTGAAGGATTACAAACCTTTTAGAAAGCAATCTGGTGATTTATACATATACATTTGTATTTCTATTCCTATTTATATTTGTGTCTGTCTTCGGCCTTCCAACTGAGATATAATAAAGGTATAAGTAACAGGATGTTCATTTCAGTATTGTTCATGAAAAACTGAAAAAAGATAAATGGCCATTAATAGAAGAATGGTCAAGTATCTTATAAATATGCATATAATGTGATAGTATACAGTCATTCAAAATACTGAAATGAATCTACACTGCTTGTACCTCCTCACATAAATCTCTCTCATTAAAACTTGTTCCCTGTTCTGCCATTTATTTTTTAAAAAAGCATCATTGCATAAAAATCAAGATTAATGTGTGTGTATTTGTGTGTGTATGTTTTGCAAGGCAGGAAGATATATTTTACAGTAGCAGTAACCAACCTCTAAATCTGAACTGAGGCTATGGAATCTCACAGGTTGACCTAATCAAAATTATATTGTCTGTTTGAGTGGTACATTGGAGTTAGTTGTAGCCAAGAAGTTTCAAATTGTTAGATAAGGCACAGTCATGGGAATCCCAGCCAACATTTTTAGCACCTATCATACAGAGATCTATAATTCAACCATCCAAAAGAAGGTGTCAAAGATGTCCGTAACCCGTAGGGAATCGGACTGACTTTCAGAAAACAAGGTAGGAATTGATACCAGATTAGCTTGGGTAGGACAAGCAAAAGTTATTTCTCAGTGTATCCAAAGTTGTCTAGGGTCTTTTATGGAAAAAGTAGACAATGGCCTGTAACAGTAAAACCAATTTCAAATCCTGTTTGTTAGGTTCAGTTGTTTTCTAATGTTTCCTGTCTGAGAAAATTGTTTTCAGGAGAGTGTCAACTGAAAATGTCTGGAGAAGGCACAAAAGACAAGAAGATTTATCAGTATAAGAATAGAACGAGGTTGAGCAAGGCAGAGAAGGGAATCAATTACATACAAAAAAGCAGAAGCAACTGACGACTAACTATGTCCCCTATTTCGTTATTACTAGTGAGTAACTTATAGCGGTAGGCCTTGACTGTTTGCATTTAGAGCATATATGTATTTGAGGATATTCAAATCTTTATAAAGAGTGCATGCAATTTTATTTTGACATATTTGTATTCAATTTTTCTTACTGTATATAATAAACAAAAGCCTTCTGGGCTAGTCAATACCACCATTCTTTTTTTCTTTACAGAAAATTTTTGGAGCAGGCTAATTTCATATTGAAATCTAGTACTATTTTCTATACCACCAACCAAACAATTGGCAAGGTTTTTCAACTCCCTAGATTTATAAGGAACCTAAGTCCACTCTAAGTGTAAATTATGTTCTTCAGGTCTTAGGCAATCACATAATTATTTCAGATGATTAACATATAAAGAAAATATTCAAGCTCATCAGCAATTGTTTTTTAAAAACAAACATAAAAAACAAAAATTACATAACACTTTTCATGTCTCCTGCTTTTTCTTTTTGCTGTGTACTTGTTTTACAACACCGTGTCTGCTATTGTCTCATTGCTAAAAATACTGGGGACTTATAACATACAAAGTACCAGGTTCTAGGAATATAATATTTCTCAGGAGGACATCTCTGTAATTAGATTTATATTCCTGATTTCTAAGTTTTCTGAATGTGGGTCTGGCACTCTGATACTGTGTAAAAGTGAGACAAATGAGAGATACAATGCTGGATTATTTCAACTTTGGGAATGGTGTTAAGGGACTCATTTCAAGTATAAATTGGCCATAGATATTGAAGAAGAAAACCCAACTTTCCACAGGCTTTTGCAGTAGATCACTCTGAGAACTACAAAATATCAAATTTGGAAGGGCAAATATGTTTATCTTTTATTTCTTTGGACTTTTGATTTTATAAAATTTCATTTTTCTTCTCTAATTTCTCTCTGGAAAATTAATAATTGAAGAGGTTTCATACAGAGTGTTCAAATTTGGGGCATTGTTCATGTAATTATTTGGGCTAATTGCATAATCTCTGGTGAGCTATATTAAACAATGCAGATAGGCATAATTTGAGATGGAAAATGGAATAATGATAAAATATTATGCCTAAGGTATAATGCAGCCTTGAAGTTAATTGTGTTAGTGTCTTCTTCTGACACACTTTGTAGTCTTCTGAGAAAAAAAATTATACTGTCTTCATAGCTCATAGTTCATCATAGAATATAGATAAAATACTAGTGGCTGATACAGGGGCTGCAAGTATGGCTGCCTCATGGAGATTAGGTTGAGCATTACTGCCCTGATATATTACTAGTTTACTCTCCCAAAGGTAATGGCCACACCATATGCTTCATTATTAAGCTCAACAAGTTAAGACAGTGGTTTTCATCCCTAGCTGCACGTTAGAGTTATCTAGAGAGTGTTTAAAATACTTAGGCTTCATCTTAGACCAATTAAATCATAATGTTTGGGGTTGTGGTCAAGTGTTAGTAAAAAGCTCCTGAGTATTTCCAGTGTTCACCTGTCTTATGTTGTTCCCCAAGAAACAGACTCTGTGACAGAAATATCTATGTAGGACGTTTACTGGGAAGGGTTCTCAGCAATAACACCTGTAAAGTAATAAAAAGAAAAAGATTGGTCAGATAAAGTTGAACTGCCACAGTTACCACAGAGGTCTCTGCTGCAGTACATACCACAGGAAAGTCGGGAGCTGGGACAATCTACATTTGTCCAGAACTTAGTCAAAGTAGCAGGAATTTCATACTCTTGCATCCACCTAACATTGGGTTTGACCTGCCCTGGTGTAGTGGGACCTCGGGAAAGGAAGTTCCCTTTTACTGGATGGCATTTCCAGGACAGACTCAGCTCTAAGCTGTTCCTAGCCAAAACTAGACATGTGCCTGGACTCCAGCGCCCATAGCATTTCCCAGAAATGTGAAGTATTGGAGTCAACCCTTCTGGTACCTCTCTGAAGTACAAAGACCAATTCTCCTCACCAGAGGAAGAGGCATGTGTCTGGTTTGCAAAAACAAGTAGGTCCTAATAGCCAGAGGGCCATGTTAATTAGTGTTGGAGTCACTAGGAAAAAGTCAATCATCACGGAAATGTCTACCACTCCTTCTGTCTCACAATAGACATGGATTCCCTTAATTTTAAAAAAAGTACTTAACTTCATATCTATTAAGTGATAATATAAGCCTACTACAAGATTTGGCCCACACTCTCCAAGAGGTCAGCCACTGTCTACCTTTTGCGCATGCATGTGACTGGCAATGTAAGTGCATATCAGAACTGGGACAAGAGATTCTGGTATATTGGACAATAAACTTTCAACTACATTCAAGTTGCTATGTTGTTATTTCATCCGCATTTTTATTTTTACATTTTTTCTTGATGGCTTACCAGCTAGAGAGGTGAAAAAAAATAACTAGGCTTCCCCAAATCATTTTCTCAAACACTTTGAGAGTAAATGAAACATACTGAAACAGACAAAAGGAAATCATTCAAAAATTAATAAATGCACAAGTCAAGTAATTTCGGCGGAGGTGGATAAAGTAAAATAATGAAGACAAAGGATATAAAATATGTGAAAATTAGCTGCTAGGGTATATAGCAACAAATATAAAAATGTTGAGAGAGAGAGAGTGGTGGAGGGAGAGAGAAAGACAGAGATTGCTAGGGTCTAAATATGTGTTCCTTCCCCCTCAAAAATTTATATTATGATATCCTAATCCACAAGATGATGTTATTAGCAGGTGGGGCCTTTAGGAGGTGATTAGGTGATGAGAGCAGTGCCTTAATTAATGGAATTAGTTCCTTTCTAAAAGAAACCCCAGAGAGATTCTTTGTCCTTCCATCCAATGATGACACAAGTAGAAGGAGTAGTCTATAAACCAGAAAACTTGACAACAAATATCAGACACCTAATACCAGATATCAAGTTTGTTGATGTATTGATGTTGGAATTCAAGATCCCACAAGATCGTATGAATGATAAGGAAATAAATTCTTCAGAACTAAAAGAAATAAATTTGTGTTTTCCCTAAGTTACACAGCCTATGGTATTTTGTTATATCAGCCAAAAGGAAGACAAAAATAGATTGCTTTGTTCAATTATATATCTACAAATTATAAAATCTAATTAAAATGAATTTTTCTCAGAAAATAAATGACCAACAATGCTTAAAAGAAAAAAAATACTAGTATATAAATAACTATAAAAGTTTAAACTTATCAAAAAATACACCAAAAAAATTCTAGAACAGTAAATTGATGCTATGATCTAATATACATCCTACGTAAAAAACAAAATACATAAAATGTCTCAATTTTCTTTAAAAAGATAAACTAGATACCAAATTCTTTTAAACCAAGCCCAAAAAACTAAAACTAGATAATACTCTTGGAGTCAATTTCTAAATAGGAACCTGAAAATTATGAATCTATTACTAATAAGATAAATATGTGTGATCAAACAGAAAGCTAGCATCATTTTGAAACCAAGAAGCGTTTACATTAACATCAGGATAAATAAAACAGTATTTTCTATCAAATCTATAATGTAATATTATTTGATTGCTTTTGGACATTGAAGGAAAGAAGAATTCAGACATAGAGGAAAATAAATGAAAGATTATTGAAAGATCATACAAAGATCATATTACTATTTAGAGAAGTCAAGATAATGAGCTAAATATATAACACTGTAGAAATTAATATAAATAAAATATTAACGTGGTTATGTAAAAAACACAAACACTTCCCTATATAACTATATATATATATATATATATATATATATATATCCTTTCACACACACATACACATATATTTAAAACAACATGGATATGTGTATATATACAAACATATATATATGCATCAAAATATAGAGAGATATATTACGTTGGTATAAAAGTAATTGCAGTTTTTGCACTTACTTTCAATGGCAACAACTGCAATTACTTTTGCATGAACCTAATATATATATACACATGGATATAAACATATTTATAGAAAAACTATATATCAGTTTTTGCTCATACAGAATTACACTCTCTCTAGAGATTGTAATTTTATATAGACGATAATCTTTTAGAACATATAGTAAAAGAAAATAATCTTATTGACAGCAATTACAGAAACATTATAAATGAACATGCATTTATTTTATTTAAAAGAATTATTACACTAGGAAATGAATAAATACATAATTTATCTTCAATTTATTAGTTTAATAAGAATACAATTGAACATTCCTTGCAATTATTTTAATTTCACCAAATGATTCTAAAACTCATGTGGAAAAAACAGCCCAAGATATTTATAAAAAGAAGAGTAATAAAGTGGCAATTGAACTACAACTTTTAGGGAATACAACAGTTTGCAGTATTCAAAATGTTGTGACATTGCTACAAGAACTGGCAAGGTAGTGAAACAGAACATAAGACCAAGCAACTACTATTTGATACTTTATTTTTACCTGTACTTGTGTATTCCACATCTGGCTATGTATCTACTCCATTTAAGCTCTTACTATGTATGAACTAGTTACTCTGTTTATAATTTTATATATAATATTAAGGCTAGTTATGCTGTTGTAGCAAATATACCCGGTCATGCAATGACTCAAAAGAATAGTTTACGTCTTTTTTATATAATAATCTTGGTTACAGGTTCCAGTTCAGAGGTTGCTGTAGTCTATGTAGCCATATAGGAGCTTAGTCTGCCAAATATTCATTTCAAAATATGATGAAGGTGAATTCTAAGGTTCCTAGGGCTACTACCAACACAATCAACCAGAGGGGGAAAGAAAATAAAGATGGAGGATGTTTATGTAGACCAGACCTGAAAGTTTTATATATCACATCTGCTTTTTTTTTTAATCTGTTTTTTATAAGTCAGAAAAAGAGCTTAGTCCCATGGCCAAACCTAACTGGAAGGACAACTGGGAAAATGTACTCTAACTGCTGTCTGGGAGAAGGAGAGGGTAGATTTTGATGTACAGCTAATGGGCTCTGCCGGACATGTACTCTCCTTATTAATTCACAAACAACATTATAATTCAGTACTATTATTAGTCTCATTTTATATACAAGGAACTAAGACACAAAGAATTTAGGGAAAATGTCCAAAATCACATTGCTATTAATTGGTTAACCTAGCAATCCAATCCAGTTTGCTAAGTCCAAAGTCCATGCACATCACTGTTAATACTATTACAACAACTACTATGACCACCACCATGACCACCACGACTAGTACATAAACATAGATCCTTATACTGTATCATATAATTAATTTCAAGTAGGTCACATACTGTAATGTAGAAAATCAAATCATTTAAAAATAAAAGAAGATACTAGTGACTATCAGTTCTCTGGAATTTTAAAATATAATATGGAGTGTAATTTAAAATATATAAAATAATAATAATAAATGTGGTTTGTAAGAAGGGGTAAGATGGGAGAGAAGGAGACCAGTTGGAGGCTACTACAGTAGTCCAGCTGAGAGAAGATGATGGCTGTGACTATGACGGTAGCCAGCAAGATGGAGATCGGTGGACAAATTTCAGATACATTTTGGTGATGATATCCACAGCACAAGAGAAACACATTACTGAAACATAAAGCATATAAGCAAGCAAATATCTATAAGGGGAACTAGGCAGGAGCCAAGTCAGACAGCACATAAACTATCATGGAAAGGAGCTAAGTCAACGTAGAGGATGGAATAACAAGGCATTTTAAGTAAGGGCATGACAAGGTCAGACTTTTATAGCCCAAATATTATCAAACATTGCAAGGAAATAAATACTTCATGGGAAAAGTAGACACAAAATCAAATACCCAATTGGGCATATTTCTTCATCATTCCTGCCTTTTCTCCCACAACACACTATATTTTTCTCTGCCATATGCCTCATCACATTTGCTTCTTCTTCCTTCTAGGATCCCCAAAATAATATTTTCTATCGTCAGGATTAGAACAGACACTATCTATTTTCCTCCAGACTAGGTTCTTGTGAGGCCCATCCATCTATGAATGGATGTTGGAGATGTAATGTGTAGATGCACCGTAAAATTGTGAAGGATAGAATGAAAGAGTACAAGACTAAAGAGAGGGAGAAAATTAATTCAACTGTTGTTATGATCCAAGTTCATGTGCTTGGAACTAAGACAGTAGCAGTAATGTCTCAGAGGATAAAATAGATTTAAGACATACATGTATAGAAGGTGGAATAGGTTCAATGGCTTATTCACTGAGAAACAAGGTGAGCACTGGTAAATTTAATTTTGGATATTTTCTACCACATAGCATGTATAACACTGATTTCTCAACTTGGCTACATGTTGGAATCAGTGGAAGAATTTTTCAACATTGCCTATTATAGAACACAATTCTTGGATTTTCTTGGATTTCTTGGAATTTCCAACAGTGTGTATTCTAGAATACAATTCTTGGATTTTCTGATTCTTGGATTTTCACTCTTGAGATGTGAAACAGAGAGCAGTATTTTAAATAAGCTCCAATGGTGATAGCAATGCACCACCAGAATGGAAACTTTGTTGTAGAATACTGCTCAATGAAGAGTAGTGAAACATTAGCACATGGATGGATATCAAAATATGTATATGTATATATATATATAACTTGGTTATGGTCCCATGGGTCCTGTTGTTACAAGTGTATTTAGTAGAGATCTGTATATTTCCTGCCATTGCTACTCTGAGTGGATGTTCATTCCTCATTCATGAGAAATTAGGGTTTGAATACCCTGCACCTGTCTCCAAATATTACCAATGGCAGATTCTCAATCCCTTTCTCTATACATCTATTAATTCAGCTCACAATGATTTCTTTTATGTTTAGCATGTGCTTTTTCTGGCACAGAAAGATTTACTCTATATAGCCCAACTATCCATGTACACAAACGATTAAATGAGTTACTCAGCAGATGTCTAAGACAATGGTTCTCCCTAGGAGAACTGTTTTGTGAAGAATAAAACATTTTGTTTTGATAAGTTGCCAGAATTTTCTTCTAACTTACTAAAATCCCCATGAGGAAGATACATGTGTAATTCACACTGTGTGATCAAGATAATTGACCATGAAGAATATTGGTTAAAAAACAAACTTACATTGTTACATTGATAGGGTTCCCCAAAGTGATGATTCACAATACGAAAACCATCTCTGGCAATTCTAAGAACTGAGTAAACTCTTTGTAGACTCCAATTAATGAATAATACAGAGATAATTATTCAACAACTATTTTTTAAAAGCCAACACACTCAACTAATAATATTACACTATTTTGAATGATTATCAAAAATTCAAATACTTAACACTAACAACATGAAAAATTCAGAATCCACTGGCATCCTCATCACTTTGTTTGTATTGATAAGTTTTGTCACAACTACACACTAAAAGCAAATGCCCTGCTACATTCCTTCAGAGTCAGAAATCAGGGACAGTTATACACGGATTCACCACTGAGCTCAAAGGGCATCACTCCCAAACATACAGTCAGAAACTTGTCAGAAACCATGGAGATGGAAAATATATTAGTTGTTGTCAGTGGTTAGAGATGGTGGGGACAGGGGGTTGTGGTTGTGACTCTAAAGAGGTGGCTTGAGGGAGATCTTTGTACTGATGGAATAGTTTATATCTTAACTGAGGAGGTAGTTATACCAATCTATATATGTGATCAACTAACACAGAATTGTACTCACACATTGTAGCAATATCAATTACATGGTTTATTATACTTATATAAAATGTAACTACTTGGACAAATTTAGTGAAGGGTACAGAAGACCTGTCTCTCCTATCTTTACATCTTCTTACGAATCCATTATTCCAAAATAAAAAGTTAAATTTTAAAAATCTCCTTGTCAGAGTCACTGGCGAAGAGAGCAACAGTCCCAAGCAGTGTGGAGCCTATTTCTTCTTCTAGATATAACATTATTTTATTTGCCTCTGCCTCGGCAATTACATACCTGTGAATATATCACTGTATTCTGCTCTTTACCCAGCATTTTGTCAAGGCAAAGCCTTCCCAATTTAGGCCAGACTTCTGCCTTTGTCATTTTCTCTTGCTCAACCCACAGTAATTATCAGTGCCTGATATATAAAATACATTTTGAATGAATGAAGAAGGGAAATAAAAATAGTCTTATCTATCCTACTATAATTCTGAGTTCCTTGAGGGCTGGAATAACAGATTCACTTATATCTTCAAAATATCTAGCACAGCAAGCGTTTAGTTAATGTTTTAAAAGGTAATAAATGAAATGTTATAAAATAAGCGAGGATTATTGCTATTAACATTATAAAGGCTCTTGCAATTGTCTGCTAGAAGGAACTTTTCATCATTTCTGTCAACCTCCCTTTTCTTTTTAAGACCTTTTATATTTTTAACATAACAGGGGCAACACATTTTTAGCAAGGTCACAAAGGTCTGCGCATGACTATAAAATGATACAATTTCCTAAGATAGAAAATTATATTCAAAACTCTTCTTGCAAATTATATGCTGGTACAGATCCTGGATGATTGTGGCACCGGTTCTGTTACTCTTTGAAACGAATTAGTGGGGTAGTTTGGATCCGGGAGAATGACTGCTTGTTATTTGGTTGCTACAAAGATGGGAAAAATGAGGAGGCCACTAGAAAGGCAAAGTGCTGCTGAAGATATTTCCATACCTTTCAGACCTTGATTACTTGCCTATCAGCAGAATTTGAATCTTCTGTAAAGCAGCCTGTATGTTTGGGGAGTGGGATAAAAATGAGACCGATATGACACATTTCTGATGTAAGTTATGCCATAATTTTCCAGACTTTTTTCTCTCATTCATCATCTTACTCTGTATTAGGCAAGACCTCTTAGATACAAATGACAGAACACCTACTTTAAATAAAGAACATTTTTTTACCTTATATGTAAGTCCCTGGAAGAGGCTTGATCCCTAGGAGCATAAACAATGTTATCCTGTCTTGATTCATTTCCAATCTTAGCTATGTCCTCAGTGTGTTATCTTCATTCTTAGGCTCCACATAGTTACGTGAAGAATATACAGGCTTATGACTTTCCACATGTAAGAATAGTGAGAAAGAGAGTACATAAATCCCCAGTCCATTCTGTACCTGTCCAAGCATTCACTCTGATTGTACAAACTGAGGTCTTATGTCCTCTTCTAAATCAATCCCCTGTGACTAAGGGGATTCTGTGAATTAATTGGCCAGGCCTAGGTTTTATGTTCTACCACTGGAGTCACTTCCAAGTGAACTATGTGAATGGAAAGTGAAATATCAACTCCAAAAGATACCGAGGATGTCATTACTAGAAAAAAGAGGCAAGAGATTATGGCAAACCAAAACAATAAACGACAAATATATTCAGTGCACCCTGTGATACAGTTTGACTGTGTCCACACTCAAATCTCATGTTGAATTGTAATTTCCTGTGTTGGGTGAGGGACCTGGAGGGAGATGAATGGATTATGGGGGCAGATTTCCCTTTTGCTATTCTCATGATACTGAGTGAGTTCTCAAGGGATCTGGTTGTTTAAAAGAGTGTAGCGCTTCTCCCTTCTCTCTCCCCCTTCTGCTACCATGTGAAGATGTGGTGACTTCCCCTTCTCCATTCTACCATGACTGTAAGTTTCCTGATGTCTCCGTCATGCTTCCTGTAGGGCCTGTGATACTGCGACTCAGCGAAACCTCTTGTATTCATAAATTACCCAGTCTCAGGTAGTTCTTTTTAGAGGTGTAAGAACAGACTAATACACTGTGTTTTAGCCCCACATGAGTTGGCTGCTTGAAATTTTCCAAAGTCCTTCTTCCCACTTCTGAGCTATGCTTCTATCATTCTCTTCACGTCTTCTTGTCAAAATATGACTTGTTCTTCAAGATAATATCAAGGCTAAATGTTTCTTTCTTTGCCAATCCTTTCTGAATCCTTGGTCAAAATGAATTTCTCCCTCTATCTGTGTGTGTTTCTATAGTACTTTGAACCTCTGCTCTAGCATCCATCATAGTCTGATATTATAATGACCTGAATTCATGTCTTTGTCTTCCTAAGTAAGGATCTTTGTGAGGTTAAGTACTAAATTTGTTATAGTATTGTATAGCTCACAGAGTACCAAGGATTGTGCCATATTCAGAATACATTCTTGCTGAATTATTGACAAAATTAATTTGAATAATTGATTATTTTTCCCATTTCAACATGCTACATCAATAGTCAATGTTTACCCATGTCAAACTGCTCTAGGGAATAGGCTTATTTTTGAAGATTTCCCACTTTCTCTTTGACCTAAAGATATTAGGTCAAAGCAATATAATGTCTATACTTATTTGTATATGCATTCATCCTTCAGTTTGTATAACTCATCAACCTTAAAATTGGGATTGAATTTCTTGTTGTCTTGAGGCTGAAGGGCTTGTATCCTCTCTTCCTATCACTTTTATCTTTTATAGCAAAAATGAAATTCATTGTGCATGGTATGACTTTCCCTGTATAATCAGTCAGAATGAATGAATACACAATAATAGGGTATTTTTATTGAAAATTGAGTTGGCATTTTATAATTCAGCAACAATGTCCTCATTAGCTTGAGAACTTTTCTGGCATTTAGAGCAATTGATGTTTAAAATGGATACATAATGGTATGTCTTCTTTGCTGGTAAAGCTGTAAATAACAGTGGATAATACTTCACAAGATTAGATAATTAATAAGAAAACATGAAAATATTCAATTAAGCGTAATAAAGGTTTACTGAGCACTTACTATAATTCCCAGCCCTTTTCCATGCATGGATGAGGGACAGATGAACAGAACACAGAATCTTTCAAAATTCTGTAGTAAAGGCAGGGATAGAGTTCCTCAAACTGATCAGGCAAGATGGAGCAGAGGAACTTAATCCCAGGATAGGAAGGTAATGCAAGAGTTTCTGAATGTGGATAGTTGTCTGGATGTTTCCAAATAACTCCAGGTTTTCATTGTATAGAGACAACTTATGGCTTGGAGAGCTTTGGTAACTTCCTCAAGGTCACACATTATATTAGTCAGGGATCCCTAGAGGGACAGAACTAATAGGATAGATGTGTATATGAAGGGCAGTTTATTACGGAATATGGACTCACACAATGACAAGGTGAACTCCCACAATAGGCCATCTGCAAGCTGAGAAGCAATGAAGCCAGCGTGAGTTCCCAAACCTCAAAAGTAAGGAAGCTGACAGTACAGCCTTCAGTCTATGGCTGAAGGCCTGAGAGACCCTGGCAAACCACTGGTGTAAGTTCAAGAGTCCAAAAGCTGAAGAACTTGGAGTCTGATGTTTGAGGGCAGGAAGCATCCAGCACAGGAGAAACATGGAGGCCAGAAGACTTAGCCACTCTAGTGTTTCCATGTTTTTCTGCCTGCTTTTATCCTAGCCATGGTGGCAGCTGATTAAATGGCGCCCACCTCTCCCAGTCCAGGACTCAAATATTAATCTCCTTTGGCAATACCCCAACAGACACACTCAGGAACAATACTTTGCATCCTTTAATCCAATCAAGTTGACACTCAATATTAACCATCACACACGGAGACAGTTTGGTTGACATCAACAGAATTATGTTTCCAGTCATATTCTACCTTAATAAATGCTGTTGTTCTCATATAACATTAGCTATTGCCAGGACTTAATGCACTACAACTACAGCAGAATCTTTTGACAAACTAATATATTTAACAAATATCCTTATTGAAAAATAAGAAGCTTGAAAAATAAGAAGCTTAAAAAATATATTATTTGTAAACTTAGGAAAGTTTCATGCCTACCATATCATTGAGAAAAACAGTTATAAATTAAGTTGTGTCTGGACCAGATGTAAAAATTGGGCAGAAAGCAAACAAAGAATGAAGTTTCCAAGTTAGAATCCCTTGATGTGATGCAGCAGTTCAAATAGAATGCATATGCAGACTAATATGTCACTCTGACTCAATAAACAAATTTGACATAATATTTTCCCAATATTTCATATACAGTATTAACAAGCTCCCTCTTCCTAACAGAGCAAGATGGAATTAATTTGAAAGGCTTGCACATTCCAGTGCTCCATAAACTATCAGGATAAACATAGGGTACTGCATATTCAACATGATTATGTATCTTGATGAGTAATTTTCAAACCTGTATTAGCAACCGTATTAATAATAAACCAAGGGAAAATGTTGTTTATTTTTCTGTGGAAAGAAAAATATATAATTTAAAGTTGTCAGCCTAAATGTGCTGATTTCTTTGGTAGTTATTTTTCCTCTGAAGTATCCTCTGGGATTTTATTGAATTATTTATTATTTTATTTTGTAGAACTCTTGGTGCACACAGTTTCCTAGAGATGGGAATCCTTTTAAATTAGTGAATCTGTATCTTTTATGATTTTTTATATATATATAATATATATATATATAATATATATAATATATATCACACACACATGCACACACATTTTTTATATATATAGGATATATAGCTTATATGTATATATATCCTGTATATATGTTCAGTCTAGGAAAATGAAAACGTACATATAGCTTTAAAATTAAAACATTTTTTACTTAAAATTGAGAGTTTACACCAAGCCTCTATGTAATGAGGCACCTTAAATGCAGTTATTCTTCACTTTACCTAATCATCTCTCCCCATTTCCCATGCATCTACTACACATTTTTTATTTTTGAGATGGAGTTGCCCAGGCTGGAGTACAGTGGCACTATCTCAGCTCACTGCAACCTCCGCCTCCTGGGTTCAAGTAATTATCCTGCCTCAGCCTTCCAAAGAGCTGGGATTACAGGCGCCCATCACCACACCTGGCTAATTTTTGTACTTTTAGTAGAGACGGGATTTTGCCATGTTGGCCAGGCTGGTCTCGAACTCCTGACCTCAAGTGATCTGCCCACCTTGGCCTCCCAAAGTGTTAGGATTACAGGTGTGAGCCACCGCCCAGCCTTACGCATTTATGTTGTGACATTTCACATGTAAAATATATCCAAATTAAACCATCATTGTACCAATAAGCTTGTCCTTCTTGCATTCTTCAGTGCCTTATGTGACACCATCATCTATCCATTTACTCAGGATTTATATTTATGTCATTCTTAGGATTTTTCTTATCTTTGTAGCTGTACTATGTTAATTACAACTTGCTAATATTTGAAAGTCCACTGCTACTGCTTTACTTTAGACATTTATCATCTCCTAGCTGTTCTGTTATAATAGTCAACTTGTTTCTATTTGTTAATCTCATCCTTAGACTCTCTGTTACCAGCACTAAAATCTAGATTATACCATTCCCAATGATACCATATTGCTTAGAAGAAAAAAAAAATCCCAAACTCAAAGACAGCATTCAAGAGACTTCAGGATCTGGTGTCAGGCTCATACCAATACTAATAATTAGGTAAATAAGAAAGTTATTAAAAATAGAGGTATACAATTTCACTGTAAATTTCCCTGTTCAACTAATTCTTTATGTTTCAGTTTACTTTCAGAAACAAATATCTCAAGTGAGTCACTTCTACTTGCTATCTTCATTACCTCATGATCTATCCACTTCATTATTATTTTAATTTTAATTTTTAAGTAAAGTTGTATATATTTAAGGTGTAAAATGTGATGTTCTGTTATATGTGTGTGTATTTATATATATGTGTGTATATATAATATACAATATATATACACATTGTAAAACGATTACCACAGTCAAATAAATTAACATATCCATCGCCTAATATAGTTACCTTTTGTGTGTGTGGTGAGAAACTTAAAATCTACTTGGCAAATTTCAAGCATATGACACAGTAGTATTTGATTTTTTTAGGATACCTACTATTACAAAAATCAAAAGATTTGATTTTTCTGTGTTTGGTTTATTTAACTTAGCATAATATCCTTCAGGTTCATGTATATATTGTCACAAACAACAAAATTTTCTTCTTCGTCGTTTGAGGCTGAATACTATTTCATTTTACATACAGTTGGCCCTCTGTTTTCTCAAATGATTGGATCCAGGATCCCTGAAGATAACAAAATCTTTGAATGCTCACATGCCTTATATAAAATAGCATAGTAATGTTAGCTCTCCATATCCCCAGATTCTGCATCCACAGATCCAACTAACCTTCAGTGAAAAATACATACAGTTAGGCTTCCCTATGGGCAGATTTTGATCTGTGGCTGGTTGAAGCTGCAGATGTGAATCCTGTGGGTATGGAGGGCCATCTGGATATAGAGATGGAAACAGAGATGGAGAGAGTAGAGGTAGAGGTAAAGAAAGAAGTAGACAGAGATAGAGAGAGATAGAGACAGATCACATTTTCTTTATCAATTTATCTGTCAACAGACACAGGTTTTTTTCTGTATCTTGCCTAATGTGAATAATGTTGCTATAAACAGAAATGAAGATATTGCTTTGACATACTAATTTACTTCCTTTGGATATATACCCAGAGATGGGATTGCTAGATCGTATGGTAGTTCTAGTTTTAATTTTTGAGTAACCTCAATACTGTTTTCCATATTATCATGTCTGTATCCATTTACTTTCACACCAACAGTATGCAAGGGTTCTCTTTTACCTACATTTTCAGTAATACTTTGTATCTTTTGATTTTTGTAATAGTAGCTATCCTAAAAGGTATGATGTGATATCCCATTGTGGCTTTGATTTGCATTTCCCTGATAATTAGTGATGTTGAGTATTTTTTTTTTTAATATACCCATTAGCCATTTGTATGCCTTCTTTAGAAAAATACCTATTCAGGTACTTTGCCAATTTTTATTTCGGTTGTTTCCTTGCTATTGAGGTGTCTGAGATCCTTATATATTTTGAATAGCAATCCTTTATGAGCTGTATGGTCTGCAAGTATTTTCTCCCAGTCCATATGTTATCTCTTTACTCTGTTGATTATTTTCTTTGCAGTGTATGATCTTTTAATTTTTATGCAATCCCATTTGTCTATATTTGCTTTTGTTGTCTGTGCCTTTAGGGTTAGCTTTAAATAATCATTGCCTAGACCAATCCATTTACTTATTAGACCACTCCAGTTTGTTCCTACAGCTCCACCATTAATGTTTCCACAAAATGGCTTACTTTATGATTACTATAAACCTTTATATTTGTCCAGTTAATAATTTTTGTCTTCCTTTCACTAGATAGCTCTATGACATTTTATAGAATTGACTACTCTCTCAGGAACACTCCCTTGGCTTCTGAAAAGCCATACATTCCTGTTGCTCTTCCTGGTCTTCTTGCTACTTTTCTCTTATTCTCCTTTGCAGTGTCATTATCTTATAGCTGACCTTAAAAGTTGGCTCCTTGTTCCCGTTTCTGTCTCATTTTTCCTTGGACAATCTAATATACTCCCTGAGTTCAATTATAAACAGAAGACTCTGTAATATTATGAGTCTCTAACACAGTTCTTTACTCTGAGATCCAGAACTGTAAATTCAACTGTCTACGTAATAAATACCCTTGAATATTGAATGTGCACCTGAAAATCACCATACCCAAAACTTAACTTATCATTTGAACCGAACAGCTTCTCTGTCTGTATTTCCTGACTCAATGAATGTAACTAATTATTTACCCAACAGTTCTAGCCAGAAATCTGGGCAACATTCATAACTTTGTCTTTCTGAACATTTACATCTAGTTAATTGCTCAGTCCTTGCAATATTTACTCTTAAATATTTTTTCTAGTACCTCCTCTCCACTACATACAACTACCATCTCTCTTTTCTAGCTGAAGTAAGCAGCAGGGTTTACTCCAAGGCTCATGCAATCATGAGAATGGCAATGGGATGAATGTTTTCAAGAACAATTGGAACAATGAACTTTAATATCATGTAGATTCTTTCTCTGTAATTCATCTACTCAACTTGATTTTCTCCACACTGTAGAAAACATATCCACCCGAAGTTCTCATACTTCACACATTTATGTGTCATAGCCAGAAAGGGACTATATGCATTTCCAGTGCTCCATTTTGAAAAAAAATATCAAGTTAGGATTTTGTTTCTGTAGGCTTCAATCATGTGCCTATCTTGGAATCAATGATATGTAACTGTGGAGTCAGAGTACTAAAATTTGCCCCACTTTGGTGATCTGTGCCTAATCCATCAACTGTGGCTAAGGAAAAAAGGTATCTGAAAGTATAGAAGGCTTTGCCGAAACTTCCTGATTTAAATTGAGGTTCACAAGATTTAGCAAAGAATTCTCCATAACCTAGTACTTGAAAGTAAGTTAATTGTGTGTGTATGTGTGTGTGTGTTTGTGTGCATGTGTGTGTGTGTGTGAGAGAGAGAGAGAGGGAGAAAGAGAGAGAGAGAGAAATGGTAAGAATGTTGTGAGTATAGTAGTTCAATAAAATGCATATAGATGAAATTTCCTTTCTTCATTTTATCTTAAGTTTTAAAGTGGGGATCTTTCTTCTAAAAATTTCTAATAAGTTTCTTTTTATTTCATGGAAACATTAGTTAATACTGAAAAAGAAATCTGTTTGTTTTGGAAAATTGAACACATCAGACTCTTAATTGTGTATCCATCACAAATTATGTTATCTAAGTAGAAAACAAGAGAAACAGTGCTTAGGTTTTGCATGCTGATGAAGTCATGGAATCCTCTTCTTTAGCCATATCCATGAAAACAACTGAGACAGGGTTAGGTAAATTTGTATAGAATAGAGATTCAACAAAAGGTGTGCATTTGCAGCAATTTGCGCAAGGCATAAAACTGACCAGCCTACTGATCCTCATTTTGTAGTAGTGCCTTGATGTTCATAGTGATGCTGTGGGAAATGGAGCTCTTAGTAGAACCTGAGGCCACTGAAAGTGGCAGTTAGTGTTCCCTTAGTGTTGGCCCCTGGGTAGATATTCTTCTAGAGATGTATTTATGTTATTATTTCTCCTGACCCATAGCATCCAGGTGACTGAGAAAAACTACATCCCATACCAATATACCACTCCTCTAGTGACTTAAACATGAAATGCCATCTGTCAAAATATGATTCATGCACACAGATTATTCATCTCAACATCTTTCATTAAGTACACATCTTTCATATTGAACTATTTTCTTTCCTCTGCCTTCACAGTCTGATTCCCTGAATTATCTAAGCAGATGAAGTAGACAGATCATGATTAAAAAGTTTACTTAAATGCCCAAATCGATATTTCTTCCCTCGGATTTTTTCAAGGTCTCTGTGTCTGTGCTCAGGTATGTCTTAAACTCTCAGGCAGGCAGTTGACAATTCTTCCTCAGCTTTCACTTCCTGCTTATGTAGAACCCAATGATCAGTAAAGCATGACAACTTTGAGTCTCTTCCAGTGCTCTTTGGGCACTCACACAGCCCTCTATTTATGTATTGCCTTGTAGGTCCTCAGAAAACCATGCATTTTTTCAAAGCCCCATAGGAACGTCTCATTCCACAGACCTTCATTTTATGTTTTTCACCAATATCTTCTTAATCCTAACTGCTATCATCACTTCATACAGCTGCAAATAAAGAATTTGATGTTTGTTGTTGTTGTTGTTTTTAAGACAGAGTCTTATTCTTTCACCCAAGCTGGAGTACAGTGGCACAATCATGGCTCACTGCAGCCTCAACCTCCAGAGCTCAAGTGGTCCTCCCACATCAGCCTCCTGAGTAATCTGAGGCTACAGTTGCATGCCACCATGCCCAGCTAATTTTTGGATATTGCTTTTGACAGGTAACCTGGGGATAAGACTTTTCCACTAGAGAGAGCTCAGAATCAGATTAAGTAGAGAAAAGCTCTATGTTTTTTTTTTTCCAAGTAGCATTTTCAGTAAGCTGCCAGAAAGGTCAAATGATGACAATTCTTTGGATACTGGGTGTTGAAAGTTCCATACTAATTCTGCATTCTACGTTGTCTGCTAGGTTGATAGTTTTAGCAAATATTGTGTTTGTGAGGCTATTTTCAAGGCTTCTGTGGCACTCTGGAGTGGGAAATGGGAATAAAACGACTAAAACTCTACAAACCTTACTGTTCTTACTCTTCTTGAGGTTTTTCTTCAATAAACATCTCTTGGATTTTTGCAAACCTTTTGTTAATTTCTGTAATACTGAAACAATTAATTTTGATGACTTTTGCTATCATTTCACTGCTTTCATGGAAGAATAAAAATTTGGAAGTCCTTACTCTGCCATCACAGAAATGATTCTATCCTAGATGTTATTTTAAATCAGAAATTCTCTTGATGTTTTACAGGTGGCAAATCTTTCATAAGGGAGGCTCCTTTTTTGATGTCACCCAGTTGAAACTAATTCTTAAATATACCTTCATTTTATGTTTATTATTCACAATAAATGACTTAATTTTGGCACGGAATTGTGGTGGCATAGTGCAGAAAAAGTATTGTCATTCTGGACTATCGTTCTTTTTATCTGAAAATTGTGGGAGGTATAGTAGGTGATCATAAATGTTTCTTTTAACTATTAAGGTGTCTTGATTGGCCTTTTGTTTCTGAAGTTTAATCTACTCTGCCAATATCATAGGCCTGCCAAAATCGGACCTCTAGGAGTGACTATGACAAAAGACAGTAAGTTTTGAAATGAAAAGTGAGATAATACTGTGTGTGTAACCTAATGATGTTCTACATTTATAAGCAGGACACTCTATGCTCCTTACACAGGCATGACTTTTAGTCATGCTACAGAGGACATATGAATCCCATCCATTTCAAATGGAACAACTTCAGACAATCACTTTTTATTGTTAAAATCAGTGACACAGTTCTTGTGGCTGACAGTCTCAGAGGGACAGGCAATTAGATCCTCTGATGAGTGACTCCAGTGAATTTCAATGAAGCACATGCACTCCCAGGGGGAGATACATTAACCCAGATAATTCTGTTCTCAGAAAGTGGGTTAGATTCTGACATGTGAGAAAATATCCCCTGTAGCACTTCATGGAAGGGCTTGGGTTGGGGATGGCCTGGGAAGCATACAAATTCTTCTTACCCTCAAATTGCCCTAGCAGAATTCTGAAGAAATTTTGTACACTTGCCAAAATAACCTAATTTTTCTTCAAAGTATGTGTTTTTCACATAACAAATTCTTTTTGAGGTAAAGTGATCCAAGGGCTGATAGAGAAAGGGGAAATCTGTTGACTTCAGCTTGGCTAGTGCTGGCACCAAGAAGAAAGTTTGTTTTACACCAGTGGGTTTATGGAATTTCCATTCATTGGAAGCCAGTGATTTTATAAGCATAAGAACGAATCCCATTAGACACCCTATGAAAATATCCTTCCTGAAAGATGCAGTATGGGACAAGACAAAGTCAATTTGCTTATGGATCATGCATTATATGAGATAAGACAGACAACAAAGATATAAACAAACACATATCAGTGCTAAGTACTGAGCAATGGTCAGCCCTGTACTCAAATATTTATTACTTAAGTGCCACTTCCTCTGTACCTTTTTAAAATGAACAAAATTGGCAATAAATCTACCTACCTTTATTCATGTGTGTGTCTCTCTCTCTCTCTGTAGCTCTCTATCCATGCATTTACTATAAATCAGGGGTTGTTCTCTAAACTCTTTACTTGACTTATTTGGCCCTCACTAAATTCCTATGAGCTTGTTTAATTCCCCATTGATTAGATGAGAAAATTGAGGAATAAAGTGGTTGATTTTTTTTTCTCTTAATATGCTACTGGAAATTCTATGCAATATCTTTTTTTTTATTGCATTTTAGGTTTTGGGGTACATGTGAAGAACATGCAAGATTGTTGCATAGGTACACACATGGCAGTGTGATTTGCTGCCTTCCTCCCCATCACCTATATCTGGCATTTCTCCCCATGCTATCTCTCCCCAACTCCCCACCCCCTGCTGTCCCTCCCCTGTTTACCCTCGACAGACCCCAGTGTGTGATGATGCTCCCCTCCCTGTGTCCATGTGTTCTCATTGTTCAACACCCACCTATAAGTGAGAACATGTGGTGTTTGATTTTCTGTTCTTGTGTCAGCTTGCTGAGAATGATGGTTTCCAGGTTCATCCATGTCCCTACAAAGGACGTGAACTCATCGTTTTTGATGGCTGCATAATATTCCATGGTGTATATGTGCCACATTTTCCCTGTCCAGTCTATCATCGATGGGCATTCGGGTTGGTTCCAGGTCTTTGCTATTGTAAACAGTGCTGCAATGAACATTCGTGTGCATGTGTCCTTATAGTAGAACGATTTATAATCCTTTGGGTATATACCCAGTAATGGGATTGCTAGATCAAATGGAATTTCTGTTTCTAGGTCCTTGAGGAATCACCACACTGTCTTCCACAAAGGTTGAACTAACTTACACTCCCACCAACAGTGTAAAAGTGTTCCTATTTCTCCACATTCTCTCCAGCATCTGTTGTCTCCAGATTTTTTAATGATTGCCATTCTAACTGGCATGAGATGACATCTCAATGTAGTTTTGATTTGCATTTCCCTGATGACCAGTGATGATGAGCATTTTTTCATGTTTGTTGGCCTCATGTATGTCATCTTTTGTAAAGTGTCTGTTCATATCCTTTACCCACTTTTGAATGGCCTTGCTTGTTTTTTTCTTGTAAATCTGTTTTAGTTCTTTGTGGATTCTGGATATCAGCCCTTTGTCAGATGGGTAGATTGCAAAATATTTTTCCCCATTCTGTTGGTTGCCGATTCACTCTAATCACTGTTTCTTTTGCCATGCAGAAGCTGTGGAGTTTGATTAGGTCCCATTTGTCTATTTTGGCTTTTGTTACCAATGCTTTTGGTGTTTTGGTCATGAAGTCCTTGCATATGCCTATGTCCTGAATGGTTTTGCCTAGCTTTGCTTCTAGGGTATTTATGGTGTTAGGTATTATGTTTAAGTCTTTAATCCATCTGGAGTTAATTTTAGTGTAAGGTGTCAGGAAGGGGTCCAGTTTCTGCTTTCTGCAATATGGCTAGCCAGTTTTCCCAACACCATTTATTAAACAGGGAATCCTTTCCCCATTGCTTGTTTTTGTCAGGTTTGTCAAAGATCAGATGGTTGTAGATGTGTGGTGTTGCCTCTGAGGCCTCTGTTCTGATCCATTGGTCTATATCTCTGTTTTGGTACCAGTACCATGCTGTTTTGATTACTGTAGCCTTGTAGTATAGTTTGAAGTCCGGTAGTGTGATGCGTCCAGCTTTGTTCTTTTTGCTTAGAATTGACTTGGCTATGCGGGCTCTCTTTTGGTTCCATATGAAGTTTAAGGTGGTTTTATCCAGTTCTGTGAAGAATGTCATTGTTAGCTTGATGGGGATAGTGTTGAATCTGTAAATTACTTTGGGCAGTATGGCCATTTTCATGATATTGATTCTTCCTAACCATGAGCATGGAATGTTTTTCCATCTGTTTGTGTCCTCTCATTTCATTGAGCTGTAGTTTGTAGTTCTCCTTGAAGAGGTCCTTCACATCCCTTGCTAGTTGTATTCCTAGGTATTTTATTCTCTTTGTAGCAATTGTGAATGGCAGTTCCTTCTTGATTTGGCAGTCTGTTATTGGTGTATAGGAATGCTTGTGATTTTTGCACATTGATTTTGTATCCTGAGACTTTGCTGAAGTTGCTTATCAGTTTCAGGAGATTTTGGGCTGAGATGATGGGGTCTTCTAAATATACAATTGTATCATCTGCAATAGAGACAATTTGACTTCCTCCTTTCCTATTTGAATACCCTTTATTTCTTTTTCTTGCCTAATTGCTCTGGCTAGAACTTCCCATACTATATTGAATAGGAGTGGTGAGAGAGGGCATCCTTGTCTAGTGCCAGATTTCAAAGGGAATGCTTCCAGTTTTTGCCCATTCAGTATGATATTGACTGCTGGTTTGTCATAAATAGCTTTTATTATTTTGAGATACGTTCAGTCAACGCCTAGTTTATTGAGGGTTTTTAGCATAAAGGGCTGTTGAATTTTGTCAAAGGCCTTCTCTGCATCAATTGAGATAATCATGTGGTTTTTGTCTTTGGTTCTGTTTATGTGGTGAATTACATTTATAGACTTGTGTATATTGGACCAACCTTGCATCCCCGGGATGAATCCTACTTGATCGTGGTGGATAAGCTTTTTGATGTGCTGTTGTAATCGGCTTGCCAGTATTTTATTGAAGATTTTTGCATCTATGTTCATCATGGATATTGGCCTGAAGTTTATATCTTATTTAAATTGCTTGCATCAATAATGTATAATAAGATTGTCCTCTAGTTTTCATTGTGTTATGTTTGTGAAACTTTGCAATCTATGCAATACTTACTTTATTAAAACATGAAACCTTGGCATTTGTCTGTGTTCTATGCCTTTTTAAATAGTACTGAAATTATTTTTATGTTCTTCATTTTGCAAAATTTCTCTCTGAAATTATGAATGGGAAGTTCTGGGGAGGATTAGTTCTGAAAAAATATTTTTAGTTTCTCCCATAGTTACTGGTTACATAACTGTTTAGGTATTATTTATGATTGTGAATACATTTTGATAATTTATATTTTTCTAGAAAGTTATTTTATCCAGTTATTTAATTTGCATTAGATTTGTGCAAATAATTTTCTTATACTTAAAACATTATTAGCATTTTAAATCATGTTCCCTGTGTAATTTGTAATTTTCTATATTTTTGATTTCTCAATTATTTGGTGATTATATTAGCTAGTGATTTCTACATCTTCTCATTTTTTTGGCACACCAAACTCTTGGAAGTAGTTTATTGCTCTTCTATTTTTCACTTTCCTTAATCATTATTATTTGATTTATATTATTAATCATTTATTTTTGGCTTTATGTTGTTACTTTAAGTTACTCTAATCTTATTTACTTATTACATATTTTGTTTCTTTCACACTTAATGGTGTAACTTTATATGGCAATGTAACTTCCTCTGAGATAGCTTTGGTTAAGTCTTTTGATACATTTTCTTTTTATTATCTCCACTTTCAGATAGTTTATAATTTTAATTTTAGTTTTCTATGTGGCACAAGAACTATACACCAAACAATTATTTTGTTGCTAATAATTTCTACATCATTATTTTGCTCTGTTTGTTTTTATTTTTGCTAGTTTTATAGCTCTGCAGTTGGATAATTTGGCGTGTGTATTTTCTATTTTGGGGAATTTGCCAAGATTTTGTCCATACCTCACTATTGGTATATGGGTGCTTGAAAGAAAATTTATTGTCTGATTACAGCATGCATTGTTTTATCTACACAGTTGACCTTATTAACTATTTACAATAATTATCTGCATTATTGGCTTTTGCTTATTTGATTTGTGATGAGCTACAACACATGATTTAAAATCTCTATAACTAATACGTTTCTCTACATTTCTTCCTGAGAGTTTGGTCTATGAATGTGACGGTATGTTATTTGTGCATAAAGTTTCAGGACAGAGAACAGCAAGCTCTTCATTATGGATTGTTACCATTTTCAGTACAAAGTATCTCTTTTAAAAATGTCATTACATTATTTCTCTTAAATTTTTCAATAATATTAATATCATCGGTTTTTCTTTACATTTATTCTAAACATATGTGTACATGCGCACATATGTCCTCCCTTATTTTCAAACTCTAAGTAAATTTGCTTTCCTCATTTTTGTAGTATCAATGATTGTAATATTTATTATCTTAAATTTTATTATCTTTTCTATCACTATTATGTATTAAATACTTAAATTCTCAGTGGTTTTCTTTTCAGCTACAACTTTTCTATTGCTGAATTATTTATTTTTATTGCTTTTTTAATTGGCTTGATCTTGTCATGGGTACTAATACTTAAGTGCCGCTTCCTTTGTACATATTTTTGACAAATAAAAGTTACATATATTTATTGCGTACAAAATAATGCTTTAAAATATGTTTACATTGTCAAACGGCTAAAGTGAGCCAATTAACATATGCATTATTCCATATATCCTTTTTGTGGTAAGAACATTTAAAATCTACTCTATTTGCTATTTTCAAGAATACAATATATCATTATTAAGTACAGTCACCATATTGTACAGTAGACCTCTTGAGCCTATTCCTCCTATATAATTAAAATTTTGTGTACAAATATTTTCCTAATATCTTCATCTCTGCAAGCCACTGGTAACCAATATTCTATTCTGTATTTGTATTAGTTCAATATTTTACACTCTACATATAAGGGAGACCTTGAAGTATTTGTCTATCTAACGCTTTTTTCTTTCATGAACTTTTTTGAAATATAAAATTATAGAGTCTTGATCTTTGTTTTTTTCCCAAAAAATTCTGTATGTTTTGTTCCAGTGACTTCTGGCATTGAATGTTCATGTGGAAAACTCATAATAATTTCCACGCTTGCATAAATGATGTGCCTTTTTCCTTGTCTAGAGATCTATTCTATTCTTTATAATTCCCATGTAGTGACTTCCCCAAGATATGTTGTGGAGTTGATTATTTTATATAATTTCCCTAAAACAGTGTGTCATTGGAACATTCAAGTATATGTCTTTCATTATTTCAGAAAATTTCTCTACTATGAGTATTTTAATGCTGTATTTTTGTTGTTGTTCTGTTAATTTCTTCTAGAACACAAATTACATGAATGCTGAACTTTGTCATCTAAACACATAACATTCTCTCTTCTAAATTCTGTCCCTTTGTTATGAATATGTGTCTGCATGTGTCTTTGTATGTCCTTGCGTTTGTGCAATAATTTCTCCAGCCTGGCCTCCATGGCTTTCTAAATGGTCTTTTCCATTTTTTTGTTATTTCTATCATTTCTTTTATTCCTCTGACAATTTTACTGTCCTATGTGCCTCTTCAACCCTTTTACTTTACTTTTCATATTTTTTTTTCTTTACTATAAGGCATCCATATATAAAGGATTCATATTTTGTAAAGTTTTATTTTATTTCCCTTCATGTTCAATTACTTATTTAATAAATATTTATTGTGTTCCTACAATGCGCCAAGCATTCTTTTAGATATAGGGGCTACAGTAGCACATAAACAAAATTGCTTTCATATAGCTTATATGCCAATGGGAAGAGATATATAATAAATGGCATGCATAATACAATGTACAGTATATTAAGTGCTAGATGTAAAAGGAAAGCAGTAGAGATGAAGTATAAGATATTGTGGGAGACAGTTGAAATTTTAGAGTAGTTGTTGCTGTAAGGTTGTTATTTAAATGAAACCATAAAGAATGTGAGGAAATAAAGAATTTTGATAATGAGGAAAAAATGCTCCAGGCAGAGGGAAAAACCAGTGCCAAGTTCCTAGATGGAAATTTGCTTGGTATATTTGTTTAACAGCGCTACTAAGGCTATAGTGGAATGAGTATGCTTAAGACTAATAATAGACTGCTGTTAAAAAGGTAAGTGTGTGGAGCAGATTATGTCGGGTTTACAGATCATTGTGAAGTCTTTTGTATTGTAAATAGAAAGATAAATAAAATTTTGATAATTCTGATGGATGTTGATCATAGAAGGGATATAATTTAAATTACATTTAATACAATCATTCTGGCTGCTCTGCGTAAAATTGACAAAAGGAAAGAAAGGGTAATAGTAGGAAAACTAGAAATGAGTTTATTGCAGTAATCCAAGTAATAGAAGAGGATGATGAAGATCAGGGTGATTATGGGGGGAATGATGAGAAGTAGCTAATTTCTGGATATATTTTGAAGGTGAAGCTAATATTTTTATAGATGGATTGCATGTGGAGTGAGAAAAAAAAGAAACAGTAATCAAGGAGAGATAGCTTAGTAAGTGGTCTGAGCAACTGAAAGAGGTTGTCATCAGCTGAGATAGAGAATACTTAAAGAGAGGCAGTTTGAAAGTGAAAGTTTAGTAGCTCAGTTTTGGAGTTGTTAGGTTTAATATTTCAATCAATCATATGAGTGAAGATGTCAAGTATATGTTGTGATATGACAATTTAGATTTCCAAACAGAAGTTTCTGCAGTAGGTATACGCTTGTGAGTAATCAGTGTATGGATTATATTTAAACATGATATGACCCAAGTATTAATTATAGATATAAAAGATAATAGGCAAAAGGACAGAAGTCTGGTGTTATGGGCTGAATGTTTGTGTTTGGGAAATCAAATTTCTAATGTGATGGTATTAGGAGGTGGGGACTTTAGAAAGTAACTAGATCATGATGGTAACTCTCATAATGCAATTGGTGCCCATAGAAGAAGAGGCCAGAGATCTACCTGGCTCTCTTTCCGCCCTGTGAAAATACAAGGAGAAATCAACAGTCTTTAATCCAGAAGAGGGCCCTCCCTAGAAGCTACCCATGCTGGCACCCTGATCTCAGACTTCCACCTTGCAGAACCATAAAAAATAAATGCTTGTTGTTTAAGCTATCCAGTCTATGTAATTTGTTACAGAATCCTGAACTATGTCACTTGGGATTTTGCAGGCTTTAGAAGTACAGAAAATAAAGAGCAAAGAGAATATTGACAAGAAAGTTGCAGTTAGGTGAATAATATGTCTTTGAAGCCCATCAAAAAATAAACTTCAACACAAAGAGGGTGAAATTCTTCAGATAGACCAAATAGTATGATAAATGATCATTAGATGTAGCAATATAAACTTTCTTTATGACTTATATAAGTGCAGTTTCAGAGGCATAATACAGGCAAAATCTGATTATTTCAGGTTAAAGAGAAAACAGGAGCATGGATTTTGGGAATAATAAATCCAATTTCTTTTTGGAATTTGCAGTGATGAAAATGTGAAAAATGTAAAACAGTTCAAGTGGAATGTTGAATCAAAAGAAACCTTTTTAAGAGGATAGCACTTCGTCTTCTGTTGTATATTATTTATACTCTTGCTCTGATCATGATTTGTCCCTTTGGAGGAGGTATCTGTTCTTAGGTTTGATCATCCTTACTGCTTATTATTTCTCTTATATCAGTGTCAGTTTTTCCTGAGCTCTCAACTACCTAAACCAGGGTAGAGAGAACTGAGGGCAGTGATTTTGAGTAGCAGATATCTTTAATTTAGCCACATTATTTCAGAGGACTTTGTTTATGAATGTTTTCCTCTTCTAGGGATATAATTCTTCTTTAGTTTCTTTGCTATGTCCCCCTGAAATAAGTAGATCATAGAAAGTGGTTGTCATTTGGCTTTCCTTGTATCTCATTGTTGTTTTATTTGGAGATCTGCATTTAATTTTTATTATTTTATTCAGTTGATCTTGGTTAGAAGTTATAAATCTTATTTTACTTTTCACTATTTCCTCCAACCATTATCACCTCCATGTCTTTTCTGCCGATTTGACTAAAAAAAAAAAAAATACAGCTGTAATTTCCATGTGGTTTGTTTTTTTTCCATTGTGTGATTCGGCATAGAGACTCAACAGATATACTCAATTTCTTATTGAATCTATCTGTATCTTTGGGCTTATAATTCCAAATAATTGATTACTGATTATGATTTTCAGGGACATATATTGTACTTACAGAGTTCTCCATCCACCTAGAGATCATAATTATATTCATCTGTTCTTGTTTCTTTTTTCAGATTAGTCTAATTTCATTTTATGTCGCAGATATTCTTTGTATTTTATGTTTTGAAACATTTTAACCTCCTAGTTTCATTGAGGATGAAGTTTTAATTTTGGCTTATTTTCTTTTGTCCCTGTCTGCTTCAGGTAGAAGATGATATAAATACACTTTTACTATACATCGTTTTAGAAGTCTCACAAAGTATCTTTAAATAATAGGGCAAGTAATGTGTAGACACACCCTTGAAAGAAAATGCCTTTATGTGTGTAATAGTCATCTCTCTTTGTGCTATTTTACTTAATAAACATTTATTGATATTCCAGTGTCCAACCCTGTCCTAAATTCTGACTGTTTAGAAAGATGAATAGGAGACTTTCCCTCACTTTGAGTAGTCCCTTATCAAAGAATTAGAAAAATCTGCTTAAACATTTAACTTAAAAACCTGCCTGGCCAAAATGGTAAAACCCCATCTCTACTAAAAATACAAAACAATTAGCCAGGCATGGTGGCAAGTACCTGTAATTCCACCTACTCAGCGAGCTGAGGCAGGAGAATCGCTTGAACCTGAGAGGCGGCCATGTCTGTGAGCCGAGATTGGGTCACTGCACTCCAGCCTGGGTGACAGAGAGATACTCCGTCTCAAAAAAAAAAAAAAGAAAAAGAAAAAGAAAGATACCTGTGTTTTGGGAGGAAAGTTGTGTTTACAAGGGGACACAAAAGAGGGTCTTCCTCATATAACAGTCCACCTGGTAACTATGCAATATATGTTGCATTAAATGCAAACCACACAGAGAATTATATTTGAAAGGGGGTTTGAAGAAGAGTACATTTTGACAAGTTTATATAGGGATAGAGGATCATCCTAGGTTCTAGGTAGATTTATCATGAGCAAAGGTGTGGTTTTAGACATTGAGGAGGCATATTCAGGGAAAATTCAGGCTGATTTGAGGCTAAGGTTTCTGCAGAGGAGGAATGAGAAGTAAGACTGGGGTAAATATGAAGAATAAGCAGGACTGTTCTCATCCTGCCTTACTGAAAATTATTTATCCACTATAAAATATAGTTTAGACCAGCTCTGATATGGCCTATCATCCACTACTGCTGATGCCAATCACTGAGAAGCTGTAATGACAGAAGATAAAGATGCTAATGCATATTTTAATCCAAACTTATCATAATATCCGCACATTTAAACTTTCTCCTTCATGAGAGTATTCTAAGCCATCACCATTGCTCCTTCTATGCCTGTTGCCAGGACAAATGCCCAGAATTTAATTATCTTGGGCAGCCCAACACTGAGGACATTGCCTTTTACAAACCAAAACTCTGAAGATGTGTCACTACTAGATCTTAGTGACAGTCAGCATGACCTGTTTGAGAAATCATGTGAAACATTAACCTGCTTCTGGCCCACCACCTGCTGAGGATGAGTTCAAGAATAAATTGTCATCCCTACATGAACAGTGCTGGACCGTCACCCTTTACCTAGTAGCTACACTCAGAGCACAGCAAGTGATCTGTATCACCACCCTCTTTCTACTTCTTCAGTGTCACTCAGAAGACACAACATTGGATGAATCAGAAAACAGAATATTTTATGTATTCAGTGAATAAGGTGATTTTTATGGACAGAAAGGAACTGGCACTAGGCACCATAAGGAGAAGAAGCTTTTAATACTGCCTGCACTCCTATTTTAATCAAATTGAAGTTGTCACTTATATTTAAGAACTATAAATATAACACTCTAGATGATGTTGATTTGCATTTGGTTTCTGAGCAAATACAGCAGAATATAGAAAACTGTAAAATAAAATCTCCTCAAATGTTTGGATTTTAAATGCTAAAAAGGCATTTTAAATTGCTACATGCTGAGACCAATGTTTGACTACTACTGTAATATTTTAACATTAAAAACCTCACATTTCAGAAGAGGTTGAATATTTGTATTTGGGATGGTTTTGTTGGTTAAAAGTCTAGTCCATTAAGTTATATAACTTCCTTCACACCAAAGCAACATTAACAGTCCCTGTGATGATAACACTATGTAATAGGTACATTGAGCTTAGTCCTCACAGTTAAAATTGTCCAGCAAGCTAAGTAAAAATGTCCTTTAATACAAATTACTTAGGATACTTTGAATATTATTTGAGAATTTCAGTTAATTCTGTTCCCATTCCCCAGAATCTAAACTTGCATGACTTAATTCACCAAAGTAACCTATTATTTGACCTTCCACATTGGCTATTTGACCTCAAAGTCATCAACTTACAGTCTAGGCACTGCATAATTGAAACAGCGAAGTTACAAAGAAATTTTAACATAGGAATCATTGAGTAAAGGCCTTAGATTTTTAATATGTATGCTCACAATGTTCAGATTCCACATTTTCACTCCAACATGTTACTCTTAGTTTATGAGGTCCAAATCATTTGGAAAATGTTTTCCAATATATATGGATCTAGAGTATTCATAAGAGCATGCAAAGACTTTACAAGCAATTTTACTAGTTGCTCTTTGACTTTTTCACTTTTAGTTGTTTTAATTACCAATGTGATGCACACATTTCTAGAAACATATAATTACCAATATTGAATCATGAATATATAGAAAATATGAACAGATCAATAAGATGATTGAATTAGTAATTATAACCTCTGAACAATGAAAAACCCAGTATGTGATAGCTTCACTTGTTAACTCTATTAAATATTTAAGAAGAATTAACACCAATTCTTCTCAAATTCTTTCAAAAAATTGAAGAGAAAGGAACACTTTCAAACTCATTTTATGCAGATAGCATTACTCAATACCTAAGCCAGACAAGCATAAAACAAGGAGAGAAAATTATAGGCCAATATCCCTGATGAACAAAGATACAAAATTACTCATCAAAATACCAGCAAACTAAATCGAGCAGCACATTAGAAGGGTCATACACTATGATCAAGTGAGATTTATCCCTGGGATTCAAAGATGTTTCAACATATGCATATCAACATATGTGATATGCCACATTAACAGAATCAAGAACAAAAATATAATTATCTCAATAGATACATAAAAGCATTATAAAAATTCAATATAATTGCATCATAAAACCCCTCAAAATATAAAATATAGAAGGAATGTAAGTAAACCTAACAAAGGTTATATATGACAAAACCACAATTAACCTTATACTCAAAGGTGAAAAACTAAAAGGTTTTCCTCTAAGATCAAGAATAAAACAAGAATGCCCACATTCATCACCTTTAATTAACATGGTACTAGAAGGGCCAGGTGGAGCAATTAGGTAAGAAAAAGAAATAAAAATCATGCAAATTGGAAAGGAAAAAGTAAAATTGTATCTCTTTGTAGATGACAGGATCTTATATATAGAAAACTTTAAAGACTCTACCAAAAAACTTGTAGAAGTAATAAACAAATTTGGTCAAGTATAAGAATATAAAATCAACATACAAAAATAAGTTGTATTTTTATATATTAACAAGAAACTACCCAAAATCATCTGCTTAAATATATTATTTATAATAACATTAAAAAATCAAATGAAATACTTAGGACTAAATTTACCTACAGAGGTGTAAGTTCCATGTACTGAAAACCAACAAGCACTAATAAAAGGAATTGTTGACACAAATAAATGCATATCCTGTGTTCATGTATTGGAAGAATTAGTATTGTTTAAATGTCCATACTTACCAAAGAAATCTACAGATTTAATGCAATTCTTATCAAAGATCCAATGGACTTTTTTTTTCACAGAAATAGAAAAAACTTCTAAAATGTATGTAGAACCAAAAATGATTTCAGAGAGGCCAAGCAATCTTGAGCACGGAAAACAAAGATTCCACCAACATAGTGGAATATGAGGCTCCCAACTCTCCATCCACCCACTGATACACTGAATAAACATCTACATTCGAATCAATCCCCTCTGAGAGAAAATCAGAAATGAATTAAGAGACTACTATGAATCAGGCAGCTGAGAAAATCTCCACATAGAAGGGGTAGGAAAAGCAGAGGCACAGTCAGGCACACTTCCCACCCTGAGCACTGTGACAGACAATTGGGAAGACATCGCCAACAACCAGTTTGTCCCTGCAGAGAGAAGTGTTTGGGCCACACTTTAAGTACCTTAACGCTAAGGTTCTCCACAGTTTGGTTTTCAATTCACTGAGCTTAAGGGGTAAAAAGAACCAGGCATACACAAGTCTCCATAGACCACAAAATTAAGAGGCAGTTTTGAACATGTGCTCAAGCATTTCCAGGAAGCTTCATTCCCTGAGATCAGGGCAGATAAAGGGCTAAAACTCAAAGTCCCCAGTTTCTCCCAGAAAGGGGATTGTTGGCATACTCTTCAAGTGTTGCAAATAATGGTTCAGCTTCTAACTAGCCTGCATCGGGAAGTTAATTGAGCAGACAAACTACTGACCTACAGTAGTCTGAGGGGAGCTGGGCACTTCACAAACCTTCTCTCTCCATATTGCTCCAGCAATAATTTCAGGTCTACTGATTCCTGTGGGAAGGAGTTTGTCCACTCATCAAGCACCCCAACTTCTACAGCTCCCATTCAAGGAAACATACTAAAATTCCTAGCTCTGGGAATAAAAGGAACTAGGCATATTCAAGTCTTCCTAGATCACAGTACAAAGAAGTGGTTTTAAATAGGCAGGCAAGCATTTGCAGGAGAGGTATGTCCCAAGGTTAGTACGGAGAAAGGTCTAAAATCCACAGCTCCCAGAAGGAGTTCTCTTCAGAAGGAGTTTACCAGCACACCCTTCCAGCTTGTGATTGATATTCAGGATTCTAACTAGCCTTCATCTTGGAATAAATACTACAGAAAAATAGTAGATCCCTGGGAGCTTCAGTAGGAATTTGGGCACTTCTCAAGACTATTTGCCTGTCTCACTCTAGTGATCAGTCCAGATCTACAGGCTTTCCCTGGAAGGAGTTTTTCTATGCAGCGAACACTCCAACTTTTACAGCCCCAAACTGAGGGACTTCATCCTAATCTACCTATCTCTGGAAACTGAAGAGACTTGACATTCGCTAGATTCCCCAGATCACAGAGCATAAGGGTGGTATTAAACAGCTGCATAAGCATTTGCACAGGCTACCTCCCCCAAGATCAGTGCAGAGCAAGGGATAAAATGCATACCTTTGATAGATGCAGGAGGCAGATAAAGGGGAGGGTCTCTAGAGAATCTCCAACCTGCCTGTACACTGGGAAAATGGGGTGGAGCCATGAGAACTTTGCGCCATGTGAAGTGGGGAGGAGTCTGATCTCTTCAGTTCCTGTGTGTGGCCTAGAATCAATCTGTGAGATGGGGATCCTGTTAGCAGGACTCCCTCTCACATTGCTGGGAGGTTTTTTTTTCTTCTTTTTTGCCCAATAAATTCCCTTCCCCTCCCCTTTCAATGTGTATGCGTTTCTAATCCTAACTGGTCACCTGACAGGAACTCGATTTTAGCTGAACTAGAGAGCAGACTTCTGCAACATTTTGGTACCTGGACATGGGCATGACAAAGAGTGAGTAACATGCAAACCAAGAAATCTTTTTCCTTTTCACTTCTAAGCCTTTTGGTTCTCGAACTATTTCTGAAGGTAGAGGAAATTATGCCTCCTCCTCCCCACCATTGTTCCTGGGGGTTTGGAATGTTGGCAAATTTCTTATTTTGGGGGCGTGGACAGGCGAAAGGCAGCTCCCTCACTCTCCTCCTGGGTGGGGCTTGGGAGCATGGCTCAATGATGCCCAATGAGAGGCTGGCCAGGAAGGCTTCCCCTCCCAGGGCCATGATGTCCTATTTCATCAGAGAGCAAGTAAGTTTGTCTCCCTGTTGGAAGAACCCATTTGCGTAAGATGTTCTTCCCCCAGACATCTTTCCAACCCTGCACATTAAACCTTTGTTTTCCTTTTGTGAGGCTTCTCTTAAGCTGTAGCCAATCTGGTGTGCTTTGCCTGTCTTTCTGTGTGGTCAGTAGCAAACTTTGCCCCGAGCATCCATGTTGTTTTATGTCCTTGGAAGGGTGACCCGAAACCACGTGGCAATGCTTCGTTTAGCCACTTTACAATGGTGGCCCAGGTTCAACCCTGGCATAGGGAATGAGTCCTTTCAGGTTAGATATCTGCGCAAACTTTGCTATTTGTTGATTCTCTTTCCCTCCATGAACCACCTTGGATTTTCCTTTCTCTGAGCTTTCAGTAACGTTTGAGAGTCAGAAATATCGGCCACTTGGCATGGCTAAAGTAGGATAGCAAAGGATTTAAAAGGAGTTTCTAAAAGAGTGCTCAGCTTAATTAAAAGTGGATAGCCATAAAAAACGATGAGTTTGTGTCCTTTGTAGGGACATGGATGAATCTGGAAACCATCATTCTCAGCAAACTGACCCAAGAACAGAAAGCCAAGCACCGTATGTTCTCACTCATAGGTCGGTGTTGAACAACGAGAACACGTGGACTCAGGGAGAGGAGCATCACACACTGCGGACAGTTGGGGGGGGGGTATAGAAGAGAGACAGCAGGGGGGTGGGGAGGGAGGGGAGCGTGGGGAGGGATAACTTGGGGAGAAATACCAGATATAGTATGCACCTAAAGTAAAATAAATAAATATATATATATTTTTAAAAAGTGGATATCTAAGTTATAGGTATATTCAAAAGGTCTTTAGGTTTTTCTCTTCCTGGATCTTGTTTTTCTGGAAAAGGGTTTTGCTACGTCAACTGAATTTTTTTTCTGCATTTTGTCTCGCCACACTTTATGCATGCATGAGAGGGAAGAGATCTCTGTTTTCCTTATGTAACCCCAGGAATTAAAAGTGGCTAGATCCCTTTCAAAATCTCTTTTTGCCTTTCAATTATGCCTATTTATTATGCTTTAGAAGCAGCATGTTTTCTTACCCCGTCTCAACTGGCTGTACCTGAAGGCCAATAATCCAATTAGCAGATTGGCAAATGAAAAATCTTATGGCAACTGGGTTTTCTTCTGCCTGTCTGTGTTGTGCCTGTGAGATGTCTGTATAGGAAAAAAAAAAGAGCTCTAATTCGCTTAAAGAAGAATAGGTGCTTGGATGAATTTTTTTTTTTAATGGAACATAAAAACTGTTATACCTTTGTCATGTGACTTTAGTCTTTGGTAAATAAAAAGAGTCTTAAAAATTATTTTGTAAAAAGCTGATGTCATCAAAATATAAAACTTTGCCTAAGGTTAAAGGATTGTTTTGAATTATATAAGATAAAAGCTGAAAGTTCAAACAGGCTGTGGTAGGAGTGTAAAAATTAATCTTGCCAAAGAAATTCCATGTGTGAACATATTAACTGAATTCAAAAAGGTATTATTATATGGCTTTTCTGTAAATTGAACATTGAAATAAAAGCAGAACAAGGTACTTTAAAAGGTACTAACCTGCTCTTTAGCAAAATTTGTAAAGGGTTAGAAAATGTTTTTGCTTTTAAAACATTTCTGAGTCATTTTGGCAAAAGAAATAATGTATGGTAATCTAGAATTCTATTTCATAACACTAAGTGTTTTAAATCTCTAACATTTAACAGGCTTCCCCAAGTCAAACTTTAGTTTTAAAATTGTCTTCCTGATGCCTGGCTTTTTGGATACTACAGAGAACCTCTGGAGCATACAGAAGAGAGGTAAACAGGATTAGTTGATGTGTTTGGGTACATGGGATTGCCAAAATGATGTTTAACCTTCTTCAGGTTATATTTTAGGGAATAATATTAATATACGTTCCATACTCATATGGCATTTCTAAAATTCTAATGTCTGAATATATGCTATTAATCACAGTCAAGGTAGTTATGTTAAGTTATTATAAACCATGGACATAACGAAATTTCTTTGTCCGTCTTGTTTCTGACTGTAACTACCCTGGATATTTTGTTATTCACAGACAATTGTTTTCTTGTTTTGATCCTCTTCGAAAGATGGTTTATAATCAGTTATAGAACTTTGACAGGTGCCTCAAATGCAGGCTTCTGATTACTTTGGAGATTGTAACATTGGAATAATGTAAAAACTTACAGGATTCATGAAGAGTTGAAATGTTCACGAATATCAAGCAAAATGAGTCAACTGAATGGACTCAACTAATAGAAACAGAAGTAATCTTTTTGACTTTTGCTTGGAACATTGCTGATTTTTGGTTTGTTTTTCAGTCAAGGAAACTTATTTTGAGATATTTACAGCCTTTAATAATTGAGTAAGTTATACTCCTGTGAACACAATTTGGAGCATATGTGTGTCTCTCTCTCTGCCTTGTCTTTCCAGAATTTGGAAACTAGTTGGGACTATTTTTAAGCTGTGTCAATATAGTTGTTTGCATCAGTGCAACAAGAATCCATTTTCTGTTGCAACAGGATGCCATTGGAGAAACTGGTTGTTTTATCAAGTCTTTGACTGGAAGGGTATGCTTCCCTTTAAGGAGTCAAGCTTGAGTCGCAGAGCCGATAGGAAAACTTGCCTCATGCCTTGTTTATGCAGACCCTGTACATGGTTCGTGACCTATAGTAAGTAAAGAAGGTCACTCTCTGACAGGCCCAGGAACCACATACTCTTGGGACCTCAAGAAAAGAGGAGTTTTCCCAACACACAGGTATTTGATGATACAAACACATGGCTTGACTCAGCTTCAGAAAGTTCTTAGATTCCTTGTGGAACAGGGTTCCATCAAAGCCCATCTAAAAGGGTTATGTAGAAAGAGATCTTGTTGCTGCACTTTATGCACATAATCAAGCCAAGTATAAGACTAAAGTCTTTTTTGCAAACAACTCCGTCCTATCATGATTTGTTTTTAACAAAAATGAAGACAGGAGAGAGGAATTTATGATTCAAACTTATCATACATTTGCCATTAAATTCATTAGTTGTTTTTAATTTTTTGCCTACATTTTAGAGTAACCTTGCTTATTCCTGTGAACCAACCAGCAATCTGTGGCTGCAGCGCAAAAAGAACAAAGGGGATGGGTAATGTAAAAATCTGGATCAATGTTCTAGCTCTGAGCAATTATCCTGCAAATCCTGCCAAGTGATGGGAATAAATAGGATGCCCATCACCCAGAGGTTTCCTTTTTGGGAAAGTAAGACCAAGGGAGCTAACAAAAGCCATATCTCGTGCATCCAAATCTTAGCAAGCATAACAATAGCCACCGGTTATCTGGGCATGTCACAGGACATTCCTTCCTCATCCTTGTTGGAGAACTCAATTCCACAGCTTAACCTTAGCTTATGATAAGGAGTCCTTGCATTGCCCCCAACCACCCGCCACCAAGACACATTTTTGTCCTAAATTCAATTCCAAGCTTTGGCTCAAAGCCCTAGGAAAGAATACTGGATCAGAGCAATCCACAGCCAGACAATAACAGAGGTTAAAAGGCCATGGAACAGTGCAGATGAGTGTGACTGATTCCTGCCGATTAAGCCAATCTTTCCGTTACATATGTAAAGGTCATGCTAGTATCCATGGCATAAATAAGGTCTAAGAAATTCAAAGGCTACTGACAGAAGGGGTCATAGGGCATATATGGGTAAGAGTGGATATTTTCACCCACTACACCTTTGTGTTAACGTGGGTGGCAACCTGTTAGAGTCGCTGGGACTCCAGTATATAAGGACAGAGTAAAGAAAGAGGAATGCCTCACTTTCTGTCCCTCATGTACCCTAGATATTTGCTAGGAAGAAAAGAGCACCTGGAATGCTTTGCTCCCCTCTTTCTAGATGAGTAGCCGTTTGTCTTTAGTCTGTACCACTTTCAAATGCATTGTGAACCCCTGGAACTCCTTTGAAAAAAAAAATGCCTTCGTTTTTCCATTTTCCTCTGTCCTCTCTCCAGTGATAAGTAATTGTGTCTTCATACTATGGACAGTTCCCTCAGATGCATCTTCGAAACTGAAAAGAGTTAATTTCCCAAACCTTAAATTGCTTGGCTTAGGATTGGACTCAGAGGAGGGGAACCCATAAGCCTGACAGGCTGGCAAAAGGGTAATTTTTTTTTTTTTAACCATTTGGACTTTTGGCCTCCTTCATTCTGTGCAAACTGTTAAAAGGCCTTGGGATTTTTGAGCTGTCCTTAACCCTCCTTGTTGTGTTTTGATACATGTTTTCTATAGCCTAGTTTGTCTCTTATCATCCTCAGGCCATCAGACTCCAAATAGTCATGCAACCAGAGCCTCGGACAATGGCCTTATTTGCTGAGGACCCTTAGAAAGGCCTCTGAGGGAGATATGACTGCCATTTTCCCAAAACAGCACCCCTGTCAGCAAGACACAGTTAAGATCTGTCTTCATCCTTTTACTTACCAATATTCTACTGGCATTTAGATGAACTTCTTTAGAGGGGGCAATGATAGATGCAAGAGGCAGATAAGTGGGAGGGTCTCTAGACAATCTTCAACCTGCCTGCACATTGGGAGAATTAGGTGAAGCCATGGGAAGCTTGTGCCATGTGCAGTGGGGAGAAGCCTGGTCTCTTCAGTTGCTGTGTGTGGCCTAGAATCAATCTGTGAGATACGGGCCTGTCAGCAGGACTCCCTCTTGCTTGGCTGGGAGTTTCTTTTTCCTCTTTCCCTTTTTTGCCCAATAAATTCCTTTCCCCTACCTTTTAATGTGTCCATGTCCCTAATCCTTACTGGTTGTGTGAAAGGAAGCTGATTTTAGCCAAACTAAGGAGCAAAATTCTGCAACACTTTCAGGTATTTCCCTGGAAGGGGATTGTCTGAACACTTTTCCTGCTGCTACATGAAAATTGGGATCCTATTTAGCCTGTATCTGGGAGTTAATGAAGCAGACAAACAATAGATCTTCAGGAGGTTGAATGGGAGTTCTGGTACTCCCCAAGTCTTTCCCCTGCCTTTAGGAATTTAGGTAATTCCAAAAAAGCCTTTGTGCATCAAGCACCACAATTTCTATAGCTCCAATGGAAAGAATTGCCTCCTAAATCACCCGCCTATGGCATTTGATGGAGCTTTTAATTCCTAGTCTCACCAGATCACAAAAACAGAGATATTTCAAAGGGTCAAATTTAAACACCTATTCCCGCAGCATCAAAGGATGCAACCTGAACATAAGTGCAGGCACCATCCACTGATCCTCTTTCCAGTTTAGTGAAGAGAGTGAGAGATAAACTGCTCTCAGCTACACCCTAAATGTATAAGTTAGTTTTTAAGCTGCTGATAAAAATATACCAGAGACTGGGCAATTTACAAAGGATAGAGGTTTAATAGAGAACTCACAGTTTTACGTGGCTGGGGAAGTCTCACAATCATGGTGGAAGGCAAAAAGGATCAAATCACAACTTATGTGAATGACAGCAGGCAAAGAGAGAGAACTTGTGCAGGCAAACTCGCGTTTTAAAAACCATCAGATCTCTTAAGACTTAGTTACTGTCACAAGAACAGCACAGGAAAGACCCGCCCCCTTGACTCAATCATCTCCCACTGGGTTCCTCCCACAACACATGGGAACCATGGGAGCTACAAGATGAGATTTGGATGGGGCCACAGAGCCAAACCATATTATTCTACCCCCAGCCCCTCCCAAACCTCATGTCCTCATATTTCAAAACACAATAATGCCTTCCAAACAGTCCCCCGAAATCTCAACACATTTCAGCATTAACTCAAAGGTCCACAGGCCAAGGATTCATCTGAGAAAAGGCAAGTCCCTTTCACCTATGAGCCTGTAAAATCAAAAGCAGGTTAGTTACTTCCCAGATACAGTGGAGATACAGGCTTTGGGGAAATACAACCACTGCATATGGGAGAAATTGGCCAAAACAAAGCGGCTACAGGCCTTATTCAAGTCCAAAATCCAATGAGGCAGTCAAATCTTAAAGCTCCAAAATGATCTTCCTTGACTTTATGTCTCACATACAGGTCACACTGATGCAAGAGATGGGTTCCCATGGTCTTGGGAAGTTCCATCCCTGTGGCTTTGCAGGGTACAACCTCTCTCCTGGCTGCTTTCATGGACTGGGGTTGAATGTCTGCACTCTTCCAGGCACATTATGCAAGCTGTCAGTGGATCGATCATTCTGGGGTCTGGAGGATGGTGGCCTTCTTCTGACAGATCCACTAGGTGATGCTGATGAAACTATCTCAGAGACAGAATACCTGTTTTCCAAACAATTCAGTCAGACAAAAATAAGGACAAAGGAATAAATAAGCATGAACAAAGACTGAGAAATATGGAATTATGTAAAGACACCAAACCTATGGCTCACTGGAGTCTTTGAAAGGGAAAGAAACAACATGGAAAATATTGTCCATGAAAACCCCAACCTCACTAGAGAGGTCAGCAGTCAAATTAAAAAAATTCAGAGAATCTCTGTGAGATACTATGTGTGTTTGTCAGGTTTCCTAGAGGAACAGAACTAATAAGATAGATGTAGATATAAAGAGGAGTATATTAAGGAATATTGACTCATACAATCACAAGGTGAGGTCCCACCATAGGCCATCTGCAAGCTGCAGAACAAGGAGGCCAGTCAAAGTCCCATAGCTGAAGAACTTGATGTCCCATGTTCAAGAGCAGGAAGCAGCTAGCACTGAAGAAAGATGTATGCTGGGAGAATAAGCCAGTCCAGTCTTTCTACATTCTTCTGCCCACTGTTACTCTGACCACACTGACAGCTGATTAAATTATGCCCACCCAGATTGAGGGTGGATCTGCCTTTCCCAGTCCATATATTCAAATATTTATCTTCTTTGGCAACACCCTCACAGACACATCCAGAAGTAATACTTTTTATCCTTCAATCCAATCTACTTGACACTCAGTATTAACAATTACAAGTCCACCCCTTGTCCACTTGAACCCATATACATCTTCTGAAATCACATATAATCTTCAAATGAAGGCAATAATAAGGTCATAATTATACAAAACATTATACAGCTATCTTTTATACAACCAAAAATGCACCAATCCCCAACCCAAATACTATTACATAAAGTTAACACTTAAATGCTGCTATGAATACAATAAATCTTATGTGACATAATAAAGGAAAAAGAAAGAAAATGAAATGAAGAAATTTTCTTAGTACAAGGTATACATGCACAAATATGTTCTTAACAAAAGTAGAAAATATGACAATTACACTCCTCATTTCTGCAACTGGTCACATGGCTGTAGTTGGTATTGATGACTACCTTCTTTTACTACCCACCCTGTATTCCCTTTGCCTTCAGCAAGCACCTCAGGAGGTCATTTTTTTTTTCCTGGTAGAAAGACTCAAACCTTCATTCCTGAAGGGTGTGGGCCATTTGTAGCCCTGCCTGGATTGGGCTATTGTAGTTTCCCAATGACCTTAATCACAGGGCATGATTATCCTAAGAGACACTCTAAGGGATCTTCTGTATTCCAGGCATGATCTTCCTTACCTCCATTGTGGAGTAGTAGACTGATTTCATCTCGATAGTCTGAATCAACCTTGAGCCAACACTGTAACTCTTTTTTAGCCTGTTGACTTAGAGGTAGGAGGAGCCCAATGTGGTTAGATGGCAATCTTAACTTCCAGTTTAATAGAATCATTGTTTTGTCTCCTGGTGGCAGTGCTTCTCCCTCTGGAACTAACACCTCTAGGCCAGCAGAACATAATGTTGCAGGAACAGAAAGCAAAAATTTTGCCAGTGGGTCACTAGGGGTGAAGGTGAGTGGTTCCACTTCCACTTCCACCCTTGATTTATTAGTGTTTTGTTAGTGAGTCATTTGAGGTCAGGAGTTCTAGACCAGACTGGCCAACATGATGACACCCCATTTCTACTAAAAATACAAAAAATAGCTTAGCATGGTGGTGTGTAACTGTAGTCCCAGCTACTCAGGAGGCTGAGGCAGAAGAATCGCTTGAACCAAGGAGGCAGAGATTGCAGTGAGCTGAGGTCATGCCACTGTACTCCAGCCTGGACAACAGAGCAAGACTCTGCTCTCAAAAGTAAGAATAAATAAGTAAATAAATAAATAAACAAACAAACAAATAAAGCTAAATATCACAGATCATTAGAGAAATGCAGATAAAAACCACAATGAGATACCATCTAACATCAGTGAGAATGGCTATGATTAAAAAGTCAAAAAATAACAGATGTTGTAAGGTTCCAGAGAAAAGGGAACACTTATACACTGTTGGTGGGATTGTAAATTAGTTCAACCATTGTGGAAAGCCGTATCGCAATTCCTTAAAGAGCTAAAAATCAGAACTACTATTTGACTCAGCAATCCCATTACTGGGTACATACCTACAGTCATATAAATCATTCTACCATAAAGACACATGCATGTGAGTGTTTATTGTAGTACTATTCACAATAGCAAAGACATGGAATCAACCTAAATTGTTTTTGTTTTTGTTTTTGTTTTACATTTTAATAATAACTATTCTGGTTGCTGTAGGGTGGTATCTCATTGTGGTTTCAATTTGCATCTATCTGATAATTAGTGATATTCTCAACTTTTTCATGTTTCTTCGCCACTTGTATCTCTTCTTTTGAGAAATGTCCATGGATGCCTTTTGCTCTTTTATGGGGTTATTTATTTTTTGTTGTTGTTGAGTTGTTTGACTTTCTAGAAGATTCTGGATATTAGTCCTTTGTCAGACACATAGTTTCCAAATATTTTCTTCCATTCTATATGTTGTCTGTTTACTTTGTTGATTTCTTTTGCTTTGCAGAAGCTTTGAAGTTCAAGTTCCATTTGTATATTTTTGGTTTTGTGCATTAGTTTTTGAGGTCTTACTCATAAATTCTTTGCCTAGACCAATGTCCAAAAGAGGTTTTCTTAGGTTTTATTCTAGGATTTCTGTAGTTTCAAGCATTACACTTAGGTTTTAATTCATCTTGAGTTACTTTTTGTATATGGTAAGAGATACACGTCCTGTTTCATTCTTCTGCATGTGGATATCCAATTCCAGCACCCACTGGATGGGGGATTCTTTTTCTAGTGTTTATTTCTGTTTACTTTGTCAAAGATCAGTTGTTTGTAAGTATGTAGCTTTCTTTCTTAGTTCTCTATTCTATTCCATTGATCTATATGTCTTTTTATATCAGGATCATGCAGTTTTGGAGAATATAACATTGCAATAAAATCTGAAGTCACGTAATGTAATTCCTCCAGCTTTGTTCTTTTGTTTAGGACTGCTTTGGCTATTTGAGATCTTTTGAAGTTTCATATTAATTTTAGCATTATTTCTTCTAATTGTGTAAAAAATGACATTGGTAATTTGATAGAAATTGCATTGAGCCTGTAGATTGCTTTGGGTAATACAGTCATTTCAATACTATTGAGCATTCCAATTCATAAGCATTGGGTTTTTGTCAATTATTGTGTCATTTATGATTTATTTTATTAGTGTTTTGTATTTCTACTTGCAGCCATCTTTCACCTCCTTGATTAAATGTATTCCTAGGTATTTTTTGGGAGGGAGTAGCTATTGTAAATAGGATTTTGTACTTGATTTGGTTCTCATGTTGGTTGTTAGTGTGTAGAAATAATAGTGATTTTTGTATATAATTTTGTGTACTGAAATTTTACTGAAATCATTTATCAAATTTAGGAATCTTTTGAAGATGTCTGAGGTTTATGGGGTATAAGATTATGTCATCAGCAAACATAATTTGACTTTATTCTTTTCCATTTGGATGACTTTGCTTCTTTCTCTTACCGGATTGCTCTAGCTGGGACTTCCATTATTATGCTGAGTGAGAGCGGTGAAACTGGGCTCCACTGTAGCGTGCCTGTTCTTAGGGGAAATGTTTTCAACTTTTCGGCATGAAGTTGGCTGTGGGTTTGTGGTAGTATACAGCTTTTATTATTTTGAGGTATTTTTCTTCTATGCCTAGATTGTCAAGAGTTTATATCATGAAAGAATGCTGAATTTTGTCAAATGCTCTTTTAGCATCTGTTAAGATGATTATATGTTTTATTTTAAATTCTATTTATGTGGTGAATCACATCTAATGATTTCCATGTGTTAAACTATCCTTGCATTCCCCCAGTTAATTGTAGTATATTATCTTTTTGATTTGCTGTTGGATTTGGTATACTGTTGAGAATGTGTGCATCTAGGTTCATCAGGGATATTGGTTTGCTGTTTTCTTTCTTGTTATGTCCTTGCCTGGCTTTGGTATCAAGATGATATTGGCTTTGTAGAATGAGATAGAAACAGTTCTCTTCTCCTTGAACTTTTATAACATTTTTAGTAGCATTAGTATTCATTCTTCTATGTATGTTTTGTAGGATTTTGCTGTGAATGCATCTGGTTCTGGGTTTTTGTCATTGTGGTTTTTGGGAGATTTTTTTTACACTAATACAAATTCATTACTCATTATAGGTCTGTACATATTTCAGTTTCTTCTGAGTTCATTCTTGGGAGGTCATGTGTTTCCAATAATTTACTCATTTCCTCTAAGTTTTCTAGTTTATGTGTGTAGAGATGTTCACAGTAGTCTCTAATGATGTACTGTATTTTTTAGTATCAGTTATAATATCTCATTTTTTTATTTCCGGTTGCTTACTTGTATGTTCTCTCTTCTTGGTTAGTCTAGCTAGTGGGTATCAGTTTTATTTTTTCTGAAACCGATTTTTTATTTCATTGATACTTTCATTGATTTTGGTCTCAGTTTTACTTAGTTTTGCCTCTGTTTGTTATTTCTTTTCTTCTACTAACTTTGGGCTTCGTTTGTTTTTGTTCTTCTAGTTCCTTGAGGTGGGATGTTAGCTTGTTAATGTCTGGTCTGTCTTGATGTAGGCATTTATTGCTATTAACCCCCTTCTTCATACTGCTTTTTCTATATCATAGAGGTTTTTCTCTGTGATTTCTCTATTTTTATTCATTTCAAAAATTTTTTTGACTTCCATTTTAATTTTCATCATTAACCCAGAAGTTATTAAGAAGCAGGTAGTTTAATTTTTATGCATTTGTATCATTTTGAGAGTTCATTTTAGTATTCATTTCTAATTTTATTCCAGTGTGAGCCAAGAAGGTACTTGATATAATTTCAGTTTTTAAAATTCATTGAGATTTGTTTTGTGACCCAACATGTGGTCTATTCTGGAGAATGTTCCATGCACTGATGAGAATGCATATTCTGCAGTTTTTGTGTAGAATATTCTGTAAATATATGTTAGGTCCATTTGGTCTAGAGTCCAATTTAACTCGTGTTTCTTTGTTGATATTCTGCCTCAATGATCTGTTTAGTGTTGCTCATGAAGTGTTAAACTCTCCCATTATTGTATTGCTGTCTTTTTAGGTCTCGTTTCTTAAGCCTAGTAGTATTTGTTTTATAAATCTGAGTACTTCATTATTGGGTGCATCTATATTTAGGATTGTTCTATCTTCTTGCTTAAGTCATCCCTTTATCATTGTTTAATAACCTTCTTTGTCATTTTTACTGTTGTTGACTTAAAGTCTGTTTTGTCTCATATCAGTATGGCTACTCCTGCTTGCTTTTGGTTTCAGTTTATGTGGAATATCTTTTTCCACCCTTTACCTCGAGTCTCATAGTGTCATTTTCAGTTAAGTAGGTTTCTTCTATGCAGCATATTGTTGGATCTTATTTGTTTGTTTATTCTGCCAATCTATATCATTTAATTGGAGCATTTAGTTCATTTATATTCAATATTAATATTGATATGTGACATTTTTTTCCTGTAATAATGTTAAGTGTTACATTGTTGCTTTGAAGTCTTTATTGCTTAATTGCTTCACAAGACCTGTGAGTTTTACATTTTTGTGTGCTTTAATCATGCAAATATCAACCTTTAGTTTAAATGCGTAGAGCTGCTTGAGCATTTCTTGTAGGTCCAGTCTAGTGGTAATGCATTCTCTCAATGTTTGTTTGTTTGGGAAATACTTTATTTCTCCTTCATTTCTGAAGCTTAGTTTGGCAGGATACAAAATCATCAGCTGACAGCTTTTTCTTTAGAAAGACTGAAAATAGAACTCCAGTGTCGTAGCTTGTAAGATTTCTGTTGAGTAGCCTGCTGTTAGTCGGATGGGGTTTCCTTTATAAGTAATCAAAGGCCTTTCTCTTGCTGATTTGATGATTTTTTTTTTTCAATCTCCTCTCTTAGGTTGGTTGATGACTTTTTGAAGTTTGTCTTGCAATGTATCTTCCAGGAGTTCTTTGTACTTCTACTCTGGAGGCCTTAATCTCTAGTAAGACCATGGAAATTTTTCTCAATTATTTACTTCTGTGGTTTTTCCAGACATTTAACTTTTTCTTATTCTCTCTCAGGAATACCTATAACTTGTAGGTTTGGACACCAACCAGAATCCCATATTTCTCAAAGTCTTTGTTCATATTTTAAATTATTTTAATCTTTATTTTTATCTGAGTTAATTCAAGTCCTACCTTCAAGCTCTAAAATTCTTTCTTTTGCTTGCTCTAGTTTACTTTCATGTTTTCAACTTTATTTTGTAATTCCTTCAATTAATTTTTATTTTCAAATTTTTAAAATATATATATTTCTTCAGTATAAATTTTTCATTTATACCTTGAATTGTTCTTCTGATTTATTTGTGTTTATTTTCAACATTCTTTTGGATCTTTCTGAGCTTCTTTAAAATCCATATCTTTCTTTATCTGATACTGCAGAATTTTAATTTTAGTTAGGATTTATTGCTAGAGAACTAGTATGGTCCTTCAGAGGTGTCCTAACACCCTATTTTTCCATACTACCAGACTTGTTACAATAGTTACTTCCCATCTGGAGAAGCTGTCACTTTTTATTTCTCAATTTACTTGCATTTAGATGGTACATTTTTATACCTTCTTGAGGTTATGACTATAATGTATGTTGTATTTGGTCATTTGGCTTCAATTCTGAGTTCTTTCACGGGGTCAAGGCTCTGTATCAGTTCCTCAGTTATGTGAAGTGCTTTCTCCAATGCTGGTTGTATTAGCAATGTACTTGGCATATAAGCAGACTCGTTACCTTCTGTAGGACTGGAATTGTGAAAATTTGGGGCAGTTTATCTCATTATCCAGCATGGCACACTTCTATTAGCAGGTTTTTTATTGAGTTGTGTAGTTCAACCTCAAGTCAGTAAATGGTGCTTACCGGTCAGAGCCATCTGTGGCAGACACAGATGGGCATATGCTTGATATTTATTTATGGGGAGGAGCTCTCTGTTGTCTCAAACTATGAGATTATCTGTAGAATCCCTTATGCCCTGAGTTACCTGCTAAGCTCCAGAAAGGGGCCAAAACTGGGTAGAACCGTGCCACTAATCTTGTTTTTAGATATCCCAATATAAGCATAGCCATCAATATTAATGGGTGTGATGGGGAAGCTCATGGTGAAATGCACTGAGGCCTCAACAGGGACAAAGGTGGTTGTACCAGTTTCATGTCCTGAGCAGACAGGAACAGGATCTGCCTCTCTTCAAGAGTTCTTGACTCTAAGTTCAGAGAGACACTGCTTTCTATCTCCAGGCTAATGCTTGAGTTTGCAAGGGCAAAGGAGCGCTCTGGTAGCTCAGCAACCAGTAGTTGGCCACAGGGTTGAGGAGAGCCAAAGACTTATCTCCAACTACCCTTTCTATGGGACTCCAAGTTTCTCAGTTTGATCTCTGCCAAACTCTTGATTTCTGCTTTTTTGTGCCTACCTCCTTTCCATGAGTTTTTCTATAAGTTCCAACACTATTCTCTCAATATTTTATGTGAGTTATGATTATTCACCTTTAACTTTGGTTATTTTACCTGATGTCTGATGCCTCTATTCAGCCATGTTGCATGTACATTTTTTTCACTCTGTCAAGGGAAATCTGGAGGCTAGAAGAAAAATAATCTTCCTTGGAGTACATAGAGTTGCAAGCCTTTCTCTTAAATAAACAGTATGAGGAAATCAGAGAATAGATGGTTTGATCCTGAGATTAGAAACTCTAAGGCTCCTTCTTGTCTCCTAATATTGGCAGTGTAGAGATAAGGTGGAGGTTATGACTTTCAGATGAGAAATGTCATAGAAAGGTACTTGTAATTCAATCGCCTGATACTCTAAAAGGTAGTAAAACTAAAGCAATAGAAGAAGAGTAGAGAAATACAGTTTGGGCTGTTAAATGAAAGATTGTTCCACTAAAGATACAAAAGAGAAAGCAGTAAGTATTATCTTTGACATAGACCAGCTTAATTCACATGCCTATATCTGAACCAATCACTATCAACAAGGGATCTGATGCCAATTGGCCAGATCACAAACCCACTTGAATTGAACAATGTGTTCTGTCTCACCAGAAACTCTAAAGACTAATAGGAAGTGTCATTTCTCTATAGTGAAGCTGAAATTCTATTTTCAGAGCATGGGGAATGGATAATAAATAGACAAAAACAATTTATGTCATTTACAGAAGGCTTCCAAGAAGTAATGGTATTTGATCTGGTCTTTGAAAAATGGTTAGGATATTAATAAAGGGAGGAGAAGAGGCATTCCAGGCTCAGAAATCAGCATTGGTAATGACTTGTGACCTGAAAGAACGTGAAGGCTTCCAGGTGAACTTGATGCACTGAGTATTCATATGTGCCTTCTTTCCTTCCAAGGCACTATTAACATGAAAATAAAAGAATGCAAAAAGACAATGTGATAGAGTAATTCGATTAATGGCCTTAGTTCTTTAATCCTCCACACATCTCACCCTGTAACTTTTTAGTGCCCTCCTGTGCAGACTCCAGAATTAGCTATGTAATCTGTTTTGGCAGATGGGATGTTAGTACATACAAACAGGCTTGAAAAATGCTTGCATAATTGAGTTTGCTTGCTCTTGTACCTCTGCCTTTGACATGAGGATGCATCTTGGCTGGCCTGCTGGAACAAGTGAGAGACACGTAGAGCAGAATAGATTTGCCCTGCTAGCAGTCTACTTCCATATATATGAAAATGCCTAGCCAAGATTAGCACTTAGTGCACCTGAAGCTGACTACAAATGCAAGATAAGCCAAGCTAAAATCAGCTGAGCCCCACTTAGATATGGTGAATACCAGAGAAAACATCACTGTACAAATGTATACCATTGAGCCTTTTTGTTTTGCTGTTATACAATGTCATTTGAGATGATGCATAACTAATACAGGAATAAATTCCTTAAACAGAATAGAATGGGAAGGGCACCAATAGTAGTTAAGGCATTTCCACAAATTTCTGGAAGACTGAAAATAATAGAAACATATTGGTGAATGAAGTCAAATGGAAGAAGAAACAGCCCAGTGGAGAACTGCAGAGACTACCAATCAATTTTCCAGTTCCAGTCTTGGAGTTTGTAGGTATAGTTAGCAGAGTTAAGAAGTGATGCTAAAAACACGGGGATTATTTGAAATTTATCATGAAATAACTTTAAGAAGTTTGTTTAGTGTCAATTTCTTTACTCATACAGAGTGATGAGTAAAAGAGTAACAGGCAATCCCAAATGGACTTTTCAACAAATGACAGGAATGTTTTTCTCTAGGGAGATTGGGTGTGATACTGCAGCATCAGGTTTCTAGCAGACAGAAATAAAGCCATGAGAAGCAGTATAAAAAGTACAAAAATAGTACAGGACAATAACATCCTAGTTTTATCTAAGGGGACTGTTAAAGGTAATGGAACAGGAAATGGAGGTCTATGCATCTGATGTAACGTTAGAAATGTAACCAAGACAATAAAACTACCAACATTTGGAAGAAAGATGGAATGAAAAGTTTCAAGTAGCATAAGTAAATATAGTCATTATTTTTTCAAGTTGATAAATCAAGAAATAGTGTTATAAACTTATCATTTAGTGTTATAGATGTAAGCATGAAAACCAAACAAATGCCCAACAGAGATCGCTTCCATGATGAGTCTGATAATGGTGGGGCACTGGAGTTACCATTACAAGTTATTCTACCTTAGTCTATTAATGTATTGCTTATTAGTGTATAAGTCAGTAAGTCAGTGCAGGGCACAGAAACCTTTCTAGGTATTTAAAGCAGGAATATATTTCATAAATGGAACTCCACACTTTTAAAATTATAGTAACAACTGAAAGAAAGGGAGTTGAACGTTTGTCACTGGACTATCAATTTCAAGGACACGTCACCATAACTGCAATCCGGAGGTCAAGGAGCCGAAGCTGATGCTCCTATTACTACTGCTGCAGCCACTATGGTCTCTCATTCCTATAAAATTATTGACCGAACAAAGTGCCATGGAAGTTTCTGGTGAAGAGAAATTACAGTTTGATGTGCTTTAGAACAAATACTTCTGGTATTTACATGGAGAATGGATTTAAGCGTCACAGAGCCAACTTAAGAAATAGTTTAACTAGCTCATGCAGAAAATCATTACATTCAGGGAGTTAATGTTTGCTCCATTCAATACATCTTTCTTGTTTTTTTTTTTTTTCTCTTGTTAACTAGTACTGACACTACACAGGAAATATTTTTATGATGTGCTAAAATAATTAAGATTACTTCTGCCTCTTGTCCTATGTGGCAATCAGAGACAGATAAGTGAACAGACTCGGAGCTAGACTTTGGAGGCACTAAAAGCCCTCATTAATATTTTGGAGAGGATGTATGTTCAATAAAACGTTGCAAAGAAGCACTGTTCAGAAAAGTCAGCTATTTCAGGTACTTGTGAAGCTAATGATCAAGGACTGTCATTTTGTTCATTTACTACTATTCTCTCTCTCTCTTTCTCTCTCTCTCTCTCCTATTTTGTGTGTGTGTGTGTGTGTGTGCATGTGTGTGTGCATGCATATGTGTGCTCACATGCCCATGTGCTTCCCCAAAGGGAGGAAGGTTGCCTGGCAGAAGAGGATTCAGACATGCCTGGATTCCTGACTGTAATACTACTTGAATGACATAAAATCACATTCTTTTATTTCTCATAATTATAAAACCCTGATGAACGTTGCACGTTGCAGACAGACAGGGAATTATTCCCCATATGTGTTAAAGACATATGGAGATAAAAAAGAGCAAGACTGCCCAATTTCTGAACTGTTTCTACATCAAAGAGAATAACCTTAAAACTGGGAAGAGTGGATCAACATACATAAGAGGGAATTGAACAAGTAAGAAATTTCTGCAGCAGCATCTAAACCCTTTAAAATATTTAAAGGCTGTATATACAGATGCATTATAGAGCTCTACGGTTTGAATGCATCCACTGAAGTGCATATGCTGGAAACTTAGCCCCCGATGCAACAATGTTGGTAAGTGGAACCTTTACAGGACGATTGGGTCCTGAGGGTTCTTTCCTCATGAATAGATTAATGCCTTTATATGTTGCAAGTGGGTTAGTTATTGTGGAGGTGAGCTTCTGATAATGAGATTGAGTTTGACCCCCTTCCCTTCCCTTCTCTTTTCTTCTGTCTTTCTTATTGTCCTTTCGCCTTCTGCCATATGAAGACGCAGCAAAAATGCCCTTGCCATATGTGAGCCTCTCAGCCTCCAGAATGATAAAAAAAGGAAATCTCTGTTTTATAAATTACTCATTCTCAGGTATTCTGTTATAGCAGCACATAATGGAATAAGACATAGAGGTGTGAACAGATAATCAATTTTCCTCTTGAGGAGCTTAGAATATTAGAGAATAACCAGGAGACTGGAAGTAAAAAAGCACTGCTCCTTTTATTAAAAAGAGAAATATGATAGAGTCTGAAAAATAGAAATTAATAAGTATGAAAGTAACCCATTGCAAAATTGTAGAACAAATTATTATATGGTTAAGTGCCGCAGTATAACATAGCCATTAAAAACGTAGATTCTGTAGACTGTCGCATTTCTAATCTCTGCTCTGCTATATACTAGTTGTGTGACTCTGGCCATGTGACTTACTCCTTTCAATGCCTGCTTCCTCATCATTAAAATGATGATAATAATGCCCATCTCATAAAGTTATTATAAAAATTAATATAAAATGCTTAAAACTGTGTCTTGGTTATAGTAAATGCTATGTATATTTATATAATAATTATTATATATTTTTTAAAGTATAAAGTATAAAGAAAAAATAATCAGTGAATATCAGCTTGGGCTAAGAACAGTTTACCCAAGTAGTTGTACTTTCTTTTTATAACATTATGAATTTGTTAACCAGAGAAATGTTAATTTAATAGGGCATTTGGCCAAATGCCTCATTTCACCCTGAGTCCTGAACCAATTGCAGATTAAACTAATACGAAATTTGCTGAGAGTCAGATATCGTGGAAAGAACATGTGTGTCTGGGTCAGATGATTTAAATGTGAAGCCTAAATCTACAAATCCTCAGTTAGGAGATTTGAGTAAATTACTTAAATTCTTTGGAGCTCAGCTCTATCATTTGTAAAATAGGAATGTTGATATCCATTTTGTAGGAGTAATGTAGGGACTTATTGTTCATAGATGCTGCATTAAGTGAGAAATTGGTTGAGATAATCGAAAAAGCACGTTTCTTCCCATTATTTTGATTATGAGTTGTTACCATCATTTGTATTAACTGACATGAATTTAAGGGGTGTATCTCAGGATATATAATTATTTCTATAGATAAATGATTTAGAAACCTTTGTGAGCCTAGTATACATATAATCTTCTCCCTTCTCCTAACTCAGAATTCTCTCTACTAAAGTGAGTATTAAAGAATACTTGAATTCTTCAACTTGTCACAATTCTCTGACTCTTTAAAACTACTGGAGCTGACTCTGGTGATAAGAAAAGATTATTTTACACGTTGAAAATCACTCTAAGCAAATAATGTACAATAGCTGAGTAATTTTAGTGAGAAGCAAATTAAAAATTAATTTTCGTAATTAGCCTATGATATGTTATGGCTCAAAGATTTTCATGAAATGGACTTTGTAACTAGCAAGATATATTAAATTAATATCATCTAACACCATATATTAGGCTCTTTCAGATAAACACCAGTTGGCATACTTCAAAGAAGCTTTTCTGCTTACTATAATTAATTTAATTGATACATTTTTAAGTACCAATGCGTAGACTATAGATTGGACCCTTGGTATTTGAAATGTGTGAGACATTTAGATGATATTTCTAAATGCCATGGTCTCTGACACATGGCTGCCATTGCTGATCACCTGACATGCACAGAAAGCCTGTGATAGGCAGGAATTATTCTCATTGTAGGTTCAAACTAGATGTTTTTCATTTGAAAGTGTGAAATGTCATTTTGGGCTGGCCAGTCAAAACCATGAAATACTGAAAAACTGATACAAAAGAACATATCTTTCAAGACAAAACTGATCATGCTGCTGAGATGGAAGGGCAAGCACTTTTTCTTTTTTTTTGCCTGAAAGTTTCAAATGTACTATCCCCATTGTCTGTTTTCACTGTGCCCAAATAGATATCTTGCTATAGCAACAGCAATTGCAGGAAAAGAGATTTTGGCTCTTTTTTCTTTAGGCACACTTTAAAATCACAAGTCAATTTTCTCTATAGCTTACTTCTTCAATAAATACTAACTTCATGTAGTTATTATCTGCATTTGCTATAACCTTATACAACCTCCTCTTCATATACTCTGAGAGTATTTGAGTATGCTCTCAAATACTTTCATACCAAATTAGCAGTTTTTTATATAATCTTTGTTCTTTCATTGTCTTGTCTGCTCTTTGATTACGCTGCTCACTCTACATAAAAGTCCCTTCACTTTTTCTCTTTATTGCGTCACTCCTCCTCCTAAAGGTGGCTTCATGATTTGGCACACAGGTCTTATTCTCTGGGGCACTTTCTTTACACTATCTTGTCTAGCCTGAGTTTAGTGTCCCTTTCTCATTCAAAAGAATGGCAGCATCTGTCTATTATTACATAATCATACTACACATTAAGTCTTATCATTTACAAGTAAAGCATATCAGGACTTTTACCAATTCCTCAATAGCATGTAATTCCATGAGAAAATATGCAGACTTTGCTATGGGGAAGAGAGGTGAATTTAGAAGGGTATGCTGGGCAGGTGACTAGACTCACTTACTAGCTAAGCAGATTGTCCCTTTACATAAGCCTAATAACACACTAAGTCATGTTCTGGCCTCGTCAAAATTATACACAGGATAGATAAAAGAAAGGATGATAATTAAGAATTTTGGTGGATAAATTACATGAATTTCAGCCGTATCTCGGGTGTAATCTCCCAATCTGCAACAGAGAAAAAGAAGTAAACAGAATAACAAAATTTTGGAGAGAAAATAAAAGTAACCTTAGGAAAAACAAATGGAAGCTACAGCCAGATGTTGAAGCAAGTCACACACATCTGCACACCTATTTGCAAATGAGTATGCAAATAAAATTAAGAAAACTCCTCTTGATACATTTTGAGTCACACCTCATCGTGCTCACCACACTCCCAGCAGACACACCGCTGCTGTGATCTACTAGAGTTCTACCCAGAAACAATATTGAATGTCTCTTATCTCCACAAGCTCAAATTCATTATGGGACCACAAATATCTTTATTCTAACTCAGAACTTTGGCTTTATTCAGAATAAAAAGTGTAAGAGAAACTGTAATTTTCTGTATTACCTCAGTTGTTGTTAATGTTGGGAGTATATATGATTCCCCTCACAAACGGAGGAAAGTCAGCCCTCCGGGAATTTCCTCTAGTGTGAGAGATAGGCTGGAAAGTAGTAATATACAGAAAATTCAGTTAATTATAATCTAGATTTCTGAGTGCTAGGTATCTCCCTGTTCCCTAGCCTTATGGGTTACCTTTACCTTGAATATTTAATTAAAAATGCTTCAGATTCACTTATAAAGAACAAAGAATTCTTCCCCCAACTGCAGCACCTCAGTGTACTTACATATCTCCAAATTACTTCTGGCTACATTTTTCTTGCTTACACCGTATTCTGTGTATTACCTATATTAATTTGTTCTTGTGACTGTTCTTTTTTCTCTACATGTAACTTAAATATTTGAGAGATTTAAAAATCTACCCAAAATGAATGACAATTTGAATTTGAATTTGAAATTCAAGTTTAACATAGCATCCTGTTTTCTTTCTATCAACCCTTAACATTCTTTCCTTGATTTACACAAACACCTCTCTCTCTCAAAGCAGATGTGTATATTATACAGAAGATTCATGGGTAATAGGAAGTTACAGAACAGAAAAGCAGTTAACTTAGAAGCTAGTATTAGCATCTCTGTTGTTTAAGTCTCATGGCCTTTCTGATCACAAGGAACTTTTTACTGGTTGACTTTGCTTCTAAGGATCCCTGTCTTCCTGTCATGTTGCTGAGCTTTCTTTGTCCCTATATGTCCTCTTAATTATCAGCAGTTTCACCCTAAAATACTTGCAAAGCCTTTAATAATATCCACAACTCCTCCCATTTCATTAGGCTTGATGTTTCAGCTCTTTTATTTGTCTCTGCCTAGTTCATTCTCAGAGTGCCTTAGAGTAGCTGGGGACTGTGGGCAGAGTCCGTGGGTGGCTATGGGACTTTATCTTTTACATATTAAGTGACCATCAAGGTATTTTCCCAAATAAAAACAGTGCTCTCTCCAGAAGAGGGCAGCTGACCAACTTTAAAAGCATACTTTTTACTCTCCTCAGTTATACGATTAAATTACAAATGTAAAAACCTGCAACATCTGATGTGTGCAAACTATTGAATGAGCAATGAAACTGAATGGGCCTTCACAACAAAGGTAATATGACAATCTCAGCTAAACACTGACGGGTGCATAGGACCCTCCTAAATACAGGTTAGACAAGTGATGTCCCAAAGAGTTTTATTTTTTCTGGATTTAGTGTTCCTCATCGGACTAGATCCGAATTGCCAGAGGTACTACTCTTTTCATTTTATTCTCCTCATGTTGTATGAGAAATATGTATTTAAGGATTCCTTGATTGACTCAAGGAATGGAAGAAATTCAAAGAAATTAAAAATGAAAGCCATGGTTAAAGTTGTGGAAATTTTGCACTTACTTTTGAAATCAGAGTCCTAAGGCAAAGCTATTCTGGCACATGGCATTAGTATGTTAATCTAGGGGGCAAGGTAATACTCTTTGAGTATGCACTCTCAATTTCACATGCAGCTATGGCAACACAGAACACCCAAAACTGATTCCAGATTGTTGAGTTCAGTAATTATGAAGTCAATGTTGTAAATTTAAGCAAAATGTATGGTTCTGTAAATCATTTGAAAAACTTGACTTAGAGGATACTTCATAAAAATTTTGAGAGCAACGTGGAGTTTACCTGGGTCTAGAGAATTCCAGGCTTGGTAACCTGAAAGTTTCCCGTAATAGCCACCAACAAATCCATGGAAACAAAGGTTCCCTAAACAATCTCCCTGATTCTTGCATGCAAGAAATGACTATCATTTTCTTCTGCTTTGATGTCTGAAATACTTAGAACAAAATAGGCTGTAACAGAACATCATAATTCTGTACAAATACAGAGATAGATAATTCAAGGAAATCCCAAATAAATGAGCTTCATATAAAAAGCCCATTTACCAATTATCTGTGATCTAAAACTAAGCTCTGAAGGGAATTTGGAATCACATTACTTATGTTTGTTTTATTAGTGACATATTAGAGATAAATTCACACACAATCTCTCCTGTTTATTAGTTTTAAACTTGTATTTGATATAATAAGGTTATCTCAAGATGTGAATTTCACCAACAAATAATTAAAACATATTAAACTAGATGAAGCAGCCATGATGAATATGTCTGTAACATGCTAATTTAAAACCAGCTTTTGCCATGCCTTGAGGGCACCAGAAATTGGGTTTCAACTTCTTCATTCTGTTTTCCATAGAGATTGTACTAATTTACATTCCCACAAGCAGTTTACAAGTATTCCCTTTTCAACATATTCATGACAACATCTATTGTTTTTTGACTTTTTAATAATGGCCATTTTGCAGAGGTAAGTAGAATCTCATTGTGGTTTTAATTTGCATTTCCCTGTTGATTGCTGATATTCAGTATGTTTTTATATTTGTTAGTCATTTGTATGTCTTATTTTGAGAAATCTCTATTTACATCCTTTGCCTAGTTTTCGATGGGATTATTCTGTTTCTTATTGATTTAAGTTCCTTGTAGATTCCAGAAATGAGTCCCTTTTTCAGATGCATACCTTGCAATATTTTCTTCCATTCTCTGTGTTGTCTGTTTATTATTTCTTTGGCTTTTCTGTTTAATTAGGTTTCATTAATTTATTTTTTGTTTTTGTTGTATTTACTTTCGAGGTTTCATTCATGAATTAGTTGCCTAGGTCAATGTCCAGAAGAGTTTTTCCAATGTTATCTTCTAGAATGTTTAGGGTTTCAGGTCTTAGGCTTAAGTTTTCAATCCATCCTGAGTTGATATTTATATAAGGTGAGACATACAAGTCCCATTTCACTCATCTACATGTGACTTCCCAGCTTTCCCGGCACCATTATAAATAGGATGTCCTTTCCTCAATTTATGTTTTTGTATTGGTTATTGCAGATTAATTGGTTGTTAGAATTTGGCTTTATTCTTGGGTTCTCTATTGTGTTCCATTGGTCTATATGTTTGCCTATTTTTATATCATTACCATCTTGTTTTACTTACTATTGCCTTATAGTATAATTCAAAGTCCGGTAATGTGATGCCTCCAGATTTTTTTTTCCTCTTAGAATTGCTTTGGCTATTTGGGTTCTTTCTTGATTCCATATGAATTTTAAGATTCTTTTTCCTAATTCTTTAAAAACTTACGTTGGTATTTTGATGGGAATTGCATTAAATCTGTAGATTGCTTTAAGAGTATGATCGTGTTGACAATATTTATTCTTTGAATCCATGAGCATAAAATGTGTTTTTGTTTGATTCATCTGTGATTTCTTTCAGCAGTGTTTTGTAATTTTCCTTGTAGAGATTTTTTACCTCTGTTTAGGTATATTTCTATATATTTTAGTCTTTTGCAGCCATTTTAAAAGGGATTGAGTTATTGGTTTGATACTCAGCTTGGTCATTGCTCCTGTATAGCAGTACTATGAATTTGTGTACATTGATTTTGAAACCTGAGACTTTACTGAATTGAGGTGTCATAAGGGTTTTCTAGGAATCCTATCATATCATTGTGGAACACCAGTAGTTTGACTTCTGCTATTCAAATTTAGATTCCCTTTATTTCTTTTGCTTGCCTGATTGCTCTGGCTAGAATTTCCAGTACTACATTGAATACAGGTGTTAAAAGTGGGCATCCTTGTCTTGTTTCATTTCTCACAGGGAATGCTTTTAACATTTGCCTATTCGGTGTGATGTTGCCTGTGGGTTTGTCATAGATGTCTTTTATTATTGTGAGATAAGTTTCTTACCTTGTGAGGAAAGTGCCTAGTTTGTTGAGGGTTTTTACATCAAGGGATGCTGAATTTTATTGAAAGCTTTTTCTGCATCTATTGAGATGATCATATGGTTTTTGTTTTTACTTTTAATTACCTTTATGTGATGAATCAGTTATTGATTTGCATATGTTAAACCATCCCTGCGTTCCTGGGATAAGACCCACTTGATCATGATGTATTATCTTTTTGATGTGCTGTTAGATTTGATTACCTAGTATTTTGTTGAGGATTTTTGCATTTATGTTCTTCAGGGGTATTGAGCTATATCTTTTTCTTCTTTTGTTATGTTCTTTTTCTGATTTTGGTATCAGAGTGATACTGACTTCATAGAATGATTTAGGGAGAATTCCCTCCTCTCTGTTTTTTTGGAATAACTTTGGTAGGACTAGTACCAATTCTTCTTTGAATATCTGGTAGAATTCAGCTGTGAATTTAACTTGTCCTGAGATTTTTATGCTGGCAATATCTTTATTACTGTTTCAATCTTGTTGATTATTATTCATCTGTTCAAGGTTTTTATTTCTGCCTGATTTGATATAGAAGGGTTTTATATTTCTAGGAATATATCCATTTTCTTTAGGTTTTCTAGTTTGCAGACATAAAGGTGTTCTCAGTAGTCTCAAACAATCTTTTATATTTCTGTGGTGTTCATTGTAATGATCCCATAATAATTGCTAATGAATCTTATTTGAATCTTCTCTCTTCTTTTCTAGGTTAAACTAGCTAATGGTATCCTAATTTTGTTTTATTTTTTCAAAGAACCAGCTTTTTGTTTCATTGATTTTATTTTGTATCTTTTTGTTTGTTTGTTTGTTTCAATTTGATTAAGTTCTGCTCTGATCTGTGTTCTTTCTTTTCTTCTGCTAGCTTTAGGTTTAGTTTGTTCTTGTTTTTCTAATTTATTCAGGTGCAACATTAGGTTGTTTATTTATGATCCTTCAGACTTTTTGATGTAGTCATTTAGCACTATAAATTTTCCTTTTAGCACTTCTTTTGCTGTATCCCAGAGGTCTCAACAACATTTGTTGCTGAATTAGTCCATTTTAATGCTGCTAATAAGGACATATGTGAGACTGGGTAATTTATAAATGAAAGAGGTTTAATTGACTCACAGATCAGTATGGCTTGGGAAGGCTCAGGAAACTTACAATTATGGAAAAAGGGGAAAAAAACATGTCCTTCTTCATGTGGTGGCAGCAAGGAGAAATATCAAGCAAAAGGAAGAAAATCCCCTTATAAAACCATCAAATCTCATGAGAGTTCACTATTATGAGAACAGCATGAGGGTAACCACCCCCATGATTAAATTACCTCCCATAACACATGCAGATTATGGGAACTAAAATTCAATATCAAATTTGGGTGAGGACAAAGCCAAACCATATTATTCCACGCCTGGCCCCTCTCAAATCTCATGTCCTGATATTTCAAAACAAAATCATATAATTCGAACAATCCCTCAAAGTCTTAAATTATTCTGGTATTAACTCAAAAGTCCAAGTTCAAAGACTCATTTAAGATAAGGCAAGTCCCTTCTGCCTATGAGACCACAAATTAGTTACTTCTTCCATACAGTGGAGGTAAAGTAATTGAAACACCAGTTCCAAGTAGGCTAAATTGGCCAAAACAAATGGGCTACATGTCCCACGAAAGTTTGAAATCCAGTAGGACAGTTATTAAACTCTAGTTCCAAACTAATCACCTTTGACTTCATGTCTCACATCTAGGTCATGCTTATGAAAGAGATGGGCTCCCATGGCTTTGGCAGCTCCATTCCTGTTGCTTTGCAGGGTACAGCTGCCCTACTTACTGTTTTCATGGGCTGTCAATGAGTGTCTGCAGCTTTTCCAGGGGCACAGTGCAAGCTGTTGGTGGATTTACCATGGTGTGGTCTGGAGGACAATGGCTCATTTCTCATAGCTCCACTAGGCAATGCCACAGTAGGTACTCTGTGTGGAAGCCCAAACCCAACATTTTACTTCTACACTGCCCTGGCAAAGGTTTTCATGAGAGCTCTGCCTCTGTAGCCAAATTCTGCCTGGACATCCAGGCATTTCCATACATCCTCTGAAATTTAGGCAGAAATTCCCAAACCTCAGTTCTTAACTTCTGTGCACCCACAGGCTTAACACCATGTGGAAGCTGCCAAGGCTTGGGGCTTGCACCCTTTGAAGCAATGCCTGAGCTGTACCTTAACCCATTTTAGCCATGTTTGGAGCAGCTGGGACACAGGGCACCAAGTCCCTAGGATGCACACAACCATTTTTTCCTCCTACACCTCTGGGCTTATGGGCTGCCACAAAGGTCTCTTTCATGCCCTGGAGACATTTTCCCCATTGTCTTTTTGATTAACATATGACTCCAAATCAATTATGCAAATTTCTGCAGCTGGCTTAAATTTCTCCTCAGAAAATGGGTTTTTCTTTTCTGTCACATTGCCAGGCTGCATATTTTTCAAACTTTTATGCTCTGCTTCTCTTTTAAACATAAGTTCCAATTCCAAATTATATCTTTGTGAATACATACAACTGAATGCTTTTAACAACACCCAAGTCACCTCTTGAACACTTTGCTACTTGAACATTTCTTCTGCCAGATAACCTAAATTATATCTCTCAAGTGCAAAGTTCTACATATCTCTAGGGCAGGGTGAAAATGCCAACAGACTCTTTGCTGAAACATAGAAAGAGTTACCTTTATTCTAGCTTCCAACATCTTTTTTATCTCCATCTGAGACAACCTCAGCCTAGACTTCATTGTCTAGATCACTATCAGCATTTTGGTTAAAGTCAATCAACAAGTCTCTAGGAAGTTCCAAACTTTTCCACATTTTCCTGTTTCCTTATGAGCCCTCCAAACTCTTCCAACCTCTGCTTGTTACCCAGTTCCACAGTCACTTCCATATTTTCAGGTATCTTTAGAGCAGCAGCCCACTACCTCACACCAATTTACTATATTAGTTTGTCCTCATGCTGCTACTAACGACATACCTGAGACTAGGTCATTTATAAAGGAAAAAGTTTTAATTGACTCATGGTTCAGGATGGCTGGGAAGACCTCAGGAAACTTACAATCATGGTGGAAGGGGAAGCAAACATGTCCTTCTTTACATGATGATAGCAAGAAAAAGTGCCAAGCAAAAGAGGCAAAAGTGCCTTATAAAACCATCAGATCTTATGAGAAAACTCACTCACAGCATGAAGGTAACCACCCCCGTGATTCAATTACCTCTCACCAGGTCTCTCCTACAATAGGTAAAGATTGTGGGAACTACAATTCATGATGAGATTTTGGTGGGTACACAACCAAACAATATCAATCACTATTATCATTTATTTTAAATATTTTCAAATTTCCATTCTTGATTTCACTGTTAATGCCAGAATTATTCAGGAGCATATTATCTAATTTCCACGTACATGTATAGTTGCAAGGGTTTCTTTTGGAGTTGATTTCTAGTTTTATTCCACTGCAGTCTGAGAACATTTTTGATATGATTTCAGCTTTTATCAAAATAATTGAGACATGTTTAGTGGCCTATCATATGATCTTGGAGAATGTTTCATGTGCTGAAGAGAAAAATGTATATTCTTCAGTTTGTGGGTCAAATGTTATTTAAATATCTGTTAAGTCCATTTCTTTCCAAGAGTGTCATTTAAATGTATCATTTCTTTGTTGACTTTTGTCTTGATTACCTGTCTAGTGCTGCCAGTGGAGTATTGATGCTTCCCACTATTACTGGGTTTACTGTCTATTTTATTCCTTAGGTTTAGTGTTAATTGTTTTATGTATCTAGGAGCTACAATGTTAGGTGCCTATAATTTAGGATTGTAATACCTTTTTGTTGAATTTCTTGGTTATCATGATATAATGACCTTCTTTGTGTTTTTTCTCTTTATTTTTAATTTTTGTGGATACATAGTAGGTTTGTATATTTGTGGGGTACATGAGATGTTTTGATACAGGCATGCAATGTGAAATAAGCATTCATGAGGAATGGGGTATCCACCCCCTCAAGAATTTATCCATTGATTGAGTGGCAAACCATCTAATTATACCCTTTATTTTAAATTGTACATTTATTATTGGCTATAGTCAGCATGCTGTGCTATTAATTAGTAAGGTTTATTCATTATGTCTGACTTCTTTGTACCCAGTAACCATCCACAGGTCCACTGTCCAGCCCCCCATTACACTTAAAAGCCTCTGGTAACCATCCTTATATTCTCTATGTCTATGAGTTCACTGTTTTAATTTTTAGATCCCACAAATAAGTGAGAATATGTGAAGTTCCTCTTTCTGTGCCTGGCTTATTTAACTTAATGTAATCATCCCCAGTTCTATTCATGTGGTTGCATATAACAGCATCTCATGATTTTTATGGCTGAATAGTACTCCATTGTTTATATGTATCATAATTTCCTTATCCATTCCTGTGTGGGTGGACACTTAGGTTGCTTTGAAATCCCAGCTGTTGTAAACAGTGCTACAACAAACACAGGAGTGCAGATATCTTTGTGAAATACTAATTTCTTTTCTTTTGGGTATATACCCAGCAATGAGATTGCTGGATCATATAGTAGCTCAATTGTTAATTTTTGAGGAAACACCAAACTGTTCTCCACAGTGTTTGTACTAAGTTACATTCCTACCTACAGTGTATAATTGTTATTCACATTCTGCCAGCAATTTTTATTGTATGTCTTTTGGATATAAGTCAATATAAACAGGTTGATATTATACATCATTGTTGTTTTGGTTTGCCTTTCTGTAATTAGCAATTATTTTAAGCATCTTTTCAGGTGCTTCTTTGTCATTTGTATGTCATGTCTTCTTTTCAGAAATACCTATTCACATATTTTTTTTATTTTTTAATTGGATTTTTATATTTGTTTTCCTATGAAGTTTTCTGAGCTCCTTATATATTCTGGTTATTAATGTCTTGTCAGAGGGGCACTGGGAAAATATTTTCTTCTAATCTGTGGGTTGTCTCTTCACTTTGTTGATTGTATCCATTGCTGCTTAGAAGTTTTTCAATGTTAGGTGATCCCATTTGTCCATTTTTGCTTTTGTAGCCTTGTGCTTGCAGGATATTATTCAAAAAATTATCACTTAGACCAATGTCTTTAAGATTTTTACCAAATTTTTCTTGTAGTAGTTTCATAGTTTGAGGTCCTACATGGAAGTCTTTAATCCATTTTGATTTGATTTTTGCATATGGTGATAGATAGGGGTCTAGTTTCTTTCCGCATATGGATATCCTATCTTCTCAGCACCACTTTTTCCCAGTGTATGTTATTGGCAACTTTAGTCAAAAATGAGTTCACTGTAGGTGTGTGGATTTTGTTCTGCATTCTTTATTCTGTTCCATTAGTCTATGTGTCTGCTTTTATGCCAGTACCATCCTGTTTTGGTTACTATCACTCTGTAGTAAAAGTTGAAGTCTCATAATGTGGTTACTACAATTTTGTTCTTTTTGCTCAGGATAGCTTTGAACATTCTGGGTCTTTCATGGTGCCATATAAAGTGTAGCATTATTTTTTCAATTTCTGTAAATAAAAAAAGTCACTGGTATTTGAATCTGCAGATTGCCTTGGGTAATATGAACATTTTAATAATATTAATTCTTGCAATTCATTACCATAGAATATTTTACCATTTGTTGATGTCCTCTTCATTTCTAAGTGTTTTGTAGTTTACATTATAGAGATATTTTACTTCTTTGGTTAAATTAATTTATGTGTATTTAATGTTATATTTTGCTACTGTAAATAGGATTACTTTATTTTCTATTTTACATTATTCATTGTTGGTCTATAAAAATGCCACTGATTTTTGTATGCTGATTTTGTATCTTGCATCTTTACTGAATTTTCTTTTTATTTTTTTCTTAGGTTTTCAATCTATATTATTACATTACTCATCTGTTCTTGAGTGTTGGCTACTTTTTCCATTAGAGTCCTTAGAATATCATAGTTCCAGTCTGAATAATTCCATCATCTTTGCCATATGTAAGTCTGGTCCTGATGCTTGCTCTGTTTCTTCCAGTTGTATCTTTTGTGTTATAGTATGCCTTGTAAGTTTTGTTAAATGGCAAATATAATGTATTGGAAAAAAGAAACTGAGGTAAATAAGCCTTTAGAGTGAGGATATATGTTTATCTAACTATGAATTAGGCTGTGTTTGCTGTTTTTCTAAGCTGTAGTTGTCAGAGGTTCAAATTTCCTCTGTTGTCCTTGTTTTTGTCTCTAATGCTGGTTTTGGGTTTCCCTAGAAATTTCTTAAATAATGTCTGAGACTAGCAGTTCTCTATATTGTATTTCCCTTTTATTATATAGGAACCCTACTAAAGTGCTGCTAAAGTATGGGGGAGGGAAAGCATTTTATAATCCTAAAATTAAGCCTCAGAATTTTAGTGAGCCTGTGGCTCTGGCTGTGAATTTCACCAGTACTTCTCAGTTTTCCTTTCCCATCTTAATTGAGACAGGAAGGCTACATGGGTCTTGAGTTTGGCATTCCACTTTCTCATATGAAGGCTAGAGCATGCAGGATTTGGTATTTCCCTTCCCCTGTATCAGTTATGCTCTGGTATAATCACAATGGTTTTAACTCTGTTAAAACAATTTATCTTGAACCTATGCAACAATCTTGCATGTTCTTCACATGTACCCCAAAACCTAAAATGCAATAAAAAAAAAGCGAAAGAAAAAAATAAAATTAAACAGTTAATAGACACTGTCTAAAAATAGAATAATTGTAAAAAACATGATGCCTTATACTTTTGGAGATAACTACTACAATAAATTAATAGAAGAAACACCTAAATGAAAGTAAACACAGGTATTAGAGTAGAAGTTGTCTTAAATTTTATAAAAATAGAAAAAATATATAATGACAGAAAAGAAGCAAACATATTTATCTTGCCAATAAACATAAATGTAGGTAAAACTTATCTATAATACTTTTGTAGCCAAATGGTAACTTTACTATACTTAAACCTCTGTTACTCTATTAATATGATGTAAGTAATCTCAAATTTTACTATGAAAATGTGGAAATTGAACTGTTCACTGTTTGCCAACATTCCTATACTTATATTCCCAACCTTTGTTTTATATGGAATTTGGCTCTCTATATCCATGGGTTCTGCATCTGTGAATTCAACCAATCACAGATAAAAAATATTTTTTTAAAAAAATGAATGGTTGAGTTTGTAACTGAACAGATCCAGACTTTTTTTCTTCTTGTCATTATTTCTTAAGCAATACAGTATAACAGCTATTTACATAGTGTTTACATTTTATTCATTATTATAGGTAATCTGGAAATGGTTTAACATATTTGGGAGGGTGTGCATAGGTTATAAGAAAGTAAAACACTATTTTATTAAGGGACTTGACCATCTGCCAATTTTAGGGTGGAGGGAGGTTCTGAAAGCAATTCCCCATGGATACCAAGTGGTGACTGTTTATATAAAGAGTTTATAAAATATACAGTTCTTCTAACCAATAGCAGTAATAAAATATACTCCATGATCACTGCTCCTATTGCCATAGTTTGTCCATTCATCTCTTATTTGGCTAGAGTTTATCTTAAAGTATTTTCTTCAAGGAGAATTCATGGGATCTATATTTCTTTAGTTATTTTGTTTTCAAAGGTATTTTCCTGTTGCTTTACTGTTAAAATAAAAGCTGTCAGCTTATGAAATTCTTATACCTAATTTTCTTTCTCCCAAATTCTGTTACATCTACTGTATTTCATTATCTTTGTGAAAAAACACTGTGGTCAACATGATATTTTCTTCTTATGAGTACTTTAAACTTTTGCCTACTTCCTAATGAATGATTGGAATCCATTAAATTATTAAAGATACACATTGGCCGGGCGCAGTGGCTCAAGCCTGTAATCCCAGCACTTTGGGAGGCCGAGGCGGGTGGATCACGAGGTCAAGAGATCGAGACCATCCTGGTCAACATTGTGAAACCCCGTCTCTACTAATACAAAAAAATTAGCTGGGCATGGTGGCGCGTGCCTGTAATCCCAGCTACTCAGGAGGCTGAGGCAGGAGAATTGCCTGAACCCAGGAGGCGGAGGTTGCGGTGAGCCGAGATCGCGCCATTGCACTCCAGCCTGGGTAACGAGAGCGAAACTCCGTCTCAAAAAAAAAAAAAAAAAAAAAAAAAAGATACACATTAAGATGTTAACTGCTATTTGATTTTTCCTGAGTCATTGTGTTCCTTTTTAATTTATAAATTCAAGTCTTATTTTATTTGTTGTTGTTGTTGCTGTTGCTGTTATTTTTGAGACAGAGTCTCTCTTTGTCGTCCAGGCCAGAGTGCAGTGGTGCAATCTCAGCTCACTGCAACCCCTGCCTCCCTGGTTCAAGTGATTCTCCTGCCCCAGCCTCCCAAGTAGCTGGGACTACAGGAATGTGCCATCACACCTAGCTAATTTTTGCATTTTTAGTAGAGACGAGATTTCACTATGTTGGCCTGGCTGGTTTCAAACACCTGACCTCAGGTGATCCAGCTGCCTTGGCCTCCCAAAGTGCAGGAATTATGGGTATAAGCTACCATGCCTGGCCTCTTGTTTTATATTTGGAAAGTTGTACTACTTTTAATTTTTATAACAATCCATTATAAAAATACAGATTTTGCATATTGGGGTGGTTTTAAATATGCCCTCAACTTCGACAGGTCTCTATTTGAAGGTGTGTCCTCACTAATTCTATTTCCCTTGATTTGGGGAAGGACTTCATTTCTCAGTTTTAGTGAACAAAATTTGGCAGAAGTAACTGTGTATAACTTCCAAGACTAGGTCATAAAAGGAATAACTTTTTGTGGCTTGATACCTTAAATCACTACCTCTGGGAGTGGAAGTTAACACGTCATGAGGACACTGAAGCAATTCATGGAGAACACCACATAGGAATTAACTAAGATCTCCCAACAACAACTAAAACCAATTTTCCATCAATGTGAGTGAGTAACTTTGAAAGTGGATATTCCCAACCCTTTCAAGTTTTAGATAACGACAATCCCCAATGACATCACGACTGCTAACTCCTTAGAAATCTTGCTAAGATACTCCTTAACTCAACACACATAAGCTGAGTAAAATAAATGTTTATTGCTGTTATAGGTTTCAGGATTTGAGAAAATACGTTACACAGCAAGATAAAATTAAAATATACATGCTAGATCTTTTTTCTATCCTGCTTATATGTTTCTCTGTTGTTCATTGAACACTTTTATTTACATTCTATTTTCTTTGTTTTCTATTCTAATTTCTATTTTTATTTACATTCTGTTTTTGAACACTTTGATTTCCATTCTGTACATCTCTTACATTATTTTCACTAACATCCTTTGAGCTGCTTCTAATTTCATATTTTAATTTTTCTATGGTTTGAATGTTTGTGTCCCTCCAAAATTCATGTTGAAATTTAATTCACATTGTGGTGGTATTAAGAGATGGGACCTTTTGGAAAGTGATTAAGCCATTAGGGCCCTGCCTTCGTGAATGGAATTAATTTCCTTATAAAAAGGGCTTTAGAGAGCTGCCTGGCTCTTCCATCTATTCTGCCACATGAGGATTCCTAGACAGTGTATCTGGAAGGAATAAGCTCTTACCAGATACCAGAATCTACTAGTGTTTGAATGTTAGATTTCCCAGCCTCTAGAACTGTAAGAAATACATTTCTGTTGCATATAAATTATGTAGTCTAATGTATTTGTTATAGAAGCCTGGAATAACCTAGAAAAATATTTAATACTATTTTAGGGTTTTTTTTTTTTCAATTTCTTTCCTGAATTCCACAACTCCATCTTTTTGTTTTTGTTATTATTATTATTGCCTAACTATATTTTTAAAAAATTGTTATTGTATTTACTCTCTGAGGGTTTTTATATAGAGATGCTTTCACCAGTATTTTTAAAAAATTCATTGTATTATACTTAGTCACAATTTGGTTGACTCCATAGCAACATTTTTTTCAGTGAGCATTTTTCACCTAATATTTGTTCCTTCTTTTGTGCTGTATCTTTGTACAGATACAAGGTTAGATTCTGGAGATTTGTATACAAAAAGGAGCAAGATCTATTTTATTCACATGAGGAAAGTTTCTCTTTCTCACTGTTTTGTTTTTTGAGTGAATTCCTTAAGCTTTTACTTGTCTGCACATTTTGCACTAAAAAGCACCTGAAAATAGAGTCTCCTCTTTGTCCGTTACCTTACTAATTGAATGCTTTTTGTTAGTATGACATTCCTTGTTTGATTTCTCATTTATTCCCACTTTTAATTCGTAGAACCAAATACAGTCTACAGAAACTACCATGGCCAACCTTTGATTCCATTCCAGTTTTGCAAACAAGAATATGTGTGTATTTTTTTTAACCTATGGGTATAGCACACCCAAAGGAGAAATGTGCTCTGCATTTTTTTCTTTGAGATCAGCATTCATGGACTTACTGGTCTGCATCTTCCTGCATACTGTTTGTCCTTCGCTATTTTTTGTCAGTTTTTTCTTGCATTTTGTGTTCTGAAGTTTCAAATATTTCTTCATTTTTTTAAGCATGAATATTGTATTGCTATTTTGCTTTTATATTTTGGCTTTAGTGTGATTTTTTAAATGACTGAGGAACACCCACATTTAATTTGCTGCATTAAATCTGGAGTCCCTCAATTGAGGATTTTATCTGAGCCTGTCGTGGCATAAATTGTTTCTTTTTACTGACTACAATTTTGATGTTCTAAGAATTCCTATAAAGCACAATTAAATAAACAAGCTGCTAAGTTGACGTAGCTCCAACTACATATTTTGCAAGGCCTAATGCAAAATAAAAATGTACTGTCCTTTGTTCAAAAAGCAGAAAAAAATACTTTTCCTTTATTTGGTTCTCTCTCTCTTAGCCCTTTCATGGAGCTTTTTATTTTATGTTTTATGGTGTGGTACCTTGGATATGGTGGTTTTCACAGATCAAGTGAGACTCTCATAGGTGTCTAGGGCCCTTCCCTGTGACTTAATGCACAGGGCATGTGCACCCATACATAACCCACCTATGCCTGCGCCTCTGATAAAGGCAAAGGTTGGCAGCAGTGCTGGGTACGATAGAGGAGAAAACAATTGAGAACCTAGCCTGTGCCGGTGGGCTGGTGGAACCACATGTAATCTGAAACTTCAATCCCAGGAACATGCTCCACTGTCCTAACAGACTTCATTTGCAAAAAAAAACAAGTTTAAAGATAAAATTATTAAGAATTTCATACTGTAGATTTCAAAGTATTAAACTCCAAGCATAGGGCTGCTTCTGAGTAACGTTCCTATCTGACTATACTGGTTGCATGCCCATGAAGTCAGTCTTGTGTTGACAAAAGAAAGTTTCAGTATGGGCATAATGTGTAATTTACTGGGTCTCACGGACATTAGCTACATGTCATTACCCATTACTAACACTTGAAAACTCTTCCTGACAGTGTTGTTTTTAAAAGATCATTTTATTTTGGCTCTGCCTTCCTAGCTAATTCTTGTACAATTTTTTCTGTTGTCTTTGCTTTTTACAAAGCCCATGAGTTGATTGAGCATATTCAAAATCCCCAGGGTTGCTCAGTCATCTCCCAAAGCCTCACCTCTAGACCTGTGTTCAAACCAACTTTAATAGGCTCTCTTAAAAGGCATGCTTTATTATTGGTCAAACTTGGAAAAATAAATATCCCCAGCCCCTATTCTGGTTGAAAACAATTCTGTTGACTCTAAGTGCAACTCTTGATTTTTAGAGGTAAAGGCCTATATTTGAAAATGAGAATACACTAAAGAAACTTCAAAAAAGACAGTGGAACATAGTGATTGAAAGTAAGTATTAGAATTAGCTGTATCATTCACCAGTAGCTATGTGATCCTGGAAAAGTCACAATCTTTCTTAGCCTAAATTTCGTCATCTGTAAAATGAAGGCCATAATTGTCCTAACCTTATAAGGCTGTTGTGAACATTACATGATGAAATGTTTGTAAGGTGCTTGCTAGTTTCTAATTCATAGTACATTTCCAATCCATTTCTTCTCCACCTGTCCTCAAGGCAGAGCAATGTATGAGTTGTTTCTAATTCATTCTCTTTCTGTTCAAAGCACTCTCCTGTGCTGGAGATAAAACATACTAATTCCTCACTTTTTACCCCCTTTTCTGTTTTACTATAATCACATTCTTTGGTCAGTTCAGGGATTCCATGTATTGGTTATACCTTTTCCTTCCAAGACTACCTTTGATGTCCATGTTAAACACAGTAATTTGCACAAAAATATGTTCCATGAATAGGTGATAGGGGAATAAAAGATAATGGTTTATCCTGGTCTAAAGCAGCTCTAGGAATTTATGAGGGGAAGATGAGAGACATAGATATGGAGAAAAGAAAAGGGGGCTACAAAGATAATTTTACACAGCAGATAAATTTATTAAAGCACAGCACATATGCTGCCTTTATGGAGATGCAGGAACTAAACCCTGTGGGGGATTGTGCTCTCAAGAATCAATGTCTTTATAAATATGTGAAATTGATTTTGTGTCATACACAGAAAGGTTTCAGTTTGGGGTGTTCCATGTCAGTTCTCATCACTGAACTTCGATTGTCTTATTATTTTATAATGTTTCTGTATTCATCCATTCTTGCACTGCTAATAAAGTCATACCTCAGACTGGGTAATTTATAAAGAAAAGGGGTTTAATTCAGTCAAGTTCAGCATGGCTAGGGAGGCCTCAGGAAACTTAAAATGATGGTGGCAAGGAAAACAACCATGACCTTCTTCACATGGCAGCATCACAGAAAAGAGTAAGAGCTGAGCAAAGGGGGAAGCCCCTTTTAGACAGCCTGTCAAATCTCATGAGAACTTACTCAATATTACAAGAATAGCATTGGGGAAACCAACCCCATGATGCAATTTCCTCCAATGGGGTCCCTCCCACCACATGTGGGGATTATGAGAACTACAATTCAAGATGAGGTTTGGGTGTGGACATAGCCAAACCATATCAATTTCTGATGAGCACCTTTAGAGAAAGTACTTTAGACAGTAAAATAATTGAGAACACATAATTTTTAAGTGATTCCTATTTCTTAGCATATCTCACCAACATTTGTGTAAAGGGTAGAGGTAAGAGCACCTGGTATTTGTGTCACAAGGCAAACCCCCAAATTTGGGCTCAGCCCAGGAAGCCAAGTGGGTTCTGTGTTTCATGCAGGAAAGAATTATAAGGGTGAACCAACGGACAAAAGTGAAAGCAAATTTATTAAGAAAGTAAAGGAGATCCTGTCATTTGCAACAACGTGGATAAAACTAGAGGTCATTATGTTAAGTAAAATAAGCCAAGCACAGAAAAACAACTTCATATGTTCTCATTACTCATGGGAGCTGAAAACTAAAATAATAGAACTCATGGAAATAGAAAGAAGAAGAATGGTTACCAGCAGCTTGGAAGGGTTTTGTGAGGGAGATGGAGGAGTGGGTATGGTTAATGGTTACAAACAAAAATAGCTAGAAAGAATAAATAAACCTAGTATTTGCTAGCACAACAAAGCGTCTATAGTCAGAAACAATTTAATTGTACATTTTAAAATAACTAAAATGGTATAGTTGGATCGTTTGTAACATAGAGAAAAAAAGCTTGAGGTGACGGATACTTCACTTAACCTGATGCGGTTATTATACATTGAATTGAATGCCTGTATCAGAATATCTTATTTAGCGCGCGTGCGCGCACACACACACACACACACATAATTTTAAAAAGAAAGTAGAGGAATGAGGGTGGCACTCCATAGGCATAATATCCGTGAGGGCTCTGGTTGGCTATAATTATGGTTATTTCTTTCTCATATGCAAATTAAGGGGTGGATTATGTACTAGTTTTCTAGGACAGAAGCAGAGGGCTCAAAGAACTGCTTTTTTTTCCCCTCAGTCCAGACTGCACAGGGTAACTTTTGGGAGTTGCCCCATGGTATTTCTAAACTATCATGGTACTCGTAGCAGTGTCTACTGGCATGATAACATTATAATTTGTATACAATGAGCAGTGAAGGTAACCAGTGGTATCTTTTATTATTATCTTGGTTCTAGATGGTTTTGGCTTGTTACCTTACTGTCCCCTGTCTTATCAGCTGGGTCTTGTGACCTTTTGTCTTGGAAACTAGTCCTGCCAAATTTCTATCTCTGTTGAATCTCCTTAAGATTTCAGTTTGTAGAGGCAACCATGCAAGTCTCTGACCTCCACCCCTAATTGGTTCACAAAGAACCCACAAATCCCGTAATAAAAACCTTGTGGAGTTCAATGTGTCAGTCCAAAGAAAATGTCTGGCCCAATTTATCTTCTTTGCTCTCCCTTTGATGTAATATGCACAGCTGAACAAATAAGGGATGATGTAAAAAGGAGCACTTGTTAAAGAACACTCCAACTTGTAAGAAGGAAGTCTCAGAAATAAGCTGGTGTTTTGACCTGAGGGGCTAAACCTATAATGCTGTTTCAGTCATACTGCCATACTGAATTTACCAGCTTAGACTTGCTCCAAAATGTATTATTCCGAAGACAATATTTTATCAAGGCATTCTGGAACTTGAAAAATTCAAGGGAGCTAGATTAACATAAATAATTTTCTCCAGTGTTAAACATAAAAGTTAGGAACCTGGAAATAGCCTTCTCACATGTAGTTGAAGAATTAGCAATTTTAGAAAAGTCTTCAGGCTATGTTTGTATTAAGGTGGTGGGGAGAATGGATTGAGGATGTGTTTCTGGAAACTCATTTTACACTCATTTCTAAAACAGTGCTGTCTAATATAGTAGCACTAGAAAATGTAGCTGTTTAAATTTAAATATATATTTAAAATATCTATCTATCTATCTACATATGTATATATCTTCAGTCTCACTAGCCCAACCTCAATAGCCATGTTGAAATAGTGGCTACTACGCTGTGCAGCACAGATATAGAACTTCTACATCATCATAGAAAGTTATCTTGGCTAAATTTAAACCACTATGCATTTATGCATGCCTACACTCAATTTCATAATATGTTTAGAGGGTTATAAGTTATATTTTATCTCATGTATTATTTGACTTTCAAATTTGTAATCAGCTTTTAGGGCTTAGCCCCATACTACTTCCTCTTAGGAATATTCTCAGAATCTCCTGATCAGATCTGAAACTGTGTGATATGATTAGACTTTGTGTCCCCACCGAAATTTCATGTTAAATTGTAATCCTCATCATCTCCATGTGTTAAAGAGAGACCAGGTGGAAGTAAATGGATCATAGGAGCTGTTTCTCTTATGCTGTTCTTGTGATTTTGAGTGAGTTCTCACGAGATCTGATGGTTTTGTAAGGGTTTCTCCCGCCTTCACTCGACACTTCTCCTTTTTTCTGCCTTGTCAATAAGTTGCCTTGCTTCCTTTCACCTTCAGCCATGATCATGTTTTCCGAGGCCTCCCAAGTCGTGCTGAACTGTGAGTCAATTAAAACTTTATCCTTTATAAGTAACTCAGTCTTGAGCAGCTCTTTATAGCAGTTAGAAAATGGACTAATCCAGTAAATTGGTAGTGCAAAGAGTAGGGTGTTTGCTATAAAGATACCAAAAAATGTGGAAGTGACTTTGGAACTGGGTAACAGGCAGAGGTTGGAACACTTTGGAGGGCTCAGAAGAAGACAGAAAGGCGTGGGGAAGTTAAAACTTCCTAGAGACTTGTTGAATGATTTTGACCAAAATGCTGATAGTGATATGGACAATGAAGTTCAGGCTGAGGTGGTCTCAGATGGAGATGAGAAACTCATTGGGAACTCAAGCCAAGGCCAAATTTATAATGCCTTAGCAAAGAGACTGGTGGCATTTTGCCCCTGCCCTAGAGATCTGTGAAACATTGAACTTGAGAGAGATTATCTGAAATTGGAACTCATGCTTGAAAAGGAAACAGAGCATAAAAGTTTGGAAAATTTTCAGCCTGACCATGTGATAGAAAACAAAACAAAACATAACAAAAAACATTTTCTGAGGGTAAATTAAAGCCAGCTAGAGAAATTTTAATAAGTAATGAGGAGCCAAATGTTAATCACCAAGACAATGGGCAAAATATTTTCAGGGCATGTCAGAGGACTTCACAGTGGCCCCTCCCATAACAGGCCCTGAGGCCTATGAGGAAATAGTGTTTTTTGTGAGCCAGGCCCAGTGCTGTCCCCACCCCTAACCTCTGTGCAGCTTCAGAACTTGACACCCTGTGTCCCAGGGGCTGCTGCTACTCCAGCTCCAGCCATGGCTAAAAAGGGCCAATATAAAAATCAGTTTGTTGCTTCAGAGGGTGCAAACCCCAAGCTTTGTCAGCTTACACATGGTGTTGGGCCTACAGGTGCATAGAACTTACGAATAAAAGTTTGGGGACCTCCACTTAGATTTCAGAGGATGTATGGAAATGCCTGGATGTCCAGGCCGAAGTTTGCTACAGAAGTGGAGAGGGATTTTATTAAGTATTAACTCACACGATCACAAGGTCCCACAATAGGCCATTGGCAGACTGAGGAGCAGAGAGAGCCATCCAAGTTCCAAAACTGAAGAACTTGGAGTCTAATGTTCGAGGGCAAGAAGCATCCAGCACCAGAGAAAGATGTAGGCTCGGAGGCTATGCAGGTATCCCTTTTCACATTTTTCTGTCTGTTCATATTCTAGTTCTGCCCACTAGGAAGATTTTACTTCACTGCTGTCCTTCAGGGATGTCCTAGAAAGGGGCTGCAGTGCTGCACCTGTCCACTTTTGAATGCTGCCTGCATATTGTGCAGAAGCATCTGTGAACCACGCCCTAGTCTTCTCTTCCTTTGTCAACTGATTATAAGGAACTCCCCATGAAGCCATTGGTGCAGGCTGGGGAAGAGAAGGCAGGGTGGCAGGAATGGAAAGCATGGACATTTGATCCATTTGCTTATGTAACTTACTTGGGTTTTCAGGACCTGCTTGAGCCCAGTCAAGTATATACCACTTTCATTTCATGATAAAATGCTGCTGTGCATTGCCCCACTTTATGACTAGGTGGGTTGGAAGCACCCAGTTCATAATGGGCAGTTCAAGTCACACGGTGACTTGATTATCCATAGTCAAATGTTCCATTTCCATCAAAGCCCGGTAACAGTCCAAGAACTGTCTCTCATAAGGAGAGTAGTTATGTGCAGAAGATGGCAGGGCCTTGCTCCAAAATCCTAGAGACCTCCACAGTAATTCACCTATGAGGGCCTGCTGAGAGGTCTAAACAGCATTCCTATCTGCTGGCAGCTGATTAGATTGTGCCCACCATTATTAAGAGTAGGTCTGCCTCTCTCAGTCCACTGACTTAAATGTTATTATCCTTTGACAACACCCCCACAGACACACCCAGGATCAATACTTTGCATCCTTCAACCCAATCAAGTTGACACTCAGTATTAACCATCACAGAGGTCCTGTCTCAATTAAAAATGACATTCCATGTTGTTTCACCTGTGAAGGTGATGGTAGGGTGATCAGCTGTTCTAGTTTGCCCTCCACTGGATAGTTTCCTGGGTCATGTGATTCCTAGTGCCAAAACTGGCACAGTCTCAGTCAAACTGGGGCAGGTGGTCACTTTAGCTGTAGAGTCAAGGTCAATTTGATGAATAACCTGTTTTCTCTGTCTTGTGGAGGGCAGTAATAAAGTATATCTTGACATTATTTTGCCTGTGACTAAAACAAGGTGTGAACATTCAATAACTAATTGATTTAATTCATCTAATTTTACAGGTAGAGAATTATCTTTCTTCATGTTATGAGAACGGGGCTTTAGAGCTAATCTATTGAAGCATGGAAAGAACACATTCTTTGGATTTGGATAAGGTTGGGCTAAATGGTGGTTCTTCCATGAATTGCTTGTGCAACTTTTGGCAAGGTACTTAACATATTTAAGACCGTTTTTTTCTCGTGCAAAGTGAGGAAATAATTCATGGGCATGGGTCTTTTATTACAAATATGTCTAGTACCATGTCTAGTATATGTAAAGTCTCAGTAAACATTAGAGTGCATATTTGTGTGTTTCTTTCCTTCTTCACAGAAGGTGACAACATAAATATGCCAAAGCTTTTAGGGATGAATATTATTTCTATAGTTGGGGGAAAGTATTCCAAGGTAAAGGTCTAGTATGAACAAAGACCAATAGCTCTAAAATGGCATGTTTTTTTTGGGGGGGGTGAGGAAGTACAGTAGAGTGATGTCATGTGCATATAATTAAAGGTAATATGTAGTTTTTAAATAGCACCTCAGAGAACTGTGCTAATCTGTTATGAAATTTTTAATTTCATTTTGAATATTACAATGTAAACCACAACAGTGATTTTAGGAATGTAGGGGCAACATTTACCTAATTTAAAAATTACTTCAAATAAAGGGATACTACTAGTAGACTATAAAAAATATACTACACCTACCAAAGTAAAACCATTTGGTAAAAATAAATTTAACGTTTCTTTCCTATATATGAAAACTACAAATTATAAATCTTGTATAAAATTATATATCTTTTTATGAATAACTTTTGTTTCTTACAGTGACAATTACTCTCATTTGAAAAAAGTATGAAAACATCATATTGAACCCCTAGAATATGTGCAATCAAATTCTTTGTCAATTAAAAGTTTTTTTTAAGAACTTAAAAAGCAACATCACTGAAGAATTATTAAGATTCTCAAATGCACCAGCTATTATATATAAAGAAATAGAAAATAGCCTGATTATTGTGTTTTCCAGTAACTGGATGTTAGTAGAGTGAATGCTCAATTTTCTCTGTTTCATAAAATGTCTCAGATATTATGTAGAAATTATGGTGAGTATTTTCAGTTCTCTTCAGAACAAGAAAACCAACACAATGAAAGTTAATTTGTGTGATGAACACAGACACACCTGTAAGGTAGAGGAAGTGGAGAGGGTCATGATCAGAGGTCAGGTCATTTGGTGTGTTCTCTGTCTTTATGTGTGCAAGAAAAGATACAAAAATAACTTAGGAACATAGGCAAGCACAGAAAGCAAGTAAAAGGAAGGAAATGGGGTCAAGAAAAGTTTGGATTCTAGCAAAAAAAAAGAAGAAAGAATTCAACAGTGGGAATCCATGTTTAAGCAATTGTTAGGAAAGGTGAATAGTGCAGTTGGATACTGTAGCCCTTACAAATCCACAAGAGTTCTAATTAACTCCAGGAAGCAAACCAAACAAGAAACTGAATTCCAGATGTTTTATGAGGAAGTAAAGTAACCATATTTGAAGTTTAGTTGAGTTTGGTCACCATGTTGATAATATGGCATTCTAATCAATGGGGTGGAAAATCTAGTTAGAAATTGCAAACTCTGGAAGGTCTTATTCTGGTCTTATTCTGATCTCTGGTCCTCTCACTAGACAGTTAATTGGTAAGAAAGAGTCAAGATGAAATAACGTTCTCGGAAAGTTTCAATTAAGAAAACTCCACTATATGGCTTATTCGTTCTTTAAATATTGGAATGTTTATTCTTTATCTTGTAGTCACTGTCCTCATCCCCAGTGGTCAGTAAGTTTGTAAGTTCAGGCAGAAAATCCTGATGTCCTATTAGCAGCCCTAAAGAAATGGAGCCTCAGGAGACATCTTCCCAAAGAAGCAATCTTATGTGTGGTAGAGGAGATTCATATAATGTGATAAAGAGATCTAAAATTTAACTTTATTAAGGTGTAAAGAGACTTTACTATGTGTATTAATTTCTTGATGCTGCAGTAAAAAATGTACCCAAAATATAAATGCTTAAAGTAAACCCAGAAATTTATTCTGTCATATTTCTGAAGTCTTGAAGTACAAAATCAGTGTCCTTGTATGGTTACTCTGTCTCTCTGAGGCCTCTATGGAAGCTTCTTCCTTGCTTCTTCCAGCTTCTTATTGTTTCAGGTGTTTGTTGGCTTGTGAAAACATAACTCCCTAAAAGTCTCTGTGTCTGTGTCTCTTTTTCCCTTTCTACAAGAACGCAAATCATATAAGATTAGGGGCTATCAGGTTCATTCATGTCCCTACAAAGGACACAAACTCATCATTTTTTATGACTGCATAGTATTCCATGGTGTATATGTGCCACATTTTCCCTGTCCAGTAAAATGCAATTATATATATATATAGATAGATTATGGGCTACCCTAATGAGTTCATTTTAATGAATTATATCTGCAAGGAACCAGTATTCCAATGTAGACACACTTATGGAAACCAGAGGTTAGGTCTTCAATATTAAAGACTGATCATCATTGCTAAGTAGAATAATAATTAAAAGTCATTTATGTCTGATAATAGTATGAATATTGATTTAATTTCAATGATTGTTAGAAACATTTCCTGCTTGGCAAAAGTAATTATATTTTTATCAGGGTAGTTTCCAAATCCTTTTTTTCTTTTTTTAAAATTTATTCATTTATTTTTAATTTTTGTGTGTACATAATAGTTACATATATTTATGGGGTATGTGAAATATTTTAATACAGTGTTGCAATGTGAAATAAGCCTGTCATGGACAAAGGGGTATCTATTCCTTTAACCATTTATCCTTTCTATTACAAACAATCCAATTATACTCTTTATTTTTAACTGTATAATGAAGTTATTATTGACTATAGTCACCCTATTGTGCTATCAAATACTAGGTCTTATTTATTCTTTCTATTTTTTCATTGATCATTTGTAGTGCTTTTTAATGTCAATTTTATTTCTGCTCAGATTTTTGTTATTTATTTTCTTCTAATAATTTTGAGTTTAATTTGTTCTTGCTTTTCTAGTTCTTTAAGTTGCTTCCTTAGAATGTTTGTTTGAAGTGTTTTCTGTTTTTAATGTAGGTACTTACAGCTATAAACTTCTCTCTTACTACTGCTTTTGCTGTATCCCATAGGTTTTGGTATGTCCCGTGTATATTATCATTTATTTGAAGATAATAGATTGCCAAATTGGCAAATATGTAAGTTTAAAAATGCATTATGTTATCAAGATTCCAGGGAATGTAAACTGGCACAACTCCTGTGAATGTCATTTTTAGAATTTCCATTAAAATTACGAATATACATATACACATCCCCTATCAATGCCCTCCTCCCATCTATTCCTCTTTCAAAGATTTATACTACAAACATACTTTCACATATGCTAATGAAATCTGTATGAGGCTATTTAATATAGCCTTGTTTCCAACACTAACACATTTGAAACAAACTAAATGCTAATCAATAGGGGATTGATTAAATATTTTCTGGCACATCCAACAATAAAATGTGATGATGCTATAAAAAAATAAGGTAGTTCTTTATAGTCAAAAATAGAGTGGTTGCCAATATATACTGAGTAAAAAAAGTGAATAATAGTGTATGAAGAATTCAGCATTTATGTAAAAATAAGATATATATCCATACATGGTTGTCTGTGCATATAATAGCTTTGCATAATACAGAAGGAACTGATAATAGTGCTCATATCACAGGCAGTGTAAATAATTGGGAGATATAGAAACATTTTACTGTACAGCCTTTTAAACTTTTTGCATTTTGAACCATGGTGATTGCTATTGATTGAAGTATATCATTTCAAAATTCACATGATGAAATCTTAACTTGCAGTATGATGGTATTTGGAGATGGGGCCTTTGGGAGGTAATTAGAGTTAGATGATATTATGAGGGTGACATCTTCATTTTGAGCTTAATAGCTTTATAGGGAAAGAAAGAGTAAAAGATCTTTGTTTTCCTCTGCCATGTAAGGACACAGGTGGCTATCTGCAAGCCAGGAAGAGGACTCTTACCAGGGATTTAGTTGGATAACAACTTAACCATCGACTCCCTAGACCCCAGAACTGTGAGAAATAAATGTCTGTTGTTTGAGCTATATAGTCTATGATATTTTGTTCTGGCAGCCTGTAGAGACTAAAACAGGGATGTATTAAAATCTCAAAAAATTAAATCAGAAAAGTGATTCCACTGACAACATAATTTTCTTCATATGGAATTCCAAGGTATACTAACAAAATATACCAAGACAACTTAAATCTTACCTGAAAACTGCTGGCACAAAAAAAAATGTAACTATGATACACCTTGTGTTTAGCAATTACTGCTAACATCCTTCTTAGGCTTTAGACAGTTTTTCAAATTTTGTCACATTTGTCAGCATTTGCTGCAATTTAACTGTAGCCAACATAGTGATGTATTGAAAACCTATATATTAGTTTTTGTTTTTATAGTGTCACACACAACTCTCTGGTTATATAAAAATTGACAGTTAGTACCAGAGCAAATAGGAGTCAGGCTGTGGCTGGTAATTGTAGCAGAAATTAGGGAGGGCCTCACTTATGGGCTTTCAGTAAGTGCAGCTGATTCATATGGGTACTATATCTGCCTCATCCGTTTCATTTAAATATCTTACATCTTTGAATTTGCTGGTGATAATTATTTTAAAAATAGAAATTAGTGATTGATAAAGGAGAAGAGGGATAAGTAGACGTGGATCTAGAGTTGATGTTTTACTAATATAGCATAGAAAAATATTGAGGATTTACATTATGCTGGTACAGAGATGGGAAATAAATGATGAGTGAGGGGGCTAAGAAAACTAGGTCAGAGAGCTCTGCTATACTTTAGCAGGATATTTAAGGAAGAAACTAAGACATATTATCTTTTGAATTTGCAAAATATTAGACAAACACAACTGGATATCATGCCAAGCAAAGTAAGATAAATGCTTCTCCAAGTTTCCTAATTCAAGTATACATGACACTTAATATATGAAGCTATAGTTAGACTGAGAATGGGAATACACAGATTAAATCAGGTGCTTTATTGGTGATTAAACACTGTTGAGGACAACTTAAGTTGGTGATAGCCCTTACATAATAACACAGGGGGCCTCTAATAATGACAGATGAATTAATATGCCACTGGAAAGATCAAGAAAGATTTCATAGAGTAGGTTAACTTGAGTTGAGTTATGTAAGAAGAATGAGAGTTTTTCAATCATATTGAGGGTGGGAAGGGTTGGTACAGGAAGGAGAAACATTATAGAAAAATAATATTTTATAGGAGGTGTCATTGTACAATGAGATTTCAAACAGATAATTCTAGAAAGGGCAGGTATTTCTATATGGTTGGCATCAGAATTTGTGATGAAAGCAAAGTTTAGGATAAGAAAGAAGGCATAAGAGTGAAGGCATAGGTAAAATCATGCATAGCTTCACATATTAGTCTTAGAAGTTTTTAGTATAACGTGTAATGTTGGAGTCTGATGGGCAGACCCTAACCCCACGATGGATGAATAAATTCAGTCAGACACAGAATGCAGTGAAGGAGCTGGCTAAGAGTGTCTGTGGCCACTCACCCGAAAATGTTAATGGATGCCGGCCCCAACTCCCTGGCCTTGCCTGCCTTTATTCAACACACATCAAATGATAAAGGCTTTGAGTCAACACCACTAGAGGGTAAAGATTAAAGGTCAGGTTGTGAGGACTAAAGCAAACACCATTTGCATGTGATAAATCTGAGAAAGCCATCCAGTCCCTGAAAGATTAAAGGTTAGTTTTAAGACCACATGAGTAAACAAGTTATTCAGGTAAACTCCATATTCCCTAGCTATTTGCTTTCTTATCAGCTAATGGTAAAGGGGATAAGGCTGCCCTCAGCCAAAACTTCTACTGAAACTATGCAAACTTCTTGGCTTTCCAAGAAGGTTTGTGACTATTTCCTAAAGCTATCTCTAATATTTTTCCTTCAATATTTTTGCCACCACCCTGAGTGAACCCCCACAATGTAAGAAACTAGGAATTATGCAATATAATAAAAAGAGCATTTGAGAATCAGTACCTCATCAAATAGAGAGAATGAATATCTGAAGTAAAAGTTTTGCAGTGAAGGGAAAGAAGAGTTGGTCAGCAGAAGACATATAAGATATCATCTTTAGGAGTAAAAGAGAATGTCAAGGATGCATTACAAGACAAGATACTATATTTGAATTATCTTAATGTTACTGTTTCAAAAGAGTCACCATAATTTGAATTCAATCATTATCAATGAAAATAAAACTAAATTTTAAAGAATTATACTAGCTCATTTTTACAGCACTTGACAAAAGGATGACTACAAACTGATTCTGTAAGCAATAATCCATTAACCATATATAAGGTTTTGAAGAAAATGTGAAAAAATTACATAAGGTTGAAGAAACTAAGGATTCAGATTTATTTTCAGATAAATGTGAATATGCTCTGCATCCCATGGGTGAGAAGATTGGTCTTCTACCTACCTCAAATCAATTGAGGGGGTGCTTCAAGATGAGTTTGACATGTGTTCCTGGTAGTTTTAAGAGATGCAAAGACTGTTATCTGACTCACATTGAAAAAATTTGAACGTAAAAGATCTATGACTTAAATTCATCTGCATTTCTGCAAAATAAAAACAAGGCTACACAGCGACTGGCCTGTACTTCTAGAGTTTGTTGGTTAAAAAATTGGAAATTTGTTTCCTATGGATTAGATAGAGAGCCCATAGGAAGGGAGACAAAATCTTCTTAGAAAAGGGCTCTGTCCAAGAGGACTACTGAAGAATAAAGTGATCCCAGAAGAAAAGTAGTCTACTAGACAGCAGAGATGAGAGAAAGCTTGTAAGCCATTGAAAAGGAAAGTCACTGATTATGTCAAAGGTTCTGTAGTTGATAGAAGGTTAGTAAATATCTCACAAAAATACTCTGTAAGAAAAAAAATACAGAAATTATGCAACCCCCTTAGGTACAAATATACTTACAATTATGTCAAGCAAGTACAGCTTTGTCTCTCACTGTCTTCCATTTTCCCCCGTTATAACCCACAGATGAGAAGGGAAGACTTGGAATAACAGCACTGAGTCACTTAATTCCCCAATATCTCTTCAGTGTGTACTGTATAACAAAAGTAGTTTTAGGTTCTGGGACACAAAGGCTAACAAAATAACCAAAACAACAAAAAAAATGATCCTATCCTTACTAGAGTTTGAAAGTGAATGGAAAAAAAAAAGTGTTGCTTCCCACTACTGGTATCATAAATGTGAAAAAAAAATTTACAAGAGCGAGTATATTTACAAGAGGAAAGCGACAAAAAATAATGAAGCTTTTATCTGCTTGCACTCTATGAAGTTTACCTCCTTGAATAAAGGTCTAGATTTCTGACTTAATCTAGACCTTTAAGTAATTAAGTGTTTTATGATACATATAATGTATCATAAAAGTGTGTGTGTGTGCATGTGTGTGTTCGTGTGTGTGTGTATGTGTGTGTGTCTGTTGCTAATGAGTTCAGTTTTATACCTCTTGACTTAAGAAGGCTATGGGCCATCCAGATGGAGATTCCAAGTACACAGTTAAAGATACAGATGTGGAAATTAGGTGAGAGATTTGGCAACATAATTTAGATTGTGTCATTACCATATAGATCATAATTGAGGCATTAGGAGCAGATGGATTTACCCACAGCAAGTACAAGAAGTAATAAAATGAAGAGAAATGAGGGGAAAATTGTTAGAAGCTTAAATATCTTTTGGACAGGCAGAGGAATAATAATTCCAGAAGGAGACTAAGAAAGAGTGGCCAGAGAGACAGAAGAAAAGGTAAAAATGAGTTTTAGAGGTCAGAAGAAAAAAGTTTCAAAAAGAAAGAAATGAAAAACAGCTTCAAACACATCAGAAGAGTCAATTAATCTGAGGACTTGTAAGAAGCCATAAATCTGGAACATTGGGAGATCAACACCACTAAGGATCTTTTTCAGAGCAGCTAAGGGTAGAGGCAGGATGAATCATAGCATATGACATTTATAATAGTGATTCTCAATCTTGGGTAATATGTGGACCGTTTTAAAAGGAAAAAAATATGTGACAAATAATTTTGATCATGTTACTTAAATATTTACAAACCTAAAATTATGTACAATTTCCAAAAAGTACATATTAAACACATAAATATAAAATTTAAATAAATTAATGTGATATTTTACTGAAGTCAAATTAGAGCTCAGAACTTGAACATAATTATATGAAATATCTTGACAAATTTTTTGAGCTTTGTAATGACTCAATTCTCCTGCTACTTTCTTCCTTTAACACTTTTGTTTGCACAGCACAGCACATTATCATTTGGCCTTCACAGAGCTTGCACTCATTATATGTATCATAAAAGTGTCCCTTGCATTTGTATTAAACAATAAAAGAAGTACTAATTGGCATCAACCTACTAAAAACACAAACACAAACCTGTCACTGACATCGTTCAAAACAGAAACAGAAATCTGGGCTCTGAAATGTCAAGTTAAAATCTTGCAACATATGTTATAAAAAAGGTAATCTTCTAGATGACCCACAATAGACTGATAGTATTATTAAGTCTCTGAAGAAATAACACAAATATGAATACTCACAATCTCATAGAATAAGCTCAGAACCTTGAGACTATGTCCCGAGACCCTAGTTTGAGAAATAAAGCATTAAACTATTACAGCAAGATATACCTTTTCTTTATAAGCTGTAATTTGTGATGAACATAGATGCTATCATATTAATTTCTATGTGTTGCTCTCACTGATTACCACCATTTTTGAAATGTAGAGATGCATAAAATGTTTCAAAGATGCAAGAATAAATGAATGAATGTAATATTCTCTATTTCCTAATATGAAGCATTGGGATTTAAAAATATATATTTATAGGAACCAGTTGATATTAATAACATTTTCCCCAATAAATTTGGTCCTGAATCAACTCATTAAGGCATGCCATGAAATACAAAATAGGGACATAAAGTGAGAGCCTTAGAATACAAGCAGATCCCTATGAAGTTCAGTCCTAGGACTGGACTTATCCCGGTGGGCGTTGTGACTCACGATTCACGTAGCCTCCTGACGTGAGATACCACAGTTGTTTGCTGACACACATATCTGCAGCAGCAACATTCCAGCAGAGCTTCAAAATTGCAATGTCCTCATCAACAAGCTGAAAAGCTGCCCAAAGAGTAACCTTTTCACAGCAGGAAGCTGCTTTTACATATATTATACTTCAGCCTGTTAACGGGTTCACAGATTTCTAGGAGCATTCAGCTAATTAAAACTTGGGCAGAGATGGAAGTTCAGAGTGGAAGAAACAAATCAACCACACGGCGATAACGCACACTAGCTAAAATTGCCGGAGGATGTTCATTGACTGAAGTTGAGTCACTATTCAGGAAATTAGAAGTCCTGTGTGTCTTCATTATGGCGGTGGGTTCCAAATAACCAGGTCTCTCTGGGCTGCTTTATTGTTTGCTGTTTCCTAATTCAGGGCTTTTGCTGACACCGTCTGCACCCTCTCCCTTTCTCTTTCTTTTGCTTCTTCTCACTCACATAGGTCCACCTGGAGTGGCTTCTGCCAATTCATGTTTCCTGCTTTCTTCCACACTTCAGGTCCATCCTTTCCCAAAACTTTCTCAGACTACCATCACTAATGCCTAACGTTCTTTCCTCAGTCTATCTTACATAGAAGCTTCCTGACTGATAACCTGAGGTCAAAGCAGAATGTGGACTTTGAAATAAAAGAGACTCACTTTCCATTTCTAGCTGCAATAATTACATTTTGCAATCTTGACAAAATATCTTAAATTCATATTCTACCTATTCACCTAAAATTTTTGGATAACAATCTCTATCTTATATGATCATTGTGAGAATTAAGTGAAATGATAAATGTAAACTATCCAGCTCAGTATGTGGCACATAGTAGGTGTTCAACCAAGACAATCTACAGTTTTTGTTGTTAGTTTTTTATTGCATTTATCCAGTCTTTAGAAATGGATAGTAAACTTAATTGCTAAGCTGCTCTCAGTTCTAATCTTCTAGATTGTCATATCTTTAATTAGGTAATAATATGCCTGAGAGCACAAAAGTCGTATTTTGTATCACAAATACACAGTATAGCATCTATGACATAGTAAATGCGTAGCGAATATTTACTGAATAAATGGATGCAGGCATGCATGAACTGTGAAAAGTGATTATATAATTAATATCAGTGTTTAAACAACTAGCTATCATTTTATTTTGGCTGAAACATCACTTAGTATCTGCTTCCTGTGTCATGTTACAGTTATTACATTCTCTGCTAGTTTTTAAAAATTGGTTTCACAGGATATTGCCTTATTGGCAAATATTCCCATCTCTAGCTACCAGCACTACTGCAAATATCTGAAATATTGAAAACATATTATTTTTCTGGAGCGATGTTAATATATTTAAGATAAAACAATGTAAACTCTATGGTTGGTATATAAAGCTACTGACACCAACTTTGCCACCACGCTGTCACTGTTCTAATTTTATGAATGTTTGAACTGATTCACCCTCACTGAATACCCAGGAAATTGTTCCGTTTGGGTTGCCTCCATGCCTTCACCAGCTCTCTTGACTTTCACCCCACCATTCCTTCACAGGTATTCCACATTCTATGCATCTGGGTCTCAAAGATCATGTAGAAGCCTACAGCCATCCGAGCTGAGAACCTGGCTCCCCTACATTGAAATAATGACTCATATGCTGGGGATTCAACACTTTCTTATTTCTCCAAGTGGAGATGGACTCATTTTCTTTTCCAAAGTCATCATTTTTACTTACTTTCACACTGTGTTTGAGAGTGCGTGTCTCTGTTTCTTTTCTATAAAGAGGAATGGGAATGCTCATTATCAGGCTTCTTTTTGTTGTTGTTTTCAATCCACAAGCCATTTCTTATGTATGAAAATATCTCTACAACACCATTGTTATAACTGTATTTTTTAGTTTTCTGTTCCCCAGCACATTATACTACCTAATTACCCATAGTAGAAACTTCAGATTCATTTTAGATTTTTTTTTTCATACCCCTACTTACCACTTCCTTCTCTCCATCCAGTCAGTTAAATCTCATTGATCCTGTTTGGAATGTCTTCCATGTGAGTCCTAGTTGTTTCCCTTCTTTCTATTCACATTTTCACTACCTTGGTTCAGACACACATCTCCCTTTAGGACTAACCAGCTTCCTTGTCCTCAGTCTTCTGTCTCTTTAGCCTAATTTTCATACTGCTTCTAGCATTTTCTTTACAAAACACAGGTGATATCTCAAATTCTGCTTCTCAGAATCTGTAAATAGCTCCTGATTTTCTTCAAAATAAATTCCAAACTTTTCAGCATGGTATTCACAATTGAAACCCAAGCTACTTTTTCAGTTTCAAATTTTAATTCACTCTTCCTGGAATATTAAACACAAGCTTTAGCAGAATACTTACTCTCCACAGACCCTAAACACTTTTCTGCCTCGGTACTTCTGCTCATACTTTCCTCTGCCTGGATGGCCATACACATTCATTTGATTTCTGCTTACTGGAATCCTTTTCTTCTCTCAGGATTAGATTTGGTGCCATGGTCTCTCTAGTTAGAGTCAGTCATTTGCTGTTCTACATCCAGAGAACAATCTTTATATCTAGATTTAACACTTATTTCATTATGTCTCATGTAATATAATTTTCATATCTGCTTTCTTCTAGAGTTTAAGATCCAAGAAGTTGAGAATAATCTCTAGACTCTCATATCACATAGAAAAAGATTGGTACATAGAATGAACACAATAAATATTTGTTACTTTAATCAGAAAACATGTAAAATTTTCAACTCTGTTTGAAAACGTGAACAGTTCTTTTATGCACACATTGAATACAAAATCTATTCAATTGTATGAATCCTTTGTCTAATCTGAGAATGAAGCTTCTGGCTAAATTTTACTGCAAGATCAAATTTCTTTTCAATAACAAAGGCTCTCTCTTGCTCTCATTGGAGTCAAAGCACTTGGAGTTATATATAAGAATCTGTATATTTTCTAAATTAATAACATCCTGACACCCTGTGGAAGTGCTGGAGGTGGATTTCCTTTAGATTGATAGACTGTCAGTGATTTAGTTTAGCTACTACTGTGCCAGAAAATAACAAATCCATTACTAAGCAGCATGTCCTGATTTCATAGTTTAAGAAATTGAAACAAAACTGAATTTGGAGCAAGATGACGAAATTGGAATGAAAGAAAATAACATCTCAAACATCTCACCATATGATTGAAAGATAATATATTTAACATGACAGACTTGAAGAGACTGTAACAAAATTTTAAATTTTAGACATGCATTTTAACTGTAGGTGGTGTTGTGTACTAGTTTCTTTAAAAAAAACAAAAAACAAATCATACATAAAATGTTGGATTTTACTCTTTATATATTTATGCTAATATTGATATATTATATCAGAATTTCCATAAATTTTAGTTTTTTTAAATGCAGACCAGACTTTTGCTTTTGATAGGGAAACAGCTGTTAATGGAAACATTTAAAGAAACTTGACTCATAGTTTTAGAAGAGAAAATTCAGAGTCCTTAAAGTATTTGAATAATTTAACTCAGTGCATATTTTTGGTGCTTTGTTTCAATAACAGAATTGCCAAATCTTTTTCACATTTATCATTCCATTTGTATCTCAAAATAACCCTGTGAGAAAGTAACATTACTCCCATTTTCCAATGAGGTCACTGGGACTCAAAAGTATCAAAATGATCTTTCTGAGCCACTAACTGAGATTGTATATGTGTATAATACATATACAAGGTATATGTATTATACCTTGCATTCCTGTATAATTTTTATTTTGGTCTGCTCTGTTTTGCTTCATACTATGTAGCTTGTTTTGCGTTGAGCACTGGGAAGTATACAAAGATTGAAAACAAAAAAAAAAATGTCATTGTATTTGGTTCATTTGATAAAATATATTCAAATGATTAATGTTTACAAATGTGCAGATTAGTGACTTTTGGGAGAAAATATTGGGTCGGTAAGAATATAAAGAAAATTATCCAACTAATTTTAATAGACCTGTCTTAAATTCTTAACCACTGTATGTGCAACTTGAGTAATAATTTGCTTCTTTAGAAAGAAAGCAGAATAAATCAAGGTGGGTTTGGCCAAAAATAAAGGTCATTTACAATTATTTATTTATCTTAGAAAGGCAGATTGCCATCTGCAATACCTCATTTAGATGTGTCTGAAGTCTTAGAAGCCTGACTACCCTATGTTCTACTACAAATAAACCTTGATAACATGCTTGGAGGTTGTAGCAGGGGAGCATAGACACTCCTACACTCTTAACCAAAGAGCTGTCCTTTTTGATTGAGTCTGAGGCTTCAGCAGGGACACAAATCAAGCAGTGAGGGAGGAAAGGGATATCTGCTTAGCCAGCTAGATCAGCCAAATCAGCTCCGGTGATCGATGAGATGACAGATGCCATAGCCAGATTGTTCTCACATTCTTAAAAATTATTAGAAAATGTACATAGACTTATCCCTGTTTCTTATCAATCTCTGACCTATATCCCATCCCTTGTCCATCCGTAAGCCTCGCTCTACTCTCAACTTATTCCTGAGCCTCACATGACATCTAGTCATCAGCCTATCCCTTATCTTATCCATCCTGACCATTAAGATAAGAACCGGCAATAGGAGTGTTTGAATTGTATAGTTCATGTATTATTTGGTTGTTTTTTAAAAATGTGAAACAAAACAGGCTTGTCAAAATACACCTACATAAAAATGCCTATGAGAAACAGTAGATTGCAAAATGTTATTGACATCAAGTTGACTATGTCAAAATTGTTAGTTAAAAGATTGTGTCAGTTATTTGTCACTGTGTAATGAATCACCCCAAAACTTAACATCTTAGACACAATAAATACTTATTTTCTCACAGTTTCTGTGGAAAATAAATTTCTCAGTTTCTGTGGGTACAGAATTTGCAAATGCTTTAGCTGAGCAGTTCTGGCAATCAAGCTGTCCTCTGGAATGCAATCATCTGAAGTCTTGATTGAGGCTGGAAGATTCCTCTCCAAGATGACTTACTCAGATGGCTGTGAGCAGAAGGCCTCAGTTCCTTGCTTGATACAGGCAGAAGGTCTTTGTTTCTTATTATGAGGACCTCTCCGTAGAACCACTTGAGTGTCTCACAATATGGTGGCTGTCTGCTCAGAACACGTGATCCAAGCAAGAGGGTAAAAGCAAGGCAGACACCACATCTTTTAGTCTTTTATAATCTAGCTTTGAGTATCACAAATTTCTTCCACACTTAAAACAGTGTTGTTACAATGGCAGTGAGTAGCCCAAAGCTATGAATACATGAAGGTGGAGAATCATTGGGCCTATTTTGGAAACTGGCCATCACAAGGTGCCATGTACTCTAAGAAACACAGAGAAAAATATGTTTGCCATTAGAGATAGTAATATTCTTCTATCAGAAAATCTTCGGTGAGTAGGAGGGGAAACCTCTTTGAGAACACTTAAATCTTGGACTTTGGTTTGTTGTTGAATTCTTCAATGTGCTTTGAAACTGTCACCCTAGATCAGGGATCAGAAAACTATGGCTTGTGGGTCAACTGTGGCCTGAAGGCTGTTTTTGTATAATCAATTAGCTAAAAATATTTTTTGACAGATTTAAAGAGCTTTAAAAGAAGTAGATAGATGATAGCTATGTGATAGATAGCTGTATGGTAGCTAGCTACCTAGATACATAGATGCAACAAAGATGATATGTAGCCTACAAAGTCTAAAACACTTAGTAGGTGACCCTAAAACAATTGCCAATCTTGTTAAAATCCATCAAAACACATACAAAATAACTAATAAAAAGAAGTTTTAATTCTGCTACATTGTATGATAGGATATACAGAAATGGATAAAGGATATTTCTCCCCTACCAGAAGGTAGGTCAACATGGTGTACCAAACCCTTAGCTTCTCCACTTAATGATAATGAAAATTAAATATTTGGAGATGTCCTTATTTCAGCATATCCCAAACCACCAAAAATTAATCTTAGCTGCACACACACAAAAAATATTATCTGGTGAAATATGTTCCAGAAATGCCACACATCCTATGCTATTTTTGGAGATTCAGAACTTATTATAATAATAAATGATCTGATAAGTTCTTTAGTAATTCATTTTGATGACTTAATCCAGCATCTTCAAATCTATTTTTCATGGACGATTTTTATTTTCATGTTAATATCTATTTACATCTATGTGTGTAACTGGAAAATATATGTCTTCATTGTTCCACTTCAGGGTACTCTAATGGGCTTCATTCAAACCCTAGTTATGCTAATATAAGTGTGAGAATCCTTTCCCATCGTAATTGTAGATATCTACAGTTCTTTTGTGAGCTTGCAAGTGTCTCAGAAGCATGGGCTTGAGATAGCTTTACAGCAGAGCTGGATATGTGCTGAGTCTCTTAGAACAGGGTGGTCTACCCTCTTATAGGAGATTGGCTCTTGAGGTCACTAAGTTCATACTAAGCCAAGTTCTTGTGTGACTAAACTGATAGTTGTCTGGCACAGCTCTTGATAATGGGCAGTAGGCTGATAAAACCTCATTTGCCTCCTGGACACTTGCATAATGCTGTTTTACTGCATTCTCATGTTCTCAATTTCAGATAATTTTCCTGTCAACCCTATGTTTCAACAACCCTATGTTTCAACAAAACCCCAGTTGATTGATTCAAATGCAGTGTTACTGACCAGCATGTAAAAACATGAAGGTTTCAACAATCTGTTTCATAAGAATGCCAACTTTTGGTGATTTACAGAATTAAGTGCAGTTTTGGGATTTTTGTTTTATATTATACACACACATATATAGGTACATTATACAGATGCATATTTTATATACAAGCACAGATTAAAATGATACTTGCATATGTGACAGATACTCCTAGTGAAGGAAACATGTCAATTACAAGTGAAATAATTGTGCTGATATTTTAGAGATAATCCTGAATCTACTCTAATGAACATAAAAGTGGAAACCATTCTTCAAACTTCAATGCTGCAGCTTCAAAAACTAGTGCTTTTGAGAGTATGCTGAAATTGACCTGTACAACTCACCAGAGCCAGTTGTAAACATCTCTTCCCAACTGCACCTTCAGAAGCTTTACATGAGTAGCCCAAAATTGATCATAGGAGGAGTAGCTGCACAACAGAAATAACCAAATGATGTAAATGAGGACATTTTAAAACATGTATTAGCACACCACCGTTTGAGATGAATATCCGAATTAATTGTGACACAATGATGTGCTATAACAACTGAGGCTGAGAGCGGCCACTTCACTGTTGTTTGTTGTTTTGTTCTTGTTTTGGGAATGGAATGCTGTAGAAGATTAAGAATCACACCAACCTCAATACAAATTCTGTGGTTTTCACTTCCTGGCTTTGTGAGCTTTTGGAATTTATTTTGAGATTCAGTTTAACAATATAAAAAGGGCATGATAACATGAATTCCATGAAGAATCTGGGGGTACTGTAGATAGCTTTTGTAAATCATGTTACATAGTACCTGGCACATGGTAAGCACTTACGTATGTGCTCACTACTATTATTATTCTCATCTCAACTCTAGTAGCAGTCAGCTCAAGCCCAAAGTAGGTTTTAATTTTTAGATTTCTGCATAGATGTCCTCATTGTTTCCCTTGCCTTCCTGTGTCAGCTGGCACAGTTCATCCTGTGCCCTCTTCATTGTGACTGTAGAGCTTCTCTAGGACTGCTGGCTCAAAGTCACGTGTCCACATGCTCTCAGATATCTGGAAGAGATTCTGCTCCCTTGCAGTCTAGAACCAGGGATAAGGGTAGGAATGTAAGTAAATTTACGGTGAGAAACAACATTAGATTACTGCCTCACAATTTTATGCTGACCCCACCATGCCCACACAAACAGGTGCACTAATTCTTTCAATGGAAATATACAATAAGGAGCAATGACAGATAAGGCACTTCAAATATGTTGAAGCAGCATATTTTCAAATATTTTGAAGGTTCTCTTGGGAAGGTTTAGAATTACATATTTACATAATTAATAACTTCTATAAGAAAAAGTCACAGATCCTTAAGTTATAATCTGACCTTAGGCATGTCGAAAATCTAGAACAAAGTTTTCAGGGTTTTTTTTCCATCAGAGGCTGCATTGTTGACCCACCTGTACTAGCTAACCTGAAGGTATTTGCTGTCGGTTGTAACAAGAATTGATTCCCCTCCAGTCAATAGACATTTCCTAAGTGACTGTGTGCATTTTAACTTCAATTTCCTTCTCTGAAAATGCAAATAAATTATTTTAGGCTTCAGGGAGATTATTTGAGATGTAATTGTTATTTTCCAGCCTGGCTGTGCTGCTATTTATTTTTATGGAACTATACAAACACAGGTGTGTATTTGCTGATATTTTGCTTATTTGGATGAGAAAATAGGAATCGTTTCCAAAATAGCACAGTTTTGCAAGCTCTGGGGACCAGAACTGGATTTTAGTCACCTTTCTATTGCCTTTATATCTGAGCAGAGTGCCTTGTACAGGAAGGTGCTGAGTAAATACTGGCTGTATTGAATCATTATTTATGCCTCAGATGTCCTGAGAGAAGAGACTCCCGTTACATTGAAATCCATCATCTAAGATCCTAAGTGCGTTGTCATCATTTGAAACACAATGAAATTTCAGGATGAGGTTATTATTTTACAAGGTCATTAGACAGTAAGGTAAATATTTTTTTTGGTGTTTACAGTACTTGTCTGGATTCCCATACCTGCATACCTCTGCTGTAGACAGATATGATGACTGCCTCCTACCTTGACCCTGATTCTGGTCCTTAGCATGAAGCATATTAGGAACATTTGCTTTAGTCAAGATGACTTAGTGTTCATAGCCATTTTGGTTGATGTCTTAAATTTTCTGCCAAGACTCTGACTGAGTTTTAATCCTCATTAGTTATTTTCTCTGAATCCCTGTTAGTAAGTTTTTCTGGGTATGATGAATTCCTTCCATCCATCCATCCATCCATCCATCCATCCATCCTTCCTTCCTTCCTTCCCTCCTTCCTCTTTCCAGACCATATCAGAACACCTATAAATGCCCAAGCCTTATATGAAAAACTACACATTCAGTAAGAAATGATATAACATTGCCATCTTTAAAGAGCAATATGTCTTAAAAAATACAACAAAATGATTAGCTTGATTATAACATTGTGCAACATATTCCTGCTTTCACAGAAAGGTAAATATATTGGAAAAGTATTGGTGCTGTTACATTTTGACACATGAATTAGTTTGCTAGAGTTGCCATAACAAGATACCACAGACTGGGTAGCTTAAACAAAAGAAATTTATTTCTTAACAGTTCTGGAGGGTAGAAGGGCAAGATCAAGGTGTCAGCATAGTTGGTTTCTTATTATGGTCTCACTTCTTGGCTTGTAGGTGGCTAGCTTCTTCCAGTGTCTTCCCATGGTTTTACCTCTATTTGTGTCTGTCTTCTAAGCTTCTCTTCTACCAGTCATATTGGATTAGGGCCCATCCTTATGAACTCATTTTACCTTCATTATCTCTTTGAAGGCCCTGTCTCCAAATGGAGTCATATTTTAAAATAGTGGGGGTTAAGACTTCAACATATGAATTTTAAGGGGACACAAGTCAGCTCGTGATAACCCAAAAGAAATTCAGCCTCAGAGATATTGTGTAACCGTCCAAGTCATTCTAGTAAGTAAATGGTAGAACTAGGATGTAACCTAATGCCTACATAATTCTAGAGTTCACATTCTTTCTACTCTACTCTATTGCCTTTCCAAACTCCTACTACCAAACTATTGAATTTGGATTCTGTTTCTTATTCCCCACCATTTTCTCTTCACAAAAATGCTTTAGCCCCAGTGGTCCCTAAGCCTTCCACTTGATTTTCTGAGCCCATGAAAATCTGACGTTGTGTATCTGATTATATCTTCAATTTTTTACCAATATTATTGTGCTTGTACTAGTCTTCCTCTATTTCAGATCAGATCTGCTGTCAGAGATATCTACTGCTTACAAATACACATGTGCGCCTCCATATATTCTAGCTTCATTGTAATTAGGCAGGAGCCAGGTAGGTCTTTCTAGGCTGTAGAATATCAGAAATAATGTGTGATTCTTTTTGTGTCTATTAAGAACCTTTATGGCAAGCTCCCACTTTTCTTTCTTTTCCCCTGCTCTGGAGACTTTAATCTACATGTTGAGACAATAACATTGTTGAGATCAAATATGCCTGGATATTTGAGTCACTGCATGGGGGACAAACTGCTTTAATTTACCTTTCCTCCATTAAGATTAGGGAGAGCAAAAAATACAACACTGCTGCATTAAACTAGTAATATTTTTGGATTAATTTGTTACCACTGCATAGACTCATCTATCCTAATGTAGACCAGTCATATTGGAATTGTATTGCCTTCCGGTTCTCCCATGAATCACTGATCCCCAGAGCGTCTGAGGCTATCATCCTTACCTAGAGAGAGAAAACAGTCATATGTCTTCCCTGGAGAATCTGACCTTCTACCCATAAATTTTTGTTTTTCCCAACTGCGATGTCCATCAGAACACTCTGATATAGTTGGACTGCCACTTTCAGTCCTGCCTGGGTTGGCTGCCACCCAAACTCCAAGTCTGAGAGGAGGGCACATCCCTATATCTGGGTGCTCTGTGTCCTGATTCCTCTACTATACTGGCGTTTCGATTTGCTTTAAAACTCAGCCAAAACTGGTCTCGAAAAATACAGCTTTAAAAAAAAAATCTTCAGTTGTTAATTTAGTGAGACTGAAATTATGTTAGCTCATTGAAATTTAATTGCTAATGGGTTATAAGATCTTAGGAACTACAGATCCAGCATCTGTCTCTTTTTAGTGTCTCAATTATCACCACAATAATTTAATGGCATCCTGTCGAAGAAGCATATTTGACATGCTAATGAATGGCATCCTGCTCATTTCCATGAACTTCACATTCCCTAGGTGATAATTTAAAGCCAGGCATTTTAGATTTGTATCATCCCCTGGCCACACTGACTTAAAGGTTGACCAAAATGATACACTAAAAAATGCTTAACGCTAAATTGCAAATGTCTTAAACTCTAGTCTCTTATAATTTTATAAATATGCTTCAAAATTGAGACTAGCCAAGAGAATCCTAATATTTACTTTATTATCTAATTTAATCATGACCCTTTTGTATTCATGCTTGCCTGGTTGGCTATTTCATCTGGTCTAATCAAGGGCCCCATCTGTAATATTTTGCTTGTTGAATTAGCTTTTATTTTCTTTATGTTGTGCTTTTTTTCAGATTGTACTATATTATTTGCTTTCTTAAATTTTATGTAATCTATTTGACACACACTTACAATAACTTCTGATTTTATTTGTATTAAAATTTTAATAGCAACAGCCTAAGTCTAATTTCTAGCCTCATAAAATTATTTTTAGAAAAAAGAAAATCTAAACAAATAAATATGTAAGTATATTTAATGTTCAATTCATTAATTCAAATAACAAGAAAGATGTTTTATTCTGAGATTTATAACTGATTTTAGATATACAAAAATAATCATTTTGAGGTTTTTACTTGTTATATTTGATGAATATTTAAAAAAAGATTATTTGCTTACAAGACACTGGTATTATTTTTTTAAGCACAGTTCTATACCTAAGTCACCACTATGCTTAATTTAATGTGGAATTTTTTAGTCTTTGCAAAATAAAGGTTTGTGCGGTCCAAAGAAAATAGAACCAAAAACCAGAAACCACAAAGTGAGAGAGTTAGCTTGGAAGTAAGGAAGCATTTATTGATGATGAAGTTCACTCAGTTCTACCGTAAGGTGAAGAACGTCCAAAATTTTCTTCTCTGCAGACCTTAAAAGAAAAGATAAGTACTAATTTATTTGGAAATATTTCCATGATATATGTGTGAATTTGGTCAATTAGCTGATTAGATATCTCCTTATGATTGAGTGCAATTGCTAAATGGTAAACAAGAGAAAACTGCTATCCATTTAGGTTGTTTCAACAGCAATCAAGGAACCCAATCTGAACTATGTTTGTAATGAGTTTCAACTTCACAGAGCAGTCTGAAACTTGCATATCTTGGCAACTTAGACTGGTGATGTGTGGAACATGTATCCTATTATCTGGACTGTTTCCAATCTGATGAAAATCCATTTCTTCTGATTCTCTAATGCAAGGGAAAGTAAAACTCAGGCAATTGCCTGGAAAACTTTGCAGAGTTCATGAAAAACCTCAAGCTGCTTCTCCTCCATGGGCAATAGAGCAATAGAGGCTGGAGATAGAGAAGAACTGGGTCCACGTGTTCGCAGCTAGCCCTCCTGACACCAACAATCCCTATGCCAATGTTGAATATTGCAGTTCAGCACAAGCAACTGTACATGAGAGGCATAGCATTCAGCAGAAGTTTTTTGTCTCACAGGTAGCAGGTTAGAAGGCATGCACACCCCTGTAACTGCTACCCAAATTGTACAGCAGATTTCTCAGACGTAGTCCCCTTTTCTGAGCAGAAACAAAATTTAATTAATTCTTCCTAGGCCTGGTGAAAAAAAGAACAGTGAGTCCCTCAGTTTCAATGGAGGAATCGAATGGATCATGTAGAAAATGCAATATACAAATGCATTCATACTAGAAATTCAAAATAAAAATGTAGGCATTGAAAGTAGTTTTCAGCAAAATGGACTTTATCCACAAAGTACCAGTTGACTAGAGATCAATGATATGAATAATAGGTATAAATAATTATATATGTAATTAACCTTACCTGACAATTACAATATGATTTGGGATCACCATTCATGGGAGTTAAAAACAAGTGCTTATTAAGTACTGATTTCATTTAATAAATATCCTACACATACTATATATAAGGTAATATAATGCGTACCATGGGGCTACAGAGACAAAGTTTCTACTCAAAAGGGATTTACAATTTGGAAACTAAAATGAAGGAACTAACATTTGTTGGAACTTAACTGTGTGTCACAGATTGTGCTAGGCACCTTTCATGCATCACTTTGTTTAATCTTTGGTATTGAATAGCATTCTTTTTATTTTCCTATTTATTTTATAGCTGAGAAAGCTGAGGCTCAAAGACATAAAACGATGTCTCAGATTAAATGTTTAGTACCTGATATAGCCAGGATAGCATGCATATTTTTATATCACAAAGAACACTATGTCTGATATATGGGAAAAATAATCAAAACAGGTTATTATGCATTCCATCCCCTTTTACACAGTTATTCAGTTTAGTGATCCAGTGCTCAGTTACCAGTGTATGACATTTTCTTTGTTTTTGTGTTTTGGATTTAAGCTAGTTTCAATTTCCATCTCAAAATATTTTCTTCTATTCTAGTCTCCCCAATCTCACTAAATGACTATGACATCTTTTCTGCTCATCAGGCTATGATGCTTAGTCATCCCTGACTCTTCCCTTTCTTTAGTACCCTATATTCACTCAATTAACAATTCTAATCAGTTCCACCCTTAAAATACATTAAAATTTTAGGGTTTTCATCTATTGCTATCACTGTGCTTCAAATATTCACCATTTCTTGTTTGGTTTTTATATTTGGGTAGTCTCCTAACGAGCCTAACTACTTCTGCCCTCGTGCCCCTCATTCTCAACACAGCTGCCAGAATGACCTTGTTAAAATATGTTATATTGCATCTATTCTCTGCTCAAACATTCCATTGTCTCTCTATCTTATTCAGAGTCAAAGACAGAGTTCTTACAATGGCCCACAAAAGCACCACCCCCGCCACCTCGCCCCAATCATCTGGTGACATGCAATCTTTATAACTTCATTTACTCGTCTTCCCTTTCACTCACTCAGTTGCAGCCATATTAGCCACCTTGTCTTTCTTGGAATACACCAGACCCACAATTGCCTCATGGTCTCAGGTTCTATCTTCCAGAGACAGTCTTTCCCCAAATATTTTCATGGGAGGGTAGTATCTATGAGATGCCTTGAAATATTCATATTCATTGACCTATTAAGTTTACTTCTAAGGATTCCTCCAAGGGAAATAATCCAATGTGAAAATATTTATTGACAGATATATAAGTAGTTGAATATATTTGTGAATACTATCAAGACATAGAAAATGCTAGTATTATGGGTTTCTTTAAGTACATTATGACACCTTAATATCATAGGCTACTGTTCATCTATTGAAAATCATACAATAAAACAATATTTGTTCCGATGAGAAATATTCCAGATTGTTACCATTTTATAAAATGACTAAAATATATCTGAGCCAAACAAATGCGGTAAACCATCCAGGTAACTCCCTAGGTGCCAATATATATGGTACATTAGAATATCAGTAGGAATATAATGAAGTTTAGAAAATAATATTTTTTTAAGTATCTTTCAGGAAGAGTACAATTTGAAGGGAATAGATATTTCACTGTGGCAATTAGGGTAGATCTAGAATGGTGAGGCCCTCCTCCCCTGACGTCATGCTCTGATACTAAAGCATGGCCACAAAACTTCCTTGCAAGTAGAATTGACCCAATTAACTGTATGACTTTTGTTTGGATCTGGGAGGTATACAAGTTTGAGGCCAGAGTAGATAAAGTTTAATTGATGCCATGAAGAGTCTTGTCTGATCTTTTACCTAATACCTAGACTTTCCCTTCTGAAGAAATACTAGTGTGAAGAAGTGCAAAATGATTAGATTTCCTGGGGTATATACATATTTCAGTAGTCTTTATGTTATTTGATATATTATTTATTTTAGGATTATAGGACTGATATGGTTTGGATATTCATCATGCCTACATCTCATGTGAAAATATAATCCCCATTGTTGGCAGTGGGGCTTCATGGGAGGTGTTTGTGTCATGGGATGGATCCCTCATGGCTTGGTTGTTTAAAACTGTGTGGCACCTCCTCCTACTATCATCCTATTCTCACCATGTGATATATTGGCTCTTGCTTTGCCTTCTGCCGTGATTGTAAGCTTCCTGAGGCCCTTCCCAGAAGCACAGCAGATGCCAGTGCCATGCTTCCTATACAGCCTGCAGAACCGTGAGGTAATTAAACCTCTGTATAAATTACCCAGCCTTGTGTATTTCTTTATAGCAATGCAAGAACACTGTAAAACAGAATATTAGTACAGAAGATTAGAGCCTTGCTATAAAGATAACTGAAAATGTAGAAGTGACTTTGCAACTGGGTAACAGGCAGAGGCTGGAATAGTTTAGAGGGGTCAGAAGAAGATAGGAAGATGAAGGAAAGTTTGGAACTTCTGAGAGACTGGTTAAATGATTGTGTCCAAAATGTTGATAGGGATATGGACAGGGAAACCAAGGTGGAGAAGGTTTCAGGTGGAAATAAGGAACTTATTGGGAACCAGAGCAAAGGTCACTCTTTTTACACCTTAGCAAAGAACTTGGCTGTATTTTGTTCATGCCCTAAGGATCTGTGGACATTTGCATTTCAGAGTGATGACTTAAGGTACCTGGCAGAAGAATTTTCTAAGCATCGAAGCATTCAAGAGTTGGCCTTGCTGCTTCTAAACACCTATGCTAACATATGGTAGCAAAAAAGAATTAAAGTTGGAACTTATATTTAAAGGTGAAGCAGAGTATAAGAGTTTGAAAAACTTGTAGCCTAGCCATGTGGGAAAAAAGAAAAGCCCACTTTCAGGAGAATAATTCAAGCAGGCTGTGGAGCAACCACTTGTTAGATATGCATGATTAAAAAGGAAAATATGCTCATAGCCAAGACAATGGACAAAAGGCCTGGAAGCCATTTCAGAAGACTTCCAGGCTTTTTCTCTTATCACGGGCCTGGAAACCTAGGAGGGAAAAAATAGTTTCCTGGGCCAGGGCTAAGGCATTACTGCTTTGTGCCACCACATGAGGCTGTTCCTCTCATCCCAGCCACGCTGGATACAACATTCACTCAAAGAGTCCCAGATACTGCTATGGCTGCTCCTTCACAGTGTGCAAGCTATAAATCTTGGTAGACTCTATGTGATGTTAAACTTGTAGGGATGCAGTGTACAAGATTGAAGGAGGCTTGGCAGCTTCACCTAGATTTTAGAGGATGTATGAGAATACTTAAGTGCCCAGGCAGAAGTTTGCTGCAAGGGTGGAGCCCTCACAAAGAAACTCAGCTAGGGCAGTGCAGAGGGGAAATGTTGGTGTTGAAGAACCCCACATAGATTTCCCACTGGAGCACTGCCTAGTGAAGCTGCGGGAAAGGGGACACCATCCTCCAGAATCCAGAATGGTAGAACCATTAGCAGCTTGTACCTTGAGCCTGGAAATGCTGTAGCCACTCAATTCTAACCCCTGAGAGCTGTTGTGGGGGCTGTACCCTGGAAAGCCACAAGAGTGGAGCTGCCCAAGGCCTTGGGACCTCACCCCTTATACCAGTGTGTCCCTGGATATGAGATATGGAGTCAGAATATTATTTTGTAGCTTTAATATTTAATGACTGTCCTGCTGTGTTTCAAACTTGCTTGGGGATTTTTGCTTCTTTTTTTGGCAAATTTCTTCATCTTTGAATGGGAATGTTTACTCAATCCAGGTACCCCCATTGTATCTTGGAAGTAAATAACTTATTCTGATTTTACAGATTCTTAGGTGGAACAAACTTATCTCCTGATGAGACTTTGGACTTGGACTTGGGACTTGGGACTTGGAATTTGGGACTTTTGAGCTAATGCTGGAATAAGATAAGACTTTGGGGGACTATTAAGAAAGGATGATTATATTTTGAAATGTGAGAGGAACATGAGATTTGAGGGTCCGGGATAGAATGATATGATTTGGATATTTGTCCCACCCAAATTTCATGTTCAAATGTAATTCCCAATGTTGGAAATGAGCTTGGTCAGAGGTGTCTGGGTCATTGCGGGGAGATCCCTCATGGGTTAGTGCTTTCATATTGATAATGAGTAAATTCTCATTTGATTTGGTTATTTAAAAATGTGTAGCACCTCCCACCTTTCTCCTGCGCTCACCATGTGGTACAGTGACTCCTCTTCTGCTTTTTGCCATGATTGTACATTCCCCGTAGCCTTCACAGAAGTTGAACAGATGCCAGTGCCATGCTTCTGGTACAGCCTGCAGAACCATGAAAGAATTAACCCTCTTTTCTTTATAAATAACTCAACACAGGTATTTACAGCAACACAAAAATGGCCTAACACAAGTACTTTCCATGCATTTTATTTTGCCTTTCAGGTGTTTTTCTTTGGTGTTTGGCACAAGATCGTTTTTCAGGGAGAACAAATACTATTTTAGGAAAGGGAATATTGTGAATTGATAAAGAAAAGATGAATCTAAATTTGTTCACCATTTGCAAAGATAGACTGTTCAAACTGTTTAAAGAGACATTGAAAGAAAATGGTCACAGAAAAGAAGACTTTAGTTTTGAGGTTGAACGTTTGATGGTGACCTTGAAAGGTGGGGAGCTTCATGGTAGAAGCAATACTGCAGTGGATTAAGGAGCAGGAAGTAAGAAAAAAGGATATCAACTAAAGATAAATGAATGAATTTCTGAGCAACATTGAGGATAAAGTTGCCTTTACTGAAATATTGAAGGATAGAGTATTTAGGTCTAGGGGTAACTAAAATAATTTATAGCTTTTCACCTTACATTTATTTACCTTCTATGTCTCAGGCATCATATAAAGTTACATATAAATAATAACTACTTTAATCCTCATATCTCATAACAACCACCATGTGAAATTAGGCATTATTACCATCGACATTTTACAGGTGACAAACTGAGACACAGAGTTTCAATAACATGAACAAGGGAAGACAGTAAGTGGTAAAAATATGATTTGAATGTAAGTAATTTAAGCATTATAAATAGAAGCCATAACCATTAGACTACACTGCCTCTCCAGTATGGTTAATATGAACTACAAGGATAATAAAAAAGTGGATCTGGCATTGGGAATACCATACACAAAGACAATAGGATTGTTGGTAAAGGATAAAGAGAAGCAGGATCTTGTAGAGATGAGAGTAGAAAAAAGGGTGCATACATCTTAATGCTACAGTGATTTGTGTGGAAGTTTCATTTTTAGAATTGGATGTTGATGTTATATCTGAGAACATTGAATTGCAAAGGGATTTCTAAGAAGAAACACAAAGCAAACAGAGTGCTGTCTCGGTTTCCAGGTGAAACAGAAATAAACGTTTTATTATACAGAGATTCAAGGACAGAATCTTTTAGGACTGAGAATACTTATTAGCAATGGATAGAAAATCTTTTAGGACTGAGAATACTTATTAGCAATGGATAGAAAAGTCCTGACAGAGCCTTTTGATTAACTAGAAGAGAGAAGTTAAATAAAATTTCTTTTGCAAGATATTTGCATACTCTCTAAAGTCAGGCCTTCCATGTGCTTAAGAAGATCGTAGAGCCGTCAGACTGAGATTGAAAGTAGTGACCAATGCTAGGGTAGTAGTCCTCAATGTCTAATCTTCTGGATATGCTGCCTCAGAAGCACCCAGAAACTTGTTACAAATGCAAATAATTATCTCCTACTCCCCCATAAAGACCTAGTGAATTAGAAACTCCTAGCGTGGGATTCAGGAGTCTGTGTGTTAGCAAGTTCTCCACATCATTTTGATGCATGCTCAAGTGTGAAACCCCACTGCTCTAGAAAATGTATGAATCCATTAAAATGTAGGTTTTCCTTGGAAATAATCTCTCATATATCTCCTCACCTACCCTCACAAAGGCTTCACTTAATCTAGAGATTAGAGGGACACTGTTGAGAGACCTTATGAAAGGCCTGCCTAAGTCTATGTTCTGCAAAAGGATAGTAAAGAGACTAAATTGATATGTCTGAATAGACATGAAGAACATTTTAGTACATCTGAGCCAAAAAAGTCATATTTTATCTATATAGCTATCTTTTTTCTTTCACACTCAATTAATATACACGCATCCTTTGTGTCTTACCCTATTATGATCCTCACAGATGTCAGAAATCTCTAGTATGAGTAAAACTCTTGGAGGAGATGAGAGTTAGGGATGTACATTGCTCACATTACTTGATAATTTTTAAAAATGTTTTACAACGTCCCATAGCTGTTTTGACTCGGGCGTATGAAAATATCACCAACATCAAAATGTTTATGTCCAATTGGCCATTTCAAAACATCCTGCTTCACAAGCAAAATCTCAGGATCCAACAAATACTATTCACTTCAGAAGTATAAAATTGGCTCATTATAAGAATTAAAGTAAAAGACTTTTCAACATAATTACACCCAACCCCTTTGGCAACATAACCCAGTTTGTGTTTTCTAGGGCTAGATTAAAAATAAAAGAATATCATTAATTAATTGGTTATTATTATTCTGAACATGCCAGAAGATATTATAAAAGACATATCCAGAGGTTTGAGATTAGAGACTTCTCTAAGGATCAGGATTTTATATCTGGTTTAGGTTGATTGAATAGGAGTGAAAGTGATTAATTGAGGCTTTCTCTGATAGATTAATTAGCTGTGAATGAAGCAACTCATTGAAGTACAAGGTATTTTCATAAGCAGTTTCTCTTAGATATATAATCAGTTGCATATAAAAACCACTTCTTCACATAAGACCAATGTTTCTCTACAGCAAGACGACAGCATTGTGTGGCAGAATTACTTAAACTTTTCCAATGAAGCTTCCTGATAGCATAGAAGTATCAGTAAGTACCATAAACTCGGGGTGTCTTGGAGCAGATTCCACATCAATCTGTCATGAAACAAAACCCTCCTAAATATTTTCATCGTGAAAATTCAAGCAGAGATTTTATTTCACTTCATATTATATCCATGCTTGTTTTAACCTGAAGATAATGATTTAATCCACTACCATTAAGAAAAATGGATACTTCAGAAAGATGCATTATTTATGTCCTGTGGCTCAGGATATACTGCTGCATTTCTATAGAACTCCTTACCCGTAGGAACCTGCTTACAACCCGGAAGGAAAAGGAGGGCTATATGGGTCTGAGCTCCTGGATTTGCTAATGATCTGAGGCAATTCTTCTGATCTCTCTGTCTTAATACCCACATCTATAAATTGGAAATACTAATAATATATTTGCCATCATTTTCATGTTACTGTGAAATCTTAAAATAATGTACATTAAAAGTCTTATGTAAATTATAAAGTACTACAAAAATATCCAGAACACTATGATTTTAATCATTTATTATGTGTACTAATCAACTTACCCAGACAGTTGTATTTTACTAATAGTTTGGTCATTAATTGTTTGGTTGTTTAAGAAAACACAACTTAAGTGTGAACAAGAAAAATGCATGTAGATAATTTCAATTTATCAGCATATAAAGAAAAGTGGGAATGTAATTTAGCGTAATCTTTTTCCCAACTAAAAGAATTCCGTTTTCAACATTACACCATCTCCTTAATCATTTCTAGTAACATGGAGCTCAAAACATACCAAGGCAGCTTTTTGCATCTCTAATTGTTAGAAAGTTTTTTACTTGCTGATTTGTGATTGCTCACACTTATTGTCTAAAATATGTTCCCTCAAAATTTATATGATGAAATCGTAACTCCTAGTATCTACCAATGTTACTCTACTTTGTGATAGACCCTTAAAGAGGTAATTAAGGTAAAATGACATAATCGGATTGGGCCCTATTCCAATATGACTAGTGTCTTTATAAGAGGACACATACACACACACAGAGGAGTGACCATATGAAGTCATAGACAGAAGATAGCCAAGGAGAGAGGCCTCAGAATAAAACTAACTCTGCCAACACCTTCATCTCAGATATCTAGTGTTCATAACTGTGAGAAAACAAATTTCTGTTGTTTAAGTCACCTAGCCTGTTTGTCTGTGTTGCAGAAGCCCTAGCATACTAATACAACCACCTTCTTATTTCCATCTATTAGTTTGACTTCTATTTTCTTGAGTAATTCACAAGAATTATTTCCTGGCATCATGATAGGCTTTGTAGTATTTGAAAACATCTATAATGCTTAACTTTCAACTCTAATCTTTTAATATTTTATAATCTAACTCAATTAAACTTCCCTTTTTTTTTTTTTTGAGACAGAGTTTTGCTCCGGTTGCCCAGATTGAAGTGCAATGGCGCGATCTTGGCTGACTGCAACCTCCACCTCCTGGGTTCAAGTGATTCTGCTGGGATTACAGGCATGTGCCACCATGCCCAGATAATTTTGTATTCTTGGTAGAGACTGGGTTTCTCCATGTTGGTCAGACTGGTCTCGAACTCCCAACCTCAGGTGATCTGCCTGCCTTGGCCTCCCAAAGTACTGGGATTACAAGCATGAGCCACTGCATCTGGCCTAAACTTTCATCATTTGAATTTTTTCTAAACCGTGTTATATTATTTTCTTATACTATGCTTGTGATAAAATGTTATATCCACATCATTTTACATGAATTATTCTAAACATGGGTTTAGAAGATAACTCTTTAGATTATAATATAGACCTCACACTTACTGACTGATATACATCATTTTGACTCTTCCTTCTATCATCAGTGCCTTAGCTATTACTCCAGCCTTTGGTCAATTTGCTTATCATCATGTTTTTGCTGTCTCATCCAGGTCAATGATAAAACCCATGAACAAGATGAGGGCCATGCTTTTGTGTAGAAGTGGACAGATATTTATAAATGAGCTGCATAGACTCACCTGGACTGCAGAATAATGTCAAACATTCTTTTCCTTGTATAGGAAACCCCATATAATCTGGGATATTTTTTTCGTCTCCAGCTCTATATCCCCTTATTACTTGGATTCCATTTTATATTCTGGATTGAAAATACTAGAAATTCTCAGAATGTGTCATGCCATTTCATGCCTCTGTTCCTTTAAGAATGCTTTTCACTCTGTCTATGATGTTATTTCTTTTTCTTTTTACCTGGTCCATCTCTACTTGTACTTTAAATCTTAGTTGAAGCTCATTTCTTCTACAAATATTTCTATTTTCTATGCCTTTCTTTCTCAACTGTTTTTCAGGTCACTATTAATTTACTTAACTTCCCTCCATGATCTCATGGTTGCATTACAGAACATACTACACTGCACTGAAAGAATCTGTTTATATGTCTATTCTTATTCCCTGATATCACTCACACACACGTGCGCGCGCGCGCACACACACACACACACACACACACACATGCTTTTAGAAACCCAGGCTGTCAGAAGTTCTACCTTTAACAAACATGACATAAGTAGTTTCCAAAGCTCCCATGGTTACTCACAGTACAATCATCCAGACAGGAAAAGAGCATGGAGGAAGTTTATGTAGACTGGATCTGGAAGTTTTATATATCACATCCATCTACTTCTTTTCATGTGGTGATAAACACCTTAGTCCCATGGTCACATCTAACTGGATGGGCAGCTGCGAAAAATGTAGTCTGAGGTCTTAACGAAGGAGTGAGTGGGTTTCAATGGGCAGCCATCAGGCTGTGCCACACATGTTCTCTCTCTTTTAATCCACATGGAACATTATAATTCTCATCTTATTCATAAGGAATTAAGACACAAACAATTTAGGAAACATGTCTAAAGTCACATGGCTATTAAATAGTTGACCTAGCAATCCAATCCAGTTTACTTACACCAGAGTCCACACACATCACTATTACTACTACTGTAACCAACACACACATATATACACACACATGTGCATGTGGGGTGTGTGTGTGTGTTGGTTACGGTAGTAGTAATAGTGAGAGAGGGTGGTGTGAAAAAGGAGAAAAATAAGCACCTTATGACCAGAGCCTATGTTTTATTCATGTCTGAATTTCAGTGCTCACGATAACTTTAGTCACTGACTGAATAGTCACTGAATGAATGAGAAAATTAGATTTTTTTTAATTTTGTTTTTTTATAATTTCAATTTCTATTGTAGAATCAGGAAAAACATGTGCAGGTTTGTTAATTAGGCATACTGTGTAATGCTGAAATCTGGGATACAATTGATCCCATCACACAAGTACTGAGCATAGTAGTCAATAGTTAGGTTTTCAAACCTTGCCCCGTCTTCTGTCCCTCTCTGGTAGTCCTCAGTGTCTATTGTTGCCATCTTTATGTCCATGAGTACCCAACATTTAGCTCCCACTTGTAAGTGAAAACATGTGATATTCAGTTTTCTGTTCCTGCATTAATTCTCTTAGGATAATGACCCCCAGCTACATCCATGTTGTTGCAAAGACATGATTCCATTGATTTTTATGGCTGCATAGTATTCCACGGTGTATATGTACTATGTTTTCTTTATTCAACCCCCCACTGATGAGCAAGTAGGTGGATTCCATGTCTTTGCTATTAATAGTGTTGGGAAGAGCATGCAAATGTATGTATCTTTTTGGTGGAACAACTGTTTTTTTAAGACATATACTCAGTAATGGCAGTGGTGTTTTAAGTTGTTTAGGGAATCTCCAAACTGCCCTCTGTGGTGGCTGTGCTAATTTACATTCCCACTACCAGTGTAGGAGCATCCCCTTTCCTCCCTAGCCTTGCCACCATCTGTTGTTTTTTACTTTTCAGTAACAGCCATTCTGACTGGTGTGAGATGATACGTCATAGTGTTTTTGATTTTTAGGAAGTGAGTGTTGATTAGCTTATTTCAGCACTCGAAAATCCACTTGATTCTACTGTCATTTAGTTTGTTTCATTTTCTTGTCTTTATATATATTTTTTCCTGTCTTTATATAGTATACAAAACTTTTTTTAGACTAAGGAAAAATAGTGTATGTACAGATACACACTCACACACACACTCCTTTCTACCAAATCAACTAGTCTGGTAATCCACAATTATTAACATGACTTAGCATTATTGAATCTATTTTGGCAACTTCTAGTCTCTACCATATTAATGATAATGAGCTACCTATTTGGCAGTCTGTTCTTGAATTTTGCCATGCATTAATATCAACAGAAAGGTCTGGAACTTCTAGTTTCAGCATTTTTGGAAAAGAATCATAAATATGCCAGTTTTTTGTCTTTTGTCAGTTTATGCTGGTTTATCTATTAGGCCAAGCAAGATATATGGCACCAGCAAAGCAGAGATAACAAAAAAAATTTTGCACAAAAAGTTTACATTTCAAAAGAAAACACATCATCAGAGGGTTATCAAGAAATCTTCATACTTGTTTTGTATTTGTTTAATGATTACTTTGCTGTCTATTATGCTTATTTTCTTACAAACGGGGACCGTGGGTATGATAATCTCATGAATGCACAGGTTCTCTTAAAGTTGCATCACTCTTCTGGCATTCTTCTTACTCTGCCCACATCTTCAAATATCACTGATAAGAATTTGTGTTCACATGTGAAAACTCCTTAGGGGAGCTTGATTTTATTTATCTGAGTTAGGATACCTGAATGGGTTTCAAGTCTTGAGAGAACGTACTTGCATTCCAAGATCAGACAATTTAGCTGAGCAAGAGTAGCTTCATGTTCTGTAAGCCTAATCAAGTCAGAAACCCTTACTTAAAAAGAAACAGAGTGGGTTCATTCCTAATTTTTCTTTGGTTCTGTGGTCATTAACTTCAATTTTGATTTTGTTATACAGAATTGGAACTGTTTTCTAACTTAAAAGTCACTACAATTTTCATAACTTTTATTTGCACAAGAGCAAGCAATACTCTCTAAAGTCTATAAGTGGAGTTTAAAATTACATGTCCATATCATCAGTGATTAATGATAAGTTAATAAGTTAAGGCCATTTAGATTACAATGCTATTAACCTGTGACAGCATAGCATTCCCTCTGTTTTCTAGGTGATAAGTTCAGGCTTATTCATATTCATAGCTAGAAAGGGGATCTTCAGTATAACTGTAACCACTATAATAGACTTTTGCTTACATATACATGTAGGTTTTATATATAAACCTATATATAACCTGTATATATACATATAATCAATCTATATATAACCTGTATATATACCTGTATATATATATATTCTATATAGATAACCTATGTAACTTATACATATAATCAACCTATATATAACCTGTATATATACAGGTATATATACAACCTATATATATATATATATACAGGTTATATATAGGTTGATTATATGTATAAGTTATACAGGTTATATATATAGAATATTCCAGTATTGCAAAGTATGAGGTCACATAAATCATTTATTTCCTTGACTGGAATCTGCGCAAAGCATTTAATAGACAGTGGTCCATGCCCTCCATCATGGATACCACTCAGAATATTTTTAAGTACTTAAGGTGGTTTGATCACATGGAGTGTCTTTCTAGCAAGTGATCATTTATCAGCCACACTGGCTGAAATACTGCTCCATCTACAGAAATAACTTTATGGGTTAGCATATTTATGTTTGTGAATGAGTAATTAAAAGGACAGAAGGCCACTAGAGGAAATAATAGTTTTCTTAGTATTAATCACATTTCTGCCTCCTCCTTATCTAAAAAAAAAAAAACCTATCAATATATATAAGAAAATAACCAATCATACATTTACAATCCAGAATATAGTACTGTGAATATTGTGACCTCTCTCTCTCTCTCTCTGAGTGTGTAAGTCTGTGAGTGTGTGTGTATGTGCGTGTGCATGTGCGCACATGCACATCAGCACACACAAGCATGTAGTTTGGAATTTCACAAGAAATATAACTATAGTTTTTCCATTAAAATATTACAGATTGAACTATTATCTTGCTTAACTTCTACTTCCATTCTTATTTTTTTCTCCTATTCCCCATAAACACTGGTATGAATTTGAAAGGTATTTTTCCATTTTTTTACATAGATACCTACAGAAAACATACAATACTGTTTTGTTTCCTGAAAAAGTTTTATATGAATAGCATGCTTTATAAATGCTTTTTCAACTTACTTTCTAAAAACTCATTAATGCATTTGTGAAATTCATCTGTGTTGAAATGCATCATAATTTATTCTCACAGCTGCACAATATTCTATTGTATAATTATGCAGCAAATTATTTCCATATTGATGGGCATTCAGTTTATTTTCTATTTTAACTTTAAAAAACAATTCTAAAATAAATAGTCCTGGCTGTTTTCTCACCCTGTGTGGGAGAGGGCTCTGATGACAAATTCCTGAGTTATGTTATGTGGATACCTATAGCTCTTCAAAGTACTAATGGCTAAATGGCTCTGCAGCATGGTATTACATTTTACAGTCAAATAAGATGCATAAGATAATATAATTTCCCCATACCCTTACTAAATTGGATACTCTTATATATTTTAATGTTACTTTAGGCACATATCTACTATTTAAGTTGTTATAATAAGCATGTAACAGGTTTGGAATCCACATGTCTAAAAAAACTTTATTAAGAGTGAGAAAATACATCACTTGACACAGTAATTTCATACCTAAGAATTTATCTTAATAGAATATTAGAAAATCATATGGTGTAGGTTGCAAGGTGGGAAGTATGTGTATAATCTCTCTCTCTCTGTATAGATAAGCACTCTCTCTCTCTATATATATATATATAAATAAAAAATAATTTTCTTATATGTTATATGACAGTAATATAAGAAATATATAAGAAAACTACAGAAATATATAAGTAAACTTATGCCTAGCAACTCATGTTCCAGTATTTTACTTTACTTAGAAATAATCTAAGTATTTAATAAATATCTATCATTTAACTTAAATTTGTATTAGTGCAAACTTTTAAGTTACTAAAATATCTTGAAAAAATGTTTAAGCATACATGTTATTAAGCACAGTTACTATTTATATAAATTTCATCAGAATAATGACTTTAGTTCTTCAAATGCAGGTTTACATATTTTATAATCATATCTATTCAATATAATGCTAACTTATTTGATCAATAAATCTGTATAAGTTGAGGAAGAATATAACAAAATATAATACAATGTATGCTTGTGGTATACTTCATGTTAAGAAAATAGAAATCAGAGCTTTTCTAGTTAATGGAACAATATTTAACATGTTTGGGTTGCCAATGAATTAACTAAATTATGTAAATTTGAATTCTTAAAACATTTGAGTTTTTTTTAATCGGAAGTAGTAGAAGTTAGTTTTATTAACTTCTGTTAATTTTAGGAATATTTAATTAATATGAGGCTCATTTATCTTTAAGTCAACTAGAATTAAAATAATTGAAGAGATTTTATAATTCATTTGGTAATACCATCTGCAGGTAGGAAAAATTTTTCCATACATAACAAATAAAGATGGAGAGAAAGACAGAGATAAAGATGGAGATATGTGTACATGTGTTATATACACACACATAATCATACAGACAGGCACAAATAAATATTTGATAGCTTTAATTCTAAAACTTTAGTCATGAGTCAGGTATAAACTGAAAAACGCAAAACTCACTTGTTTATATAAAAGAAGTGCTGGCTCTCACCTCGGCTAGGCTTTTATATTTTACCAGGATTGTGTTTCTGACAGATGGGACAAGTTGAGGTTACTTGATCAATGTGATTAATGTGTACACAAAAATATTTATGGAGGGTGACACTAAATTTTTTTCTTTACGTGTAATCTTAAGGAAACTGTGGAAAAAATTTGGTGACAGGAACGAGGAGACATGAAGCAGGTGTCTTGTTATACATGTGAGTGGATAACATATCTACTCTGTTCAAGTTAGCTTTTTTAGCCTCAGGTGTTGCTTTTACGGTCTCTGAGCCCCTCAAGATCTCCTACTGCAGGTAAGAGGACCTAAGCTCTAGTGAATCTAGGGACTAGAGGGGTTAGAGTAGGAAAGAACAGATATGGCAAGAGTAGATTGAGTAGTGTAGGAGGTAGACATATTGAAAAGGGATACAGCAAAGGATTTAAGGGAGCTGAAGGGAAGGTGAAATGTTATGAAAAGGAGGAAGAAGGATCAATAACGAGAAGAAATAAGAGTGATGGGAAAGAAAAGGTCTTAGATGAACCAGTTTGGTGAAAGCCCGAGTTTCTCAAAGAGGCTCCTGATATCCCAAGCAATCCTTTGTGCAGTTGTGCCACTTTTGAAGACACCGGATAAAATGTGTGCCATCGTGACACAGCATATAGTATGCAGGGATGTAGTAGGTGTGGTGCCCAGTGAAGTGAGAATTATCCAAAGGATTAGGCTAGTATTAAAATAAACACAAGACGCCTCAAAAACAGCTGTAAAGAGTAACTGAATGTTATGCTACAGCGCACGAATTTATGGAGCACTCGATTTGGAGTTGTGACTCACCTCTGTGGGTACTAATTTTCTCATTCAAGAAGTAGACAAAAAATATCTGAGATGCCTGAATAAGTACTTGGGTGAAAACTGCAGTGTGAAGCATAGGCAGCACTCTGTCCAAGTCAAATAAAAACAAAGCCACACTTACATAAGGAAAGACCTGATTGAAAATGACTATTTAAATAGAGAGAAGACTCTGGTCTCAGAAATCTGCAAGTATCTCAAAATAAAACACAGAAATACATCCTCTTTATAGGAAAAAATAAGCATTAAGTGAGAAGTCAAGAAAATGAAGGAGAGTGACAGACTCCATGATTGATGCAATTTGACAGGATATGTGTCTTGCTATTGTCAGCTGTACTTGCTCAGGCTTTGTGGGGAGCCAAAATTCATGAACCTGTGGCAGGATAGAGACCTGACTAACGTTTGCCAAAGGAAAGTGGAAGGTAAACAGTGGACAATTTTGAGCACTTGATCAATAATAAATTCGTGTTGTTTTAAACCACTAAGTTTGTGGTAATTTGTTACAGTAGCAACAGGAAACTAATACATGCAAACATGTGGGAGGACGGAGAGATTGAAAATGGTGTCTAAGTATCCACGGAGAGTTTGAAAATGGTGTCTAAGTATCCATATCAAGAAGTTAGGGAAATAGCAAAAATTTCAATCCAGTGAAAGAAGAAATGAAATAATGAAAAAATAGTATGAAACATTAAGTATAAAATAACATACAGATGATAGAAACATAAATATTATGTTAATTTTAAAATTTTGAAAAATGGACAAATTATTAAATTAAACTTCACACAATTTGCTGAATAAACCCAAAAAGTATGAGTGAATTTGAATGTCTAAAAAGCCACTGAATATTTTATTAAAATATTTCCACTAATTAAACTGGAAATCCATATTCAGAAGAATGAAACAAGGCCCCTATATCTCACTGTATATAAAGATCAACCCAATGTGGATTAGCGACTTAAATGCAAAACCTGAAACTATAAAAGTATAGAAGGAAAACAGTTGAAACACTTCAGGATATTGGTCTGGGTAACGATTTATGCAGAAGACCTCAAAAGCACAGACAACAAATGCAAAATCAGACAAATGGATTATGTCAAACTGGAAAGCTTCTGCACAGTAAAGCAAACAACAGAAAAGAGAGAAGGGACAACCAGCAGAATGGGAGAAAATATTTGCAAATTATTCACCCAACTAGGGACTAACATCCAGAACACACAAGGAACACAAACAACTCAACAGCAAAAAATAGTGATAGTGATAATAACAATTCCATAGAAAATGGGCAAATTAGCTGAACAAATATCTCGCAAAAGAAGATGTAAAAATAGCTGACAGGCATATGAAAACATTTGGAACATCAGTAATCATCAGGGAAATACAAATGGGACTATATTAAACTTAAAAATGCTTCTGTGCAGCAAAGGAACCAATCAACAGAGTGGAGATAAAACATGTAAAATGGGGGAAAATTTACAAATTATTTATCTGACAAGATTAAGATCCAGAGTATACAAAGAACACAAACAATTGAATAGCAAAATATTACTGATAATCATCTATTTAAAAAGTCGGCAAAAAAGTCTGACCACTTCAAAACAAGACATGCAAATGGCAAACATACATGAAATAATGCTCAGTGTAACCAGGCTTATGCATATTCAAAAGCACAATAAAATATTAGCTCACCTTAGTTTGAACAACTATTATCAAACAAACCAAAAATAACAAATACCGCAGATGATGCAGGAAAAAGGGAACTTGTACACATTGTTGATTGGAAGGTAAATTATTATAGACATTATGGAAAATACTGTAAATTTTCCTCAGAAAACCAAAAATATGACTACCATGTGATCCAGCAATCCCACTACTGGTTATTTATCCAAATGAAAGGCCATCAGTATATCACAGAGATACCTGCATTTCCATTTATTGCAGCACTACTTATAATAACTAAGAGATAGAATTACCATAAATGTTCATCAACAGACAAATGGATAAAGAAAATGTGTTATATATACATGATGGAATATTATTGAGCCACAAAAATAGAATGAGATTATGTCATTTGTGGCAACATGGATAAGTCTGTAGGATACTATGTTAAGCAAAATAAGTCAGGCAAAGAAAGACGAATATGGCATGTTCTCACTCATATGGGGTAGCTTAAAAGGATAATTGAGCTCAAAGAAGTAGAGAATAAAATCGTGAGTATTAATGGCTGGGAAAATTAGGTGGATGGAAGGAGGGGGAGAGGTTAGTTAATGTATATACAAAATTATAGCTAGATATGAAGAATGAGTTCTGGTATTCTGCCACACTACAGGGGAAATATGGTTAACTATAATCTATTGTATATTCTCCATAAAGCTAGGAGAGAGGATTTTGAATGTCCACAACACAAAGAAATGATAAATATTTGAGGTGATAGATATGTTAATTATCCTGATTTGATCATTACACATTATATACATGTATCAAAGTATCACTTTGTATCTTACAAAGATATAAAATTATTGTATCAACTAAAAATTAAAAGAAAACCCACGGTGAGTTATCGTCTCACCCCAGTTAGAATGGCTGTTATGAAAAAGATAAAAAACAAACAAACAAATGCTGGTAAGATGTGGAGAGAGGGGGACTCATACACTGCAAGTGGAAAGGTAAATTATTAGAGTCATTATGGAAAATAGAAAATCTAAAAATAGAACTATCATAAAATCCAGCAGTCCCATAACTAGATATATAGCCAAAAGAAAGAAATCAGTATGTTAATGAGATATTTGAATGCCCATCTTTTTTACAGCACTAGTTGCCATACCCAAGATATGGAATCAAACTGTTTCAATCAACAGATAAATGAATAAAGAAAATGAGGTAAAAATATATGCAATGAAATACTATTCTGCCATAAAAAGGATAAACTCCTGTCATTTCTGGCAACACAGATGAAGTTGGGGGACATTATGTTAAGTGAAATAAGCCAGACACAGAAATAGAAATACCACATTTTCACTAATATATGGAAGCTAAAAAAGTAGAGTAGAATAGTGGTTGCTAGTGGCTGGAAAGGGTAGGAGGAGGTTGAGATAGGGAGCAATTGGTTAATGAATACAAAATTACAGCTAGATAGGAGGAATAAGTTCTGGTGTGTTCTATATCACTGTAGGGTAACTATAATTAACAACAATTTATTCTGTATTTTCAAATTGCTGGAAGAGCAAACTTGGAAGGTTCCCAGTACAAAAAATAATAAATGTTTGAAGTGATAGATATGTTAATTACACAGATTTGATCACTACATATACTATAAACATATCAAAATATCACATTTTGACCCAAGAATATGTACAATTATTGTGTCAAAAATAATATTAAAAGTAAAATAAGTAAATAAATGTAATGAACAAAAAAAATTCCACAAACTAAAACTCAATCTCATACATCTTCATTGGTTAAATACTTTAAATGCTTAAAGAAAAAATAAAATACAATTTTGTGCAAAATTTTTAGAGGATATAGACAAAGTGAATATTTACCAATTTTTATAAGTCCTGAGTAACTTTGACACCGGCATCTGGCAAGAACATTACCTGAAAATAAATCAAATGCCATCATATCTTATGAATATATATGCAAATACTATTAACAAATATTTGTAGATTAATCCTAGTGATAAAGAGGATAATAGGTACATAGTGCATATGCTTATGGAGTAAATGAGATATTTTGATACCGTCATGTTATGTGTAAATAATCACATCATGGAAAATGGGTTATCCATCCCCTCAAATATTTATCCTTTGTATTACAAACATACCAATTATACTCTTTTAGTTCTTTAAAAATATACAATTAAATTATTTTGACTATAGTCACTATATTGTGCTACCAAATACTAGGTCTTATATATTCTTTCTATTTTTTGGCACCTATTCAACATCCCCACCCCCGACCCACAACCCCACTACCCTTCCCAGCCCCTGGTAAACGTTCTTCTATCCTCTATTTTCATGTGTTCAATTGATTTGATTTTTAGATCCCACAAATAAGCAAGAACATGCAATATTTGTCTTTCCATGCCTGGCTTATTTCATTTAACATAATGACCTCCAGGCCCAGTGATGTTGTTTCAAACAACAGAATATCATTTTTTATGGCTGAATGGTACTCTCAATAAGTATCCCATTGAGTAACTTTTATTGTCGTGAGCCGCACTGCCTGGGATTGTGGAGGGATGGTGCAAGCCCTCCCTTAGTCATACCACTCCCTAGGTCATGTTCCACTCTAGTTTACTGGCTCTAAGTCCACCATAGCACTACAAGTTGCCTAGAAATTGCAGTCCTTGTGTACTAGACTGCCTTTCAAGTTTATGTATGATCCCAGAGTGCTTCAGCCCACGGTGATGAAGCTTGATGAGAAATTTAAGTTTCGACTACTGGGGTGGGAAATTCTCCTCTGGCTAGGTCTGGTCCAAATGCTCCCTCTATGCATGGGTGCTGGCTGAGGCAAGCAGAATTTTTCTCTCTACTATGATAGGGTAACACTAAGTTCAGTGTAAAATCCTGCAGTCACTCCACACTCCCTTTCTGAGGGGCACATACTCTCCTTGCCACAGGGCTGCTCTCAGGTGATGCGGGATCAGTGATTCAAGAGTGTCCCTCTGACCCTCTTCAACGCTTCTTTTAGTGACATGAAATTAAAAGAAGATACTGTGATTGTTCACCTGATTTATTTTTCTTGTAGTGATGCTTTTCTGTGTGCAGACAGTCCTTAAAATTTGGTGTTCCTGTGGGGTGAGAGGGAAATGAATGGTATAGACTTCTATTGCACTGTCATTCTCTGCCAACCTATGGTTTTTATTCCAGAAATACAAGAATTGTTTGCCTTTGAAAACTCTATCACTTTAATTCACAATTTTAAAATAATGAAAAGAGGAAAAAAATCTCTGCAAATGCAGAAACGACTTGATAAAAGTTCAAATAATTTATGATAGACTTTTTTATAAAAATAGAAATAGAAGGGAATGTCCTTAATTTTAAAAGAGTATCTAGAAGCACATACACACAAAACAAATTTCATAGTTAATTGTGACACGTTTAAAGCTTTCGCCATGTCATTAGGACTAAAGCAAAAGGTTGATTACCATCAGTTCTGTTTAAATTTTTATGGATGTTCTTCACCAGTGCAAAATGCAATGAAAAGAAATATTTGTCATAAATATTGGAAACCAAGAAATACAACTCATTTTTTTTGCCGATGACATAATTATGTCTATAGTAAAGGAAAAGGAATCCTATCTTCAGACAAACTTTTAAAATCAATACAAGAATTCAGAAATGATACTAGCTATAAGGTTCATATTGACAGTAAAACAATTGTATTTCTATGTGTTAGCATCAAATAATTAGAAAAAAATTAAAATGTGATTAAGTATAAATTTTAAAAACTTAAATATCTACTGATGAGTTAAATGAAAATGCGTTAGTCTTATACACTGAAATTTACAAATCACTACTGAGATAAATTGAAAAACACAAAATAAACAAAAAGGTATACCATTTTCACTCATTAAAACACTATGTCATAAATTCTCTCAAACATCAATAAAATTATAATAATATTTTCAAGTTGTACATGTGTGTTTGTGTGATAATTCTACAACTTATAGAATTCTACAACTTACGGAAATTCCGTGGGGCAAAATTACTCAAGAATATCAAAACATCAAACATGGAGTATAATTACTAGACAGAAATGATTACAAATCTACTGTAATTTGGACAGTGTAGTAGCTGTGCAATAATAGGAAAATAACCCAATGAAAAGCCCAGAAAATCGCCTACATATTATGTGAATGTAATTTGTGACAAAGGTGCCATTACAATATAGTAGGGAAAGGTTGATATTTTAAGTAAATGGCGCTTGGAAATTGGAAATTTTTATATAAAAACTATGTCATCTTATACACCAAAATTATTTCCAGATGTCTCATAGATCTAAAACTGAAAGCTAAAACAATAAAGCATTTGAGAGAAACTGTAGGATGATATCTTTGTAATCTGGAGTAGGCAAAGATTTCTTCAACAGGACATAAATAGCATTTTCAATGGAGAAAAAAACTTAATTCACTCTATCTTATTATTAACGTTAAAAATTTATAATCTACAAAATGTACATTTAAAACAGTGAAATAGTAAGTTACGAAGTGGGAGAATTTATTTGTAATACACATATATATAACAAAGAAACTGAATCCAAAATATTTAAGGAAGTACACATAAGAAGTCAAAAAATCCAATAGAAAAATGAACACAATTTAAACAGGCATGACACCAAAGAGAATAACCAAATAGCCAATAAAAATTTAAGGTTTAATCATGATGCCTAAGCTAATTTTTATTCAGATAAGTGTATAATAAAACCTCAGTGGATACTACTATACATCAGAGTGGCTAAAATTAAAATACAAACAAACAAACCCAGGCAATTCCAACTATTGGTGAGAAGGAAAAACCAGGATTTATATGCATTACTTACAGATGTGCATATTCTATGACTTTGGAACACTGATAGGAATACATGCTAAGGCTGAATATATGAAAATTCTATGATCAAGCAATCCTGCTTCTAGATACATACTGAAAGAAATGAGTGTATATTTTTAATCAAAAGACATGTACAGGCATGTCCATGGCAGCAATCTTCATAAGAGGCCAAATGTTGAAACTTCCAAATGTTTATCAACAAAACAAAATACATAAATATGTTGTAGGGTAACAACAAAATGGAATAGTATACAGCAATGAAAATGAAGAAACTACAAAAACATATAACATGTTAAGCAAAGGAAGCCAGACAGAAAAGAATACATAATGAAAGTATTCTCTGAATCTAGATGGTGTCTGCTGATATCTGGGGACCGCTATTGGATTAACTGAAATCATGACATGTCACAGGATGTCAAGCAGCCTTATGAAGATAATGTGAACCTCTTCACATTTATTCTTGGTTATTTGATTCCTGGGTCTGCACATGAGCTGCACTGGTTTTCTTTGTTTTTCTGAAAGAAGTGAAGCTTTTATCTGCTACAAGTCCTTCACACATGCTCTTCTTTCTGCACAGAACACTTTTTCCCACTACTTTTACTCTGCATACTTTCTACCTGACTTCATATCTCAGTGTAAATATCATTTCCTCAAGAAAGTGCTCACTCACTCCCAATCTAAATTAGGGAAGTTCTGTTATGCTCTCCTAACATCTTGTAGTGTTACTTCATCACTCTTAAGCACAGTTTTTAACTTTTAATTTCTATAATTATTTGTTTAATTTCTGTCTCTTCCACCTGAGTGTGAGTTCCATCAGGGCATGACCACTTACGTTCTGTATACTTTTCTACTTGAGAGCTTATGTTGGTGCCTGACACATAGTAGAATCTAAATGTGCTTGTAAAATGAATGAAATATTGACTGAAATAATACAAGTAGGAAGGTGTTAAGTGGAGAGCCTTTGCTACCACACAAGCCAAGGTTAAAATCTTTCTATCATTTACTAGCTGTTTAAGTCCTTTTAACTTTGAACCTCTATTTCCTCATTTATAGAATGGGGGAAATTGACCTTTCCTTTGCAGCCTATTCAATTTCTATGCTTTATTCCATGTCCAATTCAAGTTCCAACTCATCCAGAATCCATACCTCCAGTCATCATTTATCTTTATCTTTTATGATTGCCTGAATCGCTGTAACTTGTATCAAACAACTCAGAACTTAATTTTGCTTTAGAACTGAGATAATATACTATAAAATCAACAAGGGTACAAACCATACCTTTCAATTATTTATAGAACTGAAGCCCCACACAAGGCATCTAATTGATATTCACAGTAAATACACTTTAACACTGGTTATTGGAAAGTTGTTTACAGTGACCACAGAGCATCTTAATTTTAGAAAAGGAAGGGCTTTTAGCATCTACTTCACTTCTTTATTATACAGATGAGGCAACTGGTTGTTAGAAAGGAGATAGGTTTTACCACTTGTGGGCCACAGATAAGTGCAGCCAGACTACTTTAACACACTACCTTAGAATTGAGAGACTCCAACATCTCTGGGTTAAATCAGCATCTATCATGAAATGAAATATTAAGAGTTCAGGAGGAACAAAAAACCGAAATCTTTTATGTAATGTAGATGTCACTTTCAAAGGAAGTGGCAATATCACTTCAGCAACATCATACGAGATTCATTTTAAATTGTGCTTTTGTAGATAGGCATTCAATGCAGACCAGATGTAGCTTCCAGAGGGACCAAAAGAATGAGAGTTTTACATTTCATTACAAACTGTAAAATATTACTTCATCATACTCAAAAGAAAACAGAAATTTTAAACTTATTAAAAATGCCCATTGGCACATTTTTGTTATTTATTTATTTTATTAAGGTGAAGTTCATATAACATAAATTAACCATTTTAAAGGTAACATTTCAGTAACATTTAATGCATTCACAATGTTGTGCAATTACCACCTTTGTCTAGTTTCAATACATCTTCATTAACCTAAAAACAAACTCCATATCCACTAAACAGTTACTTCTCATACACATTTTAATATAATTTTAAATATGTGATAGGTAAAAATTATATTTAAAAGGAGTCAATATTAGATTGACATTTTTGAAATGGTAGCATCAATGTCCCTTTTACTATTACCATTAACCATGAGCTTTTTTTGAACTATTTACACAGATATTTAGAGTTCGGTGCCAGCGGTCACCATAACTAATCAAGTAACTAAATGAAAAAGAATAACACAGTTAAGCAGTTAGATTCTGACAACTAAAGCATTAGGGATAATCCAAATATTTTTTGAGATTTCTAGCCTAAAGTGCTTTAGAAAACACTCTGAATATACAACAACCAACCACCACTAACACAGCCCCTCCCAACCCCCAGAGGAGCAGCTTTCATTTCCCTGTGAAGCTGGGAGCTTTGGCTGGAGAAAGGAGTCTCTATTGGCTTTAGCTAATGAAGCGTCTCCTTTTGTTAACTGGCAACGCTTTCGATCTGGAAGCTCTGAAAATCCCACCACGGGGGACTTGCACTAAACTAGTTTATTAATCAGTAAGCTGCATCTCAGTTTTTCAAGGTTGGTAATGTCCTCTGGTGTTGTGTGCATAGCAAGAAAATTACATAGTCAGGAGGGATGCTTTCCCTTTGGAAACAAATACCACAATGCAAAGTGAAAAATACAGTTACATTTATTTACACTTACCCCCTCTCTGCTAATCTCATCAGCCTGTGGAATAATATCACCACATGGCCAGATTCTGTTTTCCTAATAGACACTGATGGAAACCGTGCAGATTGCTAATTCTTCATTCCTCCACTAACTTCTCCTTGTTAATTTGCTTTTCCATTTTAATTCTTCTAGCCAGTCTCTATCAAAACTGCTTCAGTTTCTAAGGAAATACATATTTATTGTGGGATGTACTTGGTATGCCAAATCAATGTCTTATGTTTTAAAGCCTTACAGAAATGTAACTAAATTTAATCTTCTTCCCCCAGGAGTTGGGTTCAGATAGTGGGGAACTTGAGAATATACTTATATCTGTTGTGATTTACATTTACCTTTAACTTTGGAAAGTAATTGCTTAATCTTTATATTATTTATAAAGGATCCTAGGAACGACATAGTAAATAAGATTTAATGAATGTCTGAATTTGTTCAATTAAAGGGAAACCATTTAATAGAATCACAGAATCTTAACTCTAACATATATCTTTGGGTGCATCAAACTCCACCATCTGATATGATATTTGAAGAAACTGAAATGCCTAGTATGAAAGAATTGGTCAAAGTTGCACAGAAAGTTAGTGGCTGAGCTGAACAAACAGTCTCTTCTTTAGAAAACTGGTATTGGCTAAAAAGCCTGAGTTTATTTTCTCTGGAGGGCCTAATTGGCACAATGATGATATAAAATAATGTGTGAAGTATTTATTATGGGTCGAGCACTTCCTAAAGTATTTTACATAAATTAACTTACTTCATTTTCACCATAATCCAGTAAAAAGTTGGTGTTTTTATCACCTCCATTTTACAGATAAGGAAATGGAGGAATATAGAGTTTATACAACTTGACCAAAGTGACACGGATACAGTGGATTCAGGATTTCAACCTAGGCCTCCTAAATCCACAGTCCAGACTTTTAACTACTGAGAAAAGCCCAGTAGAACTGGGAGCAGGCATGTGGTAGCCCACATGCAGTTAACGGTCTGTAGAGAGGAAGGAACATGGCTGATATTGAGAAAGAAGCTGAGACAAGATCCCATGTGGCCTCAGAGCAAAAGAACATGGCAGGAAGAAAAGGAAAGAGAAAAATAGAAAAAGGGGAAGGGAGGGAGGGGGAAAGAGAGAGAGAGACAGAGAGAGAGAAAGAATGAAAGGAAGGAGAAAGAGAGGGAGAAAGGAAAAAGGAGAAAAATAGCCTGATCATTTCCTATTTTCTGTGAATTCTAACTTTATTTCTTGCAGAGATTTCTGCGTGATTCTCCTGGGTTCTTGTCATAAATCTACTTTTTCCTTAATGTTGATCTTCTTAAGGTATACTTTTGTTACTACTTTCTTCCAACTAAAAAATAATAGAGCTAAATAGGAACTGACGTCTGCTGTTTTACACTAAGTAAAATTTCCGTATATTTTTGAGAAACCACTCAGGGCAAAACTATGTCACTCACATTCTTATACTCCACTCCACCTTCCCTTTCTTTCACTTCCCCCCCAGGTTTCTTGTACTCTTGCTTTGAGGGCACCTCTCATAGTTTCAAAGCCTCATGCTTTTCACAACACTCCTCTTCCAGACCTCAACATAACTTCTTCCTTACTCCTTTTTTTACATTTCCACCCTCAGTATGTGTTATTCAAAATCTTTACTCCTCTTTTTTTGTCTCACCTCAATGTTCTCAAGCTCTTCACTTGAAACTAACAAAACAACCACTTAAAGAAAAAAATCCTGTATTAATACACCAGATTGAATGTAACTTTTATTAATAAGACCCCCAATCTATGGTAGTTTATTCTAGCAGCCTGAACAGACTAAGATAGCATCTCATGTCAATATCTGTATATGTGGATAGTAACTTATACGTCATAGAGCAGTTTCACATACGGCCTTTGTCTTAGTCAGTTTTCTGTTGCTCTAACAGAAAACCTGAGACTGGATGACTTAGAAAAGAAAGAGGTCTGTTTAGCTCACAATTCTGGAGACTGCGAGGTCCAAGTTTGGGCAGATGTGTCTGGTAGGTTTCTGGTGAAGTCCTCGTGCTGTGTCATAATATAGAAGAGAAGCAAAAGGGAAGTGCACACATGCAAAGAAGCCAACAGGAGAGACCACCTCCCTTTATAACAACCTTGTCTTCTGGGAAATAGTCAATTCCCACAAGAGCTAATCCAGTCTTGAGAGGACATTTATCTATCTTAACAAGCTAAACACCTCTTAAAGGCATCAGATCCCAACACTGCTACATTGGGGACCAAGCTTCAGCATGTGTTTTGGTGGGGAGAAACTGTATTTAAACCATAGCACACTTTCATTAGATACAATGCCTTAATAAGGTAAGTAGGGCAGGTAGGAGGTTTTCATTTTAAAGTTGAAAAAGTTTGTAATTTTATTCACTTACTTGCAAACAGTTTTTGAGGAGAGACTATATTTTACCAATATTTTTAAATCCCCAAAGTGACCACAATTCAGTGAGCATTTCCTGTTAAAAAATACAGTGGAGGTAAGTGAATGAACAAAAGAGCAAAGGAAGAATGACTGAATGCAATTATTAAGTGGTTTATCCACATTTTCTTGATATTATAAAGTAAAACCAATTCAAGAATTAAGGTGTCTGAGTCCTAGTGTAGGCCTTTTTTTTATTATAGCTGCTTGAATCATGAATCTTATTTACATACCTCTAACAAGTAGGAAATTTTAATACTATTTTAACTTCATTAATTGGAAAGAACTATCTTGAACCTAATATTTCAAAGGCATTTTTCCTAACAGTACATTTATTTTAAGGAAAATTTGCAGATAGGCATAAAAAGATATATAAGAGTATAGAGGAGTCAAGAATAGAAATAATTGGACATTTTAAAAGAAAACAAAACAGGATGTATACATCTAAATTAGTGTTATTCTTCCAAGTTGTCTCCTTGGTAGAATATACACATAGCCTTAAAATGGTGTCATTGCTCAAAATGCCTTTGGAACTCTTCTATGGAAAATGATGTCAGAGCCAGATTGGAGAAATAACACAGAAATTACATTTTATTAGTTTGTATTCATTTCTGATATAAAAATAAATACTTTTAGACATACAACATTACAGAATATCAGAGTTTTAATTTGACAGTTATTAAGAAACACACCCTGAATTTTCTTTTAATAATAAAAATATGCTGAAAAATTAATAGATTTCATAGGTGGTAACTTTCATCTGAAGTGCTACATATTATGTAAATTAGGAGTGCCAACTTTGGACACAAGTTAATTTCTTTAATCTCATTCAACTCGTTGTGGTTCCTGTAAGCTTATCTACTATGTGAGGAGAACAATGGACACTAATTCAAGAGTCATGTGCCTTTAAGATAGCTGCCTAGAAAATTAACAGCTCTGCTGTGCTCTTACAATCTAATGAGAACAGCTGGTTTTGGTTTCTATGTTTTTAAGGTAAAAATATCTGAAGGAAAAATCAAGAATTTTGATCTTGATTGTACTTTTTGAAATAAATTTCAGGGGCATCTATATTGAGAGGATATGGGGCAAAATTACTTTATATATTTGATTCAGTAATTTTTAATTCATTCCTTTATTTCAGATAGTTTCAGGCACTTTGCTAAGACATAAAGAATCTTTAGCATCAAGAAATTTAAATAGTGGCAAGATGGCAGAATAGAAAGATCTACCAATCATCTCCCATGAAAGGACACCAACTTAATGACTATCTACATAGGAAAGAACAACTTCACAGGAATCAAAAATCATGTGAGTAAGGGAAATGAAGGACATTTTCAAGCATAACTACAAACCTCTGTTCAAGGAAACCAGAGAAGACACAAACAAATGGAAAAATATTCCATGCTCATGGGTAGAAAGAATCAATATCATGAAAATGATCACACTACCTAAAGTAATTTATAGATTCAATGCTATTCCCATTAAACTACCACTGACATTCTTCACAGAATTAGAAAAAACTATTTTAAAATTCACATGGAACCAACAAAGAGCCCATATAGCCAAGACAATACTAAACAAAAAGAACAAAGCTGGAGGCATCACCCTTCCAGATTTCAAACTATACTATAAGGCTACAATAACCAAAATAGCATGGTACTGGTACATAAACAGACACATAGACCAATGGAACAGAATACAGACTTCAGAAATACAATCACACATCCACAACCATTTGATCTTCCCCAAACCTGACAAAAACAAGCACTGGGGAAAGGATTCTCTATTTAACAAATGGTGTTGGAATAACTGGCTATCCATTTGCAGAAAATTGAAACTGGACCACTTCCTCACACTTTAAGCAAAAATTAACTCAAGATAGATTAAAGACTTGAATGTAAAACTTGAAACTATAAAAATCCTAAAAGAAAATCTGGGCAATAACATTCAGGACATAGGCATGAGTAAAGATTTCATGATAAAATTACCAAAAGGAATTACAACAAAAGCAAAAAATTGACAAATGGGGTTTAATTAAACTAAAGAGCTTCTGCACAGCAAAAGAAACTATCATCAGAGTGAACAGGAAACCTATAGAGTGGGAGAAAATCTTTGGAACTTATCCATCTGACAAAGGTTAAATATACAGAATTTACAAGGAACTAAAAAAAAAATATTTACAAGAAAAAAACAACCTCATTAAAAAGTGGGCAAAGGACATGAACAGACACTTTTCAAAAGAAAGATTTATGTAGCCAACAAACATGTGTAATAAACCTGCACATCCTGCACATGTACCCCTGAACTAAAAATAATTAAAAATAAGGAAAAAATAATAACAACTCCTCAAGAAACAGAAAGAAACTATAACTAGAAATAATGTATAAATAGAAATGACAAAATGCTAAAAGTGGGAGGATAAACTTAAGGCATAGAGTTATTATTAGTTTTCTTTTTGATTGTTTATATAAACAATTTTAACAAGTTATCATATCAAAATAATGGTATTAAGATAGTATTTGCAAGCCTCATGGTAACCTCAAACCAAAAACATACAATGGATAAACAAAAAATAAAAGGTAAGAAAGTGAATCATATCACTAGAGAAAATCATGTTCACTAAAGGCAAACAGGAAGAAAGAAGGTTAAAAAAATGGCCACAAAACAACCAGTAAAAAATTGCAAAATACCAGAGTAAGTCACTACTTATCAATAATAACATAAAATGTAAATAAACTAAACTCTCCAATCAAAAGACATAAACTTTCTGAGTACATGAAAAAACAAGATTCACTGATTTATTGCATAAAAAAACACATTTCACTTCCAAAGATACACATACAGTGAAAACAAAGGCATGGAAAAAGATATTCCATGCCAATGGCAACCAAAAGAGAGCAGTAGTTGCTATACTTATATCAGACAAAATAGATTTCAAGACAAAAACTGTGAGGAGAGACAAAGAAAGTCACTATGTAATAATAATAGGACCAATTCAGCAATAGGTTTTAACAATTTTAAATAGATATTCACCAACACTGAAGCACCAAGATAAAGTAAATATTATTAGAGCTAAAGAGAGAAATAGGCCTCAATACAATAATAGCTGGAGACTTCAACAACCCACTTTCAGAACTGAACAAATCTTCTTTACAGAAAATCAACAGAGACATCAAACTTCATCTACACTACAGAACAAATGAGTCTAGTAGATATTTATGCCACATTTTATCCAACTACTGCAGAATGAACATTTTATCCCTGAGAACATTTATCATTCTAAAATATCGACCACTTATTAGGACAAAAAACACATCTTCAAACACACAAAAAATTTAAATAATGTCAATCATCTTCTCTGACCATCATGGAATGCAACTAGAGATTAATAACGAGGAATTTTGAAAACTATACAAATACATAGAAATTAAAAAATATGCTTCTGAATGACATATGGGCAATAAAAAAATTAATAGGAAATTTTTTTTTTTAAATCTTGAAACAATTGATAATGAAAATACAACATACCAAACCTATGGGATATAGTAAAAGCTGTACTAAGATGAAAGTATATAGCCACCAGTGCCTACATAAAAAAAAAAAAAAAAGAGAAAAACTTCAGATGAAGAATCTAAGGATGTGTCTTAAAGAACTGGAAATGCAAGAGAAAACCAAACTCAAAATTGGTAGAAGAAAAGAAATTATAAACATCATATCATAAATAAATGAATTTGAAATAAAAAAAATACAAAAGATCAATGAAACAAAAAGTGTTTTTTTTTTTTTTGAAAAAGTTAAAAAAAATTGACAAACTTTTAGCCAGACTAAGAAAGAAAGAGAAAAGATACAAATAAATAAAATAAGAAATGGAATAAAAGACCTTACAACTGACACCAGAAATTGAAAATATTGTTAGTGGCTACTATCAGCAACTAGATGCCAATATATTGGAAAATCTAGAAGAAATGGGAAAATTTCTAGACACATACAACCAACCAAGGTAGAACCAGAAAGAATTCAAAAACCTTAACAGACCAATAATGAGTAGTGAAACCATAGCCAGAATAAAAATTTTCCCATTAAAGTAAAGCCTAGGACCCAATGGCTCCACTGCTGAATTCTTCCAAACATTTAAAGAACAACTAAGCTCAATTCTACTCAAATTATTTTAAAAAATAGAGGAGGAATGAATACTTCCAGTCTAATTTTATGAGGCCAGTATTACCCTAATACCAAAACCAGACAAAGACATGTCAAAAAATGAAAACTGCAGGCCAATATCTCTGATGAATATTGATGTAAAAATTCTCAACAAAATACTAGCCAACTGAATTCAACAATATATTAGAAAGATCATTCATCACGTCCAAGTGTTATTTTTCCCTGAGATGCAAGGATGGTTAAACATGCAAATTAATCATACTAACAGAATGAAGAATAAAAATTATGTAATCATTTCAGTTGAAGCTGAAAATACATTTGTAAATTTCTACATCCCTTCATGATAAAAACCCTTCAAAAACTTGTTATTGAAGGAACACAATAAAAGCCATTTATGATGGACCCAAAGCTAGTATCATACTGAATAGTGAATGACTGAAAGCCTTTCTTCTAAAATCGAACACAACAAAGATGCCCACTGTTTCCACTGTTATTCAACATAGTATTGGAATTCCCAGCTAGGGCATTCAGACAAGAGAAAGAAATAAATGCATCCAAATTGGAATGGAAGAAGTCAAATTATCCTTATTTGCAGATGATATAGTCTTACATTTGGGAAAACATAAAGACTCCACCAAAAATCTTTTAGAGCTGATAAACCAATTCAATAAAGTATCATGAAACAAAATCAACATAAAACACATCAGTAGCATTTCTATATGCCAACAGTGAGCAATCTGAAAAAGTAATCAAAAAATAATCTCATTCATAATAGCCACAAATAAAATTAATTACCCAGGAATTAACTTAACCAAAGAAGTGAAAGATCTATATAATAAAAACTATCAAGCACTGATGCAATAAATAGAAGAGGACATGAAAAAGTTGGAAAATATGCATATTCATGGACCAGAAGAACCTATATTGTTACAATGTCCATACTACCCTAAGCAATCTGCACATTCAATGAAATTGCTATAAAAATACCAATGACATTCTTCATAGAAATAGAAATAATAATCCTAAAATTTATATGGAACCACAAAAGATTCAGAATAGCCAAAGCTATCCTAAGCAAAAATAAGATAACTGGAAAAATCACATTACCTTACTTCAAATTATACTACAGAGCTATAGTAACCAAAGCAGCATGATACTGGCACAAAAACAGACACATAGACCAATAGAACAGAATAAAGAAACCAGAAAGAGATCCACACATCTTCAGTTAACTCGCTTTTGACAAAGGTGCCAATAACATACATTGGAGAAAAGACAGTCTCCAGTAAATGCTGCTGGGAAAACTGGATTTCCATATCCAGAAGAATGAAATTAGACACCTATCTTTTGCCATATGCAAAAATCAAATCAAAATGTATTAAAGGCTTAAAACTAAGACCTGAAACTATGAAACTACTACAACAAAACATAAGAGAAAATTTCCAGCACATTTGTGTGGGCAAAAATTTCTTGAGTACAGGTAGCCAAAGCAAAAATGGACAAATGGGGGTCACATCAAGTTAAAAATCTTCTGCACAACAAGGGAATCAGTCAAGAAAGTGAATAGACAACCATCAAAATATGGAGAAATTATTTGCAAACTACCCATCTGATAGAGGGTTAATAACTAGAAAATAACTTAAACAAGTCTATAAGAAAAAGAAAAAAAAAAAAACTAATGATCCAATTAAGAAATGGGCAATTTATTTGAATAGACATTTCTCAAGTGAAGACATTGAAATGACAAACAGATATATGGAAAGTTTCTCAAAATCATTGGTCAGAGAAATGTAGATCAAAACTACAATGAAATATCACTTCACCCCAGTTAAAATGGCTTTTATCCCAAAGACAGGCAATAACAAATGATGGCGAGAATGTGGAGAAAAGGAAACTCCTTGTACATTGTCAGTAGGGATGTAAATTACTGCAACCCCTATGAAGAACAGTTTAGAGGTTCCTCAAAACACTATAAATTATAGCTACCATGTGATACAGCAATCCCCTGCTGTGCATATACCCAAAAAGAAGGAAATCGGTATATCGAAAAGGCATCTGTACTCCCATGTTTGTTGCAGCACTGTTCAAATTAACCAAGATGTAGAGGCAACCTATGTGTCTATCAACAGATGAATGGATACTGGAGATAATTATGTTAAGTGAAATGAACCAGGCATGGAAAGACAAACATCACATGTTCTCAGTTATTTGTGGGATCTAAAAATTAGAACAATTGAACTCATGCACATATAGAAGAATGGTTACCTGAGGCTTGGAAAGATAGTGAGTGTGGGGTGGGGGTAGGAGGGAATGGTAAATGGGTACCAAAAACTAGTCAGAAAGAATGAGTAAGACCTACTATTGATACCACAATGTGGTAAGTATAGTCAGTAATAACCTAATTATACATTTCAAAATAATAACTAAAGGAATATAATTGAATTGTTTGTAACACAAGGGGATAGATACCCTGTTCTCCACAATGTGATCATTTTACATTGGATTCCCATTTCAAAACATCTCATGTAACCCATCAATATATGTACCTACTGTGCATCCGCAAAAATTAAAAATATAAAAATTTAAAAAAATAAAAAATAAAAAAAACTCTTACCTTTGAAATAGGCTTTTTAAAATAGTTTATTGACTACTGAGTAACACAGAGAAATGTACAGAATAGGTATAAAGAATGACATTGAAACTCTTAAGTAGCTACCCTTAAGAAACAAGATATAAGCATACATTTAAAAATTAAAATTCTTTTTGTAAGAGTAATGCATCATATTGTAAAATTTCAAAGTGTAAAAATAATGTCCAAAATATCAAAAAAAAAATTCTGCCATTTTCCCTGTCCCTAGTATGTAAAGCGTTTCCTCATTTTTTAAAAAAGTGGCATAGTATGGTATACTTAGCATCATTTATTTAAACAGCCAGTTACTGATTTATATTTAGTTTTTTCCTAATATTTTGCTGTTATAAAAAGTAATGTGAGGACGAACTTTTATGTAAATCACACACATAAGAGTACATTTGTATAATAAATTTCTAGAACTATATCTGTTAAGTGAAAAGGCATGTGAAATTTCATAGGAAGAACATTTATACTTCTACCACCAATGTATGGGTGTGCAGGTTTTCTCATACTTTGGCCAATAAAATGTGTCATTTTTTTGTCAATGTTATAGTGTATTAGTCTCTTTTTATGCTGCTAATAAAGACATACTGAGACTGGGAAGAAAAGGAGGTTTAATTTGAGCTAAGTCAAATTAAACCTTCTTTTAATTTAACCACATGGCTGGGAGGTCTCATAATTATGGCAGAGGGCAAAAGGCACTTCTTACGTGGTGGTGGCAAGAGAAAATTAGGAAGCAAAAGCAGAAACCCCTGATGCACCCATCAGATCTCATGAGACTTATTTACTATCATGAGAATAGCACAGGAAAGACAGGGCCCCATGATTCAATTACCTGGCCCCAGGTCCCTCCCACAACAATGCAAGTTGAGATTTAGTGGGGACACAGCCCAACATGTCATATAGGTAAAGAAAAAAAGAAACTTGAATAGTGAAAACTTGCATGTGAAATAGGAAAACAACTGCTTGAAATATTAGCACTCAGGGGCTGCTGTATATAGAGAAAACAGCACATTTAAAACCAGGCAAATGGGTTGTGACACGATTACTAACTGTGAGACCTTAGGTCAATCACTTTTGTAATATGAGTTTGTTTCTTAATTTAGGAAATGAGAATTGTAGTATTTACCTGGCATATTTTGTTTGTAAGGATAGCATGAAATAACTTTTGTGAAAGGCTTAGCACAATACCTAGCTCATATTATGTGACCCACACACAGTAGCTGTTTCTGCTATCGCTATGTATTACTATTAGTATTTAAAGGTAATCTAGGTTATGGAGAGACAAAAAATACTCCCCTAAATTTCAGGGACTGAAGACAGATGCATTTCTCACTCTGTCATCCAATGGTCAGCTCCAATAAGAGACTCAGTGATCTAGGTTATTACTATTTTGCACTATTGCCATATCAGAGTGTTTTGTTTCTATCTGTACCAAGAGTTCTGAGAAATTCAGCTGGCAGAGGAATCATTTACTCTTATTTGCCTAACAGTAGCAGTATCACATCACTTCTGCTCACATTTCCTCTAATTAGAATTCAGTCACATTTCCCCCACCCAACTACATGAGAGACAGAAATATGCTCTCACTGCATGCTCAGTGAGAGGCAAAGGTGGGCTCAAAATAATTTTATCTGCCACATATATTTTTCCTATATTGATAACAAATAAATATCTTTACAAGAGCAACAACAGCCAATTGCTTTGTTTTGTGATTCCAAGTGACTGTCTTATCTGATTTCCCTTCTCCATTGGATCTAGTGATCTTTTTGTTATCTGAAAGATGGCATTCAGCTGAAGTTTTAAAATTGTGTTTCCCTATTGAATATCCAATCTGTTGAATTGAAATCTCTAAGTATACCATTCCAATCAGCAGCTAGATCTGGATGAATGAGGCTTTACAGATGTAAAGTATTCAGTTTGGTGCTGCAACTGGTCAGTATAGACAGAAAACAGATGTTTGCCGACTAGACAATCAGATCCATGCCTCTAGGACTCCAAAGCTGGCTCGTGTGCAGATGATAGGTTCCTCTGGGCTTCTTTGTGTTTCAATTAAGGATCCTACTTCTAGGACAAAGTTCCAAAAGTTATCATCAGTATTTCACAGTAGAAACTCTTAATGACAGGTCAGTTTGTTATAATGAGAAGGAATCAGTGTCACCGTGCTCTTTCACTTGTTTCATGCTACATCAACAGCTGATACCAGGGAAGAATAGTTCATACACAAAAAATTAATTAGGACCCTTTCCATTCAAAGAAACAATTATCAAGACCTCCCACCAAAGGTGAATTCTGCCAAATTAGCAATTAATATAAAAAACACTCTGCTCAAATGAAAGCTGAAGCTCACTTTGAATTTGATTTCATACATATATAAATGATAGGGAATGACAGATTAAATGTATTCAACTATAACTTCAATGTTCAAAAAGACTATCCCCAATCATATTATTTTGTTTTATGAATCACTGTTTTAAACTCACAAGTTGCTCACTGCTATGTATAAAGAAGCGTATTTATTATATAAACCTACAATTTACTCAGCTCAGCTATTCTCTCGGGTTTGCCCTTCTCTTAAGCCAGGAATAAATGCTATCAGAAAATAATATCTTCATTTTAGTGTGATACTATCAGCATATATGAAGGAACATATAAGAGATAGCCCTATTAATGTTAAAGCCATCCTCACTATTATGTTTTACTTTGTAAATATCTCTTAGTTCTGGTCATTTAATGTCTAGAGCCACTGCCCCAGCTACCATAATCTTTGATCAGGGTGACAGGACCAGCTGCATGACTCAGATCCATTTAGCTCCCCACCCCCTAGTTCATTGTGAACACAGAATAAATGTAATTTGGAGTATGTCACTACTCTTCTTAAAAGTCACCAATGCTGTACGCTTATATTTAGAAGAAATCTAAATTCCCTACCATGACCTCAAAAGCACTGTTAGACCCTGCTTCTTCTGATCTCCCTAACATCAACTACCATGTGGACAAAACAACCAAGATCAAATACGTTTTGACTATAAAGAAATATGATCAAATTCTTAGCAAGGCTATCAGAATGTATCCATCAAAGTGTGTTTTCTCCCTTTGTGAGTGGGCCCCCCTGGAAAGCCTCACACCTATTAAATTCATACTCCATTTGCCCAAAACCTTTCTTGAGCATCCCTTTAAAAAGTCTTATCAGAGCTAATTCTTCTGATCTTTGACAAACCGGACAAAAACAAGCAATGAGGAAAGGATTCCCTGTTTAATAAATGATGTTGGGAAAACTGGCTAGTCATGTGCAGAAAACTGAAACTGGACCCCTTCCTTACACCTTATGCAAAAATTAACTCCAGATGGATTAAGATTTAAACGTAAGAATTAACACCATAAAAACCCTAGAACAAAACCTAGGCAAAAGAGCTCCTGCACAGCAAAAGAAACAATCATTAGAGTGAACTGGCAACCAACAGAATGGGAAAAAAAGTTTGCAATCTACCCATCTGACAAAGGGCTAATATCCAGAATCTACAAAGAACTAAAGCAGATTTACAAGAAAAAAAAACAAACTCATTCAAAAGTGGGTGAAAGAGATGAACAGACACTTTTCAAAAGAAGACATTTATGCAGCCAACAAACATCTGATAAAATGCTCATCATTACTGGTCATTAGAGAAATGCAAATCAAAACCACATCAAGATACTATCTCACTCCAGTTAGAATGGTGATCATTAAAAAATCTGGAGACAAAGATGCTGGAGAGGATGTGGAGAAAAAGGAACACTTTTACACTGTTGGTGGGAGTGCAAATTAGTTCAACCATTATGGAAGACAGTGTGGCAATTCCTCAAGGATCTAGAAATAGAAATTCAATCTAACTCAGCAATCCCATTACTGGGTATATACCCAAAGGATTATAAAACATTCTATTATAAAGACACATGCACACGAATGTTCATTGCAGTGCTGTTTACAATAGCAAAGACCTGGAACCAAACGAAATGCCCATCAATGATAGACTGGATAAAGAAAATGTGGCACATATACATCATAGAATACTATGTAACCATAAAAAAACGACGAGTTTGTGTCCTTTGTAGGAACATGGATGAATCTAGAAACCATCATTCTCAGCAAACTGACGTAAGAACAAAAAAACAAACACGGTATGTTTTCACTCATAGGTGGGTAATGAACAGTGAGAACAATGAGAACACCTGGGCACAGGGAAGGGAACAACACTCACCAGGATAGGTGGGGGGTGGAGGGGATGGGAGGAACAGTGGGGGACATGGAGGTTGGGGAGGGACAACACCGGGAGAAATGCCTGATGTAGGTGACGGGGTGTGGGGGGGGATGGAGATAGCAAACCACCATGGCATGTATGTACCTATGCAACAATCCTGCAGCATGCAGGATGTGCACATGTACCCCAGAGCCCAGAGTACAATAAAAAAGTAAGTTTTATTACTATATAATCTCCCATAATTTGGAGTCCTGAATTATTATTAACTAGCTTAGCTGAAAATTTTAATTCATTGAAAACAGGCTCTGAGTATATTTTGGCTGCTGCAGATAATCTCATTACCAGTAAGGAATGACATATGTCTGACCTGAAGAATATTAGGTAAAAAGTTAATTTTCAAAATGGGTTTCAGAAATGGTTTATGCAATGCTAACATTGGTAAAAGAATTCTGAATTTTTGAGAGGACTATTTTTCAAGAGAAAACACCTCACTTGCTCAAGTAATTTCTCATCTTTCTGAAAAGCACTCTATATTATTACTTTATTGCTACGCCTTCCATGTCACTTTCCACTTTGAGTCCCCCAGGAGTTTCAGGACAAAATCATTTAGCTGAGGTCACAGGATTTTCTTCCAAATATCATCCTATAGTCGATGCTTAGCACTAGCTAGGACAATTGGTCTCCAACTCCGACCTGAAAAGTAGAAAATATAGACAAAAAATCTGGATTTCTATGTTATAATCAAAACAAGTGCCAAAATCTCATCCTTTGAGTGAGGAAACAGTGTGCAGTGAGAGCCTTAGAGTGCAATGACTTGCTACTAAGTACTTTTCAGACCACGTAACTCCTGCTCTCTGTGTTCTAGCAGAATGCTTGTATAGTTTGAATATAGGCAACCTTTATAGTGCCCAGGCTGCTTATTCACTTCTCTCTGTGATTATTATTAAGTGGCACATTCGCAGCAGCTCTAATATGAAGATAAGCAAGATGCTATGTATGCTTACTAATCTGTCTTTGAAAGATTTGACAGCATCCTCTGTGTGACTTCTGGGCTTTTAATTTTGCTACATTCATTTACTTAGCGTTCAGCTTGGCTAGTTTTTCAGTCAGTAGTCATACATGTGCCTTGTCTGTTTATCATGCCATCTTCCCTAAAGAATAGCATAGGCCTAGAAAATAAAGACACACTGACAAGTAGCAGTTTAAATGTTACTTCCTTGACTAAGAATATATCCACCTATGTCATAGCAACTAATCCTGATCTTTTAGGTAACATCTCCTGGTTTATACACACTTGGTAACAAGCTCCCCTCAAAAGCTAGGGCAGCATTAAGTAGTCAGACAACATAAGTAGTAACTGAGTGACTCAGCAAGAAATTTAAAACAGTAAGTGCCACATCAAAGATAATTTGTGGGCTCCAGGAAGCATCTTGGTAAAAAGATTTATAAAAGGTCAAAGATCAACTTTGATACTAAATTAGGACTTAGAACTATAGCTCAGCTTTTTTTAGGAGTGTCTGCCTTAATCTGCTCCAGCTGTCATAACAAAATACTATAAACTGGATGGTGTAAATAATAGAAATTCATTTTGTCACATTTCTGGAGGCTGGAGGTCTAAGAACAGGGTTCCTTGAGAGTTGGTATCTGGTGAAGTTTCTCTTCATGGCTTCTGGCTTGTAGATGGCTGCCTTCTCCTTGTTCCCTCATGTAGCCTTCCTGTGATCTATGTGATAAGGGAGATGAGAGTAAGGAGAGGGGAATGTTCTGTTTCTTCTTGTAAGGATAATAATTTTACTAGATCAGGGCCACACTCTTATGACCTAATTTAACCTTAATTACCTCCTTATAAGACCTGTCTCCAAATACAGTCACTAATATGGTTTAAATCTGTGTTCTCACCTAAGTCTCATTCATATCCAATTTTAGTCCTCAATATTAGAGGAGACACTGGGTGGGAAGTGATTGGATCATGGGAGCACACATCCCTCTTGCTGTTCTCATGATAGTGAGTGAGCTCTTAAGAGATTTTGTTGTTTAAAGTGTGTAGCATGTCCCGCTTCACTATCTCTCTCCTGCCACCATGTGAAGATGTGCCTGCTTCCCCTTTGCCTTCTGCCATGATTGTAAGTTTCCTGAGGCCTTCCCAGCCATTCTTCGTGTATAGCCTATGGAACTCTGAGTCAATTAAACCTCTTTTCTTTATAAATTACCTAGTTTCAGATATTTCTTTATAGAACTATGAGAATGAAGCAATACAATCACAGTGAAAATTAGTGCTTCAACATATGAATTTGGTGGGTGGGATGGAGGCAATTGTGCACAATTCAATACATAGCAGTATCGTTGAAAACTTCTCAAATAAATTGGACTGATTCTGTTTTTGAGTATCAACTTTCCTGGCTTGATTATCTTAGAACAACCTCACTGGCCTCAGCTATTATTATAAGGGATGAGGGGAAAGCCATGTAAGAAGAGAGTGAAAGGAAAAGTGGATAATTCTTATGCTGGAAGAAGGAAGCTTACCTACTTATTTCTCTATCATTTGGAAAGAGTCTTCAAGACTGCCACCACAGTTTTAACCAAGGCCATTTGTCTCATTAGATACTAATATTCCACATAAATTTTTTTTGAAGAAAGAGTTCTATTACCTAAAAAAAAAAATGGTTTGAAATCCATGGGGCTATATTAGGAGTTATGAAAAGATAGTTTGTGCTACCACCTCTGTTTGAAATTAAAGTTGTATTGGCAAAGAGTCATACCATTAGTTTATGCATCATCTATGACTGCTTTTGTGACAATGGGTAAAATTGGTTAATCATAATAGGGACCTTATGTGACCCACAAGCCTAAAATATTTGTTAACTAGCTCTTGATAGAGAAAATTAGATAGATAAAAATTTGCTGACGCATGGTTCAGACAATATACTACAGAAATCTATATAAGCTCCCCCAATAACTTCATGTCTCAGTTCTTCAGGTTTCAGAAGTATCCTCTGATGCCACAGGCTAGACAAGATGCTCCTCTAATATGCCTCAACAGTTTGCTTACTCCTATCTTCCTTACATTTTATATTATAAACGTCCATTTACGTACCCACTTTTCACAGGCTTAAGTGCAGTGGTAATGTCAGTCTTGTGCTGCATCAAATCCTCAGTACATAGCATAGTGCCTGGGACATAATAAGTACTTAATAAATGTTTCTTGAATAAATGATGTATAATGAAGAGTCAGTGCAGCAAATATTTATTAAGTACTTATTACATGCTGGACACTTTTTGCAGTCATGAGAATACAGTTGTGAACCAAACAGGCAGATAATTCTTATTATGGAGTTTACAATACACTGGAGAAAGCAAACTGCAAACAAGAAGAAGAAAGTAAAATATGTTTGAGAATGATAATTATCAAAAAGAAAACAATAATGCCAGGAAGGCATATAAAATGTTAGCTCTGGGGATAGGAGGGTTTGGATTAAAACTTTACATAAAGTGGCCAGAGAAGAGCTCAAGTGAGGAGGTACCCATGGGCTAAAGACCTAAAGTTGTTAATTAATGTAACCTATAATAATTTAAGTGAGATTTGGCACTGTGTATAGAAGGAAGAAAATAATTTCAGACAAAGAGACAAAAATGAGAAACAATCTCCATGTAGAAATGACCTTAGCACATGTAGCAAATTGAAAGACACTCACAAAGCCAACAGTTATGTGATTCTATATTTCTTAGAAAAAAACAATAAAGAGATTGAAATGTCACAAGAACAAATGGTTTCAAAGAAAAAAAAAAGAGATCAGAGAGTAAGTAGTTACAAATATCACATAAAGACCTGAGTTCTAGCACTTCAAATAAGAATCAACTGGGATTCATTATGTGTTGAACTGCTATCCAAAGACCATTGTCTATTATTTTCTTCTGTTGACTTTAAGATATTTATAGATTCTATAGATGTATCAGTCCATTTACACACTGCTACAAAGACTGCCTGAGACTAGGTAATTTACTAAAAAAAAAAAAAAAAAAAAAAAAAAAAGGGTTAACTGATTCACAGTTCATCATGGCTGTGGAGGTCTCAGGAAACTTACAATCGTGATGCAAAGAGAAGAGGAAGCAAGGCACCTTCTTCACAAAGCGTCAGAAAGGAAAATGAATGCAGGTGGAACTACCAGGCACTTATAAAATCATCAGATCTCCTGAGAACTCACTCATATCATGAGAGCAGCATGGAGGAAACTGCCCCCATTATTTAATTACCACCACATGGTCTCTTTCTTGACACATGGCGATTATGGGAATTATAATTCAAGATGAGATTTGTATGGGGACACAAAGCCTAACCATAGCAATAGATAAAACATGCAGAAAATGGCTAGGAATTGATAAACAGCAGTTTCCACTGATAGACCATAAACACTAACTTCTTCATACTAACTCTCATAAGGCAACTCAACTGTATAGTCTGAGAACTTAGTAAAGTGTTGAGGGAGTGAGAAACTGCAGGAATTCATTATTATGTTCTTTTTTGTATGATTTATGTTATTATAGATATGGCTCAGGGAAGAATTCTCCCCAAGAAATTTATCTTCCTAGAAAAAGGAGAAGATAAGTATGCAGATAGAGAAAGCATATGATCTAATTAGAAGAAATAATATGAGGTATTGTGAAGTGTGCAGATTCTGGAATCAGCATGAATGGGTTCAAATCTTGGATTCCGACACTTTCTAAGTGAACTTAGTCATTTATGAATCTAGTGTTTACCCAGGTTCTTTTGAAGGGGAAAAATGATAATTGCCTCATCAGGTTAGATATGGTCTTAAAAAGAGTACCTGGCATGTGATAAGCACAATGCTATTGTTTCTTCTAAAATTATCATTGACCATATTAATTTTGGAATGTTTTTTAAGTACCCAAATGAATGCATAAACTAGTCAGTTTGGGCCTCAGGGAGAGATAATAGGGTGAAGATGTAGTTTTGTTTGCCATAGGCATATAGATGTCATTTAAAGCAATAAAAGTACAGAAGCATAAAAGAGTATGTCTAAGGACTGAACTCTGGAGCATCCTGGCAATGATAGATCTTAGAGATAAAGTCTGTGTTCAATATTTCCTAAATTGAGGTACAGATTTAATGTACCCCCAATCAAGATCCCACCTGCATTTTTTGCAGATATTGATGAGCTTATCTTATGTAACTCATGTAAATTTAAAGGATCTAGAACAGCCAAACCAATAAAAGAAAGGAATGACTCTCCCTTTTCTATTTCAAAATGTACCACAAAGTGATAGCATTCAAGACAGCATGGTGCTTCCTTTTAAATGTATTAATTGATAGCATAAAATTTAGAGAACAGGAATAAACTGATAAAGCTATGGTCAATTGAACATAGGAAAGGATGTCAAGATAATTCAACGAATCATCTTTTCATCAAATGGTACTTGGACAACTGGACATCCACATGCAAATAAATGAAATAAATGCAAGAGTATACTATCTAGAACAGAGAAATACTGACCAATGATTGGTGAACCAAAGGAAAAGAGATTTAGTAGGGCTTCTCATGCTCCCTGATTCAGTGTGAGGATCTGTGAGATTTTTCTGTAGACATCAAGGGCCATGTCCATATTATATTAGGCTCTTTCCAAGATGGATACCTGTAGTGACAGCAGATTTTGGCAGATAAATTGTGGATATTAGAATATGCCTAGGTCCTGAAGACAATGTTAGAAAAGACCCAGAAGAAAGATTCATTCTCCCTTCTTCTGGCTACCATCTATCTGCTCTTCAACATCCTCCCTCTACTTAAACAAACAAAAAAAGATCTTGGCATTTGCCAGAACATGGACGGACCTAAAAGACATCACACTAAGTTAAATAATCCAGACCGAAAGACAAAGATTCTATGATCTCATATGTGGACTATATAAATAAGGGGCTCCAATAGACAGAGGTAGACAATGAAACATTGTGGGTGGGAGAAGAAATGGGGAGATGTAAGTCAAAAGATACAAAATAACAGATATGGAGGATGAACAAGTATAGAGATCTAATGTACAGGGGGACTAAAACCAATGAAATTATATCATGAATTTATATTAAATAAGATTTTAGCTGCTATTGTCATACACTTAAAAAAGTAAGAAAACAGATATGCTAATCATTTTCACATTGTAACCATTTTACATTATATATGTATCCCATAATAACATGTGATAAACCTCAAATATACAAAATAAAATTTCTTTAAAATAAAAAATCAATCACACTTCTTCTATATACTAACATTGAACATGTGGAAATCAAAATTAAACACATGATACTATTTACAGTCACTCAAAAGAAAATGTAATACTAAGGTGTAAACAAAATATAGAACAGAAGGTGGGTACAAACATTAAAAATCCAAATATCTTTCTAAAATTTACAAAATATAAAAATATATTTGACAAGGGAGGAACAGATTAGACATATATGTAGATACATCTTATAAACAGGGCAGAGTGAAACATTAAATATTGACAATGGATACATAAATTGAAAACAAATGCCCACAAACAATGAAAAACACATATTGACACTCATACAGAGGAAAGGATACACATCAAATGCATTACAATGATTGCCAATGTAGACAAGAGAAATAAAACTTGGTCATGAAAATAAAGCAGAGTGAATGAGTAAATAAACAGGAGAGGGTCTTGAGCAATTAACTCAAGGAATATAACTCGGCCCTCTACACTTGATGCCAAAATCACTCTATTGTATGGCCTTCAATAAAAATATTTTTTTGAAGGGATGAATTCTTAATCCTTGACATGCTATAGAAATGCTGGTGTATGGAAGTGGTAATAAAAATACCAACTTTCACTTGTATTCTTGTATTAAAATTCTCTGTAGACAATGCTTCTGTTTGTTGCCTGCAGTAGTCACAGGCCACTCCCAGTGTCCCACACTTGGTAGGTGACTACTGTACCTGGAGTTTCCTAACAAGTGCCCCAGAATTGGGTCCACATTCTCCAAACACCATTATTTTAGTGCGTGTGGCGTGCTGTCTTACTTTCTGTAGGGTGAGGTTTTTGGTCCTTTTGAGGACCTTCAGTGGCTCACAGCATTGGGTGAGTTACAAAATGCACAACTATGAGGTATGTGTCTTGGAGGTGGTGATTTTGATGTCTTCATTTTGGAAAGAGTGTCACTGTCACCTACATACAATACAGATCTTTTTCTGTGCTCTTCTAAACATGCACATGCTCCAAGAAACACCAAATCCTTTTCCTTCTCTCCTGTGAGATAAAATTTTAAGAAGAAAATTTGTCACCAGGAATGAGTCCTTCCCCCAGTCCTTATTTACAATGTCTGGCTAACCTGTGGGTCTGTCCACCAACCCTACAGGATATCTCAAATCCCTCTCTTCTCAAATGCCTATCTTTTCCCTTCCCTTCCTCCCCACCATCAGAAAACAGGCAGAAAGATACACAGTTATCAGCTCATCAAACATGATTTTATTGTAATCATCGCCATCAGTGTTGACAATTTTACCAATTTGGTTTCTCCAGGTGTGACTAATCCTCCCCACCCTCCTATGGATATGTCTAGGTCTCCGTTCTCTTGAATTGGATCAGTGGAGTTCTCTGGGGTCTGGTTATTCTTCAGTTTATTTCAATTTCTTTTCTTTCTTTTTTTTCCTTGCTGCCTTTTATTTATTTTTAATTTTTTTTTTTTTTCTGAATATCTTTTCTTATTCTTCCTGTAGTAAAACACTAATTTTGGATATTTTGGTTTTTGTGTTTCTTTCAAACTCTGTTCAGGGGCTGAAACTCTGTCCATAACCTTGTTCTTCTGGTAAGAAAACAGGGAGAGGCCAGAAAGGCATTATTTTGTGTGAATAGGATAGACACTGGATAGCAAGGGGGGCTTTATAAGAAGAAACACAGGTTGAGGAAGGGGCTTGTGCTAGAGAAGAACAAGGTGGAATCATAGGGTAGGGATCTATGGGGAAGAAGAGGAGCATGGCTAGGGTCATCTGTGTTAGTCCAAACTGCACTATTTTGTAAGCTCCCTGCTATTTTGAGGACTTGTTCAAACATTCCATGGGGGTTGAGGCCATGAGAAACATCCTGCCTAACCACCTGACTACAAGGTGGACAAAGGCCCAACTAAGAAACATCACTATTATATCTTGCTGGGCAAAGGTCCAAAAAACACCACAATTACATTCCACTGGAAAAAGGACCAAACCACCTGATCATAAGAATATCTTATCAATATCCTGCCAGACAGCAAGCCATACTGCTCAGGCCCCTCCCAACCATACCTGTAAGTGGTGGTGGGCTTTGCCATTAAGCTGGTCCCCCACTTCTGCAGCTGTCGGCAATAAACCTGTGTTGCTATTTTAGCCGTCCCCTCTCTGTGTGTCTTTCTTTAACTGTTGCCTTTCCTTCAAAACCTAAAATTTTGGTGCCAAAACCTGGGATGGGGATTGGATTTTATCAGATAAGTCTTCTCTTGCAACCTTGAAAGCATCAAGCAGCAAAAACTAGGCCTGAGCCGGCTTCCATATCCTGAATGAACTACCTGTTCCCAGCCTCAGCCCCGTTCCCCTTATTCTCTCATCTTTTCCAGCCCTGGGCTGACCTCCACGTCCCAATCAAATTCTCCATCCTCTGTTTGCTTCCTTCTTCTTTCCAGGTGGCTCCAGTAAGGATCACCCCCATTGCTGGACCTTACATCCAACACCAGTCTCCAATTAGTAGGTGAATCTCCCTTTCCACCTTTCCAGATTTTTCTCTATTTCTACTGGTGCTCCAGAAAATCTTAGCACTGGGTTAGAGTTCTCCCTGGTCACCAGGTGACCGCAGCCTGCCTTCTCAGGGGATACTTTCAGAACACTCACCATTCCAGCCACTCTGGCCCCGAGGGGACCAGGAAGAGCTGCCACAGCTCTTTGGTACACCCCAGCTCTCCTATGCCCATTCTCCTGGGAGGAATTAGGTACTCACTTTTCTCCAGGGTATTCACTCCCCTCCGGGATACTCACTATTTTCTGGGATACTAACTCCTCTCTGGGTACTCACTTCCCTTTGGGGTATTTATTACCCTCTGGGGATACTCATTCCCCTCTGGGGTATGCACTCCCCTCCTAGAAAAAACAAAACTTTTAACTTCCAAATTGAACATAATATAAAAAACTTTCTTTAATGCAATGGTAAAGGATCCAAAGTGCTTTGCTTAATCTGTTCATGGTTTGCTCTCTCTGCCAATACTGTTCACCTTTCCAAATTCTCCTCAACAAATAACTCGCAAAGGCTCCTCATCCTCAGGACAAGCCTTTCCTCTAATTTTCACCTGGCAAACAAAACCCCTCCCTCTGTCCCCCTCCCAACACCATTTCCTCCTTTTCCTTTGGCTCCGGCTCCTTCACCCCTTACCGTTGCCCTCCATCCCCTGTTGGTTCTCTACCACACACCAGGTCTCACATGCAACCCCTATTGCTGAAAACCAGGCACACACCCAAAAACCTTCCAAAGTCCTTCCCTTGCAGGAGATTGTGAGGGCCAACTGCATAATCTGAGATCATGTTGCCATCTTTCTAGCCAACCTCTTCCATATTAAAAAGAGACTTGATTCCTTTTCCAAGGACACATCTCTTTCCACAAGGAATTCTTGTATGCCACTCAATATTACAACCTTACTGGCAAGACATTTATGTAATTCTCTCTTCCACCCTCTCCTTGGAGGACAGGGAATGCATCTAGATGGCTGTCCAGGCCCATGCAAACAGCCTCCACCAACAAGATGCTGCTCATAACCCAGTAGGGACCCTAGCTGTCCCCAGAACTTACTCCAATTGGAGTTATCAGACAACTTTCATAGACAGACAGAAACAAGGCCATACGATATCATGCCTTCTAGCTGGCATAAATAAAGCTGCCTGTGCTCTTTTCCTCTCCTGCCTTTCAAAGGCCGTAAGTGAATATATCATTTAAAGCCCTAATACTAATAAGGGCAAAATCTACATTTACACTTTATCTCCCAGTCAGCCTCTGACATCCAAAAGAAACTTTAAAAACTGGAGGATGGCCCTCAAACCTCCCAAAGACACTTAATTTAAGTGGCATTTGAGGTCTTTAACAATAGAGAGGAAGAACTGAAAACCAGAAAATCTAAAAAAGGACAAGGCTAAATACCAAATGCTGGCAGCTGCCATTCAACAGAGTTCCCAATGCATACAGAAGTCCTCAATGTTGCAACAGTCACTGCCAGGAGCTTGTTATAAGCATAGCCAACAGGGACACTGGGCAAAAGCCTGTCCTAATCCCAGGGCACCCTGGAAACCTTGCCCCATGTGTGTGGTATCAAGGAACACCGGAAGTCAGTCAATGCTCAGTGAAACTCTTCATCCTGCTTCACCACCTCTAACTGAAGACGGACAGGGCCTGGAGTCGACTGCCCCCACCACCATCACCACCTTGGAACCCAGGGTAACACGGTCAGTCTCTGGTAAGCCTATGTCTTTACTATTAGATACAGGGGCTAGTTATTCAGTTTTACCAGAATATTCTGGATTTCTGCTCAGTTCCTCTATCTCTATTGTGAGAGTCAATAAAATATTCTCTAGGCACAAACATTTAATATACAATCTATTCAACACCCCCCTTCACCCACTCCTTCCTCAGTTATCCCTCAGTTCCCTACCCCTATCTTGGGGAGGGACATATTAAGTAAATTCAATGACTCCATACAATTTGCCTCCTGCAATTCTACCCCTTTTATTTTACTCTGCCACCCAAATGCTTCCCACTCTTCTCCCTCTCATCTTCATTATCTACCCTGTTATCTTCTGTTAATTCTAAAGTTTGGAACGTTCCTAAACTCACAATCGCTACACATCACATCCCAGTTAAAATAACCCTTCAAAACCCCTCCATTTTCCTTCAACAATCTCAGTATCCCCTTAACCCAGCCGGCCTCAGGGTCCTCAAACCTATTATCTGTAAACTTTTACAAGCTCAAATTCTCAAGTCTGTCAACTTTTCCTACAACATCACTATGCTGGCTGTCCAAAAGACAGATGGGTCTTACCTCTTGGTCCGGGATTACCGAGTTGTTACCCAGGTGGTGGTACCAGTACATTTGGTGATCCCCAACCCGTATACTCTACTCTCTCATATTGCCCCATCTACCACACACTTCTCTGTATTGGATCTAAAATATGCCTTTTTCAGTATTCCATTAAATCTGGCTTCCCAAAGTTTTTTTGCTTTCACTTAGTCAAATTCCAATACTCACATGTTCACTCAACTAACATGGACTGTACTCTCACAGGGGTTCTAGGATAGACCCACCTATTCAGACTGGCCCTCATCAAGGATCTAGTTGAACTTCCCTTTCCTCCTAGCACCCTCCTCCAATGCGTCAATGACCTTCTTCTCTGTAGCCCCTCTCTTAACCTGTCCATCCAACACACCACTCAGGTTTTAAACTTCCTCCATAATTGAGAATATTGGGTCTCACCCAACAAAAGCTCAGATATCCCAAACCCAGGTTACTTACCTTGGGTTTGTCCTAACCCCTAATTCTTGGGCCATCCCAATCCAACAAAATGAGCTAATTAGGGACATGTCCCTTCCCCACACACAAAAAAGGACGTCCTCTTCTTCTTGAGCCTCATGGGATACTTCTGGCTGTGAATTCTCAATTTTCATTTGCTGGCCAAGCTACTTTACCAGGTCTCTCACATAGACCAATGATAAAACACTTGAACTCAGTTTGCCTCATCAGCTCCCACTTTTAAAAAAAATTTAAAAATGCCCTTTTAATGGGCCTGGCACTGGGACTGCTTAACCCTACCAAGCCCTTTACTTTGTATGTACATTCTGACCAAGGCCTTGCTCTTGGACTGCTCTGCCAAAGATACAGCAGTGCCCCACAAGCTGTTTCACACCTCTCAAAACAACTGGACTCTGTCATCCAAGGCTGGTCATTATGATTAAAAATCTTGGGGGTGGCCACAGTGCTGGCCTCAGAGGCACAGAAACACACTCTCTACCAACACATTACTATTGCATGCTCCTATAACCTACAGGACTTCATAAACCATCTGTCCCTTCTATCCCTCCCACAATCCCACTTACAGCAAGTACACACCTTATTCATAGGTAACCCTCTAATCACCTTCCAGAGACATAAAACTCTCAACCAGGCCACCCTCCTCCCTGTCAATATCTGCAACTCTAAGCTCTCTCACTCCTGCCTGGATCTCTTAAACTCTCTCTCCTCCCCCTTCCAACACATTTCAAAAGCCCCTTTGCTGAGAACACATACATGGTTAATTAATGGAAGCTCTTTAAGGGAGCCATGTCCAGCAGCTGGCTATTCCATCATTGCCAAAAATAAACTCCTAGAATCCAATGTTCTCCCACTCCATACTACCTTTCAACAGGCAAAGCTAGAAGCCCTAACCAGGGCTCTCACCCTAGCAAAGGGAAAGAGGGTTAACATTTACACCCATTCCAAATATGCATAGCACATACCACGCTCTTGCACCTTAATCTGGCAGGGGGGTTTTCTAACTACAAAAGGAACCTCCATAAGAAATAGCAAACTTGCACACAAGTTGCTGGAAGTGGCTAAACTACCACTGAAGGCTGTCATTAACCATTGCAAGAGACACCAAAAGGCTACAGATGCCATAACAAAGGAAAACTTCTCAACACATTTGGCAGCCTACCACCACCAAAAAGGCACACACTGTTGCTTCTATTCTCCTCACCTATATTATCCACTGGTTTCAACTCCCCTCTTGCATCCAGACAAGAGGCCATTGTTGGTTTTACAGGTTAAACAACAGCTGGCAAAGGCTCTAAACATCAAACGGGTCTTCCATATTCCTCACCACCCCCGACCTTCAGGAAAAATTTTAAAAAAGAAAAAAAACCCAAACACTCCCTAGAGTTTAAAATGGCCCAGACTTCACTTCTTCCATTTGTCCTCATGCATTTACGAGCCATCTCCCAAAGGCCCCTCGGCCTAAGACCTACTCTTCCTGGCCCAAAAGTCCATCCTCAAAACACTCCTCTCTGTCCATACAACCAGGGGAATGGGTCTGAAACACAGACTCCTCTTTCTGAAACCTATGTGGATGTGTCCGCACCAGGTTATCCTGACTACTCCTATAGTGGCAAAGCTAATACCCTTTCCACACTAAATAACAGCATTCCAAACTTAAAAGAGCACAAGATCTACATCCAGAAATTGCCTCACCCCCAAATTATTCTCACTCGCTCACAGGACCAACCTCACTGCACTTAACAAGAATTCCAGAAGTTGCCAATCCGGAAGGCCCTGGTCCTTAACACTCTCCATCTCCAATTTTGAATCTTTTGTCTCAGACTTTGTTTCAGATCTTCCCTGGTTTCCCTTCTCCATGTCCCTGGATAGTCCATGCCAATTTCTCACGCTAATCCATGAGATATGACTGCAGGGCACCTTCCACAATTTCACTCCCACTCAAATCTCCTTTTTCTCCTTTTGTCTTCTTTGTCTGTGGGATATTCTGAGTCCCCATCCCCAACCTTTATTAATTGAGCCCCCTTCCTCAGCCTCACACATTGCCTCTGAAATCATTCACACTTCCTTCTTACTTCTAACAGTTAAAAATGTTTGTCCACACAAATCCAGCAGCTCACAGCCCTTCCTGTCAACCTGGCCACATAAATCCGGTCCAAAATAAACCTGCATCTCACCTACTCAGCCAATTCATCCCCAAAACCCGTTTATAATCTTGCTCGGCTAAACACCTTCCCCCCAATCCATCAAATCCACCCACGCCATCACACACAGGGCTGTCACCCTCCTTCGCCTCACAGCCTCTTAACTCAGGTTACAAGTCGGATTCCATAAAACACCTCTTACCAAGCCCTCCCCTCTCTGCCAGCCCTGCTCTCCATGTAGCCAACTCAAGGGCGCCCCCTGGAAAAAATGCACAAACAATTCCCTCAACTGCAGCCTTTATCCTTCTGCCCTGTCAGGACTGCAATGGCTATTAATTATTAAGGTCATTTATCTCTCTCTCTCCAAAAACAAGCAGCCTTCACCTCCTCCCCCACCAACATTTTCTATCAAGCCCTCAGCTGCCTTGCTGGCAGTTATTCAACTTGGAAAAACATAAAAGTTAAAACAAAAGGTTTGTCCAGAATTCAACCCCCCGTTCTCATGGCTTGCCACCTATGATAACCTACAACTTTTGTCTGTCCACCCCCAGTGTCTTCTTCCTTTGCAGCACAAACTCTCATCTCTGCCTACTGGCCAGGTTGTCAAGAATATGCACCCTGGTGTTTCAATCTAAACATTAACATTTTGCTGAACAACCAGACCATCCAGGTTCCTTTAGTAGCTTCTGTTTCATTTTCTTCCATACACACTAAGCAGGCTCTATAGCTCATTATAGTGTTAGCGGAACTAAATACCTCTGCTGCACTCAGCACTGGGATAGCAGGTTGCCCCTTTCTTAGGGCCTTAATCTTCTGCTTCCTGATATTAACATTTGGCCCATGTGTACCTATCTTCATATCCCGCTTTATCTCCCGAAGGCTACACTCCCTTGTCCCGGCAGCCACCCAGCAACACATCGATACCATCCTTCTCATCTGCCAAGTGCGGTACCAGTGCCTCCAGGGAAACAACTCTCAAGTCAAATGCCCACTGCTTCAAAACCCAAACCCTGATTACAGCACCCCTCTTCAGCAGGAAGCAGCCAGATAATCAACAACACCCCTCTTCCTCTTATACTAAAGTAGAAGGCAAGAATATTAGTCTAAGCTGCAGGATTTTGTAAGCTCTATTCTATTTTGCAGAGCTCAAAATGAAACATTCCACAGGAGTTCCGGCCATGAGAAACATCCCACGTAACCACCTGACCACAAGATGGATAAAGGCCCAACCAAACAAACATTCTTACCATATCTTGTTGGACAAAGGTCCAAGAAACACCATGGTGACATCCCACCATAAAAAGGGCCAAACCGGCTGATCATAAGAACATCTTATCAATATCCTGCTGGGCAGCAAGCCATACTGCCCAGGACCCTCCCACCCATAGCTGTAAGTATGCCAACCTGGATGTAGTGGTGTGCTCTGGCATTAAGTTGACCCTCATTTCTGCAGGTGTCTGCAGTATACCTGTGTGGCTGTTTGAGCCGCCCCCATCTGTGTATCTTTCACCTTCACCTTTCCTTCAAAACCTAACAATCTGAACTTGTCAACTTTTTTGTTGTTGTATTCACAGGGGTTCTTCGTTGTATTCCGTTTGGTGCTTGAAGTTGGTTGTTCCATGATTGTGTTTGGTTGTAGAATTTCTATACTAGGCTCTTCTAGGGTGCAGATTTCCACAGCTATATTGAAGCTTTCCAGTGGCGTGACCCAGAGCTCTTGCCCTGCCTATGGTGAGCAAGACGAAGCTACACCCTTGAGCTTTATTTGATCTTCCAAGCAATGTTGCACCCAGTGGTAGTCCTAGGGTGGCTTTGACCTCACAAAGTACCACCCCTGCCAACTCCCTGGGCTTGCGGGGGAACGGAAAAAAAGGATGTAGAGAAAACCATATGCTGTTGTTGTTTCAACATCCCCTGAAGAGGCATCACAAACAGATCTGACACTGCTCCTCATTTCTCCATGTTTAATGCTCATAGTTCACATGGAAGTGAGAGGATGATTCCTTCAAGCCCTTCCCCATAGTCATTCCTATTAAGTAATTCATTTTCTTGTCTTCCAGCCCTCATCATGTACTGGTATTTTGGATGTCTCACCTCAAATCCCTCCAAGCTAATGTGGCCCATTTATTTATTGGTGGAGATGTGAATTATCCCATTCTTCCCTCCTATGCACCCTGAAGACCATTAACTTTCAGGTTTCTTCCAGGCAAATTTCAATCCGTGTTCTTTTCTCCAATGTCCATGTAGTTCACTTAAGTTTCCTATTTCTAGTATGAAATCAGGGCCTTCAGTCTGCCAGAACTTCAGTGAATAAACATTTTTACTGGGTATCCTAGTCTTGTTTCAAATCAGGGGTGTATGTTCATCACAAATGTAGTATCCCAACATGGATTTTACCAGTGTGTAGGGTGGGGGAGGTATGGTTACACATGTGCTGGAAGTCATTCTGAGTTTGTCCATGCAGAATACTATCTAACACCAACACATACACCAGTGTGAGCATTGATAAATTTTGTAATGGAGATTGTGTCCGGGGGAAAAAAAAAACATTTAGCTGGAAGAGGAGAAGTAAAAGTATCTTTTGTCAAAGACTACATGAAATTCTGTGTAGAAAAGTCGGTCTAAAAAAAAAGGCTTCTACAATCGAGGTTAGCAAGATTGCAGGATAGGAGATCAACATTCAAATCAACTGTATGTTTACGTATTAGAAGTTATATATTAGAAATTCATATATTATAACAGCCAACGTTCCAGCCAATGGTAGTACTAGGGTGAACTAGTAGTTAATTTCAACAACTGGAATTTGAAATTAAGAACAGTACAATTTAAAATATCACAAAAAATATTAAAGGCCTAGGGATAAATCTGAACAAAGATGTAAATGACTTGTAAACTTAAAACTACAAAAAATTGCAAAGATAAATTAATGACATAAGGAAAAATCGAGATGTATACTTTCATTCTCAGAAGATTCAATATTGTAAGATGTCAGTTATTTCCAAATTAATCTGTCTATTCAACTAAATCCTAATAAAAATTCTAAAAAGGTTTCTTCATAGAAATTGACAGGATAATTATAATATTCATATGGAAATGTAAAGGGCCTAGAATAGCCAAAAGAAAAGTGTTGAATCTTAAAAAGCTCTGGATTGTATCAATGTCAATGTTCTAGTTTTGAAAGTGTAATGTGGTAGTGTACTGCAGATTTTACTATTGGGAGAGACTGGTTGAAGGATACATAAGGCCTCCATGTACATATCTTTGAAACTTCCTGTGAACTTATAATTGTTTCAAAATAAAAAGGTAAAAATACTTTAAAAGAAAGAAAGAGAAAGGGCCAAAGATAGAGAAGGCATGGCCCTAGATTTCTCTTACAGGTTGACACTTGTCCCATTCTCTATAGGAAGTCACAAAACTCAATAATGGAAACAAAGAGGAGTAGAACCTAGATTTTTGTTCCACTGCTCATCAAGCTCACATATCTTTATTTGATACACCATAAAATCAAGAAGTTCTAACAAAATACCCTGCAGACCTCCAAATACAACCAATTTATAGCATTCCCAGGAGTGCCATCTAAAATCTAAGAAACCAAAAGAACATTGTTATTAAGGTATACATTTTTCTTACTGAACCCCAGATGTTGTGTAGAGATTAACTATTTTATTTATTAAGTGCTCACAAGCTAACTTCTAAGGATTTAATTTATTTTGGACTCCTGCCTGCAATTAACAGTGAAAATATCACCCTGTCTTGTCATGTTACAAAAAACAAAAAACCAAAAGGCATACCACATCAAATAGGGTAGGTCAAAAACTGATTAAAATTGCTGAAAATAACAGCTTTCAATTATCATACTATCTTTTATAATTGTTTTTTAAATTTGTTTACCGAAAAGTGTTTTGATGGGTATATCACTATTCCTTTGTCATTTGTTTCAAGACATTTTTCAATTTCCTTCTTAATTTCTTCATAGACTCACTGGTCAATCAGTAGTACATTGTTTAATAAGTATATATAAATAAATACATAAATGGAAACGTAACAAAACCTATGGGATACAGCAAAAGGAGTTCTGATATGGCATAGATCTGTGTTCCCACCCAAATCTCATGTTGACATGAAATCCCCAGTATTGGAGGTGGGGCTCAGTGAAAGGCGATTGGGTCATAGGGGAGGTTTCTAATGGCTTAGCACCATCTGCCTAGTGCTGTTTTAGTGCTAGAGTTCTCCTAAGATCTGGTTTTTTGAATGTGTGCAGCACCTTCATCATCTCTCTTTCTCTTCCTCCTGCTCTGGCCACGTGAGATGTCTCTATACCGTTTTGCTTTCCACCATGATTGTAAGTTTCCTGAGGCCTTCCCAGAAGCTGAGCAGAGGTAGAAGCCACCATGTTTACTATACAGCCTGCAAAACCGTGAGTCAGTTAAACCTCTTTTCTTTATAAATTACCTAGTCTCAGATATTTTGTTATAGATGTGTGATACTTTCCAAAACTTACTATCTTTTTGATTTCTAGTTTTATTCTATTGTGGTCAGAGAAGATGCTTGATACTATTTCTTTAGTTTTGATTATTTTAAGACTTGTTTTTTGATCTATCTATCTGTATTAGTTTATTCTCATGCTGCTACAGTGACATACCCAAGACTAGATAATTTTTAAAGGAAAGAGGTTTAATTGACTCACATTTCCACATAGCTGGAGAGGCTTCAGAAAACTTATAATCATGGTGGAAGTCACCTTTTCACAGGGTGGCAGAAGAGGGAATGAGTGCCAAAAGAAGGGGGGAAGCCCCTTATAAAACCATCAGATCTCATGAGAACTTACTCACTATCATGAGAGCAGCATTGGGGGAAACCACCCCCATGACTCAGTTACCTCCCACTGAGTGCCAGCCATGACACATGGAAATTATTGGATTACAACTCAAGATGAGATTTAGGTGGGGACACAAAGCCAAACCATGTCACTACCATATCTTCTATCCTCGAGAATGATCCCTGTGGAAAGGAAAAGAATGTGTATTCTGTAGCCACTGGATGAAATGGCCTGGAAATATCTAATGGAGTCACTTGGTCTGTAATGCAGATTAAGGCCAATGTTTCTTTGTTGATTTTTTGTCTGGAAGTTTTGTCTAATGCTGAAAGTATTACAGGCTCCAGCTCTTATTGTATTGGGGCCTATCTCTCTCCTTAGTGCTAATAATGCTTGCTTTATATGTCTGGGTGTTCCAGTGTTGGATCTATGTATATTTAAAATATTATATCTTTTTGTTGAATTGACTCCTTCATCTTCTTTATATTTTCTTATAGGTTTTGTCTCAAAATATATTTTGTCTGATATAAATGTAGCTACTTTTGCTGTTTCTTGGTTTCCATTGGTATGAAATATTTTTTTCTGTTTCTTTATTTTCAATCTAAGTGTCTCTTTGTAAGATAAGTGTGTTTCTTGTAGGCAAAGGATCATTGGGCTTTATTTTTCTATCTATTCATCTACTCTATGTTTCTTGACTGGAGAGTTTAGTTCATTTACATCCAATGTTATTATTGATAAATAAAGACTTACTCCTTCTATTTTATTATTTGTTTTTTGCTTGTTTTATGGTATTCTCTTTTTTGTTTCCTTCCTGTCTTCCTTTAAATGAAAGATATTTTTGCTGGTGATATAATTCAGTTTGTTGTGTGTTTTTTGGTTTGAAGTTACCATTACGTTTGCAAATACTATTTTATAACCCGGTATTTCAGGCTTATAACAATTTTACTCTGTTTGCATAAGTAAACAAACAAGCAAAAAGAAAACTAATATAAACAGAATGCTTTAACTTTGTCCCTGGCTTTTTTTTTCTTTTTTTTTTTTTTAAATGGAGTTTTGCTATTGTTGCCTAGGCTGGAGTGCAACAGTGTGATCTTGGCTCACCGCAACCTCCACCTCCCAGGTTCAAGTGATTCTCGTGCCTCACCCTCCTGAGTAGCTGGGATTAAAGGCATGCACCAGAACGCCCAGCTAATTTTGTATTTTTAGTAGACACGGGGTTTCTCCATGTTGGTCAGGCCGGTCTCAAACTCCCAACCTCAGATAATCAACCCTCCTCAGCTTCTCAAAGTGCTGGGATTACAGGCATGAGCCACAGCACATGTCCTGTCCCCTGCTTTTTAACTTCTTGTTGTTTTTATCTATATCTTACTGTACAGGGTATGTCTTGAGAAATTGTAATCATTATCTTTGATTGGCTCTTCATTTAATCTTTCTACTGAGGAGTTTACATGATACAATGTTGTAATATTTTGTGAATTTCTGTGTACATATTATTACCAGTGAGTTTTGTACCTTCAGATGATTTCTTCTTGCTCATTAACATTCTTTTCTTTCTGCTTGAAGTATTTCCTTTAGCATTTCTTTTAGGACAGGTCATATTTTGATGAAATCTCTCAGGTTTTGTTGGTCTGAGTAAATTTTCATTTGTCCTTGATGTTTCAAGAATATTTTCATCACATACATTAATCCAGAGTAAAAGATTTTTCTTTCAGCACTTTAAATATTTAATTCCATTCTTTTCTGGCCTGTTAAGTTTCCACTGAAACATCTGCTGCCAGACGTATGGGAGTGCTTTTGCATGTTAATTGTTTCTTTTCTGTTGCTGATTTTAGGATTCTTTCTTTATTCTTGACCTTTGGGAATTTGATTATTAAGTTCCTTGAGGTATTCTTCTTTGGGTTATATCGGCTTGATGTTCTATAACCTTCTTATACTTGAATATTGATACATTTTTCTAGGTTTGAGAAATTGTAATCATTATTTTTGATTGGTTCTTCTCTGATCAAGTTCTCTGACATTATACACTTGAATAATATTTCTACCGATGTCTTTGTCTCCTGTTTAAGGCCAATTACTCTTAGGTGTGCCCTTTTGAGGCTACTTTGTGGATTTTGTTGGCATGCTTCATTGTTTTTCATTTTTTGACTTTGTCTCTTCTGACTGTATATTTTTAAATAGCCTCTCTTCAAGCTCACTCATTTATTTTGCTTGAACAATTCTGCTATTAAAATACTCTGACGTATTGTATAGTATGCCAACTGCATTTTTCAACTCCAAAATTTCTGCTTGGTTTGTTTTAATGATTTTAATCTCTGTGTTTAATTTGTCTGATAGAATACTTAATTCCTTCTCCATGTTATTTTGAATATTTTAACTTTCTTCAAAACTGCTATTTTGAGTTCTCTGTCTGAAATTTCACATATCTCTGCTTCTTCAGGACTGGTCACTGGTCGCTTATGTAGTTCATTTGGTGAGGTCATGTTTTCCTTGACACTTTTAGATGTTCTTCTGTATGTGGGCATTGAAGGGTTAGGTATTTGTTTTCGTCTTTTCAGTCTGGGCTTGCTTGTATCTTTCCTTCTTTGGAAGGCTTTCTAGATATTAGGTAGGACTTGGGTATTGCAATCTCAGCAGTTTCTGTTTTAGGGGGTACTCCAAGCCCAATAGCACTGTAGTTCTTTCAGACTGGTAAAGGTGCCACCTTGTTGGTCTTGGACAAGATTTGAAAAAATTCTCCAGATTACCCGGTACAGACTCTTGTTCTCTTCCCTTACTTTCTCCCAAACAGATGTAGTCTCTCTCTTGATTTTAAGCCACCTGGAGCTGGTGGTGAAGTGACACAGCACCTCTATGGCTACCTTCACTAGGACTGTGTTTGGTCAGACCTAAAGCCAACACAGCACTTGGTCTCACACAGGGCCTTGTGCTATAACCACTGCTTGGTTACTACCTATGTTTGCTCAAGTCTCTGTGGCTCTACAATTAGAAGGTGGCAAATGTGTCCTTTGCCTCAGACCAGGAAGATCACCCAGGCCTCAAGCAGGTCCAGAGCCTTCATTTGGGAGCCAGAAACTAGAGACAAAAACCTAAGAAGTATACCTGGTGTTCTATTGCACTGCAGCCAAGCTGGTACCTAACCCACACAATGTCACTCCTTCATGCTCTTCTTTCCCCTTTTCAGAGGTAGAGGAGTCTCATCCCGTGGCCACCACCACAGGCCCGTAGGGATTATTGCCAGACTATCACCAATGTTTTCTTAAGGCCTAAGGGTTTTTAAGTCAGCTTGGGGTGAATGCAGCCTGAGCTGGGACTCATTCTTTAGGGCATTGGGCTCCTCTCAGTTGCAGGACAGGTCTAGAAATGCCATCCAAGAGCCAAGTCCTGAAGTCAGTGATACCAAGGCCCTGCTTGACACTCTACCCACCTGTGGCCGTGCTGGTACCCAAAGTGCAAGAAAAAGTACGCTTTACTTTTCCTTCTGCTTTTCTCAAGCACAAGGATTCTTACCCCATAGTCACCACAGCTGGAAATGTGCTGAATCTTACCAAAATCCAGCAAGTCTCGGAGTCTTATCCAAATCCCTCTATGTAGTACCTGGGTATTACATGGATATCACTGCTGGTTATTCAAGGCCCAAAGGCTATTCAGGTAGCAGGTGATGAATCCTGCCAGGGCTAGGTCCTTCCCTTCATGGTAGTGGATTCCTACCTGGTCCAGAGTGTGTCCAGAAATGTCATCTGGGAGCTAAGCCCTGTATAGAAGATCTCATGACTCTGAATGTTGCCCCATTCTGCTTTGACTGAACTGATATCCAGAATGCAAGACAAAGCCCTCTCCACTCTTTTTTCTCCTCTCTTCATGCAGAAGAAAAGAATATATTTTGAAGCTATGAGATGTGAAGCCTATTAGTATATAGGGGGAGATCCCAGCACTGCCTTAGCCAGTCCAGCTAGTGTCTTAGTAGATCAGGTGCCCCACATAGTCCACTGTCTCTGGGCCTAGTTCAGCACAAGGATTTGACTAAGATTTGTAGTTGTTATGGCCTAGACTGCCTTTAATGTTTACTTAGGGACAAGAAGCCCTTTAGCTCATGGTTGCAGGGTTTAAAGAGCTCAATTTTCCACTGCTGGGATCAGTAATTCTTCTATGGCTAAGGCTGGTTTAATTGTTCTCTCCATGGTTGGGTGTTGAGTTCGGTCTGTTGTTTTTTTTTGCTACAATAGGGCAGTAATAAGTTCAATGCCTCACAGTTGCTGTGCTCTCCCTCTCCCCAGTGCACAGAAATGCTCTATGCACCATGCTGATCCTGCTGGGGTGTTGGTGGTGGTGGCATTTGTAAGTCAAGGCTATTTTTCCTACCTCTTTCCATGATAATAAAGTTAAAACCAGGTACTGTGAGTAGTCTCTTGATTTGCGGTTCTTATAATTTTTTAAATGTAGATATTTGTTACATTGATGTCCTTACGGGGCAATGGATGAACCTTCTATTCTGCTATCTTGCTGCACTCTAAGACCTCGTCTCTCGACTTAATCTACATCCATTCATTGCCTTAAAAGGCTGATCTTGATGCACTACATAATAGGGTTCCCTTGCTCTCTGGCTTCCAGTTGGGTTTTACAAAGGGAATCCATAGCAGAAAATATAAAAAAAAGTAGAAAATTGTATTAGAATATTGGTTTCTTGGTTATTTTTATCTGAGGCCTCTCACCTTATTATAATTTTTGATCAATGTCTTTTTTTCCTCTCATTTTGACCTTCTGTTCATGACAGTTTCCTTCTGGGTACTGGTGACCACCATTCCCTTTTCTTATCTTTTTAGGCCTAGAGGAAGTAACACTCACTGTCGTTATCACCGGGTCACTTCACTCTCCTTTACCATTTGCCTATTCTCCATTCACAATTTTGTAAATAATCTATTTTAAAATAAACCTTTTCAAATTATCTAGACTTGAATATACCATCTGTAAACTGATGGGACCCTGATAGACACCACTCTCATCAAGGAAACTTCAGATGAGAATCTATAGTAATATGAAATGCCTGAAGAACCCATGAAATCACCCTGCCAGAAAGGCAGCCTCACATCCAGAGAATGGTAAAGTTAGACAACCAGGATAATATTAGTCATGCGGACACATCTCTACCTCCATTACTTCTCCTTCATCTCCTTGCTCCAATTCTGAGGATATAAACCTTTGTTTAAAAAATGATAGAAAAAGAATAGAAACAAAAGGTGAGAAAGGCACATACCCTGTCTTAATCTGATTTGTGTTGCAATAAAATAATACCACACACTGGATACTTTAAAAACAAAAAAACCTTATTTGGCTCATGGTTCTGGAGGCTGGGAAGCCCGAGGTCATGGGACCGCCTCTGGTGAGGTCCTTCTTGATGCACCATAACATGGCGGTAGGCATCACATGGCAAGAGGATATATGTGAGACAGCAAAAGATCTAACTCACAGTCTCAAGCCCTTTTATAATCTGCATTAATCCATTCACGGAGGTTCCACCCTCATGACCCTAAACATCTTCCATTAGGCTCCACCTTCCAACATGATTGCATTGGGGATTAAGTTTCCAACACATGCTTTTTGGGGGGCATATTCAAACCAGAGTGTAACCCCTTTCAATGACTTTAGGGAAAAGATGGAGCTTTAACTTTATATTAAATTTGGAGTTTTATTTATTACATGGGGCTAGTTATTTTAATGTATTCCCAGAGAACCTTATATTACATAAGAATTATTCAAAAAGCTGTGAGGCTTATGCAAGTTCTTTTTAGAGATAGGAGAAGAACTAGCTAAATTTAATAATTATGATAGTTATAAGGGTTCAATTACAACAAAAATAAAATTAAATAAATAAATAAATGTGCTTTATGATTACATTGTACTTATTCAGGGTGATAGCTCCATAAAGCTTTACCTGCTTCTAAAATGAGATAGAAGTTTCAAATCCTCTTTTGACTGTAATACCATGCTTTTTGTTCTTTTAACAAAGTGTTAACAATACTAAACCTCTCTGCTGCTTACTAGATGAAAATACTTCAGACTGCCAAGCAGTTATTATTTCTAAGACTGGTATAATACATTTTAAGTAACATAAACAAGGTTTTCTTATCATGATAATTCGCTTCCATTGTTGGAGATAGACTGAGCCACAAAGACTTGATGATAGTTGTCCTAATTGTATTCCTAGGCCAGAAATAATTTGCATATAACTACGCCAGTGGTTTCCCCAAGGTTGCAGCACTGAGGTGCATGTACAGAGCATATGAGAGATAAGCCAAAATCAAGATTAAGAAAACTATACTTCATACCACATTGTAGGAGTAAAGTAAGAATTGTATAGAAGAAAGAATTGTGAAATTGGCTGCTGGAGATTTCAACCTGGAAAAGTGTACAATGTGAATCTGGTTAGATGGTTCACGAATGTGTGTTATGAATACACAGAAGCATCATCTTTTACATGAAGTGCTTACTAACTGTGGCAGAAAAAAGTGCCAAAAGGAGCCACTGATTAATAAATAGCATGAGATACTGTTTGCAGACTAACATGGTCAATAACATTCTTTCATACACAATATATGAATTACTTTTTTTCTCATGCAAATATGAATTCGAATAATCATTGATTTCTTTGTTTAATCATTTATATCTTTTAGCCTGACATATTCCTCAGAGTCATCAAGGCAGCTGGCTTCACAGTTTTCTATATGCCACAGTCTGTCTGAGCTGCAGACCTCTTTGGGGATGAAGAATAAGCAGACATTCTTCATTAGAAGACAGGTAAGTACTGCTGAGATCCTTGATTCATGATTATAGTTAATATAATTGGTTAGTTTGAAGTTGCTGAGGTAAAATAATGTTATACACATGTGTCGGTGATTCTTTAAAGGCTTTTTAACTTAGTTCCTCTGTATTTATTCCTGATATTTAAACATATTTATTGCAAGAGTCTTGTATGGTTTTGAATTATTCCATATTCTCTGTATCCCAATCTCTGGCCACTATTGATTGATCCTCTTGCTGTTGCTTATCCTGAGTCAATTTCACGTAAAATAGGAATTTGAATTAACTGATTTTTTAATCATACATTTTACAAACATGGGCATCCAGTACACAGCACGGCCTTAAGGCATCAACAATAATTCTCAAGGTAGTTGCTCAGGTATACTGAAAAATCAAACAATTAACAAATACACTCATGCAAACTTCCATGTTCTTCCATACATATGTACTTCTAATTGAAAAGTGTGTAATATTTTATTTATATTGGTTTTTAATTAAAATTTATGTCATTTTTCTTTATTAATTCCACTCATATTTATTATGTAGCTTAATTATTAGCAGTTAGTATACCCACTGGTACATAAGAAATAGGACTACAGAGCTAATTTTATCTTTACTGAAAATCAAATACATACATACACATACAAAGTAAATACATATACGTATCAAGTATATAGATACATAGATGTATTTTAATCAATTTTATTGAGACATAATTTTCATAAAATCAATCTGCCAAATTCACGTGTACAATTCAATGAGTATTGACATATGTATACAGTCATGTTACCACCATCACAATAAAGATATATATTCTATTTCCATTTTTCTCCAAAGTTTCTTCTGACATTTTGTAGTCATTTTCCTCCCAATTTTTTTGCCCTAGTAACCATTGATCTGCTTTCTATAACTATAGGTTTGTGTTTTCTACAGTTTTATATAAATTAAGTTGTACAGCAGGTAGAGTGCTGTGTCTGGCTTCTTATTATATTACTTATTATATTGTTTTCAATATTCATTCATATGGCTGCATATATTAGTAATTCATTTTTTCTCATTTCTGAATTCTACTACATGGCATGAAATAGAAAAATGATTTATGTAATCATTAAGTGGTAAAGATTTGGCTTTTTCTAGCCTGTGGTTTGCCTGTTAATTTTTTACCAGTTTCTTTTGAATAAGAAGTTTTTTAATTTGAATGAAGTCCAATATACCATTTTTTAAGATTTTTGGTTTTTTTATTACTTTGTATAACCTTCAAGGACTATTTGTCTTAATTAAGGTCATAATGATTATTCTTATATTTTTCCTAAACATTTTATAGTTCTAATTCTTATCTAATTCTTATGTTTAATTCAATGATACATTTTAATTTAATTTTATAGGTGGCTTAAGATATGCATACACACATATATAGTATGTATATGTGTGTATGTATATGCAATTTTGTATACATACACAGATGGATATATGCCTATATATGTGTGCGTATATATATATACACACATACGCATGTATATATATACATGTATATATATATACATACGCACACATATATAGGCATATATCCATCTGTGTATGTATACAAAATTGTATATACATACATATGCACACATATATAGGCATATATCCATTTGTGTATATGTACATGTATGTGTATACATATATGTATGTATGTATATACATACGCACACATATATAGGCATATATCCATCTCTCTCTCTCTCCACATACACACACACACACACACACACACACACACACACATATGCATACAGATATCCAATTTCCAGCTACTTTTTCTGAAAAAAAAAACCCATTTAGTTATATTAGCCACTTTATTGAAAATAAATTGACCATACATGTTTAGTTCTAGATCTGAAACCTTTTGTCCTTTCCCTTGATAGATTAATAGTCTATCTGTTTGCTGACGCTACATTATTTGCATTACTGCAGTTTTTACGGTAGATTGTGAAATCCGATGAGTTCTCCAACTTCATTTTTCATTTTTTGTCGTTCTAGATATTTCATATTTCCACAATTATTTTTATAATTAACCTCTCAAATTATACAAAAAAGCCAACTGGGATTCTGTTTAGGTCAAATTGTAGATTAGCTGACATTAGAGACAACATCTAAATGGTAAAATAGAGAAAGTGAGTCCTTGGTAGTTGCTAAAGGATGTGAGAAGAAGGTAGATTTGCAAATGTACAGCGTTTTATATGGAAGAACATATAGATGATGAAGAATGCCCTGGGCAAAGTAGGCTCCGTAAAGAACCTAATTAGGGATGCAGGGAGTTGCCGGTTTAGTTCTGATGGTCTTTCCCTCTGAGGTGAATGTCAAGTGCTAATAGCGGTTTCCTTCTCATAGGCAATAGAGAATTGTAAGGCAGGTATGTCTGTTTCATAGTGATTTTATAAATGTGGGTTAGAGTAAGAGCCTTACCTGCTTTACCTGAAGTATGCACAGCTCTATGGGCTTCAATTAAATTCTGCCTGTCTTTCAAGATAAATAACCTAACCCCATGGTAATAGCTAAGGAAATATTATTCCAAACCTTGATTTGCAATCACTGTGGGTTAGATGGTGGCTGAAGGAAGCATTATATTTCCCAATCAGGCACTTTATCTTGGCTTGGATCTTTATAATACTGCATGTCTCCAGGTAACTACAGCTTTCAGAAGTTGTCAGAGCCATAGACTGTACTTTTTTAAACATGGAGGGGAAGGGCATCATGCTGTAACTGTAGAACTAGCTATAACTTTGCTTAACTGTGGTATAAAAGTGGGAATTTGGGGATAAAAAATATATATATCACCACACACTTCTCCAAATTAAAAGAATGAACACTCAGAGGGTCAAGTTGTCATTGTTGCTGTACCCTAGTGAGTCACACTTTATCCATTCAAGAATTGGGATCAAATAAGATTTTTTTCAGGCTACCTTGGGCTAAATATTATAGTATGTATAATAAAACATTGATTTCCTGTTGGACACAGGTGGCGGAGTGTAATATAAAACTAAAATACATGAGATTCTACCAGGAGTTTTGTGGTTTCTTAAATTGATGAGTCCTGTGGAGGTGTTTTAAAGTAAAGGAATTCTTTCCTTTCCTTCAACAGAAAGTCTAGGTGCCTCCAGATAGAGACAGGTTTTGAACTTGACCTTAGAATTTCAGAGTGTCTTTATTTCAAATAATATAGTCCTGATCAACATGTACAATCTGTAAACATCTCTGTAAGGAGAAAGTAAGTTGATTCTAGGATGGGCTGAATTATGCCAGCCTGTGCCTTGGTAATCTGGCCAATGACATGCTGAGAAGCCAGGAAAAAAGTTGAAGCAGATTGCTTATTTTCATTATCAAAAATATGGTAGGTAGGTCAGAGATCTCACTGAAAGTGCCTACCTTAATCATGCCCAGGGAGTCAGGAGCTGAAAATTGAGATGATACCAAAAACAACACTACTAGCATCACTGTGATTTATTACCAACTGAAAGTTTAAAATTTATTGGCATAATCAAATTCAAATTGGAGTTTGATTTCAATCACGCTAGACTGTAAGGAGCAATTGCTCCTTGATATGAGTTGGTGGTAATTAGAGGCAGATAAATGATTAAAGGGCCAAATGCTGCATATCTAGAGCATGATTTGGGACTAACTGACAATTTCTGCAGGTCCTCCTGGGACTGAACAGTCATCTAACCTAAACTCTACTTTAATCATTGGATTTGTTAAGAAAGAAACATTTGGATACACTTTGCAAGCTAATATAACGATCCCAGGTTATTGGTGGCCCTTGTCATTCTAAATGACTATCAGTGGTATTCTTTTGTACAATGAATCCAATTTGTTAAAAACTCAGAAGTGCAAAACTGAAACTGTTGGGTTGTAGAAATTTTTAAAATAATGTATCCCAAGCTTCAGTAATCTGTGAAACCTTCCATCATTTTTTGCCTGTGCACTTTAATAGTCTCAAAATAGCATGCTATACTAACAGGTTGGCCTTATTTAAGACAAAATCCATGTTTTAATGGGTAAAATAGTTCATTCCTAAGCAGACTCTTAGGCCAAGAAATACTATTTGTAAAAAAATATTCAAAAATTTTACTGCTAGGAAGACCTTATAAAAAGGTATTTTTTTCTTATTTTTCATTAATTCATTCATTTGTTGTTTTATAATAAGAGTTACTAGTCACAAAATATTTACTACATGTTAAGCTTTGTGATGTTTTATGTTTAACCTTTACAATTTTGTGAAAATATTATTATTATTGGTATTGTAATATGTGAAGAGACTCAGTTTCAAAGAGGTAAAGGAATTTTCCCAAGGTCACAGAACTAGTAAGTAGCAGAAACATTTAAATGTTGTGCTGTATAATGATAATTACGTCTTTATGATAACTAAGACTTAGTTCTTGGTGTTGAAGATCTGTGACATTGCATACCTCCTACTCTTAAGGCCTTACATGAAGAAATAGAGCTTTATTAAATGCAGCATTTCTCTACCAGTCTTTCTGATGGGTTAGGCTGTTGGGGGCCAGGGAGCAAGAGAGCTGAAGGAGGAGAGTTAGGTAGGGTTATTAATTCCCCTGGACATCCTCTTACTGAACATCATCTTGAATTAGCTGTATTCAAAACCAAACGTCATTTTGCCCCTCCAAGATAATAATACAAGACTTTCTATTTTCCAGCTATGGAAATTGCTCCCTTTCTTCACTAATGCATCCTCCTTCAATGCTCCTGTGTGCCTACAGGAGGTTTGAATTGCAAGTCATATTCAACATGTCAGTTAATGGCCCTTTGGGATGATTGTCTCAATTTGAGTCTGCTATCTTTTCTCTATTAAAACCTTCCCACTATTCCTTACCTTTTTTGCCTGTGACATAGGTTGCACACTTACTATAAATGGAACTGTAATATTGTGTTGCACATAACTTTAAGGACCACAGGAACCCGCAAAGCAATGTCCAGTGTGAGAAGCTGCCTGCAAACTTCTAGCTCCTTCGACATCAAATTATTGCCATTTCTTTCCAACATTGCTAATTTCAAGAGTTCCTGTAAATAATCTGAGGATTCTGCTTCTCTCTTCATAGGTGGTGTGATGGTTAATATTGAGTGTCAACATGATTAGATTGAAGGATGCAAAATACTTTTCCTGGGTGTGTCTGCGAGGACATTGCCAAAGGAGATTAACATTTGAGTCAGTGGACTGGGAGAGGCAGACCCATCCTCCACCATAGGGGTGGGCAGCATCTAATCATCTACTACCTGCATAGCTAGAATAAAGCAGGCTGAAGAAATCGGAAAGTCTTAACTTGCTGAGTCTTCCAGCCTTTATCTTTCTTCCATGCTAGATGTGTCCTGTGCTCAAACATCAGACTCCAAGTTCTTCAGCTTTTAGTCTCTTGGATTTACACAAATGATTTGCTAGGGGTTCTCAGACCTTCAGCCACAGACTAAAGACTGCACTGCCAGCTTCCCTACTTTTGAGGTTTTGGGACTCAGATTGGCTTCCTTGCTCCTTAGCTTACAGACAGCCTATTGTGGGACCTCACCTGGTGATCGTGTGAGTCAATAATCCTTAATAAACTCACTTATATATACATACATCTATCCTATTAGTTCTGTCTCTCCAGAGAACCCTGAATAATATAGGTGGTTAAGTACAAAGACTAATTGTATGTTCCTCTTTTTCTGTTGCATCACCCCAATGTATAAGATAGGTTTTATGGGGGAGGGGGGATTCCCTCAGCAGGATGTGCTTGCTTCTCTATTGAGAGCAAACAGAAGATTGACATTACATGCAATTCCATTGTGAGTAGATGAATTGTAAACCCCAAGACAGTCTCTATCCTGCTTTCACCTCTCCATCCCCATCATATGAAGAAATAAGTATATGAGAAATGAAAATAGAGAGGCCTTATCCCTGCTCCTTTCCCCTTGACCCTTTCTCACAGTGAGGGCACTAAGTATGCTAGCAGATATGGCACAAACCCTATCCTTTGACTCTCTTGGGCATGTATAAAAGCCTTAGAGTATCATTCATGATATAGAGACAACAGTGCTAATTGAGGTAAGATGTGGAACTTTTAGGTTTTGTAAATTCCATCCCTTTGCCAGAAGAAGCAGGATGAGAAGCACTCATTACTCTCCAAACTTCATGATCCTTGTCTCTACCTAGTCACATGCATTTCTCCTGTTCATGTGACTAGAGAAATGATTCCTTTTATCTGTACATAAGGATATACAATGACAACTTTTACTATGGTCATTTTGTTACTGGTTATGCTGCTAGCTCAGTTCTACACCTTGGTTTGCTTTTTGTCATCCTATCTTCAGCTTCACTTCAACCATGGGATGCCTGTAATTATCAGCTTTTCACCTTGCCCTCTTTTGTATCATTAATTTTCTCCCACTTGTTGTATCTATTCACATGAGATCACATTCACCTGAGAATTCATTTTTTCTACAGAAAATCCTGCTTTAAGAATTGATGAAGCTGCTTTGAATTTGAAATTTATAGAGCCGGTTTGAATTGCAAGTCATATTCAACATGTCAGTTAATCTCTCCAGACCTTATTTAAGTTTCTTCATAGGTAATATAGGGGTTAATAACACTTTTCTCAGAGACAGTAAGATAAATCTGAAAAGCAACACACAAGTATAAAGGGATTACTATTTTTCTATTCTCATTATTGCAACCTTATCCAATAACATATCATTTGTTTTTAGGTAATTGATTTGTTATGTATCAGTCTCTTTAACTAGGTTGTTGCTGTCATTAGGACAAAAACTGTGTTAACTTCAGTTCACCAGTCTACCCATCATGTAACCAGGGAATAGATCCAGGTCAAGTGCTGCCTAAGTATTTGAATTAAACAAAAATTGCGAAGGACAGAAATTGCATTTTCATAGTAAACAGCACAGTATTGTATTTCATATTTGTACTTGATGTCAAGTAGTACTTGAGAAAACACAGCCTCGGTTCATTCTTACTCAATGACCTTTCTTTTTCTTTAGGGACATTTCATAAATACCCTGGTAACTGAGCTCAGGAGATAGGCAGAAAAAGGCATGAATCTGTGTAAAACTGCTTGCAGAAAGAAAGATAGTAATAATAGGCTCCATCCCTTTAACTGGCCATATCCATATCAGTGGATAGAAATGCATCAGAGAAGAAATATCTACACTATCCCTCCTACAACTAAGCTACTATGCTTAGAAAATTCAATCTTGCAGTCTAAACCTGCAGGTGATTTTTGTATGGCCTCTTAAGATATACTTATCTAGAAATTAACTGTTGTACTGATTCCTGCAGCTTGACAGGTAAGATTGCAGTAGAGGACAAATAGAGGACAATGGCACCAGCTTTCCTCTATTACACACACTATTAAAATAAATGGAGTCAGAATTCTGGTGCAAAATGCTCACTGATATGATTTTACCAGCAAGAAAATATCAGATAAAAGAGAGTGAATGTCAAACGTGTTAATGCCAGGCTGCAAATATTTTTGTCATAAAAATAACAAGACTCATGCTTTATATTTCATGTAATGCGTTACACTGTTTTACGTACATGGCATTTTTTTGTTCATCTCTCTGCCTCCATATACCACTCCACTGAGTATTTCTCTTAAGTTTAGTTGCTTCACTGACTTTGTCAAATGAATAGCTTGTTAATAATGAGGTTTCAATGAGAGTATCCATAATGTGAGCCAATAGTGCTTGCCACATAGTAAGCATTTGATACATCTTTATTCAATGAAGGAGCAGTGATGCACAGGGCTTTTTCCAAGGCAAACTGCTTCAGAAACTGCTTTTCTAGCACCCAAACTCATTGATCTATCATAGGCAGACTCACACTAATCAAAGTCACAGGTAATGTGGTCTAAACAGAATGCCAATTGATTTCTTTATCATTGTATATGACAGCCTCAAAGGGAAAAGCTCTTCTTTCTTTTAGTTAACACTTACTTTAGGAGCACCAATGGGAGAAGTTAAATCAAATTCACAAGGTTTATTGGTGAGTATGGCATCAGAATGAGGGGAGTAGCTAAATAGCTACATCAGATATGAGCCTGCCACCACAATATAAATACAGTTAACATTGGTAGATTTCCCGGACCTGTCTCCTAGACCGGGCTTAAATGGGTACCGAGAATTTTTCTTTGATAACTGTATTAGTAATCTATTGCTGCACAACACATTATACAAACTTAATATCTCAAAACACACACTTATGAATTAATCATTTCCACGAGTTAAGAGTCTAAGCATGTCTTAAATGGGACTTCTGATCAGGGTCTCACCTGGGCTGTGTTCATTTCTAAAACTTGGGGTCCTCTTCAAAGGTCATGCCATTGTGGTAAATTCAGTTTCTTGAAGTTGTAAAAGTGAGCTCCCCTTTTCTTACTGACTCTGAGCAGAAGGCTGTTCTTAGCCCCTAGAAATTTCACATAGTCCCTTACCATGTGACTTGCTTATAGGCCCTCGCACATGGTAGCCTTTTTTTTCAAGGCCAGGAGAAGGCCTTCTCCTCCAATCTGCTAAGACAGAGTCCTATACAAGGTAGCCATTATAGGAATGACTAGCCCATCACTTTTGACATATAACTTAATTGAGTTATGTGATTATCCCTTCATATCCACACGCCCCACCCACACGCAAAGGGTGGTGATTATACAGGGTGCCTGCACCAGTTAACAAGAATTTTGGAGACCAAGTTAATATCCTTTCAACCACAGTCACTCTCCTCATTTTATGTGGTGTATGTTAATGCAGTGGTTCTTTCTTCTCACTGCAGAGTATAAATATATGAAGTTTTTTCAAATACAGATGCTTAGATTTTATCCTTAAAATTCAGATTCAGTGCATGCAGCAGCAGGACTAACACACTTACAACTTTAAGCCTTATGTAGGTGATCCTGATGAGGAAATCACTTGAGCTCCTGTTCAGATTCTGAAAGCAGATCCATATGCATCTGAATCCTGATTTGAAGTTCATAATTTACTAGCTGTGTGACCTTTACAAACTCACTTAATTGCTCTAAACCTTGGTTGCCTCATGTGTAAAATGAGGCTGATAAAAAGAATAACTTAATCTCTAGTTGTCTCACATATAGACTTAATTAAGCCTATGCATGGAACATAATTAGCATATATGCCTGGCACATAGCAGGTGTTCAATTAACGTAGCTATAATTATTTGATTTTATGGCCGATACACTTTCCTTCTGACGGACAGTGAAAGCTGACAAGCCTGTATTCATTACCCATTTTGTTTCTTTAGTGTGTCTCTGTAGACTACCAAGCTCTCCTATCATAGGATATTTTAGAGTTTTATAGTTTAACTCCTACACTGTAATCTCACATCCAAGTCCTGAATATGGAAGCAGGGAGTAGGCAAATAATTTTTGCCTTCAATTCTTGAGTATAGTAAGATCTGCCATTACAATGATTTGCCAACACCTGGCAGCTCAAAAACCTCTAGCTGTTTTTTACCTATTTGTTCACAATATACAGACCTTAATTGTTATTTTTTATTCAAGCCTAGAATGACAGTAGAAATTTGTTGTGTGGAGAGTAGAAGTAATTTCTCCCAACACACTAATTGATTTTATATCTAATGTCACACTGTCTCAAGATTGGCAGCCAAAAGAAAAAGTGGCCTGACTTACCAATCCTATAAAATCTTGCTATATTTAATTACCCAAAAAGTTGTTCACTCAGATCAACATTCTGCCCAAATACAAGGCAAAAGATTTTCACTCAGTGAAAGTCAATTCTTAAACACTTAACAAAATATAAAGTCTGTCTGAAGGCATTTCTTAACAGTGGTATTCCCTGTTGTGGAGACTCAAATACTAACTGACTGATAGACTTTTTGGCTGTGACTAAATCCCATACTTCAAAAAAGAAAAGATACATATATGTATATATCTCAGTGCCTAATTGGCTGGAATTTAGGAATCTTGCAACAGACGTTGTAAGTGTGAGAGGTAAATCAGCATAATGGAAATAGCACTGTAGTAGATATCATGTGTCTGAGACCTGTGTCCTGGTTTCAGCTTGACTATCTTCACATTATCTTCTAGCTGGTTTAAATAAGGGCAAATTTCTTAACCTTTCAGAACTTCAGTTTCTTGTTCTGTAATATAGGGAAATGCTTCCTGCCCAAGTGATTCAGAAGATTATTGTGAAACTAAAATGACAGCAGGTCTGCAAAGTTCTTTGTGGACTGTAACATACTATGTAAATGTTGTTACTGATGATGATAACTGAAAAGGATTACAACAATCCCGATGATTTTAACATTTCAATACGTGATCAGCGCCATACAGCTGAATTATTTCCATCAAGCCAAAGAGATGATAGAGGAACCTGAGGTTTTCACTTATGCACATCACAATAAGCATATGCTTCCATTGTTCAACCATGTCTGACTCTGAACATGAGAATTTTCCATCATGTAGGAAGAACTGTGAGGTGATAGCTTTGAGGTTGGTAGAACTTTTGATGTGCCGCTCCTGTGGCAGAGTGAATATTATGTGTTCATCAGTTTTTTCTTTTGTTCCTGAGGACACAGGAAGATAACACTATCCAGAATTCCCTTCTTTTCAGTTCTTAAATCTAGAAGTTACCATGTTACCGAGTTTTGGGCAATGGAATGTATAGGTACTGTACTCCACCTTCCATTTCTGACTTCTGAAATTCTCTGTAGGATCGTCTACAGTGTGCTCTCCAGCACTTCCTTCTCTGCTTGTGATTGGAAGTAGAGAACTCTGACATGGATAAGTGGTGCCCACTAGGAACAGCTTTGGATTTGTACTGGGGGGAGATAGATATTAGTTATATTAAGACACAGATTTTAGGTTTATTACACTGCCTAATATTTATTGCCCTGATTGACATAAATCCTCAAACTTTACAGCTGTGCTATATTTTTGTTGTCCTATTTTTGACAACTATTCAGACTGATACTTGGTTAATAATATTTTTTACACAGTAAATTCCAAGGTTAATTTGGCTTCTGGAAAAATACAGCTCATATTATCTATTAATGGTGTTTAATCATGGCACATTCCCAGAAAGCAGAAAAACATAGAACTTCAAGGGTGGAAATTTATAGTCATCAAGTCATTCATCTCCCCTCAACACACACACACACAAACACACACACACACACACACACACACCAGTTTCATGGTGTAGCTGCCACTATCATGCCAAAAAGAATAAGACTGCCTAACAAATGGTGCAAAAGGACTTTCATTGATACAATAAGATTCATAACCACTGTCTGTTCAGGTGGCAGAGGTAGTTTCATCTATTGTGTGACATTGAACAAATCTCTGAGCTTCAGTTACTGATTTTTAAAACGAAAGTCTTGTTTTCCTCAAAGATGATTATGAAGGTAAAATGAGATGACGTGTATAGGAATAGAAAATTATAAATGCACATATCCATGTGCATTTCCAAGTCCTGGGTATGTGCATTTATAATTTTAATTATTAACCAATAATTAAAGTATTTTAATTATTAACCAGTTAGTTGTCTTTATGTGATATCATGTAAGTTTGTTTAGATTCATGGTCAAAAGTGGTTTCAATTCTATAATGCAGACATCAACTTATATAATGAACCATTCCCTTTTGTTCATTGAAATTTGGACAAATCAGAAACAGACATGGGCTAAGCAAAATCAGAATAAAATATCCAAAGCAAGCAAATAGATTTACTACCAAACAAGGAAGTTGTATAGTATTGTGGATAAAGAATAGACTCTGAATTCAGAATGCTTTGGTTTTATCTATAGCATCACTTCTTAATTGCTGTGTGACTTTAGACAAGTTATTTCTCCTCTCTGTACCAATTTTCTCATATACATTGCAGCACTATTTACAATAGGAAAGACCTGGAACCAACCCGAATTCCCATGGATGATAGACTGGACAAGGAAAATGTGGCACATATACACCATGGAATACTATGCAACCATAAAAAACGATGAGATTGTGTCCTTTATAGGGACATGGATGAAGCTGGAAACCATCATTCTCAGCAAACTGACACAAGAACAGAAAATTAAACACTCCATGTTCTCACTCATAGTCGGGTGTTGAACAAGGAGAACACATGGACACAGGGAGGGGAGCATCACACACTGGGGTCTGTTCGGGGGGTCAGGGGAGGGACAGTGGGGGCTGGGGAGGTTGGGGAGGGATAACATAGGGAGAAATGCCAGATATATGTGATGGAGGGATGGACGCAGCAAACCACACATGTATGCACCTATGCAACAATCCTACATGATCTGCACATGCACTCCAGAACATAAAGTACAATAAAAATAAAAAAATAAAAAAATAATAGTTTTCATCTCATAACGTTGTTGTGAGGGTTAAATTTGTTGAAATATATAAAGTGCTTAGAATATATCTGGCACACACTAAATATGTGTTACAGGATAGCATAGCAAATTATGTTATATTTAGGTTGGGTTTACTCTTCTCCATGCTTCAAATTTGGACTAAAAACGGCTGGCCATATTAGTGTATAACTTGCTCTGTTTATCATGACGTGAGGCACTCCTTCTTACGTTACCATTTAATTTTTATTGACTTTACAGGAGGTAGAATTCAACACAGTTCTTCAATCTATGCCATAATTCTCACTGACCTTAATAAACTGAGATGGCTTCACACTGCAAAAGGATTCTAAAGATGTCTGTATACCACTGTACTATCGTAGCTATTGACATCCCCCTGAAGCACATACACTGAAAGCAGTTTTCCCCATATAACACCTCCTGTCACCTGCAAAGCATTCATGTTTGAGTCCAAAAAAACATGTGTTGCTACTGCCTCTGCATCTGGCACACACCGAGTGCCCTCCTCTATCTTTACAGACATCTTCAGTCATGTATTTAAGAATTCATAGAGCAAAGATGTCATAAATATACACAAGTCACTACATGTTCTCTTTTAAATGGCCTTGTAATAATGACCTTTATTCAGTTCTCATAATATAGAGAAAAATGAAGACAGTAGAAGTGATTTATATTCCTAACATGATAACAGTAAAAAGAGAAAAGGGTAGATATTGAATATCTTATGTTACAAAGAGAAAAATGATTTTCAAGGAAGAAAGACCATTTTCATTCTGCAGTTATAAATCTATTTTAGAATGGATGGATATGGATAGCTGAATAATGTCACCCCCCAAAATAATGTTCACCTCCTAACCCCTAGAACCTGTAAATGTTACCTCGTATGGCCACAGTTGCTTTACAAATGTGATTAAGTTAAGGATTTTGTAATGAGGAGATTGTCCTGGATTATCCAGGTAGTGAGCCAGGTCTCAACACAAATGTCATTATTAGAACACTGGAAAGTCAGAGAAGGAAACATAGTGAGGAAAGTAAACCTTGGAGTAATGGAGCCACAAGTCAAGGAATGCTGGCAGCTTCCACGCCCTGAAAGTGACAAGAAACAGATTCTCCTGTGGTGCCCTTAGAAAGAACTTGCCCTATCTAATACATTTATTCAGCCCTGTGAGGCTTATATCCAACTCGTGACCTCTAGGACTATAAGAGAACAAACTTGTTGTTTAAATCACTAAGCATGTGGTCATCCATTACAGTAACAACAGAAAAAGAAATACAACAAGTAACAGCTAAATGAAAACAATATACAATGCAAAAATAAAGGAAAAGAGCAATATTTGTCTACAAAAAAATGTCCATATCCTCAATTTCCAACTTATCCACTACCATTCTCTGTTAAACCACTTCATTCACATGGTAACCCATACCACTCCCCTAAAGTAGCTCTTATCAAGGTGAGCAATAATTTATACCTTTCCAATACCAATCGTCACTAATTCAGCCTGATGCCACTCAACTGGTTAGTATCTAATATAGCTGACAGCTCCTGCTCTTAATACTCTCTTCGGTTGACTTTCAAAATATCACACTTTCTTCTTTATTTTTCCACCTTCCTCGTTGTTTTGGCTCAATCATGGCTGTTTTCCTTCACTTTCCAGATCTCTATATGTTGGAAAGATCCAAAACTCAGTCCTTAGACTGATTTTCTTTTCTATCCATACTAACTCTCTAGATAATGTTATTTAATCTTACTTATTTTAGTCTATTTTGGTTGAACAATTTCTATTTTATATCTCTGGAAATACTGCTATTCTGAACTTCAGACATACATTCAACTAACTGCATATTCATAATGTCAATTTGAATGTTGTGATGAATTATATTTTATAAAAAATTGTAAAAGAAATATTTCCAATATCACATACTCTGCTAGAAGCTCACCACACCCCCATTCAGGGGTGGTGTCTATTTCTTCTTCAGTTGAACCTGAATAGGTGTTTGTAATTGTTTCCACAAAAGAATGCAACCTAACTGACAGTGAGTAACTTCTAAGGCTAGGTCATTTTTAAATGCCTATAATTTTTCTTTCTCTCTCTCTGTTTGATTTGCCCTTTGAACCCAGCCACCATGTGTAAGTAAGCCCATGCTACATGAACAGGTCACTTGAAAGTGAACTGGCCATTTCAGGCAAGGTCTTTTCTGAACAGCTAGTATAAACTACCAGACAAGTGAGTCAGTGAAGTTTCTGATCATCCCAGTTCCCCATCTTTGAGCTGCCCTGGTTAACCACTATGTTACAGACATGGGCTAATATATTAAACAGACATGGGCTAAGCCAAATAAACCCTAAAAATAGCAGGCATTTAAGCAAAACAAATGCTAGTACTGTTTTAAGCCACTAATTTATGGGGTTGTTTGTGTTGCAAAAATAAACTGAAACTAACATACCATAAGTACCTCAAACTTAACTCATATGAAACTGAATTTCTATTCTATTTCACCTAACATACACCTGGCCTTCCATGATATATTCCATCTTTGTGGTACTCCATTCTTCTCATTGTTTGGCCCAAATCATTGGAGTTATGTTTTACTCCATTGTCTTTTTCATCCCACATCCAAATTAGAAGCAAAACCTGACAGCACATCCTTCTGAATATCCAATATTTAATCTCTTCTCATTATTTCTACTGAAACAACCTCATCTTAACCATAATCATCCCTCACCTCTTCTGTTTGCCAGCTGCTTTCACCTTTGGTCTCTATTGCCTCTTTTCAACACAGCAGACAGAATGATCTTTTAAATGGTTAGGTAAGATTGTGTTACTGTTCTGCTCAATATTCTCTAATGACTCCACACTTTACTAATATTAAAAGCTGCAGTCCTTCCTGTAATGGACAAAACTTTGCATGATTTACAATGCCCATGCGCTCATCTAGTTCCCTGAAGTCATCTCCTACTCACTTCCCTTGATCACTCTGCCTCATCACATAAACCTGGTTGATGTTCTAAAACTCTAAGAATACTCCATCCTTAGGGCCTTTGCATACTCTTTCCTCTGCCTGGAAAACTCTTCACTTATTTCAGGTCTCTGCTTATTTATCACCGTATTAGTGGTGACCATATAGAAAAAGTAACAATTCCCCACCCTTACCCTGTCACTTGCTATATTCACCTTATTCTCTACTTTCCTCTGGATCACTTAAAATAAATATATAATACGTTTTACTTAGTTATTTTGATTTACCTCTCCCTTTCCCACTAGAATATAAGCCCCACATAGCAAGGACTCTATATTATTTGCTACTGCATCCTTAGTGTACTGCATCTCTAGCTGTTACATCTCCCTTGTCTTGCTTTCTTCCAAGCAGTTCCTCTACAAAGGCATTTACTATCTGTGCCTGCCTGTTTTTTCCTACTACAAAAGGGCAAATCCCTCCTCCAAGCACAATTTTTAATTGAATATTTCCTGGCCATCAGTTTCTCTTCCATCTGCATGAAGACTCTGGACTCTGTAGGACATGGATAATTAAAATAACATGAGGTGCCAAATATATCTCCTCAGTGCCAATCACCCATCATCACATGGTGATGATGAGTGATTGATGTGTTTTCGTTACCTTATCTTAGAGGCAGGGAATTTTTTCCACTTATTTGTCTAGAAAACCTCCTGAAACTCTGTGATTTCATAAATACTAAAGCATAATAAGACTCTTTGTGTTATAAATGGTATTAGATGAAGGAACTTCAATGTACTGACCTGAGAAATAAGAAAAAATATAAAATCCCAGCCCTGAAAAGCCAATAAAGTTTCTGTGAGGATCAAAGGTACGAATGTAGTTGAAATTACTTTAAAAATTTCATAAACCATGTAAATATAAATAGAGGTAATTAATAATAGTAAAATATGCCCATAATCATTACATATTCATGTCTAACTGAGCAAGGATGAGTGAGTGTCAAAAAATTGAAGGGTTCTCTGATCATCCACACTATTTATTGATTACAATCACTTAAAAAAAATTGAAGGGTTTTCTTTTTCTCTCTCTTAGGGAAATTGTTCTTTTGATGTGTCCAGGGACCCATCTATATTTAAGCTGCTAAACCTGAACTGATAAGGGCTCAGCTACAAGCCACAGTCTATTTCATGATTTTTTAAAACTGAGATAGCCTGAGGGATATTACAGAATATGAATAGATACACTTTATTAATTTTTGATGGAAAAAAATCTGCTTGATATAAAACTTCAATCACAAAATCTTTAGGCTGGAATAGCCTTCTAGAGACAATTCGGCCTATTACTCACTGCTCAAGAGAACTTCAGTTTAGGTTGTACCTGAACAAAATACAATCAGATAGTCTTGGCCATTGAAAAAATAACTTTTTACATTATTATGTGATTAAGCAATATATTTCAATAGTGAAAAAAATTCTAGACATTGTTTACTCAATATTTAAAGTAGAATGTAGATAATTTTGACTATATTTGGGATCCTCTCACAAATTCCTTTGTGAATTTTCACTCTCAGAAAGTTACCTTTTAGAATTTGAACTCTGAGGTTACATTTCCTGGATTGGAATTATGGCTCTTACACATAATAGGTTTGATTTTTGGCAAAGTATTTAACTTCCCTGTGCATCAATTTCCCCACCTGCAAAATGGGGATAATAATATGATTCACTTCATAGCGGCATTCTGAGGAATAAATGAGCTAAAACATTTGAAGTGTTTAGCAGATATGCAGTAGTCAATCAATAAATATTTGATGAATTAATGAATAAATAAAATCTGTGCTGTTTTCACAGTGTTTTCTGTTTGTTTTTTTGATGGTTGTTTTGTTTTTCCATTAAAAACAATTTGTTTTCTTATACCTAGAAGTGTAATTGTGGAGTTATAAGTTATGATTGTCTTCTTTTTTTTGTTTACCAGATTATGTCAGCATGCTTTCTGAAGTTTTTGTAATAACTTAATTTCCTACAAGCAGAATGTGAGGTTCCTTTGTATTACATACTGGCTAATCTCTTTTGTTGTTATGTTTTGTTTTTGTTTTCTTTTTTTTTTACAATTTGTGGGTATGAAATGGTGTCCGATTATGGTTTTTAGTTTGTACTTTTGAATGGTTAATGATGTTGAGCATTTTATTAAAATAAAGATATTTACCGACATCTTCCATGAAATACACAGTAGTATTTATGGAACATTAAAAATTTTATATCAGGAAGAATTTCATTCATGTTTGATATTTAATATTCATTGTATTTTAACAGTGGGCTGTTTCTCTTACAGATACAGTGGTGAACAAAACAGAAAAATGAGAAAAAAATGCTGCCTTACGGTGCTGAAATTTACTTGTGTCAGAAAGACAATAAGCAATATCAATAAGTTAACCATATTTAGCCCATATTAAACAGTACATTAATGTACCAAAATATCATACAGATATGAAAATGCATATACGTAAATCAAGAATTATAAAAATAATATCTAATAAAAAAATAAAGTCCAGAAGAATGTATGCAATCTGCTCCATTAAATAAATTTCAAAACAGGTAAAACCATTTAGTACCTATCATTTTGGAGTAGGTGGTACACATGTATTCAAACTATAAAGTTTGCAAAGAGATGCTTAACACAAACTCAGAACACTGGTTACTTCTGGATTTAAAGAAAGAGGATAAAATTGAGAAAGTTTCAAATTTACTACTACTCTTCTATTTCTTAAGATGAGTGGTGAATACATAGATGTCTATGTATATTTCGGCTATTTTTAAAGCATATATATGCTATGTGTGCCTTTTATGTATTTGATATCCATCACACATCAAAAAGTCATAAAAATATTCAACTTGTAAAGACTAGTCCATCACTAAAAAGTGGCAAATATGTTATTTCTTTAAAGAAAAAATGGTGTTTACATATCAGCCAGATATTTTAAAAAATCAATGTACATTTTTACCTCATACTAGACACCAAAGTAAGTTTCAGATAGGTTAAAAATCAAATCATAAAGAAGTAATAACATTGAAGTTATTAGATTTAGACATTTTATGTTCCCGAATTCTACATGGTACTAGAGGAAATCAACAGTTGGTGATGCATTTAAGGTCCAGATAGATAAGCTCACTATTGTAAAAGGTAACATGGTAGATGTGCCAAAGAGCAGTCTGGTTTGTTATTTTATAGAGACAGGAAGTCATGTTTTGTGAAGCATGCAGGCCAGCTGTATATGTTCACATCAAGTGTGTATGTAATGTATTTTAAACCTAGAAACATTCTGCTGTTCTGGATCCTTCCTTATCACCCAAATGGAGGTAACAAATTAAAGATAGCTATACTGACTGACTACTGAGATTCTGTCTCTTTTGACCAGACAAAAAGTAATACATAAAAGTAGCTGTTATTTTAAAGGCTTATCCTTCAGGAATTCTAAATTTTCATGTAACTAGATAGACTAACCTATCAATCTGAGGCAGCAGAAGGAAATTTAGATAAGCCTGGAGTATAATTATCCCTGTTAGAATTTGCAACTTTAAGGTATACTATCCTTAATATATAACATTACCATGAATTACACACCTGCACTGAGAGCAACAGATAACTCTTAAATTCAGGACTATTTTATAAGAGAAATGTATTGTAGATTTATACCTTTCTATGACTCAGCGTAAAGGAAATATTTTTTTTAGAGTTGAAGCAAGAAGCAGTGCCTAAGGCAATAGGAAATGAAAATTTAAGCAAATACAGGTTTATTATGGATGTGACATGTCAAAATGCTTATAACCTTTACTTCTATTAAAACAAATATTCTGCAGTGATTCTTTACATTTTCCAAAAGGCTTCTGATTAATCTGGAAATGTTAGAATTCTTTTGCAAATTCAGTATTGGGCTTTATTTATCACATGCAATACGAGTTGGAAATGTCCTCTCATGGGTTCATTAAATTCATTTGCAACTGCTTTCTGAATCCTTTTGTTGAAATCTGTACAACATTTCAAAGTAGACTAGAACTAGCAAAAATAGCAAAGTATAGAGTAATAGTGAAGTCCAGTTTTCTATAATTCCATGGAATTCAAGAAACCTCGTTTTTCTTTATTAGGAAAAATTTATGACTTCATAAATGTGGTGACATAATTTGAGACAACCAACCCATGACGGCATGGCCAGCAGCAGGGTTTTCCATGTGGGCATTGAGCAAGTTCCTCAGTAAAATTTTCTGGGAAACGAAGGCTCAGGAGACTGCCACAAGGAAATGCATTAATTTTGGGCTGTGGCTACTGGAAGGGTTAAGACTATTGTTCAGTAGTAGGGATGAATAATGTTTCATTTCTCCCATTTCACACAAGATTATATTCTATAGAATAATATAAGAAGTAGTATGGATTAAACTAGGGATTAAGAACTTTTTCCATAAAGGTCCACATAGCAAATATGTTTGGTTTTGTGAGCCATAAATTCTCTATCACAGTTGCTCAATTTTGCCAGCATAGTACAGAAGCAGTCAAATGTAAATGATAATGTATGTGATTCAATAACAGGCTATTTAATAAAACAGGTGACAGTTCAGATTTGGCTCATGGGCCTCAGTGTTCCAATCCTAGCACTAAACCATAAGAGTAGAGTTAATCCAAATTCAGAATGTCTAAACTTAGAAAATGATAGAATACAATAAAAATGACATTCAGCAGTCAAAATTATTAACGATTATTGTTAGGTATCATGAATGGGAAAAAAGCATTTTTACATATCTGCACATTTTTCCCTCTTAAATATGGAATGTAAACATAAAACTAAGTACAATGTTTAAAATGTTATTTATTATTTACAATGCGAAAGAAAAGAACAAGTTCTAAAATTCTGGGTCATAGTTTGGCAGTCATTTGGATATGTAGTGTCTATTAATAAGTGTTCATAATAAAAAGCTTCAGAGATTGAGAGCACAAGAGTCAATACAAAGGGCAAAGAAAGACTGAGCCTAAGTAAATCATAGGGAAAGTAAAAATTATGCAGACTTATTATGTCATGGTGAATGTATTCTACTAAAATTTTGGAAAAGAGTTCCAACTCATAGATGGCTCATACTTTATTTTAGCCTCTATTTAGAGAGATAAATAATGATCTTCATAATGTCCTTTGTTATTTGTGAAAAGATCGCAGTTCAAAGCACAGAAGGAGACCACCAAGGGTTGTATTGTTTAGCCTTTTATCTGAAGTCAGGATTAATCAGGGCATATATAGCATGTACCTAGTTCCTACTGTGTACTAAGCCTTTCCACAAAAAAATATCTTGAATCCTCACATCCTCTGAATCACAACTCTGCTAAGTACTATCTTTGTGACCCCAGATGATGAACTTAATCTACCTGGACTGCTGTTTCTGAAGAAGGGGATTTTCTAGAGTCAGCCAGTCACTACTCCATAGAGTTCTTGGTAATATGGCTGGAGAAAACCTATGATCTCTTTTTTAGAATATTTATTATCAGGGTCTTAGAAGCCACACTAACCATCTAAGAATAAAATATACATGAAAAATATGTTGAAGGTAGAACAATTGTTGAAATGCTGAACAAATTTGGGTACCAAATTTATGCCTCTTCTGGAAGGTCATTTGGTCTAGGCCAGACTAAGAGATGTGAATTCTTGTGCCCACAATGGCTACCATAGAATATGGGGAGAAAGAGCAAGAAAGACAAATTGAATATTTTTTCCTTATTTGCTTAGTATAATAAGCTGGAGAATTCAGTGGCTATCTCATGTTGCTTAACTTTTAAAATATTTTATCATCTTCTGGGTTTAAAAGTTCAGGGTGGGCTAATGAGTGCCATGAGAGGACATGGACCCTTTGATATTACTTCTCTAACATCACACAAATAGAATACCACCTTCACTTTGTATTCACTTCTCCTCTTATAATGAGGAACACGTGAGTACTGGAAATGTCATCATTTACCACTTAGACATTTGCTCAGTTTCATATACTGCTAGATTCATGTCTCCAGCATGACATTCCCATCAGGGAGGGACCTTTGCTTCTTCTGGGTTCTTGGTATTTAACTCTCTACCTGCAAACAGTTGGCATTCAAGTGAAGCTTTTGTTATGTTCTTCATTTACCCTATTGAAGACATTTTCTTAGGCACTACAAACACAGTGTGAAGCAAAACATAGATATCATTCTCGCTATCATAGATAGCCCTTTCATTGCAGTAGAGAGATGGACATCAATCAAATAATCAAAATAACCATACAGACAGATTTAAAATTGCAGTGTAGGGCCAGGTGCAGTGGCTCAGGCTTGTAATCCCTGCACTTTGGGAGGATGAGGTGGGTGGATCACTTGAGGCTAGTAATTTCAGACCAGCCTGGCCAACATGGCAATATACCATCTCTACTAAAAATACAAAAAAATCAGCTGAGGGTGGTGTTGTGTATCTGTAATCCCAGCTTCTTGGAAGGCTGAGGCAGGAGAATCACTTGAGCCAAGGAGGTGGAGTTGTAGTAAGCAGAGATCGTGTCACTGCACTTCACCTTGGGTGATGCAGTGAGACTCTGTCTCAATAATAAAAAATAAATAAATAAATAAATAAAATTGCAGTGTAATAAATATAATAAGGTAGGGATGTTGAGGATGGAAAATGAGTTTTCTTTGATCTTTATGTGTTTCTAGTTGTATTAGTCCATCCTCATGCTGCTATAAAGAACTGCCTGAGACTGGGTAATTTTTAAAGCAGAGATTTAATTGACTCACAGTTCTGTAGGGCTGAGGAGGCCTCAGGAAACTTACAATCATGCAGAAGAAGGAGAAGCAAACATGTCCTTCTTCACATGGCAACAAGATGGAGAAGTGTTGAGCAAAGGGGGAAAGGACCCTTATAAAACCATCAGTTCTCATGAGAACTCACTCACCATCATGAGAACAGCATAATGGTAACTGCCCCCATGATCCAGCTGCCTCTTACCGGGTCTCTCCTATGACACATGGGAATTATGCAAGCTACAATTCAAATGAGATTTGGCTGGGGACACAGCCAAATCATATCACTAGTCTAGGACAAGGTAAAAAACAATTATGAGATTCAGTGATAAGTGCGAAATTGAGGAATGCACATGGCACTGTGAGATCACAGATGAAACGCAGTAAACTTTCTGGTGGTTGGAGAAGACTAATTTTTCAGCTGACTTTTGAAAATATCAGAAGAAATAAATGAGGTAGAATTGGAGAATGGAGTTTCAGGCAGAGAGAAGAGCATAAGAAAAAGTGTAAAGATTAGAAACAACTTGACACGTGATAATTGCAATCATTTTAGAGTTCCCAATGAATGACCTATGAGAAAGAAGATGAGAAGATGCTGCCGAAAAGGAAGTCAGAGACCAAATTATGAAGGGCTCCGTCTATATCCTGAAGTTCTGCAAAAAAATGGAGATATTAAAAAGACTTTGAAACAAAGGAGTGGTATGATCAGCTGTGACATTTTAGGTAAATTATAATGGCAGCATTAAGGCAGTTTAAGTGGCAGATGTAGTATAAATATGGAAGATGTAAGAAATGACAATACAAACTATGAAGAGAAACAAAATTTACAGGGTTATGTGATTGGAAAAAGAAGATGGAGAAGGATAAAGAGAAAGGAGAAGGATGAAAGAAGAAAAAGAGGAATAAGAAGTCATAGTGGAGGAGGAGGAAGAAGAAAAATAAAAGGAAAGAGGGTAAGTATAAAGGTAAACAAGAAGAAAGGATCAAAGGTTACACAATGGCTGATGTCCCTGAGAAAGAGAATATTGGATGAGATTCCAAAAGCAGTGGTGTAACAAATATAAGCTCAGACTTTGAAATAAAGGATCATCTTTATTTACATCCTACCTGTGCCAATTATTTTCTGTGTGACCTTGGTAAGATATTTAACGCTCCTTTGTCTCAGTTTCCTCACTTATAGGAAGGGAAATGAAATAATACCTATATCATAATTTTGCTATTGATATTAAATAGACTAATGCATATAAAGTTCTCAGAACCATGGCTGTCAATAAACAGTCCAGAAATGTTAACTGTTATTATTCTTTTGGGAGATAAAATGTACTTGTTCGGATTTAAATATACTAATTTTATATGCATATGGATAGCTATATGACAATAACCACATCTGTTTTTGCTCACCACTTCAGATCTCCATACCTAGCAAAGTCCCTGGTACATAGTAAACATTTGAGATTTATTTGTAATACAAATAGATAAATGTATGAATGAATAAAATATATAATATGCAATTAGACAAGCATCTGAAATCAATGGAGAAGCTGAGGATGAGGGTGATAGATGTAGTAGTATTGGCCATCGAGCTGGCTGAGAGTTCCCAGAAAATTCCTTTTGGATGAAGAGAGCACAAGATAAAGAATTGAACCCTAGGAGACAGTATCATTTAAGGGTCAGAGGCAGTATAATAATTCTATTATACAGAAAAATGTATGTGTATGTTCAGTGTGGCACTATTCAAAATAGCAAAGACATGGAATCCACATAAATGCTCATCAATGATAGACTGGATAAAGAAAATATTGTACACATACATCACAGAATACTATGCAACCATAAAAAAGAACAAGATTTTGCCTAGGTTTCCTTCTAGTGTTTTTATGGTGTTACGTCTTATGTTTAAGTCTTTAATCCATCTGGAGTCAATTTTAGTGTAAGGTGTCAGGAAGGGGTCGAGTTTCTGCTTTCTGCATATGGCTAGCCAGTTTTCCCAACACCACTTATTGAACAGGGAATCCTTTCCCCATTGCTTGTTTTTTTCAGGTTTGTCAAAGATCGGATGGTTGTAGATATGTTGTGTCGCCTCCGATGCCTCTGTTCTGTTCCATTGGTCTATATCTCTGTTTTGGTACCAGTACCATGCTGTTTTGATTACTGTAGCCTTGTAGTAGAGTTTGATGTCCGGTAGTGTGACACCTCCCACTTTGTTCTTTTTGCTTAGAATTGACTTGGCTATGCGGGCTCTCTTTTGGTTCCATATGAAGTTTAACATGGTTTTTTCCAGTTCTGTGAGGAAGGTCATTGGTAGCTTCATGGGGAGAGCGTTGAATCTGTAAATTACTTTGGGCAGTATGGCCATTTTCACGATATTAATTCTTCCTAACCATGAACATGGAATGTTTCTCCATCTGTTTGTGTCCTCTCTTATTTCGTTGAGCAGTGATTTGTAGTTCTCCTTGAAGAGGTCCTTTACGTTCCTTGTTAGTTGTATTCCTAGGTATTTTATTCTCTTTGTAGCAATTGTGAATGGCAGTTCGTTCTTGATTTGGCTCTCTTTAAGTCTGTTATTGGTGTATAGGAATGCTTGTGATTTTTGCACATTGATTTTGTATCCTGAGACTTTGCTGAAGTTGCTTATGAGTTTCAGGAGATTTTGGGCTGAGGTGATAGGGTCTTCTAGATATACAATCATGTCGTCTGCAAATAGAGACGATTTGACTTCCAAAGGATTATAAATCGTTCTACTATAAGGACACATGCACACGAATGTTCATTGCAGCACCGTTTACAATAGCAAAGACCTGGAACCAGCCCAAATGCCCATCGATGATAGACTGGACAGGAAAAATGTGGCACATATACACCATGGAATATTATGCAGCCATTAAAAACGAGGAGTTCACATCCTTCATAGGGACATGGATGAACCTGGAAAACATCATTCTCAGCAAACTGACACAAGAACACAAAATCAAGCACCACATGTTCTCACTCATAGGTGGGTGTTGAACAAGGAGAACACATGGACACAGGGAGGGGAGCACTATACACGGGGGTCTGTTGGGGGGAGGGGGGGACAGCGGGGGGGGTGGGGAGTTGGGGAGGGATAGCATGGGGAGAAATGCCAGATATAGGTGAAGGGGAGGGAGGCAGCAAATCATACTGCCACGTATGCACCTATGCAACAACCTTACATGTTTTTCACATGTACCCCAAAACCTAAAATGCAATAAAAATAAAGAAAGAAAGAAAGAAAGAAAAAGAACAAGATTATGTCTTTTGCAAGGACATGAATGGAGCTGAAAGCCATTATTATTTGCAAACTCACACAGGAACAGAAAACGAAATACTGCAAGCTATCACATGTAAGTGGGACCTAAATGATGAGAACACTTGGACACACAGAGAGAAACAACATACACTGGGGCCTATCAGGGCATGGAGGGTGGGAGGAGGGAGAGAATCAGGAAACATATCTAATAGATACTAGGCTAAATACCTGGGTGATAAAATAATCTTTCCAACAAACCCTCGTGACACAAGTTTACCTATCTAAGAAACCTGCACTTGTACTCCTGAACTTAAAACATAAGTTAAAAAAAGGAAGAAGAGAATTTTAAAAGGATCAACAGAAATTGGATTACAATCAGGTAAATACGGTACTCAGGAGCTAACGGAGAGTTTTCATGAGAGGGAAAGTCGTAATTTCGAACACTGCAACATGTTTCAGTAAGACCGTAAACTTTCAAGCCATGCTTTGTCCCTCACCCCCAGCAACTTCTACCCCAACCTCCCTATGCTACTTCTGCCCTTCATACATATGCTTCCTCTTTCCTCATAAACTGCATTGTGTGTCTAACTTCATTCAATAGATTTTGAGCCACTTGATGGAGAATATCTACCTAGTCTTATTCATGTGTATGTTTGCACTATCAAGCACAGTGCTTAGAATATAATATGGGGCTCATTAAATATATCTTTTTTTTTTTGAGACAGAGTCTTGCTCTGTCGCCAGGCGTCAGGCTGGAGTGCAGTGGCATGATCTCAGCTCACTGCAACCTCCGCCTCCTGGGTTCAAGCAATTCTCCCGCCTCAGCCTCCCAGGTAGCTGGGACTACAGGCGCAAGCCACCACGCCCAGCTAAATTTTTTTGTATTTTTAGTAGAGACGAGGTTTCACTATGTTGGCCAGGATGGTCACGATATCTTGACCTCGTGATCCGCCTGCCTCGGCCTCCCAAAGTGCTGGGACCACAGGCTTGAGCTACCATACATGGCCTCATTAAATATATCTTAAATGAGCTATCTTGATGATATATCAATAAACTAACTTGTCTCAGAGACATGGTTTCTGAATGAAAAATAAATGGCATCATTTGTCATGTGTATCCTAACTCCCACAAAACTGAATAGTTGAAAAGAGGAGTCCAAAACTAAGGAGACATACGTCATGCACTACATTGACTGTTCATGTACTCATTCAACTGCGGTTTGGACTTTTGGAGAAAACTCCTCTAGTTGGAATAAGTTAGAAAAATGTTCAATTTAAAGATCATGAACCTGATGAAATTTAGCATGTGAAAAACTTATTTGAACTTGACATACACTCCATTAAGAAGCATTGAATAAGTTCACTCACCAGTGACCTTGTAATATTTCCTCCCCTAGTGAAAAAATTATGCCCCAAGAATAGCTTACTCATTGGTGGTTTCTGTTCACATCACCATTTTTCATGTCCTCTATTAGATTATGACACCCTTATGGTCAGAACTCATGTCTTATTCTTCTTTGTATTAACATCACCTAACAGAGTAACTGACAGCTAGTAACTTCTTAGGAAATGTTCATTTAATTAATTATTAACATAAAACTACTTCTTATGTATGTGAATTCAATGTAAAGTAAAAATTAGTGCAGTTATTAAATGTCAGCCTTAGCTGAGAACACTCTCATCTTGGTGCTATAGAAGAGAACAAAGTCAGAAGGTTGTTCGCTTCAACTTTATAAAGAAAGACATGTTCACTCAAGTCCTTGTGCAGGCTCATAGCAGGATCAAGGAAGCAGAAGTATTGGCAAGAACATGTTTGACCAAAACATGATGAAATATCTATGCAATAGTCTTAGAGGATATCCTATACTAATCCTCCCTGACCAGTAACTTCTTCTTAAGCTGCATTAGTCAAGGTGGTTGTCAAAATGGCTCAGATGGTTTCAAAAGAAAGTTCAGTTATTTTATTTGCAAAAATCCATCAGAGAACCTAATAGTGACATCTGTCTGAGTAAACTTTAGGTGAGGTTGACTAACTTTAGATGAATTTATGAAAAGCAATTCAGTCCTATAATAATTGGCATTTATATGCAAATGGCATTGGTTGAATAAGGCAAATGAATAACTCACATTTAACATTTTATTTTTAATATTAATATATATTAAAATATGCTTCTATATACAGTTCTATGAATTTTAACACATATATAAATTTGTATAATCACCACTACAATCAGGATACAGAACAGTTCCCTCAACTCCAAATCTCCCTGGGGCCACCCCTCTGCAATTATACTATCCTCTTACGTTTAACCCCTGACAAGTATTAATCAATTCTTCACAGCTATAGCTTTTGTCTATTCCAGAATTTTATATAGTTAAAATTATATATAGGTCCTTTTGAGATTGCCTTCATTTACTCAGCATGGCTTCTTTCATATTAATCCAAATTGTTGTGTGTCTTGTGTATGTGCATATCAATAGTTTTTTGTGGGGCTTTTTTGTTCATTTTTTGCTGCTATGTAGTATTCCATTGCATGGTTACACTTCAATTTTTTATCCCTTCACTCATTGAAGGTTATTTGTGTTATTTCCAGTTTTTGCAGATGATAAACCTTCCATAAGTATTTGTGTGCAATAATTTGTGTGAACATATATTTTTGTTTCTTTAAGGTAAATATCTTGCATTATAATGTGTGGCTTATATGGTAAGTGCATGTATTACTTTATATATGGTGCCAAACTGTTCTTCTGAATGTCTGTACCATTTTGCATTTTATGACAATGAATTAAAAGTTCAAACTTTCTGTGCCCTCTCTAGTATTTGGTATTGTTACAATTTCTTTTTTTAATTTTCATCATTCTAATATGTATATACAGCTATCTCATCATGGTTTCAATTTGCATTTTTCTAATGAATAATGATGTTGCTCATATGTTCATATTCTTATACGCCAGCCATATTTTCTCCCTTGTGAATTGTTGCTTCAAGCATTTTGCCCATTTGTTATTTTTTCTCACTCTTGTGTTTAGTGTCTTCTTTATATAATCTAGTGCAAGTTCTCTGCCATGTATGTGATACATCTTCTGTAGCTTGCCTTTTCATTCTCTTAATAACGTTCTTCTCAGAGCAAAGTCCAATTTAATATTTTGTTTTCTTTTAAGGATTGTGCTTGTGTTGTCATGTGTAAGAAATCGTTGCCTAACTACAGTCATGAAGATTTTCTCATTTCTGCTTCTAAAGGTTTCATAGTTCTATATTCCATATTTAGGTCTATCAGTTAATTTTCATATTATGTGTGAGGTTTATTATCTGCATAGGGGTGTCTAATTTCTCTAATGCTATTTGTCTAATAACATACTTTTTTCACTGAAATATTTTTGTGCCTTTGTAGAAAATCAATTGACCTATTTCTTTGGATTTATTCTGAACACATCATTCTGCTCTTTTGTGTCTTTCCCTTAACTAATAGTACACTGTTTTGGTTACTATAGTTTTATAGTAAATCTTACAACAGGACAGTGTGCATCCTTCAATGGTATTCTTCATTTTAAAAGTATTTTGACTATTTTACTTCCCTTATCTTTCCATGTAAAGCTATTGTTAGGACCTCAGTTGAACTAGTGAGAGATGCAGGTGTCCAAGTAGTTGATTAAAACAAGAGAAAACGAAAGTCATTGTCCAGGTTTAATTACTTTCTGGTATAATACAAGCAAGAGGCTAAACCAGAGAAACCACTCACTCTCCCTATTCTCTTTTCTCCCAGGTAATGGCATGCTGGGTCTAAGATCAGGTAAATCAGCACCGTCATGGTGGTCATCTCACTGTGGGGACAGAAGAAAACTCTCTCTCTTTCTTCATGGATAAACATATATTATCTATCTATCTATCTATCAATCAGGGAAAGGCTCTTGCATTTCTATGGACTCAGAGACCAGGGGAAAGGAAGAATGGGGAGGGTGAAGCATTGGGACTGGAAAAGTACTGAGTCAGAGTGGAGAAAAAAAGTGTCTTTAAGATTTTATATTCTTTATCCTCAGATGCAGAGGCACCTGAGGAAGGCTTCTACCAAAACCTCAAGTAAAGAAACCCCTGAATGAAGGTAACTGAGCTAAGGATGCAGATATACCTAAGAGCATAACAAGCTGGAGGGAGCTGGCATGTGACATATGAGTCTGTAACTGTTAAGTAACTGCAGTGCGTTAGCTGGGCACTAAATCTGGCATGGGAGAGTAGCTTCCTCTGTAAGGCTTGTCAGGTAAAGCCTTGATAATTACTTATGGTCAGGCCTGAAAAATCACACATAGGATTTTGTCCTGGAACCATACTTCTCATTTATGAATCAGTGTATTGCAGTAGACCAGGCCAGAGAAAATGGAAATTGGCCCACAGTGATTGCAAGGTGGAATAATGTGAATTCAAATGATTCTAAAGATGTTTTATAGATAGAGGTAACACAACTTTAGGATGTATTTAATACCGGTGGGTGGGGCTGTTAAAAGTATTAGGAGAATCAATGAAAACTTTTTATTTGGAGCAAAAGCATCTGGGAGTATAGTAGTATACTTTGATGAAGTAGAGAAGACTAGAAGAAAAGCAGATTCTGGGGGAAATCAAGTTCTTTTTTGGTCATTTAATGTTTACAGTACATATTAGAGAACTATTTGGAAATCCTAGGGAATCAGTTGGATATTTGTGCCTGGACTTCCAGTGGGGAAAATCAGGTATGGGCTTACATTTAGGAAGTCTTTGGCTCATAAAGAGTATTTGAAGGTAAAGTTTGAGAAGTCACTGGCTGATAGCCATGATTAAAAATCTGGGGATTGGATGAGGTAATTACTATACAGAGGATTTAGAGACTGAAGGCCCAGGACAGAGCCCCAGGGAACTCCAGCATTTAGAATTCAGGACGACAAGGAGGAACTGGCTAAAAAACCATGAAGAAGCCAGTTAGGTAAAAGGGAACCCAGACTGTTGTGATATGCAAAAAGTATGTATGTGTGTGTGTGTGTGGGTGTGTACATACATACATATATGTATTTTTTAAGGGAAAGTGGATGTGTGTGTGTGTGTGTACATATATACATATATGTATTTTTTTAAGGGAAAGTGAATGGCTCATGCCTGTAATCCCAGCACTTTGGGAGGCCAAGGCAGGCAGATCATTTGAGGTCAGGAGACCCGCCTGGCCAACATGGTGAAACTCCATCTCTATTAAAAATACACGCACACACACACACACACAAATCAGCTGGTCATGGTGGTGTGGCTGTAATCTCAGCTACTCAGGAAGCTGAGGCAGGAGGATTGCTTGAACCCAGGAGGCAGAGGTTGCAGTGAGCTGAGATCACACCGCTGCACTGTAGCCTGGGTGATAGAATGAGACTCCATATCAAAAATTTAAAAAAACAAATAAATAAAAAATAAATTTAATAAAGAGAAAGTAAGATTAACTGTCAAATATTGTTGAGAAAGTAAATATGCTAAGAACAGTGAAATAATCATAAAATTTGCCAATATAGAGGTCATTGGTGCAAGGTAGAATCAGTGGAGATGTAGAGGAAATATGAACCCACAGGTAGAGGTGAAGAAAGAATGTGAGTCTAAGAAGCAGAGGCAAGAGACTACAGACAACTCTCAAAAAGTTTCACCGTGAAATAAAACAGAGAAATGGGGCAACCCCTGGAAAGAGTTGTGAGCTCAAAGGAATGTTTCTGCTGTTGCTCTTAATCAAAAAGCAAGAGATATAACATACTTATGCTGTATTTCTGATGGTAATGATCAACATAAGTATAAAAGAGAAAAGGGTGGAAGGGGAGGGAGAGAGAGAGAGAGAATATTACTGAGAATAGAAATCAGATATTTGAGAAATCAAGAGTAGATGGACTCCAGTACACAAGTGTCTAGGTTGGATATTGATAGAAACAGGGATACTCCCTCCATTGTAGCTGACTAGAGGGAAGGCAGACAAAATGGGCACAGAAAGCAGAGAGGTAGCCTGTAGGTTTGCTGGTGGGGTGATAAGATAGGTCTCATCTATGGGCTTCTATTTTCTCCATAAAATATGAAGTCAGGTCATCAGCTCAGGGATGTGTTATTTGAGGAGGGGAAGGGTCAAAAAGGTGGCTTGGAGTGTAATAATTTAAACTTACAAGGGAAGTGCAGCAGGATGGTCAATCAGTGTTTGGTGCCCATTGAATTATGCACATACGCTGCCCAACATGTTCTACCTATGACTATGCATTTTTCAAACAAAAAGTGGGGCTCACACATAGCACATTCATTACAATTTATTCTTTTTCACTTAATATAGATTTTAGATATTTCCTTTTCTAAGGCATTACATATAGATTTACTACTACATTCATTTAGTAGTGATGTTGTATTTCATACTGTATATCCCAGGCCCTGATAACCATCATTCTACTCTCTGCTTCTATTAATTACACTATTTTAGATTCCTTATATAAGTGGCATCATGTAGTATTTGCCCTTTGGTTTATTGTTTTTTTGTTTGTTTCTTTTTTGAGACAGAGTCTTGCTCTGTCGCCCAGGCTGGAGTGCAGTGGTGTGTTCTCAGCTCACTGCAACCTCCACTTCCTCAGTTTAAGCAATTCTCCTGCCTCAGCCTCCTGAGTAGCTGGGACTACAGGTGCGTGCCACGACGCCCAGATCATTTTTTCTATGTTTAGTAAAGGTGGGGTTTCACCATGTTAGCCAGGATGGTCTCAATCTTCTGACCTGGTAATCCTCGCACCTCGGCCTCCCAAAGTGCTGGGATTACAGGCATGAGCCACCGTGCCTGGCCTGTTTATTGTTTCATATGAGAATGAAAGTGATTACTCAGGGAAGGTGGTTCATTTGGAAATAACAAAAAAAAAAACTATTCAATATTTCAAACTTACATTTCAGGAAACTATGGAATGATTGCATATTCTATGCTGCTTGGCAACTAAGTGGCTTCTGAATGTGAAATAATTGCTTTATACTAACAAGAATGAGGAGTACATGTAACCACAGAAATGAGTGCTTAAAGTGAAGAGGATTACAGTCTTTCTACATGTTTGCTAATTCAGGACAAAATAGTTTTAGCTAAATTTGTTCCTTATTTTATAGACTCTCAGAATCTTATTCTACTTTTCAAATAATTTTGGCACAATTTTTTAAATTTAAAATTCCTAGAGAGACACAAGGAACACTCCAGGAATATGGAACAAAAAGATATCTGAGTCAAAGATCTGGTATCTCACATCTCTGCCTTTTTTGTATAGTCATCTTATTTTATGCTTGTAAGGTCTTATAGGCTGACTGATGGCGCCATGGATGCCATGGTAACCTCTGTGACCTGCATGGACACTCCAGATGGGTTCCTGGAAATAGAAAGTCTGAAGTAACTGGAAGACCATGAAAAGGAGAATGATCAACCCCTGTGGCACCTAATTAACTTGAGACATTCTTCTATCATTCCTTATTCCCACCTCTACTGATAAGGCTATTAGACTTTGTAATTGACCTTGGTCAACCTCATGACTCCAGACCCTATGACCTCTTCCCAGCTTGCAAAAACTGCCCTAAACTGTAACTACCCCAAACCTACAAAACAAACTCCTATCCCACTGCCCTCCACTGAGTCTCTTTTCAGACTCAGCCACCCCTACACCCAGCTGAATAAACAGCCATGTTGCTCACACAAAGCCTGTTTGCAGGGGGGAGGCGGTCTCTTCGTTCAGAGCGCAGGTTTTAACAATGCTTAACCCTGCTGAAGAACAGCACGTGTGGTGTGAAATTATTCTGGACTGCTGATCTTCTCACTTGCCTCCTGGCCTGTGTTTTCCCCCTGTCTATCTTAAGCTTTCTCTTCTTCTTCATAAAGCTCCCTGTTGCTCCCAACAAGGAAAGTGACAGCTCATTCCTTATACTGACAAGCTGTCTCCCTGTACTTGTCTCTGTTATCTCACTGTCTCTCTGTGCTTCTCTCACTGTCTTGCCTATCTTTAATAAACACATTTTTGTCTGAGTGACAAGCAGAGTAATTCCGCTCATTATAATTAGCAACACTGCCCTTCTTTTACTAGAAAACTTTGAAAAGTCAATGTCTAAATATAGAATTGAAATGAGGAAGTATGCTTTCCAATTCTTGATTCACTCCATCACTTTCTTGCTATGGGGACAGCAGGGAACTGCTTGATCTCTGAGTCCTCTGGTTCAATTCAGGTGATAATTCTTGCTTTGCCTTACAGATGTAGGTGAGTAATTAAGCATTGTAGAGTCCTTTGAAATTAAAAGAAAAAAAAAAGCTGTAAAGGGTAATCATTTGCAGTATTCATCTATGTTTTTGAAGAATTTACACAATTTACACAAGAAAATACTGTAGTTTGGATGTAGAACATGAAAGTTAACACAAATTCATTTACAAGTTCATCACATTCCTTCCTGGCTGGTGTAGTTTTTGTTAAAAAGTCTGTTGCAAAAAAATTGGAGCTTCCTTATATGTTATTTGCATCTATTCTCCTGCTGCTTTTAGGATCCTCTCTTTATCCTTGACATTTGAGAGTCTGAATAATATTAATATACGGCTAGAGGTAGTCTTATTTGCATTGAATCTATTTGGTGTTCTCAGATCTTCCTGTGTCTGGATATTTATATCTTTCTTAAGTTTTTAAATTACTATTTCATTGAATAAACTTTTTACCACCTACTTTTCCCTTAATCACTTCCCTCTTGCATATCAATAACTCTCAGATTTTTGTCTTTTGAGGTAATGCTATATGTATTGTAGATACTCTTCATTCTTTTTCCTATTTTCTTCTTTGTGTATTTTCAAATACATAGTCTTCAAGCTCATGAATCCCGTGCTTGATCAACTACTTTGTTGAGAGCATCTAATGAGTTCTTTAGTTCAATAAATGTTCTCCTTAGTTCTAAGGTTTCTGTTTAATATTTTTATTATTTCAATCTCTTTGCCAAATTTCTCTGATAAATTTCCAAATTGTTTTCCTGTGTTATCATGGAGGTCACTGAATTTTCTTAATACTGTTATTTAAAATTCTTGGCCAGAGAACTCTCAAATCACCATCTCTTTAGAGTCAGTCATGATTTTTTTTCTTTCATCCTTTTGGGGAGTTCTTGGTTATTTCTTGTGGGTATGTGCATGTTTTTGCATTGAAGGATAAGTTATTTATTTCAGTTTTCTCCTACAGCTTATTTTGTTTTTATTTGATATATTTGCTTAGCAAATTTTTACTACTAGACTGCTACCTCTATTTTGTCTCTAGGTGACACCATAAGCCTTGGTTCATCTTGGCTATAGTAAAAGATGTGAGCATTACTTGTCCAGAATGGTGGAGGTCCCAAAGGATTATTCTGGCAGTGTGTCAAGGCTATGTAGGGGTTCATGCCCAAGAGAACTGTGGAGTTTACCTCCTAAGTATGGTGCTGCTGACAAGCCAAAGTAATTTGTCATCTCCTTTGGTCGAGTTACAGAGCACAGCTTTCAGGACTGGGAATGGTAGACTCACCTCCCCACTTTGTCTCTGCCTGTCCTCAGGGTATTTCTCCCTTCAGGCAGTCATGATGCTTCTCATGGGGGTAAGGTAAGGACAGTGTCCTTCTTGGAAGCCAAAGATGGTGGTAAAGCTGTTTTACCACTTCAACATTACTTTTTCCAGTGTAGAAACTGAGTTAAAGGAAGACTTTCCACGTGATTATTGCTAGGCAGAATGAGGGGGAGGAGTGTTATAGGTATGAAAGTCTGAGCTCACTGCAAGTTCCAACTCCCAGGTTCAAGCATTTCTCCTGCCTCAGCTTCCTGAGTAGCTGGGACTATAGACATGCACCACCACACTCAGCTAAGTTTTGTACTTTTAGTAGAGATGGGGTTTCATCATGTTGGCCAGGATGGTCTCAATGTCTTGACCTCATTATTCACCTGCCTCGGCCTCCCAAAGTGCTGGGATTACAAGCAAGAGCCACTGTGCCCAGCCTGGAGAGTTTTTTAACTTCTCTGTAGCCCCAGAGTGTGTATTATACTCACATTTGAGCTATGGGGTTTTGCTGATGAAAATCTCAGTGCTGTTTTGGTTTTCTGAGGCAGGGAGTGAAGACAGCATGCTTCTATTTAGCCATTTTAAACCAAAAGTTTTGTTTGTTTGTTTGTTTTAATAATATGCATTCTAAACAGTATCAACTGATATATCATGGTAATTTTGATTTACGTTTTCTTGATGATTAGTGATATTAGTGATATTTTGAGTTGACATTTGTGTGAAGAGTAAGAAATAGGTCCAGGCCAGAATGATGGTTTATGCCTGTAATCCCAGCACTTTGGGAGACTGAGGTTGGTGAATCACCTGGGCTCAGGAGCTTGAGACCAGTCTGGGCAACATGGCAAAACCCTATTTATACAAAAAAATGCAAAAGTTATTCAGGTGTGGTGGTACACACATGTAGTCCCAAACTACTGTGAAAAATGAAGTGGGAGGTTTGATTGAGGCCAGGAAGTTGAGGTTGCTGCAGTGAGCCATAGTCATGCCAATGCACTCCTACCTGGGTAACAAAGTGAGACCCTGTCAAGAAAGAAAGAGAAGAAAGAAAGTAGGAAGGAAGGAAGGAAGGAAGGAAGGAAGGAAGGAAGAAAGGAGAGAGAGAGAAAGAGAGAAAGAGAGAGAGAAAAGGAAGGAAGGGAGAGAGGGAGGGAGGGAAAGAAAAGGTTCAAGTTTAATTCTTTGTAATTATTATTATTATACTTTAAGTTCTGGGGTACATGTACAGAATGTGCAGGTTTGTTACATAGCTATACATGTGCCATGGTGGTTTTCTGTACCCATCGACTTGTCATCTACATTAGATATTTCTCCTAATGCTATCCCTCTCCTAGCCCCCCAACACCCAACAGGCACTGTAATATGATTTTCCCCTCCCTGCATCCATGTGTTCTCACTGTTCAACTCCTACTTATGAGTGAGAACATGCAGTAAATGGTTTTCTGTTCTTGTGTTAGTTTGTGAGAATGATGGTTTCCAGCTTCATCCATGTCCTAGCAAAGGAAATAAACTCATTCTTTTTTATGGCTGCATAGTATTCCATGGTGTATATGTGCCACATTTGCTCTATCCAGTCTATCATTGATGAGCATTCAGGTTGGTACCAAGTCTGTGTTATTGTGAACAGTGCCACAATAAACATGCATGTGCATGTGTCTTTATAGCAGAATGACTTATACTCCTTTGGGTATATACCCAGTAATGGGATTGCTGGGTCAAATGGTCTTTCTAGTTCTAGATCCATGATGAATCACCACACTGTCTTCCACAATGGTTGAACTAATTTATATTCCCACCAACAATGTAAAAACATTCCTAATTCTCCACCTCCTCTCCCACATCTGTTGTTTCCTGACTTTTTAATGATTGTCATTTTAACTGGTCTGAGATGGTATCCTATTGTGGTTTTGATTTGCCTTTCTCTAATGACCAGTGATGATGAGCTTTTTTTTTTATATTGGCTGCATAAATGTTTTCTTTTGAGAAGTGTCTGTTCATAACCTTCACCCACTTTTTGATGACATTTATTTATTTCCCTTCTAAATTTGTTTAAGTTGTTTGTAGACTCTGGATATTAGCCCTTTGTCAGATGGATAGATTGGAAAAATTTTCTCCTATTCTGTAGGTTGCCTGTTCACTCTGATGATAGCTTATTTTACTGTGCAGAAGCTATTTAGTTTAGTGAGATCCCATTTGTCAATTTTGGCTTTTGTTGCCATTGCTTTTGGTGTTTTAGTCATGAAGTCTTTGCCCATGCCTATGACCTGAATGGTATTGCCTAGGTTTTCTTCTAGGGTTTTTATGGTTTTAGGTCTTATGTTCAAGTTTTTAATCCATCTTGAGTTAGTTTTTGGGTACAATTTCAGCTTCTGAATATGGCAAGCCAATTTTCCCAACACCATTTATTAAATAGGGAATCCTTTCCCCATTGCTTTTGTCAGGTTTGTCGAAGATCAGATGGTTGTAGGTGTGTGGTGTTATTTCTGAGGTTCTGTTCTGTTCCATTGGTCTATATCTCTGTTTTGGTACCAATATCATGCTGTTTTTGTTACTGTAGCCCATAGTATAGTTTGAAATCAGGTAGTGTGATGCCCCCAACTTGGTTCTTATTGCTTAGGATTGTTTTGGCTATGCGGGCTCTGTTTGCTTCCATATTAAATTTAAAGTAGTTTTTTTTCAATTCTATGAAAAAAGTCAATTGTATCTTGAAGGGGATAGCATTGAATCGATAAATTACTTTGGGCAGTATGGCCATTTTCACGATGTTGATTCTTCTTATCCATGAGCATGGAATGTTTTTCCATTTGTTTGTGTCCTCTCTGATTTCCTTGAGCAGTAGTTTGTAGTTCTCCTAAAAGAGGTCCCCTTCACATTCTTTGTTAGTTGTATTCCTAGGTATTTTATTCTCTTTGTAGGAATTGCAAATGGGAGTTCATTCATGAGCAGGTTGTTCAGTTTCCATGTAGTTGTGTGGTTTTGAGTGGGTTTCTTAATCCTGAGTGCTAATTTGATTGTGCTGTGGTCTGAGATACTGTTTCTTATGATTTCCATTCATTTGCATTTGCTGAGGAGTGTTTTACTTTGTGGTGCTGAGAAGAATGTACATTCTGTGGCTTTGGGGTGGAGTGTTCTATAGATGTCTATTAGGTCTGCTTGTTCCAGAGCTTAGTTCAAGTCCTGGATATGGATATCCTTGTTAATTTTCTGTCTCATTGATCTGTCTAATATTGACAGTGGGGTGTGAAAGTCTCCCACTATTATTGTGTGAGAGTCTAAGTCTCTCTGTAGGTCTCTAATAACTTGCTTTATGAATTTGGGTGCTCCTGATTGGGTGCATACATATTTTGGATAGCTCTTCTTGTTGCATTGATCCCTTTACCATTATGTAATACCTTTCTTTGTCTCTTTTGATCTTTGTTGGTTTAAAGTCTGTTTTATCAGAGGCTAGGATTCCAACCCCTGTTTTTTTGCTTTCCATTTGCTTGGTAAATATTCCTCCATCCTTTTATATTAAGCCTATGTGTGTCTTTGCATGTGAAATGGGGCTCCTGAATACAGCACACTGATTGTTCTTAATTTAATTCTTTTGCATGCAGATATCCAGTTTCCCCAGGACCATTTATTTGTTCAAGATACTATCCATTGCTCATTGTTTTTTCTTGACACCTTGTCAAAGATCAATTGTATGGCTTTATTTCTGGATTCTATAATTTGTTCCATTAGGCTATATGTCTGCTTTTATGCCAGTACCATATTGTTTTTGTTATTGTAGCTTAATGATATAAGTTGAAATCAGAAGGTGTTATGCTTACATATTTGTTGTTGTTCAAAATTGCATTGGCTATTTGTGACCTTTAGTGCTTCCATATGAATTTTACAATTGTTTTTATACTACTTTTGTAAAAAATGTTATTAAGATTTTGACAAGTATTCATTGAATATGCAGATTGCTTTGGGAATATGAACATTTTAACAATATTAATTGCTCAGATACACAAACACAGGATGTCTTTTCATTTATCTGTGTTGGCTTTAATATTTTTCCATGAATGTTTTATAGTTGCCAGTATACAAGCCTTTCATCTTCACAGTAAACTTATTCCTAAGCATTTACAGTTTTGATGCTATTGAACTTTTAGTATACAGGGCTCAGGGTATTTATCTCTCAATATATAATCCAAATCTTTCAAGACAAAGAAGTAATTGAACTGAGCCTTTGTAATTCTGCTTAGTATTTCAGATTAGGAGCAGATTATTCATAGCTGTTACAAGTTACTATGGCAACAAATTCTATACTTAGAAATATGTCTAAAAATAACACATTCTGGAGTTCAATGGCAATTCTTATTTCAGTGATATATTATAGATATTTGTGAATGTGGCTGTTTTCTTTACCAAATGTTTTGAGAATATGTATCATATATTTCTCTATCCAGTAGTGCACAGGATGCTGAGTATTAGAATGTCTCCAATTCTCATACTGACAGATCATTTTTTGATAAAATCATTAAAATAATTACTATTAGAAAAAGTTTTGAAGAATCATTGATATAAAATTGAATGTTTCTTAAATCTTAGTATTTCCTTGGGAGGATATGTAAATGACTAGAATAAAAAATGAAATGACTAAATATCAAGAAAGACCCTATAAAATGAATTTTTAGGGGCCGGGCGCGGTGGCTCATGCCTGTAATCCCAGCACTTTGGGAGGCCAAGGCAGGTGGATCACGAGGTCAAGAGATCGAGACCATCCTGGTCAACATGGTGAAACCCCATCTCTACTAAAAATACAAAAAATTAGCTGGGCATGGTGGCACGTGCCTGTAATCCCAGCTACTTGGGAGGCTGAGGCAGGAGAATTGCCTGAACCCAGGAGGCAGAGGTTGCAGTGAGCCAAGATCGCGCCATTCCACTCTAGCCTGGGTAACAAGAGAGAAACTCCATCTAAAAAAAAAAAAAAAAAAGAATTTTTAAAAGAAATTATCAGAAGGCTTGGCATGCTTTGATATGGACGCCTGATGTTTCCATTGAAACATTCTTGAGATGATGGGTCAGGATAAGTAGGAAAAGAGCTGAGTGTTCGCCAAGAACATATGAAATATTTCTTTTTCGATTTTGTGTGTTATATATTATCTGTATAGAAAATACTCCACAAACTAAAAATTGTTAAAGAATAATATAGAAAACAGATTCTCTACTCAAAACTAAAACTTTTCTTAATTTTAGTGTAGTGTCTTCTGATATTTATATGTATAAATATATATAACATCATACATAATATACAATTATATATCTATATGACATTGGAGGATACTATGCTGAAATGAAGTTATATACATGTTAGATATATATATTTCCCATTAGCATTAATATTTCATAGAGGGTGAACAGTAATGTTTTATGTAATGAACTTTGCACTAAATGTATACTTTATATTATTAAATATACTTTGAAACATGATTACAAGTACCATTAATTTAACTTGACTCTTATTGTGGCCTATTTAGGTATTTTCACTTTTGAGGAATAATACAAATATTTCTCTGGGTAAACATCATTCTATCAAAATCTTTGAATGTGCATTTGAATATGTCTTTCTTATTGATTCCCATAAAATAATAAGTGATCTATAGATATATGGCAAATGATTATTTATAAAATTATGAAAAACTTAAACTACTGTGTTTTGTACTAAATTGTTTGCCCATAAAATCTATACATTGAAACCTTAACCCCTTACATGGCTACATTTGAAGATAGGATCATTAGATAAATAATTAAAATGACATCAGGTGGGACCCTAATCTCATAGGACTGGTATACTTATAATAACAGGAGAAAATACCAGAAATGCATGTAACAGAAAAAAGGCCATGTGAGTACACAGGGAGAAATGGTCATTTGCAAGCTAGGCAGAAGGCAGAAGAGAGGCATAACCCTGCTGGCACCTCGAGCTCAGATTTCTGGGCTCCAGATCTGTAAGAAAATACACTTTTGTTGTTTAAGCTACCTAGTCTGCAAAATTTTTTTTTTTGGCTGCCTGAGCAGACTGAAACAACCATTTGCATGATATGAGAGTGCAGTTTTAGCTGTACTTCTAGTAATATATTTAGCTTTCTAGTTTGAAAAGAAAATTCATATATTGATTTAATTTACATCGTCTTGATTACTACTGAATTTAGGTATTTAAAAATAAATCATTTGCATTTAATTTTATGTGAATTGGTTGTTGCTATTCTTTGTTCATTCTCTATTTACATTTTAGAGTTTTTCCTAAAGATGTATATGTCTTTATAAATGATGAGTTTTAATCTTTGTAATATCTGTTTTGCTCTTTATATCTGTATTTACATAAGAAGAAGTTTCCAAAGTATTTAAATATATCAATGTTCTTTAAGATCTTTAAATGAGAAAGATATACAACTATGTATTTTATAATTTTACGATTTCATTTTATATATAAAAACTCTACTCCTGTTCAAATTTAGTTCTGGTTTAGTTCTATTATAATTTATTCACCGATCTTTCTCTCATGGATTAGACATTGCAACCATTATCATGTCACCAACTGGAATATATGCTGTGGTTAGTTTCTGAGATTTTCAGTTTTGTTGAAATAACTAGCATTTTAATTACCAACATGTTGTAATTTAATCATTTAATATTCTCTTTTTCTGTGTTACTTACACTTTTAAAATTCATATTTTGTAACCACATTCATTTTTTTATTTTATAAGGTAAACTAATCAACTTTTGGTTAACTTTTAGAGTAATTTGACAAACTGTGAAAAATAAATGAAAATAGAGAAGAAAACTATATTTTTAGAAACAAAGAAATGACTACCAGCCTTCAATATAAACTATGAAATATATCTGCCAAATGGAGTGAAAGGGAGACCAAAATGAGGGTGCATACTTAGAACCAAACTAAAATTATATAAAATACAGAAACTTAGAACGTTAGTGAGAAGATACTGAAAGGCTCATGCAATTATCATTTGATTTAATGAGTATGACTTCGTAGCAAGTTTGGGTTATAAAAGAAGTGGGGAATATCCCTGCAGCAATAATTCCAGGGTGAGAAGGTACTTTTGAAAAATTATTTTCTGTGGTATTAAATATATTTAACATAATTGGTCAGACTTCTGGCTTCTTGGAATGAAACCTGACTGGCTTTTAATTTGGATTATATTAACTTCATAAATCAATTTAGAGCAGCTTTATATCGTTATATAATTGAGTTAAATTCAAGAGCAAGCTATTATGGGCATTTACCTGTCTCCACTCAAGTTTTGCAATGACATAAAAAGAGGTCAAAGAAACAACCAAAACATAGAATATATAAGAAGTTTTAGAACACAATAAATTGAGATTTTATAAAAAGAATGTTATTGGCAGTTATTGAAGGGATTTAAATACAGTGACATAATTTCACTTATACTTTCAAAACTTCAACCTAGCTTCTGTGTAGAAAATGGATTAGGACGGGGGATGATGTTGTGGATTGGGAGCAAGAAGACCAGTTATTAATCCAAATGACAGATTATGAGGGGATTCATAAATTTTCATTCATTCAATAACTATGTATTAAATAGTTATGTGTCTGTGACTATGTTAGGCATTATGAATGCAAGAAAAAGTACAATTATCTATGAAACTACTAATCTAATGGAATTTATATTTCAGTAGAAACAGTGGAAAATAAATATCAAGTAAGAAGTAGTGATGATCGCTATAAAAAATCTGGAGAAGCACAGAATAATGGTCAATTTCAATAGAGTAGACATTTCTGAGAAGGGAAGATTTGGACAGATACTTTTATGAATTGAAAGAACAAATCACAAAGCAATTTGGGGAAGATAGGAAACAGCAATGCAAAGGTCCTGAAGCTGAAGATTTCACCTTACAAATAAATGACGGCTTGGTTGTAGGTGGCAGTAGGAAACAATTTGCCCTCAAATTTTATAATGTTATTATTACAGTGTTCTCTGATAGTCAATGTTGCTGAGGGAAATTTGAAGGCAATTTGAAGTAACTTTCTTTAATTCATTAGTTGATACTTATAGGAGTTTAAGAATACAATTATTCAAATGTTTGTCAGTGTGGCTACCTGTAGAATTCTTTGCATTAAATTTACAGGGAAAACAGGAAGAGCTTTAATGTTGCATATTTACTTCTCTTATTAGATTTAGATAACTTTATTCAATTTTACTTTTAGTAATTAATTATTTTAGAACTGCTAAGTTTTCCTACTTAAGAACACCTATAACTTGTTGCTTGGATTGTCATTCTATATTTTAAATAATTACCAAATTCTCAGTCATAATTTTTATATTTTCTATACTTTTTTGCATTTTAGAAAAGGCTTCTCATAACAATCATTTTATTTTTTTATGGTGTCAATGTTATTCTTAACTTCCTGCCATGTGGTTCAATCTGTTATTAGTTTTAGTTTCATGGACATTCTTTTTTTGTTTGTTTTTTGAGATGGAGTTCCACTCTTTTACCTAGGGTGGAGTACAGTGGCACCATCTTGGCTCACTGCAACCTCCTCCTTCTGGGTTCAAGCTATTCCCCTGCCTCAGCTTCCTGAGTAGCTAGGATTATAGGCGCCCACCACCACACTATGCTAATTTTTGTAGTTTTAGTAGAGACAGGATTTTGCCATATTGACCAGGTTGGTCTCAAACTCCTGACTTCAGGTGATCCACCCACCTCTACCTCCCAAAGTGCTAGGATTACAGGTGTGAGCCACTCCGCCCAGCCATTTCATGGATATTCCTATAGTGTCCATTTCCACTTTCCTCACTGCATATTATCTTTTTATCTGACCCTTACTTTTTTCCTCAGCCTTTTCCCTCATTGGTTTGGTAGCCCTGTTCATAAAGGCCATGACTTGCCTCCTGTTAATAATACCTATCTTTACCTTACATAGTGCTTAGTGAGATTTCACTAATTATATGTTTGATGAATCATTGTTCCAAATCCAGCCATTTGGCCATTTATCTGCCGCTATATTCTCCATGAAAGCCTTTTTGCTCATCTACAATTATTCTCCTATTTAATAATCTACAATTTAATAATCTACCATTGAATTGAGTATGTGAAGGAAGTAACACAAACCTATAGAATGTATTGGAAAAAAAATCAACCAATTCACTTTGCTGGTTGTGAGATAGTTCTGTCAATAAGATGGCTTCTATGTTTTCTTTGAAGACATATACTGTAGGTGAAACATGTTACAACATACCAGCACCCATATAGTCACCTAAGGTCTAACTGGAGGAAAGATGCAAACAGCTTATTCAAGGGGCTAAACACCATTTTTTCCTAACTGTTGAAACATTATGGGCACATCCCATAGCTTTCCAGTTATACTGAACTATAACAACACCTTGATCTTATGTAATTCTATACAAACTAAATGACTAATATAATAGGTAAGAAAATGCATAATGTTTATCTATTTTCCCTGGAAAGAACTGTTTCTATCTTAATCATTCTTTATTTTCCCTTCTACACAATTTGACACACACATATTGATCATAACCAGTTTAACTGGGGTACCTACTAATTGACAACTTTATTTTTGTCATCCCTGACTTAAAGAAAAGCATTTGCCTATAAATGAGTTTGAAGATAAATCAGCAACACATAATTTTCTGTCACTCCTTAACAACATACTAAATTTTCTGTCACTCATTAGCAACATACTAAAATACAAAACACTTTGTTCATTTTGATTTTATTTAAGACAGTTGATATTCTTATTATTAGTAATTCTGACCAGATAATTTCTTTCAACTGTCATTTTAAAAATGCATAAAGCTAAATTAAAATTTGCAAAGACTGTGAGGATTATAATTAGGTAATCATCTAGGTGAGATGTGATTAAAAACTTTTTAACTATAACATATTTTTATCAACATTTTTGATAGACATACAAGGAGCAACACACTCATCTACAATCTGTGATAGTCCCCTTTACTACACTATTTTCTACAATAAGATTTCATTTAAAAATGATGTAGCTGGATAGTACATATGGCAAATAAATGATTCCTACTAAATATTATTATTAAGGTGAGCTGGGGCCAGGTACACTGGCTCACACCTATAATCCCAGTGCTTTTAGACGCCTAGTAGGAAAATTACTGGAGACCAGTAGTTTGAGATCAGCCTGGGCAACATAGCAAGATCTTGTCTCCAAAAATAAAAAAAAAATTTAAAAACCTTAGCCAGGAGTGGTGGTGTGCTCCTGTAGTCCCAGCTACTGAAAAGCTGGGGTGGGAGGATTGTTTGAGCCCAGGAATTTGAGGTCGCAGTAAGCTGTGATTGTGTCACTGTACTCCATCCTGAGTGACAGAGGGATACTCTGTTGCAAAATAAATAGATAAATAAATAAGAACTGGTTGGGAGACCTGGAATTATAAATAATATGCCAAATTGCAAATTTCAGGTGCCCAGTTAAAAACTAGTCTCCTACTCAAATGGTTACCAAGGCTCTTCTTTCAAAACAAAATAAAGCAAAACCTATTTTGCTACTTTTACCAGATACATCCACATTTTTAAATACTTCACCAAATTAGATTAATTTATTGTGTCTTGTTTAGAGGAAAAAAAGAGAAAATTATAAAAGACCTAGATATGCCAATAAATACTCTCTATCAGCATGAAGTAGCTTTTTATGTATCCTTCACTGATGGAAGAATAACAACAGTGATATAGTGGAAAGAATCCAGGTTTCAGGATCAGGAAGCACTGGGTTGACTTGTTTGTTCTTACACATACATTCACAAATACATGACACTATACAGGTGCCTTACTTCTGAACCTCAGTGCTTCCATCTATACTACAATAACAATTTCTTTGTCATAGGTAAATGAAAATTACACCTACTTTGGGAATAGCAAATAAGCACTAAATGACTATAAACTATTGTTATTATTATAGGCAATCATTTACTTTCTTGGGTTTCATTTCACTCTCCATTAAAATAGAAATCATAAGCCCACCTTGTTGGGTGGTTAGCGAGGTTAGTAATATTGTATAAAAATAATCTAGTTAGTACTTGGCCCAAATTAAGTGCTCACTAATGGTACTGGTGCGAGGTAATTGAATCATGTGGGTGGGCCTTTTCTTTGCTGTTTTCCTGAGAGTGAGCAGCCATGTTCATGTTGTTTTTACTAGTGACATTTTAGTTAATTCATTTTAGTTTACCAGCCATGTTGTTTTACTAGTGACATTTTAGTTAATTCATTTAAGAAACAATGAATGTCTGCTCTATGTCTTGTTCTAGGTGTTAGTGATACCATGGTGGATGAACCATACTATGTCCCTGCCTCAAAAAAATTAGGTTTGAGTGGAAAACAGAAACTGAAAAACTAGGTTTAAGTGGGATGAAGGTTACTGCAGTAAAATGTAATCTACTGGGGGAGGTGGTCAGGGAAAGATTCTATAGATGATGTTTGTATTGAGTCTGTGATAAGTGAAATTAACTAGGAAGATAAATGGCATAAAAAGCTTTATAAATATATAGCAGTAGAAAGTTAATCAAGCCTGAGGTGGTGAAGGAGGGCTTCCTAGAAAAAAGTCAAATTTAAATGTAGATCTGCAGAATGACTAGGAACTAGCAGAATGTAGCAGAAGAATGGAAGGCCCATGAAGAGGAGAAAGAGATACCAGGAATAAATATTTGTAATGATCTTTGTAGTCCTCACCCATCCAGCCTCTCTTCCTAGCAGCCTCTTTTCCTCACTTCGGTGCTAAAGCTACAGTGAATCATAGGATTGTGACTACAATGCAGGTTTGGGAGTCTTGCTACCTAGCTTGGAGTTCTGGTTTCCCTGTTTACTAGCAGCATAATTTAGGCAAATCATGTAACTTCTTTGTGCCCCGTTTTAGTCATCTGTAAATGGAGAACTATCTCATATGGTTTAGGAGTAAGAAATATAATATATTGAAAACATTTAGATTTGAGCTTAGTATATACTGAGTACTCAATAAATGAGAGCTATTATTTTACTTAATGTATATCCTCAAACAGGCCTTGCTGTCTCCACATGCTCTTTCCTCTTTCTGGAATGCTCTCTCCTTCCTCTTTTAATCTACTTATTTATTGCCCACACTTTAAATCTTAGCTAGTAATTGAAACCTTTAGAGTAAATCATACAACCTAGTGATAATACACACAGTGAGAAGAAAAGAGGCTTAGGACAGAGCATTAAAAAATGTGAGCATTTGAAGTGTTTGGGAAATAAGAGAAACCAGCTAAAGAACCTGAAATGTAGGCCTGAGAGGCTGGAGAAAACTAAAAAGAGAATAGGATCATGAAAAACACTGGCATAAAGGCTTGCTAGTAGGAAGAAATTGTCACCAGTGTCCAATGATGCTTAGAGGCCAGGCTATATAAAGGCTAAATGAGTCATTCATTAGTGTTAAAGACTTAGATATTATCACTGACTTTAACAAGAGCAGCTTCAGTGGTATAGTAGCAATTTAATAGGCATTATGGTAAATTAAAGATTATTGAAAGCTGACAAGATAGAAATGACTTTATAAAATATTTAGCATTTGGTAGAACTGAACTCCAAATTACTATTTGATTTTAAGAATTTTCCTGGTTCTCCTCACAAACTAGAATATAAACTGTATAAACCTTAGAATCAGCTTGCTCAGATTAAAAATTATCTGGGAGTGATATTAGTAAGATGGCAGAATAGAAGTCTCCCATTGAGGTCCCACCATGGTAACAATAATTTGGCAGCCGTCCACAGTAAAAAGTGCCTTTATGGGATTTGGGGGATGTGGGTATAACGTTGCAAAAATCCCAATAGAGCTTTAGACTGAGGAGGACCATTTTGAGAAGGCAGACCCATGCTCGGGTGGCAGGATAACCAACTATGGTACAGGAAATAGAGCCCCATTCCCCTGTGGACATGGCTACAGGCTTATTAAGCTTTATTATTGCTAATAGCAGTAGTTGTCAAGGGAACTAGAAGGTGCCATGTTCGCTCATGCCTCAGATAATAGGCATCTTGTCTGTGGTGTGACTGCAAACTTTAAAGCAGAATATTGATCTGGTTCCAGTCCCTCTAAGCTGCATGCTGGGGACAGTCTTGAGCACACAGGAGCCCAATAGGAAGCCTGGATATCCATATCCTCAGAGGCAGGCATGGACATACTGGACTATGCTGTGAACCTTAAAGCAGCCCTGTAACTTAGTTCTAGCCCCTCTCAGCTGTGGTACAGAGGCAATGTTGCCCACTCAGGGATCCACTCAGTTACCCAGCATGAGTACTCTCAGGGACACAATGAGAGGCAACCTGTCAGTGCAACTGGTAACAGGAACGCCATGTACAAATCCAACTACAGACACTAAAACAGACCCTTGTTGGAGGAAGTCTGATCAACATAGGAATCAGGTAGAATCAATACTCACCTGGTCCCATAACAACAGGCTCACCCAGTCTATATAGCAGAGCCAACAGCCCCCACATGAACCAGCTCCAACTCCATTAAACTGCAATTCCAGATAAAATTTCACCAGCCCAAGGATTCAACAAGAGAAATACTATGCCTGCTGAAACCAGTTTGTGAAGACTGGAAGCAGTGTTTGCTTCTTCAAATATAGAGACAGAAATGCAAAGTTACATGTATCATGAAGAATCAGACAAACAGGACACCATCAAAGGAAACTAATAAATCTTTAGTAACTGATCCCCAAGAAATTGAGATCTATAAGTTACCTGACAAAAAATACAAGAACATCAATGAGATGCAAAAGAACACAGACAAGGAAAGAAATTAGATACATGCTTGAATACATTCAGAAGTTTAATTAAGAAATATAAAGTGTAAAAAACAACCAAACATAAATCTTATATCTGAAGTGTACAATGATAGAAATGAAAGTTCAATAGAGAGCTTCAATAGAAGACTAAATCATATAAAAGCAAGAATTAGTAAACTCAAGGATAGGTCATTTGAAATCAGCCAGTTAGAGGAACAAAAGGAAAAGAAGAATGAAAATACATTTTAGAAAAGCATATGGGCTTATGAGAAACCCTCAAATGAATCAATATAAATACTCTAGCTTCCAAAGAAAATGATAGGAGAACATGGCAGAAGTTTTATTGAAGGAAATAATGGCTGAAAACCTCTCATATATTTGGGGGAATATGGATAATAATATTCATGAAGCCTTATCCAGAGCAATTAGGAAATATGTTCTAATTTGAATTAGGAAATATGTGGAATGACAATAATTCCAGGACAGCCAAAGCATTTTTCAAAAAGAACAAAGCTGGAAGCATAAAACCTCTGATTTAAAACTATGTTGCACATTTATAGTAATAAAAAACAGTATGGTGTTGACATAAAAACAGACACATAGACCAATGAAACAGAATAGAAAGTTTGGAAATAAACCTATCACATACCATCAACTAATCTTTTACAAGAGTGCCAAAAATACACAGTAGAAATGGTGATTTCTTTAACAAATGATGCTGGAGAAACTGGGTATCCACATTCAAAAAAATGATGCTGGACCCTTATCTCACACCATATACAGTAATTACCTTAAAGTGGATTAAAAACTTAAATGTAAGAACTAAAATTGTAAAATTTCTAGAAGAAAACATAGGGAAAAAGCTTCATGATATTGGCCTTAGCAATCATGACACAAAAATACGGAAAACAAAAGCAAAAACAGACAAATGTTATTGCAATAAACTTAAAAGCTTCTGACAGCAAATATAACAGTCAATAAAATGAACAAACATTCTTTGGAGTGAGAGAATTTATTTGCAAGACGTATATGTGATAAGGGGCTAATATCTGAAATATATAAAGGCACTCATACAACTCAAAAGCAAAATGAAAACAAAAGTGAAACAAACAAACAAAAAAATCAAATAATCCAATAGAGAAATGGGCAAAGTACCTGAATAGACATTTGATTTTCAAAGAAGAAATACAAATGGCCAACAGGTATATGAAAAGTTTCTCAAATTAGAAATCATCATATCTGTGGTATGATTTCAAATTAGAAATCATCAGGGAAATGCAGATCAAAACTACAATGACACATTACCACACACCTGTTAGGATGGCCATTATCAAAAAGACAAGAGATAAAAAAAAGTATGGAGAAACAGAAATCCTCATAAACTGTTGGTGAAAATGTAAAATGGTACAGATGCTAGGAATAATGGTATGGCTATTTCCTCATAAAACTAAACGGAATTTCTATATGATACAGCAATCCCACCTCTGGGTATATATCTAAAGAAAATGAAACCAGAATATCAAAGTGATATATGAAATCCAGTGTTCATTGCAGCATTATTCACAATAGCCATGATATGGAAACAAGCTAAGTGATTGTTGATGATAAAAAAATGTGTATATATACATATACACAGGGAAATATTATTCAACCTCAAAAAAATTCTGCCAGTTGCAATAATATGGATAAAAACTCTCTCTCGTTTTTATTCCTCTGAGGACACTTCCTCGATAATATTATACTAATGAAATAAGTTAGACACAGACAAATACTGTGTGAGTTAACTTATAAGTGGAGTCAATAAAAGTCAAACTCATAGAAATACAGAGTGGAATGGTGGTTTCCAGGGTCTGAGGTGGGTGTGAAAGAGGAAAGGAAGATGTGGGGCAAGGATTGGTGAAGCTTTCTATTCTGCCATCTTGCTTTGTCTCCTCTTTAAGTTTTATTTGTTGTTCTTTTGTTGCACTTTCTATATAACATTATGTGTATATTAATTTGTTATTGTATTCTCCTTACATATAGCTTTCTTTGAGAATTATTTAAAGTCTCAGTCTGCTTCTCTTCCAGTTACAATCACTGCTATTATTCTAAGCCTGTAATCTATATCATTAATACGGTTTACAGCCATAACTATTCTCTTCCATTCTATGTTACATTGACTTAGCTCTTTTTTGGATTTTAAAGCATTAAGTTATTATTATTTATATGATTTATCCTTTCATCTTATTTTTTGTTTTATCATTTTTGTTTAACCCAATTTGCATTCTCAAGTATTTTTAATACCTTTGCACATATTATAAAAAATTGTTTTTGATAGTTTTTTCTTATAAACTTGATATTTATATATTGCTTATTATGCTACTTTGATTCTTTCTTTTGCTCATATTATTTTTTCAAGTGTAATGTGGCCAGTTCTATCAAGACCTTTTGTTTTTTCTGACAGAGTATGGGTGAAATCTACTGGAATTCAATCATTCATCCATTCCACAAATATTTATTGAGTTAAAACCCAGAGAGTGTTCTATACAGATCATGAAATACATAATAGCTTAGACAAGATGTAAGTTTATTTCTCACTTTTAAACTAAAAGTCCAAAATTCTCCCTTGTGTGGGCATGGAAAACCTTCATATCAACAGGAAACAATGCATTAACCTTTTGTATTCAAGCATGTCTCCTCATGCTCCAAAAAGTGAGCTGGAGCTCCAAACATCAAATCTACATTTTGTAACATGTCTACATATGAATTCCCAATAGTAGAAAACAAGAAGCCAAATGAAATTTTAATTTCACTCCAACAGTACTTTTTTTCAGTTTATGTCTTAATTATCCATCATTATCTGAAATTTAAATCTACATGAGAATCCTCTATTTTATTTGAGTACCCAGTCCATAGAGATTACCTTCAAGTTTTGTACAATTTTTCCTTTCAGAATGGAGCCCTGAAACCCTTGCTCTGAAGTGAGAAAGTCAGGGCCAAAATCAGGTATTTTACTCCCCACTCTTCACTCAAAATCTCTAGCAACAATCTTATCCCATTTCCTGAAAGTGGAAGGCAAACACTGGCAAAAAAATGACATTGGCCATTATTTTATTCTCCTTTAGTGGGTGGCAGGAGGAGCAGGACTAGGTATTTCTTCTTCCATCCTCCTGGTTCCTTGGAAGATCTTTTTTTCTTTCTTATCCACACCATAATCCAATTTTCATTGGCGGTAGTAAACTATTGGTGTTTGTGGTCATTCCATCTTCCCTCCTTAGGTTTCTTCCCAATGGGGAAACAACAATACTCAACCTTGTTGTTGTTTTTGTTTTTGTTGTTTTCTTTTCTGTCTGTGATAAAATATCTGCTCAGTTGAATTTTTATGCAAAGTGAAATGCCTTACTACATACTTTTCAAAAAGATTTCATTTTACACTTCCCGTAAGAGTTTTTTGGAAGACTGAGTGTAGAAGGTGGATAGAGAGCATTATAAGTTAGGCCAATTTCAGAAATATTCTGTCTCTGTCACTTTCTGCTACATTTCAGCTACTTAATATTGTGCTTATGTGATGCTGGTAATGTCATCTTTTAGTTGAGGTTGGGAGAGAGATGTTCCATAACATGGCTTAATTGTATTATATTAGTTTTAAAGTCTTATTTACATTTAAATATCTTGGTAGAATAGATAGTCACAATAACTTAGAAGATGCTGTCAATGCCCTGCCCAGATGTCATCTCACCAGCAAGTGCAGTCTTGCCTCTAACTGCTGTGAGTGCTCACTGCTCAAAATTGATCCCTTTCTCCAGTGAATTATTGTCTGCCATACAGAAGCTACCTCTAAGTTACACCCCCATACTATTCTCTTATAAGGAAGCTACTTCTGTCATGCATTTTGTACTTCAGAGCTGCCCTTGGGATCACAATGGATGTATTTGAGTTTGAGACCTTATTCTCATTTAATAACTTCCTTGGCCCTATTCTGCTACTCTCTCTCATTTTTATTCCCTCTGAGGACACTTCCTCAATAATTACTTGCACAAGAATGTCTATTACACAGTAAAGGTCTATGTCGAAAAATCCCAACCTAAGGCCACCAGCTAATATTTAAAGAGGTTACTGGTATATTATATTATTCACTCTGTTTATTGCCTTATATGTTTGATGTCTTTAGTAAACACAACTATCTTTTTATGTAGTATTATCTCAATTTTACAGGAGATGAAATTCAGAAGTTTCCTTCCCAAGTTTATAGCATTAATATGTGATGGAATTTGAATTTAATGAATTAATACTGTACTTATAACTGAGGAGAATAGAAATGAACAAGACACAGTTCCCACTCTCAACAAGAGTCATACCCCACAAATGCATAAGAACCACAGTTTTAGAGATAGTTTTGATCTTATTAACAGAAATATACCAATACAAAGGTATAACATGCCTCCATATAGGGGAAAATAGTCTATAGAATTTTGTTTTTACTATATTTGTGTGAGCCCATTGCTCAGTTCTCTATTCCATTGATTTGTAAGTCTATACTTTCATCAATTTCACATTACCTTAATTTCTGTAGTTTCACAGTGAGTCCTGAGCTCAGGTATTGTAAATCCTCTAATTTTGTCCTTTTTAAAAATAGCTTTGGCTTTTCTAATTATTGTGCCTTTCCGTGTGTACTTCAAAATCTCCTTGTTGATAACTATTTTTAAAAGCCTGTCACGATTTTGATTAAGATTGTAGTAAACAGATTTGCTTGAGAATTAATATTTTCTTTAATTTTTTCATCCATATTTTTGTATTTTCAACATACAGAGCCTGTTCATGTTTTGTAAAATATGAACCTGAGTTAATTTTTTGGGGATGGTATTATTGTCACGGGATTGCATTTTTTAAAACCGAATTCCAATTTTTAATTGCTGTTAAATGGAAATATGGTTTAACTGTGCATATTGATTTTTGTATCATGTGCCCTTGAAAAAACTCACTTTACGACTTCTAGGAGCTTCTTCATAAAGTTTTAAAGATTTTCTTATGTATACAAACATGACATCTGCAGAGAGGGACATTTTTATTTCTTCCCTTTCAACTTATTCCTTTAACAATTCTTCTTTCCCTCAGTAAATTCTTACAGATTTTGTTTCTCTGAGATATTCTAATTTATTTATTTAAAACATTACTGAGTTGACAGTAGTTTTTTCTTTCTGCACTTTACAGATTTCACCCCATACTTTCTAGCTTGTTTAGTTTTATAAAGAGCTTTATGCTATAAGTTATTCATCTGTATGTAATTGTATTAGTCCGCTCTCACACTGCTATAAAGATACTACCTGAGACTGGGTAATTTATAAATAAAAGAAGTTTAATGGACTCACAGCTCCACATAGCTGGGAGGCTTCAGGAAACATGATCATGGTGGAAGGGGAAGCAGGCATGTCTTCCATGGAAGCAGGTGAGAGAGATAGTGAGTGTAGGAAGAAATTTCAAACACTTATAAAACCATCAGATCTCATGAGAACTCACTATCATGAGAACAGCATGGGGCAAGCTGGCCCCATGATCCAGTCACCTCCCACCAGGTCTCTGCCTCAACACCTGGGGATTACAATTCAAGATGAGATTTGGGTGGAGACACAAGGCCTAACAATATCAGTGATGTTTCCTTTTTATCTGAAAACCTTTAATATTTTATCTTTCATTTTAGCAAACTGAAAATGATATGTGTAAATGTGTGAGTTTGTGAATTTGTGTATGTTTGTTTATTTTATATGGTGTTTTCTGAGCTGCTTAGCTCTGTTCTTTTGATTATATAATTAAATTTGTAAAATTCTTGGCCAATTTTTAAAAAATATATTTTCTTCCCTATTTTCTTTTTTTCTTATACAATCTTAAATATGCAAATATTAGATCATTTCCTAATGTCTCACAGGTTTTGGATGATATGTTCTGCTTTCTTCATTCCATAGTGTCTTTGTGCTGCAGTTTAAGTAATTATTGCTGGTATATCTGAGTAAATTAATTACTTTCTATATTGTCTTGAATCTAGTGATGTTACTGTGCTTTTCATGTCTAGGTTTTATATTTCATTCGTTTTCATAGTTTCCATTTTCTCCATTAAAATTACCCATCTGATCTTAAATGTTGTCTACCTTTTAAAATTAACTTTCAGCATATTAATCACAATTATTTTAAATTCATTTTCAGATACTTCCAACATCTGTGTAATATTTGAGTCTGGTTATAATGATTTACTTTATTTCTGTTTTTTGTTTAAGCCAGTTCTCTTTTATAACACAGTAAAGATTGAGATAACTATTTTTAAATGCTTGAAAATTGGCATACATTCTCTTCTACTAGGTCTTTATTATGGAGTATTTAAGTTAATCTAAATAAGAATTTGAGGTGTGTTGTTGCTATGTTTATACTTATTATATCACAGTCTTCAAATATGTTTAGCAAAATCCATGTTTAATATAGGGATTGGTTTGCCAGTGGATTTATTTCTCAATATATACTCCAAACTCAGTTTTAAGTTTTCTCTTTACATTGTGTCTCAGTGATCTGTGTCTCTTGCAAGTTACTTGCTACTTGAAACTTTGCTTAGTGGTAAGGACCAGGAATGAGAATGTATTTTTTGTCTAACTATGTAAATTTTAGTCTTAAGCAGGCATTTTATCTTTACTGAGGACTTGGTAGATTTCGTTAAAGTGGATTTAGGGTAGTCTTTACTCTCGAGCAGAGGTTGGCAGACTTGTTTTATAAATAGCCTGCTAGTAAGTATTTTATTTATTTTTTTAGTTTTGTAGGCCATAGAGTTTCTGTGGAATCTACTAAACTCCTCCATTATAGCAGCAAAGTAGTCATTAACATATAAACAAATGGACATGGCCAGGTTCCAACACATTATTTACAAATACAAATGACAGGATGCATTCGACTCAAGAATCATACTTTTCCATTCCCTATTCTAGAGGATGGCCTTTACACATAAGGTTTAGGCTTTCTGGTGTCTGAGCAAAATCTGCAGGTGTTAATGATGTCTATACTCTCTGCCAAGGTCTGATGTCTAATATGTCTATAACTACTCTACCTCTAGTATCTACATTTCACTACCAACCCCATAGTAGCTATTTTCTGGTAAATCTTAGGCAGACTTATTTTCTGAATGTGCAGCCCAGCCTTTAGCAAGTAACTCACAAGGGACACTCATGGACCTCTCTAACTCCACCCTCCTTTTCTGCATGGCATTTTTCTTCTGGGCACTCTAACCTTCAAACCTTATCTGCTTTAATTACTACAATTTCTGAATTCTATTTCCTCAGATCAATAGGTGGACCACGCTCTCCTTTGACTTCAGCTCATTGGTCTGCATTAAGAAAACATTCCTATAACACAGAGAGTAGTAATTAGTTAGATTCTTCTGGTTCTTTGTGTGATGACTTATTTTTTTACTAAAACATGTGCATTGTCTTAGGGTATTTCAGCTGCTATAATAAAATACCATCAACAGGGTGGCTTACAAATAAAAATGTATTTCTCACAGTCCTCAAGGCTGGGAAGTCCAAGATCAAGGTACCAGCTGATTTGACATCTGGTAAAGGCCTGTTTCCTGGCGTTTAGGTAGTACCTTCTAGCTGTGTCCCCACATAGTGGAAAAGGGGAAGGCAATTTTCTCGGGCCTCTTTTATTAAGGGACTAGTCTCACCCTCATGATCTAATCACTTTCCAAAGGACCCATATCTTAATATCATCCCATTGGTTATTAGGTCTTCAACATATATATTTGGCAGGGGTGGGTAGGCACAAACATTCACACCATAGAAGAAATCTTATGTATTGTGTTGTAACCCTTCTGATCTTATTTAAGCCTCTGTTTTCTTTGATATCACTCTGGCAGTGGAAGTGGGAGCCACTGTCTCCATTTTACAAGTTAAGGGCAGAAATCCAGGTTGTCCACTTAGCTTCCATTGCCACCTGTCAGTTGGGGTGGTACTTTGACCTTGCTTAGGAAGTAAAGTGTCTCATTACTGCTACTCAACAGGCCTCTCTCTTCTGACAACACCCCTGAAAAAAGTCGCATGGGTGCCTTGTCACTGCCAAGCACAAACAGACACCAAGCATACCCAGATATTGGAACTCCTCATTACACCCTGATGAAGTTAGAATCATTCCTCGTCCAACTTTGGACACAAATTGGGGGTAAGAATAGCTTTTTCAAGGGTAGGGATTGGCTGCAGTAGAGGAGTTATTTTATTAAAATTTTCTGTCTTGCCTAGGCTACCTCTTTTCTTGTCCTTTGGCTAGACAAAGCAGAATTTTATTTGGGCTTTTTATCTGTGCCTTTCAGCATTTCAAAGTTGTTGACTTCTTTAGCTGCAACTCTCAAATATATGACACATAAAAAAGGAAGGATGGAAGAGAGGAAGGAAGGAAGGGAGGGAGGAAGGGAGGGAGGGAGGGAGGAAAAGAGAGAGAGAAAGAAAAGGAAAGAAAAAAGAAGGAAGGAAGGAAGGAGAGAGAGAAAGAGAGACAGAGAGAGAGAAAGAAAGAGAGAAACCCAGGAAGCTCACCACCATGTCATTTCCTGGGTCCTGAGCTCTCTAAACAATCTATTTATTTCCATCTTTCAGGGTGTTCTCATGTTTGTGTTATATATAATATTCTGGGGTTTTAGTAGTATTTAGAAGGAAAAATAAGCAAAATTATATCTATTCCATCTTCCAGAAGAGGAAGTTGCATTAATATACTTTTAAAAATTAAGTTCATGAAGACAATGACGTCGTTAACAATTCATATGACAATTGTTTGGATGAGCAAACTGAAAATAAGAGTGATTAGGTAAGTTAATTTCAATAGTTGAACCACTGACATTTACATTCACACTTTTGTCAAGATACCTATCATTCTTGTGTTTTACTTTTTAAATTTTTACAATGTAATTTACTTTTCCTCAGTTTCTTTAGAGAAAGATTGTGTTTCGAATTTCTTGATATCTTTACACATTTCTTAGCAGACCTACCCATGTATTAAGTATTTAATAAGTATTTGCTGAATTAATGCAAAGATGAATAATTTTTTATGCCTTTGTTTTATTTCTGGTTAATTGTATTAATTATTTTATCTGGATTATTGATAAAACTTTTATTTACTTTTATAGCTTGTACATAGCCTGATACTAATTCATGGTTTAAGATACTACAACACGCCATGGAAGGGGCCCCATAGAGAAAATACTGCTTATTAAAAAACTGACTGCCTATGCAGTTCCTAGTCCTTTTGAAATTTTGTAGATCTGCAAATCAGAGCTGACTCAAAATGGTTTTTTGAGAAGTAAAAACTTGTGAGCCTGTGCTTGGTTCACTGCAACTAAATTCAGCTTTACCCATCACCTTGAAGTCAGCTCTCCAACAATCATAGGCACTAACAACATTTTCTTCCTTTCATTGATTTTTCAAACTGAGTGCACAGCCTTCCTCTGACTGGCACATGCTATTGTGCCATGCTGCAGTTATTTCTAGCCCCTTCTATTACTCTGTGTTATGCTGCTCAAATCCCTAATTACTCTTCTGGATACTGCTATGGCAGCTAATAAAAGGATTTTGTAGGCTCAGACTGCCATGGTGCTTCAGAAGGTATATATTTTTTCACTGTTGTTATGTCAGTTTCTACATATCTTCACTGCTGTACCTGTTATTTCTAGCACAAATCCCTTTAATTTTTTTTCTATTATGTTTTGCTAGTGTTTTAGTTGAACTTATTTCAGAATTGGAATTCAATCAGTGTGACACATTAATGTGACTTAAGCTGGAAAACATTTCGATTGTATACTTAAAAGTGCACCTCAATTCAGGTTGAACAAGTGGGCTCTGTTTTATTACACTATAGACAACAGGCCTGTTAAGTATTTTTGTACGTGACAAGGAGTAAACTCCAGAGAATTGAACAATTGTGTTGACAATGATGGGGCAGGATAATGTGGGGCTTTGACTTATCATGACAAGTGGTCCTGTAGGTGGCCTAATATCAACATATTGAATATGCTGCTATCTTATATTGGAAGACCAATTAATCAATTTCCAAATGCAATCCATTTTTCTTCTCCTGGATCTTAACCATAATTACAAGAAATATTAATTTAAGAATCAGTGTGTGCAATAAAAAAACATAATCTTTGGGGTCAAAGAGTTGTGTATTCAACACTCAGTCATCTCATTTATGGTTATGTGTCTTCAGGTAACCTACCTAAAATGCCTGAAAGTGTGTTTTCTTCTTAGTGAAATAACAATAATAAATACAGATTAAAATAAGGTATATACTGTTCCTGGTAATTTGGGTTTAATATTTTGTAAATAATTAAAAATCAATTACATAAAATAATTTTTGTAATAATTTTCAAATGTTGATATGACATTTATTGAGCATTTATTATGTCTCAGGAACTGTAAAAATGCTTTATATAGATTATTTTATTTAAACCCAATAAAAACTCTATGATATAAATACTATTACTTCCCGACTCTAACTTAAAGAATTGAGTGGTCATGGAACATGCATGCTGAGAGAATTTACATAGCTAGTAAGTATCAGATCAAGTATACAAATCCAGATCCATCTAACTTAACTTCTAAGCACATGCTATTCAAATATATATTGTAATACCTTTCACCAGCCAGAGTACATGGCTATTTGCTTGCCTTAATTATAATGTGCTCAGAATTGTGCTGAAATTAAGGCATCTACAGAATTTGAGTGGTGTTAGGAAATGCATTGAAGCAGCTTTCTTGAATTGTTACAATATACAAAAATGTATATTATAATTTTTAAAAAATGAGTCTATAAATTCTGTATGTATTCTAAATAATTAATATTTTGATGTTAGGAATTTTAATCACTGTACTCATTGAAGAAGGGCCTGGTATTGCAATACTAGGAAGTAATTCTTTACAGCACACTGACAGGCTGGCTATGAGAAGCTAAAACTGTGGAAGTTATCTTTGAAAACATGCCTTTTGAAATAAGTACATCTATATTTCCATAGGCTGGAGACTTTACATATTCACTATATCTGCTTTCATAAAAGCCCTGGTTTCTGTCTTTCACCATAACACCTAAGTAATCTGACAGATTATTTGCTTCTATGGGTCAATGGTACTTGTATCCCAATAGATAAGGCCTGTCTTCTTTTAAGCACAATTTTACCAATTTTAGTTGCTATGGAAGACTAATGTGAGGAGGATTTGGGTCAGAATTCAATAATTATATCCTTTATATTACTAGCAATTCTTTTTTTCCCTTTGGCCAGAGCCTGTTGACAGAACCGTTTAGGCAATATTTAAATTTGCAGATTGAAAATAAAGATTCATTTCAGGGCTTTGGCCAGGAGAGGTGAATAATGTTAGAACTACCTAGCCAGAAATCCTTCTTTCTGCATTTTTGACTCTCAGACATAACATATGTAGGTGCTGTATGTACTACTAATTTTGAATTATTAATGGGGATAGGGTCAATGAACAAAGGAACACATATGTGTGATTTACTAGCCTCCTTTGAAACTAAAGTTTCAATTTTATCTTTCTCTATTATTTATCAGAACTGTTAAAATTTCTCTGAATGGATAGACTTTTTATTCTTTTAATGTTCTCTTTTCATCCTATAATGAAGATCATAATGAGTTTTCTAAGTAGCCAGAGGCAGCCACAGAGAATGAAGCAGCACATGATTTGAGTTAATGGTATTTAGATAATTAAGCATTAACTATGCATTTTTCTTTGATCTTTTAATTATCACTTTTACTTCAGAACCTTTTTCTATAATTTTAATTTTTGTATCACCAAATACTCAGATGGTAGAATTGTTCTTTATTCACATTAAGGTCATATTAATATATATGATATTGTCTCAGTAATCACAGCCTTTTAAATTCTACATTTAAAACAAGTTAGTATTTTATCTGTATCTGTTACCTGTTTCATGTTTTCAGAGTATGTCATAAAATAGTATTGATGCTTTTGATCTTCTTGCTGTCTAGGGATTCGGTGTGAAGGTAAGTAAGTAAAAGTGTGGGGAAAAAAGCATAAATGTTACAGTCTCAGAATTTTCTAAAAGGGGAAAATTTATATTCTCTGATTCTAAATCGATATATAAGTTCACATCTGAGGAATCTTATCTTTTACTTTCACAGCTTTTACCAGATAATTTTCATTCTTAGATTTTGTCATATATTCTTTACATATAAACTAAAGAACATGGAATTTTTCTGTATATATTAAGAAGGTAATTACTGGGAACCTGATATGTGACAGATACTATGGGAATAAAATGAAGTAGACTGTGTGTTTCTTGTTCAAAGTCAGCTCAAAAACCCTGGAGGGAGGAAAATAAAAACATGAAAGCCAACAGAAAAATATAAAAAAAATACATGTTCCACAATTATATACACCAATAAATGATGCGTATAATCAGAAATCTTTCACTTCAGGTATGGCAGAAACTTGACACTGAAGGTCTCTGTCACTGCAAAATAACTAATTTTATATGGAACTATTATCATGATGCATTATATTTCTTAGGTGAAAGAGTTCTTCTAGGTCTCTTTCCCACCAAAAATATATGAGTTGAGCTCAGTATGTAGACGGTTTAGCAGCAAGTAAGTACTACTTTAAGCAGTAAGTAGGCTATTGATATAATTTGCATATGTTTCCCCTTTCAATTTTATGTTGAAATGTGATCAGTGTTGGAGGTGGGGGCCTACTGGAAGGTATTTGGGTCATGGGGGCAGATCCTTCATGAATGGCTTGGTGCCCTTCCCACGTGGTAATGAGTGAGTTCCCACTCTACTACTTAACAGGAGATCTGCTTGCTTAAAATAGCATGGCACCCTCCCCACCACCTTGCTTCCTGTCTCACCATGTGACATGACAGCTTCCATAGCCTTCTGCCATGAGTAAAAGTTTCCTACAGCCTCATCAAAAGCAGATGCTGGTGTCATACTTCTTGTACAGCCTATAGAACCATGAAACAAAATAATCCTTTTTCTAACATATTACCCAGCCTCAGATATTCCTTTATAGCACAAACAAAATGGACTAGAAGAGTCGTGCTGTGTAGAAATGCTGATAACACCATTGCATGGAAGAAGCTAAGACTTGGGCCAGTGTCAAGATGTCAGAATTGACGCTAAGTGTGTCACACAGAGGGGAAACTCCTCAGAGACTAGTGTGATTCCAGATCAGTAGAATCTGTAGTCCCCAAGTAGACACAGATGTAAAACCTTATCTGGAAAAAAAAATTTATACTTCATTCCCTGGGGTTCTTAAATTTTGTGATCCATGTAACATAAACACATAACCAAAGATTGTGTAATGCATAAGCAAACAATGTATGATGCATGATCATAGGAACATTAACACCAGATTTAAAGTCCCAAGGGAATTATATATTTGAATTAGCTGATATCGAGTATCAAATAGGTCTGCTGGAAATATTTAAAGAAATAAAAGGACTAAAAAACCAGGCAAACATTGGAGACTATCAAAAATGACCATGAAAGTCTAAAACCCAATAGAAGTTATAGACATAAAAAGGAAAAGAATAAAAATTATAGACATGAAACCAATATGTAATTTCAGAAATAGTGATTATATGAGCAGATTAAATAGTAGACTAGACACAGTAGAAAAAAGAATTTGTTTTTATAAAAGATAGTTCTGAAGAAATTTCATAGAATGCAACCCAGAGAGACAAAGAAATTAAGTTGGATTGAGCAATATGGAGGATAAGATGTGTAATAAATATCTAACTAGAGTAATAGTAGAAAAACAGAGACTGAGGGATGAATATTAGAAGTAATGGCGTAGAGTTTTCCAGAAATGATGAAAGACATAAATCCAATGAATCAATTAGCACAGAATAACCCCAACAGAATTAATTTAAAACAATACACACCTAGACATATATCAGTGAAATGAGAAAACATAAAAGTCAAAGGAAGGAAGTGAAAAGTACCTGGAGGGAAATAAAAAGGCAAATACCTAGCAAGGAACCAAAACTGACCGACAGCAGAGCTTTTAATAGCAACAATAGAAGTCAGGATACAGTGGGATGATACTGTGAAAGTACTGAGAAAAAAATAAATATCAACGAGGTGTTTGTTAGCTATTGTGTTTATATGTACATGAATTGTATAATATAATATTTCCAATGACTTTGGGTGATAGATAATATTAATCTCTGTAAAAATGGACAGTCATTGAAATAAACAGTCTAATTTCCCCAGTCCAAATTTCTAGCAAATATTTGGACTAAGGATGAACCCATATCTTTTTCCATTCCATGATCTTCCATTTATGTGATGCTGTCATTCATTATAAAGATGCAATACAATTCATTTTGTTTCAAATGGAGATTCTTACTCTACCTTTAGGCATATTAGCAACAATGGTTATTTATTCTTTTAATAACTGTAAAGTATTTATATACAATATGCAAGGTGCTGCACCAGGCATTTTGAGAGGCACAAAAATAGACACAATTCTGTAGTCCCCTTAATATGACAATAGAATAGTAGAAAAAATAAGACATTCAAATACGTGCATATATTACCTACAACACAGAAAGAAGTAGAAAATGGTTAGTTGTGTGAACAGAAGTTACATAAAGGTCTGTAAGTGTTCAGAAGAGGGAAAAAATACTTCCAACTGAGAGAGCAGGTAGAAAGAGAGTGGAGGATTCTTAAAAAATGAGATAAAGAATGTGATATTTGCATTAACGTCTGAACAACAAGTAGGATTTAGTTATAAGGTAATGGGAGAAAAGATCATCTTTAGAGGGAACAACGAGTAGAGGCACAGAGATAAGAAAGCAACATGGAGTGTGGTTCACTGAGATGAGTGGTATGGTATAGGAAAAGGAGGCACCAAAGAGGAGGCCAAGAAGTTTGATAGAGATGGCCCTTGAAAGTCGACTCAATGCAGGATTTTGAACAGGGGGAACGACATGATCAGCGTCATGGTTTAAAGGAATTAACATTGCTGTTGAATTCAGGATGGTTTATAAGGGGGAGTGAATATAGGCAAGGTGAATAACTGAAAAATAACCCTAGAGGAAAAGTATTACAAGGAAAAAAGTAAGACTTCAGCAATGGCAAAATTATAGATAGATAAGTAAGTTGATAGATAAATAGAAAGATAAGTGATAGACACATAGATGATTGGTTAAAGAGTTACTAATTTTGTCCTACTATATATCACAATTTTGAACTCTTGTCAACAGGCTGGTTTCAATCATTTCTTATATCCATGCATTGTATGTATCTTTGCAGTGGGAGTCATGGTGGCTTTCTGTATTTCTGCAGCAGAGAGAACAGATTTTTTTGTTGTTGTTGTTGCTGTTAGTTTCTTTGTTTTTCCCCCAAGAGATTATGGGATAAAAGACTGGTGATAGGCCGGGTGCAGTGGCTCATGCCTGTAATTTCAACACTTTGGGAGCCTGAGGCAGGTAGATCATGAGATCAGAAGTTCTAGACCAGCCTGGCCAAGACGGTGAAACCCTGTGTCTACTAGAAATACAAACAATAGCCGGGTGTGGTGGCGGGCACCTGTAATCCCAGCTACTAGGGAGGCTGAGGAAGAGAATTGCTTGAACCCGGGAGGTAGAGGTTGCAGTGAGCTGAGATTGCACCACTGCACTCCAGCCTGGGAGGCAGAGTGAGACTGTCTCAAAAAAAAAAAAAAAAAAAAAAAAAAAAAAGACTGGTGACAGACCCTGAAGGAGATTCAGCTTTCATTGGAGCCTAGAAAAGCATATTAGCAATATACCGGACCCCTCCATCCCCCATCCACATACACCAAGAATCAAATGTAATTCAAAGGTAATTGGGTCACTTATATTAGGAAAAGAAATTCGTTGTAAGGATATTTTTAGAAAGACAGTGGGGGAAAAACAGGTCTAATCGTAATCAAAGTGCATCATATAGCAACAATAACATCACTAAAGGAAGTCAATTTCTGAGAAAAAGCATCCTTTTTCAAATATCAATTGATGCAAATGATAATAAAAGCAATGCAATAAATTTGGAAACTTCAAATACTAAGGTCAAATTCTCTAAATTCAATATGTTCTTTTATTCTTCTTTAGCAACCTTTTGCACACACAGGCATCAAAACACAGGTAGTAGTTTAAACAATTATGGGGAGTTGGGGATAACCAAAAGGGGTTTATTTTAGCAGCTGTCCTTAGATAAACATAAAAGTTATAGGCAAATTTCATCAATAATTTTTGCTTAATTCTCTGCTATAATCTTTAAATCAACATTTATCTTGAAGACAAGAAACCAAGGTTTGCAGCAAGATGCACAGTCTTATAGTTGAACTAGGTTTGAATATAAATAAGTTTGCATTCATAGAGTCCAAGCTTCAGTGTAGAACTAATATGACTGTATTTTTAAAGGAAATATATCTACATTATTTTATTGCCAAAATGAGAAAAAATACAGAAAATGATTTGTGTTCTTTGCTTTGTGGGCTACAGTCATTTCATCAAATTATTTATCTGTTTTTGAAGACAAAAATATAAGCTTGGTCTTCATTAAAGAAAAATACACACACACATAAAGAGAATTTATCTCCCAGATGTTGGAATGGATTTAATATTTCAATATTCTTTGAAAGCAACATTAATTTCCTGGGGATATTTTTATGCATTCACTTTATTCATTGGCTGAAATCTCCAATGTTTAATTATTTCTTGTTTCTTCAACCAAGATAATACTTTTTAAGCTACTTTTGCTTTGTTTTCTAATAATAGTGCAATATTCAGTTTGTGAATACATTTTCTATTATATTGATATTGTTCAGAAAATTGTGAGAATTGTCATGGGATGGCTTAGGTATGTGGTTGGAATTAAATTGCTTCTTTGGGTAACAAACAGACCCCACTAAAATGTAACCTTCTACTTTTACCACAACGTTTAACTCCAAAAGTCAACAGAAGAAGACTTAATCTGTTGGGCCCTTTCATACTGAACATTTCCATTATAGCCATGCCTACTTAGCATTCAAAATGCCTGAAGATATGATCCCTGGTTCCAGTTTCTGCTTCCTCCTTCCCTTGAAAGGCTAAAACATTGGCAAATATTTAGTAAAGGAGAAAAAGAAAACATTCTGGTTTTAGTTCTGCTGAGAGGTCACTCTGCCCTTCCTTAGAGTTAGAAAATAAACTCCTTAATGACAACCATTATTTATCTAATTTTTCTAAAGCACTGGCCTGGCACAGACTGAACCTCAATAAATGAACACTAAAGTTACAAATTATAATAATTTATCATTATTGTTGCAGATTCTTATTTCCACTTCAGAACATTGGAAGAAAGTGAAAAGATCAAATGCTTTTTATCACAGTCATATTTAGATTCTGTTAAAGAAAACTACCTTGAGCCCCCAGAATCACTAAACTAAAAGGAAAAATCAAGCTGGAAAGTGATCAGGGCAAACCTGCCTCCCATTGTATTCAAGGTCATCTCTCTGCTCACTGAGGTAAATGCATATCTGACTGCCTCCTTTGGAAAGTCTTATCAGAAACTCAAAAGCATGCAACCATTTGTCTCTCACCTACCTGTGACCTGGAAGCCCCCTCTCTGCTTCCAGTTGTCCCCACATTTCTGGATGGAACCGATGTACTTCTTACATATATTTGATGTCTCATGTCTCCCTAATATGTATAAAACCAAGCTGTGCCCCAACCACCTTGGGCACGTGTTGTCAGGACTTCCTGAGGCTGTGTCAATGGGGGTGCATCCTCAACCTTTGGCAAAATATGTTTTCTAAATTAGCTGAGACCTGTCTCAGATTTCTGGGTTTATAGTTCCGTTCCTTATCTATTGAATTGGGTAATCTAGTTTGTCAAAAACACAAACAAGTGATTTATCTACCACCAGTCATGAAGGAGACTATAGATGCTCCTCAGCTTACAATGAAGTTACATTCTGATAACCCCATGATATGTTGAAAATATCGTTAAGTCAAAAATGTGGTTAAAATACCTAACCTACCAAGCATCATAGCTTAGCCTAGCCTACCTTAAACGTGCTCAGAACACTTACATTAGCTTACAGTTGGGCAAAATCATCTAATACAAAGCCTATTTTATAATAAAGTGTAGAATATTATGCCCAGATGGGCATTTTATGGACATGATTGGATGCAAAAACACAAAACGCAGTATTCAAAAAAGGCTGGCAATGTAATACACTGTAGCATACAGATTGTTTACCCTCCTGATCTCGTAGCTGACTGGGAGCTGTGGCTCTCTGTGCTGCCCAGCGTAGCAAGGGAGCATCACACCACATATGGCTTGCCTGGGAAAAGATCAAACTTCTAACTTCCAAGTACAGCTTCTACTGAATTTGTGTCACATTCACACTAGAGCAAAGAAAAAAAAATCACAAATTTAACTATAGTAAGTCGGGGCCATCTGTGTACATGCATACCTAATAATAGTAAGTATCACTCTACTCCAAGATGTATCCTCTAATTATGGCCTCATGCCTCTAATATTTTCTCCGGCTACATTGCTTCTGTTCTTGAAGATAGCACTATGTGCAACTTTCTCTACATATCTTTTTTTCATCAATAAGTTGTTGCATATAATTGACACATAATAATAACCATACATGTTTATGGGATACAGTGTGATATTTTAATGCATGTATACATTATGTAATGATCAAGTCAAAGTATTATTTTCATCATTTTAAATATTTATTATTTTCTGAGGGGTGACAACATTCAAAATATTCTCTTCTAGCTATCTTGAAATATACAGTATAGTGTTAGTAGAAGACCAGAATTTATTTCTTCTAACTGTAACTTTGTATTTTTCTCTCCACATAATCTTTACCAAATATCATCATTGGCAGAGTGATATTTTTGCATTCTACCATCTTATAGCTCCTTCACAGTAACCTTAACATCTGTGTTCCTTTGTTTTGTAGTTTATTGTATAAACATTTTCTCTTTCTTAATATATAACATTTTAATTGAGAGAGGAAGCATAAATGTGCAAGGTGATAATAAATAATTGTAGATTTTTTAAACATGGCTGAATGAACCATGCTTTATTTACCAGTATCTAGAGAAATTCTAAGTTAATATTTTATACTCAACACTAAAGAAACTCATAGAGTGTTATAGCTGCAAGGGTCATTAGAGCTCATGTATTAAGAATTTTTTGTACTTTACAGATGAGAAAACTGAAGCCTATAGAGGTTAAGTAACTTATGCAAATTATGCAAGGTCACACAGCAAGTTAGTGAGCTTCCTCACCTGTGGTCATCCAGAACACTTAGTAAATTACAAGTGAATTGCATTCCAGTGAGGTTGACTTCTGAATAAAACAATGATAATAAAAAAAATCAAGTGCACTTACTTAGTAGTCTAACCATTGGTTTTCTCCAGTGATAAGCTTTCTTACTATGCAAATTTATTTTATAACATGGAAAAACATAATTTAGAAACAATATGATAGCACTGTAAAAAAGTAGCAAAAATAAAGAAATCTACAACTAAATTAAGGACATGAGTCATATGAAATATTTATAAATCACATCTTGTAACCTTTAATAACATCAAACCAAATCCGGTGGTTTTAAATTAGATTCAAAATTGGTGCTCTGCCCTTCAAACAATGCTAGATATAGTCAGCTTTCTGAATCAAGTACACTTTTAAATAAATATGCTACTCATAAAATGCCTTCTTCAGAGAAGAACCTTGTTTTATGTTGTCGACAACAATCAAGATGAACTACAATGCTATTTTCTTCCTCTTAAGCATCTCATCCCATTGTTTTGATTTGTATTTCTCTCATAAAAATATTATCAAGCAAAACAAAGTACAAAATCCTTGTTCCCATCTTACAAGCTAGAGAAAGTCTAGCTTTTAGTCTGTTGGGTTAGATTGATTTTTTTTTATTTTTTATTTTTTTCCTCTGCATATTAGGAGTACTCTGAAATATGCATTCACTCTGGCTTTCTCAGGTGGTCTCCTTCCCTGACATGCTGAAGCAGGTTATGTTTGCTTTGAGTTATGGCAACATGTCTAAAGAGACATTGCCCTAGTGGAGGCCCCTCATAGTCTCGCTTTTTAATTAAAATGAAAAAATATACAAATTACAGGGTGATCTTGTAGAACAAAATCATTATACATATTATGAGCTATCTTTTGGATTTGAAATCAAAAGATGTTCTTGAACTCCTTTGTATTTAATTTTATGTAAGTACTTGCAATTTTAGAAAAACAGATTGGCAATGAAGACGGGCCAACAAAGGAACAGTGTCTTCCCTTAGTAGTTAGTAGCAAATTACTGGCTTTTAAAGAAAATTGCTCCTTCACCCTGTTTTAAAATATGAAGTCTTTGTTTATAGCACATTTTGTCTTTAATGCTGTGCAGCACCAAATACGTTATTTGTTTGCTTCTCTTCACACTGATTTCAAAGCACAACAACCAAGGTAAAATTAAAGAAAATGATGCTTACATTAGAATATTCTCTATTTACTCATAGAACCAAATTGCCATCCTATGCTTCAGATAAGCCACAATATTAATGGATGCAACTGTTAAAACTGTTATTTTCAACAGATCAATAGTATGTTTCAGGGGAATGATAAGTAGAGCCAACTATATCTATATCTGCATATAGGTATATAGTCATAGTGGATCATATGGATACACAGTTCATTGTGTATTATGGCCAGAAAAGAGCAGCTAAATGAGGAGCTGACTGAAGATAATATTCAGAGATAAGTAGTTGAAGTGATTGAAGTGGTTTATCCTGCAGACAGCATGACATGATCAATATCTTTAAAATTCAAAGAGTGTGCATGGCAAAGAAAACCCGAAAGGTGAAGGCAATGTGATGAGTTGGAAAGAGTTCAGGCTATGGAGTGTGGCAGACTTCACTTGGAATCCAGTTTACTTGCTGTGTGACTGGACACCTGGTTGAAATATTTAACTTAATTTTCTCACCTGGAAGATGGAAATAATTAAATTGATATGACATAACTGTTGTGCATGTTAATAACAATTACTTACTTAAAGCACCTAGCAGAGGGCCTAGCATTAAGTAAGGAAGGAGTCAGTGTTTGAATGCCCTACTCGAGTAAAGAGGAGAACTCAGGCTCTGTATGGACTGACATTAGGAATTGGAGGCTGGGGCAGAAGTGGGGTTGACTCCCATTTCTGAACACAAGGAGAAAAAACACTATATAGTACCTCTGGTGAAGCCAGGGTGGAGACTTAGGAACTAATCCAAAGCATCAATCCAAGGGACAAAGTGCTTAGAAAATCCCTGACAGTAAAGGTCCTGGAAATGGAGACAGACAGAATGGACTGCACAGTTTGAAAGGATGAATGAGAAGGTGAAGCCTAGAGAGACTCTGTGGATCAGTGGTACTCACATTAGGAGGGAGTGTTCCTTAGGCTCTCTGTGCCACAGCAGTGAGTGAGGAATAAAAAGTGCTTGTAGGCCCAATTTTGTTGACACTCTCAGTAAAGGCCAGCTATTATGAACATTCTGATAATGATTGTTTAATGTTAACACAAATGGGTATATATTATAGGGTAGGAGAGCTTGCTCAAATATGAAGGATTCGATTATTGATATGGATTTACCTATCTAATCCTCAGTCTGCTCAAACTTTATTTATTGATACCGTCCTCATTCTATGAAACTCTACTCTGCTGCAATCAATCTTCCAGTAACTTCAAGCAAAATATGTATGTTTTGGTCTGAATCTGTAAAGTAATGGCATCACCTTTCCTAATCTACCCTTCAATCTGATTCCCAATTATTTCCTTGTTTTTGAAGCCTCACTGCGTTCAAGCTAATTTCCAAACTCATTTGAAGTATTTCTATCCCTGTGCTTTTGCCTATACCATGTGTAGTCTTCTTTCTTCATGAAATCCTACACCAGTGCTGAAGGCCCAGCTCAAATACTAGCTTAGATACAATCAACTCTAAATTCTTTGGAAGATAGTTTAAAATATGTCTTAATTAACGATACCTTGTGTTTTTTATATCTACAATATTAATTTCTTAAAAAATTGCATAATTTATCTTTTAAAAAATTGTTCTTGTACAAATTTACTGGGTACATGTGAAATTTTGTTATTGGAAATTATATGCAGTGGTCAATTTATGGTAGTTAGGGTGTCCATCATTCAAGTACAATACATTTTTGTTAACTATAGTTACCCCACTCTACTATCAAACATTGAATTCATTCCTTCTGTCTGACTGCATATTTGTGTCCTTTAACACACTTCTCATCCTTCCCCTTCCCCACTCACCTTTCCCAATCTGTTATCTGTCCTTCCACAATCTACCTCCATGTGATCAAATTATTTAGCTCCCACATAAATGTGATAGAAAATATGATATTTTTCTTTTTGAGCCCAGCTTACTGCATGCAAGATAATAACCTCCATTTCCATCAAAGTTGCTGAAAAGGATAGGATATCATTTTTTATGACCTAATAGTGTTCTATGGTGTATATACACCACATTTTCTCTGTCCATTCATCTGCTGATGGGCACCTAGGTTGATTCCATGTCTTTCTATTGTGAATATTGATGCAATAACAATGTGAATGCCCTTGAGATACTGATTTCTTTTTTTCCCTTTAAGTAGATACCCAGTAATCAGATTGCTGGATCATATGGTAGTTTTAATGTTAGTATTTTAAGAAATCTTCTTTCTCTTTTCCATTGTGTCTGTACTAGTTTACCTTCTCACCAAAGTATAAAAGAGTTCCCTGCCTCCTCACCAATGTCCATTATTTTTTGTCTTTTTAAATATTAACCATTCTGAATGGGGTAAGATAATATCTCATTGTGATTTTGATTCACATCCTCTGATGATTAGTGATGTTTAGCATTTTTTGATATACCTATTTGTCATTTGTATGTCTTATTTTGACAAATGTCTATTAATATCCTTTCCCACTTTTTAATGGGATTATTTATTTTGTTTTGTTTTTCTGTTGTTTGAGATTCTTATATATGCTGGTCATTTGTCCCTTGTTGAATGAATAGTTTACAATTATTTTCACCTATTCTGCATGTTATTGATTAACTCTGTTGATTGTTCTTTTTGCTGTGCAGGAGTTTCTTAGTTTATTGAAGTCCCATTGTCTATTTTTCTTTTTGTTGCCTGTGCTTTAGAGGTCTTAGTCATAAAGTCTTTTCCTAAACCAAAAGAGTTTTCCCTAAATTTTCTTGTAGTACTTTTATAGTCCCTGGTCTTATATTAAGTCTTTAATCCATTTTGAATTGATTTTTATATATGTTGAGAGATAGGGGTATAGTTTCATTCTTCTGCACATGGCAACCCAATGTTCATGAACTAAGAATCTATGTATTCTAAATCCTTTATGTTTTGGTTGGATATGATAATTCTCATAAAACATTTGTCACATTAGATTTAATAAAGTGTCTTTAACAAATAGAGTGGTTATATATTATCTTTTTCAGTTTAAAGATCAGAAAAATTAGCTTTGGGAAGGTGAAATGTCATCCCCATATTACACAGGGCTAACTTGCCTACAGGCTATAAAATTGATTGCAGGAATTCAGTGAGTCTAATAGAAGAGTGGAGTTAGTTGTCCAACTCTTTCTTATGCAGACTTTGACTTAATATTACTGTCTTCAGCCCTGTACTTCTTTCTATACTTGGGCAGGGCTTGAGGAATGGTGGATTATTAAACCAGGAGATGGATTATTGCCAGGAACAAAGAGAATTTTTCTGTAGGGCCGTTCAACTATTTTAAAAGGAATTTCCTCCTCTTTCTTTCATCTCCCCCCTTCCCAACCTCTTTCTTTTTGCCTAGTGGGTATGTGATAGGCTACTGTAAATATCATAGTTTCAGTAAAGAAAAAAGGATGTTTGATTGATCAAGTGGCATGATTATCATTAATTTCCCAGTCCTCCAACCATTGATATCTGCTGAATCACAAACTTTTCTGTGAGTCTATTTGATGACATTATTATGAGAATGGGTTTGTATAATATGATTTCTCCTATTCTGCTTCATTGGACGTCACCTCTTAATGCTATTTGTTTGCAAGGAATTTGTTGGTATCTCTTGCCTACTGATGTGATTAAATATTCATTATAATATTACTGTTGTCATTATTGAGAAATTAGATAAAGATATTTGCTCATTTTGCCATGGTTAGTCATCTACAGATTGGTGACCATGACTGAAAACAGTTTAAAAGCACTAGATATGACCTTTGCTCAAACAATTCACACTGTCTTCAATGGCTTCTGCCTATTTATTGAAGCAATATTTATTAATTTTTAAAAAATTACTATTGGTCGCGCACAGTGGCTAATGACTATAATCCCAGGACTTTGGGAGGCCGAGGTGAGTGGATCACCTGAGATCAGGAGTTTGAGACCAGCCTGGCCAACATGAGGAAACCATGTGTCTACAACAAATACAAAAATTAGCCGGACATGGTAGCAGGTGCCTGTGATTCTAGCTACTCGGGAGGTTGAGGCAGAGAATCGCTTGAAGCCAGGAGAAGGAGGTTGCAGTGAGCCGAGATTGTGCCATTGATCTCCAGTCTGGGCAATAAGAGCAAAACTCTGTCTAAAAAAAAAAATTATTAGATCCAGTGCCCTTTAAAAAGTATAATTCAATTGTTCCTGTGGAGACCTAACGTGTCTTTTCTTACAAACTCCACACACTGTTTTCTGAACCTCTCTTTACTGTATTTAAAATCATTAGCTGTATTACTGAAGTCGTTTATATGCCTCTGACTCCCCAGTAAAACTCTAAGCTCTAAGTCCTGGGGGTCTATCTATTTAATCTTTATATTCTCAATTGTGTTTTGCCCATAGGATACCATAAATGGTTTTTCAATTGAATAAAATGACTTTATTCTACTTGGTATTCTTTATTTCAATTATATATATCTGATAAGTGATTTAATTAGTTTATGTTTTATGATTAAAAACACTAATGCAATATATTCCTAAGGGTTCTTGATTTTTTAAATCTAATGTTCTGTAACTAAAATATTATGTTTGTTTAATTAGCTAAAGAAGAAAAACAATATTACGACATAAAGGGAAATAAAGACCATGGTTGGTACATAATTCACCAGAGACATTGGAGTCAGGCAGACTAGCATTCTAATTTGACTCCATCTGTTATAGAAAGTCACTAAAATTACCTGAACTTTAGTTTCCTCATCAGTTAAATGAGTATAAGGGGCCCTACCTTTTTTTTTTCATGGCAAAGACTGCTTTATTAGTGACATTTAGTACAAGTCAATAAATATTAATCCTCAAAGAAGAGCTCAGTTATTTATCAGATTATTGGTCCATAGAGAGCTGAATGAAACTGAACCAAGTGATTGTTGGAATGATTGAAGTCAATGCCGCTTCTTGGGAAATGAAGCCATAGCCAGCTGATATATGACATATGCTGTTCTACCAACTAAAAGAATCATGGTGGCTCTATACAGGAGGACGTCAGCTACCCGACTCTTTAGATAAACTGGGATTCCATCATCCCCCTGGAACAGCTTTTGTTTCTCTGAAAATTTATTTTTAAAATGCCTGTGGGAAGCAGTGTTTATGATCCTCTGCCCAATCTGACAAAGAGCCCGCAGATTTTGCAGTATCTTGGCTCAGTTGGCCCTACTTTTTGTGGTTAAGATCAAATGACTTAGTTAATTAATTGTGATTTTTAACATACTAAACAAATCCTAGGTGTTATTGTCCCTGTGAATGTTTGACATTTATGAATGTTCTCCTGAAACGTTGACAGAGTAAATTTTAGTAAATGTCCTATCTTAGTCACCTCATTGTTCTCAACCCCTGACACATGGCTTACTTACTAAATCTTTTCAAGACAAACATAAAAAGGAGGGAAAAACAAAGGAAACACAGAAGTGGGGAAAAAAACTAAATTATATAATAAATTAGTTTCAGATCTTCAACAAAAATGGAAATTATAATAAATTACTTTCAGATCTTCAACAATAATGGAAATTCTGCTATCTATAATAAGGTAAGTTCTATAATGTTTAGAAGTCATTTTTTCTACAATATGATATGAAGATCTATGTCTGTTCGAATGCATGAGTTTATATTCATAATTTGATAAGAACAACAATTTTTCAAATGTGCATCAAGTGCATGTTAAGTGGGATTAGAATTCCTTGTGTTCCTTGAAACACATAGATTTAAACATGTTCTTAATCTATAAGCTGAATTCATAAGGAAGATAAAACAGTATTTTTTTCTTTCTATTTTTTTCACCATCTTAACAAACCTAGTTCTGTGGAAAATATGCAAGAAAAATTATTTAAATCCCACCATATTTTCTATTTCAGTCTGCAGCATGACAAGAAGGATGAAGGGAATGCCAGTTTGGAAAGGCTGACTTGGTGGGTAAGCAGCAGACAGTGGGGAGAGACAGAGTGTGACAGTAATCCCTCTATTTCTGGTTCAGAGGCTTCCAAAGAAACAGGACTTGAAAGCAGAGAATAAAAACTGTCAGGAGCTTAGAGACATCTTTGTGTCATGCATCAAAAAACAGCTTGAGGAGTCAGACACATTCTGCTACTTGCTACCCGAATGTTGTTGCAGAAGTTCCTTCAAAACCTCAATTCCTCAGTATCCTCCTCTGATAAAGGCACTGATAATCCTCACTTTTCAGAGGAAAGCTGAGGATGAAGTTATATATGGGAGAACACCTGGTATACACTTAATGCATATGATTTTTCTTTCTTTACTCTTTAAAGTGGAAAGACACTCAGGAAAGACAAACTAGTAGCTGCCGTTGGGTCTGTAAGCAGATCTTACTTGCAAGATAAGCTTCTGGCTTCTGGATTTAGAGGAAGAAAGGTAGGAGAAATTCTCACAGTGAAGTGGCAGAAATCCTAGGATTTTATTATCTTTCTAGATGTTCTTATGAATCTAAGAAGATCCAAAGTGTGTTGAAAAAAAAGCCTCCTACACTTGTCTTAATTTAAAAAAACAAAACAAAACAAAACAAAACAAATCAAATAAAACCAAAAAACTTTAAAATAAGATGCAATGAGTTCAGCATATTTTTCAGAATTCTCTAGAGGGATAGAACTAATGAAATATATATCTATATATCTATGTCTATCTGTCTCTCTCTACATATATATATACACACCTAATAAACTCCTCTTCATATATATATGTAGTTAATATGTAATAAACTCCCCTTTATATCTGTCTATAGATATCTATAAATATCTATATATAGATAGATATAAAGGGGAATTTATTAAGGATTTATATAGAGAGATAGATATAAAGGTGAGTTTATTGGGTATTAACTCACATGATCACAAGGTCCCAAAACAAGCCGACAGCAGGTTAAGGAGCAAGGAGAGGCAATCCAAGTTACAAAATTGAAGATCTTGGAGTCCGATGTTTGGGGACAGGAAGCATCCAGCACCAGAGAAAGATGTATGCTGGGAGGCTAGGCCAGTCTCTCCTTTTCACTTTTTTCTGACTTCTTTATACTTGCTGGCAGCTAATTAGATTGTGCCCACCAGATTAAGGGTGGGTCTGCCTTCCCCAGTCCACTGACTCAAATGTTAACCTCCTTTGGCAACACCCTCACAGACACACCCAGGATCAGTACTTTGGATCCTTCAACTCAATCAAGTTGACCCTCAGTATTAACCATCACAATTGCATCCCTTGTCAACTTGAACCCATACACATCTCCTGAGATCATACACAATCTTCAAATAAAGAAAAGAATAAGGTCATAATTATACCTAACGTAATACAACTATCCTTCATACAACCAGAAATCCACTAATCCCCAATTCAAATGCTATTACATAAACTGAACAATACTTAAATGTTCTATTAAGTCAATAAATCTTATGTCACATGATAAAGGAAAAGGAAATAAAGTGAAGATTTTTTTAGTACAAGTGTATCGTGCACAAATATGTTTTTAACAAAAGAAGGAGGAAATACTCATGACAGTTACAGTCCTTGTTTCTGCAGCTGGTTGCTGGTCGTAGTTGGGATTGATGACTACCTTCTACTAACCATCAGCAAGCACCTCGGCAGGTCTTTTTTGTTGTTGTTGTTGGTGTGACCCAAACATTCCTGAGGGGTTTGGACCACACCGGACTGGGTTGTTGTAGCTTCCCATTGACTTTTGGTAATACTGAGATGCCCTAAGGGATCTCCTATATTCCTTGCATACTCTTCCTTACCTCTGTTATAGAGTAGTAGACTGATTTCATCTAGATATTCCAGGTCAACCACCCCAGCCAACACTGTAACTCTCTTCTTAGCCTGTTGACTTAAAGGTAGGAGGAACTCAAAGTGTCCAGGTGGCAATTTTAACTTCCAGCTTAATGGAATTGTTGTTTTGTCTCCTGGTGGCAGTATTCCTCCCCCTGGAACTCAGACCTCTAGGTAAGCAGAACGTAATGTGGCAGAAACAGGAAGCAAAAATTTTGCTACTGGATCACTAGGGGTGATGATGAGTGGTGCCACTTCCACTTCCACCCCTTGATTCCTGGGCCCATTAATCCTGGCTATAGGAAAAACAGTACCATATATTGAACGCTGATTCAGAGCATACATAGCCTTCTGAAGAACTTTGCCCCAGCCCTGCAAAGTATTATCATGTAGTTAGCATTTTAATTGTGACTTCAAAAGGCTCTTCCACCATTCTATCAATTCTGCTGCTTCAGAATAATAGGGAGCATAATAAGACCAGTGAATTTCATGAGCAGGAGCCCACTGCTGCATTTCTTTAGCTGTAAAGCGAGTGCTTTGGTCAGAGGAAATGCTGTGTGAAATATTATGATAGTGGATAATGCATCTTGTGAGTCCACGAATTGTAGTCTTTGCAGAAACATTGTGTACAGGATAGGCAAGCCCATATCCAGAGTAAGAGTCTATTCCAGTCAAGACAAACCTCTGCCCTTTCCATGATGGAAGAGGTCAGATATAATCAACCTGCCACTAGGTAGCTGGCTGATCCCCCTGAGGAATTGCGCTATATCAAGGGCTCAGTGTTGGTCTCTGCTGCTGCCAAAATGGGCACTCAGCAGTGGCCATAGCCAGGTCAGCCTTGGTGAGTGGAAGTCCATGTTGCTGAGCCCATTTGTAACTTCCATCTCTGCCAATGGTGCCAGAGAGAGACCACTTTGTTCAGGTGGCTGGGGAAAGAGGCTGAGTGGTGTCCACAGAATGGTCATCCTATCTATTGATTATTAAAATCCTCCTCTGCTGAGGTCACCTGTTGGTGAGCACTCACGTGGGATACAAATATCTTCCCAGTTTTTGGCCACTCAGAGAGGTCCATCACATACCTCTTTCCCAAATTTATTTCTCACCAATTTCCTAATCATGCTTCTTCCAAGTCCCTGACCATCCGGCCAAACCATTGGCTATAGCCCATGAATCAGTATATAATTGTATATCTGGCCATTTCTCCTTCCATGCAAAGTGTACAACCAGGTGCTTTGCTCGAAACTCTGCCCATTGATAATATTTCCCTTCACTGCTGCCCTTCAGGGATGTCCTACAAAGGGGCTGTAGTGCTGCAGCTGTTCACTTTTGGGTGGTGCCTGCATATGGTGCAGAACCATCTGTGAAGCAGACCTTAGTCTTCTCTTCCTCTATCAACTAATCATAGGGAATTCTCTATGAGGCCATTGGTGCAGGCTGGGGGAGAGAAGGCAGGGTGGCAGGAGTGGAGACCATGGGTATTTGAGCCACTTCCTCATTTAACTTGTGCCTTTAGGAACTGCTCAAGCCCAATCACGTATATACCACTTCCATGTGATGACAGAATGGTGCTGTGCATGACCCACTTTACGGCTAGATGGGTCAGAAAGCAACCAGTTCATGATAGGAAATTCAGGTCACATGGTGACTTGATGACCCATAGTGAAATGTTCAGTTTCCACCAAAGCCCAGTAACAGTCCAAGAGTTGCCTCTCAAAGAGTAGTTATCTGCAGAAAATGGCAGTGCCTTGCTCCAAAATCCTAGGGACCTCTGCTGTGACTCACCTATGGGACCCCGCCAAAGGCTCCAAACAGCATCTCTATCTGCCCCTGGCACTGCAAGCACCATTGGATCTGCTGGGTCATATGGCTCAAGCAGCAGGGCAGCTTGCACAGAAGCCTGAACGTGCTGCAGAGTCTTATCCTATTCTGGACCCCACTCAAAACTAGCAGCCTTTTGGGTCACTCGATAAAGGGGCTGGAGTAACACACCCAAATGATAAAATGTGTTGCTTCCAAAATCTAAACAGGCCCACTAGGCATTGTGCCTCTTTCTTGATTGTAGGAGGCGCCAAATGTAGCAATGTATCCTTCACCTTAGAATGAATATCTCAACAGCCCCCACATTACCGGACCCCTAGACATTTTACGCAGATAGAAGGTCCCTGAATCTCAGTTGAATTTATTTCCCATCCTCTGGCATGCAATAAGTCCAGGGTGTTTGCTACTTCTTGCTCACCAGATCCAATCAGCACAATGTTATCACTGTAATGAACCAGTGTGATAACTTGCAGAAGTGAAAAGTGATCGAGGTCTCCGAATAAGATTGACACAAAGATGGAGACTTGATATACCCCTGAGGTAGAACAGTAATGGTATATTGCTTGCCTTTCCAGCTGAAGGCAAATTGCTTCTGATGGGTATTTTGAACAGTAATGGAGAAAAAGGCATTTGTCAAGTAATTGACTGCATACCAGGTACCAGGAGATGTGTTTATTTGCTCAAGCAATGAAATCACATATAGTACAGCAGCTACAGTTGGAGTCACCCCTTGGCTAAACTTATGATAATCCATTGTCATTCTCCAAGATTAATCTGTCTTCTGCACAGGCCAAATGGGAGAGTTGAACGGGAATGTGGTGGGAATCACCACCCCTGCATCTTTCAAGTCTTTCATGGTGGTACTAATCTCCACAATCCCTCCAAAGATGCAATATTGTTTTTGATTTACTATTTTTCTAGGTAGAGACACCTCTAATGGCTTCCATTTGGCCTTTCTCATCATAATAGCCCTCACCCTCCTAGTCAGGAAGCCAATGTGGGTGTTCTCCCAGCTGCTAAGTATGTCTATGCCAATTATGCACTCTGGCACTGGGGAAATGACCACAGGATGAGACTTGGGACCCACTGGGCCCATTGTAAGTTGGACCTGAGCTAAAACACCATTAATTACCTGACTTCAATAAGCCCCTACTTTAGCTGGGGGACCACAATAACATTTTGCTTCCCCTGGAATCAACATCAGCTCAGAGCCAGTGTCCGGTAGTCCCAGAAATGTCTGATCATTTCCTTTTCCAATGCACAGTTACCCTGGTAAACGGCCAGAGGTCTCCTTGGGAGAGGATGAGAGAAAGATTCACTGCAGAAGTTTTGGTAATGTAGAGGGGTCCTTTCTCAAAGGGATCTGGCCTTCTCTTCATTCAAGGGGTTCTGTGTCTGTAAACCGGCTCAAGTCTGGAAATTGACTGAAGGGCCATGATTCTCTGTTTTTATAATTCAAATTAGCCTTTTGTCTATTCGAACTAGAGGATTTTTGCTTATATAAATTAAGTAGGAATGCAGTAGACTGCCTATCATTTTCACTTCTAAGAACACTGCAATTTATTAGCCAATGCCAGAGCTCTACCAGAGTCAGACTATTCTGACTGCCACTTTACTTTTGCTGTCTATGACGGTAGCTATGCCCACCTCACCTTTGATGGTTGAGTGTCACCACTTGGCCCCTGCCACTTCAGGATTCAGTCATTCCCATTAGATTTAAATCTTGTAGTTTAGTGACTGTGATTCCCATTATTAGATCTGACATACAAAGAACATCAATTATAGGACTCTTCAAAGATGCAGGTGCTGCCCTCAAAAATCTATTTCAGAAGACATTGGTCAAGGGCATATCTTCTGGACCCTTCAACTAGGATGAGTAGGTCTAAAGTAACTAATCCACTCTACCATCCCAATCTCCCTAAACCTTTGGATCCCTTCCTCTACATTAAACAAGGGAGATCAGGTATTTCCAATTTGCTCACAGTGGGACATCTTTTAGTTCATATTTCACCTAACCAAGTAAAGCAAATAAACTATTAGAACCCTTTTGAACTCCCTGAGCTATGACATTAAATGCAGAGTCCCTACTTACTGTGCCTAAATCAACAAATTCAGCTTGATCCAACTCTGTGTTCCTTCCACCATTACCCCACACCCTTAATATCCATTCCCATGCCTGTTCTCCACATTTCTGTTTATATAAATTAGAAAACCAAAGCAGTTATTTTTGAGTGTAGTGCACCTCCTCATGGGTCACACTCTCAACCTCACCTCTAGGGACTTACCAGGACTTTAGTTATAAGGCTAAAAGCAAACAGCGGTGTTGTAGGTGACTCCTGAAGAGAATCAACATTATCTTGCCTGACAACTGCCTCAGAGGAGGCCATCACTGTTGCCTCAGGCAGCACAGAGTTTATCTCCTCAGTCAAAGGTAAAAGGCTGATGGCAACATGGGTTGGGGAGGGCATGTTGCCACTACTGGGGATGGGGAAGCTGTTTCTTCTGGCAAAAAAGGTTCATCAGAGTTTACAAACTCAGTCTCCCCAGCTTCACTGGGGTCCCCCCATATGTTCCCATTCCAAGCTCCAGGGTCCCATTCATTTTCAATCAATGCCCTCACTTTAACAATAGACACCTGGTGAGGCTGTGCATGCACCTTTCCTTACAGGTCAGCTACTTGCATAATAAGAGCTTGTGTCTGTTTTTCCACAGTTTCAGCTATTTCTCTACAGGAGGTAAGATTCTCACTCAGGGCAATCTTAGAGGATTTGAGGCTCAGTATTTGCTTCTGAAGCCAGGAGATAGAATCCCTGAGTTCATTATTTTCTTTCATCACTTTGTATACTGAACTTAGAAGCAACCAACCAGCTTCATTATGTGCCTTGGTTCTCCACATATGGTTAAAGGTATTATGTATAGATTTGCTAAACTCCTTGCCTCTCACGAGTCATGAATCAGGAGTGTCAAATGCATTCATTTTGCATAACTCTCGAAACAGTTCACACCAAGGATTACCAGTGTTCTGCATATTAGAAGTAGAGTCCTTAATATTTTTAGGTCTAATTGTATTAAGTAGTCAACTCTAGAACCCCAAAACCAACAAAAAAATTCCATCCTTAACATTCTGTTCCTCTAGAACCACTACTGGTACCAACATTTGTATTAGTCAGGATTCTCTAGAGGGACAGAACAAATGGAAAATATATATATATATATAAAGAGGAGTTTGCTAAGTATTACTCACATGATCACAAAGTCCCACAAAAGGCTGTCTTCAGACTGAGGAGCAAGGAGAGCCAGTTTGAATTCCAAAACTGAAGAACTTGGAATCTGAGGTTTGAGGTCAGGAAGCATCCAGCACAGGAGAAAGACCTAGGCTGGGAGGCTAGGCCAGACTCTCTTATTCAGGTTTTTCTGCCTGCTTTATAATTGCTGGCAGTTGATTAGATTGTGCTCAATAGATTAAAGGTGAGTCTGCCTTCCCCAGCCAACTGATTCAAATGTTAATCTGCTGTGGCAACACCCCCATAGAGAAACCCAGGATCACTACTTTTCATTCTTCAATTCAATTGCGTTGTATTAACCATCAAACTCAGTCATTCAGTAAACTTGGTGATGTCTAGCTCAATCCTAAATTTAATACTTGGACTAGTTTTCTGAAAGTGAGCAAAAAAGTTTTAAATTATGATCTATTATCAAAATGTAGGAGAGAAAGTATGATGTGTGCCAAATAAATCTATTCTTAAAGAGTATGTTTAAATTCAGCATCAGTTTTTGAAATATGGTGTTTCTTGATATATTATGTAGAATTGTTAGGGAGAAAGAATTATCAATCTAAAACAACTACAAGAAACGATTGCTAAAGGTCATGCATTTAACCATACCTGTGGCTGAAAACTAGTTTTTTGGCCACAGTAGCCTAAGCTGACTTGGTGGAAGCGTGCTGAAAATGTGAGCAGATCAGTTTAATACCTGAGCTTTGTATCAGAACCACAAAGCTTAGACCAGTCAGAAACCGTACAAACACCATCAATAACTTGGAGAAAAAACTGGTCATATGCGTTTAAAATATCAAAATATATCATTTAATAAAGGAATTCAATATCTAGGCATATGCTTTAAATACATAATCAGAAACATAAAATAATAATTCATATACCAAAATTGTAACAACAGTGTTTACAATAGAAAATTTAGAAGTAAGTTAGATGTCCAACAGTAGAAGAATGCTTAAAGAACCTGTAATATAATGTTATGGTTTTGTATATATTCATCACGGTGTGACTTAGAATTTCCAATGACCTGGAAAATACTCAAAATATCATGTTAGGCCCTAAACGCAAGTTATAACATTTTAATAACATTTAAGTAATGTATGCTCATGGGTAGATGTATGTATATGCATACCTCTATAAATATATTATAAAAAGGCTAGATGTAATGGCTCCAAAATATTATTGAGCTTAATAACTAAGCTTTATTACTGTAAATATACATATATTTTTAATTTTAGAATTAATATCTACTACCTATGAGAAAATCATAATGATTTATAAAAATAAATGTATAAACATCTACATTTTTTCTTTAAAAATGTGAGATATGAACTTAGAGTAAATTCTGATAAATTCATATTCAAGTTAAGTCAAATTGACAATAAAATGTTCTTTGTTTTTCTATGTCCACAATGAGGTGACTTACCTTAAATTTATATACTACTAGTAGGTGAAAAGTGGGAGCAATTGAGAGTTGCTTCATAAATAATCATTGTTCTCTTGATGAATCCTCCTTGGTCTGGTGCAGTTTAATAATTCTTATCATCTGTCCTATTTTCCAGCTGTCTGTCTCCCTTATGCCACCTAAATCAGTGACATTCATGTGACATTTAATGGTGCAGCATAAACAATAAAGAATACTACAGGCCCGGGTCACAATCTTAATCAAAACATTTTTTAAAAACTTGACAAAATAAGATCCATAATATACTTTAAAATATGGTATTATTTTATATTAAACATGTGATATTTGACATTTGTATGATTAAGATCACTTCATTAAAATGAAAAATTTTAACAAAACTTTAGAGGTGGTTGCAGTTTTCACAGATTTGGAATAAGCCCAGCATTAGTTTAGAAACATGTGTTATATTTCTACTACAGACTAGCTATGTTTTATAGATATACACACACACAAATATGTTCACATATATATACATATGCATGTAAACACCCATACATATATGTATATATGCATATATGTAAACATGCATATATATGTATATATTCGTGCATATATGTGTATATGTGCATACATGTATTCATATACATATATGTATATGTGTGTTTATGTATGTGTATATGTGTGCATTTATGTGTGTGTGCATACATATATATGCACACACACATACACACATAAACACAGGCATACCTCAGAGATATTGTGGGTTGTTTCCAGACCACCACAAAGGCAAATATTACAATACATTGAGTCGCACAAATTTTTTGATTTCCCACTGCATATTACTTTTACATGTCTATACTTTATAATAGTCTATTAAGTGTGCAATAGCATGTATAAAAATGTATTTACTTAATTAAAATACTTTATTGATAAAAAGAAATGCTAGGCCATGTGTGGTGGCATGCACCTGGAACCCCAGCATTTTGGGAAGCCAAGTTGGGTGGATCACCTGAGTTCAGGAGTTAGAGACTAGTCTGACTAACATGGTCAAACCCTGTCTCTACTAAAAATACATAAAAACATAGCCAGGTGTGGTGGCATGTGCCTGTAGTCCCAGGTACTTGGGAAGCTGAGGCAGGAGAATTGTTTGAACCCAGGAGGGGGAGGTTGCAGTGAGCCAAGATCGCACCATTGCACTTGAGCCTGGGCAACAAGAAGTGAAACTCCGTCTCAAAAAATAAAAATAAAAAAGCTAACAACCAAGAACAGAAAATCAACCACCGCATGTTCCCACTCATAGGCGGATGTTGAACAGTGAGAACACATGGACACAGGGAGGGGAGCATCACACACTGGGGTCTGTCGGGGGGAACTAGGGAAGGGACAGCAGGGGGTGGGGAGTTGGGGAGGGAGAACATGGGGAGAAATGTCAGATATAGGTGATGGGGAGGAAGGCAGCAAACCACATTGCCATGTATGTACCTAAGCAACAATTTTGCATGTTCTTCACATGTACCCCAAAACCTAAAATGCAATAAAATATATATTAAAAAAAAAAGCTAACAACCATTGGAGCCTTCAGAGAGTGATCATATTTTTGCTTGTGGAGAGTTTTGTCTTGATGTTGATGGCTGCTGACTGGTCAGGATGGTGGTTGCTATAGGTTGGGGTGACTTCAACTTCCTAAACTGAAACAAAAATGAATCTTTCCTCATAGATAGACTCTTCCTTTCATGAAAGATTTATTTATAGCATGTGGTTCTGATTGATAGCATTTTAACCACATTAGAACTTCTTCCAAATTTGGAGTCAACGTACTTAAACCCTGCCATTACTTTATCAATTAAGTTTATGGAACATTCTAAATCCTTTGTTATCACTTCAACAATGTTCCCAGCAGCTTCACCAGAACTAGTTTCTACCTCAGGAAACTACTTTGCTCATCTGTAGGAAGCAACTCCTCATCCATTGAAGTTTTATTATGAGATTAGCAATTCAGTCACATCTTGAGGCTCCACTTCTCATTTTAGTTATTTCATAATTTTCAACACATCTGCAGCTACTTTCTCCATTTAAATCTTGAACCCCTCAAAGTCATCTGTGAGAGTTGGAATCAATTTTATTTAAACTCTTTTTAATATCAATATTTTCAAATCCTCCTATGAAGCACAGATGTTCTTAATGACATCTAGAATTATGAATCCTTTTCAGAAAGTTTTCAATTTATTTTTCCCAGATCCACCACAGAAATCACAATCTATGGCAGTTACAGTCTTATGAAATATAATTCTTAAATAATAAAACTTGAAAGTCAAAATTACTCTTTGATTCGTGGGCTGCAGGATGAATGTTGTATTAGCAAGCATGAAAACAACATTAATCTTATGCACAGCTCTATCAGAGCTCTTGGGTGTCCAGGTGTATTGTCAATTAATAGTCATACATTGGAAGAAATCTTATATTCTGAACAGTAGGTCTCAACAGTGGGTTTGAAATACTCAGTAAACCATGTTGTAAACAGGTGAGCTCTCATTCAGGCTTTGTTGTTCTATGTACAGAGCACAGACACAGTAGATTTAGCATAACTTTTTGGGCCCTGGAATTTTCAGACAGAATGGTAAATGGATGTTGGCTTCAACTTAATGTCACCAGATGCATCAGCCTTTAATATGAGAGTCAGCCTGTCCTTTCAAGCTTTGAAGTTAGTCATTGACTGCTCCTCTGTAGCTGCAAAAGTCTTGGATGTCATCTTCTTCCAATAAAAGGTGGTTTTATCTACATTTAAAATCTGTTGTTTAACGTAGCCATCTTCACCATTTACATTAGCTAGATCTTCTGGATAAGTTACTGCACCTTCTACATTGGCACTTGCTGCTTCACCTTGTACTTTTATGTTATGGAGATGGCTTCTTTCCTTAAACCTCATGAATTAAACCCTGCTGGCTTAAAACTTTTCTTCCACAGCATCCTCACCTCTCTCAGCCTTCCTAGAACTGGAGAGAGTTAAGGCCCTTATGTAGACTAGGTTTTGGCTTAAGAGAATGTTCTGGCTGATTTGATCATCAGTTAACCAAAACTTTCTTCATATCAGCAATAGGTTGTTTAGCTTTCTTATCATGTTTTTATTCACTGTGATAGTACTTTTAATTTTATTCAACAACCTTTCATTTGCATCCACAATTTGGCTAACCAGTACAAGAGGCCTAGCTTTCAGCCTAGTTCAGCTTTTCACATGCCTTTCTCACTAAGCTTAATTATTTCTAGCTTTTGAGTTAAAGTAAGAAATGTGAAACTCTCACTTGAACACTTAAAGAGGCATTCTAGGGATTTTGATTAGCTTACTTTCTTTATTTTTTAATATATATTTTATTGCATTTTAGGTTTTGGGGTACACATGAAGAACATGCAAGATTGTTGCATATGTACGTACATGGCAATGTGGTTTGCTGGATTAGCTTACTTCCAATCCTGTTGTGTGTCAGGGAATATAGAGACTTGAGGAGAGGTAGAGAGATGGGGGAACAACTAGTTGATGGAGCAGTCAGAAAACACACATTTATCTATTAAGTTCACCATCTTATATGATTAAGTTCAACATCTTACATAGGTGCAGTTCATGGGGTCCCCAAACAATTTCCAGTATAGCAAAAAGGTCAGCAATCACAGACCACCATAACAGATATAATAATAATAATTATGAAGGTTGAAATATCACCAGAATTATCAAAATGTGACACAGAGACTTGAAGTGAGCACATGCTGTTGAGAAAAAACAAAATGGTCCCAATAGCTTTGCTGAACCCAGGATTGCCACAAACTTTTCATTTGTAAAAATGCAATATCTGCAAAGCACAATAAATCAAAACACAATTAAATGAGATATGCCTGTATACAGATAGAGCATCCTTAACCCAAAAATCTTAAATTTGAAAGCTTCAAAATCCCATTTTGAGTGCTAACACAACAGAGAAAAATTTCACACCTGACCTCATGTAATGGGTTACAGTCAATATGTTATCAAAACTTTGTCTCATGCATGAAATTCTCAAACATGTTGTATAAAATGACCTTCAAGCTATTAGAATTGGGTTCCTTCTTCAAAATATCTCAGTATCTATATGACAGTATTCAAAAATCAAATAAATCCAAAACCATTCTGGACTTAAGCATTTTGGATAATGGATAGTGGATACTCATCTAGAGTGTGTGTGTGTGTATGTGTGTGTGTGTGTGCGCGTGCGTGCGCGTGTGTCCATATATGTACTTACAGTTTCTCCTTCTCTTTTAGCTGGTTTCCCTATCTGGAAAATTAGGGGTTGGGGACCATGAATACAAAATTACCTCTCTGTCCCAAGCTATGTTCCCTCTGGATATTAAAAATAATTCAAAGCTCAGAAATTTGGGATCATGTTATCATATGTTTTCAGTGTCATAAAATGATTATAATCTACAGTTTTCATTTTGTCTTAAAATCAAAGTGATTGCTGTAAACAAGGGGTCAAAATTGGTTGTGAACAAAGAGTTTGTTTGACTCAGTGGCAATTCATCTAGATCAATTATAAGCCTCAAAGAACATAGTAACAGTGAATTAATCAAGAAACTTATTCATTGTTTATGTGTGCTTGTTTGAAGCTGAGTTTTTCTAGTGTATTTGAAGGACTGTAGATCATTGCTCATTTGTGAAACTGACATTTTTTTGGGGGTATAAGAATATTCATTTTCAATGTAGGCCAAGTTTAATTATTCCTCCTAGAAAACATGCCTTTCAGCTCACATGACAAATTGTCCCCTAAAACAGATCTCTGTATTGAAAATTGTTTTAGTATTGCCCCCAGTTTATGTTTTACTTTTACTATAAAAATTTTCTTTTGGTCAAAGAAAAAATATTTAGAAGTAAAGACAGGATATATTTTTCTTCTTACCATGAATTAAGCCAGACTATCGTCAGGGTGTTTCTCATCTAGTTTAAGAGATAACTTGAAAATCATTACAAAGTGAAACATTGTGTATTGTGAAATAATAACACACAAACCAAGTGCAAAGGGAAAGGTAGACTGTCGCAATTCCAGGAATCCATAGAGAGCTTCATAGTATAGATGAACACTTAACATATCTTTGAAGAAAAAGATACGTTAAGCAGCAAAATTGCTACTTTGCGAAGCAGCAATTTATTCAAGAACATAGAAGGTACTCATCAAAATTTTACCTTGTAAATGCACCTATGCCTAGATTTAATTCTCGGACTATTTGAATACAGAAAAACTAAATCATTTTTAATTTTCTAGAATTACAAATTGTTTCTATTTTGTATTTCATGGAAGTGTGAATCAAAACTAACCAAACTATTTTCTAAAATGCAACAAAATAGCTGTAATTAAATTAATCAAAATACAAATTTATTTGATCATCTTTTATGCAGAAAACTGAAATTATATACTAAGGATACTTTCTTACATTTGATATTCACACCTTTATTCATCCACTCACATCACAAATATGTATTGAGCACTTACCATGCTAATTTCTAGGGAGTACAATAATGAAAAAAAAATGAAAATAGACAATATACTGTCAAAAAATAGAAAACAAAATAAAAAAATGAAAAACAGTAGAGCTTACATTCTAATTTATACTGTGTGTACCTGTGTTTGTCATTGTATATGTCTCTGTATATGTCTTTGGGTACAAACTTGCATATATGTGAAGCAGAGAAATTTAGCAGAAACTAAGAAAATCTAATAGTCATGAAACCCTAGTTTTAGTGATGGCATTAACAACACATTGCATTTCCTAAAGAAGGTCCCCAAAATATTTCTTTTGTAATTTGATTTTGATACACCCTAGTTACAGGGTAAAGTCTAATTGAAAACTGAGCAGACCAGGGATCCACAACCCTCAGGCTGTGTAGCAGTGCCTGTCTGTGGTCTATTAGGAACTAGGCTGCACAGCAGGAAGTGAGCGGATGGCAAGTGAGCATTACTGCCTGAGCTCTACCTCCTGCCAGATCAGTGGTGGCATTAGATTCTTATAGCAGCACAAACTCTATTGTAAATTGTGCATGCAAGGGATCTAGGTTTTGTGCTCCTTATGAATATCTAACTCCTGATGATGTAAGGTGGAACAGTTTCACCCTGAAACCATCCTCATCCCCCTACACCTACCCTTACCCATCCCTCCACACCTAATTCAGGGAAATACTGTCTTCCATGAAACTGATCCCTGGTGCCAAAATGGTTGGGGACCCCTGAGGTAGACAATGCCAGAAAAGGTTCAAACTGGTTCTCTTCAGGCACTTTCTCTGGGGGATGTCAACTACCATCTAAGAAGTCTGACTTCTCTGAGATTACCATGTTGGAGAGGCTACAAATAGACACTTTGGTAAAAAGTCCTAGCTGATACTAGCCTTCTTCCAGTCATTCTCTACAAGGCGTCATACGTGTGACTACAGCAGCCTTGGATTCTCTAAGCCAAGCTTGCCTAACCCATGGCCCAGGACGTCTTTGAATGTGACCCAACACAAATTTGTTAACTTTCTTAAAACATTGTGAGATTTTTTTTTTTTTTTTTAGCTCATCAACTATCATTAGTGTTAGTGTATTTTATGTATGCCCCAAGGCAATTCTTTTTCCAATGTGGCCCAGGGAAGACAAAAGATTGGACACCCCTGCTCTAGACTATTCCATCCACCTGGCAAATGCCACAAAGCAATCTTGGTCAATGTGAGGAGCAGAAGAATTATCCTATTCCTTAATTACATAATATATAAGTTGTAATTAAATAGTTGTGGTTTCAAGATGCTTGATTTTCAGGTGGTTTACTTCATAGCAATAATAACTGGGATAGATGTACAACTTAATAGCTATGTGACCATAGAAAAGTTAACTATTGTGAACTTTACTTGTTTTTATTAGTAAAGTGAAAATACCAATATATGTCCTTCATATCCAATGTAAATTGGAGGTGTCACTGTAGCACCTTTTCTCCTCAAGCCCACATTTGTTTTTCATTCACTCAGCAATTAAACAGCAGGTTAGTCTCATTTCTACAAACTGTCATCCCCCAGTATAGTTTGTGTCAAGAAAGTCAAGTTGCAAATCAGATCAGAATGTAGTGCTGCCATATTTAATTCTCAGAGTCAACTGGTGGCTCTAACACACCCTGTGGTTCATCGCCTATAGATTTCAATGTGCCAGAATTTTAGAAACTTAATTTAACATACTTTCATAAACCTTCTTTCACAGTGACTATAAGGGACACATTAAATGTATTTGTAAACTGATTTTGCAAACTTAAATCCAGGCAGTTTACTAGGTTCTTCTGTCTGACTTCTCATATGCAAAAGTAAAAATTTCACTTTTCCATTGAATGAAAAACTGAACACATACTGTGCCATGTCTGATAATCTCCCCCTTCTTCTGCCACTGAAACAGAAGTATAAAAAGTCAGATTGTCCCATGTCTTTTATATTTCTCTGATGGCCAACGAGGTATTCCTGGTGGTAGCTAAAGACTGACCCTTTGATCACACATCTCTTATAAGTAAGCAATTCTAGGCTGTTAGACCTTTGATTTATATACACCTCTCTGATTTCAAAGTTTGTTTGTAAGGCAGGTTTATATAGGTATACTGCACATTAAGTGCATCTGGTGTTTAACAATCTGGATTGAAATGTGAAAAATAGGAGTGATATCATTCTATACTTCACTATAGGCCTATCTATAGTATTATAAAGTAATACTATTGGCTTATATATAGTATTATCTATAGTATAGATACTACAATTATCTATAGTATTACTTATCCATAGTATTATCTATAGTATTACTTTAGTATTATTATAAAGTAACCCTATAGGCTTATATATATTATTACTTCACTGTTTCACAAGAGTACATTTAAATACAATATTAGTTACAAAAAATGTACACATACATAAACATTTTCAGATTTCCATCTATTTTACACAGAAACATTTTTAGATTTCCATCTATTTTGCAGAGTAGGTTGCATCTGTATATATTATAATTTTTTGTACATTATTATTTCAGGACAGAAACCTAAAGCAATAGGCACTACCTTTTTCACTGCCCATTATATGCAAAAATTAAGCTAGGCTCGTCATATGTGCTCCTTGTGGTAATCTTAATCATTTTACTCCCATTTTAAAGATGAGAAAATTGATTCTCAGATAAATCAAGTGTGATGGTTAATGTTGAGTGTCATCTTGATTGGATTGAAGGATGCAAAGTATCACTCCGGGATGTGTCTTTGAGGGTGTTGCCAAAGGAGATTAACATTTGTGTAGTGGGCTGGGAGAGGCAGACTCACCCTCTATCTGGGTGGGCACCACCGAATCACCTGCCAGTGTGGCTAGAATAAAGCAGGCAGAAGAAGTTGGAAGGACTTATCTTTCTGAATCTTCCAGCCTTCATCTTTCTCTTGTGCTGGATGCTTTCTGCCCTCAAATTTATCAGACTCCAAGTTCTTCAGGTTTGGACTCTTAGACCTACACCAGTGGCTTGCCCGGGCCTTTTGGGCCTTCGACCACAGACTGAAGACTGTACTTTCAGCATCCCTACTTTTGAGGTCTTGGGACACAGACTGCGTTCCTTGCTCCTCAGCTTGCAGATGACCTACTGTGGGGCTTAACCTTGTGCTCATGTGAGTCAATACTCATTAATAAATTCAGAACACTGTGGCCTTCTATTCCTAGGACTAGTCTGTATGAGTATGTGTTTATATATATATACAGCTATTCTGTTAGTTCTGTCCCTCTAGAGAACCCTAATACATTAAGGTATTGCCCAAGGTCACTCTGCTGGAAAAATGGTAAAAATTTGATTTAAATTATAGTTTAACCTGAAACTGCCTGTGTATCCTTTGCCTTCTATTATTTCCCAGTACCCATCATTTATGCTTAAACCACAATGAATAGTTTGAGGCATAAGCATTTGAACCTTACTACCATTGCTCATAAGGTTATCTCCCTCTGTAATGCTGTTATCCTCATTTATACATCATACAAGGCATAAGTCTTGAAAGTCTCATAAGATTCTCTCATTTTCCTGTCTTTTCATAGAACTTCATGGAACCTTTCACATATGACTAATCACATTCTTAGATCCATTACCTATGTTCATGTCTTAGCTCTCCAGCCAGCCTGCAGTAGTAATAATCAGATCTGTGTAGTGCTTTACAGACACATTGCATTTTCCCCTGTATCTTCTCTTTTATGGAAGACTCTTCTAGTGACTGAAAATTATGAACTCACATTTTAGTGCCCAACATGAGAGTGAAAATTGAAAATGAAAGTACTATGATGTATTTTTCTCTAATTTATCATTGATATTTTATTTTCTAAGGAGTTGCAAATGTCTTAAAACCATAACAAAAATTCTCTTTCTACATCTGTACTTGTCAGTTCATCTACCTTTTTTGCAGACTTTCAATCAGATGAGGCCTTCTGGAATATTAATTTATAAAATTAATATTATATTTTAGCTGTTTAGAGATACCAACAAAATCTACAGTAGGTTGTGATTGACATTTTAAAATTGTGGCCAGTGAGCTTGGGCAACCAGTGTTCTAACATCTGCATCTCTACTTGGCTTCATTATTCTCTGCTCTTTGTCTTGACATCCATGCTATAATTCTTGGACATTGGTTAAACTGTTATGTCTTTGTGGAAAAAAATGGCTCCAGAATAAATTCACCTGCTTCTTGATGAAAGGAAAAGGAGCAGCAGAGTCTTAAAAAGACATAGATTTTAGACAGAAAAGGAAGTAATAGAACTGAGCCTAAGTTAAAGGGCAGGAGGCATTTTGTGGTTGCTCACATCCTTGGTGTCAACAAACCAACCTTCCAAATGTTCTGTATGGAACTAAGACAAATATAATTTCTTTTTAATTTGATTTAAAAAAATTCTTCATGAAGTACTAGGTAAAATGTTATGAGTTTCAAAGGGTTATCTACTTTTAAATATATATTGCATTTCACTTGATAGGGAGAAACATATACTATGGTGGTATTTTCAACTGAGAGTTTCATGAAGTTATTAAGACTCAACTTTTATTCCTGAAATATTGCCAAGTACAATCTTTCATTATTACGCTGTATTTATTTACATATGATCAACCTCATTTGAGCAGGATAAAGTGACAAGATCTGGATTCCATAAAACCTTATTATTTCAATGCAGAAAAGGCTCAGGTTATTTATACTTTTGTGGTTTATTCTTTCACTTACTTGTGAGTTGTTGCTCTGAAGGTTTATTTGCCTTCTCATAAACCTTTATGCCTTAGGAATTAACATTCTTGCACATGATGGTAATTTTTTTCATTTGCCTTTTTCTCAGAGATGTACAGAATATTGAACCTACTTTTCTCAACTACAATACCTAAATAAAGCTTAATGAATGAAACCATCTTTCTAGCATAGCTGCCTCTTTTCCATTTTATTTCTTGATTTATCAAGAATTACTTGTATGTGGATTTTCTTGAGCATGTGAATTGCTTTCCTAAATATTTTCAATGCAAGACCTAAGCAAGAATACTTAAGTCCTTCATTCTTTAACTTCTAGGTAGTTACTGCTTAGGAATCTACATCCATTTTCTAGTTAAACAACAAAAATGTCCTTCAGTCTGTATAACTTTAAGAGAAACCATTGACTTCTAATTACACATTGAATTTTACCACCCCAGAAATTATAGAAAATGAGAAAAAAATATATTTGAGGCACAAAGCCTGTACTGGAAGTGGTATTTTTTATATTTGCCATAGTGTTATTTTATGAATTCTATGGCACTGTTTAATTCCTTGTAATATGATTCCTGTCATTTGGTTAAACCTTAAAGGTTAATTCTGTGATCTGGAAAATGTCTATTAGAATGTTCCAAAATGTGTGAGGAAGAATCACAATTCAGAACAGTGTAGCCTTCTATTCCTGGGACTAGTCTGCATGAGTGAGTTTGTGTCTGTATATGTTTACAGCAGGTAAATAAGGATAATTCCTTAGCTCATAGTAAATTTAACACCTATTCCCTGCATGCCGGAAATTCTTATTCTATATTCTTAGTTGCAGTGCCTCTGTCTAAATAGTGTTCACACACTGTTTATTATCCCAACTCAGATATCTCAGGGGAGCTTCAGACACATAAACAAGGTAACATCCAAAACAATGTGTGACACATATTAGGCAGTGAATATATATTTGTTATATAAATGTTTCTCTTTCTGGGCTCTTAAATACTAAACTTTTGGGGGCTTCTGACTTCCTCCTTCTCCATAATCTCTTCTACTCTCATACTTCAGCTGCCAATATATGCCAACAATTTTTAAAAATTTATTTCAACAGCTTGAACTTCTGTTTCAACTTCCAGATCTATATATCCAACTTTCTACTCTACATACGCAAATGCATGTCTCAAGGGCTCCTTAAGCACAAGATGCTTATTACAGAATTCATGATCTTCAAACTCTATCCTCATTTGATCTTCATCTTAGTAATAGAAATCATCATTCAGCCAGCTGCAATGACAGTGCAGTAAACAGACTCTAAGGTATGTCCCTAATCCCCACCTCCTGGTATTTGCGCTTTTTCTGGAATTTTCTCCCTTTGAGTATGTGTGGGACCTATAACTTACTTCTGACCAATAGAACACCCATAAAGATGATAGGCTGTCACTCCCATGACTATATCACATCAAGTAAGACTCTATCTTACTAGTCAATTAACTGTAGAAACTCTCCTTACTGGCCATATTAGAAAGGCCCATGCAGCATGGAATTGTGAACAGCCTCTAGCACCATGGTGAATTTTTGGTATAGTCAGAGGAAGTCAAGCATAGAGCATATTTGACAGAAGAAATTACAGAAAAAGAGCCAGGAAAGGTGGTTTCAGTCTAGATTGTGAAGAGCATTGTCTAGCAATAGGAAGAATAATTTGTTACCATGGCAAAAATTTGAGTATTATTTATTACTTATTCAATAAATAGTTGTTCAATGCCTATTGAGTGCAAGCACTTTTATAGGCACTGAAGATACATCTGAGAACAAAGCAAATAAAATCCCTGTCTCAGGAGCAAGGAGTCATTGAATGATTGAATGTAAGCAAGGAGCCTTTGAATGATTAAATCAGGGTATATGTGAGGTCATATTTGAATTTCAGAAGAATAATGAAAGAAAGGAGAGAGATTATAAGATGAGAGAGTGGAGGAAGGGAGAAGTGGAACCAATTTGGAAAATGGTGAGTTAATATAATATTTTAAAAATACCAAATAGGAAGGAGATGGGGGAATGAATGTAGCAGACAAGAAGTACAGGTGCTTATCACAAGTGAGTATAACACTATGCACAGGGTAAGACATCAAATCCAATGCTGGCTTCATTCTACTGTTTCCTACTAACAGCCAACTTGGCTAAACTACTCGATTGGGGTTTATTTATGTGCATTTTGTGATTGATTGTCTTTTCAAACATGTATAGTTTGATTGGCCCTTTAATATGACAGCTCCTTCTCTGAGGTAACGGTTTTTATCTGAGGATCTGAAGGCCATGTGTTAACATTATCAGATTGGTAGCCCTTCTGTCACTTGGAAGTAAAATCTGTTCCTGAGAGCAGCCGCTTTTTTTCATTGAAAGAAATGCTTCATATGAATTTTACAATTTTCCTACTTGACTCTCAGTTTTTATTCTTTATTTGTTGGTGATGACCTTGTCTATATTTCTAAGTGTCCTTTTACATTTTTTCAGAATCATATGTAAGATGTCAACCCACAGCCAACATTAACCTGAATGGGGAAAAGTTGAATGCATTACCCCTGAGAACTGGAACAACACAAGGATGCACGCTTTCACTTTTATTCAACATAAGGCAGAGTAACATTTTGAAAGCAAGTTACATATACTTTAATGTGCTTTTCAGAGTGTACTGTAGGAACAGAATACAGGAGCATAATCTCAAGGGTAAAGATAACTTTGCCATTTTTTCTATTACACATACACACACACACACACACAAACACACACACACGTAACTAATGTCCCAGAATTTATCAATATTGAGAAATAAAAAAGGGATAAGAGAGAATTCTACTTGAGAAGATTAGCATATTTACAAATAATTAACACCATATAAAATGTTACTTTAAGGATAATATACTTAGCTTATGAAACTGCATGCAGCCACCTTAAAATTTGGAGTGCACAGCAACATTTAATTTTGGTTGCTTCTAAGCATTGGAATTGACAGATTCCTTTTTTATGCTGCCTTGATCTAAAGTGGTTTTGTGAATTGAATTTAAATGCTGTTACTAGGCTGATAATACACAATACATTTTAAAACACGGGTTCTCTATTGTCTGTAACATTCATATTTCACTTGCAAGGAAGATAGAGTATTTCTATTAACACTAGACTTATATCTGGTTCTGAAGACCAGCCAGCACCATAGATGATAAAAATTCAGTTTATCACAGAGGGGATCATGCAAGTAGTTCCCCTTTTGAGTCTTACTTCACGAAATGAGTGTGATTTAATTGTACTGAATTCTCTGAATTTATTTACATTTTCCTTTTCTCTTTGTTAACATAATCATTAAAACATTGTTTTGTATACAATTGTTATCTTCTTTCTATATTATTATTTTCTAAACTAGAATATTCCAAAAATAGAAGGTCCCATGATAGATATTATATTACTATAGCCTTTAATACTAAAAGATTAATTTTTATATTTTATCATTTTTGAAATCAAGATTTGTTTATTCCTCTGGAAAAAAAATTTCCTGTCTTTGCGTGAATTATATTTGGGAAGTGCAATACAAAATAATACATAGAAATAAATTATATAGCATGCTTGACGATAGTAAGTCCAAATAAAGGAAAAAAGGATAATGGAAAAGACTTGAAAAAAGGGAGAGAGTGAGCCATCCACCTATCTAGGGAAAATGTATTCCAGGCAGAGAAAAAGCCAGTGCAAATGTCTTGAAGCAAGAAGAAAACAGGCAGGTTAAAAGAATTAAAGTGCAATGAAGGCCAACGATCCTACAGAGGTTCATGCAAGGAGGCACACAATAGCAGATCAGAGAGGTAAGTGCACACATACAACTAAGAAACAGGCAGGATATAGTTGCATCAAGGCTGGGAAATGTTTTCTATATATACATCCAATTATCTGTGGCAACTTGTACAGGCAATGGGATTAGCTAATTTGACTGTCAATATTGATCGAAATAACCTATTACTGTAAGTCTTATGCTATAGATAGAGCTGAAGATTTCAAGTCAAAACTGATGTAATAAATCAGAAACATATGGGATGGAGCAATTTTCTGTTTGCAGAATTTAGCTAAGGATAACACTGTATTGAGGAGAGACTCCTTGTATATTTTTTAGTTAACACAAGAATTAAGGTAATTTCAACAGACATCAAAATAACTTGTCGAATAAGAAAGAATCTGAAGTACAAAATGGTTATATGTATTTATTTAGATGAAACACAGGTAATGTGTTTGAAGTCAGTTTTTCAAAATGAATTATGTTAAGCAGTATATAATCTATGTAGACATATTTCTAGATAAGCTTGCGAACATCGGTCTCAAAAAATTAAAGCCATATTCATCTTCCTTATTACTTCCTAATGTAGTAATTCATTTTTGTACGGTAAAGAAGATTTGGGCTTGTGGTAACCCCGAAAAATGAATTTACCACCATTTATACTTATTTTACTCATTTGTGCTTATGTTTATACCATATCATCTCAAGATTTAATAGTAATAAAACTATTTCTTTAAAAGTCTCATAAAATTAATACATTTTACATAATCACGTTTGCTTCTCCTTTGCTTTCTATGATACTGAAGTTTTACTCTAGTCCTTTTATTATCTAAACCTCTTAGGAAAAAGAGAAGACACACATGGGAGAATTGTGCTATAAACTTGCAAAATGAGGGGTCAAAAATAGTGTGTCTAATACACAAGACAAAAAATTACATATCAAACATGCATTTTTCAATGATTTATTAAAGGGTAGGTCGAATCGTGGGGGCCACATAGTATCTTGTTCTAGTGTATGTTACATTTTTTTAAATATAAAACATCTAAGCTTTGAATGTAGATAACTTGAGTTTGAGAATAGTTCAGCTACTCACTAGCTCTGAGCCATTGCTTTCCAACTGTAAAATAAGAGGTTTTACTAGATCAGTGACTAGAAAACTGTTTTTATAGCTGCATGGAACATACTTCCAGGGCTGCTGCTGAAGTTTCAGCAGTATGGGGAGAAATGGGGTACACAGCTGTTCCAAGCATATCTGTTTTATATACTAGGATTCCTTGTAATATTTCATTTGAAGGAAGGTTTCTACTGTGAAAATCATTTGAAACTTCTATTTGAACAATGTTAATCAAACTTTTTATTAAGTTGTTCTTTGATGAGCTTTTTGTAAAAAGGGATTTTTTAAAAAACTTGTTTAAAAAAGTTCATCAAACTTTAAAAATACTCCTTCACTTGTAAATTACAAGCTAACATTTTTCACTATAGGTTTACATGATGAGAAAGGGCATACTTTGAAGCATATTAATATATCAAATTTTTTAATTAAAATAAAAATGTTTTATCTTTTAAAATGCATCTGATAGTATTTATATATCAAAACAATTGAATACACACCATTATCCATTAAAAAGTATATGAACAATTGTATTAAAATACTCACAAATTTAACATTGTTCCTTTTTATCTTGTAACATATATAGTCATCACCACAAAATTTTATACTGTATATACTATTTATGTTTATGCTTTTTATTGACCATCAGATCATATTTCTTTGGTATAAAATATACCATATAAAAAGATATTTTAATTATATATATATAAAACATATTTATTTTAAAATAATTTTCTGTTACCATAATTTCCTGTGGGTTAAAAAATCATTCAGGATTGAATTATGATTTCATTTACTTTGTGGTATATAGTTGATCAAAAAAATACATTATCCATTTGAATAAAAGAAATCAAACATAAAATCAATATTTATGTAAAATCTATTTCTTAACTGAGTTGGATAAGAATTTTTCAATGAGTTTACATGTCCATGAATAAATATTACTTTGTGCTATAATTGAATTTATTATCAAGCACTTTATATGTGTGTGTGTGTGTTGCATATATGTTAAGCCTAGAAACTTATTTGTGTAAATTATAAAATCAGGAAGGAGTTTTATTTTAGTAAAGTTTCTCACTCATTTAAACTCCTTCTGACTTATATATTAAATTTTATCAGCTCTTATCTGTCTTAGGTCCTTCTTCAACGTGGTTGAAAGGAAAGCATTGGAAACCATGTGAATTGCAAAGAATATGTAACCCAGTGGTAGTATGACTCATTCTCAATAGTGACTAACAATGTTTCCTATTGAACCTGAATTTAGTGCCTTGCAGGTTTTTCTTCCTAAGGGCAATACCCTGTGTTGTGATATTAGGTACAACTTGAAAACATTGCCTTTCTTTCGTAAAGTGAGAGAAAGGCAGTGTAAAAAGAGAAGTGAGAGAGAAAAATCTCCCAGGAGCCTATACTCCAGGTATTTCCAGGCAGACCAATTTTAGAAAGATGACACGTAGAAGTGGGAAAACTGAAAATAGATTATCTTAGAACTAGCCCCATACACATACTCCTTCAAAAGTCTTCATGACCTTCTACACAAAGGTATACACAATCCAGTTTAAAACTTACTGCAGGTGAGCTGAGATCACACCACTGCACTCTAGCCTAGACGACAGAGTAAGAATCCTTCTCAAACAAATAAAAAATAAATAAAACTCACTGCACTGGAGTATGTCTTGGGTCTCTTCACATTTTATTATTCTGTAATTACTTATGACTTATCATAATAGAGATTATAACCATAAAATTCATTTGTAGTGAAGAATCAAGGAGACACATATATTTTGCAAATGCAAAATATGTACCCCATTTTTTCAAATATTTTTCTTTTTTATTTACATCAGATTAAATCTCTGTAAATAATCATATCTTTCAATCGGCTTTTGATCATCTGATGTATATCTTATTGAAAACAACTTGAAAATTGAGTTTTCCAGTTTACTTGTAAGTAGATCCACAGCAAATCAGTGCTGTTTCATGCCTCGTGCCTACTGATAAATTGAATTGACTTGAGCAGAAACACATTAAAATGTAACATGAGAAGAATATAGGAGAGAGAAGTGGCGTAATAATTACCATAGAGATATTATATCAACCCTGCTGTTAGTTTTTCATGTCACTAGCAAAACTGAGAAGTAAGCTCATTAGAGTAAATACAAAGGCTTACTTTTATGTGTTACAATTATATTGTTCTAATTTAGAAGGAAAGCATGACTCAGTTATATGGATTCTGTGCAGAGCTCTTTAGGTAATTAACTCTGGCAGTGACACACCATTTTCAGATACCAAGGAACACACAGTTTTTACCTGAGGGCTCTAATGCATTTAGCTTTCTCAAAGACTAGTGATGGGAATTACTTAAGTTATGAATGTAGTGTGGCACACAGCTCTTCTACCATAATCTTTTGAACAGCATGAAGAGACTTCCACTATCTATATACATGCATAATATCATTAGTATGAAATAAGGTGGCTGGTTTCCACTGTTAGACAATTACTGGTATAATACATTTAGGTAAAATGAATGCCTAAAGTTCTGGAGTCCTAGTAAGTGCTTCATGAAGGTCTGGTGAATATTCGTGGAAAGGAGCAATGAATGAAGAAAGGAAGATAGCTATATATACATATATATATATATATATATTTTGTTATATATATTTATATGTGTTGTGTACATATATATTTACATATATATGTATATATACAAATATATATGTATATATATATGTACACAACACATATAAAGATGTCCCCTGCTTTTGGGTTGGTCGTGGTCCTGTGGATTCAAACGCAAAATAGAAATTACTATTCGAAGAGGCTTTTTCCCTCATTCTCTCTCTCCCTTTCTGCACTGCCTCTCTCTCATATATATATGTGTATATACGTATACATATATAAACATACATATATACATGTAGGAATACAGGTGTACACACATAAGTACATAAATATACACACAAAAATATTTGAGTTACAAAGATCTTATATACATACACATATATGTATATATATGTGTATATATATATGTGTGTGTGTATATATACATATATATATGTGTATACATACATATATTTTGCTTTTGAATCCACAGGCCACGACCAACCCAAAAGCAGGGGACATCTTTTGTTCAACTTTTTATATTTAAGTTTAATGCTGAGTTTGATTCAGATTAAAAACAAAAACAAACAAATAAATAAATACAATAGATATCTATGTGATGAAAATAGAAGTGTGTGTGTGTGTGTTCAGTGAAAAAGGAAATTGAAGTTCTGAACTTCTGTGGAAGAGTGGGCTGTGTTTTCACTGGGAGCATGCAACAATACTTCATGGTTTCTTGAAAGAGATGGTCAGGAATACAACTACCTCCAAAAATAATAGACACAAAGACAATAAAGTCAAAGGCAATGGAGACTTTGTTTAAAAGGGATAAAAAATGTGGTTCCTGGAGTCAGACAAAACTCAGGTAGAATTTTAGTTTTGTCACAACAGCTGTGAGATCTTGTGCAAGGTACCTCATTTTTACATGCCTCAGTTTTCTCATCTGTAAAACGAGGCATAAGAGTTCCTAAAACATTGGGTTGTTATGAAAAATACATAATACAGAGAGTGTACAATGCTCCTTACTATAGATTTATGGATGTAACAATACAGGTCAATGTTCATTCAACTGGTCTTCACTAGAAAGATATTGAAGAATAAAAGCAGTTGTTTATTGGATAAGGTTGTCAAGCTCTGTGGTAATAAATGTGACACAGGTTTTGTAGTTAGATAAATCTGGATTGGTTTCCTAAACCTACAGTTAAAATAGCTGTGTGATCCTTAGCTAGTTTCTTAAGCCTTTAGATTCTCAGATTCCTCTCTGTAAAATGGAATACTAATACAATACATAGCACATATTTAGCACGGCAATGTACCAGACACCATTCCAAGAGCTTTATGAGTATTCGCTCCTTTGTCCCTCCTAGCAGCTTAATGGGAATAAGTACAGCATTGTTACTGCTCTTAGGTAGTCACTGAAGTTGTAGTCATTATCCTTATTGCAAAATTGAGAAAATTACTTTGGAGAAAATGCAATAATAATAATAGTTTTTCAACTTCTTTAGGCCTTGTATCTTATATGAGTTGTTAAAAAGTGGTTTGCACTTATGAAGTGGTAAATAAACATGAAGTGATTCAGGAGGCTATCAGAAATGAAACTTATGATGTTGGCAATGGTTTGGTGAGTAGGGCCTGAGTACTGTAATCACACTTCTTTTTTGCTTGTTTTTAATTTCAATTTTTAGCTTAGATTCAGGGGATACATGTGGAGGTTTGTTACAAGGGCATATTGTGTGATACTAAAGTTTGGGCTTCTGTTGATCCTATCACCCAGATAGTGAATATAGTACCCAATAGGACGCTTTTAGCCGTTACTCCCTTCCATCCTTTTCTCCTTTTGAAGTTCCCAATGTCTACTGTTTATATCTTTATGTCATTGTATGCCTGATATTTAACTCCCTCTTATAAGTGAGAATACATGGTATTTAATTTTCTGTTTCTGCATTAATTTGCTTAAAATGATAGTCTGCAGCTACATCCATGTTGTGGCAAATAAAATGATTCCATTTTTAATGGCTTCATAGTATGCCAACTGTATATAGGCTACTTTTTGTTTTTATCCAGTCCACCATTACTTGGCATCTAGTTGATTCCATATCTTCGCTAGTGTAAATAGTGCTGTAATAAGCATATGAGTGCATATGTCTTTTTGGTAAAATGATTTTCCCCTTGGGTACATACTCAGTAGTAGGATTGCTGAGCCGAATAGCAGTTCAACTTTTAGTTGAGAAATCTCCAAACTGATTTCCACAGGTGCTGAACTAATGTGCATTGCTATCAACAGTGTATAAGCATTTCTCTTTCTCTGCAGCTTTGCCAGCATCTGTCATTTTTTAGAGCACTTTCAAACTTACTAAAAGGACCTATTGAATGCTAAAGAAAAAGCAAACAGTCCCCACTTCTACATGCTTCTAAAGAGCTAGCCACAAAGATTTGGGCTAAGTGACTCTTCCTGTTTGATAACCATTGACCTGGATCACAAAATACTGTATATTTCAAGAGAAACACTGACTTCATTTGGCTACCTGAGTAGCTATTAGATGCAATATTTGGCACATATTTACATCCATGCTGTGTCCTTTCTAAACGATGCAGTGTCCCCAATCTAATTTACTAACATTTTATGTTTTCTTTGACTATGAGTTATTTGAATCTTCTGATAGTTCAATGGAATCTGAGTGAGTTTGAGCACTGGCTTTGGAAAGATTTTCTCATGTTGACACTTTTGGGTTACGGCTATTAATATAAAAACTGGATTACTCAGACCTCATGGTGATTAGGCTCTTGAGTTACAGAAGAATTTGTATTTATTTAACCATTGCCAACTTTATTCAAATTTGAATTATCAAAATTCCAAGAGTCATTTTTATCAATTGATGCAAATATCAAATGACTCAGTCAAGAAAAGATAGTGAGACATTGTGGTGATTAACTGATCAGATCTTTCCTTTTAAAATTCTTTAAAAAAAAAAAAACCCTGGTAAAAAGTTAAAATTTTGGCTATTACTGGAAAAAGCTTTTCAATATATACATGTTTAGCTTGTCTCTCCTTAAATGGGATGCTTCAGCAATAAACATGGTAAGGGTATAAACTATTCAATGTACATGATATTACATTCTTCAAATGGTATTACTATTCTTCTATTAGCAAATGAATCGAAAATCAAAGAACATCCAGAAATTAACTTCAACTGTTTTAAGTCTATATTATCTGACTCAGGGAACTATACACACCTATGTCTATTTCTAGTTAATACTTTTGCATCTCTCCTGAATCTGCTGCATTTCAGTCCTTATCGTATTAGTCGAGATTCTCCAAAAAAACATTAGTGGAGGTTCTCCAGAAATCTATATTATATATAGGTTTCTCTCTCTGTATATAATCTATATCTATATATATGTACATATAGATGGAAATATATATGTGTGTGTTGCACATATACACAATGGAATACTATGCACCCATAAAAAAGAATGAGTTCATGTCCTTTGCAGGGACATGGATGAAGCTGGAAATCATCTATGTGTATATCTATATATAGATATATATTATTTATCTATCTGTATATATGCACATGTAGATAGAAATTCTATCTATCATCTATCTGTCTATCTATCTATCTGTTTATATAATGAGCAATTGGCCCATTTAATTATGCAGGTTGAGGAATCCTAAGACCTGCCATCCATAAACTAGAGAACCAGAAAAGCTTTTGGCAAAGTTCCAGTCTAAGCCCCAAAGCCTGAGAATACAGGGAGTTGGTAGTGTAATTCCTAGACCAAGTGGCAGAGAAAATGAGATGAGATATTTCAGCCTAAGCAAGCAGGCAAAAAGCAACAAAAATGACTTCTTTCTCTGGTTTTCTGTTCTATTCCACTCCTCAATATTTGGATGAGGTCCACCCATATTGCAGAAGGCAATACAGTTAACTGAGTCCACTGATTAGATGCTAATCTCATCCTGAAACCATCTTCACAGACACATCCAGAAATAATGTTTAATCTGGACACCCTGTGACTAGTCAAGTTGACACGTAAAATTAACCATAACAAGTTCATTCCTTGTCAACTTGGCAGCCATACACCACCACTACTTCTTCTTCTTCTTCTTCTTCCTCCTTTTCTTCTTGTTTATTATACTTTAACTTCTGGGATACATGTGAAGAACACGCAGCCTTGTTACATACGTATACATGTGCCATGGTGGTTTGCTGCATCCTTGAACCCATCATCTACAGTAGTTATTTCTCCTAATGCTATCCCTCCCCTTTCCCCCAAGTCCCTGACAGGCCCAGGTGTATGATATTCCTATCCCTGTGCCCATATGTTCTCATTGTTTAACTCCCACTTATGAGTGAGAACGTGCAGTGTTTGGTTTTCTATTCCTGTGTTAGTTTGCTGAGAATGTTGGTTTTCAGCTTCGTCTGTGTCCCTGCAAAGGACATGAACTCATTCTTTTTTATGGATGCATAGTATTCTATGGTGTATATGCACAACATTTTCTTTATCAAGTCTACCATTGATGGGCATTGAGTTGGTTCCAAGTTTTTGATATTGTGAATAGTGCTTCAATAAACATACATGTGCATGCGTCTTTAGGGTAGAATGATTTATAATCCTTCGGGTATATACACAGTAATGGGATTGCTGGGTCAACTGGTATTTCTACTTCCAGATCCTTGAGGAATTGCCACACTATCTTCCACAATAATTGAACTAATTTACATTACCACCAACAGTGTAAAAGCATTCTGATTTCTCCATATCCTCTCCAGCATCTGTTGTTCCCTGACTTTTTAAAGATTGCCATTCTAACTGGAAAGAGATGATATCTCATTGTGGTTTTGATCTGCATTTCTCTAAAGACCAGTGATGATGAGCTTTTTTTCATATGTTTATTGGCTGTATAAATGTCTTCTTTTGAGAAGTGTCTGTTCGTATCCTTCACCCACTTTTTGATGGGGTTGTTTTATTCTTGTAAACTTAAGTTCCTTGTAGATTCTAGATATTAGCCCTTTGTCAGATGGATAGATTGCAAAAATTTGCTCCCATTCTGTAGGTTGCCTTTTCACAGTGATGATAGTTTCTTTCACTGTGCAGAGGCTCTTTAGTTTAATTAGATCACATTTGTCAATTTTGGTTTTTGTTCCAATTGCTTTTGGTATTTTAGTCATGAAGTCTTTCCTCATGCATATGTCCTGAATGATATTGCCTAGGTTTTATTTTAGGGATTTTATGGTTTTAGGTATTACATTTAAATCTTTAATCCATCTTGAGTTAATTTTTGTTTAAGATGTAAGGAAGGGGTCCAGTTTCAGTTTTCTGCATATGGCTAGCCAGTTTTCTCAACATCATTTATTAAATAGGGAATCCTTACCTTTTTGCTGGTTTTTGTTTGATTTGTCCAAGATCAGATGGTTGTAGATGTGTGGCATTATTTCTGAGGCCTCTATTCTGTTCCATTGGTCTATATATCTGTTTTGGTACCAGTAATATGCTGTTTTGGTTACTGTAGCCTTGTAGTATAGTTTAGAGTCAGGTAGCGTGATGCCTCCAGCTTTGTTCCTTTTGTTGAGGATTGTCTTGGCTATATGGGCTCATTTTTGGTTTTGTATGAAATTTAAAGTAGTTTTTACTAATTCTGTGACAAAAGTCAATGGTAGCTTAATGGGAATAGCATTGGATACATAAATTACTTTGGACAGTATAGCCATTTTTATGATATTGAGTCTTTCTATCAATGAGCATGGAATGTTTTTCCATTTGTTGGTGTCCTTTCCTATTTCCTTGAGCAGTGGTCTGTAGTTCTCCTTGAAGAGGTCCTTCATATCACTTTAAAGTTTTATTCCTAGATATTTTATTCTCTTTGTAGCAGTTGTGAATGTGAGTTTGCTCATGATTTGGCTGTTTGTCTCTTATTGTTGTATAGGAATGCTTGTGATTTTTGCATATTGATTTTGTATTGTGAGTCTTTGCTAAAATTGTTTATCAGCTTAAGGAATTTTTGGGCTGAGGCATTGGGGTTTTCTAAATATGCAATAATGTCACTGGCAAACAGAGATAATTTGACTTCATCTCTTCCTATTTGAATACCCTTTATTTCTTTCTCTTGCCTGATTGCCCTGTCCAGAACTTCCAATACTATGTTGAATAGGAATGGTGAGAGAGAGTATCCTTGTCTTGTGCCGGTTTTCAAAGGAAATACTTCCAGCTGTTTTTCCATTTAGTATGATATTGGCTGTGGGATTCTCATAAATAGCTTTTATCATTTTGAGATATGTTCCATCAATACCTAGTTTATTGAGAGTTTTTAGCATGATGGGGTATTGAATTTTATTGAAGGCCTTTACTGCATCTGTTGAGATAACCATGTGGTTTTTGTCATTGGTTCTGTTTATGTGATGTATTACATTTATTGATTTGTGTATGTTGAACTAGTCTTGCATCCCAGGGATGAAGTCGACTTGATCATGGTGGATAAACTTTTTAATGTGCTGCTGGATTTGGCTTGCCAGTATTTTGTCGAGGATTTTCCCATCTATATTCATCAGGGATATTGGCCTGAAATTTTTTGTTGTTGTTGAATACACCTCTTCTTTAACCATACTTTATCTTCAAATAAAGACAACTTGAAACTCATAATTCCAACTAAAATAGTACAGCTATCTTATGTACAACCAAAAATGCACTGAAACTTTCTCGAGAAGAGAAAATAAAGGACTTAAGTGATGTTTATGCTTCCCCTAGATATCCTGTAACTTAAATACTATGAAGTAAAATAAGGAATACTTAAATAGTACAATATAAAATCAATACATCTTATGTTACATGATAAGAGAATAAAACATGAAAAATACAAAAATACACATATGTATTAAAGCAAAATAAGAATAAAATACTTTTGACAATTATGGGACTTGTTTCTATAAATGACCATGTGATTATAGCTGATATTTGTTTTATATTTTTGTTAAACTTTTACTTTAGTTTCTGGGGAACTTATGCATGTTAGTTACAGAAGTAAACCCACATCACAGGGGTTTACTGTAAAAATCATTTTGTCACCCAGGTACTAAGTGGAGTGCAAAACAGTTACTTTTCCTAATGCTCACCCTCCTTTCACCCTGCACCCTGGAATAGGCCTCATTTGTCTGTCCATGTGTTCTCATCATTTAGCTCTTACTAATAAGCGAGAACATGAGGTATTTGGTTTTTTGTTCCTGCTTTAGTTTATTATGGATTATGGCTTCTAGCTCCACCCATGTTTCCTCAAAGGGCATGATCTCTTTATTTTTTATGACTGCATAGTACTCTGTGGCATATATGTACCACATTTTCTTTATCTAGTCTTCAATTGATAGGCATTTATGTTGATTCTATGTTTTTGCTATTGTGAATAGTGCTGCAATGAACATAACGTGCATTTGTCTTTATGATAGAAGAATTATATTTCTTTGGGTGTATACCCAGTAATGGGATCGCTGGGTTGAACGGTAGGTCTGTTTTAGTTCTTTCAGGAATTGTCACACTATTTCTTATAAAGGCTGAACAAATTTAATTTATACTCCCAGCAACAGTGTATAAGTGTTGCTTTTTCTCCATAACTTTGCCAGCATCTGTTTTTTTTTTTGTTTTTTTTTTTGACTTTTTATAATACTCATGCTGACTGGTGTGACATTGTATTTCATTGTGGTTTTGATTTGCATTTCTCTAATAATCAGTGATGTTGAGCTTTTTCTCATATGCTTGTTGGTGACGTGTATGTCTTCTTTTGTGAAGTGTCTATGTCTTCCAGGATTTTTATAGTTTTGAGTTTTACATTTAAGTCTCCAACTCATCTTGGGTTGATTTTTTGTATGTAGTGTAAGAAACGGGTCCAGTTTCAACCTTCTGCATATACCTAGCCAGTTATCCCAGCACCATTTATTGACTAGGGATTCCTTTCCTTGTTGCTTGTTTTTGTCAGTTTTGTTGAAGCTCAGATGGTTGTAGATGTGTTCTCTTATTTTCAGGATCTCTATTCTTTTCCATTGGGGTGTGTGTGTGTGTGTGTGTGTGTGTGTGTGTGTTTTACCAATATCATGCTGTTTTGATTACTGTAGCACTGTGGTACAGTTCGAACTCAACATGGCCAGATGACAATCTTAACTTCTATTTTATTGGGATCATTATTGTGTCTCTTCGCAGAAGCATTCCTCCCTTTCAATTAAGACCTCTAGGCTAATAGAGCATAAATTTGCAGTACTAGGAAGCAAAAAATTGCCAGTACATTGCTTGAGATGATGCAGAGTGATTTGACTCCTACTTTCACTCTTGGATTACTAGGATCATGAATTCTGGCTATGGGAGGAACTGTACCATATACTGGACACTGATTTGGAACACATACAACCATCTGGAAAACCTTGTGCCAGCCTTGCAAGGAATTGCCGCATAGACAGTGCTATAACAAAGTTTTCAAAAGGCCATTCCACCATTCTACAAGGCTAGATGCTTCAGGATGCTGAAAAATGTGGAAGGAACAGTGAATTTCATAAACTGTCCCCATTGCCTCACTTCGTTTGTTATGGAGTGAGTTCCTTGATCAGAAGCAATGCTGTGTAGAATATTATGATGGCAGATGACGCAATATATATGTCCATGAATAGTAGTTTCAGTAGAAGTATTGTGTGAAAGGAAGGCACATCCATATCCAGAATAAGTGTCTGGTCCAGTAAGAAAATAAGTGCTTGCCATGTTTACTATAGAAGTGGGCAATATTTGAGTCATTTCTTCAGATAACTTGCTTGTGTCTCAGGGCCTGCTTAGGCTCATTCACATAAATATCACTTCCATTTGATGGTGAAGTGTGGCTATGCACTCCCAACATTTTGGCTTATTGGGTCCAATAACACTACGTTCATGATGGCTAGCTCAGAATACATGACTGTTTTGTTGCTATAGTTAAATATTCAGTCTCCACTGAGGCCCAGTGGCAGGCCAAAAGCTATTTTCTGAAAGAAAAGTACTTATCTATGGATAATGGAAGGCCATGCTCAAAAATCTAAAAGGCTTATGCCGTGATTTACCTATAGGGGTCTGCCCCCAAAACTTCAAACAGAACCTCTACTGCCACTGCTACTTCAAGCACCATTGGATCTGCTGGATCATGTGGCTCAGGTGACAGAGAAGCTTGCATAGCAGCCTGGATTTGTGGCAGAGACTTCTGTTCTGTGCCCCACTCAAAACTATTTGCTTTAAAGGTCACTGGGTAAGTGGGCCAAAGTAACATACCAAAATAAAGAATGTAATATGTTGATTCCAAAATCAAGAGGTTCACTAGGTGGGGTGCCTCATTTTGGACTGTAAGATGTACCAGATACAAAAATTTACCCTTCACCTTAGAATGGATGTCTTGACATGCCCCATACCACTGAACTCCTAGCAGTTTCACTAAGATAGAAGGTCCCTGAATTTTCGGAGGATTACTTTCCCATGGCTGACATGCAAATGTCTTACCAATAAGTCTAGAGTAGTTGCCATTTCTTGCTCACAAGTTCCATCAGCATAATGTCATCAATGTAATAGGCCAGCATGATATCTCATGGAAAGAAAAGGTAAACAAGTTCTCTTTAAACTAAATCATGACGTAGGGCTGTAGAGTTGATGTAACCCTGAAGTAGGAAGGTGAAGGTGTATTGCTGGCCTTGCCACTTGAAAGAAAGCTGTTTTCATGGGTTATGGGAATAGGTATGAAGAAAAAGGCATTTGCTAGATCAGTCTGCATACCAGATACCAGAGGGATTTATTAATTTGTTCAAGCAATGAAACCACATCTGGTAGAGCAGCTGCAATTGGAGTCACCACATAATTAAGCTTATGATAATTCACTATCATTATCCAAGAAACATCTGTCTTCTACACAGGCCAAATGGGAGACTTCAATGGGGTTGTGATGAGAATCACTGTCTCTGCATCTTTAAAGTCCTTGATGGTGGCACTAATCTCTGTATTCCTTCTGAGATGGCAGAATTGCTTTTAATTCACTATTTACTATTTTCCTAGGTTGACATGGTTCTAATGCCTTCCAATTGGCCTTTTCCAATGTAACTAATAGCCCTCATGCCTCAGGCCAGGAAACCAATGTAGGGATTTCACCAGCTGTTAAGTATATCTATTCTAATTGTGCATTCTGGAACTGAGAAAATAACCACAAGCTGAGTTCAGGGACCCATTGAACCCTGGATCCTAATAAAATACATGTGGAAGCCCCATTCAAATATAGAATACAGGTTGGGCATCCCAAACTCAAAAATCTGAAATCCAAAATGTTCCAAAATATAAAACTTTTGAGTGCCAACATAAGTCTCAAAGGAAATGTTCATTAGAAAATATCAGATTTTGGATTTTCAAATTTGGGATGCTCAACCGGTTAAGTATAATGCAAATCTTCCACAATCCAAAATATCCAGTCTGAAACACTTCTGGTCCAACCATTTTAGTAAAGAATACTCAACCTGTAGAAAGTAAATGCAGGTCCTGTTGTCATTTACCTCAAGATGAGCATGCCAATGAGAAGCTCACATAGCTAGTAATTTGTTATCGACCAGTTCACAAGGCTAATTGTTGACCTCAAATAAACTAAGGGTAGAAAAATAGCAAAATCTACAAGAAAATGTTTGGAGACATGTTTCCATGGGTCTCTCACATGGTTGCAAGACTTGTTTAGTGGCATTGACAGCCTTTTACAAGACTGTCTTTTCAAGGATGTTTGTATAGCAAACTGCCTTGGAATATAGAGATAATGTCTCCCTTCAGAGCACAGAACAGATTTGTTTCTTTACTAGAATCTAAAAATAATGTCTTTCTCTGAACAAATGTTGGGCAGAGTTGTCAACAGCCCCTATATTAGTCCATTTTCACGCTGCTGGTAAAGCCATACCCAAGACTGGGTGATTTTTAAAGGAAAAGAGGTTTCATGGACTCACAGTTCCACATGAGTGGGGAGGCCTCACAATTACGGTGAAAAGCAAGAGGGACATCTTACATGGAAGCCAAGCAAAAAATGGTTTCCCCGTATAAAACCATCAGCTCTCATGAGACTATTAACTACTACGAGAACAATATGGGGAAAATTGGCCCCATGATTCAATTATCTCCCACTGAGCCCCTCCCACAATTCATGGGCATTATGGGAGCTACAATTCAAGATGAGATTTGGGTGGGGACATAGCCAAACCATATCTGCCCTCTTGTACAATTGGGGGTTTTCTAAGCACAATTTTTTAAAGTTATAACCAGACCTGTTTGTACACTATTCACTTGGCCCACTCTATAGCACCCTCCCCATTAAACTTGGGGGCAAGAGAAATTAATGCAAAATGAAGCTCATGCTGCTTCCTCTGCTGTCTGTAACACATTCTTTTGACTCTGGTCCACAACTTGTATGTCTTCTGCCATCATTCATGAAATTGTGGCATGCTAAGTGTTTAGCTTGCAAGCATAATAAAATTTCAGACACTTTAGAGTTCTTGATACCATAATTAATAAAAGCAACTCATGCCAATGTTCTAGTAACTGTAGGATATCACAAATTAAAATTCTGCACAGTCAAGACCAAGATAATAGTGGCTAAAGAGTCAGTCAAAACATTAGCAGCAACTTAGATGTCTCCAAGAATACTCTTAATAGTGTTAGACTCATTATCAAGCCCTTGCATCTTATTAAACAATAAAGTAGGCATGTGGTATAGTATTGTACTATCATTAGTGTAGCAATTATTTACTACTAGAAGAGGAAGGTAGGGAGAGGCACATGAGTTGAAAAACCATCTATCGGGTACCATGCTTACTACATAGGTGATAGGATCATTTACCCTAAACTTCAGTGTCATGCACCAGGTAAAAATCTGCACATTTACTCCTTAATCTAAAATTAAAGTTGATTTAAAAAAAAAGAAATTATGGCATAGACTCCATGTTCTATCTGTTTTCCTCAGTAATACAGTGTTCTGCATATAGTAGAGGCTCAGCAAGGTGCCAAGGAAATGGTGTAATATTTTGAATTGCCACTGGTTCTAGAAACAAAGGATGGTTAACTTCCTTTTGTAAAAGGAGCAACATCATATTTCTCAGTATCGAGGCTTTTGTGACATTGCTTTAAACAATCTTCATTAAATTCAATAAATGGTTTATTTGACTGATAGAACGCTGCTCTAATTTGATGTTTATGACTTTTTTTCTGGGCAGATCTTTATAATTTCAAAAATAGATATTTAAAAATGTGACAGCCTATGGCTTTCTTAACCTCTTATGTAATCCCCTAATTAAAATATTCTCTAATGATCTTCTTTATACTCACTTTAATTTGGAAGGAAAAAAGTTTCCGTGTTTCTTCTTTTACATTGTAAATAGTACAAAGGCACAGCAAGCACAAAATTATACAGCACAAAGTATAAGTACGCAACCCCAGCATTCTAATGATTTTTGATATTAAAATTATTTTAGGAATTTTCTCAGAATATTTACTGCTTTGAAGGCTCTCAGCTCCAAATTTCTTTGTACCAGTTGATTGATATGACATAGACAATACATAATTAAGGAAAAACTTTGGATATTCTGACCATAAGTATTAATGACATCTATGATGAGGAATGCTGCTTCTACTAGAATATAAGTTTTATAATGTCAGGAATCATTTCTGGTTTCCTTTATCCACATTGCCTAGAAAATTGCAATAGAGTAGATATTCAATAAATAGTTTAATTAAGTAAATGAATTTGTGACACGTCATGAGTTAGATAAGGCTACAAAGAAGGACAGAAAGTACTTTATGGAGGAGTTGGTTTGTGAGCCTAACATTTGTATTTGTAACACTTCATTGCATGCTAAAACCTGTTTTATAATTTCCATAAGCTATATCACTCTAAATAATCATCTTATTTATTTATCTGTATGCTATCTCTTTCTTTCACTAGATCATAAATTCCATGGAGAAAGGTACCATATCTGTCTTATAAAGAGGTATGTCCTAGGCACCTCAAATAGTAATAGGTATTTTATATATATATATGTAATGAAATAATAAACTTAATATGGGCTTGGTACCTCTATAAAGCACAGGACAGAAAACTGTAAGGTAAGAAAATCCAATTTCTTGAATGGTGAGACAGACCCACTAGAACATCATTTGTATCTATTTTGTATATGAGGCATGGTTACAGAAATTACTTTCTATAATAACCAGGAACCTGCTTATGAATTCCGAATAAGTATGAGGATTGAAAATTTCTTGAGGACACTGGTAAATCTTTGTTTGGGGATACATTTATTTACAGATTGGAGAAATCTTTAAAGCATAGGTGATAACTTCATGGGATTGATACATTCTAGCTTTATGACAATATTTAAATAAAATGAGGTATAATTTATTTGTTATGATTGTATTTATATATTATTTCATTATTATCATTAGTAGTAGTAGTAGTATATGTTGTTTTTAGTGATAATGCCTATTATATGACAGGCACCAAAGACTGGTTTGTCATGTTTAGATTTACTGTTCCTCTTATGTTTCTGAGGTGTTTTCAGACCAAAAACAACCTGTCCGGCACTACCCAAATTTCTGAGGAAGATACACAGTGATTGGTACATCAGTATGAACTCTGAGAGGAACTATTAATATATTCTCTTTCTTAAGAGATACGTATCAATTATTTCGACATAGACGACACCTCATAGACAAAGCAAAAGTTCACAAACATTTTTCACTTGTTAATTATTCAGTTTCCATTTCCATTAAGAAGAAATGTCAAAGAAAAATGTCAGATGTTAGTTTCAGACTGGGTCTCGCAAAAGAGAGCGGTAAATCGGAAGAATTATCACATTCCAGGATATCAATGGTACTAGTTTACATAGTAGTGTTTAACTTATATGGGACTGAAAACCTTCATCAAACTTACAAGATGGTGATAATAAACTCACTGACAGCTTAGTAACTTACGAGACAGGTATAGTCATGTACCATGTAACAACACTGAGGTAAATGACAGACCACTTATATGATGGCAGTTCCTTAAGATTATAGTGGAGCTGAAAAATTCCTGTTGCCTAGTGAAACTGTAGCTGTCATAAGATCCTAGCACAACAAGTTACTCATGTGTTTGTGGTAATGTTGGTGTAAACAAACCTACTGCACTTCCAGTCATATAAAAGTACAGCAGTACAATTATATACAGTACATAATACTGGGTAATGGCAATAAATGACTATGTTACTGCTTTATATATTTACTATACTATACTTTTTCTCAGTATTTTAGAATGTCCTCCTTCTACTTACAAAACAGCCTCAGGCAGTTCCTTCAGGGGGTATTCCAGAAGAAGTCATTGTTATCATAGGAGATGACAGTTCCATGCATGTTATACTTCCTGAAGACCTTCCAGTGGGACAAGATGTGGAGGTGGAAGATAGTAATACTGATAATCCTCACACTGTCTAGGCTTAGGCTAATTTGTGTGTTTGTGTCTTAGCTTTTAACAAAGATGTTTCAGAAGTAAAATAAGAAATTAACAATTAAAAGAAAACAGAATAAGGATATAAAGAAAGAAATAAGACTTTTGTAGTTCATAAGCATGATGATTGAGTATTCACACACATGCATGACACATGCAACCCTCCCACCTTGTTAAGATGTTGGCATATAACCCGTCTTACATGAAAAAAAGAAAAAAAATATGTACAGCTGAACAATGTATTTGTGTTTTAAGCTGTGTCATTATAAAAGTCAAAATGTTTAAAAAATTAAATTTATAAAGTAAAAACATCGTAGTAAACTAATTATTAGTACAAAAGAATTTGTTCAATACATTTAGAGTACCCTAAGTGTACAGTGTTTATAAAGCCTATAGTAGTGTACAGTAATGTCTTAAGCTTTCACCTTCACTGACCACTCACTCACTCACTCAGAGCAACTTACAGCCCTGCAAGTTCTAGTCACAGTAAGTCTTCTACACAGCTGAACCATATGTTTTTGTATCTTTTGCAACATATTTGTACTGTACCTTTTCTAGTTTTTAATATATTTAGATACACAAATACTTACCATTGTGTTACAATTGTCTACAGTATTCAGTACAGTAATGAGCAGTACAGGTTTGTAGCCTAGAAGCAATAGGCTATCTCATATAACCTAGGTCTACAATGAGCTATACCATCTAGTTTTATGTAAGCATAATCTATGATGTTTGCAGAATGATGAAATTGCCAAAAATGCATGTATCTGAATGTATCCCCATAGTTAAACAACACATGACTATATATACATGAACAGGGTCCAGTTATCTGCACAGAGGCTTCTCTGCTGATACACAGGAGATAAATTTGTAGATATGATCACAAAATGGCTTGTGAACATAGCATCAATTTTCTATAGTAATAATATTCTCTACTTTGTTTCTATCTTTCATGTAGTTACTCACTAGCTACTGTCAATTCCACCTCTGAAATGTATCTTAGATGCTTTTGCAAATTTCTTGTCTAATTTCACTTAGTTAGTTCATCATATTTTCCTCTGAACTCTAGCAATGCCATTCTAACTGCCTTCTCCATTTTCAGTCTCCTTCCTATGTTCAGTCTCATTCTTTTCAAATTCACTTTCCACACTATGGCCTAAAGAACCTCTACAGTAATCAAGTCTGCCACACAAGACTTTTTGTGCAAAATCATCAATGACTTTTCACCATATTCTAGGAGAAAACAACACACTCACACACACACACACACACATACACACACATCCACACACACATACGTTTAAGCAAGATAACCAATCAGGTTTTGTCATCAACCTCAATCTATACTTTCATCTTCTTTTCCTAAAAATAGTCTCCAAATAACCTAAGCTCCCATACTGCCTCCCTTAGTATTTGCTACTTCTAAAATATACTAAGTCCTCCTTTTATCAGCTTATGCTGTTCCTGTATCCTGAAATGTATTTCCACAATTTGCCTATGAATATCCTTTTCCATTGAGATCAAAGTCAAATGTAATATTGTCTCTGAAACTCTCCCTGATCCATCTATGTATATGGATTCATTCTAATTCCATAATACATGTTTAATGATACTATTTTGCACTTTTCTATTTCTTATCTTATATTTTTGGGGTATGTCTGCTTCCATCAGTACATTCTTAGCACTTTAATGGCATGATCTGCCTCTTCCTCATTTCATGTCTATCTTAATTTATTAAGGCCGCTATTGTAAAATAGCATAGACTGGGTGGCTTAAACAACAGACATTTATTTCTCACAATTCTAGAGCCACCAATAGATTTCCTTCTTAGTTAGGGCCTGCTTCTTGGCTTGCAGATGGTGGCTGTCTTGCTGTATCTTTGCATGGCAGAAAGAGAGCACAAGAGCTCCACAGTCTGTTCCTCTTCTTAAAGGACATTAAATTACATCATGGGAGTGCCATCCTCTTGAACTTATCTAAGTCCAATTACTTCTGCAAAGCTTCATCTCTTAATATATCTTCTGAAATCCAAGCAGAGGTTCCCAAATCTCAGTTCTCAACATCTGTGCACCTGCAGGCTCAACACCATATGGAAACTGTGAAGGCTTAGAGCTACTGCCCACTGAAGCAATTGCCTGAGCTGTACTTTGTTCCATTTTGTCATGGCTTGAGTGGCTGGGATGCAGAGCACCAAGCCCTAGACTGCACACAGAAGAGGGACCCTGGGCTTAGCCCATGAAACCATTTTTTCCTCCTAAACCTTCAGGCCTGTGATGGGAGGGGCTGCCACAAATGCCTCTGACTTGCCCTGGAGACATTTCCACTGTTGTGTTAGTGATTAACGTTTGGCTTCTTATTATGTATGCAAATTTCTTCAGCCAGCTTGAATTTATCCCCAGAAAATGGGATTATATTTTCTAATGCTTTATCAGGCTGCACATTTTCCAAACTTTTATGTTCTGTTTCCCTTTTAAAACTGACTATATTTAACAGCACCTAAGTCACCTCTTGAATGCTTTGCCGCTTATAAATTTATTCCTCCAGATACCCTAAATCATATCTCTCAATTTCAAACTTCCACAATTATCTAGGGCATGGAGAAAATAATGCCAGTCTCTTTGCTAAAACATAAGAAGAGTTACCTTTGCTACAGTTCCCAACAAGTTCCTCATCTCCAACTGAGGCCACCTCAGCTTGGATTTCATTGTAAATATCATTATCAGCAATTTGGTCAAAGCCATTCAAACATCTCTATGTAATTCCAAGCTTTGTCATATCTTCCTGTCTTTTTCTGAGCCCTCTGATCTCTATGACCTTTTCCAACCCCTGCCTGTTACACAATTCCAAACTCACTTCCACATTTTTGGGTATCTCTAGCAGTGCCCCTCTCTACTAGGACAGATTTACTGTACTAGTTCACTCTCATACTGCTGACAAAGAGATACCTGAGACAGAGCAATTAAAAAAAATGTTAATGGACTTAATAGTTCCACATGGCTGGGGAGGCCTCACAATCATGGTGGAAGGCAAGGAGGAGCAAGTCACATCTTACATGGATGACGGTGCAAAGAGACAGAGCTTGTGCAGGAAAACTTCCCTCAGATCTTGTGAGACTTGTGAGACTTATTCACTAGCACAAGAACAGCATGGGAAAGACTCGCCCTCATGATTCAATTAACTTCCACCTGGTCCTTCACACAACATGCAGGAGTTCAAGATGAGATTTGGATGGGGACACAGCCAAATCATATCACCATTCTTGGTGTAGGCATCTTGTGGGACCTTGAATACCACATTTTTTTTAAGATGGAATCTTACTCTGTTTCCCAGGCTATAGTGCAGTGGCATGATCTTGACTTACTGCAAGTTTACCTCCTGGGTTCAAGCAATTCTCATGTGTCAGCCTCATGAGCAGTTGGTATTACAGGCATGTGCCACCATGCCCGGCTAATGTTCATATTTTAGTAGAGATCGTGTTTCACCATGTTGGCCAAGCTAGTGTGGAACTCCTGACCTCAGGTGATCTGCCTGCCTTGGCCTCCCAAAGTGCTAGGATTACAGGTGTAAGCCGCCATGCCCAGCCACATTAGATTTAAATGAATCAATGAGTCAAATAATGGTTCATTTTTTTCTCCTAAATACCAGAGGCCTTTGTGCTACACTCTGGCTGTTCAAAGTCCTTAATATTACATAATCCTCAACTCAGATCTTCTTTTTTTCCCCCCTCAATTCATTCTTATGTTTGGACTTGGGAGTTTCTGAAGTTATTGATTGTCTATTAACAACAAAGATCATACGAGTGATATGGACAGGAGAAAGGGAAACACTGGGTAGAATAGGGCGGTTCCCTGTCAAAGGCCCTGTCCTCAAGCCTGGAGACCCACAGCCCAAAATGGGACAGTCATTCCTGTTTTCATGCCCAAAAAGTTGTCTTTTCACCTGCCACACCCCCTATCCTGTACCCATATAAACCTCAAATCCCAGGCTCCAGAAGCAGATCAGCAAGTGACAAAACAAGAAGACAAGAAGACTGATGGCATAACAATGCAATAGAGAAAGAGAGAAAGGAAGAACTCTGAGAAGAGTTTGGCTGGGGGTGTTTGGAGAGGAATTCAGCCACTGGACAGCCAAACTCCAGGGGAAGATCATCTTCCCACTTCATCTCCCTGCTGGCTCCCCATCCATCTTGCTGAGAGTCGCTTTCAACACTCAACAAAACCTTTCATTCATGCTTCAAGCCTGTGTGTGACCCAATTCTTCCCAGGGTGCTGAGTAAGAGCATGGGATCCAGAAAGCTGTCACACTGGTCCTGTGCCCTTGCGAAAAGGCAGAGGGTACATTGAGCTGATTAACACTAAAGCTGTCTGTGGACATCAGGGCTAAAAGGGCACTTTGTAACACATGCCTATTTGAGTTTCTGCACCTGTCCATCTATGTGCTCCCACTCCCCTCAGGGTTTCGAGCAGTGGCGGTAACCGTACAGGCAAGCCACATCCCTGTTGCATGACCTATGAAGGAGATCAGGGAACTCTCCTGTTTTATATGGACCTATGACTACTGACTAATAACTCACTCATACTTACTTTCAAACAAGGAGGTGAGAAAAAAGATTTATAATGGAATCAAGTGATATTATCAAAAATTGTAAACTCACTTTATACAAAACTTGTCTGCAAACATTTAGTATATATCCTGACTTTGCAGTTGTTTTCTACTGCAGTTTTTAAAGAGCTAACTTAAAAGATATAAATATAACATCAGAAAAGTGTAATGTAGTGGCTCCAGTACTGAGCTTGTTATTGTATTTCTATTATGATCTGTCAATTGAATACTGACAGTATGGACAACAAACAGAAGATTTCAGGGAATGTCTATAATTACATATAACATATATGTATCAAAGAAGGGAAGCAACTGTAATAATTACAAAATTGTTATTGAACCCTTTAATCTGTCAGCTAAAAGACAGGAAGTAAGATCATCTCATAGCTCCAAAATTACAGATGAAGTTACACTGAGCTAGATCAGGGCTGTTCACTCTCTCTCTTTCACACACACATACATACACACACACACACACACACACATGCTTTTTTGACCTCTGATGCAGAGCAGTGTGCTAATCACATCCTTGGGACATGGTACTCTTTCATTATTGATCTGTACAAGTTTCCTGTCTTAATCTATTGTTTTGTCCAGACTCCTGCTGGCATTTGTCCATTTTGCATTGCTTTAAAGGAATACCTGAGACTGGGTAATTTATACATTTATTTGGCCCATGGTTCTGCAGGTTGTACAAGCATGGCACCCATATCTTGATTTCTAGTGAATCCTCAGGCAGATTTTACTCATGGTGGAAGGTATAGAGAAGACAGGCATGCTATATGGCAAGAGAGGGAGCAAGGGAATGATGCCAGGGCTCTTTGAAACAGTTAGCTGTTATGTGAAGTAACAGAGTAAGACTCACTCATTACTGTGAGGACAGCACCAAGCCATTCGTGAAGGATCCACCCCATGACTAAAACACCTCTCACTAGGTCCATCTCCAACACTTAAAATCACATTTCGACATTTGATTTGGAGGAGACAAATATCCAAATCATATAACTGTCCCATCTTCATACTCTTATTAATATATGTCTTTGGATATGTATGTGTCCTTGCAAAATTATACAATATATAGCATAGTGGTTAAGAGTGAAGATTCTGAAGATAGATTGCCTCAGCGGAAATCCTGGCTCTCAGGCTAAATAGCTACGCAATTTTGAAAAAATTGCTTAACATCTCTGCTATTCCATTTCCTTGCATTATTGTGAAGAGTTAATGAGTTAATTAAACATGATGTCTTTAGAAAAGCATCAGCCACATAGTAAGCTCTCAGGTAACATTGGCTATTATGTGTACACATTTACAAATTACATGAATGATACTCTAATGTCATTGTTTCTTAATTTTTCACTTAACACTATATTTGTAAAATTTAGATATAATATCGTAGGCATATCTAGTTTATTAGTTTGACCACTTTAGACTATTCATCCATTATCTATTATATTTGTGAAGGATGCTTAGATTGTCTCTAACTCTCAGCTACCACAACAATACAATTTTTAATATCCCTATTGGGATTACATTCTGCTTCAAGAAACAGAAACCAAATACTCGTTCATTTTCCTCATAAAATGAAAAGTCTAGAGGTAATGGCTTCATCCTTTGCAATAAATCAGCATTAAAATATACTTTGTCTATTATTGATAGAGTTATACCAGGTTTTTTTTTTCTGTTGTCTTATTTAGTGTTTGCTACACATGCACACACACACGTGTGTGTATGTATGCATGTAAATATAGATATATATTTATTTTACTGTTAATTTTATTTTACTGTTAATTTTATATTTTGACATATATTTTATAAGCAGTATATAGTTTATTTTGTAAAGGCAACCATAAAATGTTTGTTTTCTAACTAGAAAATTTATCCGTTAGCATTTCTTTTGATTGCTGGCTTATTGGAAGCATTTCTATTATCTTAGTTTATGATTTTTGTTTGTTTTTAATTTTCTAATTCTTTCTCTTGCATTTTTATATTTTATGGCTTAGGAATTTCTTAAATTTAATGTTTTGCTCTAATGGCACTTTTGCATGTTGCACAGTCTACTTATGTGTTCAACAAATGCCTTAAGTATCATAATATTCATTCTTTAATTCTCTAAAGCTGATTGACTTACCACTTTTTTCTGAATAAATAAAAGTTTTTAAAAATACTTTAATCATAAGTTTCCTTTTCTGTCTTTTTGTTTTATTTGATTTTCTAATGCTTATTTTTCTTTCCATTTTATTTTTTGGCCTTCATTCTATACCTTAATTCCTCAAATTAAACATTATAATTATTGTTTTAGACAGAAAAACAAGTTGAAATTCATCTACACATTTAATCGTGTCTTTGCTCAATTAATTTTTTCTTCCTATTTCAATTTCTTTCCTCCTTCTCTACTTTCCAAAGAAAATACTAAATGTTCATTTTGCTAGTTTGAAAACTGTAGATTCACTTTCAAATTGTTAACAGTTGCTCCAGCTTATTAAGATGAATGCTTTATTTTTCCCATAAGTTTCTGAAGCTTATCAATAGCTATATCTTCCTATTATAATTTGTTATTCTCTCTCTTTTCTCAAATCCATGCACATAGCAAAATTTCATGAACATAAGAAAGGTTCAGTGTTTGCTGGAATCATGTTCAAATGGTAGAAATAGTATTTGTGCAATATCTCTGATAGTGTCTGAATAAGTGCTTGGTGAATTAACTCAGTAGAGTTTGGAATGAAACAGCACAATGAAAAGTGAAATTTTTAAAATACTTATGAAGAATTCTAATATCTTTACATCCCAGGTAAGGAATCATTTTGATCCTATCTTCAAAGACATTCAAGGTAACCTGTATTCAATGGTCCTAATCACATGGCACAATTTGTCAGCATTTGACTGTACTAAATTGGATAGCAAATGGTAAAAAAAAAAAAAAAAAAAAAAAAAAAAAATCCCAAAAGGCAAGAACACAGGCAGGGAGGAAAAAGAAAAAAAACCACTTTCTGGGGAAATGTAATCACTATGCTACTATGCTTTGCTCATGTAATGAAATCCAGCTGAATAGTACTTGAAAATTTTCTGAAAAGAGTAAATAGTTTCAACTGAGAATATGAAAGATCCCCATGAGAAGAACTCAGTAGGAAGTAAAAGAAAATTGGGAAAAATAGCTTACTGAATACTCAAAAATCTGGATTGAAATCCAAGGACATGATTCATTCTCTCTCTCCTCTCCTCTCCTCTCCTGTCCTCTCCTCTTCTCTCCTCTCCTCTCCTCTCCTCTCCTCTCTTCTTCTCTCCTCCCCTCTCCTCTCCTCTCCCTGAGTTTTCCATAATTTTTAATGGAGAATCCATAGTATCTGTCTTGTATTCATGCTATGGAAAGATTAAGATAAATAAGTCATATTAGGCTACATAATGTGCTTTCTGAACTTTGAAGGATTGATTCCCATTCTTCTTTACCTCCAGAATTCTTTGTTCAGCACAAAACTATGCATAGTCTGAAGGAAGATGCACATTCTTTGCAGGTCAGCATTAAGAAACTTGTCAATAGATCAAACCCCTTCCTGATGGGCATTTGCATGTCATTACCATTGTTCTTCCTCTATTCTACATGTTTAGAGAAATAACCTCTCTCATTTATCTTGGGACTCAGTGTTCCCTTCCATGTGGCAGCAGAAGGACAAATATCACCACATTGTTTTACTTATATTCTTGAAAAAATATGGATATTTTACATTTGTGTGGATAACTTTATAATGCTTCTGTGTTAGAAAGCATCAGATGCTTTTGAGTCACCTTATACTTATATGCTTGCTGTGCCTCTTCTTCCTTTATTTCTTTCATGTGTTTATCAGTTCTTATACACTCTTTCTACTCCTTTCTTTTCTTCTCCTTTGCCTGTGTTTCCTTTTTCGTCCTGCATATTAACATTTTCATAATAACAAATAATGCAATATTGGCATTTATAGCATTTTTGGTGTGTTAGCCACCATGGTAACACACTTCACATAGGAGGTATTACTTGTTAACCCTAGGAAGGAAACATCATCATTAATTCTAATTTCCAAATGTGAAAAATCAAGCTCAGAGAAGCACAGTGATTTGAAAGGCATAGGCCAGTCACCAGACTCAGGTATTTACAACTGCAAAGTCCTTGCTCTCAATGATATCTACTCCTGATTTCTGAATATCTCATTTACAGTATGTTATTTTGACATACATGTAGCACTTTAAGAGCCGACTGATGGTAGACATTTTTAATGCCAGTATGAAGGAATGTACCTCAACACAGTTAAGATAGTGTATGAAAAACCCACAGCTAACATCATACTCAAACATAAAAGTTGACAGTCGTTTATCTAAGATGAGTAACAAGACAAAGATGTCCATTTTCATCACTTTCATTTAAAATAATGCTAGAAGTTCTAGCCAGAGCATTAGTTAAATAAATAAATAAAATAGTGGCATTCAAATAGAAAAGGAAAATGTGAAATCATCTCTGTTTGCTGATGACATGATATTACATATAGTAAACCATAAAGACTCCACAAAACAACTAATAAAATCATAAAATTTGTAAAGTTGCAGGTTGCAAAATCGACACACAAATATCAATAGCATTTCTTTATACTAACAATAAATGATGTAAAAAATAAGCTAAGAAGTCAACTTCATTCATGATAGCATTACAAATTACTTAGGAGTAAACTTACCCTAGTAGGTGAAAGATCTGTGTGTTAAAAACTAGAACACATTGATGTGAAAAATGTAGATGACACAAATAAATAGAAAGATACCCCATGTTCATAGATTGGAAGACTTAATATTGTTAAAATGTCCATTCTACCCAAAGTGAGCTGCAGTTTCAACACAATCCTTGTCAAAATTCCAATGCTATTTTTCACAAAACAAACAAGCAAGCACAAATTCCAAAATTCAAATGGAAAGACAAAAGATCCCAAGTATTCAGTGAAGTCTTGAGATAAAATAACAAAGGTGGAGGGATCACATTAACTGACTTAAAAATGTATTGCAAAGCTATAGTAATCAAAACAGTATCAGAAAGGCATAAAAAGAGACACAATGACTAACAGGATGGTACAGAGAACCCAGGAATAAATCCACACATTCATGGCCAATTTATTTTCTACAAGTGTGCTGAGAGCATAGGTGGATAAAGGACAGTATCTTCAATAAATAGTTTTTGGAAAACTTAATATTCACATGCAGAAGAATTAAATTAGACTCTATCTGTCATCATAAAAATTCAATTCAAAATAGAGTAAAGACTTATATGTAAGCTCTGAAACTGTAAAACTACTAGAACAAAGCATAGGGAAAAGCTTCACGACATTGGTCTGGGTAAAGATGTCATCGATATGCTCACAATGGCACAGGCAACAAAAGCAAAAATAAACAAATGTGATTGCATAAAACTTAAAAACTTCTGCACAGTAGAGAAAACAATAGAGAAAAGAGCAAATTTATGGAATAGAAGAAAATATTTGCAAAGCATACATCTGATATCCAAAATATCTAGTGAACTCAGAAAACAAAATAGCGAGAAAACAGCTCAATTTAAAAATGAGCAAAAACTCATATAAAGAAGCGATCTTTTTGTACATAATGTGAAATTAATGCTGGTATATTTTAAAGTATAAAATACATCATTCAATGTAGCTCAAAATTTATGTTTGTTATTGATTTTGTGTGAACTGTCCTCTCTGTTTCATATCATACCTTGTAGACAAACTACCATCTTATAAAAATAGTTACATAACTGCAGAATATTAGATGGAATAAAAGTTTCATTCATAAGTGGACATTTTAATCATAAACACATAATATCCTGAAACATTTTTGCCTCTTTTCTCTTGAAATATGGAGAAAATAATAAATGTTATCAACACAATTTTAATCATTGATTTATTTAACCATTGTTTTTCAAACAATTACTATATGGCAGATACTCACCTACATTTAATGATATAGCATAAATAACACAACATTGGCCCTGGACATATTAGAATCTGTAGTCTGTACTGTAGACTAAGAGTAAACAAAAATTATTCAATCATAAATTATGAAAATTTTTATGAAGAAGATGTCAAGGGTGTTATGAATACATGTGACCTCCCTGAACATCAATCTTCTCACTTATAAATAGTCAGAGTAATTCTGACATAAGAATGACAATAGTAATAATACCAATTGCTATTTATAAAAAGCCCTGGCCAGGCGTGGTAGCTCATGCCTGTAGTCCCAGCACTTTGGGAGGCTGAGGCAGGAGGATCACAAGGTCAGGAGTTTGAGACCACCCTGGCCAGTATGGTGAAACCCCATCTCTACTTAAAAAATAGATAAAAATTAGCCAGTAATGATGGTGTGCCTGTAATCCCAGCTAATCAGGAGGCTGAGGCAGGAGAATTGCTTGAACTTGGGAGGTGGAGGTTGCAGTGAGCCAAGATCATGCCACAGCACTCCAGCCTGGGCCACAGAGTGAGACTCCATCTCAAAAAAAGAAAAAAATTCTTATGTCTATTTATTTTTTGAAAATATTTTTACATCATTAATACATTGATTATTTCAAAAATATTTATGGAACATCTACTATGTACCAGGCACTATGTAGATCGCCATGAATAAAATAGTGATGTCTAACATATTTTTTAAATAATCATACAAGTATGATAAGTACTATGAATAAGACAGTCTGTGTCATAACTGAATATGTAGTGTTTTCATGGATAATGTTTAAAAAAGGGGGAATTACTAAATAGTGAGATAATTTAACATTAACTACGTTAGAAATGAAAGGTTTAAAAATGCCATCCCAATGAAGGTGAGTTTTTTCCTTCATTAATTGATATGTAGGCACTGCATGATTCCTTGGAAATCTTATGTGCTTTAAACTCTCTTTCCCAATTAAAAGTCCCATTCCATCTGTTTACATACCTAAGGTAGCTATTTGATAGAAAGCAATTTAATCAAATTAATTTGAACTATGGCATAGACAAATCAATTTTCAGCTTTTCCAGAGACAATTGTGTTTTTAAATGATTAATTTATTCTTTCAAATTACTACATCTTTAATGGTTACAGGTATGACTAGGAGTATTTTTTGAGTTGAGAGACTCCCTAAAAATCCCTAAACCATGCCCAGAAGACAATTAGCTTACTGATTGCATAGGAGGCCAATGCTTTAGAAGAAAGGACAAATTAATGCAATATGTATTTACATTATAAATTTATTTTTTAAAAATTACATCCTGGGCATCCTAGATTCACTCAACAGTCTGTCTACCATCATAGTTTGGCAAAATCAGAATTTATGTTTGGAACAATGACCTTGAAACATTGTTTCATATACACCAAGAAAAATACAATTATAATTCCTAGGCACTATTAAACCAATTTGGAATTATTTTCAACAACAATGATTGAGATACTATTGGGTTTTAGAGTAACCCTCAGCTAACCAAAATAAATAAATAAATAAAATTTAAAAAAATTAAGCCAAACACCTGATTCCCCAAGCAGCCTGGATAATTGGAGTTTTATGGTACATTAAGATAAATGTTAGACAATTATTTCCCCCATCTGTTCCCTTGTTTTAAAATCCCCAGCAAAAGTCTTTGTAGTTGCTCTTAAAAATGTTTCTTGAATCTTATCCCATTTCAGTAGCTCTTATCTAAATTTCATTTGCTGATATTGTCATCTTAAATGGTGCTATTCTGTGCCAAGCATTTTTCTCATTTCTACAGTATCACATTCTTTTATTTATTTAACCATTTGAAAAAGTGAAACTTTCCATAACATTTCAGAAGTGATTATTTCAGGGTAGTAATTAAAATATTGGTATTATTTAATATTAAATTTGATTTATCCATTTTCAACTACTTTAAAACTCATCATACTGTAAGTAAATCTTTCACAGATATTAAATAACGGTGTTCAATAAATTAACAACTTAAGATGTCTCATATTTTTTCAACAAATATGCTCAGTTGTGTATCTGCCAAGAAGATGCTTAGCTATGAAATTTGCATCACCAGCAGCTATCACAGCAATGGTATTTTTTGTTTTATTTTTCTAAGCATAGACTGAAGAGCTGTTTTTACCTTCAACAGCAAAAACTGAGCAAGAATTTTTTAAAAAGCAACTATTTAAATTTAGTACAACCTGAAAATTCTGTCCTAGAGAATGAAAACGGTGACTTTTTATCTGACGCCCATCCATTCTGCCTTAGCATGCTTTCTTAAGATTTAATAATGATAACATGATTTGGGGATATGATTAATGCTGATAGCTAACCTATTCAATTGACTTATTTTATACAGCTTAAATAATTTAAATGTTTTAAATAGCTCTTAATATCAATTGAAGTATCTACAAGCCTAACACATAGAATGTATTTTTCTATGTTAAAGCAAAATATTTTAACAAATAATTTTTAAATATAATATGTGTACTCTCTAGCTATTGTTATGCTAATCATTAAAATTAAATCAATGGGCTATATTTTGAACTTTTCATATCTTTTACATCATGTGGAATATGTTTGGAAACTGGAAAAGGCTTTTATTGTTACTATTACCCCCCAAATATTCATATGTGATATGGTCTTTTTCAGCTTGATATTTTTTTTAATCCTGAAAGTAATACATTATTTTTCATTGCTCTCTGACAGGTATACATATAGTTAGCAAAAACAAAAGAAAAGTTGAACACTTTTTTTTTTTTTTTTTTTTTGCAAAGCATTGCAAATAAAGCAGAGGATAATCATGGTAAGGCAACGTAGTGCAATGGATTTAATTAGATCTGGTGTCGAATTTGGATCCCATGAATTATTAAATGAACAGCTTTAGGGAATTAACATCTAGGAGAATCTTGGGTGCCCCTTTGTAAAATAAAATGTTAATAATATTTCCGGCCCTACAAGATTATTGTGAAAAATTAAATTAGATCATGGATATGAAACACACACTCACCTGCATAAAAAATTCCGACGAAATAAGAGCCATTTGCTGTCATTGCGAGGGTGGTGATGGTGGTGGTGGTGGTCTTCCTTCTCCTCTTCCTTCTTATGCAATAGGAGACAATGAAACAGGGATTCCAGAGAAGAGGAAATGGGAAAGGGTCAGAAATAATCTTCCCAAATATGTGGCTTAGCAAAATTTTGTATCATTTGAATATTTGAACATGGTAGGAAAGGAAATTCCAGGTAGAAGAAACAGTATGAAAAAATAAGATATGTCACTGACTCAAATTTTGCTCAGAAATTCAGTGTGAATTTTATCTTTATGAAAACCAAAATAAATTTTCAGTGGCAATTTTTTTTCTGAATATATTTGGGAAAAGAAGCTTGTTGAAAATTATTTCTGTTCCCCTTTAAGTTGAGAAACTCAGGCAAGCATAGTTAAGTTACTTAAAACAAAGAACCCTGTTTCTACGGTCCGCATTATAAAGAAGGGCTCCATATTTTCCAGGAACTGAGACTAGTGCAAAGGGAACAATTAACTAGAATTTGCTCTCCTCTACTTTAGGAAAAAAGTATGTTATCAAACATCAATCACTAATGCCATTTTTGCCTTTAAACATATTCTGGAATTATGATTAAATAATTGTATTTTCAAGTATCAGTGATAAAGTGGAAGTTATCTGTATTTCACCCCTCTAATCTTGAGAAATCTAAAGGGTATTTTCTGGTTAATATAACTGTTTCTTTGAAAAATAAAATTTACTTGGCCCCCAGGCCTTGTCAACATAAAAGAGATTGGTTCAAATAGTTGCTTGAGAGTGACCATAATATGATTCATTTGTTTACACTATTCCTCCTCCTGATTTTTCCTAATTGCTGAAATGGGATGCACATGTTCGTTCACAAATTCATTAGTCTTTTGAATACAACATTCTATCAGAAGGCACTAGTTAAGCTATTAGCTTCAAAGGTACGTAGAAGGGCAAGAGATATAACATTAAATATTTAGTAATGGTGGCAAACTGTACAGTCTTCAGAATGATTGCAAAATTGAGGTAATGCATCTAAGAAATAAGAATAGTTTGATAGTGACTTTCGAAATAATGCAGATTATTTTAAAAGTGAATAATGCAAAAAGGTGCTGAGGTTGCAAAAATATTAAATCAATTAGAAAATGAAATCAATAAAGCCAAGTACCTATATGGACCACATATACACTTTCTTTCTCTTCATGTCACAAGCATTTTTTTTCCACAGGAATATATTTTCCTACTAAATTACCACTATCACACATACATATCTGGATTTTGACATTTCCCCAATCTATGTTGACTTTTTAAAGAAGAGAAATAATGGAATTGTTATTCCCTGCTGAGAACTGAAATAAATTTTACTTCAGGGATCTTCATGGAGCTAAAATGATTGTTTTTCTTTTCCATCTCCCTCGTAGATAGTAAATTGCTGGGTTTATAACTTTGAATCCAGTGTCTATTTCCAGCCCAATAGATAATTCTTCACTCAGTCCCTTTTCTAAGCCTGCTTCAAACTACTCCAGTACCTCACATGGCTTCTATAAATTTTTGTAGAGGTTTGGAAAACTGAAATCAGTTCCAGATTAAAAACTTGGCATTTCATTATTCTGATTGTTTTACCAGTACAATTCAACCCTAAAGTTGTTATCATTTAGGCATTCCAAACCTTTGAGTTGACTTTGTCTTTTTTTGTAAGTTATAATACATGTCAAATATGCAGAAAAGTACGGAGTTATATTATAATCAATCACCATTTTATCAAGTATAAAGATTTTGAAATATTTGAGTGAGAACTTCTCCTAATGAAACATTGCAGATATTAATTCTAATTATGCTCATCATGACCTTTATACATTAATTTATTTATTCTTATGAATAGTTTACTCATAATATGAATGTCTACATTAGTGTCTTACAATATATCAGGCACTATGCTAAGTGCTTTACATTTATTCTTATTTAATACCCAAATCTCCCCATAAGGAAGGCAGTATTATCCCATTATATAAATATGGAATCTGAGACACAGAGAAAAACAAGTTACTTTAATGAAGTTTATACAGCTAGTAAGTGACAGAGTTAGGGATTTACCAGGTTATACACACTGGTTTCTTAACCAGTATGCATCACTGCCTCTCAGAATTAATTTATGTTTTTTCTATTCATCTATTGAATGGTTAAGTTGGTTGCACTGTTTCAATACATATTCTAAAACTCTTGCATATATTTATGTGCACATGTCATAGATGTTATATTGGTTTTCTATGACAAAATACCACACACCAGGTGGCCTAAATAACAGAAATTTATTTATTTTCTCACTGTTCTGAAGGCTAGAAGTACAGATCGAGGTGCTGGTAGGTTTGTTTTCGCCTAAGGCTTGTCTCCTAGCTTATAAATGGCCAGCTTCTCACTATAGGCACACGGTGTCTCTTTTTCTGGGCTCATATATCCCTATTGTGTCCCTGTGTGTCCAAATTTCCACTTCTTACAAGAATACTGGTCAGATTAGATTGGAGCCCTCTCCAAGGGCCTCATTTTAACACAATTGCCTCTTAAAAAGCTCTATCTCCAAATATACCCACATTTTGAGGTTATGGGGATTAAAGCTTCAAACATGCATTTAGGGCACAATTCAGCTCACAAAAGTTGTAATATAGTGTTTTTGTTGTTGTTGTTTTTTTTTTGGAATATAGCAAAGAAGGAAATTGATGAACCCTAGGGAATACACATACTAATTTTTATTAGGTGTTGACAAATTGCTCTTCAGTCTTCAGATTGGTTCTACAACTTTGCATGCCCACTAGCAATATAAGAGAGGTTTTTTTTTTTTTTTTCCCGTCTGTATCTGCCCCAAAATGTGGCAAGGTCATACTTTTAACTTTTGTCACATTGATGACTATGATATCTCAATTCTTAATTTTATAGTTCTCTGTATATTAACAAAATTGTTCATGTTTCCTGGGTTAGTAGCCTTCCATATTTCTTCTCTTGTGAATTACCTCTTCTTATTATGTGGCTATACTTTATTAGCTTATTTAAATTTTTAAATCACTTCACATGAATTCTGTGTATATTATGTATAATAATTATTTTCAGTTACATACATTACAAATACCTTCTTCAAGTCAGTGCTTATAATTTAGCTTAGTGTATGATGTCTTTTGCCCTAAAGACAATTTCAATTTTGATGTCAAATTAACAATTTTTCTTTTTTGACTTGAGCCTTTGGGGTCTTATTTGCAAATATTTCCCTGCTCAGTTATACTAAAGATAGAACCTTATATTCTATTCTGCATTTTTATAACTGTGTATTTTTCAATTTTCAAACTTATCTAGAGTAGAGAGGTTATGGTGTGATTTTAAAATTTTACATTTATGTCTCCATACTGAGTGCAGACTCTGTCAGCATATGTTATTTATGGTTCATCCTTTCCCAACTGATTTCCAGTGCCACTTCTACTAGATACCAGATGTCCATATAACCGCTAACAACCATTGTGCATATGCTATGTGTTAGTAATTGTGATTATATCACTTAATCCTCATTACATTTTTATGAAGTAGATATTCAACTTTTGTCTTCCATAATTAAACAAACTGATGTAAAGGAAGGTCAAATATTTTCCCCAGTGTCTGCCACACAATCACTAAGTAGAAGAGGCAGTGTTTGAACTCCAGCAGTTCTGGGTTACAGAGATAATACTCTTATAATTATTCAATGGTACTTCTTTTATAAATGCATAACACAATTTCTGAAGTTTACATTTTGCCCATCAATTCATTTGATTATTATTGGGACAAATCACACACATTAAAAAATTTTAATATTTCATATTTATTTTTATTCCAATAGGTTCTGGGGGAACAGGTGGTATATGATTACATGGATAAGTTCCTTAGTGGTGATTTCTGAGATTTTGATGCACCCATCACCTGAGCAGTGTACACTGTATCTAATATGTAGTTTTTTTCCCTCACCTCCCTCCTACCTCACCCACCGAGTTATACAAGTAAAATATCTCATTGTTATGCTTTTGTGTCCTCATAGCTTAGCTCCAACTTAGAAGTGAGCACATATGATGTTTGGTATTCCATTCCTGAGTTAATTCATTTAGAATAATTGTCTCCAATTTCATCCAAGATGAAAGAGGATGGAGAATGCCATTATTTCTGAGAATGCCATTATTCCATTTCTTTTCATGGCTGAGTAGTATTTCATGGTATATATATCATTTTCTTAATCTAATTGCTGATTGATGGGCATTTGGGTCGGTTCCATATTTTTACAATTACAAATTGTGCTGCTGTAAACATGCACATGCAAGTGATCTTTTTCACATAATGACTTCTTTTTCTCTGGGTAGATATCCAGTAGTGGGGTGGCTGGGTCCAATGAGATCTCCACTTTTAGTTCTTTAAGAAATCTCCACACTGTTTTCCATAGTGGTTGTACTAGTTTACATTCCCACCAGCAGTATAGAAGTGTTCCCTTTTCACCACATCCACACCAACATCTATTATTATTACTTTTATTATAGTCATTCTTGCAGGAGTAAGGTGGTATTGCATTGTGGTTTTGATTTGCATTTCCCTGATACGTAGTGATATTTAGCATTTTTTTGTATGTTGGCCATTTGTATATTCTCTTTCAAGAAATGTTTATTTATGTCCTTAGCCCACTTTTTGATAAGATTGTTTGCTTGTTTCTTGCTGATTTGAGTTCCTTATAGATTCTGGCTATTAGTCCTTTGTCAGATGCATAGTTCGCAAAGATTTTCTCCTACTTTGTGGGTTTCTGTTTACTCTGCTATTCTTTTTTTTTTTTTTTTTCTGTGCAGAAGCTTTTTAGTTTAATCAGTTCCCATCTATTTACCCTTGTTCTTGTTGCATTTGCTTTTGGGTTCCTGGTCATGCAAATCACATAGTTTTAAGGACTTTTGCTTTCTAATGTTTTGATATTTGGTAGGGCAAACTACCCCATCTTGTTTATTTTCTTTAAAAAATATATGAATCATTGTTAGCAATTTATTTATTTTAAATTCAGCTTCTTAAGTTTCATTAAATCCCACCTGGAGTTTTGTTGCAAGAAAACTATGCTACTAGATCAACTTTTAGGCCATTAACATTAATATAATACTAAAATTTTTTATAGTAGAACATGCTAAAATATTTACTTTAAGGTACAATTTCATGTCTTCATGAAATATTCTCTATCAAGTTATTGCATATTTAAAAAAATATTTAATCCTAAGAAGTGTAATTTATTGGTTGCTAATTTTAATGGGAATTTTGTAATATCTATTTCTAATTGGTAGTTAAAATATAAGAAGAATAATATTAATTATGTGATGGTCTTCTTTGCATATAACAAATTTAATGGATTTTTAGAAACTTTAATTGTTTCTAAAGTCTAGGATTTTCTTATGTAGACAATCAAGCCATCTATAAATTAATAACTTTTATATCCTTTACAAACCCCTTGTAGCACTTATTTCTTTTTCATATCTTATTGCACAAACTAGGAAATCCATTACTATCACGAACTGAAGTGATGATAGAAGGCATCCTTGACTTGATCCTGACTTGTAACACTAAACATAATATTCATTATAGGTTTCTAATAGACACACATATGAATTACAGAAACTCCTATACTCCTAGTTCTCTATGATTTGTTATGCAGGATATATTAATTACTATGGTTGTTATTTTCTCTAGCTTTATTATGAATGGGCACTAAATTTTGAATTTTAGTAATTGGTTTTCTAATATAAAATCATCCTCACAATGCCTGGTTAGATATTAATTTATTATGATGCATCATATTTTTCAGGCATTCTTAGACTAAATGTTAATATTTTATTGAGGATTGTTTTATATATATATTCTAATTAATGAGATAGGTCTGTAATTTTTCTTTATTGTACTGTCTCTGTCAAGTGTCAGTGTCAAAGTTATTCCAGTCTTATAAAATGAATAAGGCAGGTTTTCTTTTTTAGTTTTGCTAGAGAAGTTTGGTTTACATAACAATTATCTGTTACATGAACATTTGTAGAAACAGATCTATAAAATTCCTTGGGTCTTGTACTTAGTTTGCAAGGAGATGTGAAGCAGGTTGGTGGTGTATTTTTAGAACAGATTAATTATGTGATAGTTATGGAAAATAATTATAAGCAATGACAGCATTCAATAAAAATAAAAGCTTAATATTTAAAGTAATAATAAAAGCAGAAAACATCTGAGAATATTTTTCTAGAACAAAATAATATAAAAACAAACATTAGGACATGAGTAGAAACAAACATTGATCTGGCTCACTTGCTATCATCATTATGAAATTGGTCAACTAATTACTAGTTCAGAAAAGTTAATTCTTCTGCTGTTTTACATTTTTTTCCCTTTTCACAAACTTGTTACAATCTGTAATTCTGAAGTGAAGGAAGTACTAATCATAAAACTATCATTGTGAAGCAAGGTGGCCAAATAGAAGCCTCCACCAATCATCCACCTCATAGGAACACCAAATTTTAACAACTACACACAAAAAAGAACTGTAGTAAGAAAAAAAAACTCAAGTGAGCAACAACAGTATATGGTTTTAACTTTACGTCACTGAAATAGGCACAGACGAGGGTAGGAAAGACAGTTTTGAATTGCTGAAGCCACCCACACAGATGCCAGCAGCTGTGTGGCATCAAGAAACAGTCTGTGCATGTGGGACACAGAGCACGCAGCAACTGGGGGACTTAGTGATATGGCTCCAATGAGTGGAGTGGTTTTAAGGAAAAAAGAGTTTAATTGGCAAGAAAGAAGGGAGAAGATGGGCTGGGCGCGGTGGCTCACGCCTGTAATCCCAGCATTTTGGGAGGCCGAGGCGGGTGGATCACGAGGTCAAGAGATTGAGACCATCCTGGTCAACACGGTGAAACTCCGTCTCTACTAAAAATACAAAAAATTAGCTGGGCATGGTGGCGCGTGCCTGTAATCCCAGCTACTCAGGGAGAAGAAAAAAGGAAGAAGCTTCCCTGTACAGAAACAGAGGGAGGGGGCTCTAAAGTCAAGAGAGGAAATCCTGAGTGTGTTGGAAACCAGCCAGTTATATGAGGAGGCTGGAGGCGGCAGTGTCTGATTTGCATAGGACACAAGGGATTGGTTTGACCAGGCATTTTATCCAAGCAGCCCACAAAAATATTGGCCCTCCCATCCTAGCCTTTTAATATGCAAATGCAGGGTGCCGTGATATTTTACACAGGTGGGGATATGGGAGGGCAGCCATGTGGTCAGGCACCTGTGGGTAGAAGAGGACAATGGTGGGAATTGCCCTGTTTGGGTGAACCCAGTTTCTAATGGCTGGAATTTACATATTAAAGGTTGTCAGCCTGGCTCTAAGAGCCAGGGCTTTCCTGCTAGACAAGAAACGTTTTTTGGAGCTGCTTTAAAAGAGACAAAAACTTCCCAAGGACCCCTTTTCCTCTCTATCTACCTAAAATAATTTCTTAATAACTCCTATAACATTAGTATTAAACTCAGTGCTGCCCTGTTGCAGTGGAGAGCAAAGCGATGCTGGCTCAGTCCATGCCCACACACCAAGGGAGCATTTGGACCAGCCCTAGCCGGAGGAGAATCACCCATCCCAGCACTCAGAACTTGAATTCGGGCAAGCCTCAGCGCTACAGGCAAAAGTACGCTGAAGTCCTAGGTATACTTGAATGGCAGTTTAGGACACAAGGACTGCAGTTCCTAGGCAAGTCCCAGTTCTGAGCTGAACTGAGAGCCAGTGAACTAGGTTGGCAGGTGACATAGAGAGACACCAGCTTGCCCAGCTAAAAGAGGGCTTGCACCATACCTCTTCCAACCACAGGTAGTGCAGCTGGCAGCAATGAAAGTGGTTCCTTCCCTCTGTTTGAGGCGAGAAAAGTGAAGAGTAAAGAGGACTTTGTCTTGCATCTTAAATAAGAGCTCAGCCTACAGTAGGATAGGGCACTGGTCAGAATCGTGAGGCCCCAACTCCGAGATATGGTTCTAGACACATCCTGGGCCAGGACACATCATAACACATCCTGTTATGAAAGAAAGGACCCCGTCCTAACAGAATTCATCACCTGCTGCCTAAAGATCCCTTGGGCCCTGAATAACTAACACTGATATCCAGGTAGTATGCTGTGGGGCCTTGGGTAAAACTCTGCCATGTGTTGGCTTCAGGTGAGACCTAGCACATTCCCAACTATGGTGGCTATGGTGACAGACTCCTTCTGTTTGAGAAAAACAGGGGAAAAGTAAAGGGAACTTTGTTCTGCACCTTAGATATCAGCTTGGCCACAGTGGAGTACAGCAACAAGCAGGTTCTTGGGGTCCCCAAATCCAGACCTAGGCTCCTGAACACCATTTCTAAAACTGCTTTGGGCCAGAAGGGAGGCACTTCCCTGAAGGCTGAGTCCCAGGCCTGGCAGTATTTGCTACAAGCTGACTGAAGAGCCCCCGCGCCTTAAGAGGACATCAGTGGTGGCCTGGCAGAACATCCTGCAGGCCAGTGGTGGTGGTGGCCACTGAAGAGGGACCTCTGACTGTGGAAAGGGGAGAGAAGAGCAGAAAGGATTTTGTCTTGTGGTTTGAGGGCCAGCTGAGGTGCAATATAATAAAACAGGCAGATTTCTAAGTTTTCTTTTTAACTCTAATCAGTGGCTCCCAGACAGTATTCTGGACCTGCCTGGAGCTAAAAGAATGCACTACCCTGACGGGAAGGATGCAAACCTGGCTGGCTTCCCCATCTGCTGTCAGTAGAGACCTAGGGCCTTGAGTGACCAGAGGCAGTAGCCAGGTAGTGGTTATAGAGCGCCTTGGGCCAAACCCAATGCTGTGTATGCTGCAGCTGTGACCAAGTGCAGTATAGTGATAGTGGCCTCAGGGGTATTTGTGTCACCCCACATCTAGATTTAGTAGATTTAAGTGGCTCAGCACAGAGAGAGAGAGAGAGAAAACGAGAGAGAGAGATTGCACTTGTTTGGGGAAAAGTAAGGGATGAGAACAACAGTCTCTGCCTGGTAATCCAGAGAATTCTTCCATTCTTCCACGTCTTATCCAAGATGACCAAGGTGGTGAAGTGGAAATTTTGCCCAGGATTTTGTCAGCACGTTGTCAGCAACCATCCTATTTTGAAACTGTCCCTATTTTTGTTAGTAACTGCCTCTTTCTGCTTCTGTACAATACCTAACTGCTTACTAACTGGAAAACCTTTAAAAGAAACTGCCGAGTTGTCTAAAACCTGCTGCATTGCCTAAAGTCTTGAGTTACTTCCCCTGCTCCTTACCTATAAAAACTGTGTACTATTCTAAGCCAGGGTCCAGACTTTTGGGTGCGAACCCTTCTGGGCACGCCGGCATAATAAAGTGTGTTCCTCCGATCCCGAGTGCTGCTTGGGTTTCTTGTTGGGTAAGATTTTCCAGAACAGTGGTACTTCTAGGCATCTGCAAAAATCACAGTGTTACCGGGGTTGGGGCCCAGGTATCTTCAAATACATGGAAATCCATCCTAACAAAGACAATCACAAAGAAGCCTAGACTGTGAACATTAGAATAAATATCTAACTCTTTAATGCCTACACACAGATGAACCACTACTAGTATCGAGACAATTCAGGAAAAAAATGACCTCACTAAATGAACTAAAGAAGTTACCAGGAACCAATCCTGGAGAAACAATGGAGTACTATTCAGCCATAAAAAGAATGAAATCTAGTCATTTGCAACAACATGGACGGAACTGGAGATCATTATGTTAAGTGAAATAAGACAGGCACAGAAAAACAAACATCACATGTCCTCACTTACTTAGGGGATCTAAAAATCATAATAAAAAAACCACCTCATGGAGATAGGGAGTAGATGGATGGTTACCAGACTGGGGGAGATAGTGGTGTGGTGAGAGGGTCGTGGGGATGGCTCATGGTTACAAAAAAATAGAAAGAATGATTAAGACATAGTATTTGATAGCACAACAGGGAGACTACAATCAATAATATTTAATTGTATATTATAAAATAACTAAAAGAGTATAATTGGATTGTGTGTAATACAAAGGATAAATGCTTTTTATTAGGGATATACTAGATACTATGATGAATATACTATAAAGGATACACTGTGTACTATGATGAATATACTATAAAGGATACGATAAATATATTACAAAGGCTATGAATATACTATAAAGGATATGATGAATATACTATAAAGGATACACTGTGTACTATGATGAATATACTATAAAGGATACGATAAATATATTACAAAGGCTATGAATATACTATAAAGGATATGATGAATATACTATAAAGGATACACTGTGTACTATGATGAATATACTATAAAGGATATGATAAATATATTACAAAGGCTATGAATATACTATAAAGGATATGATGAATATACTATAAAGGATACATTGTGTACTCAGGTACCCCCAAAATATATACACTATGTACCCACAAAAAATAAAACCTTTAAATTAAAAAAAATCTATCGTCTGTGTTGCCATGAAATTCACTGAGGTTGTGTGATTGCAAAGTCTCTATTCCCTGGGTTGATATGAAATTAGGTTTCTAGCTTCCTAGAATGATTATTCATTAAATATTACTCATTTATTAACTTATTTGGGCAGCAATTTGCACCACCCACTTATCATCTGGTTGGGGTGGGTAGGTTAAGTGACATTTACAAAAAATAAAAAACAGATAATTTTCTTGAAATGTCAGTCTTTTATTAGTGCGCTAAATCATACAAAATGTTCAACTTTCTTCTTCTGTAGCCATGTGCTAAACTCTGCTAGATCCAGATTAAAACTCTCAAGCAGTTCATCATCTCACAAGTGGAAATATGATGGCTCACAAATGATTCTAATAAGAATAAGGAAAATGATACAAGGTCAAGAGCCAGGTTGGATGTGCTTGCTCCTATAACCCATTGCAAAGCATAGTGCTTGCCACATAGTAACTGCTTAGTTAATATCAGTTCAATGAACAGATGTTCTTCAGAGAGCACCTCAACCCCCTGTAATTATATGCAGGGTTTTGTGTGGAAGACCTCAAGGATCTCATAATACAATGGCAGAGATAATTGTTTTTTTTTTTTTTTTTTTTTTCTCTTTTTTTTTTTTTTTATTGCATTTTAGGTTTTGGGGTACATGTGAAAAACATGCAAGGTTGTTGCTTAGGTGCATACGTGGCAGTGTGATTTGCTGCCTTCCTCCCCTTCACCCATATCTGGCATTTCTCCCCATGCTATCCCTCCCCAATTCCCCACCCCCCCGCTGTCCCCCCCACTCCCCCACAACAGACCCCCATGTATAGTGCTCCCCTCCCTGTGTCCATGTGTTCTCCTTGTTCAACACCCGCCTATGAGTGAGAACATGTGGTGTTTGATTTTGTGTTCTTGTGTCAGTTTGCTGAGAATGATGGTTTCCAGAGATAATTGTTAATATCATATGTGGACTGTATGATTTAATGTTGTGTAATGACCTAAGCATTAAGCTACCTCTGAGTGTGGGTATCCTACTTATTCATCACAGATAAACAATACCTTCCAATATCTCTCCATGTATGTATACCCCCTCCCCAGCCCTCGAATACAATGTGGAGATCTGTGATACCTTGGGTAGAAATGGAACTGGAAAGGAAAAACCTCCTCACCAAGGTGTAACTCATAAGAAATTTTGCCTTTCAGAGGAATAGCCGACATATATTGTTCATTGGAGTCTCCGGCTCAATATAATAAAGCCTAAAAACTCTAGTTATTTTATAGGCCACTGGAGCCAATACAGCATAATCACCCCTTTCCTACTCTGCTCTTATTTTGCTCTTTTCTCTCTCTCTCGTTCTCTCTTTTTATCATTCTTTTCTTCTCTTCCTCTCTGCATTTCTTCCCCTATCTCTCTTTCCCTCTTAATAGCTCCCTCTTTATTTTGCTCTCATTCTCTCTTGCTGGCTTTCCCTCTGTTATTTTTGAATTTCCATTTTTTTGGCACTCAGTTATATATGTAAACTTCATTTTGATTATTTTTTTTAGCATGTCAATAATTTTGGGAGCTAAGGAAAGTCTATATTCACAGATTCAGTCCGGTGTATCTAGGCATACTCACTGGTTATGGTTATTCATTCATTCACACATACATAAAAAGTGTTAATCTAATAATTTCTGTATGCTCAGAAATATATTTAATGCTATTTGAGAAAAAATACAAATAATAAATCCTCGATATTCAAGAGCTTATAATTTACAATTCATAAGATGAACAGACATACAAATGCTAAAAACATAGTAGACTATTATAAACTAACAGCCTCTGTAATCCTAGGTGCTGAAAGAAATGCAGAAAGAAATGTCATTTGGAAAACCCTTGAAAACTATTGGCCAGCTTGCAAAAAAATATGAAAATTAAAAATAAATCTTTTTCAAGTTCTTGAAGTGGAGGCATGTTAAAAAGGGGAATAAATGTGTAATCAGGAAGGTTTTGGAAAACTGTCAATGCTCTCTCAGATGTTCCACCATATTGCTAGGTCAGCAACACTTTATTATCGATCTGATCATGTCAAGCTGTACTAACATCACAACATGGAGTTGAATTGAAATTGAAGTACTTGAATAATTAAAGCTGTTAGTATTGTAAATCAGTCATCTTTTGAAAAGCATAAATATTTTAAAAATCAAGTCTTTTTAAAAAATTATATGAGCTTCCAAAAGTTAAAGCTACCTTTAAAATTTAAAATAGATAAAGCATGTAAATACTATATTTCCATTATGGTCCAGAAATCAGGATGATAATTGAGAAATGTGATTGTCACCAAAGACTGGAAATATGATATAAACAACACCTCCTATTCCCTGATTTTATTGTAGGATGGCCAGTTGATGCAATGAGAGATTTGAACATTCAGAAAATGTGCAGGGGAGCTGAGCAAACTTGCAAGAACGGGTACAAGAAACTGACTCATTTTGTTAGGTGAAAGAAAAATGTTTATCTCCAGATTTAAAAAATATAGTGCTGATATATTAAAAGCAGTTAAATCTCTGAGAAGAAAATTCAAATGTCTGTTTCTGGGGAAAAGAATCTATTTTCACTTTATAGAAGAAAGATAGTAACCAAGGACTTCCCTTGAGGATACAAATCAGCTCTTAGCTGGACCCTAAGCAGTGTTCTGAGAAAATACTAGATCATTCTCACTACTTTGATGGTCTTTTCTCATCCCCAACAGAATACTCACGTCCATCTTTACCAGGTTAGCCATTCTGCCTTTCATCCACACTATTAGGGTTGCATATAAATGGAAGAGGATAGCATGCCCCTTCTACGACTAGGTCTTAAAACATTGGAAATGAATTTCTTTATGGTCATTCATCTTCCTATGGGCTAGAACACAGACAAACCTGCAAAGCAATTTTAACGGTGCCAATGTATACAATACAAAGGGAGAATGGCAGATGAATAAAAGGTAGCCTAATTTCCTATGTAACTAAATGGAACAGAGTAGTGTGCCTTACTCTGGACTGTTTACTAAGAGAAACAAAACCACTGGTCTTTAAAATTGGGTCTCTCTGTCACAGAGGCATAGCATTTTGCCCTACCTAATAAACCATCAAAAGCCAGAAATGTGTCCAAGCTGCCTTCTGAATTAAGTATCAATTCCTTATAGCAAATCTCAAGGACTGTAAATGTTTTTATTTGTCTCAGGTAATTCTTGCTGTCCACTAACAATAATCTCAGTAGAATGAGAATCAGAAGCAGCAATGTTTTAAATATGGGGAATTGAGGCAAGAGATGCAGCTTTTTAATTCTAAAATTGATCAAAGAGAATAAAAATCTAAAACATGATTTTCTAACCCAAATCTCTTTCCTTAGATAAAAATTTTATTCTCGATAAACTGTTTCATATACAGATAACTTTTCATCATGATATTCTGAGGTAGTTTAAGACACAGACATCTCTGAACAAGAGATCAAAAGCACTTTTCTTGTCCTCTAAATGTGTGATTCACATTGCTCCACTTATACAAATGTTACAAATACATCATCGATAATTGAATACTTTTTCCCATTAAATAATATTGAAATTCACAAATATAACTATTCCTCTACAACAATGAGTGTTTATGTGCCTGAAAATCTCTAACTTAGGAAATTTGGTGTTAAAGAACTTTGGATCATAAAGGAAATATTTAGTTGAGGGAAGAGCTCCTGATTCCCGGACAGCGTTTCTGGACCCATCTGGGGCCTCAGGACCTTGCCATTCTGAAGGAAAAGACAACAGAGCATGCCTACAGAATCTAGAAAAGAGCCTAAAAAAGGCAAATCTAAGAGTTATTGGCCTTAAAGAGTAGATGGAGAAAGAGATAGATGTAGAAAGTTTATTACAGGGGATATAACAGAGAACAGATAACCAATGAAATAGAATAGAGAGCCCAGAAGCACATACACACACTACAGTAAACTCACTTTTGAGAAAGTTGCCAAGAACACACACTGGGAAAAAGACAATCTCTTCAATAAATGGTGCTGGGAAAACTGGATATCTATCCATATACAGAAAAATAAAACTTGATTCATATCTCCCACCTCATAGAAAAATCTAATCACAGTGGATTAAAGAACTCAAACTATGAAAGTACTACAAAAAATCATTGGGGAAATGCCCCGAGACATTGGACTAGGCAACCATTTTTTGAGTAACCATTTTTTTAGTAAGCAAGCACAGGCAACCCAAGCAAAAATAACAAATGAGATCACATCAAGTTAAAAAAACTTCTGCACAGCAATGGATACAATCAACAAAGTGAAAAGACAACCAACAGAATGGGAGAAAATATTTGCAAACTACCCATCAAACAAGGAATTAATGACCAGAATATATAAGGAGCTACAAGGATTCCATAGGGAAAAACCAAATAATCTGATAAAAAAATGGGCAAAAGATTTGAGTAGACATTTTTCCAAAAAAGGACGTACAAATGGCAAATGGTCATATGGAAATGTATTCAACATCACTGATTATCACCGAAATGCAAATCAAAAATACAATGAGATATAATCTCACCCTCATTAAGATGGCTTATATCCAAAAGACAGGCAATAAATAAAAAATGCTAGTGAGGATATGGAGAAACCTTCACACACTGTTGGTGGGAATACAACCATTATAATGAACAGTTTGGAGGTTTCAAATGGTTTTTTAGACACTTTTAATAAGATGGAGCAGGAAAGGTGAGCACTCTGTGTGTGTGTATATATATATGTATGTGTGAGTGTCTGTGTGTGTTTACATATGTATGTGAGACAGAGAGAAAGAGAAAGAGAGAGACAGAGAGGGGAAGAAAGAGAGGTACCTTCTGGAACTTTCCATATTCTGAGTTTGGTAAAAAATAAAACAAGAATCCCTTTTCTCGGTTTTCATTTTTTCTTTCCCATCATGGTAGCTGAGTAGCATTCCAAATTCTCTAGAGCAAATGAACATGATTCAAGTAGGAGAATAAGAATTCTTGAGAGAAGCGCATATGTATAATGCACATGCAAGCAAGAGAAGTCACATGTAACCTTAGGCCTTGGCTAACCCTACCTAATTAGTAAAAAACCAAGTCATTTTTATACTTGGTTATATACAATATCACTTAGTATGAATTTTCTCTTTCATATTCATGAATGAAAATCCTTGAATTTGGCCTTGTGAGACCCAAAGCAAAGAACCAGTCTGAATTATGCCTATATTTCTTACCTACAGAACTGTGAGATATTTATTTCAATGTTTATTGTTTTAAGCTGCTAAAGTTCTGTTAATTTCTTACACAGCGTTAGAAAATAAATAGACATGCCTCTTGCTATACTATTTTATAGCTAAGGCCATATCCTCAGCATATCCTTCTCAGAAGAAACTAGACTGGCTCTTATGTGTTGATCTCTGTGGTGATATAAGATAAAGAATATGCAGAGTGTAATATCTACTTTTCACATTCTTACCAGAAAATTTAAATACAAGCATTCTATTGTCCACCTGTTATCAAATGGTGATGGTTTCTGTAAAGGCTACATTAGCATATGAGAAGGTATAGTCTATTTGTAAGGTACAAAGTATGCAGACACACATACAGGTGGTTATTCATAATACAAATCCTTTAAAATCTAGTTAGTCTGATAACATTTTAAAGATGTATTAAAGTCTTCCACAGTAATTGTTTTAATGTGTGATTCTTCTTGTATTTCTGGTAGTTTCTGCATTATGTATTTTATTATTGTGTTACACTTAAGAAAAAAACATGAAATATGTACATCTTTACTAGGAGTAAGCAAAATTAAAATTAAAATGATTTGACTAAGAAAAAAATTTAAAATGAGACAGATGATATTTATTGATGGGGGTGTGTGACGAGAAAATCAAGACATTTGTACACTGCTGTTAGGACTGACAGAACAGAAGCATCGCCATCTTGGACAAGCCCCTCATTCTAAAGTTAACCTTAATAAAAAACCACCTAAATCCAAGGGCATCAGCCAAATTGGTAAGGTCAGCATGACCAGAAATCACAAATAACATCTCCACACAGAAACATTCCAAACTCTTCTCTGACCAGAGACATGGTAGTCCTAAGATAACCTCTCTCTGGGATCGGAAGATGCTAGACCCCAGATAATCCCCTTCTGGGTCGGAAAGATGTCTGCCCCAAGATAACCTCCCCTCCACTCAAGAGATTCCAAACCCCTCATAAAATTTTCCATACACATAAACATTCCAAGCTTCTAAAAGCCCCCTCACCCTAAAACCAATACACACTCTTAGACTGTAAGAAAAAGTGCTCTTGACTGAAATTGGCCAAAAGTATCTCTTGGGTTTTGTTTAAAGTAAACTTGTCTTTAACTCGGAGCCATGTTTCATGTTTCTTTCCTCTTTCTTTACCTCTTACAAGTACCATGCATTAAAGGCAGTATTGTTAGAAAATATTCAAGAGGTATTTATTAAAATAAATGTTCATGCCATTTTGGTCTGATAATTCCACCCTTAGAGATGAGGATTCAGTGGGTAAAAAATAAATGTTTATAGTTGCATGGTTTTGTAATACCAAAGAAAATCATATATCCTGGAAATATCCTCAATGCATATCAACGTTATGTTTGAAAAAAGTATATTACTTCTATCATTTGAATTACTATGCAACTATAAAAAAGAATATATGATTATGTATATATTTGCATACAACTAAACATATGTATTCAAAATGATTCTTATGTTAACCAGAAAGAGCATGTTAAGAGTTGTGTTTTTGTGAGTGTGTGCATAGTGAGTCGGTGTCTGTATGTCTCCATATATTTATATATATATAAATACATGCAAATACATATACATTTTTCAAGTTTTTATAAGCAAAATAAAACATACGTAAGTTTATGTACCACAACAAAGGAGTTTCATTAAGTTGATAAAACCAAGTGGCAAGAGATTACTGAATTGTCTATGACATCTGAATAATTGCAATAACCACATGTTTTATAAACAGAATTATTGAAATAATTTTTCGATTGAATTTGATTTTGAATTAAAATAATATTGAAATTAAGAATATAAAAATAAATTATTTTAATGTAAAAGAAAGCTTAAGAAAACAAAAGATAGCAATAAATAGTTTTAAAAATCTGAGCTGTAACAAATGCCATTCACTACTGGAGGAATTCCTGAAAATTTATAAATTCCTCTAAACTAGTTATTTACCATTTTTTCAAGAAAAGAAGAAAACCACATTCTGTTTTCAAATTAAATATTATGTGGGACCACAGTATTAACACAAACAAAAGCAGGATTACTCTTTTTAAAACAGGGGTAGGGATCCAGGCACCTAGCCACCTTCCTGCTCTGTTATCTTGAAAAGAATGATGGGATTCAGCAAAGCCCAATTTGGAGTTTTAATGTACTCCAGCTATTCTTGAGCCATCCCTGAATCAAGCCAGCCATCAGAGGGTAAAGAAGTTGAATACACTTATTTGGGCTCTATCAGATTGCTTTTATTGAACCATGCACGGATGTCATGCACTTGTAATACTTTGAAATTGGACATCCAAAGCAGTGATATGAACTTCACCAAGACATTTACTGTATGGATACTGTAAATGATTGTATCCATAACAACATACAGTGATCAAGTGGATTAAGTGGATCCACACAGGTTTCTCTCAGACATTCAGTGCCAGGAGGAGTTATGGTTTACCTGGGCAACTGCTTTATATGATTTTATTTTTTGATCATGTAAATCTTATTTTTTCTCTTAACTAAGAATAATGAAATGTTCAAAGAAAAAATTATAACTTATCTTTAGCAACTGCATATAACTTTATGGTATACCATCTTATTTTCTTATTGCTAACCTTAGCCCTAACTACATTTTCTTTGCTATTCTTATTATCCCTTTCTCTTGATCTAGCATTTATATATTTTGTAAGTTTATACATTTTAATTCTCTGTCTCACCACACTGTGTTATAAAGAAAGCTTAGAGTAAAAAAGAGAAGGTTGATTCTCTAGAACATTTTGAGGTGATCCATACCTTGGAGTTTACTATGTGAATTCCCCTATCCAAGTTATTCTTGATAGCAAATGTCTTAGATGTGCTGTGTCAACTGTTTTCACCTCTTCTCCAAGTATGTATGCTGCTTTATGATGAGGGTCCTGCCTTTCTATCACATATGTGATTTCTTTAACTTGGGATGATTTGAGGGTCTTGTGTATAAAGGGACTTGGGTGGAATTTGTGTCTTATGTTCATGTTCCCCTTAAGGCAAAAACAATGATGTTAATTTTCAAATAAAACAAACGCTTTTAGATCATGCTGTTTTGAATTTTGCAATGAATAAACCAAGTGAAATCTTCCCTCTCAAATAAAGAATGTTTGTTAAGTAAATAGTTTTTTCCTCAATGAGAAAGACCACATTTATCTTTGTGTATTGTTTAATATCATATATTATGTATTATTATACCGTATTTAGTATACATAATACTGTTTAATTTCTACTGTCATTGTAAATTCCTTCTATTTCCTAGGTATATTACCTAAATTACTCATCACAGCAACACTAGGAGGAATATAGTACGGTAGTTTGATAAATATTTTATGTGTATCATCTCATTTATTTGTCACAATAACCTTTTGAGTTAGGAAACATTATTCCAATTATTTTTTAAATTCCTGTTCTTGAAAATAATGACGCTGGGGTTCAGGGAAGGTAAGTAACTTTCGCAAAGAGTTCAGATTCTAAGTAAAAGAGTCCAATATTTTAACCCTTCTGTCTGATTTCAAGGGTCAGGGAAGGTAAGCAACTTTTGCAAAGAGTTCAGATTCTAAGTAAAGGAGTCCGATACTTTAACCCTTCTGTCTGACTTCATGGGTTGAAGTCAGACAGAAGGGTTAAAATAAGAACCATTATATTACTCTGTCCCTTCAAGATCAGGAATGGGACAAGGTTTTATAAACCACATTGACAGCAAAAGCAGTGAGCTTGGAAGTGTACATCACAGAGGCTAAGGAGATCAGTTACCTAGGGGTTCAGATCTCAGTTCTGACATTTGATAATAGCATAATGATCTTCGGCAAAATAACTTCTCCTTGTTGGTTTCCTCACAGTCAAATGTAGATAAGAAGAATACCTACTCCATAGAGCTATTGGAACTTGTAAATAAGATAAGCAAGTTTAGCACTGATTAAGTGGTTTCATACAGAGTACACTAAAATGTGGCTCATACAGCCACCACTAAATGGTGGCTGTTAATATTGTTGAGGTTTCCTTTATAGGTGATGAGGAAAATAATCACTAAAATGATAGTACACAATCATTATTCTACCTGTATTTATTCACCTATATTAGATATTTCCTGCAGACTTTTCACAAGTGAAAAGCAACAGAGATGTGACAGCCAGAGCCCAGAACCAGGAGTGTTCATTACGTCTGGCCAGCACAGCCTCTTGATGCTCCATATTGGCTAGTAAACAAACTATGTGTTTATTTCCCCAGCAATATACTCTATACAAGGGACTGTGATGCAAAACTTGAGGAACTCACAGTTTAACAGGGAAATACATAAACACAAACAACTAATTCTGATGGAGATGGCAGTGTTTTAACATAAACACAATTTCATCGGAGCATAAAGGAAGGAGTTATTAGTTTGGAGGGAAAAGGTGAGAATGTATTCATTAAGAATATATGTTTGAAAAGGATTCTGGAAAGGAGGAAAGTGAGGGAATGGCATTCCATGGAGCAGGGGGACAGCATGAATATAGAAACAGAACAAAGAATGAGGAAGAAATTCAAGGAAGAGGTTATGAATAGTTGAGTGGGGTTAGAACAGCAGAATAAACTGTTCTGAACACATCTGAAAATCAGAGGCAAGCAAAACAGTCCCTTAAATGAGCAACATGGATATCACTCACCTCACAGGGTACCTCAGGCTTTGCCCAGAATCCTGCTTCAATCTCTCTCCTCTTTTTTCTTTCTCTCCCTACATCTATCAGATTTAACTACTTGCTCATTCTTCATAGAAACCGAAAGAACCCTAGATGGGGGAAACCTTGTGCAGGCAACAGCTGATCATTGAAGGAGAAATTAAAGCAAGTGATGAGAACAGATACAGTTAAAGAGGCTGAGATAGGAGATTATCCTGCATTATCCAAGAAGGCCCAATATAATCCCAGGGTCCTTATCAGCAAGAGGTAAAAGGGTCAGTTGGGAAAAGAGATATGAGAGAAGCAGGGCTCAGAGAGAGGGATATTTGAAGACGCCACACTGCTGGCTTTCAGGATAGAGCAAGAGGACCATGAGCCAGGGAGTGAAGATGGCTCCTAGAAGTTGGAAATGTCAGGGAAACACAATCTTTTCTCGATTTTCAAGAAAGGAAGGTGGCCCTGCCGATATTTTGACTTTAGCCTACTGAAATCTGTCAGATTTCTGACATACAGAACTTTAAGCTAATACGTTTGTATTGCTTAAGCCACCAGGTTTGTAATAATGCATTACAACAGGAAGAGCAAACTGGTATGGGCAATATTTGATGCCATCGATTATGGCTGTAAAGAATCAGAAAACATTTTAATTATGTTAAGCATAATTTTTTTCTAGAAGACTGGAATGTTTGGGAAACATATAAACTTAAATATATCTTAGAGTATGATATAATTCTGATCTTTTTAAAATTCAAATATTCAGGAATTGTAGCCTCTTTTATTTTCTGAGGGAAGAACATCTATTAATTTCCAGATAGTACTCTGGATTGAACAACTATTCTTGCCTCATTTCTAACTTTTATAGTCTCCTGATGTGTGGGAAAAGAAAATGTTTAAATGATCGATTCTTGCATTTTAGAGTCTGTAAACATCTTTCCATTGTCCTCTAGCTGGTCAAGCAAAGTAGTGTAATTTCCATAGTGCCAACTCCTTCCAGGGAGACGAAGTCATTGAACATCCACTTTACAAATAGAGCACCATGACAGGTAGTGCTCTGTGGGGTTCAGGATCCCCTACAGAGTTTATAATACATCTAGGAAGACATCAGGCTTTAAACACTTTATGGAGCAACATGTCGACAAATTTGATTTAATATAGAAAAAAAAAAACTTGCATGTCTTAGTGCTGAGTGGACACTCCAGTTAAACCTACAATTCACTATAAAAAGCTTTTATATTATATATTAAAGTGTTTAGCCCACTAGAAATGCTGCCATGGACCTCTATATCTGGTGATCTCTAAAAATGGCAAAGAGAATTAATGAATGGTGCCTCCCAGCTGGTTAAAATAATATAGCTATGCTTTTTATAAATACTTCGTTTTATAACATCACCCAAAAGATTTTTATGTTAATATATTTGATGTTAATTTTTTTGTGACTGCTTCATTACAAGTGAAAAATACTAAATGATTCCAGGTGAAAGCTTCGAGTTACAGTATTTGGTCAAGTTGTGTGAAAGCAGGATGTGACATGAAGTCTGCATTGAAAGTAGTCTGCAATAATTTAGACTAATAATTTATTGTTGACTCCCTGAGTTATATTCCTTTACTGACTCTTAATGAACTTCAGGATCCAGTCCAAATGTCTTAGCGGGACATACATAGTCTTCCCTGACATAATTATTGCGTAGCTGTCCAGCCACAAAAGCAGGGGTAAAACATCAAAGTACAAATGTGTTGAAAAAGTGCAATGAGATGTAGGATTTCTCTCCTTTCTGACCTCAGAAAAGGGCAGGACTTCTTGTCTTCTCATTAGTTTCTTTTCCAGCCCAACCTTTCCCATCCTTTTTTCCCAGGCCTTTTTCCCAGAACTCAGTGTCTTGCATCTGGACCAACTTTCCATTTTCCACTCAACCTGCATTTTAGCTTTTGTTGTAGTTCTACTTCTGCTTCTTCAATAAATTATTAATATAAAATAAATCAATGTATTCAAACTTAGACTTGAATTTTTAATGATTTCATTCCCCTTCTTAGGTAGCTACATAGCACCACTATTCCCTTAGACTATTATCCCCACCACTGTTTCTCACAACCTTTTACCTAGGGCTCTGAAGACCCCTGACCTGTATCTTGGCTGAAACATGATAAACAACATTTAAACAATTACATGGTGGCTTTAATGGAACTGGGCAGTGTAACCTAGGAATCCGAGAAATGTTTATAATTTGCTTCTAGGGAAAAGTCCTTCTGTTTCCAGATAATCAACTATGTCTAAGGAAATAGGCTTTCTATTTCCAGAGAACCAATTAAGGCACAGTGAACTTTTATAATAAAAGTGTTTTTAATGTAAATTGGTGAATATTTGTGATAAGATGATAATTAGTAAGCACTACTATGTGCTTGTCATTTGCCAGGCACTGTGCTAAGAGTTCTACATTAAATATCACACTTAGTACTCACAGCTATATGACATACACTACTATTATTTAAATATTGGAGTTATGAGATATATCTTGTTCTAGTGCTACATAGTTAGAATCATCCTTTAGCAATGCAGATTATCAGGGCAGACTAGACTGATTTACAGATATTTATTGAAGAAATGAATGAAGGAATCTATGAATGGATTAATGAAAGAATAGATGGATGAAATAACATGAACATTGTATAACATCTTTTAAGAGTATAACATTTTCTTTCAGGGATTATAGTAACGCCCTTTCCCTCCTCTAAGCTCCTCAAGCCTACAGAAAATGCAGTGATCATTAACACAGAAATCACTAGCATTAAATATAATTTTACCAGCTAAAGTACTGACTGTTTGCTTAAAAATAGAGCTATTTTAAGGACAAGTGCAATGATTCTTTCTAAATTGCTTGAAGTAGTGTGTTTTCAATAGTGTTTTATAATATGAATTGCATAGTTTTAGAAATAACTGTATCTGAGGATATCTCTAAAATCTAGCACTTCCTGGTTGTAACCATGAGTATGCTGCAAATCTCTTCTGTAGGCTTAGTTTTCTTATCTATAGAATTGTACTTCATAGTTTTAAAAAATTCTAGAGTTTTGTTTTAGCTCATGTATAAAATTATTTGGCTCAATGCCTGGTACATTAAAATTTTTAGCTAATTATACTAATAGTGGTTACCAATATAGTATTTTTTTCATTTATCTATGATGTAATTTTCAAAAAGTTTTCACTGAAATTATCTCAATGGATCATCTATGAATCCTGGACATAAAACACAACATAACATAACATAACATAACAACATAACATAACATAACATGACATGACATATTTGATCTAAGAAAATAGATAATACATTTTAGGCTCTGTATTGCTTTTTAAATTCTTACCACAAGCATGGCACATAGGTACTAGTGTACAGATCAGAAAAATGAGGTCAACAAATATTAAATAACCTGCCCAAATGTATTTGGATAGTCAGTAGCAGAGCTCTGAACCAAATGCACTTTGAGTTGTCTACCTATCTGAACCACAGAGGTTTTTCAACTTTGATCCTATGCTTATTTAGCTTATTCTTGAGAAAGTGACTGAGCATATAGGCTTCAGAGTCAGACTGTAGGAGCCCAGATATTGAGTTATTTACTCACCAGCTGTATAAACTTAGGATTCAGTTTTCTCATCTATAAAATGATGATAATAATGGTATGGACTTTGTAAGGATGTGATGAGGATTAAATGAGATCATATATACCAAGCCTTTAGAATAGTGCCTGGCACATATTAGTTATTCAGTAAATATTTGCAATTATTTTCTGATGCAAATGGTTAAGCATTTCCAAAGTTCTTATTTAGCAATTATAATTAATCTATTAATTTATATATTTTACTCTGTTCATTCTGTGATTCAGTGAAAGAAAATAATTTTAAAAGCCATGTTACATAATAAGAGGACTGCACTATAATCTACTTCAAAATAACATCTTGCTGAGAAGACTAAAGTCCTAAAGTCCCCATTTTCTTGATGAGGAGAGTAGGATGCCCCCAGGTCAGCTGCCATCATGAAAATAGGTATGAGATGATAATTAGCAGTGGGCCAGATTTCAATCTCAATGAATTGCTCCTTATGTTCCCAACATAAATGTAGACTCCTGGTTCTAAAAGAGCTTGTGTTCTTTACATAGGAAGAATTATTTCTTTGAGGTGTTCTAAATGATATTTGGTAAGGAAAATAATTAAAATAACAATAGCTCCCATTTAATTAACATTTATAACATCCCAAGATATAAACTCGGCCCTTTGTATATGTCAGATGTAAAGCTAATCTGCAAAACCACATGTGGAAAAAATGGAACTTCCTCATTTCCCCATGATTTAACCTACTTTATTTTTGTGGGCCAATACCTACCAGGGAGGCCAAAGCTGAATCACTGTCATTGCAGGATTTCCTCCTTTTCATTTCCCCAGGCTTGTATCTGAGTCCTTCAAGGGTTACAAAGAACCAAAGAGCTTGCTGAGAATGGTGTAGGTTAGTGAAGTTTGGTACATCCATTTTCCAGTGCTAGCCATCCATTTAGGCAATCTGATACATACACAAAGCTACCAAGATATTCCTCATTTCTCCTTTCAGGCTTCTCAAATGTGACTCTTGCCACAACTTCTGCATCATACTTAAGGGTTTAAGAATTTGTCTGCTGTTTGTCATTCTATATTGGGCCTGATTAATCACCACTGGACTATTTATGCTCCAGTTATTGAAACACAACAGAGAACCATTCCCTTTATGGGATTTTGCTGTCTTCTTGAGTCTCCCACATAGGAATCAGGGTATAGATCCCCTTGGTGTCTTGGCGCCTCCTCCCTTCATACTCAAACTTAGATGAGATCATACTTGACACCTTGGAAAGGCATGATGCAACATTGCTTTCACCTATGAAATTGTTCATAACATTTGGTTCTCATTACATTTTTCTTCTCATATATAATGAATATTCATGATGGCACCTATTCTTATCAAACCTACAGAATTGAAATCTCAGCCACAAAAATATATTCTACTTTCTTCACCTTTTTATGATGGATCTATGACCATCTTACTAATGCAACAAAAATTTGTGTACTTAGTACCTGAATATGCATGTCTTTATACAGTTATTTTGTATTAAACACAGAAAGATTATGAGTGTGCCTTACCTATTCCGTCACGTAGAGAACATATCCAGCTATAACTTTCTTCCTTACTGCCTTAAAAGTCCAGATTCCTCTAAAATATTTAGCTAATGGAAACTTATTTGAATCCAAAGCTAAGGAATAAGAAGGGGCACACTTAGGTACTTCTGAGTTCTTTATCAAAAATCTTTGGGCTGGGTGCGGTGGCTGACACCTGTAATTTCAGTACTTTGGGAGACTGAGGCAGGTGGATCACTTGAGCTTGAGAGTTCTACACCAGGCTGAACAACATGGCAAAACTCCGTCTCTACAAGGCTGAAGTAGGAGAATCACTTGAACCCGGAAGTCAGAAGTTTCAGTGAGCTGAGATTGAGCTACTACACTCCAGTTTGGGTGACAGAATGAGACCCCATCTCAAATACATGTGTGTGTGTGTGTATGTGTGTGTGTGTGTGTGTTTTTAATGCCCATGACAACCCAATAAAGTAGGTAATCTATAGTAATTGTGTATACTTGAGGAAACCAAGGCACAGAGAAGTTAAATAAATTGCCCAAGATAGAATAGCTACTAAGTAGCAGAGCCAGGATTAAAAATTTGTCCTTCTGGCTCGGGAGTATATGCTCTCAACCACTACACTGTGCCATGTAGAGAATACTAATCATTTTAAATATGTTTGAGAAACCACATTAATTTTTAATAGCATATTGATAAAAGGCATACATATTTGATATCTGTATATATTATGCATATATCATGTTCTTGTGGCTAATGTAACTGAATGATCTCAATAATGACCTCTCTAATGTTAAAAATACATTAATATACAATATCTAAATATGAGTATAATGAGCAAATCCATTGCTTTATTGTTGAAAGACATTATCTTGAGTCTTGACACTGATCCTTATTAACTTTTATTTCAGGGAGGTAGATGAATCTATATCAGCCTTATTTTGTCTTACTCACTGTTGTGGTATCCTCAGCTTATATGCACCATGCTTGGTGAACATTAAGTTTCCAAAAATTGATAGTTGAATTAAATTAATAATGGATACTACTTGATTCTATGGAGATTATCTGTTGTGTCACCTCCTGCATTATGTGACTAAGGGCAGAAATATTCCTATATTTAAACCAAAACTACTTTTTGCTTCTAGAGGACCCAAAAAGAAACAAGTTTTTCAGACAGTCAACTGTACACCAATGGTAGACCAGATTCCATACACCAAGTTTTGGAATATTAAACTAGCCCATTCCATGCTGGAGATAAAGTATTTTATGACCACTCAGGAAATTAAAGTGAAAAAAAAAAGCACAACACCTTACTGGGTCAAATTATTACCTTGAAAAGTTTGGAGATTGGACGTATAGTTAGAAAATGATGTTCTCTGAAATAATTCCAGTACCTTCTTTTTCATAAAAAATATCAAAAAAATTCATTCTTTTTATATCCCTTTTGATGTCTGTGAGTTATTTTCTGCTAACTAACCTTACTTTCATTGACAGCCATTTTTCATCCTCAGCTGAAGTAATTTTTGTTGGCATCAATCATTATATACATGAATTATATATGCAGTCAATTATCATTTCAAATTGAAACTCAGATTAACAAAGGGATACTGTCATGACAACAGAACTATTTTCTTCTTTTTTCTTCCTCTTTTTCCACTTCTTTATCTCCTCCTCCTCCTTCTTTTGAAATGAGGATATTGAAATGACAAAGTAATAAAGCTAACAGAAGCTAAACTTGCAAAATTGACACAAAGCCTCCTAAAATATCTACATAAAGAAAGGAAAATATTTGAAAATATTGCACCCAAATCATAAATACTATGTTGAAAAGTTTAGTATGAATGAAGGTTCTTGGTTGCAAGTTCCAAAAAGCAGTAAAATCTACTTTAACATGGACTTCATTAATTAAGGAATATTTAACAAATTTGATCAGGCCTAGTTAAGCTCCTCTACATTTTATATATTTGCCAACACTTTAAAAAAATTCATAGAACTAGAGAACTGGCAAATTGCTTTTGAGCATTTTATAATCACATTCTCATACAAACTATTGAAATGTTCACTGTCAGTCAATAAAACTTTTCCTATCTTTAGCTCCAATTTGTTATCCTATACATTACTTGTATGCAAAACAGTTGCATTTCTTTCACGTTCTCAAAAAGTTGGAGTCTTTCTTCTTCTCTAACTAGTTTTGATGCAGTTTAGAAACTGAGCTAATTTGCATTCATTTTTTTAACCATTGATTAAACTAATGGAGAAGATACCCTTATTCTTATTTTCTTTCTTTCCAAGGTAGAATTTCGTTCAAAAACTAAAGCTTGTTAAAGCCTCTAAATATATTGTTGGTAGAGATACTAAAGTTTCCAAGACTCTACATTATTTATTTCTAAATAAACATCTACTCTATTAGAAATATAGCCTAAATAAGAAAATTGAAGAAAAAATATAAGATTTTCCATAGTTCCCAAAGGTTTTATGTGATTTTTCATGCTCTCATTTATTATTCACGGAAATATTCTCACTATTGCAGACTTTTTTCTTTAGAAGAGGAGACAATAGGGAAGGAATTTTACAAATCTGGTAGCTGCAATTCTTATCATAGTTCATACATGTCTGGATTAAATGAGAATGTTCGAATAAAGATTGTCTAATTTTTAAAGTCTTTTTTTTATAGTTAATGTAAACAAACATGACAGATTTTCCTATAGTGAGGCTGCAAACAGAAACATGCATTTTCTCAAAAGATCTTTTCTCAAAAGACCTTTTCTCAAAAGACCTTTCCTTTTGTTCTTGAGTAAATATTCAAAATGTACCTAGGTTTTCCTGTTTAATAAGCTGTTCACAGTGGCTCAATAGAAAAGTTGCTATGATTTACTTTCCCTTGTTTTATCATTGGTGTCACTGCTACTTACAACTCATTTAATAGTAGTATATGTATCCTACTGACATTGGACTGTAGCCCCAAATAGCTGATGCTATAAAATACTTGTCAACTTGGCAAAATGACCATTGGTTCTTAATGAAACATAGGAAAATAAATTATGATATTAACAATATCCCTTTGAGTTTGTTGACTAATATCGTCAAATGATAAAAGTTATCATATTTTGTTTTCTTCTGATTTATTCAGAGCTCCAAAATTTTGAATTATTTTAGTAATGGTAAAAGTGGCATATATATAAACCAGGGGTCTGATATACACTGTGACATCATTTTAAATGAGTACCTCCCAAATCGGTGAATGTGTATTGAATTATATTTTATGTCAGCCAAAAAAGGAAACATATATTAAATGTATGAAGTGGTAGATTACACATTTTATTTGAGATAAGATAAAGACCAACTGTTTTTGTTCTACAGAAAATAAAAAAAGAACTAATCTTCATTCAAAAGTAAAGAGATTTTCAACAAGATTGCCAAGAGCATTCAACTGGAAAAAGAATATCTCTTCAACAAATGATGCTAAGAAAACTGGATATCCATATGCAAGAAAATTAGGTTGGATCGTTACCTTATACTATAAACAAAAATTAACTCAAAAAGGATAAAAGACCTAAATGTAAAAGCTAACGCTTAGAATAAAACATAGATGAAAATGTTCATGATGGATTTGGCAATAATTTCTTGGATGTGACAGCAAAAGCACAGATAAAAAAAGAAAAAATCAGTAAATTGGACAGCATAAAAATTTTAAACTTGTACATCAAAGGCCACTATCAACAGAGTGAAAAGGCAACATCCAGAAGTGGGGAAAATATGTGTAAATCATATAACTGATAAGCAGTTAATATTAAGAATATATACATAAAGCCAATAGCCCAGCACAAAAACACTAAAAAAGATTAAGAAATGGGAAAAAAAAACTTGAATAGACATTTCTACCAAGAATATATACATGTCAAATGTAATGGTGCCATACGCTCAAAATAAAGGGATGGAGGAAAGTATCAGGCAAATGAAAAACAGAAAAGTGTAGGGGTTTTGATCCTAATTTCAGACAAAACAGACTTTAAACCAACCAAGATCAAAAGAGACAAAGAAGAGTATTTATTACATAATGGTAAATGTTTCAATTCAACAATAAGACCTAATTATGCTACATATATATTCACCTAACACAAGAGCACCCAGATTTATAAAGCAAGTTTTAGAGAACTGTAAATTTGGGAGATGTTAACACTTCACTGAAAGTATTAGATCATAAAGGCAGAAATTAAGCAAAGATATTTAGGACCTGAATTCAATATTGGACCAAATGGATCTCGTAGACCTCTACAGAACTCTCCACCCCCAAATAACGGAATATACATTCTTCTCAGATGCACATGGCACATACTCTAAAACTGACCACATAATCAGCCATAAAACAATCCTCAGCAAACACAAAAGAACTGAAATCATACTAAAGATGCTCTTGGACCATAGCACAATAAAAATAGAAGTCAAGACAAAGAAAAACACTCAAAAGCATGCAATTACAGGGAAATTAAACATGCTCCTAAATGACTTTTGAATAAATAATAAAATTAAGAAATTGTTTGAAGCGAAGGGTACCAAGTAAACAACATACCAGAATCTCTGGGACACAGCTAGAACAGCGTTAAGAAGGAAGTTAATAGCACTAAATGCCCACATAAAAAAAGTTAGAAAGGTCTCAAATTAACAAACTAACAAGAAAAACCATTCAAAAGATCAACAAATCTAGGAGCTGGTTTTCTGAAAAAATTAATAAGATTGATAGGCTGCTAGTGAGACTATTAAAGAAGGAAAGAGAGAAGATAGAAAAAAATTAGAAATGACAAAGGGGTTGTTACCACTGACGCACATAAAGAAAAATTACCAACAGAAACTACTATAAAGACATTAATGCACACAAACTGGAAAACTGAGAAGATACAGATGAATTCCTGGACACATATACTCTCACAAAATTGAACCAGGAAGAAATTGATTCCCTGAACAGAATAATGACTAGCTCCAAAATTGAATCAGTAATAAATAGCCTACCAACAACAACAACAAAAAAAAGCAAGCCCAGGACAGAATGGATTCAGAGCCAAATTCAATCAAATATACAAAGAAAAGCTCGTATTATTCCTACTGAAACTACACTAAAAATTGAGGAGGAGAGATTCCTTTGGTATCATCATCGTGATACCAAAACCTGGCAGAGAGACAATAAAAAAGAGAAAACTTCAGGCCAATATCCTTAATGAACATTGATGTAAAAACCCTCAACAAAATACTTGCAAACCAAATCCATCAGAACAATAAAAAAGCTAATGCACCGTGATCAAGTAGGCTTCATCCCTGGGATTCAAGGTTGTTTCAACATATGCAGGTTAATAAATGTGATTCATCACATAAACAGAACTAAAAGCAAAAACAACATGATTATCTCAATAGATGCAGAAAACGCTTTCAATAAAATTTAATACATATTCATCTTAAAAACTCTCAGTAAAATAGGTATTCAAGGAACATACTTCAAAATAATAGGAACAATCCGTGAAAAACCCACAGCAAACAACACAGTGAATGGGCAATATCTGGACGCATTCCTCTTGAAAACCAGCACAAGGCAAGAACACCCTCTTTCATCACTTTTTTTCAACATGGTTTTGTAAGCTCTAGCTAGAGCAATCAGGCAAGAGAAAAAAAAATAAAGGACATCCAAATAGGAAGAGAAGAGTCAAACTACCCTTGTTTGCAGATGATATAATACCGTATCAGGAAAACGCCATAGTCCCAGCCCAAAAGCTCCTTCAGTTGATAAACAAATTCAACAATTTTGAGGCACAAAATCCATGTGCAAAATCACTACCATTCCAAAACACCAATAACAGCTGTTTCAAGAGCCAAGTCAGACTCACAGCAGTAAGATGTTGGGTACAAGGCTTATTACCTGTGTGATGAAATAACCGGTACAACCCCTGTATCACAAGTTTACCTATGTACCAAAACTTCACACATACCCCTGAACCCAAAATAAAAGTTTTTTAAAAAGTTAAAAAGCCAGTAAATTAATTTTGCTCATAAATCTCTCCTAAAATACTTCCGAGAAGATATTTGGTGGTGTAAAAAAACAAATTAGTAAATGCATGGATGAATGACTGAGCAGCAGTACAGGCAAAATCGAATTGAGTAAATATGGCCATTTTGAAAGAATACACCTCGTCTTTATAATTTACATGTCCATATGGATCAACTGTGATGATTCAATATACCAAATATGAACCACAAACATGCTAGGCCTGAATATTAATCAGAATCAAAAGGTTCAAAGATATTAATAAACTTGGGACAGGGTCATTATTACAAGTCATATTTAAGGTATTGTACAAATCAGTATATACTAACATCTGTTATCAAATAACCTCAAAATTTTGGCCTTCAAATTATAAATGTTTATTTCTCAATCACATAGAAAGCCAAGACACATCACCCAGTGGACTCTTTTCCATACAGTAACTTGGATACGCAATCTCTTTTTAAGAGAAAAAGAAAGCAAGAAAGATCACACGGAAAGTACTGACCGTGTCAGGAAGTAGCTCGTGTCACTTCCACTTACATTACATTGGCCATACCTCAGTCATATGGTCTCCTCTTAATGACAGGAAAATGCAGCAATGTGGCCTTCAGGTGCTCAAGAGGAAAAGCAAATGGTATTTGGTAGACACATCACATTCTCTCCCACAGGTATAGGGCCACTAATTAAAAATAAGTTTTGATATTTTCTCTAAATCTGTTTTGAGAACATAAACAAATCATTGTAGAGGTTAAAATTTTACAGTGGGATAAAAATATAACTGCTTTTTTTTGTGTATAAGAACAAAATATATGTAGCCTCATATATATTAGAAGGTACAACTCTTCCCTTATAAAAACTTTATAATGAGTATTATGTGAAGGAACAGTGTTCTAAACAGCTTAAAGAGGAAGCTAAAATTCCGGAGGTACCTGCATGACTGTTTTTGAAGAACACCAAATAAGTCAGTGTGTTTGGAATGAAATGAGTAACAAGTGTAGCAGAAAATGAGCTCTAAAGTCAGTGGAGGGTCAGATTATGTAATGCCTTGTAAGTCAGTAGAAGAACTAATACATAATTTTTAAATTTTTATTTTAAAATTTCAGCTTTCACTTTAGGTACTCTAGGGAGTACATGTGCAGAATTGTTACATGGGTATATTGGACCCAGGTGGGAAGCATAGTAACAATAGGTAGGTTTTCAACCCGCACCTCCCTCCATCCCTCTAGTAGTCCACAGTGTGTGTTGTTCCCATGTTTATAACCACATGTGCTCCAATTATATGGGAGCTCCAAACTATATGGGAGAACATGCAGTATTTGGTTTTGTGTTTCTGCATTCATTCACTTAGGATAATGGCCTCCAGATTCATCCATGTCGCTGCAAAGAATAGAATTCTATTCTCTATTATGGCTGTGTATATTCCATGGTGTATATGTACATTTTCTTTATGCAATCCACAATCGAAGGGTAGAGCTAAGTTTTTAGATTTCACATCTTTGTTACTCTGAAAAGCACAGGCTCTTGTTTGTTTCCATATGAATTTTAGAAGTTTCTTCAAATTCTTTGAAAAATGATGTTGGTAGTTTGACAGGAATAGCATTGAATCTGTAGATTGCTTTGGGCAGTGTGGCTGTTTTAATGATATTGTTTTTTTATTTCATGGGCATGGCATGTTTTCCATTTATTTCTGTCACCTCTGATTACTTTCAGCAGTGTTTTCGTCTCCTTATAGAGATCTCTGACCTCCTTGCTTAGCTGTATTTCAAGGTATTTCATTTTATTTGTGACTATTGTAAATAAGATTATGTTTTTGTTTCATCTCTTAGCCTTTACATTACTGGTGTATAAAAATGTGACTGATTTTTTGTACATATATTTTATGTGCTGAAACCTTGATAAAATTGTTTATCAGTTCTAGAAGCCTTTTGGCAGAGTCTTCAGGGTTTTCTAATTATAGAATCAAATCGTCTTTTATTCAAATGTAATTTGATTCTAAATTTAGCATCTAGAATTTGATTCTATAATTTAGAATCAAATTATCTAAAGAGAGCTAGTTTTACTTATTCTTTTTCTATTTCTATGGCTTTTATTTATTTATTTTGCTTAATTGTTCTGACTAGGATGTCCAGTAGCACTATTTTGAATAGGAGTGGTGAAAGTCGGCCTTGTGTCTTGTTCCCGTTCTCAAAGGGCATGATTTGAGCATTTGCCCATTCAGTAAGATTTTGGCTGTATATTTGTCATAGTTGGCTCATGTTATTTTAAGGTATATTTCTTCAATCTCTAATATATTGAGGGTTTTTATTATAAAGAGATATTGGATTTTATCACAAGCTTTTTCTGCAGCTATTGAGATGATCATATAATTTTTGCTTTTAATTCTCTTTATGTGATGAATAACATTTATTGATTTCCATATGTTGAACCAATCCTGCATTCCAGGAATGAAGTCTGTTTAATCACGATGAATTAACTTTTTGATGTGCTGTTGGATTAGTTTTGGTAGTATTTTGTTGAGGATTTTTGTGTCTATATTCAATAGGGATATGGGCATAACATTTTCTTTCTTTGTCATGTCTCTGTTAGATTTTGGTATTAAACTGATGCTGGCTTGATGTAATGAGTTAGGAAGGAATCCTCTTCCTTGAATTTTTGGAATAGTTTCAGTAGAATTAGTACCAGTTTTTCTTTGTATGTCTGATATAATTCAGCTGTGAATTTATCTGGTCCAGGGCTTCTTCTGGTATATAAAGATTTTGTTGTGATTTAATTTCAGAGCTTTATATTGATCTATTCAGATTGTCAATCTCTTTCTGATTCAATCCTGGAAGATTGTATGCTTCCAGGAATTTCTCCATTTGCTCTAGATGTTCTAATTTGTGTGCATGGAGTTGTTTTTAGTATGCTCTGAGGAACTTTCATATTTCTGTAGGATCCTTTGTTATGTAATTTATTTAAAAAATAATGTATAATTGATTCACACTTCTGTGTGGCTGGGGAAACCTCAGAAAACTTACAATCATGGCAGAAGGGGAAGCAGGCACCTCCTCACAATACGGGAGGAGAGAGCACAAGAGAGAGCAGAAAAACTGCCTTGTAAAACCATCAGATCTCATGAGAACTCACTCGCTATCACAAGAAGAACATGGGGGGAACTGCCCCCAGGTCTCTCCCTTGACACGTGGGGATTATGGGGATTACTATTTGAAATGAGATTTGGGTGGTGACCCAGAGCCAAACCATATAAATCTGCACCTGGTCCCTCCAAAATCTCACATTCTGATTACATTTCAAAACCAATCATGTCTTCCCAACAGTCCCCCAAAGTCTTAACTCACTCCAGCATTAACCCAAAAGTCCAAGACCAAAGTCTCATCGGAGACAAGGCAAGTCCCTTCCACCTAGGAGCCTGTAAAATCAAAAGCATGTTAGTTACTTCCAATATACAATCCAAGGTACAGTCACTGAGTAAATACAGCCACTCCAAATGGGAAACAATGACCAAAACAAAGGGGCTACAGGCCCCATGCAAGTCTGAAATCCAGCAGGGCAGTCATTAAATCCTAAAGCTTCCAAATAATCTCCTTTGACACCATGTCTCACATCCAGGGCATGCTAATGCACAGGTAGGCTCCCACAGCCTTAGTAACTTCCTTCACAGGCTGGCATTGAGTGCCTATGGCTTTTCCAGGTGCACAGTGGAGGCGGTCAGTGGATCTACCATTCTGGGGTCTGGAGGATGGTGGCCCTCTTCTCACAGATCTACTAGGCAGTACCCCAGTGGAGACTCTGTGAGGGGGTTCAAACCCTACCCCTCCCCTTTGCATGGCCCTAGCAGAGTATCTGCATGAGGAATCTGCACCGTAGCAGATTTCTGCCTGGACATCCAGGTGTTTCCATACATCCTCTGAAATATAGGCAGAGGTTTCCAAACCTCAATTTTTGACTTTTGTGCACGTGTAGTTTCAACACCATGCAGAAGCCACCAATGCTTAGAGTTTGCACCCTCTGAAGCAATAGCCTCAGCTATACCTTGTCCTCTTTTAACCACGACTAGACCTGAAGTGGCTGGGATCCAGAGGGGCATGACTCTAGGCTGAACATAGCAATAGGGGCCCTGAGCCCAGCCCACAAAATAATTTTTTTCTTTTAAATGGCTTGCTACTTAGAAATTTCTTCCACCAGATACCTTAAATCACCTCTCTCAAGTTCTAAGTTCCACAGATCTCTAGGGTAGAGGCAAAAAGCCACCAGTCTCTTTGCTAAAGCATAGCACATATCATGGGAAGGACCCAGTTGAAAGTAACTGAATTATGGGGATGGATTCCCCCATGTTATTCTTGTGAGAGTGAGTTCTCATGAGATCTGATGGTTTCGTTAAGGGCTCCCCAACTTTGCTCACTCTTCTTCTTCCTGCTGCAATGTGAGGAAGGATGTGGTTGCTTCACCTTCCACCATGATTGTGTGTTTCCTGAGGCCCCCTAGTCCTGTGGAACTGTGAGTCAGTTAAGCAACTTTTTTTAGATAAATTAGCCAATTCTCTAGTATGTCTTTACAGCACTGGGAGAATGGACTAATACAATAAATTGGTACTGATAGAGTGGGCTGCTGCTATAAGGATACCAGAAAATGTAGAAGCAACTTTGGAACTGGGTAACAGGCAGAGGTTGGGATAGTTTAGAGGATGTAGAAGAAGACAGGAAAATGTGGGAAATTTGGGGACTTCCTGGAGACTTGGAGGGCTCAGAAGACAGAAGGATCTGGTAAAGTTTGGAACTTCCTAGAGACTTGTTGAATGGCTTTGAAAAAATGTGATATAGAGAATGAAGTCCAGGCTGAAGTGGCCTTAGGCAGAAATGAGGAACTTGGGACCTGGAGCAAAGATGACCCTTGCTGTGCTTTAACAAAGAGACTGGTGGCTTTTTGTCCCTGCCCTATAGATGTGCGGAACATAGAACTTCAAAGAGATAATCTGCGGTATCTAGTGGAAGTAATTTCTAATAAGCAAAGCATTCAAAAAGAAGCAGAGCATAAATGTTTGGAAAATTTGCAGTCTTACGATGTAATAAAAAGAAAACCCCATTTTCTGGAGAGAAATTCAAGTCAGCTGCAAAAATTGGCATGAGTAACGGGTAGCCAAATGCTAATTGCCAAGACAATGGGGAAAATGTCTCAAGGGCATGTCAGAGACTTTTGTGGCAGCCCCTTAAAGCCTGGAGGCCTAGGAGGGAAAACTGGTTCCTTGGGCTTGGTCCAGGGCCCCTCTGCTATGCAGCTTCAGAACTTGGTGCCCTGTGTCCCAGCCACTCCAGCTGCAGCTAAAAGGGGCCAAAGTACCTCTCAGGCCATTGGTTCAGAGGATGCAAGTCCCAAATCCTGGCAGTTTCCATGTAGTGTTGGGGCTGCAGATGGACAGATAATAAAAATTGAGGTTTGGGAACCTCTGCCTAGATTACAAAGGATGTATGTAAACACCTGGATGTCCATGCAGAAGTTTGCAGCAGGATTTTGGAGCCCGCATGGAGAACCTCTGCTAGGGCAATGTGAAAAGGAAATGTGGGGTCAGAGCCCCCACAGAGTCCCCACTGAGGCGGCCACCATCCTCCAGAACCCAGAATGGTAGATCCACCGACAGCTTGCACCATGCACCTGGAAAAGCCATAGGGTCTCAATGCCAGCCCATGAAAGCATCTGAGAAAGGGGCTGTACCCTGCAAAGATAAAGAGATGGAGCTGCTCAAGGCCATGGGAGCTCACATCTTGTATCATTGTAATCTGGATGTGAAACATGGAGCCAAAGGAGATCATTTTGGGACTTTAAAGTTTAATGACTGCCTTATTGGATTTTGGACTTGCATGGGGCCTGCAGACCCTTCGCTTTGGTCAATTTCTCCCATTTTGAGTAGGTGTATTTGCCCAATGCCTGTGCTCTCATTGTATCCAGGAAATGACTAACATCCTTTTGATTTTCAGGCTCATAAGTGGAAAGGTCTTGCTTTGTCTCAGATGAAACCTTGGACTTGTACTTTTGGGTTGATTCTGGGATGAATTGAGACTTTGGGGGACTGTTGGAAAAGCATGATTGTGTTTTGAAATGTGAAGACATGAAATTTGGGAGGAGCCAGGAGTGGAATGATGTGGTTTCACTCTGTTCCCACCCAAATCTCATCTTGAATTGCAGTTCCCATAATCTCTACATGTCATGGGAGGGACTTGGTGGAAGGTAATTGAATCATTGGGGTGGTTTCCCACATGCTATTCTTGTGATAATGAGTGAGTTCTCACAAGATCTGATGGTTTTATAAGGGGCTTCTTCCTGCCTTTGTTCATTCTTCTCCTTCCTGACGCCATGTGAAGAAAGATGTTTTTGCTTTCCCTTCTACCATGATTCTAAGTATTCTGAGGCCTCCCCAACCCTTCAGAAGTGTAAGTGAATTAAACCTCTTTCTTTTATAAATTACCCAGTCTCAAGAATGTCCTTATAACAGCAGAAAAATGGACTAATACAGTTGGTGTTACCTTAACTGTAGTGTAAGTTGAATATAATCAGTTGGCTTCATTTCTGAATGCTTCCAGAGGGCCAGAGCTCTATACAGTATCTTTATATGCAGGTGCATTCCTAAAGTTGGTTTCACAGGTGTATATATTAGCAGGATAGATTTTTGGTGTTATAGTTTGGATTACAACCTAGTAGATGGCACTCAAGAGTAATGGCTAGTAGCTAGCTTAATATCCAAACAGGCTCTCTCTTGTACTTCCTTGCTTTCACAGGCATGTTCTGTGGTGTGTTGGGGAGAAAGACCACCTGCTAACTAGGTTAGGCCCTGGATCTTGAGGAATTCCCCTCAGATCACTAAAACTGCATTGAAATTTCTTTTACAATGTGTTCTGGGCTATAGGACCCCCATGGGCAGGTGCTGCAATAGGAATATATGTCACACTCTTTCTGGACCTGCCCTGTGGAGAGAGTCAGACCCCACTCCTGTTCTGGCCCAGGAATCCATGTGTCTTGCTCCTTTCAGTGCTGTGATGGTAGGGGCCACTCACACAGTCAAGTGCTGGCCAAGTACTGCTCTGGGCTCCATACTCCTGGCTACACATTGCAACCTTGGGAGCACTGGAATATCCCATTAGTAGGGTTTGGTTTCTGGCTTCACTGGAGTGTCTGAGGTGCGTCAACACTCTCAGGCTGGTCTGTGGAGGTTGTGCTGTGCACCTGCTCCTGCAAAATGGCTATGCATGGACCCTGGGAGGGGTCAGCAGGCAGAATAGCTTGCAGAGCACAGGTGCCACAATCTTACAGAGAAGCTGGCTCTGCTCTCTCCTGGCTCAGAGGTCAGCTGGGGACTGTGCCTCTTTGATGGGGATGGGGAGACCTGGAGGATGGACATTTATGGCCACTATCCACTGGATCTTCCCAGTGCACAAAAGCTTCCAGGCTCCATGCCATCTGAAGCCCTGTCTCTGTCTGCTCCCCAGGGAGATCTTCCTGCTTGCCCACATATCCATGGGGAATGCCAGGTCCCCCGCAGCTACAACCCCAGATGTCCTTGACAAGATTGAGCCATCTCTCAGTTTCTTCACTTTCCCAGGAGCCATTTAGGGCCAGGAACTATCCCTGGCATTTGGGTACCCTGCACAGGGTGCCCAGCTTCCTCCCTCTTTAGCCTCGGCTTAAGAATACCCTCTCCATTCATTCTTAGCATTTTATCTCCAAAGATTTGCCCAAATTATGGGATTTACTCAATAATTTGGTCTTGTTGAGAGCAACACTTTCTGGCTGCATCTTGTCAGCCATCTTGTCTCCCCTGATTCTAAAATATACTTTTTCATTGTTGTGTGGTATTCCATTATATGATCATATCATAATTAAACCAATGTGGGCCACTGGATAGCTTCCACTTTTTTTGCCACTATGGACAACTGTAATATAAATATTGTCATAATTTTTGGTACATTTCTGAGTACATGCAAAGTCATCCAACAATGTAGATAGGGTATCAAAAAAAGATGTCCAAGATATTCTCCAATATAAAGAATATGGAAGATTATAGACCCTTAAAATTGTCTTAAAAGGTATTCTGAAGATAGTAGTGATAAAGTTCTTTTTTAAAAGCTTAAATCACACCAAGTTTATTCTGGGAAGGATAATAACAAAAATGCATAATGAACAAAAATGTATCATTTATTCACAACATTATGCTCCCTTCTTTATGGCACCCCATCCTATCCTTAGGTATGATATGCTTTGCACAAACTCAGTACTCAAAAATGATTGATTCAGGTTGAGTTAATAAATTTGGATTCCTAGAAGACAAATGGAACAATTTTGATATGTTCAAAAAATTGTTGTAAGAGTTGATATCTTGTTTCAATTTCTATTATTTCTGTTGTTTCTGCCCATGTTGCTCTATTTTTGTTTGTTTTTCAATATTTAGACTATAATATTTGTTTAAAATTGTGTTGCTATAAATATGTAAGGTCTACAATATGATATTTTAATAAATCATGCAATGATTACTACAGTCAAAAAAATTAACATGTCCATCATGTCACACAGTTATCTTTTGTGTGTATGATAAGCACACTTAAATCAATTCTGGTAGCAAATTTCCAGTATACAATACAATAGCATTAACTATAGTCTTCATGCTGTGCATTAGATGTCTAGACTTTTTCACCTCGCATCACTGCAACTTTGTACATCTTGGCCTACATCTCCATATTTTTCTCACCTCTCCATCTCTGGAGATGTCACCATTCTCTTCTAGGCTTTTATGCATTCTACTTTTTCTTAGATTCCACATGTAAGTAAGTAAAGATTATGCAGTCTTTTTCTTTCTGTGTCTGGCTTATTTCATTTAACACAGCCAAAGACACCACCAGCAAAATTAAAAATCAGGCTATAGAACATGACAAAATATTTGAAAACCGTATATCTCATAAGTGGTAAATATTCAAAATATATAAGAAATTTACACAAAGCAATAGGAAAAAAATAAAAACCAAAAACAATCTAATTTTTAAATGAGTAAAAGACCTGAATAGATATTTTCCAAAAGAAAATATTAGAATGGCGAACAGTTATATAAGAAGGTGTTCGGTATCACTGATTAGCGTAATGGAAATTAAAACCACAAGACATCATCTCACATTACTATCAAAAAGATAAGAGCTAACAAGTGTTGGTGAGTGTCTGAAGAAAAGAGAAGTATTGTACACTGTGGGAATGTAGATTGACGTAACCATTATGGAAAACCCTATAGAAGCTCCACTAAAATTCAAATATAGAACTACCAAATGACTCAGCAATCTCTTCTCTGGATATATAGCTAAAAGCATTGAAATTAATACCTCAGAGAGATACCTGTGCTTCCACATTCATTGCTGCATCATTCACAGCACCTAAGATATGGTAACAACCTAAGTGGCGACGAATGGATAAGGAAAATATGATATATATACATAATACAACACTATTCAGCCTTAAGGGGGAAAAGATATCCTGTCATTTGTGACAACATGGATAAATTTGGAGATGCGATTTTATTTGGTATCTGAATTGGTTAAGCATTTGTACTAATTTGCTTCAGGGAATTTGTTATATGAATATGATTGAATCATCCAAGTGTTTTCTACTAGTAGACTTTTGACTTAAATTTCCTAGGTAATTGTGCTAATTCTTAATGTCAAGGTATATAAATGCTGCTAATAAAGATATATATATATATATATATATATATACACACACACACACATTTTATTTCAACTTATGTACATTAAACTTCAACATATATATTTAATTTCAACTTATATATATATATTTAATTTCAACTTACTGTTTGTTGTCAAATAATTATTAAGAGCTAAGTAGCAAGGTTATATCCCCATGAGAATGTAATTTTCCCATCTGAAACCCTAAAATCATTTAGTTTATGTTGCTTTTGATAAAAATTGGGGGCAAAAAAAGATGAGAAAATTATTTCAAACAGTAATCCCACTTTATGCCTAAAGTTGTAATATTTAATGCTTGACAGCTAAATTAAATTGAAATTAGAATTGCTCATAATAATGAATTCCACTGTCTATTCACAGTAAGTAGAAGAGAGAAAAAAACATTTTTTCTATAAAGGGAAAATCAACAGGCTGAAGGAATGATCAATTACTGAAGCCAAACTCTCTGAAAACTGATCCATTGTTTCAACTTCATTATCCTCTTTGAGCTTATGAGGACTCTGCATAGACTATGGATGAAGGATAATCCAGAAACCTCTGCCCCACTTGCCACTGAATTTGGGCCTTAAGGCAGCTGGGAAAACCTGGGTGTGCCTGTCACTCACTGTTGAGCTGAAAGTTGTGGCTCGCTTGCCCATGGCTCTTAACAGTTCATATCTGAAAAGCCATTCATTCACTCAAAAACACCTTTTGAGTATGTATTATGTATTAAGAAACAGGATGATAGAATATAATAAGGTATAAAAGGATTTAAATAACACTAAGAAAGACAACACACATCTAATGTAAGCCACATCTACCGTATACTTGGCATCAGTGAATACCAAGGACTTGAGTATTTGATGGCCTTCCTAAATCTGCACATCACCCTGTCATTGCTCACCCAGAATCAAGATACACTTCTGGTTCTGTGCACATCTTCTTTCTCCGCTGTCTGCTCCCTTGGCCATATGCCAATATGCAGAAAAAAAATCTATAAATATGAACTATCTCACAAGCAGCTTAGAAAATATACAATGAAGGCAATGATGTTAATTGATAAATATTATTTTCCCTCTGATTCATTAAATTATTATATTTTAAAAGATTTATTTTTTAACCCTAAACAAATTTTGAGTCACAGAGACTTCACTTATCCACACGAGGTACATGTCTTTCACTTTATTATGACTACTTTTATTAATAAAATCTCAATTGTAGCAAAGGAGTTTTATATGGGGAAAATAATTCATCCAGAATTATTCCACAAAAGAGATGACACAGAAGATGCATTCACAGACTTTTTTCTAAATAGGTGTATTAATATCGTTATATACATTTATATGTAATTATTTGGAAAGGCACAGTTCACTAATAATTAGACAAATACAATCATAGTGTGAGATTAGTCATAGCTTTCAGGTACAACTGGAATAAAGTTATTTATTTTTTCTACTAGTTTACTATTATGTACAAATAAGCATCTGTAATGATCCCAGTACATGCCTATAAATAACTAAATCATAAGAATTCAAATATTTTTTTCTAAGTCAACTTCTGCAACCTTTGAATATGGTATTTATAATCATGCAGGCCTAATATATACAAACTGGAGAGATACATATTGGGTTCAAACTGACAGATGTTCAACATCTATCCGTATGTAAAACTATCCATATTTAGGATGGCCTGCCTCAAGATAACACATTACCTCATGATACATTATTGATGGAAATGAAGGCATGGGGTATTTGATAAATCTCAACCTGAGAATGAAAAGAAAAATGCTTTGTTCCTATTAAGAAGGTTAAAACATCAGCATAATATTTGGATGAATATATTTGGAGCTAAGGTTACTTTGGAAACTGGTATTTTGACTAGGTACTGTATAGTTAAAAGCAAAAATAACTCTGTGTATCTACTCCAGTTAATAAATTTACTTCTCATAGAAGTATGAATTAGCAGTTCCGAAATTATTGTATGAGTGCCCTAAAGTTTAAAAAATAAGTAAGAAATGGTAGATGATAAGTGCCAAGTTCTTCACTGCTGGAGAAATGAACTACAAATACAAAGAAGAGGAAATGAATGCTAGAATAAGATTTTTGTTTTGGAATTGGAAATATAATCAGTGTGAACCCATGATTTATTTAATATATACGTGATTTATTTAATATATCATCCAAATGTTTTCTACTAGTAGAATTTTGACTTAAATGTCCTAGGTAATTGTGCTAATTCTTAATGTCAAGGCATATAAATGCTGCTAATAAAGAGGTATATATATATATACATATGTATATATACATATGTATATATATACATATGTATATATACATATGTATATATATATATGTATATATATACACACACACATTTTATTTCAACTTATGCATATTTAACTTCAACATATATATTTAATTTCAACTTATATATTTAATTTCAACTTATATATATATTTAATTTCAACTTACTGTTTGCTGTCAAATAATTATTAAGAGCTAAGTAGCAAGGTTATATCCCCATGAGAATAGATATAGGCATAAACATACAAATATGGATATGTAGATAGATGGATGGATGGATATAGATAGATAGATGATAGATAGATGGATGATAGATATGTGTATGCATTTGTTATTTTTTTATATATGTTTCCAAGTTGTGCCAAATGAAAAGGCCTAGAAGCAATGATACACCTGTAGCCACGTCCACATCTTTCCCCTAGACATTGCTTTCTAAATACCACTTTCTATTGAAAGGAACCAAGGTTGCTTATAAAGTAGTTCATTCCAGGACTGAGACAGGAAAAATACAAAATGAGTCTGGAAGTGCTCAAAGAAAGAGAAAGCATAATAAAAGGCCAGGAATTTCAACATGAAGGAGCTCCCAGTGGACAAAACTGCAACAATATAAAGAGTAAAATGTATATTGATAGTACTGTAGTCAAACCTATCTAATATACATCTGTCAGGAGTCCATACTGAAATAAGTAACTGAGTATTTGACATTTGCAAGTTAAAAACATGGACTTTTTCATAAAATTTAAAAAGAAAATGCCATCCTCTTTTGTCACATATATTAAGATTTTTCTCAGTGATGATGGACTGTATGAATAAGGATTATTTGAGTCTCTTATCATTTCTATACAGAGAAAGCTTAAAATGAATGACATTCTCAAAAAACATACTTGGATTTATTTCTTATGGTCCCTGAGGGAATAACTAGGACTACAGTGTAAAACTGACAGAGCAATAGATTTTGATTTAAGCCAACGATGGGATGAGCTGTTTTAAGAGCTCACAAGATCTCAGTCACTGCAAGTATTCCAAAAGTGCTTCTATGTGCTTTAAACCCCTTCTTATTCTGATATGCTATTAATTTATTAGTGTCACATGTGTGTGCACATCTGTGTATGTGTGTATAACCCTAAATTCTATATGTTCCAAACTATATCTTTCATTTATTAGCTCTTTGAAAGCAAATATCATGTCATATTTATCTTGGCCTGACAGTAACAGATGCCTAATAAATGGCTATTAAAATGATCAATTCCCTGCTCTATGCGTAACATTATTTCTACTTGTTCAAGAACATATTTCCTATGTTTGAAGTAGCATATGCATATTGAAGATGAGTTGATTCCAACAAACTGCATCGTTGCAACTAAAAATCTATTAAATCTTTTATGTCCAATAATCCCTAAATACAGAAACCTAAAGTACACTAAATAATAAGAATTCTAGAAGAGCAAATAGAGTAAGTTTGAATATTATTTTGCCAAGACATATCTGTGCGTATGCATGTGTGTGTGTACATATACATACAAACATGTACACATTCATAGAAGGGCAGACTTTACAATATATATCGAAACCTTTATAACATGTAGAAATATAAAGTAATATATCCCATTAAGTATGCTCCTGCTTTATGATAATAGCATTCTGATAACCTTATAGGAATATGTGAGACTTCAATATTGAAAAGGTACAAAATGCAAAAGGATATCAACAGCTGAAAGTTATTTACAAGAGATTTCTAGTCATTTTTTTTCTGTGGTATAGGTACCTAGAATGCAACATTTATTTTATTTCCTTCAGCAAGCTTTCCAAATACTAAAACCAGAAGGACACGTACAGCAATGAATGAAATTAACATTCACTCTCATTCTTCTAGCATTTAGAGAGATAAGAACTAGACAGAATGAAAAAAAAATATAGCTAGCATCCTGGTAAAAAGAACAAACATATTCACTGTCATTTGCTTCCTGGAATATTAATAATCAGGAAGATAAAAGGATGACTAGATGAGTCTAAAAAGAGGAATATGGTGTCCTTACTGCTAATACATATGCTTTGTATGAATTGTGCATTTTTTGCCAAAGGATTTCTAGGAATCTTTTTATAAATATATTCTTTAAATAATAAAAAGAGCCCACTGAGGCAGTTTCAAATAAATGTGACTCATTCTGAGCATTCCATGAAGCAGGAACTCATATTTGTTTTTTAAATTTTTTAAAATTTAAAATGGTAAAATAAACTTTCTTTTATGACTTCCAAAGCAGAAACTAAACCCCCAAAGCACAAGACCCATTTTCAGCTTCATCAGCTGTAGAACAAGTAAAACTCTTATTATACATAGGGGCTACAGAACTAATTCACTGTGCAAACCATTGAAAACTGTTTCAGGTTTTAGGAAATATTGTTTAAGTTACACAGAAGTGTGGTTCTTTATTGTTCAATGCAATTTAATTTGATATTATAACAATTCTTCCACACATTAAGCAAAATTCTCTCAGGGCATGGCTGTTTCAACATTTTTTATTTTTAATGCACCAGCTCTTAGGGGAAATAGGTAAAGAAAGGCTGAACACTTTCCTTTATAAGCTGGATTTTTCTTTCAGGTCATATGGGAATAATGAAATGGAAAAAGAGATTTTTTTTTTAATGTACCACTCTTAATTTTTTAATAAAATCATTTGTTTATAATAAGCAGTCCCACTTTAACCATACATTTCAATGTTTTGTTAACTGTATACACCCATAAAGTTACACCATAATCAAAGTATAAAAATTTCTATCATTCCAGAAAGTTCCCTTGTGCTCCACTAAATTCAATCTCAACCATCCCCATCCTTAGGCAATGACTAATCAGCTTCATAATACCATGGATACACTTTGTCTCCTCTATAATTTCAGACAAATGAGATCATATAACATGTACTTTTTTTTTCTTTTTTTGACAGAGTTTTGCTCTTATCGCCCAGCTGGAGTTCAATGGTGTGATCTTGGCTCACTGCAACCTCCACCTCCTGGGTCCTAGCAATTCTCCTGCTTCAGCCTCCTGAGTAGCTGGAATTACAGGTTCCCAACACTACATCTGGCTAATTTTTGTGTTTTTAGCAGAGACGGGTTTCACCATGTTGGCCAGGCTGGTCTCTAACTACTGACCTGAAGTGATCCACCCGCCTCAGCATCCCTAAGTGCTGGGATTACAGGCCTGAGCCACCATACCCGGCTAATATATACTCATTTATAGGTGACTTTTTAACTCACACATTACTTTTCTGACACACATCAATGGAGTTGTACGCATCAATAGTTTGTTCCTTTTTTTTGCTAATAGTGCTCAATTGTACAGACATACCAAAATTTATCTAATCATGTGTTAATGGATATATAGGTTGCTTTGAAGTTCAGCTGCTTTGAATAAAGATGCTATGTACATTGTATATTTAGGCCTTTTTATGGACATATATTTCCTCTAGTAAATAATTTATAGTAGAATAGATAGATCATGTGTTGTGCATATTTTTTAACTTTGTAAGAAAGTGTCGCACTCTTTTCTAACGTGGTTGTATAAATTTACATTTCCACCAGTAGCATGTGAAGGCTCCAGTTGCTCCCAGGTGATATTTACTATTTTCAATCTTTAATCCTAGTGCATATAGTGGCACATCAATGTTATTTTAATAACATTTCCTTGACTAGTAGTTGACAGTTTGGTCATTCATGTGTCTTTTTATCCTATAGATTTTTTTTAAATCTCTGGCCATATTTTTGAGCTGTTTTTATTATTGATATTTAAGAGTTATTTTATATTCAAGATACAATTCCTTTTTCAGATATACGTATTGCTAAAATTTTCTCTCAGTCTGTAACTGGTGTTTTCATTGACTTACTTGTGTTTTTTCAAGAGATATTTTAATTTTATTGAGATGTAATTTACAGTTTATGTGATTCACCATTACTGTTCTTTGTCTTAAGAAATTATTGTCTATTTTTCACATTTTATTTATATATTTTAAAACATATCTTTGATATTTTCAGATGAATGATCCATTTCAAGCTATTTTATGTTAATGTTTTATGATAAGTAATGTTGATTTCTTTCATACGATAGTTGTTCTAGAACTACTTGTTGAAAAAGACTACACTTTTCCCACTGAATAACCTCAGGACCTTTGTAAAAAAATCAATTGGCCATATATCAATGGGTCTATTTCTGGATGTCTACTCTATCTATGTATGTCTTTATTTTAATCTAGCCTTTTCCAAATACCGCATTTGGAAAATTACATATGCTAGGATATATAATATATTGAACAGAAGTTATTAGAGCAAGTATCCTTGCCTTTTTCCATTTATTTGGGAGAAAGTATTTAATCATTCACTATTAACTATGATATTAACTGTAGGTTTTATATAAATGTCCTTCATCATATATAAAAAAAATTTCTATTGTAGTTTGTTGAAAGTTTTTATCATAAATGGATGTTGTAGTTTTTCAAATGATTCATCTGCCTCAGTTTAGATGATTATATAGTTTTATAAAGTGTTACTATAGGTGAATTGCATTCATGGATTTTAGAATGTTAACACAAACTTGTAATCCTGGCATAAATCTCATTTAGTCATGATATATTTTATCTTTTCATATATCCAAATAATAAGTTTACTAATATTTTATTATGGTTACTTTTGTTTATGTTTATGGAGAATATAAGTCAGTAGGCTTTTTTATTGCAATGCCTTTTGTATGATATTGTATTAGAAAAAGTTCTTCATTAATTGTGTTGGCAAGTTGTGTCACCTTGGTTCCTCTCAGAAGCAGAGTCAAGAAAGGGTTAAATTTTTAATGAACATATTGGGAGAAATGCCCATAAAAGATAAAGGGAGAGAGAGACAAAATAGGAAAAGACTTCTGACCATGAACACTTCTGAGACCTTTGAAAGAATCAAGGAGGAAGAAAAAATGGACAGCAAGAACCTCAGATCACAACACAGTTCTGGAAAAGCCTCAACCAGGCTGATCTGATTTCTTAGAGGAAATGTTAACAGAGGACTTTCATGGTGAAAGGGAAGAAATGGTCTTGTTCTAGTAACCATTATGCGTTGTCTTTGGCTAGGAGCAACCCAAGAGAAATGTATAACTGTTTTTATATATGAAAGCTAATAACTTCTGTTAGCTTTAATAAACTATTCTCCTCCTAATAATTTATTTTATAACCTACTATCATACTGAATGATTTTATTGTTTCAATTAGGTTTATCATTAAGTCTCTAATGGTATTTAGATGAATTATCATAGCATCTGAAAATAGACCTGGTTTCAATTCTTTACCAGTTACTATGGCTAAAACTGATTTATCATCCCTTTCTTGGTTTCATTAACTAATACTTGTAGCACAATAATAAGTAGTAATGAATAATCTGAACAAACATCTTACAAAGAAGAGCTGTAGAGTAACCAAGTGATTTTTTTTATGATTTTCACTCAGCGTGCATTGTATACTTTAACACAGGGTTATATGTACTTAATGCCATTATTCTTTTCAAATCTGTAATAAATTGACAGATGTCATAAAAATATTTCTCAACTGATAAACAGGAGGTGACATTTCACAAATCATTGTAGTATAGCATACTTGGAGTCTGACAGAACATAGTTACAAAACTGGCCCTACCATGTTTTTGGCCAGTGTCCTTGGTCAAATTGTTTAATCTTTCTGAATCATAGTTTTCTTTTCTGTGAAATGATTATAAATATATACCACTCATGTTGTGAAGATTAAATTAAACTACACACATAAAGTAATTAGCATGATTGCTGGCACATCGTAAGTGATCAGGAAATATTTTTGTTATATTTCATATTATATCTTCTATACTTGGAGAAAATATAAATAAAAATAAAGAGCTCTGGAGCCACAATGTATAGGATCACATCTCACCTTTCTAATTAAAAGAATTTCTTATTCCCGTGACCTTGGGAATGTCATTTAAACTTTTTGTGCATTCGATTAGTCAACTGTAAAATGGGGAAGCATGCAAAACATTTTGTAGGACGGGAATTGATAATGCATGTAAAGCACTTGAAACAGTACCTGGAGCATATCAAGAGCTCAGCAAATTATGTTTTTATTAATTCTAACTTCCATTTCAGCTTTGCAACGAATAAAATGCACACATTTTTGAATGTCAAATTATGGTTCAACTAATAATGGATATAATGTTGTCCAGTTCATTGCACTGAAGGTAAGAATCGTATTATCTAAGAATCAATTATTATTTTCCAAAGTGTTCTTAAAAATCATGTATACATTTATTCAAAATAATAATTATAATCTAAAACTCATTCATAAACCAAAACAGCTATATTAACATAAGCTATTGGTTTTTTGAGGTTATCACCAAAAATCTAACCTCACTTTAACAGATTTTTAATAATTTACTTAGATATTTTCTCAAATTGGATAATGAAAGATTTCTTGTTTACTAATGAATGTTTAAGTTTGAGACATTATTTTTTAGGCAGATATACTCCACGTATTCAATGCTGCTCTTATTGTTTGGGAGAGAAACAAATATAAACATATTCTAAGTTAAAAAAAAAAAACTCTCAGCAAACTGGAAATAGAGGGAAAGTCCTCAACTTGATAAAGAATAGCTACCAAAAAGCTATAGCTAATACTCTACTTAATGGTGAGAAACTAGAAGCCTTACCACTAATACTGAGAACAAGGCAAGAATGTCTCCTTCTACCATTTCTTTTTAAAATTATGCTGGCAGTCCTAGCTAATAAAATTAGAAAACAAAGTAAGAGGTGTGGAAATTAGAAAGAAAGAAGAAAAATTGTCTTTATTGGTGGATGAAACAGTGTTCTATGCAGAAAATATGAAGGGATTAACAAGAAAACTCCTGGAACTAATAAATGATAGCAGTAAGGTTTCAGAATACAAGGTTAATATATAAGCATCAATAGCTTTTCTCTATATCAGCAATGAATAATTGGAACATGAAAGCAATACCATTTACATGAGCACCTCTAATCATGAAATACTTATGTATAAATCTAAGGAGATATGTACAAGTTCTATGAAAAACTACAAAACTCTGATGAAAAAAGAAAAAATAGAAGTAAATAAACGGAGAGACATTCCACATTTATGGGGTTTATGGGTAGGAAGGCATATTATGGTCAAGATGTCAGCTCTCTCCAAATTGATCTATAGATTCAATATAAATCCAATAAAAGTCCCAGCAGGTTATTTTATGTACATTGACAAACTGATTGTAAAGTTTAAATGGAGGGAAAAAACCAAGAGTAGCCAACACAATATTAAAGTTTAAGAACAAAGCTGGAAAACTGACACTACCTGATTTAAATAAAGCCACAATAATCAAGACAGTGTGTAATTGGCAAAATAATAGACAAATTGACCAATGGAACAGTATAGAGAGCCCATAGATATACACAAATATAATCACCTGATCTTTGACAAAGGTAAAAGGCAATATAATGGAGATAGATCATCTTTCCAACAAATGGTGCTGGGACAACTGGAAATACACATTCAGAGAAATAAATCTACATGCAGACATTAAACCTTTTTAAATAAACTAAAATTGTTTGAAAACATAAATGCAAAACTCAGAATTATAAAAGTCTTGGAAGATAACATTGGAGACAATCTAGATGTTACTGTGTATGACAACAACTTTTTATATCTAACAACATAATTCATAAAAAAAATCTATAAACTAGACTTAAACTAAAACCTTCTGCTCTGCAAAATTACACTGTCAAGGGAATGAAAAGAGAAGCCACAGACTGGAATAAAATAATTGGAAAAGATGTATCTTATAAAGGAGTGTTATCTAAAATATACAAAGAATACTAAAAGTTCAAAATAAGAGGAAAAAAAACAACATGATTAAGAAATGGGCCAAAGACATCAACAGACACCTCACCAAAAAAGCAGATGGCAAATAAGCACACGAATATAAGCTTAACGTCATATATCATTAGGGAATTGCAATTTAAAATTACGAGATACCACTAGACCACTATTAGGGTGGTCAAAATCCCAAATACTGACAACACCAAATGTTGGTAAGGTTGTGAAATCTCAGAAACTGTCATTCATTGATGGTGGGAAGACAAAATGGTACAACTTCTTTAGAAGACAGTTTGGCAGTTTCTTATAAAACTAAACATATTGTTATCATATTATTCAGCATTCACATTCCTTGGTGTTTACCCAAATGAGTTGAAAATAATGTTCACACGAAGATCTGCACATAATTATTTATAGCAGTTTCATTTATGGTTGCAAAAACTTGGAAACAACCAAGCTAAAAAACAAAATATACTAGATCAAATTAAAAATCAAAACTTTGTTTTATAAAAAATAATAAAATAAACTATTAATTAAGCTGATCAAGAAAAGGAGAAAGCACAGATATATGTAATAAGAGATATCAATGGAGGTAAGAAAGGAATTAACAAATAAGGGATTCTTCAATAATTAAATGACTTCTTAAAAACTGTAATACATCCAGAAAATGGAATGTTTTTTGGTGCTAAAAAAAAATGAACTATCAAGTTATAAAAAGACATGGGAGAAACTTAAACACGTATTACTAAGTTAAAGAAGCCAATAGGAAAAGGTTATAAATTGCATGACTCTACCTATATGACATCGGAAAATGCATAAAACTATGGAGACAGTAAAAGGTTCAGTGGTTACCAGGGTTTTAGGCGTGGGAGGAATGAATTAGTGGAGAGTGGGGACTTTAGGGTAACGAAACTCTTCTGTATGATATTATAATGATGGTTATATGTCATACACATGTCAAAACTCAGAAGGTACAGCATGCAGTGAGCCCTCATGTAACAACAGACTTTGACTGATAATGATATGTCAATGCTGGTTCATTGATTACAGCAAATGTGTCTCAGTCCTTCAGGATACCGATGGTGGGGAAGACTGTGTGTGTGGTAGAGGGGTAGGTGGTAACTCTACACTTTCTCTTCAATTTTGCTATGAACCTAATGATTCCCTAAAATATAAAGTGCATTTATTTTTTTTAAGCCTGGTAAAGAATATAGTGAGCATCTTTAGTTTATTCATCATCTTCGCAGAAATTATTCCAGTGTTTCTGCAGTAGGTAAGATTTTGCCTTTAGGATTAAAGTATCTATATCATGTAAAGAAAATATCCATCAATTTCTAAGTTCTTGAGGGTCTGATCAGGAATAATTTTAAATATTGTTGAAGGTTTTATTTAGTATCACTGTAGATAATCATATTTTTCCCTTAATTCTATTAATGTGTTTTTTTACAGTAATAGAATAAAGTCCTTTTGATTATGGTATATTATATTCCAAATGCAGTGTTGGGTTATGTTTGCTAGTATTTTAATTGGTACATCTATATCCATAAGTGCAATTATATGTAGGTTATATTGTACTATCTATCAGGTTAAAGTGTCAATATTTTAGTATTTCATAAAAATTCAGTAACAGTTTATTTTGGAAAAGTGTAACATTGCAACTACCCTGTCTTCTAATATTTCTCTATGAAACCATGTGGCGCAGTGCTTACTGTGGAGTGGTACATTGGTAACTTTTGTACCTTCCATAGGAATTGAACCAAAGTTTTCTACCTCAACTGGGGTCAAATTTGGCAATCTGTATTTCCCTATGAAGATAACCATTGTATCTATATTTCCAAATTTTTTGCCTAAACGTTTTCTGCAAAGTGATCTCCTATTTTTTTTAATTCCTTTCTTACTCTCATTGTTATTTCTTCTTATATATATTTGTGCTTTCTCCTTTTCTTGATCAATTTACTTAGTGGTTCATTTTATTTTTTTCATAAAACAAAATTTTGATTTGTAATTCATTCAGTGATTTTTGTATGTTTACTTCATCAAAATCATATTTACATTTATTATTTTTTTCTGACAATTTTATTTTGTTTTCTTATTTATTTTCCAGTTATTTTTCAAGATAAGAATTTAAGACAATTCTTTCACTTCTTCATTTTTATTGATTAAAGTATTTAGTGATTGGAATTTTCTCTTAATTACTGCTTTAAATATATCACATAAACTCTGGCATGAAATGTGTTCACTATCATTACTTTTTAGAAATTATGCAATTTGTTTGTGTTTTCCCTTTTACTCAGAATTGTTTAATAGAAGTTCCTTCTCACCTAAATGGAAGGGTTTTTAAAAATATTGTTAATAATTTCTAGTTTTATTTTGTTTTGATCAAAGCATGTTCTCTGGATAGATTTTCTTTACGTGTCGCATATTTTATTCATTACCTAGTATATGATCATTGTGTGCGTGAATACTTTATGACCTCTGGAAAAAAAGATACAGTCTCTAGCATCACAGTATAATGTTCACAGCCACAAGATCTACCTTACTAATTATGTCTTCAGGTCTTTCACATACTTATTTTTTGTTGATTTAATTGATTTTATACCGACAAGGAAGTGTCAATGTCTCCTATCAGCACGTGTCTGTCTAAGTTGCATTACATAGCTGGTAATTATTCTTCATAAAGGATATTGCTGTGCTTTTTGTTACATAGGTATCCATAATTGTTATTCTATCACTGTGAATTTTGGCTTATAGTATAGAAATTGCTCTTATTGGTTATATTTGGTTGTTTGGTGCTTTTTGGATTAAATTATACTTTGATGTCAAAATAATTATCCCTGAAATTGTCTCCATTTTCCTGGTATATTTTGGCCCATTCCTTTATTTTTAGCCTTTCTGAGTCCTTTTGGCTATACATATTTCTTGCAGATAGTCTATTTTGTAATCGCTTTGCAAGCCAAATTGAAGCTATTTTTCTTTTAATAGGTAAATTAAACCTTTTAACACTTATTTATATGACTGATATATTTGTTCTCAACTCCGTCATATTTTACAATTATGTATACTATGTCATATTTGCTAAGTTTATATGAGAGATATTTATATTTGTATTTGGGTTGTTTTTTGTTTTTTTAATATTTAAGAGGGTTTGTATTATTTATTTTTATTTCTAAGTTGTAAATTGACAAATTATAGTTATATATATATAAAACTCTCTCTCTATATATAAATATGGGGTAAAAAGTGGTGCTATGAATTAATACAGTGTAGAATAATTAAATCAAGATGACATATTCATCTCTTCAAACACTTATTTTTTTGTGATGAAAACATTTAAAATTTATTCTCCTACAGATTTTGAAATGTACAACACATTATTATTTACTATATTTACTACATCACAATATTTTGTTCTAGGGATTACCTTTGTACTAATACATTTTAATGCCCTTATATCCTTTTTTCTTATGCAACATTTTATTATTTGATAAAAATACATATATTAGTAGCATATTTAAGTACACCTATTGTATATAAAATATCAATGCCATTTTTCTATTTTATCTTCCTTTTCACATCTTCACAAAAATTCAATATTAGTTTTACTTTTTCATAGCATATTAATTTTTATATTTGTATTCCACCCTGTATCCAACTTTTGTTTCAGTCATATATCATCAGTTCTTTGCTCTAAAATTTAAGGATAAATGACTGAAGAATCCCTTTATGTTCCTTCATGTGTAAAGCTGATTTTCTAAGCACTGATAATTGAAGGACAACTTGAATGAATATGAAATCATTAGTTTACACTTTATTTCAATGAGGCTTTTGAAAACATTTCTGTATTTTGGTCTAAATGTTTTTGAGAGGTCTGATGTCAAGTTAATTCATTTGGTCTTGTAATTTATTTTAATTTGCACTACTTAGTGTTTGCTCAGTTTTCTGAGTTTGTAACCTGATATTTTAAAACATGATTGTATCATGGGGGTTCTCATGAATGGTTTAGCACTATCCCCCTTGATCATGATAGTGAGTGAGTTCTCATGAGATATGCTCTCTTTTTGTCCTGCTGCAGCCATGTGAAATATTTGCTCCCCACTGTGTCTTCTGCCATGATTGTAAGTTTCCTGAGGCCTCCCCAGAAGCCAAGGTGCCTCACTGCTTCCTGTACACCCTGCAGAATTATGAACAAATAAAACTTCTTCTTTATAAATGATCCAGTCTCAGGCATTTCTTTATAGCAATGTGAGAACTGACTAATACACCATGCATAATGTCCATCCCTGACACCATAGCCACTTTGTTCATGAGCCCATTGAACAATGACATGAGTGAATGGGGAAACAGGCTGAGTGCTTTTCACAGAATGTGTCATAATATTTTATTAAAACCTTTCCTCTGCTTGAGGTCACCTTTGGGTGAGAATTCACATGGCAAATAAATGTCCACAAATTTTATGCCATTCAGTGATATCCATCAACAAAACTCTTCCTCACTATTCTTTCTCACCAATCTCCCAGTCATGTTTCTACCAAATCCTAGACAGTCTAGCCAAACCACAAGCCACAGACCATGAATCTGCACATCATCACATGTCTCACCATTTCTCCTTCCAAGCAAAGTGCAAAACCAGTTGCATTACCTGATGTTCTGCCCATTGTATATCTGCATTACATATCATTTTTTGGAACCATGAAACTACAGAAATATTTTACCTCTATCATCACTTTATTTAACTTTTGTTCACCTAACATTTTCCATCATCTTATACTATCCTGTTTGATTTTTATTATTCCTGTCTCATATACTCATTGCCACCATCATTGCCAACCGTTTCTAACTGGACCACTTCCATGAAATTTTGTTAAGCAAACTACCTTATACTACATTATACACTTGCATGTGTTTGCATATGTGTGCACGTATATGATGTATATTTATTCTATAAATATTTATATGTATATGCATATAAATATTTCTATATTTATACAGAATGCTTCTTTTATCTCTTCATAATTACAAACATTTGGCTCTCCTTTGAGAATAAAATCTTCCCTGTAGTTTCTCATTAGTTACTCAATTTATAAGGTACTGTAGCTATAGTAGCCAGCAATATTTTCATTTCCCATTTCTCATTTTAATTGAGTAATTCTCTTTCTTTGTGTACAATATTTTCTTTGGAGTTCAGTGTCTTTGTTATACTATACTTTAGCCTCTAAAATTTTGTTATTTGCAGATATTCTTCAGGAAAGTCTTTTTATATTCACTGAAAACCTTCCTATTGAACTGCTTACTTAAAACTATCTCTAGTTCCATCATGTACAGCATTGCCAGTATCTAACTTGGATGACCTTCACAAAAACCTAATTTTTTTTTTGCTTCTCCTCCTGAACTCCAATGACCCCATTTATTTCCAGCCACTCACTTCCAGGTTTATATTATAAATTTCTTTCTAGTCACCATTGTTTTAGCTGGGAGTCTTTAAGAAGCAGGTACTAATATGGATTAAATGTGAAAGAATTTTTTTAACAGAAATGCCTGTGTGAAAGTAAATATGAATAAGATGGGGAAACTGGGAAAGCTGTTAAAATTCCATACACATCCGACTCCAAGTAAAGGACAGAGGAAAAGAAGATTGAGAGAAAGGCACTTAGACTGGAGTGCAGTCTAAGGAAGTTTTGGCAAGGCTATGGAGGAGTCCTTGAACCAAAGTCAGCCGACTAATGAACCCTGTATCTTCCATAAATGGGTTTGCCTTAGTATCTTGCTGGTTATTCAAATTCTGGGAGCAGTCCATGAGAAGTGTTTCCTCTGGACAAACACAGGGAACAATTTCAAAGTGCCAAAGCTGGGAACCTTGGTCACTTTTTTTCACTTTTACTAAATTGTCTGAGGTACACCTTTATGTCTGCCACTGTCAACACCTTTGGCCACAGAGACTTATTCCACACAGTATTGTGGAGAAGCCTCTGCATTGTCCCATGGACATTTCTTTCTGTGAGAAAGATAAGAAGGTGGTTAGTGGGATGAACTACAACCCTGATCATAGTAGTTGGTCTAGTGGCCACAACTGGGTATCATCCTTTCCCTCCTCTACTATCCATTCTAAATCTACCTCTCCTTCAGTTATCTCCTCTGCAGGTCTTGCTGAATTTTTGGTGGTATAGTCCAAATCTTTATTTGAGACTGCCTCAGTCTGGAATTGCTGTACTTCCCTTTTCAGTTAGAATGGGGCAGGAGAGTACAAGGAGGTACCCAAGGGGATTAGCTAGGATCACTACACAATTCCTCCCTGCCATCATTGTGTAAAACAACCATACCTACTCCTGAATACCGGGATCAATTACCCTTGCCAATATGGTGACTCTTGTCATCTGCTTAGTCTTGGAGCACAAGGAATCCAAAGTGCCCTGGAATCACCTCTGACTTGTAGTTCAACAGACCCTTGCTGTGTTTCCTGGAAAGAGTGCATCTCGTTTGAGAAACAGGACCTCCAGCTTAGCAGAACCCAGAGTTGAAATGACAGAAAATATAAGCTCCCATTGGGTCATTTGGAATGAAAGCAATTGGGACCACTTCTGCTTCATCATTTCGATTCTTAACTCTTGTATCCTCAATACTGGAGCACAGTACCACATAGCAGTCTGTGATTTAACAAATACACTATACCTTGTAGGTTGGCACCCCATTTTCAGAATCCTTCTGAGCTGACACTTCAATTGTACCTTTAAAAGGCTGTTCCAGTGTTCTGTGAGACTAGCTGCCTCTGGATGGTTTTGTGGGTAATGTGATCAGTGGACTCAATGACATATGACCCACTTCTGCACCTCCTTTGTCATGAGAGGGAGTTTAGTCAGATGTCATGCTGTATGGGATACCATACTTATGAATCAGGAATTCTATAAGCCTGCATAAATTGATTCTGGCTGAGGCTCTTACAAGCAGAAAAGGCAACTCATGCCTGGATAAGTATTTCTCCTTGTGAGGATAAACTACTGACCCTTCCAGGATGGGAATCAACTTGATGAATTGATTATTCATATTATATAAACCACCACCCTAACATCTTTCAAGCTTAAATAATATATCTAAGGTCTACTCGCAATACAGTGACTTTTACAAATTTACTATCTTATCTGGATTAGGTGGGGAGACCTTTTACTGGTTCCCACTGGCTTTCCCCACAGTATCTCATATCCCATAAACCAAGAGCCAAATGTGGGAATTACTGCAACTATCAAGTACACCCATTCTTCTTATGCACTTAGCATCTGGATAAATAACCACTGGTTTCACTCTAAGATTACCTGGTTTCCATAGGCTTCTGCCTCGCAAAAGAGCTGTAATGATTATTTGGGTTTCTGAGTATCAATACAACTCAGACTTTATGTGTAATAGTTCTTGAAATGTCTTGTTATTTTAATTTCACCACACTTGAGTAAATGGCCATAGATCACTTTGGGGAAAAACTAGAGTACTGTAATGGCATATACTTGCTATGCTGTTATGGGGTCCTTTCCTTTCCCCTAGAAGCTCAGGCCTCTTCAGAAAAAAAATTTAACTCTTTTTTTTTTTTTTTTTTTAGACAAGGTCTTACTCTGCTACCCAGGCTTCAGGCTGGAGTGTAGTGGCACTATCATGGTTTACTGCAGCCTTGATCTTCCCAGGCTCAGGTGATCCTCCCACCCCAGCCTACCAAGTAGCCAGGTAGCTGGGACCACAGGTGCACAGTACCATGCCCAGCTTATTTTTGAAATTTTTGTAGAGACGAAGTTTCACCACATTGCCCAGGCTGGTCTCGAATTCCTGGGCTAAAGTGATCCTCCACCTCAGCCTTCCAAAGTGCTAAAATTACAGGTGTGAACCACCACACCCTCCCTAGAATTGTGACTCTTTATTGAGGTGATACCCCTCAGCCTTCTGCTCTTTCATGCTTGCCTTTTTAGGGTGGTATTAAGCAGAATCCTTGATGTCCATCTCTCTTTGACTTCTAGTTATACCATGCTCCATTAATGTCTACAGCTCCCTGCAGATCAAGTCCTTTTGGCTGCTAGTCTCACCTTGCTTACCATTGTGGTAAATTCAGCCTTTTAACTTTTGGAAGTTAAGCACTGCCACCTGGCCACTATTAGACTATGGATCCACTAGCACCATGGCCACTAGTGAGTCCAATTCTGTGACTGCCTTCCTTAATATTAAACACAAATTAAAGAGGAGGGCCTCCCCTGAGCTTCTCAATGATGCTTGTGCCCCTGACACCAGTGTATATCCAATGGCTTTGGTGAATGGTATGTACTATGGTTTCTCTCATGGAATATAATTCTGTTGTGGTTTTTTTAGCTTTAACATATCCATTCCAAGATGTTCACTTCCCTAGGCCTCTTTTTTTTCCCTACCTTATTCCAGGGAAATGTATACATGAATCCTTTGCTGAACATTGGCCATCATGTTTTTCAAGATTTCTAAGAGCCATTCTAGCAGCAAATTTGCCCTATTCCATGAGGTCTTTGCTAGGGTGTTTAATCTCATGCCCCTCAAAAATGTACTCAAGTCAAATTAATCCTTAACTTACCCAGCCTTCCAGTCTGACTTCATCAAGAACACTCAAAACCCAATCCCTGAGGTACTGACATGGTTACTGCTGGTATCTACTGGATAGTGCTTGCAGTTCTTTAAATATATAATCTCTTAAATTCCTTATGAGTCTCAGTTTACCCACAGTCAGGCTATGGTGAGATTTCACACTAGTTATAGACCTTGCACACAACAAAGTAGGTGGGGGCAGTATCTAAAGAATCACCAATTGCCTGATTGGAAATAGTCTTCTGAAAGCTCCTGAATCACAGAGGAAATCCTAGTCGTTACACAGAAAGAGTGGGCCACCTATGCATTTCTAGTGTGTAAAGAGTATAGGAGGGCTGTAAAGTATCTTCAGAACAGGCCATCCAGATGTACTTCTTTAAGTATTCAGGATACAGGTTTTACCTACCAGAACCCTGACCTTCGCATAACAGACCACTTTGTTGTCGCTGGGGCTCTGCAACTCTCACAATTAGTTCTTCAGCCTGCTGTTTGATTGTATCTGGCCTTCTGCTACAGGTGATGAGGGCCTCTTTATATGCTACCACTGAGGCCCTCTAGTTCTTGCACTTAGGTATTAACTGTTTGTTAACAACTCTAAGTCTCTCATTATCCATATGCATTATGTCAATACAATTTAGCATTAACCAGCCAACTGTGCTCTCTTTGCAAACATTTTTGTAGATTCCAAATGCCTGCTTCATTGCACCTTTTACGGCATTCCTCGCCACTGAGATATCTTCCAAGGTCACGAAAGCTGAAATATTTAACAATTGATCAACTGTTTTCTGCCAAGTACTATCCATGTTCCCAATCAAGTTTGTGTCCTCCTCACTTTGAGTTTGGAGCAGGGTAGGATGGAGATGAGAAGGCAGATGAACAAGTACAAAATCCTGATCTTACTGCCAATCTTTTTTGAACTACTCTGAGTACCATTTGTTTTAGCCTGAGTCCCTCCAAAAAGCAGTCAGTAAGACAGGATTGAATGTGCAAAGACTTTATTAGGGCAAATGTCTATATAACAGGGAATATGGAAGGACCTGGGGAAACTGAAAGAGCTGTAGAATCTCCATGTATATCTAACTTCAAAAGAAGAAGAGATGGAGACAAGGTTGAATGGGAGCAATCTAGGCTGCAGTACACTCTAAGGCAGGTTGGACAAGCTGTAGGGAACGCCTTGACCCAAATTTGCCAACAAGGACTTCAATATCTTCCAGGAATGTGTCCTCTTATTATCCTTTCATCCTTGGTGGCAAGCAGCACATGGGGGGCCTCGGCATAAGCATGAGATGGTTTTCAGGACAAGGCAGCAGCTAGGGCCTTCCATCAACTACATTGCCTACTGTCGAAAGATGTCTAAGAGGAACACTCTCATCACTGCTGCATTCAGAAATGCACAACTCATTTTAATCTTAAAATCTAAGGTGCTAAGTGATCATATAATTTAATGTCCAAACAAGGATATTTTCAAGAATGCAAGAGTGGGTCTGTTAGGAGATACATCAGGACTGTCCCAGACATACTGTATAATGAGACTATCTTTTGTCTTCAAATGCTTTTCTCTATTTCCAGCTTTTACATTTTCTTATGTTCTATCAGTATAATTCTTAATCCTCACCAATTTATTCAAACTGATCCAACTTCCTTAATCAATATTTATTTAACTCATTCAAACTAGACTCCATAATCTGTCAATTAAATATTTTTTTCACCACTAAAATCTTTGTCCTCTGGCTCTTTTTCCACAATCGTACTGAAACATCCCAACTCTAATTCCATTGAACTATTAGAATGTCCACTTTTACAACTAGCTATTGAGCAATGTTAGCAAAGGTTACACTTCAGTGCACATTTGTGTCACTACAAATCCATAATATTCAAAATTATACCTAACATCAACTTAACTCTTATTTCATCAAGAAAAGTTATTAACAGAAACTCTCCTTTAACATCTACAAAACTTTCTACAAATATATTTATATCAATGGCAACTATATTTACCTTCTTTATCTCAAAGATGGTTCTCCTTCCTCCTGTCACTGCTGGAGTTCATTTATTCTAAAATCTTATTCCATTACTCATTTTCTGTTCTCTAATGTCAGCCTCCTCCATGCTTCTAAATTTCCCCTTAGCATTTGAATGTTCTTGTGTCTCTCCAATGTAAACATTAAAAAAATTTTTTGACTCTGTATCTTTTAGCTAACATTCTTTTATACTCTTCTTGTTTACAGATAAATTTATTGGAAGTGTCTATGAATGTAGGTTCTACTTCTTTACTTCCATTTTATTCTTTATTTCATTAGAAGTAACTCCCTCACTAATCACTCTGCGGATTACTCACTGTCGTTGATTAAATGACCATATGTTATCTTCAGCTTTTCCCAGGAAAAGATGGAGTTTTCCCTACCTCTTTTATATGTGCTGGCAATATGATTTTTTTTTCACCAATAAAATGTGGCATAAGTGATATGCTATTTCAGAACTTAAACCTCAATAAGTCTCGGAGTTCACATTGTAGATTTTTTAGAATGCTGCCACAATGTGAATGGGTTTGACGTAGCTTTATGAAAAATCCATATAGCCCTCAGATTCTTGAGATTTTGGGAAAAAAATACAAAAAAAGCACATAGAAGAAAACCAAGGTATCTTAGTCAACAGCTTACCAACCACCAACCATGTAAGTGAGGCCATTGTACACAATCCGGTCCCTGCTGCTGTCCTAATTGATTGCAACAGGATGAATAAACCCCAGAAGAACCAACAGAAGAATTATCCAACTAAGTCCATCCAAAATTGCTGACCCACAGACAATAATTTTATAAAAGATTGTTGTTTTAAGCACGTAAGTTTCACGGTAATTTGTTACAAAATGAAAATTAATTGAAACAAACCGCAATTATACCATGTGCAAAATATGACATGTATTATTTTATCTAAATCTTAAAATAATTCTGGAAAATAAGTAATATTTTCTCTATTCTTCAGAATAAGATACTGAAGCTCAAGGTATTCACATGATTTTAATAAGCTTTCACAGCTTCCATGGATGAGCGAGAATCTTTTATCCAGCACTATATCTGACAAAAATGCTTGCAAAATCTGAAAATTATGATGACTCCATTTTTCTTTACATAAACGCCATTGGCAATCATGCTTGTGATACATTAATTCTATCATCTTGAATTCTATATTGCTGTATACTACATAGAAAATTTATAGTTTTATTTGCCACTTACCAAACACAAGGGCTAATAAATCTGTGCTTATCTAAAATCCAATTGCATTATATGAGTAAATAACTCAGGCTTTACTTTTGCTTCCAAACACTGAGTTTGAGTTAAATTATGTTTGTGATAGATTCTCTAGAGATAAATGGAGTGAAGTTATATTCCAGTATATATATTTTTTACTATTAAATCTGTGGTAAATAATCTTTGGTTGTTTTAGTACAAATCAACTATTTAGTATTATGTAGGCTGTTTTGTTTTGTTTTGTTATAGCATAAACTAATAACTATTGGCAGGAATTGCAGTACCCTGGAGAAACACAGTGCTCATATAGTCTCTCTAGATTTAACTCTACCTCCTCAACTATTTTTACACATTTTTAAACTTTTATTTTAGGTTCAGGGTACATATGGAGTTTTGTTATAAACGTAAACTGCATGTCATGGGCATTTGGTATACAGGTTATTTTTTCAACCAGGTAATAAGCATGGTAATTTTTCAATGCTTTCCCTCTCTCACCATCCATCCCCAAGAAGGCCCTGGCGTTTGTCGTCTCTTCTTTGAGTTTATGTGTATAGTCAATGTTTAGTTTCCATTTATGAGTGAGAACATGCAGCATTTAGTTTTCTGTTCCTGTATTAGCTTGTTTAAAATAATGGCCTCCAGCTCCATCTGTGTTGCTGCAAAGGACATGATCTTATTCTTATTTATAACTGTATGGTATTCCATGTTGTATATGTACTATACTTTTTTAATCCAGTCTATCATTGATGGGCATTTACATTGATTCTATGTCTTTACTATTGTGAATATTTGACATATTTGACTATTCATTTGACTCAAAATTATTGTAGTGTTTTGAATTTATTTGGTGACAAAAATTCATAATCTATTGAGTGCTCTAGAGTAGTGCAGCTGATAGTTTCAATAATGCTGAGAATAGCAACATACGCCTTCTATTCCCTATTTATTGCAATTCAATCTTCAGTCTTGGTCTCAGACAAAAAAAAATGAGAAAATGATATGATTAATTATTTGCACAGATACTCCTGGGCATATGCTTTAATATCCTGCTCCCATTCTTCACTGAGAAAAAACTTAAGTTACAGCTCAAACAGTGCCTCTCCTGTGATATACAGCCAGCTTCAACCATGTATGTAGCACTATTCTAGGTGCTAAAGACATAAAAGAAAATATGGGGAATAGGTTTCACCACTACAATATTTTATTATCCCATAAACTAAACACTTACTTAACAAAAATAACAAATACAATCGGATGAATGAAACGAAGAAAATAAAATGGAGTTGATGTCACAATGTGCCTGTGTGTGAGAGAGAAATTAGGGGAACGTAATTTAAAAAGTGTAGTCAGAGAATGCTTCGTAGAGGAAATGACTATTGAGCCGAGACATGAATGCCAAGAAAATGAAACTTATTACAAAACCTTGGGCAAAAGGCACAGCAATTTTCAAGATTGAACAGTGAGCATGAGGCTGGGTGTGGTGGCTCAAGCCTATAAGTACAACAATGTTGGAATCAGAGGTGGGAAGATTGCGCAGGAGTTCAAGACCAACCTGGGCAACATAGAAAGACTCCATCTCTACACACACACACACACACACACACACACACATGCATAAAAAATAAAATAACAATTTTTAAAAAGATGGAGAATGGCTTATTCAAGATGTAGGAAAAAAAGCCAATGTGATTAGCAGTAGGTGAGCAAAGGAAATAATATTAAGGGATATAGATAGAAGCATGTACAGAAAATTGGAGTATGGTAAAAGTTTGGATTTTAGCTTATGTGTAATAAATAAATTAATGAGAGGAATAATATTATTTATATTAATATATTATTTCAATGGCTACATGGTAAATGGGGAGCAACAATCAGTTAGGAGGTCATTATAATGGTAAAAACAAGGGATAATAGTGGCTTGGATAGCAGTAAAGGAAGAGAGCAGTCAAGAAACAAATAAGCTTTCATAGATGCACTTGTAAACCTAGATAAAGCAAATACCTGTCTAGAAAAGGACAAATTTATTTTACTGACTGAAGAATAAGTTGAAACCTCTAAGGAATCAGTAATAATTTAAAAAATTGAATTAATTATTTTACAAAAACCCTTTCTCTCTTCCTTCTTACAAAATTGCCAGGTTTAGAATCTTTCAAAAGTTAATTTTGTACATTATTTAGGAGATAGATAAGCCCAAGTTTATCGATAATATTTTAGATAAAAGAAAAATAAGAGATAGACACTTCCCAAGATAGCTAAATAGGAATAGCTCTGGTCTGCAGCCCCTAGTGAGATAAATGCAGCAGGTGAGTGATTTCTGCATTTCCAGCTGAGGTACATGGCTCATCTTGGACTGTTTAGACAGTAGGTGCAGCCCACCAAGGGTGAGCCCAAGCAGGGTGGGGTGTTGCCTCACCTGGGAAGCACATGCCTAGCCAAGAGAAGCCATGAGGGACTGTGCCATGAGGAATGGTGCATCCCAGCCCAGATACTATGCTTTTCCCATGGTCTTCACAACTCACAGACCAGGAGATTCTCTCGGGTACCTACAACACCAGGGCCCTGGGTTTCAAGCACAAAACAGGGCAGCCATTTAGACAGACACTGAGCTAGCTGCAGGAGTTTTGTTTTTTGTTTTTTTCACCAGTCGCAGCTGGAACATCAACAAGACAGAACCATTCAATCCCCTGGAAAGGAGGCTGAAACCAGGGAGCCAAGTGGTCTATCTCAGTGAATCCCACTCCGACAGAGACAAGCAAGCGAAGATCCACTGGCTTGAAATTCTAACAGCTAGCACAGCAGTCTGAAGTCGATGTGGGGTGCTCGAGCTTGGTGAGGGGAGGGGTGCCATACTGAGACTTGAGTAGGCAGTTTTATCTTCACAGTGTAAACAAAGCTGCCAGGAAATTCTAACTGGGCAAAGCCCACCACAGCTCAGCAAAGCTGCTGTAGTCACACTGCCTCTCTAGATTCCCCTTCTTTGAGCAGGGCATCTCTGAAAGAAAAGCAGCAGCCCCAGTCAGGGAAAACTCCCGTCTCCCTGGGACAGAGCACCTGGGGGAAGGGGTGGCTGTGGGTGCAACTTCAGCAGACTTAAACATTCCTGCCTGCTGACTCTGAAGAGAGTAGCAGATCTCCCAGCACAGCACTCAAGCTCTGCTAAGGGACAGACTGCCTCATCAAGTGGATCCCTGATCTCCATGCCTCCTGACGGGGAAAAGCCTTCCAGCAAAGGTCGACGGACACCTTATACAGGAGAGCTACTGCTGGTATCCAGTGGGTGCCCCTCTGGGATAAAGCTTCCAGAGGAAGAAACAGGCAGCAATCTTTGTTGTTCTGCAGCCTTTGCTGACAATACCCAGGGAAACAGGGTCTGGAGTGGATCTCCAGCAAACTCCAGCAGACTTGCAGCAGAGGAGCCTGATTATTAGAAGGAAAACTAACAAACAGAAAGGAATAGCATCAACATCAACACAAAGGACGTCCACACAAAATCCCATCTGAAGGTCACCAACATAAAAGACAAAGGTAGATAAATCCACAAAGATGAGAAAAAAATGAGTGTAAAAAAGGCTGAAAATTCCAAAAACCAGAATGCCTCTTCTCCTCCAAAAGATCACAACTCCTTGTCAGCAAGGGAACAAAACCAGATGGAGAATGAGTTTGATGAACTTATACAAGTAGGCTTCAGAAGGTGTGTAATAACAGACTCCTCTGAGCTAAAGCAGCATATACTAACCCAATGCAAGGAAGCCAAGACCCTTGAAAAAAGGTTAGAGGAATTGCTAACTAGAGTAATCAATTTAGAGAAGAACATAAATGATGGATGGAGCTGAAAAACATGGCATGAGAACTTCGTGAAGCACACGCAGGTATTAATAGCCGAGTCAATCATTCTGCTATAAAGATACATGCACATGCATGTTTATTGCAGCACTATTCACAACAGCAAAGTTTTGGAACCAACCCAAATGCCCATCAACGATAGACTGGATGAAGAAAACGTGGCACATATATACCATGGAACTCTATGCAGCCATAAAAAAGAATGAGTTCATGTTTTTGCAGGGACCTGGATGAAGCTGGAAACCATCATTCTCAGCAAACTAACATAGGAACAGAAAACCAAACATCACATGTTCTCACTCATAAGTAGGAGTTGTTGAACAATGACAACACATGGACACAGGGAGAACACCACACATCGGGGCCTGTCAGTGGTTGGGGGCTGGGGAGTGATACCATTAGGAGAAACACCTAATGTAGATGATAGGTTGATGGGTGCAGCAAACCACCCCGGCACGTGTATACCTATGCAAGAAACCTGCACAAGTATCCCAGAAGTTAAAGCATAATAAAAAGAAAAAAAAATGCCGGTTGTGGTAGCTCACTCCTGTAATCCCAGCACTTTTGGAGGCTGAGGCAGGCAGATCACAAGGTCAAAAACTTGAGACCAGCTTGGCCAACATAGTGAAATCCTATCTCTACTAAAAATACAAAAATTAGCTAGGTGTGGTGACACACACCTGTAGTCCCAACTACTTGGGAGGCTGATGCGGGAAAACCACTTCAATCCAGGAGGCAGAGTTTGCAGTTAGCCGAGATCACGCCATTACACTCCAGCGTGGGTAACAGAGTGAAACTCCATCTCAAAAAAATAAATAAATAAATAAGAAAAAAGAAAAGAAAAGAAAGAAAAAAATAATGCAATATACCCCAAACCATGTAACTGCACATTTTAAATGGTAAATTCTATGGCATGGAAATTATATCTCAATAAAGTGGTTAATAAAAAAGAAAAAAAATCAAAGAAAACCTACCTAACTCACTCCAAGAGACAAGTATAACTTACACATGACAATAAGATATGTATAGTATGAGAAAAGATAACTCACGTCCAAAATCACTTATTAATATAGATATAAATATTCTAAATGAAATGCTAGAAAACAAAAGCTAGCACTTTAAAAACTTAAGAAACTGTTATCAGTAAAATTCACCATATAAAACAATGGACATTGAAAACGTGATTCTAAGAATAATACCTATGAGTAAGAAGCAAAAAAACAGCAAAACACTTCTGAAAATAAGTAAAAAGAGGACTTACTCTGTCAACTCTCACACTACGTAGATTGACAAATAAGAAGTCCAAAACCTGGCATTAAGATACCATATGATATATACAGAAAAGTAGCATTTCTACATATTTAAAAGTACCCATAATATATAAATTTCATGATTGCATGTAGTGTATAAAGGTTTATAAAACCAATTGAAAATATTTATACTGTTTTTGATTTCTTCTGAGAAAGAGTGGAAGAGAGTTACAAAGACAAGAACTAAAACTCTTTAAAGATATGTAAGTCATCAACATGGTTGAGTGTGGTGGCTCATGCCTGTCATTCCAGGACTTTGGGAGGCCAAGGTCGGCAGATCTTTTAAAACCAGGAGTTTGAGACCAGCCTAGGCAACATGGCTAGACCCCATTTCTACAAAAAATACAAAATTAGCTGGGTGTGGTGACACATGTCTGCAGTCCCAGCACCTCAGGAGGTTTAGAGGTGGTAGGACTGCTTGAGCCAGGGAGGTTGAGGCTGTAGTAAGTGGTGATAATGCCACTGCCCTCTGGCCTGAGTGACAGAAAGAGACCTTGTCTCCAAAAAACAAAAAGAATGTATGAAAAAAGACTTCAACATTATCTTATGTTTTATTTAAAAAGCTTAATAAGGCAATCATAAAATATTGATGATAGATAGAATGGATTTGGTATCTATTCATTTCTTTATTCAATAAATATATACTAAATAATTATTTTTGTGCCAGACATAGTTATAGTTGCTGGGAATATAATAGCGACCAAAGCAGATACATATCCGTTTCATTACATAGCTTACATTCTAATGAGAAGAGACAAAATATAAGCAAATAAGTAAAATGCATAGCATGTCAGGTGGTGATAAGTACTTCGGAGGAAAAATAGGGCAGGGAATATGATATGAATTTCTAAGCAGTATCAAAAAAAAAAAGGCAAATCTGTATTTATTCCAGGAGATACTTTATTGGAAAAGGTTATTGTAATAAGAAAAGGTAGACTATTACTGGCAAACCGATTGCAACAGCACATCAAAAAGCTTATCCACCATGATCAAGTAGGATTCATCCCGGGGATGCAAGACTTGTTCAACATACGCAAGTCTATAAACGTAATTCGCCACATAAACAGAACCAAAGACAAAAACCACATGATTATCTCAATTGATGCAGAGAAGGACTTTGACAATATTCAACAGCACTTTATGCTAAAAACCCTCAATAAACTAGGTATTGACGGAACATATTTCAAAATAAAAAAAGCTATTTATGACAAACCAACAGCCAATATCATACTGGATGGGCAAAAGCTGGAAGCATTCCCTTTGAAATCTGGCACTAGACGAGGATGCCCTCTCTCACCACTCCTATTCAATATAGTACTGGAAGTTCTAGCCAGAGCAATCAGGCAAGAAAAAGAAATAAAGGGTATTCAATTAGGAAAGGAGGAAGTCAAATTGTCTCTATTTGCAGACTACATGATTGTATATCTAGAAGACCCCATCATCTCAGCCCCAAATCTCCTTAAACTGATAAGCAACTTTAGCAAAGTCTCAGGACACAAAATCAATGTGCAAAAATCACAAGCATTCCTATACACCAATAACAGACTTAAAGAGAGCCAAATCAAGAATGAACTGTCATTCACAATTGCTACAAAGAGAATAAAATACCTAGGAATACAACTAACAAGGAACGTAAAGGACCTCTTCAAGGAGAACTACAAACCACTGCTCAATGAAATAAGAGAGGACACAAACAGATGGAGAAACATTCCATGTTCATGGTTAGGAAGAATCAATATTGTGAAAATGGCCATACAGCCCAAAGTAATTTACAGATTCAACGCTATCCCCATCAAGCTACCAATGACCTTCTTCACAGAACTGGAAAAAACCACCTTAAACTTCATATGGAACCAAAAGTGAGCCTGCATAGCCAAGTCAATTCTAAGCAAAAAGAACAAAGCAGGAGTCATTACACTACCAGACTTCAAGCTATACTAAAAGGCTAAAGTAATCAAAACAGCATGGTACTGGTACCAAAACAGAGATATACACCAACGAAACAGAACAGAGGCCTCAGAGGCAACACCACACATCTACAACCATCCGATCTTTGACAAACCTGACAAAAAGAAGCAATGGAGAAAGGAGTCCCTATTTAATAAATGGTGTTGGGAAAACTGGCAAGCCATGTGCAGAAAGCAGAAAGTGGACCCCTTCCTGACACTTTACACTAAAATTAACTCCAGATGGATTAAAGACTTAAACATAAGGCCTAACACCATAAAAATCCTAGAAGAAAACCTAGGCAAAACCATTCAGAACATAGGCGTAGGCAAGGACTTCATAACCAAAACACCAAAAGCATTGGCAACGAAAGCCAAAATAGACAAATGGGACCTAACCAAACTCCACAGCTTCTGCACGGCAAAAGAAACAGTCATTAGAGTGAATCGGCAACCAACAGAATGGGAAAAAAAATTTGCAATCTACCCATGTGACAAAGGGCTGATACCCAGAATCTACAAAGAACTAAAACAGATTTACAAGAAAAAACAAGCCCATTCGAAAGTGGGTGAAGGATATGAACAGACACTTTACAAAAGAAGACATACATGAGGCCAACAAACATATGAAAAAATGGGCCGGGCGCAGTGGCTCACGCCTGTAATCCCAGCACTTTGGGAGGCTGAGGCAGGTGGATCACGAGGTCAAGAGATCGAGATCATCCTGGTCAACATGGTGAAACCCCGTCTCTACTAAAAATACAAAAAAAATTAGCTGGGCACGGTGGCACGTGCCTGTAATCCCAGCTACTCGAGAGACTGAGGCAGGAGAATTGCCTGAACCCAGGAGGCGGAGGTTGCGGTGAGCCGAGATCGCGCCATTGCACTCCAGCCTGGGTAACAAGAGCGAAACTCTGTCTCAAAAAAAAAAAAAAAAAAAAAAAAAAAAGCTCATCATCACTGGTCATTAGAGAAATGCAAATCAAAACTACATTGAGATACCATCTCATGCCAGTTAGAATGGCGATCATTAAAAATTCTGGAGACAACAGATGCTGGAGAGGATGTGGAGAAATAGGAACACTTTTACACTGTTGGTGGGAGTGTAAATTAGTTCAACCATTGTGGAAGACAGTGTGGCAATTCCTCAAGGACCTAGAAACAGAAATTCCATTTGACCCAGCAATCCCATTACTAGGTATATATCCAAAGGATTATAAATCGTTCTACTATAAGGACACATGCAAACGAATGTTCATTGCAGCACAGTTTACAATAGCAAAGACTTGGAACCAACCCAAATGCCCATCGATGATAGACTGGACAGGGAAAATGTGGCACATATACACTATGGAATATTATGCAGCCATCAAAACCGATGAGTTCATGTCCTTTGTAGGGACATGGATGAACCTGGAAACCATCATTCTCAGCAAACTGACACAAGAGCAGAAAATTAAACATCGCATGTTCTCACTCATAGGCGGGTGTTGAACAATGAGAACACATGGACACAGGGAGGGGAGCATCACACACTGGGGTCTGTCAGGGGTAAATAGGGGAGGGACGTGTGGGGAGTTGGGGAGAGATAGCATGGGGAGAAATGCCAGATATAGTTGATGGGGAGGAAGGGAGCAAACCACACTGCCACGTGTGTACCTATGCAACAATCTTGCATGTTCTTCACATGTACCCCAAAACCTAAAATGCAATAAAAAATAAAATTAAATTAAAAAAAGAGAAAAGGTAGACTATTACAAGTGGGGAAAAAAGAGCTTTTTTTGTCCGTAGGCATGGTAAGCATTTCAAAGATTAGGTAAAAAAACGGGGGGGGGGGTGTGCTTTTCTTTTATAAGGATGAGTAAACAAGGCTAGAAAAACCTGGGTGTGAGGCTGTGGGTGGTGTGATGGATCAGAAAATGTTTTTATTTGGTAGATAGGCTATTCTTGGGAGAGGAAGTTAAGAAGAGTTGTCAGCTAGCTCAAGCTGTGGAGAGGTAAAAGTTCAGAGGCCTGTAGGAAGGAGAGAAACTTAGCTAAAGTTTGCTCAAATCAGGTGTTGTGTTTGGATTAGTCAGTGAGTACAAACAGACCAGCTAATCATTTATAAGGCAAGGAATGAAAACTTACTGATCCTGTCTAGGTAAACAAGAGGGAAATCATTGAGTCTTATCTCAGTCACACGGTGAGGGGTAGTTTTTTGTACTCTGTTGTTTTCAGGTACATGAAAGCATGGGAAGTAATTTTTAACTGCTATCCAGCATCTCAGAGCTCCTGTAAAGTTCAATATTGTCATAAGAGGTTGCTATTTTAAAGAGAGTTGTCAGTGATGGTCACAGTGAAAAGGTTACATCTGAGCAGAGACCTAAAGGCCTAACGGATCTAACAGAGGGTACTTCAAACAAAAGAAATGACAATTTAAAAGCTAGAAAATCTGTGAGCCTCACATGTTGATAAAACAGAAAGGAGTTCAGTGTGGCTGGAAAGGAAGAACAAAGAGGGCAGTAACTGACAATGAGGTCAAAGAGAAAACAGGGCCTGATTGTAAAGGGTCCTGTAGTCCATTGTGAAAACTTTCACCTGGAGTGAGATGGGAAAATCCTGAAGGCATAACATTTTTGACCTGTGTTTTAATAGCATCTGGCTGCCCTATTGAGAAATTCATTACAGGAATACATCTGTCAGTAAATGAGAAGAGACTGAAATCATTGTGCATGTGGGCTGGTAAAATAAGGGGTTCATACATGGAAACAGGAGGACAGGCAGAACATGTATAAGGCATGATACAGATAGAGAGGTGGATGTGGTGAAATAAGCCTATGGAATTACTCTATCAATCAATTTCATTATCCCAATGAATTAAGGAACAAAATTATCAGCTGAAAGAGTGAATTAAAGAGTGATAGCAGAAAAACAAAGTATGAGATATTTAAATGTATAGTAAAATAATGAACTAGGAAAATATTATGTTTAGCAGGTAGAATTAAGGACTCACTTGAGGTTAGTGATCATGAATTCCAAATGAGAATAGGGAGCATACTTGTGGAAGCTTTATCTAAGTTCAACTGCATAGGTACAAGTGAAAAATATGAAAGGGTTTATTTTAATCAGAATTTGGATTTTGCCAGGAGAGTAAAATTAAGTGGGAAAGGGTTAAAATAATTGAGGGTATTTGCAAAGGAGTTATAATGATGAGCTATGGTATTAAAGCTAGGTAAGAAAGAAATGAAGGGAATAAAGTTGGTGAGGGGAAATTAAACATGTTAAATTATTGAATTGGAGATTTCAATGCAATATAAGAGTTTCTGGAGTTGAAGAACTAGAAAACGTGAACTAAAAGTTTAAGGTGGGTAGTCAAGAGAGCAGGATGTATGATATTTAAGGACTCAAGGATTTGCACTTATTTAATGGCAAGTTCTAGGGTATGGCTATGGGGGGTGTTGTTTGGCTAAGGGAGATCGGAAATTACCATGGAAGGGGAGGAGGCCAAGGGACTAAGTGATTGAGATTTTGGAAAGATGACATAGTGTATATTGAAATAACAAATAATTATGACAAGAGACGGTGTGTTTGAAAAGGTGACAGTAATCCAAGATTTAAAATCTTTGGGAATGAGAGTAGAGACAGTCCTGTGGTCTACAAATGACTTCAACACTAACTGGTGCTTAATGATATTATTTTATAACATAAAAACAAATTATATGTATATGTGTGTATGTATATATATATTTATATATATACATACACACACACACAAACATACACATGTAAACATACATACACAGATTTATACACATTAGGGAGAAGAGAAGAAAGAACAAGGATGACATCACCTCCACCTCCAGGGCCTCTGTAATTATCTATAAATTTATTAAAAATAAGTAAACATTTTTCCCAAGATGGAAGATTGAAGGCAGTGTTCGCATGCTTCTCCCACTTGGAAAGACAAAATAGTGTATGGATATTCACACTGTGAACTATTTTTTTTCCAAGAAGCAATGCAGGAACTTAACAGGAAAACTGAAATCCACAGATTCTTTGAAAGAAGCAGCAGGCTTCAGCCTGCACTGTGAACCAGGCAAAAAACTGTTAAGTCCTCAGAGTGTGAGACGGGGAGAAACTGCCTGTAGGATAGACAAACCTTCAGGGTAAACTGGAAATCCAGGCCACAGGGGAAGGTCTTAATCCTACCCAGCACTGGAACTGATTTAGGGAGAAGTGAGGAATATAAAAGTAGGAATGGCAGTGGGAGGAGCCTTGCATGTGTTCCCAGTCTCCTGAATGGACTGAGAGAAGCCATTCCTTATTCTGCCCCAATTAGCAATGAAACTGGAAACATTACAACCTACACCACAGAAACACAAAATATCATCTGAGACTGCTATGAACACCTCTATGCACATAAACTGGAAAACCTAGAGGTAATGGATAAATTCCTGGAAACATACAACCCTCTTAGATTAAATCAGGAAGAAATAGAAACCCTGAACACACCAAAAACAAGCAGTGGCATTGAATCGGTAATAAAAATAAATATGCCAAAATATAATCATCCAGAGCCAGATGAATTCACAGCTGAATACTTCCAGACATTCAAAGAAGAATTAGCACCAATCCTACTAAAACTATTCCAAAAGATTGAGAAAGAGGGAATCCTTCTTGAGTCATTCTATGAAGCCAGAATTACCCTGATACCAAAACTGGGAAAGAACCTAACAACACAAAGAAATACAGACCAATATTCCCAATGAACATAGATGCAAAAATACTCAAAATTATTAACTAACCAAATCCAATAGCACATAGAAAAGATAATACACAATGGTCAACTGGATTTCATCCCAGAGGTGCAGGGATGGTTTAACAATAAATGTTACGTCAATATATGTGATACATCACGTAAACAACTAAAAACAAAATTTTATGGTCATTGTATCAATCCATTCTTGCACTATGATAAAGAAATATCTGAGACTGCGTAATTTATTTTTAAAAAAGGAGTTTTAATTGGTTCACAGTTTCACAACAGCCTATATAGAAGGTGTTTTACTGGCATCTGCTCAGCTTCTAGGGAGAACTCAGAAAACTTTCAGCCATGGCAGAAGGCAAAAAGATAGCCAGCATATCTTTCATGGCTGAAGGAGAAGGAAGAGAGAGAGAGAGGGGAGGTGGCACATACTTTTAAGCAACCAGATCTCTCTAGAACTTTATAAAGGGAACAGCACCAAAAGAATGGTTCTAAATCCTTCGTGAGGGCTCCACCCCCATGATCCAATCACCTCCCACAAAGCCACACCTCCAACATTAGGGATTTCAATTGAAGATGAGATTTGGGCAGGGACACAGATCCAAACTATACCAATTATCTCAATAGATGGAGAAAAATATTCACAAAAACCCAACATCCCTTTATTGATAAAAACCATCAATAAAATAGGAATAAAAGAGACTTACCTCAAATTAATAAAAGCCATGTATAACAAACCCACAGCCAACATAATACTAAATGGGGAAAAGCTGAAAGCATTTCCCTGGAGAACTAGAACAAAATAAGTATGCCCCCTTACACCATTTGTATGCAACGTAGTACTGGAAGTCCTAACAAGAGCAATTAAGCAAGAAAAAAAAAATAAAGGGAATCCAAATTGGAAAAGAGGAAGTCAAATTATCACTGTTCATTGATAATCTGATTGCATACCTAGAGAACCCTGAAGACGCCCCAAAAAGGACTTCTTGATTTGATCAATGAATTCAGTGAAGTCTCAGGTTACAATGTCAATGTACATAAACCAGTATCACTGCTATACACCAACAATGATCAAGCTAAGAATCAAATCAATAACTCAATTCCTATTATAACAACTGCAAAAAAAAAAAATACCTAGGAATATACTTAACCAGGGAGGTGAAAGATCTCTACATGGAGAACTGCAGGACATTGGCTGAAAGAAATAATAGATAACACAAACAAATGGAAACACAACCCATGCTCATGGATTGGAAGGATCAATATTTTGAAAATGACCATACTTCCCAAAGCAGTCCACAGATTCAATGCAATTCCCATCAAAATATTAACATTATTTTTCACAGAATTAGAAAAATAAAATTTGTGTAGAACCAAAAAAAAAAAAAAAAAAAAAAAAACCAAAGAGTCCTCATAGTCAAAGTTATCTTAAGCAAATAGAACAAATCTGGTGGCATCACATTTCCTGACTTCAAGGTATAATACAAAACTGTAGTTACCAAAATATCATGATACTGATATAACAGTATAACACAGATCATTGAAACAAAATAGAGAACCCCAAAATAAAGCCAAATACTTAAAACCAACTGATTTTTAATAAAGCATACAAAATCATAAATTGGGGAAAGGATACCCTATTTAATAAATGGTGCTTGAAAAACTGCCTAGCCATATGTAGAAGAATGAAATCGGATCACTATCTGTCATCTTATACAAAAATCCATTCAAGATGGATTGAAGATTTAAATCTAAGACACAAAACTGTAAAAAATTTTTCCATTATATCCTCAGAAAAACTCTTCTGGACATTGTCCTAAGCAAAGAAATCATGATTAAAACCCAAAAGCAAATGCAACAAAAATAAAAAAAAATAAATAGGACATGATTAAATAAAAAAGCTTTTGGATAGCAAAAGAAATAATCATCAGAGTAAACACACAAAACACAAAACAGGAGAAAATATTTGCAAATTATGCATCTGGCAAGCTACTATATATATTTCTTATATATATACGGTATATATATACCGTATATATATAAAGTGTATATATATATATACAGCGTATATATATATATACAGCATATATATAAATATATATACAGTGCATATATAAATATATATACACACTGTGTATATATATGTGTGTATATATAAATATACATATATACACTGTATATATAAATATTTATATATATTTATATATTTAAATATAAATATATATACATATATAAATATATACAGTGTGTATATATATAAATATACACTTTATACATATTTATATATACACTTTATATATGTTTATATGGTGTATATATATTTATATATATAAATATATATATTTTTGTATATATATTTGGTATATATATTATTTGGTATTTTATATAAGTATATATATACTTATATATATAGTGTATATATATTTATATATACACTGTATGTATATAAGGAATATATATATAAAGTGTATATATACACTATATATATAAATTTATATATATACACACTTTATATATATAAATATGTACACCTTATATATATTTATATATATACACATTTTATATATATATGTATATATACACATATTGTGTATATTGTATATATATACACTTTATAAATAAACATTTAAAAAATTATTTATAAAGTGTGTATATATACACTTTATAAATTTATTTATAAATTTATAATTTAAAAATAATGTTTAAATAATATTTATTTATAAAGTGTGTATATATATATTCCTTATATATATAAAGTATATATATATAAAGTGTGTGTGTGTATATATACACACATGTACACATATGTTACTCCCGTCCAATTCACAATTGCAAAGATATGGAACCAACTTAACTGCCCATTGACCAACGAGTGGATTAAAAAAATGTGGTGTATGTACACCATGGAATATTTCTTGCCATAAAAAGTCACAAAATAATGTCTTTTGCAGCAACTTAAATAAAGCTAGAGGCCATTACCCTAAGTAATATAACTCAGAAATAGCAAACCAAACACCGTAAGTTCTCACTTATAAGTGATATCTAAGCTATGAATATGTAAAGGCATGTAGAGTGAAATAATGGATTTGGAGACACAGAAGGGAAAGGGCTGGAAGGGGGTTTGGGATAAAATTCTACATACCAGGTACAATGTACACTATTCTGGTGATGAGGACACTAAAATCTCAGAATTCTCCACTACATAATTTATCCATGTAAACAAAAATAACTTGCACCTTGAACGCTATTGAAATTAAAAATTAAATAAAACTTAATTAATTATAATAAGTAAACCATAAAGACAACAAATTAATCTTCAGTAATCATGTAGAACAAAAAATAGAAAATACAAATAGAAGAACCCACACATAATATCAATCATTTGTTTTTCTGAAAAAAGGGGTGAGATAGGTATATTAGTTGGAGTTCTCCATATAGATATAGATATATGAGAGGAGATTTATTAGAGTAATTGGCTTACATTATTATGGAGGCAGAGTGGTCCCACAATAAGCCATCTACAAGATGGAGACCTAGGGATGCCAGTTGCATGGCTCAGTCCTAGTCCACAGGCCTCAGAACCAGAGAAGTCAGTGTTGCAAGTCTCAGTTCAGGGACTGAGAACCTAAGTGTTAGGGGGTGCTGCTGTAAGATCTAGTGTCCAAAGGCCAGGGACCCTGGAATTCTGATATCCAAGGGCAAAAGAATAAGTGTCCCAGCTCCAGATGAGAGAGAGAAGAAATCACCTTTTCTCTACCCTTTTAAATTCTCTCAGGCCTCCAGCAGATTGGGTGATGCCAGCCCACATTGAAGGCAGACATACACCAGCTAGTCTACTCATACTCACAAGATAATCTCATCTGGAAACACCCTCACAGAAATACCTAAAATAATGCTTTATTGCTTCTCTAGTTATCCCTTAATTCAGTTTGCACCTAAAATTAATCATCACAATATGTAAAATCAATAGTTAATTCTATAGGGTATAAAAGACTGGGAGGGGAAAAGAAATGTAACACAAAAAAATAAGGAGTGAGAATGAGGAAAGCCTGGGTAAAGTGGGGGCAATTCTATGAAAATATAAATCACTAGAATGACCTCAGAATGGGTAGAATATTTAAATATGCCAACAACTATAAAAAAACTTTCTCAAATTTTCACTGTGCAATCCCAATAAAGCATAACATGTTTATATTGCTCCACAGCTAACTTCAATGCCATTCAAATTTCTTCATGGCCATAAATACAACAATAAAGTTTGAAAATTATGTTTTTCTGCATATAGCATAATTTTATACCAAGCCTCCAAAATGACATAATCATAAAAAAGACCATATTTATGAATAACAAGTTAAATTCCTAAGTGTGTACAAATAGGATCTAGCCGCACATGAGTAGTAACAGCATAACAGCTAACATTTCCTGAGTGCGTACAATCTGCCAAGCACTTTTCAGGGAGCTTTATATGTGTTTACATATTTAATTATTACAACAGTTCTGCAAAGTAGATATCATAATCATCTCCATTTAATGCATAACAAACTGAAGAAGAGAGATAAGGTTAAACAAGTAGATTTTAACTGACAGAACTAGCACTCAAATCCAGGCATTAGTTCTAGAGTTCAAACTCTTAACCATTGCACTACGCTGTTTTCTGAGAGAATAACTTGCAGTGAACAAATCTGGATCATGCAAGGATGTGAAAAACATACAATATTATGAAATATCTAAATATTATTTCTATTATTTCAGTAGATAAAAAGAGGAAAATCTCATCTCAACTTTATAGGTGCTTAAATGTTTAATGAAAAAAATTCAAAAATACATCACTAAATATATTTTAGACTTAGAAAAATGGGATAAATGGATACTTCCTCAAAATGATTTTACTCTTTCCCCTTACCAAGTCAAAAGGCAAGCTTAACTGAGAAATTCAAAGAGAAAGATGGTAGAATAGAATTTTCTAGTGCTCATCATTTCCCAGAAACATCAATTTGGACAATTGTCTATGCATGAAAATACACAAGAGCTAAGTAAACCAGTTGAGAAATGTTAGCACCTGGATATAACATAGAAATAAAAAAGACACATTAAAGAGGGGTAGTAAAGACAGTTTCACATTGCCTGTGTCACACCTACCCCAAACCCAGATAGCACAGTGTGGAAAAAGATGTCTTCTGTAAAAGGAAGGAGAGGAAAGTGAGCACCAGAATTTGCCTTGGACCCCAGCACCTAACCCACTCCAGCAAAATCTAGCACCAGGTAGGTCCATTTGGCCCCAGGTTCCAGGCCAGTCCCACTGCCAGGCATGACCCAGTAGACCCTGACTCCAGGCCTGGCCCATTGCTAGGCTAGCCTCAGGTACCAGACTGGCTCTCATGGCCTCATGATTTAGGCTTGCCTCAGCACCAGGCTAGCACCTGCAGACTCCAAGTTCAGGCCATCATACACGGCCCCAGAGCTAGGGTGACCTCAATGGTCCCAGATTCCATTAAGCACACCAGCAAAGGAAGAATACCCACCATCCCACCATTAATTTGGCTATTTAATTTTGCTATGAATATAGTAGCCAATTCAATAAGACACAGGAATGCGAAACAAGGGAAATAAGCATATTATTCATTTATAGTAATATGATACACATAAAATACACAAAAGAATCAAGGAAAGTGATTAGAAACTTTCAATTTTAAAATAACAGAATAAATGGAATTATTTTCTCATTGTCTTTCAGGTATTCTACCCTTAACAGCAATAAACATAATTTTTAAAAAATAACACAAGCTGGGCACAGTGGCTCACGCCTGTAATCCCAGCACTTTGGGAGGCTGAGGTGGGCAGATCAGGAAGTCAGCTGTTTGGGACCAGCCCGGCCAATATAGTGAAAACCCGTCTCTACTAAACATACAAAAAATTAACCAGGCATGGTGGCGGGAGCCTGTAAGCCTAGCTTCTCAGGAGTCTGAGGCAGGAAAATCACTAGAACCCAGGAGGTGGAGGTCGAAATGAGCCAAGATCGTGTCATTGCACTCCAATCCTGGGCGACAGCGTGAGACTCCATCTAAAAAAAAAATAACAAATTATCTTCAATAAAATTTGGAGATATCCATAATCCCAATGAATATATTTGAGAAAAAGCTTCCAAATGGAGTGAAAGTCAAACAGATATGAAAAAATACTGAGGTAAGACTTTCATGACTAATCTCATTCCAGTGGTTGAGCACAATTCTAAGTGTCCAACACGGAAGAGAACAGCAACAATTGGTTCATAACGGGAATAAATAACAAATAAACAATCTGACAGAGGAAGTTTTTCCGAACCTAACTTGACACCAAATTTGAGAAGTAAGGAGAGTGGGCCTGCATAAAGAAACCACTGGCAAGCTGTTGGTAATAATAATGCAAGACGGAGGAGAGAAACATCACATGGGTGATTCTACATTGTTGATATGAGGTCTACTGGGAGAAGAGAAGACCTAAGAACTGTCTCATGAAATAGAACTCTAAATGATAGCAGAATTCTTACTTGCTAGCCTGTAAGATGGTCTTGGCCCCTTCTTCACTTCAACTTCCTTCGAATAGCAAGTCCAGGAATAATTTACACAAAGATAAGTAAATTTATTATGCATATATGTGTATGTTTGGGTGTGTGCATGTGTATGTATATGTGTGGGTGTGTGTCTGTGTATACATATATGATGTCTAAACAGAAAAATAAATAAACCTACGTATCCTTTTACCAAGCAATTTATCTTTTAGGTAATTGCCTTACAATTATAGCCCCATAGCTGCACAATACTATATGGACAAGTATTTCCAGAGCAGAAAATGACTTTCATGACCATACTTTGGGCGATGATTAAATTAATTATGGTATATAAATGTTGTAATGGAATGAGAAAGTACCACATGCACACATAGAGAAAAATATCAGAGTGACAAATACTGTGCTGTGCCCTGATAAGAAACTGATCAAAACGTTTGCCTTCGGAGAGGAGAAACAAGGGTCTAGGGGTCAAGGGTATGGTCACTTATATTACCCATAGACAGTTTTGTAACATCGAAACTGTGCCATTTGCACGTGTTTCATATTTTTAAAATATACATATACTTAAAACTAATGGGAAGATTATAGAAAGATTCCATAACATGGCTCATTAAGAAAACAATATATTAAAAAAAACTTTTCAAAATATAAAAAACTTAGAAATCAAAGAAAGGTACCCATTTAAAATAGTCATATGAAATATTAAACAAAAATATTCAGTACTTATGTGAAGAAATCTTTAAGATACTATGAAAAGTTTTCAGAAAAATCTAGATATACATTGTAATATCTTAAAATTGGACAGTAAAATACTATATTATAAAGACGGGTCCTAAGTTCACATTAACAAAATAAACCTTTAAGAATGCCAGCCAAATTCTGAAAGACAATGAGGAAGCACTAGCCCTTTCAAAATTTAAAACACTACAAAGATACAATTATTAAAACTAGTAAGAACTGTTACGGTATTAGAATGACAGAGCGATGGAATGGGATAGATCCAAAAAGAGGTCTAACTAAAAGTGTCAATTATTACATATTAAATATAATATTTGAAATGTGTGGAGTTTATTCATTAAATGGTGTTGAGACAATTGGCTAGTCACCTATATATAAAGCTGTTTCCCTACTTGTTATAACAAAATTTCAGATGAATCAACTGTTTAGAAATAAAAATCAAAACCATAATGTACCAGGAAAAGTGTGAAAATTATTCGAATAATGTTAGCATGGTTCTTTCATGCATAACAAATACTAGAGAAGCCATGAAAAAAATGCAAATTTAAGTATATATAACTTTATTCACTTGCATAGCGGAATAATTCACTTGCATATCAAAATGTTATTAAGAAAAACATCACTTAACAAATTGAGGAAATATTTACAGCACATCTGTTAAAGGATTTCTTTAGATATAGCATTCAGTTCTTCAGCCTATTTTTTAATTGGGCTATTCGTATTTTCTTTTTTGTTTTATTTTTGTTTTTCTTTATTGTTGCTATTGAGTTGTAGGAGTTTCTCATGTATTTTATTAATTAATCTCCTATCTGATATTTCTTCTCATTCTGTAGATTGCTTTTTTGTTCTATTGATTGCTTTCTTTGCTATGCAAAAACGTTTTTGTTGGATGCACTCCCACTTGTCTGTTTTTGCTTTTGTTATCTATGCTTTTGGTGTCGTACTCATGAAATCACTGATGAGACCTATATGATCAATATTTTCTCTCAAGTGTTTTTCTAAGAGATTCACAGACAAGATCTGGAAACAAACTAAACACCCATCAATAGGTGGATGGACAAAGAAAATATGATATATGCACCTGATGTAACATCATTCAGGTTTTAAGAAGAGGAAAATCTACAATATATGACAACATGAATGCACCTAGAGGACATTATGTTAAGTAAAGTAAGACAGTCACAGAAAGAAAAATAATACAGGATTCCACTTATATGATGTATCTAAAATTGTCAAGCTCAAAAAAACAGAGAGCAGAATAGTGGCTATCAAGGACTGTGGGGGAGGGGAAAATGGGGATTTTCTTTTATCAACTGGCACAATACTTCAATTATGCAAGATCAATAAGTGGTAGAGATCTGCTGTACAACACTAAACATATAGTTACCAATACCATATTTTACAATATAATTTTTTTTATTATACTTTAAGTTCTGAGTACATGTGCAGATCCTACAGTATTGTTACATAAGAATACACATGCCCTGGTGGTTTGCTACCTCCATCCTCCCGTCATCAACATTAGATATTTCTCCTAATGTTATCCCTCACCAAGCTCCCCAACTTCTGCTATTGCTCCCCTAGCCCCACACCCCTCAACAGACCCCAGTATGTAATGTTCCCCTCCCTGTGTCCATGTGTTCTCATTGTTCAACATCCACTTATGAGTGAAAACGTGGTATTTGGTTTTCTGTTCTTGTGTCAGTTTGCTGAGAATGATGATTTCCAGCTTCATCCATGTCCCTGCAAAGGACATGAACTCATCCTCTGTTATGATTGCATAGTATTCCATGGTGTATATGTGCCACATTTTCTTTATCCAGTCTATCCTTGATGGGCATTTGGGTTGGTTCAAAGTCCTTGCTATTGTAAACAGTGTCACAATGAACATACCTGTGCATGTGTCTTTATAATAGAATGATTTATAATCCTTTGGATATATACTCAGCAATGGGATTGCTGGGTCAAATGGTATTTCTATGTCTAGATCCTTGAGAAATCGCCACACTGTCTTCCACAATGGTTGAACTAATTTACACTGTCACCAACAGTGTAAAACTGTTCCTATTTCTCCACATCCTCTCCAGCATCTGTTGTCTCCAGATTTTGTAATGATTGCCATTCTAACTGGCATGAGGTGGTATCTCAATGTGGTTTTGATTTGCATTTCTCTAATGACCAGTGATGATGATATTTTTTAATATGTTTTTTGGCCACATAAATATCTTCTTTTGAAAAGTGCCTATTCATATCCCTCATCCACTTTTTGATGCGCTTGTTTTTTTCTTGTAAATTTGTTTTAGTTTTTGTAGATTCTGGAAATTACTCTTTGTCAGATGGGTAGCTTGTAAAAAATTTTTCTCACTCTTTTGGTTGCCAGTTCACTCTAATGATTGTTTATTTTGCTGTACAGAAGCTCTGGTGTTTAATTAGATCCCATTTGTCTATTTTGTCTTTTGTTGCCATTGCTTTTGGTGTTTTAGTCATGAAGTCTTTGCCTATGCCTATGTCCTGAATGGTTTTGCCTACATTTTCTTCTAGGGTTTTTATGGTGTTAGGTCTTATGTTTAAATCTTTACTCCATCTGGAGTTAATTTTTGTATAAGGTGAAAGGAATGGGTCCAGTTTCAGCTTTCTGCACATGGCTAGCCAGTTTTCCCAACACCATTTATTTAACAGAGAATCCCTTCCCCATTGCTTGTTTTTGTCAGGTTTGTCAAAGATAAGATGGTTGTAGATGTGTGGTGTTACTTCCAAGGCCTCTGTTCTGTTCCATTGGTCTATATCTCTGCTTTGGTACTGGTAACATGCTGTTTTGATTACTGTAAGCTTATAGTATAGTTTGAAGTCAGGTAGCATGATGCTTACAGCTTTATCCTTTTTGCTTAGGATGGTCTTGGCTATGCAGGCTCTTTTTTGGTTCCATATGAAGTTTAAGGTGGTTTTTTCCAGTTCTATGAAGAAGGTCAATGGTAGCTTGATGGGGATAGCATTGAATCTATAAATCACTTTGGACAGTATGGCCATTTTCACTATATTCTTTCTAACCATGAGCATGGAATGTTTTTTCATCTGTTTGTGTCCTCTGTTATTTCCTTGAGCAGTGGTTTGTAGTTCTCCTTGAAGAGGTCCTTCACATCCTTTGTTAGTTGTATTCCTAGATATTTTATCTACAGAACTCTCCACCCTAAATCTACGGGATATACATTCTTCTCAGCACCACATTGCACTTACTCTAAAATTGACCACATAATTGGAAGTAAATTACTCCTCAGCAAATGCAAAAGAATGGAAATCATAACAGCCAGTCTCTCAGACCACAGTGCAATCAAATTAGAACACAGGGCTAAGAAACTCACGCAAAACCATACAACTGCACAGAAACTGAACAACCTACTCTTGAATAACTACCAGATAAATAATGAAATGAAGGCAGAAATAAAGATGTTCTTTGAAACCAATGAGAATGAAGACATACCAGAATATGGGACACATTTAAAGCAGTGTCTATAGGGAAATTTATAGCACTAAATGCCCACATGAGAAGTGAGGAAAGTTCTGAAATCAACACCCTATTGTCAAAATTTAAAGAACTAGAGAAGCAAGATCAAACAAATTCAAAAACTAGCAGAAAACAAGAAATAACTAAGATTAGAGCAGAACTGAAGGAGATAGAGACTCAAAATCTCTTCAAAAAGTTAATAAATCAAGGAGCTGTTTTTTTGAAAAGATCAGCAAAATAGATAGACCACTAGCCAGATTAATAAAAAAAGAAAAGAGAGAAGAATCAAATAGATGCAATAAAAAGTGATAAAGGGGATATCACCACTGATTTTACAGAAATACAAACTACCATCAGAGATTACTACAAACAACTCTATGCAAATAAACCAGTAAATCTAGAAGAAATGGATACATTCTTAGACACTTACTCCCTCCCAAGCCTAAACCAGGAAGAAGTTGAATCCCTGAATAGACTAATAACAAGGTCTGAAGTTGAGGCAGCAATTAATATCCTACAAACCAAACAAAGCCCAGGTCCAGATGGGTTCACAGCTGAATTCTACCAGACATACAAAGAGGAGCTGGTACCATTCCTTCTGAAACTATTCCAAACAATGCAAAAAGAGGGAATCTTCCCTAACTCATTTTATGAGACCAACATCATCCTGATATCAAAACCTGGCAGAGACATAACTAGAAAAGAAAATTTCAGACCAATATCTATGATTAACATCAATGCAAAATCTTCAATAAAATACTGGCAAACGGAATGCAACAGCACATCAAAAAGGTTATCCATCATGATCAAGTAGGCTTCATCCTGGGAGTGCAAGGCTGGTTCAACATATGCAAATTTATAAATGTAATCCATCACATAAACAGAACCAAAGACAAAAACCACATGATTATCTCAATAGATGCAGAGAAGGCCTTCAAAAAATTCAACAGCCCTTTATGCTAAAAACTCTCAATAAACTAGGTATCAATGGAACGTATCTTAAAATAATAAAAGCTATTTATGACAAACCCACAGCCGATATCATACTGAATGGGCAAAAACTGAAAACATTTTCGTTGAAAACTGGCACTAGACAAGGGTGCCCTCTCTCACCACTCCTATTCAACATAGTATTGGAAGCTCTAACCAGAGCAATCAGGCAAGTAAAGGAAATAAAGTGTATTCAATTAGGAAAAAAAGGAAGTGAAATTGTCTCCATTTGCAGAGGACATAATTGTGTATTTACAAGGCCCCCACATCTCAGCCCAAAATCTCCTTAAGCTGATAAGCAACTTCAGCAAAGTCTCAGGAGACAAAATCAATGTGCAAAAATCACAAGCATTCCCTATACACCAATAGCAGACAGAGAGCCAAATAATGAGCAAACTCCCCTTCACAATTGCTACAGTATAACTTTTTAAGACAGTAGATCTCATGGTAAGTGCTCTTACTACTATATATATATGTATGTTTGTTTTTGTCTCAAACAAACATATATATATAAATATATATAACAAACAAACATATATATAATATATATTATATATATATAATGATATATATATATATATATATTATATTATTGGGTTCAAGTGATTCTCCTGCATCAGCCCCCTGAGTAGCTGGATTACAGGCATGCGCCCATGCCCATCTAACTTTGTATTTTTAGTAGAGATAGGTTTTCTCCTTGTTGGTCAGGCTGGTGTCGAACTCCTGACCTCAGGTGATACACCCACCTTGGCCTACCAAAGTGTTGGGATTACAGGCATGAGCCACCATGCCCAGCCCACAATAAAATAACTTTTAAAAAACATAAAATTTTTCAAAACAAATAAGAACAGTATGGAAAGAAATAGGAAATAAACGTGAACATATGGTTCATATAAATAAACAAAAATAGCTGTAATCATATTAAAAGGACTATAATCTCTGCCATAGTTAAAGAAATGCAAAGAAAACAACACAATTCTTACCTGTTACACTGGCAAATGTCAAAAAGGAAACATGCTAGGCAATACTGCACACTTTCTCAATGACTACTGAACATTTCATTAGAAATTCCAGCCAATGGAATTACAAAAATACATGTGTCAAGATGTATATAAATTATAAGGGAAGCAAAGAAGAGGTCCTGCTTTGTTTATGATATGATAAACCATCTGCAAAGATTGAAAGAATCGATGGATAAAATTAGATTTATAACAGTCCTGAAAGATAAACACAACATGTGGGAAACAGGCATTGGAGTTCTAAAATTTGTTTTTTGGAGGGAGCTAAATTAGTTGACCTCCGTCAAGGATAATTTTTCTGTCTTCCATCATTTATATATTTCATATATTATATATATATATTATATATATGTATACATGCTTTTATAAGACATGCATTGAAGTTCTGTCTACTGTAGCAAAAAATTGAAAACAACTTTAACACTCATGTTTAGGGAAGTAGTGAAATATGTTTTGTTATCTTACTATAACATGTGGTAGACTAAATAACTTCCCCCATGATGTCCACTTTCTAATCCCAAAACCTTATAAATATTTTACCTTATATAGCAAAAGAGTCTTTGAAAATGATATGAAATAAAATAATTTGGGATTGGGAGATTATCCTGGATTATTCACATAGGTTCAATGAAATCACGAGTGTCCCTTTAGGGAGGAAAGCAGTGAGAGACATTACTATAGAGGAGAAGTCAGTGTAATGGTAGAAACAGAGATTGGAGTAATAAGAGGAAGAGGCCACAAACAAAGGGATAAAACCAGTCAGTCACTACAAGTTGAAAAAAAAGAGAGAGAGAGAGAGAAAAAAAAAAAACAGGAAAACAGATACTCCCTTAGATTTTCCAGAGAAAACTAGCCCTGCCAAAACTTTGAATTTATTTGAGCTCATACTTCTGATCCCCCAGAACTATAAGAAAATAAATGTTTGGTGGTGCAAACCACAAAGTTTGTGATCATTTAAAAAACAACAATAGAAAACTAATACATCCTGGAATACTATCTAGCAATTTACAAGTTGGCGTACATACATACGTGTGAATAGGATTTTGCTCCAAAATATACTCAGTAAAAAGTTAAAAGAAAAAAAGTAAAGCATAGTGTGAATGTTATGCTAACAATTTTATAGAAATGGATATATTTTTATATACATAAACAAACACATATATATGTATAGAACATCTCTGGAAGAAATGCACAAAAATATGAATAGCAATTGCCTCTGGGAGGTTAATTGGGAAACATAAGGTCAATAGTTTGAAACTTACTTTTCCTCTTGTACACTTTTGTATGGTTTCATTTACTTTTTCTAAATTCATATGTTAATTTTCACAAGTAAGTAGGCTTAAAATCTTAAGAAACTAAAGCTTACAAAACTGCTGTCAAATTTTTGATCATGTCATTATTGAATTTATAGATTGATATGTGTAAGATTTGACATCTTTAAAACATTGCCTTTTTCTCAAGAAATATGTTAGGTCTCATCACTTATTTGGGTCATCTTTTTAGTACTTCAGCAAAAATTTCATTTTTTTAATTTATAAATATTACACACTTCCTGATAGTTGTATAATTAGTTATTTATGGTTTTACTAATATTATAAATGGAGTCTAATATTGATAGAAAATTGTATTTGATTCTACTTTCTTCATTCTTATTTTGCTTCAGTTTTTCCTATCTAGTAATTTAGCATGATTTGAAAAATTAGAAGAGAGAGTTTTTGTCTTCTTCTGACATAAAAGATAAAGTCAGTCACTTTATCTATGCCTGTTGTACATATTATGTACATATATTTTATAAATTCTCAAAATATCTAGATTGCTAAGAGTTCTTATTAAAAGTATCTGTTTCATTTACTGAACGTTCTTTTGTGCTTTCGTTTATATGATCCCGTAATTTTTCTTTAATCTCTTTAAGGTGATTTAATAGATTTGTTTTGGAACACACAGACACAGGGAGGGGAACATCACACACTGGGGCCTGGGGGTTGGGGGGCTAGGGGAGGGATAGCAGGGGGTGGGGGGATTGGGGAGGGATAGCATTAGGAGAAATACCTAATGTAGATGACGGGGCAATGGATGCAGCAAACCACTATCATGGCACGTGTATACCTATGTCACAAGCCTGCATGATCTGCACATGTACCCCAGAACATAAAGTAAAATAAATAAATTTTTAAAAATAGATTTATTTTGTTACAGTATCTTTTCCTTTCTAAATTGTTATGACATGTTTTATATACTACTAGATTGTTTGCTAATATTTTATTCAAGATATTTGCATTTCTGTTCACAAATCTGTAATGTTTCCTTCTCATGCTAACACTGCCTAGATTTCCAACCCTTCTAGGTTAATAAAATTGTATGCATATATATGTGAATAAGAATTTCTTTTTTACAAATTTTAACTGAAACAGTTTCAATAAAAGATACTCTTTTTCTGACCATTTAGCAATACTGACCTACAAAGTCTTCTGGACCTGGAATCTTATAGGAGAACATTGTTAACGATAGCTGATAGATTTGATTTGTGTAATAGCTACAGATATATTTATATTTTCAAATTTCTCTGGAGTCATTTTTGGTAGTTTGCATGGTCTATTTCAAATTTTCCCAAATTTCCCCAAACTATTTCAGACACTCTATTAGGCTTAGTCATGTCTGTTTTCATTTTTAGAATTATTTTCTCCTGTATACTCTTACAAGCAGTCTGCCAATTTTATGTGTTTTCAAAGAATTAATGCTAGTGTTTGTTGAATCTATTTCTTATTTACTATTCATTAATTTTTGTTGTTATCTTCTCTCTGTATGAGTTTCTTCTGATTTCCTAATTTACAGAGTGGAAGAACTAGCTCATAATTTTTTGATCATTTTGTTTGTTTTACAATGCATGCATTTGTACCCATACTGTTTCCACTAAATACTATTTTGCCTGCACATCACAAATGTTGCTATGTAATGTCTCCCTTGCCTCTCAGTTCTAAATGTTTTATAATTTCCATCACGGTTTTGTATTTGATTCATGCATGTTTAATTATTTCCAAAGTTTTAGTGATACATAAAATCATTCATTATTGATTTCTCATTTTATTATGCTATACTCAGAGACTGTGGTAGGTGTATTTTGGATTCTTAAGTATTCATTTGAAATACCCTAGGGACATAATAGAAAATACCTTTTTGTTATTGTTTCATATGTTCTTGAAAAAATATATTCTGTTTGTGTTGCTTAAAGCAAACCTGTTAATTTTGTGGTTCAGGTAGTAAGTACCCCTAGTAATGTTTTAATCTTCTTTATTATTGGCTTTTGAGAGAAGTGAATTAAATTCTCCCTCAGTCACTGGGTATTTGTCAGTTTCCACGGAATAATGGGCAATCAATTCATATTTCTTTGTGAATCAGTTTACTTGGTTGAAGAAAAATTGTATGAGGTATCATAATTGTACTAAATGTTTCCTAAGTGCTGTGCTATGGGGTGAATTGCGCCTCCACCAATTCATATGTTGAAACCCTAACCTCCAGTATCTTAGAATGTGATTGTATTTGAAGGTATAGCCTATAGAAAGTTGATTAACTTAAATTAGGCTGTTAGGATGAAACTTAATCAAATAAAGCGGAATTTTTTTTCAGATGGAGTCTTTCTCTCTCACCTAGGCTGGGGTGCAGTGGCGCAATCTCACTGCAACCTCCACCTCCTGAGATTAAGCGACTCTCCTACCTCAGCCTCCTGAGTAGCTGGGATTACAGGCGCCTGCCACCACACACAGCTAATTTTTGTATTTTTAGTAGAGACAGGGTTTCACCATGTTGGCCAGGCTTATCTCGAACTCCTGACCTTAGATGATCTACCTGCCTTGGCCTCACAAAGTGCTGGGATTATAGGTGTGGGCCACTGCGCCCAGCCTAGCTGATGTTCTTACAAGAGAAGATTAGGACACACAGAGAGATTCAAAGAGTAAATGCACACAGAGAATACTATGTGAGGAAATACCAAAAAGGGAGCCATTTGCAAGCCAAGGAGAGAGGCCTCAGGACTCTAACCTGCTGAAACCTTGATCATGGTCTCCTAGCCTCCAAAAATGTGAAGAAATAAATTTCTGTTGCTTAAGATGCCCAGGCTATGGTATTTTGTTACGGATACCCTTATCAAACTAATACACGCTGGATAAGAAAGGATGGGTATGAGTAGTAAATCTTAGTTAAAATATATTTATACATATATAGACAAAATCTTGCCCTCTACAAAATGGAATAAATTCAATGAAATTCACGTATGACCTATGACCAGGCGGTTCATTAATCCTTATAGCATATAACCTGCACCAGTTGCTACTGCTGGAATATTGGCTTATTGATGGTGCACTTAATATGTCTGCTTAGTTGGGGGAAATTTCATGGTGCTGATATTATACTTAACCTCTAAAGTAACCAGTTTTGTTGCTTTTCATGTGAAATCACTGGACTAGATGACAAAAGCACATATGGAATATTAATGAATATTATTTGTCTGCTATGTCCCAATAAATTCTCAATACTTTTGATATGATTTGACTCTGTGTCCCACCCAAATCTCATCTTGTAGCTCCCATAATTCTCATGGGTTGTGGGAGGGACCCAGTGGGATGACTGATTTATGGGGGTAAGTCTTTCCTGTGCTGTTCTTGTGACAGTGAATAGGTCTCACAAGATCTGATGGTTTTAAAAATGGGAGTTTACCTACACAAGCTCTCTTTTTGTCTGCCACCAACCATGGAAGATGTGACTTTCTCCTTTTTGCCTTCTGCCATGATTGTGAGGACTCCCCAGCAATGTGGAACTGTAAGTCCAATAAACCTCTTTCTTTTGTAAATTGCAAAGTCCTGGGTATGTCTTTATCAGCAACATGGACACAGACTAATACAGTTTTCTTGATGTTTAGCTTTCCTTCAAGAAAAGACAGTCTATGCTTAGGATTCCAGATCAACTATAAAATAGTGTGCATTGTTTTTGTTGGATGATCAGGCAAATGGGAGATAAAATCTTGGTAGATTACAGACAAGGAGGCTGGGAAAGAGATATGTAGATGAACATCAAGTAATAGTACCAGAGCCTGAGAATATTATTTTCTAATATGAATGTTCTACTGATTAGATTTCTCTACTTTCTTCCCACTGGGATTTGCATTCTCTATTGTCCTTTAGGGTCATTTCAGAGTGAGGCTATAACAATGTAGAGCTTAATTTTGAATAATGAAGCATATTCTACATAAAATATCTGTGAACCAGATTCAAATATTTATTTTTCATTCTCAGTGAACTGGTCATATAAAATTCCTCAAAAGACCATCAGTGTCAACTGAGGGGGAGACATAATTGAAGTATGAGTTAGATCATTTCATGAATGTAGAAAATAAATTCATAAAAGTTATTTGTGCCTTTAGGGTCTACAGTTTCCACGTGATGAAAAAATACTTTCTGACATGCTGAACTCTATGTTTAGTTGTAACAGATAAACAGAATTCACAATGAGCACTCGGATCTCATATTTCATTACTGTTTCATGCTCCGGTTTTTAATATATACCAGCAGTCAGTAAGAACTCAGAAATTATTTCTCAAAAGTTGTTTTTAAGAGGTGGTATGGCTTTACTCCAAAACCTTAATGGTTTTCAATATAATTTGTCCTATCTGAGTTTACCACAGGCTTCATAAAGCATTCCAATATATTAGTGACACTTTAATCATATTTGACCTGTCATATCACAAGGGCAACAGATATGACAGAAGCAGCTGAAGAGATTTCTCTTCTCTGGCCCGCATGAAAATATGTCAGAATAAAAATGTTATGTTATCCTCATAGAATAAAGAGGCTCATGAATTGTTATATTTATTTCATAGGGTCATAAAGTCTTTCTCCTTCACCATGAAAGAGGTGCCCTGACACGCCTTCAGATTAGTTGGTTCCTGGGAAATTTGCTCTACTTCCCTGAGATTTCTTTTCTACATGTTTGAATGTTATTCCAAGACATCTAGGAAAACGGATAATTTCCGTTTGGCTGATAATATATTGCTAAGGCAATATGTTATCAATGGGCAGACCAACATGGATATCCTGCAAGATGGTGAGGCAGTTCAGTTGCCTTCACACTATGTGTCAACAAAGTTGGCATACACCTGAGGGAAAACGGCAAAGGTGTAGTAATACACCTAGGTAAAATCTAATTGCTGCTGTTGTTCTCTGATTATCATCGAGAAGAAACATACTTCCACCAGATTAAAAAATTCACACCAAGTACCATTAGCAGTTTTGATTTGTTCCAGTAAGAAGACCTCACCTTGAACTCTTGCTATTGAGTTTCTATTTGATTAAGTTTACCAACATCCAGTAACATTCTCCAAGACCCATCGGACTATTTATTGTCCAAATAGGAGAATTAAATAGGTCTATTATAAGAATCAATAGGCTTAAATCTTTCAAATCCTTTATAGTGGCAAATTACTCGACAGTTCTCCTACAGGAATAAACTGTTTGAAAGGTACTGGGAGCCCTTACTTGGCTCATGTTAGGAAGTCAAATGGAATTCTGCCATTGGTTGAAGGATGGTATCCTAAATATAACTCAAACTGGAGGAAAAAAAACACTGTGCCCTCGATCACATCGAGGTCACCACCTGAGACGTCGCTCACCGCTTGCAAAGTCTGACCTGCAGACCCTGACTCAATGATGGATGAATGAATGTACTCTCACAGCCTTACAGTGTTTCAAGTGGGCTAGGGATGGCTATTGGCTGCTTTCAGAGGGTGAAATACAACCAATCGACCAAGACCCTCTGTCTGTCCACACTTTAATTCATAACAGAGGTTCTAAGTTAACACACTTGTGGATAATTAACATGGTTAAAAGAGTGGTTATACGAATGATAAAAGCGTTAAGTTCGGGGCCCACAGTAAACACTATTAACAGGTAATTCCCCTTTGATATCTCACTGAGAGAGCCATCCAGCACAAAGTTTACATGAGTAAACAGAGTGGAGACAAAGGGATATGGACTAAACAGACTTAATTGGGAAAACTTCGTCCCTATTTTCTCTCTAACTTAATGGACGGGCTGGCTGCCTTCAGGCCTGCCCCAATAAAAGCTTTCGGCCTTCCAAAAGGTTTGAGACTAATCTATAACTTTTCCTAAAAGTTAGTGTCTTTAATATTTTGTCAGCCACCCCGAGTGAATAGCAACAAAACACAGTGTAAGTTTGTTGTTCTATGGTGTAATATGACCATATTCAATTGAGAATTCCACTTGTTAAATCACCTGACCTCATATGCCCCCAATTTGACTAATAAATTAAAATTGCATGGTATGACCCCAAGAAGTAATGTTAGCTCATTGCCCATATATAACCCCCTACAGATATTTATACAGAATATTTATGATATCATACTTATAAGATTTAATCAATAAGAAATGGCTAGTATCAGAAATCTTGATTTTATCATACTCTCTAGAGAGTAGGAGATTTATGAACTTTAAGAAGCTAGACGCATCAAAAAAAACTTAGGTATCGAGTGTTCAGGGGCATTTCAGTATGTACCATCTGTTGTGGGCCAAAATTGTAACCTTCCAAAATTTGTATGTTGAAGCCCTAACCTGTAGTACCTCAAAATGTTTCTGGATTTGGAGCCAGGGCCTGTAAAGAGGCGGTTAAGTTAAAATCAGGCCCTTGGGTGTGCCCTAATACAATCACAATTTTCTTTTTAAGAAGAGAAAATTTGAACACACAGAGAGATACCAAGGATACATTTGCACAGAGAAAAGATCATGTGAGTACACAGTGGTTATGTGCAAACCAAGGAGAAAGGCCTCCAACAAACAAACAAACAAATAAATGCACACCCTGACATCTTGACCTTGTCTACAAAATGGGAAAAGATAAACTGTATCATTTAAGCCATCCAGTCTGTGGTATTTTGCTGTGTCAGTTATAGCAAATTTATACACCATCCAAAATAAAGGACAAATTACTGCAACTTTCACCTTCCACTAAGAAGGAAGTACAATACCTGACAGATCTCTTTGGGTTCTTTCAGCGGTGTATTCTGCACCCGGAAAAACTGCTTCATCCATATACCAACTGACCTTAAAGACAGCTCTTTCTGAGTAGGGCCCAGAACAGGAAAGAGCTCCATATCAGGTTCAGGTGGTGATGCGAGGACACCTACTGCTAGGGGTAGAAGGTGTTTGAATTACGGGGGAGAATCCATATGGGTCTGCAGCAACCTCAATTCTTGACTGCTCAGAAGAAAAAATTCAACTGAGGGGTATAAGGCAGAAAAAGACACCAAGGAAAGTTTCAGAGCAGGAATGGAAGTTTACTTAAAAAGGCTTTTGAACAGGAAAGAAAAGAAAGTTCATGTGGAAGAGACCCAGGTGGGCAACTTGAACGATAAGTCTGGCGTTTAACCTTAATTCTAGGACTTTATAGGCCGGCTCACTCCCAGTGTCTTGTTCCCTTTTCCCATGATTCTTCCCATAGGGTGGGCTGCTCACCTATGCAGTACGCAGCATGTGCAGTGTGTTTAGGAAGTTGTACACATGCCCATCTGAGATTTTCTTCCCTTTCCTGGTGGAATGCCCCCAGAAGGTCGTACTCTGCCATTTTGTCTCTTAGGGTGCATGCCTGGGTTCACTCACCCAATTCCTGAGATTTTACTGGAAGCTGATTACCAATCTCAAGTGCTTTTATCTGTTTAGGGAGTTGCTGCTCCCTGGCATCTGCATTCAATTAACACTTTAGTGTGACAGCTGTGAACCATCAGGAGATTGTCTCTCCCTGGTGCCAGCTAACAAATTATCATTTTTGAGAGCCAATATGATAACTGCCAAACCATCACCTGATGATTGCCTGACATTCCTGGTGGGTGCAGGGGAGAGCCTTCTCCTGCCTAGCTCATACCTAACTACCTGTAACACTACCACTTGGGGACATATGATCTGGCAGACCATGTGGTATTGGAGATATTAGTGTTGGCAAAAGGATGCCAAGTTTGTTAAACAAAAAATCATGAAAGAATCACAACTCAGACCCCAGGTATTCTGGAGCAAGTTCACTCCATAAGCCCTAACAATTTGAAAGATTATGAGTGTTTTATCCAGCAGTATGGGATTCCATACAGCATTGTGTCATCTCACAGGATTTACATTACAGCAAGGAGAACGACTGGCCACTCCTCAGAAGCTGCTGGTCTGTGAGAGCATTAAAACAACCTTTTTTTTTTCTTTTATTTAATTGTAATTTAGGTTCTGGGGTACATGTGCAGATCATGGAGGATTGTTGCATAGGTACATACATGTCAAGGTGGTTTGCTGCCTCCATCTCCCCATCACCTATATCTGGAAGTTCTCCCCATGTTATCCCTCCCCAACTTCCCTATCCCCCGCTGTCCCTCCCCTAGCACCCCCACAACAGACCCCATTGTGTGATACTCCCCTCCCTGTGTCTGTATGTTCTCAATGTTCATCATCTGCCTATGAGTGAGAACATGCAGTGTTTGATTTTCTGTTCTTGTGTCAGTTTGCTGAGAATGATGGTTTCCAGATTCATCCATATCCCTACAAAGGACATGAACTCATTTTTATGGCTGCATAGTATTACATGGTGTATATGTGCCACATTTTCCTTGTACAGTCTATCATTGATGGGCATTTGGGATGGTTCCAGGTCTTTGCTATTGTAAACAGTGCTGCAATGAATATACGTGTACATGTGTCTTTATAATAAAATAATTTATAATCCTTTGGATATATACCCAGTAATGGGATTGCTGGTTCAAATGGAATTTCTATTTCTAGATCCTTGAGGAATCGCTGCACTGTCTTACACAATGGTTGAACTAATTTACACTCCCACCAACAGTGTAAAAGTGTTTCTATTTCTCCACATCCTCTCCAGCATCTGTTGTCTCCAGATTTTTTAATGATCGCCATTCTAACTTGTGTGAGGTTGTATCTCAATGTGGTTTTGATTTGCATTTCTCTAATGACCAGTGATGATAAGTATTTTTCATATTTTTTTGGCCTCATATATGTCTTCTTTTGGAAAAGGTCTGGTCATATCCTTTGCCCACTTTTGGATGGGTTTGTTTGTTTTTTTCTTGTAAATCTGTTTTAGTTCTTTGTACATTCTGGATATCAGCACTTTGTCAGATGGGTAGATTGCAAAATTTTCCCCATTCTGTTTGTTGCCAGTTCACTCTAATGATTGTTTCTTTTGCTGTACAGTAGCTCTGGTGTTTAATTAGATCCCATTTGTCTATTTTGGCTTTTGTTGCCAATTCAATTCAGAGTTCAGAGGTGATACTTTACTAGAATAGGGCATCATTCTTCAAGATACTTTATACCTTGAATTAAAAGACATTTATATAATGCTGGGTTTCTATAGCAGGAAGAGATGAATCTGGGAACCAAGAAGTTCTTCTCATCAACTCCGTAACTCACTTATAAAATATTCTTATCCCTAAAACTGTGGAATTTGTATATTCAGAGGGCTTCAGTTTCAAATAGAAAACATTTATGCCTGGGGACCCAGCAAAATTAACATTGAATTGTAAACTGTGACAACTGCCTTGGCACTCCAGGCTCCCTGTTTGAAAGAACTGGAAGGTAATAAAAGGAGTCACCACTCTGCCAGGGATAATCAATGCTGATCATCAAGAGGACATATGGTGACTTATATCCCATGGGGACAGAGAGGAATATGTGTGGTCCCCAGTTAAGCCTCTAGGATGTTTCTTTGGTACTCAATTCCCATTGTCATAATACATGCAGCAATCCAGACCGGAAGAGGTTATATTAACAAGGGGCACAGATGCTTCATGAATGATCATCTGTATCACACCACCAGACAAGTCATCAATGCCAGCAGAGTTTCTACGTCTGTGTGAGAGAAACCTAGAATGCAGAATGAGGAATGGAAATGGTATCAGCGATGACCCAGAGACCAGCTAGAGCAGTGGGAGTTGTGGTTCATCCCACTAACCTTCCTCTTCTAAGCTTCCTTCAGGAAGAGAGGTTGATGAAAATCTTGAAGAAGAGTGCATTTTATACATACACTCTGAGTCTCCCTTTTGTTATAAAATGTATATAAAGTGAATACAAGTAGCGCAAGGGGTGGACTATGATGGAAACATACATGCACTTTCCAGATCTCCATTTGGGGAAGGACTTGTTGACATAGATACTGGGAATGTCAGCAAACACCCTTCACGTGTCCAAAGAAACCCCTTGAAGGTTTCTTTTGCTGCAGAGACCTACATTGCCTAAGGTCATGCCTCTCCCCAGAGTGGCCCACATTCAATGATTGATGCAGAATTATAATGGTTTGGTCATCTTGGCATAACTTGGAAGACTCTCAGTGGCTATTCTAGCTTCAGAACTCCTCATGGGGTTTGGTTTCCTGAGGTTGGGCCTGCATCATAGCTTGACTTCTCCCTCTGCACAATCCTGTTTCCTTCCTGTCTTTTCCATAGGTATTTACTGAAAAGTCTAACTCTAACTCTGACAAACATCCTGAACTCCAAGCTGAATATCAAAGTCAGTTTCCTGGATAATCCAATTTTCAATACTTGCCCAACAATAGCCAGGTGTAAGACTTCCAGGGACATTAGATTTTGTTTGCAAGAAACAGAAACACTTCCTTAGGTAAGTTAGGTATGCTGATAAGAATTTCTTAGTCCTTTGGAGTAATTCTCATTTTCTGTATCCAACAAAGTATCACCACTGGAATTATTAATATCTTAATTTTTCCAAATTGCTGTGATAACTTTGTCACTTAAGTATCCCCGGAACAATAATTCAAACTCTGAATCAATCTTGGAATTTGATTCTCAGCAATCTCACTTCTAATATCAAAAAAAGAAGTCTGTCAAATGGGTCAGATAATAGTCCTGTGTTTTATTATTTTCCTTTAGAGAAGAATTTGAGATTTGATCTTTATCTGATTCTATCAGGAAAAATCATCTTGGGCCATCTCATTTAAATTAGTTTTCAGTAGCAGTTACCTGGCTTTCCAGAGCTTCATCTTCTGTGGGTCTGTTGCCCCAGGATACATCAATCATACTTTAATAGATTGTTCCACATTTCTGACATAGTCTGCTAGTTTACCATTCTGGAATTTAGAAGGGCATCTTCCTGACTTTCATCTTAACATAGCTCAATTAACTATTTCAGATACATTTTCTTGAGTGTCTGTTTCCTGCAGGTATGATATTAAGCTGTAGACATTAATTCTGGCTAATTTAAATAGAACAAAAGGAATGAATCGGAAATCAGGAATAGCTCAAATAGTTGGAAGAAGAGTAGAACAAACACACCTTAGGAAAGACAAAGTCTAGAGCAGCTCTGGAGATACCAGTAACAGGAATACATTATTTTATGATATTTCCTAAAAATCCCTCCTGTTGATCCTGAATCGATAAGTCTTAGATGTGATTTAAGGATTCATTTTTTTTTTTTTTTACAAGAACCTGCGTAAAGTATTACCCACAGAAACCTTGCTTCAATCACCTCTGTCCCTTTGTGTCTACATTCAACTTTAAAAATTCTAAAAAGTCCAGTGAGTCATGGGATTTCTGATGTCAGATCGTGGGGGTTCCTACTAAGCAGTCCACCAGAGGAAAGTTGGCTGTGAAGAAACACATAAGAACTCTTCACTGCAGGTGTTCTTACAAATGACCAAACCCATGACTTTTTTTTAACTCTCCTTTTGCTATAATGTCTATTATATTGTTCTTATAAGTAGTGTCCTGCATTGTTTCTGTATTATAGTATTTAATGAGAACTACCTTATGCCCTAGTAAAAAATTCATATTTATAATTCTTTTTTTATTTTGGAGACGGAGTCTCACTCTGTCACCCAGGCTGGAAGGCAGTGGCGCAATCTCAGGTCACTGCATAAAAATAAAATGAGCACCTTTGACCATTCTATCACACTGACTCCCACCACTAGATTAAATAAGTTTCAACATTCGTTTAACATCATTTTTGAAGTTTTATCACATTGGTATCTATGAATCTCCACCTCCCAGATTCAAGTCATTCTCCTGTCTCAGCCTCCAGAGTAGCTGGGGCTACAGGCAGCTGTCAACACGCCTGACTAATTTTTGTATTTTTGCTAGAGATGGGGTTTCACTGTGTTGGCCAGGCTGGTCTCAAACTCCTGACCTCAGGTGATCCGCCCACCTAGGCCTCCCAAAGTGCTGCGATTACAGATGTGTGCCACTGTACATGGCCCATATTTGTAATTCTTTCACAAGTACTTAAAATATGAGTAACTGTTTTAGGGAAGGATATATAAAACTAAATATTTTCATCAATACATGAATTATTAATATCCTTTTTGTATATTATTTCTATGAGAAGTAATTTACTCTCTTCCCCTCATTGTAGATTTCATATTCTCTGTAAACTTCTAATATATTTGACTTTACTCATTTTAAATTTATTTTATATGTATAAAGGTTCAGAATTGTTATTGCTTCATTGGATTTTAAATCCTACAAATGTAAATATCCTTCTTGTCCTCAGTTAATGTATTTTCCCTTAAGCTATGGTCTTATATTATTGCCACACTTGCTTTCTTTTGGTTATATTTTAGTTTTTGCTACGTATGTCTTTTTTTTCTTTTATTCAATGAGTTATGATGTGCTATTTGAAACACACAGAATAATATTAATATAAGTATGTATGTTTTGTGGTGCATAAAAATAAAATGAGCACCTTTGACCATTCTATCATGTTGACTTCCACCACTAGATTAAATAAGTTTCAACATTCATTCAACATCATTTTTGAAGTTTTATCACATTGGTATTTATGACAAATAGTTTTCCCTGTATGAAAATATCATATTATGCATGCACTCTGAGCCTTCCTTTTGTTTCAACTAAATATTAACTTTTAAGATCCATTCATAATCTTGCATATAGCTGCAGGTAAGTCATTTTTACTACTGAATTATATTTCATTGTCCAAATTCACAATTTATCAATATATTCTCTTGCTGGAAAGTTGAGCTTCCGGATTTTTTTCTGTTGTAAAACAAAGCTATTTTAAACGTTATTTTGCATATCTCCTAAGACACTGTGTAAGAGTTCCCTTGGGGCAGTGATTCTCAAAGTGTGATCTGTGGAACAATAGCATGAGCATCACTTGGGGACTTGTTAAAATGTAAATTATTAGGCCCCACCCCAGACTTGCTGAACCAGACTCAAGGGATGGTGGTAATCTGTGTGTAATTTTAAGGCATGCTAAAGTTTAAGAACCACTGGTTTAAGGTGGAGATCTATCTATTCATCTATCTACTTCATCTCCCTAGGGAAGATATTTCTGAATTGCTGGTCAGAGGTATGTGACATATTCATCTTCACATAGTAAGATGAAAGGTAACATTAAACTATTTCCTTGAGTGTATCTGTGTGGACTGTTATGAGCACTAGCTATGTACTCACGTGGTACTCCATACCCTCAGCAATACTTGATGCTGTCAGATATTGTTGACCTTTTGCCCATTTAGTAGGTAATAAAATAATATATAAATGTTGCCATTATTTCCTTTCCCCTGATGATTAGTAAGAGTTATTTTCATACAGTCATTGATCTTTTCAATAAAATGTCTTCCATGTTTTTTGGCAGTTTTAGTTTTGGTTTATCTTTTTCTTACTGTTTTATGTAAGTTCATAGATATATTTAGAATACTAAGTTTGTCACATATATTTGGTAAAAATTTTTTTGACAGTTTGTGGCTAGCATTTTCACCCTTTTTATGGGATTTATGTGATGATTAGAGTTTCTCAATTTTAGTGGAGTCACATTTATAATATTCTACTTTGTCTTTAGGGGCTGTATCCTAAGAACCACTTTTATATGACTAAGTCAAAAAGATGTTTTCTTACATTTTGTAGAAGATACTTATTGTGACTTTGCAGTAGTTAAAAATGGAAATAAAACATACTTTGTATGTAGGTCCGTGGTTGAGTAGATTTCTTATACATGATAAGAAATATTGATGACTTATAAAAGAGAATGTATTGGTGCTATATGTATTGATACATGGAGTGACAGACTATTAAATTTAAAAATGTTTGAAGTATAGTGTGTATAGTATACTTATAAAACAAAAACAAAACAGTAGACAAACAGAAAAACATATACCTATGTGTTGATATATTGGTATATTCTTCCATGACTGTAAAGAAAACTGTTAACATTGGTTGCAACAGGTGTGTGGGATTAGAATGGTTAGTGATATAATTACCTATTTTATACATCCATGTATTTTAAAACCTTCTCTAATAATCATGAAAACATATGTTTTCCACCAGTGAGAATATGTTTTCTTTTATGACTGTATTAGTAATACACACTAATTATTTAAAAAGATAACATTATAAAAATACAATTAAGAGAAAAATTTACCTGAAAAAAATTACCACAATCAAAACAAACATCAGCATCCTGATGGTGACCATCCTGCTAAGCACATAAACATGAATATAATTTTACCTAAATAGAAAAATTGTGTGTTATATCTAAAGTAGGCACTCAATAAAAAAGTTCTTTAGGTGTGGATAGTGCTTGACATACAATCTTATCACTATTGAAAAAGAGAGAAATTACCCTCTCATTTGTCAATATTTATAATAATCCTTGCTTACTTGAACTTATTACTACATTTACTTAATAATCCCCAAAATAATGTCAAATTATAATCATCTCTTCATCTCAACAGGGATTCCTGTCATGCTTTCAATATTAATGGAACTAAAATTTTTATTTCATCTTTTATAAGAGTATAAGAGTATTTTGTGTTTTACTACTAGTCTTTACTGCTTTAAGAGGTTTATGTATATTTACATTTTATTGAACTATTTTATGAGAAGATAATGCTGAATGTTATCTCTTATTTTAGCAATGAATGATGTTGTCAATCTAATGAATTATGTTACTTTTTGATTGTATCACTCAGGTTCTCCAGAGAAACAGAGTATATACATGTAACGTAAGGAATTGGCTCATGTGATTACTGAGGCTGAGAAGTCCAAAGATCTGTAGCTGGCCCAGTGGAGAGCCAGGAGAACCGATAGAGCGATCCTAGTTTAAGTCCAAAGGTTTGAGTACCATGAATGCTAATAGTTCAAGTTCCAGTCCAAAACCCAGCAGGCTCAAGAGCCAAGAACAAATTATTCAGTTCAAGCCTGAAGACAGAAAAAGAACGAACAACCAACCAAAAAAAGAAACGCCAATGTCCCAGCTCAAGACAGTTAGATAGAAAAAGCTCCCTCTTACTTGTGTGACAGTTAGCCTTTTTGTTCTACTCAGGCATTCAAATCATTGAATGAGGGCCACCCATATTATTTAGGGCAATCTGCTTTACTAAGCCTACTGATTCAAATGCTAACCTAGTGCACAAACATGCTCACAGAGACAACCAGAATAATATTTGACCAAATATCTGTGTACCCTGTGTATCCTGTGGCTTAGTAAAATTGGCACATAAAATTAACCATCTTAAGTTCAGCCCTTGTCAACTTGGCATCCAGATACATCTTTTTAAACCACAATCAATCTCCAAATAAAGATAATAACCAAGCCATAATTCCTCGTAATATCCTCTGTACAACAAAAAATGCACTAAACTTTTCCCAACAAGAATAGGTGAAGTTCTTGAGAAATGTTTACTCTTCTTGATATCTAATAATTTAAATACTATGGTGTAAAATTCACAATACTTTGATAGTATGATATAAAGTCAATGAATCATATGTTACAGATAAGGGAATAAGAAAAGGAAGAAAGTAAAGATTCCCCACCCACATATTCATAACAAAATAATATAATTACAGTCCTCATTTCTGCAACTGGTAATATGGTCATAGCTGGCATTTATAACTGCCTTATACTGTTCATTCTGTATTCACTTTGCCTTCAGCAATCACCTCAGCTAGCTGTACCTGTTTACCAGATGGGGTAACCTAAACCTTCATTCTTGAAGGGTCTGCGCCACTGATAGTTCCATCTCAACTGAGTCTTGCAGTTTTCCATTGAATTTGAGCAAAGATTAAGAGATGCCCTAGGGGACTTGCTATACCCCAGACATATTCTTCCTTACCCCTATTGTAGCGTACTAGTCCAATTTACTCTTGGTAGTTAGGATCTGTCATTCCAGGCAGCAGAGTACCTCTCTTCTCTGGCTGTTGATTTAGAGATATGAGGAGCCTAAAATGGCTGGATGGTAGTGTTCTAGTTCAATGCAATTATTGCTGTGTCTCCTGGTAGAAGTGTCCCTTCCTTTGGAACTATGATATCTAGGCCAGCAGAGCATAAGGTCATTGGAAAAAGAAGCAAACATTTGCTAGTTGGTCACTAGAGATAACAGTAAATAGGACCACTCTCATTTTTACCATTTGATTCCTTTACCCATGAATCCAGGCTATCAGATAAACAGCACCATAAATTTGATGCTGATTCAGAGCACACACAGCCTTCTGGAGAAACTTCACCCAGCCCTGCAAAGTAATGCCACCTAAATGGCATTGTAAGTGAGTCTTCAAAAAACCATTTGACCATGCTATCAAGCTAGCTGATTCAAGGTAGTGGAGGATATGATAAGATCATTGAATTCCATGAGCATAAGCCCATTGCACACTGTATTTACTGTGAAATGGGTTCCTTGATCAGAAACAATGCTGTGTAGATTATCATTAAGGTGGATAAGACATTCTGTGAATACATAGATAATAGTTTTTTTTGCAGAAGTATGGCATGCAGGGAAGGCAAATCCATATGCAGAGTAAGAGTCTATTCCAGCAGGAACAAAATGCTGCCCCTTTCATGATGGAAGTGGTTCAGTGTAAGCAACCTACCGCCAAATAGCTAGCTGATTACCCTAAGGGATGGTGCCATTCTGGGGACTCAGTATTGGTCCCCATTGCTAACAGATTAGGTGCTCAGCATGGCTATAGCAAAGTTGGTCTTAGTAGAAGTCCATGTTGCTGAGCCTACATATTACCTCTATTTGTGCCATTATGGCCACTTTGTTCATTAGATCATTGGACAATAACAGGGGTGGCTGGGGAAGAAGGCTGAGTGGTATCCACAGAACAGGTTATGTTATCCACTTGATAATTAAAATCCTCCTCTGCTGATTTTACTCTTTGGTGAACATTCACATAGGACCCACATATCTGCACATTTTTGCCCATTCAGAGAGGTCTATTAATATACCCCTTCTTCAAATTTATTTGTAACTGATTTTTCAATCATGCCCCTTCCAAGTTCCTGACCATACAGTCAAACCATTAGCCACAGACTATGAACGGACATATAATCAAACATCTGGCCATTTTGCCTTCCTTGCAGAGGGAAACTTCAGGTGCTTAGCTTGAAGTTCTACTTATTGGGAGGACTTTCCTTCACCACTATGCTTCAGTAATGTCACTGAAAGGGGCCATGGTGCAGTAGCTGTCACCTTGGTCGTGGTGCCTAATATCTTGTAGAACCATCTGTAAAACAGGCCAAAGTCTTTTGTTCCTCTGTCAACTAACCGTAGAAAACTCCCCATAATGTCATAGGTTCAGGCAAGGAGAGAAAAATCAGTATAGCAGGGTGAGGAATCATGGACTTTTGAGCACTTCTTCATATAACCTACTTGTGCCTTCAGGACTTGTTCAGTATATATATAATAAACATTTTCTAGATCAGAAACTCTGTGTGTGTGTGTGTGTGTGTGTGTATATATATATCTATATATCTATAGATATATACACACAGTTTTTTATATATATCTAATCTATATATCTATATATAGATATATAGATATAGATATATATAGATATATAGATATAGATATATCTCTTACATTTAATGATGGAATGATATTCAGAACATCCAATTTTATGGCTTGATGGGTCAGGTAACACCCAGTTCATGATGGGAAGCTCAAGTAGCATGGTTACTTGGGGCCCATAGTTAAGCATTCAGTTTCTACTAAGGCCCAGTGGCAGGCCAAAAGATGTTTCTCAAAAGGAAAGTATTTATCTCCAGAAGATGGCAGGACTTTACCCACAAATACTAAATGAGTACACTGAGATCCACCTACAGGGGTCTGCTAAAGGCTCCAAACAGTATCTCTATCTGCCACTGACACTTCAAGCACCATTGAATCTGCTGGATCATATAGGCCATGTGGCAGAGAAGCTCACACAGCAGACTGGATATGTTGTAGAGCCTTCTCTTGTTTTGAATTCTACCCAACAGTGGAAGCTTTTTGGGTCACTGCATAAATAGACCATAGTAATTCACCCAAAGTAGGAATATTTTGCCTCTAAAATCCAAAGAGGATCTTTCAGTGTCGTGCTTCTTTTTTGGTTTTACAAGGGCAAGATACAACAATTATCCTTCATCTTAGAACAGATATCTTACCATTTCCACACCGCTGGGCCCCTAAAAATTTTACTGAGGTAGAAGGCCCTAGACCATTTTTTCCAGTTTATTTTCTACCCTTTGACACACAAATGTCTTATGAATAAGTCTAAAGTAGTCACTACTTCTTGCTCATTAGGTCCAATCAGCATATCCTCAATGTAATGGTTTAATGTGATATCTTGTGAAAGGGCAAACTGATCGATTCCTGCAAAACAAATTATGACATAGGGCTGGATAATTGATACACTCCTGTGGTATAACAGTGGAGGTGAATTAATGGCCTTACCACCTGTGAGTAAACTGCTTCTAAAGAATCTTATGAGCAGGTACGGAAAACGAAAACATTTGCTAGATCAGTAACTGTAGACCAGGTACAAGGGGATGTATCAATTTTGCCAAAACAAGGAAAACATATCTGATACAGTAGCTGAAATTGGAGTCACCACCTGGCTAAGCGCACCATAATTCACTGTCATTTTCCAACACCCATATGTCTTCTGCATTAACCAAGTAGGCCAGTTAAAAATTGATTTGGTGGAATCACCACCCACTACATGTTTAAAGACTTAAAGTTAGCACCGATTTCTGAAATCTTTTCAGAAATGAGGTATTGCTTCTGGTTTACTATTTTGCTAGGGAGAGGCAGTTGCAATGAATTACACTTGGCCTTTCTTACCATAATAACCCTTACTCCATAGATCAGGAAACCAATGTAGGTATTCTGCCAGCTGCTGAGTGTATCTATTCCATTTATGCATTCTGGAACTGGGTAAATAGCCACAAGATGTTTTGGGTCTCCTGAAATTAGTGTTAGTTCAGAGGCAGTGTTCACTATTCCCTGAAAGGTCTGATTATTTTCTTTTTCCCAGGTATAATTACCCTGGAAAATGCTGTAGGTCCCACTGGGAAAAGTTTGAATAAAGATTAACGGTATAAATTTTTGGCAGTGTACTGTAGTCTTTCCTCGAGGATGCCTAGCTTCCCCTTCATTCAAGGAGTTATGGGTTTGTAAACTGGCTCACGTATAGAAATTGATTGAGGTTCCATGAGTCTTTTTATGATTCAGATTAGATTTTTGTTCATGTAGTCTAAAACTTTTCCACTTATACAGATGCAGTAAGACTTCAGTAGGTTTCCTATCTATTTCATTTCTAGGAACATCATGATCAACTAGCAAATGCAATAGGTCTACACAGTTTAGACTATCCTGATTTGTCTGTGCTGTTCATTACATTAACCATGCCCAGCTTGCCTTTGGTGGATGAGTCCCATCACTTGACCTCTGCCACTCCTAAGTTCAATTGCTCCCATTGCATTTAGGTTTCCAAACAGAATGGTTGTATTTCCCACTTTAAGGTCTGGTTTACAGAGAACAGCAATCACACGGCTCTTCAAAGATACCAAGGCTCTCCTCAAAAATTTACTTTTCAAAATTGTGGTAAAAAATATGTCTTCTCAACTATCACAGTGACAACAATTTTAATATACTTAGCCACAAATTTGCAAAAGTGTGAAACTCATATTAATAAATTTATAAAGCAATTAACTATATAAATATGTAAATAATTGAAAAGACATGTAATTAGAAAATTAATGTAATCAAACTGATAATGATTTGTAAACTTAATTCATAAATTTAATATAACTTCAATTGGAATTACTTTCTTAAGTACTTGAATATAATGACCATAAAATCCATTTAGAAGAAAAGTGCCTAAGGCTAGCTAATAAAAATATGAGAAAGTATACTAACTGAAGACTTGTGTTTTTGTACATTCAAAATATCCTACAGTCAATTAACAAAACATAATAGTGCTTTCACACTAATAGGATATGAAATCAGGCATCAGAGATTATAAAGCACAGAAATATCCCAGTGCCAATTTCGAATTTAATATGTAATTGACATAGTATGTCAATTCAGCAGGAGAAAAATGTGTCTATTTATTAAGTGACACTGGCTCAGATGGCTATCCATTTAGATAAAACAAAGTGAGTAGAAATGTCTACCACAAACCCTACAAAAATAAATTTAAAAGTATATATAAAAATTGAAAATTAAAAGAAATATAACAATATTAAAAAGGGACTTAGGTTTTGAAATGTTATTTTTAAACAAGACAACACAGAAGATTTAAAGAGATAAGAAACATTTAGACTTTCTGCTATTTTGTGGTCTCCTTAATCTGGTCTTTCCTCTTTAATAATAAAGACAATACTTTTTTCTGTTAATATAATGTTAGCTGAATCACATATAAAACATTCTACAACTCATTACCTTCAAGATATTTTATAAATTTAGTGAATATTTTCTCTTAGATCTAAGAGAAAAAGCCTTTTCCAACGTAGTAGCCCTAACTCCACAGATCAGGAAAGCAATGTGGAGATTCTGACAGCTGCTGAGTATGTCTATTCCAACTATGCATTCTAGAACAAGGGAGAGAGTCACAGGATGTTTTCTGTCTCCTGGAATTAGTGTCAGTTGAGAGCCAGTGTCCAGTAGTCCATGAAAGCTCTAATTACTTCCTTTTACCCAATATGCAGACTAATAACATTATAAATACAAAATTAAGTGCTTAGATAAATTTTTAATTAAGGATACCAAAAGGGACACTTGAAGTTATTGAGCCAAATGTTTTTCTGTGAAATGACACTTAAACCAAATGTCCCCATCTAGCCCACTAATTTCATCAAATTAATAAGAGGGTTTCCTTTGTAGGGGAGATTATTTGAATGAAACCATATTGAGTTTTGTGCTATCTTTGTGCATGATACCATTTCCCTTATTACAAGTCATAACATCTTTTTCTGTATATGTACTAGTCTCTGCCCTCTATCTCAGTAGGTTCTTAAACTTAGCTGCATACTGGAATCACATGGGGAGCAATTTAAAATAAAATGATATCAGGTTGGTTGCAGTGGCTCACACCTGTAATCCCATCACTTTGGGAGGTCAAGATGGGCGGATGACCTGAGGTCAGGAGTTCAAGACCAGGCTGACTAAAATGAAGAAACCTAGTTTCTACTAAAAATACAAAATTAGCTGGGCATGGTGGTGCATGTCTGTGATCCCAGCTACTCGGGAAGCTGAGGCAGGAGAATCGTGTGAACCCAGGAGGCGGAGGTTGTGGTGAACCAAGATTGCACCATCACACTCCAGCCTAGGCAACAACAGCAAAACTCCCTCAAAAAAAAAAAAAAGATACCTAAATTCCACCACAAAATATTATAATTTAATTTGTCTGAGGTGTGGCCTATATGTAAGAAAGTTGAATATTTTATAAGGTGATTCAAATTTGCAGTTAGAGCTTGAGAACTTTTCTTTCCGATAAAGTGCTTGTTCTCATACCTGGAGCGTATTAGAGCCACCTGGGGAACTTTGAAAAAATACTGATGCTTAGATTCTGCCTCAGCCCAATTAAAGCAGAATCTCAGTGGGTAGGACACAGGCATTGGTGTATACTGTTGTTTTTGTTTTTCTAGCTTTTTTCTTTTGCATCTGAGGTAATTCTAAGGTTTATTTATGATTGTGAATTACTGATCTATCACTTAGGAAACTAAGTGATAGATAAAATTATAAATTTCTGAGGCCCACCAAAACCTACTGAGTCAGAAACTCCAGGATATTACCCAGCAATATAAGGCTTAACAAGACCTACAGGTGATACAGACATACCTCTAATATACAAAAACCACTGAGCTACTCAGTGGTACTTAACCTTGTTAGTAAATTGGAGGCAGCTGTGATGCTTAAAAAATACTGATGCCTGAGTTCCTCTTCCTCAAATAGTGTAATTTAATTGTTCTGGAGTATATTACTGACACTGGGATTTTTTAAAGTACCCCATTTGACTAATATGTTGCCAAGATCAAAAACTACTTTCCTAGTCCATGAGCAAATTGAGAATAGAAGTTATTACATAATCAGATTTTTAATTCTGAAATTGAAACAGCATTTGACACTTAAAAGTATTGGGCCTAGAAAGATTATTTTTAAGTAACATCTATACTCCTCTTTGTAAATAATCAGAATAGAAAATATATTCAAATGCCCATCAATGATAGACTAGATAAAGAAAATGTGACACATATATACTATGGAATGCTATGCAGCCATAAAAAAGGATGAGTTCATATCCTTTGCAGGGACATGGATGAATCTGGAAACCGTCATTCTCAGCAAACTGACATAAGAACAGAAAACCAAACACCACGTGTTCTCACTCATAAATGGATGTTGAACAATGAGTACACATGGACACAGGGAGGGGAACATCACACACTGGGGCCTGTTGGGGGTTGGGGGTCTAACAGAGAGACAGAAGCGGGTGGGGGAATTGGGGAAGAATAACATTAGGAGGAATACCTAATGTAGATGACGGGGTAATGGATGCAGCAAACCACCCTGGCACATGTATACCTATGTAACAAACCTGCACATTCTGAACATGTACTCCAGAACTTGAAGTATAAAAATAATAATAAAAATCAGTCTTATCATAACTGGAAGCTATTTGACACCAAATGAATCTGTTAGAAAAAAAAATTTTAAAAATATTCACTCCAGGAAGAGATCGGTCATAATGATAGTTAATTTTTTAATGAAAAGAGCTGCATTTCTTTTTTTTAAATCTCTTTTGCAGCAAGATCCTCCATTTTCAAAATGTTTTAAGTCAAAAAGCAACAAACAAATATTTCATTATCGTCAAGGGAACGAAAAACTGAATAATCAACCATATTTAAAACTTATTGAATATTTTCTTTTTTATTATTTTTCCATAAGTTATTGAGGCACAGGTGATATTTGGTTACATAAGTTCTTTAGCGGTGATTTGTGTGATTTTGGTACACCCATCACCCAAGCAGTATTCACTACAACATATTTGTAGTCTTTTATTTCTCTTCTTCCTCCCACTCTTTGCCCCAAGTCCCCAGAGTCCATTGCATCATTCTTATGCCTTTGTGTCCTTAGAACTTAGCTCCTACATATCAGTGAGAACATACAATGTTTGGTTTTCAATTCCTGAGTTACTTCACTTAGAATAATGGTCTCCAATCTCATCCAGGTCCCTGCAAATAGTGTTAATTCATTCCTTTTTATGGCTGAGTAGTAGTAGTCGTTTTCTCACCATATTGTCATGCTGTTTTGAAGCAAACTCCACTATTTCAGATCCATCAGGACATTTTTACATGTTAAAGTTAAAGTTCTGATGAGTAGTTCTAATCATCATATATAGTATTTTTCATCATGATATTCTGATACATTTTCTAACATATAATTGATTATAAAAATATCATCAATGAGTTTCATAATATTTGTAGACATATCTGTAAGCTAAAGGGCGTTTTGGCAGACTAGAGAAATATTTCACAGATTTGGTTAGGTTTCTTGGGGGAACTATTTTTCTTTTGAAACTTTTTTTACTTGACTCAAATTTAGGATGATAATTTACAAGCCAGCTCTATGAAGCATTAATTATATTCATGATTGGATATATGCATGTGTTGTATACGATTCTTTAAAAAAAACCTTGTGGGTACATAGTAGATGTATATATTTATGAGGTGAATGAGATATTTTGATATAGGCATGCAATGTGTACCAATCACATCATGGAAAATGGGGTATTCATCCCCTCAAGCATTTAACCTTTGTGACACTAATGATCCAATTATACTATTTTAGTTATTTTTAAATGTACAATTTAGTTATTTTTAAATGTACAGTATTTTAAATATACTATTTTAGTTATTTTTAAATGTACAGTTGGAATTTCAATAGTGATTGCATTGAATCTGTAGATGAATTTTGGGAACATTGCCATTCAATAACACGGAGTCTTTGAATTACACACATGAAGTATCTTTCCATATATTTAGGTCTTTGATTATTTAAACAATGTTTCCTTGTTTTAAACACAAAGATCTTTACTTAGGTAATTTATTTCTATTCCTCTCTCTGTTTTTGATTAGTTGCAGGTACTTTTTAATTTTTTAAAATTTCAATAACTTTAGGGATACAAGTGGTTTTTCATTACATAGATGAATTATCGTGGTGAAGCCTGGGTTTTCATTGCACTCATCAGCCAAATAGTGTACATTTTAATTCTATGTATTTTTCTATTTTATTTGATTGGACTTAATTTGCTAATTTCATTTGAGGGTTGTTCATAGCTAGTGACTAAATAACTCATTTTTATATGCTGATCTTGTATTCTGCAACAATGCTGAACTTTTGAAAAGTTTGAATTTTATTTTAGATTGACATTTTAGCTCTGCTATGCAATATTTTAGTGGCAGCTCTAGATATCATAATGTGCAGTATACATTTTTCAAAATTAGAATTAATGTTATATAACTTCACATAAAATGCTAAAACCTCACAGATATAAAGGTCCTATTACCACCCTATATGCCCTTTATGCTACACTTATTATGTTAATTATATCTACCTATATTATAAGCCCACATGATATCATTACAGACTTTTCCTTAAAAAGTCATATGCATTATAAAGAGAATAATGAAAAAGAGGTAAATATTTAAATAAAATTATCTGTTATATATTACCTAGATATTTATCACTTCTGATGCTCCTCATTATTTTTGAAAGCATAAACTTCTATCTGGTATCACATCCTCTAGCCTGAAGAACCTCCTTTAACATGTCTTCTTGAGCAGGTCTACTGAGAACAGATACTCTCAGTTGTTTGTTTCCTTACTAGCTCATTTTGCTGGAGGCTTTTTATTGTTTTTGTTAATGTTATTATCCCTATATTTTACTATTATTGTTGAAGGATAGTTTAACTGGACACATAATTCTGGGGTAACAGTTTTATTTCTAATAATTAAAAAAAATGATGCCCATTTCTCTAGCCTCCATAGTTTCTGATGTCAGCCATTTTTTAAATATTGTTCCCTGTATTAAACATATTATTTTTATCTTCCTTTTTTTTTTTTGAGATGGAGTTTCGCTCTTGTTACCCAGGCTGGAGTGCAATGGCGCGATCTCGGCTCACCACAACCTCCGCCTCCTGGGTTCAGGCAATTCTCCTGCCTCAGCCTCCTGAGTTGCTGGGATTACAGGCACGCACCACCGTGCCCAGCTAATTTTTTGTATTTTCTTTACAAAAGAAGACATACACGAGGCCAACAAACATATGAAAAAATGCTCATCATCACTGGTCATTAGAGAATGCAAATCAAAACTACATTGAGATACCAAAAAATCTGGAGACAACAGATGCTGGAGAGGATGTGGAGAAATAGGAACACTTTTACACTGTTGGTGGGAGTGTAAATTAGTTAAACCATTGTGGAAGACAGTGTGGCGATTCCTCAAGGATCTAGAAATAGAAATTCTATTTGACCCAGCAATCCCATTACTGGGTATATATCCAAAGGACTATAAAGCATTCTTTTATAAAGACACATGCACACGAATGTTCATTGCAGCACAGTTTACAATAGCAAAGACCTGGAACCAACCCAAATGCCCATCAATGATAGGCTGGACAGGGAAAATGTGGCACATATACACCATGGAATATTATGCAGCCATCAAAAACGATGAGTTCGCGTCCTTTGTAGGGACATGGATGAACCTGGAAACCATCATTCTCAGCAAACTGACACAAGAACACAAAATCAAACACCGCATGTTCTCACTCATGGGTGTTGAACAATGAGAACTCATGGACACAGGGAGGGGAGCACTACACACTAGGGTTTGGTGGGGGGAAATAGGGGAGGGACAGCAGGGGATGGGGAGTTGGGGAGAGATAACATGGGGAGAAATGCCAGACATAGATGAAAGGGAGGAAGGCAGAAAATCACACTGCCATGTATGCACCTATGCAACAATCTTGCCTGTTCTTCACATGTACCCCAAAACCTAAAATGCAATAAAATAAATAAATAAATAAAAAATGTCAAAAAAAAGAAAACAGTGGCTATATTTAAAACCATTGAACTGTATACATTAAATGGGAAATTTGTATGGTATATAAATTACATTTTCATAAATCTTCTATAAAGAATGTTGCTATAGTAATTGGGGTTTCTGCTTCCACACTGGGCTCCAGGTTTTACTCTGACATTGTCCTAAAAGTTCTAATGTTGGCCAAACGTTTGATGGATTAAAGAAAAAAATAAGCACATATGCACATACACTTTTTGTAATTACTGAAAATTTGTCAAATTTGACAAGTATTTACAAAATATTTACAAAACATATTTACAGAAGGTGTGTGTGCAACAATCCTGCATGTTCTTCACATGTACTTTTTTCAAAAAAATTTAATATAGTAAAACTAAAACAATTTTGATGGATTGCATCTAAAATGTCATTACCAAGATTACCAATATATTATTTTATGTCATCTTCTTAGCTGGTTTTTTTCATTTTATATTTATCTTAATAATATATTTTGAGCTAATTTTTGTGAAAGTGTTTAAGATCTATGTCCAAATTTATTTACTTTTTATATCACCACTTGTTGAGTAGCCTATACTTTCTATATTGTATTGACATTTTTGGCAAAAATCAGTGGACTTTAATTTTATGTGCTTATTTCTAGGTTCTGTTTTATTCGACTGGTCTATTTATCTATTTATCTGTTCTTTTGTTAATAACACATTGTATATATTAAGCTTAAGATTGGATAAATATATTGAATTTTCTTTCAAAATATTTAAAATATTTTTTGATTTCTCTTGAAATTTCATCTTTGACCTATGTGTTATTTGGAAGTGTGCTGTTTAATTTCCAACTATTTCATGATCTTCCATCTATCATTCTGTTACTAATTTTTGGTTTAATTCAATTCTTGTCCAAAAACATGCTTTGTATGCCTTCTATTCTTTTAAATTTGTTAAGGTGTGTTTTATAGCCTAAAATCAGTTCTATCATGATGAATGTTCCATGTATTTTTGAGAAGAATGTATATTCTTTTATTGTTGAATGAAGAAATCCATAAATGTCAATTATATCTATTTCAACTCTGTTCAGTTAAACTATATTCTTACTGATTCTCTGACAATTACAGGGAAGCAGTGTTAAAGTCTCCAACTATCAGAGTGGATAGTATATTTTTCCTTAAAGTTCTTTTAGTTTTGGCCTCACCTATTTTGGTGCTCTATTTTTAGATGCACACACATTAAGGAGCATTATGTCTTCTTAGAGTTAAGTCTTCTTTATATTTTGTTCATACTTCTTAAAGAATTGATACCTTTGTCATTATGTAATTCCCTTCTTTACCCAATGATACTTTTTTGTTCTTAATTTTGCTTTGTCTAAAATGAATATAGCTATTTTATTTTTCTTTTGATTATGGTATAACTTTCTCTAGCCCTTTACTGTTAGTGTAACTATGTATTTATATGTAAAGTTGATTTCATATACAATACAAACCTGGGTTATTTTGTAAGAACTCTGACAATCTTTGTTTCTTACTTGGTATTTTTAGATCCTTCACATTCAAAGTGATTACTAAAATAACTGGATTAACACGTACTATGTTTGGACCTGTTTTCTATGTGTTGCTCTTGGGTCTTTATTTTCTATTTTGTCTTTTCCCATTTTTTGCCTCCTCTGGTTTTAATTGAGTATTTTATATAATTCAATTTTCTTTCCTTTCAATCATTATTGAAAGGAATAAATAAGTTATCTATGCCTTTCAATAAATTATTCTTTTTGTTTAATTCGTTTAGCAGCTGCTTAAGTTGACAATATACTAACAAATATTTTTATTCCACTTTCAAATAATACTATATTCTTTCATGAGTAGTGCAAGTACCTTTTCAAAAAGTATTCCTAATACCTCTCACCTGTCCTTTAGAACATTGTTGTCATTCATTTCACTTTCACATAAGGAATAATTATCTATGACACTGTTATATTTTATTATTTTCTACTTTTGAGCAGCTTTTGGTTGATAGCAAAATTGAAAGTACAGAAGTTTCCCATATAACTTCTGACTTCATACATGAATAAATTTCTCCTTTATTAATATCCCACACCAGAGAGGTAAATGTGTTATAATTAATGAGCCTAAATTGACACTTCACTACCACTTAAAGTCAATATATTACATTAGGGTTCACTCTTGGTGTTGTACATGCTATTTGTTTGGTCACAGGTATAATGATATATATCCACCATTATAGTATCATACAGAGTACTTTGGTGCCTTTAAAATCCTCTATGTATCACGTACTCATTCCTCCCTTCCACCTGAATCCAGAAAACCATTAATGTTTTTACTGTCTCATTTTTTTTTGCCTATTCCAGAATATCATATTATTGGAATCATATAGTACATACCCTATTCAGATTCACTTCTTTCACTTAGAAATGTGCATTTAACTTTCTTTCATCACTTTTTACAGCGTGATATTTTCTTTTAGCTCTGGATAATATTCAATCATATGGATATTCTACAGTTTATTCATTCATCTACTGAAAATATCTTTGTTGTTTCCAAGTTTTGGCCATTGTGAATAAAGCCAAACATAAATATAAATATAGCCAAATATAAAAAAAATCTGCGCACATGTTTTTAAAAAACATGTTGTTAATTCATTTGGGTACAATACTAAAGGGCACACTTCCTGGATTTTATAAAAGTATATTTAGCATTGCAAGAAGTTGCCTAAATGACTTCCAAAGTGGTTGTACCACTTTGTATTCCCACTAGTAAAGAATGAGAGTTTCTGCTGATCCACATCATCACCTGCATTTGTGTGATCAGTGTCTTGTGTTTTTGCCATTCACATAGGTGTGTAGTGGTATCTCAATGCTTAGAGTCAAGAATCATCAGTATTCCAACTTATTTCTTAACCTTACATATTGCAATGACTACCTAGGGCATTTTTCTCTTTATATAAATTTTATTTCATTTATTTCTTATGACCCTTGATTGGATTCTGGATTATATTTTTATTTTTTAATTTTTGTGGGTACATAGTAGGTGTATATATTAATGGGATTTTCACCTTTATATAAATTTTAGAATAAGTTTGTTGCTGTACACAAGACAACCTGCTGATATTTTTATTGGGATTGTATTGATTCTTGCACATTATCCTTGTATCCTGAAATATCATTATTATTGCTTATTAATTTCAGAAGTTTTCTTGCTAATTTTTCCACATTTTCTGCCTAGATAAGCATGTCATCTGCTAAGATAGTTTTACTTCTTATTCCTTCCTAATCAGTACATCTTTTGTTTCCTTTTTCTTTCTATTTTCATTAGTTAGAACTTATGCCATAATGGTAAAAAGAAGTGGTGAAAGGAGACATTCTTGTCTTTGTTTCAGTCTTAGTAGGGAAACTTCTGGTTTCTCACAATTAAGTATAATGTTGGCTGTAGCTTTTGGTGGATTTTTTTTTTCTTATTAAGTTGAGGAAGTTTCCTGCTATTTCCTATTTAATAAAAATTTTATCATAAATAAGTGTTGGATGGTAATTCTTATTTTGAACAAATGTATTGGTGATTTTTAAGAGTGCTTCTGAGAACAATAATTAATTATTAGGTAACACAATTATTGCCTTCAGTGCAACACACCACTCAACATCATATTCACTATTAATGGGGATCTAGTTTCACATTTAAAAAATTATGCATTTTATGGCTGGGCACAGTGGCTCATGTCTGTAATCCTAGCACTTTGGGATGCCCACATGGGTGGATCATGAGGTCAGGAGATTGAGACCATCCTGGCCAACTTTATGATGAAACCCATCTCTACTAAAAAAAAAAAAAGAAAAAAAAAGAAAAAAATTACCTGGGCACGTTGGCATGCACCTATAGTCCCAGCTACTAGGAAGGCTGAGGCAGGAGAGTCACTTGAACCTGGGAGGCAGAGGTTGCAGTGAGCCAAGATTGTGCCACTGCACTCCAGCCTGGCAACAGAGTAAGACTCTGTCTCTCACCCCCTAAAAATGCATTTTATTGCAAAGTAGAAAAAGAAGTTAGAATTAATGAAATTATAATGTAATGAAAAACTTGGTATGCTTCAAGAGCTATTTCACGTGCCTTACATGCATTATCATATTTTCTTCTCACAAAATTCTTTACAATCTTCCTCATTTTATAGTGGAATGAGCTAAAGCACAAAAAGTTTAACTTTCCCATAGTCACAAGAGCAATATGTGCTGTTAATTATAAAGGTGAGATATGATCTTATACGTTGTGGCTCCAGAGCCTTTTTAAATTTATACTACTTCCAATATAGAAAAATATATAAAAAATATAACAAAAATTTAAAGAAATTTGCTAAGCATTCACAATGTGTCAGAAACTATGCTAATTACTTTATGTGTGCTGTTTCATTTATTTCTTACAACACTAGTAGAATATGTTTATCATTGTTTTGCAGATAAGGAAACTTATCTGAAGTTTCAGATAGGTTAAATAGTTCAGAAAGGTTAAATAAGTTGACCAAGGATACTTGCCAAAACTATTGTTTGCAGAACCAGTGTTATAACTTAGTTCTGTTTGACTCTGAATAATATTCTAAACTACACTTATTAGTGAAGTGTCCCTCAGATTTCTCAGTTGGGAAATATCTTTATGACATCTGTCAGGTTATTTTACATTTGAAAAGTCTAAGGGCAATAAACACATATAACCCAGTCATAAAGATGAATGATGCAAGACACACTAACTGAAGATAATAGAAAAGCACATCCATAGTTAGTCTTTCAAACACCACCATTATCATTATAAACATCACCTTTATTACTATTCTCCTCATAATCATTGCTGATTTCAGCAATTTATAAAGCCTTGATTTCAGTGTTCCCTAAAATATATTTTTATGTAGCAATGGACTAAGTTATTCTACTAAAAAATATTTTTCTTTACTTGTTTTAGTAAATACAATTAAGTTCTTTATAAAATGTAATCTTTTTCTTCTACAAATGTAAATGGTTTTAATGCTTTTCTTTTTTCATAGCTTTATAAATTTCATTCAATGATTGTTAAGTTCATGGCTTAAATTGTAAGAAACATTGATAGGAAAATAATTGAAGATATTAATTTAGACTTCTAAAAGTCTAAATGTATAGTAGCCTTCAAAAAATTGCCAATTACTAGTTGTTATTTTCACAGAAACAGTAATGAGTTTTAAGCCAAGTTATAATAATTTATCTCAGTTTTTCATAACCTAGCCTCCGCTATATATGTTTTAGGGTGAAGTGTTAGCTATAAAATATTATCTAGAGCCCTCTGCCACTTTTCTCAAAGGCCAATGATTTGAGGGCTATTGAGGCCTGCATAGTTTATGTTTATTTGTCAAAAAAAGATGTATGCTGTAACATCGGTTTCTGTAAATCTTCCTTAAATGTCAAAAGCAAAAAGCAAAAAGAACTCTTTCATCTTTCTAAATATCATGCAATAATCATAATGACTTTGTTAATTTTCACAAAGACTTGATAAGATATATATTAGTTTTCATTCCCATATTATGGATCAGTTTGTTGATGCTCAAAGTTAGGTTATTTAACCTAACCTGGAGCCATATAGCTAGTTATTTGTGGAGCTAGAGTTTAAATTCAGGTCTATCATGTACCAAAGCTTATGCTCTAATTACTGGTTTTGTTAGCCAAAATGAGCATTATTTTGGTTGCATAATGCCAACGTATCCTCCTAAAAGAATAATTTTTAGTTCTATCTTATTACTTGTCTATTCAAAATTCTTCCTTTATAACAGAACAAAATAAACTGGTAAATAACTCTCTTGGTTGCAAAGTTATTTCTTATTTTAATGTAAACTTATCCTGTGTCACTTTCCTCTACTGCTTTTCTTAATATATAACATGAGAATCAAGAAGCCTTTTAAAATCACAATAAACAAAGACCCTTAAGACAGTAAGACTAGAAGAGACATTCTTAGAAATATCATCATTTCTGCTCCACTAATTACTTACATTAGGACTGTAGATACCACATATAAATTGAATATGGAATTCAAGAAACAAGATAAGCTCATAAAAAGGATTTAAAAAGCTCATTTCCTTTGATGGTTTACAAAGTGCCTAAAATAAGTGTAGTAAGTTGAAATATGCTCATGAAATGTAAGGTGAGCCTTCAAAAAAAGCCATCATAGAAGGATGATGGAGGGCCATACTTTATGTTTCTAATGCAATGTTTACTGAAAACTAGGACTATCAGACTCAGTGTTTTTTGTTAATTCATATCTCAGTAGACACAGGGACTTTTTTTCAATGTTAAACCACAGAGCAGATGTGATATTCCATAAAATAACATTTTCCTATAATTAAACCTTTTAGTAAAAATGAAAATCAGTATGAAATAAAGTTTTGGCATTTTTTCATGACTCAGATTATGAAGCATTATAAAATAATAAAAACAATGGCATTTTTTATGTCTAACAAACAAGATGACAAATCAGGGAAATAATATTAAAGACTTTTCGGCTTGAAAACTCCTATCTTGTGGATGATGAAACACAGATACAGAAAGGGCAAAGAACATGCCTAAGGCTTTTCTGGTAGCAAACATCAGAGTTATGACTATAGCTGTGCCCTTTAATTTCAAGTTCTGCATCCAAAACTAATAGATAACATATGATATGTGTATGTTTATATATTTATATTCTCCACCTTCATATACTCCTCAAAAAAACCCCATAAAGTAAACAATTTTATTAAAAACATAGACAGATGAAGACACTGAACCAAGAGGATGTGTGCCTTGTACAAAGCCACATAGCTAGAAAGTGGTAGGACTGATATTTGAACTCAGGCTGCCTAAAAATAGAGTTTATAACTTATAACTACTTCTCTCCCTTGCCTCTATACTTCAATTTGAGCCTTAAAGATGAGCAAAAAATTTAATGATAAGTATCATAGAAGGATCAATGTAAGTAATTTTTTAGTTACTTATTAAACAGTGAATTAAATATATGTTGACATACATAGGATTCATATAAAAAATACCTCTTAACACTCTCTTTCTTTCATATGAAATGAAGGCAAAAACTTGTAAGTGCCCCATTCAAGGCTTTAGTGTAAAAGAAAAATAATTTCAACACTAGGACACAGTCATGCTTACTAACCTAATGACCAAAACTAGATAAACACAAAAGTGCCATGCTTTGTCTTGCATAGGGCAGAACAAGAGAAGTAAAAGTGCCTCTAGCATGCTTAAAGGCCATGAACCTAAAGGTATCCAAAACACAAAATTAAGAATATAATTCCATTTGCTATGGCATCGAAAAGAGTAAAATGTTTAGGAACAAATTTAAACCAAGGAGGTAAAATATCTATACACTAAAAACTATAAGGCACTGATGAAAGAAATGAAAAAGGACATAAATAAATGGGAAGATATATCTTGGCAATGGATGAGAAGAATTAATATTCCTAACATTTCCACATTACCCAAAGCAATCTATAGATTTCATCTAATCACTATTGAAATTCCAATGGTTGGTGTTTCTCACAGAAATAGAAAAATATCTAAAAATTTACATGAAAACACAAAAGATCCCAAATAGCCAAAGCAATCTCAAAAAACAAGAACAAAGATGCAGACATTACATTTCTTGATTTCAAACTATATTACAAAGTTATCGTAATGGAAATAATATGATAAGGCATTAAAACTGATACATAAGCCAACGGAACAGAATAGAGAGCCCAGAAACAAGCCCACACATATACAATAAATTAATGTTTAAAAATGGTACCAAACTCACACAATGGGAAACAGTCTCTTCAATAAATGGTATTGGAAAAAGTTAATAGACACATCCAAAAAAGTGAAATTAGATCCTTAGCTTAAACTAAATATAAACATTGACTAGAAATAAATTAGAGAAAATAGAGAGGGAATGCTCCATGACATTGATCTTGTCAATATTTTTTTGGATATGTCACCAGATGTACAGGTAGCAAAAGCAAAAATAAACACAGGGGACTACATCAAACTAAAGATCTCCTTCACAGCAAAGAAAACAAGCCATAAAATTAAAAGGCAATTTGTGGAATGGGAAAAGATAATTGGAAGCCATATATCTGATACGGGGTTAATATCCAAAAAATATATGGACTTCACACAATTCAATGGCAATAAGCATAAAAATAAAAATGGTCAAAAGACCTGAGCAGACTTTTTTTTCCAAAGAAGACATACCCATGACCAATAGGAATATGAAAATATGTTCAACATCATGAATCTTCAAAGCAATACAGATTGAAACTGCAATGACATATCAACTTTCACTGTACCCACCACAGCTAGGAAAGTGCTGGGTTTCACCTGAAACCAGCATGCCTCTGAGTCTCCCCCAAGGTCCACCGCATACTACCTAGATATTGCTAATGGTTATTCAATGCATAAACACTCTTTAGTCAACAGGTGATGGTTTCTGCCAGGACTTGGTCCTTCCTATCAAGGCAACAGGTTGACCTTCTTCTCCAGGATGTGTCTAGAAATGTCATCCAGGAGATGGTGTCTCATGATTCTGAGTGATACTCTATCCTACTGTGGATGAGCTGGTATCTAATATGCAGAGCAAAGTTAGTTATCTTCACTGTTTAACTCTTTAAAGGGGTTTCAAAACAGACCCCTTTAGTCCTCTTGGAGTCTCCAAGAGGACTAAAGGGGTCTGTTTTGGAGCTGTGACTTGTGCTTCCTGGAGAGGCAGTAGGGACATTGCTAGCACTCTCTTGGCCACCCTGGCTGGTGTTTCAGTAGGCTGCATGTCCCCAAAGTTATGCAAAAATAGATTGCACGATGAAGAAATATTTCTTTCTCTCTCCCTCCCCCGCTTTCCTTTCGTTCCTTTCCTTTCCATTCTCTTCCCTTCCCCCTCCCCTTCCCTTCCTTTCTTTCTTTTTTCAATAGTGAGCAAGCCTTTACACTATTCAGATCCTGTACTAGGCACAAGGGATATACTGATAAATCAGACCTGTTCGATGTTCTCCTTGATCAATTATTAATATAAATTTTAATATTAAAATTTCATTTCTAGTATTTATATGTTGCATTCTATATATTAATAGGGACATTTATAATCATATTTATTAAGTTTTCTAAAACTTATTTCAAACTTGAGTTCAATTTACTGGGTCACAAGAAACACTTATTTTTAGTTCAATTTAAAAAATACAGTAGCACACTATAACAGAAAAGCATGTCGCATACTAAGGAATTATTTCATAACACTTTTGTTTTAGAATATATATTACATATATGTCTTAGAATACACATATATATACATATATGTACATATGTGTGTATATAACATAAAATATAATTCCTTTATCCAGTACTCTTTCCAGAAAACTAGGAAGGCCTTTTGAAGAGGCAGCGGGAAAAGAGTGGCAGAGAATAAAAAGGAGCTGAGACTAAGACAGTAAAATCTTCCTTCTTCCCTATTTAATACGGTTTATCTTAACCTCTGCTAAAGATGACTGAAAGCAATTTTTCCATATATCAGTTCATTTTTAAAGAGTCCCATATTATAGGCCAAAATGGAAGATCTTTATTTATAACTATGACAAAAGATAATTTTTAGGGAAAATTCAATTCGCATCATGTAATTAGGTCTCTGTGTAGCCAGCATAAAAACTCACATTGACCCTTTTCAATTATGAATGTAAACATTATTCTTAAAATAGAGGAGTTTTGATCTAAAATATGAATGTCACAATTTCTGCAGCTATCTCATTTACTATGTAAATGCTCTACTATAATTTTTGGTTTGCATGATGCTTTGAAATAGTATAAGTTGACCAAGAAATTCCCGTTTTTAGCAGAACATCTAACTTGAACATGAGGCAATTAATTTGAATATGAGTCATGCAACTTGAAGATAAAACATGTTAATCAGTTACACAGGTTATTTTTTACATTTAGGCCTATGCATTTAGTCAAGATTATTTCTTTAGCTGATAACATAGTGTGAAAAATATATAGTGTGGAATAACCATTAATGCTCTTTACCGAATAGTCCCAGAGGTCTGTCTTCTGGGTACTTGAGATGAATAAACTTGTGGCTGAGTGAGAAGCAGATTTCTGTAGTTAATTATATAGTGTGTGTGTGTGTGTGTGTGTGTGTTTACAGATATATATATATATATATATAATGATATAGCAATTAATGTTCTTCACCAAATATGTCCGGGTCTCTATCTGCTAGGCGTGTGGTAAAATTAAATTTGTGCCTGACGAATTGGGTTTTATGAAGCTTGATCAACAAATTCTAAGTATAATTAATGTATAAGCTCTCCTAACTGGAGGATTTTTTTAACCTCTTTATTGATCTGTGACTGACATGTAAAAAGCGATATATATTGAATATATACAAGTCAATGAAATTGAGGATCAGTATACATAAGCCATAGACATATTTATCACCTCCCAAAACTTTCTCCAGCCCCATTCATTGCTATTACTTTTTTTCCAGTTGGAGAATTTAATTTCCAAAGCAAATCACTCAATGAGACTATGCTCAAAGGAAAAGTTACCAAGAATATTTGAGATGCTGATTGCTCTCTAAGTATGGGTCCCTGAATAAATGTAATGATCAGAAATCCCTTCCAATTAAAACTAGACATTCAGCATAAGCAAAAGTAAACCTTTTGTTGTTTTAAGCCACTGAAAATTTGTGGTTATTGTTCTCATAGCATAATATAGCATATACTGCTTGATATATATAATGAAGTAAATATCAGTGAGAGTCACTCACAATTTCTAACAGTGCTTTATACATAGGTTAGCTTGAAAAAAGAGGTCTTGCTTCAAAGTGGGAGCTAATCATTGGATACACATGGACATAAAGATGGCAACAATGAAAACTGAGGACTACTGTAAGAAGATTGGAGTTCCTAACAAGGGAACAAGGCCTGATGGAGAACGAGTGCGTTCCATTAACAGAATCAGGCTTCAAAATGTGGATAATAAGAAACTTTGGTGAGTTAAAAGAACATGTTCTAGCCCAATGCAAAGAAACTAAGAACCTTGAAAAAAGGTTTGACGAAATCCTAACGAGAATAGACAATTTAGAGAGGAATATAAGTGAATTAATGGAACTGAAGAACACAATACGAGAACTCCGTGAAGTATGCACAGGTTTTAACAGTCGAATTGATCAAGCAGAAGAAAGGATATCAGAGGTCGAAGACCAACTTAATGAAATGAAACGAGAAGACAAGATTAGAAAAGAAAGAGTAAAAAGGAATGAGCAAAGTCTCCAAAAAACATGGGACTATGTGAAAAGACATAATTTACGTTTGATAGGTGTACCTGAATGTCATGAAGAGAATGAATCCAAGCTGGAAAATATTCTTCAGGATATTATTCAGGAAAGCTTTACTAACCTAGTAAGGCAGGACAATACTCAACTCCATGTAATACAGAGAACACCACAAAGATATACCTCAAGTAGAGCAACTCCAAGACACATAATCATTAGATTCACCAGGGTTGAAATAAAGGAGAAAATTCTAAGGGCAGTTAGAGAGAAAGGTCAGTTTACCCATAAAGGGAAGCCTATCAGACTCACAGCAGATCTCTCAGCAGAAACCTTACAAACTAGAAGAGAATGGGGGTCAATATTCAATATCCTCAAAGAAAAGAATTTTCAACCCAGAATCTCATATCCAGCCAAACTAAGCTTCATAAATGAAGGAAAAATAAAAATTTTCACAAACAAGCAAGCACTCAAAGATTTCATCACCACCAGGCCTGCTTTACAAGAGCTTCTGAAAGAAGCACTACACACATAAAGGAACAACCAGTATCAGTCATCCCGAAAACTTACCAAAAGGTAAAGAGTATCTCCATAATGAAGAACCTATATTAACTAAAGGGCAAAATAGCCAGCTAGCATTAAATGACAATATTAAACTAACAAATATCAATATTAATCCTAAACTTAAATGGATTAAATGTCCCAATCAAAGACATAGACAGGCAAATTGAATAAAAAGTCAAAACCCATCAGTATGCTGTATCTAGATCCATCTCATAAGCAAGACTCAACAATCAAATGGAGATTAAAAAAATAATAAAAAAAAAATAAAAACAAAAACAGGAGTTGTAACTTTCGTCTCTGACAAAATAGACTTTAATAGTAACAAAGACTAAAAGAAACAAAGAAGGACATTCCATAATGGTAAAAGGATCAACGCAACAATAGGAGTCAATGATTATAAATATATATGCACCCAATATAGGAACACCCAGATATATAAGACAAGTTCTTAATGACTTATAAAGAGACTTGGACTCCCGCACAATAATAGCGGGAGACTTTGACACCACATTGTTAATATTCGACGGATCAACGAGATAGAAAATTAACAGGGACATTTATGATTTGAACTCAGACCTGGAACAAGTAAACTAGCGAACATTTATAGAATTTTTCACCCCAGGTCCACAGAACATACATTTTTTTTTAGTATCACATTACACCTATTTTGAAAGTGACCATATAATTGGAAGTAAATCACTCTTCAGCATTTGCATAGCATTTCACAGACTTAAATGAGATATTGGTTGGCTGTTTGTTATTTTCTTCCCCGATTCCTTCCTGTCTCCGCTGTTAAGCACAATTATCGGCATAAAAGAGGTTTTTAATACCTATTTTTAGATTGTATTCCAGCCTGGAATAGAGCAAGACTCTTGTTCTCTCTCCCCCTTTCTCTTTCTCTTTCTTTCTTTTTTTTTTTCATAAAAAATAAGCTCTATTCCACTTCTTCACTGACATTCTGATCACCTCTTCTTTCTTTAAAGCCTCTAAAAAAAAAAAAAACGACATCACAGAAACTTAAAAAATCAAAGTATAACTTACATGCAATAAAATGTACCCTCATTAGTGTACAGCTCTCTAAGTTTTGAGAAACACAGTCATGTAACCACCATCACGATAAAAGAAAAAAAAAAGATTGGAGGACGTGGGGCATGCAATCCTATTTTTGCATAATTTTGGGGAGATAAAAATAGAAATCATTGGTGGTTCTTCAAAATATCAAACATAGAGTTATATAGTCCAGAAATTTTACTTTTATTAAGTGATATATGGTATATGTAGTCATATATATCTAAAACAATTAAAATCAGGAACTTGAACAGTTATTTGTATACCTATTTACTTTTTCTTTTCTTTTCTTTTCTTTTTTGTGATGGAGTCTAGTTCTGCCGCCCAGGCTGGAGTAAAATGGCACCATCTTGGCTCACTGCAAACTTCGCCTCCTGGGTTCAAGCAATTCTCCTGCCTCACCCTCCCAAGTAGCTGGGATTACAAGCACCTGCCACCACGCTCAGCTAATTTTTGTATTTTTAGTAGGGACAGTGTTTCACCATGTCGGCCAGGCTGGTCTTAAACTCCTGACCTCTGGGGATCTGCCCACCTCGGCCCCTCAAAGTGCTGGGATTACAGGTGTGGGCCACCGCGCCCAGCCTGTATACCCATTTCCTTAGTAGCATTATTCACAATAGCCAAAAGCTTGAAATAATCAAAATGTCCATCAATAGAGGAATGGTTTAAAACTTGGGTAAATATATATTGTGGAGTAGCATTCTGCTTTAAAAAGAAATGAAATTCTGAGGCATGCTATAACATGGATAAACTTTAAAAACATAATGCTAAGTATTCCAGACATACAAGAAAACAATTATTGTATGATGGCACTTTTATTAGGTAGCCAGAGGATTCCTATTTATAAAGACAGAAAGTACAACAGAGGATACAAGGTGTTAGTGGGAGGTTGGGAAGAATGGGGAGTTTTTGCTTAATGGATACAGAGTTTAAGTTAGAAATAATGAAAAAGTTCTGGGTAGTAGTGATGGTTCTAGAACAAGTGAATATACTCAATGGCACTGAATTATACACTCAAAAAGTTCAAAATAATAAATTTTATGCTATGTATATTTTACTACACTAGAATATGTAAAAATTATGATTTTATACATATATTATAATGTCTTTTATAATACTTTGTATTTGTTGTAGTTCTTCAGAGATTCTAAAGTGATTTAATATATTATTTGACACTTGAAAAACAGCCATATAACAAACACACGGTAGGTGTTAGGCTCCATGTTGAAAATGAGATAACTGGGGTTCAGACAGTCTCACTGACTTGTCTAAGGATACACAGTTAAATAAGTAGAGACATAGAAACTTAAACTCAATCCATGTCTTCTGATTTAGGTCCAAAGCTCTTCTCTAATTGTTACTCTTTTCAAGAAACTAATGGTAACCTCAAATCTCTGTAGGGATCTAATCCTTAGTTGTAGATTAAACCCTTATCATAATGCATTCAGCTAACCTGACCTTTAAAGTTTAAACCCTAGATTACATAAAAATACTTGGAAGAGCATAATGACTCAATCCTATCACAAGACAGAGCTGGATTAGATAACACCAAGGCAACTTTATGACTAATACATATATGATTTAACACAGAGACTAATGTAATAAACTCTGCAAGTAAATGTATGTAGAAATAGCCACTGTCTTTTAGTGCCAACACTCCCTTTCTTACCTGGACACAGACGCTTATTTTTTGGCTAATAGCATTTGCTTCAGTTGGTTTGTTTGTTTTTCCCATAATGCAGTTGGAAATGAAAAAATTCAATGCATTCAAACTTCATATGGGTGTCAGGAAACTTACTTATGTTTGCAAGTAAAACTGATGGCAAGAAAACAAGTACTAACAAACGCGACAGGAATATGATCATATTGTCTCCTTTATTCATATTCAACATATATTATGCCTCTCTCTCTCTTTTGTTCTCTCTTTCTCTCTCTCTCTGTCTTGCTCCCAAGAGCAACCCTTTCAGAAATATAGTCAGCTTTTCCAAACTTGTTGAAATGTTACAAATACATTTGAGAGATCCTTTTAATTCTGAAACATATAATTCACTGCTCACCTAGCACTTCCTTAGGAACATAGTGCAGTAGTAACATGGGTGATCAGCAGAGTGGCTGCTGAAATCTGTCAAAATGATATCATCTTGCTTTTACTCTCTGACAGATTTGACAGGTACAATCTCTTGGAGCTCCTTTCATTATTTTAGAACAGAGATGGGCTGGAATGAAATCTTCCACCTGCCTGGCTGCCTGTGACACATTCCAAAAATATCTAACCCACCTCTGGGTTCACAGAGAATTGAAAAGAACAGTGAAAGTTCCATTGGACTTTCATAAAGGCAGATGTCTTCTTATAGATGCTGCCTTACAAACTGCACTTGTCAGTTGGCATGACCTCTCGGTGGGAATCAAGATAGCAGTAAGCCTCACTTTGAAGGATTCCTTCAATGAAGGACCCTGTCCATTGTTCTCAGACCTTCCTAGAGGAGATAAGAAAGCCACATCTCGCCACTGACCTTACTTATTTTTTACTATGTAGGACCCGTGAGTAATAAAGCAACTGAGATGACAAACCCTATGCATTTACTCACAAACAACTCTTCAATTTGTGACATGACAACTGCCATTGTTTCACCCTCCCGAATTCATCTCTTGGAACATTCATCACACAGTATACTCCTAATTACATTTACCAATATCTGATCAGTATTATAATTTTCTTTGTAGTCTTATGTAGCCTACAAGGATATAAGCTCATCTTTGTATTCCTAAAGCTTGGCCCATAGTAGGTGCTGAGAAAATGTTGAGTCAGGTTAAATGAAGTAAAATATAGGGTCCTGATACATTAAGTAAAAGTTGTTTATAATAGTCTTTCACATTACTTATCGGTGGTTAACCGATATATCCATTTCAAGTAAAATAGATAAATTTAAATTAAATAGAGTTTGAGGCATCCCAAGGTATTCTTGGGCATGGAAAAAATATAAAATCCCATCATTACCAAAAAATTAATTGTGGTTGCTTTATTTCTTATTGTTGCTCTTCCCCAAGCCCAAGCCTCTTGAATCAGAATTTATTGAAGGTTCACAAGCAATTATGTTTGTTGTACTTCCTGGGATGACCACAGGGTCAAACAAGGAGAAAGCAGTGGGATGATCTAAAAGACGAGAAAGATTAAAAATATGAAGTGTGTGAAAACTTTGTGGCCCAGATAATTCCAGCAGATGATATTTAACATACCTAAGGCCTACCTCAGCCTCACATGACTTGAGGTGAGGCACAAGAGACATATAACATCTGCCTGCTGAGCTTAAATAAATATAAAAAATAAACTGTTTTGGTACAAAAATAAATACCAACTGTTTATCATCTCAGAGTTTCATTCATATTGAATCAATACACATGGAATCAAGTGTGCTACATAAAATAACTAAAATCTGATTATATTCCTTATTCTTGAGTACAATCTGCTTTGAAATATATGAGGGTATATATGGTGGCATTGACTGTCTATAACTATCAGAATGTCAGTTTACCTTTCCAGATTATTTATTTACCAAATACAAGTGAAACATCAGTTTGTTCCTTTTAAAACAAACTAACAAACATGCTTTCATGTCAAATGTGATTACTTCTTGTGTCCTCTTTAACACACACATACACACACATGCAGATATATATATATATATATGTATAAAATTTGGTGTAGTCTGGACATATGGATACTTCCTCAGCTCTCCAACCATGCTATTTCTGTATCTTTCATTAGAATGCATTTACATCTACCAGAGTTTCTGTCTTCTAAGTTTCACATCAAATACAAATTCCTTTCTGAATACCTCTCTAAATGCCCTCAGTAGCTTAGAGTACTCCCCTACTCTGCACCCTCAAAATGTTTTTTGTGTTTATCATATAAATTGCAGCATTTTGGCTTTTAATAATATTTATATTTTAGTATATGTAAATACCTAACCCCACTTTAAGTTCCAGTGAAGTAGGTGCACAGTTAAGTAACTTTCGCATTTCAGTGGCAACTAGCACTGTATGCCACCAACAGTCATTATTTTATACACGTGGTTTGAGTAGTATTCAATAACCATAAGTTTGCATTTCCCAATCCTATCAACTGTGACAAACAAGTTTCTTTTTCATCACATCTTTATCTCCTTCTCTACATCCTTTCTACCCAAAGCGAGCTAACTAGTTTAGAAAACTCAGAGACTCTGTTACATGGATACTATCCTCTATTTCCAATATCTGTAATATAAGCAACTACCCTGTGAATGAAGCAGAGCCCACTTACAAGAGATGTATCTTAGTGGCCCTGTTGGTGCAGTGGGCAGCACTTCAATTGTGTAATTTAAAAGAGACATCTCCTACCAGAGGTGAGCCTCATGTTTATATTGTGTAGAATTCAATGGATAGTATTTGCATACAAGGATGTGTAAACTTTAAGGATTAAAATAATGTGATTGTCACAGAAAAATGTGCATACCAACTCTTACAAAGGGAAGCAAGTGGATATTAAAAATGAAAGAGAACATTGCTGCTGTAATATTCTAATATAAACTTATGGTATTGGAACCTCATTAGCAGAGTCTATGCACTAGTGATGATTAGCAGAAAGCAGTTTTAGATATACATCTTGTGTTATAATATCATCAGTGGCATCAACAGATTACGTTCCCTTATGGATTCTAAGAAAAAAAATCTTGTAAAAATCATGGTGGATGAGGTAAAAAATATTTTTTAAAAGTAAATTACTCTGGAATAATTAATAAGCATTTCCAAGCCTAGGCACTAAAATGTCTCTTACTCAGCTCTGAAATTTCCTCTTTATTTCCATATTATTCAAAAGTCAAAACATTTAATAACATAAATAGAAAAAAACTCCAAAATTTATAAAAACTGTATAATAATATATTAAATAAAATAAGAATATTGAACTGGGCTGGTGTTTTGTAAACATAAAATATTCATTACTTGTACTAAATTATTACTTTTTATGTATTCAATTTAATTTTATTGTTGCTGAGTTTTATAATTCCATAATTTAAAAGTTAAATTTTACTTCACAGTACATAACCAAAACAACAGTTCTAGTTCTTTGTCCTGTTCTTGGCTTCTCCCCCAATTTTCATTCTCCAAAGCTAACCATTTTACTTGTTTTCTGTTTGTTTCTACATATAATTATCTCCTTATTTAAAAGAATGTTCTTATGTTTTATTATTAGATTTTATGTGCATATATATGTGTTCACATACATATATCTATAACCACTTGGCTTTCTACCATCCACTAAGAAATCTTAACAATCTTTATATCACTACATTTACCCATCACCCACTCAACATTCTTTTAATCACTATCATGTGAATATAGGTATGTGACTATTTCTGGTTAAATAAGTATTCCGTTTTCAAATAATTCTTATCAATATATACATATTTTTACAGCTGTGTCACTTTGATTCTATTTATTATTGTAACAGATTTATTTATTTTTATTCAGTGAGCTAATTCTTATCTATATTTCTTGTTTCTTTCATTGGTTAGTTATCAAAGTATTTATCAGGAATGTTTGCTAACACTCACACAGCAGTGTATTTCCCTTTTCCCTGTAAACATTGTAGGTAATTAATCAGTTTCATTTATTTCTTTTTCTGTAATGCTTATTCTATATACATTTTCTGTCCCAATACAATCACAAACACACTTTAATGATCTTCCTTAATAGAAGGTATTTTTAGTTCTATTTTTATGTATTTGCTTGTTTCTGTTTAGGCAACCAGCATCATACTTAGAAAACTGAAGTCAGATAAATAGACTTCCATGAATTCCTCATTAGACTATGAGCTCCATGAAGTCAGGGACTATGTCTGATTTGTTCACTGTCACACTCCAAGCATTCAGCAGAGATCTGGGCAAATATTATGTTGCTGAATGAGTGAATTCTAGAATTCTACCTTACATCAAAACTTCACTGAGAGAAGGAGAAAATGATAAGCCCCAGTATCCCTTGCCCTATAAATGCCAGTTCTATGCATGCTTAAATATACACACCTGAATATACTTTGGTATTTAACCTAAGTGTCTGTTAATTTTATATATCAAGCTTATTTGGCCATGGAGTTCTAAGATTGCTGGCAAAACATTATTTCTTAGTGTATCAGGAAGAGATTAACATTGAGAGTGTGTCAGGAAGAGCCTGTATCAGGAAGAAATTAACGTTTGAATTTGTAGACTGAGTAAAGAACACCTTTCCACACCAATGTGGGTGAGAATCATCCAATGTGTTGAGATTTTAAGAGAATAAAAGACAGTGAAAGAGTGAATTATCTCTCCCTGACTGCCTGTCTCTATTTGAGATGGGACATCCATCTTCTCTTGCCCGTGGATGTCTGCATTCCTGGTTCTCTGGCTTTCCAAATCCAGGACCTTAACCAATCCCTATGGTTCTCAGGCCTTTGGACTTAGACTGGGAATTCCATCATTACCCTTATTCTCAGACATTTGGATTTGGACTGAGCTATCAGCTTTTCTGGTACTCCAGCTTGCAGGTGGCATACTGTGGGACATCTTAATCTCCATAATCACGTGAGCCAAATTCTGTTATCTCTCAATCTCTCACTCTTTCTTCCCTCTACACACACATACACACACAAACATACATACACACCACACACACACGTATATCCTATTCTTTTTTTTTTTTTGAAGATCTCTAACATAATGTCCTTGTATTTATTGTCTATCTGCCCTTCAGCACTCTAAACTCCACGAGATCATAATAAACTCTATTGTAACATACTTCTAACCCCCAGCATCTCTCTCTGAACCTAGTAAACATGTTCAATATATATTTATGGGAAGAAGAAAAGTAGAAGGAAACAATATTTTTAAATATACATATGATACCGCTGGTATTGAGTTAATGGACCTAAGTCTAGGGAAGGTTTGTTATATTAAGAAAGATGGAGTTTGTGGTATATAAATGGACCTACAGCATCTGAGAACTTTTGTATTTTTAAAGTCCCCAAGAAACTGTTCCCAAGGGAATGGTGAAATAAGAAAATCTGAAAATTCACACCTCCGCAAAAGCAATAAGAACATGAGCAAAAATTGTCAAAATTAGTTTTTTAGAACTCTGAAAACCAAAATCTTACAACAAATCAGAGGAATTTTATTCAAAAAAAGCCTAAATTTTTATAGGAATAAAGAGTTTCGTGACAATTTATCTTGATCTATTTTCATCTCCCTCTCTTCAACTCTGTGATAGTATGGAATTATGGAATTATATATTAGTAATGGTTGTACAATTTTTAGTAATGTACCAAAAAATCAAATTGCACACTTTTAATGAGTCAGCATATTGTATGTGATTTATATACCAATAAATCTACTATAAAAGTAAGGAAGCAAATCAGTGTTGCCTAGGGTCTTGGGGAAGGGGAATGGGGAGTGACTGCCAATAGAGAATAGGATTTCATTTTAGAGTGATGAAAATATTGGAATCAGATGTGGTGATGGTTGTATGACTCCCTGTATGTACTAAATATCACTGGACTGTATACTTTAAAAGGATTAATTTTTAAATGGGATTTATATTTCAATAAAGCTACTATTAAAAATAGAGGCTATTTTCTTACAGATGTTAAGCAAAGTGCTGAGTAAATAGGTGTTTCTATGAAATGTTACACATTATTTGGTGAGCCAAAGTTGGTCTTAGAGAGATTATCCTGATACCACAAGAACTAAATGAATTAATACCGATATAGCACTTTCTATAGTACTTAGAATTTAAAAGGTACTCAAAAATTCTCATAATATGGTATTCATGTTTATGTCTCCTATACTACCTAAACTTTGTGTTTCTACAGGGTGGTGACCTAACCTGATTCATTGTGGGATACTGTTGAGCATAATGATGAATCCTGTGCATGCTAGACCTCATTTCCTGGTTTTAAGTTTTGACTGTTTAATTTCTTATCTATGTGATCATTTACAAATCAGTCTCTATGTCTCATTATTTTCATGGGCAAGTAGAGATTATAATAGCCTATCATTTTCAGGTTAATTATTAAGATTCGTTAGTTAATCCATGTAAAATAGCTAGTGCCTGGCATATATCAGCAATCAATATATGTTAGTTTTTATTCCCAATACCTAGCACAATGTCTGGCATATGGCAGATACATGTTTGAATTTTATGTGAGTGAGATACATGGCTTGTTTGTTTAGGGACTTGAATGGCAGAAGTTGAATATGTTGCATGATTTTTGGAAACTCGAATGCTGAGAGGCATCCAGAGTCAGCTCAAGCAACTGTGGGGTTGGGGCAATGTGTCATTTGCTACCATTTCATTTCACTCCTTTTGCTCCCTGATGGTCCGGCTGCTTGCAAAAACACCATATTCTATTTACAAAGTTGTCTTAGTCTTCGCATCTAATCCCCTAAGTGGGTCAGCTGTGACAGTCGGTTTCTTCTGGGTAACAAGGGAAGGATAGTTGGCATTATTCAAGCATGAATAATGCTCTATCCCCCAGGCTGGAGTGCAGTGGTGTGATCTCAGCTCACTGAAACTACCACCTCTGGGATTTAAGCGATTCTCCTGCCTCAGCCTCCTGAGTAGCTGGGATTACAGGTGCCTGCCACCATGCCTGGCTAATTTTTGTGATTTTTTTTTTTTAATAGAGAGAAGGTTTCGCTATGTTGGCCAGGCTGGTCTAAAACTCCTGACTTCAGGTGATCCTTTCCACCTCGGCCTCCCAACGTGTGTGGATTATAGGTGTGATCCACTGCATCCAGCCAACACAGAACTCTTTATATGCCCTTCTACACATTCATACACTCCAAGAAACATCAAGCCCTTTTCTTCCTCTCCTGTGAGATAAAATTTTAAGAAGAAAAATGGTCCCCAAGAATCAGACCTCCCCTAGTCCTTAGTTACAATGTCTGGCTAACTGTTAACCTGTGGGTCTGTCAACCAACCCTACAGAACCTCACACCCCTCCCTTACCAAATGCCTACTTCTCCCCTCCCATCTTCCCTACCATCAGCAAACAGGCAGAGATATACACAGTCGGTGGCTGACGTTTGATTTTATTATAATCATCATCATCAGTGGTGATGATTTGTCCACTTTGGTTTCTGTCAGCGGATTAATACTCCACATGCTCCTCTGAACTTTCTTCAGAGGAGTTGGTTGCATCTTCATCCTCTAGTGAGGATTCTTCCTGGAAGTCTGTATCTTCCTCCTCCTGGGAAACTTCTTCTTTAGATGAGTTTAGGTCGTCTTCATCCTTCTTCTTCTCTTGGACTGGATCAGCGTCTTTCTCTTTTTTCTGGTCATTCTCCAGTTGATTTGAATTTATTTTCTCATCCTTCTTGTTTGAAGATTCTAATATTGTTGAATATTTTGTTTTCTTGGTCTTCTTCAGACTTTCTTCAGTATCTAAGTCTGTTTTCACTGTCTCCTGCTTCTGGTAAGAAAAGAGGGGGAGGCCAGAAAGCCATTATTTTGGGTGACTAGAGTAGAGACTGGATAGCAGGGAGGGCTTTGTGAGGAAGAAGGCAGTTTGAGAAAGGGGTTTGTGCCAGAGAAACCGAGGTGAAACCATAGGGTAGGGATCTATGGGGAAGAACAAGAGGAGCATGGCTAGGGTCATCTGTGTTAGTCCAAACTGCACCATTTTGTAAGCTCTTGGCTATTTATTTTACAGGCCTTGTTCAAAGTGAAACATTCCATGGGGTTGAGGCCATGAGCAGCATCCTGCCTAACCACCTGAGCACAAGGCAGACAAAGGCCCGACTAAAGAAACATCCCTATCACATCTTGCTTGGCAAAGCTCTGAGGAACACCACAATGATATCCCACCAGAAAAAGGGCCAAACCACCTGATCATAAGAACATCTCATAAATAACCTGCTGGTCAGCAAACCATGCTGCATAGATCCCTCCCACCCATGTCTATAGGTACCCCAGCCTGTAAGCGGCGGTGGGCTATGACATTAAGCTGGCCCCCCACTTCCACAGGTTTCTGCAATATTTCTGTGCTGCTATTTGAGCCGCCCCCTCTCTATGTGTCCTTCTTTCACCCTAGCCTTCCCTACAAAACTGAACAATCTTACCTCATCATCACTTTCTTTATCATCACTAGATTCACAGGGACGCTTCCTCTTCAGCCCGCTAGAGCTTGGGGTTGAATCTTCCATAATTACGGCTGCTTGTAGGATATCTACTACTGTGCTCTTTTTTAGGGTAAATAAATCCCCAGCTATAGTGAGGCTTGCCAGCGGGTTGTCCCAGAGCTCTTGCCCTCCCTATATATACCCTCCTGGTGACAAGGCAGAGCCACGCCCTTGAGCTTTGTTTGATCATACAGGCAGTGTCCCAGCCAATGGCAGTCCTGGGATGGCTTTGACATCACAAAGTGCCACCCCTGACAACTCCCTGGGCTTGGAGGGGTTGGGGTGAATGGGATGTAGAGAAAACCAAATGCTGTTGTTGTTTCCAACATCCCCTGAAGATGCATCCCAAACTGATCTGCCACCACTCCTCATTTCTCCATGTTTAATCTTCATGGTTCACATCGAGTGAGAGGATGATTCCTTTGAGCTCTTCCCCACAGCCATTTCTATTAAATGATCTATTTTTTATTTTCCAGCCCCCACCATGACCTAGTGTTTTAGATGTCTCACCTGCAATCCCTTCAAGCTAGTGTGGCTACATCTAATTATTGGTGGAGATGTGAATTATCCCGTTTGCCTCCTACAGTTCCTTCATATGTACCTTGAAGACCATTTACTTTTAGGCTACTGTCAGGCAAATTTCAACCCATACTTTTACCCAATGTCCATGTAGTTCATTTAAGTGTCCTGTTTCCAATCTGAAATGATGGCTTTCAGTCTGTCAAAACTTTACTGAATAAACATACTTTACTGCGTATCCTAGTCTTGTTTCAAATGAAGGGTGTATGTCCATAGTAAATGTAGGATTCCAACATGAATTCTCCCAGTATGTGCAATGCGGGGAGGAATGGATATTGAAGTGCTGGAAGTTATTCTGAGTGTTTACATGCAGGATACTACAATCTAAGACCAACATGTGCACCAGTGTGGGCATAGTTGTACTTTGTACCAGAAATTGTGTCCAGTGCAAAAAAAAAATACATTCAGATTGGAAGGGGAGAAGTAAAAGTATCTTTTGTCAAAGACTACATGAGAGTCTATGTAGAAAAGTCAATCTTAAAAAAGGCTTCTACAATCATTGAGGCTAGCAAGATTGCAGGATAGATCAACATACAAATCAATTGTATGTTTATATATTAGAAGTGAACAAATACAAGTTGAAATTAAGAACAGTGAAATTTAAAATACCACTAAAATATTAAAGGCTTAGGGATAAATCTGAACAGAGACATAAATGACCTGTACACTTAAAACTACAAAATTTGCAAAGATAAATTAATGACCTAAGGAAAAAAATCGAGATGTATACTTTGATTTTCAGTTAGACGATTCAATATTGTAAGATGTCAGTTATTTCCAAATTCATCTGTAGATTCAACTGAATCCTAATCACAATTCTAGGAAGGCTTTTTAAAATAAATTAACAGGGTAATTATAATATTCATACAAAAATGTAAATTTTCTAGAATAGCCACAAGAAAAGTGTTGAATCTTAAAAAGCTCTGGATTGTATCACTGTCAGTGTTTTAGTTTTGAAAGTGTAATGTGGTAGTGTCATGAAGATTTTACTATTGAAGAGATTGGGTAAAGGGTACATAAGGCCTCCATGTACATATTTTTGAAACTTCTTGTGAACTTATAATTGTTTCAAAATAAAAACGAAAAATGTTTTAAAAGAGAATAAGACAGAAGGCCAAAGATAGAGAAGGCATGGCGCTAGCTTTCCCCCACAGCTTGACACTTGTGCCGTTCTCTATAGAAAGTCATGAAACTCAATAATGGAAAAAAAAAGTTGACAAATAAAACAAAAGAGAATTAGACCTTGGGTTTTTGTTCTAGTGTTCATCAAGCTCATATATCTTTACTTCTGGGTAACAAGGCAAGGATCGTTGGCATTATTCAAGCATGAAGAACCTAAGATGAAACTGACTGATCATTTTCTAAAGTAATTAAAGCCAAGAAAACAGAAACAACCCTTGTTAGGCAAAAAGCCTCTTCGTGCTAAGAGATATGTACAGCTATGTTATGTATCACCTCTAATTCATCTTAAAATGCCATGGTACATTTCCTTTATGATAGATTGTAAAGGGAACTTGGTAAAGAGTCCCAATGTTTGCTTTCAGAGACTGTGTAAGTGGATGCTATTAAAATATGACCATTTTAAATATTTTTTTTAGTAAAGGAATCTAGGGCCTCTATTGGTACAGAAGATATTCCAAACCTAGAATTGAGTGCCTTCCAAAAAATGGCTCAATGCCATGTGCATTGACATTGACTCCCCCAGCTACCATAATTTACGGAAATCCATTAGATAATGGGCTGCTTTGCCTGTTTTTATGAAAATGTCAATTTGAAACCTTGGCATTGATGGCAAAGACTTTCTCTGCTGTGCATGGAAGGCAGGCAGCCAAATGGTCTGCATGGAATTCCTTCATTAATTTGGAATGACAAGACTAAATGATTTCCTTTGAAAACTATAATCAACTGATAGGGGCCTCACCAGGGAGGTGTATAACTATTTGTTCACACCTTTTCAGCCAAGCAGAAAACCCAAAGTTGAATCACTATGTTCAGACATGAAGCCCAGAGGGTTAGAAACATTAGTCAACACTGTGGTCTTTCTGCATGCTGACTATCAAATCACTGTCCCACCAACAACCAAAACCTGTTTAGTATATCACACTCACTATTACTATTTCTTTATTACACTAGATTTTGTCTTAAGCAGCTTCTCAAACAGAACTCCCACCCCCTCCCCCCCCACACACAATAATTCTATTGAACTCATGTCTCCATTTCTCTAGGCTTTACCGACTGTGTGAGTCCTAGCAGTGGAAGTAACTTAGGTTCAGAGTGTACGATTACCAGCTAATAAACTCCTTAAGCTAGTAGGCACCTTCTGACCCTCCCTTCAACACTACTGAATTACTTGCAGTGCACACAGAATGTCACATTTTCTCAAAAGATTGCTCCTATTTGAGATAATCTCACTCCTCCTCATCTTATCTGTCTGAAAATTTACTTATTCTTCAACATTTCTCAAGAATCAATTATACTTCCAAATTCTCTTGACTACTTGCATTCTAAAGTCACCTTATGTTCACTGACAGGCACACGTGTGTACAGATGCAGATACACAGACTTCACGTTTCATTCCTGTGTGCTTCAAAAGACATCATCAAGTGTTATACACAGCTCCAAGTGCTTTATATCTATCAACTCACTTAATCCTCATGACTACTCTATCAAAAAGGTACTATTACAGACTTTGTTTTACAGATGAGTAAAATGGGGCACAGAGCGCTTAACTAACTTGAATATTATATAGCACTCACAATTACATGTTTTTAGTCAGAAATAGAACCCTGGCAGGGTAATCTGTAGACTTAATCACTGCACTATATAGAGAAACTCTAGTAGGCATGTATACTCATTTGGAACATGTGTCCTATACATGTGCAGCTCTTGTGGGCAAATGGATCAGCCTTTCTACCAAGCTAACAAAAAAGAGATAATAAATTGCCACTGAAGTGGCCCAAGTGACTATCCCATGGCAGAATATGCCCTGTGGATTTCAAGTCATTACCTGGTTGGTTACATTCCACAGACCTGGCTGCAGCAAAAACATCTCGCTTTTATAGTGACCTGTTATGAAACAGCAAATGTCAACCACCATAAAATTCACAAAACATAATTCTCATAAGAAGTACCATCTATTGTGTACATTTTCTCACTGAAGTATGAGAAGGTCAAACTCTGCTTAATGACTTCAATTTAGAAGAAAATAAAACCAAACAAATACATACACACACACAACACAAAAACAGGGCTTCAGCACAAAGCAATATTGACATTGTTTTCTATTGATCAATTGTGTTCTTACTGTAGCATCTCTGTGTCAAAGGGAGTGGAATGTTAAAACTGCCTTAACCTTTTGGGTTCCCTCTGTTGAATACTGTTGCATAGGAAAAATATCTTAATGGGTTATTTGAAGAATATGTTTTGAGAAAATGCTTTGTTCTTCTTTGCAAATTCATTTTTTTCACCTTTGGCTTGTTTATTAATCCCCTTATGAATGTTTTTCTGTTTTGTTTTGGCAATGAAGACAAAGTATTTTGTGAGGATCACAAGGGAATGTGGGTGCAGTTACCCCAAAGATAGGGACTAAGACATTTCTTAAAGAATATCACTTCTTCCTGGTTGGCTCCAGGCAATAACATGACCCTGAAAGCTCAATGTGTGTTCCCAGGTATCTCCTCTCTTCTCTCTCCCTTGGTCTAGCAATAATTTGCAAACACATAGCCCTCATAACTAGCCATAGAGTGACATTCATTTTATCTACTGATTTTCTGACAGTCCAGAAAGTAGATGCCAATACCCTTTTGCAGGAGAGGCAATGGTTAAAAACCACTGCAATATGGGACCAGCCATTTCCAAATTTTGCCTCTTATGGATCTGACACTGCAGGCTCAGATTCCCAGGACCCCTGCTCAGCCCCAGATCTCAGCCTCTCCATGTAGAGCCTGAGTTATAGCTGTGAATAATGGTTTGGGTCACAATTTTAATAATGTCTATTATTTATGGATCACTTGATATGCATAAGCACTGTGCTAAGTGTTTTTCATGCTTTATGTCATTTAATCCTCTGAATAGCATAAGGTGGGTATGATTACCAATCCCAGTTTGTTTGTTTTTTTAATTGTACTTTAAATTCTGGGGTACATGCACAGATCATGCAGAATTGTTGCATGGGCACATACATGGTAATGTGATTTGCTGCCTCCATCCCCTGTCACCTATATCTGGCATTTCTCCCCATGTTATCCCTCCCCAACCTCCCTACACCCCATTGTCCCTCCCCTAGTCCCCCACAACAGACCCCAGTGTGTGATGCTCCCCTCCCTGTGTCCATGTGTTATCATTGTTCAACACCCACCTATGAATGAGAACATGCAGTGTTTGATTTTCTGTTCTTGTGTCAGTTTGCTGAGAATGATGGTTTCCAGGTTCATCCATGTCCCTACAAAGGACATGAACTCATCGTTTTTTATGGCTGCATAGTATTCCATGATGTATATGTGCCACATTTTCTCTGTCCAGTCTGTCATCGATGGGCATTTGGGTTGGTTCCAGGTCTTTGCTATTGTAAACAGTGCTGCAATGAACATTCGTGTGCATGTGTCCTTATAGTAGAACGATTTATAATCCTTTGGATATATACCCAGTAATGGGATTGCTGGGTCAAATGGAATTTCTATTTCTAGATCCTTGAGGAATCGCCACACTGTATTCCACAATGGTTGCACTAATTTACACTCCCACCAACCATGTAAAAGTGTTCCTATTTCTCCACATCCTCTCCAGCATCTGTTGTCTCCAGATTTTTTAATGATTGCCATTTTAACTGGCATGAGATGGTATCTCAATGTAGTTTTGATTTGCATTTCTCCGATGACCAGTGATGTTGAGCATTTCCTTAATGTTGACCACACATTTAAAGTACATATGGAAGTCTGAGTATGGGGACTAAGGAACCATGCAAAAGGGGGACAAAAATGTAAAGACTTTTATTTCATTCTTGTCATGTATTTCCACAATTTTTAAAGTATCACTTAAAAGATTATCTGACTTGTCATCAATACATTGTGTGTGTGCTTCTTGATAAGATCCAATGAGAACACAGCATCACTTCTGTGATATTCCTACCAAATGCATAAATTGAATATAATAGTGAGAAAACATCAGACAAACTTCAACTGAGGGACATTCTATGAAAGAATGGGGTGGTAATCTACAAAAGTCTCATGCTTACAATTGTCAAGGAAGAACTAGTGAACTGTTTTGTGTTAAATGAGGTTGAAAAGATATGACAACTATGTGCAATGCTTGACTTTTGGTTAGGTTTTATTTATGCTCAGAACTTTATTGGTTTGATTGGTATAACTTGAACAGAATTCTGGAATTTGTTGATATTGTTCCTTTAACTTTTCTTTAAGTTTGAAATTATTTCAATATAAAATAAAACTACCATATAATCTGCAGTATTTCATAATTTAAAACAAAAAATAAACAACTGGGAGTAAGTCGGGCAAGTTGGCTGAATAGGAACAGCTCCAGTCTGTAGTTCCCAGAGAGGCAAATGTAGAATGCAGGAGATTACTGCATTTCCAGCTGAGGTACCCAGTTCATCTCATTGGAACTGGTTAGACAGTGGGTACAGCCCATGGAGGGCAAGCAGAAGCAGGGTGGGGCATCGCCTCACCTGGGAAGTGTAAGGTGTTGGGGAACTCCCTCCTCTTGCCAAGAGAAGCCTTGAGGGACTGTGTCATGAGGGATGGTGCTATCCAGCCCAGATTCCATGGCTTTCACAATCTGCAGACCAGATTTCCTCTAGACCAGGGCCCTGGTTTTCAAGCACAAGACTGGGCAGCCCGTTGGGCAGACAATGAGCTAGCTGCAGGAGTGTTTTTTTTTTTTTTTTCCAGCACAAAAATACTAAAAATTCTAAAAACCAGAATGCCTTTTCTCTTCCAAACGACCACAACTCCTCACCGGAGAATGAGTTTGATGAACTGACAGAAGTAGGCTTCAGAAGGTCGGTAATAACAAACTCCTCTGAGCAAAAGGAGCATGTTCTAACCCAAGGCAAGTAAGCTAAGAAACTTGATAAAAGGTTATAGGAACTGCTAACTGGAATATCCAGTTTAGAGAAGAACAAAATGACCTTATGGAGCTGAAAAACAAAACACCGCATGTTCTCACTTGTAAGTGGGAGTTGAATAATGAGAACACATGGACACAGTGAGGAAAACATCACACACTGAGGTTTGTTAGAGTATGGGGGGCAAAGGGAGGGATAGCATTAGGAGAAACATCTAATGTAGATGACGGGCTGATGAGTGCAGCAAACCACTATGGCACATATATACGTATGTAACAAACCTGCATATTCTGCACATGTATCCCAGATTTAAAGTATAATAAAAATAAATTAAATTAAATTAAACAACTTATTTAAAATATGTGTAAAATATCTACCCTGTGCTTGGCCCTGAGTTCAGCAACATAGTGAAGACACAGAGCTCATTTGAAGGACAGAGGTGGGTTTGAGAATGAGATGAAGCTTTGGAATTATGAGAGAAGCTGTATGATAGACTGACAAAAAAAAACTTGTCTCTAAAAGCCAAAAACTATAAATTTTAAACCTCCCTCTCTGAACACTATAATTGGCTCCATGTCATCCAAGGTAATTACTTAATATCTTTATATCTGTTTGTTCATCATATAATCAAGATGATGATAAAACCTTAGCAAATTGGTTGCAAAGAGCAGAATCAATGCTTATGTAAAGTGAGCAGTGGAAGTTCCAGATTTAAGAAGACAATCAATAAACAAGAGTTACTACTACTAATAGTAAGACATTAGTGGTGACAGGAGACATGAAATTTGAATATAATATAAAACACACTAAAAGGTAAATATCAAAGTTTTAATAGGAGCATAAAGAAAACAGTTACTGATTCTGTTCCAAGGGAATTTAAGAGAATTAAACGATATTCTGCATGACTGCATACCTTGTACTCTTACACATCATTTACTGTTCTCATTACAGATCTCAGGGGGAGATCTGGGCATCTACCCAATCATGGATTTCTCCCTCTCCCTTGTGGTCTTGGCCTGGTCTCTACAAGCAATCTTTATTCTGAATTCACAGGCTAACACTATAGTCTTTGCACTGGGTCAGCTGCTTTCCCTGAACCCCAGCCAGGTTGAGTAGAGCATTTATGTAATACTTGACTTTTGTTAGCCCTGTCCTCTTAAAGCATAGATTCTACTTCCTTTGTCCCCAGAGCTAGGAGCTCAGAGGAACAGACTGAGGGATACTTCTGTCCATATACTTCCCCAATCACTACAAAGTTATTTTCATTCCCCTATTTTTTTCTGCTTTCAGTACACAAAGATTTACCAGTTTCCCCTTTGATCTTGTACACCTAACTGAAGACATGTAATTTTCTGTAGGCACATGTGTTCACCCATCTGGCTCAGTTAATAAAATGGTGTGCTGCAGATGGAGGGAAGGGAATGAATAGATAGACCTGCATAGATGACCCTGGATGAGGGCATCTCAATATTACTCCCTGAATAGGTACAGGAACTGGCATGGCCCTGGGCCTGTCCGGGTGCATCAGGGTATTCTCCATGTAGTCCTGCCTGGATATACAGCTGGTAGGACTTTCCATGTATAAGTTTGAGTTGGACATGTTTCATGCGCTTATCCGAGGGGTTGTGTTTAAATCTTGTACACTATATGTGTGTGTGTGTGTGTGTGTGTTTTATAAATCTTGTACACCATACATGTATATATAGTGTACACCATATATATCTTGTACATATAGTGTACAAGATTTGCACATAGGCATATTTGAGCTTGTATATTAATTAAAGCATGGATAAAGGTGTATGATTTGACAATCTATTCTTCTTTTTTTTTTTTTTTTTGAGATGGAGTTTCACTCTTGTTACCCAGTCTGGAGTGCAATGGTACAATCTCAGCTCACCGCAACCTCCGCCTCCTGGGTTCAAGCAATTCTCCTGCCTCAGCCTCCTGAGTAGCTGGAACTACAGGTGTGTGCCACCATGCTCAGCTAATTGTTCTATTTTTAGTAGAGACGGGGTTTCACCATGTTGACCAGGATGGTCTCCATCTCTTGACCTCATGATCCACCCGCCTCAGCCTCCCAAAGTGCTGGGATTATAGGCGTGAGCCACAGCGCCTGGCCATGAATTGACATTCTAAAAAGGCAAAAACTTTGTGAAAACCTATACTGTCTTGGCAAGCCTGAGTGTTGTTTTGGCCATTGCTTGCAAATGATTATAGATGCAGGCATTGTTTGCTGAGCATGACTCTGAATATTTGTATTAGTTTTCTCTGCAAAATAACAAGTTATTACAAACTTAGTTGTTTAAAAACCATAAATTTATTATCTCAGAGTTTCTGTGGTTTGGGAGTCAAGATATGGCTTAGTTGGGTTTTCCGCTCTACTTGGTCCTCTGTTCAAGGTCTCACAAATCTACAATGCAGGTATCAAAGGGGCTGTACTCCTTTGTGGAGCTCAAGGTCCTTTTCCAAACTCATGTGGTTGTGGCAGAATTCAGTTTTTTAGGTTGAAGAAATGAAGTCCCATTTTCTTACTAGCTATTTGTTGGGGTTCATGATCAGCTCCTAGAGGATCCCACAGGTCCTAGGCCCGTGAGACTCACAAAAAAAGGTAACTTAATTATTCAAAACAAACAGAAAAATCTCTTCTTCTAGTCCGTTAAGACAGATTCATACATAATACAATGCAATCACGAGACTGGCTATCACATCACTTCTGACATATTTTGTTTGCTAGAAGGAAGTGACAATTTCTGCCCACACTCAAGGCAAAAAGATTATACAAGGGTGTTTAAGTTATTTGAGCATTGAGCATCATCTGCAGTTCTGCCTACCATAGTAAGTACTAGCATTATACAAAAAAAGTAATGAATTTGAGTATTGCTTTATATTTTGACCACAGGAGAGACTAGAGCACATAGGCATGAAGATTAGTGAGGTTAGGAGAATAGATATGAGTTATCGGCCTGGATGTGGTCATAATAATTTGCTGTACACAATTCTTAGCATGCCTTATCACGTGGCAGTGGGTAAGAAGATAAGCTTCTTATTTTTTGCATGAAAGTCAGCAAGGAAGTGTGTATGTCTGGCATATGGGTTCAGGTATTTGATAATGATTACGGCAATGCCTGGAGGTAGACCCACTCTTGGTGAGCATACCATAATAGTTATGTGCTTGGGGATTTGGACCTGAATGTATAAGTATCGTTATAAGTTTTGGCTTTGGCAAATTAAAAAAAAAAAAAGGGTACGTATTGGCTTTTCTATTTATGTCAAAGGAACATGTAAGCATGACAAAAACTATGAAGAAACTTACGGTTCACAAATTAGGACAACCTTACACTTCCAGACAGATTGAAATATATATCCTTGCTGAGCTGACACATAATTTCCTTCTTATAGAAACATGCTTCACTTTTCTATACAAAATAATTAATTACATGAATAAGCAATTGTAATGTCGAGTAAGAAGTCATTGCCATATATTCAGATTTTTTTTTTCTGTAAATGGATAATTTTAGTATTCTGGGACTACTTAAAAAAAGAATACTTATTCAAATAAAAGATTCTAACAAAAGTGATTAGAAAATTGTTCTAGTAAAACCAGACATATTAAGACTGTGTGTGAGTTTCATTCATTTAATATGACTTCAGCAGAAACAGCATATTATGGTACAATTTACAATGGGGATTTCTACTGCAAAGCACCTTCTAATAACTTGTATGTGATTATACTAAAATGTTGAATATTGGAGTAAAATAATGAAAAGCAGTTGAAATTTATTGAAGGCTTATTGGGTCCCAAGAAAGTGTTCTTTGTGCTTAACATTCATAAACTCAATCCTTGCAACAAACATATAGCTATTATCATCACCATTTTACAGATGAGGAAACACACACAGAGCAGTCAATCACCTTTCTCACAGTCACAGAAGTGATGAGTGGTAGAACCTGCATTCAAATCCCAGCAGGTGGGCTCCAGAACCTACACTATTAACACTGACTATGCTATTCTTATTAATGTTTATGAAGTATGATTTTGAAAGTTCTCATTGATATATGCCATATTAATAGATGTTTAGGAGGAAGATTATTCCTTAGAAGACTATAATAAAAGTGCATTCTGTTTTGGTATTTTAATTCTGGCCAATATCTAGAGTTTTCTAAGCACTTCAATTGTTACAGTGGTTAAAAATCAGGAATAAGAAGGCTACTGGGCTTCATAATTGCCTTAATCTCCTGAGTGTAAGAAATCTGTTTCAAGATGGTATTGTTTTATTCCATTTCAGCATCATGAAAAACTGTCAGATGCTGTTGAAACCTACTCCACTATCGTCACCTAGTTCATAGGCAAAAAAAAATATTATCTAACTTTGTTGTTATATGCAAAGCAATGACCCTCATGAAGAAACTCTGTGAGCTTCTTTTTTAAAAACTCATTTATGTCTGAAATTCACATTTTTCTTTTGGGTGTTCCAGATGGATAAATTAGCTTTACTGATGGATAGTAGAACTGCTTTTGGAATGTATCACCAGAATGCTTTCGTTCTAGCCTTCTTCAGGTTTGAATTAAAATTAAAGCTATTCATCACATTAATGCCCTGCTGTCATTTACAGTTAAGAAATAAAATGTGTTTCATCTTATTGGAAGAGACAACAAGGTAAAATAAACACTAGTACTGAGATAAGGCATCAGCCAGTGTTACCAAATAGGAGTAATTCTACAGATAGTGAAAATAATATACAGAAAAATTTCTGCTTAAAATTTTGCACTAAAATATGCTATATTTCAGAATCAACATTGCTCATTACCATCCCTAGAATATAGTCCAGTGTAAATACCATTATCATTATATTATCATTGTGAAATATAGAAGCAAAGCAGAAAGAACATTACATTGGACATTTTCATAAATTCTCTATTTCAGTATCATTTAATGCCACCTCACCACATTTTACAATCACACTGGTGGTCTGAAAATTTCTGGAACATGCCAGTCTCTCCCTTGATTTAATATATTATTTATTTATTTATTATTTTACTTTAAGTTCTGGAATACATGTGCAAAACATGCGGGTTTGCTAAATAGGTATACATGTGCCATGGTAGTTTGCTGCAACTGTCAACCCTTCACCTAAGTTTTAAGCCCTGCATTCATTAGCTGTTTGTTGTGATGCACTCTCTCCCCCCTGCACCCCCTCCAGGCCTGGTGTGTGTTCTTCCCCTCCCTGAGTCCATGTGTTCTTGTTATTCAACTCCCACTTATGAGTGAGAACATGCAGTGTTTGGTTTTCTGTTCCTGTGTTAGTTTGCTGGGATGGTGGCTTCCAGCTTCATCCATGTCCCTGCAAAGGACATGATTTCATTCATTTTTGTGGCTGCATAGTATTCCGTGGTATATATGTACCACATTTTCTTTATCCAGTCTATCATTGGTGGGCATTTGGGGTGGTTCCATGTCTTTGCTGTTGTAAATAGTGCTGCACTAAACATACCTGTGCATGTATCTTTATAATAGAAGAATTTATATTTCTTTGGGTATACACCCAGTAACGGGATTGCTGGGTCAAATGGTATTTCTGGTTGTAGACCCTTGAATAATCACCACACTGTCTTCTGCAATGGTTGAACTAATTTATATTCCCACCAACAATGTAAAAGTGTTTCTATCTCTCAACAGTCTCACCAGCATCTGTTGTTTATTGACTTTTTAATAATCACCATTCTGATTATTGGTGTGAGATGGCATCTCATTGTGGTTTTGATTTGCATTTCTCTAATGATCAGTGATGTTGAGCTTTTTCTCATATGTTTGTGGGCTGTGTAAATGTCTTTTAAGAAGTGTCTGTTCATATCCTTTTCCCACTTTTTGATGGGGTTGTTGTAAATTTAATTTGCAAATTTAAGTTTTTTGTAAATTCTGGATATTAGACCTTTATCAGATGGGTAGATTGCAAAAATATGCCCCCATTCTATAGGTTGTCTGTTTGCTCTGTTGATAGTTTCTTTTCTTGTGCATGAGCTCTTCAGTTTGATTAGATCCCATTTGTCAATTTTAGCTTTTGTTGCAATTGCTTTTGGTCATTTCATCATAAAATCTTGCCCATGTCTATGTCTTAAATGATATTGGCCAGGTTTTCTTCAAGGTTTTTTATGGTTTGGGGTTTTACATTTAAGTCTTTAATCCATAGTGAGTTAATTTTTGTTTAAGGTGTAAGGAAGGGATCCAGTTTCAGTTTTCTGAATATGGCTAGCCAATTTTCCCAGCATCATTTATTAAATAGTGAATCCTTTCCCCATTGCTCATTTTTGTCAGGTTTGTCAAAGATCAGATGGTTGTAGATGTATGGTCTTATTTCTGAGGTCTCTAGTCTGTTCCATTGGTCCATATGTCTGTGGGGTTAGTGGTGATATACACTTTATCATTTTTTGTCTATTTGATTCTTCTCTTTTTATTAATTTTTGTCAAAACACATTTTTTTTAAAAGCTTCTGGATTCATTGATTTTTTAAAGGGTTTTTCATGTCTCTATCTTCTTCAGTTCCACTCTGATCTTAGTTATTTCTTGTCTTCTGCTAGCTTATGGATTTGTTTGCTCTTTTAGTTGATGTTCCTTAAGTCTGGGATTCTCTTCCTTTTTCCTTTAATCGGGGTTGTTCTCATCTTGAACATCACCCCTCAGAGAGATCTCCTATGACCATCCTACAGAAAAGTAACTCCAATTTCATTTTATTCTCTATAACATAACCCTGTTTATTCTTTTTTCCTTTAAAACACTTATTGCAAGCTTTATCAAGCTTTATTGTTTTTCCTGTATACTTTTTAGCTCTACTACTAGAATGAAAGTTCCATAAGAAGGTGACCTTTGAAATCTTCTTTACTGCACTGTTTCCAGTGCCTGGCATTCACAAAATACTCTATTGAGTTTTCATTTTCACTTACATTGATTTACATTTATTTACATAATGAATAAATACATTTCCACCAATATCCACTATCCAAATGACTAGGCATGTTGTTTACACTCTCAGTACTGAAATGCTCAGTTCAAGCTGACTATTTGAGATAGCATTTCTTTATAATTATCAGAAAGAATGAATTTATCATAAAAGCACTGAAAAAAATGTAGATTTTACTGAACAACTTATAAAAGACAAAGAAGATGATTTTGATATTTGACATTTTTTCTTTATGGTCTCTCCAATCACCCTGTGTAGCTGAGGAGCATTATCTCCACCCCTTCTTTATATAGCACTTCATCTCTTAGTCTCTCCACTCTCTTCCAAATGAGTTGAGTCCTATGCCTGAATCTGTATGCAAACTAATAAAAGCCTTAAATATAACAAGGCCCAACCACTGTACAAGGAAATTTGATGAGTAGCTATTGTATAGCAAGCATGCTCCTAGAAAACCCACCAAGTATCCCTGATAAAGGTGTTCAAATAAGTGTAGTTTTCTCCATTTTGTTACATCTCTAAGTGATTTTGTTTTTGCCTTCTTGATCTAGAAAATGCCAGACTTGACAGACAGGGCTGTGATGTGAATAAAACAAATTAATATATGTAAAACATTAATTAATTTATTTAAAAAATTACTAGACTAATCTAACACTGTGCTAGGTATTAAGCATAAAACAATGGTTCCTACCCATGAGAAACCTACAGTACACGTTGGAAACTACAGAGCATGATGACAGTTTAACTATGTGCATCAAATAGTAACACATTTGCATTATTACAATTAGGATGATTGTTAATGTTATTAGTAATTCCAAATTCCGAAAGCAGCAAACAAATAATAAACTCTTAATATATTTGATGTGTTATTTCAGAAAGGTTATGGCTAGGGAACATAATGTTTTTGTTAAATAAAACTAACCCTTATTTTCTATTGGTCTGTTTGATTCAAATTCGGAGTGAACGTTTTAAAGAAGGAATTGCATGAGTTCTTGTCTAATTGTTACTCATCTTCTGTTACTCATAATTTTCAAGCACTGCAGATAGACTTTGAGCACAATCTGGCTTAGAATGGAAGTCAGGTCCACAGCATTTTTTATGCTGTGTGAACAAGGCAGATGCTCACATCCTCCCACTAACTCTCATAGCAGTATTCTAGCCATACACTCTCCAGTTCTCCAAGGAACCTGAAAGAAAAACTGTGTCACCTGATCCTGCTCATCTGAATACAGCCTCAGCCTGATAGGAAATACAATATGATAATTGAACTGTAGTATGATTAACATTACAAGAATTAGCATGAGGGGGCTGGGCACAGTGGCTCACACCTGTAATCTCAGCAGTTTCGGAGGCCAAAAAGGGTGGATCACTTGAGGTCAGGAGCTTGAGACAAGCCCGGCCAACATGGAGAAACCCTGTCTCTACTAAAAATACAAAAATTAGCTGAGCGTAGTGGCACAGGCCTGTAATCCCAGCTACACAGGAGGCTAAGGCAGGAGAATTGCTTGACCCCATGGGGGGCAGAGGTTGCAGTGAGCCGAGATCACACCACTGCACTCCAGCCTGGGCAACAAGAGCAAAACTCCATCTCAAATAAAAAAAGACTTAGCATTAGGGGCTATTGCCCCATAGATGAAGGGACCCACTAGTGAACTTGGAGCATCAGGGAAGTCTTCTAGAATGAGATAATATATCCTCAGAGGCCTAAAGAGTATGAAGATGTGAATCAGATGGAAAGGAGGCTGCAGAAGGGGGTAAATGTCTATAAAGTTAGAGAGAACATTATGTGAAACAGTCCAGAAATAAAAGAGCAATTGCAATTACTTTCACCCTGATGATGGAGTGGTAGTAAATGATAAAATATGGGAAGAATTGAATCAAATGAGGCTGGCAGGAGTCTTGGGTATCAAGCTAAGGAGTTATGGAGCCATGTCAGGGTTTCAAAGAGGTGAGGGATTAGTATTGTAAGGTTTGTTTTTGGATTCTTGCCGAGTTTAAAAGGAAGAAACTGAGGCCAACACAAAAAGATCCAATATGAAGGGTTTATTCAGGCTCCCGAGCGAGGTTCTGCAGTCCGATAAGAGGGGCCAGAGAAGTCATATGGACTCCTCTCAGACGTGGGGTTTTATAGGGAGTGAAGGAGCTTGATTGGTTGTGGGAGAGCAGGACTACTATTGGGTAAGGTTACAAGCCTTTGTTTGCATACAGGACTTGGCTGCTATTGGTTAGAATTACTCGGCTGCTATTGGCTAGAAAGACTCAGCTGCTATTGGCTAGAAAGACTTGGCTACTATTGGCTAGAATCACAAGACCCCGCTTGCATACTGGGTTCTTTAAGGGAAAGCCAGGCTGTGTGAGAAAGGGAGAAGGGAACATGCCCGAGCATGTCCGAGCTTTCGGAAAAAAGGGGGGTGGTGTGCATCCGAGCTCCCGGTGAGGCATCCGGCCTTAAAAGTATTATTCAAGTTTTTATCATGATTAGGTTAGAGGGGAAGACTAGAAGCTGAGAGACCAATAGTTGGATGCATCTGCATGAATTCATGATGGTCTGGAAACAGCCTGAAGACATGTTCAGTTAGTACATCAGGGAGAACGACTTCCCAAGTAACAGCTTGAATCACTAGGTAGGTAGATTACCCCAAAGGCAACATGGACAGGGACTCAAGTCCTAGATACTAGTCTCAGCTTACTACCTATGTAACCTTGTACACATTACTCAATCTCTTCTGGCCTTAATTTATGCATCTGTCCAATGGAAATGACCTGACCTATTAAACTCACAGGGCTGTGCAATGGCAAAATGTATATAAAACCTCCAAGTAGAAAAATATAAGGGATTATTGATGAGGTCTCTGAACCACGGCATTTGTTGAATAGTCATATAATACCTGATCACTCTTTACTGTAACAACTTATGTCAGTTGTTTTCCTTCATTCTAATGGAAGCCCTGACACTTAAAATCTTTGCTAGAAAAAAAAAAAAACCTTAGACATCCATTGGATATTAGGTTTAGGATATTAATTTATTCAATGGAGTAGAAAGCTGACAGAAAAATAACTGCCAAAAGAATGCAATTTCAAAGTATTTATTGGGAAAATGTACAAATGCTTGGTATTAGATATTGGTAAAAAATATTTAAATGCAGACATCTCCTGAACACATATTTGACTTATTCAAATAATAAAGTGTTCCAGTCCCCATGGTCAGCAATATAAAGAATAGAGAAATTAAAAGATCTGCCATTGCCAGGCGCGGTGGCTCACGCCTATAATCCCAGCACTTTGGGAGGCCGAGGCGGGTGGATCACGAGTTCAAGAGATTGAGACCATCCTGGTCAACAAGGTGAAACCCCGTCTCTACTAAAAAATACAAAAATTAGCTGGGCATGGTGGCACAGGCCTGTAGTCCCAGCTACTTGGGAGGCTGAGGCAGAAGAATTGCTTGAACCCAGGAGGCGGAGGTTGCGGTGAGCTGAGATCACGCCATTGCATTCCAGCCTGGGTAACAAAAGCGAAACTCCGTCTCAAAAAAAAAAAAAAAAAAAGATCTGCCATTGACCCTCAGGGAGACAAAACTCAGTGGAAAGAGAACACACAAACACGTATCATTTTTATAACACAAGGTGAAAATAAAGTGTGCTCAATTAAAAGGATAAGCCAAGTGTTACTGCAATTCCAAAAAGAGCGATATCATGGGAGAATAAGACTTTGGGAAAAGAAACATCAGAAATCGTGGCTTAGATTCCCAGATTCACCAGTTGTTGACTGAGTGATCCAAGAAAAATTACTTAACTTCCCTCATCCTCAGTTTTCTTATCAGTGAAATAGGGATGATAATATCATCTATATCTCTTAGAACTTTATGAGAATTAAATCACATGACATGACAAATTAGGGTTGAATAAGTTTGTGGTAATCAGAAACTTCAGCAGATGGTTCTTTTAGGCAACAATGTTATCGAGAAAGTAGATGTGTGTTCCCTTCCCCTTTTTGCAAGGGAATAATGGATAATTATAATTCCTGTATCATTAAAAAGAATTGGCTAGGCTGAATGAGAACTGACTGCAAAAGTCTTTACAATCACTCCTAACTCATGAGCTGTATTCTTTACAAAACTTTGCCCTGGGCCTGCAACCAGCTTTGATGGCTAGCTGAGCTGACAGCATCTTTGAGATAATTTCACACACATGACATTGGGGTAGCATAGTACACTGCTAGCTACTCAGTATATTCTCACTAAACATTTTCAAAGGATCATAGGATTGCAACAGCCTAACCTGGGTAAAGAACTCTAAAAAGATTGCTTGGACCAGCATTGCTTCAAATGTCATAATGAGCAATTAATAGGCAGTGAGTCATAACAAAAAAAGTCAGAATGCTTCTTTTCTACAACACAATACTTGTTCTATTAATATCAAAAGCACTTATTTCCAGCTGTTAAAAACATGACGTGATCTTTCCCCTTTTCCAATAACGTATTAGTTTTGAAGAAGTATTATGAGGCTTTAGTAACTGCTGCTGAAAGTACTACAAGATTAAGCATCCTGCAACTTTTCATTTCTGTCACCATCTGAAAGTGTAATCAGTTACTTTCAAGATAGTCAAAATGACAAGTTATTTAGAAATTTTATTTTTTAAAGTAACAAACACGATTGTACAAATAAACCCGGGCAGCAAAGTTTTAGAAAGAAAACTAATAGAAGCTGCAAAATGGCAAGCAACATTTCTATCTTCTAAGCAGCATCATCCAGATTAGCTATGAGATAAAAAATCAGAATGCAAAATTTTAAAATGGCACATTTCTGCTATTATGGCAATATCAGGGAGTGATTAGATAGACTGAACCTGGTGCTGTATAGTCTCAGGATCAAGTCTCAGTTCTGTGATTTACTAGATTTATGACTTCTGACAACCAACCTCTACAAACCTCATTTTTCCTTTCTTTAAAATGTGAATTTGAAATCGGCCAATATATGTAAAGCAGGTAGCATAATGCCTACAAATACATAACTAAAGCACATTAGTTGCTGTTGCCTTTTAAGGTCACAGTATTATTATTTATATTACCATTAGCAATATTGTCAGTACTGTAAGGCCGGTCGCCTCGCCAGGAGCTCGGACATGCCCACCCCTCTCCGTGCCTAGAAACTACTACGACACCACTCCACGCCCAGCACCAAGCCCCACCCTCAGCACCTACCTCCTCCAGGTAACTTTCCCCGCCCACTTCTGCACTCAGCACTCAAATCTGCACTCAACACTAGGCTCTGCACTCAGCACCTAGTCCACTGTTGGAAAACCCCGCCAAAATTCAAAAGAAGCCCCACCAGAACCTGCCCAATAGCATTTTGTCCCGTCCAGGTCCCACTCCCCCTGGGCTGCCCGCTCACCGGAAATCCCGCCTACCTGCCAATAGCAGCTTGTCACGTCCACGTCCTGCTCTCCCACAATCAATCAAACACCTCCACTCCCTATTAAACCCCACCTCTGAGAGGAGTCCGCGCGACTTCTCCAGCCCCTCCTGTAGGACCGCAGAACCTCACCCAGGAGCCGATTAAATTTCTTTATTCCGATAACTGGCCTCAGTTGCCTCATTTGAACCTCGGTTGCCTCATTCAAACCTTACAAGTACTATTTATGGAGACCCTATTACGCTCCAGGAATTTGATAGTGGTTACCTCATTTCATGTCTTTATCTATCCTGAGAGTTGGGCCTTCTTATCCTAGGGTAAATAAACCAAGGTTTACAAGTGATTGAATGTGCATTCTAACTGGGGTCGAACAGTAAAGTATGCATCGATCCCACTGCCAGACCTTCTCTTGAGGAAGGAGACAGAAAGATCCCAGATTACTCAACTATGCTGTCAGCAGTCAGGCATTGGCAGAGTGTCAGGGTTAGATAAACTCATGACTTGGTATCCAGAGCGAGGATACTTATAAAGCCTTACATATAATTCAAGCTTTTTCACTGATGGAAACAAAGGACATTAGGAGCTGTAGCAAATGTGTTTATTGTGCTGCTTTGTGAACAGTGATTGTTTCGTCATGAGGAATAAATGTGCATAAATGATTGAACATTCTCTGGGTTTTATGTTCATCCCTCTTTCCCACCCTCTATTTCTACCTCCAAGTGACTGCCATCAAGGTCCCACAGGGGCCAATTATATCCACCTCTGAGTGACAAAACCTCCACCTACCTCAGGCTAGCTCCAGGCACAGAGCACACCTGCAGATTCAAAACCCAGTAAGCACCCCATGAACTGGGGAGTCACAGTGGGTCCTGAGCTCTATAGCAATATGTGTTGTTGAAAAATGAAGACCAAGGTAGATGGCAAGCAAATATGTAGCCAGCTATGCAATGTCCTCATCTTCTAGAGATATTCAAATTTTTACATTTCTATCAGTTATTATTCTCCAAACCCTGATCTGGCCATGTGAGTTTCTGCTTATGGCCAGATAAACACAGGGTAAAGTAAACTCTGATCTAATGTGCCTTCCCGTATGCATTTCCCATGATTCTTTTCACTCAGCACATAGTAGTATACCCTCTATTATAGCAAATTATAAATCATTACTAAGTCATGATTTCAGATTTCTGCTTCTTGCAGATGCTATTTCCTCTGCTTGCAGTGCCCTCCATCCCTTTGTGTCTAATCATTTCCTACACTTTCTTTTAACTCATGCTTACTACTCATCTATTCTAAGGGGTCTTCCTCAGCCTGTTTGTTACTCATCCTTTTATGAATTACAAAGTGTCACCTAGTATTGCATTTTAAAGTTATTGCATTTTACTTGTTCTTCTCTTCAATTACACTGTAAGTTTCCTATTTATTTAAAATGTATACTTTGTACTCCTGCTGATTGTAAAAGTAATATAAAATCATTGATAAAATGTTGAAAAATACATGAATAACACAGCCGGAAAGATTTCCCTGCAATTCCATCCCTCGGAAATAGTCATCATTAATGTTTAGATATGTTTATGCTCACACACAAACATAAGCAGGATTAAATAACTCATATGCAAAGAGCCTGGAAGAAAGAGAATGTCTGGACATTTGAGGGACTAAATGAAGTTCAAAAAGCTGGAGAACACAGAGCAAGAAGAGCAGCATGGGATGATAGTATAAAGTAAGAGCTCTCAAAATCTACGCACTTGGACCTACAGCAAGAAATGCATTACATTTATAATTAAAACAAATATTTAAAGAAAAACTTTTACTATGAAAGATGAACTGCAATATTATCTATTATATTCTATTCTACTGTTTTTCATTGGAAAGAAGATGCTGGGCACAACCAACTAAATTGACTTCCTGACCCTACTAATAAGTTTCAGCCATAGTACAATAAAACTCTGCTATAGAGAGAAGGGACATAGTGAAGAGAGTTCGTATGTCATACTAATGAGTATAGCCTTTATTCTGATGGTAAATGTAGGACATTAAATGGTTTTGACATGGTGACCTGACATGTATATGTCATGACCAGACCTGAACTGTGGGAAGAGTACCTGCTTGCTCAGAGGTAACTGTTTAGAAGGGACTAAGAACTAATGCCAAGTGGAAGTTAGGTGACAGTGAAAGATTCAGTATTTGCTCTAGGTTGATGGTAGTGACAGGAGTAAAGGGAGTCAAATTTCAGAAGAAGCCATCTTATTACTTGAATGCATACATAATCATTCATGGAAGAGCAATATAAAGTTTAAGCAAATCACAGCATTCACAGAGAGGGAGGAGTCAAGACTGATTTTCAGGTTTTGTGACTGAAAGGCTGATGACATGATGTATGGAACTATGAAGGAAGAATGAGTTTTTTTTTAATTGTACTTTGGGCTCTGTGGTACATATGTACATCTGCATCCTGCAGGACTGTTGCATAGGTACATATATGCCATGGTGGTTTCCTGCCTCCATCCCCCCAATCACCTACATCAGGCATTTCTCCAGGTGTTATCCCTCCCCATCCTCCCTGCCCCAAGCTGTCCCTCCCCTCCCCTCCCCTCCACCCCCCACCTACCCCAGTGAGTGTAGTTCCCTTCTCTGTGCCCAAGTGTTGTCATTGTTCATCACAAGCCTATGAGTGAAAACATGCAGTGTTTGGTTTTCTGTTCTTGTGTCAGTTTGCTGAGAATGATGGTTTCTAGATTCATCCACATCTCTATAAAGGGCATGAACTCATCGTTTTTTATGGCTGCATAGTATTCCATGGTGTATATGTTCCCCATTTTCTTTGTCCAGTCTATCATTGATAGGCATTTGGGTTGGTTCCAGGTCTTTGCTATTGTAAACAGTGGCACAATGAACATACGTGTGCATGTGTCTTTATAATAGAACAATTTATAATCCTTTGAGTATATACCCAGTAATGGGATTGCTGGGTCAAATGAAATTTCTATTTCTAGATCCTTGAGGAATCACCACACTGTCTTATATAATGGTTGAACTAATTTACACTCCCACCAACAGTGTAAAAGTGTTCTTTTTTCTTCACATTCTCTCCAGCATCTATTGTCTCCAGATTTTTTAATGATCGTCATTCTATCTGGTGTTAGATGGCATCTCAGTGTGGTTTTGATTTGCATTTCTCTAATGACCAATGACGATGAGCATTTTTCCATATGTTTGTTGCCCTCATAAATGTCTTCTTTTGAAAAGTATATGTTCATCTCTTTTGCCCAATTTTGAATGGGTTTGTTTTTTTCTTGTAAATCTGCTTTAGTTCTTTCTAGGTTCTGGATATTAGCCCTTTGTCAGATGGGTAAACTGCAAAAATTTTTTCCCAATCTATTGGTTGCCAGTTCACTCTAATGATTGTTTCTTTTTCAGTGTAGAAGCTCTTAAGTTTAATTAGATCCCATTTGTCTATTTTGGCTTTTGTTCCATTGCTTTTGGTGTTTTAGTCATGAAGTCCTTGCCTATGCCTATGTCCTGAATGGTGTTGCCTAGGTTTTCTTCTAGGGTTTTTATGTTGTTAGTTCTTACATTTAAATCTTTAATCCATCTGGAGTTAATTTCAGTGTAAGGTGTAAGGAAAGAGTTCAGTTTCAGCTTCCTGCATATGGCTAGCCAGTTTTCCCAACACCATATATTAAATGAGGAATCCTTTCCCCATTGCTTGTTTTTGTCAGGTTTGTCAAAGATCAGATGGTTGTAGATGTGTGGTGTTGCCTCTGAGGTACCAGTACCATGCTGTTTTGATTACTGTAGCCTTGTAGTGTAGTTTGAAGTCAGGTAGTGTGATGCCTCCAGCTTTGTTCATTTTGCTTAGGATTGCCTTGGCTATGCTGGCTCTCTTTTGGTTCCATATGAAGTTTAAAGTGGTTTTGTCCAGTTCTGTGAAGAAGGTCAATGGTAACTTAGTGGGGATAGCATTGAATCTATAAATTACTTTGGGCAGTATGGCCATTTTCATGATTTGATTCTTCCTAACCATGAGCATGGAATGTTTTTCCATCTGTTTGTGTCCTCTCTTATTTCATTGAGCAGTGGTTTGTAGTTCTCCTTGAAGAGGTCTTTTACATCCTCTGTTTCTTGTATTCCTAGGTATTTTATTCTCTTTGCAGCAATTGTAAATGGGAGTTCACTCATGATTTGGCTCTCTGTTTGGCTGTTGCTGGTTTATAGGAATGCTTGTGATTTCTGCACATTGATTTTGTATCCTGAGACTTTGCCCAAGTTGCTTATCAGCTTAAGGAGGTTTTGGGCTGAGACGATGGGGTCTTCTAAAGATATGATCATATCATCTGCAAATAAGAACAATTTGACTACTTTTTTTCCTAATTGAATGCCCTTTATTTCTTTTTCTTGCCTAATTGCTCTGGCTAGGACTTCCAATACTATATTGAATAGGAGTGGTGAGAGAGGGCATCCTTGTCTAGTGCCAGTTTTTAAAGAGAATGCTTCTAGTTTTTGCCCATTCAGTATGATATTGGCTGTGGGTTTGTTGTAAATAGCTTTTATTATTTTGAGATACATTCCATTGATACAAAGTTTATTGAGAGTTTTTAGCATAAAGTGCTGTTGAATTTTGTAGAAGGCCATATCTGCATCTATTGAGATAATCACGTGGTTTGTGTCTTTGGTTCTGTTTAGGTAGTGGATTGCGTTAATAGATTTGTATATGTTGAACCAGCCTTGCACCCCTAGGAAGAAGCCTACTTGATAGTGGTGGATAAGCTTTTTGATGTGCTGTTGCATTCAGTTTGCCAGTATTTTATTGAAGATTTTTGCATCAATGTTCATCATGGATATGGACCTGTAGTTTTCTTTTTTAGTTGTGTCTCTCACAGATTTTGGTATCAGGAAGATGTTGTTCTCATAGAAAGAGTTAGGGAGGTTTCCCTCTTTTGGTATTGTTTGGAATAGTTTCAAAAGGAATGGTACCAGCTCCTCTTTGTACATATGGTAGAATTCAGCTGTGAACCCGTCTGGACCTGGACTTGTTTGGTTGGTAGGTTATTAATTACTGCCTCAATTCCAGACCTTGTCATTGGTCTATTCAGGGTTTCAACTTCTTCCTGGTTTAGTCTATGGAGTGTGCAAGTATCCGGGAATTTATCCATTTCTTCCAGATTTAATGGTTTATGTGCTTAGACCTGTTTGCAGTAATCTCTGATGGTAGTTTGTATCTGAGGAATCAGTGGTGATCTCCCCTTTATCATTTTTTATTGCATCTATTCAATTCTTCTCTCTTTTCTTTTTTATTAGTCGAGCTAGTGGTCTATTTTGTTGATCTTTTCAAAAAACCAGCTTCTGAATTTATTGATTTTTTTGAAGGGTTTTTGTGTCTCTATCTCCTCCAGTTCTGCTCTGATTTTAGTTATTTCTTGTCTTCGGATTGCTTTTGAGTTTTTTTTTTTTTATCTTGCTCCTCTAGCTCTTTCAATTTTGAGGATAGGGTGTTGATTTTAGATTTTTCCTTGTTTCTCATGTGGGCATTTATTGCTATAAATTTCCCTCTAGACACTGCTTTAAGGGTGTCCCATAGATTATGGTATGTTGTGTCTTCATTCTCGTTGGTTTCAAAGAACATTTTTATTTCTGCCTTCATTTCATTGTTTATCTATTCATCATTCAGGAGCAAGTTGTTCAGTTTCCATGTGATTTTACAGTTTTGAGTGCTTTTCTTAATCTTGAATTCTAATTTGATTGTGCCGTGGTCTGAGAGAGTGCTTGTTATGATTTCCGTTCTTTTGCATTTGCTGAGGAGTGATTTACTTCCAATTATATGGTCAGTTTTAGAGTAAGTGTGATGTGGTGCTGAGAAGAATGTATATTCTGTGGATGTGGGGTGGAGTGTTCTGTAAATGCCTATTAGGTCTGCTTGGTCCAGATCTGCATTTGAGTCCTGGATATCCTTGTTGACTTTCTGTATTGTTGATCTGTCCAATATTGTCAGTGGAGTGTTAAACTCTCCCACTATTATTGTGCAGTAGTCTAAGTCTCTTTTTAGGTCATTAAGAACTTGCTTTATGTATGCAGGTGCTCCTGCATTGGGTGTATATATATTTAGGATAGTTAGCTCTTGTTGCATTGATCCTTTTACCATTATGTAATGCCCGTCTTTGTCTCTTTTGATCTTTGTTGGTTTAAAGTCTGTTTTATCAGAGACTAGGATTGCTACACCTGCTTTTTTTTGCTCTCCATTTGCTTGGTAAATCTTCTTCCATCCCTTTATTTGGAGTCTACGTGAATCTTTGCATGTGAGATGGATCTCCTGAAAACAGCACACTCATGGGTCTCGATTTTTATCCAGTTTGCCAGTCTATGTCTTTTGATTGGGGCATTTAGTCCCTTTACATTCAACATTAATATTGTTATGTTTGAATTTGATCCTGCCATTTCGTTACTGGCTGGTTGCTTTGCCTGTTAGTTGATGCAGTTTCTTCATTGTTGGTCTTTACCATTTGGTACATTTTTGCAGTGGCTGGTACTGGTTGTTCCTTTTCATGTTTAGTGCTTCCTTCAGGAGCTGTTATAAGACAGGTCTGGTGGCAATGAAATCTCTCAGGAATTGCTTGTCCATAAAGGATTTTATTTCTCCTTCACTTATGAAGCTTAGTTTGGCCAGATATGAAATTCTGTATTGAAATTTATTTTCTTTAAGGATGTTGAATATTGAGCCCCCCTCTTTTCTGGCTTGTTGGGTTTCTGCTGAGAGATCTGCTGTGAGTCTGATGGTCTTTCCTTTGTGGATTAATTGACCTTTCTCTCTGGGTGCCCTTAGGATTTTTTCCTTTATTTCAACCCTGGTGAATCTCACAATTATCTGCCTTGGGGTTGCTCTTCTTGAGGAGCATCTTTGTGGTCTTCTCTGTATTTCCTGGATTTGAATGTTGGCCTGCCTTGTTAGGCTGTGGAAATTCTCCTGGATAATATCCTAAAGAGTGTTTTCCAGCTTGGATTCATTCTCCCTGTCACATTCAGGTATGCCAATCAAGTGTATTTTAGATCTTTTCACATAATCCCATAGTTCCTGGAGGATTTGCTCATTTCTTTTCACTCTTTTTTTTCTAATCTTGCCTTCTCATTTTATTTCATTGATTTGATCTTAAATCTCTGATATCCTTTCTTCTGCTTGATCAGTTGAGCTGTTGAAACTTGTGTATGCCTCACGAAATTATTGTGATGCGTTTTTCAGCTCTATCAAGTCATTTTCATTCTTCTCTAAGCTGGTTATTCTAGTTAGCATTTTGTCTAACCTTTTTTCAAGGCTCTTAGTTTCTTTTCTTTGGGTTACAACATGGTCTTTAACTCAGAGACATTTGTTATTACCCACCTTATGAAGCCTGCTTCTGTCAATTCATCAGACTCATTCTCTATCTTGTTTTGTTCCCTTGGTGGTGAGGAGTTGTGATCCCTTGGAGGAGAAGAGGTGTTCTGGTCTTTGATGATTTCATCCTTTATCCTTTTTGCACTGGTTTCTTCCCATATTCATGGACTTATCTCCCTTTGATCTTTGAAGTTGATGATTTCAGGAGGAATCTCTGAGTGGATGTCCTTTCTGTTGAGGTTGGAGCTATAACTCCTGTATGAGGTTTTCTTTTTTCTTTTCTTTTTTTTTTTTTTTTTTTTTTGGCCTGTAGGGGCACTGCTGGGCTGTCTCAGATTCAGTTGGGTTGCTGGGTAGTCTTCCCCTGGAGTTTGTTTACATAGGTGAGATTAGTCCCACCTTCCCAATAGTGGGCATCTTTCCTTCCCCAGCTTGATCTTCCCGGTGGGGGTCAAACTGGTGTATTCGCTGTGAAACTTTCTAGCACACAAGCTTCAGTTTGTGGGGTTTTGTGGGGGTGGGACCTGCCAGGCCATATGGCCTGTTTCCCTGCTTTCAACTCTGCCTTTTTCTGTAGGATGGGTAGTTCCATCCCACTGGCATTAGTCCAAACTTCCGCCCAGGTCCATGCTGACAACTTGTAGCACCAGGTGTGTCAGAGTCATCACTCAGATTTGCATTGAAAACCCATGGCACCCCTCAGTCTGGCAGGGCTTTTGTGGACCGCGGGTTGCAGGAGGGATGAGGGAAGCACAGGAACCAAATCAGAGCACCGAGCCAGTGAAGTCCCCGACCCTCCGAGCCAACTGCACTTTCCTGGTTGGATGTGCCCCGCCCTATCTCAGTTCACCCTCCCTGGGCTGCTCTCACCCTGCTTCAGCTTGCCTTCCCTGGGCTATTTTCACTATCCTATCAGTCCCACCAAAAGAAACCCAGCACCTCGCTTGGAATCGTGGAGTCCTCTAGCCCTCTGCTTCTCACTTGCTGGGATCTCAGAGCTGCCTCCTCTCGGCCATCTTGGCAGATGTTGAGTTTTTGTTTTTATTCTGTGATTAAGATTTTGTTTAATTCAGTTGAAGTAAGGTGCTTGTGAAATATTCAAATGCTGAAAACCACTACATGAATACAAGCAGGCGGATATTGGGGTCAGGCACTAAAAGGAGATGATTATATTTGATGATGTTATACATAGAAAATGGATTCAGCTTCTGTAATAGAAATACCAAATAACCATGGCTTAAACAAGAGAAAAATCATTTCTCTTTCATGTTGAATGATGGAGGTAAGCATTCAAAGGCTGAGGTAGGGGTCTTACAGTTATCTGGGATTTATTGAGCTTTTAGCTTTCTCTTCCCAACCCTTTGGTATAGACCTCATTTTACACCTGAAATGTGTTCATTTAGCCATCTATATTTTAATAAGCAGAAGAACAAACAATGTTCTCTCCCTTTAAAGACATGCCTTGGGCAACACACACATCACTACTGCTTATAGTTTATTGGCCAGATGGTGGAAATGCAAATTGGCATAGTCACTTTGGAAGACAGTTGACAATTTCTTACAAAACTAAACATACTGCCACCATCTAATGAAACATCTCAGTATCAAAGACAGAACACCTACACCAAAGGCAATGGCTACCACCCCATCACAAGCCTTACTATTCTTGACAAATAATAAAAATATTGTTATACTGTGTTTTATGCATATAATCTAAAATAATTTATATTTGTATGTTAATTTTATATTGCTGTATAACAAATTATGACTAACAATGTTTTAAAACAATACCCATTATTTCACAATTCTCTAGATCACAAGTCTAAGAGGGCTCTAATGGATCATCTATTCCAGATCTCACACTTAAGGTGTTGCTCTAGCCAGACCCTTATCAATAGATTTTGGGGATGAATCATCTTCCAAGCTCATTTACATTATTGGAAAAATCCAGTTATTTGTGGTTGCAGGACCTAGAGCCCCATTTCCTTGCTGGCTGTTGATCTGGAGTTGCTTTCAGCATCTACATGCTTCCTGCAGTTCCTTGCCATGTGCTCTCTCACACATTGAATCCCCTGACTTAAATTATTCAGTGTTTTAATAACTGGGAGAAGATGTGTATACAGCAGGGAGAAGAAAAAAATTAGAGGCCAACTTAGAATTCTGCCTACCACATGATTTAGAGCAGTTTCTTTCCAGCCCTGAAGTGCAACTTGCCTTTCTGCTTTTCTATAGTGCAATTAAACATGTATACACTTGAATCTTTTGCCCATAATATGTCCCATCATCTTTCACACTATCAGGACTCAACTTATATATCCTGAGGGAGATATTGTAGGCCAAAGATGACTCAAGACAATTAGCTATGGCTTTTAGTGCAGTCTTACACAGTATGGCCGTCTAGCATATCCATATATTTCACATGAATTTTTTTGTCAAGGTCCCAGGTGTTGGTTAGTTTTAGATATGTTAGAACACATACACTGTGAAATACATTGCCCTTTTTTATGATATTAGCTTAATGATAACATTTGACTAATCTTCTCCCTTTCCTCTTTAACTTAAAGTTGTTATCTAAAGACTCATTTGGGTCAGGTGATGGGTAGGACAGACTCAAAAGCAAAGGAAGTCCAGGGCCAGGTTAGTGCTCAGAAACCAATTCTGATGAACTTGGAGTTATACAATTCTTAATAGCTAGAAGGGAAGTTCAATGGCATCTATTATCTAGAAGTTGATCTTAGAAGGAAACTTCCTTTCTCTACAGCTCAAATGTTTAAAATACACCACTTACTTCTGTATTTCTTCAGGCAGTCAGTTAATACTTGATACAAATATTATCATAATTAGGTCATATCCATTTTTAACATTTTGGTGGCTTAAAATTTGTCACTACTTTGTTTTCCCAGATGTAAAACTTAACTAGTTGAACTGTGGTTTGCTTCTGCTCTAATTAAAATATAAAGAAATTACAAGGATACATTTTCACTAGATCAAGTATGTAAACAGATTTAGAATATTTTCATTGTAATAATAGTTTGCAAGGACAACATTATTTTATGTTAACAAACATGAAAAAATCTTCTCAAACGATTCTGGAAGCATATGGTAAAAAGAAATTTTTAATAACATGCAAGAGTTAGAAAAAATTGTTGTTAGGATAAATAGTCTACAAAAAACTATTTCATGGGAACTACCATACATTTTGACACTTAGAGAAATGAAATTGATAATAATGTCTACATTATGTTTATCATGCTATAGTGTCATGCATTATATCCCTACAGCTGATATCTGTGTAACACTGGATTGGCAGTGACTGAGATGGTTTGCAGATATGTTTGGACACAGTAACAAAGATGAACTAATTAACAATATTCCTGAAACATACATGCTATCTCTACAAATTTCCTATATGTAAAAGTTTGTGATGCCTTTCAAATGCATGAAGAAGAAGATGCATTATAGAGCAGTTGCCATGTAGTCTCTTATGTTAGAGAAGATAACTGGCTTTATAAAAACGGTATAAAAAATGAATAAATTTTAATTCTCTACTAGATTTTAACACTTTTGCATTTATAACTTAGATGTCATTAGCATAATCCGTTTAGAAAAAACTTTTCAAGGAGACTGCAAAAGTCAAACAGAATTCCATATATGTCCATTTGAAGCTTAAAAAGTAGCAAATCCAACACATAAAACATTAAAAATGTACATAAGTAGGATAATACATATATTAGGCAGCCATATTCATAAATTATGTTTTGTTGTTTTATTTTAATCATATTTGTCTTCAAAATACTACCATATTTCACAGAAGTAAAAACTGAGGCAGAGACATTCTGTACAATGCCAAAAATTGTAGGCATAAAAGGCAATTATGCAGCTCAAATTTCTACTTTCTGTTCTAATTCTATTTTTTTCTATATTATTTAAACATCATTCAACGTGAGGATATTTATACAAAAAGAAAACTTGAAGAATATTTGGTGGGTGGTTAGCAAAGCTCATTGAATTTAATTTTTGGAGAGGTTGAGAGCCTGGTGTTTGATCCAAATTTTTATCTGATATTGCTTTCTCCAAAAGTACTAGACTTCAGGATGATTTTGACCCATACAAAAATTATTAAATTTATTCAGAAACAAAGAGCAAGAAAAACACACTGAACCTAGAAAGATTCACAATAAAATGTATTAAAGATCTGGAAATTATTAGCTTTTATCAAAAATTAAATAAATCAGATTCTTAATCAAAGAAGAGAAGAGCGGGTTTAATTACAGTTCTCACACACAGGCTGAATTATTATGAGGGGAAAAAAGTATTTTCTTCTTTATTCTGTTATATCAATAGTAAAATAAGAAGAAATAAAAGAGATTTAGGCTAATGAATTAATGAACTTTCTGAATGAAACAAATTTATTATGGGAGATTCCTTCACTAAGGATCCTTTAGGTAAGTTGAAATGATTTCAAAATTTTTCTACCTATCTTCTAAGGAATTTAATTATGAAACTCCTCAAGGTAATAAATATGATTAAATTCAGTCATGCATAAACAGAATTCAGAAAAAAAAATATTCAAATGTCCTGGTCATATACTGTACAGGTATACAAAGTTTATAAAAATAATCAAGATGTTCTGTGATGGAACTGCTCTAATGTGTGTACATTTCACTTGGTTAAATTGATCAAGCCCTGATAAATAGATAACCAAGGGATCAAAGTGGTAGATGATATTCAGTAGCTCAGAGGGTATAATAATGGAATCATTTATATTCCAGTTACTATACTCAAGCTGTAGGAATCAGATATTTTGGCAGTAAGATATGAGTAATTGAATAAAAATAGAATTAACATTGAAGGGAAGTACATAAGCTTTTTAACATTTTGTTATTAAATTTTAAAACAAATGGAAATGTTGTAAGACTAGTAGAGTGAACATTCATATTCCCATCACCTAGACAACTACCATTAGTTTTCTATATTTGCACTGTATGTGTTTGTGTGCATTATATGTATACATACACACTATGGATTTGTATTCATTTTAAAATAAATTTTATATTTATTTATGAAACTTAGGCCCTAAATATTTTACTACACACACTTAAAATTTAAGACATCATCCTATATATAACCTAATACCATGAACTCACCTGACAAAATTAATAATAATTCCCTAATGTCATTCAATGCCTATGCTATATTCTGATCTCTCCTTGGTTCTTTTTAATTGTGTTAATGTTTTACAGGTCCTGTGAGACTGAAACAGTAATAAAAACAAAATTGTCAACAAAAAAAGTCCAGGAACAGAGGGATTCACAGCTTAATTCTGTCAGACATTCATAAAGGAATTGATATTAATACTACTGAAAGTATTCCAAAAGATAGAGGAAGTGGGACTCCTCTTTAAATCATTCCATTAAGCCAATATCTCCCTAATTCCAAAACCAGGAATGGACGTAACAGAAAAAAAAAAACTACAGGATAATATTCCTGATGAACATAGTTGCAAAAATCTCAACAAAATACTAGCTAACTGAATCAAACAGCATATCAGAAGGATGCTAAATCATGATCAAGTGGGTTTCATACCAGGAATGCAGGGTTGGTTTAACATATGCAAGTCAATAAATGTCATACACCACATAAGCAGAAGGAAAAGGAAAATCATATGATCATTTCAATAGGTGCATAAAAAACATTTGAAAAAATACAGCATCACCTTATGATTAAAACCCTCAGCAAAAACAACATAGAAGGGACATACCTTAAAATAATAAAAGCCATCTATAACAAACCCACAGCCAACATTATACTGAATGGAGAAATGTTGAAAGCATTTCCCCTGAAAACTGGAAAAAGACAAGGATGCCCACTTTCACCATTTCTATTCAACATAGTACTGGGAGTCCTAGGCAGAACAATCAGATAAAAGAAATAAATAAAGGACATCCAAATTAGTAAAGAATAAGTCAAACTGTTGTGGTTCACCAATGATATGATTGTATAACTAGAAAACTCTAAAGACCTCATTCAGAAAGCTTATAGATCTGATAAATTAATTCAGTAAAGTTTCAGAATACAAAATCAATGTACAAACATTGGTATCACTCCTAGACACCAACAGCAACCAAGCTGAGAATCAAATCAAGAAATCAGCAACTTTTAGAACAGCTGCAAACCTAGGCAATATCATTCAGGACATGAGCATGGGAAAGGACTTCATGACCAAAACACCAAAAGCAATTGTAACAAAAGACAAAATAGACAAATAGGATCTAATTAAACTTAAGAGCTTCTGCACAGCAAAAGAAATTATCAATAGAGGGAACAGACAACCAACAGAATTGGAAAATATTTTTGCAATCTACCCATCTGACAAAGGGCTAATATCCAGAATCTATGGAGACCTTGAAGAAATTTACAAGAAAAAAAACAACAACTGCATCAAAAAGCAGGCAGAGGATATGAAGAGACACTTTTCAAAAGAAGATATTAATGCAGTGAACAAACATATGAAAAAAAGCTCCTCATCACTGGTCATTAGAGAAAAGCAAATCAAAACCACATAGAAATACCACCTCACATCAGTTAGAATGGCGACCATTAAAAAATCAGGAGACAACAGATGCTGGAGAGGATGTGGAGAAATAGGAATGCTTTTACACTGTTGGTGGGAGTGTAAATTAACTCAACCATTGTGGAAGACAGTGTGGCAATTCCTCAAGGATATAGAACTAGAAATACCATTTGACCCAGCAATCCCATTACTAGGTATATAAACTAAAGGTTATCAATCATTCTACTATAAAGACACATGCACATGTATGTTTATTGTGGCACTGTTCACATAGCAAAGATTTGGAACCAACCCAAATGCCCATCTATGATAGACTGGATAAAGAAAATGTGGCACATATACACCATGGAATATGACGCAGCAATAAAAAAGGATGAGTTCATGTCCTTTGCAGTGTCATGGATGAAACTGGAAATCATGATTCTCAGCAAACTGACACAAGAACAGAAAACCAAGCACTGCATGTTCTCACTCATAAGTGAGTGTTGAACAATGAGAACACAGGGACACAGGGAGAGGAACATCACACACTGGGCCCTGGGGGTTGGGGGCTAGGGGAGGAATAGCAGGAGGTGGGGGGATTGGGGAGGGATAGCTAGGAGAAATACCTAATGTAGATGATGGGGCAAGGGATGCAGCAAACCACCACCACGGCACGTGTATACCTATGTAACAAACCTGCATGATCCACACACGTACCCCAGAACATAAAGTATAATAAATAAATAAATAAACAAAAGTATAAAAAAATAACAGCTGCAAAAAGGAATACTTAGGAATATAGATAACCAAAGAGGTGAAATATGTCTACAAGAAAAACTACAAAACAATGCTGAAATAAATCAGATGACACGAACAAACGGAAACACATCCTAAGCTCATAGATGAATAGAATCAATATTGTATAAATGACCATACCGTCAAAATTAATCTATAAATTCAATATAATTCCCATCAAAATACCATCATCATTATTCCCAGAACTAAAAAAAAAAAAAAACCCTAAAATTCATATGGAACAAAAAGGATCCCCGCATAGTCAAAGGAAGATTAACCAAAAGGAACAAACATATCTGGAAGCATTGCATTACCTGAATTCAAACTATACTATAAGGCTATAGTTACCAAAACAACATGGTGCTGGTATAAAAACAGGTATGTAGACCAATAGAACAGAATAGAGAACCATGAAATAAAGCTAATTACTTACAGCCCACTGATCTTTGACAAAGTAAACAAAAACACAAAGTCAGGAAAAGACACCTTATTCAACAAATGATGCTGGGATAATTAGCAAGCCACATGTAGAAGATTGAAAGTGGATCCTCAACTCCCACCTTATACAAAAATCAACTCAAGGTTAATCAAAGAGTTAAATCTAAGACCTGAAAATATAAAAGTTCTGGAAGATAACATTTGATTGTAACCAAATACCACCTGTTTCCCAAAAACTATTGAAGTAATAATTAATAAATATATAAATTTTAAAAAGAAAAACAGAAAATTAACATTGATATGATACTCTATTAACCTTATTCAAATTTAATCAGCAATGAGGAAACTTAATATAATCATCACAGCAAGATTATAAGTATCATAACATTTCACAGATAATGGAGCTGAAAAAAAGCCTAAATTTATATCACAAGGTCATAAACGCAGTGAATCACAATGATTCCTATAAGAATTTTGTTTGAATCTAAAATTAATATACTTCTCCCTACATTGCCGCTTCTTCATTAATGTTTACTAATAGTGTCATTTATATTAAAAAGGAAAAATTGCAATTATACTAACTAAACTAGTTTATTACAGCTCATTGTAATTTAGAACTAGAAGTTCTAGATGCTTTCAAGTATCATTTGTAAAATTTGCTTAGAGTTTAGTATTTGAAGAGCTTATATATTATGAAAGTTTTCACCTTTTGAAAAAATTTAGTATAACTTGGTCTGGTATTTCTTCTTTTATTTCTTCTGTATCCATGAAAAAACCCTTTCAGTTTGTACAGTTATATAAATGGCAGTAAGTAACTCTGCTTGAAATACCCTAAATATATATATATATATATGTGTGTGTGTGTGTGTGTGTGTGTGTGTGTGTGTGTTATGTGTATATATGTATATATCAGACAGTGAACATGGCATTGTCTGTTTGAAAAGCAGAAGCTTTTGAAGTGAAGAAACTGGAACACAGAAGAGAAATAATTTGTGAGTGTCATGTAGTAAGCAAGCAGTAAATATTTTTTGATTTTGCTAAAATACATTAACTATATCATGATGCTTGGAAAATAGCAAATAGTAAATAAATTAGTGTAAATGAAGAAAATCCTAGTTGTTGGCTAATTTCCTGAGGATAAAAGATATATTACAATAACTCTTGAAATTCATAAGGAATATATACTGATATTTTTTAAATCTCAAAACATAAATTCCAGTATGACATAATATCCCCCACAAAACACAGTAGCAAATAGATGAAAAATATAACTGATTACTTAAGACTAAAATATTTAGTATATGCAAAACTAAAGTCAGTTTTTGCACTGAACTGAACATTTGATGAAATTTTTTCACAACTGCTTTTTTAAAAATTATGTATAGAAAATACTGTAGATACTATGTGACAAATATGAGCAAAAAACAAGTTTGATATTTTATTCCTTACTTAAAAAATCATTCCTTCTTGTTAAAATTTCTATGGCTTAAATGCTTGTCCCTCCAAAACTCATCCTGAAACTCAGTTTCCATTGTAACAGCATTAAGAGATGAGGAGTTTAAAAGTAATTGGGTCATGAGAAGTCTGTTCTTCCCTCCTGAATGTATTAATATATTCATGTATTAATGGATTAATGAATTAATGGATTAATGAGTTATCACAAGACTGAGTAAATTATCAAAAGAATGAGTATGATATTGAAAGACCCACCTCACCATATGATGCCATGTGCCAATTTGGAACTCTCCAGAGAGTCCTCACTAGGAAGCAGGTCTTCACCAGATATGGCCCCTTGACCTCAGACTTCACAGCCTCCAGAACTGTAAGAAATATATGTATTTTCTTTATAAATTATCCAGTCTCAAATATTCAGTTACAGCCATGAAAAAAAAAAAAAATGGAAACAAGAAACATAATCACTCAAAGTCCTTTTGCCTTTTTTCTCTAACACTGGAATTTTGACTTTGTCCCAGAAATTTCTTTCATCCATTATCCCCACCATAAATATGAAGGAAGAAAAAACTACTTAAAAAATAACTACTTTTAACTAATGGGGAGGATAGATCCTGTTAAAGTAATGACTCTAAATTAAAGATAATTTTGTTCAGCTAAGAATGTTGACAAATTTTATCCCCAGGTAGGCCAAGAACTCAGTTTGGTTTTCGGATTAACAGAAAGCTGAATTTCACAGATGCTATGGTCTGAATGTGTGTGCTCCCCTAAAATCCATAGGTTGACACTTAATCAACAGTGGGATTGAATTAGGAAGTAGAGCCTTTGAGAGGTGATTAGGTCATGAGCATGGACCTCTCATAAATGGGATTATTGCCCTTATAAAGAGGCCTAGAGTGTTGTCTTGCCTCTTCTGCCACATGAGAAAACAGCAAAAAGACAACATCTATGAACCAGCAAATGAGTCCTCACCAGAAACTGAATCTTCATTGCTGTTGGACTCCCCAGCCTCCAGAACTATGAGGAATAAATTTCCGTTTTTCATAAGCTACCAAGTTTATGGTATTTTTTATAGTAGCCTAATAGAATTCTTCAGCTTCGTGAGAAAAAGAATTAAGGGGTGAGAAAAGAACTAATAAATTGATGAGTGCTCAGAAGTAATGTAGTCTGTCACGAATACCCAAAGGCTGAATGTCCAAAAAGTCTTCTAATCATCACAACATCTAATTTGAAATAGCAAGTTTTGTTTCCTGGTTGTTGAAACAATGTAACCCTTTCTTCTTTATATGACAACAGCCATTAAATATTCTGCATATAACAGTCCTGTGTTAGTGGTTAATTTTGAAGAGTATGTCCAAGAGCTCATATTTGAATCCATTTCAATGGAGATAAAGGTTGAAATACTCAAAATAGAAGACAAGTATTAAGTAGAAGCCAGGAATCAGAGTCAAAGGACAATGACATTATAAACTGTTAATGGAATATGCAGAAAAACTTGTGGGTATTGGTCTTTCCACAGCAATGGCAGCCATCTACTTTACACAAGGAAAGGATGTGTTTTTTCTTTTGATTACTCACTCAGTGTGATTAATCATATGGATAATGGCATGAGAACAGCAAGACTAGTTAGGAATATATATTTTAGCTAGCCCACTAGGCTTGCTCACTAAGAGACAGGCTATTGTGTGCAAATCTTCCAGTACATATAAATCAGATGCTTTCCAAAAAAGATTTACAACACACTAATAGTTAAAATAAGGCCAGGTACAGTGGCTCATACCTGTAATCCCAGCACTTTGAAAGGCCAAGGCGGGAGGATCACCTGATGTCAGGAGTTTGAGAACAACCTGGCCAACATGGCAAAACCCTGTCTCTACTAAAAATACAAAAAAATTAGCCAGACATGGTGGTGCATGCCTATAGTCCCAGCTACTCAGGAGTCCGAGGCAAGAGAATCGCTTGAATCTGGGTGGCAGTGGAGCCGAGATCACACCACTATACTCCAGCCTGGGCGACAGAGTGAGACTCTGTCTCTCTAAAAATATACACAAATAATAATAATAATAATAATAATAATAATAATAATAATAATGGAGTTCACAGATTCTAGGTATCTATCACATAATTTTTATTTTGATATGCCATAAACAAATATATCAGTTTCATAAAATATTAAATTGATAAGTATTTACTATACACCAATGTACTTATAACTGTCATAAGTATGATGAGTTTATAAAAAAACTTATTCAAATTTTCCTTTAAAAACTCACCATTTAGTTAACATAAGAAATGCTACAGAAAGAAAAAATTACTTAGGTTAGTTCATCTGTTTTATGGTCTCAGAGAACTTCACAGTACTTTGAGACACTGCATTTGTATCTTTATTTGTGTGATATTTGAATATGGCGTATTTACACCACTAGACTGTGAAGAGTCTGTGTAGCTCTTGTCCAGGATTATATATGGAGCTGGGTTTGTCTTGTTCTTGTTTGTACTGCCAGTGCCAGCACAATGTTTGGCACATTCTACGAGGCAAATAAAGTCTTGTTGAATAAATTAATGAACCAGAGACTCTTAAGAACAATAGTGCTATATCTTCATATAATCAAGTGTCAAATTATCTTGGGCAGGCAGAAAAATAAGACAAAGCAATGCATTCATTTAACGCTTAGCTACTAAATACTAAGGGAGTTTGAAAAGGAAATGATTAATAATGAGGGCCATGTAATAATTTTTCTGTCTTTTTTTTCTTTTTCTTTTTTGAAGCACCAAATATATTTGAGGGCAAAAGTTAAGGGATTATGGAGTGTAGGAAATTGATTTCACAGAAGTTATATTTCTCTGTGTTTGGTTCCAAACACACAATAGCTGGTAAGCATTATCAAACATCAATTACCAAACTGTGCTAAAAAGCAAAAATATGTGTCTTCTAAGTTTAAAAATTGATCATGTAAAACATTCAGATAATATGGAAATTGAATAATCACCATAATAAAATATTCATCAAATATTTGAAAAATATTAACTGCATCCTCCCTTAACAATCTCATCTTTGAAATCACACATCTTTTAGCATGTCTCATCAGACCTATTTTATATTTGTTTTTAATTAATGTTGTTCTCTTCTAGACCTTCTCTGGGATTCCTATCTCCTTTGCAAAAATCAGTGACCCTAATCAATCTAATATGCTCGCACTGTTTAGAATAAGGCAGGGCATTTCTTCTTAGTCATTGTGTTTGCCTTTTGCTATTCTCAATGTCACATTGACAGTTGATTCAGAGTAGAAATGTTTTTGATGAGCATTCAGTTCCAACCTGAAATCTTTTTTTTTTTTACTTCAGTTGCAGGCCACTTTGTACATAATCTAACCAAATTTTATTCTATTGAGATTCATTTTTAAAAAATTATCATGATCATTTAAAATTGCAGTTATGCATTCTAGAATGTTAAAATCTCTGAATAACTTGCTGCTATCTTAAAATCTGCTGAGCATAACCTCAAGTTCTTTATAGTGAGGGTCAATAAGGATTGCTGATTGTTTTAACTCAAGCTAGTTTTGTTATTATCATGTATTTTTATTAGTGAGAAAATCCTGTGAAACATTATTGAGAACCCTACTGAAATCAATATAGGGTACATCTTTCCAGGTGATAATATGAACCTAATCAGTCTGCTATTACTCGTGGTGGGGGTTAATGTTTTTCCTTTCGGATATATCAGCTCCAAATTTGCCCTTCCTAATGCTTTGGGATACTATGGTCTCCTAAAAATAATAGCTTGTGGTTTTCCTGGGACATATGCCAATTACATAAGTAGCCTAGAGTGACAGTCACTAGTGCTTTCTGACGCAAATTACCCAACCTCCTATTTAAATTTTTTCATTCAGACACAGCATGCTACTGATGAATAGTTCTCTTTTATATTTTTTTAAATAATATTTGATCCTTTCTGACCTAATTAATATCATTAAAATGGCTGTTTCCATTCAATATAATACATTGCCTGGTACAAGTAAAAGTCAAATAAATGGCATATTCTTCTACCATTTTTTCATTAAATAATCAGCCTCAACCTGATGCCTTTCTAGGTCAATGTTATTGTGTAAATTTAATTAGTTCATTTTGGCTACAATTGCCTCAAATTGTGTTCGGAATTACTAAGCTTATGGGTTTCATGTTGCAGATGTGAAGACGTGACTGAAGGCCTAATTTGCAAAAACTGTATTTCGAGACACACAATGGAGCAGAAAACCATGTCTGTCTCACCTCAATATAGAGACCTCCTCTTTTTGTTTCAAAAGGATAATTCTTTAACCATTTTTCTACTTCTGAATACACTCATCTACTGTTACAATGAGTAAAATGCCCACAAAGGCTTATACATGTTATTTTTCCTATTATATCCTTACTTCAAAGGGAAACAATGTCACTTCACAACAAACTTCTTGTCATGAAACACTTCCAGTGAGAGCATTTTAAAAGAATAATCCATAAGAAAAAAAAATACCGGAGAGGATTTCTATCCAATTCTGGAGTGTAAAAATGTAAGGTACAGTGTGCTATACGTTTATCTGTAGATTAAGCCTATGATATTCTTCTGGGGAAACACTGGCAAGAACTGGACTGCAATGTCAGCAGTGACTTTTGGAAGGTTTCATAGCATAACCTATTCTGTATTTGTCAGATAAGATATCCATACTTCTTTGGTATGGATAAGTAGAAATGTAACCTGATACATCCCTTTAAATTGTAGTTTAAATTATGTGTGTAACATTCTGGAGCATTTTTTGTATGAGAAGAGATTTCTGATTAGATGTTCCATTATCCAGTCCTGTAATCATAATAATTTATGTGGTATGAAAAGGGTGAATATTTTTTCTTTCCCTAGCAAAGAGAATGTCGATACATAAAAAATAGAGATGTGAGGCCCTGCTAGGTTTTTGGACTCCAAATCCCTCCTTTTCTCACAAGTGAGGATAACTGTCATTGTCATGCTGGTCCTCATTGGTTGCAAGGTCAGGCCACTGTACCCTCAAAGCCCCTCAAATCTCCTCACTCCTAAGTCCCCAAATTAGAATGATTCTTTTCTTCTGGCCCTTCAGGGTGAGTGTGAGCTGGATTTCTTAGGCCAAAAGCCCCAACAGATGCTCAGGATCAGACACAGGTCTCAAACTAGAACTCAGCCAAGGAGGCAACCGCTTCTAATCCCAGAAACCATCAGAAAACCCAATCGCTGAGAACTAAAAGTGGCGTCTTAGTCCTTTCAGTAGTTGAGTGGTAACTGCATAAACAAACTGTTCTTCATTCTGGGTACATATTGCAAACTTCTGTGGGCATTTTGAAAACACTGATGCCTGTAACCTATACCATTTAAACTAAATTGGAATCTTTGGAGTGTGTTCCCAAGGCAGCTCTAATTTTAAAAGAGTTTTAGGTGTTTTGAATGTGCAGTCAGAGGCAAAAACCACTGGCCTAGAAGAACAAACACTGCCTGGCCTTTTGTCTTTTTTAGGATCCCAAGGATACTAATGTGTTTATCAAATATTTATTATTAGCTTACTGTGTCACAACAGTAGGTACTGTTTTAGAAAAGGGAATGCAGCTATAAACAAAATAGCAAACTTTCCTACCCTCGTGGAGCTTAAATCCTGATAGGGAGCTTTTGTTTTCTTTTAGGTATGATGGAAGACAACAGGACAAGTCAGTTATCTCAGAGCTCCTTGAGCTATCCAGGATAATTTTCTGTTGGTTCTGTTTTCTAATGGTTCTGTTTAGGACTCCACACTCATCAGCTGTTTATTTCTGAACCTTGGCATGAGCTAGAGGCCCCTAAGGATGAAACATATTACCACTTACTCTTCTACAAGATCACTACAGTTTGAGAACTGATATTCAGAGTCAAGTCCACCTGATATAATGATTGGACATATCCTAATGATGTTAATCCTCACTTCAATAGAGGCCCCTGTGATCAAACAATCTCTGTGTGATGATATTTGTCAAAAATTGTCATATAGGGATTGAAAGGAGTTCATATCAACCATAAGACCAATCTGAGGTCACATTTTGACTTTTAACACTCTGAACTTGTTACAGAGAAGGATATATCCATCAGCCATTAAACTGTGCTGGAAATTTAGTGAGGTTACCTTAAAAGATGTCTGGGCCTCACATGGCTCATTGTGAAAACAGGATGAATAAAAACTACCTTGAATGACTTCTGTATTAAATGAGATCTTTCCTAAACTGCTCAGCCTAACATTGAAGATTTTGCATAATTTTCTCAGAACCACACCACTCCATATAGCCTATAGTCTAATCGCCCTGCATTCTTCTGGTTTTTGCCCTTTCAATAGTATGCAATAAGTATTTACCCTGTCAATAAAATATGTCACTTTCCGCACTTTAAATCATGGTGTTATATTCTCTTAAATGGATTTATGAGGATTTATTGCCGTTGGACGTTGAAATTGTTTCTTATTTTTCACTAAACATAGCAAGAAATGATGGAATTAAATGTTTCCATATATGTTGATTAGATCAAATGCACTTGTTAATATTCTATAACTATTCCTCATTCTCCTTAGCCATTCCTCTTTAGTTTGTTGATTTATTAACAATGAGGTTCAGTCCTCAAAACTTTCTCTTACCACTCTTGATGAAACCATTGAATCACATGGATTTAAATATCATATCTACACTGAGGACTCCCAAATTTATATACTCAGCTTGGACCTTCTGCTGTACTCCAGAATTATGTGTTTTATTACCTCCAGTTACACCTCACCACTTGAATGTTTAAGAAGCAATTAAAAATTAACATATCCAAAGCCAAACTCTTGCTTTTCCAATGAAATGTAACTACAGACTTGTCTATATCTGTAAATGTCAACCTCATTCTTCTAGTTGTTCAAGACCAAAACTTAAATTCATTCTTGCCTTCTCAGTATCACAATAAAGCAAATGCTGTTGGCTCTATCTTCAAACCATATTACCTAGTCTACCTGAACTGCTAAGTGCTATCACTTGAATATAAGCCACAATCATTTCCATCCTGGATTACTCCTATCGTCTCCTAACAGGCCTGCCTGTTTTTTTGTTTCGTTTTGTTTTGTTTTGTATTTTTCCTGCACTCCCCAGACTCAGAATATTGCCAACACTGCAGCCAGAGTGATCATAAAATAAGTCATGGCTCTCTGCTGAAAACTATCCAATGATCCAATGGCTTCCCTTCTCATTCAGAGCCAAATTAAATTACTAAGGTAGTCTAGAGACTCCACAATATCTGCCCCTCTTAAACTGTTAGCTGTCCAACCTCAGACTTTTATTATAATTTTGCTGCAGCCTCCCTGCTTCAGCTACACTGGCTTTTGTGAGGTTTTCCTAATTGGCCAGGCATGCTGCCTTCTCAGGGCTTTTGCACTAACCCTTTCTTCTGCTTGAACACTGAAGCATAGACATTGCCTGTATGAATGTGCATAGTCAGTGCACACAGTCCTGTGCTTACCAGTGCCCTGCCCCCATGTTAATCCTCACCACTTGCAGGAAGACATGCACAGTCATTGGCAAGGGACCCATGCCTGGAAGACCTGCCAGGTGAAGAGATATGAAAATGGGTACCCATGGAATGTTCTGGCCACTTTTCCGTATGGTTGCTGTGGTATATTGAGAGCCTGCTGCAGTCCCTAGTTGCCTCAAATTTTTCAGTACCTGGAGGTATCACCAGTGAAGGCTGTGAAACAGCAAAGATGGATGTGTACCCCTTTCTCTGGGAGGTCCATCCCAGGGAGGTGTAGACTTGTTGTGGGTCCAAATGCACCTGTAGGAGGTGGCTGGAGACCCAGGTTGGGACACCACACTGTCAGGAGAAATGGGATTGGGGACCAACTTTAAAAAGCAGTCTGGCCATGTTTTTGTAGAGCAGTTGTACCATGCTGGGGGTCTGCTTTAGCCCCTGATTATATCAAATACTCCAAAGCCCAAAGACTTGAATAGCTAACCCTCCCTCTGAAATTTCTGTGCCAGGGAGCTTTGAAACCTCTTTCAGCCAGGGGAGACTGGTGAGGGTAGCTGAAGATTCCACCTTCTGATAAGGAATGGGATTGGGGACTTGGTTAAACAGCAATCTGGCAACATCTTTGTCGGACGGGTGTATGGTGCTTGAAGTCCACACTTCTGCCTCTATCTCCCTGGACTCTCTAAAGTCCAAAGACTATAATAGCTAAGTCATCCAAACAGCAAAAATTGAGGCCCACCACTCCCTTTGGGAACTCCATCCCAGGGAGGTTTCAAATATCTGTAAGCCAGAAATCATTGACAGGGGTGGTTAAAGACCCCATCTGGGAGGTCACACACATTGAAGTGAAATGGGATTGGGGACCCTGTTTAAAAAGCAGTTGAAGGTGTTGCATGTATTTGCCCTTTCCATTCCTTTCCATGAAAGCCCCACACACTAGCAGTTTCTGGTTAGACATTTTGGCTACTTCCCCCCAAAACATTATTAAAGAAAAAAATTCCAAACATAAATTTCATATTTGGTCAAACTAAACTTCATAAGTGAAGGAGAAATAAGATCTTTTTAGACAAACAAGTGCTGAGGGAATTTGTAACTACTAGATGTGCCTTAAAAGAGTTCATGAGGAAAGCACTAAATGTGGAAAGGAAAGACCATTATCATCCACTATAAAAATATGCTTAAATACACAGACCAGTGATACTGTAAACCAACCACACAAACAAGTTGGCAAAATAACCACGTAACAACACAATGACAGGATTAAATCCCCTTATATCAATTCCAGCCTTGAATGCAAATGAGCTAAATGCCCCAGTTAAAAGGCACAGAGTGGTAAGCTCAATAAGGAAGCAAGAATTAATGATATACTGTCTTCAAGAGACCTATATCACATGCAGTGACACCCATAGACTAAAAATAAAGGGATGGGGAAATATCTACCAAGCAACTGGAAAACAGAAAAAAAGCAGGTGTTGCGATCTTAATTTCAGACAAAAGAGACTTTAAACCAACAAAGGTTTAAAAAGACAATGAAAGGCATTACATAATGATAAGGGGTTTAATTCAACCAGAAAACATAACTTTCATAAATACATATGCACCCAACACAGGAGCACCCAGATTCATAAAGCAAGTTCTTAGAGACCTTCAAAGAGACTTAGACCCTGACACAATAACAGTGGGTGACTCTAACACTGCAGTGAAAGTATTAAGCAGATGTTTGAGGCAGAAAGTTAACAAAAATATTTAGAACCTCAGCTCAGCAGTGGACCAAATGAATTTTATAGACATCTACAGAACTCTCCACCCCAAAACAGAATATTCTTTCTTCCCATCACAACATGGCACATATTCTAAGATTGACAACACAATCAGAAAATAAACAATCTCAGCAAATGAAAAATGACTAAAATCATACCAACCACTCTCTTGGACAACAACCCAAAAATAAGTCAAGTAAAAAAAAAAAAAAGGCTCAAAACCATGAAATTACATGGAAATTAAACAGCCTGCTGTTGAATGACTTTAGGGTAAATAATAAAATTCAGGCAGAAATTAAGAAGTTATTTGTAACTAATGAGAACAAAGATACAGTTTACAGAATTTCTGGGACACATATAAGGCATTGTTAAAAGAGAAATTTATAGCATTAAACTCCAATATCAAAAAGCTGGAACGATATCAAATTAACAACCTAATATCACAACTAAAAGAACTAGAGAAACAAGAGCAAACCAACACCAAAGCTAACAGAAATCAAGAAATAACCAAAATCAGTGCTGAACTGAAGAAGACATGAAAAACCATTAAAAAGATAAATCCAGGAATAGTTTTTTTTTGAAAAAAATTAATAAGATAGATAGGCTACTAACTAGACTAATAACAGAGAGAAGATCCAAATAAGTACAGTTAGAAATGATATTAGAGATATTACCACTGACCCCAAAGAAATACAAATAAGTATCAAACACTAGTATGAATATCTCTATACAAAGAAAGTAGAAAATCTAGAAGAATGGGTAAATTTCCAGACACATACAACCTACAAAAACTTGACTAAGAAGAAATTGAATCGCTGAACAGACCAACAACAAGCTCAAAAATTTAACCAGTAATAAATATCCTACCAACCATAAAAAGCCCAAGATCAGACAGATTCAGACCCAAATTCTACCAGATGTACAAAGAAGAGCTAGTAGCATTCCAACCTGAACTATTCTAAAAAAAATTGAGGAGGAGGGACTCCTCTCCAAATCATTCTGTGATGCCAGCATCATCTTGATACCAAAATATGGCAGAAACATAGCACAAAAAGAAAAGATCCAGCCAATATTCTTGATGAACATTGATGGAAAAATTCTCAACAAAATACTAGCAAACCAAATCCAGAATCATATCAAAAAGCTTATCCACCATCATCTATTAGGCTTTATTCTTGGGATGCAAGGTTGGTTCAACATGTACAAAGCAATAAACATGATTCAGCACATAAACAGAACTAAAGATAGAAAGCACGTGATTACCTCAATAAATGCAGAAAAGGCTTTTAATAAAATTTAACATCCCTTCATGTTAAAAAACTCTCAACGGCCGGGCGCGGTGGCTCACGCCTGTAATCCCAGCACTTTGGGAGGCCGAGGTGGGTGGATCACGAGGTCAAGAGATCGAGACCATCCTGGTCAACATGGTGAAACCCCGTCTCTACTAAAAATACAAAAAATTAGCTGGGCACGGTGGCGCGTGCCTGTAATCCCAGCTACTCAGGAGGCTGAGGCAGGAGAATTGCCTGAACCCAGGAGGCGGAGATTGCGGTGAGCCGAGATCGCGCCATTGCACTCCAGCCTGGGTAACAAGAGCGAAACTCCGTCTCAAAAAAAAAAAAAAAAAAAAAAAAAAAACTCTCAACAAACTAGTTATTGGAGGCAGACATCTCAAAATAATAACCATCTATTACAAACTCACAGCCAGCCGACATTATGCTAAGTGGACAAGAACCAGCAGCATTCCCCTTGAAAACCAGCACAAGACAAGGATGGCCTTTCTCAGCATTCCTATTCAACATAGTATTGGAAGTTCTGGCCAGAGCAATTAGGCAAGAGAAAGAAATAAAAGGCATGCACAAATTAGGAAAGATAGTCAAAATAACCCTGCTTGCAGACAACATTATTCTGTATCTAGAAAACCCTATAGTCTTAACTCAAAAGCTTTTGAAACTTATAAACAACTTCAACAAAGTTTCCAGATACAAAATCAATATACAGAAGTCACTAGCGTTTCTATAAACCAACAACAACCAAGCTGAGAGAAAAATCAAAAATGCAATCCCATTTATAATTGCCACAAAAAGAATAAAATACCTAGGAATACAGCTAACAAGGTAGGTTAAATATCTCTATAATGAAAATTACAAAACAGTTCTTAAAGAAATCAGAGACGACACAAATAAATGAAAAAACATTTCATCCCCATGGACAGGAACAATCAATATTATTAAAATGTCTATACTACACAAAGTAATTTATACATCCAATGATATTTCTAGCAAACGACCAATGACATTCAATAAAGAAATAGAATAAACTATTTTAAAACTCATATAGAACCAAAAAGGATCTCAATCAGCTGAGGCAATTCCAAGCAAAATGAACAAAGCAGGCACTATTATACTATCCAAATTCAAACCATACTACAGTAACCAAACAGCATGGTACTTATACAAAAACAAACACATAGACCAATAAAACAAAGTATAAAACTAAGCTATAATGCTGTACACCTAAAACCATCTGATCTTCAATAAGTCTGACAAGAAAAAAACAATGGGAAAATGACTCCCTATTCAGTAAATGGTGCTGGGATAATTGGCTAGTTATATGCAGAAAATTGAACATGGACTCCTTCCTTACATCATATACAAAAACCAACCCAGGATGGATCAAAGACTTAATTGTAAATCCCAAACTATGAAAACCATGGATAACAACCCAGGCAATACCATTTTGAACATAGGAATTCACAAAGATTTCATCACAAAGATGCCAAAAGTAATTGCTGCAAAAGCAAAAATTGACAAATGAGTTCTAATTAAACTAAAGAACTTCTGCACAGTAAAAAAAATTACCAAGAGAGTAAAACAGGCAACCTATAGAATGGGAGAAAATTCTGTAAACTATGCAATTGACAAAGGTCTAACATTCAGCCTTTATAAACAAGCAAATTTACAAGAAAGAAACAACCCCATTAAAAAGTGGACAAAGGACATGAACAGACACTTTTCAAAAGAAGACATATGTGTAGTCAAAAAGTACGTAAAAAAAGCTCATCATCACTGATCATTGATGTAAATCAAAACCACAATGAAATAATATAATCTCATACCAGTCAGAATGGTTATTATTAAAAAGTCAAAAAATAACATATGCTGGCAAGGTTGCATAGAAAAGGGAACACTTATACAATGTTTGCGGGAAAATAAATTAGTCCAACCATCATGGAAAGTAGCGTGGGGATTCTTCAAAGGGCTAAAAACAGAACTACAATTCCACCCAGTAAGCCCATTACTGGGTATATTACCCAAACAATTACAAATCATTATATTATAAAGACACATGAATGCATATGTTCATGGCAGCACTATTCACAATAATTAAAAGTCATGGAATCAACCTAAATGCACATCAGTGACAGATTGGATAAAGGAAATGTAGTACATATACATCATATGCAGCCATAAAAATGAATGAGATTATGTATTTTGCAGGAACATGGATTGGGCTGGAGACCATTATCCTTAGCAAACTAATGCAGGATCAGGAAAACAAAATACCACGTTCTCACTTATAAGTGGGAGCTAAATCATGAGAACACTTGGACACAAAATGTGCAACAATGCATGGTGGTGCCTACCTTAGGGTGGATGGTAGGAGGAGAGAAAGAAGAAAAAATAATGATTGGGTAATAGACTTAATAACTAGGTGATGAAATAATCTGTCCAACAAGGCCCCATGACATGTTTATCATGCATTGTCACCTATAGGTTATATATAGGTTATATATTAAAAATCTGTACCTGTACCCATTACCTAAATTAAAAGATACTTTTAATAAAAAGAAATCTATTTCTGTCTCTGTATATTTTCCTATAAGGGATACTGAATATAAATGGGATCACACAATATGTTGCTTTTCGTGACTGGCTTCTTTCTTAACATAATAATTTCAGGAATCATCCATGTTGCAGTATGTATAATTACTTCGTTTGTTTTTATTGCCAAATAATATTCCTTTGTATAGATACATTTTGTTTTATTTATCCATTCATTAGTTGATATAAACATTAGATTGCTTCTACTTTTTGGACATCATGAATACTAGCAAAATAATGAACATGTGATTACAGATATTTGTGTGGGCATTTATTTCCATTTCTTTTGAGTATACATCTAGGAGTGAAATCATTGGGTTGTCTAGTAACTCTATGTTTAAAATTTTGAGAAACTGCCAGACTTTTTCAAAGTAAGTATATATTTTACATTGCCATCAGCCGTCTATGAAGTCTTAGTTTAGTAGCTATTGAAATATCTAATTTATCCTAATGAAAGAGTTGAACAGATTTGATTCTCCTCTAAACAGTGTGTGAGACAGATCTTGTTTCTCTGGATATCATTGAATACTAGACAATATAAATTTTCTTATTTTGACAATTTTATAGTCAAAAATACTACTTCATTTTAAAAATCTACATTCATTGAATTACTAGCAAATTACACATGGTTTCATATTTAAGGCATTTATTTAGATATTTTATGAAATTATTCTCCCATTCCTTGTCCTTTTCCTCTTGCATTATTGCTAATTAATCTTTTAAGTGGCTTTTTATAATAGAGAAATTAACTATTTGCCAGTCATATATATTGTAAGTATTTTCCTCTCTTGGGGGAGATTATAAGTCCCTACTTTTTAAATGATTTGAAATGTATACTATGATGATATTCTGGAATGTACTGAAGTAGTATGTATACTTAGAAATATTTTGTATTTCTTTAATTTTTCTTTTTTTTAACTTTTTATTTTATATAGAATCAATGTTGATTTATAGCCTGAGATAGGAATCTATTTCCTTTTCTATCACATAATATTTCAAAAGTTGTAAGAGAAGTGAGACCAAAGTAATTTTTAGTTTAATTCTTAAGAACAAAGAAAATTTAATGAGCCAGAGCATATGTACAATACAATAATGTCGACTAAACCAAATAGGCACACAATGCTTTTAGAAGATTGGTTCCAGCCTCACCAAAGTGACCAGAAACACCAAGTACTTATGACAATGAAATTTGGCCAGTTTGAATAATGCTGCTATGATCATGCTTCTCTCAAAATACCAGAGATGCATTTTACTCATATCATAAAAAATATTTTTTCTAATTAAAAAAATATTTAAAATGTTGCTAAATAATGAGAATGATAAATTCTACTTAAAATGTAATAATTCTGAGAGCACATGGTAAAATAAGCACCCCATACAATATGTTTAATTATATAATCTACTGTGAAATCAAACCAGCAACTGTGTGTCAAGAACCTCATATATATGCATACATTTTTGGTCTGATAATTCCATTAAATTTGAAAGTTTTATTTACTCCACAAAGATTGAACTAGTACCTATCAATCTTTGTTGAGTAAATAAAATGAGGGGTGATGTCAGTAAAAATACAGATGAGGCAAGCCATGAAGCAGAAAAGAACATGTCATTGTAAATATCTCTATAGGTGATAAGCAGAGCAAATCAATCCTGTGCATGAGTAAGTACTGTATCTGACATAAATTACAAAGTGATGTTTTTTATCACATTGAAATGGTCTTATCACAAATTAGTATGATAATGTCTGTGGATTATAACTATCAATCAATGATTTGAAGATGCTAAACCACAAGCCAGCTGAATCACTTAAAATATCATAGAATCTGTTCTGGAAACAACCTTGTCAAAGTATGGAAACATATTAAGCATACTTCCTAATGATTCACATAAATGCCTGTTTATCAATTGCTTTGAAGTTACATATGCTCCATTCTCCACCTTCCTGTGATATCCTTCATACTACATGCGTTGCCTCTTCTCTCACTGTCATTCTTCAGTTAGTGAAGAGCACTACTGTCTACTTGAAGCACTTGATATCTGATGCTTCTGGCTCCCAAATTACCTATTTTACCCTGATTTCCCCAATGCTTATCAGCTTGAAATTCCTTATTATTTTTCTTTTCTCTCTTTCTTCCTACCTAGTTTAGGCTTAATTGGACAAAGGCTAAGTGTTGAATACTTGCTTGGAAGTCATTACACTCTATTCTTTCTCAATTATTGTTAAAAAGTCTTCTCTTCCCCTAGGGTCTTAATACCAGGTTTTAAGTATATGGAGTGCTACCAAATGGAAGGTCAGCAGTGATTACAGTTAACAGATTAGAAATGTCATAGAAACAGAGTTTGCAAGGGATCTTCAGAATCATTTAGCTCGATAACCTCAGAAAGTTTCATCTTGATCCCTACTTCTCACTCCCCTATCCCCTTGCCCTTGCCTTAAAAATGTTGCTTGCCTCTGTTTTTAGTATTCTTAGAATACTTATAATAACTTAGTATTCACTGCATTATGCTTTGAATAAGACTATTTACATACATATCATTTCTGCTCATCCATGAAAGATGTTGAATGCAGGAACCATGTCTTGCTCATCAACATGTTCCCCCATGCTATGCCAAGTGCTTGTTATATAATAAAGACACAATAGCTATTTTGGAATGGTTAAATGGTGCTCAAATTAAGTGGTTGGCACTGAAAACAAAAAAGCTGTGCAAAAATTACAACAGGAACTAGGCAGCCTTTGAGGCTATGCATTAATCTAGCTCCAGGTCCACCAGCCCTTATGAGGCATATGGGAAAGACAATCAGATGAAAATCAAATCCAAAGCATTTGTTCCCTCCAGATTATGTCAGTGGCTATTCTCTTACATGACAAATTCCTCAGTCCACAGTGTGGATATCCTTGGTCCACATAAGCACCAGGGGACCTTTGCATCTGATATATCTTGGTGTATTTAATTATAGTTGATTGACAGCCAGGTCTTTTTTTTAAGCCTTAGTTTACCAGAAATCAGGAAAAAAATCTGAATATATTTTCAGGGTTTTAAGTAGGCAGATGACTCAGTGTTAAGAAGCTTGTTTGAAGAGGTTGCAAACACTTGTACAGTGACACATGCCACCATCCCTGAAGGCCCACACATGGTGAAATATTTGATATGACATGAAAGTCAGAAGTATAATTATAATAGGATTCATAAACAGGGACAAGAGTCTCAATACAATAGTACATATGACACACGAGCAAGGTTTACATACACAGTTTGGTACTGACTTGAAATTAGTAGACATCCTATCATTTAATTAAAAAATAAATATTAGGGATTATAATTCTACACTTGCTGAATCCGCATAATGTTGCTTTGTGTAGATACCATGTAAGAAAGAGAGAAAGAAAAATAATTATACAAATGTCTGAAAATTAGTTATTCATAATATTAAGCAGAACTGTCTTCTTGCAGGATGAGGTGCATGGTGAGATGTTCAGATGCTCCCTGATCCCTGGCACTGACACCAGGGTGAGAATGTCAGCCATGGTGATACTGTGGCTCTGTGGCCCTGCCTAAATTTTACGTTGAATTATAATCCCCATTGTTGGAGGTGGGGCCTGATGGAAGGTGATTGGATCACGGTGGTTTCTAATGGTTTAACACCAACCCCTTGGTGTTGTCATGGCAATAATGAGAGAGTTATCCTGAAATCTGGTTGTTTACAAGTGTGTAGCAGCTCCCCCTATCGCCCTTTGCTTCTGCCATGTAAGACACCTGCTCCTGCTTTGCCTTCTGCCATGAATAAGTTCCCTGAGGACTCTCCAGAAGCATAAACTGTTATGCTTCCTGTACAGCCTATAGAACCATGAGCCAATTAATTAAAACTCTTTTGCTTATAAATTACCCGGTCTCAGGTATGTCTTTACAGCAGTGCAGGAACGGGCTAATACACATGAAGATCTGATGTCTGAGAGTTTCATGAAGCATATGTTAGGTATAATATTTCTCAACACTTAAGAAATCCTATGATCTTTGTGTTGTGTTTAGGATTGGAATGGAAGAAAGAAGAAAACTGAGGGTCTGCTTTTAATTTAGAAAACACACCACATTGGAAATTGCCTAAGCTATCTTGCCTTCTGTTTTGTTTTACGTTAGTTATATGTATACTAATGGGAAGTGAATACACAAAATTAGATTGACACATACAAATTATATGTGTATTTTAAATACATTTAAAATGAAACTTTAGGTATAAATTATTACATAAAATTTTATAGAATGTGGTCAAATAAATGAAAATATAAGACTAGTCAGAAATTACTATATCCCTTAAGAAACTTTAACATATACAACATACATCCTTACATTAATAATGTACTTACCATACCCTTTATGGGGAATATAAAGGAAAACTTTTATTAAACTCATATGTAACTATAGATTAGCATTAATGTAATCTTAATCGGTACTGTACCAAATAAATCTCCCTTGGCAAGTATTATGAAGACATTTTACAGTCTGCATCAGCATTTATCTCAGGTTATTCATAATAAATAATTGTTTTATTTTATTTTTACTTAACACTTATTTAATAGTTGCTATGTGTCAGGTACTGTTCTTTGTGCTTTTCAAATAAAACGCAATTATTATAACAACTCTCTGAAGTATTATCCATATTATCCATGTTTTACAGATGATGACATCAAAGCTCAGAGCAGTTTTTAGTAACTTGTTCAGGATCACTGAGCTGGAAAGTGGTAGAGCCAGGATCCAGATGCAGGCAGTCTTGTTCCAGAGTGATGATTCTTAACCATCAACAGAAACGTCTCATATTGTATTCAATTATCACCCTCTGTTCAAATCAGAATGAAAAGTGAAACTTCAAATCTCTGCTCCAGTGCTTCCTGCTTGTGAGTCCTGGTGTAATATGATTAGCAACTATCCTTGAATGTTTTACCTGATAAAATATTAATTCTTACATCCCAATCTCAATTTTTGTTTGGGGTGACTGGTTGCCTTTTGGGGAAAATGCCCCAGGCCTTTGAGCATGCTGTTTCTTCTGTCTTCTCCCATCTCTTTATAGAAATGCTTTCTGCTCATTTTTTAGGTCTCAGTTCACCAGTCTCTTTCTCAGAGGGGCCTTTTCTGACTCCCTATCAGAACTCGACCTCACCCCATGCAGCGCGTGCACACAGAAAGACACACACACACACACACACCATCACTGCCCACCACAGCACCCTGTTCATCATAGTACTACTTGCTGCATTCGATTATGTTGTTTATTTCCTTTCTCTTGTCATCTCCTTCCAATATGGGGACAGAGTCTTGTCTGTTTTTACTCATCTCAATATGTCTCCTTATTGTCAAGGCACATGAGCAATAATTGGTGAATATGTTTTTTAATACTGGAATCAGGAGGCTGGAAAGTAGAATTTCACAATACTAGCACTTATTGCAAGAAATGAAAGGGACAAGCAAGAGACGGGACTGATGTAGAACACAAATGACTGTATTGAATCAAAAGTGCCCAAGCATTCATCCTCTTTACAAATTCGTACTCAAGCACAGGAACATGGGAAAGCTGTTCAAGTTACTTTTCATGGAAAGAGATACCCTATCTGAACTTAAATCATAACATCTGAGGACTTACTAATCTCTAAAAGAAAGGACATCTCTCTTGCTAACTTGTCAACTTTGTGCTTAGCCTAAATCTGTTTATTTTCAAACAAAAATAAGTAGTTGCCATCTTTCTTTTAATAATCCTTAAAGGAGTTACTATCCATTGCAGAAATGTAGTCATCTCTAGCCTGAATCAGTCCAGCCAACTCTGCTTCCTTACATTTCATTTTGACTAATTGTCCAGTAATCTTGCTGGCATCTCCTCTATTGATTTTCATGTTAGGGCTTTGAGAAAGAGGAAGTGAGAATATCATGTAGTCACTGTCAGCTTGTGTAAACCAAAATGCTTCTCTATTTCTGCCTTTAGCCTTGCCTTTGAGCTTTTGTGGATCTGTAGCATTGCAATCCCCAAGGCTCCTTTGCAATGAACAGTCCACAGCAAGCAAACACTTTCAGTGTTTGCTCTGAAAGTTATTTTGATAAGTTCTTAACGATAAGGTATTCCTGAATTTCCCACTCTGTGGAATTGGTATCTCTGGGATTAACAGGCTGTGACTCGCCTCATGTGCTCTTTTAGAGTTAGATCATGAATATTTGTTTCTTTCAACTTTTTACTTTCCTTCTTAGAGACAGCTAGAATTGATTTTTTTTGTTTTTACTTTTCCTTTCAGCAACCATTTACTACCTTTCTTCAAATATAAACCGTCTTCTCTGCAAGATAGGTTAAACAAAGTGAGAGTTTGCATTCTACTATTTCCAGAGTGGCAAGTCTCCCCTCCTTAACGGTTTATCAACCTGACTTAACTCAGCCGTTTTAAATGTTGACAAGGCATTATAAGAACGGGCTGCTCCAGACGAGAAAAGATAAGTGTATTTATGAGAGAGAAGAGCCATTATATGACAGAATCATGACTAAGCGCATCTGACCAGCAAAGTGGAGAGAACACTTTTCACATTTTTGTTCCTAAGAATATTGGATATTATGAAATCCTAAATTTTAACATTTCATATTATCAGAAAAGGCAACTAAAGTAGGAAATATATCACACTTATTACAACTGGTAATAGAAGAAAGATTTTTAATACATAAAGTATTGTCTCTATCTTCAAGATAAACAAAAGTTCTTACAAGTCTCTTAAGTTGGAGCAGGTTGATTTTTTTTTATTACCAAAATGTCAGGTTCAGGATGAATATATATATTAGAAATAAATTCTTATAATAAAAGACTGCTTAATTATACCATATGCCCTTTTATTATCTACTAAAATGCATTTAACATAGTTAATTAATGTAACTATTGATTACCTACTATGTGTTGAGCAGGATTCCAGATGCCATAAATACAGCAATAATTATCAAAATTTCACTCTCATTTTATAGGAGAAAGTCACAGTAAACATAAATAGGTTATATGGTATGTTAAAATATGATAACTGCTGTACAGTAATGAGTAAAGCAGGATAAAGGGTATTAGAAACATAAGGGTGGAAACAGAGAGGCAGGTTGCAATTTTAACTAAGGTGTTCAGGGTAGTTCTAGCCATGAATGAGAACAGAAACATGAAGAAGATGAGGGAATAGTCAAGCTACTGTCTGGGGAAGATAATCTGGGATCAGTGATCATTGATATTACTATGGCAATTGTTTTGGGGTGCCATAAACCACACCCATATAAGACTTAATAATTGTTGTATGTGTGTTCCGACTGCTCCACCAACTGGCCCTTCCCCATCTCTCTCCCTTTTCTTGGGATTCGCTATTCCTCTACACACAACAATAGTAAAATTGGGTCAGTTAATAACTGTACAATGACCTCTAAGTCTTCAAGTGAAAGGAAGAGTCTCACATCCCTCATTTTAAATAAAAACTAGAAATGCATAAACTTAGTAAGGAAGGCATGTTGGAAGCCAAGACAGGCCAAAAGCTAGACCTCTTGTGCCAAACAATTACCTTCATTGTGAATGCAAAATGAAAGTTAACAAAGGAAATTAAAATTGCTACTCCAGTGAACACATAAATGATAAGAAAGCAAAGCAGCCTTATTGCTGGCATCAAGAAAGTTTTAGTGGTCTAAATAAAAGATCAAATCAGCCACAACATACCAGTAAGCCAAAGCCTAATATAGATCAAAGTGCTAACACTCTTCAATTCTATAAAGGCTCAGAGAAGTGAGGATGTTGCAGAAGGAGAGTTTGAAGCTAGGAGAAGTTGGTTCATTAGATTTAAAGCAAGAAACCATCTCTATAACACAAAACAGCAAGATGAGACAGCAAGTACTGGAGTAAAAGCTGCAGCAAATTATCCAGAAGGTCTAGCTAAGATTATTGATGAAGGTGACTACACTAATAAACAGATTTGAATGTGCATGGAACAGCTTTTTATTGGAAAACAATGCCATCTAGGACTTCCATAGCTAGAGAGGAAGTGAATACCTGGCTTCAAATCATCAAAGGACAGACTTTCTCCCTTGTTAGAGGTTACTGCATTTGGTGACTTTAAGTCAAAGCCAATGTTCATTTACCATTCTGAAAATCCTAGGACCCTTAAAATTTATGCTAAATCTACTGTGCTTATCCATTACAAATGGAACAACAAAGCCTGGATGAAAACATATCTGTTTATAGCATCATTTACTGAATATTTCATGCGCATTGTTGAGATCCACTATCTAGAAAATGTTATTTTTTAAGTATTACTGCTTAAGAACAATGTCTGGTCACCCCAGAACTCTGAAGAATATGTACAAGGAAATTCATGTTGTTTTTATGCCTGCTAACACAACATCCATTCTCCAGCCCATGGTTCAAAGAGTACTTTTTATTTTGAAGTCTTATTATTTAATAAGTACATTTCCTAAGGCTTAAGCTGCCATAAATTGTAATTTCTCTGATGGATCCGGGCAAAGTAAATTGAAAAAATTCTGGAAATGATTCACTATTATAGATCTTATTAAGAACATTTTTAATTTATTGGAAAGTCAAAACATCAACATTAACAAGAGTTTGATTGAAGTTAATTTCAACCCTCATGGATGACTTTGAGGGGATCAAGACTTTAGTGGAGAAACTAATTGCAGATGTGGTGGAAATGAGGATATAACTAGAATTAGAAGTGGAGCTTGAAGATGTGATTGAATTCCTGCAATCTATTAATAAACCTTGAATGGATGAGGAGTTGCTTCTTATGGATAAGCAAAGAAAATGGTTCCTTGAGACAGAAACTACTCCTGGTGAAGATGATGTGAGCATTGTTGAAATGAAAACAAAGGATTTAGAATATTCCATAAACTGAGTTGATAAAGCAGTGGCAGGATTTCAGACAATGAACTCCAATTTCGAAAGAAGTTCTACTTTGGGTAAAATGCTATCAAATAGCATCACATGCTACAGAGAAACGTTTTGCAAAAGGAGAGCCAATTAATGCAGCAAATTTCATTACTGTTCTATTTTAAGAAATTAACACAGCCACTCCAACTTTCAGCATGCACAATCTTGGTCTGTCAGTAGCCATCAACATGGAGGTAAGACCCTCCACTTGAAAAAAAATTATGACTCACTAAAGGTTCAGATAATTATTAGCATTTTATCAAAATGCTATTTTTAAATCAAAGTGTGTACATTGTCTTTTTAGACTTAATATAGTTGCACACTTAATAGACCCAGGTATAATGTAAACCTAATTTTTATATGTACTGGGAAACCAAAAATTTGTGTGACTCATTTTATTATGACATTTGCTTTATTATGGTAGTCTGGAACCTAACCTGCAGTATCTCTGAGGTATGCCTGTATTAGAAAATCAGGTCAGAATGGAAACAGGAAGCTGTGAGAAGGTTGAAGGCAGGACTAGCCATGGCACAGGCTTCTGGAAAACCGGAAAACTTAAATACAGAGAACTTGTTGGAATGTTTGTCCTTTGCTCACTCTAGCTTGATCCAGTTAAAAGTCCTTCAACTGACCACAAGGTCATAGAATTGCTATGACTTAAATATTTTAATTTTTCAGAATGGGTATATAAGAGCATAGGTATTTCCAATACTGTGTGATGCACCAAAAATGATCAGAGCAAATAAAAATATCAGAGAACACGCTACTGTTGGTTAAGTAACATACGATTTCTGCTCCTTATGCTTTCCCTAGGAAAAAGGAAAACAGCCAAGAAACAAACAAAATGACAACTACAACCATCATAATATTACTTCCCTCAGGAGGCTCACATATTAAGCCCTGCCAGTCATTTTATATACATGTAAGTTACTGACTCTGTCAGCATATTTCCTAAAAGCATTTTCTAAACTGAATCACTGAGGGCTAGTTTTGATAGATTTGATGCAAGCGCAGGAAGCAAATGGGCTTGTGAGGATTTTCAGAAAGAATATAAAAACAATCCTGAGAGGTCAAATGCATTAAAGATTAACATTTCAGTTTTAGAATCCTGGTTGCAGTCTGAACATGTGACCCCCAAATGGTCTAAGTTAATAACTTCATCTTTACAGCATGAACATTTGTTAAGCCTTACTGATCACTTAAGCATCTTTTCTCATGCTTGCTCAAACTTTTCTTAATATCAGGCCTCTGAAATAAAACATATATGAAATCTACTCATCAATCTTGAGTTGGATTAAAAGATCTGTTCTAACAATTAGAGTGGTGGAAAGTTGAAATGAAAGATTAGCAAATATCTTGCTTTTGATAAAACAGGCAAACCAAATTCAGTGAGCCATTGGGAAGACGACCTCTGCGGTCAAGTAATTTGATACAATGGGGATTATGAATCTGTGCTAGGATCAGATGGATTGATATAGAATAGTTTTTCAAGATCTACAGGAGACAGCCGAACTGGCAGATTACCTAACAACCTGGTATGTCATCTTTCCAGTTACATTTGCCAATGTAGAACTGTTTCTGAGACCTGTGATTTTAGAAAACAGTGAGATTAAGAACCTCTTCCCCAAATTTTTGTTCCAGAAAAGGGCTTAATGAAAAAAACCACACACCCTTCCCCACATGACTTAGCTGAGATACAGATGACCTTGTTTTACTTAAGACCAGACCAGACACAGAACTGTCAAATTCTCATTTGTTTTCTCATAAATGATTAACTAACTGTACTGTTTGTAGCCACTGAATAATCTATAAAAATATCTGCTAACTTGATTTGATAAAACTTTAAACTTCTATTCCACACACCACCACTGTTTTTTTTTTTTTTTTAATCCACCCTCAGCCTGAGCCAGCATCGGAAGGCAAAACAAACCCAATGTAACTGTTCCTTCCAAGAATAGGCTGACCTTGACCCCAAGGAAAAAATCTCCTTTTATTGCAACACTCTACCACCACTTGTGGCAATCATCTTTTAAAACAAAGTATCTTCTCATCTGCGTACATATATGGTGTTTATCTGTCACATGTAAATAAAATGTAATAGAATTCTGGGAACACAAAGTTAGAGAAGAAAATATTATTTGCTTAATACCTAGTGTCTTTCCAATCCTGTATAATAAATTCTCAAATTGCAATAAAGAAAGAAATTGAGACTGAGTAATTCATAAAGAAAAGATGTTTAATTGATTAATGGCTCTTCAGGCTATACAGGAAGCATGGTGGCATCTGCTTCTGGAGAGACCTCAGGGAGTTTTTATTCATGGTGAAAGGTCTGCAGGGCAGGCATCTTACATGGCAGGAGCAAGAGCAAGAGAGAGGTAGAGGGGGTGTGCTATGCATTTTTAAACAACCAGATCTCATAAAGAACTCACTCACTACTGTGAGGACAGTACCAAGGAGATGGTACTAAACCATGTGTGAAGGATACATCCCCGTGATCTAATCTCCTTCTACGAGGCCCAAATTCCCACATTGGGGATTACAACTGAACATGAGATTTGGATTGGGACACAAATCAAAGCCATATAAAATTATTAGTTAATAAAGAAACTTATTTTTATCATCTGGGTTTTCTGGGTTTTTGAGGGTAAAAGGAGTGTGTGTGTGTGTGTGTGTGTGTGTGTGTGTTTTAGTGCATTCATTCCTGTGTCTTTGGGTATGACTTTCTAGAAAAAGCTGGGTAAAAACAATGAAAAAAAATAGACATACTCTCAGCTACAAGTGTTAATGATCCTGGTCCTGTCACTTCAGACCAAGGGAACCACAGGTCTTGAGGGGACAAAGCTTTGACATTTTTTATGTTTATAGTAATTTAATGCATTTATTTTGGGTTATTTTGGCTAGGTGTATATATGTGTGTGTGTGTGTGTGTGTGTGTGTGTGTGTGTGTGTGTGTATACATAAATTTCATTTGTATAGCAAATTAAGCAATTAAATATTACATACCATTTTTAGTGATATTTTGAGCCATTTTCTTTCTACTTTTTTAAAAAAACAATGTCTCAAATTTACCCAATTAAGGATTACATGAAAAATATTTTACGGGGTGGCTCACATAATTTGTTACTAATTACTTTTCATAGAAAAGCATGGCTTTTTTCATAAAATATATGTTTTTTCATGGTCTTATCTGCCAAGTTCAACTAATTTCAAGGGGTTAAAAAAATTCACTTGTGTCTCAGAGCCCTGGAATTCAAGCACCATCATTTTACTCGTTTTTTGGTTACAGTATCAAAGTCTCTAAACCCACAAATCCTATTTCATTTCTTGTGACATTTGTTATATTCCTTAGTTAATCTTCCACTTAGCTTTTGTAATGTTCTTTTGCAGACTTCTGACATTAATACAGCTGAGTTTAAGCGTCCACTTCAGCTACTGTCAGATATTACAAATTTACTTTTACACATGGGAATGAAGGTCCTACAAATTTGCTTTAATTTGGAGAATTATTATTTAATTTTTTGAAGGTTTTCCCAGAAGTTAAGACAAAAAAGAATTTAAATCAATACTCAGAAATGTCACAACCTAGAATTATATGCCAGTTAGGAGAAATGTGATTTCAAAAAGCCACTTAAACAAACTAATTATTGGCCACCAAATGTGAATGTATTAAAATAAATGAAAATACATAAAATCAGTATTATCCTTACTCTCAAAAGGATTGACAAGTGCAAAAATCAAAGTAAAAAGTAATTAAATTACACCAAAATAGTATATGAAGACAAACAAGGAGGAAGCATCCAAAGTAATCAATTTGCTTTGATGAGACTGGAACCTTTTATTCTACTATATGTCTATAATGCAAAAAGCAAACTACTCTGGCAAAGAAACACTTTGGCATTAAAACTGTCTTTCTCTTTGTTATTGATCTTAGTTGATACCTGTGTCTTTATAGTACTGGCAGTGGGGAATAGTAGTCCAGAACATAGACTGTGAAAACAGACTATCTAGATTTAAATCTTGGTGCTTCACCTTACTTGCAGTGTGATCCTTGGTCAAGTTATTCAATATAATTGCACTATATTTTTGTCATCTGTAAAATGTACATCAAAACAGCCACTTGCTAGCATTGTTGTGTAGACTGATTGACTGAAGAAATGTAACTCACTTAAAATGATGCCCGTGTACTGAGTCCTCAGTAAAAGTTGGCTAACCTCACTGGTGTATCCCCATTCCTTTCATCTTAGACTGAATCAGACACATAATAGGAGGAAATCAATAAATATTTGGAATTTTAAACAAGTTTAGATTTTAGCACTGTCAACATTTATGTTGTTTTTTCAAGGAGTGGAGACAAATACTTAAAAGAACTAGAAGTTATGTCAGCAAAAATAGCACATGAGGGAACTCTGAAACTCCAAGTCTTCACAAGAGAAACGCAGAAGCTTAGAAAAAGTGTCAGAATAATCACTTTTGGACCCCTGAAATCAAATCTAAACTGACTTCAAGATAATGCCTAATGAAGAACAACTGCTTAATTTTGAAAAGAGAGCTCTATGGGCTTTTATTTTACCCTGTTACCATCACCCACATCCAGTGAGACAGTAGCCTTGAATGGCAGGACACATTCCTGGTGGTTGCTGGTACCACAGAAAGCAATATGGAATTTATTCTCAAAGAATTTTTGTTTGTTTTGACCTGTCTCATGGTTCCCTCAAGAATTGGCTCAAGAGTTTGCTTTTGTTTTACCTGTCTCAGAACTTCTCCAGGGCTGAGACAGCTCTCAGAGCAGTTTGTCAAAAATATTTAAAGGCAAATCTATTAGATGCTGCTGCCTGGGACAAAGAATAATAATAGGAGTGAGAAATAGATTTAAAATTCTATAAAGAAGACAATTGGGACAGAAAGAAATGAAGAATATAGATTTTGAAAATCTCTCACAAATTCTGGGAACTCTTTAAGGCTATGTGCTTGCTCAGAACTAGACACATGCTAAGAAATGGCTAGAAAAAACCCTATGCTCTTAGCTCTGGTTGACCTTCAGGTTCTATGCAACTAAGAAGTGAAGGCTAATGCAGACTATCCTGCTGAGCAATGAAAAGTTGTCTCAACACAGATCTAATTTGCAAAGACAGTATAATTTTTGTTTCATTTGAATTGGTCGGATTTCAGATGTTTAAGGAAATCTCTGTCAAATATTCAGCTGATAAAAAATCTCTGTCAAATATTCAGCTAATGAAAAAGAAACTTCAGTTGTCACACAAAGGAAAAAAATACAGACATTACAAAATTAGCATGGAAAAGTCAATACACATACAACAGTAACCACGTAAGAGATACAACCAACCCTTAGGAAGAAGGAATACCTAAATTCCAGAGTTGCCACAGTATCATACTTAAAATGGACACTTTTCAACAAAAAAGTATGAAGATGTAAGAAAACAAAAAAATACATCCCATTATTTTAGGCATTCTCAAAGAACCGAAGAAATTCATGGACAAAAAAACAAGAAAACCAGAAGAGTAATGTCTCACCACATAGAGAACATTAATAATATTCTAAGAAACCAAATAGAAATTATGGAATCAAAAAATACAATGATGAATAAAATATTCACTGAAGGAGTTCAACAGCAGATCTGAGCAAATAAAAAGGGAAGTCAACAAATTTGAAAATAAGTTAACTGAGATTATCGAGTCTGGGGAACAGACATGCAGAAACAAGTTAGAAAAAACAGAAAATAAGCAGAGACTAAGATACTGGAAAAGTTTTAACAAGTATACCAACGTATGCCTAATTATTTATAGAATATCAGGAGGAGGACATAAGGAGAAAGAAGCAGACATATTATTTGAAGAAAAAATGGTCAAATATGTCTCAAATTTGATGAAAGATACGAATCTATATATCTAAGAAGCTGAATGAATTCTACATAGATAGACTCAAAGATATTCACATCAAGGCACATTGTAGTCAAACCCAAAATCAATAATAGAAGAAAATCTGAAAATTTTATAAATACGTGGAAATTGCATAGCACATTCTTAAACAAACAATGGAGAAAAAATAACAAAAGATGTTGTAAAAATACCTTGAGAAAAATTAAAATGAATAAACAACATACCAAAATTCATGGGATTCTTCCCTTCCTCTACCTCCACTTTAAAGCCAGTAACTCTTAGATTTGCCTGTTGAAGGCTACTTTCTAGATCTTGTGTGTTTCACTATCTTTTCTCTTCTGACTCCTTTCATAAAACAAAGCCTTTTATTTTGTCATTAATTGATGCTCAAATTATGCAATTAGTTATTAGCATCAGTTTTCCTTTTTAAACTTTAAGTTCAGGGGTACAAATGCAAATTTTTTTACATAGATAAACTTATGTCATGGGGGTTTGCTGTACAGATTATTTCATCACTCAGGTATTCAGCCTAGTACCCATTACTTGTTTTCCTAATCCTCTCCTTCCTCCCCCCAACCCTCTGAATGGTTCCAGTATGTGTTGTTCCCTTCTATGTATCAATGTGTTCTCATCATTTAGCTCTCACTGACAAGTGAGAACATGTAGTATTTGGTTTTTTGTTCCTATGTTAGTTTGCTAAGGATAATGGTCCCCAGCTCCAACCATTTTCCTGCAAAGGACATGATCTCATTCTTTTATATGGCTGTATAGAATTCCATTGTGTATATATACATTTTCTTTATTTGGTCTATCATTGATTGGCATTTAGGTTGATTTCATGTCAACCTGAATGCTATTGTGAATAGTATTGCAATGAACATACATGTGCATGTGTCTTTATATTCCTTTGGGTATATACCCAGTAATGGAATTGCTGAGTAGAATGGTACTTGTCTTTAGGCCTTTGAGGAATCGTCACACTGTCTTCTACAATGGCAGGACTAATTTACATTTCCATCATGTAGCAGTATTCCTTTTTCTCCACAACCTCACCAGCATCTGTTATTTTTTGACTTTTTAATAGTTGCTCTTCTGATGAGTGTTAGATGGTATCTCACTGTGAGTTTGATTTGCATGTCTCTAATGATCAGTGATGTTGAGCTTTTTTCATATGATTGTTGGCTGCACGTATGTTTTCTTTTGAAAAGTGTATGTTCATGCCTTTTGCCCACTTTTATGGGTTCTTTTTACTTTTCTTGTAAATTTGTTTAAGTTCCTTATAGATGCTGGAAATTAGACCTTTGTCAGATACATAGTCTGCAAAAATTTTCTCCCATTCTGTGGATTGTCTGTCTACTCTGTTGATTGTTTCTTTGCTGTGAAGTAGCTTTTTAGTTTAATTAGATTCCATTTGTCGCTTTTTTTCATTGCAATCATTTTTGGTGTCTCTGTCATAAAATCTTTGCCCATACCTATGTTCTGAATGGTATTGCCTAGGTTGTCTTCCAGAATTTTTACAGCTTTGGGTTTTACATTGATGTATTTGATTCATCTTGACTTGGTTTTTGTATGTGATATAAGGAAGGGGTCCAGTTTCAATCTTATGCATATGGCTAGACAGTTTTTCTGGTATCATTTATTGAATAGAGAATTATTTCCCTATTACTTGTTTTTGTCAGGTTTGTTGAAGGTCAGATAGTTGTAAATATGGTGTCTTATTTCTGCATTCTCTATTTTGTTCCATTGGTCTATGTGTCTGCTCTTGTACCAGTACCATGCTGTTTTGGTTATTCTAGCCCTGTAGCATAGTTTGAAGTGTGGCAGAGTGATGCCTTTAGTTTCATTTCTTTGTTCTTTCTTTAGGACTGTTTTGGCAATTTGGGTTTTTTTTTTCTTTGGTTACATAAAAATTTTAAAATGCTTTTTAATTTTTCTTTTGTCTCCTCTCACTGTGTATTTTAAAATAGCTCATCTTTTTGCTCGTTAATTCCTCCTTCAGCTTGACCAGTTCTGCTATGGATAATTATGCATTCTTCAGTATGCCAACTACATTTTTCAACTCCAGAATTTCTGATTAATTCTTTTTAATTATTTCAATTGCTTTGTGAAATTTATCAGATGGGGCTGGCCATGGTAGCTCACACCTGTAATTCCAGCACTTTGGGAGGCTGTGGTGGGCAGATTGCTTGAGCCCAGGAGGTCGAGACCAGCCTGAGCAACATGATGAAATCTACCTCTACAACAACAACAACAACAAAAATAAAAAAATTAGTTGGGCATGGTAGCATGTACCTACAGGTTCAACTACTCTGGTGGATAAGGTGGTAGGATCACTTAAGCCCAGGAGACTGAGGTGGCAGTGAGCCATGAGCATGCCACTGCACTCCAGCCTAACTAACAGCAAGATCACTTTTCAAATATATATACTTGAATATATATATATATGTGAGGGAATGTATTCTCTTCTCCAGTCCACAAGGGGGCGTAGTTTCAAAAGCAAGAACTTCCCAACGTCATACTTCACCCACATATTCATCTGGGATCTTAGAAGTCTTTGTTTAACTTTTGCATGCATGGGGAAATAAAGTCAATCACTCCAGCGGAAGTTTAAAGGAACTCCCTTTTTTTTTTTTTTTTGAGACGGAGTTTCGCTCGTTACCCAGGCTGGAGTGCAATGGCGCGATCTCGGCTCACTGCAACCTCCGCCTCCTGGGTTCAGGCAATTCTCCTGCCTCAGCCTCCTGAGTAGCTGGGATTACAGGCACGCACCACCATGCTCGGCTAACTTTTTATATGTTTAGTAGAGACGGGGTTTCACCATGTTGACCAGGATGGTCTCGATCTCTTGACCTCGTGATCCACCCGCCTCGGCCTCCCAAAGTGCTGGGATTACAGGCTTGAGCCACCGCGCCCGGCCAGGAACTCCTTTTATAGGGCAGAAAAATTGAATGGGACAGGAATTACTCCCAGGCTAAAAGTCCCTTTTCTCCCACATCCCAGTGGACACCAATTCTGGATCACCTTCCACAACATTGTGGGAGATGCTTTTCTTTCTCCTTTTTTCTCTATCTATTTCTTTCTCCTTTTTCTCTCTCTGCCTAAATAAATCATTTTCTACAAAAACTCTTTGGAGTCCAATATTTACTTAAATGAGCCACCAGGCCCAGTGGCATCCTACCTCCCTCTTGATTGAATGAGAGACCAAGAGCCTGGAACAACACATCCTAGTGGGGATCTGAGCCTTCCCACAGCCCCAGAACTTGGTCTCATATGTAGATGTGTGTGTGTGTGTGTGTGTGTGTGTGTGTGTGTGTGTATGATGAGATTTTGTATTCTTTTCCTGTGTTATCTTGAATTTCTTTGACTTTTCTCAAAACAACTATTTTGAATTCTCTGACCATAAGTTTACATATCTCTGTCTCTCTGGGATTGGTCCCTGGTGCCTTACTTAGTTCGTTTGGTGAGGTCATGCTTTCTTGGATGGTCTTGATACTTACAGAAGTTTGCCTATGTCTGAACATTGAAGAGTTAGGTATTTACTGTAGTCTTTGCAGTCTTGTCTTGTGTGTACTAGTCTGTCTGGGAAAGGCTTTCCAGGTACAAGAAAGTACTTAGGTTTTTTGATCTAAGATTTTGGCCACTGCAGCCATATCTGCATTAGAAAGTACCACAAACACAATAATGCTGTGGTTCTTGCAGACTCATATAGGTACCACTTAGGTGGTCTGGGATAAGATTCAGAAAAATTCTCTGAATGACCAGTCATAGACTCTTGTTCTCTCACCTTACTTTTCCACAAACAAATGTAGTCTCTTTCTCTCTGTGCTGCACTGCCTGGAATTGGGGTACGTGTGATTTAAGCACCTCTGTGGCAACCACAACTGGGACTGCACTAGATCATTTGTAAAGCCAGCACAGCACGGAGTCTTGACCAAGGCGTACTTTAACCACTACCTGGCTACCACTTATATTAACTTAAGGCCCTAGGGCTCTACAATCAGCAGGTGGCAAAGTCAGCCAGGTTTATGTCCTTCCTTTAAGTGCAGCAAACTCCTCTGGGCCCCATGCGGGTGCAGAGATGCTGTCCAGGAGCGTGGGCCTGGAGTTGAAAACCTTAGAAACCTACCTTGTGCTCTTTTCTACTACAGCTGAGCTGGCATCAAAATTATCAATGTCCTTCCTACTATTCCCCCAACTTTCCCTAGGCAGAGTAGTCTCTCTCATTGTCTACCCTCACCCCAGGCCCATGGAGAGTACTGCCAGGGTACTAACAACATTCACTTAAGGCCCAAGGGTTCTTTAGTCAGTTTGTGGTGAATGCTGCCAAACCTGAGACACACCCTTCAGGGAAGGTAGCTGCCCTGTTGCGCAGGATAGGTCCATAAATTCCATCCAATGGCCAAGACCTGTAATCCTTTACCCACAAGATCCCGCTTTGTGCTCTTTCTCACTGTGGCCAAGCTGGTACCTTAGCTGCAAAATAAGGTCTCCTTTACTCTTCCTTCTGCTTTTCTCAAGCAGAAGGCATTTCTCCTGTAGTCATTACAGGTATGAATGTGCATGTGAAACTAGCACATCCCAGAGTCTCACCTAAGGCCCATGGTGTGTACTACCTGGTTACAACTGCTGTATTTTTAGGGCCCACAGTCTCTTTAGTGAGCGGTTAATGAATCTTTCCAGGGCTGTTTCCTTCCCTTCAGGGAAGTGGGTTCCCTTTTGACTCAGAGTGTATGTACAAATGTCATCAGGGAGCTAGAGCTTGGAATTGGGGCCACACAACTCAGTCTAGTGCTCTATCCTACCATGGCTGAGCTTTTATCCATGTTGCAAAACAAAGTCTTCTTTACTCTTGCCTATCCTCTCATGCTAAATGAAGGAGCTGTGAGCTGTGCACAAGCACTTCCTTAGCTACCCCACCGGTGTTTCACTAGGCCACATGCCCCGACAAGCCCACAGGCTCTGAGCCAAGCACATCACTAGGACTTGCCTACGACTTGCAGTTCTTTTGGCATAGGAGGTCTCTTACAAGGAGGTCCTTGTAAGCTTATTTAGAACCCTGGAACGCTTTAGCCCATGGTGGTGAGGTTTGCTGAAAACTCACATTCTGACCACTGGGATGGGCAATTCCCTTCTGTCTAGGGCTGGTCTAAATGCTCCCTCCCTGGATGTTGGCTGAGTTCTACCCAGTGTTTAGGGCACTAAGTTCCAATGCAGAGTCCAACAATCTGTGCACTCTCCCTCTCAAAAACACAGATTCTTTCACCTTGCCATCCAGCTGCTGCCAAGGGAATGGGAAAAGAGTGGTGTCAGCAATTGAAAACTGTTTTTTCTACCTTTTTCAGTGCCTCTTTCAGCAATATGAAGTTAATATCAGGTATTAGGATTCCCTCATCTGATTTTTTGTTCTTTTGAAGGTGCTTTTTTGGTAGGTAGTTGCTATTTTGGTGGTCCTGCAGGAAGGACAATTGGTGGAGGCTGCTATTTGGCCAGGTTGCTCCAGTTCCTGGTTCCAATTAAAATTTCCTGATCAAAATTCAATAATTATAGATTATAACACTAATATATCTGAAAAATCCCATGTGTTTGGAAAGTTTTAAACAATTTTCTAAATATTTGCATGAGAAAATAAATAATAATATAACTTCATTAAGTAGAGCTGAATGATAATGAATATTCAACGTGTTTCATATGTAACTTGATACATAATAAAATACAAAAACATATCAAAATAATTATATTACAGAAAAATTCAAGCCATAACTGAATGAGCTAAATGTATTTTGAAGGTATTATAAAAGTAACAAAACAATAAATATAAAACAGTAAATAATAAAAACCACAGTAGAAATTAATGAAGTAGAAAACAAAGTAAAAGAGGAAGAATCAATAAAGCCAATAATTTTAATGCATAATAAAAGAATAATAACAAACCTCTGGTAAGATTGAGCAAGAAGAAAAATGAGAGGCATAATATTCATCTACAGTTGGACATAAGCACAAATACAGCAGAGTAAAAGTTATTAAAAGTGAAAAATAATTCATTTAAAACGCATGCAATAGACATCTAGAAAAATGTAACAAGGTACTAAAGAAATTAAATGAGTTAAAAATATTCTTGCATATAAAAGACCAAGACTAGATTGTTTTACAGATCAGTCCTAAAAACTTTTCAAGAAACAGGTCATCCCACTACTACACATTTTCTTTTACAAAGAGAAGCTAAAGAGTGAGCACTAAAGTCTTATTTTAGGAACCACTATCACCTCGATACTCAAAGCAGACAAAATACAAAAAGAGAACAAAATTATAGGCCAATATGATTCATAGGCATCAATTTAACATGTTGCATAAAATATTTTAAATAGAATCCTATCTGCAGATTTTTAAATTGTATATATCTATTTATCTATCTATGATGATTAACTAAATTAGACTTATTCAAGTAATGTAAGACAGGATTAACATGAGAAAATACATTAACATAATTTTTCCCAAATTACTAATGGGGAAAACATATTATAATTTCAATATGACAAAAAGACCATTTGCTAAAATTTGACAACATTCGTGATTAAACAAAACAAAGCAAAGCAAAACTTCTAGGAAACTAGCAATGTAAATATACCTTCATAAAATGATAGAGGATATGCAACAATAATCAATGACAAAAATCATACTTAATGCTTAAAAGTTCAGAACATTCATCTCAAAATAAAAAAACATGAATGAAGCTGGAAACCATCATTCTCAGCAAACTGACACAAGAACAGAAAACCAAACATTGCATGTTCTCATTCATAAGTGGGTGTTGAACAGTGACAACACATGGACACAGAGAAGAGAACACCACACTCACAGGTGACTGTCGGGGGGTCGGGGGCTAGGGGAAGGATAGCATTAGGAAAAATATTTAATGTAGATGACAGGGTGATGGATGCAGCAAACCACCATGGCACGTGTATACCTATGTAACAAACCTGCACATTCTGCCTATGTACCCCAGAACTTAAAGTATAAAAATAAATAAATGAAATAATAAAACAAGGACACATTTTATCAACGTGATCCAACATTGTGGTCTAAATACAATGCAAAGTAGTATGATAAGAGAACAAAATGAAAAGCATAATGACAGGAAAGGAAAAAAGAAAACTCACATTATCTTTATATAATTTCTTATGTAACCCCCAAAATTATTAGAAAATATAGACTTAATAAAAGGGTACAAGTTTATATATATATATATTTGTATTTGATTGTATATTTATGTATAGATATACACACATTATACTTACAAAATATTCCTGTATTATACAATTATCAATTATTACTTATACATATGACATACATATACATACATACATAATTGTATATATGTATACAATTGTATATGCATATACATACATACATACATATAATTGTATGTATGTATACAACCAAATACAAAAATAAATTGCACTTTTATATACCAGCATCAATGGTAATTGTAACTTTTTTTAAAAAAAAGCTATTATACCAACAACAAATATAAAGTTCCTAGAGATAAATGTAACAAAATATTGTGAAAGCATGATGGAAAAAATATAGTTTTATTAAAAGTGCTAAGGAAGACCTAAATAAGTGGAGAAATACATTATATCCATTGATGTGGAGCTTATTTTTTTCAAGATGTCAACTTTTTTCAAGTTTAATAAAATTCTGAGGTTTTTCTCAGAACTGCACTAACTGGATTGTAGGTTCATATGAATGAAACAAATAAGTTTCTATAGAAAAATCAGGCAAATACTGGCCTGTCTGATATCAAGATTCTTGATAACATTATAATAATTAAGATATTGGTGTTTTTGCTGGGAAAGAAATATTAAAGTAATTGAATACAGAGCCAAGAAACCAAACCACACTTACAAGGGCATCTGAATTGTGAACAGAACCATCCTTGCTGATCAATGGAAAAGGTCTTGGCTTTCTGGCAACTGACTTTCAGACAGTTGGCTACCATTAAAATAAGTAACAACTGAAATGGAATCCCTCTGAACACCATGAGCAAAAATCAATACCAGATGTATTAATGACTGACTATTAAAAATAAAAAGTTAGTGCTTTTAGAATAAAATATAGAATAGCATTTCTATAATACAAAAACAGAATATGAAACATTTATTAAGTAAGACAGTCAAAAGGACAAGCTATCAAGGAAGACATTAATAAGTTATACTCATTAACATTAAGAAATATAGTATCCACATGGAAAGGTATTTTATAAAAGAAGAAATCAAAATATTCAATAGGCATGTAAGGTAATACCAACCTCATCAGTAATTAAGAAAATGTAAATTAAAATCACAACAATATCCCAATTTATGCCTTTCATATAGGCAATTATTTTAAAGTTTAGGAATAATTAATAGCAAAATTTTCTTAGTAAGAGGAAGTATTATATGCTGTGAGTGTTTAGATAACAGCTTTGCAAGTAAAGTTTAATATGCATATAATAGAAAATCCAGAAATTTCACCCATAGTTATAGTAAGACCTAGAGTAGAGGTTTTCTATCTGTGCACTACTGATATTTGGGGGCACATAAGTCTTTGTTGTGGAGGCTCTCTTACATATTGTAGAATATTTAAAAGACTCCTTGATCTCTGCTCCATTTGTGCCAGAAGTATAGTAGCTACCTATACCCAGTCATAATACCAAAATTGTCTCCAGACATTATGAAGTGTCCCTTTTGGGGGCAAATTTGCATGAGTGATACTCCTGCACATGCAGAATAGTGTTCATAGTAGCATCATTTATAGTAGTAATACATACAATTTTAATAAACCATCGGTTAATTGATATTGATATATAGATATACATTTATATATTATATATTGATATATACATATATATCTCTCATAAACATGAGTAAATAAAAGTGTGTCATAAAAATGTATGCAATATATTATTTATACACAATTTAAAAGTACATCAGATATGCATATCTGTACAGTAAAACTATAACAACATATAAGTTGATAATAAACAAAATGCTGACTAAGAGTTAATCTTGACAGAGTAATGAGGGGAGAAGGATGTGATTGTGGACAGGTACAAAGTAGAGTTTCAACAATTATAATTGAAAACTAAATAAGAAACACAATTCTTAAATTATCAGTACTGTTGCTTATGACAGTATTCGTTTTATAATTCTTTAAAACAACTTACATTTTGTATTTTCTGTTTTGCATGAAATATTATATAATTTAAAAAATACCTGAAGTCAAAAAAGAAGAATTGATACAGCAGAGAATTTAGTATGTGTCTGATATACAGCATTATAGGACAACTATGTGCCAATAATCCCTTAGAGTTTTATTTTGATATACCACAGAGTATAGTATTTGTATGCAAAACATTAAAATATTTTCAAAATAAAGAGAAAAAATGGTGTCCTATACCATGTTTTTTTTAATTTATAATTTTTTTTTATTTCCATAGGTTTTGGGGGAACAGGTGATGTTTGGTTACATAAATAAAGTCTTCAGTGGTGATTTCTGAGATTTTGGCACATTCATCATCTGAGCAGTATACAATACACCCAATGTGGAATCTTTTATCCCTCACCCCTTTTTCACCTTTTCCCCCAAGTCCCCAAAGACCATTGTATCATTCTTATGCCTTTGAATCCTCATAGCTTAGCTCCTACTTATGAGTGAGAACGTATAATGTTCGATTTTCCATTCCTGAGTTACTTCATTTAGAATAATGATCTGCAATTCTATCCAGGTTGCTCCACATGCCAATATTTTGTTCCTTTTTGTGACTGACTAGTACTCTATGGCTATATCATGATTTTTAATAAATCATGTAGGTCTATAAGAATCTTATCATAAGACAGTAAATTAAAATGTACTTTGCTTCTATTCATTTATTTCATAAATATTTACTTTTTGAACACTTACTATATGCCAGGCATTGTTTAGCTACTTAGGATGCATCATAAAAAGTAGATATAGATCACTTTCCTAATGAACATTTATGTAAAAGAGACAGGCAACAAACAATAGTTATCACAAATAACTGTTTTGTGCTTAAATATTACACTTTGTAATTTGGACAGCTTTAGGAATGTAGTAATTCATAGTAATTATGCTATGCATATGTACAATACTTTATAGACTAAAAAACACCAATATGCATATTATTTTTAAATCCCATGACTGGTGATACACACAAGTGAATTAGTGATTATTATCCCCATATTTTATAGGCAAGGACACTGAGTCTTACAGTTTGTCACTTGCAATGATATTGTTAGGATTTGTGTGCCAACCCAAATCTCATCTTGAATTTTAATCCCCATAATTCCTATGTGTGGAGAGAGAGACCTAGTGGGAGGTGATTGGATCATGGGGGCAGCGCCCCCCATGCTGTTATCATGATAGTGAGTGAGTCCTCAGGATATTTGATGTTTCTATGAGCCTGACAGTTCCTCCATCACACACCCGGTCTCTCTCACCTGCCACCATGTAGACATGCCTCTTCCCCTTCCTCCATGATTGTAAGTTTCCTGAGGCAACCCCAGCTATGTGGAACTGTGAGTCAATTAAACCACTATTCTTTATAAACTACACAGTCTTGGGCATTTTGTTAATAGCAGTGTGAGAATAGACTAATACATGTACAAAACTCAGTCAGTGGTATACAGACCAAACTAGAGACATTTTTTTTTTAATTTTTTAATTTTTTTACTGCATATTAGGCTTTGGGGTACATGTGAAGAACATGCAAGATTGTTGCATTGGTACACAGCTGGCAGTGTAATTTGCTGCCTTCTGTCCCATCGCCTATATCTGGCATTTCTCCCCATGCTATTTCTCCCCAACTCCCCACCCCCCGCTGTCCCTCCCCTATTTCCCCCTGACAGATCCCAATGTGTGATGCTCCCCTCCCTGTGTCCATGTGTTCTCATTGTTCAACACCCGCCGATGAGTGAGAACATGTGGTGTTTTTCTGTTCTTGTGTCAGTTTCCTGAGAATGATGGTTTCCAGGTTCATCCATGTCCCTACAAAGGACACAAATTCATCGTTTTGATGGCTGCATAATATTCCATGGTGTATATGTGCCACATTTTCCCTGTCCAGTCTATCATCGATGGGCATTTGGGTTGGTTCCAAGTCTTTGCTATTGTAAACTGTGCTGCTATGAACATTCGTGTGCATGTGTCTTTATAGTAGAACGATTTATAATCCTTTGGATATATACCCAGTAATGGGATTGTTGGGTCAAATGGAATTTCTATTTCTAGGTCCTTGAGGAATCACCACACTGTCTTCCACAATGGTTGAGCTAACTTACATTCCCACCAACAGTGTAAAGGGTTCCTATTTCTCCACAGCCTCTCCAGCATCTGTTGTCTCCAGATTTTTTAATGATCACCATTCTAACTGGTGTGAGATGGTATCTCAGTGTAGTTTTGATTTGTATTTCTCTAATGACCAGTGATGATGAACATTTTTTCATATGTTTCTTGGCCTCATGTATGTCTTCTAGAGACATTTTTATATGAAAATAGTTACAGTTACTCTCTAATACAAAAAAGAAGAGAGAAATAAAGCAGAGTTTCTCTTTCTCAGACTTCCAGTTAATTATGCATAAAGACATCCTTACACAATCTTAGGCCATTGTGATACACATAATTTATCAAAAAAGGACGTTTTCATTTAAAGGTTGCTGAATTTTATATTTCATTCTTTAGGATGTCATCTTTAGAAATCTTGATGTAAAAGTCATCAGCAGTTTGAGGGAGAGGGTTTTGCAACAGCAGTTTCCACTGACATATTTATGGATCAATACAATTAACTCAAAGACAGATAACATGTTCTGTCACTGTATGCTTGTCAATTAATGGTACTCTTGAGAGGTAAATTATTTCCGTATTCATGGAGAGAATTAATGACAGAATGGCCTTGCTACCCATTTGAAAATAAAAGTTAGTTTTCCAGTCTCACTCTAATAAATCTGTGTTTGTATTTTCAATGGACATTCTTGTGAGCTCCAAATAGGATATTAAAGTGATGGAAAACATTTTGAAACCATCAATCGTAATTACACATATAAAGTTATGATATCATCATTGGTTATTCTAGGGAGAGTATGTTTTACATATGAAGATATAGAGACCCATCACAAAAGGAATAGTACCTTCTGAGATCAATGTTATCTAGTATGCAAAGCAACTGTTAGAGGTAGCATTTGTTTGGAAAAGATGATGATATTTCCTATATAATAATGAATAAGGCTCAAAACTCAAGTCTGTAATTTATTACAAATAAGTGAAGGTATTAGATCTAGTTTTTAATGTTTGAACATTCAAAGAGTCATACAATTGACCCTAATTTACGTTGCCAATTTCATTTTTAACTGTTCTCCTGTTTGAAACTTTACTCCAAGCAAACTGATCAAATCACTGTCTTCTGATATGATTTGTACCTGTATACCTCTATGTTTCTTTGTCAGAACACTCCTGTCTGGCATTACCTTACGAACTCCTTCTCAATTCATGCCCCCACTGTCACTCCGACTCTACCATTTCCACCTGATAAAAGCCTAATGCTTCTTAAAGGTGTTACTGCTATATCATTCCTGGACACAAGGTGAGGATTTTTCATTTGGCACATGTCCAAACCATGTAGTACTAGTGTCTTTCCAATATAAACTGAAAGAGACTTCTGTACACCTCACTAAGCATTATAGGTCTGGAGTCATTTCCTCTTGTTGGATAAGGCAATACTGTAGTCTTCTAACTTGTACTTCCTTGACCAGTATATTAAACCATTATCTGATAACCCACTCTACTTTTTCTGTAATTCTTTTCACAATTTTTCTAGTTGATATGTAGGCTATCTTTAATTTTATATTCACTCTGTACATGGAGAAGAGATGCAAGTGCCATGATATCTAGAACAGCCCAGAAAACCTAGAGTGCTGATTACTAAAAAATAGTTAGAGCTGAGGTGCTCATGAGCAGACAGCAAACATTTCTAAACTAAGGGCTTTAGAGTTGCAGTGGTACACATTTATCTCATCTTTCCTAATAATGGAAGTGATTCTGGTCATATTATGTGGGAGTCTAAAAGTGAGAAAAGATTGTGAAATATAGAAAAAAATGATTTCTTGGAACTTCATAAATCTTGATCAAGAATCTACATTATTGAGTAATCTCAAGTTGTTGCCTGCTTTATCTTTCTTGTGGCAGCTTCATGAATGATGACTTTATTCCATAAACAGCATCATGAGAATAATAAAGTCTCCCAGGTTAAAGCAAACCTAATTGGTATTTGACTGCTTTGAAGTTTTTTAAGGGCCCCAAAGCACTGCAACTGCTCAAAAAGATATCCTGACACTGGCAACCTATTGCTTTGTAGTTATTTGGTTAGACATCTTATTTCTCTTTTTACACTGTCAACTTTGGGTGAGCTTTGATGGAGAATACAATTTCTGATTTTACCAACCTGATTCCTAAGACTTATTTCCAAAATTTTGGATTTAGGCTGTACAGAAACTAGATGAAAAGCATTAACTTTGGATTTTGTTGATCGAATTTTAGTAATAGACTTCTCTTATAGGAAATAAATATGTAAAAATTCTCTATCAATTATAGTGATGGTTATTTTCACTGTCAGGAAGGACTCTTGGAAGCATAGCAGTAGCCTGTCCTTGGCTCTGCTCCCCAAGATAATCTCTAGTTTCTGTGACCCAGTTCTTGCCTCAATCAAAGACCACTTTATAATTTGAAGACCTATTAATTTGACATTTGAACATTTAAATAACATTAATAAAAACCACACTGATAAAACTACCATTGCAGTTTTATACCTAATATTCTATCTTCTAGACATTTTGAATTTGACAAAGAGGAAATCCTTGTTTTCGGTGGTATCTAGATCAGGGCATTCTTCCCAAGGCTTCTCCTGACTTCATAGCAGAAGTCCAGCAGATGATTGCTAATCTAGCTATAATTGCCCTGTCTCAGAACTCTGCATAGTTAAAAGAACTGAAAAAATTTCCTAGAAGTGTTTGCATATCTCATGAGAACCCTCACTTCATGGTCAACATTTATTCAATCATTTAGCTGAAGATCATTAAAACAAATGACTTTATGCCATTACCTTGGTGTATAATAACTATCACAAGACCAGGACTGCTCAGGATTCTAACCTACCTATAGTTCTAGGGCTGAGGAGAAGCCTCCAACTTGCATACCTCTTCACTCCTTACTTTATTTTTTTCCACATGTCACCAAGTGATACACTAAGTATTTTACCAAGCTATTTGCTTATCTTTTCCCACTAGAAAGAAGGCAAGGTTTTTGTCTACTTTGTTTACTATTGGATTCTCAGAGCCTAAAACAGTAGGTGGTCAAGAAACTATTGTCAAATGAATGAATGACTGCCTCTTCATAATAAGTTAAGCATAGGCCATGAGTTATCTGGAGGCAGTGACTCTCTCATTCATCTTCTCACAGCCTCATGTCTATAGCATCTAGCATTGATTGGATTTGCACAGGTGGTAGCTTGGCAATTTGAGTTTAATTATCGTTTTTTTTTGTTTTGTTTTTGTTTTTGCTTTTGTTTTTTGAGATGGAGTCTCACTCTACCTCCCAAGGTGGAGTGCAGTGGCATGATCTCGGCTCACTGCAACCTCTGCCTCCTGGGTACAAGTGATTCTTCTGCCGCAGCCTCCTGAGTAGCTGGGATTATAGGTATGCACCACCATGCCTGGCTAATTTTGTGTTTTTAATAGAGATGGAATTTCACCTTGTTGGCCAGGCTGGTCTCGAACTCTGGACCTCGTGATCCACCCAACTTGGCCTCCCAAAGTACTGGGATTATAGGCGTAAGCCACCAAGCCCAGTAAGTTAAATTATTGTTGTTGAAATTTTTGTCCTGTATTTCTCATATTACTTAGCAATACCTCGCTTATTTATAGTAAATGTTTAATGCTTTTTTTGTTGAGTAATAGATAACCAAGTGTTTCTTAAATTCATATACCATGGCCTAGTTGGGATTTGTTCTAACACATAGGTAATTCCAAGAGTTTTAGGCAACACACCTTCTCTATAGCACTTACTCTACATGAAGTTGTTTCAATGCATATATTTATAGTGCTTATCTCTACTTCTGGCACACATACTGTGAATGGCATAAAATAGATATGTCATCGATATTTGATGCTGAATTGAAGATCAGGATCAATAATGGCTCCTTTGTTCTTCAGACCCTTTATGTGAGATCTAGACCAAGTCCTCTCTCTTGTCTCCATCTAGTAAACCCACTATCAGGTTTAGAACATTGTTCACTCTTCTTTGTGAGCACTGTCATCTTCTATTTACATGCTGGGTGTCCTCCTGCACTCGAAGTTCTCCATGAAGTACTCCAGCTTAGGAGGCAGTCAATTGTGCATTCACAAATAGTACCAACAAAAGAGAGAATGGTACAATAAAAAAATTAAAATACCACTTTTGAAACTTATTTATTTGTTTTGGTGTTAGAATGCAGGTGTAACAGAGACAGGAACCTTATATTTTGGGGACTTATAGCACAATCCACCAGTGGCTCTATTTACCAATATTGGAGAAAAAAAAATGCCAGTTTTCCTTTCTCTTCACAAAGAGTTTGTTTCTTCTTTAGAACCCCAATCTTATTACACCAAAGTATTTAAAGGAGTGAATTGGATTTCCCTGTTACATTTATGAGGTCTTTAATAGAAAGAACATCATTTTGGAATATCCTGTCATAACTGTATCAGAAATACTTGCATTGTGTGAAGAAAATAAGCTTTGAGCTGGGTTCCAATTGCCAGATGATCATTTCTTGTTACTTCCTTAGTAATATGCAGCAAACTATTATTCTTTTTTTTTTTTTTTGAGACGGAGTTTCGCCCTTGTTACCCAGGCTGGAGTGCAATGGCGCGATCTCGGCTCACCGCAACCTCTGCCTCCGGGGTTCAGGCAATTCTCCTGACTCAGCCTCCTGAGTAGCTGGGATTACAGGCAAGCGCCACTATGCCCAGCTAATTTTTTGTATTTTTAGTAGAGATGGGGTTTCACCATGTTGACCAGGATGGTCTCGATCTCTTGACCTCGTGATCCACCCGCCTCGGCCTCCCAAAGTGCTGGGATTACAGGCTTGAGCCACCGCCCCGGCACCAAACTATTATTATTTAAATTTATCTGTTCTTTTTTCTCAGCATGAAAAAAATTATGTACAAAAAAAGGGCTATTACTGTCTATTTCCTCTGGCTATCATATTACATTTTTAATTTTTCTTAAAGGACTAGATTTTGCTTAGCATACTCCAATATGACCTTTACCTCTTTTTCATCAGAGTTTTTCTTACACAGACAAATTCAAAAATTTTCCATTCTTTCTCTGTATGGGCATCACTTTATGCCAAATCATCAAATTCTGTCAATATCTGTCAGGGTATTTATTAATTCATCCAATAAAAATCTACTGGATACCAACTATGTTGTAGGTAAAATGCTAGAAGAATTTTTTAAAGATACTGGATGGGGGGGATATTCCCATTAAGAAGCTTTTAGTCTAATAGAGAATATCAATGTTTTAGAAATAAATGTGTTAAATTAGTGTAGACAAGAGAGTAGTGTTACAAACGTCAAAAGATTACCTTTATTTGGAGAAAGTATAAATTAATGATAAAGCTAAGTAATAAAAACTAGGTAAGTTGTTCCAGAAATAGGTAGATGGAGCCTGTTGTGCAAGAAAAAAAAATGGTGAGAGTTAAAAAAAAAATATGAAGACGTTGGCATAAAGAACTTTGTGTATCATAAAAAAAACTTCGAACTTTACTGCCCAGGAAAGTGGATTGATGAGTCTGAAAATTGTATCAATCTGCGAAACACATTTGAAAATAAGAGAGCATAAAATATCTAGGAATACAGCAAACCAGAGAGGTGAAAGATCTCTATAATGAAAACTACAACATACTGCTTCAAGAAATCAGAGATGACACAATCAAATTGAAAACCTTTCCATGCTCATGGATAGGGATAATCAATATAATTAAAATGACCATACTGCCCAAAGCAATTTATAGATTCAATTCTATTCCTATCAAACCAGCAATGACATTCTTCACAGAAATAGAAAAAATATTTTAAAATTCATATGGAACCAATAAAGAGCCTAAATAGCCAAGGCAATCCTAAGAAAAAAACAGAAAGAAAACTGGAGGATTCATGTTGCCCACCTTCAAAATATAATAAAGGGCTACAGTAATGAAAACAAGATGGTACATGCACAGAAACAGAAACATAGTTGAACTAATGAAATAAAATAGAGAGCTTGAAAATAAGGTCACACACCTACAACATCTGATCTTTGGAAAAGCTGACAAAAACAGGCAATAGAGAAAGTAATCCCTATTCAATAAATGGTTCTGGGAGAATTGACTAGCCATGGGCAGAAGATTGAAACTAAACCCCTTCCTTACACCATACACAAAAATCAACTCAAGATAGATCAAAGACTTCAATGAAAAACTCCAAGCTGTAAAAAACCCTGGAAGACAAACATCAGAAAACGAGATCTAATTAAACTAAAGGGCTTCTGCACAACAAAATAAACTATCAACAGAGTAAACAGAGCTGACAGAATGGGAGAAAATGTTTGCAAACTATGCAACTGACAAAGGTCTACATGTGGCAAACAAGCATATGAAAACAAATAGATAACATTGATCATTAGAGAAATACAAATAAAAACCACAATGAGACACCATCTTATAACAATCAGAATGGCTATCATTAGAAAGTAAAATAATAATAATAATAACAGATGCTGCAAGTTTGTGGAGAAAAGAGAGAGCTTATACATTGTTGGTGAGGATGTAAATTAATTCAACCAGTTTGGAAAGCAGTGTGGCAGTTCCTCAAGGAGTTAAACCTATAATTACCATTCAACCCAGCAATCCCATTACTAGGTATATATCCAAAGAATATGAATCATTCTATCCTAAAGACACATGCACCCCTATGTTCATTGCAGCACTAATCACAATAGCAAAGACTTAGAATCAACCAAAATGCCCATCAATGACAGACTGGATGAAGAAAGTCCAATATATACTATGGAATTCTATGCTGCCATAAAAAAGCAATGAGATGATGTCCTTTGCAGAATATCAATGGAACTAGAGGCCCTTATCTATAGCAAAGTAATGCAGGAACAGAAAACTAAATACTGAATATTTTCACTTATAGGTGGAAGCTAAATGATGAGAATACATAGACACATACAGGGGAACAACATACACCAATATGGAACCAATAAAGAGCGTTTTCCTAAAGGGTTTCTTGAAGAAGTACAGTTCTAGCTTAAAAGTCTAGGTGTTAGATCACCAGGTCAAGTCCATTTCTGTGACTGATTCCTGGCTTCACTAACATGGATTTTTTTGCTTTTAACTTTCTAAGAAGTCTAAGAGGGAAATGCTTCAGTGATTTCAAGATTGAAGGAAATATTTTGGACTACATGACTCTGATACTGTGGTATCTCCAGTGGCAGCTTTGGAATATGAAGAGGAGAACCTGGCACAGATTTAAGTAATAATGCATTGATATGGTGTTAAAACATAGCAGGCAATAATATTACATGTGTTGCCTCATTGTAGTTTTTGCAGCAGAGAGGTAGTTTGTTGAAATTTGCCAGTTTTAATAAAATATGACCACTCCTGGTGGAGAGTTGGTACCAAGTATATCACATCAAGCCAACAAAAATGTAAGGAGAGTGAGTCCAGTAAATAATCACTGCTTTCAGAAATATCTTCAAGAGGACAGTTTTCTCACTTTAGCACATTCTGCTTGGCATAGGTGAAACAAATGTTTTTCAGTTCTTCTCCCATCAAATCAATTAGTTCAAGCTCCACTGCAGGTTTTGCAAAACCTATTTTTTAGTAATCATTTTGTGATTACCCTACTAGACCGTGAGCATTTGGGATAAAAAACTATGTTTATTTGCTGTTGTGTGCCCCAGTGTCTAGGATACTTTTTGGCATGCAATGACCACATCAGAATAGAAAAATGGATGACATTTATTTGATCTCTTTTAAATTTTCTATAATATATATTTCACTAAATAATTGGTTTGTCTGAAATAACCTTTTTATCACCAGACAGTGTGCCTGACAGGGGCAGAGATCATGTTTCTATTCTTCTGTACCTGGCACAGAGAAGATGCTCCATAAATGTGAATTGATGAATGTATGAATCAAATGTTACAATAATCTCTTCAACAACTAAATTACCAAAAAAGAGACAGTAATTTCACTATTATCATTATTATGAAATTATTATATTCCAATTCTGGTAAACATTGGACGAATTGGAAACAGAGTCCAGGGTTGACTATGTAAAATCATACTCCAATTAACTGTATTCACTTCTGGCACATCTTTTACATGTCACAGAATAGAGCTGTTCTGTTCAATTTCAATTATGGAAATAATCTTACTGGGAATTATTAGCCATTAAGTAGAAAAGTAAGCTTACTAGTTTCTATTACAATACTTGCAGCATGCACACACATACATGCACATGTACACTCACTTCTTTCTAGTCCTAGAACATTCTTTGATTTTGATTGAGTTCTAAATATGATTTTAAGGACACAGTATTAAGTTTAGCAAGTACATTTATTTCAAAATATAACTTTAAAAATTATACAAACATATTTTTGAAGAACATACATGTGCAAAAGTATGAAGTAAAAATCCCTTATAACCCTACTACCCAATTATATATCTCTATCCATAGCTACAATAAAAATAATATCATAAATATATAGTATTTGGCAACCTGCTTGTTCACTTCTTTCTAAGCTACCATAATAATGTTAAGAGCCTGGACTCCTATCTAGAGCTAGTTTTGAATTTGGGGGCAAGTCACTTGTTCTTTTAGTTTATCCAATTTCTCATTTACAATATGGGAAAATAATCAGCCTTTACTTTTGTTATGAAGACTAAATGAAATAATTCAAATCAGACAAGTAGCAAATGATAATTAATAAATGTCAGTTACCTACATAGTTTTTGTTATTATATGGTATTTTTTGGAACATAACACAGCTCAATTTATCTAACCAGTCCAAAGGCAATCAAACCAACATCTAAGTTGCTTTCATTTTTTTCAATGTTAGAAGAAAATTATATGATAAATATCCTTGCACATTTATAGGTGCCTACCTGTCCACTTATTTTTACACAATATATTGCTAGAAGTAAAATTCGTGAGACAAAGGGTATGAACATTTTTTAGATGTTCAGTTTTTCTATATTGCCCTGTAAGACTGATTGCAATAACCTACACAACAACCAGCAGGGTGTTAGAGTGCTCACTTCCCCGTGATTTTGTCAGCATGGAATACTTGTCATTAAAAACCCTGCTGGCCGGACGCACTGGCTCACACCTGTAATCCCAGCACTTTGGGAGCCCAAGCTGGGTAGATAACAAGGTCAGGAGTTCAAGACCAGCCTGGCAAAGATGGTAAAACCCCGTCTCTACTAAAAATACAAAAATTAGCCGGGCATGATGGTGCCCACCTGTAATCCCAGCTACTCAGGAGGCTGAGGCAGAGAATTGCTTGAACCCAGGAGGCGGAGGTTGCAGTGAGCCAAGATCACACCACTACACTCCAGCCTGGGTGACAGAGCAAGACTCCATCTCAAAAAAACAAAACAAAACAAAACAAACCCAGCTAATTCCATACAGGAGAACATGCATCTCTTGTTTCAATTTACATTTTTATTACTAGTGAGATTTATTGACCATTTGTGTTTCTATTTTGCATCTCCCTGTTATATCTTTTGTCCATTTATTTCTCTTTATGTGAGCATTTTGTTCTTACATAAATATTTTACTAAGATTTTATACCTTGGATTTTACATACATTGCAAAAATGTTTAGGCTTTTTTTATGATTTTAACTATGATATTTTGATAGGCAGATATGTTAATATATTTGAGTGATTAAAAAGAAACACTCTTCAGTTAATTGTGTTGATGTCAGACACAGCCTTAAGATTTTCATATACTGTAATTTTCAATATATTTTACAAAAATTTTCCATATATATTGAGAATATTTTAAGTCACATCAGAACCTACATAATTTACTTGTACTGCTTTTCACCTATTTTATCAAAATGAATGATTTTATTATAATTCCGCTGCTAGCTCATCATACTCTTGGCATTAACACATCATCAGGTCAAGTTAAATACCAAGGAATAGTCTTCCAAAGAACAAGGCATTTATCACAAGATTCATCAGAATTGAATCTGGCCCTGCCAGCACTGAGACTTTACTTTTTAGTATAGCAAAAATAATTTCTCTACTCTATCTATAACAGCAACATCTTGTAGTAAACCTAAAATGAGTTTTCAACCACAATCCATTCATTAATTTGTTCAACAAACATATACTGGGCTTTTGCTACTCTCCCCAGCAGTATGCTAGGCACCAAATTAAAGTTACAAGCAAGACAGACAATATCCCTAACTTCATAGAGCTTATAATGTTTTATAATTACATCAATTGCATAGAACAAATAAACTTTGTTTAATGGTGGGAGTGTAAATTAGTTCAACCATTGTGGAAGACAGTGTGGCGATTTCTCAAGGATCTAGAAACAGAAATTCCATTTGACCCAGCAATCCCACTACTGGGTATATACCCAAAGAACTATATATCGTTCTACTATAAAGACACATGCACATGTATATTCATTGAAGCCCTGTGTACAATAGCAAAGACCTGGAACCAACACAAATGTCCATCAGTGATAGACTGGACAAAGAAAATGTGGTACATATACACCATGGAATACTATGCAGCATAAAAAACGATGAGTTTGTGTCCTTTGTAGGGACTTGGATAAATCTGGAAACCGTCATTTTCAGCAAACTGACACAAGAACAGAAAGCCAAACACCATATGTTCTCACGCATAGGTGGGTGTTGAACAACGAGAACACATGGACTCAGGGAGAGGAGCGTCACACACTGGGGGCAGTTGGGGGGGGTAGAGGAGAGACAGTGGAGGGTGGGGAGGGAGGGGAGGGTGGGGAGGGATAACTTGGGGAGAAATGCCAGATATAGTATGCACCTAAAGTTAAATAAATAAATTTTAAAAAAAAGAAGGACAAATAAAAGAAAATGCAAATCAGCTCTTCGGTTTCAAAGGGCTTAATTTAAATGTGCACTCGCTATATACCAAGTGACGTTCTACTTGTTTTATACACACATATATATATTAAATCATTTCATCTCCCCAATAACCCTAAGAGAAAAATACTATTAAATTACACCCATTTTACAGATATGGAATCTGAGACATAGAGATATGAAGTAATATTTTCAATGTCACATAGCTAGAAAGTAGAGAGGCCTGGTTTTAAATCCAGCGAGTCTGGTTCCTGAGCGCATGCTCTTAACCAAAGGTGCTGGACTACCTTTGGAATGTGGTGCTATGTTTTCCTATTTTCACATGATATATTTTCTATATTTCATGACTTTTAAACATTTTTAAATTTATGATTTGAAAACATTACTTTATAATGCTTCAGAGCTGATTTAATATGAAACACACATAAAGTATTCACTCTCTTTATTTCTTGTGTCTTCCTTGAAAGGATTCTCTGCTATAGCTTTTCTTAAAAGCACTTGTAACAATTCTGCTTTTGAATACCTATAGCAATTCCAGCTGCCATATCCCTAGCTTCCTTAAGTATTCAGAACACAAATGAAAACCAGGATGTAAACTAACAGAAAAACAAGCAAAAACCTTCAGCAGCCAAAAGAAATGTCATGAAGTTTATTCATGAAGGAACATTCTAGGCTCTCACTCAGAGCCAGTTTAACATTAGACAGAATTATAATAAGCTTTAATAAGCTGCAGAAGATAGAGAGTAGAAGGGGGTTGTAAAGAGAGGATTCTGACAGCCTGACTAGTATGAATAATACAGGAAAATCATAAATATGTCATGGAAAAGAAGTAAAAGATATTTCCTTAGGCAACTTAATGTAAAGACAAACCATCATTGCATAATAGCAAGGAAAAATGATTGAACTTTATGATGATAGCTCACAATCATTAATAAAATGTTTGAATTTAGTCATTTTTGTTCAAAATATCAGTGGACTTCCATTAATAATGATATCTAGTTAAAACTAATGTTAATGATGATGTGACAAAAAATTGTTCTCATATCAGGTACATTTATATAAGGGAACATGGCAATATTTATCAAATACATTGGTATTCTCTAATTCATTTGCTCTATAATGAAATTTAACATAAAGCAAAACTTAATTTTTTCTTAAAATTGTAGTGTTTTCTAGGCTTCTCAGATTTTTAACTGATTCTGTTTTTCAACTTTACCTCATGACTCCAAGTATAATCTTTTATGAACAAGAAATAGTCAGACGCCTCATCTGCTGTCCTGAAGTTACTTAGTATGCCAAGTTCTGAAGTCGCAGAATCATATATAAGACTATCATTGGCAGTGGTTTACCAGTAATCTTAGGTTCATGATGAAAAATATCTTGTTGCTAACTAATTTCCTGGAAGTGTCACCACAGACTTCTACAATGCATCATCTCCTGATGATGCCTTTCCTCCTGTGGTGTTCTCAGTCTGAAATGTTCTCTCTGAGCTTCTATCTGCATGTGTCCCCATATATCAAAATGCTGTTCATTATTATTCAAAAACAAGCTCAAATGCCATCTTCCCCATGTAGCCTTTCCACCTTATCCAGTGAGAGGCAGAATTAATGAGTATGGGCTCTGCATTCAGACACACCTGATTTTGAATTCTGACTCTTTCCCCTACCAGTTGTGTGACATTAAACACTGCGCAAAGCTTCAATATTTCTTCATTAGTAAAATGTGGCTAACCAAAGGTCCATTATAGAATTGTTGTGATTATTAAATGAGATTTCTTGGGAAAAATAAAAATAATGAGTAAAAGTGCTCTAAATTTATATTGCCTTCTATATTCAAATTGACTAAAGGAAGCAATTTTGACATCCAACTTCTAATACCCATGACAAGGTAAAACAATAAAAGAAGTTGGGACCTGGATAACACTAGTAGACACAGTTGGTGAATGTCCTAGAGTAAGTTTTAATTTAGAAGTCTCTATGGAAGAATTATATAGAAATTTTCCATTTGGATTAGAATCAAGAAGGACTTTTCAATATATATCGTCATTATCTTTCATCTATATCTCATTTGCGAAAGATGATGGGAACTATGCAAATAATGGACAAGAATGACAGAAGAAGAAAAAAAGCCTAGAAAGTGTGATGCTTTCTTACTAAACTTTGTGACCACCATTTATGTTAATTTCATGGGCTATGCTAAGTGAAGTGCCATTCAATTAAACTGACTGAAGAATCCAATCACGTACAGTATTTAAAACCAAAGTTGTGTCATTTATTTCTTTGGGGGTAAAGAAAATTGTATATATAAAAGATGACTGCAGAATGCTGAGAACCCTCTTTGGCAAACATGCTTTGTTTGCCTTTTTAGTTCTATTGCTACTTCCCCTCTGCCACCCACCCCAACACACACTCCTCCAGGATTAAGGCCAGGATGGGCTAAGAAGGAATCAAAAGAAGAACTAAATTGTTCTAACTTAGAAATGAGGAGATTTGGGGAGTGGAAAACTTGATAGGCAAGAGAAGGAGGATCTTGAGGGGAAGATAGAAGAGAGGCTAACAATATGATCAGATGCTATATCCAAGATAAATTTTAAAATAATCTTTGAAAATTCTTCCATGGAGAAAATGGTCAGAGGGCTTTACAAGAAGAGGGTATTAATGTTGATTATTATGTACTTTATGGTTTTCCTCAGATATGTATATTGTCTCTACTCTCTAGTACTCAAAAAAGTCTGCCATACACATAACCTTCAATTAGTAATACTTTAAGAAATAAAATGATCTGAAAAGTGTCCAGCAGAATATTATTATAGAAGGATACATTCAAAGGACAAATAGCCTTGGGTACCTAGGCTAAGGAAAGTGAGGTCTTCTCATATTTCAAAGCAATGGAGCCCTAATTTAATCCCAGATTTCTAGACTCAAAATTCTTGTTCAATTTTACTACCACACATTGTCCTGTTAATGAACTCACTTTCCTGTGACCTCTAGGATTGCTTCTCACCTGAAATGTCCATTTTATCCTCAGCATTTATAGCCAATACTAATAAAGTAGATTTCACCAACTGTATTATAAATTTCATGAAGACCTCTATTCTTGGTATCCCACAGTGGATCCTCCACTAGTAAAGTCAAACTAAATATTAGTTGTGGGCAAATAACTTTTAATACATTTATCTACTTTTGTGCCTGGAGGTCAGCATTTTAATAAAAATATGTATATTGTTCGAAGATGCATTGTCTCACTTTGAATTCAAAGGTATTGTGACCTTTACAAGGAAGCAATTTTCTTGCATGTGAAAACTGGCAAAGCTCTAGGATTTCCATATCATTGACAGCATGGTTTTTCATTCACCAAAATATAAAATGTATATGATACACTAGGGTGTCACTACAAAGATAATGTTATTCTTTCAATTTTATCCTAGCAACACTCAGGAATGTTATCAATGAATACAGATGTGCACAGCTAAAGTAAGATAATGCCCATAAACCAACTCCTGAACAGATTTTTCAACAAATCCTTCAGACCTGTTTGCTCATGTCATTTAGGGTAAATCTGGATGAATTTGAAACGTACAGTTTCTAATGAGCTCAGTCCCACATTTTAATCAAAGCTTAATGATTATTGCTATTCCCCATTCAGCAGACATTGCCAGTTAGAAAGAAAAAAAGAGATGAAACAGAAAGGCCAAATTCACAATGAAGATGTCAAGATAAACATGCTACTGGTGAATGAAATGAAAGGGTTTACTTTTAGCCCTTCCCTCTTTGGTTGGCTTTACAATATACACGTGAATAATGAAACTTCAATAAATGAAAGATCTTCTTGTCACAAAAATGATTGTATTTGACCCCACAAAATGACTGTTTTCTAATTTGTGTTCCCTGGGTAAAATCATGTCAATAAAGAACATGCTATATTTTACTTCAACAATATAACATCTGAATTGGAATAGGGCTCATGCTTTACAGAAAAGTAAAATTCTCCTTTCCTTAGATTCTATACCAGCACTGTTCAATAGTATTGTGTATCGCACAAATATGAGCTACACAACAATTTTAAGTTTTCTAGTGGTCACATTAAAACAAGAAGATAAAAGTAGTGCAATGTATTTAGTAATAATAATTTGTTCGATATCAAAATGTGATAATTTCAATGTTATCAATGTAAAAAGCATGAATAAGAAATTTTGCCTTCTTATTCCTATACTGTCTTCAAAATCTACTGCATATTTTACAATTATAGCTCATTTCAATTTGGACTAGCCATATTTCAAGTGTTCAAGAGGAATATGTTGCTAGTGGTTATGATACCGGACAGCATTTAGGAACTATTATTAAAAAGATTATCCATACCATAGCTTCCCAATGAAAATAAACTTTTACCAGGAGCAGAAGTTGCAGGCCTATGAGTAGCATGCAGAAAAGGTAGCTGAGAATCAGCAACAAGTGACTATCCTGCAGAGAAAAATTTGGCAGTGATACTGCATCCACATAACCACCAATTTCTTGTTCTGTGCAATGTACCAAGTTAAAAGGTATTTATACAAGTATAAATAGGGATACTTCACCTATTTTAATGTTTTTCAATCACTCCCTTCTCTCAGTACAAAAGTCTGTGTATATTTTTTTGCCTTTTCAAGGCTTTGTTTCAATTTTTGTTTTCAAAATTTATAAATTTATTCCTTTGTTCTTTTTTTTCTAATTGAGTTTCTCAAAATGCCTTTTACATCACCTGCAAAATTTGAATTTCCTCTCACTATTGTATCTCCTTTATTTACTCAATTCTTTTTTCACTCTTGTCTTTTTGTATCCTTTCCTTTGGCAAACTTCATCCAGCAGTGGATTGTTGGTTTGTCACCCTCTCAATGTTTCCGTGTTTTCTGTTTGTCTTCCTTTGTGCCTTCACCAGGCCAGTGAAGAAGTGTGATCCTTTGGAATTTCCGCAAATATTCCAAATTCTGAGAAGGACTGATACCAGCTCTTGCTTTTATCACTATGTGTTTGTGCTCAGTGATTGAACTGTGTGTCATAAAATTGCATTAAATTTTGTGTCATAAAATTGCATGATGTAACAAGGACAATTATAAAACAATAACAATCTTTTCCCCAAAAGTAGTGTCAATCCAACTTCTTAGAGAATGTAGATGCTTCTTCCACCACACATTCTGTCTTGTGATTCTGTTTGGCTTCGCACAGATGGGAAGCACCACCCATACAGCCTACCTCTCAAGCTGTGGCTGGCAAGAGCCGTCTTGAGTCTATGCTTTCTGTTTAAGGACGGAAAATAAAGATGGAGTTGGTTGCTGACATTACAACTGGTGTGCATGAAGGTTTTTGTGAAAGTCTATTTAAATTCTAAACTTGACAGCACAGTTGTTGGTTTGTCAAAGCATTGCAAAATTAAAAGAGTAAAGAGAATCTGAAGTTCAGAATTGTAGCAGCATTTTGTTTTGTTTTCTTTTAAAGTAGCTATGGATCTAAAACTGTATATTGGATTTAGTCACTTGTCCAGGAGGAAAAGCACATTAGCACAATGATAATACTCCAAAGACCTTGGGACAAATATATCTTTAAGCCTTTTAAGAATCAGGAAATAACTTTCTCTTGCCCAGAAAGTCATTTTGCAATTTCAGCAATCTACATTAGAAAAGTCATTTCCCTCATTACTAACTCAATAACTGAATTAGTAGCATATTTTCTTATTTGCTATACGTGCTATTCTTTTAGTGTGGCTTTCAGTTGTTAGAAAGCACAATCAGAATCTTCTGACTGGCCTAGTTATAGTACAACAGAGAAAGTTTATACAATTGTTTTTTTCTAGGGTGAAGGTCCATAAACACATGACGTTCTTAATCCTGTGTATCAAGAAAAACATCATGTCTTCTCGACAGTATTGTAGATATATTTCATAGTTGCTGAATTTTCTTAGGGTTGCTCAGATAACGGGAGCAATTTGTTTTTAAGGTAGTAAAGCTCACCCACATTTGGATGAGGTCATGCAAAAGAAACGGACAAAGCAGTTTGCTGGCATGTTGACTTAGGGTCCATGAACGTTTAATGACCAGAATAAAAATTCATAAAAGAGATTACTCTTGCTTCATTTAGTCATTCTTTAGTTTCCTCAAATTACAACTCCTCAGGAAAATATTCCAGCTTACTGGTTTTTGTAGTGTGGCTGCTGAATTGAAAAGCCACTCAACTATGGCTATAAATTTAGAAGAAAAATGCATTTAAATAAATGCTTTTTAAAATATTTTAACAACTGTTCAAAATGGATTTGTTTCTAATTGCACATATTAGTTCAACATATAACACATATTAGTTCAACATATATTATAACATATATCAATATATTCATATTTCCATTTTTGGCATTTCTAAAAATCAAGGATCATAAGAAAATAATTAACAACTGAAATTTATTTTATACTACCAATTAGTAAATTTGTACTGAGTATTATGAATGCCATGCCTAATCTATTTTCTTGCTCTGAGACTTAGCTTACAGAATCTCAGGAGCTTAAGCTAGAGATAAAGCATGTTGCCAGGCATGAAACTCAGGAAGAGATTCATCCAATTGAGTTACCAGTTCAATGTAAAGGCAAACAGTATGATACAGGACCACCAAATCTCTATATGGCAAAACAAGAAAAATGAAGCCTCAAAATTTAAAGTCAGACTAGTCAAGCACCTAAGGATGAGGAAAAAGAAATAGAAAGCTAAACCTTCAGTGTTTAGAGCAGTGGTCAGAGATGAAACTTGAAGGCATTCTCTGAATCTGTATTGAGGAGGATAGCTGTTTTACATGGTGCATGTGGTCATAGATGTGTCTGTAGCAATTGCTGATGCCTGGCCAGCTGACATGTGGGTTAAAATATCTGTGAATTAATTGTTCATAGAGATCACAGAACAGACACTGAGGAAATGCTAAGTAACATTAAGGAAACCTTTGGAGAACAGGTAGCAATTGACTTGCAAGCTGAAGGGTGAATAAGTTCTCAAACTGCAAAGAAATTTTAGAAAGGGAGTAAATGTAGAATGAGCTGCATAATCACAGGAATCTAAGGCACAACGTGCTAGAAGAATGAAAAGTAGTCTGATGACGCCCAAGTTGCAGGGCAAGGGTAAAACCTCATGTCTGACTCTTAGTATATATTCAAGATCCACTTTACTTTCCCTATACCTCATATTTTACCACTTTCTCAGTCTCAAGCCCTCAGATTCTAGCTGGACCAGTCTTTTTATTTTCAATTCTCACCTCTTTTTTTTTTTGACTTGGGTCTTTTTTCTGCCTACTCTTATCTTAAAAAGCATTCTTTTAGTACATTTCTTACTTTACTAAAGTTGATTTTCTTATTATCGATTGAATTCTTTTATAACAGGAAAATATGTAACCTTTTATAAAACCCAGCTCACGAGGCTGTGATGAGGGTGAATTGTGTGTCTATAATGTGATTATCACAGAAAAGGTGTTTCATCAGTGTTGGTTCCTTTCTTGCTCTCTGATACTGAAAAAATCCAAGTTGTTCATTAAGCACACCTCAAAGTTGAATGAGAACAAAGTATAAGAGAGAGAAAAATAAGCAACAAACAAAATGCAGTAAGACCTGTCTTCTTAAAGATCTCATGGAAGACACATGAAGATATGAATAGCAGGTATGTTGGCAATCACAAAGCATCTGAATATATTTTGATATATAAGTGGCTTTATGGATTTTGTATCCAAAACAAACCCTGAATATTTTTAAAGTTATTTATACATTTACATTCTTTTGATAGAAATACCTGTATAGACATATACATTTTCAAGAACCTATACAATTCCAAATAACTGCTAATGAATGGAGGTGAAGCTAATTAGTCTGTTTCTCTGATAACTCAGGCTCAAGTATACCTTTATATGAGAAAATTGGTGTAATAAGGTTTCCTTCATAGCCATTTATAACCATTCAATACTATTCATTAAGCACCTACTACATGTGCTACCCATGTGCTAGGTGCTGTGGATCTAGAACTGAACAAAGGAGACATGGCTCTGTATTTCAGGATCCTGGTCATTTGTGACAGTTATTTGTCAGGCCATGGGTGGTTTTTCTGTACCAGTCATGTCCTTTGTATTAAGTTGCTAGAATGTGGCTATCACTTTCCTTTGTGAGAATGCTATGACTATCACTGCCACTCATTGGCCTCCTTAATGCGTGTTTCATGAACTATATGCACACACTTCATTCAAAAGTATTATTTGAGGGGGCATTATTATCCTCATACCAAAATTAAGGAAGCTTAAAGACACTCCATGATATGCACAAAGACATACAATTTGGAACTGTTAGAGCTTGTATTTAAACCTTAATCTATTTAATTCATTCTTTCAACTCTAACTTGTTGTTTATGGGAAAATCCAATTTTTCTAAGGCCTGAATCTTAAATAATCTGCTAGATTTCTTTAGGATAAAGAAAACAAGGGTACAAATAAGTATGAATATAATTTTAAAATAAAAAAATTACTGATGCTTGAAAATTCAAAAATTGCTTTAGGCTGTTTACCAGAAATGCTTGTATGAAAGTGCTTCCTGATCGCAACTTCCATTCTCCTTTAAATGCAGAACACTCTACAGCTCCAAACAACATCCAGAATGCACAGGGCCAGTCTAAGAGTCTGTGAAGCTCAAGCTGCATGTGCTTCACAGTTAACCTGCCTTTTTTTTTAGTTTTTTTCCTCCAATTTTTTGAGGTATAATTGGCAAATTAAAATTATATATATATATATATATGCAATATATATATATATTTAAGGTATAAATGATGTTTTGATAGACAAATATAATGTGTGATATGCATTACCATAATCAAGCTAAAGAACATATCCATCACCTCACATAATTAGCACTGTGTGTGTGTGTGTGTGTGTGTGTGTGTGTGTGTGTGTGTGTTAAGAACATTTAAGACCTATTCTCCTAACAGGGTAAAACATAAAGGCAGGATAAATTGGTAAAGGGATATTTACAGGGTACTTTTTAGGTAGTCAGGGAGGTGGTCAGGGAAGTCGACTGTGAAAGCTGAAATATAAGGAAAGTAGCAAGTAACTATGTGTGGACGAACATCTCAGAAGCTCCAGCAAGGGAAGAGGCTCTGAGGCTAAAGCATGAAGACACTCTTCAGGAATCTTTTGATTAGGGGAAGATAGATTTCAAATAAGAATTTTTAAAGTCTTTTTCCTGTAAATTTAAGTTCTTTGTAGATTCTGGTTATTAGCCCTTTGTCAGATTGGTAGACTGCAAAAAATTTCCCATTCTGTTTGTTGTCCACTCACTCTAATAATGGTTTCTTTTGCTGTTCAGAAGCTCTTAAGTTTAATTAGATCCAATTTGTCTATTTTGGCTTTTGTTGCCATTGCTTTTGGTGTTTTAGTCATGAAGTCCTTGCCCGTGCCTGTGTCCTGGATGGTGTTGCCTAGGTTTTCTTCTAGAGTTTTTATGCTGTTAGGTCTTATGTTTAAACATTTAATCCATCTGGAGTTAATTTTTGTATAAGGTAGAAGGAAGGAATCCCAACACCATTTGTTAAATAGGGAACTCTTTCCCTATTGCTTGTTTTTGTCAGGTTTGTCAAAGATCAGATGGTTGTAGATGTGTGGCATTACTTCCAAGGCCTCTGTTCTGTTCCATTAGTCTATATGTCTGTTTTGGTACTGGTACTATGCTGTTTTGGATACTGTAGCCTTGTAGTATAGTTTGAAGTCAGGCAGCACGATGCCTCCAGCTTTGTTCTTTTTGCTTAGGATTGTCTTGGCTATGTGGGCTCTCTTTTGGTTCCATATGAAGTTTAATGTTTTTTTTTCCAATACTGTGAAGAAAGTCAATGGTAGCTTGATGGGGATAGCACTGAATCTATAAATTACTGTATAGAATTTATAGAATTTATAGAATCTATAAATTTTCATGATATTGATTGTTCCTAACCATAACCATGGAATGTTTCTCCATCTGTTTGTGTCCTCTCTTACTTCCTTGAGCAGTGTTTGTAGTTCTCCTTGAAGAGGTCCTTCACATCCCTTGTTAGTTGTATTCCTAGGTATTTGATTCTCTTTGTAGAAATAGTGAATGGGGTTTCACTCATGATTTGGCTCTCTGTCTGTTATTAGTGTATAGAAATGCTTCTGATTTTTGCACATTGATTTTGTATTCTGAGACTTTGCTGAAGTTGCTTATCAGCTTAAGGAGATTTGGGGCTGAGATGATGGAGTATTCTAAATATACAATCATGTCATCTGCAAATAAAGACAATTTGACTTTCTCTTTTCCTAATTGAATAACAGGCAAAGGATATGAACAGACAGTTTTCAAAAGAAGACATTTATGCAGCCAACAAATATAGAAAAGAAAGCTGATCATCACTAGTCATTAGAAAAATGCAAATAAAAACCACATTGAGATACCATCTCCTGCCAGTTAGAATGGCAATCATTAAAAAAATCAGGAGACAACAGATGCTGGAGAGGATGTGGAGAATTAGGAATGCTTTTACACTGTTGGTGGGAGTGTAAATTAGTTCAACCATTGTGGAAGAGAGTGTGGCAATTCCTCAAGGATCTGGAAATAGAAATACCATTTGACCCAGTATATACCCAAAGGATTATAAAACATTCAACTATAAAGACATGCACACGTATGTTTATTGCTGCACTATTCACAATAGCAAAGACTTGGAACCAACCCAAATGCCCATCAAAGATAGACTGGAAAAAGAAAATGTGGCACATATACACCGTGGAATATTATGCAGCCATAAAAAAGGATGAGTTCATGTCCTGTGCAGGGACATGGATGAATCTGGAAACCATCATTCTCAGCAAACTGACACAAGAACAGAAAACCAGACACCAAATGTTCTCATCATAGGTGGGTGTTGAACAATGAGAAGGCATGGACACAGGGAAGGCAACATCTCACAATGCGGCCTGTCAGGGGTTGGGGGTTTCAGGGAGGAATAGCAGGTGATGAGGGGATTGGGGAGGGCTAACACTAGAAGAAATGCCTAATGTAGATGAAGGGGGGATGGATACAGCAAAGCACCATGGCACATGTATACATATGTAACAAACCTGCACATTTTGCACATGTACCCCAGAACTTCAATTATAATAAAAAATAAAAATAAGAATTTTTAAACTCCATTAATGATTCTTTATTAACAGGAAAAATATACACATTTATATATTTATAGTTTAACAAAAATAGTGTCTGTCTCAAAATAAAACAAAGTAAAATAGGAGTTTTCTCTCTCTCTCTCTCTCTCTCTCTCTCTCTCTCTCTCTCTCTCTCGACATTTTGATTTTAAGTCTGGATGATCTGTTCATTGTTGAATGTGTGTGTATATATGAAAGATGATTTGGAGCTATATTTCTCTTGAACCAATATACATATACACACATACACACATAGATTATATATACACATATATACACACACATACATATATACATATATATATAATTTATTAATCTGCCTCTTTTCCCACTCAAGATGCTGATGAGTCAGAGATGAGATGGACTCTGCATCCAATTCAGCCCCAACATGCAAATACTCTGATTAGATAACGTAGATAGAATTCCATGAGTACTAACAGTCAGTCCTGAAGGCCCACAGCTCACTGAAACCATCATGATGCACATCAAGCATCTGGAAATCTCTACTTCACCATCCAGGTAAAGATAAACACACTCCCTTCCCACTTTCCCACCACATGCATACATGTGCAAGCACACTTAGGGCACACACACACACCCCAAATCAAATAGTGACTGCATACTTTCACTTAACCCTGTTATTAACCTGTGCTTCTATTTTTGACTAAAGAACCAACAATATTAACAACATATATGGTGACTAAAAGTTAAATGTAATAGAAGGATATTATTAATCAAACACAAAATAAGTTTGCTTTAACAATTTTTTCACTGCTTTTTGATCTCTCTCATCTCATATGTATGTACTTGCCTTGCCTTTTACCTGCTAACACACCTTTATTTTGGGCTAGATTCACAAGAAATTCTCTAGTGGACTTCATGGGAATATGATAAAATTGGTAGGTCTGTAAATAATCCTCTAACATTATCACAAGAAAAATAAAATTTTAAATATCAAACTGATATCCCTAAAATATCAATTATATAAGCCGAGCCAATTGTGTGGTCTGGAAGGGTATGGGCAAGGCAAGAATTAAGGCTGTCTCTTTCTTTGTTTTGAGGATAATTTATTCCCCACTGAAACTCAGGTTTCTCTGAAAGTTGCACAGTGGATCTGCTATTGAAAAAAAAAGGATGGGGAGCTGGAAACCATCATTCTCAGCAAACTGACACAAGAACAGAAAACCAAACACCACATGTTCTCACTCATAAGTGTGTGTTGAACAATGAGAACACATGGACACAGGGAGGGGAACACACACACTAGGGATTGTTGGGGGGTGGGGGGCTAGGGGAGAGATAACAGGGGGTTGAGGGGATTGGGGAGGGCTAACATTAGGAGAAAAACCTAATGTAGATGATTTGGGGATGGATGCAGCAAACCACCATGGCACGTGTATACCTATGTGACAAACCTGCATGTTCTGCACATGTACCCCAGAACTTAAAGTATAACAACATAAATAATTTAAAAAATAAGAAACACTAAAAGAAAAAAAGGATGGGGGAAGAAGGCTCTATATAGTGCTCCGGAAAACCATTTTTGCAATGATAGTCCAATGTGAACATGATTTTCTAATGTAGTTGCCGTTCTTAAACTTCAGCATTTCTCAAAATGAATGAACGTGTTATTCTGAGGAATGATCCAGAAATCTTCCTTTTCAGTATTCCTTCTCAGGCCATAACAATGCAGGTGGTCAACGGATTGCACTGCTAGAAGCACTGCTTGACTAGAAAATTGGTTTTTAAAATTCCTATAGTCAATTCTTTCTTGATATAAGTCCTATTACACACCCCACTTCTTTCTACAAAATAAAGCTACTTCTATAGGTATATTCTGAGAAAGATGGTTTGGAGCTATATTTCTCTTGAACCAATTTTTGCAGATACCATTTCAGCTCCTGGGAAGACCATGCAGAAGTTTGAAGCAGATGCTAAGTCTAACTTTATCTAGTTATAGGTCTCTGGGAATTGGGTCCATAAATCTAAAGTGATCTATTGTTGATGTTTCTTAAAAAAATACCTCAACCTCTCTCCTCCTCTCTTTTTCTGTCTCTTGACCACTTTGTTTTATTTAAAAAATAGACTGATAAAAGCATTGTTCTAATAGGTTTGTTAGAGCACTATTTCTTAGATGCATTAAGAAATAAGCAGATCTTGAAATATACTATTTTGAGATGAATAATATATGTGTATTTATTTGTTAGGCATCAAAATAAAATCAGACTCATTTCACAAATTATTCTGGCTATCTTTTCAAAGAAAAATACAATATAACTGAAATTCCACAGAAAATACGGGATATGCTCTAAATGCTTTTGACCAAAACCATGGCATAGAAAGGGAAAGTATGATATAGTATGGCTCATGTTTACATACATCTGACAATGACATTTGACCAACATTAGAGATTCATGTGTTTTGCCCACAGTGCAATAAATCACTTTGTCTCCACCAAAATGACTAAGTGAGAATTCTTAAAAGTAGTCTTCTTGAGTGACTCTGCACTTGTTTTACTGTGCCAGACTTCTTGCAGTAGTTTTGTTAATTCTGGTTTTCAGTGAGAAATTGCTGAAATTTAGCAATTTTCAGGCTTTGAGGCAAAGTGGTCAGCCCCAGGAAGGCCAAAAGAGTAAGGTTTTCAAAAAGTGAATATAAAGACTCCTAGAGTAATAGTGCTGAAATTCTAGAAGCCAGGCAGCACACCATTTGCTCAACAGAGTAACATATGCTCAATAACTTCACAGGCTGTGAAGGTAGTGGATAAGCAGTTCCACCACTGGCTGCCGGTGACTAGAGTTAACTCAGAAAATCTGTAAAATGGGAGATTAGTATCAAATAGCGTTATTGTGAAGGTTAAAGGAGATAGTATGTTCATGGCTGTCATCAAATGACCTGACAACCATAAGCGTATTGTTGGTATTGACTGCCATGATCAACTTCATGTGAACAAAGCTTGCTGTTCTGGAAAATACTATTTTAACGCTTGAAAAGCTTATTTTGGTTTAACTTATCATGACACACTTTACCAATATCTTGTGAGTATTAGGTATGAACCGTATTGCATTTCTTCAGAAAACCATGATGTCATTTATAACATAAGGGCCATCTTACATCTTCCTGAGATGGAGAAGCAACAAAGAGGAGAGTTTTCCTATACCATATATACAGAATTTTCATCCAACTACAACAATTAAGACACTGTAGAACCAATACAAAAATAGTTACATAAAAATAGTTACATAAATAAATAGAGCAGAATAGAAAGCCCAGAATCACATCCAGACAAATTTGTGAACTTTGTGTTAAGACAACAGATTATCTACATGAAGAAATAAAATAAAATTTTACCACTTTACATGTGAATAATAAATTATAGAGTGATCCCAGAAATACATAAGACAAAAAGATTTTAAGCAATTAAATAAAAATATAAAACACATATATTTGACCTTAGAATACAAAAGAAGTTTTTATAACAAGTCTATCCGCAGAGAAATATACCATAAAGAAGTTAAGGATTATCACAGGCTGGGAGAAGGTATTTGCAATAATGTATGTGTATTTATAACAATACAATTAGTATTTAAATGATATAAAGGACAAACAAGATAAACTGATGACAGAAACAGTTGAACATAGAATAAATAAATGTCATCAAATGTATAAAATATCATCAATCTTATAATAAGTGTTAACTAAAAATTACAATGAGAAATTTTACTCTCATTAGATAGACCAATATTAAAGTTGGACCTAAACAATTTTTAAAGGTATTTAGAAAATAACGGTATGAATGAAAATAAATTGGCACAGATTATTTAGAAAAAAAATAGCAAGTAACATTTAAGATGTATACACCTCATGACTCAAGAAATCTATTTCTAATTGTATTCCCCAGAAACCAAGGTCTTGCATATATACCAAAAGAAATGGCACAAAGATATTTAGTCTTAATTCTTAGTAGTGGAAAACTTGAAACCGTGATAAAGAGTGGTTAAATTGTCATGTATTTGTACAATGAAAGTAAATGAACTAGGTCTGTATGTGTTAACAAAAATAAATGATGAAACCAATGTACGAAAAGGAAAGTTTCAGAACAATAAATTTGAAACAAATTTTGCTAATTGAAAAAACTAAAAAATATAGTGTAATAAAAGAATATGTAGACAAATCATGGTCTTGTCTGTCTATGGGAAGTAAAGAAGGCAAATGAATGAGACCAAGGCAATAAATGAATAAGGCCTTTTTTAAAATCTTCATTTCTTTTAAAAATGAACTTCTGCTTTCCTCTGAATATACCTTAAATTTTATAATTGTTTTAGGATTCAGTTCTTGTCCTCTTAACTTGTATTCTACATATTCTCAAAATAATACCACACTTCCAATGACTTTGATTAACAAACACATTGTGACCTACTTCAAACATCTGTGCACAGTCCAGCTCCCTGTACTAACCTCAAAAGTCCTGAAAACTTAAGGCATATCTCCTTTTCAATGTCCCATAAATATCTTAAAATGGCTAATATCAAGCCATAATCTCTTTCACAGGAAATTGACTCTCTTTCTGTGTTCTCAAAATTGGTGAATTAAAAGACAATGTATCTGGTAATCCGAGTGAATAACCCAGATGTCATTATAGCTACTCCCCTCTTTCTTACTTCCCACACCCAGTAAGAATTTTAAAAAATCAATTTTTCAATTTAATGCCTTTTGCATACGTTACATTATCTCTACTCTTAATGCATTTTTTCTATTCACCTGTCATCAGTTTTGAATTATGATACAATTCAGAACAAATCACTTCCCTTCTGAAAATCACACACTGTTCCTCATTGCCTATATAAAAAGCCTAAACTCCTTCACATACTATAAAGTGTCCTTCACGTACTATGAAGACTCATTCATGATTTGGGCCTTGACATTTTTCAGCTTGATGCCCCATCATTTTTCAATCGTGGTGTTCATGCCTCTTTTACAGAGTGACATTTGCATTTCCCCCAAACATACTTTGGTTCTCTACACTTCCAATGCATTGAATATGCTACCCTCTGCCTGAAACATTTTCACTTTCTGTTTATAATATTATTTGACTTCTAACACCTCATGCTTCTGATTTCAGTTCAGCGGTCCCCTTCTATAGGAAGTCTTACCCGATTCCCCAAATCAGCATTGGTATTTTTCTCCTCTGTGTTTCACAGGCTTCCAGAGCTTCCTATGTTGAATCACTTATCAGGTTGACTTCTTTACTATTTATCCATCTAATTATTCCTACTATTCTCTGAACTAAATCCTGTGAAAGCAGAAATTGATTGTGATCTACATTCTATGACACCCCAGTGTTTAGCATAGTACGGGGCTCTTAGTAAGAATTTGGTTAAAATATATTGGATGAAACAATAATATGAACTGACTTTTATGAGGTATACAATAGTCTTTTTTAAACATCCAAAAAAGAAATGTAAAAATAATTAACTTTACAATTAGCACCTGCTTTTAAGGGACACATTCCTTTACATGCATAATTTCTGATAGGCTTATAGAATAACCAGGCTATTTTTTTTTTTCCAATCAAGCTTTGTATTTCAGATGAGAGGAAAATTACTGTGTGAATGTTACAAAAAGTGTGGGCGCCTGCAGCTGCCAGAAACTACGTTTTGAAAAAGTGATCTCCACAACAAATGTATGCTTTCTCATAATATGGATTTTTATGTATGCATGCACAGTACGATTCAAATTGCATAAAATAGAAGAAAAATGTAAACTGGAAAAGTTAAAATTGAATTTTAATTAGGTCTTTGATGTTTACAGATGCTATAACCTCAAGAAGGTTTGTGGAAGTTGTTTCTTAAAATGAGGAAATAAGTAGCAACAATTAAAAAATTGAGGCACAGGTTTAGACTTAAGAATAGAATTGTATTTAATTGTTCATGAAAATAGAATTGTAATGATCAAAAATAATTTAAAATTGTTTTAAAAGTCATTTTGCTAAATGTTTTCTAGAAATATCAAAAATGCAGTACCGCCTACCTATTTCAAATTGAACATCATGTGAGATGACTCTATTAATAGTATATTAAAAGTAGCTAAATTTAAAAAGCAAAGGGTCAAAAGACCTCATACTTTCTAAGCTACTAGTAAATTTTCTGGTGCATTCCAAATATGTATACATATATACACACAAAAACACACACATATATGTGTATGTATGTTAAAAAAGAAAAAACCTATCACTATAGGCACTGTGATAAGAAGAGCTATGCACTATTAAAATTATAAAATTGGATAAAATACATAAAGTCATTATTTTCAGGTACTGGATAAAATGTAGTAAAAATCTGTGATACATTAGGAAAGGAAAATGAATGTAAACCCTACTAACATTGCATGTTTTGGCCTGGAGGCATGTGTCAGGCCATGGAACTGTAAAGATTATCCTGAAAGGACCCGAGAAGTTTCACTGACTTGAGGGCACAGAAGTTTATTAGCTGCACACCTCCTCTTTTGTGTTGTTATTGTCACAAACTACATCTCAATATGTTTTATGTCCTATCACATAGATTTCTACTTGTTTTTATGCAGTTGTCTTTGAAATCATGTAAACAATAAAAAGTGGGATAACCAACCAGAAATCAAATAATAATGACTTTTATATTTACCTATATAGTTCCTTTTTTCAGATATCTTTATTTATTTGTACAACAACATTAAGTTATTGGCTACTGCTCTTTTGCTTCAACCTGAAGGATTATCTTTGCCATTTCTTGTAGGGCAGGTCTACTGGCACCAGATTCTCTCAGCTTTTGTTTACCCTACAATGTCTTAACTTTATTATTTTTAAATGAGAGTGTTGCCTGATATAAAATTTTCATTTCACAGGTATTTTTGATTGCTGTTATCATTATTTTTATTTGTTTATTTTCTTTAGGTATTTAACAACTTATCCTACTGCCTTATGGCCACCGTGGTTTCTGCTAAGACATTTGCTCTCAATCTTATTGATGATCCATTGTACATGACAAGGTTCCTCTCTCTGTCTGCTTTCAAGATTTTATCTTTGCTCTTGGATTTTGACAGCTCTATTATAATGTATTTCTGTGTAAAACATTTTTATTTTATCATACTTGGGGTTCATTGGGGTTTTTAGATGTGTAGATGCATGTCATACACCAATTTAAGAAGTTGCCATAATGTTTTTAAATATTCTTTCTTCCTTCTTTCTTTTCTCTTTCAGGACTACAATGCTAGGTCTTATGGTTTACTTGATAGTGTCCCACAATTCCTTTAGGCTTTGTTAACTTTTCTTCATTCTTTTTTTTCTTTTCAAATGTGGTAATTTCAAATGCTTAATCTTTAAGTGCACTGATTCTTTATTATACCTGCTCAAATATGCCATTGAACTTCACTAGTGAATTTTTCATTTTAGTGATTGCAGTTTTTAGCACTAGAATGCCAATTTGGTTGCTTTTTAAAAAATAATATCTAATTATTGGTATTCTCATTTTGTCCATGCATTGTTTTCCTGGTTTCCTTTAGCTACTTGAACATATTTAAGATAGTTGATTTAAAGTCCTTGCCTAGGAAAGAGGCAGAGCGAGGTGGAAGAATACAAGGCTCCACCAATCATCCTCCAACAAGAACAGCAATTTAACAATTATCTAAACACAAAAATAACCACCTTTATAAAAACTAAAAATAAGGTGAGCTCTCACAGTACCTGGGGTTAACTTTGTGTCACTGAAAGCACCACTGAGAAGGTCGAAAACCAGTCATGAATATCCAATGCCAGTCTTCCCCATCCCCAGGAATGGCAGTGTAGTGCAGAGCACATGTTAGGCACTAGGGTAGGAGGAGCACAATTGTGAGTCATTGAACTCAGTGCTGCTCTATTAGAGTAGAAAGTAAAACTGGACCAAATTCAGCTAATGTCTGCCCACTGAGAGAGCATTTAGACCAGCCCTAGCCAGAGGGGAAATGCTAATCCCAGCAATCTGAACTTGAGTTCCCACAAACCTTGCCATTGAAGGCTACAGTGCTCTCTGTCTCTAAGTAAATGTGCAAGGCAGTCTAGTCAATAAGAACTGTAATTCTAGGGGAGTCTTTGTGGCAAATTCTTTCAGCATTTTTGTGTCTGAAAACACTGCATTTTCCCTTCATCTATGAAGCTTAATTTTGCTGGACACAAAATTCTTGGCTGATAATTGTTTTGTCTATGGATGCTAAAGACAGAAGTCCAGTTCCTTCTGGCTTGCATGGCTTCTTCTTATAAATCTTCAGTTAATCTGATAGGCTTTTCTATATAGGTTATCTGATGCTTTTGTCTCACAACTCTTAAGATTCTTTTCTTCGTCTTAACTTTAGATAACCTGATGACAATGTGTCTATGTAATGATCTTTTTGCAATGAATTTCTTGGTATTCTTTGAACTTCTTGTATTTGGATGTCTAGATTTCTAGCAAGATTAGGGATCTTTTCCTCAATTATTTCCTCAAATAAGTTGTCCAAAGTTTTAGATTTTTCTTCTTCTTCAAGAGCATCAATTATTCTTTTTTGGTCATTTAAAATAATCCCAAATTTCCTAGAGGTTTGTTTATTTTTTTAAATTCTTTTTCTGTTTGTCTTTGATGGATTTAATTAATTCAAAATCCTTTTCTTTGGAGCTCTGAGGTCCTTTCTTCTACTTGTTCAATTCTATTGTTGAAAGTTTCCAATGTATTTTGCATTTTTCTAAGTGTGTCTTTCATTTCAAAAAGCTGTGATTGTCTTTTTTAAAATATCTATTTCTCTGGAAACTTTTTCATCCATATTCTTTATTGCTTTATTAGTTTAAGGGTTTTTTTTTGTTTTTTTTTTTTACTTTTCTATGGTGCCTTGTTGAGTAGCTTAATAATAAACCTTCTAAATCCTTTACATGGCACTTCAGAGATTTCTTCTTGGTTTGAATCCATTGTTAAAAAGCTAGTATGAAATTTTGGTGTTACTATAGAACCTTGTTTTGTCATATTACCAGAATTACTTTTTGGGTTACTTCTCATTTGGGTAGACTGTTTCAGTGTAAGGATATGGAACTCAAGGGCTGCTATTCAGACTCTTGTCCCATGGAGTAATTCCTTGATGTTGTACTCTTCCCCTTCCCCTAGTGATGGGGCTTCCTGAGAGCCAGACTTCAGTGATTGTTATTGTCCTTATGTGTCTAGCCACCTAGCATGGCTACCAGGCTCCAGGATAGTGTTAGGGAATGTTTGGAAAGAGTTGTGTGATATGATACATCTTTTGATCTCCCAGCCATGGATACCATCACTTGCTCTGCTGGAGGTGTCAGGGGAGTGAAATGAACTCTATGGGACTCCTTGGTTGCAATTTTGTTTAGTGTACTAGTTTTCTTGAATGCTGATCATTCTAGCAGTGAATTCCGAACCTCTAGTTAGCCGGAGTGTTGTAGGTGATGAAATTCACTGTTGTTTTCTCATTCTCTGGAGTAGAGTCATTAGGTTATGAGTTGCTTTGATGGCTTGAGTTGGTTGCCCTCTAGCCAGGAGGTAGTGTTTTCAAGGGAGTGCCAGCTGCAGTAGTAGAAGGGGGATAACTTGCCCTGCATTGGCCAGGATGAGTACTCAGTTTCCCAGGTGATGGGCAGGGACATAGAGCTCCCAAGGATTTATGTATTTTGCCTTTGGCTGCAAGGGTAGGTAGGGAAAAATCATAAGGCAAGGGCAGAGGTAGTCATGTGTAGGCTCAGACTATTTCTACAGCCACTGTTGGGGATGGTGGTTCTTGGGCCAATGGGGTTATGTTCACAGGGGATTACGGCTTTCTCTACTGCGTCATACAAGTCAAGAGGGATTTGGGGAAAAGATAGCAGTGATGGGCCTCACCCAGCTCCCACACAATCAGCAACTCTAGTCACACTACTGCCTTGAACCCTAACCACACTCAATTTATTACTAGGCAGGCAGTAAGCAGGGTTGAGATCTTGCCCCAGGTTACCAGCCTCCCTGGTGAGAAAGCAAGCAGGGCTGAGACCTTTCACCTCCCACTTGCCCACCTGCACCTTCAGCAGCAGCTTCTGCATTGGTATCTGAACTTCCTGTTCACATGCCTGGATTCTGCCCTGGAAAATTTGTGATAAGTCAAAATTATTACAAAGGTCAGCTAGGAGCTTCCTTTACCCTGTGGCCTCCTTCCAATTCTGCTGACTGCCTTCCCTTTCCCAGGGACCTCTGTGAGATAAGGCTAGGAATGGCTTACCCAGACTTGAACTAGGAACTGGGAGTGTCTACAGGTCTTTTTCCACTGCTTCTTCTTCTTCTTTTATATTTTGCTGGGCTTCCTAAATCCATTTCAGCTCTAGGTAAGGTAAAATCCTTCTCCTATGATCTGGATTTTCAGGTTTGCCAGCAGGGATGTGTGTTTCAGGACCAAATTTTATTTATTTTACACTTTGTGTACTATGTTTTTCAGCGGTCATGCAGAATTTGTAGTGGCAAGCAGCTTCTTTTAAAAGGTCTGTGAATTCTTTCAGTTTTCCTTGTATGTTCCTTTGGTGGATCTTGGAGCAAAAGTTTACAATGCGAGTCTCTAGACCCTGTTCTATACATTCAAGTGGGAACTGCATGTTAAGATAGTATTGTCTCCTGTCTGCAATTTTCCCAGGCATAGAATTTTTATTAGCAGAAATACCTATACTTACATTGGACAAAATATTTTTTAAGACAAAAACTACAAGAAGATTCAAAGGAGGCCACTATATAATAACAAACAAGTCAGTTCAGCAAGGAGATATAACAATTATAAATAAATATGTACCGAACACTAGAGTACTCACATATACAAAGAAAATATTATTAGAGCCAAAGAGAAAGATTGATCCAAATAAATAATACCTGGAGACTTCAACACCCCACTTTCATTATTGGAAATATCTTCTAGACAGAAAATCAACAAAGAAACATTGGACTTAATCTGTACTATAGACCAAATGTGTATTACAGATATTTATAGAATATTGAATCCAAAGGCACCAGAATACACATTCTTTTTCTCAGCATATGAATTTATCTCAAGGATAGATCATACATTAGGTGACAAAACAAGTTTTTAAATCTTCAAAATAATTAACATAATATTAAATATCTTCACTGACCACAGTGGAATAAAACTGAAAATCAGTAACAATAGGAATTTTGGTAACTATTCAAACACATGAAAGTTAAATGATATGCTTCTGAATGACAAGCAGGTCAATGAAGAAATGCAGAAAAAAATAAAAAAAATATATATTAGAACAAATATAATAAAAACACAACATACCACAATCTATGGGATACAGCAAAAGCAGTACTAAAAGAGAAGTTTACAGCTGCAAGTGCCTTCATTGAAAAAAATGTATCTATCTATATATCTATATCTATATAGATATATAGATACATATGTATATTATATATTCAAATGGAAAATCTTACAATGTATCCTCAAGAACTAGAAAAGCAAGACAAAAACCAAACTCCAAATTAGTAGAAGAAAAAAATAACAAATACCAAAGCAGAAATAAGTGAAATTGAAACCAAGAAAACAATACAGAAGATCAATGAAACACAAAGTTGGTTTTTTGAAAAGTTAAACAGAACTGACAGACCTTTAACCAGACAAAATAGGAAAAAAAGAGAGATGTTATAAATTTTTAAATTAGCAATTTAAAAGGAGACATTACTGTTGATACCATAGAATTTGAAAGGATCATTAGTGGCAAATAATAGCAACTAGAAACTCACAAATATTTAGACACATGCAACCTACCAAGATTTAACCAGGAAGAAATCTGAAACCTAAACAGACCAATTAAAAGTAAAATGATTGAGGCCATAATAAAACATCTCTTAATAAAGAAAAGCCCAGAGCCCAATGGCTTCACTGCTGAATTCTACCAAGCATTAAAGAACTAATAACAATCTTACTCCAACTATTCCAGATAATAGAGGAGGAGGGAATAGCTTCAAACTCATTCTTCAATATCTTTATTACGCTGATACCAAAATCAAACTAAAGCACATCAAAAAAAGAAAACTACAGACTAATATCTCTGATAAATATTAATTCAAAAATCCTCAAGAAAATACTAGCAAACTGACTTCAACAATATAATAGAAAGATCATTTATCATAACCTAGTGGAGTTTATCTCTCAGATGCAAAAATGGTTAAATATATGCAAATCAATCAGTGTGATACATCATATCAACAGAATGAAGAATAAAAATCAAATGACAATTTCAATTGATGCTGAAAAGCATGTAATAAAATTCAACATCCCTTTATGATAAAAGCTCTCAAAAAACTGGGAAGAGATGGAAAATACCTGAACATAATAAAAGTCATATATGACAGACACTCAGTTAATACCATAATGAATGAAAGAAAAACTGAAATCCTTTGCTCTAAGATTTGGAACACAACAAGATAAATAGAATAAGTGCAATATGTCTAATAACTATGATTAAATTGCAGAGATTATCAGACTGTATTTTTTTTGTTTGTTTGTTTGAGACGGAGTTTTGCTCTTGTTTCCCAGGCTGGAGTGCAATGGCGCAATCTCGGCTCACCGCAACCTCCGCCTCTTGGGTTCAAGCAATTCTCCTGCCTCAGCCTCCCAAGTAGCTGGGACTACATGCATGCTTCACCATGCCCAGCTAATTTTTGTATTTTTAGTAGACACGGGGTTTCACCATGTTGACCAGGATGGTCTTGATCTCTTGACCTCGTGATCCACCCGTCTTGGCCTCCCAACATGCTGAGATTATAGGCGTGAGCCACCACGCCCGGCCTATCAGACTGTATTTTTAAGAAGAGTATGACCAAACTATGCTCTGTCTATAAGAAAACCACTTTTTAAAAAATCACAGAAAGGGCAAATATATGAAAAAATATTTTTACTATGCATATCATTATCATAAGAAAGCTGAATAGAGCATATTAATATCAAAGAAGTAGACCTCAAAACGATGATTAATACTAGGAATAAACAGGAGAATTTCATGATAGAAATGTGAATTAATCAGCAAAATATGCCAACCCTAAGTATGCACCTAATAAATGAATTTAGAATACATGAAGCAAAAACTGACAGAAGTAAAATGAGATATTATCAAAGCCACATCTATAATTGGACACTTATACACTGTTCTCCTACTAGTGGATAGAATGAATGGGCATAAATTTAGTTAAGCCTTAAAAAACACTTTCAACCAACTTCCTAACTGATACTTATAGAATAGTTTACAATATATATACTATTAAAGGATACATGGCATTCACTAATGTATGTCATATGTTTAGATATAAAAGAAGCTTATAGATAAATTAATTTCAGTATTTTAATTTAATAAAAATGAAAACACAATGTAACAATTTTTTTGAATTTAGAGAAAGCAGAGCTTAAATTTTTTAAAAATATATGTATATATACACATCTATATATATTTCTTTTAATTGTCTAAGTTTTTTTTCTTTCTTTCTTTTATTGTACTTTAAGTTCTGGGGTACATGTGCAAATCCTGCAGGATTGTTGCATAGGTACACACATGCCATTATGGTTTGCTGCCTTCATCCTCCAGTCACCTACATCAGGCATTTCTCCCAATGTTATCCCTCCACAACCTCCCCACACCTTGCTGTTCCTCCCCTAGCCCCCTACCCACCAACAGACCCCAGTGTGTGATATTCCCCTCCCTGTGTCCATGTGTTCTCATTGTTCAACACCCACTTATGAGTGAGAACATGAGGTGTTTGGTTTTCTGTTCTTGTGTCAGTTTGGTGAGAATGGTTTCCAGTTTCATCCATGTCCCTAAAAAGGACATGACCTCATCTTTTTTATGGCTGCATAGCATTCCATGGTATATATGTGCCACATTTTCTTTATCCAGTCTATCTTTGATGGGCATTTTTGTTGGTTCCAGGTCTTTGCTATTGTAACCAGCACCTCAATGAACATACGTGTGCACATGTCTTTATAATAGTATGATTTATAATCCTTTGGGTATATATCCAGTAATAGGATTGCTGGGTGAAATGGAATTTCTATTTCTAGATCCTTGAGGAATCACCACACTATCTTCCACAATAGTTGAACTAATTTACACTCCCACCAACAGTGTAAAAGTGTTCCTATTTCTCCACATCCTCTCCAGCATCTGTTGTCTCCAGATTTTTTAACTATCACAATTCTAACTGGTGTGAGATGGTATCTCAATGTTGTTTTGATTTGTATTTATTTAATGGCCAGTGATGTTGAGCATTTTTCATATGTTTGTTGACTTCATAAATGTCTTCTTTTGAAAAGTGTCTATTCTTATCCTCTGCCCACTTTTGGATGGGTTCATTTTTTTCTTGTAGATCTGCTTTATTTTTTTGTAGATTCTGGATATTAGCCCTTCATCAGATGAGTAGATTGCAAACATTTTTTCCCATTCTGTTGGTTGCTGGTTCACTCTAATGAATATTTCTTTTGCTGTGCAGAGACTCCTAAGTTTAATTAGATCCCATTTGTCTATTTTGGTTTTTGTTGCCATTGCTTTTGGTGTTTTAGCCATGATGTCCTTGCCTATGCCTATGTCCTGAATAGTATTGCCTAGGTTTCTTCTAGGTTTTTTTATGGTGTTAGGTCTTATGTTTAAATCTTTAATCCATCTGGAGTTAATTTTAGTATAAGGTGTAAGGAAGTGTTCCAGTTTCAGCTTCCTGGATATGGCTAGCCAGTTTTCCCAACACCATATATTAAACAGGAATCTTTTCCCCATTGCTTGTTTTTGTCAGGTTTGTCAAAGATCAGATGGTTGTAGATGTGTGTCGTTACTTCCAAGGCCTCTGTTTTGTTCCCTAGGCCTATATCTCTGTTTTGGTACCAGTACCATGCTGTTTTGATTACTGTAGCCTTATAGTGTAGTTTGAAGTCAGGTAGCATGATGCCTCCAGTTTGTTCTTTTTGCTTAGGATTGTCTTGGCAAAGTTTCAAGTACTTTTTTCCATTTCTGTGAAGAAGGTCAATGGTAGCTTGACAGGGATAGTGTTGAATCTATAAATTACTTTGAGCAGTATGGCCATTTTCATGATATTGATTTTTCCTAATTATGAGCATGGAATGTTTTTCCATCTGTTTGTGTCCTCTCTTATTTTCTTGAGCAGTGCTTTGTAATTCTCCCTGAAGAGGTAAATATATATATTTAAAAAATAGAAGTATGTTTTCTTCCCAAGATGGCAGATTGGAGGCAACGTCGGCATACCTCTGCCACTTTGAAGAAATGGATAGTGATTTACACAATAAACTATTTTTCCAAGAAGTAATGCAGGAACTTAACAGGAATTTTGGAGGAATCCAAAGACCCTTTAAAAGTTTCAATAATTAAGTGAGGTATTTTCAGTGTTGAAGCTTTTGGGTGTTATTAAGTTGGTGGTACTTAGGCATATTGGTATGTTGGTGGACTTTTTGCTCATTAATGTGGCTCTCCTGTGTTTCTTCACAGTTATAGCTGTGTTCCCTCCCAATGCTCTGAAAGTGTGGATTTCTCTCTCCCTTGAGTCCTGGACCTAGATCATGGCTTGGCATGCCTGGGATGTCTACTGCAGCTCTGGGATAATCTCAGTGTTTATGTTCCTTCTCCAACTTGGAGAGAGCAGAGGAAGAGACCTTAGTAGTGGCTGAGGCCAAGGGTCTTTTGCTTGTATCCTGGGGCTTTACCCCAGAGAAATTCGTGTTAACTATCACTCAGTGCAATCAGCCCAGGATGGATGGTCTGTGCTGCGGGCACAATTCAGGGGTTCCTTGTCTGGTGATGTGCAGTGAATGAGCAGTGGGGGGTGTGTGAGACACATAGAAGATGATCTGGCCTCCCCTCTTGGGTAGACTGCAGCTTCGAGTGGGAAGTGTGGATAATATACTTAGTCTCTTTGCCCCTTTGTTAGTTCAAGGGAAGTTCCACTACAAAGGCAGTGACACAAAGGCTTTAAGTTGCCCCTGGAGGCACTGTCCAGGGAGTCACTACACTGCTACTGGCTCAAAAACTCAGGCAGGCAAGTGGCTGGAAGCCCAGGTCTGGAAGACCTGCCAGGTGAGGAGATATGGCAATAGGCACCCACATAATAATCTCGTCACTTTTCTGTAGAAATATTGCAGAATACTGAGGGGCCTGCTTCAGTCACTAGTCACCTTGAATTTTCTAGTACCCTGAGTTATCACCAGTGAAGTCTGTGAAACAGCAAAGATGGCAACCTTCCCCTCCCTCTGGGATTTTCACCCTAGGGGCATACAGACCTGCTGCTGGCCTAAACACACCTATAGGTAGTGGCCGGAGACTCCGCTTGGGAGGTCCCACCCCGTAAGAAGAAACAGGATTAGGGACCCACTTTAAAAAGTAGTCTGGCCAAATTTTCACAGAGTGTCTGCGCTGTGCTGGAGGACCATGTTTACCCAGAGTCAGCTAAGACTCTCAAAAGCCTGAAGGTTGGAATGGTTAAGTTACCCAAACAGCAAAGATGGCGGCTTTTCCCTCTTTCAAGGAGCTCTATTCCAGTGTGGTTTCAAATCTCTGTTGACTGGAGAACACTGTCCGGGCCTGGATGGAGGCCCTGATTAGGTAGTCCTTCCCAGTGAGGAGGAACAGGATCAGGGACCTGCTTAAAAAAGCAACCTGGCCTTGTTTTCATAGAGCAGCTGTACTGTTCTGGGGTACTGCTTCCACCCCTGGTCATCCTGGACTCTCCAAGGCTCAAATGCTGGAAAATCTAAGCCATCCAAACAGCAAAGATTGTGGCCAACCCCTCCCCCTGGAAGCTCCACTTAAGAAAGGTGCAATGCTGCCACTAGTGGCAGGCTGGAATTCCAAGCCTGTAGTTCCTATCCTGTGAGATACCACAGTAGTGGAGTCTGCAGACCGTCACTGCTCAGCTCTCTGGATTCATCCTTTTTCCTCATTCTGCTGGACTTGCAGGTACTTTTGTCAGGAAGCCTAGAATGCTCAGATATTTAAGGCTCCCAGGTCTCCTTGTGTGCTTGAGTAGCTGCTGTGCCAAAACTCCATGTAGCTCTGTGTGTTAGACTGAATTCCCTTGAGGAGTGGGTTCATGAGGGTATCACTCCTAACCCAAGGGTTGCAAAGATTCATGGGAGAAACAGGGGTTCCCAGGGTTGCACATTCATTCACTACTTCTCTGTGTGGGGATAGTTCCCCTGGTTTCATGTCGCTCCTGGGTGGACCATCATCCTGCCTTGCTTTCCTCTGTTCTCCATGGGTCAAGTTGTTTTTCTTGGTTAGTCTCAAGTGAGTACCTTGATGTTTCATTTGATGTATTAACTTGCAACTTCCATTTGTTTTGATGACAGTCATATACACTAGCTGCTTCTAGTAAGCTACATAGGCCACAACACCCCATTTATGTAAATTTTGAACAAAAAATACTGTAAATTGCTTACGAGCACATAAATATCTGGTAAACTGTAAAATCATGTGTGGAAGGTATATACATCAACTTCTGAATAGTATTTACTTCTAACAAGAGACAATAGAAAGCTGCTTAGAGGAGGTGTTGCTTTGAAATGAAATATTACCAACTTCACTGGTAGTATTTTGTTTTATGAAAGTAGATCTGGAGCAGATATGATTATATGTTATATATAAATATAGATGTCTTAAATATGTTATATATGTATTCAATCTTTCTTTTTATATCTCTATTTCTTAGGAAACATAGCATATATATTGGTTAAAATTGTAGGCTGTGGAAGGAGACTTCAGGGGAATCAAAAACTTAGTTGCACCATTAATTATTATGTGTTATTTGGCATTTTGTTCACTCTCTAATCCTCACTTTTCTCATTTGTAGTGTCATGTACCTCAAGGTTGTTCTGAGGGTTAGACAAGTTAGTACATGTAAACAACTTATAACAGAACTCAACACATAGTAAGTACTATGTAAGTGTTGGCTGTTATTACAACTTTTAATATGTTTGAAATATTTTCTAGTATACAAAGGAGAAAACGATGACAAAAACAGATTTGTAGTCAAATTGATCTACAGATGGTCAACTAGTTAAAACTTCAAAAATTAAGAGGCTAAGCCTGGTGTGGGGCCAGAGGATCACGGAAGCATGAAGAAGGCATACAGGCTTTTCAGGATTCAAAGAAGGCTTTCTAAAAGAGTTGATCACATTGCTGAGACTTGAAAGCCATAAATCCCACCATTACCAGATGAGATTTTGATCACTGCCTTAGTGGAGACTTGTTTCTATACTTTTCATTTACTTTAAACTCATTGATACAACATTAAAATGTAGTGACCTGCCATTTTCTAAACAACTTTATTTATCCACCTCAAAGTCCAAAGTGACCTCTGTTACACCCTTGTCTTAAAATGTTTCATAACATGAAATGAAAGTTTGCCAATATTTCTTGGAGGAAAACAAAGAGATAAAATACAGATATCAACACAACAACTGACAACTTGTCAGGGCAGAGGTAAAATATTGTGAAGACATTCAGTAAGGCCTCCAGCTTTTCAGGGAAAAGGGCTCAGCTGGAAACAGACAAAAAAAACCTTTACAAAATCATCAAAGCAATTGTGTGAATAGAATGACATTTATTTAAACAAAGAATTAAAAACAGAATCTTGAGCTGTTTGTAACATGTGAGGATCTTGATCAAAATGCTTGAAGCAATAAGCATTACAATGACTTCACTGGAATGAAGAACAGACAACAGTTCTGCAGAGAGAAAAAAACTATAGTCCAACTGCTAACCTTATTCAATATTCCTATTGATTTCATGATTCTTATTTCTTGAATTTAAGTTTTGGAAATAAACTGAATGTAACTGAGGGATAAAAGACTACACATTGGGTACAGTGTACACTGCTCAGGTTATGGGTACACCCAGATTTCAGAAATCACCACTAAAGAACTTACTCATGTAACCAAACACCACCTCTTCCCCAAAAACCTATTGAAATAAAAAAGGAAGGAAGGAAGAAAAGAAGGAAGGAAAGAAGGAAGGGAGGGAGGGAGGAATAATAAAGAAAGTAAAGCAAGATAATTAAATAAAAAGTCATAATTTTTATTATTATTATTATTATTAGCTACTTCAAAGCTAGAAGAGCAAACCCTTTGAATGTATGTGTGCGTGAAGCATGCATAAATATGTTTGTATGAGACAAATGCCTTTTCATCATACAAGCATCATTTTGTTGTTTCCTAAAAGTTTATTTATGAATAGGTTTTTTGGAATGCCAAATATAATTTACCATAGAAAGAATGTTTCAAATGAAGGGTGTGTTTCCAAGCCAGCCAACCAAGATCAAATATTCTCTCCAATGAATTTTAAAAGCTGATATGGTTTGGATATGTGTCCCCACCCAAATCTTATGTAAAATTATAATCTCCAATTTTGGAGGTGGGGCCTGGTGGAAGGTGATTGGGGGTGGTTTCTCATAAATTGTTTAATCCCATCCTCTTGGTACTGTTCTTCTGACGTTGAGTAAGTTATCCAGGAGACCTGGCTGTTTAAAAATGTGTGGTGTCCCCCCCCACCATGCTTCTGCTCACACCATGTAACATGACTGCTCCCACTTTGCCTTCTTCCATGAGAAAAAGCCCCCGAGGCCTCCCCAGAAGCAGATGCTGCCTTGCTTTAGAAACATGAGCTAGCTAAACCTCTTTTTCTTTAGAGCAGTGAGAGAATTGACTAACACAGAAGCCTACCAGTTATTAAAAATAATTGCACTTAGAGTCAGAAATCTTGGATTTGAATCCTGAATGTTTTATTGATGACTACTAATTCTTTTGCTTTATCCTTGAAATCCAGGAAATTGCACAATGCCAGTTTTTCTATTGACCGGTTCTTCTCACCCTATTCCTTTCCCTGGACTATCTTTCTCCTCCTATTATTTATTAATATGGTCAAGACCTAAAATTAACTTAGTACGGCATTAGTAAAGGCTGTGACAATAATCTGTAGCTTTGAGTGTGGGTAGGAAGGGTTGGTACCTGTGTATTAGCGATTCCAATACAGTAGAAGTATTTAAATCATGGCTCCAACACTAACAAGCTCAGTGAATTGGACTAGTTCCTGAACATTTCAAAGCTTCAATTTCTTCAGGTAAAATGAATAGTATAATGGCATCTATCTCAAAAAGTTGGATTACATGAGAAAATGCATGTAAACTGCTTAGCATAGTGTCTCTCTGAAGTATGGTAATAATCAGTACACTATATATTATCAAATAATTTATATTATTCCCTATTAATATTAATGGAAATATTTTAATAAGAATTTTATTATATTCAAAAGGAAATGGGCAGGAGGTAAAGCAAGATGGTGAAATAGCAGGTTTCACCAATCATCCCCTGAAGACACTAATTTTAAAACTAACTCCACCAAAAAGAAGAACCTTCGTAAAAAACAAAAATTAGGTGAGCACTAACAGTATGTGGTTGTAACTTCATATCACTGAAAGAGGCATAGAAGAAGTAGGAAAACTAATCTTGAACCACCAACACCACCCCTTCCCCATAGCCCAGAAGCTGCAGTGTTGTGTGGAGAGCATTTCTGTGTGCTAAAGAAGGGAGTACACAGCAATTGTGAGACATTAAACTGAGTTCTGCCCTGTTAGAGCACAAAGGAAAATTAGATCAAACTCAGCTGACATCCACCCATGGAGGGTGCATTTAAACCAGCCCTAGGTATAGGCAAATCACTGATCCCAGTAGTCCAAACCTGAGTTCCCACAAGCCTTGCCACCATGAGTTAAAATCCTATTGGGTTCTAAATAAATTTGAAAAGCATTCTAGGTCACAAGAACTACAACTTATAGGTGAGTCATAAAGATAAACTGGGCCTAGAGCCAGTGTACTGGATGGGGGGCACTTGATCTACTTAGGTACCAGGCAAGGCAGCTAAAAGAGTGCTGGCATTACCTCCTCCCCTAACTTCAGGCTGTATAACTCATGTCTTTGAAAGAGTCTCCTTCCTTGCACTTGAGGAGAGAAGATGGAAAAGTGGGGCAAATTTTTTCTTCCATCCTGGATACTAGCTCAGCCACAGCAGGATAGCACAATGGTAAAAGCCATGAGGCCTCTTTTTTAGGCCCTAGCACTTGGACAACATTTCTAGACACATCCGGAGCCAGAAAGGAATCCTCTGCCTTGAAGAAAAGAACCCAGTCCTGGCAGCATTCATAACTTGGTAAGTAAAGAGTCTTTGGTCCCTGAATAACCAGCGGTGATACCCAGGTACTACATCGAGTGTTGGGTGAGATTCTGAGACTTGCTGGCGTCAAGTGACACTCAACACATTCCCAGCTGTGGCAACTATAAGGCAAGGCTTCCTCTGCTTGAGAAAAGCAAAGGGAAAAGTAAAAAGGACTTTGTCTTGTACCCTGAATACCACCTTGGCAACAGGGGCATAGAGCATCAGGTGGGCTCTTGGAGTCCTGTATTCCAGGATTTGAACTTGGATGACATTCCTGGACGTGCCATAGGCCAGAGGGGAGGCTAGGTGCCCTGAAAGGTGAGTCCCAGGTCAGGCAGCATTTATCATAAGTTGATGTAAGAGTCCTTAGGCCTTAAGAGAACATTGGTGGTAGTCTGGCAGTACTCCCCATGGACATGTCGTGGTGGTGGCCACAGGGTGGACTTTCATTGCTTTTGTTAACAGGATGAAAGAGTGGGAAGGACTAAAACTTGTGATTTGAGTGCAAGCTCAGCCACAGTACAATAAAACATCAGGTAGACTGCTAAAGTTTTTGGCTTTAGCCCCTGGCTCTAGAACATCTCCGGACCTGCCCAGGGCCTTGGGGAGCTGGTCACCCTCAATGAGAGAAGACAAGTCTGGCTGGTGTTGCCACCTCCTAATTGTAGAGTCCCATGATGTTGAGTGAACATAGGCTAGGCAGAAGCTGGGTTTATGTCTGATGCAGTACAGTCCCAGTGATGACAGCCACAGGGGTACTTGTGTCACTCCACCCTTAGCTTCAGGCAGCCCAGAACAAGAATATCTACCAATTAATTCATATAATTTCCTCAGATCTTATCCAAGCCCACCAAGATAGTACCTCTATGATTCTACAAAAATCCCAGCTTTACTGGGCTTGAGGTGCCTCCTAATGAAGGTATGGCTTACATCACAACAGCTAAGTTCTTTTAAATACCTGGAACGTCTATGGGATATAGTAAAAGCAGTACTAAGAGTGAAATTTACAGCTATAAGTGACCGTATCAAAAAGAAACTTAAAATAAGTAACCTAATGATGCAGCTTAAAAAAACTAGAAAAGCAAAAGCAAATCAAACCCCAAATTAGAAGAAAATAAATAATAAAGATTTGAGTAGAAATAAATAAAATTGATATGAAGAAAACAATACAAAATATCAGTGAAACAAAAATATTGTTTCTTGAAAAGTTAAACAAGGTTGACAAACGTTTAGCCTGACTAAGGAAAAAAAAAGAAAGAAGATCAAAATAAAATCAGAAATGCAAAAGCAGACATTACAACTAATACCACAGAAATTCAAATGATTATTAGTGGCTAGTGTGAGCAACTATATGCCAATAAGTTGAAAAATCCAGAAGAAAGTGACAAACTTCTAGAGACATAAAACCTACAAAGATTTAATGAGAAAGCAATCCAAAACCTGAACAGACCAATAATAAGTAACAAGATTGAAGCTGTAGTGAAAGGTCTCCCAGTAAAGCCCATGACCAAATGGCTTCACTACTAAATTCCACCAAACATTTATAAAAACTAATACCAATTTTACTCAAACTATGCCAGGAAATACAGAATAGGGGAATACTTCCAAACTCATTTTATAAGGTCAATATTACCCTGATACCAAAACCAAGTAAAGATACACCAAAACAAAACAAAACAAAAAGCTGCAGGTCAATATCTTCGATGGATATTGATGGAAAAAATTCTCACCACAATACTAACAATCTGAAGTCAACAACATATTAAAAATACCATGCATCATGACCAAGTAGGATTTATCCCTGGGGTGCAAGCGTGGTTCCACATATGCAAATCATTCAATGAGATGCATCCTATCAATAGGATAATGTATAAAAAACATATGATCATTGCAATTGATGTTGAAAAAGAATTTGCTAAAATTCAATATCCTTTAATAATAAAACCCTCAAAAACTAGGTATAGAAGGAACTTACTTGAACATAATAAAAGCCGTATATGACAGACTCACAGCTAGTATCATACTGAATGGGGAAAAACTGAAAGCCTTTCCTGTAAGATCTGGATCACAACAGGGATGTGTGCACATTCATCACTGCTATTCAACTTAGTACTGTACATCCTAGCTATAGAAATCAGACAACAGAAAGAAATAAAGGGCATCTAAATTGGAAAGAAATGAGTCAAATTATTTTTGTTTGCAGATGATATAATCTTGTATTTCAAAAAATGTAAAGATTCCATGAAAAACTATTAGAACTGATCAATTCAGTAAAGTTGCAGGATATAAATTCAACATACAAAGCCAGTAGCATTTCTATATGCCAAGAGTAACAATCTGAAAATAAAAATGTTAATCTCAGTCACAATATCCACGAATGAAATTAAATACCTAGGAATTAACTTAATAAAATAAGTGAAAGATCTCTATAACGAAAACTATATACTGCTGACAAAAGAAATCTAAGAGGACACACAAAAAAATGAGAAGATATTCCATGTTCATGAATTGGGAGAATCAGTACTGCTAAAATGTTTATGCTACCAAAGAAATGTACAGACTCAATACAATTTGTATCTAACTACCAATGACATACTTCACAGAAATAAAAAAAAAAATTCTAAAATTTATATGTATTACAAAAGACTCACAATACCCAAAGCTATCCTGAACATAAAGAACAAAATGGGAAGAATCACATTACCTGACTTAAAATTGTACTACGGAGCTATAGCAACCAAAACAGCATGATGCTGGCATAGAAACAGACATGCTACTGGCATAAAAACATAGAGCAATGTAACGGAATAGAGAGCTCAGAAACAAATCCACACACCTACAGCAAACTCATTTTCGACAAAGGTGATAAGAACATACACTGGGAAAAAGAGCCTCTTTAATAAATGCTGCTGGGTAAACTGGATTTCCATATGCAGAAGAATAAAACTAGATCCCTATCCCTCCCATATATAAAAATGAAATAAAAATGGATTAAAGACTTAAATCCAAGACCTCAAACTATGAAACTACTACAAGAAAACATCAGGGAAACTCTCCAGGACATTGGTCTGTGCAAAAATTTCTGGAGTGATACCAGACAAGCATAAGCAACCAAAATAAAAATGGACAAATGAGATCACAGCACGTTAAAAAGCTTCTGCACAGCAAAGGAAAAAATCAGCAAAATACAGAGACAATCCACAGAATGAGAGAAAATATTTGCAGACTTCCTATCTGACAAGGGATTAGTAACCAGAATATATAAGGAGCTCAAACAACTCTATAAAAATATAATAATCCTATTAAAAGATGGACAAACAATTGAAATAGTCATCTCTCCAAAGAAGAGATACAAATGGCAAACAGGTATATAAAAAGATGCTTGACATCACTGATAATCAGAGAAATGCAAATCAAAACTACAATGAGGTATCATCTCACCCCAGTTAAAATGGCTTCTATTTAAAAGACTGGCAATAACAAATGCTGGAGAGGATGTGGACAAAAGGGAACGCTCATGCAGTTTGTGAGTATGTAAAGTAGTACAACCACTACAGACAACAGTTTAAAGGTTCCTCAAAAAACTAAAAATAGTGCTACCATATGATCCAGCTTCTGGTTACATACCCAAAAAAAAGGAAATCAGTATATCAAAAAGATATCTGCACTCCCATGTTTGTTACAGCACTGTTCACAATAACTAAGATTTGGAAACAACCTAATTATCCATCAATAGATGAAATGATAAAGAAAATGTGGTATATATACACAATAGAGTAATATTGAGTCATAAAAAGAATTAAATCTTGCAATTTGCAACAACATGGATAGAACTGGAGATCATTATGTTAAGTGAAATAAGTCATTCACAGAAAAACAAACATTTCACGTTCTCATTTATTTGTGGAATCTAAAAATAAAAATAATTGAAGTCATGGACATAGAGAGTAGCAGGATGGTTATCAGGAGCCGGGAAAATCAGTTGGGGATAAGGGAAGGTGGGGATAGTTAATGGGTACAAAAGAAATACAAAGATTAAATGAAACCTACTATTTGATAGCACAAAAGGATGATTATAGTCATTAATAATTTATTGTACATTTCCAATAAAGTATATATATGCATTGTAACACAAAGGATCATTGCTTGAGAAGATAGATACCCCATTCTCCATGGTATGATTATTACACATTGTATGGCTGTATCTAAACCTTTCATGTACCTCATATACACACACCTACTATGTACCCATCAAAGTTAAAAAAGGAAATGATTGTAGCAAAGGTTGTCCTTTTTATGGCAAATCTTTTCTGCACAAATCCTTGTGTCTCTTACACTAGTCCCTAAGGCAATCAACCACTTTGATATTTCCTGAGGAGGAGATACAGTGATTATCTAAATAACATAGACCTTAACATTTCATAAGCATTGTACACTTTCATGTCTCTGGACCTTGGAAATCTTCAGTGCTCCCAGCATTCATAGCTCTGGGATTAAAGCATCAACATGATGCTTATCACTGTATAAAATCTCAGGGTCAGCCAGAAATTCTACATCAATTTTGTTACCTAACTAGTCAGTTTATCTAGTGCAACCCTTCAGTTGGATATAGATTTTTTTTTTATAATTTTTAAAAAGAAATATTAAAAATTTCAAGTTTAAAATTGTGACTGTTCAATAGCCCACGATGCAGTTTTTCTAACAGCTGTTGGAAAGACAGAAATATAATGAAAACTCACATCATTAAATACTAGGTATACAGTTAAAATACTGAAGAAATTCAGAAAATGTTTCTAGTAACTCCTCAACTAAATTCAAGAAAGCAATGTGAAGCTCAACAGATAACATCTACAATCTCTCTATAAACTCTCATTACTTCCATTTTACCAATGAAGAAAAGGAAACTCGGGTGAAATAACTTGCCCTAAATCACACAGCCAGTAAGTGGCAAAACCAATGTTTCTCAGTCCTGAGATATTTATTGTGTTCCAAAGGATTCTATTGAACTCTTGACTTGAATTTCTAAAGGTATCTTAAACTTAATATGAACAAATTAGAAATTCTGATCCTGCCATTCTCTGCCGATTGCTGAAACCTACTTCATACCTAGTGCTTAGTATCTTTGTAAGTGATAGAACCATCCAACAAGTACATCAAGCCAAAAACACAAAAGCACAAAAATGCTAAGACTCAGTCTTGATTCATGTCTCTCTCTCAACCTGCACATCCAATACGTTAGTGAGTATATCATTCCTTCCTCCAAATATTTTCTAAATCCAAACATTTTTTCCATCTCTACTGCTACAACATTAGTCTGGGCCACCAGTCATGTCTCTTCTATATTATTTCTTTTTTTTTGGAGACAGAGTCTCACTCCATCACCAGGCACCAGGCTGGAGTGCAATGGCGCGACCTCGGCTCACTGCAACCTCCGCCTCCCGGGTTCAAGCAATTCTCCAGCCTCAGCCTCCTCTCAAGCAGTCTCCCTGATTCACTCTTGTCTTCACACACACCTTGAAATATATTTAAAAATTAAAATTAAATCATTTTCTTCTCATACATAAAATGCTTGAGTGGCCTTCTGGATTACTCTCAATCCCATTACTGGTTATATACCCAAAGGATTGTAAATCATTCTATTATAAAGACACATGCACACATATGTTCATCGCGGCACTGTTTATGATAGCAAAGACCTGGAACCAACCCAAATGCCCATCGACAATAGACTGGACAAGGAAAATGTGGCGCATATACACCATGGAATACTATGCAGCCCTAAAAAATGATGAGTTCATGTCCTTTTTAGGGACATGGATGAATCTGGAAACCATCATTCTCAGCAAACTGACACAAGAACAGAAAATCAAACACCACATGTCCTCACTCATAGGTGGGTGTCGAACAATGAGAACACATGGACACAGGGAGGGGAGCATCACACACTGGGGTCTGTTGGGGGGGGCAAGGGAGGGACAGCAGGGGCTGGTGTTGGAAGGTCAGGGAGGGATAACATGGGGAGAAATGCCAGATGTAGGTGAGCGGGGGATGGAGGCAGCAAACCGCATTGCCATATGTGTACCTATGCAAAAATCCTGCATGATCTGCACATGTACCCCAGAACCTAAAGTACAATAAAAAAAAATGTCAATAAAAAATAAAATAAAATAAAAATCTATGAAGGGGTCACAAAGGTCCTCTAATAACTGGTTCTTATGAACTTCTCTGTCCTTATCTCCAACTGCTCTCCTCATTCACCGTGTTATGGAACATTGACCAACTTTTTTAGTTCCTTAAACATGCCAAGTTGTTCCTGCTTCATGGCCTTTCAACATGCTGGTACCTCTGCCAGGAAGTCTCTGAGGCAGATTTTTAGAAAGCTCCTTCATTACTGTTCTGAAGATGAGCTCAAACCCCACCTCAAGGATACATTCCCTGACCACCTACTTTAAGTTATTTCCTATCTGTACTCCATCACCTTTTGTGTGACATCATTTATATGTGTTTTCTTCAGTGCAGTTGTCACTATCGGTAATTATCTTTCTCATTTATTATTTTTTGGAAACAAAGACCAACCAAATGATAAAGGCTATTTATTCAAATCTTGCTGTAGCAATGAGGTTGGCCACCATCACTTGTGCTTTGGCAGAGACTCAAAAACAGGCAGAAGAGTGGGAAAGCTTCATAGTGGAAGAAAGGGGGATACTACAGGTATTCCCTGATTGTAGCTTGTTGGCATGAGAAAGCTGGAGGCAGGCTAATTAGAATAGAAGAAGGGGGCCCTATGTGATTGGTTATGAGTGCCTATTTGGCTGTCTCTGATTATTCCTAAGTTGGTGGCAGGAACAAAATAGGGAAACTGTTAGTTATTAGTCAAGTCCTGGCCTTTGGGGGCCAATTGTTCCAAAAGTTATTGTTTTGCTTTTTGATTATTACTAAAGATAGACATCTGACTTTCTACAAGTCTGACTTACACCCAGCCGGCTCCCTGGGCTGCTTATTGGAGTTAGTAATGTGAAGAATTGGTTTTCTAACCAAATGCCTCAGGTTGTGAGTCAAAGTTCTGTTTTCATATACGGTCTTGCCATTATTTGCTTACATATTCAGTCCCTCAGTTTGCTGGTCATAGATATCACCCAACTTGAATTTAAACTCCAAGAAAACACATTCCTTGTTAATCTTGTTCAATATGGGCTCTCCTGTGACTAAAACACTAGTGCATAGTAGGTGCTGGTACATGGTAGGTGTTCAATACATACTTTAGAAATTATGATTGAAAGATCTACTGAGTTACTAAGTTATTTGCAGATATATATGTATTGTCTCTTAAAGCTTTAAAAGTATTTGTTTTCATGAATGTTTCCAGTGAAGTACAAAGACTTCTAGTTGGTCCTCATGATTGACTGATTTTGTTGATGTACTGATCTGATATAGTTGAACCTCACTAATTCAGTGCCAGTGAAAGAATTTACTTTTAAAATGAACATTACATTCTATCACAAATTATTTATCAAGGCAGAATACGCACAGTATTAATGGCAACTCTTAACAATAAATGGGCACTTTGATACTGGCTAGGTCGAGGCTCTTTTGCCTGTGTTGTCAGTGGTTTTAGGAAAGTACAAACTAGTCATGATTGGCCCCCTTACAGTTTAACAGATGTAAAAGAGAAAGATAACAAATTGAATTTTCTAAATCCAGATAAGGAGCTGGTTATAGTAATATGTAGTTTTTTTTTAAAATTTTCCATGTAAAGGGAGTTTAGGCACAAAGGAAAAATGGGTATTAAATGCCAGTAATGAATCTCCCCAACTTTATTTCTAGAACTCCCAGAGAATTTAGATAGAGGTTCATTTACTTAACTTGTATTATTTAGATCAGTTTGCATAACTACAATCTCCACTAGACAGTGAGTTAAAGGGGAACTATGTGTAAGAACTGTGATCCTTCTTTTTTTATTTTATTTTTTAATTTTACTTTAGGTGCATACTATATCTGTCATTTTCTTATTTCCCCATAACCTATCATGGAGTAGGTATTTAGTCAATATTTCTAAGATCAAAGAATGAATATTGCTCGAATTTTGTGTGATATAGCAATTTCTAGGATAGCTCTATGAGGCTCCCCATGGTAGCTGTCAGGCTAAGCTGGTAAAACAAGAAAAAGACCCCAGAGAATGTCTTTCCAACCTATAGCTAACATCCTGTAGGACACAAAATACTTGCTGTACTTTTTTTTCAAATATGCTAAACATAGTTTTGCAGGTTCAGTAACAGGACTATACTTAGAAACCAGGGCTAAGATGATTACAATGATGATATTCTTTGGGAATGCTTTCTGGATTAAACCAAATTGTGCACTACCTTAACCTTGTGTGGAAATCTGTTTTTATTCTGAAACTTCTGGCTTTTTAAAACATCATCTTGGTGGGTGGAACTAAAGAAGAGTACACGCCTCCAAGGACCTTGGTTTAGATGTAAACTGGTAAAATATTTATGAGAGGCAATTTGTCAAAATATATTTAGAGCTCCAAATACATGTATATATCTTTACTTGGACATACAGCTTTCAGGACATTGTCCTAAGAACGTAGAGAAATCACAAATGGAATATACATGTAATGGGGTACTAGACAACAGTTCAGATTCTTATTTTGGGTAGGTAAGAATATCTTTATGCTGTAATATGAAATTTTAAAAATCTAAAGCATAGCATGTACACTATAATTCTGATTTCCAAATATACTAAGAATATTGACAGTTGAGACTTTACGATGTAGCCAAGGAGAGAGGAGTGGAAAAAAAAATAAGGTGAAATGGGCAAGAGGTAAAAGATAAAACTTCACGATGTAAGGAAATAGACAGCTAAGAGTCAGCTGTAGATTATGCCATTTTCCCCCCTTTCCAATGAATAATTCCAATCAGCAGCCAAGTAGGGGACAAAAGTAAGGGATTCAGCCAATGTATGCCCCTGGAAGTCTGTTAATATTGTGCTGCACCAGGACAGCAGCCGTATAGCAACCTGCTGTGTTCCCATGGACACAAAGCCATGCTGGCATTACAGATTAGGAATTCACATATCTATTGAGCTATTTTAAAGTGCTCATTTAGTTTATACTGCAGTGATTTATAAGACTGCCATTTTATAATAGCTGTCTATTTATTTCCAGGATACCCATGTATTAATGGGCACTAATGAATTGCAGAATGCTAGGCAGTGTAGAATATGGTTACACATGACCCTTCTCTTACAATCTTACATCCATCTAGTTACAAAATATACCCTAATTTCACCACTGAAACAAAGCTGGTAAGATATTGTAATAAGCTGACATAAATAATGGACTTTCTAGTTTAAAAATTGTATCAAATAGATTCCTTATGATAAAATGACATAATTATTGCACCAGAGGCCAATGCTCTCTCACTAAAACAAATTACTTTGCGGGGCATAATTCATTGACAATTATATAACAATAAATGCAGAAGTGTATAACAGTGTCTATAAAAGACATTTTACTGGCAATACGTATGTTGCAAAGTCTATTGGCTCAGGACAGATGCTCTGTAATAATTGAAATTTTTTAGTTTCTACAGTGAATATTTTCTGAGTTATCTGATATTAGATTTGAATTTTAAAAACACATAATTTATAGTTGATTCAGCTCAACTTACTGAGAGTACTTTTCTGAATTAAAAGAAAATGTTCTTACTACTTCTTAACTCTTATACTCCAAAATTTAACACAGTAGCTTGCAAGTAGTAATCAAGAGAGGGTTTTCAGATCATAATGATAGAAAACTCTTACTTCTGTAGAAGAGACAAAGCACTCCAAGGGTGGCAGGGTGGAGAGTTCATAAAGAAACTATGCACAAACTTTGTTGAGGAAAAATAAAATTGAGAGAAAGACAGCTCTTCTGGCAGAATGACCTCCTAGGACAGGCAGTAAAGGCATTTTCTACGGAAATCTGTAATTCATATATTTTGAGAAAATAATGGATATAGCAGCAGAATGCAGTGAGGTCAGAGGTAATTTAGGGGTCATCCTGAAAACTGACTGTACAGTAATGGTTGTGTATTCATAAGGAAAGGACAATAATTTATTCTCTACAAGACTGAATAAAGTGATATTAGGCAAGCACAATTTCTTTTAAAAAGCAGGCTAACTGGAAGGTGGACAGCCAAAAGGAAAAACAAAGACAGTTACAGGGAAGAGACTTCACCGTTTCCAGAGAGATTAGTGAATCCTAGGGACACTGTAAGGTCTCTTCACAACCATACCATTCCAATTAAAAAGTATGGTGCCCAGACTGAGACCCTAGGGAAACCTCGTCTCTACTAAAATTATGAAGAATTAGCTGGGCATGGAGGTGTGTGCCTGTGGTCCCAGCTACTTGGGAGGCTAGGATGGAAGGATGGTTTAAGCTTGGAGAAGTCAGGATGCAGAGAGCTGAGATCACGCTACTGCACTCCAGTCTGGACAACGGGAGTGAGATTCTGTCTTAAAATAATAATAATAACAATAATAATAGTAGTTAATAAAGTATGATTCTAGAGTAATTTCCTGTTAAGCACAAAATTACTATGCTTTATCAAGAGCAAATCAATTTGGACCAAATAGTCAAACTATGCATGAAAAAAGACATTGAGTAAGCAAGTATGATAGAAGTTCCTACCTAAAAGCCAAAAGCAAAATTGTTTTTATTCTTTTAATATAATTAGCTTATACTTATTTATACATAACCTATAACTCAAATACTCTGATACCTTCAAAAAATCACATTTTAAAGCAAGCCAATGATAATAATATCACCTCATATTTCATTTCACAATATATAGATTATAAAAGATATCCACATTGATTAATTTGTCTAATCTCCATATATAATATGCCCTTATGCCCTATATAATTTCTTCCTGAACCAACCTTTAGTTTGTACACATACATACAGAATGCATGTCATCTTAGCTGCACTTGAACCTGAACTGTGTTCTTCTTGCTTTCTGCAGTGGTGTTTCTCTGATACTACGAGGCAAGACGTCTGCACTCACACATGCACAATCAAAAGTATGAGAGTGTTAATATTTCATGGACAGACTTGCTACAATTTACAAATAAAAATACATGATGCCCAGCTAAATTTAAATTTTAGAAAACCATGAAAAAACATTTAGCATATGTATATCCCATCCAATATTTGTTGTTTAATTGTAAAAAATAATTGTTTATCTGAAATTCAAATTCAACTGTGTATCCTATATTTTAAATGCCAATCTTACCAGCAGGGTAACACTTGTCCAGTGTAGGGTTGAAACTGGTGGATGAATGCTTTCTTTTCTGCTTTTGGGTGAACAATTCAGAATTGTATTCTATACAACAATTCAGAGGTTCCTGGTGGGATGAAACTCCAGTTGGCCGTGGCCATAACCAGCTTACTATCACATACCTCTGCTAGTTTCCCCTCCTTTCCATTTAACTGTCCTTGGACTTTCATTACTGTATGCTAGGATTATCACATCCTAAAATAACCTAACTGCACAAAAGCCCTTCTCTCATAATCTTTTTTTGGGGTCAACTAAGGCTAAGTGAGCTACTGGCAAACTCTTTGAAGTTATAGTAATGTTACAGTTACAATAAACCACTTTATAAATGTGAAGACTGATTTCTATAGAGTTCAGATGCATTGCCTATTGTCACACAGCTCAGTAGAGGCACTTTCAACAAGAACACCATTCTTACATTTATTTCATGCTATATATTTTTAAGAAAACAAATTCGTTTAGTATTTCTGTGAAAATGATGTACTAATACCATTAGGATTAAAAAACACATTTTCTCACAAAAAATAATCTCTCCAAATCCCAATAAACAAATAATTAGCATCAACATTTACAAACATATTATTTCACACATATTCTGTACATCTACATCCAGACAGAAATATACAGAGACAAAATTATATACTCTATATATATATGTGTGTGTATACACAAAAATAAAATGCTATTAAATTTTGTGTATGTATGCATGCAATTTAATAGCATACTGTGTATGCTATATACACAATTTAATAGCATTTTATTTTATAACTAAAATTATAAGCACAAATTTACTGGAATTTAAGAAAAGGTAAATAAACTTTTGGAAATGTTTCACTTCAGATACCTGCTTCTTTACCACAAGAGATAGCATTTGTAAAAAATCCCTCAAAGAGTAATAAAATAGATTATAACAACATGAAGAAATAAGTCATTATTAGTTTTAATTAAATACATAATTTTTGTACAGTATTAATTGCTCATTGTGAAAGATTAGAGGTTTACTTTTTCACATTTTATCCTATCTTCCTGGCTCCCCACTTGCCAAATTTTATGAATTATGTCATTAATTTTACTTAGTGTCAAAGCTTCTAAATGTACATCCTGTTTCATGATTATAATTTCCACATTTTTCTTTACTATTAGTTCTATGTTGCAATGGATCTAAATCTAACTGACCCCATACTCCATCTTCTTCATTCTTAAGGTATTTATTTTAATTAATCTCTTAATTAGCTAAAGATTTCTTCATAAAACAGAGTTTGCTTGCTTATTTTAAAGAAGGGCTTCTGGATGCTGCACTATCTTAGTTTTGTTTTGTTTTGTTTTGTTTTGTTTTTCATTTTTGAGGCTGTTTACCTGATGTTTGAATGAAACGTTTTCCTGTATAATATTCTTGATTCTCACATGCTTGCCCTCAAAAATTTAGGAGTACATTTTCATGATCTTCAGGACTTGAGATTGATGCTGGAAAACATAGGAAACAACCAGATGTTTTCTCCTTACACATGATTTGCTTTTCTAGCCTGGATGCCTACAAAGTTATATTTTTATCTAATAAATTAAATAACTGAACTAGATTAAATATTCAAACATTTTGTATGAAAAGTTTCTGCAACACACTGTTTCAGTGTGTATATGTAAAATTTTACTGTTTCTGTGTTTGCTTATTGTACTTTTTCTTAAGAGAAGGTAAGTTCATGAGCGCAGGAACTTTAACCTCCTTGTCACTACTATAATTCCTCGGCCTCTACAGCAGAGCCAGACCTACTGTAGATAAGTAATATGTATTTGATAAATAAATGTTGTTGAATACAAGATTTTGTCATTTCAGAAAATTTTCCCTTAAATATATTTCTATGTAATTCGCATATATTGTCTCTACCCTCTGTAACTTTTGGCTCATTCTTTTAGCACTCTAATTATTTTTCCTTTTTATCTGCATTCACTGAGATTACCTGAAGCTTTTCCTATATAAAAGGAATATTATTCTTTTTTTGAATATATATTTTATTGCATTTTAGGTTTTGGGGTACATGTGAAGAACATCCAAGATTGTTTCATAGGTACATACATGGCAATGTGATTTGCTGCCTTCCTCCCCATCACCTATATCTGGCATTTCTCCCCATGCTATCTCTCCCCACCTCCCCACCCAGCGCTGTCCCCCCACTATTTCCCCCGAACAGACCCCAAGGTGTAGTGCTCCCCTCCCTGTGTCCATGTGTTCTCATTGTTCAACACCCAACTGTGAGTGAGAACATGCGGTGTTTGATTTTCTGTTCTTGTTTCAGTTTGCTGAGAATGATGGTTTCCAGGTTCATCCATGTCCCTACAAAGGATGTGAACTCATCGTTTTTTATGGCTGCATAGTATTCCATGGTGTATATGTGCCACATTTTCCCTGTCCAGTCTATCATCAATGGGCATTTGGGTTGGTTCCAGGTCTTTGCTATTGTAAACAGTGCTGCAGTGAACATTCGTGTGCATGTGTCCTTATAGTAGAACGATTTATAATCCTTTGGATATATACCCAGTAATGGGATTGCTGGGTCAAATGGAATTTCTACTTCCAGGTCCTTGAGGAATCGCCACACTGTCTTCCACAATGGTTGAACTAATTTACACTCCCACCAACAGTGTAAAAGTGTTCCTATTTATCCACAACTTCTCCAAAATCTGTTGTCTCCAGATTTTTTAATGATTGCCATTCTAACTGGCATGAGATGTTATCTCAATGTAGTTTTGATTTGCATTTCTCTAATGACCAGTGACGATGAGCATTTTTTCATGTTTGTTTTTCTTAACTATGTCTTTTCTGGTCTTCTAATATTTAAGCTTTCTTTTACAAGATACAGATTCTTATTTTTTCTAAACTGAAATGCTTATGAGAATTTTCCTTCAGTTTCTTACTTTGCTTAATTTAGTTTAAGACCTCTGTTTTTCACATTCTAGCTCCACTCTTTTATGTAAATTTATGATTAAAATATGATAATTGTACATATTTATGGATTACAACATAATTTTTTGATGCATGCAGGTATTGTGTAATTATCAAAACAGGGTAATTATCATATCCATCACCTTAAACATTTCATTTCTTTGTGATGCAAGCACACAAGAATCTCTATTCTAGCTATTTTGAAATATACATTATTATTAACTTTAGTCATATAGCTATGCAATAGAACGAAATAATTCATTCCTCCTATGTTACCGTAGCCTTGTACCTGTTGGCCAACCTCACCTCATCCACCCTCCTCCCTCTCTTCCTTATCCTCTGGTAACCACCATTCTACTCTCTACTCTTATGAGAACAATGTTTAGAACCTATATGTGAATGAGATAATGGAATATTTCTCTTTCTGTGCTTGGCCTAATTCACTTTTTGTAACATCCTCCATGTTCATTAATGCTGCTTAAAATAACAAGATTTCATTTAATTTTATGATTAAATAAAAGAGAACCTAACTTCAAAATATACTGCACAACTATAATAACCAAAGTAGCATGGTACTAGCATAAAAACAGATACATAGGCCAATAGAACATAATAGAAAGCCTCAAAATAAGCCTATGCATCTATAGTCAACTGATTTTTGACTAAGGTGCCAAGTACATACAATGGTGAATACACAGCCTCTTCAATAAATTGTGTTAGGACAACTGGATATCTACATGCAGAGGAATGAAAGTAGACTCTTATGTCATCTGGGCCCTTAACTCAAAATGGATTAAGGACCTAAATGTAAGACCTGAAACTACAAAACTATTAGAAAAAAAATCACAGGGGAAAAGCTCCATGACACTGGTCTAGGCAAAGATTTTTTAGGTTGTATATATATATGTTGTACAGACAGCATATATACATATATGCTCAGCAAACTGACACAAGAACAGAAATACATATATATTTATATATATATATATGTTGTGCAGACAGCATATATACATATATGCTCTCTCTGTCTTTCTTGATCTCTAAACAACCTACAGAATGGGAGAATACATTTGCATATGATACATCTGATAAAGAACTAATACCTGAAATCCCTAAGAAAATTCAAACCGCTCAATAGCAAATACACAAAAGCAGATATCCCAATTGGCTCAAGTCTTTTTATTTATTTGTTTCTCTTTTGCAGTGTGTGTGTGGGGGTATTGTGTCACCTAGTCTGTTGATATAGTTGCCCTGTGATTTCTTTTCACTTTTTTCATTCATATTGGTTCTGTCTAGAATTGGCATGCTCCTGGGTAGAATCTCAGGGCTTGTCATACCTTTTGATTTTTTTTGAAATTTAATATGAAGTACAGGATTAACTTTAAATAGTTGTAAAATATACTATAGTCTCATACTGAGTCTTTTTGATCTTTCAGTCATGCGTCCAATTAAGTTAGTACACAGTCTCAGAAGCTTTGTTTCTATCACTCAACTCTGTTTTTCATTTTCCCTATTTTGTGTCTTCTTCCTCAGCGGCTGTTTATACTACATGCTAGTAAAAGATAGGAGAAAATAAGGACACCTTCCCACTATATTTCTCTGAGGATTTTGTATTCGGGGAAGTTTTAGAATTTTGCTGACTCAGCAAAGCTGGGATGAAGAATGAGGGTTGAATTAGAAGGCATGCCCTTCAAACTGAATGTTGAATATTTGTTTCTTTATTTGGCAACCAGTTTTATAAATGTATGGATTAAAGTTGTAGCTACTCTTTGTTTAGTTGATACTGTTCTTCCTGAAGTATTTACAATTTCTATTTTTATTAGTTTTGTTTCTTAACTGGGGGGTAAGCTTCTATGATGTGGTATCATTTTGCCATTTTTACCTGGAAGTTCCCTACGCTACCTTTTCTAGAATAATTTCAAAATTCCCTTAAGTGTATCTTCTGAAAGCAGAAGACAATGTCTATTTATTTTCTAATTGAACTACTTAATTAAAAACTTTGGTCGATGTCACTGGACCCTGCAATACTTAAACAGAAAAGTCTCTTAAAATCTTAGCAACTATATCAAACAAAATTTATTCCAGGAAATCTTTTCCTTGAATAGAAATCCACTAGCAGCAATACCAACAATCATAGACTTAAATCAACTCAAGAAGTAGGGAAAAAAAACAATTAATTGGTACTAACCAGACATAAGTAGTTAAAATACATTTTTCTCCCCACAGGAAGTGGGTGTGGAGATGTCAATATTCCATTCTAAACTGCACCTTTTTTAGAGGCCATATTTATCATACTGGTAAAATCAAATTAATAGAAATTGAAAAGAAATACTTAATTCACAATACAAAAACAATCTAAATGTATTTAGAATAGTTAGATAAGCAAAAGTGGGTTATATTGTTTTCATGTTTATTTAATTTTGAACCATTTATTATTTTGTGTTAGATATCACAAGTCACTATTACACTTTTCAATTGTACAATATATCAAATAAAAAGCCACAGCCATGTCCACTTTTCACTGCTTTCTGAAAAATGACATTGAGTTACTTATACACACAAAAAATGAGGAAGTGTGTGAACTCCATCTTAAATTTTGTCATAATAAGATACTTTAGCTCTATCAGAAAATTTTCTCATGATATGCAAGAGCATATTTTCGTGTTTTCTGTATCACTGGATTCTGGACTGCTGTGCTCTCTGTCTAAGACTATATCTTCATTCAGAAACAAATCAATGTATTAGTCAATCATGTTCAGCAAATAAACAATACAGCATCAAGACATTTCAGAGTTGGCAGGGCCTTTGGAAATCAACCAACACCATTCATATGATTAAATATGAGAAAAGAGAAACAGAATGGGAAAACTCATTGTTCAATAGTTACACAGTATAAGAACTAGGATCAGAATTAGAGACTTTTCATGCCCAGACTTTGCACACTTTTCCCACTGCTTGACTTTCTCCTGGATTTGACTAGTTTTTTTATTGTTTTTTTTAGTTTAAATTATAGCATGTTTGACAGAATTTAATTAACTAAATTAATGATTTGACTTTGTGTGGACCAAGCATCATTGTTTAACAAATATTTTAATTCTACAAGCTATGTTTATACCACCCCCTTCACCCCCATTTTTTTTTTTTTTTTTTTGAGACTGTGTCTTGCTCTGTTACCCAGGCTGGAGTACAATGGCGCAATCTCAGTTCACTACAATCTCCATCTCCCGGATTCAAGCGATTCTCCTGCCTCAGCCTTCCCAGAAGCTGGGATTACAGGCAGGTGCCACCACAGCAGGCTAATTTTTGTGTCTTTAGTAGAGATGGGGTTTCACCATGTTGGCCAGCTGGTCTTGAACTCCTGACCTCATGATTCACCCACCTTGGACCTCCATTGTTCTTTTACTCTGTACTGTTCCCTCCCTACTGATTCTTATTCTTTTATGGGTAACAAAGGATTACTTTGAGCAGGTTTTATAACAGACCCAGTAATTTTTTTCCTGGTGACCACCTCCAGGGATTTTGCTTTATAATACATTCTAGGCATTAGATTTCTTCTTAGGCATGAAGACCATTCTCACACCAACCCTTAAAATGTACTGGGTATTATCTACTCTCTCAGTCAAAGGCAATAACCCAGCACTTACTCATTTGTTCATCCACCTGCCAGCAGACATCACTTATGTGGTTCCTCTGTACCATGCACAGTTCAGAACAGGGATTGGGCCTACTTTATCTTTCTCTGTTATGAGAGATTACAGGCCCAATCCCTGTTCTGAAAACATTTACTGTCTAGGTCTCCAACAACAAAAGAAATAACTTGTTTTGTAACAATAACAACAACAACAAATAAATGGAATCAGTATTCCATCTCTGAAAGCATTTCATATCTTAGTTTAGAAACAAACTGAACAATGGACACTTTATTTAGGATCACAAAATAAATAGAAAATGTCACTTAAAATATAATTGTTCTTTGACTGAAGAGCAATATTTTACACCATTGCCTCATTAAAACTGCTGTGGTTTATATAAATAAAAGACATTGGATGAATCACTGAGAACCAAAATTGGCATTATTTGTCTTTTAAAAAAACATAATTGTTTTCACAATTGTGTCTACTATATAGACATATTGATTTGTTCATTTCCCCTTGGGGGAAAAACAAGATACACCAATTACACCATCCCAGTCATTTTTCAGAATGAATACCTATAGTTTGGCAAATAACTTAAGGGGAATTGAAATGTCATCTAGATATTATTTCCCTCTTACCGAGATATTATCCAGTATATTATTTCTCACTGCCAGGAGGGTAAACATAAAGAATCACATTTGCAAATAGCATAGCTAATTTTAAGACACATCAATTTTCATGTGTGAAATGAGTGCAATAATTGTCTGAGTGTATGACAAAAATATGCATGAAAATTTAGACACATATTTGTGGTGTGGATTTAAGGAGTATGCTACAATAATGAGCAAAATCTTGTATATTCCCATTAACCGTTTGAGATATGTAGGAACTTCTCCCCAGCAAAGAAACCTAAGCAGTAAGACAGAGCTGAGATTTTATGTATTAACTCATAAACAAGTGTAAGACATTCACTTAGTTTCAGAATTTATTCCTAAACTGATGAAAAATATTAAAGCATAGACCTTTATATGCATATGCAAGCACAAACAGATGGCTGTGTCTGGGAGAGTAAAACATGTAGAAATGCTGTGATATGAGCATCAGTAGGGGATATGCAAACCAGAGTAGAAAAGGTTTGTAGGGGACAGACAGTTGGCTCCTAAAATCTGAATGGATGATCAAGTCAACAATGTAGTATCCTCTTTCTGTGTAGATCAAAAGGGCAGAATGGGTCAAAAAGATTTTGTTACAGAGATCAGAGCATAGTTTAACAGAAAGAAGAGTCAAAGAACTTTATTTCAATTACATTTGTTTATAAATGAAATAGGCTTCCTTGTAAATATATATCCCTCCTGTAACAGATGTGTTCCAGCAAAAATACTTAGGTTGGTTAATCAAAAGGTATTCTATATGATGTGATGATATTGATTAATGTTTTCTGCCTTTTAAAATTATTAATATAATTTATAATTACCCTCTCTAGAATTTTTGTTGTTGTTGTTGACTTAACTTCATTTGTAAGATGCATTGTATATTATGAATTTTAGGTTTCAAATCACAAATAAATCACAAAGCAGCTAAGCAAAAAAAAAAAAAAAAAAAAAATCGGGGGAACACTTTATATAAATGTGACCTTAGTTACTTCTCACTTTTCCAGATCAGGACCTTCTGATATGCACATTTCAAAACTTTCATCCCCAACTACAAGTGTAAATATAGTTTATAATTACCTTTCTTGTCACCTGAAAGAGAAACAGGAAAGAGGAACAACTATATTTTGCTGTATAGGGATTCACAGGAGTTTCATGGGAAGTAACAGCAGAACACAGTGAAGTCTCAAGCACTGGGGCTTGCTCTACATGATAGAAATGATCATTGTATGAGTCATAAATTTTTACAATCCTTGCATTTAATAGGCCATAGCAAATTGGAATTTCTTTATCCAAACTGGAAAATCAGAGGATAATCCAATTATTCCAGTTTGTGTTAGATGGTTCTTCCTGGTCTAATCAACAATGGCTGAAGGTTGGATTCCCATGATGCAAACTTGGTGGCAAAAGGCCCATCACCCTAGACCAAATGGCAACTCTAAGAGATGATGATCACTTGTTGGCTAGGAAGATACCCTGAAACTAGTTTACTATAAGTGTGCTCAAGTGAAGACTATATATTAGCAATGAAGGGATTATACAAATACAAGAAAAACATGTACATTTTTATTTTCAAATACCTTAAAACATGACTAAAACACCCCAAATATTTATTTTATATCTGTTGCCAAACATTCAAAGTTATTTGAAAACCATCAACAATGTTTAAGGAGGGTGATTGCTTAGCTGGGAAATACTTGAAATTTAAAGGTTGGAAGAACTTAGAAAGTATGTGAAGCAAAGTGGCAAGATTGATTCCTTTTGAAAACACACAGAGCTCTTCCGGGTATGTTACTGAGGTGTCACTCATCTTACTACTACATATTGTATTTTTCCTGTAATATAAAAGGAAAGAAGACTGTAATATGCTAATATCATTTTATAAGCATTTAAAATACTTTTAGAAATGGCAAATTAATAGTTATGTAATAATGGAAACAGAAGGTGGAGCAAGTAACAAGACTTTGTTTTCAACATATATCAGGAGTTTGGCATTTAAGTAGAAAGCTACTCTTCCCAGTTTAATATTTATTTCAATAACCAGACATTATTGCCATTTTTTTGCTGTTAGCGCTGAAACAACGGTGCCATTTAAGTTTCTTACACATCTTATTCCCCACAGTGACTAAATAATTTTGTATTTTCCAAAGTAAATCTAGCCCTCGAAGCCTAACAATGTAGAAGCTTGATGGAGATTGCAAAGACCACTTGCAAAATGTCAGAAATGTTTGGGATAGGCCTGAGGTCTAGTTTCTAAGATGCAAAGCCTGAGGTGGGTATTCTTATTTGAGTGACTTATTTACTGGGGAGAGGACTTCTCTGAGGGGAAGAGAAGAGAGGAAAACTACATGAGAAAGAGTGAAAGAAACTCAGAATAATGTGATTTCAGTTAGAGACTGGCTCTACTTCTTGTACCATAGAGAAGTTCTGGAGCACCAGATTCAACCAGAGTTAGTCCCACCTTGAGGAAAGGGAGGCAGCCTTTTTGTACTTTGTGTCAGTTAGTCCCTGCTGAAATCTATCTTCAGTCCTAGGGAAAGATGCTATGTAATTATTGAGGCATGATGACTCCAAGTTAGATGTGAGCAATACCATGGAGAAGGGTTCACCTGTGAGTTACCATCAGACAGTACCCAAAGCAGATAAAAAATGGGTTCACTGGGCTGGGCTTGGTGGCTCAAGCCTGTAATCCCAGCACTTTGGGAGGCCAAGGCAGGCCTCCCAATCCTGATCACTGGAGGTCAGGAGTTCCAGACCAGTCTGGTCAACATGATGAAACCCCATCTCTACTAAAAATACAAAATTAGTCAGGCATGGTGGCACGTGACTGTAATCCCAGCTGCTTAGGAGGCTGAGGCTGAGGCATGAGAATCCCTTGAGCACGGGAGGCAGAGGTCGGAGTGAGCTGAGATCGCACCACTGCACAACAGCCTGGGTGACAAGAGCAAAACTATCTCACAAAAAAAAAAAAAGAGAGAAAGAAAAGAAAAGAAAAAGAAAAAAAGCATTCACTGGACAGAAAACATGATCTGGATAAGATACCAACAGTGTTCACTACAGACAGTATCATTAGGATAGGTGACAAAAGCCACTAAATGGTGGAGGATTTTGAACAAAATGAGTCACTTAGAATCAGTCTCGAAATTCTTGTACATTTGTGGAAAACACAAATCATATCACAGGGAAAATACAAGGTGGATATATTGTTTTAGTTTTCTAGAGATGACATAACCAAGTGTCACACAAAAAAAGTTGTATCACAGTTCTGAAAGCTAGAAATCTAAAATTAAAATGTTGACAGAGTTAATTTGTTCCAAGAACTGTGAGAACAGTATCTATCTAAGGCATGACTCGTTGGGATGTAGACAGTGTCTTTATGCTTACATGGTATTCCCTCTTATACATGACTATCTCTTAACTTCCCACTTTTTAAAAGGATGACAGTTGTATTGGACAAGGGTGCACCATCCCGACCTCACTTTAACTTGATTACCTCTGTAAAGACCCCATCTCCAAATAAGATCTCATTCAGAGGCACTTGAGGGTAAGAATTCAATATATGAATTTTGGAAGGGCACAATTCGACCCATGACACCTTTGAAAATTATGACAGGGTATTCTCTAGGCAGAAAGTAGGTATTTCTTAAATAGAAAGTAACTCAATTTCAATTTCTGGAGGTATTTGAAATTAATCTAAAAATCTTTTACCAAAGTGACACCTAGCTTCCACTGACTCCATCCCACTCACTTGACTCATTCAACATACAGACATTTTGAAGATAATGTAGATGATGTAAACAAACTTTGCCATTACTCTGACAACATATTAATGAGCTCACCAGAGAGGTTTTTAAAATTAACTCCTTATCGATCAAGAGATACTTACATGCATCTGCAATATACTATCAGACATTAAACGTAAACAACCACTGCTGAATGAAAACTCCAATACAATTGCTTTCACTGTACTCTCAAATCAATCAACTTGCCTATAGAGAAAAATCTACCTAGTATGTTGTTGATAGATAAAATAATAGCATAAACAGAAATAGATTTATTATTTTGAAAAAGGAAAATGAACTAATATCTACTGAGTAGCACCAACTCTGTATGTTCGAGGCACTTGGTTAGATCCTTTGGATATCTCATCTCATGGAAACCTCACAGGAATTCTTTGAGGTAGATATCACACTCATATTTACTTTGCAGATGTGTAAACTGAATCTCAGAAAGGATAGATAACTTGTACAGACTTACAAGTAGGACAGCACAAATTTGAATCCAGGTATGTCTCATTCCAAAACCTTTGACTTTTCTACTAAATTCCTTTCCATTAATTATAGAGAGGTCTCCAAACTAGCACATCCAAACAATGGAGCTGAGAAGTTGGAAACTCAGGATATGGGGGCCAAAAATTATTAATTATTCATTAAGAATTTATTGAGAGCCTATTTCATGTCAAACAACGTTATAGGTGCTAAATGCTGAAAGCACTGTCTTAAAGGAGTTAGACGAGATCCTGCCCTCATGAAGCTTGCATTTGCAGCTAACTAGCTTAGCTGGATGGATGGATGGATGGATGGATGGATGGATGGATGGATGGATGACAGATAGATAGATAGAGTAAGCTCTAAGTCAATGCAAAAAGAAAATCTGGCTAGTGTTAAAGTTCAGAGTGCCAGATCAACTATGTTCACTGTTGCAACTGCACTTGGCACTTTGATCAAATAAGAATTTATCTCAAGGGTCTTTCCACAGATCATACCTTGTAATGTAATGAGCATCCTTACAATAGATGAAACAAGGAGTTTAAAAGGGCTGCTTTTTGGTTCCCCTTATACAAAATGAAATCCCCAAAGAGAAGCTTAGAAAAAACAGTTTGGTGCAGTTCTCAGACAAAATGAGCCAGGTAATTAATTATTTGCTTTTTAAATTTAATCACGGCACCTTTGTAGAAGGTTTTAAGTAATAGATGGGATATATATTCTCAAAACAATTCTACTAAATGACTGTTCCTCTCACCTAATTTTCTGGTGAATATTGGGCATGATAATTTTAAAATTATATTCTCTGACATGTGTTTTGAATGTAGTTCTTTGATAGCGCCAGTTGATTACCACAATTACTGTAACCAACAGTTGAGCACATAATTGAATTGACATCCTGTTAAGTTTAAAACTTTCTTAATAAATACCCATGCCTAAATAGATTTCCTCCACACTCGACTAAATATCTGCAGGAGAAAAAAGAGAGATAGCTATAATAATATTTGTTTATACAGTTCTCTTCAAAGTTGTATCCTACATGAAAACACTTTCTCAGCAACTCCAGGATGAGTATGGTCAGACACACCACAAAATGTGGGTTTCAAATTCCTCAAAACATTTATCTCTTGCATAACACATATGGAATAAATAAATATTCAAAACCTTAAAAAAATTAACTGTATGTTTAAACATGCTATGTGTGCCTTAGCAAGGAAAATGTAAATGTTAAGATAATCAGCTCCAGTTTAAAGTCTTCAAAATCAGAGTCTTTAAGACGTAGAGCCAAGAGTTCTTCTGGCTCAAGAGCTGATCCACATTTTATTATGATACTACTGATTTGTTTTTAAAACAAAATTCCAAGAGAATGAACATAAAAACACCATGTTAAAGCTTAAATGCTCATTCTTCTTGGGCATTTGGTGAGAAAATGTTACAGGGACTGTTTATTGAGCTCTTACTATATATCAAAACCTATTCCAAGTAGTTCATACTATTTGTTTCATTTCAATGTTACAACTCTGAACAATAGGTATTATTGTGGTGTTTTTTTCTGTTTTGTAAATAAGAAAATTGAACATCAGGTAGGTGAAATGACTTGTCAAGGTCAAGTAGTAAAAGGAAGAAACAGGATTCATATTCTGGTCTTTAAGCCTCTGCTTTCAATCACTACCATAAAGAGCCTTCTCCAGGGGTGAAAATTTCATATAAAGCCGTCATCTAAACAATTCACAGATTAAAAATAATGACTAAAAGTCTGAGGTATGGGAGAACATACACATTGAACAATAATTATAAAACCATAAAATATAGGGGCATTTAACTGAAGAAACATTATTAAAATTTTGTGCTCTAAACTAATTATTAATGCAGTATGTTCCTTTTAGCTGGTCACTAGAAACACAATTCAAACTGTTTATAGGCAATGTGCACACAAAACATTTTGAAGAATTTGCATTTCCTGAGAAAGATATTTTATACTCTCGAGATGCAGCCAATTTAACCTGAAACAAGATTATACAGCTTTTCTGGCACTTTTCCTCAAGGTTACTCACCCTTCCTAGTGAATGTGAATTCTATAGTTTGCAGAATACATATCCACACATATGCGTTTTAAGCTAAATCCATAATGTTCTTTTAAATAAGTTACCCATATCATTTGCATTTTTATTGATATAAAATATATCTAATAATCTCCAAATACCTACAGTACAATATAATAGTTAAGGGTATAAGGTGTGACGTTCTATTGCCTAGGACTGAATTCCATTTTTATCACTTATGAGCTCTAAGATCTTAGAAAAGCTACTTAACATCATTAAGCTTTAGTTTTCATATATGTAAAAAGAGGATATAAATAGCACTTCATGAGGTTATTTTGTAGATTAAAAGAGAAAATGCTTGTAAAGCATGTAGCACCGACATGCCCATTCATTTATTCAAAAAAGTATGCTGATAATAATGACCTATGCAAACAATGAATCAAGAACACAATTCTATTCATGATAGTACCTAAAAGAACACTTAGGAATAAATTTATACAAGAACGTAAAAAATCTGTACACTGGTAACTATAAAATATTAAGTAAAGAAATTAAAAAATGACACAAATAAATACATATTTTGTGTTCATGAATTGAAAGTATTAACATTGCTAAAACATTCATACTACCCAAAGCAACATATAGATTCAGTAATCTGTATCAAAATTTCAATGCCATTCTTCACAAAAATTGAAAAAAAAACAGCTAAAATTGTTAAAGAACCACAAAAGACCCCAAATAATCAAAGCATATTTCAAAGAAGAACAAAGTTGCAGTCATTATATTTCCTGATTTTAAATTATATTTCATAGTTATAGCAATAAAAACGTAGAGTATTGGCATAAAAACCGACACACAGACCATGAGTGCTCAGAAATAAACCAGAATATATACCATCAACTAACTGTTGACAAGGGCACTATGAAGACGTAATGGATAGAGAATAGTGTCTTCAATAAATGATGCTGAAACAGCTAAATTTCCACACACAAAAGAATGAATTTGGACCTTTTATTATAGAATAAAGAAAAGTAAACTTAGAATGGATTAAAAAACTTAATGGAAAATATGAAAGCATAAAACTCCTAGAGGAAAAACAGGGGAAAATCCCCTTGACATTGGCCTTGGCAATAATTGTTTGGATATCACACTAACACCTCAAGCTAATGAAACAAAAATAAATAAATAGGATTACATCAAATTTAAAAGCATCTGCACAACAAAAAATCAACAATATGCAAAGGCAGCCTAAAGATTGGGACAAAAATGTGCAAACTCCATGTTTGCTAATGGGTTAATGCCAAAATATATTTTAAAAACTCAACTCAATAGCAAAAATAAATAAATATATAATCCAATTAAAAACATGCAAAAGAATCTCTATAGTCCCTTCTTAACAGAAGATGCAAAATGGCCAACGGACATATGCAAAGGTGTTCAACATCACTAAACATCAGGGAAATGAAGGACTGCTTATCAAACTCACAATGAGACATCTCCTGACATCTGTTAGAATTGTTATTATCAAAAGACAAAAGATAATAAGTGTTGACCAAGATGTGGACAAAAGGAAATCATTGTCCACCGATTTTAGGAATGTAGAGATTGTTGCAACCATTGTGCAAAACTTTTTAGAGGGTCCTAAAGAAATTAAAAATAGGACAACCACATGACTAAAAGCCTATTTCTGGGTATATGCCCAAAGGAATTGAAATTACCACCTCATAAAGATATATGCACTACTTTGCTCACCGTAGCATTATTCACAATAGCTAAGCTGTGAAGTCAGTTGAAGTGTCTGTCAAAGGATGAATGGGTAAAGAAACTGTGGTATGTACTGTATCACAGTTTCTCTATCTTTTTAAGATAAAGTTTCTTTTACACTTTATATTTTTAAGACAATATACTGTACAGCCTTGAAAAGAAGAAAATCCTACCATGTGCAACAACATGGATGAAACTGAAGGCATTACACTTAATGAAATAAACCAGATAATAGAAGATAAAAAGGTGATTACCAGGGACGGGGCTAGCAGATGGGGAGAAAGAGGAGATGTAGGTTGAAGGATACAATGTGGTAGGTATATAGGATGAGCAAGTTTAGAAATTTAATATACAACATGAGAACTATAATAATATTTCTTTGGACTCTATTTTTGCTAAAAGACTAAATGTTAAGTGCTTTTGTCATACACACAAAATCAGAATAACTACATAAAATGATGTGTATGTTAATTTGCTTAACTACAACCATTTCATTATGAATAAATACATCAAGTTATGCTCATTAAATATATAAAATACACTAACTATTCAATGTGTACTAGACACTATATTAGGCATTTGGGGGGTATAACTGAACCAAGCAGTCAAAAATCCTTGCTTTAATGGCACTTACATTTTAGTGAGCAATAAATGTTAATTATCAACATAATTGTTGCCATCAATGTTATCTCCATCATCATGAATATCATCAATGAATATCCAAAAACTGTCTAGAGATCTTAGAGTCTCTGAAATTAATGATACTTCTCAAGGAAGTATTCTTGGTGGGTCATTAGGCTTAGTGGAACAATTCAGGTCATGGCCAATCAACCCTTTATTACACATTAGGCTCTTACTCTATCAAAGGGTATTATGCCAATTTGATTAACTCCAATAATGATATAATGGATCAATTCATGTGCAGTGATAATGTTGGGAAAGAAAATAGTCAAAAGGCGGCAGATTTACAGAACCCTAAGTCACAGCTGCAATTCCTGGGGCAGAGTGTCCCTCTGATCCCATCTTTCACTGCAGGAAGAAAACTAGGAAATAAAACATGAAAAGGTTCATTTCAAATTTTGACATGAATCCCCTGGAAGCACAACTTTCAGAGATGAGGTCCCTCCAGAGAGCAGATAAACAATCTCTTCTCTTTCCATTAAATGGAGAGAGGACCACCTCTGTTCATCAGTTAGAGTCCTGTTGGCAATATGTAGAGTTTGCAGATGTAAACACAAGTGATAAACACAGAAATCAGAGATAAAGTAATGCTATTAACAGCATCAAAATCAGTCATTTTTGTATTTGGGGAAAGCCCTTCTTTTCTCGTATCTGGACAATGAATCAAAGACCCCACAAGAAGAGGGTTCACATGATACTTTACAAGATAACCCAGGTCAAAAATAAAGAGAACAATAACCTTAACAAGAAAAGTGGACATAGATACAGTAAGAAAAAACATGATGTTACCCCAGGCAGGAGAGCTATATCCAGTTCCTACTGAAAAAGACTGTGTATCTAAGCAAGATGCTATATCTGCATGACACACATTCAACAACACTTTCTCTGTATGTATAACCCCAAATTTCCCAAAATGTGACATCTAGCTGCAAACTGAAATATGACTAAAAATTTGTCAGTCGGACGGAGCATGGAGACAGAGAAGTAAGACTGTTCCATGAAAAGGGACAGCATATGAGAAAGACTTGAGGAGGTATACTAGAGGAGCCTGTTCTTCAGACTGGCTGGAAAGCTAGGCAGAAGCTAGATAGCACTGTTGTTTATACACTGTGAAACCAAAGGCGCTCAAACCAGAGTGAAATTCATGGATATAACAAACTCTCTTGCCCATTCACTTAGCATTATTAGTCAATGATACTCGTTATAAATATAACCTATAACATATCAAATGTATAATTATATGTGTATAATATATAATTGAGAATATATAAAATAACATTTCATATATAATATGTATGTACATTATATATAAATAATATACACACATATATGTATACATATATACACATAAAATATATATACATATTATATATATGCATATATAATATATAATATATAATATACATACATATATAATATGTATGCATATATATGAATACATATTATATATGTGTACATATATCATATATGTATAATATGTATATTATATTATATATATCATATATGTACATATATTATATACATAATGTATACATATATTATATATGTAGATAATATATGTACATATATGTGTACATTATATGTATATGTGCACATATATATGCTATGTATGCATATATATTATACATGTATGATATATACACATATATGTGTACATATATGTATAATATATATAATATATACATATATATGTGTATAATTATACATACACACATATGTGTATATATACACACATATGTATATATACACATATATACACATATATGTACATATACACATATGTGTACATATATTATATAGTATAATATATGTATAATATATACACATATAATATGTGTATATAAGTATCATATATTATACTATATAATATATATACGTGTATATATATTATACATATATATGTATGCATATTATATGTGTATATATTATATCTATATATATATATTTTTTTTTTTTTTTTAGATGGAGTCTTGCTCTGTCACCCAGGCTGGAGTGCAATGGTGCCATCTTGGCTCACTGCAACCTCCTTCTCCAAGATTCAAGTGATTCTCCTGCCTCAGCCTCCAGAGTAGCTGGGATTACAGGCATGCACCACCACACCAAGTTAATTTTTATATTTTTAGTAGAAACGTGGTTTTGCCATATTGGCCAGGTTGGTCTTGAACTCCTAACCTCAGGTAACCCACCCACCTCAGCCTCCCAAAGTGTTGGGATTACATGCATGAGCCACTGTGCCCAGCCTAGGTTTTATATAATATATACCAACTAATTATAAAACAATTGTGTTAATTATCAGTAATTATTCCTTAAGCATTCATTGAACTCCTCCTCCTTGCCAAACACTGTTCTAGGTGCTAGATGGCTTTCTTGAACAGGCCAAGAAAGGTCCTTACCTTCCTAAAGTTTACATGTATGAAGAAGGTAGCAAACAATATGCAGGCCAAAAAATTCTTTAAAATTTAAAGTAATAAAAGTTTTATGGAGCAAATTATGCCTAGAAATATAATGGAGATTAATTGTAGGATGAGGGATCAAGAAATATGAGGGTTTAGATAGAGTGTTTAGTTTAGTTAGGCCTCTCTGTAGAGGTAGAATTCAAGATGAGACTTAAATGAGAAGGAAATGGCCAGAAGAGCATTTCCAGACATATAAACTGAGAGTTCAAGGCCATGTGGTTTCAACAAGCTTAATGTGGTCAAGGAACATAAAGAAAGGCAATGTGAATTGAATATTATGAGTGAAGAAGTGGGTGGTATGAGATGAAGTTGGACAGGTAAATACTGGCTAGACCATGCAAAGACTTGGAAGTCAGAGAATGAAGGTACATTTCTTTTTTAGATAAATACAAAGCCAATGTGATTTTTGCTCCTTCTCAAATTCCTTATAAAGAGGTTTAGGAAATTTCAAGGGATGCTTCTGATGTGTGCTTGTCAATTAATTATTTTGGTGACCATTTAGCATCTGCCATTTTCTCTGTTCTTTCCTGCTCCTGCTACTGCAGTTTCACCTGTAACTGAAGACTACCTTGAAGTTACAGCACTGATGACAGAGCACTTAGAAGTGATGTCTCATTTGCATTCCAGATGCAGACTGGTCTGGTTCTGACTCACACTGTTGCATGTGCTTTGTGCTCCAGAATCTGCAATATGCTATCTTTCAAAGTCACTTCAAAGGGAGATGGTGCCCCATCTCACCTGAATAGGTACTTCACTCTAGTATTTGGATATTACGCTCCAAAACAGCACAGATTTTTGTTCTTCACATCTGACATAAACTTGAATGGCATAGGTTGTTATTCTTTAATTAGTATCATTTTTCTCACATATTATAATGAGCCTCACCTTCCAGGGTTCAGATCTTTGAGAGTTAGAGGCTTGAAGACAATCTGCATGATAGACATTATGATGTTCTTAGAATCCTTCCCTTTTCCTTCCTTTCCTCTTCCAAACTGACACTGGACAAAGTTTGAACACCTCAGCTCTCCTTTTAGTGGAAAATTTCTTTTTCAAGAGGTTATTCAGTTTCTCAAGTAAATAGAAGAGCCTTGGTTGACCTGGCCCTATTGGTGCTCTAGACAAGCTAAAGCTCCCAAGCTGAAACCTTGAAGTCATTGATGAATTTGACAAGATACACCTCATTAAAATTATGTAGATAAAAATTTATTGAAATGTGCTGAGAAACAAAGAAAGATGGGGAAGAGAAGACAGAAACTCTAGTCAACTCTTTAAGAAGTTTTGCTTCAAAGAGGAGCTGAAAATAGAGTTCATGCTAAAGTGTGATAAATATTAATAATATCTTATATATGCAGAACTCAGGCTTGGAGGTGTCTTGCCAATTTAAGACAGTTGGTCAGCATATCTTATAATATGGGATTCAAATCCAAGTATTTCTGAATCTCAAATCTCCTATTAGTTCCACTATACCATGATGCAATATGTACCTAAAAAATTCACCCTGAAATATTGACGATAAACATACCAAAGCTGCTTTAACTCTACATGGTTATTTTCTCTTTCACAGTATTCCAGAAATTAACCCACATTTTCAATTGATCTCATTGCTATTCAAAGCACGGCATATCTGTTTGAGTTTCTGCTTTCACTTCCAAGGAGGGGAATGAAGAGTTAGTGTTTAATGGTCACAGAGTTTCAGTTTGGGAAGGTGAAAAAGTTCTGATGATGGATTGTGGTGATGATTGCACAATAATGCAAATATACTTAATATTACTATAATACTACTGAATCATATGCTTAACATGGTTAAGATAGTAAATTGTTATTTTTCCATAATTAAAAATAAAAAGGTTTTAAATATTTTAAAAAGCATGGCATATCTTTAAACACAGAGAAAGTAACTAATAAATTTGTTGAATTTGAAAGATCTGCATTGCATTCTGTTTGTTAATAAAATTCCAGAAAAAAACTTTTGGTTGATGCAAAAGAACTAGAAGACTGGCGTCTACATTTTTGCCTCTTGTATTTAATTCATACATCATACTAGGGCCTTTGGATCTATTTTTACTTTCTCAGTGGAAAACTACACATGATAAATGACCCTTAAGAGAGTCTTTTTCTGAGTCCCAACCATGATAGCAAACACAACTTGCCTCTTTTCAAACCCTCAGATTATTTTCATAGTTTCTTGATTATGTGGTTAAGTGCAGTCCACAACAAAAAATCAATACTGATGGTAAACACAGCATGTTCTATGTCCTTGAAGAGGTTATGTTCCTGGAACAAATGCCACACACACTAGACTGGAAGCATGGCTTAGACCTATACATAATGAATGCCCTAACTTTCCCTTTGAAGAATTGATTTATAATGAAGAAATTCTGAAAAACAATGATAGTTGAGACCTTAATATTTCTAATTGCCTCATTTTGCCTGAAAAATGAGTATAATTTGGCTTCCAATTTAAAAAGTTAAATACATAGAAACAGAGTAGAAGAGTATTTATCAGGGAAGGGAGGTAGGGGAAATGGGGAGATATTGGTCAAAAGGTACAACATTTCAGTTATGTAGGATACAGAAGACTAGAGATCTAATGTACACCATGATGGCTATAGTTAATAATATTGCATTAGAGTTTAGATTTTTGCTAATAGGCTTTGGAAGCTCTCACTCCAAAAAAAAAAAAATAGTAATTATGTGAGGAGAGAGATATGTTAATTTACTTGACTATAATACTCTTTCCACAATGCATATGTGTATCAAAACATCATGCTATACACCTTAAATACGTACAATTAAAAATGATAATGCCACATACAACAACTTGAATGAATCCCCAGATAATCATGATGCATGAAAAAAAGCCAATTCCAAAAGGTTATGTACTGTGTAATTGCATATATGGCAATATTGAAACGTCAAAATTGTAGAAATAGAGAATAGATCAGTGTATGCCCAGGGCTAGGGATGAAGGTTTTGCAAAAGGTAGATGTGGCTATAAAAAAACAACACAAGAGATCCTTATGGTAATGGAATTCTTCTATATCTTCACTGTATCAACATCAATATCCTAGTTGTGACATTACACTACAGTGTTGAAAGATACTGTACCATAGTTTTGAAAAATGTAGTTTTTAAAACATTGGGGGGAAATTGTGACAGGTAAACTGAATGTCTCTGTATTTTCTTAAAATTACATGTGATTTTATTATCTCTATTATCTTAAAATTTAAGGCTTTACTATATATGTACAGAGGTACATATAGGCGAAAATAAACAACTAACCATTCCTAAAACCGTAATGAAAATTTTCACTTTGTTCAAACCCATATATAAATGGAGAAAATTATTTACAACTGTGGCCTAGAATTTTCATTTACCTTTTTCTTGAAAATAAATATAACTAAATGTGAAATTTCCCTTGTTAGTGTCATGAAACAAAATGAGAATTACCAGATTTGAAACAATGCTACAAAGAGCAGATGGTCCAAGAGCTAAATGTATTATTGTTCTGTTTTTATTTCAGTAAAGATATGATTTAATTTCCAATAAAAATAGAGACATAATTAAGAAAGCTTTCTGAAACATGCTATATATAGGCAATAAAAATTAATGTACATTTCTATAAAACCATAAAAAAGTAAGAATTATCTATCTGGATTTTTTGTCATAACCAGACAGGTAAGTCCTTATAGATTAAATGTCATGTGTTTTACTGCTTTTCAAGTAATGTCAAAAGTCACCTCCCACATTATGAGCCAAAAAAAAATCAACACCCTAACACTTCTAACGGCAAATCAGATTGCCTTCAAGGAAGGGGGAACTGCTCAGATCTTCTTGGCAGCCCTTAAAAGCCAACACCCTCAAACCAGTTTCTGTCCAAGGAATAGCTTATATACTAGAAAAAGATCAAATTAGTTACTGAGGAATAACTGAGTTCATTTCCCCTCCAGGAACCCGCTCCTCTAGTCCTGGCAACCAAATTTATAACTATCCATTTACATACTGTATATCAGGCCAGCTTCAGTCAGGTCACCTAATCCCCTCTGCATTTATCCTAAAAAATGTGATAATGACTACATAATTTGTAGATGCCAATTTAAAATAACATAGGACCCTGGAAAGTTAACCACAAACCTGTTTCCTCATCATTTTTTCATTCTGTCCAGGTACCACAAAGCTGCAGTCTATCACACTGATACTTAATAAAAGCTGCAAATCGATCCCTTATGAAGATAAATCAAACAATAAATAACTAGTTTAAGTAGAAATCTGATTGGTGTCCTCTCTATAACCATTCATTCATTCATCAAATATATAGTGGGCACCTATAATGTAATGCAGGAAAATGTAGGTAAGGGAGTAGACCCTAGATGTAGAGAGAAATAAAATAAAATACAAGCTTCTCACACACAAAAGGTCACGTCTTTCGTGATTTCACTGATACAAAACTTCCAAAACTGGAGAAACCATAGAGACAGAAAGTAGATTAGTGGTTGTCAGGAGCTGGATGGAGAGGGAAGGAAATGACTGCTGAAGGGGTAAAGGTTTTTTTGTTTTTGTTTTTGTTTTTTTTTTACAGTAAGGAAAATGTTTTGAAACTAGAGGCAATGGTGACATAACACTGAAAATATGCTGAATGCTATTAAAGTGTCTATTTTAAAATGGTTAATCTTTACTATGTGAATTCTACCTCAAAACATGTGATTTAATTTAAAACCCAGACTTTTCAATTACGTAGGTGCAAGATCTTAGGCAACTTTCATAACCTCTCTGGACCATCAGCTTTCTCAGAGTATAGGATAACATCGTCTGCCCTATAAATAAATCTCTGTAGAGTCCTTGACATAGTATTTGGTACTCACTAAATGCTAGATGGGAATGAGAAAGAGATCAATGACATGCTGGGCACTGTGGGAAACAGAGAAGTCAGAAATAGGTCCTGTAAGTAGCTCATGGTCAAAATGGGGAAACAGAGAAGTTAGCGATAAATTTTAATGAACTCCAGCAAGTACTAAATGAAAGGACTGAATAAAACCTTGTGGGAATGAGAGGGAGTGAAGTTTTAATTCCATTTGTAGGAATCAAAGAGAACTTCATTGACAAAGTGAATTATAACAAAAATCATGAGAGATATTTAGATATTACCAGATGAAAAAATATTCCTGGAAAGAAAGAAGAGCAGGTGCAAAAAATCGGACTCACAATAGGTTTGTTTGCCTCCCATCTATAAACATTGCAGAAATAGTACACCTCAGACACAGGCATTAGCATTGAGAATTCTTAGGATCAATAAGCAATCTTCAGACGAGGAACTCTAAACTATCCAGGACAAGAAATTTACAGAAATCTTCTTTCGTTAGACCATGTAAAAGGAAAACTACTGAAGTAAGTGAATGTGTAATAAAATTGGACTTCTGGAAAGTTTTTGTTTCTCAACAATTGAAGGGAATAAACAAGGCACTGTCTAATAGAATCTTAAAGAAACCTTTTCAAAGCAGGGGAGATAGAAAAAAAACTAGCAAAATGGAATTACTTGTTGCCTTCTACTGTGTGATTTGGTGGTCTCAACCTTCTTCTTCAGATGCCAAGTAAACATATCCTTTACTTGTTTAAACTGAAGACAACAGGAATATGAATATTTGAATGATACTATTTTCAAATAGCAAAGAAGCGTTCTTCATAAGGTTGTCAAATCTAATTTTGTATGAGCTTTATATTCACTCTGTGTTTTAAAGTAGTAGAGTTATATCATAGAGTTGCCAAATAAAGGTGATTTTCAGAAGAGAAGAGTTTTCCTTTTGAATCTGGTACATAATAGGCAGATACTTAGATTCAAATGGCAGTCTTGTTTAGTGGAAAAGTCATAGTATTTGGAGAAAGAGCAAATGGAATGGAGTCCCTGAGTGACATTGAGTAAGTCAATTTCTCACTGGGCTCTTATAAAATCAACTGAGATAAAGCAGGCACAAGTATTTTCTACACTGAAGTATTAACTCATTTAGCATAAGTCTACATTCTCAATAGTGACTGGTGACTATATACTTCTAAATTAATGAGAATTCAGTAAGCAAACATCTCATCTTTTACATATGAACACATACCATGTCCAGAAGCACGTTCATTGGAGATTAAAGTGGTCCATGCTACTCCCAGTACAAAAGCTGAAAAGCCAAATATTTCTAATTCTCTAAAACTGTTGATGGAATTCCTGATGTAGAAGCTATTAGCTTGTAATGGATATGGAGGATAGGGAAATGAGAGCTGCTTGCTCAGTGAGAAAATGAGAGCTGGTGATTCAGTCATCCTTCCTGCAAGGTATGGATGTTCTCTCTCACATCCCACATCTTGTGTAATTGTGTTATTCTCATGAATTTATGGGCTATCAGTAGTGCTCAGAAGTATTGGTAGGTGCTATGAAGGTGAGAGATTAAATATGACATAGTTTTTACTTCCCAAAGAGGGAGCCCATTGCTGACAACCTGAGACCATGTTCTGAATTTGTTCAACAATTATGTTTAAGTACCTACTCTGTTCATTTCACAGTGTGCCTGGAGCACAATATACACATATGAAGACATTCTCTTTGTATAAACAATTGCTAAATTGAATGTGAGTGAAAAATGGCTGATAGAACTGAAAAAAAGTACTATATTAGCAGGAAGAGGACAGAGAGTTCTATATATAGCTATTGAGGATGACATTATGAAGAAAGAAGTGTTTGAGGTAGGCCTTGCTGGATTGTAAGGTTTAAACAGCAAAAGAGATGAGGAAGAGAGAACTCCATGGATATATGTTCCAGGGAGATTTATTCAGAATCACATATCTGCATCTGCCTTGGCCAGAGAAGTTTCTAGGTGCTCTGGTTATTAATTATCTCTATAAGCTAAAACCTAAATGTCAGATGAAAAAAGATTAAGTGAGCATATGAGATCAGCAAGCAAGTAATCAAGATGAGGATGTAGTTTGTGAAGATTTACATTTCCTCTGGGCATGGCTTTCTCTCCTAATGTTTCTGTTTCTCTACCTGCCCTCCAGGAAAATAATAAGAAAGGAGATCTGTCATTACATATGGTGAAGATAGGTGGGACAAAAGGACAAAAGAAAAGTCAGAGTTCTCGGGTTATAATTCTTTTGGTTTCTTTGTTCTGGTTTCCCAGAACAAGATAGGAAAGTGGTTAACTCCTTTTAGAATCTGAAGAAAGCTATCGGACTTCCACCTCCAGAAAAAAAAATGCAAATTTGTACCCAGACACTTTTCATACAGTTTTATGGGACTCAGGACTCCCTAAGGATCATATATACCACCTCTTGGCATCCATTGAACCTTGTTATAGATGACCAAAAACCAGCCAAAAAAAATCCTACCTAAAATCATTAACTTGCTTTATGTATTAGTCATTGGGTCCACCATGTTTGGAATTAGCTCTACTTCTGCCAAATGATTTGGCAGAAATTCCAGCATACAGAATGTCTTCTCCCACTTACAAAGATTGTTAATTATTTCCTCAGTCCTCAAACACCAATGTAATTAATAATATCTCAGATGAAAAATGAATTTGAAAAAATATATAACACATGTCATATGAAACCACAGGATTATACTAAAAATAATAATTAGCATGCCAGAAGTTACTTATCTGTTTCCAATGATATTAGATACATGTTGGGAATGAGCAAAAGCTGGTCAATATAGTTATTTCTAAGGCACATCTAAAATTATACTGTGGCCTCTTCAAGTCCAACATTTCTTAAATCACCACTCAATCCCAGCTGTTTCTGGAAGTGACTTCTTCCTTTTGTATGAGATGATAGGGGCCACGTTAAAGGCAAATAATGGGTCTTGTGCATCCTTGGATCATCTGTAGCACCATGGACTTGCATAAAAGGTGCTCAGTAACCTTATTTTGAATAAAAGAAAGATGCTCTCAGGATAAGGCTGTTTCTGAGATTTCCGAATCCAAGGCATCAGCATCACCTGAGAATTAGTTAGAACTGCACTATCTTGGGCCCACGCCTAGAAATGTTGCATCAAAAATTCTGGCAGCAGGATTCCACATTCCGTGTATTCTTGATGATTCTGAAAGCAAGCTAGTGTGTGAGAACCATTAATCTAGATAAATGATGTGATCAAGAGATTTTTTTTCTCCAAAATATTGAGACATTGCTAATCTACAATCTGAAATACCTTAAATTCCTCATGTTAAGGAAAAAATATTGGGTAATTAAAGGAACATTGTCAAGGGAATAAGACAGTCCTGAGTTTAAATACTGGCTCTGCCACTTTCTAGCTGTGCAACGTTGAGTCAAACCTTGTAACATCTCCGAGCCATACCTTTTTCACTTGTAAAATAAAGTCACTGTGCAAACTGATTTAAAGATCCCTACCAGCCCCATAATTCTGTGTTTCTCTGTAGGCAAGAATTTAATATGAATTTACTGAATGCCTAGCAAAACTCCGATAAATCTGGAGGATGATAAACAACAAAAGATAACTAGGAAAACATGTCACTTTTATATTAAGGAAAAAGATTAGATAGTGACATAAAAATGGGAACCTAATTGTGGCAAGGTCAACTCAGAATTGGAAAGCCTGCCCTTTCAATGGGACTGATTTTCAGAGATGTCCCAAAGATCAGTCTGTCTAGAATACATTCCTCCCCCTGAGCTATGTCACTGTCTCCAGATAAATTTCTCCAGCCATATTTGGGTAACAGAATTAGGTAGAAATTTAACATCTTGGGAGTTCCCTGTATATTCTAGGTATTGCACATAATGCTTTTCATGCATAATTATATTCTAAAAGCTCATAAATATCTAAAAGTCAACTATTAATAGTCTCTCCATTTTACAAATGAGGAAGCTTAGGCTCAGAAATTTTAAATAGCTTAGCTAAATTAACACATTCAAGACATGGAGCTGAGGTTCAGTGAAAGTTGTGGACTTTAAAAGTCCATTTTTTCTACTATATACAAGTGTCTCTCTAGAGAGATAATGTGATATGGTTTGGCTGACTGCCCACCTAAATCGTATTTTGAATTGTAGTTCTTATAATCCCCACCCATGTGTCATGAGAGGGACCCAGTGGAAGGTATTTGAATCATAGCGGGGGTTTCCCCCATGCTGTTCTTGTGATAGTGAATGCGTTCTCACACAATCTGATGGTTTAAAAGCATGTGGCTTTTTCCCTGCTTGCACACATTCTCTCTCCTGTCGATCTGTGAATAGGTGCCTTCTACCATGATTGTAAGTTTCCTGAGGCTTCCCCAGCCATACAGAACTGTGAGTCAATTTCCTTTATAAATTACACAGTCTCAGATATGTCCTTATAGCAGTGTGAGAATGGACTAATACATAAGATTTAGATAGATAAGATAAAGCCAGTTGTTCCATGAGTAGATGCTATATATAGACAAACAAGTCATTAATGCATGTGAGAGCAACACAGTAGGGATAAAAATAATGTCAGTAAAGTCCTCAGAGTTCTAACAGAATTCAAATTCAGAATGGATGATTATATACATCTTTTTAATATGAAAACTGAGTGGCAGCTAGAGGAATTATTTCATATCGATCTAAGATAATGGGAGAAAGAAATACTTTCATTTTGTATTTATGATCTTATTTCCACAAAAAACACTCAATTTTATAAAGGTTGCAATTAAACATTAACACTTCTATAGCATTGAGGTGTTCTACAAAACAAATAACTATTAAATATAGCTCACTTAGATTAAAAGATCCCGGAAAATATATGCATCAGGTTAAACCAATTTAAAACAACTTGGAAATTATAAAGTGGTCCACATAGGAATTAAGATTTTTACATTCTAAAAGGAATGTATACATTTTTGCTTATGAAAGACTCAGGGAATTATTTGGCTGCTGACTAACCTAATAAGCAAGTGGTTCTTCAAATAAGTTGATTACATATGAAGTAAGGTCCTGAAGTCTTACTTTATAAGCTTTTACACAGCTTAGCTTTTACTCCAATAAGCACTTTGGACCAAAAACCATGGAAAATCATTTTTTTAATAAAAGGCAGGAGGATCTGATTAAATCACTATTTAATTAACATATACAGTTCAGGCTTTCACTGACATATTGGGTCATCTTGGACCTGCCATAATTATTTTAAAACATTTATCTTAAACCTGCTCTAATAAATGTATATAGTTAGGCAAATCCCTGTTCTGCTTCTAATTGTCATTGTATCAATGGGCATATTCTATTAATTTGGCTAGTGACATCTATTTTGGAGAAACAGAATTTGTTTTTAAGTGTATTATCCTGCATTTCAGAAGACATTCAGTTCTGTTCTACTTGCAAGCCTGAAGCAGGAGTTCTTACCTCAACTGCACGCTGAAGTCATTTAGGTAACTTTTAAAATTTACTGACTTCCAAGATGCAACCCCTAGAGATTCTGATTCAATTGGTTTTCTGTGTATCCTAAGTGATGGTACTTTGAAACAGCTGCCCAGGTTATTCAAATATATTGTCATAGTTAAGTGCTATTGTTGAGAATGTGTTGTCATGTAAGAAGAAAACTCATCTCATGAATTTCACAAGAATTCCTTTAATTGGAAGGGGACTGAGAAAAGGAATATACCCACAAGTCTTCATAAAAACTTAACCTGTCTTTGTGACAAGAGGTTGCTTATTATAGAGAAGTGTTGGAATCAGCTTGTGTCCAACAAAAAGCAATTAAATAATTATATATAACTGTAAATGTAATGAAATTAAAATGTTTATAAGAAAAAACAATTATATTGTCTTTAATACAAAGAGTGTGTGTGTGTGTGTGTGTGTGTGTGTGTATGGACATTATAGGAAAGCACAGAAAATTAAATGCCATTATCCTCAACAATCTAATGCAGGAACAGCAAACCAAACACTGGATGTTCTCACTCATAAGTGGGAGCTGAACAATGGGAACACATGGACACAGAAGGGGAACACCACATGCTGTGGCCTGTCAGGGGGTATAGGGGGAGGGAGAGCATTAGGAAGAATAGCTAATGCATACTGGGGTTAATACTTAGGTGATGGGTTGATAAGTGTAGCAAACCACCATGACACGCATTTACCTATCTAACAAACCTGCATATCCTGCATATGTACCCTGGAACATAAAATTAAAATAGAAAATTCAAAAAAATGAAAAATAAAAAGGAATTCATCTAAAATAATACCTAGCAACAGTCTGTGTTAATAATCTGGTAACTTTTCATCCCAACCTCCTCTTCCTGTCCTCCACTGTTCCTTATTATTATTATACACACATCCAAACATATTTATGTACGTGAGTGTGTATATATATATATATATATGCACACATATATACATACACACATATAGTTTCAAAAATAAATAACTAAATATTATTCCATAGTATCACCGATTCTATTTATACTTTTATAGCCATTTTAATTAAACTAACTGTTACTTTATGGTATCATGTTTATATCTTACTCATCATTAAGAAGAAAGTTTAAAAACTTATAGTATATACATTTTTCAGCAAAGTTCTTCAATTCTTTCCATAGGGGTACTGTGTAAGTCCACTTATCTGTTTGCCTTCCTTTACGTTTCTCACCCTTCTCCTGCTCAGCTCTGTATAGCACATGGCACAGGGAAGGGGAATCAGGGGAATGCAGAGAAGCCTAATCCATGAAAACTGCATTTTCCAGCTCCCTTGTCAATGGGCTTCCAGGTAGTTATAGTTAATTGGAGATATCAGAGGAATGTGGAGAGTAGAAAAAGGAGAGTAGGCAGAACATTTTTCCCTCTCTCTGTCCACTTCAGAGGGTCTCCGGCAGTAATACTGCTCCTGTGTTGTTTCCAGCTCCTGCATGACTTCTACCTTTATTACTCTAGTTCCCATCAATGGTCTAGGCTGTGCCAACAGCATCTCTGCCCTGTGGCCCATTGTCTAACTGTCCTATTTGTCTTTTCAGCTATTCCACTACTTTTAGAACTAATTTTCTGGCTCTGTTTACTTGAATCTTTTCCTGACTGATACAAACACATTATTAGAAGAATATTTGCTGGGACAAAGGAGATGCTCATGTTAAAATAAAGCTTATATTACACGATACAGAACTGTTAGTGGAGCCAGCATGTAAAATTTTATGAGACAACATGTTTTGCCAGACCCTGCATTTCTGGGATTTATCATTCTCTTGTAATCTCTGTCAGTTTCAAAGGTACATGTTTCTTTATTTTGCAGGTCTTTGATTTTCCTTTTCCCTATATGTTTATCAGCCATATATAGCTATTCTTTATGAATTGCTTGTTCTTCTTCTTTTCCTGTGTTAATCTTTTTTTTCCTGTTTTCTAAGTCTGAATATACCAAAAGTTCAGGGTCCCTGTTTGTTTGATTTACAAATTCATACTCAGCACTTATCTCTGTGCCTGACAAAAAAAATGAATATTCATTATTATTAATTAAATAAATGAAAAAATGCATATAGATGTTCTATTCTGTTCCATTCTCTATGACAACAAGCCTGCTCTATAATGTATTTTATTATCTAGTACAAAAAATCTTCCTCTCATTATTGTTTTATTTGCCCTCAATATTTTCTTGAATATTTTCATTCTTTAGCAATAACATTCATGAGAAATTTCATTAAGTTATTTTCTTCCCTCTGAAAACATTATTCCCATTGGTAATCTGATTGAGATAGTGTTAAATTTCTAAAATAAATTGGTAGAGAATCGACATCTTTAGAATAATTGATCTTTATATCTGTCTTGGTTAATCCATGTTTGTGCCACCCCTACCCCTATAGTCTAGCCATTCCTACCCTGCTTTCTGTCAGGAGACTCTATAGTCTAGGCTTCCTTACCCTCTGACTTCTGGTTAGTTTCAGCCAAGGGTAAAACTGACAAAAAACGTGGGATGGTAAAAGATGTTTTCTCGTGGCTCCTCTTGCATCAGTCCCATGTTTCTGGAAGTGGCTAAATTTCCCCTGCTTCCTGACCACATCCCTTCTTCCTCAACTCCATCTCTTACCAGACTCTCATAAAGCTGCTCTTGTCCCCTTCCCTTTCAGAGCTTGAGGTGGTAATGGCTTCATACTTTTGTTAGTCTCTATGTATCTCAACATTCATTATTGCTTCCCTTAACCTTGTGCACCACTCTCAGTAGTCCTTTGATTAAAATATGTTTGAAATCCCAGCTGACTCTGTCTTTGATTTTTACTGGCCCTCTGACTCACAGTAGTCCAGTTCATTTATTTAAGCTTTGTAAAGTTATATGCTGTTTAAATAAAAGATGGCATACTTTATCTTAAATCAAATTTTATGTATTTTTTATTTTTGTCTTCATTAGTGGAACACTTTTGTATTTTCTAGCTAGTTGTATTTAATACATAGTCATACATAGATGTAATTTTCATGATAAATTTTTAAATATAATACAAAGCCAGAATAAAAAACAATTACAAACTTTGTAAACACATATAAAATAAAATCCCAAGAAAAAAAATACCACCACCATTTTTAAAGGTAGGGTTTAATACTTGGGTTTTGTGTGATTTTAAAATAGTAATATCCATTGTTTAAAAATTTGATTATTGAAGACAGATGTAACTAAAATTGAAAAACATGCAGGGCAGATAACAACCTATATGTGGAAAATGTTTAAGTTGGAACTTCTACTTACCTAACCCCACCCAACCACTAAAGTCTTGAATAGCAGAGAAAATAGCTATTGAAATAAGCTAAATAGAGCTGACAAAATTATTCAGGATGGCAAGTGAGATTTTTTACGCTGAGATCCCGACTCACAGCAGGATATTGCTCACACTGCCAGTGGTCAGCAACATGATTGAAACTATTTTAAATGGTTATTTTGGGAATGTGATTACATGTTTTACTAATCAATGCCATGAAGGGTTAATAATAAGGTAGCTAAAGTGATATACAGTTTTAACTAATTGCTTTTCAGGTCAATACATATGCAATGTGTTGAAATTTTACTATTTTAAATATTTATAATGTTATGTTTTCAACCACAACTTATAACTGATTCTGCAATAACTGATTCATAGAATCAGTATAGAGTGGAAATAATGCAGGACGTCAAATATCACTTAGCTGACCCAATGAATCTGAAAATATAATATCCGCTATGTAAACCTCAGAGAAGAAGTGTGACAGTACAAGAATGCAGCATGTGTACCACAGCTTTCTAAAATGCTGTGCAAATGTTAGCTGTGATGAATGCAAATGAATTTTCAAAACAAAATCCATTTGTGTGTTGTTAGTTGCTTACATTGTGAGTGCTTATATTATGAATCATAAGGAGATGATGTTTGGTTATCTACACTGAAACCAAAAATTATTTCAATAGGCTAAGTAAATGGTATGCCTGCCATATCATCAGTAGAAGTACATCTTATGACAATCAGAGCAACTTTGTAGAATGTCGCTAATGACTGTTCAAACTATATGTAAGATACAGAAAATTCACCTACATTTTCTCATACATAATAACTGTGTTACTAACTTGCTTTTAAAATATCTATATATGAACAAGTATAATGTCTTCTTGGTTGCATTAGCAAAATAAAGAAAATGCTCAAATACAATAGGCATAGATGCCTCAGGGACCCTAGACCTAGGGTAAACCTGGCTGAAACTAAATCTTAAATTGCCTAAATCAGCCACCATTTGACATAATGGCAATTGTCAAGGGGAACTGATGACAGGATATTTTCTGCCTCTGTAATGCCGATATTTTCCAGGCTTACCTAAAGTTAAAAAATAATTCTAGAAGACATGTCTACATTTAGTATCTTTTTTTATTTTACATTTTGGATTTCTCCCTTAGACTACACACAGCTTGACAAGTTACACTGTGTTCCTCTCAAATGGACAATCAATAGTTGCTGATATGGTTTGGCTGTGTCCCCACCCAAATCTCATCTTCAGTTACAGTTGTCATAATCCCCACATAACATAGGGGGGACCTGGTGGGAGGTAATTGAATCATGGGGGCAATTTCCCCCATGCTATTCTTGTGAGAGTAAGTTCTCACAAGATCTGATGGTTTTATACGGGGCTTCCCCATTTGTTTGATTTTCATTCTTCTCCTTGCTGCTGCCATGTGAAAAAGGATGAGGTTGCTTCCCCTTCCACCACGATTGCAAATTTCCTGAGGCCTCCCTATTCCTGCAGAACTGTAAGTAAATTAAACCTCTTTCCTCTATAAATTACCCAGTCTTGGGTATTTCTTCATAGCAGCATGAGAATAGATTAATACAGTAAATTGGTACTGCAGAGAGTGGGGTGCCATTGAAAATTTACCTAAAAATGTGGAAGTTACTTTAGAACTGGATAACAGGCAGAGGTTGAAATAATTTGGAGCACTCAGAAGAAGACAGAAAAATGTGGGAAAGTTTGGAACTTCCTAGAGACTTGTTGAATGGTTTTTACCAAAATGCTGATAGTTATATGGAAAATAAAGTCCAGGCTGAGCTGGTCTCAGATGGGGATGGGGAACTTGTTGGGAACTGATGACATTTTGCCCCTGCCTCAGAGATATGTGGAACTTTGAACTTTAGAGAAATGATTTAGGGTATTTGGCAGAGAAAATTTCTAAGTGGCAAAGCGTTCAAGAGAAAGCAGAGCATCAAAGTTTGAAAAATTTGCAGCCTGACAACCTGATAGAAAAGAAAACCCCATTTTCTGAGGAAAATTTTAAGCCAGTTTCAGAAATTTGCATAAGTAACAAGGAGCCGAATGTTAATCACCAAAAATGGGGAAATGTCTCAAGGGCCTGTCAGAGACCTTTACAGCAGCTCCTCTCAACACAAGCCCAGAGCCCTAGGAGGGAATATTGCTTTTGTGAACCTGGCCCAGGACCCCCTGCAATGTGCAGCCTTGAGACATAGAGCCCTGCATCCCAATTGCTTCAGCTCCACCTGTGGCTAAAAGTGGCCAAGGTGCAGCTTGAGCATTGCTTCAAAGAGTGTAAGGCCCAAGCCTTGTCGGCTTCCACTTGGTGTTGGTCCTGCAGGTATGCAGAACATGAAAATTGAGGTTTGGGAACCTCCACCTAGATTTCAGAGGATGTATGGAAATGCCTGTATGCCCAAGCAGAAGTTTGCTGCAGGAGCGGGACTCTTATGGAGAACCTCTGCTAGGGCAGTGCATAAGGGAAATGTGGGATTGTACCAGCCACACAGAGTCCTCACTGGCGCACTGCCTGGTGGAACTGTGAGAAGGCCACCTTTGTCCAGACCCTGGAATGATATATCCACGAATAGTTTGCAATGTGCACCTGGAAAAGCCACAGGCACTCAACGCCAGCCTTTGGAAACAGCCAGAAGGAGGGCTATATCCTGCATAGCCACATGAGTGGAGCTGCCCAAGGCATTGGAACCCCACCTCTTGCATTATATAACCTGGGTGTGAGACATGAAGTCAAAGGAGATTATTTTGAAGCTTTAAGGTTTAATGACTGCCCAATTGAATTCAGACTTGCATGGAGGCTGTGGCCCCTTTTTGGCCACATTCCTCTACTTGGAGCTGGTATATTTACCCAATGCCTTTACCCCCATTGTGTGTAGGAAGTAACTAACTTGCTTTTGATTTTGCAGGCTCATAGGTGGAAGAGACTTGACTTCTCTCAGATAAGACCTTGGGCTTGGACTTTTGTGTTAATGCTGCAATAAGTTAAGACTTCAGGAAATTGTTGGAAGGGCATGATTGTGTTTTGAAATGTAAGGACATGAGATTTGGGAGGGGCTGGGGTGGAATGATATGGTTTGTCTGTGTCTCTACTCAATTCTTATCTTGAATTGTAGTTCCCATAATCCCCATATGTAGAGAGAGGGACCCAGTGGGGGGTAAATGAATAATGGGGGGCAGTTGCCCCATGCTATTCTCATGATAGTGAGTAATTTCTTATGAGATCCAGTGGATTTATAAAGGGCTTGCCCCTTTGCTCAGTTCTCATTCTTCTTCTCCTAGCTGCCACCATTTAAAGAACAAAGTGTTTGCTTCCTTTTCACCCTGATTGTAAGTTTCCTGGGGCCTCCCTAGCCCTGTGGAACTACGAGTAAATTAAACCTATTTTCTTTAAAAATTACCCAGTCTCTGGTATTTTTTCATAGCAGTGTGAGAATGGACTAAAACAGTTTTCAACCTTTCACCAAGCATAAGCCAACAACATCTATTTTCGTGAGGCTCAGATCAAAATGCCTGGCTTAAGTGCCCTTATTTCAAACTCAACTACTTGCTTTTGAAAATGCACAGTATCCATCATGTGGCATGTTGACTGAGGTGAGTAATACAATCTTGCCAGAGAAATTGGGAAGATTCTGTTTTGAGCACAGTCAAGAGCTCGGAAAAAGCATCTAAGTCTCACCATTTCATATTTGTGACTTACGATTTGAGATTTTTCACAGTATAACACAGATAAGTATATGCCTGCATATAGGGCACATATAATTCTGGCCAAAAGCATCTTTTGATTTGTCATAGGATTGCAATCATTTTTTGTGCAGCTGACAAACTCTTTTCAAAAAGAAACAGCATCTTTTAATTGAGTTTGCAGTGGAAGGATTCAAATTTCTTTTGTCATCTAAATCATTCTGTTTAGTTAGAACCTTTATTGCCACTTCAGAACATCTGGTCCAATTAAAGGATAACTTTGTTGCCTTCATTTGAATGGAAGAGGAAGGTTAATTTTAAGAGGACTCATAGGCAGATATCTGATCTGTGATAAATTAGAGATAGCTTCATCCTCTAAAGATGGCCTTGATAACTGATAGGAATCTGTATGGATTAAGATCCAACCTCAGAGCTTAGATAAGCATGTAACCACAAGTAGAATTACATATACCACCAGGATAAGAGAACACAATCAAGCAAAACCATGATGCATTTTTATACAAGTTGATATTAGAGTAAATAGAGACCATGTTGGAATGTTTCTTGGGAACACACACTCTCAAGGAAGGCCAGAAGCAACTACCATATCATCAAAAGAAAAGTCAAAAAAATGAAGAGGAAGACAGGAATATGCAGAGAATATAAGGGAAGCAGTGATACTCTTTTTCTCTCACATAGAAGGCTATGAGATGTAAACAGCTTACATCATAATGTGCCACAATACCCAGCACAAAGTAGAAGAAAGACCCTTCGAGACATATACTTTCTTGTAAATCCTGGAAGAATGATGAGTAAATTTGACAGCTGAGGAACTTGGGTAAATGACTCAAGGCACTGACTGTTTGAGCTAAATTACTGAACAGGATATTGACTGGGTATCGACTGCCTATATCTGAAATATTAGTGTCATGAAGCAGGTATTGCAAGTTCTTTCTGAATAGTAAGATTTGTTTTATTTACTTCCTGTTAAATAAGTATATATTCGAATAAGCTTGTGCAAAGCATGTCAGTAAAAACAACAGCAATTATTCCTGTATTACAGTTCAGGTATTTCAGTTGTGATTACTGAGGAAGAAATACATGCTAGAAAAGATAATATTCCATGAAAACCAATTGCAGGAGAAAATATGAAAGATTGCATTAACTTTAGTGTTATGTATATGTGTGTTGACAACTCACCATGAAGTCATGACAAAGATGTTGTGAAGATAATAAATGTAACCAGTACAAACAGTATTATTTCTATTTCTCTATTAAATAAATAGTAATCCTTCACAATCATGCCTAATATTTATTTAGCAACTTCAAGCTTGAAAGTAACACTAAATATAATCTCCTGTAGTTCTCTCAAAAATTCCCGATTTATGCTCTGGGGAAATTATTATTCCTATTTTAGAGATAAGAAAACTGAGACTAACAGAATTTAAGAATATTATTTAAGGTCACCCAGTTAGTGACCTTAGCAAGAACAAATACTTTGTCCTTGGCCAAGGACAATGGCCTTGATCTATGCAGTGGTCTTGATATTTGCTCATCAGCCACACATAAAAGTGGCATAGGTAAGAGACAACTGTTCCTGTTTCTACAAAACACCTCCCATTAATTTACAGGGGAAGATTATTGGATAGGCAGCTTCATGTTTATTGCAAACCATTGAGCATGTTGGGTACGTTGTTGACTTGATAAAAACATGCGGTTTGAAAAAAACATGAAGAGTGCTATTTTTGTTGTACACTTACACATTAAAACAAACAATAACAGAATCACTTTGGGATACTGTTTCTTATGTGTAGGACAATATTTACTGCTAGAAACCCAACACAAACTAAATTTTGTGTATACAGCCTATCTCCAAAATTCTTCCAATATTTAAAATACTAATCTCAGTTATGTGTTTCCACTGATTACTTTGGGACTTCTTCATACATCTGAAATATAAACTTCCTGCAAGGTCTCTTTTTCATTTTACTTTTTGTATCCAAGGAGATAGAATTATGAACACGGTTATTTAAAACCAAATAAAATTTGGGATGAATTGGCTGACTTCTACATAGCCACAAGTCTGTTATTGTTATTATTGCTGTTGTTGTGCCCATATGTGTGTGTGTGTGTGTGTGTGTGAGAGAGAGAGAGAGAGAGATAGAGAGAGAGAGACAGAGAGAGACAGAGAGAGACAGAGAGAGAGAGAGAGGGAGAGAGAGAGAGAGAGAGAGAGAAGTATGGGAATTACACCATCCATTTAACTCTAATAGTGGTGCTTTATTTTTCAGCTCTATAGGTAAAGCTAAAATGAACTCATCAAAAGCCTTTAGATGGCATTCTATGAGGAGAGATCTAAGCAGACACTGAGTGAGTAACAGTTAGGAGATTGAAGATGGATTACTTCATTTTGAGACAAAATAGATCATACCCTCAAACAACATATAGCCTCAGAGTTCATGTGACCACACAAGAGAGATTGGTGCTCTCAAAATTATCAACAGCTTTAATTGATGTAAATCTATTTCAAACAGTGGGTCAGCAACCTGTTTAATCTTAAAGGACCTAAGCAATACATAAGATGGCCTATAATAGCCAGTGTGCAGCCTAGAAGAAATGTAGAAAACCAACAGAAAAGAAAGGGTGAGAAAACCATTAAGGATGAGGGAAGAAGACAGAACCAAGAGAAAATGTTACTGAAAGGAAAAGTACAGAAGAAAGAGGGCTGATATGGTTTGGCCTGTGTCCCAACCAAAATCTCATCTTCATTTGTAGCTCCCACAATTCTCATATGTTGTGGGAGGGATACAGTAGAGATAATTGAATTATGGGGGCAATTTCCGCCATACTTTTCTTGTAGATAAGGTCATGAGATTGATGGTTTCACATGGGGAAACCTCTTTTACTTGGCTCTCTTTCTCTCTTTGCCTGCTGCCATGTAACACATGGCTTTGCTCCTCCTTGTCTTTCTCCCCAGCCATGTGTAACTGTATGTCAATTAAACCTCTTTCCTTTATAAATTGCCCAGTCTAGGGTATGTCTTTATTAGCAGGGTGAGAATAAACTAAGATAGTAAATTGGCACCAGTAGAGTGGGGTACTGCTGGAAAGACACACAAATATGTGGAAGCAACTTTGGAACTGGGGAACAGTCAGAGGTTGGAAAATTTGTAGGTCTCAGAAGTAGAAAGGAAAATGTGGGAAAGTTTGGAACTTCCTAGAAACTTGTTGTATGGCTTTCACCAAAATGCTGATAGTGATATGGACCATGAAGTCCAAGCTTACGTGGTCTCAAGTGCAGATGAGAAACTTGTTGGGAACTGGAGCAAAGTTCACTCTTATTACACTTTATCAAAGAGACTGGCAGCATTTTGCCACTGCCCTAGAGATTTGTGGAACTTTAAACTTGAGATAGATGATTTAGAGTATCTGGTGGTAGGAATCTCTAAGCAGCAAAGCATTCAAGAGGAAAGACAGCATAAAAGCTTGGAAAATTTGCAGCCTGATGTTGCAATAGAAAAAAAAACATTTTCTGGGGAGAAATTCAAGCCAGCTGCAGAAATTTGCATAAGTAACAAGGAGACAAATGTTAATTAACAAGCCAATTGGAAAATGCCTCCAGGGCATGTCAGAGAACTTCACAGCAGCCCCTCCCATAACAGGCCTAGAAGATTAGGGGGATAAAATGATTTTCTGGCCTGTAGGTGCATTTTTGCCATTGTGTGTAGCCTAGGGACTTGATGACCAGAAAAAATGATTTCCTGGCTCATAGGTGCATTTCTGGCCTGTTGTTTGCAGCCTGGGGACTTGATGACCTGTATCCCAGCCACTCTAGCCATGGCTAAAAGGGGCCAAGGTACAGCTTGTGTTATGGCTTCAGAGGATGCAAGTCCCAGTCCTTGGCAGCTTCCACATGGTGTTAAGCCTGTTGGTGCACAGAAGTCAAGAATAGAGACTTGGGAACCTCTCCCTAGATTTCAGAAGATGTATGGAAACACCTGGATATCCAAGGAGAAGTTTCCTGCAGGGGTGGTGCCCTCTGCTATGACAGTGTGTAAAGGAAATATGGGAGGAGCCAGGTAAGGGATGATATGGTTTGGCTGTGTTCCCACCCAAATCTTATCTTGAATTGCAGTTCCCATAATTCCCATGTGTCGTGAGAAGAACCTAGTGGCAAATAATTGAATCACGGGAGTGGTTTCCCCGATACTGTTCTCATAGTAGTGAATAAGTCTCATGACATCTGATAGTTTTATAAGAGAAAACTCCTTTCACTTGGCTCATTCTTTCTTTGCCTTCTGCCATGTTACATGTGGCTTTCTGCCTCCTTGCTTTCCACCATGACTGTGAGGCCTTCCCAGCCCTGTGAAACTGTGAGTCAATTAAACCTCTCTCCTTTATAAATTATCCAATCTTGGGTATGTCTTTATTAGCAATGTGAGAACAGACTAAGGGACATATTTATTCTAAACTATCCTCACATGTCAACCTCTTTCAAGCCTTTCATGAATGCCACCTTCTCAATCAAGCCTTTCAAGACCCCTTTATTTTAAATTGCAATATTTGCCCTCTCCCCATATTTGGCATTTCATGTTGCTCTTATCCTGCTTATTGCTTTTCTGTTTTTCAATAGCACTTATTGCTTTTTAACATATTGTATATTTTACTCATTCTTTACGTTTATTTTTTGGGGTAGGTCTACCTTCCCTAGAATGAGGGCAAGGTTTTCAGCCTGTTTTTGTTTAATTATATACCCCAAGGGTGTAGCACATTTCATGGTATGTAGTAGCTACTCAACACATGCTTGTTTAATGAATAAATCATTGTAAAACATTAATATATCCCCTATCTCTAAATCAGAATAAAGATAATCCGTTTTAAACACATACCATATACGTTCTTATGTACGTGCTCTGACATAGCTATAGTAGAAAAGTAATGAACATGAAGTAGGTATGAACTTTAACCTACATCTAGTATCCCTGAGAAATTACTAGCTTTAAATGCAGATTGAAACAGTTGTGTTGCACTGGAGAATACAATACCATGAGCAGTATTATTGTCAGGAACATAATTGTCTTAAATGGTGCACAAAACTCTTCATAAAATATTACCTTTTCTTAATTTGCACAGAAGTTACATTCCTAAAAATTTCAGCTTATACTAAATTCATGAAAAAATTCTTATTATTCTTTTGTAAACTGGAGGTAACCTCTAGATTCAGATAATTAAGGATAAATTATCCACAAAAATAACTCAAAATGGATCACAGTCCTAAATGTAAAATACAAAACTATAAACTACCAAGAAGGTAAAATTGGAGAGACTCTAAATGACCTTGGGTATGGCAATGACATTTTGGATTCCAAGGCCATAATTCATGAAAGAAATAATTGATAAACTGGACTTTATTAAAATTAAGAATTTCTTCTCTGATAAGGAAAATGTCAAGAGAATAAGAAGAAAAGCCACAGATTAGTAGAAAATATTTTCAAAAGACATATTTGATAAAGGACTGTTATCTAAAATATACAAGAACTCCTAACACTCAATGAGGAAACTAACAATCCAATTAAAAAAATGAACCAAACACCTTAACAAACATCTCACTAAATAAGATATACAGATGGCTAAAAAACATATGAAAAGATGATCAACATCACACGTCCTTAGGGAAATACAAATTAAAACTAGATTACCACAACACCCCTATTATATTGGCCAAAATCCAAAACACTGATAACAACAAATGCTGACAAGGATGTGGAGCAACAGGAGCTCTCATTCATTACCAGTGGAAGTGCAAATTGGTACAGCCACTTTTGGAGACACTTCGATGGTTTCTTATAATATTAAATATACTTTTACCATACAATACAGCAATCATGTTGCTACGTAGTATTTACCCAAAAAAGTTGAAAAGTAATTTCTACACAAAAACATGTACATAAATGTTTTTAGTAGCTTGCTTTATAATCACCAAAACTTGGAAGCAATCAAGATGTCCTTCAGTAAGTAAACAAATGGATAAACTAAAGTACATCCAGACAATGGAATCTTATTCAATACTAAAAGAAATAAGCTATTAATACCTGAAAAGTTATAGAGAAAATGTCAATGCATATTACTACATGAAAGAAGCAAATCTAAAAAAGGACACATACTGTATGATTCCAAATTTATGACATTCTGGAAAAGGCAAAGTTATAGAGCCAATAAAATGATCAGTGACTGACAGGGGTGAGAAGGGAGCTAGGAATGAATAGGTAAGGAACAGAAGGTTTTTAGGGTAGTAAAACTACTCTGATACTATAATGATGGATACATGGCATTATGCATTTGTCCAAACCCAGAGAATGTGAAACACTAGAAGTGAACTCTAATGCAAACGATGGACTTTGAGTAATAAGGATGTATGTATGTCAATGTAGATTTATCAATTGTAACAAATGTACCACTTTGGTGGAGATGCTGATAGCAGAGGAGGCTCCCATGTTTGGGAGCAGGTAATATATGAGAAATAGGTGTACTTTCCTCTCCATTTTGCTGTGAACCTAAAACTCATCTAAAGTCTTTAACAAAAGGAAATTATGAATGTCTAGTAAGATATTTTAAGTCAATACTTTCTTGTAGCTCCTGTCCAGTAAGACTAGTACTACCTCCAATACCATTGAAAAAACAAACAAAAATAATTCCTACACATGTTAAAGTATCCCCTAAGAGACACTATACCCTCCCATTGAGAACCATTAACCTAAACTGTTGCCAGCAGAGTTTGCTCACAGATCCTGCAAATAGTTCTTGGCACATTAGCAGAGGATATACAGAGATGAACATTTTGACAGTCTGACCTACCTTCAAAGCAGCATGGTGTTGACCATGATTTCATAACAGTCACTGCTTAAAACGATGTAATAAGTTAAGCAAATGCTTGATGAATTTAATCAGTATACACAAGCAATCACAAGAATTTTTATATTTTTGTACACTTTCAAACTATTTTTATTTATCTAAATTAACTAGAAAATTACCTCACATTATGACCTCACTTTATAAATAATTTTGGCTACTAAAAATCTGAGCCATAATTATTAGTACCTGGAAAAGAGTAATTTTTCTTAAACAATGATTATTTAGCAAGCCTGATATATTACATACTATTTAAGAAAAGCAAAAGAAGAATATACATACATGCATATATATATGATCATGGGTAGAAATTCACACAATGCTTTCTTTTGTACACAGTTTAAGAGTTATGGGCTTTGAACATTAGCATTGCAAATACATATATATAGTTTTCAATTTAGTTATAAGGAGAGCTACTTTGTCTAATGCCTTTGGCAATCAAGCAATACATCATTGGAAACAAAGGCACATGCTGTTTTGGAATTAGTACCCACTCATCTCTACCCTTTCCTCCTGTCCCTGAAAAAAATTTCAAATTTGATTGACATTATTGTTACCTAATGCTGATCAGCTTCCTTCCTATTGTTGAGTTTTAAACTGCAGATTTCAGTGACACATGACATTGAGACATGAGCGATAAATCTGCAGTTATGAACAGCTTGATTTTATGGAAATATGTCAAACTGAGTATTTTAAAATGATCACTTTCACATTAGCTTGTCACAGCTTACTTTTTTTTTTCATTTTCAGTGCTGACAAATATAAATTTAAATAAATAAAATATCCCATGTGATAGTTAATGTATTTCTATAAATACTGTAACTTCTACAGACAAGTTAAACTAAGCATACCAGTCACTTTAGAGTCAAAGGAAGAGTTATACATTTTCTGTATACATTTTTTCTTTTTCTATTAGTTTTGGGCCATGGGCTCTGGACACTGAACTAATATCAGATGACTGGGTCCTAGCTCCTCTAACGTCCCTTAGTTTCCTAATCTACAAAACAGAGTTGCCACTAGATGATCTCCAAGGTGTTCTATCTATTAGACTTTGAAATGTCTCTTAAGTGAGCAATTTCAGAAGTCAAAACATTTCAGGAAGGCACTCTTTATCTCAGAATACTATTATTTGCAAAGACAAAAATAATCTTTGTAGATATTAATGAATATTCCTTTGGACTAAAGAATGCATGAATTGCGATAAGGGTTTGTTTTTGTTTTTGTTTTTTTTACTGAGATGAGAATATATTTATATTCTGTGCATCTATCTTCCTTATTCACCTACCTCCTTGATAATTTCTCTTTGCCTTACTCCCCAGCAGCTGTTTCAACTTCAGTACTAAATCTCTTTTGCTTTTAGGTCACGATTGATCTTGCTTCTGCTTCTACTTCAACTTTTTTATTTTATTATTTTTTGGCAGTTTTAAAAATGTGTTTGCTTACCCAACTGTAAGGGCAGAACACTTGGAGAGTCACTGCATTTGGAGATTTCCAATTTTCTACTTTAGTACTTAGCCAGGGCTTAAATCACACTCTAGATTGACCTCCTTAGGGATCGGTTGATAGCAATATCTATGTGTTTTCTATAAATGGAGAGATAATGATCACAGGTTATAAAGACTACTTACATGATGAAAGACAATGAACTTGAGCATATAGATGCCTTTATTCTCTTTTCCTTTTAATCTATCTTCCTTGCAAGCTGGGGACAACAGCCTAACTAAAACATTGTTTCTCAAAATATAGTCTTTAGCAATATCAATATGACCTGGAATCTTCTTAAAAATGCAGAATTGTAAGCTCCATCTCAGTTCCACTGAATTAAAATAAGCAAGTTAACAATCTCTCAGGTGATTTGCATGCACATTAACATTTAATAAGCTTTGGTTTAAAACAAGTGTCTGTTATATCACTGTCCTGCCTAAAGCTTTTCAATAACAAGCTGCTATTAAGGAAATCCAAATTCTTAAGGCAACTACCTCTCCAATTCACTTCTTACAACTACAAGACAATACCTTTCATTAAGTAAGGGCATAATGTTTAACTTTCTCATTTTTTCATATCACAGGCTAAGCACATGCCTGGCATGAGGAAAGCTCAGCAAAAAACTTACTGGACCTAGCTAAATACCAAGGGGACATCTGTAAAGTATTTTCCCAAGTCTACTTTGATTAAACCTCTTGACATAAACTTTCTACTGCTTGTTCAATTGGCACCCAGTGGGTCAGGCATGTGGTTCTTTTTACTTACTTTCTTTTTGAAAATCAACAAATGGTATATTATGTCTTACCTAGAGGTTAAATTAATAGAATATTGTTGCAACTGTTATAAATTAATATTCCCATGTTTATCCCTCAAATAACATTAAAACACACTAAGGTGTCATGGAGAGCATCAAGTTTTACTCATGAATAAGGATAATAGAAGATTTCTTGCTTATTTAAATAAGAACTCAACATTTTATCAGCTTTTTAAATCATGCAATTTTTTTGGTATGCTGGAATACATTTTTGCATAAAACTTTCTTGGCAAGTTTCAATTCCAATTTTACTCCATCAAGGATAAACTTCATTAAATGGTGATATATCATATTGAAAGCACTTTCTACTATTGCAAGTATATATCCTTACCCTTTGCCATATGACTTGCAGTTTCCACTATGTCAGGAGTGCATTTTCGTGTCCCAGTGCCGTCAAACTCAGTCATGAGACTCTTTTTGTCCAACGAAATATGTGCCTCTTCAGATGCTTTAACAGCATCTCGAGTTTCTGCCAACTGTCTTGCTTTGCCCTTTGGCTAGAGAATGGCATATCCCAGGTGCTATCTTCTCCTTGCAGCCTGGATCCAGGAATGAAGAGACATGGGAAATCATTAGTTAACTTGACCCATAACCAAAGTGCAAAGAGAAGAAGAAATAATCCCTGTTTTTTAAGTCCTTGAATTTTAGAGTCATTGATTCCATACAAAAAAATTAGAAAAAGCCAACGAATGCAACTTACTTTGTATTTGCCATCCAATTTTATTAAGTATTTGGTATTTCTGATTGCAGTACACATCACACCGTGATTTATCTATAGGCACATCTCCTAATATGCACACCTTTCCTTTTGCATGTGGACAGGATCTGTCCCTTGCTCCTAAGCAAGCAGATCCTTCCACATTTGAGTCCTCAGGTAAGACTACAGCCCACCTGATACCTTGATTGCAACCTGTGAGATCCTGAGAAGGAGAGCTAGCTAGGCCAGAACTAAACTTTTGATCTGACCTAAACTTTAGATATCTTATGTGATATCATAAATGAATGTTTTTAAGTCACTAATTTTGTGGTAATCTTTAACACAGCCATTACATGAATGCACTGATGATAAAAGTAGCATTTGCTAAGAATTAAGTAAAACTTACATAATAAAATAGAAATTCATTTGTCCATTATAAAGAAATTTTTCTTTAACATTTTTGTATATTTTCTCTACACCTTTTCTACTCTTAACCTATATTTATATTAGTACTTCTTTCTATCTTAAGAGATACATTTGAATGTTTGCATTCTGTTTTTTCTTTTCTATGATCATCACAGAATAAGCTTTCTATCCCTAGGAGGTGAGTTCCTTGAGAACAGAATGTTTCTTATGCTGATCTAGCTCCAGAAACTTGAATAGTGCCTGATACATTAAGTAGCATCTAAATACATATTTGTTTAGTTAGTTGATGAATGATGTTTTATACCTTTAATAATTCTTCATGAACTTTCTTTTAATTATTATATAAAATTACAAAAATTGAGAGAATATAAACTACTCAACATTCTTCTGTCTTGGATTTGAAATTGATACTAACATATATTTTAAATAATTGTATTATGTATACTTTATCCCAAGCCAAACATGTCTTTCTCTCCTCTCCCTGTTGTCTGACTAATATTGCATAACAGGAGCATGGGCCATGTCTGGCCAGAAAGAGGCAATCACAATGCTGAGACAGCATCCTCCCCCCTCCACTGCTGAGATAAGAATATTATAGACAGCACCAGTTAGGAAAGATTCTGAGAGCAACGGCCACATAGCAAGTAAGTAGAGCAATGCAGGTTGTCATTTTTCATCTAGACTATTTCAAAAGTCTCATAATGTGTGTCTCGCCTCTTCAATCTAGTCTTCAACTTATTGCTGCATTAATTTTTGTATTATACAAACAGAATTATGCCTATCCTCTTCCAAAGTCCAATAATACCTTCCCATTTGCCTATAAAATAATTTCTAAATTCCTGTAATGACACACGGAACCCTCTCCAGTGTCACATTATCTAAACTATCAACATTATTTTTTTCTAAATTCTTTCATACGTATTTATGACTCCCCAGTTCACCACCTCTGAATGCACAATATGTTAATGAATTCTTGTACTCTTTTATATACTGTTGTATATATAATTGTTTCTTTTTCTGAACTGTTTTTATTATCATTCTGTAGTTGTTACAATAACTAGTATCTTTCAAAGCTAAGCTGTAATGCCACACAGTAAGTGACATTTTCTCCGAACTTCTTAATCAAAATGAAGAATTACTTCTTCTGTAATTCCATCCTTTCTTGTGTTACATAATATATTACTAGTTTTTCCACCAGATAGATTGCTCCTTGAAGGCAGACACTCAATTAAACAAAAGAGAAAACCCCATGTTTCCTGTAGCTTACATTTAAGGGAAAGAAGAACACGGACAATTAAACAAATAGCTATGTGATATATTCTCAGAAGATAAACTAAATGAAGATAAAGGGATAATGAATAACTGGTATATGTTTGTGCATGCATGTCTGTACACATTCATGTGCAATTTTTATAGTGTCATCAAGGTGGCCATCACCAATAAGGTGACATTTGAGCAGAAATGAAGGGAAGAAATGGGGATAGCCATGTGGATGCCTGGAGAAATAACATTCTTGCTTCCGAGGAGAGAGGGAAGTTGTCTGATTTGTGTTTCTAAAGGATTATTCTAACTGCTTTGTCCAGAATAAACTATAGAAGGTCACGTGCAGAAGCAGGGAGATGAGTTAGAGAACCTTTACAAAAATCTGGGAAAGAGGTGATGGTGACCCAGACTGGGGTGGTAGTGGTGAAAATTATGAGAAGTAGTCATGTTCTGAATATATCTTAAAAGTAGAGATACTCAGATATAAGTACCCCACTAGAAATGGGAGCTCCAAGACTATGGGGACATTTGTCTTTTTCAGTACCACTTTATTCTCAGTGCATATAACAGTGCCCAAGCACTTAGTATGTACTCAATAAATATATATTAAATGAATGTTGAATAAAGAACTGATGCGATATGCTAATAAATTAAATATGAATTGTATATGAACATAAGGAGTCAAATACAACTCCAGTTTTTTTATTATAGCAAGCAGAAGAACAGAGTTGACACTTGGGTAGAAAAGAGATTAACGGCTTTGCTTGCCTGAGGTAGTGGGGTGGAAATTGGAATTTCTGCCTTATACATGTTAAATTTCTACTAGAAATTTAAACGTAATTCTCAATTAAACATTTATGCATATGAATTGCAATTTCAGGGGAGAGGCCTGTACTGAAGATATATAACAGAGAATTTTCAGCAGCATATAGATGGCATTTAAAGTAATAGAATTGATTAGATCATGTAGCTAGCCATTGAGTGTAGATAAAGATGGAAAGAAACCTGAGAATGAACCATGAACACTCCCATATTAAGAGGTTGGGGAGAAGAGGATTCAGCAAAGGAAATTACAGGAGCAGCCAGTGAGGTGAGAAGTGGATTATTTGAATGGGTCCTGAGAGCCACGTGAAGTCCAACAAGGAAAACCAAAAAAGAGATGAAGATTGAGAATTGCCATTGTATTTGTGACAAACAGGCCTTTGGGGTCTTAATCAGAGCAGATTTTCTAGGGTGGTGTTGGTAAAATCTTATTGAAAAGAAGCCAATAAAAAATTGGAGTAGAAGTTAGTAAATATATACAATTGAAGGAGTTTTGTAGTAAACAGGAAGAAGAAAATGGGGATAAATATACCACAACTTACTTTATAGGCTTACTGAGAGGCCCCAGTGATAAAATACATTTGATATGTTCCTCTCCCTGTATCTATGTGTTCTCATTGTTAAACACTCACTTATGAGTGAGAACATGCAGTGTTTGGTTTTCTGTTCTTGTGTCAGTTTGCTGAGAATGGTGGTTTCCAGTTTCATCTATGTCCTGCAAAGGACATGAACTCATCCATTTTTATGGTTGCATAGTATTCCATGGTGTATATGTGCCACATTTTCTTTATCCAGTCTATCATTGAATAGAACAGCCAAGTTCTTCATCTTTTACTCAAAAAAATAATTCCAATATGTATGTATGTACGTATGTATGTGTGTGTGTGTGTATATATATGACATGTTTTGTAAAATGTCACGTATTAATTGACAAGATCTCATTTTATTTTTTAATTATATAAAGCATTATTTTCTCAAAAATTAATGTACATGGATATTAAATGGTCTAGTACTAATTTGACACCATACTTATTTCCAAGTTAGCTGACAGTAGGGTCAGTTTGGTCCTCTACTTGTCAAACTATTATAGTTTGTTGTGTAAATATCTGCCTCCTCCACCAGACTGAGTGCTCCTTAAGGGTGGCAGCTGCTTGATTCCCATTGCCTAGTACAAGACCAGGTACCAGGTAAATTTGCAAGCACTGTTTGTTGAAGATATGATTGAATGATGTAATGAATATTAATATGAATATAAATGTTTAAAAGAATGAAGACGAGGTAGGCACTTTCATATCTTACCAAAGGTATAAAGCAATTTTGTTTTCTGTGCTGGCAGGAGACGGCTGTTGGCATATTAGACAGCCTGCCAATACAACTAGGATATACTTGCAGTTTCTGTTTGTAATAATCTCAAATTCTCATGCAATCAATACTGCCACCCCAAATCAATGAATACTGCCACAACAAAAATTATTCTGCCCTTTCCTTGTACAACACAAGGTGAGTGCAAATAACCTTTAAGGAAATATGCTATTACATCAAGAAATAATGTCAAACCTCCCCAGAACATTTCATAGTTGCTACTGCTATTACCACCTGCCTCTCTCTTTAAAGAGTAAATACGAGGAAATATGGAGCAGTCAGAATATTGCCTGTGATTAGGATTATACTGCAACTGCAAATTCTATTTCCACAACTCTTACATAAAATTAATTAATTTATTCACTAGCACTAAAATAAATGGAGTTCAATAAACAACAGACACACACATTTCATGAGAAAGAAGGAACTTGGTAAGTAATAATAAGGCATAATTTGAAACATTTTTATCACTTTTAAGTTAAATGACTGATACTGACTAGAACATTATTAAACTCACTCTTGCTCACAGTTGTATGGTGAATAGCTATTTCATCCTCTCTAAATGTCTGCAAGTTAATTTAACCCTTATATTGCTGGCCAAATTTCATATTCTCTATCTGCAAGTGCAAGGAAAGCAGATAGTTCCCTTTAATCCCCCAAAATCCTGACTATTGTTCTGTATGTCATTTTCAGAAAAACTCTAAACTCTAACCACCTGTCCCTTGTTTCCTAATCGAGCCTCAATTATCTGCCCTAAGGGACAAAAACAGCAGCAGAAAATCCATATTTTCTCTTAAGCTTGGGAAATTCTGTGATCATGGCAGCAGATACCACTCTACAATTTTATTTTGTTTATGCTCCTTTTGAAAAGGCTTTGTATCTCCTGAGTTTACCAGCTGGAGAAGGGCAGTGGAGGCCTACTGGAGCAAAGATTAAAAATGAACTCAGCTTGCTTCAAGAAAGAGGGAAGGGGCAAGTTTAAAGGAGTATGCATGAAACAAAATTGACTGAGTCCAGCTGCTGAAACTGAGTGATAGGTACATGGGGGATCTCTCTGTCCCTTAATATGTTCCAAATCCCCTATAATATAAAAGTTATTTCAAAACACAAGTTATCCATAGCCTGTAGTACATCAATATATGACATTTATTGAGCATTTAAAATGTTTCAGAACTTGTTTTGGCCACAGAGGAAAAAATAAATAAGCCAGGATACTTGTTCTAATAACTTAGCGGATTTAATTAAAGCAATGATAAATTATAAAATATAGTATTATACTATTAAATACTATTGATCATGTATTATGTGCCAGGACTATATTATCTTATTTAAACCTCACTGTGATTCTATTTCCATAATAGAGACGCAGAAGAAATATACAGAATTCATAGTTACTGAAATACTAGGAGAAATCTTTGCCAAGGAAACATCCCTTTGGGTAACAGAAGCGCCATAATGGTTTTTCCACTACAAAGTCACACACACAAAAAATGTGTCAGCCAACAGATAAAGCATTCCAATGATCTAATTGCCTTATAGATATTAAGCTGAAACATGCCATGAAGATAAGGCACTGTCTGTGAGATGCAACAGAAGAAAATGATCGCTAATTCAGCATTTAATTGATATGTGTCATCTGCCTTAAAAAAGTAAATCAAGCCTATTCACTTGAAATAAAAAAGATGAAACTCCTTAAATAATACCATTATCATTCATCATATTTTTTCTGATGCTTTTATTTTGATAAAGGATGTAAACACATCTTGATCCATTTTAATATATACTTATTTTCTGAAAGCTTTTCATGTAAAGACAGTGGGTCTCCTGATTTTAATAGTCTGCTTTTGAACATAAAGTGAACAGCAAAAGACAATTCACTTGGAAAGAATGTTCTGTTCAAGATAATTCCAAGCATAATTTTAACAAAGCAATAAAATCATATGAGCTTTTTCCAGGCTCAAGTACAATTAGAGTCACTATTTTAAAAAGGCATTAATTCTTCTTTGAAAAATACTGAATCTTTTTTTAAATCAATAAATAAAGGTATATGTAATTGTCATGTGCTCAAATTGTAGTAATATAAATAGCAACATTACTTCGGTTAAGTATTTCCTAATCGTCCTGCTTTGTACAATTAAGAATAAAACACACACATTCCTGCACATGGGCGTGCACGCACGCGCGCGCACACACACACACACAATGATGTGACATGTTGCAAAGAAGGTGTTTTCCTTATTAGAGATGGAACACCTATTTCTTTCAAATACGTGAAATAAAAGAATAAACATAACTGAATAATGGAAGAGAAAGGACTTTAGACAAGGCCCTTATCAACCAGAGTCAGAAAATCCAGTACACATGCAGCTGTATTTAATGAAGACAAATAAATAACTTTAAAAATATAGTATCACACTTCTTTTTATTGAACAAAGCACAATCCTGGTTTGAATACAAACTTCATGTTTGCCCCACAATAAACTAGGTAAGAATGGGAAAGGAGAGATAGCATTTGTAGATCTATGATGGAAATAACTTGGGAGATATTGCAAATATCACAGACCTTAAATGAACAGTTCAGTAAATAGTTTACAACTTTCTACAGTCCAATGATATTGTAGTAAACCAGATTACTGAAAAATAAAACCATGCTACGTAGCATTTGCTGATGTCCATGCTGAAGATACCATCACTCCAGTAGGCTAATTCAAGCTACTGCTATGATGATATTGAAAGAAAAGTTGGAAATAGATGCACATAATTGGCTCTCTAGAACTTGGCAAGAGCTGACTCCACTACACAACTGTGTATACCCATGTAACCAAATACCAATTAACATAAAATACTTCCATTACCCTAGAAAGTTCCCCAATGTCTCACTCCAGCCAACGCCTACTGCCCATGAGAAATTCCTCTTAAGATTTTTAACAGTGAAGATTAATCCTGCCTGTTCTTAAAGCCCGTAAAAAATAAGTATACTATATACATTCGTTATTATAAGCTTCTATACTCAACAAGATTTTTTCAAGATGTATCCTTGCAGTTGTACATATCAGTGTTAACTGACATTATTGCTGTATATTATTTTATTATATAAATATACAATTACTTATCCATTTTCCTGTTGGAAGTATGTGGGGGTTTTCCCCACTTTTTAAATAATATGATAAAGCTGCTATGAATCATACCTGTAAAAGTCTCTATGTAAACATAATTTTTATTTCTCTTGGAGAGGTACTATGATGAAGAGTTCCAAAATCATGTGGAAAATGCATGTTTGACTCTATAAGAAAATGCCAGAGCTTTTCCCAACTGACTAACATTCTGCATTCCCACCAGCAATGTATGAAAGATGTTGCTGTTTCACATCCTTGCCAATATTCAGAGTTATCAGTCTTTTTAATTTTAGCCATTTGAGTGGGTGTGAAGTGGTATCTCATTATATTTCAAATTTGCACTCCCTGATGACTAATTATATTGAGCAACTTTTCATAAGCTTATTGCCAATTTGCACATCTTTTTTGGTGAAGTGTTTGTTCAAGTATTCTATTTTGTTTTTTATCTTTGGTTGTCTGACTTTTCTTATTTGAGGAATACTTTATATAGTTGTGAGTTCTTTAATAGTTATATATGTTGAAAATATCTTCTATGGCTTATCTTTTCATTTTATTTATAGTGACTCATGATAAGAAGTTCTTAATTTAATGGAATTCACTTTATCATAAGTTTTTTGGAAAGGATTTGTGTATCCTAAGAAATCTTTGGTTAATTCATGAAGATGCTTTTTTACATATTCTTTCAAAACCATAGTTTTGGGTTTTACAATTATGTCCATGATTAATTTCAAGTTAGTCTAGAGTGACATGTATTGTTCAAGAGTGTTTTCATGTAATTATGAGACTGGCATCCCATCAACTTTACCATATTTGGATGTGCCCCTCCACACACACAGTTATCTTGTTCTTCTAGTACTGAATGTTCAAAATAAGTTTCTTTTTTAATTCAATTGATGGGAGAATTTTAACAAAATCCAATGACCACATGTATAAAAACATACGTCCAGACTCTATTCTATCCATTTTGTTTAATATTTTTACAACAATGTTACACAGTCTTAATTTCTAGCATTTGGTCATCTTGAAATGAGAAAGTGTAAGTTTTCAAATTGGTCTTCTTTTTAATACCGTTCTCATCACTCTAGGTGTATCACATTTTCATATAAATTTTAGAATCAACTTTTCATATTGTATCAGAAATCTTGCTGTGGTTTTAAGTAAGAAGAATACAGTTGTATAAATCAATATGAAAATAGCTGGCATCTTCTCAATATTGAATCTTCCCAATCTTGAACAAGGTTGGTCTCTCCTTTTGATTTTTCATTCTCTCAGCAATGTTTGTAGTTTTCAAGATAAAGGTTTTTTCCTTTACTTTTTTGGTGTTATTGTAAGAGCTAGTTGTTGTTAGTTTATTTTGTCATCCAAATATTTTCTACTTAAATAAAAATAAATGCATATTTTTATATTGACCTCATACCCAGCAAATGTAAATATTTACTTCAATGAAATAAATAATTTTATCTGTAAATTCAGTCATTTTTACTTCTTCCTTTTCAAACTGTGTGCCTAAAAATTCTGTTACTTGCTCTATTGCTTTGGCTACAATCTCCAATATGATGTTGAACAGAAGTGGTATGAGTAGAAATTTTTGCCGCCTTCTTGATTTCAGGGAAAAATATTAAATATTTGTCATTAAATAACAAGTCGGTTGTAGAATTTCCGTGAGTGCCTTTAATCAGAAAAAAAAGAAAGTTCATTCTATTTATAGTTTGCTGAGAGCTTTTATCACAAATTGGTGTTGAACTTTTTCAAATACCTTTTCTCCATTTTTGAGATAAAAACATGTTGTTTTCTCCTTTTTTCTGTTAATGTGGGAAATCAAAATGATTATATTTACAATATTAAACCAAAATTGTATTGCTGGAGCAAATCCCACTTAGAGATGTAATACTATCATTTAAAATATGTTGCTTATTGGATAAGCATGGTGGCTCAGGTCTGTAGTCCCAGCACTTTGGGAGGCCCAGGCAGTGGAGTTCGAGACCAGCCTGGCCAACATGGTGAAACTCCCTCTCTACTAAAAATACAAAAATTAGCTGGGTGTTGTGGCACACACCTGTAATTCCAGCTACTCAAGAGGCCAAGGCAGGAGAATTGTTTTAACCCGAGGGGTAGAGGTTGCAGTAAGCTGAGATCATGCCACTGCACTCCAGCCTGGGCAACAGAGCAAGACTCTGTCTCAAAATAACTAAATAAAACATGTTGCTTATATAATTTGATAGCATTTTATTAATGATTTTTGCATCTATGTTCCTGGGGAATTTAGTTTCTAATTTTATCTTCTTGTAACATCTATCAGATTTGAGTATGAAGGTTATGTTGTCATCATAAAACAATTTGAGATATATTAAATATTATAACAAGAAATATTGTTTGTAAGATTGATATTATTTCTTCATTTTGTGTTTCATAGTATTTACCACTAAAATCATCTGGGACTTTCTTTTTTTTTTTAGAATTTTCTGGGGCTTTTCATAATGAATTATATCTGTGTATTACATACAGTAGTATTCGGATTTTCTATTTCATCTTGAATCAGTTATGGGAAATTGTGTTTTTCAAGAACTTGGTCCACTTCATCAAAACTGCCAAATTTATTGAGGGCAACTTGTGCTTAATATTATCTTATCATCTTATTAAGTGAAGGATTGATAGTGACATTCCCTTCTTTTTTCTTCACAATGATAATATTTGTTTTATTTCTACTGTTCTTGGCCAATAGTACTAAGAGTTTATTTATTTGTTAAAATCTTTAAAGACCTAAATGTGCATTAATTTTACCTACTTTTGTTTTTTATTTCAATGACTTATGCTTAGTAATTTATTTCCTCTATATGTGTTTTTTTTTTAACTTGCTATTCTTTCCCTAGATTTTTAGGTAAACATTTAGATCAATGTTCTAAAACTTTTCCTTTTCTAGTATGAGCATGCAATGCAGTGGTTTTCAATAGCAGGATGTCTTTGTCCCTAAGGGGATATTTGGTGATGTCTAGAGACATTTTTGTCTGCTACAACTGGGACATTACTTTTTCAAGGCAGCAAGGAGAATCTCTTGTTCCAAGCTAACAAGATGAAGTTTTCTATAACCTAATGTAATCATGAGACTCACAACCCATCAGCTTTACCATATTGTATTGATTGAAAACAAGTCATGAGTTCTACCTGCAGTCAAAGGGAGGAGATTACCCAAGGGCATGGACACCAGGAGGAAGGACTCATAGGGGGCTACTTTGTGGTCTGAACAGTATAGTTGGTATTTTATTTACCAACTTATTCCTTATTTTTCTATCATCCTCTTTGTATGTGTTTGTGTGTGTGTGTGTTCCTATGTTCCTTATTACCTTCCTGCTATAATTCAGGTATTTGTCCTCATCCAAATTTTATATTGAATTGTAATCCCCACTGCTGAAGGTGGGGCCTAGTAGGATGTGTTTGATTAATGGGGACGGATCTCTCATGGCTTGGTACTGTCTTTGTAATAGTGAGTGAGTTATTGTGAAATGTGGTCATTTAAAAGTATGTGGAACTACCCCCTTCTCCACTTGCTCTCTCACTCCTACTTTCGCCTTGAGAGGTACTTCCTCCTCCTTGACCTTCTGCCATAATTGGATGCTTCCTGAGGCTTCCCTAGAAGCCAAGAAATTGCCAGCACCATGCTTCCTGTAAAGCATGCAGAACTGTGAGACAATTATATCTCTTTTCTTTATAAATTACCCAGGCTCAGGTATTTCTTTATAGCAATCTAAGAACAGCCTAATACACTTCCTAAATGACTTCTTTGGATTAACTGAATAATTTTACTATTGTATTTTAATGACTGTATTATTTTAGCTATGTCTTTTTATTATTTTTCAATCATTGTTCTAGAGATTCCAATATCCACCCTTAATTCATTAGCGTCTACTTAGAGTTAATATTGTACTATTTCATGTAAAAGGTAAGAATCATAAAACCGTATAATTCTATTTATTTCCAAGCCTTTGTGCACATTTTACTCTGAATGTATGGCAAAATCCCCTGTAATATGATATTACTTTTCTTTATTAAGCCTTTTAAAAAACTAAGAAGTTAAAAAAGTAATAATTTATATGTGTTCATATAGCTAACTATATCCAGTGCTATTCCAATCTGATGCCACTTCCCTCTTGCCTGAAGGTGATCCTTCAATATTTCCTGTAGTGCAGGACTCCTGGTGACAAATATTTTTGAATTTCAGTTTTCTGAAAATGTATTTTTTGGCCCTCATTTTTGAAGGTTGTTTCCACTGAATATAGAAATGTGAGTTATTTTTTTTTCTCTGGGCACTTTAATCATATGCCATTGTTTTAGGGCCTCCATTATTTCTGGTGAAAATTCAGCTGATATTAATTCACACCATTGTTCTTCTGTGTGTGATTTGCCATTTTTCTCCACGTTTTGAAATTTTTCTACTTACATTTCATGTTATGTGGTTCAACAATGATGGGCCTATGTGTAGTTTTCTTTGTAATTACTTGTATTCACTGAGTTTCTTAGATATGTAGTTTTATATTTTTCAATCAATATAGGAAATTTTTAGCCATTATTTCTTTAAATGTATATATATTTTTCTAATGCTTTCTCTCTCCCTCCTCCAATAAGACTAAAGTTATATGTGTGTGAATTATATTTGTTTAATTTTTCAATGTTTTTCTCTCTGTTCTTCAGATTGTATTTTTACTGATCTGACTTCATTTTCAGTGACTCTTCTGCAATCTTCATTCTGCTGTCACATTTATGTGATGATTTTATTTTTTAGTTTGATTTACTATTTTATTTTTTTAATTGACATACCATTATACTTATTTATAGGATAGAATGTGATGTTTCAATACATGTATACAATATATAATAATCAAACTAGGTTAATTCATCTGACAATGGGCTAATATCCAGAATCTATAAGGAACTTAAACAACTTTAACCCATAAAACTTGGGAGATAAGAATTAGTTTTATTTCACTGATTATTAAGGTGATTTGTTATGCAGCAACAGATAAACAGAAACATTCTCTTATTTCCACAACGCATAATTACCCATAGGTATTACTTTAGGAATGATTCACATATACATTATATTCTTTCTGGTACTAGTATACATTCCTATGAAAGTGAAAGATATATTGGAGGAGTAAAATACGCTAGTTTAAATAATAAATACATAGAATATATTTGGTTTAAAAAGATGTGAGGGTATAATTAACTAGATAATTATATATACTCAGAAATATTTTTGTGTTACCTTATCACAAATATAATATGTTAAATTAATGGAATTACCAAAATTTTCCTTGATCTGTTAGACAAATGGATATACAGATAAGATGAAGGAACGGAGGAGGAAGAATATAAAATGCTTACAGATTTTTGTGATCAAACAATAAGGCAAGCGAGATTTAGAATTTTACTGAATGTAGCAGAAAACCCAGGCAATAATAATCTTTGATTAAATCATCCTCATGCTCTCCTACTTTGGGAACCTCTCTTCATGATAATGATACTGTAATTAGAAACACATGTACACACATGCATAAATGTGGTAATTGCTAATTCTGGGAAGAATTATATGCTTTCCTAAACTCTAGCATTAAGAGAAAATTGGGATGAATTGTGAGAGTAGAAGAGATGACAGAACTTGAAATTATATATGATCAGCCTTGAGTGGTAAATAAAAATGATACACAGAGCCAAGGTATTTTAGATCCTCATCACTCAAAGTGTGGTCTCTGTACCAGCAGCACCAGCATCATCTGGGAGCTTGTTAGAAATACAGAACATCAGTCCACATTCCAGACTTACTGACTCAGAATCTGCCTTTTATCAAGAATACAAGGTTACTCATATGACACTTAAGTTTGAGACATACTTACCCAGAGCATTTTGGGCATGGGACTTACCTGCCTTTTTTCTTACTGTCATAATCATAGCAAGTATAAGTCAATTCAAGTTGCCCTACCTGTCCTGCCAGTTGTCTTTACTGAATGGAAGGAATTTTGCACTGAGGGTTGACAGGAATCATTACATTGTTTGTCTTTGTGAGCTGGCTGAGCTTGCAAGCATTTGTGGCAGACTGTTGTTTGAATTGTTCTCTCTGTCTCTTTCTGTTACCAAGAAATATAATATTGCACAGAGGGGAAATGTAGAGGAGTCAACATCTTTCAACAACGTCTTTCTAGTAAGTGTAGAATGTGTTCCAGGCTCCTTCCAAAGTTTGCTGATAATTGAATCTCAGGCATCCAAATTGTCTCACAATCTGGGTTTCTTCAAGGATCTCCCCCTAGTCCATGCAACATGCATATATATATGTGTGTGTGTGTGTGTGCGTGTGCGTGTGTGTGTGTGTGTGTGTGTGTATATATATATATATATATATACACACACACACTCATATATCTCAATTATGCAGAGAGTTCATGGCCTTTCCATGGGTCTTGAGATGGGGTTGAAATCTATTAGTTTATAGTGAGAGGAACCAGAAAACAAGGGTGGAAAAAAAATTAAAACCCACATTTTTGTGTTGTTACACGAGAGACATCTTTTCATATATAATGGCTAATAATTGCATTAAAACAAAAGAACAAATGACAGCAGCCAGTCACAAAAAAAAGACTTTAGCTATCTCCACTTGGTAGTGTGTCTGCACTTCAGGTCTGACCCATTTAAGACTTGTGCTGTGTATTTTTTACCCACTATTCCTCTAGATCTGAAACCTAGACTCTAGGGCCACTGAGGATTCATAAAATACCTCTGCCTCTGATGGTCTCTTGGTAGTGTGAAAAAACATTAATTACCCTGCGTCCCATATATGGTTTCTATGGTCATTTGAGACTAAAAATACATTTCTAGAACTACTGAAATTATGCAGAGCATCTTTTTTGTATCCATGGTGTATTTTGAAGGATGAAAGGAAGGCAGTTTGTTATGGTGATTTGGAGCCAGGCAGACTTCAATCTAAATTATTTCTCAGTTTCTTACTAGTATTTTGAACTTGGAAAATTTACCTAATGTGTCTGAATTTCTAATTTGTTATAAATAAAATAAGGATAATGTGGTATGTAAACTCTGATGGGAGAAGAAAACAATGTTATGGGGGCCAAAGAAGGACTGTCTAACCTGGACGTGGGGGATGAGAAAAGGCTTCCTGAAGGAAATGAAATCTAAGGTAAGACAATATACTTCATACTTGAAAATTGTTAACAGAGTAGAATTTGTGTTCTCATCAAACACACAAGAACAAATTATACATATGTAAGGTTTTATATATATATATATACACACACACACATAACATCTTTATATATATATAAACATCTTTATATATAAACAACATATATATAAACAACATACAAAATATATATAAACAAGGGGATATTTTGATACATGCATGCATTGTGAAATGGCTAATATCTATTATGTTATGTATTAATTATATATAATTATATATATAATTTAGCCATTTCACAATGCATGCACTAAAACATCATGCTGTGGGCTATAAATATATAAACTTTTTGTAAACTAAAAAAGAGACCCTAACATTGGTGACATCCCAAATGGATGAAGGGATTGGTGATAAAAAGAGTGTTTCCAGTAAAGGAACATATGTGAAGGCACAAAAGCAAGAGGAGCATGGTACTAAAAGTGACCTCCAATGAGTTCGACATGGTTAGAGTACAGAGTACAGAATTAATGGTAGCGGGCCGGACGTGGTGGCTCACACCTGTAATCCAAGCACTTTGGAGGCCAAGGTGGGCGGATCACCTGAGGTAGGGAGTTCAAGACCAGAATTAATGGTAGAGTAATTAGAAAACAGCCTAATAAATTTGGGAGAATAAAGAAATTTGAGGTTATGGAGTATCTTAATCCATTTGTGCTGCTATAAAGGAATACCTGAGGCTGGGTAATTCATAACGAAAAAGGTTTATTTAGTTCACTGTTCTGCAGGCTGTACAAGAGGCATAGTGCCAGCATCTGCTTCTGGTGAGGGTCTCAGGCTGCTTCCACTGATGGTGGAAAGTGAAGGGGAGTCCCATGTGCTGGAATCAAAGGCAAGAGAGAAGCAAAAGAGAAGAGAAGTAGGTGCCAGGTTCTTTTTAAGAATAAGTTATCTACAGAACCCTTTCAAAAAAGGAATAGGGCAAGAACTCACTCATTACTGCAAGGATAACACCAAACCATTTATGAGGGATCCACTCCCATGACCCAAATACCTCACATTAGGCCCCACCTCCAACATTGCAATCAAATTTCAGCATGAGATTTGGAGGGTCCCAGAGTCAAGTAGAAACCAGACAAAAAGGCCTTATGTGACTTGCTATGGTGTATATACTGTATTATGAAGGCAATAGGAAATTATAGAAAATTTTTAAGCACAGAGGTGATGTCAGTTTTTTAAATGTAAATTACAATGTAGAGTGCATTAAGGTAAATGTATTAAGAAGGGGGAAATTGGAAAATAGGAAACTAGCTAGAAAGCTAGTACAGTAATCTAGTAATATAAATAATAGGATGGTGCTTGATTGAGGATAGTGGTAGGTAAGAAGAAAAGGAAACAGACATCAGAAAGACTGGAAGGTAGAATCAATAGGACCATGATTCAATAAATGGCTGCTGTGGAAGTGATAAAGCAAAATATTGTTTTAGGCCAGAGAGGTAAACATGTAATTTATTATCCAAATGAGGACACTTTATATATAGAGTGAATGGAGACAGTGTTAAAAATTACACCTAACAATAACAAAATTTAGGACTCTAGATCAACCTCGGATATATGATCACTCAAAATAAAGCAAAATAGGAAACACTGGACAGATCACATTTAGGAGAAAGATGGTAACTTGTTTGGTCTCCCAACCACTGCCTTGGCTTCTGTGCCTAGATCTCCCTGATTGGTAGTCCTTTAAAAAAGTCCTTTAAAAAAGATCAGTAACCCTCTGATTAGTAGTCCTTTAGCTAATCAAATGTCTCTCTTCTACTGCTTTTTCTTGCGGAAGGGATGGTGGCTTACCATTTCTAAATAGCCTTTTCTTAGCTAAGAATAAAAAAGCTACAAAGACTTGTTTTAAGTAGCAAGGAAATCCTCCATGTTATAATATTTGTTAGAGGAAGGAAGATCCATAAATAGGCTATGGAATCATACTGAGAAACCACTAACTATTTCCTGTAGCTGCTTTGTCTTCAGGATGTTCTTCAGTTCCCTTTATTTATGGATCACCAATGCCACTGGAGCCTGAAGTCTCTCTAATGACCTAGATTTGTTTCTCTCAACCAATTCGATGGTTCAGCCAGTAGGGAAATTAGCTGATCTTATTTCAGCTTTGGTTTTATATTGTTTTGATTTTGTTTTGTTCTGTTTTGATTTTTATATCTAATATTGATACTATTTTCATGAGAAACACTTCATGTACAACACTGACTTTAATAGCATCTTGTGAAATTGTATTACTCACTGATTTTGTTGCATTCTTTATGAATTCAATAAATATTTCCACTCAATGTCCTCATTGATTTTGTATTTTCACCTTTCTACTTCTATTGGTGTTTGTAAATAACAACGAACTCTACAGCTTTAATAACTGTATCATATAAAAAATATCAGCAACCCTCTGAATTACTTCCAGGAAGACTTATTCCATTTAACTTTGATTATTGTGACTTAATGAGATGCAGTGACAGGTTTATTTGCCTTTGGGGTTTATTCATTTATGCAAAGGGATTTATAATTTGCAAAGGTTCCTCTTACATATTGATCATGCTTCATAACTTAAAAAAACTATTATATCTTTACCTCTTCCACTTGGTTCATTAACTTTCAATGTTTCCAAATATTACCACATTTAAACACAAAGAATGCACCTTGAACTAACTTTGGAAAACAAATTAACAACTTACAAATACTTACAAAACTTGTCATAAAGCAACCTTTGGTTTTCTTCATTCCATAAAATTGCACCTGGAAGTGTTGACTCTATGATGAACTATTGATTCCATATCATCTCAAGTGAAAGAGAGGTGGTTGGGGTCCTGATGACCTCATCTGACTATTTTTTTAACAGATGTATCACAGAAAACTGCTAGGTACATTAATATCACATAAATTAAGCCTGATAACCATGAGATATAGTTATTCATATTAAATTTCAGAAATGATATATCTCAGTCTTAGAAATGCTAAGTAAGTTCTTCAGGTTCATACAACTAATACGTAAAAAAAAAAAAAAAAAAAAAAAAAAACAGATCTATAAACTTGCTTCTTTAAAATTTATTCCAAAGTACATGCTTTAACAAGTATGTCATACTGCTTTGGTAAAACTTGTAGTTCACTGAATGAATAGCTTTGAAGCAAAAACAGTGAAGGATTTATTTAAAAATGCTAATCCTCATTGTTGTTATTATTTTACCCTTGACATCATTATAATCATCATCAAATATAATTATCTAGCTTTCTGTGTTCTTTCTTTTAAAATGTACAGTTCTATTAATAATAATCTCACACTAAGGAGATGATTTAAAATGTGCTTATTAGGTGGTTTTCAGAAAGTCATCATTTAGCCACTAACTATTGTAAAAATAATTATTCTACATTTAGTTTTCATTCTTTTAATGAACAAGTACTTTGGGGGCCATTATAGTTTTAGGGAGATGAATCTATTCAGAAGTTGTACTTTGAACTGCCTGAAATGATAGAATGAGACATATCTGAGTTAATCTTTGACCTTCTATGTATTCACTGTGTTTCTGGTATTTATTCCATAATTGGGAACTTTTTACCTGAGTTTCAAACGATGGTAACCTGAATTCAGATTCATGACTCCCTCTTTCTCTTAGCTCTTCTCTGGGTACCCCAAATAATAAGAAAAGCTCAGCCTATTTTAACAACCTGAAGAGGATGTCAAATATGAAGTTCTGGTGTACTCAAGGAGAAGTGGGGCAGCAGGGGGGCAGTCTTAGTTAAGACTATAACAAGAAAGGTTCAAGGATGCAGAAGCTTTCTGCTGAAAGTGGGATGAAGACCCTAAATTCCATGGTACCTGATGGACCCAGTCAGCTGACCAAAGAGGGCCATCTCGGTACTTGGAGTGGAAATTCTCCTTATTTCCTATTTGCTAAATCAATTTCACCTGCAGTGAAACTATGCTGTTGCTTCTAATTTGAAGCAAGTTGGAAAGATTGCCCTGTCTAGTCTCCTGTGGAAATTCCTGAAAACCAACTACACTCCCTTTGAGGCTGTAGAGAAAGAGCCTATTTACCAAACTTGTCTTCTAGGAAGTAACTCTTCCTGTATGTTTCATCACCACCAGATACTTTTCTATCAATGTATTAGCTTGGGAAACCAGCCGTTGTTTTAAAAGTTTACTGGACTCACAGGTTGAGTTTTCTGAAAGCAAATGCTGAGACACAGTTTGGGATACAAGATGTTTAATTAGAGATCAACACTTATGTAAGGAATAAAGGTGAAGCAGGATGGGGCAAAAATAAAGGTTAAACTGTGATTCAGGCCCAACAAAGCCTAGTTAATCCTTATGTAAGCTCCAGAATAAATATTGTTCACCAGAGCTTTCCTGCATAGGACTAGAATGGCTGGGAATCTATTTCCCCACCTTACTCAATCATCAGATACAGCCTGCTCTAGGAAGTGTGTGACCTTGGGAGAAGCAGGTTTCTGCACTTGAGCGAATCCCTAAAGGTGATAACTAGTAGAGGCTGTCAGCTGACCACACATCTAAAAGCTGGGCAGCAAGTCATTTCTTGAAGACAGATTAAGGTAGCACATCTGTATTTCTACTACTGTGTATGCCTTGGATTGTTTAGATCTACTTCTTCAAATACTTTTGGGGAGTATCTCTTCCAAGATTATAGTAGACCATTTCTCTGAAATGAAGATTAAAATAAGGTTGCTCAAAGAACAAATTAGAGCCCGCCATCACAGTTAGTCTTGGGTTGGTAATAAATGCTCATACCCTCTTTCTTCCACTATTAATTCATAACCTCTTATGCTCAGCTACCACCTCTGAGATACTTAGGTAAATGACACAGAACCTCATTTCTGATAGGCCTAAGCCCCTTGTCACTATGGCTTCTCAGACCAGAGTCACTATAACCTATCATTTATTGTTAAAATTGAGCAATGGAGTATCAGAGGATGTTTTACTGGATCACCTGTGTTCTACATATTGCCAGGCTAGTGTGTCTCTTCTTTTTGTTTGCTGGTCCAAGATACAAAGTGTTCAAAGCACTTAGGAACCCATGATAGCCTGTAGTTCAATGAGACTTTTTCTGTCCCCTGACAGAAGTGTTTCCACTTGGGACCATGACCTCTTACCCAGCAGATCCCAGAGTTGACAAGAAAGGAAGTGAAAAGTCCTGCAGTAAGTCCTTCAGAGAGATGATATGGCTATAACAAGAGTTGCAGTCTTAACTTTCTTGTTATAGTGTCTTTTTTTTTAATGCTTTGGGTTCTGGGGTACATGTGCACATCCTGCATCCTGCAGGATTTTTGCATAGATACATACATGCCATGGTGGTTTCCTGTCTCCATCCCCCCTCCCCCGCCCATCGCCTACATCAGGTATTTCTCCCAGTGTTATCCCTCCCCATCATCCCCATCCCCCGCTGTCCCTCCCCTCTCATCCCCTCCAACCCCCCCACCTAGCCCTGTGAGTGTTGTTCTCTTCCTTGTGCCCAAGTGTTCTCATTGTTCAACACCCGCCTATGAGTGAAAACATGCAGTGTTTGGTTTTCTGTTCTTGTGTCAGTCTGCTGAGAATGATGGTTTCTAGATTCATCCATGTCTCTGCAAAGGACACAAACTCATCAATTTTTATGGCTGCATAGTATTCCATTGTGTATATGTACCACATTTTCTTTGTCCAGTCTATCATTGATGGGTATTTGAGTTAGTTACAGGTCCCTGCTATTGTAAACAGCACCACAATGAACATACGTGTGCATGTGTCTTTATAATAGAACGATTTCTTCCTTTTACCTCTTGGTTCTCAGACTCATGAAGTCTTCTTTTCCATAGAAAAGTTATACAAATCAGACAGCCTAAAGGATACTATTCCAAGCTCAGAGAATATCACCTCTAAAGAAGTGACAAAGATAGGGCCTCAGTAGTCCATTCTAATACTCTATAATATTGGTAGCCTCTGGGTCATGCAGAGGGTAATATAATCATTAGACCCTGTTGTCATGGGAATGCTCTCCTACCACTTATATTGTGGATTTGGTCTTCCAGTCTTACATAATGTTATACATAATCTCATGCAAGTGTATCAAAAACTTCATAAGCCTTCTGATAGTGTTGCTGCCTGAGATCCTGCAGAAAATAATAAGATTGTTTCTTTATACGTATGTTTGGTGCCTGGGCTGGGAGGGTTAGAACAGCTGGGTGCTGCTTGGATATCACTTTCCCCATGATGCTAGTCATAAAACTAAGTTCCATCACCAACTAGCAGACACATAAAAACATATCTGGATAGGTTGGGAGCAGAGTAATCAAGCTCATAATAAAATGAAAAGTATTAAATTATTTTGTTGTTAAAGTATTTCTTAAATACAGCACCACCAAAGAAATGTCACTGCTGCTTCTATTCACACTATGTTCCATATGAAGGTAGACTTCTTACATGACCCTTGGCTTCTCAGAGGGTGAGAGTTCTATAAAGTGAGAGTTCTAAAAACCCAGGCAGTAGCTGCATGGTTGTTTATGACTTAATCTCAGAAATTACACAGTGTCAGCTCTGCCATATTCTGTTGGTCAAAGCAGTCACAGGCTAACACAAATTCAAGAAGGTGGAGGAATAGACTCTAGTTTTCAAAGGCTTATACATACAGAGTGGGAAGGAACTGATAGCAGTCATCCTTGAGGAACAGGTCATTATTGTCCCAATAAACTTCTCTAGGAGAATCTACACAACATATTAAAGCTGGAGATTAGAGAAGGATGCTAAGGCATCTGAAGGATTACTAGATGCCTTAGCAAAGAAATGAGGTATGAGAAAAGGAATACATTTTTCTATGGCCAAAAAGAGAAGTGAATACATAAGGTGGATATAGTCAAGGATGGAATTCCAGGAATATCAGAAGTCACAGTTGTGTCAGTATCACCATGGAGTAACTGAAAGGGATTCACAATAGGAGTTATTCCCCTTTACTGATGATAAGACCAGGTGCAGGAAGAAAAATGGGTTGTCCAAATTTATAGTGACTAACAGAGCTGAACTTGAACTCGTGAAATCTATTTTTCCAATCCAATGCCCTTTGAGCTACATAAAAACTATCTCTGGCAACTGAGATGTTGGCATACTTGAGTAACAAGAAAGGAAGCTATAAGGCAATCAGAAGATTGTGTCATTATTGATGATTTGTTTTCTTCCCTTTGTATCATATATATTTGTTAGACTCTATGTCTTTTCTGATAATTGTTTCCAGTATGCTGGGCATATAATTTCTGGATTTCCCACATAGAAACTGGGCATATAATTTCTGGATTTCCCACATATATAAGTGGTATCATATACCATATTTTGTGCTTTTCATTCTTTGTAAACACTGTAATGGGAAAACTGACTTGTATAAAGAAAAAGTTACAGATATTGAGATTGAATTTATCATAATTTTTTAATTCCAAGAATACACTAGAAATTTTATAGGACATGTGCATGCTGATTTTAAAACAATATAAACATGCATAAACCCACAATGAATTCATTCAATGCAGGCCTATATTGGCACAACCACTGCAAGACTGTTCTTGGAGAATATAAATGAACAAATGAATATATAAATACGTCTCATTACTACTAATAGTAATCCCTTATTTACAAATGATTAAGCCTCTTTTTGTTTATCATAACATTTTTATGATAAATGTTTTAAGCCTCTTTTTAAACTTTTTTAAATCTTCAGAACAATTATGTAAAATAAAATTTGTTCTTTTTTAGCCCATTAAATGGATATGAGTGTCCTAGGAATTCAGGTGTGAGAGGCACGTAATATGCCCATGCACTGGCCATAGTGTCTGACTTCAGTTTTCACTCATACAGCCTCTAGGTTTTTGCCATTACCTCTGTGATTCTTCAACCTTTTTGCTCTCATATTTCAATTACCCATATCAACACCAGGCCATCCATGTTTCAAAAATTTATTCTTTGGCTTATTAACCTTGGTCTATCTTTCTTAACCTCCAAACTTTCTTGACTACTCTGTTTTAACTCATGGACAGTTCCTGAATGTAAAATCTTCCCACCCATAGCCCTTGCCTTGAGAAATCCATACGAGCTGAATTATCCCATCAACTAGCTCAACAGAGAAGGGGAACAATTTAAGTAGATAGTGTTGCCATTTTGAAAATAATGAAACTAAGGCACAGCAAGAATAAGTTCAAGTTTAAATCGTGCACAGCCTCTGTGTGTTGCAGTTAGGATTCAATTCCTAGTCTAGCACTTTTTCTGTTTCAGGCAGCCTCAATTAAGTAAGTCTAAAAGCGGACATATTAGATATCATAATTTTGTGGCATTTACTGGAGAAATTAAGCAAGATAACAGTAAAAAGAGAGAGAGAGAAAGAGAAAGTCTGGAGCTGAAGCCAAGGGAAAGAGAGAGGTCCCACTGCAACCTTTGGTCCTAGAGAGATCACGAGAAATCCAGTGTTGTACAAGGACACCCATATAATATTTGCTGGATTAAGTGTCCCAACACCATTATGCCTGCCTCCAAAGCCTGTATTCTTTCTGCTACACGAGGCTGGTGAGAAGTCATTATACCTCAGCCAAATAGAGCTGGATTCCAGAGTAGAATGCCAAGTCTTATTTGGAAAATGCAGTGCTAGTCCTGAGGCAGAAGGACATAAAATATAAATGAAAATTTCTATTAACCATTTGTCAAGTGTTATACTTGATTATCTTTTGGCATCTTAACACTATTCCCACTCCTTTCCATGTTCTTCCCTATATTTTAGGGACAAGAAGTCTAGAAACCACATTTTGCAGATTATTCTGCCAAATGTGTTCTAATTTAGAATCTACTAATGTGAAGACTTTGTATAAACTTAAAGAGGATGAAGAGAGAGAAAGAGAAGCGATTATTTTGTTCAATCAGAGGCAGAAATTCATAGGAACGTGGAAAACGTGGTTGGTAGTGGTTTCAGCAAAAATTCCTGCATACTATCGACTTTGGTGTTGCAGGCAGCTGAGATCATCAGGAACTGCTACCTGCATTTCCTGCACATCCTGATATCTTGAAAGCCAGCAGTGGTCCTCCCTGGCCTTCACCCAAAACTAATCTTCCAAAAGTGTTGTAAGCATCTAATTCCTGGCATTAAACCCTTTCCTGATATAATGCATAGAGTGTTTGGGATTTTTCTGGCCACATTCTTGCTGATACAAAGACTCTTCTGGGCATCTGCTGAGTTTTGTATACTTTCTTTCCTTTAATCATCACATAAAGCCTAGAATATTGGCGATATTATTTCCATTTGAGAGATGAATAAATTGAAGCTCATAAAGTTTAACTGATTTGATCAAGGTCACTCAATAAACAGGTTTCTGAGCCCAGACTCAAATATTGACCTCATACTCTGTTACTATATAATGCCATAGATGAGAATAGTCATATGGAGGAGAACAACACAGGAGAGATTATGGGAGCTTTGTAGGAACGTGCATACTATGTTAATTGTTCTCATGGTGCAGAGGACGAAGGGTGCCATAATTAAAATTAAGTTAATAAAATTAATTTGTTAAGAACATTTTACTCTTTAAACATTTACACACACCCCCACTCCTTCAACAAGGGCATAGCAGAAACCTACCCTGGGAGGTGATAGTAGGGAGTAATTAAAAATGAGGTAATTTTGAATAAAATTGATTAAATCCTCCCCAGACAGTTCCAATACAAAACTCTGGCTGAAAACCAAGACTGTAGATCCATTAAGTAGTTGGTTTATGCTAGGCAAAATGATTCTAGTCACCCTTCTCACCCAAATCCTCACCCTTATTCCACAGCATAGTGACAAGTCAAAATGTGAAATATACCCTGTTCAAATCCAATTCAAGCATTGCATAAGGTTAAGTTTTTAGTTAGAATCAGTGACCTGAATGGGATAAGACTGATAGCAAAGGATTCTCACCCAGCAGATTTTCAATAAATGTTGTTGACATCTCACTCATGCTCGGAATACTGTGTGAGAAGATATGTCTTTGTCTTCTACTCAGTAAGCACCAGTACAGTCTGCCCATGCAGTACCTGTCATTACTGCATTGCAGTTCAGCAGAATGAGTGGGGAAAGTCAAGTTACATTTTATTCAACTGAAAAGGAGGCCTACCTAGAACATTAATCAAATACTTCTCAGACACTTTCCAGAGATGCAAGCTTGATATGCCAAGTCACTCTCCAAATAGAGTCACTGTCTTCATTACTAGAGGTTTCTGCCAGATTTCTAACTCCCTATTAGCAACCTGCTTTGTTTTCACACAGTTTTATCTTCCTTCATGTAGAAGTTTCTTAGGGAACATTATGGAATTAGAAAAGAATCACTCTCTGGATTCCTAAGACTCATATTTAAAGCCTTGCCTCATATTTAGAACACTTTCGTTGATTCGTTCATTCAGCAAATATTTTATCAAATATTTATGGAGCGTGTAGTATTTGTCAGATAGGTGATTAAGATTCAAGGACACAATACTCATCTAAATAGATCTGGCCCTTACCATGCTTTATGTGGTTTACACATATGGTAAGGTTTATGATAGGAGAGGAAGGGACCTGAAATTTATGTGATTTGAAAGAAAAGAAAAAATACATTAGTTCCAATAATAAGGAATTATAGGGCATGGTGGCTCACGCCTGTAATCCAAGCACTTTGGAGGCCAAGGCAGGCGGAACACCTGAGGTCAGGAGTTCAAAACCAGCCTGACCAACATGGTAAAACCCCGTCTTAAAAATGAATAAATAAATAAGGAATTATATGTTTAAAGTGCCTAAACATAAAATTCCATTTCCCAAGTATTAATTCATTAAAAATATTTATAAAATATTTACTATGTGTGTAGTATTGTACTAGATTCTGGCATAAAATAAATTAGTAAGCATCAGTCTATGCCCTCAGTGAGTTCAGTTTAGAGTAAGAAACAATTAAAGTAAGATAAGTGGCAATAAACACTCTGAAACATAATATGCCAAGTGTAGCAGGAAAGGCAGGGACAGCACTTGAGTTGAGTGTCGAAGGATAAGAAGTTTTGTCAAGCTAAGGAGAGGAATGTATTCTCACAGAAGGAAGAACCTGTTCAAAATGACTAAGGTAGGCTTTGGGAATGGTGCTTTCTGCTTGAAAATGCAGGTCTCAGTGGTGCTGCATGGTAAAATTACTGGAGACACTAGCCCAAACCAAACTAGCATTGCAACTTGGAGAACTAATTTAATGGAGCTTGACTGAAGGGCAACAAGCAGCATGACTTTATTCTTAATGACAAAGAAACTGCATCTGCATCAGTGTCCCCACTGATAGTCAATACTATCACTATAGAGACTGTCCAAAAATTATTTAATTTGAACACAAATTTTTTTGTGCATCAGTCCTAAACTAACTGTTTGGAATCCTGCCCTTCACAGTTAGCCTAATGACCATATTATCAAAGTTCTTACTACATTTCCCGTATGGCAACATTTCTACCTTTCACCATATGTCAGATACTTACCATGATTATTCTTTAATAATTCGTCTCTTTGCTCCTTTTCTGACAGGGAGTTTACAGTCTTTCTTATCCACTTGTTCTCACTGTGTGTTGAGAATACAAGCTATCCTTCCAGCCAAAAGACTCAGAAAATGTGGCTTGATTATCCCTCTGCTGTTAATTACCTATATTTTTAATCAGGTTTGCAAACATGGTAGAAATAGCACTGGACTTTAAGTAAAATAAGTGTTTATTTAAATATCAGCTCTGTTCACTGCCTAACTGTGCAACTTTGTGGAAATGAATATCTTAAGTTCTTTGAGCTCCATTTTCCATATTAGTATAAAAGTGAATGTAGGGTTGTTGTGAGTACTGAAATGAAACAACATAGATTGCATGTTAATTGGACTTAATTCCTAATTGATTTTTTCCTTTTGATAACTGATTTTTTTTCTCTTTCCAGAAGAATATCATCTTTGGTAGCTAAACTAATCTAGTTGCTTCTTAAAGCAGCAGTTGACAACCTTTTTCTATAAGGTCATACAGTATATATTTATGAGTTTGCAGTCCATATGGCCTCTATCACAACTTTTCAACTCAGTTGTTGCAGCAAGAAAATAGCCATAGATATTACATAAATGAATAGACTTGGTTATATTTCAGTAATTCTTTAATTCACAAAAAAGAAATCCATGTGGTCACATTTGGTGTGAGGACCAAAGTTTGATGACCCCGTCTTAGAACATGGGAGACAGTATTACATACAGAAAATAACACAGACTTCAACTTATTAGACTCAGAGATTCAAATCCTTCATCTATTACTAGCTATCCTTGCAACCTTCACCAGTTTTACTTAACTATCTCTCTTGTGCTTCAGTTTTGTTATCTGTAGAATATGGACAATGATAGTACCCACCTCATAGCACTTTTATTGAATGAAATGAGATAATGGTCACTCAAGAATGTGGTCCAAAGAGTTACTGATATATGATGATTCTTGAATGTTTGCATGTATACATTTATTTATGTTGGAAGGAGATGTTTTTATTGTAATTGTTGGTTCTTCCTCACCACTTCTTCCTCTTATTTCACTTCCTTATTCACTCATCCTGGTTGTCATGATTCCATTGCAATTTCTCTATCCATGACGCCCCATGTAATGGAAGCTATTTGGTTTACCTTCCCTTTCCCAACACATAAACTTATCAATATTTGTTCTAGAAATTATAACACAAGATGAGGCAATATGCAAATTATTGAGATATACCTATGTATGCAAAGATAGAACACTTCACTTACATTCACAAAATATAAAATGTTTTATTTGGAAAGACTCACTTGAAATTAGAAAAACACATTAGACTTGACCCGAGAAAAACAGAGACTGAAAATTCTTGGAATAAATCACACTCAATCACCGTAATGTTACCCAGATCAGCTATTAATCTATATTTCTTTGAATAAATTACCTACAGAAATGCTATTTTAAAATTCAAATTATAGGTTGAGTGTAAACCTAATCAGTAAATTCTCCAAAGATGAATAAATCAATTTATTTCACTGTCCATAAACTCAGTGGCTTGTGAACAGTAGAATGAAGAACCTGATTTCTGTTCAGTATATGTATGTGCTAGACACTCTTAATAGAGTTAATATGAATTAATTGAGTTAATATGAGTTAATAGAGCTACCTTAAAATCTTTGCATATACTTTTTCATTTAATCCAAATTCTATTATTAGGATTTTTTCCATATATTAAAAATTTTTTTTTATTTTAATAGGTTTTTGGTAAACAGGTGGTGTTTGGTTAAATGAATAGTTTCTTTAGTGATGGTTTCTGAGATTATCATGCACCCATCACCCAAGCAGTGTTTACCGTACCGTTAGCCCTTGCCACCCTCAACCCATTCCCCCAAGTCCCCAAAGTCCAGTGTATTATTCTTATGCCTTTGTGTGTCATAGCTTAACTTCCACATATTAGTGAGAACACACATTGTTTGGTTTTCCATTCCTGAGTTACTTCACTTAGAATAATAGTCCCCAATTCTATCCAGGTTGATACAAATGAGATTATTTTATTACTTTTCGTGGTTGAGTAGTAGTTCATCATATATATATGTGTGTATTATGTGTTATATATATATATATATATATATATATATATATATATATATATCTCGCATTTTTTTATCCACTCGTTTGTTGGTAGGCATTTAGGCTAATTCCATATTTTTGCAATTGCAAATTGTGCTGCTATAAACATGCATGTGCAAGTATCTTTTTTGTATAATGACTTCTTTTCCTCTGGGTAGATACCTAGTAGTGGGATTGCTGGATCAAATGGTAGATCTATTTTTAGTACTTTAGGAATCTCCACATTGTTTTCTATAGTGGTTGTACTAGTTTACATTCCCACCAACAATGTAAAAATATTCCCTTCTCACCACATCCACACCAATATCTATTAGTTTATCATTTTTTTATTATGGCCATTCTTGCATGAGCAAGGTGGTATCACATTGAAATTTTCATTTGCATTTACCTGATAATTAGTGATGTTGAGCATTTTTCCATATGTTTGTTGGATGTTTATATATCTTCTTTTGAGAATTGTCTATTAATATCCTTAGCCCATTTTTTGATAGGATTTTTTTTCTTGATGTTTTGAGTTCTTTGTAGATTCTAGATATTAGTCTTTTGTTGGGTGTATAGATTGTGAAGATTTTCTCCCATTCTGCAGGTTGTCTGTTAATTCTGCTAATTATTATTAATATTATTTTCCTGTGCAGAAGCTTTTTAATTTATTTAAGTACCATCTATTTATCTTTGTGTTCATTTCATTTGCTTTTGGGTTCTTGATCATAAAGTCTTTGCCTAAGCCAATGTCTATATGGAATTTTCTGATGTTATCTTCTAGAATCTTTATGGTTTCAGGTCTTCAGTTTAAGGCTTTGATCCATCTTGAGTTGACTTTTTTATGAGATGACAGATGAGGATCCAGTTTCATTCTTCATGTGGCTTGCCAATTATCCCAGCACCATTTGTTGAATAGGGTGTCATTTCTGTACCTTATGTTTTTGTTTGCTTTGTCAAAGATCAGTTGGGGTGTTTGGCTTTATTTCTGGGTTTTCTATTCTGTTCCATTGGTCTATGTACCTATTTTTATACCAGCACCATGCTCTTTTGGAGACTGTGGCCTTATCGTATAGCTTAAAGTTAGATAGTGTGATGCCTCCAGATTTGTTCTTTTTGCTTAGTCTTACTTTGGCTATGTGGGCTCTTTTTTGGTTTCCTATGAAATTTTGGATTTTTTTTCTTGTTCTGTGAAGTGTGATGATGTTATTTTGGTGGGAATTGCATTAAATTTGTGGATCACTTTAGGCAATATGGTCATTTTCACAATATTAATTCTACTCATCCATGAGCACAGGATGTGTTTCCATTTGTTTGTGTCAGCTATGATTTCTTCACAACATTAAATGCCTATGTTGAAAAGTCTGAAAGAGCACAAATAGACACTCGAAGGTCACACCTCATGGAACTGGAGAAACAAGAACAATCCAAACCCAAACCCAGCAGAAGTAAAGAAACAACAAAAATCAGAGCAGAACTAAATGTAATTGAAACAAACAAACAAAACAAAATACAAAAGATAAATAAGTTGATTCTTTGAAAAGATAAATAAAATTCATAGACTATTAGCAAGATTAACCAAGAAAAGAGAGAAGATCCAAATGAGTTCAATTAGAAATAAAATGAAAGTTATTACAACAGATAACAGAAATGCAAAAGATTAGTCAAGGCTACTATAAACACCTTCATACACATAAACTACAAAACCTAGAGGAGATGGATAAAGTGCTGGAAATATACAACCCTCCTAGATTAAACTGGGAAGATACAGAATCTCTGTACAGACCAATAACACACAATGAGATTGAAATGGTAGTAAACAAACTGACTACAAAAAAAGTTCAGGCCCAGACGAATTCACAGTTTAATTTCATCAGATATGCGAAGAAAAATTGGTACCAATCCCACTGACACTATTCCAAAAGATAGAGAAAGAGGAAATCCTCCATAAGTCATGCTATGAAGTCAGTATCACCCTAATACCAAAGCCAGGGAAGGACATAACATAAAAAGAATACTACATACCAGTATCCCTGATGAACATAGATCTGAAAATCCTCAACAAAATACTGGTGAGCCAAATCCAACAGTTTATCAAAAAGATAATTCACCATGGTACAGTAGATTTTATACCAGCAATCCAGAGACAGTTTAACATATGTAAGACAATAAATGTGATGCATCACATAAACAAAATTAAAAACAAAAATTACATAATAATCTCAATAGAAACAGAAAGCATTTGATGACACCTAGCATCCCTTGATGATTAAAGTCCTCAGGAAAATCGGCATAGAAGGGACATACCTTAATGTAATAAAAGCCATCTACAACAAACCCACAGCCAACATTATACTGAATGGGGAAAAGTTGAAAGCATTTCCCCTGAGAACTGGAACAAGACAAGGATCCCCACTTTCATCACTTCTAGTCAACATAGTACTGGAAGTCCTAGCCAGAATAATCAGACAAGAGAAAGAAATGAAGGCATCCAAATCAGTAAAGAGGTAGTCAAATTGTCACTGTTTGTTGATGCTATGATCCTATACCTAGAAAACCCTAACAACTCATCCAAAAAGCTCCTAGAACTGGTGAATGAATTCAGCAAAGTTTCAGGATACAAAATTAATGTACACAAATCAGTAGCTCTGCTATACACCAATAGTGATCAACCTGAGAATCAAATGAAGAACTCAACTCCTTTATCAGTATTACTAACATTTTAAAATATAAGGATATTGAGACTTAAAGAGTCTAAATTACATTGTTCAATATCACATGGCAAATATTTCGTGGAACTTTAAAAATAAACCCAGGTGTATAACACTATTTATTATACATTTTACGTTCTCTTTTTTACTGACTTAATCATTTAGTTAAAAATAGGTCAAAATGAATTAATGTCCTTCTCAGTCAAAACAATCAGATCAATCTGAATATGATGCACTAGTCACTGAAAACGAACTACTGTTGCTATATTATAAAGACTATATGTTGCACTGTATGCAATGTCTCTTAAAACATTTTCATCATTCTGTGAAGGAAGTCAATGGTAGCTTGATGGGGATAGCATTAAATCTATAAACTACTTCGGGCAGTATGGCCATTTTCACAATATTGATTTATCCTATCCATGAGCATGGAATGTTTTTCTATTTCTTTGTGTCCTCTCTTACTTCCTTGAGCAGTGGTTTGTAGTTATCTTGAAGAGTTCCTTCACATCCCTTGTAAGTTGTATTCCTAGGTATTTTATTCTCCTTGTAGCAATTGTGAAGGAGAGTTCACTCATGATTTGGATCTCCGTTTGTCTATTATTGGTGTATAGGAATGCCTGGGATTTTTGCAAACTGACTTTGCATCCCGAGACATTGCTGAAGTTGCTTATCAGCTTAACGAGATTTTGGGCTGAGACTATAGGATTTTCTAAACATACATTCATGTCATCTGCAAACAGAGACAATCTGACTTCCTTTCTTCTTAAATACTCTTTATTTCGTTCTCTTGCCTGATTGCCCTGGCCAACACTTCGAATAATATGTTGAATAGGAGTGAGGAGAAACAATCCTTGTCTTGTGCTAGATTTCAAGGGGAATTCTTCCAGCTTTTGTCCATTCAGTATGATATTGGCAATGAATTTGTCAAGAGGTGGTATAGCCAAGAGAATCCTAAGCAAAAAGAACAATGCTTGAGGTATCACGATACCTGACTTCAAACTATGCTACAAGCCTACAGTAACCAAAACTGCATGGGACTGGTACCAAAACAGATATACAGACCAATGGAACACAGCAGAGGCCTCAGAAATAATGCCACACATCTACAACCATCTAATCTTTGGCAAACCTGACAAAAACAAGCAACAGGGAAAGGATTCCCTATTTAATAAATGGTGTTGGGAAAACTGGCTAGCCATATGCAGAAAACTGAAACTGGAACTGTTCCTTACACCTTATACAAAAATTAACTCATGATGGATTAAAGACTTAAACATAAGACCTAAAACCATAAAAACACTAGGAGAAAAACTAGGCAATACTATTCAGGACATAGGCATGGGCAAAATCTTCATGACTAAAACACCAAAAGCAATGGCAACAAAAGCCAAAATAGACAAATGGGATCTAATTAAACTAAAGAGATTCTACACAGCAAAAGAAACTATCATGAGAGTGAACAGGAAGCCTACAGAATGGGAGAACATTTTTCCAATCCATCCATCTGACAAAGCACCAATATCCAGAATCTACTAGGAATGTAAACAAATTTACAAGAAAAAAGAAACACCGCCATCAAAAAGTGGGCGAAGGATATGAACAGACATGTCTCAAAAGAGGACATTTAGGTGGCCAACAAACATGAAAAAAACCTCATCATCACTGGTCATTAGAGAAATGCAAATCAAAATCACAATGAGATACCATCTCATGCAAGTTAGAATGGAGATCATTAAGAAGTCAGGAAACAACAGATGCTGGAGAGGATGTGGAGAAATAGGAACACTTTTACACTGTTGGTGTTAGAGTAAATTAGTTCAACTATTGTGGAATACAGTGTGGCGATTCCTCAAGGATCTAGAACCAAAAATATCATTTGACCCAGCCATCCCATTACTGGGTATATACTCAAAGGGTTATAAATCATTCTACTATAAAGACACATGCACACGTATGTTTATTGCAGCACTATTCACAATAGCAAAGACTGGGAATCAACCCAAATGCCCATCAATGATAGACTGGATAAAGAAAATGTGGCACATATACGCTATGGAATACTATGCAGCCATAAAAATGTATGAGTTCATGTCCTTTGCAGGGACATGGATGAAGCTGGAAACCATCATACTCAGTAACCTATGACAGGAACAAAAAACAAAACACCGAATGTTCTCACTCATAAGTGGGAGTTGAACAATGAGAACACATGGACACAGGGAGGGGAACATCACACACTGGGGCCTGTTGGGGCATAAGGGGCTAGAGGAAGGATAAAATTAAGATAAATACCTAATTTAGATGATGGGTTGATAGGTGCAGCAAACCACCATGGCACATGTACACCTATGTAACAAACCTGCACATTCTGCATATGTATCCCAGAACTTAATATATTAAAAGAAAATTTTAATTTTTCTTAAACAATTAAGCTAGATTGGAGTTGGAAGTTGTACTCCCAGATATCAGAAAGTAAATCCTTCAAGGACTTCTACTACTTTCTCTGTGGTGTAAATGGTTACACTTGAAAGAACCACTTACTTCTTTGGTTTTGGTCCCCAATAAAAAACACACCCACATTTTCCTCAGATTCTTTGAAACTCCAGTGGTAATTTCCTGTCTCTTCTAATTTCTTGCCCCAGTATCCCCCAAGAAGAGATCAGTTAGCAATGAGTGTTTGATTTGTATGATTAACTTGTAAAGTGAAATAATGAGGAAATGTAACATTAGACCAACTTCAATGTGAAATTCTCAAGCATGGGAAAACACCACAAAGTAATTCAAAATTAACTTAATATTGCATAATTTTAGGCCAGATACAGTGGTTAATGTCTGTAATCCCAGCAATTTCAGTTGAGACAAAAGGACTGCTTGAGCCCAGAAGTTTGAAACCAGCCTGTAAATCATAGTAAAACCCCATCTTTACAAAATAAAAAATAAATAGCTCTGTCTGGTGGTGCACAGCTATAGTCCCAGCTATTCAGGAGATTGAGACAGCAGGATTTCTTGAGCCCAGGAGTTCAAGGTTACAGTGAGTGAAACTCTCTCTCTAAAATATACATATATAGAGAGAGAAAGAGTAATTTTTAAAAGCCTTTCTCTCATTAGTGTGAAAAATATTGTCACGCTTCTTTTTTTCATGGAGGTTCCCTAGCATTGAAATAAGCTACCTACAAACAAAGCACAGGAACAGGTGCAACCCCAGTTAAATAGTGGATTTACAATTGCGTATATATAGAGAGAGACCCTCATAGTCATAATCATGTGTTGGCTTGTCCATTTAGTGCTGCTGTAAAAGAATATCTGAGGCTGGGTAATTTACAAAGGAAACAGGTTTATTTGACTCATGCTTCTTCAGGCTGTATAGGAAGTGTAGTGCCACCAACTGCTTCTGTTGAGGGCCTCAGGTAGCTTTCAATCATAGGGGAAGGTGAAGGGGAGCTAGTATAACCAGATTACATGATGAGAGAGGAAATAAGAGAGATGAGGAGAAGGCACCAGACTCTTTATGTCAACCAGTTCTCACAGGAACTAATAGAGTAAGCACTCACTCACTCCCACAGTCACCAAGCCATTCATGAAGGATCTGCCCCCATGACCCAAACATCTCCCACTATGAGTCACTTTCCAACACCATCACACTGGGAATTAAATTTCAACATATTTGGAGAGGGCAAACATCTAAACTATAGCACATGTGGAAGCCTGCTTAATTGGCATCACCCTGGTCTGTGTATTCAGAGCCTTCTTTCTGCTTTGGTTTCCCTTTTGTAGCTAATCAAGTGGGTCTACTCTTTGTACTTGTGCCTGCTTATCTACTATGACTAATTAGCAATCACCTAAGTGTGACTAAGTGATCGATTAGTGCTATTGAGCACTCCAAGCCTCAATTTGCTAAATGTTCTCATAGGATTGCAGATACATAATAATTACTTTTGAAAAACTACCTGACCTTGTTTTTCTATTTTACTAGTCTAACGAAGGCATGCCTGCCTTACATTTGTGGAGAATTTATAAATAACAATTCTTAATGAAGGTATTTAATAATAATTCAAGGAAAATACATTGCAGAATGAAGCATCATTTTGAAGCTAAAGTATAATTTTCTTTCTAAGCAATTTTTTTTCACTTTAGCAGAAGAAATGTTTCTTTTGTCAGTGTATCACACCACCTTTCTAAATAATAAATTATTTGATCATGTCAATGAGAGGAGATTCCTGTGAAGAAAATCCATATGGAGCCACCCTCATCAAACATCAAACATCAAAAGGAATAGAAACAATATGCTTTGTTTGCTGTTTTCATGAGTGTCTCAAAAGGATGATTTCTTAATGATACGCTTTAGAATCTAAAAAAAAAAAAAAAAAATGCTTGTTTTACTGTTAAAACAATTAAAGAAAAACATTCTTATTGATCCGAACTATGAAAACCAGGACTCTCTCAGCTTCGTTAGAGATTATGATTCATGATGACATGGCACAAAAGAAACTATTGAAAAGACATTGTATTTTTTAAATGTTACTCCATACCTAAAGCACAAAAGTGAACCTATATAAACTGTTCAAGCAGTTGTGGGTGAATTCACATGGAATATATGCAGAATATATGTTATTTTAAAAATAAAACCACATTGTCCTCAGATGCGTAATGTCTCTTTGGAAAGCTGTTTGAATGTAGTGAAATTTACAGAATAAAAATACGGTGCGATAAGTTGGGGAGAAAACGTTCACCTAGAAAGCCTCAATTTAGTGTCTAACTACATTCCAGGAATATTTTGTAACTCCAAAAAAGCAATACCTCAATGGAGGAAAGAGAAATAAATAATTTCACTCACAAAAGAATGTAAAATATTTCTGAATACAGGTTTGACCATATCTATTTATTTATTTTCTCCATAGTTTCAGGCACTTCGCTAAGTGCTGCAATACAGAGATGCCCTTATTTTAAAGGAGCCTAGACTGTCTTGTAGTGAAGCAAACATTTAAACATAAAACTCAGTGTAAACATGATATATTGCACACTCTGAGGAAATAGTACAGCTTACAAAAGGGTCATGTTCCCCTGATCACCAAATTCATCTGAATAAATCCCTACCCACAGAGTGGATACTATATTAGTTTCGCTGAAAAGAGATTTTATTTCTTAAACTACATTTGTTAGAACCAATTTTGTATACATACATGGATCTACTACCTTATGATCATGACTTGATTTGTCCTTCCACTTCACTTTACCATATTCAAGCAGTCAGATCTACTTTTGTCTTTCTCTCGCTATGATCTTCACTATGATCTGAATGATTTTTCATCTCGCCAAAATTTGTAAGTCGAAATCCTAACTTGAAGGTAATACTATTAGAAGGACGTGACAGAGGCAGAGCCCTCATGAAGGATATTTGTGCCGTTATAAAAAAGGGCAAAGAGAGACTCCTCACTACTGCCACCAAGTGAGAATACAGCAAGAAGGCACATCTATGACCTCGAAAGTAAGACTTCACCAGACACAGTATCTGCTTTGATACTGAACTCCTCAGCTTCTCGAACTGTGAAAACTAAACCTTTGTTCTTTATAAGTAACCCAGTTTATATCATTTTGTTATAGAAGACCAAATGTTAAGACATCATCTGAACTGCATTCTAAACCACAATTCTATATCACCTTTCTCAGTTACTCAAGCTCTACAGTAACATATATGGTAAAGCCTCCAGACATACACCTTCACCACTGCTCTCTCCCAACAGCATATGGAAATTACAAGACCAATACAGCCTTTTTACATTAAGTTAAACTTTTTCCCCCCAGTACCACCTGTTTCTCTTAATGAATTTCTAGTCCTGTTGATGTTATTGCCATAAATTTCATATCTAATTATCAACTATTACATGGTAAAAGACATTGTGTGTTGGAATGTTTTCTGAAAAAAAAAAAATTGAAACAGATGAATAGGTAACTCCTTTATAATGCGTATAGACAGACTGCCAGCCAGAATTCCACACACTGACAATTAGTTGCACTTGAATTAAAAAATAAACATTTTTTGCTGTAATTAGGTACAACATACAGATTATACTACCTCTGATACAAACTATACAGAACTCATTTACAATATATGAAGAAGTTAAAAAATGTTGCTGTCATTTTGAGTTATATTCAGGTATAACATCTGGCTCAAGATATTACCTTGGAGAAAAAAAAGGAAATTGTCATTTCAAGTTGGGACACATTACCCTTGAACCTAATTTTTCAGCCAAGTGGTGATCCCTATGTTTCTATTTTAGATAACATGACTCATCACATTATTTATGATCTGTGTAAGATGCTAAAATGGTTTTGACATATCAGAGGAGCATCAGTTGCAAATTGCCGGTCCCAGTTAAAATGGCATGCTATCTTTGGCCTCCTCCATTTTGGGGGGACAATTTTAGGTATTTAACTTAGTTTCTAAAATCATTGATAAATGTATTAAAATACTCAATGAATGTCCTGTTATGGTAATCTCAGGAGAGAAGGCACCTAAAAACTTTCATCTCTTGAATCAAGTTTAGCAGTGAGAATGATACACTATTATTCTGAAAGGACAGTGGAATGGACAAGAAAAATACTATGACCAACATAACTTCTAGGTTTTTAAAATAAATTACAGATTAAAATTAAGGATACTGGTATATCTTAACAAAACTAAATGATAGGCATCTGCATAGTAGGAGTCACACTTAACCAACATTTGTATCTCTCTGCCAGATCCTATTTAGGGTATGTACTTCTGTATTACCATTTTACATTTATAGTAAGAAATGTTATACTTAAAAGTACAGGCCCCCCAAAGTAAAGCTTAATGCTCTTCCTTTATACTTTGATATGTAGTCTCTAAAGAAAATAGTAAACTCAGAAAAGTTCAGACATCATTGGGCATAGAAATGCCTCTATCTCAGCTGTGGATGGTAGAAAATGGTGGGGGGGCATGCCTGTGCATGCGTGCGTGTGTGTGTGTAGAGGATGGGGTCCATGATAAAAGGGAACAAAATACATAATCGCATGAATATCAAAATTTTTACTTTCCTATAGAAGTACAGATCTATACTAGAGCCTTGACAAAACTTATAGTTTATTAATGATACCTGCCTCTCTGGAAATTGAGTCTAGGCTAGATAATCATCCATTGCATTATTGCCCTCTTTTAGCATCTTTACACATCATATCTTTATGCATATGGTGAGGGATGTGGGGGAGGGCTGGATATGGGTGAAGGTTGGGATGTGCAAGTTATCTTGTTCTATCCAGCCAGAAAATGGATAGAATCTCAGAATAGAAAGTGGTGACCTTCAGGCTGAATTAAAATCCCTTTTAAAAGAAAACACTTTTCTCTATTTTTTCATAGCCTCAGAGTAATGCATATTATTTTACATGAAAGTAATGAAACATCACTGCTAATATAAAAAGATCAATCATAGAGAGAACTGAGATTCAAAATAAATGATGCCAATTCAGCAAATTGTTTTGCTTTTACTTTGTATTCTTTTGTTTAGAGAATAATATTTACTCACTTAATTTTATAAGTATTATGCTACATGTAGCACATCCACAAAGTTGATAGAGGGGATGAATGGTTGCCTTAAAGGCAGTCCTGTGAGAGTGTTAAGAATGAATATTTTTTAATTTTTAATTTTTGTTGGTGCAGAGCGACTGTATATATTTACAAGGTACATGAGATATTTTGATACAAGTATACAATGCATGTAATAATCACATCATGGAGAATGGGGTATCCATCTCCTCAAACATTTATCCTTTGTGTTACCAACAATCCAATTATATGAGCTTTTAGTTTTTGGTTTTTTTTAAAATGTACGATTATGTTATTATTGGCCATAGTCAACCTGTTGTGCTATCCAGTAGTAGGTCTTATTCATTCTTACTATTTCCTGTACCCATTAACCATCTCTACCTTCCCTACACACCCCAAAGAAAGAATGGCAATTTAAAACTGTAATACATGAAATAAGAAAATACCTTAAGAGAGGCAAAGAATCCGTTCTCTGAAAATTCACAGGAAGCTAGCACTTGAAGTTGAGGGGATCAGGAAGGGGGCACATGGAGGAAATGGCTTTTTGCACAGCTCAAATTCAGGGGTTAGATTTACACATAGAAAGCCTGGGCACAGGCCTTCCAGATGGCAATTACTGCGAGGAGATATGTTGGAATGGGGTGAAAGTCTCTTAAAATAGATGCGTATTCTGTAAGTTCTTGATAGTCATACTAAGGAATCAGTTACAAATATGTTACATGTTTAATAGCATAATGAATGTAATTTGATGCCATAGATACAGTCCAAGCCATTCTCCTTTCAGAAGCTAGAGGAATTTTTTAGAAACAAAAACCTGATCATGTCATTCTTCTGCTTACTTTGTTCTTTGGCAAAATGTCCCCAAATCTTTACATGCCTACAAGATCCTCATGACCTTACTGTTACCTCCCTTTGCAGGTTCATTTTATGGAACATCCAATTTGCTTTCTACATTTCTTCCAGACTGGAGTTCTTGCTGGTACTGAAAATATGCCTTACCTTTTCCCACACTGAGGCCTTTTCATATCCTTTCCCTTTTTCAGAATATTTCTCCCTCTAAACTTTGACTGGCTTATGCTTACTCATGCTTCAGAGCTCAGTTAATATACCACTTTTCTAGTGCTCCTGACTATGCCTGCTATAAACCCTGTCATCTATTCTCTTAGCAAATTTTTTTCATAATACTTCCAATAGTTTTTAATAATCAAGTGATCTCACACATAAAGACTTACATTTTAAATATATGTCCCAAGTATTGCACAAAGCATTCACTAAAAACAAATTTTTATTGTGAAATTGAAATTTAACTGATAATCCTGTATTTTCATTAGCTAAAACCTTACTGAGTGAAATCCAGGCCCTTCACCTCCTGATGCCCAGAGTGAGGAGACAGTTTTTCCTTTACTCTGTCACAAGCCCCACTCTCAGCTTCTCATTTCCTGTCTTAGTAGACTATGGATAACTATTTTTGTCCCCTGTTTCTGCTTTGCTGGTCCATTCTAAGTGGGTCAGCTACCTTTTTTTTAATTTTTTTACATAGCAGAGCACATTTTTTAATCTTAATCTCAGCTTATATATTGCCATATATATGAACACCTCATCTCTCCCTATGCCTATACCTTTCTCTCCATTCCCAGACCATTTCACTCTTATATCTCAACAAATTATAACTCATGAGGATTAAAAAACTGGAAGTTATCAGTTTAATTGACTTACTCACCTATAGAGAACATGTTTCTTAATTTTCAGATTTTTTTTCCCTATCTCAATTCTGAGGACATATTTTTTTAGATAGTTGGTGTTCAGTAAAAATTTGATTGGCAAATTTTGTATTTGCTTATAATGTTATTTACAGAGATATGTTAGGCAGCACATTTTTTTTTTTATTTTACTTTAGGTTCTGGGGTACATGTGCAGGTCATGCAGGGTTGTTGCATAGGTGCATACATAACCAGGTGGTTTGCTGACTCTATTGCCCCTTAATCTATATCCAGCATTTCTCCCCATGTTATCCCTCCCCAACATCCCCACCCCCTGCTGTCCCTCCCCTAGCCCCCCGCAACTGCCCCCCGTGAATGATGCTCCTCTCCCTTAGTCCACGTGTTCTCATTGTTCAGCACCCGCCTATGAGTGAGAACATGCGATGTTTGGTTTTCTGTTCTTGTGTCAGTTTGCTGAGAATGAAGGTGTCCAGATTTATCCAAGTACCTACAAAGGACACAAACTCATCATTTTTTATGGCTGCATAGTATTCCATGGTGTATATGTGCCACATTTTCTTTGTCCAGTCTATCATTGATGGTCATTTGGGTTGGTTCCAGGTCTTTGCTATTGTACACAGGGCTGCAGTGAACATACATGTGCATGTGTCTTTATAACAGAGCAATTTATAGCCCTTTAGGTATGTACCCAGTAATGGGATTGCTGGGTCAAATGGAATTTCTATTTCTAGGTCCTTGAGAAATTGCCACACTGTCTTCCACAATGGTTTAACTAATTTACACTCCCACCAACAGTGTAAAAGTGTTCCTATTTCTCCATATCCTCTCCAGCATCTGTTGTCTCCAGATTTTTTAATGATCGTCATTCTAACTGGCGTGAGATGAAACCTCAATGTGGTTTTGACTTGCATTACTGTAATGACCAGTGATGATGAGCATTTTTTCATGTTTGTTGGCCTCATATATGTCTTCTTTTGAAAAGTGTCTGTTCATATCCTTCACCCACTTTTGAATGGGTTTTTTTCTTGTATATCTGTTTTAGTTCCTTGTAGGTTCTCGGTATTAGCCCTTTGTTAGATGGGTAGATTGCAAAAATTTTTTTCCCATTCTGTTGGTTGTCGGTTTGCTCTAATGATTGTTCCTTTTGCTGTACATTTCTATCATAGAAAAAGGAGTCTGGCAGGTCATTCATGGTGGCAGTTATTAGGAACTTTCCCAAATGAAAGGAGAAGAACAAGCCCCATGTTATATTATAATGCCTGGTGAATACTGACAGGCCAAGAGTGTGTACTTTGCATAGATTTGCTGACCATCAGATCTAGAAAGGTTATCAGACATACATAATAAAAGAGAAGATCTTTTGTTAATGTATGCAATGATCAAGTTGTGCCATCACAAAATGTATTGTGGTTCAATCACGGTTTGAATCTGGGCTCCAATTTTTAATAGCAGCACAATACTTGAGAAGTAATTTATCCTTCTGGCACGTTATTTGTCTCTGAAATGGAGGTGATTATATTGAGCTATTGACCTCACAGAATTAGTTTTAATGATAAACAAAATTATGTAGGTGACAGCCCTCTGCAAACTGTCAAGTGATATGTGAATACAAGGAGGTATAATTTGTAGCCACTCCTACTACAACAAGGATTGAAGTTGCTGCTTTTGAGGCAGCCATTTTCCTCAGGGTTAATGAAGAGCCAGTGACCCAGCCCTTTGTTGGAGCCCTCTCTTCCAGACTTGGGTTATTATAAAAATAATTAAATAAATAAATAAGATTTAAGACAGCTGCTCTTATCATCTGTAGTCATTAAAAAGATTAGAGGGTTTTCTTTTCTGTCCTAATAATAATATATTAGTCTTAGCCTCCTGACCAAATCCCAGTCTCAGTAACTGTCTTCTTTCTTTCTGTCCCTTAATGGGGTTCAAAAGGCTAATTAGTTGTTTGCAAAATACTAAAGTACTTAATGGAGGTAATCTAGCGAGACAATATCTAAATGTAGACCCTTGGTGAATAACTGAAGAAACGGTTGATATAAACAGCTAAGGAAATGATAATTTATATTACCATTCTATTAGTATAATAAAAGGTAATTTAAACATAAACTTAAACCTTTTGCAAAAGATGTGTTTATTATAAACAATGATATAGCAAATTTTAAGATTAAGAAGCACTTTTTGATGTCAACCTAAAGTTTTTGTCACAAAAAAGAAATAATTTAAAATAAATAATGAAATAGCATATCATATTGTCCTTGCAACTGAAATAAATTGATAGATGGGTAAGGCAGTAATTTGTATTGACTTAAACGACAAACCATATTAGGACCCTGATATATTCTCAAAGGTGAGAATGTGCTTGTGCACAGTCGTGCACTGGCATATTTTACTGGAATCTATTTCTTACAGATATTGCCTTGACTCATTTAACAGAAACAAATTTACATTATACAAGTACATAATTATATTTTCATATGTATAGCCATTGAGAAGCAGTACATGTTTCTTTTTTGTTGTTTGTTGTTTGCTTGGTTATTTTCCTATACGTTCGTAAGAGGCACAAGCTGGAGACTGCACTAGCAGAAATGATATAAGATCAGGTGATTGGTATCTGAATCTCTTAGCATATTGCAGCTAAGTGGCCTCAAGAACAGTAATATTTGGCTGAAAGATATCATGAAATATTTTAATTGTCTTTGTATCATACACACACCCCCACACATATATATGCTTATACATATACATTTGTGTGTATATGTGTGTATGTAATGAATGTTTAAATTATGTTATCAATGTCCTTGCAATGATATGTTTATATCATTGTACACCTTTCTTGCCTATCGCTTCATTTTGCCTGACAGTAATTACCCTATAATTTTATTTCAGGGGTGGGAGGGGGAGGTCGCTTATTAAGTCTGAAATCAAAGTCCATTTTATAATTATTCAGAAATTATTTAGACAAATTAAATGAAAATAAAATACATAATAAAATAAGAATACAAACTGAAAAAATGAAAAATAAAAAGGTGCTGACCACAAGTTCAGCCATGTTCCTTGACACCCATGGAAGAAAGGAAACACAATTGGTTCTAAAAGATCTTGTTAGAGAAAAGAAGAAATGTTAACTTTTTCTAAAGCTATGATTTCTTCCAGCATTAAATTCAAAAAGAAATGGCTTATATAGCACTTGAGATAGAGAGTCTCTGAGTAATACAGAATAAATTATTCTCAACAATGATGATACAGGGGAAAAGAGATTTGGAATCCACATAACTATTTCTCCAAACTGTCATTAGTAAGCACAGTGGGAATAAAAATGCTTGCTGATCTGACAAAGAACTGGTCAATTCATGCAACTTTCTGGTGGTTTCATTTGTTTTTGTAAAGAACTGTAAGCATCAAGTGGAATAAATATGGAATCTACGGCCCTTAAAATACTTTTCCTAAATACATTTTGTCACAGGAGAAATACTTGATTATATTTCTAAGTTAAAATATGACATTCCTAAGGGAGCTATGGTTATTCTAGGCAAAATATATACTATGTAATTATGGAACTACCACATTGCTGTTTAATATCTCATAAATGAAGCATGTATACGCTTATCTAGTCAAATTACTTTCAGAAAAATCTATAACAGCTGACATTTGCCCAGGACCCAAAAGAACAATCAACCTACTTAAAACATGGGTCCATTAAGTCAATGGCTCACAGACAAATTTTTTGAAAGAGTTGCCAATTTTTACTGTCTTCCCTTCCTTGCCACCCACTCACACTTTTCTTATGCAAATTGACTGAGTTCCTCACTACTCCACCAAAACTGCTCTTAATAAGGGTACTGATGATCGCTATTTTGCTAAATTCAGTGGATGCTTTTTGCTTTTTTCATCTTTTCTTTATTCATTCAGCAATTATTTGTTGATTGCCAACCATGGGTCATGCGCTGTCTTCATAGAAAGAAAGGTATCAAATAATAAAATTTCAACAATGATAAGTTAAATGAAGAAAAAGTACAGGGTACTAAGGAAGCATATAACAAAAGACATCATAGGAAATCAATTGACTTCTCAGTAGTACTTGCCCTCTGTGACACAACACTTCCCTGTGATTTCCTCCTTCCTTATTGACTGTTCTGTTTCCTTGCTGACAATGCCTTCCCTATTTGACCTTTAAATATTTACTAAGGACAGTTGTGGTTTACACAAAACAGTTCTGGTCATTCTGGCATAACTATCAACTCTCAAAATTCTCTCCCTTTAACTCTCAAAAGAGTCCAGGTTTGGACTATAAGTGATATGACCATTTTTCTATGTGATCTCATTCAGTACCAAAGCATTAAATAGCACATATATATATATGGTGACTCCTGAATCTTTTTCTCCAATGTGCCAACTTTTTTGAGCTACTGACCTATATGTTGAACTACCTGCTTAATAACTACAATTTGATCTGTCCCTAGGAACTCAAGCTCACAATGGCAAAAACTGAACTTAATCTGCTGTCCCCACAATGTATTTAGTTGTTGAACCCACAATCCTGGCATTCAACTCTGAATCCTTCCTCTCTGACATATCCTTACTGTCAGCCAACCATCAAAACCTGTATACTACATTCTATGCATACCATAAGTAGCAGTGCTTAAGTCTAGCCAACCAATGTCTCTTACTAGAATTGTGACAACCATTCCCTAACTTTGCTCCCATTTTATCCCCACATTCCCATTAGTTACTCTTCCACATAGCAATCAAAATGATCTTTCCAAATGTCATTACAACAACATCTTGTTGAAAACTCTAGCTATCTCTCACTGAATTCAGAGTAAAGACCAAATCCTCAACACATCACATCCCTGCCTTTATTTCTAGTCGCACCTTGTAGCTAATTCCATCTTTATTCACTATTCTCCAGGCACACTACATTCTTTCTGTTGGAGAAATGTTACCTGCTATTCCAATACAACTATCATTTCCTTAGAGAAAGTCATATATCCTTGCTATGCATTCGGATGTATTTATCTTCATAGTAATTATTACCAGTAAATAGAAAATTGTGTCTTAAGTAAGCTAAAAATTACTTCTTTTGGTGTCTTTTTTTTTCCAAGCTATACACTCAGTGAGGACAGCAATTTTGGTCTGCTTAAATATTTTTTGTCTGCTAGAAATATTTTCTAGCACAGTGCCTGACACATTGTAGGCATCCAATAAATATTTTCTAAAACATGAAATAAACAAAGAAAAGCACCATCGTTAGATGGGGATGAGTGTCTTTAGACACTTCCTCATGACCTGAGAAGAACTTCAGATCTCTGATACTTCAGAATATACTCTAGATTGAAAGTTTGAAGATAAAAGAAGTATAGGACTCAGGATGAACTCTTGAAGAAAAGCTCCATTCCCATTAGAAATATTGTTTTACACTTCACGTGAGAAAGAAATTCCTGTTGTGTTAAGTCACTGTGACTTATCTCTCTTCAGCAGTTTGTGTTGCCTTAATACTTCAAGGCAAATTTGAGTTTCACTTTGACAAATGAGATTATCAGTGACTACAGAGCTGTACCAATTAGTTTCAGATATTTGAATTATGTTCAACTGACTGTGTTGATGAGAATGGTTAGAACAACAGAAATCAAAAATACACCTTGATAAACATTAATAATATGTCATGAAAGTTTCACAAGAATATCTCTACATTTTATAATGTTCCAGTAAAAGGGTATTACTAATTTTTTTTCACTGAGCAGGAGCCCTATTAACTAGAGTAAACTTTTAGAATCAATCCCTTAGTATCTTAATAAATTGGGACCATTTGTTTGTAATTGACAGAGGAGGGAGGGTTTGGATGGATGGAGAAGAATACCACAAGCAAAAACAAGGAAGATAGGCAGGTTGAGAAGACATTCATACTTGTCTAGTCCCACGGATTGCTTTGAGTTCCTAATGTTAGAAGAACCAGACATTTGTAGAACTGGCGATTATGTTAAGTGAAATAAGCACAGAAAACTAAATAATGCATGTTCTCATTCATATGTCAGTGATTAAAAAGTGGAGCTCATGAAGACAGGGAATAGATTGGTGATTGCCAGAGACCAGGAAGGGGATGGTAGGACAAAAGGAAAAGAAAAAAACACATGATTCTGTATTAAGTATACACTGAACTATACACTTAAAAATAGTAAAGATGGTAAATTATATATTTTTAAAACTGCTATGATTTCAGGAAGGGTTGAGGGCAAGGCTGGACACAAAAGAAACTTAGATTCTAGTCACAACCAAAAGTGTTTCAGTTTCCAGGTAGCAATTTATAACGGTTTTTCCCCACCTCTGCATAAAATTTATGGCACTCAGAGAACTAGGCACATCTACATTTATCATGCTTGGTGTAAGCAATGATTTTCTTAGAACTGGTTATAGCGTTTGTAAGATGTCTTCAACTGGACTCATATGCAGCAGATGTAGACAAATGGAAGTAAGTGCAACAAAGAAATCACAGCCATTTGGTGACTACAGCAAACAGGTTAGTGCAGATATGTAAGGTAGCCCTTCAGAGCTTCCATGAGAGGAGCTAAAATAAAAGCAGTTTAACCAATGGGATCCACTGGCTTATGAAAAAAAAAAGTACATGCTTACTTTGTAGTAACAAGTAGTAAGTTTTGAAATATTTGAATTATCCTATCACCCTGAAATTCAGTAAAGTATAATGGAAAAAATTAGGCAGCTCATGTGGTTCCTTAATTAGAATTACCATATAATTTCTGTAAATTAGTTGAAAGATTTACCAATCCATCTAATGGCTTTCATGAGGTCACTCAGCTAGTATTCAAAATGAGTTTCTGTTTCTTTTACACTGCACTGGAGCAACCTTACCTCATTATCTTGTAAACTCCCATAATAACCACCACACATTTTCAGTTGAGCATTTTTACTTCTCTGGACTTTGCACTTATTATTTTATTTATAATATTTGTGTAAAAACATTATCCTTCCTGCTAAAACATGAGCTCCTTGAGGACAGAGATAGTATCAGAATTGTTTCTGTGTCTTCAGAGTTAAAACATGTCCCGGTCCATAGTATACGTTTCTTAATTTTTTACTGAGTAAAGATTTGACTTTTTGTCAAATAAATGATATAGATTTATAATAATAGCCTCCTTCCAAACTCTCTATCTCAGCATAATGAAACTTAAATTTAATATCAAAGTATCCTGGGACATTAGTGGCATAGGTCAGCAGACACATGCGAAAAGCCAGGATTTAAGTGGAGCAAAAATGAAGAAGCTAATCAGTTTTTAATGCTGGATGGCTAGAGTGGGACAAACAGCCATCAGTCCACAATCAGTTCAACAATCAGTACCCAAAGTAGCATGATGAACTGGATTTCAACCTAAGCAAATGTCGCTATTCAAGTAGATGATAGCTAGTATATATATCACAACAATGAGAGTAGAATTGCATTCTGATGCATGTTACTGGTTTTACATGGTCCTTCTAGTATAAAGACCCAAGCCACTGTTTACAGTTACGGAGAGCAGGGGCTTGTGCAAGCATTGCAAGTGAACTTCATCTTCGGGGTAAATTGAAATTAATACTAGAGGATGCCCCAGCACTTATTTGAAAAGCATTATAAAAACCACATTTGGCTTCCTAAAAGGGAAAAGCTCATAACTGATTATTAAAGTTGGCCATAGGTATACAGGATGAGAAATAAGCATAGGTAATATTTGTATAGTATTGACAGGCACAAAGCACAAAGTTTAAGGAGAAGGCTTCGGTTTAATGAACATGCCAGATTTTAAACTTGGGATAAGATTAATTTTAAAGCACACCCTAATTCTGAGGGTTGTACTCCAGTTATCCTGACTGCCCTGACAAGAACTACATGAGATTTGGCCAACTCATTATAAAAATCATTGCCAGAAGCTTAGTGGGATTGAGGAAGGTGGAGGCTGACAAGTTATCTAAAGTTTAGTTAAATCTTAATTTTTGTTTCATACTTAATAACAGATATAATATATTTAAATGGACAAAAGCTCTTCTTGCTTCTTCTGCAGGGCTCAAAAAGTAGGTTCTTGGCACAGCTTCACATCTTATCAATGATTTGTGATTGTTGAGAGGATACTGTTTTTTTCATTTGTCCCCAGGTTTTTTTGGACGGTGCCTCTAATGAAATCTTGGTGTTACATATGCCCTTAACTGAGTACAAGCTGCTGGAATAGCCTGTGTCAATGGGAGAAGGAGATTACCATAGATTTCCTGTGCATCACTCTTGGATAACTCGAAACAGGTTTGAAACATTTAAGGCAAAATAAAAACAACATTCAAAAACAGAATGTTCAAAGCTGCTTTGTGCTGTTTGCTTACAAAATACAGTGACAGCATCAGTCCTAGTCTGCAGTGGCTTTTTTAGAAAGAGTGACATATGTTTTATCTTTTTGCTGTACTGCATTTAAATGTACCATAGGTAAATTAGGACATTCTGGCATAGTCTTGGTCTGTAACATAAAATGGATGTAGAGCAACCAAGTCCTGGCATAGTAACTGCTCTAGCACTAAGCTTTCAAGAATAAGAACTAATAATATATTAGACATTAAATGACTGATGTGCTAAAAATGAAATAAGAAACTAAGATTGTGTTGATTTTTGTTGTTATTTCCAACCATATTCTATGTCTCAACACATAAGAAAGTATGTACAACTTTTCTGTTTTACAAATGCGGAATCTGAGTCTTCATTAGTTAAGTAATGTGCATGAAATCACACAATCTGCAAACAAGAATTTGAATAAAAGTATATTTCTCCTGTGCTCTCATACTTTTTTTACTACTGACTTCCTTCTCAGAATTATCCCTGCCATTGAGTCATGTGTTCCCTTGCATGCTTCTGCCTTGTGGCTTTTTCTCTATCATTTGTGTCTGGAATGATCTTCCTTAGGGTTTGCATAGCTTCATCCCACACTTCATTCTGGTTTTTGCATGGAGAAATCTTATTAGAGAAGTCTTCTTTTTTACTCTCTATAAAATAGCAATACTCCACTCTTCACAGTAGTACACTCTAATGCTTTTGCACTATTTTCTTTTATTTGTAGCACTTATACTACTCGGCATCGTATGTTTATTTATTGCCTATCTTCTTCCACTGGAAGTAGAGTTTATGAGAGCTGAAACATTGCCTGTTGTCTTAAGTTATTGCTCGTGCCTACAACCTATGACACATGGTAGACTCTCAATAAAGAGACTAAGATTCAATAAAGAGTGACTCTCAATAAAAGAGACTAATACAATAAGAGCTCTCACATATTTTTTGAATGAAATAATAAATTAAATTTATTTCCATGGCCTTTAAATGGGGTGGCTATTTGATATAGATATGGAATTTGGTGGTAATTTTCTTGAACAACACTTGGCAGGGTTACAACTCTGCCTGGCCCTGCAAGGGGTGGTGGCTCATGCCTATAATCCCAGCACTTTCGGAGGCCAAGGCAGGTGGATCACTTGAAGTCAGGAGTTTGAGACCGGACTGACCAACATGGTGCAACCCTGTCTTTACTAAAACTACAAAAATTAGCTGGTTGTGGTGGCACATGCCTGTAATCCTAGCTACTCAGGAGGCTGAGGCGGGAGAATTGCCTCAACCCGGGAGGCGGAGGTTGCAGTGAGCCAAGATCACACCACTGCACTCCCACCTGGGTGACAGGGTGAGACTCTGTCTTAAAAAAGAAAAAATACATATATATATATATGTAAACATAAGGGCCTGCATGGCTACCATCCTCATCCAAGTGGTAGAAAACTTTTCAATTTACTTAGAATAAAAGCCCTGGCTTGTGATGGCTTACAAGATGTTGACTTACATTAATTCTTTCTCCAAACTCCTATTACTGCCCGTACCCCTATGGAACACTAGACTTCAGCTACACTGGCATTCTTACCTTTCTGTGTATAGGGCCTTTGTACTGGCTCTTTCCCTATTTGGATACTCTTTTTTAAGATATCTGCAAAGATGCCTTTCATCAAGCATGACCTTCTCCATCTACTCCTACTCTCTTTAGTTGTCTTTATCTTGTTCTATAGTACTTACCACCTTCTAAGCATTATATAATTTATTCATTCATTATTTTGTCTGTACACACACACACACACACACACACACTCAGAATAGAAGCTCAATGGGGACAGGGTCTTTTGCCTGTTTTATTCACTCATATATTTTCAATTTCTAAGACACTGTCTGGCATGCAGCAGGTGCTGAATAAATATTTGATGTATGAAGAAAAACAATACAGATTGTAAATAATATTCACTCATTCATGACACATGATTTTGTAGCAATATATAACATGAAAGGTAATTATACATAGTGCTATATGAGTTAAAAAGCATACCAATATATTCAATATGCTATCTTTTGTATGAGAAAAACATAACATTCCTTTCTGCTGACCTCAAGATTTTAGACAAAGTTTCCTTTACTAATAGCAAATCAGAGACTTGGAATCTACTTATAATCTTTAAACCACCATTTCCCCTTCAAGATGCCCTACCTTTTTAGGCCAAACCAATGTATAACACCATGTACTGATTTATAAAGCCTGTAACTTCTGCTTTCCTGAAACTTACTGCTGCCTTTAAAAATTGTTGCTTATAAGCCATCAAGGAGGTCACCTCTTAAGCATGAGCTGCCTGATTGTCCTTGCTTCACACCCTGCAAATAAAGGCCCTTATTTCTCCCACTGTAAAATCTCAGTGTGGTTATTTGACTTTACTGAGCTGACTGAGGAGATGTTGATTTGGATCAGTAATAGTTAGTAGCAAGTCACAGGTCCTGTTTAAACTTAGTGGAGAGGACTGTACAAAAGTGTGATTCATTTGGGGTTACCATGGGTATATCTAACACAGTGAGTTTTTGCTACTTCTGATCAAAAGTAGGTGGTGAATATACTATCTCAAACTCTCTGTGAAGGAGGTAAGGCCTTAATAAATAGATATTAAGATGCTCACACATTGGCTTTTTTTGATTTTCTTACGTTTTTTTCAACACTTACCCACTTTGAAAAAGAAATAAGAAACCATTTTCTGGATGGGCACAGTGGCTCACACCTGTAATCCCAGCACTTTGGGAGGCCAAGGCGGGTGGATCAGGTCAGGAGTTTGAGAGGTCAGAAGTTTGAGACCAGTCTGGCCAACCTGGTGAAACTCTTTCCCTGCTAAAAATACAAAAATTAGCTTGGCATGGTGATGGGCACCTGTAATTCCAGCTCCTCAGGAGGCAGAGCCAGCTGCAGTTTTCTTTTTCATACTCCAGTGGCGCCTGGAATGCCAGTGAGATGGAAGTTTTCACTCCCCTGGAAAGGAGGTTGAAGCCAGGGAGCCAAGTGGTCTAGCTCAATGGATCCCGTCCCCACAGAGCGCAGCAAGCTAAGATCCACAGGCTTGAAATTCTCATTTCCAGCACAGCAGTCTGAAGTCAACCTGGGATGCTGGAGTTTTGTGGGGGAGAGGAAAGTCTGCCACTACTGAGGCTTGAGTAGGCAGTTTTCCCCTCACAGTGTAAACAAAAATGCCAGGAAGATCAAACTGAACAGAGCCTACCGCAGTTGCACAAAGCAGCTGTAGCTAGACTGCCTCTCTAGATTCCTCCTCTCTGGGCAGGGCATCTCTGAAAGAAATGCAGCAGCCCCAGTCAGGAGCTTATAGATAAAACTCCCATCTCCCTGGGACAGACACCTGGGGGAAAGGGTGGCTGTGAGTGCAGCTTCAGCAAACTTAAATGTTCCTCTCTGCCAGCTCTGAGATATCCCAGCAAAGTGTTTGAGCACTGCTAAGGGACAGGCTGCACCCTCAGGCGGTTCCCTGACATTCATACCTCCTGACTGGGAGACACTGTCCAGCAGGGGTCAACACCTTATATAGGAGAGCTCCAGCTGACATCTCTCAGGTGCCCCTCTGGGACAAGCTTCCAGAGGAAGAAACAGGCAGCGATCTTTGCTGTTCTGAAACCTCCACTGATGATATCCAGGCAAACAGGGTCTGGAGTAGACCTCCAGCAAACTCCAGCAGACCTGCAGCAGAGGGGCCTGACTGTTAGAATGAAAACTAACAAACAGAAAGGAATAGCATCAATATCAACAAAAAGGACATCCACACAAAAACCCCATGCGAGGGTCACCAGCATCCAAGAAGTAGATAAATCCACAAAGATGAGGAAATACCAGTGCAAAAAGGATAAAACTTCCAAAAACCAGAATGCCTCTTCTTCAAAGGATCACAACTCCTCGCCAGCAAGGGAACAAAACTGGACAGAGAATGAGTTTGACCAACTGACAGAAGTAGACTTCAGAAGATGGGTCATAACAAACTCCACCAAGCTAAAGGAGCATGTTTTCACCCAATGCAAGGAAGCTAAGAACCTTGAAAAATGGTTAGAGGAATTGCTAACTAGAATAACTAGGTTAGAAAACAACATGAATGACCTGATGGAGCTGAAAAACACAGCATGAGAACTTCGTGAAGCATACACAAGTATCAATATCTGAATCAATCAAGCAGAAGGAAGGATATGAGATTGAAGATCAACTTAATGAAATAAAGTGTGAAGACAAGATTAGAGATAAAAGAATGAAAAGGAATGAACAAAGCCTCCAAGAAATATGGGACTGTGTAAAAAGATCAAAACTATGTTTCATTTTGTGTACCTAAAAGTGATGGAGAGAATGGAAAGAAGTTGGAAAACACTCTTCAGGATATTATCAAGGATAACTTCCCCAACCTAGCAAGACAGATCAACATTCAAATTCAGGAAATACAGAGAACATCACAAAGATACTCCTCAAGAAAAGCAACCCCAAGACACATAATTATCAGATTCACCAAGGTTGAAATGAAGGAAAAAGTGTTAAGGGCAGCCAGAGAGAAAGGTTGGGTTATACACAAAGGGAAGTCCATAAGATTAACAATGTATCTCTCTGCAAAAATGTCACAAGCCAGAAGAGAGTGGGAGCCAATACTTGACATTCTCAAAGAAAAGAATTTTCAACCCAGAATTTCATATCCAGCCAAAGTAAGCTTCCTAAATGAAGGAGAAATAAAATCCTTACAGACAAGCAAATACTGAGAGATTTTGTCATCACCAGGCCTGCCTTACAAGAGCTCCTGAAGGAAACACTAAATATGGAGGAAAAAAAAAAACAATAGTACCAGCCACTGCAAAAACATACCAAATTATAAGAAATATTGACACTATGAAGAAACTACATCAATTAATGGGCAAAATAACCAGCTAGCATCATAATGACAGGACCAGATTCACACATAACAATATTAACCTTAAATGTAAATGGGTTAAATGCCCCAAATAAAAGACACAGACTGTCAAATTGGATAAAGAGTTAAGACCCATCAGTGTGCTGTATTCAGGAGACCCATTTCACATGCAAAGACACACATAGTCTCAAAATAAAGGGATGGAGGAATATTTACCAAGCAAATGAAAAGCAAAAAAAAAAACAGTGTTTCCAATCCTAGTTGCTGATAAAATAGTCTTTAAACCAACGAAGATTAAAAAAAAAAAAAAAGACATATAAGGGCATTACATAATGGTAAAGGGATCAATGCAACAAAAGAGCTAACTATCCTAAATATGTATGCACCCAATACAAGAGCACCCAGATTTATAAAGAAAGTTCTTAGAGACCTACAAAGAGACTTAGACTCCAACACAATAACAGTGGGAGACTTTAACACCCCACCGTCCATATTAGATCAACAAGAGAGAAAATTAACAAGGATATTCAGGAATTGAACTGACCTCTGGACCAAGTATACCTAGTAGACATCTACAGAACTCTTCACCCCAAAATCAACAGAATATACATTCTTCTCAGCAGCACATGACACTTATTCTAAAATTGACCACATAATTGTAAGTAAAATACTCCTCAGCAAATGCAAAAGAACGGAAATCATAACAAACCATGTCTCAGACCACAGTGCAATCAAATTAGAACTCAGGATTAAGAAACTCACTCAAAACTGCACAAATACATGGACACTGAACAAACTACTCCTGAATGACTACTAGGTAAATAACAAAATTAAGGCAGAAATAAATAAGTGATTTGAAACCAATGAGAACAAAGACACAACATAGCAGAATCTCTGGGAAACAGGTAAAGTAGTGTTTAGAGGAAAATTTATAGCACTAAATGCCCACAACAGAAAGTGGGAAAGATCAAAAATTGACAGCCAAATATCACAATTAAAATAACTAGAGAAGCAAGAGCAAACAACCTCAAAAGCTAGCAGAAGACAAGAAAGAAGATCAGAGCAGAAATGAAGGAGATAGAGACATAAAAAACCCTTCAAAAAATCAATACATTCAGTAGCTGATTTTTTGAAAAGACTAACAAAATAGATAGACCACTAGCTAGATTAATAAAGATGAAAAGAGAGAAGAATAAAATAGACACAATAAAAAATGATAAAGGGGATACAACTGATCCCACAGAAATACAAACTACCATCAGAGAATACTATGAACACCTCTATGAAATAAACCAGAAAATCTAGAAGAAATGAATACATTCCTGGACACATATGCCCTGCCAAGACTAGCAGAAAAAAGTCGAATTCCTGAACAGAAAAATAAAAAGTTATGAATTTGAATCAGTAATTAATAGTCTACCAACCAGAAAAAGCCCAGGACCAGACAGAGGCACATCTGAATTCTACCAGAGGTACAAAGAGGAGCTGCTACCATTCCTTCTGAGACTATTCCAAACAATAGAAAAAGAGAAAGAAATAAAAGGTATTCAAATAAGAAGAGAGGAAGTCAAGTCGTCTCGTTTTGTAGATGACATGATTGTATATTTAGAAGACCCCAACATCTGAGCCCAAACCTCCTTAAGCTGATAAGCAAATTCAGCAAAGTCTCAGTATACAAAATCAATGTGCAAAAATCACAAGCATTTTTATACACTAATAATACACAAACAGAGAGCCAAATCATGAGTGAACTTCCATTCACAATTGCTACAAAAAGAATTATATACCTAGGAATATAACTTACAAGGGATGTGAAGGACCTCTTCAAGGAGAACTATAAACCACTGCTCAAGGAAATAAGAGGACACAAACAAATAGAAAAACATTCCATGCTCATGGATAAGAAGAATCAATATCATGAAAATGGCCATACTACCCAAAGTAATTATAGATTCAATGTTATACCCATCAAGCTACCATTGACTTTCTTCACATAATTAGAAAAAAAACTACTTTAAATTTCATTTGGAACCACAAAAGAGCTTGTATAGCCAAGACAATCCTAAGCAAAAAGAACAAAGCTGGAGGCATTACCCTACCTGACCTCAAACTATACTACAAGTCTAAAGTAACCAAAACAGCATGGCACTGGTACCAAAACAGCCATATAGAACAATGGAACAGAACAGAGGCCTCAGAAATAATACCACACATCTATAACCATCTGATCTTTGACAAACCTGACAAAAACAAGAAATGGGGAAAGGGTTCCCTATTTAATAAATGGTTTGGGAAAACTGGCTAGCCATATGCAGAAAACTGGACACTTTCCTTACACCTTATACAAAAATTAACTCAAGATAAAAAGACTTAAACATAAAACATAAAACCATAAAAACCCTAAAAGAAAACCTAGGCAATACCATTCAGGACATAGGTATGGGCAAAGACTTCATGACTAAGACACCAAAAGCAATGGCAAAAAAAAAACCAAAATTGACAAATGAGATGTAATTAAATTAAAAACTTTCTGTGCAGCAAAAGTAACTATCATCAGAGTGAACAGGCAACCTAAAGAGTAGGAGAAAATTTTTGCAATCTATCCATCAGACAATAAGCTAATATCCAGAATCTACAGTGAATGTAAACAAATTTATGAGAAAAAATAGAAACAACTCCATTTAAAAGTGTGTTATGGGTATAAACAGATAGTTCTCAAAAGAAGACATTTATGCAGCCAACAAACATATGAATAAAAGCTCATCATCACTGGTCATTAAAGAAATACAAATAAAAAATACAATTAAGATACTATCTCGCACCAATTAGAATGGCGATCATTAAAAAGTCAGGAAACAACAGATGCTGGAGAGGATGTGGAGAAATAGGAACTCTTTTACACTGCAGGTAGGAGTGTAAATTAGTTCAACCATTGTGGAAGACAGTGGGGCAATTCCTCAAGGATCTTGAACCAGAAATATTATTTGACCCAGCAATCCCATCACTGGGTATATACCCAAAGGATTATAAATCATTCTACTGTAAAGACACATACAGATGTATGTTTACTGCAGCACTATTCACAATAGCAAAGACTCAGAATCAACTCAAATGTCTATCAATGATAGACTGGATTAAAAAAAAAATGTGGCACATATATACCATGGAATACTATGCAGCCATAAAAAGGATGAGTTCATGTTCTTTGCAGGGACATGGATGAAGCTGGAAACCATCATTCTCAGCAAACTAACACAGGAACAGAAAACTAAACACCACATGTTCTCACTCATAAGTAGGAGTTGAACAATGAGAATAAAATGGACACAGGGAGGGGAACATCACACACTGGGGCCTTTTGGGGGATGGGGGACTAAAAGAGGGATAGCATTAAGAGAAATACCTAATGTAGACGACAGCTTGATGGGTTCAGCAAACCACCATCATATGTGTATACTTATGTAACAAACCTGCATGTTCTACAAATGTGTCCCAGAACTTAAAGTGTAATATTAAAAAAAGATAAATTTTCTTCATCTAAACGAACTCTGATAATATTAATTTTAAATATTTATCTTTCTGCAAGAAAATCTTTTGTGCAACCTTAATTCAAGGCAATTCCACATATTGACATCTTAAAAAAGTTAATGGCCACCTCTGAAATGATTAAATAAAACTTAGTTGATATGTGATTTCTATTTAATACACATCTTTCTGGTTGATACATTCTGAAAGAGGGCATAAACAAGGAAGCATAAAATCTTGGTTATTAGTAGATTACAATCAAGTCAAAAATTCCCACTGTCAACATAGAAAATGGAAGAAATGTGGTAAAGATAAAAAATGAAAAAAATAGAAATATAAGAGAGGACACAGGGTAGTCATGACTGATGTTTAAATGATTCACAGAAAATGGCTGCAGGATCTTAGATGAGGGATAATTTGCTAATAAGAATGGTATTTCATTGAATAAAGTACCACCACTTAGATGGTTAGGAGGAGTGTTCCATTTCTAGTTCTGTTAGTTTCACTAGTCTAGCTGTATGATCTATAGAAATCTGTTTTCTCTCCCTTGATTTTGTAAGGATAACAGGACACCTTTATCCTCTGTCCTCTGATGATTTGCTGGAAATAAACAGACAATAGGTAGATTAACAGGCGAAAAAGCCATACATGTTCTCACTCATAAGTAGGTGTTGAACAATGAGAACACACAGACACAGAGAGGGGAGCATCACATACTGGTGTCTGCAGTGGGGGAATAGGGGAGGGACAGTGGGGGTTAGGGAGTTTGGGGAGGGATAACATGGGGAGAAATGCCAGATATAGGTAACTGGGGGATGGAGGCAGCAAACCACATTGCCGTGTATGTACCTATGCAACAATCCTGCATAATCTGCACATGTACCCCGGAACCTAACGTACAATAAAAAAACATATGTATATACATAAAGAATTTAACTTTTGGGTATAAATTCTCCTCTTTCCAGCCAAGATTTTCCAGAGGGAACATCAGTGACCACCTACGTTTTTTTCCCATAGCATTGCCAGGGTGGCATGACTGCCTGATTTGGGTTCATTCTGTCCCTTGGTGGAATTTCCCCCATGTCCAAAGGACTTACAGTGAAAAGACTTACAGGAAATTTAAATGTTCTAGGCCAGATAGGAATGGATGTGAACAGAGACATTCATTAACCTTTAAGTAAAAGACAAACAAAGAGCTAGGATGAGGTTACAAAACTGAATGAGCTAAAAGAGTCTCAGTCTTAGTTACAGATATATAGTAATTAGCCATACAAAAAATAAGCACTGTTAAAACATTTTAAGCTAAGTCATTTTAGAGACTTGTTGTACTGTTATCAATAAAAATGAAATTATACTGATTTCATTGTTTTGAGCATATACCCATATAAGCACATCGTGGATGTGATGCAGTGCTTTTTGCAGTCTTTTAGTAACTTGCCCTAAGGTGACTGATAAATTTTTTAATATATATCTGCATGAATTTCATAACTAGGAGTATTATACCCAGGAGGCTTTGTCATAAGGTATCTTTATATTCTCCCAGCGATAATTTTAATTCTATGAGAAGCAGAAAATTCTTTATGGTTGGGATAGATGAAAAGGTATTACATAATAGCTCAGAAGGCAAAGTTCCTTGTTTTACCTTGTTAGGTATCTGTGTACTCATTCTTGATCTAGAGGGGCTGAACTAATTTTATCTTTCAAACCAGCTATTACAATCTCATGTGTCCACCTCTTCCATGATAGTCCCTGGGTCTAGAGTGAGGGTGTTTGTATAATCTTAGCAGCAGGGAATCCGCAGTGAAACAATTCAGGCCCAGTAGTATGCCAAATGAGGGAGATTCACATCTCTAGTCTTCAGAATACCATGATTCTGCTTTCCTTGGTAGCAAAACAAGGTGAGATAAATAACAAAATTTTGACAATCAAAAGAGTATTTGTGTGACAGAACAGAAAAAGAAACCTATTCCATTAGAGCACTAACTAAAAATATGATGAAAAATTATAATCTGGTACTCTTTAGAAAATTGTAGCTAAAAAATAATTTATGACTCAATCTGCACTCAAAAACAAAACTCAGGGCTGAAATCTAGTAACAAGTGTTAGGCTCTTCTACTGAAATGATTTTTTTCTCTCTTTCTGGTCCTCCTTTTCTACTAATGAGAAATTATGGTAAGATCAATTTGTTTTCAAAATAAGTTTTAAGCTTATTATTCTTGGCTTGATTATGTGCATAAAGTGCAGCAAGAATTCATTCGCCACATAGGCTCCTTTAAGTTAGCTTCGCTGAAACTTGACCTAAAAATATGTTACTCTCGTGAAAGTCTTGGTAAAATAACCAGTGTTTCCAATTGTTCTGTTTTAAAAGAAAACACTCTTACTAAACTTATAAAATCCTGAACAGTTTTTGAATTTGGGGGAACTCAAAGAGAGAAAGGTAAATTTGCTTACAAAAACATACTTTACCCAAATGCTCTAAACTATAACTCAAAAGAAAAAAATTATTGACTCTTCTTTAACCAGAGCAGCAACCTTCCGAAGAAGATGTCATTTATTCACCTTGGAACTGCCATCCACACTCTAAGCAACTCTTGTTAGATGAGAGCTGTTTATCAGGCACTGTAGAATCTAGCAGTTCCTTAAATAGAGTCAGCCCTTAAGGGAGAAAAGGCTTCCTGCTCATGAGTATCTCCTCCTATAACCCCAGGTAACAAGATCCTATGTAAACCACTTTTATTTTATCATGGAACTCTTTGGGGCACCATTATTTCCATTAGCATAGGGGTAGCTTCATTTACCATTCCATAACATGGCAATAAATTCCCAAGTGGAAATTCTCTAGTCCAGAAGTTGTCTTTTGGAAGTGCTCACAGTCTTTTGCCATAAGGTCCAATAAATGCTCCACAAATAATTATGAAGTGGAAGATTTGTCTCAACTAGCACTTCAGCTTTTATCCTATATTCTGCAGACTCAGGCAATCTTATTAGTTCCAATTTAGCAGGTCCAATTAATATTTCTCAAAGGGCAGATTCATATATCTTCAGTTTTATAGTACTAGGCAGGGAAAACATCCCCCAGTTAGATACAATACCCATTTTCATAAGACGTTTAGGTAAAGGAGTCACACCTACCTTATATAAAGCCTGTTTAAAAATCTCAAATTTCATAATCCCGTAATAACCTGTACATTTTTATGTTCTGGTCCCAGGAGTTTTCTTTTCTACCCTCAGACCGTTTTTCCTTTCCTGGTGAAAAAATAGGGATCCAAGTACAGAGTTGAGCCAAGAGACTCAGGCTCTTTTGTCAATTTTTATCTTGCCTCAACATTGCCTCAGGAAATGTCAGATTTTCATTATAACCTTTGGCTTTTGAAGTCTTTAAAATTTCCCCGCTCTGAGGCAAATGCAGAAAACTGGTGCAGGGCCTCTTATGTCGGGGGACTAGTAGGGGTTCCCTTTGGTTCACGCTACCTTTGAAAGCATTGTAGATATCTTTCTTTTAAACTCATCAATTTTCATTTTATTTTATTTTTTAATAACCATTAAAATATTTCTGTCACCTTTCTGGAGCAAGTGCATTGACTCCCTTTTGTCTTTCCTATTTTTTTTTTTTTTTTTTTGTTACCTTAGTGTTTTATTCAGTGTCTGTTAAGTCCCATGAGAGATAGCAAATTTGATAAGGCTTGTCAAACAGTTGTATAATACTGCAGGAAAAATATCATCTGAGGTGGCCCCCCCTTAACCCTAACATTTACTATAGACTGAGTAATAGGCATATTCAGTGAGAAAATATCCCGCTCATTATAAATCCAGTCCCATATTGCTTGAATATGAAACATATCAGCTGCTTCATCAGGTGCTCCACTTGACATTTTATAGGGAGAGTTGGGCAGCCCCCTTCTCAGGGTAAACAGACCCTATAGTGGACATTTATTCAGTCCACTAGGCTGGTCATTCTCTAGGAATAACTACCTATGCATTTGGATCACATATACTCATTAGTGATTGTTTAATAGTAATCTGTGGGCCTTGTGTCAACCCAAACATGCTCTTTCATCCTGTAGCATTTAAAATTAAGTATAATGTCCTTAAACTAGTTATTTTTACAATCCATTATAGTAAAGGTTTTTTGGAAGCTTATGATACCAATCTACAAAATAGAACAATTCCTTTATATTATACCCTCTGGTTTTGAGTTATTGGGGTTTGCCCCTTCCCCACATTGACGGTCATTTTGGTAACAACAGGTCTCAGAGGTAAGTTTTCATTACCCTGGCTTAATTTCCTCTTTCGTGGATAGCATTGAGACTAGAGACCTGAGCTGAGACAAAACCACATCTGAGCATAGTTCAGGCTTAAGGTCCAATCCAGCAAACTTTTTCTTTCTTTTTTTTAATTTTTAATTTATGTGGATAGATAGTAGGTATATATAATTATGGGGTACATAAGGTGTTTTGAAACAGGCATGCAATGTAAAATAAGCACATCATGGAAAATGCAGCATCCATCCACTCAGTCATTTATCCATTGAGTTGTAAACCATCTAATTATACTCTATAAGTTATTTTTAAATGTATGGTTATTATTGACCATATTTACCCTGTTGAACTTTCAAATAGTATGTCTTATTTATTATAATTATTTTTTGTATGAATTAACAATCCCTGCCTTCCTCCCTAGGACTCCACTACTTTTCTAAGTCTCTGGTAACCATCCTTCTACTCTCTATGTCCATGAATTCAATTGTTTTGATTTTTAGATCCCACAAATAAGCAAGAACATTCAATGTTTTTCTTTCTGTGCCTTGGTTATTTCACCTAACATAATGATCTCCAGTTACATACGTGTTTTTGCAAAAGACTGGAGCTCATTCCTTTTTTATGACTGAATAGTACTCCATTGTATATATGTACCACATTATCATTATCCATTCATTTGATGATGAACACTTAGGGTGCTTCTAAATCTTAGATATTGTAAACTTCAATATACTGATTTCATTTTATTGTGCATATACCCAGCAGTGGGATTGCTGGATCACATGGTAGCTCTATTTTTTTTTTAAGGAACCTCCAAACTGTTCACCACAGTGGTTGCACTAATTTACATTTCCACCAACAGTGTAGAAGGGCTGTTTTTCTATTCACATCCTTGCCAGCATTTGTTATTGACTGTGTTTTGGATATAAGCCATTTTAACTGGGGTGAGACGATATCTCTGTAGTTTTGACTTGCATTTTTCTGATGATCAATGATGTTGAGCACCTTTTCATATGCTTGTTTGCCATTTGTATTTCTTCTGTTTAAAAATGTCTATTCAAATATTTTGGGTTGGACACCGTGACTCACATCTGTAATCTCAACACTTTCGAAGGCCAAGTGGGTGGATCACTTCAGGTCAGAAATTGTCAACATGGTACAACCCTGTCTCTACTAAAAATACAAAAAATAAGCTGGGCATTGTGGGAGGCAACTGTAATCCCAGCTACCCAGGAGGCTGAGGAAGGAGAATCACTTGAACCCAGGAAGCGGAGGTTGCAGTGAGCCAAGACTGTGCCATTGCATTCCATCCTGGGGAACAACAGCGAAACTCTGTCTCAAAAAAAAAAAAAATGTTGACACTTGCCAAAAGAAGACATTTATGAGGCCAAGAAACATATGAAAAAATGTTCATCATCACTGGTCATTAGAGAAATGCAAATCAAAACCACATTAAGATACCATCTCATGCCAGTTAGAATTGTGATCATTAAAAAATCTGGAGACAACAGATGCTGGAGAGGATATGGAGAAATAGGAACACATTTACACTGTTTGTGGGAGTGTAAATTAGCACAATAATGGCATTTGTAGCAACTTGGAGTTGTAGACCATTATTCTAAGTGAAGTAATGCAGGAATAGAAAAGCAAATATTTTATGTTCTCACTTATGAATGGGAGCTAAGCTATGAGGATGCAAAGACACAAGAATGATATAATGGACTTTGGGAACTCAGAGGGAAGGGTAAGAGGGGACTGAGTGATAAAAGACTACATATTGGATACAGTGTACACAGCTCAGGCAATGGGTGCACCAAAATCTCAGAAATCACTGGTAAAGAACTTATTCATGTATCCGAACACCACATGTTCCCCTAAACTATTGAAATAAAAATACTCAAAAACAAAGATTATATTGTGGTGATTGTTGTACAGCTTTGTTAATATTTGGGAAATCATGGAATTTTATACTTTCAATGAATAAATTATCAGGTATATAAATTATATTTCAATAAAGCTGCTTAAAATATGTGATAGTCATCATTTAAAGTTATTTCCCTGTTAAGGATATTTGTAGCCTATGAATTTCAGGTGTTTATCTAAGTAAGAAACTTAAGGTTAAATACATGGATATTTAACCAACAACTCAGGATTTAGGTGGTTTTATTTAACCAACAATATTAAGTGTCTTATTTATATAAAAATTACACAAGCAAAAGTCACTCTGTCCTTGGCGGGATTTAGTTTATAATTTTATAACCCTTATGGCAAAATTTTACACCTTACAGTATTCTGCAGGGATATGTATTAAACTGCTTGATCAAGAACTGCAACAAAATGCTGATAATTCTTAAGACATTTCTAATATCATTTTAACAATATTTTAAAGCCAGCTTATTTATTCAATATTTTAATTAAGTCATATGAATTTGAAAAACATATGGGCTTATTATTTAATTTATGAGTACTCTTTCACTTTAAACCATCTTGGTACCTTGTGGCCAAAACACATAACAAAATACATGTACATACATATGAACACACACATACACACTCATACAAAGATCCTATAGATTTTACTTCAGAACTGTAGCCATGAGATAGTAATACAAACTCACTGGTTTGGAGAAAAAAAAACAAGGTTGGATCCAAACAGTGTTTTTTTTTTTTTATCTCAGTAGAAGAGTAACAACAGATTTAAAGCAGGCAGAAAAAAAAAATCGAGAAATAGAGAACTTAAGAATCTTACAGTTGCAAGTTAACTTTTGGGCTCTGAATTTTTCCTTGATTAAATTTGTCCATCAGTTACAATGTGCACATAAAGACCATAAAATGTTCATTTTACAAAACACTTGCAAGTAGCGTCACCATAAAACCATCAAGGTGACTGAAAGGGGGTCATTCTTGTTTTTTTCTCATTCTTTGATTATTTTTTCCCACTTTCTTTTCTTAAAAGAAAAAACTGAGCTGTGGCCTAGGATTTAGTGTAGTGGATCAAAGTGTGCTACTTGTGGGTGGGACTCAAGAGTATGTCACTACTGAGTAGTTTCTGCCTTCTTACATGTCTCAGTTTCTCTCTCCAGAGGTCTAGCACCTCCAAAAGAGCTGAAAATATGTAGTTGCCAGCTGCTATATGTTTCCTGGATGAGCCTTTTTAGACTAATTTTGTTGAGGATTCCGTGTAGGGCCACTGCATGTTGCTGAGGGTCAACTCCCAGACATTTCCACAACTTCCCTGGTCACCCAGGGGCACCTTTCAGCTGGGGGTGCAAAATGTTCTTTCTCTTTGGAGCTGAGGAGACCCAATCTTTCATTTAGCTACAAAAATGACAGTTCAGTTCCTCACACAAATGCACAAACAAGCCAATTGAGCTTAATTTTTGGAGAAAAAGCAAAGGAGAAGCTCCTTTAGAATACACTTCCTAAATAGAAACAAAACTTGGTGCCCTAAAGGGAAATTTAACTATTTTCTGATTGGCAATTTTTTATCAGTAGAAAGGATTTTCTGGATTATCATAAGGGTCTGTGGAGAGTCAGGGTTTTATCATGCAGATGATGCCTCCAAGTAGCCGGCTTTAAAGAGAAAAGATTATAAATGTTTACAATCAGACTTAAGATCTCTGTGGATGCTAAAGCTGGTTGGTTTTTCCTGAATTCAAAAAGGGAAAAGATATAATGAGGTATGCTGGACCCCCTTTCCATAGTGACCTGAACTAGTTTTTCAGATTAACTTTGGAATACCCTTGGCCAAGAAGATGGATTCATTCAGATGGTTGAGGAGCCTTAGAATTTTATTTTTTAGTTTACATTAGCTATGAAAAGCTAAATAAAGGAAGAAGATAAGAAGGCAGTAGAGCTTGGTCTTGCTGAGTGTGATTTGACCAGACAAGAGGCAGCAGGAGGATATTCTCTGGAAAGGAAACTCCCTAATCCAAAATGCAGAGGCAGGTATCACAGGTGTAATAAATTAGAATTCATCGACATACAATCAGTATTTTTCCTGTTTTTCTGATTTTGAAGTAACATTTCATTTTACTTGTTTTACTTTGATTATAATAAAACTCTTTATGAGATGCCCTGGCTTCATTTTCCAAACCACAAAAACATTACAACATTGGAAAGCAACTCTAAATAGACTTTCAGCACTATTGATTTAAATAAATAGTGTATTGCTTAAAGTAAGACACATAAAAAAATCTAAAACTTTTCTCTTCACAATGGATCTCAGGTCAGATCTATTAATTTCCAGTTTTTCTATTTGAAAGTTAAAATGAGAAAAAGGAAAATGTAAAACCTAGACTGATCAGAATCTTTCTGTATTCAGGAGATGTGCCAGGTCCTAGTCTTTATTAAATTTCTTGTCATTTGATGAATTAAATATAATTATAATAAACTCACTTGGGATTTGATTATAATCTGTGGAGTTTCTCTCACCAATTATATAGCTTCATATTAACTCTTAAATGTAAACGTGTAACCTTTCACTAAAAACTAGAGTTACATACCTCTGAGTACTTTACAGAATTGTTATTTGAAAAATTCTTAAAGACCCTCCTTACATCTTTCAATAGCACTGTGAAGCAGTTAAATAGCTCTTATTATGAATCTTTTTTTCATAGGTTGACAGTTCCAGACCCTAACTCATTGACGACCCAAGGAACTAATAAAAAGTGTCTGAGCTTTTGCCTTATCCTCATGCTCCTATTGATCAAATGAAAGCCCATATTCACTTCCCAGCCACTAGATATTTAATTTTGGCCATTAAGTGAGAGAAGTGGCAAATGAAGACTATGGAAAAAGCCTGGCTCTATCATCTTCACAAATGAATTGTTAATCTCAGGTCGAAAATGATATAAGAAAAGAAAACTTGAATGGTTTTGTATGGCTGAATGGATACATGAACAAACAGTTGATATTGAGCCTTCAATGTTACAGAATACATAGGGAAGACTTCTTTCATTTGTTCATTTATTCATTCATTCATTTTGCTTTTGGAATACCAGTTTGAATGTTGATATGGTATATGTGTTAACCTGTGAAAACCTTTTTAAATCTTCTCTTCAGAAGTTCTAAAATTTTAAATTCTTTATTATCATTATTATACAATAAGTTATGGGATGCATGTGCAGAATGCACAGGTTATATAGATATACATGTGCTATGGTGCTTTGCTGAACCGATCAACACATCATCTAGATTTTAAGCCCTGAATGCATCTCTTGTCTTAATGATCTCCCTCTCCTTGCCCCCAACCCCCTGACAGACCCCAGTGTGTGATGTTCCCCTCCCTCTGTCCATGTGTTCTCATTGTTCAACTCCCACTTATGAGTGAGAACATGTGGTGTTGTGTTTTCTGTTCCTGTGTTGGTTTGCTGAGAATGATGGTTTCCAGTTTCAACCATGTCCCTGCAAAGGACATGAACTCGTTCTTTTTGATGGCTGCATAGTATTCCATGGTGTATATGTGCCACATTTTCTTTATCCAGTCAATCATTGATGGGAATTTGGGTTTGTTTCCAAGTCTTTGCTATTGTAAATAATGCTGCAATAAACATTCTTGGGCATGTGTCTTTACAGTAGAATGATTTATAATCCTTTGAGTATATCCCCATAATGGAATTGTTGGGTTAAATGGTATGTCTGATTCTAGATCCTTGAGGAATCACCACATTGTCTTCCACAATGGTTGAACTAATTTACACTCCCACTAACAGTGTCAAAGCATTCCTATTTCTCTGCATCCTCTCCAGCATCTGTTGTTTGCTGACTTTTTAATGATCGCCATTCTAACTGGCGTAAGATGGTATCTCATTGTGCTTTTAATTTGCATTTCTCTAATGATCAGTGATGATGAGCTTTTTGTCATATGTTTGTTGGTAGCATAAATGTCTTCTTTTGAGAAGTCTTTGTTCATATTCTTTGCCACTTTTTGATGGGGTTCTTTGTCTTTTCTTGTAAATTTGTTTAAGTTCCTTGTAGATTCTGGATATTAGACCTTTGTCAGATGGGAAGATTGGAAAAATTTTCTCCCATTCTGTTGGTTGCTGGTTCACTCTATTGATACTTTCTTTTGCTGTGCAGAAATTCTTAAGTTTAATTAGATCCCATCTGTCAATTTTGGCTTTTGTTGCCATTGCTTTTGGTGTTTTAGTATTAAAATATTTGCCCATGCCTATGTTCTGAAAGGTATTGCCTAGGCTTTATTCAAGGGTTTTTATGGGTTTTTGCTTTATGTTTAAGCCTTTAATCCATCTTGAGTCAATTTTTGTATAAGGTGTAATGAAAGGATCCAGTTTCCATTTTCTGAATATGGCTAGCCAGTTTTCCTAGCACCATTTATTAAATAGGGAATTCTTTCCCCATTTCTTGTTTTTGTCAGGTTTGTCAAATATCAAATGGTTGTATATGCATGGCATTATTTCTGAGACCTCTATTCTGATCTATTGGTCTATATGTCTGTTTTGGTACCAGTATCATGCTGTTTTGGTTACTTTAGACTTATAGTTTGAAGTTACGTAGCATGATGCCTCCAGCTTTGTTCTTTTTGCTTAGAATTTTCTGGGCTATATGGGCTCTTTTCTGGTTTCATATGATATTTAGAGTACTTTTTTCTAGTTCTGTGAAGAAAGTCAATGGTAGCTTGACATGAAAAGCATTGAATCTATAAATTACCTTGGGCAGAATGGCCATTTTCATGATATTGATTCTTTCTATCCATGAGCATGGAATATTTTTCCATTTGTATGTGTCCTCTCTTAATTCTTTGGGCAGTGGTTTGTGGTTCTCCTTGAAGAGGTCCTTCATGTCCCTTGTAGCTGTATTCCTAGGTATTTTATTTTCTTTGTGGCAATTGTGAATGAGAGTTCACTCATGATTTGGCTCTTCGTCCTTTATCCGTATATAGAAATGCTTGTAACTGTTGCACATTGATTTTATATCCTGAGACTTTGCTGAAGTTGCTTATCAGCTTAAGAAGTTTTTGGGCTGAGATGATGAGGCTTTCTAAATATACAATTGTGTCATCTGCAAACAGAGAAAATTTGACTTCCTCTCTTCCTATTTGAATACGCTTTATTTCTTCCTGTTGCCTGATTGCCCTGGCCAGAACTTCCAATACTATTTTGAATAGGAGTGATGAGAGAGGGCATCCTTGTCTTGTGCCAGTTTTCAAAAGGAATGCTTTCAGCCTATCCCAATTCAGTATGATATTAGCTATGGGTTTGTCATAATTAGCTCTTAGTATTTTGAGATATGTTCCATCAATACTTAGTTTATTAAGTGTTTTCAGCATGAAGGGGTGTTGAATTTTATCGAAGTTTTTTTCTGTATCTATTGAAATAATCATATGGTTTTTGTCATTGTTTCTGTTTATGTGATGGATTACATTCATTGATTTGCGTATATTGAACCAGCCTTACATCCCAGGGATGAAGCCAACTTGATCGTGGTGGATAAGCTTTTTGATGTGCTGCTGGATTCGTTTTGCTCGTATTTTATTGAGGATTTTCACATCGATGTTCATCAGAGATATTGGCCTGAAACTTTCTTTTTTGTTGTGTCTCTGCCAGGTTTTGGTATCAGGATGATGCTGGCCTCATAAAATGAGTTAGGGAGGAGTCCCTCTTTTTCTTTTTTTCCTTTTTTTTTTTTGCCTGAAGGTTTTATTCCCTTTTTTTTAAAAATTGTACTTTAAGTTCTGGGGTACATGTGCAGATCTTGCAGGATTGTTGCATAGGTACACAAATGCCATGGTGCTTTGCTGTCTCCATCCCCCTGTCATCTACATCAGGCATTTAGTTTCAGAAGGAATGGTAGCAACTCCTGTTTGTACCTCTGGTAGAATTCAGCTGTGAATCCTTCTGGTCCTGGAATTTTCTCTGGTTGGTAGGCAATCAATTACTGCCTCAATTTCAGAACTTGTTATTAGTTTATTCAGGGATTCACCTTCTTCCTGGTTTAGTCTTGGGAGGGTATATGTGTTCAGAAATTTATCCATCTCTTCTAGATTTTCTAGTTTATTTGTATAGAGGTGTTTATAGTAATCTCTGATGGTAGTTTGTATTTCTGTGGGATCAGTGGTGATATCCCCTTTACCATTTTTTATTGTATCTATTTGATTCTTCTCTCTTTTCTTCCTTATTAGTCTGGCTAGCTGTCTACCTGTTTTATTAATCTTTACGAAAAGCCAGCTCCTGAATTTGTTGATTTTTTTGAAGGATTTTTCATGTCTCTTTCTCCTTCAGTTCTGCTCTGATCTTAGTTATTTTTTGTCTTCTGCTAGCTTTTGGATTTGTTTGCTCTGGCTTCTCTAGCTCTTTTAATTGTAATGTTAGGATGTCAATTTCAGATCTTTCCCTCTTAACTTCTTTTATTTGTTGATTTATTCATTTGTTCATTTTGGTTTTGGAATTTTAGTTTCAATGTTGATATGGTATATCTGTCCTGTGAAAACATTTTTACATTTTGTCTTCAGACGTTCTATAAAATTTATTTAATCCTTTTTTTAAGTCTTTTTATGTATCTAGGCTGATTAAATTTCAAACTTTCTTCACTGCTTGAATTTGAAGTTAAGAATTTATTTATATCACAACCATTTTCCATGCCTTGTGCTATGCAGTATGAAGAATAAAAGATTGTAATAGCTCAGTGTCTGCTCCAAAAATGTACAGTGGATATCAGGCCAATTTTTAAACAAGTAATAATATAGCAGACTTTAAAAATAATCAAACTGAAGTATATATAAATTGCTATGGAAACCCAAAGGATGGAGTATCCCTGCATCAGTGAAGAAGGTAAACAAGGCCACTGCCCTCTATCAGTCCTGAAGGCACCATTCATGGTATAGTGTATGTGTTGTGGAGTTTTATAAAGTGTCAGTAGATAAGGGAAATGCCTAGAAAGTCTTTCTTTAGGAAGTATTACGTTAGTTAATCTCTCAACAAACAATATAAATTTCTCAGTCAGAGAATGAGAAAGAAAACATTCCAGGTGTGAATGTAGCATATTCAAAAACTTGGATGTGTGAAAGTCCATGCCACATCTAATGAATGACAACTCAATTAAGTTCCAAAAAACACTGACTGTCCCAGAAATGGGAACTGATGTTCACAACTTTTTTAAAGGCCAAGACTTAAACTTTGATATGACAGGATATGATGTGTTTGCCTTACTCATTGAAGCTATAGCTTCTCTTCAACTTTGTATAAATTATCAGTGAGCAGTACAGATAAGAAAGGAAATTTATATTTATGAATGGTCATCTCAGTGAAGAAACAAATATATATTTTATGGTAAAATTTTATAATAAGCCACTTTATAAAATATATTAAAGATAACTCTATGGAAATGAATCCAATATATGTGTAGCTTTATTCTGTCATCCATTTATCCGTTTCCATTCTCTTGGAATGTTCTCTTTCTCTCCCAGTTAATAGGACATGTTTTGTAAAGCTAAATTGTTCACAATGGCTTTTAACGGGAGTGTTGAATGTCTATATCACTCTATTCCAACTGATCTTCTGTCAACTCCATTAAAAAAAAAAAACAACATGAATGTCTGTAAAATATAATATCTAACCTTGACATGTCCTCTATTCTTCAGAGCAGGGCCTATATTGCTTTGCTCCTATATTTTTTATGAGCCATGGATGAAAATCTGTGGTAATAACAATGTTTTTATAGTTAAATAAGTGGCTGTTGTACATCATAACTCCTGCCCAGCAAAATTTACATGGTCATAGAAGATGATACTGCCGTGATGATTGTGTCTTGATTAAACCATGGCCCTACAGATTATCAAAGGGCCTCTCAGGCCAAATAAGAAACAGAAAACAAATTTTCAAAAAAGATTATGTGCTACATTTAGAAAAGACTGATGAAAAATCTAATTATGCAGTGTTCAACACAGGTGCATCTTTGTGCTTTATCAGCAGACATTTTATTCTTTCGAGTCAAATCTAACTCCATGCCTTTTCATCCCTTCTCTGTACTCATCCATTTTACATTTATTTCTCTGTGATTTACTACTCACAATGCTTAGCACAGTTTATATTAGATACAAAGTAAATGTCTTGAATAGAAGAAAACATACGCCTCTTTATGTGAATCCTTGACACATATATTCTAAAATTGTACACCTAATATTACAAACACTACTTCTTGGGTCAGTCACATGAACAAAGTAATTCTTGACTTCTCCTCTGACAAAGACAATAAGAACATATCACAGGAAGGCCTATGACTTCCATAATTTGTTTAAATACATTGAAACTTTTCATATTTTTATATTCTGTCCCCTCCTGGGTCAAATTTATCAAAGCTGTGCTTCATGTTGTGTAAGAGCAAACTTCAATAGGATTTTACTTTATTGATATGAACACTACTAACTTTGATGTTTAGACTACTGTCTGTTCTAAAGGTTAGTCAACACATCATTTTTTTCTTGTTTCTATTAAACAACTAAGTCACTAATGTGGCTATGGAAAATATCTATGCAAAACATGACACATCAGTGAGTATCCACCATGTTCCCCATACAAAGGGTCTCTTGGATTTTGCAAATTTCTGAGTAACAGCTTGAATTATATCAGAACAGAGGCCATAAAGAAATAACTTTCAATTCTCGTTGCTCTACTATGGGCTAATAAAAATAGCTGCTGTTAATATTTGCTCTAATCTCAAAGAGAAACACATCAAAACAAAAATAAAAGACCTGGGTCTATAAGATGGAGAACTCTTGCTAATTGGTACTAGCCATCTGTTTGCTATTATTAAATAAAACTTGTTTATACTAGATATCCATAATTCCTAGATATAGAAGCTTGGCATAAGAATGACACAGAAAATATAGATATTCTTCATGGAAAAGCAAAACTGTAAAACATTAGAATAGTAAGGAATATTATACCAGTTGACTCAAACCTATTTGAACATCATTGTCACTTGCAAAGACACTTGATTGACTCTAAATACTAGAAGACCATCAGTCCTAGCAGCCAGGCTGATTAGCATTCTGTAGCTTTGATGTTTTAAAGTTAGCCCCATTGTGAGAAAATGAAATACAATCAAGCTTTGAACAATTTGCCCATGGTTTATAAAAAGTTATTATATAACATTAGGTAAGAAATGACTTTTTAATATATAAAAGTGACAAAGGCAATGCTTAGCAATGGAAATCCATGTTAAAACTGATTAAAATTTCAGCATTCAAATATATTATTTGAAGAGATGTCAATATTAGCAGAATCTAATGCATATCTCTCATGATTTTTCATAAAAGCCTTCTGAAGTGGTTTTAAAAGAATGTTATTCAAACTTTTTGTTGTATTTGATAAAGGAACATTCACAGTTAAGAATAAAGACTTGAAAATGGGTATATATTAAAATATTTGTTTGAATTTCAGTTTCTGTAGGATTTTAGAGTAAATTCCAATTTTTATCTTCAGGAATTCTTTAAATTCACAACTCAACAATCGAAATTATATCTGTTGAATCATATATACATATTTATATATTCTTATATAAATGTTTATATATGATTCTATATATGTATTGATATATTAAGATATGCTTATTGATGTCTACATACAGATCATGAAGATCGGTTCAAAAGAAAGTAACTTGTATAAAATCATTCTCTACTTTTACTGCCTGGCTCTTTCTAGATCCTGAGTTTACAGATGAATTATTCTGTAACCAGAAAATTATTATTATGATCCATTATAAAACAGATAAGCTATGCTTTAATGTTGAGTGTGTGAAGAAACTAAATTTTATTCCACAGTTTGAGACTTCATGCTATTAGCAATTTGTGAGAGTCATTTGTCTAAGCTCCAAAATCCTGACTAATGCCACCAACACAGCTTGTACCTATTGGAAATGCTCTTATACTGAGCATCATTAGTGCAGTAAGCAAAAAGCTCTTTCCTGCCTTATGAATCAAATCAAAGAGAATTACACAATGGAAACCAAAAAAAATTATTCAGTTTCAAGATAATGTTTTTCTCTTTTTATAAGAGTTCTGGCTCAGTATGAACAGATTCTAAGGAAGACAAGCCAATTCCCACAAACCCTGACACATTCGTCTAACTAACTCTTTGCTTTTTGTGTTTCTCTTTGATATTCCAGTGACTAAATACCTGCTGTGGGTGGATATGGAGGTGTTATTTTAACTGGCAGAAATATAAAATATTATACATGGAAATTATATTAATGATTTATTAATGTATGTTTATGTTTTCTTGGTTAGGGTGGGGAAGCTGGAGCAGGGAAGCTTCCTGTATCAGAAAGTAGCCTATTTAGGTGATGTTACCAAGATTGCCAGAACCGTGATCATTATGTTAAGTGAAATAAGCCAGGCACAGAAAGATAATTATTGCATATTTACACTAATTTGTAGGATCTACAAATCAAAACAATTGAACTCATTAAGATGGAGAGCACAAGAATGGTTACCAGAGGCTGGGAAGGGTAGTAGGGGATTGAAGGGGAGGTAGAGGGGATTAATGGGTACCAAAAAAATTTGAAGAAATGTTTAAGACCTCCGTTTTCTTTTGTTGAGATAGGATCCCACTTGGGTTGCCCAGGCTAGAATGCAGTGGTGGAATCTCGGCCCTTTGCAGCTTCCACCTCTGGGGCTCTAGCTATTATCTCACATCAGCCTGTACTTCAGGCTTCAGTTATATGACTGCTCCATGGGTTCCACGAATCAGACACTGGTGTTACCATCAGTGCAAGTGAGCTCACAAGTCAGACCCAAATCTAAGAGGAATCCCTTCAGCCACAGATTCCCTTGTGGAAGGAAAAAAGATTGAGAGGACATTAGCAGTCATTGCTACCGAATATCCCAAAAACCCATGTTGCATGGTATATATCCAAAGAATTGGCCACTATAGATCCTTGAAATATTTCTCAACACTGACCTCAGCTACCAGAGCTTCACAGAGACTACATAGGCAGCACAATCTGGTGCCAGGACTACCGCACTTCATCAAGCGCTCTCACACCTCCCACAAGCAATGAAACTAATCCCTAAAATCTGTAAGATGTGACTACTCCAAGGTATGTGCAGACATCAACACAAAGAAACATGAAAAGTCAAGAAGACATAGCACTACTGAAAGAATACAATAATCTCCTAGAAGCGGACCCCAATGAAATTGTTAAATGAAATACACAAATTCAAAATAACTGTTTTAAGGAAACTCAGTAAATAATAAACAATAGACATTTAACAGATAGATTGAAATTATTAAAAAATGCAAACATGTAAACAGAAATACTGGAGCTATAAAATACAATAAAGGAAATAAAAATGCAATAGATAACATTAATAACTGAATTGATCAAGCAGAAGAAAGAATCCATAAACTTGAAGACTGGTTATTTGAAATCACCTAGTCACAGAAAAGAAAAAGAAAAGAAAAGAAAAAGAAAAAAGAATGATAAGGAATGAAGAAAGTTTACAGGAATTATGGGGCAGTATCAAAAGAGCAAATATTTGAGTTAAAGTATTTTAAGAAGAAAAATAGAGACAAAGGGTTAGGAGATTATTTAAAGAAATAATAGCATAAAGCTTTCCAAATCTGGAGAAATACATAAATACCTAGTTATAGGATGATCAAAAATCTACACTCACATTCAACTTTAATAGGACTACACCAAGATATCTTATAATCAAATCATCAAAAATCAAAAACAAAGAAGAAAGCAGCAAGAGAAAAGAAGCAAGTCAAATATAAGGGAATTTCAATAAAGCTAACAACAGATTTCTGAACAGAAATCTTACAGGCCAGGAAGAGAGTAGAATGATATATTCAAAGTGGTGAAGGACAAAACAACAATCAACAAAGAATACTGTATGCAGTAAAGTTGTACTTTATAAATGAAAGAAAAATAAAGACTTTTTCAGAAGAATAAAAGTTAAAGGGAGCTTATCATTAACAAACATGTTTTAAAGAAATTCTAAAGGAAGTTCTTCAAGCTAAGAGAAGATAATTCTAATTAGTAACATACAAATATGTGAAACTATAAAACACTGGTAAAAGCAAGTGTATAATCAAATTCAGAATACACTAATACTGTATTGGTGGTATGTAAGCCACTTTTATTTTCAGTATGAAGGCTAAAGGGAAAAAACAAAATACTATTAGCTTGAATAGTTAAGGGATGTAAAAAACATAAAAATATGTAAACTGTGACATCAAATCATTAAATGTAACAAGGTTGAGTAAAAGTCTAGAGTTAGTTTATGTGATCAATATTATATTGTTATCAGATCAAAATAGTCTTTTATGACTATAAGAAGTTTTAAGTAAGCCTTATGGTAACCAGAAAGCAAAAATCCAAAGAAGATACACAAAAGACAAAAAAAAAAAAAAGTAAGAAATTAAACAAATCCACTAGAGAAAAATCATTTCATCTCAAAAGAAAAAAGCAAAAGAAGCAGAGGATCTACCAAAGAATCAGAAAGCAATGAACAAAATGGCAGTATCAGGTCATTATCTAACAATAATTATTTTGAATGTAAATGTATTAATTTACCTAATCAAAAGACACAAACTATCTAAATGACTTAAAAAGAAAGACCCAGCCAGGAGCAGGGGCTCACACCTGTAATGCCAGCACTATGGGAGGCCAAGGAGGCAGATCATTTGAGGTCAGGTGTTCAAGACCTGTCTGGCCAAATGGCAAAACCCCATCTCTACTAAAGTTACAAAACAGCCGAGTGTCATGGCACATGCCTGTAATCTCAGATACTCTGGAAGCTGAGGCAGGAGAATCACTTGAGCCTGGGTGGTGGAGGTTGCAGTGAGCCAAGATCACACCACTGCACTCCAGCCTGAGTGACAGAGCAAGACTCCATCTCTAAATAAATAAATAAATAAATGAGAAAAGAAAAGAAAAAGAAAGACGCAACTATATGCTCCCCACAAGAAACTCACCTCATACTTAAGGCCATGAATAGATTATAAGTAAAAACATGGAAAAGACATCCCTGTAAATGAAAACCAAAGAGAAGAAATACAGCTATAATTATACAAAATAAATTAGACTTTATAAACTTTGAAAGGTCATTATATCTTAGAAATATTTCAATTCATAAAGATGATATCTATAACAATTGTAAATATATACACATCCAAGATCAGAGCACTTAAATATATTAAGCAAATATTAACAGATGTCAAGGGAGAGAGAGATTTTAATACAATAATAATAAAGTACTTTGATATCCCACTTTCAGCAATGGACAAATCATCCAGATGGTAGATAAGAAAACATTGATCTTGGGCCGGGCGCGGTGGCTCAAGCCTGTAATCCCAGCACTTTGGGAGGCCGAGGCGGGTGGATCACGAGGTCAAGAGATCGAGACCATCCTGGTCAACATGGTGAAACCCCGTCTCTACTAATACAAAAAATTAGCTGGGTATGGTGGCACATGCCTGTAATCCCAGCTACTCAGGAGGCTGAGGCAGGAGAATTGCCTGAACCCAGGAGGCGGAGGTTGCGGTGAGCCGAGATCGCGCCATTGCACTCCAGCCTGGGTAACAAGAGCGAAACTCCGTCTCCAAAAAAAAAAAAAAAAAGAAAAGAAAACATTGATCTTGAACTACACTTTAGACCAAATGGACCTAACACACCATTCATTCTGGCAACAACAGAATTCACATTCTTCTCAATGGCACACATAATATTCCCCAGGATAGATCACTTATTAGGCCACAAAATAAGTCTGAACAAATTTAGAAACACTGAAATCGTTTCATGTACCTTTCCTAATCACAATGTTATGAAACTAAAAATCAATAACAGAGAAATTTTGGAAAATATATAAAAGGTACACACATGCAACAATCCTGCAAGATCTGCACATGTACCCCAGAACTTAAAGTACAATTTTAAAAAAGAATCACAGTTAATATTTTAGGTTTGTGGTCCATATGGTCCTCATTGCAACAAGTCAGCTCTGAAGTTATATGCAAAAGCAGCCATCAGCAAAAAGTAAATGAATGGCCACAGCTCTGTTCCAATAAAACTTTATTTATAAAACATACAAAAAAATTAAACAGCATGCTACTGAACAACCAAAGGGTCAAAGAAAAAATTAAAAGGGAAATGTAAAAATAGCTTGAGACCAAATGTATTCAATGCAGAAAAATCAGTTCTAAAAGAAATGTTTATAGCAAAAAAAAAAAACACCTACATCAAGACAGAAGAAAGATTCCAAATAAACAACCTAATGTTAAAACCCAAGGAACTAACAAAGAACAAACTAAGCTCAGCATCAGTAGAGGGGGAAAAAAATTTCAGAGCAAAAATCAATCAAATAGAGAATTTTAAAAGTAGGAAAGATCAATAAATCTGAAAGTTGTTTTTTTGAAAAAATATACAAAATCAACCAACCTGTGGCTAGACTAAGAAGAAGAGGGAAAAGACTCAAAATCAAATATTTAAGAGAAGATATTGCAACTAATACCATATCAATACAAGATTTCATAATTGACTATTATGAAAAATTGTGTGATAAATTGTATAATTTAGAAGAAATGGGTAAATTCCAAGACTAAATCAAGAGAAATTAGAAAATCTGTAAAGATCAACAAAAAATTAAAAGATTGAATTAGCAATAGTTTTCCGTCACATGAAAGCCCAGGATCTGATGGCTCCCTTGGTGGTTTCTACCAAATATTTAAGGAACAGGTACCAATCCTTCTTAAGCTTTTACCCCAAAGATTAAAGAATAGGGAAAATTTCAAAACTCACTTTACAAGGCCAACATTTCCCTGATATCAAGGTCAGACAAGAATACTATAAGAAAATAAAATTACAGGATAATATCTCTGATAAATATTGATGCAAAAATTCTCAACAAAATGCTATCAAACCAAATTTAATAACACATCAAAAAGATCATCCACCATGATGAAGCGGGACTTATCTCCAGGATACCACAATAGTTCAACATACACAAATCTATAAACGTGGTACACCACATTAACAGAATGAAGAACAAAATAACTGAAGGACAAAACTATGTGATCATTGGAATAGATGCAGAAATGCTATTTGACAAAATTCAATATCCTTTCATGATTAAATCTGTCAATGAGTAGCTATAGAACAACTTTACCTCAACAAAAAAAAGGCCATATATGACAAGCTCACTGCTAAAATCATGTTCAACCATGAGAAGTTGAAGCTTTTCCTTTAAGATGAAGAACAAAACAAGGATGCTGACTTTCACATCTATTCAACATAGTACTAAAAGTCCTAGCTAGAGCAACTAGGTGAGATATCAAAATAAAAGGGATATAAATCAGAGAGGAAAATGTAAATTGTCTCTAATTGCAGAATACATGATCGTATATATGGAAAACCCTAAAGACTCCATGGAATAAAATAACTTCAACTAATAAATGAATACACACACACACACACACACACACACACACACACACATCTCCAAGAAAGTGAAAGATCTCTACACAAAAAAACAATAAAACACTGATGAAAGTATTTGAAGAAGACACAGATGAATGGAAAGATACTGTGTGCATGGACTGGAAGAATTAATACTGTTAAAATATCCATACTACCCATTGTCATCTACAGATTTAATGTAATCCTCATTAAAAATCCAATGGCATTTTTTCATGAAAAAAGAACAAAACAATATTAAAATTATTTTATCACAAAAGATCACCGAAAGCCAAAGCAATATTAAGAAAGAACAGAGCAGGAGACTTCATCCGTCCTGATTGGAAAGTCTATTACAAAGCTATAGTAATCACAGTAGTATGTTACTAGCAGAAAAACAAACACATAGACCAATGAAACAAAATAGACAGCCAAGACATTATCCCATTTAGATATGAATAACTAATATTTGACAGTGACACCAAAAATAACAGTGGGAAAAGAATAATCTCTTTAACAAATGGTGTTGGGAAAACTGGATCTCCACTTGCAAAAGAATGAAATTAGACCTCTATCTTATGCCATTCATAAAAATTAAATCAAAATAGTTTAAAGTCTTAAATATGAGATTTGAACCCACAAAACTCCTAGAAGAAAACATAGAAAAATAACTGTTTGATATTTGTCTGGACAAATTTTTTTTTGTATATGACCTCAAAAGCACCAGCAACAAAAGCAGAAATAGATAAATAATATTACCTCAAACTGAAAACCAATCTCAGTCTGGACACAAGGTTATAAATTCCAATGGGCTGCTGAAAAGTCCATGTAAAGCTTAAGAGCAGGATGCTATAACCCTACATCATATGGTAAAGGGATTGCATGTTCATTGGATTCCAATGCTTAATATAATGTCTGGAAAGTTTAGGAACTCAGCAAGTGTTAGCTATGGTGAAACCAAAGAGATTTATACAGTCTGCTTTTCCAAAAATCCCACAAAATGGAATTAAAGCTCATTCCTAAGAAATAGGAAATAGCATCTCTTGTCACAAAGCTGGAAGTCAATTTTAATGTGTAATTAAATGAAACTCAACTCATAAATACATATAGATATATACATATAAATTTATAGAATATATGTGTGTCTATGTGTATATATATGTGTATCTTGAAGGAAAAATCTGATAAGAGACCAGCATTAATAAAATTATGAATTTAACAGAGGGAGCCACTTGAACTAAATTAGTTGCTATACTATTGTCATTATAATTAATTGACAGGACTCTTAAATGGATATTCTCAAAATCCTGTTTTGGCAGTTGTAAGCACTGATGATGCCTCCTGGACATAACTGTTGCCACATTTATTCTTCAATAGCCATAAGGCTCTCACAGTATCAGATGCTTGCTGCCTAGACTCATTCTGTCATGGCAGGACAGTTGGTGTTTCACACTACAATGCTAACTGCACTTCAAGGACAACCCATCTGAGCAAAGGACAGTGCAAATATTCATAGAATATGACAGATGGGAAATGGTCCAGTATTATTTATGTGAGTGAACACTGCAGATTTAAGATGCTCTTTTTAGCCATTTCCTCATGATTAATGCACGTTTTCACTACGCTCCTAATTCCTGGCCTTTTAGATGTCATTTAAGTATGTAACTTTATAGCCAAATCTGGTAATTAGGTGAAAAGAATTTACATGCATACATTTTTCAGGATTATTTTAGATGAATGGTTTGCTTTTCTTCCACTGTTAGTGCTTCACATGATAAGGGAAATGAACCAAAACAGACATATTTTGCAGAAAAAGCAGTTTTCCAGAGGTACCAGTCACTTGATATAGCCATATCTTTTTCAATACTTTTCACTGAAAATCTAATTCAAGAAAATGTTTTATTCAAGAATAAATATATAGATTATGAACTGGACTAAGAGTTGAAGGCATGAATTCTGCTTCCAGTTCTGCAACCGACCCACTCTGCAACTCCTGTCCTCCATTTTCCTTTTTATACTCTCCCCTGTGTTTCTTCTCTAGAGTTTGTGCAGTAGCTCCCTTTTCAAGTTTTTCTAACTGCAATCTTGACACCGCAAATGATGATACATACTACCACCAAGTTTACCTGTATAAGATATAATTATTATTATATCTATTCTCAAAAGTCAATGGTTCCCAACTGGCTATAGAATGTTGTTAGAACATCTCAATTTGGCAGTCAAGGTCATATCAGCATAGTGTCAACTTATGCTTTCTGTCTTATATTCTACATCTGCCAATCATCCAACTTATACACAAAGACAAAACCTTAATGGATGTGTTGAATGTGAGGTGTTTTTTACCTGCTTTACTTGGGTTTTTTCTGCTTATCTGGGTGAAAGTGTAGTATAGTAAAAAAGTAAATTATTTAAACCATCTTAGTCTCAAATTCCTCAGTTCTAAAATGGAGATATAAATACAATACTTCTTGTAGAGTCGTTGTAAAACCAGCCATAATTCACACAAATTTTGTACATAATCAGTCTTCAATAAGTTACTACTTATGTTTTTCCTTTCAAAGTATAGGTACTGGAGGTGGATGCACCTGGGTTAAAATTCTGGGTCTGCCATTCATCAGCTGTGTGCCTTTGGGAAAGTCACTTAACTTATTTGGGTCTCATTCTTTCTTGCATCTGTTAAGTGGGAACACAGTAGTACTTCTCATATGGGTGTTGCAGTGAGTAATTCATTTGAAGCATTTCATAGTATGGAAAAAACTATAATTTGATAAATACTCTTGATTATCAGTGCTTCCTTCTTCCAAATTCCTGTTCAAATAACCTTCTTCCATGATACTATTCCTTATATACCCATCCAAAAGTTACTTTTTTTCTGCTTTGCAATCTTGTAAAACATTTTTAATCCATTTTTACAAACCATATATTATTTCTTACAACTCCCTTTATGCATGTCTAAGCTATATTTTCCTACTATACATTCTAAGCTCTTTCAGGGCAAAGAGTATTAACGTGACCAGATTATTTAAGTGTGGCAGTAGTGTTGTTCTTCACGAGTAAGTTAACTAAAAGAAAAAAAGGAAAGATTTGTGAAAAAGCATTATTATTTAACTAAAATCTGAGGCCTCTTCTCTGGAGACTATACTTTTTTTTAATTTCCTCATCCCAATAAGTAGAGCCTTTTACTCACTCTCCTATAGGAGACTTTCTATAGACTGGTCCCACTAAGTCCAGCATAGCTGTTTCTCTCACATTATGCCATATATCCACCAGAACGTCTAAAATTTATATATAAAAAAAGACAATGCAAACAGCTGGTTGAGATGTAGAACAATAGAAACCCTCATATATTTCTCATGTCAGTGCAAACTCTGAAAAACATTTTGATCTTGCCTACTGAAGATTAATGTATTTTATGATCTACTTACACTCAACAGACATGTGAATAGATGTTTATCAAAAGACATAACGATATTTGTAACAACATTTTTATAATAGTCTCAAACTAGAAATACCTCAATGCCCATCAACAATATTATCAGTTAGTAAACTGATATTTTATAGAACAAAAATATTTTATACAGGAACAAAAGGGATGAATTTTACAAATATAAGCAACAGAATTCAGATACTAAATACATACCATATGACTCAATCTATTTAAAGCTGAAAAATAGGAAAAATGAATCTATAGTTTTCACACATGCTTGGGTGATGAAAAATTTTGAAAGGAAACAAGAAACTGATAGAAAGCAGGATACTTATTATCTTTAGTGGAATGGAAGAGGAGTTGTAATTTGGGAGGAAGATGTTAAGTGCTTCTGGTGGTCAGCAAAATTGTATTTCTTAAACTGAGTAGTGGTTAAATGAGTGTTTGCTGTTATAGCAATTAATTAAGCTACATATTTATAGTTTATGGCTCTATCTGTGTATTTCAAAATTATTTTGAAATAAAGACACAGAGAATAAAGCCATAAGTCTTCAGAATAATCCCTACCATGTACTTATTTGGATCCACAGAAATAATAATAATTAAACAATAAGAACAACATGTAGAAAACATTTAAAACTTCCACATTTCTAAGGATAAAAAAGAACCCAGAGTTAAAGAGGGAAAATGTACTTGTTGGTTACTTGCAAAATAATGAAGATTAGAATGATCTGAGACTTCTCAGCTATAGCACTGAGTACTTGATAGTGGTGGAATACTGTCTGAAATTCATAAGGCAAATAATTTTCAACTTTGAATTTAAAATTGAGGGCAAAAGCTTTAATTAAGGCCTTGAGCAAAAATTAAAGCACTTTAGACATGCACTGACTCAAAACGTATTATTTGCTACTACATGTGTGTATCAGCATGTGTATTACTTGAGGAATTGATTCAAACTAATTTAAAAGACATAAAGGAAAATTGATTCAAATTATAAGCAACTGAGTTTGACCTGGAAAAAGCAAACATAATTAAAGAGAAATTAAAAGAGAATGCCTTGAATTAGGATTCTTAAGATAATCTCCTAGAATCTGGAGCTCAGTAACAAAAGCATCTTTTTCTACAGGCTCTGTCAGTACTTGGTTTTCAGGTAAATATATTTACATAATTACAATAATGTTAATAATTGTTTTAATTTGTTTGGTGTGGCTATAGCAGGATACCAGAGACTAGGTAATATGTAAAAAAATAAAAGCATTTCTCACAGTTCTAGGGGCTGGGAAGTCTAATATCAAAGTCCCAGCATCTGAAAAAGGCCTTCTTGTGTTATTCCATGGTGGAAGGACAGAAAGACAGGAGATCATGCTGCAGAGACAGAACAAAAAAGGTCTGTACTTGCTTTTATAACAAACCCACACTAATGATAATGAATCCACTCCCACAATAACCACATTAAATAATTCATGAGGACAAAGCCCTCTTGATCTAATCACCTCCCAAAAGTCTTATATCTCAACACGGTTGCATTGAAAATTAAGTTTTCAGGACATGAATTTTGTAAGACACATTAAAACCATAGCATTCCACCCCTTGTTCTCAAAATGTATGGTCTTCTCTCATGCAAAATGCATTCATTCCTTCCCAATACCCCAAAGAATAAACTAATTTCAGCACCAATTTAAAAGTTCAAAGTCCAGGATCTTATCTGAATCAGATGAAATGAGACTCAAAACACAATTCATCCCGAGGCAAAATCTCTAGTTGTGAATCAGTGAAATTAAGTTACGTTTTTTCCAAAATATAATATTTGGACAGGCATAGGATAGACATTCCCACTTCAAAAGAAATATAATATGAAGAAAGAAACAACTGGTCCCAAGTAAGTCCAAAGCCAAATAGAGAAAACAATAGTAAGTGTTAAAACTGAAGAATAATCTCCTTTCACTTCATGTTCTGTATCTTAGGTACACTAAGGTAGTGGTTGGGCCCCCAAGACCTCAGGAAGCCTGACCCCTGTGGCTTTGACGGGCCCAGTCTACCTAGCAGTTTTCACAGTTTGGTGTCTTGTGCCTGAAGTTTGCCCGGGCTGGAGTTACACATTGGTGGCACTACACTTCTGGGATCACGGGGGCTGCCCCACTCACATGGCTCCGCTATGCATTGTTCTACTGGGGACTCACTGCGGTAGCCTCATTTCTATGGCAGTACTGGGCATTGCCCTAGGATTGGCTCTCTGCAGTGACTCCACTTCTGTGACACCTCTCACCCTTGATTCCAAGGCAGCATACAACATCCTTTGAAATCTGGGAGAAAGCCATGCCCCCACAGCTCTTACATTCTGCATGCCCGCAGAATTAGTACCATGCGGATGCCATGAAGGTTCATAGTTTGTATTTTCTGGAGAAGTTGGTCAAGTTACACCTGGGCCTGTTTGAGCCATGATTAATGCAACCAAGGGGCACTCCACCAGAACTCTGGAAGCAGAGTCCCAAGGCAGCACAGAACAGTGAATTCTGAAGTCTCACAGGGATCTCTCTGGAAACTTTGCCCTCAAAGTTCTAGACTGCCTTGAAGATCTCTGAAATGATTTTGGGATCATTCTCCCACTGTCTTGATGGCTGGATCCTGGCTTCCCTCACCTGTATTAATCTCTATAGAAAATGGTTGCATATATTATTCTCTCCGGAAGATTCTTTTTTCTTCTTTACATATCCAGACTGAGAGTTTTCCAAATCTTTCCATTCTATTTCCCTTTTAATTATAAATTCTGTCTTAAGGTCATTTATTTGTTCTTTTTTTTTTTTTTACTGGAATTTTACTGGAATCAGCCAAAAAAGCTGTGAAACACTTTGAATGTTTTGCTGCTTACTTTATCTTCCAGATATACTAGTTCATTTGCTCTTAAGTTCTGCCTTCCACAAAATTCTAAAAATCAGATAAAATTATGCCAAGTTTTTTGCAGCTGTGTAACATGGATTGCCTTTACTTTGGTTTCCAATACTCCTTATTTCTTTTCTTTTCTTTTCTTTTCTTTTTAAGACAGAGTCTCCCTCTGCCACCCATGCTGGAATGCAGTGGAGTGATCTCAGTTCACTGCTGTCTCTGCCTCCTGGGTTCAAGCAATTCTCCTGCCTCAGCCTCCTGAATGCTGGAATTACAGGTGTGTACCACCACACCCAGCTAATTTTGTATTTTCGCCATGTTGCCCAAGGCAGTCTTGAACTCCTGACCTTAGGTGATTTGCCACCTCAGCCTTCCAAAGTGCTTACAAGCATGAGCCACCATGCCTGACCTAGAATGGCCTTTACTGTTCATATTTCTACCATTATTATCACAGCAAGGTAAATAGCTTATCTTCTTCATCTTCTTCTAAGCCCTCACCAGAATTTCCTTTAATGTTTCATTCACAGCAATCTAGGCTTTTTCTAGCCTTTTCCTCCAAATTCTTCCAGCTTATACGCACTACCCATGTCTAAAGCCACTTCGACATTCTCAGGTATTTGTTATAGCAAACCCACACTCCTCAGTATCAATTTTCTCTCCTAGTCCATTTTCTGCTGGCATACAGAATGTCTGAGATTGTGTAATTTATAGACAGCAAAAAGGTATTTGTTACATTTCTAGAGGCTGGAAAGTTCAAGGTCATGGGACTACACGTATTGAGGGCCTTCTTGCTACATCATTCCATGGCAGAAGGACAAAAGCGCACACGTGGGAGACAAAGCTAGAGAAGGCTGAAATAACTTTTATAATAAACCTACTCCTGCAGTTACCACATTCATCAATTTATGAAGACAAAGCCCTAATGATCAAATTATCTCTGAAAGGTATCTTCTCTCAACACTGTTGCATTGAGGATTAAGTTTCTAACTCATAAACTTTGGGGGACACATTCAAACCTTAGTAATACTGTTTTGTTATTTCAATTTAAAAATAATTAACCTAGAAAGGAAGCACAGAAGACTGCATTATTATTACTCAATCAATTGTACACGTACAAACCTCATTACAAATAAAATAATAATATAACAAAGCCAAGAAGAGGAGAGAAGAGAAGGTCGGAAGTAACGACGTAGTAAAATGTTTCATTTTTCAGCATTAGGTAATCAACATGTTTTTTTACCACCTGTTCATTGTGGAACCAACATGTCTCTAAATCAAGAAACAGCAATATAAGAATACTTTTCAAAGAGTTACTAACAACAACAACAACAAGAAAAAAACAATCTGGCAAAAATGTTTATGTTACTTGAGTGGGACTAGAGAATGAAGAGGGAGAAAAAAATCCTTAATTTTAGACCCTTCAGGGTAGTTAAAAACTTTTTAATATGTGTGGGTACTTTATCTTGAAAAGATTGGACTTAAAAATGAATGATACTTTCAAAATTATTTTTAAAATGGTAGTATATTCCAGGAGTCAGCAAACTGCAATCCATGGGCCAAATCCTATACTCCCTCCGTTAAATACAGCCTGTGAACAAAGCCACAGTCACTCATTTATCTATTGTATATGACTGCTTTCACGCTACAGTAGCAGAATATGTGATCTCTTGAACTGCAAAACCTAAAATATTTACTTTCTGGCTCTTTTTAGAAAATGTTTGTCAATCCCTGGTATATTCTTTTTTTTTTTTTTTTTTTTTTTTTGAGACGGAGTTTCGCTCTTGATACCCAGGCTGGAGCGCAATGGCGCGATCTCGGCTCACCGCAATCTCTGCCTCCTGGGTTCAGGCAATTCTCCTGCCTCAGCCTCCTGAGTAGCTGGGATTACAGGCACGCGCCACCGTGCCCAGCTAATTTTTTGTATTAGTAGAGACGGGGTTTCACCATGTTGACCAGGATGGTCTCGATCTCTTGACCTCGTGATCCACCCGCCTCGGCCTCCCAAAGTGCTGGGATTACAGGCTTGAGCCACCGCGCCCGGCCTCCCTGGTATATTCTTAACGATAAAATGGTAGGCAGACATTGGCACAATAAGACAGGTCAGTATAGACAGTAGTATGAAAACATGTCGAAGATGTAATATTGAATGAAAATTTCAGAAGATTATGACTAACATAGTCATGACTAATATAAGAAATATGTTTATCTGTAATTGTATTTGCATATCAATAAAAGGGCCTGGAAAAATGCAAACCAAAAATTTGGTATTGGAGCATGGGTTCAAGAGAACGCTTTTACTGTTGTTTTCTACATTTCTGCACTATTTTTTAAAATGAACATATAGTATTTTAGTAAATTTTTAAAATAAATATGATTGTATCTATTCAATGCCTCCCACCATGTTCTACCTCCAACATTAGGGCCAACATTTCAAAATGAGATTTGGAGGGGACAAATATCCAAACCATATCACTTCATATACTGAGGGTCCAATTAAGCCATATAAGGTCATATACTTTGTTTTGTTAATTCCCAAATCCTCAACACTTAATACCTATTATTTACTAATTGCCTAATATATACTTGGTACTATTCTAAATTTGTTATATTATTAAGTCACTTAACCTTCAAAATACCCAATTACACATCCTATAATTATCCCCACTGTACAGAAACAGAAACTGAGGCATCGCCAGAATAAGTAACTTGCCCAAGTTTGCACAATATGTGGAGAGGCAGGATTCCAATCCAGGTGATCAGGCTCCAGAGCTCACAGCCTTTCTCAATGCACTGCCTCTCCAACAGAGTGTCTGAAAGATAGTACGTGTCCAACAAATATTTACTGAATAAAAATCAGCATTGGGCACTTGGTAAAGCAATATACAATAGCTCTGAGATAGGCAGAGCATTAATGAAAAATCAACAATGAGCCAAAATTGATTTTGTTGAAACATTTCCAGACAGGGTTGAACTTTGGATAGTTTCAGTGAAATCAAAGTTCCAAAATAGCATTTGCATCTAAGTCTGTAGTATCACAGTACATTTTTGACCACTGATTTAATGGTTCTTTCCATTGAAGCAGTATTTCTGATATTCATTTTATTTTATTTTTATCATTCATCCTTTGAATAAATATTTATAAAGTACCTATTTTATGCCACACCTTGTATGAGGCTAGCAGAGAGAGAGGAGAGGATATTTAGAAATTCTACCTGTCTAGATTTTCTATTAAAAATGCACATTTAAATTTAGTGATGTTGTATCTAGTCTCCCAAACTAAATATTAATTGAAAATTGTTCTCTGTGTAGAAAAGATAAAATGCATATCTTAATTGCTATAAACTATTTTTGATTAATGGAAAAGTTTTCTTGCTTTCTGCAAACGTGGCTTTTTTAAATTGTAAAGTCTTAAATCCACACTGATCAATACATAGACATTAACTATATGCGATTATTTAGATTTGTATTTAAATTGCTTCAAATTAAATAGCATTAGAAGTTCAGTCCCTTAGTCACACTACCCACATTTCAAGCACTCAATTAGCCATGTGTGCCTAGTGGCTAGGATATTAAACAGTACATATATAGAATGTTATTATCATTGCACAGTTCTATTAGTGTCAACTTAGAGAATATTAATCTTCCGAATTCCATACCACTACCACAAATAGTTTTGAAATATTTAGCATGTTTTTGAGATAATAAAAAGTGAAGTGTGGTTTCTACTTTTAGATGCAAAGAAAGCAGCAACAATTTTACTAGGAGACTCTATATACATAATCCCTGTGACATATGTGATTTTAATAGCAGGGGTTGGGGGGCTGGGGGAATAGCATTAGGAGAAATACCTAATGTAGATGATCAGGCGATGGATACAGCAAACCACCATGGCATGTGTATAGCTATGTAACAAACCTGCAAGATCTGCACATGTACCCCAGAACTTAAAGTGTAATAAATAAAATAAATTTTCAAATTTGAAAACCAATGTCAGAAAACCAGGAAGCCACTTAACTGACAGGCCATCCAAACATTGACTGTAGTACTTGATTCGAATTCTAAAATTTCAGTGATCTCAGGAAGCTACTCCATCACAGAAAATAATACACAATGATAAAATTTTCAGTAGATTTTTAACAAACTATATAGCATCCTAGTGTTATAACTTTACTACGCTTAGACATATTTGGAATATCACTAATAATTTCAGAGATAAATATTCAGTATCGTAAAAGTAATTGACAGCATTGAGAGAGACTTAGGTCTAGTTCTTTCCCCACAAAGATCTTATCACAGTTAAATCCAAACAGAATGTACTTGCAATGTGTTTACAAGGCTCTCAGTGTTTCTTCTTTAAACTTCACTACTATTCAGTTACATCTTCTAGTCACATTAAGTATGCCATCACCACATGACCACACATTTTATTCAAATTAATTCTGATTTTCTAGGGCTCGATTTTTATAACCTTGTTTAAATATATCCCAGTTGTCTCTTCAACACAGATGAAATGTAACACAGTCTCTTTAATTAAGATAGCTTTTGAAATTATTTGTGGTTACCTCATCTGAATTAACAACTGTTCTTTTACTGCAGTATCACATTTCTCCTCATATATTATCGTAAGCAAATAAGGACTGATTTCATTAAAAATATCCTACAACATTTCAGCCTTTATTATTCCAATGATTGAATTTTGAATTTGTACATTTCTTAGGATTCAGCTTCTGAGATCCCAAGATAATTTTTTAACTTATTTTAACTTTCGCTTTGATTTCTAGAAATGCCAAATACTTTATACACAAATTAAATACACATTCTTAAGAGCAATTACTGATTTCAATAAATAAGCATAGTATATCTGAACATCAAGAAAATATTCAAAGCATTATACATATGTACATTGCTACTATTTTGCTGTAAATATGCACCATTGCTGCTCTCCAGAGTAAGATTGCTTAGGTTCAAATAAAAGGCCTGCCACATAATAACTGCATAATCTAGGGCAATTACTTAACCTTCTTACACCTCAGTTTCTTCATCTAAACATGGGGATAATCACAATATGTATCTATTGTGGTTCCACTGATTATCAGAAGAGGTAAGACATGAACTAATATTGGTCTTTATTTTATTCCACTGTTCCATCATTTGAAACTTCTATATTTAGAAAATCAGCCACATCATGAGAAGCTTAGGTCAGATATTATCTCTTATTCTTGGTACAATACATGATCTAAGCTTAGCCAAAAGGAAGTTGAAGCATGGAACTTTGAATCTGAAGTAAATGACACAAGAGGCAAGAATAATATAAAATGTACTGCAGTAGCAGTCGTGACAATGATAGTTGGTATATTATTTAGTATTCTAGTAGTGAAAGCTATAAAACTGAGTCTTTCTCATTGACAGGCATTACATTTTAAATATAATGAAAAAATATCAACAGACTTTTTCCAAGTATAGAAAAAAGGGTTAACAAGTTGGCTTCCTGTAAGGTATTTACTGTCTTGTACCATATTAAATGCATTTTAAAATTAAATTTTAAAATTAAAAATTAAAAGTATTTTTTCAGGATTTAGAAAAATTTGGGGTATATGGAAAATCCTGCAATCGTCATTAGACATTCATCTGCTCCATTTATCTGCTGAAAAACTGCCATTTCTACTAGGCAGATTGCTATTTGTTATCACTGAAATAGGTACAATTATAAAGGACAAGGAGCTTGGTCTTTACTGTAGCAAAAGAGAAGCATTTGGAAGTATGTAACCCGGAAAGTAACATGGTCAGATCTGTATATTAGAAATATCACTCTGGAATAGAAAGCCAAACTGAAGACAAGGAATTAGGTTAGTAAGTTACTGTAATAACACAGATGAGCAAAGGTGAAGTCTAGGATGAGGCTAGTAATAGTTTGAATAAAAAAGAGAGGATCAACTTGAGAATTATTAAAAAAAAAAACTTAATTGACAAAGCTTGTTGGCCAATTGGATATGGAGAGTGAGACATGGAGCAGAGAACAGAATGACTTCTAGGTTTTGATGGGAGCGTTGTGCATTTTCAAATAGTCTGTACTTTCACTTTTGATATTTTCTGTAAGCCAACCAATACTGAGAAGAATACTTTTTACATTTTTACAACAAATTTTAAACACATCCAAAGTAAAGCAAACAATACTTTCACTCCTCTCCTTTTCCCAGTTAATTATCATCATTATTTTAGAAATTACAAGAATTTGCTAAAATATTTTCCAGTGTGGTTATACCATTTTACACTCCTTTCAGAAATATGTGAGTTTCCCCTAATCCAACTTTTTGACAACATTTTGTGCTGTCAATATTTATAATTTTATTTGCTCTGCTGGGTGGCTAATGTTATCAGAAAATTTAAAAAATAACAGTGTATAATTTGAAGAGTTGCCCCTTAATTAGAAATTCCTAATTTTGTTGAATTTTAGCAGGAGATAGTAACACATGTCTTCTTACTGTTTAAATACATTTAATTTCTTTCCCGACTTACTATCTGAAATTTTTTGGTGGTGTTCTATTGGTTTCTGAAAATAGTATGCATTGTTTCACCTACATGGTACAAATTTCCACATACACATATGCAGTCCATTCTCATCAGTCATGGTAGTTATATTCTATGTCATTGTAAACTCTGAACCATTGTAAATACAATGTCATTGTAAATACTGAACCATTGATCCCAGGGGAAATACAAAGTTATATACTGTTAAATTAAAGTGAATTTGGCCTGAGGCTGCCTCTGTACTTTGAGTTCCTAAGTAGCAAACTGCAACCTAACTTAGTATGTAAACAAACTGCAATTTAAGAGTACATTCCTATGACACATAGCTGAGTCTCAGTCACAGACTACCAATTGATCAGACCATGTTGATATAATGCAAATGCCTTATCACATCGTGCCATCATGCCCAAATAAGACGAACACCAAGCTGTAGCCAATCAAGTTGTTTATGTACCTCATTTCCTCTTCCTATCTATAAATACTACCTACTCATATTGCTGGGTGGAATTCTCTGAACCTCTCTTAGTTTTTCTGCTAAATTTAATTCCTCTAAAAACTTTTCTTTTAACAGTACCTGTAAGGCCTTTGGTCACAATAATTTCATGAGCTGAGCAAACATAGCATAGCTTTGCTTTATGTAGGTTTCTGTTTAAAGACATCTAATTAAATATATAATGTTGATTCATTCACATTAAACTAATAGCCAATAGCACTAAAATGCCTGTTAGAAGGAAGCTTATTTAACATAGGCATTTTCTTAATAAGGCACATCACTGCCTTTTTGTGCCTAGGAATACTAGACAGCCCTTTAGCTCTATGTTTGGGAGGGCATTTTAAAAATGAAATAACCAACAAAAGACACAAGAATGCTAAAAGGCATCTTTTGCACTACATGTAAATTACAAAGGCCACTTATTTCCAGTATAAAACTGAAAACAAGGATGTGTTTTGACCTCAGCTGCGAATGTACATATCAGGCAATCCAAATTTTTCACAGATCTTTCCATGTCTGTGAATACCAGCAAAAGCATTGCAAGTGTCAATCTTGGGGTTACAAATTAATTTTAGCAAGCAGATATAAATTTGGAAAAATGGAATCCACAATTAAGATCAGATGTATTTTGGGAAAAGTTTTGTAATTCTTCAGTTTTTGCCCATGCAATTTATTAATTTCTAGTTTGGCACTTTAAAATATCCCATTATGATTATATGTTTACACATTTTACATTGCATTTGTAGCATACTTTGTTATAAACATTTTTAATTTCTGTTGCTGGATGAATAAAGGTTTATTAGAGTAATATTTTTGATGAACTGTAGTTTTTGAATATAAAATATTCCTGTTTCATTTAATGCTTTTCACTTTTAATTTTACTTTATCTGTTTATAATATTGCTGAGCCTGTATTCTTTTTGTTAGCATGTGCATAATTATTTTTTTTCCTTCATATGTTTCCTTCAAACTATTTTTTTATAATTTTGATCTAGGTATGTCTCATATGTTTCTATTAAAAATATTCTTTCTTGTTTTATTTTTTCTCTCTCCTGTCCTATTTTTCGTTAAATTGATTTTGTTTCTACATTGAATTAATATCTCTCTGATCTGTTCTTAAAGTTTACATCTTGTATCTAGTATATCAGTTGCTTTTATTTGTTTACCCTCATATTTAAACTTATTATATCAATGTCTGGAGTGAATCTGTATCTAAAACTATCTTTCATAAATTACAAAATACTTTCTCGTCTCTTTCCCTACCCCACATGCACTCATATTAAAATAATATAGAATATCAAGGTCTGCCCTTGATAACTAGTGCAGAACTAGTGGTGGGCCATGAGTGTTTAGGTGTATTTTCCCCTCAAACGTAAGAGCTTTCCATCTCTTCTAGTGGTCGTGATAATCTAGAAACGTTCATATTTCTCCTGTCCAACTGCTTACTTTGAAAGTTTCCTAAGAGATTATCCTGTCTTCAGAAAACTAACCTTTAGCTGCATACATGTAAATCATGAACTTTAGGTGACTACAATGTGTCAATGTAGGTTCATCAGTCATAACAAATGTACTAGTCTGGTGGGGAATATTGATAATGGGGAGATTGTGCATCTGTAGGGGAAGGAGGTATATGGAAAATCTCTTTTTGAGATGTTGATCCCCACCTATGGAGATCTGTCCTGTAGACCCTGACTTAATGACCAGATGAATGAATGCACTCACACACACTAGAATACAATGAATCTGAGTTGGCTAGGGATGATCGTCAGCTGCTTTCAGAGGGCGATTGCAGCTAACTGACTACCACTCACTGCTCCTCCTCACATTTATTCAGTTAAGATTTAATAACAGTGGACCTAAGCCAACATGCTTGTGGATAATTAACATGGTTAAAAGAGTGGTTTTATAAATGATAAAAGGTCTTGGTTCTGGACCCAGAATAAATACCATTAACGGGTAATTCCCTTTCAACTTCCCCCTGAGAGGACCATCCACCACAAAGTGTACATGAGTAAACAGAGTAGAGACAAAGGGATGTGGGGTAAACAGACTTAACTGGTGAAGTTTTATTATCCTAATCTTACCCTATGACTTACAGTTCTAACGTAATGAACTGGCTGCCTTCAGCCCATTCTGTTAAAACCGTTTGGCCTTCCAAAAGATTTGAGACAATAATCTTCTAAATTTCCCTAATACTTCCCTAATATTTTGCCAGCCACCCCAAGTTAATCCCAACATCGTTTGTCTTCTGCTCAATTCTGGTTGAAATTAAAACTGCTCTAAAAAATAAAGTTTATTAAAAAAAACAGAAAATAAAAATCAAACAAAAAATAATTAGCTAAGATGATTGGCCAATCTTGATTTACCTGGTACTTTCCCAATTTTATCACTGAACATTCTGGGCAAACTGACATAGTTGGTAACCCTAGAATTAGATTCTATTTTTTTCTTCCCTCAACACCCTACTTAAAAGGACTGGCATTATAGAAGACTGCTCTCTGCTTATCTCTAGTGTCAGCATTTAAAGTCAAAACAATTTTCAATAAGATACCAATTTTTCACCTTTTTGAACTCTTTGGTGAATGCAAATACCACTACCAGTCAGAACAAAACAAATGAAAATATGAGGCCAGATTGCTCCAGATTTTCCATGTTATTAATTAATTACTCTGATAATTTCATGATTCATACCTGTTGGTTATGGTTTTCTATCCCAAATTTCTAGAGATTAGTTATGAAGAACAACACTTACCTAGTTAGGGGGTGTGTGTGTGTTTTGAGATGGAGTCTTTGTTTTGTCACCCAACCTGGACTGTAGTGGCATGATCTTGGATCACTGCACCCTCCACCTGCTGGATTCAACTGATTCCCTCACTCTCCAAGGTAGCTGGGACTACAGGCCCATACCACCATGCCTGGCTAATTTTTGTATTTTAAGTAGAGATGGGGTTTCACCATGTTGGTCAGGTTGGTCTTGAACTCCTAGTCTCAAATGATCTGCCCACCTCAGTCTCCCAAAGTGCTGAGATTACAGGTATGAGCCACCAGCCCAGCCAGTTCTCTAGTTTTGGAGTGTATGTGTGTGTGTGTTTATATGTGTGTGCACATGCACACACACACGCATGTATTTATGCTCAAATTTTCCCATTATTCTGCTCTTGTCTACTTTCTTGTCATTTTTCCACATATTTTGTCATTATTATATTAATGGATGCTCATTGTAAAAAGTTATAACATATAGATTATAAAAAGATTAAAATAGCCAGAATACCTCCACTACAAGAAAACCAGATATTATCATTTGAGGGACCAGCATCTTATATATCTCTTCAGTCCTGCTCACATGTACATGCATATGTACACACACACAACAACAACAACAAATTAACATAACTTAGATCATTCATGTCTGTGTCATAAACACTTAATTTTTTTTTTGCTTATCTCTTCCCTTTCCTTCACCCTTTACCCAGAATTACATGCCCCTCTACATAGAGAAGTAAACAATGATCATTGATGTATTTTCTTCAGCATTTTCTTCCTACTTATATAGTAATTTTGATTTCAAGTAAAATACCTTTACTCTTAACCAATTCAGAGTCATCTGCTTCTGTGTTTCAAGATATAAGGTCCATTCTTGTCTAGCAATCTGATGTAGGCATGCCTGTATGTATGTATTCAGTAATTTCTATAGAACATTGAATGAGGAGGCATGTGATCGAGTTCTTCACCATGAGAATTTCAGTCAAAATATCTCCTTTAAATTTGATATTTTGTTATTGCACATTTTTATAAATAATGTGCAGATAAACATGTCATTCAATTAATGCAAATTACTAACAGTAACTGTCACATATTTGCAATATGAGTTGGTGATGTAAACATGAACATCAAAAGTAGGACTTCCAAAATAATAATCAGTCCATAAAGAAGGCAATCTTTAAATTAGCATTTTATTGATATTTTCACCTGCCTCAAAATGCAAAACACCATATACTAAATTATAAATGTTAATGCTAAGTCTACAATCACACTGATGCCCCAATTGGACTTCTTATATTTTAAGAAACAAATGGTGAACCTTGCATTAGAAATGACCTCTACACATACAGACACAAAGAAGCAAACAAGGTCATACATGTTTCCCTCACTTATATAACATGTGTTTTCCCTTGTCCCAATTTATTTGGTAAATCTAATGTAAAGTCAATTGCAAAATGGAAAATACATAATTGTTCATGAATAAATATAGCCCCAAATCTGGTTGGCATCTGACAGGTTAAACTTATCAAACATACCAATATTCTCATAAAGTAATGATATGCTTCTCAAAATTAGTAGAATAAGTATCTCTCTAAAACTTTGCATATTAAGATGTTTTTTAAAGAAACTTATATTTTATGTGCAAATTTGAGGCATTATATTAATTCTCAGTTCCTGTGTCTAGATTTTCAAATCTGTGCAAAATTCTGCAAATCACTGTCAGGCTTATCTTCCTAAATTACTGGTCTCATCAAGGTATTACCTTACTCGATCACTTACTATGTCCACTGAACTAAGCTCAAATTATTTTGCCTTTTAAGGCCATTAATTTTAGAATCTCACTGAATCTTTATTATCCAATTTGTTTTCTAAATTTGAGCCTAAATGTAGTCTCTTATTTTTGTGTCCATTTTCTTTTTTATCTTCTGAATATAAAATACTGTTTACTTTCTTGGGTCCTGACACAAATGTCACAGGTTAGACCTTCCTACCATTTCCTTAGGTTTTGCTTATGCAAATAGTTCCCCCAAATTAAGAACTGATAACAGCTATAACAGAAAACTATGCTATGACTTTGAATAATGTCCCTTTTATTCTCCAATTTCTTCCATGAAAAGTAGGATTAATGGTACTCATGTATAACTGTGTAAGGATTAATTGAAATAACATTTGTTAAATACCCAAAAATGTCTTATAATTAGTAGGTGTCAATAAACGTCAATTTAAATACAAACTCAATGGTAACTAATTTGAGGGGCTAACTTAGATGCTGAAGTTTTTATGCATTTGTTACAATATTATAATCACAAATTTGAGCATGTAAAAAATTGATGGAAAAGTTATGGCTATTTCATTTTTGCTTTTAGTCATACAATTTTTTAGAATTTATCTGGAACATGGGAGTCATAAAAATGAATAAAATAATTACTGTAGATAATAATACATTTTTACAGCATCATACCACTTACAATTATCTTTTCCGTGCATTATTTTATTTAAACAAAGATGGAAAGAAAGAACTTTATTTCACTTTCCATTTTATAGATGTGGACCCTGAGGCTTAAACGGACTACATATCTAATCTAGATACGAAAGATACGATTCAAACAAAGCACTTGACAAAAAATCAAGTGCTTTAGAGCCTTAAGAATTATATTTAGGCCGGGCGCGGTGGCTCACGCCTGTAATCCCAGCACTTTGGGAGGCCGAGGCGGGTGGATCACGAGGTCAAGAGATCGAGACCATCCTGGTCAACATGGTGAAACCCCGTCTCTACTAAAAATACAAAAAATTAGCTGGGCACGGTGGCGCGTGCCTGTAATCCCAGCTACTCAGGAGGCTGAGGCAGGAGAATTGCCTGAACCCAGGAGGCGGAGGTTGCGGTGAGCTGAGATCGTGCCATTGCACTCCAGCCTGGGTAACAAGAGAGAAACTCCGTCTCAAAAAAAAAAAAAAAAAATTATATTTAAAAGATATATCACAGAGCTTTTTGTACATAGTGTGATTATATGATCTTTTTTGTAATACTGCAATTAGTTATGTAAATGAGCATATATGCAGCTTAATTAACATTTAATTAGACCAATTATGTTGTTTTGTGCAATGTCCAGTATCTGATAGTTTTATTTTGTCCTGGAAGGTAGTTTAGAGATTTAACATCAGATCCACTTGTTAACTTGAGATGATGAGCTATGAATAGGGATTGAAAAAATACTTTTAAGTAAACCTCTGCTTTTCTCTCCTCCATTATTTAATGAAATCTTGGACCATAGTTCAATTATTATTTCTTCTGCTTTGCTGCTTAGTGAATGTGGATTAAGTCAGAATATGTCATCATTGTCAGGAAGGATCCAAATTGACAATAATAAATAATGGTGCCCGGATTATTGAGTACTACCTCTTTGCTCACTGATCTCTACTCTACATAATTGCCTTTTACATTTAACTCTATCAAGCTTTGCTTCTCAAGAGGATTATCTGGAAAAATTCCAAATGAAAAGTAAAGGAGTGAAAAATACTGTTGTAAGCATCTAGTGATTAAGAAAAATGGAATAAAATTTGAAAGGATTCCTATAAATTTTGAGATGGCAACACTTTACTTATTGCAGGACAAATGAGCACTATACAAAATAGATATTCTAAAAATCTTGAAATACGTCATATTAATTTTCCTTACTGAATATAAACTCAAGCAGAAGCTAATTTTATGTCTTTCCTAATAAATGACATTAAAGCATATTAATGTTCTTTCTACGAATCATTAATTTTTTTAAAAGTCTCTTTTGTTTGCTTTGAGAAGCAAGATATTTACTAAGACCTATGGTAAAGCATGCAAACTGGGAATTCATGAGCTTCAACTGTAGCTCAGCATCAGGGCAAGGGGGAGGCAGGTATCACTGTAGGGGCTGTGTTTCTCATCTTGGCTTTCGTCCTGTTCCTTATGGCAGTTTGGCCCTTTGTTTTCTCATGTTTTTCTTCTTGTTCTTACAGTCTGATTCCTATCCTTTGAAAGGTAATTTGATTTTGCCTTAGCAATAGAAGTCTAACCTCCTATTTTTCTAACCCTGCTTCCTGTTGCCTGAGTGTTTATTGGCAAGTTGATCTTGATTACTCATTGCTCGTGTGGCTTGATAGTGCTCATCCAATGTTCTGTACGCTGATCTATATCCAATCTCTGATTAATTTATCATACTGGCTCTGCTAAAATTGTTCAAATCCCTTTATCTGACAAAAATAAATATATCCGGAGAATGTTATTATCTGTACATGAGACCTATGCTCAAGATAGATCTTGAGAATTCTAGCACAAATGCCAATGAAAAGTGGAAGGATTTCTAGCACAGAAAATGTTTGGCTTGTTGCCAAACTCACTGTTCATTTCATTTCATGTTTGTATTATCTAGATGAAGTTCTGATTCATGTCCATGTTGTATTTAGATTCTGAAACAATTAACATTTATCAGGCATCTTCAGTAAGATAGACCGCATATAAGTTTTTAAAAATAGATCTCTTTTTAAAAACCCCAAAATCTACAAGATAGTCAAGGCTGGTTTTATAGTACAATGGATAGGAAAACTGGATTCAGTGGTTAAGTGTGCCGCCCAAGGTCATATAGCTAGTAAGCAGCAGAACCAGGATTAAAACTCACTTTTCCACACCCAAAGGCCAAGGCTGTTTCTACTTTACCGTAAAAGTCTATGTGAATACTCATTGAGATATAAGAATAAAATGTGTCTTTCCTGCATATGTAATAACCTTTACAGCCTCAAAAATCTGGAAGCATTTCTTTTTTTAACAGGAATAAACTTTTGTAGCCTATAAGAAAATAAAAATGAAGATGTCATAATGGGAAATATGAGAATATATTAGAATTCAGACAGTAGATTTTAAGTAGTGAGAAGTGTTATCTCTATAGAGGAATTATGGACCTCTCTCTCAAGCATAATGTGTCTACTTAAAAATCACTCTTGGGAACTATACCTTTATCCTAAGTCAGCTCAGCTTTAGATTCATGAGAATAGGTAAGTGGCAATACACTAGAATCAAATATAGTTAGAAGGATAAAAGAGAAAAAATAAAACAGAGGCACAATACAATGCATACCTCCTCACTCCCATACTTTTATTTCTATTCATATTCAAATAATACTCATTGAGCTTCTACTTTATGCTAGGAGGTGTGTTAAGTGCTTAAAATGGGTGTTTGAATGTGATTTTCATAATTTTGAAAGTTTTTTTCATCATTATCATCATCATCATCATCCTTGTGATTATTAGTTGTATGTGTCTACTTGGCTAGGTAATAGTACTCAGTTATTTGATCGAACTGTAATCTGGGTGGTCCTATGAAGGTATTTTTTAGCTGTGGTTATTATTTATAATTGATTGGCTTTAAGTAAAGGCCATTATCTCATTGATGCAGGTGGGCTTCATAAAATCAGTTGAAAGGCCTTTAGAGTAAAAACTGAGGCTTGCCTGAGGAAAAGAAATTCTGCCTGAAGACTGACTGCAGCACCGACATCTGCTCCAGAGGTTCTAACCTGCTGGGCTGTTCTTTGGATATCATACTTATCAGCCACTACAATTGCATAAGCCAAATTCTTGGAATACATCTCATAAGATGTGTGTGTGCATGTTTGTGTGCGTGTGTGTTTGTCTGTGTGTGTCTGTCTATCTATCTATCTCAGTTCCTCTGGAGAACCATGACTGATAAAAACTGCATTTTTAAAATGAAAATCTAAGCTTTAGACATTAGGTAATTTGTCCAAATCACAAATGGAAAGGCCAAGAAAGAAACTTACATCTTCTAACTCTTAAGTTTGGTCCTCTTTTTGGATATCTATCTTAATTTTTCCTTCTATTTCTGTTTCCTACTTTCTGTGGTTTTAAAGCCATTTGATAACTTAGAAGAATAGTGCTTACACATATGCTTATGAGAGGTACTGAAGGCAGTTGGTCTTACTCACCTATGCATGGAACCTGTTTTGCTGACATGCAGTTATGTCCAAGCAGATTCCCAGAAACAGCTTGCATAAAGGGAAGGTATTGGCTAAGAGGATTCTCAGTAAATGACTGCAGACAGTACAGTAGACAGCAAAGAGCTAATGTAGGGGTTCCCAATGTACCACCAAGATTTATTAGCACCTACTAATGATAGACATTGCCCTAATAGCTAACAACAGCAGACTTTAGAAAAAGGACATGATTGGATTGCTGTATTATGGAGGCAGATTGATTCCATCTCGAAGGAATGGCTTTAAATATAAGAGACAGGACATCACACTTCTGCCCTTGCTAGCTAAGTTACATTCATTAAGTCGCTATATCTTAGTGATCTTTACTTTCCTCACCTGTGATATGGGGATTATTTCATCTCCCATGTATAAAATAGGTATAAAGTGTTCTGTAAGCTAAAACATTATTTAAACTAGAATTACCAATATCAATAGTTAAGTATATCTTCCCTCCTGCTATGTTCACAACACTAGACTATAAGTTGTGGGTAATGCAAAGAAAGCATGGTAGTTATTTATTGGGAAGCAATCTCATTTTATGGATGAGGGAAAAATGCATGAAACATTGAGAAACTAAAAGCCAGATATGTATTTGTCTCTGGGAATTGTTTCATTTAAACAGTCAAAACATTTAAGATGGTATCCTATTTCAAACATAACTATGACAGTGGTGCAGCAGCTGAATATATAAAGGGTGAGTGGTGCTTTGGTGAAGTCTGTTTGTACTAGTCTAGCTGGTTGGGTCCTATGCCAATGTAATCACAGGCGCTATCCTGTGACCAGTCATTGTGCTGTGTTGTATGGTCCCCAAACTGTAGCTTTACCCTTAGCCCCCATTTTACAAGCTAACATGTATGTGAAAAATGATTTACTGGATTTTATACACAAAAAAACACGTACTGAGTTATTACAGTGTGTCCTATGCTGTGCTATTTATTTTAAAATATTTTCTGTAATTTTATGCTCACAATAGCCCTGAAAGTTATGACATGAAGAAGGTGATAATCCATATTTTGAGATAAATTATCTGAGACACAGAAAGTTGAACTGGCCTGTTAACATTTGTTGAAGGCTAGAATCAAATTCATACGTCTCTGACTGCAAAACTTTTGTTCCTTCCACTATACGGATTGGCACAGTACTGTGGTGTCATAAACTCAAATTTCCAGAAAGAAAGGGGTCCTTAGAAGACATCTAGTTGAAAGCTTTCATTTTATAGATGAGCAAAGTGAGGTCTCAAGAAGGGAAAAGATTTTCTCTAGGTCACATGAGAAATAAGAGCTTCAGGCTAGAACAATACAACACAGAACTAGAATATATACCTAACAAATATTTTGAAAATTATTGATGCGCATTAACATATAATGATATAAGTAACTGTCAAAAACATAAGTTCAGCAAGAAGAGCTAAAGAAATAGCTCTGGAGTTGTGCCCTAAGATGGCTAGAACTGGACAAGTAAATCAATGTTTAATCGAGATACAGCATTTTTACTGCTAGAGAAGGTAAATTCAGGCCTCTGAGACACATTGATTCCTTTAAAATTCCAGATTCACCATTTAGTTCCTCTATTCAATTATCAATTTATTCCAAAACTAACTATGAAATACTAGGTATGTCTCAGAGATTATTTTAGAAACTTGGAATATACAATTGAATAAAACAGATAAAAATTCCAGCCTGTGTAGAATTAAGTTCCAACGGAAAAGACACAATAAACAAGCATGTTACATAAGTAAATCTTATAGCTCATTAGAGGAAAATAAATGCTAAAGAGAAAAAAATAGAACAGGTTAAGCAAGATCATGAATACAAGAAAATAAAGCATAATATTTAACAGGATAGTTAGGGAGGCTTCAGGGACAAGTTGCATTGGAACAAAAACTTAACGAAGGTGAGATAGTAACCCTAGCATATACGTGGAGGAAGACCATTTCAGACAGAGAAAACAGCAAGTGGAATGGCTATTGGATTATGTAATGGCTGGCATATTTGAGAAACAGTAAGAAAAGCAATTTGCCTGGAACACAGCAGAAGATGATGAGAGAAAAAGGTTATAAGCTCAAGGAAGTAATGGGATGCAGATGGATGATTACTGTATAGGGCTTTGTAGAATATTGTAAGAATATTGGATTTTACCCCAAAAATGAGAAACCATGGAAGGGTTTGGAGCAAAGAAATGATATAGCCTGGATTGCATTTTAGCAAAATCACTCTGGCTGGGTTGCTCTCTTAGAGGTGGGTAAATGGTGGATGCAAGGACATAAGTTAGGAGACCATTGCAGTCATCCAGAGAAATAAAAATGGTGGCTTAGCCTAGGGATGTAGCTATGGAAGGGGTAAGAAGTAATATAATTCTACATTTTTGTAAAGATAGAACAAAATTTTGCTGACATTATACGTGGGATGCATGAGAAGAATATAGATAGACTTTGATGATATTAGTACAAGTACACAGAATAAAGTTGATATTAATTGATTGAAGAAGTTTGTGGATGGAGCAGGTTTTGAAAGGAAAATCAGAAACTTCATTTTGGACATTTCACATCTGAGCAATCTATTGGTCATCCAAGTGGACAAATGAGCAGACATTTGAATATTAAGTGTGTGGAATTTAGGGGATTATTATGGCCTATAGACAGACATTTGTAAATCAGGAGTATGCTGATGATATTTAAAGTTTGGAAATTGAATAAGATCATCTAAAGAGTAAGTGTACATAATAAAACATCAAGAACTGATCCTAGGATATCCTAAATTTAAAAGGTTAGGAGATGAAAAGGAATGAGTTAAAGACTAAGATTCATGGCCAGTAAAGCAAGAGTTAAATGAGAGCATTGTGGTAGTCTGGATTGTGAATGGATAAAAAAGTATTACCAGGAGTAAGCGGTAATTAAATATGTCAGATGCCAGTCTTATATCAGTGAGATGAGTCCTGAGAATGGACCCTTAAATTTAGTACTGTAGAGCTCATTGGTGACTTTGACAATAGCAGTGTCAATGAATTTGTGGATAATTGTGGGAACAGTGGATTTAGGAGAGAATGGGGAAAGAAGAATTGGAGTCAGTGATTATAGACAGTTCTTCTGAAGAATTTTTGCTCTAAGTAGATGTAGGGAAGAGTGGTAGTAGCCAAACAAAGAAAAAGAGAAGTCAATAGTTTTTATTTGTTTTTGGGTTTCATTGTTTTTAAGATGGGAGAAATCTTAGTATGTTTTCTGCTATTAAGAATGGTCCAGTAGAGAGGAAAATTTTATAACACAGAAAGAAGGTGAGCATTCACTGGAGTTTATACACTTGAGGAAGTGATAGGGGATAGGATCTTGCAAACAAGAGAAGAGGCTGACCTTAGAAGAACAGTCAGTTTATCATAAAAATCACATGTAATAGATAGTAATAGGATGTAGATGAGTAATGTGGTGGAAGGGATGGATGCATACATATATGTTTGTAGTTTGAGTTTGAGTAAGTAACCAGACCCTTTTAAGCCAAATTTACCTTTTCTGTAAATTAAAAGAAATAATGGTATGTGCCTTATACAATTGGTGTGATGACTAAATGAACTGCTGCATTTCAAATACTTAGTATACTGCTGTCATAATAAGCACTCTCGAAATGTTATTTTTCATAGTATAAATCCTGGAATCAGATAGCCTGGGATCAAATACCATTGGGTTTTATATTAGTCTATTTTTGCATTACTACAAAAGAAGACCTCAGACTGGGTGATTTGCAAAGGAAAAAGGTTTAATCCACTTGCAGTTCTGCAAGCTCTGCCAGAAACATGGCTTTGGGTGAGGCCTCAGGAAGCTTTTACTCACAGCAGAAGGTGAAGCAGGAGCTTACATGTCACATGGTAAAAGCAGGAGCAAGTAAGAATAGGGTGGGGGAGATGCCACACACTTTTAAATGACCAGAGAACTTTTAAATGTTCTTGTGAAAACTCTCTCAATAAGCCTTGACGGATTTGCCCCAATAAGCCTTGAGGGATTTGCCCCAATGATCCAAACACCTCCCTCCAAGCCCCAGCTCTAGCGTTGGGGATTAAAATTCAACATGAAATGTAGGCAGACAAATGCCCAAACCCTATCAGATGTATTATGTGTTCTCTCTTTGCTTTCTTTTCTTCATCTGTAAAACAGAAAGAATAATCCTTATCTAGTGGGGATGAGATACTGCATGAACAAGGAAAAGCACAGACCTGTGTTGGCATTACTGAAAATCTTCCTCCCTGACTTGAACAACAAAGTGCATGCCTTTACATTGATGTTCTAGAGAGAAGAAGGGGAAGACATGGAGTCGAAGCACAAAGTGTTGCTCAATCTAATTTTACCCCATGAGCAAGATAAGGACAATATTATCATTATTGCATGCTCTTATTATAATTTTAACAGTCCCTTTACATAATATAATGAAACACAAGACCTAACCAAATACTATGTAATAATATGAATGTCATTGAATTTTAACAATGGCTATGTGTGAAGAGGGTTAACGTTAAAATCCAATACAGTCTCCCAGCTTAACAAAATAATACAAACTATAACCAGTTGATAAAAGGAGAATGGGGAAAGGGAAAGACTATATTAAGAAACCCTGGCTGAGGATGAAACCCCTTTGTTCATCCTTTGCACATCCCTAAAAAAGCATGCGGTGGGTTCTAAATAGATATCATGTAACCCCTCCCAAATATTAACTAGCAATGCTGACAGTCGCAATTACATGTAGACATTAGGTTGGTAATTATTTTGTGTTAGATCTCATTCTAGTTTCTAGAATTCCAACTACCAAGTAATGAGACTGAAGAAAACAATCAAAGTCCAATTCAGGAGTACAATAAATGTGACAAAAATATATGAACAAAGAAAGGAGCTGTAAAACACAAGCAGCTACGTCAAGTATACTTTGTTCTGTGCTTTCATTTCCGAGAAAACTCCTGATTCTGGAGTGAACACTTTTGATCTTAGAATTTGAGCTCCTTTTGGGAAAAGACTGTTACTTTTTGTTCTTCCTTTCTCTAGTGCCTGGCACAGAGTAGGTTCTCAGGGTTTATTTCAAGAAAGAAGGGAGGGAGGAAAGGAGGAAAGGAAAGTTGATTGCAGATAAAAGGTGTAAAACTGTTCAGTGATAAATCCAAGAGTCTTGCATATTTTATGCAGTTTTCTCAGTAAGAGGCCACAAATGGGCTATTTTCAGAACAGCTATGTGAATCCTGGGCTGCATTTTGCAAACCAGGCTTGATTTGACTAAACAACTGTCTTCTGTACATATGCAAATAGGAACAAATATGAACAGGAACTTTTTATTGTAATAACAATTCAAAGTGACACAGTAGCATCTGGATGGAAATTTCTCCAGCTGTACAGCTTACTCTTTATAGTAGGCAAAATAATAATTTCAGCCATAAGAAGTGGACCTGAGAAATGAATAGAGTCTATTTGGTGGAACATCACAGGAGCAGCTAATGGCTATCCCTCTGAATCTGTGAGTAGGAAAATGAGAATTCTCCTATTGAGGCAGAGTAGTGGTAAAAGCATACTCTTGGCATCCAAAAGACCTGGTATTGAGCCCTAGATTTGTCACTTACTATCTGGGTCACCTTGTGGAAATTATGTAATCTCTTGGAGCCCTAGTTTCTTCATCTGCAAGCTGAGAAGAATATGATATTTAGCTCACAGGACTGTTATAAGTATTGAATAAAATAGTGTATGAAGTAAGATTAGCAGCAGGCCTGATATAAACACAGCCGGGGCAGGATAAATTGTAGCTGCTATTCCCAATACACTCAAAAAGGAAGATACTCTGACAGGATGGATCAAGCAATGCTTAATTCAGAAATCCATGAACCAGGTTCATTTGGTGGCATTTTCATTGCACATTTCATGTTTTCTATGTCAAAAGTAGTTAAATTACAAAATAAAATACAAAACAATCTGAGGAGGACAAGGACAAATCTCTGAATCGAGGGCCAGTGTTGTTTGACAATTTCAGTGTCATAACACTCCTACCTACTGCTTACTATGCAATGGTTTATGTGGTAATCCGCGGGGACTGCCATTGCAAAGTATCACGGATTGTTTGGCTTAAACAACTGAAATTAATTTTCTCACAATTCTGGGGGCTAGAAGTCAAGATTGAGGTATCAGCAGGGTTGGCTTCTTTTGAAGTCTCTTTCCATGACTTACAGATAGCTATCTTCTTGCTGTGTCTTTACATGGCTACCACTCTGTATATCTGTGTCCTAATCTCTTTTTCTTGTAAGAACAGCAGTCGTACTGAATTAAGGCACATTCTAATGACCTTATTTAATCCTAATTACCTTGTTAGAGATTCCATCTCCAAACCCAGTTACATTCTGAGGTACTGGAGGTCAGGGCTTTAACATATTAATTTTGGGGGACACAATTTAGCCCATAACTCTTTGTTACAGTAAGGAAAGAGGATGTGGATAGGGAGGAGGCAGGAGTATATATTAACAACAAACTAAGGATTTCTAATACTATCTTGAACTCAGTTTGAAACTCATATTGTTTGCTCTGTTGAGGGTGAAAGGAATCATGAGATCAATATAGTGAATGAAGGTGTAAGATGCTAGGCATGGCCACAGGTCATAAGAGAGATGGTAGTGTCAAAGTGGATGTGCTCATCTCTGCATACAAATCATTGAAATCATTCCTGAGAGCATCATATCTATAATAAAGATAAACTATGCTATAGCTCCTCTCTTGAAATTAGAAGATCAGGGAAAATATTATCTCTTAGCTTTGTCGCCCTTTATAAGCTTTAGTATTTTCTTATATGAAATTGAGAATTTGAGCCAAATAATGTTTAAGGACAATGCCAGCTCTGACAGTCTACTGTGTTGGTAAGAGGATTCTAGTGCCATGAAAGAAAAGAAGGCATTGGACCAGGGTTCTATTTGGGGCCCACGAAAAAATACCTAAACTGGGGCTAAGAAAATCTTTTTAGACATTTATATTCCCATTAGAGATTTTTCATACAACTATCATCTTAAGGAGAGTACTGTGCAAGTCCTGCACTGGCTCAATTGAAATACTTCAGAATTTGTATAAAATTATAGCAGCTAGACAACCCTTTCACAGACTCACATATGAGATTACACGGTTGAAACTGACACTGAATCATTTTCCAGTTTCCACAGGTTACTAATTTCTGTCTCTGCCATCAGAGTGTTCAAAAACTATGCAATACTCCACTTAAAACCATTCAAATATTTCCGATTACCCAAATAAGATAGGTAGACCCTTTGGAATACTCTTCTCATGCCTGACCACTGACACCACTCAGTCTCTGCTTTCTTTATTTACCCTCTCACAGTGTCCCTCATCCATACCTGTACCACATGCTTTAAATTTCAGCTAACAATGAACTTGTAGATTTTCAGCTTGCCAGTGCCTATGCAGAGCCTATACCTCTTCCGACTTCATGATCTCTTACAGATCCATTGAGACTCAAATCAAATGTTACCTATAAACTACATGTGCAAGAAGAAAAAGATTATGTAAATGTTTTGTGCTCACAGACTTTTCAACCTGGGCCTTTCTACAGAGGCACAAGGTAGCTTACTAGAGTAGAACTGCTTGCTAAACCCTGTGGCTGATAACCATGCCTTCTCTACCCCTTCCCAGCCCAGCTCACTAATTCAAATTATATTGGGAATGTAGAAATAACCTGCAGAAGCACTGAAGCTCTAAGTACCAAACTCAGCCAAATATGCGCACATTTGTCTTTTGCTGTCACTCTTCGCTCTCCTATTTCCGAATCTCTCTTTGCCCCTGTTTATCTCCTGGCTCCCTTCAGTGATGAGCTACATTGTATTCCTTTTTCAGCCTGTACCCTTTACCACATATAGTACTCACCTAGAAATATGGCTTCTGATATTTGAGATCTCTCTCTCTCTGTCTTTGTTTCTCTCTGTTACACACACACACACACACACACACACACAAACGTGCACACATCTCTACTTACCTGTGATTAAAAAGGTTTATGACGCAGTGTATTTTACCTTGTAGAAGCAATGGTTTAAATAACCACCCACATCTCAAACAAAGAAGGTGAATTACACAGTTTATGCTACTGGCCCTGTCATATCTCCATTTTGGATAAATCAGCATGCATAGAAACAAAACACTGCAGTTTATCTATATGAGTTCCTTATAATCCCTGTCACAGGGAACAGATTTATAGGTACGGGAAATACCATTTATAAAGTATATCTTATGTGACATATTACAAAATTTTTCACTTGTAGTAAACTAATTTCTTTGGCTATGATTACTTTTCACTTTAAACAGAACAGAAAACAGAGACCTGAAGAAGTCTGGTAGTTGTTTAAGATCAAGACAGTAGGGCTTTCACTAGTAACATAGTGATAAGAAACGGAATTTACTCTGAGAACTCAACATTATTAAGGAAACAGAAAAGAGATGGTGGTGGCCAGTACTCTGGAAGCAGCTATGTATGGGATAGAAAAATGGACAACTTTAAGAGGTAGATTGGAGTTATAATAGACAAGAACTGAGGATAGATTGACTTGAAAAATGTTGGAGAAGGAAGATACCTTGAGTTCTGACTTGGGAGATTGGGTGGGTGCTAGTTTAATTGATCACAACAGAGTAAAAATAGATTTAGAGACTCAAGATGAAGAGTTTCATTCTGGAAATATTCAGTCCCAGGGGCCTGTAACATGCCAATTGATTATTCAGAAGGCAGTGGCATTCACAAATCCAAGCCCATCTATTATAGGAGAAAAGTTTGTGGTAGAAATATTGACTTACAAATAATGGGTATGTATATGGTAAAGTATGAGATCTTCCAGAAAAAGATGCGTTCCTAGAGAATAGAAAGTGGCTTATGATACAATTAGCATCCAACAGATGTATACAGGAGGGTAGATAGTAAAAGAGATAGGAAATAGGAGCCAGAGAAAGAGGAGGAATCCAAGAAAATGGATATGTATCAGACGCAAATAGAAGAAAGGTTTTTTTTGTTTTTTTTTTTTTTTTTTCAATACAGAGAGAATCATCAAAATATCAGCGGGACATTTGGTGGGGGGTAGGCAAGATGAAAAATGGAAACTGTCCATTCAACTTGCTGACATATAGGTCATTGGCAGCTATAATACAAGCTGTTCAGTAGTGTGATAGTGGCAGAAGATGAAGGCAGGTTGGGAAGTAAGAAAAAGGTAACAGAGTCTGGACAACTCCTCCAAGATGTTTGACTCTGCCAATAAGGAGATGAACTTGCATTCTGGGAACAATGTAGGGCTTCAGGAAAAGACTATTTTAATTAAGGAGACTTGAGCATAATTAAACATTGATGGATAATATTCAGTGAAAAGGGAAAACTCAATTTTGATGGTAGGACACAAGAAGAGAGGATCTATGCAGGTTTGAATATTTGGACAATTCCAATCTGAGAGTTCTATTTTCTCAGTGAGTTTAGGAGAGCAGTTTTCTGCTGAGATCATTGGGGCTTTGATGTGTGGGTTGGAAGGGAGGGTGGAGATAAAGGGACATAATAATGTGGAAAAAATTGAAAAAGCATTCTGTTGCCCAGGTGTGAGTTGACCAAAATGGAAAAAAAAAAAAAGTAATGATATTAGCAAACAAATAAAGGATGTATTTAATATTTGTTTAGCTATAAATGCTGTGTTGAGTTTTTCATGCCAAAAAGACAGAAGAGTGAGAGAGATTAAGGACTGACGTGAGTTTTATTAATGTTATCATGGAAACTAGAATCTATAAAAAGTAAATAAAAAGAAAGGGCAGATGGATTGGGAGAAGGTAGAGTACTCAATGACTAGAAGTCCTACTATGTTAAAATAATGATCACAGTGAGAGTAGTTGTGCACTCTAGACAGGAGAGGTCATTTGAGTTAGAAAGTGGGGTGCTTGACTTAGTGATTTTGGATATGATTTAGTCATAAGTGCCAAAAAGGTTCAACGTGTGCCTGCAAGTGTGGATAGTTGAGTGCAATGAGGGAAAGGATAGGAGGAATTCCATAAACTGTGAGTCTGGAGGGAAGGACAGGTTGTCCAAATGAATGCTGTGATAATTCAGGTTGATCTCAAGGTTTGTCATGGAGATCAAGGTACTTATGTCTTTGATGAAAGAAAGGGAATGACTAGGAGGTCTTTAGATGATTGTTTGGAGAAGGGAGAATGAACGATATGGATGGATTATGTGATGTGGCAAGGAGTTGGATTTTCTCTATAAAAGTAAGGAGAGTAATGCTTAGAAAAAAAATAATGCAGTAGGCTTCAGGGTGGGGATACAAAAACCATGGCCCCCATTCACTATCACTGTGGCCCTTATTTGTTGTTGGAAATGATGATATCTTGGATGCAGCTCTTCATGGTGAAATGAAAACAAGTGAAATTTTTGTGATTCTGACAACAATCCAAACATTTATTTACTAAAATTAAATAATACACTTATATTTTAGACGAAATGGAATTGGATTTCATTTTGTGTGACTTACAATAAATGTGCATGCAAATATGCACACATACACACATCTTCATGTAGAAAACTTTTTTTTTTTTTTAGAAAAATGCTATAGAAATGCAACTGCTACATTTCAAAGATCATACTGGTTTATTTTTTTTACTTCAATTCTTTTCTTTGGTTTGCAAATTTAATTTCATATTAATACTTTTTTTGAGAAAAGTATAGCTATCAGGAGTTAGGATTCCTCAGCTTAAACGTTTGGCATCTCAAAGTGTCTGGGTTTTTTTTTTTTCTCCTTTTTTTCTTATATCAAAAGACTAAATGGCAGAAATCTATTTCCATCTGAGCATCTCCAACAGGCTCACTTCTGCCTACTCTTCCTTTCCCTCTCCTTCTACCTTGTAATTTCCTTCTCTCTTTCTCCTTCTCTGTTGCCATCATAGATCTAACTTAAAACCAGAATAATCATCTATTTGACCCTGATACCCACTTGAACTATATCATATTTTTATCCTGTTTAAACTATAAGTTATATAAAGATAAAGCTGCACTTGGTTCACTATAATATCACCGCACAGCATATGTAATCAATAAATACACATTGAATATTGAGTTGCTAAATCTTGCAGTCCTAATTGCATTTCACCATGTTTTCAATAAGCACCTCCAATATCATATACAATGTAATTCTTACTGAGAGGCAACATGGCACAGTGGCTAAGAGTCCAGTGGTCAGAGCTGTACTGCTAGTATCTGAATCTTGGCTCTGGCATGTATTTGTTGAATAACCTTGATCAATGCACTTAATCTATTTACCCCTATTCTTCTCATCTTTTCAGTTGAAATGTATAAACTTACTATAATTGTAGGTCTAAAATAGTCAAATGTCAACAGTTTCATGTGATTCAACTTAATGTAAAATAGAAATAATAGTATCTTCCTCGTGAAGTTTTCAAAATAAAATTGGTAAATATATATGAAATATTTAGAAACACATGGCACAAAGCAAAAACTATATATGTATATTTTTACTATCATTATTGTTTGGAAAAACCTGAGTAAATATTTTTTTGTATTGTACTTTAAGCTCTGGGGTACATGTGCACATCCTGCAGGGTTGTTGCATGGGTACACACATGCCATGGTGGTTTGCTTTTTCCCTCCCCACGTTGCCTACATCAGGCATTTCTCCATGTTTTCTCTCCCCATCCTCCCCTACCCTCACTGTCTCTTCCCTAGTCCCCCTCCCCACTACCTACCCCAGGATGTGATGTTCCCCTCCCTATGTCCACGTCTTCTCATTGTTCAACACCCACCTATGAATGAGAACATGTGGTGTTTGATTTTGTGTTCTTGTGTCAGTTTGCTGAGAATGATGGCTTCCAGATTCATCCATGTCCCTATAAAATACAGGAACTCATCATTTTTTATGGCTGCATATTTTGAGTACTAGATACAAAAAGATGATAGGGGTGAAAGCAGGATGTACTATTGAAGCATTCCTACGTAGAAGTTTTGATACAGAGCTACCCAAGCAGTGTACTGAATTCCAGTTGTGCTAAGATTTTGATCTTCTCAGTTCTGAAGGCCCTCCAGCTGGCCATCTTTGGCTACAAGCGGTGTCCTCAGTTTATCTGGGTGTTAGCGCTCCTTATAAATACAATCACTTTCTCTGTGTGGCATGAAATAAAAAGTATTGGGAACCTTTAGTTTGGAGCATGAACCTTGGAGTCTTACAGACCTGTAAGACTGTGACTCAGTTGTTAGCCCAGGGCACACTACACAGTTTGTGAGGCTCAGTGCAAAATAACGAGGATCCCCCAGGAGGGGAAAAAAAACATGTCATTTAAAAAAAATCATTAATGGTGGTAATGGTAAATGTGTCATTAAAGGTGCTAAAATATAAAACTTCTTCCTTTCTTCAATGGTCTCTTAATGATTTGTCATTTTTTTTTAATGTGCTATTTAATGTCATTTCAATTAAAGAAAAATTAAAATTTTAAATTGTTAACATGAATCTTACTGTTTAGATTGAAAACTGCCAGTTTTAAATGGAAATATAAGAACATTTGACTATATATAAGATCATCACAAATATATAATTTATATTTCATGGCTCATACAAGTAAATGTATTTTTTTCTTACTAGAACAGTGGAAATACTTTACAGAACTAAACTACTTTTATTTGATTTCTTGATACACACACATTGTACCAACACCCTCTATCCTTGACTAATTGATAAGTAAAGAAGAACTGAAAGAAAAAGAAACTACGGGTTGTTCTATCTCTCCCTTTCTGTTAATATCATCACTTTCAGTGTAAGTGGTTGGTTAATACAGTGAAGTAACAAAAATAAGAAAAAATATGATAGGGTTTGTGGGTGTATGTGTTTCTTAGGACACCATTGCTTTCTTCCTGCATTGGAAAGAATTTTAAAAATGTGGACACTCAGGGATGTCAGAACATGGCTTACTCATAGACATCACATGCTCACCCTGTACTTGTTTTGAGTTTTATTACATATCATGGGTAAAGGGGAATTCTGTACTCATGGGGCATTACCAACTCCATACGCAAGAACAGAGGCAACAAACAGCCATGGATAAACATATTGTAGAGAACTCTTCTGATCATACAACAGGCTCCATTATTCCATCAGACTTACAAAACATAAGTTCACAGTTAAAATTATTAAGAATTTTAAGATGGTGACAGCAGGACATTATACCAAGTACAGGGTCTGAGTACAGGTTTGCCTGCTATGAAAGGCACATAGTGGACATGGCAAATGCTAAATGTGAAAGGAATAGCAAGTAGCAGCAGCAGACCTACAGACTGCATATCTCCTCTGCTCATATGCATGCCGCATTGTCTAGCAAGACTTACAAACCACAGGTTCAAAGAGAGAATAATTAAGAATTTAAAGGTCTTGACAGCTGAACATTAAACCAAATATGGGGTTTTTCTGAGTGTCACACTTTATGCAAATGTACTGGCCACATTCCCAAAAAGCTGGCCCTGATTTGGCCCTAAGTTAACCCTATAAACTTGGGAAGAGAGCTTTGCTAGATTGGCCCTTATTGTTCTAACATGAAATACAATGGTAATTTCTACTATCTTATAGCCTTCTGGTGAGGATTTAAAAATACTTGACACAGTGCCTACTACATAACAACAACAACAACAATACCAACTATATTTACAAAATGCTTATGTTTTCATTATAATGAACATTACTGGAAAGCCTTTATAAGCATGTTAAACCTGAATTACATCAAGGACAATGCTACCAACTTCAGAGGAACCATCAAGTTCATCAAGTTCAGTGTCAAGGTCTCTTTAACCTTTATTACTCCCTCTCTTCAATGCCAAATGGTAAAAATTATGTTAAAACCAGAGAGAATGTGGGAGAGGTATAGATAGATGAAGCATAGGAAATTTTTAGGGCAGTGAAACTGTTCTGTTTGTTACTCTAATGATGGATATATGGCATTAAGCACTTGGTAAAACCCATAATACTGTACAAGACAAACAGTGAACCCTAATTTATGGATTTTAATTAATGTATCAATTTCAGCTCATCAATTCTAAGAAATATAACGCACTAATTCAGTATGTTAATAATAGGTGAAATTGTGTATTGGAGGTGAGGAAGTATATGGGAACTTTGTACTTTCTGCTTGATTTTTCTTTAAGGCTAAAACTGCCCTAAAAAATAAAATGTATTAAAAAACTAAAATAACCGTAAGCAAATTCTGACTGTAAGTTATTCCTTAGGAGTCAGAAAGATGCCCCAAAGTGCTTAAAATAAATTTTCCCTTTGAATATTATGCAAAGGTCAGAACAAGTCTTGATTTTGACATATTTAACTGTCTAATCTGAAGACGAGGCTAGATCTTCCACTCAAGGTTTGTTAAAAATAAAGGATTAAAATCTAGGATTATTCTTTCTGTTTTGTTTGCTTAGTTTTCCTTTTATTTCATACTCAAATTAATGCAGCATGAATATAATTATTTTCTAAGATTATAAATGCCTAAGGGGGCACAGATTATGCCTATTCTGATCTTTAAAAAAATCACAGAACATAGCTTTCATGCATATGGTTACCCATAGTTTAGGGAGCACTTTCATGCATATTTATCTGCTTAGGGACTTGTTTTACACTCAGAATCTACAGACTCAAGCTGTATTTTTTGTTGTTTTTCTTTTTTAACAAAATACTATGAAATAATATGTCAGTATGCCAGATACTGCTACTTATCTAGATAATATGTTTTATACTTCTTTCTTAGTAACACTAAGTCCTATTTTATTCAGGATACCGTTGTACCTGTCTCAAATACCACATTGCCATTTTTCTTATAGTTAAGATGACCATGTGACTGAGATCTTTCTAATGATCTACAAGCACAAATTTGGGGGTGAGACAACCAGAAAGAATCTTTCAAATGGGGACTGTTAAAAGAATCTTTCAAATGGAGAGTGTGAGACACACCGTTATGCCTTCATTCTAGGTTTCATTCTTTAGATTTGTACTCCTGACCTCTTGAAAGATATTCAGTTACCATTGGGAAGAAGTGAGTTTTCCCAGTACCTAAGACTTCTAATAAGTCCATCCTTTAGAATATTCCAGATAGATTTATTGATTTTTTTAAAATTTCAACTTTTATTTTAGATTCAGGAGGTAAATGCTTAGGTCTGTCACATGGAAACATTACGTGAAACTAGTTTAGAGTATATATGATCCTGTCATCCAGGCAGCGAGCACAGCACACAACAGGTAGTCACTCACCTACTCCGTCCCTGCTTCCTCTAGTGGTTCCTGGTATCTAGAGCCCTCACCCACTCCCTCCCTGCTTCCTCTAGCGGTTCCTGGTATCCACTGCCCCCATCTTCACGTCCATGTGTACTTAATGTTTAGCTTCTACTTATAAGGAAAAACATGGGAAATTTGGTTTTCTGTTGATGCATTAAATGGCGTAGCATAATAGCCTGCAGCAGAATCCATATTGCTTCAAAGAATTTTATTTCATTCTTTGTCTTGGCTGCATAGTAGCCCATGGTGTATTGTCTTCATCCAATCCATGACTGATGGGCTCCTAGGTTGATTCCATGTCTTTCTATTGTGAATAGTGCTGTGATGAACATGTGAATAAATGTGGCTTTTTGGTAGAATGATTTGTTTCCTTTTGGATATATACGCAGTAATGGTATCGCTGAGTCTAATGATAGTTCTGTATTAAGTTCTTTGAGAAATTTCCAAACTGCTTTCCATAGTAGCTGAACTAATTTACATTTCCATCAACTAATTTGTATCTCTTTTCTCCATGGCTTCCTCATCATTTTTTTTTTTTTTTTTTTTTTTTACTTTTTGTCAGATGATATTTCATTGTCATTTTGATTTGCATTTATCTGATGATTAGAGATATTGAGCATTTTTTCATGCTTGTTGGCAGCTTGTATGCCCTCTTTTCAGAAGTATCTGATCATGTCCTTTGCCCATTTATTAATGGGGTTGTTTTTTACTTGTTTATTTAAGTTTCTCATAGATTCTGAATATTAGACCTTTGTCAGATGCATAGTTTATGAATATTTTCTCCCATGTTACAGATTATTTGCTTACGCTGTTGCTACTTTATTTTGACATGCAGAAGCTCCTTAGTTTAATTAGGTACCACTTGTCAATTTTTGGTTTTGTTGCAATTGCTTTTGAGGACTTAGCCATAAATTATTTGCCAAGGCTGATAAAGAGAAGGGTATTGCCTAAATTGTCTTTCAGGGTTTTTATAGTTTTAGGCTTTACTTTTAAGTCCTTAAACCATTTTGAGTTAATTATTGTATATGACGAAGGTAGGGGTCCAGTTTCATTCTTATGCATATGGCTAGCCAGTTATCTTACCACCATGTATAGAATTGGGAGTCCTTTCCCCATTGATTATTTTTGTCAACTTTGTCAAAGATCAGATTGTTGTAGGTATGCAGCTTTATGTGTAAGTTCTCTATTTTGTTCCATTGGTCTATGTGTCTGTTTTTATACCAGTACCATGATGATTTGGGTACTGTACGCTGATAGCATAGTTTGAAGTTGGGTAATGTGACACCTCTGGCTTTGTTCTTTTTGCTTAAGATTGTTTTGGCTACTCGAGCTCTCTTTTGATTCCATATGAATTTCAGAATAGTTTTTTTTTTATTTTCCCCTAATTCTATGAGGAGTGAAACTGATAGTTTGATAGAAGTAATGCTAAATATATAGATTGTTTTAGTAGTTTTGATATTTTAACAATACTGATTCTTCTGATCCAAGAGCACTGATTGTTTTTCCATTTGTTGGTGTCATCTATAATTTATTTCAGCAGTGTTATGTCATTTTCCTTGTAGAGACCCTTCAACTTCTTGGTTAGATGTATTCCCAGGTATTTTATTTTATTGTGGTTTCTGTAAGTGGGACTATGTTCTTGATTTGGCTCTCAGCTTGAATGTTATTAGTGTATAGAAATGCTGATTTTTGTATCCTAAAACTTTACTGCAATCATTTGTCAGTATTAAAAGTCTTTTTGTGGAGGCCCTAGAGGTTTTTTTAGGTATAGAATCACATCACCTGTGAAGAGAGATAATTTGACTTCCTCTTTTTTAATCTGGATGCCTTTTATTTCTTTTTCTTGCCTGATATACTGGTGAAGACCTCCACTAGTATGGCGAATAGGAGTGTTAAGAGTGGGAATCATCATCTTATTGCTATTCTTTTTTTGAGACATGGTCTCAGTTTGTCCTCCAAACTGGATTGCAGTGGTGCAATCATGGCTCAATGGAGCCTCAACTTCCCGGTGCAAGTAATCCTCCCATCTGAGTCCTGAGGAGTTTGGACCAAAGGCACATGCCACCACAATTGGCTAATGTTTTAATTTTTAATTTTTATTTTTTGTAGAGAAAGGGGTCTCATTATTTTGAACAGGTTGTTCTTGAACTCCTGGGCTCCTGTGATCCTTCCACTTTGGCCACTTGAATTGATACAATTACAAGCATGAGCCAATACATTCAGCTTGTTCCCGTTCTTAAGAGCAATGCCTCTAGTGTTCGCCGATTCAGTATGATGTTGGCTCTGCATTTATCATAGATGGCTCTTATTATTTTGAAGTATGTTCCCTCAATGTCTAGTTTGTTGAGGGTTTTTATCATGAAGGGGTGTTAGATTTTGTCAAAAGCCTCTTTCTGCTTCTATTGAGACAATCATATGGTTTTGTTTTGAATACTATTTATGTGGTGAATCACATTTATTGATTTGCATATGTTGAACCAACCCTGCATCCCAGGAATAAAGCCTACTTGATTGTGGTGAATTAACTTTTTGATGTGCTGCTGGATTTCAGTTTGTATTTTGTTGATGATTTTTTGTGTGTATGTTAATCAGGAATATTGGCCTGTAGTTTTCATTTTTTATCATCTCTTTGCCAGGTTTTGCTATTAGGGTGATGCTGGCTTCATAGAATGAGTTAGGGAAACGTCTCCGCTCTGCAACTTTTTGGAATAGTTTTAGTAGAATTGGTATCAGCTATTCATGGTATGTTTGGTAGAACTTGACTGTGAATTCATCTTGTCTAGGTTTTCCTTTTGATGGCTAGTTTTATTATTATTATTACTGATTTAATTTTGAAACTTAATATTGGTCTGTTCAGGGTTTCAATTTCTTCGTGATTCAATTTTGAGAGGTTTTGTGTTTCCAGAAATTTATCCATTTCCTCTAGATTCCTGGTTTGAGTGCATAGAAGTTTTCATAATATTCTTTGAGAATCTTTTGTATTTTTGTGGAATAAGTTGTAACATTATCTTTGTCATTTCTAATCGTGCTTATTTGGATCTTATTTATTTTTTTCTTTGTTAATCTAGTGCTCTACCAATCTTGATTTTCCTTTTAAAGAACTAACTTTGGTTTCGTTGATCCTTTGGATAGATTTTGGAGCCTCAATTTCATTCAGTTTTGCTTGGATTTTAATTTTTTATTTTCTACTACTAACCTTCAGGTCAGTGTGTTCTTGTTTCTCTAGTTTCTCCAGGTGGCATGTTAGATGGTTAATTTGAGATCTTTCTAACTTCTTAATGTAGGTGTTTAGCACAATAACTTTCCTCTTAACACTGCTTTTGCTGCATTCCAGAGATTTTGGGTTCTTGTATCTGTTTTCATTCATTTCAAATAATTTTTAAAATAAACTTTTCTGCCTTAATTTTTTCATTTACCCAAAAGTTATTCAGGAGCCAGTTGTTTAATTTTTATGATAATTACATGGTTTTGAGGAAGTTTCTTGGTATTGATTTGCATTTTCATTCCACTGCAGTCTGTATGTTTAATATGAATTTTTATTGAATTTATTGAGACTTGTTTATGGCTAAGCATGTGGTTGATCTTAGAGTATATATGCAGATGAGAAGAATGTATATTCTGTGGTTGACGAATGAAGTATTCTGTAGATATATACTAGGTCCAATTAGTCAAGGGTCAAGTTTAACTCCAGAATTTGCTAGCTTTCTGCCTCAATAATCTGTCTAACACTATTGGTGGGGTATTGAAGTTTCTCACTATTATTCTGTGACTGTCTAAGTCTTTATGTAAGTCTAGAAGTACTAGTTTTATGAATCTGGGTCCTCTGACATTGGGTATGTATATATTTAGAATAGTTCTGACTTCCTAATGAAGTGATCCATTTATTCTTATTTAGTGCCCTTCTTTGTGCCTTTTTTGTTGTTGTTGGTTTAAGATCTGTTTTATCTGATACAAGAATAGTGACTCTTGTTTATTTTGTTTTTCATTTGCATGGTACATCTATCTCCAAAGTTTTACCATGAGCCTATTGTATCATTTCATGTGACACAGGTCTCAAGAAGTCAGCAGATGGATAGGTCTTATTTTGTTTTTATCCAATTTTCTACTCTGTGCCATTTAAGTGGGTCATTTAGACTGTTTACATTCAAGGTTAATATTGATATATGAGGTTTTGATCCTATCATAAAATTGTTAGCTGATTGCTTTTTAGTTTCTATTGTGTAATTGCTTCATAAGTTTATGAACTATGTACCAAGTGTGTTTTTGTGGTAGCAGGTATCGTTCTTTTGTTTCCATGTTTAGGACTCCCTTTAGGATGTCTTGTAAGGTTGCTCTAGTGGCAACAAATTCTCTTAGCAATTACTTGTCTAGAAAAGCTCTTATTTTCCCTTTATTTATGAAGCTAGTTTGGTGGGATATTTAATTCTTGGTTGGTATTTATTCTCTTTAAAATGCCAAAAGTAGGCTCCCAATCTCTTCTGGCTGGTTAGATTTCTGCTAACAACTCTGCTATTGGCTTGGTAAGGGCTCCCCTTGTACATGATCTGACCTTTCCCTCTAACTGCTTTTAAGAATTTTTCCATAGTGTTGACCTAGAACAGCCTGATGACTATATGCCTTGGTGATATCTGTCTTGTATAGTATGTAGCAAATTTTCTCTAGGTTTCTTTTATCTGGATGTCTACTTCTCTACCAAGATTGCAGAAATTTTATTGAATTATCCCATAGAAACTTATGCATGTTTTCCAGGTCATTTTCTTTTTATTGTTGTGTCTCCGAAATGCCAATAATCAAAGGTTTGGTTACTTTACATAATTCCATATTTCAAATATATATATATATTTTTTTTATTGCATTTTAGGTTTTGGGGTACATGTAAAGAACATGCAAGATTTTTGCATAGGTACATATTTCTTAAAGACTTTGTTCATTTAAGAAAATATCTTTTTCTTTATTTTTGTCTGACTATGTTAGTTTGAAAGATTGTTTTTCATGCTCTGAAATTCTTTTTTCTGCTTCATCTGGTTTATTGATAAAGTTTTCAATTATATTTTGAAATGCCTTAAGTGAATTTTTCAACTCCAGAAGTTCTGATTGATTTCTTTTTAAGATCCTTATTTCTTCCCTCATTTCCTTGATTGATTTAGAATTTTCTTTGTGCTGATTTTCAATCCTGTCTTGGATATCATTCAGCTTCTTTGCAATACATGGTTTTACTTCTTTATCTGTCATTTATGAGTTTCTATTTTGGTTTGTGATTATTGTAGGAGAGCTAGCATGATCATTCGGTGGTGTCACAACATTCAGATTTTTCGTGTTACCATAATTCATGCCCTGGTTCCTTCTCATCTGGAGACCTTAACACTTACAATTTTTGTACTTATTTTTGTACAGATAGGAATTATTTTATTTCCCTTTCTCACTTCCCTAGGGGACATGACTATAGAGAATGTTAAGTAGGGTCTTTTGGTTTTGCTTCTATTGCCATATGTGCTTTTTTACAGGTTGCTTTTTTTTTTTTTTTTAAATCAGGCTGTGTGGTTTAACTCACAGGTCAGTAGATGACACTTATGGGTATGAGTCAGCTGTGTCCAAATTGGATGGTTGTATTTCTAATCCCTATTTAGTGGAAGAAACTCTCTGTGGCCACAGGCAATGAGCTGATCTATGAAGTATACAGTGTTTTGAGCTCTCTGCTCAGCCGAGGATAGGGGTCTAAGATGGTGGGGTAGCCAGACCTGGCAGGCACACCTATATGTCCCTCAATAGTTAAGCACAACCTTCAGCGTTGAGAGGGTTTCACAGGGCTACCATCAAGTGCCCATTGGTGTGCCTAGGCATGGATCTTGGGAACGTCTGTGGCCCCAATTTCTCTGCACAGGAATTGGGGACAGCCTAATCTTCTACTCCAGAGGAGTAAGTGCTGTAGATGCCTGGAGATCTGCCAGGTCATGAAGTGCAGTGAACCCCCTTTGCCACAATCTCTGCACAGAAAAGTGGGGTGGCTTAGGCTGCTGATCCTGGCGAGCAGGTACTCCAACTGCCTGGAGATTTGCTTGAGTTTGGAGCAGAGGAGGAACCCTGCATCCAGATCCCTACACAGAAAAGGTAAGGTTGACTCAGGCTGCTAACACATGGGAGCAGGTGCTCCAAATGCCTGAACATATGCCTGGGTGTGCATCATTGAGGGCCCCACTTCACCATGATCTGTACTCCAGAAGGTTTGGGGGTTCAGGCTGCAGATCTAGGAGAGCCAGAGCTCTGACTGCCCAGTCATACAGTGGAGAGGGCTCTCCACACCAGGATCTCTGTAGAGAAATAGGGGTACCTCAGGCTGCAAATTCAGATGAGTAGATGCTCAAGTGTCTGGAGATACGCCTGCAGATGGAGAAGACAGGGCCCTGATACACGACAATCTCAGGGGAGCAGCCTGGAGTACCTGGCAATTACACACATAGGCTGATTCCAGGTTGCCAAACTGGCTCTGACTTTAAGTCTCTTCACCCAGGAGAAACTGCAGATGCAGGAGCTTTCCTCCTGCCAGAGATGTTCAATGAGGGAGAGCACAATTCCAGCGCCTTCTTTTGGAGAACCTTCCACAATCATCACCCAGTGATGGTTGTGAAAGTCCCCACTCTGCTCCGGAGAAAGAACTCCAATGTCTGGTCTGAGGCTCAAATGCCTGTGTGGCCATAGTGCCAGGTTACTAAAGAATAACTGACTTTGTATGAACCTGGATTAAAAATGACATTCTGCTTTTAGTCCTGAGTCTAGGAAAAAGGCCTGCAGCTTTTCCTAGTGTTCTTCTTTCTCTGCTTCTCCAAGCCTTGGGAGAAATAAAGTGCTCTCTTCAACCTGGGTTTCTCAGACCTCCAGTGGAAATGTGAGTCAAAGAGGGAGGCTCTCAGCCTCTCTCACGTACTGGGGCTTCACTCACTTTTATCAGCTGGATGCTGCCACCAGAGCTGTTTGCTGGTTTTCTGGTCACCAGTATCTGAGTGTCTTTTTCTCTTCTGTTGTACTCCCATTTTCTTTCTTGAATTAAAACTCACAGAGTTGATCTTTAGGCACTGTTTTGCTACTTCCAAATAGCTGAGGCATGCCAAAAGCCTCCAAGATGGTATCTTGAAAATATCCCATTTTTTTTAGAGTAGAAGAGGGCTGGTTTCAAGCAAATAGATCTGATTTTTATGCTGCCATAATCACCATTCCTTAAAATATATATCTACTGGTACTTGAACAAATCTGTTTCCATTAACACTGAATGAAAGCACTTTTTGATTGAGGAGGGGGATGTTTTATAGTTAAGATAGTACTTTACTTATATATGTCTATTCTGTAACTGCTAAACATTCCTTTCAAATGCTGCAAAATATTGGCCTTTGAATATTATATTAATACCAGTTTTTCTCAAAGTGTGGGCTCCACAGTATGCATCAGAATAACAGCTGTGCTTTTTAAAGATGCATATTTATTAACCTTACACTATACCTATTGATTCTGATTTTCTGGAAGTGAGATCTAATATTCTGAATTTTAAATAAGCTTTGAAGTTTATTTCAATGGACAATGCAAGATGACAACCTCTCTAGACTCTGTAACACTCCAACAGATATGTTCCTGCAGCTGCTTTCTCGACACAGTCAAAACGATTTGATCCCATGTCTATGCTTGGTCCTATCTCTGACCCTGGGACCAATTTTGTTCTTAGAATTGGAGAATTTAAGGAGCTCTCATTCATGTGACAAAGTATCAAGATACCTTGCTTTGACCTTGAGTAATTACCTAAGTAATGCATGATAGAGGCTTCATTCCTGGCTCCGTTGAATCGTTGCTTACTGCTGCTACAGAACATAAAATCTCAGTGACGCACTTATTTCAGATCAAAAGGCTTTTGTAGGACAAAGGTAAAATAAAATTGTAAGGATTTAATTATGCATTTGTTGCCATGTACAAATCAGAAATGCTATAGTGAATAAGAGGGAGAGATTGATCGCTTCTCTTCACTGGAAGAAGACAAGGACATACTATCAGGCTATTGGACTAAGCTGCTCCTGACAAGCTAGCAGCACTCCAGACCTCAAATAAATAAAGACCTTAGTTATGTTTCCATCAGCTCTTCCATAGTCCCAAAGCAGAATTTACCAATGAAGGAAGAGAAGAACACTTGTTTCTATACGTCCTGTTATATAATAATACTAACACCCAGAAAATTCAAATCTTGCTACTCAAAGTGAAGGCTGCAGACCAGCAACATGAACATCACTTGGTAGCTTATTAGAAATGAAAAATCTCAGGTGCAACCCCAGACATACTATGCCAGAATTTACATTTTGCAAGACCCCCAGAGATCTATATGTCCATTACATTTGAGTAGTTTATCTCTAGAAATATTATTGCGTTCTATAGTCTGGCAGAAGGAATACAAGATAGAGAACTAAGGTTTCATAATTTTGCTACTCACACAGAACTCTCTCCACCTGGGGTGTGAGGCAAACCAGTAAGGTAGCAATGATTGAGTCTCCCTGCATAGTTGCACTGCAGTGTTGAAACAGCAATTAGAAGGGGCTCAAGACCAGACTCTGTCATTTATTGGTTCTGTGATGTTGGGAAGTTCACTTAATCTCTGTGAATTTCAGCTGCTTTACCTACAACGTAAGATTTTTACAGAATGTCAAATGAGAAAACATACTTATTAGTGCATTTTAAATTCTCATGTAATTATTTTTATGATATGGCTGGCTCCCAAAACTATGTTTTTGAACTGAATTCTTCTCCAGAGTTCAGATTCTAAATTTACAGCTGCAATGGTAAGCTTAACTTGAGTCAATATATAGTATATGGGAAAGAAAAACAATCAAACTCTCAAGCCAAGGGAGAAATTGAGAACCTGGTACAGGTTAACAAATTGGAATCAGAAAGAATTAGAGAACAGAAACAGGAACATAGGAATTCAGAGTTCCATTTTCATAGAAAAGTCAATAAAATTGTTTAAAAAAATCAAAGGTAACACAGCTAATAATGCTCAGAAGGAACATGAAGCATAGTATTATAGTGTTTAATAAATAGTAGATACACAATAAATGGAATGCATGAATTAATACATGAGGGAGTATCACTCTTACAGCTAATAGATTTCAACAAGACAGCACCGGAGATACAAATATAATTAAGTATGTGATTAAAAGAACATAAATGTCTCATTACACCGAATAGAATATATCATCCATAAGCCTGGTTAACACTAAGCCTCGTTAACAGATTAATCTAAGGGTTATACGTGTTGTCTGAGCATCAGAATCACCTGTGGAGCTTTGGCAACTACAGAAGCACTTATTATTTTAATGCAGAAAAAATGGGCACAGAAGTACAGGCACCAGAAAAGTATGACAGACATAAAAAGGAGAGAGAGAGAAAGAGTGAGAGAGGGCAAATGCAAGAATGGTATTAGTTTCTTGTGTATGTAAAGAGAATTTTAAACAATCTGCATGCAAACTGAAGTGAGTATTCAAATATGACTCAGTTAATTTCCCCATGTAGGGTAAAAAATGTGACAGTGAGCAATTTAAAAAGCTGCACCTGTTACTCATGGCATCTAAAGGATGTACTAAAATTGGCAACTACTGCAGTGAACTCTAGACAATAGAATGTAGTATACAATAAACTAAATAAAATGAGAAATGGCAAATTATATGTGTTATATAATTTACACAAATCGAGATTTACATGAATTTGGCTGCATGGGGATTTATAATATTAGTTTTTCTAATAGCCAAACAATCACTTTTACACTATAGTATGACATCAAGAATTGGCACCAGAAACTTCCATGATTTTCTTTAACAATAAAAAATGGATTCATACCAAGATCTTCAGTTAATTCTCTGTTTCTCTAGGGATTCTCACTTTTTTTTGAAACAGCAGAAGTACGAAGGACCTGAAATTTCTGACAATGAGCAAGATTGACATGTGTGATCAGTGGGTTAAAGAGAATTAAAAAATAATACTTAGCTTCATAGGCCCCTTGTCATGCATTTTCAGGAATTTCATTTGTCGTATGATGAGTGTAAATGGTTTCTGACATATTTATATGCCTATGCTATCACAAAATGGGAGGTGTTTAAAATGAGAAGTCATATTCTCCACTTGAATGCTAATAACAATTCACCTTAGGTCAACACTGCTTCCAGAATAACATCAGAGCTCAGGAAAGTTAGTAGCAGCCCACTTAGCATCTTCCTACAGAAAACTGGTGAAGCTTCCTAATAAATTATATAAATTAATTCATCTCTTAAATTAGAAACTATTCTGTAAATTCTGTATTCCGTGAATACAGAAAGAATCATTCAGAATTTGGCTTCACAAAGCTAACAATATATATTTCATTGTTTAGTTCCAGGTGGGCCTCTCTTCCACGTAATTTATCCAACACAGCATGGAATAAGGTTATAACATGAAATAAATTGGTGTAAGAGATTTCAGAAAAAAATAACACAACTAAGGATAAAAGACAGCAACACTAGTTGCCAGAGGTCATCTAAATATTCTTTTATAAGCCCATTTCAGATCAAATAGTTTCTTCTGGTATGTCCTAGAACACTCCTTTTGGGATGTCTAGGACTAATTAATGGCCATAGCCTCCCTAAATCCCAAGAAAGGGCCCAGATTTTAAGATCCATGAACACTGAACTCTCTCAGGCTAATGATGCAATGACACCATCTGCAGTGATCAGCACGATCCTGGAATCTGACAAGCACTGTCATGAGACACTTAAGGCAACATGGAAACATGAACAAAAAACCAGGACAATTAGGGGGATCAGTACCTGTGTTAACAAATGTAGGTAAGGTGTGCAATTTAACTACAGATATCAACGTGGAGAAAAGTATACAGTAGTATGCTGGAAACCTCTGTTAGAACTTATCTTGCTTACTGTTTTCCTCAATTGGTTGGATAAGAACATAGAAGGCATATTTGACATTCTGTAGAAATACCAAAAAGATGAAAAAGAAAAACAGGGTCAAAATAGCCAAATAGACATAGCTAGGGGAACATCTGCCACCAAGGGATTGGCACATTGGGAAGACTGGCAGACTCCTAGCAGATCTTCAGAGGGAAGGCATTAAGAATGGATGGAGCGAAGACACACACGCTAGGCCAAAGGTGGAGTATATTAGTCCATTCTCACACTGCTATAAAGGTACTAACTGATACTGGGTAATTTATGAGCAAAGGAGGTTTAATTGACTCACAGTTCCACATGACTGTGGAGGCCTCAGGAAACTTACAATCATGTAGGAAGGGGAAGCAGGCACCTTCTTCACAAGGGGTCAGAAGAGAGTATGTGCAAATGGGCGGAACTGTCAAACACTTATAAAACCATCCGATCTCATGAGAATTCACTCACTACCATAATAACAGCATGAGGGAAACCACCCCCATGATCCAACCACCTCCAACCAGTTCTCACCTTCAACACATCGGGACTATGAGGATTACAATTCGAAATGAGATGTGGGTGGGGACACAGAGCCAAAGCATATCAGTGAGGAAGCTGAAAACTCTGTTTAGGGCCACCACACACGAGGACTTGCTTCTGATTCCCAGTGACTCCTGAGGAAGGGGTGAGTTGAGCGGGCAAGGAGCAACCTGCTATTTCCACTCTGAAATCCCGGCAGAAGACCCCATGACAACCATAGATATTTGAGATGGCAGGAAGAGCTGTTTAGAGAAGTGGTAAGGGCTCCAACTGATAAAGATCCCAGAGGCTTTGGTGCAGAGTCTCTGTAGTGGAGTATAGTCAAGGATGCCCATCCACGAGGCTTGACTTGTTCCTATAGGAGACTTTAGCTCTAGAGGAACCACCAGACCTCAACTCTGCAGGGTGGTCTTGCCCATGAGATGGGGCCAGTCAGACCTGAACACCACTTGGTATACTGGCCTCTCCTGGGGCCCAAGCCTGGCTGTACCTGCTTGCAGTGCAACTTCAAGTACCCAGGGGTGATACCTTCTGGGAGCCCGCTTCGTAGTTCTTGTGTTGATGGACTGTACCTCACTAGAGAGAGCTCCAGCAGTCTGCCTGTACCTCCTACAACTTCCACGTCCCCATGTGGCTCTGCCTCTAGGCACTTGCCTACAGTTACCCCCTACATTGTTTTGCCAGCACATGCGTACACAGGCTGACCTTGTCTTCCTTTCTCTGACAGGGCAGGTGTGCATCTGCACCCTGTTATGCTACTTCTCCCAGGATGCGTGCACCCCGCCCCTACTTCCCACTGCATTGTCATTGCCATGGGAACATGGGTGGGCAGAGAGCCTGCCAATCCCATTCCTGCCAGTGCCTGGCTCCTGAGCCCACACAGCCGCTACCATAAAACAAACTGAGGAAAACAGTGGATAACCCCACCCTCATTGGCTACTGCCACCCATGGGAAGGCACACATAGTTCTAAACCCACCAGCACCCCGCCCCTGTATTAATAACACTCACACGAACACACATAGTCACCGGCAGAGACACTCCCAAGTTGTTTGCCATTGCCACTTCTGTGAATGTCCTCACAGAGGCCAGTACCCCAGCAACAGCTAGCATCCTGCTATAGCTGAAGGGCTTGTACCCTACCATGCTGCTATTGCTGCTGCTGCTGGCACATGCAAATGAGAAGAGAATCCCAGTGACACTGCCCTACAAAGTGCTTTGGCTGGCCAAACCCATCACAGTGTTGTGACCAGTGGTTCAGGAGCATCTTATTCCCTCCAATATAGTGGGTTTCCAATTTCAAGGAGTGAGAGAACAAAGCCAGGGCCCAATGCCAGTCCCCCAGAATTAGAGAATGCAGTCCAGGAGTCTTGAGCTGAGCCTTGGCCCCCTAAAATCTTCCAGAAATGAAGCCAGTTGCTTGAGCCCACTTTATATCACAATCAAATCCCCAAGGTAATCATATAGGATAAAAGAAAAAAATTCAAAGAACAGAAATTTCAAATATTGAATGAACACCAACCTACAAAGATAACAAAGAATCAACACAAGCACTCTGACAACTCAAAAAACGAGAGTGCTTTTCCTCCAAACTATTGCAGTAGTTCTCAATCAAGGGTTCAAAGCTGAGCTAAGATGGTTAAAAAGACATAACTATCAATCAGAATATGAATAGGAACAAAGATCATCAAGATTTAGGCGAACATTGAACTGCAATTCAAGGAAGCTAGGAATCACAGTAAAATGAAACAGGAGCTAACAGACAAAATAACTAGTATACCAAAGAATGTAACTGACCTGATAGAGATGAAAGAAAAACACTACAACAACTTTGTACTGCAATGGTTAAAATTAATAGCAGGAAAGTCTAAGCCAAGAAAAAAAAAATTCAGAGCTTGAAGACTGGCTTTCTAAAATAAGATAGTCAGACAAAAGTAAAAACAGAAGAATATAAAGGAATGAATAAAACCTCTGAGAAATATGGAATTATGTAAAGAGACCAAATCTACAAATCTTTGGCTTCCCTGAAAAAAATGGGGAGAATGGAAGCAACTTGGAAAATATATTGAAATATATTATCCAGGAGAATTTCCCCAACCTAGTAAGAGAAGCCAACATTCAAATTTAGATAATGCAGAGAACTTCCTCAAGATCTTTCACAAAAAGATAATCCCCAAGACACATAATTATCAGATTCTCCAATGTCAAAAGGAAAGAAAAAATATTAAAGGCATCTAGAGGGGAAGGAGAGGCCACTTACAAAGTGAAGCCCATCAGACTTACAGAGAACCTCTCAGCAGAAACCCTAGAAGACAGAAGAGATTCAACGTTCATAAAGAAAAGAAACTGCAACGAAGAAATTCATATCTGGTCATACTGAGCTTCTTAAGCGAAGGAGGAAAAAGATCCTTTTCAGACAAGTAAATGCTGAGGAAAATTGTTACCACCAGACCTGCCCTAAAAGAGCTCCCAAAAAAAGCAATAAATACATAAACAGACTGAAGTACACATACCAGCAACTACAAAAACAAATCTACATAATAACCAGCTAACAGCATGATTACAGGATCAAATTCATGCATACCAATACTAACCTTCAAGGTAAACAGGATAAATGCCCCAATTAAAGTGCACAGAGTGGCAAGATGGATAAAGAAGCAAGACCTAATGAAATGTTGTTTATAAGAGATCCATATCACGTGCAATGACACACATAGGCTCAAAATAAAGGGATGGAGAAAAACTTACCAAGGAAATGGAAAACAGAAAAAAGCAGGGGTTGCAACCATAACTTTATACAAAACAGACCTAAAATAAACAAAGATTTAAAAAAAAACACAAAGAAGGGCATTACATAATGAAAGGTTCAATTCAACAAGAAGACCTAATCACCCTAAATATATTTTCACTCAGCACAGGAGCACACAGATTCCCAAAGCAAGTTCTTAGAGACCTTCAAAGAGACTTAGCTTCCTAAACAATAATATTGGGAGTCTTTAATACCCCACTGACAGTATTAGATCACTGAGACAGAAAATTTACAAAGATATTCAGGACTTGAACTCAGCACTGGAGCAAATGGGCCTGATAGACAAGAACTCTCTACTCCCAAAAAACAGAATATATATTCTTCTCATCATCACATGGCATGTATTCTAAAATTGACCACACAGTCAGACATAAAACAATCTTCAGCAAATGTAAAAGAATTAATATTATACCACATATTCTCCTGAACCATAGTGGAATAAAAATAGAAATCAAGACTAAGAAAATTGATAAAAATCATACAACTACATGAAAATTAAATAACCTGCTACTAAATAACTTTTGGATAAATAGTGAAATTAACATAGAAATCAAGAAGTCTCTGAAACTAATGAGAACAAAGAATACAGCATACCAGAATCTCTGGGACGGGGGTGAGGCGGTGTTAACAGAAAAATTTGTAGCACAAAATAAATGCTCATATGAAAAAGGTAGAAAGATAGCAAATTAGCAACCTAATGTCACACCAAAAGAACTAGAGAAGCAAGATCAAACCAAATCCAAAGCTATCAGAAGACAAGAAAAATTAGAACTGAAATAAAAGAGATTGAGACATGAAAAAGCATTCAAAAGATCAAGAAATCCAAGAGCTGTTTTTGTTTGTTTGTTTGCTTGTCTGTTTTTTTTTTTTTAAACTAAATTACATAGACCACTAGCTATGCTAATAAAGGAAAAAGAGATGATTCAAATAAACACAATTAGAAATAACAAAGGGGTCGTTACCACTGACACCATAGTAATATAAATATCCATCAGAGACTACTATGAACACCTCTATGTACACAAACTAGAAAATCTTGCATCCCAAGAAATGGATATCTTCCTAGACACGTACACCCTCCCAAGACTGAAACAGGAAGAAATTGAAAACCTAAACAGACCAATAATAAGCTCTGAAATTGAATCCATAATAAATAGTCTATAAACCAAAAAAAAAAAAAAAGCCCAGGACCAAACAGATATGCAGCTAAGTTCTACTAATATACAAAGAAGAGCTGGTAACATTCTTACTGAAAATATTCCAAAATATTGAGGAGAAAGGACTCCTCTTCAACTCATTCTATGAGGCCAGCATCATACTGATGCCAAAACCTGGCACGAGCACAATAAAAAAAGAAAACTTGAGGCCAATATCCCTTATAAGCATTGATGCAAAAATCCTCAACAAAATACTAGCGATTCAAATTCAGCAGCACATCAAAACGCTAATCCACCACCATGGAGTAGGCTTTGTCCCTGGGATGCAAGGTTGTTTCTAATGCAAGGTTGATATGCAAATCAGTAAATGTGATTCATCACATTAACAGAACTAAAGACAAAAACCACATGATCATCTCAATAGATACTAAAAAAGCTTTTGATAAAATGTATCTCATTTATGTTAAAAATGCTAAACAAACTAATTACTGAAGAAAAATAACTGAAAATAATAAAAGCCATCTATGGCAGACCCATAGCCAACATCATACTGCGTGAGCAAAAGCTGGAAGCCTTCTCCTTGAAAATCTGAAAAACACAAGGATGCTTACTCTCACTATTCCTATTCAACGTAGTATTGTAAGTCCCAGCCAGAACAATCAGGTAAGAGAATGAAATAAATGGCATCCAAATAAGAAGAGAGGAAGTCAAATTATCCCTGTTTGCAAATGACACAATCCTGTATACAGAAAACGCCATAGTCTCAGCCAAAACTCCTTCACCTAATGAAAAAAATTAAGCAACGTTTTAGGATACAAAATCATCATGCAAAAATCACTAGCATTCCTATACACCAACAACTGTCAAGGAGCAAGCCAAAACAGGATTGTAATACCGTTCGCAACTGCTATAAAAAGAATAAAATATTGAGGAATACAGTTAACTCAGAGAGGGAATAAAAGACACTGCAGACGACCTGAGGGTGGAGGGTGGGTGGAGGGAGAGGACCAGAACAAAAAATTATTCGATACTAGGTTTAGTACTTTGATGACAATATAATCTATACAACAACCCCCATGAAATGAGTTTGCCAAAATAACAAACCTGCACATGTAACCCTGAATCTAAAAGAAAAGTTTAAAAAAATAAAGACAAAGAAAAAATAAAAATACGCCACAGAAAAATGGTCAAAGCATATAAAGAGAAATTCTTCTAAAAATACAAATACAAAATTACTTAGCTTCATAATTATAAAAATGCAACTCCTCTACCAGTTCCCAAATATTTTTTTAAAACATGAAGAATATTTACTACTTTAAAAATTACAAAATCAATGTGCAGAAATCACAAGCATTCTTATACACCAATAACAGATTAACAGAGAGCCAAATCAAGAGCGAACTCCCATTCACAATTGCCACAAATAGAACAAAATACCCAGGAATACAACTAGCAAAGGATATAAAGGATCTGTTCAAGGAGAACTACAAACCATTGATCAAGGAAGTAAGAGAGGACACAAACAGATGGAAAAACATTCCATGCTCATGGTTAGGAAGAATCAACATCATGAAAATGGCCATACTGCCCAAAGTAATTTGTAGATTCACCGCTATCCCCATCAAACTACCAACGACCCTCATCACAGAACTAGAAAAAAAATCTTAAACTTCATATGGAACCAAAACAGAGCCTGCATAGCCAAGATGATCCTGAGCAAAAATAACAAACCTGGAGGCATCACGCTACCTGACTTCAAACTATACCACAAGGCTACAGTAATCAAAACAGCATGGTACTGGTACCAAAACAGAGATATGACCAGTGGAACAGAACAGAGGCTTTGAAGGCAATGCCACACATCTACAACCATCTGATCTTTGAAAAATGAGACCAAAACAAGCAATGGAGAAAGGGTTACCTGTTTAATAAATGGTGTTGCAAAAACTGGCTAGCCATGTGCAGAAAGCAGAAACTGGACCCCATCCTGACATCTTATACTAAAATTAACTCCAGATGGATTAACGACTTAAACATAAGACCTAATACCATACAAACCCTAGAAGAAATCCTTGGCAAAACCATTCAAGACATAGGCATAGGCAAGGACTTCATGACTAAAACACCAAAAGCATTGGAAACAAAAGCCAAAATAGGCAAATAATGGGATCTAATTAAACTCCAGAGCTTCTGTATAGCAAGAGAAACAATCATTAGAGTAAACCAGCAACCAACAGAATTGGAAAAAAATGTTTGCAAGCTATCCATCTGATGAAGGGCTAATATCCAGAATCTACAAAGTCCTAAAACAAATTTACAAGAAAAAAACAAACCCATTCAAAAGTAGGCAAATGATATAAACAGACACTTTTGAAAAGAAGACATATACGAGGCCAATAAATATATGAAAAAATATTTGTCATCACTGGTCATTAGAGAAATGCAAATTAAAACTACATTGAGATACCACCTCATGCCAGTTAGAATGGCAATCATTAAAAAATCTGGAGACAACAGATGCTGGAGAGAATGTGGAGAAATAGGAACACTTTTACACTATTGGTGGGAGTGAAAATTAGTTCAACCATTGTGGAAGACAGTGTGGTGATTCCTCAAGGATCTAGAAATAGAAATTCCACCTTGACCCAGCAATCCCATTACTGGGTATATACCCAAAGGATCATAAATCATTCTATTATAAAGACACATGAACACTTATGTTCATTGCTGCACTGTTTATAATAGCAAAGACCTGGAACTAACCCAAATGCCCATCAGTGATAGACTGGACAAGGAAAATGTGGCACATATACACATGGAATACTATGCAGCCATAAAAAAAGATGAGCTCATGTCCTTTGTAGGGACATGGATGAATCTGGAAACCATCATTCTCAGCAAACTGACACAAGAACAGAAAATCAAACACTGCATGTTCTCACTCATAGGCAGGTGTTGAACATTGAGAACACATGGACACAGGGAGGGGAGCATCACACCCTGGGGTCTGTTGGGGGTGGTAGGGGAAGGATAGTGGGGGGTGGGGAGGTTAGGGAGGGATAACACGGAGAGAAATGCCAGATATAGGTGACAGGGGGATAAATCTCATATGAAAAGTCTTGGTACTTAGAATCAAAAACATCAACTTTATAGCTGGAGGATGAAGGAGAAATGAAGTAGTAGTAACATGCATTGAAAAAAATAACTCTCAGGAATCATGTGAATAGAGAGCTCAACAGGACCCAATATTATAATATATGAATCCCCCTACCAAACTTATTTTCTATTTCAGTAATTTTCTGTTAAAAAAAAAATCTGCCTTATTTTATAAAGATCAAACAATCCTGTGAATGTAGCAATAATCTATTTGAGAGAGATAGAGAAAGAAGAGAAAGAGGGAGGAAAAACGGAGGGAGGAAGACTACTATGGAATGCTATAGAAGTCACATGAATCCTGCACTTTAGCAAGTTTCATGAACAAGAAATCTTTGCACTACACAGTGTGGGGCATTATCAAGGCCAGTGTTTGTGCAGGAAAGGGCACAGTCCTGTAGCTGTGATGACTGGTAAAAGGGTGAGGGTGACAAGGCCCCAGGGAACAAAAATCTTTTTAATCATGGTTTTCTCAAATATAATCTTGATCAAACACTCAACTGTCATCCACCCAACTCAAAGCCAGTTTCCCAATAATCCCACCAAGTGCCTTAATGCTTTTATTCAAAAAGTGTGTCTTCCTTTTGGACATATTGAATCCCTCATTTAGCCTTGCAGATGGGGAAATAAGGAGAGCGAGAGTCCAATACCATCTGCAGTGTCCAAGTCTCAGGAGAGAGCTCCAATAGCTGCGTGGAAGAAGGAGAACTAGGGTGCTCAAAAGATCCACTCAACTCAGACATGGAGAACTGAATTCTCCAACATCTTTTAGATTATCTGCCAAATATAAAAATTATAGGTAACCAAATATGGGAGCTCTATAGAGATCAAATTATCAGGTGACGATGTTGTATTAGATAATCGTTGAGCCCCTGTTTAAATGGAAATTTTGCCATTGTTTAATTGATTGTCGTGCCACAAAAGAGGAGTGTAAATATAATAATTGCTTGGAGTTAGACATATTTGTATATGAGTCCTATTGCTGTTTTTTATAACTGTGTGAAGCGAGCAAGTTACTTAACCTCTCTAAGCCTGGGTTTCCAAACTCAAAACAAAAAAGAGGAGATGATAGTTTTACACTCAATAGAAGGATGTGAGGAAGAAGATAATAGTACTTTTTGATAAACAAGAATGGTGCAGGAGAAACACTCTTATGCTTAAAACAAACTACACTTGAACATTCATAGATTTTTTACTTCAGAAGACAAAATAAATTCACTAGGGAAATCATTTGATTGAGGCCCTCTACTTGCATTTTTAATTACACAGCTTGTATTGTAAATAGGAGGCTCTATTTCTCAATATCATGTAGTTCCAAGGTGACTTTTCAGAAACAGAATTAAAAATGGCATCCTGTTGTATTACATTGTGCTTATCAAAAAACTCTTCTATTGCAAATCTCCATGATACTCCTTTCCAGTTGCCGTGTGAAAATGCTGTTCTGTGTTGTTGATATTGCTTAATAACACTTGTCTTTGTGTGTTTACATAGCACAATGTAATCTTACATTATGTGTGTGTGTGTGTCTGTATGTAAACACATTTTTAAATAACTCAGTAAATCCTTCAGAGTGAGTATAACCAGACAGCCATGCACGTTATTAATACAGTACATTGTATCCCAGATGATAAGGTCTGAATTCCATTTAGTTAAACAGGAAAGCACTTTTTTGGTAAGTCATTTTCAATAATCTTTCATTTGCTCAGAGAGGTCAGAATGATGGAATGCTTCTATCTCCCTTTTCTTATCACACTGGTCTTGTAACTCAGATCTCACAGGTCAAACCTGTGTTAATTCCTCCCACCCTCTAACCAAAAGCAAGATGCTTCCTAGAACAAATTAAATTCAGGTAACAATCTTTGCCAGTTCTTGAAGTAATCTGTTGTAGAGTTATTCGACAACAGAAATAACTAGGATTAAAAACTTTGAAGCCACCATCTTTCAAATAAATGCTTTTAGACATTAAACATTCTTCAAAGATGACTGCAAAATTTCATCTGAAGTTCACATTTAAGTAAAATTTGTTTCTTGATGGTTTTGTAAAGACTTTTTAGGTCTTGAAGATGCGAAGTTTGACATAAGTTTTTTTTTTTTTTATCATTGTCTACTCATCGAGAAATCGGGCATTGCCTTGGGTGTGCTTCTACACTTCATATTAGTATAGATATGTATACCGGCATATCTGCATAAAACATTCAGGATAGCACTGTTGATGCAAATGAAAGTAACATCAGCAATGTAAATATATAGAAATATTTGAAATTATGATGAAATCATACAAAGCAATCCTAAAATGATTCAGATGCAGGTAGGTCTCAAATAAAACATTCAGGACTCTGCTTTCACTTTAATAATCCAAGACAGACACTGATGCAGATGGTTGTATTTTATGGCATACAGTTGTTTCATACTCCTCAGAGGTGGTTGCAGTGTTTATTACATACGCCAGATTGGCAGAGATGATACAATCTGCATGCATTTAAAAAGTAACCATTTGAACTTGATTCTGAATGTGGGCCTTAAAATCAGGAATATACTGTCAGTCAACATTTTACTTTCATATTTGGTAATTACCGTTAGCTACTTTTTCTACCAAAGACACAGGATTTTGTAAAGTGGCTTAGGGATAGGTACTCAGGTTTCTCAGTGAGACAGCAGGCCAACTGGTATTATTTTGGGTTCAGATATCTCCACGAGTTTTCTAGTTTGTGAATGATTGTGAGTGTCCAATTCATTAGTATCATCCTCTCTGAAGGCTATCCAAAAGGCAGGGATATTCGGATAGTTGCTAGGTTTGCATATACTGATATAAACCCACTTTTTACCCGTAAAATTAAATCCCCTGAAGCAATTTCCTAAGGACAAGAAGAAGGTATTATTCAATACACTATGGCACTGGTTAGAAGACCTAGAATGAATTACAGTGAAAAAAAAATCCAAACAGAGCAATTTCACCCAAATTCAAAGATTGTATGCATGAAGTAGCATAGACTCTTACTGATAAATGATATCGTTTGGGAGGCTAGTTTGGCAATTCTGAGTCATTAACCTGCCTGACTATACCTTATTGTTGATGATATTCAATAAAAATAATGCAAGAACTACATTATAAATGTTCATAAATCATTACACTGGAGTATTTACAATATTTACAAAACATTACTTATGATCATCTGGCACATGGAAGACTTCATCAGTCATCTCCCTTGCAATTTAAAACTTCATGTGACAAATTCTAGCTAACAAAATGCACACAGAAAGGGCATGGTTTCTTCTCGATTCAAGCAATGATTAGTTATCTAATCACTCTTATTCCTTGCTGCGTCAACCTAAGAGGTCATTGTCTCTAGATCAGACTATGGAATGGTGGAAATTCTATCAGCTCATATCACTGAGATGAAATATAAAGAAATACTTTGCTAAAAACTTATATTAACCCACAAGGACCTTGGGTAATTAAAAATAAACCTTTTTTTTTTTTTTTTTTTTTTTTTTGAGATGGAGTGTTGCTCTGTCTCCCAGGCTGGAATTGCAGTGGTGTGATCTTGGCCCACTGCAACCTCTGCCTCTCAGTTTTATGCAGTTCTCCTGCCTCAGCCTCCTGAGTAGCTTGGATTACAGGCCCCCACCACCATGCCTGGCTATTTTGTTTTTGTTTTTTTGAAAACAAACTTTGATAAGTCATTGCGATTTGGGGCTTATCATTTAACAAAGGTAAAATGTCACCTATTCTGTGTATGTTAAAGGTGAAAAGATAAAAAATGAGATAGGCAGTCATTCCCCATGGATTCAAGTCTAGATTGCTGGTCCACTCAGCCAAGGTTATGTCTCTGAGAGTGGTGGGCGGGGGTAGTTCAGAGTCCATTTGGGATGAAATTGATCACTTTCAAGACTGGGGATGAAGCAGGAATTTGAAGATAGTTAGAGGGAAGAGAAGGCAGGACAATTTACATCAGACTTAAAGCTCAAAATGATCTCAAATCTTGGCTGCTGTTTAGTAGCAAATTTTTACAAGTGACCCAAGAAAGATCTCGACACAAGAATGATTCTACACTGATAATTACTGAATCAGACAGTAGAAGAAAGGATCACCATCTTCAAAATATGAAAGGTAACCAGATTTTACTGGTGGCTGCATTCTATATGTTCACCAAGCAATTCCCAATTTTCACTAAATAAGCATAATGGAACTATTTTAGAGTTAATAAATGATGGTTTAGCAGTGACTTTTGTCCTGGGATATAAATTTGGATTCTGTATACTTGAGAAAATTCATGGTATTATGGAGAACGTAGATAGACCAAGAGAAGAAAAAGTAAAACACAAAGGAAAATGTAAAATAGAAATAGAGGCAGGAGAATTAGAATTGTCTGTGTCCCATTGTTTCTAGGCTCTGAGACTTCCGATAGTGAAACACAGGGAAACAGATATCAAGTGACATGCCAATGAGCAGAGGCTTCAGGTAAATGCTGAGCTTATATACTGGAGATATGAAATGAGATAATAGAAAACAGTTTGACTGATAATTTGGAAAAAAATTGTTGAAAATCTGTTATCAAAAGTAAAAGAGTAAAAAGTAAGAGCCTCTTTCTTTTAGGGTTCAGAACACAAAAATCAAGATAATTGCAATGACTTTTCTGTATGTTTCCCCTATAAATTATGAATAAATGTATATTTTCATGGTCAAATTAGAAATCGGATTCCTTTACATCAAAAAGCTCCTGTGTGTCAAAAATCTCAGGATGACCAAAATTTTCTATGACTTGTTGGCATTTCTTCATTTTTTAACTCAGCCTTCTCCCGAGATATGATTTGATGTATTTCCCTCTCAGTATAATACTAGCAACAATTGTAACATTTGTATTCAAATAGTGTGTTAAAAGTTTCAAAGTAGTTCCATGCCATCATATTTAATTCACATAACCACCCTTTGAGATAGCTTTTAACATCATTTTAAAGAATACGATGATGTAGCTGAAGCTCAAAGCAGCAAGGTCACTTGTCTGCAGTTATGCAGCTGGGAATCTCAGCGTTCACATTTGAATCCAATAATCGCTGATTTCAGGAGTAATGCTTTCTCCTCTATTTTAGCCTCTGGATTGAGAGAGTAGGTAGTAGAATCTCCATTTACAGATAATAAATTGAGAAATACATGGCATTATATTTTAGAATATGATTTTTATATCATCTAGAATGGCTATAATTTATTTCTTGAAGTAAATTTATTTATTTTTACCACCCTTCAATAAAATTACTTTAAGCTATAGATATAGACATCAGATCAGTGTTTGTCTGGGGCGGGGGAAGCATTCCATGGTGTATATGTACCACATTTATTTTTTTAAAGTATAGTGTAAGTAAAACTAAATGCACACATTTTAAGTGTACAATTTAATGAATTTTGACAAATGTATACAATTGGGCAATCAAGATCTCATTCAAATAATGGAACATATCATCCCAGAAAGTTTCTTTGTACCCTATTACATTCAATTGCCTTCTCCCACCCGAGGCAAACACGGATCTCATGTCTATATCTACAGCTTATTTTTGTTGGTGCTATAACTTAATATATATATAATTATACAACATGTTGTTTTTATGTCTAGCTTTGTTTACTCACTATATATTTTTAAAATTCACCGATGTGATTGTAGTATCAGTAGTTTACTCTCTTTTCTAAATTACTGAATCATATTACATTGTATGTGCATATCACAATTGGTTTATCTACACACCTATTGGTAGACATTAGGTATTTTTTAGTTTTGAGGTGGTATTAGGTTGGTGCAAAAGTAATCATGGTTTTGCACCACCTAATATAAATGAAGTGGCTCTATGCATTCTTACACAACTTTTTATGTAAATATATGATTTTATGTTGCACAGGTAAATACCTAGGATTGAAACTGCTGAATTACAAGAGAAATGTATGTTTGATTTTGTTAGAATCTGTCAAGCTGTTTGCCAACGTTATTGCACAATTTGCCCCTACCACCACCAAAGGGTTAAAGTTTCAGTTGTTCTATACCCCTCTCCAAAACTTGGTGTTATTAGTCTTTTACATTTTAGATGATGTGCAATGGTATCTGATTGCGGTTTTAATTAGTATTTCCCTAAGGAATAAGAATGTTAAGACATGTTGTTATTTGCCATCCCTGTATTTCCTTCTGTGAAGTATATGCTCAAATCTTTTCCTGTTTTTAAAATAATGTCATTTGACTTCCAATTATTTAGTGGTAAGTCCTATACATATTCTGGATACAAGTCTTTTGACTGACAAACATGTATTTTGAGGATTTTCTCCCTGTCTGTGGAGAAAATAAGTCTTTATTTTCTTAACAATATTTTTTTTAAAGTGTAAGTTTCAGTTTTAACTTCAAGTTATTGTGCTTCTTATGCTTTTATTTTGGTTCGTGATATATTAGTTTTGTTTGCTTTATAAGAAATTACCACAAACTATCACTTGTTTTTTCCTATTTTGCATATGCAATATTAAGCTCTTCTTTGTAAATGGAACTCATCAGTTTGTTTCCTATGTATCACCTGGGTATTTTCTCAACTTCCACACTAACTGCCTGGAATCTCTTGTTAGCTTATAAGGCACCTTGAATTTTATCTTTCAGAGGTATATTCCAGTGACCTGAGAAAGGGTCTTTTAGACTAAGCTCTCCTGCTGGGCCATGGTATGTTTCTTCTAGAGTTTGCCATAAATAGTTTCATTGCCTCCATGTACCTTCACTGAATAAATCATAGGGATGATTTCACGTACATTAAGCATCTAAATGTACTTATTTTTCATGGACCAGAAGATGAAGTGGGGAGGGAGGGAGCTCTTGGGTCTTTCAGATTATCTTCCTGCCAACGTCTCAGTGAAATCTCCTTTTGGAAGGAGCAGAAGGACCTGTAGACAAATTTCCTGAAAGAGGCATTTTATTAATACCTCATACATAGTGTTATCTAATTGTCATCATATTTTCCTTCAGCTTTCTCTTCCACCTCCCAGTCTTTTGAATTCTCAGAGAGCAAGTTGTACAAGGCGGTAACTTTCTTCAACAAATAAATTGTCTTTCTATTTGAAGAATTATTAAAGGCTTCCAGATTCCTCACTTTTACAGTCTTTTAAATCTTTGGACAGTTTTAAAGCTCTAATAATTACGGTCCCCAATCTCATGTCTCATGATCATTTCCTCTTTATCTGTGTAATATTTTCAGCTCTTGATTGCTATTTCCTCTGAGCCCTTTGTACTCTGTTGGGTTTTCCAAATACACCTCTGTCTAGCAATGATTCTTCATCACTCAAACACATTTTCTCAGATGTCATCCTGGGATCTTTTTCTGAAACAAGTTCATATTAATAATTACAAGAGACCCCTTCAAAAATGCAGTTGTACAGAGTAGGCAAAGAAAGGCATTTCTCAGGGAAGCCATAGCATTCAATAATGGTATCTGGCTTTCTCTTCCCATCACTGAGAGGATTCTGTGCTTTGGATTTCAAACTCAGGTTAACAGCTTCCATGCTGTAACAGAACAGCTTCTCCTGATGGAGCTAGTTCACAACTTCAGTAGACTTGCATACTTTTGACTTCAGAGTATTTTGGCTCTTAATCAACTGGCCCTCATCTCTGACTTTCACTTTCGTTTATTTTATCTGGAAGTGACTGGACTTTGAGAATAGCACTCTTCTTTTTTTTACCCAACTTCATCTCCATGACAAAGCCTGACTTCAAGATCTCTGTAATTTATAACTTCAAGATACTGCTCCAGCAGCATAGAAGTCCTTTGCTTATCTTCATATATAATGCTGTTTTCATCACCAAGAGGGTTTATAGAACACATCCATGCTTTTACAGGAATTCACTGAAATTAGATTGTGCTACACCATGTTCTCTAGCATGGCTTTACTATAGGCTAGGTCTATAGTACAAAAAAATCATACAAATGGATTTTTTTAAGTCTTCTAGAACTGTACTGCAGGGGATCTACTGCCATAGTTTATTTTCACTTCCTCCTTCTAAAAGCCTCTCCTAGAGGATTTCCTGTATGTAGTAGTATTGGAAAGGCCCTTAGGGTGTAGCTTCCTCCCCTAACACAAAGCCCATCTGTTTTTCAGGAATATTGTCAGTTTCTACGTCAATAGTAGTAGTAAATATGCCGGTCACACTACCTATTTCACAGCTGTTAGATTCTTAGTAAATATATTGTGTTTCCTATTTGTTTTCAGCCTGTTGAGGATCAGTTCAGATCAGTTCAGATCTCATTAATTTTCTTTTTGTCTTTTTCCAAAATTATAGTGCCAGAAATGTGCTGTATGATACAATGTAGCAAATACAATCATCTGGTTAACTTTGGCAGGCAATGGAGATTGTAGCATAAAAAACAGTATATTCACTGAGCAACAGTGAGTAGCATGAAAAATACAGATATCCATTTTTGAAACCTGGCTTGAGAACACAAAAAGGGTTCCTATAGATAGGATTCTAATGCCACAGGCCCTAGTAAAGATGCTGGCCATGGCCCGTTCATACAAAATGGATCTGACCTTGTTGCCCTCAAAAATGTGCATTGTTTTCTGAAGACTGGTTTATTTTCTAGGCTGCTCATTCGTACAAGACTCCAGCAATCTGGAACATCTTCAAATTAATAGTATTTTAATGTTTGTAGGAGATGCAGTGATAATTTAATTCCTGGTTTTTGTCATTTGACTTTTTTTTGATTAGTCATACAAAGAGGTTAGCAATTTTGGAAAGAGCCAGTTTTTGCCTTTGTAAATTTTCTTTATTTAACATATTATGTCAATTTTGGGGGGTTATTTCATGGCCCAGCATATGGGCTATCTTGGTGACTGTATCATGTGCAGTTTGAAAGAATGTGTTTTGCATTTATTGCACATAGGATTCTGTAAATATTGATTAGTTTAAAGTTGGTTTAAAATTGATTGATAGTGTTATTTAGGTCTTCCATATTGTTACTGATTTATATCTACTTCTATCAATTACCGAGAGAAAGGCACAAAAATCCCTAGTTATAATTGTGTCTGTTGATACTTGTAATTTTTTCAGCTTTTGCTTTATGAAGTTAAATTTTCTGTTACTAAATGTATACATGTTTATGACTTATGACTTCCTATTGAAGTGTTCATCTTAGCACTATAAAATCTTTCTCTTCATCTCTGAAAATACTGTTTTAAAGTTTAATTTTTGGATTTTAACATAACCTTTCCAGCTTTCTTACTCTTACTGTGTACATAGTATGTATTCTCATTTTATTTTCTTTAAGTTTAGGGGTACATGTACAGGCTTTTTATATAGACAAACTCTGGTTATAGAGGTTTTGTACAGATTATTTTATCACCCAGGTGTTAAACCTAGTAGTTATTGTTCCTGATCCTGTCCTTCCTCCAACCCTATATCCTCTGATAGGTCCCAGTGTCTCTTGTATCTCTCTATGTGTCCATGTGTTCTTATTATTTAGCTCCCACTTAATAAGTGAGAACTTCTGGTATTTGATTTTCAGTTCCTACTTTAGTTTGCTAAGGATAATGACCCCCAGCTCCATCCATAATCTCCTTTTTTAATGGCTGCATAGTATTCCATAGAGTATATGTACCATATTTTCTTTACACAGTCTACCATTTATTGGCATTTAGGTTGATTCCATGTGTTTGCTATTGTGAATAGTGCTGCAACGAACATTAATATGCATATGTTTTTCTGATAGAATGATTTATATTCATTTGGGTATATACATAGTAATGGAATTGCTAGGTAGAATGGTTTTTCTATTTTTAGGTCTTTGAGGAATTGCCACACTCTTTTCCTCAATGGTTGAACTAATTTAGATTCCCACCAACATTGTACAAGCATTCCCTTTTCTCTGAAACCATCCCAGCATATGATACTTTTTGACTTTTTAATCATATCCATTCTGACTGTTGTGAGATGGCATCTCACTGTGCTTTTGATTTGCATCTCTCTAATGATTGGTGATGTTGAGCTTCTTTTCATATGCCTGTTGGTCACATCTATGTCTTCTTTTGAGACGTGTCTGTTCATGCCCTTTGCCACTGATTAATAGGTTTTTTATTTTGTTTTTTTACATTTGTTTATGTTCCTTATAGATGCTGGATATTAGACCTTTTTCAGATGCACAGTTTGCAAAAATTTTCTCCCATTTTGTAGGTTGTCTGTTTTTTCTGTTGATAGTTTGTTTTACTTTGCAGAAGCTCTTTAGTTTAATCTGATCCCACTTGTCAATTTTTGCTTTTGTTGCAATTGCTTCTGGCATCTGTGTCATAAAATTTTTGCCCATTCCTATGTCCAGAATGGTATTGCCTAGGTTGTTTTCCAGGGTTTTTATAGTTTTGGGTTTTACATTCCAGTCTTTAATCCATCTTGAGTTAATTTTTGTATATGGTATAAAGAAGGTGTCCAATTTCAATCTTCTGCATATGACTAGACAGTTATCCCAGCCTCATTTATAGAATAGGGAGTCCTTTCCCCATTGCTTGTTTTTGTCAGCTTTGTCAAAGATCAGATAGTTGTATGTGTGTGGTCTTATCTATGGACTCTCTATTGTATACCACGGGTTTATTTGTCTGTTTTTGTACTAATAACCATGCTGTTTTTGTTACTGTAGCCCTGTAGTATAGTTTGAAGTCAGGTAGTATTATGCCTCCAGTTGTTTTTCCTTTTGCTTAGGATTGCCTTGGTTATTTTGGCTCTCTTTTGATTCCATATGAATTTTTAAACAGTTTTTCCTAGTTCTGTGAAAATGTCATTGATAGTTTGGCAGGAATAGCACTGAATCTGAAAATTGCTCTGCAAAGTACAGCCATTTTAAAAATATAGATTCTTCCTATCCATAAACATGAAATTTTTTTTTCCATCTGTTTGTGTCATCTCTGAATTTTTATTTTTTTTTGAGCGGTGGTTTGTAGTTCTCCTTAAAGAAATCTTTCACCTCCCTAGTTAGCTGTATTCCCAGGTTATTTTATTCTTTTAGCGGCAATTGCAAATGGGATTGTGTTCTTCATTTGGCTCTCATCTTGGCCATTGTTGATGTATAAGAATGATGGTGATTTCTGTACAATGATTTTATATCTTGAGACATTGATTGTCAGCTTAAGGAGCTTTTGGGCTGAGACTATCGGATTTTCTAGTTATAGAGTCATATCATCTGCAAACAGAAATAGTTTTACTTACTCTTCCTATTTGGGTGCCCTTTATGTCTTTCTCTTGCCTGATTGCCCTGGCCAAGTACTTCCAATATGATATTGAATAGGAGTGATGAGAAAGGACATCTTTGACTTTTGTGGGTTTTCAAGGAGAATGCTTCTAGCTTTTGCCCATTCGGTATGATGTTGGCTGTGGGACTGAGATATACAGCTGTTATTATTCTGAGGTATGTTCCTTCAACACCTGCTTTAGTGAGAGTTTTAGCATGAAGGGATGTTGAATTTTATTGAAAGCCTTTTCTGCCTTTGTTGAAATATTCATGTGGATTGATTTTCAATCTACTTCTGTCTTTAATGTCTCTTTTGTTTCCTATCAATAATTTCTCATTAAGTCTTGTTTTTTTTAACAAATCTGAAAATCTCTGCTTCTAATTAAAGTGTGTAATCAATTTACTTTACATGGGATTGAAATCATTGAGTTTTACTCTATGATTTTGGTATGTTTTTCCACTTTGCACTTTTTTTTTTTTTTTTTGCTCCTCTGTTGCTCTTTTCTTCTAATCTTTTGCTTGAATTAAATTTTTTACATTTGATTTTTTATGTTGGCTTCGTAGATATACCTCTTTTAATTTCTTTAGTGGTTTTACTAGGATTAATTACCTTAATGTATCAAAGTCTAATCAATATCATAACACAATGCTTCATATTTTATACCTTCACTTTCATGGTTACTATTTCATAATTCTCACTTTTCATTTAACAGAAGACATTTTACACTTTCCCATATGCAACTTCCTACTTCACATTGCCAAGTAGCACTTATGGAACATTCCCACACAGACTTCAAGGACCTTCCTTTCACATCTTTCTCCTTTCTTGTTGTCTGACCTGCAAAATCCAGAAATTTCAGCTGCCCAAAAATCTAATCTCTGTATCCTGAGATTAGATACATGAGCAAGACTATCTCATATTTTGCTTACATCCTAGTTCACTGCACTGCTTTTGAAAAATTGCACCAATCAATGAACTCGGATGTCCTGGAACTCAGTTGTATGCTTACCATCTCTAACTATCACAGTTATCTAGTTGGCAATACCTGAAAAACATTTCCTCAAAAAATCTGTTTATTTTAATTGTTTATATTGGGAGGGTTAGTACTAGTTACAGGATCATAGGCAGAAACAGAAGTCTGTTTTAGCCAAAGAATTTTGAAGACTTTTTAAAAAATATGATCTTTGTCTACCTCCTTTTTACAATAGACCTAACAAAATAGAAGACCTAAATTTTAGTAGCAGGAAAAAAAATTGAATTTGTTTTTCAAGCCTATAGTATTTAATGTCTTTAATAAGTAAAATATAACTATATTTACAGATTCATAAATATATTAGATAATATAATTAGATGATATATATTAGAACTAATCAATTAGGTTAAATTATATATAAGAATACTTCATAGTTAAGAAATCTTGGTGCAGTCATATTAAGCCTGCTACTCACCCTGTTTGACGCCTTGATTTTCCTATGCTTTTTCTGGTTAAGAGTTATAATATCTGAGATCTCTACCAGTAAATCTTTAGAATTAAGCAAAATAACTTCTAAGATGTCCTAAGAGACATAATATAAAGAACACTTTCTTTATAATGTTACCATGATTTACTATTCATATTAAAGATGTAGAATTTCTGGGCTTAAAGATACTGTTAAAAATAAAATTGTTATAATATCATATTAAAAAAATAAAGTATCTTAGTGCATGTCTCTACTAGGCAGTTCTGCAAGTTGACCATATAATACTTACTGTGGGAAGCAATTAGATGCTAATCAGTAAAGCTTAACTTTTAAGAAGCACACGAAAATTGAGGAAGAGCTTGTTAACTTTCTTTCTTTCTTTGTCAGATAATGAAATTTAATAATGACAGTTCAAGTTAATTTTAGCTTTTATAGAATTGGAATGAAATGGGGACTTTACCTTAGCTGTAGCATTAAGAATGGTATCGTGTCATAATCAACTTTTACAAATACTGATTTGACTAGAATAAATCACCTATTCATTATTACATTAGGAAAAGCATTGACTCTGGCACAATATGATAGATTTAAGTCAGCGGTTATCCATAATTGCATTCTTAAATGGTGTAGTATTCACTGTGCTACAATAGAAGCACACTATGCATTTTATATGGTATTTCAGAACATCATAGTGCCAAACTATATGAAGATAACTGGAAATATATGTCTTGGGCAATTTTCCCAGACAACTGGAAATTACTAATCTTTGTGACAGTTTCCATGTTGGTATATATCTTCGCTGGTGTGATTTGATGCTCTGATCATGAATTGTGAGTTATAATAACAACAACAATTGTTAGCTATTATTAGCATTATAATTGATATTTTATTTAATCGCCTTGCATTTGTTATGTAATTTGCATTTGTTTTGAGCTTTAATCACAGCTACCACTTTGGAAAGTAGGTAACACTCAATGCTCAAGTAACATACATTATGAGGAAGTTGAAGCTCAAGGAAGTTATATGACTTGGCAAAATTCACACAAGTTAGAAAAAATATATTTAAAACAGAAAACCAGGACTCTGTGACCCTAAATACTAAACATTTAATGATATAATTATACTACCTCACTGATATGGTTTGTATGTCTTCCCACCCAAATCTCACCTTGAATTGTAAGAATCGCCACACATCAAGGGTCAGGTCATGTGGAGAGAACTGAATCATGGGGGCAGTTTCCCCCATACTGTTCCTGTGGTAATGAATAAGTCTCACGAGATCTGATGGTTTTATAAACGGTAGTTCTCCTGAACAAGCTCTCTTGCCTGTCACCAAGTAACCATGTAAGGTGTGATTTTGCTCCTCATTCACCTTCTACCATGATTGTGATGCCTCCCCAGCCATGTGGAACTGTGAGTCAATTAAACTTCTTTCCTTTATAAGTTACCTAATGTCAGGTATGTCTTTAGTAGCAGCATGAGAACAGACTAATACACTCACTTATTTTTATAAAGTAGTATTTAGTCATTTATATAAGATTTCCACATGTGCTGCCTTGCAGTCTCCTTTTGATCTTTATATAAAATCTCTGAGACTTGATGCAAAAACTGGAAAATTAAGACTTGATTAAGATTTAATACCAATTAAGTAGCAGAGCCATAAAATGAACCCAGTTTTATCAAATGACAGGCCAAGTATTCTTTCCAGTAATTCATATTATCTCTCTAACATCAACTTTTCGAGGCTTTTTACTCTAACCCATAAACCTCTATCACAGTTCATTCTAGCATATTTTATCTAGAGGAAATCAGAAAAATTGAGTTCTAGGGTTAAGGAGGTACACTCCACTCACAATATATCCTTCAGAATTGTTAATGCAATGTAAAGCTGACGTTAAGACATTTTGCCCTCATCCATCAAATGTATGATTAATTAGTTCATGTATTCAGCCATATAGACCTCTATTTAGCATATGTTTCCTATGGTTTGAATTTGTTCCTACGAAAACTCATGTTGAAATTTTATTCACAAAGTGGCAGTGTTTGTGGTGAGACCTAGTTGGAGATGTTTGGGTCATGAGGGCAAATCCATCATAAATGGCTTGGTGCCATTCTCATGGTAGTGAGTGACTTCTCACTCTGGCAAGACTGGATGACCTCCTTTGAGAATGGGCTGTTACAAAGCCAAGTTGCCCCTCAAGTTTTGTCTCTTTGTACATATCTATTTCCCCTTTGACCTTCTCTACCATGTTATGATGCAGCAAGAACGCCCTCATTAGAAACAAAGGCCTTAAACTACCCAACCTGCAAAACCACCAGTTAAATAAACCTTGACTCAGCAATCCCATTACTGCGTATATACCCAAAGGACTATAAATTGTTCTATTATAAAGACACATGCACATGCATGTTCATCGTGGCACTGTTTATAATAGCAAAGACCCGTAACCAACCCAAATGCCCATCAATGATAGACTGGACAGGGAAAATGTGGCATATATACAACATGGAATACTATGCAGCCATAAAAAACGATGAGTTTGTGTTCTTTGTAGGGACATGGATGAACCTGGAAACCATCATTCTCAGCAAACTGACACAAGAACAGAAAATCAAACACTGCATGTTCTCACTCATAGGCAGGTGCTGAACAATGAGAACACTTGGACAAAAACGGGAGTATCACACACTGTGTTCCGTTGTGTGGGCTATGGGAGGGATAGTGGGAGGGAGGGATAGTGGGAGGGAGGGATAGTGGGAGGGAGGGTGGGGGAGGGATAACGTCAGGAGAAATGCCAGGTATAGGTGATGTGGGGATGGTGGCAACAAACCACCTTGCCATGAATGTACCTATGCAACAATCTTGGATGATCTGCACATGTACCCCAGAACCTAAAGTACAATAAAAAAACAAGTAAATAAAAAATAAAAATAGAAACAAATAACCCAGTCTCAGGTATTCTTATATAAACACAAAATGAACTCTGACAGAAAATTGAAAGCTTTGGAGTTGGATGTTGCTATAAAGATACTGAAAATGTGGATTCAGCTTTGGAACTGGGTAATGGACGGAGATTAGGATAGTTTGGAGGAACAGGTTACAAAGAGATTGCACTGCAGTGAATGAAACATTAAGAGCAATTCTGGTGAGGACTCAGAAAAAGACAAAAATACCAGCGAAAGCTTGGAAGAGATTGCTTAATTGGTTTTGACCAAACTGCTGGTAAAAATGTGGACAAAAGTAAGGAGTGTTTATTTTGAAACTGGAGCAGAGATCATCCTTGTTACACGGTTGCAAAGAACATGGTTGCATTGTATCCATGTCCTAGGATATTGAGAAAAGCTGAACTCAAGAGGGATGAACTGGGATACCTGCTGGAAGAAATTTCTTTTTTTTTTTTTTTTTTTGAGATGGAGTTTCGCTCTTGTTACCCAGGCCAGAGTGCAATGGCGCGATCTCGGCTCACCGCAACCTCCCCCTCCTGGGTTCAAGCAATTCTCCTGCCTCAGCCTCCAGAGTAGCTGGGACTACAGGCGTGCGCCACCATGCCCAGCTAATTTTTGTATTTTTAGTAGAGACGGGGATTCACCATGTTGACGAGGATGGTCTCAATCTCTTGACCTCGTGATCCACCCATCTCGGCCTCCCAAAGTGCTGGGATTATAGGCGTGAGCCACCGCACCCGGCTGGAAGAAATTTCTGAGCAGCAAAATCCTCAAGAAGCGGCACGATTTCATTGAATAGCTTATGCTCAGTTATGGCAGAAAAGAAATGAGCTAACAGCAGAATTTATAATTAAAATGAAAGTAGAGTACAAAAGTTAGAAAAATTCACAGCCTGGCTGTGCGGTAGAGAATCAGTGTTTTCAGGACAGAAATCTAAAGGAATGTCCTAGAGATTGGTTGCTAAAGAGATTAGCAAAAGAGAAAAGGGAGCCAGGTGATTAACTATCAGAAAAATGGAAAAAAGGCCCTGAAGGCATTTCAAAGATCTTCAAGGTTGCCCATTCCATCACATCCCCAGAGGCCTAGGAGAACACAATGATTTGGGGGAATAGGCCCAGGGTGCTGCTGCCCTGCCCACCTAGGGTTCTACTCCCCCATCCTAGCCTCTCCAGCTAAAGCAGCCATGGCATAAATGGCACCAGGCACACCTTGGCTGTTGCTCTGGATGGTACAGGCAATAAAGCAGCTTCCATGTGGTATTACGTCTGCAAGCCCACACATTGCAAGAGCTATTGAGGTGTGGCTTCCTTTACTGAGATTTCAAACCATGTATAGAAAAGCTTGCAGGTCCAGGCAGAGATTTGTCAGAGGAGCAGAGCCACTGTAGTACTAGGGTAATGCTGAGCAGGAATGTGAGGTCAGAGCTGCCACGGAATATCCTCTGGATAATGTCTATTGGAGCTACAGAGATGAGGCTACCACAGGGACCACAGAATGTAGAGCCACTGGCAGCATGTAACATCAGCCTGTAAAAGTTGCAAGCATTTGACTTCAATCAATGAGAGTAGCCATGTTGGCTGCATGAAGGAAAGCCATGGGTGTGGGGCCACCTCAGGTCTTGGCAGCTCACCCCTCACATCAGTGTGTTCAGGAAGTAGAACATAGAGTTAAAGGAGATTATTCTAGAACTTTAAGATTTAGTGTCTGCCCTGCTGGGTTTAGGACTTGCATGAGGACTATGATTTCTTTCTTGTGGTCAGTTTAGGTCTTTGAAATAGAAAGAAATGTTTGTCAAATATCTGCCCCACCATTGTATCTTGGAAGTAAGTTATTTTTGATTTTACAGACCTCATAGCTGGAATAAGTTGACCTTGAGTCTCAATAAGGTTTTGGACTTGGGACTTTTGAGTTGGAGCTGGAACAAGTTAAGACTTTTAGGACTATTTTGATGGAAGAATTGTATTTTGTGTGTGAGAAGGACTTGAGTTTGGGGGAAGTAGTAGATTGCAATAGTTTGGATGTGGTTTATACCCACAAAACCTCATGTTGAAATTTATTCTCCAATATGGCAATGTTGGGAGGTGGACCTAGTGAGGGGTCTTTGGGTTATGGGAGCAGATCCCAAATGAATGGCTTGGTGCCATTCTTGCAGTAGTGAATTCTCACTCTAGCAAAACTGAATTAGTTCCCATGAGAGTGGGTTGTTATGAAGCCAGGATGCCTCTTAAAATTTGCCTCTTCGCATATGCCTGCTTCTCCTTTGACCTTTTCCATCCTGTTATGATGCAGCACAAAAGCTCTCACCAGAAGCCAGGGCCATGCCTTTGAACGTTCTAGCCACCAGAAGCATGAAAAAAAATCAACGTTTATTCTTTATAAATGATCCAGCCTCGTGTATCTTGTTGTAGCAACACAAAACAAATGGAGACACCAAACTCGTCCCAAATGTTCTAACAGTACTGAAGCAAAGTTACTCTACTTGAAGAGATCATTAAGAAAACAGAGAGTTACAGCAAGCAATCTGTGATATATTAAAATGTATACTAAGTGTATAAGGCATATAAAGGAAGGTGTCATTACATCTGATGGTGGATAGGAATGTAGACAATCAAAGGAGTCTTCACCAAAGATGTGATATTTGAACAAAATTTTAAAGACTGAATTTAATTCTTACAGGTAAGGGGGGTAGGCATATATTGCAGGTAAAGAAAATAGAATTATTAAAGACTTAAAAAACTGTAACTCATTGAAGAACTCTGTATAATGTAATTTCCATGGAGTGAAGAAATGTGTCTAGGAATGAAAAAGATGAACCTGGATATGCAGATTGTTAACAGATGGTGAAGGACCTTGACAGTCATGTTTAGGAGCCTGAATTTTATACTGTTGCAGGAACAATAGAAATGACATGATCAGACCTGTGTTTCAGCTAGCTTAAACGGAAGTGTGGAGTTTTAATTACCCAGGGGAGACGATGAAGGCAGGGAGACAAATTAGCAAACTATTTCATGTGTCCAAATGGGATACAATGAAAGCCTGAATTTAAAAAGTGGTAGTGGAAGATTTGAGAGATGGTAAAATGGTGAGTTTGGCAGGAATTGTGATAGACTGAATGAGGGAAAGAAAGAAAAGGATTCTGGAATTCCTTGCAGTTTTCTGGTTTGGGTAGCAGGGCAGAGTTCTTTCTCTTCAATAAAACGTTAAATATCAACTACAGCCTTTGTGAATAGTTAAACAAATTAGGTTAAGCATACTGTATTTTGTATAAGAGTGAGAGGTACACAGCTTTATAAATTAGTCCATATGTCATGTAACTATGAGGAGTCATATTTGAATCTGATGGAATAAACTTTGTATTATCTAAAGATTCTGGAATTGGGACGAATACAATGACTGATGAGTCCTTTTGTCTTTCTTGTTTGGGTGGAGGATGCAATTATTGTTTATATAACAGATATTTGCCTTGTAACAGGTAGAAGTATAAAGATGTTGTACGTAGTTAGAAGTATGAGAATGAATGCTGAATGACAAATGCACTGTGCCATTTCAGGGCCAGTTTTACTTCATATGAATTCCTCACCTTTCTCCTACTCTGTTCTTTATGGCAAATGGTGAGGGGGTAACTTCTTTAATGTTTCCGAGGCTCCACTGATAGCTGACATACATCTGGGTTCAGCCAATAAGAGGCACTGACAGAACACTGGAGAGGAGAAAGCGAGGAGAAACTAGAGTATTTATTACTCTGTTTCAAATGAGATCTCAAGTAGCAATTGCATCTCCTCTGTGGCTTCACTTCTCCCTGTAATTCCGGTTTTAGCCAGGTAATTTTATCTCCTAGACTTTAGTAGTCCTGCGTCTTCCTTTTGTCCTCTGGTCTTGGGCTGTTGTGATTTCTGATGTTGCTAACTGTGGGTTACCTTACTGTTTACTCTTTGACCTCTCAGTTCTTTTACCCATGAAAACAATTATCTGCGTTCATGTTTTGGATTCCATATTCATATGCTGTTTTTTTTTTGAGATTAAATTAGCACTAATATTAATGGTCACTAATGTCAAATGTCACAGAGTGATTAGAAAAAAAATAATTGAGAAGAAACTAATGGGTTGGACAACTAGGTCTTTGATGGCCTTTGGGAAAGCAGTTTCAGAGGAAAGCCAGATTGCTTCGGGATGAGAAGATAATAGGTAAGGAAGTGAAAGCTGAAAGCAGAAGTAGCTTTTCCATAAAGTTTAGCAATAAAGAGAGTTGTTATAGTACTATGACAGGTAGGCCAACTCACAGGAATATTTTATGTTATGCTACGTTAAATGTTATAAACTCAATTGGATGCTTTCGACATAAAATTTATTCATTTGGAATTGCCCAGCCTTTGAGAAACACAGATTTATTGGTCTCAAAACAGCAACATGTGATCATTTGCTCCAGTGCATTACCTTCCAACGGAGCTAGATTTAGAGCATCTCCAAGGAAAACCTAAGTTCTAAAAATCTCTCACTAGTTGTGTCAAAAGTAGAGTGTGCCTGCCAAGAAAGCAATAGTTTCAGGATGTATTAATATAAATATGTTTTCCACATCAAGGAAGGCATAATAATGTCATAATACTCTGTACAGATGGGATTGTATTTAGGAATATGTCTTTCATCCTCATCAACCCATTTTTTAAGGAAGATATTAATACATTTGAGAATATCTTAAGGAGAGCAACCCAGATGTTTTACCATGGGAATAAGAGTTAAGGTGGCTGGGCACCCTGGCTCACGCCTATAATCCCAGCACTTTGGGAGGCCGAGGCGGGCAGATCATGAGGTCAAGAGATCGAGACCATCCTGGCCAACATGGTGTAACCCCATCTCTACTAAAAAATACAAAAATTAGCTGGGCGTGGTGGCACGTGCCTGTAGTCCCAGCTACTCAGGAGGCTGAGGCAGGAGAATTGCTTGAACCCAGGAGGCAGAGGTTGCAGTGAGCCAGGATCATGCCTGGTGCCTGGTGACAGAGGGGGACTTCGTCTCCAAAAATAATAGTTAACGTAACTAAGTGGAGAGGTTTGGACTGAAGTAAAAAAGGTTAAAGGTGCTCATCAAACAAAGAACATAAAATTATGTCATTTCATAATTGAGGGTTTGTTATGTGTAATAGGTATTGGGAATTAGCATATGATGAGTACCTACTGGGTGATAAGTACTTTGTTAAGCATTTTCATTCTCACAGACACTCCTTGAGGTAATTACTGCTTCCACTTCAGAGACAAAAAAATTTAAAGCTCAGAGTGATTATGAAACTTATTTAAGGTCTCCCAGCTGTTAAGGAGACTGGATATAAACTCAGAAGAACATGTATTTCTTTCACTACATCATAATAAAGATTAAACAAATGAGGTAAAGTTATACAAAATGAATTGAGTTGGTATCAATACCATATGTTGGCTTCAGACTTTGACCTGAAATGGAAACCACAGAAATTCTTTTTTTCAACTAACCCCTTTTTCTCAATCCAGCTGCAGCTTACAAAAAAAAAAAGTAACTGAGAAAAACATTGGTCCAAACCCTATCCCTCCCCCCAAACAAAAACTTATAATGGGAGAAATAAAGATCATGAAGACTATGTTTAGAAATTAAATTTGAGTAGGGACAAAAGAGTCTTAGATTCCTGTCTCTTTTGATTGCTTGCATCCCCTTCCACTCACGGGGCTGGCTGATGCAGTACAAGCTTCTCTGCCACTGTCCCACCGTACTTCTGTGAAGCAAAGGGGCAAGGATACCTGTCACACTGCCTTCATCCTTGAGTAAAATAAATAGTATGGTACAATTTTATCCAGGTACCTCTCAAAGCCTACCTTTACCCCTTCTTTAGACACTTATTCTTCATTCTACATCTTTCTCCCCACTCTACCGGATTACACCAATACCTGCATATCAAAGTTAACTGGCCTTGCATCACGCCACCTTAGGTTTCTACTTTCTAATTTTTGAATTTATAACCCACAAGTTGTATAAGCTAAATTGTACCATTTTCCTTCTAAGCCAACAGACGAATTGCAACAGTGGCATTCCATAGAAAATATCTTAATGCATAGTACTTTGTTCTCAGGAAATATATATGGAAGTGACATTAATGAATCAAATGCTGAGAATTCCAAAAACACAGTCAGATGTACTCTGGACTGGCAACCTATCTCAATTTTTAACAGCACTTTTTGTCAGAAATTTATTTCTAGTATTTTTCCTAAGTCTCTCATGATGCAATTTATACTCCACTCCCCTTGTTCTGTCCTAAGATTGAGACCAGCTGTTGAGCATTATCTGTGTAATGTACCTCTTTATACACTTAAGACCATTATTAAATCACCTCTTGGTTATTTTCCAAGCTGAACAGTCTCAGTTCCATTAACCATTCTTTATTGTCCTGATTTTCTAATGATTAAATCATCTTGGTAACAGTCTTCTTAATCCTTTCCTTCTTCCACAAATCTCTTCATCCATGAAGCTCAAAACTGGATAGGTTTTTACGAAGGATCAAAAAAATCCTAAATGTCAGGACAAAATTCTTTCAAAATCTTGGGTCATATAGATAGTCTTCACTTAAGGATGTAACTTCCAGTGTTTAGCTGTTTATGAGCAACCCTGAGCAATTTGCTATTTTACTGAGTCAAGAATTTAAAAGCACCAGCCCTGAGAAGCTTCTTCTGTATAGAGTCTCAAACAGTGAGTGAAACCATCTGGCCCCTTAGCATCCACAGCTTAATCAAGCTAAGTTGTTGTCCACTTTTTTTCTGCGTATGCAGTAACTCTTGGGCAATGTCAAAAATGTTTGGGAAGAAAATTTCCATGAAAAAATTATGATGTTATAATTTATAATTTGAGAATACTGTAGACTTTGACTTAGATATTTAGTGCTTTTTTGATATAAGTTTATGGCTAATTCATAGGTTATTTAGTGATTTTCTGTTAGTTCTACACCATGATGTTGTTAATGTACTCAGTTCTTCAACAAGTTCTGTATTCAATAACTTTTTCTTACTACCTCTATTGCCACTGTCTTGGTCTAAGCAATAGCACCTGTCACATGGATTACTTCAATTGCCTCCCACTGATCTCCTTGCCTTCACTTTTGTCCTTCTGGAGTACATTCTCAATAGAGCAGTAGGAATGATCCTATTAAAATGTAGGTCAGATCATGTCATTCATTTATTCAAGCCTCCCCAATAGCTCTCCATTTGTCCCACAGTATGACCAACAACAAGGTCAATAATATCTTATTGATCTGTCCTTCTATTACCTCTTTAACCAGATTTCTTATTACCTAGATTTGTTCTTCTATCACTCTACTACAGCCTCACTTATCTCCTTTCAGCTATTAAAGCTCTGAACCACATTTCTGCCTCAGAGCTTTTGCCCTTTCTCATACCCAGAACATGTTTATTCTACTTCTCCGCATAGCTCTATCCGTCATATCAGTTAAGTCTTTATTCAAATGTTACTTTTTCCATGGCCCATGACTTAATCATCCTTTTTAAGACTGAAAACTACCGCAATCAATTCTAAGCCCTCTTATTCTGTTCTATGTTTTGTCAACATAAATTATTACCCTCAAACATATTAATCACTTTTCATGCTTATTGTCCATTTCATACTAACATTGAAGCTTTGCTGCTGTATCATAGTGCCTAGAACAGTATCTCTCATCTGTTACACATTTTGAATGAATGAACAAATATTTATTATTTGCCAGGAACTGTTGACCAATGAGTTATAACACACAGACACACACACACACACACACAAACACAGACACAAATTCACACATTTTTACCCTGTGACATAATAGAAACTGAGAGTACAGATTTATTTGTAAAATATGAATTGAGATATTACTATCTAAAACCACGTGCAATTTTTCAAGTATAGGAAAGCCTATAACCTGCCTTCTCAGAACAAATGTCGGAAAAATATCATACAGAAACCAAATCTCTAATGGCAGGTGACAGGCTTGAGGATTGCTTGAGAGAGAGTCATAATTTTCTTAAGTTGATGTCACAGAGGACAAATTTATCAAAAAATTGGTCTTTAATATACCTAACAGAAAGAGAATACTCAACTTGCTGAGTATTTACATCTACAGCATTCTGCATTATATTGCCATATATCTTTCCCTATATATAGTGCCAATGTCTGCCTCTAGTAGTACACTAACATATAATTTTCAATGTAACTTTACTGGTGATGGAGTTTAGCATTTTTTAAACTTGTTATCACTAATTGCATGGAAGAAAATTATGCTGTGTGGTTACTCTTATTTTCCTCTCTTTTTGTATTTGCGAATATTAAATTTCTCTAAATTTGTTCATTATCTGTATTTTCTCTTCTGTCCAAATCTAAGAGACTTAAACAATACTACACATTTGAAATTTCTTGCCTAATATAAGCAAAGCCTAAGGGCAATTCTTCCAAGTTCCTGGATGTCCTATAAAATCTGGTCTAAAACCAGTCAGTATTTAATTGCACATTTTAAAATAACCAAAAGGGTATATAATTGGATCATTTGTAACACAAAGGATAAATCCCTGAGGGGATAGATACCCCATTTTACATGATGTGTTTATTACCCATTGCATGCCTGCATCAAAATACCTCATATACCACATAAACATATCAAACATATATACCTACTATGTACTCACAAAAATTAAAAACGAAAATAATTAAAAATAAAATAAAAATCAGAGGTTAATAGTACATTCATGCCAACCTCGATATCAATAAGTCATGGCTATTTTAATTTTTAGTGATTCAACTCATACTAGTTCTTCTATCACATTTATGATGTGCATTGCAAATCAATCTTTCTTTACCTAGGTGATGTCCATTGGCAAACCAACTAGTCTCTCTGCTTCTGCATGCTGTGAGCACATCACTTCTGCAGCACTTCTACCCTCTGCTAATGTGGAAAGCAACACTCCTATCAGGATTCTGGAGCTGTATTCATCTGACCTCACAGGTTGACAACCATCAGATAATTAAGAGTAAGTAGCAAATCAAATCTTCCCTTCTGAAGGTGTGAACAGTAACAAAAGCATGCTAGAAGAAGCCACATAGCTGGAAATTAATGCCCAACTATTTATAAACCTACAAGAAACATTTTTGCCATATAACTGTGTCCTTAGAATAATTCAAATAAAGAACAAAATAACTTATTTGAAACTCAATCATTGAGATTGTTTTCAATATGAAAAATTTTCAAATGTAGTTTCTCCTGTAATACCTCTGCACTTTAAACATTGTTTATTCATCCATAATGTAATTGATGTTCATATGATCCATCCCCTCACAACACCTTCATCTATAGTCAGACATGTATCGAACCATAGTTAGAGAGAAGGGATTAGCTTTTGCAGCCTCCACAGCTGATAAAGTACTCAAACCTCAATCTGCTAATGCTGAGGCCATTCTGTTAATGCAAAGCAGAAAATGGTCAGGGATGCAAAAGTGGCATGCACGCATGCGCACAACCACACACACCTCAGCTTGTATTAGCTAGCTCCTTGATGGCCACATCTTCGCCACTTCCACCTTTCTCTCTCCTGCCATCACTTAATAAATGTCTATAATGAATGACTAATCATATGCCCACAAATCTAATTTTTTTTCCTCACAACCTTTGAAGTTACCTCTACTTTCCCCTTTGAACTGAAGTTTTATATACTCTTGTCTTTCCTTCCAACTTTGAATGTCATCAGGTAACACAGACGATATTTACCACATTTCGGTGCCTTGCTCGTTTTGCTGTCTGACACAATTACATAGATCATTAGGAAGTTCAGCCACACTCCTTCATCTCTTTCCCCATGTGTTGGCTTCAGGCATTGAAACAACTTGGACCAAGACTTTTTCACCTTGTGTTACGCCATGATATGTTTACCACCCAGACTTGCCTATACCATGCTTTTCACTTTTCCTGGTACAACCTCTGAGAACAAAGTTCTTTTGTCTCCGATTCTCTTTGCCTTCAACCATAGTAACCAACTATGTTAATAAAAATACTTACTAAAAATGAATATTTTGGCAAGAGATTTTGAGAATATGGCAGTGGTTTTCGTCCCCCTCTTCTCCACTTCACACTTTACTCAAAGGACTAAGTCTATGAATGAGACTCAGGTCAGGCAGAGCTGCAAGAGCAGCAACAATGAAGGATGCCAGGGAGAATGAGGAGAGTTAAGTGGACGAGTGTTATGCAGCTCCCTGGAAAAAACTGCTAGGTGCAGCACAGTTGCTGTCTCTGCTGTTGGAAAAATCCCTCATTTCCTTTCACATAACACTAAGTATCTAATGCCTAGCTAAGCGTATTTGTTTTGTAGTCATGAAATGTGATGGCCCTTCATTCCCATTTTGATGCCTTGGTTTAAACCTGGAGTTGTGAGGCACTTATAGTGTGTTGCATTGGTTTATAATCTAGTTTATGGCCACTATCTGCAGAAATTGGGATCTCTGTCCATCCCACCTGGGAATAGGCTTGGGCAGCTCTCCAAGCTACTCGCTATTGAAAGCAGGTACCAGATGCTTGGCTGTGGTCAAGAGAGTGAGAATGCCAGGAAGGGTTTTCTCAGAGAATTCACATTCCCTTTCTCTTCATGTGCAGGAGGCCTATCAGGAACAACATAGGCTTGGAAAATAGAAAAGGCCATCAGCAGAAACACACAGAAATTTTGTCAGTATCTCCCAACCCAAATGGTATTTTGGGGGGCATTTCACAAATCACGCTCTTTGCAATGCATGCTTTGCTGGGACTTGAGAGCAGAATGTGGGTGAGAGCACAGAGCACTACTCAGTACTGTGCTCACATTTACGGCTGACATTTGGCTGTGTAAATGATGGCCTGTGACACAAAGTAAGGGCCTAGATTCTGAAGGTACAATGCAATACTATTTTTTGAAAGTTGTTTCATGCTGAACTGGTAAAGGGTGTTTCTTGTTTTTGTTGTTGTTTTTAAATTTATGTGTGTGTGTGTGTATGTGTGTGTGTGTGTGTGTGTGAGAGAGACAGAGACAGAGACAGAGAGAGACACAGAGAGAAATTGGATAGATCTGTTTTATTTTGTTGTGTTTTCTGAACTCTCAGAATATTTTTTAAGAGTGAGACTAAGTGCTTTTCTTTCTTTCTGAGACAGAGTCTTCCTCTGTTGCCAGGCTGGAGTGCGGTGGTGCAACCTCGGCTTACTACAATCTCTGTCTCTGGGGTTCGAGGGATTCCCCTGCCTCAGCTTCCTGAGTAGCTGGGACTACAGGCGCCTGCTGCCATGCCGGGCTTTTTTTATTTTTTTGTATTTTAGTAGAGACGGGGTTTCACCATGGCCAGGATGGTTTCAATCTCGATATCCTGGCCTCCCGATCTGGCCACCTCGGCCTCCCAAAGTGCGGGGATTATAGGCGTGAGCCACCGTGCCTGGCCGAGACTAAGTACCTTTCTACACTGAATATTTCATCAATCTTTAATCAATCTAGAGAAGAAGTATAGAAACCAGACACACCAAGAAACACAGAGTATCTTAAAACACACTGGAATGTAAAAACACCAAATATAACAGGAGAAATAAAGAGAGGTGAATGAGCAGTGAGGCAGGTGAAATGAGAAAAAATTGTGGGGAGACCATGTCAGCTGAAAGCTTTCCAGTACCAGGAGCCCCATAAAACAGAAATTCAGCTGCTTACAGAATTTTCTCCCTCTTCTCAAGTCCCTCCTTGCTTCCTATACACGATTCATCTTTTATTTTGCAGGGCCAGTGCAGCCTGCATCTGCACTCCTTGATCCCATAGCTCAAGAGGAATAAAGAGGTATTTACTGGACAAGTGGGTCCTGCAAAGCACAGTGAAACTTCTTTCCCAACATCTAGTTTATTTTAAAATAGCTATTTTATACCATCTGAGAAAAATTGGATAGCTTGGCTTTACAATAAATGGTTATTAGTTTAGCAGTACATATCAGCTGTCAAGTAAGAGGGCTTTCTGATGTACCATAATGTATACAGAAAATGAAAGTACCTCTGCGTTTGTTTTTAAGTGATGTTTACTCCAGGTCAATGATCCTTGTTATGAGTTTCGATATTCTTTTTTGTGTTTTGCCTTTGTACTCTGGTGTGCATTAGATGAATAGCCTTAGATAATTTTTCCCCAAACTCATGAAGAGAAATTTCTTATTTACTGAAATTACCCTAATCCTTAAACTCTACATCCTTCTATCTGAAAGAGAAAGATAATTCCAGTTCCTGGAGTCAGAAACGTGATTTGTTTTAAAGAAGAGCAATGTCTCTGGACTTTCTTTTTTTTTTCCCTTTTTCTTGTTATGGTCAGGAATAACTAAGGCATGAGGATATATCCCATAGTGCAAGCAGGGACACAGCTGCAGTTGATCCAATAGATTAAAAAGATCTAGCTGGTTTGGGAAAATAATAAAATTAGAGCTGCAAATTAGGTTTGAGAACTAAATCAATCTTTTGATTACTGGATTCAAGTTAAAGGGCACGAGGGAAAGCTTTATAATCTTCTCAGCATGGTGGGCTGTTTCTAGTCAGGCATGCTAACTGCAGCATAATGCCACACTTCCTTTTATTAAAGTGTCAAATTCTATTCAGCTGGAAATTTTCGTAAATACCAGAGAAGGTTTATAGTAAACACACCTGACCAACTCTTGGGTTTATATCAATTAAATGAAATTTTGGCAGGTTGTATCACACTTTCTCTGAAAGAGAACATGGTTCCCTTTTATATTCTCCTATATTGTACCTGCATGACATAAAAAGTAGCATGTTTGCCAACTGCAGGTATATTTAATATTAAGACTTGATAAAAACGAGGTGTGTTGGACAAAACTAGTTAACACTGAGAAAATGAATAAAAATTATAACACTGTGGTATGCAAGCTTAAGGGCTCAGTTGTGCTTGCAAAAACACGCAACTGATGGTAATGGCCAACATTGCAGAGCTCGTTGGTTTGTGTTTGCTTGTTTTATTTCTAATGAGAGAAAAATTCCAAAGAAGAACCAGCAATGATTGTTCTCAGAAACTAAATAAAAATTTCAAGAAATGTGAACTTTGATACTTTCATGCCTGCATCTTATTCAGACACCAGTATATATTTTTTATATTTTTTAAAAAAAGAAAAATATACATTTTCCCAACAGAAGCAGCAAGGACATGGAAATCTGGTTCCCACCAGTTTTTCAGAAGAGAAATCAAGACCAAATCGTTTACCCTTTAGAAGTTAAATGTAAACCAGACTATGCCTCTGAATCTCTAATAAAGCTCTTTCTGATTATGTATAAATAAGTTACTGAAATTATACAGGGACTAGAAACTATACCACCCATACACAGTTTTACTCAAATATAAATGTCCTGGCCAGGTGTGGTGACCCATGCCTGTAACCCCAGCATTTTGAGAGCTTGAGACAGGCAAATCATTTGAGGTCAGGAGTTCAAGACCAGCCTGACCAACATGGTGAAATCCCATCTCTACTAAAAATATGTTTAAAAATTAGCCAGGCATGGTGGTGCACGCCTGTAATCTCAGCTACTCAGGACGCTGAAGCAGGAGAATCACTTGAACCTGGGAGGCAGAGGTGGCAGTGAGCCGAGATAGCACCACTACACTCCAGCCTGGGTGACAGAGACTCCATTTCAACAACAACAAAGTAAATGTCCTTTCAGAGTCTGTACAAGATTTACAATTGAATTCATAATAATTTTTATCCATCTTTAATGACAATTTTACTGAGATATAATTAAAAAACCATAAAATTCACAGTTTTAGGTTGTACAATTCAGTGAGCTGTAGCATATTCACAGAGTTATGCAAACATCGCCGCTATATAATTACAAATATTTTCCTCACTCCAAAAGAAACCCTTATTTTCTCCTCCTCTATCCCCTGGTAACCACTAATCTACTTTTCATCTCAATGGACTTACCTATTCTGGTCATTAAACATCAATTGTACAGTATATGATTTTCTTTGTATCTTGCTTCACATCTGGTCTCTTTCAATTAGAAAAAATATTTTCAGTTCTTCCATATAGTACATATCAGTACTTCACTCATATTTTTGGCTGAATAATGTTCAGTCATAAATGTATGTATAAATACACATACCTATATTCAAATACATGTATTCATAATGTATGAATATACAATATATGTTTATCTATTAAACAACTGATGAACATTTTGATCGTTCTCAGTTTTTGGCTATTACGAATAATGATTTGAATAGTCATGTACAAGTTCTTTCTGTAGACATAAGCTTTCAGTTATCTTGGGTATATACCTAGAAGTGTAATTGCTGGGTCATATGGTGACTCTATGGTTAACTTTTTGAGGATACCAAATTGTTTTCCATGGTTACTATAAGGCTGGTTGCGTCGCCGGGAGCTCACGCACACCCCACTCCCCACCGGGAGCTCGGACGCTTCCCCCTCCCTCACGGAGAGCTCAGACGCTCCCCCCTCCCTCGTGGAGAGCTCAGACACACCTCCTTCCCTTGCCAGGAGCTCAGACACAAACCCCCCACCCCCGGGAGCCCGGGAAAAAAGCCCCGCCAGGACCTATCTGATAGCATTTTGTCTCATCCAGGCCCCACTCCCTGCCTACCATTTTGTCCTATCTGGGCCCCACTCCCCACCATTTTGTACCATCCGGGCCCCACTCCCCACCATTTTGTCCCACTCACCTTAGGCACAACCAATCAAACGCCTCCACTCCCTATAAAACCCCACGTCTGAGAGGAGTCTGCGCGACTTCTCTGGCCCCTCCTGTCAGACCACAGAACCTCATCCGGGAGCCTGAATGAATCCCTTCACATTGAATCTTCTTGTGCTGGCCTCAGTTTCTTCACTTTAAACTCGGTGAGAACAGACCTTACAGTTACTATATCATTTTACATTCCCATCATCAGCGTATGATTGTCCCACTTTATCTGCAACCTCACTAACACTTGTTATTGTCTCTCTCTTTTAAAAAAAGTATTGACCATCCTAGCGGATCTGAAGTACTATCTCATTGTGGCTTTAATTTACATTTTCATAATGACTAATGATGTTGAACTTATTTTCATATGTTTATTGGCCATTTGTATATCTTCTTTGGAGAAATATCTATTCAACTCTTTGACCCACTTTTAATTGGGATTTTTTAACTGCTGACTTGTAAGAGTTCTTTATATATTTTGGACACTAACCACTTATCAGATATGTGAATTGCAACCACTTCCTTACCTTCTTGATAGTGTGTTATGATATACAACATTTTTAAATCTTGAAGAAGTTCAATTTATCAGTTTTTTTTCCTCTGGTTGTTTGTATTTTTGGTATATAGCTATGAAAACATTGCCTATTCCAAGGTCACAAAGATTTATGCTCGATTCCAGTGAAACGCTGAATAGAAGGGGTGAGAGTGGATATCTTTGTCTTCTTTATGATCATGGTGATAAATCATACAAAATTTCACTACTATGATGTTAACTGTGGATTCTTTATGAATGGCCTTCATTAGACTGTTGCAGTGACCTTCTAGTCCTAGTTTGTTAAGTATTTCTATCATGAAAGGTCTTAGATTGTTTCAAATGTATTTTATGTGTGCTATAAAGATACCCATGTTTAATTGTTTTATTCTATTAATATGGTATATTACATTGATTGATTTTCATATGTTGAACCAAACTTGCATCCTGGGATATAGACCACTTGGTCATTGCAGATATATAATCCGTTTTATATGTTACTGAAATCATATTTCTAGTGTATTGTATTGAGATTTTGTACATTTATAAGAGATATTGGTTTGTTGTTTTCTTTTTCTGTGATATCTTTGGCTTTGGTATCAGGGTAATGCTAGACTATCATATATATATGTACATATGTATGTGTGTGTGTGTGTGTGTGTGTGTGTGTGTGTGTGTATATATATATATATGTATATATGGAGAACCCTGACTAATACATTACCTATTTTACCTATTACCTATTTTAAAAATCTTCAAAGAACTAAAAGAAACCATATCTTTTAAAAACTACTAAAAATGAATTGAGAAGACATAAAATAAGAATGGTCTTATAAAATGGAGAGACTGAATAACCAAAAATCTTTCCACAAAGAAAAGACCAAGCACAAATGGCTCCATGATGAATTCTCACAAACATTTAAAGACTTAATTGTTTCAATTTTTAGATCCCACAAATAAGTGAGAACATGCAATGCTTGTCTTTCTGTACCTGGCTTATTTCACCTAACATAATGATCTCCAGTTGAATCCATGTTTTCCATTGAAATAAATATTTAAGTTAAATAAGTAAATAAAACAATGAAGATCAATCCTTTCAAAAACAATTCTTTGAAACTCACTCTAATAGTCTACTGTTACCCTGATACCAAATCTGAGGATATCACAGAAAAAGAAGACAACAAACCAATATCTCTTATAAATATAAATGTAAAAAATTCAATATAATACACTAGAAATATGATTTATCATATATATAGGCATATGTATGTGTGTGTGTGTGTGTGTGTGTGTGTATGTGTATGTGTGTGTGTGTGTGTGTATGTGTATATATATATATATATATATATATATATATATATATATATATATATGTGAGAGGGGATCTCTTCAAGAAACTGGTTCATGCATTTATGAAGACTGGGAAGTCCCACAATAGGCCATCTGCCAGCAGAAGACCCAGGCATACTGGTAGCATGGCTCAGTCCAAGTCCCAAATCCTCAGAACCAGGAAAGCCAATGGTGTAAGTCTCAGTCCAAGGCACAAGGTCTGAGAACCCAGGGACTGCTGGTGCAAGTCCAGACATCCAAAGGCCAGAGAACCTGGAGTTCTGATGACCAAAGGTAGAAGAAAAAAAATTGACTCCAGAAAAGAGAGTGAGAATTTTCCTTCCATCTGCCTTTTTGTCTTATCCCAGCCCCCGCCTGATTGGATGGTGCCTGTCCACCTTGAGAATAGATCTTCCCCACTCAGTTCACTGACTCACACACACAATTCTACCCTGAAACAGCTTCACAGGCAAACTTAGAAATAATGCTTTACCAGCTATCTAGATATACCTTAATCCAGTCAAGTCAACATGTAAAATTAATTATCACAGGTGATTTAAAGTCTTTATCTGATAAGTAAAACATCTGGGAATCCTCAGGACTCATTTTAATTCACTGCTTTTTTTCTTGTGTATGAGTTACGCTTCCCTGTTTGTTTACATGCCTCATAATGTACTGTCAAAAACTAGATATTTTAAATAATATGTGAAAAATCCAAAAGTCAGGTTCTTCATCTCCTTCCTCTTCCCCAACAGAGTTTATTGCTTTTTTCACTCCTTGTAATTGCTGTCTGTTTGGTAATTTTTCTGAACTAATTCTTAAAACTTTGCATTCTTCGTCATCTGTGGCCACTGAAGCCACTTCTTGGGGAACTTAGTAGTCAGCTAATGATTGAACAGAGACTCCTTGAAGGTCTGAAAGCAAAATATCTTTTAGTTTTTGCTAAGGGATTCTATTTGCATTTTGGAAAATACTTTCAGCACTTATCCAGTTGACAAATAACTCAGTCTTAGTCTCCATTTCCTGTTTGCTTAGAAACTCAAGGTCAGCCAGGGGTGAGAGACTTTCTTAGGTCTTTCTCAGATATAAAATCATCCTTTGGGATGCACACATCCTTTATAATGCACACATTTCTACACATGCTTATGGTCTTCTAGATTCTCAGGAATACATTGGAGTTTTTTATAGCCCCCTATGGACATTTCATTTTCCAGTCTTTCCTTTAGAGTTTGCTTTTTCAGCCTTTTGCTCTTCCCAACTGGTATAGCCATTTTAGAGAGCTGCTATTTTGTACAATTTTCATTGAATGGTTTCGGTAAACACTCTAGGAATGAGGCTATTTGCACAGAATAAGTTACGAATAAGGTCAAATAAAGATAAGCCCTAAAAATGTAGTTTATCAAGCAACTAACAGGTCAAATTATGGCAGTTTTCTGTGGAGATTCTTCCACTTCCTGTGGATGGTAGACTTTTCATTTTCACAGCTTCCATAATTCTGAGACTATTGGTTTTCAAGACTGTAGATAGAGAAATGAGGATGGGGCTAGGAAAAGTTAAAATTCTACAAAGCACACTGCCCTTACCATGACACATGATTTCTTTTAAATAAAAGTTCCACAGACTGTTGCAAGACTGTGGTTAATTTACAGAGATCTGAAAAAGCTGATTTTGATATATTTTGCCAGAGTTCTCATTGCTTATATAGAGGAATCAATTTTCAAATGTCCTTATTTCACCAGAAATGCATCCTCCACATTCAGTGTAAATTTTAAGTGCTTTCAAATTGTAGTATTGAGAATTTATATACATGATAAGAATCACTATTATATTTTTTGCATATATCAGAGCAAAGGAATATTCAAAGAAAGTAGTCAGAAACTATGGTATTCAAAATAGGCATATACATTAAATGCATACTTGAGTAAAAGGAATGCAAGCTAGACCAATACTAAGGAGGTCTCTGATTATCCCTGACACCTATTATTATTCCACTGTGTTATCCGCCACCAAAAACAATCTTTCCACCCTCTTGAGTGTGGTCTGGATGCAACTCACTGATAACAATTATAATACAGAAGTGATGAAATGACACTCCTGAAATTTGGTTATAAAAAGACTGAAATTTATACCTTGGATACTCTCTCTCACTTTGTCTTGCATCCGTTGCCTCAGGGGAATCCAGCTGCCATGCCATGAGGCAATCTTTTGAGGAGATCTACATGTAAGGGACTGTCTGCCAAAACTACTTGAGTGAGTTAGAAGTGAATCTTCCTTCCCCCATTAAAACTTTAGATGAGACTACTTCCCAGTATACAGCTTGATTGTAATCTCATGAGAGACTTTGAGTCAGAGGCTCTGAAGTAAGCCACTCTCAGATGCCTAACTCTCAGAAAGTAAGATATAATAGCTTGTTTTTATAAGCCACTGAGTTTTGAAGTAATTTAATACACAGGAATTGATAACACCCAGTGACTTTTGCAGATAGTATCTGATTTTCTATGACAGCAACGGGATTATTATTCATGAAAGCACTGACTCAAAAGCTAGTCAAAAATTTTTAAATTTGTTTTCTGTTAACTAACAATAAAAAAGAAGTCACGATATCTGTATCCATTTTCTACCCACAATCCTATATTAATGATCCTTTGGATACAAACACAGTGTATCCATGAAAGAAAATCAAGAAGATAGAGAAGTCTAGTTTGAGTCCTTGCTGAAAGAATATTGAATTACACAAAAAATTGGGCTGGATCTCCTGGACAGCAGATATTTTGCTTAGAAGCTGCTATAGGTTGAATTATGGCCTCTCAAAATTTAAATGCTGAAGCCCTAATGCCCAATGTGATGATATTTTGAGATGAAGTCATTGGGAGATAATTAGGTTTAGATATTGCTATGAGGGTGGGAAAATAATGATGAAATTAGTGCCCTTACAAGAATAAGAACACCAGAGCTTGCTCTCTCTCCACCATATGAGGTTGCTACGACAAGGCTGCTATCAACAAGCCAGGAAGAGGGCCCTCCAAGGAAATGAATCAGACAACACCTTGATGTTGGACTTTCCAGCCTCGAGAACTGTGAGAAGTAAATATCTGGGATTTAAGCCTCCCAGTCTTAGATTTTATTACAGCAATTCAAACTAACACAAGGACCTTCAGTAAATGAGAATGGAGTCACGAATTTAACTTTTAATTTGTCTCTGCTGTAGTTGTCCATGTAATAATCAACATAAAATCAATGGTTTTCTTCTACATTTCTGAATTGAGATATGTAATAAACAAGCTTTGCTATATGAGACAAATTTAAAGAAAGGTGCTTGACTTATTAAGTCAGGATACGGATACAAAGCCAAGAAATAACAAATGAAAAAAATAAAAATAAAACAATTGTAACAATAACAATAACAATAGCAGCAAAACTTGTTCTTCTAAAACTAACCAGTGATAAGGGAAAAGGTAACTCATAGAGTGAATGTTTCATCCTCTGAATCACACCTAGATAAGACTGAAGCTATTGTTACCTGGTATATTTGACTAGTATGGAAATCCAGTCTTGAAGCAGAGAAGTGCTTGCATCCCTCCTCCAAAGTATAATGACATATAGGTAACACTTATGTTTCATTATACTTTGACATATAGATAACCCCTATATGTCATTATACTTCAGAGGAAGGATACAAGCACCTCCTTCATTTGGCTTGTAAAAATACATGAAAATTAGAATCTCTTAAAACAGAAAATTACTGATTATGGCATGCGGATATCAATCATATACTTTAAAACTATGTTAAGAATAAGACATATTGAATATATTTCTTTTAACTTCATTCTATAGCAGGGAGGATTTAAAATATTAGAGATGATTAGTCTGCACTGAAAAATATATTATTATATTGCCTAAAATAAGATATTACTTATCTATGTCTAATTCACTGTCCAATATTATTGAACTGATGCTAAAAGCAAAATACCATTTTAATGAAAATTTACTACTTTGTCAAGAATATCCACCATATCTTCATAATATCACTACTTAGCTAATCATTTGCCTTCTCCATTTATTTATAAAGAAAACAGCAAAAAATACAGTGTAATAACCTTTCTAAAAAACAAAATGCCATTTTTATTCCCATATTTAATCATCCTGACATTCACTAGAACAAGAGACTCTGGAGCTCATATGTGCCAATAAATTTCTCTGGAAGGATTCTCAGTGGAATCATTCAGGTGTTTCTGGCTTCCTTCATCAACGTGCAACTTTACAACCAATGACAGGGACAAATTGAAGGAGAAAGGCCCAAGTGAACAAAAACATCAGTAGTCATTTGTTCCCCGTTGCCTTCCTTTATTCATCCCTTTTCCTCAATCCCATTAGTATAGTCATGTTTTGTTTTGTTTTTGTTTTTTGTTTTTCTCTCTGGGACTAACTCCTCAGATTTCTTTTTAAGGATTACATGAGATGAAAATTGTGAAAAACCTGGCAAATTCTAAAGTTCTATACAAAGGCAAGATGACGGTACTTCCATATTTCTTTGATGCAAGCCATATATCTTTTTTTTACATTTTAACATTTCTGAATTAAGATATGTAATAAACAGAATGCATATATTTAATGTGGCATTGTTACAATTTTCACTCCAACATCTATGACTAAATTAGTGTTGCAACTTGCAATTCATAATGTTCTGCAACAAAAGAGACATATGTCATTTTTTATGGTGCCCTACCAAGAGATATTACAAAGGTTAGAAAAATGCTAACAAACCCTAGGATTGTAGTTTTCACTATGCAATGAAGGATTACAGTTAGATGCCCTTTAAGAAAATGTGTTGTCCCAGAAGTTGGAATAGTCTGAAATGATGAGAAGGGAAATTTATTAGAATACCTGAGCAATTTATATCTTACCATATTCCAGTCTGAACAAAGGGCATAAATCAAATAGAAATGGATCTCAGAGGTACACAAATCCAATTTCATTGTATAGATCAGTTTTCCTTTTTTGTAGGCAGCAAAAGAAGGGAATGTATGTGCTCTCTGCTAGGGAAAAAGAGGTCTTATAATATTTTCATTGGCTGGCAAATTCTTACCTCTGTCCAAGACATTCCCAAGTTCTGGCAGTTTCAACTACTTCATCAGTACCATCATACCAATTTTCGGTGGGAGAAGTGAACATATGCGATGGCACTATCAGTTCCCAGCCTTTCTGAGGAGCAAGAGACAAATATCTTGCAATCATGACACTAATTGGCAAGAGATATCCAATACTTCACCCCAGGTCCTTGAATCATCTCTGTTTCATATCAGGAGCAAATGAATCTGTTTTTATCCTCTGGATTGCAAAGAGACTTCTGAAAACACAAATATCTGGAGAAAAAGTTTTATCATTCATACATGTGTATCTATTTACTCCCTAACCCAGTACTATGACAGTATGCCTAGATGACCACAGTACCACAGTACTCTTTCTTACTGAGCCCTCTTACAGTATAATGAGGATTCACAACTCAGCTCTCCAAGCAGCCACTGAAATAAAACTTATTTTGGATCATTGGGTTAGACTCTATTGTGTTAGAGTCATGCCCAGGCAGATCATTTCTACATGTTCAAGTTTAACTCTAATTACTGTTACTAATACCTGCTGCCATGGCTAGCTCATCTACCAAATGCCACCTAAGGAACAGCAATAAATGTAATGATAAGATGTGTAATGTAATGCATGCAAAATGTTTGTGAAAGTTTGTGAAATGCACACAAGGTATAAAAGTGCTCAATACAAGTAAATATGCTCAAAAAACAATGGCTGTAATCCTTTCCAATGGAGAACAAGTAGAGACAGCTGGCATTACTTCAACTGTCAATTCCAGTTTCTAGGCCAGTGATTCTTGACCTTGGTTGCATACATCAATATTTTGGGGAAATTTTAAAAATATTGATGTCTGCCCCCACCAGATCAACAGAAATGTAATCTCTGGGGGATGGGATTTAGGCATCTCTATTTTTAAAAGATCACATATTATTTGGATGATCAACTTAAAGACAATAAAAAATCACACAGCAAATGGAGTTGTAAAAGCTAATAATCAAGTCACTTTACATGACTTATACAATAATTATTCTACTATTGCTTTTTTAATGGTGTAGAAATAAATGGATAAATATATGGTTTGCATCAGAGCTGAAAGTAAATATTTTAGATACTTTAATGAACACAAAATCACCAATTTGTTTATGCTCCCTCTGGAGGTGGGAACTACAGGAATGAGACCTTCACATTTTTACTGTTAATAAGGTAGCATAGATACACAAAACAAAGATAAAATACATTCTCTGACCTTGGATCTAGTGGTGAGAAAAAATCCCATCAACAGGTAAACTCCACTAATACTTGGTGCATGCCATACCAGAAGCCCTCTCAGTGCTAAGGAACACAGAAAGCAGATCAATTAACTCTGTCAGGGGAAGGAGACTTGTGAGGAAACGCTTGAATAAAATTCAGAGTCTCAAAGGAAAAAAATTTTGCATAAAAAAGGAGATGAAAATTCTAACACATAAAACAGCAAAATAAAAAGAAAGGAATCAAAAGTCTGGTATGACCCGTCACCCTTTAGATAGCTCAGGAGCTGGAGCATAGTTTCTATGCAGGGGAACAGGTAAGGGTGCATTTGGAGAGGGAGGCAGATTAGGAAAGCTCCTGTTTTCCAAGCTGAAGAAATTGCACCTAATCCTGTAAGAGACAGAGTAGCAAGAGAGAGCAAACAGGTTTGTAAGCTGGAAGGTGAATTGATAAGATTCCATTAATATGATTGAATAAATGGAACTCTATAATATGTGATAAAAGTGTAAGCTGCAGAGGCCTCTGTTGCAACAGTTATTTCCCACTCAGAGCAAAACCAAAGGGTTTCTCTGCCATGACAGGGAAAGAATGTGAATATAAATGTTGAAATCAATAAATAGCATTTCTACTTTAAGCTTTCATCACATCAATGAAGAATAATGATCGGAAAGGCAGGTGTACTTCGTTTCTCATGGTTGCAGACCTATCAACTGATTTTCAGGGCTTCACTAAGCATATTTCCAATCTCTACATTGCTTCCTAGCACTGGCCCATGTCAGATAAACATTCTTAATTTTCTTCCCTGCCTTTTTTTTTCTCTGTAGATAGACAAGAAGCCTGTTAAACTAGGAGGTGTTGTTCAAGGACAATGCATTTGGAGAGGCCAGCTCTTCAGTACTGTAGTGAAACAATTTCTTGCACCTCTCTCCCAGTCAGGTGGTACTGATGATTTGCTGATTTTCATGACACAGAAAAGCCTTTGCAAAAATGTTCTTCAAAAGGATGTGAAGGGCAACTATGTGCAAGATCAATAAACCAAATGATGAATTTCAAAACGCATGCATTTTGCTGCATTGATGGGAAGTAATTAGGATAATTGTGACAATTATGTACCTAAGTATGTCATCTAACTAAAACGTACACTAATTTTATAATTGTCAAGCTAAACACTTCGGACTTAAAAACTAAAACCACTTCCAATCATTTTACACAACCTTAGCAGGAATGAAATTCTGAGATAGGCAGTTATCTCACAATGTTGGTATTTCAGCTCCTGGTTACCTATGCAGCAGTGAGTAGTGTATAAACAATTACACACTGCAAATAGGATCTATGTGAATTTCTAACCTTGGTCTTTTAATAACATTGGCTTTTAATGACATGCATTTTATATATAAGACCTTTCTCTAATTTATGCCCAGAACGGTTGTGAATAAAAATTAGTGTCTCCATGCTTTGCAGTTAAAGCATAACCTAATATATATAATCAAATATGACAGCATTTTACTCATATATCGTCTTCTGAGGAAAAGGACAAAAATATTACAATGAATTGGTTTAATGGAAACAATAGTACTCTAAATCCAAAAATAGGGGTGGGCCTGTTTGGACTTTGGAAGCCTATCCTTCTCCTCTCGTTTATATGTATATTTTTCTACAAAAAGGGCAGGAATTAGAAGAGACAACTTATAAGGCAGGATCTAACCTCATTCCCACACACCCATGTATCAAATGAGATTTCATTAGTGATAGCGGAAGTGCATCCTGGATTACTGTGACTCCAGAAACCCCTGAAAATAGTATACGTAATTTTGTGAGCATATGCATTTTCATTTATAGAATATTTTTCTCTAGTACTCAAAGAGATTCTTAACACCCTAAAAAATTAGGAACCACTGACCCAAAACTATTTCCAAATTTAAGTGTCCAGGGTCTAAATATCTAAAAACTCTGAAATGGTCCTATAGGTGACTCCACGTAGAAGGCTCATTATAAGTTGGTTCTATTATTATACAGGCAATTATTCAGGAAATGTATCCCTATCAAACACACATACACACACGCACACATACACACATCCCTTCTAAATTCATTAGACTTTTAAAATCATTTTCCAAATTTACCTCATGAAGAGAAGCTACTGTATAATGATATCCTCATGAATAAATACGCAATATGCTCCAATGCAAGCCCACTTTACACTATAGTGAAGAGAAGCAGCCTTTAAAATGATAGCCTGAGTTCTAGTCTCTATTCTGCTACTTTGTGACCCACCATGTTTGTTTACAATCTTCATTATACACTGAGGGAATATTTCAGCAAAAATATCAAATGAATACCATGAGTTGAAATTGAAAAATATTGAAATATTGTATAAGGAAGTATATTTAACATATTTCAGAACTCAAATTCCTGCTAAAACCTTCAAAAACAGCCGGTTGCTTGGGAAGTTGCTTTATTGCTGCCATTATATATTTGAATATACGAAGTGTATCTGATTCATCTATTTTTAAAACATACTAAAAATGATTTGATGTTTAATTGTGTTGTGCCAATGAAGCTGTCCGTGAATTGAAGTAACATACAGCAATGATTTTTTAAAGGTATTCAACATGCCGATAAGATATATCAGGAAGAACACAGATTTGGACCTTTATTTACACCTAGGAAAAAATGTACAGTGCTCCTTAACAGGACTTTCGATTATCCTGGGATGATACGGCCATTTGCAGACAGCTTTGTCACATTGAAAGTGGATTGATTTCACCATGTGCTACAATATAGTTTTTCTCTACCCTGAAGCCTTTGGTATTTGTGTTCAGATCTCTGTGATGACATTTCAGGACAAGCATACCTCTCCTCTTTCTTTCACACGTATGGTGACTTGATCTGAAGAAAGTGATTCCCTGACACTCATGGCAAATGTCTTTTATGTGAGCTTCAACAGCATGTTCTTTTCCAAGTTCTTAGTATGTATTTTTGGAATAAACCAGTGAATAGTGAAGGAAGAAATCACTTTCTTTAAGCTATCTTAATTACTTAGTAGATTTAATATGTCCTATGGGTGGAACAGTATTTTAATCATATTTCAATAAATCACAAAGTGAGTATTTTGATGACAGTTTGAAGTTTGCATACTGACTGTCAGACACATTGTAGAAAAGGAGAGGGAGCCGGGGGTTGGCCTAAAATTATTTAACTAGGGAGAACTTGATGAAGGTACATAAGCAGTTAGCTTGGTAATGTAGTTAGGCTGGACAGTCAAAAAGTTGAACCCTGGATTCAAGTTCACTCTTCTTTCCAGGATCATTGTGCCATAGTAGTATGTATTTGGGTACAGATGAAGGTACACAGGGACCAAAGGACAATAAAGAGAACTATACCAATAGAGCACCATTGGAGGCACTGATTCCACATCTGGAGGAGGATTTATGCAGTCTTATCCCACCAAGCTGAGGTAGAAAGAATGTAGCTATCTAACCCAAATTCAGTCATATAGGTCTAAAGACTAAGTTTGGATGAAGCTGGCAAGCGGGAGGGTCCACTTGCCTTCACAATGGGATTACTTATCCAACTGTGAAAAACTAATGAAAACCAGGATGTGGTCTTTAATACAGTCCCTTGTGATAAAAACCCTTTCTAATTGCATATGACCTAGCAGTTTATAAGTTGTCTTCATACTGTGACCTGAGAGGTGGGCACAAGATTGATGTTAAACAATTATCTGTGGTATTGAACTCAATTGAATATTTTTATGAACCAAATAATGATTTTCCAACTTTTCCTTTGTGTTCTGATATCAGAAGCCTATTTGAATGAGAACCATGCATGGACCAAGACTGATAGGCAGGAAGATAAAAATCTCCTAAATGTCCTGTCTCACATAAACAACATGTATTGAGCTCCACTGTTTGCAAATATTGCGGTAGTCTTTGAGGATTCAAAGATGAAAACAGCCTGGTTCCTATACTCAATGAGCTTATGGACCAGTGAAGAAACAAATGATTATTTTAAAAGATAACCACCATTTAACAAAATAAACTAAAAATTACCTGAAAAAATACTGCTTATTAAATCAATAGAGCTCACAGAGTCATGGCCTGAAAGCTGTTTACCTTAGGATATTGTACTGTCATCAATGCAAAGTTCCATAAGAGTTGGCACTATTGCTTGTACTTCTGTCACATGTCCCTATAGCACCTATGCACAGGCTGAACACAGCTGACATTTGAAAAAACGTGGAAACTGTGTTGCCTTTCTAAGAAAACTCTTTGTTGAATATTATGTCATGTTAAATGGTATCTGAACTATCATGATTATGTAACATTGTGTTTAAGTATGCAGGCCGTGTAGACAAATTTCTTCATTAAATTTTTACTCTGATACTTCCTTGTGATATGATCTTAGGCAGGATACTTAACGGCCTTGTTAGCCTAGCTTACCTCATCTGTAAAATGGGATAATAGTAGTACTTACCTACCACAGAATTGTTGTGAAAATTGAATGAGTCAACACGTGGAAAGTGCAAGTTCAGGGCAATACTCAAGGTCACTAAGTCTCTGGTCCTTTACTTCCTCAATTCTTCAAATGAATATAATAATATTCATACAGCACATGGAAAGGTAACTACAGGAATATATAAATCAAGTTGCTGCCTATATAGTCTGACGGGGTTCCAGGACCCAGGGGAGGCTCAGCTCACTACCCGGTGGGCTGTGTTCTTCCATTCCCTTGGTCCCTCACTCATCCGAGAATGGGAGAGAGGACCCTGCCAGGAGCGGTGCACTCATAAGTAAATGTCAGACCCCAAAGAGTTTTGTAGAAAGTGATTTATTTAGGCAGAGAGAGAGAAAGGAGTCATGTGTCGTGAGAAGGGATCCAGATATGGAGTCTGCCCCGATGTGGGAGTAGGGGACTTTTAACCTGGGAGGAATTCCTACCTCATTCACTTGTTTCGATCCTATGAAAGGAGTTCCTTTAAACTTCCGCTGGAGTGATTGACCTTTGATATTTTTCCCCCCTGTGCGTGTGAAAGTTAAACAAAGACCTCTATGATCCGGGATGGAGAGGTGGATAGAGGTATGGTGCTGGGAATTTCTTGCCTTTGAAACTACGCCCCCTTGTGGATCCAGGAAGAGAATACATTCCCTCAATAGGATGCACTTTAAAATTACGTATTTTGAAAATGTTCTGAGTACGTATTAAAATTAATTAAAAATCACCCTAACAATATACACCTTTGTATGCTGATTTTGATATGATAACTTGTAGTCCTTAGTTATTTTCTCTGAAATATAGAAAATACTAATTTAAATTCTGATGCTACAGGCTGGGAAATCCTGTTTCTCTCATGGCAGTTGTATTGCTTTGGAGTTTGGTTTTCTGTCTACAGACCATGATATCTGATCGGAACCACAATCCTTTACAAACAAGCATGTTCTTAGTGTTGTTATAAAGCTTCATTAGCTCAAAACTTGAATAGAGTACTAGTTCACATATTATATATTTGTGTAAGCCCAATAACATTTGTCAAATTTATCCCTTAATGGAAATAAAAGCAAACAAAGAACCCACAACGTACAAGTATACCTCAATTTATTGTACTTCATTGTATTGGGATTTGGAGATATTTCAGCTTTTACAAATTGAAGATTTGTGGCAACCCCATATTGAGCAAGTTCATCTATGCATTTTTTTCTACAGCATGTGTTTATCTTACGTCTCTGTGTCACATTTTAGCAATTAATATTTCAAACTTTTAAATTATTATATTTGTCACAGTGTTCTGATATCAGTAATCAGTGATGCTACTCTTGTAATTATTTTGGCATGCCACAAACTGTGCCCATATAAGATGGCAAATATTGTGTGTGTTCTGACTGCTCCAATGACTGGTCATTCTTTCCTCTCTGTCCTACTATTCATGACTCCATATTCCCTTAGACAAAGCGATATTGAAATTAGGCCAATTAATACTCCTATAATGGTATTTCATTGTTCCACTGAAACAAAGAGTCACACATCTCTCACTTTAATTCAAAAGCTAGAAGTTATTAGGCATACCCAGGAAGGCAGGAAGGTATGTCAAAAGCCATGACAGGACAAAACCTAAGCTTCTTGCACCAAATAGTCAGCAAAGTTGGGAATGCAAAGAAAAAGTCATTGAAGGGAATTAAAAGTGCTACTCCAGTGAATACATGAATGATAAGATAGTGAAACAGCTTTATTGCTGATGTGAAGAAAGTTTGAGTGGTCTGGAGAGAAGATCAAACCAACCACAACATTCCCTTAAGGCAAAGCCAAATCCAAAGCAAGGCCCTAACTCTCTTCATTTCTATGAAGACTGAGAGAAGTGACGAAGCTGCAGAAGAAAAGTTTGAAAATAGCAGAGGTTGGTTTCATGAGGTTTAAAGAAAGAAGCCATCTCCATAACATAATAATGCATGGAGAAACAGCAAGTACTGATGTAGAAGGTGCAGCAAGTTATCCAGAAAATTTAGCCCAAATAATTGATGAAGATGGTTACATTTAACAATGGATTTTTAATGTCAATGAAACAGCCTTTCATAGAACAAGATGACAACTAAGACTTTCATAGCTAGAGAAGAGGTCAGGGCCTGGCTTTAAAGTCTCAAAGGATGGGCTGACTCTCTTGAAAGGGGCTAATCCTTTACTTACTCTTTTGTAAAGGGCTAATATCTGTAACTTTAATTTGAAGCTAGTGCTCATTTACCATTCTGAAAATCCTAAAAAGCTTAAGAATGATGTTAAATCTGCTCTTCTTGTGCTCTATAAATGGAACAGAAAGCCTGGATTACAGCACATCTGGTTATAGCACATCTGATTAGAGCATGGTGTACTCAATATTTTAAGCCCACTGTTAAGACCTACCGCTCAAAAACAGTGAATTCCTTTCAGTGTATTACTACTCATTGATAATGCACCTTATCACCCAAGAGCTCTGATGGAGATATACAAGGAGATTAATGTTGTTTTTGTGCCTGCTAACAAAACATTAATTCTGCAGCCCATGGATCAAGGAGTAATTTTTACTTTCAAGGTTCAATATTTAGGAAATAAATTCTTAAGGCTATAGCTGCCATAGATAGTGATTCCGCTGATAGATCTGGACAAAGTAAATTGGAAACTTTCTAGAAATAATGCACCATTCTAGATATCATTAAGAACATTTATAATTGGTGGGAGAATGCCCAAATGTGAATATTAATAGGAATTTGATAGACATTAATGACAACTTTCACGGATCACTTCTATGGGTTTAAGTCTTCAATGTAGGAAGTAATAGCAGATGTGATGGAAGTATCAAGAAAATTAGAATTAGAAGTGGAGCCTAAAGATTTGATTGAATTGCTGCAATCGCAAGGTAAAACTTGAATGGATAAGGAGTTTGCTTCTTCTAGATGAGGAAAAAAAAGTAGTTCCTTGAGATGAAATCTATCGTGGTGAAGATGCTGTAAAGACTTTTGAAATGACAAAATTTTTAGAATATTACATAAACATAGTTGATGACGCAGTGGCACAATCTGTGAGAACTGATGCTAATTTTGAAAGAAGTTCTACTGTGGGTAAAATGCTATCAACAGAGAAATCTTTCATGAAAGGAAGAGTCAATTGATGAGGCAAACTTCATTGTTGTGTTATTTTGAGGAATTGCACAGCCACCCCAACCTTCAGCAACCACCACTCTGCTAGGTGAGCAATCATCAACATCAAGGCAAGACCCTCTACCAGAAAAAAATGTTATTACTTGCTAGAGGCGCAGATGACAGTTTGCATTTTTTTATAACAGTAAAGTATTTTTAAATTAAGGTACACATATTTTTCATAGACATAATGCGAGTACACAACTAACAGATTACCGTATAGTGTAAAGATAACATTTACATGCAGCAGAAAACCAAAGCATTTGTGTGACTCCCTTTATTGTAAGGTTTGCTTTATTAATATGGTCTGCAACTGAACCTGCCATATTCTTGAGGTATTTCTGTACCTATCTGTACAGGATACATATACATAAGCATCACAATGTGATCCATAAAATAATGCAATTTCTTCTTTGAAATTATTAACTTTTTTTCCTTCAATTTATTGCCCTGTAATCTCTATTTCTGTCTCCTCATCTACAGGATACTAAGACCTTTTTCCCAAGGTTGGTAGCCCCAAGCATTATCTTAAACTTTCATTCTGGGACCTTAAATCCAGTTATTTGCTATCAGCCAGAACAATAACAACAACAAAAAGATAAAATCTTGGTGAGCTATGAATCAATTAAGGTACCTATAAATAACTCCAGTCTTTGATGCCTGATGACAAGTAGTTTAGTATTACAAAGTCCATTTGCCTCCATTTGTCCCTTTATCTTATAGCACCAGAGCTTTATAACATAATCCAGGAAGTCACAGATAATTTTGCTGCCAACAGTCAGAAAAGTAATTGCAGCTACATCACGTTCATTTATGAACTGGCAAACACTGCTGAAGCTTAACGAGTCAAGCACATTTAGAAATGGACACTTCGCAATAAACAACAACTAGATCTAAGCCTAAGAAAAGAATCCCACTGTGCTTCTCAAGTAGAAGGCAGTTCTATTGAAAGAGTTTTTTATGTGAATAAAATATATAATATGTATTTAGGAGATTGTGTATTTCATAATTTCAACTTCAGATAAAATCAAGTATAGGTGCTGCAATCATATTTAGATACAACTCCATAATTTGTGTTGTTTTGTGAGCTTTTCATTCACAAAATTTTTACATTCCTTATATGGCAATATATTATTCCACTTATGTGAAGATAAAATGTAATTTTTCTAATGTGTGTTCCACAATGTGGCCCAACATACTCACACACAGAAGAGAGAAAAACACAAATCTCGTTTAAACAAATGTTAACTTTTAGCTGGAAAGACAAAACTAAAATTCAACAAGAATAATTTCTGAGCTCTTGGCAAAGGAGGACAAATACCCCATTTCAAGTTCATCTCTGAATTTGTGTATATGGATGTGTGATAAGCATTAAATTTCAGCTATGTAAAAAATTGCTTGAAATAGTTTAGCTTTGTAAGGGGGAGAAAGTGAGAAGCAGACTGCATTTTTGCATTCTGTTTGCTTCCAGGACATTTTAATGTTATCTTTAGGATAAATAACATTTATAATACTTGACAGGTAGTGTATAAGGCTCTTAGAAAATCTGAACACCATCAGATTTCACTGAAACTTAAATAATCCACTACTTCAGATATATAGACATCATATATATATTATAGATATCTATATATCTATATATCTATATGATGTATATATGATATATATCATCTATATGATATATATCTTATATACATCATATAGATATATAGATATATAGATATCTATAATATATATATGATGTCTATATATGATATATATCATCTATATGATATATATCTTATATACCTATATATGATATATATATCATATAGTTATCTATATATCTATATGATATATATATCATATATAGTTATCTATATGATATAGATATAGATCATATAGATAACTATATGATATATATGTAAAATTCTCAGTTTTCACTATTACCATCCTTCACTTTAGTTATCAGAATGATTTGCACATTTAAGAAAATGCCTTCCTGGTAACTCTAATACAAACTCTCATGCAGATAATAATATATTTTGACTCTTTAAAATGTCCTCCTCTATAAGAGATGAATTACCATTTCAAAGAAATAAATGTTATATTTCCATTACTATGGTTCTTCTAAAATGAAAAGAAAGCATTCTTTTTGGAAACATCTCAAATTTGAATAGTAGTGCAACAATTACAACCTTCTCAGCCAAGTTCTGTCTAGAATAAAGTCTCCTAGACAACTGAGTTGCTTCTAATAATGTAGAAGTCATAAGAGCAGGGACTAATTATTGATACACTGATTCATTTTCCTGGAGTAAAAGTCAACTGTAAATGGTTAAAATAATGATTATGATTTCTTAATGTGGGGAAAAAATATAGATCAATCACTAAATCTGTTACTTACTTCTAAAACATCTGATTTGGAGCATGATCAAAATTATTTACTTAATCTAGACTTATTATTTTTAAAATAATGAAAGGGTATCCAAGTAGTTTACTTCAATTTTAACTTCTGGGTTTTTTCCTGAATTTCTCTTTTTTATACAAGGATCATTTTTCATCTCTATGTTTCCAGTTTGAGAAGGTCAAATTGCTCAAAGTTTTCCTTTCCAGATATTCTACTCATATTTGGAAGTTTTCAAGGATCATAACACAGACCTTAAATATTTTTCTTAGTTTGTTTGGTTTGAAGAGAGAGATCAAAACTCACCAATGTGAAAATGCCAAATACCAGGTGTTTTTAAAATTTATTTAAAATAATGGGTATAAAAATAATTTAATTATCTCAAGACCAAGTTTGTTTGTCACTGACATTTAATCCGTAACACTGTGTTATCATAAATGTCCTCAATATGTGAGTGCATACTGATATTGAAGAAGATTGTGAAAGGCACTCTACTTCATCATACCTCTAGGGTTTCCTTAACATATTTTCTGAAAAGCAGGCATATAAAATTAAACTGCTTCAATTAGGAATGAATGGATCAAAAGTGGCCCTATCTAAAGTTAGTTGCAAGTAATAGGAATATGAACTCTTTGAAATATTAAGTTAATTTCAACACTGAGTCTGTATACACAAATTCTACCCATATTTGGAAGTTTTCAAGGATCCTAAGATTGATCCTAAATATTTTTTTAGTCTGTTTTGTTTGAAGAAAGAGATCAAACTCTACTAATAAGCCTATTTAATGCCTGGTGCATATTTCTTTCTTTGCTCCATTCCTAAAACCTGATTTCAACAAACAAATAAAAAGCAATAACATAAAGAGTGGCTTATATAAGAATGTTTGCATGCCCAGGATTTGGAAGAATAAACTCTGGGTTAAAAGCATAATTCTGGCTCTGGCATTCATAGACTATGAGATTGTGTATGATCAATTGCATTTTGAGTCTTTTCCAACTGTATTAAGTGGGATGAAAAATAATTACTTTGTAAGGATGCTTTTAATATGGAAATAATTAAAACTATAAAATCGGAGGCATATAGTACATTACGATTTTCATGCTACTTCTATATTTGTTAATTTTTGCCTCTGCCAAAACAAAAAAAGATCTTGAGATCTAGAATTATAACCATTTACTGATGGAGACTCTGAGTCTCAGAAAGTTTAAGTGATTTATAAATACAATTCATCAATGCTGTTGGAATTTGAACCAAAAATCTGGCCCTGAATTATGTTTTCTTCACTATACTGTGACACCCATCAGTCACTTTATTTAATGAAATGTCAATGCCATCTCAAGTATTCCTGAACCTATTACCTGGTATTATTATTTTAATAAAACATTGCAATTAGTGCTAGTCAAATGTCACAGTTCAGTTTACTTCAGTCATACCTGTAATGATATGACTATATACTTAAAAGACTAGCTTGAGGCTTTGGTACTGCCTTTCTCCAAACTTCAATCCAGCATCTATATCTTCCAACTCTATCAAGAGCAATCCAGTTTTTTATTGTGGTCCTTTCCAAAAATTGAACAGTTATTTGCAACATTTACCCTAAGTTTCATTCACTGCAACAGAATCCTATTCATCTTCGGCTTGTGCTCAAGCAAGACAGCAATCAATTTACCTGCAGAATTTTAGCCAAACGGCAGGATTCCCTTCTTTTTAAAGGCAAAGTAATATTTCATTGCATGCTTATACCATGTTTTCTTTATTCATTCGTCTGTCAATGGGCCACATGGGTGGACTTGAAAGACGTTTGCTAAGTGAAATAAGTCACTCACAAAAGGACAAATACTGCATGATTCCCCTTATAGGAGGCATCTAGAATAGGTGAAGGGATAGTACTAGACAATAAAATAGTGGATACCAGGGCATGGGAGGATGGGGATGTGGGGAGTTGTTGAATGGGTGTAAAGTTAGAGTTGTACAAGATGAGTAAATTCCAGAGATCTGCTGTACAACATACTGCCTGTAGTTAATAGAAGGTATTGTTTACTTAAAAATTTAAGAGGATGGACATCATGTTAAGTATTCTTTTCATACACACACACACACACACACACACACACACTTTTAGCTAAAGAATAGAAATGTAAAAAGGACAGAGGTTTGAAGAAGGGAAACCACTGGAGGTGTGCTCATTAATGTAGAAGAGGATTCAAGAGATGATGTATTCCTTCAGGTTTTTTTGTCACAAACTTAATTTGGAAATGTCGATTCACTATTAGAATCATGACTCTGCTTAAGAAATATTATTTAACAATCTTATTATACTTGGACTTAGGGAATTAGGACACAACCATCAATAGATTCCTGACCACATTAATATCAAAAGTAATCAGTAATAACAGGTGTTCACATTGCCATTAAGGTTGTGGTATCTAGAAGTCCACATTCCTCAAAAATTTGTGTAGCGGACAGATCTCATTTTAAGTGTTTATATATACACACACATGAGAGAGAGAAGAGAAAAGGAGAGAAAGAAAGAGACAGACATGTTTAGCTAAAGCAGATAAATTATGATTCAAAGGCTTCTCTTCTGCAAGCTAATTTTAATTAAAGAAGATAAATTAAGATGCAATGGCTTCTCTTACCAGAACTGAAGCTTCTAAGCTTAACAGAAGTTTGTGGAAGGGAAACCATTGCATCTCTCTGACCGTTATTCTGTAATTACATGTCCCTCACCATGGCTAAGAAAGGTTCTCTGTTTTTAAAAATCCATATTATTAGATTGATCCACTTGGATAATCCAGGAAAATCTCTCCATCTCAAATTCCTTAACCTTAATATCATCTGCAAAGTCCTTTCTGCCATGTGAGGCAACATATTCACATGTTCTGGGGATTGGGATATGAACATCTTTGGGAGGTTTTATTCTATCTACCATAATGGTAAAGCTGAAATTGTAACTTAGGTCATTTGATGTTGGTCAGAGTGCTTAGGTCATAGGAAACATTCAATAAACATAAGGTAAATGGATGTAATAAATGAATTTTTTTAAAAAGCCTTAGAAATCCAAGTGGCAAGATAGGTTTAGTGTGGCTGTGACATAGTATTTGGCTCCAATGCTTATAGATTTTACTTAACTCATTGTAATTATTTTTCAGCTTTTTAAAAATGCTCACGTTATTTTTCTTTTCTATGATCAAACAATAATATGCAATGTCTGACTAGAGAGTAGGCAGTTAGAAATTTAAGCCCCAATGTAGTGTGGATTTTACCTGAATGAAAAACTATTTTATTGTCATAGAAGAATTTATCTTTTTTAAAGGAAGATGAAGACGGGCAAAAATAACAGTAATAACTTAAAAAATCCGATTAATCAAATTAAGGGGAATTTAAAGAAGGCTTTACAGTTTTAGAGAAAATTTTTAAGTTTTCTTAAGTTTTTGTTTATTAATCTTCACCAACATACTGATTAAAATATTCTAAAAAGTTCCTGAGAATTGTTCCATGCAAGAGGTGCTAATTATATTGCCTGTTTACTTTTTGACAACTATATTGAAGTGTGACATATAATAAACTGAACATACTTAAAGTATTCAATCTAATAAATTTTAATATAGGCATACATCTGTGAAACCATCACCACAATCAAGATAGTGAACATATTCATTATAACCAATTCTTTGTCATGCCTCTTTGTAATTTCTCCTTCCTCACCCCTTCCAAATCCTCTAAAATCCAGACAACCACTGAGCTGCTTTCAGGAACTACAGCTTACTTAGCATTTTCTAAAATTTTATATAAATGGAGTCATACAACATACACAATTGTCTGGCCTCTTTCAATCAACGTAATTATTCTGAGTTTCATCTATATTGTTGCTTCTATAAATAGTATCACTTTTAACAGACTGAAAACAGAAAAGCAAGAGGACCTGTCCAATGGACCCTGGACAAAGGAGATGGATTTGGAAGGTTGCCTGGTAGTATCCAAGAAATGAAAGATGCATAAAGAAAATTTTTCAGAGGGAAGTGGAATGATTTGCATCTGTACCAAGACTTAACTGTGAGTATATTAACCTGATGGAATTTTTGGTAAAATGTCCAAAATGCTAGATAATGGTGAAGTGTGAGAGACAACACAATGAACCACTGAATGGCATCACCATAAGGAATGACTTGGAGGAAACACCCTCTCCCTGACATTTTTACCTCCAGAATTGAATCTGGGGAAGTGAGAAGAGGTGTCAGATCAGGCAGGGAAAGATCTTTAAGTGGTGATAAATAAAAACCTCCTTTTTTTTTTTTTTTTTTTTTTTTTTTGCTCTGTCGCCAGGCTGGTATGCGGTGGTGCAATCTCAGCTCACTGCAACCTCCACTTCCTGAGTTCAAGCAATTCTCTTGCCTCAGCCTCTCAACTAGATGGGACTACAGCACATACCACAACGTCTGGCTAATTTTTTGTATTTTAGTAGAGACGGGTTTTCACCATGTTAGCCAGGATGGTCTTGATCTCCTGACCTCGAGATTCACCTGCCTCAGCCTCCCAAAGTGCTGGGATTACAGGCATGAGCCACCGTGCACGGCCCAAAACCTTCTTTCTTTAACCAGGAAATCTTGGCTTCCCATCCCTTTTCCACAATGTTGTCAAAAGTGATGCTTTCCATTATCTACGCCACCTCAGGGATATCACTGGACGAGCGAGAACCACACTGACCAAAAGAGCCGAAGGATGTAGCTCCTCATTGACCTAAGAAGAATATATAGAGGGAGACCAACTGTCTGAGGGTAGACTACTGTTGGCATCGACAAGGCTAAAGTGGTCAGGAAACCACAAGAGCCTAGGACATATTTGGAACAACAAATGACAAGCATCAAAGGGAGAAAGTGAACACCTTTGAACCCAGGTCCAGAGGCAGTGGCAATATGTATTATATACATAAAATGCAGGTATGTATAATATATATACATATATATTAGGCTGGTTAAATATGTTCCACTGTTTACTGCTTCTCTGTTCAGTGTCTTTACTCTTTTTTTCTCTTTTGTTTAGTTTTGAGCAGTTTCTGTTACTATGACTTTAGGTACACTAATCTTTTCTTCTGCAATATCTAATTTGCTATTAATGCAATTTATTTTTATCTCACATAGTGCAATTTTTAATCTAAGTTTAATTACAGGATATTTTTAATCATGCACATCTCTACTTAAATTTCAGACATATGAGATATGGTTATAATAAGTATCTTAGTGTTATTTTTTATTTTATTTTTTTATTGCATTTTAGGTTTTGGGGTACATGTGAAGAACATGCAAGAGTGTTGCATAGGTGCACACATGGCAGTGTGATTTGCTGCCTTCCTCCCCTTCACCTATATCTGGCATTTCTCCCCATGCTATCTCTCCCCAACTCCCCACCCTCCGCTGTCCCTCCCCTATTTTCCCTCAACAGACCCCAGTGTGTGATGCTCCCCTCCCTGTGTCCATGTGTTCTCATTGTTCAACACCCACCTATGAGTGAGAACATGTGGTGTTTCATTTTCTGGTCTTGTGTCAGTTTGCTGAGAATGATGGTTTCCAGATTAATCCATGTCCCTACAAAGGACACGAACTCATCGTTTTTGATGGCTGCATAATATTCCATGGTGGATATGTGCCACATTTTCCCTGTCCAGTCTATCATCGATGGGCATTTGGGTTAGTTCCAGGTCTTTGCTATTGTAAACGGTGCTGCAATGAACATTCGTGTGCATGTGTCCTTATAGTAGAACGATTTATAATCCTTTGGGTATATACCCGGTTACAGGATTGCTGGGTCAAATGGTATTTCTAGTTCTAGAGCCTTGAGGAATCGCCACACTGTCTTCCACAATGGTTGAACTAATGTACACTCCCACCAACAGTGTAAAAGTGTTCCTATTTCTCCACATCCTCTCCAGCATCTGTTGTCTCCAGATTTTTGTAAACAGAAATATCAAGTCTCAACAAGATGATGTTAAATTTCATCTACAATATTATGAATTATAAAGAATATTGTGTGTCAGGCACTCCACGTGCTTGATTTCATTGAATACTCACTCTTTCACATAGAGTAAATATTGTTATTTCACTCTTCAGATAAACTGAAATTCAGTGAGGTCAAGTAACTTCAGTCAATTTCACAAAGCTAGTAAGGAGAAGCAGTTGACTTAACACTTAATTCAGACCTCTCTAACTCCAAAGGCTTTAACTTAACAATATTGCTATCCTTTAATAAACGTCAACCTACACATAATTTTTGTGTTATCATTAGTGACAAAGAGGATCGTGATCATATTTAACACATTTAGAAGTAGTATGATTAGCTTTTCTTAGTTCAGATTTTAAACGCATTTATTAAACCAAAATACTTAATCATACCAGAAATATTATATGTTTGGGCCTTAGATAAATCAATCTAAATGTCATCTTGTCAAATCCAAATGCCAACATTGTGTGTGAGTCTTCCAACAGCACAACTTTTGAAAAATTATTTTTCTTTAATTGCAGAAGATACAAGGTCTGTGGGAGTAACAGAATGCTCAATGTTGAGTGGTGCCAAATGCAGGTAAAAGAGCTTGGGCGAACACGTATTATTTGAAAGCTGTACCTAGGGCTTAGCAAGAGGAATGTGTCATTTAATTCCCAACAAATGATCCAGAGTCACCATAAAATTTTACTACTCCTAATAAAATTGTTTGAACTGAGCTGAAAACTACCACTAAATAAACTTAATCCAAACTTTAAGCAATGTGGATGGAATGGCAAATGAGGCCAAGGATTTGGAGAAGTAGGTTGGCCAAGGGCTCAGTAGAGACTGAAGAGTTAGCATTTGTAAAAGCAAGATCTACAAGGCAAGTCTGAAGTGTTTGGACTCAATCTCCTGTTAGAAATATCCTTTGTGTCTGAAGAGCCCACTAACCATCTGAGAGAAAATAAACCCCTCAAGTGCATGTAGTTTTATCATTTTGTGCCTGAAGATAAAAGGAACAGAGAGATGAGAGTCTTTCACCCTCCACGTTATCTTTAACACTAATGCTAGCATGATCTTTTCTAAAACATGAGTTTGATCATGTAGTTTTCCTGCCTAAAAATGCTTACTCTTTCTTTAATATAGAATACAAGGGTTTCTACACTCTGTAACCTGCCCTTGGCTCATCTCTTAACACAAACCCATGGCTCAAAAATACTAAATTTCCTGATAATGGCAAAAAAAAAGGCCATTTTTAAAATGGAAAAAACCATGATTACTTATGCACCAACCTAATATTTTCTAAATATGCTATGCTATTAGGTGCCAGCATGCTTTACTTATTGGCTCTATGTCTCATTGGAATGCCTTGTCCCCGTTTACCTTCCTAGGAAAGTTGTCCTTATCCTTGAAATGACTGCTCAATATCCCCTATTTGCTGGAAATGTTTTTGACTTGCTCAAGTGAATGTCATCACTTCCTCCTTATTCTACCACTGCACCTTCCCCTTACCTCAACTATTTATCACATTGTATTACATGTAAAAATATGAGTGCCCATCTCATCTATTTTACTGTGAACACCTGAGAGCAAAGACTACATCCCCCACCATGTTGGATCACATTGATGCTATATAAGTAAGTGGGTATTCTTGAAATTTTATTTTACATTCCGTTCAGGGGTACATGTGCAGATCTTGCAGGATTGTTACATAGGTATACACATACCATGGTGGTTTGCTGCCTCCATCTCCCCATCACCTATATTACGTATTTCTCCTAGTGTTATCCCCCCACAAACTCCCCACCCCCTAGTATCCCTCCCCTAGCCCCTCACCTCCCAACAGACCCCAGTATGTGATGTTCCCTTCCCTGTGTCCGTGTGTTCTCATTATTCAACACCCACTTGTAAGTGAGAATATGTGATGTTTGGTTTTCTGTTCTTATGTCAGTTTGCTGAGAATGATGGTTTCCAGATTCATCCAAGTCCCTGCAAAGGACATGAACTCATCCTTTTTTATGACTGCATAGTATTCCGTGCTGTGTATGTACCACATTTTCTTTATCCAGTCTATCATTGATGGACATTTTGGCTGGTTCCAAGTCTTTGCTATTGTAAATGGTGCCGCAATGGACATACACGTGCATGCGTCTTTATAACAGAAGGATTTATAGTCCTTTGGGTATATACCCGGTTACAGGATTGCTGGGTCAAATGGTATTTCTAGTTCTAGAGCCTTGAGGAATCGCCACACTGTCTTCCACAATGGCTGAACTAATTTAGACTCCCACCAACAGTGTAAAAGTGTTCCTATTTCTCCACATCCTCTCCAGCATCTGTTGTCTCCAGAATTTTTAATGATTGCCATTCTAACTGGTATGAGTAGACATCTCAATGTGGTTTTGATTTGCATTTCTCTAATGACCTGTGATGATGAGCATTTCTTCATGTGTTTCTTGGCCACATAAAAGTCTTCTTTTGAAAAGTGTCTGCTCATATCCTTCACCTACTTTTGGATGGGGTTGTTTTTTCTGGTATATTTGTTTAATTACTTTTTAGATTGTGGATATTACCCTTTGTCAGATGGGTAGATTGTAAAAATTTTTTCCCATTCTGTTGGTTGCTGGTTCACTCTATTGATACTTTCTTTTGCTGTGTAGAAATTCTTAAGTTTAATTAGATTCCATTTGTCTATTTTGGCTTTTGTTGCCATTGCTTTTGGTGTTTTAGTCATGAAGTTCTTGCCTATGCTTATGTCCTGGATGGTTTTGGCTAGGTTTTCTTCTAGGGTTTTTATGGTGTTAGGTCTTATGTTTAAATCTTTAATCCACCTGGAGTTAATTTTTGTATAAGGTGTAAGAAAGGGTTCCAGTTTCAGCTTTCTGCACATGGCTAGCCAGTTTTCCCAACACCATTTATTAAACAGGGAATCCTTTCCCCATTGCTTGTTTTAGTCAGGTTTGTCAAAGATCAGATGGTTGTAGGTGTGTGGCGTGACTTCTGAGGCCTCTGTTCTGTTCCATTGATCTGTATCTCTGTTTTGGTACCAGTACCATGCTGTTTTGATTATTGTAGCCTTATAGTATAGTTTGAAGTCAGGTATTGTGATGCCTCCAGCTTTGTTCTTTTTGCTTAGGATTGTCTTGGCTATGTGGGCTCTTTTTTGGTTCCATATAAAGTTTAAGGAGTGTTTTTCCAGTTCTGTGAAGAAGTTCACAAGTAGCTTGATGGGAATAGCATTGAATCTATAAATTACCTTGGGCAGTATGGCCATTTTCACATATTGATTCTTCCTAAGCATGAGCATGGAATGCTTTCACATCTGTTTGTGTTTTCTCTTATTTCCTTGAGCAGTTGTTTGTAGTTCTCCTTGAAGAGGATATTTTGAAGGATTTTCTCTGTCTCTATCTCCTTCAGTTCTGCTCTGATCTTAGTTATTTCTTGTCTTCTGCTAGCTTTTGAATTTGTTTGATCTTGCTCCTCTAGCTCTTTTCATTGTGATGATACGGTGTTGATTTTAGATCTTTCCTCACTTCTCATGTGGGCATTTATTGCTATAAATTTCCCTCTAGATAGTGCTTTAAATTTGTCCCAGAGATACTGGTACATTGTGTCTGCATTCTCATTGGTTTCAAAAAACACCTTCATTTCTGCCTTCATTTCATTATTTATCCAGTAGTCATTCAGGAGCAGGTTGTTCAGTTTCCATATAGTTGTGCAGTTTTGAGTGAGTTTCTTAATCCTGAGTTCTAATTTGATTGCATTGTGGTCTGAGAGACTAGTTGTTATGATTTCAGTTCTTTTGCATTTGCTGAGGAGTGATTTACTTCCAATTATGTGGTCAATTTTAGAGTAAGTGCAATGTCGTGCTGAGAAGAATGTATATTCTGTGTATTTGGGGTAGAGAATTCTGTAGATGTGTATTAGGTCCACTTGGTCCAGATCTGAGTTCAAGTCCTGGATATCATTGTTAATTTTCTGTCTCGTTGATCTGTCTACTATTGACAGTGGAGTGTTGAAATCTCCCACTATTATTGTGTGGGAGTCTAAGTCTCTTTGTAGGTCATTAAGAACTTGCCTTATGTATCTGGGTGCTCCTGTATTGGGTGCATATATATTTAGGATCGTTAGCTCTTCTTGTTGCATTGATCCTTTTACCATTATGTAATGCCCTTCTTTGTCTCCTTTGATCTTTGTTGGTTTAAAGTCCCTTTTATCACAGATGATGATTGCAAGCCCTGTTTTGTTTTTTTTCTCTCCATTTGCTTAATAAATCTTTCTTCATCCCTTTATTTTGAGTCTATGTGTATCTTCGAACATGAGATGGGTTTCCTGAATACATCACACTGATGGGTCTTGACTTTTTATCCAATTTGTCAGTCTGTGTCTTTTGATTGGGGCACTTACTACATTTACATTTAAGGTTAATATTGTTATATGTGAATTTGATCCTGCCATTTTGATACTAGCTGTTTCTTTCGTGCGTTAGTTGACGCAGTTTCTTCATTGTGTCAATGGTCTTTACCATTTGGTATGTTTTTGCAGTGGCTGGTACTGGTTGTTCCTTTCCATGTTTAGTGCTTCTTTCAGGAGCTCTTGAAAGGCAGGCCTGGTGGTGACAAAATCTCTCAGCAATTGCTTGTCCGTTAAGGATTTTATTTCTCCTTCACTTATGAAGCTTAGTCTCACTGGATATGAAATTCTGGGTTGAAAGTTCTTTTCTTTAAGGATGTTGAATATTGGCCCCCACTCTCTTCTGGCTTGTAGGGTTTCTGCCAAGAGATCTGCTGTGAGTCTGATGGGCTTCCTGACCTTTCTCTCTGGCTGCCCTTAGCATTTTTTCCTTCATTTCAACCCTGGTGAATCTGATGATTATGTGCTGTGGGGTTGCTCTTCTTGAGGAATATCTTTGTGGTGTTCTCTGCATTTCCTGGATTTGAATGTTGGCCTACCTTGCTAGGCCTATCTTGGATGATATCCTGAAGCGTATTTTCCAGCTTGGATTTATTCTCCTCGTCACATTCAGGTACACCGATCAATCATAGACTAGGTCTTTTCACATAATTCCATATTTCTTGAAGGCTTTGTTCATTTCTTTTCACTCTTTTTTCTCTCGTCTTGCCTTCTCATTTTATTTCATTGAGTTGATCTTCAATCTCTAATATCCTTTCTTCTGCTTGACTGATTCCACTATTGAAACTTGTGTATGTTTCGTGAAGTTCTCGTGCTATGTTTTTCAGCTCCATCAAGTCATTTATGTTCTTCTCTAAGCTGGTTATTCTAGTTAACATTTCATCTAACCTTTTTTTGATGGTTCTTAGTTTCTTTGCATTGGGTTAGAACATGTTCCTTTAGCTCAGAGAAGTTTGTTATTACCACCTTCTGAAACTTACTTCTGTCAATTTGTCAAACTCATTCTCCATCCAGTTGTGTTCCCTTGCTGGTGAGGAGTTGTGTTTCCTTGGAGGAGGAGAGGTGTTATGTTTTTCAGTGATTTCATCCTTTTTGTACTGGTGGTTTCTTCCTATCTTTATGGATTTATCTATCTTTGGTCTTTGAAGAAAATTTTTTAAAATGATACTAAAATTATAATATGTCTGAAAACAGAAACAAAGAGTTAACCCATCAGGGACAAAAAAAGGACAGATGTTATGTAGAACATCCAGAAGACATATTGATCCTATTAGGTTGATGAGCAGACTGCCAAAATTATTTTTTTTAATAAATTTTGATTTTTCTTTGTTTTGTTTTTCTTTGTTGGCAATCAACTGTTTAATCTATATTGGCAGTATAGAGTAAGAAATTATGGAAAGCATTTAACTAAATAATAGCAAATATGGCATCACTCTTAAATAAAGCTCAGATATGTTTGCATTCTAATGTAATATGCTCAATTAGAACATTTGGATTTGATATGCCATTTGCTAAATAATCTATGAAGTTGAGATCACTGTTGCCTTGGTTTCCAAAGGAGATAATAAAATGTCATTGTGAGCTTTGGGCAGTGTGTCCTCACTAACATTCAATACTAAAAACAAAACATTTCTGACTATGTGTTGTGATTCTAGGACAATTATAAAGCCAAGAAATAGAAACATTCACACAAAGGATAAATGTTTGAGGGATGGATACCCCATTCTCCATGATATGATTATTATGCATTACACATTTGTTTCAAAACATTTCACGGACCCCATTATATATACTCCTAATATGCATCCACAAAAATTAAAAATTAAAAAAGATAGAAACACACTGGTTTAAAAAGGCCCTTAGGGCCAGATGTGGTGGCTCACATCTGTAATCTCAGCACTTTGGGAGGATGAGGCGGGTGGATCACCTGAGGTCAGGAGTGCGAAACCCCATCTCTACTAAAAATACATAAAATTAGCTGGGTGTGGTGGTGCATACCTATAATCCCAGCCACTTGGGAGGCTGAGGCATGAAAATTGTTTGAACCCAGGAGGCATAGGTTGCAGTGAGCCAAGATCATGCCACTGCACTCCAGCCTGGGTGACAGAGTGAGACTCTGTCTCAAAAAAAAAACGAAAAGCCCTTAAAAAGCAAATAGTTATAGGCTAAACATTTCACCTAATAGATGTCAATTTACAGTGAATTGATGGGAAAGTATAAACAGGAGTTCAGGTTTCATGATTCCTAGACAAAGATACTTTTTATCATTCAAGAGATGATATCCTCAATGTACCAATGTATGCAAGAATAAAATTTACATAACACAAGTTCTATGCTCAAATGCATACAAGTCCCTTGTAGTTAACATAAATGAATAAATTGAGAAAGATGCAAAACAATAAGGACTAATTGGCATGGAAGTAAACTGGAGAGTAAATTCCCATGCAAAATGGATAGCCATCAATTGATGGTTTCTATATGGGAATATAGACCTAGTGTTTCTTGATCTTATGATTATCCATGAAGAGTCCCATTACCAAATACCTATGTTATATCTCTTGATATCAACTAATGAAACATTTTCATTCATTTTAAATATTGAGGAGGCCATTTTGTTTTTGCTAATGATAACCTGTATTTCCACTGGGCCTGTGTATAAATATGACATAGCTGGAAAATTATTTAAAAGGAATAAGGTTAACAAAAAAAAATTAATCCTTTTGAAGCTCCAAAAGCTCAACAGTTACCAATATGACTGTTGTAATTATTACGATATAAAATATCTCTCCTTTTAAAATAGTTCACTTCAGTTTCTCTTAGTGAACTCTAGCACATTCAAAATAGGATCATATTTCATGAACGGGTTGATATACACACAGCTTTTCTGTAGCACATTGTATTAGTCTGTTCTCATGCTCCTAATAAGGACATACCCAAGACTGGGTAATTTATAAAGAAAAAGAAGCTTAATTAACTCACAGTTCCACATGGCTGGAGAGGCCTCGCAATCATGGCAGAAGGCAAAGGGAGAGCAAAGGCACATCTTACATGGTGGCAGGCAAGAGAACATGTGCAGGGGAACTCTCCTTTATAAAACCATCAGATCTTGTGAGACTTATTCACTATTATGAGAACAGCATGGAAAAACCTGTCCCCATGATTCGATTACCTCCCACCAGTTTCTTCCTATGACATGTGGTGATTATTACAATACAAGTTGAGATGTGGATGGGGCCACAGAGCCAAACCATATCACATATCTACCAATAAAGTAGAAATACCTGTATTTTCAATAAAAATTTAGATTTGGCATTAGAATTGTAGAGCAAATCCTAATCTTGTTTTCCTTCACTTCCTATCAAGAGTAAAATATCTATATTTCATATTTTATGTTACATTATAAAACATTTCATATCTTTGAAATGTATATTGTCCTAATACACATTTCTTCAAATGTTATCTGGAAGTACAAAATGCATTGGACCCTTGGGAGTTTTTAAGACCCTTTCAGGAGTCCATGAGGTCAAAACAATTTTTCTAATTGTATACAGACATTGTTTCACTTTTTCACTGTGTTCACATTTCCAATGATGATGCAAAAGCAATAGTGGGGAAAACTGTTGGACACTTAACACGAACCAAGAGAGTAGCGTTCATCTGTATTATCTTTGCATTATTTACCACCACACTCACAGAAAATACATTGCCAGTTTCACTTATGTTCTTTAAGAAACACTAAGGCTGGGTGCAGTGGCTCACGCCTGTAATCCTAGCACTTTGGGAGGCCAAGGTGGGTGGATCACCTGACGTCAGGAGTTCAAGACCAGCCTGGCCATCATGGAGAAACCCCATCTTGAAAAAATAAAAATTAAAAATTAAAAACAAATAAAATAATAAAAAATAAAAAAAAGAAACACTAGAAGGTGTTATTTTTATTAATTCTCAACCATTGAGTACAAACCTTTTTAACATTGTGTATAATAAAATGGAAAGTATTCAAAGAATACTTCTGCAAACAAACAAACAAAAAGAACACTTCTGCAAAATAGTGAATTAAAATGGTTGTCTCCAGGAAAAATATTTTGTGCAATTTTTTTAAGCTGCAAGCTAACAATAACCTCATAGTTTTTATAGCTAATACTTTTGTCTACCAAGAATTCCTTCTATTTTCTATAGGTAACATCATACTAGTGCCTTTTCTGTGTGTATATGAGGAAGCATCTTTTCAGAAGTATACATTTGACTCAGTCCTAACAACAGAAGTGCCTCATTTCCCTATCTACAGTGATTGATTCAGGGAGGAGCATATAACACAATTTGAACTAGGGAATTTTTTTTGGTGAACTCAGATCAAGGGTCACAAGGACTTCATAAGCCTAGAAGCATGTTTACCAAAAGGTGGAGAGAATGTACCTGAGAACAAAGCCAACACTGTAAAAACCAGAGACGTTGCCAAACCTCACATCAAAATAATTGTGATACTTTTTCCAAGGTGGTAGATTAAAGGATTTTAGCATACTTCCACTACTTGGATATAAAAACACAGTATATAAAGATGAACTCTGTGAGCTTTAATTCAAGAAGGAAAATAGGAATTTATTAGTATCATGAAGGATAGATACCCCCAGAACCTGGGGAGGAGAATGCTGGCAAACAGCCCCTGTGATAGCATCTAGCTGATAAAAGTGAGTGAAGGTCTAGTACATGAGAAGGGCAGAGGACCTCACTTGTGACTCACTTTTCCAGTGGAGATCCAAGCAACCCAGGCTAAAGAAGAGCACTTTGTTTTTCCCAGTCCGTGGAGTTAACTTCGAGAGAGGCTTGGAGATGCTATGAGGGTAAGACACCAGGAAAAGCTGCAAACATTCTCCAGGCCCAGAACTAAGAACAGAACACTGTTTTAATCTGCACACATACAAAGTCAGCCATTGTTAGGTGACCCAGCAGTGTGGCCATGCAGGCATTTTAGTTTCAGGCCAGAAACTGAAGTGTTGGCTCTGGAGCAGGGTAGGAGCCTCTACAGCCAGAACTGTAGAAAGTGCCTTAGCATTAGGTGCTATAATTGTGCTCTTGCCTGTCACAAGCCTGAGGCAGGAGAAGAGCTGTTACAGCTACAGTTTCTCCAAGGTGGTGAGACTTGCATCCAGGACAAGCTTAATGACCTGAAACTGATCTGCATGTGCCATTGCTGGGTACCCCAGCCTGCTCCCCTGAGAATGTGATGCAGAACGGTCCTCTCTGCTCCATTCCCAGGCAGATCTCTAAGCATTCAGAGCACCCATTCACCTGGTTCAGCAGCCTAAGCTATCCTATCCTTCCTGAGCATAGAGTGTGGTACAACAGGGATCTCTCTGCTCCATGCCCAGGCAGATCTACAGGCATTCAGAGCACTTTTCACCTGGATAAACAGACTGACCTGCCCCACCCATTCTGTGCAGAGATCCTGAAATGGAAAAGTTCTCTCTGTTTCACGCCTAGGCAGATCTCCTGTCATTTGGAGTACCCACTCTTACAGTTCAGAAACCTGAGCTGCTCCATCCAATCTGGACATATATTGTGTGCAGCAAAGCCCTCTTTGCTCCATGCATAGGCAGAACTCCAGACATTCAGAGCTTGAGCTGGCCTGCATCAGCAGCCTGAGCTGCCCCACACTTCTTTTGCGGAGATCTGAGTGCAGAGGTGCCCTCTCCACTCCACATCCAGGCAGATCTCCAGACATCAGAGAACCTGCTAATAAAGACATACCTGAGACTGGGTAATTTATAAAGAAAAGAGGTTTAATGGACTCACAGTTCCACATGGGTAGGGAGGCCTCACAATCATGATGGAAGGCAAATGAGGAGAAAAGTCACATCTTACAAGGTGGCAGGTAAGAGTGTGTGTGCAGGGGAACTCCCCTTTACAAACAACAGATCTTGAAAAATTTATTCACCGTCACGAGAACAGCTAAAAATAAATGCACCGCCATGATTCAAATACCTCCCACCAGGTCCCTCCCATGATATGAGGGAGTGATTACAATTCAAGGTGAGATTTGGGTGGGGACACAGAGCCAGACCATATCATTCCATTCCAGCCCCTCCCACATCTCACGTCCCTTCCACATTTCAAAACCAATCATGCCTTCCCAACAGTCCCCCAAAGTCCTAACTCATTCCAGCAGTAACTCAAAAGTTCACAGCTCAAAGTCTCATCTGACACAAGCCAAGTCCTTTCTGCAGATGAGCCTGAAAAATCATAAGCAAGTGAGTTACTTCCTAGATACAATGGGGGTAAAGGCATTGGATAAATATACCCTTTCCAAATTGGCCAAAAGAATTTCCTCACACAAGTCAAAAATCCAACAGGGCATTCATTAAACCTAAAAGTTCCACAATAATCTTCTTTGACTCCATGTCTCATATCCAGGCCACACTAATGCAAGAGGTGGGTTCCCACAACCTTGGGCAGCTCCAACCCTGTGACTTTGTGGGGTACAGTGCCCCTCCCAGCTGCTTTCACAGGTTGGAGTTGAGTGTCTGTGGCTTTTGCAGGTGCACAGTGCAAGCTGTTAGTGGATCTACCATTCTGGGATCTGGAGGACAGTGGCCCTCTTCTCACAGCTCCAATAGGCAATACCTCAGTAGGGACTCCACATTTCCCTTCTGCTCTGCCCTAGCAGAGGTCTAATATGAGGTTCCTGCCCCTACAGCAAACTTCTGCCTGGACATTCAGGCATTTCCATACATTTTCTGAAATCTAGGCAAAGGTTCCCAAACATCAGTTCTTGACTTCTGTGCACCTGCAGGCTCAACACCATATGGAAGCTGCCAAGGCTTGGGTCTTGTACCCTCTGAAGCAGCGGCCTGAGCTTTACCTTGGCCCCTTTTAGCCATAGCTGGAGCTGAAGCAGCTGGGATGCAGGGCACCAAGTCCTGAGGCTGTATAGAACAGGTAGGCCCTGGCCTATGCCCACAAAACCATTTTTCCCACTTACTCCTACAGGCTTCTAATGGGAGGCCCTGTTGCAAAGACCTCTGACATGCCCTGGGGACATTTTCCCCCTTGTCTTGGCAATTAAAATTTGGGTCCTCATTACTTATGCAAATTTCTGCAGAAGGCTTGAATTTCTCACCAGAGAATGGGGTTTTCTTTTTTATTGCATTGTCAGACTGCACATTTTTCAAGCTTTTATGCACTGCTACCTGTTGAATGCTTTGCAGACTAGAAACTTATTCCACAAGAAACCCTAAATTATCTCTCTCATTTACAAAGTTCCATGATCTCTAGGAAGTTCCAAACTTTCCCACATCTCCCTGTCTTCTGAGCCCTCCAACTCTCTAGGGAGTTCCAAACTTTCCCACATTTTTCTGTCTTCTAAGCCCTCAAGTATGTTCCAAGTTCTGCTTGTTATCTAGTTTGAAAATTGCTTCCACATTTTCGAGTATCTCTACTGCAGCACTCCACTCCTGGTACCAATTTGTTCTCACACTGCTAATAAAGACATACCCAAGACTGGGTAATTTATAAAGGAAAGAGGTTTAATTGACTCACAGTTCCACATGGTTGGGGAGACTTCACAATCATGGTAAAAGGCAAAGGAGGAGCAAAATCACATCTTACATGGAGGCAGTCAAGAGAGTGTGTACAGGGGAACTCCCTTTTATAAAACCATCACATCTCATGAAACTTACTCACTATCACAAGAACACCATGGGAAAAACCTGCCCCCATGATTCAATTACCTCTCACTGGGTCCCTCCTATGACACATGAGGATTATTACAATTTAAGGTGATATTTGGGCAGAGAAACAGAGCCAAACCATATCACCCAGTTTCAGGTCTTCTGTGATAAACAACAGAAAACACAGTAACATACGCACATGAGTGAAAAACTCAGTGATTTTTCACAAACTAAACAGACTCAAACAATGCAAAAACAAATCAGGACATAAAATATTACCAGTTTCCCAGAAGCTCTTTCATTGACCCTCTCAAGTGTCTAATAAGTATTCAGATTTAATTATGTAAAGAATCCCTGTCTTCTATTTGAGAAATTCACAAAAACTCTGAGGAAAAGGAGGGAAGAATAACATGTCAACCAAGCAATTTTGCAGAAACAGAATTACCTGAGGGAAACCTCTGTGTCATTCATTTATAACTGCTACAACAGAAAGCAAATGTACTTGGGAGTTTTATAATTAAGTGGGCTCAGATTGTTGAGTTGCAAAGCTATTCCTATCTATATCTACTCACTATTTTACAGAAATCTATGAGGAGGTTAACAAGCAATTTCCTACATCAGCTTCTTAGAAAAAAATAGTTCCAAACTTAAGAAACATTTTACTGTTGTATAACACCTGGGACTGATGAACTTTGCTAGAGAAAGTGGTAACAGTGCTGTGATGGGGCCACTTTGTGCTACGTAACTCCAGTGAAATGACCTATCTTTTATTAAAGTTTCTCTCTTTCCCCATGGAGATGTTATCTCTTGTCTCTTCTCATCTTACATTGCCTTTTATACCTTTATCTTGATTCACATTATATTCTGGCACTGTTAATGTTGTCATTTCTATATTTGTCTCACGTTGTGCACAAAAGGGTAAGGAACTTAAAATCAAATTATAAATTGTATTTGCTTCTGCCCTCCATGATGCCTACTTTAGAGTCCCTGTTTCACACCCCCTGCCAATATACCCACAGAAGTGTGTACACATGGGTACACACATGCAGTTTGGATCTCAGAAGTAATTATTAGTTTTGTTAAACTCATACTATTTCAGTTTGGCAAATGCATTTCATACTACCCATTCTGCCAAACATTGTTTACTCTGTTCTCTCTTCCTCAATCAATTTCGTAGAATATAAGAGCTTTCATATAAATATTAGCAGGAATGTGTTCAACTTCCAGAGCCATATGGACTAAGAGTCCACATAAGCAGTACAATAAAACAAAGCTTGAGGAAGAATATAGCTTTTTCTCCATTGTTTTAGAGTCGAAAATTCATCTTTTAAGTTTCAGAATAAAATAAGAATCAAAAAGTGATATTTTAAAAGTACATACCATTTGATGTGACACAGCTAACAGACATGGGAACATTTGTCTTGTACTCAGGATGTCTTAATATTACTCCCTATTTATCATCTTTTCCAGATTTTAAAGACGCTTTTGTCAATAGCTACACGTTGTAAGTTTAAACTAATTCTGTCACATTTAGATCAAACTGTTAATAAAAATACTTTTGAAAGAAATCAATTTAAAATTATGAATAATTCAATAAATATTAAAAATTAAAGTACCTATTGCCATTTTTGTTTCTCTTCCATTTCTCTTTTCATTTCTATCCCCTCTAAATTAGCAATCTATTTGTTATCTTTCTTTCCTCTTTTCCTGTTTTTTTTTTCTCTCTCTCTCCCTTGTCTATATCTTCCTCTGTCTCATAAAAAAATGTTTAGTTTTGTTTCAAATTAAACTATCAATATGTTCTTTCTGAGAGTTTCATATTTTCCCATTGCCTTGCTTCAAATTCCAACACTTGGAGCTTTGAAATTTTTAAATAATAGCTAAACAAAGCAGAATTGACAATCAGATGTTATTTTAATTGAATTTTATTTCATTTTAATTGAAATTTATTTCTGGGAGTCAGAAGAGTTATACTTTGTCAGTAAAATATTAAAATCATGGTTATATCAGTAAAATATTAAAATCATGGTTATATCTTTTATAAATCTATTTTTTTAAGTCAACTAATAAATGAAGGGATAAATCAGCAGTCTTTTACTGACTTCATACTACACTCTGGGCATTGATAAAAGCAAACATAACCACTGACCTGGAAAAATGTATGGTCTACTGGGGAATACGGAAAAGTAAAATGATAATTTTTAAATGGTAGTAAAAGGTACAGAGTATAACCAGGTACAATGCAAGCATGGACTGGGGAGGCGAAAGTGAACAAAAGTCTTGAGAACTTTTTCAGAGGAAGTGGCTACAACTGTTTTAAACTCTATGCAGACACCTGCCCCAACCTTTAAATAAACAAATGCATACCAAAAGCAACAAGAGGAAGTGAGCACATTTTCCCCCCCTTTTTTGTTTCTTTATTGCATTTTAGGTTTTGGGGTACATGTGAAGAACATGCAAGATTGTTGCATAGGTGCATACGTGGCAGTGTGATTTGCTGCCTTCCTCCCCATCACCTATATCTGGCGTTTCTCCCCATGCTATCTCTCCCCTACTCCCCACCCCCCACTGTCCCTCCCCTATTTCTCCCGCAACAGACCCCAGTGTGTGATGCTAAGTGAGCATATTTTGAGTCTGTCATTGATGTAGTTTTAGATCTCACAGAACAAAGACCTTTAAATTAAGGAGAAAAAGTACTTAAAGATCTGTGAAAGGTGGTTAATCTGCTAATTAACATTTCAAAGGACAGTGATAGAGGGAATAGCACACAAAGAATCTGTGAAAGCCAGGGCTTCAAGTGCTGCTTAGCTATTTTTCTGTCTCTTTGCGGCTGTTCAGAGATCTACTGGAAATATTTTCTGGCCATTTTTTCTACTCTGCTGCAGGGATTGCATTGCTCTGAAGTGTTTCAGTTTCACAAAATACAAATAAAAATCATGGCCAAATTAAAACCCTATGTAAAATTCTGAGAAAAAAAATGACTTCGATGCAGGATATAAAAGAAAGTGATTATTTTTTATTTTTCGAAAAACTGAAATAGACAGATCTGTGAGTAAAAATGGTGCAAAAATGAATTCTGGAAATCCTCTTGTCAGAGACATTCAAAATAGTGACTCCATCTTGAATAGAGGCTGGATAAAATAAGGCTGAGACCTACTGGGCTGCATTCCCAGGAGGTTATGCATTCTATATCACAAGATGAGATAGGAGGTCAGTACAAGATACAGGTCACAAAGACCTTGCCAATAAAACAGGATGCAGTAAAAAAGCCAGCCTAAACCCACTAAAACCAAGATGGCAATGGAAGTGACCTCTAGTCATCCTGGCTGCTCATTATAAGTTAATTATAATAAATGTGCACACCAAAAGACGCTCCCACCAGTGCCAAGACAGTTTACAAATGCCATGACAATGTCAGAAAGTTATCATATATGGTCTAAAAAGGGGAGGAACCTTCAGTTCTGGGAATTGCCCACCCCTTTTCCCAAAACCTCATGAAGAATCTACCCCTTATTTCGCATATAATCAATAAATAACTATAAGTAATTTTAACTGTAAGTATTCAATCAGCGCATTTTGCTGCTCAGCCTATGAAGTAGCCATTTTTTATCTCTTTTTCTTTCTTAACAAACTTGCTTTTACTTTACTCTATGGACTTGACCTGAATTTAGACCTTTTTGCACAAGGTCCAAGAACCATCTCATACAAAACCTCTGAAGTGGATAGATTTGGAATGGATTTTAGAGGTTAATGGAACAGAAGTTGTTGATGGATTGGATGGAAGTTGAAGAAAGGAGAAGAATAAAGTTCATCAAAAATTTAGCCACCTTTGATATTAACAAAAATAAATTAAGCCATGATTGACTTTTTCATAAATTACTGTGAGATTTTTTTTTGTATTTTCTAACCTCCAATTCCAAGACAGATTTGTGGTAGTTTATGTGCTGGAAAAAGAGGAGTTAACCCTACCATCCCTGGAATCTCCCTGTCCAATATGGGGAAGAATGTAGGTCTCTACTTCCACCACCTGTGGGTAATTTGTCACCAGTTCCTAGTCAGCAAAATGTTCTTGGGCCTGTTCAAAGTGTCCATAGTCAGAACAACATTACCCTGTCATGCTTTCTGGGAATAGTACTGTCCAGGTTATATTTATTGGATCCCCAGAGCGCCAATGATCATCGGAGGGCTGGTAGTTTGGGAGGTCATTGACCTCATATCATTGGCCCAGGTTGCTTTGATCCTAAATCAGCATTTCTGGTTCTGCTCTTTGAAAATGAAGAGTCATAAAAGGAGCAAGGCCATTTATGTATGAGAGTAAGGTCAAGAGGAGCTGCCATTTACTCTCTTCCTCCCCCATACATCGTCTCCACTCCTTCTGTTACTGACTCAACTGATTGGAATAGTGCCCTAGATGATTCCAATCCTTTCTCCTGCAAACTTATTGATCCCCTAATTGGCCCATAAGGGTGGCTTCCTTTTATTTCATTTGTATAAATTTATGAGGTACTAATGCAATTCTGTTACATGCATAGATTTCATAGTGGTGAAATCAGGGCATTTAGGGTATCCATCACCCAAATAAGGTACATTGTACCCAATAAGTAATTTTACATTATCCGTGTTCTCCCACTCTGTCACCCTTCTGAGTTTCATTTGCCTATTATTCCACACACTACATCCATGTGTACACATTATTTAATTCCTACTTATAAGTGAGAATACACTGCTGGCTTTCTTCATGACAGAATATAAGAAAGTCTACTTTGGTTCTGTATATGATTTTATGTAGGTTTTAAATTTATGATAAACACATTATTGTCAAAATCTAGTATTGGTACATAAGAAGGTGTTTTTGGGGACTCCTTATTAGTTTCCAGTGGTCTCTTTCTCAACGCCTGTGCCTAAACCGCAAAATCTCATTATTATAACTTTCAAGAGATCCTTATTCTATGGTAAAGTTACTGCTTTGAGCTTCTATTTTCTCAAGAGTGTCTTGGCTATGCTCGACCATAGGCATAACTTTACATTTTAGAATCATCATATTAAGTTTACATGCACAGTTGCATACACACTTTGGTTCCTTAATATTGGCATTGCAATCAAACTGTAGATAAATTTTTAGGAGAACTAACAGATTAACAACATATGTGTTAGGCTATTCTCACATTGCTACAAATAAATATCTGGGACTGGATAACTTACAAACAAATAAGGTTTACTTGGCTCACAGTTCTGCAGGCTGTACAGGAGGCATGATGCTGGCATCTGCTCGGCTTTTAAGAGGCCTCAGGAAACTTACAATCATGGTGGAAGTTGAAGGTGGAAAAGACATATCACATAGCTAGATAGGAGGAAAAGAGAGAGGAATGAGGTGCTATACCTTTTAAATGACCAGGTTGAGTTAGAGCTCACTATTGCAAGAACAATACCAAGAAGATGATACTAAACCATTCATGAGAAATCTGCCCCCATGATCTAATCATGTCCGACCAGGCTCTACCTCCAACATCGGGGATTACAAGTTGACATGAAATTTGGGTGAAGACACAGATTCAAACCATATTAATATGGAATTTTAATATCTATTAACATATATAGTTTTAAATTATTGTAGGGGAGAAGGGTGGAGTTAGATGGTGGAATAGAAGGCTCCAATAATCATCTCCCCTGCAAGGATACCAATTTAACAATGATCTGGACAAAAAACACACCTTCATAAGAGCTAAAAATCAGCTGAGCACTCACAGTACCTGCTTTTAACTTTATATTGCTGAAAGAGGCATAGAAGAAGGTAGGAAAGAGTATTGGATTACCCACGCCACTGCTCCCACCTCTCTTGGCAGTGGCTGTGTGGTGTAGGGAGAATCTGAATGCTTGGGAGAGAGTGAGCACAACAAAGGTGAGACAATGCATTGAATTCAGTGCTGCCCTGTCATAGCAGTAAGCAAAACTAGGCTGAACTCCACTGATGCCTGCACACAGAGAAAATATTTAAACCAGCCCTTGCCAGAGGGCAATAGCCCATACCAACAGTTGGAACTTGAGTTCCAGGAAGCCTTTCCACCATAGGCTAAAGTGCTCTAGGGCTCTAAATAAACCTGGAAGGCATCTAAGCCACAAGGACTACCACTCCCAGGTGAGTCCTATGGCTGAATTGGGATAAGAGCCAGTGGAATTAGGGGTAATGCAAGCTACTGAGACATCAGCTAGGGTGACTAAGGGAGTGCTTGCTCCTTTCCTCCCTCAAACCAATGCTGCACAGTTTGTGGCCCCAAGAGACACCCTGTCCTCACACTTGAGGAGAGTAGAGGGAAGACCAAATAGGACTTTATAGTGCATCTTGGATACTATCTCAGACATAGTAAAATAGGGAATTGGGCAGAGTCATGAGGCCCCCCTTTCAGGCCCAGGTTCCCAAATGACATTTCAAGACAAATCTCGGGCCAGAGGAAACCAGTTTCTGTGAAGGAAAGCAGCCAGTCCTGGCAGGATCCACCATCTCCTGAGTAAAGAGCCCTTGGGTCCTGAATAACCAGCAGCATTCCCCAGATAGTACACCATGGGCCTTGAGTGAGACTGAGACTTCCCAGCTTCAGATAAGACTCAGCACATCCACAGCTGTGGAGGCTATGAGGAGAGAATGCTTCTGCTTGAGAAAAACAGAGGAAAATGTAAAGGGATCTTTGTATCACCTGAGGTATCATCTTGGCCAAAAATAGGTAGAGCACCACAAAGACCCTTCAGGTCTCCAATTCCAAGCCTTGGCTCTTAAACAGCATTTCTAGACAGGCCCTGAGCCAAAAGGAAGCCCACTTCCCTGAAGAATGAGTACCAGGCCAGGCAGCATTCACCACAGCTGACAGAAGAGCCTTTGGGCCTTTGGGGAATATCAGTGGTAGCCTGGCAGTGAGGGTGGTGGCCATGAAGTAAGGCTCCTTTGCCTATGAAAAAGGTATACAAGAGTGGAAAAGACAGTGTCTGGTTTGAATGCCAGCTCAGCTGCAGTACAATAAAATACCAGGTAGATTTCTAAGGGATTTTATTTTAGTTCCTAGATCCCAGATGGCACATCTGCACCTGCCCTGGTCCTGTGGGAACTCACCTACCTAAAGGGAGAACACACATCTGGCCTGCTTTGCTACCTGCCAATTGTAGCGCCACAGGGCCTTGAGCAAACATAGGCAATAACCTGGTGTGGTTAGAGTGGGTCTTGGGCAAGACCCAATGCTGTGCTGGCTTCAGGTCAGACCCAGCACCGTCCCAGTGATGGTGGCCAGAGGGGTGCTCGTGTCACCCACCCCCAGCTCCAGGCAGCTCCACACAGAGAGGCTTCATTTGATTTGGAGAATGTAAAGAAAGAGAACAAGAGTCTCTGCATGGTAATTCAGAGAATTCTTCCAGATCTTATAAGACCACCAAGATGATCCCCCTCAGAGTCTGCAAAAACCCCAGCGTTACTGGCCTTGGGGTGCACCTAATGCAGATACGGCTTAGATCACAAAACCCCAGTTCTTTCAAATATCTGGAAAGCCTTCCCAGGAATGATGGATACAAACAAGCCCACAGTGCAAAGACTATAATAAATATCTAACTCTTTAGTGCCCAGACACAGATGAACATCCATAAGCATCACAACCATCTATGAAAACATGACCTCAGCAAATAAACTCAATAAGACACCAGGAACCAATCCTAGAAAAACAGAGAAATGCGATCTTTCAGACAGATAGTTCAAAATAGCTGTTTTGAGAAAACTCAAAGAAATTCACTATAATAAAAAGAAGAAATTCAGAATTCTATTGCATTCATTTAACAAAGCAATTGAAATAATTCAAAACAAGCTGAAATTTTGGAGCTGAATAACACAACTGACATGCAGAATAATGCATCAACTTTTTTTGGCATAAAAATTCTTTATTATGGATACTTTTATATAAAAAACAGAATAACGTAACAAACCCCTATTACCCAAATCTGACCACCGTGATCCCACTACACTTTCATCTACACTCCCATTTTTTTAAAGTAAAAGCCTACATATTAGGATTATTCAGTTCATAACTGTTTATATTAAACACTTTTAAAATTGGGCCAAAAGAGAGATTTAAAATCTGGTCATCATGTTTTACAGTTTATTTGATGTTGTCAAATATAATAGTTAAGTCCAGCAAACCCCTGCAATTGTCACTGAAAAACAATTCTGATTTCCTTTCAGCTACATGCAACAGTTAGCATGGTTCTGGGCATGTTAGAGGCATTTGCATCAGTGTTTTTTATAAACAGAATTGATCAAGCCGCAGAAAGAATTGGAGAGGTTACAGGTTATTTGAAAATACACAGTTAGAGAAGAAAACAAAAAAAAAAGAATGAAAACAGCAAAGTACACCTATGAAATCCAGAAAATAGCCACTAAGGGCTAATCTAAGAGTTACTAGCAATAAAGAGGAGGTAAAAGAAAGAGATAAAGGTAGAAAGAGTATTCAAAGAGATAATAACAAAGAACATCCAAAACCTAGAGAAAGATGTGACTATCCAAATAAAGAAAGTTATAGAACACCAAGGAGATTTAACCCAAGGAATACTACCTCAGTGTATTTAATAATCAAATTACAAAAGACAAGGATAATAAAAGGATCCTAAAAGAAGCAAGAGAAAATCATATAACAATTCTGATTTCCTTTCAGCTACATGCAACAGTTAGCAAATAACATATCACAGAGCTCCAATGAGCCTGATGACAGTCTTGTCAGTGGAAATGTTACAGCCCCGGAAAGGGTGGCATAACATAGTAAAGTTCCGAAGGAAAAAAGAACAACAAACTTTTACCCTAGAATAGGATACATGGTAAAAATATCTTTCAAACATGAAAAAGAAATAGACCCTTTACCAAGCCAAGAAAAGTTAAGGGATTTCTTCAACACCAGACTTGTCCTACAAGAAATGCTAAAGGGAGCAGTACTTCCATCAGTAAGAAAAGAATGTTAGTGAGTAACAAGTAATCATCTGAAGGTACAAAACTTACTAGTAATAGTAACTACACATAAAAACACAGAATAGTATAACACTGTAACTGGTGTGTAAACTACACTTATTTTAAGTAGAATACCTAAATGATGAGCCAATCAAGAATAATAATGGCAACAACTTTCCAAGACAGGACAGTAAAATAAAATATAAATAGAAAGAACAAAAAGTTTAAAAGCAGGGGGATAAAGCTAAGGTGTACAGTTTTTATTAGTTTTCTTTTTGCTTGTTTGGTTTGTTTATGCAAACAGTGTTAAGTTCTTATCAGTTTAAAATAATAGGTTATAAGATAGTATTTGCAAACCTCATGTTAACTTGAAATAAAAAAATAATGGATACACAACAAAATCAAAAGCAATAAATTAAATCATTTCATCAAAGAAAATCATCTTTACATAAAGCAAGACAGGAAGGTAGGAAAAATGAAAGAAAAGACCACAAAACAGCTATAAAACCAATAAAATATGGTAGAAGAGTCTTTACTTATCAGTAATAACCTTGAATATAAATGGACTAAACTCTTTAATCAAAACACATTGAGTGGCTGAATCTAAATAAGAAAAAAAAAAAAAACAGTGATCCATTGCCCATATGAAACACACTTAAGGCCAGGCGTAGTGGCTCAAGTCTCTAATCCTGATACTCTGGGAGGCCAAGGCAGGAGGACCACTTGAGGTCAGGAGTTCAAGACCTGCCTGGGCAACATGGTGAAACCCTGCCTCCACTAAAGAATACAAAAATTAACTGGGTGTGGTGGCACATGCCTGTTGTCCCCAGCTACTCAGGAGGCTGAGGCAGGAGAATCAGTTGAACCCATGAGGCAGAGGTTACAGTGAGCCAAGATCATGCCACTAAACTCCAGCCTGGGCAACAGAGCGAGACTCCATCTCAAAAAAAAAAAAAAAAAAGAAAGAAAGAAAGAAACGTACTTTACCTACAAAGAAATACATAGACTGAAAATAAAAGAAGAGGAAAGAAAATTCCATGCCAATCGAAGCCAAAAAAGAGCAGGGGTAGTTAGACTTATATCAAATAAAACAGATTTCAAGACAAAAACTATAAGAAGAGACAGTCACTATATAATAATAAAAGGTTTGACTGATCAAAAGGATATAATAATTGTAAATATATATGCAAACAATACTGGAGCTCCCAGGTATATAAATTAAATATTATTAGAGTTAAAGAGAGAGATACAGTACAATAACAGCTGGAGATTTCAACTCCACACTTTCAGCATTGGACAGATCTTCCAGACAGAAAATCAACAAACTTTGGACTTCATGTGTAGTATAGACCATATAGACGTAATAGATATTTACAGAATCTTTAATCCAATGGCTGCAGAATATACATTCTTCTCCTCTTCACTTAGATCATTCTTGTATGTTAGTTCCCCAGGCAAGTCTTAAAATATTCAAAAACTTGTAAAAATATCAAGCACTTACTCTGGCCACAATGGAATGAAACTAGTAATCAATAACGAGGAATTTTGAAAACTATACAAACACATGGAAATCAAAAAATATGCTCCCAAATGACCAGTGGGTCAAGGAAAAATTTTTTTAAAAAATTTAAAATAAATGGTAATCAGAACACAACATACCAAAACCTACAGGGTCCAGGGAAAACAGTACTAAGAGGGAAGTTAATAGCTATTAAGTGCCTACATTAAAAAGGAAGAAAAAAAATCAAATAAACAACCTAATGATGCATCATAAAGAACTAGAAAAGCAAGAGAAAACTCAAGGCAAAATGAGTAGAAGAAAAGAAATAATAAAGATCAGAGCAGACGTGAATGAATATGAAAGGAAGAAAATAATAGAAAATATCAACAAAGAGATGGTTTTTTGAAAAGATGAACAAAATCAACATATCTTTAGCTAGACTAACAAAAAAGACAAAAGACCAAAATAAATAAAATCATAGATTAAAAAGGATTAATTACAACTAATAATGCAGAAATTCAAAGGACCACTAGTGGCTACTATAGGCAACTATTTGCCAATGAGCTGGAAAATCTTGAAGAGATAAAATTCTAGACACATACAACCTACAAACATTAATCCATGAAGAAATCTAAAATAAGAGCAGACCAATGACAAGTAACAAGATCAAAGCCATAATAAAGTGTCTGCTAGTAAAGATAAGCCCAGGACACAAGAGCTTTACTGCTGAATTCTACCAAACTTTTAAAGAAGTAATACCAAAGCTTCTAAATCTATTCTGAAAAATAGAAGAGAAAATACTTTCAAACTCATTCTGTGTGGGGTCAGTATTATCCTGATAGCAAAACAAGACAGACACATCAAAAAAGAAAACTACAGGCCAATATCACTGATAAATATTGATGCAAAAATCCTCAACAAAATAGTAGCAAACTGAATTCAATAACACCTTAAAAACATAATTCATCATGGTAAAGTGACATCTATTGCTGGGATGCAAAGATAGGTCAACATATGCAAATTAATCAATGGGATATGTCATATTCAGAATGAATAACAAAAAAATCATATTATTTTAATTGGTGCTAAAGATACATTTAATAAAATTCAGCATGCCTTCACGATAAAAATGGTCAAAAAACTGTGTACAGAAGGAATGTACCTCAATATTTAAAAAGCTCTATATGACAGATCCATAGCTAGTATCATACCAAATGGGTAAAAAGTGAATGCCTTTCCTGTAAGATCTGGAACACAACAGTGATTCCCACTTTCATCACTGTTATTCAACATAGTACTCGAAAACCTAGCCAGAACAATCAGACAAGAAAAAGAAATAAAGGACATCCAAATTGGAGAAGTAGTCAAATTATCCTTGTTTACAGATGACAGGATCTTACATTTGAAAAATATAAAGATTCCAACAAAAACTATTAGAACAGATAAATACAGTAAAGCAAGATACAAAATCCGCCTACAAAAATCACTAGCATTTCTATGTCTACAGTGAAGTACCTGAAAAAGAAATCAAGAGAGTAAATCCATTTACAATAGTTACAAATAAAATAAAATTCCTAGGAATTAATTTAACCAAATAATTGAAAGATCTCTATAATGAAAACTATAAAACATTGATGTACAAAATTGAAAAATACATACAAGTAAAAAAAAATTTCATGTTCATAGATTTCAAGAATCAATATTGTTAAAATGTTCATATTATCCAAACCAATCTACAGATTTAATGCAATTCCTATGAAAATACCTATGACATTCTTCACAAAAATAGTCAAAATAATCCTAAAATGTATAAGAAACCTCAAAAGACACGGAATAGCCAAAGCTATCCTAAGCAAGAACAAAGGCAGAGGAATCACATTACCTGATTTTAAGTTATACTACAGAGCTATAGTAACCAAAATCAGACAAATAGATCAGTACAACAGAATAGAAAACCCAGATACAAATTCATGCATCTGCAGTGAATTCATTTTTAACAAAGTGCGAAGAGTACACATTAGGAAAAGAATAGTCTCTTCAACAAAGAGTACCTAGAAAACTGTATATTTATAAGCAGAAGAATGAAACCATATACTACTATCTCTTGTCATATACAAAAATCAAATCAAAATGGAGTTACCATTTAAATCTAAGGCCTCCAACTATGAAACTACTAAAAGAAAACTTTGGGGAAACTCTCCAGAACATTTGACTGGACAAAGACTGTTTCAGTAATACCCCACGAGCACAGGTAAGAAAAGCAAAAATGGACAAACAGGATCACAACAAGTTAGAAATGTTCTCCACAGCAAACAGTAAACAAAGTGATGATACAACCCACAGAATTGGAGAATATATTTGCCAATTACCTATTTGACAAGGGATTGATAATTAGAATATACAAGGACATATAACTATATAATAATGCCACAGAAAAAAAACTATTAAAAATATCTAATAATCTGATTAAAAATGAGCAAAAGATCTGAATAGACATTTTTCAAAAGAAGGTATATATATGGTAAACAGGTATATGAGAAGGTACTCAACATCACTTATCAGAGAATTGCAAGTAAAAACTAAAGTGTGATAGCTTCTCATCCCAGTTATAACAGGTTTTATTCAGAAGTCCAGCAATAATCAAATGGGAAAAGTTTCCTTATCCCCCCCACAGGGCATGCAATGGGGGTGTGGCTCAGTTCTTCGCTGCCCCACCATTCAAACCTCTTGGGGAGCATACAGACAGGCAGGTTGTGGGGCTCCAAACCCACGGCAGTGTCTAGGGGTGAATGTTTACAGCTGAAGCCCCAGTGGGTGTGTGTTCCAGGGCGCTCTTTTAACTTAGCCTCTGTAGGTGGCTTGTGATAGTCAGCTCAATTAGACCCCTGACTTGTCTCAAGGACAGAGGGCTTGCTGTAACCTGGGCTTCTTGCCTTTGTATACCAAAAGAATTGGATCACACGTGGGCTTGGAGAATGAGTGTAAGGTTTTATTGAGTGGAAGTAGCTCTTAGCAGATAGGGGAGCCAGAAGGGAGATGGATTTCCCCTGGAGTCAGGCCACTTGGCAGCCTGGGCTCTCCTCTGACTGCCCCAGCCAAACTCCACCTCATTCTTCTGGTCAATAGCCTGTGGGCGTGCCCATGTGTGTTGTGTGCTCTTCTGCTGGCATGTTCCCCTTAACATCCTCTCCATGTCCAGCCACTTGTGTCATCTTCTGCATATGTGTTCCTCTCCATGTCCAGCTGCTATGTGTCTGCCTGCTAGGGTCTCAGGGGGTTTTACAGGCACAGGATGGGGGCATGGCAGGCCAGGGTGGTCTTGGGAAATGCAACATTTGGGCAGGAAAACAGAAATGCCTGTCCTCACCTAGGTCCATGGGCACAGGCCCAGGAGTGGAGCCCTAGCCAAGGACCAGGCCCTCCTCTACCCAGCACTTCCCTGCCCTGCTTTGGTATCAATAACAAATGCTGGTGAGGATGTGAACAAAAGGAAACACTTGCATACTGTTGGTGGGAATGTAAATTAGTACAGCTGCTATGGAGAACAGTTTAGAGGTTCCCCCAAATACTAAAAATAGAGCTATTATATGATCCAGCAATCCCACTGCTTGCTAGATACAGAAAAGAAAGGAAATCAGTATATTGAAAAGATATCTGCATTCCCATGTTTATGGCAGCACTATTCGCAATAGTATATATACACAATGGAGTACTATTTGGCCATAAAAGAGAATAAGTTACTGTCATTTGCAGCACATGAACAAAATTACAGGTCATTATGTTCAATGAAATAAGCCAGGCAAAAAAGACAAACTGTATATTCTCATTTTTTGTAGGAGCTAAAAATCAATGCGATTGAACTCATGGAGATAGAGAGTAGAGGGATGGTTACCAGAGGATAATAAGGGTAGTGAGAGGGTGTGGGGAAAGTTGGGAGAGTTAATGGGTAGAAAAAAATAGAAACAATGAATAAGATCCAGTATTTGCTAGCATAACGGGGTGATAATAGTAAAAAAATAATTGTACATTTAAAGTAAATAAGAGTATAATTGGATTGTCTGTAACACCAAGAATACATAATTGATTTAATGGATACCCCATTTACCCTGTGATGATTGTTACATATTTCACGCCTGTATCAAAATATCTCATGTAACCCATAAAAAATACACCTATAATATACCCCCCAAATTAAAAATTAAAAGAGAAAAAAACATAAATGTATGAATGTATGTAGGGGCTCATCCATCAATCTAAATGCTACATTTATTATTTTCTGTAAAGTTGTTAAATTTTATTGGTAAATTTATTTTAATTGATATTTTGGCATGATATGTTACAAGTTACACTTTGCTTACTATTTTTTTCATACTCTTTGCTCCAACAAAAAAAGCAAGGTTTATTTCTGTATACTGAACTTTTACCTGGCAACCACATGTACTGATTTATACATTGAGGTGCTTTTCTTTAGTTCTGATGTATTTCATAAACAGTCTAATAATCTGCTACTCATGGAAACACTATTTTCTACATTAACATCCTTACTGCTTTTATATCTGCTTTATATTACTGCACTGGCTACTACCTTTATTAGACAATTGAATAGAAATTGATTATAGCAGGAATTCTTGTTTAGTTACTAATTTCAAAGCAGAAGTTTTAAATTTTCCCAGGTAAGTGTAATATTTGCTATTAAGATTTAAATAAAGCTTTACCTAGTTTGCTAACATTATCACATTTTTTTCTTAAAAAAAAAACTTTTAGGTTAGTTTTAGATATATGGAAAAATTATTAAGATAATGCCAAAAGCTCCCAAATATTCCATATCTGCCATACATAGGACATACATACATCATACCCGCCATACATAGGACAAACATAATTTGTCACTGATGATGTTAATCACCATAGCAATGTAGCGATTTTTCTCCTTTCTTCAGGGTAAAGTCACATTATTTTTTTCCGTGTCATACTGCCATCATGGTAAAGACAGGGGGACCCAGGACCAAATAGTAGTCAGATGAGGCCTTTGAGAGAGAACTGCAGAGACTCCTTGCCCACAAAGAGGAGGATCCACAGAATCCAGCTTCCTACTTGCTGTCATCCCTGAGAGGCACTGGGGCATGTTGGCCCACTGTGGCATCCCCTGACTTCTTAGCGGGTAGAAAGAGGAGAGGGCTGTGCTCAAGTGAGTCTCACTTCAGATCATGAGAGGGGAAGGGACCTGGGCCCTTCTAGGCATCCCAGGATGACACAGAGGAAGGACTGGTAAGGCATCCCTCCCAAGAAACAGAAGGACACACAAAACCAGCTCTTGTTTTCATTCCTGAGAGGCCTTGGGCAGGGCCCTTAGGCAGGGATGCTAGTGCTCTTTACTTCCTCTTGGGGGGGGCGTAGGCGGGTCTCATGGAAATGGGAACCTTGATCTGAAAAACAGAGTCTCTGGACAGCAGGAGAAGGAACTCCAAGGCCCTGTCAGGAATAGTAACTGCAGGAAAACAGAAAGTCTTGTTCACGCCATTTCAGACAGAAGGCACCGGAGCCCTGCCATGCGTTTTGGATGCCCTATCCCACTGTGGACGGATGTGATTCTCCCTCTCTTCTACCTTGCTGGTCTCAGGGATGGGAGGGGCTTATTCGGAGGTGAAAGACTCTGAGGCACAGGGGCAGACAGCCAGGCAGTATCAGGAGTCCAGGCAGAGCCCCTCAGGAAGGCTGGAAGGGAACACCCATGGCTGGTAGTGCCCCTCCCCTGTCCCTGTGCCCGCTGCCAGCTCTGGAGGACCCCGTCAAGGTCCCCAGATGTACAACTTTCTGACTTCCATTTTGGGCGTCAGCTGGAGGGGAAGTTTTCTCTGTGGAGGGCAGTTTCAGTTAAGCAGAGAGGAGCCCCAGGGCTGGCCAACTAACAAGAAGAGAACTCAGGGGAAGGACATGTAGGGGAGGCCCAGACCATGCCCAGTCACAACCTGCTGCAATCCCTGGAGAAAGGAGGTGGCAGGGAGAAAGCAGAGAGGTGGAAAGAAAGAGGTTGACATGGGACGTGAGAAGGAAAAGGTGAAGGGGGCCCACGAGGTGAGCAGGAAGGGCTGAAGTAGGCTAGCCACATGGAGATGGATAGGAAGAAGTGGAAGGGGTTGGGGAGGTGGGCAGGAATGGGTGCTGTGGGGAGAAGAGGTGAGCCATAATGGGTGCAATTGGGTAGGAAAGTGGGCAGGAAGGGGTGGGGTAGGGAGATGGGCAGGAATGTGTAGAAAGGGGCTGGAGGTGAACAGTAATGGGTGGAATGGAGTAGGGATGTGGGCAAGAAAAAGTAGATGGAGCTGGAGGGGAGGGCAGGAAAGGGTGGAAAGAGGCAGAGAGGTGGGGGTGAATCCTCCACAGAGAGGAGGCGCCACCCCACGCTGGGTGTATAACACTATACACCCAGAAGAATGGCTGACTTCCAAAACATTGAAACATCAAATGCTGACACGTATGTTGAGTAACAGCAACTTTCAGTCCTTGTTAGTGGGATAGACCTGGAGAAATCATGAATCTATATTGCTAAATGACAGAAGAAAATCTAAAAAGGCAAATAACATATTATTTCAATCATACTATATTCTGGAACAGGCAAAGATGAATACACTAAAAATATTAGTGGTTTCCAGGGGCCCAGGGTTCGGGGTTGGGTCAAAGGGGATTGATAATTAGGTGGAACACACAGGAGATCTAGGATGGTGAAATAATTCTGTGTGATACTATAATGATGAATACTTGTTATTACACACTTATTAAAATCCATAGTATCCCCAGTGTTAAGAGTGAGTCCTAATGTAAACCCTGGACTTAACAATGAGGTATTAATACAGGTCTATCAGTTGTAGCACACATGTCATAATAATACAAAATGTAAATAGAGATACTGTGTGTGTGTGTGTGTGTGTGTGTACGCGCGCGCAAGGAGCAGGGCAGGGCCAGTGGTGTAGATATGTAGGAACTCTAATTCTGATGAAGTTTTCTCTTTGTACTTTTGGATTAGTAATGCTCAAAAAATGAAGTTTATTCGTCTTTAAAAAGATGCAAATGATTTGAATAGACCCTTTACCAAAGAGGATATAGCAAATGGGAAAAAAAAAAGCATATAAAAAGATGACCATTGTCGTATGTCATTAAGAAGATGCAAACAAAAAAACCAAAGAAGATTTCAATATATGCTTATGAGAATGGCTAAAACCTGAAAATCTAAAATACTAAATGTGAGAGAGCATGTAAAATAACACACATTCTCATTCCTTCTTAGTTGTGATAAAAAATAGCACAGGCACACTTTTAAGTCAGTATCTTAGGAACCTAGGCATATGACAAATTGGAAAAGTTAAAACTATAGGAACTGAAAACAGAATAGAGTTGCTAGGAGCTCTGTAGAAGTGCAGTGATTGACTTCAAACGTGATGCACAGAATTTTAGGCAGACGGAACTGGTCAGTATGATACTTGGTTGGTAGATATGGGACCCCATGCATTTTCCAAAATACATATAACTTCACATGCTAGTTAAATCTAATGTGTGCATTTAAAACTTTAATCATGTATTGGTTTTTAAAAGGCCCATGGGCTGCTGAAAAGATAATGGTTTTTTGAGGGACAAGGATAGGAAAAGGAACAACAATAAGGAAACCTTTAACATAGGCTAGACGAGAGATGATACTAACTTCACTCACAGAAGTAAAGTGGAAAAACTTGGAATGGAATTTAGAGGTTGAAGGACCAAATGCTGCTCTCTGGACAGGAGAAGAAAGGAATATAGGCTCTGGTAGAAGTAATGCCTTGAGAACGACAGAGGGGCCTTCCTACCCCATTTCAGACAGAAGGCAGTGGAGCCCAGCCTTAGGACTAGGAGGTCCTATCCCACTGTAGATGGATGTGATTCTCCCTCACTTGCTGGTCTCAGGAATGGGAGGGGCTAATTCGGAGGTGAAAGGCTGATGCACAGAGGCAGGGAGCCCAGGCAGGATCAGGAGTCCAGGCACAGCCTCTCAGGAAGGCTGGAAAGGAACACCCACGGCTAGCAGCGCCCCTCCCCTGTCCCTGTGCCTGCTACCAGTTCTGGAGGAGCCCATCAGGGTCCCCAGATGTACAACTTTCTGACTTCCATTTTGAGAGTCAGCTGGAGGGGAGGTTTTCTCTGAGGATGGCAGCTTCAGTTACACAGAGGGAGGAGCCCCAGGACTGGACAAAAAACAAGAATAGAACTCTGTGGAAGGACGGTGACTTTCCAATAAGGATGGGAAACACAGCCTGCACACAGTCACTCCTTATTGTCACCTCTGGAAAAAGGAAGGTGGGGTGCCCGGTACTTGGGAGGTGGGAGGGAAGAGGTCCGCAAGTCTTATGGCGTGAGCAGGAAGAGGTGGAGGGCGGCTGGGAGGTGGAAAGGAAACGATGGAAAAGAGGTGGAGAGGTGGGGGGGTGGTTCCTCTGCAGAGAGGAGGTCACGCCCAGAGGAGACCACGCCCCACACCCCAGGCCACCACTTCCGTCAGCCCTGCAGGGTTCCCGGATGTGCTTTCCCGACTTCCATCTTGGGAGTCTGAACGACCTGAGGCGTTTTGTGAGGAGGCTCGACTCAGGTCAGCGGAGGGAAGGGGCTTAGAGCTGGCCAGTCCTCAAGGTCAGGGCTCTGAGAGAGAACTGAGGGAACACCCACCATAGAGAGAAGAAGCTCCGGCGCGCCCTGCCCCTGCCATGGGATTTGTAGGTCCCAGACAGGAAAATGGCCGCGTAGAGCAGAGGGACGCATCCCCATGACAGAAGAAGGGAGGAGGTGCCGGCCCTGTAGGGAATAAATAGGGAGACTTTGAGGAGAGCAAGGGGAACCCCCACCTCAGAGGACAGATTCCCACCCTGCTCCTAATATCAGCCCTCGTAGAGCTCCCCAGTTGGCTCAGGCTGAGCCGCAGCCCCCTCATTTCTGAGTGAGAGGTGTAGGGGAGGGGGAGGCCTTGGTCTGAGGGTCCCACGGCAAGTCAGCAGAGGCAGCTGCCTCCGGTAGGCAGAGGGAAGATTCCCAGTCCCTGCTGGGGATAAGAGTGAGGACTGAGGTGTCATATGTGCATCAGAGCAGATGTGAGGCTGCCCCGACTGCCCCCGTGGTAGAGTATGGGACGTGGCTGCCTTCTCACTACCTCCCTCTGCTCTCAGGGATGTGGAAGTTGCTCTGAGGTTTTGCCTCAGGCCAGCAGAGTGGTAGGGGACGTGGCCCGATCTGCGAAAATGTGCCAATGCTAATTAAATTCTGAGGGGGCCACAAACCCCAGAACTGTGGGGCTCTGGGAATCTGGCCAGCCCCAGCTGCAGGCTTTAGCCACAGGGGCTCCCTCAATTCCTCTTGCAGGTGCTCCAGGAACCAGGTGGTGACAAACTGGGTCTGAGTTGCACTTCCTAAAAGTCGGCACAGCAGAGGAGGTCCAGGCAGTGCCATCAGTCAAGGTGAGAGCACACCCTGTGTACCAAGTGCCCTACTCACTATAAACAGAGAAGGTCCCACAGCACCCAGCCCTAACCACCTACTGTCATTCCTGGTGCCCCAGGCTCTGCCTGTCAACTGTGCCCTGAGGTTCTTTTTCACATCTTCCTGCAGGTTACCAGGGGACAAACCCCCTAGGAAGACAGGCAACCTGTGAGGCCCTAGAGTACCACCTTAAGAGAAGGAGAGCTGTAAGTTGGCCTTTGTCGGAGCCATCATGGGTGCGTTTCTTAGCTGAGGCCACTCACACTGTCACTCACTTCCACAGGTCTGTTGGATCCCATCATCCACATCCCCGTTGATAGGTTTACCTGCTGCTCCTGAAGAAGTTATGTCTCCTCATCCATTCCCCAACGATGGGGAAGACTCCCAGAACCCAGATGTGATAGAGGACTCGGCAAATGCACAGATTCCCCTAGATGAGGAAGCTTCCTCCATGTCCTCTTCATATGCCTACATATTTCCATCTTCCCCCTCCTTAGCCTCTTTGAATCTTAGTGGTTCCGATGAGGAGGAGGTGGAGGTGGAGGTGGAGGTGGAGGTGGAGGTGGAAGAGGGGGAGCTGGAGGAGGGGGAGCTGGAGGAGGGGGAGCTGGAGGAGGGGGAGCTGGAGGAGGAGGAGCTGGAGGAGGGGGAGCTGGAGGAGGGGGAGCTGGAGGAGGGGGAGCTGGAGGAGGGGGAGGTGCTGTCTGCTGGGATGTCAAGTCTTACCTGGAGCACTCCCAGTAGTCCTCCACAGAGTCCTCCTCAGAATCCTATGAGCTCCTACTCCTCCTCTGTTTCATGGAGCTCAGTCAGTGGAGAGTCCAGCAGCCAGAAAGAGGAGGATACAAGTACTTGTCAGGGCCTGTCAGACAGTGAGTCCTTGTTCACAAATACACTAGATGAAAAGGTGGCTGAGGTAGTGCAGTTCCTGCTTCTCAAATATGAAGCAAAGGAGCCTATAACAGAGGCAGAGATGCTGATGATTGCCCTCAGCTACCACGACTACTTTCCTATAATACTTGAGAAAGCGCATGAGTTCATGGAGCTTCTTTTTGGCCTTGCCCTGATAGAAGTGGACCCTGACCACTTATATGCATTTGCAGACACAGTAGACCCCACCAACAAGGGTAGTAGTGATGACCAGGGCATGCCCAAGAACAGCCTCCTGATTCTTATTTTGAGTATAATCTTCATAAAGGATGGATGTGCCTCTGAGGAGGCCATCTGGGAAGTGCTGAATGCAATAGGGGTGTATGCTGGGAGGGAGCACTTCGTCTATGGGGAGCCCGGAGAGCTCCTCACTAAAGTTTGGGTGCAGGAACAATACCTGGAATATCAGGAGGTGCCCAACAGTTCTCCTCCATGTTATGACTTCCTATGGGGTCCGAGAGCCCATTCAGAAAGCAGCAAGAGGAAAGTACTAGAGTTTTTGGCCAAGCTGAACGACACTGTCCCTAATTCCTTTCCATCCTGGTACAAGGATGCATTGAAAAATGTGGGAGAGAGAGCCCAGGCCATAATTTCCACCAAAGATGATGCCACTGACAAGGCCAGTGAAAGCCTCAGTGACATTCAGCATCCACTCCTCTTTTGAGTGAAGTCTAGGGTAGTTTCTTCCCTCTGGGTTTGAAGAAGGCAGTCGAGGTTCTAGGTAGTGGAGGGCCAGGTTGGGCTCAAGGAACAGTGTTCTTTACATTTCAGTCCCATATTGGTAATGTAGAAATGTTCCTGTTTTTCGGTACTTTTTAAATGTTCTCTCTTTGAGTAGCAGGTGGTTAGCTTTAGAATCTTAATTTATGAATATTAGTCACGTATGTATTACTGTTTATCTGGTTTAAGAGTAACAGTTTGATATTTTGTAAAAAAAAAAAAAAAAAAGGAAATACTTTCTCTCTTATTCTGTGATCTGTAACAATATAGTGTGGTATTGTAATACGCATTTTCTTACAATGTGCAATAACTCAGCAGTTAAATAGTGGAACAAAATACAGGATGGTCAATATTTGCATTTCTCTGTCCCACTTGGTGTTTTGTTCTTGAAAATTAAAGATGTATACCTGGCTTTGCTTAGCTTGTTGAAGAAAGCAGCAGAAATTAACCCTTAATAAAAGAAAGTCACACTGAGTCCTTTATTTGCTGAGCATTCTTTTAGTATTTGCTTGTAGAAGTAACTGTTAGTAGTGGTGATACTAATAAAAGCATGATTTATCTCTACCCATAAAACAGTAGAACCTAGGAGCAGAAGCCATATCAAGAAGGTGGTAACATGTTCTCTACAATCTAAATAACAAGAAAGGGCTGGGGAGGTGAGACTCCAGATGCGAGCCTCCAAGTATAAAGGTCCTGAGCTAAGACAGCTTGGGGCTTTGGAAAACTGCGGTTGCCTCTGTGGGAGCTGGTAGTTATGAAGCTGGATGGTGGCAGGGACCAGACTCTCAAAGGGTGAGAGAAGAGCCTGGGATGGAAAATTGCTCTGAGCAGTTGCTTCTGGGTGGAGGATGAAGCAGAGAGGAATCTCCACATGGGGAAGTAATGGAAGGGGTCCTGTGACTATTGTACTGGTGAGCTTGAACACAGTGCAAGGACTAGGTGATTGATACACATCATCTGCGAGGGTTTCCTGAGAAACAGTGTGATAATCCCTTGAAGTGCTGCCCAGAAGCCTCTAGGCTGGCAGTCACTTAGCTGGTGTGGGAGAGCCAAAGCCCCCTCCATGGAAAGGCCATTTAACTAAGTTATTTTGAATGTAATGTGGCCAACTCTAAGCAAGGGATAGATTTTTAGTGGAGGATACATACAAATAGTGATTTGGATTGACAAGCATTGGGAAAGGTGAAAAGGAGTTGGTCCTTGACTCAAATTCTAGGACCACTGAGTTGCATTCCACTTGGGGAATTTTCCACTTACCCAACGTATACAATGTATCATTTCAGAAGGAAAATGTAGGGAGTTTTATTTACGAAGCTGGATTTTTCGTTGAGTTGGTACTCCATGACATACACAGCTACATACTCTCTGAAATGTTTTGGATCACAAAAACAAGAGCAAATTTTTTTATAAAAAACAGTTGTAGCCTTGGGGTTATATTCATATTGATAACTGCCATTTGTTAAAATTCCAATATATGCTTGGCACTGTGCCAGGTGTTTTACTCAAAAACATCCAACAATTCTACAAGGCAGGGCTTATGAAACCCCTTTTACAGATGAAGAACCTGAGTCTCATCTTGCTTGATAAATTCAGCAAGACCACATGGCTAGAAAGTGACAGTGCTGGCACATGAGCCTTGCTCTGAATTTATCTTGACCCATACTATCCCCACTCTTCCCAGACTGAGGAAGGCCTTTGCCTTTTAAGTTACTTCTCTGCATACTTGCTGTCATCTCTCAGGTGACATAAAGATGAACCCTGTGTCCAAGGTATTCAGGTAGGCGGGGAGAAGAATGGTGACAATGAGAATAAATACAATTTGGGGATCACTGTGGGCTTAGTTTACCTGTTCCTATTCTGAACGCTAGGTTTCTTAAGAGCTGACTCTATCCAGGTGCCAGCAGTTCTGTCCAGCCTCAGCACTTTTCCACTTTACAGCACCCTCCTTCTGATCTCTCCTGTGTGCTCTCTTGAGCAACTCTCGAACCTGTTCTGCTGACCAGCTCGTCCCTACAATCTCTCTGTGTGAAGGCTGTGCCCTGCTTCCAGTGTAACAGCCCAGAATCAGCAGTTCTTCCCCTGACATAGATGCCTGCGCATCCCTGCAGAAGTTCTCTGACTGATCCATCCCTCCCCCTGGCTTCTGTGTGGTAACAGCACTCTGATGTACATTTTCATTTTGGATAGTGACATTTCCATACCTACCCTGGGCATCTTCAACACTCTCAAAATATTCCCACATACGGTGGTGACTAGATTCTGATCTGCCACATAATATACTGGTACTAGGGATGTAATCCTAAGGTAAAAGAGTTTTTGAGATCATCCTAATATTTGATATTTGTATTAGGATTTTAATATATTATATTTGTAGTGGCATTGTTTGAAACAGGCCACTGAAGAGATACACAGATGAATGAGCTATACTAGGTGGTCAAAAACTAAAACTTCCTTGATAAACTTGGTATATGAGATAAGGCTATGAGAATCAATTTGTAAATAAATTACAAGGAGTTGAATTTCTGAAAAACAGAATAACAAAATCCTGAATACTGCCTAGGAGGTGACAAGGGTTCCTTGGCTCGCTCTGATGAGAAAAGAAAACAATGGTTGACCATCTTTCCATGGTCCTTTGTCTGTGTACCTGCCACACAGGAAAATCCTGGTTTGCAGCGTGCCACAGGCACATGTGCAGTTGTTCAAGAATGTTCAGTTATAAGAAGGGTAGCAGAGTCTCTCAAGGTAGGATATTTACCATACACCAAAGGGCATGGAGGATTCTCAGCCTAAAGAAATTATATGGGTTATAAAAAGGATGGTGTAGTAAAGTGCTATTGAGGGAATAAGTTTGACCCTCCCTGCCACGACTCACAGAATTGTTTTAAAACCTGTTGTTGTAATCCTTTCTTTGAAACCTCCAATCACCTAGTAGTTGCAATAAAAAACTGGAAAATTTCAAGGCAATGCAGGCTTTCTCATAAACAATTCCAAGAAATTAAAAGACTTACTGTCATAAATTATAATAGTTGCTTTTAATTGTGCACCATAATGGCTTATGCAAGACATTACAATTGCCAGTCTTCTTGTCTAACTTGCCTTCCTAGTTGGTTCATTTGCAGTTAGACAGAAGCCAGTGCATCATTCCAATGCTATCATTTATTTTCAGCAGTAAACATCTGTTATGATTTAAAGCTACAGGTTGAAAGCAGCTTGGATACCTGGGTGACATGAGAGCCAAGACTTACTGTGTATTAGTTTATTATGCCATAACAACATACTACAGACTGGGTGACTTAAACAATACCCATGTATTTTCTCACATTTCTGGAGGCTACAAATTGAAGAACAAGATTTTTGCCAGTTGATTTCTTCTGTGGCATCTCCTTGACTTGCAGATGGCCACCTTCTCACTGAATTTTTATATGGTTGTCCCTTGGTTTGTGTGTCTGTATCCTAATCTCTTCTTATGAGGACATCCAACAGTAATATTGAATACGACCCTAATAATAAGACCTCATTTTAACTTAATTACCTCTTCAAAGTCTTTATCTCCAAATACAGTGACATTCTGAGGTACTGGGGGTTAAGACTTGAATATATGCATTTGGAGGCAGAGATAGAATTCAGCCCATAACACCCTATTTTAGCCAACTAAAATAGGAATTCAAATGTGTTAAGCCATGTAAATTTAAGGAAATTTTTTCATTCCATCAGCTTACTGTTACTTTATCTGACTACTACTTTAATTAAGCTTACTTTAATGCTTTTCTCACAAATAAATACTGCATATATTATTGTTGCAAAAAATTCTAAAAATACACAGAAATGACATTTTTCCCCTCTGCAAAGTTCCTCCAAAATTCAGCCTCTTACTCAGAAGTTTTCACAGTTAACTATGTGGTGTATAAATTTTAGAAGCTAATTTCAAGATTTTAAAGACAGATGTGGTAATCTATATACACACATATATTACATATATATATTTATATATGTTTATCTGTAAAGATAACTATATGTGGGTAATGATATACATACAGATATGCCAGTTGCCTTTGTACTACCATAGGTTAAATTCTCTTTAAATTAAAATGTGGCATTATTTGGAGATAGGATTATTTCAGAGGCAATCAAGTTAAAATGAGATAATGAATGCTGGCCCTAATTAATATCATGGGAGTCATTATTAAAAGGGGAAATTTGGACACAGAGATATGAGTAGAGGGATGACAATGTGAGCATGCATGGATTGAAGATGGCCATCTACAAGGCAAGGAGAGAGGCCCGGAAAACATCCTTCGCTCACAGCCCTCAGAAGGAACCAACCTTGCGAATGCCTTGCTCTTTGACTACCAGACTCCAAAATTATGAGACAGTAACTATATGCTGTTTATGTAATCCAGGTTGAGGTACTTTGCTATGGTGGGCATAACAAACCAGTATATTCACTTATTAAAATGGATCCAGAATCTTTGGATTCTGGATAGCACATATACATCTATCTTACATTTGGACTACTCTCTAGAATTCCAATTTATTTCTTACATTAACACATTGAACAGATCTCCACCTCATGAACACACGTGTTTCTCCTTGGTGGCTATAATTAATACAATCAGCATATTTAAGCAGAAATTCTTAAATAAATGTATATAATAACTTATAAGGAATGCATATTAATGTGGAAACTGAGTGTGAACAGGGTATGAATATTTTATACTTTTTATAATGTTGAGGGCTTTTTTCTAAAGTGTTTCACTAGTTAATTTCCTCACACATTTGTCCATGGGGAAATGATTCATTTATTCACAAGCATTTTATCACAATTTTAAATGTTGTTCAAACTTACGGAGGCAAACACTAAGTGACTTGGATTTGATGAAGAATTTTTCAGATGAAACACTAAAAATATCAGCAATCTAAGAAAAAAGAGAAAAATTGGACTCTAATAAAATTAGAAACTTCCACTGTGAAAAGATAATGCTAAGATGATGAAAAGACAAGCAAGAGACAGGGATAAATGTTCTGTGAAACACATATCTGATAAAAGATATGTATTTTAATATGCACAGAACTCTGAAAAACGAACCATAAGAAAACAGCCAATTTAAAGTGGGCAAATAAATATGAGCATGTATAAGAAAATAAGGAAAATAAGCATGTATAAGAAAACTGTTCCATGTCATATGGCATTAAGAGAATTGCAAATTAAAGCACCTAGGAGATAGCACTCTACACCTAGGCGAATGGCTGATATACCAAACACTGAAACATCAAATGTTGATACATATGTTGAGCAACAGGAACTTTCAGTTGCTGTTAGTGGGATAGACCTGGAGGAACTTTCAGTTGCTGTTAGTGGGATAGACCTGGAGGAACTTTCAGTTGCTGTTAGTGGGATAGACCTGGAGGAATCGTGAAAGCCTATTGCTAAGTGACAGAATAAAATCTAAAACAGCTATATAATGTATGATTTCAATTATACCATATTCTGGAACAGGCAACTATGAATACACTAAAAATAGTGCTTTCCAGGTGCTGAAGGTTGGGGTTGGAGTAAAGGGGATTGATAATTAGGTGGAAAACACAGGAGATCCAAGATAGCAAAAAAATTCTGTGTGATACTATAATGATGAATACTTGCCATTAAACACTTAGCAAAATCTATAGTATCCTCAGCATTAAGAGTAAGTTGTGACGTAAACAATTGACTTAACAATGAGATATCAATACAGGCCCATCAGTTGTAGCACACGTTATAATAACACAAAATGTAAATAAAAAGAGATACTTTGTGTGTGTGTGCAAGGAGCAGGTTAGAGCTGGTGGTGTAGATATGTAGGAACTCTAAATTTGATGAAGTTTTTTCTTTGTATTTTTGGATTAGCAATGCTCTAAAAATGAAGTTTATTCATTTATAAAAAGAGGCAAATTATTTGAATAGACACTTTACCAAAGAGGATATACCAATCTGAAAACAAAAGCGTATAAAAAGATGAACAATGTCGTATGTCATTAGGAAGATGCAAACAAAAACCAGAGAAGATTCCAATACAGGCTTATTAGAAGGGCTAAAATCTGAAAATCTAAAATACTAAATGTAACAGAGGATATGGAATAACACATATTCTCATTCCTTGTTAGTTGTGATAATAGTAGAGGTATACTTTTAAGTGAGTATTTTATGAACCTAGTCATATGACAAATTGGAAAAGTTAAAACTGTAGGGACTGAAAACAGAATGGAGTTGATAAGAGCTTTGTAGAAGTGCAGTGATTGATGTCAAACAGGATGCACAGGAAATTTTTAGGCAGATGGAATTGGTCAGTATGATACTTGGCTTGGTTGGTAGATATGGGACTCCATGCATTTTCCAAAATATGTATAACTTCACATGCTATTTAAATCTGATGTGTGTATTTAAGACTTTAATCTTGTATTGGTTTTTAAAAGGATCACAGGCTGCTCAAAATACAATGAGTTTTTCAGAGATTAGGACAGGAAAAGAAACAATAATAAAGAAGCTTTTAACATAGGCTAGGCGAGAGATGATATTAACTTCACATCCAGCAGTAAAGTGGAAAAATTTGAAATGGATTTTAACGGTTGAAAGAAAACTTGTCGCCATCTGGACAGGAAAGGGAGGGATTGGAGGCCCCATAAGAAGTAATAAGGAGCCGGGCGCGGTGGCTCACGCCTGCAATCCCAGCACTTTGGGAAGCCGAGGCGGGTGGATCACAAGGTCAAGAGATCGAGACCATCCTGGTCAACATGGTGAAACCCCGTCTCTACTAAAAATACAAAAAATTAGCTGGGCATGGTGGCGCGTGCCTGTAGTCCCAGCTACTCGGGAGGCTGAGGCAGGAGAATTGCCTCAACGCAGGAGGGGGAGGTTGCGGTGAGCCGAGATCGCGCCATTGCACTCCAGCCTGGGTAACAAGAGCGAAACTCCGTCTCAAAAAAAAAAAAGAAGTAATAAGGAAGACTGAGGAGACTTTCTACCCCATTTCAGATAGAAGCAGTGGAGACCTGCCTGTGGATGGATGTGTTTCTACCTCTCTTGCACCTCGCAGGTCTCAGGGATGGGAGGGGCTTATTTGGAGGTGAAAGACTCCGACCGACAGAGGCAGTGAGTCCAGGCAGTTTCAGGAGTCCAGGCACAGCCCCTCAGGAAGGCTGGAAGGGAACACTGACGGCTGTTAGTGCCCCTCCCCTGTCCCTGTGCCTGCTGCCAGCTCTGGAGGACCCCATCAAGGTTCCCAGATTTACAACTTTATGACTTCCATTTTGGGAGTCAGCTAGAGGGGAAGTTTTCTCTGAGGGGGGCAGTTTCAGTTATGCAGAGAGAGGAGCCCCAGGGCTGGCTAACAAACAAGAAGAGAACTCTGTGGAAGGACGGTAACCCACTACGGTGTAGGGGAGGCCCAGGCTGCATCCAGACACTCCTTGCTGTCAACCCTGGAAAAGGGGGCTGGGGAGTCAAGTACAGTGGAGGTGGGAGGGAAGACATCGGTAAGGCTTAGGGAGTGAGCAGGAAGGCTTGGAGCACATCTGGGAGCAGGGAAAGAGTGATGAAAAAGAGGCGGAGAGGCGAGGGATGAAAACGAGGCTGAGAAGTGGTGGGGGCGGGTGGTTCCTCCGCAGAGACGAGGCCCCGCCCCACGCTGCCCCTGCCGTCTGCGCTCGTCAATCCCCTCAGGGTTCCCGGATGTGCTTTCCCAACCTCCATCTTGGGAGTCTGAGGTAGCTGCGGCGTTTTGTGAAAGTCTGGACTCAGGTCAGCGGAGGGAAGTCAGAACTGGGCAGTACTCAAGGTGAGGGCCCTGAGAGAGAACTGAGGGACCTCCCACCATAGAGAGAAGAAGCTCTGGCCCACCATGCCCCTGCCGTGGGACTTGTAGGTCCCAGACAGGAAAATGGCCGCTGAGAGCTGAGGGACGCATCCCCATGACAGAAGAAGGGAGGAGGTGCCGGCCCTGTAGGGAATAAATAGGGAGACTTTGAGGAGAGCAAGGGGAACCCCCACCTCAGAGGACAGATTCCCAGAGATTCCCACTCTGTCCCTCATATCAGCCCTGGCAGAGCTCCCCAGTCAGCTCAGGCTGAGCTGCAGCCCTCTCATTGCTGGGTGAGGGGTTTAGGGGAGGGGGAGGCCTTGGTCTGAGGGTCCCACGGCAAGTCAGCAGAGGCAGCTGCCTCCGGTAGGCAGAGGGAAGATTCCCAGTCCCTGCTGGGGATAAGAGTGAGGACTGAGGTGTCATATGTGCATCAGAGCAGATGTGAGGCTGCCCCGACTGCCCCCGTGGTAGAGTATGGGACGTGGCTGTCTCCTCACTACCTCTCTCTGCTCTCAGGGATGTGGAGGTTGCTCTGAGGTTTTGCCTCAGGCCAGCAGAATGGTAGGGACACGGCCCGATCTAAGAAAATGTATGTGACAATGCTAATTAAATTTTGAGGGGGTCATGCAGCCCAGAACTGTGGGGCTCTGGATGTCTGGCCAGCTCCAGCTGTCAGCCCTGGCAGGTCCAAGGCTCTGCTTGCAGTCTTAGCCAGAGGGGCTTCCTTACTTCCTCTTGCAGGTACTCCAGGAACCAGGTGGTGACAAACTGAGTCTAAGTTGCACTTCCTAAAGTCAGCACAGCAGAGGAGGCCCAGGCAGTGCCAGGAATCAAGGTGAGTGCATAGCCTGACGGTGTACCAAGGGCCCTACCCCCACAAACAGAACAGACCCAGCAGCACCCAGCCCTAACCACCTACTGTCATTCCTGGTGCCCCAGGCTCTGCCTGCCAACTGTGCCCTGAGGTGCTTTCTCACATCCTCCTACAGGTTACCTGGAGACAAACCTCCTAGGAAGACAGGCAACCTGTGAGGCCCTAGAGCACCATCTTAAGAGAAGGAGAGCTGTAAGTTGGCCTTTGTCAGAGCCATCATGGATGCATTTCTCAGCTAAGGCCACTCACACTGTCACTCTCTTCTACAGGTCTGTTGGATCCCATCATTCATATCCCTGTTGATACATTCATCTGCTGCTCCTGAAGAAGCTGTTATGCCACTCTTTCCAAACAGTCCATCCCTCAACTCTGAGGAAGACTCCCAGAAGCCAGTTGTGATAGAGGAATGGATAGATGCACACGATCCCACAAATGAGGATGCCTCCTCCATTTCTTCTTCCACTTTCTACTTATTATGTCCCTCTTCTTCTTCCTCCTCATCCTCTCCTCTGATTCTTGGTGGTCCTGAGGAGGAAGAAGTGTCATCTGCTGGGATGTCAAGTCTTCCCTCGAGCACTCCCAATAGTCCTCCACAGGGTCCTTCACAGTGTTCTCCCCAGAATCCTCTGGGCTCCTGCTCCTCCTTTATTTCAGGGATCCCATTCAATGAAGAGTTCAGCAGCCAGAAAGAGGAATATACAAGTACCTTTCAGGGCCTGCTAGACAGTGAGCCTTTGTTAACACGTAAACTAGATGAAAAGGTGGCCGAGTTAGTGCAGTTCCTCCTCCTCAAATATGACACAAAGGAGCCTATAACAGAGGCACAGATGCTGATGATTGCCGTCAGGTACAAAAACTACTTTCCTATGATATTCGAGAAAGCCCGTGAGTTCATGGAGTTTCTTTTTGGCCTTACCCTGATAGAAGTGGACCCAGACCACTCCTATGCATTTGTAAACACAGTAGACCCCACCGACATGGGTAGTGATGACCAGGGTACACGCAAGAACAGCCTCCTGATTGTTATTCTGAGTATAATCTTCATAAAGGGTGGCTGTGCCTCTGAGGAGGCCATCTGGGAAGTGCTGAATGCAATAGGGGTGTATGCTGGGAGGGAGCACTTCGTCTATGGGGAGCCCGGGGAGCTCGTCATTAAAGTTTGGGTAGAGGAAGGTTACCTGGAGTACCGGGAGGTGCCCAACACTTCTCCTCCATTTTATGACTTCCTATGGGGTCCGAGAGCCCATTCAGAAAACATAAAGAGGAAAGTACTAGAGTTTTTGGCCAAGCTGAACGACACTGTCCCTCTTATATTTCCATCTTGGTATAAGGATGCTTTGAAAGATGCAGAAGAGGGCCTCCGGGCCATAATTTCCACTACAGATGATGCCACTGACATGGCCAACAGAAGCTTCAGTTTCATGTCCAGCAACTTCTCCTGTCCTGAGTAAAGTCTAGGGTAGTTTCTTCCTTTTGTGTTTGAAGAAGGCATTGAGGTTCTTCATAGTGGAGGGCCCGGGTGGGGCTGGAGAGAAAACGGTGTTTTCTGCATTTCTGTTTCATGTGGGTGTTCTATAGATTTACCTGTTTTTCTTTTGGCTATTTTCAAATGATTTTCCTTTTAATAGCAGGTTTAGTTAGTTTCAGAATCTTAGTTTATGACTATTACTCATACCCGTATTGCTCTTTCTCTGACTTAAAAGTAAGAGTTTTATATTTTGTTAAAAAATTGGGAAAACCTCTCTTATTTTGTGATCTGTAACAGGATAGTGTGGTATTGTAATAAGAATTTTCTTTAAAATGTGAAAGTACTCAGCAGTTAAACAGTGGAACATAATAAGGGATGGCTAATATTTGCATCTCATCCTAGCCTTTATTCTCTTGGACTTAAAAATCAAATACAGATAACTTGCTTAGCTTGGCATATTCAAGAAAGTAGCAGAAATTAAATCTGAATACAAGAAAACCTCACTGATTCCTTTATTTGCTGAACATTATTTAAGCATACACTTTTGGAAGGCACTCTTCATAGTGGGGTTAGTGTGAAAAGCATAACATATCCCTACCCATAAAACAGGAGATTCTTGGAGCAGAAGCCATATCAAGAAGGTGGCAAGATGTTCTCTACAATTTAAAGAACAACTTTAAAAATAACTGGGGAGGTGAGGCTCCATTGTGAGCCTTCGAGTGTAGAGACCCTGAGCTAAGGCAGCTTGGGGCTTTGGAAAGCTGCAATTGGTTCTGTGGGAGTTGATTGTTACGAAGCTGGGTGTTGTCAGCAACCAGACCCTCAGAAGGTGAGAGAAAAACCTGGAATGGAAAACTGCTCTGAGCAGTTGCTTCTGGTTGGAGGACAAGGCAGAGAGGAGTCTTCACTTGGGAAATTAGTGGAAGGTATGCTGTGGCTTTTATACTGGTGAACTTGAACACAGTGCCAAACTAGGCGATTGATACCCATCATCTGCAAGTGTTTGAGAATGATACTTGCAGAAATAGAATGATAATCCCTTGAAGTGCTTCCCAGAACCCTGTAGGCTGGCACTCATTTCCCTTACTTAGGAGAGCCAGAGTCCACTTCATGGAAAGGACATTTGATTAGGTTATTTTGAATGTAAATTGACCAACTCTAAACAAGGGCTAGATTTTTAGTAAAGGACAATAGTAGTGGTTTGGATGGACAAGCAATGCAGAAGGTGAAAAGGAGTTGGTCTTTGACTCAAATTCCAGGATAATTGAGTTGCATTCCACTTGGGGAATTCTCCCCTTACCCAAATTATACAATGTATTATTTCAGAAAGAATATGTACTGAGTTTTATTTATGAAGCTGAATTTTTGGCTAAGTTGGAACTCTATGACATATTCAACTACATATGCTGAAATATTTTGGATAACAAAAACAGCTGAATTTTCACAAAAGACAGTGGTAGCTTTTGGGGATATAATCATATTGATAACAACTGCCATTTGTTACATTTCCAATATATGCCAGGCATTGTGCCAGGTGTTTTACTCATATTACATACATTCCCGCAATTCTATAAGGCAGGGCTTATGAAACCACTTTTACAGATGAAGAACCTGAGGCTCATAGTGCTGCCTAAATTCTGCAAGATCACATGGGTAGACAGTGACAGGGCTGGGACTGGAGCTTTGCTCTAAATTCATCTAGATGCATACTGTCCCCTCTCTTCTCAGCCTGAGGAAGGTTCATATCTCTTGTTAAATTCCCCAATATCACATTAGTAGAATGTGACTCAGACTTGAGCCCTGGCCTGAATTTTACTTAGGCCTACACTGTCCCCAGTTCTCCCAGCCCGAGGACAACCTTTAAGTCACTTATCTTCATGCTTCTTAATGTCTCTCAGGTGGCATAAAGATGAACCCTGTAGCCAAAGTTTTAAGTTGGGTCTAAAGAATGAAGGTGACAATGAGAACAAAATATAATTCAGGGATCATTATTGGCTTTCTTTACCTAAAGTCCTCCTGTTCTAAGCCCAAGGTTTCTTAAGCACTGACTCTGTTCAGGCGTTGGCAGTTTTGTCCAGCCCCATCACTTTCCTACATTACAGCACTGTCTTTTGATCTTCCCTGTATGTTCTCTTGTGCAACTCTGGAACATGTCCAGTAGACTAGCTTGTCACTAGTATCTCTCCCTCTGAATTCTGTGCCCTGGTCCCAATGCAAAATCCTTGAATCATCTGTCCTTCCCTTGACATAGACCATTCTTACTCCATGCAGAAGTTCCTTGACTCATCCATCTCTCACCCTGGCTCCTCTGTGATAACAGCCCTTCAGTGTGACTATTCAGTTTAGATAATGACATTTCAATACCTACCCTGATTATCTTCAACACACTCTCAACGTATTTCCACATAGACTGGTGAGTAGAATGTGATTTGCCACATAATATACTAGTTTTAGAGATGTAATCCTGAAGTCAGAAATAGAGTTTTTGAAAGAATCCTAGTATGCAATATTTGTGGTAGGATTTTAATAAGATGCATTATTTAAAACAGTTCACTGAACCGAAACATATTTGAATGAGCTTTCATCAGTGATCAAAAACCAACCTTTCCCTCATAATCTTTGTAGATGTAGAAAGACTATAAAATCACTTTCTAAATGATCTACTAGAAACTGAATTTCTAAAAAAACAAAACAATAATAAAATCTCAAAGACTGCCTAGGAGGTGACAAGATTTCCATGTCAGACATGCTAGCTCTAATGAGAAAAACAAACAATGGTTAACCATCTTTCCACTCCCTCTTGTCTGTATATCTGCCTCATAGGAAAATTCTGGTTTGCATTGTTCCACAGGCACATGTACAGCTGTTCAGGAATGTTCAGTCATGTGGAAGGTAACAGAGGTTCTCAGAGTAGGATATTTATCATACACCAAAAGGACTGAGAGAATTCTCAGCCTAAAGAAATCATATAGGTTATAAAAAGGACAGTGCAGAAAAGTGCTATTGAGGGAATAAGGTTGACCCTCTTTGCCAAGACTTAAGGAGTTGTTTTAAAGCTAGATGTAATCCCTGTATTTCAAACTTCCAGTCACCTCATAAGAACAAGAATAAGTTGGAAGATTTCAAGGCAATGGTGGCATTCCCATGAACCATTCCAAGAAAATAAAAGACTTACTGTCATGAATTATAATAGCTGCTTTTAATTGAGCACCACAATGGTGTATGGGAGAGATTGCAAGTACCCATCTTTTCCTTGTCTACCTTGTCTTCCTGGGTGGTTCATTTGTAGTTAGACAGAAGCCAGTGCATCATTCCAATGCTTTCATTTCTGTTTAGGAGTTAACATCTGTTGTGATGTGGCACTATAAGGTGAAAGCAGCTTGAATTCCTGGGTGACATGAGAGCCAGGACCCATTGCATATTAGTTTATTATACCATAACAATATATCACAAACTGGGTGACTTAAAAAAATGGAAATGTATTTTCTCACATTTCTGGAAGCTGGATATCCAAGATCAATATGTTGGCCAGTTTGATTTCTTCTGTGGCTTCTCCTTGGCTTGCAGATGACAACCTTCTTACTGAATTCTTATATGATTGTCCCTTGGTCTTTGTGTCTGTGTCCTAATCTCCTCTTCTTATGAGAACACCAGTCATACTGAATCAAGTTCTACTTATAGGACCTCACTGTATCTTAATTACCTCTTCAAAGACCCTGTCTTCAAATACGGTGACATTCTGAGGTACTGGGGGTTATGACTTGGATAAATGAATTTGGGGAGACAGCTACAATTCAGCACATAGCACCGTGTCAACTCAAATTAGAATTTATGTGCACAAAAATAAACTTGGGTTAAGCCATTATAATTTCAGCGATTTTTTTGTTCCATCAGCTTAGTGTTACTTTATTGGACTACTATGCTGCTCCTCTTTCTTTTCTTGGGCTTATTTTAATATTTTTCTTCTAAATAAATACTGCATATATTATTGTTGCAAAAAAATTCTAAAAATACATAGAAATCACATTTCTTTCCTGTAGAAAGTTTCGCCAAAATTCAGCCCCCTTCTCAGAGGTTTCCACAATTAACAATGTGGTATGTAAGTTTTAAAAGATGATTTTAGGCTTTCAGAAATACAGATGTGCTAATATATATACACATATATATAAGCATATATTATATGTAATAGCACACATGTATGTGCTGTGTATATGTACATGTATACATATAAAACTATACATGTGTAATAATATGCATATAGATCTGCTGCTTGCCTTTGCCACTATTATAGGTTCAATTTCATCTTCCCCAAAATTGTATGTTAAAATTAAAATGTGACATTATTTGGAGATAGTAGTATTTCAGATGCAATCAGGTTAAAATGAGGTTATTAACGCTGGCCCTAATCGAATATGAAGGGAGTCATTATAAAAAGGAGAAATTTAGATACAGAGATACGAGTGAGAGGGATGACAATGTGAGCACTTGTGGACTGAAGAAAGCCATCTACATGGCAAGGAGAGAGGCCTGGAAAACATCCTTCCCTACAGCCCTCAGAAGGAATCAACCTTGCAAATGCCTTGCTCTTTGACCACCAGACTCCAAAACTGTAAGACAATAAATTCCTGTTGTTTATGTCATTCAGGTGTAGTGCTTTGCTGTGGCAGCCCTAACAAACCAATATAATCACTTATTAAAATGGATCTAAGATCTTTCCATGACAGCACAGATAGATCCGTCTTACTATTGGGACTACTCCCTAGAATTCCAGTTTATTTTAGTACAATAACAAATTGAACAATTTTCCTCTTGATGAACACATAGGTGTTTCGTGGCTATAATTAATATAAATAAATTCAACATATTTGAGCATAAATTCTAGGACAAATGCCTATAATTACCTATAAGGAATGCACATTAATGTGGAAACAAAGTCAGTATGAACAGAGTATGAATATTTTATACTTTTATAATGTTGATAGCTTTTTCCCAAAAATGTCTAATTAGTTAATTTCCCCACATATTTGTCTGTGGGGAAATTATTCATTTATTCACAAACATATTTTATCACAGTTTTAAATATTGGTCCAACTTATGGGTGCAAACCCTAGGTGACTTGGTTATGGTGATGAAGTTTTTAGATGCAATACCAATGTTTTGGTCAAACTTACAGATGCAAATCTTAGGTGATCTTGGGTTTTATGATGACTTTCTCAAATGCAATACCAAAAGTACCAACCATTTCAGAAAGAAAAGATAAATTGGACTTCGTGATAAATAAAAACTTCCACTCTGAAGTGACACTGCTAAGATAATGAAAAGAAAAGCCAGAAACTTGGATGTTTTGTGAAACACATATTTGGTAAAAGATGTGTATTTAAATATGCACAAAACTCTGAAAACCCAACCATAAGAAAACAAAACCCAATTTAAAGTGGGCAAATAAATCTGAACAGGCACCCCACCAAAGAATAAATATATAGGAATGGAAAATAAGCATATATAATAAAACTGTTCAATGTCATATAGCAGTAGAGAATTGCAAATTAAAGTACCTAGGAGATAGCACCCTACACCTAGGAAAACGGCTAATATTCCAAACACTGAGACATCAAATGTTGACAGGTATGTTGAGCAACAGGAACTTAGTCATTGTCAAGTGAGAAAGCCCTGGAGGAATTATGAAAGCATATTACTAAGAGAAAGAAGAAAATCTAAAAAGGCTACATAATGTATGATTACAATCATACAATATTCTGGAACAGGTAACTATAAATATACTAAAAATATTAGTGGTTTCCAAGGGCTTAGTGGTTGGGGTTGGGGCATAGGGAATTAATAAATAGGAGTACACAGGAGATCTAAGATGGTGAAGCCATTCTTTGTGACACGATGATGAATACTTGCCATTATACAGTTATCAAAACTTTTAGCATACCCAGAGCCTGATGTAAACTGTTGACTTTACTTAATAATGATGTATCAATACAGATTCATCAGTTGTAGTAACCCTGCCATAATAATACAAAATGTAAATTATAGGAGACAGTGTGTGTGTGTGTGTGAAGGCGGCAGGGCAGGAAGAGTAGTGCAAATATGTAGGAAACTCTGTAATTTTTATGCAGTTTTCTTTATTTTTGGATTAGCAGTGTTCTAAAAATGAAGTCTACTAGTTTTTAAAAATATGCACATCATTTGAACAGACACTTTACCAAAGAGGATATACCATTCAGAAAGAGGAATATAAAAAGATGGCCAACATCATTTGATATTAGGAAGATGCACACAAAAACCAAAAAAGATTCCAATAATGCTTATTAGAATGGCTAACATTTGAGAATCTAAAATACCAAATATGAGAGGATATGGAACAACAGCAATTCTCGTTTTCTGCTATTTGTGATGAAGAATGATACAGCTTATAAGTCAGTATTTTACAAAACTATTCCTAATGACAAATTTGGAAAGTTAGAACTATAGGAACTGAAAACAGAACAAAGTTGCTAGGGGCTTTGGAGAAGGGCAGTGATTGACCTCAAACGGAATGCACAGTGGAATTTTACTTTGATTGAATCGGTCATTATGACACTTGAATGGTAGATATGGGCCTCTATGCATTTGCCTAAATAAATAAAACTTTATATAGCAGTTAAATTTGATATATGTATTTAAAATTTTTATTTAACTTTTATCTTAAATTCAGAGACGCGATGGTAGGTTTGTTACATATGTCAACTTGTGTCATGGGGATATTTGTACGGATTATTTCATCACCCAGCTATTAAGCCTAGTACTTATTCATTATTTTTTCCTGATCCTCTCTCTCCTCCCACCCTCCATCCTCTAAAAGGCCCTAGTGTGTGTTTTTCCCCTTTATGTGTTAATGTGTTTTTATCATTTAGCTCCCACTTATAAGTAAGAACATGCGGTATTTGGTTTTCTGTTCCTGTGTTTGTTAAGGATAATGGCCTCCAGCTCCATCTATGTCATGGATTGGATTTTCAAAAGGATCATACCCTGCTGAAAAGGCAGTGTATTTTAATGTGGGACAATGATAGAAAAAGTAGCAACAACAAAGAAGCCTTTAACCTAGCCTAAGCGAAAGATAATATTAACTTCACACACAGCAGTAGTAATGGAGATTGAAAAAGTAGAAGGATTTGAAATGGATTTTAGCAGTTGAAGGAACAAAGTTGCTGTTGGATTTGATTTGGGATAAGATAAATGTAAGCATCAAGCACAACAGGAAAAACTGTGCCATCTTTGATGTTAACAAAAATCAAATTGAGCCATAGTTTGTTCTTTCAATTTTTTGTCAGCCTTCATGTGTATTATGTAACCTGTCAGAAACATGCACAAACGTTTCTTCTTCCTTGCAATCTGGGAATGCCCTCCCATCCTGCAACCCTGTGCCCAACAATTCTATATTCATGGCAACTATGGTACACCTTCACTGGCAGAAGCAGCTGTTCACTGAAGGCTGAATCTAAAGTAAGAATGAGGGACTGAAGGGAGTCATTTAGGGGGTGTTTTGAGAATGGTTGGGTTCACTCATTTCAATGGTCCCTGACACTCTCCCACTGATGCAATCACAAGAACCTTAGTGCCTCTTGCTTCTGGACAGGAGACTTACTTCCAGTATCAGTAGGTAAAATGATAGTTTGCCATTTTCTTTTCACCTTCCATAAGAAGTGCTCCCTGCTTGGGACCTCAGAAGAACAACTCCATGTGGATAATTTCCAAGGACATGGGACCCAGAGCTGGAATTCAGCCTACCAGCAGCCTCCCAGTCTGGAAGATTTCCTTGTCTGTGGGTTTCCACCTTGAGCACTGAGGTTTGATACACCAATCCTGGCCATGAGCCGAGGCCAACTGCCCCTGGGACATTGAGCCAAAGCTGAGGAAGGAAGTCAGCTCATGAACGGCTGAGTTGATCCTGGCCATAGTGGATGGAGAGAATCCGAACCCTCAGTGAAATCACTGGCAAAGCCACAAGTCAACCCCTTTTGGAATCTTGGGGCCCCGAATCCTTCTCAAAGTCCTTTCAGAGTGAGAACAGCTGAAAGGAAGTATGTGGAGCTCTTATCCATGTGGAGAGGGAAATAGGCCTCTACTCCTATCATGTCAGCAAATGCACTGCCACTAAGTCAGTGAAGTGTTTATGGACCCGGTCAGGGTGTCTGTCATCAATACAACATCACTCTGTCATGACTTTCTGGAATAGAACTGCTCAGGTTATATTTCTTAGATCCCCAGAGTTCCAGAGGTCAGCAGGAGGACTGGTCAATAGAAGGGGGAATTAATATATCATTATTCCAGATAGCATTCCCCCACCCACTACTGATTTCCCAATCCTGCTCTCAGAAAGAAAAAGCTCATGAAAGTAGTAAAGCCTTCTATGCCTGGGATAAGGGGGCAGAAGGAGCTGCCATTTCCTCTCTCCCTCCTTGAGTCATGTCATCTTGCTTCCTTCTGTTACTGATGTGACCAATGACCCTAGCCTCTTTCAGTTCTTTCACCTCTAGCCTTACTGATGCTCTAATTTACTCATACTACTGACTCCCTAAAAGATAATTTATATAAAGACTTATTTGTTTTTTCATATATGTTTGCGTATATTCGACATTTTATAAAAAACATTTTTAAAGTAGCTTTTGAATTTGTAATTGCTTTTTGTGTACAGTATAGAAAAGGGTTCCACTTACATTAGGATTTTTATATGGATATTCGGGTGCTCCACTGACACTTATTTCAACAAGACTGTCTCCTGCTCTAGAGCAGCACTTTAAAAAAAAATCAGTCAACTGTGCATTTATACATATTATGTTGGTTTTATTTTTCAGGACTCTCCATCCAGTTCCATTGGTCTGTTAATCCTGCACCTACATCTCAAATTCTTGATTGCAATAGGTTCTTTGTAATTCCTACTATCTGGTAGACTTATTGCTCTTTTCAAGAGTGTATTGAATATGCCTGTCCATCTGCATGTCTTTATATTTTAGAATCAGATGATTCATACATGCATTTATGTCCAAAGCCCTCTGGTTGTTTTGATTTGGGATTGCAATCAATGTGCACATTCCTTTTTTTGGGAGAACTATTGAATCTTAATTGTTGCAAAGTTATTTTATTTTATGGTCATGTGAATCTTCATTAATATTTTAAAATAATATTTTAATGGTTTTTTCTCTAAAATTTTTGGTTAAATTTTTTCAGCTACTTAATATTTGGTATAACAGTTTAGAGGTTATATTTACTTTCATTTTAACATTGTTCCTGAAAGAAAATGAAGTTCTTTTTTGTATATTGATTTTATTCATAGGAAATACATACTTTTATCTGTTGATAAGCTTGGCCATGCCACTGTTGCTGGTTGTATGCCCATTTGAGTATAGACGCTGTTGCCATGCCCCACTGAAACACTTTAGCCAGCAACCCCCATCAGAGTGTTATTGCCCATGGACAAGGAGCACGGGCATTTCAGCATTTCTAGTATAGCAGTTGCTTCACCTCAAGGGAACAGAGAACAAAGATGTGGGCCTGGTACCAGTCCTCAATTAAAGCATGCAGACCAGGAGTATTAACCTGAGCTTTTATCTTCTAAAATATTCCAGAAATGAAGCCAGTTGACTAAACCCACCTTATACAGCAGTCAAACCCTCAAGGACATCAAGAAATATAAAAGAAAAAAAGACCCATTCAAAGTACAGCAACTTCAAATAATAAAGGATCATCAGCCCACACAGATGAGAAAGGACCAGCACAAGAACTCTAGCAACTCTGAAAACCAGAGTATCTTCTTTCTTCCACACTACCACACTAGTCCTCCAGCAGTGGTTCTTAACTAGGGTGAAAAGGCTACAAAGACAGACATAGGATTCCGCATCTGGGTAGGGACACAGATTATTGAGATTCAGGAGAAAGTCAAAACCTAATAAAAATAATATAAGGAATCAAATAAAATGATATAAAAGCTGAAAGATGAAATCACCATTTTAAGAAGAAACCAAATAGAACTGCTAAGGCTGAAAAACTCACTGAAATAATTTCATAATGCAATTGAAAGTATTAACGACAGAATAGACCCAGCAGAAAAAAGAATCTCTGAGCTTGAAAAACAGTTCTCCAGGTCAAGTCCATCAGAACAAAAAAAAAAATAGAAAAAAGAATAAAAAATAATGAACAAAATCTCCAAGAAATTTAAGATTATGTAATGAGACCAATACTGCAACTTATTGACATCCCTGAAGTAAAGAACAAGCAACTTAGAAAACATATTTGAGGATATAATTTACAAAAATTTATTTAACCTTGCTGGACTGGTCGACATTCAAATTCAGTAAATCCAGAGAACCCCTGAGAGATACTATACAAGACAACCATCTCCAAGTTACATAGTTACCAGATCCTCCAAAGTCAGCATGAAGGAAAAAACATTAAAGGCCGCTAGAGAGAAGGGACAGGTCACAAACAAAGGGAACTCCATCAGGGTCGACCTATCAGCAGAAATGCTACAAGCCAGAAGATATTGGGGACCTATATTCAACCTGTTTTTTACTTCCAACTTATATCTTAAGTTCAGGAGTACATGTGTAGGATGTGCAGGTTTGTTACATAAACATGTTCTATACTGATAGCTGTACAGATAATCCTAACATCTAGATATTAAGCCCAGCATCTAGTAGCTGTTCTTCCTGATGCTCTCCCTTCTCCCACCCCAACCCTCCAACAGGCCCCAGTGTGTGTTATTCTTCTCCCAGTAACCGTGTGTTCTCCTTGTTCAGCTCCCACTTATAAGTGAGAACAAGTGGTGGTTGGTTTTCTGTTCTTTTGTTAGTCTGCTGAGGATGATGGCTTCCAGCTTCATCCAAGTCCATGCAAAGGACAAGATCTCATTTCTGTTTATGGCTGCATAGTATTCCATGGTATATATATTTTCTTTATTCCATCTATCATTGATGAGCATTTGGGTTTATTTTGTGTCTTTGTTATTGTGAATAGTGCTGCAATGAACGTATGTGTGCATGTATCTTTGTAACAGAATAATTTATATTTGTTTGGGTATATACCCAGTAATAGTCAAATGGTATTTCTGGTTCTAGATCTCTGAGGAATTGCCACACTGTTTTCCACAATGGTTGAACCAATTTACATTCCCACTGACAGTGTAGAAGTGTCCCTATTTCTCCACATTCCTGACTCGTCAGTATTCTTGACTTTTTAATAATGGCTGTTCCAACTGGCCTGAGATAGTATCTCATTGTTGTTTTGATTTGCATTTCCCTAATGATCATAATGTTTAGTCTTTTTTCATAAGTTTGTTGGCTGCATTAATGTCTTCTTTTGAGAAGTGTCTGCTCATGCTTTTTGCCCACTTTTTAATGGTTTTTTTTCTTGTAAATTTGTTTAAGTTTCTTATAGATTCTGGATATTAAACCTTTGTTGGATGGATAGATTACAGAAATTTTCTTTCATTCTGAAGGTAGCCCATTCACGCTGATGATAGTTGCTTTTACTGTACAGAAGCTCTTTAGCTTAATTAGATTCCATTTGTCAGTTTTTGCTTTTGTTGTAATTGCTTTTGGTGATTTCATCATGAAATCTATGCCCATGCCTATTTCCTGGAATACGGTGTGGTGTGCTGTGCTGCAGGGAATCCCCCTTGTCTGATCTGCCCCGATTCTCCAGAGCCAATAGGCAGAAAAGTGCCCCTCCCCCTAGGGACTTCTCTCAGGGTTATCAGTGTTCTGTCCATAAATCCCTGGCTGGGGATGCTGAAATTCTCACAGAGAGGACCTGCCCTGTAAGGAAGAGTATATCTGGGTCCAAGAAGCAGTCTGAACATGAACTGGTCCAGCTGCTGTGCTTTACTGTAGGGAGCTGCTCTCAGTCTGTACCTCCCTGTCTTGCTGGCACCCACGGCAAGGGAAAACAGCTGACTGGAGCCACAGTGATGGCCGCCCCTTCCACCCCAGGAACTTGGTCTTCTTAGGCAGTTTCTAGCTGAATACGCTGGTTGGTGAGGGTTCCAGGCGAGTGGGATTTAGCTTGTGGAGTTTCCTGGGAGCCAGGCCACTTGGCCTCCTTCTAATCTGCAAGTTGCAAGGAAATGTGGGAAAAGCCTGGTTTTCAGGGAGGGGAAGCACAATCCCTCACCTTCACTGTCTCCCTTGGCTGGGGAGAGAGTTCCCTTTGTAGCTTGCAGCTCCTGGATGAGGTCTTGCACCACTCTGTTTTTGCTTGCTCTCTGAGGGTTATGCCAACCACCTAGTCAGTTCTAATAAAATAACTTTGGTACCTCAATTGAAGATGCAGAGTTCACTCACAGTTTTTGTTCTTCTTGGTGGGAGTCACAGAGCAGTACTGCCTCTATTTGGTCATCTTGGCTCCACCCCCCTAAGAAGTTATTTGAAACTAATGAAAACAAAGATACAACATACCAGAATCTCTGGGACACAGCAAAAGCAGTGTTAAGAGGGAAACTTACAGCACTAAATGCCCACACCAAAAAAGCTAGAAAGATCTTAAGTTGACAATCTATCATCACAACAAAAAAAACTAGAAAACCAACAGAAAACAAACCCCAAATCTAGCAAAAACAAGAAATAATCAAGATCAGAGCTGAACTGAAGGAAATAGACATAAAAAAAACCCTTGAAAATTAACAAACCTAGGAGCTGATTTTTTGAAAAAAATAATAAAACAGATAAATCGTTATCTAGACTAATAAAAAAGAAATGACAGAAGATTAAAATGAACACAATCAGAAATGATAAGGAGGATATCACCACTGACCCCCAAAGAAATACAAACAACTATCAGAGAAATCAGAGAATACCATAAACACTTCTATGCCCGTAATCTAGAAAATCTAGATGAAATGGATACATTCCTGATCACATGCACCCTCTCAAGACTGAACCAGGAAGAAATTGAATCCCTAAAAAGATGAATAATGAGTTTTGAAATTGGGATTGTGATAAATAGCGTATCAACTAAAAAAAGCCTAGGACCAGACAGACTTACAGTTGAATTCTACCAGAGGTACAAAGATGAGCTCATACCACTCCTACTGAAACTATTCTAAAAAACAAAAATGAGTAGGATGGATTACCCCCTACTCAGTCTATGAGCCCAGCATCATCCTGACACCAAAACCTGGTGGAGACAGGACAAAAAAAGAAAACTTCAGGTCAATATCCCTGATGAACATCAATGCAAAAATCCTCAACAAAATACTGGCAAAACAAATCCAGCAGCACATCAAAAAGCTTATCCACCACGATTAAATAGGCTTCATCCCCAAGATGCAAAGTTGGCTCAACATATGCAAATCAATAATGTGATTCATCACATATACAGAAGTAAAGATTAAAACCACATGATTATCTCTATAGATACAGAACAGGCCTTCAATAAAATTCAACATCCCTTCATGTTAAATACTCTCAGTAAATTAAGTATTGAAGGAATATACCTCAAAATAATAAGAGCTATACATGACAACTCCACAGACAATATCATACTGAATGGACAAAAGCTGGAAGCATTCCCCTTGAAAACCAGCACAAGACAAAGATACCTTCTCTCACCACTCCTTTCAACATACTATTGGAAGTTCTGGCCAAGAGAGTCAGTCAAAAGAAAGTAATAAAGGTATTCAAATAGGAAGAGAGGAAGTCAAACTATCTTTGTTTGCAGATAACATGATCCTCTATTTAGAAAACCCCATTGTCTCAGGTCAAAAACTTCTTAAGCTGATAAGCAACTTGGGCAAATTCTCAGGACACAGAATCAATGTGCGAAAATTTCTAGCATTCTCATACACCAAGAACAGGCAATATGAGAGCCAAATCATAAATGAAATCCCATTCACAATTGACACAAAAAGAATAAAATACCTAGGAACACAACTATCAAGAGAAGTGAAGCACCTCTTCAAGGAAAACTACAAACCACTGTTCAAAGAAATCAGAAATAACACAATCAAATGGAAAATCATTCCATGCTCATGGATAGGGAGAATCAATATTGTAAAAATGGCCATACTGCCCAAAGCGATTTATAGATTTGATGCTATTCCCATTAAACCACCACTGATATTCTTCACAGAATTAGAAAAAAGTATTTTAAAATTAACATGGAACCATGAAAGAGCCTGAATAGCACAGACAATCCTAAGCAAAAAGAACAAAGCTGGAGGAATCATGCTCAAATTATACTACAAGGCTACAATACCCTCTACAGCATAATACTGGTAAAATCAATCAATCAATCAATCAGACACATAGACCAATGGAACAAAATAGAGAACTCTAAAATAAGACTGCATACATATGACCATGTGATGTTTAACAAATCTGACAAAAATAAGCAATTTGAAAAGGTTTTCCTATTTGATAAATGGTGCTGGGAGAACTGGCAAACCATATGCAGAAAATAGAAACTGGAACCCTTCCTTACACCCTTACACCATATACAAAAATCAACTCAAGATGGATTAAAGACTTAAATGTAAAACACAAAACTATAAAAACCTTAGAAGAAAACCTAGGTAATACTATTCAGGAAATAGGCACGTGCAAAGATTTCATGACGAAAATGTCAAAAGTGATTGCAACAAAAGCAGAAGTCAACAAATGGAATCTAATTAAACTAAATAGCTTCTGCACAGCAAAAGAAACTACCATCCTAGTGTACAGGCAACCTACAGAGTGGGAGAATATTTTTGCAATCTATCCATCCAACAAAGGTCTAATATCCAGAATCTACAAGGAATTTAAACAAATTTACAGAAAAAGAAAACCAACATTAACAAATGAACAAAGGTCATGAACAGATAGTTCTCAAAAGAAGACATTCATATAGCTAACAAACATATGAAAACAAGCTCAACATCACTAATCATTAGAGAAATGCAAATCTAAACCACAATGAGATGCCATCTCATACCAGTCAGAATGGCTATTATCAAAAAGTCAAAAAATAAGGGATTCTGACAAGATTGTGGAGAAAAACGAATGCTTTTACACTGTTGGTGGGAGTGTAAATTAGTTCAACCATTGTGGAAGATAGTGTGACAATTTCTCAAAGACCTGAAGACAGAAATACCATTCAACTGACCCCACAATCCCACTACTGTGTATATAGCCAAAGGAATATAAATCATTCTATTATAAAGACAAATGTATGTGTATGCTCATTGCAGCACTATTCACAATAGAAAAGAAATGGAATCAACCTAAATGCCCACCAATGACAGACTGGATAAAGAAAATGTGATACGTATACAATATGGAATACTATGCAGCCATAAAAAGAATGAGATCATGTCTTTTCAGGGACATGGTTGAAAGTGGAAGCCATTATCCTCATCAAACTAACACATGAAACAGAAAATCAAATACTGACAAGTGGTACCTAATTAAACTAAAGAGCTTCTGCACAGCAAAATAAACATGAGGCCAACAAACATATGAAAAAATGCTCATCATCACTGGTCATTAGAGAAATGCAAATCAAAACTACATTGAGATACCATCTCATGCCAGTTAGAATGGCGATCATTAAAACATCTGGAGACAACAGATGCTGGAGAGGATGTGGAGAAATAGGAACACTTTTACACTGTTGGTGGGAGTGTAAATTAGTTCAACCATTGTGGAAGAGAGTGTGGCAATTCCTCAAGGACCTAGAAATAGAAATTCCATTTGACCCAGCAATCCCATTACTGGGTATATATCCAAAGGATTATAAATCGTTCTACTATAAGGACACATGCACACAAATGTTCATTGCAGCACTGTTTACAATAGCAAAGACCTGGAACCAACCCAAATGCCCATCGATGATAGACTGGACAGGGAAAATGTGGCACATATACACCATGGAATATTATGCAGCCATAAAAAACGATGAGTTCGTGTCCTTTGTAGGGACATGGATGAACCTGGAAACCATCATTCTCAGCAAACTGACAGAAGAACACAAAATCAAACTTCGCATGTTCTCACTCATAGACGGGTGTTGAACAATGGGAGCACATGGACACAGGGAGGGGAGCACTATACACTGGGGTCTGTTGTGGGGGAGTGGGGGGGACAGCAGGGGATGGGGAGTTGGGGAGAGATAGCATGGGGAGAAATGCCAGATATAGGTGAAGGGGAGGAAGGCAGCAAATCACACTGCCACGTATGCACCTATGCAACAATCTTGCATGTTTTTCACATGTACCCCAAAACCTAAAATGCAATAATAAAAATAAATAAACTATGAACAGAGTAAACAGATAATTTGCAGAATGGAAGAAAATATTTGTAAAGGATTCATTCAATAAAGTTAGAATATCAAGACTATATAAAGAAATCAAATAAACTAATGAATAAAAATACAAACAACCCTATTAAAAATTGGGCAAAGGACATGAACAGATACTTCTGTAAAGAATACATACACATGTCCAACAAGCATATAAAAAAGCCTCAACATCACTAATCATCAGAGAAATGCAAATCAAAACCACAATGAGATACCATCGCAAACCAGTGAGAATCGCTATTACTGAAAAATCAAAAAATAACAGATGCTGGGAAGACTGTGGTGAAAAGGGAAGGCTGAAGCACTGCTGGTGGGAATTTAAACCAGTTAGGCACTGTGGATAAAAGTTTGGAGCTTTCTCAAAGAACTTAAGACAAGGCTATAATTTGACCCAGCAATCCCATTATTGGTATAAGCCCAGAGGAATATAAATCATTCTACTACAAAGGCAGATGCACAATATGTTCATTGCAGCACTATTCACTGTAGGAAAGACATGAAATTAAGCCAAATGCCCATCAACAGTGGACTGCATAAAAAATGTGGTATATCTACACCATGGAATAATAGGTAGCCCTAAAATAGAATGATATAGGGCTGCATATGAAAGATAAACCCCAAATGCCATTTTGTCCTTTGCAGCCACATGGATGGAGCTGAAGCTTATTATCCTAAGCAAAGTGAGGCAGAAACAGAAAACCAATACCTTGTGTTCTCACTTATAATTGGGACCTAAAGATTGAGTATACGTAGCCACAAAGAAGGAAACAATAGATTCCAGAGCCTACTTAAGGATGGAGGGTGGGAGGAGGGTGAGGATTAAAAAATCTATTTGTCAGAGACAAACTGGTTGACAAAATAATCTGTATGCTAAATCCCCATGACATGCAATTTACCTGAATAACAAATGCAAACATGTATACACTGAACCTCACATAAAGTTGGGAATGAAAAAAAGAAACTACTGTCTGTCATAAAGACATGGTAAATTTATATTTCCTTTAGTAAAGTAAAAAGCTTATTGTTATTTTTTTTTAATGTTTTCAATACAAAGTCTAATCATCTATTAGTAATGGAAGTGTTGTGTCTTGCTTTCTGACTATTACTTTTATTTCTTCTGCTTTACATTACTGCACTGGCTACTATATCTGTTACATTCTATTACAAAGAATAGAAAGGATGATCAGCAAAAACCCTAGTTTAGTTCCCAAGTTCAAAGTAGAAGTTCAACTTTCCCTCAATACGTATGATGTTTGTAATAGGTTTTTCATACATAGCCTTTACGGAGTTTGCCAACACATTTTAAAGTTTTTATAAACCTCATTTGCTCTATGAAAGGGCCATATATGTAAGACAACCCCCAAATGTAGAGGAAGCTCCACCAAAAAAAAACACAAGAAAGGAGGAGACAAGTCCAGCTTGTCATTTTAGTTTGGTTTTATTGGGGAACTCATGGACAGAAGCATGGTCTTGGGCAGCCACAGATAGGTAGGTCTCTGCACAATAACCCCCCAGACCCAGTAGCTATATAGCATAGGGGAGTGACACATGTACTTTTGAGAGAATGGCTAGAAATTTACCTAAGGCCATGGTTTACAGTAAGCAGGAGTTTATGAAGGTTGATTTGCTCTAAGGATACAATTTTTGGTAAGTACAACAGAAGGAACAATAGATAAACTGGAAATCTCAGAGGTATTCCCCAGAGCCTGGGTTGAATAGAAGTCAACATGGCAGATTAGCTTCTAAGATGGAGTTACTTTAACCCCCGCATCATTTTAGAATTGTTTTAGGGTTATCAGAAAATTGCAATGATCGTGATAATGCCCCACACTCAGTTCTTCCTATTAATAATATCTTACCTTAGTATGGTGTACAGTTGTATTAATGAGCCAATGTATTGATATATGTTATTAGCAAATGTCCATACTTTATGCAAATTTCCTTACTTTTCACTCCATGTTATTTTTTTTAGCCCCTGCAATTACCCCATTGCTTTTAATGATCATGTATCTTTAGACTCTTCTTGGTTGTGCTAGGTGCTGAGAATTCTCTTGATTTTATTGACTTTGACATGTTTGAGGAGTACTGGTCATGTTGTTACCTGGTGGTGAATCATACAGGTCTGCAGCAACCTCAATTATTTCCTCCTTAGAAGAAAGAATTTGTCTGAGGGGCATAAGGCAGAAGGAAAGACTGAAGTATGTTTTATAGAAGGAGTGGATGTTTATTAAAAAGCTTCAGAGAAGGAATGAAAGGAAAGAAAGTATACTTGGAAGAGGGCCAGGTGGGCAACTTGAGAGATCAAGTGCATGGTTTGACCTTTTGACTTAGGGTCTTACCGGGAAGTTGCTCATCACCAGTTTTATATGTTTTCTATCTATTGGGGGACTGCCATTCCCTGACATTGGCTGCAACCAATTATTTTAGATATACAGTTAACAACTCCCTGACCATCATCTGATGGTTGCCAGACATTCCTGGTGGGTGGTGATTGGCTGTCCTGCCCTACTTATATCTGCCTGACTACCTACTATAACAGTGTATTTTATAGATGGCCCCAAATTGGAATTTATTTGATATTTTTCTAAGATCAAATTCATAATATCAGATTTGATGTGAGTTTTATTTTTTCTGGAAGAAAGCCACAAAGGTGAGTGTTATTCTCATCATGTCATATTTTGCAGTGCATAGTATCTATATGACTTACCACTATCACCTTGCTATGGTTGTTTATCGGGCTCGTCCAAGATACATTAATTATTTTAATCTTGTGTCACACTGTCCTCTTCGGATCAAGACAGGAGTCCATGACGTGCCAGTCATCAGATGAGGACTCAGGGAGAACTGCAGAGACACCCAACCCACATAGAGGAAGCCTTGAAGAATCCAGCTCCACACCTGCTGTCATCTCTAGAAGGTCTTAGTTTATGGTTGCCTACTGAGATATCAGGGACCTAGGGATCTTGGCAATAGGGTACTTCCAACCCTACCACACAGTTATTGTGTTTGTAGTTTTCAGTCTGGCAGGAGACAGGGCTAAGTTTCTCCCACAGGGGTTCCAGTAAATAGGGGTGAGGCCTTGGTCTGAAGCAGTGCCCTAAGGTCATATAGCAAAGGAGGCCTAGGCAGTGCCAAGAGTGAAGGTGACATGAACACCCTGACTGTGTACCAAGACACTACCCCCAGAACAGAGGAGACCTCACAGTGCTCGGCCCCACCCACCGTCAGCCCTGGAGCCTCAGGCTCTGCCTGCTAGCTGCACCCTGAGGCACTTTCTCATGTCCTCCTCCTAGGAGACAAATCCTCTAACAAGACAGGAGACCTGTGAGGTCACAGAGCATTACTGTAAGAGAGATCTGTAAGTCAACCTTTGTCAGTCAGAATGGGTAAATTTCTCAGCTCAGGCCATTCAAACTGTCCCTCTCTCTCCCAGGCCTGTGAGAACTCAACATTGACAATCCTGCTCACACCTCTACCTGCTGCTCTTGATAACAGTAATCATGGTTTGTTTTCTAATGTTCACACCTCACTTTTGAGCAAGACTTTCAGCACCCAAATAGGAATTGGTGAATGCATAGGTTCCCACTGATGATGATGAGGAGAAAGCCTTCTCCCTTTCCTCTTTTTCTTTCTACTTCTCCTTTCCAATCTCCTCTTCCACCTCCTCCTCCTCCTCCTCCTCCTCCTCCTCCTCCTCCTCCTCTCCAGTGATTCTTGGAACTCCAAAGGAGAGGACATGGCTACTTCTGGGATGCCAAGTCCTCCCCAGAGCCCTCCCAAGATTCCTCTCTAGAGTCCTACAAGCTTCTGCTCCTTTTGTACTTCATGAAGCACATCTAATGAAGACTCCAGCATCCAAGAAGAGGAGCAGACTTCAAGCACCTTGCAGTTCTCAACAGACTGGGAATCCTTGTCCAGAGACTGTCTAGAAGTAAAGCCAACCCATTCAGTTTATTTCCTGATTCTCAAGTATCTATTTAAGGAGCCCATCACAAAAGTGGAAATGTTCAAGGTTGTCAAAAGATATAAGAACTGATTCTCTCTGCCCTTCAAGGGAGTCTCCAAGTGCTTGGAGGTGGTCTTGGCATTGACATGAAGGATGTGGACCCCATCAGCCACTCCTATGTCCTTGTTAACTCACTGACCCTCACCTATGATGAGATGCTGGGTGACAACCAGAGCATGCTGAAAAATGGCCTCCTGATCATTGTCCTGGGTGAGATATTCATAGAGGATAACAGCACCTCTGAAGAAGATATCTGGGATTTCCTGAATATGCTGGGCATGTATGCTGCAAAGGAGCATTTCATCTATGGGGAGCCCAGAAAGCTCATCATCATAGATTGGGTGCCAGCAAATTACCTAAAATACTGACAGTTGCCTAGCAGTAATCCTCCATGCTATGAATTTCTGTGTGGTCCAAGAGCCCACTGTGAAACTAACAAGATGAAAGTTCTAGAATTTTTAGCCAAAGTCAAAGGGACTGACCTCTTGTCCTCAGGCTGACATGATGAGTTTTTGAGAGATGAAGCAGAGAGAATCTGAGCCAGGATTGGTCCCATGGACACTACTGCTGTCACAATCATTACACAGCATTGGTCAGTAGTTTCTCCTGATTCTCAATTCTGTTTGAAGAGGGCAGTCAAGGTTCTAAGTAGTGGAGGGCCAGGGTCAGCCTGGTAAATACACAGTGTGCAACAAGTTGTGTTTCTCTTCTGGATGGGGACATGGAGCTTTATCTTTTTTTTTTCTTTTTGGTATTTCGAAATGCTGTTCCTTTTAATAGATTTATTTGCTTTAGAATCTAAGTTTATGAAATTATATTGGCCACATGTTTATTGATTTTTTAAGTTTAAGAATAATAGTTTTGATATTTTGCAAAACAAATTGGGAAACCTCTCTTTTATTGTGATCTAGTACAACATTTCCCAGCATAGGAATAGCAATTTCCTTGGAAATATGAAAGATCCCAGTAGTAACACATAGGGATTTAATAACAGAGGAAAAATTTAAAGGATGGATCAATCTTGGGTTCACTTATCTGTTTAGGTCCATTCTTCTGGAAAGTTAAATATTTAAACATGGATTTGCTTGGGTTTCTCAAGAAAGGATAAATGTTAATAAATCTCAAAAAAGCCCATGCTCACTGCCTCCTTAATTCCCATACCATGAATGGCACATTTACTCTTTAGGGTCCTATGTTAGTAGTTGGCATCTCAGGATAAATAAGACCCTACACACAGACTGGTAGAGTCTAGGAGCAGCAGTAAGGAAGATGATGAGTTGCCCTCTAAGGCCTAAAGAACAAGTAAAAAGAAGGAGCTAAGGAGATAACACTCCAGATGGGAGCAGCCACATATAAATGTCTTGAGCCTCAGCAGTCTGGGACTGGGAACCTGCAGTTCCTTCTTTGGGAGTTTGTTAGTGATCTGAGTGTTGAGTGGGTGGGAGGGATAATGAACATATTATAGGAAAGCTTGTGTGAACAGACTTGAGGAATCTCTGAGTCTTTGTTACAAGCTGTAAGCTTCAGTGTGGTCTGGGTAGGCAGGTCTACTGAAGGAGGGGACCAGTGGTGTGCCAGACACCTGACACTGCCTTGAAGTCACCCTATGTCCTATGAGGAGGAGCATGGCTGGATCCCTGGCATTATTCTAGGTTAGCTAAACCTTCTGACTATTCTAGTGGTCTAGGACACCGTTGTGGGTCTCCCAGTCCTGGTGTCATCTCACTGACTGCTAGAGGCTGGTATGTTTTCCCCTCAGTAGTGGACCTCCTCCGTGGAGGCTTGGGCTTTGTGAGTGAGTGGGGTTGGTTACTGATGACCAGTAAGCAAAGAGGCGGAAACACTGAGGGTCAGTGGAAGGCACTGAGCAGCTGTAAAGAGGGAAAATTTAATTGGGAATACCCTGGGACTAATTACCTCAGTGACTTTGTAGATTAAGCCCAGATGATGTCCTCAGCTCAGAGTGCCTCCCTTGGAATCTGGGCTATTTGCATTCTAAATTGATGGTAGGTGTCCTGTGGCTATCACTGCTGGCCTACATTGCCACCAGATACTGCCTGGGATAGAGGATTGGCCCAAGACGCAGACATGTGCATGGTAGATGGGAAACCCATGAAGATGGCACACACTTTCTTGTTAAACTAATGGGGTTGTGTGGAGTGCAAAGCAGGACACGTCATGTGTCATGCTGTTGAGAGCATCCCCACAGTCAAGATGGTGTTTGGGCCTGAAGATGAGACATCTGTAATGACATGCTCAGTGCTAGTTTCTCTTGGGACTTCTGAAGGTATATGAGGAGTTGTGGCATTGTGGGTTTCTTCCCTAGAAGCATAAGACCCAAGTGGAGCTCAGACTTTACATTTTGAATCAACACGTGGTCTTCTGCTAATTTGAGTCCTCCCTTCCTTCTCTTCCCTTCCTTTTCCTTCCTTTTCTTTCCCTTCCTTCCCTCCTTCCTTCCATTTTTAAATATATGCAGAGTAAAAACACCAAGAAAACAAAATGAAGAAAAATGACAAGATATGTAATTCAAGCTGTGAGTGGGACAAAGTGATAAGGAGATGGAGAGAATTTTAGGAAGTTAGAAACTGTGAAATGGTGCAGTAGTGTGTGATGGCTATGAGTTCTGAAGGTTGCTGATTAGGTAGAAGCTGTTTCTTTGAGCTGAGATTGAGGATAAAGGAAAAAGAGTTGGTGGCAACTGGCATTAGGGTAGAGATGAGGAAGGGTGCGGTAGATGAGGTCAGTGTCGGCCATGTAGTTAATGAAGTTATGCTAGTTTTCCAGGTAAAGCTGCTTGATAGGCAATAGGAAACATGGGGCTGATATCGGAAGAGGGTCCTGGGCTGAAGACTAAGCTAGCCTGCGTCAAGTGTTGTGTGGGATGCAATCTTCTCTCCTGCAAACATAATAATTTTGTGACTTTGCAAGCAAAATCATAAAAACCATAATACATCTTAGTAAGACTTGAAAGGAATGGAGTACACACCTAGAGTTCTACAAATTAGATATATTTTTCCTGTCTTTTTATATGTTATATATCCTGTACATCACATATAAGACAGAAAAACATATATATATATCCATGCTTGCAGTATTTGCTGCTCACATTATATATAAAGTTATATAGCATGAGTTTTTAATTCCACATCTGCTATCTCAGTTTACTTTTAAGACTCCAAAACTGAGCTTATGGGCCCCAATACCCAGCCAGTTATCTCTTTCATCCTAATGTGTGTTTTTTAGGCAGCTAACGGCTCTTCAGTATTTCAAATCTTGCAGAGCAACCAGAGCAGGGTGCTGGAGGCAATCTTGGGCCCAGGTACCCAGAGGGCAAATTTCCATGATACATCCTATACCTAAGTAGTAGACAGTGGTTGCAAAAATTTTAGATATGGCATCTCCTATTTTGATTAAATCCTTGGAAAGAAATCCAATTTTTCTATATAAGGAAGACAGAGAAGCATGCTTGAAGCGAAGAATATAATCCCAGATTCCTGTCCACTGAGCTTTCTTTCTTCCTCATGTCCTCAGGGTGTTGGGCCCTGACATCCAACCACTGCACTCTAGGCTTCCCATGATCAGCTGCTAAAAGGCCCTTCCTTATAAATGAACTTCTTCATTACACAGTAATCTATCTTTGTTGACCATGTTATACCCAATGCACTGAATCCCAATATTGCTGCCTGGCTTTCCAGCACTGCCAAGAACTTGTCATTTTTACCTTTCTGAAAATAACTGTGATATATTGCTTTCTATGTCTATACAATTTCCTATACTTTTAACTGTGTCTCACACCATTATTACTCAAAATATGGTTTTGTTTTAATTTTGAATTAACATCTGAGATTTCAGATTCTCTGGAGTTTTTCAAAGACCAGTTTTGTTTCCATTGACCACTGTTTTCTAATTTTGATTTCATTATTCCCATCACTCTCCTTGTCTTCTGTTGAATTTACTCTTAATAGTTTATTACATGAAAGCTTATATTATTAAGTTGAGTCCATTCGTTTTTTCTGACAGAAGTATATAATAACATAAATTTCCCTGTAAGTGCTGGTTTAGTTAAATCTCACAAGCTCTGCTATGCTGCATTTTCATTTTCATTCTGTTGAAAATATTTCCTTATTTCCCGCAATAATTCTTTTGCAGCACGGTTTAGTAAAATATATTGTTTAATCTCCAATTATCTTGGACTTTATTTTCTTTTGTCTAATTCTATTATGGATAATCTATTTTATATAATTTTAATTATTTAAAAATTGTGTTTTTTTACCCTATCTTGGTGAATGTGCCTTGTGCACTTGAAAATAGTATGTATTCTGCTGTTAGAGTGTCTTATAAATTTCAAGATCAATTTAATATTCTTTTTCAGGTCCTTCAATATTCTTACAAATTTTCTGATTTTCTGATCATTTACTCAGAGAGTGATGTTGATAATTACCAGGATAATTATAGTTTTGGCTATTTATCCTTTTCCATTCTCTTGTTTTTAAATTTATTTTTGTTTTGTATTATTTTTAATTTTTGTGGGTACATAGTGGGTACATATGTTTATGGGTTATACAAGGTATTTTAATACAGGCTTGCTTTGTGTAATAATCACATCAGGGCATATGGGTTATCCATCAGGACAAGCATTTACTATATCTGTTATAGACAATCCAGTTATACTCTTTTAGTTATTTCAAAATGTATAATTAAATAATTTGGACTATGGTCACCCTGTTGCGATAGCAAATACTAGGTCTTACTGATTTTAACTATTTTTTGTAACCATTAACCATCCTCACTCCTCTCCTGACACTTCCTACCTTTCTCAGCCTCCAGTAATCATCCTTCTACACTCTATCTCCCTTAATTCAATTATTTTACATTTTAGCTCTTACAAATAAGTAAGAACATATGCAGTTTGTCGTTTTGTGCCTTGCTTATTTCATGGAGCATAATGACCTCCAGTTCCATCCATGTCACTGCCAATGACAGGATCTCATTATTGTTATGGCTTAATAGTACTCAATTGTAAATATGTACCACAATTGCTTTATCCATTCATCTGCTCTTGGACACTTAGGTTGCTTCCAAATCTTGGCTATTGTGAATAGCGCTGCAGCAAACATTACTGTGCAGATAAGTCTTCAATGTACTGAATTCCTTTATTGTGGGAACATACCTAGGAATGGGATTACTGGAGAGTATGGTCGCTCTGTTTTTATTTTTGGAGAACCTTCAAACTGTTCATACTGGTTTTACTAATGTACATTCCCACCAACCGTGTGAGAGGATTCCCTCTTGTCCACATTTTTGCCAGCATTTGTTATTGACTGACTTTGTGATAAACGCCACTTTTACTGAAGTGAGATGGTATCTCACTGGAATTTTCATTTGTGTTTTTCTGATGATCAGGGATACTGAGCCACATTTCACGTACCTGTTTGCATTTACATGTCTTTTTTGAGAAATCTCTATTCAGATCTTTTCTCCATTTTTCAATTTGATTATTAGATTTCATCCAACAGAGTTGTTTGGTCTTCTTATATATTCTGGCTATCATTCCCTTGTCAGATGAGTAGTTTGCAAATATGCTCTCCCATTCTGTGGGTTGTCTTTTCACTTTGTTGATTGTTTCTTTGATATGCAAAAGCTGTTTAAGATGATGCAATCCAGCTTGTCTATTTTTGCTTTTGTTGCCTGTGCTTGTGGAGTATTACTGAATAAATCCTTGGACACTTCAATATCCTGGAGATTTTCCCATTTTTTTTTCTTTTACTAGTTTCATAGGTTGAGATCTTCCATTTAAGTCTTTAATCACTTTTGATTTCATTTTTTTCATATAGCAAGAGATAGCGGTCTAATTTCATTCTTCTTCATATGGATGACCAGTTTTTCTAGCACTTATAAATTCTTTCCTTTCCCCAGTGTATGTTCTTGGCACCTTTGTAAAAAATGAGGTCACTTTAGATTTACTGGTTTATTTCTGTATTTCTATATTCTGTTCCACTGGTCTGTGTGTCTGTTTTTAAGCCAGTACCATGCCATTTTTGTTACTATAGCTTGTGGTATAATTGGAAGTCAGGTAATGTGATTCTTCCAGTTTGGTTCTTTTTGCTTAGAATAGTTATTGCTATTCTGGGTCTTTTGTTGTTCCATAGAAATTTTAGGTTTTTTTTTTTTTTTTTTTTTTTAGCTCTGTGGAGAATATTATTGGTATTTTGAAAGTAATTGCATTGAACCTGTAGATTACTTCAGGTAGTATATTGCATATATAGTTATATATAATATATATACCATATATAACATATATAATATATATCATATATAATATAGTTATATATAATCTATATATCATATATAACATAATCTATATATCATATATAACTATATATGTTACATATATAACTACATTACATATATAGAATCAATATATCTATATTATATAACATACATAACTATATATAATGTAATATATGTAATATATATTATATACATATCAATATATGTATATGTATATATATGTCATATAATATAGATATATTGATATGTATATAATATATATTACATATATATTATAGTTATGTTATATAATATAGATATATTGATTCTTCCAATCTATAAACAGAATATCTTTCCATTTTTTCTGTCTTCTTCAATTTATTGTATCAATGTTTTATAGTTTTCCTTCTAGAGATCTTTCACTTCTTTAATTCCTAGGTATTTTAAAAAATTATAAATGGTATTAATTTCTTAATTTCTTTTTCAGATGATTCACAAATGGCATATAGAAAAGCTACCTATTTTTGTATGTTGATATTGCACCATGCAAATTTACTGAATTTTTAAATCAGTTCTATTTTTTGGTTGAGTCCTACGTGTTTCCAAATATTAGATTACATCATCTGGAAACAAAGATAATTTTTCTTTCATTACAATTTGGGTGACTTTTATTTATCTTTTCTGATTGCTCTACCTGAAAATTCCATTACTATGTTGAATAACAGTGGTTCAAGTGGGCATCCATGTTGTATTCAAGATCTTAGAGGAAGGACTTCTAGCTTTTCCCCATTCAGTATGATACTAGCTGTGGGTCTTTCATATATATGTCTTACTGTGTTGAAGTATGCTCCTTCTATACCCAGTTTTTCAGGGATCTTATTATGAAATGATGTTGAATTTCATCAAATTCTTTTTCAACATCAATCGATATGATCATATGGTTTTTGTCCTTCATTCTGTTAACATGATGTATCACATATATTGATTTGTATGTTGAACTATTCTTGTATCCCTAGGACAAATCCCACTTGTTCATGAAGAATGATTTGTTAATGTGTTGTTAAATTTGGTTTGCTTCCATTTCATTGAGGAATTTTACACCAATATTCATCTGTGGTACAGACCTACAGTTGTCTTTTTTTTGTATGTGGTTTTGTCTGGTTTTGATATTGAGGTAATACTGGCTCCATAGAGTTTGGAAGCATTCCCTCTTCCTCTCTTTTTCAGAATTCATTGAGTAAGTTTGATATTATTTCTTCTTTACGTGTTTGGCAAAATATAGTAGTGAAGCCATTGGGTCCTGGGCTTTTCTTTGCTGGGAGATTTTGTTGTTGTTGTTGTTACAGATTCAATATTGTTCTTTTCCGGTTTTGAATTTCTTCATGATTCAAACTTGGAAGGCTTTTATGTCTGGGAATTTACCCATTTCCTCTAGATTTTCTTATTTATTGGCATATAATTGCTCATAGTAGCCACTGATGATTCTTTTTCAGTGGCATTGATGTAATGTCTTTTTATCTCTAATTTATTTTGGTCTTCTCTATATTTTTCTTAGTCTTGGTATAGACGTGTCAATTTTGTTCATCTTTTCAAGAAAACCAACTTTTTGTTTCATTGATCTTCTGTATTGTTTTTGATATTTCAATTTAATTTATCTCTGATTATTATTCTTTTCTTCTACTAACTTGGGGTTTAGTTTGTTCTTAGTTTTCTAGTTATTTAAGATAGATCTTTAGGTTGTATTTTGGAGTTTCTCTTCTTTTTTTGTTGTAGGCACTTTATAATCTTCCCTTTTATATTAATTTATTCTTGCATTGCTATAAAGGACTACATGAGACTGGATAATTTATAAAGAAAAGAGGTTTAATTAACTTATATTTCTGCAGGCTGTACAGAAAGCATGGTTCAGAAGGCCTCAGGAAACTTACAACCATGAGGGAAGGTGAAAGGGAAGCAGTCAGGTCCTACACGGCTGGAGGAGGAGGAAGAGAGGGATAAGGGAAAAGTGCTGCACACCTTTAAACAACCAGATCTAATGAAAACTTACTATCATGAGAACAGCAAGTGGAATGTCCACTCCCATGATTCAACTACATCCCACCAAGCCCCTCCTCCAACAGCAGGGATTAAAATTCAGCATGAGATTTGGGGGAGGACATAGAGCCAAAACATACTGCCTCTTATTATTGCTTTCACTGTATCCAATCAGTTTTATTATGTTGTGTTTCCATTATCATTTTTTCAAGAAATTTCAAGTTTGTTATTGTCTTGATTGATTCACTGATCCTTCAAAGCATTTACCATGTGTTTGTATAGTTTCTAAAATTCCTGTTATTTATTTCTAGTTTTATTTCATTGAGGTCAGAGATGATGCCTGATATTATTTCTTCTTTTAATGTTTTGAGATTCTTTTGTGACATATTTCACAGAAATATGGTCTATTTCTGAGAATAATGTGTATTGTGCAGCTGTGGGATGAAATATTCTATATAAACCTAACAGGCCCAGTTTGTCTATAGGGCAAATTAAGCCTCATAGTTCTTCTTTGATTTTCTGTCTGGAAGATCTGTTCAATGCTGAACTTGGGGTGTTGAATATTTCAGCTATTACTGTATTGGGATCTATTTGATATAACTGGGTGGTCCAGTGTTAGATACATATATATTTGCAACAGGTAGATCCTCTTTCAGAATTGTCTTCTTTATCATTATATACTGACCTTCTTTGTCTCTTGTTGTACTTTTTGTCCTAAAATCTATTTTGTCTAATTATAGCCTCTCCTGCTCTTTTTTTTATTAATAGCACAGAATAACTTTTTCCATCCCTTTATTTTCAGTCTCTGTGTGTCTTTACAGGTGAAGTTGTGTATTTTTAAAGGCAATAGACCACTGGTGTGGTAGTTGACGTCTTACTCTGGGTCTTTTTTTTTTTTTTTAATCCATTCAGTCACTTTATGTCTTCTAATTGAAGAGTTTAATCCATTTATATTCAATGCTATTATTGATCAGGAAGAACCAATTTCTGCCATTTTGTTATTCATTTTCTGTTTTTTCTGTAGCCTTCACTTCCTTCTTTTTTCCATCCTGTTTTCATTTCTGTGAAGATAATTATCTCTGGTGGTATGATTTAATTTATTGCTTTTCATTTCTTGTGTATCTGTTGCACGTTTTCAGATTCAAGGTTACTGTGAGGCTTGGGAATACCATATTAATATCCACTACTTTAAACTGATAACACAGTTTACATTTAAAAATCTAAAAAGCAAAGATAAAGCTAATAAAACTCTACCCCATAACTTTATTCCCCTGCTTTTTAAACTTTTTTTTATTGATTCTTATATCATGTTTTACTATCTATCTTGAAAACTTATGGTCGTTATTATCTATGATTGTTTATTGTTCAATCTTTCTACTTAAGATCAAAGTTGTATACACAGTTACAATGTTATAGTATTCTGTTTTTCTGTGTACTTACCACTGCTTGTGAATTTTGTAGCTCCTAATGATGTCTTATTGTTCATTAACATCATTTTCATTCTGATTGAAGTACTGTTCACTTTAGCATTTCTTATAAGTCTTGTGTTGATGAAATTCCTCAGGTTAGGAACTGGCACTTGTCTGGGACAGTGTTTATTTGTCCTTCAAGTCTGTTGAATTTTCTTAACCCATGAATATACTACTGTAGGATAAACGTTATTTTCTTTGGCCCTTTAAATATGTCATGTCACTCTCTCCTGGCCTGCAAGATTTCCACTGAAAAGTCGGCTGCCAGTCATGTTGAAGTACAATTGTATGTTATTTGCTTCTTTTCTCTTGCTGCTTTGAATTCTTTGTCCTTGGTCTTTGGTAGTTTGATTATTAAACTCCTTAAGGTAGTCTTTTCTGGGTTAAATCTACTTGTTCTAAATGCTTCTTGTACTTGGATATTGATATGCTTCTCTGGGTTTGGGAAGTTTTCTGTTATTGTCTCTTTCAATAAACTTTCTATCCCCCCGCCCTCCTCAAGGTCAATAACTCTTAGATTTGCCCTTTTGTGGTTTTTTGTACATCTTGTATGTGTGCTTCACTTTTAAAATTATTTTTACTTTTGTCTCCTCTATGTATTTTTATATAGTGTGTCTTCAAGATCACTAATTCTTTCTTCTGCTAAATTCTGCTACTAAAAGACTCAGATACATTCTTCAGTTTGTCAATTTCATTTTTCAAATACCATATTTCCACTTTATTTATTTTAATTCAGTCTCTGTTAAATTTATTTATCTGATAGGATTCAGAATTCCTTCTCTGTGTTATCTTGATATTTTATTTCCTTAGAACAACTATTTTGAATGAGCTGTCATAGAGGTCATATATCTCAGGATTTGTTCCTGGTGCCTCATGTAGTTCATTTGGGGAGATTATGTTTTCCTATGTGGTCTTGATTCTTGTGGATGTTTGTCAGTGTCTGGACATTGAATAGTTAGGTATTTATTGTAGTCTTTGTAGTCTGGGCTTCTTTGTACTCATCCTTCTTGCTAAAGTTTTTCAAATATTCAAAAGGACTTGAGTATTATGATCTAGGCTATATCTGCATTAGAGGGCACCCCAAGTCCAGTAACACCATGGTTCTTTCAGACTCATAGAGGTACTGCCTTGAAGAAGATCCGGAATATTTATCTGGATTACTAGGCAGAGACTCTTATTTTTTTACTTACAATATCCTAAACAACCAAAGTATCTTTCTCTCTCTATTCTAAGCCTCCTGGATCTGAGACACAGGTGGCACAAACACCCCTGTGGCCACCACTACTGAAATGGCACTTGATCAGACTTGAAACCTGCACAGCATGGATCTCACACAACACCTACAGTAACCACTACCTGGCCATTGCCTATGTTTGCTTAAAACCCTAAGTCTCTACAATCAGCAGGTGCCAAATCCAGCCAGGCTTATGTCCTTTTTTTCAAGGCATCAAGTTCCCTAGCCACAGACACATCCAGAGGTGCTTTTCAGAGTCAGGGAATGGAGTTGAAAACCTTAGAATTCTACCTGGCGTTCTATTGTACTTTGGCTGAACTGGCACCCAAACCATAAGTGGCAATCTTTCCCACTCTATCCCCTATCGCAGGCTGAGAAGCCTCAATGCATGGCCACCACCACCACAGGCCCTCTAGGAGTACTGCTAGGCTACTGCCAAAGTTCCCTTAAGGCCCAAGGGCTCCTCAGTCAGATTGTGTTGAATGCTACATGGCCTGAGACTCATCCTTCAGGGCACTGGGCTCCCCTCTGGCTGATGGCAGGTCCAGAAATGCTGTTCAACAGTCAAGACCAGGAATTGGTGACCTCAAAAGCCTGCTTGGTGCTGTACCCTACTGTAGCTGAGCTGGTACCTAAGATACAGGACAAAGTCTCCTTTACTCTCTCCTCTGCTTTTCTCAAGCAGAAAGTGTCTCTCTCTGTATCCATCACATCTAGGAATGTGTTGAGTCTCACATGAAGCCAACAAGTCTCAAACTCTCACCCAAGGCCCATGGCACACTACCCAGAAATTGCTGCTGGTTATTTAAGGCCCAGGTGCTCCTTAGTCAGCAGGTAATGGGTCTTGCTAGGACTGAGTCCTTCCCTTCAAGGCAATGGGCTCCCTTCTGGCCCACAGTGTGTCTAGAAGTGTCCTCTGCGAGCTAGGCCCTGAAAAGGGAGCCTCATGACTTTGACTAATGCTGTACTGTACTGTGACTTAGCTGGTGTCCATGATACAAGACAAAGTCATCTTTACTTTTCCCTATATGCTCCTCAGGAGGATGGAAGGGATATCTTTTGGATCTGTGAGCTGTGCAGCCTGGGTTTGCAGGAGGGGTGGTGCAAGCACTCCTTTAGATGCCCAAGCTCATGTCTCAGTGAGTAAAATGTTTTCCCTGTCCACTGGCACTGAGCCTAGTTGATTACACTGACTCACCTGGAAATTGCAGTCCTTGTAGCCTAGACTGCCTTTCAAGTTTATTTAGAACCCAAAAGCACTTTAGTTTGTAGGGTGATGCTTGACCAAACTCATGTAATGACCACTGTGATCAATGATTTCCCTCTGGCTAGGGCTGGTTTGAATGCTCCCTCCATGGGAGGGTACTGGCTGAGTTTGAACCCAAATTCCCTTTGTTCTGTGACAGAGCAACACTGAGTTCAATTCGATGTCTCATAATCCCCGTGCTCCCCCTCTGTCAAGCACACAAATTTTCTCTTCACCAAGCAGCTAGTGTTAGGGCATGACAGAGGCATAGCATAGGCAATTCAAGATTGTCTTTTCTACCCTTTTCAAGTGCCTCTTTCAGTGAGGACCCAGAAGAAAGGCAGAGGGATCTTTCATAACAGACATTCAAAACCTCACAGAAACTTGGCCTTAGTGTCTGCCGAAAGGCCCCAGAGCATGAATGTCAAGCAGCACAACCCTCTCCTTCTTTCTGGCTTCCTTTTCTGGAATGTCAGGGAGATGGTGGCCTTAGCCCAAGGGTAGCATCTTCAGGTCAGTAGAAGGGAGAGAATGTACATCTTGGCTAGGGTAAATATGAATACATTTAAGACATCTGAGGGTACATCTCACTATAGTACACAGGGAACCATGCAATATTCAGCCTGTTTCTGCTATAAGCCCTGGGGAGACAATGATTTCTTTACATTGAGTAAGTTCAATGTATCATTTTTTCCTGTTTGAATCACACATTTAATTTGCATTTCTCTAATGGCTAATGATATAGAAGAATAATTAACATCTTTATTTAACATCCGTATGTCAACTTTAGTGAGTTGTGTGTTGGTATATTTTGCCTATTTTAAAAATTGAGCTGTTGTTTTTTGATCTTTTAATTTTTAAAAAATCCTTTATGTATTCTGCATACAGGTCCTTTGTTGTATATTTGATTTGTAAATATTTTCTTGCAGTCTTTATCTTTGGCACACACTTGTAAAAATGACAAACATCATATGTCATTAAGGAGTTACAAATTAAAATGACATTAAGGTACCATTACACATCCATTTGAGTAGCTAAAATCCAAAACATTGAAAATATCAAATGCTGACTAGGATGTAGAACAGCAGAAACATTTACTGATACTTGTGGGAATGCAAAATGGTACAGTTAGGAACACGCAGTGGAGAAAAGAATGTTTCTATAACAAGCAGTTTTGAAAACTAGACATACACGTGCAAAATAATAAAACCAGACCGTTACCTAAAACAATAAAAAAGTAAACTAAAATTAAGACTTAAATGTATAACTTAAAATATGAAATTCCTAAAAGATAGGGGAAAAAAAGCTTCTTGTCATTGGCTGGCAATAATTTCTTTGGTATAACACCAAAAGCAAAGACAAAAATAGACAAGTGGGACTATATAAAACTAAAAATATTCCACACAGCAAAGGAAACAATAAAAAAGGCAACTTAAAGAATGGAAGAAAATATTTTTAAATCATATATGAGATAAGGGGTTTGTGGTATTATGCTTATATATACAGATCGGTTTTTATCCATGGTTCCCGGCTTGTAGCTCCCATAGACCTTGTTACAGTATTTTGTCATAATGTTGGGGCACTTTAGGCATCAGGAATGGACCTCAGGAAATAGAATATCTCTCTCTGACCCTCTCCTGTCCTTTTACTTATGAAAAGTAGGACTCTAATGTGATCATGAGTCAAAAAAACCTCATTTCAGAGAGGGTTCTACCCATACTCTGGAGGCAGGAATGCTGTACAGACAAGCCAAGAAGACTCTTTTAATCTCTTTTCTTTTCTTTTTTTTTTTTTTTGACAGAGTCTCACTCTGTCACCCAGGCTGAAGTGCAATGGCGTGATCTCAGCTCACTGCAACCTCCACCTCCCAGGTTCAAGCAATTCTGCCTCAGCTCCCAAGTAGCTGGAACTATAGGTGCACGCCACCATGCCTGGCTAATTTTTGTGTTTTTAGTAGAGGTGGGGTTTCACCATGTTGACCAGGATGGTCTTGATCTCCTGACTTTGTAATCCATACACCTTGGCCTCCCAAAGTGCTGGGATTACGGGCATGAGCCACCGCACCCAGCCAGAAGACTCTTAAAAGACATGCTTTGCTGGGTTTCCCCACTCAGTCTATTAGTATAATGCCCTTTAGTCCAATCATATTTCTACACAGTTTTTAATCATGATGCTCATGTAGTGATGCCTCTATAAAAATCAAAATGAACAGGGTTCAGGGAGCTTCCAGATAGCTGCACAGGTGGAGGTGCCTGGAGTGTGGTACACTCAAGGAGGGCATAGAAGCTACAGGCCCCTTCCCTCACGTCTTACCCTACTCATCTTTTCATCTCTATCCTTTATAATATCCTTTGTATGAAGCCAGTAAATGTAAATATTTTCCTGAGTTCTGTGAGCTGCTCCATCAAATTAATTGAACCCAAAGTAGGGACTGTGGGAAACCCAACTTGAAGCATGTGGGTCAGAAATTCTGGAGGCCTGGACATGTGATTAGTGTCTTAGAGGTGGCAGTCTTGGGAACTGAGCCCTCAACTTGTGGGGTGAGAAACTATTTCCAGGCAGACAGTGTCAGAATTGAATTGGAGGACACCCTGTTGGTGTTGTCTCCAAAATTAATAGCTGACTTGGTCATAGGTAAAACTTCACTCTCCCCAACATTTGGTCACAGAATTCTTCTGTGTTAATGATGGCTGCAGTTTGAGAGCAGAGGAACACATGATTTGAGAGCTTTTCCCAAACTAAGTTAACTACCAAAACAGATAAGGAACTCCTACAGTTCAATAGCCAAAAACCAAATAACCTAATTAAACAATGGGCAAAGGACCTGAACAGATATTTCTCCAAGGAAGACATACAAATGTCCAACAAATATATGAAAAAATGCTCAACATCATTAATTATCAGAGAAGTGCAAATCAATACTACAATGAGATATTACTTCATACTTTTTAGGATAGCTGCCATTATATATATATAAATATATATAAAATATATATATTACATATATGGATATATAATATGTATATATGTGTGTGTGTGTTTGTGTATATATTATGTATGTGTGTGTGTATATATATACACACAAACACGGAGAGAGATCCAAGATGGCTGATGATTAGCAGCTCGGGCACGTACCTCCCAGTGAAAGAGCAAAGAACGAGAGGACGCCACACTTTCAGACGAATATTAGTTGCTCACGGACCAGGAGATTCCCAGTGGAGGAGCTCCACGGGTCACCAGGGCGACTCTTGTGGCCGGCGTGGCGGTTTTTGCTGGTGCCTTAGCACGCCAGTTCTTGGTGCAGAGTCTGGAGATTCCCGGGCAGAAAAGCACCATCAATCTTAACACCGCTGTTTTGGCCGGCTCAGTGGATTGCTCAGATTTCGGTGCAGGGAATCAACAAGTTGGACGTCAGAGACCCAGTTAGAAAGCCGGTAATTATAAAGACGACAGACGGACAAATATATAATGAAGGGAAGAAACCAGCGTAAAAAGGTAGAGAATACTCAAAATCAGAATGCCTCTCCCTCTACAGGGGATTGCAATTCCTCATCAGTAACGGAACAAGGCTTAATAGATTACACGTGTGTTCCAATAACAGCAGCAGGTTTCAAAACGTGGGTGATAAGAAACTTCTGTGAATTAAAAGAACTTGTTCTAACCCAATGCAAAGAAACTAAGAACCTTGAAAAAAGGTTTGACGAAATGTTAACGAGAATGGACAATTTAGAGAAGAATATAAGTGAATTGATGGAGCTGAAAAGCACAACACAAGAACTTCGCGAAGCATGCACAAGTTTAAACAGTCGAATTGATCAAGCAGAAGGAAGGATATCAGAAGTCGAGGACCAGCTCAGTGAAATGAAAGGAGAAGACAAGAATGCAGAAAAAAGGATGAAAAGGAATGAGCAAAGTCTCCAGGAAATATGGGACTATGTGAAAAGACCTAATTTACGTTTGATAGGTGTACCTGAATGTGATGAAGAGAATGAATCCAAGTTGGAAAATACTCTTCAGGATATCATTCAGGAAAATTTTCCCAACCTGGCAAGGCAGGGTAATATTCAACTCCAGGTAATACAGAGAACACCACAAAGATATTCTTCAAGAAGACCAACCCCAAGGCACATAATCGCCAGATTTATTAGGGTTGAAATGAAGGAGAAAATACTAAGGGCAGCCAGAGAGAAAGGTCAGGTTACCCATAAAGGGAAACCTATCAGACTTACAGCAGATCTCTCAGCAGAAACCCTACAAGCCAGAAAAGAGTGGGGACCAATATTTAACATCCTTAAAGAAAAGAACTTTCAACCCAGAATTTCCTATCCAGCCAAACTAAGCTTTATGAGCGAAGGAAAAATTAAATCTTTTGCGAACAAACAAGTACTTAGAGAGTTCACCACCACCAGGCCTGCTTTACAAGACCTTCTGAAAGAAGCACTATACATATAAAGGAACAACCAATATCAGCCTTTCCAAAAATATATCAAAAAGCAAAGAACTTTAACACAATAAAAAATTTACATCAACTAATGGGCAAAACAGCCAGCTAGCATCAAACACCGGTATTAAACTTATATATATTTTAATTGGATAAAAAGCCAAAACCCATCAGTATGCTGCATCGGGGACCATCTTACATGCAACAATACACAAAGACTCAGAGAGAAGGAGGAAGATTTACCAATCAAACAGAGTAAAAATAAACTAATAAACAAAAAGCAGCCGGGCGCGGTGGCTCAAGCCTGTAATCCCAGCACTTTGGGAGGCCGAGGCGGGTGGATCACGAGGTCAAGAGATCGAGACCATCCTGGTCAACATGGTGAAACCCCGTCTCTACTAATACAAAAAATTAGCTGGGCATGGTGGCGTGTGCCTGTAATCCCAGCTACTCAGGAGGCTGAGGCAGGAGAATTGCCTGAACCCAGGAGGCGGAGGTTGCGGTGAGCCGAGATCGCGCCATTGCGCTCCAGCCTGGGTAACGAGCAAAACTCCGTCTCAAAAAAAAAAAAAAAAAAAAGCAGGAGATGCAATTCTCGCCTCTGATAAAGTAGACTTTAAAGCAACAAAGATCAAAAGAGGCGAGGGGGGAGATCCAAGATGGCCGCTTAGGAGGAACTCGGGAATGCAGCTCCGAGAGAAAGCACAGAGGGTGAGTGGACGCCGTATTTCCAGACTGATTTTTACTGCCCACAGAACAGGAGATTCACACGCAGAGAAGCCACACGGGTCGCCAGCGCCGCTGGCGCCGCTGGCTTGAACGGCGCAGCCGCTGGGCCGGCACCCTGAGGCAACGGCTCACTGTATAAAGTGAGAGAGTCTGAGTCCCCTATAAGCCAGCAAGGGGAGCTGAAACGGGGAGCCAGGCCAGCGCCACGAATCTCAGAGCCGCGGCTTTAGCCAACGCAGCGGCTCCGGAGGCAGATCGGATGAGACGGTGTCCCCTCTTACCCAGCAAGAAGACCTGAAACACAACTGAAACCGGGACGGTCCAGCTCTGTGGAGGAGGGGCGTTCTCCATAGGCACCCTGCTGTTCTGTACCAAGGCAATCCGCCACTACAGAGACTCCGTCACTACAGGGGCGGGCCAACATAGCGGAAGCAGTTCTAACTACACCCAGAAGTTCACACGGAAGCTGGGTGGAGCCCACAGCAGCTTAGCGAAGCCTCTGCAACCTGAGTGTGACTAGGCTGCCACCTTGTGGGCAGGGAAAACAGCAACCGCACAGGGGAACATCAGAAAACAGTAACTCCCTGGGACAGAACACCTCGGGGGAAGAGCAGGGGGTTTATGAGTTCTGCCACAGCAGACTTAAAATTACCAAAATCAGAAAGACAACAACTACAAAGTCAGCAGGTGGAAAAATCCACAAAGATGGGAAGAAACCAGCGCAAAAAGGATGAAAACACCCAAAACCAGAACACTTCTCCTCCTACAAGGGATCACAACTCCCCACCAGCAAGGGAACAAGACTGGACGGAGAATGAGTGTGATGAAATGACAGAATCAGCTTTCAGAAAGTGGATAATAAGAAACTTCCGTGAGCTAAAAGAACATGTTCTAACCCAATGCAAAGAAACTAAGAACCTTGAAAAAAGACTTGACGAAATGCTAACAAGAATGGACAACTTAGAGAGGAATATGAGCGAATTGATGGAGCTGAAAAACACAACACGAGAACTTCGTGAAGCATGCACAAGTTTCAACAGCCGAATTGACCAAGCAGAAGAAAGGATATCAGAGGTCGAAGATCAACTCAATGAAATAAAACGAGAAGGCAAGATTAGAGAAAACAGGGTAAAAAGGAATGAACAAAGTCAACAAGAAATATGGGACTATGTGAAAAGACCTAATCTACGTTTGATAGGTGTACCTGAATGTGACGAAGAGAATGCATCCAAGCTGGAAAATACTCTTCAGGATATTATCCAGGAAAACTTCCCCAACCTAACAAGGCAGGCCGAGATTCAAGTCCAGGAAATACAGAGAACACCACAAAGATACTCCTCTAGAAGAGCAACCCCAAGACACATAATCATCAGATTCACCAGGGTTGAAATGAAGGAGAAAATACTAAGGGCAGCCAGAGAGAAAGGTCGGGTTACCCACAAAGGGAAGCCCATCAGACTCACTGCAGATCTCTCAGCAGAAACCCTACAGGCCAGAAGAGAGTGGGGGCCGATATTCAACATCCTTAAGGAAAAGAACTTTCAACCCAGAATTTCGTATCCAGCCAAACTAAGCTTCATAAGTGAAGGAAAAATAAAATCCTTTGTGAACAAGCAAGAACTCAGAGAGTTCATCACCACCAGACCAGCTCTACAAGAGCTCCTGAAGGAGGCACTACACATAGAAAAGAACAACCAGTACCAGCCACTCCAAAAACACACGAAAAGGTAAAGAGCATCAACACAATGAAGAATCTGCATCAACCAAAGGGCAAAACAGCCACCTAGCACCAAAATGACAGGATTGAATTCACACATAACAATATTAACCCTAAATGTAAACGGACTAAATGCCCCAATCAAAAGACACAGACTGGCAAATTGGATAAAAAGCCAAAACCCATCAGTGTGCTGTATCCAGGAAACCCATCTCGCATGCAAGGATACACAAAGGCTCAAAATAAAGGGATGGAGGAAGATTTACCAAGCAAATGGAGAGCAAAAAAAAGCAGGAGTTGCAATTCTCATCTCTGATAAAATAGACTTTAAAGCAACAAAGATCAAAAGAGACAAAGAAGGACATTACATAATGGTAAAAGGATCAATGCAGCAAGAAGAGCTAACGATCCTAAATATATATGCACCTAATACAGGAGCACCCAGATACATAAGGCAAGTTCTTAAAGACTTACAAAGAGACTTAGACTCCCACACAATAATAGTGGGAGACTTCAACACACCACTGTCAATATTAGACAGATCAACGAGACAGAAAATTAACAAGGATATCCAGGACTTGAACTCAGACCTGGAACAAGCAAACCTAATAGACATTTACAGAACTCTCCACCCCAAATCCACAGAATATACATTCTTCTCAGCACCACATCACACCTACTCTAAAATTGACCACATAATTGGAAGTAAATCACTCCTCAGCAAATGCAAAAGAACGGAAACCATAACAAACAGTCTCTCAGACCACAGTGCAATCAAGTTAGAACTCAGAATTCAGAAACCAACCCAGAACCGCACAGCCTCATGGAAAATGAACAACTTTCTCCTGAATGTTGACTGGATAAACAATGAAATGAAGGCAGAAATAAAGACGTTCTTCGAAACTAACGAGAATGAAGACACCACATACCAGAATCTCTGGGACACATTTAAAGCAGTCTCTAGAGGAAAATATATAGCAATAAGTGCCCACATGAGAAGAAAGGAGAGATCTAAAATTGACACCCTATCGTCAAAATTGAAAGAGCTAGAGGAGCAAGATCAAAAAAACTCAAAACCTAGCAGAAGACAAGAAATAACTAAGATCAAAGCAGAATTGAAGGAGATAGAGACACGAAAAACCCTTCAAAAAATCAATAAATCCAGGAGCTGGTTTTTTGAAAAGATCAACAAAATAGACAGACCACTAGCCAGACTAATAAAAAAGAAAAGAGAGAATAACCAAATAGATGCAATAAAAAATGATAAAGGCGATATCACCACAGATTCCACAGAAATTCAAACCATCATCAGAGATTATTACAAACAACTCTATGCACATAAATTAGAAAACCTGGAGGAAATGGATAAATTCCTGGACAGCTGCCTCCTGCCAAGCCTAAACCAGGAAGAAGTCGAAACCCTGAATAGACCAATAACAAGGTCTGAAGTCGAGGCAGCAATTAAGAGCCTACCACCCAAAAAAAGCCCAGGCCCAGATGGGTTCACAGCCGAATTCTACCAGACATACAAAGAGGAACTGATACCATTCCTACTGAAACTATTCCAAATAATCCAAAAAGAGGGAATCCTTCCCAAATCATTTTATGAGACCAACATCATCCTAATACCAAAACCTGGCAGAGACTCAACAAGAAAAGAAAACTACAGGCCAATATCCATGATGAACATAGATGCAAAAATCTTCAATAAAATAATGGCAAGCCGATTACAACAGCACATCAAAAAGCTTATCCACCATGATCAAGTAGGATTCATCCCGGGGATGCAAGGCTGGTTCAATATACGCAAGTCTATAAATGTAATTCACCACATAAACAGAACCAAAGACAAAAACCACATGATTATCTCAATTGATGCAGAGAAGGCCTTCGACAAAATTCAACAGCCCTTTATGCTAAAAACCCTCAATAAACTAGGTATCGATGGAACGTATCTCAAAATAATAAAAGCTATTTACGACAAACCGACAGACAATATCATACTGAACGGGCAAAAACTGGAAGCATTCCCTTTGAAATCTGGCACTAGACAAGGATGCCCTCTCTCACCACTCCTATTCAATATAGTACTGGAAGTTCTAGCCAGAGCAATCAGGCAAGAAAAAGAAATAAAGGGTATTCAATTAGGAAAGGAGGAAGTCAAATTGTCTCTATTTGCAGACGACATGATTGTATATCTAGAAGACCCCCTCATCTCAGCCCAAAAGCTCCTGAAACTGATAAGCAACTTCAGCAAAGTCTCAGGATACAAAATCAATGTGCAAAAATCACAAGCGTTCCTATACACCAATAACAGACTTAAAGAGAGCCAAATCAAGAACGAACTGCCATTCACAATTGCTACAAAGAGAATAAAATACCTAGGAATACAACTAACAAGGAATGTAAAGGACCTCTTCAAGGAGAACTACAAATCACTGCTCAACGAAATAAGAGAGGACACAAACAGATGGAGAAACATTCCATGTTCATGGTTAGGAAGAATTAATATCGTGAAAATGGCCATACTGCCCAAAGTAATATACAGATTCAATGCTATCCCCATCAAGCTACCAATGACCTTCTTCACAGAACTGGAAAAAAGCACCTTAAACTTCATATGGAACCAAAAGAGAGCCCGCATAGCCAAGTCAATTCTAAGCAAAAAGAACAAAGCAGGAGGCATCACACTACCAGACATCAAACTCTACTACAAGGCTACAGTAATCAAAACAGCATGGTACTGGTACCAAAACAGAGATATAGACCAATGGAACAGAACAGAGGCATCGGAGGCAACACAACATATCTACAACCACCTGATCTTTGACAAACCTGATAAAAACAAGCAATGGGGAAAGGATTCCCTGTTCAATAAGTGGTGTTGGGAAAACTGGCTAGCCATATGCAGAAAGCAGAAAATGGACCCCTTCCTGACACCTTACACTAAAATTGACTCCAGATGGATTAAAGACTTAAACATAAGACCTAACACCATAAAAACACTAGAAGGAAACCTAGGCAAAACCATTCAGGACATAGGCGTAGGCAAGGACTTCATGACCAAAACACCAAAAGCATTGGCAACAAAAGCCAAAATAGACAAATGGGACCTAATCAAACTCCACAGCTTCTGCACAGCAAAAGAAACAGTCAATAGAGTGAATCGGCAACCAACAGAATGGGAAAAAATTTTTGCAGCCTACCCATCTGACAAAGGGCTGATATCCAGAATTTACAACGAGCTAAAAAAGATTTACAAGAAAAAAACAAACAAGCCCATTCAAAAGTGGGCGAAGGACATGAACAGATACTTTACAAAAGAAGACATACATGAGGCCAACAAGCATATGAAAAAATGCTCATCATCACTGGCCATTAGAGAAATGCAAATCAAAACTACATTGAGATACCATCTCACACCAGTTAGAATGGCAATCATTAAAAAATCTGGAGACAACAGATGCTGGAGAGGATGTGGAGAAATAGGAACACTTTTACACTGTTGGTGGGAGTGTAAATTAGTTCAACCATTGTGGAAAACAGTGTGGCGATTCCTCAAGGACCTAGAAATAGAAATTCCATTTGACCCAGCAATCCCATTACTGGGCATATATCCAAAGGATTATAAATCGTTCTACTATAAGGACACATGCACACGAATGTTCATTGCAGCACAGTTTACAATAGCAAAGACCTGGAACCAACCCAAATGCCCATCGATGATAGACTGGACAGGAAAAATGTGGCACATATACACCATGGAATATTATGCAGCCATTAAAAACGAGGAGTTCGCGTCCTTTGTAGGGACATGGATGAACCTGGAAAACATCATTCTCAGCAAACTGACACAAGAACACAAAATCAAACACCACATGTTCTCACTCATAGGCGGGTGTTGAACAAGGAGAACACATGGACACAGGGAGGGGAGCACTATACATGGGGGTCTGTTGTGGGGGAGTGGGGGGGACAGCGGGGGGGTGGGAAATTGGGGAGGGATAGCATGGGGAGAAATGCCAGATATGGGTGAAGGGGAGGAAGGCAGCAAATCACACTGCCACGTATGCACCTAAGCAACAACCTTGCATGTTGTTCACATGTACCCCAAAACCTAAAATGCAATAAAAAAAAAAAAAAAAAAGAAAAAAAAAAAAGAGGCGAGGAATGACATTACATAATGGCAAAAGGATCAATGCAACAAGAAGAGCTAACGATTCTATAGATAAACGAGATAGAAAATTAACAAGGATATTCAGAACTTGAACTCAGACCCGGAACAAGTAAACTTAATAAACATTTATAGAACTCTCCACTTCAAATACACAAAACATACATTACCACCTCACACCTATCCCAAAGGTGACTATATAATTGGAAGTAAATCACTCCTCAGTAATCGCATAGCATTTCATAGGTTTAAATGAAATATTGGTTGGCTGTTTGTTTGTTATCTTCTTCCCTTATTCCTTCCTGACTACATCATTAAGTATAATTATCAGTATAAAAGAGGTTTTCAATACCCATTACTAAATTGCATTCTAGCCTGGGCAAGAAAGCAATACTCCCATTCTCTCTCCCTCTTTCTTTTCCTTCTCCCTCCTCCCCATTCTCTCTCTCTCTTTCTCTTCCTTTTTCCTCCTTCCTATTCTCTCTCTTTCTCTAAAAAAAAAAATATATATATACACAAACACACACACAAACAATTCAATAGCCAAAATTTAATAGCCAAAAATTCAGTAGTGTATGTATGTGTGTATATATATGTGTGTGTATATATATACACACACACACACATACACTACTGAATATACATATACATATATATGTGTGTGTATGTATATGTATAAACATGTGTTGGGCAAAATGGAAGAAGTGAAACCCTTGTACCCTGTTGGTGGGAATGTAAAATGGTGGAGCAGCTATGGAAAATATTATGAGGGTTTCCTGGACTAGATTTTTGTTAAGTCTGCATATTTGCTGGGTTCTTCTACTTTTTATCTTGCTTCATTTCCTCCTTTACAGGTGTTTACTAACACGTATACTTTAATAAGTCACTGTTACAACAATCCCTATTTTAGAGTATGCTTTTCAGAAACAAGACTTAAGAGACTTTTAGAATATGAGTTAATTATGAGTTAAGATCCAGTAGAGAAAGAAAGAATGAAGATGTTTTTGATAGTTTATGAAACAAGGCCCAAGAAGGGAAAAGACAAGGATGGAATTTCAAGCACAGGTCAATCATATCCCAATTACCAAAAGGAAAATTTCATCTCACTAATTACCTGAATTTGGAAAGCCACAAAAGTTGATGGAGACTATGAAAACTCTATGAGGAACAGGAGTTAAGACTGAGCCCAGGCTCAGCCCATTAGGCTTCTTTGCTGCATTTCTTTCACTGAGTGTACTCTGTTTATGCAGGCTAACTAGAGACATGATCTATAAACCATAGAAACAGAAGTGGTATCCCATGGCACAGGCTCACCTGCAGGACAGCTATACTAAGCTGATCTGTTATTTGTTTCAATATTACACTCATTTAACTACACAAATGTCATAAAGTTACCTAACGCACATCAGATGCTAGAATTCAAGGATAGCCCTATTCTATTTATAATGTAAATTAGTAAGTAGTCATTATGAGATTTTGTTCATGATACTTACTAATAAAGGTACTTCATCCCCAACCCTCTGTTTTTACTTTTAGTAAAACAAAAAAGATTTTCTAGTAGTCAGCATTGAACAAACAAGAAATATAACTGTTACATATATTTGATTCAAAGCTCACAATCACATATTCATTAGCTGCCTAAAGCATGAACCACAAACATGCTCACTTGCTGCATGTCTAACGTATTGGGTTTAAAAAAAACAAAAAGCTATGCATGGTGTCTGTAGTCCCAGCTATTCCTACTTGGGAGGCCAAGGTGAGAGGATCAATTGAGTCTAGGAGTTAGAGGCTGTGCTGTGATAGCACCACTGCACTCCTGCCTAGATGACAGAGCCAGACCCCCATCTTTTTTCTTTTTTCTTTTTTTTTTTTCAGATGGAGTCTCGCTCTGTTGCCCAGGCTGGAATGCAGTAGTGTGATCTTGGCTCACTGCAACCTCTGTCTCCAGGGCTCAAGCAAGCCTCCTGCCTCAGCATTCTGAGTAGTTGGGACTACAGGTGTGTGCTACCATGCCTGGATAATTTTTTTTTTGTATTTTTGGTAGAGACTGGGTTTCACCATATTTCCCAGGCTGGTCTTGAGCTCTTGACCTCAAGTGATCTGCCCACCTCAGCCTCCCAAGGTGCCAGGATTACAAGTGTCAGCCACTGTGCCTGGCCCAGATCCCATCTTTAAAAAAAAAAAAGAAACCTAGAAATGAGTTCTAGGTCTGGAAATAACTAGCACTGTGAATCCTTTGAGGCATACTTTACTCACTAATGCAATGATGAGTTTGGCTAGTTTTGTTTGTTTCCCAACTATGTTTTGATGCTCTCCTGCTTATAGAAGTGCTGATTGCAAAAATCTCTCTTGGCACAATGTTGGTCTCAGTGTAATTGTCCATTGTAGCATGGAGCATCACTTATATCCTACAATTCTCATCCTAAACCTGTGAAGTGACTGTCACTCTCCTTTTACCATGTGGGTCAAAGCAGTTAATTGACTTTCCCAAGATAGCAGCCAGAATTCCAAGCAAGGCTGAAAATTCAGTTATATTGTTATGCATTCTTAACTTGGGGCAAGCTTTTCTGTCTCAAAAGTTATGAAGGTTTATCATGGCTTTGCTTTTATGTAATATTATAGCTTTACTATCATGACTTATTTTATTCAGAGTCCATGGTGGGGTGTTTCACTCTCCTAGAGTCTCTAGGAATGCATGGTATTAAAATGGCAAGGGCGATATATGTTCAAGTGTTACATCTTATTAAAAATTCAAAAACAAAAGAAAACAAAACTTACAAAACTCAAGCCCACCACAGGATGCCACAGTATTCTGGGAATTGGAAGAAAACAAACTCTCAAATTATGATTTGTCAAGGAGTGTGTATATTTCCCCAATTATATTCTTTCCAGCTACATGCTGAGTATGGTAAACACAATATCTGTGAATCCTTAGGAGTTAGAGCTGTAGTTTAAAAAATAAGTGGTTTTAATAAAGTAATGTTTTGGGGAACTTTTGAGGGGCATTGTGTTTCACAGCATTCCCAGTAATGATGTATCAAGTACTAGTTCTTTAGTTTTATGAAAAACAAGTTTCAAAAAGATGTTCTTCAATTCCTGAAAGCATTTGTGATATTATAAAGGTTCTTATATAAGTGAATATATTGTTTGGTAACAAATTTTCTGATCACATCGATCTATTTGAAAGAGCCTCAAGATCCTAACTATAGCTTCCAGATGGTTCTGTATGGTATATTCAGTAAAATCCACACTTGGCTCCCCACATAACAATGATGGGCTCTTTTAAAAAGCAATCACTCTTGAAAACCAAGGTACACATCTTCACAAACCAGAAATGGAACATAACATGCAGCCTGCCGGGCTCTTGGAAAACAAATACGCAAACATACCAACTTGCCTGCCTCCTCACCACCCTGTCCTCAACAAAGAAGCTGAAGAAAAGTGTGATCACAGCCAAGGGCTATGAGTGTGTATCTCATTAACTAAAGAATGCAGGCAGCAGCATTATCAGGAACTAGGGCAAGCCACAGGCTAAGGGAATGAATTTGTGTCATCTTCCATATTACTGCAGGGAATATTGAAGTTGCCATTATCAGGCCCATTTCTGGATATGTGGTTCCCAGAGTACTGTGTGAAGGCAACCACAAAACTACCAGACAAATAACAGAAGAAAGGATATATTTTAACAAGACAAAAGAGCAGGATGGGAGAAACAATACACAAAGCAAATGGTTAAATATGTAGGTAACAATTATTACTGACTATAAAATATAATAATAGCTCATTTTGTGCTAAAATAAAAGTTGAACTCAATCCTGTCTCCACAATTGTTAGGTCATCATTGTTTCCAATCTACTTTTTAAGCCTATGTATATGTAGTACCACAAGCGTTGGATACAGGAACGATCTGAAAGGGCTTAAACCATCAAATTGTTACTTATTCATGAAATGAATGCATATAGCTATGTCAAAGGACAACTGTATGACTAAGAGTACTCCAAAATAATGTTCCCATAGAATACAATGTTGATTAAAGAATAGGTAATAAAAATGAGGTTTACATATACAACATTAAACACAATCATATTCTGCAGCAATTGTTTAGAACTGAGACGAAAACATTTTTCCAGGAGGAGTATTTTATCACTGACTCTGTTTAGAATTGGCAATGGATGATGATAGTAAAAAGCAGACCAATTCTCAGTCAACTTTATTGGTTTCAAATTGTCTACAAATAATATATCCCATATTGCCTGCACCCTGGGCAATTATTCCCACTGCCATAATTCTTTCAAGTCTATCAGTAATAATATTCTCTTTCAATTTTCTTCTTTTTGGCAACTTGTTTTGCCATTCAGGGGAAAGAAGTCCTCTTCTGAGAGGTCCTTCGCTGCACACAAAATATTTACTGTAGTCTTGGCCTCAATATGATGCTCAATTCTCTTTACACAATCTCTAGCTGATCTTATCAATTCCTCTGGCTGTAATCACCTTTCATATGCTGTGTTGTTAATCTATAAATAAAGCCTAGATTATTTTCATGAGAGCTCATATACACAAAAGCCTGATGGGCAATCTTTATCTAGATGCATCACAAGCACGGAGTGCAGCAAATGCTGGAGATAAAGCAGGTAAAGAAACCTAACACAATGCATCACCTTGCCTGCCTCCTCACCACCCTACTCTCAACAAAGAAGCTGAAGAAAAGTGTAATCACAGCCAAGGGCTATGAGTGTGTATTTCAATGGCTATTGTGTATCTAACACAGTCGAAGACAACTGAGTGTTTACTATTAGAATTGTTATTCCTAAATTCAGAAATCTGAAAATAAGCAAAGTCTAAGATGTAACCTTATCATCTTCGGAAGGAGCCTTTACATGAAATTTAAAAAGGGCACTAGAAAAGCCTGGGAGTAAGTCACAGATGCCAAAGGAAGTGTGTATTTTGAGAAGAATGTTAACAGTATTGTCTAGAGATTAAGTAGATTCTGTCTGAAAATTGCAATGGAATTAAAGTTTGGATCATTGGAAAGGGGATTTTCAGAAAACCGGATGTGTGTGTATGGGAGAAACAACACATTTATTACAGATTATCTAATGCAATAATTTTGTAGGGTAAATATTACGAAACTGACACTTAGGTAAATTATGTAGCTTTCCTACTTAGGTATTTAGAAGAAAAAAAGGGTAAAAATTCGCTTACACTTCTTCAGAAAACTTTATCTAACTTTTGGAATTTTTAAAAAACTTTTATTTTAGGTTTGAGGGTTATGTAGGTAAACATGTATCAAAAGGGTTGGTTGTACATATTATTTCATCACCCAGGTATTAAGCTCAGTACCCAATAGTTACAGTTTCTACTCTTCCCTCTCCTCCCACCATCCCTCCTCAAGTAGACCCCAGTGTCTGTTGTTTCCTTCTTTGTGTTCATAAGTTCTTATCATTTAGCTCCCACTTATGAGATCATGAGGTATTTGGTTTTCTGTCCCTGTGTAAGTTTACTAATGATAATAGCCTCCAACTCCATCCTAGTTCCTGCTAAATACATGATCTCATTCTTTTTTATGGATGTATCATATTCCATGGTATATGTGTACCACATTTTCTTTATCCAATCTGCTGTTAAAGGGCATTTAGATTGATTTCATGTCTTTGCTATTGTGATTTTACTGCAATGAACATTTACGTGCATGTGTCTTTATGGTACGATAATTTATATCCTTCTGAGTATATATGCAGTAATGGGATTGCTGGCTCTATGGCATTCTGCTTTCAGCTCTGTGATCACACAGGTATAGGATAAAAATATAACATCAAGAAAAATGTAGCTCATTTGATAATCAATAGAGGAATGCTAATGCATTAGTCACAACTCCTCAATATAGGATGGCTGACAACTCACTTTAAATGTCCTAGATAAAAAAGGGTGATTCGTTGCTTGATAGAACTGAAATGTCAAGGAATGCTTCTGGCTGCATACATGAAAACAGCTGGATTCAGAGGTGCAGCAATCTCATCAAGATCAGTTCCACACTCTCCTCCACATACCTCTTTCCTAGCAATCATATTTCTTTGTACTTATTCAAATGAGTTGAAAACTTACCCCCATACAAAGACCTGCACATGGGTGCTTATAATAACATATTTACTCATAATTGCTCATGCTTGGAAGCAATGAAGTTGTCCTTCAAAAGGTGAATGAATATACAAACTGTGGCATATCTATGCAACAAAATATTATTCAGTCATAACAAGAAATGAGCTATGAAGCCATGATGCAACAGAGAGAACTGCAAAAAGCATATTTCTAGGGAACATCACCCAATCTCAAAAGGCTGTATACTATGTAATTCCAACTACAAGTGGTCCCCAACTTATGATGACTCAACTTACCATTTTTTGACTTTGGAAAACAGTATGGGGGGGTCCTCAAAAAATTAGAAATAGAATAATCAGATGATTCAGCAATTCCTTTACTGGGTATATATCCAAAGGAATTGAAATCAATATGTTGAAGAGTTATCTGTACTCTTATTTTTACTGAAGCACTATTCAGAGTAGCCAATATATGAAATCAACTTCAATATCCATGAATGGATAAATGAATAAAGAAAATGTGGTTATATATACACAATGAAATATTTTTTTTTTAACACTCCCTCAGACGCTTTATTGTTTACAAAACTGATGGATCCCATAGGGAAGGAACACAATCATTATGCTGACAGCAGCAAACAGAGAGGGAAAGAAAAGGTGAGCTTTAGAGCAATGGTAAATCACTGCCTGTGTGAAGAGGCTGTGGCTCAGGCGCTGACATGCATATCTCAGCAAGGTCTCAAGTCCCCCAACCTTCCCGATTACATCTCTGTTTTACGTGACACAGCCTGGACATCAAGAACAATGATCAAGGAGGCGGGTCAGAGACACAGCCAGGCAAAGTCAGGACATTTTTATCCTTTAAAAAGAATGAATTCCTGTCATTTCCAGCAACATGGATGAATCAAGAGGACAAACTGTTAAGTAAAATAAGCCAGACACAGAAAGACATATACTGCATGACGTTACTCATAAGTGCAATTTTATGAAGTTGAAGTAGAGAAATAGAACATACAATGGTGGTTACTAGAGGTTGTAGAGGAGAGGGGATGGGAGATGGGAAGAGGTGCATCAACGGGTACAAAATTAATCATGGATAGGAAAGTAAGTTCTGGTGTTCTATTGCACAGTAGGTTTACTAAACAATATTGTAATGTATATTTCAAAATAACTAAAAGAGATGTTTTTGAATGTTCTCATCACAAAGAGATGGTAACTGCTAAAGGGATATATGAGCTATTTACTCTGATTTAACTGTTATAATGTAAATATGTATTGAAGCATCAGAGTGTATCCCATAAACATGGACAATTATGTGTCAATTATAAACACAATGTTTAAAAAACATGGTACAAAAGCAATAGGCTTTAAGTATGCTTCTTGATTTATGATGGTGTTACATCCAGAGAAACTCATCTGGATGAAGCCCATTGTAATTTGAGGGGCTGTCTGACATTCTGAAAAAGGCAAGACTATGGAGATAGTAGATAGATCAGTGGTTGTCAGAAGTTCAGGCTAAGGATGTGTTGAGGAAGAGAGATATGGATGAACAGATGTAACACAGAGGATTTTTAGTGAAACTATTCTGTATTATATTGTAGTTGTGGATTTATGTCACTATACGCTTGTTGAAACCCACGGATATACCACACAAACAGTGAACCTTAATGTAAACCAGGGACTTTAGTTAACAATAATGTATCAATATTGTTCATAATTGTGATAAATAGAGCATAGTAAAACAACGTGTTAATAATAGGAGAAACGGTGGGTAAGTTGATGAAGGTCTACATAGGACATCTGTATACTTTCAACTCCGTTATTCTGTAAACCTGAAACTGCTCTAAAAATAAAACCTAACAATTTTAAAAAATCAAATAATTATGTTATTAATTTACTCACCCATTAATTCATTTGATAAATATTTTTTGAGCAAATACTATGTGCCAGACACTGTAGCTATATTTTGGGGTTCATAAGCAAATAAGATGTGGTGCCTGCCATCAAGTAGCTTATATTGCAGTGTCAGACATTGTCAACTAAGCATGTGTTCACACTGTAATCTGGTTAGTGTTATATAGGGGTGACTGTAAAGTGCTATGAGGACACATAGAAGCAGCAGCTAATTTATTGTTGGAGAATCAGGGAAGGCTTCCTGGAGAAAATAACTTCAAGACAGTCATTTCCAAACTAAATCAACATAACTCTTTCTGCATCCATGCCCCCTAACTAATTAATATCTCTATTTTGGGCTCTTGGATTTGGCCGAATTCAAGGTAGGAGGTATATGTGAATGCCTTTTACCTGCAACTGCATGTAATTACGTCCAGAAAGAATTTCCACATTATATGTACCAAACCCTGCGGAGTCCCAAAGCTTGTTCAAATGGAGCCTAAAAACAGGTACTTGGAGAGCAACTGGGAATCTGGTACAAGACAGAGGTCAGAAATCAGAGATCAAGAGGGGAAAGGAAACCATGGTAAATCATAACAGGACAGTAGATAACCTGGGAAAATGTCACTGACATAAGGTTATTACTGCCTATGGCTGATCTTTACAATATTCCTGATGGGAATGTTGTGCCAAGGGTCCTGATCCATTTGAAGGGCCCTATAGCAAACAGACAGTACTATAAAATATCAAAATTAGTCAATGATTTTTCAGTCTATGCAACATCTGTGTCATTTTTATGGTAGCAATACCTAATGAGGTAATAAAAGTGCAGAACCTAGTGCAAAAGAAAAATGTTAAAATTATTTGTTCAAAAATTATTACCAGTTTCCAATGGTGGCAGCAAAGAATTAAACCAAGTGCAGAGCCCTTTTAAGAGTGAGTGTGAGACTCTATACAACTATACCAGTCACACACTTAATAAAGCTTGCCCTAATCCCAATCCCTCCTTACACAGTCATCTTGCAAATTCTTGAACTCCACTAATGAACTGTTAAAATTTGGTATCTCCGGGATTTTGACAAAACCAAAGGGCATCAAAATTCAAAACCACATTGAGATACCATCTCACACCAGTTAGAATGGCAATCATTAAAAAATCCAGAGACAACAGATGCTGGAGAGGATGTGGAGAAATAGGAACACTTTTACACAGTTGGTGGGAGTGTAAATTAGTTCAACCATTGTGGAAGACACTGTGGCTATTCCTCAAGGACCTAGAAATTGAAATTCCATTTGACCCAGCAATCCCATTACTGGGTATATATCCAAAGGATTATAAATCGTTCTATTACAAGGACACATGCACACAAATGTTCATTGTAGCACTGTTTACAATAGCAAAGACCTGGAACCAACCCAAATGCCCATCAATGATAGGCTGGACAGGGAAAATGTGGCACATATACACCATGGAATACTATGTAGCCATGAAAAAGTATGAGTTCGTGTCCTTTGCAGGGACATGGATGAATCTGGAAACCATCATTCTCAGCAAACTGACACAAGAACAGAAAATCAAACACCACATGTTCTCACTCATAGGTGGGTTTTGAACAATGAGAACACATGGACACAGGGAGGAGAGCATTACGCACTGGGGTCTGTTGGGGGGCACTAGGGGAGAGATAGCAGCAGGGGGAGTTGGGGAGGGATAACATGAGGAGAAATGCCAGATATAGGTGATGGGGAGGAAGGCAGCAAACCACACTGCCATGTATGTACCTATGCAACAATCTTGCATATTCTTCACATGTACCCCAAAACCTAAAATGCAATAAAATATTTAAAAAAAAAGAAATAAAAAAATTCATTTAATCCAGATTGTAAATATTTAACCCTAGTATTATCTTCATTAAGGGGGAGCATGATCAGTGGGACCAGCTGGTCCTGACATTTTTATCACCTAAATTCTGAAGCTACCTCTAATTTGGCCAATAGACACTCAAGACTTCGTTGAATGAATGAATGGAATCTTCATATCTTACAACTCCATACCTTTCAGTCCTGTATTTCCACTTCTTAAGAAACTAGGTCAAAATGTATACAAGTGATTGCGTATGAAGTTACTTATCACAACACTTTTATGATTGTACAAATTTTGATACAACCTAAAATTTCACTAGTTTTTTGACATGGACAAACAATTTCTGCACTGTATTAACTGAAAAAAAGATACAAAACTCAATGTAAGACTAAAGTACAAAAGTCAAATACAAGAATATAGAGAAAAAAATGCCAAAACAACAACAGTGATTTTTCCTGAATGACAGATTAGAGGTACTTTTTCCCCAGAAAGTTTATATGTTGTTACATATAGTAGGATTTTTTAAAAAACATATGTATATGAGCATTAATCTTTACGTTTTTCTTTTCCCCACAATTCAAGCAGGTGCCTCAATCCTTTGTAATTCCTTGCCTCCAGCACTTTTTGTAGGATCCAGTACCAAAGCAGCTTATAGTTATAAACACGTGTTATTGTTTACAGAAGCTTAAACCCATTGAAGAGCCATGAGTAGGTTTATGTAAGTGGAGTCATAAAAAAAGTGAAAGAAATATGTCTTTGAAAGTAGAGAAAGGGAGGGGAGAGATCTCTTCAGCCTGGGAAAGACAGACCTATGAGTCCTAAGGTAGGAGGGACCTGAACATCTCTTAATAAAGGAGCTGTGTGAAGGTGACAAGACCCTACATGTAGAACAACTTCTATTACCATAATAGGCCAGAGGAGAGATGAGAAGCTAATCTTCCATAACCTTTTTTGGCAGCTCTTTAAATTCTGGTATTATTCTGGGAGTAGGAATTGGATCCATAAATGATGGGATTTTCTGCCAACACTGAGGAAAAATAACTTGGAGAGAAAATTACGTTTATTGAAGAGAAAGAATGATACTTTGATTCATTCTAATTGTATATATTTTCTAAAATGTCTACAAAATTATGCATTAATTTGTCAGAAATAAGCAACAATAACAAAACCAAATATTTTGGATTTTGAACTAGGTTGGATCTCTGGATGAATAATCAAGATCTAGATAAGCATTTTAAATAAAAGTTCAAAAAATCAAAATATTTTCACATCCACAATTGTCTGTAATTGTTACAAGTCTTATGAAATTGACAGAGATGCCCTTACTGTCCCTATTTTTCGGAAGAGAAAACTAAAACTCAAAGAAATGAAGTACCTTGTCCATAGCTACAAAAATAAATTGTGACAGAGATAGGATTCAAATCAGGTTAAGGCAAGTTAAGGGTCACCATGGCATCATGGTGAGAAGAGCATAAGTTGTGGAGTCACAGAGACTTAGGAGCATATCTTGGTTTCACCATTCCCAGATGTGTGACCTTGTTTCCAATCTGTAAAATGGGAATAACAGCTGTCTTACAGAATTAAAATGTGAAAGTAAAATATCATCATGTTATTAATACACCCAGTACATACTAATTTTCAGATAATTGCTACTACCTCTTCCATTTCCCAGGCGTTCCAATTTAATATTCGGACCTGGTTAGATGTCAGCATTTCTTAAAGTATGACCTATAAGCCATCAACTGGAGAACTTGATAAAATCATCATGCTCTTATTTTAGTCCTACTGAATCAGAACTTCTAGGGTTGAGGCCCAAGTATCTGGATTTCATTATGCTTTTAAAATTATTCATATATACAATAATGCTTTAGAATCACTGTGATTCTCCGTAATACCCAATGATAAAGAATAAAGATGGTTTTTATAACTTATCTCACTGAGAAATAACTGTTGTTAAATTCGTCTCCTGTATCCATCTTTCCTGTTATATAGGGACATTCATATACCAGGTTTATCTTGGTAAACATTCATTTGTGTTTATTAAATATTCAGAAAATATTTTAACAGATGAAATCCCTAACCAACACTGAAATTCAAGTCTATTATGCTAGCACAAGGAAGAATTCTCCTTCACTGATTTCTCTGCTAAGGTTGACAAGAAACTGAAATGTGACATGTGTATTTCATTTAGCACCCAAACTTTAGAGCTTACTTTCTTGTTTCACAAGGAAACCTGTCTGGTTGTTAGCTTCATCCAGGCAAGTACAGTGGCCTGAATATTTGTGACCTCCTATATTTTATTTGTTGAAATCCTAACTCCCTAATGTGATGGTTTTAGAAGGTCCTTTGGGTGGTTATTAGATCATGAGAGCAAAGCCTTCATGAATTGAATCAATGCCATTTAAAAGAGACCAGGAAAGTTATTTGCCTCTATCCATTATATGAGGGCCCAGCAAGAAGGTACCATCAATAAAACAGAAAATATACCATCACCAGATACAGAATCTGCCAGTGCCTTGATCTTGAACGTAGACTCCAGAATTGTGAGAAATAGACTTTTGTTGTTTGTAAGCTACCAATTTGTGATAGCCACCCAAAAAGGCAGAGACAGCAAATAACATAATTTGAGGTCTCAGTTTCAATGCAAGGTGAGATTAACACCAAGGATAGCACTCAGAAAGCTGTCAAAGTTTTAAGTGCACCCTCAAAACAATAAAAATAGTGCCCCTAGATATTTATCCAGAGTAAATTATTTTGTAGGAAATCTTAGTGACATGACATTTGTCTTCTAAAAAAGTACTTCTTAAGTTTTAACATGCAAAGGACTGACCTAGGGATCTAGTTAAAATGCAGATTCTGATTCAGAAGGGGTAGGCTGGGTCTCAAAATTCTGTACAAGCTCCCAAGTGATATTAATGTTGGCATCACATGGACCACTTTTTGAGTAGCAGAGCCCTAATAACCTACTTAATTTTCCCATTTTTCTTCAATGTAGTTTCTTTTAGAAATTATTTCTTTTATTTTTTATTGACAAATAATTATTGTGTATATTTATCAGGTACAATGTGATGTTATGATCTGTGTATACATTGTTAAAAGATCTAATAAACCTAATTAACATATCCATCACCTCACCAACTTGTTATTTTTGTGTGTGGTGAGAATGGTAAACATTGATTAGCAACTTTGCAATATACAATATATTTAAGTTGAGCTCCCAAACCATGTTACTTCCTTGGTTATTTTGCATTTAATTCTTTTATCCTCAAATGAAAATTGTTCATATATATGATGCTAAAATTATCATGTAGTAAGCTCAAACATAAAATCCATTTACACTTGGTTCAAATAAATGTTTATGGCACACTTACTGTGTACTGAGCACTGTAACAGATGTGTTTACTTAAATTTTCTCATGTGATTAATATAACTTATTTTAAACAAGAACTATTATCTCAATTTCACACCTATAAAAACTGAGGCTCAGAGGGAATAATTTATTCAATGTTACAGTCATTAAATAGAACATAAAGGATTAAAAAAATGACTTCAAGGCCAGGCACAGTGGCTCACACCCGTAAACCTAGCACTTTGGAAGGCTGAGGCAGGCAGATCACAGGGTAAGGAGATCGAGACCATACTGGACAACATGGTGAAAACCCTTCTCTACTAAAAACACAAAAATTAGCTGAGCATGGTGGCGTGACTATAGTCCCAGCTACTCAGGAGGCTGAGGCAGAAGAATCACTTGAACCTGGGAGGCAGAGGTTGCAGTGAGCCAAGATCATGCCACTACACTCCAGCCTGGTGACAGAGCAAGACGCCATCTCAAAAAAAAAAAAAAAATTGGGAGAGAGATCCAAGATGGCTGATTACTAGCAGCTCAGGATTGTAGCTCCCAGAGAAAGCGCACAGAACGAGAGGACGCCACACTTTCAGACGAATTTTTGTTACCCACAGACCAGAAGATTCCCAGTGGAGGAGCCCCACGGGTCACCAGCACGACTCTTGTGGCCGGCGTGGTGGTTTTGCCAGCGCCCCGGCATGGTGGTTCTCACTGCAGAGTAAACAGGACTGGGTCCCCTTTTGGTTGACGTTTGGAGCTCCAGGAAGGCAGAGTCGCCCATTTACCTGATTGAAAAATGGACTCAAGAGGGACGCCAGACCAGAGATTCCTGGGCAGAAAAGCACCACGAATCTTAATGCTGCTGTTTTAACCAGCGCAGTGGGTTGCTCAGATTCCGGCGCTGGGAATCAACAAGTTGGACGTCCACTCAGAGACCTAATTTGAAAGTAGGCAATTACAAAGATGACAGGTAGATGAACTCACAATGATGGGAAGAAACCAGCGTAAAAAGGCTGAGAATACCCAAGATCAGAATGCCTCTCCTTCTACAGGGGATCACAGTTCCTCATCAACAAGGGAACAAGGCCTGATGGAGAATGAGTTTGTTCCATTAACAGAATTAGGCTTCAGAAAGTGGATAATAAGGAACTTTAGTGAGCTAAAAGAACATGTTCTAGCCCAATGTAAAGAAGCTAAGAACTTTGAAAAAAGGTTTGATGAAATGCTAATGAGAATAGACAATTTAAAGAGGAATATAAGTGAATTAATGGAACTGAAGAACACAATACGAGAACTCTGTGAAGTATGCACAGGTTTTAACAGTCGAATTGATCAAGCAGAAGAAAGGATATCAGAGGTCGAAGACTAACTTAATGAAATGAAATGAGAAGACAAGATTAGAGAAGAAAGAGTAAAAAGGAATGAGCAAAGTCTCCAAGAAATATGAGACTATGTGGAAAGACCTAATGTACGATTGATAGGTGTACCTGAATGTCATGAAGAGAATGAATCCAAGTTGGAAAATATTCTTCAGGATATTATTCAAGAAAACTTCCCTAATCTAGTAAGGCAGAAAAATACTCAACTCCAGCTAATCCAGAGACCACCACAAAGGTATTCCTCAAGTAGAGCAACCCAAAGACACATAATCGCTAGATTCACTAGGGTTGAAATAAAGGAGAAAATTCTAAGGGCAGCTAGAGAGAAAGGTCAGGTTACCCACAAAGGGAAGCCTATCAGACTCACAGCAGACCTCTCAGCAGAAACCCTACAAACTAGAAGAGAGTGGGGGTCAATATTCAACATCCTCAAAGAAATGAATTTTCAACCCAGAATCTCATATCCCGCCAAACTAAGCTTCATAAGAGAAGGAAAAATAAAATTTTTCACGAACAAGCAAGCACTCAGAGATTTCATCACCACCAGGCCTGCTTTACAAGAGCTTCTGAAAGAAGCACTACAAACAGAAAGGAACAACCAGTATCGGTCATCCCAAAAACTTACCAAAACATAAAGAGTATTTCCATAATGAAGAATCTACATCAACTAATGGGCAAAATAACCAGCTAGCATTAAATGACAATATTGAACTCACAAATATTAATATTAATCCTAAATGTAAATGGATTAAATGCCCCAATCAAAGACACAGACAGGTAAATTGAATAAAAAGTCAAAACCCATCGGTACGCTGTATCCAGATCTATCTCACAAGCAGTGACATACAAAGACTCAAAACAAAGGGATGGAGGAAGATTCACCAATTAAATGGACAGAAAAAAAAAACAGGAGTTGTAACTTTTGTCTCTCACAAAATAGACTTTAAGAGTAACAAATACTAAAAGAAACAAAGAAGGACGTTACATAATGGTAAAAGGATCAATGCAACAACAGGAGTTAATGATTATAAATATATATGCACCCAATATAGGAGCACCCAGATACATAAGACAAGTTCTTAATGACTTATAAAGAGACCTGGACTCCCGCACAATAATAGCGGGAGATTTTGACACCACATTGTTAATATTCGATGGATCAATGACATAGAAAATGAATAGGGACATCTATGATTTGAACTTAGACCTGGAATAAGTAAACTCAGTGAATATTTATAGAATTCTCCACCCCAGGTCCACAGAACATACATTTTTCTCAGTATCATATTACACCTATTTTGAAAGTGACCACATAATTGGAAGTAAATCACTCTTCAGCATTTGCATAGCATTTCACAGACTTAAATGAAATATTGGTTGCCTGTTTGTTTTTTTCTTCCCTTATTCCTTCCTGCCTCCGTTGTTAAGCACAATTATCGGCATAAAAGAGATTTTTAATACCTATTTTTAGATTGCATTCTGGCCCGGGCAATAGAGCAAGAATCCTGTTCTCTCTCCCCCTTTTTCTTTCTCTTTCTTTCTCTCAAAAATATTGTACCTGATACACACACACGACTTCAAGTCCAGTTTACTTTCAATCATAAAAACACTTAGCCATCATTGTATAATCAGTGCTTTCTCATCTTCTTCAGTAAGAGGCGTAGAACAAGAAAAGAAGTGTGTTTGGTAATTCTGCTGAATAGATATTGAATAAAATAACTCTAGCATTTTGTTATTTAGTTGAATATTGTACTAAACTGAAAATCTGTTTGTGGTGAAGGTGGTGAAATTTACACTAAACATCTTCTGTTGGGATGTTCATTTTTTCCCCCAAGGCTGTCTTGTTGAATATGGTTTTTTAAACTTTTATTTTAGGTTCAGGGGTACATGTGCAGGTTTGTTATACAGGTGAACTGCATGTCATGGAGATCTGGTATAGAAATTATTACCCAAGTAATAAGAATAGCATTTGACAGGCATTTTTTCTGATTATCTCCCTCCTCCCACCCTCCACACTCTACTAGGGCCCAGTGTCTATCGTTTCCCTCCTAGCATCCATGACTTCTCATTGTTTAGCTCCCACTTAAAAGTGAGAACATGTGGTATTTGGTTTTCTTCCCCTGCATTAGTTTGCTTAGGATAATGGCCTCTGGTTCCATCCATATTCCTGTAAAGGACATAATCTCATTCTTGTTTATGGCTGCATAGTATTCCATGGTGTGCATATATATATATATATATATATCACATTTTTTTAATCCAGTCCACTGTTGATGGGTACCTAGGTTGATTCCACATCTTTGCTATTGTGAATAGTGTTGTGGTAAGCATATGAGTGCATGTGTCTTTTTGTTAGAATGATCTATTTTCTTTTGAATATATATCCAGTAATGGGATTGCTAGGTTGAATTGTAGTACTGTTTTAAGTTCTTTGAGAAATCTCTAAACTGCTTTCCAGAGTGGCTCAACTAATTTACATTCCCATCAACAGTGTATATGCATTCCCATCTGGCTACAGCCTCTCCAGCACCTGATTGAATAGGTTTACATTAATTACTGTATTCGTTCAAATAGCAATGTATTGTAAACCTATGTAGACAACAGGATTAGGGTTACAACTATACGCCTACAACTAATGCAGAGTTTCTGCCCTAAAGAAGAGCATAATTTTGTGTGAAAAGAGGGAGAATGAAGTGGAAGGAGACTATTATAATAAGAATATGAGTGATGGAGATGTTCAGAAAGTGCTAAAGAGCACAGAGAAGGAAGGCTCCAAGTGGGAAGAATTTAGAAAAGACTGTGAAGGCATTAACTTGTGGGTTACATCTCAAAGGATGATGAGCGGAGTAAGAAAGGCAAGGCGAATGGCATTATGTATTACTGTGCACCAAATGGTCTGAAAAGCATCAGAATGCAGAAATACATGAATGAGCCTAGTCTATTCTGGACTAGATGCATTTCAGGATTATTGGTGCATGAAGTGCAACAAGGCAATGAGTGATGAGAAATAAGGCTGGAAATATAAATAGAAGCCATATAGATAAGGCTGTGCATGTCCTGCTTAAGAAGTTACTATTTATCTAGTAGGATATTATTTCTCAAAGTGTGTTTCTCAGACACCTATGGGTACTCACAACACTTTCAGGGACTCTGCAAAGCCAGAACTACTTTCCAGTTAACACATACACACTATTTGTCTTTTTCACTCTGTTGGCACTTTCACTGGTAATTCAAGAGCAATGATGGGTAAAACTCCTGTCACATTCACAAAAATCAAGACTAGCACCAGGCTCAGGCATGTTGGCTCACACCTATAATCCCAACACTTTGGGAGGCTGAGGTGGGCAGATCGCTTGAGGTCAGAAGTTTGAAACCAGCTTGGTCAACATGGTAAAACCCCATCTCTACTAAATATATAAAAAACTAGCAGGGCATGCTGGCACGTGCCTGTAATCCCAGCTACTTGAGAGGCTGAGGCAGAAGAATTGCTCAAACCTGGGAGGTGGAGGTTGCAGTGAGCCGAGATCGCACTACTACACTCCAGCCCAGCCTGGGCAACAGAGCAAGACTCCATTTCCAAAAAAAATAAATAGCAACAAAGTGGAAAAGTGTGTATTGTAGAACATACTAGTAATCCTGTATTCTTCACTGTTACTCACAGTTTTAAAAAAAGTTTCACATGGGAATTCTCTTAATATAGCAATAAAAACTATTAATTTTTATTAAAGTTCAACCTTGAACACATATGTTTTTAACATTCTGTGTGATGAACTAGAAAGTATACATCAACTGCTTCTGCTGTAGACTGAGGTATAATGGTTTACTCTAGGAAAAGCACTGCACTGGTATGATTGTTAGAATTCTGTGCTGAACTACATGTATTTTTAATGAAATAACTGTTTTTGCTTTAAAGAAAGACTGACAAACCGGCTATTCAGACTAGGTATTTGGTAGATATTTTCTCAGAAATAAATAAAGTGAGCCTATCACTTCAATGACAACAAATGACGGCATTTATTTCCAATGATAAAATTTAAGCTTTCAGTGAAAATTAAAATTTTAGAAAACTTGTATCTACTACAGTGAGCCTGACAGCTTAATACTTAAATACTTTTCTGTTGAGATTGGTGATGATATTAAAATATGTGAATGTTTGATGTTTATAACAAAATGTGTCAACATTTGAAAGACGTATATATCTTAGTGAACCAATATTTGCAAAATGTCCAGTGGCTGATGTGACAAAATTATGCGTTGGTAATATCCATTCAAAGTACAAGACAGACCAAGGGATTTTAATGTTAACAGAGTACAAAAAGTTCACTAATATAACATCAAATACCACTTACTGCCAGCCCTTAAGAAATGACCTCTTGTGTAGTTTTACCACAGTATCAAAGAATAAAAACCAAAATGATATGAAGAGGCTCTTTTCCAACTACATATATGTTGGAGGCTATTTTTTATGTAATTCAACCCAAATGATACATTGCAAGAGACTGAATGCAGGGTTAGATGTGGGAAACCAGTTTTCCTCTATTAAACCAGATATTAAATTAGTTAGAAATATATAACACAATCTCATTTTTCTTCATTTTTTGTTTTGAAAAATATAGTTATTTTTAGAAAGTATTAAATGTCAGTGGGTTTATTATTCTTACTTTTCTTTTAATTTCTAATATGGTTTTTGTCATTAATAATTATTAGCAGGATCATAAAACCAATTAAAAAAGGATCATAAAACCAAAAGTTTTAAAACTGGTGCTGTAGGTGATAGAAAGCTACTGAAAGGTTCAATGTAAGGGGTATTGAATTTAATGTAAGGAGGCCAAATTTTATTTTTAGACATATCACACTGACTGTGCCCTTCAAGACTGCAAGGTTATCTTACTGTTAATTTCTAAATTTTAGAAGAATACAATTTTATATATTATAAACATTAAACATGTTCAAACCACAGCAAGATTTGCAGTGGGTAGGTCATTTTTCCAATAAGAAACAATGTGATTTTTATCTAGAAAAGTGAAGTAACTTGCCCATGGTCACTCAAAATATCCATACCAGGATTTGAACTCAAATATATCTGACACCAAAATCTATATTTTTTCCCATTACACTGTACTGTTTTATTTTTGATTATTTATTACAAAACATAAGTATTTCCTGCACTTTGAGTATTAGGGAAGTCATTCTTTTAATACCAAGAATTTCAAAAAGTTATTTCTTGTTTTCTTGCTTTACCTTGCATTCTGGGTGCCACAGAAGCCAGAGGAATAGTTATTTCCAGGCAAGCACACAATCAATCACCAGAAAAAATTACTTGAAATGGTAACATTTTCCCATAGTATGGCCACTTTGTGAAAAAGAAGGTAAAATTACACCCATGTGCTCCCCCAACACACAAATACATGGACAGGTATAATGCACACATAGTTACAAAGAGGTAATTTTGTTAGCTTCCTGTTGCTTCTATAGCAATTCACCACAAACAGTGGTTGAAAACAACAAAGATACATTATCCTATAGTTATGGGAGTCAGAAGCACAACACAGTGTCTCACTGTTCTAATATTAGGCATTGGTGGACTGTGTTCTTTCTGGAGATTCTAGGAGATCATCCATTTTCTTGCCATTTTTAGCTTCTAGAGGTTGCCAGCATTCCTTGGCTTATGGTCCCCTCGCATCTTCAGAGCAAGAAATTACAGCACTCTGACCTCTACGTTCATCATCACCTCTCCTCCTCAGACTCTTACTCTCCTGTCTCCCTTTTTTTACATATAAAACTACTGTGATTACATTAGCAGTCAACTGATTAGGAGCCTCAATTCTACGTACAACCTCAATCCTTCCTTGCCATGTAACATAATAAATTCCAGGTTACAGAAATTATAAAGTTGGACATCTTTTAGTAAAATATTTTGCCCACTCCATTACATTTATTGCACTATCCATACCTCCATTTAAGAATACTAAAAAGTGGGACTCCATGTTTGGGTCCCCTTCCAGGAACACTCCCTTCATGGAAGCCATAAAAAAAATACTAAAAAGCAGACTATTGGCCTAATTTTACTTGAGATCACCTCCTCCAAACATACTCTCTCTCTCACACACACACTTCTAAGTAGTTTTGGTTTTGGTATCTTTAGTTTTATTTGCCATACAAATATCACTCCAAATTATGTTGCACATCTTTTCTTGTCTTTTTTTCTGGCCTAGTACTATCTGGAAATACAGACTTGGATGATAAGAAGTTGACTGTCCTAAATCCTGCTGAGGATGAGTTTCTGCTAATTCATTCTTGAACAGACTGAATGAGGTGAGTGTCTTTCAGTTTGCAATTGAAGAGAATAAATTTTATGTCAGCAAAATTCATAAAAATTCTTAGGATGTTTTCCTCAATTTGGTACACTGTCTTTTTACTTGATCAGCACTTTTTTTCAAAGTAGACATATTAGCTGGAGAGGAGATAGGCAAGAAGATGACCCTGATGCTGTGATATTATCTGAACAAAGGACTGATACTTTTTCAACAAATCTAAGATATGGCAAAAAACTTGTGTTACTGACGTCATAGTCATTCATTTTCTACTCATACCCAATCCACTCATATTCCTCACAAATGGCACTAGCATTTTTTGGTTCTACTTTTTGTTGCATTGTTAAACATTTTTATTTAAAGCACTCTAACATTTAAAATGTCTACAGAATAGTATACCAATTGGATAAACATAATTTGACCTCTCTAAACATCCATCTGTTTTGGGGGGAATGGACATCTAGGCTGTCTCCAGTGTGTCCCTAATTATACATATTTTCTGCAATCAGCACTTTAGAGCAGGGTTTCCAGTTTCAGCACTATTGATAATTATTTTCTGTGAGGGATTTCCTATAGATGTCAGATGTTTAGCAACATCCCTGGCCTCTATCCACAAGTTGCCAGTAGCACCCTCACAGCTGTAACAAACAAAAACATCTCCAAATATTGCCACATATATCCTTGGGTCAAATTAGCCTTTGATTGGGTATCATTGCCTTAGAATATATTTGTACCTTCAGTTGCATTATTTGTGACAGATTTCCAGTATCATAATTTATGGGTCAAATAAAATCTTTGCATAGTTCTTGATGTATTACCGAATTACTTTCCCAAAGGGTGTATCCTCTTTCCCTGTCTACCAGTAAAATTGGAGTGACCCAATTCTTTATTAACTGCAGAAGTGGAGTCTCAGTTAATATCACTATGGTTTTGTTAATTTGCTGATGCAAACTCTTACTTTGCTATTATTATTATGTTTTATTTTAGTTTTCTTTCCTTGAATATTTAAAAATAAAATGTTTATGTATGTTTACCATTTGTATTTTTCATTTTGTGAAATGTCATTTAAGTTCCTTAATCTCTTCATGTTATAGGGTTTCTGGGAATAACAAAAGAGTAAAAAAAATGTAGCCAAATAGTGCTTTACAGAATTGGGGCAGCCTTTTGTAAGTAAGGGCTAATCCATAATTTTTTTAAGAGTTTATGGTCTGCATTTATTCCAGACTGTGCTATTATTTAGGAAAAATAAAGCAATATCTGAAATCACTAGTAAGTCTTATTTTACGACTTCTCAGTCACCAGTGGGCTTCATTTTGGGAGAAGGTGGGCTACATTTTCAAAAATTGCTATCTAATCTGCATTATAGTAGCTGGTTGATAATTCTTCACTTTTAAACAGATGCCCTTGTTGATTAAGGCTCTTTTGAGGTTCTGAAGTTTGTTTAGTCATTTGACCTTGTAAGGTACTCAGTGGCAATTATTTTTTTTAAAATGACTCAATACCGACTTCTTGAGAAGATATTTGTTCTTTATATATATAATAATCAGAAATGCTTTTAAAACAAATTATGTACTACCTTGTCCACTTACTTTTTAAAAATATCTCTCTTCTCCACTTGTGCCATGTCACATCACTACTAGCTTATTTCTCCTTCCACTTCCTAGAACAATGCAAACGCTATCACACAATTATTTGCTGTCTACTAGACCTGGCCAGGAAAGACTGAATTGTTCAATATACAGAGGGTTGAATTTAGGGATAGAGAGGGGCCCTGGATTTATTTTTCTCTGAGTCTCAATTTTTTCACATATACTTTGAGTGATGCTGAAGCGAGATTTCAGACTCCATAACAGACTCAGTGAGGCCAGTGGTGCGACAAAGCCCTTGGATATTCTCACTGCTCTAGTCTGTTACTATCGTAGATCTAGAAAGTTCCCATGAAGAAGCCATGTCAAACTTGAGCAACAATACAGATGCCAAGGTTCTTTATGAACAAAAGCTGGAATTACTCAGAAACTCATTGTCAAACTATATAGTCAAATAATAATCTTTGTATAGTTCTTGATGTATTGCCAAATTACTTTCCCAAAGGGTATATCCTCTTTCTCTGTCAACCAGTAAAATATATAGCTACCATGTCAGAAAGCATTTATAAGCTTATATGAAATGCAAACTTTATCTTCAACAACTATCAGAATTAATACTTTGTAGAATGTTACATAACCCATCTATTTCATAAATTTTCTTTGTATTAACTTTTTTCATTAGCCAAGACTTTTGATGCTGTCTTTTACCACATATGGTCTTTTAGTTAAAATTCAAGATGTATTTAACTAGAATATGAAATGTTTCTTTAACACAACTCCAAATTACAGCTAAGTGAACTTTTAAACTACAATATTTCATGTTTAGAAGAAAAAAATACAATGTAATAAATAGACAATCTTGTTGAACCTTCTGTCATAATGATATTTCTGCCCTGAATTGATTACTTGACTTAATTTTGCCAAGTTTACTGCCCCAAAAGTATACAAAACACACACACACACACACACACAAATTGCTACCTGCCACAAATGTTGAAATAGATTTAATATCTCCACTAAGGCAGCTTCAATACTAGTTTTTGGCTTGTTACTCTAAGGAAAAGCATTCATTCATTTTTCTTGTCTTTTATTTTTCTAAAACTGAGTCAAGCAGTTGAATCAGACAATCTGTAGTCTCTTGCTAACAAAATCAAAAAGAAGAAGAAGAAGCTGATATCTAGGACCAATGACTGATATGCCTATTAAGAACCTATGGGATGCTCTTGGCTATGTCTTGCACTACACTAGTGCACAGTGCAGAAAAAAGTAATTACAGGGTGCAGGCATTTATGTAAGTGAAAATGTGTATGGGAGGCAAAGGTCCATAATTCCCAGAGAAATCTCTGACAATGGGTGGAAAAAGGGAAAAGACTCTTTTTCTGGGATAGTTTGAATGCCTGTCTGGAGATGGAGTGAAGCTTGAGGTCATTTAAAGCTTTCAGAATGGTTATGTAGCAGCAGATTTTGACAGAAATAAGCAGTACTTCTCTTTGTCTCCTAGATGCTGGAAACACTTGGTAAAGGAGTAAGAGATCTTTGATTCCAGAAGACTTCTATTGGAGGAATTGTGGGGCAACTTAAAAATGCTAAATTCGATGGAACAGGTCATAAATTAATAAAAGCTATTTATGACAAACCCACAGCCAATATCATACTGAATGGGCAAAAGCTGGAAGCATGCCCTTTGAAATCAGGCACTAGACAAGGATGCCCTCTCTCATCACTCCTATTCAATATAGTATTGGAAGTTCTAGCCAGAGCAATGAGGCAAGAAAAAGAAATAAAGGGTATTCGATTAGGAAAGGAGGAAGTCAAATCATCTCTATTTGCAGACAACATGACTGTATATTTAGAAGACCCCATCGTCTCAGCCCAAAATCTCCTCAAACTGATAAGCAACTTCAGCAAAGTCTCAGGATACAAAATCAATGTGCAGAAATCACAAGCATTCCTATATACCAATAACAGACAAACAGAGAGCCAAATCAAGCGGGAACTCCCATTCACAATTGCTACAAAGAGAATAAAATACCTGGGAATACAACTAACAAAGGATGTAAAGGACCTCTTCAAGGAGAAATACAAACCACTGCTAAAAGAAATAAGAGAGGACACAAACAGATGGAAAAATATTCCATGCTTATGGTTAGAAAGAACCAATATCATGAAAATGGCCACACTACCCAAAGTGATTCAATGCTATCCCCATCAAGCTACCAATGACCTTCTTCAAAGAATTCGAAAAAACCACTTTAAACTTTATATGGAACCACAAGAGAGCCCACATAGCCAAGACAATACTAAGCAAAAAGAACAAAGCTGGAAGCATCACACTGCCAGACTTCAAACTATACTGCAAGGCCATAGTAATCAAAACAGCATGGTACTGGTACCAAAACAGAGACCTAGACCAATGGAACAGAACAGAGGCCTCAGAAGCAACACCACACATCTACAACCATCTGATCTTTGACAAACCTGACAAAAACAAGCAATTGGGAAAGGACTCCATGTTTAATAAATGGTGTTGGGAAAACTGGCTAGCAATGTGTAGAAAGCAGAAACTGGACCCCTTCCTTACACCTTAACACTAAAATTAACTCCAGATGGATTAAAGATTTAAACATAAAACCTAATACCATAAAAACTCTAGAAGAAAACATAGGCAAAACCATCCAGGGCATAGGCAAGGACTTCATGACTAAAACACCAAAAGCAATGGCAATACAAGCCAAAATAGACAAATGGGATCTAATTAAAATTCAGAGCTTCTGTATAGCGAAAGAAACAATCATTAGAGTGAACCAGCAACCAACAGAATGGGAAAAAATTTTTGCAATCTACCCATCTGACAAAGAGCTGATATCCAGAATCTACAAAGAACTAAAACAGATTTACAAGAAAAAAAAAAAACTATTCAAAAGCGGGCAAAGGATATGAACAGACACTTTTCAAAAGAAGACATACATGAGGCCAACAAACATATGAAAAAATGCTCATCATCACTGGTCATTAGAGAAATGCAAATCAAAACTACATTGAGATACCATCTCACACCAGTTAGAACGGCGATCATTAAAAAATCTGGAGACAACAGATGCTAGAGAGGATGTGGAGAAATAGAAACGCTCTTACACAGTTGGTGGGAATGTAAATTAGTTCAACCATTGTGGAAGACAGTGTGGCAATTCCTCAAGAATCTAGAAATAGAAATTCCATTTGACCTAGCAATCCCATTACTGAGTATATACCCAAAGGATTATAAATCGTTCTATTATAAAGACACATGCACACGTATGTTCATTGTGGCACTGTTTACAATAGCAAAGACCTGGAACCAACCCAAATGTCCATCAATGATAGACTGGACAAAGAAAATGTGGCACATATACACCATGGAATACCATGCAGCCATAAATAATGATGAGTTCATGTCCTTTGTAGGGACTTGGATGAATCTGGAAACCATCCAATGAGAACAGGTGGACTCAGGGAAAGGAGCATCACATACTGGGGGCAGTTGGTGGGGGCTAGGGGAGGGACAGCAGGGGGTGGGGAAGGTGGGGAGGGATAAGATGGGGAGAAATGCCGGATATAGATGAAGGGGGAATAGAGGCAGCAAACCACCTGGTTATGTATGCACCTATGCAACAACTCTGCATGACCTGCACATGTACTCCAGAACCTCAAGTAAAATTTTTAAAAAATGCTAAATTCTCAGTTTCTTCTCTGTTAAACAAAGATCAATTTGGTTTATTGGGAATTTCTGCATTCTTACTTCTTATTTCCTTTAAACTCTATGTCAATGTTTACACATAGAGAAGGCTCTGCATTAAAAAGGATATCATCTTCATTTTTAAGCATCATTTGACTCTGCGGCTGTTCATTGTTCCCATAATTTAAAAACCACTTTCTACACTATTTGTACTATCCTGAAAATGCAACAGTGACCCTAATCAGTGGGTTTTTTGGGTTAGCTCATTTTAGGCATTCTGATTTTCCAAGCTAAATTGCTTTGGGATTCCATCTGTTTAGTAACATTCAGTACACAATTAAACTAGGGAAAAAAAAAAAAAAGTTGGGGGAATCCCTGGGCAAAGTTTAACTGAATGACCTTTTCCCATTCCATCTCTTTAAAGGAGTTCAGGAAATTGGATGAGAAACTCTGATCCTGTTGTTTTCTTTGAAGGTTGGAAAGTTTTACTAGACTCCCCAGTTTTAACAATGCAGGTCCTTAAGACAGAGTCATATCTCCAAGAGTAAGTCCACCATCACTCATCTGAGTTACACTTAACCAGACAGATCATGAGCTTTAAAGCAAACAGATCTAGATTTAAGTCTTGCATCTGATGTTTACTTGCCATGTGATATCAAATCTTACAACTCCAAATATCAGTTCCATATGTAAGGTGGAAATAACGTCCTATAATAACCTTCTAGAAGCCTTGTGAGAACCAACTCAGGATTAAAAAAAAATGTAAAGCAACGGCAAAATGTTTGACATGTAAGAGGCCAACTAATATTACTTGAATATATAAACGCAATAATGACTCTGGGAGGTAGCTGTTGTGATTGTCACTTTACAGATGAATAAACAAGTTCAGAGACATTAAGGTACTTGTCCAAGGCCATACAGCTGCTTAGACCTTTAACCAAAGTTTTATACCCTTGACATCTCTTTTCCCCTCAATCCTGTTCCCTCCCCAAACCTAATCCATTAGTAAGTTCTGCCCTAAAATTTGTTCTAAAATCCTGACATTTATCATCATCTCTGCTACAACCATGCTATCCCAAGTCTCACACATTATTTCTCATCTGCTTATTTCAGCAGCCTCTTAACTGGTCCCTCAGTTTTAACTATTTCCTCCTCTGCTATCTGTTCCCAAAACAGAAGATGGGATGATCTTTTTAAACCATAAATCAGACCATGACAATTTCCTGCTTAACACTAGACAATGGCTCCCATCTACACTTAGAATCAAATCCAAATTCCTTAACAGAGCCTTCAGGGCTCTGTATTATCTGATCTTTGTCTGTGCCTCTAATTTAGTCTCTTACTAATTCACCTTGTTCACTGTTTCAATTTCACCAGCCTAATTGCAGCTCTTCATGCAGCCAAAATGCTTTCCCGCCTCAGAGCTTTTACCATTCCTGTTTTGAAGGTACTTTTACCAGAACTTCCCAAGGTTTATGCTCATCATTCAGGTCTCTTATCAAATGTTGCCTCCCCAAGAGGCCTTCTCAGACGACGTTATCTAAAACAACATCATGACCACACTCAGTCATTGACTCATCACCCTGCCTTATTTTCTTTGTAGGTCTTACCACTATCTAAAATTACTGTATTTACTTCATTTTTTACTTGGTTATATTCTGCTCCACCTTACTCCCAAAAGATATGTCTCTTTCATGTAAAAAAAGACAAAATGAAATAAAGCAAAACCAAAACCAGAAATAAAAACAGTCACTTAAGTGGAAGGGTGAATTAGCAAAATATATTTTGTTTTTAAGATTAATTAGCAAAAACATTTGATCCCAGACAACTAATGAGTTTCCAACTGTAGACACAATATAAACGCAGGCATTTTTACAAGCATTCAAACCCTCAGGATACCATTTAGCAAAGAGAAAAATCATCCAACTTTCTGCTCACTCAGGAATCAGGAGTGGGAATAGCATAGTTGATTTCCTCTCATTTTAGCCATTATTTGCAAACCCTTCTCCACAAAGTCTTTTGTCAAAGCTACTAATAAGAAGCCAAATTGACTAATTTGATCTTTACCTTTTCTCTCCAGCCCTGAGAAGTGCATATGGGAGATGCTAATGAACAACAAACTGGCTGAATGCACAATCACAGGAGGCCAAAGGAGAAGCAGAGCAGAGGGGAGATTCCTGAACACGTTAGCTAATATGGCTTGCATTTCTTACACAATTTCTTGTCTAACAATGTGAAGATGTAAGGTTTGGTTTACTTATCCTTGACTATGTGCTGATGCAGGGAGGTGACCAGCCTAATGGGAATTAGCAAGAAACGGAGAAGTGACCCAGAACCAGTCCAACCACCTAAATAACAAAGGAAATCCAACTATTCAATATTAGCAACAACAGCCTTCACAGCTAAGTAACTCAGGGCTTCACCAATACTTTAGTAAGGGAGGGCTATTGTATATATCAGTCTCATACTGTTGTAAGCTCTGTGTGTTATTGTCATTACTGTATACATATAAACTGCTTAGTAAATACTGTAATTTATTTTATAATTATTTGTTTACTTAACTAATTCTGAAGATGAATCTATCCAATGGCTGAAATCACTCCCTAGAGTGGGTATATAACACTGGCAGAATGTACTCTCACAATTAAAGCCACACCTGAAGTTCACAGTAGCTGGAGAGAGCTGAGTTTATCCTATGAATCTGGGATTGGAGCTCTTGTATCAGCCAAAATATTTTGTGATACTGTTTGATATAGACACAAACATGCTGGAAAACTGTCAAAGGGAATTTTCTCACCAATAAGAGTATTTTCTCATATACATAGGAAAAACTGGCATGGCTTGCTTGTCTATATATCTCATACTGCTTGCTACCACTTGAGCAGTAATTCTAAAAAGTGAAATAAAATGTTGGTGAGTACGTAATTCATTTGGAGATCTGAGTTTTCCAATTTGGTGGCATACGATGAGCAAAGAAACTAATAGTAGGTCAGACTCTGTGCTGTGTTGGCAAGACATCCTCAGCGTCCCAGATTTCACTCCCAATGTGAGATTTACACTGCTCAGCAGCCACTGCAATGCACCTCTCTTTGCATTTCTATTTAAACAAGTGTTTGGATAAATGCTCTGATGTCACTGCTCAAAATAAAGATTGCTCCAAGACCCAACTGCAAGGATTTGTTTAACATTCTGTACACATACCCCTGCAAAGTCAGCACATTTTCAAAGTTATTTCATAGCACAAATCATCATAAGAGAACAGTTAGGTCCCCCACACAAATTGGCTGTCTCAGGAGCATTTTCTCTTGGTCCCTAATTTGTCATGTTATAGAATTAGAATGCTGTGTCTTTACTTCCCAGGTCAGTATGCTCCTCTGTTCCAAGGATGTCTATCTTGCTAGTAATCAGTGCTTTCGTCCTATGAGAGGGTATTCTTATCATCCACCAGTAAAGTCATGGTTCTGTAACTGACGAGAAAAACTAGCTTTTTATTATTCTACACTTAATCTACACACTAAAACACATAGTCATAACAATAGCTATTCTTTGAGGGTATTTACTTTATGCTAGCAGCCAGAGTTTTGTACATAATTCACAGGGCTCACTATGAAATGAAAATACGGGACCTGTTCGAAATTTTTAAGAATTTCAATGTGGTGACAGTAGAGTATTAAATCAAATGGCGAACCCTTCTAAATGCAGGGCCCTGTGTGATTACACAAATAATGTGCCCATTAACTATTCCCAACTCCTCCCAGACTCCCACTACCCTTCCCAGACTCTGGTAATGATTCTTCTACTCTCTATGTTCATGGGTTCACTTGTTCTGATTTTTAGATCCCACAAATAAAACCTACTATTTGATAGGGGTAACTACAGTCAATAATAACTCAATTGTGTATTTAAAATAACTTAAAGAGTGCAATTGGATTTTTTTAAATTCAAAGAATAAATGCTCAAGGGAATGGTTACCCCATTCTCCATGATGTGCTTAGTTCACGTTGCATGCCTGTATCAAAACATCTCATGTACCCATAAATATATGCACCTACTATATACCCACAAAAATAAAAAATAAAAAATTTAAAAGATAATGTGCTCATAAGTCAGTCCTACTAAAAGCAAATTTATTTATTTTTTAATTTTTATGGATATATAATGCTGGTACATATTTATGGAGTACTTGCAAAATTTTGATACAAGCATACAATGTGTAATGATCAAACCAGGGTGACTGGAATATCCGTCATCTCAGGCATTTATAATTCTTTTATGTTAAGAGCAATGAATTTTACTTTTCTACTTATTTTGAAATACACAATAAGTTATTGTAAACTAGTCGCTCTATTGAGCTATCGAACATTAGATCTTATTCCTTCTATCTTACTGTATTTTTGTACCCATTAGCCATCCCCTCACATACTACCCTTTCCAGTCTCTTATAACTATCATTCTACTTTCTAGCTCAATAAGACCAATTTTTAATCTCTCATATATGGTTAAGTATTTGTGATATTTGTCTTTCTGTGCATGGCTTATTTTGCTTAACGTAATGCTTTCCTGTTCCATCCATATTGTTGCAAATGACAAGATTTCATCTTTTTTATGGCTGAATAATATTCCATTATGTATATGCAAACCATAATTATTTCTATTTTGCAAGGATGGAAACCAAACTCAGTGAAGCAACACATCACAAATTACACAGCTCGAAAGGGATAGTACTAGGTGCATTGACTCAAACACCTATCTTCTTCCTATTACAGTAAAGGTTGACAAGCTATGGCTTATAGGCCAAATCTGTCCACAAGCTAAAAAATGCTTTTTACATCCCTAATTTGTGGAAAAAAAAACAAAAGAAGTATAATATTTCGTGACATTTGAAGACTACATAAAACTCAAATTTCAGTGTCCATAAATATTATTTTGTTGGAACACAGTCATGCCCATTCTTAACTTATTGTCTGACTATTCTTGCACTATAACAGCAGACTTCAATATCTGTTCCTAAGACCAAAGCCTAAAATATTCATCTTTTACAGAAAGTTTCCCGACCTGCAGCCAGTGAGCACAGACTCATTTGAATGAAAAATAATATATATATATATATTTAATTGGATATTCACTATCCTTGGCATCCTTATTTCATAGGGCTGCCATAACAAAGTACCACAAACTAGGTGGCTTAAAACAACAGCAATGTATTTGCTCACAGTTCTGAAGGATAGATGCTGGAGGGCAAAGTGTTGGCAGGGTTGGTTCCTTCTGAGGGCTGTGAAGGGGAATCTGTTCCATGCCTCTTTCCCAGCTTCTGATGGTTGCCTGTGATCTTTGATATCATTAGGCTTGTAGAAGCGTCACCTTGATTTTTGCCTTCATGTTCACGATATTCTTCTTTTGTGGGTGTTTCTTCGTGTCCAAATTTTCCCTTTTTACAAGAACACTAGTCATATCAGAGTCTTCCCTAATGACTTCATCATAACTAAATCATCTGGAAAGTTTCAATTGCAAATACGGTGACATTCAAAGGTAACTTTAGGTGAAATTTTCCTGGGGGTTAGAACTTTAACTTACTTTTTTTTTTTTTTTTTGGCTGGAGGGAGGCACAATTTAACCAATAACACTTAGGATACATTTTTTTTTTAAAGTAGGCAAACAAAAAAATAAATGAGCAAATTATGTACAATCATTTATCATTCCTCCATTTATTTTCCCACCCCTGGCCAAAGAACAAATCATGCAAGAAATATTTATGGCACCTTTCCAAATCAATGTTATCCATTTTTCAACCTTTATCTTACAAAATTTTTCAGATTCGGGGAGTATCTTTGATGTGCATTCAATTCTGCCTCCAAAGGCCTTTGTTCTAGTTTGTATCACTCAAATCAGGTGATGCAATAGAGGTCTTTTTCCTCACTCATGTTCTGAACATTAAGATATACACCATGATGGGGTTTTACACTTTATTCATCTTGTCCACTTAAATCCTGTTTTATCCTTAATATGTATGTTTGTATTTTCTGTTAGATGCCATATACTCGAAAATAGAATGATGCTTTATGGGAAACCCAAGGCTATCAAGCTGCTCATTGTCTCACTTGAATTTTTAGCAAATGCCTTTTGTAATTCTAAAGCATTATGGTGTGCCTTCAATTCCTGGCACAGTATTGCAGACTGCATCATTCCTGCAACTGCTGGATACTTATCCAGCACTTTAACACTCAGGAATTACTTTCATCTTCAAAGTACTGCTTCCTGAATCAATTAATCTTTCTAATTTTCTATGAAGTAAGTGTGCTATCCATCTTTTTAGTTTATATTAAAGGCAAGTGAAGTAACAAAAGGAATCATTTATATAGAATTGCAGATCGTTCTTAATGAGTAAGGATCTAGTTATCTTTGCCTGAGTTGAGAAAGCAAGTATGGTTTTGGTCCCAGAGGCACAGAATTCCTAATTATCCTTACATGGACTCACTACTCATCAAATACAAATACCCAGCAGAGAATGACTGCTTAATAAACATTTGGTGATTGAATGAAAGTAGGAATCAAAGCACATTTTAATATCTAGGATGCATCAAGCACTAACTAAAGTCATGTATATACTCAGTTTGCTTTTCTCTCTTATTAAGTTTTTTTGGCACACATTTGATAAGTAAAAATTGTATATAGTTTGTGTGCATATGTGCATATATTTTATATATATATATATAATTGTATACATTATCAGGTTTTTTGTTTTCCTCAATTAAGATGACAGTACATGTATGCTAGGAATTTATAAAATGACTTCCCTATACTGCCCACCTCATCTCTGCTGTTTCACTACCACAGTCTCTGGCACAACCCTGTTATATAGAGATTTCAATTATTGTGTATCATGTCTAAAGTGCTTTCAAAGCCTTAGCGTATAAGAGAAACCACCCAATCTAATTTTTGCTGAAGGTACAACGCTCGGTAGTCATGATCCCTTTATCCTTGCTCTGTCATTCCTTTTTCACCGTCTGGCTACAGCTAATCAGATCAGAGGTAGGAACATGAGCAAAGGGCAAAACGTGATATGGCCTGCCACACACTGAAAAAATGGCCACCTAAACTTGAATAGGCAGAGCTGAGCTGCTCCTTGTTCTCAGGAATTTGAACTGAAAACAAAGTGGGAAGTGAGGCCATTAACAAAAAGCTAAATCTGAAAGGTAAAGAACCCACAAACAATTTTAGAGTTATGAAATTGAGTAATGAGAAAGTAGAGCAAGTGGAAATACATGGGACCAAGTGTTTTCCCCCTCATTCATCAAATGGTTTAGATTTTAGCACCTTATCCCCTGTGTTGCTCTCTAATCATATGATTGTCATCAATTTGGCAATTTCAAAATCCATATAGATGACACTACTACACCCTGGACTCTTAGTTACTTGACCTTCTCACTTCTGATTTTATTGGTCTCCATTCCACCTTGAACATTCATTTCACAATTAATGTTATCAGACTTATAACTCATTGACCCTGAAGACTGAACTAACGTAAGTAAAGTATTCAGTGTGGATTATTTCAATAGTCAAGGCAAAATAGGATGGTTGCTCCTACTAGTAAGCAGGCAGTAGAAATGGTTACAGAAATGATAAATTTACAATAAGTTTATAATCTTGAATAACATAATATACATTGGAATATATTTTGATGTTGGAGGCAACAAGATTTACTGATGTACTGGATAGTGGTGGTGGTGAGGAGAGTTATAAAGGATGGCAACACATTTGTCCTGAGAAACTGGGTGAATAGTGATATTATTTATTAGGGTGAAGAAACAGTACTGGGGGAAATAACTCAGAGTTCAGTTACTGACAAGAACAAATGTCAAGTAGGCAGGAGGAGTCTATGTTCCAAAGACGTGTCAAATTTGAAAGGCAGTATCACATAGAGAACAGTTAAATCTATGAATCTGAAATCACCTAGGTTGTGAGTATAGAAAGCAAAAAGAAATGAATACAGTACTAAGCTCTGGGACACTTGAACTTTGAGCATTTGGGAAGAGAGGAAGTAGAATATCCTTTCCTGGATAATAATGAGCGTGTCATGAGTTATGAGGGTGGTAAGCTGTGAATCAAAGAACATGAACAGAAAAATGAAGACAATACAAAGAAAATAGTGTTAGTGTAAAAAAAAAAAAAAAGCAAGTCACTGTTTTCTGGCTGGAAGGTTATAAGTCAGCTCCCCAGTGAGTATATTAATAAGTATATATTAGTATATTAATAAAATCACCATGATTGGATATTTGAATGAGTTGGAGTCAACAGTGCTCACAAAAACAAATCAAATCTATATACATATCAAACAACAACAATGTACACTTGTTATACCTGTTTAGCTTGATATAAATAATGTTTAGAAGTCAACTAAGAGCAATAGTAATATATAATTCATAGCCTCGGTTTTATTATACAACTCTTAAACTCAACTTTTACCAAAAGAAAGACTATTTATAACCAGATACTCTAAAAATATCAAATTTCTAACATACTTTAACAATGTCACCTACTTATTAGAAACCACTCCTTTTTCAATTTAAATCAAGAATAAGTACTTCTCAGCCAGGCGCAGTGGCTCACACTTCTAATACCAGCACTCTGGGAGACTTAGGTGGGTGGGTCACTTGAAGTCAGGAGTTCAAAACAAGCCTGGCCAATATGGTGAAACTCCTTTTCCACTAAAAATACAAAAATTAGTCAGGCATAATGGTGCATGCCTATAACCCCAGCTACTTGGGAGGCTCAGGCAGGAGAATCGGAACCCGAGAGGCGGAGGTTGCAGTGAGCTGAGATTGCACCACTGCACTCCAGCCTGGGCAACAGAGTGAGACTCCATCTCCAGAAAAACCAAAAAACAAAAAACAAAAACAGAATAAGTACTTCTCCTCTCTGTTGCAGATATGTACCTTGTGTCTTTATTAAAACATTAGAAATTACAGTTATCCGCTTATGTCTTATATGCCTTCTCTTCCCGCCATCATGTACATTCTTTAAAAATAGAAACTATGATAGTATATATATATCTGTATATTTAGTTTTTAGCCCAGAGCCTAGACCAGTGCATTTACTTATCAAAAAACATGTATTGAACACTTATTAACTCCATCTTTAGAAAATTCCATTGTTCACAGGTTTTCCTTTGTAAAAAACCTCAGGTAAAAAGAGGTCAATTAATTCTCAAATTGAATGCCATACTAGATCTTCTAGTTAAGAAGAAAGCAAATTTAAAAGATATCTGCATTATATAATGGAAAAGTGTCAGGAGCCCTTGGCTTCTATTTCTCTATGTCTTTAAAAGTGTTTATGATTTGGGGCTAAATACTTCTTCAAATTGAAGAATTTAAACTAAAATACAATGATTATTTTAGCTATCAACTTATCCCGCATGCTAATTGTGACTGTCAATATTTCATGACTCTATTTGAATTAAAAAAAGGGTTTTTATTCTACACCAGTATTAAGATCTGGGGAAATCATTACTGAGAAATTAGCATATGAATACATGCAGGACACTTCCCAGGCACTGCATTTTCCTTTGGCTGACTGTAGGAGGCAGGGTGATCTGCAACAGCCCTTCTGACGTTACAACTCCTCATTTATGGGTTAGTTTTTCAGGGAATCAGACTCTTTCATCTTTCCTTCTCTAGCTACAATTTATTCCATCGCCATATTAAGATAAAAAGCAAAAGCCAAAAGCCTTTATATTACGGAAAAATTCTTGATATTTTTTGCTTTTATGTTCAAAAGAAATTGTATATATCAAGCTTTCCTCCCATATTTTATTTTATAGTTAGATGAAAATATTACATAATAAAACACATATAGATAAATGATGTTTGCATATAGTTTTCATTTTTACACAAGCAATTCTTACATATGGGAGGTATTAGGTTTTCTTTCAGAGAGATTTTAAATGAGGTAAAAAAAAAAAAAAATTAGCTGAAATCCACATACTGTACTTGAATTTAGCCAATCATTTATTCAATCATTTCAACCTTTTCTTCCTTCCACGCTAATAAACGAACCAAAAATGATAGATACAAATTTTACTCCCTTTCTTATAGAACGGGGCAAGAGAAGATGCTGAAGGATGCATATACTATGTTTTTTAGTGCAGTATTCCAATTTTTAGTGCAATATTGCCAATTATGAAAACAATGGAAATAAAAAATAAAGGACTAGATTGGGACCATGCCTTCTTCATCAAAGAACAGAAAACCAAAGCAATCATTCTCCAGTTGGTTCTTTTCCCCAGAGAACACTTCACTGATGTTATCATGGGAACCAATGAAAAAATCAGATTTATTTTATCGATACTTATTTTGAAAGCATATGCTTCAATATATAGATATTTCATAACACATATGGTAACTATAGTTATTATAGTTCCTCCACCAGTTTTTTAGGGTTAAATAGGTTTATTTCTACCATGGGTTTAAATAGGTATTCAGGTAAATCATTTCAATATCTTTGTATTTGAGATTCTGCACACCTTAAGTCCTATAGTAAACATGGAAAAGGAGGCCTGGGATAGATTATCTGCATAAAGAGTGTATAATTAATTTCTACTTACATTTGTTCAACTGCATAAATTGCTAACAACTATGTAGTAATGAACTTTCTGAAGTTACACATCACTAGTCATTGTTATGCTACTTGTGTGATCAACTAAATACATGAATTACATGTGCACTAACTTCTGAGTTTGTTCTTGGGTTTTTGTAAAAGTCACTTTGAATTTATAATGATGCCTGACCTCCATGAAATGCGACTGTCGAGAGACAAAGAAGACTGTCCAGAGACTGAGAGAAAAACAAACCTTCATTATGCAAATATTATGTTTCCAGATATGAATGCTCAGTTTTTCCTTTATCACCCTAAAAAACGCATAAATATTTTAATTGCAGCTTTTATGCAGAATACAGTCAAGAGTTTGTATCCTAGCTGGTGAAAAGACTCTGAGGAATGCTAAGAATACTAAGTAAAGAGATACATGTAAAGAATAATACATATTTTTTTAAATACCGCATTAGGTGAGGGTTTTCTAGACTTCTGCCCTCTGCTTTCATGCTCTGACGTGGGTCTTGGGGTACTGTTAAAGACCAAGAAAATTGATAATATCATCTTAGAACTTTAGCAAACTCAGAGTCAGAGCCTATGTTCCTGTTTTTCTTTTCCTAGTCCTTTAGATATTTGTGAAGTTGGCAATCTACTCTGAATCCCCCAAACAGGCACAGGTGTTTTATACCTGTCTAGACGTGCTTGGGATTGAAAATATTTTTTAGGAACCATTCTGTGCTTACCAAAATCCTTGAAGACCTGCTAGGATAAAATTCACATTCAGTTACAATGCTGAGATACAAGAAAATCTAATGGAAACTTAAATAACTATTAATGGTTGCAAAAATAATCAGTAATGGAGGGAGAATGAGAATCCGTGGGCAGAATTATGGTTCTCTCACTATACACTCACCTTGAACTGATTACTATAGCATCTCCAGAAGCCAGACTAGGTTTGAATTGAAGCCTCAGCATTTACTAGTTTGAGCCCCAGTTGTTCATCTGTAAGGTAATATATATCTGTGGTACTCACAATAATGTCCAATCAAATATTTCCGTGTCCTAATTTCCAAAGCCTGTGAATGTTACCTTACGTATCAAAAGGGATATTGGAGATGTGATTAGTTGAAGAACCTTAAGAGATGGGTAGATAATCCTGGATTATCTTGGTACACCCCATGTAGTTCCATAGGTCCCTAAAAGTAAAGTAAGAAAGAGAATCCAAGGGATGGCATCATGAGAGGGGTTCAGCTCACCATTGCTAATGTGGAAGATGGAGAAGGGGACTGTGAACCCCAAATATCTGAGACAGGTCTCAGTCAATTTAGGAAGTTTATTTTGCTAATGTTAAGGATTCGTGCTTGTGACAGACTCAAGAGGTACTAATGATATGTGCCCAGGGTGGTCAGGACACAACTTGATTTTATACATTTTAGGCAGACATGAGACATCAACAATCAAAGATGTTGTATATCAATGTAAGATATACATTGATTCCGTCTGGCAAGGTGGGACAACTCAAAGTGGTGAGGGGGCTTTCTGGCCATAGGTAGGTAAAAGAAAATGGTTATATGCCTTTGAGTTTCTGATTAGACTTTCCAAAGGAGGCAACCAGATATGAATTTATCTCAGTGAGCAGAGGTATGACTTTGAGTTCTGTCTGTCCTTGGTACAAATGGAAATTCCTTGTGAGGGTGGTATATAGCCTTTTCTTAAAAAAAAAAAAAAATCTTAGTAGCTATCTGTTTTTGGGAATAGAATTAGAAGCAGCTTTGCCCTAAGCAGCTCCAAGCTTCATTTTTCCCTTTTGTGCCAAGACTTATTTTCCTTTCACATTTCCCCCTGTTCTTTTCAAAATCTTTCAGATAAAGCATTTTAGAATAAAATGTGTCTCTGCTCTCACGTTTCATCTGATTTCTTATGGATAGGATGTTTTATTCCTTGACAGGTGAGCCCCACATTATTAGGAAAGCTCATTTTTAGCATGGTGTGAAGTCTCAAGTCCTATAAAGAGAAAATAAGTGGAAGAAGGGAGAAAAACACAAAGAACAATGCTGGAAAACTGATATAGACCATATTACTCTAAAGTCCACACGTTGGTCTTGCATCAGTGTGCCTTTGACATTAATGGTTAATTTAGAGAGAAACTGAGCTTATTTTATCTCTCAAAATTGGCCCTTACAATCTCATGCACCCACCTCTTCTACGATAGTCCCTGAGCTTTGAGGAATTAAATAGCTTTAATTTCTGGCCCTGTATCTCATGAATGCAGTTTATTTTGATGGGCATCTTCTACTGGGTTTGAAGATGAGGCTTTAACTGCTGTCAGTTTAAGATTTAGCAGGATATAGTATACTTTTTAAGACTCAGGAGTCAAAGCCTTGTAACTTAATGGCACAAAAAAGTTACATGGATGTAATACCTTATGTAATTATTTTTAATTTCAGTTTTTTCTAAGCAATTCAAACTTAGTAATAACATAGGAATTATTTTGATAGAACATAAGATCTGTTTATTACGCCATTTACCAAAAGGCAAAAGAAAAGACCTTCTGCAGTGTGACTGCTGTTCCCTGTGGGGAATATTATGTTGGAAGGAAATATTTCCTTAAGACCTTTAAGATATAACTGTTTTGTTTGTTATATTTTTTAGCATTTGGCCATAACATCACTATTGTAAAATGTAAGATCAGTGCTTGTGATATTTTACAGACTCTGTACTCCATTGATCTGCTGGCACCTCCCAGATCAATGAACTGGCTCATCTGGTCTTGACTCAGTGTAAGAGGATAGTTTTTACTTTCTATGATTTTATCTATGACCCAACCAATCAGAAATCCTGATTCACTGTCTCCCTGCCCACTAAAGTGTCCTTAAAAATTCTGATCCCCGAATTCCTGAGGACACTAATTTCAGTAATAATAAAACTCAGGTCTACTGCACAGTGGCTATGCATGAATTACTCTTCTCTATTGCAACTCCCCTCTCTTGATAAACCACCTCTTTCTAGGCAGTGAGCAAGGCAAACTCATTTGGGTGGTTACAGTTACTTCACTGTCAACCATTTTATAGCCTGTGAATTTCAGGTGTTTACCTGAGTAAGAACCTTAAGATTAAATATATGGTTATTTTAAATAATTCAAGATTTAACTATTTTCATTAAACCAATATTAATTTTTTATAAAAATTACACAAGTAAAGATCATTCCATTTTGGGCATGGTTTATAGTTTTGTATCCCTTATGCCACATTTTGACACCTTATTGTGTTTAGCAGGAATAAGTGTGAAATTGATCAAAAAATGCAAACAAAAATGTATACTGGAAATTCTTAAGACATTTCTAATATTACTTTACCAATAATTTTAAGGCTAGCTTATGAACAACTTTTTACGTCACATGGACTTGAAAAGCATTTGGGTTCATTGTTTAATTTATGAGTACTCTTGATATGGATTGGCTCTGTGTCCCCATCCAAATCTCACCTCAAATTGGAATACCCACAAATCAAAGAAGGGACCTGTAATCCTGACGTGCCAAGGGAGGAAAATTATTGGATCATGAGGATGGTATCCCCCATGCTGTTCTCATGATAGTGAGTGAATTGTCACAAGATCCAATGGTTTCAAAAGTGGGCAATTTTTCTTCTGTACTCTCACTTCTGTCTCCTGACACCTTGTGATGAAGGTGAGTGCTTCTCCTTCGCCTTTCACCATGATTATAAGTTTTCTGAGACCTCCCAAGCCATAATACGGAAATGGGAGTCAATTAAACCTCTTTCCTTTATAAATTACCCAGTCTCAGCAAAGTTCTTTAAAGCAGTGTGAAAATGAACTTATACAGTAAATTGGTACTACAGAGAGTGGGGTATAGCTATAAAGATAAGATAACTTGAAAATATGGAAGTTGCATTGGAACTGGGTAATAGTCAGAGGTTGAAACAGTTTGGAGGGCTCAGAAGAAGATAGAAAGATATAGGGAAGTTTGGAACTTCCTATACACTTGTTGAATGCTTTTGACTAAAATGCTGATAATGATGTGGACAATAAAGTCCAGGCTGAGGGGGTAGTCTCAAACAGAGATGAAGAATTTCTTGGGAACTGAAGCAAAGGTCACTTTTGTGCTTTAGCAAAGAGACTGGTGGCATTCTGCCCCCGCCCCAGAGACCTATGAAACATAGAACTTGAGAGGCATGATCTGAAATTGGAACTTATGTTTAAAAAGGAAGCAGAGCATAAAAGTTTGAAAAATTTGCAGCCTGATGATGTGATAGAAAACCAAAACCTATTTTCTTTTTTTTTTTTTTTTGAGGCGGAGTCTCGCTCTTGTTACCCAGGCTGGAGTGCAATGGCGCGATCTCGGCTCACGGCAACCTCCGCCTCCTGGGTTCAGGCAATTCTCCTGCCTCAGCCTCCTGAGTAGCTGGGATTACAGGCACGCGCCACCGTGCCCAGCTAATTTTTTTGTATTAGTAGAGACGGGGTTTCACAATGTTGACCAGGATGGTCTCGATCTATCGACCTCGTGATCCACCCGCCTCGGCCTCCCAAAGTGCTGGGATTACAAGCTTGAGCCACCGCGCCCGGCCCCAAAACCTATTTTCTAGGGAGAAATTCAAGCCTGCTGCAGAAATTTGCATAAGTAACCAGGAGTCAAATGTAAATTGCCAAGACAATGTGGGAAAATGTCTCCAGGGCATGTCAGGGGTCTTACCAGCAGACACTCCTCTTACAGGTGCCAAGGCCTAGGAGGAAAAAATGGTTTTGTCAGCTGAGCCCAGGGCCCCCTGATCCATGAAGCCTCACAATTTGGTGTCCTGCATCCTAGCCCCTCCAGCTCCAGCCATAGCTAAAATGCACCAAAATACATTTGGGGCCATTGCTTCAGAGGGTGCAAGTCCCAAGCCTTTGTGGATTCACAGAAGACAAGAATTGAGGTTTGAGAACCTCCTAGATATCAAAGGATATATGGAGACATCAGGATGTCCAGGCAGAACGGAGAACCTCTTCTAGGGTAGTACAGAAGAGAAATGTGAGGTTAGAGCCCCCACACAGAGTCCCCACAGAGGCACTGCCTAGTAGAACTATGAGAAAAGGGCAACCCTCTTCCAGACCCCAAAATGGTAGATCCACTGACAGTTTGCATCGTGTGCTTGGAAAAGCTGCAAACACTCAACACCAGCCATGAAAGCAGCCAGGAATGTGGGCTATAACATGCAGAGTCACAGAAGCAGAGCTGCTCAAGGCTGTGGATGCCTACCCCTTGCATTAGCATGCCCTGTATATGAGACATGGAGTCAAAGAAGATTATTTTGGAGCTTTAAGATTTAATGACTGCCCTGTTGGATTTAGAACTTCCATGGGGCCTGTGGCCCCTTTGTTTTGACCAATTTCTTCCATTTGGAATGGAAACATTTACCCAATGCCTGTACCCTCATTTTTCCTTGGATATAACTAACTTTTTTTGATTTTACAGGCTTACAGGTGGAAGGAACTAGTCTCAAATGAGATATCAGACTTGGACATTTAAGTTAATGCTGGAATGAGTTAAGACTTTGGGGGGCTGTGGGAAGGAATGATAAGGTTTGAAATGTGAGGACATGAGATTTGGGAGGGGCCAGGAATGGAATAATATAGTTAGGCTTTGTGTCTCCACCCAAATATCATCTTGAATTATCATACCCATATTCCTTTTTTGTCTAGGGAGAGACCTGGAGGGAGATGATTGGATCATGGGGGCAGATTCCCCCATGCTGTTCTCATGATAGTGAGTGAGTTCTCACAAGATCTGATGGTTTTAAAAGTGTCAGTTTTCTTTTTCTTGGACTCACTTCTCTCTCCTGCCACCTTGTGAAGAAGGTGCCTCCTTCCTGCTCACCTTCCACCATGATTGTAATTTTCCTGAGGCCACCCCAGCCATATGGAACTGTGAGTCAATTAAACCTCTTTCCTTTATAAATTATCCAGTCTCAGTGAAGTTTATAGCAGCAAGTAAACTAATACAACTCTTTAAGCCAAATTGGTACCTTGTGGCCAAAACACATTGAAATACATGTATGTACACATACACACTCATACAACAAAAGGTCCTATAGGTTTTACTTCAGAACTCTAGTCATGAGATATTAATACAAACTCATTGGTTTGCAAAATAGTAACAGGAAGAAATGGTTGGATGCAAACAGTGGATTTTATCTAAGTAGAAAAGTAACAACAGCTTTAAAGCAGGGAGAAAAGAAAATAGAGAAAAAGAGAGCTTAGGAACTGTATAGTTTGCAGGTCAACCTTAGGACTCTTTTTTCTTAGTGTAAATGTGCACCAATATCATAATTCCACTTAACACAAACTCTAGCAAGCAGAAGAACCATAAAATCAACAGAGTTCCCCAAAAGGGAACATTCTCCTTGTTTTCTCCTCATTTGTAGATTATTTATTTCCCACTTCTTTTTTTGCTTAAAAAGAGGAACTGAGCTGTGGCCTAGGGTTTTTGTGGAGTGGGTCAAAGTGTGTGCTGGTTGTGGGACTCCACAGTGTATTATGTCTTAGTCATTTCTGCCCTCTTAACTGTCTCAGTGTCTCTCTCCAGAAGTCAAAGCACCTCCAGGAAGGATGAAAGAGCAAAGTGACCAGTTCCCATATGTGCTTCTTGGACAGCCTTTTTTAAACTAATTTTGTTGGCAGTTCCCTGTAGGGATGCTGCATGTCACAGAGGCTCAGTAATGTGGTTTGGCTCTGTGTACCCACCCAATCCCATCTTGTAGCTCCCATAATTCTCAAGTGTTGTGGGAGGGACCCAGTGGGAAATGATTTAACCATGTGGGCTGGTCTTTCCCATGCTGTTAATGTGATAGTGAATGGGTCTCATGAGATCTGATGGTTTTAAAAATAGGAGTCTCCCTGCACAAGCTCTCTCTTTCCCTGCTTCCATTCATCTAAGATGTGATTTGCTCCTCCTTGCCTTCTACCACAATTGTGAGGTCTCCTGAGCCACATGAAACTGTAAGTCCATTAAACCCTGTATAAATTACCCAGTCTCAAGTATGTCTTTATCAGCAGTGTGAATAAGTACTAATACAGTAAATTGGTACCAGTAGAGTCGGGGGCTGCTGGAAAGATACCTGAAAATGTGGCTGCAACTTTGAAACTGGGTAACAGGCAGAGTTTGGAAGAGTTTGAAGGGCTCACAAGAAGATAGAAAAACATGGGAAAGTTTGAAACTTCCTAAAGACTTGTTGAATGGCGTTGCCCAAAATGCTGATAGCAATATGGATAATAAAGTCCAGGCTGAGGTGGTTTCAGATGGAGAGGAGGGACTTGTTGGGAACTGGAGCAAAGATGAGTCTTGTTATGTTTTAGCAAACACACTGTGGCATTTTGCCCCTGCCCTAGAGATGTGTGGAACTTTACACTTGAGAGATTATTTATGATATCTGGCAGAAGAAATTTCTAAGCAGCGAAACATTCAAGATGTGACTTAGGTGCTGTTAAGGCATTCAGTTTTATAAGTGAAGCAGAACATGAAAGTTCAGAAAATTTGTAACCTGATATTGTGATAAAAAAGAAAATTCTATTTTCTGAGGAGAAATCCAAGCTGGATGCAGAAAATTTGCAGAAGTAACAAGAGGCCAAATGTTAATCCCCAAAACAATCAAGAAAACGTCTCCAGGGCATGTCAGAGGTCTTCATGGCAGCCCCTCCCATCATAGGCCTAGAGGCTTGGGAGGAAAAAGTGGTTTAGTGGGTCAGGTCCAGGGTCCCCATGCTGTGTGCAGCCTAGGGACTTGGTGCCCTGCGTCTCAGCCACTCCAACCATGACTATAATTGGCCAAGGTACAGCTTGGGCTGTTGCTTCAGAGGATGGAAGCCATAAGCCTTGTCAGCTTCCATGTGGTACTCAGCCTGTGAGTGAACAGAAGTCAAGAATTGAGGTTTTGATTAGCTACAGATTTGACTAATTATTATTGACAATGAGTGCAACTCCTCATGGATATATATAAATAGTTATGGGTATAATTAGTTATAGACAGTTATAGTTATAGAGAGGTAGAACCTTAGAGTTATATTTCTTTGATCTATAATGTAGTCTAGTCACCAAAATAACTTTAGGTCTCCCAAAGCTTTCATCAAGCAGGGTGACTGGGCAGCATGTTTTTCCTATTTGATTCCACCACATTACGTTCATTTATTGTTACTTATAGAGAATCTAAGGTACAATATCTTAAGACATAAACTCATGTATGTAAACTCCTGGGAGGTTTCTTGTGCTCCTACATCCCATTTGTTATGCTCAAACACCAGGAGGTTCATGACGAATTAAAAAGCCAACCACCTGTGCAATTTTTATTCCTAGCAAGTGCTTCCCTGGCTCCTGTCCAATTCTAAGGGAAAGTGAGCCAAAAAGAAAAAGAAAAAACTCTATGAGGAAACTTGATAATTCCAATTTTAGTACCTCTGAATCACTCCTGTCTGAACCCTCAGTCCAGTGTTCCCTTGATGAAAAATGTTTCCATGACACTGAAATTCAGATATGCCTTTAGTCCAAACTGGAAAGTAAGACAGGCATACAAGGAGGTCAACAACATAGTCTATCTACCTTTCAAGGTCCTATACATTTACTAAGTGCCAGTTAAAATCCTACCTCCTCCAATAAGTCTTCGCAGATGTTTAAAGTCAGGATTCACCTGTTCTTTTTTCACAAAGCTCTGTTTGTAGGTCTAGTGTAGCACTGAATACAGTCTTGCTTGCATTGGCTTTAATATCTCTGTTTCCCTCAGTGGAGTATAAGCTTCTAGAGAATAGAGATGCATGCTTAATTTGTTTCTCTATGCACTAGAGATTGGCAGTGGTTCTAAATTATTGGAGTATGTCATTCTTGGAAATCAGTCACAATGAACATTACTAACAATGGAATATCAAAGCTTATGATGGCATATTCTGCTTTGGTATATACATATGCCTGTGTGTACATTATATGTGTATAAATACAAACCTGCAAGCTTTGCACATGTATCCCAGAACTTAAAGTAAAATTAAAAAAGAAACAAAACAAAACAAAAAGGGCGGTCAGTATAGGCCCCAATTGAAAGGTGGCATTTGACTTGAAAGAGGGTCAGTGCCATGGATGTATAGGAAAGAATCATCCCAGGATTAAGCAGCAGCCAGTGCAAAGACCCCAAATAGGGAATGAGCCCAGCATGATCAAGGGACAGCAAGGAGTCCAGGGTGGTTGAAGCAGAGTGGAGTGAAGCCCCACTTCTCCATGCACCCATCATGTCTTATATACCAATACACTGCTGCCCTTTCTCTATCCGCCCCCCACTGTTACCTTGCCATGCTATCACCTGGCACACTGTCACTTTTCTCTCATGGGACTTGGACAACTAACTCCCCCTCTAGGGATGTTTTCTGCCTCAGATTACAGAGACTCACCTGCCTCTCCTTTTACACTCAAGTCCTGCACTGCAGCTAATTCAAGTCCTGCATTCCAATGAAGGGGCGAGGTTATTCTCCCATGCACAGGCCATCCAGCACTGCTCCCTGGTCACCTGCTGGCTGTGGCACAGGCAGCAGTAACTGAACCTGGCCTCAGGAAGGAAGCTGGGGAGGTGCTTCTGGTTCCTGGACATTGGGGGAAGAGCAAAGAACAGACCCAGGAACTCCAGAACATAGCTTTTGGCTGAGGAAACGAAGACTGCCAAGAACAATAGCTAGATTCCTGTTGACAGGCACCCACCACCTTTGCCTCTCAGACACTGCATCAGACTCTTTAGTTCACTAGACACACCTGAGAGATAAAGATCAAGAAACTCCTAGGGTATTCCCAAGCCCACACAGTTTCTGAGGGTTGGATCTGGGATTTGCATGAGGCTTCAGGGCCCATTCTCATAACTGCTGTGCTGGGCTCACTTAAACCCCATGTCGCCTGTGTGTAAAATGCGACTAGACATTGTTTACTGTTCCATCTGCCTCTAAATGGTTGTGAATTTGGTCAAAAGACAAAGTCTAGAGGAAGAATTTCTCTGCCACTCTTTTCTAGCTTTCTTTTTAATAGCTCAGATTACTTGTAGGTGGTATACTTGTTTAAAACAGAAATGGTGACCTTTCTGTTTTATGAGGTTTCCAGCTTAGTATCTGAAATGCAGAAAGACACTAGGTACGTTTATTTGTGAATCTATAATCTCAATACATTCCCTTCTCTCTACATAAGACTTTCTAGCAATATATTTAACTCTCTTTCCAACATGAATGCTCACATTTTCTTTAGGCAACTTCTTGTCACTGCCTGTCACTCATTCTTCCTAGGGGATATCTCCATCTAGCAAAGGGAAGTCCAGCTTCCAAAATGAAATCTGAAGTTGGTTCTGTGTATTCTACCTGATGCTCAACCCTTACAGCAGAAGCTTGAACTAAAGCACATAATTGGACTATTCCTTCTAAGTTAAGAGATCAGGCTATCACCCAAGAGTCCCTTCTAAAACAGTAAGCATTAGCTGTCAAACACCCTCACCAAGCCCCACACAGTACTAGACATTTCCAATGCAAAACTCTGCACTAGGCAGAGGCCTGGGGTTGTCTACTTTGTTCTTGGTTCATTCTGTAAACAGCATACCCAGAGGCAACCTCATGGTTTGTACACACTTGGAATAATTTGATCCAATGCCTCCAGTACTTACCTCACAGGATGTTTCAGGACAGAATCTGCCATCAAATGATTTTCCATCAGATATGTGCTCACGCCTTTGCCTCACCCATGTCCAATTATCCTGAGGATGTTAGCTTTTTGCTTTTTTCCCTTATACTCTGTAAATATGCAGTAATTCACCTAAGAGCCTGGTTTTCAAATTACTCCTGTTCCTGACCTTGATTGCCAATTGCCCTCTCCCTAGTAACCCCTGTTATTAGACAGTTGGAATTCACTTTTCTAAAGGAATCAATGACTTAATGTTGCCTACCATGACATTGGTTAACTTTCAGGGAAGTCTTAACAGAGGGGCACAATCCCAGGAGCAAAGGTGCAGGGCAGGGCTTAATCTTCTCTCATATGTTAACCTTGTCCTTCAGCAGCTTTAATCAGCCCTTACCTATAAAACTGAGGCTATCTCATATTCTTTCCCACAATTCTAAAATATCTCACTCTGCACTGTATCTTAGACAAGGAGCACTTATGCCATGTGTTGCCTGAACAAGATGCCAACCCTGTTCAGCAATACATTCCAGATGGAATTTCTGTTACCTTTTTTTTCTAACTTCTCATAAAATAGGCCAGTGTTTTCCAAACATTAGGTCATAATAGTAACCCCAAATAAATACTACTGTCATTATTATGAATCCATGCATTGAGTTTAATAACATAACTCTCATTGAATATAATATAAAGTAGGTATATACTTTAAAGATTTTTGTGTGCTGAAGTTCAGAGAAGTAAACTAAACTCTTGGGCATTATAGCTACAGACCTAAAATTTGAATAGAAGTCTTAGTGACTATAAAATTTATGTTCTCTACCACTATGCTGTTCCTTTTCCATAAATGTCTGAACACAGAGGAAATAATCAAGTCTCAACCTCAGATACTGCCACATGCTTATGGATTACAGAGCTAGTAAATATAAGAAAACATTTGATGTGTCTCTGAAACTCCCACCTTCAGATGGAGACACTCACTATCTTACCAAACGTACTCTAACAGGAAAAATCAGTTTGCTTCAATTATGAAATTTAATGAGAAACGCCAGTACATAAAACGGAAGTCATAGGTGTGATGTGGAGACAGACACCAACTCACTTGCCCCAGAAATTCTACCTTTGGCAAATTAAGGGAAATATCTCTTGAAGCAATCTTCTCTGACCTGGGGATGGCACTGGTTATTGGAAGAAAGTCTCCAGGAGAATAACAGAATTAATATGTGCCTTGAATTTGTATAAGCCATGAGATGGGATAGGAAATTGAGTTATGCGACTAGATCAATATTAACACAATCCTCTAGGCTCATTAATATTCCACTTGAATCCATTGGATTAAAACTCTGGAGTCTCCCTCCATTAGACTTCCAGAGAAATGTACTTTTCTTTGTTTTTATGGCCCTTATTGCTGACTTTTTTTGTGTCTGGTACATAATGAGTATTCATTAAAGTGTTTCAAAGGGACAAATCTATGAGAAATAGGATTGTAAATGCATTTTGTTAAATAGAAAACATATTTGTAAACAGAAAAAACAGGTAGTAATGTGAATGGCTAGGTAGAAAGGATTCAGGAATGATGAATTTCTTGCAAACTTCATAGAAATGCAACTATCTCTTCTGGAAAAAACAAACAAAAACTTCTAACATAAATAACTTTTTACCTATTTAGTCAAGAATGATTTCATGTTTAGTCTTAAAGTGGAGAAGTCAATGAATCAACATTTTGGTCAAACTGCTTTTAAAAAGTCTCATTACATCCCATGTAGAGATAATTTGCCCAAGGTGCTACAGTCACTAAGCAGAAATTTCTGGATGCAGGTGCTACTCCTGTGATTTGAAAGAGAGCAGACATTGGAAAGCCTATTCTTTTCACTATACTCTGCAAGGAAAAAAACAAATACTGGCACCTACTGTGCAAACACATGAGAGGGTGGGTCTTATTTTGTCTGAAGAGGTTAGAGCGATTTCCAAAAAGATATTATTTAACTCTTAAAGAATGTAAAAGGATTTTCCAAGAAGACAGGATAGGGAAGATGATAGGGATTGGCTGTGTCCCCACTCAAATCTCATCTTGAATTATAGCTCTCATAATTCCCACATGTTGTAAGAAGGACCCGGTGGGAGGTAACTGAATCATAAGAGCAGCTTCCCCCACGCCGTTCTCGTGGTAATGAATAAGTCTCACAAGATCTGATGGTTTTATAAGGGGAACCTCTTTCACTTGGTTCTCATTTTCTTTTGCTGGCTGCCATGTAAGACATCCCTTTGCTCTTCCTTCATTCTCCGCCATGATTGTGAGGCCTCTGCAGCCATGTGGAACTGTGAGTCAATTAAACTTCCTTCCTTTATAAATCACCCAGTCTCAGTTATGTTTTTATTAGCAATGTGAATGCATGAAAATGAACTAATACAAAAGGATATCAAAAATATGTGTATTCAAAATTCTCCTGCATGCATAAATGGAAAAGGAGTGACAATCTGTGTGTTCATTCAAGGATCTGCAAGTAACTGGTATGGCTTAAGTTGATGCTGCACATGGGAGAGTAGCAACTCCTTGGGTTGCAGAGGTTATAGTATGGTGTGAATGTTTGCGCTCTCCCCTATCATATGCTGAAATCCTAACCCAAGGCAATGGTATTAGGATATGGAACCATTTTTTTGTTTCGTCTTCAATTTCTTTCATCAGTGTTTTGTTTTCCTTGTATAGGACTTTCATTTGTTTGCCTAAATTGATACCTAGGTATTTTATATTCTTTTTAGCTCTTCTAAATGGGATTGCTTTCTTGAGTTCTTTTTGAGACTCTTCACTGTCAGCGTATATAAATGCTACTGATTTTTGTATGTTATTGTATTCTGCAACTTTACTGAATCTGTTTATCAGTTCTAACAGTTTTTGTGTGGGGGTCTTTAGGAATTTTTCCAAATATAAGATTGTGTCCAAAAAAAGGCTAATTTGGTTTCTTCCTTTCCAGTTTGGATGCCCTTTATTTCTTTCTCTTGCCTAATTGCTCTGGCCAGGATTTTCAGTACTACATTGAATAGAAGTGGTGAAAGTGGCCATCCTTGTCTTGTTCCAGATCTTAGAAGAAAGACCTTCACTTTTTTCTCATTCAGTATGATATTCTCTGTGGGTTTGTCATATATAGCCTTTATAATTTTGAGATATGTTCCTTCCATACTCAGCTCGATGGCAGTTTTTATCATAAGTGAATGGTGAATTTTATCAAATGCTTTTTAAGCATCTATTAATATAACCATACAGGTTTTTGTTCTTTTAATGTGATGTATCATGTTTATTGAGTTGTGTATGTTGAAACATCTTTGCATCCCTGTGATGAATTCCACTTGATCATGGTGAATGATCACTTTTTGTACTAAAATGACTTTATTACAGTTGATTTTTTAAAACATTTCCTTTGCTATGATACGAAGGATACTTACAGACAAAATATTAGATATGATCTTGTTTTCACTCTTATGTTTTGACAACTTGGTAACAGCTTTAAATGCGCAATCTATACAATTAATATAGGTTGCATATGAACTAGAAGGTATGCTGAACCAGAAGAATCCTGACAATGTACTATACAATAAGCCTTATCAGTCAGTGCTGTGGACCACTTATGCCAAAAGGAAAATACACATCTGTACAGTCACCTTTACCAGCTGGTGCTGAGAGAGAGAGAGACACTTCTTCCCCAATACAACCCTTGATAAACCTCCACTGTGAGCATCTGTTTGGTCCAAAAATTGAGAGGACAGTGTATATTTAAAATGAATTATTGGCAAAGTGGTAGAATATCACACTTTGAACATGATAATCTCTCAAAAATTATCAGTCCCAATTTTAAAAGACAACAAGTTCTTTGTCCATTATGAAAACCCTACAGACACAAGGGCTTTGGGAGATGAGAAGATGAAGGCTGCTCAGAAAGGAGGCAAGAAACCAAGCCAAAATCTAGGACTTGCAAAATCATCATTTTTTCCTTCAGCAAAGGAAACTAGAAATGTACAAATTCATTGATGAACCTCAATGATAACATATAAGTTAGCTGATAACCTTCATTTTATCTGGACCCTTGACTTGTAGGAATAACTGAAATAGATTGTGGATAACAGATACCACTTTTTTAAAAGAACCTCTTGCTTAGTTAACATATGCCCTTTAGCTACCAGAGCTGATCCTGGGCTATTACAGGTGTGCACTCATCTCTCCATGGTCTACACAGAGTGATAAGGTTACAGCTTTCTTTCTTTTAAAATAAAAAGCAACTGACTGAAGCATTTTCTCTTTTTGGGTAAACAGCAAAAACAAAAATAAAAACCAACACTGGCATTTGCACAAATAATCCAAATGAAATGATATGGTCTTTTTTTAATTATTTATTTATTTATAATATATATTTTATTGCGTTTTAGGTTTTGGGGTACATGTGAAGAACATGCAAGATTGTTGCATAGGTACAAACATGGCAATGTGGTTTGCTGTCTTCCTCCCCATCACCTATATCTGGCATTTCTCCCCATGTTATCTGTCCCCAACTCCCCATGCCTTACTGTCCCTCCCCTAGTTCCCTCTCACAGACCTCAGTGTGTGATGCTCCCCTCCCTGTGTCCATGTGTTCTCATTGTTCAACATCTGCCTATGAGTGAGAACATGTGGTGTTTGATTTTCTGTTCCTGTGTCAGTTTGCTGAGAATGATGGTTTCCAGGATCATCCATGTCCCTACAAAGGACACGAACTCATCATTTTTCATGGCTACATAGTATTCCATGGTGTATATGTGCCACATTTTCCCTGTCCAGTCTATCATCAATGGGCATTTGGGTTGGTTCCAAGTCTTTGCTATTGTAAACAGTGCTGCAATGAGCATTCATGTGCATGTGTCCTTATAATAAAACGATTTATAATCCTTTGGATATATACCCAGTAATGGGATTGCTGGGTCAAATGGAATTTCTATTTCTAGGTCCTTGAGGAATCGCCACACTGTCTTCCACAATGGTTGAACTAACTTACACTCCCACCAACAGTGTAAAAGTGTTCCTATTTCTCCACATCCTCTCCAGCATCTATTGTCTCCAGATTTTTTAATGATCGCCATTCTAACTGGCATGAGATGGTATCTCAATGTAGTTTTGATTTGCATTTCTCTAATGACCAGTGATGATGAGCATTTTTTCATATGTATGTTGGCCTCATATATGTCTTCTTTTGTAAAGTGTCTGTTCATATCTTTCAGGAAGTAGAAAGGAAGAGGAACATGAAGAGAATTCAGAAAAAATGATGTACTAATTTTTTTCTTTTGAAACATTTCTACATGTGCAAAATAAAAATCATGCCGTTTGAGGAAAACAAGGGGAAATGAATACATAAAACTAAAACGTTGTTCCATATCCTTCTGGCCTATATGGTTTCTGTTGAGAAATTTATTGCCATGGGAATTAGTTGGAGATCCTTTATATATTATTTATTTCTTTACTCTTGCAGTGTTTAGAATCTTCTCTTTGTCTTTGACCTTTCAGGGGTTTATTTTATGCCTTGAGGAAGTTTTATTTGGATCAAATATGTTTGATGTTCTCTCTTCCTGTACTTGGATATTTATATCTTTCTCAAGTTTTAGAAACTTTTCTATGATTATTTCTTTAAATAAGCATTCTACTTTTTACTCCTCTTCAGCTCCTTCTTGAATACAAATAATTCTTAGTTGTGATCTTTTGTGGTAATATTCTATATCTCATAGGCAATCTTAATTGCTTTTTATTCCTTTTTTCTTTCTCCTCTGACTGTATAATTTCAAATACCCTGTCTTCAAACACCCCAATTTTTTGAACTGTTTGATCTACTCTGTTGAGAGCCTCTATTGAATTTTTCAGTTCAGACTCTTTAGCTCTAAGATTTCTATTTGATTTATTATTTCAATCTCTTTGTTACATTTCTCCAATAAATTTCTGAATCACTTTTATTATCTTGGAGATCACTAACTTTTTTCAAAATTATTTTGAGTTGTATCATCATACAGTTAGCGACAGTTATGGGTTGCTTGCTTTATCCATTTAGAGAGATTATGACTTCTTGTTTCCTGTTGTGTCTTGTGGATGTATATGTCTCTGCATTGAAGGATTAGGTATTTATTCTAGTCTTCTCTTTCTGTTTTGTTTTAATTTTTTCCGGGCATGTTAGCTTAGAGGTTCTTTACCACTAGGTTGCTGACTCCTTTTATACCCTAGGTGGCATCTTAACTCCTTAACCCTAGGTTCACAATGGCTTTAGTAAAGGATTGGAGTGCTGCCCTTCCTGAATAGGGGAGGTGCCAAAATGGAAATTTTAGCAGTGTGGGAAAGTAGGTTAAGCAATTGTGCCCTGAGGACCAGTGGAATGAACCTCCTACAGTATAGTGCTGCTGAATAGCCACCCAGATTTTACATCTCCTTTTGCTAAGTCACAGAGCAGTGTTTCCAGGGCTGGAATGGTAGTACCACCACCTCCCCCATTTGTGTCTGTTTGTCCTCAGGAATATTTCTCACTTCAGGTACTTGTAATGCTTTCAGTGAGTAAAGGCAAGGACGGATCTCCTACCAGATAATCCAAGATAGTGAGAAAACTTGTAGCCCACCTCAATCTCATTTTTTAGAGAAACTGAGTTGGGGGAAAAATTTTTGCATGCTTGGTTCTGGGCAGAAGTGAGGAAGATGTCATAGATGTGGAAGTCTGATTATCTTACTATCCACTCAAAGATTTTTCACTATTCTGTGGCCCTGGAAACTGTCTCATCTCATATTTTATTTCCAGGATATTGCTAGTGGTAATCTTGACAGTGTGAATTGGTTTTTGGTTTTGCAGGAGAGAAAGGGAAATGAAGTCAGCGTGCTTCTACACAATCATAGTGGAACCACCATAGCTTTTTTTAAATATTATTATGTTTTTAGTAACATACATGGGACTTTATATTTCCACATAAAATTCAAATTGAAACATGACAATTTTATTGGAGAAGACTTTATCTTTGCATGACATACATGAAATACTTATTTTTTAAAGTCTGAACTACAATCTTCAGATTAAAACTTTTCATTCCCATAATATTTTATAGCATATACTTGTGATTCTGTTTACTCAAAAATAAAATGTTATTAAAATATTGTTCTTTTGCTTAAACAGATAGCAGGTACTGAGTAAAGAATATTTACCACATAAAACGCCCATTAAAAAAGCAAGTTTAATTGTTTTTGATTGCTCTTAAAGAAATTGTGATACTTAATAGACATGTGTCATTGATCATTGGAAAGTCTGATGCATCTAGTCTTTTCACACCAATAAATGTATTTTGTACTTGACTGTCTTACTGAATTTAAGCCTAAGAAAAGTAAGAATATCCAGAAGAAATTAGGTGATAACCTATAATTATATGGTACCTCAAGTCTACAACAAGTCAGATTTTCCTGATACTTCAATTCTGAATTTGAACTGAACCCAATTCAATTCAAAACAACTGAACTAACCTTAAAAAGATGTAAATGTTTGGAGAAGAGCTGGATTACAAGGTGAATATGCTTCTGATATGGCAGGACTTCTGGTCTCTGTTATTGTTGCCAATGGTATGGATATGTTTTGTCATGTGTGTATGTGTTTACATACATGTGTGGGTGTGTGTCATGCAGATGCGCTCTGACTAAATGGAAAAGAAGAACCTGCTCTATACTCAAATTATCATTGAGAAAATTTGCCTTGCATATGTCAGCATTTTTTATTCCTATTGTAAGTAAAACATATATTAATAAAAGCATGTATGATTTTCATGATGGATTAGAGAAAGCAAAGAATATTCCAAAGAATATTTTTAAAGGACAATGACCCTGATGTCGCAGAGATGCATGATTAACATAACAGAAGGCCAACCAGAATCACATTTTGCCTGTTGGAAAAGTGGTTCCTCTGTCTATTACCTTACATTTCTGCCTACTCAGGCACTCCAATAGCTTCATTTTGAATTACCTTTACCTTTCTATTTTCCTGTTTATTTGGCAACTCTCATTTTAATTACCTAGAGAAACCTCTATGCATTTTCTCCCAGGAGACTTTTGAATAGTAATAATATACCATTAGCCATCTTTGGGGAAAAAGCACATATTTACTGAACATTAATCTTACTAATATTCCTTTGAGTTGCGTGTTTCTTACCCAAGTCATATTTAAGATTTCAAGATACAATTCTGACTTGTATTTTTTAGAAGAAAACAGCCCATGGGCTGGTACTAAGATGAAAACTATTCTCTTATTTTCAAAACATTCTTGGAAAATAGCATTAACACAACCATATATCACACTGTGCATGTTTAAAATTCTTTACAATTCATATGTTTGCTCCTTACAAAATTGTTTTCAGGATATTAAGGAAGACATTGGGATGGATTCCCATTTTTCATTGCAAGAAACCTAATAACATTAAGAGAAGCCATTTGAGGTTAGGTTAAAGGAGTGGGTGATTGGCCTTTATCACACACCTAGTACATGACAAAGCCAGAAGGCCAACCTAGGATTTCAGTTTCTTACCCACACATTCTCCTTCTCTAAATCTGAAATTATTTTTGTCTTCTTTATTCCTTAAATGATAAAGACGAGTTACATTTGACTGGGCATTTTACTGGTATCTTTACATAACTCATCCAATTTATGTATTTGAAATGCATCTTCTTTACGGACCTGGACACTTTCATGAAGAGACAAGTGAGACCGAATGCTAAAATCGGTGCCATTTCAACAGGTGAAAAGGGACTTGTTAATTAGACATGCTGTGTTGGTTTCAGCTGCTGTTGCTGCTACTACTACTGCTGCTACACCGAGAGACACAATAACAGCATTTGCACACGCTGGTGGCAGCAGTAGACAGGATACAGGGATATAATTATAAGTCAGCACCTGAGGAAGGGAAGACTCCTTTGGGGAGCATCCCATTACTAAAGGAAAACTGTTAGCAGCTATGATGAGATTACGAAAGGTATCCTGAGTATTTTAGCAATTGCAAGGCTAGGAACAGAAAGTAGTTGAGGAAGAGGAAAAAGGTAAAAATATTCCTCCACCAACCTCCAGTTTATTTTTTCTCCAGATAGCACTCAGCAGTGTTATTTGTATTATGAATAGGAATGGTTTTAGGAACAGTTGGCTTCTCTTGAACCAAAAAGGACTGCAGGTGCAGAAAGCATGGTTGTGTGTGTGAAGCTTGAGCTCCGGTGTTGAATATGGTTTCAAAAACTGCCTCTGCTATTTTCAAGTTATGTGAATGGGGAAAAATTACTTACATCTCTGAGTCTTTGTTTCCTCAGCTTTCAAATGTATATGATAATAACTAGGTTAGAGAAAATCTTATTTGCTCATATCACTGTGCCACTCCTGCTAACCCCCAATATTTACTGACATGTTAGAATGAGATTCTCCAGTGCCAGGGCTCAGAAACCACCACCTCAAAATATGACTGTAGAAGACCAGAATATACCACACCAAAATATAGTTCTTTGGCATATTTTGAGCTACTTATTCTGAGACACTGCAGACACCGGAGTAACTCTGAAAAGCTACCCTTTTGTAAAGAAAATTTGCATATATAAAAGAAATCTACATTAGCAAAAATATCTGTATCAGGAAGAGGGCTGCTGCAAGACAATTTTTATTACCTAAGAGTTTTTTTTTTAACTACATAACATGATAATCTTTATGCACCATATATTTTCTCTTCTTAACCTCCCGTAACTTGTGGCTACCACCAACCCAGAAGTCCCAATCACCTATTCCTTTCTGTAGCTCAGGATGTTATATAAGTTTTAAGCATCTGGCTCTTCTCTGAGTCTCATGTTTTATGTGACTCCCATGTGGATGTATGCATTTAAATATGTTCTTACTCCTGTAGCCCAGCCAAAGAATCATGGAGGGTGGAAGGAAGTAATTTTTTACTCTTCGACAAGAGAGATTAAGCATATAGGGATGGTGGTGGTGTGTAGAGGTGATGCTATTATTTACAGGGACTAACCATATGAGGGTGTGTATGGGGGGTTGCTATTATTTATAGATGAATCGTCACATGTCAGGCACTATTCTAAATAATGAAAGAGTTCAGGAAATGTCATCCCAAAGTATACCACTTTGAGTATCAAACTGGGGGCACTCAAGAAGCAGCAAATGCATGGAGGAGATTTCTCTGAATTTCCCTTATCTGCCTATAGGCAGATTCTACAAAATGAATGCAACTGTCATGATTCCTCTTTCCAGGAATCTCATAAACTAGGAATGATTAACTTGGATTAAAGGTGAGGAAAATGGATGTCTACACCACTGCCAGATGGGCTGCCACCTTTTCTTCTAAGGACTCCTTTATTTTTCCTCCAAATCATTTACTTTCACTTATAAATAAAGCATATAAGCTTCTATATATCACTGGGTTTTGGGGTATTCACTTTTCTTTTCTTTGATGCCCTCACACACATAATAAATTTGTGTATCTTTTGTCCGGCTACTATGTCTACTGTCCGTTTGCTTCAAAGACTCAATTATCAAACCCTCAGAGGGTTGAAGTTCCCTCTCCCCTACAGTGACTTCTAAATAAGAACTTATTTATTCCTTAAAACATGTATACATCTTCAATTTACAGATTAGAAAACTGAAGTAAGGAGAAGTTAAATAACTTGTCCAAGGTCACAGAGCTATTAAATGGCAGAGGCAAACTCTGAACCCAGAAGTCTTACTCTTAACCTTAATGCTTACTACATTAATTTTCCCAAAGTCTTAAATATTTTTTAAAAATGTGTTGCCTATGTGCATACAACAATCAAGTAGCACCTTTGTGAGATTTATTAAGCATCAAATGGCCAGAAATCAACAAAATTATCTTCAGATTCTACCTTATTCATTTTAAAGCTTCTTAATACCTATAGACAAAAGACTTTGTTCTGTAAATATTTGTTAAGTCCTTTTGTTCTAGGGTATAGGTTAAGCCCATTTTATCTTTGTTGAATTTGTCTTGATGATCTGTCTAGTGCAGTCAGTGGAGTACCAAAACTCCCCACTATTATTACCATATATGACAAAACTACAGCCAACATTATTCTAAATGGAGAAAAATTGAAGGCATTCCCTTTGAGACGTGGAACAAGACAAGGAAGCTCATTTTCACCACTTCTAATCAACATAGTACTGGAAGTCCTAGCCAGAGAAATAAGGCAAGATAAAGAAATAAAGGGCATCTCAACTGGAAAAGAGGAAGTCAAACTGTTGCTGTTTGCAGATGATACAATCGTATACCTAGGAAATCATAAAGACTCATCCAAAAGTCTCTTAGATCTGATAAACAAATCCAGTAAAGTCTTAGGTTATAAATTCAATGTACACAAATCAGTAGCATTGCTATATACCAACAAAAACCAAGTGGGCAATCAATCAAATTAAGAATTAAATCCCTTTTACAACAGATGCAGAAAAATGAAAATATCTAGGAAAATACTTAACCAAGGAGGTGAAAGATATCTACAAGGAAAACTACAAAACACTATTCAAAGTAAGGATGGAGGACAGAAACAAATGGAAATACATCCCATGCTCATCGATGGGAAGAATGAATATTGTGAACATGACCATACTACCAAAAGCAATCCACAGATTTAATGAAATTCCTATCAAAATATCATACTTTTTGGAAAATATAAAATTCATATAAAACCACAAAAATCATGTAAAGTCTAAGCAATACTAAGCAAAAAGAACAAATCTGGAGGAATAATATAATAAAACTTCAAATTGTGCTACAAGGGTATAGTTACCAAAGCAGCATTGTACTGGTATAAAAATAGGCACTTAGACCAATGGAACAGAACAGAAAACCCAGAAATATATCCAAATACATGTTGCCAACCGATCTTCAACAAAGCCTAAAAAAAAACTTAAATTTTAGAAAGGACACCCTATTCAATAAATGGTACTTAGAAGACTGGCTAGCCACATGTCACATGTAGAAGAATAAAACTGGATCTCCATCTCTCACTTTACACAAAAACCACCTTAAGGTGGATCAAAGACTTAAATCTAAGACCTGAAACCATAAAAATCTTAGAAGATAATATTGGAAAATCTCTTCTGGACATTGGCATAGGCAAAGAATTCATGAGTAAGACTCCAAAAGTAAAGTCAACGAAAACAAAAACAAATAAATGGGACTTCATTAAACCAAAAAGCTTCTGCATAGCAAAATAAATAATCAGCAGAATAAACAGACTACCCACAGAGTAGGAGAAAATATTTGCAAATTATGCATCCAAATAAATGATTAGTATCCAAAATCTACAAGGAATTCAAGTCAGCAAGAAAAAAAAAAAACCAAATAATCCCATCAGAAAGAGGCCAAGGATATAAACAGACATTCCTCAAAAGAAGATTTAAATCAAGTTTAAAGTTGCCACGTTACATATCTTATGTTTGGCCTAAAGGTTTCTCTGTACATCGTAAACTAAACCTAAATACAGTTATAAACAGACTGTAGCCTACTCTTGTGCCAGTCACTGAGTTTCGGCCAAAGGTGGCCAAATAGTCAAACCATATTCAAATAAGGAAAACACTAAGCTATAACCAATCCAGCTGTTTCTGTACCTCATTTCTAGTTTTTATATTTAACTTTCCTTTTTCTGTTTATAAGTGTTTTCCCTCCATGTAGCTGTGCTGCAGTCCCTAAGACTATTTTGGCAAAGAAGGCTGCCCAATTTGCAAATTGTTCTTTGCTCAATTAAACTTTTAAATATTTAATTTTTTTTAATCAATGGCATCAGCAAGGGGACCTGAAGTAGAGTTCCCAGGGACACCCAGGAGCACTAAGTGACAAAATGAAGTACTCATCAGGCCCATTATGTCTATTGCTCTCTCAGAGCATCTCGGGATAGTGGTAAGTATTCTCTCAGATTCTGAAGTTCCTCAGATTTGTATTTTGAGCTTTTGGAGTTTCTTTGAACAAATTTCTGATCCTGACTGTGTTTGGAAGTCATGATAGAAACTGGACTGGGTCCAGGATCAAATTGGATCTGGTAATTAACTGACTTGGATCCAGTTAGAGGCCTCTTATGTTTGACTGGGACAGAAAAAAATGGTAGTAAATGGCAATATTGCAGAGGGTGTAAAATTTGGCTTTTGAAAATTCACAGAGATTTTTGTATTCTACCACTTTGTTTCATTTTGTGTGTGTGTTTAGGTAGAAAAAAAATTGGCCAAGTTGATAAAGGGAACCTGAAAGCCAAAGACAATATTTGAGATAAAAATGGGATCCCGAATTTCTGAAGAACTGAGTTCCTTCAGTCTTATACATGCATAAGTATTAAGCCTCTAAAGCAGCAAAATATTACAGAAATGGTGACATATTACCAAAGTTACAGTGGAAAGTTCCAAATGAACAACACTGCACTGAGTAAGTACATTTGAAAATGAGGGCTCACAAATTAGTCTCATCTAGGGATGCCTATTGATAACCAGAAGCTTCTAAAAAGATTTCAAAATTTGTATTTAAAAATTTTATGAGATATTTGTAGTAATTTCTGATGGTAGTTTGTATTTCTGTGATGATATTCCCTTTATCATTTTATATTGGTATTTATATATATTTATATATATCATTTTATATATCCCCTTTATCATTTTACATTGGAATTGGTGGTGATATCCCCTTTATCATTTTATATTGCATCTATTCGGTTCTTCTCTCTTTTTTATTCGTCTGGCTAGCGGTCTATCTATTTTGTTGATCTTTTCAAAAAACCAACTCCCGGATTTATTGGGTTTTTGAAGGGTTTTTTGTCTCTATCTCCTTCAGTTCTGCTCTGATCTTAGTTATTTCTTGTCTTCTGCTAGCTTTTGAATTTATTTGATCTTGCTCCTCTCATGCTTTTAATTGTGACGATAGGGTGTCAATTTTAGATCTCTCCTCACTTCTCATGTGGGCATATAGTGCTATAAATTTCCCTCTAGACACTGCTGTAAATGTGTTCCAGAGATTCTGGTACATTGTGTCATCGTTCTCATTGGTTTTGAAGAACATCTTTATTTCTGCCTTTATTTCATTATTTATCCAGTAGTCATTCAGGAGCAGGTTGTACATTTTTGATGTAGTTGTGCGGTTTTAGTTTCTTAATCCTGAGTTCTAATTTGGTTGCACTGTGGTCTGAGAGACTGTTTGTTATGATTTCCGTTCTTTTGCATTTGCTGAGGAGTGATTTACTTCCAATTATATGGTCAATTTTAGAGTAAGTGTAATGTGTTGCTGAGAAGAATGTATATTCTGTGGATTTGGGGTGGAGAGTTCTGTAGATATCTATTAGGTCCACTTGGTCCAGATCTGAGTTCAAGTCCTTGATATCCTTGTTAATTTTCTGTCTTGCTGATCTGTCTAATATTGACAGAGGAGTGTTAAAGTCTTCTACTATTATTGTGTTGGATTCTAAGTCTTTTTGTAGGTCATTAAACACTTGCTTTATGTATCTGGGTACTCCTGTATTGGGTGCATATATATTTATAATAGTTAGCTCTTCTGTTGCATTGATCCTTTTACCATTATGCAATGCCCTTCTTTGTTCCTTTTGATCTTCGCTGGTTTAAAGTCTGTTTTATCAGAGACTAGGATTGCAAGCCCTGCTTTCTTCTGCTTTCCATTTTCTTGGTAAATCTTCCTCCATCCCTTTATTTTGAGCCTATGTGTGTCTTTGGACTTGAGATGGGTCTTCTGAATACAGCACACCAATGGGTCTTGACTCTTTATCTAAATTGTCAGTTTGTGTCTTTTGATAGGGGCATTTAGCCCATTTACATTTAAGGTTAATATTGTTATGCATAAATCTGATCCCGACATTTTGATACTAGCTGCTTGCTTTGCCCATTAGTTGATGCAGTTTCTTAATTGTGTCAATTGTCTTTACCATTTGGTATGTTTTTGTAGTAGCTGGTACTGGTTGCTCCTTTCCATGCTTAGTGCTTCCTTCAGGAGCTCTTAACATTCCATGCTCATGATTAGGAAGAACCAATATTGTGAAAATGGCCATACTGCCCAAAGTAATTTATAGATTCAATGCTATCCCCATCAAACTACCATTAACCTTCCTCACAGAATTGGAAAAAAACAACCTTAAATTTCATATGGAACCAAAAAAAAAGCCCATACAGCCAAGACAATCCTAAGCAAAAAAAAAAAAAAAAAAGCTGGAGGCATCATGATACCTGACTTCAAACTATACTACAAGGCTACAGTAATCAAAACAGCATAATACTGGCACCAAGACAGACATATAGACCAATGGAACAGAACAGAGGCCTCAGAACGCCACACATCTACAACCATCTGATCTTTGACAAACCTGACAAAAACAAGCAATGGGGAAAGGATTCCCTGTTTAATAAATGGTGGTGGGAAAACAGGCTAGCCATATGCAGAAAGCTGAAACTGGACCCCTTCCTTACACCTTATACAAAAATTAACTCCAGATGGATTAAAGATTTAAACATAAGACCTAACACCATAAAAACTCTAGAAGAAAACATAGGTAACATCATTCAGGACATAGGCATAGGCAAGGACTTCATGACTAAAACACCAAAAGCAATGGCAACAAAAGCCAAAATAGGCAAATGGGATCTAATTAAACTTGACAGCTTCTGCACAGCAAAAGAAACAATCATTAGAGTGAACCAGCAACCAACAGAATGGGAAAAAATTTTTGTAAGCTACCCATGTCACAAAGGGCTAATATCCAGAATCTACAAAGAACTTAAACAAATTTACAAGAAAAAACAAGCCCATTCAAAAATGGGCGAAGGATATGAACAGATCCTTTACAAAAGAAGACATACATGAGGCTAACAAACATATGAAAAAATGCTCATCATCACTGGTCATTAGAGAAATGCAAATCAAAACCACATTGAGATACCATCTCACGCCAGTTAGAATGGCAATCATTAAAAAATCTGAAGACAACAGATTCTGGAGAGATTGTGGAGAAATAGGAACACTTTTACACTGTTGGTGGGAGTGTAAGTTAGTTCAATCATTGTGGAAGACAGTGTGGCGATTCCTCAAGGACCTAGAAATAGAAATTCCATTTGATCCAGCAATCCCATTACTGGGTATATAGCCAAAGGATTATAAATCGTTCTACTATAAGGACACATGCACATGAATGTTCATTGCAGCACTGTTTACAATAGCAAAGACATGGAACCAACCCGAATGCCCATCGATGATAGACTGGACAGGGAAAATGTGGCACATATACACCATGGAATATTATGCAGCCTTAAAAAATGATGAGTTCATGTACTTTGTAGTGACATGGATGAAGCTGGAAACCATCATTCTCAGCAAACTGACACAAGAACAGAAAACCAAACACCACATGTTCTCACTCATAAGTGGGTGTTGAACAATGAGAATACATGGACACAGGGAGGGGATCATCATACACTGGGGCTTGTTGGGGGGTGTGGGGGGGGATGGGGAGGGACATCAGGGGGTGGGGGGATTGGGGAGGGATAACCTTAGGAGAAACATCTAATGTAGTTGACAGGGGGTGGATGCAGCAAACCACCATGGCACGTGTATACCTATGTAACAATCCTGCATGATCTGCACATGTACCCCAGAACTTAAAGTAAAATTAAAAAAAAAAATGATGATAAAAGCACAACACCTAAAACAACGTATTCTCTTTTACCTATTTAACTCTTGGATTAAATAATATTTCTCATTTCTGCCATAAAATCTTTCAATTTTTGGTTGATAACCACAGCATGTTCACATGTGTACGTCTAACAGGCTATTCTCTACTTTGCCCATATGCTTTAGCTCACTAGTATTCATTCGTGTGTTGCCAAGGGTCAGTTGTGTTTGATCCTACACCTGTTTCATTTGTTCTTATCGTAATTACTGTATGTAAATTAATCAACTGCATTAGCTTTATGAAAAGGGGTTGTTTCTATAGTAACTGAATATAATGCTTTGGAAAAACCTTACAGAAGCAAGGTTATTTCAGGAAAAAGATAGTATCAAATTTAATGTGGCTTAGATAAGTTTAAAATCTTGGTAAAAATAGTGTCAACACCCAGAATGATTTTACATTCACATTGATTTATTTAAATTTTCACTATACTTTCAAAATGAACACATACTAAAACTCATGGAGATGCACTGTTGATGTGGTTTATGCAGAGAAGAGCAGACAGGCTATATTTGAAGGAATCTTACAAAGACATTATTGGATTCTGTCATGGATTTTATTCACATATATTGATATGACCTAAGTTTTCCCCCGTTTAGTTTGTTAATATGGTGAGGTCATTGGTTTTCAAATATTAAATTAATCCTGTATTTCAGGAATAAACTGTACTCGATAGTGTCTTTTTCATAAGTTTTCTGATTTTAGTTGCTAGAATTATGGCAATTGCATTGGCATATAGTTTCCTTTTCTTATAATATCTTTGATTGGTTTGATATTAAGTTAATAAAGGCCTTCCAGAAGGAGTTAGAAATTGTTTCATCTTCTTCAATTTTCTGGAAGAGATTATGATGAATTGATATTTATTCTTTACTGATTGGTAATTAATGTCTTTATATATAAAATACCTTTCTTATAAGAAGCATATACTCAAGCCTTGCTTTTACATCCAATCTGAGTCTCTGCTTTTCAATTGGACTGTTTAGAACATTTATATTGGATGTGATTTTTGATACGTTTAGAGGTTTCTTTTCTTTGTTGCCTTCCCACAAACATAAGGAGTTTGCTGTAATGCCCCAATGAAAGCAGTGCTTTTTGTCTTTCCCCACAGATTAAGGCTTTTGTTCTACATTTGAGAGGAGAGGAAAGCATCTGGGGTTTGTTTCCCCCCCCCCCCCCCGGAACTCAACTATTTTTTTTTTTTTCAGATGGAGTCTCACTCTGTCACCAGGCTGGAGTACAGCGGCGTGATCTCAGCTCACTGCAACCTCCGCATCATAGATTGAAGCAATTCTCCTGCCTTAGTCTCCCAAGTAGCTGGGATTACAGGTACGCACCAGCACATCCAGCTAATTTTTGTATTTTCAGTCGAGACGGGGTTTCACCATGTTGGCCCGGCTGGTCTCAATCTCTTAACCTCCTGATCCACCTGCCTCTGCCTCCCAAAGTGCTGGGATTACAGGCGTGAGCCACCACACCTGGCCTGAACTATCCTTTTTTTGTGTCCCAAGTCTGCAACACAATAGCTATTTCTTTAGGTTTCTTTCCATTCTTTTCTGTTTGGACCACTGCAGTTGGTGGTGAAAGAGACTATAAGTGGATTTGAACTCCATCAATTTTTCTGACCCTCTGAGAGAATTCACACTATACCACCAATCTGATCTTGGTCTTCATTAATCTGACATTCTCCCTGAATTCTTCTTCCCACTATCTGGTTAGATCTACCCAAGTTGTGAAAGAGTTCATGACTACAGACCCCGAAGGCACCTTCTATCCTTAGGTTTTCAGTCAGGTAGTTGCTCTGCAACCTCGGGTCACTCTGTTTGAAACTGAGTATCAATTTAAAGTAAACTTGTCTCTTTTTCATTGTAAATTTAGGAGTTATGCTCTTTCTATACAGCTATTTCTCATAACAGAAGCTGGAAATCCTTCGGTGTACATCTTTAATTTATCACAAACTACTTGCAAGTGATATTATACTATTGCACATATAGTTTAAGAACCTTATAATAGCATAGTATAACTTTTTTTCTAGTCTTTGTGCTATTGTTATATATGTTACTTCTACATATGTTATAAACACCATACAAAATTACATTAGAATTTGATATGTGTGCTATGATGAGGAAATCTAAGCAGCTATGGGAGTAAACATAAGAAGTGTTCCCGTCCCCCGTTAAGGGAGGAAGACTATCAGAAAAGCATTCTCAGAAAGGGATATGAAGTTCTATAATTGAAACATGAATAAAAGTTACCCGGATAAAGTGGAGTGGGCAGGGAGGAGGTAATGCTAGGCTGAGCAAGTGGCTTGGGTTAAGGCTGGAGAGATAGGGAGGGATCAGAATGTATGGTACTTGTAGCTTATGGTAAAGAGTTTAAACTTTAAGCACAGTAGTAACCTATGAAAAGGTTTTAAGTAGAAGAAACATGTGATCCAATTAATTTTTTAATAGACTATACTGGCTTCTGTAGGGAGAACAGATTGTTGTACAGGGGCAGGAGTCCAAGTAGATAGAGGTAGCCATTGAAATACAGGAGTGGGGACAGTCTAGTATGAGGAAATAGCAAGAACAAAGGTCCCAATGTAATAAGGAGCTGGGTTGAAAGACAGAAAAATGCCTGTTTGCCTCAAGTGTGGTTAGTAAGAGGGAGTGTGGTATCATCAGATAAGATTAGACAAAGAGTCAGAGACCAGATTATATAGGGATCAGTAGAACAAGTTTAGATTTTTTGTTTTTATTTTAAAAGGAAAAAAAAAAAGATGTGAGCAGGTTGAGGGAAAAGGGAAGAATGAGGAAAATTATTTTTATTTTTCCTTTGCTGTTTTTGTGTACACACATTTCTGTTTACAACAGATTATGCATACAACTTTTATACTAGAGAGTGAATTTCTTTTTTCATTAAAAAAACAGCAATGGGAAATGGCTGAAAAGTTTTTATCCAATGGTTATAATGTAACTTGTATTTTAAAATTTTACTTGCATTTTGATTTTTATTTTTTGAATAAAATAGTTATAGTAAAGAACAGAGAGTTCTTATAAACTCTTCACCTAGCTTCCTATATAGTTAGCATCACATATAATTATAGTACAGCAATAAAAAAACAGAAAATTAACAGATCTTATTTAAATTTCACCAACTGCACTACTAATGCTTTTTTTAGTTTGTTTTGATCTATGATCTCACACTGCATTTTATTTTGATATTCCCCTTAGCATTCTGCATTCTACAAGAGTTCCTCAGAGTTACTTTGGTTTTTGTGATCTTGACATTTTCAAGAGCACTGGCCAATTGTTTTGTAGAATATTCCTCACTTTGCATTTGTCAATGTGTTTTCATGACTCTATTGAGCTTTTGCATTTTTAATAAAAATATTACAAAATGATGTTGTGTCCATATTAGAGCATAATAGCAGGTGCATGATGTTAAGCCATGTTGGTATTGGTGATGTTAACCTTGATCACTTGATTACAATGATGTCTGCCAAGTTTCTCTATTGCGCATATTATTTTTTCTTGACTTCTGGATTTAATCTAGAGAATGGATTGGTGAAAAGCAAGATATGAGTTAGGCAAAATAGAGAAGAGAGTGTTAAATTTGATCACATGAGAGATAATGTGACTCAAACTAGATAGTCATAAAAAAGAATTATCTGCTACATATTTTGGAGTAAAAATCAATACAATTGGTGATGAATTGAATATGGTTGGGTGAGAAAATGAGATACAAGGAAGGACTCCAAAGTTTCTGCCTTGTAGAATGGGGTGAATGGTAGTGATATATGTTGGGATGAGAAACATAGATGAGTTCTGTCAGTTATGTTAAGAGGAAATATGGCTAATGAGTTGGAGAAATACAAGAGTGTAAGGAAAGAAACTAGTTAGGAAGTTATTGCATTTGTTTAGATTACCAATAATGTTTTCCTTGGAATAGGAGGGATAGCAAAACGGAGAAAACTATCTTGCTGATGGGGGAGATGGTTTAAGAATTACACTTGATAGGTATTATGCCTTAATTGATTAAGGGGATTTGGTGAGCAAGAAACGGGTGACAAAGGATAACTTCTAGATTTCTTGCTTTGCACAACTGAATGAACTGTGATTTTATTTATTCAGATGGGAAGCCATGATGGGAAACTAGATTTAGAATTGGACTTAGTTATCCATTCACTACTAATAGTACAAAGACCAGAAGCACAAGAGAGAGTAGTAGGGATGGGGTAGATTTCTCCTGATGGAGAAAGGTTAAAACATGGCTTTCCAGCAGTATATTGTAGAGTCTGCCAGGTTAATATTTGTCATGGTTTTTAAAAGCAAGAGTCAAGGAATTTTGTCAAGAGATATAGCTCCTGCTCATGCATATTACTAATTCTTTTTTTAACTTTTAAGTTCAGAGGTACATGCACAGGTGTGTTACATAGGTAAATTTGTGTCATGGGGGTTTGTCAAATAGATTATTTTGGCACTCAGGTATTAAGCCCAGTACCCATTAGTTATTTTTCCTGATCCTCTCCCTCCTCCCAGCCTCTACCCTCCAGTAGGCCACAGTGTGTGTTGTTTTCCACTATGTGTCCATGTTATCCTTTGATAAAATGCATGATGTTGCTTTGGCTAGCACCACTGAATCCCTGCTGGCTTTCTGTTTCAGCATGAGAAGCTCTTAAATGAAGGCCATGGCACCATAAGTTAAAAATTTTAAAAATTAATCCATGTAGCAAATATCATACCATCTGTACATTATATGGAAGCAAAATCAGGCAAGGCAAAACTTCTTGTTGAAGAGAACATATTGTGCAATCACCTGAAAATTTCAAAACTACCAGGAAAATAATGTAAAGGCCACAGTGAGGAGAAAAGCTTGAATGTGCTTACAAATAGAAGTAAAGTAATGTTTACCCCTTTCTAAATAGTCTATGAACAACAACATCTGTATCTTTTTAAGAAGAGAGGGATTTTAATCATTTGCAGAGGATGACATCAAGATGGGACTCAGAGGTAAGGAAAAATACAAGCTGTGAAAGACATTGAACCATATCAAGACCAAGCTAATACGTTTTTTTGTTTCCTGGTAACGAAGAATACTATTCACTTCTATTCCACCTCTTCCTTTTTTCATTAATTTAGCAAATACAGAGAGAACTTCTAACATGTGTACTTTATTTTCACTATCTATGGCTTCACAGATGGCAAACTGCATACTTTATCTAAAATTATAACATAAATCAGTGGAAAGATCTAGGATTCTTTGTTATCAATTAGAGATAGTATAGAACACGTTGGCAAATAAGAATAGAGAGGGAATTTGGAAATGTATCTTAGTTAGCCAATCTAGTAGTTCTTTGTAGTCTGGTGTGTACCGTTATTATTACCATAATAATCATTATGACAAAGTGAAATAAGGAGCTAATTATTAATGACATATCATAGACTTTCAAGCAGGTAAAAATTTAATTTCTATTAAACCATAAAGAGAGCACAAAACTTTTTAGGAATCCTAGACTCTTCACTTAAAATTAATTAAGTCCAACTAGTCAATACAGTAAGGCCTACCACCACCATCAAACTTTCATCAAATATTTAATAGAATGCACTGTCTTTTTGTTCACAACTGTTGACTTTTTACCACTCATTGAAATGTACATACTGAATGGAAGCTTAAAATACAATTCAGACTAAGCAATAACTTTTTTGTTCAAAAGCCTAGGTATATCAAATGTGGATAGCCTGAATTATCTGGATTAATACTTATTTATTATGCGTAGACACAAATTATTTTATTGTTGCAAAGACTCTTGAATACATTTCCCCTAATAATATCTATTACTCAGATATCCACAGTAAAATATTTTAAATACATGTTTTTCTAAAAAATTTACTAATGAAATCTTAAGTGTTTTATTTATTTTCCATATGCCTTACATTTTGCTAAGATGAAATAAAGATTTGGTTCCCAAAGAAGCAAATCTCTACCTGCCTCATGCAACCAAAAAATACTAAATATGATAGACAAGAATGCCCTGTAAATGACAAGTGAAGAGGGTTTCTGTCTACCTGAAGTACTAATAAAACCCAAATAATCGAGATTTTTTTTCTAGGTAAAGTCACTTTGTCTTTGGCAGCCACTAAGATAAGATTGACAAAGCAGCAGTTTAACTATTGAACTCTCAAACTCCATGAGTACTGGTCTTGCTCCAGTACTTGGTTGTTCCTCAAATAAGACCTTTTTCTAAAACCTGAAGTTAATCCTCATGAAATCCCATAGGAACTAGAATAATGATTGATACAAAATACGTGCAGACTGGAGAGTGATTTTCAAATATGATATGCTGAATTAGGGAGTACGTTCATGGTCGGCTTGTTGATATTTTCTAATTTTGATTCACTGAGAAATACAATTTTAAATGGAAAATATTCCCTCTTAGAAACTAGCAACTAACACAGCTGGTTCATTTTTCTTTTTGTCTCCACATGAGGCCAGTTGCAAAAAAAAAAAAAAAAAAAAAATTACTTTAGGCTGTATCTGTTTTTAAGTGACCTGCATTCAAATATGTACTACTTTCAGTGCATTTGAGCTATTCAAAAAGAAAATGGCCCTTTCTTGAACACCCCTTAAGAAACAGGCAAGTTATTAACAGATCTGTTTAAGTACCAGAAGGGGAGCATGCACATTCTCAAAGTCTGCACAGCCATGAGGAAGAACTGATTATTGACTGAGACTCTGGGGAGTTGGGGACTGGAGGTCCTGCTTACATTGTTTTGTGTGTGTGTGAATTCTAAATTTGGTTTGGTTAAATCTGAAGAAGGGATAATGGTGACAGTTTCTGCTTCCTAGATCAGGAATAAGTATAGCTTCGCTTGAGCAAAAAATGCAAAAGTACAATGGAAACTAAGAGACAATTCACAGAACAAGAAGTAAGAATTGCTATTATGGATGAAAAAATATTCAGTCCTCAGTAATCATAAAAGGAATTTAAAATAAAAGCCATATATCATTTTTTGTTGATCAAACTAGCAAAAATTAAAAAAATAACACGTTTTGTTGGCAAGGGGGGAGATAAGAAGGGCACTTTTATATATCACTGATGAGAATGTCAACCAATACAAAGTTACTGTGAAAAAAAAATGACAAAACATATATGAGCCTTTTAACTGCTCATATCCTTTGATTCTGGAATTTAGAATTAATCCAATTTGAAAAAGGTGATGGTTAGATAAGTCATTTACCTTACACAGAGGCCTACTCCTAGCTGATCTACAGAGTGAAGCCAGAGTGCTCTGTTGGGACATTTGGCTCACATTGCTGTTGGGTTTGAAAGAGTTCAATGCTATAGTGATTGCAGTTGGATCCTAACAGACTTTTATCTTTGAAAATATTATTTTAAAATCTAAAAATAAAATGGATAAAACAATGCACAGATGAATATTTCTTTAAGTCAAAGTTCATTGAAAATGTTTAGATCTGCTGTTCTATCTCTTGGAAAGCGAATTTATTTAATTGAAGTAAATCTCCAAGTATCAGATTAGTAAGGGGTACTTGATAGCAAGTCAAAAATAAACTGTTTTTCCCACACATAGTAAAGGACATATTAGAATAAATTGAGTTCATTTTAATCAAGTAAGCAGCTTCAGAGAATGGATTCTTGAAGGCAGCCTTAGAAATGTCAATAATGTAAATGCTTACCAAGAAATGCATCCACACGTTTCCCTGCCTGGCAGCTGGGGTTGTTGTGAATGCTCTTCACCCTGCTTCACTGCACAACTACAATTAAATTACACTTTTCAGTCCTGTATGGGTTCTCATTTGGTTTCCCAAGGGCACTGAATTTAAAAGGATAGACCCTATGCACAGCCAGAATGGTCCTGATAGAGATAATAATAATCTTTAAAAATATACAAAATATATCATAGGTCTTGAAGACCAATGAATCATACATGTCCAACTGACTGAAAAAACTGCAAAGTCACAATGTAAAAATTCTTGAGTGTAGTCCTGCATTCTTGCTGCTGACTGAATACCAAAAAATCATTTGGGAAGAATGACATGAGGATAAAAATATCACGATGCATTGCTAGAAAAAAGGGTTAAGTAGCCCTAGTAATTAAGAGTCTGTCATTTTGACATAAAGAAAAAAATCACAAGAGGTACCAGATATCTGGGAAAGACATGTGCTTGTCATTTCAATACAGAAACAAGAGAAAACCAGCTTGATTAGAAGAGGGCACATTGGAAAATAAGAGTACTTTGCTTTTTTATAGATTTTACTCCCAAAAACATTATTTTTAAAAAATCAAAAAGTGGCCCATTAACAATCCCTCTAAGAGTCTTTAGACAGCTAACAGTATTTAATAACAGTCATGGCTTAGGTCAATTTATGCATTCGTGGTATTGCACGGTGTCTTAAGACTATTATGCCTGACATATGGAACATCTTTTTGACTTAAATGTAATGTGGCTTCTAAGACATACAGCTATTTTGATGCCAGACTGTCAGATTTTTGTAGACTTGCTAGAGTATGGTGACCACAGCAATGCAGCCCGTATCAGAGTTACATGACCACCTTCTCCTGCATTTACTTTAAGGCTTTTAAAAGTGTTTTTATTCGAGTACTTAATATATATTTTTCAATTAAATAGTGTCCATTTTATGGATACAAAAACTAACCACCAAGATGGTGAAGCAACTTGCCAAAGGCCACACAGTATGGAACTGGAGAATAAGAACTGTCCCTAGGTTTGTCAGATATTTATAAAGCCTACATGGTTGATTGTACCATGACTCTGTAAGAATACTGGTATAAAGACGAGAGTCTAAACCTGGAGTCTGGTATGACATAATTTGACTCTGTGTCCCCACCCAAATCTCATGTTGAATTGTAATTCCAGTTTGGAGGGAGGGACCTGGTAGGAGGTGATTGAATCATGGGGGCAAATTTCACCCTTGTTGTTCTTGTGATAGTGAGTGAGTTCCCATGAGATCTGGTTCTTTAAAAGTGTGGAGGACTTAGCTCTCTCTCCTTTCAACATGTGAAGATGTGCTTGCTTCCCCCTCACCTTCCACCATAATTGTAAGTTTCCTGGGGCCTCCCAGCCATGCTTTCTGGATAGTCTGCAGAACTGTGAGTCAATTAATTCTCTTTTCTTCATAAATTACTCAGTCTCAGGTAGTTCTTTATGAAAGATTGAGAACAAACTAATACAGAAAATTGGTACCAGAAAATTGGTACCAGAAAATTGGGGCATTACTGTAAAGATACCTGAAAATGTGGAAGTGATTTTGAAACTGGGTAACAGGCAGAGGTTGTAATAGTTTGGAGGAATCAGAAGACGGGAAAATGAGGGAGTTTGGAACTTCCTAAAGTCTTGTTGAATAATTGTGACCAAAATGCTGACAGTGATATGGACATTGAAGTCCAGGTGGAGGTGGTCTTAGATGGAAATGAGAAACTTATTGGGAACTGGAGTAAAGGTCACTCTTGCTATGGTTTAGCAAAGAGAATGGTAGCATCATTCCCCTGCTCTAGGGATCTGTGCAACTTTGAACTTCAGAGAGATAATATCAGGTATCTGGAGGAAAAAAATTCTAAGCAGCAAAGCATTCAAGATGTGGCCTGGCTGTTTCTAAAAACTTTTATGCTTGTTTGCCTTAAAAACTTACCTGAAACTAAAACATATTGAAAAGAGAAGCAAAGCATAAAAGTTTGAAAAATTTTCAGCTTTACTATTTGGTAGAAAAGAAAAACATTCTCTGGGGAGAAATTTAAAGCTGCAGAAATTTGCATGAGTAACCAGGAGCAAAGTGTTAATCACCAAGACAATGGGGACAATGCCTCCAGGGCATTTCAGAGACATTCGAGGCAACCCCTCCCATCACAGCCCCGAGGTTTATAAGGCAAAATTGGTTTCATTGGCCAGGGCCAGTGTCCTGCTGCTCTGTGCAGCCTCAGGACATGGTGCCCCACATCCCAGCCACTCCAGATTCAGCTCCAACCACAGCTAAAAGAGGCCAAGATACAACTCCAAACTGTTACTTCAGAGGGTGCAAGTCCAAAGCCTTGGTGGCTTCCACGTGCTGGGCCTACAGGTGCACAAAAGGCAAGGGTTGAGGTTTGGGAGCATCTGCCTTGATTTCAGAGGATGTACGTAAATGCCTGGATACCCCGGCAGAAATCTGCTGTAGGGGCACCACTCTCATGAAGAACCTCAACTAGGGCAGTACAGAGGGCAAATGTGGGATTGGAGCCTGCACACAGAGTCCCCACTGCAGCACTTCCTAGTGGAGCTGTGAGAAGAGGGCCACCATCCTCCAGAGCCCAGAAATGTTTAACAAGTTACAGCTTGAACTGTGCATCTGGAAAAGCTGCAGGCACTCATTGCCACCTCATGAAAGCAATCGTGTGAGCTGTACCCTGCAATGACACAGAGGCAGAGCTATCCAAGGTCTTGGCAGTCCACCCTTTGCATCAGTGGGGTCTGGATGTGACACATGGAGTCAAAGGAGAGTATTTCGGAGCTATAAGATTTAATGACTGATCTGCTGGGTTTCAGTCTTGCATAGGGCCTGTTGCCCCTTTCTTTTGGCCAACTTCTCCCTTTTGAAATGAGAGCATTTACCCAATGCCTGTCTTTCCCTCGTATCCTGGAAGTAACTGACTTGTTTTTGATTTTACAGGTTCATGAGCAAAAGAGACTTGCCTTTTCTCAGTTAAGACTTTGAACTTGGACTTTTGAGATAATGCTGGAACGAATTAAGACTTCAGAGGACTATTAGAAAGGTGTATTAGTCTGTTCTCATGCTGCTATGAAGAAATAGCCAAGACTGGATAATTGATAAATAAAAGAGGTTTAATTGACTCACAGCTCCACGTGGCTAGGGAGGCCTTGGGAAACTTACAATCATGGCAGAAGGCACCACTTCACAGGGCAGCAGGAGAGAGTGAGAGCTGAGAAAAGGAAGAAAAGCCCTTTATACAATCATCACACCCATGATTCAATTACCTCCCACTGGGTCCCTCCCATGACATGTGGAGATGATGGGAACTACAATTCAACATGAGATTTGGTGGGGGACACAGCCAAACCATATTATTTATTCTACCACTTGCTCCTCCCAAATCTTATGTCCACACATCTCAAAACATAATCATGCCTTTCCAACAGTCCCTCAAGATCTTAGTTCATTTCAGAATTAACCCAAAAGTCCAACTCCAAAATCTCATCTGAGACAAGGCAAGTCCCTTCTGCCTATGACCCTGTACAATCAAAAGCAAGTTAGTTACTTCCTAGATACACTGGGGGTACAGGCATTGGGTAAATACATCCATTACAAATGGGAGAAATTGGCCAAAATGAAAAGGCTACAGGCCCCATGCAAGCTCAAAATCCAGCAGGGCAGTAAAATTTTAAGGCTACAAAATAATCTCCTTTGACTCCACGTTTCACATCCAGGTCATGCTGATGTAAGAAGTGGGCTCCCATGGCCTTGGGCAACTCTTTCTCCACTGACCTAACAGAGGTTCTCCATGAGGGCTCTACCTCTATAGAAAACTTCTGCCTAAATATCCAGGTGTTTTCATACATCCTCTGAAATCTAGCTGGAGGTTCCCAAACATCAATTCTTTACTTCTGTACACTCACAGGCCCAACACCACATGGAAGCCACCAAGGTTTGATGCTTACACCTTCTGAAGCAATGACCTTAGCTCTACACTGGCCCCTTTTAGCCATGACTGGGACACATAACACCAAGTACTGAGACTGCATAAGCCAGTGGGGCCCTGGGACTGGCCAACAAAATCATGTTTTCCTCATAGGCCTCTTGGCCTGTGATGGGAAGGGCTGCCACAAAAACCTCTGACATGCCCTGTAGACATTTTTCCCATTGTCTTGGTGATTGACATTTGGCTCCTCATCACTTAAGCAAATATCTGCAGCCACCCAAGTCAACATTTGAACACTTTGCTGCTTGAAAATTTCTTCTGCCAGATACCCTAAGTTATGTCCCTCAAATTCAAAGTGCCACAGAACTCTAGGGCAGGGTCAAAATGCCACCAGTCTCATTGCTAAAACATAGCAAGAGTCAACTTTATTCCAGTTCCCAAAAAGTTCCTCATCTCCATCTGAGACCACTTCAGTCTGGATTTTATTGTGTATATTACTTTCAGCATTTTTGTCAAAGCTATTCAACAAATCTCTAGGAAGTTCCAAATGTTCCCACATCTTCCTGTCATCTTCTGAGCCCTCAAAACTGTTCCAGTCTCTGCCTCTGACCCAGTTCCAAAGTCATTTTCAGATGTTTTTATAGCAGTACCCCACTATCTGCTACCAGTTTACTGTATTAGTCCATTTTACAAAGAAATACCCAAAACTGGGCAACTGATAAAGAAAAGAGGTTTAACTGACTCACAGTTCCACATGGCTGGGGAGGCCTCAGGAAACTTACAATCATGGCAGAAGGTACCTCTTCACAGGGCAGCAGGAGAGAGAATGAGAGCTGAGTAAAGGGGGAAAAGTCCCTGATAAAACCATCATCTCCATGGTTTAATTACCTCCCACCAGGTCCCTCCCATACCATGTGCAGATTACAGCCACTACAATTCAAGATGACATTTGGGTGGGGACACAACCAAACCATATCAGAAGGCATAATTGTGTTCTTAAATGTGAGAAGGACATGAGATTTGGGAGGGGCCAGAGGTAGAATGATATCATTTGGCTCTGTGTCTCCACCCAAATATCATGTCAAATTGTAATTCCCGATGTTTGGTGAGGGACCTGGTGGGAGGTAGTTGGATCACGAGGATGGATTTTCCCCTTGCTGTTCTTCTGATAATGTGTGAGTTCTCATGGGATCTGGTTCTTTAAAAGTATGTAGCACTTCCCCATTTGCTCACTCTCTCTCTCCTGTCACAATGTACTTGCTTCCTTTTTGCCTTACACCATAATTGTAAGTTTCTTGAAGCCTTCCAGCCATGGTTTCTGTACAGCCTGTGGAACTGTACATCAATTAAACCTCTTTTCTTCATACCCAGTCATGGGTAGATTTTTATAGCAGTATAAGAAGGAACTAAAACAGGTTTCAGCTCTGTTACTGACTCAATAGTTGATCTTAGGGAAACCAGCCTTTTAATGATTGTTTGCTTGTTCCCCTGTCTACTTGTTATTTTATGGTTCACTTCACTTCCTTTTTAACACAGCCCATGATGTTCCTTTGCTTCTATTTATCTCATTTCACCAGCATGATTTTTAAATATCTTTGGAATCAGGATTAATAAAAAAAAAAAGGTTGAATTACTTCCCACAGGCTTCTAGGATAATTACAGAGAAAAAGTCCCTCAGAGAGTCACATCAATCAGGACAAGAGGAAAGTATCAGAATTTAATACTCACAGTCCCTTCTTCTTACGGATATTAGTTTTATTCCCTAAGTCTGTCATCATTAGTGAGCCGTCTGGAACTTGGTTAGTAGAGTAGAAGTGAAGAAAGCCCTAAATAGATTATTTCATTAATTGTGTTATATATGGTAATATTCTCTTGCATTAGCTGTGATAATTGTAAGTTGACTGCAATAACAATGAGGTTACTACTAAAAATTGGTGGAATCAATCTCATAAAGTAGAATGGGCAAAATTACCATAGATGGCAAAGAACTCTTTATCAATTTCTTCCTGGGGAAGAAAACAAATAATGCAGGCTATCTTGCCGAATACTAAGGAACAATTTCTTTCTAAATAGAATTTGTGTTATATAACTAGATGATAGGTGATACTACCAACAACTATCCACACTAGTAGTGATGAAAAATCTGGCATATACTATTAAAAGGTTGGTAGACAGCATTAAACGTGGGCATGTAGAAACATAAATTTGTCAAGTATGCCCAGATGCCAGAATGAACTCCACAAGGTTCTTCACAAAATTCATCATATTTTAATCCAAAAACAACCCTGCATTATGAGTACATTTGACTTCATTTTGCAGATGAAATTAATGAGGAGCATAGCATTTAGCAATTTGCCCATTGGTGTGATATAAATGTGTCTTCCAAATTTTATGTGTTAAAAACTTAATCAGCAAATTCATATGTTGATTGAAGATAGGACCGTTAGAAGATAATTAAGATTAGCTATGATCATCAGGGTGAGGCCATCATGCTGTCTGGTGGCTTTACAAGAAGAGAGAGAAGCCTTAGCTCACATGCATTTTCTTACCCTTTTGCCATCTGACGCCTTCTGCCATGCAAGCAAGAAGGCCTTCACAAGATTCCAATGCCATGCCCTTGAGACTTCCCAGCCTCCAGAACTGTAAGCTAAATAAACTTCTTTTCCATATAAATTACCTAGCTTCTGGTAGTCTGTTACAGCAGCAGAAAACAAACTAAGACACCTAAAATTTAACAGCTAATTATGACAAAGCTATCATACGACTTTAGACGCCTTTGCTCTTTCCACTACACAATGTTAAATCTTCTGGGCTCTATCAGCTGACCCACCTTAGCTTTTGTGATTGAAGACACACATTAAACAGAAGGGGAAAAGTGGAGTTTGTGGCTTTATAACAGACTGCAGTACTCCTGTATGTGCACACAACTTGTCATGTGCCTCATGATGACTAGGAGCCAACCAAGTAACAAAAATAACCTAGGTACAGAATCAGGGAAAATAAAAGTGCTACACAGACACTGCCAAAAGCTGGTTCAACATCTCATTAACTGCCTTAACAGCCCTTTGAGGAAGAGGCACTGCAATATCAGCCTCTTGACAGATGAAACTGAGCCAAAGAAAGCGCAGCCTGGCCAACATAGTGAAACCTCATCTCTACTAAAAATACAAAAAAATTAACTGGGCATGTGGCGGGCACCTGTAATCCCAGCTGCTCGGGAGGCTGAGGCAGGAGAATTGCTTGAACCTGGGAGGCAGAGGTTGCAGTGAGCTGAGATCGCGCCATTGTACTCTGGCCTGGGCAACAAGAGAGAGACTCTGCCTCAAAAAAAAAAAAAAAACAAAAATGAAAAAACAAAAAAAGAAAGTTGAAGTGGCTTGTCTAACATCACTGAGACATAAGTTACAGAGCTAGGAAGAAGCAAACAGCTTTGAACTGTTCTTTCCATTTCTTGTCAAGAATATTCCACATCAAAACCAAAATACTGAAATATACAAACCAGCCACATAGGGTAATTATTTCTTGTAAGTAAGATATGATAAAAATATATGCTTCACAAAATGAAAAATTGTAGCTTTCTTTCTATGACAGTCATCCAAAGTTTGAGGAGGAAACTAACTATTCAAGATGAGCCTGAATTTGAATTTCACAAATTAATTCGTTTTTTCTACAAATGATTTTATCAAGATATTCCCTACTCATGTTCTGAAGTTTGGAAGAGGTATGTCCAGAATAAATATTCTTTGCCCATCAGAATCCTAAATGTGAGTAAGTAAAATGCTATTATAGAAACCCAAGCTTCAGGCCAAATTGCTTTGTCTCTATGCCATTGAAATACAAGCCTATCGGGGGTTGGCGGACAAGGGGAGGGAGAGCATTAGACAAATACCTAATGCATGCAGGACTTAAAACCTAGATGATGGGTTGATAGGTGCAGCGAACCTCCATGGCACATATATCCCTACAATTCCTATTTTATACAGTCCAATTTGGCTCCCTCACTCATCTTATTTGGCCTTTCTTGGTTCTTTATAAATATATTTAGAATAAATTCCAGTGCTGAACACTTGGAGTACACTTAAAACCTGAGTTGACACATAGATGGAATGACAGTTTTGATCCAGGATATAGTAATAATGATAATACTGCTACTGTTATAAGCTCTTACTATGCATTGGCCACTGTAAGTCGTACTTGACATGCATTGCTTTATTTAATGCTCATAGAAAATCCTGCAGGTAGAGGTACCATTATTTTTCATTCATAGTTTACAGATATGAAAACTGAGGCACAGCACATCGACATATTTCATATAACTATAAGAGTCAGAGTGGGCATTCAAACTCAAGACTCTGACTCTAATGCCTCAGGTCTCAACTAATATTCAAGATATTTATTCTGCCAAGAAGAGTATACAGAAATACAGAGCCAATGTGTCTGCAAAATAAAGCAGTCCAAATTTCCAAGCAAAGATCAGACAGGGATGTAAGCCAATATTCTGTATTATTCCTCAAACTCTGCAATAAAGACTGTGAGTCATTGACTATCGGTCTACAGGCATTTATTCAGTGTATACCCTGTGTAGAGCTCTAGACAAGGAACTGTATGGATAGCCAGAAAGACTAGAAGAGAAGGCAAAAATAACTCACAGAGGTCTATAATTTGACTTGTGGAAAAGACGAATTGACCACAAAAACTATTCCTAAAGTAAAATTTAGACTGTCTCTCCACAAATGATACGTTGGAAAATATAAGTTCAGTCATTCATTTATTATGAAGATATCAGTTGAATCAAAAAAATGTGGTTAGAAACTGTTTTAGCAAAAGTGTGTAAGAACTGCTTCATTAAATTCCTATTACCCCAAACCAATGTGTGTGTGTGTGTGTGTGTGTGTGTGTGCGCGTGTGCGTGCGCGTATGTTTGGGTAGACAATATTAAAACTACTTTAGGTTGGTTTATGACCAATTAGCATTTATACATGTTCTCTAATAAGTCTTCTAATTGAAATACATCTATGCATTTGGATTCTGAGTAGAAAATTCCTAGAAAAAGATAAAATATAGAACATAAAGAGTTCAGCTTCCTCTTTGGTGCCAATTAGTTACCAAGACACATGGAAAAAAAGGAAATATAGTTGAAGTAGCCCAGAAAATATAGTTTATACAGCTGATATCTGTAAAAAGTGATTTTTCAATTTAATTTTTTTACATTCAATTTGCACTAACGAAACCTTACTTTTGATGTATAGTGCATGATTCCACCATGCTAAAGGACTGAAAAACTAAGTAGGTACAATTAAGGAAACCATTAATTTACAACACCTAAAGAAATAAAATACTTAGGAGTAAATGTAAACAGGTAAAAGACACGTACAATGAAAAACATAAAACACTGATGAAAGAAATTGAAGACGACACAAATAAACGGAAAAATATCCCATGTTTTGGACTGAATGAAGAAAATAATATTGTTAAGATGTCTCTGCTTCTCAAATCTACAGATTCAATGCAATCTCTATCAAATTTCTAATATTATTTTTCATAAGAATAGAAAAAAATACAAATATTCAATAGCAAGAAAACAACCAAATTAAAAAACAGGCAAAGGATCTGAACAGACATTTCTCAAAAGATAAAAATAGCCAAAAGATATACAAAAAATGCCCAACATCAGTAATCATCAGGAAAACTCAAATAAAAGCCACAATGAGATTTTACCTAACACCTGTTAGAATGGTTATTGTCTAAAATAAAAATAATAAGTGTTTATGTGGATGTGGAGAAAAGGGAATCTTTGTACAGTGTTGGTGGGAATGTAAATTAGTACAGCTGCTTAGAAAATAGCATATTTTCTCAAATAAACTAAAAACAGAATTACAATATGAAATAGTAATCCTAGTTCAGGGTATATATCTAAAGGAATTGAAATTGGTATGCTAGAGAGATACCAGCACTCTTAGAATTAGTGCAGCACTATTCACAATAGCCAAGATATGGAATCATCCAAAGTGCCCATCAATAGGTGAATGTTTTTAGAAAGTAATATGTATATTCTCAATGGAATACGATCTAGCCTTAGAAAAAGAGAAAGCATGTCATTCATAATAACACGATTGGAACTGGAAGACATGCTAAGTGAAGTAAGCCAGGTGCAGAAAGACAAATACATAATGTCACTTACATGTGAATGTAAAAATGTTTGTCTCATAAAAACCTATAAGAGAAAGGTGTCTGAGAGGCTGGGGGAAGCAAAGGGATGGGAAAATGGCAGATGTTGATTAAAAGATACAAAGTTTTAGACTGGAGTAATAAGTTGCATTGATCTATTACACTGCATAATCACAGTTAATAATAAAGTATCATATATTTCAAAATTGCTAACATGATAGATTTGTTTTTGTGAGACAGTGTCTCACTCCATCACTCAGGCTGGAGTGCAGTGGTGCAGCACACTGCAACCTCCACATCACTGCAATTCTGCTGCCTCAGTCACCCAAGCTGCTGGGAATACAGGTGTGTACCACCATGCCCGGATATATATTTTTTTTAATTTATTTTTAGTAGAGACAGGATTTTTCCACGTTGGTCAGGCTGGTCTCAGACTCTTGACCGCAAGTAATCTGCCTGCCTCAGCCTCCCAGAGTGCTGGGATTATAGGCGTGAGCCAACATGCCTGACCAATAATACATTTTTGATGATCTCACTACAAAAAAATGACATTAGTGAGGTGAAAAGTATCTTACTTAGCGTATTAGTCCGTTGTCATGCTGCTAATAAAGGGATACCTGAGACTGGGCAACTTACAAAAGAAAGAGGTTTAATTAACTTAAAGCTCCACATGGATGGGGAGGTCTCACAATTATGGTGAAAGACAAGGAAGGAGGAGCAAGTCACATCTTACATGGATGGTGGCAGGCAAAGAGAGCGAGCTTGTGCAGGGGAACTCCTCTTTATAAAACCGTCAGCTTTCATGAGACTTATTCACTATCATGAGAACAGCAGGAGCAAGAACCACCCCCATGATTTAATTACCTCCCACTTGGTTCCTCCCATGACTTGTGGTAATTGTGGGAGTTACAATTCAAGATGAGACTTGAGTGGGGACACAGCCCAATCGTATCATTTAGCTTGATTGGCTTTACAAATGTATACATAGATCAAAACATAAAATTGCACCCCATAAATACAATTATTATTTTTCAATTACAAATTAACAAAAAGTGCTATAACTACTTCGTGACTGGAAAAAAAAAACTAAATGCCACTAGCTCATGCCCAGAAAAAAAGTAGCTACAGGCAGCACTTACACATGCTGTGATTCGTAAATGCTGTTTTAACCACTAATAAATACATCACTCATGTTCATAATTGTTTGAAGACTCTATCTCTAACTCAGGTTTCTTTATGTCTTATAGATCAATATGTGTAATGTGTATTTGATTTTTTTTTAAACCAAGTGTTTCTACTGTCAGGCTGGAATAAATAATAAACATCAGTCATACAGAAACAAAAAATGAAGATGTAATCTTAGAGTAATAATTCTCTAGCTTTCAAAATTATCTGTACAGTGTGAGTAAATTTTAATTAATTTATTTTTGAAGATATTAATGCCTAGACTTCATCCCACAGAGTATGACTTAAATGTCTAGGAGTTAAACATGAGCACAAGGACCTTTAATTTTTTAGCTTCCCAGGTGAGTTCTCATGTGCACCAAGGTCTAAAAATTGCTGATACATGAACATTAGAACTGTTGAGTGGCCAATAATAAAGACTCTCCTCAACTTGGACACTTGTATAACTGTGGAAAAGATATAATTCATGGAGAAATAACTCCAGCATTTCAATCCATCTCCATATTTTTTAAGAAATATCTTGGCCTTTTGAAGTATTTATCTTCTTAAAATGTAAATGATTGTGTAAGAGCCATTTTATTTATCACCTCCATGTTTCAGATTAAAAAAACAAAAACACAGTGTTTGCTGAGATATTATGAATTTAAAAATATCTTAAACTATAAAATAACATTTAAAACTTCTTTATCTGACACAAAAGAGTTATTAAAAACTGCAAATTAGAATCAATGAAAGCCTTCACCATGTTTTGTTTGTATAATCTCATGAATGGTTAAAATGTGCTAGACACTTTTCTGCCTTTTCAGTGCAAAATAAACAAAATTTCTGCCCCCACAGTACTCATATTCTAGTAGGCAGGGTATACAAAAAAGATAAATATTTCAGATGATTATAAGTTCTACGGAAAAATAAACTGAAGCAAACTGTTAGAAAAAGGAAAGCAGCCAGAGCAAGATGGCTAAATACAGAAGCCTCCATGTATCACCCTCCCCACAAGAACACCAAATTAAATAACCATCTATCAAAAAAAATTACCTTCATAAGAACCAAAAAATAGGTGAGCAATCACACTACCTGGTTTTAACTTCGTATCACTAAAATCGGTACTGAAAATGAGACAGTCTTCTGTTGCTTTTACAACTCCTCTTTACAACCCCTGTGAGCAACCATGTGGTGTGGAGAATTGGTACACTTGGGGTAGGGAGAATGCAGTGACTGTAGGACTTTGTGTTGGAACTCAGTGCTACCCTGTCATCGTGGAAAGAAACACCAGGAGGAACACAGGGAATACCCCCAGTGGGAGCATTTAGGCCAGCACTCACCAGAGGGAAATCTTCTATACCAGTAGTACAAATGTGGGTTTTGTCAAGCATTGCCACAACAGGCTAAAGTGCTCTGGGCTCCTAAGTAAACTTGAAAGGTAGCCTAGTCCATAAGGACAGCAACTCCTAGGCAAGTTCTGTTGCTGTTCTCAGCTCAGACCCAGTGGATATAGGGGCATACAAACTAGTGAGACACTACTACAGGTGGCCATGGGAGTGCTTGTGCCACTCCTTTCCCAGCCCCAGGCAGTTCAGCTTGCAGCAATACAAGTGACTCCTTCCTTCCACTTGAGGAGAGCAGAGGGCAGAGTAAAGAGTTCTTTGTCTTTCAACTTGGATACTAGTTCACCCACAGTAACATAGGGCAAAAAAGAGGGTCATGAGGCTCCCATTCCAAGTCTTACCTACTAGACCACATTTCTCAACACACCCTGGGCCAGAAGGGAATCTTTTGACTTTAAAGAAAGGACCCAGACGTGGCAGGATCCATCACCTGTTAACTAAAGAATCCCTGGGACCCTGAGTCATTAACAGGGATATGCAGGTAGTCTGCCATAGGCTTTGGATAAGACTTTCAGACATGCTGACTTCAGGTACAACTAGGCACAATCACAGATGAGGTGGCTATGTGGAAAGGCTCCTCTATATGAGATAAACAGAGGGGAGCAGAAAGGGAATTTTGTCATGCAGCGGAGGTTCCAGCTCAGCCACAGTAGGGTAAAGCCCATGCAGAATATTGGGTCCCTGATTCCAGGCTTTTGCTTTTGGATGGCATTTCTGGACCTGTCCTGGGCCAGAGGGAAGCCAACTGTCCTGAAGAGAGAGTCCCAGGCCTGGCAGAATTCACCACAACCTGAGAGAAGAGCCTTTGGGCCTTAAGTGAACATCAGTGGTAGCCCAGTAGTATGCCCCATGGGCCTGTGTGGTAGTAGACACGGAGAGACTCCTCTGCCTGTTGAAAGGGGTGTGAAGAGTGGAAGGACTCTGTCTTACAGTTTGGTTCCCAATTCTAATACACTGAAATAAAGTACCAGGTAGATACCTAAGGTTTCTGACTATAGGCCCTGGATTCCAGATGGCACCTCTGGACTTGCCTGGGCCTGTGGCACCTTTCTGCCCTGAAGGGAAGGACACAATCCTGGATGGCTTTGCCATGTGCTGATTATAGACCCCTAGTTCTTTGAGCAAACAAAAGTGGTAGCCAGGTTTTGGTTATAGTGTGCTTTGGGCAAGATCCATTACTCTGCTCTCTGCTGGCCCAACTTAGCACAGTCCCAGTGGTGGTAGCCACAGAGGTGTTTGTACCATTCTTCCCCAAGCTCCAAACAGCTCAGGGGCGGGGCAGGGGGTGGGGTGGGGGTAGGGGAGGGGGAGGGGGAGGGAGGGGGAGGGGGAGGGGGAGGGAGAGGGAGAGGGAGAGGAAGAGGGAGAGGGAGACTCTCATTTGTTGTGGAGAAAGTAAGGGGAGAGAACAAGAGTGCTTGTCTGCTAATCCAGAAAATTCTTCCAGATTTTATCCAGTACTACTAAGGCAGTACATTTATAGATCTGCAAGACCTACAGCATTACTAGGTTTGGGGTGTCCCTTAATGAAGATATGCCTGCAGTGACCAGAAACTTAGATCACAACACCCAAGTCCTTTTGAATATCTGGAAAGCCTTCCAAAGAAGGAAGCCTAGTCTACAGTAAATACCTAACTCTTAAATGCCCAGACACCAGTGAACAAGCATCAAGACCATCCAGGAAAACATGACCTCACCAAATGAACTACATATGTCACTAGCAACCAATCCTGGAGAGACAATTAATTTGACCTTTCGGACACATGATTCAAAATAGCTGTTTTGAGTAAACAATGTAATTGAAGACAACACTGTGAAAGAATTGAGAATCCTATCAGATATATTTAACAAAGAGAGTGAAACAGAAATTCTGGAGTTGAAAAATTTAATTGGTCTGGGTGCAGTGGCTCATGCCTGTAATCCCAACACTTGAGAGGATGATAGTGGTGGACAGCTTGAGCTCAAGAGTTTGAGACCAGCCTGGCCAAAATGGAGAAACCCCATCTCTACAAAAAATAAAAAATTAGCCAGGTGTGGTGGTGTGTGCCAGCCACTTGGAGGGCTGAGGTGGGAGGATCACTTGAATCTGGAAGGTTGAGGCTGCAGTCAGCCAAGATTACACCACAGCACTACAGCTTGGGTAACAAAGTGAGACCCTGCCAAAAAAAGGAAAAGAAAAATTTAATTGGCATACTTAATAATACTTCAAAGTCTCTTAACAGAATTGATGAAGCAGAAGAAAGAATAAAGAATTAGTGAGCTTGAAGACAAGCTATTTGAAAATACACAGTAAGTGGAGACAAAAGAATAAGAATAAACAACAAAGCACAACCACAAGATCTAGAAAACAGCTTCAAAGGGGCAAACCTATAGTTATTGGCCTTGAAGTGGAGGTGGGGAGAGAAAAAATAATAGAGAGTATTCAAAGGATGAATAATAGACCATTTCATAAACCTAGAGAAAGACATCAATACTCAAGTGTAAGAAGGCTATAGAACACCAAGCAGATTCAATCCAAAGAAGACTACTTCAAGGTATTTAATGATCAAACTCACAAAAGTCAAGGACAGAAAAATAATCCTAAAAGTAGCATGATATATGAAAGAAAGAAAATACAATGGAGTTCCAATATGTCTGGGTGTAGAGTTTTTATTGGAAATCTTACAGGCCACGAGAGAGTGGTATGACATATGTATTAGTTTGTTCTCACACTGCTATAAAGGGTAATTTATTTTTTTTAAAAAAGGCTTAATTGGCTTACGGTTCTGCAGGCTGTAAAACTGTACAGGAAGCATGATGCTGGCATCTGCTTCGCTTCTGGAAAGGCTACTGAAGACTTACAATCATTGCAGAAGGTGAAGGGGAAGCCACCACTTCTCACATGGCCAGAGCAGGAGAGTGAGGGATGAGGTGCTACACACTTTTAAACAACTAGACTTTGTCAGAACTCTGTCATGAGAACAACACTAGAGGAATGGTGCTAAACCATTAGAAGTCACCCCAATGATCGAATCTCCTCCCACCAGGCCCCACCTCCAACATTGAGGATTACAATTTGATATAAGATTTGAGCAGGGACACAGATCCAAACCATATTACTTTGCACCAGCTCCTCCCAAATCTCCCATCCTTCTCACATTTCAAGACAATCATGCCTTCCCAACAGTCCTCCAAAGTCTTAACCCAGTACAGCATTAACTCAAAAGTCCACAGTCCAAAATCTCATCTGAGACAAGACAAGTCTTTTCTACCTATGAAACTGTAAAATCAAAAACAGGCTAGTTACTTCCAAGATGTAATGTGGGTTGATATGGTTTGGCTGTGTCTCTACCCAAATCTCACCTTGAATTGTAGTTCCTATAATCCCCATGTGTCCTGGCAGGGGCCAGGTAGAAATATTTGAATCATGAGGGTGGTTTCCCCCATCCTGTTCTTGTGACAGTGAGTTAGCTCTCACGATGATCTGATAGCTTACAAGTGGCTTCCCCCTTCACTGGGCACTCACATTTTTCTCTCTCCCGCTGCCATGTGAAGAAGGATGTGTTTTCTTCAACTTCTGTCATAACTGTAAGTTACCTGAAGTATCGCCAGCCATGCAGAACTGTGAGACAATTAAACCGCTTTTCAAGTTACCCAGTGTCAGATATGTCTTGGTTAGCAGTGTGAGAATTGACTAATACAGTAAATTGGTACCAGGTAGTGAAGTTCTGCTGGAAAGATACCTGAAAATGGGAAGCAACTTTGGAACTGGGTAGCAGGCCAAGGTTGGAAGGTTTTGGAGGGCTCAGAAGAACACAGGAAGATGTGGGATAGTTTGGGACTTCCAAGAGACTTGCTGAATGGCTTTCACCAAAATGTTGATAGTGATATTAAAAATAGAAGTCTGGTTGGAGTGGTCTCCCATGGAGATGAGAAACTTGTTGGGAACTGGAGCAAAGGTGAGTCTTGTTATGCATTAGCAATGAGACTGGTGGAATTTTGCCCTTGCCCTAGAGATCTTTGGAACTTTCAACTTGAGACAGATAATTTAGGGTATCTGGCAGAAGAAATTTCTAAGCAGCAAAGCATTCAAGAAGAAGCAGAGCGTAAAAGTTTGGAAACTTTGCAGCCTGTCAATGTGATAGAAAAGAAAAACCAATTTTCTGGGAAAAAATTCAAGCCAGTTGCAGAAATTTGCATAATTAACGAGGAGATGAATGTTAATCAACAAGACAATGGCAAAAATGTCTTCAAGGCATGTTAGAGACCTTCAAGGCAGCCCCTCCCATCAGAGACCCAGAAGCCTAGAAAGAAAAAAAATGATTTTGTGGGTTGGGCCAAGGGGACCCCTGCTCTATGCAGCCTGGGGACACTGTGGTCTGCCTCCCAGCTGCTTCAGCTCCAGCTGTGCCTAAAAGGGGCCAAGGTACAGCTCGGCCCATTGCTTCTGAGGGTGGAAGCCTCAAACACCATGGGTCAAGGTACAGCTCGGGCCATTGCTTCAGAGGGTACAAGTCCCAAGCCTTAAGCCAGAGGGTGAATTATACTTGGTGGCTTACATAAGGTACATTTTCAGTTGGATGAAGGATAGTTTTATTATGTTAGGTGTAATTATGACCTTATTATCATTTTCATTTGAAGATTTTTTTTTTTTTTTTTTTTTTTTAGAGACAGGGTCCCACTGAGTCACCCAGGCTGGAGTGCAGTGGCATAATCATGGCTCACTGCAGCCTCAACCTCCTAGGTTCAAGTGATTCTCTCACCTCAGCACCACCATACCTGGCTAATTTTTTTTTTTTTTTTTTTTTTTGAGAGGAAAATAGGGAGGAGGAAAAAGGAAGAGAAAGAGAGAGACAGAATGGGGAGGAGGGAGAAGGAAAAGAAAGAGGGAGAGAGAATGGGAGTATTGATTTCTTGCCCAGGCTAGAATGCAATTTAGTAATGGGTATTGAAAACCTCTTTTATACTGATAATTATACTTAATGATGTAGTCAGGAAGGAATAAGGGAAGAAGATAACAAACAAACAGCCAACCAATAGTTAATTTAAACCTATGAAATGCTATGCGATTACTGAGGAGTGATTTACTTCCAATTATATAGTCACCTTTGGAATAGGTGTGAGGTGGTAATGTATGTTTTGTGTATTTGAAGTGGAGAGATCCACAAATGTTTATTAAGTTTACTTGTTCCGGGTCTGAGTTCAAGTTCTGAATATCCTTGTTAATTTTCTATCTCGTTGATCTATGGAATCGTTAGCTCTTCTTGTTGCATTGATCCTTTTGCCATTATGTAATGTCATTCCTCGCCTCTTTTGATCTTTGTTGCTTTAAAGTCTACTTTATCAGAGGCGAGAATTGGATCTCCTGCTTTTTGTTTATTGGTTTATTTTTACTCTCTGTTTGATTGGTAAATCTTCCTCCTTCTCTCTGAGTCTTTGTGTATTGTTGCATGTAAAATGGGCCCGGATGCAGCATACCGATGGGTTTTGGCTTTTTATCCAATTAAAAAGTTTAATACCGGCGTTTGATGCTAGCTGGCTGTTTTGCCCATTAGTTGATTTAAATTTTTTATTGTGTTAAAGTTCTTTGCTTTTTGATATATTTTTGGAAAGGCTGATATTGGTTGTTCCTTTATATGTATAGTGCTTCTTTCAGAAGCTCTTGTAAGGCAGGCCTGGTGGTGGTGAACTCTCTAAGTACTTGTTTGTTCGCAAAAGATTTAATTTTTCCTTCACTCATAAAGCTTAGTTTGGCTGGATAGGAAATTCTGGGTTGAAAGTTCTTTTCTTTAAGGATGTTAAATATTGGTCCCCACTCTTTTCTAGCTTGTAGGGTTTCTGCTGAGAGATCTGGTGTAAGTCTGATAGGTTTCCCTTTATGGGTAACCTGACCTTTCTCTCTGGCTGCCCTTAGTATTTTCTCCTTCATTTCAACCCTAATAAATCTGGCGGTTATGTGCCTTGGGGTTGGTCTTCTTGAAGAATATCTTTGTGGTGTTCTCTGTATTACCTGGAGTTGAATATTACCCTGCCTTGCCAGGTTGGGAAAATTTTCCTGAATGATATCCTGAAGAGTATTTTCCAACTTGGATTCATTCTCTTCATCACATTCAGGTACACCTATCAAACGTAAATTAGGTCTTTTCACATAGTCCCATATTTCCTGGAGACTTTGCTCATTCCTTTTCATCCTTTTTTCTGCATTCTTGTCTTCTCGTTTCATTTCACTGAGCTGGTCCTCGACTTCTGATATCCTTCCTTCTGCTTGATCAATTCGACTGTTTAAACTTGTGCATGCTTCGCGAAGTTCTCGTGTTGTGTTTTTCAGCTCCATCAATTCACTTATATTCTTCTCTAAATTGTCCATTCTCGTTAACATTTCGTCAAACCTTTTTTCAAGGTTCTTAGTTTCTTTGCATTGGGTTAGAACAAGTTCTTTTAATTCACAGAAGTTTCTTATCACCCACGTTTTGAAACCTGCTTCTGTTATTGGAACACACGTGTAATCTATTAAGCCTTGTTCCGTTACTGATGAGGAATTGCAATCCCCTGTAGAGGGAGAGGCATTCTGATTTTGAGTATTCTCTACCTTTTTACGCTGGTTTCTTCCCTTCATTATATATTTGTCTGTCTGTTGTCTTTATAATTACCGACTTTCTAACTGGGTCTCTGACGTCCAACTTGTTGATTCCCTGCGCCGAAATCTGAGCAATCCACTGAGCCGGCCAAAACAGCGGTGTTAAGATTGATGGTGCTTTTCTGCCCGGGAATCTCCGGACTCTGCACCAAGAACTGGCGTGCTAAGGCACCAGCAAAACCGCCACGCCGGCCACAAGAGTCGCCCTGGCGACCCGTGGAGCTCTTCCACTGGGAATCTCGTGGTCCGTGAGCAACTAATATTCGTCTGAAAGTGTGGCGTCCTCTCGTTCTTTGCGCTTTCACTGGGAGGTACGTGCCCGAGCTGCTAATCATCAGCCATCTTGGATCTCTCTCCTCATTTGAAGATTTTTATATGATCTCAAGAGATGTGTATGGGTTCAAGTTGATAAGGGGTGGGTTTGTGGCCCTTAGTACTGAGGGCCAACTTGATTGAATTGAAGGATACAAAGCACTGATCCTGGGTGTGTCTGTGAGGGTGTTGCCAAAGGAGATTAACGTTTAAATCAATGGACTGGGAAAGGTCGACCCACCCTTAATCTGAGTGGTCACAATCTAATCAGCTGCCAGTGCAGCTAAATATAAGCAGGCAGAAAAATGTGAAAACAGAAACTGGCCTATCCTCCCAGTCTACATCTTCCTCCCGTGTTGGATGCTTCCTGCCGTCAAACATCGGACTCCAAGTTCTTTGGCTTTGGGACTTGGGCTGGCTTCTGTGCTCCTCAGTTTACAGATAGCCTATTGTAAGACCTTGTGATAGTATGAGTTAATACTTAATAAACTCATATTAGTTCTGTCCCTCTAGAGAACCCTGACTTATACAATACTGATTAGGTAGCTTTTCTCTGGATAAATATTGTGTAGTGGAATTCTTGGATTGTATAGTAGTTCTATTTTTAGTTTTTAAAGAATCTCTTACACTGCATTTCATAACCTTAACCCTAACCTTACAAATATGATCATCACAATCAATTCAGAAAGAGCATTTGATAAAATTCAACATTTCTTCCTTAAAAAAATAAAAACTCTCAACAAATGTTATAGAAGGAATACACCTCAAGACATAAAGACTATGTCTGAAAAACGCAAAGCTAACATCATACTGAATGAGGAAAAGTTAAAAGTGTCTCTGCTAAGAACTGGAATAAAACAAGGATGCTCACTTTTACCACTCATTCAACACAGTTTTGGAAGAACCAGCCAGAGGAATTAGGCAAAAGAAAGCAATAAAGAGCATCCAAATTAGAAACTAGGAAGTCAAACTGTCCCTCTTTGCAGATGATATGATCTTATATATAAGAAATCTAAAGTCTCTACCAAAAATATTTTTACAACTGATAAATTAATTCAGTAAAGTTGCAGGATACAAAATAAAACATACAAAAATCAGTTGCATTTCTATATAACAATAGTAAACTAGCTGAAAAAAAAACGAAGAAAGTAATCCCATTTATAATATCTAGAACAATATCTAATAATAAGTCTGGCGAAGGAGATGAAAGACTCCTACAATATGAGCTGCAAAACACTGGGAGACACACACACACAGAAACACATTCTATGATCATGGACTGGAGATCATCTAGTTTTGACTAAAACATAATAGTAATAAACATGATAAGTGATTTGACTCAGGACATATAGTAGTTTTCCCTTATTCTCAGTTTCACTTTCCTGGATTTCAGTTACCAGCAGTGAATCACAGTCCAAAAATATCACATTACTACTTTTGTGCTTTGGGACTATTAAGTAAAAAATAAGTGACTTGAACAAAAACACTGTGATACCATCACAGTCAATCTGATAAATCAAGACTGCCAATAAGTGATTAATGACAATCTGAGCAGGACAAAGCAGAATGATGTTAAATTTAAGCACGCTACTAAGAATGACACTCAATTTAAAATTTATGAGATATTTCTGGAATTTTCCATTTATGTCATAATGCCTATGTCATTCACCTCAATCTTTTCACATAGGCATTTTATCATCTCACATCATCACAAGAAGAAGGGTGAGCAGAGTATAATAAGATATTTTGAGAGAAAGTGATACCATATTCATTTAACTTGTATTACAATATATTGCTATAATTGTTCTATTTTATTATTGGTTATGTTGTTAATCTCTTAGTATGCCTAATTTATAAATTACCCTATCATAGGTGTGTATGCATACAAAGAAAATACTGTATACAGGGTTTGTAACTATCTTTGCTTTCAGGCATCTACTGGGGGTCTCAGGATTTATCGCATGTGAACAAGAGAAGAGTACTACGATTTAAATATAAAGTCAGCAGGTTGCTGATGAATTTTACATGAGGCACTAAAGAAAAGGAAGAAACTCCAACATCCAGGTAAATGTTGGCACCATTATTAAATGAAGGGAAGCTGGGGGAGGGGCAAGTTTCAAAAGGCTGTGTTAAACAGGAATTTAGTTTTGAACATTAGTTAAATTTAAAATGCTTACTAGACATCCAAGTGGGAATATCAAGTAGACAGCTGAATACGAGTGTGAGGTATAGCAGGGAAGTCTGAGTCAGAAGAATATATTTGGAAGTGTATCAATTAATGTAACTTTAGCTACAAGTAACAGAATAACCTACTGAACATATTTCTAATGATCAGAAGTTATTCTCTTGTATAATAAGAAATTCAAAGATGAGAAGTTTCAGATTTAATAAGTTTAGCAATTCACTGAATCACCAAGACCCAAGTTTCTTTTATTTTTCTGCTTTCCCATATTGAATGTAGTGATTTATAATGCCATAGTTAAAAGATGAGTACAGTAGTTATAAGTACCATATGTAGATGAATATATTGAAGGCAGAGAAAGAGAATGTTTCAGGAAAAGGGAGTCATAAATTGTACTAAATATTACTCATTGTTCAAGCAAAATGGGGTATGAGAACTGATTATTGGATTTTAAAACAAAAATATTTGATGACCATGACAAGAATAATTTCAGTGGATTGTGAAGAAAAAAACTCTGATGGTAGTGGGTTCAAGAAAGGAGTGGTGAGGAGGTAGAAGACAGCTCTTTTGAGGAGTTCTAAGTCACATGAGTGAGCTTTTAAAGTAGTCTGAAATTCAGGTGAAATGGTTGGGCCGGATATATATTACTGAAAAACAGTCATCATAAATAGAAACATTGAGAGGGAATGTGAGAGAGACTGCCTCAAAAATCATAGTGACTATTAGAACAAAAAGGAAACTCCATATATCATCTGAATATTAAGAGGACTTGATGAAATAATCTTTAAGCCTGTTTTCAGTAGTACTATTGATAAATCCTATATTCGTTTATGAATAGCCCTGTAAACATTTGGAGTCTTTTCCATCCACAATCCGATACAGCATGTTAGGCACAGTAAAGGAGGCAGTGCAGAATACCATGGAGGCTACTATTCTTTTTAATTTACTCTTAAATTTCAAATTAATATATGCTAACCCTATCGAGTTAATAAAATTCACAGATACAAAAGAAAAAACCCCAATCTCCTTCCGTGTCACTATACTTTCTTTATGATTGTAAACACAGATACAGATGCTTATTTGCCTATCAAGCTATCTATCTACATATGTACTGTACAATCTTTTCCTTTTCCTTCACTGAGTTTGCACTAAATCATGCTTCACAGAGTCCTGTTAGTTGATAGCTGAAGATCTAGCTCATTTAAAAAATACCTACATAATATTGTATCAAATTTTCCTACTTTTAAGTTTTTGGCAGTTGTTTCTCGTTGTTGTTGTGTTGTGTTGTGTGTGAGTTCCGGTCACTACAAAGAATACACTTAGATGTACATACATAACATTTTTCTCATGTTTGTGTTATAGATACGCAACATAGAAAATGCTAAGTCAAAAATTATGTACATTTTTACATTTTGGTAGAACCTGCCAGATTCTTTCTAAAACAATATTTGTAGCCATCTACGTTTCCTTCAGTGATATAAGAGGGTGCATGTGTTCTTGGGACTTTCTAAAAAGTTTACCACCTCTCCATTCTAATACATCAACCTGCAGGACAGATCCTCAGCACTGTCAGAACAAGTCACTGTCCTAGCGATCTATCTCTATGTGCAGCTCTTCATCATGTCCCTTGAATGAACTAGGGCTTATCAAGGTTGGAGAATTATTGCTTTATTCATTCTGTATCCACCGAGGCCAAGGCCCCAAGCACTGGGTCAAAGGATAGGTTTAGGACAGGTCTCTAGGTCCAAATTTAACAAATATTCCCAAATTTATACTCAGAAGATTAAAACTATTTGAAGAAAGCTAGGAAGCTATATAACAGTACTACATCCAAGTGAGAATTAGAGTAACTCAGAGCCAAATTAAGGTACTCCCATCTTTAGAAAATAATATAGAAAAGAAATGAAGCAATTCTCCTTACAGAGCAATTTCAAAAAAATACATTTATTTGCTATTTTGTAGACCATCTTACACAGAACTTTAAACCTACTCCAGATTGCCTAAATCTGGAAATGAAGACACTTAGTAAACTCATATTTAGCTTCCCCCACCATGTTTTATCAATATCATAATAACAATGGTGCCAGTAACACATGTGAAATAAATGTTTGTAGATGGACAATTACAATGCCCAATAAGATGATGTCTCTATTACTTATATGCCTCACAAATAGAAATGTAAATGCACAGGGAAATCAACATAATAAAAATATCAATGCTTGGTTTATTCTTCAAGCTAGCAAACTAAAGAATAATTTCAAAAGAATGGATGTGCAATATGATCAGGAGAATTAAAAATTCAGAACATCCTGTATTCATACACTCAATGCAAATGCAACATTGATTTTTATAAAGCTTAATGTGTGTGTCTGTGTGTGTGCGTGCGCATGCATGTGTGACATCCACATTGTAAAAATTAAAAATAACTTTCCTAACTTCCCAAGTTTGAGCTCTCTAAGTATATGTCAACATCGGGTGCTTCGTTGGTAGATATCTCTTGAAGAGAGGATTTCATAAAAAATATGGTGAAAATCAATGGTTCTTCTCCCATCAACATTATCTCAAAGGTAGTGGCTGGTTATAAATTAAAAACTGAGGAGCAAAGAATCCATCAGCTGAGTTTAAAGCCATTCCCAATAAGCATATTTATATGTGTACACAAATCTAAAAGTCCTGCATATTATATAAGGCTTCGCAAATTGCTCTATTCTCTTCATTGTACATGCCCTTGAATATCATACTCTCAGATTGACTTGGAAAATAATTCCAGCCTATGTGAGTAGACACCTTAATTCTCTATTTTCCCTGGTGTGACATCTTTAGTACATACCACCACATCACGCACAGATCAGGAACTAGAGGATTATTGTGAAAAATCAAGAAATTATGAATTGTAATTAATAAGGTAATTTTGTTTTTTACTTCCTTTTGTGAATTTCCTGTAGGCTTCTCTTTTTGTGATTAATTTTTCTTTGTTTTTATTTATTTGGTTGTTTTTAGATGAAATACATTATAGTAAAAAAAAAAAAAGAGAGATTTGAGTTTCATAGCCACACAGATAGCCCTAAGTTGAATCTTTAACTCGCTATTTTCTAGTTGTTAAATTATCTTGAATAATGTCATCATTTCTTCATCTGTTAAATAGAGATAATAATACAGCCTACCTCACAGAGTTATTATGAAGAGTAATTAAAATAATGCATATGAAATTGTAGAAAAAATAAAAGAGAAATAAAGGAGCAAGAGATTTACAAAACAAAATGACAATAGTAAGTTCTGATCTATCGATAATTACTTTGAATGTAAAGTAGGTTGTGAGGTGGCCGGGATGTGAAATAAGTTAATATTTACTGCTCCATTGCTCTAAAGCAAGCTAACCACAAAAGTAGACATCAGGCATGAAATGACTTACGTGGCGTTTTCTACAGTAAATTCTAAATCCATATTTAAGGACTACTGACTCACTCAACAAACAGTGATAATAGATACATCTTATTTTGCTACCCAGAAGAAACATCATCATTTTTAAAGAAAGTGGAGTGGAGTGGGAAAAAGGCAAGGACCACTAGCTACTGGAGGACAAAGAATAAAAAGCTTGGTAATTACAGACTGTAAGAAAATGTTATGAAAGAAGTAAATCAGTCATAAGTTCATGAACAACGGGAGGGAAGACACAAAGTTAGATAATCAAAGAAAATCTTTGAATAACTAATATTTGACCTGAAAATGAAAGTTAACAATGTGCTTGAGGTGTTCAAAAATTAAGCAGTCAAGGTGACCTAGGTATAGTGAAAAAGGAGCAAAACCTCCCAAGATAAAGTCAGTGAGGTAAAAGGGTAACACAGCAAGTTGAATTCTATAGACAAGATAAAGGTTTTTAAATTGTTTACTAATTGCAATGGGAAACCATGGGAGAGTTTGAGAAAAACATTAACATAATTTGATTTATATTTTGAAAAATAGTACTCTACCTGCTGCTCTTTCTTAAGAATGTGTTCTTTTGTTTTTCCATGTCTTTCTTCTAGACTCAGAGCTTTTCTTATGTTGTGGTTTAGATTAGCTTGCCTTCCTAAAGGCCCAACTCCTAGATTTCGCAATGCTACTTTTTTCTCACAAGTTCTGTCCAGAGATCTAATAATCCTTGGACATTGTATCAGAAGGCAAAGTACTTGAATAATTTAGGAAAGAACTGCTTCCGTGAATCTTACATGTAACTTAAAACAAAGGGGAGCTGATGGTCTGCAATATTAAGTTGTTATAACACTCCCTTCTTGTATGGACAAAGTATTAAGGTTGCTTGAAACACGCCCAAACATTTTACATTAAAAAAATTAAATAGCATTTTTTGCATTATGTGCTAAATACTATATAACTGACTTATTTATGCAAGAAAAAGAGATAGACAGCATACGGATGGAACAGGGTTAATTAATACTGTCTTTAATTATAGAAGAAATGAATGTATACATAGAAAATTTAAAGATATCTACAAACAAAATACTAGACTAATAAACTTTTGCATGCTCACTTGATGAAAGGTCAATATAAAAACTGCTTTTATTATAAATAGGCAATAAGATTTAGAAAAATCTTTTAAAAAAAGAAAAAGGTAAATCATAGACTAGGACAAATATTTGAAATTCATACATCTGATAAAGTATATGGATGTTTGAAAAACTTGCAAATTAATAACAAAAATGGAAAAAATATTTGAACACTTTAAAATATATATATATGAGAGTAGCTTATAAGTTTATGAACAAATATTTAAGATTATTTTAACTTAGGAAAATGTAAGTTGAGCCACAAAGGGATATCACTGTACACACATTGGAATGATGTGCATTAAAATTAATAAAAATACAAGGTTTCGGCAAAGATATGGAATAAGTGAAACTTTCATACATTGCTACTGGGACTGGAAAACAGTCTGTTCATATCGGAAAAAAAAGGTTCAGCCATTTCAAATAAAGTTAAAGCTGCATCTGACATTATGACAGTAGCTCTCCTCCCAGGAGAAGTGAATGCCTATGCAGTTCTAGAGACTTGAGCAGAAATATTTATGCCAGTATTACTCAACAATAGCCCCAAACTGAAAACAACCCAAATGTCCATCTGGTGTATTCATGCAATTGGATACTACTCAGCAATAAAATAACAAAGTAATCATACATGAATGAATCACAAAATGTTACTCTAAGCAAAGGAAACAAAATAATGGAGTATATATGCCATGATTTTATTAAAGTTCAACAACAGATGCATCTAATTTACGGCAATGAATATAACAGTAGCTCTTTCCGGGGGCAGTGGTTGACTGTAAACAGAAAGAAATACATTTCTGTTGCATTAGAAAGTTTCGAGGAGAAGAATCAAGTTGGCTGACTAGATGAAAAAAGAACATCTCCCACTGAGAAACCAGACCATCAAGAAGAGTGCCGCAATCCAAGCAGAACATCAGAAGGAAGGCATTGAGAATGGATGGAGGAAGGATACTGATCTTGGAGTGGAAGGGGAGTAAGCTGTGAAACATGCACAGGGCTGCCAAGCAGCAGGACTCATTCTTGGCTCACAGAAGCTCCTAGGGAAGCAGTGACTTCAATAGTCAAGAAGTGGCCCACTCTCCCGCTGGGTTCCCAGAATCCCAGTTGCCAGAGACCCCACAAGACCCATGGACAGGGAGAGCTGCTTAGAGAGGTGGTAGGGACAGGACTCCCATCTGTGTGGAGCCCAGAGGGTTTGGCACAGGAATGACTGCAATGAAGCACACCTAGGGATGCCCATCTGCCAAGGCTTGTGACACTCCTCTAGCTGAATTTTACCTTTGCTGACTATTGAACCTGGGTAAAGCAGGGCAATCTTTCTCATGGAGTGGGGCAATTTTAATCTGAGTGCCCCACTGCCTGCCATCCTCTCCTGGGGTCTATGCCTGGCCACGTCCACTTGCATAGCAGCCTCAGATGCTCAGTTGGGATGCTTCCTGGTGGCTGCCACCACAGCTCCTTCACCAGTGAACCACACCTGACCATTTGTATTAGTCTGTTTTCATACTACTATAAAGAACTGTCCGAAACTGGGTAATTTATAAAGGAAAGAGGTTTAATTGACACACAGTGCAGCATGGCTAGGGAGGCCTCAGAAACATAAAATCATGGTGGAAGGGGAAGCAAATACTTCTGTCTTCACAAGGTGGCAGCAAGGAGAAGTGCCAAGCAAAAGGGGAAAAGCCCCACTTGAAACCATCAGATCTCATGAGAACTCACTATCACGAGAACAGCATGGGGGAAACTGCCCCTATAAATTCATTTACCTCCACCTGGTCTCCCCCTTGACATGTGGGGATTGTGGGGATTTGGGAGATTACAATTCAAGAAGAGATTTGTATGGGAATTCAAAGCCTAACCATATTATTCCTCCCCTGTCCCCTCCCAAATCCCATGTCCCTTTCACATTTCAAAACCAACCATGCTTTCCCAACAGTTCCCCAAAGTCTTAATTCATTCCAGCAGTAACCCAAAAGTCCAAGTCCAAAGTCTTATCTGAAACAAGGCAAGTCTCTTCTGCCTATGAGCCTATAAAAACAAAAGCAAGTTAGTCGCTTCCAAGACACAATGCATCAGATAAATGCTCACATATCAAATGGGAAAAACTGAGCCTATAAAAACAAAAGCAACTTAGTCCCTTCCAAGATACAATGCATCAGATAAATGCTCCGATACCAAATGGGAAACAGGCATCAGATAAATGCTCCCACACCAAATGGGAAACAGGCATCAGACAAATGCTCCCACACCAAATGGGAAAAATTGGGCAAAACAAAGCGACTATAGACCCCATGCAAGTCCAAAATCCAATAGGTCAGTCATTGACTCTTAAAGCTTCTACTAAATAATATCCTTTTGTTTGTTTGCTTGTTTTGTTTTGTTTGAGACACAGTCTCACTCTGTCACCCAGGCTGGAGTGCAGTGGCACAATATCAGCTCACTACAATCTCCACCTCCCAGATTGCAGTGATTCTCATGCTTTAGCCTCCCAAGTAGCTGTGATTTAAGGTGTGTACCACCACAGCTGACTAATTTTGTATTTTTAGTAGAGACAGGATTTCATCATGTTGGGCAGGCTGGTCTTGAACTCCTGGCCTCAAATGATTCATCTGCCTCAGCTTCCCAAAGTGCTGGGTTCACAGACATGAGCCAGCACCTGTAATCTGGCCCTAAATAATATCTTTTGACTACATGTCTCATATTTAGATCATATTGATGCAAGAGGTGAGCTCCCAGGGTCTTGGGCAGCTCCCTCCTGTGGCTTTGCTGGGTACAGTACCCTGCTTCCATCTGCTTTCACAGGCTGGTGTTGAGTATCTGCAGCTTTCCTAGGAATGCAGTGCAAGCTGTAGGTGGATCTACCATTCTGGGGTCTGGAGGATAATGGCCCTCTTCTCACATCCCCACTAGGAAGTGCCTCACTGGGTACTCTGTAAGGGCTGCATTACCCCACATTTCTCTTCCACACTGCCTTAGCAGAGATTCTCCATGAGTGTTCTATCCCTGCAGCAGACTTCTGTCTGAACATCCAGGCATTCCTATACATTCTCTGAAATCTAGGCAGAAGTTCTCAAACCTCAATTCTTGATTTCTGTGCACCTGCAGGCACAGTACTGCATGGAAGCTGCCAAGTCTTGGGGCTTGCAGAATCTGAAACAACAGCATGAGCTGTATGTTGGCCCATTTTAGCCACAGCTGGGACACAGGGCACCAGTCCCAAGGCTGTATAGAGCAGCAGTGGGGCTCTGGGCCCAGCCCAGGAAAACATTTTACCATCATAGGCTTCTGGGCCTAAAATGGGAAGGTCTACGATGAAGACCTCTGACAAGCCCAGGAGATATTTTGTCTTAGAGACTGACATTCAGCTTCTCATTACTTATGAAAATTCTGTAGGAGGCTTAAATTTCTCCCCAGAAAATGGGTTTTTCTTTATTGCATCATCAAGCTGCAAATTTTCCAAACTTTTATGCTGTTTCCATTATAAACATAAATTCCAATTTCAGATAATGTCTCTCACATTTACAATTCAACAAATCTCTAGGGCAGGGCAAAATGCTGCTTGTCTCCTTGCTACAGCACAGCAGGTTTGACCTTTGCTCTAGTTTCTAATAAGTTCCTCATTTCCATCTGAGACCACCTCAGCCTTCATTGTCCAGATTATTATCAGCATTTTGGTCAAAACAATTCATCAAGTCTCTAGGAAGTTCAAATCTTTCTCACATCTTCCTGTCTTCTTCTGAGCCCTCCAAACTGTTCCAACTTCTGCCCATTACCCAGTTCCAAAGTCAATTGCACATTTTCAAGTATCTTTATAGCAGTACCCCACTCTGTGGTACCAATTTACTGTATTAGTCTGTTTTCACACCACTATAAAGATATTGCCAAAGACTAGGTAATTTATAAAGGAAACAAGTTTGACTCACAGTTCAGCATGACTGGGGAGGCCTTAGAAAACTTATAATCATGGTAGAAGACAAAGAGAAAGAAAGGCACCTTCTTCACAAGGCAGCAGGAAGGAAAATTGCATTCAGAGAAAATGCTGGACACTTATGAAACCATGAGATCTCATGATAACTCAATCACTGTCATGAGAACAGCATGGGGGAAACTGCCCACATGATTCAATTACTCCACCTTGTCTCTCCTTTGACATGTAGGGGTTATGAAGATTATGGAGATTACAATTCAAGATGATATTTGGGTGGGGACATAAAGCCCAAGCATATCACCATTGGAGGGCTCCAACAGACAGACTTTGGCCAATGTGCACCAAATCACCCACAGCCTACCCTCACTGCAGCCCATCACCACTGCTTTGCTGGCATGCACTTGCCCACAGCCCCCGACCAATTGCTTTAAGAGTGCATGCACAGGTGAGCCTCTGTTGGTTCTTTAAAATAATAAATTTAGAACACTAAATTTATTAATGGAACACTAATTAGACTGATAAAGAAAAAGAGAAGATCCAAATAACTACAATCATAAATGACAAAGGGGACATTACCACTAACTCCAAAGAAATACAAAAGCCCTAAGAGACTATTACAAACATCTCTATGCACACAAACTAGAATACCTATAATAAATGGAAAAATTCCTGAAAATATACAACTTTCCAAGATTGAACATGGAAGAAACTGAAACCCTGAATAGTTCAATAATGTGTTCTGAAATTGAATCACTAATAAAATGCTTACTAACAAGAAAAAGCCCTGGCCCAGATGGATTCACAGCCAAATTCTACCAGACATATAAAGAAGAGTTGGCACTAATCGTAGTGAAACTATTTCAAAAAATTGAGAAGGAGGGATTCCTGCCTAACTCATTCTATGAGGCCACCAACATTCTTATAACAATACCTGGCAGAGACAAGTAAGAAAACTTCAGGCCAATATCCTTCATGAACACAGATACAAAAATCAGCAATAAAATACTAGCAAACTGAATCCAGCAGCACATGAAAAAGCTAATCCATTATGATCAAGGCGGCTTTATTCTTGGGGTACAAGATTGGTTTGACATGCACAAATCAATAAATGTGATTCATCACATGAACAGAACTAACAACAAAAGCCCCATGATTTTATCAATAGATGCAGAAAAGGTTCTGAAAAAATTTAGCATCTCTTCATAAGAACCCTCAACAAAATAGTTATTGAAAGAATACCTCAAAATAATGGGAGCCATCTATGACAAATCCACATACAATGTCATACCAAATTAGCAAAAGCTGGAGGCATTTCTGTTAATAACTGAAACAAGACAAGGATGACCACTGTTACCACTCCAACTTCCACATAGTACTGGGAGTCCTAGCTAGACAATCAGCCAAGAGAATGAAATAAAAGACATCCAAATAGAAAAAGTCAAACTCTCTCTCTTCACAGAAAATGTTTATTTATATCTTGAAAACTCCACAGTTTCTGCCCCAAAGCTCCTAAATCTGATATACAACTTTGATAATGTTTCTGGATACAAAAATCAATGGACAAAAATCAGTTGCATTTCTATACATGAATAATGTACTAGGTGAGAGAAAAATCGTAATGCAATTCCAATCACAACATTCACAGTAGGCACACACACATGAAATGAAACACCTAGGAATACAGCTAATGAGAGAGGTGAATGGTCTGTACAATGACAATTACAAAACACTGATGAAAGATATCAGAGATGATATAAATGGAAAAACATTTTATGCTCATGGATAGGAAGAATCAATATTGTTAAAATGGTCTTACTTCCTAAAGCAATTTATAAATTCAATGCTGTTTCTCTAAAACTACTCATGACGATTTTCACAAAATTAGAAAAAAAACTATGCCAAACACCTCATGTTCTCACTCATAAGTGGGAGTTAACAATGAGGACACATGGAGACAGGGAGGGAAACATCACACACTGGGACCTGTCAGGGTTGGGGGGAAGGGAGGGATAACATTAGGACAAACACCTAATGCATGTGGGTCTTAAAACCTAGATGATGGGTTGATGGGTGCAGCAAGCCACCATGGCACATATATACCTATGTAACAAATCTGCATGCTCTGCATACATACCCCAGAACTTAAAGTATAATAAAAAAATTTTTTTTAAACTATGCTAAAATTCACATGGAACCATAAAAGAGGCTTAATAGTCAAAGCAAACTTAAGTAAAAGAGCAAAGCCGAAGGTATCACATTACCTGATTTCAAACTATAGGACAAAAAGATAAAATAACCAAAACTGCATGGTACTGGCACAAAAGCAGACACATAGACCAAGGGAATAGATTGAAGAACCCAGAAATAAAGCCACACACCTACAAACTTTTGATATTCAAGACAGTTAACAAAAACAAGCGATTTAGAAAAGACTTCCTATTCAATAAATGGCACTAGAATAACTGGCTAGCCATGTGCAGAAGACTGAAACTGGATTACTTCCTTTCATCATATACAAAAATTAACTCAAGATGAATTAGAGACTTAAATGTAAAACTTAATATTATAAAAACCTTAGAAGAAAACCTAGGAAATGCTGTTCTGGACATAGGCCCTGGCAAATAATTCATTACAAAGACACCAAAAGCAATTACAACAAAAACAAAAATTGACAAGTGTTATTTAAACTTACGAGTGTCTCCACAGCCAAAAAAACAAAAACAAAAAAAAAGTCAACAGAGTAAACAGTGTACAAAATGGAAGAAAATATTTGCAAATTATGTATCTGACAAAGGTCTAATATCCAGAATCTACAAGAATATTAAACAAATTAATAAGCAAAAAACAACCCCATTAAAAAAATGGGCACAGGACATGAATAGACACTTTGCAAAAGGAGACATACACGCAGCCATCAAGCATGTGAAAAAAAAAAAACTCAGCATCACTAATTATTAGACTAATTCAAGTTAAAACCACAATGAGCTACCATCTAACATTATTCAGACAGGCTATTAATAAAAAGCCAAAGGTAACTGTTACGGGCAAGGTCGTGAAGTAAACTGGACACATACACTGATGGTGGGAATGTAAACTAACTCTGCCCCTGTGGAAATCAGTTTGAAATTTCTTACAGAATTTAAAACAGATCTACTGTCCAGCCAAACGATTTCATTACTGGGTACATACCCAAAGAAATATTGATTATTCTACAATAAAGACACATACACGTGTATGTTCATTGCAGCACTATTCACAAGAGCAAAGACATGGAATCCACATAAATGCCCGTCAATGGTAGACTGGATAATGAAACTTGATATGGATGCACCATGTAATACTACGCAGCCATACAAGAGAATGAGCTCATGTGTTTTGCAGCAACATGGATGAAGCTAGAGACCATTATTCGAAGTGAATTAATGCAGGAGCAGAAAACCAAATACTACATGTTCTCACTTTTAAATTGGAGTGAAACATTGAATATACATAGACACAAAGAAGGGTAATAGACACCAGGGCCTACTTCAGGGTGGAGGGTGGGAGAATGAGGTTTGAAAAACTACATATCAGGTACTATGCTTATCACCTGGGTGACAAAATAATCTGTACACCAAACATCCATGAAATGCAAGTTACTTAAGTCCAAACGTGAACCCCCGGAACCTAACAGATGGAAGAAAAATAAATGTTCTATATCTTGATGTGAGTGATTATTATTCAAATGCATGTGTTCCCCAAATTTATCTAACAATACACTTATGGTCTCTGAATTACACTGAATATATGTAAATACCTTGATTTTAAAAACTTGAAAAAAATTTATTTATTACGTAAACCATTTACATAATTCCAACTACAAATTTCTTGTTTTTATCTCAATGTCTTTCCATTTATTTGTTTGCTAAAGTTTTTCTCTAGTAGGTTCTTCAAGGGCTCATGAGAACTATATTCTATGATTTCTTCCATGGCCATTAAAGGTGTTCTTTGGGCTTTTTCATTGAAGATCAGTTTGGCTGGGTACAAAGTGCTCAGGTCATATTTTCTTTTCTCGAGTATATTAAAGATATTACTTTCTTATTGTCTGTTATAAACAATTACTGTTGAGAAGTTTGATGACAGTTTTTCTTGTTCTTACCAGAGATCTTGCTACCTAGATATGATTATTTTATTCCCTCTTAATGTATTCTCATTTTTACTAAAGTATATTTTGTTCTTGACCACTTTTAGTTGATTTTCTAATGCAAACTATGTGTCTTTTTAATATTAATTTCAAATCTTATTATATAAAATCTCTCTTGATTTAAATTTCTTGTTAGTTTATCTTGATTTATATTATTTTCTCCATTTGTTGTGGGGACGTAAAAGAATCTTATACATAAAATATCATTATTGTCTATATGTATCACTGTTTCTTGAAAATGTTTTTATCTTGCTTTCTTTTAAAATAAAAAAATCCTCAGTCCATATTTTCTTTTTCTAAAGGCATTTTTATGACCTCTTTTATATTATTTCCAGTTAATTCAATTCTAGCATATTTTTCTTTTTCCTTTTGAATTACTTTGAATTCTGATAGCTTTACTAATTTACATTTCTTAAATATGTTATATTTGCTTTTTAAAATTCTACCTTACGTTGTTTTAAAAATATTTTCTACAGATTTTTTTTTGGAAATTGCTTATACTTTAGCTGTTTCGTGAGGGTGCCTTCTCAGTGTGACTTCATCGTCTACAGAGACACTATTCTGCTCATTATTCTCTTTTTTTCTTATAAATAGCATTGTATGTGATTTCATGATACTTAATTTCTGTTGTTCAGGCTTAAGTGATTGTCTTTTTATTCTTAAAATAAAAAAAGAAAGATGAAGAAAAAGGTGGAGTAGGCAACTCCAAGGGGCCATCCCATTACAAAAGCTTTAAAAAATTAAATAAAAACCCTCAGAATCAACTTTGTCAAAACTGTGGAAAATAATCAATGATTTAGATCAATTAAACACGTGCTGATTCATTTTAAAAAGCCACTTTTAAAACAGTGGGAAATATTTTTAGTGCTTTAATTTTGTCTTGCCCTATCCTTCTGCTCAGCTACGTCATTATCTTGAAGCTTCCCATGATTATCTTTTTAAACACTCTTTCTTCTCTTTTTGCCTTTCCTCTCTTTCCAGACTAATTTGTTCCACCAAATTAAGACCTCCTTCAGGGCAGAAAATCAGTGGTCATTTCTCAAAAATACTGTAAGGGAAATGAACAACCTGCAGCTGCCTTGGTTAAAAACTATTCATGACCATCACAAGCCTGGGAGGAAAATTTGTGGAGATAATGTTATTGCAGATATTGGGGCGTTGAAAAACACCCATGTAAGCCAGCAAATTGAGAAAACCATGCCCATGTCCAGCACAAGAAGCACTGTCACAATAAACCTGAGAAGATTTTATGCTTTCACCTCTGGCTGATTTCTAGGCTGGATTCAAAGAAGTGAAGACTATACCAGTTGTGAATGTCCTGAGAGACTGCCCCTGCACAAAGTAAATCTGTACAGCCTTTCATCTGTTTTGGTGTGGGGATAGGGGTGGGGGTGGAGGTGAGGGTGAGGGTGGGGGCGGTGTGTCTTTCCTTTCTGGTGTTCAGTTAAATCTCTGTCAAAATACTAGTTGAATTTAAGACGAAGGAACAGAGACTTCGGAAATCATATATAATAAAAATGTAGACTTCACAAAGACATTTTTAGAATATTTCTAAACAGCTACAGTCCACAAAAAAACAATAAATAAAGGGAGGATCTGATTTACACACATAGAACATTATAATATTAAAAATGCTTGATTTTCAGCAAATCTTTATGAAGTCTGCTAATATACAAGAAAATGTGGCCCATTTGCAAAACAATTAACAGAAACTGTTCTTGCGGAAGCACACTCATTTTATTTATGTGGCAAATATTTAAGATCAGCTGTCTTAAATATGCTGAATTAGCTAAACTAAACTATGGACAAAGAGCTAAAGGAAACCACTATGCAAATGCTTTATGAACAAATAGAGAATATTAATAATTAGAAATTATGCAAATAAATCAAATATATAGTCTGGAGCTTAAAAAGTTCTGTAACTGAAGTGGAAAATCACTAGAGGGTTTCAACAACAGATTTGATTATGGAGAATAAAGAAACAGTGAAATATGTGATTAGACAGTAGGCTTTTTTCAGTCTGAGTCACAGAAAATAAAAAGAAATGAATAAAGAAAAATAAACAAAGGCTGAAAGACCTTTGCTACATCATCAAGCACATTGTCACAGCACAATAGAAATCCAAGTAGGAGAAGAGAGATAAAAAGAAGAAAGAATATTTTAAAATATTTTAGTGAGAAAACTGCAAAATTTGACAAAAGGCCACACACTCAAGAAACTTAATGAACTCCAAGAAGGATAAAGATTAAGAGATCTACAACAAGATGCATTATAATTAAAGGGGTTCAGTAGGTTGGGAATGTTTAATAGGTACAAAAAACAGAAGGAATGGACAGGGCCTAGTATTTGAGAGTACAACAGGGTGTCCATAGTCAATAATATTTTAATTGTACATTTAAAAATAACTAAAAGAGTATAATTGGATTATTTGTAACACAAATGATAAATGCTTGAGAAATGATTGAGGAGATGGATACACCATTTTCCATGATGTGATTATCATGCATCGCATGCCTATATCAAAACATCTCATGTACCCAATACATATATATACCTACTATGTACCTCCCAAAATTTTAAAAAATTTAAAAAATTGTCAAAGGCTATGGTCAAAAAAAACTTGACATCTGTAAGAAAGAAGCAACTTATGACTTACAAATCATCCTCAATAAGATTAACAGGAAATTTCTTATCAGAAACAATGGAGACCTGAAGGCAGTAAAAGGACATTTTTAAAGTGCTGAAAAAGGGGGAAAAAATGAACCTCTGAACCCAGAATTCTTTGTTCCACAAACTGTCCTTCAAAAGTGGAGAAACTCAGGCATTCCCAAATAAACAAAAGATGAAGGCAATAATTGCTAGTAGAGCTGCCCTATAAAAAATACTAAAAGGAGTGCTTTTTAGCCTACAATGAAAGGACACTAGATGGAAATTTGAAGATAAAGAAAAATAATTAAAACTGTGGCAAAAGGCAATTAATAGGTAAAATAAAAACTAATATTATTGTATTTTTGGTTCATAACTCTTTGTATTCCCCAAGGGATATAAAACACAATGCATAAAAAATAATTATAAATCCATGTTAGGGGGTATACAATATGTGACAATCACAATATGAAGGAAAAGGGCAGATTGAGCTGTATAAAATATATTTTGTAGCTATTGGAGCTGATGTCAAAGCAAGTTATGGCATTATCAACTTAGAATATTCATGTTAATCCCCAAGGTAACCACAAAGTATCTAAAATTATACACTAAAGAAATGAGAAGAGAATAAAAATGGCATACTACAAAAAATAAATATGAAATAAGGCAGTAATAGAATAAATGAGAATGAACAGATATAAGATACACACAAAACAAATAGAAAAACGTTATATGTAAAACCATCCTTTCTGATAACTGCTGATTCTGTTCTTTCTCTCTTTGATTGGATTTACCATTTTGTCACTGTAATTTCTGTCTTATTCAATTTGGATTCTACTTCCAGAAGTTCCTCCTCAGTGTCTACTTTTTTGTTATTGCTGCTAATGAATATATTGATTGCTTATTTTTGAGATTTCAAAGGGCTCATATCACTCTAGCACAATAAGATCTTTCTGTGGTCCCTTTGCACTCTCACCTATTAATTGGAGCCTACATAGCTCCTGGTCAGTGTTAATTAAGTTAGTCAGTTCAGCATTGTAATTACTACTTTTTGATGATCAGGGACATTTTTCTGGTTACCCCTGCACAGATAGTCTTATCAAATGGTTCTTCATAAGATGGCTCTTCCCACCCACTCTTATTTTGGGTTTCATGGTAAGTCCTATCACCTGATTTTATGATAGATTTTGTTTGTGAGTTTCAAATATTTGTGTCCAAGTTACTCTGCCTTGTGAAATGATTTCTTGTTCACAGACCCACAAACACACACACACACACACACACACACACTCTCTCTCTCTCTCTCTATTATGGCTGTCATCTTCTTAGAATGTTCTCTTTCAGATTTCCTGTGACCTGGTCTATTTAGGTTGTGGAGCTAAAGAAGGAGCTAGATTAAGCACCTAATCAAAGCATAGTTTCCATGGCTAGGGTGATAGATTTCAAGGAAAAAACCATTACTACCACATGAATCTTTTGGATACTAAGAGGTTTTGAAATTGTGAACTATTGTTTTTCAAACTGAATATGCAATATTCTCTCAAATAGTCACCTCTACTTTCCTTTAGTTGGGCATAGATTTGCATAAAGGGCTTTTCAACTGATGACTGAACTTGGGAATAATGTTGAAATCTCAGTTAGGCATACATTTGCAGCTCACTGAGATTTCCCATTGGTAGCTTATTTCATGCCCCAATAGTTTAACATTTTTTTTTGTTCTTGAAACACAATGTCATCTGTTAGAAACTATTGTTTTGGTTGTTCAGTGAGTTCTTGCCTGAATAATTTGATGAACTCAGCAGCCCTGTTTAAAAAAAGGACTCTGTTTAAGGTCTTTTCTTCTTTAGAGGCATAATGTGTGTCAGAGGGGAATTAGGAAGGAATTACCATTGTTTAATGAATACTAAAGTAAAATCGGATTAAACATCTCTACAAATAGCCAGATCCCATGGGCCTCTTGACTGTAAAGATTGTGGAAGGTAATTATATAGTGTAATTAAATTATTTTAATTCAATTTCAAACGTTGTTTCATGAATAGAACATATTCCCTGTTATGAATAGGGAATACTTTTCTTTCAGCTAAATCCTCCTTTAGGATACAAGGAAATTTCTCATTTAAATATGAGAAACAGGGGACAAAGAAATTTTTTTAAAAAAGACATTCCTTGTTTTGATCTATCCAATCCATAAATTTGGGGATTAATTTTATTATTTGTAAGTCATGTTATTGCCATGAAACCAAATTAAACCTTTTAAAACTTGGTTCACTATAAACATTCAATCATTGTAGACTAAAAAAGGCAGATTTACTGTTTTGTGGTTTTCTTACCAGTTACCAAGAGGGACTTTCAACTCAGTCTTAGATACGATTTTTTAAAATATCTAAGCCTGTTTCTTACTACCATTTGTATTGTTAGTAAAGCATGGAAAGTCATTGGAATGTAATAGAGTGTTTGAGGAAATGTGTGACTACATTTCAAACTCATTAGCTGTACCTCCAGTGTAAACATGTTCCGTCACTGTGAATCTCAGTTTCTTCATTTGCAGGAGTATGGCTAGATGACTTCTTTTCAGCTCTAACATTCTGTAGACCCCCCAATAACAACAAGTACCGTGAAAATAACTGGACAGATATTATAACTGTATTTTACAGATTTGGAAATTGGGACTTAGTGACACAGCTAGGAAGTAGAGAAGCTAAGATTCTGACCCAGAACCCTCCGAAGCTCAATCCATTATTGTTTGGGCTGTATAACAGTACCCACTTATGTGATTAAGGTCTATATTCATGTATGTAAAAATATAATTATTGCTCTTTTCTGTGACTGACTTTTCACCATAGCTTTCTGTGTGCAAATCAAAAGCCACTGGTAGAGAAGAAAATACTATGAACACTTGTGAGACTAGAAACATAACACTGAAAGCAGTGTAGAGGCAACAGGATCTATTCAATGTGCAAACTCAAAATCTATTAATCTAGTTTGTGGACAGTTTAAAATAAAATAAATAGAGGATGAAGTCGTAAGTATCAGAAGACAACAACTCCCTTATTGAAGGATCATCAAGGGTTAATATGCCACCATTCTACATTGGATAGACTCTTTTAAAGGCACAGAAACATCTTTGGAACATTGATTTTTTTTTTTTTATGTATCTTTCTCCATTTATTGAAAATAATCCCCTTGTAAAGAGATACTATATGTATTATCTACTTATCTCTGTGTGCCTAGCACCTGGCCCAGTGACTTGTACTTAGAAGGCTGAATGAATAAATGTATGTATTTAGGGATGGGGTAGTGGAAGACAATTTATTTGTTAACAGCAACAACAGCAGTGGTAGCTATCAATTAGTGTATGTTTATCAAACGCCTACTATGTGCCAAGGCATGCTTGCAGATGATGCAATGAACGAAACACACACAAATATCTGCCTCATGGAGATTACACTGAGGGAGTTAAGAAAATAAACAAAAAAGAAGTAAAAGAGGTTGTACTTAGATGTTGATAAATGCAATGAAGAAAAATAAAGCAGGGAAGGAGTTCAAGGACTGACAAAAGATGAAAGTGCATCTCTAAGAAGGAAGATCAGGAAAGGCTTCACTGTAAAGATCACTTTGAAACCAACTGGACCCATTTGTCAACACCGTACCATAAGCTTAACATTCATGTATTAGTTTACTAGGACTTCTGTAACAAACTTCCACAAATTGGGTGGCTCAAACAACAAAAATTTAACTGTCTCCTTAACTAGTGGCTGGATTTTCAAGATCAAGGTATCAGCAGGGTAGGTTTCTTCTGAGGGCTGAGAGAAAAGGATCTGTTCTAGGTCTCTTTGTTTGGCTTGTAGATGGTCCTTTTCAACCTGTTTCTCCTTATATCATCTTTTCTCTATGCATATTTTCTATGGGTCCAAATTTACCCTTCTTATAAGGGCACCAGTCGTATTGGGTTAGGGCCCACTGTAATTACCTCATTTTAATGTGATTATCTTTATAAAGACAATATCTCCAAATACAGTCATGTTCTGAGGTTCTAGGGGTTAAGACATCAACATAAAAAATTTTAGGAGGACAGAATTCAACCTAAAATGGTGCATTATGCCATTTAAACCTCACAATAACTCTGTGAGGTTAGTATTGCTATTCTTATTTTATATGTGAGAATACTGAGACTCAAAATACTTAAGATCACAGGGTTAGTAAACTAGTAGAGCTTGGACTAGAATTCAGCTATGTTTGACACTAGAAGCCTTACTGTTAACCAATATACTATACTTTTCCCACTCATACCTAGTCCTGAATTATCTTCCTAAAGCAAGAGCAGGAGGCTGGCAATACAACTCTCTTTGAAACATTCATTTACTCAAAATATATTTATAGAACACAGGCTAAGTACCATGCACTGGGTTAAGGACTAGTGATTAAAATAGTGGTAAAATAAAATAAATAGTACTACACTTTTCATAGAGCTTGTATTTCAAATGAAACAAAAAGTTAAATTTGTAAATGGATAATTTTAAAGTAAGGTAAATTATCTGCAAGAAAAAAAGAAAGATAATTAGATAAGTGTTCATAACTTGAGAACTTGACCTAGATTGGGATGAGAGAAGCCTTCCCTAGAAAAGAATACTTGAATTATATCTAAAGAGTAAGTAGATATTAATTACGGAAAGACTGAAATGGGAAATGGGAGCTAGGTGAAAGGAAGAAAATTCTAGACAGATGGAACCACATGTGCCAAGGTACAGTCAAGAACCTGAGTTTTTAGTATGACTGAAGCTTATGGAAACAGAAGGAGCATGTTGCAGGGTTGGAAGAAGGAAAGTAATAAATAGCCTCCAGGCTATATGAAGGCTTTCAATCTTTATGTTAAGAGAATGAGATTCTACTGAAGCGGTTTGGGGAGGATGTGTAGTGTGATATTTTTATTTTGGAAGATCACTCTGGCTGTAGTGAAGAAAACTGATCACTGAAGAAGCAAATTAGAAGCATGACAATGGATTAAAAAACTGTTGTAATAGACAGTAAGAGTAGCTTGTAATAGTGCAGAAATAATAGGAGACAGAGAACAGTAGATAGATTTAAGAAACATTTAGAAAGTAAAATTGAGATAATATGATAACAGATTTAATGTTGAGATTGAATGGTAAGAATGGCAAAAGATGACTCACAGTTTTCTGGATTGAGTCAATGGATAGATATAGATACGATTCACAAAGATGAGAAATTGTGGAAGAGGATCAGGGTTGAAGGTGGGGGAAATCTTAGATTTAAGCAAGGATATGTTAAATTTGAGGTGAAGAAAAGATATTGAGAAAGTACTACGTATATAGGTCCACAGCTATGAGGAAAAATTAGTCCTGGAAGTGTAAAGTTGGGAATCATCAGCATAGAGGTGGTAATCAAAACAGAAGAAAATCCAGATTAGCATTGCATTCTCTACTTTATTTTCTGAAAATATTCTGGGAAATCTATAGCAAAATGGAAAGCTCACTGGACTCAACTAAAATTTTCTGTGCTTCTGGGAAAGTTACAAACGTATGTATCATCCACCAACCTATAAAGCTTACAGAGAAAACCAGTAGTTTCTGGACTACGTTCCAGACATGAAGCTACTTACCAGAGGCTAAATTATGATTGCACTTGTCATATTTTTTCTCACGTGTTTGGAAAGTTTATAGTCTTGCTCTCAATTAAGATAAACCAAGGTAGACAGTGATCTCGGTTGGAATGGGTCTTTGTAAACAATGCAAGAATACATGTTTTATAGTGATAGTAAAGGCCAGGGGAGATTAAGATTTTGGGTCTTTCTTATTTACTTCTTGCTTTTCAGGGGATACATAATTATTTTCCAAGCCATATTTTAAGATAATCGCTAGACCTTATGATACATTTATTTTAATTACTTATATATCACATATTTTCTAAACACCAGAATGCAGTGCTAGACATGCCAGATACAAGGATGAATGATACTTTTACATTCACCCATGGATGAAGAAAAATAAATATATGAATAGAAAGAAACACATGAAGAAATACCTAACTACTACTTGGGTAAAATCAGAAGCGCTGTTGAAAGCTAACTGAAAGAGTGTATACCTACCTTAGCATAGAGAATAAGGATAATTCAGCGATATAAAGATTGGAAGAGTGGTAATGGGAAGGAAGGGAACTATTCAAGTCAATGTATCAATTTGTGGAAATTCTAAGAAGAGACAGAGAGAGTATGGAGTATTTTAGGAAACAAGAGTAGGAGTATGACCATTTTTATTAGGTATGTTAAAAACTACCATTTAGACAAAAATATTTTGATTCATTGTATTGTGCTAAGATAATTTCCAACTTGCCTTTAACTTTTGCAAATGGGACTATTTTCAAGAAAGATCATGAAAGGGACACAACCTGTCAGCTTAATTAAGTTTCTGAAATGCTTCTGGTAAAAATTAATATATGTGGATACTGGCCCAAATCATTTGGACTAAGCAGACTTCACTAACACACAAAACCTCTCAAATATAGGGATATTAAAAGTTTTTAATATAGCAATATTGATAATGGTGGTTAGAGAATTGTTTATCTTTTTCCTTGTTACATTCTCTCATTTGTTATTTCAAAGTCAACATGGTTATAAGAGCCTTTCAGAGCAAAACTTAAAACCTCAGGGCCAGGTGGCCATTTGGCAAATTCTCCTATGTATATTCTAGTAAACTCAAGTGGATAGAAACAAAATAAACTTCATTCCAGTGTAAAGTTTACTTACCCTTTGAAGAACGTGATGCTAAATATTAGTACTGAGTAAATTTGAATCCTCTTGCTGATCATCTCAGATGTTGGATAACTGGCAAAACCAAGATTGAAACCTTTTTTTTGTTTGTTTCTGTTGCCAAGAAAAATTTTATCAGTAAGGTAAAGAAATAATGAGGTCTCACATGTACACAGTTCTTTATGACTTGCAAAGCCGTTTCACATCTACTGTTTCAATTGGCCTCTATATTCTCTCTGTGTGGATGGCAGAAAAGAGTGTATGGTCCTTATTTCACAGAAAATAAACACTGAAACTCCAGAAGTTGATTTGTTTAATGCGACAATCAGGACTGAGGCCAAGACTAGCACTCCAAAATATGGACCATTATCACAGTGCTTGAACATGCAAAATAATGTATAGTGCTTGCAATGTTATTTTGTTAAGCAATTCTACCCTAACACTGATTTCCTAAAGAGTCACGCACCTGAAATTCTATAAAATTGTCCAAGGATAAAACTTAATAAGACTATGTCTTACAGGCATAATTGTCAACTGCAAATTATCAGATATAAAAAATTACACTCTCACATTTTATTCTCATGGGCCTCAAAATGTGCTATAAGATTGTGCGTGTTTGTGTTTATTCCTATGGTTATATATGAATAAACAAATTAAGCATGACATGTAATTATACTCCACTTCTTATTATTTATATAATTGCAAACCTAGGTGTTGGCATATTATGTCAGGGCTCCTGTATGGGTTTGTGGTCATTATGTCATTGGCACCAACTTTATCTGTAATGGCCCAAATAGAAGAGCAGAAGAATAAGGCACAATTGATGCTTTGTTGATGCCTTCTTTCCAAATGAAGGCAAAAATGATGTCATTGCACGTCATCTAAATAAAGATTTCATGGGATTCCCCGGCAAGATGGCAGGACAGGAACAGCTCCAGTCTGTAGCTCCCAGCAAGATCAATGCAGAAGGCAGGTGATTTCTGCATTTCCAACTGAGGTATGTGGTTCATCTCATTGGGACTGGTTAGACAGTGGGTGCAGCCCACAGAGGATGAGCAGAAGCCTGGTGGGGCATCACCTTACCCAGGAAGTGCAAGGGGTCAGGAAACTCCCTCCTCTAGCCAAGGGAAGCCATGAGGGACTGTGCCGTGAGGGATGGTGCATTCCAGCCCAGATACTACACTTTTCCCAGTCTTCACAATCCATAGACCAGGAGATTTCCTCAGGTGCCCACACCACAGGGGCCCTGGGTTTCAAGCTCAAAACTGGACGGCCATTTGGGCAGACACTGAGCTAGCTGGAGGAGTTTTTATTTTTTTCATACTCCCGTGGCACCTGGAATGCCAGCGAGACAGAACCATTTACTCCCCTGGAAAGGGAGCTGAAGCCATGGAACTGAGTGGTCTTGCTCAGTGGATCCCACCTCCAAAGTGCACAGCAAGCTAAGATTCACTAGCCTGAAATTCTTGCTGCAAGCAAAAAAGATATCAGAGATTGAAGATCAACTTAATGAAATAAAGTGTGAAGACAAGATTAAAGAATGAAAAGGAATGAACAAAGCCTCTAAGAAATATGGGACTATGTGAAAAAACCAAACCTATATTTGATTGGTGTACCTGAAAGTGATGGGGAGAATGAAACCAAATTGGAAAACACTCTTCAGGATATTATCCAAGAGGACTTCCCCAACCTAGCAACATTCAAATTCAAGAAATAAAGAGAACCCCACAAAGATACTCCTCAAGAACAATCCCAAAATACATAATTGTCAGATTCACCAAGGTTAAAATGAAGGAAAAAATGTTAAGGGCAGCCAGAGAGAAAAGTCAGGTTACCCACAAAGGAGAGGTCATCAGACTAACAGCAGATCTCTCTGCAGAAACCCTACAAGCCAGAGGAAAGTGGGGGGCAATATTCAACATTCTTAAAGAAAAGGATTTTCAACTCAGAATTTCATAACCAGCCAAACTAAGCTTCTTAAGTGAAGAAGAAATAAAATCCTTTCCAGATAAGCAAATGCTGAGGGATTTTGTCACCACCAGGCTGGCCTTACAAGAGCTCCTGAAGGAAGCACTAAACATGGAAAGGAAAAACCGGCACGAGCCACTGCAAAAGAAAGCAAAATGTAAAGACCATCAACACTATGAAGAAACTGCATCAACTAATGGACAAAATAACTAATTAGCATCATAATGACAGGATCAAATTCATACATAACAATATTAACCTTGGGCCAGGCACAGTGGCTCATGCCTGTAATCCCAGCACTTTAGGAGGCGGAGGTGGGCGATCACCTGAGGTCGGGAGTTCAAGACCAGCCTGACCAACATGGAGAAACCCTGTCTCTACTAAAACTACAAAATTAGCAGGGCGTGGTGGCGCATGCCTGTAATCCCAGCTACTCGAGAGGCTGAGGCAGGAGAATCGTTTGAACTTGGGAGGCAGAGCTTATGATGAGCTGAAATTGTGCCATTCCACTCCAGCCTGAGCAACAAAAGCAAAACTCTGTCTCAAAAAAAAAAAAAAATGGATGAAGAATTAAGACTGTATCCAGGAGACCCATCTCATGTGAAATGGCACACATAAGCTCAAAGCTCAAAATTATGGGATGGAGGAAGACGTACAAAGCAAATGGAAAGCCAAAAAAAAAGCAGGGGTTGCAATCCTACTTTCTGGTAAAACAGACTCTAAACCAACAAAGATCAAAAAATACAAAGAAGGGCAATATATAATGGTAAAGAAATCAATGCAACAAGAACTAATAATCCTAAATATCTATGCACCCAATACAGGAGAACCCAGATTCATAGAGCAAGTTCTTAGAGGCCTACAAAGAGACTTGGACTCCCACACAATAATAGTGGGAGACTTTAACAATCCACTGTCAATATTAGGCAGATCAAGAGACAGAAAATTAACAAGTATATAAAGGACTTGATCTCAGCTCCGGACCAAGCAGACCTAATAGAAATCTACAGAACTCTCTACCCCAAATCAATAGAATATACATTCTTCTCAGCACCACATAGCACTTATTCTAAAATTGACGACATAATTGGAAGTAAAACACTCCTCAGCAAATGCAAAAGAATGGAAATCATAACAAATAGTCTCTCAGACCACAGTGCAATCAAATTAGAACTCAGGATTAAGAAACTCTCTCTAAACCACATAGCTACATAGAAACTGAACGAGCTGCTCCTGAATGATGATGGGTAAGTAAGAAAATTAAGGCAGAAATAAATAAGTTCTTTGAACCCAATGAGAAGAAAGAAACAATAAATCAGAATCTCTGGGATACAGCTAAAGCAGTGTTTAGAGGGAAATTATAGCACTAAACATCCATAGGAGAAAGTGGGAAAGATCTGAAATTGACACCCTAACATCACAATTAAAAGAACTAGAGAAGCAAGAGTAAATGAATTCAAAAGCTAGCAGAAGACAAGAAATAACTAAGATCAGAGCAGAATTGAAGGAGATAGAGACATGAAAAGCCCTTCAAATAATCAATGTATCCATGAGATAGTTTTTTGAAAAGATTAACAAAGTAGACCACTAGCCAGAATAACAAAGAAGAAAAGAAAGAAGAATCAAATAGACACAATGAAAAATGATAAAGGGGAGATCACCACTGATCTCACGGAAATACAAACTACCATCAGAGAACACTATAAACATCTCTATGCCAATAAACTAGAAAATCTAGAAGAAATGAATAAATTCCTGGACACAGGAATATAATACCTAGGACTACAACTTATAAGGAATATGAAGGTCCTCTTCAAATAGAACTACAAATCAGTGCTCAAGGAAATAAGAGAGGACACAACCAAATGTAAAAACCTTCCAGCTTATGGATAGGAAGAATCAGTATCATGAAAATGGCCAAAGTAATTTATAGATTCAATGTTATCCCCATCAAGCTACCATTGACTTTCTTCACAGCATTAGAAAAAACAACTTTAAATTTCAGATGGAACCAAAAAAAAGCCCATACAGCCAAGACAATATTAAGCAAAAAGAACAAAGTTGGAGGCATCACACTACCTGACTTCAAACTATACTACAAGGCTACAGTAATCAAAACAACATAGTACTGGTACCAAAGCAGAGATATAGACCAATGTAACAGAACAGAGGCCTCAGAAATAATGCCATTCATCTACAACCATCTGATCTTTGACAAACCTGATAAAAAGAAGCAATGGGGAAAGGATTCCCTATTTAATAAACAGTGTTCAGAAAACTGGCTAGCTATATGCAGAAAACTGAAACTGGACCCCTCCTTTACACCTTACATAAAAATTAACTCAAGATGTATTAAAGATTTAAATGTAAGACCGAAAACCATAAAAACCCTAGAAGAAAACCTAGACAACACCATTCAGGACATAGGCATGGGCAAAGACTTCATGACTAAAAAACCAAAAGCAATTGCAACTAAAGCCAAAACTGGCAAATGAGACCTAATTAAACTACAGAGCTTCTGCACAGCAAAATATGCTATCATCAGAGTGATTAAGCAACCTACAGAATGTGAGAAAATTTTTGCAATCTATCCGTCTGACAAAGGGCTAATATCCAGTATCTACCAGTAACTTAAACAAATTTACAAAAAAAAAAAAAAAAGCAACCCCATGGAAAAGTAGGTGAAGGATATGAACAGACAATTTTCAAAAGAAGACATCTATGTGGCCAACAAACATATGAATAAAAAGCTCATCATCAATGGTCTTTAGAGAAATGCAAATCAAAACCACAATGAGATATCTCTTTCCAGTTAGAACGGTGATCATTAAAAAGTCAGAAAACAACAGATGCTGGAGAGGATGTGGAGAAATAGGAACACTTTTACACTGTTTGTGTGAGAGCAAATTAGTTCAACCATTGTGGAAGACAGTGTGGCAATTCCTCAAGGATCTAGAACTAGAAATACCATTTGACCCAGCAATCCCATTACTGGGTATATACACAGAGGATTATAAATTATTCTACTATAAAGACACATGCACACATATGTTTCTTGCAGCACTATTCACAATAGCAAAGACCTGGAACCAACCCAGATGCCCACCGATGTTAGACTGAATAAAGAAAATGTGCCACATATACACCATGGAATAGTATGCAGCCATAAAAAAGAATGAGTTCATGCCCTTTGCAGGAACATGGGTGAAGCTTGAAACCATCATTCTCAGCAAACTAACACAGAAATAGAAAACCAAACACCACATGTCCTCACTCGTAAGTGGGTATCGAACAATGAGAAGATATGGGCAGAGGGAGGGGAACATGACACACCAGGGCCTGTCGGCGGTGGGTAACAAGGGAAGGGATAACATTAGGAGAAATACCTACAGTAGATGACAGGTTGATGGGTGCAGTAAATCACCATGGCACATGTATACCTATGTAACCAGCCTCCACGTTCTGCACACGTATCCCAAAATTTAATGCATAATAAAACATTTTTCCAAAATAGGAAAAAAATTCATAATAGTTTGAATGCAGAAATTGATGACAGAATGGAGCTGTCATCTGACTTACCTTAACTTAGACATGCAGAACTCCTGTACCATAGCAATTAACACCATATTTGCATGTCAAGCTTCAATTTAATTTCAGTAAGGTGTCAATTTCAGTAAGGTGTCATCTATTGCATTCAATTAATGTTGTTACCCTAAATATAACTGATTTTGTAGTTTTGCTTTGTGCCTAATTTTCCAATCTTTTTATGTGATAGCCACATAAAAACTGTAAAGAAAAGAAGCTTATACCTTTTATTATGTTGACACATAAAACATACATGAAAATAAACATGATTTTGATTGTCACTAGAGATAGGGGATTATGTTAGTTCACTCCTGCTGCTACAACAGAATATCATAGACTTGTTAATTTAAAAGTAACATACATTTATTTCTCACAGTTATGGAGTCTGGGAAGATCAAGGTACCAGCAAATCCAGTGTCTAGTGAAAGCTACTCTCTGCTTCCAAGATGATGTCCCATGCTGCATCCTCACAAGGAAAAAAAAGGAAGGGCAACAAAGACTAGGGTATTCTCTCCAACCTCTTTTATAGGAGTACGAATCCACTCATGAGGACAGAGCAGTCATGACTTAATCTCTTCCAAAAGGGTTCTACCTGTTTATACCATCGCCTTGGGGTTTAATTTCCAGCATATGAATTTTGGAAAGACACATACATTCTAACCAAAGAAGGAATGATTGTTTTTCTCTTCATAAGGGCTTCATACATTACTCAGTTTGGAGAAATGTTATTCAGTTTCTCACAGTCTGGCTTTTCTAAATGTTGATTAAAAAAAAAAAAAAAGAGTCTGTTCTGCTCATTCCTCTCTTATGATGATGAGTGTTCATAGAGTAGCCAATGACTCAATCCATCACATATCTCTGAGTGGCTACATATGCTTCACCATGGTTATATGCTAAGAAGAGTACATAGAGAGAAATCAAACAGCCTTGGTGCTCAAGAAGTTAACTGTCTAGAGAACAGTTAGCTTGAGTCCATCACTGCCTAACTCTGCTTAAGCTGACTCTGCTTTCCAGCTATAGACCCTACAAGGACTTTAGGCCTATGGCTGTGAAGCAATTGTTTGAGGCTCTACTCCTCGAGAAGTACTGTGTAGCATTCACTGAGACCTGCCTCTCCGTTGTGCTCTAAAAGCACTAAGGCTTGAGCATGGTCTGGTTGGGATCTTTTTCTAGGAGGAGCACACATTTAGGAATGAGTAACATTTAGAGAGAGTTCAGGGATACTCACAGAAAGATCAAGCCAAGTTAACAAGAGAAAATCAACAGCGATGTTTCTGAGCTACCTACCTTTGAATTTATATAACAAATATGAATAAATATGACACAAGATAGGGTAGTCAGAGAGTGATTCAGGATGGTTAGATGGTTTGAGTTGGGTTTACATGGTGACAGATTTCTTTTTGGCTTATTTTTTCATTTTTGCTTTCAATTACCTGAGTTAGGTGTTGATATGATAATGCAAACTAGGACACAGGTGTTACTGGACTAAGAAACAGCTCCCTGGAGGCCCTCAGTCATCAAAGGAGTAGCTTATCAGTAATGGTAGTCACTTTTCTTCTAGAAATGTAGAGAGGGCAACTCTCTACTTACTCCACATGTGTTCACTGCCTCTCCCAGCCCATAATAAATACAGTATGCAGGAATTGCAGAAGGATAAATTACCTCCTGACTACCAGCACCATGGCAGTAGCTTCTTTAACTGGTCTCCTTGCATCTATTGTCACCTACCCCCACCCTGAAGCACTCTATTCTTCATATAGCAGGAAGAGGGATTTTTATTTCTTTTTAAGAGAAAACATCTCTTTATGTTGCCCAGGCTGGCTTTTGAACTCCTGGGCTCAAGTGATCCTTCCACATCAGCCTACTGAGTAGCTGGAACTACAGGCATACAGTCATGCTCAGTTCAAAGTGACCTTTTAAAAAGGGCAATACACTCACAGTAGTTCTGTCTAAAACCTTCCAGTAACTTATAGGTAAACTTAGAATAAATCACAAAAGCCTAAAAATAGACTATGAGATGCTATGAGATCCAGTATGTTGTTACCTATCCCATCTCATCCCCCATCCTTATCTAACTTGCTTACTCTCTTCCAGCTACACAGACTTTCTTAATCTTCCTGAAACATACCACACTTATGCACATCCTTGGATCTGGGTATAAGTGCTGGTATCTCTGCCTGGAAGGTTCTCCCATCAGAAATCCACTGAGTGATTCCTAGTCATTTCAGTCTTAGCTTAAATGTCACCTCTTTTCCTTATGATATAATCTCAAGTGGATCAGTCAACCTAGCCCCACTCCAGAATCTTTGTTGGGACAAAATGGCACTGGTACAGAGAATATTCCAAACCAAAGAGAATTAGTAAAATCCAGAACCTTTGCACTATACTTTTTTTTATAGTTTCATCTACCTCAAATAAAAAGTAGTATTTGATTTCTACTCCTAAAATGGATTCCTGTACTTCTCAAGATTCTTACATCATTCATTACCTTAGGGACTCCAATTTTAGTTATTTATAATGTAAGTACCTACTGTTTAAAAGAGGCCCTGCTACCAAATAACAATTTAAAAACCACTAATCTAGTTTAATTATTGTTTCCTTTCCCGTATAAGAAGGCTATGGGAAGCAAAGGCAGTTGCCTCAAGTACCTATTCAATTAGAGGAAAAGTCAGGATCAAAACCCAATTGTCTCTCCTCCTACTCTTGAATTCTTTCCACAACCACAGACTGCGGTATGTATCAAAGAATATTTTGTATAAAACTCTCAGTAGCTATAAATATAAAGTCATTGCAAACTGTCAAAGAAACAATCAAGATTTTGTTTTATTGTGTTTTGTTTGGAAAATAGAAAAACATGGCATAGGTTTAACATATGGATTGAAATTTCAATAAAGGTGTTTACATGTGGCCTAAATTATCCAATACTTAAAAGGGCAAAAGGTAGTGTATATTTAGTATATGTTAAATGTAGTTTCTTCTTCAATACATCTTTGAATAGTTATTCACTTCCTTCTAATTTTCCATGACCTCATTATTATTCCAATCTAATACTAAGAGAAACAAAGCACATAACTGGCAACTTTTCTGGATTATTCATTATGAATTGTTTCTAAAGAGTTGTACACATGTAATGAAGGTGTGAGGATTTATTTTTCTTCTGATTTGGAAAAGTGTACCACAAAGACTTCAAAATGTGTACTTTTACTTTGTAGAAAGGTTTACTATGAGGACAGAAAAGATATCCATCTCTTTCTGGACACATAAAACAGAGACAAACTGCAACTGAAACATTAGAAGAAATTCAAAAAGTGAAACAATTAAAAAAAGACAAGACATCACTTATTCTGAAGACTTGCAACAGGACTTGATGAAGAATTTTCTATTTTTTTCTGGAGACCATTAGGTAACTTACTGTAAAAAAAATATAAGCAGATGGTTGGAAATCTGGGCTCTGTGGTAAGCAAGCAAATAAATCTTAAATCTCCAATGAGAACACATGGACACAGGGAGGGGAACATCACACAATGGGGTCTGCTAGGGCATGGGGGGCTAGGGGAGGGATAGCAGGGGGCCTGTGGTGCGATTGAGGAGCGATAGCATTGGGAGAAATACCTAATGTAGGGGATGGGGGGATGGAGGCAGCAAACTACCATGGCAAGTGTATACCTATGTAACAATCCTGCAAGATCTGCACATGTACCCTAGAAATTAAAGTATAATAGTAATAATAAAGAATAGAAGCAATGAGTAAAGGACTACTTTTCATGTTAATACAAAGATTCATTTCTTACATGGTCTGAGATCTCAGCACAGGCTTGTGTTAATGGTCAACCCATATCAAGAAGGGAGAATTTACTGGCCCTTAAACTCCTGGGCTTAAGCAGAAACACAGAGATTGTCCCCAAAGACAGTGTTACCATGATGAGCAAGCTGCCTGCCATAGTCACAACCACCTCCCATTTTTGAAAGTTTATCCATTGTGTTTTGGATATTTACAGCTTGTTATGAAAACTGGCATTACTATTGAGGGATACTACAATGTAGGGAGTAAGATATGGTGCTGGAGCCAGAAGATGGGCTTTAAGTCTTACTAGCAATACAAAATGGGGCAAGGAATTTAATTTCTCTTTGCTTTAGTTTCTTCATCTATGAAAAGGCACAGTAATGAGTTCCTAGGAGTTATTAAACCTATTAATCTGGTTTTTACATGTTAGTTGATAAGAATCATGGATAACACATGATTGCATTGTCAGCTATTACCATAATTATCACATAATCGCTACTGACCCAGAAATTGTCAATAATTTTACAAGAGTACATGCATGTGTGCTTATGCACATATGCATACATATAAGCTGTTTCTTGATAACTTGTCATGCACCAGGTACTGTGTTTAAAATGTGACAAATGATTTTATTCACTATTCGCTAATCATCTGTTCACAAGTGATTTTATTCAACTCTATAAAATAAAAAGTGTCAATGTTTCTTAAGTGCTTACTCTGCATCTTCTGTTATAGTAAGTGCTCTGCTCTGCATGAATTATGTCATTAATCTTCACAACTATATTATGTGTTACGTACTGTCACTATGTCTACTTAACTGCATGAGAAAAATGAAGTCGACAGATGTTTAGTGTCTTAAGGTATTAATAATACATCTGGTGACTGGTACAGCCTGTATTCAAATCCAATTCTGCTAACTTCAGAGTCTATACTTCCAACAACCACCTATTGCTGTCAGTGACTTCCCCTATCTCGAGAGCCTACAGTCTCGTCCGAGGCACTCACAGTCAAACCTCAAAGTGAGATGTTAATTTGCTTTCCAAGGTTTCTGTGATACTAAATTTACCTGGCTCTTTTCCTATCTCACCAGTTCCTCTTCAGTGTCTTTTGCTGGTTTCTCCTCATATCCCTGCACAGTAAATGTTTGAAGGGTGCAGAGCTCACTACCTGGACCTCTTTTCTATCTATACTTGTTCCTTTGGTGATCTTGTCTAATTGCATGGCTTTAAGTATAATCTGTAGTTGAAAGACTCCTACATTTATAATCTCACCAGTTGTTCTCCTAAACACCACGCTACTATATCCAACAGCCTAGTTGACACCTCTGCTTGAACATCCAATAGGTATCTCAAACATAAAATATTCAAACTAAGTTCCTGATTTTCCCTTCAAATTTGCTCCTTTCTCAATCTTTCCTACTTTAGAATTTAGCAATTGCATCCTTTCCATTGCTCAGTCCAAAATCCTTAGCCATCTAGACTCTTCTTTTCCCACCATTACCCTGCATGTTAACTCATGAGCAAACATTCTAAATTCTACAAATGAGATATTTCTTGAGTTCATATACTCCTCACTATTCTTACCACTAGGCTGAGAGTCCAACCTACCATTATCTGTCACCTGGACAACTGTAATTAACTCTATTGCTGATTTCTAGCTTGTGTTCTGGCCATCTAAACAGCATTCTTTTTGCAGTGGCGTTTTCTACAAGTGAGACTCTGTTCAATGTGCTTTACCAACATTAACTCAATTTTGATACAACCCTATGAGAAAAGTTCTACTTTTCTTACCATTTTACAAATAAGGAAATGAATGCTCAGATAAGGAAATAAATGGACAGATAAGTGAGGTAATCTGGCCAAAGAGAAACTGTACAACAATGTTAGTCATACTTTTTCCATGGGGCCTTGAACCTTCAGTAATCTAGTAATTTCTTTCTTAGGGCTCTGTGTGAGAAAATAAGGTTACCCAAAACAAATGCCTGAAGGCATTTATTAAAATGCCAACTATAATTGAGAAACTTCAGCAACGATGTAAAAGTATCCAAACAGAAGAATGGTTAACTAAATCAGAAAATATTGATATAATAAAATATTAAACTATCAACTCAATTGTGATGGCTTCATATCAAACTATCAGGGCCCTGGGCCTGGCTCAGGAAACCCTTTTTGCCTCCTAGGCCTCCTGGCCTATGATGGGAGGGGCTGCTGTGAAGATCTCTGAAATGCTCTGGAGACATTTTCCCCATTGTAATGGCTATTAACATTTGGCTTCTCTTGACTTACGAGTATCATCTTTTTTATTTACGTATATTAAGATTACAGGGTATATTATGAAGAAATACTCTATGTGTGAGATAGTACCAGTCTGAAGCTACATTTAGCCCATTGTAGGAATTTTAAAATGTCTAAGGAGGTGGTAGGGTAGATATTATTTTGTGTCTCTTTTTTATTTTTATTGTTTTATTATACTTTAAGTTCTGAGGTACATGTGCAGATTGTGCTGGTTTGTTACACAGGTATACACATGCCATGGTGGTTTGCTGCATCCATTCCCCTGTCATCTACATTAGGTATTTCTCCTAATGTTATTCCTCCCCAATCTCCCCACCCCCTGTTATCCCTTCTGTAGCCCCCAAAACCCTCGACAGGCCCCAGTGTGTGATATTCCCCTGGGTCCATGTGTTCTCACTGTTCAGCACCCACTCATGAGTAAGAACATGTGGTATTTGGTTTCCTGTTCTTTCATCAGTGTGCTGAGAATTAAAGATTTGGTATCTCTTTGAATGAGTCAGTTGAATTATGTACACTCAAGAGGGCTTTCTGAAGATACATTTGCCTGGAAATTTTTAAAAGGGACAAGTTCCCAAGAAGGATATCATAAAAACCTACATTGGTCTCTTATCCTGGCTCCGTACACTCTAGCCTGAGCTCTATAGAAAGCCTGCAGGAAGAAACTAAAATAATTGTTCCATGAAGAGCTCCTGTGCGCCAGGCAAAAACATTTCCCCTGAGCCTTCTACTCTACTCCCTTCACACTTTGCCTGGAAAGCTCCTACATACATTTCTGGTTCCAGCTTACCTGTATTTTCCCCTTAGACGTCTTGCCTACCAGCCCATCCTTTATGTGTCCTTAGTACCTTCTTCACTTACCATAGCACTTATCACATTTTACTGTAATTATTTAATTTCTGTCTTCCTTGAGACTATAAACTTCTAGAGGATGAGGGCATGTCTGTTCCAAAAACTACATCTGTCTTGCTTAGTTTTGATTCTGTAGCTCCTGGCATAATATTTGAAGCACAGTGGGTCATCAACAAAACATTAATAGTGTAACCAAATTATTTTCTAATTCAAAAGCTATATTATTTTGCTATCTAAAGGAATACTAGAAAACAAAGAGAATATTTACTGAAGCCCTAAAAGAAGTGACAGGGAATTATACTGCATACCATTCAGAACTATGTTCTAAAAATCTTCACACATCTGTCCTAGTATGACTAATTAATGTTTAATGTTCACTATTCTTTTGTTTTGCACAGGAAAAGCAAATGATCCTAACTAAACCAAAACCAAGAAACCAACCAAGCAACCTACATCTGTTTTTCTTGTTCCTGTCTTCTCTGCCTTCTTTCCTATTTTAGACATTGTGCTCTTAAGAAAATAATGCCAGGTAATTCTAGCTTTCCTTTACTGGCCACAATTTAATAGCTCAAGCATATTACTTCTATCAGCTACAACAAATGCTTAGACAATTTATTTGGTAGAATAACAAAAGACCCTTTATATTTAAGAGACTAGGGTGAAGGATGGGAAAGGGGTGGGTTAGTCAAGATAGGAGAGGCAATGTTGCTAACAAATGTGATCTGCTCTCAGACCAGTTAACTGCAAACTAGACAGTTTTCTGATATGCAGTTATATAGGACCTCAAGCTGCTTCTATCCTGGGGCTTATGATCACCTTGGCATCAAATAGCCAGTGGGAGGTTGTGGCAGTATGTGGGGAAGCCACACCACGCCCATCAACTTTGGCCTGTATGTGACACTTATGACTTCCACTCACTTTCTAATGACCAGAACGAGTCACATGGCCAATCTAATTGCAAAGGAGACTTGAAAATGAAAACGTGAAGATGGTTATCAGTGAGCACTAATATTCCTTTTCATATGAGAAAAGGAGAGGCCAAGAATATGATTCATGAATAGATTTGCCTTTGTCATAGAAGTATGGTAGAGAAAAATATATTTTCGAGTTTCTATCAATGTTATTTTACTGTTATTTTCTTATTAAAATGTGATTTTATTTATTATTTATTACAATATTGGAGGAAAGATTTTCTATTATTTGGTATCTTTCATAATCAAATTTAAGTATGAAGCAGTGTGTTCCACTTTCTCTACATGTGATGCAGAGAAAATGGCAGTTTAAAAAAATGACAGTAAAATAATTGACAGCCATCTTAAGATCAAGGTTTTAGTTATCTACTGCTATGTAACAAATTATTCCAAAATTTAACAGGTTGAGAAAAAAAACATCTTAAAGTTTCTGTGGTCCAAAAATCTGGCAACAACTGGGTGCTTATGATTCAAAGTATTCCATGAGGTTGCAGCCAAGCTGTTAGCTGGGATTGAGTACCTTATATAAAAGTTTGACCAGGGAAAGAGGTAAGATATTTCTAAGCTCATTCACGTGATTATTGGCAGTACTTAATTGTTTGAAACTATAAACCTTTCTGAAGGGCTAGACCACAACAAGGCAACTGGCTTCCCTGAGGGTAACTGATCCAAGACAGTGAGATAAATCAACTAAGTCAGAAGTCATAGTATTTAAATAACTTAGTGTCAGAAGTGACATACCATAACGTATACCATATTTTATTTGTTAGAAGTGAATCAATGAGTCCAGCCCATACACAACAGGAGAGTATTACACAGGAAAATTAATGCTAGGAGGATGGAGTCACTGGGGATATATCTTAGAGACTGTATATTAGTAATTTAAAAAAAAAATCTTACAAAATTATTTTTAAAAATTTATATACAACTTGAAACCGCTGTAAAGCTACTAGAAGAAAGCAGGGAAAATTCTTTATGACATTGGACTCAGTAAGTAGTTTTTGGATAAGACCCCAAAAGCACAGGTAACCAAAGCAAAAACAGACAAAGGGAATTGTATCAAATCAAACAGACAAAGGGAATTGTATCAAATCAAAAAAGCTCTATACAACAAAGTAAATAATTAACAAAGTGAAAACCTATGGGCTGGGAGAAAATATATGCAGATTATACATCTGAGAAAGAGATAATATCTAAAATACATAAGGAACTCAATGCAATGGCAAGAAAACAAAAACTGATTAGAAAATTGGCAAAGGATGTGAGCAGACATTTCTCAAAAGACAGAAATGATACATGAAAAGATGCTAAACATCTATATTCATCAGAGAAATTAAAATTAAAACCATGAGATATCAACTCACAACTGTTAGAATGGCTATGATAAAAAGGACAAGTAATAAGTGTTTGTGAGGATGTGGAGAAAAGGTAACCCTTGTACACTGTTAGTGGGAATGTAAAATAGTGCAGAGATTTTGGAAAATAGTATGGATATTCCTCAAAAGATTAAAAATATAATTACCATGTCATAGAGCAATCCCATTTCAGGGTATGTAGCCAAAGGAATTAAAGTCAATATCCTAAAGAGATGTGCGCACTCCCATGCTTATTTCAGCATTTTTCACAATAGTCAAGTTATGTAATCAACCTAATTGTTCGTCAACAGATGAATAGATAAAGAACATGTGGTATATTTACACAATGGAGTACTCTTCAGGATTAAAAATAAGAAAAATTTTATCATTTATAATGGCATGAATGAAACTAGAGGACATTATGCTAAGTGAAATAAGCCAAGCACAATTGTATTAGTCTGTTTTCATGCTTGAGACTGGATAATTTATAAACTAAAGAGGTTTAATTGACTCACAGTTCTGCATGGATGCGGAGGCCTCAGGAAACTTGCAATCATGTCAGAAGACTAAGGGGAAGCAAGGGACTCTTAAGTGGTGGCAGGAGACAGAGAGGGAGATGGAGGATGTGTCACATATTTCAATAATCAAATCTCATGAGAACTTACTCTCATGGGAATAACATGGGGAAAAATGCCCCAATGATCCAATCATCTCACACCAGGCCCTTCCCCCAACATTTGTGGATTATAATTCAAGAGATTTGGATGGGTACACAGAGCCAAACCATATTATTCTGTCCCTGGACCCTCCCGAATCTCATGTCCTTCTCACATTTCAAACTGATCATGGCTTCTTAGCAGTCCCTCAAAGTCTTAACTTATTCATTAACTCAAAAGTACAAGTCCAAAGTCTCATCTGAGACAAGGCAAGCTCTTGCCACCAATGAGTCTGTAAAATGAAAAACAAATTAGCTACTTCCAAGATACAAGCCCCCACCAAGGCTTTGGGCTTGCACCTGAAGCAAGGGCCTGACCTGTACCTTACCCCCATAAGCCATGGCTGTAGCTGGAGTGACTGCGACACAGAGCACCATGTCCCAAGCCTGCACAGAACAGTGGGGCCTTGGGCCTAGCTGAGGAAAACATTTTCTCCAACTAGGCCTCTGGGCCTGTGATGGGAGGAGCTGCTGTGAAGACCTCTGAAATGCCTAGGAGACAATTTCCCCATTGGCTTGGCTATTAACATTCAGCTTCTCCTGACTTATGCAAATTTCTGCAGCTGGCTTAAATTATTTCCCAGAAAAATGGGTTTTTCTTTTCTACCATGTGGTCAGGCTGCGAATTTTCCCAACTTTTATGCTCTGCTTCCCTTTTAAACGTAAGTTTCAGTTTCACCTCATCGCTTTGTGAATACATATGACTGTATACACTCAGAGAAAGCCAGGTCAAATCTTAAACACTTTGCTGCTTACCTATTTAAGAAATGGTGTTGGGAAAACTGGCTAGCCATATTCAGAAAACAGAAACTGGATTCCTTCCTTACACCTTACACAAAAATTAACTCAAGATGGATTAAAGATTTAAATATAAAACCTCAAATCATAAAAAACCATAGAAGAAAACCTAGGCAATACCATTCAGGACATAGGCATGGGCAAAGACTTCATTACTAAAACAACAAAAGCAATTGCAACAAAAGCCAAAATTGACAAATGGGATCTAATTAAACTAAAAAGCTCTGCACAGCAAAAGACACTATCATCAGAGTGAAGAGTCAACCTACAGAATGGGCGAAAGTTTTTTCAATCTACCCATCTGACAAAGGTCTAATATCCGGAATCTACAAGGAATTTAAACAAGTTAACCAGAAAAAAACAAATAACCCCATTAACATGTGGGCAAAGGATATGAACAGATTATAAATCAGTCTGCTATAAAGAGACATGCACACATATGTTCATTGTTGCCCTGTTTACAATAGCAAAGACTTGGAACCAACCCAAATACCCATCAATGTTAGACTGGATAAAGAAAATGTGCCACATACACACCATGGAATACTATGCAGCCATGAAAAAGAATGTGTTCCTGTCCTTTGCAGGGACAAGGATGAAGCTGGAAGCTATCATTCTCAGCAAACTAACACAGGAACAGAAAACCAAACACTGCATGTTCTCATTCACAAGTGGGAGTTGAACAATGAGAACACATGGACACAGGGAGGAGAACATCACACATGGGGCCTGTAGGGGAATGGGGGGCAAGGGGAGGGAGAGCAATAGGACAAATACCTAATGCATTCAGGGCTTAAAGCCTAGAAGGCAGATTGATAGTTGCAGCAAACCACCACGGCACATATCAAATGTAACAAATCTGCACATTCTATACATGTATCCAAGAACTTAAAGTAAAATAAAAAAGTAAAAGAAATTTCTTCTGCCATATACCATAAATCATCTCTTGCAAGTTCAAAGTTCCACAGATCTTCAAGGCAGGGGCAAAATGCCACCAGTCTCTTTGCTAAAGCTTAGCAAGCGTGACCTTTAACCCAGTTCTCAATTAGTTCCTCATCTCCATCTGAGACCACCTCAGCCTGGATGTCATTGTCCATATCACTATTATCATTTTGGTCAAAACCATCCAACAAGTCTCCAGGAAGATCCAAACTTTCCCACTTCTCCCTGTATTCTTCTGAACCCTCCAAATTGTTTCAACCTCTGCCCATTACCCCATTCCAAAGTTCCTTCCACATTTTCAGGTATCTTTATAGCAGTGCCCCGAACTCCAGTACCAATTTTCCGCATTAGTCTGTTTTCATACTGCTATAAAGAACTACCTGAGAATGGGTAATTTATAAAGGAAAGCATATTTCTGCATGGCTGCAGGTGGCTTCAGGAAAATTACAATCACGTCAGAAAGCACAGGGCAAGTAAGGCATATCTTACATGGCACCAGGAGAGAGTGCAAGAGGAGGGAAGTACCACACTTTTAAACCATCAGATCTCATGAGAACATACTCACTATCAGGAGAACAGCATGGGGGAAACTGCCCCCATGATCTAGTCACCTCCCACCAGGTCCCTCCCTCAACATGTGGGGATTACAGTTTGAGATGAGATTTGGATGGCGACATAGAGCCAAACCACACCAATGAACTTATATGTAGAACCTCAAAAAGTAGGTCTTATGGAAACAGAAAGTAGAAAAGCGGTTGCCAGTTGCTGAGGAGTCGGGAATGGAGAGAATTAGGGAAACGGAAGCTGTTAATCAAAAGCACAAACTCTCAGTTTGACTGGAGGAGTAAGGTCAATCTATTGCACTGCATGGAGATAAATCAACTAAGTCAAAAGTCACAATATTTTAATAACTTAGCCTCAGAAGTAACACACTATAACTTCTGCCCTATTTTGTTTGTTAGAAGTGAGTCAATAAGTTTAGCTCACACTCAATGGGAGAGACCATGGTTAATTAAAATGCTGATTTCAAAATTGCTAGAATAACATATTTTTAATGTTTTAATCACAAAAAAGAGGTTAGTGTGATAATTGACACATTATTAGCTTTATTGACTCTTTTTTCAATGTATACATAGATAAAAATATCACATTATACCACATAAGTGTATACCATTATTTGTTCATTGAAAAATAAAATGAAAAAAACTTATTTTTGAAACTAAAGTATTAATGCTGTTTTCTGAGGTGTGAGAATAAACTATTTTAATTAAATACTGTAGCCATGAAACTAAAGTAAGCATTGTTGAAATGGCAATAAAGGCAGATGTTACAAATTTCCTCTGAAATAAAACTCATGTTCTGAGAGTTTTTCAATATGTAATTTACAGCTCCTATCCTAACTGATAATTGTCTTCTTGCTTTCCACATTAGAGACTTTGAAAAAAAAGTATTTTCAACATTGTTACTTTGGGAATATGAAGATATAAAACCAGTTTGTGATGTGACATTTCGCTATGAAAAAGCATCCCCATTTCAAATTTTCTGTTCAAGTATGTTTCCTTCAGAGCAGTATTGAGGCGATAGCCCACCATGCTATAAAAATCCCAGAAGAATTTTCCTGACACACTGTTTGAGCAAAAGACAATTTGGAACAAACAAAGAGTATATTCTACTTTGCCAAAGAGTCTTGCTTTTTTAAACTTTTATTTTAAGTTCATGGGTACATATGAGTACATGTGTAGGTTTGTTATGTAGGTAAACTTGTGTCTTGGGGGTTTGTTGTACAGATTATTTTGTCACCCAGGTATTAAGCCTAGTACTCATTAGTTACTTTTCTGATCATCTCCTTCCTCCCACCCTCCAATAAGCTCCAGTGTATGCTGTTTCCTTCTATGTGTCCATGTGTTATCATCATTTAGCTCCGATGTATAATTGAGAACATGAAGTATTTGGTTTTCTGCTTCTGTGTTTGTTTGCTAAGGATAATGGCCTCCAACTCCAGCCATGTCCCTGCAAAGGACATGATCTTGTTTTTACTTTTCTGGGTCATCAAGTTAGCACACATTTTTAAAACGTCTTTCTAATGTCAAAAAAGCACTATCTTCTGAAAAGAGAATGATAATTCTATGGGCAAAGACAGAAAACAAAACATCTAAAGTCACTTAATGACTATATACGTAAAATATTTGTTCCCTAATAATAATTTTTAAAAAATGGAACACATACATGCACACACACTGACAGAACTTTTATTCGGCAATTTTTTCATTATTCAGTCAATCTCTATCCTCTACTCTGCCACAGGAATCATCTTTCTAAACAGATGTCTGATTGTGTCATTCCCTGGCTTTAAATCTGTCAATGATTCCATACTGTCAAATTCCTTAGAATGTGTAAGTCTCTTTACCAGCTGTACAGACTCACATTTTGTTCCAAGAAGTACTGCAGGAACATACCAGGAAAGCCGAGAGAATCCACAGATCCTTACGAGGAAGTGGCTTCCCACCGCAGGCTCCATGAAACAGCCAAAAAACAGCAAGTGCCCAAGTTTGAAGGGGGAAAGTCTATCTCGAACACACATCTTCACTGCAAAACCTGAAAGTTTAGATCATGGGAGAAAGATCTGACCTTTTCTGGAGCTGAGATCAATTTAGAGAACTGAGCAAAATATAGGGGTAGAGGAAGCAATGGAAAGAGCTCTGTGGGTACTCTCGGTTCCCAGGGAAGCCATTCCTGACCTGTCTCACAGGAGTCTCTAGGGAGGGCTGCCAGTGGAACTGGAGAAAGACCAGAGGGAGAAAGAAACCTGTAGCTCAACTTTTTAATAATTTTGACCGAACACAGTTTCCTGGACAGAATCCTGTATAGGGAGTAAGTGGGGGGTACAGATATGAGTACAGAAACCACAGCAGGTAGGGAGGCATGAAACCTGAATGCCCTGCTTCTTTCTCAGCAGGGATGCTTGTAGCCTAGGCCACGTTCTCAGCCCTGCTCAGCAGGTACCTGCAAAAAACTTGGTGCTGTTGGAGGCGCAAGCTCAGTGGGAGTGAGGACAGCTATTCAGACTATGTAGGAGCTGGGTGAGGCCTGTCACTGCTGACTTTATCCCACTTCCCTGGTGACCTGTATGACGCAGCAGAAGCGTCCATAATCCCCTCAGAATATAACTCCTGAGAACCAGTCCCCTTCCCCTACAGCAGCCACAGCAAGCCCCACCCAAAAAGAGTCTGAGAACAGACATGCCGAACCCTGCCTCCACCTGATGGTCTTTCTTTACCCACCCTGGTAGCCAAACACAAAGAACATAATCTCTTGGGAGCTTTATAGCCTTGCCCACCGCCTGAGAAACCCAAATATTTGTCCAGGAGACCCTAGGGCAAGCTTATATCCTCCCTTTGCTACCGTAGCTGATGCTTTCTTGAAAGTGCCACCTCCTGGCTGGAGACCAACACAAAACCAGCACACTAAACAAAACTATACCCAAAGACCTCTACAGAGTCCACTTCGCTCCCTGCTACCTCTGCCAGAGCAGGTGCCGGTATCCATGATTAGAGATCTGAAGATGGATCACATCACAGGACTCTTTGCAGACACTCCCCAGTACCAGCCCAGAGACCTGTAGCTTCACTTGGAGGCTAGACCCACAACAGAAATAATCATTGCAGTTTGGCTCTCAGAAAGCTACATTCCTAAGGGAATGGGGAGAGCACCACATCGAGGGAGCACCCTTTGGGACAAAAGAATCTGAACAGCGGCCCTCGAGTCCTAGATCTTCCCTTTGACATAGTCTACCCAAGTGACAAGGAACCAGAAAAACAATTCTGTTAATATGACAAAAGAAGTTTCTTTTACAAACCAACAAATCACACTAGTTCACCAGCAATGGATCCAAACCAAGAAGAAATCTTGGAATTGCCAAAAAAATAATTCAGAAGGTCAATTATTTAAGCTATTCAAGGAGGCACAAGAGATGCCAGATATAGGTGAAGGGGGGGAAGGCAGCAAATCGCACTGTCACGTGTGCACCTATGAAACAACTTTGCATGTTTTTCACATGTACCCCAAAACCTAAAATGCAATAATAAAAAATAAATGAATAAATAAATAAAAAATTTTAAAGCATTAGAGAATATGGACAGAAAAATCTCCAGAGGAATAGATAACATAATGAAAATCAATCAAAAATTCTGGAAATGAAGGACACACTTAGAAAAATGCAAAATAAACTGAAACGTCTCAGCAACAGAATTGAACAAATAGAAGAAATAACCTGAGAGCTTGAAGAGATAAGACTTTCAAATCAACTCAATATGACAAAAGAATTTAAAAAATGAACAAAGCCTCCAAGAATTTTAGGATTATATTAAATTATCAAACCTAAGAATAATTGGCGTTCTCAAGGAAGAAGAGAAATCTAAAAGTTTGGAAAGCATATGAAAGGGAATAATTGAGGAATACTTACCTGGCCTTTCTAGAGATCTAGACATCCAAATACAATAAGCTCAAAGAATACCTGGGAAAGTCATCACAAAAAGATCACTGCTTAGGCACACAGTCATCAGGTTATCTAAAGTCAAGATGAAGACAGAATCTTAAGAGCTGTGAGGCAAAAATATCAGGTAACCTATAAAGGAAAATCTGTAAGATTAATAGCAGATTTCTAAGCAGAAACATTACAAGCTAGAGTTTATTGGGGTCTTGTTAGCCTCCTTAAACAAAACAATTATCAGCCGAGAATTTTTTATCCAGCATAAACTAAGCTTCACAAATGAAGGAAAGACACAGTCTTGGACCGGGCACGGTGGCATATGCCTGTAATCCCAGCACTTTCAGAGGCAGGGGTGGGTTAGATCACCTGAAATCAGGAGTTTGAGAGAAGCCCGACCAATACAGTGAAACCCCGTCTCTAGTAAAAATAAAAAAAATTAGCCAGGCATGGTGGTGCATGCCTGTAACCCCAGCTACTCAGGAGGCTGAGGCAGGAGAATCACTTGAACCCGGGAGGCGGAGGTTGCAGTGAGTGGAGATTATGCCATTGCACTCCAGCCTGGCCAAAAAGAGTGAAACTCCATCTCAAACAAAAAAGAGAGGATTTACCACTATCTAGCCAGCACTACAAGAACTGCTAAAAGGATCTCTAATTCTTGAAAAAATACTCAAAATTCACAAAAATAAAACCTCCTTAAAGCATATATCTCACAGGACCTAAAAAAAACACATGGTTAAAATTACACACACACAAAAAAAAATACTTGCACATGCACATTTATAGCAGCACAATTCACAACTGCAAAAATATGGAACCAGCCCAAATGCCAATCAATGAGTGGATAAAGAACATGTAGTGTATGTGTGTGTGTATATATATATATATGCCATCAAATGCTAGTCAGACATAAAAAGGAACAATGTAAAGGCTTTCGCAACAACGTGGATGGAATTGGAGACTATTATTCTAAGTGAAGTAACTCAGAAATTGGAAAACAAACCTTACATGTTCTCTCTTACATGTGGGAGCTAAGCTATGAGGATGCAAAGGCCTAAGAATAATACAACAGACTTTGGGGACTCAGGAGAAAGGGTGGCAGGTGGGTGAGGGCTAAGACGAAACCCTGGGTAGAGTGTATAGTGCTCAGGTGATTGGTGCACCAAAACCTGAGAAATCACCACTGAAGAATTTTTAATGTAACCAAACACCACCTGTTTCCCAAAAACCTATTGTAATAAACAATAAAAAGAAAAAAAGAAAATTGTGATATACAAATAAAAATTTAAAACGAGTGCACACACAAGAATAGGCAGAGCAATAGAACAGCATAAATCATTGAGACATATATGTAACTTTATTTACATATCGGAATTTAGACTACGTTGATAGTGGCATTTCAAATCAGTGAGGGAAAGGAATTTCTTAATAAGTGGTATTGGTAGAAGTGACTAAGAAGAAAATATAATGAATTATTATGTCACTACTAATACTAGGATACAGCTAATAAAATGTTAGAAAACAATGTGTGGTTTTTAAAAAAAATACTGATGAACTTTCTAAACACAACACAAAACACCAAGAACGCATAGAGAAAAGGATAACTACATGTAGGTACGTAATTCAGCATAAAACTCTTCATAAAAAGAAAGAGAAAGGCCAAATGTGGTGGCTCACGCCTGTAATCCCAGCACTTTGGGAGGCCGAGGCGGGCGGATCACGAGGTCAAGAGATCAGGACCATCCTGGCCAACATGGTGAAACCTCCCGTCTCTACTAAAAAATACAAAAATTAGCTGGGTGTGGTGGTGCACACCTGTAGTCCTAGCTACTCGGGAGGCTGAGGAAGGAGAATTGCTTGAACCCAGGAGGCGGAGATTGCAGTGAGCTGAGATTGCGCCACTGCACTCGAGCCTGACGCCTGGTGACAGAGCAAGACTCTGACTCAAAAAAAAAAGAAAAGAAAAGAAAAGAAAGAGAAAAGTATAAGTTTTGTCATCTAGTGTAACCCCGCTTTACTTGTCATCCATAAAAACCAGCAACATTATTTTATCTTCATTTAAGTCATTGATAACATCGCTAACCATGACCAGACCAAGATTAATGTCCTACATCAGGCCACTAAAAATCTTGCCCCATGGTGCCATTGTATTTTTAATAAGTTATGTTCCACTAACTAACTTTCCAGTTATTTTCCAGCGAGTAGTCAATTGTATAAGCTCAGATTGGATATCTTCATCTTATCCATAAGATGATGACAGCCCTATTTAATGACTTGATAAAGTCACTAAACTTAGAAAATAAATCAGTTTTATTTACTTTGTTCTTAGTCATCACATAATGCCTCCTTTCCTGTGTGCCCCCAAATCTTAAAGCAAACAAACAATAGGAAATTTTGTCAGCTCTACCTTCACCTTCATCACTAATCCGCCCTTTTCTCACCATGTGCATCACTATTACCCTGGCCTGAACCATTTTTATCTCTTACTTGGAGTACTACAGAAGCTACCTAACTTATCTCCATACTTTTATTTTGCTCTTAATACAGATATCAAAATTACCATTTCAAAAATTCTATCAATCCATTTCTTTGCTCAAAGTCCTCTAATGCCATAGAATAAAATTCCAAGCCCTAACTATGACCTACACGTTCCCATACAGTCTGGCCCCTGACTCCCTAATCTGACGACATCTCCTACTGTAGCCCTCACTCTCTCCACTCTAGCCACCATGGCTTTCTTGATGTTCTCCATACACACCAAGTTTATTCCTACCTTAGGGCCTTTGTATACAGTCTTCCTTCATGGATAACTCTTCTCCAAGATTTTCACATGATTGATAACTTCTCATCATTCAGTTCTGCTCAAATGTCATTCATTGCCTCATAGATCTTACCAGATTATCCTAATAGCTCCTCCCCTCAGTAGTACACAATATTGTCTCACTCTGATTTATTATTATCATAGGGTTTAACATCCTCGGAGTTTATATTTTTAAATAATGTACTTGTTTCTCATGAGTCTTCCTACTATGTGATATTCATGAGAACAGTGTCCATGTCCATTTTATGGAACCATATCCCTAATGCCTATAATGCTGCCTAGCATATAACAAATGTTCAAGAAATATTTGTTAAAAGAATGAGTGAATAAAATAAGCCAATGACTGAAGTAAGTCATAGCAGGAATAAAAAAGTTTATACATTAAAAAATGTTTAAACTATAGGGATATTAATTCCATTGCAACCTCTTTCTTACATGCTAAAACTACATTTTTGCTTTGTTCCATGACTCTGGGGTACCTCTTTTAATAAATGCAAACGTTTCTCAGATCCCAAAGAATGTACCCTATTGTGCTTTCATATCATAATCTTCTCTCCCTTCTGCACCTCTATCATATTTGTCTAGAAACTTTTGAGTAGCAAGGTAAGTAAATGACTATAGTTACCAGCCTTGGGACACTCAGTTATCTCATTATGCAAATGAAGTATGCTAATATTCAGAGTATGCCACATCACTTCCTATTTTAAAGCCATATACCATCATATGATGAAATAAATAATAGTTCTCAAATGATATTTAGTAACCAGGAAAAAATCCATGAAAAATATATAGAGAAAAGATGTTTAAATAGCATATTACTAACTCATTTGATCCAAATAGCTCTTATCAGAACCACTAAATATTGTATGACTTTGCCAGAATACATATTTCATTTTAATCACAGAATAATGTGGCAATTGTGGAACAACATTTATACCTTCCTTTTCATGTCTTTTAATATTAATTGTTATAAGCATAGGTGCAGCAGTGTAGCAAATCTTAATTGCAACAATATTAATATTTTAATAAAAATTATAATTATCAGCCAATTTGCATTAGGTAAAAATAAAAAATCATTAAGCTTTTCCTTCAAATTAATAAACTTGTCTCCATTCTTTACACTATTCTGGCTTATTAATACATGTCTTATTTCTTTTGGGGAATACTTACAATCATGCAAATAAAGTAGTTTCAGTCAGATCTGGTCTTTTGAGTGGTCTCAGGGTGTGTTGAGAGGAAAAAAAAATAACCAAGAGTCAGAATACTTGGTTTCAATGTCTAGACCTGCCACTGCCTTAATATGCAACATTTTACAGATTGCTGTAACTCTTGGATTCTGTTTGCTTGTCTCTAAAATGGAGTTACTAATATCTACCTTCTTTCCCTCATAAGGTATCTATTTAAATAAAAAGTAAGAGTAATACATATATTTTATTAACTTTGCTTCACCAGCAAATGTGTATGACTGAAATTTTCTTTGAAGGAACAATTTACAATTACATAATGACATATAATACTTCCTTGATACCATTAACTGTCTTCTACTGTTTAAGAAATAAAAACTTAATATGCATGAAGGGCATTATGAACCACAGTCAATTATCAGCTGTATTTAATATTTAATCATGTCACCATTTATTGATATGCTACTCATTCATCAAATATTCACTGTACAACATTCAGTTAGTCATAGCAGACTGAGCTCTTGTGTTTGTTTCTACTCATTGAAATTTCACTAAAATTATGGTACACACAAATGGAAATGGTACAAATTCACAAAGACAAAGAACACGGTAAAGGAGACAACAGATAAAGATGTAACTATATTTTTTAAAGATTGATAGAAAAGTGGTTAGTGATTTAGTGAAGACCAGGGAACTGAAATTGAAATGTCTCCAGACAAGAGCAGCAGCAAGAAGTGAGTCAATTTGACTGCAGAACCCTGAGAAGCTCAGATTTAGTGGCAACAGCTGTGGCAGAAGGTGATATAAGGAACAGGGCTGAAAGTAGGAGAATTGTATGAAATTTTGTATACAACAGGGTCAAACTCCTCACACATCCTGTTCTTCTCTTCAACTTACACACCCTTCCCTTGGACAGGATCACTACAGATATTGACTTGGGGGTACCCTTTAAATAAAGAGCAAAGTTCACATATGATCATCCTAGAATAAAATACACCATTCAGCAAAACTTGGCGATGCCCACAGAGCTCCCAATCCATGTTTTAATAATTATTTTAAGTATAAAATTAAAGTATCTCACATAAAAGAGACAAAGAAAAGGACTTCAAAACAAAACATTTCAAAGGTAAACAAAGCAAGCTATTAATATTCTCAGAGAAATAGGAGAAGATATTTTATAAATCATTCATGAAACTAGAACTCTTAGGAATGTATTTCCATGTATGTCAATTTGTGTGTGTGTGTGTGTGTATAAATTGAAAATTTCTTCAAAATATAAGACAATAAAATTCAACTTTTTTTGCCAAAAAGTACGATAAAAATATAAGCCTGGGTAAAAAGAGAGAAAAGATAAGAAAATTAAAGGATGAATTTGTGAGCCACAATATCTTCCTAATAAGACTAGAGAGGTGGAAAAAAAAAACAGGGAGTGGAAATTGTCAAACATATAATTGACAATATTTCCTAGAACTGAAGGGCTTGCATTTTCAGATTGAAAGCAGCAAATGCAAAAGGCTTAAAGATAGGCACATTGAGGAATTTTAGATCACTACTTCTATTAGTTTCCTATTTTAATTGTAACAAAGTTTCACAAATTGATGGCTTCAAACAACAAAAACTATTCTCTGGCGTAAAGAAATTGAAATTGGTTACACTGGGCTAAGTTCAAGATATTGGCAGGACTTGTTCCTTCTGGAGTCTCAGAGAAAATTTGTTTCCATAGCTTTTCTAGCTTCTGGATGCTGTTTGCACTCCTTTGCTCATGACCCTTTTCTTCCTTAACTCTAACTTCTTGCTTCTATAGTCGCACCTCCTATTTCTGTAGTAAAATCTCTTTGGGGGTGGCAGCTCACAACTGGAATCTAACACTTTGGGAGGCCAAGGTGGGCAAATCACTTGGGGCCAGGAGTTCAAGATTATCAAGACAAGCCTGGACAAAATAGTAAGACCTCCATCTCTACAAAAAAGAATTTTTTTAAATTAAGCTAAATTAAACAAAAAAAATCCCTCTAATTCCCTCTTATAAGAATTCTTGTGATTATATTTGACCCTCCTAGATAATCTAGAATAATCTTCCAATCTCGATATTCTTAATTAAATCACATTTGCTGGTCCCTTTTACCATGTATTTAATATGATAACAGTCACGTGGTCCAGGAATTAGGATGTAGGCATCTTTCAGAGAGCTTTATTCAGCCTACCACACAGTCATAATGAAAAATATTTTTTAAAGTCTTCTAAGGATGGGCTAGATGGTCAGAAAATGTAATAAGAACCAGAAATCTAAATATCAGAACTCGCACCCGCTCTACTGAAAGCTAGAAGTGGGAAGAAAGACTCTGAAGTAGAATTTCATGCTCAGTCAACCTATAAATTAAGAGATTTTCAGAGCTACAATAAATTAAGAGGTTTTTAGAGTTGCAAAATCTCTAGAAATTCACCTTCCCCACTTTCACTGAGCATATGGCTTAACCCTAACAAGATAATAAACTAGGCAATAGGAATACACCAGATCTAGGAAAGAGGCCATCCAACCTAAGTGTGAGATGAGAGAAGTCCCAGGCGGTGGTGAAGGGAAGTGTCAGAATGACAGTTTTGTTGCAGGTTTACAGAGCAACTAATACAGATTGAAGCCCAAGAGACGGTGAGATGAGTTGTGAGGAAGAATTTCTAAAAAGTAGAAAAGAGGAACTGATAGAGTGGCAAACATTATTCAAGAATTTGAATACAATTTTGAGTGGAATGTTAAAGAAATGTTTGTGATTTTGGAAAATTAGTTAGAGGTATATAGAAAACTGAGCTAGTAAAAAAGAATCAGGCATATTCTATAACAGACAACACAAAATACTACATGAAAAGGAATAAAATAATTGTGCACTTCATAGTACAGCAATGAGTAATATTTACATTGTAAAAATGTAATAATTAACTGCTACTTTAATGAAAAATTTTGACATAAGTGTTTTGGGAAGATAAAGGTAAGGAGTGGAAGTTGTAACAAAGAATTGTACAGATTATGCCAATAATTGAACCTTTGTAAACAGATGGTTTACAAAGGTTCAACTATGTGAATTATGTGAATCAGTACAGTCACTAGAGAAAAAGTGCAGAACTTTTTAAAATTTAATAATAGAACTCTCATACCATCTAGCAATCCTGCTTTGGGGTATTTACCAGAAAGATTAGTTTGTCTAAGAGATGTCTGCACATTCTGGAATATTCATTGCAGCACTACTCAAAATGGTGAAGAAATGAAATCAACCTAAGTGTCTATCAACAGAAGAATGGATAAAGAACATGTGGTACATATACACAATTGAATACTATTCAGCCTTACAAAAGAAGAAAACTCTGTCATTTGTGACAAAATGAATGAAATTTGAGAACATTATGCTAAATGAAATAAGCCAGGCACAGAGAGACAATTACCACATGATCTTACTTATATGTAGAATCTAAAAACCAGTAGAAGCAGAGAATATAATGATGGTTACAGAGGCTGGGGAGTGGGGAGAATGGGACATATTGGTCAAAAGGTGCAAAGCCTCAGTTAGGCCTAAGGAATTAAGGCTTTTCGGATCTATTGCATAATGTGATGAATATAGCTCATAATAGTGTATTGTGCATTTCAAGCTTTTTTTTTTTTTTGAGACAGAATCTTGCTGTGTCACACAGGCTGGAGTGTAGTGGCACGATAATGGCTCACTGCAACCTCCACCTTCCAGGTTCCAGCGATTCTATTGCCTCAGCCTCCTGAGTAGCTGGGATTATAGGCACATGCCATCACACCCGGCTAATTTTTGTATTTTTAGTTGAGACAGGGTTTCAACATGTTGGTCAGGCTGGTCTCAAACACCTGACCTTGTGATCCACCCACCTCGGCCTCCCAAAGTGCTGGGATTACAGGCGTGAGCTACTACGCCCAGCCATTTCAAGCTTTCTAACAGAGTACATTTCAAATGTTCTCATCACACAAACAAAAAAGATTTGATGTATTGGATATGCTAATTAGCTTGGCTTCTTTTATATTGTATTCATAAATCATAACATTGCTTTGTACCCCATATATACAAAATTTTAAACTGTCAATTTATGTAAAAATAAAAAATAATTTATATTCCTATCAACAGTGTACAAAGGTTCCCTTTTGTCCACATTCTTGCCAGTAGTATCAAAACAGCTCATGTATTTCATAAATATATACACCTACTATGTAACTACCAAAATTAAAAATATAAAAAATTCAAAAAAATAAAAAATGATTAATAAGTCCATAAATATCAGCACATGCTTATTCTTTAGAAAAACTAGAGGTAAATACCAGAAGAAAGAGTCAAAAGTCTCTGAGGTATGCGGCATGGAGAGAGCTGTGACAAAGATCAGCTATACGTTGTTATATCTGTCGGTACTACTTTGTTACCTTAACAATATGCATGCGCTCCTTCACAAAATAAAAGGCACTGTCACAAAAAAACACTAATGGAGTACTTACTTTGAGTCAGATACAATGCTAGGGTCTGGGACATTGTCACTATAGCAGTTCCCTGCCCACATGTATCTCTGCATTCTACTCAGTGGCCTTGTCCTTGCTGATGTATAAGTCCCTGGCTCTAAACATTACAGTTTTATAAGACAGAATCTGAAAAAAAATTTTATGACCTAATATTCAATAGGCACTCTTTACCACCAAAACAGTACACAATTTACATTACAGTAATCCAGAACATTATACAAAACTTATTAAATCCAAAAATAACCTACCAATTGTGCTGAAGGCACAGCTTTGCTCTATTCTCTCCACAGAAAGACATTTGCAGTAGGTTTTGAGAATCAATAGGCTTAACTTATTTCACATTTACATTTTATTGTACATTAATAGTTTGAATCACTACACTAATTCTGAAAGTAACTTTGCATCCTTTAGTCACACTGCTCTGGAATTCTTCTAACTTGGTAGGCTCCTGTTATTAACAGTAACAACCGCTACTAATTATTAAGCATTTACTCCATTCCAGACAGCATGGTAAGAGATGAATATGTGTTAATTCCATTGATTTTCACACAGTTCAGTGAAGTAATAACTATTATATTTCCATTCTAAAGACACACCGGAGGTTCAGAAAAATTAAACAATTTGCAGAGTCACAAAGTTAGTGAATGAGTCAGGATTTGTACCTAGACTGTATGGCTGAGAAGCAAACACTAAACTACACTTACTGCCTTTCAAATCATTTCAGTGGCTCTGGCTGGTCGCAGTGGCTCAAGTCTGTAATCTCAGACCTTTGGGAGGTTGAGGTGGGCAGATCACTTGAGGTTAGGAGTTCAAAACCAGTGTGGCCAACATGGTGAAACCCCTTCTCTACTAAAAATACAAAAATTAGCCAGACATGATGGTGCACAGCTGTAATCCTAGCTACTCGGAAGGAAGCTGAGGCAGGAGAATCGCTTGAAACCAGAGGGTAGAAGTTGCAGTGAGCTGAAATTGTGCCACTGCACTCCAGCCTGGGCAACAGAGTGAGACTCCATTCATATATATACATTTATATACATATTTTTGTAAATAATTTTTGTATACGCATATATAAATACCTCTTCACTGACTAAAGCTTCAAATAGAAACTCTCCATGGCCCAACTTCTTAAATACTTACCTTTCCAATGATCCCACTTTGACCTGGTTTCCCCCTAAATGCCATGCTAATATCTATCTGCACATAGTTTCTAAAAACTATTACTGAGAAACAACTTTTTTTGTTATCAGGTAGACCCTTCCTGCAAAATTACCAATGGTATGATAACATAATGGCTATGTCACTCCACTGTGAAAACTTCATATTTTCAAACATATGCGGAAGCAGTTAGCAATAGGTCGTACCTCATATGGCATTTTTATGGACATATATATTTAATATTAACTAAATTGCAAATGTGTAGTTCATATTGTATCTGATCTCTTCACAATTCAGGAGAAATTGAAGCACATAGTATATGCTCAAGGAGAATTCCTTTAATTCAACAGGTAAAAAGTTAAATTGACTTAAAGCAGTTGATTTGCATTTAATTACTAAGGTTGTTAGGTACAAAATAATGGACAGAAAATCTTATGTGTTTTGTTCATTTTGTTCAAGACATCACAGACACACATTTAGGTAAAAGGAAAGTAATCTGGTGAAATCTTTTTTAACATAGCAATATCTTAAATTATTATATACAATATGTGGTAATATTTAGATATACCAAGAGCTCATTTCTAAAGCCAGATTTTAAATATCTATAATTTACTAGCATTGTAAAAATGAACACACACACGACAATTGATAGTGTTTATACAGATCACATTCATACCCTGAGCTGAAATTACGTCCTTAACACTCTGACACCCTGCCTCTGCTTGAGTAATGAAATGTATTAGTCTATTCTCATGCTGTTAATAAACACATATCTGGAACTGGGTAAAGGAAAGAGGTTCAATTGACTCACAATTCCACAGGACTGGGGAGGCCTCACAATCCTCGTGGAAGGCAAGCAGGAGAAAGGCACATCTTACATGGAGGCAGACAAAAGAGCATGTGCAGGGGAACTCCCCTTTATAAAACCATCAAACCTTGTGAGACTTATTCACTATCATGAGAACAGCCTAAAAAACCCTGCCCCCAAGATTCAATATCTCCCACTGGTTCCCTCCCAGAACACATGGGGATTATTACAATTAGAGGTGATATTTTGGTTGGGATACAGAGCCAAACCATATCATTCCAAACTAGCCCCTCCCAAATTTCATGTCCTCACATTTCAAAACCAATCACACCTTCCCAACAGTCCCCCAAAGTCTTAACTCATTTCAGCATTAATCCGAAAGTTCACAAAGTGTCATCTGAGACAAGGCAAGTCCCTTCCACCTATGAGCCTGTAAAATCAAAGGCAAGTTAGTTACTTCCTAGATATAATAGGGGTAAAAGTATTGGGTAAATAGAGCCATTCCAAATAAGAGAAGTTGGCCAAAACAAAGGGGCTATGGGCCCCATGCAAGTTTGAAATCCAGTGGGGCAGTCAAATCTTAAAGCTCCAAAATGATCTCCTTTGACTCCATGTCTCACATCCAGGTCAAATGGTTGCAAGATGTGGGTTCCCATGGTATTGGGCAGATCTGTCCCTGTGGCTTTACAGGGTACAGCCCCTGCTTCTGGCTGCTTTCAAGGCTAGTACCGAGTGTCTGCAGCTTTTCCAGGTGCAAAGTGCAAGCTGTAAGTAGATCTACAACTCTGGGGTCTGGAGGATGGTGACCCTCCTTCACAGCTCCACTAGGCAGTGCCCTAGTGAGGGCATTGTGTGGGGGCTGGCACCCCACATTTCCCTTCCACACTGCCCTAACAGAGATTCTCTATGAGCGCACTGCCCCTGCAGCAAAATTCTGCCTGGATATCCAGGCATTTCCATATATTCTCTGAAATCTCTGTAGAGGTTCTCAAACTTTAGTTACTGACTTCTGTGCACCCACAGGCCCACCACCACATGTAAGCTCCCAAGGCTTGGGGCTTTCACTCTCTGAAGCAACAGCCTGAGCTGTACACTGACCCCTTTTAGCCACAGCTGGAGCTGAAAGAGCTGGGATGCAGGGCACCATGTTAGGAGGCTGCAAAGAAGAGGGGCCCCCTGAGTCCAGCCCAGGAAACTATTTTTTCCTCATAGGCCTCCAGGCATGTGATGGAAGGAGCTGCCACGAAGACCTCTAACATGCCCTGGAGATATTTTTGTTGTTGTCTTGGTGATTAGCATTTGGCTCCTTGTTACTTATGCAAATTTCTGCTGTCTGCTTTAATTTCTCTTCAGGAAATGGGTTTTACTTTTCTACTGCATCATCAGACTACAAATTTTTCATACTTTTATACTCTGTCACCTCTTGAATGCTTTGTCACTCAGAAATTTATTCTGCCAGATACCCCAAATCACCTCTCTCAGTTCGAATTTTCACAGATCTCTAGGGCAGGGGCAAAATGCAACCAGTCTCCTTGCATAGCAAGAGTGACCTTTACTCCAGTTCCCAATAATTTCATCTCCATCTGAGAGCACCTCCGGCTGGATTTTATTGTTCCATATCACTATCAGCATTTTGGTCAAAGCCATTCAGCAAGTCTCTAGGAAGTTTTAAACTTTCTCACAGCTTCCTGTCTTCTGAGCCCTCCAAGTCTCTAAGATTTCCAAACTTTCCCACGTTTTCCTATATTCCTCTGAGCCTGCCAAACTGTTCTAACCTCTGCCTGTTACCCAGCTCCAAAGCTTCCACATTTTCAGGTATCCTATAGCAGCACCCCACTCTACCAGTACCAATTTACTGTATTAGTCTGTTCTCATTCTGCTAATAAGCACATACACAAGTCTGGGTAATTTATGAAGGAAAGAGGTTTAATAGACTCACAGTTGCATGTGGCTGAGGGCCCTCACAATCATGAGGGAAGGCAAATGAAGAGCAAAGTCACTTCTTACATGGCAGCAGGCAAGAGAGCTTGTGTGAGGAAGCTCTTTATTAAACCATCAGATCTTATGGGACTTATTCCCTATCACAAGAACAGCATGGGAAAAACCTGCCCCCAAGATTCAATTTCCTCCTATCAGGTCCTTCCCACGACATGTGGGAATTATTACAATTAGAGGTGAGATTTTGGTGGGGACACAGAGCCAAACCATATCAAGTAACATGATCGTGTTTAGTGCCTGATCCATGTCACCTGGATCTAACTCCTGGTTTTAAGCATTAGAAAATAATCACCACACTTTCTTGTAAGTGACCCTGATCCAACTGCTTCTGCATAGAGTATTTCTTGAAAGTCAAGTGCTCCTCCACTCTAACCCCACTTCCTGCAACGGATTGGCAGCACTGTCTTCATGGTGACTTTGCAGGAGATATTGTATATTACTGGAATTTATTTTGCTACTTGGTTGACATATTTGTTTTAGGAAATGCTTCAGACAATATGTTAAAGGTTCCAGACAGAAGGTTCAGTGGCTTTCCTTACTGGAAAATAAAGCATATGTGAGGTCAAAAAAGCACTTGAGATTTCTCTGCAACTATACTAATGAGAAATGACAAAGGCTGAAAGAAACGATGGAAAATAAATAGCACTGGGGGACTGGTTCAGCATCTGATTGCACAGAGTAGAATATTTGTTTTCCTTTTGGCTCTATATTTTTAGGCTAAAGATAAAATATTGTAACTTCATGTAATTGTGAATAGGTCATCTGGCTAACTTTATTTTAAGCATAAGAAAGTGGGAAGAGTACGTGACCTTCATTTGTTGATTATCATACTGCTTTATGACATTGCTGGAAGGAAAACCTTACCAGTCAGGGAGAATTTTGATGGAAAAAAAAGAAAAAAAAAGCAGTGTCCCTAAAATATCTTGGAATCTTTTGTCTTTCATATGTTTTATGTCCCAATGTATACCTTTATAGAAAAGGTCAGGTCATAATAATTAGCAGTAACATTTATTTAAAACATATATTAATGTCTTATAAGATTTATGCTACTTTTGATAAGTGTAGCAGTGAACATTTTAATTTCACTATAAATACTATATGGAGCAATAGATTGCTCAAATAATCATCTTTGCCTTTTAGGTAAAATTTGCAAAAAGCTACAACATCTAAAAACTAAAATTGGCATCATAACTGCCACAGAGTTATTTAGTCACCGTAAGTTTAGTCACCATGAAACTGGCAAACTATACAGTTACTATTACTTGGGAGATTGTTTTGCTAAATAATCTGTTTATAAGGTTGGTCCCCTTTTCTGTCCTATTTTATCTCAAAGTTTAATTGTCTGTGGCTTCATTGCAAATGTGAAGGATTCAGAACAACTAGCGTAAGAATTAAAAAATGGGAAACTAGAAAGTCTTTTAGAACTTACAGAGGAACCTCTTTATGCTGTTTGTGTTGCAGGTGAGCTGTATGAGGATCTACATGGATTGCGTACAATTCTTATCCAGTGACACACTGTGTAGCATATAGCTTATCGGAATTCATCTAAGCGCAAATTGTTTCACATAAAATCTCTGCTATATCATCATGCCACTGTTTCTGAAAAGATAGTGCTCTACTATTCTCCAATAAAGGGCACCAGGGCTCCTTGGAAAATAGCTAATTTTAGGATTGGGCTAGGAAATATACAAAGTAAGCCTGGAATATCTTGCAGGGCTTGACAGTAAGGTCACGTTAAATAAAACAAATCAAAACTAACAAAAAATACAATGAAGGGGGCATATCAAAGACACACTGGAGTCAATTTAAAGAGATCCTAATGGCCAAAACTGAAACAATTTGATCAAGAAAATAAAATAGTATTGAATTATAATGCAAAATGGAAATTAAATATCCATGAGTTTGTAATGATATAAATCACTATTTGAATAAATAAATGGATGAGAAAAGACAAATCTCCTTTGTAGAAGAATTTCAAACCATTTATGCAGATACTCTATCCTTAAGTAGAGGGAGAATGATTGACCACTCTTTAAGCTGTGCAAGCTGACTTCCTTCCAAAGAGGAAAGCATGGAAAGAGGGAATACAAGAGTGAGTTTACAGTGGAGAAAACTGCCAAATTCTTCCTCAGTTAACTGGTGAAGATCAACACCAATAGTTACAAGTCATGCTGATAGTCTATCCTCGATATGATGTGATGAAAATGACACTTTACCTCTGTAGTCTTCCTCCAAATAACCTATAACCCTAGTCTAACTCATGTAGAAAACATCAGAAAAATCCAAAATAAGGGAAATTCTAGAAAGTACCTGACCGGTACTTTTCAAAATTGTTAAGGTCATCTAAAACAAGGAATATTAGACACAGTCACAGGCAAGAGGAGCCTGAGGATCCTAAGGAGACAAGATGACTAATGACAGTGTAGTATCCTTGATGAGATTCCAAAACAGAAAAGGGGCATTCAGTAAAATCTAAGAAAACCTGATTAAGTTTTGGACTTTAGTTTAAAAAAAGATAACACTTGCAAATACTTTCTACTAGAATAGAATTAGCTCTTCACTGATCCGGCAAAAATTCTGAAACGAAATCTTTCTTTTCTCTGAAAATTAAAACCAGTCTAAAAATTTTTGGAGATATAAACTCCATTTTCTTCCTCAGAGGACTAATACTTTTTTTTTTTTTTTTTTTTTTGGTCAGAACTTTAAGTTTTTCTTCTTCTAAGAATCTTGATGGATAAAGGCAATTACAATTCAAATAAATTATATTAAGAATAAGACACTCTCTACCCTAAAAGTTCCCATAGTCTAACATGTGAGGTGCAAGAAAATTTTATGTAAAATATTTGATTTAATTAGAATACATTCAAACTTATATGTCAGAATGAACAAGAGAAAAAAATCTACTGGTTTTAATGGTAGGGAAGACTTTACATAAGAAATGACATTTGAGCTGCACATTAAAGAATGAGTATAGATGCCCCAGTAAGATAAGGAATATTGTGCACAAATTTATTTATTGTTAATAACTAGAAAAAGTGGAGATCGATGGTTTGAGATGAGAGAAGAGGTAAAGTAGACAGATGATTAGGAACTCGTAGAAGCTTTGGTGTAGCCTTGGAAAAGAGATGGTGTGAATTTCTGGCTTTTACATGGTGAAAGAGCTGAGATGTGCATAGGGGTAATGGGAAAGCTGGCTAAGAGTTTACTGTTTTCTAGCATGACATTACTATAGGGAGATGGACCAGAACAATCTATCCTAGGACATATAGAAATTCAGCCCTTAGCAATGTCCAAACCAAGTAAATAAAGTCTACCAAAAAATAGTTTGTATCTCAAGCATGTAAGTTATTTTGTGTCTCTGAAACACAGAACAGGAAGTGAGAAGCAATAAATGTAAAAGTTATCAATTTTCAGATACTTAGCCTAAGGGTAGGCCAAAATAACAGTGAGGTCAGTGTTGAAAGGAAAAACTGATCAGCTTGGGAAAGACCTAAAAAAAGTGCCCCTAAAAATATTCTTGTATCTTTTGTCTATCAACTGCTTTATGTGTCATCTTATACCATAGAAAATAAGCAAAACAGTAGTTTAGGTGAATGATCTGGTCTAACCAGATCAGCTAAGTAGCCCTTTCCTCCAAAATATTTACTTATCATGAGTAAACATGTTTTACTATACACGTTATACTGAATGACAGTTCCAGAACTCCATTGGCAAAATCTACCTAAGCCAAAGATTTTATTTATAAATTCTGATAGTCCTGCAAGCACCTGAAAAATGGAGACGAGACATCTAAAGACGACTCTAAATCAACCAGGTACTAAAAACACCTGGCACAGTCGTTCATCCCACAAGGTAGTCAGACAACAGAGCAAAGAGAAAGACACAGTCCCATACGACAGAGAAAACTGGCAAGTTAAATAACTTTTGACATTTCTCAACATTTAGGGCTGCCATTTATTTGTTTAACAGCACTTTAGACGTTCAAATAATATCATCATACATATCTCATTTGATCTTCACAACAGCCCCAAGGAACAGATAGGACAGGGATTTTCTCTCACATTTTATAGATAAGGAAACAGATTCACTAAGGTAATTTGCTTTATGTCAAAAAGCTAGTAAATAACAGGACCAGGGTCAGTTCATAAACTCCTTTTCACTATATCTTGCAACCTCATATTTTTTATTGAGATAGATAGATAATAGACAGAAAGATAGATAGTATATGGGCATGAAAAGTTAGATTTTAATTTTGAGGGTTTTATTCGCAATTAACTCTCCATAAATCAGAAAGCTGAGTCCCGAAAGTTTTGCTTTCAGACTGTATAGCAAGTAATGTTGGTTTATTCTTTTTCACGGCTCATTTTTTTGTACCTGTTATGCTGTAAGAAGCCAACTAACTGTCTTGTTCTCAGCTCAGCCTACTTTTCTGTGTCATTTACTACCACCACGACACTTCTCTCTGCTTACAGTCACACTCTAGCTGTAGTAATTTTTTTTATCTTTTTAATTTAAAAATATTTTGAGCATACAAATAAGAACAAGAAAGACATAACAGAAATTCATGTTATCTGCCATCCAGATTTAATGCATATTAACATTTTGCCATAGCTTCTTCAGATGCTTTAATTGAAATAAAACACTACAGTACATTAATCCCCACATCTCCTCAGGTACAAGCATTGTTGTAAAGTTAACATGTGCCCATTTCTTTATATTATTTCTCTACAATGTGGTTTTTAATCACTTACCTAAGTAAAATCATTATGTATGTATTCTTTTGCAACTTTCCTTTTTCACCCAATAAATTTATTTAAATATATTCATCCTAACACAGTAATTCGTTTTAACTGATATATATATTATTCATTTGGACTGCTACATATGATTTTACTTTATGACAAATATCATAATTTATTTTTTCCAATATTGAAAGACATTGAAGTTGTGTTCATTTTTTTTCTATTATAAACTATGCTATAGTAAACATCTTTGTATTTTTTGGAACACTTATATCAGTGGTTCTGTAGGTCACTCAATGAAGAGTGGAAATTTTGGTCTGTAGGATATATTTAAGTTTGTTCAATGCGGTAGATTACTCCCAATAGCGGTTTTTCAAGTTACATTCTCCCCAGGAGGGTATCAGTATTCACATTTCCCTACGTCTTCTCAGTTGTAGTCATTAAATATTAGTCACCAGCTATTTCTAGATCTCTGCCTTCTACACACATGGAGGCATTGCCCTCTGCCATCCCTTTTGAAGTTAGTCACAGGCATACAACTTGTTTTAGGCAATGAAATGTGAGCCAATCCTTAAGAGCCAGTGAGAAATTCCAATGTTTTCTCTCTGCTTCTGCGTCAGTGAATTTTAATGATCCATATACTGACTTCATCACATTAGGACTCAATGATAATGACATGGATTAAAGTCTCCAGTTGACTTGTAATAAACATTAAGTATGAGCTATAAATAAATGATCAATGTTTTATATCATGGTTTGCTAAACTATGGCTTATTGGTCAAATCTGACCCACTGCATGTATTTATAAAGTTTTACAGAAAAACAGCCGTGCCTAATTATTTATGTATTAGCTAGGAAGAGTTGAGTAGTTAAGTTTGAAATACTTACTATTTGCCCCTTTGCAGAAAAAATTTGTTGAACCTTGATTTAAGTCACTGAGATTCTGAGGATATTTGTTACTGTAGCATTGCATAGCTCATTCTGACTAATATGCTTACCGCCTTGTGGTATTATCCTACTGTAAGCTTTTTGTCAATCTAATGAGTATCTTAAAGTATTCCTTCTCAATGAAGTAAATAATTATTTTTAAAGCCCTAGATATATTGTGCCGATCCTCGGGGTCTTTCAAAGTTATTATTAATCAACTTCATTTTTAGAGAAGTTTTTGACTTACAGAAAAATTGAATAGTAAATGAAGAGATCTACATATCTTCTCTCTTTGCCTCAGTCTTGTTATAATCTAAAAGATCCTTTTTATTAGGCAACATGCTTGTCACAATGGAGGATTAAGCTAGAATTTTTTAGAACATATAACCCACTTATTTTAAAGAATTATCAAACAAAACTATTTAAAATGTTGCTCTAAACAAGACATTTAATACAATTTTGATGGTCTTATTCCTTGGTGGATAATTATATCTAAACAGTCTTGCTGTTAGAATATTATTTATTCTTCATTAATTTTTAACATAGATGCACTTTTTATAAACATTAAGGAATAAATTATTGAAAAACTATATATATTGTGTAATATAAAACTGAAGAATTCACTGCAGCCTAGGGGTAGCTATTAAAATATTACTAATAAGAAAAAAACAAATCCTAGAGTACTATAAAGGCAATCTAAACAGATCAATCAAATTTTTATGAAAATGGATCTCTCTCTCAGGGTTTGGGAATACACACAAGGGAAGAGTGAGTTGATTTGGTTATTTCTTGCTGTAGCATGTTGCATATGATTCAGTGTAGCATTTTACTATCTGAAGCAGCAAGATACAGCAGAAACACCTGGGACAGAGTCAAGAGTCCTGAAAGCCTGATTGCAATGTTTCTTCCCCTGTTCCTGAGCCTTCAATTTATTTAACTGTCTAGGAAAAAAAAAGTTGGAATTGATCAGTGGTTCCAACTTTTTTTTAGGATAACATTTTCTTTCCCCAAATAAATGCTATGTAGCTCTCTGACATTAAAAAAAATGCAGGTATATATGATTTGGCAAATTGAAATTTATAATATTTATATATTATAATATGGGCAAATAGTAAAGATCTTTTGATCATACAACAATTTGAAATCATGGCTTACAATTACAGCAATAACCCTAAGTACCCAGAAAATTACAATCAAAGGTTATACCTCCCTGGAACCTAAAGTTGTATGAAACACAATTTGGAAACTCCTGGACTAGAGCTATCTCTTTGAAAGGCCCTTCTGGTTTTAATATTGAGTTGGTGATGGCTACTGCTTTGGGAATAGGATTGTACAACAGTTCAGATTACAGACTCAGAAAGTAGGCTGTCCAGATTTGAACCTTACTTCTGCTGCTTCCATTCCAAATGGAGGCCCATGGAGAATCTTTGGGCCTCCATTTCCTTGCCTACAATATAAGGATGATGAAACATCTTCCTGGGAGAAATGTGAATATTAAATGAGATAGTGCATGTAAAATGCCTGCCACACAGAAGCTCCATATAAATGTCAATTGGTGATATCAGTGGCCAAAAAGAGTTATTTCAACCACCATGTTCTAAACTCTTTTATTCACTCACTTTGCCAATCTAAGGACTATTTGAATGCAATTTCCAAATCACTGCTATTGGCAGCTTCCCACAGATCCTCAGCAGATCTAATTCCATTCAGTAGAACAGATGTTGTTGAGGGCCTCCTGAAAGCAAAGTGCTCTGTTAGGTAGAGTAGAAATTACAAGGGTAAATCTGAGTTGTATTTGGTATTCTGAGACATATGTGAGCATAGCCCTGTGTAGGTCCAAAATTCTATGGAGGTATAAGGGATCCAGGACTTGGGAAGGCTTTGTAAAGATAAGGTTAAAGGACAATTTTAAAAGGGAAATGTTATAAGCATATATATGAATATTCAATTCCATTTTTTCATTAAGATTATTCTTACAATAAATAACACTTACAGAAAGGTTAAGTAAATTGCCAGAGTTTACATAGCTAGGAAGTAGCAGAGCTAGGCTATAAACCTAGGTGGTTAGGTTGTACACTTACTATTCCAATGGATTACACGTTTGCTTCTAATATTTGTTTCCCTCACTGTGAGATGACTGCACTATGCCCTCCAGTTCATCTAAGTCATGTGACATGATTTTGTCAGTAAAAAAAATAATAATAATAAGTGGAGATGATACATGCCATTTTTCAAAGAGAAACTTTAAAAGCTATTGCTTGGTTCTGTCATCACTCCCTTTGCCATCTCACATCAGCCTGGGATGGCCCAGGTAGGGGCTGCTCCTTTAGCCTGGCTCCCAAAACAAAAAAGGGCACAGAAAGAACAGCCACAGTCAATCTGTGGAATACATATACTGCTAATAAGAAATGTGTGTGTGTGTGTGTGTGTGTGTATGTGTGTGTTATTTTTCCGTAGCAGTATAAAAACTAGTGAAAAACAAAAACAACACAAATGGATATAACCACTAAACTATAATACAGTTCAAACTGCCAATGTTATTTTTCTGAACTATTAAGCCAGCTTCTAACATTGAATTACTTCATGCCTGGCTTAAAATCTTGAGGTTTTCTTTTTTTTAAACTTTTTGTCATCAATGCAATGATAAAGTAATAAAGTCTACAGTCTAAACTCTTCATCCTGGTGGCACTTAAGGTCTTCTATTGCCTGGCCCCAATTTTTCTCTTTGAGTCTCATACCCTTTCCACTTTCCCAATTTCCTCCCATTTTTTCCACCTTCAAATGTACACACAGTGAACACTAGGTCAGGCCATTTCTAGGTCTGTCCAGGCCCTTTCACATGCCTGTACATTTTTAAATGTCATTACAAATTTCTGGATTCTTTCACCTCCCCTCACTGTCTTCCCTATAAATTTCTATTAATACACAAAGACCCAGCTCCAATGACATTCCCCAGGCAGATGTAATTGTTATGCCTTCGCTGGTCTCATTTAGCTGAATGAAGAAGTTTAACAAGGCAATTCATACATAAAAGGTAATAAAAGATAAATGTCTCTCTGCCCTGCCCCTCCCCCCACCTGGGACTGTGAGTTCCTTGAAGGTGGGGACTGTGTCTTTATCCATTCCTATCTTCTGAAGACCACACTGAGCTTGGCAATTAATAGAGGAGATGATGCACATGCTTGCAGCCGTGCAGGTTGAGGAAATTAATAAATTTTAAAAATAAGAAACTCTATCACTCAAAATTAATAAGTCAGTTTGGTTCAGACCTGTTACTGCTGTTCCCCAAAGAGAAATGCAGGTATTAGTCACATAAATAACTAGAGGAATGATCTGAACATCAGCAAGATGGTAGAATAAAACTTTACTGGACTCATCTCCTCCCACTGCAGAAACATCCATTTGAACAACTATGCACACACAAATACACCTTGACAAGAGCTAAGAAAATGAAGTGAGAGATTGCAGCACCTAGAAGCAGCATAGAAATAAGATGACACATTGACAAGGGTAGGAAAGAAAGTTTCATATTATTTGCATCACCCCTCCACAACCCCAGGTAGCACAGCATGGATAGCAATACCCTCTGCTTGGGGTAAAGTAGAGGGAAGTGAGCAATGGACTTTGTTCTGGTCCCCAACTTTGGACACATTCCAACAAAACCCAGCACTGTACAGGCCCCCAGAGTTCCAGACTCCATATTGGTAACTGTGGACTGAGCCTCTTGAGCCATTCTAGAGCCAGACCAGACCACAAAGACTTAGGCTCCAGGCCAGCACCAGGCCCAGGCTGCCTACAGTATCCCGGGGCCCTGGACCACTCTTACAAACAGATTGGTCCCACATCCCAGGTTTTAGGTCCACCCAAGTGCTGGGGCAACTCTTGTGGCCCCAGTCTCCAAGACTGTTCAAGGTTCCAGACAAGTCCAGAATCAGGTTGGTATATATAATCTCAGGCTTCAAGCACTCCACAGCCCAGGTCAGGCATCAGGCCAACACCCATGGACACAGGCTCCAGGTCTACCAGGTACCAGGCTTGTCCCTGCAGCCCTACCCTCTAGGCCAACTCTTGTGGTCTCACGCTCTCCCAGACAACTGATCTAGGTCCATCATCGTGGACCCCAGTGCTGTGCTTATCCCAAGAACACAGGCTAAAGGATCACTGTTAGGGATGAAGGTTCCAGGCTGATTCCCATGGCCCTAGTACCTGGGCCAACATTCACAGGCATAGCTTACAGACCAGCGCCCACACAGTAACCCTTTAGGATGGTACCTACAAACTCATACTCTAGGCTTGTTCCCACCATACCAGGCTCCAGGCCATACCCTGTGGCTCCAGGCATCAGGCTAGCACCCAAGATCTCAGACTAGCCCCCAAAGACTAAGGTTGCGTGCCTGCCCCAGCACTAGGCCAACTCCAGTCTCCAGGTCAGTCCCAGTAGTTTGAAACTCCAGTGGACCTAGGGTCAAGGCATGTTTCAGCAGAACCAAGATCCAGGCCACCCCAACAGACCCCAGTGCCAGGCAGGATTCCAGGGACAGACACTCCATAAGCACCCCTGTAGACTCAGGCTCTAAGTATGTCTTCATGGACACAGGACAAAGTCCTTCCCCAGGTCCAGGCCACTTCCCAAGTGCCCAGGCTTCAGACCCAGTCCAGACACAAAGTTCATCCCAGTGTCTGGCTTACCACTGCAGACTCAGTCTCGATGCTCACCCCAGTACAAAGTCAGAACCTGTAGGCCCATACCTCAGGCTTTACCCCATGAATACCGGCTCTTGGCCTGCTGCCATGAACCTAATCATCAGGTTCACCCCAGAGGATTCAAACTCTAGGCTCAACCATGTGGACCTACGTGCCAGACCCATCCATAGGCTGACCCAGACACCAGGCTGCCCAGGAAGTCCACCAGCAAGTCTACCTATAGATTACAACAGGTAGCCTGCTGAAACTCTCTGAATGAACTGATTGGTGAAGGACTTTCCCAGGCAGTCAGTCTGCAAAGATTGAAATAAGTCATTACCTCTTCAAATGTGCAGATATCAACATAAGGCAACAAGAAACAAAAACCAAGAACTCATACCACCACCAAAAAAATACAGTAATCACCCAGTAGATACCCCGCTAAATAAGTGGAGATATATGAACTGCCTAACAAAGCATTCTCAGGTTTAAGGAAGTTCATTAAACTTTGAGAAGAGAGAAATAATTCAGTGAAATCAGTAAAATAATAAATGGCCAGCAAAATAAATTTATCAAAGAGATTGAACTTATAATAGAAATCAAAACAGAAATCCTGGAGTTGAAACAATCAATGAAATGAAAAATACAGCAGAATGCATGAAAGCAGAATTAATCAAGCAAATGAAAGAATCTGTAAAATCAGAGACAGGTTATTTGTAAATATATAGTCAGAGGAGAAAAAGAAAAGAAAAGAATGAAGCAAGTTTACAGGATTTATATGACAGCACCAAAAGACCAAATGATTAATTTTAGGAGTTGGTGGCAGGTGCCTGTAATCCCAGCTACTCAGGAGGCTGAGGCAGGAGAATAGCTTGAACCCAGGAGACGGAGGTTGCAGTGAGCAAAGATCGCACCACTGCACTCCAGCCCTGGTGACAGAGTAAGACTCTGTCTCAAAAAAAGAAAAAAGAAAAGAAAAAAAAACTACTAGAAGAAGACATAAGGGAAAATCTCATCTCCATAACATTGGTCTGGACAATAAGTTTTTGGATATCACCCCAAAAGCACAGGCAACAAAACCATAAATAGACAAATGAAATTTCATCAAATGTAAAAGCTTCTTTTTGCAGCAAATGAAAAAATCAAGAAAGTGAAGATACTACCTCCAGCACGAGAGAAAATATTTGCAAACTGTATATCTTATCAGGGGTTAATATTCCACAATATAAGGTACTTGTACAACTTTATAAAGAGAAAACAAATCACCACATTAAAAAATGGGCTAAGGGCCTGAATAGACATTTCTCAAAGGAAGAAATACAAATGGCCAACAGGGATATAAAAGTCTTCAATGTCACTAATTATTAGGGAAATGTTAACTAAAATAACAATACACTATCGTCTCACAGGTTATAATGGCTAGTATCAAAAAGATAACAAGTATTGATAAGCATGTGGATAAAAGGGAACCAGTGCTATCGGAGGGAATGTAAATTATTACAACCATTATGGAAAACAGTATGGAGGTTCCTTAAAAAACTAAAAACATAATTACCATATAATTCAGTAATACCGCTACTGGATATATAGCCAAAGGAAATAAAATCATCATATCAAAGAGATAACTGCATTCCATATTCCTGCAGCATTCCTCACAAAAGCCAAGATATGGAATCAATCTAAGTATCCATCAATGGATGAATGAAAGAAAATGTGGTATAGATACACAATGAAATACTCTTTTGCCTTAAAAAAGAAGAGAACCCTGTCATTTACAATAACATGGATGAACCTGGACAGTATTATATTTAGTGAAATGAGCTAGGTACAGAAAGACAAATACCTTATGATCCCACTTACATTTATAATCTCAAATGTTGAACTCACAGAAGCAGACAGTACAATGGTGGTTATCAGGGCTATAGGTTGAGCGTGGAGAGATACTTGATAAAGGATATCAAATTTCACTTAGGAAAAATAAGTTTAAATGATGTATTGTATAATACAGTGACTATACTTAATGTATTGGTTTTTTTTTTTTTTTTTTCCAGACAGTCTTGCTCTGTCACCCAGGGTGGTGTGCAATGATGCGATCTTGACTCACTGCAACTTCTGCCTCCTGGGTTCAAGCAATTCTCCTACCTCAGCCTCCCAAGTAGCTGGGATTACAGGCGCATACAACTATGTCCAGATAATTTGATTTTGCATTTTTGGTAGAGATGAGGTTTTGCCATGTTGGCCAGCCTGGTCTCGAACTCCTGATCTCAGGTGATCCACCCGCCTTAGCCTCCCAAAGTGCTGGGATTACAGGTGTGAGCCACCATGCCCAGCCAACGTATTGTAATTTTTGAAAATTGAGTATATATTTTAAGTGTTCTCATAAGAAATGATAATTATGTGAAATAATGCATATGCTATTTAGCTAAATTTAGCCATTTTACAATCTGTATGTATTTCAAAACATGTTATATACAATAAACACATAAAATTTTTGTCAATTAAAATGTTTTAAGAATATCTAAAGCAGATTCGATATATACAATTAAACTGAGAAAAAAGAAACTTAAATATGCACATTTATGTATTATTTATATAGAGTAGACTCTTGTTATCTATGGTTTCCCTTTGTGTGCAGTTTCAGTTACCAGAGGTCAACTGTTGTCTGAAAATATTAAATGCAGAATTCCAGAAATAATCAATTAATAGGTTTTAAATTGCATGCTGCTCTGAGTAGCATGACAAAATCTTGTACCATGCCATTCCTTCCTGCCCAGATGTGAATCCTCCGTTGGTCCAGCATACTCGATCATACACATTACCTGCCCATTAGTCACTGAGTAGCCACCTTGGTTATCAGATTGACTATAGTGGTATTGCAGTGCTTGTGTTCATATAACCTTTATTTTCTTAATAATGGCCTTAAAGGGCAAGAGTAGTGATGATGGCATAATGTTCTAATTGTTCTATTTTAATTATTGTTTTCAATCTCTTACTGTGTCTAATTTATAAATTAAACTTTATCATAGGTGTGCATGTATGGAATAAAACAGATTATATATGATTTGGTACCATCCATGCTTTCAGGCATCCACTCAGGGTCTTGGAATATATTCCTCATGGATAAGCAGGTATTGCTGTACTCCATTCTTCGAAGACCACTAAGGACATTTGAAGTCACATATTTTTCCTCTAACGCTGTCAAGCAATTCCAAAGGACTCCTAGCTGTAGACTGTAAAGGATTAATATAGACAGGAGCTAGTCTGGGCCCATGACCGCCCCCATGTAAATGAAACCAGACCAGGGTTCATCCTCAAGGCCCAGGGAGGCCTTACAGGTGCTTACTAGCATCCTGATTGCAAATGTCTCATACAATCCTTTACCTGAATGAAGGGAAGTAAGTAAAAGAAAAAATATATTTGTTTTCATTTGATTCACTACCAGGGATTAACAAACTTTTTATGTAAAAGGCCAGTTAGTAAATATTTTGGGATTTTTAGGCCATAAGGTACCTGTCACTACAACTCAGTTCTGCCCTTATAGCATGAAAGTCACAAGAGATAATACATAATAGAATGGAATGGCTGTATTCCCAAAAGACTGTATTTATGGACAATGACATTTGACTTTTAAAGGATTTTCACATGCCACAATTGTATTATCTGTTGTTTTTTTTTTTCAGCCACCTAAAATATAAAAATCATCTTTGTCTGCCAGACAAAAACAGGTAGGTGACTATATTTGGCTCCTGGTCTGTAGTTTTCAGATTACTACCCTAAGGTAAACACACACTCTGCAGTGTCAAGTCATGAATTAACTTTATTCCTTACAAGTTTGACTGGGGTGCTTCTGTTGAAAGACCACACTGCTCCTCATCTCTTTTAGTTGCCAAACAAAATTATGCAAGCTTCACTGAGCTTTAGCTAAATCAGAAGCCTTGATATTTAAAATTTTGAATTAAGCTAGAGTCCTCTTTGCATTTCTCAGTGGCACGAAATGAAATTTTAATGAGATTTTTCTCTTTCCCTAAGAATGTGCAATAGTGCTACAGCTATACAAACGCTTCTTTATATCCTGGGTGTTACTATGGGAGGTCATGAAACCACTTCCTCTTGACGTCTTTAAAAGGAAGATGGGTTTTGCATATGTCAGGAATTATTTCTAGTTTGTCCTGCCTGGAGGCAGGGGTTGGACTGACTTGCCTAATCCTGTATTATGTAACAACAGAATAAATGTAGTATTATTTCAACAAAATTGCTCTAACTGGCTGTTTACTTTCTAAACATTTCAAGTTGGTGCATTCTGGAAGAAAGAATCCTGAATATGCAGTCAGCTGACCTGAGTTTAGGTGACAGTTCTATCACTGCTGACTTGAACCATATGCCTAAGTCCCTTCATCTGCAAAGTTTTTCTAATAATATGAACTGCCTAATAGGGATGCCGTAAGCTTAATGTGCTTAGAATGGTATCTGTTTCATTATAATCACTTAAGAATGTTTGGTCTTAGTATTGTATTATTCTCACCTTCAAAAAGAGTGGGGATCACCCAGTGACTACAAGAGAGAAGGTGCTTTGAAAACTATGACTGACATGTCACATGTTATCATTAAAGCGATGCCATGCCAAGGCTGTAAAAGCATAGATGACTCTCCCCATTAGTTCTTTCATTTTCTTCTTCATTTTTTTATCAATTTTGTTCTCCACTTTATTCATTTTCTCTTGGAGTTTGATAAGTATTCCATTAGAGATTTACCTTTTCACCTTTCAAAACCTTTTTGGGGAATAGCAATCTAGGACATAACCAAACATTTTTAGAGTTCTCTGAAACCCTGAACTTTGGAACTTTAGCCACTTAAACAGAATATGAATTGGAGATATTTTAGTGAAAGAATGCAACTTTTTTTCTCTTCTTAGAAAGTATGATCTAGACCAAGAGTCCATTATTATGTCTAAATCAAGGAAAGGTGAATAAAAAATACACCTTCCTGGATGTACCCTGGAAGCCCCACTCCCCAGGCCGTAACATCATCATTTGTTAAGAAAGTAGATGATGTACACGTTCACTTTTGTTGGTCCTACACTATCTAGATCATGTCAAATATATTAAAGACACATTTTGCATTAAAATAATTTTGAAATATTGATTTTTAAATTATCTTAAAAGTAAGTCATTCATTTTCAAATGGCTATAATTCTACACTTGCAGTCTATAATCAGAAATTCTTGTGAAATCACAATAGCAACTTTAAAAGTTATTTTCTAATGATGGAAATTAAATATACTAGTAGGTAACATTTATTGGACAAATACCACGTGTCATGCACACTTCTAAGAACTTTTTGTTAACACACTTCATTTTTGTAACCACCTTATGAGCTAGGATTTGCTTTATCTTTATTTTATAGATGAGGAAAACTAGCTCTTTTGTAGCACAGGCCACTTAGTCTGAGCTGGATCCATACTTTTATGAGGTTACATTTTGTAGATTAATTTTGATTTTTAGTATGATTTTTGCATTAGGCCATTCTTGCATTACTAAAAGAAATATCTGTGACTGGGTTAATTACAAGGAAAAGAGTTAATTGTCTTACAATTCTACAGGCTGTACAAGCATTGCTCCAGAATCTACTTCTAGTAAGGGCCTTGGGAACCTTACATGACTGATCATGAGGGATCCACCCTCGCGATCTAAACACCACCCACTGAGCCCCATCTCCAGTACTTGGAATTACATTTCAACATGAGATGTGGACGGTACAAATATCCAAAGTATATCACTTTTTATATTTTTGAAGTCTTTTTTAAAGATTCATATGTCAAGCATTTTTGTAGGCCTTTGCAAAGCTTCTGACACCTAGGTATCATTCCTGTGGTGGCTAATACCAATCAGTGGCCTTGCCAGCCACATGGATTCCTGCTTGACACCTAAGTAGGAAGAAGCTTCAGACAAAAGTTCAAAAAAGTGTTTTGGCAAAAGATTTTTGCACAAAAGCGTAAAAGTAGCCATGCATGAAACTTCACATCTGATAGTACGACTCGATTGGAAAGAGGGACAACTTCTGTATTTCTCATGGAGGACAGCACGGCTCCAGTGCAGTAGAAACTGTAGTAATCCAGCAGCGCTTGATTACATCTAGGGTTTGCCACTTTGGAAGCACCCAGGGTTCTACCCTAGCCACAAATGACCACATTCTCATGAAGATGCTGGTAGCAGAGGCAAGGGTGAGGTGTTGCTCTCAAGTGGCTTCTGGAATATTCTATATCAATCATAGCAACTTGATGGGAAGATCATTATAGTATCATATCTACAAAAAACTAAGGTGTCTTAGGAGAAAGTCAAAGATATGCCTTGGAGGTACTTGGATGGAAGGCTCTGCATTATTCAGGAAAGAATATGAGGCAGTTAATGGTATGTGATGCTTGTGAACTGGAATTCATTTATATTCAAATTGTGATGAGACATGGGGGAAATTTTCTGGTGAGTAGAGGGAAATTCTGAGAAATTTGTCAAAAGATATTCACAATACAGCAAGTTGTTCTATTTTTCAATAAGGTTTTTGTAAATCTTCCTGTAAATAATGATTCTTGTATATTTATGTCTTGTATAAAGCAAGATATATCTGTATTTGCATCTAACCAAGAATGCAGACAAATCGCTGACTTTAGCAATGTCATATCTTTAGACTGGCATATCTGGCAAAGGAGAGCTGCTAACATTCATTATAACAGCAACCTTAGAAAGTCTTCCCCGACAAATATTCACTCATGTCCAAATTTGACAACGCTTTCCTTTGGATCATATAGCAAAACGTATTTTTCCCCCAACAGTAGTTAATAAATGCATTTGCTCTTTAAGCATTATCGGTATTCTTTAAACACAGCTCTGTGTAAATTGCGGCAGTTTATTAGATAACTATGTATTACACATCTCAAACATGGAGGGCACTATAAATAATACAAAGATGGGTGCTGGATCTGAAGATGTTCATAGTCTAGTGCAGTGATTCTCAAAAGTGCATGGAACTTACGTCAGCCTCCTCTGCCCTTCTTTCCTCAAGAGCTACCAGGAATACATATCACAGACTTTGGAGGTAGGCTTTTTTCCCTGTATCGAGTCACATATATCAACAAGAGTGACATACATCTTGGGCATGTTGGGACTGGGTAAATGGTTGCAGACTCCACTGAAGTCTTTTCTTTTCCTCTAAGTTTAGTGGGACAGATAAAATGTGCATGTGCACATGGCATAAAATCCATTTCAAATTGTGAGCTAGCACGCGTGTGCGCGTGCGTATACACACACACACACACACGCAGAGTCTAACCAATCATTTCATGGAACGATATTTGTCCTATGTGCGATGAGCTCTGGTATTTTTCTATTCTATTTCAACTAAAAAATAATATAAGCCACACACTGCAAAACTGATCTCTCAAATCACTAATGAATTGCTACCTAGAGTTTGAAAAACACTTTTTTTGGGATTTGGTAATGGTTTGGAAGACAGAGATGAGGAAGACAAGGTCAAGGAATGTATTCCTGTATTTCTGTATTATTATCATAAAAATGATGTATAGTAAATACCATGATGCAGGCACAATTATAAGTGCTTTTCACGTATTAAGTTATTTAATTCTTACTACAATCCCATGAGAGATATGTGATTGTTAGAGTTGTTTTACAGATAAGGAAATGGAGGCACAGAGAAGTTAAGTGATCTGACCAAAGTTACCCAGGATTTGACACAAGGCTTCCCGACTCCAGAACCCATGCTTTTAAGACCCCTCTAGCAAGTTTCCAGCTGATCATCTTACATAGCATGCCATAGGTCACCATGAGCTAAGAAGACAGTAAGAATAAGTTTACTCCACAACTAGGGAAAATAAATAAATGAAGAGCATATTTCACCACTAGAAATGAGCAATAGCTTCTTGATATTCAGAAGGCAAAAATAAGGTCCAATCCAGACTCTAGGAGTGACTCTCTTTTAGGGACTCTAGAGGAATACAAATGACAAATGAAGCAGACATGGCCAGGGCTAACCACTTTCTTCCCCTATATTTCTTTAAGTCAAGAGAAGAAAATACAAACAGATTCAAATTCCCCTTCTTGAATCTCCTCATTTCAGATTCAAATAGGATACAGGAGAAAGCATGGCTTGAAAACATAGTGACCATGAAACACATCTCAGATCCACTAACAATTAAATCATGGCATTTGATTAACATCTATGAATAATATTTGTAAATACCTCCTTTTTTGTAAATTCCTTCATTGATTCTTTATAATGTAATTTTATTTTCATCGATTTTAATTTAGATTGCCTCTAGCTCATAAACTCGATAAATATGCAATCTTTAATGAATCACGCCGTTAAACCTAGCCATCACCCTGGGTTACCCAGTGCATCCATCCCTAAAAAGCAGGTTTAATATTGTTCAGGAAAATAACAACAATTATCTAGTACTTTAAAATCCGTGCAGCACGCAGAAACAAAGATATAAGGAAGAAAACCACTAACTTTCTTTTGCAGAATAAATCTAAATTATTTCTGAACAGGTTGTCTTCAGTGCAGTTTCTGAAAGCGTGTTTTCATGATGATAATTATCCATATTTGAGTAAACGTTACCTAAATTCAGAAATTAACAATGCACAGCCTTAAATTCATTACATCCAGTAGCTTATTTTCAGTCAATATATAAATGTAAGTATAAACTGATACTATATTTGATCTTGTACTATCATGAGATTCCTAGAAGTTTATTATATTAAGTGATCCTTTTCTAAAAATGGTTTAAAATAGAAGATATTTACAGGATTGTTTGATAACATGGAACAAACTATCTTAATATAGAATATACATTTAAAATGTTTCTTCTAGACCTATAGGCATTGACTGCTGGTATTCCCTATAATTGCCAAAACTTTTGAAGAAAAACAATCACCTATCAACACGTATTTATTGAATATCTACTATATGCTCTCTACTGCGGTAATTATAAAAACATGAGACTCAATTACTTCCCTCAAATCTCGTACATAATATGAAATGCCATGACATGAAGTTTTCTGTTCAGAAATAGAGGTGCCTTGCGAGAACAGGTAGATGGACTTAAGTCCCAGAAGAAATATAAAGTCTATTCACAATCATTAGGATCTATTAGTTCAGATTTAAATAATAAGAATAAACTAATCCAGGCCAAGCAGGACCCTTTTTATTTCATAAACAAAGCAAATTTGTTACCATATTTAAAGCGTTCTAATTGATGCAGGTAGTATATTCTCTTTATAAAAGGCTTCAAAAATTTCCCCCACTTTCGTTTATGAAAAAGTTCTAAAAGTTGCATAATTCACATTTCCCTAGTGACTATTTGAGGTACTGCATTTTCAAAGCTTCACATACACCATTGTTAAAGAACTTTCTCCTTAGTTCAGCTAAAACCGGGCTCTTGTAACACAACCAAGAAAGATTAGGCTCGCAGACACATAGAAGGGTGAGGAAAACAGAATGTATTGGGTGAAAAGGAAAAAGGAAAAATAATTCTCAGCAAAACAAGAGAGAGTCCTGCTAGCCGGTTTCCCACCTCACAGACTGAACCCCAGGGTACCTCACAGCAACAGGAGAGGCCAGGCTCCTTGCTACTGCAAACACAAACTCCCTAAGGCTCCACCCCATCCTCCCAGAGCACAGGCGGTCATTATTCAGAAGGAAACAATTGAGAAAAGGCAGGCTTCCTCCAGAACAAGCTGTCTGGTTTTTCAGCCTTCAGGCCGTTTTAGCTTGAAGGCAGTGTTTCACCAGGGACCCTTGGCTGTCTCCTCTCTTTATTGTTCTCCCCTCTAAAGAAGTACATCTAACTGCCATTAGAATAAGGATAAGGATAAAATTAAGAATGATCTTAACTGCTTCCTGCTGACAGAGAATGCTGTTTTGAAAAAAAGAAACAGCAGTCAGATCTCCCTCAGAGGTCTACCTAAGGGTCCCCAGCAAAAGGAGCCATCATCCGAGGCTCTGGTTGCATGACCATTTGGAGTTTGATGGCCTGAATGTGAGAAGAGACAAACTAGGTTATTAGAAAACATGTATCGAAACAGAACAAGGTGGAGTGAGGACAGCTCAAAAATCCCCACGCCTTTTACCAGTTTGTACAGGGAGAGGGGGTCAAAAGCCCCACTGGTAAAAGAAAAACTTTTACTCTTTTGCTGGCATTTTGGACTTCTGCTTTCCCTTCCCCTGAGCCCAATCCCAAGCCAACCAGTTTAAGGTTTGGGAAATTAACTTTTCCCAGTTTGGAGGATGCATCCGAGGGGAGTGCCCCGTAGTATGGAGACACGATTAGCTATCAGAGAAGAGAAGACAGAGGAGGAAAATAAAAGGCTTTTTTGCTGAAGGAGTCCGAGACAATCAGGATGCATTCACAAGGGGTACAGACTGAAGCTGAATGGCTACTCATCTAGAAAAAGGAGAACAAGGCATCCCAGGTCCGAAGGTAAACTTGGAGCTCCTGAGCCTGTCAGAAAGTGACATTCTTTACTTACCACAAGTCAGGAACCCTGTACTGACCTGGGTTTCTGCATAGACAAGGATATGAAGCCAGTTTTCCCAAGGGGTTTTATCAGCTCTGCAAGTCGAGCTTGACTCCTTAAAGGGAAGCATATCTTTCCAGTCAAAGTCTTGGTAAAAACAACCCATTTCTACAATTGTGTCCTGTTGCAAAAGAAAATGGATTCTTATTGCACTGACGCAAACAACTATATTGCCTTAAGTTCAGAATACTTACAACTAGTTTCCAAATTCTGGAGAACACAGGCAGAGAGAGAGAGAGAGAGAGAGAGAGAGAGAGAGAGAGAGAGACAGACAGACAGACAAAGACAAATATGCTCCAAATTTTCTTTACCTTACTCAATTGTGAAAAGCTGTATATAGTTTAAAATAAGTTTCCTTGACTCTGAAAAACAAGGATCAGCAATATTCCACACAAAAGTCAGAAAGATTCCTTCAGGTTTCCGAGTTCAGTCCATTTTAGCTCTTCACAACTCCTGTACATTTTCCTTTTTTTCCCAATGTCACAGTCTCCAAAGTTATCAGAAACCTGTATCTGAGAGCACCTATCAGAGTCCTATGGCTTATGATAAGTCATCTTTTGAAAAGTATTAAAACAAGATATCAACTGTCTGTGAATAACAAAAGGTCCAGGGTAGCTACAGCTAGAAACATAATTGACAAAGAAGTTTGGTTATCTCTGTGGTTTACAGTAACTTCACATCACAACCTTAATTATGATTGAGAGCATATACTTTCGACACTAGAGTTTTAGAAATCTCATCCAGTTTTGGAACATATATTAGTATTATTCAACAAAATAGAACCTAAAGAAGATTAAACACTAAGTTGGCAATCTCATGTAACTAAACATGTCAATTAATCCTGTTTACTGCTCTTTTGGATATTCCAGGGCCCTCTGTAGCATCTAAAAGCCAGGTGTCAAGAAAGAATTTTGAAACTGAAGTTTGCATTTGGGAATCTTGTTAAACGTGTTAGATATTTAAAACACTTGATGTTTTGAAATAGAATTCCAGATTACCATGTTATTTATTTTGCCAAAATAACTTAGAAATTTAAAAAAGCAAAAACCTTTTATAATCTTTTATAAATTTTGCTAGAGCAGATTAATGCCATAAGAGTACTTTGTTGTGCTTTGATTTCAATGCTCAATTTACAGAGAAGCCCTTTTGAATTTAGTCAATATAGTCACACACAGAATTTTTTTTGCAAGATTAATTTTAACAATCCTGCCATCATTTGTTTAAACCTCCAGCTTATCTTAATTCAAAGCAATCCTTTAACTTTAGGCAAGAACCCTATTTCTGCACCTTCTTATAATTTTTTACTAAAAACACATTTTACTGTTCTTACACATCTTGCCTGTAAATCTATTTCCAGTAGTTTAAATTACATGTTATAATGGTAACTCCTAGCTATTTTAACTTTAATGTAAAACTTGGTAAGTTGTTTTAATTATGTGCTAGGTGCAGCCAAGGTTTGACTCCTTCCAGCATGATTAAGGGTGTGGTTAATTCCATATGTCCCAGGCCTTACCAATTGTGAAGCCGGCAAGTTGAAAAGTTCTCAAAAACCAAAAAGTCACCTTATAACCTTAAAACATTTAGCAAAGCTAGTATCAATCCTGCATAATTTAGTTCACCTATTTACATTTGATGGCATCTGCATTTTACCAAAATCTTTAAGCCTGTTTTTATTTCTCAAAGAAAAGTCATATGCACTAAAAGGTACCACAGCTTGTATCTTCCCTTTACAAAATATTTGATCCAAGTGCTTGTCTTCCTTTGTGCCAATTATTAGAGCTCCTTTTTTCATATAGATCTCTCACACACACAACATAAAATATAACTACAGATACAGGCAGAAGAAAATCCTGCAGCCATAAAATCTTTAATTTGCCATTCTCCTATTTGGATTATCGGCATCTGGGTGGAGCCCTTCAAGAAACAAGGCTAGGAAAACATGCAGCTTCTAAGGCTTAACAAACACGCATAGGTAGGAGGCAAAAACACATTTTGAGAGGGATCCATCCACTTTTAATTCCTGGTGTGGAATGAGGGAAGCAGATCTTTCCCATCCCATGCGTGTATTAAAAGTGGCAAGGCCAAACAGAGAAAAATAATTCAATCGACTGAAAACGGACACTTTTTTTCCAGCAAAACAAGATTCAAGAAAAGAAAAACATAAAAGCTTTTCAAATATACCTATAACTTGAATATCCACTTTTAATTAAGTTGAGCACTCTCTAAGAAAATCCTTTTAACTCCCTTATTACCCAACTTCAGCCGCACCAAGTGACCAATATTTCTGGCTTCCAAAGGCTGCTGACGGTTGCTTCCCAGGTGAAACCAACATACCTCAATTAAAGTAATGATTTAACAAGTGAGTGAGGTATTTTCAAAGTGACTAAGCAATTCTTACAAAATTTAGAACCTTTTAAAGGTCACCTAGAGAAAGGAAGACTTAAGAAAAAGACTAGAATTTGTTCATGGAAGGGAAAAGAATCAGCAAGTAGCAAAAGTCACAGATATATCAACCCAAAAGTATTCATTCCCTAAGTCAGGATTGAACCTGGCTTCCACTATAAAATGGTGGAAGCTAAACAAAACATCGCCATATGATTACAGATCACTCTCCCAAGGATGTAAAACGAGATGGAGGCCCGCAGCAAAGTTTGCTCCTGACCTTACAGAAAGTCATGCAGAGCACACCAAATTGGCTACAGCTTACGACCAACCTCACAAATCCTTTTTTGTAATTAAAACTTTACAGATAATATGAACAGTGATAATTTGGGTTCTGGCCTAGTAAAACTTTTTCTAAAAAGAAAAAAAAGTGTCATATAAAAGTTCTGACAGGGTAGAGAAAAGAAAAAAAGTTTAGGGTTGAAAAGCTGCCTGGGGGAAGAACCACTTATTCTTATGCCAATAGGTTCCTCCAACAGGGAGAGAAACTTGGGAGCTGGGGAGCCTCTGGTTCACCCACGCATCTTGAAAAGAGAAGGAAAAGGCCAACATTCCAGACCCCCAGGAGTGACGTGGGAGAAGGCATAATTTCCTTTACTCTCAGAAAATGTCTGAGGACAAAAAGGCTTAGAAGCGAAAGGAAAAAAGATTTTATCTTTGCATCTTACTCACCCTTCCTTAAGCCCCATGTCTGGATGCCAAAAATGTTGCAGAACTTTCTCCTTAGTTCAGCTGAAGCTGGCCTCTTGTCACACAACCAGGAACGATTAGGCCTGTGATCACATAGAAGGGTGAGGAAAATGGAATTTATTGGGCGGAAAGGAAAAAGGAAAAATAACTCAGCAAAGCAAGACAGAGTCCTGCTAGCAGCTTTCCTGCCTCACAAATTAATTCCCAGGTGGAGAAGCCAGGCTCCTACCCCCTGCAAATGGTACGAACTTTCTGAGGCTCCACCCTGTCCTTCTAGCGCACAGCTGGGCATTATTCAGAATGAATCAGTTGGGAAAGAGCAGGCTTCACCTGGGACCAGCAATCCAGTTTTTCAGCCTTCAGGCTGTTTTAGGTTTGAAGGTGGGGTTTTGTTCGGGATCCCTGGCTATCTCCTGTCTCTCTCACCGTCATAGTTATACACATGTTACGTAATACTGAATATGAGCTCCGTAAAATGTAACAAGTTGAGGAACTATAAGTTATCTAGATCAACGTAAATACAGTTCACCTAAAGATCATGCAGACTTTGAAGCAGCACAAGACTGTTAAGAGAATTTAGAGACACTAATGTGCATTTCTTATTTTTTCATGTTGATGTATTATACCAGTAGGTTGCAACCCTGGCCAAATGTTAGAATCACCTGCGGGAGCTTCATAAATACTGCCTACCCCTGTGCCCTAATCCCAGACCAATGGAAGCAACATTTGTGGAAGATGATCCTTGGATATCAGCAGTTCGCAAAGCTCCCCAGCTGATTTTATAGAGTAGTTTAATTAAAGATCCCACAAGGGAAGGAAAGGGTAAACTAATGTCTTTTAGTGCCACTTTCAGAAACAGAATGAAGAGTTGCATTACCCGAGTAGTTTGCCACTGGTTCCTATACTTAAGGCAAATCCTAGGTAACAAGCATTGAAATTTACATGTCTTAACCACTCTTTTCGAGTTTTCTAACACTCCAAAAAGGTTTCAGTGTATCTAAATGTTTCTCAGAGAATCTTAGGAATGCTATCCCTGAACATACAGATAGTCAAGTCTTAGGGATCTAACCAATTTATTTCATTCTCTGATCTTCCAATAAGCATATTAATTACAAAAAGAATACATTAAAGAGAAGTACATGGTAGCAATTAGAATTATGGATTATTTTGTCTGTTTTCCTAACTTCTGATACCTGTTCTTCAGTTTCCTAATTATATGACTTAAAAAGATACTTAATTTCTCTGAGTCGCAATTTTTTTATCTGTACAAATCTTATTAGATGGTTACCTGTGGTAGATATTTTAATACAGGTAAGGTGTTTTAACAAGGCCTGTAACATACTAAGATACTCAAGAATTGTTAGCTTTTTTAGCATGCAAAATCAGGGCTTCAGATGTCTGCTACCTACCAGGATAAAACATTTGTGTTAGGTCTGCTATATGATGTCAATGCCGACTTATTAATTAAGCCCAGAAAAGCAGAACAGGAGTTTTGAACAGTTTACAATTTAAAAAAAAGTCAAAAAACATACAATCTTTGGGTAAAACATTGCCTAATATGTACAAAAAAATCAGTGCATTACTACAATATATACACACACATGCAAAATCATTTTTTAAGACACTATACTGAAAACATTCTAACTAAGCACAGAATATTGTTTTAGGTCAGTAGTTCTAAACTGTTACGGCACAATTAATGACTGAGTTTCTAAAAATATCAGTCCTGTATCCCACACCCAGATATTATGATTTTTCAGACTTGTTGAGAGATCTGTATATGGAATTTATTTTAAAGCTAAAACATTTATTCTAACGTAAAATCAGAGTTAAGAACTACTAGTTTAGGTCATTCAACTAGTTTGGGCACTGTGCTTTTTAATTTGAACAATTCAGGCATATATTTTGAACTTTACTAGAGTGGATATTCACTGATACACTAAACTTTTTATCTAGAATTTACAATGCATGAAAGTTTGTGAAAATTTAGGAGGTGACATGATATTTCTTTCAGAAAATGCTTTCAATCTTCCAATCTTCCAAGCAACACAGAGTTCTTAAAGTTATTGAATTGATGATACTACCTTGCAGCATCTTAATGGAGACATACTCATTTCATAATTATCATCTCACATGATGCGTGGCTTTCACCATGAAGGCAAAAAAAAAAAAAAAAAAAAGTACTGTTGGGAGCAGAGCAAAAAGGCAGAATAGATAGAACACCAAATTTAACAACTATTATAGAATGAGGCACATCTGCAAGATAAAGAAAACAGCCTCAAACAGGAAAACCTATGAGATTTTGGCCTTAAAGAGGAAGTAGAGAAAGTGATAGTAGAAAGTTTACTCAAAGGGTAATAACAACTCCTCAAACCCTTGAATATTGATCTCTCGAAAGAGATCAATATTCAAGTACAAGAAGAATATAGAAAACCCAGTGGATTTAACCTAAAGAGTAAGTACCTCAAGACATTAAATAATCAAATTCCCAAAGGATAAAAAAAGGATCCTAAAAGAAGCAGGTAAAAGGAAACATGTAACCTACAATGAAGCTCCAATATGTCCAGCAGCACACTTTCCGTGGAAACTTTACAGGCCAGTGAGAGTGGCATGACATATTTAAATTGCTGAAGAAAAATATTTTACCTTAGAATAATATATCCAGCAAAAAAAAAAATCTTCAAATATGAAGAAGAAATAAAGACTTACCCAGACAAACAAAATCTGAAAAATCTCATCAATATCAGATATGCCCTACGAGAAATGTTAAAGGGAGTACTTCAATCAGAAAGAAAAGGAATGAAAAAAGATATTCCATGCCAATGGAAACCAAAAAAGAACAAGAGTAGCTATACTTGCAGCAGACACAGCAGATTTCAAGACAAAAACTATAAGAGACCAAGTCACCCTACAATGATAAAGGGATCAATTTCTCAAAAGAAAATAACAATTATATATAAGTATCTATGTATTCACCCAACATTGAAGCACCCAAATATATAAAAGAAGTAATATTACAGCTGAAGAGAGAGATAGACCCTAATACGATAAAAGCTGAGGACTTCAACACTCCACTTTCAGCACTGGACAGATTGTCCAGACAGAAAATCAACAAAGAAACATGGAACTTATCCTGCACTATAGAACAAATGGACCTAATAGACATTTACAGAACATTTTTTTCCAACAGCTACAAAATACACATTACTTTCCTCACTACATGGATCATTCTCAAGGATAAACCATATGTTAGGTCACAAAAAAAAGTCTTAAAACATTCAAAAATTAAAACAATATCAAGCATCTTCGGTGACCACAAATGGATTAAAACTAGAAATAAACAACAAGAAGAATTTTGGAAAATATACAAATACAGGAAATTAAACAATATGCTCCTGAATGGCCAGACCGTCAATTTAAAAAAATCAAAAAGGAAATTGAAAAATATTTTTGAAACAAGTGGTAATGGCAACACAACGTACCAAAACCTGTGAGATACAGCAAAAGCAGTACTACGAGGGAAGTTTACAGATATAAGTGCCTATATCAGAAAAAGAAAAACTTCAAATAAATAATCTAATGATGCATCTTAAAGTACTAAAAAATCAAAATCAAACAAAACCTAAAATTAGTAGAAGAAGATGAATAATAAAAACTAGAGCAGAGATAAGTGACATTGAAACAACAAAATACAAAAGATCAATAAAACAAAAAGACATTTTTTAAAAAAGATGAACAAAATTGACAAAACTTTAGCCAGACTAAGAAAAAAAGAGTTCCAAATAATTAAAACCAGAGATTAAAAAGGAGATGTTAAAACTACAGAAATTTAAAAGATTATCAGTGGCTAGTGTGAAAAAATATATGCCAATAATTTGAAAAATCTAGAAGATATGGACATCTTTCTAGACACATACAACCTATGAAGATTGAACCATGAAGAAATCTAAAACTAGAACAGACAAATAACAAGTAATGAGATTGAAGCTTTAATAAAAAGAAGTCTCGCTGCAAAAAAAGAAAAAAAATACTGAGACTCAAGAAATTCACCGCTGAATTGTACCAAACATTTAAAGAAGAACTAATACCAATCATATTCATTATTCAGAAAAATAAAGAAGGGGAAAATGCCTCCAAACTAAATCTACAAGGCTAGTATTAATATAATACCAAAACAAGAAAAAGACGCATCAAAAAAGAGAACTATAGGTGAATATTACTGATTAATATTGATGCAAAAATCCTCAACAAAATACTAGAAAACCAAATGCAGCAACACAATAAAAAGATCATTCATCGTGACCAAGTGGGATTTATCCCAGGGATGCAAGGATGATTTTACATATGTAAATCAATCAATGTGATACATCATATCACAGAATGAAGGACAAAAACCATATGATCATTTCAATTGATGCTGAAAAAACATTTGATAAAATTCAGCATCCCTTGTTGATGAAAACGCTCAAAAAGGTTGCTATAGTAGGAACATACCTCAGCATTTAGAAAGCCATATGCTAGAGACCCTCAATTTGTATCACATTGAGTCAGGGGAAACACTGAAAGCCTTTCCTCTGAGATCTGGAATGCAACGTTGCCCATTTCCACCACTGTTATTCAACACAGTACTGGAAGTCCTATCTAGAGAAATCAGACAAGACAAAGAAATAAATGGCATCCAAGCTGGAAAGAAAGAAGTGAAATTATACTTGTTTGCAGATGATATCATCTTATATTTGAAAAAAAAAACCCTGAAGACTCCATTAAAAAACCATTAGAACTAATAAATTCAGCAAAGTTGCAGGATACAAAATCAGCATACAGAATTCAGTAGCATTTCTATATGCCAACAGTGAACAATGTGAATTAGAAATAAAAAAGTAATCCCATTTACAGTAGCCACACAAAATTAAATTCTTAGGAATTAACCAAAAAAGTAAAAGACCTGAAAAATGAAAACTATAAAACACTGATGAAAGAAATCAAAGAGGACACAAAACTAGAAAGGTATTCCATATTCACGGATTGAAATAATCAATATTGTTAAAATGTCCATAGTACCCAAAGCAATCTACTGATTCAATGCACTGTCTTTCAAAATACCAATGACATTCTTCAAAGAAATAGAAATAAAGTATCATAAAATTAACATGAAACCCCACAAGATTCAGAATAGACAAAGCTATCCCAGAAAGAAGAAATCTGGAGGAATCGCATTACCTGACTTAGAGCTATAGTATAATAACCAAAACAATATGGTACCAGCATAAAAACAGACACCAAGAGCAATGGAACAGAATAGAGAACCCAGAAACAAATCCACGAATCCACAGTGAACTCATTTTTCACAAAGATTCTAAGAACATACATTGGGGAAAGGGAAGTCTCCTCAATAAATGGTGCTGGGAAAGCTGGATATTCACATGCAGAAGAATGAAATTAGAACCCTGTCTCTTGCCACATACAAAGGTGAAATACAAACGGAGTAAATACTTAAATCTAAGACCTCAAACTATGAAACTACTCAAAGAAAACATTGTGGAAAACTCTCCAGGCTATTTGGCTGGGCAAAGACTTCTTGTATAATACCCCATCTGCACAGGTAACCAAAGCAAAAATGGACAAATGGAATCTCATCAAGTTTAAAAGCTTCTGCACAGCAAAGGAACCAATCACCAAAGTAAAGAGACAACCCACAGAATGGGAGAAAATATTTGCAAACTACATATCTGTCAAAGGATTAATAACCAGAATATATAAGGAGCTCAAATAACTCTATAGAAAAAATGTAATAATCGAATTAAAAGATGGGCAGAAGATTTGAATAGACATTTTTCAAAAAAAGACATACAAATGGCAGACAGGTCTATGACAAGGTGCTCAGAAACTTTGATCATCAAAGAAATACAAATCAAACCTACAAGTAGATATCATGTCACTACAGTTAAAATGCCTTATAACTAAAAGACAGGCAATAGCAAATGCTGGCAAGAATGTGGACAAAAGAGAGCCCTTGTACACTGTTGGTGGGAATGTAAACTAATACAACCACTATGAAGACAAGTTTGATATTTCCTCCAAAAACTGAAAATACAGCTATCATAGGATCCAGCAATCATCCTTCTAGGTATAAATCGAAAATAAAGGATATCAGTACATCAAAGAAATATCTGCACTCCCATGTTTGTTGCAGCACTGTACACAACAGCCAAGATTTGGAAACAACCTAAGTGTCCATCAACCAAATGAATAGATAAAGGCGATGTGGCATATACACACAATGGAGTGCTACTCACCCATCAAAATGAATACAAATGAAAGATCCTGTCATTTGCAACAACATGGATGAAGCTGGAGGTCATTATGTTAAGTGAAATAAGCCAAGCACAGAGAGAAAAAAATCACATGTTCTCACTAATCTGTGGGAGCTAAGAATTAAAACAATTGATCTCATGAAGATAGAGAGTAGAAGAATGACTACCAGAGGTTGGAAAGGTTAGTTAGCGGGGACAGCAGGAGTGGGCATGGTTCGTGGGTACAGAAGTATAGTTAGAATGATGAATTGGACCTAGTATTGGCTAGCATAACAGGGTGACTATAGTAAAAAGTGATTTAATTGTGCATTTAAAATAACTAAAGGAGTATAATTGGATTGTCTGAAACACAAAGGATAAATTCTTGAGGTGATAGATACCCCATTTGCCCTGATATGACTTTTATGCATTGCATGCCTGCATGAAGATATTTCATGTAATCCAGAAATACATACATACATCTACTATATGTCCACAAGATTAAAAAAAACATTAAAGAAACATTTCCATAAGCAGAAAACAGATTCATTGTCCCTCTCAGAGCACCATATTCTCTTGATTTCCAGAAGCAGTGACTTTGGTAAATGTAACCTTGGTAGGTCATCCTTGGTGAGAACTCTCTCTTTCATGTTGGTTTTGTTGGGTAATTGTGATTACACACTAAACCAAAGATTATAGATTAGTCAAAATAAAGCAATAAATGCAGCGCACACACTGAATTTTACATTGCGAACAAAATGAGAAGCAGTGAACAGACTACAATTATTCAATACCCAAAAATTCCAAATTGCCGAATCTTTTTTGCAAGTTAAATAAATATTTCAGGAATTTCATTTATACAAGCATAATGTCAAAAGCTGTCCCTGATAATTACTAGTTTTGTGACCTTGAAGTTATTTAACTTCTTTCTGATTCATTGTTTTATATACAAAAGCAGTGATGATAGTATTGCCACATAAAGTTGTGATGAAACTTAAATGGAATTATATATATAATGACTTTATCACAGTGTCTGACACATAAAATATGCTCAAAAATATCGTTAGTATTCCATAATCATTACCTCATTACCATTATTTGAACTCTATAAAGAAGTAAAAGATATGGTCCCTGTTCTTCAAGAGCTTTGAATCAACCTTGGGAGAAAATTATATTAAACTGAAATAATAGTTTTTGTCTACACTTCAAATAATTAAAGAAATAATAAGCTTGAGGCGTACTATTAATTGTAACACAAATCATGTGGAAAATCATTGCCCTGGCAAGTCAGAAGGCGATGGCTTGGAATAATTAATACAATACTCCCTTGAAAACTTTGTTCTATTTTCTCTCTTGCATCTGTTACTTAATAGCCACGTCTTTAAGCAAATCACACTACTTCTCCAGGCCTGGTTTTACCCACCTGTAAAATGAAGTGATCGGAATTTTCTAGAAATAATCTTCTAGGAGCCTTTGTTAGAATTAGAGAATGATTCAGACATGAATAAACAGGCATCAGACCACAAACTTAGAGGAAGTTATTAAAGATGGAAAGTATCACATGTATCAAGGATAGAGTGAATAATTAAAACACAATGTTCAAATGGGAAAATACTGGAAAACAAAGCAGACAATTTAGTTTCTGGAGGCATTTGAATATATTTCTAAGAAGTTTGGACTTCATTTCATATACAGTGGGCAGAATTTTAGGAAGATGAATTCATATTGGTAAAAAACAAGTATTTGGGCCAGGTAATTGGCAGAAAAAGAAAAGCAGTTGTGAAGTTATTATCATAGTCTGAACCTAAGCTGGAACTAAGTGAGCAATAGGAAAATATAAAGACAGTCATGGAAGATATTATAAAGTGATATGCATTTGATTGTTGACTGGATAGAACTGACAAAGTAGAGTTGACAGCAGATGACAGAAGATTGGAGGTAGGGAACTGCTGGTTTGGAGAAAGGGGAAAGTGATGAACAATTAAAGCTTAGAAATGTTTGACTTTTTCAATCAAAAACGTGATCCCAGTAAACATAGACCAAGGACAAGTGGAGAATAGAAAATAGGAGAAGGCTTAATAGAACTGTAAACTTGGGAGTTATCTGCATAGAGATGGTAGCTTAAATAAAATTAATAGGATAAATCTCCAAAAAGAGATTAGCGAATGATTATGCACAAGCAGTACAGTCAGCTATATTTTTAATTATTCAAATGAAAGGGGCATTATTTAGCTAAACTGATGAATGCAATAAAATTAAAATACTACACCTTAGGGATCTAGAATAAGAATTTTTCACTATTTGTCTTCATTATTTCATTTGCTAAACTCAATGTCTTAATTTGGGTTCTTACAAAAAGTCAACTCTTTAAGTTGTTTATTTGGGCAGTCATCACAGAAAGCACGGAAGACAGTGGGAAAACAAAAAGGGAAGGGAGCCAGTCAATATAAACTATGTTGATGATGAGGTTACTACTGAAGGCAAATGGGACTCCATCCTGTTGGCAATCCTCTGAGAAGCTGTGTAGATCATGTCTCAGAATTATTCTACCAAGAAATGAGGAAGCTGGGATATTTATTTCATGATTTCTGTTCCTCATTTGTTGAGGGTAGCTCCTGGGATGATACTGTTATAGCACTTCCAGTCTGTTCCTGTCCAGGGTGGTCAGAGAACACTTCCAAATGGACAGAAGTAAGAATGCGTACCTGTATTGTAACTCTTCAGGAGACTCCAGTGTAAATCAAAGTGATATGAATGAAGTGCCAACATCTGCTAGAGACAACTGAAGTGTTTGTATGTTTTACCCACTTAAAACTGACACAGAAATAAGATGGTAACAGCATTTGTCTAGATAGCAAGAAATCTCATGGTTATGTTGTAGTCACAAAAGGTAAGATCACTGTGGCTTTTTAGTTTTTAATGAATGTTTATAAGATACCCACTGAATAAATCATACAATCAAATGTACACTTTAAAAACAAATGTCCATAACAGGAGTCCATTTTTTTCCTTTGAAAATAAACACAAATGTATGGATATGTTTGCATGCACCCACATTGAAGCATCACAATATTCTGTAGTCACATGTTCATACCTTTTCTAAAAAAAAAAAAATTCTCTTAATATCAAAAGAAGCCATCCTTAGATGATACATCTAAGGTTGTGGAGTGTAACAACACTGATTTTGTTTTGACATGTGTTTTAGTTCCTTTTCACACTGCTAATAAACATATACCCAAGACTGGGTAATTTATAAAGGAAAGAGATTTAATGGACTCACAGTTCCACATGACTTGACAGGCCTCACAGTCATGATGGAAGATGAAGGAGGAGCGAAGGGACTCCCATTTATAAAACCATCAGATCTAGTGAGACTTATTCACTACCAGGAGAACAATATGGAGAAAACCACCCCCATGATTCAATCATTTCCACCTAGCCCCACCCTTGACATGTGGGGATTATTACAATTCAAGTTGAGATTTGGGTGGGGACAGAGTCAAACCAGATCAACATGACTTTATTGGGTGTATAGACACAGAAACAATTTGCCCAGGGAAAGGAATATAATGGCTTCCTTACTGGCATCTGGTCATGATATTCTGATTGTTGCATGCCCATAAATGTTAGTCACAATCTGTAAAATAGCTCAGAGATGATGATTCTGACAAGCCATCTATTTAATATTAGTGTTGCCCCAGAGATAAACAAATAACTATCCTTTCCTCACTTGTTAGGCTGGCAATCTGCTAGCCTTTCCTGACAAACTAAAAATAGTTTTCCACAAAGTGAGAAGAAAATGCCTTCATGTGAAAATGGAGCTTCAAACAGTATAATCACTCTGCATATAAGTGTGATATCACTCAGCTGAAAATGAAGCATAGCCACAGTTCATAAGCAGTTTGTGTATTCATTAACTTGGACCAGCTGGCAAGATACCCTGCCAAGCCCCCTAGAAGACTAGATGTGGAAATAATTATTTACCAAGGTAAAAACTGACAAGGCTGCTATAGTGATGAATTGACACACATGGAGCTCATAGATGATGAATTGCAGTAAGTCTTGTTCCACTACAAAATGCTTAATATCCACATAATTTGATTTATAATTTTTTTGGCATTTTGGTTGATCCATATGTCTTATAATTTGAAGGACTCCTTTGAAGAAAAATGAGATAAAAAAGAGTCAAAATGATATGTCAAAATGGAATCCAAAATAATTTACAAAATAATAGAAAATCAACATGTTCATGAGGCAGTATGACCACTAATCCAGCAAAAGAGCATTGAGAAATCATCACAGAAGGCACATGGAAACAGACCGTGTAGGGACGTTTTATAAATCCTAAACTCTCTTCAATAAATGCTATTGCTACCACGGACATTTATGAACAGTCTACTGTCAAAAAGCTACATTCTCTGAAGCAGAAATCAACATTCATATGTAAAAAATGCACGTATAGCAAAGCAAGATTTTCTTTTGAGGACAAATTATCTCTGGATATAAATATGGCATGCTGAAAAACATGTATATCCAGGTCACCAGTGAAATCTTCTTTTTTTTAACTTATGAAACCTTTGTGATTAGCACTACTGAGTAAAATCAACATATTTATCGTGATGATAGCCACACAGGTGTTTAAGTACTTTCATTTAATTTAATGCAGTCCACTCATTCATCTCTTTTAGATCATCTATAAGTGTGTTGTCAACAAGAGGATGGCTTCACCTTCTAATGCTTATAACACTTTTGAGAATTACAGAAAAGTTACAGCTTCTTTAATCTCTGAAAGTCAATCAACCTTAATTATAATTGACTATGGGAAACACAGACACCTTAAAAGAAGTTTTTAAAGCTTAGATTGTTTCCAAGCATTGTAAGGAAACTAAACATCTCAATGATTTAATTTCTCCAACCCTGGCTCCTGTTTCCCAAATAGGCGCCATAGTTCTCAGGAGCCTGAAATATCTCAAATATTGGTTGCAATTCATTTCCTTCTGAGAAAAATGGGCCCAGGAAACAATTTTTCACACTTAAGAAGTACAGTAATCAAAAACATTTAAAAAACAAAACATTTTAAAAGAAAAATTTATTTGCAGATTTTTTGGTGGAATATCATATCACCAGTCTTCCCTTTTCCCAGCTATGAGGATTTCATCTCCAATATTATTACCTCAAAGCATAGCTATAGAGAGAATATGTATCTGTTTTTAAATATTCTTTGAAAGAATTATACAAAAATGTTAAAGGTTACAATAATTGGTAAGAGGATATGGCTCAGGAGAAAGTCCACAGAGAATTTAAAATATACAAATGTAAGAAAACTAAAGATAAAAACTAGAAGAAAAGAAATTCAAGAATTGAATTGTTTGTAATATAAAGGATAGGTGCTTAAGGTGATGGTTACACATTTACCTTGATGTGATTATTATGCATTGCATGCCTATATCAAAATATCTCATGCAATCCATTAATATATACACCTATATGCACCTACAAAAAATTTGTTTTCGTTTGTGTTGTTTCTTTTTCGCTAATGTGTGAAGCAAAGGCCCTACCATGAAGGCTGCAGATGTGGAAGGCAACATCTATGTATCATAAAACGATCATGAAAATATAAATCCTCCCATAATTAATATATAACTGCAAACTTTTTTTTTTTTAATGGAGTCTCGCTCTGATGCCCAGGCTGGAATGCAGTGACGTGATCTCAGCTCACCGCAACCTCCGCCTCCCAGGTCTAAGTGATTCTCCTGCCTCAGTGTCCTGAGTAGCTGGGATTATAGGTGCTTGCCACCACGCCCCGCTAATATTTGTATTTTTAGTAGAGATGGGGGTTTCACCATCTTGGCCAGGCTGGTCTTGAACTCCTGACCTCAGGCGATCTGCCCACCTCAGCCTCCCAAAGTGTTGGGATTATAGGTGTGAGCCACCACGCCCAGCCTACAAACATTTTCAAATGTAAGCCAAATAAAATATTTCAATTAGAGGAAATGGTTTAAATGATTATTTGAAAACAAAAATGAATGCTCAAGATAAGCCAAGGTAAGTGTAGCATAAAAAAGTGGAAGGTAAAGGGTAGAAGATGACTACTTTGATAAAAGGGGCTTGTCCTACTTGATATCCTTGTGAAAAAACAAATAGATTCATATATTAAATCATTCTCCCAAATGAATTCCAGCTGTACTAATTGATTCTTAGAAGAAAGCTGAGGAGACCATATGTAGAACCTAGGAAGGATGAACTCTTGCTAAGACTACGAACCCAGAATGATAATCAAAAGATAGATACAGAAGACTCTGCAAATAAATATCATTAAATTTATAAACAAACTATAGAGATTAAGCATATCTAATTGTATTCAATAGTAACATGTTGTGAAACTATAGTACAATGTCACAGGCAGGATATTAACATTGATAGAGTCAGAGTACAAAATAGTTCCATCACCACAAAGACCCTGGCAATTTAGTCAAAGGAAAATATTCATTTTCCTTTAGTTATATATCTAATAATTGAACTATTGGGTCAAATGGTGGCTCTGTTTTGAGTTCTTTGAGAAATCTCCAGACTACTTTCCACAGTGGTTGGGCTAATTTACATTCTCATCAAACTGTAGAGTCACTGACAGCCTGCAACCTGCACATGGGATAGCTGCAGGCACCAATGTACAACTCCAACCTGTAAGAGCATCCATGTGGGCTGAACCCAGAAAAGTCATAGCAGTGAGGTTGCCTGACATCTTGGGGGACACACTGCCTACCCCAGTGTCTGTGGAATACCAGATATGAAGTTAAAAGTGGTTATTCTCCAGCTTTAAGATTTCATAACTGCCCAATTGAGTTTCAAATTTGCTTGGAGCCTATTACTCATTTCTCATGGCTTATTTCTCCCTTTGGGAATGTGTAATCTATACTTGTCTCACCCTTGTGTCTTGGAAGTAGAGATCTTGCTTTGATTTTTCAAGCTTACAGATGAGTTTGGACTTTTAAATTGATACTGGAAAATGTTAAGATGTTGGGACTATGCAGATGGAATGAATGCATTTGTATATGAGAAGGAAATGAATTTTGGAAGGTTAGGGGTAGAATCATGATTTGAAGGTTTGTCCCCTCTGACACTTATATTGAAACTTAACCCTCAATGTAACAGTGTTAAGAGGTAGGGCTTCTAAGAGGTAATTGGGTCATGAGGGCTCAGCCCTCATGAATGGAGTTATCCATTCATGGATTAATGGGTTATCATGAAGCAGGTTAGTTATTATAAGAGTGTTTTGTAGTTCTCCTTGTAGAGGTCCCTCACCTCACTTGTAAGTTGTACTCCTAAGTATTTTATTCTCTTTGTAGCAATTATGAATGGGAGTTCATTCATGATTTGGCTCGCTACTTGTCTATTGTTGGTGTATAGGAATGCTTCTTCAATGGAGGAATCTAACAAACCCTACATTTATCCATGTGGTCAAAGTTAACTTCAACTCTTGATATAAAGTTATAAGAATGGCAATTAAGTCCTCTAGTCTTGCTTCCCAAAACCAGTAATTTCAGTCTAATCATAAAACAATCAGGCAAATTAAAATAGAGAGTCATTCTACAAAATACTCAGTGTACTTCTGAAAACTGTCAAGTTCATAAAACCAAAGTAAGTCTGAGAAATGGTCACAGACTAGTTAAACAAAGAGATATGAAGAAAAAATGGACTATAGTATTCCAGATAACATCCTTGTATAGAGAATCATGTTAGGCAAAAACTAAGGAAATTTGAATGAAATATGAAATTTAGTTAATAGTAATGTATCAATATTGGTTTATTAATCATAAAAAATACGTCATACTAATAGAGGTGTTAATAATATGGGACACTGGGTCCATGTATATGGAAACTCTGTATTAGCTTTGTAAATTTTCTGTAAATCTAAAACTATTCTAAAGCTAAAACTATATAAAAATAGTAAACAGAAGCAGGAGAATTAGGGAGGAAACTAGAATTCAAAGTAATATTTTGATATTGTGATTAGTTTTCTTTACTTTTTTTCATTCTCTGTCTTCCCACTTGGACTTAAAGGCATATAAAACTGAAGAATTTCACATGATATAGAGATAAAGTGTTCTAAGGAAAGGCCTCAAATTTACTTTTCATTTTTTTCTAGAAAAACCTTTGTGTCTGAATAAATAGGATAGGAGATTCTGAAAAGACAAAGAGAACATGAGAAATTCCTTTCTTCTTCAAGGTTTGCCTCCAGGTAAGCCAGCCCCATTCCTGAAGGTATAATCCTCCAAGGACACTAGCAACAGCTGGTCAGGCATCTAAAACTCTGAGTAGGAACATCCTTCTCTCTGACAAGAAGATCTTTGCTCCAAAAAGGGTGGGAGAAAACTTCTCTGTTATTTTTCTCTTTATATCCTCTCACTATTTAGCCAGGGAGGGAGCAGACCCATTCAAAGTAAGTGGATGGTGTAGTGGAAAATACTAGAAGCCCACTTTCTAGTGAGAGTACCAGAAAGAGAGTCAGAGAATATAGAGGAGTGTGGTAGTCATTTTGGGTTGCCATAACAAAATATACTGACATAATGAAAATATAATAATATTGGAGATTAGGTTACAACCTATGAGTTTTGAACAGGGGAGGTCCCCAAACAAAAAAGTCAATATGAGAATGAGATTGTATCAAATATAATTGATGTTATTGGATCAATCCAACCTTGTTATGCAGGAATCTTTTTTTTTTTTTCTTGAGAGGGAGTCTCACTCTGTTACCCAGACTGAAGTGCAATGGTGCTATCTTGGCTCACTATAACCTCTGTCTTCCAGGTTCAAGCAATTCTCGTGCCTCAGCTTCCTGAGTACCTGGGATTACAGGTTCGTGCCACCATGCCTGGCTATTTTTATTTTTATTTTATTTTTATTAGAGATGGGTTTCGCCATGTTGGACAGGCTCATCTTGAACTCCTGACCTCTGGTGACTTACTCTCCTCAGCCTCCCAAAGTGTGGGGATTACAGGCATGAGGTATCATGCCTGGCCAGGAATCTTAACATAAAAAGGGTACCACAGTTTGGATAATTGAAATAGGAGTAAATGATAACCAAGTTATCAGATTAACTTCTTTCACTTAGCAACATGCTTTTTATGTTCATCCCTGTCTTTCCATGACTTGATAGGTCTTTTCATTTTATGGCTGCATAGTATTCCATTGTATAGATGTACCCTAGTTTGTTTATACTGTTGATGGGAATGTACATTGGTAAAACCACTATGGAGAACAGCTTGGAGATTCCTCCAAAACTGAAAACAAAGCTACCATGCTATCCAGTAATCTCACTCCTAGGTATTTACCCAAAATGAAGAAAATCAGTCAATGGAGAAAATCAGTACACTGAAGAGATATCTGCACAACCATGTTTGCTGCAACACCATTAACAATAGCCAAGATTAGGAAGCAACCTAAGTGTCCATCAGCAGATGAATAGATAAAGAAATTGTATTACAATGGAGTACTATTCAGCCATAAAAAACAATGAGATCTTGTCATTTGCATCAACATGGATGACACTGGAGGTCATTATGGTAAGTGAAATAAGCCAGGCACAAAAAGACAAATTTCACATGTTCTTGCTTATTTGTGGAAGCTAAAAATCAAAACAACTGAATTCATGGAGATAGAGTGTAGAAGGATGATTACCTGAGACAGAGAAATGTAGATGGGGGCTGGGGGAGAAGTGAGGATGGCTAATATTTACAAAAAACAGTTAGAGAGAATCAATAAGACCTAGCATTTGCTATCACAACAGGATGACCATAGTCAAAATGATTTAGTTGTACATTTTGAAATAACTAAAAAAGTATAATTGGATTGTAACACAAAGGATAAATGTCTGTCCTGATGGATAACCCATTTACCCTGATATGATTATCACGCATAGCAAGCCTATATCATAATATCTCATGTAACCCATAAACATATGCAACTACTATGTAAATGATTATTTATTCAATGAGTGATGTTGCTATTTACCAGAATTAATATTACCTGGTATTTATCCACCCTAATGTCCACTCTGATGGGGTTCCCTTTGTTAGTGACCTGTTCCTTCTCTCTAGCTGCATTTAATATTTTTTTCTTTCATGTTGACATTGAAGAATATGATGACTATGTGACTTGGGGATGGTTGTCTTATATAGCATCTCACAGGGGTTCACTGGATTTCCTGAATTTGAATGCTGACCATCCAGTAAGGGCAGAGTAATTTTTGTGAATGATACCCTTAAATTTGTTTTCCAAGTTGTTTATTCTTTCTCCCTCCCTTTTAGGGATGTCAATGTGTTGCAGGATTGGTCTCACTACATAATCTCAAATTTCTTGGAGGTGTGAGTCATTTCTCATTCTTTTTTCTATATACATTTTTTCTTACTGAGTTGATTCAGAGAACTGGTTTTCCAGCTCAGAGATTTTTCCTCTGCTGAGTCTATTCTGTTTTTAATACTTTAATTGTATTATGAGATTCCTTCAGTGAGATTTTAAGCCTTATCAGTTCTGCTTGGTTCCTTCTTAAAATGAAGATGTCATCTTTCAGCTTTTATATCATTTTATTGGATTCCTTAGATTCCTTGGATTTGGTTTTGACTTTCTCCTGAATCTCAATTATCTGTGTCCCTATCCAGATTCTAAACTCTCTGTCTGTCATTGTAGCCATTTCACCCTGGTTTAGAACCATTGCTAGAGAACTAGTGTGGTAGTGTGGAGGGAAGAATATGCTCTGGTTTTTAGAGTTGCTAGAGTTCTTGTCCTGGTTCTTTCTTATCTGTGTGGGCTGATGTTCCTTTATTAATTGAATTTGCTGTAAGTTGAATGGGTTTTTTATTCTTTTTACTCTTTGATGCCTTTGAGGGTTTGACAGTGGTGGGTTCTGTCAAGTGGCTTCATTTCTGGAAGATTTTAGTGGGCAAAAGCTTAGGTCAGGACTCTTGGGCTGTGCACTCCAACTTTGGGGACTGGTACCAGGCCCACATCATTGTTCTCTCTCTCCGTGAGGTAAAGCGACTGCTGATGCCGAGGTGTTCCCTGTCCACTGGACAACACTCTGATGGAGGTTGTTGTCTAAAGTGCTTCACTGGGGCAGCAGCAGCAGTCTATGCTCAAATGGGCATACCATCAGCAACAGCAGAATGGCCAAGCTTATTGACAGATGAAAATATATGTTTCCTAGGTATAAAGTCAACATAGAAAATATGAACTTTATTTTCTTGCGGCAAAAATTAATATGAAAATAAGGCTGGGCACGGTGGCTCACGCCTGTAATCCCAGCACTTTGGGAGGCCAAAGGTCAGGAGTTCAAGACTAACCTGACCAACATGGTGAAACCCCATCTCTACCAAAAATACAAAAATTAGCCAGGCATGACGGTGGGTGCCTGTAATTCCACGTATTTGGGAGGCTGAGGCAGAAGAATTGCTCGAACCCGGGAGGTGGAGGATGTAAGCTGAGATAACACCATTACACTCCAGCCTGGGCGACAGAGTGAGACTCTGTATCAAAAAAAAAAAAAGAAAGAAAGAAGAAAGAAAGAAAGGAGAAAGAAAGAGAAGAAAGAAAGAGAAAGAAAATATAACCTCTAACCTATCATTCCAAACATTAAGTACATTAAAAATTTTTAAACAAAAAAATTAAAACATTACAGAAAAACTGTGAAAATGTTATTTAAAATATTAATGAAGACCCACAGGAACATAAAATAAAATAAATTCATGGGAATGAATTTCCAATAGTTTGTGTTAAAATGGAATCTATATTTAATTGTGATCCCAAATCAAAACAACAAAATGCCTTTGGACATGAAGGCATGTGTGAATTACCTGATTCTTTTTTTTTTTTTTTTGAGACGGAGTTTCGCTTTTGTTACCCGGGCTGGAGTGCAATGGAGCGATCTCGGCTTACCGCAACCTCCGCCTCCTGGGCTCAAGCAATTCTCCTGCCTCAACCTCCTGAGTAGCTGGGATTACAGGCACGCGCCACCATGCCCAGCTAATTTTTTGTATTTTTAGTAAAGACGGGGTTTCACCATGTTGACCAGGACGGTCTCAATCTCTTGACCTCGTGATCCACCCGCCTCGGCCTCCCAAAGTGCTGGGATTACAGGGGTGAGCCACCGCGCCCGGACTGAATCACCTGATTCTAAAATATAAAGACATGCAAATAGCAAAGCATAGTCAATGCACTCTTGAAAAAGAGCGATTTGTCCACCAGATAGTAAGAATTACAAAGAAGCTGTTGTAATAAAGAGTTTGAGATTTGGGTGCATGGATTAACAGATAGACCAATGGAACTGAATGGAAAGTCCCAAAAAACAAAACCAACAAAACAAGTCAAAATGCAACCTTAATTGAGATTTTAAAATGTTGCAGCTTTAGAGCAGGAGACTGTCTTATTAAAATAAATATCAGTGGAACAACTGAATATCCATATAAAAAACCTAATGTAAGTGGAACCCTTTTCCGTATTATTTAAAAAATGCAATTACAGGGAAATTCAAAACCTACTTTAAAAATGTTTATTGTAAATACTTCAAAAACACAGAAATGCACAGAATAATAAATAAGTCTTTGTATAGATTATCTTTTAGTGAGTCAGCAGTATGAGTAAATCAGAGCATCAGTAAGGCTAGAGTTGAAAGAACTGAAAGAGGCTGGGATCATTGGTCACTTGAGTAACAAGAGGAGTGAGATGATATGAGTCAAAGAGGAACAGAGGAAATGGCACTTCCTCTCTCCGCCTTGTCTCAGTCATAGAAGGCCTAGCTGCTTTCACAAGCCTTTGCTTTTTGAGAGTAAGACTTGGATCTCAACAGTAGCTAGGGGAAGGCTACCTGGGACAATGATGGATTTATTCTCCCTCTTACTTGACCAGTCCTCCTGCTTACCACTGGAACTCTGAGGATTCAAGAAATATAACCCAAGCAGTTCTATTCCAGAAAGTCATGATGGAGGGATGCTGTGTTGATGACAGACACCCTGACCAGGTCCACAAACACTTTACTGACTTAGTGGCAGTGCCAGTATGCTGACATGATAGGAGTACAGGCCTGTCTCCCTCTCCACATGGATAAGAGCTCCACATACTTCCTTTCAACAGTTCTTACTCCTGACAGGACCCTCAGAAGGATTCAGGAGCCCTAAGATTCCAAAAAAAGATTGACTTGTGGCTTTGCCAGAGATTTCCCTGAGGATTGGGGTTCTCTCCACCCACTATGGCCAGGATCAATTCAGCTCTTTATGCACTGACGTCCTTCCTTAGCTTTGTCTCCACATCCCAGGGGCAGATGGCCTCTGCTCATAGCCAGGATTGGTGTATCAAACCTCAGCGCTCAAGGTGAAAACCCACAGATATTTGCCTAAATAAATAAAACCTTACATAGCAGTTAAATTTGATGTATATATTTAAAATTTTTATTTAACTTTTAAATTCAGAGATGCAAGTGTAGGTTTGTTACATATCCCCTTTTTAGTGACTTCCATTAAGGTCAGCATTAATAACCTCATTTTAACTTGATTGCCTTTGAAATAATCCTATCTTCAAGTCATGTCACATTTTAATTTTAAAAATGTAGAATTTTGCAGAAGAGGCAATTGAACCTATAATAGTGGCAAAGGCAAGTGTCAGATCTATATGTATATCATTATATCATTACATATGTGTGTGTATATGTATATATGTGTATATATAAAATAGCACATCTATCTTTATAAAAGCCAGAAATCGAAAATCATCTTTCAAAATTTACACAGCCACATTGTTACTTGTGGAAACTTCTGAGTAGGAGGCTGAATTCTGAAGAAAATTTTAAAGGAAAAAATGCAACTTCTATGTATTTTTGGAATTTTTTGCCACAAAAATACATGCGCTATTTACTTCTAAGTAAAATATTGAAATAACCCTAAGAAAAGCAAGAGGAGTACTCTAGTAGTCAGATTAAGTAAAAGTAAGCTTATGGAACAGAAAAAAATTTTCTGAAAGTTAAATGGCTTAACACAAGTTGATTTTTGTGCACATAAATTCTGGTTTGAGTTGGCAGTGTGTTATAGGCTGAATTGTGCCCCTCTCCCAAAAATGATATATCCACGTCTTAACCCCTAGTACTGCAGAATGTCATTGTAATTGGAGACAGAACCTTTAAAGAGGCAATTAAGGTAAAATGAGGTCTTATGGTTCAGATCATATTCAATATGACTGGCGTCCTCATAAGCAGAGCAGATTAAGATACAGACACACAGACTAAGGAACAACCATGTAAGAATTCACTGAGAGCAATCAGGAAGCCACGGAGAGGCCAGGGAAGAAATCAAACTGGCCAACATCTTCATCTTAGATATTTAGCCTCCGGAAATGTGAGAAAATACATTTCTGTTTTTTAAGTCACCCAGTCTGTGGTATTCTGTTATGGTGTAATAAACTAATACACAGTCCGTCCTGGCTTTCGCCTCACCCAGGAGTCCAAGCTGCTTTCACCTTGTAGCTCCACATCACAACAGATGTTAACTGCTCAACAGACACAAAAGCACGGGAATGATGCACTGGCTTCTGTCTAACTATAAATGAACCACCCAAGAATGTGAGGTAGACAAATGAAGATGGGCACTTGTAGTTTCTCCCATATGTTATTATGGTGCTCAATTAAAATCAACTATTATAATTTATGACAGTAAGTTTCTTCATTTCTTGGAATTATTTCTGGGAATGTCAGCATAGCCTTGAAACCTGCCAACATTTTCTTGCACCAACAAAGTGACTGGTGGTTTCAAATACAAGATTACATCCTGTTTTAAAACAATTCTCTAAATCTTGGCAGGGAGACTCAACCTTATTCCCTCAATAGCACTTTGCACTGTCCTTTTAATAAGCTATATAATTTCTTTAGGCTGAGACTTCTCTCCTATTTTTGGTGTATGATAAATAATTTACCCTGTGAGCCTCTGCTACCCTCCATACGATGGAACAGTCCTGAACAGCTATACATGTGCCTGTGGCACACTGCAAAAAAAGATTTTCCTGTGGGGCAGGTACACAGAAAAGAGACAGTGGAAGGATGTTTAACTTTTTTTTCTCATCAGAGCTGGCATGTCCACAAAGTACCCTTGTTACCTCCTAGGCAGTCTTCAAGATTTTTTTGTTTTTTTAGAAATTCGTCTTCTTGTAGATCATTTGCAAAGTGATTTCTATAGTCTTTCCTCATCTACAAAGTTTATGAAGGAAAGATTGGCATTTGATCACCTACAAAAGCTGATTCATCTGTATTTGGGTTCAGTGCCCTGTTTCAAATAATGCATCTTATTAAAATCCTACTACAAATATCAAATATTAGGATGATTTCAAATATCTAACCTTAGGATTACATCCCTAAAACTAGTATATTGTGTGACAAATTAGATTTTACTCTGCAGCCTATTTGGAAACATGTTGAGAATGTGTTGAAGATGCCTAGCATACGTATGGAAATGTCACTATCCAAAGTGTATATTCACATCAAAGGTCTGTTATCACAGAGGAGCCAGGGAGAGGGATGGATCAGTCAGGGAACTTCTGCAGAGACAAAGAGTGGTCTATGTTAGGGGAAGGGTAGATGTCTCTGGACTCTTGCACCGAGAGCTGGGTACAGCCTTCAGAGTGGGAAACACAGTGACGAGTTAGTCAGCAGGCCAGGTTCCATAGTTGCACAAGAGAGCACACAGGGGAGATCAAAAGGAGAGTGCTATAATGTGGGAAAGCCCTGGGGCTGGACAAAAGTACTGTGTTCAAGAGCTGCAGGACACCTTCCATTACTTCCCCATGTGGAGACTCCTCTCTGCCTCATCCTTCACCCAGAGGGAACTGCTCAAGTAGCTTTCCATTCCAGGCTTTTCTCTCATCTTCTGAGAGTCTGGGCCCCACCACCACCCAGCTTCATAAAAACCAGCTCTCACAGAAGCAACTACAGTTTCCCGAAGCCCAAAACTGCCTTAGCTCAGGGCCTTTTTGTTTGAAGGCTCCAACTGGACTCTCACCTTCCCACTCCTTTGTAAACTTATTTAGATTGAAGAGAAAATCTTACCAAGTTCCTGATATGGCTTCTGTACATATACTCTGCTGTTTTATGAGTAGGTATAAGTCTTGCTTTTAATAGTAACTTTACTACTAACTGTAACTTCCATGAGCAAATGCTGATATAATGTTCATCAAATAAAGGAGTCAGTGATATTTGTATTTATTATCATTTAATCTCTGCTACTTTATTAAACAAGCCAAGCAAACCAGGTATCTATCTTTAATTTTCAAGAACAACAGACTAAAGGGTATGAGGAAATGCAAATATTAACAATCCTTTGTTTTGTTCCATTATTTAACTCCAGAGTTCTTTTACAGTTTAAAGAAAATTGCTACAGTAATACTACATTAACCTGTGACAGATCACAAATAAGGCAGAAGGTTTTACCAATTTTGTGTGTGTGTTTTACAAAATATCAAACTGTTACTCCTAAACCAGTTAAACAGCAATATATGTGTGACTAATATTCATAAACTTCATAAACTAAGATTCTGAAGCTGTTTAAACCTGTTATTAAAAGGAAAAGCATTTGAAAAATACCCCAAAGTAAAACAGGTAAATCCCTTGACTATCATATGCAACAGAAATGCAAACAACATTGTGTTCTCTCCAGCTTCACCCGGGCCCTCCACCGCATAGAAACTCAACTGCCCTGTTCACACTCAAAAGGAAGATTCTGCCTTAGACTTCACTCAGGAGAAGAGGGGCTGGGGGACATGACACTGGAGCTTGCACTGTCTGTGACAGTGGAATCATCTGTGGTGTCAATTGTGGCCTGGGCGCTCTCTTCTACACGTTTCAAAGCATCCTTGTATGAGGATGAAAAGGAACTAGGGACGGTATTGTTTAGCATGGCCAAAAACTTTACTACTTTCCTCTTGCTGATTTCTGAATGGGCTCTTGGACCCCAAAGAAATTCATAACGTGGAGGAGAAGTGTTGGGCACCTCCCGGTACTCCAGGTAACGTTCCTGCACCCAAACTTTAGTGAGGAGCTCCCTGGGCTCCCCAAAGATGAAGTGCTCCCTCCCAGCACATACCCTTATTCCACTCAGCACATCCCAGATGACCTCCTCAGAGGCACAGGAGCCCTTTATCAAGATTATACTCAGAATAAGTGTCAGGAGGGGGCTCTGGGGCATGCCCTGCTCATCACTCAGACTCCCTTCACAGGTGAGGTCTAATGTGTTTACAAAGACATAGGAGTGGTCAGAGCCCACTTCTGTCAGGGCAATGCCAAAAAGAATCTCTATGAATTCACGGGCCTTCCTGAAGATCATAGGAAAGTAGACCTTGTACCTGCTGACGAAAATTGTCAGCATCTCTGCCTTTGTGACAGGCTCCTTCGCTTGATATTTGAGAAGAAGAAACTGCACCAACTCATCCACCTTTTCATCCAGTGTATGAGTAAACAAGGGATCAGTGACTGTCAAGGACTCAATATCTGTCAAGGGATCACTGTTTAGTAAAGTGCCTGAGATACTTGTATCTTCATCTATTGGGCTGCGGGACTCTTCACTGGATGGAGTCAATAAAGTGGAGAAGAAAGAGCTCACAGGACTCTGGAGAATAGGCTGGGAAGGCCCCTCAGGAGGACTCTGGGGACACTCAGGGGAACTCAGGGGAACACTCAATGGACTAGAGGAGAAGATGCTCACAGGACTCTGGAGAGTAGGCTGCGAAGGCCCCTCAGGAGGACTCTGGGGACACTCAGGGGAACTCGGGGGAACACTCAATGGACTGGAGGAGAAGACGCTCACAGTACCCTGGAGAGAAGACTGGGAAGGCCCCTCAGGAGGACTCTGGGGACACTCAGGGGAACTCGGGGGAACACTCAATGGACTGGAGGAGAAGACGCTCACAGTACCCTGGAGAGAAGACTGGGAAGGTCCTTCAGGAGGACTCTGGGGACACTCAGGGGAACTCGGGGGAACACTCAATGGACTGGAGGAGAAGACGCTCACAGTACCCTGGAGAGAAGACTGGGAAGGCCCCTCAGGAGGACTCTGGGGACACTCAGGGGAACTCGGGGGAACACTCAATGGACTGGAGGAGAAGACGCTCACAGTACCCTGGAGAGAAGACTGGGAAGGCCGTTCAGGAGGACTCTGGGGACACTCAGGGGAAGTCGGGGGAACACTCAATGGACTAGAGGAGAAGACGCTCACAGTACCCTGGAGAGAAGACTGGGAAGGCCCCTCAGGAGGACTCTGGGGATACTCAGGGGAACTTGGGGGAACACTCAATAGACTGGAGGAGAAGGAGCTCACAGTACCCTGGAGAGAAGACTGGGAAGGCCCCTCAGGAGGACTCTGGGGACACTCGGGGGAACTCGGGGGAACACTCAATGAACTGGAGGAGAAGACGCTCACAGTACCCTGGAGAGAAGACTGGGAAGGCCCCTCAGGAGGACTCTGGGGACACTCAGGGGAAGTCGGGGGAACACTCAATGGACTGGAGAAGGAGCTCACAGGACTCTGGAGAGAAGACTGGGAAGGCCCCTCAGGAGGACTCTGGGGATACTCAGGGGAACTCAGGGGAACACTCAATAGACTGGAGGAGAAGGAGCTCACAGTACCCTGGAGAGAAGACTGGGAAGGCCCCTCAGGAGGACTCTGGGGACACTCGGGGGAACTCGGGGGAACACTCAATGGACTGGAGGAGAAGACGCTCATAGTACCCTGGAGAGAAGACTGGGAAGGCCCCTCAGGAGGACTCTGGGGACACTCAGGGGAAGTCGGGGGAACACTCAATGGACTGGAGAAGGAGCTCACAGGACTCTGGAGAGAAGACTGGGAAGGCCCCTCAGGAGGACTCTGGGGATACTCAGGGGAACTCGGGGGAACACTCAATAGACTGGAGCAGAAGGAGCTCACAGTACCCTGGAGAGAAGACTGGGAAGGCCCTTCAGGAGAACTCTGGGGACACTCAGGGGAACTCGGGGGAACACTCAATGGACTGGAGGAGAAGATGCTCACAGTACCCTGGAGAGAAGACTGGGAAGGCCCCTCAGGAGGACTCTGGGGATACTCAGGGGAACTCTGGAGAAGACTCAATGACCTGGAGAAGCGGGAGGAGAAGGAGGAGCTCACAGGACTCTGGGGAGGAGACTGGGCAGGCCCCTCAGAAGGACTCCAAGGACTCTCAGGGAAACTCTGGAGAAGATTCAGTGAAGTGGAGGAGCGGGAGGAAAAGGAGCTCACAGGACTCTGAGGAGGAGACTGGACAGACCCCTCAGAAGGACTCCAAGGACTCTCAGGGAAACTCTGGAGAAGAATCAGTGAAATGGAGGAAAAGAAGGAGCACACTAAACTCTGGAAAGCAAACTCGGCAGGCCCCTCAGGAGGACTCTGGGGATGCTCAGGAGAACTCGGGGGAAGACTCAATGGACTGGAGGAGAAGGAGCTCACAGGACCCTGGAGAGCAGACTGGGAAGGCCCCTCAGGAGGACTCTGGGGACACTCAGGGGAACTCTGGAGAAGACTCAATGACCTGGAGAAGCAGGAGGAGGAGGAGGAGCTCACAGGACTCTGGGGAGGAGACTGGGCAGGCCCCTCAGAAGGACTACAAGGACTCTCAAGGAAACTCTGGAGAAGAATCAGTGAAATGGAGGAAAAGAAGGAGCACACTAAACTCTGGAAAGCAAACTCGGCAGGCCCCTCAGGAGGACTCTGGGGACACTCAGGGGAACTCGGTGGAAGACGCAATGGACTGGAGGAGAAGGAGCTCACAGGACTCTGGGGAGGAGACTGGGCAGGCCCCTCAGGAGGACTCTGGGGACACTCAGGGGAACTTCGCGGAAGACGCAATGGACTGGAGGAGAAGGAGCTCACAGGACCCTGGAGAGCAGACTGGGAAGGCCCCTCAGGAGGACTCTGGGGACACTCAGGAGAACTCGGGGGAACACTCAATGGACTGGAGGAGAAGGAGCTCACAGGATCCTGGAGAGCAGACTGGGAAGGCCCCTCAGGAGGACTCTGGGGACACTCAGGGGAACTCGGGGGAAGACTCAATGGACTGGAGGAGAAGGAGCTCACAAGACTCTGGAGAGTAGGCTGGGAAGTCCTCTCAGGAGGACTCTGGGGACACTCAGGGGAACTCAGGGGAAGACTCAATGGACTGGAGGAGAAGGAGCTCACAAGACTCTGGAGAGTAGGCTGGGAAGTCCTCTCAGGAGGACTCTGGGGACACTCAGGGGAACTCGGTGGAAGACGCAATGGACTGGAGGAGAAGGAGCTCACAGGACTCTGGGGAGGAGACTGGGCAGGCCCCTCAGGAGGACTCTGGGGACACTCAGGGGAACTTGGCGGAAGACGCAATGGACTGGAGGAGAAGGAGCTCACAGGACCCTGGAGAGCAGACTGGGAAGGCCCCTCAGGAGGACTCTGGGGACACTCAGGAGAACTCGGGGGAACACTCAATGGACTGGAGGAGAAGGAGCTCACAGGATCCTGGAGAGCAGACTGGGAAGGCCCCTCAGGAGGACTCTGGGGACACTCAGGGGAACTCGGGGGAAGACTCAATGGACTGGAGGAGAAGGAGCTCACAAGACTCTGGAGAGTAGGCTGGGAAGTCCTCTCAGGAGGACTCTGGGGACACTCAGGGGAACTCGGTGGAAGACGCAATGGACTGGAGGAGAAGGAGCTCACAGGACTCTGGGGAGGAGACTGGGCAGGCCCCTCAGGAGGACTCTGGGGACACTCAGGGGAACTTGGCGGAAGACGCAATGGACTGGAGGAGAAGGAGCTCACAGGATCCTGGAGAGCAGACTGGGAAGGCCCCTCAGGAGGACTCTGGGGACACTCAGGAGAACTCGGGGGAACACTCAATGGACTGGAGGAGAAGGAGCTCACAGGATCCTGGAGAGCAGACTGGGAAGGCCCCTCAGGAGGACTCTGGGGACACTCAGGGGAACTCGGGGGAAGACTCAATGGACTGGAGGAGAAGGAGCTCACAAGACTCTGGAGAGTAGGCTGGGAAGTCCTCTCAGGAGGACTCTGGGGACACTCAGGGGAACTCGGTGGAAGACACAATGGACTGGAGGAGAAGGAGCTCACAGGACTCTGGGGAGGAGACTGGGCAGGCCCCTCAGGAGGACTCTGGGGACACTCAGGGGAACTTGGCGGAAGACGCAATGGACTGGAGGAGAAGGAGCTCACAGGACCCTGGAGAGCAGACTGGGAAGGTCTCTCAGGAGGACTCTGGGGACACTCAGGAGAACTCGGGGGAACACTCAATGGACTGGAGGAGAAGACGCTCACAGGATCCTGGAGAGCAGACTGGGAAGGCCCCTCAGGAGGACTCTGAGGACTCTCAGGGGAACTCTGGAGAAAACTCAATGAAGTGGAGGAGGGGGAGGAGGAGCGGGGGGAAGAGGAGGAGGAGGAGGAGGGGGAGGAGGAAGAGGGGGAGGAGGAGGGGGAGGAGGAGGAGGGGGAGGAAGAGGAGGAGGAGGAGGGAGAGGAGGGAGAGGAGGAGGGGGAGGAGGAGGAGGGGGAGGAGGAGGAGGGGGAGGAGGAGGAGGGGGAGGAGGGGGAGGGGGAGGATGAGGAGGAGGGGGAGGAAGAGGAGGAGGAGGGGGAGGAGGGGGAGGAGGAGGAGAGGGAGGAGGGGGAGGAGGAAGAGGGGGAGGGGGAGGAGAAGGAGCTCACAGGACCCTGGAAAGCAGACTGAGAAGGCCCCTCAGGAGGACTCTGGGAATACTCAGGGGAACTTTCGAGAAGACTCAAACAGTCAGAGAAGGCTCTCACAGGACCCTGGAGAGCAGACTGGGCAGGCCCCTCAGAAGGACTCTGAGAACTCTCAGGGGAACTCTGGAGAAAACTCAATGAACTGGAGGAGGGAGAGGAGGAGGAGGAGGGGGAAGAGGGAGAGGAGGGGGAGGGGGAGGGAGAGGAGAAGGAGCTCACAGGACTCTGGGGAGGAGACTGGGTAGGCCCCTCAGGAGGACTCTGGGGACACTCAGGGGAACTCGGCGGAAGATGCAATGGACTGGAGGAGAAGGCACTCAGAGGACTCTGGAGAGCAGACTGGGAAGGCCCCTCAGGAGGACTCTGGGGATACTCAGGGGAACTCTGGAGAAGACTCAAACAGTCAGAGAAGAAGGCGTTCACAGGACTCTGGAGAGCAGACTGGGCAGGCCCCTCAGAAGGACTCTCAGGGGGACCCTGGAGAAGACGCAAACAGTCAGAGAAGAAGGAGCACACAAAACTCTGAAGAGCAAACTCGGCAGGCCCTTCAGGAGGACTCTCAGGGAAACTATGGAGAAGATTTGGTGAAGTGGAGGAGAAGTAGGAGCACACGAAACTCTGGAAAGCAAACTCGGCAGGCCCCTCAGGAGGATTCTCAGGGGAACTCGGGGGAAGACTCAGTGAAATGGAGGAGAAGGAGCTCACAAAACTCAGGAGAGGAGACTGTGCAGGCCCCTCAGGAGGACTCTGAGGACTCTCAGGGGAACTCTGGAGAAGACTCAGTGAAGTGGAGGAGAAGGAGCACACAAAACTCTGGAAAGCAGGCTGGGCAGGCCCCTCAGGAGGACTCTGGGGATACTCAGGGGAACTCAGGGGAAGACGCAGTGAAGTGGAGGAGACGAAGGAGCTCAGAGCACTCTGGAGAGGAGACTGGGCAGGCCCCTCAGGTGGACTCTCAGGAATCTCAGGGAAACTCAGGGGAAGACTCAGTGAAGTGGAGAAGGAGCACACAAAACTCTGGAAAACAGGCTGGGCAGGCCCCTCAGGAGGACTCTGGGGATACTCAGGGGAACTCAGGGGAAGACGCAGTGAAGTGGAGGAGACGAAGGAGCTCAGAGCACTCTGGAGAGGAGACTGGGCAGGCCCCTCAGGTGGACTCTGAGGACTTTCAGGGAAACTCAGGGGAAGACTCAGTGAAGTGGAGAAGGAGCACATAAAACTCTGGAAAACAGGCTGGGCAGGCCCCTCAGGAGGACTCTGGGGATACTCAGGGGAACTCAGGGGAAGACGCAGTGAAGTGGAGGAGACGAAGGAGCTCAGAGCACTCTGGAGAGGAGACTGGGCAGGCCCCTCAGGTGGACTCTCAGGACTCTCAGGGAAACTCAGGGGAAGACTCAGTGAAGTGGAGAAGGAGCACACAAAACTCTGGAAAACAGGCTGGGCAGGCCCCTCAGGAGGACTCTGGGGATACTCAGGGGAACTCAGGGGAAGACGCAGTGAAGTGGAGGAGACGAAGGAGCTCAGAGCACTCTGGAGAGGAGACTGGGCAGGCCCCTCAGGTGGACTCTCAGGACTTTCAGGGAAACTCAGGGGAAGACTCAGTGAAGTGGAGAAGGAGCACACAAAACTCTGGAAAACAGGCTGGGCAGGCCCCTCAGGAGGACTCTGGGGATACTCAGGGGAACTCAGGGGAAGACGCAGTGAAGTGGAGGAGACGAAGGAGCTCAGAGCACTCTGGAGAGGAGACTGGGCAGGCCCCTCAGGTGGACTCTCAGGACTCTCAGGGAAACTCAGGGGAAGACTCAGTGAAGTGGAGAAGGAGCACACAAAACTCTGGAAAACAGGCTGGGCAGGCCCCTCAGGAGGACTCTGGGGATACTCAGGGGAACTCAGGGGAAGACGCAGTGAAGTGGAGGAGATGAAGGAGCTCAGAGCACTCTGGAGAGGAGACTGGGCAGGCCCCTCAGGTGGACTCTCAGGACTCTCAGGGAAACTCAGGGGAAGACTCAGTGAAGTGGAGAAGGAGCACACAAAACTCTGGAAAACAGGCTGGGCAGGCCCCTCAGGAGGACTCTGGGGATACTCAGGGGAACTCAGGGGAAGACGCAGTGAAGTGGAGGAGACGAAGGAGCTCAGAGCACTCTGGAGAGGAGACTGGGCAGGCCCCTCAGGTGGACTCTGAGGACTCTCAGGAGGACTCTGAAGACTCAATGAAGTGGAGGAGATGAAGGCGCTCACAGGTCTCTGGAGAGGAGGCTGGTCAGTCCCCTCAGGAGGACTCTGAAGATCCTCAGGAGAACTCTGAAGATTCTCAGGAGAACTCTGGAGAAGACTCGGCATCCCAGCAGAAGGCATCTCCTTGTCTGCTTGAACATCCAAAATCAGAGAAGAAAATGAGGATGAGGCGAATGAAGAAGAGGAGGAAGAGGAGGGGAATAAAAAATGCAAAGAGGAAGAGAAAATGGAGGAGGTTTCCTCCTCTTCCTCATCTGTGGGATACTGTGACTCTACCAACTCCAGTATTAAAATTGGGTTCTGGAAGTCTTGCTCAAAGCTGGAGCATGAAAGGTTTGGAAAGAGAGGCATGATGAATATTGTTCAGGGGCAGCAGGTAAACATGTGACTGAGCACGAACGGGTATGATGGGATCCCACAGGCCTGAGGGAGACAGGGACAGTGCGAGTGGTCTCAGCCGAGCAACTCACCCATGATGGCTCTGACAAAGGCTGCCTTACAACGCTCCTTCTCTTAAGATGGTACTCTAGGCCTCACAGATCGCCTGTCTTCCTAGCGCGTTTGTTCCGTGGGAACCTGTAGGAGGATGTGAGAAAGCACCTCAGGGCACAGTTGGCAGGCAGAGCCTAGGGCACCAGGAATGGCAGTAGGTGGTTAGGACTGGGTGCTGCCGGGTCTGCTCTGTTTGTGGGGGTAGGGCCCTTGGTACACCATCAGGGTGTGCATTCACCTTGACTCCTAGCACTGCCTGGGCCTCCTCTGCTGTGCTGACTTTAGAAGTGCAACTCAGACCCTGGTCTTCAACTCCTGGTTCCTGGAGCACCTGCAAGAAGAAGTGAGAGAGGGCTGGGCACTATGGCTCATGCCTGTAATCCCAGCACTTTGGGAGGCCAAGGCGGGTGGACTACCTGAGGTCAGGAGTTCGAGAGCAGCCTGGACAACATGTATTTCTGTCTTACTGGAAATACAAAAATCAGCCAGGCATGGTGGTGGGCACCTGTAATCCCAGCTACTTGGGAGGCAGAAGCAGGACAATCACTTGAACCCATGAGGCGGAGGTTGCAGTGAGCTAAAACCATGCCATTGCACTCCAGCCTGGGTGACAAGAGGGAAACGTCTCCCCCACAAAAAAAACGAAGCAGCAGCAAGAGAGCCCCTCTGGCTAAATATTGCAGCTGGGGCTGGCCAGACATCCAGAGCCCCACAGTTCTGGGCTGCATGACCCCCTCAAAATTTAATTAGCATTGTCACATACATTTTCTCAGATCGGGCCGTGTCCCTACCATTCTGCTGGCCTGAGGCAAAACCTCAGAGCAACCTCCACATCCCTGAGAGCAGAGGGAGGTAGTGAGGAGACAGCCACGTCCCATACTCTACCACGGGGGCAGTCGTGGCAGCCTCACATCTGCTCTGATGCACATATGACACCTCAGTCCTCACTCTTATCCCCAGCAGGGACTGGGAATCTTCCCTCTGCCAACCGGAGGCAGCTGCCTCTGCTGACTTGCTGTGGGACCCTCAGACCAAGGCCTCCCCCTCCCCTAAACCCCTCACCCAGCAATGAGAGGGCTGCGGCTCAGCCTGAGCTGACTGGGGAGCTCTGCCAGGGCTGATATGAGGGACAGAGTGGGAATCTCTGGGAATCTGTCCTCTGAGGTGAGGGTTCCCTCAATCCTCCTCAAAGTCTCCCTATTTATTCCCTACAGAGCCGGTACCTCCTCTCTTCTTCTGTGGTGGGGACGGGTCCCTCAGCCCTCAGCTGCTATATTCCTGTCAGGAAGACGTGTCCCTCAGCTCTCGGCTGCCGTACTCCTGTCAAGAAGACGAATCCCTCAGCCCTCGGTTGCCCTATTCCTGTCAAGAAGACACGTCCCTCTGCTCTCAGTTGCCGTATTCCTGTCAGGAGGACTCATCCCTCAGCCCTCGCTTGCCGTATTCCTGTCCCTCAGCCCTCGGTTGCCCTGTTCCCGTCAGGAGGACCCGTCCCTCAGCCCTCGGTTGCCGTATTCCTGTCCCTCAGCCCTCGGTTGCCCTATTCCCGTCAGGAGGACACGTCCGTCAGCCCTTGGTTGCCCTCTTACTCTCTGTGACCTACAAGTCCCACAGCAGGGGCAGGGCGGGCGGGCCTTTTTCTCTTTGTCGTGGGAGGTCCCTCAGTTCTCCCTCAGGGCCCTTACGTTGAGAACTGGTCGGGTCTAAGCCTTCCCTTGGCTGACCTAAGTCAAGCCTCCTCACAAAACGCCGTCCAAGACTTCCAAGATGGAGGTTGGGGAAGCACATCCGGGAACCCGACCGGGGATGACGGCAGGGACAGCGTGGGGTGGGGCCTCCTCTCTGCGGAGGAACCACCCCGCCCCCTCTCAGCCTCGTTTTCATCCCCCACCTCTCCTGTTTTTCATCTCTTCCTTCTCACCTCCTGGATGTGCTCCAAGCCTTTTGCTCACTCCCTAAGCCTTACCAACCTCTTCCCTCCCAGTTCCGCAGTCCTTGACACTCATAGCCCACCTTTTTCCGGGGCTGACAGCAGGGAGTGGCTGGGTGCAGCCTGTGACTCCCCTCCGTGTTGGGAGGTTACAGTCTGTCGACAAAGTTCTCTTACTGTTCAGTGGCCAGCCCTGGGGCTCTTCCCTCTGCTTAACTGAAACTGCCCTCCTCCGAGAAAACCTCTCCTTTTTGCTGACTCCCGAAATGGAAGTCAGAAAGCTGTACATCTGGGGACCCTGATGGGGTCCTCCAGAGCTGGCAGCAGGTACAGGGACAGGGGAGGGACACTACCAGCCTTGGGAGTTCCCTTCCAGCCTTCCCGAGAGGCTGCACCTGGACTCCTGAAACTGCCTGGACTCACTCCCTCTGTGTGTTGGAGTCTTTCACCTCCAAATAAGCCCCTCCCATCCCCGAGACCTGCGAGGTGCAAGAGAGGTAGAAACACATCTACCCACATTGGGATAGGGCCTCCCAGGCCCCAGGCAGGTCTCCACTGCCCTCCGCCTGAAATGGCGTGGGAAGCCCCCTCAGTCTTCTTTAGCATATTATTCCTGACAGGGCCTCCACTCTGTCCCCCTCCTCTCCAGAGACTGTTCCTCGGATCCGGGTTCCTATTTCCATGAAACCCCCAAGAGGAAATGAATCAAGCTAGCATCTCTCCCTAATGGCCCTGCCCAAGGCCTCCTAGGGGTGAAAACAAGGGCTGGTTTTCGTGGTTCCTTCTGTGTCTGGGGTGGGATAGCTCACCAGTTCTTCCTCTGTATCATCCTGGGGATGCCTGGAAGGTCCTGAGTCCCTTCCCCCCTCATGATCTGAAATGAGAGTCACCTGAGCACAGCCCTCTCATCTTTCTACACACTAAGATGTCAGGGGACGTCACAGTGGGCCACCATGCCCCAGGGCCTCCCAGGGATGACAGCAGGTGGGAAGCTGGTTTCTGTGGATCCTCCTCTTCATGGGCAGGGAATCTCTGCAGTTTTCCCTCAGAGGCCTCATCTGACTACTGGCTGGTCCTGGGTCTTCCCATCCTTCCCAAGATGACAGTATGACACAGGGAAAAAAGAAATAATGTGATTTTACCCTGAAGAAAACTGAAAAACACTACGTCACCATGGGAATGAAATTAACACCATCAGTGATAAATTATGTTGGTACTTATGTGCTGTTGGTATATGATAAGAATTGACACTTCATCCTCCAAGAAAACATAACCTACATCAAATCAAAACAAAATTATCACATAATTCACAATAAAAGGCAACCTGACCATACGCCTCCAAACTGTCAATGTTTTCAAAATCAAGAAAAGTCTCAGTGAATTGGCACAGCCAAAGGGCATCTAAAGAGATATGATTAATAAGTGTAATGGAGTATCCTCAAGGGATCCTGGGACAGAAAATAGAATTTTGTGACAAGGAAATAAATATGAGTAAAGTATATTTATGAATAAACAAAGGATGTTTGTGTATCAATATTGGTTCATTAGTTTTAGGAAACCTTACCAATGTAAGACGTTAATAACAGGAGTAATAGATTATGGGGCATATAAGAATATTCTTGAACATTGTCATAATTTTCTTGTAAATCTAAAATTATTCTAAAATAAAGTTTATCAAATATGAAAAAGGTTACCAATCTAGATAAAATGTATGTATGAAAAACCTATAGCAGATATATCTTTTAAATATTTTAAATGTTGAAAGCTTCTAGTTTGAACTTGGGACTTAACCTAGAGTTTCTGCTATGAGTATTTCTATTACTTTTTATAGTAGAGGTAGTAGCAAGTGTAGTAATGCAAAAAGAAATAAATGAAGGAATGAGGATTGGCCAGTTGGAAACAAAGCTTATGTGATTAATGGATGCTTTGACTGTGCATGAAAAGAATCCAAAAGAACTAAAGATAATTTATTCAATATACAATAATATATCAGTTTGCTAATATAAGATCAGTATTCAAAAGAATGTCAACTTTGTTTTCTGTCAGGGAGAGAGTGTGGAAATGAATGTAAAGAATATATAATTTTAACCTATCATACTAACATATCACGTATCTTAGAAAAATGCTTAACCAAAAATAACAACTTTACAGATGAAAATATCAAAATGTTGTTGAGACATTAATGAAGACTTACATGAATATAAACTAAAATAAATTCATAGGTATGAAGATTCAGTATTTTAAATATGTTAGTTCTTCCAGAAAAAGGAATCTATAGATTGATTGCAATCCCAAATCAAAACAACCAAATGGCTTTGGACATGTGTGAATCACCTGATTCTAAATATAAAGACATGCAAATGGTCAAGCATAGTCAATACATTCTTGAAAAACAGTAATTAGTCTACCAGATAGTAAGAATTACAAAGAAGTTAATGTAATGAAGAGTTTGAGATTTAGATGCAAGAATTGGTCGATAGACCAATGGAACTGAGTGGACAGTCCTGAAAAACAAAAGCAACAAAACCTGCGTAAATATGCCCGTAACTGATAAAAAAATATTCACAGCCTTAGAGCATGGAACAGTTCAATAGGTGTTAGTGGAACAACTGAGTATCCATATAAAAACCCTAATTTAAGTGGAGCCCTTCTTCACACCATACACAAAACTATCACTAGGACATGCAAAGCCTACTTTAAAAATATTATATTACAAAAAATCTTCAAATATGCACAGACATATACAGAATAATAAATGTCTGTTTAGATTATTTTTTAGGGAGTCAGCAGTAAAAATATATTACAGCATCAGTAAGGATAGAGGTGAAAGGATTGAAAGAGGCTGGGGTCATTGGTCATGTCAGTAACAGAAGGAAGCAAGATAATATGAGTCAAAGGGGAAGAGAGGAAATGGCTGCTCCTTCTGCCCCTTGTCTCAGCTTATAGACGGCCTTGCTACTTTCATGAGCCTTTTGCTTTCTCAGAGTAGGACTTAAAACTCAACAGTGGCTAGAGGAAGGCTACCTGGAACAATGATGTATTTATTCCCCCTCCTATTTGACCAGTCGTTCTGCTGACCTCTGTAACTCTGAGGATCTAAGAAATAGAACGTGAGTAGTTCTATTCCAGAAAATCATGAACGGGGATATTTGTTAATGACAGAAACTTGACCAGGTCCACAAACACTTTATCAATTTAAATCCAGTGCCAGACTGCCCAAATGTGATTGGAGTAGAGGCCTATCTCCCTCTCCACATGGATTGGTGAGCCACATGAAAGGAATTTCAGCTGCTCTTACTCCTGACAGGACCCTCAGAAAGATTCAGGAGCCCTGAGACTCCAAAAGAGGTTGACTTGTGGCTGTGCCAGAGATTTCACTGAGGGTTGGGGTTCTGTCTATCCACTATGGCCAGAATCAACTCAGCTGTTCATGAGCTGACGTCCTTCTTCAGCTTTGGCTCAGTGTCCCAGGGGCAGATGGCTTCTGCTCACAACCAGAAATGGTGTATCAAACCTCAGTGTTCAAGGTGGAAATCCACAGACATGGAAGCTCTTCTCCAAGACTGGGAGGCAGCTGGTGGGTAATTTCCAGCTCTGGCCCTCATTTCCTTGAGAATTATCCTCATGGAGTTGTTCTTCTGAGGTCCCAAAAAGGGAGCACTTCTCATGGAAGTGAAAAGAAAATGACAATCTATCTTTTGACCTCCTGATATTGGAAGTAAGTCTCCTGTCCAGAAGAGAGAAGGACTAATGTTCTTGGGATTGAATCAGTGGGACAGTGTCAGGGACCTTTTAAAAGGAGTGAACACAACCTTTCTCCAAACATGACTCATCTTCAGTTCCTTTTTCTCACTTTAGTTTCAGCCTTCAGTGAACATGCTGCATCTGCCAGTGAAGGTGTGCCATAGTTGCCATGAATGAGGACATTCCCAGATTTTAAGGAAGTAGCAGCGTTTATGTGTGTATCAGAGAGGTTACAAAATAGACATAAATTCTAACAATAAACTGTAAGAACCAAATCATAGTTCAATTTTGCTTTTGTTAATAGAAAAGGTGGCAAGATTTGTGTGTGCGTCCATGCGCGCGCGTGTGTGTGTGTATGTGCTTGATGCCTCTATTTCTTTCTCTTAATCCCCATCCAATGCAATAGCATCTCTGTTCTCTCAACCACTAAAGTTCATTCCAAATCCATCTATTTCAGTAAATCTCTGTTACTACTGCTTTGGGTGAAACTAACATCATCTCTTCCCTAGACTGTGGCAACAGCTTCCTTATTGTTGCTTTTTTTTTTCATCACTGTAAAATCCATTGTCTTTTCAGTAGCCAATAACTTTTTAAAAATTCCAAACCATGGTTAATTTTTAAAGCTTACATATATCATATTTAACTATTATGTAAAGTTATAAGCATTGTAACAAATGCATAGAGTCCTGTATCACTGACCAGTTTCATCAGTCTAAAATTCCCCTGTGCATCTCCTGTGAAGTCAATCTCTACACTTCTCCCAAGTCCCTAGCAACTATGCTGTTTTTATTAATAGTTCCTAGAGTTGTAACTTCCCCAGAATGTCATATGAATAGGTTCATAAAATACTTCTAAAAGAGTGGGTGTATCATTTTTCATTTTAATTAGCAAGGAATGAGAATCCCTGTTGTTCCATATCCTCTATTACATTTGGTATTTTTAGATTTTTGGATTTAAGTCATTCTAATAAGTTTGTAGTGGAATATTTTCTGGTTTTCATTTGCATTTCCCTAATGACAAATGACGTTGATCATCTTTTCACATCCCTCTTAGCAATTGGTGTATTCTCTTTTGTGAAGCGTCTGTTCAAATCATTTGCATCTTTTTAAAATTAACAGATCGTTTAGAGTATTGCTGATTGGAAAATGCAGAGAGCAAACTTAATAAAAAATACAGAGTTCCCACATATCTCCACTCACCCACCCCCTGTTCGTGTGCACATACACAAATTCCTATTTACATTTTGTAATGTTGCACACTTGCTCCAATTGATTGACCTAATACTGCTACATCATTAAAGTCCACAGTTTACATCAAGACTCAGTTTTAGTGTTGCACATGCTGTTGGTTATGGCAAATGTGTAACAAGTATTCAGCATTACAGTAACATACAGAATTGTTTCACCATCTCAAATCGCCTGTGTGCTTCACTTATTCATATATGCCCCTCCAACTCCTACCCGCTCTGAGGGCCGAGGAACCACTGAACTTTTCATTGTATCCACAGTTACCTGTTCCAGAATACAGTTGGAATCATAAATTATGCACCATTTTTATATTTTCTGTTTTCACTTAGAAATATGCTTTCAAGATTCTTCTACGTGATACAACTAACAATGACTGAAAGTTCCTGTTGCTCCACATACTTGTCAATATTTGTTATTTCAGTGTTGCAGATTTCAGCTATTCTCATGGGTATCTAGTGCCATCTCCTAGTTGTTCTAATTTGCAATTTCCTAATGACATATAATATTAAAAATCTTCTCATGTGTTTAATTGTCATTCATATATATTCTTTGCTGAGGTGCCTGTTTAGATTTTTTTTTTTTTTTGCCCATTTTAAATCAGATTTTTTGTTTTCTTACAGTTGGATCTTAAAGAGTTTTGTGTATATTTTAATGCATGTCTTTCGTCAGATACTAGTTTCACAAATCTTTTATAACTGTTTCTGGCTTGCCTTTCATTCTCTTAGCAATGTGTGTTGCAGAATAGAATTTGTAAGTTTTAATGAAATTCAACTTATGTCTTTTTTTTCATAGATGGTTGGTACTTTAGGTGCTGCATCTAAAATAGTTTGGTGACCAAACCCAAGGTCACCTAAAGATTGTACTCATAAGTCTGACAAAAATTTAAAAGATGATAAAGTATGTGTGTGAAAATATAAGATATTCATATACATTTATTTTAGAGGAAATTAATCGCTGAAACATTTTGGGAAATAAGTCAGCAATATGTTAAAAAATAGGAAATATTCATGTCCTGTTTACTTTGACTCACTTTCCACATTCATATGCCTTTCCTATAAGAAATTACATGCATTTGCCCAATAATTTGTGTTCAAAGTTGTTGATTGTAGTTTTATTAATTACAGCCACAAAGGAGAAACAAACACATGTTAATCAGGAGGAGATTTGTTCAATTTGTTATTTCACCGAAATAAATTATAATTCTAGGGAGTAATTACAAAAGCAATATAAATCTATATGTGGTTTCATGGAAAGCTTTTGCATCCATTGTAATAAGTGAGTAGTTGGGTTTGTTAGGATGCCATAGCAAAGTGCCACAAGCTGGGTGATAGAAACAGAAATTTCTTGTCACAGTTTTGGATTCTGGTAGTCCAAGAGCAAGGTGTATGCAAGGTTGGTTCCCTCTGAGGGCTATGAGGGAAGGATGTTTTTCAGGCTTCTTTCCTTGCCTTGTAGATAGCTGTCTTCACCTCATGTCTGTTCACATTATCATATCGGTATACATATCTCTGTGTCCAAAATTCTCCTTTTTAAAAGGACACCAGTCATATCAGATTAAGGCCCACATTAGTAACCTCATGTTAACTTGATTGCCTCTAAAATGATCCTATCTCCAAATAATGCCACATTTTGATATTGACATAGGATTTTGGAGAGGATGCAGATGAACTTAGAATAGTGGTAAAGGCGAGTGGCAGATCTATACTATATCATTTCCCATGTATAGATGTATAGTGTGTGTGTGTGTGTGTGTGTGTGTATGCAGATCTATGTTTATAAAAGCCTGAAATCAGCTTTTAACTTCTGAGTAGAAGGCTGAATTTTAGAGGAACTTTGCAAGGGGGAAAATTGTGACGTGTATTTTTAGAATTTTTTTTGCATGAAGAATACATGCACTATCTTCTTTCAAGTAAAATATTAAAGTAAGCCTAAGAACAGGAGCAGGAGCAGTGCAGTAGTCAGATAAAGTAACAGCAAACTGAAGGAACAGAAAAAAATATCCCTGAAATTTAAATGGCTTTACACAACAAGGTTATTTTTATTCACATAAATTCTGATTCGAGTTGGCAAGGTGTTATGGGCTGAATTGCGCCCCTCCCCCTAAATTCATATATCCAGGTCTTAACCCCTAGTACTGCAGAACATCACTGTATTTGGAGATAGAACCTTTGAAGAGGCAATCAAGGTAAAATAAGGTCATATGTGTAGTACCTTATTCAATATGACTAATGTCATTATAAGAATTAGAAATTAGGACACAGACACTCACACCAAGTAACAACCACGTGAGAATTCAGTCAGAAGGCAGCCGTCTACAAACCATAGAACAAAGCCACAGACTAAAATCAGCCAACAACTTGATCTTGGATTTTCAGCCTCCAGAAATATGAGAAAATAAGTTTCTATTGTTTAAGCCACACAGTCGGTGGCATTTTGTTATGGGATAATAAACAAATACACAACGAGTCTTGGCTCTCACGTGATTCAGGAATTGAAGCTGCTTTCATCTTTTAGCTGCACATCACAACATGGTAACTGCTGAAATGAAAAGAAAGCATGGGAATTTTGCACTGGCTTCGGCCTAACTACAAATATGCAACCAGGGAAGAGAGGTAGACGAGATAGAAATGGGCACTTGTACTGTTACCCAGAAACTATTACAGTGCTCAGTTACAAGCAACTATTAACATTTATGACAATAAGTCCCTTCAATTCTTGGAATAGTTTCTGGGAAGGCAAACATTGCCTTGAAATCTTCCAATTGTTTTTAGATCCTATTAGGAAACTGCGGTTTCCAATACAGTATTACATCTAGTTTTAAAACAATTATTTAACTCTTGGCAGGGAGGGCTCCACCTTTTTCCCTCAATAGCACTTTTGTGCACTGCCATTTTAATAACCTGTAAAGTATCTTAAGGCTGAGAATGTTCTCATTCCTTTTGATGTACAGTATATATCTTACCCTGTGAACCTCTGCTACCTTCCAATGACTGAACATTCCTGAGTTGTACAGGTCTCAAACTTTGAACCTCAGGTGATCCGCCTGCCTCAGCCTCCCAAAGTGCTGGGATTACAGGCGTTTGCCACTGCTCCTGGCCTCCTATAGTTGTACAGGTGTCTGTGACACACTGCAAATCAGGATTTTCCTGCGGTGCAGGTACACAGACAAGAGACACTGGAAGGATGGATAACTATTGCTTTCTTTTTAAATCAGACCTAGCATGTCCACCAAGGAACCCTTGTTCGTATCATAGGTGAACTTCAGAATTTTGTGTTTTGTTTTTTAGAAATTTGGCTTCTTGGCCAGGCGCGGTGGCTCACACCTGTAATCCCAGCACTTTGGGAGGCCGAGGTGGGCAGATCATCTGAGGTTGAAAGTTCAAGACCAGCCTGATAAACATGGAGAAACCCCATCTCTGGGCATGGTGGCACATGCCTGTAATCCCAGCTACTCAGGAGGCTGAAGTAGGAGAATCATTTGAACCCAGGAGGAGGAGGTTGCGGTGAGCGGGGATCACGTCATTGCACTCCAGCCTGGGCAACAAGAGCAAAACTCCATCTCAAAAAAAAGGAAGAAGAAAGAAAAAAAGAAATAAGGCTCCTTGTTGTTTATTTACAAAGTGATTTCTATAGTCTTTTCTCACCTACAAAGTTTTTGAGGGAAGCTTTGGTTTTGGATCACTTATGAAAACTCATTCATCTTTGTATGTGTTCAGTGGCCTATTTCAAATAAATCTTTTTACAGTCCTACTCCTAATATCAAATATCAGGATGATTTCAAAAACTCTGTCTCTGACTTTAGCATTACATCCCTAAAACCAGTATGTTATGTGGCAAATAAGATTCCACCCACCAGCTTATGTGGAAATGCTTTGAGAGTGTGTTGAAGATGCCCATGGTAGGTACTGAAATATCACTGTCCAAAATGCACATTTACATCAAAGAGCTGTTGTTATCATAGAGGATCCAGGGTGAGGGATAAAACAGTCAGTGAACTTCTGCAGGGAGTAGGAATGGCTTATGTCAGGGGAAGGGCAGTTGACTTCAGGCTACTACCCTGGGAGCCGGGCCCAGTCTTCACAAGAAGAAACCTTAGTGACAAGCTGATCAGCAAGCCAGGTTCCAGAATTAGGTAAGAGAGCATGCAGAGAAGGTCAAAAGGAGGGTCCTATAATGTGGGAAAGAGCTGGGACTGAACAAAACTGCTGATCCCTGGACAGAGCCAGCTCTAAAGAAACCTAGGGCTCATGACAGGAAGAATTTAAGTAAAGAAAGGCCACAACAATTCCTGAATTGTATTTCATTTTCATTGTCACCTTCCTTCTTTAGGCTGAACCTAATATCTTAGCCATGTGGTTATCTTTAGGTCACCTCAAAGATATTAAGAAGAGTGAAGAGAACTGACGTTAACAGGCAGAAGGCCTCCCTCAGGCTGGGGAGCAGTGGGAACAGTGTGGGCCTAGATGAATTCATACCAGGGTTCAAGTACCAGCCCTGTCACATTCTAGCCACGTGATCTCGGGGAAATTATTAAACACTGTGAGCCTCAGGTTCCCCTATGTAAAATAGGTTTTGTAAGTCCTGTCTTGTAGAATTGCTGGAAGATACATAACGTGAGTAAAGCATGTGGCATAGTGTCTGACATACATTGGAACTTAATGAATGGCAGTTGTAATCAAATATGATTACAACCCCAGAGGCTACTGCTACCTTTTTAAAAAAAATTCAGCTCTTATTTTTATGATTCAAAAATCTGGGAAAATATGTAGCTGAATACATCACAGAATAAGTACTCAAGCAATAATTCAGCTTCCTAAATAAAACTCAGTACATTGTCTTTATGAAAGGATATGTTGTATACTTTGGGTAAGGTAAGACTTTTGTAGCTGTAATGCAACTGAAAGATCATAGATTTTGAGTGAAGGACAAACTCCTTTTCACCTTCCCCATTGCTCATCCATTGAAACCACTATTTCTATTTATGCTTCACTAAAAACCTAGCCCTTGTTTACAGTTCCCCATATTACATTCAAAATAACCCAATTAAAAGTCCTGTCAATGGAATGGGCTCTGGCTCTCCCTGGCCAGGCAAATGAGTTCCAGCCTAGAGGCTTCTGAGCACCACTTCAAGGAATTATCACTATATTTCTCAGGAAACCCTCGCAGATGATGGGTATCAATCACCTAGTCCTTGCACTGTGTTCAAGTGCACCAGCACAAGAGCTGCAAGACACCATCTGTTACTTCCCCATGTGGAGACTCCTCTCTGCCTCATCCTTCATCCAGAGGGAACTGCTCAGAGCAATTTTCCATTCCAGGCTTTTCTCTCACCTTCAGAGAGTCTGAGCCCTGCCACCACCCAGATTCATAACAATCAGCTCCCACAGAAGCACCTGCAGTTTCCTGAAGCCCAAAACTGCCTTAGTTTAGGGCCTTCATACTTGAAGGCTCCAACTGGAGTCTCACCTCCCCACTCTTTTAATTCATTCTTTAGATCGTAGAGAAAATCTTACCTTTCCTGATATGGTTTGCTGCACCTAGACTTTACCATGTTATGGGTAGGAATAAACCTTGTTTTGTTAATATCCCCACTACTAACAGTGCCTTCCACAAGCTAATGCTGAAATAATGTTCAGCAAGTAAAGGAGTTGGTGAGGCTTTTATTTATTAAGATTTAAATTCTGTTAATTCTTTAATAAGCCAAACAAACCCAAATATGTATCTTTAATTTTCAAGAACAACAGAATAAAGGGGATGAGGAAAGTCAAAAATTAACAATCCCTTATTTTGTTCCACTATTTAAATGATGAGTCCTTTCACATTTTAAAGGAAATTCCAATCCCAACACCACATTACACTGTTTCAGATCATGAGACAGAAAGGTTTCATTTTTTCCTTACAAATTATCAAATTCTTACTCTTAAACCAGATAAACAGCAGTACATGTGTGATGAATACTCATAAACTAAGATTCTGAAGTGAATTAAGCCAATCAAAAAGAGAAGCATTTGAAAAAATCCCCCACACCCCATCCAAAAATGTTAAACTCTAAGTCACTCATATGAAACAGGAACATAAAGAACACTGTGGTCCCTCTGGCTCCACTCTGGCCCTCCACTGCATAGAACCTCGACTACCCTCTTCAAACACAGACGGGGAATCTGCCTCAGACTTCACTCAGGACAGAAGTTGGAGGACATGACACTGGAGCTTGCACTGGGATGGCAGTAGCATCATCTGTGGTATCAATTATGGCCTGGGCTCTGTCTTCCACATCTTTCAAAGCATCCACGTACCAGGATGGAAAGGAACTAGGGATGGTACTGGATAGCTTGGCTAAAAACTCTAGGACTAAACAAGAGAGCACAAAGGGAAGATGAAAAGGAGGGGGGCTATAAGGTGAAAAATGCTGGGGATGGACAAATCTGCCAGCACCTGGACAGCCAGCTCTCAAGAAACCTAGGGCTCAGAACAAGAGGACTTTAGGTAATGAAAGCCAATAATATTCCCTGAATTGTACTTTATTCCCATTTTTATCTTCCATCTTTAGGCCTAACTTAGTATCTTAGCCACATGGTTCAACTTTATTTCACCTGAGAGACAGTAAGAAGTGTGAAAAGGGCCGGGCGTGTGGCTCACGCCTGTAATCCCAGCACTTTGGGAGGCTGAGGCAGGTGGATCATGAGGTAAAGAGACCGAGACCATCCTGGCCAACATGGTGAAACCCCGTATCTACTAAAAAAAAAAAACATTAGCTGGGTGTGGTGGCGCGCACCTGTAGTCCCAGCTACTTGGTAGGCTGAGGCAGGAACACTGCTTGAAACCGGGAGGCGGAGATTGCAGTGAGCTGAGCTCACGCCACTGCACTCCAGCCTGGCGCCTTGCGACAAAGGGAGACTCTGTCTCAAGAAAAAAAGAAGTGTGAAAAGAAGTAACAGGCAAAGGCCTTCCTCAAGCTAGGTGGGGACAGTGTGGGCCTAAATGAATTCAGATCAGGGCTCAAGTCGCAACCTTGTCACAGAGGAGGGAATTTATCACGCATTATGAGCCTTGGGTTCTTCATCTGTAAAATGGGTTTGATAAGCCCTGTCTTGTAGAATTGCTGGAATGCATGTAATGTGAGTAAAATACCTGCCACAGTGCCTGGCGTATATTGGAATTTCAATAAATCATAGTTATCTGATTATAACACCAAAGGTTACCACTATCTGTTGGGCAAAATGCAGCTCTTAATTTTGTTATCCAAAACATCTCAGAGAATATGTAGGTGAATGTGTCATGGAAACCCAACTTAACCAAAACTTTGATTTCATAAATAAAACTCAGTACATTTTTTTTTCTGACAGGGTATATTGTATAATTTGGAAAAGGGAAGGCATCTTCAGCTGGAATGCAACTCAAAGATGCTAGAATTTGAGTTAAAGACCAACTCCTTTACACCTTCCCCATTGCTCATCCATCCAAACCACTATTTTTCTTTATCCTTCACTAAAAATCTAGTCCTTGCTTACAGGTTGCTCACGTTACATTAAAAATACGCTAATTAAATGTCTTTCAATGGAGTGGGCGCTGGCTCTCCCAGGCCAGGCAAGTAAGTGCCAGCCTAGGGGCTTCTGAGCAACACTTCAAGGGATTATCACCCTATTTCTCAGGAAATCCTTGCAGATGATGGGTATCAATCACCTAGTTCTTGCACTTTGTTCAAGCTCACCAGTTAGAGAGCTGCAGGACACCTCCCATTACTTCCCCATGTGGAGACTCATCTCTGCCTCATCCTTCACCCAGAGGGAACTGCTCAAGCAGTTTTCCATTCCAGGCTTTTCTCTCACCTTCTACGAGTCTGGCCCCTGCCACCACCCAGCTTCATGACAATCAGCTCCCACAGAAGCAACTGCAGTTTCCCAAAGTTCGAAACTGCCTTAACTCATTTGAAGGTTCACATCTAGAGTCCCACTTCCCCAGTATTTTTAAGACGTTCTTTAGATTATAGAGAATATCTTACCACCTTCCCGACATGGCTTCTCTCCTAGACTCTACCATTTTAAGGGTAGAGACAAGTATTGCTTTTCATAGTATCCCCACTACTAAAAGCACCCTCCACAAATAAATGCTCAAAGAATGTTTAGCAAATAGTCACTGAGGCCTTTATTTATTAAGATTGAATTTCTGCTACTTTCTTGAATAAGCCAAGCAAATCCAGGTATGTATCTTTAATTTGGAAGAGCAACAGAGTAACAGGATAAGGACATGCAAATATCAACCATACTTTATTTTGTTCCACCATTTAACTGCAGAGTTATTTCACATTTTAAAGAAAATTCTTGCCGAACATCACAATATAATGTTTCAGTTCACAGAATAAGACAGGTTTTCCCTTTTTTTCTTATGAAATATAACTCTTTCTCTTAAAACAGACAAAGAGCAACACAAGTGTAAATAATATTCATAAACTAAGATTGCAATTCAGAGATGCTAGAATTTGAGTCAAAGACCAACTCCTTTATTGGAAAGAGAAGCATTTGTAAAATACACCCCACACACACACACAAAAACTGTTAAACTCTAAGTCACTCATATGAAACAAGAACACAAAGAACACTGTGGTCCCTCTGGCTCCACTCTGGCCCTCCACTGCCTAGAACCTCAACTGCCCTCTTCAAACACAGGGAAGACCGTGCCTCAGACTTCACTCAGGACTGAAGTTGGAGGACATGACACTGGGGCTTGCACTGGCCATGGCAGTAGTATCATCTGTGGTGTCAATTATGGCCTGGGCTTTGTCTTCCATATCTTTCAAAGCATCCACGTACCAGGATGGAAAGTAATAAGGGATGGTAGTGGATAGCTTGGCCAAAAACTCTAAGACTTTTCTCTTGGTGGCTTCTGAATGGGCTCTTGGACCCCACAAGAATTCATAATGTGGAGGAGCACTGTTGGGCACCTCCTGGTACTCCAGGTACTTTCTCTGCACCCAATCTTTAATGAGGAGCTCTCCTGGCTCCCCATATATAAAGTGCTCCCTCCCAGGATACACCCCTATTGCACTCAACACTTCCCAGATGACCTCCTCAGGGACACAGCTGCCCTTTATGAAGATGATACTGAGAATAAGAATCAGGAGACAGTTCTGGGGCATGCCCTGGTCATCAATCAGGCTTCCCTCCCAGGTGAGGTCTAATGTGTCTTCAAAGAAATAGCAGTGGTTGTCAGGGTCCGTATCAGTCAGGGAAATGCCAAAAATTAGCTCTACGAACACATGGGCTTTCCCAAAGATCATAGGAAAATAGTCCTTATACTTCTTGGTGACAGTAGTCAGCATCTCTGCTTTTGTGACAGGCTCCTTTTTTTGATATTTGAGGAGAAAAAACTGCACCAACTCAGTCACCTTTTCATCCAGCACATACCTGCTCAAGGACTGACTATCTAGGAAAACCTGCCATACAGGTGTTTCCTCCTTTTCTTCACTGCTAGACTCCTCCTCCAGTGGGGTCCACAAGAAAGGGGAGGAGCAGGAGTTCAGAGAACTCTGGGGAGGATTCTCCAGAGGACTCTGTGGAACACCCTGGGGAGACATCTCAGGAGGACGCTGGGGAGGAATCTCGGGAGGACTCTGGGGAAAAGGTGGTATCCCAGCAACAGGCATCTCCTCATCTTCTGAAGCACTCAGAAATAGAGTACAGAGTGAGGATGAGGACGAGGAAGAAGAGGAGGGGAATACAAAGTGGAAAGAGGAAGAGGAAGTGGAGGAGGAATCCTCCTCTTCCTCATCTATGGAATCCTGTGCATCTACCAAGTCCTCTATCACAGTCGGGTTCTGGAAGTCTTGCTCAAAGCTGAGGTGTGAAAGGTTTGGAAAGAGAGGCATGAGGCCTGTTGTTCAGGAGCAGCAGGTAAACGTGTGAGCAGGAATGGAGATGATGGGATCCCGCAGGCCTGAGGCAGAGAGTGACAGTGTGAGTGGCCTCGGCTGAGAAAGGCACACATAATTGATCTAACAAAGGCAGCCTTACATCTCTCCTTCTCTTAAAGTGGTCCTCTAGGGCCTCAAAGGTCTCCTGTCTTCCTAGGGGGTTTGTTCCCTGGGAACCTGTAAGAGGATGTGAGGAAGCACCTCGGGGCACAGCTGGTAGGCAGAACCCCAGGCTTCAGGACTGACAGTAGGTGGTTAGGACTGGGTGCTGCCGGATCTGCTGTGTTTGTGGGGGTAGGGCCCTTGGTACACCGTCAGGGTGTGCACTCACCTTGACTCCTGGCACTGCCTGGGCCTCCTCTGCTGTGCTGGCTTTAGGAAGTGCAACTCAGACCCAGTTCGTCACCGCCTGGTTCCTGGAGCACCTGCAAGAGGACGTGAAGGAGCACCTCAGGCTAAAGACTACAGCTGGGGCTTGGGCCTCCCAGGGCTGACAGGTGGGGCTGGCCAGACTCCCAGAGCCCCACAGTTACAGGGTTCATAGCCCCCTCAGAATTTAACTAGTATTGTCACATTTTCTCAGACCGAGCCACGTCCCTACCGCTCTTTCGACTTGAGGCAAAACCTCTGGACAACTTCCACATCCCTGAGAGCAGTCGGGGCAGCCTCACATCTGCTCTGATGCACATATGACACCTCAGTCCTCACTCTTATCCCCAGCAGGGACTGGGAATCTTCCCTCTGCCTACCGGAGGCAGCTGCCTCTGCTGACTTGCCGTGGGACCCTCAGACCAAGGCCTCCCCCTCCCCTACACCTCTCACTCAGAAATGAGGGGGCTGCGGCTCAGCCTGAGCCGACTGGGGAGCTCTACGAGGGCTGATATGAGGAGCAGGGTGGGAATCTGTCCTCTGAGGTGGGGGTTCCCCTTGCTCTCCTCAAAGTCTCCCTATTTATTCCCTACAGGGCCGGCACCTCCTCCCTTCTTCTGTCATGGGGATGCGTCCCTCTGCTCTCAGCGGCCATTTTCCTGTCTGGGACCTACAAGTCCCACGGCAGGGGCAGGGCGGGCCGAAGCTTCTTCTCTCTATGGTGGGAGGTCCCTCAGTTCTCTCTCAGGGCCCTCACCTTGAGTACTGCCCAGTTCTGACTTCCTCCGCTGACCTGAGTCCAGACTTTCACAAAACGCCGCAGCTACCTCAGACTCCCAAGATGGAGGTTGGGAAAGCACATCCGGGAACCCTGCGGGGGTTGACCAGCGCTGACGCCAGGGGCAGCGTGGGGCGGGGCCTCCTCTCTGCGGAGGAACCACCAGCCCCCACCACTTCTCAGCCTCGTTTTCATCCCTCCTTCTACGCTCCCAGATGCGGAGGAACCACGCCGCACCTCTCTGCCTCCTTCCACCTTTTCCTGACTACTTTCCCTCACTCCTGCTCCACTTCTTCCTGCCCTCCTCAGCGACCCCTCTCACTCCTTTATGCCCACTTCCCTAACCTCCTCCAACCCCTTTCCATCCACCTCCCGGTCCTCTTTCACCGCTTCCTCCTTCTTCCCTGCCCCCTCTCATCCCTTCTCGCCCTCCTCCCTGTCTTCCCCACCCCATTCTGTCTTCCCTGACCCCTCTCTCCCCTTAATGCCCACCTCCCCACCCCTTCCTACCCTTTCCTGTTCACCTTCCACCCACTTTCACCTTTTATTGCCCACCTTCCCATTCCCTCCCACCCCTTCCTATCCACCTCCCAACTTAATCCAACCTCTTCGTGCTCACCAACCTGCCCTCTTCCACCCCTTCCTGCCTACCTCCCCACTCCCACCTATTTCTGTTAACTTCCTCACCCTTCACCCACCTCTCCCTGCCCACCTTTCCGTTTTTACCTCTCCAAGTCTTTTTCTATGGGTGTCAGCAGGGAGTGGCTGGGCGACGCCTGGGCCTCCCCTCCATGTTGGGAGGTCATTGTTCTTCCACAGAGTTCTCTTCTTGTTTGTTAGCCAGCCCTGGGGCTCCTCTCTCTGCATAACTGAAACTGCCACCCTCAGAGAAATCTTCCCCTCCGGCTGACTCCCAAAATGGAAGTCAGAAAGCTGTACATCTGGGGACCCTGATGGGTTCCTCCAGAGCTGGCAGCAGGCACAGGGACAGGGGAGGGGCACTACCAGCCTTGGGTGTTCCCTTCCAGCCTTCCTGAGGGGCTGTGCCTGGACTCTTGAAACTGCCTGGACTCACTCCCTCTGTGCGTCGGAGTCTTTCACCTCCGAATAAGCCCCTCCCATCCCTGAGACCTGCGAGTTAGAATAGAGGGAGAATCGCATCCCTCCACAATGGGATAGGGCCTCCCAGGCCCCAGGCAGGGCTCTGGTGCCCTGGGTCTGAAATGAGGTGGGAAGGCCCCTTAATCTTCCTCAAGGTTTTACTCCTTACAGGGCCTGCACTCCCCACTTCTCCTATCCAGACAGCAACAGTTGTTCTGTCATCCTCTAAAATCCATTCCAAAACCTTCCACTTTAAGTACTGCTGTGTGTGAAATTAATACAATCTCTCGCCTAACCTATGTCAACGGCTTCCTTAGTTTTGTTTCTTTTTCTATCCTTGTCCCAGAAAAACCTTTTGTCTTTTCTGCAGCCTGTGAGTGATCCTTTTAAAAACCAATACATTATTAATTTTTTAAAATACACTCATCAGATTTAACTATTATGTGAAATTATATGTATTTTGTCAAATGCATGGAGTCCCATATCTACCAACCAAGTATTATACCAACCACTTCTATCACCCTAAAAGTCCCCTGTGCATCTCTTTTGAGGTCAATCAAGGCACTTCTCCAAAGATTCTAGCAACTATACTGTTTTCAGTTCACATTATTTTAACTTTCAAAATTTGTCATATGAGTAGGTTCACAAAATATGGATTTAAAAGTGTGGCTGTACCATTTTTCAGTTCAACTATCAAGGAATGAGAATTCCTCTTGTTCCATATCCTCTCTTACATTTTGTATTTTATGTTTTCCAATGTTAGCCATTCTAATAAGCCTGTATTTGAATCTCATTTGGTTTTTGTTTGCATCTTCCTAATGACAGATGACGTTGGTCATCTTTTTATATGCCTTTTGCTGATTGGTATATTCTTTTCAGTAAAGCGTCTGTTCAAATCATTTGCATCTTTTTAAAAATTAATAGACATCATTTTTAGAGCATTGCTAATCCCAAAATGCAAAGAGAAACCTTCATCAAAGTTATAGAGTTCCCACATATATATGCCTCCCCCAATTCCTGCCCTGCCCTATTCACACACACACAGTGTCTCCTAGTATTTATATTTTGTATTATTATGGCATGTTTGCAACAACTGATGGGCCTGTATTTATACCTCATTATTAGGTAAAGTCCACAGTTTACATCAGAACTCACTCAACGTTGGGGATGCTACAGGTTTTGATAAGTGTGTAATGGTGAGCATTCATCATTACAGTATCACACAGAATTGTTTCACCATCCTAAATCTCCTGTGTGCTTCACCTATCAATTCCCTTTGCCTCAAACCTAACCCTTCAGCCTCTGGAAACCACTGATATTTTTAGTGTATTCATAGTTACCTGTTCCAGAATATTGTATGATTGGAATCATACATAATGTAGCCTTTGAAGATTTTATTCTTTCACTTAGCCTTATGCTTTTATGATTCCTCCAGGTCTATCCTACTAACGATGACTGAAAGTTCCTGTTGCTCAACATATGAGTCAATATTTGATGTTTTGGTGTTTTGAATGTCAGCCATTTTCCAGGGTGTATAGTGCTATCTCCTAGTTAATTTGCAATTCTCAAATGACATATGACATCGAACAGTTTTATATGCTTATTTTAAATTCCTATATATTCATTGGTTGTGTACCTGTTTATAGTTTTTATTATAACCAAACTTTATTATAACCAAACTTTTTATTATAACCCAACTTTAAATTGGGTTGTCTTCTTATGGTTGGATTTTCAGAGTTTTGAACATATTTAAACGCATATCTTTTATCAGATATGTGTTTCACAAAACATTTATTCCAGTCTCTAGATTGTCTTTTCATGATCTCAACAGTGACTTTTCAGAGTTGAAGTTTTTAGTTTTAATGAAGTCCAATTTATCTCTTTTTTCTTAGATAGCTGGTACTTTCAGTGTTGCATCTGAAAAAGTCGTCATCAAAACTAAGGTTAGCTAGGATTTGCACTCATAAGTTTAACCACATTTTGGTGTTGCATCTAAGACCCATCACCAAACCCAAAGTCACCTAGGGTTTGTCCCCATAAGCTTGACCAACATTGAAAACTCTGATAAAATATGTTTGTAAATAAATGAATCATTTCCCCATAGACAAAGATGGGGAATAATAAAAATTATTATTAAAGAATAATAATTTCCTCTGTTAATGTGAGATAATTAATTGGTGAAATATTTTAGGGAAAAAAGTCAGTAACATTTTAAAAATATAAAATATTCATACTGACTCAGGTTCCTCATTAAAATTCATTCCCTATAAGTAATTATAAGCACTTATCCAAGAATTTATGCTCAGAGATGTTGATTGTATTTATATTAATTATAGTCACAAAAGATAAACAAATATTTGTTCATCAAGAGGAGATTTGTTCAATTCATTATTGCACAGAAATAAATTGGAATTATAGGAAATAGTCCCAAAAGTAAGATAGATCTATTAACATTTGTGTTGTCATGGAAAGTTCTTGATTCCATTTCAATAAGTGATTATATTGACATGTTAGGGGCGCCATAGCAATGTACCACAACCTGGATGACATAAACAACAAAAATATGTTGTCTCACAGTTGTGGAGTCTGGTAGTCAAAAAGCAAGGTGTACAGAAGGTTGATTCCTTCTGAGGGCTGTGATTAAAAGATGCATTCCAGGCCTCTCTCCTTGCTTTGTAAATGGCTGTCTTCATGTATGCTCACATTGTCATCCTTCTACTCATAGCTCTATGTCCAAATTCCCCCCTTTTAAAATGACTCCCATCATGTTCAATTAGGGCCAGCATTAAAAACCTCATTTTAACTTGATTGCCTCTGAAATAATCCTATCTATCTCCAAACAAGGCAACATTTTAATTTCAAGGTAGAATTTTAGGAGAATGCAATCGAACCTATGATAGTGGCAAAGGCAAGTGGCATATTTATATGTATATTTTACTCATGTTTAGTTATATTTATACACACACATATAAAAATATAAATTATTTTTATATAAATTTATATATGCTTGTGGGTATGTGTGTATATATATATATACACACACACACATACACACCCACATATATATTACTACATCTATCTTTTAAAAACTTGAAATTAACTTTTAAAATTTATATACCACATTGTGGAAGTTCTGAGTAGAGGTCAATATGTTGGAGGAACTTTGCAAGGGTAGAATTGTGATTTCTATGTATTTTCATCATCTTTTGCAACGATAATATATGCAGCATTTATTTGAAGGAAAAGCATTAAAACAAGCCTTATAAAAGGAAGAGGAGCAGTGTAGTAGTCAGATAAAGTAACAGTGAGCTAATGGAATTTAAAAAATTCCTGAAATTTAAATGGTTTAACACAACAAGTTTATTTTTGTGCATATAAATTCTGATTTTAGTTGGCAGGATATTATGGGCTGAATTATACCCCTTCCTCCAAATGCATACATACAAAGTCACTGTATTTGGAGATAGAGCCTTTGAAGATGTAATTAAGGGAAAATTAGGTTTTATGGTTAGCATCTTATTCAATATGACTGGTGTCTTCACAGGAGGAGGCGCTTAGGATACAGACACACAGAACAAGGGACAACCATGTAAGAATTCCATGAGAAGGTGGCCATTTGCAAGCCACAGAGTGCCCACAGAAGAATTCAAACCAGCCAACATATTGATCTGGGATTTTTTTAGTCTCCAGAATGTGAGTAATACATTTCTACTGTTTAATCACACAGTCTATAGTATTTTGTTATGGAATAATAAACTAATCTACAGGGGGTCATGGCTCTCACATCACCCAGGGATCCAAGCTGCTTTCACCTTGTACATCACAACAGATGTTAACTGCTAAACAGAAATGAAAACATTGGAATGATGCACTGGCTTCTATCTAACTATAAATGAACCAACCATAAAGACAAGATATACGAGATGGAGATTGGCACTTGTATTCTCTCCCATAAGCCGTTATGGTGCTCAGTTAAAAGCAACTACTATAGTTTATGATAGTAATTCTCTTCATTTCTTGGAATTGTTTCTGGGAATGCCAACATGGCCTTGAAATCTTCCAACATTTCTTGCACCTACTAGGTGACTTGTAATTTCAAAAACAGGATTGCATCTAGTTTTAAAACAATCCTATAAGTCTTGGCAGGGAGGGTTAACCTTATTCCCTCAGTAGTACTTTTCTCCATTGTCATTTTAACAATCAATATAGGTCAGGCACGGTGGCTCTCGCCTGTAATCCCAGCACTTTGGGAGGCTGAGGCAGGCAGATCACTTGAGGTCAAGAGTTCAAGACCAGCCTGTACAACATGGTGAAACCCCGTTTCTACTAAAAATACAAAAGTTTTCTGGGCTTGGTGGCACACACCTGTAGTTCCAGCTACTTGGGAGGCTGAGGCGGGAGAATCACTTGAACCTGGGAGGCAGAGTTTGCAGTGAGCCGAGTTTGCGCCACTACACTCCAGACTCTGTCTCAAAAAATAAAAATAAAAAATAACCAATATGTGTTAGTCAGGGTTCTCTAGAAGGACAGAACTAATTGGATAGACGCACATGTAAAGGGGAGTTGATTAAGGGGTATTAACTCACACAATCACAAGGTCCCACAATAGGCCATCTGCAAGCTGGGGAACAAAGAAGCCAATCCAAGTCCCAAAGCTGAAGAACTTGGTGTCTGATGCTAGAGGGCAGAAGCATCCAGCACAGGAGAAATATATAGGGTGGAAGGCTAAACCAGTCTAGTCTTTTCACTTTCTTCTGCTTGCTTTTTATTTTGGGTGCACTGGCAGCTAATTAGATTGTGCCCACCCAGATTAAGGGTGGGTCTATTTTTCCCAGTCCACTGAATCAAATGTTAATCTCCTTTGGCAACACCCTCACAGAGACACACCCAGGGACAATACTTGTATCCTTCAATCCAATCAAGTTGACACTCAGTACTAACCATCACAAGTCTACTCCTTGTCAACTTGAACCCATACACATCTCCTGAGATCATACATAACCTTCAAATAAAGACAATAATAAGGTCATAATTATACCTAACATAATACAACTCTCCTTCATACAACTGGAAACACACCAATCCCCAGTCCAAATGCTATTACATAAAGTTAACACACTTAAATGATATGAAGTCAACATATCTTATGTCATATGATAAAGGAAAAAAAGGAATAAAGATATTTTCTTAATACAAGTGTGTGCATGCACAAACATGTTTTTAACAAAAGAAGGAGAAAATACTCATGACAATTACAGTCCTCATTTCTGCAACTGGTCACATGGTCGTAGCTGGTATTGATGACTACCTTCTTCTACTACCCATTCTGTTTGCCTTCAGCGAGCACCTTGGCAGGTTGTGGTTTTTTCCTGGTGGAGTGACTGAAACCTTCATTCCTGAAGGTTCTGGGCCATTTGTAGTCCTACCTGGATTGGGCTGTTGTGGTTCCCCATTGACCTTAATCACAGGGCATGGTAATACTAAGAGATGCCCTAATGGATCTCCTGTATTCCTTGCATATGCTTTCTTACCTCCATTGCAGAGTAGTAGACTGATTTCATCTTGAGAGTCCGGGTCAGTCACCCCAGCCAACACTATAACTCCCTTCTTAGCCTGTTGGCTTAAAGGTAGGATGAGTCTAATGTGGCCAGTTGACAATCTTATTTTCCAGTTTAATGGAATCATTGTTGTGCCTCTTGGTGGCAGTATTTCTTCCTCTGGAACTAAGACCTCTAGGCCAGCAGAAAGTAATGTCATTCAAACAGGAAGCAAAAATGTTGCTACTGGGTCCCTAGCGGTGATGGTGAATGGTGCCACTTCCACCCCTTGATGGCTGGACTCGTGAATCCTGACTATGGGAGAAACAGTACCATATACTGGATACTGATTCAGAGCATACAGGAGCACCACTGTTTCACAAAGCATTGGTCAAGGGTGTATCTTCTGGACCCTCTCAGCTGGGATGAGAAGGTCTAAAGTGACTAATCCATTCCAGCATCCCAATCTCCCTAAGCATTTGAATCCCTTCTTCTACATTAAACCAAGGCAGGAAATGAGGCATTTCCAGCTTGCTCACAGTGGGCCATCTTTTAATCCACATTTTAGCTAACCAAGCAAGTACACTATTAGAACCTTTTTTAACTCCCAAGCTGCAACATTAAATGCAGAATCCCTACTTAGTAGGCCCAAATTAATAAATTCAGTCTGATTCAACTCTGTGTTCCTTCCACCATTATCCCACACCCTTAATATCCATTCCCATGCCTGTTCTCTGAATTTCTGCTTATATAAATTTAAAAACTCAAGCAGTTATTTTCAAGTGTAGTGCACCTCCTCATGGGTCACACTCTGTACTTCACATCTAGGAACCCACCAGGACTTTAGTCTAGTTAGTTGGGGTGGGTCCTGAGGAGAATCAACATTATCTTGCCTGACAACTACCTCCAGGGAGGCCATCACTGTTGCTTCAGGCAGCACAGAGTTTATCTCCTTTGTCACCTCACTTCCCTAGTCCTACCTGAATATCATGGCCACAGGGTTGGTTCATCTTTATATCACCTGAGAAATGTTAAGAATTGTGAAGAGAAGTAGTTTAACAGGTGAAGACCTTCCTCAGGCTGGGAGGAGTGGGGACAGTATGTGCCTAGATCAATTCACAGCAGGTCTCAGTTTCCAGCCCTGTCACATTCTAGCCATGTGAACTTGGAGGAATTCCTTAAGCACTATGAGCCTCAGGTTCTTCGTCTGGGTAAAATGGGTTTGATAAGTCCTTTATCGTAGATGTGCTGGGATGTACATAATGTGAATAAAACACCTGTCACAGTGCCTGACATGTATTGGAATTTTAATAAATGGCAGTCATTATCAATATAATTAAAACCTCAAAGTCTACCACTGTCTGTTTTGAAAAATTCAGCTCTTGTTTTTGTTATCTGAAACATCTCAGAGAACATGTAGGTAAGTATGTCATGAAATACCAACTCAACCAAAATTTTGGCTTCATAAATACAACTCGGTACATTTTCTTTCTGAATGATATATTATACAATTTGGGTAAGGGGAGAATTCTCAAAGTGGAATACAGGTCAAAGACCCTAGAATTTAAATCAAGGACCAACTCCTATTTACCTTCCCCTTTGCTCGTCCATGCAAACCACTATTTTTATTTATCTTCCACTAAAAATCTAGCCCTTGCTTACAGTTGCCCACATTCCATTCAAAATAACCTAATAAAATGTCCTTTTAATGGAGTCAGCTCCGGCTTTCCCAGGCTAGGAGAATGAGTGCCAGCCTGGAGGCTTCTTGGGCAGCACTTCAAGGGATTATCGCCCTATTTCTCAGGAAACCTTTGTAAATGACGGGTACCCATCACCTAGTCCTCGCACTGTGTTCAGGCTCACCAGTACAAGAGCCACAGGACCCCTTACATTACTTCCGTATGTGGAGACTCCTCTCTGCCTCATCCTCCACCCAGAAGCAAGCTGCTCAGGGCAGTTTTCCATTCCAGGCTTTTCTCTCACCTTCTAAGAGTCCAGTCCCTGCCACCACTTAGCTTCATGACAATCAGCTCCCACAGAAGCAACTGCAGTTTCTCGAGGCCCCAAACTACCTTAGCTCAGAGACGTTATTCTTGAAGGCTGGCTTCTGGAGTCTCGCCTCCCCATTCCTTTTTAAACTTGTTCTTATGATTGTAGAGAACATCTTACCACCTTCTTGACATGGCTTCTGCTCCTAGACTCTACTATTTTATAGGTAAGGCATAATTCTTGCTTTTCATTGTGTCCCCACTATTAAGAGTGCCCTCTACAAGAAAATATTCAAAGAATGTTAGGCAAATAAAGCGGGCAGAGATGCTTTTATTTAGTAAGATTTAATTTCTTCTACTTTCTTGGATGAACTAAGCAAAGCCAGGTCTATTTCTTTAGTTTTCATGAACAACGGACTAAACGAGATAAGGAAATGTAACTATTCACCATCCTTTATTATGTTCCACTATTTAACTGCTGAGTTCTTACACATTTCCAAGAAAATTCCTAGTACAATACCATGTGATCCTGTTACAGATCACAAAATAAGAGAGAAGGTTTTCCCAATTTTTTTTTTTTTTTTACAAAATATCAAGGTGTTACTCTTAAACTAGATGAACAGCAATACATATGTGACTAACGTTCATAAAATAAGATTCTGAAGCAAATTCAACCTACTATTAAAAGGAAAATCATTCAAAAAGCATACAAAAAAAAACAGGTAAATCTCTACCTCTCCCATATGGAACAGAAATGCAAAGAACACTGTGTTGTTCCCTCAAGCCCCACTCATGCCCTCCACTACCTAGTACCTTGACTACCCTCTTCAAACACAGAGGTAAGAAACTGCCCTAGATTTCACTCAGGACAAGAGCAGTTTCTGGAGATGACATGGAACCTTGCACTGGCCATGGCAGTAGCATCATCTTTGATGTCAATGATGGTCTCTATCTTCTACATCTTTCAAAGCATCCTTGGAGGTGGTTGGAATGGAGCTAGGGACAGTATTGTTTCACATGGCCAAAATCTCTACTACTTTCCTCTTGCTAGTTTCTGAATGAGCTCTAGGACCCCACAGCCATTCATAACGCAGAGGAGCACTACTGGGCACATGCCAGTATTCCAGGTAATGTCCCTGCACCCCATCTTTAGTGAGGAGCTCCCTGGCTCCCCAATGACTAAGTGTTCCCTCCTAGTATACACCCCTATTGCATTCAGCACTTCCCAGATGACCTCCTCAGAGGCACAGCTCCCCTTTATGAAGATCACACTCAGAATAAATATCAGGGGCTCTGTTCTCAGGCATTCCCTGCCCATCACTCATCCTCCCTTCACAGGTGAGGTCTAATGGGTTTTCAAAGCAATAGGAGTGGTCGGGGTCCACGTCTGTCAGGGCAATGCTAAAAAGAATCTCTATGAACTCACGGGCCTTCCTGAAGATCATAGGAAAGTAGTCCGTGTACCTGTTGATGAAAGTCGTCAGCATCTCTGCCTTTGTGACAGGCTGTTTCTTTGAAATCTGAGGAGAAGAAACTGCACCAACTTGTCCACCTTTTCATCCAGTGTGTAAGTGAACAAGGACTCACTGTCTGGCAAGCCAGGCCAGGTACTTGTATCTTCATCTTCTTGGCTGCTGGATTCTTCATTGAATGGACTCCATAAAGTGGAGGAGGAGCAGAAGCTCAGGAAATCCTGGAAAGGGCCCTGGGGAGGACTCTCAGGAGGATTCTAGGGAAGAGGCAGCATCCCAGCAGACTGCTGCTCCTCCTCCTCTTCAGGAACATGAAGAATCAGAGTAGAGGATGAGGAGGAAGAGTAGGAAGAGAAGAAAGATGAGGAGAAGGAGGAGGAAGAAGAGGAGGAAGATGAGGGGAATAATAAGTGGAAAGAGGAAGAAGAAATGGAGCAGGCATCCTCCTCTTCCTCAACTGTGGAATCCTGTGGATCTACCAAGTTCTCTATCACAATTTGGTTCTGGAAGTCTTCCTCAAAGTTGAGGCTTGGAAAATTTTGAAAGACAGACATAAAGACCTCCTCAGGAGCAGGAGGTAAAGGTGTGAGCAGGGATGTGGATGATGGGATCCCACAGGCCTGGGAAAGAGGGGAACAGTGTGAGTGGCCCCAGCTGAGAAACGCCCCCATGATGGCTCTGACAAAGGCGGACTTATCTTAAGGCTCTTCTTCTCTTAAGGTGGTCCTCTAGGGCCTCAAAGGTCACCTGTCTTCCTAGGGGGTTTGTTCCGTGGGAACCTGTAGGAGGATGTGAGAAAGCACCTCAGGGCACAGTTGGCAGGTAGAGCCTGGGGCACCAGGAATGGCAGTAGGTGGTTAGGACTGGGTGCTGCCGGATCTGCTGTGTTTGTGGGGGTAGGGCCCTTGGTACACCATCAGGGTGTGCACTCACCTTGACTCCTGGCACTGCCTGGGCCTCCTCTGCTGTGCTGGCTTTAGGAAGTGCAACTCAGACCCAGTTTGTCACCACCTGGTTCCTGGAGCACCTGCAAGAGGAAGTGAAGGAGCACCTCAGGCTAAAGACTGCAGCTGGGGCTTGGGCCTCCCAGGGCTGACAGGTGGGGCTGGCCAGACTCCCAGAGCCCCACAGTTACAGGGTTCATAGCCCCCTCAGAATTTAATTAGTATTGTCACATTTTCTCAGACCGAGCCACGTCCCTACCACTCTTTCGGCTTGAGGCAAAACCTCCGGACAACTTCCACATCCCTGAGAGCAGTCGGGGCAGCCTCACATCTGCTCTGATGCACATGTGACACGTCAGTCTTCACTCTTATCCCCAGCAAGGCCTGGGAATCTTCCTCCTGCCAACGTGAGGCAGCTGCCCCTGCTGACTTGCCATGGGACCCTCAGACCAAGGCCTCCCCCTCCCCTACACCCTTCCCCCAGCAATGAGAGAGCTGTGGCTCAGCCTGAGCTGACTGGGCAGCTCTACGAGAGCTGATAAGAGGAGCAGGGTGGGAATCTCTGGGAATTTGTCCTCTGAGGTGGGAGTTCCCCTTGCTCTCCTCAAAGTCTCCCTATTTATTCCCTACAGGGCCAGCACCTCCTCCCTTCTGTCATGAGGACGCGTCCCTCAGCCCTCAGTTGCCCTCTTCCTGTCTGGGTCCTACAAGTCCCACGGCAGACACAGGGTGGGCAGGAGCCGCTTCTTTCTGTAGTGGGAGGTCCCTCAGTTCTCCCTTAGGGCCCTTACCTTGAGGATTGGCCCGTTCTAAGACTGTTCTGTCTGCTGACCTGAGTTGAGCCTTCTCACAAAATGCCTCAAGTACTTCAGACTCCCAAGATGCAAGTAGGGAAACACATCCTTCAACCCTGCCAGGGTTGACCAGGGTTGACTGCAGGGACAGCGTGGGGTGGGGTCTCCTGTCTATGGAGGAACCCCCACCCCTCTGCCTCCTTCCCACACTTTCTGACCACCTCCTGGCCCTTCTCCACCCCTTCCTACCCATCTCCTGAGTCCCCCCGGATCCCTACCTGCCTACCTCCCCGACCCCTTCCACCCCTTCCTGCCTACCTCGCAATACCCCTCCACCTTTTCCTGCTCACTTCAAGCCCCTCGTTCACCTTTTCCTGCCCACCACCCCGTTTTCTCTCCCCCCATCCTTTTTCCAGGGCTGACAGCAGGAAGTGGATGGAAGCAGCCTGGGCCTCCCCTCCACATTGGAAGGTCACTGTCCTTCCACAGAGTTGTCTTCTAGTGGAGTAGTCAGTCCTGGGGCTCCTCTCTCTGCATAACTGAAACTGCCCACCTCAGAGAAAACCTCCCCTCTGGCTGACTCCCAAAATGGAAGTCAAAAAATGGTACATCTGGGGACCCTGATGGGCTCCTCCAGAGCTGGCAGCAGGCACAGGGACAGGAGGGGGCACTACCAGCCATGGGTGTTCCCTTCCAGCCTTCCTGAGGGGCTGTGCCTGGACTCCTGAAACTGCCTGGCTGTCTGCCCCTGTGCATCTGAGTCTTTCACCTCCGAATAAGCCCCTCCCATCTCTGAGACCTGCAAAGTGGGAAGGAGAATCACATCCATCCACAGTGGGATAGGGCCTCTCAGGCCCAAGGCAGGGCTCTGGTGTCCTTTGTCTGAAATGGGGGGAGGGGGGAAGGCCCCTCTGTCTTCCTGAAGTTATTTCTGACAGGGCCTCAGAGCCCCGTCCCCTGCTGTCCAGAGACTATGTCCTTCAGATCAAGATTCCCATTTCCAAGAGATGCCCCCCAAGAGGAGGTGAAAAGCGCTAGCATCTCTGACCGATGGCCCTGCCCAAGGCCTCTCAGGGATGAAAACAGGAGCTGGTTTTGTGCATCTTCCTGTTCTTGGGAGGGATGTCTCACCAGTCCTTCCGCTGTGTCTTCCTGGGGATGCCTGGTAGGGCCCAGGTCCCTTCCCCTCTCATGATCTGAAGTGAGACTCACTTGAGCACAGCCTTCTTCTCTTTCTACCCCCTAAGATGTCAGGGGATGCCACAGTGGGCCACCATGCACCAGGGCCTCCCAGGGCTGACAGCAGCAGTGGAGATGGATTCTGTGGCTTCTCCTCTTTGTGGGCAGGGAGGCTCTGCAGTTATCTCTCAGAGGCCTCTAGTGACTACTGGCTAGTCCTGGGTCTCCCTGTTCTTCTCATGATGACAGTATAACACAGGGAAAAATAATGTAACTACCCTGAATAAAGCTAAAAAGCATGAAGATGCCCTGGTAATCAAGTTAACATCATCAGTGACAAATTAATGTTGATACTATGTGCAATTGGTATGATATGGTAAGAATGGCACTTCACCTCTCCATTCATCCTCCCAGGAAACATAACCTAAACCAAATCAGGGCAAAAAAAAATCACACAAATCCCAATCAAAGTCAATTTTACAAAATACCTAACCATACGAAACTGTCAATATTTTCAAAATCGTGAAATGTCTCAACCAACTGACACAGCCAAAGGAACGTGATGACTAAATGTAATGGAACATCCCCAGGGGATCCTGGGATAGAAAATAGAATTTCATGAAAAGTAAGAAAATGTGAATGAAATAAAGAATATTAATAACAATGTATAAATACTGGTTCATTAGCTTTAGGAAACCTTACCAAGGCAAGATGTCAATAACAGGAGGAATTGAGTGTGGAACATATGAAAACTTCCTTACTGTTGTCACAACTTTCTTGTAAATCTAAAACTATTGGACATAAAGTTTATCAAATATAAAAATGTTACCAAACTAGATAAAGGATATGCATGACAAACCTATAACAGATATACCTTTTAAGGAAACGTTGAAAGCTTCTAGTTTGAACTTGAGGCCTAACCTAGAGATTCTGCTACCAGTATTTCTATTATTTTTTACACTAGGGGTAGTTGCAAGTGTAGTAATCCAAGAGCAATAAATGAAGGAATGAGGATTGGCCAGTTGGAAACAAAGCTTTTGTGATTAATGGATGATAATTTATTCAATATATAATAGTATATAATTTTGCTAGTATAAGATCAATATTCAAAAGAATATCAACTTCATTTTCTGTCAGGCAAAGCATATGAAAATGAAAGTAAAGAATATATAATTTTACCCTATCTTACCAAAATATCAAGAATCTAAGGAAAATAATTTAACCAAAAATATTTTAACCAAATAAGACTGGGAGGCAGGTGGTGGCTGGCAAAAATATTTTTTGGTCACAAAAGTTTAACCAAAAATTTTTACAGACAAAAATATTAAAATGCTGTTGAGACATATTAATGAAGACCAACATGAACATAAAATAAAATAAATTTCATGGGTGTGAAGATTCAATATTTTAAATATGTTGATTCTTCCCAAAAAGGAATCTACAGATTTATTGCAATCCTAAATCAAAACCAAGGGCTTTGGACATGAAGGCATATGTGAATCACCTGATTCTAAAATATAAAGAAATGCAAATGAACAAGCATAATCAATATACACTTGAAAAAGAGTCATTAGTCTACCAGAGATTTGGGTGCAGATTGACAGATACACCAATGGAACTGAACGGAGAGTTCTGAAAAACAAAACTGACAAAACATGTGTAAACACATGCTTAACTGATTTTTAAAACTTGCAGCTTTAGAGCAGGAGACAGTCTTCTCCACATACATGTCAGTGGAACAACAGAATATCCATATAAAAACCCTAATGTATGTGGAACCCTTTTTTTTTTTTTTTTTAGATGGAGTTTCACTCTTGTTGCCCAGGCTGGAGCGCAATGATGTGATCTTGGCTCATCGCAACCTCCACCTCCTGGGTTCAAGTGATTCTCCTGCCTTAGCCTCCCAGGTAGCTGGGATTACAGGCATGTGCCACCATGTCTGGCAAATTTTGTATTTGTAGTAGAGATAAGGTTTCTCCATGTTGGTCAGGCTGGTCTTGAACTCCCGACCTTAGGTGATCCACCCTCCTCGGCTTCCCAAAGTGCTGGGATTACAGGCGTGAGCCACCACGCCAAGCCCCTTTTTCATATTAAACAGAAAAGACAATTACAGAAAAATTCAAAACCTACTTTAAAAATGCTTATTATAAAAAAACAAAAATACACAGACATACACAGAATAATAAGTTTTTGTACAAATTATCTTTGCGTTAGCAGTATGAATAAATCAGAGCATCAGTAAGGCTTGAGTTGAAAGCACTGAAAGAGGCTGGGGTCTTTAGTCACTTCAGTAACGGGGAAGTAAGATGATAAGAGTCAAACAGGAACACAGGAACTGGCACCTACTTCTGCCCCCTTGTCTCAGCCATAGGAGGCATAGCTGCTTTCATGAACCTTTGCTTTCTGAGAGCAGGACTTGAAATCTCAACAGTGGCTGAGGGAAGGCTACCTGGAACAACGGTGTATTAATTCCCCCTCCTACTTGACCAGTCCTCCTGCTGACCTCTGGAACTCTGGGGATCTAAGAAATATACCGTGAGCAGTTCTACTCCAGAAAGTCATGACCAGGAGATGTTGTGTTGATGACAGACACCCTGACCAGGTCCACAAACACTTTACTGATTTAGAGGCGTGCCAGTTTGCCCAAATGTGATAGGAATAGAGTTTTGTTTTCCTTTCCACCTAGATAGGAGATTCACATACTTCCTTTTAGCTATTCTTACTCCTCACAGGACCCTCAGCAGGATTCAGGATACCTAAGATTCCAAAAAAGGTTGATTTGTGGCTTTGTCAGAGATTTCACTGAGGGCTGGGGTTCTGTCCATTCACTATGGCCAGGATCAACTCATCTGTTCATAAGCTGACGTCCTTCCTCAGCTTTGGCTCAGTGTCCTAGGAGCAGCTGGCCTCCACTCATAGCCAGGATTGGTGTATCAATCCTCAGCGCTCAAGGTGGAAACCCACAGACAAGGAAGCTCTTCTCCCAGACTGGCAATCAGCTGGTGGGTAAATTCCAGCTCTGGCCCCCATGTCCCTGGGAATTATCCTCATGGAGTTGTTCTTCTGAGGTCCCAAGAAGGGAGAACTTCTTATGGATAGTAAAAAGAAAATAGCAACCTATCCTTTTACCACCTGGTATTGGACATAAGTCTCCTGTCCAGAAGAGAGAGGGACTAATGTTCTTGGGATTGAATCAGTTGTGAGTGTCAGGGACCTTTCAAAGTAGGGAACACAACCATTCTCCAAACATGCCCCAAATGACTCACTTCAGTCAAGTTGCCTGCTTCACAATTGGTAAGGCCACAAAAGTATGGAAGTAACTATGCCCCTAACTATGCTGGAAAAGTCAAACTTGATCTGCATCTAGCACATAATTTAAAAAACGTAACAGTTTTTACATTGACGTTAAAAATTGCTAAAAGTTACCATTATAACATGTAATTAAAACTACTAAACATGGATTTGCATGCAAGGTGTATAAAAACAGTAAAAAGTGTTTTTAGTTAAAAATTATAAGAAGGTGGGGCCGGGCGTGGTGGCTCACGCCTGTAATCCCAGCACTTTGGGAGGCCGAGGCGGGTGGATCACAAGGTCAAGAGATCGAGACCATCCTGGTCAACATGGTGAAACTCCGTCTCTACTAAAAATACAAAAAATTAGCTGGGCATGATGGTGCGTGCCTGTAATCCCAGCTACTCAGGAGGCTGAGGCAGGAGAATTGCCTGAACCCGGGAGGCAGAGGTTGTGGTGAGCCGAGATCGCGCCATTGCACTCCAGCCTGGGTAAGAAGAACGAAACTCCGTCTCAAAAAAAAAAAAAACATATATATATATATATATATATAAAAGAAGGCATAAAAATATACATTTTGCTTAAGAATAAAAAAATTGTCTTAAAATTAAATAAAATAAAGTGAACGGTTTAAGCAAATTAGAAAAACACTGTAAAAATTATTCCTGCAAAAAAACTGTGGGTAAACATATTAACTAAACTCAAAAGGGTATTATATGGGTTTTTATTCTGTAAATTAAACACTAAAGTAAAAGCACCACAAGGTTTTCTTAAAATGCTAATATACTCATTAGCAAAACTTGTCAATTAACAGGTATGTAAAAATCTCACTTCATGGTCAAACTGGTTAAACTTAAATAGGATTGTCTATAAGGTTTCATTAAAATTTGGGTTAACATTAATAGTAAACTAATGCAAGGGTAAAATGTAACTTTCTCTCTTAAACAGGATTTTCATGTAATAGAAAAGGCTGATAAATGGTTTTTGCTGTTCCAAATGATTAACTCATCATTTTGGCAAAACAAAACAAAACAAAGAAAAAACAGGGTAATTTAAAATTCAATTTCATAATATCAAGTGTTTTAAATTTTAAACATATTTAACGTGCTTCCCAAAATCAAACTTTAGTCTCAAGGTTGTCTCTCCTAATCCCTGGCTTTCGCATGCTGCACAGGGCCCCTAAGGCATCTGAAAAAAAGGTAAACAGAACTATTTAACATGCTTAGCACATAAAATTGCCAAAATGCGGTCTTATAGGTTATATTTTAGGGAATAATATTAACACATGTTCCAAAACTGTATGGTATGTCTGAGGTTCTCATGTCCAAATATGTGCTATTAATCACAATTAAGGTTGTTAGATTATTGTAAAGCACAAAAGTAATCAAATTTCTTTGTCAGTTGTGTTTCTAACTGCATCCAAACTAGACATTTTGTTATTTACAGACAAACATTACTTTGTTTTAATTCTCTTCAAAACATAGTTTATAATCAAGCACTTTAACAAGTGCTCTCAAATGCAAGTTTCTCACATCAACAACAAAAAATGCACAGAACTCATGAAAAGCTAAAATGTTTATAAATATCAAGTGAAACAGCAGTTAATAAAATGGACTAAACTAATAAAAAGCAAAGCAAAAACAAGTTTTTACCTTTTGCTTAAAACACTGCTAATCCTTATTTTATTTTTCAAAGTCAAGAAAATTTGTCTTAAGCTAGCTACAGCCTTTAACAACTAAGTAAAGTATACTACTATAAATAGAATTTAAAGCGTGTTTGTTTCTTTCTGCCTAGTTCCTCTAAAATTTAAAAACTAGTTATAAGTATTCTTAAATTACAATATAGTTGTTGGCATAAGCACAGTAAGAATCTGTTTTGTTTTATAACAGAACGCACACACACACACACACACACAAAAAAAAAAAAAAAAAAACTGGTTATTTTACCAAGGCATTAACTGGAATGGTATGCTATCCTTTAAAAAAAAAAAAAATCTGTAAGCCCCATCAAGCTACCAATGACCTTCTTCACAGAACTGAAAAAAACCACCTTAAACTTCGTATGGAACCAAAAGAGAGCCCGCATAGCTAAGTCAATTCTAAGCAAAAAGAACAAAGCAGGAGGCATCACACTACCGGACATCAAACTATACTACAAGGCTACAGAAATCAAAACAGCATGGTACTGGTACCAAAACAGAGATATAGACCAATGGAACAGAACAGAGGCCTCAGAGGCAACACAACATATCTAGAACCATCCGATCTTTGACAAACCTGACAAAAACAAACAATGGGGAAAGGATTCCCTGTTTAATAAATGGTGTTTGGAAAACTGGCTAGCCATGTGCAGAAAGCAGAAACTGGACCCCTTCCTGACACCTTACACTAAAATTAACTCCAGATGGATTAAAGACTTAAACATAAGACCTAACACCATAAAAACCCTAGAAGAAAATCTAGGCAAAACCATTCAGGACATAGGCGTAGGCAAGGACTTCATGACCAAAACACCAAAAGCATTGGCACCAAAAGCCAAAATAGACAAATGGGACCTAATCAAACTCCACAGCTTCTGCACGGCAAAAGAAACAGTCATTAGAGTGAATCGGCGACCAACAGAATGGGAAAAATTTTTTGCAGCTTACCCATCTGACAAAGGGCTGATATCCAGAATTTACAAAGAACTAAAACAGATTTATAAGAAAAAAGCAAACAAGCCCATTCAAAAGTGGGTGAAGGATATGAACAGATACTTTACAAAAGAAGACATACATGAGGCCAACAAACATATGAAAAAATGCTCATCATCACTGGTCATTAGAGAAATGCAAATCAAAACTACATTGAGATACCATCTCATGCCAGTTAGAATGGCGATCATTAAAAAATCTAGAGACAACAGATGCTGGAGAGAATGTGGAGAAATAGGAACACTTTTACACTGTTGTTGGTGGGAGTGTAAATTAGTTCAACCATTGTGGAAGACAGTGTGGCAATTCCTCAAGGACCTAGAAATAGAAATTCCATTTGACCCAGCAATCCCATTACTGGGTATATATCCAAAAGATTATAAATCGTTCTACTATAAGGACACATGCACACATATGTTCACTGCAGCACAGTTTACAATAGCAAAGACCTGGAACCAACCCAAATGCCCATCGATGATAGACTGAACAGGGAAAATGTGGCACATATACACCATGGAATATTATGCAGGCATCGTGTCCTTCGTAGGGACATGGATGAACCTGGAAACCATCATTCTCAGCCAACTGACACAAGAACAGAAAATCAAACACTGCATGTTCTCACTCATAGGTGGGTGATGAACAATGAGAACACATGGACACAGGGAGGGGAGCATCACACACTGGGGTCTGTTGGGGGGAAATAGGGGAGGGACAGCGGGGGGTGGGGAGTTGGGGAGAGATAGCATGGGGAGAAATGCCAGATACAGGTGAAGGGGAGGACGGCAGCAAATCACACTGCCACCTGTGTACCTATGCAACAATCTTGCATGTTCTTCACATGTACCCCAAAACCTAAAATGCAAAAAAAAAAACGCTAGTCAAACTTTGTAGATTTTTCTTTTTCTTTTTTTTTTTTTAAAAAAAAATCAAACAACTGGTGCGAGGTGGCTCACGCCTGTAATCCCAGCACTTCGGGAGGCCAAGGCAGGGGGATCACAAGGTCAGGAGTTCAAGGCCAGCCTGACCAACATAGTGAAACCCCGTCTCTACTAAAAATACAAAAAATTATTTAGACGTGGTGGTGCATGCCTGTAATCCCAGCTACTCAGGAGGCTGCGGCAGGAGAATCGCTTGAACCCGGGAGGCAGGGGTTGCAGTGAGCCAAGATTGTGCTATTGCACTCCAGCCCGGGTGACAGCTCAAGACTCTGACTTGGAAAATAAATAAATAAATAAATAAACTCATAAAGCCAATAAAGCCCTTGAAAAACTGGCCTCGTATTTTGTGTACACAGTCCCTTTACAGGGTTTCGAATCTGTGGTAAGTAAAGAATGTTACTTTCTAAAAGGCCAGGAACCCCAAGTTACCTTAGAATCTAAGAAAAAAAAATCTGCTCAACTCATGTATTATCATGAGTTTATTTTATCAACTCAAATAAAACATGTATTTAACGGTACAAATCCATGGCTGGGCTTGGCTTTAAAATGTCTTATCTCAAATTTCTTCTATGAAACAAAGTTCCAACAAAGCCAATTTAAAAGGCCTATGTAGCAAATAATTATTGTTGCTGCACTGTACACAAATAATTAAGCCAAGTATAATAAAGCAAACCAGTCCCACCATAATTTGTCTTTTAATAAAAATGGAAAAATGAAAAAACAAAATTACATTTCAAAAACTATAGCAGTTTTTAAATTCCTGTTGTTAATTTCTAGTCTTGCCTAATGTTTTTCAATTTTTATTATTTGCTACAGTTTAAATTATATCCATTACAGAAATCAGCTCCTGGTTATATCACACTCAAATCAAAGTCTTAAAAGCTAAGAAAGCAATCCCTAACGGCCCAGAAAAACGTCCTAAATATTAATGTAAATAAATAAAATATCTTAAGCTGAAAATAATAAAAAATAAGTAATTGAGTAAAAATTACTCATCTTACTCAATCTCACCCCTACCTCACCAAGTACTTTTTTTCATTTCTACCTCTCCTTTTAAGCCAAATATAAAAACCTTTTTAATAAAAATTATTTACTATGCCACCCTTGCAGAAATTGCTTTACTCACTCTACTATTTGCAGTAAGACTACATATTATAACACCCTCAAAGTAAAATATTAGACACAAAATCTCAGTTACTGTAACATTTTGCTTAATTATTATCATCATAGCAGCTGTAACAGTTACTAACAAAAAATAATGCATAGGCCTTTCCAGGTTTATTTTAGAAAAAATACACCTGAGAGGGGCTTTTGGTGGAGTTAGGTTAGAGGCACTTTTTTTTTAAGTTTTTTTTTTTTTAATTTTTTTTTTAGAGTGAGCATTTTTAAGGCAGGAAAGTTTATCAGTAGCTTGGGCTGCCTCTGTGTTTCTTTGTTGTGCTGGGAGGGAGAGTTTTGCATCTGTTACTATACATCTTCCTGCAGCTGCAGGCATACCCCGAGTCTGCCTTTAGCTTCCTTATCTTAGTGCACCTGAAGGGAATGGAATGTGCTTATTAAGGCCCACTGTTTTAATGGGACCCATTGTATGAGGGTGAAGTTAATAAACCTGTCTTTAACTGTCAAGCCACCTTTCCTGTTTCTTTTCTCTTTCTTTGATTCTTACAACTGTAAGGTTATAGTAATAACAAAGGAAGTTTGGCATTAGTTAAAGGATAGATATATTCTTTTAACGGAACAGAAGAGATCATCTAGAAGGAGGCCCCAACAAGGTCCATGCAGTGTTTACGAATGTCTCAAGACAACTGAATTGAGAAATATTAGGGTTTTTTTCCTGAAAACCTTTCCTTTGTTTAGAGTTTATTTCATTACTTTCTCTCTTCTTCGTCTAACCTCACCTGGCTATTGTCCTTCACTCAAAGGTACCCATTCTTGCTTGTTTTATGAATGCCTATTTCACTACTCGTGTATTTATTTACACATATGTGAAAGTATAAGATAATTCCATATAAGATAATTCCCTCACTTCAATTAGAAATGAAACAAAATGAACTTCCCCATGACCTTAAATCAATAAATTCCATGTGGATTTGAGCAAACAATTAATATTTGAAATTACACAAACTAATATTTTTCAGCCTAAGAGAAACTTGACTCTTCCTTTGCTGAAGAAGCATCAGATAACCCACCTGAGTTGTAAATGTGGATTCTTTAATCTTACAAAAAAAAGCTGCATGCATTTTGACATTTTCTGGTAACAAGAAACTTTAATGATATTGTTCTTTGTTCTCTATTGAGTAATAATTCAATGAAATATCCAGGCTAACTTATATGCTTTTCTGAAAAAGCTTAAATAGTGAATTCGCAAAGTATAACTATCACCCCAAATGGGAAATTAGTATCATTCCTCAAATTAATTTATGTAAATTAATATTGCCCATCACAGTAGTTACTATGCATGTATTCATTCATTAATCATACATTTGCCGGGCGCGGTGGCTCACGCCTGTAATCCCAGCACTTTGGGAGGCCGAGGCAGGTGGACCACGAGGTCAAGAGATCGAGACCATCTTGGTCAACATGGTGAAACCCCATCTCTACTAAAAATACAAAAAATTAGCTGGGCATGGTGGCACCTGCCTGTAATCCCAGCTACTCAGGAGGCTGAGGAAGGAGAATTGCCTGAACCCAGGAGGCGGAGGTTGCGGTGAGCCGAGATCACGCCATTGCACTCCAGCCTGGGTAACAAGAGCGAAACTCCGTCTCCAAAAAAAAAAAAAAAAAAAAAAATCATACATTTATTTTTTTCAAGATATATACATTAAGAACCTACAATGTGATAGATTCTGTTCGAGGTGCTTAAAATACACCAGTTACTACCTCTCACTCTTTTGAATTGCATAGTATACTGGAGTGCAATACAATTAACAAATGAGCCAGATAGTTATCAGAGAGCTATAAGTATTATAAAGAAAAATCAAGGTGAGGAAAATATTGATGAAGTGAGGGTGGTGCCTGTGTCAGGTGTCAAGGAAAGGCTCTGTGGTAGTTAACATTGGAGCAGAGACTTCACTGAAGTGGGGTGGAGTCATCTGGAGTCTAGGGGAAGAACATTCCAGGCATTAAGATCAGCAAGGATCAAAGCTCTTAGGCAGGTACAAGCTTGACATGTTCAAGAAGCTGTGCAACATCTCTATAACTTAAACATCATGCAGGAAGGAGGGATTTACAGCAGAGAATACGGGAAATAGACAAGAACTAGAAGAAGCAGACACTACTAGGGCATGGAAGGAGTTTGGTTTACATTCCAAACATGACAGGGTGCTACCAGAGACACTCAGAAAAAGAAATAAACGAAGAGATTTTTATTATAAAAAGATAATATATTCCAAAGATGGGATTTGGAATTCTAAATCCTTTTTGAATTCCTCATTTGAAATTCCCTTCAGATCTTGCATCACATGCAAAATAATATTTTAATAATACCAGATATTTTTACTTTGAGGATAAATTTGATTTTGAAGGAATATTATATTTCTGAAGGCTACTGAATAAGTTTGGCTAGTCCCCAGATATTACCATTTGGTAGATAAATGTGTTTTGCTTTAAAACAAAAAAATATAGTTTCCAATGTGTGTATTGTAGCCAGCTATAACAAAGACTTCCAATTAAAGTCATGTTGATAGTTACTGTGTTTTCCAAGGTCCAGATACTGTGTTGTCATGTACTACAAGAAAGAAGATGCATAAGGCACAGAAGTACACAGATGCCTAAACCATGGGTCAGACCCCAACTTCAGTAGAAGAGGTGCAAGCACCTATATGTTTTCTTAAGAGGAAAAGGGGAGCTTTCTAGGGGCAATCGAGATCTGGAAAGGTTGTCTGATGAGACAGGGATTTGGTGTATGTTTTTAAGGTGAGTAGGACCTTGCAAGGGGAACTTGTGAACTGCTCAAAGACAGAGAGTTGGAAAATCAAAGGTCTATTAAAGGACAAAAGATAGTCCCAATACCTGAATTATGATGTTAGGGAAAAGGAAGGAAATGCAGTTGATAAGATGGTTGTGAGACATATTCTGAAGGGCCTTTAACATCATGCCAAAGATCTGTTCTTAATTTCTAAGGCAATTGGAAATCATTGAATTTTTTTTTTTTTAAGAAACAGGTGACTAAATTGAAATGCTACCTTGGAAAGAGAAATATAGCAGCTGAGTAAAATGAATGAAAGCAGGGAGAGTCCAGATAGCAGACCATTTCTGTAGCTCAGACATGAGCAATCACGAACCTAAACTGAGATAATATTAGCAAGAAAGGGAAAGAGGCAGAAATGGCAAAAGTTTTCACCACCATTGGTGTTTGATATGGTTTGGCTGTGTCCCCATCCAAATGTCATCTTGAATTCCTATGTGTTGTGGGAGGGACCCAGTAGGAGGTAACTGAATGATGGGAACAGGTCTTTCCCTTGCTGTTCTTGTGATAGTGAGTAATTAAATCATCAATCTAGTTCCATGCAAAATAGATTCAAATCCACTATCACTTTTATATAAGGTTCGCACACGTACAAAAGCAAAGTCACATACATCCTTATTGTGGGATGAGAGAGTGACACTAATATAAGTCAGAACCCTCATGGTTTAAACATGGACTAGCCTTGTAACTAAATACACTTAGTCTATTTGTGAAAAAAAAATCATTAACTTCTATTTCTCAGGAAATATAAGAGGAGGTTCAATTAATCATAACCACTTTTCTTCATCCATTTACCTTTCCTCAGCTCTTACCTCTCAAACCATCACTTAAAACACCTAAAACCTTACCCTGCATGATTCTTTAAAATTACTTTTCTCTTTCTTTCTATAACAATTTTCTTATGTGCCACTTAATCTCTGAATTCTTCATAGTGAAATTCCAGAAATTTGTCTCATAAAAACAAGTATCTCAGAAAAAGAAATAAATTTAGCAGAAAAATATAATTTTCCTTAGCAGGAGGAATTCAAAGTTTGCCCCTTCCATATAAAATAAAAATAAATCACTAGATAAGAGGCAAATAAAAACATTACCAAAATGTTACTTCAGATGGAGGACAGATACACAAAAATGGCTCAAATTAAATCTTTCAACAAGATGTCCACAATCTGTACCAAAATACTCCCTGGAGTTTGGTTTTCCAATAGACATTTACTTCAAAGTACCCACATTTATCTAAAGCCTTTAGTGTCATGTAAGTCTGTGCCAAGGCTATATCAAAAGGAATATATAATTTTAATCAGTGTCTGTGGAAGCGTGTGATTCAAAAATTGACATGCATCTTGGAGCAAGACCGACCAAGAACCTAGCTTTGCCACTTATTACCTTCAAAAACTTGGGCAAAAAATTTAACCTTTGTTTCTCTCTTGTTAAAAGGAGGACACAGTCAGCATGCCACATACTACAAGGGTTGCCTTTAGAATTACAAATAACACATGAAAATCTGAATAGAACTGTAATAAGTAAAAAGATTTATTTAGTCATAAAGAAATCCCACGAGGAAAAGCCCAGGTCAAGTGACTTCACTGGTGAATTTCACTCAAGATTTAAAAACAGAATTGCCATGAATGTTTTAGAAAATACTTTGTAAAGTAGAAACAGATGAAGTGCTACCTGTCTCCTTCTATAATAAAAAACCAAACAAAAAAAATCACATGAAAAGAAAACTACAGACCAATAACTCATGTGACTATATATTCAAAAATCCTCAAAAAATGCTAATAAACAAAATCTAGCAATACAAAAATAATAATACGACAAGACCAAATGGGATATATCCCAGGAAATCAAGACTGACTTAACATTCAAAAAGAAATTGATGTAATACACCAAAAAAATAGAATAAAAATAATCATCTTAATAGATGTGGAAAAATTTCACCAAATGTAACACCCTTTCATGATTGAAAAAAAAAAAAAAAAACTCAACAAAAGTAGGAATAGAGAGAAACTTTCTCAACTTGATAAAGAGTACATAAAAAACACCTGCAGCTAACATGATACCACAGATGAAAGACTGAAATCTGTTCCCCTAATATGAGAAACAAGACAAGGACCATTTCTATTTAACATAGAGCTGAAAGTATAACCTAGTGCAATAAGGCAAGCAAAAGGAGGAAAAGGCATCCGAACTGGAAAGAAAGAAAGAAAACTCTCTATTGCAGACTGCATGATTTAATATAGAAAACCCTAGAGAATCCACACATACACACAAAAATACTATTAAATATAATAAATGAGCTCAGTAAGGTTTCAGAATACAAGCTCAATATGCAAAAACTCAGTTGTATTTCTATTAACTAGTAAAAAAATTGGAAAATGAAATTAAGATAACAATTCCATTTACAATGGCAACAGTAAAATACATACATAGGATTAAATTTAACCAAAGAAGTACAATGCTTATACAATGAAAACTATAATACTGATAAAAAAGACCTAAATAAGTGGAAAGGCATTCTATATTCATGGATTGGAATTAACAATATTGTTAAGACAGCAATACTCCTCATATTGATCTATAGATACAATGCAAGCCCTGCCAAAATTCCAACTGTCAATTTTTGCAGAAATGAATAAGCTGATCATAAATTCATATGGAAATGCAAGGGACCCAGAATTCCCATAAGAATCTTAATAAAAAAGAAGAAAGTTGGAATTGTCATACTTTCTGATTTTGAAATTTACTACCATGTTACAGTAATTAAAACTGTATGATACTGATGTAAGTATAGACATATAGATCAATGGAATAGAAGTCAGAAATAAGTTCATACACTTGTGATTAATTCATTGTCAACTAGGGTGCCAAGATAGTTCACAATAGGCAAATTCATAGGGATTAAAAAATAGATTGGTGATTGTCAGGGTCTGGGACAAGGAGAAGATGGAGAGTGGTTGCTAACAGGTGTAGAATGTCCTTTTGGGTTATTAAAATGTTCTGGAAATAGTGGTGATGGCTGAACAATCTTGTGAATATACCTCAAATCACTGAACTGTATACTTTTAATGATTAATTTCATGATAAATAAATAAAATCTTAATAACAACATCAGCCTAATTTTTAAAAATGTTAAGCACAACCCAGATAAGATAAACCTGCAGTTCAATTTTGGCATTAACAGAAACACAGCCCCCACAATCTGGTGCAATTAATAGTACTTAAAATAATAATATTTACTATAATACATTAAAAGTGCCAAACAAGGAGTGCAGCACATAGTAAGAATTCAAGCTCTAAAGACAATTATTTTTATTATGAATTTACCTACCATGTCGACAAAGATGCTTCAATGATCTAGACAGACCGAGACAACTCCCAATATCCAACAGGCCAACTGTGAGAGGGAATTACAATGGTTAAATTGGAAGTGATGGAGAAATAAAATGAAAACTGAAGAATCACAAGGGTTGGAATCAAAACAAACTTTTTTACTTAGTATGTCAAGTCTCAATTTGTAATCACTAACTCTAGTTCTATTTGTTGGATGAGTTTGTGGTGAATTAATATTAATTTTTCTTAAAATACTTGATAAAATTCATTACTGAAGTAATCTGAACTTTGTGTGTGTGTGACTTTTTCATTAGACACTCAATCTCTTGTGGTAGATATATTCAGATTTTCTATTTCTTCTTGAGCCTGAGTCAACAATTTTGAGTCTTTCTGGGGAATTAATCATTTAATCTAAATGTTCCAATTTGGGGCATAAAATTTTCATATTCTCTTATAATCTTTTTATCTTCTTTAAAGTTAATAGTGATGCCTTCTTTACAGCACTGGCTTTGGTAATTTATCTGTGATGGTTGATTTTATATGTCAATTTGTCTGGGGCATGCTGCCCAGATATTTGGTCAAACATTATTCTGGATATTTTTGTAAAGTTATTATTGGAAGAGATTAATACTTAAATTGGTGAACTTTGAGTGAAACAGATTACCCTCCATAATGTGTGTGGCTATTATTTAACCAGTGAAGGGTCTTAACAGAATAAAGATTGACTTCCTCTGAGTAAGAAGGAATTTTGCCAGCTAATTGTCTTTGAACTTGGACTATAACACTTTCCTGCATCTCCAGCCTATTTGCCTATCCAGCAGATTTTGAACTTACATCTCCACATTTAAGTGAACCTTTTAAAGCAATTTTCAACTTTTATTCTAGATATAGGCGGTACATGTACGGACTTACTAAGTGGATATATTGCACAATGCTGAGTTTGGGGTATAGATCCTATAACCCAAGTACTGAGCATAGTACCCAATAGGTGGTTTTCCCCCCATGCCTCCCTTCCTCCCTCCCTGCTCTAGTAGTCTGCTGTTTCTATTGTTTCCATGTTTACGCCCATGTGTGCACAATATTTGTCTCCCACTTATAAGTGAGAATATGTAGTATTTAGTTTCAAGTTGTTACATTAACTCACTTAGGATAATGGCTTCCAGCTCCATTCATGTTGCCATGAAGGAATGATATCATCATTTTTTATGGCTTCATAGTATTCCACGATGTATATGTCTCATTTTAGAAATCCAGTCCACCATTGATGGGCACCTAGGTTGATTGCATGTCTTTGCTATTGTGAATAGCACTGTAATAAACATATGAGTGCATGTGTCTTTTTTGTAAATAATTTATTTTACTTGGGGTATATACCCAGTGATGGAATTGCTGGGTGGAATAGTAGCTCTGTTTTAAGTTCTTTGATAAATCTCCAAACTGCTTTCCACAGTAGCTGAAGAATTTTCATTCCCAGAAACAGTGAATAAGCCTTCCTTTTTCTCTGCAGTATTGCCAGCGTCTGTTATTTTTTGATCATTTAATATTAGCCATCTGATTGGTGTGAGATGGTATCTCACTGTGGTTTTGGTTTGTATTTCTCTGATGATTTGTGATGCTGAGCAATTATTCATGTTTGTTGGCCACTCGTACATCTCCTTTTGAGAAGTGTCCATTCATGTCCTTTACTCATTAATAGGGTTATTTGATTTTTGCTTATTAAGTTCCTTACAGATTCTGGATTAAACCTCTGTTAGATGCATAGTTTACAAGTACGTTGTCCCATTCTGTAGGCTGTTTAGTCTGTTTAGCTCTGTAGTTTAATTAGGTTTTCTTTTAGAATTTTTATAGTCTGAGGTCTTCCATTTAAATTTTTTATTCATCTTGACTGAATTTTTATATACAGTGAATGGTAGTGGTTCAGTTTCATTCTTCTTTTGCATATGGGTAGCCAGGTATCCCAGCATTATTTACTGAACACGGAGTCCTTTCCCATTTCTTGTTTTTGTTAGCCTTGTCAAATATCTGATGATTGTAGGTGTGTGACTTTATTCTGAGTTTTCTCTTCTGTAAGAGACACATTGGTCTGTTTGTCTGTTTTTATACCAGCACCATGCTGTTTTGGTTACTGTAGCCTTTAGTATAGTTTGATTCTGGGTAATATAAATCCTCTGACTTTGTTCTTTCTATAAATTTATTTATTTTAATTTTTGTAGGTATCAGTAGGTGTATATATTTATGGGGTACATGAGATATTTTGATACAGACATGCAATGCACAATAATCACATCAAAGTAAATGTGTACACATCACCTCAGGCATTTGTCCTTTGCTTAGTATTGCTTTGTCTATTCAGGCTCTTATTGGGTTCCTTATGAATTTTAAAATAGTTTCTTCTACTTCTGTAAAGAATGGTGCTGGCAGTTTGATAGGGATATCATTGAATCTGTAAACTGCTTTGGGCAGTATGGCCATCATAACAATATTAATTCTTTCAATCCATGAACAAGGAATTTTTTTTCATTTATTTGTGTTGTCATTGATTTCTTTTTGCTGTGCTTTGTAGTTCTCCTTATAGAGATCTTTCACCTACTTGCTTAGATATATTTCTAAGTATTTCACTTTCTTTTGGCTGTTTTAAATGGAATTGTGTTCTTCATTTGACTCTCATCCTGGACATTATTGGTGTATAGAAATGCTACTAATTTTTGTACAGTGATTTTGTATCCTGAAGCTTTACTAAAGCTGTTTATTAGTTCTAGGAGCCTTTTGGCAGAGCCTTCAGGGTTTTCTATTTATAGAATCATATTGTCAGTGAAGAGACATAGGTTGACTTCTTATTTTTCTATTTGCATGCCTTTCATTTTTTTTTTCTCTTTTCTGATTGTTCTGACTAAGACTTTCAGTAATATGCTGAATAGGAGTTGTGAGAGTGGGCATCCTTGTCTTGTTCCAGTTCTGAGCATAAGTGAACCATTCATTAAAATAAATTTCTCTCTATATATCTGCCTCTATATATATATATATATATGTGTATATATATGTGCGTGTGTGTATTTATACATACATACTATACACACATATGTATGCATATACATAAACACATGCATAGCCTGTTGGTGGTTCTGTTTCTCTGGATAATCCTGACTATACACTATCCTCTCTCTTAATTTCTTGCTCAGTCCAGCTACAAGGCTGTCAATTTTTTTTAATTTTCAAAGAACCAACATTTAGCTTCATTGACTTTCTGTATTTACTTTTATTTTGTTTTTTTATTTTATCAATTTCTGTTTTAATCTTTGTATTTACTTTTTCTGTATGATTTGGATTTAATTTGCTCTTTTTTCTATTTCTTAAGGTAGAAGTTGAGATTAATTTACTTAAGATCTTTCTTTTTTTCTAATATAAGCATCATAGCTTTACGTTTCCCTCTAAACACTGCTTTAGGCATACCCCATAAATTCTGATATTTGGTTTTGTTTTTATTCAGCTAAAGACATTTTTCTAATTATCTCCATGATTTATTTTTTAGCCTATGGGTTATTTGAAATGTGTAGCTTAATTTCAAATTGTGTATTTCACAAATTTCTTTTCTTTATCGATTTCTAATTTAACTTTATTGTTTTGGGGAACATACCTCCCAATATTATACATATTTCCTTTTGGAATATTCAGTCTTCTCTGAAGCATTTGATATCTATAACTGTGACTGGACTATGGCAGTGAATGAGGTAAATCTGCCCAATAAGTGCTCTATAAGGTAATAAAATTATGATGTGAATGAAATCCACAATTCTTTTGGTTGAATCACATGAAAGAGCTTAACAAGTGCTTGTTCTCCTCTCATGCAACAGCCTCAGAAATCCAATGTGTCCAACACAGTTGGAAATCACTAGAATACAGAATTCCCAACATACTGCCCTGCTTCTAAATTCTGTGATTCTAAAATTCATCTAATACATAATATAGGTAAATGGGATTTTATTCATATAGTCTCACTTATGTGAAATTACCATCTATTGAATGTATGGTAAACAATGCACTGGGATATTTGCTTTTATTTTATTGTATTTAATTCCATAAACCCAATGAATCAGGCACCATTATCATTATCTTATGAATGCAGAAAACGAGACTCAAGAATTTGTCCAGTGGAAGTAAACTACAGCTTCCCATAAATTGAGAGTAATATGACCTATTCCAGAGAACTAAAGTTAGCAACAACAGTAGTTTATCATGATTTAACAATGGAGCTCATTAAATGACAACAACTGTCAAATTATATATAAAGTCAGTGCAAAAACTTAGGTACACAGAGTTACATTCTTACTCATCTAGGTAACACACTCATCTTTGTGTTGTTGAGATATTGTTGAACCAGAGTAGAATTAATATACTGTAAAAGTAAATGATGAGATGTCATTAGTTTTGCTACCGTCTTGCAGAGAGTTGAGAAAGAGAAGGCACAGTAAATAATTAAAATGGGGTTGTGAGTTAAGTGAGAATTACAAGTCTTCTGAGAACATAGATAGCTTCTTTATCTACACTATTAAATATTTTCATCTCATTGTCCTGTTAGTATCCCATAAGGAGGCAAGACAGTTAAAAATGGTGAGAGTCTCAGTACTCACAGTATTCTGCCAATCATACGAGATTTGTATATTGTAGCAACTCGCTTATTGTTAGATCTCATCACCCACTGCCCCTCTTAGGCCAGGAAATTTAGATGTGTAATCAATCATAATAGAAAGCAACTATAGATTTCTGAATGCACGCGTACATTATCCCATCAGTTGGAAAAGGAGTGGAAAGTAACTGAAACACATTTATTAAAAATACTGGTGAGGAAGCAACAAGAATTTTTAAATATCTGGGAACTGGCTATTGATTAAGTAATACAGATCTGAATCTGAAATGGAATAAAGATCAAGGACCACTAAATAGGTGGAAATGAACTTACCTATCATGTTCTAGGAGCTGTCTGTCCTCTCCATATCGTAGCATCCAGTATTACAACTGAAACATAATACATTTTCAGTATATGATATTAGACAGTTTAAGATAATTTATCATATATTTCTTACCAAAGCCTTATGAAAGTTTTGCTTTTATGTATGGAAATTGTTTTCTACCATCATAAAGACTATTCTCATTAATCACTATAAACAGAGTTGTACACAACTTAAATCTGTATGGAAGTTTTGCACTCCAAAGAAAATAAGCTTTTTAGCTCTCTTTTAATTTAGTTCTTTATTTGTGTCTAAATGAAATTATAAGTACATTTACAAAGTGTCCTCGGCACTAATTGCAAAACTTGGGAATTTATGTTTGAGATTTCCTACAAATCATTACTTTACATTATTCACACATAAATTAAACCAAGTATGAAAAAGTGCCTCAGACTACCTTTTTGTATTGTTCAAAATGCTGATGCAGAAGAACTAGCAAAGGAAATACCAATGAAGAAAATATTGCATCAGTAAACATATACTGTCCTAGAATGGCTGAGAAAATGTTAGCACTTTAAAAAAAATTACCAATTACTTTTGAGAAATAAAATATCTTGTGAGCAAATGAGAAAAAAAACGTTCAATTATACTGGGGTTATTTCCAAAACTTTCCTGGAAGGCTGAATCATATGCTTTGTAATGTTGGCATTGGTTTATATTGCTTCTAAATAAAAATTTCTAGTTAATGGAAATACTATACATATATTTCAAATTGAAAAGAAAAATAATTTGAAGAAATTATCTTGAATACTGCCTAATAAAAACAGAGATTAAAATATGCAAAGGAAATTAAAAGATGTGGTGTATTGAGTGAGAAGGCCTCATATATATGTAATTAAAATTTCAATAGATAAGAGAAAATGGGGATCAAAGAAATAGTCAAAGAGATCATGACTGATATTTTCCTACAATTTTTGAAGACATTAAACTTCAAATACAGAAAAACCAACAAATTTTAAGTGAAATAAAATGAAAATAAATGCACATCTAAACACATAACAGTGAAACAGCAGAATACCAAAGACACACAGATGTTAAAAGAATTCAGAGGGAAAAGATAATTCACATATTCCAATTACACCAAGAGCTGAGTTTTCACAAAAGGAATAGGAAGGGAGTAGGACCATCAAGCTAGAATCATACACCAAATTTAAATAATTTTCAAATGTGAGGGTTAAATAATGACATATTCAGACAATAGAATGTTTGAAAATTGCCACCAAGCAATGTAAATGCCCACTGAAAGAATATTAATACATAGATTTTAGTGTATCATAAAATTGAACGCTGTACATCAGTAAAACTAAATGAACTATAATTGCATATATCCACAGGATTGAATTTCAAAACATTATATTGGACTGAAAAGAGTCAGAATAACTTATACAGTATGACACAATATGTACAATGTTCAAAAGCAGGGACAACTGCAAAATATATTGTTGAGAGATATTAACATCATGCACTCCAAAGAGAAGACCAAGGGAATGAATACTACAAAACTCAAGGTGGTGGCAGTCTCTGGATAAGGCTTGTGCTTGGGGAGAGGATATAGAAAGCTTTTTAATGTGATGATAATATTATATTTCTTAAGACTTCCGAAGATGTCTGTCTGCTTGTTTACATTGTACTTATATATACTCTTTTGAATATGTATTTAAAATAAAAACAAACTAACATCAAAAAGCTTATGGGGGAACTCTTTGTATGTGGGCAAGGCTTACTAATCAGAGGGTTTTGCCTTTGTCTTGGTTGGGAGGATGCTGGGAGTCATCTAAATGGTATTCAAGGTTTTGCTCTTGAGTCATTCAGTTTCTTAAGAGAATGTCTGATTTTTCTTCTGGAGTTGTATGCCTGCTTGAGGAGCATTCTGTTCATACGGTGACATATATTTTGAAGGAAGTTTATTTTTCCCTCACAGATATTCTTCAGAGAAGATGAACTTTCTCTCCAGGTCAAGGTTGCTATAATTGGACAATGTATGCACAATAAACTTACTCAAGTCAGAAACAATACAAAAATATGTAGCTAGCCGCTAATAAGGAAGTATATTGATTGTCTAAATTAGCTGATAGCAAGTCATTCTTGTGTGTGGAGACAAAAAAAATGTACTCCGGTCTAGTAGCTTCTACATCACAGGTTGATGGCCTGACTCCTGTAGAGCAAGGGACAGCCTGCAGGGGCTGTGAATTCATACATTAAACTCAGATCACCCCTCCAACCATATTCTTTGAACTACATAGCCTTGAAAACTGTTGTATGTATAAATATGGAATTTGTGTGTTTTCTGTTACTCTAATCATCTTGTGAACTAGAGACTTGCTGTCATTCATTTACATGATAAAGCTTTTTATGAATAAATTGCCACATTTCTCTATGCCTCCAAATGCAGGTGCAATAAATTTCAAGAACATAGATTTATTCTCAAAATTATAAATGAGAGAAAAGAAGCAATAATTTAATAAACTCCACAACGTGTGTGTCATAACAAACCTGGCTTTTACAAGTGAGGTTCGGATGACTTTTCTTGCCACCTAGAGTGATAGCAATCAAAGCAAAAACATAAGACTTTTACTCTAATAAATGTAGAACTCTTCATTATGTAGCTAACAATCTAGGAGAGATGAAGTGTTTTAGAGGTGTTTATGAAGTCTAAGAGTGTAAATTGAGAGGTTTCATTCCCAGGTCTGCCAGCGATTCATTGTGTCAGCTAGAAGAAGACACTTTCATGGAGGTAATTTAAGTCTTTATTTATATTTCCAGGGTGTGATACCTTGAGAGGAGAATCTACCTGTGGAATACATTAAACACAAAGGGAATCACAAAGGCCACGAATAATAGGGGATGTATTTCTTTCTTGAACAAAGAACTAACCTCTCTTTCTTGAATAAATGTGACACCACCTACAACTAACCTCTTCTAACATTTCAACACAAGTTCATTCCAAATTATACAAGATGCTAAAAGTGTATTCAGCTTTGAATTGTTTTTAAAATATATGAAAGTTAAAGGGCTACAGGGAATTTGGAAAAGTAAGAACAAAATCTGAAATCCCATGAAACGGCCCAGCTACTATTACAGTCTCTGTTATAGTTTTCATAATAAAACAAAATCATTGAAACAAAAAATTAGCAAGTTTCATTCCTTGCTAGTTTTCATTGTTGCATATGTTTTCTAAAATTGTACTTATATTGTATGCATAATATTGTGTCATGCCTTGTTAACTTATAACAAATAATTTATCTTAATAATTATAATGTGTGTGTCTGGCGCAATGGCTCACACCTGTAATCCTACCACTTTGGGAGGCCGAAGCTAGCTGATCACAAGGTCAGGAAATTGAGACCATCCTGGACAACATGGTGAAACCCCATCTCTACTAAAAATACAAAACTTAGCCAGGTGTGGTGGTGTGTGCCTGTAGTCCCAGCTACTCAGGAGGCTGAAACAGGAGAATTACTTGAACCCAGGAGGTGGAGGCTGCAGTGAGCCGAGACTGCACCACTGCACTCCAGCCTGGGCAACAGAGCAAGACTCTGTCTCAAAAAATATAATAATAATAATTTGCAATATAATTTTAATAGCTGCACAGCACTCAATCAAGTAATTGTACCGAACATGAACCATTTCCCTATTTCTGTACATTTGTGTGGTTACTCATATTTGACTCATTTTAAGATCACGTTTTGCTGAAATAGCAGACCAAGTACCAAAACACTACAGCTCATATTACTAAGCAATTTATATATTCATACACTTCCAAGTTTCTCAACACCTCATTATCATACTAGAAATATTTAGGCATGTCCGTGGCCCAAAAATAATACTTCTTTCAATACACACCATTTTCAACACACAATTCAGTTAAGATCTTTCATACTGAATCCCAAATAGAAGGATGTCTTATGAGCGTTCTGCTAGTCCTTCACGTGCCAGCAAATATGCTAATAGCAGTCCCTGGTCTCAAACAGATCACATCACGTTGGAAAGTTAGCAAAAGAGACTGAAAAGGAAGGGTACTATTTCAAAAGCCACAAAGGGAGCATCTAGAAGCAAATGGTCATCATTGATAAATGTTCCAGAGAGTTCATGTAAGAGGCAAATTGATCAGTTCCAGTCAGTAAACAGATATTTCTTGAAGACTTAATATGTGTGTCCTAAGTATCATTTAGGATCTGGCGGGCAAGGCTGAGTCCCTTCCCTCAATAGTCTTTTATTCTAGTGGGGACAGAAAGAAAATAAACACATAAACAAATATCTACAGTTGATTCCTTATTTTTTGACTGTTATCGTAGGTTCAAGGGTATACATGCGGGTTTGTTATATAGGTAACTGTGTGTGGTAGGGGTTTGGTATACAGATTATTTCATCACCCAGGTAATACGTGTAGTAACTGATAGGTAATTTTCTCATCAAGTGCTGGGGACTATCGAGAATGTAAAATAGAGTAATATGTTTGAGAATGTCATGAGATTTAACTCAGGTGGTCAGGAATTCCTCCTCAGGAAGATGCAATTTATTTGGAGACCAGAAAGATCCAAAAGGAGACTTTGGATTTGGTAATTAGAATGTCTTTGATGGTCTTGCAAAGTACAGCTTTAGTTGAGTGGTAGAGATAGGAATCAGAGAGCACCAGATTGAAGAAAGAGTGATTGGTAAGAAGAGACAGACAAGAAGTTTCACTCTTGTGGGGCTTAAGTGGGGAAAAAAAGGGAGAGAAAAAAAGAAGTGAGAAGAAAAAGCAGAGTCAAGTTATTATCACATTATTTTTTACAATTCACCTTTTAAGTAGTGCCTGATTATTCCTCTTTCTTACATTTTTATATAATATTAAACATACTTATAAACTATGGTTAATTGGCCAGTAGAAAAGCAGATGTTGAAAATACAGAAAAAAAAAAGCAATGGTGCAAGGTCCATTCTCAAGCCCCATGAATAGAATCATTTATTCATTAAATATTTACTGAGCATGTGTATTTGTTTTGTTTTTGTTCTTGTGGGGGTTTTTTGATGTGAAAAACACACAAAAGCATAACTACCCATTGTCTCCTTTTGCAGGAGGACTCCTGCTAACACATCAGGCTGAATTTTAGACAGAATGGTATAAGAAAATAAATGCTGAGCAGACCAATTTAATATGGTAATTTAGTGGGGAGGGGCACTCTCTCCCATTTAGAGACACAAGAAAATATTGCTTCTATGAAAATCTTAACACGGAGATGTTAGTAATGATGCCAGATTTATGAATTGTTCTTAAAGAGGTCTGAACAAAGTTTGCTACATAGAACAAATTCAAAATAATATGTAGCTATATGTTTTTCCAATATCATATACTTTTGAAAAGTGCAAAATCTTGTGCTAAATGTAACTATCACTTTCTTAAATCACTTTGATGTCATTAGTCTTATGAAAATATTTTCTTAAAAATTAAATGATATTTTAAATTGCAAACTAAAAACTAATTAGAAAAATGATACTTTTGCTGTTAATTTTCTCAGAGATAAAATATCATTTTTCTTTAGTGGTTTGCGATGCTATGAATGAATACTTTCCAGGTTGGGTATTTCCTGGCTGTTAAATATCAGTTAAGTTTTGGCTGACTTCACCTCCCTCTATCAACCTCCCTGCCAATCACTTAACAGCTATAGAATAGGTCTTCTCACACAAATGCTTCAGGAAGAATTTCCAATGTGCACATTCTGACCAGAAGAAAAAAATGCAGCAAATTTCTGAGAAAGTGAATCATTTTTAGAGTTCTGAGCATATTATGTTACACTCAGGGTTTCTCATTCTCAGCACCATCATATTTTAGGCAGTATAATTCTCTTCTTGTGGGAGGTCATCCTTTGTCCAATAAGATGCTTAGAAGCATCTCTGTCTCTGCTTATTAAATGCCAGTTACATTCCCTGCTTCCACCAATTATGACAATTGACAGTATTTCTACATATTGCCAAATGTCACCTAAGTGGCAAAATCTCTTCCAGTTAAGAACCACTGAGTTAAGAACAGTAATTAGGGATCCAGGGAAAATGGATATAAAAATATTAAAAAGCTAGTAAAGCATTTTATATGTTAGAAATGCATACAAATAATTCCTATTTATAAAATAGAATCCACTGAAGATATAATGAATAAACACTTGTTGTAGTGAGCAAGCTTGGGATTGCAGCTGTGGAATTGGCAGGAGCTGCAAAGCCTGCCCAGGATTAGCTGAAGCCAGAGCAGGCAGCCGAGACAATGGCAAAGATCAATTTGACCTCAAGATAAAATCAAATATGACAGCAGAGTAAATGAAGCTTTTATTTTGCTTCATTCTTCTCCACAATTCTTCTTCTTATGCCCATAATCATTATAATTACATAAAATATTTAAAAACCTTAAAAAATTATTTCTTGGAAATCAAGAATATGGCAGACTAGAGGCATTTTGTACTCACTTTCTCCATTAAAAAGAACGGAACAGTGAGTCCATAATCACACTATGAATAGAAAATTCAAAAGAAATCACTGGAATTCATTAGAAAAGTGACAGACATTACTTAAAGCAGAGATGGAGAGGGAACCAAGCAACCTGCTCATCCTGTGAGCTGAGAGAGACTCCAAAATACAGGGGAAGGATAGGTGAGAGAGCCTCAGTGGTCCACATTCTCACTGTAGACTCCTATAATCCTAGCCACAGGAGAGTCCCTCAACCATCATGCGTCCTGAAACTAACATAGGAAGCTGCCAGGAGACTGTATGATGGCACTGCCCCAGAGAGAAAGCTCCCGCTGGTCCCTCACACTTCTTGAGACTTAAACAGCTACAACAAAGTACCATTTTAGAGCCCTGCCCTCAACAGACTGAGCACTGTCCTGGAACTCAGTAGCCCAGGGCTTAGGTATAAGACAAGCACGAACTACTGCCCTAGGGACATAGGCTCCAGTGACTACAGACTACAGCATCTCGTGCAGAGGTGGGACCAAGGTGTGGGCTGCTGCTTTTAGGACTGGGGCACAAGTGAGGCACCACTGTAGAGCCTCACCCCGATGAACTACAGACTATCCCGGAGCCCAGTGACATTGAGGCTGTGGTGCAAAAGAAATGTCTGATATTTCCCTGGAGGTTCCTACATGAGTGACCACAGGCTGCTGCAATCAAGGGAAAGACATAAACATTGAGGCTGGGCAAGATAGCATTTTAGGGCCTCACCCCCAACAGACTGCACACTGTCTTGGAGCCAAGCAACACTGAGGCTGAGATGCAAAAGAAGAGCTGGCTGCTAACCTGGGGCTTAGACATGAACATTCACGGGCTGTCATACCTGGGGCTGAGGTGTGAGCACCACTGGGATTAAAGAACATGTGGCGCATGTGTTTTTCACCCACTGGCCCGGACTGCCATCACTGAAGTGGCATCCAACACCCAGTGGCAGGGCAGCAGCATGGCCACTTTACCAAAGAGATAGAGATCATACAAAAGAAACAAACAGAAATTCTGGAGCCAAAGAATGCATTGAACAAACTAAAAATATATATATGAAAGCTTCAACAATAAACTCAACCATATTTGACTCATTTTAAGATCATGTTTTGCTTGAAGATAGTTTTTTTTTTTAAATAACTCAGACAAAAATAAAGAAAAAAAGTAAATAATAAAAGAAACCTTTGGAATATATCTGACAAAATAAAGTGACCGAATACAAAAATTACTGATATTTCAGGAGGCAAAGAGAGAAAGCATGCTTTCAAAAACCTATTTATTGAAATAATAGATGACACTTCCTAAATCGAGCAAGACACTTAGACATTCAGATACAGGAGACCCATCAATTCCCAAACAGATAGAATGTGAAAAGGTCTCCTCCATAGCACATTGTAGCCAAAATATTTAACTTTTTTTTTTCTTTTTTCCAAGATAGCAGATTGGAAGCATTATAAGCATACTTATCCCACTTGGTAAGACAAATTGTGTGTAGAGATTCATGCTGTAAAATTTATTCAAAGAAACAACAGAAGAACTTAACAGAAGAACTGAAAGAAACCACAGACCCTTTGAAAGAAGCGGCAGGCAACAGACAACACCATAAAACAGACGGAAAACTGCTAGTCACTAGAGCATGAGAGAAGGACAGATTGCTGTCATGACATACACTCCCACAGGGGAGCCAGGCAACACAAGTCATGAGGGAGGACTTCAAGTCTATTCAACTTTAGACGTGATTCAGTGAAAAGCAAGAAATACATAAGAAGGAGGAGCATCGGGATATGCTTTGTGTGCACTCCCGGATTCCAGCAGTAATGGATGGAAGCCATTCCTGATCCCACCTCACAGGGGAGGTTGCAGAAGTCTAACTCAGGCTGCAGTCACAGGTTGAGAGAAGCGCCCAAATGGGATTTGTGATATAATCCTTAGTAAGGACACCTGATTGGCCAGAACCGAGGGGCAAGTGAGAAGAGTGCTATGGCCACAGGCACATGAGCTGCATGCCCCTGCTTCACAGGTGGACTGGAAAGGATATGGCCTAAAAGACATGGTTTCTGTATCCATAGGGAAAGCTTATGGCCTGCAACAGTTCTGAATTCTGAGCACAGGCCACTTGGAATCCAGTTAGCTGCTGCTAGCAGAACACTGAGGGTGTGAAAACTGACTTGCTAAGTGTGTGGGAGCTGAGCGGTGCTTATTGCAACCTGCTGTCTCCCACTTCTCATGCAGATTTTTTTTTGTGCAGCAGAGGCAGCTGTGTTCCTGCCTGGAACATTATCCCACCAGCCAGGGAACTGCCCTCTGATCCTTACTGGGGCCAGTGCTTGCACCAGCACATTGGGAACCAGAGTGCAGACTTGCCTGACCCAGCCACCATCCAGCTTTGGCCCCCTACCTGCCCTGGTAGTATAACACAATAAACAGTGACATTTGGAAACTCTACCACCTTGCCTATTGCCCGAGACACCAGAATACCTGGTGATTACCCTGGGTAACATAAGACAAGAACAAATTCCACTACTATTACCATAGGTGATGCTCTTTTGCAACACCTTCTGGCTGAAGGCCCACCAGAACAATCCATTACATTTCCAGGCACAATAACACAGTGCTCAGGAAGGAGGAACCTTTTGCATGACCTCAGGTATTACCACTGCCTGCAACACTCTGGCTAACCAAGAGGTCTTGAGTCTGTCAACGTGCCCAGTACATTACTACTACAGCTAGAATTTGTGAAGGCCAACACAGTAGGCTATTTATAAGCAAGGAAATCTCAGAGTATATGTCATTCTCTTCCTCCCCCTGTCAGAGTTGGTGCTGGTGTCCACTGCTGGTAGGTTAGAGGACAGGTCACATCACTGAATCCCTTGCAGACATTCTCCAACACAAGACTAAAATGTGACAGTCCCACTGTGAGACTACACCCAGAGGAGCAGCAGGATTTACAATAATATGGCCCTCAGGGACTGCTACATCTAGGGGAAAGGGGAGTGCACCATATTAAGGGAGCACACTGTGGAAGACACACACACACACAGAGAGCAGGCCTTGAGTCTGTGGAATTTCCACTGTGGGAAGTTTCCTTCAGCAGAGGCACAGGTGCAGTTCTGGGATCTGTGGGGAAACTGCAGTTCTACCCAAACAGCCAGGATGCCCTGGTTTTATAAGGGGATTTCCCCGCTTTGCTTGGCACTTCTTCCTGCCACCATGTGAAGAAGGACGTATTTGCTTCCCTTCCACCACAATTGTAAGTTTCCTGAGGCCTCCCCACAGCGTTGCAGAACTGTGAGTTACTTAAACTTCTTTCTTTTATAAATTATCTAGCCTTGAGGCTGGGCACAGTGGCTCATGCCTGTAATCCCAGCACTTTGGTAGGCCAAGGTGGGTGGATCATCTGAGGTTGTGAGTTTGAGACCAACATGGAGAAACTCCATCTCTACTGAAAATACAAAATTAGCCAGGCATGGTGGTGCATGCCTATAATCCCAGCTACTTGGAAGGCCGAGGCAAGAGAATTGCTTGAGCTCGGGAGGCGGAGGTTGCAGTGAGCTGAGATCACACCAGTGTACTCCAGCCTGGGCAACAGGAGCATAACACCATCTCAATAAATAAATAAATAACCCAGTTTGGGGTAGTTCTTTATAGCGCCATGAGAACAGACTAATACATGGACCAAACAGATATTTACAGAACATTCTACCCAAAAACTTTGGAAGATACATTCTTCTCATAGCACACTGAACACATGATATGCCACATATCATGTGGCATATGATAGGCCACAAAACAATTCTCAATAAAGTTTTAAAACTCAAAATCATATTAAGCATCTTTCCAGAACAAAATGGAATGAAACTAGAAGTAAATTCCAAGAGGAGCTCTCAAAACTGTACAAATACATAGAAATCAAACAATCTGCCCCTGATTGATCTTTGGTTAAATGATAAAATCAAGATGTAAATTTTAAAATGTTTCAGAATGAATGATAACAGTGACACAAGCTGTCAAAACCTCTGGTGTACAGCAAAAGCAGTGCTAAGAGGAATGTTTATAGTGCGAAATGCCTACATTGAAATGTCTGAAAGATCACCATTTGATAACCCAGAATCACACCTCAAGCAACTAAAGAAACAAAAACACCCAAATAAAAAGTTAGCAGAAGAAAAGAAACAACAAAGTTTAGAGCAAAACTATATGAAATTGAAACCAAAAGCATGATAAAAGTTCAATGAAGCAAAAGCAGCTTCTTTGAAAAGATAAACAAAATGGATAGACCACTAGCTAACATAACCAAGAAAAGAAAAGATTTAAGTAAACTCAATTATAAATGAAAATGGAGACATTACAACTGACACCACAAAAACACAAAAGATAATTCAAAACTACCGTGAACATTTTTACTCATGCAAACTAGAACACCTAGAGGAAATGAATAAATTCCTGGAAACATACAACTTTTCTAGATTGAAACAGGACTAATTAGAAACCTTGAACAGACCAATAACAAGCAATGAGATTGAATCAGTAATACAAAAAATCTGCCAACAAATATAAAGCCTAGCAAACAGTGGCTGTTGCTATGCCTTGGTTTGTGTTGCATACAATGCATATTACTTAAGCTTCATCTCAGGCAACTGGGATTCCTACTCTTCCTTCCATGTTGGTCTCTTCCTTCCATGTTGCTCAGGTGTCCCTCTCCTGGGCTCCTATATCACCCCCAGCACATCGTCCTATGTAAGTCTTAATATCCACCATTGTAACTGTTCACATATATACTTGTTTGTGGACTCTGTGAGGGCTGAGATGTCATCTGTCTTCTATTTTGATATCTGGCATGCGTTCTGAAGCAGTTGCTAAGTTATGGTTGAACTATCTACTTGAACTATGACTTTATATCTGGGTCCTCTGGCACACGCAAGGCTTTCTATTTTACATATCCCTTTTTAAAATCTCAGTTCACAAACTCAGTACAAAAAGCAAGGTTCATTACTTTCTATAATACATCTTTTAAATATTATTCTGCTATGGTAACAAACGCCAATTCAGAGCTCTCTACCACTTTTCCAGGGCTGAAAATCAAGGTTTCTATGCTTCTGTATGTGTGTCTGTGTGTGAAGGCATCTTACTAATTATGTTTCCAGCATCATTTGAGACAACTAGCATCCTGTCTCTCAGTTACAACTGACACATTCCTAGTGCCCATCCTTGTGGCCTTTTGACTCCCAATAGCTTGTTTTATAACTTCTGAGGCACAGTGAAATCATCCCAATACCTCCATGTTGTTCAATTTCAGGCACCAACAAGTTCCTGATGTTTTTAACACATTGCTTTTCTGTGGTCTTGCCACCTCCAGGAGCTTACTAAGAAAATGAAGAAGAGCCACAATCACTACACTCCTCTCAATTAGCCTGTGTTTCTGGTCTTGAGAACACAAAAGTTTCACATTTACTCATGAGAGATCTGAAACCTTCTGACATTGCCCTGCATCTTTTCTATTCCCTTTACATAGAGAAAACTGTTCTCCTGCCTCCTACCTTCTATTCTGACATCCATTCACTGACACGTAGGCACAGAAAGGCCTAGTTCACTCAATGGGAGAAAGGGCTAAGGTGGACCTCTTCCAAGCTAAGAGCAACATTTCAAAATTTAAGTCCCTATCCTCTTCCAACACAATCTCCTTTTCATTTATCTAGCTCAGTAGTGCTCAAATTATGGGTGGTTTTGTACCCCATCCCAAGAAGACATTTTACAGTCTGGAAATATTTTTGGTTGTCACAACTGGGGTGGTTCTTGGTGCTATCATCATCTATTGAATAGAAACTAGAAATGCTGCTAATCATTCTAAATTCAGCAGGATAGCACTCCCTCAAAATCGCAAAGAACTATTTGTCTCAAAATGTCAATAGTAATAAAGGTGAAAACTCCTGTAGCTCACTCCTTAATAGGCTACCCAAAGAGATTTTGGATGTTTTCATTTATAAAATTATGCATATGTTTTGGCAAATCAACAGCTGTTTTTCACCACTGATGGTTTAACAAGGGAAAGAAGAAGGAAATTGATATTATAATGAGTTCAATCTCTGCCAGGTACAGTGCCCAAAACTTCACATTTATATTATCACATTTAATCTGTGTTAAAAATGTCACGACATGTAGTAACAGGGTTATTTTTATTTTAGAGAGTTAAAAAAACTGAATTTCAGAAAAATGGAAAGATCGATTCAGATTACAGCATCTGTAAATAGCAGAGCAGAAACTTACTATGAGACTGTATGCCTTCAGAGGTAATGCCATCTCAATCTCACAAAGATCTCCTGATTCACTCATCTTTTACCTTCAAGCATTGTCTTATGTAGAGATTCTTGACTTATTCCAGTGGAAAGTCAAAAACATAAATTTGATAGTCAACAAGTAATATCATGTAGGGTTTTGCTGTTATTTCCTGAAAAAATTTCAATATAGTGAATAAGCTATGAGTCTTTCTGGGAAAGCAAGCAGAAATAGTGTGGGCTTATAAAACCTCTCACCCTGTGAATAACCAAAATGAACAGGAAGAATTCATCAACGCTGAAACCTGAAACAAAACTGAGTTTTAATCAATATAATTCTTGGGATTTGATTCAGATACAGTGTAATTTGGACCAGACTGAAAGAAGACTCAAAAATCAATATATAACCCCTATCACTACCTTGGTCTGGATCTTCCAATTTGAAGAAACAAGGAAATTAGACTTGAGCAGATCTGGAGGAAGTATAGGCTGTACTGTGTGTAGCTTGTTTCTTCACTGCAAATAAGCATTCCTGAGAAGCTAAATTCTGGACAAGATGCAAAGCCATACAACCTGTGTGATCGCCTACCTAACTACTTGCCAACCTGTAGTTTCTCTTCCTTCTAACCAGACAGAATGTCAGAGAAAGGTAGAAGCAATCTCTTGAGAATTAGAGCCACAGCCTCTGCACAGAAAAATACATAGGTTCAAACAAAACAAAAGCCTCAAAAACCTTGGACTTTTTACAACAGTGTATTTCTTACTCTAAGTGGGAAGAAACGGAAACACAAAAAGGCCATTCTTCACCAACAGATGAGAGTATGTCCCCCAACATGATGCTGCTGATGCCAGTGCATCGGAGCCAAAAAATCAAACCAAGCAACTAAGAAACAAACCAACAACTAAGAAAAAACTTTCTGACTGCAACTACTCACAGTCCCATATATCTACTCACTGTCCCTCAAGACCCCTTTTTCCATAAAGGAGCTAAATTACTGAACAAAGAATAAAAACAATAAATGTGCAAGTTGTTCAGTGCATGTCATGCATGTTCCAAGGCATTGTTCCAATCAGATATGCAGACCAGTTCTGGAAACTGGGCTGAAAAAACAGATTCTGAAGGTGCAACAAGATTTATTTAGTAGGTCTGGAGGGGGATTGATGCTCTGTATTTTTTCACATCCATGTTTGAGAATCACTCACTCCTCTCCAGTCTCTTCAAAGTAGAGAAAGAGGGTTGAGTCAAAAATTTTCCTAGAACAGAGCTATCAAGGAAAAAGTATTCATCTATTTTTGGCAGTGAGGACAATCCATGGCCCCAATACAAAATAAATGAGAAGAAAAGCAAATAACAACATAGGACCAATATGCAAAATGCTATATAACATAGAAGTGAAGAGAACAGGAATACAGCAAGCAAAGACAGCTAAGTAGTATTTTTGTCCAGGTTCTGCAGTGGCTGAAGAAAAAAAGTGACCACAGATGATATTTAACAAGTGAAAAAACTAAAAAATAACTCTAAAATCACTAGGAAAAAATAAGGAACATAATCAACTCTATTAAAAATGTAGTCAGTTATTTAAAGTATAGGACTGGGAAACATTAAAACAACACAGGAAATGAAGAGATTTTATAAATATATAGATGTATTCACAAAAACATATTTCCATAAATATATGAAAACATACAACATTAGGATCACTGTTTTGGAATTAGGCTTACTCACTCTGGGACTGAGATTGGGAAGAAGTAATTATTTCTTCACTTTAACTTAATTGTAATTTTGGCCTTCAGAATCAGCCAAAGCTTATTTTGAACGTAGCTTTGACAAGAAATATTTATGTGACCCTGGGTCAATGTTAGACTTCTCTCAACTTCAGCTTTGTCCTCTGCAAACTGGAGATAAAATGTCTTCCTGTCTCAAAAAGTGGTGTGAGACTTCTATAAATCCCTGAGAAAATTCAAAGACTTCAAGCATCAGCTGTAGCTATTAATATTTCACAGAGAAGAATTTAAAGAAACCCTTGTGACTCCAAAGTTAATATTTGAAAATTTTAAGTTGAATATGCATATTAAAAATATAAAACAATATCTTACCAGAATAAAAATTAGTTGACATCTTTGGTATTCCTCAGACAGGAAATGAAACAAAACAGGCTAAATAAAATCAGATAAAAAAATGTAACGTGATGATGAACAAGAACAAATATGTAAGTCCAATCAGTTCCCAATTTAATTAGAAGACTCATAAACAAATTAATAACAATAACAAATAGCATATTTATACACACAAACACAAAACTTCCAAAACAAAGTGACTCAGAAAAGTTGAAAGCAAAACTTTTTGACTAAAATTCACCAGATTATATAAACAAAATTGGGAACAGACATATATTCCTTTAAAAGGCAAAATTTGGAAATGGCACATCTCAACTCACAACTCATTACAACTCAGTCATATGGCCAAGCTGAGTTGCAAAACGAGCTGGGGAATGTAGTCTAGTCATTCACGCACCCAGTTAAACATCAAGTGTTCTAGTACTGAAGGAAGGATTGCAGAATAACTAGCAGTCTGTGACAAAGAGCATTGGTTTTAAGTAGGGAACAAACCAAGGGAGTTTGTGAGAACTAGTACTCCACCTTCCAGTGGAAGTGTCAGACAATGCATTCAATCAAGGGACAGAATAATAATCACAGATGTCAGAAAGTAGAAGAAAAAATAATTCTTATTTGCAGATAATATAAAATTATACTTGCAGAAGTCTAAAAATATCAACTGAAGATGTCTCAGCATCAGTAAAAGAACAGAGTAAAATGGAAAATTATTTTAATAACTAATTTTATGTAGTTAAATAATAACTACTTAGTAACTACAATGAGAAAAATAGTCACATTTATACAAGAATCAGCAGCAGCAACACAGTGACAATAGTAACACTAAATTTAATTCTTAGAAATAAATCTTACGTAAATTGGACAGATATAATGTGAAATGGTTACAAATTCTCCATAGTAAAGCCAAAGTGACACTTTAAAAATGAAAAGCAATTCAATCACCTCTGTTGCTTAAAACTCTCTGTCCACTGAAGTTAGAAAAAATTCAAGTTTCTTTCCATGGCTTAGGCAACTCTGACTTTATGTCCGACAACTTCTTCCTTTGCTTCAACTTGCCTCTTCAAGGCAGGAAATTCAGCCACATCACCGTCCTTTTAGACTCTGAATATACCAACCTATTTCTTGCCTTACGACACTTGTAGTAGCTAATTCCTCTTCCTGGAAGGTTCTTCCACCAGATTTTCTTATGTCAGGCTCCTTTCTGTCAATTCATGTTCTAGCTTAAAGATCATCTAATTCAAAAAACATATCTGACCATTCTTTGTCAACAATAACCACATGCTCTGCTATGAAGTCATTGTCTATTACACTGTTACATGACAATATCAAACAGAAAACACTAAATTATACCATACCAAAGAGTATAATTAGAATATTCCCAAGAGTATGTTGAATGCCATTATTAGGTAATTAGAATGTCATATTTGGTATTTACATGTTAGATACTAGCTTTAGGTATTAGATATGTAGATACTAGATAGATTCTTACTGGATAATTAAAATGCCATTATTACATAATGATTTAAGTGATTATAAAATTATATTTGTATAATAGTGTATAGTCATATTATCACACATAAAAATAGATTATATTAACAGTATAGTATATGACATTGGTATAGTTATATGAACACACTAGAAAATAAAAAACATATCATTGCATTGTATCTATACACAATATAGTCAACAAAATAGTAGACTGGTGAGATGGACAGATAATTGTTAATTTGTGTTTCATACTTTGCTCTGTTATCTGATTTTTAATATATACAGGTAGATAGGCAGATAGATAGATAGATAGATAGATAGATAGATAGATAGATAGACAGACACAGGAGGGAAAGTTTAGTTAAGCTACAAGTATAGAAAACTTTCTCTCAAACTGGCTTAAACAAAAAGGAACATTATTAACTCACTTTCTCAACATTTCTAAAAGCAGCGCTGTCTTTAGTCGTGTAAGAAGACAATAGAAATGTATTAACGACATAATTATGTGCCTTTCCATTTCTGAAATGTAACAGTGAGAAAAACAGTCTCCTCATTTATCTCACATTCTGGAGAAGTTAGAGAGAAAATAAATCTAAAAATAAATATGCTCAATATATTTGAATAAATTTCAGTTTCTGCTAGGCACTACAAAAAAGCAAAATTAAGGAAATACGGTACAGAGTGGCAGTGAAGTTTGCTTTGGTGTGAGTGATCTGTAAAGTCCTTTCAGAAAAAGGTATCATTTCAGTTGAAGTTTAAATGGCAAGACAGTGCTGTAATGATTTAGGCGAGTTCCAAGGAGAATAAACACCAAAGACAAAAAACCTGGAGGGCAAGTATGGTTAGAGTGAAGAGAATGAGAAGGGAAATCAAATAGAGATGAGGATGGAGAGAAAAGCCCGGCCAGATACTAAAAGGCCTTGGGGATGAGGAAGGGGAAGAAGAGAATCAGATTTAGTTCCTCCTTTTCTAACTACCTTCTGAGGCCTCATACAGAGGCATAGGGTTGGAGGGCTGAATCATGCTCACATCAATGTTCTCTGCACTTTAAGAGGATATCTCATGTACTATTCCTTTATTTGCTAACTCCTTTGTCTGCATTTAAATCACTTATTTTTTTCCATTAAATCCTCACATCAATTCTACTAGGTCACCAATAACTTATTTTACAAATAAAGAAGCTGTATTTGTTTTCTATTGCAGTTGTAAAAGTTTTCACAAACCCAGTGGCTTAAAACAACAGATTAAAACTATTGAAACATTAAAAATGGAAATAAATAATTTCATGATTCAAATCTCTGTCTCAATGTCACCCCTTCAGAGAGGCTTTATTTGACTATCTTATTTAAAGTACTACTCTACTCTATGCCATTCACTTGTCGTCTTTTTCATAGCAATTATCACCATTGAAATCATTTACTTCCACATTTATTGTTTCTGTAGTTAAATGTGTCCTCCAAGGGAGGTGGGACCTAATGGGAGGTATTTAAATCATGAGGGATATTACTGAAGTAAATAAATGAATGAATTTGCTTTGCAAATTGATATAACTGACTGGACATCATATGTTTACATAAAATAAAAACCTTACATTTTCTATACGTGGATCAAAAATTTCTACCTCTTAGGGAAAATTCTAAAGAGAAAATATGAACTGCAACAAAAAAAGGATTTGTATAGAAATGTTTACGACACAGGAAAATGTGGAAACAAATGTCTTACATAGGCAAATGCTACTTAAATACATGAAATTTCACACAGTCACTAAAATTATTTTATTTTGAGCCTTTAGTGATATAACGGCATGAATATCTTCTTAAACTCTTAATGAAAATAAAAATATTAAAATCGTAAACATGCATTCCTAATTAACATATTAAATAAAAATAACAGGATAGTTGTTTATTCCAGTGATTCCTAAATACATTTAATTAACTCAAAACTTATTTATTTAGTACCTAACTGTAGGTGCTGGAGATGACAATGAATGCAACAGACAGAATATACTGCTATCATGGATCTTATATTCTAGTGTGAATTAAAAGCCAATAAAATATGATATAATATCAGGTATTGTAACTGCTGTGAAGAAAACAAAGTCGCCTTTAAGGGTAGAGAAGTATGGTAAGAGCCATAAAGAAAATTAAGTAGCCTGTAAGGGTCGAGAATGAAGAAGGTGCTACTTCAGAAATGATGGTCAGAAAAACTCTTTGGGAAGCTAGTATTTGAGTAATGACCAAGATAAACTCAGGGAGTGTCATACAAACTCCTAGAAGGAAATCCAGGCTATGGGAACAGCAAGTGCAAAGACTCTAGTGTAACAAACAAGTGTGGCATGTTGAAAGAGATACAAGAATGCCTGTGTAGCTAAAGCAGAGAGATCAAGATAGAAAGTGGTAAGAAATTACCTGGAAAGTTAGGCAGAGCTCAAATAAAGTGAAATTTTGTAAACTATGATAAGAGAGTTTTGCATTTCATTTAGTTGTAATGGCTATCTAATGGAAAACTTAAAAATAAGAGAGAAATTAATCATCTTACGATTTAAAGGATAAATCTGACATCTGGTTTGAATTTTAAAAAATGGTAGCAAGAAAAGAAGCAGGGAGACTAGTTCTGGATATTGCATACTATAGTCAATTGGCGATGCTGGTTTGGATAGTGATGTCAGAGGTGAAAGATCACAATAAATAACAACATTCTGGATAACTTTTAGATATAGTAAATACAGCAATTGCTGATGAATTGGATACAGTAGGTAAGTGAAAAAGAATAACCAAAGATCAATTCTAGCTTCTAGTCTGAGCAACTGAGTCAATAATTGTTTCAGTTTTTAATTTTTAATTTTATTTTTAAGTTTTTTACTTTTAACTTTGTGGGGCATATAGTAGGTGTAAATATGGGGTGCATAGGATGTTTTGACACAGGCATGCGGTGTGAAATAATCACATCATGAAAATGGGGTATCCATCCCCTCAAGCATTTATCCTTTGTGTTACAAACTATCCCATTACACTCTTTCAATTATTTTAAAATATACAATTAACATACTATTGACTGTAGTCAGTTAATGGAAGCAATGGGAAAAATAAAGGAAGAGTAATTCTGTGTGTGGCTGTATGGGAGAGGCATTGGTGGGGTTCTATCTTACAGAATTGTAAGAAATCTTTCAGACAGCCAAGTGGTTATGTCAAACATGCAGTTTAATATAGATATCTAGATTGAAGGGGCTACTCTAGAATAGATCTATAAATTAGAAAGTTATCAGTATATTGGCAATAGTTAAATCTGGGAAACTGAATGAGATCACAAAGGGAGTGAATATAGACGGAGAAAATGATTGAGTGTTGGCTTTCTCTAACATTTAACGTCTAAGCAGAGAAGGAGCCCCAAAAGAGATGGAGGAACAGCCGGCAGGACAGGAAGAAAACCATGATGATGAAGTATCCGTGAAGCCAAGTAAAGAGCACATTTTAAAGAAGAGAGAGTGGCAAAGTGTTCCAAATGCTGCTTCTAGCTCAAATAAGAGGGGAAGTAAAAATCAGCCATTTAATTCAGCAATGTAAAGATCACTAAGTGTCATTGATAACAGTAAATTTGACAGGTGATGGTTATGAAAGTTGGTGAGTGACTTCAAAGGAAAATGAAAGGGGAAGAAGTGGACATACAGTGCAGAGAAATGGGATTATGCTTGGTAGATAATGTAGGTTCACAAGAAGATTGTTTGAAGATGGGACAAATTACATGTTTCTGTACTGAGATGGATGAACTGAATGAGAAAATAATAATGCTGAAGAAAGATTTTTTTTAATATGAAATCTCTTACATAAAGAAGAGAGAATGGGATTCTATGAACAAATAGAAGATGTTGATTGTAGCAATGAATATAGTTTATCTGAGTTAGAAGGCAAGACTCAACTCCGGAAGTGGGGCTCGGACATGGAACCAAATTGAGGACTAGATGAAACAGGAATGAGGTGGAATCACCTTTCCATAAGACATGCCCATCAGTGTGCCATGTCAGTTTACCATTACCATGGCAACACCCAGAAGTTACTGCCTCTCTTTATGGCAACAACCCAAGAAGCTGGAAGTTACCAGACTTTTTCCAGAAATTTCTGCATAATCCACTTCTTAATTTGCATATAATTAAAATGGGTATAAATATAATTGCAGAACTGCCTCTGAGCTGCTATTCTGGGCACACTGCCTATGGTGTGGCTCTGCACCACAAAGAGCAGTACCTCTGCTACTGCTGTACATTGTTGCTTCAATAAAAGTTACTATCTAACACCCCTTGCTTGCCCTTGCATTCTTTCCTGAGTGAAGCCAAGAATCATCTCAGGCTAAGCCCCAATTTGGGGGTTTGCTTGCCCTGCATCATTGGGTGACCAATGAAAGGACAAAGACAGCAAGTGAAAGAATGGTGAGAGTTGACAAGAGACAGCAATTACAAGATGGCAAAAAAATGACAAGAGACTGGTGAGAGGGTGAAAGACAGCAGTTGACAAGATGACAAGCAGAAAGATGATGAGCAGAAAGATGGTGAAGCAGTCTGTGATCTAGCCTGCAAGAGATATAACATTGAGGCTGTAACAATAAAAAGCTGCTAACACAACAGAGATGTAACACTAGTCAAAGGCTCTTTTCAAAGCCATCATTTTCCCTGGCAGGTGGCAGAGTTGAGCAGACAGGCAAGTGACTGTAATGCCGCTGCCTCATGTGGGTTACTGGTCCTTGTGCCAGCCCCCTATGTGACAGCCAAGCACACCCAAGCTGAAAAAACCTAGAGACCTTCACCTGAGTCCAATTTGGAAGATCCATCAGCACCATTTTGGCTCCTACAGATGAGTGAGTGTCCAGTCTACCCCTCTCCAATATCAGCAGAACTAGGGAATAAAATAAAAGCCTTTGGCTATGTGGTCAGTTAAAAGTCCACCATTATTTGAATGCCCCAAAGCACATCCCTGTCGCTTCTTCCCCTGGTTCTTTCTCTTCTGATTCCATTTTATTGTTTCACCAGTCATTTGATTTTCAGTGCTAACATGTATGTTTTGTTTGCAGTCTTATATTTGCTTTTGAATGTCTGTTAACCGTATTTGGGCAATTGTTTAAGGCAGGATGCTTGTTTGTGAGAGGTCTTCCATTGTGTTGACTTTGGGATGCCAGAGTTTCGTTGTTCTATGACCTGGGCTTGGTATTGGGTTAAATGTTGGCTTTTTTCTGGGTGTCCTGGGATTTTCAGCATTTGGTGAGGGGACCCTCGTTGGGTGAAACTTGGGTACTCCAGGTTGTCAGCATTGGTATTATAGGTCACCCCCACCCAATGCTCTGGCGTTTTCAACATTAACATTCCTTCTAGGATGTGAGTTATAGCCCCTCCTCCTAGGGGAATATTGATCTCACCTTTTTTTGCCCTGATTTAGAAGTTATTATTTTCCTAATAGCCAGTTTCAAGCCCCTTCCTGTGTGCTGTCTCACAACTACCTTGCTCAAGCCCCTCTTGGTCAAAAAGACTGGATGTTTCCAGACCCCTGACTTGATGGAGGACCATCTACAGCATTAGGCAAGTGGCCATGCAGATATTTTTTTAAAGTGTCTCCACTGCTGGAGGGATTCTCTGGCAAGTTAAGGCCTTTAAGGTCTCTGCTGAGGCAACACTGTTTACTCCCTTCTCTTTCTCTGGGGGGTCTGTCCTGCAGACCCTGACTCAGCTATGGATGAATAATGTACACTCAAACACAAAATACAGTGGAAGAGTGAGCTGGGGTATCCGGGCCACTCACTCTAAGGAGTTAATGGCAGCCGGCCTTGAGCACCTCCTACTCTGGGCTTTTATTTAGTATATCAAAGGACAAGGGGCTTTGGGTCAACACCATTAGAGGGTAATTAATTTCTGTGGACCCTCTGAGTAGAAGACAGTTAAGCATGCCCCAGATGATCAAAGGTTTTGCTAATAGAGGTGGGGGTAAACAGACTTATCTGGAGAAACTTCTTTTACAATTTCTAGTATTTACTGTCACAATGACCTAGGGTAAGAGCTGGTGGCTTTTGACCCATTCAGTCATCGCAAGCTATGTAAAACCTTTGGCCTTCCAAAAAGGTTTGTGACAATACCCTAAAGCTATCTCTATTTTTCCTTTAATATTTTTGCCACCACCCTGAGTGAACGCCCACATCCCTCCCTTCCACAGTCACCATTTGTTTAGCCCTCCTCTCTGCTTCACCCTCACTCTCTGTGGAATTTAGGCTCAACATTCTACTGCCCATTTTAGCTCATAATTTGCTTTTGTAACACATTGATACCTATATTTAAATCTTCACTTCAGGAAGTGAATGTCTAAAAGGGAAAAGCGATACGGAGCAAGTTGCTTTCCCTCTTACTAGACTTAGAAAAACTTCTGCATCTAGTAAAAATCCTTGTTAGTCATGGCAAAATGACGAGCATCCCAGAGGACTGACCACTGGGATGTCTTTTCAGCTACTGGGGCAAATTCAAATTCAGCTTAAAGAAAAAGAAACTCACTTGCTATTGCAACACTGTTAGGATTAAATACAAATTAGAAAACCAACAGATTTGGCCTAAACATGATTCTATACATTATAATGATACTTTACCATTTGATTTATTCTGTAAAAAAGAAGAAAAGAAGAGGTCCCTTATGTATAGACTTTTATGGTTCTTTACTAGCTCACATTACTTCCAGGCATCAGAAAGCCTGGAAGCCAGAAAGCCTGGAAGTAATGTGATCCTAACGGATCCCCTCCTAGCTACTCCTCTTAGAAGACCTATGCCTTCCCCAGAGTTTCTTCAGTCTCACAAATCTGAGGGTGTCCCACTAGTTCTTTAATGAAAGATTCTACCCAAAGGTTATCAGGTCCCCTCCCCCTTATTTGACTAGCCTCAGCCTATACCCCACCTTGACATAGGCCTTACCCATGCAGTACTACCAGAATTGGGGCCTTATATCAGCCCCTAATGTCAAACATATGCCCATTGTGCGAGGTGGTTGAAGGAAATGAGGAAACATTTACAGTACATGTGACATTTTCTATGTATAATTTGAATTTATACAAGGAAAAATTTGGCCAGTTTTCAGAGAATTTTGTTAAGTTGACCATATCCTTTGATTTAACTTATCATGATTTACAAATACTGTTGTCTGCTTGCTCTGCTGTGGGGAAAAAAGTGGAGGAAAAAGTAGGCAGTTAAGCCCATCAGTTATGACAAGATTAGAGAAATAACTCACGGAAAAGAGGAAAAGCCCACTTTTTCAGGGTCATTTAGTTGAGGCACTCAGGAAATACATTAATGTATACCCAGATTCCCCAGAAGGGCAAGCTCTCCTGAATATACATTCTATTAGTAAATCTGTCCCTGACATTTGGAGGAAGCTACAAAAATCAGCAATGGGACCTCAAACTCTTCTGAGCCAACTCTTAAATGTAGTCATTAAAGTTTACAACATAGGGATACAGAAAAGATGGTTAAAAAAAAAGAAAAAAGAAAGAAATAGCCAAAAAGTGCAAATGCTTCAAGCCCCCGTTCTCCTCTGGGTTACCCATTCAAAGAAAGTGTTGCAAGATCAGAGTCTGGGATGCCCAGACAAGAGGCCTGAACTTGTCAGCCACTGGACCAGAACTAATGTGCCTACTACAAGCAAAAGGACCACTGGCAATAAGAATGTCCTAACTGTCCCTTGTGAGAGAGAGAAAGAAGCTCCCTATCAATCCTAGAGCTAACCTTTTCCCATGAGCCCCTGAGAGTTACCTTGCTCAAGTAATTTACTAGAAGTCTTGGACCCCTGACCTGACAGATAGCTTCCCACAGTGGCAGTCAAGTGTCCATCTGAATAATTTTCTTCGGTGTTTCCACTGCTGGGTGAGCTCTCCAGCAGCTTGGGGACTCTAGAGTCTCCCCTTAAGCAACTCAGTTGGCCCATTCCCTTGCTCGTTTGATGCCATGGGATCCCCTCCCCTGCCTCTTCCTATCTTCCACATCTATTGGGGCAAATAAAATTTGGTCAGATAAATGGGCCCCAATTTTGTAAATAACATGAATCAAGTTACCTTATATAGGTTGCTTTATTTAATGTGTTTGTTTAAGTGTATATACAGGTATTGTGATGAGTGTTGTGTCTAGCATGTTATCAAATTGGATTATAAATAAAAGAGCACTCATAAATTAAATAAGAATAATCTAAGCTTATTAGTTTAAAGAGAATAATATTGTGTCTTCTAAACTTCAACTTTAAGATTTGTACCTAGGTAAACCACTGATGTTCATAGGCTTTAAAATGATTAAGATGGCTTTAAATAGTGACTAGCCTTGCATGACATCTTGGTTCTTTGAGGTGGTCTAGACAAAATTGTTCAAAGTAAAAAAGTTAAATGCATGTGACTGGAATAAGTGCTTAAATAGTGAGCTTTTTGTGTGGTTTAAAATCTTAAAATAGTCCTTATCTAAAAATATGCTAATATCTTGCTTCCCAGGTTTATATAAAATGTGTCAAAGAAATGTATTCGTTATTGGAAAAAATATATTTTTGTCTAATTCAGAAGTTATTAAAAGGTAGGTTCAAAATGTGAGGGAACCAGTGAGTAGAAGACATAATTGCAAAAAAAAAAATAAATTTTCTATTTTTTATCAAATATCTTTCATTTGCAGAAAAAATTTGCAAATAGTCTTTGAATTACATTCTACACAACAGGCAATATTTTGGATACACTTTTCCTATATGAAGGTTTTCCAAGATTAAATTGGTCGAATTAGTATCTATTTGTAATTTTTTTTCTGCCTTTGAAATAACTTGGACTGCCATGATGTTAAACTGATAGCAGATTTTTTTGGCTGTTCTCAGAGTTCATTGGAAACAATTTCAAATAACACTAAGAGTTCAAAATAGGCAAAGAAACAGAGTATGAAAAATTTATTTATGACTATGTTAGATCAAGAATATCTCATTAAAAGACTACAGAAAATGAAAGATAATTGAAAAAAATTGATCTCTTATTGGTGAATGGTTTCTACTCTTGTCTTCTTAGGGGGTAGTTGAATGAATAGTATGCTTTTATTGAACACAGATTCATCAATTTTCTTTCTTACTACAGTATTGCCACTAATTCTACATGAAATGGTAATTGGGGACAGGGAAGACAGGAAAAGAGACTTCATTTGACTTTTTTTTTTTAATTAAGAAAAACAGCCTTATAGGCACTTTCTCTTCCAATTTGCTGCTCCATTTTTATTTCTTAAATCTCATTTCAATCTATTTATATAAGATTTTCCCCTTTTGAACACTATTGTCATTATCATTACTAGCACTACAAAATTTCTCAGATTAAATGAATCAATTCATTTAATTCATTGTACTTACTACTACTTACTAGTAGTAGTAAGTACTAGGATCCACTGTTTACAATCAAGTTTCTTTTTAGACAAAAAAAATAGTATATCAGCACCAGAAGTTAAGTAATAAATGTTTTTATCAAATCTTAAGTACTATATTCTGTGTAGTTAAATGGTTTTTATTTGGATTTAACGTCTAAAGAGTTCACTATTTAAATACTAGATGCTAGATGAACAGTTAAATGTTTGATTTTTAAATGATTTGCATCCAGTTACATGTAATAGTAAGTCTGGCTATCATTTAATGAGTGTTATACTACATGTCAGAACTATTCTAAGAAGTTTACAGCCATCCCATTTAATGCTCATCTCAACCTTAAGAGATAGACATTTTTAATCTCAGTTTTATATATAAGAAAATCAGTGACCAGAGCGATTAAGTCATTTGTCCACAGTGACATAGTTGGCAAGTAACAGAGGAATGCTTTTCTGTCTCTACTTTAGACTATTCTGATTCATGATGAGTAGTCATCCCGACAAATCCTCCAGGTACTTGGTGTATAGGTGGTGGTAGGGGTAGAAATTGAAACAGAAATCAACTGTATAAGTCACATAGAAGCTTAAGTGGATAATCCACAAAAAATTTAAAGCCCAACCTTATATATTCCTAACAACCAGAGGTATGTTACTTACTCCTGGATTTATTGATGAGTGCCTTGGAGAAAAAAGCATTTGTATTTTTCCAAGACTGAATAAATGCAAATTTGTGTAGGATTATTTTGATTTTTTATTAGTTCATACATATTTATATGAAATATATATATATTCAGAGAAGTTGCCCCCTCTACCTCCTTCATACATACTGCTTATCTATTATTAAAAAAAATGTGGGTATGACGTTGAATAATGATAGCTCAGGTGACACAACTGCTTCCTGGCGAGCTATCACCTGAAAATACCAAAGAACATTACAGGTCTATGTACAAATGAGAAAAGGTGTACAGAAGGCTCACTGTGCCTACCTTTCAAAGAATTTTGATAACAATGAGAATAACCATTGCATTCTTCTGAATAGAGGACACCATTGCCTTGAAATTCTCATAAGTGAGGCATACAGTTATTTAGCTGTACACCAGTCCACTCCAACCAATCAGAGGCAAAAATCAGCAATAGTAGTATTTATTAAAGGTCTGTAATATATCAGGCACTTTTCTATTTTTCTTGTTGGTGGATGGTTACTACCCTTGGATTAAACCATTTAATTGTCACAACTCCTTGCAGTGAGTTCTATTATTATCATATTATAAGTGAGAAAAGTAATATATAGAAAGATTCAGACACAATCCCGCAAGCTCATCTAGCTCATAGTTGATAATTGGCCTAACAGGGCTAAGAACCCAGGCAACCTGTCTTCAGAGCATTACTCTTCCTTTCCCACTATGTTCTATTATGTCTTTGTGTATGTATGTCTATCCCTTCTCATTTATATATATATATTTTTTAAAAATAGATAAACTGCAAATGTGGGCTACCAAGGGAACTAACAAGATTATATTCTTTTTTCTAAAACAAAGAGAGGATAAAGAGTAAACGCGTAAACAGAAACATGCAAATAATGGTGTATATATCAAGGACAAGGAAATAGTCTTTGGGTGAACTGGGTTTCCTGTAATTTTTAACAGAGAAAATACAAGTTTGCCCTTGCACTTGCTTTAAACCACTTAGAGCAAATTGAGATACCAAAGTCCAGGACTGTGAATTACATTGTATGTATGCCTTTTTGTCTTAAGTATGATGATCTTTCTTTCTGAATTAAAAGTTGAGACATAATATCTAACAAGTCCAAATAAAAAATCAGCAAGAAAACTCTACATGGATCTTGCAAAATCTAAGCTATGTAACCATGTTGCCTATGTGAATGAAAAAAATATATATATAAAGCAGAGTATGAGGGTTTGGACAATTCATCTAGATTTATAAGTTTTCTATAAGTCATCTGAAAGCCCTCTTCATCATAATGATGATGAAGATGATGAAATGTCAAAAACAGGAGAGAGAAAGGCAGATTTAGATTGGTTGGTATGTTCCAAGGATGGACTATCTTAAATGCCAGTTTCCACAGGTGTGCTAACATCTGCTGATATATGTTGCTGAAAATAGATAGCTGCAAAAACCAGACTTGGAGAACAGGAAGAGAAAGTATCTATATTGTCAAGCATCATGCTATGTTTTGTACACGAATTAATTTCACTTAGTATTATGTGAGGAATGTAATCATCCTCATTTTCCAGATAAGAGAATTGAGACTCTCAATATATGTGAGATCCTGCTGTAACTAAGGAGGAGCTTCAGGATTGTGGCAAAAAGAAGAAGGAAGGGGAGGGGAGGGAAGGGAAGGGGGAAGGGAAGGGGAGGGGAGGGGAGGGGAGGGGAAACTGAGTGTGTTGAAGAACAACTTCAGGTAGGTCCAGCATATTTCTGGATTGAATGAGATCACCTTCTTAAATGCTTTCAAAAATCCCTGTATGTTTAGCTCCTATTGAAACCACAATTAATCATATGATGCTTAATGCTCATCTTCCCCAGTCGCCTAGCTTATAACTGCTATACAGGTGGGATCTTTTCTGTCTTCTTTTTTCACCTCTACAATTTATTACACTTCCTGGCACATAGCTGAAACTCAAATATTTGCTGAATGAATGAATGGAAACAGTAGATTAAGTATTAGACCAGAGGGCAAAGCAGAATGTATTATATAGACATTGCACAATAACTTATGTTCTCAAAAGCTATATTCATCAAGTCCCTGTCAATTTCCCACACTGTCACCAACACTCACCCAAACAGCCGCAAACCCTGACACCACTATCCGCTATTCACCAGTCACTTGAGCCAGAAAACTTGCAATCCTACTTGACTTCTCCCTGAAATCCCTTAATGAATTATTTGGCACATCATATAAGATCTACCTATCCTTCATTATCAAAATCCTGAGATGGAGTGGCACTGAAGAGATAGGAAAAATAGTCTTGAGTTTTTAACACTACTCCTTCCCTACCCCCAGCAGTGGTGGCATGGTGTACAGAACGTCTCTGGGAGCTGTGGGAGGGATGGCACAACAATTGTGAGATATTGAACTTCGTTTTCTCCTGTTACAGCAAAAAGGAAAACCTGACAACACTCAGCTGACACTCACCCACCAAGAGGGCAATTAAACCAGACCTAGCCAGAGTGAAAGCACTGATCCTAGTGGATGGAAACTGTGCGCCTGAAAACCTTGCCATCGAGGGCTAAACTGTTCTGAGTTTCTGAGTAAACTTGAAAGGCAGTCTAGGCCCTAAAGACCTCAACTCTTAGGTGAGTCCTAGTGCTTAACTAGGCTCAGGGACAGTGGACTTGAGGAACATGCAGCCTACTGACAAACCAGCTGGGGTGGCTAAGGGAGTGCTGGCATCACCATTCTCTTAACATCAAGCTGCAAAGCTTATGGCTCCAAAAGTGACCCCTTCCTTCTACTTGAGGAGAGGAGAGGAAAGAGTGGGAGGGACTTTGTCTTGCATATAGGATATCAACTCAGCAACAGAATAAGGCACCAGTCAGAGTCGTGAGAACCCCGTCCCAGGCCCTTAGTCCCAGACCACTCCTAGACATTCCTCCTAGAGCTAGAAGGGAACCCACTCCCTTGAAAGAAATGACTATCTTAGCAGAATTCCTCACATGCTAAATGAAGAGCTCTTGGACCCCAAATAACCAGTAGCTATATCCAGGTACTACATCAGGGGCCTTGGGTGAGCCTCTGAAGCTTGCTGGCATCAGGTGAGGTTCAACACATTCCCAGCTATGGTGGCTATGGGGCAAAACTCCTTCTGCTTGAGAAAAGCAGAGGGAAAAGTAAAGAGGACGTTGTCTTATACCTTAGGTACCAGCACAGCCAGAGTGGGGCAGAGCAGCAAGTAGGCTCTTGGGGTTCCTAATTCCAGCACTTGACTCTTGCATGGAATTTGTGGAGCTGTCTGGGCCAGAGAAGGGCATTTCCCTGAAGAGTGAGTCCCAAACCAGGCATCCTTTACCATAAGCTAGCATAAGAGCCTTGGGCCTTAAGGAAACATAAGCAGTCGTCTGGCAGTACTCCACATGGCTTGTGTTGGCAGTGGCTAAGGACTGGGGCTCCTCTGCCTTTGGAAAGGGGAGGGAAGAGTGAGAAGGACTGCATCTCATGGTCTGAGTACAATAAAACACCAGGTAGACTTCAAAGTTTTCAGATTTTATTCCCTGACCCCCAGATAGCACCTATGGACCCACCCAGGGCCTGTGGGAAATCACTCTCCTGAAGGGAAGAAAACAGGCCTGGCTAACTTTGTCACCTGCTGATTGTAGAGGCCCAGGGTCTGGAGCAAACATAGGCATTATCCAGGAAGTGATTAAAGTAGGCCTTGGAAGAGACCCAGTGCTATGCCTGCTTCAGGTCTCAACCAGGACAGTTGTAGTGGTGGTAACCACAGGGGTGCTTGTGTCAGTCCACCTAAGCTGCAGGGGGCTCAGAATAGAGAGAGAGAGAGAGAGATACTGTGTATGTTTGGGAGAAAATAAGGGAAGAGAACCAGGGATTCTGCCTGGTAATCCAGAGAATTCTCCTGGATCTTGTTCCAGACATTACAATGGCACCTCTAGAAGTCTGCAAAAATCATAGCATTAATGGGCATGTGTGTCCTCTAAAACAGATAGAGCTTAGATCACAGCACTTAAGTCCTTTTCAATATCTGGAAAGCCTTCTCAAAAAGGGACGGCTACAAATAAGCCCGGCCAGTGAAGACTACAATAAATAAGGCCGGGCGTGGTGGCAGATTGATCACAAGGTCAGGAGATCAAAACCAGCCTGGCCAACATGGTGAAACCCCATCTCTACTAAAAATACAAAAGTTTGCTGGGCGTGGTGTTACATGCCTGTAATCTCAGCTACTCCAGAGGCTGAGCCAGGAGAATCACTTGAACCCAGGAGGCAGAGGTTGCAGTGAGCCAAGATCGTGCCACTCACTGCATTCCAGTCTGGCGACAGAGCGAGACTCTGTCTCGAATAAATAAATAAATACCTATCTCTTCAATGCCAAGACACTGAAGAACATCTACTAGCATCAACACCATCCAGAAAAACATGACCTCACCAAATGAACTAAATAAGGCACCAGGGAACAATCCTGGAGAAACAGAGATACGTGACCTTTCAAACAGAAAATTCAAAATAGCTATGTTGAAGAAATACAAAGGAATTCATGATAATGCACAGAAGGAATTCAGAATTATATCAGATAAATTTAATGAAGAGATTGAAATAATTATAAAGAATCAAACAGAAATTATGGAGCGGAAAAAATGCAACTGGCATACTTAAGGATATGTAGTCTCTTACTAGCAGAATTTATCCAGCAGAAGAATGAATTAGCTTGAAGACAGGCTATTTGAAAATACATAACCAGAGGAGACAAAAGAAAAAAAGAATATAAAACAATGAAGCATGCCTACAGGATCTAAAAATAGCCTCAAAAGGGAAAACCTAAGCATAATTGGCCTCAAGAGGAGGTAGAGAAAGATAAGGGGTAGAAAGTCTATTCAAAGGGTAATAACAGAGAATTTCCGAAAGCCAGAGGAAGATATCAATATCTACGTACAAGAAAGTTATAGAACCCCAGGCATATTTAAACCAAAGAAGCCTACCTCAAGGCATTTAATGATCAAACTCCTAAAGATCAATGATAAATAAGGGATCCTAAAAGCAGCAAGAGAAAAGAAACGAATGACACGATGACGCTCCCATATGTCTGGCGGCACATTTTTCAGTGAAATCTTACAGGCCAGGAGAGAATGGCACGACTGAGGAAAGAAAAAACTTTTATGCTAGAATAGTATATCCATTGAAAATATCCTTCAAAAATAAAGGAGGAATAAACACTTTTCAAACAAATAAAAACAGAGATTAAATCAACACCAGACCTGTCCTACAAGAAGAAATACTAAAGGGAGTACATCAGTCAGAAAATGAAGGACATTAATGAGCAGTATCATGTGAAGATACAAAACTCACCGGTAATAGTAAGTACACAGAACACATATTATAGCACCGTAATTCTGATGTGTACACTACTCCTATCCTAAGTAGAAAGACTAATTGATGAACTAATAAAAAATAATAACTATAACAACTTTTCAAACATAGTATAATAAGATATAAGTAGACATAACAAGAAGTTACAAAGTGGGGGAGCAAAGTTAAAGCACAGAGTTTTTACTAGTTTTCTTGTTTTTTTTTTGCTTGTTTATTTAGACAAAGTGTTAAGTTGTTATCAAGGTAAAATAGTGGTTATAAGATAGTATTTGCAAGCTTAATGGTAGTCTCAAACCAAAAGACATACAATGAATACACAAAAAATGAAAAGAATAAAACTAAATCACGCCACCAGAGAAAATCACCTTCACTAAAAGAAGAGAGGAAAGGAAGAAAGAAGTATGAAAAGACCACAAAACAACCAGGAAACATATTACAAAATGCCAGAAATATGTCCTTACTTATTTCATATTGCATGTCTGTATCAAACATCTCATATAGCTCATAAATATGTACATCTACTCTGTATGCACAAAAATTAAATATTAAAAACATAAGTAAAAAATTATAAAAATTAAATGTAAATGAAGTAAACTCTAAAATTAAAAGAAAGAGAGAGGGTGACTGGATTAAAAATAAGGCCTGCCGGGCGTGGTGGCTCACACCTATAATCGCAGGACTCTGGGAGGCAGAGGTCAAGAGATTGAGACCATCCTGACCAACATGGCAAAACCCCGTCTCTAACAAAAATACAAACATTAGCTGGGCATGGTGGCGCATGCCTGTTGTCCCAGCTTAACATCATTGATCATCAGAGAAATGGAAATCAAAACTGCAGTGAAATATTATCTCACCCCAGTTAAAAGGACTCATATCCAAAAGACAGGCAATAACAAATGCTGGCGAAGATGTGGAGACAAGGGTATCCTTGCACACTTTTGGCGGGAATGTAAATTAGTACAACTGCTATGGAGAATCGTTTGGAAGTTTCTCAAAAAACTAAAAATTGAACTGCGATGTAATTCAGCAATCCCACTTCTGGGTATATACCCCGCAAAAAAGAAATCAGTATATGAAAGAGATATCTGCACTCCTATGTTTTTTGAAGCACTGCTTACAATAGTTCAGATTTGGAAGCAACCTAAATAACCACCAACAGATGAATGGATAAAGAAAATGTGGTACATACACACAAACTATCCATTATAACTGCGGTCAGTATAAAATTTCCCCTTACTCTTGCTGGCTTTGTAATAATAACTGTCTTGACATATTACTTATAGCATTGTCCATGCACTTTCATTTGTTTCTGTGTTTCTAGTAAAATTATGACATTAGAAGCAAATTATTCTAATTGCTTCTTCAAGCCCTGATGACACATATTTTTCTGAACACTATGAGTAATAACTTCATTCTCTTGTTTGCTTAGTCACCAAGGATTTTTACTTTTACTTTGTACAATGTAGACATTTAAGAAACAAAAGAATTAAAAGGATTTAAAAATGTGTAGAACACATATATATACATCTAGCTAGCTAGCTAGCTATCAGTAAGGGGTAAATATTAATTTTTGAAAGTTCTTTCAGAATTAAGTGAGACCAATTGAATAAGCATACAGTTATCCCCCACATACCAAATAATTTCCCCAGGCCAAATGAGAACAGTTAATATGAGATTACCATAATTTCTCATGCAATGTGTTTTCAAGTTTACTGCTAATAGGTTTCTGAAAAATAGAGAAAAGCAGTGGGATAGCTAGGGCTAGTGAGAGAAGAGTCTGAGAATGGTTACTTAGTGACATACTAAGTAACCTAAAAAGAAAAGAATCAGATACAAAGAAGTGAGGGAAGGTGGACTAGCTGGATTATTAGAATGATAAAGGCAAACTCTTAGATGTCACTATCTCATTACTCTGCCCATCCATCAATCCATCCATCCATTCACTACTGAATCGCCTTCTATACACAAGGCAGTACAGTGCTACAGTGATTACTCATCCTTGTAAAGAAGAGCAAATGTCTAAGTAAATAGAATACAATAAAAGATATGCAAAGCTCATGCAAGGATTAGGCTACATCTCTGCAGGTACAAAAGAGGGACACTTTATAATAGATGCAATGGATCAAAGACAGTTTTATGAAAGATGTGGCATTTGAATTGAATCTTGAAGGATGATTAAGATTTTTATTAGGAGATACTGAAGGAATGTTGAAAGGACTTCTAGGTAGCTGATACAGTGAAACCATTGATAGGAAAATATATGCAGAGAAGTGCATGCTCAGAGAAGAGGGTGAATAAAAGCTTATAATTGAAGGTAAGACTGAAAAAGTGAATTGGAGGGAAATGTAGGAGTTCTCAAACACTAAAGACTTTGATCTTTACTCAAAAGCCAAGACCAATTATGGCCACTGCTCTTTTGAGAGGACCTGGGTTAATATATGCAGATAGAATATAAGCTATATGACACTGGAGGATCACTTGAGCCCAGGAGTTTGAAGCCAGTATGGGCTATATAGCAATACCCCATCTCAAAAATATAATTTAAAAATAAACTAACTTTTTGTTTCTATTTCTGTGTAGCAAATTAACACAAACTTATTAGCTTAAAGGAACATAAATTTATTATCTCACAGTTCCTCTTAGTCAGGAGTCCAAAGATGGCTTAGTTGGGTATTATGCTCAGGGTCTCACTAAGGCTAGAATCAAGGTGTGCTCTGGGGCTATAATCCTATTTGTGGGTTTGGATTCCCTTCCAAATTCACTCAGGTTTTGTCAGAATTCAGTAGTGGCTGGACTGAAGTCCCTGTGTTCTCGCTGACTGGTGACTAGGGACCACTCTCAGCTCCTAGAAGCCACCTATATTCTTTACCTCCATCTCCAAGCTTGAAATACAGACATCTTTCACATGGAATCCATCTATTGAGTCTGTGACTTCTTCTATCTCTGACTTCTAGATCCAGATTTAAACTCCCATCTGATTAAGTAAGACCCACACATATTTTCTTTCTATCTTAAGGTCAACTGATTCAGGACTTTAATTACATCTGCAAAATCTCTTTATAGCAACACCTAAGTTAGTGTTCAACTGAATAACTGGGAAAAAGTATATATAGTATATATAAATGAGGTGCCAGAAATCTTAGGGGCTGTCTTAAAATTCTGCCTACTGTAATATCCAGAGAAGCCATTTACTTTCACTTGTTTTTACCTTGTTCAATATGTCATGCCAGTTTTTATATGTACATACACACATGCACACACAAACACATATACTTATGTGCCTTAAAATTATTCACTATATTGTAATAAATTCTTATATATAAGAATAACAATAATAGAAAATTCATGACATTATTCAGCTTATAGTTTCTAATACTTTTAAATTAGGTGCAAACTATATTTTGAACATCTAGAATGAGATTATTCACAATTGCTATTTCAAATTGTCAAAGTGTCTTCTGCAACATCTTATTTGAATAATGGAAAAAAAGACATGCATAATATGTAATTGAACTAGATATTTATTGGCTTGAGAATCAAATACTGTAAGACACAAAAACAACTAAATTATATGAGACCGTTCTTCAGCTTGTCAGTCTTACAAAAATATGATATGACTTAATAGTAAGTATAGGGTAGTATCATAAAATGGACAATTGCATAAAAGCAGTAATTACAGGTACTTGTAAATTTGTTTCCTCCAAAGCAATGTACCACTTTCCATTCTGCACATTTATGGTGTCATTTAGATTCATAATTATGATCTAAATGATCTTCAGTTATTCTCATAAAATCATCTGACCTGTGAGATGCATTTTTCTGAGGAAAAACTAAGTCAGAAAAATTATATAAAGAAGTGAACCAAATCTCTACATATATGGGATTAGAAAATGAGTGACAAAGTGTACCTGTTAGGGAGTATTCTGTTGTTTCTACTCACCATTTGCTTATGAGTCAATAATGAATAGTTGATTTAAACAACATATTCCATTTATAAGACTGATTATATGCTATAATATGTAACATCTTCCCACTAAACTCACTTGCCTTGTAAGTAGCAAAATAGTTAAGGCACACGAAATAATTAATGTCAAGTCATTTCTTTGATATGACCCTTTGGACACTGATGTCATCTGTCTTCCTAGTAAAGATTAGCTCCTGCAGTTTTACCAATAAGGAAAATTGACATCAGGCAAGAAAGTCCATAATCAAATAAGTGGGACTACATTCTATAGTTTTTAGGTGTGGACACAGCTTGTATATCATCAGCTAAATTCAGTATAATTTTTTAAAATCCCTAGTACTTACATTAGTATGCTTCATTGTTTGCAAATAAACATTAAAATTGTGATGCTATAATTTAGCATAAACGTATTGTTCTAATTATGCCCTAAACAGAAAAAAAAGAAATAGTTTTTATTTATGTTTTATTTTGCAAACATGCTATTAATTATTTCTGTGAACACTGGTATAAGGTATTACCCCTTGATGATGGACAGATAGTATTTTTCAACTTTTATTACAAGAGAGCTTAGTAATAATAATGAGGGTATAGATGTTGCAGGCAAACAAAAAAACACAGTAAACAAAACAAGGGTAATGAACAATGGATCTGGAGGTTTAAAATAAAACCATGGGTTTAAGTCACTGAGATTATTACGTAGGAAAGAATGCGACTTTGGGTAATTCACTTAATTTGAGCCTCATGTGAATGTCTGTCTTGTCTATGTGATGAAATTGTGAGGTTAAAGTGAAAATGTATGCAAAATTTTAGTTTTGGTTTCAGTTTATTTTAGTTCTATAATGGAGAAAATATGGTTTATATACTAGTTTATTTAATGCAGATTTATCTGTTCCAAATCTGAGATTACTAAGCAGAACTTATAAAATGTTTGTTCTATTGTGCAAACTGCAGAAATGATTAGATATTTGGTTCAAACTATAGGTTATTATATCACACAAAAGCGAAGTTCAAATCTACTTAGTATAGCCCCCTACTGGTGACACCAAAAAATTGTACAAAGCTATTTCACAAATTGCAAAATAAGCACACAATTCTTCACTTGTTTAATATTATAGAGCACATTTAAACATTACATACAGAGAAAGAATGAAAATGAAAATAAGCAGTATCCAACAAGTCTTAAGTGAATAAGTGGTCTTAAAGTGTTTGCAAATTATGAGTCCAGATTTAAAACATTTTGAATGGCATATATAGGAGAAAAATATTTCAAGTGTGTGTTCCATAATGTCTATAAAGAAGAAAAAGCAATGTAAATGACTTAAACATCAAAACCTTTTTATTTGTCATTATCTTAATATCCTACATATTCTCTTCTTAAGTTTGAAAATACTTTAAAGTGCATATCATCAATTAATTACCATTCAGAAAGGTAAGTATTTTAAGGGCTATTTTCATTTATTGTAAAATAATATTATTTGTCATAAGTGACAAGGATTATGAATAACAACAAAAAAATTATCCCAAGAAGTCAGTGTAGGTTTATAAACAGACATGAGATATAGCAAGCTAAAGGGTGGCAGAGGGAGAAGAACTTGGGTGATGCAAACTTAAGTCTAGGACTAACAGTTGGGTAAGGATAAATTGGTAAGTAACCTGGATTCAGCAGTGTGCAGGATTTGAGATCAAAAGTCAAAATTCAATTTGTGGAGACAAATTACTCTGAATTAAAATACAATGCATAGCTAGGAGCTACAGATATTAGACTAAAATGAAGAATGTGAGTAAGACCTGAAGAATATTTGGAGAGACAGGAAAAAAGGCAGGTTGAGCAGAAGACATCATAAGAGGCATGGTTAGGGTATATGGAAAATGGTCCAAACTAACAAGATCTACCCCTAGAAGTGGAGTCTTTATGTTCAGTCCTGGGCTGTGTGCAAAGCCTTGAGGAAACAAATGAGACAAAGTTGATGAAACAGGAGTCTGGAGACAGTAGTATTTAATCTAAAGTGGGAAGATAGGTTCACATTAAAACGCAAGGTTTAAGGAGCATTATCATCAGTTGGATAAGTCTTTGCCCAATCGCTTGCTGCTTTTATCCTACAACATATAACACTGTTTCCTTTGGCCTGAAATTTGAATAGAAAGACACTCAACCTAGCCTAGACAATTAAACTCCACTGTCTGAAGAGCTCACATTTTAATTCTATCTCAAGGATAATTTTCCTAATCTTTTGCATAAAAGAAAGCCTTGGGCAGCTTAACCAAATTTTCACTACAGTTGATTTGTCCTTCTATATGTTTATTTTAGTCTCTTATTTCCTATTATTTATAATTTATCCATCAATTTTATTTTCTTGTATTGTTAAAACTGAAGGTATAAAATCCACACTGCTAAAGAAATAGTCCTAAAGACAATTGGAGTCTACTCAACTTCTGAATTTCTAGCTCTCCAAAAGCCGTTTAAGCTCCTTAAATAATTGTTCCACTTGAGAACAAAGAAAACCTGAAAAATAAGTGATTAAATGACTTAATTGAAGGTAGGCAAGATCACAACAAAAAAGGCTAGTAGTTACAAGCCAGTAAGTTACAAGCCAATATCACCTCGCTTGCCTCCGTCAAGACTGTCAAGAAAAGGACTAGAATATGATTGCTGTAGAACTGTGTCCTTATTGTAAGAATTAGTCAATAACTCTGGGCTTCCCAACTAGTTCATATTAGAAGTTGTGGATTGGCTGTCATACTCAAGGAAGAACCCTCAATAAAATGTCAAGAATTGAAGAATATTTTTGAGCATCTCCCAAAATGACAGCATTGAACAAAAATGCAATTCTTGCTTCAGAGTTGAAAGGATATAGCTAATGGGGTCAGAGACTTATAAAGAAAATGAGGTTCAACATTAGCATTTTTATTTTACTGTAATACTTTATAAAATGGCCTTACTATATCTTATTTTATGGAACACACTTGGATTGTAATGCACAGAAGAAAAATATGAGCCTTCAATGTCTTACTGTTTTAGAAGAGAAGCTGGTGATGTATCCTGCATTGTATGGGAAGCATATAGAAATAAAGGCCCAAAGTAAACTAACTTCTTGGTGATTTTGCAGGTATTTTAAAAAGTTTTGAAGTGAGACACCTATGAAGATTCATTTGCTTTCCAACATCTCTCTTTAGGCATGAATACTTCTTTTGTTTTATTGCATTTTTGGTTTTGGGGTACATGTGAAGAACATGCAAGATTGTTGCATAGGTACATACATGGCAATGTGGTTTCCTGCCTTCCTCCCCATCACCTATATCTGGCATTTCTCCCCATGCTATCTCTCCCCAACTTCCCACCCTCTGCTGAACCTCCTCTATTTCCCCCCAGCAGACCCTAGTGTGTGATCCTCCCCTCCCTGTATCCATGTGTTCTCATTGTTCAACACCCACCTATGAGTGAGAACATGCCGTATTTGATTTCCTGTTCTTGTGTCAGTTTGCTGAGAATGATGGTTTTCAGGTTCATCCATATCCCTACAAAGGACACGAACTCATCGTTTTTGATGGCTGCATAATATTCCATGGTGTATATGTGCCACATTTTCCCTGTCCAGTCTATCATCGATGGGCATTTGGGTTGGTTCCAGGTCTTTGCTATTGTAAACAGTGCTGCAATGAACATTCGTGTGCATGTGTCCTTACAGTAGAACGATTTATAATCCTTTGGATATATACCCAGTAATAGGATTGCTGGGTCAAATGGAATTTCTATTTCTAGGTCCTTGAGGAATCGCCACATACTTCTGACATATCTGTGAGAGGGAGATTCAGTGGGGGAAAAATTGATCATAGGAATCAGACTAAATTTTTTTAAAATATCTAACACTTTTTGAACGTATATGGTTTAGTATCCACAAATATTTCAATTAGAAACCAACCCCTTTGCTTTCTATGGATATATTTGGCTTTGCTTTTATTCATAGTTAATGGATTATATATTCATTGGAACAACTTTATTTTCATTTCTAAAACCACCAAATGACCAAATATGCTGCTCCTGTTATATACACAACTAATTAAAATGAAGATTTTCTTCTTTATTATGGCTTATAAGAAGGAAAAAAGCTAAGGTGAAAGTGTACAGTAATAGCGATAAGTCAAAAAACACTTCCATGAATAGGCAGTAACACCCTGGAGAGATGAGAATTAGGTATTCATCTTTAGCTGTATTACTATGATTTTATCTTTATTCTAATGAAAATTAATACTGTTTTTTTTTAAGGGGATAGCACATTTAAAAAATGAGAGATTTAATGGAAAGAGGCTATAAGTAGGGAGAAAGGGAACGCTCTATGGTTCAATGGTTAAAGGTATGGATTCTGGAGCCAGATTGCCTAAATTCAAAACCCAATTCTGCCACTCACTCACTATCTGTGTGACATTGAATAAGACACATCACTCTCTGTGTCTCAGTTTCATCTTTTGTGGAGTGAGGAATACCAGATGGACTAAAGGCAGATAAGATTCGATTGAAAAGGAAACCACAACTCAAAATGAGAATAATCTGTTACAAAGATAGAAAAGGAGTAGGAAAGACCACAGGGGTGTCCTAGATTGTGAAGTGGAGGAAGGGGTTTCTAATTAACTAACAGTGTTAATTTTTAGGGTACCATGGTAGAAGCAGCAAGACAGGTGGCTCTTTCTCTACTTTCCTACTTCTCTCCCTTTCAGTGATGGAGTAAGCAACAAAGATGTATAGCTCAAGAATGGAACAGTAAATAAATTAAAAAGTAAGAAGACTAGCAGTAACCAGAAGGACAGGGTGGAATCCAGAAATTAGCACTCTAATACAGCATACCCTTCCACAATAATCACTTGAGGTCAGTAGTAGTTAAAAGGGAAAGAATGTAAAGATAAGCTATTAGAGATTCTCAACACAAAGTTTAAGTACATCACAAAGTATCACCAAATGTGAGGAAATTAGCATTGTAAGAGAGAGGAAATAGGTATTAATTAAATATATATCTTAGAAAAATATACTTAAATGTGTGCAGTAATGTTTAAGGACAACACTTGAGTAATATAAATGTAAATATAATGTCCAAGCCTCAAGATAAATGAAAACTTTCATGGAAAATATGAAACCAAGTAAATACTTTGAAAGGGGAATATGAAGCAAATTGAAATCAACATAAGAAAACACAGAAAAGTTGAAAAGACTATGTCTCAGTCTATTAATATCAGAATAATTTAATATTAAATTGTTACTAAATTATAGAGATACCCATATTGGATTAAGAAATTAAAATTAAATTATGATTTTTAAAGCACAAAGAAAGCAAGTATGGTGATATTAACTTTAAGCAAAATAAATTCCAAGAAAATCATTTATATAAACTATTTCAAATCAAACATTTTAAATTCACCAATAAGATGGGAATCATGAATCTTCATCCAATGACATCATAGCTTTGAAATAAATATAGCAAAAGCTAATAGAAATATAATATGAGAAACTGAGAAAACAGTAATCTGGGAGAATTTAATGCACCATTCTCAGAAAACAACAAATCAAGTAGTGAGGAAATATGCAGAGAAACTGAATAACTCATTTATAATATTAAACACAGAGGTACCAAAAATTTTGTCCTCTTAGAGTCTGCATATTTGTTTTAAACAAATGTGAGAGACCAAAATTGACCATGTGTTAAGCCATAAGTACCTCTCTACCGATTTCAAAAAGCCAACGTCAAATAGACCATACTTTCTAATTACAATGAAATAAAATTATAAAATAACATCACAAAAGCAGTCAGTAGAAATCAATATATTTGAAAATTAAAGTTCAGATAAACGATTCCATAACAAGAATATTTTCATATTCTTGAAAATAACCAATAAAATAATCAATCCTTGAAGAAGAAAACAGAGAAGGCAAAAATAAACAACATTAGATATATAAACAGAGTATTATTTTAATAAATCATGAAAAACTATGGATACAGAAGAAATGTGAAAACCTTAGAAATTATCAAAAGAACATTATATGCATCTTTAAAATAACAAAATAAATGACCGTATTAAAAATGACATATGCTAAAATTGTCCCCGAAGTTGGTATGATTTGGAATTAAATTCTGATTGGACCACAAAGCAACATTGAGCAAGTTACCGAACTGCTCCAAATTTGCAACTTTAATTAACTGGAGATAATAATAGGGCCTAACTATATTAGTTTTCTATTGCTGCCATAACAAATTACCACATGTAGCATATTAAAACAACACGGATTTCTTTCCCACAGTTCTACAAGTCAGAAGTTCATGTGGGCTTGGCTGGTTTCTCTGCTTTGGGTCATGGAAAGTCAATTTCAAGGCAACAGTGGCCTGGACTCTTATCTGAAGACTGTGGTCAAGAATCTATTTGTAAGTTCCTTCAGGTTGCTGACAGAATTCAGTTTCCTGTGGTTGTACGACTGAGGTTCTCACTTCCTTTTTGACTCTCAGCCTGGAATTTCTCTCAGATCCTTAAGACCACCTCTACTCCTTGTGACCTTGCCCCTCTGCTCTCAAATCCAGCAAAAATGTGTTGAGTCCTTCTCATACTTAGGATCCCTCTGACTTCTCCTTCTGCCATAACCTATTCCAGCCAGTGAAAGTTCTCTACTTTTAAGGGCTAATGTTGCTTACACAATGGGCTCACCTGCATAATCCAGAGTATGCTCCCTATTTTAAGGTCTCTAGCTTTAATTACATTTTCAAAATGTCTTTGGTCATGTAAGGTATCATATTGACAGGTTCTAAAGGTTAGGGTGAGGCATTTTGTTGGAGGGTATTGTGACTACCACATTACCTCATAAGATTTTTGCAAGAGTTAAATGAGATAATAAATCAAATGCTTAATGCATAATTCAGTGCAGGAAATTTATTTCTGTATACTGTTCTGTTTGTTTGCTTGTTTGTACAGTTTTTGAGTCTATGTTTTGTACTATAATATTGCTTCTATTATAATGCATCTCATCAGACCGATTTTTCCGGTAATGTACTCTTTCTTTTGATTTCATCACACTTATCTACATCAGATTCCCCCTTTTATACTCAGGCTAAGGCATCTGTTACCAGATGAAACCTAAGGTTTCTATTTCTTTGATGCATTATGTTTGAAGATGTTCACTGTTCCATTATGACAGTAAAAAACTGGAAACATCTCAGCACTTTGGGAGGACAAGGTGGGCAGATCATGAGGTCAAGAGATCAAGACCATCCTGGCCAACATGGTGAAACCCCATCTCTACTAAAAATACAAAAATTAGCTGGGTGTGGTGGCGTGCGCCTGTAGTCCCAGCTACTCGGGAGGCTGAGGCAGGAGAATTGCTTGAAACCAGGAGGTGGAGGTTGCTGTGAGCAGAGATCCCACCACTGCACTCCAGCCTGGCGCCTGGTGGCAGAGCAAGACTCTGTCTAAATAAATAAATAAAATAAAAGAAATTGGAAACAACTGCAAGATACCTGAAAATATAGGAATGCCTAAATGACATACAATGTGGCATTTGCAGGCCTTAAAATTAGGCTCACGAAGACAGTAATGACATGAGAAATAATTTAACACAATGTTATCCGAAAAATTACATTACATATAGATATACTAAAAGGTTTAAGAATATGTGTATGTGTGTACATGTGTACCAGAAACAGTATACGCATAAAGAGAAACCAGAACATAAATGTTTAAATTCGGTAAGTGGTGATTATTATTGCATAAGGATTAACAGTGATATTTCTTTATCATTGTATTGTAGTTTTAAACTCATTTACAATGAATATATATATATTATTATATCCCAAAAAACAATTGTGTGCAACAACATGGATGACTGTAAAAAGCCATGTGTTAAGCAAAGGACACCTTTCATTTACAGAAATCTATGCATTGTAAGATTTGATTGATAGGACATTCTGGAAAAAGTAAACTTACGGGAATGCAGACCGAACAGTGATTACTAGGGACTGTCTATAGAGGACTGACTATAAAGGGACATTAAGGAACTTTTTAGTGTGATGGAAATCATCATCTGAAGGTGGATTGCACATTTTTTAAAGCTCATAAAATTGTACAACTTAAAAGGGTGAAATTCATTTGATGTAAATTATACCTCAATAAACCCAACTTTAAAAAATATCATTTTACTTTGTTTCAATGGTCCAAATGTAGCATGCTTAAATGCCCAAAAAAATAACATCTCAATTTACAGCTTAAAAATAAGTATTTGTTTATCTGGTTCTTCAAGGCTGCAAAACTATTTTAGTATTCTTCCCATTAATAAACTTGGCTAAAACCAACCAAACAATCAACCATGTCAATTAGCCATACAATCAACAGAAGCAACACTGGCTTAGAAGAAAACTGTTACCTGTAGTGTCTTTAAACACTGTTCTTGAATCATATCTTTTATCTGGTGTTGGAGTTTGCTTATAGCTCTTCCTTGCCTTTTTATCACATCACAACCTCCATTGTCTTCCCTCCATTTTTTACAAATTTTAAACATCCTTCAGTAAGTTATCTACTCCATGTGACTTTTTGCCACATTGCAGTTTCTGGGCTTTTTAATAGAAAGCTATAGTATTAACGTAACCCATTCAAAGAATGTATGTTTGGACTCCTTGGAGTAGTTTCATCTGTCAACATTTTATACACCTGCATAAGCAATAAACCTACAAGAAGAATTAACTCGGAATGCATCTCATTAGAGTTTTTATAACATTAAATTAGGAACACTCAGTTCACTAACAAAAAGACAAAGGTTGTCTCCATTGGTATCCCTATTGCTTGTCATGACTATGATTCCAATGAATACAATTTCTCTTAGCTGCTTGCAGGGCTCTTCTGTCTTAGATGTCTGACAACCTGTAAGGTATTCAATTTCTCACTATCTGGAGATAGCAGTGTTTGTCATTCACTGGTAGATTGAAAAGCACCCAAAGAATCACATCCTAATAAAGGAAAGTGAAAAATGGAAGTGTCCTAAACTTATCTATACAACAATCTAGAAGACTGCAAAGGGTAACCTGCTCATGTGCTTCTAATATGATTTCCTAATTAAGAAAATGGTAGAAGAAGATATAAATAACCTTCACATTTCATAAAAATTAAAATTCTAACCTAATGCTAGTGTTCATGATCTAACTTCTTCATTTACCATTACTTTTGGAAATAGTGAAAACATTAGGTATATTCCTAATGTCTTCAATTTGTTTTGATGATGAATTTCAAATTTAGGCCTAAAATATATCTGTAGAAGTTATTTTTTATCATAAAACTGGACTTAAATGCCTGGCTAAGAATATAAAGTTTTAAGACTGTTTAACAAAGCCAGATTCTTTTTCTCAAGTAAGGATGAATGCATCCATTTGTATTCCCCTGTGCACAATTCACTGAACTTCATTTGAAAATGTCAAGGAAAAATATTCTTCAAATGCTTCCATTAAACAGACGATAACCATTGTAACAGTGTATGGTTTGATTTTACCTATATTTCTGAATTTCTCTCTTAAAAATAAAATGGTAATCAAAATGAGATTGCAAATGAGAACACTTATATGCTTTTTACACAGTGTTCATATAGGGATATTAAAAACAACGATACAATATACCACCTAATGCATTACATTTAGTGGTGCTTATTATAAAAAGGGCTTTTACAATAGCCTTTTTATTGTAATATGTTCTAACTTGAAAGCTACTATCTCCTCACTTGAGAATGTGGGGACACAGTTATTTTCTAACACAACAAAATGTTAGTTATCTGCCTTTTAAAAATACATACCAAAAAAAGACAGATAAAATAGACTTAAATGTGCCATTATCTCACATTTTAGATTACATTAATGATATGAAATTGGAAACTGAGTAAGAGACCATAAAATAGGGAGCCCTAAAAGACATACAGCAGGAAATCAAAGATAATGGGGTGGAATTTTTAAATTTTTATGGGTACAGAGTAGGTGTATGTATTTATATGGAGTACATGAGATATTCCGATACAGACATACAATGTCTAATAATCATATCAAGGTACATAGGTTATCTATCACCGGAAGCGTTTAACACTTATTTGAATTACAAATACTCCAATTACATTCTTCTCATTATTTTAAAATGTACAATAAATTACTATTGACTGTAGTGACCCTGCTGTACTGTTAATTACTAGATCTTATTCATTCTAATTATATTTGTATACCCATTAACCATCCCCACTTCTCCCCAATGGGATGGATTTTTATCAAAGGAGATGTTGCTTAGAAGTCCCTCCACAAAACCTGGCTCCATTAGTCAGAATTTGTAATGGTTACAGAAGCCCCTTTCCAACTACCAGCTGAGATAAGTAGCACATGTGGGGAATATTTCAATTGAGGCAAAGTGGTTTTTTTTCCTCCTCTCCCATCTAAATATAAAGTTAAAACATTGCCAAAGGCGAAGTCCAAGAATTTAAAATACAAAAGTTTGATTTACAAAACAAGACATCCAAAATCTCTGTGTATTCTTTTGGACTCTATAAGAGTACTTTATCAGATCAGATGAGTTGTAGAATACATGGACAGGGCTACAAAAGCTGGCGGAACCAATGAAAGCTGACTCTTCACAGATTCAAAACCTCTGTCGTTTTAAGAAAAAAAAAATGTCTTGCATAAACTGAAGCCTCCTGGCTGGGAATCATTCTATAGAGACACTTTCTTAAAAATTAAACAATCTATCCATGGGGTGATTTTTTTTTTCCCTGAAAATTTCATTACATGTAAACAGGGATTAAAAGCTCCAATGTTATAGTACCCAAAGTTTACATTTGCTCAGAAGTAAAATCATTTTAAGAGTTTTCAACCACTGGGTCTTGATTTTTCTTAGAGCCTGTAGAAAAAGTGTTATTCAGGTTTTCAAAACATTGCCCATTTTAACTGATAGCTATTAGTTAAGCCATCATACTCAAAATAAAAAGTCATTTTCATCGATTTTCAAAGCAATTAAACACTGAACTCTGAAGCCATTCCTGTGGGCAGGGTAGAGAATGTTCACATCACTTTCACTAACTCAACAATAACCGAGATGAACAGAGGCACTGGGCCCAGGGATTATAAGGAAGAAAGCATACAAAGTGGGCAAGAATCTCAGTCTTATGTATAGGCTAGTTAATTTATGGTATTTGGTTTCTCAGCATCATTTTCTACAACTCCATTTTAGCTGTATGAAGTTTAGGCACAAATCACAGGTCTATATTGAGACCACATGACAAACTTTGTCAGTTATATCTGTTTAATATTTTCTGTGTACAAAAATTCTGTGTTGAGACTACATTCTCAAACAGTTCTCTGGAATGTTAAACTATTGCCATTAGTGTATTCCAAACAATCACTTTAAAAAGTGTCCTTGATAATTTAAAGAGTTCATTTACTGATAGTTGATCATTGAAATTATTTCTTCTGAACATTTTGTACAACAGACATGTGATGGGAGGAAACCACTGTGTTACTGGAAAGACCCTGGACTGAGATCTCAGAGGCTTGGGGAAATCTGAGGTCAGTGGGGAATTTGCTTTGTAACCCTAGACAAGTCACATCCCCTTTATGAACTGCATATTACCGGTTTGTGAAATGAGGAAGTTAAACTATCATTGAAAGTAATATTTGTCAAATTTTGATTTACATAAGATCACCCAGGAAGCTTATTCAACATGCAGGTTTCTGGGCTCCGTCTCTACAGACTAATTCAGTCAGACTGGACAATGACCCTAAAATCTAGATTATAATAACAAGACATCTGAGATAGGTGCTCTCCAACTGCATTATGAAAAATACTGTACTAAAATATTTTCTTAATTAAAAGTTCTATAATTTCATGAGGGACATTCAAAAAGTAATGATGCTTAACGTAGATAGGAGAGAAAATTATTTTAATTTACTGTACTCTGCTATAGGTAGCTTGGAGAAGCAGCCTTGTATAATGTGCATTTATGTGCAAGACCAAATCTTAATGACAACAGACAATGCATCTATTCAACAGTCTCCTGCTGAATTAAATGGCCATAACCATTTTGTCACTGCAGAAGGCTAAATATAAGTAAATTGACCTATAGAGTGCCACCACTGGCAGGTATCACAGCCTAGGATTAAATATGATATCCTTATGTGAGTATGGTACTGCCCTCTATTCACAGCACCCACATGATTAAGAGGTTTAATTTTATTTATCAGGAAACATGTTGGCTCCATCTCTTCATGGCTTTTCTGTGACCAGTGACCACTGAGGCCCTTGGGCAGTGTTAGTGGCATTTCCTATGACTACAGGACAAAATGGAGCTATTTATCTTAACCTGGGATCTTGGCCTCAACAGCGCTACACATTTGGGTGGTAGCAAATGACAATCATTCTGAAAAGTATCCCATTTATCTACAAAAAATACAATGATAATGCTTGACTGCTCAAACTCACTAAAGGAAGAAGATTCATGGCACGTTTTACAACATGGCCTTGATCTATGTATTTAAAAAAATCATCTTCCCACCTTTAAGCCTTTGTTACTCTTCTCTTCACTTAGAATGTCATTTTTTCATCTGTGTAATTCTTTCTCCTCAGAAGGTCCATCTCCTCAACACCCAAGGTAGCTAATCTATCCCTCCTTTAAACTTTCATAGCCCTGAGATTTCACTTCCCGGAAGGAGTCACTTTAAACCTCTGTGAGCCTTACTCTGTTTTTCTGTGGAGTACCTTGAAGATCCAGCTTCGGATAACTATTTGTTATTTTAAGTTGTGTTTTTAAAAATGTTGCTGTAGTTATTGCTTTGTATTAATATTATTTATATTTCATTTTCTTCACTAGATTCTGAGCTCACTAAGGCAGGATTTTTTGTATTCTTTGTCATATCTGCAATATCTTACATAAAATCTGAACCATAATTGGTACTTAACAAATGTGTTTTGAAGGAAATGAATGAGTGACTGAATGATGATCACCCAGGAAGCTTATTCAACATGTGAATAAGTGAATCCAAGTGTCAGAAGTGAATTAAGTGAATCCAAGTGTCAGAAGCAAAACTCTTTCCAGAATCTTTCCTTGTTTAAAAGTTACCATTTCAAACTTGATATTTTCCCATTCAGCCACAAGGGATGAAAATACTGTCCAGATATGAGGCTGTCATGAGTCAGCATATCGTCAGCAAAAGCAGACTGGGGAATGATTTCAAACACAAATATGGAAATATTCTCCAAAGTTAACTGAGCAAGCCTAAGGTAAAGCAATTTAACTTGCCTTTGACTGCTCTTCAGACCCACTCCAGAGTGACAGTTTTGCTGCACTGAGATATTGTGGTCCATATTGTGAAGCTTGCAGTGAAAATTCCTACCATTGTCCTGCTTCTGGAGGCGGTAAAAGAAAATTCACCTGAGACCATTTAACTGCCATGCAGGTAAACATTTAGCAGCATGATGCTGGCCAAGCCCTTCAAGTATACTACTCATTTTTCCCCAAACTGTGGAAAAAACTGTTTTGATATCCTGGAGTACTTTTGTGGTTGTTAAAGAATGAAGCATTCAAGTGTTTTATATATATATTAAACTTTAATCTCATCAGAAATGATACACTAGTGTGTATATTTAGTTGTCTTTGCCAAATAATAGATCAAAAATATTATAAAGATGCATCTAGGATACACACTTAGCCACAGAAGGATAGAGCACTGGTCAGTCATGAGATGCCTGTTCCAGTGTGATGAGTGTCATGTCGGGGTCACCACCTGAGACCTTGATCATGTTAGGATCACCACCTGCGACCTGGACCACATTGGGGTCACCACCTGAGACACTGATTACTACCTGTGGAGGTCTGTCTTGCAGACCCTGAACTCAATGATGGATGAATAAAATACACTCACACACACCAGAATACAGTGAATCTGAGTGGGCTAGGGATGGTTATCAGCTGCTTTCAGAGGGTGATTGCAGCTAACTGACCACGATTCCCTGTCCTTCTTGCATTTATTCAGTATAGATTTAATAACAGAGGTTCTAAGTCAACATGATTGTGGATAATTAACATGGTTAAAAGAATGGTTTTATGAATGATAAAAGGTCTTGGTTCAGGGCCCAGAATAAACACCATTAACGGGTAATTCCCCTTTGACCTCCCCCTGGGAGGGCCATCCAGCACGAAGTTTACATGAGCAAACAAATTAGAGTAGGGACAAAGGAATGTGGGGTAAACAGACTTAACTGGGGAAGCTTTTATTGTCCGTATCTTTTACCCTATGACTTAAAGTTCTAACATAATGAACTGGCTGCCTTCAGCCCTTTCTATTAAAACCTTTTGGCCTTCCAAAAGGTTTGAGACTATAATCTTCTTACTTTCCTTAATATCTCCCTAACATTTTGCCAGCCACCCCAAGTGAATTCCAACATTCCAAGACCTAGCTCCTAGGTGACCTTTCTAGACACACCCTGAGCCAGAAGAGAACTCGCTGCCTTGAAGAAAAGGACACTATCCTGGGAGCATTTATCACCTGCTAACTGAAGAGCCTTTGGGCCCTGAATAAGGAACAGTGATATCCAGGTACTACATCAAGGGTATTGGTGAGCCTCTGAAAATTGCTGGCTTCAGGAGAGACTCAGCATATTACCAGGAAAACTCCTTCTGTTTGAGAAAATGAAAGGGAAAAGCTAAGGTGACTTTGTCTTGCACCGTAGATACCAGCACAGCCAAAGAGGGTTAAAGCACCAAGTGGGCTCTTGGGGTTCCTGATTTTAGGACTCTTGGATGGCATTTATGAACCTGCCTTGACCCAGAGGGGAGCCCATTGCTTTAAAGAATGACTAACAGGCCAGGCAGTATTTATCACAAGCTGACTTAAAAAACCATGGACCCTAAGTGACATCTGCTGTAGTCTGGCAGTACTTCTTGTGGATTCTGGTGGTGGTGGTTATGGTGTGAGTCTCCTCAGCCTTTCAAAAGGGGAAAAAAGAGTGGGAGGATGACATCTTCCCACTCTTTAAGTGCCAGCCCAGCTGCAGTGCAACAGAACATCAGGTAGACTTCCAAGGTTTTTAAATCTAGTACCTGACACGCAGACAGCACCTCTAGACCTATCCAGGCTCTGCCGGCCCTGGCTACCCTCAACGGAAGGACACAAGCCCAACTGGCTTTTCAATCTGCTAATTGTAGAGCCCTGGGGCCTTCAGTAAACATAGGCAAGAGCCAGGGAGTGGTTACAGCAGGCCTTGAGTGAGACCCAGTGCTGTGCTGGCATCAGGTCTGAGTCAGTACAGTGATAGTGGTGGTGGCAGCAGGGGTGCTAATGTCATTCTACCCCAAGCTTTAGGAGTTACAGAACAGAGAGAGAGACTGTGTATGCTTGGGAGAAAATAAGTGAGGAGAACAAGAGTCTCTGCCTTATAATCTAGAGAATTCTCCTGGGTCTTATACAAGTCATTAAGGCAGTACCTCTAGAAGTCTGCAGAAATCAGCATTAATGGGCATGGTATGTTCCCTAAAACACATACAGCTTACATTACAACACCTAAGTCCTTTCAAATATCAAGAAAGACTTCCCAAAAAGGATGCTACAAATAATCCCAGCCAGTGAAGACTACAATAAATACCTAATTCTTCAATGCCAAGACACTGAAGAACATCTACTAGCATCAACTCCATCCAGAAAAACATGACCTCACCAAATGAACTAAATAAGCCACCAGGGAACAATCCTGGAGAAATAGACATATGTGACCTTTCAGACAGAAAATTTAAAATAGATATGTTGAGGAGCTTCAGAGAAATTCAAGATAACATACAGAATTTATAATTCTATCAGATTAATTTAACAAAGAGATTGAAATAATTATACTGAGTCAAACAGAAATTTTGATGTTGGAAAATGCAACTGACATACTGAAGGATGCATAAGAGTCTTTTACCAGCAGAATTTATCAAGCAGAAGAATGAATTGGTGAGCTTTAAGACTGGATATTTGAAAATACACAGTCAGAGAAAACAAACAAACAAATAAAAGAATAAAAAACAATGAAGCATGCATATAGCATCTAGAAAATGGGCTCAAAAAGGCAAATCTAAGAGTTATTGACCTTAGAGGAGGTAGGGAAAGATATACAGGTAGAAACTTTATTCAAAGTAATAATAACAGAGAACTTCCCAAACCTAGAGATAGAGATCAATATCCAAGTTCAAAAAACGATTATAGATCACCAAGCAGATTTAACCCAAAAAAGACTACCTCAAGGCATTTATTAATCCAGACTCCCAAATGTCAAAGATAAAGAAATGATCCTAAAAGCAGCGAGAAAAAAGAAACACATAACATACAATAGAGCTCCAATAGGTGTGGCTGCAGACTTTTCATTCGAAACCTGACAGGCTAGGAGAGAGTGTTATAACATATTTAAAGTGCCAAAGGGTAAAAAGCTTTTATCCTAGAATAACATACCTGACAAAAATATCCTTTAAACATGAAGGAGAAATAAACACTTTCTCAGATATACAAAAGCTGAGAAATTTAATCAATACCAGACCTGTTATACAAAAAATACTAAAGGAAGTACTTGAATTGGAAGGAAAGGGATATTAATGACCAATTAATAATACTTTGAAGGTACAAAACTCACTGGTAGTAGTAACCACACAGGATAACTCAGAATATTATAACAATGTAGTTGTGATGTGTAACTACACTTATTCTAAGTTGAAAGATTAAACAATGAACCAATCAAAATAATAATTACAACTTTTTAACATATAGTCAGTACAAGAGTATATAAATAGAAATAACAAAAAGACCTAACACCATAAAAATCCTAGAAGAAAACCCAGGCAATTTCATTCAGGACACAGGCATGGGCAAGGACTTCTTGACCGAAACACCAAAAGCAATGGCAACAAAAGCCAAAATAGACAATTGGGATCTAATTAAACTTAAGAGCTTCTGCACAGCAAAAGAAACAATCATTAGAGTGAAACAGCAACCAACAGAATGGAAAAATATTTTTGAAATCTACCCATCTGACAAAGGGCTAATATCTAGACTCTACAAAGAACGTAAACAAATTTACAAGAAAAATAAAACCCCATCAAAAAGTGAGCAAAGGATATGAACAGACACTTTTCAAAAGAAGACATTTATGCACCCAACAAACATATGAAAAAATGCTTATGGTCACTGGCCACTAGAGAAATGCAAATCAAAACCACATTGAGATACCATCTCATGCCAGTTAGAATGATGATCATTAAGAAATCGGGAGACAACAGATGCTGGAGAGGATGTGGAAAAATAGGAATGCTTTTACACTGTTGGTGGGAGTGTAAATTAGTGCAACTATTGTGGGAGACAGTGTGGCAATTCCTCAGGGATCTAGAAATAGAGATGCCATTTGACCCAGCAATCCCATTACTGGGTATATACCCAAAGGATTATAAATTTTTCTATTATAAAGACACATGCACACATATGTTCATTATGGCACTGTTTACAATAGCAAAGACTTAGAACCAACCCAAATGCCCATCAAGGATAGACTGGATAAAGAAAATGTGGCACATATACACCATGGAATACTAAGCTGCTATAAAAAAAGGATGAGTTCATGTCCTTTGCAGGGACATGGATGAAGCTGGAAACCATCAATCTCAGCAAACTGACACAGAACAGAAAGCCAAACACTATATGTTCTCACTCATAAGTGGGTGTTTAACTATGAGAACACATGGACACAGGGAGGGAAACATCACACACCAGGGCCTGATGAGGGTTCAGGGGTGTTTGGGAAGGGTAGCAGGGGATGGGGGGATTGGGAAGGGATAACATTAGGAGAAATACCAATGTAGATGACAGGTGGATGCATGCAGCAAACCACCGTGGCATGTGTATACCTATGTAACAATCCTGCACTATCTGCACATGTACCCAGAACTTAATGTATAATAAAAAAAATGTGGGCCGGGCGCGGTGGCTCAGCCTGCAATTCCAGCACTTTGGGAGGCCGAGGCAGGTGGATCACGAGGTCAAGAGATTGAGACCATCCTGGTCAACAGGGTGAAACCCCGTCTCTACTAAAAATACAAAAAATTAGCTGGGCATGGTGGCGCATGCCTGTAATCCCAGCTACTCAGGAGGCTGAGGCAGGAGAATTGCCTGAACCCAGGAGGCGGAGGTTGCGGTGAACCGAGATCGCGCCATTGCACTCCAGTCTGGGTAACAAGAGCGAAACTCGTCTCAAAAAAAAAAAAAATGCAGGGGGATGAAATTAATAAAATCAGAAATTAAAAAGGAAACATTAAAACTGATACTGCAGAAATTCAAAGGATCATTAGTGACTACTATGAGCAAATATATGCAATTAAATTGAAAAATCAATAACAAATAGACAAGTTTGAGATACATGCAACCTCCCAAGATGGAACCAGGAAGAAATCCAAAACCCAAATAGACAAAGTTACAAGATAGAAGTCCTAATAAAAAGTATTACAGTAAAGAATAGCCCAGGACCTAATTACTTCACTACTGAATTCTACCAATCACTTAAAGAAGAAATAATATCAATTGTACTCAAACTATTACAGTAAATAGATTAAGAGGGAATGCTTCTCAACTCATGCTACAAGGCCAATATTACCGTAATACCAAAACTGGACAAAGGCACATCAATAGTGGAAAACTACAGGTCAATATCTCTGAAGAAATCAATGCATAAATCCTCAACAAAATACTGGCATACCAAATTCAACAATATATTAGAAAGATTATTCACCATGACAAGGCGGATTTAGCCCTGAGATGCAAGGATTGTTCAACATATGCAAATCGATCAATGTGAACCATCATATCAACAGAATAAAGAATAAAACCCATATGCTCATTCCAATTGATGCTGAAAAAGCATTTCATAAAATTCAACATCCCATTATGATAAAAACCATTGAAAAAGTAGAGATAGAAGGAACATACCTCAACATAATAAAAGCCATATATGACAGACCTACAGCTGGTATCAACTGAATAGAAAAAAAACTGAAATTCTTTCCTCTAAGACCTGAAACATAACAAGGATGTCCACTGTCACCACTTTTATTTAATATAGTACTGGACGTCCGAGCTAGAGCAATCAAACAACAGAAAGATATAAAGGGTATCCAAATTGGAAAGGAAGAAGTCAAATTATCCTGGTGTGTAAATAATATGATCTTTTATTTGGAAAATCTAAAGACTCTAAAGGAAAACAATTAGCACTAATAAAAAAATCCAATAAAGTTGCAGGATACAAAATCAATATACAAAAATCAGTACCATTTCTTGAACTCCTGACCTCAGGTGATCCACCCACCTCGGCCTCCCAAAGTGCTAGGATTACAGGCGTGAGACACCACTCCCGGCCCAAAAATCAGCACCATTTCTATATGCCAAGAGTAAGCAATCTGACAAAGAAATTTAAAAAGTAATTCCATTTACAATACCCACAAATAATATTAAATACCTAAGAATTAACCAACAAAGTGAACAATCTCTATAGTGAAAACTATAAAACACTGACGAATGAAATTGAAGAGGACACCAAAAAATGAAAATGTATTCCATGTTTATGGATTGGAAGACTCAATATTGTTAAAATGTCCATACCCCATCCTGGCCAACATGGTGAAACCACGTCTCTACTAAAAATACAAAAAATTAGCTGGGCATGGTGGCACGTGCCTGTAATCCCAGCTACTCAGGAGGCTGAGGCAGGAGAATTGCCTGAACCCAGGAGGCGGAGGTTGCGGTGAGCCGAGATCGTGCCATTGCACTCCAGCCTGGGCATGTCTCTTCAATAAATGATGCTGAGAAAACGGGATATCTTTATGCTGAAAAAGGAAACTAGACCCCTATCCCTTGCCATATACAAAAATCAAATAAAAATGGATGAAAGACTTAAGACCTCATACTACTCTATGAAACCTCATCCTATGAAACTACTATGAGAAAACTTTGGGGAAAATTCCCAGGACATTGGTCTGGTCAAATATTTTTTGAGTAGTACCACACAATCACGGGCAACCAAAGCAAAATTGGACAAATGGGATCACACCAAGTTAAAAAGCTTCTGCACAGCAAATGATACAATCAACAAAGTGAAGAAACAAGCCACAGAATGTGAGAAAATATTTGCAAACTACTCATCTGATAAGGGATTCATAACCAGAATATGTAAGGAGCTTAAACAACTTTACAGAAAAAAAATCTAATAATCCTATCAAATAATGGACCAAAGATTTGAAGAGACAGCTCTCAAAAGGAGACGTACACTTGGCAAACAGGCAAATGAAAATAGATAATCATTGATCATTAGAGAAACGCAAATCAAAACTGCAATGAAATGTCACCTGACCCCAGTTAAAATAGCTTATATCCAAAAGATAGGCAATAAAAAATGCTGGTGAGGATGTGGAGAAAAGGAAACCCTGGTATGATATTGGTGCTAGTATAAATTAGTATAACCACTGTGAAGAACAATTTGTAGGTTCCTCAAAATACTGAAAATTGAGCTACCATGTGATCCAGCAACCCCACTGCTGTGTATATATCCAAAAGAAATGAAATCAGTATATCAAAAAGGTACCTTCACTGCTATGTTTGTTGATAGCTTATTTCACTTAATGATCTACAGTTCCATCTACGTCATTGCAAATGACAGGATCTCATTTTTGTGGCTGAATAGCACTCCATTGTGTCTATGTATCACATTTTCTTTATCCATTCATCTCTTGATGGACACTTAGGTTGCTTCCAAATCTTAGCTATTGTACATAGTGCTGCAACAAACATGGAAATGCAGGTAGCTCTTCAATGTACTGATCACCTTTCTTTTGTGTATATACCCAGCAGTGAGATTACTGGATCATATGGTAGCTCAATTTTCAGTTTTTTGGAAAAATGAAAGATTTGGAAGCAACCTAAGTGTCCATCAATAAATAAATGGATAAAGAAAATGTGGTACATATACACAATGGAGTATTACTCAGCCATACAAAAAGAAAGAGATGCAGTTATTTCCAACAGCATGATGGAACTAGAGAGCATTATGTTAAGTGAAATAAGCCAGGCACAGAAAGACAAACATTGCATGTTCTCACTTATTTTGGGGATCTAGAAATAAAAACAATTGAACTTATGGAGATAAAGAGTAGAAGGGTGGTTACCAAAGACTGGGAAGGGTAGTGGGGGCCTGGTAGGGAGGCAGAGATAGTTAATAGTTTAAAAAAAAAACATAGAAAAATGATTGTGACCTACAATTTGATAGCACACCAAGATGACTATAGTCAATAATAACTTAATGGTACATTTAAAAATAATTAAAGAGTGTAATTGTATTGTTTGTAACTTGAGTGACACATGCTTGAGGGCATGGATACCCCATTCTTTTTTGATTGGCTTGTTCCACATTGTATGCCTGTATCAAAACGTCTCATGTATCCCATAAATATATATACCGACTATGTCCCCACAAAAATTTTAAAAATAAAAATAAGATTATAAAGAGACTATACCAAGAGGAAAACAAGCCCTATCTTCCAAAGCATAATTTTTCTTTTACAAGGTTTATTTTATTTATTTATTTTTATCTCTCTTCTCTCTCTCTGCTACACACACAAACACACACACAGTCACACACACAAGATGATCATTTGACACAAATAAAGCCAAACATAAGTTTGGAGATACTTAATTACAGTTTACCATCCAGATTGTCAGGTCTGAAAAAGATTATAAAATGACATATCAATCATCTAACATTTGGGAAAAAATTGTAAGCATATATCATGGAAGTTATTCCTAAAATGTCCTTTAAGTGCTATAGATTTTAATGCTGTTTTTAATGTAAGTCAACTGGGATTTTTTTATAATCTTGCTATTTTATAAAAGCAGTTAAATCAGAGATAAAATGTAATGTATTGCTGCACTAATTTAGAAGGTGTCATGAATACCATACATATGTATGGATGGATATACAGACATACATCCTTTTTATACAAACTTCACGGAATTATAGCATTTATTTTTGATGATCTTTTACTCCAAATGGGAAAGATTCTCTTTTTTAAATCACTAATTATGGTAAGTAAATACACTGTAGCTCAAATGTAGGCCCAGCACATTGCTAATGTCTAGGCAAATTATTCCCTGAAGTTAGCAATTAGTAGTAGAAGTAGCTTTAGACTTTTACTAGAATAAATGCAACTTCGATTTTATGATGAGATTTATATTTAATGTTGAAGACTTGTTTGATTAACAAGACTGGTGAGTCTATTAGGAAAAATCACCAAGACCCTCAGGGAGAGCTACAAGCCCGAAGATCTAGATCAGGATAATTAGGGAATTCAAATGAGCCTCAAGCCCTAAGTTAGATTGTATTACTGCAAAACCTGTATCACTGCCTTCATATTCATCTCTGGACTAGTCATTTCCAATGCATGGAAAAAATTTAGGTGCATGTATTTACAAATTATTGAGGACAGTATCCTACTTAAGCACAATACTGTATGCATGCATTTGAGTGTCAAATAAGGATTCATATTTTGATTTACTGTAAAACAATAAGTTACTGAACTCTTAAGGGCCCATCCTAAATAATATGCAGAAGATACAGTCACTATTTATTGTTCACCTAATAAGTACCTGACACTATGCTAGGAAATAGGAGGTGGATAATGGGGCTTAATGAGTCTGTCAATTTTTTTTTTTTTTGAGACACAGTCTCACTCTGACACCCAGGTTAGAGTGCAGTGGTGTAATCTCGGCTCACTACAACCTCCGACTCCCAGGTTCAAGCGATTCTCCTGCCTCAGCCTCCTGAGTAGCTGGGATTACAGGTGTGTGCTACCACACCCAGATAAGTTTTGTATTTTTGGTAGAGACAAGTTTTACCATGTTGGTCAGGATGGTCTCGAACTCCTGACCTTGTGATCTGCCCGCCTTGGCTTCCCAAAGTGTTGGGATTACAGGCATGATCCACAATTTTTTTTATATGTGTGTGTGTGTGTGTGTGTGTGTGTGTGTATAATGACTATTATAATTATTGAGCATTTGCTACGTGTCAAGCACTATAAGGACACAACAGACTCAGTAGCATGCAAAACTAACATACACTTTGCCCCCATGGAGTTTGCAATGTAACAAGGAAAGTAGATGTTAAACTGAATGTTATGAAGTAGAACACCAGAGGAGCAGGAAAGCTTTTAGGAAGAAAGAATTATTTGAGATGTTTATGAACTTCACCTACATTTTCAGTCTTGTAAACATAAACATGCTGTTCTTTATACAAAACCTCACTGCTGACTCACAAGCACAGATAGGGTACACATAGGGATTGCTCGCCCACAGCTGAGATAAACTGACATTGAGTATCAGCCACCCTCAGCTAATCTCTTAAATAGACACACATACTTACAGAATGCTTGGACTAAATCAGGCTATGACACAGTGTGAAGACAATTACTTTACCCCAAATTAAATGAGCCACTTGTTTCTTCTTGGTTTATCTTAATCGTCCTAATTACCAAAAAGCTGAGTATGTGGTCAAGCTGGGCACAGAAGGTCTTCGAGAACTTCCATGTACTATTACTTACTTTTCAAGTCTCTAAACCTGAAAAATAAAAAAGGCAGGTGCTATTAATACCATTTCATGGATGAGGACACTGAGACTCATAACTAATAGCCTACCAAAGATAAAAAATACATAATAAGAGCTATTTCCAAAGCTCAAAGCACAAATCTCTTGACTATGAACTCTTGTCTCTCTGCTGAGTCAGATTACTTATTATTTATATACTTTGCATCATTACATAAAACTGTTCAGTTATGGGTACTTTAAGCCTTTTAGGTATATTCTATCAAAGACACAAGATTACTTCAATTCAAAAATGAAAATTGCATTAAAATTTATAAATTTGAGATATTTACTTAGTAGTATTCATGACTCAGCAAGCAGTAATGTTATGCATGCTTGTCACAGATACTATTCACTACAAAATAATGAAATAGTGCATTCCTGGGTAAAATTCTACTCCCAGGTCTACAGAGAAAATGTCAGTTCAAATTAAATTATGTGTGCTCCCATAGAATAAAATAGTTCTGTATATTTAAATTACAAAAACAATAGCCTTTCTGTTATGTAAATTTATGTCCCCAATGAGTGTAGTCGACAGTGCATATACCAGCACTGAAATTTGCGACTAGGCAACTGAAAACTCGTAACCTGCAAATATCTATAATATTTATATTTATAATATCAAATATCTATAGTACAGAAAGTCAAACAAGAAGTATAGGTTTACAAAAAAAAGAAAAAATGGGCCACATGCACAGCAGCAGCTCAATAAAGAAAGCTGCTGTCATTTTGTGGTAGATGATACTTTTACTGTAACTAAGAACAAGCAACTCTAGAAGATGATTATAGGCGTGCATTCATGCATGAGTGCATACACACGTATTTTTATTTTCTCATTTTTACTGATAATAACAGTAATAATCATTGCAGAAAATTCAGAAACTGAATTTTTAAAAATCTAAAAATTGCACAACCATTCAGAAGTAAATGCTACTAACTTTTCACTGTATTTTAGTGCAGATCACCAATTACATATCTGACATTTCTCATGTATTTAGAGTGATTATTTTCTCACTTTCATCTATTGTTTAGAATGTACTTTAATCGCTCTGGCACACTTCATTTAACTATTCTCTTTTTAAAGGAGGTTATGAATTTGCCCAGCTATTTTCCTTTTAAGTATTTGGAAATTCGATAGTTTGAAACAATAGCTCAGTGATTTACACTTCATTTCTTTGATTACTAGTGAGAGTGAACATGCTTCTCAATGTTAATTGAGTATTCTCATCTCTTTATTTGTTGTTTATTTGACCATGTTATTTTATTGAGAACAGTATCTTCTTTCTCTAAAAACAATAATAACAACATAAATTTAAAGGCACGTTACTAAGGAAACGTATTCGTAATATATTTGGCAAATAAAATAACATGATGGTCTCATGACAACCCTTCCAATGTGATCACTTAGAAATGAGGGTTGTTTTTGAAGGTGTCTTAAGTAACAAATGCTGCATTTCCAAATGTAGCTTCGGGGTAAAATTATAATAAGAATGCATTTGAATCCTAAAGATGGAAGAATCATTGTGTCCAGCTCCTGTAGGTAGACAATATCAGCCACTGAAATGTGATTGATGCATAAAAACTGATTCTTTTTCCTTTTTAATCATTCAGTCTGCTGGATTGTCATACTCATATTAACAGTTAAGTATTTCGAAGTCATCCAGAAAGGACTTATGAATCAGAATGTGATATCTGTACCAGTGATTCATTTAATACAATTATTTATGACACTACAGGATTGATGTTTTGAAAAAGTATGAAAAAAATCCCTTACTCAGCATATAAAAATATTTAAATGATATGAAAAATTCTATTTTTCCATTGTTACTTCTAATAATAATATCAAATTTTGCATTTATCTCATTTGACCCTCACAGCAATCCATAGACCTAGAAAGAAGAGGCATTTTCATACTGTTTTTATAAAGAAAGAGAGTTGGGAGGCCAAGGTGGGTGGATCACGAGGTCAAGAGATCGAGACCATCCTGTCCAATATGGTAAAACCCCGTCTCTACTAAAAATACAAAAAAATTAGCTGGGCGTGGTGGTGCGCGCCTGTAGTCCCAGCTACTTGGGAGGCTGAGGCAGGAGAATTGCTTGAACCCGGGAGGCAGAGGTTGCAGTGAGCCGAGATTGTGCCACTATACTCCAGCCTAGTGCCTGGTGATGGAGTGAGACTCAGTCTCAAAAAAAAAAAAAAAGAAAGAAACAAAGAAACTGAGGTACAAAAGACATGGGGTAACAACCCAAGATCATATGGTTAATTAGTAACAAGGGAGAGGCTGAAAATTTACCCTCTGTTTCTAAATCCTTTACTCCCTTTTCCTTAACACTACTGTCCCACCTTCCACATAACTATGTCTTCATCATTAGGGTTCTAGGTTTCTGTTAATATCCTATTTGGTCTGTAGGTGATGTTCAACTACACCTCTCTGTTTACCACCAATCTATGAAAGCCATTACTCTTTATTAATATACAGAAAACAGGAGGTTTCAGTTAAAAGCTTCTTAAGAAAATTAAGAGGGTGGAATGTCCTTTCAAATAATATATGCAAAGGAGAAGTCTCTGGGTTAGCCTGATCTATTTTGTAGTATTATTCACACAGTTCCCTGTGCCTGGAAGCCTGAAATGAATGCTTTCATTCATTCTTTCTCTCTCCTTTCTTGCTTTCCTCCCTCTCTCTGTGTGTCTCTGTTTTGTTTGTCTCCACCCACCCCACTACCCATTCTGCAAGGCCCACTTCATATGCCATCAATCTTTCTCATTGTCTCCCACAAACTGAATGTGATAATTCTTGCTTCTGAACAAATACTACTAAGTAAGCTAATCTTTTGCTTCAAACCTATACAAGTTGTCTTACTCCCTTATCTGACTATAAAACGTTTTATGGTTGGGCCTCACATATAAAAGTGTTCAATAACATTAAGAAAAATGATATACAGATACACGTCTGAGGAGGAACTGGCAGAGACAACTGATATAGGCATAAAATGGGTTAATATCATAGAACCAGAACTACCCATGAGTATTAAAGTACACCCTACATTCCTAATTGTAGTATGTAGCTGAGAACAACCTCCAAAGACATGAATAATGTGCAGCGGGGCCCTTCAGAACTTGATTATGCTTCCAAAATGCATCCAGCTTTGACTTTAATTATGACTTCAATTATTATTTCTCTAAATTCAGTGATGGCAATGTGTCTCATTGCCTCCTTCTAAATGTATCTTTCTGCCTGTTTGAATATGTCCCACAGCATAAGTTACAGATATTTCAGCAACGGAAGCAAAAAACACTTATGCCCAAATGACATTCGGGAATGACTTCACAATCTGCTCCAGGATTTACTCTAGGTGCTGCTTCCCTAACATAGATCTTCCAAACTGAACAGCTTCAATCTTTGTTAGTACAAAGTGCTGGAGTTGTAAATACCCTGCTCAAAAGTCAACTGTGGTGTCATCGAGGCCCTAAGCAAGAAATTATGTATAAAGAAAAGATTTCTTCTCCTTCCTAGGCCTCTGTTAATTCATCCACAAAAGTAAGGAATTATAAAACATGAGGGGTTTCCAAGTCTTACTGTGCAGAATCACCTGGGATGTTTTTATTTTTATAAATATGTAAATGAAATATATAAATATATATAATGAAATTGTGTATCTTCATCTCAGTGTCACAGAATGAAAATTTCCAGGAATCATTCTAATATATCTAGTACATAGATCCCTGTTGAGTTATAATAGATTAAATGGTCTCTATGGTCTCAGACATCACTACAGTTTTATAATCCATGAATATTTATGAAGCCCAAATGATAATAGGAAAATGCTTTTTTATCCATCTAGACCCATCAAACAAGGCAAAGAATGGTCAACTGAGTATCAGGAGACTTGGAATGAATTGTGACTTTTTCACGACTTTGTAATCTCAGACAAGTCCTTTACTCTTATGGCTTTAGTTTTCTCATCTATAAAATAAATAATTGGATCAAAGCATAATCTAATCTGTGATGCCTTGCAAGTGGTGCCTGTACAAGTTCAAATAAGACAAATGGGGATAAAGCTAACACAAAGACTAGTGCCACCAGGGGAAAGGCTGGTGACTGTCTCACATGGATACGTTCATTATCATGATGCCAAGGCCTTAGATCTACTCTGCAGTCTTTTTGACTCAGTGATCTAAGTTATCAGCACTAAGAGTGGATAGATTCACATTGTGCTGGCTCACAAGACTGATCAGAAATACAAATAATTAATTTGCAATGAAAAACAGGACTATGATAGTAACTAGGCACTGTAGATGAGGCATCATTTTTTCTATAGACTTTCCGTATGTAAAAAATACAGAATGGAAAACTACCTATAATGAAAATGCCAGGAACTTAATCATAATGAAAAAAGTATATCTGAAAGAGAAAAAGGCCATAAATTACTTTGGTGAGATCAATCTCTTTTTGAAAGTAAGATCTACCTAGGAAGCCCCATAACTGACAGTACTTTTTTAAAAAAATCTATTTCTTTTTATTTTTTATTTTTTTGAGATGGCGTCTTGCCCTGTCGCCCAGGCTGGAGTGCAACGGCGCAATCTTGGCTCACTACAACCTCCGCCTCCTGGGTTCAAGCGATTCTCCTGCCTCAGCCTCCCAAGTAGCTGGGATTACAGGCACCCACCACCACGCTTGGCTAATTTTTTGTATCTTTAGTAGAGATGAGGTTTCACCATGTTGGCCAGGCTGGTCTCAAACTCCTGATCTCGTGATCTGCCTGCCTCAGCCTCCAAAAGTGCTGGGATTACAGGCATGAACCACCATGCCCAGCCAACAGTACTCTTTTGGTGAGCCTAGAACCATAACAAAGGGAGTTAGATGAAGTAACCAAAATAAAAAATGTGAGTACATCTCTTACTGTTTTGATTTCAACTCTCTTTAGCCTTTACAAAATTAGCTCAGAAACTTCCATAAACCTAGACTTGCAGGTAGTATTCAATATGGATCTGCCTTTCAGAAGCTGAAAATGACAAACAGGGCAGCAATGAGGTAGGATGAAGTAGTAATGAGAAACAAGTTTAAGGATAAATCATGGAGAACTCCAAGGCCCATAACAGTGAGTATAGACAGAATTTGTAGGTATGAAGAGCTATAGAACATCAAATTTCAGTTAAGTGGCATGTCTGACATAGAATTTAACCAGAGTCAGTTGGTGATATCTTGAAAAGTTAAAATGAATATTGAACACTGTCCAATATATGGCTAGTGATTAGAGCATTCAAGGGTGTTCATGGGATATTCCATCAAAGTCTTGTAGCAACACATAGTATTTTAAAAGGGATAGATGTCAGGAGTGAGTATAATTCAAAGAGAGATCTCAATTTCAAGTTAAGTAAAATAGGAAATGTAGATGTTAATTTAGGGAACTCTCACTGGACAGAAAATGGCATAATTTGAGCAATAATAACTTCAGTGGACAAAGGTACATCACATGTATAAAAATAAATCCAGAATGATAAAAACTCATTGGATATCATTGGAATTTGCTGAGGCATCAATCCATTTTAATGAAAACTGAAGAAGCAGAAAACTTAAGCATTCATCTTCCCTTTCCAGATGAAGTGTATTTTAAAATAAGCTAATAATTAAGGAGATAAAGTTATTCTTTATTGAATCGATAGATTCAAAAAGAATGACAATGAGAAAATCCCCGTTTTGTATCCCCTAAAGACATAATGTATCTTGACAACAATAATCAATTAACTCTAAAAACATTAGTTGAAGTGATGGTGAGAAATTTGATGATGGAAGGGTCAGGTTGACATCACCTGAACCTACAATGACAGTTTGCATTACTGAAAGCAGGACAATCAGACATTATGTGCCTTCAATGTCTTTTTGCTAAGACCCTCACTGATACAGACTATAAGCCTCATTAAAGCTTACAAATTTTCTCACTGTCTTCTGTACACACCACCACTCACTAAATATTCTTGCCAAAAGTTGAACCAAAATACAATTAAGGCTCTAGAGCTACATGTAATTTTATGGAAAATACCAGGAAAAGAGGAATACATTAAATGAGATCATGAGGAAACAATCTGTGAAATTCAGAATGTGGAATGGTCTTTAGGACAAATGATCTGGTTTCTCTCTCAATCAATTGCATGATCTGAGGGATATTTGAATATAGATGATATTAGATGGTGTTAAATAATTTAATTAATTTTTTTTTTTTTTTTTGAGACAGAGTTTCGATCTTGTTACCCAGGCTGGAGTGCAATGGTGTGATCTCGGCTCACTGCAACCTCTGCCTCCTGGGTTCAAGCAATTCTCCTGCCTCAGCCTCCTGAGTAGCTGGGATTACAGGCACGCGCCACCATGCCCAGCTAATTTTTGTATTTTTTAGTAGAGACAGGGTTTCACCATGTTGACCAGGATGGTCTCGATCTCTTGACCTCGTGATCCACCCGCCTCAGCCTCCCAATGTGCTGGGATTACAGGCGTGAGCCACCACGCCCGGCTAATTAATTTTCTTAGAATAATGAGTCAATGTTATTAAGTATGATGACACGGTGATATGTAAAATCTATTTAAAATATTATTATCAGTTAGCGACGTATATTTAAGTATTTTCTGGTAAAATAACATAATGCTGTAATCTTTTATAAACCTCTCTCGAATAAAATTAAAAAGAGTAGTTGAGCAGTAGAAGGCTCAAAATTCCAAAGTAATGATGGTTGTTGAATGTACGTGATGGATATGTCGTAACTAATTACTGTTCTCTTTACTTTTGTGTGCATTTAAAAATTTGCATAATAAAATGCTTTTTTAAATTACTGAATATGAGTACAGATGCAGACATTGATCTGACTAGAGCAGAACAGGTGGACAACACCTGTCCACGAGATACTACAGCGTAGCCAATCAGAGATGCCCCTTCTAAAAGTTTTAATGCCATGCAGAACTTCCTCTAACACAGCACTTATCACTCTATATAATACTTACCTACTGAAATGCCAGTTTCCATATATTATGTGCTAGTTAGTCACTAGTTTTTGCTACAGATTGATTATCTATCTATTCCATGTTGCACTATTTTCCAAGAATCTGGCTTGCTTGGGCTTCTTTACCCTCTGGCTTCCAACTAGCTCTGGCCAAAGGAAAATACTGTCAAGATATCTGAGGGCAGAAGGAGAGAATGAAGTACTAATTCTTTTGTTTCCTTCTAGTATAGGCTGCAAGTTGTCTGGGCTGATTTGTCTATCTGTTAATAGCTCCTGTGGTCAAAACTTTCATACAGATAGAATTTTTTCTGGGTTTCAGAAAGCATTTCCTCCCCTATCCCTTTAGGGCTAGAAATAGTAACTTTTGAGTATGCTATTACTATCTGTTTTTTGCTAAGACCCTGACTGATACAGACTATAAGCTTCATTAAAGCTTACAAATTGTCTCACTGTCTTTTGTTCATTATGATACCTACAATATATGACTGTCTGGCATCTAGGAGACAAAAAATAAATATTAGTTAAAAGAAAAATAGAAGGATATGAATAAAATCCAACATTAATTTCCAATTTAAAAAGCATAACTGAGAAATAGAAAAATACATGCTTATTGTGTTCTTCAAAAAGACTCCATTCATTAGTCAGTTTCATGTTAACATTGAAAAATTATCCATAATTTTATTTAAAATGTCATGAAGAAGATAAAAAGATGTGAAATAAAAATCAAAAACAGGCTTCTTAAATTATCATTATTTTCAAATCATGTATTTACACCTTGATAAAATCCTAGTAAAACAATGTCAATGCTTCCAAATAAATAAATAAGTGCAATCCAAGTCTATTTTATAAATTGACAAAATTATTCTGAAGTTCTCATGGAAGAATAAATACATGAAATTAGATAACATATTTCAAAACTGTAAATGGTGGAGAATTAGCCTCACTAAAAAAATATATAATCAAAACAGGATAGTTATTAGAAGAATTCACCTCTTGACAATAGTGAGCTGATGATTTGTAACTAATCACTCTAAGAACAAGTAAAAATGTTGTACTATGCTAAATAAAAACTATAAATATATACATGATATTCTCAACTTATGATCACTTTACCAGAATATCTAAAAACAACTGGAAAACTTATACTACCTATATGCTGAATAACTGTTACATATATATATGCAATATTTTCAACTTACAATGGGTTTATCTGGATGTAACCCAATCACAAGTTAAGGAGCATACCAAATGATTATCACTTCACAGCAACATAAAGTAAAAACAATTGTAAGCCAAACCATTATAACCCAGGAGCCATCTGTAGTTTAGGCCAGTATAAAGCAAATAATCAGTAATCCCAAATATATAAGTAATTACATTAAATGTAAATACAATAAATATTCCAACCAAAAACTAAGATCAGAAAGAATTATAAGTGGTGCTCATAAAAGTTACATTTTAAACATATCACTAGAGAAACTATTAAAGTAAAAGGATGTGAAAAATAAATTATACAAATACTAACCAAAAGCAAGGTAGGTAGTGTAGCTATAGAAAAAGAAAATAGACTTTAGGAAAATTAATTATTATACACTAATTCTAAATGTATATGCATCTAATGACATATTCTTAAAATATAAAAAGCAAACATGACCTAATTAAAAAACATATAGACAAATGCATGATTCTACTTACATTTTTAAACACCTCTCACTTACTGATACTAACTATCAGGAAAAATTCTTCTTGATGTAATTGATATGTGTAGAACACTGTGCCCAACAATGTCAGAATAAACATTATTTTAAAGTGAACAGGGAGTATTTTCCAAAACCATACATATGTTGTTCCATAGATCAATTTTCAACAAATTTTAAAGAAATGGAGGTCGTATAAAATTTACTCTCGGCATAAAGTGATATATAGCAATAAATAAATAAATACTCCAATGTGTGAGATTTAAGTAATGGACTTTTAAATTACCCATTATTTAGAGAAGAAATCATGATAGAATATAGAATGTATTTGGAACTGAATAGGAATAAAGAAGCTATAAATCAAAACATGAGACAATATTAAAATTATGCTTACATTGAAATTTAAACCTTAAATGCATATATGAGGCCTAAGCATCCATCACAAGAAGTTACTAAAGGAACAAGAAATTAAGCATAAAGGACAGTCTCACGTAAAAATAAAATGTTACTAAAACTCTGCTTCTTTTTGCTCTTGAATTAACAACTAGGATTCAAAATGTTTAAAAAGAGGCTCTAAGGCCGGGCGCGGTGGCTCAAGCCTGTAATTCCAGCACTTTGGGAGGCCGAGGCGGGTGGATCAAGAGGTCAAGAGATCGAGACCACCCTGGTCAACATGGTGAAACCACGTCTCTACTAAAAATACAAAAAATTAGCTGGGCACGGCGGTGCGTGCCTGTAGTCCCAGCTACTCAGGAGGCTGCGGCAGGAGAATTGCCTGAACCCAGGAGGTGGAGGTTGTGGTGAGCCAATATCGCGCCATTGCACTCCAGCCTGGGTAACGAGAGCGAAACTCCGTCTCAAAAATAAATAAATAAATAAATAAATAAATAAAAAGAGGCTCTAATAGCTTCAAATAATTGATATCATATATCAACTTTCAGGCCTCACTTAAGATTAGCATCTTATACTCTAAATAAACAACCACCTACCTACCCATCATCACCACTTCACCACTTCTAACAGAAGACTGGAGCAGGTAAGGGGAAAGAGTCAAAAGTGTCATTGACCTTGTGAGTAATGTGGAATTCATGCTTAGATGTTTTACTTTCACTTCTTCAGCGTTTGGGAAGGGCAGTTACGTTCTCTTTTCCTGGAAGTTAGACAAGGGGAGGCTACAAGAAAATCATAAAGATTGGCAGTGTCTACTAGAAGGAAAGACTGCCACTTCTCTCCTCAGATGAAAGTCTGCAAAACTGAAGAATCTTCAGGGCCATCTGCTGCTACCAAACAAGTGAGATAAATGTTCTAAGAGAATTATTTTTCATTGTAAAATTTTAAATTATTATATATACATAATAGTTGTACATATTTATGGAAAACGTGATATTTTGATATAAGCATACAATGTGTAATGATCAAATCATGGTAATTGGGGTATCCATAACTTAAAGTATTTATCATATCTTTGCGTTAGAAACATTCCAATTCCACTCTTTTAGTTATTTTATTATTATTATTATTTTAGATGGAGTCTCACTATGTTGCCCAGGCTGGAGTGTAGTGGCATGACCTCGGCTCACTGCAACCTCCACCTCCCGGGTTCAAGCAATTCTCCTGCCTCAGCCTCCGAGTAGCTGGGACTACAGGTGCACACCATCGCACCTGGTTCATTTTTGTATTTTTAGTAGAGACAGGGTTTCACCATGTTAGCCAGGAGGGTCTTGATCTCTTGACCTTGTGATCTGCCTGCCTCGGCCTCCCAAAGTGCAGGGATTACAGGCATGAGCCACCGCGCCCAGCCAGTTATTTTCAAATATACAATAAATTATCGTGGGTTTTTTCTTTGAGACAAGGTCTCACCGTGTTGTCCAAGGTGAAGCACAGTGGTGCAATCTCGGCTCACTGCAGCCTCTACCTCCAAGGCTCAAATTATCCTCCCACCTCAGCTTTCTGAGTAGATGGGACTACAAGGTACATGCCACGATGCCTGGCTAATTTTTTTGTACTTTTTGTAGAGACAGGGTTTTGTCATGTTGCCTTGGCTGGTCTCGAAATACCAGGCTCAAGTGATCCACCCACCTTCATCTCCCAAAGTGCTGGGATTACAGGTGTGAGCCACCATTCCCGGCTTAAATTATTGCTAACTATAGTCACCCCGTTGTGCTACCAAACACTACATCTGATTCCTTCTATCTAACTGTATGTTTGTACCCATTAGCCATCCCTTCTTCATTCCCCCTCCACACTACCATTTCCAGCCTCTGATAATTATCATTCTACTCTCTATCTCCATGAGATCAATGTTTTCATCTCCAATATATAAGAATATGCAATATTTGTCTTTCTGTGCCTGCCTTATTTCACTTAACATGATGTCCCCTAGTTCCATCCATGTTGTTGAAAATGACAGAATTTTATTCTTTTTATGCCTGAATAATATTCAATTTTTTGTTTGTACCACATTTTCTTTATCCATTCATCCATTTGTGGGCACTTAGGTTAATTTCATATTTTGGCTTATGGTGAATAGTGCTGCAATAAACATGAGAGTGCAGATATACTTTTTATTTGAGACAAGGCCTCACTGTGTTGTCCAGGCTTAAGTGCAGTGGAACAGTATTGGTTCACTGCAGGCTCTACCTCCCAGGCTCAAGTTATACTCCCACCTCAGCTTCCTGAGTAGATGGGACTACAGGTGCACACCACGATGGCCGGCTAATTTTTTTGTGCTTTTTTTGGAGACAGCGTTTTGCCATGTTGCCCAGGCTGGTCTCAAACTCCTGGGCTCAATATACTGAGTTCATTTATTTTGGATACATGCTAAGCAGTGAGATTTCTGGATCATATGGCAGTTCTATTTTTAGTTCTTGCGAGGAACCCTCATATTAGTCTCCATAGTGGCTCTACTATTTTCCATTCTTTGAGGAGATTCTTGATAGAACTTGAGATGTATGTGAACATGAAAACTAGTGCCTACATTTCTGAACATTTCTGAAGGCTAAAAAACTGGTAGAATAGTAACCAATACAAGGCAGACAAGAAGAACTGCAGGGTAATAGGACAAGAAATTGTCAGGGGAGGAAGGATGTGGAGTGATAAGATAGCATCAGACAGGTCCTTAGTGGTTCTCATAGCTACAGGTGAAACAGAACAGAGGATAGATATGGAGCAGGTTCCATGGGGTGACCCAGACAGACACACCAATTTATGAGATGCACTACCTAGAGAAAGAGTTGGTGGGTACACTGCTGATAATATACTTTTACAGGGAGGGTCAAAGGGAAATATGGCGCTCTCTCTCTCTCTCTCTCTCTCTCACCTATGAGACCATGGAGCTGAAATAAGACTGAAGAACATCCCCAAAAAACCACACATGTTAACATGTTAACTGTGAGAAGACTGTAACCCTAGAATAGGCCACCAGTAGATGGAAACAGACCAAACAGGGATGCTTTCTGTGCACCGACAGTGAATCCTGGCGCACTGGTCCCTCCTCATGCTTTTCCCCCTAGAGAAGTCAGATTCAGGACACAGGGAGAGATGACATCCCCGAGCCTGCCTAAAGGTGGTATGAAGGGTGACGTAAAAGAGCAGATCATTCTTTCCTATTTCCTCTGGGTATATGTGACCTCAAACTAAAGATATGAGAAAGAGAGAAGCTGAAATTAGATTTGAATTGAATGTGGCAGAAAGTGGTGGAATTTACCCCTAGATAGCATTTATGAATGTGAGCCAAAAATTAAAAGCAGTGATTTTTAAAAAACAGAACCATTTCATGTTTTCTCCATTAAGCTGACACTTCTTAATCAATTTGTTGTTTATTATATTCAGTGAAAAGAAAACTCACTGTATGTAAACACACACAGAAAGTTGTAGTAAACCTCTGATATGTATAATAAATATCTATATCTACACCTGTGTCTCTATATGAATTCTTGAGTAAGGCAGTCATGTGCATGCAGTGTTTTTCTTTCTTTCTTTCTTTCTTTTTTTTATGGAGTCTTGCTCCATCGCTCAGTCTGGAGTGCAATGGCGCGATTTCGGCTCACTGCAGCCTCTGCCCCCGAGGATCAATCAATTCTCTTGTCTCAGCCTCCCAAGTATCTGGGACTACAGATGCCTGCCACCATTCCCAGCTAATTTTTGTATGTTTAGCAGAGACGGGGTTTCACCTTCTTGGTCAGGCTGGTCTCGAACTCCTGACCTCGGCTGATCCACCCTCCTTAGCCTCCCAAAGTGCTGGGATTAGATGCTTGAGCCACTGTGCCCAGCCATATATGCAATCTTTCTATCCTCTCTTGGATACATACAAATGGGCCTTGGTCCAGGAGCACTTCCTTACCAAGAGATAAAGAATCCTCACCACCTGTCCTAAATTTATCACCTTGTGTGGGGCTATCTTTCAGTTTTAGACTCAATGTTCACTTCTTTGGACAGGCCAACCCCAACGGGGAGGAAGTAAAGTCCTGCTGCTGCAACACAAGAGGGGTATGTGCAGGCCAACTGCCCTGTGTCGACTGCCAAGAGGGACCCACTGGCCATGGGGGACTGACACCCACCACTGAAGCTGGTCTTTTTCTGTTTCTTCTCTATGCGCCAGGGCTTGGCTGCTCTATGTTTTCCTCAGTGACTCCAATACCAAGAGGAAGTGGGGAGAAGTGCTCAGACTTCCACTCTTGATAATAAGCAGCAATGCAACTGGCTCCACATGAAAATAATCAGTAGACAAACCATATGCATAAATGCAAACTAAGAAGAAGGTCACACGATTATTTAGGAAACACTCTGTGGTGCTAGGCACTGTGTTAAATGCTTATTTAATTATCACTAAAACCTTGTGATACTCTTAAGCAATGAAAGCAGAGATTCAGGTTGGTAAAGCGATTTATTTGAAGACTTATACCTTCTATGTAGTAAAAGCTGGATATGAATCCATTTTTTTTTCTCACCCCGAAGCCCATGCAATAAATCATTTAAAAATGGAAGATGTCTTTTCAGTTTTGAGTAACCTGAATGGAAACCATATGGCCACATCCAAGTTTACCTCATCCTCACTACACTTTCTCCCTTAACAAGGAAGAGGCAATACAGTTGTCTTTTCCAATGTGGAATGCATGTTTCTAGGAAAAAGAGTCAGGATCTGCACAATACAGTTCCTGTTTCCTCTAGATCAAAGGTTGCCCCCCTGTGACCTATGTGTTAAATTCTGTCAATTATCTCTTTTTATATGCTTTGTGAGACAGGAATAATTTTTTAATGGTTATAAAAGTCAAAAAATGGATAATATTGTAACATGAAAATTACAGAGGATTCAAATGTCATTGTTTATAAATCAAGTTTTGTCAGAACACAGACACACTAACTCTTTTACATACTGTTTATGTCTGCTTTTGTGCTGCATCAATAGAGTTGAGTAGTTGAGAAAAAGACCATAAGGCCTGTCAAGCATATCAAGTCCTTTACAGAATGAGTTTGCCAACCTCACTCATAATAATACTTGATAATAGCTGCTTTAAAGTAAATTAGTTCAACCATTATGGAAGACAGTGTGGCGATTCCTCAGGGATCTAGAAATAGAAATTCCATTTGATCCAGCAATCCCATTACTGAGTATAAATCGTCTATTATAAAGATACATGAACACGTATGTTCACTGCAGTGCTGTTTACAATAGCAAAGACCTGGAACCAACCCAAATGCCCATCAATGATAGACTGGACAAAGAAAATGTGGCACATTTACACCATGGAATACTATGCAGCCATAAAAAATGACGAGTTTGTGTCCTTTGTAGACACATGGATGAATCTAGAAACCATCATTCTCATCAAACTGACACAAGAACAGAAAACCAAACACCACGTTTTCATTCATAGGTGGGTGATGAACAATGAGAACACTTGGGCACAGGGAAGGGAACAACACTCACTGGGCTAGGTAGGGGGGATTAGAGGGAAGGGGAGGGGAGGGACAGTGGGGGTGGGGAGGATGGGGAGGGATAACACTGGGAGAAATGCCTGATGTAGGCCATGGGAGGGTGGGAGATGGAGACAGCAAACCACTATGTCATGTATGTACCTATGCAACAATCCTGCAAGATGCAGGATGTGCACATGTACCCCAGAGCCCAACGTACAATCAATCAATCAACCAATCCATAAAAAAAAAATCACTCAATCCTCTAAATAAATAAAAGAGGATGGGTAGGGGGTCCTGCAGTCAAATGCTTTATTTTCCCCTTGAGTTTTTTCATATATATTGACATCTCAGATGTCAAGTCCCACAATGTTATGAACTTATTTTGCAGCGAAAGACCTTTCTTTGCTTTGCTTTTTTTTTGTTTTTTTTTTTTGTTCTTTTTAACATTAACACTTCTTAGCTCCCCATAAAATAAAATCTGAAGAACACCATTTTGAAAAGGCTGAAGTAGCTAACCACTGATATATTCTTTTCCTTTGACCCTTTGATTTCCCCCCTTATAAATCACTTTAGATCTTTCTTCTACTGTTATGACATTATACAAAATGGGATAATTAGCTCACAACTTATTTGCATTGATTTAGTGTGTAGCCTTTATAATTTTTTAAATCAAGAAAATAAATAATCAAATAACATACCAATTACTGAGGCTTAACTAGCTACTGAATTTGGAGAAATTTTATTAGAAAATAGACAGCTATATATTTCTCACATGTCACAATGAGGAAACTGCAATGAAAGGTCAAAATAATAAATGTTAATATTTTACTGAACTATTATTCTTTGTCAGATTCAGAAGTGGATGTAACCTGTACGTGGTGTTTATTTTTATGAACTCTATGTAGATTGGTTCTGTACAAACTTTAATGGGGAAAGTAAAAAAAAAATATTAATTTTCTTTTTGTGTATGACCTTAAGCAGTCTAAATTTATGAAGTAACTAACAGAAATTAAATTAAAATATGAACATTTGGTTTTAATAAAGTCAAAGAACTAGCTAATGGAAACCTTTTGCAGAAATTAATTTAGCTACCTCCTCCCTTCAATAGCTTTTGAAGGAAAGAACTCTGAGGCCTTTTGAGACCAGTAGTGGCATCTCACAAGGGGGTCACCTGGTACAGTCACATTAGACGTCTTCCAAATTAGATGGTAAGCTCGTTGAAGACAAGTTTCGTTCTTTATATATCCTCATAGCTCCTTCATTGTTTGGCACAGCACTAAACACAAGGCAAGTACTCAGTCATTTGAGTATTTAAAAAAATTCAGATTTCCTTTGTATGCCAACTTCAAATTAAAATTATCATAACACATTAATTTTAAGAAAAATAACTTACTACAAACTTTTAGAATTCTCATCCACATAAATATTTAACTAGTTAGTGCCACCTAGTCATATATTCTGTATGCATGTTGCTCAATATTGTTCTATTATTTTGTGAAAAAAGGCTGGTAATTTCTCAATAGGTTTCTTTTCCATTAAATATCTTATATTTCACCCATATGTGTATATATCGCTCTTCTTTTGTAAAAAGAATAAAATAATACATAGATAAAAATAGCTATTATATTTGGCTTAGTTAGAGGCCCTTTATTTCTTCTTGCCATATTTTTAGAAATTTGTGTAGGAGATATGTTTAATGAGTGACTCAATCTATAAATGGTACACCGTCTTATAGAAATTACAATATTGTAGAGGTTGTTGGATCAGTTTCCAAATTTTTCCATACATGCTGTTCTAAATGAATAAAGACAAAAATGAGTAAATGAGTAACTGAATATTATGTCAATTGAGAATCTGATTTTCAGTAAATCTCCAATCTGTGTTATTTTAGAGGTCTTTGGAGGAAAATTAACGAATATATTGTAACTTTTTCTTCCTTTTCAGAGTATTTTGATAATCATTTGAATGAAGAAAGTCAGACGTTTATTATGCTATATCTGGAACATTCTATTTTAAATTTCTCTACATGAAGGAAAGATCATTCTTGGCTTAAAATTATAGCACATGAGTGAATGGTGGACACTGGCTTAATGGCAGAGCAATATTCACCCAAGGAAACCACTTGTCAAAATGTTGTTTAAAAGTTGTTGGATTAAGCTATCTAGAAAAAGGGAGTCCAATCAACATGGTTAACTCATACTTTATAGAGACCAATGCAAGTATGGATTGGGTATATTAAAATAGGCTTAATAACATCTTAATTAATTTGCAATTTTCAGTTATCTATTGACTACAGGCCATGGAAGTTCCATGAGAAGCAACAGAATTGTTAGCACAAATTCCTTTAAGAAGAAGAGTGAAAAAAGGTGGCATTCCTGAACCCAATTTATTGTAGAAAACTTGGTTTAACATAGATCCCTCTAACACCCATACTTAGCTGTATCCCATTCAGATTCTATGTCAACTTTATGGCTGTATTTTCATTTGATTTGGGAGAAAATGAGTTACATGAATGATCTGTTTTGGAGTGATGTAGCATGGAATTTATCAGCATTGTAAAAGAGCATTGAAGAATTTTTAAAAGTTGAGGAAGAGTTTGATTTGTAGATGAGGAGTGTCAATACATCCAGGGGTTAAGAATAAGACAAGCAAATACGTGGACATTTCAGGTTAAGATATTTAGGTCATGGCATGTAGACCAGTGGACTGCCTATAAATAATATGGGAGTTAATGCACCATCTCTGGACTCAAAGTGGCTATTTCACCTTGGGCAAGTTACCTATCCTCCTTGAGCCTCAAATTGCACATCTCAAAAATGAAAGCTTAGTAAGAAGTTGTTGTGAAGACTAAATTAGATAATGTATATAATGGGCTTAAAACAGTTAATGGCACCTTGTCAGTAATCATCAGCAAAATGTCCTATTAATATTATCACTATTATTATTATTATCATTTAGAAAGAATATGAGAAAAATTGTTTGGAGCCAAATTGTAACTGACTCTGAAATCAATGATAAATAATTTGCCTTCTATTCTATACAATAAGAAGCTTTTGTCTGTTTTGAGGAGTGGAGCAAGAAAAATAAAAAGATGAAAAGAAAGAAAATTATATAGTCTCACTGAAGAAATGCCCAGCAATGAAGTAAAAATAGTCTGTTCTTTAAGAGTCAATGAACGTAGACATATCTCTAATGAGAAACTCAATTTAAATATTAATGGAATCTATCTTGGTTGTGTCTCAAGTTCCATTTCTTTCTCAGCTACAGTCTATGTTAATACCAACTTTTGCAACATGCTAGTGAAAGTTCACTCTTTGTACATCCATAGTGGTTTCTCCACAGTATGCAAATAGAAATACGATAAGAGAAAAACTGATGACTGACAGTCAAATTCAGCATCAAGAATCTATAGCGACTTCAAGAGACCTCAATAAATGTATTCTTGTTTCACTGTGGCCATCATAAATGCCATATTTGATCACAAGTGTATTTCCATAATGAGGATTACTTGATTTAATAAAGTATTCATTCTAGCAAAGAAAAAGTTGTTAAATACCATAAATACTCAGAGCTTGGTTCTCTCTTGAACATGTCTTTGCTTCCTGACCTATCGCAAACACACTAAGATCATTTGCTAATCTCTTCAAGTGTGTGTGTGTATGTGTCTGTATGTGTGTGTCTGTGTGTGTGTTTTAAAAATCACTATTAAAAGGGGGAATTACAAAGAAGGCTAATGTACTTCATTGACTAATAACTAAACTACTTTGAACGTTATTAAAAAACTAAAATTAAATGTAAAAATATAAAGTGAACCACATTTGTAGCTCATAAGAACCGATGAGGAAAAGAGCAAGTTTCAAAAAGATAAATGGGGAAGAGAATATTAAAACCTAATTTACTAAAGTAAAATATAAAACATTAGCAATGATATAGGGAAATGTTCAGCTTCACTAGTACTAATCATACTTAAGTAATAATCTTAGCTCATGCCTACTATTTCTTAGTATTTTATATTAGTTAAATTCTAGCTCCATACTTCTAACCTTGATTAGTTTCCCACATAACGTGGATGACTGAGCATATACTAAAACCTCCTCCTTCACTGAAAACATGGGAGCGTGTGTGCTTTTTCCAAAAATGTTAAAAATGCCTAACTGCACTGACATAGAATAGTAGACTACCTGTGGGCCAGAAAAAGGGGAAACTCACAGTGCGGTACACTAACTGAAGGTGAAAGACCACAGGAAGCCACAATCAGAAACAAGCACCAGGGGTCTAGTTTTAATGTCCTGTCCCATAAGCGGTTGGGTAGCAAAACCAGGTTTCCCTCATGAAGCCAGGGCCTAGAATTGCACTCTCTGACTGTTTAGAAGACATAAAACGCTCCATCCAAAGCTGCCTGTAGAACAGGAAGGAAGCTGAGATGCTGCTATGAAATTAGAACCCAGGCTGAATTGCACACAAACATAGTGATAAGGATTGTGTTGTACAAATAATGGTTCCAAGCTGCTCATGTGACTCTCTTTTCAATCCCCAAATCCAAAACGTGTAGCAGAAGCAATGATGAAATTGTCAAATGTGGAGAAACATGTATGATTTGAAACAAAATAAAACAACCACCTCCAAGTCAGGAAAGCCCTTCATCAAAAAGCACAAAAGAAAAATCCAGATTCATGAGAGAGATAGCATTGCAATAGGAAAATCTAAATTATGAAAATCGGGATATTACAGCAAGCTGTCTTAGAAAGATAGACATACTAATTTAAGATTTTTAATAAAAGTTTTGAGATAGAATATCATAAAACTCATCTTTCAAAACTTTACAATCCAGTGTTTTTAAGTGTATTCACAGAATTACGCAACCATCACAACTTTCTATTTTTAGAACATTTTTGGCATCCCGAAAGACAACCCCTTACCCATTAGCAATCACGCTTCATTTCCTAGCCTATGTCTCTGGCACTAGACAACCACTACTCTACTTTCTGTATCTATAGATATGCCTATTCTGGACATTTCATATAAATGAAATAATATGATATCTGGTTTTATGTGTCTGACTTTCACTGAGGATGATGCTTTCAAGTTTCATCCATGTTGTAGCCTGTATCAGTACTTTGTTTCTTAGTATTGCCAAATAATATTCCATTATTTAGATATACTACATTTTGTTTATCCATTTATCAATTGATGGATATTTGAGTTATTTTCAATTTTTGACTCTTATGAATAATGATGATAGGAACATTTGTGTACAAGCTTTTTGTGGATACATGTTTTCATTTCTCTTTTCTATACACCTAGGTGTGAAACTACTGCATCATATGGTAAGTCTGTGTTGAATATTTTTAGAAACTGCCAAGCTCTTTTTCGTTTCTCTTTTTAAAGACAGTGTCTAGCTCGGTCACCCGGGCTGGAGTACAGTGGTACAATTTCTGCTTGCTAAAACCTGTGCCTCCTGGGATCAAGTGATCCTCCAGCCTCAGGACCACAGGTGTGCACCACCAGGTCAAGCTAATTTTTTTTTTTGGTAGAAACAGGGTTTGGCCATATTGCCCAGACTGGTCTCCAACCCCTGTGCTCAAGTAATCCTCCTGCCCCAGCCTCCCAAAGTGCTGTGATTACAGGCATGAGTCACTGTGCCTGGCTAAAATGTTTTTCTTTTTTAAAAAATTTTAATTTCCAGAATACATGTGCAGAATGTGCAGGTCTGTTACATAAGTATACATGTGCCATGGTGTTTTGCTGTACCTATCAACCCATCATCTAGGTTTTAAGCCCAACATGTATTAGGTATTTGTCCTAATGCTCTCCCTCCCCTTGTCCCCACCCCCTAATAGGCCCTGGTGTGTGTTATTCCCCACCCTGTGTTCATGTGTTCTCATTATTCAACTCTCATTTATGAGTGAGAACATGCAGTCTTTTGTTTTCTGTTCCTGTGTTAGTTTGCTGAGAATGATGACTTCCAGCTTCATCCACTTCCCTACAAAGGACATGATCTTATTCTTCTTCATGGCTGCATAGTATTCCATGATGTATATGTGCCACATTTTCTTTATCCAGTCCATCATTGATGGGCATTTGGGTTGGTTCCAAATCTTTGCTATTGTGAAGAGTGCGGCAATAAACATACGTGTGCATGTGACTTTATAGTAGAATGATTCATAATCCTTTGGGTATATACCCAGTAATGGGATTGCTGGGTCAAATAGTATTTCTGGGTCTAGATCTTTGAGGAATCACCACACTGTCTTCCACAATGGTTGAACTAATTTACACTCCCACCAACAGTGTAAAATTGTTCATATTTCTCCACAGCCTTGCTAGCATCTATTGTTTCCTGACTTTTTAATGATCACCATTCTGACTGGCTTGAGATGGTATCTCATCTTGGTTTTGATTTACATTTCTCTAATGACCAGTGAGGATGAGCTTTTTTTCATATGTTTGTTGGCCACATAAATGTCTTTTTTGAGAAGTGTCTGTTCATATACTTTGCCCCTACTTTTTGATGGGGTTGTTTTTTTCTTGTAAATCTGTTTCAGTTCCTTGTAGGTTATGAATATTAGACCTTTGTCAGAAGGGTAGATTGCAAAAATTTTCTTCCATTCTGTAGGTTGCCTGTTGATGCTCATGTTAGTTTCATTTGCTATGCAGAAGCTCTTTAGTTTACTTAGATCCCATTTGTCAGTTTAACTTTTGTTACAATTGCTTTTGGTGTTTTAGTCATGAAGTCTTTTCCCATGCCTATGCACTGAATGGTATTGCCTAGGTTTTCTTCTAGGGCTTTTATGGTTTGGGGTTTAATCCATCTTGAGTTAGTCTTTGTGTAACGTGTAAGGAATGGGTTCAGTGTCAGTTTTCTACATGTGGCTAGTCAGTTTTCCCAACACCATTTATTAAATAGAGAATTTTTTCCCCTTTGCTTGTTTTTGTCAGGTTGTCAAAGATCAGATGTTTGTAGATTTGTGGTGTTATTTCTGAGTTCTCTTTTCTGTTCCATTGGTCTATATATCTGTTTTGGTACCAGTACTATGCTGTTTTGGTTACTGTAGCCTTGTAGTATAGTTTGAAGTCAGGTAGTGTGATCCAGCTTTGTTCTTTTTGCTTAGGATTGTCTTGGATATATGGGCTCTTTTTTGGTTCCATATAAAATTTAAAGTATTTTTTTTAATTCTTCAAAGAAAGAAAACTCTCAAAAAACTAGATATTGATGAAACATATCTCAAAATAATAAGAGCTATTTAATATCATAACAAATGGACAAAAGCTGGAAGCATTCTCTTTGAAAACTGGCACAGACAAGGATACCGTCTCTCACCACTCCTATTCAACATAGTATTGGAAGTTCTGGGCATGGCAATCAGGAAAGAGAAAGAAACAAATGGTATTCAAATAGAAAGAGAGGAAGTCAAATTGTCTCTGTTTGTAGATGACATGGTAGTATACTTAGAAAACTTCATCGTTTCAGCCCAAAAACTCCTTAAGCTGATAAGCAACTTCAGCAAAGTCTCAGGATACAAAATCAATGTGCAAAAATCACAAGCATTCCTATACACCAACAATAGACAAACAGAGAGCTAAATCATGAATAAACTCCCATTCACAATTGCTACAAAGAGAATAAAATGTCTAGGAGTACAACTTACAAGGGATGTGAAGGACCTCTTCAAGGAGAACTACAAACCACTGCTCAAGGAAATAAGAGAGGACACAAACAAATGGAAAAACAATCTATGTTAATGGATAGGAAGAATCCATATCATGAAGATGGTCATACTGCCCAAAGTAATTTATAGATTCAATGCATTTCCATCAAGCTACCAAAATGTTTTTCAGAGTGGCTGTGTCACTTAAAAACTGCACCACTAGTGTATGAGAATCCCAATTACTCCACATCCTCACCAACACTTGTTAATGTCTCTTTTATTCCAGTTATACTAGTGGGTGTAAATTGGTATCTCATTTGATTTGCATTTCCCTAATGATGAAAAATGTTGAGTATCTTTTCATGTAATCATTTGACATCTGCATATCTTTTTTGTTTTTTGAGACAGCGTTTCACTCTTGAGGCCCAGGCTGGAGTGCAGTGGCGTGATCTTGGCTCACCACGACCTCCACCTCCCGGGGTCTAGAGATTTCTGCTGCCTCGGCCTCTGAGTAGCTGGGATTACAGGCATGCACTACCACACCTGGCTAATTTTGTATTTTTGGTAGAGATGAGGTTTCTCCATGTTGGTCGGGCTGGTCTCGAACATCTGACCTTAGGTGATCCACCCACCTTGGCCTCCCAAAGTGCTGGGATTACAGGTGTGAGTCACCTGCATACCTTAATAGAGAAAATACTCAAATTCTTTTCCCATTTGTAATTATTCTTTTTATTGTTGAGTTGTAAAGATCCTTTCTATATTCTAGATACAAGTATCTTATAAGATATATGACTTGCAAATATTGTCAACTATTCCCTAGGTTGCATTTTCACTTGCTTAAAGGTATCCTCTGAAGTACAAAAGTTTTCTTTTCTATGAAGTTCAATTTATGTATTTTTTTGTTGCTTTTGTTTTTGATATGATATGTAAAAAACTGTTGCCTAATTTCAAGTCACAAAAGCTTACACATATATACTGTCCTAAATCTTGTAGTTTCAGCTCTTACATTTAGGTCTATGATACATTTTGAGTTGATTTTTATATATGGCTTAAGATAGAGATCAAACTTCATTATTTAACAGGTAGATATCCAGTTGTCTCACTAATTTCAGACTTTTGTTTAAATGGTAAAAATGTAAGGAAAATTAGAGAAATAGTAGAAAATGAAAGTGTAATCTAATAGAGAAGTACATGGAATAAGCTCCACAATCCAATATGAAACAGGAAAGGAAAACAGAAGTGATGCTGAAGATGGTATATAGAAACACACATGAAAATAGACCAATGACTTCAGGAAAAGAAAATAAATTAACCATGCCTATTAAAAGGCAAGTGCTGAAATCAGAACCAAAATAATTCCTGCTATGTACTATTTACTACAGTCATATCTAAACAAAATAACATGTGTAAAATAAAATATCAAGTAAATTATTAACAAATAAATCAAAGAAATATTACTATTCAGCAAAATATAATTGAAAGTGAAAAAGCATTAATGTGAACACAGTGATTCCACACTAGTAACAAAACAGTCCACCAAGAACATGATAATTATGAACTCATATGGACCAAATACCTAGATTTGAACAATATAAAACAAATCCAAAAAGAATTACACAGATAAAATAGCATCACTTGTCTTTTCTCACCTGTTTGTAATTTACATAATTTTGCCATATTACATGTCATTTGGAAGACACCATACTTTACTGTAGAATTGCGGTATAAAGATGTGTATAAATAAATACATATGAGACCAAATAATGATATAAAGAGATTATTTTCCAGCTTTCAAATTTGTAAATGTCTTCAGAAATGATAATATTCAAATGATGCTGGAACCAGTGCTGTGCCCAGCAATAGTGGAACCTGAGGCAAAACGAAGAAATTGGAGCCTGTCTTTATTTGAAATGTGATTTTGTTCATCATGGGTTTTTGCTATAATATTGTTTTAAAATATTGCAGTTAAACATTATTAAAAATCTTTTGTCCAAAGTAAATGCCTCCCTTGTATTTAGTACCTGTGTACTTAGTATCGACCTGCCTGGCAATGTTCATAGCCTTTGATCTAGTTATTCCATGCCTGAAAAGTGAACCAAACAAGAACACAGGAAATAAGACGAGAAAAGGAAAAAGAATCATTAAACAATAAGTCTATTCACAGTATTATAGATAAAAGAATCTAAAAGAAAAATCAAATCAGCTACATGAAAACACATGCAGTAAAAGGTCTGTTTTAAAATTTGACCAATATATGTCTGTGGTCAATTAAACAGCTCTCAAAAGTGTTTAAAACAGGGGTTCCAATATTTGGGTCTTTGGGAAAGAGGGTCCATGAGATTCACATAGAGAACACATTTAACAAAATATTTAACAAAACTACAGACCTCCAGAATATCTAAAGATGGGGTCATACCATCTAAAATATTAAATAGCTCTTCAGAAGGTGCAGTAGTAGCAAGCCTGTCATTGGGAACAATTATTTATAAGAAAATTTGATCAGGCTTTAACTACTTCATTGATGCTTATTAGAGAAAATTTTGTGTCTTATATTACAAATAAGAAAATCGAGTCCTAGAGTGATATAATCTGATCTTATAAGGCAAAACCAAGACAGAGAGGCAAAAGTTTGTTTCTATGATCACTATTAGGTCTTGCTGTATTTTCCTGAACAGAAAGATTATCTCTAGACAGAAAATTTAACAAACCAACTGAGGTTTTAAATTCATGTTTTCTTAAATTGGGACTTCATATATTGGGGCACACTTATATTGATTTAAATCTACATTTCCCTTTGAGAAATGATGGACAAAGTTGCCCAGTTTTCTATGAGAAGGGCAAGGAAAACCATTCAAAAATATATTTTTTCAAAACATATATATTCAATAGCTGTTAATAACACACAGCTTCTTTTAAAACTTTTTATAATGAAAGCTTTTAAAATGATTAGAATGGTCTCTTGATTCAGACGCTAAAAATGAAATGACAGGATGTTTTCCAGAACATCTGCAAATCAGTGACACACAAATGGAATACTTAAAATGGCTCTTCCGATATTGGTAATTGTATCCACCATGTGTTAACATTCTGTCTGCTATCTCCTTTCATCCCAGCTGACCCTATACAACTGCCTACCAATTCCTTCCCACATCTGCTACTGCACAAGACAGACATATTTTATTGAATAAAGGACAAAAGATGATTCACAACGAGAAAATGCTATCAGACATGCTAGGCCATATTCAAGACTTTGAGAGTCACTGTTTAATAGAAAAAAGAATCGACTCTGAGAGAAACAAGATAAGTGCCTTGCCCTTATGACACCAGGAAAACTTGTAAAGCATGGTTGTATTCTGAATCATCAAGGTAAGGTTTTCAAACTACAACTCCTGCCCTAGATATATTTTTGGAGCAGCTAGCCCACATGTTGAAAACTGCTGCTAGAGAGCAATGCACTTTTGGTCCTTTGTTCATTGATAACACACAATTCATATGCAACAAATAGTGACTGCTGAGAAATAATTATTCATTTGTGTATTCATTCAAGAAATGTTTACTGAGTGCATACTCTGTGCCTTGTACTAAGAAACTACAATTATAGTAGTGAACAAACAGGCAAAAATTCCTGTTTTCATGCTCCATATATTTTGGTCTTCTAGCTATAAATATCTTCCGACTTAGGTTGAATGGGAGATACATTAATTTTACAAAATGCATATTTTATTTTCAAGCATATTTAAGTTGCTGTTAATGAAAGCCTGAAATCATACTTAATGGTATGTGATACAAAATGGTAGCCAATAGAAAAATCAATAAGATGGTGTCAATTTTAGTAAATTTAAATTTCAAAATCTATATTTTTTCCTTAAGTCAATCAATTTTCCATCTTCAGCTTAGATTAAGGTAGTCAATATTTTAAACACTTTTATTTCAAGCTTCATATCTAAAACTAAATTATATTATGGATATTCTTATTGTCATGCTAGAGGGATGTTTCTGAATAATAATATAAAAGATATTCATGTTCATTTAATTCTATTTCAATTGAAACTAGAAAGCTAAGATTTCTTTTTTGTAAAGTCCATATTTTCATAATGAATATCTATTTTGTGATTGAGAAAACACCTTTGTTGGAGAGGCCTGAAGGTTACAGCAGACATGTCTATATACTAGAAATTTTAAGAATTAGGCAATGTGAATTGTAGTCACTCAATGGTGTTGCCTTGGTAAGAACAGATACTTGAAAGCAAATTGTCCAATTGTCCAAAATAACTTGCATAGATAAAAGTTTGGCAAAAAGAAAAACACCTGGATAGTCAAGATTCAAAACAATCAGTCAAAAATGAATGTTCCTACTTCACACATTTTGTCACTAATTGATATTTGTGTGTGTGCGTGTGTGTGTGTGTGTGTGTGTGTCTTAGAACAGTTGTACATCAGTTTTTATTCCTTAAATAGAACTTGGAAATTCTGTGTGTGTGTGCATGTGTGTGCGTGTGTTTAATTTCCACATTTTTGCTGTAGGTCTCAAAATGTAAACTGTCTGGGTTCAAAGCCCACTTTCACCACTTAATAGCTGTTTGAACTTAACCAAGTAATTTGTTTTTAGAGTTTCAGTTTCCTGATTTATTTTCGTACTGCTCCATATAGGTGATGTTAAACTGTCAAAATTTAACTGGTATTATGAGCTATTAGGTTTACTTCCAGGTAATTTTCAGGCAACCAAGACTACTGTTGGTAATAGTGAAGTTTGTAAACCATCTGAATGTTCAATAAAAGTGAGTTGGACAAATGCTGACCTATCAAAATAATTAATTGAACACTAGGTCATTAAAATGATGTAAGAGAAAAATATTTAATCAAATATATTTTTATTGACTTCTTGTTAATAAGGAAGACTATATCTTCACAGAAAATCAAAACAGAACTGAAAATATTGAATAATACAAGTATATAATTTGGGATGTTGTGATTAGAGTTCAAACATTCTAATATTTTTGTATAACTTAAGGAAAGAGAAAGATGTTATTAATTTTAGAATTTTTGATGTTTTAAAAACACATTAAATTGCCTCAATTAACTACTAAATAAATAATATATACTGTACAACTTCCAGAACGGTACCATGAAAAATGAAACCAAGGGAAAGAATCAGGATCAAACCAAAAGGAATCAAGTATGCAAGAAGATAAAAGCTATAAAATGGGACAAATAGAAAATACTAAATAAGATGATAGAAATAAATCAAATGCAAATCATCCTGATTTAATCATTATACAATATACACATGTATCAAACATCATACTGTGCCCAATAAATATGTATATTTATTATGTGTCAGTTAAAAAGAAAATAAAACAAAGGATATACATATATACATAAACATATATATACACATACATACATATATTACAAATCACAAACATAAACTATGCTGTTCACTGTCAGATCATATTTTTAAAATATAATTATACATTGGTTACAAAAGTCATATTTAAACATAAGGACATAAGAACTATGTAAGTAAAATAATACAAAAGATCTACAAAATGGATGTGAAACAAAAGATATTTGGCACAGCTACATTAATATCAGAAAAAATAAATTTTAGGCCATATTTATTTCTATAAAGAGAACCAACATATATTTATTGAAGTATTAATTCATTATGGAGATTAAGCAATTCTAAATCTTATGGGACCTAGTAATTTTGAAAATAGTTTAAAAGTAAAATTTGATCCAACTACAAAGGAAAAGAAACTAATAAATCCAACCATGATATGTGAATTTTTTTTTCTTTTTTGAGACGGAGTCTCACTCTATCGCCCAGGCTGCAGTGCAGTGGCACGATCTAGTCTCACTGCAACCTTTGCCTCCCGGTTCAAGAGATTATCGTGCCTCAGCCTCCTGAGTAGCTGAGACTACAGGTGTGTGCCAACCTGTTCAGCTAATTTATTTTCTGTATTTTTAGTAGAGGCAGAGTTTTACCATGTTGGCCAGGCTGCTTTTGAACTCCTGACCTCAAGCAATCCACCCACCTCAGCCTCCCAGAGTGCTAAGATTACAAGTGTGAGCCACTGTGCCCGGCCTCATATTTGAAAATGTTAATGTACCTCTCTAAATAGTTGATAGGTTAAGCAGAAAAATAACAGTAAATATCTGGAAGATTTGAATAGCATAAATAGCATGCTTAATCAAATGGACATCTAAATAGAACATGATGGCACCCAACAACTGGATAATGTACATTTCAAATGCATAGAAAACATTAACATCAACTGACCATCTGCCAGACCTTAAGTCAATTCTCAAAAAACTTAGGAGACATGCCCTAGAAGTTATTCCAGTATTAGAATTAGTACTATTTTTTTAGATACAGTCTCGCCCTATCACCCAGGCTGGAGTGCAGTGGCGCAATCTTGGCTCACTGCAACCTCTGCCTCCAGGGTTCAAACGATTCCCCTGCCTCAGCCTCCCGAGTAGCTTGGATTACAGGCACCTACCACCACGCCCAGCTAATTTTTTTTTTGTATTTTTAGTAGAGACGGGGTTTCACCATGTTGGCCAGGCTGGTCTCGAACTGCTGAGCTTGTGATCCACCTGCCTCAGCCTCCCAAAGTCCAGTAGTTTTTTATAGAGCTATAATCGTCACATTATGTGTTTTGGGCTCAGTGACAGATGATGAGAACATTGGAACTAAATGGAGACCCCAGAAGCCAGTCTATACACATGTGATGAACAAAAACTAATGTTCTAATATCAAAACATAAGCCACAAAATGGGAGCCTATATATGTAACATATAAACCAACAATGGTTAGTATCCAGAACATATAAAGAAATCCTCCAAATCCTGAAACTGATAACACAATAGAAAAAGGAGGCACAATATATAAATGGGCATCTCACAGGAGTGGAAATACAAGTGGTCCACAGTCATTTGAAAAGATGCTCAACTTCATTAGCAATGTGGAAAATTGAAATTCAAACCATAGTGATATAAAATTTGACACTCATCAAATTGACAAAGTTATAAAGTCAGCCAATATTATGCATTAATGAAGATACTAAGTGATGAACAATCCAACACATCAGCAAATAGATGTATAAATCAATATCATCAATTTGGAAATAAATTGAACACACTTATTTCCTAAGACATAACAATTACACCCTTAGGTATATATCCTACTTAACTTCCTAAAAATTTGCACCATGTAGAGTGTTGCCAGATTTAGCAAATAATAATACATGACTCTCAGTTAAATTTAAATATAATATAAATAATAAAAACAGTGTATGTTCTATGCAATATTAGGAATATACTTATACTAAAAATTTGTTTATCTGAAATTCAAATTTAACTGAGCATCTTGTATTTTATCTAGCAGCCTTAACCATGTACAGAAATACAGAAACATTGTTTGTGCCATTAAAACACTAAAATTAACCAAAAAATTCATGGACAATACACCCATGTTTATTAGCCGGGTGTGGTGGCCCAGGCCTGTAGTTCCAGCTACCAGGGAGGCTGAGGCAGGATAATCGCTGGAACCTGGGAGGTGGAGGTTGCAGTGAGCCCATATCATGCCACTGCACTCCAGCCTGGGCAACAGAATGAGACTCAGTCTTAACAAGCAAACAAACAAACAAAACAAAACAAAAAAAGTGTTTTGTGCCTACAATGGAATACTAAATACTATCTATGTAGTGAAAAATACATGAAATGTGGCTACTTGTATCAACACAGAAAATAAAATATAGTGAGCACAAGCTGCAGAAAAACACATATGACTCCAATAATAAAAGTCAAATACAGGAAATATCAAACATGCCATTTAAAGATACATACATAGGTGGTAAAATATGAAGGAGAGCATGGGAGTAATTACCATAATATGCAGAATAGTTACATGACAGAGAAGGGAATAACATTAAGAAGGAATAATCAGAGAGCATCACATATATTGGCAAAGTATATGCATCAGTCTTTTATGTATATATGTATTTTATAATGAAGCTTAAAAATAAAAGATGTTTGAAATATTATACGAAACATGGATTGTAGAAAAACATTCTTTGTATAATCTCACTTAAGGGAGTGAGGAGAGTGAGAGCAAGATAAAATGATCTAGAAAAATAGATCTTGAGATCTCAATAGGTGAACTGTCTGAGTTTTATGGGATTATGGGCATCAGTTGCATTATTTTTGTTAGAATGTCTTTTCTGACTTTTTTTCTATAATAAAAAAGCAAATGAAAGGTAAGCAGTAAAACCATAAAACTCTTTTTTCTTTCATTTTTTAATTTTAAAATTCTATTTTCAAACAGTGTTTCTGATATTTGTTTGGTAGTACTCTCATGATTTTAAATATTTTTCAAGTATATTGAAAATGACTATTGCTAATCACTAAAAAACAATTTTATGACTTACATGTAGCACGTCATAAAGGGCATATGTGGGATTTATGGGTATGGACTTTTAAGTTGTTTTTAATTTTCATGTGATGTATATTTAGGTTTTCACTTTTCACCATTGCCATAACAGGGAAGACTTAATTAGGTTAATTATGTTTTTACACTAATAATAGAGAAAAAAAGAAATACATAAAAATTCAATAATTTGGGATAGCCGATATCTAACAGCTTGTAGTTGTGACTAAATTTTCATCACACCCAAAGTTGTTTGTATTGTATTTCTTTTTCCCAACATTCCCTTCACCCAAATTCTTTTCAATAGTCTTCTGCTACCACATTAACCTCCAGGGCACTACTAATTTGATTTCATATTTTATGCCGACACAATATTTATATTAAAGTATACATAATTTTTAGTATATTAACTTTCTAAAAAATGTCACCTAAATTGTTGTTCATAATAGCATGTTTTTCACTGAGTAGGTGTGTAAAAAGCTCTCTTACTTCCTAACTATGCAATTGGCCACAAGAGACCTTTCTCCACATCACGTGTCTGAGGAATGACTACATTACCAAATGGTATGACACCTGGTTCATCTTGCCTAGCCCACTCCATACTTACCCCTAAGGTCCCTTACCTTAAGAACGAAAATCGCTGGGATTTTCATTGACAAAGTGAGAGTATGTGTATCAGACATGAAGTAATCATGTCAAGGTATTGAGAATTCTTAGAAATATGAAGTTACCATCTATTTTCTTTTGAACTCACTCTGGCCAATCTCAAAATCATCTGTAAAAGTAGGTTAGACTGTTTTCTTACCAAAACACTTCATTAATTCTCATGAACTTGAGGAAATTTGCTACTTGTCTTATTTATACTGCTAAGGATGCCATCTACAACCATGCAGACAGAACATTAGAGCTGAGTGGCACATGGAGTGAGGGACTAACTTATCAGAGAACAAAACTGGGACACAAGCATATCAGACAAAATTCTGTAATAATATAAACTATAATAAACAGTTATATTTATATGTATTATTACTTCCACTTAAACTACAAAAAATGGACAGATTTTCAGAATTATATATTATTCTATATTTACTTCTGTTACATAAATGCTATAATTTATGCTTCAAAATCAAATTAGTTAACAGTGGTAATTAGTAGTAATTTATGTAAATTAAAATTAAGGGTGTGAGAAAATATAATATTTTATAATCTATTATTGTGGTCTTCTGATATAGCAATGTAACTCTTTTTTAAACACTACTGAATATTTAAATGTTGTAGGCTATATTGCTGTATATTCTTTTTGTCTTTTAATGTAGCTTCATTATTTATTGTTAATATTTTAATTAATAAATACTTATATACATTTATGGGGTACAATGTGATATTTTGATGTACGTATACAACATGAAATGACTAAAGTCAAGCTAATTAACATATGCATTGGCCGGGCACGGTGGCTCAAGCCTATAATCCCAGCACTTTGGGAGGCCGAGGAGGGTGGATCACGAGGTCAAGAGATCGAGACCATCCTGGTCAACAAAGTGAAACCCCGTGTCTACTAAAAATACAAAAATTAGCTGGGCATGGTGGCGCACGCCTGTAATCCCAGCTACTCGGGACGCTGAGGCAGGAGAATAGCTTGAACCCAGGAGGCGGAGGTTGCGGTGAGCTGAGATCGCGCCATTGCACTCCAGCCTGGGTAACAAGAGCAAAACTCCGTCTCAAAAAAAAAAAAAACATATGCATCAGCTTGCTTACCTTTAACATCTTATATATTGAGCCATTTGAAAGACTTAAAAAAGAGAACGTAAATATGACATGATTTAAAAAGTGACCTGTGTTTAATAAAAATAATAACGAGATTTTTTCTGTCGCATGATGTTTCTATTATTACTGTTTCCATTTCCAATGCTACATAATGTCTGAACTGCCTACAGCTTTTAATACATCCTTCTTTTCTTTTATACAATAATAAAACTGAATACAGCCAAATATAATTCTGCTCCTATCAAGACCACATTGAAATGATTACTGATGTCAGTCCAATGTAACGGCATCATGCTAACTATCCTCTCAAAAACTGTTTAAGCAGGGAACACTTCAGTTTTTACTTACTAGCGAGAACAGGTTTTCAGACTTGCAAGAATTAATTTCTAGGTCTCAAAACATATCCATCCACTTTGTAGCTACAGGCTCATTTTGATAGATCAGCTATTGGTCAAACTGAACTATTGCAGCCATAAATTTATCACATATGGTATCCATGAACTAAAATGCCATATTTTTTAAACACTTTAAAGAAGAGGGTAATTCATCAAAATCTAAACCTGTCTTTCTTAGGGAAATGGTTATAATGCACAAAAGTAATTGCATTCTGTAAAAATTGAAGTTTTTTTTAAAATTTTTTTGTTTTTTGTGGCTACATAATAGGTTTACTTATTTGTGGGGTACATGAGGTATTTTGAATATAAAATAATGTACAGCTTTATTAAATAAAGTGAGGAGGTTCCATCTAACAACCCCTTTGTGGTAACATCATTTTGAGTTTGGAAGCAGTGATGTTTTCTTTTCTTTCTTCCTTTTTGAGACAGAGTTTCTCTCTTGTTGCCCAGGCTGCAGTGCTATGGCAAGATTTCGACTCACTGCAACCTCTGCCTCCCAGGTACAAGTGATTCTCCTGTTTTCTCTGATCTCAGCCTCCCAACTAGCTCGGATTACAGGCATGCGCCACAGAGCCTGGCTATTTTTTTTTTTTTTTTTTTTTTTTTTTTTTTTTACTAGAGACAGGAGATGGAGTTTCACCATGTTAGTCAGGCTGGTCATGAACTCCTGACCTCAGGTGATCCACCTGCCTCAGCCTCCCAAAGTGCTGGGATTACAGGCGTGCGTCACTGCGCCTGGCCTGGAAGCAGTGTTATTTTCAAAAAGTGAGTCCTTTTTTGACTGTATGAGTCTTTATTGAAATCTACACATAACACTGAAGAACTCAGGGCCATTCAATTCATCCTTTTCTAGGTAAGTTATGACACCAAACTTACTAAATCACCAAAGAGTTTTAAAGAAACAACATGTACAAGATGTTTTATTGTCAATTTTCTTCATCTCCATCCTTAATGTATTTACAAATGAGAGAAGAGCAGTTTTTTATGCCACACTTTGAAAATTTGATTTTATGGCAGAACAAAATTTTAATCTTTTTTATAGGCAGCAACAATGATGGCAGCTATCTTGTAAGCAAAGGTCTATGGATGCCTTCTGTTTCTATAAAGTGAAAAAACAAAATTCATCAAGTGCTGCTGCACATTTTGGGAAACCAAAAACATTCAATTACAAAAGCCTTAACGACACAAGTAAGCAAATCACACCCTTTTTAAGAAGTGCTGTGGGCAAGGTCTACAGAACATTTACTAGATAAGACCTTTTAATCTTCTTTGGTAAGAAGTGTATAAATTGAAATAAATTGGCCAAAATTTGGCTTTGTACTCTCTGCTGAATATGCAGATAAATGAGCAAAATCTAATTTTTATCTTTTGTTTTATGTTTCCTATATCATTATTAAAATCTTCATACAAGAGAACTGATTGAAACTCTGTATTTCAAATCATAGCGCCTAAAAGCTAGAGAACACTTGTTGCCATGATTCAAAGTATCAATTGCCAGACTGTAGAAAGAATGCTAGTTGGTAAAAAATGGATAGAGTCAGCTTTACACTGTAAGAAACAAACACATCCGTTATCACATCCCTTTTCTCCTTCATAAAGACGTTTTAGTGAAAACCTCTGAATCAGGAAATGTAAGTTTATTCAGATTTATAGAGCAATCAAAGGAATGATATGATAATGAATGTACTTTGAGGTGCTATGTCTAGGTTAATTCAGCAGCAAGTGTTTTCAACTTAGCATTGGTGTCTCTTGGGGAGACAAAAACTTTTCTCACCTGTCTCACCCAAGACTTCTGAAATTCACTCTACATATGTGCTTTCACATTCCCTTCTCCATTAGGCCTAATCCCAAATTATTTTCTGCATATTGTATAGTATTCTCCCTTTATCTCATAGCTGAGTCCTTCTGTCAGTATTAAAATCACACAGTCATTTAGCCTTCTTCTTCCGCGATGTCCAGGTAAGGTCTGTGTTGATATTGCAATTGTCTCTTTGTCATTATCTGAACTGTACATGGTAACATGACTCACAATGTTAAAAAGTTAATAATATCTTTATACAAAGCACAACAGGTAACCTACAGGCAAATTTAAAACTGAACTGTTAACACAATTACAGTAAACATAAGTTGCACACCCTTTAGTCAGCGTCACTTAAAGTGAGGCAACAATGATCTATTACTGTGTAGCAGAGATCAGGGTTGCAACATTAGCAATAAGGTGGGGGAGGCGGGGAACAACAGAAAACACAGAAGGCAAATGATCTGAGACTTATCCATTTAACACTGAAAGTAGCATTATTTTCAGCCTCTGTTGTGGGGGCTGCCCATTTCCTTCTCATCCCTCTCCAATGATACAATGATAAAGACAAACTGGGTCTTTACACATCTCAGGGTGGAGGTTTTCTGGTAAGTGGGACATTTTAGGGCTAAAACCAAGACAGTCTCAGGAAAACCCAGTCATTTGGTCATTCAAGTGATTTATTAAAATAACCATAATTGAGTTCAACCATACTTTTTTTCTAATGAGTAAAGTAAGGCTAAGAAAGAGCAAGTGAACGTTACATAGCAAATTAGTGCCAAACTTCACACTCCTCACTCTGTATCACTGACTCCCAATTTAAATCTCTTGCTACCATAGCACCTATTTTGGATAGATCCAAATCTGGCTGACTGACCAAAATGTATGAGTATAGGAAAAATAATGGCACAGCGTAGACAAATTACTAAGATCTGGAGAATACATTTTTGTTCATCTTTATAGGAGGATATAAAGTTAGAATAAGACAAAATAAGTAATTTTTTTATCTCACAATTATTTGAAAATATCTGAAACTTTTTCCTCAGCATTTAGCGTAAATTTCACCATATCTATATCTATATCTATATATAGTTCCTGTATGTTATGAACTGAATGTTTGTGTCTCCTCAAAATGCATATGTTGAAACCTTACCCCAAATGTGATAACATTTGGAGACAGAGCATTTGGGAAGCCATTAGGGTTAGATGACATAAGGGTAAGGCCCTCATAATGAGCCTTATAAGGAGAGACATCAGAGAGGTAGTGTGAGCACACTGTGAGATGGTAGCTGCCTATAAGCCAAGAGAAAAAGCTTCAGAATGAGGCCTTATTTGCTGGTACCTTTTTTTATTTTAGAGACGAAGTCTCCCTCTGTTGCTCAGGCTGGAGTGCAAAGGCGTGATCTCAGCTCACTGCAACCCCTGCCTCCTGGGTTCAAGTGATTCTCCTGCCTCAGTCTCCAAGGTAGCTGGGACTACAGGTGCATGCCACCACTCTCAGCTAATTCTTTTGTATTTTTAGTGGAGATGGAGTTTCACCATGCTGGCCAGGCTGGTCTCTTTAACTCCTGACCTCAGGTGATCCATCTGCCTCAGCTTCTTAAAGTGCTGGGATTACAGGCGTGAGCCACTGCACCCAGCCATTTGGGGGTACTTTGACCTTGGACTTCCCAGCTTCCATAATTATGAGAAATAAAATTCTGTTGTTTATGGCAACCATTCTACAGTATTTTATTATGGCAGCTCAAGCAGATTTTGATACCATATGTTTGGAACAAAACATATTCCTCAAACTATATATTAGCTATCTACAAGTGCTACCAAGCAAATCCTAAATTTTATGGAAGAATTCACACATATTAGATAATTTCAACTTGCAATATAACAAAATTTTAAAAATACTCCTAAGGAAAAACTAGATTTGGGATTATAGATTAATGTGTATGTGCATGCATGTGTATGTAAGTGTGTGTGTGTGTATGTATGTGTGTTTTAAGTATTGACCACACATTCAGATCAAAACATACCTGATTTGTTTATCACTATGTTTTGGTAGCCTTCTCATTCCTGCCAACTCTCACTTAAAGAACTCTTCCTTGTTACCTCACTTCTTCTGAGTCCTACTGATCTGGCTTCAGAAATGTGATTAGTGTAGAAGAATAAGTTGAAAAGTCCTCACTCCTTTATTTTTGCACCAGTAGAGCTCTCCCTGCCCCATGACTACACACTGATATACAATCTCAGTTCCCTTTCTTGGCCCACTGGGTTACAGCTGCATACTTTCCCTAACCTGGCAGACAATGACTTTGTCTATTGTAGAACACATCAGAATATTCTGGAATGTTCTTTTCTGGGACTATCTACCTCTCTACACACCTCAGCCTTGTGACAGATGCAGGAATACAATATTCACATAGCCCTCAGCTTTTATACTCTCACGCAAGGCTGTTTTGCAAAATCCCAGGCCTATTCTGCTGTCCATTTACATTCCCCCTTCTTCTTCAAAACGTTCTACTTCCTCTTTTCTATATTGTCCTAACAGTCAAATTTTGATCCTCTTGCTTTGCACTCCAGATTTCTCTGCAATTCAATGGAGTCATTATAACCTACATACCATTCATAGAAGCTAGGGAGTATGAGTATTAAAAGTATTAACTCTAGACTAGAGTCAGTGTGCTTGGGTTAAAATTCCTTCTTCCACTACTTCCTACTTCAATAATCTTGAGAAAAGTTACTTAACCTCTCACTGTGCTGTATTTGTCCAGATCATAAAATAATAATGAGAATAGCCTTATTAAGATGTTGAAAGGACTAATTTAGATGACCCATATAACTCACTTATGTATCTGGGCCAAAATAAGTGATACATAAATTATTAACAATTTATTATTTCTACTATCTTCACATGACAGGACTAAGTGACATAAGTCAAATTTGTGATTTGAATGTATTTCATATTTAAGTCATAGCAATTTTGAAACATACTTTAATTCATTTGTTCTTTGAGATATGTTGCTAACCATATTAAATACAATACATTTAATACATCCAAATCACATTGATTAATACAATATCATAACTAACAGTGACATTTAAATCTTCATATTCAGCAACAATTCAGCTGAACCATTAACGCTTGACTTCTAATAATACAACTGTTATTAAAATCTGTATGACCTTGATAAGGTTCTTAAATTGAATTGCAATATCTTCACATGATAAAATGCAAAAATTGATTTCAGCAAATATTTGTCGAGCATCTACTATGTGTCAGTGTCTACAGTAGATGACTTGCAAACATTATATCAGTCATCCTTAAAGCAGTACTATATAATAAGAGTGATTATCCTGATTTAGTAGCAGAAAAAATATATATTTGCCTTCAACTTTTAAGTTCTGGGGTACATCTTCAGGATGTGCAGGTTTATTACATAGGTAAACATGTGTCATGGTGGTTTGCTCCACAGATCAATACACGACATCACCTAGGTATTAAGTCCAACATCCATTAACTATTCTTCCTGATGTTCTCCTTCCCCTCAGCCCCCGCCCCCGGACCCCAGTGTGCTCTCATTATTCAGCTCTCCACTTATAAGTGAGAACACGTGGTGTTTGGACTTCTGTTCCAGCATTAGTTTAATGAAGATAACAGCTTCCAGCCCCATCCATGTCCCTGCAAAGGACATGATCTTGTTCCTTTTTATGGCTTCATACTACCTCATGGTGTGTGTGTGTGTGTGTGTGTGTGTGTGTGTGTGTGTGTGTGTGTGTGCATGTATGATATATGATATATATGTACCATATTTTCTTTATCCAGTCCATCATTGATGGGCATTTTGGTTGATTCCATGTTTTTGCTATTGTGAATGTGCTGCAGTGAATATATGCATGCAGGTGAATATATGCATGCATCTTTACAACAGAGTGATTTCTGTTCCTTTGGGTATATACCCAATAATGGGATTGCTGGGTCAAATGGTATTCCTGGTTCAAGATCTTTGAGGAATCACTACACTGTCTTCCACAATGGTTGAACTAATTTGGATTCCCACCAACAGTGTGAACACATTCCTTTTTCTCTACAACCTCTCCAGCATCTCTTACTTCTTGACTTTGTAATAACTGCCATTCTAACTGGCGTGTGATGGTATCTCATTGTGTTTTGATTTGGATTTCTCTAATGATCAGTGATGAGGGGTTTTTTTGTATGTTTGTTGGCCACACAAATGTCTTCTTTTATGAAGTGTCTGTTCATGTCCTTTGTCAGTGATGAGGCTGTTTTTTCTTATAAATTTGTTTAACTTTCTTGTAGTCTCTGGATATTAGCCCTTGTCAGATGGATAGGTTGCTAAAATTTTCTCTCATTCTGTAGCCTTTCTGTTCACTCTGATCATAATTTCTTTTGCTGTGCAGAAGCCCTTTAGTTTAATTAGATCCCATTTGTTAATTTTTGCTTTTGTTGCAATTGTTTTTGGCGTTTTCATCATGAAATCTTTGCTCATGCCTATGTCCTGAATGGTATTACCCAGATATTCTTGTAGGTTTGCTATAGTTTTGAGTTTTACATTTAAGGCTTTAATCCATCTTAATTTTTTCATGAGGTATAAGGAAGAAGTCCAGTTTCAATTTTCTGCACATGGCTGCCCACTTCTCCCAGCATCATTTATTAAATCCTCTCCCCATTGCTTGTTTTTGTCAAGTTTGTCAAAGATCAGATGGTTGTAGGTGTGCGGTTTTATTTCTAAGTTCTCTATTCTGTTACATTGATTTAACGGGTCTGTTTTTTTACCAGTACCATGCTGTTTTGGTTACTATAGCCTGATAGTATAGTTTGAAGTCCCATAGCACGATGCTTCCAGCTTTGTTCTTTTTGAGTAGCAGAAAAATATTAAGGCCCTGCCTATCTCCTTGGGTTAAGAGGACCAAATGGGCAAAAATGTGAAAGTGCTTTATAAACTAGAAAGTACTCACCAAATATAGTATTACTTTAAATTTTATGTATTTGTTTTAACAAAGCATATCATTTCAGTGATTAAATTGTTATCTATTCTTTCCCCCTGTGGTTTGATGGAAAATCTGAATAATCATAACCACTGGTAATTGTTTCTAGAGTTAGATATGACGATCAAATTAAAATCATAGTCTTATAATTAAGACTATTAATTCAATAATAAAGGGAAGCTTTAAAAGAAAAATAAGTTTTAGATTAGATAAATGTAACTGCTCTAGAAATTTATACTATATACCATTAAATCTTTGTGCCACAAATGAAAACAGTAAAGATTTATATATTTTTAAAATGTGTGGAACTTTTTATTTTAGCACAAATGTTGAAGAAAAAGAGATTATTGAAATCTACAAATTAAACTTTTTTTAAAAAAAAAACAGAAGATGTTAAGAAAGACTTGTGTGAAATTGTTTTACCTATGATAGAGCTGTCCTTTCATTATTTACAACCCAGGGATTTCTTCTTAGAAGAAGTTAATGATATATATGGCAATCCAAAAGTGCCATGTCTTTGCCAAGGATATCCAACTATTTTTATTGGACAAGTGTTGCTTTTAAACTTGATGAATAGCAAATGTGAAGTAGTAATATCTAATATTGAAAAATGAAGCTACCCAAGGAGCAAGAAATGATAGATAACTTGGTGTTTTTTTAATATCATAAAAAGTTCATAAATGAGAAATATTTTTGATGATGTCTCAGTTTTGATTTGTAGTCTGTAACTCCAGCAGGCTATTTCAGATTGACCCTTCTTTATAGTAGAATAAAAATAAAATATTTCATTTCCTCCTGAAAATACCCAATATGGCTATTTAAGTATATTTTTGTGGGTAATTGAAACACATTCCCTACTAATACTCCGTAACATTCTGCAGGGGTCTGCTGGGACCTGGGATTTTGCCTACAGAAATCTGTAATAGCACTTTTAAGCACTTGTAGGATAATGAGAAAATTTAGGCATTTTCAATAATATCATTCAATGCAGTGTATCTTCATTTCTTTAATAATAAAGGAAAGTCCTGCTGATCAAGTATTACATAGCTTAAGGCTCATTCGGGGGCAAGTAATGGCAAAGCCTAATTTACGCCTTTAGGGTTCATCTCAATGTTAACCTTTTATGATTCCAGTGGGGTTGGAGGCTTAATAGAATGAGGTGAAGTTATTAAAACATATAACTCTATAATATACACTTTTTTCACTGTTCCCTCCAGAGTCTAAATGTTTCTTTCAATCTGAATGAGGCAAGCAACGATTTATGTATATAGTACTCCCATTTCACATTTATCCTTAATGAGAACTTTGCCAGTTAATTTATTTTTGTAATTAATGATACTATGCTCCAGAAAAAAATTGATGTCAATCAACGATAATGAAAAGAGAGCCTATATAGGCTTAATTTATACACACACATACATATTTATATAAAGTCATTTTATATTTTATATACAAAATATACAAGGACTCTGGATTGCTGATATATATATATATATTCACACACATATATAACTGTTATTAAAATCTGTAAGACCTTGAGAAAGCCATTTAAATTGTATTGCAATATCCTCACATGATAAAATGGAAAAATTCATTTCAGTGAATATTTGTTGAGCGTCTACTATGTGTCAATGTTTACAATACATTATTTGCATACATTATATCAGTCATCCTTATAGCAGTACTATATAATAAGAGGAGTGATTATAGCTCATATCTAAGGTGAGATACATATATGTCAGCAATCCAGAGTCCTTGGATATGTGTGTGTGCACTTTGTATGTAGTTTTAGAATTACAAATTATAACTTTTTTCCAGTATTCATTACTAAAGGAAATTTTGCCAAAATGCTGCCTAATGCTTTCTGAAGGTCAGTTGAAAGTGAGTCTGTGGCATAGTCAGATAAGAGAAAACTACCTGGAGCCATGCTATCCACATCATTAATCAGAAAGTGAAGAATTTAGAATGACCCTGGAAATATGAGTTATGTGGGCTAGAGAAGAATGTATAATCCCGTTCAATAGAGTGTGAAAGTTTCCATATATCTGCTACTCCTAAATCCATAATAGCTGAGGATGAAGCTTTATGAGCTTTTTAAATAAAATGGTATTCTTGATAATATATGCCAAATCTCTGAAGCAGTATGCAAGGACATAGTAAGTCATCCCTCCAAATTGTTTTAGTAAAGGCATTATTTTGAATTTGGAAGAACTGTATGTGTTGTCATGTGCTATTTTCATGAAAGAAGTAAAACATCACCAAATATTTTATGTTCCTCTGGCTTCTCAGATGTTAACTACTTAGGGTGTTGGGATGGTTTGGCAGGGACCAGAGACTAGGTAAAAATATACTGAAGTCCTATATATTCCACTTCAGTATATTTTGCATATTATTTGACTTGCTCAGTACACACACATATGCACACACATATGAACTACTGAGGCAGGAGTTTCCATCATTTCCACTTTACAGTTGGAAAAAATTGGGGCTTGAAGTTTAATAAATTGTCCCAAACCAAAAAATATTTAGGTCTCACACTTGGGTCCATATTACTGTGAAATTAATGTTCTTTTCCTATACCATAAGGCCTCCCTTAGACTACACTAAGGAAATGTATGCCATGCTGTATTTTATTTTTGTAATACACGCATATTTATCTCAGTGAAACCTTTATCTCCTATAGGGCATAAACTTCATCTAGTTAATCTTTGCTGCCTCACAACACTTGACTCAATGCTGTGCAACTGTCTGGTGCTCAATGGAGGGGGATTAGTGAAATAAACTAGTGAATAATGATCTCAACAAATGGCAATAAAAATCAAAATGTAATGTGAACAATCAGTGTATTTTGGAAAATTGATCATAAGGTACAAATATGAAGATACTGATCCTGCCATCAGTCATCCACACTCTGAGCTATGTTTCTCTTGTAGTTGGAAGGAACCTGCAGTTGGTGTCTCATTCTAGCACCACTGGCAATATGAGTAACAAGAAACAGAGATATCACCGTCGGTCAGGAAACAGAACTAAGCTTACTGGACCATATACGCATCACATAAAGTAGAAGCAAAACAGACACACTGGTGGGAAAAAATAAAATTATTTTCACACTCTACTGTGTGCTTTTGATGACGGGAACATAATTATCTCTATATTCCTAGTACCTGGCACAGTCTTGGGACCAATTTTTTCCTAAGGGTAAAGTGAAAGAGTTATGTAATCTCTAAGATCACCTTTGGCTTTCACCAGACATCATGACTTTGGGCAGGCTTTTCCCTCCACCTGTAATGTCTTTCTTGCTCTCCCCTTCTCTATCTACCTTGCTTATTTTCATACGTCAAGCGTTACTTCCTCTGAGTAACTTTCCCTGACTCCTCTAGTGACACGGAAGTTCTCCTTTCCCTATACTCCCAGTGTACTTTAATTATACCTCCAAACAATGCAGGAAAATGTTTATACATGTGTAGGGAACCACTGAACTGGCTTTGAATTCTGGTTCCACACTTACCATTCAGGAAGTCTTATGATTTTCTATTAATATATTTCATTATTCTCGGCTGGGCATGGTGGCTCACACCTGTAATCGCAGCACTTTGGAAGGCCGAAGCAGGTGGATCATGAGGTCAGGAGATCGAGATCATCCTGGCCAACATGGTGATACCCCATCTCTACTAAAAATAGAAAAAAAAAAATAGCCGGGTGTGGTGGCCCATGCCTGTAGTCCCAGCTACTCAGGAGGCTGAGGCAGGAGAATCGCTTGAACCCAGGAGGCGGAGGCTGCAGTGGGCCGAGACCATGCCACTGCACTCCAGCCTGGGCAACAGAGCGAGACTCTGTCTCCAAAAACAAACAAAAAACAAAATACATATATATTTGTGTGTGTGTGTATGTGTGTGTGTGTGTGTATGTATTCTTAATTGTAAAGGAGAGTCTGGGTAAGGTACAACGTTGCTCAGCTGAGAAATGGGGTAATAGCTCATATCTAAGGTGAGAACCGTTGAAAGCTCTGCTCAGAGGATGACTTGCATGGGTTCTGCTGGTGCACTTTCTGCCTTAATTCTAGTTTATTCTCATTCTACTGAGGGGTGATGTTTTTAACGATAGAAGATTCTCATAACTAATTTTCAAGTTAGTAACTCTAACATTTTATTACCATCAACCCAGAGAACACGTCCAGTTCACAGCAGAGAGTAAAATAGTGGACAAGGTAAACCATACAGCTGTGATAAGCGTTGTCCTTCCCCACTTCTGGTCAGAGCGCTATAGCTTTAAATTAGTGGTTAAGTAAAAGAAGACATAAAATAAATTTGGAAGACCTATAGTACCAGCCACCTTTGCTCTACCTTGTCAGGCTGCCCTACTTGCCCCAGAAGTTGTAGTATTTATATTGATTTTATATAACTAACTATTTAGAACAGGTATTTAAAAGTTCCTTCCCCCTCCCTTGCACTGGGCTTTGACTTCTGAGTTGTAATTCAGGTTTGACGTGGCATCTGAGTTTCAACATTCCAGGAAGAAACCCACATAAGATATAGGCAAAGTTTCAAAAAAAAGTTTTAAATTTTTTTTAATAAAAGCTTTTGTAATAGGAAAGATACAAGCTTATAGCAAAAGAGACTTCTTAACCATTTTACAGGCTCATCATAAAAAACTTTAATTTTGTTGTTTGTTATATATTTTACACAGCATGGGAAAAAGAAATAGGCAACATATGAATCCTAGACTGGGAGAAAGAAGATCCACCTTTCTGGCCTTGGTTTTCCATAAGTTCCACCATGCCAGAAAAACTACGTCACTGTGTGTGCTAACCCAAGTAGCCTAAATACAAAAGGGGCACATTAATAGGTATAACAGGTTTTTTTTTCATTCCTAGCTATGCATTAAAAGCATTTGTGGGGGCTATATAAAACATGCCAACGTATGGACCCTACTCCTTATCAGTCAATATATCTGAATTTACAGACACCAGGCTCTGAACATTAGTTTTTCGGTAGGTCTTTTCAATCTGAAGACCTGAGTCCCTAATTTCTGTACTACTCTCTCTTTGATAATTTCTGTCTCCCTATTTTCTCTGTCTACTCTTTCAATGTTTTTCCTACACTGTCTCTAGATTTCCGAAATGTCTGATCATCTTTGGGTTGCTTATTCACATTTAAGATTAAATCAAACACATACTCATTGAGAGCTCTGTTTGACTCTTCTTATTGAGAGACCACTGAATATCAGTATCTGGAAATAATTTTTATGAGGTCAGTCAGTTTCTCAATAGAAAAATTCATCAATATCATGTCAGGTTGTCATAACCTAGTGTTCTGGGAAGAAGAAACTGACAGACACATGGGAATCTCAGTATGCATATCTTGACTTCATTCTTTTTTTATCCACTTTGGATCTTGCCACTGCCAGCCACTGTTAGATGTCCCAAAGTCTAGAACTTCGCAAGTTCAATTTTCAGAAAGAAAACATTTGGTCTCTTATGTAAGAGAAGCAGAAAGGGGAGGGTAGCAGGGGGAGGCCTGGAACTCTATCACCTGTAAACACAGACTTTCAACAACTCTCTCTGTTTTAATTCCAGCTTTCCATCCCTGTCTTCTGCAGTATCTGATGCCTCAAGACCTGATCTATCCTGTCTTCTGTGTGGCAAATTGTCTCACCTTCTTTTATGTCTGCCCCATGTTGACATTTTTAACTTCCTGTTCTTTGCTAAATCAATCACTATCCTGCCAACACTTTCAGGGTTCTTTTGAAAATGTGCTCTGGCCACTAGAACACTGGGTACCTGATCGCAGGAATTTTTGTCTGTTCAGCTTACTGATTTGTTGTCAGTGCTGAGAGCATTACTTGATGCATAACAAGGCATTCAGGACATATTTGCAAAATGAACGAATGCTGAAATCTCTTTTTGGCCAGTGACTTCTCTTATTTTCTTTATCCTTGCGTTTTACACAATTTTTGTTCCTTTACAACCATTTAAACAATGTTTTTGAAGAGAGAGAGATGGTAAACATGAGAAGTTAATCCCCCATATGAATAAGAAATATAACTTGTGTTTTTTTTTTTTTTATGGTGACTAAATCAGACTTTCTGAGTATCCTCTTGGAAGACATCAAAGGAGTTCATTTTCCTGACTCCTTAGGAGTTACATCTTTAGCCCAATCTGGCCCTTGCTGCTTTCCAGCCATCCTAGCTTCTATTTTTAATACTGTATTCATTGATTTATTCATTTATTCATTCACTTATCCATTCATTTACTCATTCCTTTACAGTGACTTACTTATTCGTCTATTTTAGAAACACTTACTGAGCAACTACCATGTCAAACATCTGTGCCAGGTTCCAGGGATATAATGATACGTCCAGCATAGGCAACACCATTGAAGTGCTCAAACTTTCAGAAAGGAGACCAGTAAAGGGTTGAGAGGCCCTCTAACTCTGTATTTTTAGTGAGCCTGGGCTCTAATGACAATATTGGGATTGTGTCCAGGTCCTCATTCACATGAGGATTCTCAGTGGTTAAATGAAAAGGATCTCTTCTAAATAAATGCACACACACACACACACACACAATCAAAAACAACCTTCTGCTACCAGTATTGTTGACATACTCTATTTTTAGACCAAGAAGATACTGTTCTTCAAGCTACCATATTTCCATATCTACATTTTGATGGAAGAAGAGAAAACAGACACCATGCTCCCCACAGAAAAATTTATTACAAAATAATGGATTGAAATTCTGGCAATTTACTTTAGAGAAAGAAAATAATAATGAGTGGTTCTTCCTAGTTATACACCCAAATAATCTCCTGCCTGTTCCCATCAGGAGCCCATGAATTTGACATTTCTAGCAAAGTGAAAAAACTAACAGATCATTTGGAAAATATCCTTGTTGCTGGAAGAATGAGAGAATAATGTGTAGAGAAATGAAAAAGGAAATGAGAGCAGTGCCAATATATCAGTAGCTTTGTTAAAGGTATCTGTCTATTTGCAAGGCTCCTCTAAAAGAGTCACAACCACAACAAACCACAGATTTTCTAGACCCTGTGCTGAGTATAGCACAGGTTCAGTGGAGAGAAGATGTTTAATATGAGATCAAAACCTTCTTAGATAGCTTCAGCCTAAAACAAGAAGAACATCAAACAAAGTCACTAACACTGAAGCCAAAAATGCTGAGTACTCCTATTAGCAATTATTTGTTAATTTATTCACTAACCAACCATTACATTTCATTTTAGTGAGACAGTGTGGAAAAATGAAAAAAGGAGGAATCTGGAGTCAGACAAACAGAATCAAATCACTTTCCACCACTTAATGATGTGTAATTTGGAGCTAATTATTTGAACTCTCTGAACCTTGATTCTTCCCTGTGTTAAAATGGAGATTATAGTTGCTTTGCTGTTTGCCTGGTTTGTTATGAAGTTTAAATATAATAATGCATGAAAAAGTGGGCCAGTAATACCTATATTTGTAACTGACATTTTACGTACATGGCTAATACAATCAATCTGCAATTATAGTTCGCAAATGATTAAAATCTTAATAACTTAGGCACTGCATTAGTCAGAATTTTCCAGAAAAACAAAACAAATAAAATACATATATATGTATTCTTATATATGTAATATATGGTTCTTATATATGTAATATGATATGTGTGTGTGTGTATGTGTGTGTATGTCAGCCTCCAAAATCACGAGTCAATTCCATATTTTATTGTAAGAAGTCTCACAATCTGCTCTCTGCAAGCTAGAAAATAAGGAAAACCAATGGTGTAAATTCCAGTCCATGTTTTAAGACCTAAGAACCAGGAGTGCTGATTATGTAAGTCCTATTACATAAGGCAGGAGAAGACTGATGCCCCAGCTCAATCAGTAAGGTGGAAAAACAATTCTCTTAATTCTGTCTTTTTGTTTTATTCAGGACCTCAATTGATTGGATGATGCCCACCCATATTAGGGAGGGCAATCTTCTTTACTCAAATCCATCACAGACACACCCAGCATAATATTTAACTAAATATATGGGCACCCAGTGGCCCAGTCAAGTTGGCAATTAAAATTGACCATCACCGACCCCATCTAAATATCAGATTTAAACCTCAAGAATGGAATTGCTGTCTTTATGGTGTAGGTGCTTTGCAGATGTGTTAATTTGGAAAAGATGATCATTACTTTCTTATTGCATCATTTATCGTATCAGTGTTATAGGTCTGTTTAGCATTCACCTTGGCTCTGAACTCTGCTTACCGCTACTCATAGGAACTCCTCAGACTTCCTGTCATTGATGTCTTATATCCTCCAGGTTCCCAAGCCTTATCTCTTTATTAGTGCTTTATTAAATGCTTTTTTCTCCAACTGGTAGAATTCATGCAGTAAATTGAGCTTAGCAGTCAATGAAAGTAGAAAGCTAAGCAAAGGAGCACTGACTAAGGAATGAGGTCAAAGATATAAAGGTAAAAAGAGATGTTGCTACTTTGTAATAAAGTGAATCAGAATAAAGAACAGAAAGTCAAGAAAATAAGATAAATGATCAGTACTAGGATGTGCAAGGAAGTGCACTTCATTTATGGAATGTGTCAGGTATAAGGGAATGTGAGAGGCATTTACAGCCACTGTCTAACTTAGAACTCACAACTGACCTATAAGGGATGTACTGGCATTACACAGCTGTGGTATTCTTACTTAAGAAATAACCTTCCATAACACAGTGTCAGTCTCTAGATACACTCAAAGGGTGTAGACAGAGGCAGTGTAATAAAATAAAACAATGAGCTTCCTTAATATATGAGTTTTATTACCAGGTGCATCATATTCGCTGCTAAGGGGCTATTTTGGACAATTTCTTAACCTCTCTGAATTTCAGGATCCTCATCTGGAGAGTCTGGATGATATGTCATTTTTACCTCACACTGCTGCTGTGGATCCCACTTGAGGTGATACACTGCCATCATGGTTGAAGCTGTGAGCTCTATGGCATAGGGCTTGTATTTGAACCTGGATAACTAATTGTGTGATTTTGAGCAAATGTCAGCCACATAAGTTTTTCAGTCCGCTTTTCTCTAATATAAGGATAATAATGGAAACTTCCACTAGATTGTGGAAGAATAAAATTAGATAATTCATGTAAAAGTACTTTGAACAGAGCGTAGTTAACATTGTTCTATGCACTCTTATTGTAATAACTCATTTAGCTAGTAGAGAAAGAGAATTTTAAACAGGACACTATACACTATACAAGTGTAAGGAATTACTCTTATTAAAACAATCTAAATTTATGTATTTCATTAATGGGTTATATTCTTTTCAGTAGTATCTTATAAAGATGGTTTATATACACAACGATAATTAATTGGTCTATTAAGTGACCTAGCTTCCAAATTTCTATAGGTGAAAAACCACTCACACAAGTATCAATTTACTTAAATGTGTCATTACACAGATGTAGTAGACACTATCCCAAAGTCATTTCTGCCAAGCTGAATAGTGACCATTATTTGGAACGGAATAGTGTACTGGTTAGCAGGGAAATTGAAAAAGACTAATCAAGGCCTCAAAATCTTCTCTAGAACTTCTGAGAAAGGAAGTGGCATAACTGCACACTGACAACGCTTTCTCTCTAACAGCCACCAAAACAAACAAAATGAATACACCTCCACAAAGACCAGGAAAAGTCACAAGGACATGCTAGAATCTCCAGATAAGACTACTGGTCAAGAACAATACAGTCAAAACAAAAGGAGAGTGGATACAACAATTCAGACTCTGCAGGTTTTGAATGCCATGTATAACTTATTTTCATCAGTGAGTAAGTGGAAGAAGTTATTAAGATTTCCAGTGGTAGGTCTCAGCTTGAAGGGTTGGGGACAGGAAGCAAAAGCAAATCATAAATACTTAGCATACCCCACTTGCTTTGTATTCCTTGACCTCAGCTCTCTAAAGAGAAGGTAGGGCTAGAGGAATAGCCACATGACTAAACACATCACCATGTTTTTCCTGGCCCAGTTTCCTAAATAGAGTCTTGAGGCAACTCTTTTGTTACTGTGTAGGGGTTACTGTGGAGAAAACAATGTACTGACTCACAAAGCAATTGATGATTATAGGATATATGTACATACATGCAGACACACACAGACACAGACATATCCTTGAAAAACGAGCAAAATAGTTTATAAATAATTACAATGTAATATTTTATATATAATTGCAACATAATGGGGCTAATATCCCCAAAACTTCAAATAGAAACTGAGATTGGGGATGAACACAGAGGAACAACTACGAATATCTGTATATGGGCAGCTATCCTTTCATCCTTTCTTCAGGTTATAATAGAAAAACTGCCTTTCTTAAGTATGCACCGAATTCCTTTCATCTTCTAAGGGAATTAACTTTTTAAATATTCACCCTTCTTTATCTCCAGTTATGTCATTGATCTGTCACATCTACATATAAATATGCTAACATATTTTTCATCTTAACCTTTGCTTCTCTTCAAATCCCACCAGCTACTGCCCTATATCTTTCCTCTGTCTTAGCTGAAAATTGCTTCACAGCCAGCTTCCCACTCTAATTGGAATTCTGTTCCTTCCAGTCCTCTGAAACTATTCTCATAAGTTCATTAATAATATTTCTATATTCCTCAGCCTTTTGATCTATGGCCACTTCTCCTTGTGCTATGAGCAAACTTAGTCACTCCAATGGATTCGGATTCAGTTACCACTGATGAAATGTTTCAATAAAAGCCCCTAGAGGAATTATCAAAGTATCTAGAAGTGCATGATGGGGGAGAATATGTAGTTTGAAACACATATTACAAGTAGCAATCATTTTAACATAGAATATTAAATATAAACAGTAAAAATATGAGATAGTAGGGAAATAAAATAGATTAAGAAAGATTGCAAGAGTTACTTATTTAGAAAGTGTGAAAAACACTAACACTAATGAATAGAAGTTCCAAATCCAAATAACCATTTAGACCAATCTGTTAATCTCCAACTCTTATACTGAACTGCGTCACAGACATTCACTTGAAAATCTCACTGGCACTTCCATCTCAACTGTTAAACATGAATTTATCTTCTCTGTGGATCTGTTTTCTCTTCCTGTGTTCCTCAGTATAGTGAATTTTAAGAATGTAACCCCTGTTACTCAATACAGAACCTTGGGTATTATAAAAAAGTGTTTTCATTCCCCATTCTCTCATATGAAATCACCAAATCTATCATTTCTTAATATTATTGCGTAAACTGTTTTCTATACTTTCTTGACGTTAACAGCTTTATTGAGGTATAATTAACATACCATAAAGGTAATTAACGATAAATTGTGCAATGTAATGATATTTAGTTAATTTAGGCAGCTATGCAATCATCGTAAGAATCCAGTTGTAGAATATTTTCATTTTCCAAAAAGAGCTCTTAAGTCAGTTTGCAGTTAACATGCGCTATCCTTTCCCCCAGCCCAAGGTAAAAACTTACCTGCCTATAATCTTTATATATTTTCCCTTTCTGGAAATTTTATATGAACAGGATCATATAATATGGAGTATGACAAGTTTGTATACTACACCTTAGCATATTTTTAAAGTAATTTACATTGTAGCATGTGTCAGTTTAGGTAAAATTGTAGCCATTTTCTTGATTATTTTCAAATAACCAAATTTGGTTTCATTAATTTTCATTATTTTATTTCTGTTTTCTAGTTCATTAATTTTTGCTCTGATGCTTATTATTTCTTTCCTTTGATGCTTTGAATTTGATTTTCTCTTCTTTTTCCAGTTTTGTCTGGTGAAAGTTTAGATTATTTTTGAGAACATTCTTTTTTATTAAATAGGCTTTTAAAGATATAAATATCTCTCTAAATACTGCCTTAGCTGTGGTAAATCTGTTGTGATTTTTTCATTTGAATACATTTAAAAATATGTTGTAATTTCACTTGTGATTTCTTATTTATCCACACAAGTTATTCAGCAGTTTTGTTTGGTTGGTTGTCTTTTTGTTTTTAATTTTCCCAAATTTTTTGTTATCAACTTCTGATTTAATTTTATTATGGCTAGTGAACATACTTTGAATAATGTCTATTCTTTTACTTTAGTAAGATATTATAGGGCCTAATATATAGTGATTTTTTTTTTTTTGCCCATGTGAATCCCTGTCTTCAAATCCATTAAGACAAATCTCTAGGGCAGAAGCAAAACACCACCAGTCTCTTTACTAAAACATAACAAAAGTTACCTTTGCTCAGTTCCCAACAAGTTTCTCATCTCCATCTAAGACCACCTCAGCCTGGATTTTATTGTCTATATCATTATCAGCATTTTGATCAAAGCAATTCCATAAGTCTCAATGGAGTTCTAAACCTTCCCACATTTTCCTGTCTTCTTCTGAGTCCTCCAAACTGTCCTAACCTCTTCCTGTTAACCAGTTCCGAAGTCGCTTCATTTTTGGGTATCTTTTCAGCAGTGCTCCACTTTACTGGTACCTATTTACTGTATTAGTCCATTTGAACACTACTGGTAAATACATACCCGAGACTGGGAAGAAAAAGAGGTTTTAATGAATGTACAGTTCCATGTGGGTGAGGAGGCCTCACAATCATCATGCTGGAAGGCAAGGAGAAAGTCATGTCTTACATAGATGGCAGCAGGCAAAGAAAGAGAAAGTTGGTGCACAGAAACTCCCGTTTTTAAAGCCATCATATCTCAAGAGACTTACTCACTATCACAAGAACAGCATGGGAAAGACCTGTCCCCATTATTCAATTACCTCCTACCAGGTCTCTCCCACAAAATGTGGGAATTCAAGATGATATTTGAGTGGGCACACAGCCAAACCATATCAGATATCAAAGAGCTATATTGCTTCTTTACCAAATATTCAGGACTAGATGGTTTCTCAGGTGAAATTTTGCTTATTTCAAAAACTTAATAATATGATTTGCATTTAATCAGTGCCTTTAAAAGTCAGATGCTAAGTGTGTTACATTGGAATTATTACATTAGCCTGTTTGACATTAGGCCTTTCAAAGAGGCCTACTCAATGTGTTTTATTATTGTATCAGTCCATTTTCACGCTGCTAATGAAGACATAGCTGAGGTTGGGTAATTTATAAAGAAAAAGAAGTTTAATGGACTCACAGTTCCATATGGCTGGGGAGGCCTCACAATCATGGCAGAAGGCAAAACATGCATCTTACATGGTGTCAGACAAGAGAAAATATGAGAACCAAGAGAAAGGGGTTTCCCCTTATAAAACCATCAGATCTCATGAGGACTTATTCACTACTACAAGAACAGAATAGGGGAAACAGCCCCTACGTTTCAATTGTCTCCCACCAGGTCCCTCCCAAAACACATAGAAATTATGGGAGCTACAATTCAAGAAGAGATTTGGGTGGGGACACAGCCAAACTGTATCAATTATAACCATTTTATAAATGTAAAAACAAAGAGTTGGTAGAATAGTAGGTAAATCCAGATTTGGAATCTTTGTCTCTCTTTCCATCCCCCCTTTCTCTTTCAAGAGAGGTCATTCCTTTAACTAGTATAATTTCTACACGTTTTAAACTGTTTCAGAGTGTGGAAGAGAACAAAATTTTTCGAATTATTTCATTAAGGAATCTTAACACTAATACTCAAATGAACCTAATGACAATAATGAATGCAAAGAAATCTACTGAAAAATATGTCTTAAAGGAAAAGTCTGAAATCAAGTATTTGAAAATATTTGTAAACATAATCCAACAGTATATCAATAAAATAATATATAATGATGAAGTGGGAGACATTCTAAGAATGAAAAGCATTCAAAAACAGGAATCCTGTAAAGAATTATATAAATATAATTATCATATTAATAAGCCAAAGGAGGAGAAAAATATGGTCATTCTGGTGGATGTCAATGAGGGAATTTATAAAGTTAAACCTTCATTTAAATATGAGTACTTTCCTAAAATGTATAATATATGATTCAAATTAAAAGCCTTATGTTTAATTGTAAATGTAATTGAAAAATTGAAAATTTATATATAAACATAATTAGGATGTGGCTTTTGACAGTTATTTAAAATTATTTTAAAACTGATAGATTTTATGCTCTATATGGGTATTTTAAAACATTATGTTTCATACCTTGAATATATGCAAAACATTATTTTATAAGAATTGCTAAATAATACATTTAGAAAAGAAAAGAAAAAGGCCGGCATGGTAGCTCACACCTGTAATCCCAGCATTTTGAGAGGCCAAGGTTGGTGGATCACCTGAGGTCAGGAGTTCAAGACCAGCCAGGCCAACTTGGTGAAACCCTGTCTCTACTAAAAATACAAAAATTAGTTGGGCATGGTGGTGTGTGCCTGTAATCCCAGTTACTCGGGAGAGTGAGGCACAAGAATCACTAGAACCTGGGAGGTAGAGGTTGCAGTGAACCAAGATCATGCCACTGCACTCCAGCCTGGGAAACAGAGAGAGTCTGTCTCAAAAAGAAAAAGAAAAGAGTAGAAAATATTTACCTATTTGATATAAAAGTGGCTGTAAAATTAATATATATATATATGTCCAATATCTTCCTTTCATAGCAATAAAAAGCTAAAATGAAAAGAAAAAGCCCATTCACTCAACAGTCAAAAGTAAAATTTAAAAAAAAAAACAAGGAATAAATTAAATAAGCAATGCATGAGTACTAAATGAAGAAAACTACTATATAAAACCTTACTGGGAGACATTAAAAGAAAAAGGTCTGAATAAAAGTACCTCTACCCCAACCCAGAGGACCCATGGCATGCCTTGAATCTTCTTTGGCCAGCTGCCATCAACTCCTTTCTCCAGATTTTGTTGATTTTTTTCCCTATCTCCACAATGCTATAGTGACATCAAAAATGTGTGACTCAGATGTCAGATGTCCACCCACGCAACCAAGAAGTGTAATTATGATACAATACTGACCTGATGCTTGAATTATCACCACAGCATCACTAGCAAATATCCCTAATCCCTAGCTCATGGATTCTCAAGGAAAACTTTTTCATCTTGCAGCATCTCAGACATTTGAATGTCTTTTTCTTGCAGTGAAAAACACACCAATATTTCTTAGCAATTTCTAAGAATATTCAAGGTGCACCATGGAAGACTATGCAGCCATAAAAAAGAATAAGATCATGTCCTTTGCAGCTGGAGTTCATTATTCTAAGCAAACGAATACAAGAACAGAAAACAAATACATCAGGTTCTCACTTATAATTGGGAGCTAAACATTGGGTGGCTCCCAATTATACGGATGGGAAAAATAGACATAAAGATGGGAAAAATAGACACGGGACTACCAGAGGGAGAAGGGAGGGAGGGGGACAAGACTAAAAAACTACCTACTGGGTACTAAGTTCAGTAGCTGGGCAATAGGATCATTTATACTTCAAACCTGTGCATCATGCAATATATCATGTAACAAATCTGCACATGTGCCCCCGAATCTAAAATAAAATTTGAAATTGTAATAAAATAAAATAGCAGTCACTCAAAAAATTAAAAAATCAAAACAAAACAAAAATATGTAGAGAAACATAGAAAAGGCAGTGATTTAAAGATATCAGTTCTTCTTGTGTCTATAAAGAGATTAAAATGAGATATTTTGACCTTTCAAATTGACAACAGAGAAAAACATTAGCAAAAAGGAAACAACATAAGGAAATCTGCTGTCAGGGCCATCATGGAATGTGGGCATACTTATGCATACGGCTGCAAATGCAAATTTTTCTAGCTTTTTGGACGGGCAGTTAGCATTGTGTTTTCTTAACAACTTATATATATGACTCAAACTAAAAACAGCATATTTAATCATGCAAAATAAAGGAAGTTCAAAATTAATTCCAGAAACAAGTGAAGGGTGCTTACTGTTATTAAAAATTCTTTTGAGAGTACTCTAATGTTTTTGGAAAAGACAACATCATTTTTTTACACATCAGAAATGAATGCAGCTTACTGCAAATTAACATACAATTAATAATATTACTTTTTATTTAAAAAAACAAGATAAAAATATTACTGAATGGGATTCTGTGTGTGTGTGAATCTCAATCCAATAATTTCAAAGTTTAACTGGAAGGAAATAATATGGGAGAATATCTATACAAAGACTAAATAAGTAGAGTAATGGCAGAAACCTTGCCCACTAGACATTAAAACCTACCCTAAATGCTATTGTAATTGAAATGATATTACTCAGATACACAGGCAGAACAACGTAACAGATTAGGGGTTGAGACATTTAGATATATATCTAATCATATATTGTCATTAAGTATATACTGAAGATTTTCTATCTTTGAGTAAAAGGTATGCTAATCAATAAATCATTTGGGGAAAACCGTTTACCTACTTGGAATAGTAATAGTAACAAGAGTAAGTCCAGTTAGTATTAATAATATGCTTAATATGTTCCAATGTTTGCTCTAAATTCTTTGAACTGTTACTTTCATCACAAACTTGTGATTTAGAGAGTATGATTGTCCCTTTTCACAGATGGAGAAACAGACTTCAAATGATTAAGTGGTTTTTTTCAAGGTCACTTTGCAATTAAGTGGTGGAGCCCAGAACTTAATCCAAGACTTTCTTATCACATAGCCTAACCAGTAGCTACTAAGTTTGATTACAGCACCTCACTCTAAAGCTCTCAAATCAATTCCAGATAGATCAAATATTTAAATGTTAACATTAAATTATAGTTGAAGAAGTTATGTATGAATACTTTTTATAATCTTGATGTAGGTTACGCCTTTCTAAACCTCACTGGCATACCAAGAACTTATAAAAAATTGATAAATATGATGGCATAAAAATGTAAAGCTTCTTTTTAGCTAAAACTTACCATAATGAGAGTTAAAAGACAATCTAGGAAAAAGCATTTGTAATACATATGACAGGTTAATTTTCTTAATATTCAAAGAGCCTACATGAATCAAAACTAAAAAGATGGGTAACATAATTTTAAAACTGAGCAAAAAACATTAAAAGCTAATTCAAAAAAAATAATTGAAAATGGTTAGTAAAAATGAAAAGATGTTCACCTTCACTAGTTCTAAAAAATATAGTTGAAAATGAATTTTTTTTAATCCTTCATAGTGATAACTAGGAAAAATATTAACAAAGATGGAAGAGCACGAGGTCTCTCACTATCAGGAAAGGTGTATGATGTGGGCATATCTGTGTGCCTGTGGGAATGCAACTTGTCCCAGCCTTTCCAGAAGGGCAATTAGCATCATGCCTCAAAATTGTTTCAATTAAATATTATTTGGCTCAACAGATTTTCTAGAAATATTACTGAAGATGATAGCAAAAAAATGCATAAAGAGTATGCACAAGCATGATCACTACAGCACTGCTTTATCAGGGAGCTTCTGGTAACAAAGCACCTAAATTTCAATCAAGTAAAGCATAGCTTAGTAAGGAGCTGTAAAGCCATGAACCATTCAGCAGTTATGAAAATAGTGATGTAAGTGGAAATAAAAAGGGATTTATAACACATTGATGAGTAAAAGTAGCGAAGTAGCAGATAACATATACACTATGAATTTATATGTGTAAAAGAGTGTGTGTGCACATATATGAATGTATGACTAAAAGAATCTTGACCTTCATGTTCTCTCATTGAAGTCTATTTCCAGTGTTTCTCATTCAAAGAAAAAACAGTCTATTGCCAATATGCAAAAAGCAACTTTTTTATTTCCTACCTTTGAAAAAGTGCCAAAGCAGAAAATACATGCATAATGCACAGAAGAGCTAATTACACAGCTTCTTACACTTTTTCTTTATCTGTCTCCCTCGAGATCTTCAGTGCTTCTTCAATTCACGTAATCGAAAGTATAGCCTTAGAAATATCTGGTACATTGCATATTATAGGTCTAGTAGCCATAGGGAAAGAAAGAGAGAATAGCTTTTCATTCCCAGTGTCTTTCCCCAGATTTCCAAGGTCAAAGCTGATATGGAATTACCATGGTAGATCCTCTATTACTTAAGTACAGGTGGTAAAGAAATGGAATAGAATGAGGAACAGCAATTAATAGAAAAAAATGTTCTGGGCAGATACAGCTATGAAGATAAATAAATAAATACATATTCTTAATCGAATCTTCCTGGTCATTTCTCAAGGAAAAATATATTAATTTGAGTGCATTGTAAGACTATCTACTTTGCAGTTTTCTTAATATAAGAGTAGATTGTATACCATCCAAAAAAAAGCTTCTAGCACTTTCCTGTAAAACGTTCCCATAGGTACTGTAAGGACTGATGGTATGTTAGAGAACTGTGATATGACATAGAATTGCTTGAATTATCTGTGTACATTTTTACATGCTTTTAGAGAAGACCAGAACTTTTTATACCTGAGCACTTTTGGTAATTTGGGCTGGATAATTCTTTTTCCTTGTTGGGGATGAGGGTCTGGACTATGCATATCAAGACCATTGACAAAATCCCTGACATGTACCCATTAGATGCAAGTAGAATCTCTCCCTGTTCCCTCTCATCCCAGGTTGTGACAGCCAAAAATGTCTCCAAACATTGCCAAATGTGTGATGTGGAACAAAACTGCATCTTATTGAGAACCAGTGGAACTGACAGATTTTTTATGTGGCACAAGATTGCATATGGGGGTGTGTGTGTGTGTGTGTGTGTGTGTGCATAACACGCCTAATATTTTTGTATTACATGTTAAATTTTGTGTTTGTAATTTGTAAAATAACAAAAATGGATCATGCCAAAAGTAAGTACAATAATGTTGAAGCTCATACAATAAATACATATTTATTTATAAAATTCATGAAAGGCTAATCAGATAAGAAATCATGAGAAAAAATGTCATTATCAGGAAAAAAAAGCACTGATAAAAATGCTTTCCAGAACTGAAAAATACAGTTATCAGGGGTGATGAACTGACAGAATTCAGCTAAAATCTAATTAGAAGTATTCTAAAGGGCAAATAGAAGACTACTTGAATTTATGTTTTAATCATTTTTTGGTGTTTTTTCTTTTTTTATTCTTCGTGGCAGAATATGCTTAAGCTCATATTGGGCTTATTTCTGTATAATTCTAGAATGATGAAATGAATCAGAGAATTGCATAAACTCCCTGGTGAATTCACCATCTGCCCGTGTCCTCTGAATATTTTCTATGACTGAAGTCACTGAACAAGTGAAGTTGAAGGCATAGCTGAACAGAAAGAAACAATGAGAATATAAAATAAAGAGAACGTGTAAATATCAAAACACTTGCTGATTTAGGAGCCCATATTGAATCTTGCTTTGGGGAAATTTGTCAGTGTGCCCATAGCTTCCTCCAGCTTCAGAAGAACTTCCTGCTGTGATGAAAATCTTTGGTGATACACATTGCCATCAGATTCATCTTTAGCACAAATAGCTAGCTGAATTAAACAACAGCAAAAGAAAAAGCAAGTCCTAAAGTAATGCTACCATTGTTGAACTGGTCAGGCCATACACAAAGAAAAACTTATAGTACACAGACCTAAAGTTATATTATTGTTCAAATGCTGGCTTTGACAATCATTTCCAGGTCACTTTCCTGTGACAGTTATTGAACCTAACCAAATACCTTTAACGGGCCATTTGTCCATCTACCATCTGCAGAAATATATGAAAATTCTTCAATCCCCTCTGTTCCCCATCGTTTGTGAAACATTCATTTCTGTCATGTTCATATATAGAACATGATGTATACTTAAAATAGCCAATGCTGTTCTTAATAAGCTACAGCCCAAAACCTGTCTATTTACTTCTCAAAATTTTCAGCTTAATCCTGACTCGAACAAAAAAGATTGAGGCATATAAATAAACTCAACTTCAACAGAGAGACATCGTTAGGCGAGGCATGAACAAAATTAGTTCTGACTATGTTGATCCAAACAGAAAAAGGAAGAGTGTAGAATTGGTCACACAAAATTCTTCATTGCTGCACAGACCAGGGCTCATCAAACGAAGTTCTCTGGGCTAAATTCAGGCCACAATCTGTTTTGTAAGTAGAGTTTTACTCTAATGCAGTCATGCCAATTAATTTACATATTATCTACAGCTGTCTTTGTTCTGTACAGATAAAGTTGAGTAGTTTTGAAGAGACATTATGGTCTGCAAAGCCTAAAATATTTACTATCTGGCCCTATGTAGAAGATAGTTGCCAGTTCCTGGCATAGAATATCAAAGGGAAGGGTTTGTAGAAATAATCAAATCCTTTCATTTTAAGAAGGGGGTAAAAACTGAGCCCTAGCTTGTCTAAAGTCACATTTTATGAACAAGAAAGTAGTTACTAGATGCCAGGTTTCCTGATGTCCATTGGGAGAAATGGATATTGCCTCCCAGAATTATAGCTAAGGTCCACAGTTATTCAGAGTTCATATTTCAGCCTATTCTATTATTACAATTTACAAAAGTTTTTGGTTTTTTTAGACAGAAGTATGAAAAGACAAGTCTATGTGCTAATAGTTCTTTGTTTTTTTTCTGAGATTAGATGAGACAATGTACATATGTGTGTAGCCCAGCACCCAACACAAGTTAATTTCCTTTCTACCTTCATTTTTCCAGATGAGGAAACAGGTTTGACAGGTGCACTGATTTGTACTGAGGCCATATATGCACTAAGAGTTAGAATGTAGAATTCGCCTTTGAATGTTTAAGATTCCAAGTTTGTTCTTCATTCTATAATGCTAAATAAACAATTTAAATACGGATTATTAGGATTTAGGAATCATTTGGAATAATGGTTTTTCCTTTTGCTGCTTATGAATGGTTTCTTAACTAGGAATGTGAAAACTTATCTCTCTCTTGCACTGTAATGTCCTGTGATGAGAACAGGAAGTAGAGAAACACCCACATCACTGTCAGTTGTGGTGATCATCTACATTCCCGTGCTTTGCACTTGTTGTAGTTTCTAAACAAAATAAAGTATCATATTTGCAAGCAATAGCAAGAATAAGTTAATGCATAATGAACGATCTAAATAAAACAAATCTCACATGGAAATAGGAAAAAGGAAACAACTTCCTTCATGCTGGTGGCTCTTGCTAAAGCTCCCCTCTTCTACTTCTACATACACCCCTGTGCCATTGCTTGCATTTTAGAATGACGAATCTCTTTGCACAAATGATTTGCACTTTGGACCAAGGCTTAAGTACAGAAGGCAAGAAAACTAGCAAAGATATAACCACAAATATTCAGTGGAGAGAGAATGAGGTACTGAATTAAACAAAAATGAAGTTAGAAAAGAAGATGAACTTTTTTGAAGACATTAACCATGTAAGAACGTTAAATCTCTTCTAAGACAACATGGTGATGAGGGAGTGAGATGCCAACAAAAATTAAGGATAAAGCTCACACAAATTTTCATTATGACTTTGATAGAGATGGTGGAGAGATACAAAGAAAAGTTAACAATGACTATCAGTTTCCTAGTGTTGCTGTAACAAATTACCACAAACTTAATGGCTTAAAAGAGCAAAAATGTATTATCATACAATTCTAGGAGTCAGAAGTATTAATGGATCTCATTGGACAAAAATCAAGGTATACAGAGCTATATTCTTTTTGAGGATGGTAGGGGAAAATCTGGATTATTTGCCTTTTCCACTTTCCAGAGGCTACCCACATTCCTTGGCTAAGGGCTCTGTTTTCCATCTTCAGGCCAGCAATGTCAGACATGGCCTCTCACAATGTCATCTCTTTAATTATCTTTTATTCTGCATACTTATTTTAAGAACCCTTCTGACTACTTTGGCCATACCCAGACAATTTTCCTATCTGTTGATTAGTAACATTAATTCCATCTGTAACCCTAATTCCTCTTTGCCATGTAATGTAACAGATTTACAGATGACAGGGATTAAGACACAGATATCTGCAGGCAGGGTCCACTTCTCTGCCTACCAGAGTGACTTCTCAAATTCTTACTTGGGTAATTGAGATATTGTTGTAGTGTAAAATGTACATCTCATGCTGAATAAAACCTAGAATTCTGACAGTGTCCTATATGGCTCTCTATGTAGTTAAGGACTATGACCCTGAATTTAGACTGAATTTGAGTAATGCACTGCCACTTAATAGCCTGGTAAACATATATCTTGCAGCTCCGATTTCCTCATGTGTAAAACGTGAAAAACAGCCATCTCTAATAAATAGGGTTATGGTGAAGATAAAATAAGATAATGATACAGTGTTAAGCATAGCGTCCCACTCGAAGAACTTTAGATACTAGTTAGCACTGAATAGTAATACAGATGAAAGAAAGCTGGGATTTAATTTTTTGTACATAGATTTCAGTTACATGAAAGACATCCAATCACATTTATCTCCTATATTAGTCCGTTTGCACACTGCTATGAATAAGTACCTGAGATTGGGTAATTTATAAAGAAAAAAGATTTAACCGACTCACAGTTCTGCATTGCTGGGGAGGCCTTAGGAAACTTATAATCATGGTGGAAGGTACCTCTTCACAGGGCGGCAGGACAGAGAATAAGAGCGAACAGGATAAATGTCACACACTTATAAAAGCATCAGATCTTTTGACACTCACTCACTATCATGAGAACAGCATGAGGAAAACCTCCCCCATGATCCAATTACCTCCACCTGATCCTGCTCTTGACACATGTGGATTATGGGGATTACAATTCAAGATGAGATTTTGAGTGAGGACACAGCCAAACCATATCATCTCCCTAGAACCTACTTTTCCACTTTCCTAGAGGACCATATTATACTTTCTTTTCTCTTTTTCATCTTTTAAAAGCTCTTTGCCTATGCTCATGCTCTGCAAAAGCTAGAAACAGTCAGAATTTTCCAAAGCTCTTACTTCTTCATCTAGACACCCACCTGTGATTATGGCCATGTATTCTACCTTCTTTCTTGTTGCTATATGTGATTGTCCATGATCCTGACTAACTACAGAGCTCGCTCCCATTTATGCACTAGATCCTGTCTCTTATTGCCTACTCAAGCAATAGCTCCCTTCTCTTCTGCATCATCAAATTCTCCCCTGCTATCATTTGAATGTGTTCCCCAAGGTTCATGTGTTGAAAACGTGGAGTGTTGGGAGGTGGCGTATAATAAGAGATGACTGAGTCAGGAGCGCTCTGCTTTTTTTTTTCTTTTTTTGAGATGGAGTCTCACTCTGTCGCCCAGGCTAGAGTGCAGTGGCACAATCTTGGCTCACTGCAACCTCTGCCTTCCTTGGTTCAAGTGATTCTCCTGCCTCAGCCTCCCAAGTAGCTGGAATTACAGGCACCTGCCACCGTGCCTGGCTAATTTTTGTATTTTGGTATAGATGAGGTTTCACCGTGTTTACCAGGCTGGTCTCAAACTCCTGACCTCGTGATCCGCTAGCCTTGGCCTCCCAAAGTGCTGGGATTACAGGCGTGAGCCCCTGCACCCGGCCGGCTCTGCTTTTACGGATAAATTAATGTCATCATTACTGGAGTCAGTTAGCTATGATGAGAGTGGCTTAACCTCACCTTATCTTGCCTTTCTGCCTTTCACCATGAGATGACACAGCATGAAGCTCCCGCTAGATGCCAGGACCATGGTCTTGGTCTTCTTAGCTTGCAGAACTGTAACACAATAAATTTTTATTATACATTTTCCAATCTATGGAATTTTATTATGGCAACATAACACAGACAAAAGCAACCCATCTCTGCTAGATCATTGCCTTTAGTATACAACATTTCAATATTGCTCTCATTCTGTTTACAAAAAAGCTCTACCTTTACCTAATTTTAACCTTCAACAAATGCCCCATTTTCTTCTTCTCTTTACAGAAAAACTCATTGAAACAGCTATCTGTATTCCTTGCCAGAATTGTATCTCTTGTTGTTTTCTCTTGAACTATCCAAATAAGATTTTTACCACACCACTCCACGGAAGCTGCTCTTATCCCAGGTTGCCAAATAATATTTATATTGCTAGATGTAGTAATTATTTCTGTCTTCATCTCACTTGAGCCATCAGCAGGATTTGATACAGTTGATGACTCCTGATTTCTTCAAATATTCTTCTCAACTGGCTTCTAAGACATCACACTCATTTTGTTTTCCCTGAATTTTTGACCAGTCTTGCAAGTCTCTATTTCTAGTTCTTCATATTGTGTCCCCTAAACTTTAGAATATTTTAGTTCCAGTCATTGAGTTATTTTGCTTTTCTTTCTACTTTTACTCACAAGTTGATTTTATTCAGTCACATGACTTTAGACATTTATATTTTGATGACTTCCAGATTTATGTCTATAGTCTAAACTGAAATGCACATTCTTATATCCAACTGCCTAATCAACACCGCCACTTGAAAGTTTAACAAGAATCTTAAAGTCAGTACATCCAAAAATGAGTTTTTTACAATCTTCTCAAATCTGATGATTAATGTAAATACAAGTATCAACAAAAATTTAGTGTGTTAGTCTTCCCTATCTACTCTTAGTCTCTTCTAACTCAGTGAATGGCAACTGCAAATTTCCTATTGCTTAGGTCAAAAACCTGGGACTAATTTTTAATTCCACTTTTCCTTTCAAAATGTACATTTAATCCATCAACAATCCTGTGGATTCTAACTTTAAAATACATGCAAGAGCTGACATTGCGATCCCCACTCATAGTATCCTGATTCTATGACCTGGATTACTACTGCCTGTAGTCTCCTAGGTTTTTCTGTGTCTATCATTGTGGTCTCAAGTATGTTCTCAGCATGCAAGCTAGAGTGCTTCTGTTATATCCTGTTAAATCATAAGTTAAATTATGTTATTTCTTCTCCTAAAAAACCCCTCCATGCATTTCTATCTCACTATAAATAAAATCCAGAATGTCACATAGATTCTATATCAATAGCACACTGGCAAATGCTTAACAACCAGTTTTATATTAAAACAAAATTACTGTATATGGGTGTAAGTGATACACACCAGTATATGCATGCACACATATTCATAAAGTTTATTGTTTTAAAGAAGTACTAGCATATAATTTACAAATGTTACTTAAATACATAACACTTTTTTGAAAATATCAAAGAACCTATTGATTCTTACAAAATGCTTTTATTGAATTTTGCCACTCTTGTATCCGTAAGCAAACTATGGCTGAAATTGATGAATGTATTTAGTTTCTTTTCTTTTTTTCTTTATTTCTTTATTTTTTTTTTCTGAGATGTGCCTCACTCTGTTGCCCAGGCTGGAGTGCAGTGGCACAATCTTGGCTCACTGCGACCTGTGCCTCCCAGGTTCATTGCTGAGGCGATTCTCCTGCCTCAGCCTCCCAAGAAGCTGGGATTGGATTACAGGCATGCACCACCAAGCCCATCTAATTTTTGTATTTTCAGTAGAGATGGGGTTTCACCATATTGACGAGGCTGGTCTCGAACGTCTGGCCTCAAGTGATCCACCCACGTTGGCTTCCTAAAGTGCTGGGATTACAGGAGTGAGGCACCACACCCAGCCATGCGTTTAATTTCCACATAAATATTGGTTGATATTTTTATGTATTTTAATAAGTAAGATGAAAATGAAACAAAATGTTGGAACATCACTGGTTCATCAATGACAGGAATGGCTTCTTCACTGAATCAGATAATAGTTTTCAAATAGTGGAAGGATATTTTCTCAATTTTTTACTATTCACAATGCAATGCGTACAGCCATGACAACCTTTTAGGTTTAATCTTGCATTGTTAACATTTTCTCCATCATATTTTTAAGTGTAGATAATCAGCAAAACAATAAACTAAGTTTTTATTTGAAGAATTTTTAAATTTCCATAGTGTAAATATTCCCACCATGGCTGAAATGTGACATCACTAAATACAGAAATAGTACTAGATTTATTTTTATACTGAATTGCCATCATACAGATATAATAAATCTATACAAGCTAGAGTCATGGTTACATGTTATAGGACACATATTCAAGACCATTCTTCTGTAGAGGGGGTAAGCTGCTCCCTGAAAAATGGTAGCTGGATAATAGTTAGAGATTACAGATATAATTGCAAGGTGTCAAAATTAACCTAAGAACTACCCATTACTTTGATTGAAAGGTTTGCGGCTTAGGGGTATGAGCGTATCTAAAACAACAACACAATTTTACGTATCTGGAATTTGAACCTTTTATGTTTTCTCCAAGCATTCGTTAAATTCTGATTAAACTGTTTCAACACAGCCTCATCTTAAACTGTAGAGAACTGAAGCAAAGGCCTTTTACTATACTTGTAGAAAAACAGTAAAGGGAAGAATGACAGCTGAGCAAGTTAGGAGCTGGCAGTAAGTAGATAACAATCTGGAATCAGACAACTGGTTGAGATAGAAAACGAGAACAGGCTGGATGCATGAAACATAGCCAGATTCCTCCGGGATTTCTAGAGATACATGAGGAAAGGAACTTGGTAGAAGACGGAGCTAGTAAAATATTGATAAATATTAACTACATCAACTTGTAATGATAATGATGCAGAGAAATTGGTACCTTTGAATACTGCTGGTAAGACTATAAATAAACAGCATTTTTTAAGAGAGTAAAATGATAATATTTATCAAGAACTTAAACCTCTGGACTCAGTAATTTCACTTATAAGAATTTATTTTAAGGGAATGTTCAGAGAGGCACAAAGACTTATGTGCAATATTGTTAATAAGAGCATTATTTATAAGCACAAAAACATAAAAACAGGTAGGTGCGGTGGCTCACGTCTACAATCCCAGCACTTTGGGATGTTGAGTGGGGTGGATCACTTGAGGTCAGGAGTTTGAGACCACCCTGGCCAACATGGTGAAACCCTGTCTCTACTAAAAATAAAAAAAATAGTCGGGCATGGTGGTGCACACTTGTCATCCCAGTTACTTGGGAGGCTGAGGTGGGAGAATTGCTTGAATCTAGGAAGTGGAAGTTGCAGTGAGCCAAGACAGCACCACTGCATTTCAGCCTGGGTGACAGAGCTAGACTCCATCTCAAAAAAACAAAAGAAAACAACTTAAATGCTATGCAGACGAGACTAGTAGTAGAAGATATGGCATATCCATATAATGCAATACTACATGTGTATCACAAATCATATTTTCAAAACGTATTTCATGGCATTCATTATTTATGAAGAATAATGTAAATTATCAAAAGTAGGATACAAAATTCCACATGTACCATGACTCTAGTTTTGTTTAAAAAGAGTAAAAATAGCAGAATAATAAAATAAAATGTCAGCACTGGCTATAAGTTGGAGGCAGAATTTTGGGTAACTTTTAGTTCTCTTTCTGTATTTTTTCAACCATTCTAAAAAAATACATATATAAATATAAATTTTTTGCCATGATCATGTATTTCAAAGTTTGTATTTAATATAGTACATATACAGAGAATTGAACACATTAAGAGAATTTATCTTGCTGAATTTTCACAAACTGAACGAACCCCATGTAACTTGCACCATGATTAAGAATAAGATATCACCATCACCAGTCCTCTTCATCCATCCCAGAGGTTTTCACTCACTAACCCTCCCAATACATACACAAATGTGTGCACGTGCATACACACACACACACACACACACACACACACACACAAAGCCATATCCACCTAGGGTCACAATTATTCTGACTCTAACAGATTATATTAGTTTTACCTGTTTATAAAGTTTACACAAATAAAATTATATAGCAGGTACTCTCGTGTCTTCTTTTTCCCAACAATTTAAATTGCATTTCTCTAGTTATGTTTCAATACCTGCTATGATTTGAGTATGTCCCTTCCAAATTTTGGTGTTGCCAGTGTGATGGTATTAAGAGGTTGAGCCTTTAAGATATAACTAAGCCATAAGGACATCTCCCTTATGAATGGGATCAGGTGCCCTTTTAAAGGGGCTTGACAGAGGGAGTTCTTCCTTTCTTGCACTTCTGCCTTCCACTAATGAGGACACAACAAGAAGGTCCTTATCAGATGTTGGTGCCTTCATCTTGAATTTCCCAGCTTCCAGAACTGTAAGAAATAAATTTCTGTTCTTTATACATTACCCAGCCTGAGGTATTCTGTTATAGCAGCCCAGACAAAGACAATAAACTAAAACAAAAATTAGGGTGGAAATAACAATTAACACTTCTCGTCTTATGCAATGTCCTTTATAAACGAGTAGCTCACAACACAGCTACTCTTCTGAAATGTCAGGATTGTGTAGTTTCTAGACAATTCTCCAAATAATCATAAATTGATCAATTAAAATACTACTACTAATAATGAAATAATAATAGTGATAGCAAAAATAACAAATAAGCCATACATTCTCAAGAGAAAAAAGACAATCTTTGGGAATTTATTTTATATTTATAGATTAGATTCTATGTGAAGATAAATTAGTCGAGAATAAAGCAAATCAATAAATTTTATGTAGTACCTACGATTTGCATGCACCTGTTATATGCTAAGCATTTTACATATATTGTCTCATTGTTTAACCTTTAAAATAAGCTTACAAATTAGAAGATAATATTCCTATACTATAGATAGAAAAGTAAGGCTCTGAGAGGTTTCTGTGCAAGGTTGCTAAAATGCAGAGTAGAATAGTGTAATCCAGGTTTGCCTGATTTCAGAGCCTGGACTGTTTCTACTGTGATGCTTACTAGTAGTTACATCAGGAAAGTGTATTTTTATTTCACTTCCTTTTGAGTTCCCATAGTAGCATCTGATTTTGATTCAGAGTGTGGTTAACCCAGGGAACTTTGAGCAGTAACAAAGTTACTTCCTGACATCTGATTGCCAGGAAAACCTGTTTATACCTTGCCTGTTTTAATCAGCAATGCACTTATAAATTATGTATCAATTTATACTGATAATAAAATCTGAATTTTTTAACATCCTGGATTCCATAGAAACTGAATGCATTATTGTTTTTCAGTTAGATGTGGCAAAAAAAAATGCTCAAGATTACTGAAATGACTATTTCATCAGAAACCACCTGTAGTGCTCATCACTTTTAATGTTCAACGAGTAACACACCATTTCAGCTTTGTCCTACTCCCTGCGTGCTGTGCAGGTCTGCTTGTTTCTTCGGGGAGTGGGGTTGCCGTGCAGGTTTGGATGTCAAGGTCTCAGTCCTTCAGTCCGGCCTAGGCTCTGGGCAGCTGGGGTCGTGATGCTGCAGGCAACCATATGCACCTAGTGGCGTGATAGTGCAACCTCAGAGATGAAGAGAGTCTGCTGCTACTGGTCCCCAGAGCAGGATGCACTGTGTTAGTGGCTCCATTTCAAGAGAGTGCTGTGTCATAGCAGTTTAGGTCACTGGTGTGGAGGGTGCTCATATTGGGCTCCTACTCTGAGGCAATGCAGCTGCACAAACTCCAAGCTACTTTCCAAACTCGATTCAAAGACTGTGAGGACTGGGGGACTCTCTTGTAGCAAGGATTGTTAATGTTTGTGGCAGAAATGAGGACTACTTGGGATCTCCAGCTTACTTTTTAACTGTAAGATAAATTTCTCCCTGACTCTGAGCTGATCGCAGTGGGGGAGGTGCAAAGGCAGGCTTCCTCATTCCCCTCTCTATGGTGCTGTCCTGGATTTCACTGCTCTGTGGGATTTTTCACCACTTCCCTGGTGCTCTCCAGAGTGCTTCCTCAGTCACTGTACTCAAAATACAGTTGTTTATTTGTTTTTTGTCCCTTTTTGTGGAGGAGAAGACAAGCATCAGGTAACTCTTGTTAGCCATCTTGGTGACGTCACTCTGTACCTTTGTCTTTTAAGTGGCCATAGTTTGCTCATTTCTATTACGGAAGGATAGAAATTACCCCAATTCTATAACACTATTTATTTACAAAAATTATTCTGCTTTTTTCCTAGATTAGCCAACTGTCTTCATGGCCACTCTGATTGTTTCACCTGGGTCAGGCTGGCAGAACAAGTAGGAACATTTCTCAGCAGACTGCCTGCATTCTGACTTCCTCAGTCACCAGAAGCCAGGAGCCTCCCTTGTCCTACAATTTCACTTTGCTACCCTAATAACCATGTCATTGAATCCTTTAAACATCTAAGTCATAGGACTACTAGTTATCTTTCCTTGTAACCACCAGTTGTAAATCAATACTATCAAATCCTACCTTTAGTGACAAATGGCAAATCCAATGTGCTTTCCAAAGGTGAGATGATAAAACCACTCATGTAGGTATATAAATAACTGGTAGAGTTTAATTTATAAGCTTTCATAGAGTTTAGTCCCCCAAAATGTGGGGTGTGTGTGTGTGTGTGTGTGTGTGTGTGCATGTGCATGTGTGTGTTTCAGTATTATTTTGGAGAATCATTTAATAGATGACTAACCCTGTCTCTGTTAGGTAATCATCCATTTTTCATGTTTTTTCCTGCCACCTCACTTTCCTACAACTACAAGAACATGACTGATTCCTTGATCTCAACAGATGTAAGAATGTATAAGTGATAAGACACTTTCACATTCACTTGAAGTTGGAAGTCTAACACAGATAGCGCCAACTTGATTTTAGTAGAGAAGGAAGAGAAAAGAGACAAGTTAGAAAAAAACTGTTTCTCAAAGAGAAAGAAGTAAGAGAAAAATAAACTTGAAGGCAGATGCCATTAATTGCCTCTTTCTGGGAAGGAAGAGCTTAGAGAGCTTGATGCTAACAGGAGAGAAGATAGCTACATAATGGCTATACATCTGTGACTTCTTATTTAAAAAAAATTGTTGTGATATGTTGCAATCATTTTCTTACCAGCAACATTTTATCATTGGCTACTATTGTACCAGATGACTATTCCTTCAGGTTTTGCCACTCTCTCTTTCCCTAGCAATAATGGGAAAGAAAAGGGGAATGGATTCTGCTGAGTTCTTCTTCAGCCAATCGCCTTCTGACTTTCCTGGCCTTTAACCTCATACCAATAGCCCCAACTATTCCCACTCAGATTTCTGTGTGTCCTATAAGCTCTGAGGTAATCTGTCCCACCCCTAAAGCCCAACCTAAACTAAGACAAGGAAGGTTTCATCCTACACCAGAGTTTTCATTGTCAGCACTATTCACGTTTTAAGCCTGATAATTCTTTGCACAGAAACTCTGCTGTGCATTGCAGGATATTCAGAAGCATCCCTGGCCTTCACCCACTGTCAGTAGCACTCACCACCCATCAGTTATAGCAACCAAAAATATCTTCAGACACTGACGCTTGTTCCCAGAAAGCAGGAGGTGGAAATCACTCCGAGTTTGATAATTACTCTGATGGGAAATGAGCAGAGATTTTGTAGGAGAGTTTGGTGTGGGCCAGTGGGTCTTTTGTCCTCCCCATATAGGGCACCAGGACATGCTCTGTGTCCAGTTGTGAGTGTACACTATGGATACTGAAGGAATTCACTCAGGGTGGTGGCAAAAATATTAAGGGAAAAATAGTAGAGAAAGTTTATAGAATATAGTTTCAAACCCTTTTGGAAGGCCTAAGGGTTTCTTCATAGTTTCAGTAGAAGTTTTGACCGAAGGCAGCCTAAATCCCCATTATATTTAGTTAATAAGTAAAGCAAATAGCTAGGGAATGTGGGTGAGTTTACCTAACTAACTTGTTTACACATGTGGTCTTAAAACTAACCTTTGAGCTGGATGGCCCCCTCAGAGGGAGGTTAACTGGGGATGTTATTCACTAATGATGTTTGGACATCAGAACCTGGCCTTTACTGTTTCTCTACAAGTGAAAAGAAAGATTCTCTTATAGCCTTTGTTATTAAATTGATACTGAATAAATGGGGAAGAGGTGAGCTGGTGAGTGTTATGTAGCTGCAATCTCTCTCTGTGAGATGCTCACAACTCCTCTGCCCATTCATTCACTGTATTCTGTATGTGAGTGCATTTATTCATACATCATGCAGCTGGGGTCTGTGGGACAGCCCCTGGCAGGTGGTGACCCGAACATGACCAGCGTCAGAGATGCAGCATGCCCAGAGCACTTAGCAATGGCTGTAGCTCAGATGAGCTTCTGAGAAGAGGTTAAGCCAAGGCCTGAGCTTTCTTGGGTGGTTGGCCTCCACAGAACACAGATGTGACATAATGGAGCAGCTGCTGATAAACACAGACAGGTTGATTGACCTTCTCTGATCACTCTATGTGTCTCAATTAATATCAGCTCACTCATCAAAACTGTGAAATAATTCCCCAATGCGCCATTCTAGCAAACAACAAAATTTCCACATTAAGTTCATTTTGGTTGACAAATTGTGTTATATCTTTTTAGGCAAAATAAGCACATGCTTAGGTATGGATGAAATAGCCTATTTAAAAAAATATGGCTAATTAAGAAATGGTCTATTGACTATCTCTCTGTAGAACACTACTGGAGTTTTGGGGGCTTCCAACATCCTGCACAAGGAAAAGAGTCAATGTTTGGGGTAGCAGGTATCTCCATGGGCCTCTTAGCACCACTCCTGCTCTTGGCTGCTGAGCTCACGCAAACACTTGCCTGCTTTATTCTCATGGATCCGAGACTCTGGCCCTAACAATCTTTCAAAGCATCCATCCATCATACAGTACTTAAAATCAAGGATTCTGTAGCTACACTGTCTCGGTTTGAATCTTGGATCTCCTATTTACTAGCTGCATGGCATGGGTAAGTTAGTTATCCTCTCTGTGCCTCAATTACTAAATATTAAGTACTCATATGTGCCAGGAATTATTTCTTCATTGTTTCTGAAAACTAAATTAACTAATACTTATTTAAAAATCTAATGGTGTTGAATACATATTAAGTACAAATGCATTGGCTATTATTATTATTATGCCCAACCTCTCCTCTTATCAGACCCCAAATCCAATTCATCCCCAAATCCTGTACGCTCTTTTAAAATACTTTCCAAACTGGCTCACTTCTCACCATCTCTACCATTACAACTCTGGACCAAATCATCATTATCCCTCATCTGGATTACTGGAATAGACTCCTACTTGATATTTCTGCTACCACCCTTAATAATCCACAATTTATTCTGCACACAGCTTCTAGAATGATCTTTTAAAAATTCATCACATCACTCCTTCACTCAAAACTGGCAGTGGCTTTCCAGCTCACTCAAAGCAAAAAAACAAAAAAACAAAAAAAACACACACACTTTATGTCGTACTGCTACCTCTGTGACTTTAGCGTCCATGATTGTGCCTGTTTCTTATTCTTCTTTGGTCAATATGACCTCCCCATGATTCTTTGCATACACCAAGCACATTTCTGCCTCAAGAATTCAGGTTTGTTCTGAATGAAAAGCAGTTCATCATTTTTTTGAACTGCTTTTCCTCAAATATCTACATGACTTGCTCCCTCACCTTCTCCAGGATTTTTCTCAGATACCACCTTTTCAGTGAGGTTTTACTTGAACTCCCTATTTAAAACCATATCTCCCAGCATTCTCTGAACCCACACGTTCTGCATTATTTCCTCCATTTCATTGTATTACTATCTCATACAGTATATACTTAGCATACTTATTTTTGCTTATTGCCTGCCTCCTCTCCCTAGAATATAAGCCATGTGAGGGAAAAAAAATTAATCTGTTTGTTCACTGCCATATCTCTAATATCTAGAGCTGTGCCTGATTCAAAATATGTACTCAATTGAATTATGCAATGAACATAGTAAATAATTATAAGCTAATAGAATTATTATTATTATTTTGAGATGGAGTCTTGCTCTGTCACCCAGGCTAGAGTGCAGTGGCACGATCTCTGCTTACTGCAACCTCCACCTCCTGGGTTCAAGCAATTCTCCTGCCTCAGCCTCCTGAGTAGCTGGGATTACAGGTACCCACTACCAAGTCCAGCTAATTTTTGTATTTTCAGTAGAGGCAGGGTTTCACCATGTTGGTCAGGCTGGTCTCGAACTCCTGACCTTGTGATCCTCCTGCCTAGGCCTCCCAAAGTGCTGGGATTACAGGCATGAGTCACAGTGCCTGGCCAATTAATAGAATTATTAATAACAGTGATGTTAAAGTAACTAGAGCATGTGATGCATGTGTGGAAGGGGTAGGTAAATACAGAGATTTTATAATGAGATGTGATCTTTGGAAATGGTAACTGTTTATTGAATGTTTACATATTATCTCCTTTAATCCTAGAAGCAACTATATAAAATTGATAATCTAATTATTATTTCATAGATGTAGAAAATAAGTCCCAGGTGGTTAGGGTCACACAGTAAGTGGCTTAGATAGCATTTTAACTCTAGATATTTGGCTTCAGAGCCCTTGTGTGTAACCACTAAGTGTTTTATTGTCCCTAAAATGCAGTTTGATTAATAGTTTGAAAGATGAATATTTAATCAGAGAGCAAGAGAGTAGAGAAACTGGCTTCAAAACTACACTTCATTGAGGAATTACATACTCATTCTTTTGAACAGCTAATATTGACCAAGCTCTGTACTAACCAGGCCAGGCGCGGTGGCTCATGCCTGTAATCCCAGCACTTTGGGAGGCCGAGGTGGGCGGATCACGAGGTCAAGAGATTGAAACCATCCTGGCTAACATGGTGAAAACCCATCTCTACTAAAAATACAAAATTAGCTGGGTGTGGTGGCGTGCGCCTGTAGTCCCAGCTACTCTGGAGGCTGAGGCAGGAGAATTGCTTGAACCCGGGGGCAGAGGTTGCAGTGAGCCAACATCATGCCAGTGCACTCCAGCCTGGCGCCTGGCAACAGAGTGAGACTCTGTCTCAAAAAAAAAAAACATAATATACAAACGGAATAGCATATTTGCAGTCCTCCTGACCCACAGTTAAATCAGGAAACAAAAACATACATAATTTGTGATAAATTATACGGTAAACACTGTTACAGACACACATATGAGGATTTACAGAAATTTAGAGAACGAAATCAGTCAACCAGTCTCCAGGTACGTGAAGGTGAGTTTGCTAGAGAAGATGATATTTAAGTTATCGTTATAGTATAATTAAGAGTTCACATTGACCAAGACAGAAAGAATATTCCAAGCAAAGGAACCAATAGCATGTGCAAGTATTAGAAATGACAAAGATCATAGCCCACTCAAAAACTTAGAGAAATTCAAATTTGCAAATAAGGTTTTCTGAGGGAAAAAGGTAGTAGATGAAGACCTGAAAGAGAATGGGGTGCAAATCCTAAATAATTTATATCTCTTTAAAGGTTCCAGAATTTTTGTGCAGATCATAAAAACTATGAAATTTACATAGAAAAATAACAGGATCAGATTGATTTTTGAAAGAACTTTCTGAGTTTGATGTAATGATTAAATTGAAAGAAAGCAAGAAGAGGCATCAAGGAGTACTCAAGAGACCTGCTGTAGTTCCTGGACGGAAAATGTGAAGGCCACAATTGTGTCCATAGCAACAATGATATAGAGTAGGGATTGTATTTGAGAACTATCAAGGATGTTGTATCAACATAACTTGGTGACTGATTGGACATGGGAATGAAGTGAAAAAAGAAATAAAATGTGATGCCAAAGGTTGGTAGTGACATAAATGATATTGCCATTTCCTGAGGCTGGAAATGCAAAAGAACAAGTTTAATGATTGCCAAACATGCATTTATTTTGGACATATTGAATTTGAAATGCCTATAAGATTGCTTGATAAAGATGTCAAAGAGCAGCTTTAATATTCTAAACTCTAATCAACATATCATATAAATTTCTGTCACAAATTCATAGTAAATATTATAGGTAGTTTGGAAAAACTAGAAGAAAGACAGAATTTAAAAATCACTATTTTATAGCCCCTAAGAAAATACTCTATTCAGGCAGGGATCATTAAGAGATCCTCAAACCATTAGATGAAAAGTTGACAGGGAAATGGACTTTCTTATGGTGCTCTCACATCAACTTTCAGGCTGTTTTCTGGTAAAAAAAAAAAAAAAAAAAATGAAAGAAAGAAAAGGCAAAATGTAATCAAACTATGACTACTTCAACTTTAGCATCTCTTAGAGTGGGACAACCATATATACCTTCTGATGTGATGTGTGATAACCAGGGGAGCATCGCTCAGATCTCCTTTCAAGGGAGACCCTACTGTGAGGAATGTAGTGGGCTGTCATCCTCTATCTGTTGTACTTTCAGGGTCCAATGCAATGTTCATGTAGAAGCTATGTTTGCTTAAGCTGCTTTCAAACAATAACTGAGCATAGCAGGAGTACTAGAGTAATGCCATTTCAGCACACTGTGAGACTCTTCCAATGGGCAAACTTGGTTCTATGGTTTTCCCATCACTTTGGCCTAGCCAAAACATTCTCACAATTGTGCCGCAGTCTGAGAGTCTTACTACCCATTCCAGCTTTCTCCCCTCTCTCTCTTTAGAGAAGTCAGATCTGCACTGGATCTGAGGTTCTCTCTGCCCATTCTTGCTCGCTCTCCCCTCTATCCCTTCCAGGCATTTTTCCCAATAAATCTTTTGCACTTCTAGTTATGCCTCGACATCTGCTTCCCAGAGTACCAGAAATGACACACAATGTAGTAAAGGGTGCTCTTTCACAAAATATTTCTAACTGTAATCCAATCAAGATTTTAGATTGAACTACCAGTTTATAGAATATAGATATCAGAAGAAAGTAAATTACCCTATGAGTAAACAAGCACACAATTTCAGAAGATGGGATCCTTTTTTTCAGTATCATCAAAATAAAGGTAGAAACTACTCCAGATTGAGTTTTGAGATGTAATAACTAAGTAAAATGCATAATCCTTGATGAGATGTCTGTTTCAGTGAACCAGCTGTGAAAAAGAATTCAGCCAAATTTAAATATGAACAGGATATTAGAAGATACTTACTTTTTTTTTCTCTGTTTCAATCTGTCACCCAGGCTGTAGTGCAGTGGCACAACCTCAGCTTACTGCAACCTCCACCTCCTGGGCTCAAGTGTTTCTTCCACCTCAACCACCACAGTAGCTAATTTTTGTGTTTTTTTTGTAGAGATGAGGTTTTACCATGTTGCACAGGCTAGTCTTGAAATCCTGGGCTCAAGGGATCTGCCCACCTTGGTAGCTCCATTGTGGCACGAGCCACTGTGCCTGGCCTTAGAAGGTATTACTTTTGTTTACTATCTGAATAGTATTGCAGTCTTTTTTTTTTTAATCTTGCTTTTTAGAGATACATACTAATATGGTTTGGTTGTGTTCCCACCCAAATCTCATATTGAATTGTAGTTCCCATAATACCCATGTGTCATAGAAAAAACAAATGGAGATAATTGAATTATAGGGGCAGATTCCCCTATATTGTTCTCATGATAGTGAGTTTGTTCTCACAAGATCTGGTGGTTTTACAAGGGGTTTGCCCCTTTGCTGGACACTGATATGGTTTGGTTGTGTCCTCACCCAAATCTCATCTTAAATTCCCACAACTGTGGGAGGAACCTGGTGGGAGGTAAAAAAATCATAAGGACAGGTCTTTCCCATGCTGTTCTCTTAATAGGGAATAAGTCTCACAAGATCTGATGGCTTTATAAGGCAGCGTTTCCCTGCACAAGCCCTCTCTTTGCCTGCTGCCATTCATGTAAGATGTGATGAGCTCTTCCTTGCCTTCCACCATTATTGTGAGGTCTCCCCAGCCACCTGAAACTGTAAGTCCAATAAACCTCTTTCTTTTGTAAAACTGCCCAGACTTGGATATGCCTTTTTCAGCAACATGGAAACAAACAAATACAGTAAATTGGTGCCAGTAGAGTGGGGCACTGCTGAAAATATACCCAAAAATGTGGAAGTGACTTTGGAACTGAGTAACAGGAAGAGGTTGGAACAGTTTGGAGGACTCAGAAGAAGACAGGAAAATATAGGAAAGCTTAGAACTCCACAGAGACTTGCTGAATGGCTTTGAGCAAAATGCTGATAATGATATGGACAATGAAATCCAGGCTGAGGTGATCTCAGATGGAGATAAGGAACTTGTTGTGAACTGGAGCAAAGGTGACTCTTGTTATGTTTTAGCAACAAGACTCATGCATTTTGCCCCTGCCCTAGAGATTTGTGGAACTTTGAAATTGAGAGAGATGAATTTGGGTATCTGGCAGAAGACATTTCTAAGCAGCAACACATTCAAGAGGTGACTGGAGGGCTGATAAAGGCATTTCATTTTATAAGGGAGGTAGAGCATGAAAGTTTGGAAATTTTCAGCTTGACAATGCAATAGAGAAGATAATCCCATTTTCTCAAGAGTAATTCAAGCCAGATGCAGAAATTTGCATGAGCAATGAGGAGTCAAATGTTAATCCTCAAGACAATGGGGAAAATGTCTCCAGGACATGTCAGAGGTCTTCACAGCAGCCCCTCTCATCACAGGCCTGGAGGCCTAGGAGGAAAACATGGTTTTTTGGGCCAGGCCCAGGGTCCCTGTGCTGTGTGCAGTCTAGGGACTTGGTGCCCTACATCTCAACTACTCCAGCCATGACTAAAAGTGGTCAAGGTACAGCTCAGGCTGTGACTTTAGAGAGTGCAATCTCCAAGCCTTGGCAGCTTCCACATGATGTTGAGCCTGTGGGTTCACAGAAGAACAGAGGTTTGGGAACCTCTGCCTAGATTTCAGAAGATGTATGGAAATGGCTGGATGTTCAAAAAGAAGTTTGCTGCAGGGGTGGGGGTATTATGGAGAACCTCTACTAGGGCAGTGTGGATGTGAAATCTGGGGTTGGAGCCCCCACACAGAGTCCCGAGTGGGGCACCACTTAGTGGAGCTGTGAGAAGAGGGCCACCATCCTCCAGACCCCAGAATGATAGATCCACCAACAGCTTGCACCGTGTGCCTGGAAAAGCCAAAGACACTCAACAGAAGCCTGTGAAAGCAGCTGGGAGGGAGTGGTTGTACACTGGAAAGCCACAGGAATGGAGCTGCCTAAGACCATCGGAACCCACCTCTTGCATCAGCGTGACCCAGATGCAAGACATGGAGTCAAAGGAGATCATTTTGGAGATTCAATATTTGACTGACCTGCTGAATTTTGGATTTGCTTGGGGCCTGTAGCCCCTTGTTTTGGCTAATTTCTCCCATTTGGAATGGCCGTATTTACCCAATTCCTGTACCTCCATTGTGTCTAGGAAGTAACTAACTTTTGATTTTACAGGCTCATAGGTAGAAGAGACTTGCCTTGTCTCAGATGAGACTTTGGACTGTGGACATTTTAGTTAATGCTCAAATGAGTTAAGACTCTGGGGGATTGCTGGGAAGGCATAACTGGTTTTGAAATGTGAGGATATGAGATCTGGGAGGGGCCAGAGGCCTAGCAATATGGTTTGGCCCTATCCCCACCCAAATCTCATCTTGAATTTCCACATGTGGGAGGTGCCCGGTGGGAGGTAATTGAATCATGGGGGCAGGTCTTTCCCATGCTGATCTCTTGATAGTGAATAAGTCTCATGAGATTTGAAGGCTTTGTAAGGTGGAGTTTCCCTGCACGAGCTCTCTTTTTGTCTGCCACCATTCACATAAGATATGACTTGCTTCTCCTTGCCCTCTGCCATGATTGTGAGGCTGCCTCAGCCATGTGGAACACTAAGTGCAATAAACCTCTTTTTTTAGTAAAATTGCCAGTATCAGGTATGTCTTTATCAGCAGCATGAAAATGGACTAATACAATACTCATTTTTCTCCCCGATGCCATTTGAAGAAGGACATGTTTGCATCCTCTTCTGTTATGATTTTTAAGTTTCCTGGGGCCTCTGCAGCCATGCTGAACTGGGAGTCAATTAAACCTCTTTCCTTTATAAATTACCCAGTCTTGGGTATATCTTTATTAGCGGGATGAGAATGGACTAATTCACATACCAATAAATTAAGTTACAAAATGTCAAAATATCTATAAGTTTAAATACTTCATTATATAAAAATATAGATGAACTAAACATGTTAAAGAAACCTCTAAAGGGTATCATCCCTAAGATAAAGAGCAAACTAAAGATGTTTACTTACACCACTATTATTTATCTTTTTTTTTGAAGTTGCAGCCAATAAAATAATACTAATAATGGTAACAGCAACAAAAAACCCTTTATGGGGCTTACTATGCAACAGGCACTGTTCTAAGCATTTTGTCTAAAAAAACTCATGTGATACTTTGACGGTCAAAATCACCCTGTGTGGTAAGTAATTGTGTTTGTTTTACAGAAAGCTGAGGTTAAGAGATGTAAAGTATCACAGCAGGTAAGTGGTGAAGCCATATTAAAACATATGAGCTCTAATTCCAATAAATAAAAAAATAAATGAATGTAAACATATGTGTAATAACAATGTATAATTCCTTCTAAAGTATGTAATTATCTGTACATTATATTCTAATATACTTAGAAAATCTGAGAAAATTCATGCTATGTCTTTTTAGAACTAATTACAGGCTCAGTATGGTAGAAAGTGGGCACATTTATTACAGTAAACAACAACAAAATGTATTTAGGAATAATCAAAGTTAAAATGCATATTTTATGTAAGTGTAATTATAATTTTTATTCTGTTCCAATCAAAATATTATTTAAAAATAAACTGGCAAACAGACTCAAAGATATATCTGAAATAGTAGGTGATACTAAGATACTTTTGATAAAGAAGAATGAGGAAGACCGGTCCCAACATATATCAACAGCATTATAAAGATAGAAAAAACAAAACAGTTGGTATCAGCACAGAGCAATAGCTGAAAGGAACAGAGTACAAAGTTTGGATTTAGACTCAAGAATGTGTAATTTAGTATATGATAAGGCAGCATTTATAATAAGCAGAAAGATGTCAATTATTTAATTTCATTGTGATTACTAGTTTATTTTTTAAAACTAAAATAGTTTAACTCAAATAAATGCAAAGATATATTAAACACTCGAAAACATTAAATCAACAATGAAGTATAACATAAATAATTCCTAATAACCACTAAATATATTTAGGTAGAGAGGTTATTTCTAAGCATATAATGAAAGTTAAGAAAAATAAAAAAGGTTAATAGAATTAAATATAACAGATAACCTTTATTTTAAAAAAGAACAAAATTAGTCAAGATATGACTAAATGGGAGAGTATCTGCAATTCCAGTAACAAAGGGCTAATATCCTGAAGGCAAAAAATTCCTTTCTATTAAAATGTGATCACCCTCATAGAAAACTGCAAATATCAGTTAAAAATATAGATGGAAACTAAATATGAAAATACCTTAAAATTGTAAGGTAGTTAAAGATAATTCCTCATTTATCAAAAATTGTTGAGCACCTTATTGTATATACCTCTGTTTCCTCTATCTCAGATGCTCTCCTGGTACATCTTCACTTGGCCAACTCTTTTTCAAGATTAAATATCATCTCCTCATTGAAGTAGTTCCTGAACAAAAGCTTAATTTAAGTATCTCCCCAAGCAGTTTTCATTATAGCAACCATTACCATCTGAGCTTATCTCACTCATTTAGTTGTTTATTATATGCACCCTGAAGTTTCCCAAGAGTATGTGTATATCCTCAGTGCCTAAAATAGAGCCTGGTCCATAAGAGATATTCAATAAACCTGTGAATATTTGCCAAATGAATAATAGCTACCACAATTCCTTCCAGCTGCAAGATTCAACAGTGATCATAAGTAGAAATAGGGAAGTCAGGAAAGGTAAACCGGGGTAAGATTTGCCCAAATGTCTATTATATGCATAATTGCTGAGTACCCATAAAACCAAGAGTATTGGAAGTCTCTTTGCAAAAAAAATTATTTTCCCCAAATGAGTCAAATATTAGAGAAAAGTATATATTTTTAAATGATATATGTCAGTTTTCTTATGTATTAGCCCCTCTTTTGTGTCTAATTTAGCCAAACATTTATTATCTAAGCAACAATTCCAAACACTTACTTGGTGGGAAATTTTTAGCAGTATCTACAAAGTCAGACCTACTTGACAGATTAGAAAACAAAAGTGTCCATGGTTGCATAGGCAATTGTGTGGCTGAATTTTGCAATTTAAATTTAAAACATGTCTTAGTGACAAATAGGCACCTAGAGCTTCTGTCTGATGGAACTGGAATAAAATATGAAAATTTTCTATGGAAACCTCAGGAGAATGAAAGTGGGGTTGGTGATTTCACTGTGTTAGCAAATAGAAATGCATTGGGAGTGATGACTAATGTTATTTTCTGTGTTCCTGGGAGATAACACAATTGCATTTCAGTGGCTATTAATGAGTTTTCACTTGAGATACAGTGAGTACATTTGCATGTCAACTAATAGAGACCAAAAACATATTTCATGTCATCACTGCAGGAGAAGAAATTATTTCTGTGCTGTATAAAGTAGAAGGAAAGTAGGTTCATGTACTGCCTTTTGCATTAACAATAAATAATTGCGTTCAGTTAGCTTGTTCTTACACAATCTGAGAAAGAAGAACTGTGTGCAGTGGTTCCCATTTTGTAACAGTTTGTTATTTTTTTCTGGGATGACCTGAAGCTAAGAATATGGTGGTAGAGACATGTCTCACAAATTTATGGCAAGAAAAAATAGCAAAAATTTATTGCCCTATCTAGATATCTATATCCAAACAGATAAAAATTTACACGTTTTGTTTCAAATGATGGTTTTGAATGCCACCATATCGTTTTCCTTTTTTATTATTATTATACTTTAAGTTCTGGGGTATATGTGCAGACGTTGCAGGATTGTTACATAGGTATACACATGCCATAATGATTTGCTACCTCCATCCCCCCGTCACCTACATTAGGTATGTCTCCTAATGTTATCCCTCCCCAATCTCCCAACTCCCTGCTATTGCTCCCCTACCCCCGACCCCCAAACAGACCCCAGCATGTGATGTTCCCCTTCCTGTGTCCATGTGTTCTCATTGTTCAACACAAACTTATGAGTGAAAACATGCAGTGTTTGGTTTTCTGTTTTTGTGTCAGTTTGCTGAGAATGGTGGTTTCCAGATTCATCCATGTCCCTGCAAAGAACATGAGTTCATCCTTTTTTACAGCTGCATAGTATTCCATGGTGTATATGTGCGTTATTTTCTTTATCCAGTCTATCATCGATGGGCATTTGGGTTGGTTCCAGGTCTTTGCTATTGTAAACTGTGCTGCAATGAACATTCGTGTGCATGTGTCCTTATAGTAGAACGATTTATAATCCTTTGGATATATACCCAGTAATGGGATTGCTGGGTCAAATAGAATTTCTATTTCTAGATCCTTCAGGAATCGCCACACTGTCTTCCACAATGGTTGCACTAATGTACACTCCCACCAACAGTGTAAAAGCATTCCTGTATCTCCACATCCTCTCCAGTATCTGTTGTCTCCAGATTTTTTAATGATTGTCATTCTAACTGGCACGAGATGATATCTCAGTGTAGTTTTGATTTGCATTTCTCTAAAGACCAGTGATGATGAGCATTTTTTCATATGTTTATTGGTCGCATAAATGTCTTCTTTTGAAAAGTGCCTGTTCATATCCTTTGCTCACTTTTTGATGGGGTTGTTTGTTTACTTCTTTAGTTCTTCATAGATTCTGGATATTAGCCCTTTGTCAGATGGGTAGCTTGCAAAAAATTTTTTCCCATTCTGTTGGTTACCAGTTCACTCAAATGATTGTTTCTTTTGCTGTGCAGAAGCTCTTAAGTTTAATTAAATCCTATTTGTCTATTTTGGCTTTTGTTGCCATTGCTTTTGGTGTTTTTTAATGCTATTCCCATCAAGCTACTATTGACCTTCTTCACAGAACTGGAAAAAAAAACCACCTTAAACTTCATACAGAACCAAAAAAGAGCCCACATAGCCAAGACAATCCTAAGCAAAAAGAACAAAGCTGGAGGCATCACACTACCTGACTTTAAACTACACTATAAGGCTACAGTAATCAAAACAGCATAGTACCGTTACCAAAACAGAGATATAGACCAGTGGAACAGAATGGAGGCCTCAGAAGTAACGCCACACACATACAACCATCTGATCTTTGACAAACCTGACAAAAACAAGGAATGGGGAAAGGATTCCCTGTTTAATAAATGGTGTTGGGAAAACTGGCTAACCATGTGCAGAAAGCTGAAACTGGACCCCTCCCTTACACCTTATACAAAAGTTAACTCCAGATGGATTAAAGATTTAAACATAAGACCTAACACCATAAAAACCCTAGAAGAAAACATAGGCAATACCATTCAGGACATAGGCATAGGCAAGGACTTCATGCCTTTTTTTTTTTAATACCTTTTTAGAGTTTTGTTTGTGATTAACAGAATTTTTGCCCTCAGCTAGGAAAGCTTAAAAGAAAGAGGACTATGGTTGTGTTAGAAGTAAACACTTAAGAAATTATAACTGCAAAGTCAATAAGAAAACCTAAATGATTTATATGGCATTCTGTTAGCCTTTTCAATAGCCCCAGAAATGTAAGTCCAAAAACTACTCTTAGAAAGTTTACTCATCTCTATAAACTTTCTAAATAAAAAGCACAAGGTCATCACATTTTTAATATAAACCTGATATTTGTTAATACTCTCTGTCATCCCATAGAATTCAGAATAAGATGGGCTCTTGTATTTAATCTAAGAGGATTTACTTATTCAAGCATTACAAGGTCTTTTAATTGTTGTTTTCTTCCACCTGTGTGATGATATTACAACACGAATCCCAAGGTCACTGCTAAAGTTAGACTCTGGTATATTATGAGAATACACTTATGACATCTTTGGGTTTCTCTTCCAATATTGAACATGTCCAGCAATGCATTTCAGCTACGTGAATTGTTGTCAGATTTACATGTTTGGCCCAAATAACTAAGTACTCCTTGGTGAAAACAAATGGAAATACTTCTGGAGAAAATATAATGATTATATATTATAAACAGAATTACATATTACATTGTAACACAAGAGGTCTCAATTTCAAGGAAATATGTTTTCTTAAAATGAAATACTATTTACTTGTTTGTTGTATGTAATTTTTGTTTGCATTGGGTTCATTAGAATTTTCTAAAGCAAGTCCTCTATAGAATGTTGCAAACAGCCTTCCATTTTGCAACTTGTAATTATGCTTGATAATTATGTTTAACAATTATGCAACAGCCCTGATTGAATCTCTTAGTCTCCCTCCAATGATCCTCTACATTACCTTCACTTATAAAATAATTCCAAATCCCTAAGATCGTTCCTGACCCAGTGCTTGCATACCTTTATGGCCTTACCTCTTACCACTTTCTCCCTTGAAGCTACACATATACCAGGCATACCAAGCTACTGTCCAATCCTTATGTACTTCTCAAGTGGTGTTTTCATGCCTCTCTTCATTTGCATAAACTTCTTCCTCTGCTTAGAGATCCAGTTCAAATGTCATCTCCTCAGTGAATACCTTCCTGACCAACTATCCACCTGCACTTTGCACCAGGCAGTACGAGTTATTTTTCCTTCTGATGTCTCTAAATACCTTCCACATGTCTTAGTACTACGTTGCTCAAATTGTACTTTTAAGTTGTTAACATATCTGTCTCCTCAAGCAAACTGTATACACCTTAAATTTCAGGCAAAAAATATATCTTAGCTATCTTTTTATTCCCTAATGTGGCTGGCACACAACTGACACCAAATAAGAACCCACTGACTGATAGACTAAATGAATGAATGCTGTTACATAACCCATTTTAATCCTGAGAGTAGGTCCTGGGGGTGGAGTCAAGTGAGGAATTGTCTCTGGAAATTTACAAACATTATGGGATTTCTTTTATCAAGAGGCAGAAAACGGAAGAAAAAATGTGTCTTGAAAAAAAAGAAAGCATACACTCATTCATTGGCAAACTATACGCTCCCTGACTTCAGAATAACTTCCCCATGATACACCCAGATCTACTCTGGAAAACTAAAGTATTTTAGTGTCTTAAACCAACAGTTTTCTCAACTGTTCTCATCAAATTTCTAGCCATCTCAAGTTTTTGCCTTCGTTCAGTCCCATTCAGAATTATCTTTTGCATTTCCAGAGCACTTCAGGATGGCTCTATCTTATTGCTCACGCTCACCCATATATTAAAAAGAGCCGTCTCCTCTGTTATGAGCTTGGGATCCTCTTGAATGCAAGAATCATTCTTTCATCTTCTTTCAGTGTTCAAGACAGATGATTACACAATGTAGGGATGTATCACAGAAATGCTAATTACAATGAACAGTGTGATCTTGTTAGTACGTTAAGTGAGTTTTGTTCAATTCCTTTGTGCCAAATTCCACTTTGTTGTGCTATCAAGCAGGAAATGAGAGACTGCATGGGAGAAGGTGAACTGTGGCTATGGGAACTACAATGGAAGAACCAAATTACACAGATCAATAACAAGGAACTATCTCCTTGAGAACAAGTGTATACAGTTTACTAATGGCATACTAGATATTTGCATGTTACTCAGGATGCATGTCAACATGTGCATCATTTTTCTCCGGACCAAGTGATTGATACAGAGGTGAGCACCGAACCTAACTTGATACAATCACATGAATCTTGTGACATTAACATGGGAATGCCTGGATAAATATTTTTGTTTAGATACCATCTCACACCAGTTAGAATGGTGATCATCAAAAAATCAGGAGACAACAGATGTTGGAGAGGATGTGGAGAAATAGGAACACTTTTACACTGTTGGTGGGAGTGGCAATTAGTGCAACCATTGTGGAATTCCTCAAGGACCTAGAAATAGAAATTCCATTTGACCCAGCAACCCCATTACTGGGTATATACCCAAAGAATTCTAAATTGTTCTATTATAAAGACACATGCACAAGTACGTTCATTGCGGCACTGTTTACAATAGCAAAGACCTGGAACCAAGCCAAATGTGTGGCACATATACACCATGGAATACTACACAGCCATAAAAAACGATGAGTTTGTGTCCTTCATAGGGACATGGATGAATCTGGAAACCATTATTCTCAGCAAACTGACACAAGAACAGAAAAACAAACACCTCATGTTCTCACTCATAGGCAGGTGTTGAACATTGAGAACACATGGACACAGGGAGGGGAGCATCACACCCTGGGGTCTGTTGGGGGTGGTAGGGGAGGGATAGTGGGGGGTGGGGAGGGTGGGGAGGGATAACATGGGGAGAAATATCAGATATAGGTGATGGGGGGATGAAGGCAGCAAACCAACTTGCCATGTATGTACCTACGCAACAATCCTGCATGATCTGCACATGTACCCCAGAACCTAAAGTACAATTTAAAAAAATACATTTTTGTTCTTTCCTACCAAATCAGCATGTCGGAGTATGTAGACATGGGAACTGATGAAACCTTCTTTGAAACTACGTGCTAATGGAGTCAACAAGAGGAGCAGGGCACGTGGTGGGAGAGATTCTAAAGGTATCATTTAATATCCTTTATTTAGGCACACCAGAAGTAAGATTTATCCCTTCATTGTTAAATTACTTGAGTCAATGTCCTCATCTTAAAAATGAGACCAGATTTCAGTCATTGTTAGGAAAAGTGAACCCTAAAATGCAAATGAAAATAATTAAAAGATTAGCTAGCATTCATTGTCTGCATATGTGATACATACTATGCTAAATACTTTGCTTTTCATATTTCATTTAAAACAATGACAACCCTATGAGTCAAGTTCTAGTCTTCCTGTTTTATAGATTAACAAATAATTTCGTAAATGTTGCTTTTGCTCATAATAATAATGGGGCTATCACTTATTGAGCACATGGAGTTTTCCAGGTATTATACTACAATGGATATACATGTTTATACATTCATTATCAAATAATATATTCAGGTAGGTATTGTCATTAGCCTCAAGAAAATGGAAACTCAGAAACTATAGGACTTGTCCAAGTTCACATACATAGTAAGCAACAGATAGAAAATTGAAATAATAATTTATTGACCTTTAGTTGAATGATATGTTCATATTAAGGAGAATTGGATTCCATCCCTGTATCCAGCTCTTATTAAATTTTCAAGTCTATTTTCTTTGAGCCCTACTTTCTTCACAGTAAAATGAAGACAACTCCACACATTCTCTACCTTCCAGAGATCTTAAGAGACTCAAATGGGAAACCGAATGTAATGCCCCATATAAATGTAAGTTACTATAATTTTTAATTCAGTAATAAAAATGGGTCCCACATTCTGATTATTAAAAATATCAATCCAAGAATTATATCTTAATGATGACATTTATTATTGCTTGGATGTCTTAACAATTCAGCTACAAATTCAATTTGAAAAACCAGAAATTTATAGAGTATACCTTAACTCATACTGCCATGTTGGTTATCAATAAGGCACTCCCATTTCATTACTTTCATTTTAGTGATGTGTACAAATTTAAGTTAGTGTTATTCAATTTTTCACAGAAGGGTACTATATTATGTCACCTGGTATCAAGAATTTTCACCTTTAACATTTTTGTTGCACGATTTTTAGTTCACCATAGATACCAGGTTAGAATACACTGGAATCTAGAAGAAAACCATTGTTAAGAAAATTTGAAGCTGGAGCTCACTTAGTTCTATAACTTATAAGCTGTGATCTTGATCAAAGTACAGATAAATTATTAGCCTGTGTTTATACTTTTAAGTTTGACAATTGATAATAATGCATACGGAAGAGAAATCAGAGATTTTTCTAGAAGAAAAAAATAAGTCTAATAGCCATAAATATGCTCTGAAGAAACAGAAGCAATAGAAGAAGTCCCATGGAGGACAGACCACTGATGTTAGCAGCTTTGGGGAGGAAGATGGATAAGAAGTTTACTCATTGCCTTGATGTCATAAAGCAGAAGTTCTGAGGGAAAGGAAATCATCTCCTAACTTGTCTGTGCCTTCTATTCAACCCCTTTCTCCCTAGTCTAGGGCAAAAAGACCTCAGAGAGGTCAATGGAAAAACAAAGAACCAGACATGAAGCAGAGGATGAGTTCAATTGCCTACAGAGTAAGCAGATGACTGTCAGCAATGTATAGTCAATATTAGGGCGATTTTTCTAAAACTGAACCAGAATTCCCTCAGCTATTCTCATGGCTCACTTTCTCACCTCCATTTCAAGTATTTACTCAAATGTCACCTTCTCAATGAGGCCTGCTATGGCTTTTTCCTACTTAAAACTGCAACTTTCCTACCCTATACCTTCTCCACTACTTATCCTTTTGCAGTGTTCCACTTTCTTGTATCCTTTCCCATAGCATTTTAATACACTATATAATTTACTTACTGAGTGCACTGGTTTTTTTATATCCTCTTCTCCCAATGAGAATGGATATATTGCCATCTGCTTTGTTCTCTAATGTTTTCACTGACGCATCACAATTGTCCAGCACTGAAAAGGAGAAGAGCAGCCCTGACATCAGAGAGTTGACTTGGGCCCATCAGCTTGGCCTGGGTGTGGCTAGGACCTGGCCTGTCGCTCATGGCAAGGTCTTGATGTTCTCCTGTTGAACATGAACAATTTCACAGAGCATCAACATCAAATAAGGTCACTCTGTGACCATGAGGGATCAAGACAAAAACAAGACCACTCCATAGTCACAACTAAACCCATACATAACGGAAACATTGTTCAAGTCAGAAAAAGATGACCAAATATCCACCTACGCTGGCTAATGTGAGTGATCACTTCACTCACATTAGAAGTGATCACTTCTTCACCAACTACCACTTTAGCCTTGCTGTATTTTCCCCTCCTTCTGCATAACACTTATTGAAATACCTAGTCATAAAATACCCACTGCTTTCCGACACTGTCTTGCTTCCTTAAACCTTCCCCCATATCTCCCAATATAAATCCAAATCCTATAAAGTATTTTCTCATATCTTACTAAGATATCTCGTGTTGTGCATTCTCCTTTCTTGCTTCAATGAGCAATAAACCCAAGTGGTTCAATCGTAGAAGTGTTTCTGGTGGTCTCTGACTGGAGCAAATGGAAAGTGTGTAGACAAATAATTTTCACTGAATCAGTATTCTGGATATCCCGCCTAAGCACCAGTGGTTTAAAGTTATGATTACTCCAGATATATGCAAAGTCCAACTATATACTTTTGTGCACAAAGCAATGTTAGAGCTCTCCTGCCTTGCAAAGTGCATTTCCTTATCTAGTGAACAAAGCAAATTAATGACAATGATCCTTTCCATTGTCTTCAGAGGATTTTTCAACTTTTGTATAGTTGATATGTGAATCTCTAAGCCAAGGTATGTGCCAGCTGACATACTGATTCTAGATATGAAAAAAAGATCCAAACACCAAGCTGTCCTGTGAGCCAGGAGCTTTCAATGCCTATGGGAAGTGCTGAAGATCACAAACTCAGAAGGGCAAAGAGGAAGAAAAGTGATGGAACAGGGAGAGTGTGGTTCAAAGGACAAAGAAGGATAGTTGTAATGGCAAAAGTGTTATTTACATCTTTTAAAATAATTTTCTCCTCTACTCCCATTTTTAAAACATGGATTATTTAACTATACAGTTGGGAGAGGGATGATGTGAACAGAATATTGTAAAATGTTACGTTGAATAATATACTTTTTATGTCATAAAAATTATGTCAAATATTTTACAACTTGGAGTAAATGGATGAATGAATGAATGAATGAATAAACATTTGTACCCAGATCCTATATTTTTCTAAGACTGTTATGATCTGATTGCTTTTACTCCACTTGCTCAAAATTTTATATACTAAAAAACTAATCACTTATATGGTGGTATCAGGATGTAAAATCTGTGGGGGATGATTAGGTCATGGGGGTGGAGCTCTCATGCATTAGATGAGTGCCCTTATAAAAGAAGCCCCAGAGAACTGCCTTTCCCCTTCTACAATGTGAGGACACAGCCCGAAGGCACCATGTATAAACCAGGAAGTGCGCTCTCACCAGACATCTACTCTGCTGTCACCTTGTTCTTGAACTTCCCAAACTCCAAAACTAAGAGAAATACATTTTTGGCTTTTTATAAGCCACCAGTTTACAGTATTTTGTTATAACAGTCTGAATGAACTAAGACAAACATCAAATGTTATTCCCTCAAACAATAAATTATAGAGTGGCATCTGGAAGCATGCAGTGGGTTCCCAAATCTGAAAGTTCTTTAAGGGCATACCATATACCAAGAACAAATGCATCACTGGGTCCACATTATCTGGATGCTTACCTCAATTTAAAAATATTAATTAACTTAGAATTGTAGCCAGATGGAGAAAGAAAAACATCTGTGAAGGATGTGAGAACTTCCTTCCAGTAATAGATTGGCCATTATTTCACAAGAAAGAGGACACTAGTTCTATAAGGTCTCAAGAGACAAGGTTAGGACATTTGAAAAGAAGATGTGGGGCTGGGGGTGGTGGCTCAGGCCTGTAATCCCAGCACTTTGGGGGCCAAGGCAAGCAGATTACCTGAGGTTGGGAGTTCGAGACCAGCCTGACCAACATGGAGAAACCCAGTCTCTACTAAAAATACAAAAAATTAGCCAGGTGTGGTGGTGCACACCTGTAATCCCAGCCACTTGGGAGGCTGAGGCAGGAGAATCGCTTGCACCCAGGAGGCAGAGGTTGTGGTGAGCCAAGATTGTATCATTGCACTCCAGCCAGGGCAACAAGAGTGAAACTCCATCTCAAAAAAATTTAAAAAAAAGAACAGAAAAGAAGATGTGGAGCCAGATGTTTGCTCATCAAAGGAAAAGTTTTCTCACAAATAAGTCTGTCTCAAACTGGTCTAGGCAGCTCTCTGGATATTGTGGGCTTCTTCACCCCAAAAGGCATCAACTGAGACTGGATGACCACCTGGCAGGAGTGAACTAGAGGGTGCTCAAACACTAGAACTCAAGTAGGAGAATATGACATTTCCTATCCTCTCCCAGGCCCAGCAATCTGTGAGGCTATGAAAAAGAAGAAAATGAAAAGTGGCACCAATTGAACAGAAGCGAAGTCATTACACTTTACACTTGACCTCATGCAATTAAAAGGAATGACTTCAGGCAGAACAGCCAGTTTTTCTGGCAGTCCTCAAGTATCTTATGGCCAAAAGGTAAAGGCAATTACAACGTCCACTTCACTGCGGAGTTAAAAGAAACTTCTTTAAAAATGAGTCACCATCTAATGTCTTTTTGCCTGAGAACACAGCTGCTACTTGACAATTTTCCTTTTCACCTTTTTTTTTTCATTTTTTTGGACTTAATTCAAAACCAGCACTTCAAAGATAGTTTTAGAATTGCAGTATAATAGTTAATACAGATAAAGGAAAAATATATGAGGAAAAGGACTCTTCAAATGAAGCAAGGAAGCATGGCAAGGGAGGAGTGATTTCGTGCAGAATGGGGCTATTTACCGAATGTCTGTTTTATGCCAGACCTTGTGCTAGGCATTCTGCCTACATGATCTAGCTTTCTTTTTTCCTTTTTTTTTTGAGATGGAGTCTCACACTGTCCCCTGCGCTGGAGTGCAATCTTGGCTTACTGCAACCTCCATCTCCCAGGTTCAAGTGATTCTCCTGCCTCAGCCTTCCAAGTAGCTGGGATTACAGGCACCTGACACCATGGCTGGCTAATTTTTTGTATTTTTTTTAGTAGAGACGGGGTTTCACAATGCTGGCCAGGCTGGTCTTGAATGCCTGACATTGTGATCCACCCGCCTTGGCCTCCCAAAGTGCTGGGATTATGATCTAGTTTTCATGGTAGCCCTGTGACGTCAATAAGCATTACTCTATCTAAAAGAAACATACATTGGGGTGATAATAATATAGCTCACACATATTGCATTCTTATTACCTGCTCAACACTATTCTAAGCACTTTGCATGCCTTATCATTTTTCATTCTCATTGCAACTCCAGGTTGGTAGATGCTTTCAATTATCTCATTCCACAGATGAAGAGACTAAGATCCAGAGAGATGTGGCAACTTGCTCATAAGCAGTGGAGCCAGGGTTTAAATCCAGACATTGTGACTCTCAATCATATTGGGCACTAAAGACAATGGAATCAGAAGTTTATTTTAGTGATTGTTATGTACATGGTACGAGAGGTCAAAAGGTGATAGGAAGGATAAAGTGGTGAATGGGAACTAAAATACAAAGGCCAGTGCTAAAGGGAAAAGGTTTTCAAATATAGTCAGATTACCCCAAAGCAAAGAGCAGACATGTGTCTGAGTATGATATCTTACATCTGGGTCCAAAGTGAACTTCAGAAAACATTTGTGGAGAGCACTTGAGTGATTGCAGTTTCTTTTTGATGACAGCCTGAGAACCAGAGAAAACTATTGAAAGATAAAGAGCAAAGGGTAGAATTGAAGATGAAAAAGAGTCTGGTGAGGCCAGATTCCTTTCTGCCTCAATGTTCACTGAGGTAGACATAAGACATTAGGAAGGACCCAGTTCTCTGTCTTTGGTAGTGTACAGATTAGAGTTGGGAGGAAAACCCCATTCCATACATTTGAAAAGCATGCTATCCTGTTCTTACATTGTTCTTTTAAAAATAGTCATAATGGAAATAATTCCTAATGATAACCTAGATCAAAAAGCTGGCTTTATGAATTACATGGAAAATTCTGCACAGAGTAATCCTTACAACAACCATAGCTACAGATGGCAGGGTGGGAGAGGGGTTTTTAAGAAGCAGTGATGCAGCATATGCTGTTAGTTGGCTAGAAAGTTTCTCCCACCAGGTCACATCCTGTGGGAGTGTAATTTACCTTCAGTGAAACCACCTGAACCATGTGGGGTTCTTGCTCCACCACTTTCTCTACTGAGAAACAAAGGGACTTCAGTATAGTTAAGGTTCCAAGTAGGGCAGTTAAAATTATAAAGGTTTCCATGGCTAAAGTGTCAGGATTCAAGCAGAGCTTTGATGACCCAGCTCTCAAACAGCAGGAACAGCTGGAGAAAGCAAATTGAAATTACAGGAGTCTTGTTGAACTGCAAATAAACAGGTTCCCAGGGCCCAGAAAAGAGAACACAGGATAAGACAAGCCACAAAATTGAGTAAGCTACCTTGTCATTATAATCAGAAATAGAAACAGATTGAACCAGGTGAGGTTTTGACCTCAGGCTACACATTTCTATCTCTGGGCCTTGGTTTTATTATCAGTAAAATGATAATAACACCTCCCCTATATAGGATGATTGTCAGGCACAAATGAAAATGTGTGATAAAACCCTTTTGAAATTTTAAAGTATGTTAACATGCCAATGAAAACACTTGATCCTTACATTTGGTCTATTTTTTCTTATAATATTTAGAAGTCTTTGTTTTTCTTTTTTATGTAGTAATAGTTACAGAAGAGCTAAAATTAATTGTTTGGATTATTTCTTTAACGTAGGGTTCCATAAATTCAGTAGTGGAGTGGTTAAATTTGTATTTGGATGATGGCTCATTAAAAGTTCTGTCCTTGAATGCCAAGACAGGGTAAGAGAACAGCAGAACCATAAAGGACACACTGAGATACTCAGGTTGACAATTGTGTTGCTGACTGAGGATATTAGAAAAGTCAGTGAGAAAACTCAGGAAGCTTATGAAGGGATAAAAGCAATGGAATGGAGAAAAAGGATTCTTACTAACCACATTTATAGAGGTATAAAATTCTATCTACAATCTGCATACCAGCCTGTTCAACTTAACAAGAAGGAAGAAAGCTAAGGTCTACTACAAGCTATACATCAAAGAATATGTGACATTTTCATTGATCAGTACAAAAGGACCAATATATCCAGAGTTATCAATCTATTCACAACTGAGCCCAGTATCAAGATCCCTGGAATAGATCTATACTAGTAATTCAGTGCACTAGGATCAGAAACAAGTTGCAGTATCTAATTAACTAAAAATCATTTAAATCACTTCCTTGGAAAGTATTTCCTGAAATTGCACTCTCAACCAATCAGGTTCCCTTATAATCTTTCATTGCAGCCTTTAGTATTTCCTCATAGTGTCAATGAGTTGTAATGATGTTTTCATGTGACTGTTTATTTAATATCTGCCCTCTTTCCCCATTAACCTATAAGCTCCTTGAAAGCAGGAACTACAGAACTTGCTAAATGAATAAATGGAGTAATATAAAAAAATAAAATATCAAGTGATGGGCAAGGGCTATCTTTTTTGAACAGACAGCGGATGATTGACTGGATGATTATCCCCTTAGAAAATAGTTCAGTGCATAACAATGCTTACAGAAAGGATATATAATCATCAAGTGCTGATTATTTGATTTGCAGGCATAGCTCCTGGTTAAACTGAGTATCCAGTCCAAAGATTCCTAAACCTTTCTGAATATACAGATCACCCATGGATATTTACCAAAGTACACTTTCCAGGCCTACAACTCACCGAATCACAATCTCCAGGTAAGGAGGCTGGAAAGCTATACATTTGTCAATCATCCAAGAGTATTCTTAGCAGCAAGAAAATTTGAGCAAGTCTGATCTATAGCAAAGTAACTAAGTTTGTTCATTAGTTATTCTGCATGAGAGTTACCTGAGGCCATTGTGAGGTGCATAGCGTCCTAGGATATACCCCAGGCTGACTAAATTAGAGTCTCTGGAAGGGGTGCATAAAATAAATTTACATTAAAATAATATTTCCCCAATAAAATTCAATGGATATATATCTGGATCAAAATTTGATGAACTTTTTCTGCAAAGGCACAGATAGTAAATATTTTCACCTTTGCAGGCCATACAAATTCTGTTACACTTATCAACTCTGTTGATATTACTGCAAAGCAGTCATAGATAATACTAATTAATAAATGTGGCTATATTCCAATAAAACATTGTTTATAAAAGCCGGCATCAGGATGCATCTAGACTTTGGGCTATAGTTTTGTGACCTCTCATCTAAATCATTTCAAACTTATTTTATTGATGGCAATGTCTATATTTTCTTGATTGTAAGGCATCATTAATTTTAAGACATAACATCTAATTTTGAAATTTGGCTAGCCATATGCAGGAGAATTAAATTGGACCCCTACCTTTGACCATATACAAAAATTAACTCAACATGAATTAATGATTTAAACATAAGATTTCAAATTATAAAAGTCCTACAAGAAAACCTAGGAAATACCCTTCTTGAACATTAGCTTTGGCAAAGAATCTCTGGCTAAGTTCCCCAAAGCAATTGCAACAAAAACAAAAATTGATAAGTGGGACTTAATGAAACTAAAAAGCTTCTGCACAGCAAATGAAACTACCAACAGAATAAACAGAAAACCTACAGAATGGGAGACTATATTCTCAATATATTCTCAAACAAAGGACTAATAGGTCTAATACACAGAATCTACAAGGAACTTAATCTATAAGCACAAAACAAATAACTTCATTAAGTAATGGGCAAAAGACATCAACAGACACTTCTCAAAAGGATATGGACAAGTGGTCAAGAAACATATGAAAAAATGTTCATCATCACTAATCATCAGAGAAATGCAAATAAAAACCACAACGAAGTATCTCACACCAGTTAGAATGGCTGTTATTAAAAAGTCAAAAAACAACAGATGCTGGTTAAGTTATTGAGTAAAGGGAACAATTATACACTGTTGGTGGGAATGTAAATTAGTTCATCCACTATGGAAAGCAGTTTGGAGATTTCTCAAAAGATATAACAAAACTATCATTTGATCCCACAATCCCATTAGTGAGTATATAAATAAAAGAAAATGAATCATTCTACCAAAGAGATACAAGTACTTGTTTTTTCATCACAGCACTATTCACAATAGCAAAGACATGGAATCAGCCTTGGTGACCATCAAATGGTGGATTGGATAAAGAAACTGTGGTACATGTACACCGTGGAATTCTACACAGCCATAAGGAACAACAAAATCATTCCCTTTGTACTGACACAGATGCAGCTGGAGGCCATAATCATAAGCAGATGAATGCAGGAACAGAAAAACAAATACCACATGTTCTCACTTGTAATTTGGAGCTAAACATTCAATACACAGACACAAAAATGGGAACAATAGACACTGCAGACTACAAAATGGGGGAGGGAGGAAGGATGGGTTGAAAAACTACCTATTTCGTATTATCTTCACTATATGGGTGACAGGATACATTCCCCAAACTTTAGCATCACACAATACACCCATGTAACAAATCTGCACATGTACCCACTATATCTAAATGAAAGTTGAATTTTTTTTTCAAATAACAGCCTTTAAGAACTGTTATCAAATACATATAAATGCTTACGGATTATAATACATCCTGAAACTTTCACCACAACAGCCCAAGACTCTCATCTTATTCCCCATCTCCACAGTGTTCTAAGCCCAAAGAATCTTTCACTGTATACCTTGGAACTCACTGTCTATTATGAACCATATCTACTTTATTCTAAATCTCCTTTCATAATGTTGATCTTATATGTATGCTCTAACTTGATTTTAGATAACCCTTCAGAATGCTGATTCATTCCCCTTTGCCACTGTAAGTGAAAGTTTTTTTCTTTCTCACACTCCTCATATCAATAGTCTCAGAGACTGGAGTGGATGTCTTCCTATTTCTATCACCATTTGCAAACCATTCATCTCTCACTTCAAAATTCCCAGCTCCTGTGTAATGGAAGCCATCAAATCACACCAATTCCAATTCTTATTTTAATTACGGAGACTTCTCTATTCTTCTTACCATTTATTTAATGATTTGTCCCCTAAATAATTTCTATACCTGTCACAATTCTTAGTAGCTTCAACATACATATCTTAGACAAGTCCTCAAAAGAATATGATTTCTTTGATCTAATTTCAATCCAAATGTCATCCATCTCACCTTAGTGATATGTGCCTATGGTTGTTCCTTAGACGTGGTCATTACTTAAGATTTTACCTTCTCCAAAGTATCAATTTTATATGTCATTATCTGCCACCTCGTATTCTTCTAAGTCACTCCCTCTAGTGCCTTGAAAACAATTCTTTGACCACATTGGGACTACCAACACATTGATTCTCTCAATTGGTTGCTCATCATTGATGTCACTGACTCCCATGCATTCAACCCCAACTCTTTTTTTAGTCTATTCTTTTGTTCAACCTGTTCCTCTTTAGAGAAAAACCCTTCAAAAGTGCTGTCAGTAGTTTTGGTTTCAAATTACCTTTTTAGTCTACTCCAGTTAGACTTTGGATCCCATTATTCCATTTTTAAATAGTTTTTTTCAAGGAGACGATAAGCTCCCACATGCCGTGTCCAATGGTCAAGTTTCATTTCTCATTTTATTCAACTGCCAGTAATATTTGACATAACAGATCATATCCTCTTTCTTAAACCAATTCTATCATTTGTCTTCTGGGCCACTACTCTGTTGATTTTCCTGGCAACTCCTTCTAAGACTGTTGTTGGTTTCTTTCATAAACCTCAAAACAATTGAGTGCCTCAGGACTCATCTCAGAAGGAATCCTCTTCTCTTTTCTGACTATATTCACTCTTTAAATGATCTCAACAAGTCACATAGTTTTAAATAGCATCTGCATACTAGTAGCTCTCAACTTGCAAATGTACAATTTTAGCCCGGAATTCTCTCCCAAATCTGAACATGTATATCAAGCTGATTTACATCTCTATTTGGATGTCTAATAGGCTTCTAAAGTCTAACATAATCCAAGCATGATCCTTTTGCAACTCCTCAGCAATACCCTGCTCTTCCCATAGTCTTGCTCATCTCATTAAACTTCAACTCCATGCTTGCAAATGCCTAGGCTTCAAACTTGGAATCATTTTTTAGCTTTCTCTTAGACTACACAATTTGTCCATCAGCATATGCAATCTGGCATATCTTCAAAATACATTCATAATCCGATGACTTCCACTGACACCCACGTTCAAGTCATCACTGTTTCTTATCTGAATTGCCTACTCTAAGAGCTGCCTAATTTGTCTTTCAGTTTCCACCATCACATGCCCCAATATATTCTATACACACTGTAATCAGAGCTTATTTTTAAATAACAAGTGCCATTATGATCCCCTCATGCTTAAAACAATCAAATGGTTTCTTATTTTACTAAGAATAAAATTCAAAGTCCTCAATGTGGTCTGTAAGGTCTTGCATCATCTGGACTCTAGCTAAATCCCTAGTTCTCATTTCCTACCACTCTCCTACTCACTAACTTTGTTTCTGTAGCAATAGACTCCTTGCTGTTCATTGAAGAATTCAAGCACATGCCTATGTCAGAGCCTATCCACTTACTTTTCCCTCTGCCTGAAACTCCTTTTTCTCCATATAACTACATGGCTTCCTCACATCACTCAGGCCCTCACATCATTCAGGTGCCTGCTAAAATGTTATATTTTTAGTAAAACTTTTCCTTGTCCCTCTGTACTAAATAGTATCCCCCCATGACCTTTAGTAGAGACGGGGTTTTACCATGTTAGCCAGGAGGGTCTTGATCTCCTGACCTCATGATCCACCCACCTCGGCCTCCCAAAGTGCTCAGATTACAGGCATGAGCCACCATGCCCAGCCTATCATTTATTTATCTATTGTTTGTTTGTTTATTATTGGTCAACTCTAAAAAAATATAAACTCCATAGAGGCAGAAATTTCTACCTACCTTGTTCACTGCTAGGTTCCAAATCCTTAGTAGCCATTCAATAAATGTTAATTAAATATACGTGTAAGTAATCTTTAAAAGGTCAAAGAAGACACCTTATAAGTGAGAAAATAGAATCAGAAAAGGATTTATAATAAAACAAGGCTAGTGGCTAAGGTAGTCAGATTCCCTGAGGTCGGGAGTTTGAAACCAGCCTGGCCAACATGGTGAAACCTCATCTATTCAAATATTACAAAAATTAGCTGGGCGTGGAGGTGGTCACCTGTACTCCCAGCTATTTCGGAGGCTGAGGCAGGAGAATTGCTTCAACCTGGGAGGTGGAGGTTGCAGTGAGCCAAGATCGCACCACTGTACTCCAGCCTGGGTGACAGAGTGAGACTCCATCTCAAAAAATAATAAAAATTATAAAATTATAGCACATCATAGATTTAATTAATAAATTAAATTAAATGCATCCACAATTTTAAAAGAATCCAAGGGTGGCATTGTGGAGCTATTAGTCAAAAATGTAAAAGTCATTAAAAAGGCTGAAAGGATGATAGCTGGCATCTATAAGAAGAGTTTTAGTGGAGATTCTAAATCTAAAGAATGACAAATTTTACCTGCATATTAGGCAAGTTAGTGGGAGATAGATATATAGGTTAACTGCTTTATTCAAGAAGACATAATATATTCATGGAAAGGGAATGTGCTTTCTATAAGTATGTTGTCCAGCTGATTAACATGATTGAGCTCTTTATAAATAACTGTGAATAACTAATAATATGAACAAAATATAACAAGCAGATATATATTATTTTCATTTTCAAAATACCTTTACATAATCTTCAACTGGAGTTTCCATGAAGTTCAGAAGCCTGTTTTTGTCATGAGTAGAGAATTGCCTTACCTAACAAGAAACAAAGACTAAGGGAAAATTGCTCTGGACATAAAGTACAAATGGAGAAATCTCCCAGGGTTCAGTCTAATTCAACAGTTTTTATAAGTTATTTGAAGGAAAGAATGCAATTGACACTAAGCTCTTCTGGAGATAGTGAGATGCCAAACTGCCAGGACAGAATGTAAGAAAATTACGTAAGGCTACATCAAAAAGGAACAAAATTATAGATAAGTTTCATTATTGACAAGGGCAAGAAAAAAGTCTCACTATTCTATATCAAGCTACAAGCTATTACATTTTTACTCTATGAAACTTGTGTGTCTTTGGGCCCTGCTTTTCAGACAGAAAAAAATTCTAGAAAATATTAGGCTTTATTAGAAAATATATTGGAATAAGGCAAAAAGTAGCATCCAATTGACATACAGGATTGTGGTGTGTACGCCAGGAGCATAGTGTTATCACATCTCAAATAAGATATAAATGAGATGAAAATTCAGAAGAAGGCAACAGAAATGATCAGTGAAATGAAAGAAGTGCCATATAAGAATCAAAAGACTGTGTCTTGAACCTTAAAGATAAAAATACCGAACGTATGTTATTGAAGTCTGAAAGATCTTGAAGGGGGGTGGAGAAACAGGATGTAGCTATGTTCACCACATTGTATTACATCAAAACCAGTAGGTCTCTTTTGAAGTATGAAAAAAAAAGTAGTTTTAGGTCCCAGAGAGGGGAATTCCACTTAGAGAGCAAACTTATTCATCTATTTGCAGATTTAACGAGTGTCTTCCATGCACCAGATACTCCAAATTATGGAAAAATCTTTTTCATTTTATATGCACAGATGGGAATGAAAACTTAGAGATTAATATAACATAGATTATCCCTACATGAGTGCCAGTCTGGAAGGGTAGAAAGACGAGTAGACACATAATTATGATATTACCCTACCAGATATACCTGCAAATATCTCTTCAATTCCTCCACTTAAATTTCTACCACCACAATTCCAAGACACCTCACATTTCTTGCTTGAACTACTTAAATATAATTTTGATTTTAAACATTTTCCTTCTCCAACTCCTCTTGAATTAATTCTCCTTACAATATTCAGAATAATTTTAAGAATCAAATAATATCATTACTATCTTCTGCATAAAAGCTTTCAATATCATTCCACTACTATGATCTGCATGAGCTGCACTATTTCTCTCAAACTTCATCTCACCATACCAGTATCCCCCTTTTTACTGACATTGACCTTTTTATCTGTTCCTATAACATACCAATAAGTGTCTGACTTTGAAGTATTTGCACATGATGTTTCTTTTTGTCTGGCATATTCGTGTGTCTGCTTTTTGAGTGACTAGCTCCTTCTCAACCTTCAGATCTCAGCTTAAGTTTCACCTCTTCAAAGAACACTTCTCTGTCCACTAATCTAAATTAGCTGTCCTGCCCCGTGGACTCTGTTACCAAATACTGTTTCCTTCCTTCATTTTTCTCAAAACAATCTATATGTTTATCTACTTGTAATTGGTCTATAAGTTTCATTGCGGCAGATACCATATTTGTCTTGCTTGTCTTTATGTCTCCAATATACAGTCCCAGTACCTTGTACATAGAATTTCATTAAGTTATAATTAAAAAATGAATACATGAACATGATAACTTCTATAAAATTATGTCAAATTTTTCAGCTACTTAGGAAAAATAGCATAATTCATACTATATTTTATGTACTCATGCATTATGAGTAGCATTTCACATAAATTAACCTTGAAGAGAAAAGTACAAAAGAAGGAAATCTTCCATCTTATAAAACTACATTACTTTAAGAGGTAATGGATACTGAAAAGATACTTAACCAAGTTCATGGATAAGTAACTTATCCATTATCCATTACTGTGTTATTAATGGAAACTAAGATGTTTGGAATGACATCATAGCCTTTGAGGTCTGTATTAGTGAGACAGTCATACCCTTAAATGTCATTCTTTTAGTTCCCCATGGGTCTGACCCAGGTAGAAACAGATGTTTTGTTATGATCTCATACTCTCATTATATTTGCTATTTTTCTTCTCAATTTTCCATAATTCCTGATATATACCCTTAAATATTTACATCCACAGCAAAGAACATGTTTATTTCAAAATAACTGTCAAGAGTCTAAGATTTTAAAGATTTATAGTTTACATCGATATTTTAAATGAATTTAGTCATATTAAAATTGTATTTATTTTATTTTTTATAATTTCATCTTTTGTTACAGATAAAATGGTGTGTGTGAGCAGTTTCTTACATGGGTACATTGGGTGATGCTGAGGATTGGGGTACAAGTGATCCTGTCACCCAGGTACTAAGCATAATAACCAATAGATGTTTTTATACCCTATGCCCCCCTCCCTCCTTTCCCCATCTAGTAGTCCCCACTGTGTATTGTTCCCATCTTTATGTCTATGTGTATACAGTGTTTATAATGTATACATATTATTGCATACACATAGACATAAAGATGGGAACAATACACAGTGGAGACTACTAGATGGGTCCAGTTTCACTCTTCTGCATACAAATCACCTGTTTATCCCAACACCATTTATTGAATAGGATGTAATTTCCTCCTTGCTTATATTTATCGATTTTTTTCAAAGGTCAAATGCTTGATTAGATAGAATGTGTGGTATTCGATTTTCTGTTCTTGCATTAATTGGCATGAAATAATGGCCTTCAGTTGCATCCATGTTGCTGGAAAGGATATGATTTTGTTCTTTGTTATGGCTGTGTATTATTCCATTGTGTATGTGTACGACATTTTCTTAATCTACTCCACCATTGGTGGGCACCTAGGTTGATTCCGTGTCTTTTTCTACTGTGAGTACTGCTGCAATCAACATGTCAGTGCATGTGTCTTTTTTGGTAGAACAATTTGTTTTCTTTTGGGTATATACTCAGTAATGGAACTGCTGGGCTGAATGGTAGTTTTAAGCGCTTTGAGAAGTCTCAAAACAGCTTTCCACAGTGGCTTAACTAGTTTGTATACCTAGCAACATTGCATCTGCATTCCCTTTTTTCCTACAACCTCACCAGCATGTAATTTTTTTTACTTTTTAATAATAGCCATTCTGGCTGGTGTGAGATGGTATCTCATTGTAATTTTGATTTCTGTTTCTCTAATGCTTAGTGATGTTGAGCATTTTTTCATATGTTTGTTGGCCACATGTATGTCTTCTTTGAGAAGTGCTTGCTCATGTCTGTTGCCCATTTTCAACCGAGTTATTTTTTCTTTTACTTTTTAACTAAAATTTCTCTTAGTTTCTGGATATTAGACCTTTGTCAGATGTTCAGTGTCTATGTACACTGCTGACAGTTTATTTTGCTCTACAGAGGCTCTTTAGTTTAATTATGTCCCTCTTGTCAATTTTTGGTTTTGTTGCAATTGCTTTTGGGGACCTAGCCAAAGATTATTTGCCAAAGCTGATGTTGAGAAGGGTATTTTCTAGGTTTTCTAGAATTTTTATAGTTTGAGGTCTTACATTTAAATCTTTAATCCATCTTGAGTTACGTTTTGTATATGATATAAGGAAGGGGTCCAGTTTTACTCTTCTGCAATTGCTCACCAGTTTATCCCAGCACCACTTATTGAATAGGGAGTCATTTCCTCATTGCATATATTTATTGATTTTTGTCAAAGATCTGATACTTGTAGCTTTGTAGCTTTATTTCTGGGTTTTCTAACCTATTCTTTTAGTCTATATGTATCTTTTTGTACCAGTAACATCTGTTTTTGTTACTATAGTTTGAAGTCATGTAATGTAATACTTCTGACTTTGTTCTTTTTGCCTAGGATTGCTTTGGCTATTTGGGCTCTTTTGTGGTTACATATGAATTTTAAAATAGATTTTTCTAATTCTATGAAAAATATTGTTGGTATTTTGATGGGGATAACATTGAGTCTGTAAATTACTTTGGGCTGTGTGGCCATCTTAACAAAAAATATTTTTCCAATCCAACAGCACAGAATATTTTTTTATTTCATTTATGTCATCTCTCATTTTTTTCAGTGTTTTGTAGTTCTCCTTGTAGAACTATCCATCTCTTTAGTCAGATGAATTCTTAGGTATTTCTTTTTTTCTTTTGGTTATTGTAAATGAGATTGTATTCTTGATTTGGTTCTCAGCATGAATGTTACTGGTGCATACAAATGCTACTAATTTTTATACATTTATTTTGTTTTCTGAATCCTTACTGAAGTTGTTTATTAGTTCCAGGAGCCTTTTGGTGGAGTCTTTAGAGTTTTCTATGTATAGAATCATTATCACCACTAAAGAGTGGTGACTTCTTATCTTGTATTTGGATACTATTTTTTCTTTCTTTTGTCTGATTGCTCTGGCTAGGATTTCTAGTACTATGTATAATAGGAGTGGTGAGAGCGGCATCCTTGTCTTATGCCAGTTCCCAAAAGGAATGGTTCCTTTTTTGCCCATTTACTATGATGTTGGCTGGGGGTTTGAGTAGATGGCTATTACCATTTTGCATGCTGTTTCAATATTACACTAAAAAAGATAAGCTTTCCTCAAAATTCAAGCCACTATCTCTTTAAGTTAGATGCAAGCTCTTATTTTTTTGACTTCTCAGTATATTTTCATATTCCTCTATTATGAAGTACATTTGTTCATTCATTCAGAAAATGTGTATCAAGTCTATTTAACAAATAGATCTAATGTATCATGTCCAGTTCTAACTTATATCATTACTATGTAAATAATACCTTAGACCATTACTACATAGACAGTCTAACTCTGAAGCCATTTTCTTTGAAAATAGAGTACATATCTCATTCTTTTTTTTGCATATCTGTCTGGCAGACTTCCTAACTCAGAGTTTGACACATGTGAAATGCATATTAAGAAGAACTGATTGAACCAAAGCAGTCCCTCCAAGAAATCTCCCATGGATTTTGATTTCTACACATTGGCTCTACACTTCAACTATAAAAATCATATAAAAAGCACATAAAGTCACTTCTGGTGAGCATCCTGTCTCACATTCAGCTCAATAAAATGAATGTAGAAGCAAATTTAATGAATATGGAATCTTCACACTAACATTGCAAGTTGGGGATTCATCCAAGAAAACCATTATATACCTTATAAAACTGTTATTCCAGAGCAGCAAAACTGCTATTCTGAATAATTGCTCTCTCTTAATCTAGGAAATGTGTTGGAGCTAATTAGACTATATTAGCAAGATGAAATGGCAGAAAAGAGAAGAAACTTTTGGAGATTCCTAATACATATTTGCATAATAGTTTTTAATGGCTCCTCAGATACTGTTAGAAATTTTCAAATACACTTTTATGCTTAAAAAATTTGTATCGACATGATAAACTTAACGGATCATGTGGGGAAACTAAAATCCTGTAGGTAAACTATGAGCAGTTCGCTTGTTGCATGTTCATTAAATGCCAGAAAGGCATTTTAATTGCTGACATGGTGACTTGGACAAATATGTGCTTTTTAACAAGTACGCCTTGATTGTTCAATCTCTAATTTTTTAATTTTAATATAAAAAGATGATTTTTAAAGTATTCTAAAACTACTGAGTGCTCTCTGTTTTAGTAAATTAGATGAACAATTTCCAGTTACAAAGACTTTGTGTTATAAAGGGAAACAAATGCTTTTTTCTCTTAATTATTAAAAAATTATGTATATTCATCTATTTTTAGAAACAATTTTATCTAAATTAAGGTGAGCAGATAATTAGGCATACTGAGATTTGATTCATTGATATTGTCTATACAAAGCCGATTTTTATTTAGAGGGTTATCTATCTTTCCCTTAATAATCTTGCTTGTTTTTTTTATTATCTTGGATGCTTTATCACAGCTGTAAAGTGAGTCTTTATAGTTTCCCTCTCAAGAGCTATGAGTTCTCTTTTTAAAGTATAATCACCAAAACATAGCAGTGTAGAAAACACAGCATACTTTATCTTATGTTTTCTGTTTAAAGGGCTATTATTCAAAATTTATTTACCTACTTTGAATGAAATTTACATCAATTAACCAGAGTAATGAGGTGAAGCATCCTTCTGTTTTAATTACACAATTTCTGGTTACTTAATATTAAACCACTTCAATTCACTGTGAACCAGAGCACCCAACTCTACCTAGAGATATCCTGTTTAGAAACATTAAATATCCAAGAGCTTTAAAACATGACCTGCACTTTAAAGCATTGTGTAACATCAATTTGGAAACTCTGCTTTATAAATAGAATTTCTTTGTGCTAAGAATAATTAGCATGAGACCTATCCTCTTAACAAGTTTTTAAGAATTATCAACTACAGGCACAATGTTGCATATCGCTAAACGTATTCATCCTGAGTAACTGAAACTTTACACACATTGATTAGCAGCTCCTCATTTTACCTCCCCCCTCCTCAACCACCATTCTACAATCTGTTTCTATGAGTGTGAATATTTTATATTTCTCATATAAGTAGAATCATACAGTATTTGTTCTTCTGTAACTGGCTAACTTCATTTAGCATAATGATTTTGCTTCATTTTTAAAATACAAGTTGTAATAGATATAGTATTATGTTTTGAAAGCCATTGACTAAATAATAAGCTCGTCCAGGATTATAATTGCAGACTAGGGAAGATATCCTTTTGTAAGATTCATGCTGAGGCTGTTTAAAATTCACTTTCCCTCTTTAAAGAAGCTACACAAAACTCTCTCAACTATTCAAACAATTTTTCTGTGGCTAAAAAAAGACTTAGACACTGTGGGAACAGTAAAAATCTTTCTCTGATAAGCATGCTGATTGGGCAAAACATTGTAAGACTGCATTCCGAACCACTCCTGGATTAGTTCCTGAGAACAAAATATAAATAAGGAAATTGGTCATCACCTCATAGACATTCATTTTCATCTGTCTTCTCTTACATTTACATCTGAAGGATGTGGTATAGGACACTTAGAGGCTTGTCTCTTCTCAGTGTTCCATTTGTGGTTTTGATAATTGTGATTGCAAAATGATGTCCAAACAAATGACTCTTTTGCCTTTAGCAGTCCATCAGGATCAACGGTCCTTTTCCTACTTCCTCCTCAAGTCTGACATTTTTTTCTTCTCCTTTCCCTTCCCTGTAGCCACTGTTTCTTTTCTCATATCAACCAAAATCTCCTGGGCTTTGAAAAGAAGTCACTAGTTCCCCAGGTGTAGATGAAATAATCATGTTCTGAAGTGCAACAAGGGACAGTAGCACACCTGCTCCTGTAACGTGCCTGTGCGACGTAGACATCCAACACCCATGCACTTGGCTCATGTGGCTCACCTGTTACCACAACTGCAAAGGCAAGTCCATATCAGAAGAGACCAGTTTAATAGCCTGTAAGTAAGCAGTTACACGACACAGAACCTCTCACAAACATGGGAAGCAAGATAAATCAAATAATTTAATACTGCATGAAATTTCTACAGGAATCGGCCCAATTATGAAGAGAGTGAAGATAAAAGAACACTAGGGAATTACAGTGAGTGAAAATGAGAAATGACTTTTAATATATTGCATTCAAGATAACTTTAGAATCGTATATTGTGAAAACTTGAGCTGAATGAAGGCTGAGCTCCCTTTGATTTTTGTCATTTTGCAGATGAGGTCTTGAGTGGTGATTTCACCAATGTTTGAGCTGTGTTATCCTGATCAAATAATTTAATCTCTGTAGGACTCGGGTTCCACATCTATAAATGGGGAGAACTTTTGGGAAAAATAAAAGTGATAAATTGCAGTGCTTGACAGGTCATGTCCTGGTGCTGGTGACTGAATGGTCTATAAATAGGAGAAAGTTTAATGCTTTAGTAAAATATTTCTTAGTGACATTCAAGGGCAATAGTAATTAATAATTAATTCAATAAATAAATGAATTTAAATTATGCATGCTAGCTGTCTTCTAAATGCTAGTCACTTCGCAGCATTATAGAAATATGAAGATGTATAAAATATCATCACAGGCCTCATCTGCCTCACTCACAGCTCTATTTTCATCCCAATTAACTTATTTCTTACCTTCATCTCACCTATTTCTTGTTATTTTGTTGTATAGGCTTTTAGCTGTCTTAAATTCTTGCCAAATAAGATCCAGCATAAAAAATAAGTATTTAGTTCATTTATAAATACATACACACATAAACAAGTCCTTACTCTTGTAGAATGCTTTTATGAAGAGTTTCACACACCCATTAACAAATGCAACACAGTGCGATACATAGTGCAATTGAGATATGTGCCATAAAACATATAGAGGAGGTTTAACTCATTTTGGAATTAGGGGTTTGTATATTGGAGATTTCCTAAAAGAGGTGAAAATTTGAATGGAGCCTTGATGAATGAGTAAGCATTTATCATGGGAAAGAGGGCATACTACCCTCAGAAAACAAGAACAAAGAGGTAGGACTATGCCTAGGAAATGAAGAACTCTATTTTATAGCTAAAGCATAAAGGAGCAGGGCATGGCACTAAAGTGTGGCATTCTGTTGGCTAGGACACGGTAAGTGGGGGGGAAAGACAATGTAAAATAAATCCATTAATCAAAGCAGAACACACCACTGTTTCAAGACAGTAAGCTCAGAGCCATTTATCTTCACTTGTCATTAGGTATATTGCAATGGCTTTCCCATGTCCACCTGAAACTGTGAACTAAGCAAGTACATTCTTTATCAAAGTAATTATCTACAATGCCAAGTCCTTTTGTTGTTTAGGCATTAAACACTCAGATTTCCAGCGAGAATTTAGAGATTTCCAACTGAAAGGTTTTCATAGTAAAATAGATAAAAGCTTTGCTTTATTGACCTTAAATGAGGACATTTTGAAGAAGCCTGGGCATAGTTAGAAGCACTTAAGCTCTGACACCTTTCAGTCAGTAAAAGTATAAGGGTTTTCTTTCACCACACAAAGCTAAACAAAAGGCTGTCATAGATGCTATGGTGGAAAAGTTGCTTAGTTACACAAATGTTTATTTTTATTTCAAATATCCATGCCAAAGTCAATCACGGAAGTATGGCATATTTTCCTTTCTTGAATTTTTTAATAACCCTCTATCCCTAATTCCTCCTACGAAAGGCATTACAGTGATAAGGAGGTGCCTACTGACTTCTCCCCAGCCTTAGGTTATCAGTGGCCTGCCCTCTCACTTCACACAACCAAAAGTATGGCTCATCTCTAGTGGCTTACTTTTGAAGGTAAATTCAAATTAACACCAGAAGAATTTCTGGTTCACCTTCCAGACTACAGAAATTGCCTGCCAAAATGATGATCAGAGCACTATCTCACAACTTTGGGGTTCTGAATAGCCAGTAAGAATGTCTTGGAATGCAAATCAATGTATCTTTTATTTAACCAACCTGCGTAAGAATGAATGTGCTTCTTCAGTGAAAAATTATACATGAAAAAATATTATGGGATTATGTAACTAGGTAACCTGTGGTGACTTACTTCCTATTTGCATAAACGTAAGTAAGTCACTTGCCCTATATTTGTTTGAGGTTTCTCATCTGTAAAATGGATGTAATAATAAATTTGGGAAATATTTTGTACAGTAATTAAGGAAAGCATTTAACACTATGCTTGGCACTTTGCATGTGTCATCATAGATATTAGCTATTATTATTATTGCTATTATTTCTCTAGACTGATCCTACAGAATCATCATAAGGTCATTAGAATTCTTCAAAAATACACAGTCACAATAAACTGAGGGTTTTTTTGAACTGAGGTATTTTGAACATTATTTAATTCAATAAGCATTTACTGTTATTTTACAATATTCAGGGATTTGTGGTAATGAGATAATTCAGACAGTTTTTATTCCCAAATAGCTTACAATTTAAGAGTACATATAGATGCATCCATGAACAATTCAGTAAAGAACTGTCTGTAAATGTTGCTATATCATATATGGAGAGGAGACTGTAAGAATTTAGAAGCCACAGGACTTGCCTCTGTTGGGCAGTGATAGGGGTGGTGGTAAGATGTTGCCTCATACATTTATTTAAAATCTTCTATAGGCCAGGCTCAATAGGAGGCACCAATTGTACACAGTAAGAATAAGATATACATTATCCCTGCCCTTGTGGGATTTACTCTAAAATTAAAAATAAGAGAGGATTTGGTTTGGTGGAGAGAGTTGAAGTCAGTTTGAAACATTTTGAGTTTGAGATCACTATGGAACACTGAGGCATAAATACTCATTTTGCATTGAGGATGATGGAAGTGGAGCTCAAAAGAAAGATTAAGACTGTAATCTCCTTGAGAGGAGGAACTTTGTCATATTCATCATTTTACCCACAGCATCAAAAGGGCTTGGCAGGTAGTAGGCACTTGGTCAAATCTGTTGAATAAATTGATACACAAAGACAAAAAGTCACTATTCTTCCTATTGTTACCATTAATATGATTATTTCTGTATATTGACCAGACAAAATCACTCAGAAACAAAGCTACAAAAATTGGCCTTGGTAAAATCTTGAGATTCAATGAGATCATTGGGGATGTTCAATGCTTTGTGTATGTAAATATATGTAATATATAGCTACTGTTGGATTTGAAATTTTTGGGATAAAATTTAGACATTCTTGGGGAATAATTTTAACCTATATTTTCTTCTTTATGTATTTAAGTAAAATTTCTTGAATACCTTCCTTTACCAGACATCATGCTAACTGCTAGGAACACAAGCATAAACCAGTTATCTGTCTTCAAGAAGCTTCCAATTCTCTAATGACATCACTCACATGAAGAAGAGGGTGGCAGAAAAGTGTAATCAGAATATATTATGCTGGTTCAAAGTAATTGCACCAATCCAATAAAAAGAAGAAACAACATTGGGCAGTAGTATATCATACCAGAACTGTTAGATTACTGTTTATTTCCAAGCACTGTGCTAGCATATTTTCAAATACCAAGTATGAAATGTGTATCTCTTTTAAAAATAAATCCCCAGTCAAATTTTTCCATCCAGACATCTAGATATAATTGAAAAGCATATTCAAATATGTCTTGGTAAAACTTCGGGGAGGGCTGCTTTTTGTATTCCAGAACACAGCTTAATTATCAAGGGGAGATTCAAGATTCATCACAATGAGCTCAAGGAAACAGAACAAGTCTTTCAGAAAAGCTAACAGCATTGATTAATAAAAATGATGACATGGTCATATGTATTTACCCTATTTTGTTAAATGAGGAAAAGTGTCTATTCCTTGAAAGTGGCTATGTATGCAAGCTTTTCCATTAGCTGTAAAAAAGCAAAAATAAACAATTTGTTCTATTCTAACAAAAAATTCCTGTTCATATAATTGGGGATATGAACAGAGGGTAAGAGAAACGAACATTTGCTGTAATGAGTCCCATGAAATGGGTTAAACTTGTGGCTGCTCAAGAGTTTCAGGTACTCAGCCTTAAGAAATGAGGTACAAAATATGGTATGATGATATATGGTCCAAAATATATTAAAATAGCATTTCATAATTACTTTTGTCTCTCAAATTTTTTTTAGAAATAGTTGGTAATTACATAGAGTTTGGAATATAAACATCATATGTGTATCATGGGATTTAACACACCTGATTCCTAGTATAAATACGGTATGTAAATTATGACATATGCATTAGCATACATAAAATGTGCATACATACACATCTTCATGGATGGTGTGACTAACTTGTCCCAGTTTGCTGGGGCTGTCCTGTTTTTAAAACTATAATTTTCGTGTCCCTGAAACTCCTTTAGTACTGAGAAAATCAGGAGTTAGTCACTATACTCAAGAAATACATATGACAATGCTACACTAAGTTGAAAGTGTAGCGACGATCCAAGATGGCTGGTTAGGAGGAGCTCAGGATTGCAGGTCCAAGTGAAACCACAGAGCATGAGTGGACGCTGCATTCCCAGATGGATTTTTACTGCCCACAGACCAGGAGATTCCCTGGCAGAGGAGCCCCATGGGTCACCAGGGTGGCTGTTTTGGCTGGTGCAGCTGTTTTGCCTGTGCCCCGGCCCAGCGGTTCCCAGTGCAGAGTAAAGGAGACTGTGTCCCCTCTTAGCCAGCAAGGGGAGCTGAAACAGGGAGCCAGGCCAGGAGATTCCCGGGCAAAAAAGCGTCACGAATCTCAGAGCTACGGTTTCAGCGGGGCAGTGGGTCGCCGCATGGGAAATCACACCGGCGCCTATTCAACAGGGGACCAGGTCACCTGGTAGAGAGCCGACTGTTCAACTAAAAAACAAAAGGCTCTGAGGCAGGGAGCCAGGTGATCAGGCCCGGCAGGTCCCACCCCCACAAAAACAAAAACAAAAACAAAAAAACAGCAATTGGAAATGCTCTGGGTTGAGACTTTCACAGCAAGCACAGCTGAACCCGGGACAGCCCAGCTCTGTGGGGGAGGGGTGTCTGCCATTACGGAGGCAGCCTGCAGTTGCCGAGGCAACCAACCATTGCCGAGGCAACCCGCCATTACAGAGAGAGTCCATCACTACGGAGGCGGGCCACCGTTCCTGAGGCAGTTCTAACTACACCCATATAAACAGGACTGCAGGGAAGTTCACACGGCAGCTGGGCAGAGCACACAGCAGCTCAGTGAAGCCTCTGCAGGCTGAGAGTAACTAGGCTGCCTCCTTGTGGGCAGGGCAGCCCTGAAGAAAAAAAAAAAAAACACAGGCAGCAGCACAGCAGAAACTCATAAAGCCCTAACTCCCTGGGACAGAACACCTGGGGAATAAAAGGGGTTTATGAGTTCTGCTGCTGCAGACTTAAACTTACCTGCTGAGCAGCTCTGAATGAACAACGGGGCTCACAGCTCAGCACTTGAGCTACTATAAAGAACAGACTGTTTCCTCAAGCAGCTCCCTGACCCCCGTATATCCAAAGAGTCACCTCATAAAGGAGAGTTCAGACTGACATCTGGCAGGTATCCTTCAGGGACAAAGCAGAAGAAACTGGTAGCAACCTTTACTGTTCGGCAGCTGCTGCAGGTGATCCCCAGGCAAGCAGGGCCTGGAGTGGACCTCAGCAGTCCTACAGCAGAGAGGCCAGACAGTTAAAAGGAAAACTAAGAAACAGAAATAACTTCATCATCAACAAACAGGACGGCCACTCAGAGACCCAATCAGAAAATCAACAACTACAAAGTCGACAGGTGGATAAATCCACAAAGATGGGAAGAAACCAGTGCAAAAAGGATGAAAACACTTGAAACCAGAACACCTCTCCTCCTACAAGGGATCACAACTCCTCACCAGCAAGGTAACAAGACTGGACGGAGAATGAGTGTGATGAAATGACAGAATCAGCCTTCAGAAAGTGGGTAGTAAGAAACTTCCATGACCTAAAAGAACATATTCTAACCCAATGCAAAGAAACTAAGAACCATGAAAAAAGATTTGACGAAATGCTAACGAGAATGAACAACTTAGAGAGGAATATAAGTGAATTGATGGAGCTGAAAAACACAACACAAGAACTTCGTGAAGCATGCACAAGTTTCAACAGCTGAATTGACCAATCAGAAGAAAGGATATCAGAGGTCGAAGATCAACTCAATGAAATAAAACGAGAAGGCAAGATTAGAGAAAACAGGGTAAAAAGGAATGAACAAAGGCAACAAGAAATATGGGATTATGTGAAAAGACCTAATCTACGTTTGATAGGTGTACCTGAATGTGACGAAGAGAATGAATCCAAGCTGGAAAATACTCTTCAGGATATTATCCAGGAAAACTTCCCCAACCTAGTAAGGCAGGCCAATATTCAAGTCCAGGAAATACAGAGAACACCACAAAGATATTCCTCAAGAAGAGCAACCCCAAGGCACATAATCGTTAGATTCACCAGGGTTGAAATGAAGGAGAAAATGCTAAGGGAAGCCAGAGAGAAAGGTCAGGTTACCCACAAAGGGAAGCCCATCAGACTCACAGCAGATCTCTCAGCAGAAACCCTACAAGCCAGAAGAGAGTGGGGGCGGATATTCAACATCCTTAAAGAAAAGAACTTTCAACCCAGAATTTCATATCCAGCCAAACTAAGCTTCATAAGTGAAGGAAAAATAAAATCCTTTGTGAACAAGCAAGTACTCAGAGATTTCATCACCACCAGACCTTCTTTACAAGAGCTCCTGAAAGAGGCACTACACATAGAAAAGAACAACCAGTAGTAGCCACTCCAAAAACACACCAAATGGTAAAGAGCATCAACACAATGAAGAATCTGCATCAACCAACAGGCAAAACAGCCAGCTAGCATCAAAATGGCAGGATCAAATTCACGCATAACAATATTAACCCTAAACGTAAATGGACTAAATGCCCCAATCAAAAGACACAGAATGGCAAATTGGATAAAAAGCCAAAACCCATCAGTGTGCTGTACCCAGGAAACCCATTTCACATGCAAGGATACACAAAGGCTCAAAATAAAGAGATGGAAGAAGATTTACCAAGCAAATGGAGAGCAAAAAAAAGCAGGAGTTGCAATTCTCATCTCTGATAAAATAGACTTTAAAGCAACAAAGATCAAAAGAGACAAAGAAGGACATTACATAATGGTAAAAGGATCAATGCAACAAGAAGAGCTAACGATCCTAAATATATATGCACCTAATACAGGAGCACCCAGATACATAAGGCAAGTTCTTAATGACTTACAAAAAGTCTTAGACTCCCACACGATAATAGTGGGAGACTTTAACACACCATTGTCAATATTAGACAGATCAACAAGACAGAAAATTAACAAGGATATCCAGGACTTGAACTCAGACCTGGACCAAGCAAACCTAATAGACATTTGCAGAACTCTCCACCCCAAATCCACAGAATATACATTCTTCTCAGCACCACATCACACCTACTCTAAAATTGACCACATAATTGGAAGTAAATCACTCCTCAGCAAATGCAAAAGAACGGAAACCATAACAAACAGTCTCTCAGACCACAGTGCAATCAAGTTAGAACTCAGAATTCAGAAGCCAACCCAGAACTGCACAGCTTCATGGAAACTGAACAACTTTCTCTTGAATGTTGACTGGATAAACACTGAAATGAAGGCAGAAATAAAGATGTTCTTCGAAACCAACGAGAACGAAGACACCACATACCAGAATCTCTGGGACACATTTAAAGCAGTCTCTAGAGGAAAATATATAGCAATAGGTGCCCACATGAGAAGAAAGGAGAGATCTAAAATTGACACCCTATCATCAAAATTGAAAGAGCTAGAGGAGCAAGATAAAAAAAAACTCAAAACCTAGCAGAAGACAAGAAATAACTAAGATCAAAGAAGAATTGAAGGAGATAGAGACACAAAAAGCCCTTCAAAAAATCAATAAATCCAGGAGCTGGTTTTTTGAAAAGATCAACAAAATAGACAGACCACTATCCAGATTGATAAAAAAGAAAAGAGAGAAAAACCATATAGATGCAATAAAAAATGATAAAGGGGATATCACCACAGATTCCACAGAAATTCAAACCACCATCAGAGATTATTACAAACAACTCTATGCACATAAACCAGTAAACCTGGAAGAAATGGATAAATTCCTGGACACTTGCATCCTCCCAAGCCTAAACCAGGAAGAAGTCGAAACCCCGAATAGACTAATAACAAGGTCTGAAGTCGAGGCAGCAATTAAGAGCCTACCACCCAAAAAAAGCCCAGGTCCAGATGGGTTCACAGCCGAATTCTACCAGACATACAAAGAGGAACTGGTACCATTCCTTCTGAAACTATTCCAAATAATCCAAAAAGAGGGAATCCTTCCCAAATCATTTTATGAGACCAACATCATCCTGATACCAAAACCCGGCAGGGACTCAACAAGAAAAGAAAACTACAGGCCAATATCCATGATGAACATAGATGCAAAAATCTTCAATAAAATACTGGCAAGCCGATTACAACAGCACATCAAAAAGCTTATCCACCATGATCAAGTAGGATTCATCCCGGGGATGCAAGGCTGGTTCAACATACGCAACTCTATAAATGTAATTCACCACATAAACAGAACCAAAGACAAAAACCACATGATTATCTCAATTGATTCAGAGAAGGCCTTCGACAAAATTCAACAGCCCTTTATGCTAAAAACCCTCTACACCTTATCTAATAAGCTATTAAACTACCTAATAATAACAAATACACTAAAATGACAGTAGTAACAGTTAATCTTTGTTGAGTGCTTATTATGTGCTATACAGTATGATAAGCATTTATATGAAATAGTTCCTCTAATCCTCCCTACAAAACCTGAAATATAAGCATTATGTTCACATTTTGAAGATAACAAACCAAAGTCCAGAAAAATTAAGTTAGAAGAAATTATAATTGCTCTGAAATAAGTTATTGTTGTAAACTCAAAGAAGTTTTTATTTTTTGTAAGCTAAGAGTGCACTTATACTCTTAAAGGTATAGTATTTTGCCATGTAGCATACTCTCAAAATAATTTGAAAATTAATATAATACTTTCTGAAACAACAGTGTTATTCATATTTAAATATCAAATTGCTGAGGTGTAAGAGAACAAAACATATAGATATTGTTAAATATGAGATGTAACGTTTCCTTATACTGGAAGAAATTAGTTGCCATTTGTAAATTGCTACCCAGCTGCCCATTAAAAAAATTGCTACCCAGCTACCTCGGGAGTTCTATGAAATAATCAATTGCCCATTTTAATTTAATGTTTATAATTCCACAAAGCAGATGTTCTCTTCCCGTGAGACATTAGTGCAAATCTTATCTCCTCTTACTATTTACTGTCACTAGCTGAGATTACTTAAAGGGCATCATCTCTTTCCTCCGCTATCAGAATTGGGAGCTCTATCTATGGTTCTATTGGTCCATGCAAGCAGAAAGTAGGAACTCGCTCCACTTGAAATATGAGAAGAGTATGAGAACTGAGCCATGTGGAGCTAATGAGAACTGTCCTTTAAAAGCATAACAAATGTACAAGCACTGCCTTCCTAAAACATTGTTTTATTAACCTTTATAAAATGCTGAGAAACTGGAACATGATGGAAGTTTTGAACTTTCCTGTCAGCAGCAAAAGGGTAATGCTCTTTGCGATAGCTGTTTGGCAAAAACCTGGCTTCTCATTCCAAAAGGTCTCAAATTAACTTCATTCACAACTGATTAAAGAGCATAAAGATTACATGGTTTTATTTTTTCACTTTTGCCAGCACTGTGTAATATGTAGGTGAGGAATATTTGTTGCTCTTCATGTAGAACAATTTATTAACGTTTGTCAATAGCTGGCACACTATTTACTACCACTGAGTTATGCAGAAAGTTGCAGAGAGGTCATCGAGAATGCATTCAAGTTGAGATGAAAATGATAAAATTCCACTTTTTTCTTGTTTTACACAGTGGAAAACAAAAGCAATTCTTATTAACAGTTGCTGGCATTTCCCTGCAATAGGATTACTTGTTTTTAATCCTGTCAATGAAAACTACTGTTTTCCCCCAATGATAACATACCCTAATGTGTGAAGGTGCAGAATAACATACCTCTCTGTGACTATGTCTAAGAATATATATTTTTAAAGGTTAAAGACAAATTTCTATTTCAGACTCTGAATATTGCCAAGCAGCAAGTTTTAGCTTTTTGCATTATAGTGTGGATTATGGCTGTGGACTTGAGAGTTAGTCTTCCAGGATTGGAATTTTGAGTCTACTGAGTGCTATTTATGCTCTCTCTGCCTCTATTTTCTCATCTGTAAAATGGAGATAACAGTCATATATGAACTACCTAATAAGCCTATTGTAGAATTAAATTCATTAATTTCATATTAAGTGTTTACAACAGCGTCTATTACCTACTGAATGTATTTGCTGTTGCTGTCTCTAATGAGAGGTCACAGAAATGTGTGATCTAGATCCAGGTTCTGGCTTAGATTTACTATTTGTAACCTATATGACTTTAAGCACTACATCTTACCTAACCTCACTTGTTCTCAGATTCCCCATCTGTAGCTTGGGGTTAATGATGCATATCTCAAAATGCTGTTTCATAATAACATGAAATAATTCAGGTAGTTTTTAGCATAGTATCTGGCACCAAACAAGCCAGGAGTGTCATTTACCACTAATATTTCTTGCATAAGAATCATTTGTATATTTACAAACACGAATAAGAAATACTTTGCATTTTCCAGAATACAAATGCAAGTAACCTTTCTATGTATTTACTAGTTATTTGTATGCTTATCATCTGAATCATCACTTATTAAAGAAAAGTTATTAAACACTTGTCTGATTTTTTATTAGCTTGTTTCTGTTTCTGTCTTCATCTCGATTTGTAGGAATCCGTATATATATAACCATGCATTGTTTAACTATGGGAATGTGTTTTGGGAAATGTGTTGTTAAGCAATTTTCATCATTGTGTAAACATCATACAGTGTACATACACAAACCTAGATAGTACAGCATACTATACACCTAAGCTATATGGTACAGCCTATTTCTCCCAGGCTAAAACCTGTACAGCATGTTACTATACTGAATCTTAGGCAACTGTAACACAACGGTAAGTATTTGTGTACCCAAACATGGAAAAGTTAAAAATGTATGGTATAAAATATAAATATGGCACACCTGTATAGGGAACTTACCATGAATGGAGCTTATAGGACTGGAAGTTAGTCTGGGTGAGTCTGTGAGTGAGTGGTGAATGAATGTGAAGGACTAGGGCATTACTGTATACTACTATAGACTTTATAAAAATTGAACACTTAGACTACACTAAATATATTAAGAATAGCTTTCTTCCTTCAATAATAAATTAACCTTACCTTGCTGTAACTTTTAACTTATACAGTTTTAACTTTTTGAATCATTTGTAGTAACATTTAGCTTAAAAAATAAACACATTACACAGCTATACAAACATATTTATACCTTTACTGTATAAGCTTTCCTCTATTTTTAAATTTATTTTACTTTTTAAACTTTTTTTCTTTGAAGACACAAATATGCATATTAGCCTAGGCCTACACAGGGTCAGGACTGTCAATATCACTGTTTTCCACCTCCACAACTTGTCCCACTGGAAGTTTTTCAGGGGCAATAACAGGCATGGAGCTGTCATCTTTTATGATAACATTGCCTTATTCTAGAATTTCCTGAAGGATTAACCTCAGACTGTTTGATAGTTAATATTATTTTAGAAGAAGTATATTCTAAAATAGTGATGAAAATTACAGATAGCACAGTAAATACCATGAACCCCAAATATCTGATACAGGTCTCAGACAATTAGCAAGTTTATTTTGCCAAAGTTAAGGATGCACACCCGTGACACAGCCTCAGGAGGTCCTGAAGACATGTGCCTAAGGTGGTCGGGGTACAGGTTGGTTTTATACATTTTAGGGAGACACAAGACATCAATCAATATATGTAAGATGAACATTGGTTCTGTCCAGAAAGGCAGGAAAACTCAAAGCAAGGGAAGGGGCTTCTAGGTCACAAGTAGATGAGACAAATGGTTGTATTCTTTTGAGTTTCTGATTAGTCTTTCCAAAGGATGCAATCAGATATACATATATCTCAGTGAGCAGAAAAATGACTGAATAGAATGGGAGGCAGGTTTGCCCTAAGCAGTTCCAGCTTAACATTTCCCCTTAGCGTAGTGATTTTGGGGTCCCAAGATGCATTTTCCTTTCACAATATATAACCAGAATCATATCTGATTGTTGTCGTCATCAAATATTATTTACTACACAGAATTGTATGAGCTATACATTTCTATTACTGGCAATACAGTAGGTTTGTTTATAACAGAATCACCACAAACATACAAGTAATGCATTTTGCTATGTTACTATGCAAAAGGAACTTTTCAGCTCTATTATAATCTTATAAGAACACCATAGTATATGCAGTGCATCATTGACTGAAATATTGGTATGCAGCATATGACTCAGTATGCAGCACATGAGAGAGGTATGGACTGCATATTTATGTCTTCCCAAAAGTCATATGTGGAAGCCCTAATCCCCTTGATACAGTTTGGCTCTGTGTTCCCACTTAAATCCCATTTTAAATTGTAATCCCCAGGTGTTGGGAGGGGAACCTGGTGGTGGATGATTTGAATAATGGGGGCAGTTTCCCTCACGCTGTTATCATGATAATGAGTGAATTATCATGAGATCCAATGGTTTTGTGTTTGGCAAGTTTCTCAATCACTCACTGGCTCTCTCACCCGCCACCATGTAAGATGTGCCTGCTTTTTCTTCTGCCATGATTGTAAATTTCCTGAGGTCTCCCCAGCCATCCAGAACTGTGAGTCAATTAAACCTCCTTTGTTCATGAATTACCCAGTCTTGAATAATATCTTTATAGCAGTGTGAAAATGGACTAATACAGTAAATTGATAGCACAGAGAGTGGGGTGCTGCTATAAAGGTACTTGAAAATGTGAAAGCAACTTTGTAACTGGGTAAAGGGCAGAGGTTGAAAGAGTTGGGAGGGCTCAGAAGAAGGTAAAAAGATGTGAGAAAGTTTGGAGCTTCCTAGAGACTTGTATGGTTTTGACCAAAATGTGGATAGTGATGTGAACAATGAAGTCCAGGCTGAGGTGGTCACAGATGGAGATGAGAAACTTATTGGGAACTGGAATAAAGATTGCTCTTGCTCTGTTTAGCAAAAAGACTGGCAGCATTTTGCCCCTGCCCTAGAGATCTGTGAAACTTTGAACTTCACAGAGATGATTTAGGGTATCTGACAGAAGAAATTTCTAAGTGGCAAAGTGTTCAAGAGGAAGCAGAGCATAAAAGTTTGGATAATTTGCAGCCTGCCAATGCAATAGAAAAGAAAAACCCATTTTGCAGGGAGAAATTTAAGCCAGCTGCAAAAATTTGCATAAGTAATGAAGAGCCTATTGTTAATCACCAAGACAATGGAGGAAGTTAGCCTCCCCTGTAGGTGAGAATATATAGACTATACAGAAAAATCAGGTGTGGCTCCATCCTGTAGTGAGAAAGTCTCACTAGCCATGATGAACTTACTGAGTCCTAGTTCCATGACCCAGGCATTAACGAACAATAGATGTTAAGTGCCCCAAATTTATGCTGTAAGAGAGCTTATATTTCTAGGGAAAACGCAGGAGGTTGCCACCGGTTGCTACACTAATGGCATACAGCATAAAGCCAAAGAGAGCAGTTCCTTGTGTCAGAAGTCCATGGGCAACCAATGGCTACCATCACTGGTCCAGTGACTCCAGTAAGTATGTTTTTATTTTTTTTATTATTATACTTTATGTTCTGGGGTACTTTATGTGCAGAACATGCAGTTTTGTTACATAGGTATACACGTGCCATGGTGGTTTGCTGTATCCAACACCTCATCATCTACATTAGGTATTTCCCCTCCCCTATCACCCTATCCCTGCTATCCCTCCCCTAGCTCCCAGCCCCCCAACAGGCCCCAGTGTGTGATGTTCCCCCCTGTGTCCATGTGTTCTCATTGTTCAACACCCACTTATGAGTGAAAACATGTGATGTTTGGTTTTCTGTTCTTGTATCAGTTTGCTGAGAATGATGGTTCCCAGATTCTATATGTCTCTGCAAAGGACGTGAACTCATTCTTTTTCATTGCTGCATAATATTCCATGGTGTATATGTGCCACCTTTTTTATCCAGTCTATCACTGATGAGCATTTGGGTTAGTTCCAAGTGTTTGCTATTGTGAACAGTGCTGCAATAAACATACATGTGCATGTGTCTTCATAATAGAACGATTTATAATCCTTTGGGTATATACTCAGTAATGGGATTGGTAAAATGGTATTTCTATTTCTAGATCCTTGAGGAATCATTACACTGTCTTCCACAATGGTTGAACTAATTTACACTCACACCAACAGTGTAAAAGCATTCCTATTTCTCCACATCCTCTCCAGCATCTGTTGTCTCCTGATTTTTTAATAATCGCCATTCTAACTGGTGTGAGATGATATCTCAATGTAGTTTTGATTTGCATTTCTCTAATGAACAGTGATGATAAAATTTTTCATATATTTGTTGGCTGCATAAATGTCTTATTTTGAGAAGTGTCTGTTCATATCCTTTGCCCACTTTTTGATGGGGTTGTTTGTTTTTTTTCTTGAAAATTTGTTTGTTTTTTATAGATTCTAGATATTAGCCCTTTGTCAGATTGGTAGATTGCCAAAATTCTTTCCCATTCTGTTGGTTACCAGTTCACGCTAATGATAGTTTCTTATGCTGTACAGAAGCTCTTTAGTTTAATTAGATCCCATTTGTCAATTTTGGCTTTTGTTGCCATTGCTTTTGGTGTTTTAGTCATGAAGCTTTTGCCCATGCCTATATTCTGAATGGTATTGCCTCGGTTTTCTTCTAGGGTTTTTGTGGTTTTAGGTCTTATGTTTAAATCTTTAATCCATCTGGAGTTAATTCTTGTATAAGGTGTAAGGAAGGGATCCAGTTCCATTTTCTCCATATGGCTAGTCAGTTTTCCCAACACCATTTATTAAATAGGGAATCCTTTCTCTATTGCTTGTTTTTGCCAGGTTTGTCAAAGATCAGATGGCTATAGATTTGTGGCATTATTTCTGAGGCCTCTGTTCTATTCCATTGGTCTATATCTCTGTTTTGGTACCAGTACCATGTATTCTTGATTACTGTAGCCTTGTAGTATAGTTTGAAGTCAGGTAGCGTGATGCCTCCAGCTTTGTTTTGTTTTATTTTTTGCTTAGGATTGTCTTGGCTATGCAGGCTCTTCTTGGTTTAGTTTTAGTATTAGGAAGAAGTAAGTGTCCAGGAATTTTTTCTTTTCTTCTAGATTTACTGGTCTATTTGTATAGAAGTGTTTATAGTATTCTCTGATGGTAGTTTGTATTTCTGTGGGATTGGTGGTGATATTCCCTTTATCATTTTTTATTGCATCTATTTGATTCTTCTCTCTCTTTTTCTTTATTAGTCTAGCTAGCGGTCTTTCTATTTCATTGATCTTTTCAAAAAACCAGATCATGAATTTATTGATTTTTTGAAGGGTTTTTTGTGTCTCTATCTCCTTTAGTTCTGCTCTGATCTTAACTAACTATTTATTGTCTTCTGCTAGCTTATGAATTTGTTTGATCTTGCACCTCTAGTTCTTTTACTCATGACATTAGGGTGTTGGTTTTATATCTTTCCACATTTCTCTTGAGGGCATTTAGTGCTATAAATTTCCCTCTACACATGGCTTTAAATGTGTCCCAGAGATTCTAGCTCATTGTCTTCATTCTCATTGGTTTTGAAGAACATTTTTATTTCTGCCTTCATTTCATTATTTGTCTAGTCAACATCAAGAGCCAGTTGTTCAGTTTCCATGTAATTGTGTGGTTTAGTGTGAGTTTCTTAATCTTGAGTTCTAATTTGACTGCACTGTGGTCTGAGAGATTGTCTGTTATGATTTCTGTTATTTTGCATTTGTTGAGTGTTTTACTTCCAATTATGTGGTCAATTTTAGAATAAGTGTGATATGGTGCTGAGAAGAAAGTATATTCTGTGGCTTTGGTGTGGAAAGTTCTGTAGATGTCTATTAGGTCCACTTGTTCCAGATCTGAGTTCAAGTACTGGATATCCTTGTTAATTTTCTGTCTTGTTGTTCCATCTAATATTGACAGTGAGGTGTTAAAGTCTCTCACTATTATTGTATGGGAGGCTAAGTCTCTTTTTTGTCATTAAGAACTTGCTTTATGTATCTGGATGCTCCTGTATTGATTGCACATATTTTTAGGATAGTTAGCTCTTCTTGTTGCATTGATCCCTCTACCATTATGTAATGCCCTTCTTTGTCTCTCTTGACCTTTGTTGGTTTAAAGTCTGTTTTATCAGAGACTAGGTTTATGACTCCCGCTTTTTTTTTTTTTTTTTTCTTTCCATTTTCTTGGTAAATCTTCCAAGATAGTAAATCTTCCATCCTTTTATTTTCAGCCTATGTATGTCTTTGCATGTGAGATGGGTCTCCTGAATGCAGTACACCAATGGGTCTCAACTCTGTATCCAATTTGCCAGTCTATGTCTTTTAATTGGGGCATTTAGCCCATTTACATTTAACGTTAATATTGTTATGTGTTAATTTGAACCTTCCATTTTGATGTTAACCAGTTGTTTTGCCCGTTAGTTGATGCAGTTTCTTCATAATGTCGATGGTCTTTATAATTTGGTATGTTTTTGCTGTGGCTGGTACTGGTTGTTCCTTTCCATGTTTAGTGCTTCCTTCAGGAGCTCTTATAAGGCAGGCCTGGTGGTGTCAGCATTTGCTTGTCTGTAAAGGATTTTATGTCTTCTTCATTTATGAAGCTTAGTTTGGCTGGATATGAAATTCTGGGTTGAAAACTTTTCTTTTAAGGATGTTGAATATTGGCCCCCACTTTCATCTGGCTTGTAGGGTTTCTGCCAAGAGATCCATTGTGAGTCTGATGGGCTTGCTTCCCTTTGTGAGTAACCTGACCTTTCTTCTGGCTGTCCTTAGCATATTTTCCTTCATTTCAACCCTGGTGAATCTGACAATTATGTGTCTGGGGTTGCTTTTCTTGAGGAGTATCTTTGTGGTGTTCTCTGTATTTCCTGAATTTCAATGTTAGCCTGCCTTGCTAGGTTGGGGAAGTTCTCCTGCATCATATCCTGAAGAGTGTTTTCCACCTTAGTTTCATTCTCCCTGTCACTTTCAGGTACACCAGTCAAATGCAGATTTGGTCTTTTCACATAATCCCATATTTCTTGGAGGCTTGGTTTATTTCTTTTCACTGTTTTTTTCTCTAATCTTGCCTTCTCACTATATTTCATTGAGTTCATCTTCAATCTCTGATATTGTCTTTTCTGCTTAATCGATTCTGCTACTGAAACTTGTATATGCTTCACAAAGTTCTCATGCTGTGTTTTTCAGCTCCATCAAATCGTTTATGTTCTTCTCTAAGTTGGTTATTCTAGTTAGCATTTTGTCTAACCTTTTTTCAAGGTTCTTAGCTTCCTTGCATTGGGTTAGAACATGCTCCTTTAGCTCAGAGAAGTTTGTTATTACCCAACTTCTGAAGCCTGCTTCTGTCAATTCGTCAAACTCATTCTCCATTCAGTTTTGTTCCCTTGCTGGTGAGGAGTTGTGATCCCTTGGAGGAAAAGAGGCGTTCTGGCTTTTGGAGTTCTGAGCCTTTTTGTGCTGGTTTCTTCCTATCATCACAGATTTATCAACCTTTAGTCTTTGAAGTTGGTGACCTTTGGATGGAGTCTCTGAGTGAATGTCCTTTCTGTTGATGTTGAAACTATTTCTTTCTGTTTGTTAGTTTTCCTTCTAACAGTCAGGCCCCTCTGCTGCAGGTCTGCTGGAATTTGCTGGAGGTCCACTCCAGACCCTGTTTGCCTGGGAATGACCCATGGGGCTGCACAACAGCAGAGATTGCTGCCTGTTCCTTCCTTTGGTAGCCTTCATCCTAGAAGAGTACCCACCATATGCAACCAGAGCTCTCCTGTATGAGGTGTCTGTCAGCACCTGCTGGGAGATGTCTCCCAGTCAAGATACACGGGGGTCATGGAGACACTTAAGGAGGCAGTCCACCCCTTATCAGAGCTCGAGCACTGTGCTGGGAGATCCATTGCTCCCTTCAGAGCTGCCAGGCAGGGATGCTTAAGTCTGCTGAAGCTGAACCCACAACTGCCCCTTTTCCCAGGTTCTCTGTCCCAGGAAGATGAGGGCTTTATTTATAAGTCCCTGATGGGCTACTGCCTTTTTCCAGAGATATCCTGCCCTGTGAGGAGGGAGTCTAGTGACACAGTCTGCCTGCATTGGCCTTGCTGAGCTGCCATGGGCTCCACCCAATCACTGTGTACACTTCTTGGTGACTTTGTTTACACAGGTGAGGTTAAAACTGCCTACCCAAGCCTCAGCAATGGTGGATGCCCCTTCCCCCACTGAGCTAGAACATCCCAGGTCAATCTAAGATTGCTGTGCTGGCTGCAAGAATTTCAAGCCAGTGGATCTTAGCTTGCTGGTCTTCGTCAACCTGCCAAGCCAGATCACTTGGCTCCCTGGCTTCAGCCCCCTTTTTGAGGGGAATGAGCAGTTCTGTTTTGCTGGCATTCCAGGTGCCACTGGGGTATGAAATATAACTGCTGTGCCTAGCTCAGTGTCTTCCCAAATGGCTGCCCAGTTTTGTGCTGGAAACCTGGGGTGCTGGTGTTATAGGCACCAGAGGGAATTTCCTGGTCTGCAGGTTGTGAAGACCATGGGAGAAGCATAGTATCTGAGCCAGAGTGCCAGAGTGCTGGGAAAAGTCCCTAATGGCTTCCCTTGGCTAGAAGAGGGAGTTCCCTGGCCCCTTGCACCTCCCAGGTGAGGCGATGCCCCACCCTGCTTTGTCTTGCCCTCCTTGGGCTGCACCCACTGTCTAATCAGTCCCAATGAGATGAACCAGGTACCTCAGTTGGAAATTGAGAGATCACCTGCCTTGTGCATCGCTCTTGCTGGGAGCTGCACACTGGAGCTGTTCCTATTCAGCCATCTTGCCAGAATCCCAACTTCAGTAAGTACAAGGTTGCTAAAGTCACTATAGTGAAGAAGTCTCTGGGGGTCATATCACAAATGCCTGTTGCATAGCAATTTAGACAAATTCTACAGTCTTTTGTTGCAGGTGGCCTCATCCTAGATGGACCAATTTACAATTGACAGAATGAATAAACTTAAATAAAATTTGTCTGTGAGGAATACATTACCTCCAGGATCCAAAAATGTCTAAATGATATTAGGCTTGTTTTAAAAATGTGGGTGCTGAGACTACAAGCTTTTTCTTGACAATGTTGGATTGGAGCAGCCCTCAGATTACCAAATAATTTTCAGAAATTTAACTGAGGTATTGTGGCTATGTACTATGTGTGGGAGCAATGGATGATTTTCTTTTTGTGATCTTTTTTGCTAATGTTTATGTCCTGAATAAGTGTGTCATAGGAAACTCCTCAGAAGAGGTTGTCATCAGTGTAATGTCATACCTGAGCATCTGGGAAAATCTAGATATAGTTAATATTCTGCCTGTGAAGATTATATGAGATGATGGGAGTGGAAAGGTACCACACCAAGTACCCTGGTAGAGGTCTACTATGTCCTTTTGAAGGTGAAGGTAAGTACATTGCAGGTGAGAGGCTGTTGAAACAGGAACTGAACAGAACATTTAGCCAAATACTTTGCTATTACTGCAAAGTATTTACCAGTTACTTATTGGATGGAGTCAGTAATTTGAATAATATTAGGTATGGAGACCTGATGAGGGGGACCATGGCATTAAGGTTACAGTAATCTACACTGAGGCACCATTTTATTTTTTCCATATTTAAGAACAATCCAAATTTGGCTGTTAAATCCATAAGCAATGAGGATAATCATCTGTATAGGTCTAATTCTCTAAATAGGTCTTATATAATGGGTTTCAATTATTGAAGATTCTATTTTAATTTAGATTGAGCTTTTTTATAAAACTGAGGAAGATGTTAATTATTAACTTATTTTAACTGGGGGAAGCAATCCATAGGGTCTCATTTTTCAAGCTGATTACAAGTACCAAAGAATTACTTTTATTACTCATTAGGTCAGACTGTCCATACTCAGTAGGGGATATTTTGAAAGAATTAATGCTATGCATATGGGGATTTTAGGCAAGGCAATAATTCCAATAGTTGAGACTAGGCATATCTGTTCATTTCCATTTCAAATTTAGTGACTCTCCAGCTGTTTTTATCAGCTTGCCCAGATGTGGAGTAGGAGAAGGGAATGAGATGAAGCTTAAAATCTGTCAGCAGACAAACATCAAAAATGGAATCAAACTCATGATTGCATACTACTACCCCACACACATCACAGCTCTCCCAATCTACACCCTCATCCCCACCCTCCCACACACACAAAAAAACACCAATTCCTTTTCCTCTTTTACTGTGTGATATAGTGTTAAGCAGGAAATTTGCCTTCGGTGCTCATTCCTCATCTAGTCCTTAATCCCAATGTCTGGCTAACTGTGGCTGCCAGCCTGTCTCACAACCTGGAAGGTTCTCAACTCCCTCACTCCTCATACACATGCTCTTCCCTCCCCTTCTTTCTCCCTCTCCCCATTATTCGAAAACACTATTATTAGAGACACACAGACCTTTTCAAAATCTTTTGATTGAATTTTAATCACAAACATCCAAGAATCTTGGTGTGATATTTAATTTATCTGCACAGGAGACCCTTTCTAGAGGTTAATCTGGAAATGAGACAGATAGTTACAGGTCTTGTGCTTCTGATGGGCCCTGGATACTACTTGAGGTAGGCAATTCATTGGCTCTTTCATCCTCATTTGACTGATTTCCATTCCTTTTTTTTATATAATTTCTGTTAGAGAAAACTAATATTGTTGATTTTTTCCCTGCTTTACGTCTTTCTGAATTCTGCTGAATGAATGATGTTACGCTTTTCGCTATTTCCAACACCTGGAAGGAAGAAAAACAGGGTGCACCAACAGAGACATTAATTTGGGGAAGTGGATGGGGAATGTGTGGTAAGGGAGATTTTCATGAAGATGAATGCAGGTTGAGGAAAGGTTTTATGCCAGATAAGGACAAGGTAGGAATCTTGGGTTAGGTATCAATGGGGAGGAAGAGTCACATAATTAGGGATATCTGACCTTATCAGTTTCACTTTCGTTAGCTTCCGAAAAACGTCCCTTCCTCCCTTTCATGCTGCGAGTTTCTTGGCTTCTGCCTGTGGATGGTTCGGGTATGTCTGAACTATCCTCTTCTGGATCTTCAGTAGTGTCTACCATCGTAGAGCAAAAGTAGCCTACGGCTTCTTTTACTTCTTTAGTAACCTTTGCTATCCTAGAGAAAACGTAGCCTATTCCTAATTGTAGTTTTTCAGTAACTTCTGCCATCTGAGAGCAACACGGATGTTCTTCCTGTTCAGGTTCTTCAGTAACCTCTGCCTTCACAGAGCAACAGGGATGTTCTCCCTGTTCAGGTTCTTCAGTAACCTCTGCCTTCACAGAGCAACAGGGATGTTCTTCCTGTTCAGGTTCTTCAGTAACCTCTGCCTTCACAGAGCAACAAGGGTCTTCTCCCTCTGCTAGTTCTTCAGTAACTTCTGCCATCATAGAGTAACAGGGGTCTTCTCCCTCTGCTAGTTCTTCAGTAACTTCTGCCATCATAGAGTAACAAGGGTCTTCTCCCTCTGCTGGTTCTTCAGTAGCAGAAGTAGCCTACTCCAGGCCTCCTGATCTCTCTATATCCTTCTCAGGACAATGACACGCCACATTCTACAGCTTTGATTGGCCAGCAAGAAACTCCTCTGCCAATGGCAACCCTGGGGTGTCTTAGACATCACAAAGCACCACTCTTGAAAATTCCATGGGGGGAGGGAAAGGGTACAGAGAAGTATAAATGCTCTGGCTAGAAAAAAAGGAGAGCTTCCTCAACACCACTAACGGTCATTCTAAAGTGACCTCTCACCCTTCTTCATCTTGTCTAGTTTAATTGTGGTACGGCATATGCTTAGAAGGGTGTTTTGGCTGGGCATGGTGGCTCACACCTGTAATCCCAGCACTTTGGGAGACCAAGGCAGGTGGATTGCAAGGTCAGGAGTTCAAGACCAGCCTGGCCAAAACAAGGAAACCCATTTCTATTAAAATACAAAAATTAGCCAGGCATGGTGGCACATGCCTGTAATCCCAGCTACTTGGGAGGCTGAGGCAGGAGAATCACTTGAACCCAGGAGGCAGAGGTTGTAGTGAGCCAAGATCGTGCCACTGCACTCCAGCCTGGGTGACAAGGGCAAGACTCTGTCTCCAAAAAAAAAAAAAAAAAAAAGAAGAAGGGTGTTTTCCCCAAGCCATTCCCCATGGCTTGGCTACACCACTCAGTCATTCATTCTATTGTCTCCCAGACTTCACCAATACTGGGTATTTTGTATGTCTTATCTAAAATCCTTCTAAGCTGATATGCCCATATTTGAGTCTCAATAGATATGTGAGTTATCTCACTTTTCTCCAACACTTGCCTCTACCAGGCAACTTTCCCAGAGCCTGTGTGTTTGTGCATGTGGCTACTAGATACAATTCATGGACATTCCTCTCTACCTTATTCATAAGTTTCTTCTTTCAGAGAACCTCATATCAAGTCAATATCATCAGGATTATGGGACTCCTCCAAGAAAATGGTTGAATTAATCCCTTGTTTTTTTTCACAAGGGTGACATGGATGTTTCTCCCTAAAACTCTGATGATCAAAATCTTTTTTGTGACAGTGACCTAAGCAGCATCACAAGAAGCATTTTTAAAGCTACTAGTGAGTTATCTGCTTTTAGGAGTATGTTCTCAGCATTTCAAATAGTAATTGCTCTCCTGCCATATGAATGACCAAGCAAGGGCCTGTATATTGAAGAGACTTTCAGTCTTTTCCCTGAGCTGTCTATAGAAAGGATACTAATACCTGGTTTAGAAAACTGCGTCTCTATGAAAAATACAAAAGGGAGCCAGGTGTGGTGGCAGGCGCCTGTAATCCCAGTTACTGGGGAGGCTGAGGCAGGAGAATTGCTTGAACCTGGCAGGTGGAGGTTGCAGTGAGCCGACATCGATCGTGCCACTGCACTCCAGCCTGGGCAACAAGAGCGAGACTCCATCTAAAAAAAAAAAGAAAGAAAGATAGAAACAACTGATGGCAAAAAGGAAAGAGTTGCATTCTTTCTTTCTTTTTTTTTTTAGATGGAGTCTCGCTCTTGTTGCCCAGGCTGGAGTGCAGTGGCACGATCGATGTTGGCTCACTGCAACCTCCACCTGCCAGGTTCAAGCAATTCTCCTGCCTCAGCCTCCCCAGTAACTGGGATTACAGGCGCCTGCCACCACACCTGGCTCCCTTTTGTATTTTTCATAGAGATGCAGTTTTGTCATGATGGCCAGGCTGGTCTCTAACTCTAGACCTCAGGCGATCCACCTGCCTCGGCCTCCCAAAGTGCCGGGATTACAGGCATAAACCACCATGCTTGGCCCAAGTTGCATTATTGAGTCTAGTTTTAGTTATATCTTATATTGGAATTGAGACACATGATTCAATCTGAATTCACAGATCCAAGCTGAAACACAAGATTCACGGCTGCTTTAAGAAGGGCTCCAACCCAATATTCTTTTCAGTTAATGTCAATTAGTTAAACTGCGGACTTATCTTGTTGAAATCTTTAGCATAGGTTTGGTAGGACTCTACCAATGCTGCACAAAGCAGTACGGTTTAAAGTAAAAGCTAGGCAGCAGGAAGTGGCTCAAACTACATGTCACTAGCAGGTAGCAGTGCCAGTTAGGAAACTGAAGTAAAAGAAAAAAACACCCCTCGTGGTAGTGAACAGTACCTAGATATCCTATTCACAGATTCAATTGTGTGATCACCCCACAAAGGCAAGATGGATTCTACACTAAAAATTTGGTTTGGATATCAAAACTGATGATACATGCACCAAAAGGAAATGGAAAAGTTTATTACTCACATAATGAGGCTTTCTGGGGAGATCAGGGCAAGTTTCCAAGCAAGTACAAAAATGCTTGAGAGAACAAAGAGAAAAAAAAAACTGGCTTGGCTTTTATGATGGTTAGGGGGTAAAGCTATGAATATCCACACACAGACTAGGGCTTGCAAAGTTTGAACTTCACGCTAGCCCTAAAGAAGGAATCACCTGGGCTTTCTTATTAGATATAGGTAAGAAGAGGAAGAGGAAGTGGTGGGTGTTGGAAGTTGTTAGTAGTCAAATGTAAAACATGGAGTCTGATTCTGCTACAGAGCTATTTTACAGAAGTGTTGTATAAATGCAAAATGTTCTAGCATAATTTAGAATTTTCGCAACCACTGTAACCAAGCTTCTCATATTGTTTATGGTTTAAGCTGCATTTCATTATATTAGCATAACCAAATTATGGTCCTTTAAATACTCTTTAAGATAGCGTAAGATTATCTTGGTTTATCAACAGAGAAACTGTGCAGAAAGACACAACTGTTACCATCAGCCAGTCTGCTACTCTGTCTACAGGAATCCAGACCTAATTTCAGTATCCGATGCATTATGTGAGGGTTCTTACCTTCTTCCCATCTCAGATGATTCCTGGACAATTCAAAGACTGTGATAACAATTACAAAAGCCAGCATTTATTGATCACTAAATATATGCTGAAATTATGCTAAATAATTGTCATACCTGAGACTGGGTAAGTTATAAAAATAATAAATTTATTTCTCACAATTCCAGACGTTGAGAAGTCCAAGATCAAGGTGCCACCAGATTTGGTTGTCTGGTAACGGTTTGCTTTCTGCTTCCAACATGGTACATTTTTACTGCATCCTCTGGTGGGGAGGAACACTGTGTCTTCAGATGGAAGGAGGCAGAAGGAAAAGCCAGTCTAAAGTTGTATAAAGCCTCTGTTTAAGGGCCCTGATCCTATTCATGAGCAAGGAGCTCTCACATCCTAATCACCTCTTAATGACCCCAACTCTTAATACTATCACATTGGCAACACCTGAATTTTGGAGGAAACACATTTAAACCATAGCTATAACCACATCCATATTCAATGCTTGTCACAACCCTATTGAGGTAATTTGCAAAATAGCACTTTTTGCCACCTCCATTCCAATTGTGGAAGCAGAAATGATCATGGAGGAGAGCACATGGGAATATTTATAGGTCAGGTTGAAAGGAACGTGTATCACTCCAACTAACATTTCATTGGCAAGAGCTCACAAAGCCACATTTAACTGCAAGAGAGAAGGATAAATGGAATCTACCAAGAAGAAGAGGATAATTTGAATGTTGGTGATCAGCTAGCAATCTGCTCCAACTGTCCCATCATCACTTTATTCCTAGTGCATAGAGTAGGGGCTGGTATGTAGTAAGTGGTCACAAATATATCTGTTGAGTGAATGGGTTTGACTTTTTTGGTCAGAATTACACATAGAAACATATAGAACTAGGTCAGAAACACAAAGAACTTGGTTAAGTAATACAAAGATTAAATTGGACTATATCAAATTTAAAAATCTGTTGCAAAAAATTCACCAAAAAAATGAAAAAGCAACCAGAAGAAAAGGAGAAACATATTTGCAAATCATGTAATTTGTAAAGATCTAGTATGCAGAATACATAAAAGACTCTTACAATTCAACAACAAAAAGATAAAACACCCAATTAAAAGTTAGGTAAAGAACTTAAGCTGACATTTGTCTAAGGAAGATATATAAATAACCAACGAACACATGAAAAGATGCTTAGCATCATCAGCCATTAGTGAAAATTCAAATCAAAACCACAATCAGATACTACTTCACACCTACTAAGATAATTATATAAATAATTTTTAGATGGAAAATAACAAGTGTTGGTGAGGATGTGGATAAACTGGAACCATCATACACCTCTGGAGGAAATGTAAAATGGTGCAGCCTCCATGCAAAACAGTTTGGCAATTCCACAAAAAATTAAACATAAACTTACCATATAACCCAACATAATACTCCTAGGTATATAACAAAAATAACTGAAAACAGAAGAAAACAGTTGAGTGGAGCATTACAACAGCCAAGGGCAAATAATGTTTTAAGAGGAAAAAATAGTCAGCTTCATTAAATACTTTTCACAGCTAACATGGGGAACCAGAAATCACCATTGAATTTGATAGTATGGAAGTTACTGGTAACCTTGAAAAAAAGGAGGATGAAAGAATGGAAAATATTTAGTGTAAACCTGAATGATGTATATTAAGAACATAATATGAGGTGCGGAAGTGACAGGTTTGATGCTAAGAAAAGGAAATACATGGGACGATATTTGGAGGTTGATTTGGTGTTACGAGAGTGTATTTTTAAGAGGATAGATTTAGAGCATACCTGTGTGCTGGTGTGAATGATTAAGTGAAATTGATGATTGTAAAGAGCAAGAGGATAACTGCAGAAGAAACAAAAATATTGATAAAGCAAGAGGAGTATCAGAACACTAGTAGATGGGATCTATACTAAAAGTAGAAGATCTGGCCTTACATGAGAACAGGTAATGTTAGTACATTGTACAGAAAAAAGGAAATGATTATGGTATGGGTACGAATGCAGGCAAGATAGTGAAATTGGTGATAAAGATATAAGGGAATTCTCTGTTGATTCATCTATTCTCTCAGTGAAGGAAGAGGAAAGGTCATAAAATGACAGGAATGAGAGGGAGGGTTTCTGAAGAAATGAGAAGAGGATAAGGTGTTGAATAATTGGTTTTAATAGTAGAAAAGGACACGTAACAGAAAGACTGCTCATTTAAGATATGCAGTCAAGAATTTCAGGTGACATCAGTCAGTCTACTCCTGAAAATTTCTATTCTTCAAATGAGCTCTGAATTTTGAAGAAGAAACAGAAATGATTTGTAAGTGACAAAAAGGAGCAAAGTAGCCACTTACTCCACATCTAGTCTCTGGGGTAGGTGAGAGAAACTGGTGTTCACATGAAAGAACTGCAGAGGAAATTATTCCCTCAGAACACAGCTATATTCCAGTTATAACAAGAGGAAGGGAAGAGTTTGAAGCTACTGGGGAGTTTCTTAATGACAGACTATGAGTTACAGAGGGCAGAAAAGAAGGGCTAATGATTACAGAGAAAGAACTGGGTTTAATTTTGTTATGTGTATAACAGTACGTAGATAAGTGACCAGGCAATGATGCATAATCTGCAGGTTGGTGACTTAAAAGTGATGAGACAAGATGGAATTAATCCTGATGGTCTCAGAAGAAAGTCACTAATCAGACTAAGCTAAGGTCCAGAGTATCTGGAATATGAGAGATAATTGAGACTGTTCTTTTCTGTACCTTGTATGACAGTCTGGGAAGTGAGTAAAAACCTCCTGCCTGTTGACTGCTCAATTAAGATTGACCTAGAGCTCAGAAAAATCCAGAAACACCAATAAAATCTTTCTGTAAATACCATGTATTCTGCTTTCTGACCCAGCCTTCCAAAGACAAACTATTGAAAACATTTAAGAGGGAAGATTTCAAAAGAGAGGAGTGTATATGTTCAGGAGTGTGGGTGTGAATAAAAAAAAACAGCAGTGGGTTGCTATTATAGGCATATGAAGCTCTGCACTATTCTTGAACAACCCAACATGCCTGCACACGCAGGGCCCATATACAGACACCAACACTTACTGGGCACCTGCAGACCCAAAGCAGGGGATGCAGGGAGGCTGAAGGGAAGCGTATTAGCTCAATGTAGGAATATATTTACTTGGGCTTTCTAAATGGCAGATGGGAGAAGAATGAAAGAAAGGTAAGTGAGGTCTTTTATCTAACTTCTCTCTTCAGGAAGAAGCACTTGAAGTTGTATTTCCTACATAAATTCACCTGCTAAAACTCCAGGGAGCTCATCAGTGGGCAGATGTTCTCACATAAGTATAGTTACTAGCAAACATTTAATCAAAATCATGACTGCATCTGGCTCGCATTAAAAGGTTTATCTTTGTTATTGTCTTTTAAAAGAACAGTTCCCCACGCTTATAAATCCTGACTCAGAACATGAATTCAAGACTGCCTCAGGTGCTTTGTGATTATGCCTTCCTGCTAGGAATCAGCACAGTCTCCAGAGAATAAATTTGGGGAGTATTGTCAAAGTGTTGTTTTTGTGTGTTTTTCAATGTGTATCCACTGGAATGTCTACGAGTGAAGCACAGCCAGGGCAATGCAATCCTAAGGTTTAAATGTCTTTGGTCAAATGCTCACAATGTATGTGAGCATGATGGCAGGAGAAGGAAAACATTCATTGAATCCCCAATAGAGATATGAGCTCAAACCTTGGAATCCCTTAGTCACACTTTGAGTTAAGTGCTCACCCACTCAGCCTATTTTTGCATTTCTAAAAAAAATAAAAAGAGCTGGAGATGAGTGGATAATTCCATATGAGGCTATTGTAAAGATTAAGTGATACGTGAAAAGAGTGTAGCACCACAAACCATAGATGAGAGAAAATAATTGCAAATCATATTCCTGATAAGGGATTTTTATCCAAAATATATAATGTAAACATACAATTCAATGAAGAAAAGATAAGTAACCCAGTTTAAAGTGGACAAAGGATATGAACAGACATTTCACCCAAGAAAGATATGCAAACAGCTAACAAGCACATTAGAAAATGCTTGACATCATCAATCATCAAGAAATTGCAAATCAAAACCACAAAGATATAACTTCACACTCAGGAGGATAAGAAGAATCCAAAAGTCAGATGTTCACAAGACTTGATGAGGACAGAGAAATCATAGCCCTCATGCAGTGATAATGGGAGTGTTAAATGGTGCAGCTGCTGTAGAAAATAGTTTAGAAGTTCCTAAAAATGTTAAACATAAAATTAACATATAGCCAGAGATTCCTAGGAAATTAACATATAGCCCAGAGATTCGTCCCTTGGGTATATATCTGAGAAACTGAAAATATGTTCACACAAAAACTTTTACATAAATTTACCTTGCAACAATATTCACAATAGCCAAAAGGTGAAAACAACCCAAATGCTCATCGTCTGATGAATGGATAAACAAAGTTTGATAATCCATGTAACAGAATATTATTCAGCCATCAAAAGGGCTGAAGTACTGGTACATACTACAACACACACAGGCCTTGAAAACATTGTATTAAGTGAAATAAGCCAGACACACAAGACCACATATTACATGATTTCATTTATATTAAATAACCAGAACAAAAAATCTATAAACAAAAAGTACAAGAAGAGTTGCTTAGGGCTGGGGGTGGGGGTTGGTGGCATAGGGGGATGATAGCTAAAGGGTACAGGGTTTCTTTATGAAGTGATAAAAATGTTCTAAAATTGACTGTTCAGAGATATGATTGCACATATGTCTGAAATACTAACAAACATGTAATTATACATTTCAAATGGATAAATCATACGGTATGTTGATTATATCTCAATAAAGCAGTTTTAAAAGCCTGTGTGCTAGCAAAGGATAGCGGAGCAGAGTTTCAGTAACTCAAGAAAGAAAAAGTGTGTAGCACAGCACCCAGAACACAATAAATGCTAATTAAATAGCACCCATTATTATTTTACAACCATTTACAATATTCCTCAGACCAATTTGGTTTGTCTGTTTCAAAATCAATCCATAGCAAATGACTAGATTGGTAGTAAGAAATTAAATGTGACCAAGAGATGATTATTATTGAGAAAATGATCTTTGGAGCCAGACAATTATGGATCTACCATCACTAACATATGAGCATATTAATTTCCCAGTTTCCTCATCTATAAGATGAAGATAATAATGGTGCCTGCCTCATATAATTATTATTAGAAGTAAACAAAATAAGATATGTGCTGAGGCCAATACAGTGATTGGCACTCAGCAAAAATTACTTTCTCCTATTTAGAGCCAACATCTGGCATATTCAAATGCCCACAAAAGATCTTTCCAATGTTTATATGTTAATAATTTTATTTTAAATATAAAACATTTCCTGGAAATTGCTTCTAATAATAATGTTTTGCTGCTTAAATATTGTCAGCTGCCAAAATATGAAGTATTCCAAAAGGTTGCATTGTTATTCTCATTGTCCTCTAGAGGTAACCTGTAGATAGATACAAGTCATTGATGCTCATTGAGTTAGAAGATACTCTTCTTTTCCTTTTTATTTTTGTGGTACCTAGCAAATGTATGTATTTATGGAGTACATGAGATATTTTGATACAGGCATACAATGTGTAATAATTACATCATGGTAAATGGGGTAGGCATCAAGTCAAACACTTAGCATTTCTTTGTATTACAAACATTCCACTTGTACTCTTTTAGTCATTTTAAATTGTACAATAAATTATTGTTTATTGTAGTCATGCTTTTGGGCTAGTTCTTATTTCTTTTGTTTAATCAGCCACTGGTGTTTCTTTGCTGCTCTCTTTGGCTACCTATAAGAAAATCGTTAAGTGAAGTCAATGGAATAAATGTGATTTAATGAATATGGTTGCTAACATCAGAAGTGAAAACTCTTATGAGCTAATTCAAGACTGTGCTATTGTGAACTCTTTTACTTTTAAAGGGTTTTGTGTTTTTCAGATTTGCTCAAAATCAGTGACCTTAAATAGAAAAAGAAAAAAATACAAGATGTTGAATAACATGTCAAGACGTGCTTGGAAATCAATACACAGTTGCTTTTAATATAAAAAAGGAAGATGAAACCTCCACAAAATCCCTGCTGGAACAAATTATGTTATTCACTCCAGGGATTAAAGAGAAGAAACATTTTGCCACAACTCTATACCATCCATCCAGATGTGTGACTTTTATTTGTTTTGAGATGGAGTCTCAGTCTGTCATGCAGTGCCACGATCTCTGCTCACTGCAACCCCCGCCTCCCAGGTTCAAGCGATTCTTCTGCCTCAGCCTCCTAAGTAGCTGGGATTACACGCACCCATCACCACGCCCAGCTAACTTTTGCATTTTAGTAGAGTCGGGGTTTCACCATGTTGGCAGGCTGGTCTCAAACTCCTGACCTCAAATGATCCACCCGCCCCGGCCTCCCAAAGCGCTGGGATTACAGATGTGAGCCACCATGCACGGCCCAGATGTGTGACTTTTTACAAAATCTATGAAGTCTTTCAAATTTCATTCCATAAAGTAGAAATACATTCACTGAATTTAAAAATAACCATATGTACTTTTGTAATCAAGCTTAAATTTTTCTACAGTGGAATAAAACACATTTTTACACCTTAAAACTTTATTCAGAAATGTAGCAAAGAATTGCCTATAAAAGTCTCAGTCTTTATATATAGCTCCAACATTATGCTTTAGCTCTGGAATTTTAGCTGTTTTAAACTAACTTAACAGAAACATTAACAAAAGCAAAACATACATTACAGGCTGTCTGGGGGAAAGCTGTGCCCAGCAGCAAGTCTCTACACAGAGAATGGCATATGTCAAGGGTATTGTCTTGTCAAGATGTAAGCATGTGACAGGCCAGTGTGAAAATTTTCATCCTCGGAAGAAATGGCATGATGCTGCTTTTGAGAACAGGATGACCTGAAGGTCACAGAGATTGTCCCTGAGAAGAAAATCTCTTTATAGCTTTACTCTGGTCTGGTAGCATTATTTCTATTCACTCCTCCCATCTTCTGTGTCAATTCATTGGGTTCACTTGCGCTTATGGAATCAGATCCATTTTACTATCTTTTTGGCTTTGTCTCTTCTGAATTCCTCTTGCCCATACTCTTCCTGGGCCATGCCAATGTAACTGCCATGCTGACAGCTTCTCTATCAGATTCCTCAGAGCCACCTCATGTTGCCCTACCAGCATGCCACTATCCGTAACGATTTCTTCAGATTACTTAGTAATAATGTCATTAGAGCTAGCATTCAACAAGATGTTACCATGTCCCAGACACTGTTCTAAGCACTTTACATGCATTGCTTTAACTGATCCTCCTAACGACCCTATGAAGTAGGTTTTATTATTGGTTTTACTTTAGCAACAAGGAAACTGAGGCTGAGAGGTTACTTGCTTGCTGAAGGACACAGAAGTGGGAGGAAGCAGAATTGGTATTTGTAGCCAAAACTGGTGACTCAAAATGTTATACACTACTGTCTCATTCATTTTTCATCTTTTGCTGAATTTTAGATGAAAACTATAATGTCTTAATTTATATTCCTTGATTTCTACTACAGCAGATACAGAATGCCCTTAAATCCATAGGGCATGATATATGGTACATGTTTGCTTTGCTTTGTTATGTTTAAATAATATCAAACCTCGAACCTTAGGAATTAGAATTCGGGACAACAAAGGACATGTTACTGGATAACGAAACTGATCTTGTTAAATACCATGGCTTTTCTTGCTGCCCAGCTGCACTGTTAGATTATAGTTCTCCATAATTTTTAGGAACTGTTGCTTCAGTTGACGATAGACATCTCCTTCATAATGATTCTCAGGATCTCAGCGGTGTGGCTCCCCCACCAATGTTCTCCAAACCACAGCTGTCCCACTTCCTCTAGTCATTGGCATCCAAGGCCCTGCAACCTTGAGGCACAGCTTATAAGGCCAATATAAATATCTGACATCAGAATTTACTACTCTTTTTCTTTTCTCCTATCTGAGTGTGCCAACCTTCCTTGTTGGGACTACTTTCTTCCTGAGCTCTTCAAACCATACAGCCATCAAATCTCCTCCATGAGGGTTGGTCAGATTAATCTTCATTTTTTCTTGGACCTAGACTAAAGATTACAAACATTGACTCTGAATCAAATGCAGAGCTCCAAGCAAATTTAAGTTCTACAAGCCAAATGAAGATGCATCTTTAAAACTCCTCACATGGTTCTTTTTTTACAAAAACATTAGTGTCCAACAATTAAGAGATTTTACTTAAAAATGCACACTTATTAGATCATTCAATTGTGGTCTCAATGTCAATGACAGACATCCTACCAAGTTTTTTCCAAATATCTTTCTCCAAAGTGGTGTTAACTTGACCAGGAGATTATCTACTTCAAATTACTCTTTGAGGACTGGCAAACTTTTTCTGCAAAGGATGAGACAGTAGTTTAACCTCTGTGAGCCATAGGGTTTCTGTTAGTCCTTCTACTCTTCCTTCTCTTCTCCCTCCCTTTTTTGGTCTTTTTCTTCTTCACCACACATTAAAACTATGTTTAAGCAATATTGTTAGCTCAATGGCCATACAAAAGATCACAGGCCATAAATACTCAACCTCCAGTTTAATTTACTTGCATTTTTTTCTTTTTGTAATTACATCGGCTTACAGAATGGATAATAAACAAAAGTATAAACATTATTTCAGTAGTAGGCATTCTTTTTTTACCTTAGGACCACCTATCTGTTCACTGCTTTCATACGTATCCCAGATTGGGCATGATCTGCTGATTTGAACCAGCCTCAGAGAGTTGTTAGTATATGTCTCTTAATATCATCTTTCCTCTATATGTATCTGTTTCTTTTTGCATGGCATTCTTTTTATAGGGACACCAGTTATACTGGATTAAGGGCTCACCCCACCCCATTATGACCTCATCTGAACTTAATAATTACAACTGCCATGACTTTATTTCCAAATAAGATCACATTCTGAGGTACTGAGGTTGGGAGTTCAACAGAGAAATTCTACATGGTACACAGCTCACCCCATAACACCAGGGCTTTACTTTTGCAGAGATCCTTTGTTAAACGTTTACCAGTACACTACTGCACAAAGGCCTGAGATGGTTCTCTTTCTCAATTAGGATTCTACAGAGGGATAAGAGGCAAGCAATTTCAAACAGAAAGGCACACAACTGATGACTGTAAGTAACTAGTAAGACCTAGTTCATGACTATGAACCCAGTGTTTTTCTAACCTAAGATACTTAAAAAATGTACAAGTAGATAAAATTCCCCCACAAGATAAGAGAGTATTATCTAGCAATACGTTGTATGTGTCTTGTCATAAGGCATCAGAATGAGTAACTAGAGTGTTTGTGAGACTAAAATAGTCGGTGACCTTTCAAACACATCTGACTTCAGTTTAAAAAGTATAGTAATTTGGCTGGGCTGGTGGCTCACACCTGTAATCCCAGCACTTTGGTAGGCTGAGGCAGGTGGATCGCTTGAGGTCGGGATTTTGAGACCAGCCTGGCCAACATGGTGAAACCCCATCACTACTAAAAATACAAAAATTAGCCTGGCATGGTGGCGCACATTTGTAATCCCAGCTACTCAGGAGTCTGAGGCAAGAAAATCACTTGAACCCCGGAGGTGAAAGTTGCAGTGAGCCAAGATTGTACCACTGCACTCCAGACTGGGTGACAAAGCGAAACTCCATTTCAAAAAAAAAAGAGAAATATAATAATCTAATACACGTTGTTCAGTTATTCCTAAAACACGATTTTACTAAATGTGAATAGCAACACTGTATCCACCTGGGCCTAAAACAGGTCAATCTATCAATGAATTTAAATAAATTTTTGATTCTGATTCTATTTATATAAAATTCTAGAAAAGGCAAAACTATTCATGACAGAAAGCAGATCGATGGTTGGTGGTTGGCGGGGGTAGGGGTTGGAAGAAGACTCACTTTCAAAGGGCATGAAGAAGATTTTAGGATGAAGGAACTCTTTTATATTTGATTGTGGTTACATACTGTATACAATTATCAAATTCATCTAATGCTATCCTTAAAATGAATGAATATTATTATATATAAATAATACCTTAATTTTTCTTAAGCAAAAATATGAAGCTAAGAAAAAAGGTTTAGGGGCCAGGCACAGTGGCTCACGCCTGTAATCTCAGCACTTTGGGAGGCAGAGACATGCAGATCACATGAGATCAGGAGTTTGAGACCAGCCTGGCTAACGTGGTGAAACCCCATCTCTACTAAAAATACAAAAATTAGCCACGCATGGTGGGAGGGGCCTGTAATCTCAGCTACTCGGGAGGCTGAGGCAGGAAAAGCTCTTGAAACAGGGAGGCAGAGGTTGCAGTGAGCCAAGATTGCACCACTGCACTCCAGCCTGCGCAACACAATGAGTCTCTGTCTCAAAAATATAAATAAATAAATAAAAAAGATTCAGGAGGAGGTAGAATAAATAGAACTTGGTATGTACATTCTTTGCTTTACATGGTTGCTGTGTTTCTGGAAAAGATGTATGAAAATAAAATTGAAAATGCCCTAAGGGAACTATCCAAACTAGCATTCAAACTAATTTCTAATAGGCAATTTCAAACATCCACAAAAGTTGACAGAATGACATAATGAAATCCAATATACTGAACACCCAGCTTTAACATTTGTCTATTTGTGACCAATTTTGTTTCATTTATATCTCATTCTACTTTTACCCTGCTACTCAGTTATTCTGAAGCAAATGCTAGACATTATATAATTTCAACCATTAAAATTTTAGTATAAATCTCTAGTAAGTAGAGTTTTAAAAACGTAACCACAATACCATTATCACACCTAAAAAATTAATAGTAATTCTTGAATATCATCTAATATCCAGCCATAGTTCAAATATCTATTTCACAAATTTATAAATTTTCATTTTTACAGTTTGTTTGAATTAAAATCCAAATAAGGACCATACATTGAAATTGATATACCTTTTAATTCAGTTTTAAAAATTATTATTATGACCAGGCATGGTGGCTCATGCCTGTAATCTCAACACTTTGGGTGGATTGCTTGAACCTAGGCAACACAGCGAGACCCCACCTCTACAAAATAATCAGTGAAACTGGTAAATGAATGCCTATCAATGGAATTTTCTGCCTTTCAACCAAATAATTATTTTGAAGTCACATTGGCCACAAAGTAAAACTCCAAAGTATGCTAGCTTAGTAGACTGAAATAGAGTAAAATTGACAAGGGGCATGAACAGAGCCCATCCAGAACTACACTGATTTTTTTCAGAAATAGGGACTGAGAAAAGGCATGTAAGCTTGCTGTGGCAACAGAGAGCCTAATAACTTTTCCTAAATAAAATCACAGTTTCAGTTTGCCCCTCCAGAGTTATAGGACATTTCTGTTTCGGGAAGCAGTTAGTAAAGTATAAGGCAGACATGCTGTGAGAGCTCTGGAGTCATATTTCTATAACTATCAACACTTTAACTTTTTCCATTGTGTTGTTTAGAAACACATCCTGACTCAGATTTTTCCTGTAATGCCATTTGTTTGGTCTACCAATTCATTTGCATATTTTAGTGAAATTATTTACCTTGTGTAAAAATCAAAGGCAACAACTTTCATGGCCAAATAGATGTGATATGTTTGTTATGATAGTTGGCTGGCCATATTTGATGGTATGACTACATTTGTTAAAATTAGCCTAACCATACTCAATGTGATTTTGGATTATTTTTCTTCTTGGAGGACTACAAGCCTCACAAGGAAGCAAACCAGAATTATATGATTATGTCTTTTTTCTCTTTCATTTTGCCTTTCTTACCTAGTGATAAGCAGTTAGTTACGAACCAATACAAAATTTGAATAAATGAATCGATCAGGGAATCAGGTCATCAGTAATCACAGATTTAATATTTGCTTTGGTTCTGCTATCATGGGAAAGCTCTGTTATCTCTGGAGTCATTATTAAGCCCAAGTTAAAACTTCTTTGATTACATAGAGGAGCCAAAAAAAAAAACAAGGATGAAAATTCCATACAATAGAGACATTCAGTATAATAAACTAAATCATAATATAAACTCAGAAATTATCTTTATCATAACATAATAGGTAAACCAAAATATACAATAAGTTAGCCAAAATAAGGTTAAATTTTACAGCATTTACAGATAAGGTTAAATGCAATTTATTTCTTTGATAGAATAAATTAATAGGGTAATGTTTTGTTCAATTTTTTCCTGTTTATTCAGGCCTTGCTGATAGTCATTTTAACTTCCACGTACAAAGAAATTAATCACATTTAATGTGTTTATTGGTGCAATGACATGCCTGAAGCAAGTAGGTAGAAACTGATTTTGCCAATGTCATTGGAATGTGTTTTTGCCAAGCTCTGAATGATCATACTTAATGGCAATGCTAAGACAGATGATATATGTGTTTTTATTGAAGGAATTTATTTTACTAAAAATAGTTCAATGGTTAGTTAAGTTTGTTTCCATAACCATATAGTAAGTTACTTAAAATCTTCTATCTATTCTGAACCCAGCTATGCCTGGCCACATTTTTTTCAATGCTGAGAAAACAGATATGAGGCTTCCTAAGTATGTTATCTTAACCCCCTTTTATCGACTATGTAGAGAGAATAATGATTGCCCAAACATTTCTAAACTTTAATTATCAGAAATTGCAAGTAAGGATCTTGAGATGAAGGGAGTGTTCCCGCTTATCCAGGTGGGATCAATGTAATCACAAAGGTCCTTCCTTAAATGAGGGAGAGAAAGACAGATGAGTCAGAACTAGAGAGATGGCATCATAAGAAACACTACACTGGCCATTCCTTACTTTAAATATGAAAGAGAGCTACAGGTCAAGGAATGCAGAAACCTCTAGAAGCTGGAAAGGGGCAAGAGAACAGAATTTCCCCTAGAGCCTTCAGAAAAGAACATAGGCCTGCAGACCCTCTGCAGAATTTAGCCCAGTTGATATGCATTTTCAACTTCTGATAGGTACAATGGTAAGATAATACATTTATGTTGTTTTAAGCTATAAAGTTCATAATCATTTGTTATAGCAGCCAGAAGACACTAATACAGTTGTTATAGTAGGTAGCTAGTCAGGCATGAACAGGGCAAGAGAGGATTCCCCCTTCCTCTCCCTGTCACACACCAGGAATGTCAGGCAATCATCAGATGATAAGGCAGTTGTTAAGTGTCTCTCTAAAATAATAACTGGTTACAGGCAGTGCCAGAGAAAGGCAGTCTCCCAATAGATAAAAAAGCACCTGAAACTGGTGATCAGCAGCTTTCTGATAAGATCTCAGAAGTTAGGCAAGTGGGCTCAAGCATGCACTCTTAGGGTCTCAATTTGTATATTTTGACATTGACGGAGTTTAAAATAAATTCAAAAAACGTTACATGCTTCCACTAGCTTCTCTTCCAGCTAAGGCAGATACTCGTAATGGCTCACTGCACCCTTTTACATAATAGGTAAACCAAAATATACAATAAGCTTGACAATCCTAAACTCAACCATCCAGGCAGCTGCTACCAGACTATCAAGAGTTAACATGTCAAGGTGAAACTTACTCATCTTTCCTGGAAATAATCTCCAAAATGGCATCCAGTTCCAAGAACTTAAGTTTCTGTGCTTTCCCAATTTAATGATTCTGCCTCAGCTATTTAAAAATGACTTGGTAAGAATGAAACTTCTCCTGCACTTTCATTGACTCACTTCTCCTAAGAGTTCCTTTACAAGTTTTTACGAAATTGAGGAGACAAAGTTTTTTCAGTATAATAAACCCAATTTAGAAAGTTGTTTCTTGTGCTGACAAAAAAAAAAAAGAGGAACTACAGGGAATAACAGGACAGGTGATTTACGTTGGTGCTCTTGACCTTAATCTGTCTCTTGTTTCACTGAAAGTTGATAGCAGTTGAACAATAAGCATAATGATGACCTGAGAAAGAAACAAAATGAGTGTGGAAGGCTGACATTTAGTTAAACTATAAAGTTAACTAGAATGAAGAAAGCAATATGTCCCCAAATAAGGAGGAAGTGTTATGTAGTGAAAAGAGCACAGACTTTGTAATTAAGCAGGCCTAGATTCAAAAAAGAACTTGAAACCTGTGTGAACTTAGGGAAGTCACTAAACTTCTCTGAGTCTGGGTCTTTACATGTAAAAATGAGGCATAATAACTACCTCAAGGGGTTGGGATGAAAGTCAAAACGTCCAGTACATCATTTTATATGTAGTAAGTATTCAATACATGTCACTTTCTTTCCTTCTTTCCATCCTTCCTTAGAAATGGAAAGCATGATCTGAAGAGCCTTTCCTTATGCAAAATTCTATCTACAAAGACTGCTGCATGCTTTCTTCCTGAGGTGAATCTTTTAAACTTAGAAATAATTTTTAGAAACTATTTTTTGATGTAAAGAAATCGCTGTCAGATTAACTGCTGCCTATAGACCCTTTCTGCATATTTCTCCCAAGGTGGAGATTAAAAACTAGAAATGGAGGACATTTTGTAGCTCTGCTCTGAGAAAGTCTGATTGAACTGGGATTTTCTGATTAGGTTGGTAACATAAAAATGTTATTTGGTAGAATATAAAATCACTGGTAGTAATTCTATATAGAGCTGAATTTAAAAGGCGAATAATAGTGTCTGTTAACTGACAGAGCTGGGGAAAAGGTTTGAAAATGTGGCTTGTAGGCCTTATAAGTCAAATGATCAGAGAAGGTGGACAGAGAAACTGTCCCTAGAGAAACAGCCCTGTCACAGGATACATTGTAGTGTTGGCCAGCAGGACCACTGGGAGCTTCCAGAAGATATCATGTTGTCTTAAACATTACCATGCAAATACAGGAATACAATTAAAGAATATAAAGTAATGCAAAATCATGAAATCTTTCACCTCTTGAAAAGAATGGGAATGAAAATTTTGTTGGGACCTTTCAATTCCTCATGCAAGCTGTTCCCAGCACAACATGGACTGTATTGAATTAAAAATATCATCAGGATACCTAGAGAAGTATGATTGCTATTTTCACCCTTGCTCCCATCTCAATTGGCTTTGTCTGTGGCATCTGTATTTGCACAGCCAAATATTGCAGTGCAATTTGAAGAACTGAGTATATTTGCTGAAAACAAAGTTTTTAATCTCTTAGAAAATAGGTAGTTTTGGAAAAACATTATTTCTGTCTATGGAAAAAGAACAGAGGCTTGTCATCTGAAAGATTTTATATGCGTAAATGTAAAGTTCAACAAGCCTTTAAAAAATTGTTAAATGCAATTCATAATGTACAGCAGGCATTCACTAAGTTACACTTGAACAACTTATGAAGAACCGCACGTAAAACGTGGCTGATGAGGAACACATAAGGAGGAGTGCTCTTCCAGTTAAAACTTTCTTTTTTTATCCTACATCTAATTTGAGATATTTTCCTGACACCATTTTATTCCCTTAAAAGTGCTATAAGAACTGTGTTAACAAAGGGGAGAAATGTTTCTGGGCCATGAGACAGGTATACAGCATAAAGTGAACAAAATATATTTCCCTAAGACATTGATTTCATCTCATCCTGGGGCACAAAACTGTATAACCCATAGAAAGGTCAGCTCCTGGCTTCCAGGTCCAGTCCCACTGAAGACTGCATCCAAAGAAACAACAGTATGTTAATTAAAAAAAAGTTAAAAATTGAAATTCTTTTTTTTTCTTCTCCCCTTGACTTCAAAAACGGTTATTGGGTCCTTCCCTCCATTTGGGGTGGCTGAACCCCACAGGGCCTGAGGGCCTGGGGCCACTGGATACTAATGGGCCAAGGCTGATAAGATAATTGGGGCCAATGAGGCTGAGTGGGAAACAGAGCTGAAGGATCAGGGACAAAGAGGAGGCTAAAGCCAGGAGGGAGCTAAGGCTAAGGAAGTAATTAGGGCTGAGTTTTTTGGCCAGGGCTGTGGCGCAGCAGGTTACATGGGGGCCCACAGAGCCAGAATGAAAAATGCAGTCAGGGCCAGAGAAGGTACCTGGAGCAGGTGGAGCTAGGGATGAGATTGCAATTGGGGGCCTATGATTGACTACCATTGCACTGGGTCACTCTATTTATGCAGATTTTAGACAGTTTCTTCCTTCCTGGAAAAAACATATTAGAAGTACTTCCACTTGGCTCTTCTTCAGATCATATTCTTTCTCTGTCCCTGCCTTCTATCCTCAGCCCAACAATCCCAACTACCTGTGTTTCTGTGGCCCACATGTCATAAGAAGGCCTGACTCTACCTCTCCAATCCCTTGGCGCCTAAGCCTGGGTTTAGGTGAGGTTACCAGAAATATGATGGGAGATCTTGTTGTGGAGTAATGAGTCTTTTGTCCTCTCCACTCAGGGCACAAGATCCCCTCTGTGTACAGATGTGACTGTACAATCTGGAAGCAGTGTGCCCAGAGCACTTAGCAATGAACAAAATTCAGGTGAAGGAGGATAAGCCAATGCCTGGGCTTTCTTGAGTGCTTGGGCCCCACGAAACACAGATGGGACTTAACAGGACAGATGATGGTAAACGCAAAATGCAGAGACATATTGAGTGGCCTTCTCTGATCATTCGATGCTTTTCAATTACTATTTGTCCACTTATATGAGAAGGTAACATTCCTACATAAAGTTCATGTCAGCTGGCAAATTATGCTATGCTCTTTAAAGGAAAACAACTGTATGCACAGGTATGAATGCAATAGGATCTAAAAGGCTTTACTTAATATAACAGATCACAGTTTTAAGTGCTTACTTGCATAACATAATAAACTCATAAGGTTTAAAATATAACCCAAAACAAAGGGACAATTCTAGTCTCCAAATGCTATTACACTAGGATAGTTTTCCTGAAAAAGGACCATTTCCAGTAGGTAATTATTTAGGGATTATGACAATGAAACATTATACATCTCAGTAAATTTCAGAGCAGAGTTTAGGCATCCAGCTTTTGTCTAGAATTGTAATTACTCATTCTAGCAAAGAGAAAATACAGGAGCTGACATTTCAGCACAAAATAATTTTTCCATGTTAAGGCCTGTTGTGGAGATGATGGTCCATTTTGTTCTTTCTTCAGGAAACACAGTTCAAAAGGCAATGGGCTATTTCACCACAAGGTAGCCATCTTCTCTTCAAACCCAAGTGACCAAACATGCTGGTTATAGCTTCACTGAATCCTATGCATTTTACTTACTTATTAAACCCACAAGGTTCTATATGCTACTTATCAAGATACAATCAAATCTTTCTTTCTTTCTTACTGTCTGTTTTAAAGTGTCTACTCTGATCAATTTTAAACTTCCTGAAGATAACAAATACATTTGATTTGCCATATTTTCTCTAGTGCCTAGCACAATGCAAGATTCCTAATAAATGCTCCATAAATATGTGGAGAGGGAGAGAGAGGAAAGAAAGAAGGATGAAGTGAAATGAAAATGGAAGGAAGGAAGGAAAACAAAGGAAGATAGAGATGCAAAAAAAAGAAGACAGAAGATGGAGGAAAGGAGATAAATATCAAAGCTTTTTGTATAATGCAGTCAACATGACTTATGAATAAATAGGTTAATAATGATTAACCATTTTAACCTACAAGACAACAATTCACTTGGCAATGCATGACATTTACCAGACAGCAACATTTTAGTCCTTTCATACAGCAGATATGTGGACTATAAATTATCTGTAGAATTTTCTAACAGTCTTGGTTTCCTTATACTATAACCTCTGTTTCCAAATGAATTCTGATCCGTTTTTAAAATAGAAGTGCCCTATCCAGAAGTCTTTAACGTCTCCATATCATACCCATTCAGTATTGCTACTCAAAAACCACACAGTCATTTTTGACACTTTTTCTTGCCACACATTTCCAATCCATTATCAAGACTGTCAAGGTTCCCTCCCCAATATTTTTTTAATCTGTCTTTCCCTTCATCTCCATTGTTACAAGTCTAACCTAAGCTACCATTATTTTTCCCTTAGTCAACTGAAATAACCTCATATCTGATCTTGCTTATGCTCTGGATACTTCAATCTACTTACCCACCTGCAACCAGAGTGTTTCAAAACACAAAACTGAGCATGCCAAACTCATAAATACTCAAATTTTTAACCCTCCCCTTACTTTTCCAGTGATGTCTAGCAGCATTCTCATCCTCACCCTCTAGACTCCAGTCCCTCTAGCCTGATTTTAGTGCCTTTAAAGTAGGATTCTCTCCTGCGGTGCAGTTACTGTACATATTGCTTTCTTCTGGAATGTACTAAGAACATCTGGAATGTTCTCATACACCTATGCCCTTTACCTAATTAAAGCATACTGATATTGTGAGTCTCAGCTCAAGTAACACTCCTTCAGGAAATTTTTCCTGGACAGCCTTTTCCCCTCTAGTCTAGGTTAGGCTCTTTTATAATATATTCCATGTAATCATGTTCTTGGCCTTAATAAAATTTATTTTAGATTGGAATGAAATACTTATATAATTGACTAATTAATATCTATTTCACCTATTAGAATATAAGATCTATGAGAACCATGTCTGTTTCTGTTCAACATTGTATAAATATTTTCTAGCATAACGAGTACCATATAATTTATAATCAATACATATTGTTGAAGAAGTTAAATAATCAAGTATACTCAAATATGTATGGTTTTTTTAAATGTTCTCATAAACATAGGGAACATTTTTAGAAACCCATTTCTAATCTAAAATGAAAACTCACATTTTATATTTTAATTAACTTCTCTATAATTGTAAAGGAAGAGTAACATCAATATTGTAATTGGTGACAGTTTCTTTTCTATGAAAAATGTTGAAACACTGGGTCTTAATATAACTGTGATGAAACCAAATGAATATGCTGAACATCTCGATCTCATCATCAAATCACCTTGAATTTGAATAATAAAATGTCTCTACTGAGCCAAAGTTTTATTCTGATTTCAAATGTCTGCCTATGGGAGAATGGTACAAGTGTCTATTCAAATGATATCAAAGAGTTAGGTGATATTATGGACTTATACAGAGAAATTTATTCACTGATGTGTTTTGATAGAAAAATATCCTCAGAGACAGTTTTTACATTAAAAACTTTTGAGTCAGTCTTTGCAGCTACAAGTCATCTGAATTGCTATCATTTAAAACTCTCAGACTGCTTTGACTAGAACAACAAATAGTTTTCTTTATTTAATTACACATATTGTATCTTGTTCTTATTCTGAAATGATAGAAAACATTAAGGTTGGACCAGGATTATAGGATGAAGCTATGGATACTACCAGTGCTGAATGATTATGGTCTAGGTTTGGGCCAAAAAAGAGCCAAATCAAATTAAATTGCAAGGTAGGGTATAAAATTCATACAGGACACAATATTCATAATAAAAATAAATATAATTATGAGAAAATGTTGGACTCTTTGCATGTAAAATAAAAGTGTCAACAATAAGAAAAATAAGAAATGAGAGCTTTTCTGACTCTTTTTGTAATCAAGCTCCCCCATTTTTCTAAGAGAGAATTTAATGCTTTTCTTTTCTTTTCTTTTCTCTTTTCCCCCGTTCACTTTACACTTCCTTCTTAATGCTTTTTGAAATGCAAAAATAACTTCTCACCTCTCCCTCAGCAGACATTCTCTATGGGGCAAGTTCATCTATGTGCTCTGGAACTCTCCTCTAGAGCTGACAGCCTATTTGCAGATCAAAGCATGTCCCCATGGAACTCCCACCTCCAGGGGTTTGTCTCAAGAGGATATGCCAAAAGCATGCCCACTTGGACAACTGCCCAATAGATAACTGCCCAATAGCAAGGAGAACCCCTGGCCTTGCTCACTTCCCCCCTTACCTTATAAAAGTAATTATAAAAGTGTCTGCTTTTTGTTCCAAAGGCCAGAAGGCACATTCAAAGTGGGATCTCCTGAGGGCTGGTCACTCATACTTGGCTCAGAGTAAATCTCTTCAAAGATTTTTACAAAGTTTGACTCTTTTTGTTGACACAACTTACAGCCACATCCATCTCTTCCCATATCTGTCTCCTGACTCATTCCTCAAAAAAGACTGTTTATGATACTTCTCCATTCAAAACCATTCAAGGGTTTCTCATAACCTTACAGATTAATTCAAAAACCCTTAGGAGGTTATTGAAATTTTTTTAACATAATTTGCAAAGTGTCTTAGCTCTTGCCATGTTGCACTCAAATCTTCAAATCATATAAATAGTGAATTATTTACAATTCTCAAACAAATAGACTTCCTTCTTTTTTGCTTCTCTGCTTCTGTGCAAGTACTGGGAATATACGCTCTCCTGCTAGTCCTAAAAGGTCCAGTTTAAGCAATTATTCTTTTTACTGCCTCTGAAAAGCCTCCTTTGGGACTCCCATTTTGAGTGAGGTGCTGCTCATGTGCTCCCAGGTCAAAAATGGAAATAACCTATACTCCTTTAAGTACAAGGAAAGATAATCACTATTGAGGGTAAAAAAACAAAGCTAACTGTATATATAATTAAATAATATGAATTCATAGTGGAACCGAATAGACTACACATGTTGTCTACCCAGCAAGGTTTTACTAAAGACAAGTTATTCCCTTAGTGTAAGTCGGCCACATTGACAGAGCCAATAAATTTTGGAAAGCCACTCCACTGAGTAAATTACAGCTCCTCTCCACAGGGAACCAGAGCAGCAATTTCCTTCTTAGTAACAGTAGGAACTGGTCATTCAATCAACAGAACTAGATATAATGATTGAGGTGAATGCTTTTGCTATAAACACCATTGTATGTGTGTTTGATACATTGAAGTTTTGGAATCAAGTATGCAAAGACCCTGATAAGGAAGGCAGGTTACAGGAATCACATGCAGGGTGAGTTACAAGAATCACAGATTAGGGAGTGTGATAGAAGCAGAGTGATTCATCAGAAGAATAAGTATTCATGTCAGAGAGATAATAGTTGGCCAAAGCATGTACAGCTTTATTAGGAATTTTGATTTTATTTTAATCAAGATGAAAAGTCTGTGGAGTTTGCATCAAAGGAAAAACATGAACTGGCTTAAAATATATTGTAGGAGACCAAGGGTAGAAGAAACAATCCATTGTTATTATTACATTAACAAATATTTTTCAGAATTATGTTTTGTTTGCTCAGATGATTTTCAGAAACATCTTTAGCTACTTAATTTGTGAATAACTTTTTCAAAATAATTGTCAATACTCAGACTTGTGAAGCTTTGTACCAATTTAGAGATAGTCCCCTCTCTTCTCTTCTCTCCTCCCTCCCTCCCTTTCTTCCTCCCTTCTCCTCTTTTAGGTTCCTCCCAGAGCATAAGATAATATAGGACAAGATTTCCTTTCTGAAATGAGTTCAAGTCCCTTGTTATTACAAGAGTTCAAAAACATGATGACCTCCAAAGGATGATCAAGAAAATAGAATCAGTCTTAAGCTGTAATGTGGTGTATGGGGCTCAGTCTCTGGGGTCTATGCTTTAGTCAATGACAAAGTATTTGCTGACTTTCAAATGGATCAGTGAATTTTTGTTTTTGTTTTTTTGAGGTGGAGTCTGGCTCTGTTGCCAAGGTTGGAGTGCAGTGGTGTGATCCTGGCTCACTGCAACCACCACCTCCTGGATTCAAGCAATTCTCCTGACTCGGCCTCCTGAGTAGCTGGGATAACAGGTGCCCACTACCACGTCCAGTTAATTTTTCTATTTTAGTAGAGACAGGGTTTCACCATGTTGGCCAGGCTGGTCTCAAACTTCTGACCTTAGGTGATCTGCCCGAGGGGTCTCCCAAAGTGCTGGGATTACAGGCGTGACCTACTGCACCCAGCCAGATTAGTGATTCTAAAATTTTCTCAGCCACAGGAAAAATGGTGCAATATACTCTTCAAGGACCTTTCTGCAAAATAGAGGAAATGTATATTTATTCACACATTGGTTATAACTATATCTCTTTCTCTCACATTAAAAAAATTGTATTGGAATGTGAATGGGTGTGAGAGAACGACCTTTTTATTGAAATAGCTGGCACGTGAACGTATCTGGTTACAATGCTTGGCTGAATGAGAAATGCAATGCCATTTTATGTAATTGCACTTAGTTTGTGTGAGTCTCACACTTAATCAATTCAGAATCTCTGTCGTATTTCCCAATGTCTTGTCCATTGAACATCTCCTGAGATGCGTATCATCCCATCTGGATCTAAATGGCTGATTCATGCAGAAAATTTTCACGTCATCCCTCAATCCCAACCACAGGGCATCTTTAGATCCAACTCTCTTTAAAATACTTTATTGTCCTTCTTAGGGGGCATGAGAAACATTTAACTGTTTTCTTTCACCATTTCAAATTTTAAGAAACAAAGTAGAGCGGTTATAGGCCATTTACTGGTTATGTGCTGCTCTCTGGTAGCCCCACTACCTCTGCTGTGCCACACACAAAAACATAGTACGTGATAACTATGTAAGACTCTCTCAGGCGCGTGTTCCCAGACAGAACACTTGGACATTTCTTTTGCTTTTATTTTTATTATTTTAAACTGACAGGTAAAATTTAATGTATTTATCATGTATATAATTTTTGCAATATATACATTGTGGAATGAATAAATATAGCTAATTAACATATGCATTATCCCACAAAGTTGTCATTTTGTATTGAGAACACTTAACATCTACTCTCTTAGCATTTATCAATAGTTCAACATATTATGATCACCTGTAGTCAACATATTGTACAATATAGTTCTTGAGCTTATTCCTCCAGTCTAACTGAAATTTGGTATCCTTTGACCAATGTCTTCCCAGCCGCCACCACAGAGCCCCTAGTTACCCCCATTCTACTCTCTACCTCTATGAGACTTATTATTTTTTTATTATTTTATTATTTAATTTAAATTATCTTTTATTTTAGGTTGAGGGGATCATGTGCATGCTTGTTATATAGGTACAATGCATGTCATAGGGGTTTGGTGTACAGATTATTTTATTATTTACGTAACAAGCATAATAGCTTTTCAATCCTCACCCTTCTCCCATCCTCCACCCCTAGGTGGCACTGGTGTCTGTTGTTCCCTTCTTTGTGCCCATATGTCCTGATGTTGAGCTCTTGCTTATAAGTGCAAAAAGGTGGTATTCCATTTTCTGTTCCCATGTGAGTTAGCTTAGAATAATGGCCTCCAGCTCCATCCATGTTGCCACAAAAGACATGATCTCACTTTTTTATGGCTTTATAGTATTCCATGTTGTTTATGTACCACATTGACTTTATCCAGTCTACTGCTGATGGGCATTTAGGTTGATTCAGTATCTTTGCTATTGTGAACAGTGCTGTCATGAATATATGCATGCATATGTCTTAATGGTAGAATGATATATATCCTTTGGGTATATATCCAATAATGGGATTGCTGAGATGAATGGTAATTCTGTATTAAGTTCTTCCAGAAATCACCGAACTGCTTTCTACAATGGCTGAACTAATTTACATTCCCATCAACAGCATATAGGTGTTCTCTTTTCTCTGTAACCTTATCAGTATCTGTTATACTTTGACATTTTAGTAATAGCCATTCTGAATGGTGTGAGACAGTATCACATTGTGGTTTTGATTTGCATTTCTCTAATGATCACTGACGTTGAGCATTTTTTCATAGGCTGTTGGCCACATGTATGTCCCTTTTGGAAAGTGTCTGTTCATATCCTTTGCCCAATTTTTAGTGAGTATGTTTATTTTTTGCTTGTAAATTTTAAAGTTCCTTAGAGATTGTGGATATTAGACCTTTGTCAGATGCAGTTTGCAAATAGTTTTTCCCATTCTATAGGTTGACTGTTTACCCTGTTGATAGTTTCTTTTGCTTTGCGGATGTTCTTTAGTTGAATTAGGTCTCATTTGTCAATTTTTGTTTCTGCTGCAATTGCTTTTGGCATCTTTATCATGAAATCTTTGCCTCGTCCTATGTCCAGAATGCTGTTTCCTAGGTTATCTTTCAGAGTTTTTAAATTTTTTGGTTTTACGTTTAAGTCTTTAATCCATCTTGAGTTAATTTTTGTATGTGGAGAAAGGAAGGGGTCCGACTTCAATCTTTTGCATATAGCTAGCCAATTATCCCAAGACCATTTATTGAATAGGGAATCCTTTCTCCATTGTTTGTTTCTGTCAATTCTGTGAAGGAGCAGACGGTTGCAGTTGTGTAACATTATTTCTGGGCTCTATGAGACCTTTTTAGATTGGGACATTTATTTCAATTTCTAACTACTCATGGCTAGGGGCAATTTTGCCTCTTTTATTTTCACAGGCATAAAGATATACTGTAATCTCTGGCTCCAAAACCTATTAGGGGTTTCTATTTATCTGTTATTCTTCATCCAACCAAGGGTTTAGTATGAGCATGAATTGGGAACTGATGATGAAGGACTTCCTCTTAGAGACCAAAAATATTTATTTACCCATGGTAGGTTATGGTACATAATGCTTCATTTCACATTTCAATAAAGTCTTTTCACATGGTCTCAGTAAAACATGGATATTCATCAAGATAAGTCAGTATTTGCTGGAAAAACAAATCCAAAATCATAATGACTTAATATAATAAAGGTCTAATTCTTGCTCATACTAAATATCAAGGGTTACTTAGGGGGAAGTCAGGAAGCAGTGACTATATAAATTAAATTATCAGTAAGTATGACTGAGGAGAAACAGAGGTATGGGCGGGGGGGTCTCACATTGGCAATTATATATTATGGCTCAGAAGTGACATCTGTCACTTCTGTTACAACTCATTGACGTGAACACATTATGCCCTCATTGTACTATAGCATCCTGTGGTGTTGTGCTTAGTCATATGATTGCTTTCACCAATAAAAACTAAGTATAAATGATTTAGCAGAAGTTTTAAAAGTCACAGTATGGCGTTTCATGTTATATTTTTTTTCTCTGCCACAAAGCTGGCAATACCCTGGTTCCTTTTTCAGCCTAGATTCTAAGTCCTTTTATGATCTGTCCATTACCAACTCTCCTCTTTTTTTTTTTCTGAAGATGGAGTCTTGCTCTTGTTGCCCAGGCTGGAGTGCAATGGTGTGATCTCGGCTCACTGCAACCTCCGCCTCCAGGGTTCAAGCAATTCTCCTGCCTCAGCCTCCTGAGTAGCTGGGATTACAGGCGTCTGCCACTATGTCCAGCTAATTTTTCTATTTTTAGTAGAGAGGGGGTTTCACCACGTTGGCCAGGCTGGTCTCGAACTCCTGACCTCAGGTGATTTGCCTGCCTCGGCCTCCCAAAGTGCTGGGATTAAACACGTGAGCCACTACACCTAGCCCCAACTCTCACTTCTTTATCCCCAGTTACCTCTGTGAGGTCATCTATTAGTACTCTGCTCATTCCCTTTACTCCAGCTTCAATGGCCTCTTAGGTTTATTTGAATACTCATGGCACGTTCTCACTTCAGAATTTTAGAAGTTATTTTTCCCTTTTTTTGAAGCATTCTTTTCTCAGATATTTATATGTTTCCTTCAAGACTTTTCTCAATAGCAACCTTCTCAATAAGCAGTTTCTAGCCACTTTTACCTAAAATTTAATGACTTTCCAGCAAACTCATACTTTCCTTCCCTGCTTTACTTTACCATTCATAGCACTTATCACTATACAACATAGCTTAGATTTCATTTATCTCGTTTGTTTTCTATGGCCCTTCATCCATTTTCTGTTGCTTATAAGATAATACCTAAAACTGGGTAATTCATAAAGAAAAGGAATTTATTTCTTACAGTTATAGAGGCTGGGAAGTCCAAATTGAGGGGGCACATCTGGTGGGGACCTTCTTGCTGGTGTTCTTTTTGACATGTCCTGAGATGACCAAGTGCATTACATGGCAAGAGAATTGAGTATGCTCACATGCTATACTCAGGTCTCACTTCCTCTTCTAAAGCTACCACTTCCCTTCCCATGATAACCCATTAATCCATTCATACATTAATCCATGAATGGATCAATCAATTCATGAGGGCAGAAGCCTCATAATCCAATCACATTAAAGAGGTCCCACATCTCACCACCTCTCAATACTGCCACATTGGGGATAAAGTTTCAACATGAATTTATGGAGGTGACATTTAAACCATAGCACCACACCATGAGAATTTAAGCTTTTTGAAAGTAAAAAAATGTTATTTTTTCTTATTTTTTTTTACTCCTATATGGACAGGGCTTAGAATAGTGCTTTACATAAAGAAGCTAATCAACAGATTTTTGTTAACACCCTTGAATGAACTAATAAAAGACAAGAGAAAATTTCCAAAGTTTTACAGTATTTTGTTTTTGGAAAACACATCAGTCTATATTAAATAAAGCAATTGAGTATTTTATAATCATAAGTAATAGGAAAAAAATATTACTGAGTAAAAAACTAAGAATGAGAATAAAAGAATTAGGAAAACTGGCAATATTTTAATCATAATGCAAAATACTTATCATAAAGAAGCTGAGGTTATCCATCATACTTTCTGATTCGCCAAGATCATGAAAAGAGACTCACTTGTTCTTGTTAAAAAAAATCCTTTAAAAAAAACTGTGCTGAAAAATAATTTCTAGAGTGAAGTCGTGTACAATAACATGCCTTTGAGGCACTTACTTGACTATTGGGCAGTTGAATTTCAGGAGGCTTGCTTCAAGTCCAGCATGTTTTTATCCTGGCTTTGGCATAAGATAAAAAACAAGAGCTTTAGTCAGAAAAAGCTAAGCTATGCACTTCCTAACTGTGCAAACTTGAAAGACTTATTTAACTTTACTGATCCTCACTTTCTTTTTTTTGTTTGTTTTTTTGTTTTTTGAGATGGAGTTTCTCCTTCCTTGCCTAGGCTAGAGTGCAATGTCGCAATCTTGGCTCACTGCAACCTCCACCTCCGGGTTCAAGTCATTCTCCTGCCTCAGCCCCATGAGTAGCTGAGATTACAGGCATGTGCCACCATGCCCAGCTAATTTTGTAGTTTTAGTAGAGATGAGGTTTCTCCATGTTGGTCAGGCTGGTCTCGAACTCCTGATCGCAGGTGATCCTCCTGCCTTGGCTTTCCAACGTGCTGGGATTACAAGTGTGAGCCACCGCATCCGGCCTCACTTTCTTATTTATTAAACGAGTCGTAATACCTATCCATAAGAGTTTTGAAAACTAAAGTATCATTTAAAAATCTAAAGCTAGTAGGTGTTCATTAAATGACAGCCATTATGATTAGTTTTACATGATTATTTTATTGCTCACCATTATACACATGACTGGTTTGGGAGTATGCAGTATTATTCCTTTAATGGATTTGCATCTGTTATAATTAAGAAATAACACATACAAGTTATTTCATTAATAAGGCTTACCACTGTGGGGATGTGCAGTTTTAAGTTTAAGTCACAAAGTGACTAACTTGAACAAAGTAATTGTCTTTGTGTCTAGGGATATGGTATAAGAATTGCAAAAGGAAAATTCTGTCTTGCTAAAATTTTTTATAATTAGTCTATTGACAGATTGGCAAATTTAGTGATGTGAGTTTTCTACTTTGTATTTGAATTGAAATGCAATTTAATTTAAATGTCATACAAAATAGATTATTTTTTTCTTTTTGTTTTTTTGTTTTTTGAGATGGAGTCTCGCTCTGTTGCCCAGGCTGGAGTGCAGTGGCGTGATCTTGGCTAAGTGCAACCTCTGCCTCCCTGGTTCAAACGATTCTCCTGCCTCAGCCTTCCAAATAGCTAAGATTACAGGCTCCCAATACCATGCCAACTAATTTTTGTATTTTTAGTAGAGATTGGGTTTCACCATATTGGCCAGGCTGGTCTCCAACTCCTGACCTCAAGTGATGTGCTCAACGTGGCCTCCCAACAAAATAAATTCTTAAAAAGAGAATGACTTGCAATAATCCTATTTTTGCACATTATAATTACATCTTTCATATTACTCCTTCATTTCAATCTTCTTTCAGGTAGAAAAGTATAACTCATAAGTTTTCTCTCTTTCTTTAAATGTTTTAATTTTATTTTTTGAGACGGAGTCTCGCTCTGTCATCCAGGCTGAGTGCAGTGGCACGATCTCGGCTTACTGCAACCTCTACCTCCCAGGTTCAAGTGATTCTCCTGTCTCAGTCTCCCAATGAGCTGGGATTACAGGTGCCCGCCACCGCGGCTGGCTAATTTTTGTATTTTTAGTAGAGATGGGGTTTCACCACGTTGGCCGAGCTGGTCTTATACTCCTGACTTCAGGTGATCTACCCACCTCAGCCTCCCAAAGTGCTGGGATTATAGCCATGAGCCACCACAGTGGGCCAGTTTTCTGTCTTTTAAATGAAGAAACAGTAATCACAAAGGGGAAAAAAAGTAGAATCAAGGAATTAGCCAACTTACACCCCAAATAAAACTTATTTTTAGTTTGTCATACTACTGATTTACTGCTCCCTTCACAGTAGCTCTCAGAGCAATAGTGTACATGGAAAATAGTGTGTCATCAAAGAGTGTGGTGTCCTGCCTACAGTCTTTGAACATATGAGATATAGTGCCATACATGCCACGATCTTGCAGAAAAAGGGAATACAATCTGTTCCTGAAACATACGTCTTTTACAATCAAAACCAAAGAAGGTATACATGGTAAACAATCTAATTGGGGACAAACATTAGAATAAGATGTCTTCAGTACTGGACAGCAGCTTATTTTTATCCTAATTCAAAACATTGAATTCATTTAGCATTGACTGAGTTTGTCATGTACCAGGCAACATGCTAAGGTACATAGGGAGGATGTGTATAGGACACAGTTGGACAGGGCTTGACTCTGGTTATCAAGAGACTTTCAGTCTATTAAAAGACATAAGCCTGGCCAGGCATGGTGGCTCACGCCTGTAATCCCAGCACTTTGGGAGGCTGAAGTGGGTGGATCACTAGAGGTCAGGAGTTCGAGACCATCCTGGCCAACATGGTGAAATTTTGTCTCTACTAAAAATATAAAAAATTAGCCAGGCATGGTGGCACACGCCCATAATCCCAGCTACTGGGGAAGCTGAGGCAGAAGAAGCACTTGAACCTGGAAGGCGGAGGATGCAGTGAACCGGGATTGTGCCATTGCACTCCAGCCTGGGAGACAGAATGAGACCCTATCTCAAAAAAAATTATACATATATATATATATATATATGCCTTATGTTTTAGTTAACCACTAAACATATTTGACATATTCCAAGTTGAGTGTTATGCATTTATTCCTAAATAAACTAATCAGATTTTCAAAACAACACCAGAGTGGTTACTGCCGACATTTTGTTGATGAGAAGACTGAGAACCCTGTAAGAAAATCTCATATCTAGTTTTTTTTATTATTAACATCTTACACTAGGATCGTGCATTTCTCAAAACTAACAGCCAATATTCATACAATATTATTAACTAAAGTCCTTGTATTACTCAGTATTCCTTAGGTTTTACCTGATGCTGTTTTCTGATCCCGTGCAAGATACCAGATTACATCTAGTGCTCATGTCTTTTTAGGCTCCTCTTGGCTGTGACAGTTTCTCAGATTGTCTTACTTTTTATGACCTTGACAGCTATGAGAGGTACTAGTGAGGTGTTTTATAGAGTACCCCTCAATTGGGACATGTCTGGTGATACCATTATTAGACTAAGATTATGAGTTTTGGGGCAGAATCCCACAGAAGTAAACTACTTTTCTTGTCAATTTATATCATGGTTATATGATATCACATGACAAATTGCTGAGGATATTGGCCTTAATCACCTCATCAAACTACTGTATGACAGGTCTCTCCACTGTAAAGGTACTCCTTGTTTTCCATACATTGCATTTTCTTTTTTTTTCTTTTTTTGAGACAGAGTCTTGTACCGTCACCTAGGCTGGAGTGCAATGGCGCGATCTTGACTCACTGCAACCTCTGCCTCCTGGGTTCACGCGATTCTCCTGCCTCAGCCTCCTGAGGAACTGGGATTACAGGCGCATACCACCACACCCAGTTAATTTTTTGTATTTTCAGTAGAGACAGGGTTTCACTATGCTAGACTGGTCTCGAACTCCTGACCTCATGATCCACCTGCTGCAGCATTGGCTGGGATTACAGGCGTGAGCCACCACACCCAGCCTACACTGCTTTTTTAAAGCAAATCAAGTGAGGCCAACACTAAAAATAAAGGGGGATTAAACACTACTTGGATTAGGAAGTATCAACATAAAATACTTGAAATTCTTCTATATGGATTTGTCTATTCTCCTTTATTTGTTTTTTTTTTTTTAATAATTAATTGATATCACTGTAAACTCCCAGATATTTATTGTAAACTTTGGCATAAAATTTAATATTACCTTATTAATTTTCTTCCTCAAATTATTTCAATTTTGGTGATTCTGGGCTCTTTCAGTTGACTCCTGTGTCATTTTGATATGCTCTTATCTTTTTGTTTTTAAAATTTCTTTACTTTCTGGTACCACAAAATGCTTCAGACTTGTCTTATGTAATTCCTGCCCTAGTACTAGAATTAATCACTCCCTTAGGCATTCCTATTTTGTTTTTTTCTTTACTTACATAATTATTTTAGCAAGCTAGACCTGTGTGCTAGGTTTGTTGACTGAGAATGGGTTGCCATTATTTTTAGCCCTTCTCAGTAGACAAAGCAAGAAAAAAAATATATATATATGTACTAAATTGTGTATATCAGCATATCTATAAATATTTCTGTATATATGTTACGTTAAACATGAGTTCACACTGATGTCTTCAGCTCTAATCCATTACCACGTGCCATTCTAGTTTTCTGCCTTGTCTACAACCTTCCAACAGTAAGAAACTAGGCTCCCACAATCCATCACATATTTGCTTACTTGCTTAGTTGCAGTATAAATGCATCCTGATTTCAGAATTGTTAACGCATGTTCCCATGGGAAACAATGTTATACAACAGACTGCAGTGTTTATGTGAGCTCCTTTTACATTTAGTCTCATAAGCTCATTTCCACCTTTTCTCCTAACCTCCCCAGTAAGATTATTTAATGTAATTGTAAGTCAGTCATATTCTACCGTTACAGTCTGAATTTTCTATCTTGCTTCAGTTTAAGTAGTTCCCAGATCTTTTATTTTGCAGTGTCTACTGGAATGATAATTTCACCCACTTCACTTTTAATTTCAGATGGCATATGTTTTAGCTCCAAAATCCCATGTTTTGTCTTCCATTACTCTTCTCATTAGAGTATTTTAATAACTATTTCAGTCCAGGCACAGTGGCTCATGCCTGTAATCCCAGCATTTTGGGAGGATGAGGCAGGCAGATCACCTGAGGTCAGGAGTTCAAGACTAGCCTGCCCAACATGGCGAAACCGGTCTCCACACAAAATACAAAAAAATTGCTGGATGTGGTGGCAGTGTCTGTAATCCTAGCTACTTGGGAGGCTGGCGCTGGAGAATCGTTTGAATCCAGGAGGCGGAGGTTGCAGTAAGACGAGAGGTAGAGGTTGCAGTGAGACAAGATCAAGCCACTGCACTCCAGCCTGGGTGACAAGAGCGAAACTCCATCTCAAAACGAAACAAAACAAAAACTACTTTAAAGGTTTGCCAGCCAATTTCATTATCTCTGATTTCCTCCAAGTTATGGGTCACAATTTGTTGTTGCGCTAGTTGTTTTTTGTTTGTTTTGTTTTGTTGTGGTTTGTTGTTGTTGTTGCTAGGCGATAAAGATCAGTTTAATCTTTTTGGATACTAATTTTAAAGTTTGTTTTTAAGCGTAACTAGAATATGTCTGGAGTAGCCTTTACTCTTGGGCTAGTTTAGCCTTCTGGTGCCTACTGAGTGCTTAGAGCATTAAGTGATGCTTCTCTATTTCACTGGTAGGGTATTAAAGATGCTTCAGTTCTATGTGGTAGAAAATTTTGTAAAGCAGTCATTGACAGCTAGCAACTGGTCAGACACTCCTAGCTAGGCCTCAATGCTATTAGAAGCTGGGCTGCCACTCACAGCTAAGCCATATTATTCTCTTTTTGAATATGGACAATTTCCCAGAACTCCAATTTCAGACCATGATAAAGTAAGATAAAACAAGGTCATTTCATAATTCTGTCTAAGCACAGACAAAAATAAGATCACAGTGCAATCCAAAAATTGTAAAATATCCCACTTATCTGCTAATTTGAGTGACTGCTACTTGTTTTCCCAATTATAGCTTTATATTTGTTCTACTCTGCCCTCCTTTTATATAAATTCTACTTAAATACTCAGTTATAGAATTGCTCCTGTTTTCTCACAGCTGTTAATGTAGACATAACTCCCACTTCCTTAGACCCTTTACCAAATTACCCAGCCAAAGCCCAAATCCTATAAGAAGTTCTAATACTCTGTATCTGAGTTGTCATGTAGTTACAGAACTTTTCCTCCCAATATAAACGACTAGAAAACATATTGGAAACAGTTTACTGTCTAATCGAGACAATGGGCAGTGCAGTACTATGATCACTAAAAGAAGGAAAACAAACGAGATGGTGTTCCATTTCCTTCACTGCAATAAATGAGTAATAAGCCCAACTTCTTTAACGACAACTGTGTTCTTGTAGGATAGTGACAGTGAGCTCCAAAAAATTTTCAATTGATGATTCACAGGCAGTCGTTCTTTCTCTGGCCTCATGGGACTCACCCTGCAAATGTGTTGATTAGTAGTGAAGGATTCAAAGGGCCCCCCAGGAAGATTTCTGAAGCTTTTTCTCTACATAGCTCCCTCCTCTCTATTATTCTACCATAAAAATTCCATTTATTTCAAATACCTAAATTATGATTTCTATCTTTTCAATTTAGTCAAACAAAAGTGTCTCTTACTTGAATTCTTTCTGTGTCATTATTCCAAAATTCCTGCCTGGTAGGAAGGTGGAGTGATTGTAGAGTTTACCTCCTTGTTTCTCTTAGTGAACACAGTGCTATACTGTGCATTGTCCTGATTAATGAAAAAATTTGTTTCAATTTTTTTTTATTATTTTCTGGTTGTTCACATTGGGAGAGAATATGAGCAGAAGTGGAAGTTAGTAAACAATAATGTATTATATAGTTTCAAATAACTAGAAATAGGTCACTGAACATTCCTAACACAAATAAATGATAAATGTTTGAGATGATGGATGTGCTAATTACCCTAATCTGATCACTATACATTGTACATATCAAAGCATCACTATATACTTCATAAATATATACAAGTATTACTTATCAATTACAAAAATTAACTTAAAAATTTAATCATACCATATATATTTCTTTGGTATTTTCCATCCCCACCTCACCTCTTTGTAAATATATCAAAGATACACTATAGATAAAATTCTACTTTATTTAATATCTGGTTAATATTCTATAGGTTATATTTACTATTATGTATATAATCAATGGAGTTTTAATGAACATTTTTCCAGTGTATATGTCTGTGCATCCGGTATGTTATCCCCATACATCATGTTGCATTATTTTAATTCTAATGTCCATATGCTCAATAAAATTATTGAGATGCTACTATATGCTAGGCACTAGGCATTAAAATGGTTATGGCTTCTGTTGCTGTAACTATGAAAGGAAAAGAAAAAAAGTAATGACTTTGGCTATTTCTGAGAAATGTACTTTAACTTTCCAGAGTGGAATTTCTTAACATTTATCAGAATCCTAGTTTATAGAATCAGATAGATCCACTTTATATATCTCCAAAATATCTTATTTATTTCTTTCACAAATGCATTTTTAAAGTTTATATGCAAGCTGCGATTATATAAGTCTAATTTTAAGTAACTCTTTTTATGACAAGCCTATAATCAGGTGAGTCAAAGCCACTTGCTATATACATTTCATTTTCTAATATGCTATTTAAGGCAGGGTACTGATGTAACCAGTGGGCTACAGATAGTTTTAGACAGTAGGTGGTATGTAGTTAAATTTTAAAAATGAGCAAAAACAGAAGTAAAAATCCTTAAAAAGTTTGATTGAAGAAATAAAATCACAGAGTTTCTTACCAGTCAATAGCTTTGCACTTTGAGATGAGAACAGGATGTAAAGAACCAGAAAAGAATTACAGCCTTTTCTTCCCTCTTGGTAATTTCTTGTCTGTGCAACCTAAGTAGGGGAGAAGGTAGGCCTATAGTAAGGGTGTATTAGTCCATTTTCCTGCTGCTATAAAGGACTACCTGAGACTGGGTAATTTATAAAGAAAATAGGTTTAACTGACTCACAGTTCCACATGGCTGCGGAGGCCTCAGGAAACTGACAATCATGGCAGAAGGGGAAGCAAATATTTCCTTCACATGATGGCAGGAAGAAGTGCCCAGCAAAAGGAGGAAAAGCCTCTTATAATACCATCAGATTTCATGAGAACTCACTCACTATCAGGAGAACTCACTCACTATCACGAGAACAGCAGCATGGGGCAAACTGATTAAGTTACCTCCCACTGGATCTCTCCAACAACACGTGGGGATTATGGGAACAAGAATTCAAGATGAGATTTGCATGGGGACTCAGCCAAACCATCTCAAAGGGTAACTACAACCTTTGATGATTGGGAAACATAATTTTTTCTCCCTAGAAAAGGAAGAACAAAGGCAAAAGTATTTAATGTGAAACTGATTTTGAATCATGAACGACAATTATGATATAGTGTTTACTGTATTTGAAATGCTACTCTTTATGACTTCTGTTTTCACTCAGTATAGTTTTTACTTATTCTAGTAACAAAAAAAATTAGGACTTTAGAAAAAAATGAAAAGAAGAATATTTAAGTAAAACTATAATAAATTTCCTTTTCAGTTCAATTTTTCAATCCAATTTCCTTTCTAATTTATTAAATCCTTATTCTGTACTGTTTGTCATATATTGGGAGTGAAAATATGTTTAAAAATGAAGGGGGCAACAAGCAGAGAAGAAATGAGTAAAATCAATTCTTGGCTCAGCCATCTTGAAATACCAAGTCAGCAATACAAACAGCCTTTCATTTTCAAGCACTTACCAAGCTATCTATAGCTTTTTAAGTACTATTATATTTAATCCTAAAGAGGGTTCTATGAGGTTAAGCATGTTCATTATTCCTGATTCACACATGAGGAAATTGAGGCTTAGAGAAGTCAGGTAGCTTGCCTAAGGTCACACAGTAAGTAAAAGGTAAAGCCAGGTTTCAAACCCAGGTCTGTGTAAATACTTCATCTTAATTTTTTCCTGTGATTTTCTACTGTTCTTATTATCGAGAGTTCTTTGTAAAATCCTTCATCCTTTTAGAGGTAGTATTTTTTTTCTTATGGTTAGCTTCAGTTGAATTTTCTTAGGTAAAACTTTTAGCCCTATAACAATGGTTTGAATCCATGACTTTAGAAGATGTCTCTCTAGCCTTACTGTTTTCTCAGAAGGTTAATGAGATGAGGTGGGCAAGGCACAGGGTAGGAGCCAGATTTCCCTTAATCTAAGTTCTGCCTCTGATTGCCCTGGTGCTCTTGGTTGATATTTGACTTTACTCTGCCAAGGGGCAAGAAAGAGGCACTTATTACACAAAGATAAATTAACAGATGTTTCCCAAAGTCTGACTTTGGATCATTTCCAGGCTTCTGAAAAGTTTCACTTATTTATTTATTTTTGGGGATGGAGTTTTGCTCTGTCACCAGACTGGAGTGCAGTGGCATAATCTCGGCTCACTGCACTCTCCGCCTCCCAGGTTCAAGCGATTCTCCTGCCTCAGCCTCCCGAGTAGCTGGGACTACAGGCGTGTGCCACCACACCCAGAAGATTTTTGTATTTTTAGTAGAGACGGGGTTTCAAAATGTCGGCCAGGATGGTCTCGATCTCTTGACCTCAGGTGATCCACCCACCCTGGCCTCCCAAAGTTCTGGGATTACAGGTCTGAGCCACAGCACCCAGCCTCTTAATGCTTTTATAGAGGAAATGATTTTAAAAGTCCTTACTTTGCCATTTTACTTCACATAGTTATAGATTTGTTACTTTTAAAATTTAAAGAAAAAATATTCTCACTTATAAATATTATCATAACAATGTTAAATAAAATATTAGCAAAATGAATTATGCAGAATTTTAAAATAAATAATACACTATGGCCATGTAATATTTGATGAGGAAATTAAAATACTTATCCTATATTTGAAAATTAAAAATAAAATCAACCATATTTATATGACTGTGGTAGGTAGTTTTTAAAATGTCTCCCAGTGATTTCCATCTCTTAGTATGCACGCCCTTGCCTAATCTCCTTCTGGGACAGTTAATTTAAAGGTCAACTTGACTGGGTTAAGGGATACCCAGAAAGCTGGTAAAACATTATTTCTGACTATGTCTGTGAGGGTGTTTCCTGAAGTGATTACTATTTCAATCAGTAGACTGAGTAAAGATCTTCAAATGTGGGTAGACATTATCTAATATGTTGAAAAATAAAATAGAATAAAAAGGCAGAGGAATGGAGAATTCTTTTTGCTTGATCTGAAACATCCATCTTCTCCTGTCCTTAGAAATCAGAGCTCCTTGTTCTTGGGCCTTTAGATTCAGACTAAATTATACCACCGGCTTTCCTGGTTCTCCAACTTTCAGACATCAGATGGTGAAGACTAGACCCACTGATTTTCTTCCAGTAAGTAGAGTAAGACATGAGTGATGGAGTGTCAGTTGCAAATTACATGACAAAAGACTTTGCCTATTATGTTGCTTGTATTCTTACTGACGCTCTACTTTGCCCTCTCACCTGTTCATACTGATGAAACCAGCTGCCTTGACGTATGCTGAACTATGGAAAAAACCCACTTCCCAACAAGCACAGAGTTATTTCCTCCCTCGTCTCATCCATAAAATGACTGCAACTTTGACTGGATCCTGTCAAAGCCCCTGAGTCAGAGAAACCACATAAGCCACATGCAGATTGTTGACCTACAGAAACTGTAAGATAACACAGGTTTTTGTTTTAAGCCTAAATATTGGAGTAATTGTTTATGCAGCAATATATAATGCAATGATAACTGGAAAATTATATAATCATATTTACTGCTGTCATCATTGCATTGAGTTTTAACTGAAATAACATAGTAAATTAGGACTAGGAGACATACTTCCTCAATAACAATGACCATTCCAAATCAACAGCTGAAATTATATTTAAAAGTAAACTCTATAGAAACCTCAGTTGACATCAGGACATGAATTATTCAAGATACTGGGTGAAATAGAACACCATTTGAAAAGAAATATAGATTCATTACATGTCACATCATGCACCAAAAGAAATAAAAATAGGTTAAATTATTTCTAAAAATAAAATTATAAAAGTAGGAAAAGAAGATACTGATAAATATTCATATAATCTTGAGTTTGGAAACTTTTAAATACAACACCAACCAAGGGCAAAAACCTTTAAGAAAAATATTACTATATCTGACTATATAAAATTATAAATTTTAGGATGCATAAAAATACATTAAAATTTTAAAAGAAAATCAATCAATTATAAAAAATTTATTGAAAATACTAGTTATTAATGTCCTTCAAAATATATTTTCAAACCAAATAATGTCCAATATAATTTTTTTTTGAAATAAGTTCTCCTCTGTTACCCAGGCTACAGTGTAGTGGAGCAATCTCAGCTCATTGCAGCCCCACCTCCTGGGCTTATGAAATCCTCCCACCTCAGACTCTGAGCAACTGAGGCTACAAGTGCATACCACCACGCCCAGCTAATTGGGTGTGGTTATCAATACTATTATTATTATTATTATTATTATTTGTAGAAACAAGGTCTCACTATGTTGCCCAGGCTAGTCTGGAATTTCTGAGCTCAACAGATTCTCCTGCCTCATCCTCCCCTAAGTGCTGGGATTACAAGTGTGTGTCCTGTACACCCCTGGCCTAAGATAATTTTAAAAGAAGATTAATGAGAAGAAACTATATCCTACCAGATATTAAAACATTATAACAGTGTATTTAATGAAGGTAATTACACAAGTATATGTAGATGTAAAGATGTGCCATAGGGAGTGCTCACAAAGTTTCTGTGTTTCTCTACATTTTATAGCCTGCTTTATAATCAGATTGAGATGGCTTCAAAATTGACTAGCTCTGGGCAGTGAACCATGCACAGAAAACATATACATCATTTTAAGGTTGAGACAATTATGCCCTCATGTGGCTTTTCCATTCTTTTCTTCTCCTGTCACAGTGACCTTGAAAACCATGAGTTGACAAGGAAGTGAACAAGATGGAGGAAGCCTGGCTCCCTGAGGTATTGGACAGAAAAGAGTCTCTGCTCACCCGAATAGAAGTTTAGTTCATCAAAAACAAACCTTTGTTATGTTAAACTACTGAGATTTTATTTTGTGGTGGTTGTGGATTCAGCACAGCCTAGCATTACTCTTGCAAATACAAATTCCAATAAAAATATATTAGTATTTATCTAATGCTATAAATAAAAATAAACTAGTAGAAAGAGAATGTACTATTCACTAAATGGAAAGCTATTTTAACCATTTCCACAATAAATTGTAGGCAAACTAGGAAAATATATATTTTTTAAAGTATGCATAAAAGAGCTATAAAAAATAATAGTAACTATATATATATGAAATATTTCTTCTTTAGTTCACTGTCTTTCTTCTACCAGCTTTACATCCTTTTTTTTTTTTTGAGACAGAGTCTCATTCTTTCGCCCAGGCTGGAGTGAAGTGGCATGATCTTAGCTCACTACAACCTCCACCCACTGGGTTTAAGTGACTCTCCTGCCTCAGCCTCCCGAGTAGCTGGGATTACAGGTGCATGCCACCACACCTGGCTAATTTTTGTATTTTTAGTAGAGATAGGGTTTCACCATGTTGGCCAGGCTGGTCCCAAACTCTTGACCTCAGGTGATCTACTTGTCTTAGCCTCCCAAAGTGCTATGATTACAGGTGTAAGCAACCACGCCCGGGCCCAACTTTATAACCTTTCATGCAATGATTGCTAATTGCTATGCATTTATGCAATGCCTTCCTATGGTAGATAGCAATGATGGCCATATTATTTTACACCTTCCTGAATCTACTCATATGTGATTTTGCTTTTCCTTTCACTAAAGAGTTAATGTGCATTTCATTATCACTTGAATCTATGGCCTTATAACTTGCTTTGACCAATAGAATGCAATAGAGTGGCAAGGTATCAATTTCAAGCCTAGTTTTCCATGGCTCATTGTGTGCATCCTCTTGCTTTTTGTTGCCCTCTGCTGTTAACTTGAAAACATGTCCAATCTAACACACTTGTCTCCAAAAAAGAGTAAGAGACAAGGAGCAGAGCCAATCATCAGGTATGTGAGCAAGCTTAGCTAAACCCAGACTACATCAACTGAACCTCACGGACACAAGAGAAATTATTGTGTATCCTTATGTGCCACTGGTTTTAGGGTAATTTGTTACACTGCAATATTGTGGAAGTAGATAACTGATACTTATTCCACAAAAAAACCTGGGCACGATGATACCTTACAGGGATTATACACTTATAATAGATGCGTAAAGAGATAATTTTATGTATGTTATCCATTCATTGGAGGAAGGAGGATGTAAGCCAGAATGAGATTTTATTGCCATAGCCTCTTCACAATGCAATTTCAGAATATATAGAAGCAATTTCTCAGTTTACTGAGTGCTGAGTAAGACCTTGGGATAAATTAAGACTAGAAATGAGGGCAAGATAAATATCTCACTTCAGGCTGGTGGGTTTCTCAAGCAGAAAAGTGTTTCAAATCTGCTGCTAATAGAAATTTTTGTTTCAGTACTGTTGGTAGAAACTCTTCCCATCTTCTGGCAATAGGTTGGATGTTAGCTTTACTTTGAATTGTGTTAAGGATTCCATCCCCTTTTCTGAATATCTGTTGTATTTTGGTGAGAAGATAGGAGATGCTGAGAATACAGAATAACTGCCTTAAATTGGAAGTCTCAGATTATGTTGTTCATGAGGAAATGTTTGAATAAAAATAATTTAGATGGGAAGGACTGAGAAAGAATCTTCTCTAGATGGAGGGTGCAAAAATGGGAAGATAGCAATCTACATGGAAACTGCAAAGAAAATAAGGGAAAAGAAATAAATCTGCTCTTTAGGGTAAATAACAAGTCAAAGAATATGAAATAAAACTGTTTTAATCAGAAAATATTCATAATGAAGGACCTGAATTCATCCATATTTGGCTAAATCCTAAACTTAGGAACTCAGTCAATGGAACACCATAGAACTGCAATTAATATAACTGCATTTCTCTAGTTTTTAAATTGGTATTCAAAACATTCTTTTTAATGATCCCTCAACTGTGCAGTTTTCAAATCCCCATGTGTGACCATATAATGTACTTGCTCAAAATCATTCATTTCCCCCAGTGCCTATAAAATAATGTCCACAACTCTTTTTTTAATGTTTTCCAGTTCTTTTTATATTCTGATGGATACATAGTAGTGTATATATTTATGAAGTGCATGACATGTTTTGATACAGGCATGCAATGTGAAATAAGCACATTGTGGAGAATAGGTTTTCCATCGTTTGAAACATTTATATCTTGAGTTATAAATAATCCAATTACACTCCTTATTTAAAAACGTACAATTAAATTATTATTGACTACAGTCATTCTATTATGCTATCAAATAGTAGGTTTTATTTACTTTTTCTATTCTTTGTACCCATTAACAATCCCAGCCTCCACTCCAATCCTTCACTACCCTTTCCGGCCTCTATTAACAACGTTTCTACTCTCTAAGCCCATGATTGTAATTGATTTGATTTTTAGATCCTACAAATAAGTGAGAACATACAATGTCCATCTTTCTCCGCCTAGTTCATTTCACTGAACATAATGATCTCCAGCTCCATCCATGTTGCTCCAAATGACTGGATCTCATTCTTTTTTATGGCTGAATAATACTCCACTGTGTCTATGTACCACATTTTCTTCCTCATTCACCTGCTGATGGACACTTAGGTTGCTTCCAAATCTTAGCTATCATACATAGTGTTGCAACAAACATAGAAGTGCAGATATCACTGCAATATACTGATCTCTTTTTTTGAGGGTGTATATACCCAGCAGTGGGATTACTGAATCATATGGTAGCTCATTTCAGTTTTTTGAGAAACTTTCAAACTGTTCTCCATAGTGAGTATGGCAATGTACCTTCCCACCAACAGTGTAGAAGGGTTCCCTTTTCTCCATATCCTCGCCAGCATTTGTTATTGATTCTCCTTTGGATGTAAGCCATTTTAACTGGGGTGAGATAATATCTCATTGTAGATTTGACTTGCATTTCTCTGATGATGAATGATTTTCAGCACCTTTTCAAACACCGATTTGCCACTGGTATGTCTTCTTATGAGAAATGTCTATTCAAATCTTTTGCCCATTCTTTGATCAAATTATTAGAATTTTTTCCCTTATAGAGTTAACAGAGTATCTTATATATTCTGGTTATTAATCACTCGTCAGATGGGTAGTTTGAAAATAATTTATCCCACTTTGTGAGTAGTTTCTTTACTTTTTTGATTGTATCCATTGCAGTGCAGAATCTTTTTAACTTGATGTGATCTCATTTGTCCATGTTTCTTTTGGTTGCCTCTGCTTGTGAGGCACTGCTCAGGATATCTTTGCCCAGACCAATGTCCTGGAGATTTCCCCCCAATATTTTCTTGCAGTGTTTTATAATTTGAGGTCTTAGATATAAGCCTTTAATCCATTTTGATTTGATTTTTCTATATGGCAAGAAATAAGTGTCCAGTTTATTTCTTCTGAATTATGAATATCCTGTTTCCTAGCACCATTTTTTGAAGAGGCTGCCTTTTTCCCAGTGCATGTTCTTGGTACCTTAGTTGAAAATGACTTCATGGTAGGTGTTTGGATCTGTTTCTGGGTTTTCTATTCTGTTCCATTGATCTATGAGTCTGTGTTGATACCAGTACTGTGCTGTTTTAGTTGCTATAGCTCTGTATTATAATTTGAAGTCAGGTAATGTGATCCCTCCAGTTTTGTTTTTTGCTCTAGATACCTTTGGCTAGTCTGGGTCTTTTGTGGTTTCATACAAATTTCAGGATTTTTTTTTTCTGTTTCTGTGAAGAATGTCATTGGTATTTTAATAGAGACTGCACTGAATTTGTAGATTGCATTGGGTAGTATTGGGCATTTTAACAGTATTTATTCTTCCAATCCATGAACATAAGATATTCTTCCATTCTTTGGTGTCCTCCTCAATTTCTTTCACCTGTGCACTATAGTTTTCATTATAGAGATATTTCACTTCTTAATTCCTAGGTATTTAATTTTATGTGTGGCTATTATTAATGAGATTACTTTTTAATTTCCTTTTATTTTTCACTCCTGACATATAGAAATGCTACTGATTTTTGTGTTGATTTTTGTATCCCACAGCTTTACTGAATTTATTATTAACTTTACTGAATTATTAGTTCTAATAATTTTCATGTGGAGTCTTTAGTTTTTCCAAATATAACATTATATCATCAGCAAACAAAGATAATTTTACTTCTTCCTCTCTAATTAGGATATCTTTCATATCCTTCTCTTGTTTGATTGCTCTAGGAAGAACTTACGATACTATGTTGAATAACAGTGGTGACAGTAAGCATCCTTGTCATGGTCCAGAACTTAGAGGACAGGCTTTCAGTTTTGTTTTGTTTTGTTTTTCCCATTCTGTATGATACTAGCTGTGGATCTGTCATATATGGCTTTTATTACATTGAGATATGTTCCTCCTATACTCATTTTTGAGAGTTTTTATCATTAATAAATGTTGAATTTCATCAAATGCTTTTCCAGCATCAACTGAATATGGTTTTATCCTTCATTCCATGGATACGATATATCACATTGATTGATTTGTGTATGCCAAAACATCCTTGCATCTGGGGATAAATCTGACTTCATCATGATGAATGACTTTCTAAAGTACTGTTGAATTCAGTTTCCTAGTATTTTGTTGAGGATTTTTGCATCAATATTTATCAGAGACATCGATCTGTAGTTTTTTTCTTTTCTTTTTTTTGGATGAGTGTTTGTCTGGTTTTGGTATGAGGGCAATAGTGGCCTTGAATGCATTTGGAAGTATTCCCCCTCTCTATTTTTTTTCAGAATAGACTGAGTAGGATTGGTATTAGTTCTTCTTCAAATATTTGCTAGAATTCAGCAGTAAAATCATCAGGTCCTGGTATTTTCTTTACTGGAAGACTTATTATGGCTTCAATCTCATTACTTATTATTTGTCTGTTCAGGTTTTGGATTTCTCCTGGGTTCAATCTTGGTAGGTTGTAAGTCTAAGAATTTGTCCATTTCTTCTAAATTTTCCAATTCATTGGCATTTAGTTATTCAGAGTAGCCACTAATAATCCTTTGAATTTCTATGGTATTGGTCCTAATGTCTCCTGTTTCATTTCTGAATTTATTTAGAACTCTCCTTCTTAGCCTGATTAAATGTTTGTCTATTTTGTTTAACTTTTCATAAAAACAAATTTTTGTTTCATTGATCTTTTGTATTATACTTTTCATTTCAATTTCATTTGTTTCTGCTCTGGTCTTTATTATTTAATTTTTCTACCTATTTTGGGTTTACTTTGCTCTTGTTTTTCTAATTTTTTAAGATGTAGCATTGGATTGTTCATTTGAAGTTTCTCTTCTTTTTTGATATAGGCACTTATAGCTATAAACCTCTCACTAGTACTTTTTTGGCTGTATCTAATAGACTTTGGTATGTTCTGTTTCTATTATTACCATTTCTTTCAATAATTTTTTCAATTTCCTTCTTAATCACGTTACTTTCACACTGATCATTCAGGAGCCTATTGTTTAATTTCCATTCATTTGTAGAGTTTACAAAATTCTTTTGGTTTTATTTATTTATTTATATATTTAGAGATGGAGTTTCACTCTTGTCACCCAGGTTGGAGTGCAATGGCGTAATCTCAACTCACTGCAATCTCCACCTCCCAGGTTCAAGCAATTCTCCTGCCTCAGCCTCCTGAGTAGCTGGGACTACAGGCACCTGCCGCCACGACTGGCTAATTTTTTTTGTACTTTTTGTAGAGACGGGATTTCACCATGTTGGCCAGGATGATCTCCAACTGATGACCTCAGGTGATCTGCCCGCCTCAGCCTCCTGAAGTGCTGGAAATACAGGCGTGAGCCACTGTGCCCAGTCTTGTTACTGATTTCTAGTTTTATTCCATTGTGGTCAGAGAGGAACTTGATATTATTTCATTGTTTTAAATGTTTTAAGACTTGTTTTGTGACTTGACATATGGTCCATCCTGGAGAATAATCCACGTGCTGAGAAAAAGAATGTGTATTCTGCAGCTCTTGGATGAAATGCTTTGTAAGATTATTGGGTCAGTTTGGTATGTAGTGCAGATTAAGTCTGATGTCTCTTTGCTGATGTCTTACTCTGTGTTATCTTGAATTTCTTTGAGTTTCCTCAACACAGGTATTTTGAATTTTCTGTCTGAAAGTTCACGTATCTGTTTCTCCAGGACTGGTTTCTGGTGCCTTATTTAGTTCGTTTGGTGAGGTCATGTTTTCTTGGATGGTGTTGATGCTAGCATAGATATTCTTTAGCACCTGGGCACTGGTAAGTTAGGTATTTATTGTAATTTTCACAGTCTGGGCTTATTTGTAGCCATCCTTCTTGGGAACTCTTTTCAGATATTTCAAAGGACTTGGGTATTATGATCTAAGATGTTTCTGGGTATATACCCAAAGGATTATAAATCATTCTATTATAAAGACACATGCACATGTATGTTCCTTGTGGCACTGTTTACAATAGCAAAGACTTGGAACCAACCCAAATGCCCATTAATGATAGACTAAAGAAAATGTGGCACATATACATCATGGAATACTATAAAGCCATAAAAAAGGATGGGTGCATGTCCTTTACAGGGACGTGGATGAAGCTGGAAACCATCATTCTCAGCAAACTGACACAAGCACAGAAAATCAAACACCGCATGTTCTCACTCATAAGTGGGTGTTGAACAATGAACACATGGACACAGGGAGGGGAATATCACACACTGAGGCCTGCTGGGGGGTGCGGGAGCTAGGGGAGGGATAGCAGGGGGTGGGGGGATTGGGGAGGGATAACATTAGGAGAAATACCTAATGTAGATGACAGGGGGATGGATGCAGCAAACCACCATAGCATGTGTATACCTATGTAACAATCCTGCACAATCTGCACATGTATCCCAATACTTAAAGTATAATAATAAAAAAAAGAAGAAACCTCTAAAATAAAAAAAAGAAATGGAAATTCTAACTTCCTAGTAGATTAGCAATATAGAGTCACATAATAGTACCACAGTATGTCTGAGTTGAAAATTATTAATCATCATATTAAACCTTCTCATTTTATGATGAAAAAAATGGGATAAGGAGGCTGGCTGCAGTGGCTCATGCCTGTAATCCCAGCACTTTGGGAGGCCAAGGGGGGCACATCACTTTAGGTCAGGAGTTCGAGACCAGCCTGGCCAACATGGCGAAACCCCATCTCTACAAAAAAATACAAAAATTAGCTGGGCATGGTGGTGAGCATCTACAATCCCACCTACTTCGGAGGCTGAGACAGGGAGACTCGCTTGAACCTGGGAGGCAAAGGTTGCAGTGAGCCAAGATGTGCCATTGCACTCGAGTCTTGGTGACAGAGTGAGACTCTGTCTCCAAAAAAAAAATGTGCAAGATCACAGAGCCAGTTGTGGCAGAGTTGTAAATAAAACAGTATTTCTGATTCTCAAGCCAATGACTTACAACTGTAAGTCATTATTAACTCAATAAACATTTATGGAGCACTAAATATGAGTCAAACACAGTAAGTCACAAACAGTAACATGTGATCTGGAGGCTGTCTACAGCACATTGACACTGGCATTTTTCTGATGGAAGACCAGCAGCTGACTAGCTTTTCTAGACTAGCCCAAGTCTTTCTTGAAATCCTCTCTAACAGAGATAATAACAGCAAAAAGCTTTTTATCAACTGCACCTTTAAGTCACTTAAAAATCTCTTTTCTCTATACAAATGCTGACTAATAGAAATATAATGTAAGCTAGTTATGTCATTTAAAATTTCCTAATAGCCATAATAAAAACATAAAAATAGTTGAAATTAATTTTAATTAATGTTTCATTTAACCTAATATATCTAACATGTTGTCATTTCATATGTAATTGATATAAAATGTATTAGCATTATATTATATATTATCTTATTTGTACTAAGTCTTCAAAATCCAGCATGCATTCTACATTTGCAGCACATTCCTATTTGAACTGGCCATATGACAAATGTGCAGCCATTGGTAGCTAGTTGCTACTATAGTAGATAACATAGCTTCATATCATAATTAGAAAAATTAGTCTGAATAAGTAATTAAAATACAACTGAAACATATTATAGTTAACTCAGTAAATTACAAAACATGAAAAATTCTTTATCAGATGGATTCTTACGAACTTCAATTAAGTGTACTTCTTCCTTTAGTTATTCTATGTCGAGCCTGAGCATGCTAGGTCATTGGAAAGGTTAAGTGAACAGAAGCAAAAAGAACATTAAAATAAAATGTTACATTAAACCCAATAGGTTTTTAATGATTTCTGGCCTTCACTTATTCTAAGTCTTTATAATTGGGATTAAACATTATTTTCTCAATGGCAAGTCAGAACAGATAACATCAGGAATGGAGCCACTTTTCTGGTAATACATTAGGGAATTATCTGTCCATTCAAATTAGGGTTTTTTTCTATATCACTGTCAAGACTAGATTTTCATAAAAGGAAGATCATTTTACATGGAACGAATTGCTAAGCAGGCTAGAGGTTCAAAATCCATTACCTACTCATCACCTAGTTAATAGATGTTCATCCTCTATAACCTTGAAGAAATTCTGCCACAAAATTCAAAGGCAACATACAGGTCATATTTCTGAACCCAGTGCTACAAAATATGGCTGGACAATATTACAGAATCTTCCAAATTAAAACTTTTTAGAAAATCCAAAATCTATGGTCATAGTAACTATAAGTTAATGAAATGCTACAGTAAATTTTGGATACTGAGGAAATGTGGCCTAACATTATAATAGCTACCTGAATGTACTTTCTGCAAAACTGTTAAACACCATCCTCTTAGGGGTCCATTTTTCTATCACTCTAAAGAATAAATACTCTGGGGAAAATGAAGCATTATTATGGTTTGGCTGTGTCCCCACCCAAATCTTATCTTGAATTATAGCTCCCATAATTTCTTTTCTTTTCTTTTTTTTTTTTTTGAGACAGAGTCTCACTCTGTCACCCAGACTGGAGTGCAGTGGTGTAATCTAGGCTCACTGCAACCTCTGTCTCCCATATTCAAGCGATTCTCCTGCCTCAGCCTCCCAAGTAGCAGGGATTACAGGGGCGTGTGACCACCCCTGGCTAATTTTTGTATATTTAGCAGGAGACGGGATTTTGCCATATTGGCCAGGCTGGTCTCAAACTCCTGACTTCAGGTGATCTGCACTCCTCAGCCTCTCAAAGCTGGGATTACAGGTGTGAGCCACTGCACCTGGCCAGCTTCCATAATTTCTACGTGTTGTGGGAGGGACCCAATGGGAAATAATTGAATCATGGGGGCTGTTTCCCCCATACTGTTCTCATGATAGGGAATAAGTCTCATGAGATCTGATGGTTTTATAAGGAGTTTTCCTTTTTGCTTTATTCTCATATGCTTTTTGCCTGTCACCATGTAAGGCATCCCTTTGCTCTTCCTTCATCTTCCACCATGGTTGTGAGGCCTCCAGTCATGTGGAACTGTGAGTCCATTAAACCTCTTTCCTTTATAAATTACCAAGTCTTAGCTATGTCTTTATTAACAGCAAGAGAGCAGTATATTCACACCTAATGCAGATGTGAACATTGATATTTCATTATTATTTGTGTTTATTTATCTTGCTTCATGCAATGACATTTGACAAAATATCACTTTTATTTTCCTGAAAAGTTGTAAAATATTTTATTTCATTTCCAGGGGTGTAAAAAAATCTTACTTTACCTTTATTTTGCCTGCAATTTAAAACTTTCCTGCTTTAATTACTAAGAAGATAAGCAATTAAAGTTTATATGCAATTTATAATAACTAAAATAATATGGGTTTTAAGGAAATGTCAGGAAATTAATTTTCTCAGAAATTTACTTTCTTTTCTTTTCTTTGTTTTTTTTTTTTTTTGTTATTGTTTATTTGTTTGTCTTTTGAGATGGAGTCTCAATCTGTCTCCCAGGCTGCAGTGCAGTGGCACGATCTCAGCTCACTGCAACCTCCACCTCCCAGGTTCAAGCAATTCTCCTGCCTCAGCCTCCCGAGCAGCTGGGATTATAGGCACCCATCACCACACCTAGCTAATTTGTGTATTTTTAGTAGAGATGGGGTTTCACCAAATTGTCCAGGCTGGTCTCAAACTCCTGACCTCAGGTAATCCTGACCTCAGGTAATCCACCCACCTCAGCCTCCCAAAGTGCTGGAATTACAGGCGTGAGCCACCGCACCTGGCCCCAGAAGTTTACTTTCAAATAGTGGTATCTTCAAGTTTCCAAATATGAGTGTCTGCAGTTGTTTGGGGGCAAAAACCTGTCAATCATAAATTCCACAAATACTTAGTAGTATGACCTGGAGGCATTTACAACTTGGAGGCTTATGTGAGGAATTGTTGAAGAAAATAGGAAAAAGGCTGTGGGAAGATGCCACCTTTAACATATATCTGTGCGACCCTCACCTCACAATTCTAATCCAACTACAAGTCTATTTACCAGATTGCTGCTGAGGCAGAAATATCTATGGAGCTCCAAGACTGTAAAAACTAAGCCCCACGTGTGCTAGGGTCCTCACAAAATTAGAGGATGATTTTGTTGCTGTCTGCTCAGACTAGAGCTTCATGATCTGCTAGTCAGGGGTGAGAAGCTGCTACAAAGTTTAGTCAGAGAATATCTGTGAGTCCTGCTGCAGGATGGGAAGTGGTGTCTCTAGCTCTCACTAGGCTACAGAAGTTTATAAGATGCTTTGAGTCTTCTATATGCTTAATGGGGCAGAGTGGAAATTTTTGCAACTGAGGAGACCAGAGGGCAGAAATACATTACGCAATCTGCCACATGACACAAGCACGATTACCAGTGCTTAAGGTACCCTATAGATTGATCTGAGCTCTGATAATAAATATATCCATGACTAAGCAAAGGAAAATAAGAATTCATTTACAATGATCTATTGTCCACTAAAGAATGAAAAAGCAAAAGGGACAAGTTGCTAGTGAAATGAAGCTGCTGGCAGAGATGGATGACAAAAAAAATACTACTACTACTAATAATAAAATAACAATATTAATAATAAACAAATTCAATTATGACATTAATAGATTGTGAAACAATAAAAATATCAGATGTAAATTAAAACATTTAAATGATGAAATGAAACAGGATAATACTACCAGAACACAAATTACATCCTTGGAAGATGAAGTGGAAGAAAAATCTCAGAAGATAAATGATGATGGGAAAACTGGATATCCACATGCAAAAAAATAAGACTAGGTCCCTACATCTCATCATGTACAAAAAATCAACTCAAAATGGATTAAAAGCTTAAATGCAAGATCTGAAACTACAAAACTACTACAGGAAAACATAGTGGAAATGCTCCAAGACATTGATCTAGGCAAGGATTTTTTGGATAAGAACTCAAAAGCATAGGCAACAATAACAAAAATTGACTAATGGGATTAAATCAAACTAAAATTCTTCTGCACGGGAAAAGAAACAACAGAGCAAAGATACAACCTACAGCCAGGAGAAATATTTGCAAATAATGTATCTTGTAAGGGATAAAATATACATCTGGAATATATAAGGAAGTCAAATAATTCAGAACAAAAAAAATAAATAATTTGATTTAAAAATGGGCAAAAGATCTGAATAGACATTTCTCAAAAGAAAACATATAAACGACCAACAGGTATATGAGAAAATGCTGAACATCAGTAATTATTAGGAAAATGCAAATAAAAATCACAATAAGATCATCTCACACCTTTTAGAATGGCTATTATGAAAAAGACCAAAAAAAAAAAAAAACCCCACAAATGTTGGTGTCTATGTGGTGAAAGGGGAACTTTTATATGCTGCTGATGAGCATGTAAATTAGTACAGTCATTATGGTCAATAGTATAAAGGTTCCCCAAAATGTTAAAAAGGGAACTGCCATATGATCCAGCAATCCCAGTACTGGGTATATATCCAAAGGAGATAGAATCATTATGTCCAAGAGTAATCCGCATTCTCATATTTACTGTGGCAGCATTTACAGTCGCCAAGATAAAGAATCGACTTAAGTGTTCATCAGTGAATGAAAGAAAATGTGGTGCATGTACACAATGGAATACTATTCAGCCGTAAGAAATAATAAAAACTTGTCTTTTGCAACAACATGGATGAATGTAGAGGGCATTATTTTAAGTGAAATAAGCCAGACACAGAAGGACAAACACTGCATAACCTCACTTATATGTGTAATCTTAAAAACGCTGATCTTATAGAAGCTGAGAACAGTTACCAGTGGCTGAGGAGGGTACTGGGGAAGAGAAATAGAGTGAGGTTGGTCGATGAGTATGTCACAATCAGCTAGGAGAAAAAAGTTCTGGTATTACATAGTGCATAATGGTGAATACAGTTAGCAATAATGTATATTTCAAAATAGCTAGAAAAAGGATTTTGAATATTCTTATCACAAAAAATAATAAATGATTAAGATAATGGATATGCTAATCAACCTGATTTGATTTCTTTGTTTCTTTTTTTTTTTTTGAGATGGAGATTCACTCTGTCACCAGGCTCGAGTGCAGTGGCGTGATCTTGACTCACTGTAACCTCTGTCTCCCAGGTTCAAGTGATTCTCCTGCCTCAGCCTCCCAAGTAGCTGGAATTACAGGCATGTGTCACCACACTCAGCTAATTTTTGTATTTTTAATAGGGACGGGGCTTCACTGTGTTGGCCAGGATGGTCTCGATCTCTTGACCTCCAGATCCCTCTGCCTAGCCTCCCAAAGTGCTGGGATTACAGGCGTAAGCAACCAAACTTGGCCCCCTGATTTGATTTCTAAACATTGTATACATGTATTGAAACATCACACTGTACTTCATGAATATGTAAAATTATGTGTCAATTAAAAATAAAATAAGACTAAAATAAGATATGTAAATCTGGCTAGAAAAGCTGAGGAACTTTGAGCAGAGACCCTGAAATTAATAGGGGTTCCAGAAAGGGAAAAATCAACAGATCAAGAAATAATAATTAAAGAAATAATTGAACAGACTTGAGTGTACCTATTGAAAATAATATGGGAGTTTCCAGAAAGGACTTGTTAAGGAACATACAGGTAGGTATATCCTGATCTTAAAAAAAAAAAAAAATAGACAATGAGCACCTGGAGAGGGAAGTAACTTTCAAAAAAATCAAATTAATATTGGACTTGTCATCTCTAATATCAGAAACTACAAGTTGTAGACTAAGGGGAAAACTATTGTGAAAAAAAGGAAGTGTGACCCCCAAATCTAGGCAAGATATAAATAGTGCCCACAGTCCTCTTTGAGTAATATTTTCAAGAAAAGACTAATGGACCCCAAACATCTAATAAACTTTGGCGAAGCCTTAAGAGAGGAAATGATGATGAAAGGAAAGAAATAGAGGTGACAATAAATACTGAAATATATATAAGTAAATCTAAAAGGAATATGCCAGAGTGACTATGAATGTGTAATATACATGAAACTGGAAAGATATACTACAAGAGAAATCTAATTATAATCTGGAACTAAAAATATTATCACAGAAAAGTTGAAGGGAAGACAAAAGTAGGAGCAAAATCTAAATTCCAAACCAGGTGAAAGATGAGAAAGAAGGAAAAAATAAACAAAAATAGAAGGATAAATAGAAAACATAGACTATGATGACAGAAATAAGTCCCAATATGACAGTAACTACAACAAATGTAAATAGATTAAACTCTAGAACCAGTTTCCGCAAACTGTGACCTGAGGGCCCAACAGAATATAAAGTTTTATAGAGACCCTGCCTGTTTACATATTGTCTGTGAATGCTTTTATCCTATAAAGGCAGAGTTCAGTAGTTGCAAAAGGTACCATATGGCCCACAATGCTGAAAATATTTTACTATCTGGCCTTATACAGAAGAAGCTTACAACATCTGTTTTAGAATCATAAAAAGAGATTCAATGATTTGATTATCTTAAAAACACATATTTGGCAAGATATTGTCTAGAGTAAATGCATTTAGAGCAAAAAGATATAGTGGTTAAAAATAAAAATACAGGAAAACATAAATTTGAGTAAATGTGAACCAGAAAAAAAAAGCAGAGGTAAAAACTTTTAATATCAAGAAAAGGTCATTATACGCCAGCCAATGGTCAAGAGATCAAGGCAAATATATAATGACTATGAGCATGTATGCAGTTAATAATATAGCTTTGAAATAAAGCATGTGGCAGAACTAGGTAAGTTGATAAAGGTACTTGGAGATTTTAATGCACCCCTCTCAAACACTGGTAGTTCAAGCAGATAAAATTTAAAGTAAGGTAATTGACTGTAGATTTGTTTACATTTAAAATTTATATTCAGCAAACAAAAAATATACTTCATTTTTAAGCACACAAGGAATATTCTCATTAACTATATTAAACTGTTTCACAGTATGTATCAAATACCTTAAAATTATGCAAATCATTTAACCCAGCAACTTATCTTTCAGGCATCTACCTTAGGAAAATAATCAGATTTGCACATAGATATATTTTAACCTAATGTTCATTGCAACATTGTTCATATTAGAAACAGATTGGTAATAACCCACTGTCACACAATAGAGCAGTGATTAGATAAATCATTGGTGCACTAACATGTAGTTGGTAACAGCCAGGAATGCTCTTTCTTGGACATGAATAAAAAATTGCTAGTTCCAATACAGACATAGACAAAGGGCCAGTGTATAACTGGATGCACAGGCCCAGATGAATGAAAACACTATGCTTGTGAATAAATGTGAAAGAACAATTATTTTAGGACCTGGAATTGTAAAGCTAAGACTTAGTAATGGTACTTCTTGAGTAGCAAAAGGATTCACTTTGGGGCTAGTATATGATGCTTTGGGGCACTTATGTGACCCCTTGAGCAGAGGTCAGGATAAAAGCCTAGAAACTTTTGCTCAAGACATCATGGATCTAATAAATTCCTACTAATGGACAGAAAAGGGACATTCAGAAGCTACCCTACCTCAGATAGGCCCTATGCCTGTCTGTACTCTTACCTTTTTTAGCTTGATAAAGCTTATGAGTAGAAGTAATAGATATCCATAAATTTCATTTTCAGCATTCCTCAAACCTGGTCTGATCTTTGTCCAGCACCTAAAGCATAATTACATGAAAAATGATGAATCCATTAAGAATAATGTTAGACAAATCTTGAATTCTTATAGCAAAGGTTTATTACAATATATCCAAAAAGTAATCACTAAATAGCATCATAGAATGAGATACTATTAAATTATAGCTATCCTTCAGACACATAAATAGAAAAAATAACCAGAAAATGTATACCAGCTTGTTCACAGTTCTCCAGAACTGAGATTATAATTATTTCACTTCTTTTTAGTCTTATGTATTTGCTATACTGAGAGCAATTAATATGTATTACTTTAGTAAAGATAAAAATTGATGTTATTTCAAAAACATAATTAAATAAAAATGAATGACATAAAACTAATGTATAATATTTCAAATGGTAGTTCTAAATTATCCCACTTTTTTCAACAACACACTGGAAAATTCCCACTGAGTTTCATGGGAATTATAAAAGCCCATGGGACTGGGGAAGAACTGATTCAATTTTTGTTTCTAATGCTAGCGTAATGGATAATTTCTAATTTTGGATTATAAAACTAAGATTAATTGAGCTTATCTAGGAATATAATTCATATAAATGAGTTTATATACAGAAAATTAAAACTCTAATTTTAAACATATAAATAATTAACAATAATTTAGGACAGCTAATTTAAAATCCTTAAGATTAAATCTCTTAATTTAAATAAAGAAAAGATATTTCCATTGTTATACTGTTTTCTTGGAAAATAAAACATCATTTGTACAATGGGAAAAAAATAGTGATCTAGATCTGCTAAATATCTCACTGTGAGTTGGACAAGTCAGATTTATCTCTAAATCCTGCATCTGAATACAATTATGCATTTATATATTTATTTATATATAAATTATACATTTACTTTCTACAGAGCAGTCTTCTAAAATGCACCACTATTTCAAAGTTTATTCATTGAGCAGGTTCTATTTTCTTCATGCATAATATGAGACAGTCTGAATAAATGATCTCTGCTGATTGCTTAAACAGGGCGATTGTCACCCTACAGACACACCAACTCTATGAAGCGATCTGTGTTGATATAAAATCATCCCAGTTTTATACAGAGATTCACAATACTAACTTAAGAACACATTTGTCCCCCTAAAGGAACCATCTTTGCCAATCTGACCTAATGACCACATTGAAATATCTCTGCAACTATAAAGCACACCAGGCTCACCCACAGGAATGCCTCCCGCTCCATAGATACTGGAATTCCTTTAAAGATTACCTATAATCTCCTGCCATTTGGAATCTCACCAACATGTGAAAGGGTTTCTCAGTCACCATGCTCTTAAAGGTCCTCTTACACATCTAGATGTACCAATTCATATTATTTTACATTTTTGTTTTATAAGTTAATTTATACATAGGTCTCATTTGCAAGTAAAGGAATGCATTCTACTGGTTTTCAGAAGTATCTAAAGGCTGCAACTACTTACTGCTTTCCCTAATGCTATCAAAATATACTCTATTTATTATTTCTGCAAAGCAAAACCAAAACTGAAATCCACAAAAATACAGCTAATTCGTTTAAATAGCATTAAAATTCCTCATTAGATCTAGGTGAATACTCTAATGCTTAATCATATACTATCATTGTGACAGCAACAAAACTGACATTTTTTTCTTTTAAAATGTTTACTAGAACAAAAGACAAATGCATCCAAGTTAATTAATGTTCAAATAATATAAAATATAAAAATTAAATCAGAATTTCTAACACTGCATCTCACAGTCACATTCTCATTTAGTGAATTTAATGAGTAATATCACCACTATGACTATTAAATTAACTAATAAATGATTATCTACTTCTTTAGTATTCTACCATGGAAGCTAAAATGTATGTTTTTATCCTTTTTGCATGTGATTTTTCTTTTTAGCTCATTCCAATAAATGAACTCTTTAATCCACCATTGTTTCACACATAATCTAATTTGTGTAATATATTTCTCTATTTCTTTATCTTACGACTCATACTACCACATTATTTCTTTAATTGTGTAATTGACTGTAATGAATTTATTATGAGTTAAATGTTATTATAATGATAGTTATTGTATTATTAGATGGTTTCTTTTTTCTTTTTTTCTCAGGTGCCAATCATGTTTTATATTACTGAGTAACTAAAATATCTTTAAAATATTGATGAGAGAATAATTATCATTTACATAGCATTGTAAGATATATAAATGGTCATTTACAAAGCCCCAAATGTTTCAGATATGCACTACAATATTTAAACTACAATAGTTTTTTCCCCAATTCTAAACATACTACACGATTGCTATTAACATTTAGAAAACAGAAATATTCAAAAATAGTTCTCTCTCTTCTCTAATGATCTGCTCATTCACTCTATGAATTCTACTGAATATTTTCTGTGCTTACATAAGCATAGTTACAGAAATCCTCTATTTATACTAATAGAATCATACTGCATAATCTGTTCTGCAACTTGTGTTTTAAGCAATTTATGTGTTAACCCAATATATATCACTGACACCTTCCCAATGTTAATACATAGTAGAGACCTAGTATTCTTTTTTTACATATGTACTTTAAATTCTGAGATACATGTGCAGAATGTGCAAGTTTGTTACATAGGCATAGACGTGCCATGGTGGGTACCCATCATCCCGTCATCTACATTAGGTATTTCTCCTAATGCTATCTCTCCCCTAGCCCCCCACCCCCCTACTATCCCTCTCCTACTCCTCCATCCCCCGGACAGGCCCCGATGTGTGATGCTCCTCTCCCTGTGTCCATGTGTTCTCATTGTTCAACTCCCACTTATTAGTGAGAACATGCAGTGTTTGGTCTTCTGTTCTTGTGTTAGTTTGCTGAGAATGATGGTTTCCAGCTTCATCCATGTCCCTGTAAAACATTTCTTGATTGCCAAACATTAATTCTATTAGGAATGTAAATTTTCCAGTGTAATCATTTATTGATGTAGCTTAAAAGGCACCAAAATCTCTCTGGCAAACATTGGAACACATACTGCCATGGGCTTTAGCTATTGGTAAGTCAAGTACCACAGAGTACTGTAAAATAAACCTTTGAAACCAAGTCCTGATGATGTTTCACAGACTCTATGAAATAATATCGGCCAGGCACAGTGGCTCACACGTGTAATCCCAGCACTTTGGGAGGCTGAGGAGGGCAGATCACCTGAGCTCAGAAGTTCGGGACCAGCCTGGGCAACAGGGTGAAAACCCATCTCTACTAAAATAAAAAAAATTAGCCAGGCGTGGCAGCATGTACCTGTAGTCCCAGTTACTTGGGAGGCTGAGGCAGGAGAATCACTTGAACCCAGGAGGCAGAGGTTGCAGTGAGCTGAAATTGCACTACTGCACTCCAGCCTGGGCAACAGAGTGAGACTCAGTCTCAAAAATAAAAATAAAAAAAGATAGAAGTAAAGAAATAACAACAGAGTACAGTTAGCTATCTTGCTCTGCTTCCTAATTTTACTGCTTGATGAGTCTTGCCTTGCTCTTTGTGCGTAATTCCTCATGACCTGGCCAGTGACAAAGAAACAGTGTAATACTGTCATTATCACTGGCTAGCTAGCTTAGATTCAGCCTTCAGTAGGCCAGATGCTGCTGCAATAGTCACCATTATAGGGAAAATCTCTTTGAACCAAAAATCAAAGCTTCATCCAAAGCCTGCTTGTTTCAAATAATCTATGTAAAATCAAACCTAACATTTATCAAATGCTAGGAGTGTGGCAGACACAAAATATACTGCCCAGTTCCCCCTTCAAGGAAGGACTTGCTGCCCATCTGCAGGGAGTGTGGTCAGCACACAGCCTTTAGCTGTCAACTCCTTCAGGATCTGCCTCAGCTGCAGAGTCACCTGTCCTGAGGTAACACCCACAGAAGCCTACATCTGGCATCTGAACAGGTGGCTTTATAGCCATAAAGACTTGACCATTCCAAGCCAAAGCCTGGCATCATTGATGGGCAATGCTTTCTAAGAGCTGCCAGTAAGGCTGAATGAGGCTTTGTTAAGCCTGCATAGAAGCTCACAGAAGCACAATCCTGCTTCTTCCTCCTCCTTCTCACAGCTGTTGATCTTCAAATATCTGACACCCCACACACTCAACTTTGATGTCTGTTTTTGAGATCCCAACCTCCAGCAGTATATCAGGTGGTATATATTTCTATGTGTATGTGCACTGTAAATGTCAAATGCCATTTATAGCATCAAGGCAAACTAAACTTCCCTCACTAAAAACAACTAAAAACCATTTATAATTTATTTTTAAAACTTTTCAAATGTATCACCCACCCATCCAAAAAAATGAGCAGAATACTTAGAGGCCAGAAAACGAAGCTACAATCTAAGTACTGCTACACGTAGAGCACTTAATAGGAACTAACAAGACTCAGCCACGGAAATTATAACTGGCCAAGTCCCTATGTAAAGATATCAGGAATAGGTAAAGATACTGTCGTAGCCTCTGAACTATTCACTAACTGTTCCAGTGCTTCTCCTTTAGTCTTCTTTCCTGTAGAAGGATACATCCCTGTCCAATTGAATTCAGGAGAGCCTGTGGAACCTGCTTGGGCTAGTGAAATTTGGAAGTGACATGTGCCTTTTCTGGGCAGAAGGTTTAAGAGAGTGGTTCATTTTGTCTCCTTTCTCTCTGCCATGAAGACTGACAGTATTCCAGAAAGAAATAACTCCATTAGCGTGTTTTCTGAAGTAAAGATGACATAGCACTGAGAAGTAGCCAATCCACAGTAGACTTGTAGCATGAGTAAAAAGTAGATATTTATAACTGTATATAACCAAAATGTTGGAGCCATTTGTTACTGAAGTAAAAGCTTGTGAATCTTAAATTTAATTGTATTCAGCATCTACTTAGGTTTTATCTCACCTAATCCTCAAACCAACCTAATTAGGCAAATAATTATTCTAGTTGGTGCTTTTATTTGCAAACAACACATACCAAGTCTGGTAATATAAGCAGAAAAACAATTTGTTAGAGAGATAACACATTGTTCTTAGAGTACATGTGAAGAGCAAAGAGTCAGGTAAAGAATATATGGAAATAGCCAAGGTAGGAAGAGCTCACCCAGAATCACCCAAGAGAAGCAGTTTTCTTAGGATTCCACCGGAAGCACTGTCACCTCTCAGTACTCTGTGTCACACTACTGGACTCTAGCCTCTGCCACAAATACTGCAAATAAGGGTTGACTTTCTCTAAATCTTAGTATACCTCCAGAAGTGTCAAAGCTCCCGGCAGAAGTGTCCACATGGCTATGCTCATCCGCTGGGTCTATGCCAACAAGTTGACATTAGGAATATCTGCCCCTCATTCAGCTTCCAAGTAAAAGGTAAGGCCCTGACTCACATTTCTCTTTGGATTACCTCCAATTAGTGTCATTTAGATACTATGAAGACAAAAGTGACTGATATGGTATTTCCAGGAAAAAAAAACTTGAGAAAATTGAAGCTTGGAGAATTTAAATCACCAATTCAAAATCACACACCAGTAATGACTTATATCAGATAGAATGCTTATAGCTGCAAGTAACCAAAATCTGAAACTCAAGCAATAAGGCATATGTTATCACACACAAAAGGTATTCCAAGTGAAGTGAAGGCTTCTGGGTGGAATGGATCAACTCTTTAATGATGTAATTAGTTCATGTAATTTCTTAGCCCACCTGTCCACAATTTCAGCTTTATATTAATGCTGGTACCCCTCATGGTTATTTGATAGCTGCAACAGCAATCAAAGCTATGCACTGTTCATTTTCCACCAGAAAAATTCTGTCACCCTCTTATAGCTTCTTTCTTGCTTAGCCAAATTATATCACATCTTTATCCCTAGACATTGCCACACACTGATTAGCTTAAGCTTGGCTTCGTGAAATAATTGCTGGCAAGAGGAAAGACATTATTATGATTGATTCGTTTATCTTTCATTCTGAAGCTGAAGATAAGTGCACCTTTTTTTCTATTACATGAGCTTCATGAAGAAAGGCAAATGCCTGAAGAAAAAAAATATGGTTCTCTTAAGAAGAAAGAAGGTGGAAATAGATAATCTGTAGGCAAACAACAACCATGTTCTGCTTACTTCTAATACATACTTTTTTTGAAGTGTCCACACAAGACAGTGTGGCAATTCCTCAAGGATCTAGAACCAGAAATACCATTTGACCCAGCAATCCCATTACTGGGTATATTCCCAAAGGATTATAAATCATTCTACCATAAAGACACATTCACACACATGTTTATTGTGTGAAATATAACTACGTGAAATTCCTTCAACTATCCCTAAAGAGAAGTTCCCTAAATTTCTTCTGGGTAATGCACTCAACTCAAGTCCATAATCTCTAAGTGATGCAGCAGTGATCCAAGACTAAGTAGTATTATACTAACCCCAAACACATTGATGTATCATGATGGGGGAAAAACAAGGCAACATTAATAAAAGTCATTATTTTTTTAAAACAACAAGAGGGAAAATAAAGTGATAATTCTTCCTTATAATACAACATAATCTGTTAAATAGCAACAGAGAGGATGTTCTGTCCTAGAAGTGAATTAAGTTTCCTGATCATCCAAGCTGGCTTCCCCTGGTTCTGTTGTCTGGGAAAATATCTCTCATCAGTTTTCCCCCAAACTCAGATGCAGGATAATCACTTTCCAGATTACTTCTCATAAGAGGTTTCACTGCCTTAGTAGTCTACTTTGTATTGGTGTAAGCATACAGACAAAGGGATCAAGGTTGTTGGCTAGGATTTTTGTTTCCTTGGCAGTAAAGCATACATAAATTCACTATGCTTTCAGCATATTTACTTTTAATCCTTTCTACTGGCTAGGAACCCGAGCCAGAGATCTTGTGAAACCACAGGCTTTGAATCTGAGAATATCACTTTCCTTGCTAGAGCTTTCAAAGTGCCACATTCAGCTTATGCTTAACTATTATAGGGCATTTATGAAGATAGGAAGAAGAGCTAACATATGCCAACATCCAAAATTTCCTCTACTAATATATTCTATGTAGGAACATGATGATTCTCAATGTCAAATACATAGCAGTTTAAAGAAATGCTTTTTAATCATACCATACAACATGTGCCAAACAAATACCAATCATTCATTCATTTAATGATAACGTATTGAACACTTAGAGCCTAATATTAGCTATTGGTGCAGTAAGGCTACATAACAAACAAGTATAGTATTTCAGAGGTAGACAAAAATACTCATTTTTCTCATCCATGGGTCTTCAAAGTCAATGAGGGCAGAATAAATTCAGGCTTAAGATTGAATATAGGTGTGCTTCACAATGTGTCTCATTCCGGTATATAGGATGAAGGAGTCGCAACTAGGCAGGGCATCTTTTTTATTCTCACAGAAATGGCAGTAGATGAGACAAGGCCAACTTTAAAGGTACTTCAAAGGTACATTTCAACTCTCTTCTCATATCATGATAATCTCCTCTAGAAACACTTTCATAGACATACCCAGAAGTAATGTTTAATTCAAGATCTGGGTACCAGATGACCCAATCAAGTTGACACATAAAATTAACCATCACAACACCCATCTATCATAAGGCCATGGCAAGGAAATGTATGTATAATGCCACTACTACAAGTGACTGAGTAACTATGACAATTTAATTTACCACATCTGCTGCATCTCAAGAGTTGTTATAAGCACTGAGGATATAGCAGTGCTGAAAACAGGCAAAGCCACAACACTGCTGGGTTTTAACTTGCAGTTGAGGAAACATAAAAACAATGAGCACAACCCCGGGTATATTTATAAAATATTACACAATGTTAAAAATGTTAATGGTAGGTCGGAGGCAGTGGCTCACGCCTGAAATCTCAGCACTTTGGGAGGCCGAGGCAGGCGGATCACCTGAGGTCAGGAGTTTGAGACTAGCCTGACCAACATGGAGAAACCCCATCTCTACTAAAAATACAAAATTAGCCAAGTGTGGTGGCGCATACCTGTAATCTCAGTTAATCAGGAGGCTAGGGCAGCAGAATAGCTTGAACCCAGGAGGAAGGAGGAAGAGGTTGCAGTGAGCCAAGGTTACACCATTGTACTCCAGCCTGGGCAGCAAGAGTGAAATTCCACCCAAAAAAAGAAAAAAAAGGTTAATGGTAGAATCAATGGTGGGTAGACAGTGAAATGTTTGAAAAAGTGAAGTAGGTTAAGGGGTTTATAAAGTAGATGTGTTTGTGATATTTTGGATAGGGTGGTAAGGGAAGCATCTATGAAGAGTTTACAAGATGAGAAACCCCGTCTCTACTAAAAATACAAAACTAGCTGGGTGTGGTGGCTTGTGCCTATAATTCCAGCTACTCTGGAGGCTGAGGCAGGAGAATTGCTTGAACCTGGGAAGTGGAGGTTGCAGTGAGCTGAGATTGTGCCATTGCACTCCAGCCTAGACAACAAAAGTGAAACTCTGACTCAAAAAAAGAAAAAATAATAGATGCATAGATCAATGGAACAGAATCTACAACCAAAATCTAACGCCACATACCTAGAATCAGATGATATTTGACAAAGTTGACAAAACCATACACTGGGGAAAGGACACTCTATTCAATAAATGATACTGGGAAAACTGGACAGCCATCTGTGGAAGAATAAAAATGGACCCGTATCTCTTACTATATACAAATCTAATTCAAGATGGATAAAAGACTTAAATATCAGATCTGATACTATAAAAAGTCCAAGAATAAAATCTAGGAAAACTCATTTTAAAATTAGCCTAGGAAAAGAATGTATGAGTAAGACCTCTAAAGCAAATGCACAAAAAACAAAGATAGACAATTGGGACTTAATTAAACCATAAAAGCTCTGCACAGCAAAACGGATAATGAACAGAGTAAACAGACAACCTACAGACTGGCATACAATATTGGCAAAATATGAATCTGACAGGAGCTAATATCCAGTATCTTCAAAGAACTCAACACGTAAAAAAAAAACAAAAACAAATAATCCCATTAAAAAGTGGGCAATAGACATGAACAGACATTTTTCAAAAGAAGACATACAAATGGCCAACAAACATGAAAAACTGCTCACCATCACTAATCATCAGAGAAATGCAAATTAAAATAACAATGAGTTGCCATCTTACAACAGTCTTAATGGCTATTATTAAAAAGTCAATAAACAACAGATTTTGGTATGGATGTATAGAAAAGGGAAAACATATTATGTTGGTGAGAATGCAAATTTGTACAGCATGTTTGGGAAATGTCAGGGTCACAATCTGTGGGGGTCTGTCCTGCAGACCCTGACTCAATAATGGATGAATAAATTCACTCACACAAAGAATACAGTGAATGTGAGGGCTGGGGTGACCAGGCCACTCACAGGCACTCAAGTAGAGTGCTGGAAGACATAGCAGCCACTGGCCCCAACACGCTGGCCTTTCTAGCCTTTATTCAGGACATATTAAATGACAAAAGCTTTGAGTCAACACCACTAGAGTGAATAGATTAAAGGACAGGTTCCAAGGCCTAAAGCAAATACCATATTGAGTAATATCTCTGGTCAACCTCCCCCCAGGACAGCCATCCAGAATGGTCAAAGGTTAGTTTATAGGAACACATGAGTAAAAAAGTTATTCAGATAAACTCCCCCACATTTCCTAGCTATTTATTATCTTATCAACTAAAGATAAAGGGGATAAGTCTGCCTTCAGCTGAAACTTCTAGTGAAACTATGCAAACTTCTTGGCCTTCCAAGAAAGTTTGTGACTATATTCTATAACTTTCTCTAATATTTTTCCCTTAATATTTTTGCCACCACCCTGATTGAACTCTAAAAGGGAAACAGTATGGATAGTTCTCAAAGAACTAATAATAGAACTACCATTCAATCTAGCAATCTCACTATTTGGTACCTACCCAAAGGAAAAGAAATTGTTATATCAAAAAGATACCTGCACTCAAATGTGTATCTCACACACACACACACACAGACATATATATGTATATATATATATGTATATATGTGTGTGTGTGATACATATATGTATATGTGTGTGTGATACACAGATCTATATACGAATATGTGTGTGTAACCATGTACACTATATGTACATATATATATGTATTGTGTGTGTGTGTGTGTGTGTGTGAGATACACATTTGAGTGCAGGTATCTTTTTGATATAACAATTTCTTTTCCTTTGGGTAGGTACCAAGTAGTGAGATTGTTAAGATTGAATGTATATATATATATGTGTGTGTGTGTGTGTGTATATTGAATGTATATATATATACACACATATATATGTGTGTGTGTGTGTGTGTGTGTGTGTATATATATATATATATATATGGAGGACTATTCAGCTATAAAAAAAGAATGAAATGCCTGGGCATGGTGGCTCATGCCTATAATCCCAGCACTCTGGGATGCCAAGGAAGGTGGATCATCTGAGATGAGGAATTTGAGACCAGCTGGGCCAACATGGTGAAACCCCATCTCTACTAAAAATACAAAAAATTAGCTGGGTGTGGTGGTGGGTGCCTGTAATCCCAGCTACTTGGGAGGCTGAGGCAAGGAGAATCACTTGAATCCAGGAGGCAGAAGTTGCAGTGAGTCAAGATTATGCCATTGCACTCCAGCCTGGGCAACAAGAGTGAAACTCCATCTCAAAAAAAAGAAAGAAAATGAAATCGTCTCTTGCAGCAACATCAATGAAATTGAAAATTCATTATCTTAAGAGAACTCAGAAACAAATAAAATATTGCATGTTCTCACTTATAAGTGGGAGATAAATAATGTGTACACATAGATATGAAGAGTGGAATCATAGATACTGGAAACTTGGAAATGCAGGAGACTTTGAGGGTGACGAGAAATTACCTAATGGGTACAATATACACTATTAGGGTGATGGTTACACTAAAAGCCCAGACCTCACCACTAGACAATATATTCATGTAAGAAAACTACATTAGTACCCCATAAATATAGACAAATTTTTAAAAGGCCTAGTTAACAACTCAACTAAAATATCTAATAGTAATAATAACAATAAAACAACTAATGCCTGTATAGTGCCATTAATGACTGAGTGTTCCTGTTCTGTCAAAATTAATATGTTGAAATCCTAACCCCTAGTGTGATGGTATTAAAAGTGAGGCTTTTGAGATGTAATTAGGTCATGAAGACACACTCATAAATGAGACTAATGCCTTTATATAAAGATGCAAAACAGTTTGTTTTTTCTGTCTCTGCTCTCTGCTATTTGAATATTCAATGAGAAGTTGACAGTCTGCAACAGGAAAGAGGGCCCTCACCAGAACCTGACCATGCTAGCACCTTGATCTTGGACTTTCAGCTTCCAGAAATGTGAAATAAAATCTTCTGTTTACAAACTGCCGTGTGGTAATTTCTTATAGTTAAGATAGGTTCTTATTATTTGACAGACTTTATTGTAAGCACTTTAAAAAATATATTAACTTAATTCTCACAAAAGCCTACAATGTGTTGTATTAGTTAGTTTTCACACTGCTGATAAAGACATACACAAGACTGGGAAGAAAAAGAGGTTTAATTGGACTTATGGTTCCACTTGGCTGGGGAGGTCTCAGAATCATGGCAGGAAGTGAAAGCACTTTTTACATGGCAGTGGGAAGAGAAAATGAGGTAGATGCAAAAGCAAAAACCCCTGATAAAACTATCAGATCTCATGAAACTTATTCACTACCACAAGAACAGTATGGGAGAAACCGTCCCCATGATTCAAATTATCTTTAACCGGGTCCCTCCCACAATACATGGGAATTATGGGCATATAATTCAAGATAAGATTTGGGTGGGGACACAGAGCCAAACCATAGCATGTGTGTAGTATTATTATCCCCACTTTTGTATGAGCAAACAAGTTGCAGACATTAAATAACTTGCTCAAGGGTTGCTGAGTGATGGAGTGAGAATGTGAATTCAGGCAGTGTGGCCCCAGAATTTTTGCTCTTAACAACACAAGCTTACTGAAAGTAAATAACAGGTATCCCAAACTTATGGCCCAAACTGAGCTCAGGTACTCCCACAAACCAAGCTTTTACCTCCAGAGATTTTTCTATGTCAAAAAACGGCAACTCCATGCCGGATGTGGTGGCTCGTGCCTGTAATTTCCATACTTTGGGAGGCCAAGGTGGGTGGATCACTTGAGGTCAGGAGTTCAAGACCAGCCTGGGCAACATGGCAAAACCCTATCTCTACCAAAAATACAAAAATTAGTTGGGCCTGGTGGCACATTCCCATAGTCCCAGCTACTCAAGATGCTGAGGCAGGAGAACTGCCTGAACCTAGGAGGCAGAGGTTGCAGTGAGCTGAGATCACACCACTGCACTCCAGCCTGGGTGACAGAGCAAGACCCTGTCTCAAAAAAAAATTAAAAAAGGCAACTCTACTTGCTTAGGTAAAAAATACTGGAGTCACCATTTACTTCCCACTACCTCACAAAACCCACATCTGGTTCATCAACAAATCTGACATTTCCACAACCTCTATATCTCCACAACCTCCACTGCTGCCATTTTGATCCAAAACACCATCATGTTTCATCCGGAAAACTGCAGTAGTATCCTAACTTTGCCCCTTCCTTCAATTTTGCCTCTCCTGCATCAAACTCTCCAATGGATTTTCATCTCACTCACAGTAAAAGTTTCAGTCCTTACAATAGTCTATAAGGTTCTGCACGATCTTCCTCTATATCTTTCTCATTTCATTTCATCCTACTCTCCTACTCACTCATTATGATCCAGCCATACTAGCCTCCTAGCTATTCCTTAAAAACATCAGGCTTGGCCGGGCGCTGTGGCTCATGCCTGTAATCCCAGCACTTTGAGAGGCCGGGGCGGGTGGATCACAAGGTCAGGACTTCAAGATCACCCTGGCCAAGATGGTGAAACCCAGTCTCTATGAAATATACAAAAATTAGCTGGGTGTGGTGGTGGGCACCTATAATCCCAGCTACTACGGAGGCTGAGGCAGAGAATTGCTTGAAATCGAGAAGTGGAGGTTGCAGTGAGCCGATATGGTACCACTGCACTCCAGCCATCTCAAAAAAAAAAAAAACAGAAGACAAAAAAACATCAGGCTTGCTTGTGCTTCAAGGTCATTGTAACTGCTGTTCCTTCCATATGCCTAAAGTGTTATTGTTTAGATATCTGCATAGTTCACTTCCTTACTTCTTTCAAGCCTTTACTCAAATGTCATTTTCCTAGTGAAGTTTTCTTGGCCACACTATCTAAACTCCACACAACCATTGCAGAATCTTTCCGCATGCTTTATCATTTTTTATTTTTTCTGTTTTTTATTTATTGCCTATATCCTTCCATTAAAAGGTAAGTTCTATGAGAGTAAGAATTTCTATTTTTTTTCTTTGCTGCTGTATCCTCAGTGTCTAGAATAGTATTTGGCACATAGCTGGTACTCAACAAATATTTGTTGAAACAAATAAATGAGTGAAACCAAGTAAGTAATTTTTAACAGTGAGAATTTCAGGTAAGGTAGGTTTTACTTGGTTGAGGGGTATATATTATCCAAGGTGTCTTTCTCTTAAAGACAGAGATTGGCCAGGCATGGTAGGTCACGCCTATAATCCTAGCACTTTGGGAGGCTGAGGCGAGCTGATCATGAGGTCAAGAGATCAAGACCATCCTGGCCAACATGGTGAATCCCTATCTCTCTTAAAAATAAAAAAAATTATCTGGGTGTGGTGGCACGAGCCTATAGTCTCAACAACTTGGGAGGCTGAGGCAGGAGGATCACTTGAACCTGGGAGGTGGAGGTTGCAGTGAGCCAAGATCACACCAATGCACTCCAGCCTGGCAACAGAAAGAGACGCTGTCTCAAAACAAACAAACAAACAAACAAAAATGAACAAACAAAAAAGACAGAGATCTTCAGATTATTCTCTCATTTCAGGCATGTGAGTCACACTTCTATAGACCCTCACTGACCTGGAACTAAACTTATGAGGTAGATTGCCATCACCAATAGGCTAAATTTGACCTGCATAGAGTTAACTGATGTAAGTAACTTAAGATATTACATAGCCTGGTAAGTTTTTTCTTATAAGGTCTTTCCCAGCCAATATCCTTGTAGCTTCTAGATTGGAAAAAACATAGGCCTCAGATACATATCAATGAGTTTCTTGTACCCTGTGGCATTCTTTCAAAATTCACAGTTGACTAGTGTGAGTACTCTAAGGGGAAAGCTCCTTTCTGTTAAAGTTTTTAAACTTCTGCATTGTTAAAAAAATTATTAAGGAAAAATTCTCGTTAAACTTTAATTATTAACATTGAGTACTGATAAAAAGGGAATTTAAAAATATTCTTTTTTTATCAATCCCTTAATTCTATGAAGAGATTTCCAGCTGAAACCCTTTATGGCACCTGAGCTTCATGGGTATAGGAAATTTAATTGAACTCTAAAAGATAGAGCTTCTATATAAAGTATGAATATTTTGGTACACATCTTCATAGGCCACTTTCTTAACAGTATTTTTCTTAATGGAGACATTCAAATATTACATTTGCTGTTAACATCAATGGAATTCAGTTACACTTTTAAAATAAATACATGTTATAGAGTACCTAGTTTAACTGGGAACTGGCATGAAACAAAATCTGTTGCAATTTTAAGACCGGTGTTCTGGGCATGTTATAAAAAATCTCTGTATTAAGACACTGCATTGCCCTATTATTTGAGCTGGCATTTTGGTCTTACCTTGAGGACACATAACTGACCCAGAAACCATTTTGTGATTAACAGACAGTGACTGCTGTAAAACAGTAAGTGAGGTATTCTTTCTGAGCTCCAGTGTTATTAGCCTTAGACAGCACAGATACAGTAGTAACTGCTAATGCAGCTACCAAAGTGTGAAGGGAAATGAAGCCTGTGATCTCTGGGAGAGTGTGATTCTCCCATTACCTGCCATTAGTAAAAGTAAGTTTCATTAAATACAGAGTTATTTATTAAATGGGGAAACTAAGTAGGCTTTAAAGTTGCTTCTAAGGTGTGCTTATACTGGTTATTAATTCCAAAGTAAGTTGGAAGAACCAAGGGGAAAATAGTATTCTAGGAACTTTTACCTCTGTCTACATGACTTTGGATAGACTGGACACGTTTTGCATACAAACAGAGATTACTAATATTCTAACCCCAGAGGAGCAAGCCCAAACACATATGGTACAGAAGGAATTGTAAATCGAAAATATAAAATAAGATGACATAATGCCAGATATGCAAAATGAAAATAAATGTTGATTAAATTTGCCTATTTAACAAGAAAGACAGTAATGCTTGAATCTAAAAATCTAACTATTTACCTCTTAAAAATTTTTGCTTAAAAAAACACAGCAAACACTGAAAACATGAGGAAACTCTGTCTTTACTAAAAATACAAAAATTAGCCGGGTGTGGTTATATGCACCTGTAATCCCTACTTGGGAGGCTGAGGCAGGAGAACTGCTTTAACCCGGGAGGTGGAGGTTGCAGTGAGCCAAGATTGCGCCACTGCACTCCAGCCTAGGTGACAGAGCGAGACTCTGTCTCAAGAAAAAAAAAAAAAAAGCTGTGTCCCTACCACCCTAGGCACATGTTGTCAGGACTTCCTGAGGCTGTGTCACTAGCACGCGTCCCTAACTTTGGCAAAATAAACTTGCTAAATTAACTGAGACTTCTCTCAGATATTTGGCGTTTACACACAATACATTGTTTCAATTTCAAATTGCTGAGTCACTGAAGAGGTAAAGAAAAGTTCCTTGAATCACCAGTGCCACTTCTCCGTCATCCTTCAGCAGCAGTGGTGTGGTATGGAGAGCATTTCTGTGTGCAGGAGAGAGGGATGCTGCAGCAATTGTGAAGCCCTGAACTCCTGCCATGTTATAGCATAAAATAAAACCAGAGCAAATTCAGCTGATGCCTGCCCACAGAGGGAGCATTTATACCAGCCCAGCCAGAGGGAAATCACTGATTCTTTTGTTACCAGAAAGGGGTCCCAATCCAGACCCCGAGAGAGGGTTCTTAGATCTTGTGCAAGAAATAATTCAGGGCAAGTCCATAGAGTAAAGTGAAAGCAAGTTTATTAAGAAATTAAAGAGATAAAAGAATGGCCACTCCATAGACAGAGCAGCCCCAAGGACTGCTGTTTGCCCATTTTTATGGTTCTTTCTTGATTATATGCTAAGCAGGGAGTGGCTTATTCATCTCACCCCTTTTAGAACATATAGGGTAATTTCCTAACATTGCCATGGCATTTGTAAAGTGTCATAGCACTGGTGGAAGTGTAGCAGTGAGGATGACAAGAGGTCAGTCTTGTTGACATCTTGGTATTGGTGGGTTTTAGCTGGCTTCTTTAAAACTGCAACCTGTTTTATGCAAGGCCTTTATAAACTGTAGCTTGTGCTGACCTCCCATCTCATTCTGTGCCTTAGAATGCCTAACCATCTGGAAATGCAGTTCAGTAGGTTTCAGCCTCGTTTTATGTAGCTCCTACTCAAGATAGAGTTGCTCTGGCTCAAACGCCTCTGACAGCAGTGGTCTAAACATGAGTTCCTGCAAGCCTGTCACTGCAGGACAGAGTGCCCTGGGGCTCTAAGAAAACCTGAATGGCAGTTTAGGCCACAAGGAGTGTAACTTTTAGGTGAGACCTAGTGCTGAATTGGGCCCAAAACTAGTGGACTAGGCAGGCACATGACCTACCAAGAAAACAGCTGGAATTCCAAACGGAGTGCTGGTATCACTGCTCCCCTAACCCCAAGCTGCACAGCTCATGGCTCTAAAATAGACCCCTTCCTTCCATTAAAGGAGAGGAGAGGAAATAGTTGGGAGGACTTTGTTTTGCATCTTGGAAACTAGCTCAGCTGTAGCAGGATAGGGCACCAGTCAGAATCATGAGAGCCCCATTCCAGGCCCTACCTCCTAGATGGTATTTCTGGCACCCTGGGCCAGAACGGAAACTGCTGGCTTGAAGGAAAGAACCAGTTTTTATAGCATTCATCACCTGCTAACTGATGAGCCAAAAGTGCAAGCAGGTGAAGCAAAATTAAACAAGTAGGACTACATCAAAGTGAAACACTTGATAGAGAAAGGACACAATCAACAGAGTGAAAAGACAACCTACATAATGGAAGAAAATATTTCCAAGCCATAATCCTGACAAAAGATTAATATCCAAACATATAAGGAACTCTTATAACTCAATAGCAAAAGAAAAACACACACACACACACAAAAAAACCATGGACAGTGGAGTTGAATAAGCATTTCTTCAGAGAAGGCATACGAATGGCCAACAAATAAATTAAAAGATGCTTAACATCACTAATCATAAGAGCAATGCAAATCAAGACCACAATGAGATATTAACTCATACTTTTAGGATAGCTATAGCTAAAAAAAATCAAAAGATACCAAGTGGGGCAATGATGTTGAGAAACTGAGAACCTGTAAACTCTTGGTGGGAAGGTAAAATAGGGCAGCCACTATGGAAAGCAGTATGATGGTTCCTCAAAAAAATTAACAATAGAACAACCTAAATGTCTGTCTGTCAGTAGATGAATGAATAAGGAAAATGTATATACATCCAGTGGAATATAATATTATTTAGCCTTAAAAAGAAGGAAATCCTGCCATATGCTACAACATATATAATCCTGAAGGATGTTACAGTAAGTGAAATAAATATGTCACAGGAGGGCAATTATTTCATGTTTCTACTTATATGAGATATCTAAGATAGTCAAACCCATAAGAACAAAGAGTAGAATGTGGGTTTCCAGGGTCTGGTGGAAGGAAAACATGTACAGTCACTAGTATACTTTCTCAGGTACCTCTCTCAATTATATTTAAATCTATACTTCTTTGGGGCAGCTCTTTCTTCTGTCTTGAGTTGGTACATTAAATTATTTCTTAGATTTTGCTAATAGCAAACTTCACTATCTTAATATTTTCTCTGCTATGTTTGGGTTATTTCAGAGTGGAGAAGGTAGAAATGCCCATTACTTGCCCATTTTCAAGCATCAAATCCCTTTAAAAAATGTATTTAGGCTGGACGTGGTGGCTCATGCCTGTAATCCCAGCGCTTTGGGAGGCCGAGGTAGGCAGATTACCTGAGGTCAGAAGTTCGAGAGCAGCCTGGCCAACATGGTGAAACCCTGTCTCTACTAAAAATACAAAAAATTAGCTGGGCATGGTGGCAGGCACCTATAATCCCAGCTACTCGGGAGGCTGAGGCAGAAGAGTCACTTGAACCCAGGAGGCGGAGGTTGCAGTGAGTCGAGACCATGCCACAGCATTCCAGCCTGGGCAACAGAGTGAGACTCCATCTCAAAAAAAAAAGTATTTAATGACATAAACCTAATTAGTTATCCTGATTCTTTTTAATAAAATGAGGAAACATTTAAAAAAGTATACCATTTGGTGGTATTATTATATTCAGAGTTGTGCAGCTAACAACACTAAGTCCAGAATATTTAATCACCCTAAAAAGAAACTCCATATTCATGAGGAGACACTCCTCATTATTCACTCCAGCTTCTGGTAACTACTAATCTATTCTGTGGCTCTCTGTATTTGCCTGTTAGAATATTTCATATCAGTGGAATCAGACAATTCATACAATTTGTGGCCTTATGTGTCAGGCTGTTTTCATTTAGCATAATGTTTTTGAAATTCCTCCATATTTTAGCATGGATTGCTATTTTATTTTTTAAATTAAAATTCGTGTTTTTATTGTGTAAAGGACACTTAACATGATATCTACCATCTTAACAAATATTCAAGTGCACAGGACAATATTATTAACTGTAGGCACAATGCTGTAAGCAGAGGTTTAGAACTTACTCACTTTGCCTAACTGAAACATTCTACCCATTGAACAGCAACTTCCATTCATCTGGTGCACAGCTGCAGCTTACAAATGTTGCAGAATTAATGCCCCGAGCATCTAATTTCCAAGGATGGTGGGAGGGAGAAAAAAGGTAATTGCCCAGCCACCCCATCTATCAGAGGGACAATTCTGAGGTATGCTCTACACAATTCCTTTAAAGATTCCCAATGAGACAGTCCTAGTTGCCCACACCAACATCGAGCTCAATAATGCACCCTCCATTCACTTTCCTTCTCTTACTCTCTCTGCTCCCGTATTCAAATGACCAATGAATACCTCTCAAACTTCCAGTACCCACTCTTGCACTCATTCTTAGAATGAAAAGAAATTGGCAATACTCTGCATTGTAAGTATCCCTAGAGCAGCCAATGTCTTCATTGACATAGGGGAAAATGAAGCTTAAAAAGAAAAAAAAAATACACTCATACACATCAACACACATGCACATACATGCAAAATTCTGAATGCTAAGGAAAATTCCTACCTTCCCCAAACTCTTCCCATGCACTTTTCCTAGATAGATAGATGGAAAATATTTGGCCCAGAAAAGTCTTTTTTCTCTTTTTTCTTTTTTTTTTTTTTGAGATAGAGTCTCCTTCTGTTGCCCAGGCTAGAGTGCAGTGGCATGATCTCGGCTCACTGCAACCTCCACTCCCTGGGTTCAAGTGATTCTCCTGCCTCAGCCTCCTGAGTAACTGGGATTACGAGTGTGTGCCACCACGCCCAGCTTAGTTTTAGCAGAGATGGAGTTTCACCATGTTGGTCAGACTGGTCTCAAACTCCGGACCTCATGATCTACCCACCTTAGCCTCCCGAACTGCTGGAATTACAGGCATGAGCCACCACACCCAGCCAGAAAAGCCTTTTTTTAATCCAAAATGTGCTCAAAACAGGGCAGATGCAAATAAATAAAACGTACCCTATGAGAAACAAAGGTGATTACAACAGAAAAAAAATCAGAAAAATAATACCCACTGCTAAAGTTTGCCACAGGACAGATTAAAAATTTCACCAACTTCCACGTTCTATAATAGAAGCCAAGGTTATTTTGACCAACCCTCCTGTATTAGGCCATTTTCATGCTGCTGATAGAGACATATCCAAAACTGGGAAGAAAAGGAGGTTTAATTGGACTTACAGTTCCACATGGCTGGGGAGGCCTCAGAATCATGACACAGGACTAAAGGCACTTCTTACATGGCAGAAGCTAGATGGAATGAGGAAGAAGCGAATGTAGAAACCCCTAAAAAAATCGATCAGATCTTGTAAGACTTATTCACTATCATAAGAATAGCATGAGAAAGACCAGCCCCCATGATTCAGTTACCTCACCCTGGGTCCCTCCCGTAACACGTGGAAATTCTGGTAGATACAATTGAAGTTGAGATTTGAATGGGGACACAGCCAAACCACATCACCTCCCAAACAATTAAAAATTCTGAATGGAAGAAATATTAATCGTATCACAAGCTGGTCGGCCAGGAAAAATATCAGCCTCATATCTCAAGAGACTGTAATCAGGGCCCAGGGCCTACTTATGAAAAGAGTTTAATAGCCAACTCTCTCTAAATGGATCTGGGATCTTCATAGTAAGGGTGAAACAGAAGTAAACCTGTCCTTATTTCCAAACTCAAGAAACTTTGGCAAAAGTTATCTTGGAGCTGAGAAGAACAAGGAGGAAAACAAAAAAAAATTTTGTGTCCCTCAGAAGTCATGGCCACAGGCTGGCCATCATACAGATTTTCAAGTCAATTCCATATTGTTTGGATATTACAAAAAAAATCTCAAAACATAAATTTGTGTGTGGGTTGTCCCAGATTAGCAGGATCTGGCAGAAGCAAATTTCATCCTAACCCTCAAAGAATTCACATAAATCTTTTTACATTGGGATCTTACCATTTGTTTCATGAATGAGAATTGACTTTAGTTTTAATATCTTTTTATATACTCAATTTGTGTGGTACTGGTATCAAAGTTCTGCTTGCCTCATAGAATAAGTTTAGGATTTTCCCTTTTTTATTTTATAGAATTCTTTATATATATTGAAATGCTCTATCTGTGGAAAAATTCCGGGCCTAGTGTTTGATCTACAGAACAATCCTTTATTTCCTCTAACTTCATGAAATTAATCACATTACATATTCTTGTATCAATTTTACTAAGTTATATATTTATAAAAATCTGTCTATACAATCTAAGTTTTCAGATGTGTAGTATAAAGTGTTCATCATACTCCTTGTTAGCTTTTTAATCTATACTGTATCTATAGTTATGTATCTTTTTATTAAAAAGTCTTATTTTTATTTGTGCTTTCTCCCTTTTTTCTTAACTTGCCTGAGGTTTGCACCTTTTATTATATTTCTCCAACAACCTAATTTTAGCTTTATATGTTTTACTAATTTTCTGTACATCATTATCCCCTCACTTTAGTTTTTCAGAATTAATTCTGTTGTTTCTTTTCTAATTCTTTATTTAAATACCTAGTACATTAATTTTCAAGTTGTAGTTTTCTCTAGTAGAAACATTTAAGTCTATAAACTCCTACTGTAATACCACTTTTCCTGCTACTCACAAATTTATTCTGTAATATTTTCAATATCATTAAGTTCTACATACTTTTAAATTTCTATTATGATAATCCATGAATTGCTGAAAAATATTTACATTATTAATTTTGTTCAATTTCAACCTAATTTTATTTTAATTTCTGCTAACTCAATTGAACATTCTTTACTAATTTTCTAAATCTCATAACAAGACTTTTATTCACATCAATTTTTCTATAAATGCTCTCACCTTGAAGAACGCTCCCCTCTAGGCTGCTTCCCTGTAACAGTCTTGACTGGTTGCCCTCTAGGCCTGATTCAATTTTCTCATCCTAGGATTTTCCTTCACTATACTTTTAGGAATTTATCTCTATCTTGTGTTGTGTCTCCTATTTTCTGCATTTCACATCTTTATCTTTCTTGGTTTACTTCTTGCTTTTGGTAGGAAAAAATCTCCAGTAGCTTCTTAAGAAAAGGTTCACAGGGAGACAAAATTTTAGATATGTCACATGTCTGAAAAATCTATGTTTTCTACTTGTACATTTGATTATTAGTCTACGTGGAAATAGAAACATATGTCAGAAATCATTTTCCTTTAGAATTTTCAAAGCATAACTCCATTGCCTTCTGGTTTATATACTCAATTGTGTTGAACATTTTTAAGTCATCTAATTCCTCATCCTTTGTACCTGACCTATTTTTACCCCTCTGGAAACTTATACAATTTTCTCTTCATTCTCAGTGTTCTCAAATTTTACATTGATATATCTTGACATGAGTCTATTTTCATCTATTTTGCTAGGTGCTAACCTTTTAATCTATAAATAAGCATCCTTAAGTTCTGAGACTTTTTATTGAATTATTTTGCCAACAATTTTTCCCCTTTGTTTCACTTATTTTCTTTCTGTATCTCATATAATTAAAATATTGGAATAAATTATCTTGGATAAGAAGATAGCACTACACTGATTCTATTTGTGTCAAACTATCACAGCTCAAGATTTTCATATTTTATTAAGGAGAAATGTATTTCTTGGTACTCACATCATTACCTAAAGAAGGGCAATTACTGGTCAAAAATTGAAATATATGTGTCATAGTTAGAAGATGAAAGCTGTATCCTCAAGAACTGTAGCATATGAAAACCTTTCAATTCCAGGCAAGTTGGCCTAAGCTTCAACAGTCTCCCAACTAAAATGAATCTATTTGTGCTAAGTTCTGGGATAAAAGGTGAATAAGATATTGTTTCTGCCTTCATTGATATCTCAAGTAAAGGGAGACAAGTAAAAATGATATAAAAAGAGGGATATATAAGGTACTACGGAAACTGAGAAGAGGGACAGAGTATCTGTGACAGATAACTTGGTTGGGGCAGTTGGAAACAAGGAGGTCTCGGTGTATGCTTTACTGTGTCACATTTGATTATAAGCAGAAACAAATGAATGTTAATCCTAATGGAGTCACAGACCCTTTCAATGATGTAATGAAATTTTTGTGATGACTCTTTCAATAAAAATTCATACAACAAACATACACATATATTTTGTTTACTAACTAAGAATGTGTATCATCAAGAGCTCTGGATATAGAGGAATGAGTAGGAATGTTTTAGGCAGACAAGAAGGGAAGGAGAGTCCAAACAGAGGAAACAGCATGTGCAAGAGCATAAAGACACAAAAGCTTGCATATTATTGGAATCAAGGTGACTATAACATAATTCAGGGTGACTGGAGCATAAGCTGGAAGACAAACCAGTCATGGTATAAGATGAAAATAGAAGATAAGAAGATAGCCAGGGATAAAGCATGTAGTATCTCAAATGTCAGTCATACACTTTGTTTATTCAGAGACAAGACCATGATTGATAAAAATTATGCACATCATGTCAACTCTCTTCTAACTGTTAACAAATATAATTGGAACAGCTAGTACCCAGTGGAATGCTAATTAACATTCTGACTGTAGGGTTTCACTGGCATTCACTGTAGGTGTTGAGTATGGAGTGCTCAAACCTCAAGCTTACAGCTTGATGAAAGAAAAATCAATGTTAGAATGAAACAAAAAGCCCCTGAACAGCTACATCAATTATGTTCTACCTTAATAACTTACAGCAGAATGGCAATCTTCAAGGAGTAGAAATGGTTCTCAACCATAGAAACAACTTAGATTTATCTGGGAAGTTTACAAAAAGCATAGATGCCTGAGATCTATCCCAGACCAATTAAATCAGAATTTATGGGGGTCAATGGATCCTGGACATTTGAATTTTTGAAAGCTTGACAGATAACTTTAATGTGCATTGAAAATTGAGAACTACTATGTTAAGAAAAATAATCCATGAAAGTAAGTTCCTATCTACTCATCTGCCCTTAATTATACTACATTGTTCTCATGCAGCATGATACAAATCAAAATTAATATTTTAAAATATTTAAAAATATATGTGCTAGGGCTCAGTGGCTCACACCTGTAATCCCATCACTTTGGGAGGCCGAGGTGGGTGGATCACTTGAACTGAAGAGTTCAAGACGGGCCTTGACAAAATGGTAAAACACTGTCTCTACAAAAAATACAAAAAATTAGCCAGGCCTGGTGGTACATGCCTGTGGTCCCAGCTACTCAGGAAGCTAAGGCAAGAGGACTGCTCGGGAGGATTGCTTGAGCTCAGAAGGCTGAGGCTGCAGTGTGCAGACATCAAGCCATTGCACTACAGCCTGGGCAATAAAGTGATGCTCTGTCTCATATACACGTTTGGCCACGTTAATTCCTTTGAAATGGAAGTCTGAGCAGCATGCTTGAGGGTCAATATCAGTACCTGCAGGCAGCCAGCCTGTGCTAGAAATGTTCAGAGTAGGTTTTTTCACATTATACAGTCTCATCTGCTGAGTGTACTGCCTGAGGCTATTGTTCTCTTCGTATCTTGCAGATCTTTCTGGGGAAAAGGCCACATGCATCAAGAGTTTTTTGCTAAGGGTCTTGTAATTAATTGGATGACCTTTCAGTCAAACAATTTCTAAGGACAAGATTTTTCCTATTTTGGCTCAGGAAACTGCAGGCATCAGTTGCACAATATTTAACTTTACCACAGTAATAATTCATCCATTGCCTTAAACAAAATGTACAGAACTCAATATTTTAACTTTAGTTACACCCAAACACTGTATAGGGTTTGCAATTAATCATTTTTATATTCTATATTCTGTTTGACGCTGAACATAGAACTTCAAGAAGAGGGTCACATAATGATTTATTCAGTAAATATGTATAGAGCTTGTATGTATCAAAAAGCTGTGCTAAGTGCTGAGATTAGAAAACATACCATATGGTCAGGCACAGTGGCTCATGCCTGTAATCCCAGCACTTTGGGAGGCCGAGGCAGGTGAATCACCTGAAGTTGGGAGTTCGAGATCAGCCTGACCTCCCGACCTGTCAGGAGATGGAGAAACCTTGTCTCTACTAAAAATACAAAAAATTTAGCCAGGCGTGGTGGTGTGCGCCTGGAATCCCAGCTACTCGAGAGGCTGAGGCAGGAGAATCACTTGAACCCAGGAGGCAGAGGTTGTGGTGAGCCGAGATTTTGCCATTGCACTCCAGCCTGGGCGACAGAAGTGAAACTCTATCTCAAAAAAATGAAGCGAAGGGGAGGGGAGGGTTGGGGAGGGGAGGGAAGGGAGAAAGAAAACAAACATACCACGTGTCTGCCCTCAACATGTTCTCATTCTATTAAATGGTGTAATAACATAACACTGAGCCATAAAAATTTCAAAAGACATATACCCACACAAAAAAGAGCTAGGCAAATACATGGGACATTATGATCACTTACAACTGGTATCAGTTAAAGCCAGGTCTTCAAGCCCCATAAATGTCAGGATAGAAAGTTTAGAACAAACTGTCTACATAAACAGGAGTTTTTTGTTTTGTTTGTTTTCCTAGGAAAATAAGATCAGAGTTTCAGGAAGGTTATAAGACTAACTGCAATATATAGGATGGATTGAAGACAAAAAGAGAAGACAGAATATGAGTTATGAGTTTTATTAAATGGTTAGAATAATAGATGATGGCGACGTGGGCAAGGAAAGTGGAAGCAAGGACTAAAATAAAGAGACAGATGTGAGAATCATTGCAAAGATAAAGTATAAAAGTCTTGGCATAAGTTTTCAATTTGAGGCTAGTGAGAAAACATTGGGGGATCAGTGGCATTCATCTATCCATCAAATTATTCAACAAGTCTTTATTAAAAAACTACTATGCAACAAGCACTGTGCTGGGTTCTGGAGGTACAGCAATGAATATGGGATTAATGGTCCCTGACTTCATAAAGGTTTATGTACAGGGAGAGCCAGATAATAAATAAAAGACACAAGCAGTTGTAAATGCTGTGAAGGAAATTTTGGGATGCTGAAAGACAGTAACAGACAGTAGTGATGGTTGGTGTAATAGACAGAACTACTGTATATTGGGTACTAAGTGAAGCTTTCTCCAAGGAAGTCTTATTTGATGTATCAGGAAGAGCAAGCATTGAAAAAGTGGAAAATAAAACAGCTGCCAAGGCTCTAAAATAGGACAATTTTTGGCATAGTTCTGTGTTTGAAGAACAGAGAGTTGCTAATATGCAAAATATTGCTGAGAATTTGAGTAAGAGGAAAATGGTAACCAGTGGTTTTAATAGTACAGATTGTAATATTGACCTTGATAAAAGCAATTCCAGTGGAATGAGAACAAAACCAAATTGAACTGAACTGAAAAGTGAGTGGGAAGAAATGAGGGAAGTGAGTACAGTGTGTTTGGCGGGGAAAAGAAATAAGGGAGTAGTGGCAGGGAGATACACAACAGGGAAAATTCTAGTTTGTAAAAGTGATAGAAGAATTTAGATCACAATTGAATATGTATACTGAGCTGCTAGAGAGGGAGAGAATTTAGATCACAATTGAACATGTATAGTGAGCTGGTAGAGAGGGAGAGATTAACGTACATGAGAAAATAAAATCGAGAGCAGTGGATTGTGGTGTCTAGCACCTACAGTTCACACTGACTTTGCCTTTGAGTTGGATAAATGGCTGAAAGCTGATTCTTTTTCAAAGTTGGTTTCTGTTTGGGAGAGAAGGGAGTAAGGAACAAAATGAAATTGTAAACTGCATAGAAAAATAAGGATATTGAGTACCGTAAAGGAAGAAAAGAGCTCAGGAACAACAAGATCCTGGTCCTCAAACCAATGCTGCCTACTTTCTAGTCTAGCTTCACATCGGCCCTATTCCAATTTCCAAAAGAACAATGATTGCTTCATTTAATCTAACCAAGAGCACTTTACACATCCCACCATATACATCTGTCATCTCAAAGAAGAAAGGGTGTTTTAGCACTAAAAATAAAAAGAATGTAATATTAAGATTTAAATCAAATAACAAATCTAGCTTCATTGAAAACCTGTCTATACTGTTTTCTTCTTTTTTTTTTTTAATTATGCCATGGATTAGTGAAACTATTATCCCAGTTTTGTGTCTGTCTGGAAATCAATATTGGGAAATCACTAGACTGATTGCCTTATGAAATCTCTTCCAATTCACATTCTATGATTCAGTTAATAATTACAAAACATACCATATTTGAAATAAAATAATTTCCTTTCTATCTTCCATTCAACGATCTTATAAATAACTCTTCCCCAAGTCACCTTTCCAGTTCTCTCAGCTATAGGGATCTAACATAACACTTTGACACCCTCATCAGTTTCAAAGGCCTATTCTCCCAACTTTTCAGAGAGTCCAGAGCATTTACAATAAACATATCTCTCAGCACAAAAGATAATAGCTGGTTCAACTGTTCTTTGTCAGCCTGAATGTTGATTAAGACCTCAGTAATCACGTTCCACTCTGCACAAATCCAAAATTACAAATGCAGATTAATTTATGAGAACAGAAGGAAAGAATTAAAAGAAAAAAAAAGGCTGTCTTGCTGAAAGAAAGAAAAACACAAAAGAAGTCTCACTGGCTAGCTCATTTGGATATTTTTATTTCTAAAGTGTTCAAGCATCCTAGTATTTTTCACCACTCTTAAAGAGACATTTAAATATTATGTCAAATAGGATATTTTACAAGATGACTTAAGTTATAACAGGTGGACTCTAAATACCAGAAGTATCACTGGCTTACTAAGACCTCTGATCTGGAGGCATGTGCCTGATGATGCCTTTCTAATTCCAACAGCATGGGCCTGGAGCAAAGTTTATTTTACTGACAGGCCCACTGTATTGAATTCACTGCCTGTCCTAACTCTATATATTTCCGATTAGCTGACCTTCAAAGCTGATGTTAGTAGAAGGAAATTGTTTTCTGACATGTTAACATTTTAAAGCTAATAGTTTTTTAATAAGCGATTGAGTTTGCAGCATTCTGCTCTTGTTATGTTTTATTGTTTTTTGTGCTTTAATTTGGTATGTGTGTTTTGGCATGACTCCAATGGCAGGTGCAATTTTAAAAATGGAATCAATTGGATTCACTGTGATGTCTGATATAAGCATTCCAAGCTTAGCTTTTAAAACAAAATGCTAGGCTTGGCTCTTTCCACAGTCCTGCAAAGAAAATGTATTGATTCCCTAGGGCTTTCCCTACTGTAGTGTTTTGAAATTCTGTTCCCACTCGTCAAATGTCCAAATCCACACTCCCCTAAACTGCTTTTATTGAGAACCACAACCTCATCTCCTCCTTTCTCAAAGTGATTAAGTCCATCTAGCAGGAAAGCCCAAGTACAGTTTATTTTCGTCCTTAAAATCTCTCTCCAGTGCTTTCTACAGTACTGCCAATTAATAGGGGCTTAATAAATCTTTGCTAAATGATAGGTTGAATGAATTTGTCCTCTCTTCCTTTTTCTCTGACTTGCAGTAAGAGAAATTTCTTTTCTCCAAGACTAAACTTTGTCAATGATGTAGAATTTATGTGATTTTTTTCCACTCATGCCTTCTTCAAGACCTTGATTCATCATGTATTTCTTCTTAGTCTAACTGTGTTTGGTCTTCATTTCTTCATTGGCCACTTAGTGGCTTCCTATTAACACAGATAAATGTCTCGGTTTTGTTAAAAGGGCTGAAAAAATGGTGACTGGGACAAGGCATCTGTATTGGTTGGGTGGCAATATTCTGTTACTTTATATCTGCATGGCAGAAATAAAATCAAACACTTGTATGTTTTCCATATCTGAGTTTTATCTTAAAAAGGTAAAAATAAAAAAAAAAAAAGAAACACATAGGGAACAAAAGGTTGATTAAGGCTGAAGCAAATTAAAATAAAGACTAGATCTGAAGAATCTTTCAGAAGAAAAAACAGAGTTAGGCCTCAGAAGTGACTTCAACCTTGCTTGACTTGCAAACATAAGCAAAACTTAACTTGAGCTACTCCTTGTAAATGTTTATATCACAGAAAAACAATCAGAAGCAGTTAAAAAACTTATATAATTAGGACTTTCCTATGGGATAGATAAAATGAGGCAACTGTATAACTGTAACCAATCAAATACCATCTGCTTTACTTCTGTGTCTATTCTATAAAACTCTCCTGATTGTTTTCCCTTGATGGAGCTCCAGAATGGCTTCTAGTTTGGAGCTGTATAATTCATCGAATATTTTTTGCTCAAACTCTTAAATTAAAAAAAAAAAGTTATTGTGCCTCAGTTTACCTTTTAACATTAGAAATATTACTCTGGCTTGACAAGGTGAACAATTTCTAAAGACTAGATGGCAACTCATTTGGTAAGCCAGGCGATTTCCAATGCTTTGTTTTCAACAAAACTGAATGACTTGCAGTTGTCATATTTATAGTTTCAATATGTAATTCATGAAGAATTCAGAGTTGAGTGAAATTGCTGTAAAAAAATCCTTCTTCCATTCCTATATACATATTCATGGGAACAAAGTCTCTTTTTGACACTTCTATCCATAAAAAGAAAAAAAATCAAAATAGAATAATGAACCCTGTCTCATTCTAGCAATTAGTAATAATTATGTCTACAACAGTGAATGAGAGTAAATGAGGACAGAAACAATACCATGCATCTCATTAAGAAATGTATTTTCAATAAATATTAACATTGCATATTTAACAATTATTTTCAAAAAAATAATTAACATACTCTTCAATCAATTGTATGCTGCTATTTTTTTTTCTTTTTGAGACGTTGTTTTGCTCTTGTTGCCCAGGCTGGAGTACAATGGGGTGTTCCTGGTTCACCGGAACCTCCACCTTCTGGGTTCAAGCAATTCTCCTGCCTCAGCCTCCGAAGTAGCTGGGATTACAGGCATGCACCACCACACCTGGCTAATTTTGTATTTTTAGTAGAGATGGGGTTTCTCCATGTTGGTCAGGCTGGTCTTGAGCTACTGACCTCAGGTGATCTGCCCACCTCGGCCTCCCAAAGTGCTGGGATTACAGTCGTGAGCCACCACGCCCAGCCTGTATGCTGCTATTAACTGAAACCTGCAAGTATGTTTATCAAAACGATAAGGGTGGTTATTTTTCCATATTGTTGCATTTCATGCAGTTTCTTTTTACTTTCTTCTTTGTACTTTTTGTATTTTTAAATATAATAGGCACATATCATTTTTCACTAAGTAAACCAATAACATATTAAAGGTATTAAAAAATACTTTCTCTTGAAAACACCTCCCTAAAGCTATTCTTCTTCTTTCTTTTTTATCTCCTTTTTGTCATTATTTATTCATCTCATTTTCCACAAGACTTCTGCTACTACTACTGCATTGAAAATACATTCTAAGGCCAGGTGCAGTGGCTCACGCCTGTAATCCCAGGACTCTGGGAGGCTGAGGTAGGTGGATCACCTGAGGTCAGGAGTTCGAGACCAGCCTAGCCAATATGGCCAAACCCTGTCTCTACTAAAAATACAAAAAGTAGCCGGGCATGGTGGTACATGCCTGTAATCCCAGCTATTCAGGAGGCTAAGGCAGGAGAATTGCTAGTGGCAGGGCAAAAAATAAATAATAAAAGAAAATACACTCTGCAAGGTCAACCTTATTGTCACAAAGTCTTCAGTCTTTACTTCCTTTGACAGCTCTCCCCAACATTCAGTATAGTCAACTTGTCTGAGCCTTGCAAAATGTGTCCCTTGGCTATTCATTTACTTTTTTTTTTTTTTTTTCCCCTTCCTGCTCACATCTTATCTCCCTCTTTGATTGGATTTATTAGGTCATCTGCTCGTTGCGAAATGTAAATCCCAGCCTAAATATTAAGGACACTACTAACTATGTGTCTCCAAGCCATTATATCATGGTTGAATGATTTTCCACCCTGCATTCCTCATTCAGAGTGTTCTCTGACCTTGAGCCATAGTTCCACAACTGCCATTTTCACAGGGATATCTTGACACCACCTTAAACCCAACATGTCTAAAACTACATCTATTGCTCCAAGTCTGTTTTCCCTCTAGACCATACTTGTTCTGCCACAGAATTAGGTCATAACTTCATTGCTTTTGCAATAGCCTTTGGCCAAAAACAAGAAAAAGTCACAAAGTGATCTTTAGCTACAGTAGAAAAATGAAAACAGAACACACAGAAAGTCTGAATACAAGGATATTTATTTTTAGAGCTGATTTCATAAAAGAAATCAGACTAATATATCATTATGTCAGTTTAAGCATAGCCATAAAAGTAAATTTGGCTTCAAATTTAGAGTCAGTCAGTCTCTGGAGAGAAATGTGTTCATTACCAATATTAGCAGTACTTTATCCTCCAAGTCATTTGGATTAAAAACCATGGGGAGGTACAATTCTGCTTTTTAACCCTCATGTTCAGCCTTTTGCCTACTCTTGTCAAGTATTTTTTAATGTCTTTTGTTATTGATTACATTTACACTCCCACAAAATACCTAATTCAGGTCATGTTCACCTTACATTAAGATGTTACAACACTCAAACTCTTAACTGATATACTTCACCTCCATTGTCTTCCATCTTCTGTTCCTGTTTATATAAATTCAACCTGCTTTAAAAATTCTATTTGGTACTTGATGACTATAAGATAGAGACTGTAAACTTGAGTATTCAAATAAATAGAGAGCCTAGGACAAATATTTAGGTGTTGAATAAAGTAGGAGCCAGTGAAGGAGAGTGAGAAGGAGAAGTCAGTGAGGTAGGAAGAAAATAAAGTTAAATTCAAAGTTACAAAAGACAAGGGAAGATGTTCAAACAAAGAGAGAACGACCAACTGTTTAAGAGTCATAGGTGACCCTTAAATGGGAAATATGGAAGTCGCTGATGACCTTGACAAAAACAAGATCAATGGAGTGGACAGACTGAAATCTGGAATGGTTTAAGGAGAGATAAGAATTTTGAGACAAAGAAACAATGAGCAACAATAACTCTTACAACAGGTTTCGCAGTGAGGAGAGCAGATAAATGATACTATAGATAGAAATGTAGGCTGAATACAGTTTTTTGTTATTTTATTTTTAAGATGGTCGTTATTTTAACATATTTGGGTACTAACAGACATGATCCAATAGAGGAGAAACTGATGTTGCAAGAGAAAGATGGTGTAACTGAAAGAGCAAAATCCTTGGGGAGGTGAAAGAGAATGGGACCCAATGCAATTGTGGAGGGGCTGCCCCTTCATAGGAATGGGGACACTTTTTTGGTTTTAAATAAAGAAAAGGGGTATATTAACATGAAGCTTGGAGATGTCACAGTCAAAAGATGAAGCAGGCTCCTTTTCATGTCTTCCTCCCATTTGCTCAGTGAGGTATACATCTGGAAATGAGGGGATTGGGACAGGTGGGTATATAAAGTTTAAGGAAAGGGAAGATACGAAAATAAGTTATCAGACAGTGAAAAAGTAAACTTGCTATAGAAAAACAGTTGAAATTCCAGGGAATATTGAGACCTAATTTGAGTTTTGAGAGTATTAAAGTTAAACTAGGATGTCTGATGATTTGATTTTTCTCCATCTATGAAGAAAGGGTTATTAATGTGCAGGGCAAAAATGAGACTCAACTTCATGATTTCTGACGCTAAGACCAATATTCTTTGTACTATACTATATTAATGGTATTTTCTTTTAAATTCACTAGAAAAATTATAGGTTACATTATAATTGAGTAAAATACTTTATTCAAATTAAAAAATATATATCCAAGTGGAGGATGAGCAACAATACCTATGGAAATAAATTGAAGAAGCTTACAACATGAAGCCATTTGTAGCCTGTATGCCAATCAGCATACATTTCCCCCTGTAAATATTGCAAAATGTCCATATGCTCATGCTGCAAAAGCCCTCTTGGAGCCTTGTAATCAGGCCAGTGGACCATATTGTTAGACACAATCTAACCTCTTTCAGTCTTGGCCCCAAACAAAGGACAGCAGGCTGATAGAGCTAGAGCTAATTAGCACCCCATTCATCTTGCCTTATGCTTAGAATGCCTAAAGGAAGCTTCTTTTTTCTGGTTGATGATAAAACAGAATCAGTCTCTTTTGCTCTCTGATTTGAGTCATTTATCAATCATCATTATGCAGACATACTGAGAAGCAAAGAACGTATACACACATACATCCTTATGTTTAAAATGTTTTAAAGGGGTATATATGTGTTTTTTTTAGAAGGTGTCTATATGTGTGCCTGGCACCACAATATAATAAAAAGGAAAGTGGGAGGGTTTAAGGGAAGCAAAGTCTAGAAACTGTAAGTACAGCTATTCCTGGAAAGATAGAATGGTGTAAAGTTAAAAGCATGGACTCTGGAGTCAAACTTCATGGGCCAAATCCTGGCTCTGACACTTACTAGCCACATGACCCTGGCCAAGTTACTTTTTCTGGACCTCAGTCACCTTATTTGTAACATACAAATAATAGTAGTACTTAAAATAAAAGGTTGTTGAAAAAATTAAATGAGTTGGTGTTTGAAACTCTAGTATTTACCAGCTGGTGATCCTGGGAACATCATTTAAACTCTTAAGGTTCAATTTCAATTAATTTTAGTAAAACTTACTTCCAAAGCCTCCCCTGCTTTTGCAATTTTTTTCCTATCACAAGATTTTACATTTTCTGGTATTTTGGCAACAGATTCATGGTTAAACAAATATTGTATTAGTTATAAAATTTGCTCAAAATTCTGTTACCTATACCAATGTCCTCATCAGCAGCCAGATAAATTTATAACCATTAATATTTGAATCAAGAATGTCATATATTTGCAGGGTGTGATGGCTTATGCCTGTAATCCCAGCACTTTTGGATGCCAAGGCAGGTGGACGACAAGGTCAGGAGTTCGAGACCATCCTGGCCAACATGGTGAAACCCCATCTCTACTAAAGATTAAAAAAAAAATCAGCTGGGCATGGTGGCACATGCCTGTAATTCCAGTTTCCCAAGAGGCTGAGGCAGGAGAATTGTTTCAATCCAGGAGGTGGAGGTTGCAGTGGGCAGAGATCATGCCATTGCACTACAGCCTGGGCGACAGGGCAGGACTCCGTCTCAAAAAAATAATAATAATAATGTTGTATGTTAACCTGAAAAGCAGATGAGTCTTCCTAAGAATATATCTACATTAATATCCGATTTGGTTTACATTTCTTGAGGACTTAACAATGGAATGCAAAAAGGTGTACAACTAATGAAGCTCGGTCTATGTAGTGGACTGCATAGAAGATGCCTCATCTACAAAGCTCAGAGGAATGACAGTACTATCAACACGCAGCACTTTGTCTCCCTGTCATGTGTCTCCCTATACTTGCTTCATAATAAGGGTAGTCCTATGTCTTATTCAGTCTGCATTCTCATGCCCAGAACAGAGTCTCTGACACTCAATAGATCTAAAAATAGTATGAAAAGTGAATGAGGAAATGAAGAAAAGGCTCACTTGACTATTTGTCTCATCTTTCAACTACCTTGCAGTCAATTTCCATTATACAAAACCTTTTAAGTAAGGCTATAATAAACATTCATTCTGATAAGATAGAAGAAGAGTAATGCATACGTTTGAATAGTCAATTCCTGAGCAATATTCCAAAGGCTCACAAGAAATACCTGATTACTTACAATGCCTGAAGTACCAACTTTGCCTATAGCATAAATGTTGCTTCTTATAACAATTTTGGTGCCCCCTACCCATCGCTCACATCATACATAATACATGGGGGCATGTGCGCATGCACACATGCACACACACACACACACACACAATTTATTTCTTCTATAAAGACTGGACTTCAATAGTGATAAAAGACACATTGTTAAAATGGTAAGGAAGAAAGCAAAACAACAAACTGCTGTTTCACACTTAAGGCTCCGGGCTTTTGTGTTCCATATGGTAACTGAGCTTGCAACATAGCAAATACAGATTCCAAAAGATCTTTTTATCCCTCTATTTTGTGATTTGTGCAGCCAAGCATGTTAGAAAGAATATATAACTAGAACAAAGAGCTGACAGGCAAACAGGTAGCAATTTGCAACCAGTGAAGAGAATACTTTTCTCAGGCTCCAAGATTTTTTTTTTGTTCTTTTTGAAAACTATACTGCTGGGCAGAACAAACGTAAGTGCACAGAACCCAATCACAACAGGTGAAATCATGATGAAATAAGACCCTGAATCTTGGTTAGAAAGAAGATGGTCAACATACTATAAAAAAAGTGGGGGAGGTAACTCCACAGGAATCATTTCGATATGAAAAGTCTGGAAATTATTTTTAATATACTTTTGTGGCTTAACCATAATCGCATAAATACCCAGGAGTCATTAACTTTGCAAATTATTTGGATGATTCTGACGAGTTAATCCCATAAGATAGTATGATGTACAAAAAAAATCATCTACTAGAATGTTTTTTATTACAAAGAAGTAAAAAGAAACAAAATAGAAAAGAGGTTCCATGCAGCAGATCCTACACTAGGAGTCAAAAAACCTGAAGTCCAATCTCGGTCTAAAGTAAATTAATTATCCCTCTCTGTGCTTTCCGTTTCCCATGAATATAAAAAAGGTGATGAAAGGAGATGTGTATTCAATCAGTTCCCTCCAAGCTGTAACATTATTATTTTGAAAGTCTTTCCTATTTACAGAACATGTCTTAGCTTACAAAAAGCTCCATCATTGAATCCTTACAATACTGTTAAGATAGGAGTTATTATCCTCATTTACAAACAAGGAAGCAAAACTTCAGAGAGATTAACACATTTCCCCAAATCCTCCTCCTAGAATGTTGTAAATCCAGTTCTCACATCAAATTCAACACTTTCTTTCTTTCCTTCCTTCGTTTATTTTTTTTTAGACAGAGTTTCACTCTTATTGCACAGCCTGGAGGGCAGTGTCGTGATCTCGACTCACTGCAACCTCCACCTCCCAGGTTCAAGCAATTCTCCTGCCTCAGGCTCATGAGTAGCTGGGATTACAGACAAACGCCACCACGCCCGGCTAAATGATTTTTGTATTTTTAATGGAGACAGGGTTTCACCATGTTGGTCAGGCTGGTCTCGAACTCCTGACATCATGATCCACTCACTCGCCTTGGCCTTCCAAAGTGCTGGGATTACGGGCATGAGCCACCGCACTGGGTCTGCTCTTTCAACTATACTATACTGACTCCCTGATACAATTTATCCTAATATACATAGTATCTCTCAAAAGTTATATTATTATGTGACCCACACAGAATGAGGCTTTGAAACAGTAAAGGATTTCACTGGACTGGAAATGTCTCATTTTAACAAAATATAAGAAACGGGAAGATGTTGGTCAAAGGATACAAAATTTCAGTTAGATAGGAAGGATAAGTTTAATAGATCTACTTTACAGACATCATGGTGACTGTGGTTAATAAAAACATTATATTCTTGCATGTTGCTAAGAAAATAGATTTTAAAAGTTCTTATTACAAAAAAAAGTGAAGTAATGTATATGTTAATTACGTTGATTTAGCCATTTTACAATGTTTCAAAACAACATGATGTACACAATAAATATACACAATTTTTAGTCATCAATTAAAATAAATAAATGTTTTAAAAAATGAAATAAAAATAAAAAGCAGTTGGACTATATACCACAATGTTTTCATATTATTATTTGAAAGCCCTCTAGATAAAGACTATTAGGAACACACTATAGTTGAACAAAATGGGTTTATTACTCATTGCAGTAAGAGAGAATGTATACCATACAGAACTATTTTATCAATTATGGGGGCATCTCAGTAAGAAGATAATAAAAAGGACTTGTTCTAGTGTTTGGATTTGTATTAGGTGATTTGGAGGAAATATTAAGGAAGCAGAATTTTTCTCTGGATTGAATTCTCAGGAAGTAGGGATAATATGATGATTAGGTAGGTATCTTACTACATCTTATCTATTGTGAGGGAAGTCTAAAGCAAGGGTAAAGTTGTAGTTGGTAAAAGAAAAAAAGCAGTAACTTACATTAATCAGAATAGTAAAATAACTGGTCACTTTTGTGACTTGCACAAAAGGTTCATGTTCTGTCTGTTTTCAGACATGGTTGGAGAGCAGTTTTGTTTTTGCCTTCATCGATCATGGTCACAGAGTGGTCTTATTTAATGCTGATGTTCCCGATATAGTAATACCAAGGCCGAGCTATATGAGTGCCAAGCCAGCTCCTAGAAACAACTGGGCATAGCTTGTGACTGTCAGGAGCCGTTTTCATCTTTCTCAAAACCAGTTAAACATTTTAGTTGAGTGATTTGCCCTGCAGCTAGTGGATGAGAAGGAATTTTGAAAAGGAAAAAAAATGGAATAAGATCTGTTCTTCACAAAAGACATGTTTTCAAGTACTACTTCTCTATGGCAAATTATTTCTTATACAAAATTAAAATATAAAGAAGAGACAAGGAGAAAATACTTGTGATGTGTATGACAAACAAATGAATATACAAAATTCTTCTATAAATAATAAAAAAAAACAACCCAATACAGCAACAATTCACAGATTAATAACTACAAATAGATTACTAAGATATTCAACTTTATTCATGAGGTAAATATAAATTAAAACAAAGAAGCAATTTTCTTCCATTGGAGTGCCAAAAAAATGATGAGGGAATAGGAAATCCTTATACTGTTAAAAGTGAACAAAGTACAAGTACTTTGCAGGATATTTTGGCAATTTCTAGCAAACTTTAAAATGCACATTAAATTTTTTAAAAAACTCCTTTTGGAAATGCTACACTTGTGCACAAAAACATATGATTCAAAAATGTTCACTGTAACATTTGTTAAACACAAAAATTGGTGAAAAACATATGTACACCATAGAGAAATACCTAAATTTAAAAATGATATATCCATCTATGAAGTTATATGTAAGCAATTAAAATATTTACATAGATATGTATGGCAAATATAGAGGAAAAACAATGATACAGAGTTAGACAAGAAAATTAATCTACAAAAATTGCTTAATATCTCATTTATGTCCAAATATTTATGTAGGCCAGATGCAGTGGCTCATGCCTGCAATCCCAACACTTACGGAGGCTGAGGCAGGAAGACTGCCTGAATCCAGGAATTCGAGACCAGCCTGGGCAACATAGTGAGACCTCTTCTCTACCAAAAAAAAAAAAAAAAAAAAAAGAACCAGGTGTGGTGGCACATGCCTGTAGTCCCAGCTACTCAGGACACTGTGGTGGGAGAATTATTTGAATCTGGGTGACTGAGGCTGCAGTGAGCTGAGAGCATTCCACTGCATTCCAGCGTGGGCAAGAGAGCAACACCTTATCTAAAAAACATATATTATGTATTTGTAATATTTGCATATATGTGTATGACTATATAAAGTATATGTGGATATATATTTAAATGAATATAAAATTATCTGTAAGTGAGCATACCGATTGCAAGCTTTTTCCTTTGAGGACCAGGAATTCAGTTGAATTTTGTGAAAATAGAAGGTGGGGAGAATGGCAGAAATGCAAGTTTTTCTGTACATACATCTGTAATGCTTGAAATATTTATAGAAAAATATTTTCATAATAAAAAGTTATATAAGAATGTATTCTCTCTCTCTCTTTTTTTTTTTTTTGCCATGGAGTTTTGCTCTTGTTGCCCAGGCTGGAGTGCAATGGCACAATCTCAGCTCACCACAACCTCCACCTCCCGGGTTCAAGTAATTCTCCTCCCTCAGCCTCCAGAGTAGCTAGGATTACAGGCACCCACCACCAATTCCAGCTAATGTGTTGTGTTTTTAGTAGAGATGGAATTTCTCCATGTTAGTCAGGTTGGTCTCAAACTCCCAACCTCAGGTGATCTGCCCGCCTCAACCTCCCAAAGTGCTAGGATTACAGGCAAGAGCCACCACGCCCGGCCAATAATGTATTCTCTTAGGAAACATCTAGCTGAGGTGGGGTAACTTATAATGGAGTTATCTTCCTGGTAGAAATAACTGAAAACACTGACTGTATACATTATATATATATATATATATATATAGACACACACACATATATATATAATCAATGTTTTAAGTATTAGAAATTAAGTAGCGCAAGAAAATAATTCCTTAGAGAGGAAAAACAAAGTGAAGTCTTACGATTGTCCTGGCTTACTGCCTGAAAGGAGAATTCAGGCTTCATTATAGAAAGGGAGAACCCAGGCTGGGTACAATGGTTCACGCCTGTAATCCCAGCACTTTGAGAGGCCAAGGCAGGCAGATCACCTGAGGTCAGGAGATTGAGACCATCCAGGCTAACAAGGTGAAACCCATCTCTACAAAAATACAAAAATTAGCTGGGTGTGGTGGCGGGCACCTGTAAACCCAGCTATTGGGGAGGCTGAGGAAGGAGAATCACTTGAAGCCAGGAGGTGGAGGCTGCAGTGAGCTGAGATTGGGCCACTGCACTCCAGCCTGGGTGGACAGAGTGAGACTCCAACTCAAAAAAAAATAAAATTAATAAAACAAAAGGAAAGGGAGAACCCATATGGAATCCAGTGGCCTCCCTAAGTTGAGATGACAGAACTAGGAGTCCAGAAAGAGAAATACAGCTAGAATTTTCAGAGAAGAATACAAGAGAAAAAAGAGCTGCACACACAATAAAAGACAACTGCAGAGATTTGTTGAAGATCCTCCTCAGCTCTAGTTAAGCATGAATCAGTGCATGAATGTGAGGAAACTAACTGAGGCTGGAGAAACAACTATCTAAAAACAACAGAAGAAACAATTCTTAGAGCTCAAACAGTTCATGTTCCCGTAAGTCAGAGTGAAAAACACTGTATTTTTCATGACATCAGGTAGGTTCCTCAGAAGGTATCGCCACAGTAGTAGGAAAAAAAAAAATAGCCCTAGCTATTAATAGCTAGTCTGGAAAAAACTTTATGCAAATAAACACAACAACTGAAATGAATGACGAATACTGTGAAAAGACAAGCTATCAATGCTAACACAAAAATAAATAGATAACCCAAATAGTACTATATCTAAAAAAAAAGGAAATGAAATTTTTAAGTGGAACTTTCACACAAAGAAAATTTCTGGCCCAGATGACTTAGTATAGAATTCTAACGAATATCAAAAGAAGAAATAATGCCAATTCTACACAAAGTCTTCTAGAACAGTAAAAGGAGAGAATGCTTTCGAACTCATTACACAAGCCCAACATTACCTTGATGCCAAAGCTAGACAACGAAATTACAAGAAAATCACAAACGAATGTCCCCCATGAACAAATTCAAAAAATTTGAACCAATTTTTATTAAAACAAATAGTTTACAGAATGGATAACAAATCCGTAACTAGAAAAAAGTCAAAAACTTAGTCTATTTGTGCTGCTATGCAAAATAATTTAGACTGGGTGGTTTATAAAGAAAATAAATTAACCTTTTATAACTCCAGAGTCTGAAAAGCCCAAGAGCAAAATAGCAGCAGGTTTGGTGTCTAGTGAGGGCTGCACACTTTGTCTAAGATATTATCTTGTTGCTGCATTCTTCAAAGGTGAGAAATGCTGTATGCTCATGTGGAAGAAAAGCAAAAAGGGCTTAAGTTAGTTCCTTCCTGTCCTTTTATAATGATCTGCCCTCATGAATTAATCACTTCCAAAAGGCCTCATCTTTTAATATCACCACCATGGGGATGAAGTTTCAAAACATGTATTTTGGAAGGGACACATTCAAACCATAGCATTCTACCACTAGTGGCCCAAAATTCATGTTCTACTCACATACAAAATACATTAATTCCATCCCAAAAGTGTCAACTCATTCCAGCATAACCTTTAAAGTTTATGTCCAAAGTCTCATCTAGGACATGCAAATATTTAAATCAGATATAGGTGATACTCAAGGTATGATTCATCCTGAGACAAATCTGCCTCCAACTGTGAGCCTGTGAAATCAAACCAGTTATATGCCTCCAAAATATCATGGTGAAACAGTCATGGGATAGGCATTCCCATTCCAAAAAAAAAAAACTAGGCAAGAGAAAAGGGCTAATAGGTTACTTTTGGGTTCAAAACAAAACAGGACAAACAACATTAAATCTTAAGACCTGAGAATAGTATTATTTGACTCCATGTCCCACTTTCCAGACACATGAATAAAGGCTATGTCCCCAAGGCTCCAAAGAACTTTGCCCCTTTGGATTTATTGGGTACAGACCATGCCACAGCTCCTAGGGTCTGATTTCATGCACTTGGAGCTCTCCCAGGCTGGCATTGCAGGCTGGTGGCTGTGCAGGTCTAGGGTCTCAGAGGTGGCCTTCCCCAAATAACCCCAATAAACACTGCCCTGGTGGGGGCTCTCTGCAGTATCTATGACCCCTTAGCTCCACTGGGCATTTCCCTGGGTGGAGATTTGCTGTGGTATCCCTGATCCCATGGCTCAACTGGGCATTGCCCTAGTGGGGGCACTGATATGGTTAGGCTTCATGTCACCACCTAAATCTCATCTTGGATTGTAATCCTAATAATCCCCACATGTCAAGGGTGGAACCAGGTGGAAGTAATTGAATCATGGGGGTGGTTGATAATGAGTGAGTTATCATGAGATCTGATGGTTTTATAAGGGAATTGATAGGGTTTGGTTGTATCCCCACCCAAATCTCATCTTTAATTGTAGTTCCCATTATCTGGGAGGGAAGCAGCGGGAGGTAATTTAATCATGGGAGCAGTTACCTCCATATTGTTCTCGTGATAGTTCTCGCAAGATCTGATGGTTTTATAAGTGGCTTTTTTCCCTTTGCTTAGGACTTCTCCTTCCTGCTGCCATGTAAAAAAGGACGTGTTTGCTTCCCCTTCCATCATGATTGTAAGTTTCCTGAGGCCTCCCCAGCCCTGTAGAACTGTGAGTCAATTAAACCTCTTCCCTTCATAAACTACCCAGTCTCAGGTATGTCTTTATTAGCAGTGTAAGAATGAACTAATACAGGGCTCTTACCCCTTCACTCAGCACTTCTTCTTCCTGCTGCCTTGTGAGAAGGTGTCTTGCTTCCTCTTTGTCATCCTCCATGATTGTAAGTTTCTTGAGTCCTCCCTCCCTAGCCGTGCTGAACTGTGAGTCAATTAAACCTATTTCCTTTATAAATTACCCAGTCTCAGGCAGTTCTTTATAGCAATATGAAAACAGACTAATGCAGGCATTCTGCAGTGGCCCTGACACTGCAGTAGTTCTCTGATTGGACCCCAATTTTCTCTGAGGCATTCGTTGAAATTTAGGAAGTATCCAACGCCTCCACAGCTCATTCACTCTGTGTGACTGCAAAGTTAGCACCACATGAATGCTGTCAAGGTTTATAGCCTATATCTTCCAGAGAAGCTGCCCTTGTTGCAACTAGGCCCACTTGAGCCACAGCTGAGACAGCTGTGGAGCACTGCATTGGAATGAGGGAAGCAGAGACTTGAGGTGGCCTTAGGCAGCAAACCTTGAGAATCTTCAGGCTTCCTGGGACCCTCCCTTGAAACCACTCTGCACTCAAGGACCTAGCTCTCCATGCCTGTGATAAGAGTGGTAGCCTGGAAGATCTCCAAACTGCCTTCAGGGTCATTCCTCCATTGTTCTGATAAAAGGATTCTGGCTTCTTCCTATCTATACTAATCTCCTCATCAAATGCTCACTTGGCCACACCCTTGGTTTTCTCTCCTAAACACAGGTTTTTATTCTTTAGTAGGCGAGGCTGACAATTTTCCAAATCTTCATGCTCTTCTTCCCTTTTGATTATAAATTCTATCTTTAATGTGTTTCTCTCTTAATGGATTTTACTATAAGCAGCTAAGCCATGCCATACAGCACCCTGAACAATTTGCTTAGATATTTCTTTTACCAAATATTTTAGTTCATCGCTCTTAAATCCTGCCTTCCACAAAGCAGAACATGGATACAAGTCAGTCAAGTACTTTGCCACTTTATAACAAGGATGGCTTCTTCTCTAGTTTCCAGTAAGATATTCTTCATTTCCATCTGACACCTCATCAGAATGGCCTTTACTGTCCATATTTCTATCAACATTCTGTTCATGACCACTTAGGTAATCTCTAAGACTGAGCCTTTCTCTATAGCTCTCCTCTTCTGAGCTCTCACCAGAATTGCCCTTAACTTTCTGTTCATGGCAATCTAAGCTTTTTCTAGCCTGTACCTTAAAAGTCTTCCAACCTCTACTCAGTTCCAAAGCCACATTCACATTTTTAGGTATTTGTTAAAGCAGCACACTCACTTGTCAATACCAATTTCTATCTTAGTTTGTGCTGCTATTAAGTACCTTAAACTGAGTAATTTACAGTTCAGGAGGCCAGGAAGTTCAGTTTGATATCTGGTGAGTGCTGGTGTCTATTTCTAAGACAGCACCCCGTAAACTGTATCTTCCAGAGGGGAAGAATGCTGTGTCCTCACCTGGCAGAAGAGCTGAACACTGGTCTCCTATGCGTTTTCCTTGAACATTTCAAGCTGCTTCATACAAGGCTGTTGCACTTGGCTATCTCCTCTACCCAGAACACTCTTCCTCTAGGTATTTACTTACCTAATTGCTTATGTCATTCAAATGTCATCTTCCTGTAGAAGCATTGTTCACACCCATTCCTTCTGCCAACTCTCTACTCCCTTTTCTTCTATTCACAGAACTACTTGAAATTATATATTTGTTTGCTTCCGATTTAGAAGCTATGTGAAGGCAGGAACATTTGGTTAGTTTTGTAACTGGAGTAGCTGCAGCTGGATTCCCTGGTTCCCACGCCTGGAGTCGAACCCAGTCGCCTGGTGAAAACCAGGAGTCCTAACTGCTAGGCCACCACGGAAGCGGAGTAGCTGCAGCTGGAACTCAGGCTCTTGGCCTTCCTAACCCCAAAGAATGGGGAAAAAGAGCCTTGGTGGCACGGTGAGTGTTACAGCTCAAATAGAACTTGTGGACCCAAAGAGTGTGTGATAGTGCGATTTATTAGGCACAGCGAAAGGACAGCTTCCACACTGTGAAAGGGGACCCGAAAAGAGGGTGCCATCCAGGCTGGGCGACTAGAGATTTTACACCTGAGTTATTACCTCCCCATTCATGGTCTCATCCAATGAAAGCAATTCTTTCAAACTTCCTCTGTATCAATTGATCTTTGAATACTTTACTGGACTGGCTACTGTTTCACAACCCTAAGTCACAGAGCTCCCACTTCCAAAAGCCAGAGACATAAAAACCAAAGACAAAGCCCCTACCTAGCCTGTCAGAGAGGGGAAAGTGGAAACAAAGGCACCTAGCTGGCCAGAGTTGGGAAAGCCAGAGAAGTCTTGCGCTCGAAAGCAAGCCTCTAGCGACCCTGGGAAGTCCCTCTAACACAGTCCCTCAGTTTTATTCACTGCTGAATCACCCAGTGCCTAGAAGAGTACTTCACAAATGGGAATCTCTCATGAAACACTTGTTGAATCATTGTATGAGTAATTGTGGAGTAAATTATACTAAAAGGGAAAATAAATAAAATATTAGCTTTTAAGGCAAAAAGATCTTCAGGCAAGTAGTGCCCAGTGAATCTGAGCACAGAGCTATTGCAGCCAACAAGAGAAAAGGAGAAACTTGGACGCTTGGAAGTCATAGATAAGGAAATACCAAAGAAGAGTTTGAAGATTACAAATTAATCCAGTATCTTATGGCTATAAGAGAATGTGAATATTTGCCTTAAGAAGAGTCGGTGAGTGGGAAAGTGATGTAATTAGATATGTTCCATGCATATAATCATATAATAATTATGGTATATAATTATTGGTAATAGTGCCTTAATTTACTCTTTGATAGGCCTAGGTTCTACCCTTTCCCTATCAGTTTTCTTCTGAGTTCCCAATCTACTGGATAGTTGAATAAGTAAAATCTGTTTAACTTAGTATTTATCTATTCATATACAATGTGTATATATCATTGTGTATACATACATATATAATTTATATGTATACATTTCTACTAAGTTTATGTTCAATTTTAGCAGTAGTTTCTTTTGCTCCAGTTCTTAATAAAGTAATCAATATTCTGAGGAAAGAAGAGTTAAGGTACTTATGTTAACTTCTGAGATTAACTATGTTAAGTATTAAGTTGTATCATTTCATTCTCTCCTAAAAAAGTTTTTTTTCCAGAAATCATGGAGACAAAAAAATACAAATTATCTCACTTCTGCAATGTTGTACATTGCTGGCATTGATTGTATTTTTTTTATTTTATTTTATTTTTAGATAGGGTCTCACTGTCACCCAGGCTGGAGTGCAATGGCATTATCTGGGCTCACTGCCACCTCCACCTTCCAGGTTCAAGTGATCCTCCCACACCAGCCTCCTGAGTAGCTGGAACTACAGGTGTGCACCATCATGCCCAGCTAATTTTTGTATTTTTGGTAGAGATGGGCTTTCACCATGTTGCCCAGGCTGGTCTCAAACCCCTGAGCTCAAGCAATCTGCCCGCTTTGGCCTGTAAAGGTGCTAGGATTACAGGCATAAGCCACTGTGCCTGGACAATTGTATTCTTTTACAAATTATTGAGGAAAATTAGCCAAAAATATATATATATATATGTATATATACACACACACATACATATATATGTTAAAGTTCTCTATTTATTTTGAAGTTATTATATTTTAAATGATAAGTGTACCCGTAGACTAAGTGCAAGGAAAAAAAACAAAAACATGAAAACATTAAATTTTCCGCTCAGTAAAATATAGAGACTATAAAACAATAAAACACAAGGCAAAAACAAGCAGGAAAATAGCATTTAAAAATGCACATAAATAAATGTTATCTTCACTGATATCTTCATTTATACCAGTAAGCTATTACAAAATCATTTTTAAATCTACATTACCTTTAAAAAAGGAAACAATTCAGGCTGTCTTTTAAAAATCATGACAAATATATTTGCAAATAAGTTGGAAGATATTTCCCAGATGTTTTTCATGTGATGTTGTTTTTCTTTCAGACATAGAAAGCAAATGAGCATTTTCACAGAAAACTTGTTTTTTAATAAACTGGTGGCTGATTGTGCAGGTGTGTGAATGAATTTTGAGAGGCTCCCAGCATTCCTGGGGGCTCATGCTTCAGAGGATAGATTATGGGGTAGAAGCACAGGGTTGGGGGCCTCTGACTCCCTTTTAAATGCCAAAAACATGAAAGTGCCTCTCTGATTTGCCTATAGCCATCCACATAAGAACTTAGGCTATAAAAAAAAATCTAAAGGCCAGGTACGGTGGCTCATGCCTGTAGTCCCAGCACTTTGGGAGGCCGAGGCAGGTGGATCACGATGTCAAGAGTTCAAGACCATCCTGGCCAACATGGTAAAATCCTGTCTCTATTAAAGACACAAAAAATTAGCTAGGCATGATAGCGCACACCTGTAATCCCAGCTACTCAGGAGGCTGAGGCAGGAGAATGGCTTGAACCTGGGAGGCGAAGGTTGCAGTGAGCTGAGATTGCACCATTGCACTCCAGCTTGGGAGGCAGTGCAACACTCCTTCTCAAAAAAAAAAATCTAAAATGAGCCAAATGTTATTGCTATTTTTATATGACCCAGCACTAAGTAATGCTCAGAATGTTTTGTCCTCTAAGTTTTAATAGGCAATGTTTCTTCTAGACAAATATCCAGAAATATTTTTTAAATAAAGCTTGGGGAGAGGTTTACAAAGCACCCACACAAAGGCATTTTAATATTTTGGAAGAGAACAAGTTATATAACATTTATATTGAATTCAAGGTAATTTTTAAGTAATGAAGTATCTTACCTCATTTTATTCCAGTCCCCTCATTTTACAGATTTTATATCCTAGAGAAGAGAAATAACATCTGGCAATTCATACTGCCAGATAATGAGAAAACTAATAGTGGAAACCAGGTCCTACCCATGAACTCACCAATTCCCATCCCTTGATCTTTTCACTATACCACTCAATTTACTTTCTGAATCAAAGTAGAAAAATATAGTGGAAATGTGTATAAGATAGTTTCTTGATTTTTTTTAACTAATTATTCCATTTAAGCCTAGAAAGAGAAAAAGGAGTATTTTATTTTATAGTTAATAAACTAAAATGTACATTTTTCTTAACTAGAAAGGCAGAAACTAAGTTGACAGGTCCTGTTCACAGTATCATTTTCAAGCATAATTCTGCTGAAAAAGAAATGGAAAGAAACACAAACAACACCAACTGTTACATGAAGCGTAGGACAAATTGGTAAATGCTTTTGATCCTTCCAGCAGGAAGGGACAATGGAGTAGATAACCTCCATACAACTGTGGGAAAATACCCACTGCTCTTTATTCTGGGAAGCTACTTTCTGCATGCAAACGCAAAAGAAAAGCAAAATAAATTAAGTAACTCATCCATGTATAGCTAAGCTGCAAACATGTACTACATAGTGTTGCAGGTGACAGTGTCAAGTGTGAAGTCAATCACTACCAGAAGAAAGCCAGCTAACTATATCCGGGAAGAGAAATGGGATGAGCAAGATGTCTTGAAAAGAACTGTGGGCTACAAATTATAATAGACTCAGCGAAGTTAAGTGCAGTTTTCCAGGCCCTGGACTTGGCTTCAGAACTCAACTATACAAGATGGGAAATAGTGGCTTACCAGTAATACACTTAAATAAAACTTGGGGGTTTGAGTTGATAGTTAATATAAATCAATTAGCAGTTAAAAAATCATATAACTTACGGACATATACACTGTAATATGATAACCATAATAGGAGAACTTCTAGTTCCACTTCACTCAGTGCAGTCACAGGTAAATTACTTAATTTCCATGTGCCTCAATTTTCTCATTGTCCAAATAAGGATTAAAATGCCTCAGTCCTATTCATGTTGTAAGAATTAATTAATACAAGTAAAGTGCTTGGCATAGTAGTTGATAATCAATAAAGGCTAGCTTATTGTTATTATTATTATTATCATTATTGTTATTCACCTCACTCTAAGACACTGAACTTAGTGATGCATTTTTTTAAAAAGGCATAAATTGGTAAGTATCCAATAGAATGTGATCACAAAGTAACTGCAAAGAAATCTCATCAAATAAGGATAACTTATGGGAGCCAACATGTTTAACATGAAGAAAAGATGACTTCAATTATCATAGAAACTGTCACTACATATGAGAAAGACTGTTATGTGGAAGAGGAGGCATATTTGTTCTCTGAGGCACAAGACAGAGGGTAGAAACAACAGGGAGACATGATCTGGTTTAATAAAAGTAACACTGTTATAATCAACAGAATTATCTACAGATGGAGTGGGCTGTCTCAGGAGGCAGACAGTTAAAGCATTAGTTGAATGTTTGGCTAAGATTTTGAAGACAGGGTTTACACATCAGATGGTTGGGTAGGACTAAATGACAGCTAAAATTCTGTTCTTTCCAGACATGAGTTCCTATAATTCCATAACAGTTCTCCAAGCACACTTTGGTGGTCAAGCCAGTCTAGTAATATTGAACCTAAAATTTGTCTGGGGGAAGAAGATGGCCATTATCACACAACTATTAGCAGTTTACAATGTAACACTGTGACAATGGCTAGCCAGAATAACCGGAGAGCCAAGTACTTAAGATTGCAGAATATGGCAATCCACAGGGGTAAAAAAAAATATCACAAATGTAGGCAAAGTTGCCCAACCTACTCCAAGGATCAGAGAAATGCACATTGAAAATAATATTTTAATTGCTCTTGTTTTCAAAGTTAGATGATATTAAAGGCTAAAGAAGAGGCTGGGCATGGTGGCTCATGCCTGTAATCCCAGCACTTTGGGAGGCCAAGGTGGGTGGATCACCTAAGGTCAGGAGTTCAAGACCAGCCTGGCCAACATGGTGAAACCCCCATCTCTACTAAAAATACAAAAACTAGCCAGGCATGGTTGTAGATGCCTATAATCCCAGCTACTCGGGAGGCTGAGGCTGATTTCAAGAGAAATCGCTTGAACCCAGGAGGCAGAGGTTGCAGTGAGCCGAGATCACACCATTGCACTCTAGTCTGGGCGACAGAGGGAGACGCCATCTCCAAAAACAAAAAGGCTGAAGAAGATATGAAGAAACAGAAACTGACATGAATTGAATACAGAAATGTAAATTGATATTCCTTGGTTTCTGTCTTAGAACACTCGGACAAAGCAGTTATGGACAGGGCTTCCCATATTAGCCTTGTTTGTTATAACAAAAAACTTAAAACTATCCAGATATCTATCAATAAGTTACGAATAAACAAAATGTAGTGGACTAATACCACAGACTAGCTCACTTTTGCACCAATTTAATATTTGCACTGACTTGGAAGATCTGCAAGACTTATAGTTAACTGATAAAAGTAAGCTTCACAGCAATGTGTATGTGACAATTTTGGTTAAAAATACAAATAAAGACCATGCAAACTAAATATTTCTATATAAATATCCATATCTATGTAAATGTATAGAAAAACTCCTAAAGGATAAATACAACACCCTTGGGGAGGGAAGAGGGTTTGCTCAGCAGTCAAAAGTACTTTAGTTTAATGTGTAATGCTTGGAATTTTTAAAACAAGAACTTTTCATGTTTTACTTTAGTTAAAAACAAATATTTAAATTGAAAGTGAGAGAAGACTGGGCATGGTGGCTCACGCCTGTAATCCCAGCACTTTGGGAGGCTGAGATGGGTGGATCACAAGGTCAGGAGTTGAAGATCAGCCTGGCCAAGATGGTGAAATCCCTTCTCTACTGAAAATATAAAAATTAGCTGGGTGAGGCCGGGCGCGGTGGCTCACGCCTGTAATCCCAGCACTTTGGGAGGCTGAGGCGGGTGGATCATGAGGTCAAGAGATCGAGACCATCTTGGTCAACATGGTGAAACCCCGTCTCTACTAAAAATACAAAAAATTAGCTGGGCATGGTGGCACGTGCCTGTAATCCCAGCTACTCAGGAGGCTGAGGCAGGAGAATTGCCTGAACCCAGGAGGCGGAGGTTGTGGTGAGCCGAGATCGTGCCATTGCACTCTAGCCTGGGAAACAATAGCGAAACTCCGTCTCAAAAAAAAAAAAAAAAAAAAATAGCTGGGTGTGGTGGTGGGCACCTGAAATCCCAGCTACTTGGGAGGCTGAGGCAGAGAATTGCTTGAACTCAGGAGGTGGAGGTTGCAGTGAGCTGAGATTGCTCCACTGCACTTCAGCCTGGGCAACAAGTGCAAGAGTCCACCTCCAGAAAAAGAAAAGAAAATGAGGGAAAACTAGAGCTGGTGATGACACTAGAGATCATTAATCCAGCAACCTTATTTTACAAACAAAGAAAATGGAGGTTTGGCATTGCATTCAATTTGCTCAAAGTTCTACAGTTATTTAATGGTAGAGCTAGAACTAAAGAACAGTTGTATGATAAGAAAACATAGTCTTTGGGTCAAGAAGCCTGGATCTGGGCCCTAACTGTGCATTAGGCATATGATTTTAAGAAGCACACAATCTGATTCTGTTTCCTCTTCTGTACAACTGGGGCTTGTTTATTCATGATTCATTTAGTTGCAAGGAACAGAAACCCAATTTAAACTAACCATGGCAAAAGGGAAATATGTTACCTTAAAAAGGAAAAGTGGAAAAGACCTCAGGCACAACGACATCCAGGGATGCAAATAATGTCTTCAAGATTACTTATATTCTTCTCTAAATATCTCTATATGTTCATTTATTCTGTTCCAGTGAAGAACCATGTGGTTCTTGTGAAACATTCTATCACAGTACCTTGCATTCCCCATGATAGGGGAGAAGATATATGCCCCACAAAAAGTGATTCTTACAGCAAAAGAATAGAAAAATAAATTGGATGGATAGAAACAAAACAATTCACTGCCTTAATCACCTCAGAGGACAAACAGAAGGAGCAAACAAGAAAACTTAACAGATGCTCCATCTCAAAAAAAAAAAAAGTGAAGAATCTATGTGTCTAGATCCTGAGGACTGCTAATGTAATCTGAAATAAGTACAACATAAAGAGGTTTGAGAACTGTTGTATTGTGATGAATTTCATAACAGAGGTACAAAATATAAGATCTGTCAAGTGTTATATGAAGCTAAATTCAAACAAACCAATAATAACTGTGAAGAAAATTGTGGAAGATGCTGACAATAAATATTTTGCTAAAATACATAATATCCAGTTACATAGAAAAGAAAACTAATGTGCAGAAGTTTAATGGATCCATGAACACTTTTTAATTTAACACTGACATCCAACTAACTTATCAAAACAAAATGATTTTCTTAAAATTACATCAACTATGCAATCATTATTTTTTAGTATTTAAAAATACGAATTTTACACACGAACTGGATTCCCTCCTGCACACATTTCAAGATATAAAATAGAATCATTTTGCTTTCAGTCCTGGATCATTTGTCTAATGAGGATCATCATAAGACATAAGTGGTTGTCACATTACATGCACTACCAGAAAAATCGTTGGCTAGTCCAGTCCAAAGACAAAGATTCTAAAACAGAGACCTAAGTTATTGTTATTGATAATTACCCAGAAAGAATATCATCATTTATTTGATTTTCCTGGATATCACTCTATTATTCTAAGTTATCTCTCAATAACTTGTTATACTCATTTCTGTTGAACCATGAAAAGCAGTTGAGCATAGCATTTACAAGAACTGACTTTGGAATTAGACATCCCTACGTTCCAACTCATACTCCAATATCTATCAGTTGTGTGACCTTTGTAAAAGTTACTTTATTCTTAGAACCCAAATTTCCTCCCCAGCAAAATATGAATAAGGATAGCACCTGCTAAAAGAAGATTTTGAAAGGATTAAATGACATAATGATGGTAAAAGGCTTAATGCAGTGTCTGATTCATGGAAACATTTAATGAATAGAAACTATATTTATCATTAATAACAAGTGATTTTGTATGCTCTTGAAGCAAGAGAAGCTGAAACACTGAAATACATAGCTTGCTCAAGTCTAGTTCTTATAGCTTATTAAGACATGGAGCCACTAATTCCTACATGAATTCAGAGATCCATTAGAGTCACTTCAACCCAGAGGAAAACACGTAATGAGAGCGTTATTATATCTTAGTATATACCCAGAAAGAAGTGTAGGGTTATTATGTTGCAGGTACTGTCTACAGTTTATTACCAGTCTTTCTCTTTTTCTTTTCTTTTCTTTTTTTTTTTTTTTTGAGATGGGATTTTGCTCTTGTTGCCTAGGCTGGAGTGCAAGTGGTGGGATCTTGGCTCACTGCAACCTCCGCTTCCTGGGTTCAAGCAATTCTCCTGCCTCAGCCTACCAAACTAGCTGGGATTACAGGCATGTGCCACCACACCTGGCTAACTTTGTTGTTTTTTTTTAGTAGACATGGGGTTTAGCCATGTTGGTCAGGCTGGTCTCGAACTCCTGACCTCAAGTGATCCACCCACCTCAGCCTCCCAAAGTGCTGGGATTACAGGCATGAGCCACCGTGCCCAGCCCCTCTTTCTCTATCTACCACTCTATGTGTATATATACACACATACACATATTCTCAATTGATTATTATAAGTAAAACCTAATTCAGACTATCAAATGAAAATTTTTTTAAAAATCTCTTAAATAAACATACAATTTAACATCAAATTTTATTCAGTAGGTTTAGATACTTTTTTTTAATTTACTGACAATTGTTTTATGGACAATTTTGTAGTTGATTTTAGAGTATGTACCATGTGCAGACAAGAACAATATATATTCTGTTGTTTGGGAGTGGAGGTTCCTATAGATGTCTGTCAGATCCATTTGGTCAAATGTTGGGTTCAGGTCCCAAAGATCTTTGTTAGATTGCTGCCTCAATGATCTGTCTAATACTATGAGTGGGGTGTTGTCGAAGTCTCCCACTATTATTGTATGGTTATCTAAGTCTCTTCATAGGTCTCTACAAACCTGTTTTATGAATCTCAGTGCTCCTATATTGGGTGCATATGTATTTACGATAGTTGGATCTTCTTGTTGAATTGAGCCCTTTACTATTATGTAATGCCCATCTTTATATATATATTTTTTATCTTCGTTGGTTTAAATTCTGTTTTGTCTGAAATTAGAATATCAATCCCTTCTTTTTTCTGTTTTCCATTTGCTTGGTAAATTTTTACCCATCCCTCTACTTTGAGCCTATGGATGTCATTGCATGTAAGGTGGGTCTATTAGAGACAGCATACAGCTGGGTCTTCCTTATCCAACTTGCCACTCCGTGCTTTTTAACTGGGGGCATTTAGCCCATTTATATTTAAGGTTAATATTGATATGTGTGTTTTTGATCCTGACATCGTGTTATTAGCTGGTTGATTATGTGGTTGCTTTATAGTGTCAATGGTCTATGTATTTATATGTGTTTTTGTGAAGGCTGGTAATGGTATTTAATTTTCCTGTTTAGCACTCTCTTAAGGACCTCTCTTGAGGCAGGTCTGTTGGTAACGAATTTCCTTAGCATTTGCTTGTCTAAAAGGATCTTATTTTTCCTTTGCCTATGAAGCTTGGTTTGGGATTTATTTTCTTTAAGAATGCTGTATATAGGCCCCTAATCTCTTCTGGCTTGTAGGGTTTCTGCTGACAGGTCTACTGTTGGCCTGATGGGGTTCCCTTTGTAGGTGACCTGCCCCTTCTCTCTAGCCAGCTTTAACATTTTTCCTCATTTCAACCTTGGAGAATCTAATGACTGTGTGTCTTGGGGATGGTCATCTAGTATATTATCTTGCAGGGATTTTCTGTATTTCCTGAATTTGAATTCTGGCCTCTTTAGTGAGGTTGGGGAAATTTTCATGGACAATAACCTGAAATATATGTTCCAAGTTGCTTGCTTACTATCCCTCTCTTTCAGAGATACCAAGAAGTCATAAACTTGGTCTCCTGACATAATCACATATTTCTTGGAGATTTTTTTCATTCTTTTTTATTATTTTGTCTTCATTTTTGTCTGGCTGACTTAATTTGGAGAACGAGTCTTTGAGTTCTGAGATTCTTTTCTTAGTGTGGTCTATTCCACTGTTAATACTTACAACTGTGTTATCAAATTCTTGTAGTCAGTTTTTCAACTCTATCAGGTCAGTTTGTTTTTTGCTTAAAAAGGCTATTGTGTCTTTCAGCTCTTATATCATTTCATTATATTCCTTAAATTCCTGGGACTGGATTTCCACTTTCTCCTGAATGTCAATGATCTTCATTCCTCTCCATATTCTGAATTCCATGTCTGTTATTTCAGTCATTTCAGCCTGGTTAAGAACCATTGTTGGCTGGGAATGGTGGCTCATGTCTGTAATCTCAGAACTTTTGGAGGCTGAGGGAGGCAGATTGCTTGAGCTCAGGGTTCAAGACCAGCCTGGGCAATACGGTATAACCCCATCTCTATAAAAAGTACAAAAAAAATTTAGCCAGGTATGGTGGTGCATGCCTGTATTCCCAGCTACATGGAAGGTTGAGGTGGGAGGATCATTTGGGCCTGGGAGTTTGAGCCTGCAGTGAGCCATGAATACACCATACTGAGTGACAAATTAAAATTAAAAAAAATAATAAATTAAAGAAAAAAAACATTGTTGGGAAACTAGTGTGGTCTTTTGGAGGTAAAAAGGCACTCTGCCTTTGTGAGTTGCCAGAGTTCTAGCACTGGTTCTTTTTGATCTGTGTGGGCTGATGTTTCTTTAGTCTTTGAAGTTGCTGTCCATTGGATGGGTTTTTTTATTTTTGTTTATTTATTTTTTGCTTTTATCTTCTTTGATGCCCTTGGGGGTTTATTTGAGGTTTAAGGTCAGTTTAGTTGACTGACTTCATTTCTGGAAGACTTTAAGGGGGCCAAGGCTAAGCTCAGCACCCTGGACTGCGTGCTCTAACTGGGGGGAAGCTAGTACTATTCTCCCAGCATCGTTTGCTGGCCGCTCAGTGATAGCAGCCTTCTATGCTAGAGGGACCAAGGTGTTCCCAGACTGCTGGCCACAACACTCTGATGGCAGGTACTGGCCAAAGTGCTTCGTTGGGGCAGTGGCAGCAGGATCTGGACTCACTCTCATGTGTCAGCAGCTGCAACAGCTTTCACTCTCTTTTGTATAGCTCCTGGGAATAACTATCCCAGTAGCCTCTAAAATGTTCATAACTTTGGAGTCTTCCATCATTATTTAGTCTATCATATTACTGCTTTGTATATTTATGAATTTGACTAATTCCTCAATGTTTTCTTCCTTTCGAAACTCTAAACTCTCTGCTTTTCTCTTTCCCTCTCAGCTGGCTCTTTCCCACTAGACTATAAGCATGCTGAAGTAGCTCTCATATTAAATCCACCAAACAACCAATCAAATGTAGGTGTTGGCCTTCCACTGACCCAACACCGCTATCCAGCTACTGTTGCATTTCTTTATTTCCATTCACACTGATATTTCTTGACAAAGGATTTGTCTTTTCTCTCTGTTGCAACTTTTTCACCTTACGTTCACTCTTCCTCCCACTCCAACTTTGCTTCCAGCTCTACCACTGTTGAGCCAAATTATTTGACTTCAGTGTGTCTACACACAAGCAGTTAAACATTGTTGGGAGAAATCTAATGACCAGTTCCATGAAATTCAATTTAAATTTCTAATGACAAATCGTAAGAAACACATGTTAAGGCAGCAATCCTACTCTACTTCTCTTACTGACCTTTGTCCACTTTGTGGAACTACTGAACCGTAACTTCTATTTCTCTTTCAAACTTCTAAGAAAATAGAAGCCATCAGAAAATGTACACACCATTCCAACACCAAATTTGTATTTGTCTCTGCATTTGCAGCCATGTTGTCTATATCTGCTGAGTCCAGCTCCTCACCTACTGCTTATATTTCCATATCCTCCAAATCTGTTTTTGAGACTCACTACCTATTCTGAAACTGCTTTTCTTAAGATCACAGAGATTGCCCTGTTGTAAAATCCAATTAATATCTTTTTCTTGTTAGTTCTATCAGAATTATTTGAAACATTCCTGACTCTCTCTCTCTTGAAACATATTCCTCTGACTTCTGGATACCACATCTGTCTAATTTTCCTAAGCAGTCTCTTTTACTGGATCATCTTCATCCTCTACTTCTTAACCTGAAATGCAGGAGCATCATATGGCTTTAAATATCTTCATGCCACAACTTAAATGTCACTATCCAGAGACCTTTCCTGACTACCAATTTGAAAGTAAGTTATCCTGTTATTGTTCATTAAAGCACCATGTCGATTCACTTCATGGCATTAGCCACATGCTATATTTATGTATGTGTTTAATTGTTGTCTATTCACCATTCCTCATTGGATGGTGAGCTCCTTCGCAAGGTACAGAGTAGTTCAGTTGTCTGTTGTAGCACATATCACAGTGTGACAAACAGTAGCAGTTTAAAATAACTTTTCTCAAATTTCAGTGATTCCATGCTGTTTAGTAAATTGTGAACAGACTGTAAGAATCAGCATTTAAAAAAAAACAATAAGCATCCTGGTGATACTGACGCAGGTGTTTCACAAATTGCCCTTTGAGAAACTCAGGCAAAGGGGACTGAATTTTAAAAATTGAATACTTTTATAGTCATTCAAAATTTATTGTGGGTCTACAATGTGCCAACCACTATGCTAGTTACTACGTCAAAGAATAATTTGACAAGTCCTCATAAAAATTGAAAAAGGAAAGAAATCTCCCTGATATAACAGGAAGAAAATATCCTAAATCTATAAAGCACATAAAAGGATGAAAGACAAAGAAATGGTTTCTAAGACTTTGGTTTTACTGGTAACATAAAGCCTAGACAAAAACTAAGAAAGAAGCTTTTATATTTATATTTTATAACAGGTTTCATGGACTTTCCTTAGTAACAATTATGCTTTGGAAGGCTTTATGTGGACACTGAGCAATTATAATACCATGTGTACTTGAAAACAAATGCTTTCAAGGATTCAGAAAAATCATGTTAGCACTAAGCAGCTGGCAAAATGTCCTGCTTCAGTGGGCAATATTTTAATGTCTCAACCTCCAGCATCCCCCTATTTCCTCACATATTTGACAGTACAATTTTCACACATACACTATTCAGTATCCTTCTTAGCTAGGAAAAAAACTCAAGAAACTCTAAAATTTACACCAAAGTGGAAACTATTCAAACCGGTATGCTTTTAATATAAAAACTTTAAGACACATTCAGAAATATGATCACAGTCAGAAATAAGCAATTATAAGACTTGACTTCTATCTATGGTTTCCAACATCCTCTTCCTTTGAATCCCAAATGTTTTTGAGTGTTTTTTTTATTTCTCAAGAACTTACTCTTTCATGAAGTGCTACTGAAAGAAAAACCATGAAATTCTGAGCTCATACTATATACTTTGGTGATTTATTCAACAAATACTCATTAGCCCAAATTTTTGTCAGGCCCTGTCTTCGGAGCTAGGCACACAATAGTGAAAAAAACAGACAAAAATGCATGTCCTCATGAAGCTTCTATTCAGCGTGTGTGATAAGTAGGTATAGTAAGTAAAGCATAATTAATGCTAGATGATGTAAAATGCTATAGGGGAAATCAGGGAACTAGAGTCATGAGTGCTGCTAGGGGCATTCAGATTTTAAACAGGATAGCCAAGGAAGACCTAACTGAGCAGGTGATATTTGAGCAGGGTCCTGAAAGATATTAGGGAGAGAGACATGCAAACATCTGGGCAAAGTTCATTCCAGGCAAAATGAAGCAAATGTAAATATCCTCTGTTGGAAGCATTTGTATATGGTCAAGGAAAAGCAAAGAGGCCAATGGAGCTGAGCACAATGAAGGAAAAGGAGAGCCGTGGCATAAGTAAAGAGGTAGGTAGGAGCAAGGTCACAAGGACCTTGTGAGAGAGCTTTTATCCTGATAGAGAGAGGAATCACTGGAGAGTTTTGAGTAGAAAGTGACACACTCCTTTAAAAAGATTAGTGTGGCTGCTATGTGAATAACAGACTGTAAACAGGCATGTGTGGAGGCAGGGAATCAACTTAGGAAAATATTGCTATTATCCAGGCAAAGAATGGTGTCTAAGAGCAGACCATTAATGGAAATGATGAATAATGTACAGAAGGTCCAAAACTGATCCCTGAACTAGTCCAAAATTTAGAATTGGGGGAGTGAAGGAGGAAGTCATCAAAGGACACCGAGGAGGAAAAACCAGTGAGGTATGAGGAAAATGAAGAAATTATAGTGCTTTTAAAGCAAAATCAAGATATTATATCAAGGAAGTAATTAACTCTACTAAATACTGCTGATTTGTCAAGTTACATAAAGACAGAATGGGCCTCAGGGTTAGCAACATGGAGGTCACTGGTAAGTTAGTTTCCTAGGGCTGCCTTAACACTATACCACAGACAGGGTGGCTTAAACAAAATGTATTTGCTCACACTTCTGGATGGTAAAAGTGTGAGGTCAAGATGTTGATAGGTTTGGATCCTTCTGGGGCCTCTCTCCTTGGCTGACAGACAACCTGTTTTCTTACTGAGTCCACACATGTCCTTTCTCCTGTGACTGTGCACCCTTGTGCCTCTGTGTGCCCAACTTTCTTTCTTATAAGGACACCAATCATATTTTATTAGAGCCCACCTTAATAGGTTCATTTAACTTAACAGTCCTTTAAAAAGCCTATCTCCAAATATAGTCACATTCTGAGGGACTAGGGATTAGTACTTTAACATAGGAAATTGGGGGGACGCAATTCAGCCCTTAACAGTAACCTTTATAAAACCAGTTATGCGGAAAGTGGTAAGATTTAAAGCCTTTAATAGAAAGTTGGAGAAAAATCAAAATCAACAAATGTAGACTATTTTTTCAAGGACTTTTGCTGTAAAGAGGAAAGAGAAATGGGACAGCAGCCAGAAAAGAAAGTGAAATCAAGAGAGCTATTTGGTTTGCTTTTGTTTTATTGAGATGGGAGAAATATCAGCAGGTTCTGTTTATGAGAAAGACCCACTAGAAAGGGAAAATTTAATAATATGGCATAGGAAGAAAATTCTAAGAGGGCTCTCGGTGTTGGTGAGTAAGGATGAGGTTAAGTTCAACTGCTTTAGCTAGCAGTATGGGTAGTTCACCTATATTAACAGGAAAATGCTGAGTATATGGGCATAGAAACTGGTTGGTTAAAAAAATGGGGAGAGTAGATGGAGGAAACTCTCCTTCGATTGTTTTTATTTTCTCATGTAAATAGGGAGCAAGCTGGAGTAGATATTTGAACTTTGAAAAAGGAGAAGGCATGGAATAGTCATTGAGAATATTAACAGAATTGGCAAATATAGCACAATTGTCAGGCAGCAATTAAAGACTCACCTGGGGCTTGAGTTTAAAGTGAGACCAGTTAGAAAGACTGTATGATTTTCTTCAATCATGTTCAACTTAATTAGACTTAGGACATTGTCAAATGGGTATAATTACCGAGAGAGTAATTAGCTGGGCATGGTGGCAGGTGCCTGTAGTCCTAGCTACTCGGGAGGCTGAGGCAGGAGAATCGCTTGAACCTGGGAGGCACAGGCTGCAGTGATCCGAAATTGCACCATTGCTTTCCAGTCTGGGCAATGAAAGAGAAACTCTGTGTCAAAAACAAAAAACAAACAAACAAAAAGCCTTTAGTGGGAGCCACAGATTAGGGCAGAAGCAGATTTAAGTAAAAATAAGGAGATGAAGGAAACATTACGACAAGTTGGTTGAAGATTTTCTGGAATACCAACTCTGATTTCCAGAGGAAAAAGTATAAGGTTTACAGGAGTTGAGAGACACGATTAAAACAAAGATATACAAGGCAAATATAGAGATGAGGAGGCCTGGGATACTTGAGGATCGATCCTATTGGCCTTAAGTCAAAATAGTGATGTTATGACTCTAATCATCATTGTTCAGAAAGGAAGGGTAGTAGTTTTGTCTGAGAGCAAGCTTGTTTGGGTGTTATTCTGTTCTTCAGACTTTGTGTTTTTCCCCTTAATATGGGAGTTTCAAACACTACATGTTCTTACTCCTAAGTGGGTGCTGAACAATGAGACCACATGGACACAGGGAGGGGAACATCAGGGCCTGTAGGGTGGGAGGCTAGGGGAGGAATAGCAGAGGGTGGGGAGATTGGGGAGGGATAGCATTAGGAGAAATACCTAATGTAGATGACGGGGTGATGGATGCAGCAAACCAGTACCATGTCACGTGTATACCTATATAACAAACCTGCAGGATCTGCACATATACCCCAGAACTTAAAGTATAATAAATAATGTTTTCAAACAATGAGGGTTTCTTCCCTTAACATTTATTTTTGCTATAGATTTTTTTTTTTACAATGAGATAGGAAAAACAGTCTCTGACTGTTTAGGAGAGACCCATGTTTTATTCAATTAACTGTCATGCCACTTAGAATGTAAGTTCCTTGAAGACAGGGTCTACACTGTGAATATTCACTCTAAATCTAATTTATCCCATAGAATGTTTAAGCTTTCTATTAAGGATTTTATGTTGGCTGGTTTGAGCCCACAGGAATAAACCTGCTACATTGCTCAGTGTACCCTTTTTCTGTTCAACTTTTCATCAGACCTATCCATCTCCTCAGGCCTTTGATAGAACTCCCACACTTCCATTTCCTCCAAGAAGTCAAAATTGGGAGAAGGGGGTAAAGACTCTGGTCCAACTCAGTCTGACCATAGAAATGTGATGGTTAATACTAAGTGTCAACATGACTAGATTGAAGGATGCAAAGTATTGTTCTTAGGTGTGTTTGTAAGAGTGTTACCAAAGGAGATTAATATTTGAATCAGTGAACTGGGAGTGGCAGACCCACCCTCAATCTGGGTGGGCCCATCTAATCAGTTGCCAGCATAGCTAGGATAAAAGCAGGTAGAGGAACGTGGAAAGACTAAACTGGCTAAGTCTTCTGGCCTCCATCTTTCTCCTGTGCTGGATGCTTTCTGTCCTCAAACACTGGACTCCAAGTTCTTCAGCTTTTGGACTCTTGGACCTAAACCAATGATTTGCCAGGGGCTCTCAGTCCTTCAATCACAGACTGAAGGCTGTACTGTCAGCTTCTTTATTTTTGAGATTTTGTGACATGGACTGGTTTCCCTGCTCCTCAGCTTGCAGACAGCCTATTCTGGGACTTTACCTTATGATCTTGTGAGTCAATACTCCTTAATAAACTCCCTTTCATACATACATCTATCCTATTAGTCCTGTCCCTAGAGAACCCTAACTAATACAAATTCATTATGTACTGTAGTAGGCTGAATGGTAGCCACACCAAAATCCATTTCTACTTCATAATTGTCAGAAACTATGAATGTTACTTTATTTGGAAAATGGGTATCTGCAGACATAATTAAGGATCTTGAGATGGGGAGATCATTCTGGATCATACAGATGAACCCTAAATCCAATGACAAGTGTCCTTTCGCCTGCAGAGGTTTGTCCTGCAGACCCTGATTCAGCAACAGATAAATGAATACACTCTCACACCCAGTACAGGGATTTAAGTGGGCTGGGGATGGTGGTCAACTGCTTTCAGAGGGTGATTGAAGCTAACCAACCATGACTCCCTGTTCCTCCTCACATTTATTCAGCATAGATTTAATAACAGAGGTTCTAAGTCAACATGCTTGTGGATTATTAACATGGTTAAAAGAGTGGTTTTACGAATGATAAAAGATATTGCTTCCGGGATCCAGAACAAACACTATTAACGGGTAATTCCCCTTCAACCTCCCCCTGAGAGGGACATCCAGCACAAAGTTTACATAAGTAAACAGTTAGAGACAACTAGGGAAGTTTTTATTATTCCTAATTTTTACCCTATGCCTTAAAGCTCTAATGTAAGAACTGGCTGCCTTTAGCTAGTCTCATTGAAATCTTTTGGCCTTCCAAAAGTTTTGAGACTATAATCTACAACTTCCCTATATCTCTCTTAATATTTTGCCAGCCATCCTGAGTGAATCTCAACATAAGAGTAAGGCTGAGAGAGATTTGACAGGCAGAAGAGGAGGAGGCAACATGACCACTGAGGTAGAAATTGTAGTGATGCAGCCACAAGCCACTGGAGTCTGAAAAAGGAAAGAACAGACTCTCTTCTAGAACTTCCAGAGGCAGGCAACTCTGCAGACTTGATTTTGGATTTCTGGACTCTAAAGCTGTGAGAGAAAAAAACAATCTCTGCTTAGAGTCACGCAGTTTGTGGTAATGTGTTACAGTAGCCACAGGAAACTAATAACTCATCCTTCCAATGTCACTCCTCTCATATATACTCACTCCTCTATTACATGATATAGTTATTTGATGTGTATGATTATTCACATGAAAACATTGTTTTGGTGTCTTTGGAAACAGATAGACTTGAGTTTGAATCCTGGCTGAGGCACTCATTAGTCATAAAATTTGGGCAGGAATTTATATCTCACTGAGCCTCAGTTTCCTGTTGAATAAGGATAATAATATTTTTAAAGGTTGCGATAAAGTTAGAGATAATGTGTATGGTGTACGTAGCACACAGCTTGCCATAAATAGGCATTCAGAAATGTTATTATATTCTCCATGGAGAATATGTTATCATGTGCTCCATGGGGCCACATTCATGATAGCTAACATTAAAATGTCCAAAGATTTAACTGATAACCATATCTACTTAAGTCGACCCCAGTCCTAGCACACAACTCTCCTTCTTGAAAATTGCTCCAATCTACACTTCCCTTTAACAATATTTATTAACAAAAGCAAGAACCAAGAGGTTCTAAATTCTAACCTTAACACTAAAGGTTCTAAATGCTAATCTTAACACTTAACACTAAGGGAGGGTGATCCTGGGTACTTCCAACAGTCTGTATCTACCTAAATTGCAACCTCTACAAAAAGGCTTAATATGCCCTCCTGAGATACACAAAGATCTATAAACAAATAGAAAAGCACAGACATTTTCATCCCTGATGTGAACTGGTATCATTGAGCCATTGAAGCAGTGGCACTAGACATCTATTCAAATGAGTACTTTTTGCAAAACAGAATAATTTACCCCAGGGATTTAAAATCTACTTCAGCCATGAGTCAAAGCAATGTGACAGCAAAAACCAAAGCCAGATATTGTATGTCTGCTTTCCAGAGACATCTCTTCAAGAGAATCTCTTCTGTAGTGTATAGCCAGAAGTTATTTTCTTTTATTTTTTTCTTTCTTTTTTTTTTTTGGTGACAGAGTCTCGCTCTGTCGTCCATGCTAGAGTGTAGTGGCGCAATCTCGGCTCACTGCAACCTTAGCCTCCCGGGTTCAAGTGATTCTCCTGCCTCGGCCTCCTGACTAGCTGGGATTACAATCACGTACCACCACACCTGGCCTAGCCAGAGGTTCTTAGTGTCCCAAGAGATTGCACCAGAATGGATTTTGGAATATCGTTGGCCTCTTCAAGTGCCCCTGTAGATATTTTTAAAGTACTGAATATAAATTATGATTAATAATCTCCTATCATTCAATGATTTTGAGGAGTTAACTTATATTCTGTAGGCATTTTTCAAGTTTCACTTAGTAATGTCTTGATATAAGAGGATGTTGAGATATTATTCACTGAGATAAGTATCAAGAAGGGCAGGAGATTGTTCAGCATTATGTTAGCTTCAGTAACACATGTCCATGAAATTATATCTCTCAGAGACAGGGCTCTGATATTGATGTTATTAGAGAAAGGGCAAAGCAAGGCTCATAAAATATACACTCTATTCCCTGTCTCTCTAACTCCTAAAAATACGTCAGCTGCCATGCAAGTGATCAAAACATTTCCCTCAAGTCTTCTGAAATAATCCAATTTAAACGCTAAAAAAAATAAGGAAAGGGAAAGATGGAGTCTTGTGTATGTACATCTGTGTTCAAGAGGAGGCTGAGACATGGGAAGGCTTCACTGAGAAAGTAAACATGTGAACAAGATCTCCAGCAGACATAGAGCAGAATGTCATGCAAATGCTATTTTTCAATTTTCAATTGAAAATTTAGAAATTACTATCAACTATGTCTATATTTGCCAAGTGCAGTTCTCAAAGCAGGAATTTTGGAAACAATGAAAAAGTATTGAATATGAAATGCTTAAAAAACAAGAACACTCAAAATATTCTCTCAAGTTCCTTTGTCCCATTCATATGTATGACGGTAGCGACCATCCCAGAGGAAGTTATAACAAGCCCACCACAGAGTGGAATGCTGTATTTGGAACTCTTTTTATTGAACCTTTAGAAATTTTAGACCTGAAAATATAGGCTGAGTGTATTTACAGAAACTACTTTAATTGTTCCATTGTTGACGGATCAGTCAAGGGAAGGGTGAAATGCAGATGAAAAAGAAAAGGCTATGGAAATAAAAAGGTACAAAAGAAAAAAAACTTCAAAATAGTCAAACTGCTGTACTCATATAGATGTCCTTGTATTGACATTTTTTTTAAAAAACCCATTATATTTAAAAGTACCTTTTAACCTCAAACTTAAATCAGTGGTATTTCCTAATTTCCTTGGGGAGGCACCATGGATCCACTCTTTTCAATGCTAATAATTTTTTTTTCAGACATACTAAAATCTCCAGCACGGCCTAAGAATTTAATGGTATCACTGACAATAAAGTGATAGAGCAGAAGCTGTGTACTTCATTGGTGAACTTAAGAAAAACTTCCACTTCCAGCTGTCCTCATTCACTACTTGTAAGGTCTTTTAGGTTGACTGACAGTGCCATGGACTATACCATGGTAACCTCTGTAACCTGCACGTACACTCCAGATGAGTTCCTGGAACTACAAAGTCTGAAGTAACTGGAAAACCACAAAAGGAGAAGAAATGATCAACCTCTGTGACGCCTAATTAACTCTGAGTCGTTCTTCTATTGTTCCTTATTCCCACCTCAACTGATAAGGCAATGCAATGATGTAACCAACCTTGGTTGTCTTTGTGACTCCATACCCCACGACCCCTCCTAGCTTGCAGAAACCGCCCTGAACTGTAACTTCTGTAACTTTCCACTGTCTACCCCAAACCTATAAAACCAACTCCTATCCCACCACCCTCTATTGACTCTCTTTTCAAACTCAACCTGCCCACACCAGGGTGAATAAACAGCCATGTTGATCACACAAAGCCTGTTTGGGGGGGGGTCTCTTCGTTCAGAGCGCACATTTAACACTAGTCTTCATTGATACATTAAAAAAGGAAATGATAGGGCTGGGCATGGTAGTTACGCCTGTAATCCCAGCACTTTGGGAGGCCGAGGCGGGCAGATCATGAGGTCAAGAGTTTGGGACCAGCCAGGCCAACATGGTGAAACCCCATCTCTACTAAAAATACAAAAATTAGCCAGGTGTGGTGGTGAGCACCTATAATCCCAGGTACTCGAGAGGCTGAGGCAGCAGAATTGCTTGAACCCAGAAGGCAGAGGTTGCAGTAAGCTGAGATCGTGCCACTGCAATCCAGCCTGGGTGACAAAGTGAGACTCTGTCTCAGAACAAAATAAAAGGAAATGATAATAGCTCAAAAAGTACTTGGAACACCACAAAAAAAGCTCTGCTTGTCTCTCTTTCACAGAAATGCTTACTTTCCTTCTTAGAGCATGTTTATGCCAATCTCCTTCCTATCCATTGAAGTAACAATGCCTGGATTTTCTGATACCCTTCAGATTCTGATTATCTCATGCAGCAACCTTTTCCACAATGTTTGTTTAAAATCATTTATTTATTCATCTATACAACAAATATTAACTAGTGCCTACTAGGTGCTCAGCATTATTCTAGGTATTAGGCATATAATTGAGAATGAGGAAAGCAAGGACTCTGACCTTACAGAGCTTGCAGTCTAATAGGACACCCCTCCCTCCAAAAAAAGCTAATTAAATAAATGATTACTTAATACAAGCTCCAACAAACAAGTATAGCCTATTGAGAGTTTAAAACAGGTATCCTCTGGGAGCAGAGGTAGGGGGTGAGGGGGTGGGGCATTGGCCAGATAAGGCTACCACAGGAAAATTATATTTAAGATTAGAAGAATGTTGGAGTTACCTAAGTAAAAAGAGGTGGGGAAAATTTTCCCAGGCAGAGAAAGAGAATGTGGAAGTCCTTATGGAAGGAAAATTATGGCAGTTCTGAAGTTAATGAAAGCCAGTTAAATTACCATATTGCTGCTCATTAAGTATGTGGCTTGGGAAGCCACTTTATTCTTCTGACCGTTGGTTTTCTTGCCCATAAAACGGGTATAATAATAGGTTTATGAGATTGAAGAGAACGTTAAATTATATACTATCAAATTATTTATTGAATATATTGTTGTTACTATTGTCAAATATTAAGCATAGTTAACTATTACTAAGCTTCTAGTAAAACATTATGAAGCTATTCATTAAACAAAGTAGTCTGAAATAGCATATTATTTTTCACTAGAGAATTTTGATGCACTAATCTTGTAATGACTATTTCATATTTTGTTTTCTCTGTCGCCCAGGCTGGAGTGCAGTGGCGCAATCTCAGCTCACTGCAACCTCTGCCTCCCAGGTTCAAGCAATTCTCCTATCTCAGCCTCCTGAGTAGCTGAGACTACAGGCACCTGCCACCATGCCCGGGAAATTTTTGTATTTTTAGTAGAGACAGGGTTTCACTTTGTTGGTCAGGCTGGTCTCGAACTCCTGACCTCAGGTGATCCACCTGCCTCAGCCTCCCAAAATGCTGGGATTACAGGCATGAGCCACTGTGTCCACCTTCATAGAGATTTTAAATTGAAACGGGATATAGCAATCCCACTGCCACTTAAATTGTTCCAGAGCCTAATAAAGGAAAAACTTTCATTCTGTTAATGAAGGAAGGATAATATTGATCACAAACCTAACAAAATTATACAAACCAGAAACTACAGACCAATCTCAGAAATATCAATGAAAATTTTCAAATCATATTAGGAAGCAGATTCCAACTGAACATTAAAAATAAAAAAAAAGAAAGCCATTATGACAAAATGAGATTTATTCTGGAATTACAGGGATGATATTATACTAGAAAATCTATTATTGGCCACTTAAAAAATTCTAAGAAAAAATCACCCACTGTTTTATACAGATGCTAAAAACACGCTGTACAACATTTAATGTCATAATGCAACATTATGCATAATGTCATATATAATGTTATATATGTAATATAGTGTTATATGTAACATGTATAATATTGCAAAATAATGTAACATATGTAACATTATGTATAATATGTAACATTATATATATAACTATTTATATATTTAAAATTATATATATAACATATATAATGTCATATATAACATTATATATAACATTATACATGTTATATTATGGCATTAAAATATATAACGCACATTATATAACACACACATAATACACAAATATAAATGTATGTGTTTATAGATATGTTGTTTGGGATTCTTTATGAACACTGTCAATAAGGAGACAAACAATGAAAATACTCCATCTTTTTCCACTATAACTTCATACTAAGAGAAAACAATTGGAGGCATGAGAATTAGAAGTTTTTGCATATAACATAATGATATATTTAGAAAACCAAAGACAACAAATTATCAAAACTAAAATTAAATAAAATTTAAAAATTAAGTTTTGGGCATGATTTAAAATTTTCACACAAAATATTATACAGACACACACACACACACACACACACACACACACAGAAATCGGTCAAAAGCTACTTAGGAATACAGTATCAAAAACCTATATAAGAAAACATTAAAATATTCTTGAAAGGCTCAAAAGTAAAATTTAATAATTAAAAGCACATTTTTTGTTGTTGGATAGGATAAGTGAACTTCATAACAATATCAATACTCCCCAAATTAATATATAAATGTAGGGCTATTTCAACAAATATGTTATTTTTTTCTAGTGTTAAACATCTGAATTATAAAATTCATATAGAAAACAAAACATGTAAGAACCTGACAAAGAATAACAATAAAAGGAAGACTAATGCTACCAGATGTTAAAACATACTCGAAAGTTTCTATAGATTGTGAGGTAATGACGTAAGTAAGGTCTACAGAGCATTTAAATGAATAGAAAGTCCACAAATAAATACAAGGACTTATGTTAATTTAGTATATATGATAATCATATCACATTGAAGATATGATGAGTGTTTAACAAATGGCTTGCGACACCTCAATAGCCCTTTGGAAAAAATAAATTGAATACTTATCTCACACCATATCCCAGAATAAACTTCAAATAGAAAAGAGATACAAATGTTAAAAAACTGAGACCACAGAAGTACTAAAATAAAACATTGGGGGCATTCCTTTATAACCTAGATGTGGAGAAAGTCTAACTATAACTCAAAATCTACGAGAAATAAAAGAAAACACTGATGAATCTATCTGCATGAAAAAAAAAACTTTTGCAGTGTAAAATATACATATCATAAATAGGATAAAACACAAATGGCAGACTGGGAGAAAATCTATGCAAGTTATATTATTAAAAAAAGACTAATTGTCCTAGAACATAAGAGCTTTTAAACAATAAGAAAAAATATTAAAAAAAAAAAAACAAGATAAATGATCAAAAGACATTAACAGATAACTCATGGAAAAAGAAACACAGATGGCCCTGAGCATATGAAAAATACTTCACTCATAATAACAGAAATGCAAAGTAATATTAACACTGAGATATTTCAAAAAACCTTTCAGATAGTCAGAAAATCAAAATAGCCCTTATCTTGGAAATTCTATAAGAAAACAGACAGTCTTATCCATTTTTAGTGAATATATAGAATGGCAAAACCACTATGGGATGGAATTTAGCAACATCTGACAAATTACATATGTCTTTAGCCTTTGATCAAGGAAACCTTCTTCCAAAAACTTATTGTAACTGTATACTTCCACAAATATAAAACAAAATATGCCCAAGTTTATTCATGGTGAAACTTATTAGTAATAAAATATTTCACATAAATAGGAAAAAATTTAATAACTATGACAAATCCATGGAATTAACTATGCAGCTGCACAGAAATGTAGAAAGCATCTATGAACTGATACAGTTACTTCTGAATTTACAGTTAAGTGACCAAAGCAGGTGCAAATTAATGTGTGTGGAAAAGTTCCCAACTCATTCTAGGAGGGCAGTATTGCCCTCATACCAAAACCGGACAAAGACATTATGAAAAAAAATTACATATCATTATTCCTTATGAATAGAGACAAAAATCCTTGACAAAATACTAGCAAAACAAATTTAGCGACATATAAAATGTATTATACAACATGGATAAGCGTGATTTATTCTAGGAAGTCAAGATTGACTCAACACTTGAAAACCAGTCAATGTAATAACTCCATTATTAACAGATATAAAACAGAAACCATATGATTATCTCCATAGATACAGAAACAGCATTGTACAAAATCCAACATCCTTTCATGTTAAAAATACCCCATAAACTAGGAGTAGAGGGAATTTCCTCAACTAATAAAGAGCATCTATGAAAACTGCACAGCTAACCTCATATTTAACAATGAAAGGACTGAATGCTTTCCTTCTAAGAAAATGAACGAGACAACTCATGCCACTTCTACTCAACGTTGCACTTAAAGTCTAGCTAGAAATATTAGGTAAGAGAAAGAAATAATAGTAGTTCAGATCTGAAAGGAAGAAGTAAAACTATCTCTACTTGTACAGGACATAATATTGTATATAGAAAATCCTAAGCAATCCACAAAACAAACTACTAGATCTAATAAGTTCAAGGCTGCAAGATATAAGATCGAAAAACAAAAATCAATTGTATTTCTATGCACAAACAATGGATAATCTGAAAACAAATTTTTTTAATTTCATTTTAGGTTTTGGGGTACATATGAAGAACATGCAAGACTGTTGCATAGGTACACACATGGCAGCGTGATTTGCTGCCTTCTTCCCCTTCACCTATATCTGGCATTTCTCCCCATGCTGTCTCTCCCCAACTCCCCACCCCTGCTGTCCCTCCCCTACTTCCCCTAACAGACCCCAGTGTGTGATGCTCCCCTCCCTGTGTCCATGTGTTCTCATTGTTCAACACCCACCAATGAGTGAGAACACGCGGTATTTGATTTTCTGTTCTTGTGCCAGTTTGCTGAGAATGATGGTGAAAACAAAATTTTTAAAATTCCATGTAGAATAATATAAAAAGAATACTTAGAAAAAAATTAAGCAAACAAAACATCAATGAAACAAATTATACAATATCAAAATTAAATGGAAAGACATCTCATGTTTTCAACTGTAAGATTAATACTGTTAAGATGGCAATACTCCCCATCTTGATCTACAGGTTCTATGCAATCCAAATTAAATCCCAGATGTAGCTTTTAAAGAAACTGATAATCTGATCTTAAGACTTACATGAAAATGCAAGAGACCCCAAACAACCAAAACAATCTTGAAAAAATAATAAAGTTGGAGGACTCACAATCCCTAATTTCAAAAGTTACTACAAAACTACCAGAAAATAGACCATCTAATACTGTCATAAAGATAGACATATAGATTAAAAGAATAAAATTGAGATTCCATAAATAAACCTGTATATTTGACAACTGCTTTTCAATAAGGGTGCCAAGAGACTTCAATGGGAAAATAATAGTCTTTTCAACAAATGATGCCAGGACAACTAGATATCCATATACAAAAGAATGAAGTCTAACTACTACCTCATACTGTATATGAAAATTAGTTCAAAATGAATCAAAGACCTACATGTAAGAGCTGAAACTGTAAAACTCTAAGAACCATGAAAACATAAATGTAAAACATAAAATCTATGAAAACATAGGTGTTAATTGTTGTGACCCTGGACTAGGCAATGATTTCTTAAACATAACATGAAAAGCACAATCAATGAAAAAATATATAGATAGATTAAACCATATCAAAATTAAATACTTTTGTGCATCAAAGGATACTATGAAATATGTGCAAAGCCAATGTATTAATGGAAAAAAATATTTGTAAATCATGTATCTGATAATTGTCTAGTATCCAAAATATATAAGGACCTTCTATAACTCAACAATGAAAAGACAGTAAAATTTTTAAACACAGGCATTTCTCCAACAAAAGATATACAAATGTCCAATAAGCACATGACAAAATGCTCACCATCATTAAACATTAGTGAAATGTGAGTAAAAATCATGATATAATACTTCACACCAACTAGGATGACTATAATAAAAAACATAGACAATAAAAGGTGTTGCTGAAAAGTGGAAACATTGGAAAATCTATACACTACTGGTAAGAATGCAAATGGTAAGGCTACTTTGGAAAACAATCTGGCAGTTCCTAAAAAATTAAATAAAAAAGTTACATATAACTTAGCAATACCATTCCTATATATATACCCAGTATAATTGAAAACAGGTGTTAAAACAAAAAATTATACAAAGATTGTCATGGCAGCAGTATTCATAATAGCCAAAAATTGGAAACAAACCAAATGTCCATCAAACGATGAACAAGTGATGAAAAGTTTACCCATATAATGGAAAATTAATCAGTCATGAAAAGGATTGAAGTACTGATACATGCTACAACATCAGTGAAGCTTGAAAATATTATGCTAAGGTGAAAGAAGTAAATAACAAAAGACCATGTATTGTATGATTCTACTTATGTAAAATGTCCAGAATAGGCAAACCCATAGAAACAGAAATTAGATTAGTAGTTTCCAAGGACTAGAGAGTTATAGGGGCAGGGAGGGAGATGGAACAATGAGGAATAACTAATAGGTACAGAGCTTCTTTTTGGTATGATGAAAAGTTCTGGAATTGGATAGTGGTGATAGTTGCACAACTTTGTGAATATACTAAAAATACTGAATTATACACATAAAAGGGTATGTGAATTATATCTAAATAATTTTTTTTAAAAAAAGATTAATCTGAGTATTTTTCCTCAAATCTCATATTGGTTCTTGCCAGTACACCAGTGATGGTGAAAAATTAGGATGGAATCAGAGAATCACAGAGTTGGAAGGACAGCGCCAGACACTCATTCTAAAGGCCTTAATGTTGTTAAAGGCAAGACAGACCTTCAATGATCTGCTAATGAAAATACTTCACATTACAAATGAGGAAATGAAGGCCCAAAGGAGATAAGTAATTTGCACAAGGCATCATTTTCAAAGGCAAATTGAAATTGTAAACTCAGCACTGGACTTGTGGTGGGAATTCCTGGCCCAGTTTCTGTCATGTTCTATCATGAACAAGGCCCTGAGCATTGCTGAGTCTAAATACTGCAATGTGCAAAATATGAATATAATATCTCCTCACCAACTTTTTGTATCAAGTTCAAAAATTAATATGAAAATAAGTTGTGTCAAATTCTCTTCATGTGTTAATTTTTAATATCTATTCTTGTGAATGCCCCTTTGTATATTTTAATGTGTTGACCACCTTTTCTCCTATGACATTCCAAGTCCCCCAATATTAGTGTCTTTCTATCAGAACACTCAAGTCTATCATAAAAGTCAATCTTATATTCTTACTTTGCTAAATAATATCTAATAAGGAAAAGAAGACTAGAGCTAACATGTATTGACTGTCAAACAAGATATTAGTTACATTTTTTGTCACATTATTCCTGAGATACAATTTTTTCCATGATATAGATGCATAGGTTTAGAATCAGGTAAATCAACTAAGTTGTCTGTGGTTTTCAGAGCAAGCCTATGGCAATGCCAGGACAGGGATCAAAGTCTTTCTGATCACCAACCCATTCTAATTGAACTCAGACTTCATGCAAGGAATAATCCATTCTCAGCTCACAACAAACCAATCTTTCCATGTATGCTTGTCTATCTCTTCTAAGGTCCATTTTCTGATGCTAATTTCAGCCCCCTCCACTTTTTATTCCAATGAATCACAAATTTAAGTATCCAACATAAATACTGATCAAGTCTCCTACATATGTGGCTCACCTTCTCCACAGATGACTAAAACCCTTCCACTTGTCTTCTTGCTACACAGGGTGATAAAAAGTTTTTCCAAAAATTAATAGTCAAATTATTTATCTTGTTTTTGAAAAAATACACATACACATACACACACAAAAAAAAAAACAGTAGTGAAAATGTACTCTAAGCCACTAATATTTTGTTATTTAGCTTTCTGTTTCTCCTATCCCAGAGCTGAGTATTATTCAGTCCCAGTCATAAGTTAGCTTGACACTTTCCTGGAACATAGATTATCTAAGGTTATGTAGACATGAAAACTACTGAGCAGCAGGGTCAAGAACAGTAAGTACAGAATGCCACCTCTGAAAATAATGTCAGAAATCTTCTAGGTACATCCAGGTACAATGAAAATAGGAGTGTATTATTGAAATGATTGTTATTTGTTGAAAAAAAGGAGAGTGTTGTCAGACCTATCCCATCTTTGGCAAACAAGAAGTATGCAATGTAGAAGCCACCAACATTGAGTTATTTCTGCCAGAAAAATTATGTTGTGACAGGACTAAAAGAGGCTGCCTGATAATTATTCTTACTGCAGAAGAGTGGCATTACTAGGAAGTAGATAATATCCCAAGAGGTTTCCAGGAACAATGCCAGAGGGAGAAGGACAGGAAAAAAAAAAAAAAAAAAACAGCAAATAGCAGTCCCTAGAAAAATCTTGCCAAGAAACATATGTGATCTATCATATGACCATCATATCATATCATATCATATCACCATTAATTTTTTAATATGAAGGAATCACAGCTAAACAACAAGATGACAAATCAGCGATATGAGATTCAAGAATATGTAGAAGGGAAGCACTTGTCAAAGAAGTGGAAAAAATAAATAAATAAATAAAATCATCACAGAAATGAAACCCAAATTGAAAGCAACACAAAGATTGACAGTGCTGAAAACACTGTAAAGAACATAGAGAACAAGATGGAGAAAAGTAAGCAGAATGAAATAGAAATGAAGAAAACAATTAAAAGTCTGAGAAATTTTAAAATTTGGAGGGCAGGTAAAGGAGAGTCATATAAACATATGTTAACATATATTATATGCACTCAAAAAATAATTAAGGAAAGCTTTGCATAAATGAAATAAGCTTTGATTCTACATATCAGACAATGACACTGGGTTTCAGAAAAAATGACAAAGAATGAATAACCCTGATATATATTCTATTCAAACATATAGAAAAATTACCTGAGAACTAAGTAGAACTCTCAGCAATATGAGTGGAAAATATTAGGGTGCTCTCAGACTTCTACAAAATAGCACTCAATGCTAACAAATAGTGGAGAAATGAAAGTAAAGAGAAAGGGAGACCCATAAACTCAACACAATGAAACTTGTTATTCACCCTCAAAAACTCAGGGTATATAATCCCCAGGGGTTTTTTTTTTTTATTTGTAAGAAACAACTGAAAAGAACAGCAAAAAAAATTACTAACATAATGAGGTAAAATGAAATTCTGGACAGAATAGTAATTATTTAAATCCATTTATCTGCTATATTAAAACAAATGGGAAGATTATGGTCATGAAAAACACATAAATGTTATAAAAGATAACATCATAATGTCACTTATAAAGTTGATAGAGAAAGAGTATTAGTGTATTGAATTCCTCATCTTTCATGGCTAAATCAAAATTTATAAGTCTATCTGAAAAATAGTAGTGGTGTCTGTACTATTTAAAGGCATAAACACTAACAGAAATGATGCAAGCAATTAAATTTGCGAGCACAGAGACGGGAGGAAAGTGGAAAAAAAGGAAAATATACTAAATATTTTCTCAACAGCCTGAACTATCATAAAGTAGACAGGCAAACAACAAACTGAGCATAAATATTTGCAACATATATTGCAGATCCCTAATAAATAGCTTCTAAAAAATTGAGAGAGAAACACTAACAACACAAGACAAAATTAGGCAATGATATGAAAAGAATGAAGCAAATCCACAATATAGGAAATTTGATAGACAAATAACCAGGTTTCCTCAAAGAATAAATTACAGGGAAAAAAAGGGTGGGAGAAATTGTTATTAATTAAATGAAGGTTAAGAGATATATAGACCAAATACAATGTGCTAACATTGTAAGGAAATTAATTCAAGTAAACAATTAAAAAGACATTTTTTAAGATACTGGGATATTTGACTCTGTATTGAATATTAAATATTGAGGAGACTGTTGATTTTGTTAGGTCTGTTAATGATATGGTGGATTATGTTTTTTAAGGCCTTATCCATTAGAGAAACTTACTGAAGTATTAAAGGGTGAATTAAAGTGATACCTGGGATTGGCTTCAAAGTATGTCATAAAAATTACAATAAATTTAAGGGATAAATAAAGCAAAAATGCTGATAATTTTTGAATCCAGGAGATGAGTCTATGGGGCTTCATCATAGTATTCTCTCTATTTTTGTATGTGCTAACATTTTTACTGTGTACATTCAAATAAGCAGTTTCTAAAAATTCTATATGGCAGTACAATTATCTGTGACTAGAGAACACATAAGTCTGAAACATCACAATTACTTTAGTTAACATTCAAATATAATTCCCTTTACTTTCTTTTTACTGATGTTAATTTGTTTTAAATCTAAAGCTTTAACGTGGGACATAAAAATAGCCCTGGCAACAGTCTTTTATCTTGAACTGATTGATTCTGGACTAGTCAATTCAATTAAACTGAATGTATAGGAACTTTGGCTAAAATATAAGAATTATTGTGGTCATTTAGAGAGAGGAGAGTAGGTATGTAAATTTCATGGCTAGAATAAGAAATATAATACATTACTGACCATAAGTCAGATACCACCCTCTGAGGTGGAAAAGGGAGGTTCAAAAATGTTGCTATATCTAGCTATTCTGAAACACCCTTTTCAGCATCTCTGCATTTTATATGATTTGCTTCTGTGTCCCAGCTCAAATCTCATGTTGAACTGTAACCCCAATGCTGTAGGTGAGGCCTGGAGGGAGATGACTGGATCACGGGGGCAGCTTCTCATGAATGGTTTCATATCCTCCCCCTTGGCACTGCATAATGAGTGAGTTATCAGGAGGTGTGGTTATTTAATAAGTGTATAGCACCTACTCCCTAATTCTGTCTTCCTGCTGCTCGCCATTAAGACATGCCTGCTTCCCCTTAGCCTTCCCCCATGACTGGAAGTTTCCTGCGGTCTACACAGAAGTCATCATGCTTCTTGTACAGCCTGGGAAACCATGAGGCAATTAAACTTCTTTTCTCTGTAAATTACACAGTCTCAAATATTTCTTTGAAGATGAGATTAACACACCACTCCTCTTCCCAACTCATCCACGGGAAGGTTTTTGCTCCATTAACAAACCTGCTATGGTGTTCATAATTCCTTCAAGCAAGCAATTCCTTCAATCTATCCCAAGGTTAAAAAAAGAAAAAATGACAATAGAACATTATATGGATGACAGAACATTTGAAGACAAATGTTCTCGGGACAATAGAACATTTGAAGACAAAGGAACACATTTTAACAGGCATTTTAGGCAAGAGAAAAAAATGCAAGGTAGTTAATCAGATTTTCATTAAGGAAATTAGGAGGTTACCAACGCTGTCAAAGGACACCATTGTACCTACCTTTAGAACTGAGTGGGCTAAGACTGTAGGGAATATGCTTGACCTATTCAGTATTGCAAACTGCTGCCAGACACTTAACCCTGACTTAGCAAAATCCATATTTCAAAGCAAATAATAAACATTCTTCATATAATTATCCCACCCTTACCATCGAGGAAAACATTCTCAGGACCTTGAATTAAAGTAGCTTTGTTAGCTTTGCTTTACTTATTTTGAGCAACTAGAGGCCAGGCACGGCGGCTCACGCCTGTCATCCCAGCACATTGAGAAGCCAAGGCAGGCGGATCACCTGAGCAGGAGTTCGAGGTCAGCCTGGCCAACATGGCGAAAACCCATCTCTACTAAAAATACCAAAATCAGCTGGGTGTAGTGGTGGGCACCTGTAATCCAAGCTACTTGGGAAGATGAGGCAGGAGAATCGCTTGAACCCAGGAGACAGAGGTTGCAGTGATCTCAGATCGTACCACTGCACTCCAACCTGGGCGACAGAGTGAGACTCCATCTCAAAAAAAAAAAAAAATCCTAGAAAAATATTTAAACACATTTTGAAAATGCAAGTATACCACTAATTTCAACAAGACTTCTCCCTCTAGTCTGCCTACTTCCAAATTAATGAGGTTTTAGCTATGTTTTAATAGCAGAAAATAATCAAATATACATGTGCATAAAGCTTTATATACCATTCTGCAAGATACAGCAACACGGACTTAATACATGGCAGTGCTTATCTATTCAAATGAATAGAAAAATCTAAAGATATATTGGTATATATAAGATGATTAAATGATTATTATCTTTAACATGACTAATTTCATCTCATTGATAGCATAATTTCATTGGCTATTTCAAGTCTATTATGCCCAAAATGAGAATTCAAGAGTCTGAAGTTCATATTTGTTCAGCATTCCTACCAATTTTTAATACTTTTGATCTAAGTGGTGCTTTTATCCTTAGACATATTTCTACTTCTTCCTTTTTTGCAATGCTTTATGCCATTATCATGAATTCCTCCCTGGGTGGTGGAACCCTTGCCAATATCTGCACTTTTATTACAGAATCTGCCCCCAAGGTAACCAGAGTCTCACATTTTCCTTTTCTGCATCTCACAGCATAACGTGTTTGTCCGTTATGCAAGAAGGACATCACCTAACACACACAAACATACACACACACACACAGTCACAGCAAGCTCATGTGCACATGCACACATACTCAGGAAATGTACATTTTGGATCACAGAAGCTCCTTGGCCTAGTTCTCCCAGATGCCACTCAGATGCTGCCTTGGCATGGCATCCTTACTGACCCTCCCTTCCTCCAAGAACACTGAACTCATCTGTCCTCGACTTCCACCCCAGAAAGGTCACTTTCAGATCTAATCACAGCCCAGATTCTCTTCCCGGCCCTTCTCTGTAACCTTCTCTGTAACTAATCATCGAAGTTCTGGCCCAAAGCACAGTAAAAGCAGCAGACTGGACTCATTATGAAGGCAGAGTCCACATTTTATTCAATGATGCTTCTGTAACTCCACTCAGCATAACTGGGCCATAATCAGTTTGGAATAAATGATTTTTGGTCACCCTGGATCCTTTACCTTTTAGCTGTTGCTCACTTTTCCACATTTATCCCCAATTCAAGGCCTTTTTAGTTAAGAATAAAGTGTAATTATCTGGCCTCAGACATATTATGTCTCAAATGTAATCTTTCACTCTTCCAAGGGTTTTTGTATATTTTCCAAGGAGACTGGGAGAAGTGATCAACAAATTATAAATAACCAGGCGTCTCCTTGATTCAGATTTGGAGGCAGCAGCTCCCTGAAGAGCCCTCAGATATCATTTCCACCCAAGGCCTTGGCCTCTTTTATTAAGTCACGCCCAATCCTGTCCCTGACCTCCAGTAACAGCTATCCTAGGTGTGAGACAACTCCTACCCTGAACTTTGCCTGTTCACCAGGTAAAACAGCTGTGTTTCTTGCTTCATATAAGACTCCAAAAAGTAAGCAGGGTCTTATCATGCTCTCATTTCCATTCTCCCTGCACCTGCTCTGCTCCTCTTCTCACTGACATTTTCCTACTAAAGCCAAGCTCAGAGCCAGAGACTTGCTTTCTGAGACTGCGGTTCCCAGGCCCAGGAGTAACAGCCCATGTTTACTGAGTACTCACCATGTAGCAGGGACAGTTCTAAATGCTTCATGGATATGATCTCATTTAATCCACACCTATGAGGTAATTAATATGTTGACCCATATCTCATTTAATCAACACTGAGGTTTACCAGTACAAATAAAATATCTGCCTCAAAAGGCCTTACACAGTAAGGAAATGTGTTATTTAAATTAATTAAAGGTTATAAAGTTAAGTTGGCTTCAGACATGGTATGATGAGGACATCTGGACAGATATAAATGAGAACTCTGAACCACTCACCACCTCCTAAACCATTCTGCCTAGCAGAGGTAGTCCTCACAAATCCCCAACCAAGCTGCTCTGCATTAAACATTTCATGACTTAACCTGGGGCAATGGCCTCACAAAGGTATGCAGATTCTTCTCAGCAGCCACCGCTTCACTGCTCTGAACCCTCCAGGCCCAGAGATCTCAGCATAGCCCACATAGCAGTACAAGGTCTGATTTAAGAGATAACCAAGCATCTCCTGCTAATTTTCATAGGCAGGAATCTGGGACACATCTTTGAGTGGGAATTCTACAGATGTCTGCCCAAGGAGGATGAAATATTTGTTAAGATCAGGGTATATCTTTATGGGTGTACTTGCCCAGGAACCAGGATTTAATGTTAGCTGGAGCATCTGAAAGTGACATAAAAGCAATATACTATGTTGGCTATTTGGAGCCTGAACTCAACAGCTGCACATAGGCAACAAAGATTAAGGGGCAGAACTTCCCTGGTACAGTGTTAAGGAATCTGAAAGCTCAGAGAATTGGGAGCATTACATCTCTCTATCTCTCTCTCTCTCTCTCTCTCTCTCTCTCTCTCTCTCTCTCTCTCTCTCTCTCTCCCCCCCCCCTCTCTCTCTCCAGGTTTATGCCTGTTGTTATGGTCTAATTATTAATACTGCCTCTTTGCCATCTGCTCAGCCAAGCCTTACCCATGCCATCCTGGAGGAACCAGAGGACATATCCTTTGCCAGGGCTTTATGAAATGCATTGGTGAAGGGAACATCAGAACACTGACAGAGCCCTGAGGTAGCTGTCGCCAGCAGCCTGGAGACGACAGCAGGGAATATCAGGATTGACTGTATTCCCTGATTTCCATGGGAATAATAGTAGACACAGTGACAGTGGTAGAGGCCAGTGACAGCACTTAACCATTAAAAGACAATCATTTCTTTTTTTTTTTGTAGTGCTTGATATTTATTGAAAATAATGCCAATGCTTTTTCCAGGTAGTATTGAGGAGCTGGGCTGAGTGCTTGTTTTGTTTTTAGTATTATTTGTCCAAATGCACACATCTGTGGGACTGCTGCAATTTTGAACGTAAAGTGACAGCTGTGTAAAGCCAGTGCATAGGAAAAAAGAAATGTCAACAATTTGGCTGCCAGGCACACCAAGCCCCTGCAGCAATCTGGTGGGGCAGGGGAGGACCCTCGCAGTGGGTAGAAAACTAACCAGGCTGAATGATTGGCCCCTTCATGGGTTGGTGAGCTGTCCAAATCAATGTCCGAAGAGGTATAGCCAACTCTGGCATCTTCCAGGTTGGTCCTTACTTCAAAAGGCGGTAGTATGTAGGTGGGATGTGGTGAGTGGATGTGAAGTGGCAGCATAGTTCTCTGGGCAGATGTAAGCCTGGCAGTAGGGCAGGTGGCAGCAGCAGGGCTATGGGTGGTATAACCAGTTTATAACAGGGGCCTGGCCAATAACTGGGGCTCAGGACACAGTTCGGATTAGCAGGGGAGGGATCCTGGGGCTGGCCAGAGTAGATGACACTTCCAAGCACTTCCGAGTGAGTGAGGCTTCAGCCCCAACCCCAGTAGCAGGTAAATGGAGCACTATTCCTGGAACAAAGACAAGCACTACGGAGAAACGAAGAGAGAGAACAGAAGGGCGCGAGTAGGGAAGGGAACCAGAGGGCAAGGCGGAGAACAGTGGCTCCCGGCGGGGTGAGGGTTGGAGGGAGGGGGTGGCGGCGTGCAGGGCCCTCCCCCCTAGGCCCGAGGGTCTAAGGCCTAGTAATCATCCTCTTCGTCGTCGTCGTCGTCTTCGTCGTCATCCCAGCCAAAGCATTGTTTCATCTCATCGAGGAAGGCCCGGTAATCACCTAGGATGGGGCTATCCATCTCGATGTAGGGCACCACCCACTCCTCGGCTTCCCCGGTGAGGAGGCTGATTAGGAATGCCACCTTCATGGCGTCGTTGCAGAATCGGTTCTCGTTCACGAGCATGTAAGACGCCGTCTGCACGATAAACTCGGGGAGCCGAGAGCTCTCGCCATTAAACGTTTCGGGGAAGGGCACCGGGCAGCTTGGCGGACGTACCTGGCGCAGCAGGCTGGCCCTCTCGCACACCAGCAGCCGCAGCTGTTCCATGAGCTGGCTGTTCTCGATGCTCAGGGCGCGGTGTCGCATCAGGAGCGCATGCAGCAGCAGCACCAGCTCATCCACCATGGCGAACGGCTTGGAAGGACAGGGCTCGGCTCGGTTCGGCTCGGCTCGGACAAGGTGCGTACGGAGGCCTCGCAGGAAGTGCTTGTCCTCGGAGGCGCGCAAGGGCCAGGGGCGGGGGGCGGTGCGCGCCGGCGTCCGGGAGGCTACGCAAGCCCCGCCCACGAGGCCATTCGGACGGACGTTGCGCCGGCGCGGCACGGGAGGGGCGTGGCCAGGCTAGGGGCCGCGGCAGCGTGGGGCGTGGCCGGTATGCGAAGAGTGTAGACACAGAGGGCTTGGCTAGGACAAGAATGCGCTGGGTCGCTGAACCACTGGCTTGTGGTAGCTCTCTAGGCGGGCAGTTAAAGGCTGCGGTCGGTTGCCAGAGCTCCTGGATGTGGGGCCTGAATTAGCAGAGGACCTGGCGAGCGCTGAATCCGGTCTCAGAGAAGGTACACTTGTTCAAGCTGAAAGGATTAACCACTCTTCTACCTAGCCAACTCGCACAACTCAGTGTTCTTCGTGGGTCTGTGGCCACTAGATTCTCTTGGCGTGATGTTTTATTAATACATTTTCTTTCTTGTTTAAATCTCACTTAGCGAAGTATTGACACTGCTGGCTGCACTGTGGGAGTCACACTTTCTTTCAGGGTCATGAAGACCCTCAGGGGGTCCTGCCTTTCATGAAAAAGGCAGTATTTAAACAGTGACTTATTTAATTGGAAAATAATATGGTATACCTACCTTAAAAAAAAAAAAAACTAAATAGCAACATATAAAAAGTTCTGCAAAATCAGCGTCCAATAACCAATTGCAGGCATCCCACACATTTTATTCTCTATTTCTTGTTCTGCTACTAGTGCCATTGGCCACTGGGTATTATTGTCTACTTAAAAATGAACTGTTAAGATATGTGTGTTTTTAAATAATTTTATTTTTCTACTTTAAATGGATCTCTGATCCTAGAGCTATCATGAATTGTTGGCTCTGCTTTCAAATACATTGCTAATTCAGTCATGTCTTGCCATTTCTACCACTGCCACCCTGATCCCCAGCCTTTCTTTCTCACACACTGCTGCAACTAATCACTCAGTTTTCGCTTTTTTCTTCCTATAGTATATTCTCCATAAGTAGCCACGGGAATCATTTAAAACAAAAATTAGATCCCTTCACTCCCTTGCTCAAAATCATCCAACAGTTTCACCTGAGAATAAGAAGCAAAGTTGCAGCCAAGGTCTACAAAGCCCTTCCTTCTATCCTATGCCTCTTCCCATTTTCTGCTGTGCTCTAATCACTGTCCTTGCTGATTCTCACACACGTCAAGTAGTTCTGGCTTTGTAGCCTTTGCACCTTCTATCCCTTCTGCCTTGCAAGACTGTCGTCCCAGTTGGCTGCCTGACTCCTTCTCCTATTGCTTTCAGAGAGAACTTTTCTGGCCAGTGGACCTATCAGAGCACCCTGTTCTCTGCCACCAATCTCTAACCCTTTACTCTGCTTCATTTATCTACATAACATTTATTGTGCTACTGGCCAACATGTCGAATAGCACTTTGCTCATCATCTGCTTCTATTTTACAATATATAAGTCAAAGAAACACTGCCTTTGCTACCTGCTGTATCCCTAATGCCTAGAAAAGTTCTAGCCCAGAGCAGAGGCTTCATTACTGTTTGGCAAGTAAAATAAGCTCAGAGTGCAGATGCTGAAAAAAAAAAATTAGAAGTTGTGGCTGCACAAAGTGTCGAAAAATACTCTTCAAGTCGTTCAGTGTAAGGCAGGGCGCGGTGGCTCATGCCTGTAATCCTAGCACTTTGGGAGGCCAAGGTGGGCAGATCACCTGAGGTCAGGAGTTCAAGACCAGCCTGACCAACATGGCAAAACCCCTTGTCTACTAAAAATACAAAATTAGCCAGGTGTGGTGGCAGGCGCCTGTGATCCCAGCTACTTGGGAGGCTGAGGCAGGAGAATCACTTGAACCTGGCAGGCAGAGGTTGCAGTGAGCCAAGATCACACCATTGCACTCCAGCGTGGGCAACAAGAGGGAAACTCTGTTTAAAAAAAAAATTGTTCGGCGTATTTTATCTCTGATCATGAATCAGTCTCAATTGTGAAACAATGACTGATGTAATGAAACTGGCTGAGTAGATTTTTAAAGAGATTCAATGATTCAGTCCTATATGACAGAATTGAATGATCATCCATGGAAGTAGGAGGCTGGGAGAGAGCAGAGAAACCGGGCCAAGACCCAAGTAGGGACACGGGGAAGATCGCACTGGTGAAAGGATGGGCAGTGAAAAAAAAGAGATAGGAGGAATGTGAGCCTTTGGCCTCTCCTGTGCTATGAGCTCTGCTGCTAGAGAAGTTTCTTGAGGGCAGGCAGGGACCCACTTTCAGTCTTAATTTTATCTTCAGCACCTGGCAGTGTTTTCTACCTCCTCCATAAACGTTCAGTGTGAGGATGGAAGGGGAGGGATGGGAAATGTGGAAAGTAGGTCTCTGGCCATCATGCCCATTTACAGTTCAGAGTACAGGATGGGCCTTACTGGGACAGAGGTAGTGTCCAGCTCCACCTTTCATATCCAGGCCCTAATCCAGGAAGAGTACTCAGGGTTCCACTCCTAGGAGCACCCTTTCTGTAGCAGATGCTGGGCCAGGTGATTGGCAGGGCTGTCTCAATGACTCACACACAAGGACCAGACATGTGAATGGGCATTTTAGAGCCAGAGACCCAGGAGATAAAGACTTATCTCAACCTAATAAAGCAATAGGTTGATGGTGCTATACCATCATGCCAACCTCTCTAACTCTAAAGCATTTGCCCTTGCACCATGTGCTGGACCCTTGTGACTTCAGTGGACCCAGGCAGGTCTAGTGGGGAATCAGAGATGATTAGGCAGATGCTGCCCTCATTTTCTTCCTACAACTCCACAGCAGAGAGATTCAGGGAGGAAACTAGACGAGGCAACCGCTAGTATTCCCTCTGAGTGTGCTGTGAGATGCTGGAAGACAGGAAATGTCCTGGCCAAAACTGTGCCCAGAACTGAGCAGTGACTTTGGGAGGTACTTCTCAGCTTGGAGAAAGGGGATGGAGACAAGCAGCTTAGCACTGACTCACAAGGGAAGCAGTCAGGAAGACGTGGGTAGTATCAGCTGATAGAACAAGTAGAATCTTAATGCTCATGTTAACCAGCTTCCAGGTACCTGGAGGCTCTCCCATCAGTGCCAGTGCCTTTCAGCACTTTATTCTCCATTCACCATGCTTATGCCTGCAAGTTGCCTTCCTCATTCTCTTTCCCCCCTCTCAGTGGCCCTTAAATGTTCCTTTACACTTAGGTGAATATGCTGGAGGCAGACACAAGTACTTCCTGTGACAAGTACTCATAGGGAGTACTTGTCTCAGGCTCATAAAATTTATCAAGACAGATCTGGCTTGAACACCCTAAGGGTGGCTTAGTCTCCACCATTTGGCAAGAGCACTAGCCCAAGGCACTCACTGCTACCATCTTCCAGGCTTCAAACCCTGCCCTGGTATGCATCAAGCATCCAGGCTGTAAAATTCTCTTGAAATAAACATGAAAATTTCCCATGATTATTGAGCCACCAGATGAGTATGCACACATCAACTGGGTAAACTAACTTGGCACTCAAATATGCAGTCAGGAACAGAAAGCAGCTTTGGAAAGTATTTGTGAGAGGACTGCATGAATGCTGCCAAGAGCCAGATCTCTTCCTATAGATTTCCTTCTATAGCCAGGTGCACCCTGGACTGCATTTGGAGGGCAATAGCCCTCTGGCCTAGAGAAAGGAATGATGAGGGACAACTTCCTCCCTCCTATCTTTGCCCTCTCCAGCTTACTAAAGTGCCTGGAAACATTTTTACATGTTTATTAATGTACTAAATTAATGTATTCTTATGGTTGAAATAAATAATATGGATGTGTTAAAATAAAAAAGGAACATTCTTAAGACCTCTTATCCTCACAAAATATCACTTAATAAGATTGCTGAAAATTCATATTTTGCCCTCTCTTGTTCTCTCTCTCCCTTTCTCTAAGGAGACTCAACTCTTCAGTTTGTTAGATGATATAGAAAAAGCATGGTGCCAAGTAAACTCGTAGTTCCAGATTTAATAATAGAAAATCAGATTTCTATAACTGAAAGATTTTTATGAATTAATGTCTTAGATTAAGTATTTTGTATTTTTCATGTGTAGGCTTTTGTATTACCATAATATAGAATTTATTGCCAGCAGCGTGCTGCACTAGATGGTTGTTGTTTAGTTTTTCTCTTGCCTACTTATTTTAATATATTTGGTCACATTGATTACACAAGAGCTTATACACATGTTTTGTTTCTGCCATTTTTGTATATTTTAGGAAATATCTGACATCATGTTAAATTTGTTCTTAGGGATCTTAAAAAAATGATTTATTATAAATCTGTGTTTGCCTGTTTTGTTTTAAATGTTTAATAGCCTCTCTTTTAGATTGGCTAGTTACTTTGATCTAGACTCAGTTTTTCATAAGGCAGAATGGGTGTTGTGAAGTGAAGGTAACCACAAATCAAATTCTTTGCCATTCAGGAGAGAGGTAGAAACAATTTTCCCTGCCTCATTAATCTGGGGTGGCCCTGTGACTTGATTTGACAAGCAGAATGTGATGCAGTGCCTTAAAATTTATGAGACAAGGCCTTAAATAACTGAAGATTCTGCCTTTGCCACTTGATATGCTTCCCATTAAGAGCCAGCTGCCATATATAAGAAGTATAACTACCATGGGTTTATTATACTGTGAAGAAGATTAAGCTAGCCACGTAGAGAAAGAGAGAGCATGTGGAGAAGCAGCGACAGTAAGAAAACATGAGACTAAAGCTCCTTTTTTGGACTTTCCAGCCTAGCAGAGCCACCACCTGAATGCAGCTGAGTGAATAAGCCCAACTGACTATATATAAAGCAAACAAAACAAAACAAAACAAAAACAAAAACCATCCAGCTGAGCCCTAACTGAATTTATGATCCACAGAATCATGAATAAATAGAATGCCAGTTGCTGTAAGCCACCAAGTTCTGGGATAGTTTGCTATCTGGCAGTAGTGGACTTAAACATGGAGAAACTTAGGGTATGCTGCAGATAAAAGCAGGATCCCTATATTTAAAAAAAAAAAAGATTTATGAATATACTACCCTATTCTGTTTTCTTAGATTTATATTTGTCTCTTTGGCATCCATTAATCACAAGGCCAAACTAATGGCCAAAGTTGTTTGCATCCTCCTTGGTATCCAGAACCCATCCTCTGAAACTACTTCCTTGCTTTAACTCTCATTCACCAAGCCAATATTCACCTGCTCTAAATTAACCTGAAGCCAGGTGTCAGACAACTAGGGATTGCCCCATTCCCCTTAACCAGCTGGAATCATTCAAATTACCCAGTTCTAAACTGTTTGGCCTGCTCTGCCTTGCCTTTCCCACAGATACGCCGGTAAAGACTATGGCTTCCATTCACTCCTTTGTGCCTCCTAGTGTTTACCCACATGTCCTTGCATGATGTGGTGAGTCTCCCACTCTCAAGAAATGTAAGTAACAAAAATCTTTCGATTACATTGGCCTTTCTATGTCATCACTCAGTCATCTCCATAAATTAAAATCCTGCAGGTACAGTTGGGACAAATGAAAAGTAATCCTCTCCTGTGGGGAACTCTGAAGTGTGTGCTTGTGTATGAGTGCCTCTCTGTCCTTACGTGAGTGTCTGTAGCCAGGCAGACATAAGCATATTGCTGCCCTGTGACATCAAGGGTGCTGTGTATAGGGAAAACTGGTAGTGTCATGGTATGACAAAAATAGAATCAAAAGGAGCCATGTTTTCTCCAGGGAATATATATGCCTATGTAAAAGCAGTGAAGCACATTTCAGGGAAGCATTATGGAAAGAAAATAATTTTTGAAAAGAGGAGTTCCGTTTTCATACTCTTGCTTGCAACCTGTGTGGCTTGAGGAAGTCATTTTTTTTTTTTTTCTGAACTTCTATTTCCTTATCAATAAAGTGCATACTAGTAAGATCTATATCATAAGGCTGCAGTGAATATCAAATCATAAAATATAAAAGTATCTGACAAACTACAAAAATCTTTTCTATGCAGATTACATGTTATTGTTCACTGGGCAATTGAGATTTAGTAGCCTTGCAGTAACTCATATTAACTGCATGTTAAGTTTAATGGGTAGGTAGTTCACTACTCTTAAGTTAACCTAGTATCTGTGAATTTATCCATGAAGTTTAAAATTATAAAGTATACCTTTAAATGACTAGTTGGACGAATAAAATAGCATTACCTCAGGATCTTGCTTTTTGTCAGTTCAAAGCTTTCTGCTCTTATAAGTTTTTTAGGGAAAAAAAATGCATCTATCACTATAGTCCAAAGACCAACATGTTACATTTTCTGTTTTATCCTATCAATCTGGAAAAAATCCATGCTACATCTGGGATATGGATACACAATCCCCTCTCAGAGTAAAGAGGCAATTATATCTCCAGAAACTTTTCCTCACTGTAGACAATGGTGGTCTTCTTTGGAGAGGCCAGCTGCCCGCAGGGACATATGAAAGAGAGAAAACAGGGTTTCTCTCAGCCTTAGAAGTTTCTCTGGCCTGCCTTCACCTGAGCCAGCATCCTCTCCTCTCTCCTCTGGGCTTTCCTGCTAGCCTCTTTCATGTCCATTGGTATCTCCTAAACATGTAGTGATCATTTTTGTTTTTAATTTTCAATTTTCGTGGGTACATAGTAGATGTCTTTTTTGTGGGGTACATGAGATATTTTGATACAGGCATACAATACGTAATAAACACATCAAGGCAAATGGGATATCTCAAGCATTTATTGTTTCTTTGGTTACAAACATTCAAATCTTACTCTTTTAGTTGCTTTTAGATGTATAATAAATGTTTTTAAATGTATAATAAATTATTATTGACTATAGTCACCCTGTGTGCTACCACATACTATGTCTTATTTATTTATTTATTTAGAGATGATGTCTCAGTCTTTTGCTCAGGCTGGAGTGCAGTGGCACTATCTCGGCTCACTGCAACCTCCACCTTGTGGGTTCAAGCGATTTTCCTGCCTCAGCCTCCCAAGTAGCTTGGATTACAGAATTACAGGTGCCCACCACCACGCCCAGCTAATTTTTGTATTTTTAGTAGAGACAGGGTTTCACCGTGTTGGCCAGGCTGGTCTTGAACTCCTGACCTCAAGTGATCTGCCCGCCTCAGCCTCCCAAAGTGCCGGGATTACAGGCGTGAGCCACTGTACCTGGTCTTTTTTATTCTTTGTTTTCTAGCTATATTTTTGGATTCTTTAACCACCCCACTTCCCCCTCAGCGCCCCCACTACCCTTCCCAGCCTGTAGTAAGTATCAGTCTACTCTCTATCTCCATGTGTTCAATTGTATTAATTTTTATTTCTCACAAAGGAATCAAAACATGCAAAGTTTGTCTTTCTAGAACTAGCTTGTTTCACTGAACATAATGTCCACCAGTTCCATGAATGTGTTTGCAAGTGACAAGATCTCATTATTTTTCTGTGGCTGTATAGTACTCCATTGTGTCTATGTTCCACATTTTCTCTATGCATTCATCTGTTGATGGACACCTACGTTGCTTCCAAATCTTGGCTATTGTGAGAAGTGATGCAACCAACATGGGAGTGTAGATACCCATCAGTATAAGGAAATCAATATACTGATTTCCTTTCTTTTGGGTATATTCCCAGCAGTGGGATTACTGAATCATATGGTATCTCAACTTTTATTTTCTCGGGGAACCACCAAACTATTCTCCTTAGTGGTTGAATAATTTACATTCCCACCAACCATGTAGGAGGGTTCCCGTTTCTCCACATCCTTACCAGCATTTGTTATTTCCCGACTTTCGAATATAAGCCATTTTAACTGGTGTGAAATGATATCTCAATATAGCTTATAATTGCATTTCTCTGATGATCGGTGATGCTGAGCACCTTTTCATATGCTTGTTTGCCATTTCTATGTATTCTTCTGAGAAATGTCTATTCAGATCTTTTGCCCATTTTTTCATAGGACTGTTAGATTTTTTCCCATAGAGTGGTTTGAGCTCCTTATATATTCTGGTTATTAATCCCTTGTCGGATGTATTGTTTGCAAATATTCTTTCCCCATCTGTTGGTTGGCTTTTTAACTTGATGTGATCCCATTTGTCCGTGATTACCTTGGTTGCTTGTGCTTGTGGGGTACTGCTAGGGAAATTTTTGCCCAGATCAATGTCCTAGAGATTTTCCCTATTTTTTTTTTCCAAGACAGAGTCTCACTCTGTTACTCAGGCTGGAGTGCAATGGCATGATCTCTGCTCACTGCAACCTCCACCTCCTGGATTCAAGAGATTCTCCTGCTGCAGCCTCTGGAGTAGCTGGGATTACAGGCACGTGCTACCACTCCCAGCTAATTTTTGTATTTTTAGTAGAGACGGGGTTTCACTATGTTGGCCAGGCTGGTCTCAAACTCCTGACCTCAGGCAATCCACCCATCTCAGCCTCCCAAAGTTCTGGGATTACAGGCGTGAACCACTGCGCCCCGCCAAGTAATTACTCTTAAGTTCAAACTTCCAGAGATGCCTAGGACATAAACACAATGCAGCAAAGCACTTTGCTAGAATATAACATGGGTAACATTTATTCCAGCTTTTGATAACTTCCTCATTTCCATCTGAGACTTCATTAGTCTGGACTTTACTGTTCATATTCTTATCAGCATTTTGGATACAATCATTTAGTCTCTAAGACATTCCAAACTTAACCTCATCTTCCTGTCTTCTTTGAAGTCTTCCAGACTCTTCCAACCGCTGCCCATTAACCAGCCTCAAAGCTGTTTCCACATTTTTAAGTATTGTTATCGCAACAGCCCACCCTTTGGTACCAATTTTCAGTATTAGTCCATTCTTGCATTGCTATAAAGAAATGCCTGAGACTGGGTAATCTGTAAAGAAAAAAGGCTTAATTGACTCATGGTTCTGCAGGCTGTAAAGGAAGCGTGACAGCATGTGCTTCTGGTGAGGGTTTCAGGAAGCTTACAATCATAGAAAAAGGCAAAGGGGAGCCAGTGTGCCACTTGGTGGTGAGAGCAGCAGTAAGAGAAGGAGAAGTGGGAAGTCTCTTATTTTTTAAACAACCAGATCTCATGTGTACTAACTGAGAACTCACTTATCACCAAGTGGATGGTGCTATAGGATCCATGAGGGATCCACCCCTATTATGTAATACCTCTAACAAGGCCCCACCTCCAACAATGGGACTCGCATTTCAAGATGAGGTTTTGAGGGTGCAAACATCCAAACCATATTAACAGACATGTACCCATATAGCTGAGTGAGAAGACACACATACTGCTAAGTGAAAGAAGCTAATGTGAGAAGACTACATACTGTATGATTCCAACTATATGACATTCTGGTAAAGACAATGGAAACAGTCCAACGATCAGTGGTTTCCGGGTTCAGGAAGAGAGCGAGATGAATAGGTGGTGGACAGATGATTTTTAGGTCAATGAAACTATTCTTTATGATATTATAATACATTATATATTTTTCAGTAGCCATAGAATGTACAACAGAAAAAATGATACCTAATGTAAACTATGGACTTTAGGTAATAAAGTTAATAATAATGTATTGACTTTTGTTCATCAATTGTAACAAATATATTACACTAATGCAAGATGTTATTAATAGGGGAAACTGTGTGGGAGGGTGTTGGGGTATATGGAAAAAGTCTACCTTCTGCCCAACATTTCTGTAAACTCAAATCTTCTCTAAAAATAGTTTATTAATTATAAACAGAAGGCAAACAACCCAGGTTTTTCTAATGGACAGAAGTCTTGAATAAACAAATTCATGAAAGAAGATATAAGAATGGTAAATAGGTATATGAAAGGGTTCTTGACATCATTATTGTAAAAGAAATATGATAAGACACCATTTTTTACTAAAATTTGAATGACTATAATTTTTTGAATGCATGATTCTCAATGATATTGAAAATGCAAAATCACTGGAATTCTCATACACTGCTGGTGGGAATATAAAATGGTGCAACCACTTTGTAGAACTGTGTGGTAGTTTCCTTTTTGTTGAGACGAAGTCTCACTCTGTCTCCCAGGCAGGAGTGCAGTGGTGCGATCTCAGCTCACTGCAACCTCTGTCTCCTGGGTTCAATTAATTTTCATGCCTCAGCTTCCTGAGTAGCTAGGACTACAGGCATGTACCACCACGCCTGGCTAATTTTTTTGTATTTTTAGTAGAGACAGGGCTTCATAATGTTGGTCAGGCTGGTCTCGAACTCCTGACCTCAAATGATCTGCCTGCCTCAGCCTCCCAAAATACTGGGATTACAAGTACTTTCTTAAACAGTTAAAGATACACCTACATCATGGTCCACTATCTGTCTCTAGAATAAAAACATGTTCACAAAAGTTTTCTACTAGAATGTACATAAACCACTGGAAACAACTCAAATGTCCATCAACAGAAGAATGTTTAAAACACATTGTAGCACATTCCTATAATCAATACCACTCAGAAAACTACTAATGCACACAACACAAAGATTAATCTCAAAAGCATTATTTTGAATGAAATAAGTCAGACACATAAGAATAGCATAACTGTATGGTTCAATTTATATACAATCCAAGAACAAGGGAAAGTGCTTCCTGGTTATAGAAATCAGAAGGGAGGCCGGGCACGGTGGCTCAAGCCTGTAATCCCAGCACTTTGGGAGGCCGAGGCGGGTGGATCATGAGGTCAAGAGATCGAGACCATCCTGGTCAACATGGTGAAACCCCGTCTCTACTAAAAATACCACAAAAAATTAGCTGGGCATAGTGGTGCGTGCCTGTAATCCCAGCTACTCAGGAGGCAGAGGCAGGAGAATTGCCTGAACCCAGGAGGCGGAGGTTGCGGTGTGCCAAGATCGCGCCATTGCACTCCAGCCTGGATAACAAGAGCGAAACTCCGTCTCAAAAAAAAAAAAGAAATCAGAAGGGAGATTGTTGGCTGGGGGCTGGATGTGCAAAGGAGACTGACAGCAAAGAGACACAAGTGAAATTTGAGGGATGATGAAAATGCTGTATATCTTAACTATGGTGGTGGTTATATGACTCTATACAATTGTTAAAACTAGTCAAACTGAACACGTACTATGTATGCTTCCTAATTTATATAAATAATCCTAAATTAAATTAAAAAAAGACTGGAGTATTAACTTCAAAGACCTCAACAAAAGAAAAACTAATACAAGAATAGTAAACATAATAAAACTGTCATTCAAGTACAAAGACAGAGAATGCTTTTGTACCGAAAGAGAGTATCTTCCATTTACCCAAATGGGCCCTAGGAGAGATATAGCTAAATTTGAACTTTAGTAGCATCTTCAAAAAGGACACATGGGAAATATATTCTATTCGATTTTCCAAACTGCCAGAAGTATTGTATGTCTTTATACCAACATTACAGTTACCATGTGTTATAGGCTGAATTATACACATCTCTTAAAATTGATATTTTGAAGTCCAATTCCCCAGTACCTCAGAATGTGACCTTATTTGGAGATAGAGTCTTTGTAGAGATAATTTGGTTAAAATGAAGTCATTAGGTTAAGCTCTATTCTGACTGGTGTCCCTGTAAAAAGAGGAAATTTGGGTACACACACCCAAAGGGAAAACAATGTGAATATATAGGGAAAAGACTGCCACCTACAAGCCAAGGAGAGAGGCCTAGAACAGATACTTCCCTCACAACCCCCAGAAGGAAGCGACTCTGCGAACACGTTGATCTTCTTCTTCTAACCTTCAGAGCTGTTAAAAAAATAAATAAATTTCTGTTCTTTAAACCACCTAGTCTGTGTTTCTTTGTTATAGCAGCCCTAGAAAACAAGTACACAATTGTTTAGTTAATTAACACCACTCCCACAAAACATAGTTCAGATGTCAGGTACCACTGTATACCCATTGAGTAATTCCATAAAGTATGTATTTTGCCTCTAACTCTTCAGTCCACATTGCATTATATAAATAACAGATACATCATAAATGACCAATCACATCACTTCCTACAAAGTTTGTCAGTAATTGGTCACTGCACACCTATATTCAGTACATACACAGCAAAGTATATTAATTGTGTTACCTCCTTTCCTGTCAGTGATAAAGCTATGTGACATTTTACATAAATGGATAAGAGAAAGATGGAATTAGCCAAAGAATGAAAATGACAGGGAAGAAATAAATCAGCAAACAAAACACTGAACGTGAAATTGGAAAGTGGTTGTAATGAGAAGGATGAAGATGTCCCAAAAGAAGTAACACTGGCAAAAACTTTCACATTAAATAAACTTTTGGGGAAATTTTACAAATTTAAATACAAAGGATGAAACACTGGAAGCAATCCATGCTTAGAAAGGAGTATGACAATTCAGCAAATCAAAGAAAGATGCTTATTTCATATAAATTACATGATTTATGTGCTAAGAAGCTGTTGTGGTTTCCAAGAATCTTGAGGAAGCTCCCAATAGCTATCTTGTTCTGCCACAACAAAGCAGATGTCTAAAGTGCTTACTAAGAAACCCACGTGAATCTCACATGTGCCTATGTACCTGTCTGCAACTATTCTGGAGTATAATAGACTATTCTCTTCCACCTTCTAAATCTCATTCATGCAAGTGCCTCTTACTGGCAAATTTTAATCCAAAACTATTTCGGGGAGAGGATTCTGGGAAACTGTTCACTGGCTTCTCTTCTATGATATAAAAAGAGAATCTTAAAGTAGCTTGGAAGTTGTGGTAGGCAGAAAAATTGCCTTCCAAGGATGTTTGATCCCTGCAACCTTTGACTGTATTACTTTATATGTGAAAAGAAACTTCACAGATGGTATTAAGTTTACTTTGTAATAGAGAACATATCCTGGATTATCTACATCATCCCAGTGTGATCACATGGGTCCTTATTAAAACTGAAAGAGAGAGACAGAGGACTGAGTCAGAGAGATGCAAGAAAATTTAAAGTATGAGAGGGACTCCTACCCACCATTGCTGGTGTTAAAGATGAAGAAAAGGGGCAAGAAGCCAAGGCATGGGGGCAGTATCTACAAGCTATCACTTTCATCTGCCAGCCAACAAGGAAACAGGAATGCCAGTCTTACAACTGCAACAACCTGAATGTACAATAGAACAATTCTCACTTAGAACCTCCTGAAAGGAACAGAGCTCTACTGACTCCTTGATTTCTGCCTGGTGAGAAATTCATCTGAATTTTGCCCTAGAGAACTGTATGATAATAAATTTGTGTTGTTCAAGCCACCGAGTTTGTAGTAATTTGTTACTGCAGCAATAGGAAACTAATACACTGGTCATGCTGAGTTCATGACAGGCCTTCAGAAATAATGAGAACAGAAGTGGAAACTGAGTCAAAAAGTCTAGTAGTAAGGATTGAACCCATAATGTAGGGATAAAATTAAAATAAATGTAGAGATTATGAGTACATATTTTAAAAATATAAATTCTATAAATTCTGATAATTTAGAAATTAAGTAAATAAGGAAGAGAAGTACTAGAAGAAAATGGCTAGCATTTTTTATGGTAGTAAGTTCATCTTTCATAACTGAGATCAAATCATATCATTCTAATTAAATAAAAAAACTCAGATGCTTTTAAAGATAAAGATAAATGTTGAAGAAATAAAATAATCAACTAAAATTTAGGTAGGAGAGTAGAAGGGAAAGATGGAGAAAGTGGAAATATACTAATTCCACCATTGTTTATTATAAGCAAAGAATACTATCTAAAGGAAGAGAGGATTAAATGTGTTGTTTATAATTAAAAGAAAACTAGCAGATTAAAAATATAACCCTTCCCAAGCTTCAGAAAAAATATTCAAGGAAGTAAAGAAAATATGTTAAAGACAAAACAGGAAACATCACATGAAATAACTTGACAAACTAAGCCCATAAATGCCTACCATTTAAATAAATATCAGCTAAAGTCACTTTCTAAAGGATATATTTTCAGATCTCATTACATAGCAAAACCCCTATACTTAAAAATGACTCAGAAACACTACGATGAAATGATGGAGAGAGTTAAACCATGAGAATTCAAACAAAAATAAAGCAGGGTTTACAATTTTAAAATTGAGCAATGCTGAATTTACTGGAAAAAAAACATTAAAATAGAAAAAAAATAGTGAACCACTTTGTTGATTTTTTTTCTTTCTTCCACTTTTATTTTAAGTTCCCAGGGTACATGTGCAGGATGTGCAGGTTTGTGACATAGGTAAACATGTGTCATGGTGGTTTGCTGCCCCTATCAAACTGTCACCTAGGTGTTAAGCCTTGCATGGATTAGCTGTTCTTCCTGATTCTCTCCCTCCCCAACCCTCCCGACAGGCTTCAGTGTGTTGTTCCCTTACCATGTGTCCATGTGTTACCATACAGCTCTCACTTTCCCACTTGTAAGTGAGAATGTGTGATGGTTGGTTTTCTGTTCCTTCATTAGTTTGCTGAAGAAAATAGCTTCCAGCTCTATCCATGTCCCTGCAAAGGACATGAACTCATTCCTTTTTATGACTGCATAGTATTCCATGGTGTATGCATACTACATTTTCTTTATCCAGTCTATCATTGATGGGCATTTGGGTTGATTTCATGTCTTTGCTATTATGAGTAGTGCTGCAGTGAATACACATGTGCATGTATCTTTATAACAGAATGATTTATATTCCTTTTGGTAAATATCCAGTAATGGGATTGCTGGGTCAAATGATATTTCTCCTTCTAGATCTTTGGGGAATCTCCACGCTGTCTTCCACAACAGTTGAACTGATTTGCATTCCCACCAACAGTGTAAAAGCCTTCTGTTTCCTCTGCAACCTCACCAGCATCTGTTGTTTCTTGACTTTTTAATAATTGCCATTCTAACTGGCGTGAGATGGTATCTGATTGAGGTTTTGATTTGCATTTCTCTAATCAGTGATGTTGAGTTTCTTTTTCATGTTTGTTGACTGCATGAATGTCTTCTTTTGAGAAGTGTCTGTTTATGTCCTTTGCCCACTTTTTAATGTTTTTTTCTTGTAAATTTGTTTATGCTTAGTGAAATACTTTGTAATGATAAAGTCTGAAAATCCCAACAGAGATCCAACAATTATGAAAATCCATATGCTAAATATTATAGCATTAATTTTCATAAGTCAGATATTTCAGGAGTAAAAAGAGAAGAATAAAATCATATTCGTAACGAAGGGTTTTAATACATCTCTCTCAGTCCATAATAGATCCCAGAGGACAAAAAAACCCCACATAGATCTCAATATCCTAGTTAGTAAACTATATATAATTGATAAATATTGAAACAATCATAATAATGTCAGGGAAAGGACTAAATTTCAGGTTCTCACATTCCCAATATGCTGTTTTCTTGCCCCAAAACTATGATTTTCATCTATGAGAAATTATATGCAAAAGAATGATGTCAGACTTATACCTCAGGCCATACATGAATAACTTGAAGTAAAACAAAGACCCTACAGCAATAGTTAAAATGATAAAACCCTTAAGAGAAAAAATAGTTTTATTCTTCGTGACTTTGGATTTGGCAATGGCTTCTTAGATGTGACACTAAACACACAAGTGACAAAAAAAAAAAAAAAAACTGGACCTCATGAAAATTAAAATCTTTAAGGCCAGGTGCAGTGGCTAATACCTATAATCCCAGCACGTTGGGCGGATGACGAGGTCAAGAGATCAGGACCATCCTGGCCAACAGGGTGAAACCCTGTCTCTATTAAAAATGCAAAAAAATTAGCCAGACATGGTGGTGCGTGCCTGTAGTCCCAGCTTCTCAGGTGGCTGAGGCAGGAGGATCACTTGAACCCAGGAGGCGGAGGTTGCAGTGAGCCGAGATAGCCCCACTGCACTCCAGCCTGGCAACAGAGTGAGACTCCTTCAAAAAAAAAAAAATTAAAAACTTTACTGCTTCAAAAGACACTAGCAATAAAATGAATGGACATTCAAATTGTATATCAGATAAATGACTAATATGTAAAATATGTAAAGAACTCCTCCAGCTCAGCATCAAAAAGAGAAAATACCACAATAAAAATTGTGCAAAGGTCTTGAATAGACATTTTTCCAAAGTAGGTATATAATCGACCAATAAGCACATGAAAAAATGTTCAGCATCATTCATCATCAGGGAAATGCAAATCAAAACCACAGTGAGCTACCATATCATACCAACTGGTATGGTTATAATATTAATTTTTAAAAACAATAAAAAGTGTTGCTGAGAATGTAGAGAAATTGGAACCCTCAATCATTGCTTGTGGGAATTTAAAATGGTGTAGCTGCTAAAAAAAAGCCTGGCATTTTTTTCAAATGGTTAACCATAGAGTTACCATTTCATCCAGCGATTGTATTTCTGGGTATATACTTGTGAGAAATGAAGACATATGTCTACCCAAAAACATGAACATGATTATTCATAGTATCATTATTTATAATAGCAAAATCGAATCAAGTCAAATTTTCATCCACTGATTCAATAAATAAAATGAGACGTATCTGGCCGGGTGCAGTGGTGCATACCTGTAATCCCAGCACTTTGGGAGGCCGAGGTGGTTGGATCATAAGGTGAGGAGATCGAGACCATCCTGGCCAACATGGTGAAACCCCATCTCTACTAAAATACAAAAATTAGCTGGGTATGGTGGCATGTTCCTGTAACCCTAGCTACTCAGGAGGCTGAGGCGGGAGAATCTCTTAAACCAGGGAGTCAGAAGTTGCAGTGAGCCGAGATTGTGCCACTGCACTCCAGCCTGGTGACAGAGTGAGACTCCAACTCAAAAAAGAAAAAGATATGTCTGTGCAAATGAATATGATTCTGCAATGCAAAAGAATGAAGTATTGATACACACTGCAATATGGATGAGCCTTAAACAAAATGCTAAGTGCAAGAAGTCAATCACAAAAGACCACACGATTTCATTTATGTTTAATCTCCAGAATAAGCAAATTCACAGATACAAAAATAGGTTAGAAATTGCTTAGCACTGGGGAATGGAGGAAATAGGCATGACTGCTAAAGGGCTAAAAGGAATGGAGTGTCTTTTTGGGTGAAAATGTTCTAAAATTGGTTGTGGCAATAGTTTTACAACCTTGTGAATATACTAAAAATGTGCTAGATTATACACTTTTAAATGGTAAATTGTATGGCATGTAAGTAATCAAAATAAATATATACACACACACATACACACACACGTTTACGCTGAGGAACAGCACCTATGTTTACACAGAAAAGTTTAGTGTAGGGTTTTGCAGTGTGACAGTCCATGCATGTTGTCACTGATCTGCTGCCTTTATTGATGTAGGTATTAGAGACAGACTTGTAACCCTTTCAGCTCCTTAGGTATCTTCAGCTTCATCTTCTCTGACTGCTGGGCCAAGTGTGTGTTTAGCTTCCTTCTGAAGAACATTAACTTCTCTTGCACTTCATTGGCATCATCAAAGTTGGAGGGTTAGAGATGGTGGGAAACTGATGTGGGTTTCTGCTCATCTTTGGGAATTCTGGTATTCCTTTTCTTCACCATTTCACAGGCATCTTTCCTTCCTTACTGCCTGTCCTGTTATCTTCAGGGTAAACACAAGATTCAGAAGTGATGGGAAAATATAGATTGCTTTACCACTTTCTGCAATAGCATATAATCAAATAATGCCTATAATAAATGTTTTATTCTCTATTACTTGTGGTAGTTCTGTTGCAATTGTGATACAGGTGTGATTCCCAATGTTTTCAGATAGTCTCTTACATCTTAACCTGAACAATATTACTGCCTGCGTAGCTTCCCCACAAGGCAAATCTACATGCAGTTGTCCCAGACATAATGTCTTCCAGCTTTTCCAGCTTTAATCTTCTGACAGTATTATCTCAAAACAACAGATTACACCTTAACTACTCCCTTAAATCACATTTTGCCACTCGCAGTCTTCTTCACATTAGTGATATGCTTTATTGTGCACTGTGATATAATTTGGAATTTGTAGCTATAGACAATATTGCTGTCTTTGCCAAGGAGTTAATTAAGGTGTTACTATAACCTCTAAGGGACATTTCACACACTGCAAATGTAATCTAAAGGATTAAAGTATGACTCAAACTTACCTATCTCAAGATAGTCAGATAAGCTATATTTTTGGGAAACATTGAATGAGCTTCTATATTGTGCTTATCACATCCTCTCATTTACTACTAAAATAAATGCATTGTTGATATAGTTTTTCCTGTTTTGCAAATGAAAAAACTGAGGCACAGAGATGTTGTTACTATGAAAACAATGACACTAATATACATAACTGTGATTGGACTTGATTTGGTTTCTTCCTGTAGAAAGCATGTCAATGGGCTCTCGCAAATACTTTTTTGATTTCTCTCCCCTGCTCATCACACATTTTAACTCTGTCCCTGACTATACATTGACCTTATTCTCATCGGCTACAGATGGGATTTTCCCACAAGACTGTAGAGTTTCTGGCAACAACTCTAGGCTTATATGTTCCCAGTTAAACAACTCCAATAGGAGAATAACTTTCTTCTGAAAAGATTCCAGGGGAGGACTCTGACAGGACGTGTTTTGATTATGTCTCTCCTGGACCAATCACTGTGACAAAAAGGATTTTGTATTTTGAATGACTCAGCCTAAATCAGGTCCATTCCCCTGTGGCAGAGAGCAGGAGGGTAAGTGGGAAGAGACACCATTTTAGATGTCACCGTCATAATCACATGAAGTGGGCATTCTCCAATGGAGCAAAAATAAGGGAGGTGGAAAGGTGTGCTGAGAACTTACCTAGCTATAGTTAAAGAGGTAAATTTTTAGGTACAATTTGGGAAACATTCTCAAAATGATAAAGCTGTTCTACCATCATTTGATCTCAGGATAGCAATATGAAAACACTATTCTTTTATTGATTTAAAATATGTGCATTATCCAGAATCATTTTTGTACTGCTTGTTTTCTGCTCAGTCTTATAAGATCTCTCAACCTAGTAACTTTCTATTGGAAAATAGAATTTTTTATATAAATTGCTTTTCATTAAAAGACACTAGACTATGTCCTGAGGCAGGGTAAGGATGAGAGAATATCAGTGTCCATACTTAAAGATTCTCATACCACTGAAAATCTGGCAATTTCTCTGCTACTTTTGGAAAGATTTATTTTGTCAGTCTGGTAGTGACTCTTAAAAATGATCAATGCAATCCTTAGATGTAGCAGAAAATGGAGATATTACACTGGGGTTTAAGCTAATCTCCTTTGAGATATTGTTTCTCCTTTCATTTAAAAGCTGTTATTTTGCTTGGCTTCAAAGATGATAGGAAATCATAGTTTAGAGAAAGAAATGGTCAAAATAAAGCCAAAAGCACTCAGTTTCTCTGTTTTTGAGAGCCTAGTCTTTTTATGCTTTCGAAGAGAATGTCCAATAAACTCTTGAGTTATTTGGCCCCATTTTCTGAGCAAAGTTAAACACAGTTTCAATATTTACAATTTAGCTGTAATTGTTCATGTAACAAATTAAACTAGATATGTACATTGTTTTCATAAAAACTGTTTCAGTACTTTTTAAAAAATAATTTCATTCTGGCCGAGCATGGTGGATCATGCCTGTGATCCCAGCACTTTCGGAGGCCAAGGTGGGTAGATCACCTGAGGTCAGGAGTTCCAGACCAGCCTGGCCAACATGGGGAAACCCCATCTCTACTAAAAATACAAAAAATTAGCCAGACATGGTAGTGGGCACCTGTAATCCCAGTTACTCAGGAATGTGAGGCAGGAAAATCACTTGAACCCAGGAGGCGGAGGTTGCAGTGAGCTGAGATGGTGCCATTATACTCCATCCTGAACAACAAGTATGAAACTCCATCTCTAAATAAACAAATAAAAATCATTCTCTATTTTAGATTCAGAGGGTACATGTGCAGGTTTGTTATATGGGCATATTGTGGGATGCTAAGGTTTGGGATATGAATGATCCTGTCACCCAGGTGGTAAGCATAGTACCCAATGGATTGAAAAACAACCCCCCTGATAAGTCCACAGTGTCTATTGTTGCCATCCTTGTGTCCATAAATACCTAATGTCTAGCCCCCACTTATAAGTGAAAACTTGTGGTATTTGGTTTTCTGATCCTGTGTTAATTCACTTAGGACAATGCTTCAGCTGCAACCATGTTGCTGCACATGTAAGTACATTTTTAGACAATAAATTCATTATAAAGAAAGAAAAAAATATGACAGTTGTAGAAACTGATACTGATTTTTAAAATAACACTAACTCTTGTCAAACTTTTGGAAGAAAACACTGCAGACAACTGCATAAATGATCACATTCCAATACCAAGATCCTAGGTTTGCAGAGAAAATGGAATGGATACATTAAAGGTAAAATTCAAGTTTGCATTACTGCTAACTTTTATTTAATCAACTCAGCTGCCTACTTCTGAAAATACAATAGCACTCTATGAAAGCCCATTTTTGATAGACAGTTTCAAGACAAAACCTGTGTGTTGCTCCTGTTGTGATAAGACCTGCTATCTTATTTGAACACCTTAATGGCAAAAGGACCTTTTTGGTTTAACTAGAACATTAGTAAGAACTGAAAACAAAGTCACTGAAGTTAGCACTGTGTTTTGCCAGAGTTCTGATGAAGAAGTGCTCTGAGATTATTCAAATGATTTGGAAATATCTTACCTCATTATCTTATGAATGCCTCTAGTTTCCTGGAAGGGACCTTGGAGGCCACTAATTCTAAGGCCTGGAGGTTGTAGATTTGTTACATTAACAAAAGTAAAAGGTGAAAATATTGACAAAAAGTAAAACATTGTAGGCACGTCTGAGAAGATAACCACAGGACAAAGGGAAGGTGGTTGGAGGATGGTTTTGAGTTTTAGTGCTTTATGACCTTACTACTACATACCAGGAAAAGTGTAGGTTTGCCTGATGCACTTGGAGCTGGGCTATCGACGTTATGATCACCCTTGACTGAATCCAGTTGATTCAAGTTCTGTATGAAAAGAACTTCGTGTGTACCTATGCAACAATCTTGCATGTTCTTCACATGTACCCCCAAACCTAAAATACATTAGAAAAAAAAAAGAAAAGAACTTCTGAATGAAATGAGGTCTTTTCTGAGCAGGGTTGTTATGATGCATGGGTACCTTCTTACCATAACTTTATCTACTCAGCTTAGAAAACTGCAGTTGAGATATGACTATTTTTCCGATCCTCTCTTTCTTTTAGTTTGTTTTCATTTTGCTTTCCCTCTAGCTTTAGTAAAATCATTTTGAAAATCCTAATTTGTCACAACTTGGCCAAAATTAACAAGAAGATAGTTTTTTTCCCATTGTTTGTTCTTTAGCCAGAAAGAAACTGGGCTAGCCTTTTCTTAAGATGGGGTATAAGAAACACGGAAGAGAGAAATGTCAAGGGGAAGATCCAAACTCAGAATGAAAGAAGAGGGACCCACCAACCCAACCTTTCCTGTGAACTTGAAGAAATTGCTTCAGGAGCGTCTCTTGGCTATGGCGTTAAAGAACTTATGAAGGGAGGCAAGTGTAGAGTAATGGTAAGAACACTAGGAATAATGACAGGCAAATTTAAGTCAGAGTGCTGACTAGGCCGTGTTATGTTAGGGAAGTCATCTGACTTTCTACTACAGTTTCCCCATCAGAAGAAATATTAAATAGATTGAATATTGTCAAACTTGAGAAATTATTATGTATATTAAATAAGATAATGTATGTGAAAGTAATTCATAGGTAATAGGCATTCAGTGCATGCTTATTACTATCATCACTGTTTGAGTGTGAGCTAAACAGGAGGATTCTTCTGAACATGTTATCTTAGTATCCTGGGCTGATTGCTCTTGACACAGAAATGATTTGGCTGTTTTGGGGCCTCATATATGTTTCTAATGAACAGTTTTACATATTTTCCCATCTGGTTTTTGTCAAAATGAAAGGCCTCTTTAACCAGAAATTATAACTGTATGTGTTCACTATAATTTCTGGCTACACTTGAAGTCTTCACAGTGTAACTGATATGACTATTACCCACTAGAAATACAAGCTGAACTAACCAGTTGAGCTAAAACTAAATCAGCTTTTCCAAAAATGAGTCATAATCTTCACAAATACACACTGACTGCTTTTCATTGTGCTTGTAATTGTGGCTGACATATTTATTGAAACATCTCCATCTAATTGGGTACTCTCTGAACCAGTTAGCATATTATAGATGCCCCTCCTTATCTAGCACTCTAATACTGAGCAAGGGTGAAGAACTAAATGCAGAAAAGTTCTAGTCCCTGATATTCATGGTCTTTCATCTAAACCACAAGACAAAATTATTTCTTAAAAGGAAAGAGGGAATTCTGTCTCATTTTTGTAAGTTAATACACTTTGTTTTTAAAAGCCAATTTAGGTTTACAAAAGAAATAGTAGGAAATACTTCTATTTTATTTTCTATATTGTGAAAACCTGTTGTCAAACTCGACATTTCAAATGGGAAATTATTTGTTTTCTGTTCCTTTTACTCCTCTTGAAAAATTTGATTTCAATTTCAAAACTGCTCCAAAATGAAATGGCACTCAATAACCACGTATTACTTTCTATTATGGACTCATCAAAAACACAGCTTTCTACTACTGATAACCATTCCAAAAAGAGAAAAGGTGTGAAAAGTGTAGTATTTGCAGGTCAGTATGAGAAAAATGTCCGAGTGAGATTTTCATGAGATCTTCCCGTGGCAATAAAAATATCACCTGCAATTTAAGGAACATAACTGGCTCTTAGAACTGAATCACTTTACCTGGCTAAGTCTCCCCGTTCTCAGCTGCAAAATGAAGGAGTAGGACCAGCTCAGTGGTTCTCATCCTTGGCTACTGCACATCGTAACTTTCCAAGATGGTTTCTAATCACACTGAATTTGGGCTCCAGTAACACTTTTTATGATATAGGGATTCGATTCTCTCTTCCTTAAAGGTTTGACAGAACTTGACTAGAAAAATGCCTGGATATGTGAATATATGTTTATTTGTGTGCATGTTGGCATATTTTCACAGGTAGATGTTTATCTACTGATTTAATAGATTGAGTAGTTATAGGTTTATTCAGGTTTTCAGTGTTTTTGTGAAACACTTCTGAGAAGTCTTGTTTTGCTAGGAAATTGTCCGTCTTTTTTTATCATACTTTGAGTTCTGGTGCACATGTGCAGATCTTGCAGGATTGTTGCATAGGTACACACGTGCCATGGTGGTTTGCTGCCTCCATCCCCCCGTCACCTACATCAGGTATTTCTCCCAATGTTATCCCTCCACAACCTCCCCACTCCCCACTTTCCCTCCCCTAGCTCCCTACCCCTCAACGGACCCCAATGGGTGATGTTCCCCTCCCTGTGCCCATGTGTTCTCACTGTTCAGCACTCACCTATGAGTGAGAACATGCGGTGTTTGGTTTTCTGTTCTTATGTCAATTTGCTGAGAATGATGATATCTAGATTGATCCATGTCCCTACAAAGGACATGAACTCATCCTTTTTTATGGCTGCATAATATTCCGTGGTGTATATGTGCCACATTTTCTTTATCCAGTCTGTCTTTGATGGGCATTTGGGTAGGTTCCAAGTCTTTACTATTGTAAACAGTGCCTCAATGAACATACGTGTGTGTGTGTCTTTATAATAGAACAATTTATAATCCTTTGGGTATATTTGCAGTAATGGGTTGCTGGGTCAAATGGAATTTCTATTTAGAGATCCTTAAGGAATCCCCATACTGTCTTCCACAATGGTTGAACTAATTTACACTCCCACCAACAGTGTATAAGTGCTCCTATTTCTCCACATCATAACAAGCAGTCTTTCAGACCATAGTGCAATCAAATTAGAACTCAGGATTAAGAAACTCACTCAAAACCCCACAAGTACATGGAAACTGAACAACTTGCTCCTGAATGATGACTGGATAAAAAATGAAATGAAGGCAGAAATAAAGATGTTCTCTGAAACCAATGAGAAGGAAGATATAATGTACCAGAATCTCTGGAACACATTTAAAGCAGTGTCTAGAGGGACATTTATAGCAAGAGGAAAGCATGAGAAGCAAGGAAAGATCTAAAATTGACACCCTATCATCAAAATTGAAAGAGCTAGAACAGCAAGATCAAAACAATTCAAAAGCTAGCAGAAGACAAGAAATAACTAAGAGTAGAACTGAAGGAGATAGAGACAAAAAAACCCTTCAAAAAATCAATAAATCCAGGAGCTAGTTTTTTTAAAAGATCAACAAAATAGACCACTAGGCAGACTAATAAAATAGAAAAGAGAGAAGAATCAAATAGATGCAATAAAAAACGATAAGGGGGATATCACCACTCATTCCACAGAAATACAAACCACCATCAGAGATTACTACAAACAACCCTATGCACATAAACCAGTAAATACGGAAGAAATGGATAAGTTCCTGGACACTTACACCCTCCCAAGACTAAACCAGGAAGAAGTTAAATCCCTGAATGGACCAATAACAAGGTCTGAAGTTGAGGCAGCAATTAATAGTCTACCAAACAAAAAGAGTCCAAGTCCAGAAGGGTTCACAGCCAAATTCTACCAGATGTACAAAGAGGAGCTGGTACCATTTCTTCTGAAACTATTCCAAACAATACAAAAAGAGGGAATCCTCCCTAACTCATTTTATGAGACCAACATCATCCTCATACCAAAACCTGGCATAGACACAACTAAAAAGGAAATCTTCAGACCAGTATCCATTATGAACATCAATGCAAAAATCTTCAATAAAATACTGGCAAACTGAATGCAACAGCTCATCAAAAGAAAATTGTCCATCTTATACATGTTTAAGTGTATACTGGCAGAAAGTTATTCATAATATTCCTTTATATATTTTAAATTTTAAAAGTAGATTTGGAGTTATGTTCATATTTTCACTTATAATATTATTTATTTGGCTCTTTGGTTTACCCTTTTAATCTATATTTCCAGGGCTTTTATCTATTTGACTTAAAAAAAAACACACACACACACACACACAACATTTTGTATTATTGCTCCTGTTATTTCCTTGTTTTTCCTTTATTTCTGTTTTTCCTTGTTTTGTGTTTTTTATTCTTTTTGTGGAGAATGGGGTCTCGCTATATTGCACAGGCAGATCTCGAACTCCTGGGCTCAAGCTATCCTCCTGCCTCTGCCTCCCTGAGAGCTGGGATTACAGGCGTGAGCCACTGCGCCTGGCCTCCATTTTTATATTTACATACTCCTTTCCTACTTTGTTTTTGTGCTGCTGTTCTTTGTTTTAGTTTTTTGTGTAGCATGTTTTGCTCCTGAGTTTTAAGCTTTTTGTCTTTTCTGATGTATGCAGTCGGGTTTAAACCTTTCCCTGTCATTACTGCTTTGGGTGTATATCACAACTTTTGATACAAAATGTTTTCATTGTCATTCACTTCAAAATATGATTTAATTTATATTATGGCTTACTCTTTGTTCCATAAGTTACTATAAATATATCTTAATCTTTCTAAGTATTGAGGAATTAGTTTTCTTTTAGTTTTTTCTTTCTGTTATTTCATTTCATCTCAAACCATATAGATATTCCATATGATATTGATTGGTATTTGTTAACATTTTCTTTGTGGATTAAAATGCAGTTAATTTTAAAATTATTATTATACTTTAAGTTCTGGGATACATGTGCAGAACGTGGAGGTTTGTTACACAGGTATACACATGCCATGGTGGTTTTCTACACCCATCAACCCGTCATCTACATTAGATATTTCTCCTAATGCTATCCCTCCCTCCTCATTTCCCCACCCCAACAGGTCCTGGTGTGTGATGTTCCCCTCCCCGTGTGCATGTGTTCTCATTGTTCAACTCCCACTTATGAGCCAGAACATGCGGTGTTTGGTTTTCTCTTCTTGTGTTAGTTTGCTGAGAATGATGGTTTCCAGCTTCATTCATGTCCCTGCAAAGGACATTACTTACCCTTTTTTTATGGTGGCATAGTATTCCATGGTGTATATGTGCCACAAAAAAATGTGGTTAATTTCTTAATAAAGCCCCATTGGTACTTTGAAAAAAGTTTATTATATAATTGCTAGGTGTGAGATTGTATAAATGTCCATTAAATAAAGCTTGCTAATTTGATATACAAATATCCCATAGTCTTTATATATATTACTGATTGAGTCATTAGTTTCTGAGCAAGAGATATTAATATCTTCCACCATGATCATGTATTTACGATTTTTCTCTTTATATTTCTAATATTTTTGGTGTTATGTGTTAGGTGCTTATAAATTCCCACTAATATCTCTTTAGTATACATTTTAGCATTATCACATACCTAAAAATTTTCTTTTGTCTAAAATCTATTTCGTTTAATATTGATATTAATATATCCATGGCATATTAATCCTGATTTGTTTTCTTCCATTACTTTATCTTGAGCTTCTCAAGGTTTTTGCATTTTAATCATCTCCCTTATAAACAACGTATGGCTACATGTTTTTACTTGCAATATAAGAGCATCGATTTTAATGGAAAACTATGGACATTTACATTTATTGTGATGACAGATATGTTTCAATGTATTTCTACAATTTTCTTTTTGCATTTCCTTCTAGACTCTGCTTTAGTTTACCTTCCCCCTTTCTTGCATTCTGTTTACTAATCTGCTTGTCTTTGTTATGCTTTCCTCCATTAGCATATAAATATATTTCATTCATTTTTTTGTTTTCCTATTTTTCATATTTTATTTCTAATGTTTTAGTCTTTAACCTAGAGATTTTAAAGAGGTGACTTAAACTCTAAACTTCAGTGCCTCTACTCTCCTTTTGCACAATAAAGTTCTTAGATCACTTTTTACATAGATCATCCTCCTCCATTCTTAGATGTCTAGTATTTTAATTCCATTTTATTTTATGCCTAGATAAAATTAGGCTACAATTATTGTTTTATGTAGTCCATGCTTAAATTACCCACATATTTATCAATTTCTTTTTCACCATTGCTTCTTATATCTCAGTCCTTCCTCTGAGAGTAGCTTTCCTTTTCATGTAGTAGTTCCATTAACATTATAGCAAAATCTATAAACTGGTGACCTCTCAGTCTTTGTTTGTCAGAATGTATGTTCATTTTTTTTTTTTTTTTTTGAGATGAAGTCTTGCAACGCCACCTGGGCTGGAGTGCAGTGGCATGATCTCGGCTCACTGCAAACCTCTGCTTCCCAGGTTCAAGTGATTCTCCTGCCTCAGCCTCCCGAGTAGCTGGAATTATAGGTGCCTGCCACCACACCCAGCTAATTTTTTGTATTTTTAATATAGACTGGGTTTTCACTATGTTGGCCAGGCTGGTCTCAAACAACTGACCTCATGATTCACTAGCCTAGTCCTCCCAAAGTGCTGGGATTACAGGCGTGAGCCTCTGCACCCAGCCTGTATGTTCATTTTTACATTATAATCAGTGAGTTACAGAATGCTAGGTTAACAATTACTTTCTTCCATTACCTGAAGTAATGATTTCATTGTCTTTTGACTTCTTTTACTGCTTTTGAGAAGCTTACACCCATATAATGATCTATCACTTCTTTGTAGGTAAATTTCTCCCTCCCTTGGTACCTCTTAAGATTGATCCCCTGTTGTTAGTCTACAGTTTCACTATTATATGTCTATGCATAGTTTCAGGAAACCATGGATCATCTGGACTGGAGGCAGATTCTTTCAGGATGATTTCATGTTTGCCAATGTCCAGTGATAAAGGCAGTTTATTTTCAATTTTTTGCAAGAATGGCTTGAGGTTTCCTGCATCACACAGGTGGAGTGTAGTTTTTTTTTTTTCTTTTTTCTTTATTGTACTTTAGATTCTGGGGTACATGTGCAGATCATGCAGGATTGTTGCATAGGTACACACATGGCAATGTAGTTTGCTGCCTCCATCCTCCCGACGCCTACATCTGGCATTTCTCCCCATGTTATCCCTCTCTGACCTCCCTACCCCCGCCCCGTCCCTCCCTTGGCCCCACCCAACAGACCCCAGTGTGTGATGCTCCCCTCCCTATGTCCCTGTGTTCTCATTGTTCAACACCCGCCTATGAGTAAGAACATGTGGTGTTTGATTTTCTGTTCTTGTGTCAGTTTGCTGAGAATGATAGTTTCCAGATTCACCCACATCCCTACAAAGGATACAAACTCATCATTTTTTATGGCTGCATAGTATTCCATGGTGTATATGTGCCACATTTTCCTTATCCAGTCTATTGCTGATGGGCATTTGGGTTGGTTCCAGGTCTTTGCTATTGTAAACAGTGCACTATGAACATACGTGTGCACATGTCTTTATAATAGAATGATTTATAATCCTTAGGGTATATACCCAGTAATGGGATTGCTGGGTGAAATGGAATTTCTATTTCTAAGTCCTTGAGGAATCACCACACTGTCTTAGGTGGAGTGTAGTTTTTAGCTCACATCCACGTGTGGTAGAGACCTAGAGCTTTGAATTTTTAGAAGAAATATTTTGACATTTTTATTTCCTACCCAGAGACATGAAAACCAAAATTTCTCACTTGTCGTATCCCTGGATTGTTACGAGTCTTCATTTGTTTTTCATACCTCATCATTTGCCCAAAGATGTAGCCCTTCAAAGTTCCTGTCTTTAAGCCAGTATTTGACTTCAAATTATTTTCCTCTGTGAGCCAAAGTCCTAATCTATTCTCAAATGGATGTCCAAAACTCTAATTCTTACATTACTGATACTCACAAACCCTTGTCATTCTTATCCCTATAATAATTATAGCATTAATATTAACTCATATACTTCCTACTTAGCAGTTTGTCCTTAATTTCTGACACCAGAAATTATAATCTCAACTATGTACATGAAAGAAGTTTCTCATATCTAGTTCCTCATTAACTAGGTGTTCATTGCAAGGGTATTTTCAATTCTCTTTATCTGCCATTTTGCTGCAGAAGACTGTCTATTTTCGGTTTCTGTCTTTCAAAGTAGATTCACGCTTCTCCAGGTTAAAACTAGAGTTAAGGCTTCATGGAGTATGATAGTAGGAACATTCTAGGAAGTAAGAAGAGAATATTCATAAGCATGGAATTAAACACCCTATGCTGTTTTCTGGTAACAGTCCAGTGTAGTTCATCTTTTGGTTATGTGAGGTACTTAAAGAAAGCTATGACAAGTGCCAATGGTGATTGTCATTTCATGTCATAATAAAGAATTTAGTTTTATTTTCTAGCAAAATTGAAGCCGTTGGAGAGTTTAAACAGTGGAATGTCATAATCAGATTTGAGTTCCAGGCCAATAGCTCCAATTTCTCAGGCTGATATGAGTATAAGAAAAAGTGGATGTGGGAGACGAGTAAGATAACCACAATAGTGCAGGAAAATGTGCATTTTTAATCAGGCTATTTTCAGGAGCACACTTCTATCTCTAGGTTCTGGAGAGCAGAGAAGACACTTTATAGAAGCATATTCGTACACACATACACCACAACCATCCTCAAACTTTAAATAAACTTGGTATGTTTATGCAGTCATTAAGTGATTAATTATTGCTTCATTGACTCAGAAAGCCATCTACTATTTCATAGCCTCACCTGAGCTACAACATCAAGCCTTATGAATCATATTTGTCTTCCCAATGGGATGAAAATGAAATGAAGTTTACAATGAATAAAAGATCATGAAATTCCTAAAACTACCTAAGCCAGAAAAGCAATGCTTGTCTGTGGGAATGGTGACTGTTTCATTCTGCAGACCCATGTCACTAAACTGATTGCTTGTATGGTCAGTTAGTGACTTGTTAAGTCACTTCCATCAGTGACTTAACAAGAGTTCTAGAATTCTCCCTCCTGTCAATTTACAAGTCCTAAAAAAAAATCCTTCTTTACATAAAAACTCATTGTCTTCCCAAAGTTACCCACAATGAATGATTTCTATAGGAGAGAGGCTCACTGTCAAGATCAGTCTGTTTTCTGAAACTCATTCCCGTCTATCCCCTAGTGATTACCTTCCAGCATACACTCAGGCTTACCTATCTGAAATAATTCCCTAGGTTGTCTGATGGCACAGAGATCTAGTGGTGTCTCACCTGTTTTAAATTCTTCAAACAGCTACTGAAGGCAAGTGAACTCCACACTGCTTGATTCACAAATCGAAACAAGACATATATAAATATACCCAGGTGGACACCACATGACATTCTCTTTCAAATATTCTGCATTTCTGGACTGCCAAACATTTCAAGGGTATTTCTGTCCCTTATTTGGACAAGGTTCTTCTGAGTAAATGAGCTGTGCTAAAAACCGAATGCATGGAAATAAGAGATTGATAAGGGATTAAGAATAGGTAAGCAGGCTACTCATGACACTATACATATGCTGTTAATTCAACTAAGAATAGTTTTATTTTTAAAATTTTTAATTCTGTTGAGAAGAAAGATACTCTTTCCTTTTATCATCCATATTTATCCCACTCATAATTTCTCAGGTTCATGAATAATTCATCTTTCTTGATTTAGAATGATGACTGTATTGCTTTTAGATATGGATACTGTGTCAGGAACAGGAAAGTCTCCTTAAGAATACTACACCAGCAGTGCTCAGCTGTGATTATCCTAAAATAAAGAACATGGCATACTCAGCTGATAATGGCAATTGTGGAGAAAAGTCAGGTACCTGTGGGTCAATCTGTGGCAGTCTCTGTTTTAAGTGGGAGCTGTGGCAATTGAAGTTGCGAATAAAATTGTGTTAAATTTTATTGAATAAAACATTGTTAATACTATATATGTATATATATATTTAAATCATCTTAGTGTTTTTTTAAAGATGTACTGTTCTATTGTATATTATGATAAAAAAGTAAAAAAAGGAAGTAACCTAAATATCAAATAATAATATATCCATACAATTAACTACTATATAATCATTTAAATTTCTGCTGTGAAAGAATTTTTTTTCTTGTACTTTGGGCTCTTGGTAGATGTACATATCCTGCATCCTGCAGGATTGTTGCATAGGTACATACATGCCATGGTGGTTTGCTGTCTCCATCCGCCCCCTGCCCTGCCGTTGCCTCCATCAGGCATTTCTCTCTGTGTTATCCCTCCCCATCTTCCACCCCCCGCTGTCCTTCCCCTCCCCTCCGCTCCCCTCCACCCCCCCCATACCTAGCCCAGTGAGTGTTGTTCCCTTCCCTGTGCCAAAGTGTTCTCATTGTTCATCACCTGCTTATGAGTGAAAATATGTGGTGTTTGGTTTTCTGTTCTTGTGTCAGTTTGCTGAAAATGATGGTTTCTAGATTATTCATGTCTCTACAAAAGACACGAACTCATCATTTTTTATGGCTGCATAGTATTCCATGGTGTAGATGTGCCACATTTTGCTTGTCCAGTCTTTCATTGATGGGCATTTGGGTTGGTTACAGGTCTTTGCTATCATAAACAGCACTGCAGTGAACATACGTGTGCATGAGTCTTTGTAATAGAATGATTTGTAATCCTTTGGATATATACCCAGTAATGGGATTGCTGGGTCAAATGGAATTTCTATTTCTAGGTCCTTGAGGAATCGCCACACTGTCTTCCACAATGGTTGAACTAATTTACACTCCCACCAACAGTGTAAAAGTGTTCCTATTCCTCCACATCCTCTCCAGCATCTGTTGTCTCCAGATTTTTTAATGATCGCCATTCTAACTGGCGTGAGATGGAATCTCAATGTAGTTTTGATTTGCATTTCTCTAATGACCAATGATGATGAGCATTTTTTCATATGTTTGTTGGCTACATAAATGTCTTCTTTGGAAAGGATATGTCTGTTCATATCCTTTGCCCACTTTTGAATGTGTTTGTTTGTTTTTTTCTTGTAAATCTGCTTTAGTTCTTTGTAGATTCTGGATATTAGCCCTTTGTCAGATGGGTAGATTGCAAAAAATTTTTCCCATTCTGTTGGTTGCTGGTTCACTCTAATGATTGTTTCCCTTGCTGTGTAGAAGCTCTTAAATTTGATTAGATCCCATTTGTCTTTTTTGGCTTTTCCTGCCATTGCTTTTGGTGTTTTAGTCATGAAGTCCTTGCCTGTGCCTATGTCCTGAATGGTGTTACCTAGGTTTTCTTCTAGGGTTTTTATGGTGTTAGTTCTTATGTTTAAATCTTTAATCCATCTGGAGTTAATTTTTGTATAAGGTGTAAGGAAGGGGTCCAGTTTCAGCTTCCTGCTTATGGCTAGCCAGTTTTCCCAACACCATTTATTAAACAGGGAATCCTTTCCCCATTGCTTGTTTTTGTCTTGTTTGTCAAAGATCAGATGGTTCTAGATGTGTGGTGTTGCTTCTGAGGCCTCTGTTCTGTTCCATTGGTCTCTATCTCTGTATTGGTACCAGTACCATGCTGTTTTGATTACTGTAGCCTTGTAGTATAGTTTGAAGTCAGGTAGTGTGATGCCTCTATCTTTGTTCTTTTTGCTGAGGATTGTCTTGGCTATGTGGGCTCTCTTTTGGTTCTATATGAAATTTAAAGTGTTTTTTTTCCAGTTTTGTAAAGAAGGTCAATGGTAGCTTGATGGGGATAACATTGAATCTATAAATTACTTTGGACAGTATGGCCATTTTCACAATATTTATTCTTCCTAACCATGAGCATGGAATGTTTTTTCATCTGTTTGTGTCCTTGATCAGCATTTTGTAGTTCTCTTTGAAGAGATCTTTTACATCTTTGTCAGTTGTATTCCTAGGTATTTTATTCTCTTTGTAGCAATTGTGAATGGGAGTTCACTCTTGATTTGGCTCTCTGTCTGTTGTTGGTAAATAGGAATGCTTGTGATTTCTGCACATTGATTTTGTATCCTGAACCTTTGCCAAAGTTGCATATCAGCTTAAGGAGGTTTTGGGCTGAGATGATGGGGTCTTGTAAATATATGATCATGCCATCTGCAAATAGGGACAATTCGACTTCTTCTTTTCCTAATTGAATGCTCTTTATTTCCTTTTCTTGCCTCATTGCTCTGGCTAGAACTTTCAATACTATATTGAATAGGAGTGGTGAAAGAGGGCATCATTATCTAGTGCCAGTTTTTAAAGGGAATGCTTCTAGTTTTTGCCCATTCGGTATGATATTGGCTGTGGGTTTGACGTAAATAACTTTTATTATTTTTAGATACATTCCATAGATACCTAGTTTATTGAGAGTTTTTAGCATAAAGGGTTGTTGAATTTTGTTGAAGGCCTTCTCTGCATCTATTGAGATAATCATGTGGTTTTTGTCTTTGGTTCTGTTTATGTGGTGGATTACATTTATAGATTTGTGTATGTTGAACCAGCCTTGCATCCCGGGGATGAAGCCTACTTGATCATGGTGGATAATCTTTTTGATGTGCTGTTGGATTCAGATTGCCAGTATTTTATTGAAGATTTTTGCATCAGTGTTCATCATGGATATTGGCCTGTAGTTTTCTTTTTTAGTTGTGTCTCTGCCAGGTTTTGGTGTCAGGATGATGTTGGTCTCATAAAATGAGTTAGGGAGGATTCCCTCTTTTTGTATTGTTTGGAATAGTTTCAGAAGGAATGGTACCAGCTCCTCTTTGTATGTCTGGTAGAATTCGGCTGTGAACCTGTCTGGATCTGGACTTTATTTGTTTGGTAGACTATTAATTGCTGCCTCAACTTCAGACCTTGTTATTGGTCTATTCAAGGACTCAACTTCTTCCTGCTTTAGTCTTGGGAGGTTGTAAGTGTCCAGGAATTTATTCACCTCTAGATTTACTGGTTTATGTGCATAGAGTTGTTTGTAGTAATCTCGGATGGTAGTTTGTATTTCTGTGGAATTGGTGGTGATATCCTCTTTATCATTTTTTATTACATCTACTCGATTCTTCTCTCTTTTCTTTTTTACTAGTCTGGCTAGCAGTTGATCTTTTCAAAAAACCAGCTCCTGGATTCATTGATTTTTTTGAAGGTTTTTTTTTGTGTGTGTCTCTATCTCCTTCAGGTCTGCTCTGATCTTAGTTATTTGTCTTCTGCTAGCTTTTGAATTTGTTTGATCTTGCTTCTCCAGTTATTTTAATTGTGACATTAGTGTGTTGATTTTAGATCTTTCCTCATTTCTCATGTGGACATTTGTTGCTATACATATCCCTCTAGACACTGCTTTAAATGTGTCCCAGAGATTCTGGTACATTGTGTCTTTTTTCTCATTGGTTTCAAAGAACATTTTTATTTCTGCCTTCATTTCATCCAGTTATCATTAAGGAGCAAGTTGTTCAGTTTCCATGTAGTTGTGCAGTTTTGAGTGAGTTTCTTAATCCTGAGTTCTAATTTGATTGCACTGTGGTCTGAGATACTGTTTGTTATCATTTCCGTTATTTTGCACTTGCTGAGGAGTGTTTTACTTCCAATTATGTGATCAATTTTAGAGTGATTGTGATGCGGTACTGAGAGGAATATATATTCTGTGGATTTGGGGTGGAGAGTTCTGTGGATGTCTATTAGGTCTCCTTGGTCCAGATCTGAGTTCAAGTCCTGGATATCCTCATTAATTTTCTGTCTCATTGATCTGTCTAATATTGACAGTGGAGTGTTAAAGTCTCCCACTATTATTGTATGGGAGTCTAAGTCTCTTTGTAGGTCATTAAGAGCTTGCTTTGTGTATCTGGGTGCTACTGTATTGGGTGCATATGTATTTAGGATAGATAGCTCTTCTTGTTGCATTGATCCTTTTACCATTATGTAATGTCCTTCTTTGTCTCTTTTGATCTTTGCTGGTTTAAACTCCGTTTTATCAGAGACTAGGATTGTAACCTCTGCTTTTTTTTTTTGCTCTCGATTTGCTTGGTTAATCTTCCTCCCTCCCTTTATTTTGAGTCTTTGCACTTGAGATGGATCTCCAGAATACAGCACACTGATGGGTCTTGACTTTTTATCCAATTTGCCAGTCTTTGTCTTTTGATTGGGGCATTTAGCCCATTTACATTTAAGGTTAATATTGTTATGTGTGAATTTGATCCTGCAATTTTGATACTACCTGGTTGTTTTGCCCATTAGTTGACACAGTTTCTTCATTGTGTCAATGGTCTTTACTACTTGTACGTTTTTGCAGTGGCTGGTACTGGTTGTTCCTTTCCATATTTAGTGCTTCCTTCAGGAGCTCTTGTAAGGCAGGTCTGGTGGTGACAAAATCTCTCAGCAATTGCCTGTCCATAAAGGATTTTATTTCTTCTTCACTTATGAAGCTTAGTTTGGCTGGATATGAAATTCTGGGTTAAAGTTCTTTTATTTAAGGATGTCGAATATTGGCCCCCACTCTCTTCTGGCTTGTAGGGTTTCTGCCAAGAGATCTGCTGTGAGTCTGATGGGCTTCCCTTTGTGGGTAACCCGACCTTTCTCTCTGGCTGCCCTTAGCATTTTTTCCCTCATTTCAACCCTGGTGAATCTGATGATTATGTGCCTTGGGTTTGCTCTTCTTGTGGAATATCTTTGTGGTGTTCTCTGTATTTCCTGAATTTGAATGTTGGCTTGCCTTGCTAGGTTGGGGAAGTTCTCCTAGGTAATATCCTGAAGAGTATTTTCCAGCTTGGATTCATTCTCCCCATCACATTCAGATACACCGATCAAACGTAAATTAGGTCTTTTCACATAATCCCATATTTCTTGGAGGTTTTGTTCATTTCTTTTCACTCTTTTTCTCTAATCTTGCCTTCTCATTTTATTTCATTGAGTTGATTTTCAGTCTCTTTTATCTTTTCTTCTGCTTGATCCATTCAGCTATTGAAACTTGTGTACGCTTCTCGAAGTTCTCGTGCTGTGTTTTTCAGCTCCATCAAATCGTTTATGTTCTTCTCTAAGTTGGTTATTCTAGATAACATTTCATCTAACCTTTCTTCAGGGTTCTTGGTTTCTTTGCATTGGGTTAGAACATGTTCCTTTAGCTCAGAGAAGTTTGTTATTATCCACCTTCTGAAGCCTGCTGTCAATTCGTCAAACTCATTCTCTACGCAGTTTTGTGCCCTTGCTGGTGAGGAGTTAGGATCCCTTGGAGGAGGAGAGGCATTCTGGTTTTTGGTGATTTCATCCTTTTTGCTCTGGTTTCTTCCTCTCTTCGTGGATTTATCTACCTTTGGTCTTTGAAGTTGGTGACTTTTGGGTGGGGTCTCTGAGTGGACTTCCTTTCTGTTGATGTTGAAGCTATTTCTTTTTGCTTTTCAGTTTTCCTTCTAACAGGCCCCTCTGCTGCAGGATTGCTGGAGGTCCACTGCCGACCCTGCTTGCCTGGGAATCACCTGTGGGGGCTGCAGAACAGCAAGGATTGCTGCCTGTTCCTTCGTCTAGTAGCTTTGTCCCAGAAGGGTACCTACCAGATGTCAGCCAAAGCTTTCCTGCATGAGGTGTCTGTTCGGATATATGGGTCTCAGGGAATCGCTTGAGGAGGCAGTCTGTCCCATATCAGAGCTCAAGTGCTGTGCTGGGAGCTCCGTTGCTCCCTTCAGAGCTGCTGGGCAGGGACATTTAAGTCCGTGCAGGAGAACTCACAACCACCCCTTTCCCCAGGTGCTCTGTCCCGGGAAGGTGGTGCTTTATTTTTAAGTCCCTGACAGGCTGCTGCCTTTTTTCAGAGATGCCCTGCCTAGCAAGGAGAGAGTCTAGTCACAGTCTGCCTGCAGAAGCATTGCTGAGCTGCTGCAGGCTCCGCCCAGCTGCTTTGTAAACTTCCTTGCGATTTTGTTTACACAGATAAGGTAGACCTGCCTCTTTAATGGCGGATTGCCTAGGTAATGGCAGACGCCCTTCCCTTCACCAAGCTCTACCGTCCTGGATCCATCTCAAAATGCTGTGCTGGCTGCAAAAATCTCAAGCCAGTGGGTTTCAGTTTGCTGGTCTTTGTCGGGGTGGGACCGCTGAGCCAGATCACTTGGCTCCCTGCCTTCAGCCCCCTTTTATTCAAGGGAATTGGCACCTCTGTCTCTCAGGCATTCCAAGGTGCTGGCTAAAATGGGCTGCCCAGATTTGTGCTTGAAACCCATGCAACCAGCTGAAATGGCCACCCAGATTTGTGCTGGAAACGCGTGGCACTTGTCGGCTAGATGGGAATCTCCCGATCTGTGGGCTGTAAAGACCATGGGAGAAGATCAATATTAGAACTGGTGTGCTGGAGTGACTGGAAAAGTCCCTGATGGCCTCCATTGGGTAGGAGGGGGTCCTCCAGCCCCTTGCACTTCCTGAGTGAAGCAGTACCCCACCCTGCCTCGCTTTGCCCTCCTTGGGCTACACCCACTGTCCACCCAGTCCCATTGAGATGAACCTGGTACCTCAGTTGAAATGCAGAGACCACTTGCCTTCTGCATTGCTCTTGCTGGGAACTGTGCTCCGGAGCTGGTCCTATTTGCCCATCTTGGCAGAAGTCCTCCATATATATATATATTTTTTTGAGATGGAGTCTCACTCTGTTGCCAAACTGGAGTGCAGTGGTGCAATCTTGGCTCATTGCAACCTCTGTCTCCTGGGTTCAAGCAACTCTCCTGACTCAGCCTTCTGAGTAGCTGGGACGACACTCAGTGAATTTTTGTAGTTTTAGTAGAGGTGGGACTTCATCATGTTGGCCAGGATGGTCTTGATCTCTTGACCTTGTGATTCGCCCACCTTGGCCTCCCAAAGTACTGGGATTACAGACATGAGCCACTGCGTCTGGCTGTTAATGCAATATTTAAATTAACAAATAAACCATAGATTTTATTTACCACATTCAAATAGTGTAATATAGTGCATTTGATAAATTTTCATTATTGCAGAAAATATGACAGCATATTTAAATTTCATAATTTATTTCTCCATGATATATGGGAATTTACAAACACTTGAGGTAATATATAGTATAATCATTTAAAGATGGTATGCTTCTAATATGTTATGTAGAAATTTAAAGAGATTTACATTTAATTTAAACAAGTATGAATTGTTTATTTTCTATTTTATTTGTTAAATTACCCTTTAAGTTCTGGGATACATGTGCAGAACGTGCAGGTTTGTTACATAGATATATGCATCCCATGGTGGTTTACTTCACCCATCAACCCGTCATCTACATTTGGTGTTTCTCCTAATGCTATCTCTCCCCATTCCCCCAACCCCTGCTATCCCTCCCCTAGCCCCCCACCCCCTGACAGGCTACGGTGTGTGATGTCCCTCTCCCTGTGTCCATGTGTTCTCATTGTTCAGTTCCCACTTATGAGCAAGAACATGTGGTATTTGGTTTTCGGTTCTTGTGTTAGTTTGCTGAGAATGATGGTCCCCAACTTCATCCATGTTCCTGCAAAGGACATGAACTCATCCTATTTTATGGCTGCATAGTGTTCCATGGTGCATATGTGCTACATTTTCTTTATCCAGTCTATCATTGATGGGTATTTGGGTTGGTTACAAATCTTTGCTATTGTGAATAGTACTGCAATAAACACATGTTTGCATGTGTCTTTATAGTAGAATGATTTATATTCCTTTGGGTATATAACCAGTAATGGGATTGCTGGGTCAACTGGTATTTCTGGTTCTAGATCCTTGAGGAATTTCCACACTGTCTTCTACAATGGTTGAACAAATTTACATTCCCACCAACAGTGTAAAAGTGTTCCTATTTCTCCACATCCTCTCCAGCATCTGTTGTATCCTGCCCTTTTTTTTCTTTTTTTGAGACAGAGTCTCACTCTGCCACCCAGACTGGAGTGCAATGGCATGATCTTCGCTCACTGCAACCTCTGCCTCCCAGGTATAAACATTTCTCCTTCCTCAGTCTCCCAAGTAGCTGGAATTAAAGGCGCCCATGTTTGTACTCAGCTAATTTTTGTATTTTTAGTAGACACAGTGTTTTGCCATGTTGGCCAGGATGATCTGAAACTCCTGACCTCAGGTGATCTCCCACCTTGGCTTCCCAAAGTGCTGGGATTACAGGTGTGAGCCACAGCGCCCGGCCAACGACTAATCTTAAACTGTGTGTGTGTGTGTGTGTGTGTGTGTGTGTGTGTGTGTGTGTGTATTCTCCGCTGTGTGTGTGTATGGCCCTTTAATGTCATTAAGTTATTTCTTTTATTAATAATAATTAATTAATTCAGTTCCTAGGGAGCAATTTCCTTGGTCTGGAATGCCATCCACATGGAGTGAGAATGGAATATTGTCCCTATTTTTGAGTAGCTCACAAGACATCAAAGTAGAATGGCTAGAACAATGATTATAGTTGAGTATAATTAGAATCCTGAATTTGGCACGAAAATAGGTTAGCATTTTGTTTAACTGGTAGATGATTGCTCAGTTTCTCTTTAATAACTGCATTTTTTATTCTGCCTCATAAAAATGCAAAAAGTAAAAATAAAAATTACATTTAGCATCTAGATACCAACTATTGCTAAGCTCCTTCCATTTTACTGTCCTACAGAATTCCAGGCTTGAGAATCAGAGTATTTAATATAATCCCTACTTCACAACAGCAAGTTTCTTTGTGGGAGGAAGATTGGATTGGGAATGGGGAAACCTGGCCTAGCTTCCTTACCATTTATTGAGTCTCCATTTTTTTTTCTTTGAATTGATTGCCACTATCTTAGGTGTGAGTGTGTGCTTATACTTAATTCACAAAACATTTATCGAGTGCTTACTATATACATGGATTTTTAATAGAAAATTAGATCAACAATGATGTTTCACCTGACACTCTGCTGCTGGATTATTTTATAAATGTAAAATGTGCTTTTCACAAGGATATGATCAGAATGTCCTCCAGAAAATGTTTAAGAAAACAGTCTTTTTTGTTCTTGCAGGCAAAATTGAGGAACCCATCTTTGCTGACTATTATGTAGTCTATGCTAAAAGTTCAACTTATAACACTGATATTAGTTACCAGTTAGCTGATAATTAAAGTGTTAACTGATTATTAGGGGCTTAGTTGATAATAGGTGAAGTTTTGAATACTTCTAACACACTGGCATTGTTGAAGGGTGGGAAGTAGGTGAAACAACATGCTACTGTCTACAACATACCACTGTCTAGAACATTCTACTCTCTTGCATTCCCTGTCCCATCTCTTCATTGTTTAGAAATGGAGAATGTGATTTTTTAGGGTGGAGAATGTGTGATTTTTTAGGGTTGAGGAATGATTGGACATAAGCTTTTTTCCTATTGGTTTCCCACTGCAGCTGCCTTGGCATATTTCCTTTAAGGTCTGTCTTAAAGGAAAAGGAAAAAGACAAAGAAAGAGGAGTTGCTAAACCTTGTCCTAGAAGAAACAGGCCTGGCTGGGAAACAAACAACGACAAAATCACCCTGACAATTTATATTTTTTCATAGCTTTAATTCAAATCCACAAAGCATCACATTCCCTATTACCAATTAATGAGGCAATTTAGTCAACAGGTTGACAGGGACATCTGTAAGGATGCCATCACAGCCAGCAAAGGAAGGTATTTTTGAAACCAGCTGAATGACAAAATTGATTTTATATTGCTTCATCTAATGATAAAACCAACATTTTAACCATGCCTGAGCTATCTCTAATACAGTGTAACTTTGGAGGGAGAGAGACGACTAAGAGAAAGGAGCAGTGAGTCTCTTTGAACAATAATTGGAAATATCTGCTGTTTCAGAGCTCAAATCTTTATTTTATTAGGTATTTACCTAATAAAAACCATCACATATAAGCAGAGATAGCTTGCACTTCTTGTCTGTTTTTCCAAAGGGCCAGATAATACCTCAGATTGAGGGGTGTCTTTATGTGTGCTGAGACTGAAGATACAATTTTTCATATTCAATAGTTGTTTATTTTCTGATGATTCAGTCCTCCTGGGACAGGATTCTTGGAGCTTTAAGTCTCACCCAGTCTTTCTAGGGGAATAAGAAAGCCATCACTCACTGTGACTTTGTCAGCTTTGTTTAGCCCACCTCTTTGGAGTCAGCCAATAAACGTTTCTGGTGAAGAATCTGAACTAGAAAAAGAAAAGGAAAAGGAAAAAGTATATGCTAAATACATAGCTGAGAAAGACTTCTAATTCTTCCAAGAAGACAGTGTCAACATTGACAATGTGTGGGTAAGACAGTCTTCAGGACTAGCAAGAACCTCTATTCACGGAGTTATCCATATATTCATCAAACTGTACTAAATACTTATTTTTAGATGGTTCTGTGCTCAATCAATTCAAAAGATAAGTAAACATTAAACGATGCATGCCACATAGGAACTCACAGTCAATAGTTTAAAAGACTAACAAACACATAGTTATAATATTGCAAAAAACGTTCTGATAGGATATTCATAGCTTGCTGTGAAAATACATTGAAGGGGCAATTAACAAAGACTCAGCTAGCTTGTGACAGGATATAGGGAAGGTTTTTGATATGACACCCAAATCTCATCTCAAATTGTAATTCCCACGTGTTAAGGGAGGGACCTGGTGGGAAGTGATTGGATCATGGGACCATTTTCCCCCATGCTGTTCTTGTGATAGTGAGTGAGTTCTCACGGAAGATGGTGGCTTTAAAGTGTGGCACTTCCACATTCGCTCTCTCTCTCCTGCCACCATGTAAGAAGTGTCTTGCTTCCCCTTTGCCTTCTGCCATGATTCTAAGTTTCCTGAGGCCACCTCAGCCATGTGGATCTGTGAGTCAATTAAACCTATTTTATTTATAAATTATCTAGTCTCAGATAGTATCTTTATAGCTGTGTGAAAATGGGCTAATACAGATTCCTAATATTTATGCCTTTTTATTTGGATTCAGGTGACGACTTCTTGTTCTAGTGTTAGGGCACATCAATTACTTAACTAATTCATTTGGCAAATACCTATTTTATGTATTGGAATCATGCCTAAGAAATAAAAAATGTATATTCTCATGAGCAGAATCAGGCAATAAACAATATATATAAGTGAAACAAACAGTATTTTAGAAGAGTCAAAGTGTTATAGAGAAAAAAAGCAAGGGAAGGCAATAGGGAAAATTAAATGGGCACTGTCAGATAGAAAGAAAAGGTGGCAAGTTTTTGTTTATTTGTTTGTTTGTGTTTTGTCTTTTTGAGACAGAGTCTCACTGTGTCAACCAGGCTGGAGTGCAATGGTGCGATCTCAGTTCACTGCAACCTCTGCCTCCCAGCTTCAAGCAATTCTTCTGCCTCAGCCTCCAGAGTAGCTTGAACTATAGATGCACACTACCATGCCCAGATAATTTTTGTATTTTTAGTAGAGACAGGGTTTCATCATATTTGCCAGGCTGGTCTCAAACTCCTGACCTCAAGTAATCCGCCCACTTCAGCCACCCAAAGTGCTGGGATTACAGGTGTGAGCCACTGCACCCGGCCTGGTGGTAAGTTTTAAATGCTATCTCTGAGTGAGATCTCAAGCCAAAAATTATGTTTTAGCAGAGGAATGCCGAGATCTGATTTCTGTTTCAATAAAATCACCCTGGTTGATGTGTCAAGAACAACAGGGAAACTCTTACCACCCTGGTTGATGTGTCAAGAACAGACTTATAAGGCCAAGTTTGCAAACAGGAAAACTCTTAGAGTTTCCCTGTTTACAAATCAAGACAGGAGAATATGTGCCTTTTATTGGGTTTGTAGCAATGGGAGTGGGTGAGAAGTGGAGAAATTCTGTATGTATGTTAAAGATATTACTCAGAGCATTTCTGGATGGTTTTCAGGTTGAGAAGGAGAAATGAAGGGCGACTCCAGAAATTTTGAGTTGAGCAACTAGAAGGATGGAATTAACATTAACTTAGAACTTAAAAGGAACAGAAAATTATGAGAATAAGGAATAGAATTGGAAATTCAGTTGGGTACATAATAGTATTGCAATACTTATTGGCCAAATGGAGATATTGATTTGGCAGTTACATATATGAGTCTGAAGTAGAGAGGATAGCTTAGAAGGAGTGCAAAAATTGGGAAATAAGCTAATAGATTGTGAAGGCCTAAGGGTACATGATATCACCTAGAAAGTGAGTGTAGATTTTTAAAAAGGTTCCAAGACTAATCCCTATGGCATGAAAACTTTATGAGTCTGGGCAGATGAGAATGAACTAGGAAGGAAGACTGAGAAGGAGTGGCCAGTAGGGTGAAAGGAAAATTAGGAGAGTGGTATCAGCAGCCAAATGAAGGAAATTTTTGAGAAAAAGGGAGTCATCAACTATTTCAGATGCTGCTATATGTTAAATAAGTTAAGGATGGAGGATTTGACACTGGATTTAATACTGTGAAGATGATTCCTGGCATACATAAAAGTAGTTGTGGTGGAATGGTAAAGTCAAAAGCCTAATTGGAGTGAGTTCAAGAATAAATGGAAGGGGAAGAATTGAAGACAGTAAGTAGACTTTTGCAAACCAGTACTAAAATCCTCAGGTAGACAAAGACCTTCTTATGCAACCACCCATTCTTTCTTTGTACTAATAAACATAAGGAAATGGAGTCTTGACTTGGGAACTTTTTTTATAGGAGAGACAAAATCAGGGAGAAGAAATTTGGAATGTAATTCAGCAGGAGGTTCTCAAATTCAGATGCAACACTGTGTTAATGGGATGTTTCTGTTTTAAAGGAGCAGAGGTGTGTTCAAAAGTGTTAATTGGAAAGATACACAGACAACTGGAGGACAGGAGAGTCTCCAAGAAGAAACAGTTTTACTCCTGTCCCCTCACCAACATATATTCATTGCTCCCTATTCTAGCAACTCTTCCACATTCCTGACTCAGCATTTCTATCTGCTTATCTGCTTCTTCTGTTCTATTTTGATTACTGCCCACTGACATCTCTGTAGTCTCCTCTCATGCCATGGCTTCTGAATAATTCTGGATTCTACTGCTTCATTCTCCTACTTCTTGTTTTGTCTCATTCTGTTTCTACTCTTTTCTATATCACCAAATTAAAATTCCCCAAGAGAGATATGATTAAATTGGTTTAGTTCTTCTCTATATAGCTGGCCCTAATCCCTGGTTAGTTGTAGTCAGGATATTGGACTCATGCGATTCCTATTTATAAAGAGATAATCATGGGAGTGGTGTCATAGGTATTGATACACATTCAGAACTCTACAAACTCCTCCTGAATACAGTTGTTAAGAGTAGAATAAGTTGAAAAATATCATAAATACAAGCAAAAGATACATAAAAGTGACTTCAAATTTAGTTTTGAAAAAGTTTTTTGAGAAGAAAAACATCTATAATACAGCTTTGAATTATATACAGACAAGCATGAATGCTGAGGTAGATCATGTTCCTGTACACACTATACACAGGAATTTACCTCACCAGTATAAATGGATATAGGTGCATTTCACTACATAGCCTCTATGAGATACTAATCATACCTAATTCATGGGGAAGAGAGTGCTTAATTCAAAGACATAAATCCCCAGTGATGCCCTTTCAGTTATCAATACAGGGCTTTTTTGTTACCATCTTTAAATGACATCTACTTACTCTGTGCATGCAGATTCCAGAAATCTCAGAAAAGATTTAATTCGTCTTCTTAATTACATTAGACCTTTAAAAATAGTGAGCAATTTCTGCTGGCAGTTCTGTCACATGAATCCTTACTTTTCAGCACTTACAGCCTCTATCAATTCACCCTGGTTGTCTTGCTTATAGATGTTTCTAAGTTGTAGAGTATGGCTCCCAAATGAATTATAAATTCTTCTAGGGCAAGTTCCATATCTTTAACTTCTTTTGTGTTTGCTTCTAGCATTTAGTAGTATTTAGTGGAGTTCTCTTCACACATACCATGAATGTTGTTTTTGACTTCAGATATCCACAGTGACTTTCAGACACACCTGCAAAAGGGAGCCTTTGGTTGTAAAGAAAAGTGGAGTTGCAGACAAATTCTTTATAGAAAATGAATTTTCCTTTAATTTAGGGTTGTATGTGCAAAATCCAAGTAGACTTTGGCTTTATTGGTTATCCACCAAAATCATTAAGTCTATATTTTTCTGGATAGAGATTTTTTTATAATTCTTACTCTACAGAAAACTAAAGTGTTAGTTACCTTCCAACATGTGTAAAAACAAACAAAAAATCAACCCACATATGTCTTAAATGTCATTGAATTGATTGCTTTTTCCCAGCTGCATGAGGATATTAGGTATGACATCATTGTCTATATACAATATATTTCAAATCCCTATTTTGAATGCAGTGACAGTTCTATTGCTATAAAAGTATTATACTACTAAATAATTAACTAGGAAATTTTGAAAAACATAAGGGTGAATAAAAGACAATTGCATATGCATTTATCACAACAGAATAGTCTTTTATAGTTGATTATGTTTCTTTTTCTATGGCTGAAGAACAAAATATCAATTATGGGCAGATGGCCATTAGCATAATCCATAATGCCAGAAGACAAAACAATGTTTTGTATCTATCACCTTTGATTAGTAGCATAATGTTTTATTAGAGTCTGTATAAATAACAATGAGTAACAGAATATGGGCTTTGACAGAGCAACAGTTTGCCCTTTAATGGCAGCATTTCTGTTTGGAAATAAAAGAAAGGAAGAAATTATTATACAAATCTTCAAACATGTATCAAAATGATGGATTTCCTGATTTTCTCAAACTAACGGCATACACTCAGTATACAGCAATTCATTGAAATAAATAATTAACATTTCCGTGAAAATATTCTTTACCCAAATAAAGCAATTTAGATGTTTTCACATAAAATCAAATGGCGTAAGGGATATATCAACAGCCTAAGTGTTTGAAGGAAAGTTTATACTTTCGGACTTGTCTTAGGTTTCGCCTAATGGGCCTTTGACAGCCTTGACTGTGATTTTCCTAACCTCTATCACCCCCTACTCTATTTCCACCAGGAGAAAAAGAAATCAAAAGTTATAGACAGCAAAGCCTTAAAGACCTCCATTCTCAATATTTAAGATGTTTCTGTGGCTTAGATTGGCTGACTCACAGCTAAAAGTAAATTCAGGTGAACATCTTCCCTAAATAAAATCTCTGTAGGAAGAATGAGCATAGGCTATTAAAGATGACACTGAAAGTTAATTCCATTGGAGTACAAAAGTTTCAATCACTTTATTTTTTTCAAACAAAAAAGGTTTAATGAAAAAGAAAAGACATTAAAATGTTGTTTTTTTTTTAAAAAAAAAAAAAAAACAGGAGGGTTTGGGCATGGAGCTAGTTGATCTTAAAAATTCTATCCCAGTCATTCACATCAAGCTGTTCAAACCTATTAACTGGAAAGGTCTCACGATGCTGGGCTCTAAACATCAAACACAAAGGCTAGAATTACAGAATTATCTGGTATTTTCCCTTTCCTGAAAATTTCATCTTAAATTGGGGTCTATGGACTCAAGAGCCATATTTATGAACCAAAATTCAGGACACATACTCTGGTACAGGGACATGGATGGTGCGAAAAATATCCAGGATATCTAGCTGCTGAAACTGCAGCCCTCTCAATGACTCTAATACTCAAGAGATTCAAAGTACAGCCCCAGAAGTTCTAGGTACAAAAATAGTAACAACCCAAATGAATATGACTGCATTTAAAAAACATAATTATTTCCAAATCTACTGAGCAGCTGAACAGTCTTCAGTGATGCCTATGGTCACTGGGATTCAAAGACTCCCGCTCCTGGGAGTGCCGGGACCTTTTATGACTATGGAATTTAACTCAGCTCCTACTTCTACTTCTATGACTACACCCTTCAGAACACCCGTTGTGCTGGCTAGAATGTGTCTGAGCTCTGCCCTCTGTCCCTATCCCTGGTCTTTTCTTCTCTTGCCTCCTTCCTGCTTGAGGACTTGTGCTCATGCTTGGGTTTCTCCTTCTTCAGCTCCCTCTCTAGGTCCTCTACTCCACCAGAGTAGGCAGTCCTGGCCTTGGGGAGCTTCTGCCCTTCCCTGGGCTCTGACTTTTGAGCTCTCTTTGAGTTCTTGCTGCTGTGCTTCTTAGGGCCAGGGTCATCCTTTTCCTTTACTGTCTTGCTTCTGGGTGATGAAGAGGATGGTTGCTCTGCCTGTACCTCCCGGTCAGTTTTCTCTTTTTCTTTCTTTTTTCCCTTTTTGTCTTTCTTGTGCTTTTTTGTTGTGTTTTTATCTTCAGAGCCCTTAAACTAACTTGATGAGGGGGTACGAGCCCCACAGCCCTTCTCCTGGAGCTCTTTGGACACATCATCCATTTCTTCTGAATCCTCAGGAGCCTGATAGTTATATACATGATCCACTCAGATAGTTCTTCCTTTGACTGGATCCCATTAAAATTGTCAATGGCCAGAATTGTGCTCCTTTGGTCTTCATAGCAGAGGAAACAGAATCCTTTGGATTTCCCAGTCTTCTTGTCCTGCATGAGATTAATGTTAACCATCTCCTCATATTGTGAGAACACAAAGATGATGTCCCCTTCAGTCAGTTCATAAGGAAGCCCTCCCAGGAAGATCCAGGTGTGCTGTCCTTGTACTCAGAGTGCCAGGACACCTTATCAGCCACCCTAAGCTTGACCTCTCACTCATTCAACTATTTTATCAGCTTCATCTTAGTTAAAGGGTTCATCGCACTCAACATTCAGGTATCAGCACGATCACTTTTATAACCTGCATGAAATAGAGTAAAGCACCAGTAAACTTGCAAGGGGACAAATTTTAACTGTAACTGTGTATGTTAAGGAAATGACTGATGGTGGGGAAGCAGAAAAGTGTCTATGGGGTGAGGGGGCATAGGGATTGTAAGTAACAGGGGAGAGTCTTTTGGGCAGAACTCAGCAGAAATTGTTCCTTTCTCCTACTTATATCCAACAGTGTAGCCATATTGCAAATATATTTTCCAGAAAATGTATTTTTCAGATAGCATTACCAGAGCCAGTTTGTACTAAAGAGAGTTGCAGTGCCACCATTCCACAAATCTGTGAAGATAGCAACTAGAGTCATAGAAGTATAAAGACAGGAGGTTGGGCAACTGCCATTATGTGAAAAAACTCTGCAGGTAATATTTTGGAACTTAATGGGTAGACACTACAGACCAACTAAGGAGATCCCTCTCACTGTCTGGTAGCACTTCCCCTACAAATCTCTATATATTACAATAAAAGCATTTATTCTGATCATAAGAATTATATATGCTTATCATGGAAATTTGAAAAATACCTCAAAATATTAAAAAGGTGAACATTCTATCATCCAGTAATAATAGTTTCTATATTGACAAATATTCACCCGGCCTTTTTTTTTTCCCACTGAGAATGATGTATTTGGTTGTGTGTGTGTTTTAAAATCTAGATCATATTCAAAAAACAAATCTCTTTTTTCACTTATTACATGAGGAACATTTCCCATGTCATTCAATACTCTTCAAAAATTTCATTGTTAATGACTGCATAGTGTTCAGGTTTTCTGTATAATGCTTAAGTGTTAGTATATTAAATATTTTTCTCTCTCTGTAATTATTACATGCAATAGCTAATGAAATGAGATACAAAAATTAAATATGTGGTATACTTTATTTATTTATTTATTTATTTATTTATTTATTTATTTTAGAGGGAGTCTCTCTCTGTCACCTAGGCTGGAGTGCAGTGGCACAATCCTAGCTCATTGCAACCTCCGCCTCCCAGGTTCAAGCGATTCTCCTGCTTCAGCCTTCTGAGTAGCTGAGATTATAGGCACCTGCCACCACGCCTGGCTAATTTTTTTTTAAATTGTACTTTAGGTTCTGGTGTACATGTGCAGATCATGCAGGATTGTTGCATAGGTACACACATGGCAATGTGGTTTGCTGCCTCCGTCCCCCTGTCACCTACATCTGGCATTTCTCCCCATGTTATCCCTCCCAGACCTTCCCACCCCCTACCCTGCTGTCCCTCACTTGTGTGATGCCCCCCTCCCTATGTCCATGTGTTCTTATTGTTCATCACCCGCCTATGAGTGAGAAAATACAGTGTTTGATTTTCTGTTCTTGGTAAGTTTGCTGAGAATTACGGTTTCCAGATTCATACATGTCCCAACAAAGGACACAAACTCATCATTTTTTATCACTGAATAGTATTCCATGGTGTATATGTGCCACATTTTCCTTGTCCAGTCTATCGTCGATGGGCATTTGGGTTGGTTCCAGGTCTTTGCTATTGTAAACAGTGCCACCGTGAACATACGTATGCATATGTCTTTATAATAGAATAATTTATAATTCTCTGGGTATATACCCAGTAATGGGATTGCTGGGTGAAATGGAATTTCTATGTCTAGGTCCTTGAGGAAGCGCCACACTGTCTTCCACAATGGTTGAACTAGTTTCTACTCCCACCAACAGTGTAAAAGTGTTCCTATTTCTCCACATCCTCTCCAGCATCTGTTGTCTCAAGATTTTTTAATGATTGCCATTCTAACTGGCATGAGGTGGTATCTCAATGTGGTTTTGATTTGCATTTCTCTAATAATCAGTGATGATGAGCATTTTTTCATATGTTTGTTGGCCTCATAGATGTCTTCTTTTGAAAAGTGTCTGTTCATATCCTTCACCCACTTATGGATGGCTTTGTTTTTTTCTTGTAAATCTGTTTTAGTTCTTTGTAGATTCTGGATATTAGCCCTTCGTCAGATGGGTAAATTGCAAAAATTTCTTCCCATTGTGTTTGTTGCCGGTTCACTTTAATGATTGTTTCTTTTGCTGTACAGAAGCTCTGGAGTTTAATTAGGTCCCATTTGTCCTTTTTGGCTTTTGTTTCCAATGCTTTTGGTGTTTTGGTCATGAAGTCCTTGCCTAAGCCTATGTCCTGAATGGTTTTGTCTAGGTTTTCTTCTAGGGTTTTTATGGTGGTAGGTCTTATGTTTAAGTCTTTAATTTATCTGGAGTTAATTTTAGTGTAAGGTGTCAGGAAGGGGTCCAGATTCTGCTTTCTGCACACTGCTAGCCAGTTTTCCCAACACCATTTATGAAACAGGGAATCCTTTCCCCATTGCTTATTTTTGTCAGGTTTGTCAAAGATCGGATGGTTGTAGATGTGTGGCATTGCCTCCAGGGCCTCTGTTCTGTTCCATTGGTCTATATCTCTGTTTTGGTACCAGTACCATGCTGTTTTGATTACTGTAGCCTTGTAGTGGAGTTTGATGTCCGGTAGTGTGATGCCTCCCGCTTTGTTCTTTTTGCTTAGAATTGACTTGGCTATGCGGGCTCTCTTTTGGTTCCATATGAAGTTTAAGGTGGTTTTTTCCAGTTCTGTGAAGAAGGTCACTGGTAGCTTGATGGGGATAGCGTTGAATCTATAAATTACTTTGGGAAGTATGGCCATTTTCACCAATATTGATTCTTCCTAACCATGAGCATGGAATGTTTCCCCATCTGTCTGTGTCCTCTGTTATTTCATTGAGCAATAGTTTGTAGTTCTCCTTGAAGAGGTCCTTTACATCCTTTGTTAGTTGTATTGCTAGGTATTTTATTCTCTTTGTAGCAATTTTGAATGGGAGTTTGCTCATAATTTGGCTCTCTGTTAGTCTGTTATTGGTGTATAGAAATGCTTGTGATTTCTGCACATTGATTTTATATCGTGAGACTTTGCTGAAGTTGCTTATCAGTTTAAGGAGATTTTGGGCTGAGATTGTAGGGTCTTCTAAATATACAATCATGTCATCTGCAAATAGAGACAATTTGACTTCCTCTTTTCCTAATTGAATACCCTTTATTTCTTTTTCTTGCCTAATTGCTCTGGCTAGAACTTCCAATACCATATTGAATAGGAGTGGTGAGAGAGGGCATCCTTGTCTAGTGCTGGATTTCAAAGGGAATGCTTCCAGTTTTTGCCCATTCAGTATGATGTTGTCTGTAAGTTTGGCGCAAATAGCTTTTGTTGTTTTGAGATATGTTCCCTCTATGCCTAGTTTATTGAGAGTTTTTAGCATAAAAGGCTGTTGGATTTCGTCGAAGCCTTCTCTGCATCTATTGAGATAATCATGTGGTTTTTGCCTTTGGTTCTGTTTATGTGGTGGATTACGTTTATAGACTTGCATATGTTGAACCAGCCCTGCATCCCCAGGATGAAGCCTACTTGATCATGATGGATAAGCTTTTTGATGTGCTGTTGCAATCAGTTTGCCAGTATTTTGTTGAAGATTTTGGATCTATGTTCATCATGGATTTTGGCCTGAAGTTTTCTTTCTTTGTTGAGTCTCTGCCGGGTTTTGATATCAGGATGATGTTGGTCTCATAAAATGAGTTAGAGCAGATTCCCTCTTTTTATATTACTTGGAATAGTTTCAGAAGGAATGGTACCAGCTTCTCTTTGTATGTCTGGTAGAATTCAGCTGTGAACCCATCTGGACCTGAGCTTTTTTTAGTTTGTAGGCTATTAATTGCTGCCTGGACTTCAGACCTTATTATTGGTCTATTCAGGGTTTCAACTTATTCCTGGTTTTGGCTTGGGACGGTGCAAGTGTCCAGGAATTTATCCGTTTCTTCCAGGTTTACTTGTTTATGTGCATAGAGTTGTTTGTAGTAATCTCTGATGGTGGTTGTATTTCTATGGAATGAGTGATGATATCCCCTTTATCGTTTGTTGTTGCATCTATTTGATTCTTCTCTCTTTTCTTTTTTTATTAATCTGGCTAGTGGTCTATTTTGTTGATCTTTTCAAAAAACCAGCTGCTCGATTTATTGATTTTTTTTTGAAGGGTTTTAAGTGTCTCTATCTCCTTCAGTTCTGCTCTGATCTTAGTTATTTCTTGTCTTCTGCTAGCTTTTGAGTTTGTTTTGATCTTGCTCCTCTAGCTCTTTCAATTTTGATGATAGGGTGTCAATTTTGGATCTTTCCTCACTTCTCATGTGGGCATTTATTACTATAAATTTCCCTCTAGACACTGCTTTAAGTGTGTCCCAGAGATTCTGGTACATTGTGTACTCATTCTCGTTAGTTTCAAAGAACATCTTTATTTCTGCCTTCATTTCATTGTTTGTCCAGTCTACATTCAAGAGCCAGTTGTTCAATTTCCATGAAGTTGTGTGGATCTGAGTGAGTTTCTTTATCCTGAGTTCTAATTTGATTGCACTGTGGTCTGAGAGACTGTTTGTTATGGTTTCCGTTCTTTTGCATTTGCTGAGGAGTGATTTACTTCCAATTATGTGGTCAATTTTAGAGTAGGTGTGATGTGGTGCTGAGAAGAATGTATATTCTATGGATTTGGTGTAGAGAGTTCTGTAGATATCTATTAGGTTTGCTTGGAAAGTTTAGAAGGTGAAGAAAGTGTGAGGATATTTACTTCTAGAAGAGAAACGAGACAACAGCATTGTTTCACATGTATTTGGGAGGATTAGAGATTTGCTTTAACCATTTTGGAAAGTAATTTGGCAATACATATAAACATTTTAAGAATGCATAAACTTTGATGCAGCAATTTCACTTGTAGGAATTTACCTCATTATGTTTATGCCAGCATAGATGCTTATTATATCACCACTCAGTGTCCTAGATTTTGCAAACTCTTCATTGTCCAAAAACAATTGAAAGCAGTTGTCTTTCTGAGCCAAGATAATTGACATTTAAAGTTCTATCTAAAAAGCAGGCATCCAAATAATGCTATGAGACTTGCACATGAGAAAACTACTTTGACCAACACAGTTAATCATTTTGTGAAATTTCTTAAAATACATGGAACTTCATAGAAACATTCTCTTAAAATCCCAACAGTTGACATAGGTATTAAGGGTAGACAAAAATATTGTTCAGTCTGTATCATTATTACTGCATACATTGCATAGTATAGGATGATCCTGATCTTCCACCAGCTTTCTTACTGCCCAGCTGACAAAGATATAAGATGAACTCAACTGTTAAAGAAGTTCTGTTTAGTAATGCTTTCAGTAAGTTAGCTTGGATAATTGGTCATATTACAATATCACTTGTACAAATTAAGTCTTCAATAAATATATTTGAATAAATAAGCTAATATTCTTAATTGAGGGGAAAAATGTGAACATGGGAAGGGGAAAGACATAATCCAGTCACCCAGATCATGTCTTAATTTCTAATTTTTTTCTCCAAATATTTTCAATTCACACTTTGTGTCAGGAACCATTCATGTATTCAACAAATCTTTACCAAGCACCTACTATAAGCCAGACAGTATTTCAAGAACAGGGGACATGCAACAGTGTATAATAGAGATGACGAAGCTTACACAGTATTGAGAATTCCCTAGCCTAGCCCTTCTACAAACAACATCTAATTAAAGGGTTTTTAGCCTATTTCTGAAAAATGGAAACCTCCCCATAGGGACTTCTTTCAAAGCTGCAACTTGTTTTTTATTTCTTCATTCAATCCACACATTTACTGAATGCCTACTGTTATGAGCCAGGCACTGCTCTAGGGATTGGAGAAACATCAGCAAACAAAAAAGACAAAGTCTTTGCCCTCAAGAAGATTGTGTTCTAGAAACAAAAAAAAAATACAAAATAATTTTAGATATTGGTAAGTGTCATGAATAAAATACAGAGGGCTGTATGATAAAAGTAATTGGGAGGAAAAGGCTTTAAAAGCTAGTTGATCTGGAAGGCTGCTCTATGGAAGTGACATATAAAACAAAACCTGAATGACCAGAGGGAGCCAGCCATGGAAAGATCAATATGAAGAGCCTTCCAGACAGAGAGAATAGCTTCTGCCGGAAGAATAAAGTTGAGATATTCTAAGAATAGAGAATAGCAAGATGATCGGGGTGGAAGTGATTCATAAGACATGAGTTCAGAGAAGTGGCAGGACACCACATAATTTTTGATCTTGTAGGCTAGGCTAAAGAGCATAATTTTTATTCTATATACAGTGGAGAGTCACTAGAAGGTGTCAAATAGAGTAGTGATAAAATAAGATTTACTTTCTTTTTGAAAACCCAATATTTATTTCTTCCAGCTTTATTGAGGTATAATTGGCAAATAAAAATTGTATAAATGTAAGTTATGAAACATGATGTTTTTATAAATGTATATATTGTGAAATGATTACCATAGTCAAGTTAATTAGCATGTCCATCACCTCACATAGTTACATTTTTTTGTGGTGAGAAGATTTAAGATATATTTTCTTAGCTAATTTCAAGTATACAATATAGTATTATTGATTATACTCATCATATTGTACATTAGATTTCCAGAACTGATTTATTCTGCATAACTGAAACTTTGTACCTTTTGACTAATATCTCCCTATTTTCCCCCATATCCCAGCCCCTGGTAACCAGCATTGTCCTCTTTGCTTCTTTGAGTTCATCTTTTTTATTGCTTATTTCACTTAGCATAATGTCCTCCAGGTTCATTCATGTTGACTCTTATGATAAGATTTACTTATTTTTTAGGGCTAAATCATACTCCACTCCATATATATTCTACTACATATGGAGTGGAATATGATATATATATGTAGCATTCTGTTCATTGCTTTTTTGCCTCTTTGCTTCTTTTATATATATATATATATATATATATATATATATGTGTGTATATATATATGTAACATGTATAAATATATATATCATTGTATATAACATATATATATATGTTTTTTATTTATATGACACATATATATGTTTTTCAACTCCTTCCCCATCTAGGGCCACACAGGGCATGCTTTATTTCTAGCAGTCAACTATGAGAACTGTTTTCGAATAGATTGGACCAGAGAAACCCATTTGAATCTTTGGGTCTAAGGCTTTTATTGAGCCAATGTCATCTATAGCAATAGAAACATGAGAGTCCAACAGTGGAACCAGGTGCACCGATAAATCTTTTTGTTTGTGCAAAGCAGCCTGAGAAACTAATGTGGAACAGTCCATAGCTCCAGATGAACACAATGAAATCCTTAATCACTGACGTTATATTCTAAGGATCACATTTCCAAGGGCTGACCAAGGGGTCGATCATTATTCCAGGTGTCCTTGGACATGCAAGGAGTAAGCAACCAGCTAAGAGGTCCAGTCACTGAGGATAAAAAATTGACTATTGGTTTTTGTAAGTTTTAGGTCACAGTAATCTTAAGAGTGTTTCAGTTTAGTGGCGGGCATAACAGTCTGATATAAAATGTTGACAAGATAATGGAAGGTGAGGAATTAAAGTGAGTATACACAACTCTTTTAATGTATTTTCCTGTGAAGGGGAAACAAGAAATGAGGAGGTTTTTAGAGTATTCAGATGTCAAGGAATTCTGTCATCAGTCTTAAGATTAAAAATATCACAGCATATTTATATGTGGATCTAGTAATGATTCAAGAAAGAAGGAAATACATGGTAGGTACTTTTATTAGTCTGTTCTTGCACTGCTATAAAGAAATACCTGAGACTGGGTAATTTATAAAGAAAACAGGTTTAAATGGCTCACAGTCCCATAGGCTGTACAGGAAACATCACTGTGGAGGCCTCAGGAAACTTACAATCATGGTGGAAGGTGACAGGGAAGCAGGCACACCTTACATGGCAGGATCAGGGTTGGGGGTGGTGCCATACACTTTTAAACAACTAGATCTTATGAGAACTCTATTGCAGGAACAGCACCAAAAGGGGAAATCCACCCCCATGATCCAATCACCTCCCACCAGGCCCCATCTCAAACACGGGGGATTACAATTTAACATGAGATTTGGGCAGGGACAAAAATCTAAATCATTAGCAGTCCTTGAAAGGGGAGAGGTAATGAGATACAGAACTCAAGTAGAGTTCCAGGCTTGTGATGGGAGGGGCTATTGTGAAGGTCTCTGACTTGCCCTGGAGACATTTTCCTCATCATCTTGATGATTAGCATTGACTCCTTGTTATGCAAATTTCTGCAGCTGGTATGAATTTCTCCCCAGAAAATGGGTTTTTCTTTTCTACCGCATCATCAGGTTGCAAATTTCCCAAATGTTATGCACTGTCACCTCTTGAACACTTTGTTGTTTAGATATTTTTTCCATCAGATACTTTAAATCATCTCTCTCAAGTTCAAAGTTTCACAGATCTCCAGGGCAGGGGCAAAATGCCATCAGTCTCTTTGGTAAAGCATAGCAAGAGAGGGACCGTCAGTCTCTTTGATAAAGCATAGCAAGAGAGAGGGACCTCTGCTCCAGTTCCCAACAAGTTCGTCATCTCCATCTGACACCACCTCAGCCTGGACTTCATCGTCTATATCACTATCAGTATTTTGGTCAAAGCCATTAACAAGTCTCTAGGAAGTTCCACACTTTCCCACATATCCTGGTCTTCTGAACCCTCCAAACTGTTCCAACCTCTGCCTGTTACCCAGTTCCAAAGTCACTTCCACATTTTCGGGTATCCTTATAGCAGCACCCTATTACCTTGGTGCCAATTTACTGTATTAGTCCATTCTCACACTGCAATGTAAAGCTGCCCAAGCCTGGGTAATTTATTTAAAAAAAAAAAAGGAGGTTTAATTTGCTCACAGTTCTACATGGCTGGGGAGATATCAGGAAACTTACAATCATGGTGGAAGGCACTTCTTCACAGAGCAGCAGGAGAGAGAATGAGTGCCAGCAGAAGAAATGCCTGCTGCTTATAAAACCATCAGATCTCATGAGACCAGCATACGGGAAACTGCCACCATGATCCAATCACTTCCCACTGTGTCCCTCCCATGACACATGGGGATTATGGGAATTACATTTCAAGATAATGTTTGGGTGGGGACACAGCCAAAAAACACTCATATACATTTGTTAATACCTTCACACACTTATAAATACAGCATCACACTCTCATATTCTCTTATATGCTGAAAAACATACACTCTCAGTAACACACACCCTCACACAGTCACACACATTTTCACAAGTCTCACAGACTCATACATACAAATTCCTATGCTCAAATACACTCACAAATTCTCTTACATGCTCTCTAACACTAAAACTCTCACACACTTTCACAATCACACAGTCACATTCTCACACATACATACTTTCAAACATATACTCCTAAATATATTCATATAATCACATGCACTCTCACTTACGCATAATCTCAAACTGAAACAGCCACACATTCATATAGACATGAACTCAGACATGAAAGACATATCAGTTGTTATTGTTGCCATGGCTATTCCAGCAGGGAAAATATTTGAATAAAAATACAAAAGCCCTTTGGTTTATATTCTACTGGGTAGTGATAGATAACTAAACAAGTGATATAATATCAAGTAGTGATTCATGTTATGATGACAAGTTGACTAGGATAAAAGAGTAAAGTGCAGGGGTGATATATTAAGTACAGCAGTCTGGGAGGTTTTCAGAACATTTGAGAAGAGGCAGGCTGTAGTCATATTTGTGCTTTAAGAAGTAAATACATAGTATGGAAAAATAATTAGGTGATAATGGTGGAAACAATTTTCTGGTCAAGAGATGATAGTGACATGGAATAGAAATGATGCTGAGTTAGAATAGGTGGGCAGAAGTGGAAGCGCTAAGCAACAGTGGTATCCTAGATATATTTTGAACATAGAGAGAACAGAATTTGCTAACAAATTGGAAATGAGTCATGAGAGAAAGAAAGGACTTAAGGGCGATTTCAAAGTTGTTGATTGGAGCAACTTGAAGGACGGAACTGCCATTTACTATAATAGAATGAAGGATACAAAGAATAGCCTGTTTGTCATTGAGGAAATGGGGATGCAGTAGAAATGCAGAGTTCAGGTTTGGCCATTAGGTTAAGGTAACTATTGGTCATTCAAGCACAAAGATTAGAAATGAAGATGAGAATATGGTAAGCATTAGTCTGGAGTTTAGGGGCAATGTTATTTATTAAGTATTCATTCATTTTTTCAACCAACAATTATTGAGCACCTCCACTCTTACAGGCTCTGGAGATTCAGAAATTTACAAGACTAAGTCCCTTTCCTCAGAGCTTACAGAAGGTAGGTGAGGACAGCCTGTATACAAAGTCCACATACAAAAAGCATATTGTAAAATATAAAGGTAGTGATAAGTGTTATGAGGGGGAAAATGAAACATGTGCTTGACACTGTTTTGTGCATTTAAATGCAAGGAGATACTGGTATTATTCCCAATTTACAATTGGAGGAAGCAAGCCTCATATGTTAAGTAGTAAGTCAGGGTTTAATGAATAAATGAATTAATATTTTAACATATCAAACTGTACAGGAATACCAAGGCTTCACTGCAAAGGGACTTGCATGGATCATTCTATTTTGTCCCCAAGCCACCATACCAACTTACCCATCTGTCTTGATCTTGAAAAGTAGTCACTACAAAAAAAAATGAGCATCAAAATACTATGAACACACAAGGTCCCTAAAAGTACATGAGGTTTGAAATACAACAAAGAAAACCGTGAAAGGGGAAATTTTAATAGCCCTTTAAATTTGAAAAGACTTGCAGTTTACAAAGCCTTTGCACTTATATACAAATTTTGCTGATTTACATAGACCAGAGTATAAAATATGGGTGCATTCACCATTTCATTGGTCTTTATAGTAACAGCCTCAGCAAATAGCCAACTAATGATGGCCTTTTCTCCTGATTTGGAAGCCCTGCAAAGAAGACTACTTTGCTCACTATGCATGCCCACCTCTTGTGGCTCCATGTACATTTCCACAAGGGCTGCCATTTCCCTCAGAACTTATTGCTGAGATAAATGCACTGGAGCCCTCAAGGTGCAAATCTACAGAGTTCTGTGACAAAATGGGAGTGATCATCTCTTTATCTTTTGGTACCATACTCAAAGTCCCAGAGCAAATCATCTTGTGTCCCATCACATTACAGGTTATTTAGTTAAATATCCATGTCAGATATTTCATTCACAATTCTTTATTTTCTTCAGACCCAGCAACATTCTTTCCCTTGGCATCATGTTCCTAAACAGAAGAACCTATGCTAGAGCAATACAGCCTTTCTCCACAGGAGGAGGCAAGTCTTCATTTCGTTCAACACATGTTACTTATCTTTTTAGGATAAGCCTACAGTGAGGAAGCACATAGTCTTAGTTCTGTGCACCATGAGTTTCTCAGGTGCAGGTATTCATTGGAGGAGACATGCTGCATTTGTTCATTGCAGTATTAGGAGGTTCATTTTTGGTGCACAACTGAAACATATTCTCCAACCACAGCTGTTTTTACTAATAAAGATGCTAGTGTTGATCACCATCTGTCTGACTCAGTTAATTGCAAACTCAGGTGAAAAGAACAGTGCCATGTATTGGGCCCACCAAATCCCACGTAGTCTGTGGGACTAGGCTAAAGAGAGTTTTCACTGGCAGACTGTCCTCAAAATGACTCCCCTGATGACACTGTATTCCTTTCTCTGGGCTAAGGTTAGCAGTCTAGATCTCTTCCTTAGGGGAATTAAATTATGATTTTTTCAACTTTGTGTTGAGTTGTTTCCTCCCTCCCTCTTTCCTTCAATAAGTTTTTACTGACTGCTTTTCTTTTCCAGACACTGTCCTGACCTCTGGCAATACAACAGTGAGCAAGACAGAAATAGCGCCTCTTCTTATAAAGTTTACAGTCTAGTAGCCCAACAAACATAATTGAAATGGTCATCTGAGTGTTATAGTGTATAATATAAACACAATAAGTGCTATGAGGGTCTTGGACTTTGATATAGTCTGAGGGATCACAGAAGGCTTCCTTGTGAAAATGATGCTTGAGCTGACATCTATAGAATAAGCTGGGCTGGGTGTGGTGGCTCACGCCTGTAATCCCAGTACTTTGGGAGGCTGAGGTGGGCAGATCACGAGGTCAAGAGATCAAGACCATCCTGGCCAATGTGGGGAAACCCCGTCTCTACTAAAAATACAAAAATTAGCTGGGCATGGTGGTATACGCCTGTAGTCCCAGCTACTCGGGTGGCTGAGGCAGGAGAATCACTTGAACCCAGGAGGCAGAGGTTGCAGTGAGCCGAGATTGTGCCACTGCATTTCAGCCTGGGTGACAGAGTGAGACTCCATCTCAAAAAAAAAATAATAAGCTGAAGTTAACTAGACAGAAAGATGGGGTATGAGAAAGAGTATATTTTGAACCAGGGTAAAGGAATAAGCAAAGGCCCTGTGGTAGGAAGGAAGGAGCACCAAAGTTTGTACCCACCCATCAGTTTAGTCTTCTCAACCATCCTTTCTACAATTTAGCTAGGATTCACATTTTACAGATGAATACATTGAAGCACAAATGGTTACTAGCTGCATGACCTTGGGCAAGCAGTAGAACTGAAATGTAAAGCCACCATTCAGTGCCTCTAAGGTAGTGGTTCTCAATTAGAGGCTATCCCTGACACCCCACCCTCCCTAGGCAACATTTGGCAATACCTGAAGACATTTTCAGTTGGCGCAGGTGGAGGGATGCACTCCTGACATCTAATGGGGTCCACATGAAATGATTATCTGGCCCAAAATGTCTTTTTCTTCAGTTTTTAGAAATTTGTTTTAAATTTATTTCTTAATTTTTTATTCAGGCCACACATATATATATATTGATTTAATCATTTCAGTAATTTAAATACTACCCAAGTTGATAAACCCCACACCAAGCTCCTCATCTTTCCACAGTTCTGCCTCTGTCCCTGACGGCTTCTCAGTCCCTCATGCAAATAGACTTCTGGCCAGTCAGCTCCAATTAGCCATCGTTGCCCAGTAGTGATCACGGATTAGACTTAAGCAGGGACCTCCACTACTTTGCAGTTATCTCAGTGATCTTCACCAGCTTTGTATTATCACTTCACCACATAGAAGAGGAAACAGGTTAAATTACATGCCTTGGATTTCAGAATCCAAAGTAACAGAGCAATTGAGTCCACCTCTTCTAAAATTAATATTGTTTTCTCTTCATGCCATGGCCCTTTTAAGGATAAATGCTTACTCTCACCCTGCTCAAGTACAACTGGCAAAGGCTGGAGATGCAAGTCTGGATCAGAGCTGCAGGAGTGCTATGAAGAGTTTGTCAAACTTAATGGCTGGATTATTTTTTTAGGAGCTTGAAAATCAGCCCAATGTTACTCAGCTTGAATTCTTCTCTTGCTAGGCTCAAGGCACACCAGACACACAATCTGCTGTTTGTGTAGAAAATATGTCAGGAGAGAAAAAGATAGCACCCACATGCGAGCATCTGCTGGAAAAATTCATTTTACCATTAACCATACAATTGAGTGAGAAAAACATCTGTGCCTGTTATTGCAGATGTAATCATAAAACCCAAATGTAGCAATGAAAGAAAGTGGAAGAGGGGCAGAGGATGAGGAACTAGAGAAACACGCGACTTTAGTATCAGGAAGGGATGACTCTGTGGCTGTGTTGCTGCACTGAATACTCTCACCTTCACCTTTCAAATATGACACCATCAGTAGGGAACAGCAAAATTGTAAGCAGGCAAATTATGCATGAGACACAGCATCTTAAACTCAAACCAGCAAGGCAGCTCCGAGGAAGCTATAAACAAGGCAGAGGAATCCCAGAGCCTGCCAATAACAGCAAAAAAAATCTAAATATATGTTGGCAGCATTTCAATATGCAGTCAGACTTAGAATTGTGGAACTGGAGAATGTAGAAAATATCAAAGCCCTCAGAGATCAACTAGGTTAATCCCCAGTTTTACTCATGAGGAAACCAAAGCCCAGAGAGGGATATGACTGCCCAAGGTCACATAGCTAGTTACTGGCAGATGATTCTAGACAGTTCCTGGGATGCAATTTGTTTTTCGGACTGATAAGAGGAAGAACTTTTGCAAAACTTTTCAAGTAGCCAGCAGCATCAACTTGAGAGCATAATTGTACTACAGTGATATAAAGGTATACTTTGATTCTGGAAGCCACAGCCAGTGGTGATTACCCATCTTTGTTCAAACTGCTGAGGTATAATTCTGCTGCTCACGGTGGAATAGAAACACATAGTAGATCTCAGCAAATGACACTCTTCATCTGCTTTGAAAACAAATCTCAAATGTAAATGTGGTTCTGCTTCTGTTGGGCTTCCAGTTTCAAAGTACCATACAATTTTGATCTGAAAGTGGGAAGAAAGAAATCCAGCTAGTTCCAAGGCACCCCATTCCACACTCTCATTGGTCAGTTTGCATGGTCTGCATCCACCGAACCAGGCATCCTAGCTTTTCCTTCTGGTTCTGCCTAGGTCTAGCTATATGACTTTGGGACAAAGGCCACTGGGCTTGAGCCCTCCATAGCCTTTCACCATGGAAAAATGGAATAAGAAGCAGCAAAAGTAAAGGATAAAATGGAGAAATGTATGGTAAGAGATGGGGGTAAGAAACAGGGCTGCCGTCTCTCCCTGCCCATGCCCTCAACTGACAGCATAGTTAGCAGCATGTTATGAATCCCAGACAATGTCCCTTTTCAATTCAGTTGTGGTCACATCATACCTTTTATTCTGTTGTGAAGTTTTGGTTCAAATCTTTTGTTGACTTTTATTGGTCATTTTCTTGTTAATGAATTGTAAGAGGTATTTATATGTTCAGAATACAAGTACATTGATACAAGTACTGTGAATAACTCCAGTTCAATACTTCCTTTTCCATTTTCTGGACTGTATCTTTCAAATAGCAAACCTTTTTAATTTTGACATCAAATGTATCTTTTTTTAATGCTTGTGCTTATTGTGTTCTGTATGCAAAACTTTTGCCTATCCTAAGTCACAAATATTTTCTTTTATACTTTCTTCTAGATGTTTCAGAATTTAAGGTTTTACATTTGGGTACATTTAGAATTTATGTACATTTATTATCTATTTTGAGCTGATTTTTGTATATGACATAAGTTAAAAGTTAGTGTTGGCTTTTTTCCCATATGGGTATACAGTTGGTACAGCAGTATTGGTTGAAAAGGTCGTATTTCCCCATTTAATTACTTTGGTACCTTTGATAAATTGATCATATATGTGTAAGACTTTTGGCTTGTGGGCAGACCTAGACCTACACTTCAAAGACAATGCAAAGGAGGAAACAAGTTTACAAACACATTTGCACTAATTCCAACTCAGTGGAGCTCAACCCATGAGGTCTGACTGTAAAGGACCTCACAGTTGTTCCCAGGGGTGAAGGAGGGTGAAATAACAAGATACTACTTAGGACAGTTAATGATCACAGGCGTACAAGATTGGGGCAATCCTTGTTTCTACTTTATCTGCATCACATCATTAATCCTTCTAAACAATCCTGTGAAATAGCAATTAATATAATCCCCATGCTTTAAAGTGAAGCACTGAGAGGTAACTTACTTATCTAAGGTAATGTAGAGCTGGAGGACCTGGAGTGTGAAACTAGACTCTATGATGCCAGGGCTATGCTTTGAATCACTGTTTCTGTTTATCTTTGTAGCTCCACTACTCTTATCTGCACAGTGCTCTGTAATGGTTCTCATCTAAATCAACCTACTACTGTTCCCTTCCCTCCGAGCTGTTGAGGGCTAACTAATAAAAACAGTTAATATTTATTGAGCAATAAAGCATATAGGCTCTTTACATACATTAGTTCATTCAATTCTCACAACAGCTCTAAAGAAGGTTTGTACTATTATCTCCATTTTACTTATGCAGAAACTCAGTCTCAGATCCTTTAAGTGGTTAACTGTAGCTCACACAGCTATTAAATGGCAGAGCCAGAATCTAAGGCCAAAATTGCCTGGCACTAAATTCCCTACTCTTAACTACTACAACATGCCACCTTCTAGACTTTTTTTTTTTTTTTTGAGATAGGAGTCTCATTCTGTTACCCAGGATGGAGTACAATGGTGCAATCTCGGCTCACTGCTACCTCTGCCTCCCGGGTTTAAGTGATTCTCCTGCCTCAGCCTCCTAGTAGCTGGGATTACTGGCGCTGACCACCTCGCCCAGCTAATTTTTCTATTTTTGGTAGAGACAGGGTTTCGCCATGTTGGCCAGGCTGGTCTTGAACTCCTGACCTCAGGTATTCACCTGCCCCAGCCTCTCAAAGTGCTGAGATTACAGGCATGAGCCACTGCACCTGCCTTCACCTTCTACACTTTAAAGTAGATTATCCCTGCATGGTTGCAGAAGATGAGGTAAAGACACCAGTAAGTCACTAATGTGCCTTCACACCCCAGAACATTCCCTGGATCTACTACTGTGTTTCATCACTTAAAGCTAGGGGTTGGGAAAATGAGCAATTCAGAAGTTCCCACAGCCGACTTAGAATTTCCATGGAATTGCCTGTCTTCAGAAGATCAAAGGCTTCCATATTATAAAGTGATGTCACTTGCTCTATTCTGCTTAGAACTTCAAGAACAGGATATGTAAAATGATTCATTTTGATAAGCTGTTATGGCTTAACCTAACAACAAAGAAATTATTCAGAATTATCCTAATAATACTTTTATGTTTAATCTTCATGATCTTCCATATAATTGCACCAGTGCTCTCTCAATTGGTTTTCACAGCCTTGTACAATAAGCAGAGAAGATGCTATTCTCCCCATTTGACTGATGAAGAAACTGAAAATTAAATGGAGGTAAATGACTTGTCAAGTTTACACAGTTAGTATGCAGTGGAGCTGGGATTGAGCCCCAGGTTCTTAGAGGGCTCACTACTGATTTTCAAATCTAAAGCCACTAATATTGCAATCATTGTTTCTTAATGTTTCAGGTTATTCAGATGCGGACTGTAACAACACCAAGATCTCAAAATATTTTCTTTAATAATTATTTTCCTAAATTATGAGCATCCTACTATCACTATCTGGACCATAGCTGCACCTATGATCTTTCAAGTGAAATCAGTTTAGCAGGCTTTTAAGACACACTGGGCCAAAGGAAAAAGATTCCTGAAAGGAAGAAAGCAACATGTTACCTTGAAGAGTAATCAATTATGTGAATGGTTTCACTGCCTGTTACACCATGGATTATGCTTTGATTTTTCATATTAATGTTCTTTATGTTTTTCAATTAGTCACAGCAAATTACCTGTCCTTCCCCTTTGCAAGGGCAGCTCAGTGGGCCTCTGTGGAGTATTTTCCAAGTTTTGTCAGGTGAATTCTTGCTTTAATTCTCCTTGAGGCATTAACATGTAATTTTTTTTTTTACAAATACACGAACATGTTCCATTTGATACCATCTCATTCATGTAGGAAATAACCTATTAAATAAGGAGTTTGAGGAATCAGCCTCTTTTTTTTTTTTGCAATGGTGCATTACAAAAATACTTTAACTTAAATATAAAAAAGAATTGGAACATTAAAGAAAATTAAAATTCATTCAATAATTCTTAGTCATTCCAACAGAGAGAGCTTATGGCATGAATCATATAAAAGAGCAAATTCTCCAAAATCCATTTCCTTCTGCCCAGTCCTGGCAAAGTTCCTGTCCCCCCCTGCACTCTATCCTATGACCCCATATTTCTCATCCCACAACACCTAACCAGCTGCATTTTAATAGTCTGTTTATAGTCAGTCCTTGCCTCCTTCCCCTAATCTTTGAGGTTTTCTAGAACAGGAACAATGTCTTCATTGGAAGTGAATCCCTAGATTTTGGCATACTACATTGCACAGAAGTAGGTGCTTAGGAAGGGATAGATAAATGAATGAAGCCATTTGCCTTTGGAAAGCACTAGTGCATCCATGTTAGCTATGGTCATATCTCACAAATTAGGATTTTCTCAGGCTATAATTTAAGCATTATATTGCTTTCTCATAATCATCTCTGGTAAGGGAAACCAAATAACTTCTCTGCCCTTGAGGACCCACAGTCTAACAGAGCTCTGTCAAATGTTACGTTTCTGAAGGCCTGGTGATAGACTCCATTTGGAGTGCTTTGTCAAAAGTTGCCATTTTCCCTTTTTCTTTCATGTGTGGCATTGTCCTTAAGATTAGAAACTTCTCTGAAACACTACTAGGATGGTGTGTCACAGGACTGATGCTTTGCTCCATGGGCTACTGTCTTCTGACATCTTAATATGGGAGGGAGTAAGCCTCTTCTTCCTCAAATATCTTAGTTTTATTTTATTATTATTATTATTATTTTTTTAGAGGAGAAGCACTATAAAAACTTCAACTCACAATTGTATTTCTGCTTTTCACCAAAGGACAATTTAAATTTTTTTATATTCAATTTATTTTCCTAATGTCATTTAATGACTTTGGGGAAGCAGAGAGAGAGAGAGAGCCTCTGAGGACTCTCTGAATCTTTGTAAAGAACTCCAAATTATTATTAAACCACTATCTCCACTGTGGTAATTCTTTTTTCTATTAATAATTGTTTCAGTAACTAGGGTGGAGAGCTATAAAAAGATGCTATTATTCAAATTTTAGGTTAACTTAATCCAACAAATGACATAAAATATATTTGAAAACATCTTTAATTTGTGTACATTGTGCAAACAAATGTATACAAAAAAAATTCATTGAGTCATTGTTTCCTTGACTTGAGACACAGCTAAACTACAAAAATCTGAAAAGTAGAGTATGAGACCTCTTTCCAGAGAAGGTTTGGCTGATAATCACTATTGGTGGGGTAGCATCTAGAAGCCATCAGAGGAATAGTAGATTGAAAACTTGTAAGAAGCTTGAGAGATTGATTTTCTTGGCTTTGGTACAATATAGGATTAGTGGTTATTCACCTTTTTCTGGAACTTTACAAGAAACTGATATACTACATAACCTTCGGTTACCATTCTGGCAATTTCTTACAGTAACAAGCAAAAAGTTCCTTCCTATAACTGAACACCTTTCTTGCTTTGATGTATTGTATATTTGCTACAAAGAGAATAACTAATCTCTATTCTCTTTATAGAAATTTTTCATGCCTTTCAAAATTATGAATAAGATGACTCCAATCCTCGTAATCTTCAGAATAAACAAAATCTAATATATTTGATGCTCAGTCTCTTATTTTTCTTTAAGGACCCAAACGGTAACAGCCCCAGAATCAACTTTCTCTCTTCCTAGTCCTCAGAACTACTGAAGACTGATACAATCTGAATCTTTTACCAAAAAGTCATTATGTCATATCCACAATTGTTCATGGTAATTATCTAGTAAACAAAACAAACCTCCAAAAAATAGGTATGCAAAGAATCCCAAAGAGAGAAGCTCTGTGTGTGTGTGTGTGTGTGTGTGTGTGTGTGTTTCATTAAGGGTTAGAATTAAGTAGACATGCAAAGTTTGTGGCATTAACTCCAAAGTGAGAAATGAATGATAAATTAAGGGCAAATAATTTAGAGATAACAATTTGATAACAAAAAGAAATTGGGTTTTCAAATTCCTAAAGAAATGCAAATGACTATCAGTAAGAATTCCCACCAGACAAGGTTCAATAGTATAAGGCAGATGTGAAAGAATGGAGAAAAGGGAACAAGGTTCATATTTTGTTTGATGTTGGGTAAGTCTCTTAACCTATATTATCCTATGATAAACACCTCTCAGAGTGGCACCCCAACTTACAATTCTCCTTTCTCTGAGAATAGCCTCAATATACAGAGGTGCATAGGCAACAAGTGGTCATATTTATAGTATGGGATCTTGGTCTCTTGGCCATGTTTGTTGATCCATGGGTGGGCACAGGTTCCAAACCAGGTAAATGAGATTCTTTCTCTCATGAATTTAAAATCTAGAACAAAAAGGCACAGTGCATTGTATGTGGTACAGTGTCAAGTCCCTATTTCATTCTGCCTTTCTCATATAATGTGAGTTGTTTACGTGTCTCTCATTAGATATTAATTTCCTTGAAGACAGAATCTTTGTCATATATCTCTCTATAGGATAACAGAGAAAGTTTTTGACACTGATGTAAGTGTTCATTATCTTGATTATGGTGATGATCTCATATGTATATACATATGTCAAAAATCATCAACTTTTGTACTTTAAGCATGTACAAAATATTGTACATGAGTTAAATCTCAATAAACTTGTATAAAATTTCATGGAATCCCAGAAAAAGTAGTAGCAAATGATCCCAACTGGTGTGAATATGAGTGAGATTTGTTTCAGAAGAAAAAATTTTGTGGTTTTACAGTTAGCTTTGTGCTAACACGTTATCAGGCTGTTTTTAAAGAAAGAAATAGCATAGATTGTATCCCAAGTAGAACACCTGACTCAACGATAGTTAATCTCACTGAATAATCAACTAGACCAATCAAATTCTTTCCAGCTAGAAACTGAATAAATAATAAATTCTTCTTCTTGGAAGCTATCTTAGTCTGCTTGGGTTGTTACTATGAAAAATACCATCAACTGTGTCTTATAAATAACAGAAATTTATTTCTCACAGTTTTGGAGGCTGGGAAGTCCAAGACCTACATGCTGGTAGATTTAGTGTCTGGGAGGGACTTACTTCTCATTGAATGCACCTTCTCAATACATCTTTACATGGTGGAAGGGGCAAACATGCTCTCTCAGGCACTAATTCAATTCAGGAGGACTCTACTGTCATGACTCAATCACCTCCCAAAGGCTCCACCTCTTAACACCACCTCTAACACCTTGGAGTGCAGGTTTCAACATATGAATTCTAGAGGGACACAAACATTCAGATTATAGCAGTAGCAGAAGGAAATATTGGGAAGTGAAGAGAGAGAAGCCAAGATACAGTGAGAGAGAGTACAGCATCATTAGTAACACCTTGTAGTCCAGATAAACAGCACCAGAGCAGAGTTACTGCAGCAAATTACAACTCCATGATTTAGGGTAACTTGAGTGAAACTGTCACTTTCTAATTAAAATTATCCCAATTTGGCATTATACTATTAAGACATCTACATGGGTCCTGATGGGTCTGATTAGATTTGTTCATTTTGCCTTTCCCACTTCTTGCCAAATCTGAACATTTATTTAGGAACAGCAAACATACTGGAGGCAGATAGATGTTTTAAACTTACCTGTTTGGATATGAAACAGTTCCGTTCCTATTTGGTGTGGCGGGCGGAGGGTAAAGAGGATGTGCCAGATATGCTCTGTTTGCCCGTCTAGATACATTCTCTACCTTTCTCTAGTTTGTTTTAGTCTCTGGAAGACTGACTTTTGGGCAGCCGATCCAGGCCCTTATCCTCTGGCTCTTCTTTTGGTTTCATTATGGGGAGCTCTGGCAGAATACTGGAAAGTAAGCAGTGGGTATTGTTGGACAGTGGCTATAATCCTCTACCTGAAGCCACTAAGCCTGTGTGAAGGCCTGTCTTATTCAGCTCTCACTTTATTCCAGTAATGATTGCCTCCCATTTTCCCTTCAAGGCTTTCACCATGGATAATTCTATCTTTATTGGTTACCTTGCCTTTTTATAGTTCCTTTCCTAACGTCTCTTAATAAATACTCTTTTCAAATGCGCCATGTATTTCTACTGGAATTCTGACACAAGGGCTTAATCAATTTTAACTTATGTCAGTGTTGGATACATATAAACGTCTCTTTCCCTTAAAATTTCTAAGTGACTGTAGAAGTCAACGTGCACCTCCTATTCTAGACACAAGGATCCTATTTGCCTTTATATCTTTCACTCCTAACATAGTACCTGGCACAGAGATGGTGCTCAACAAAAGTGTGCTGAAATAATTTTGTAAATGAATAAATTAGTTTGAATTAATTTGCCTTCTGAAATTAATGCTTGAATAAAGGTTTTCTGATATTTTATATGAACCATTAGAATTTGTGACAAAAAACCAACTATGTATAATCTCAGTAGTAATTTAAGGGAATGCAAATGAAGACAGCAATAATATAACATTTTACACATGTTAAATTAGCAAATTTAAACCAAAACAACAAATGCCTATATTGTAATGAAGCTGTATACTCATATACTGCTGGTAGCGGTATAAATTATCATAACCCATCTGAAAAACAATATGGCAAAATGTATCAAGAGTCATAAAAATGACCCAATAATCTCACTATTGGGGATTTACCCTAAGGAAATAATTGAGAAGAAACAAAATGCTATATGCACATAGATGCTCAATGAAGCATTATTTGCAACAGCAACACTGGAAATAACCTAAAATGCCTAATACTGGAGAACTGGTTAAGCACATTTCAGTACATCAAACAGATGGAACCCTCTGACTCTCATCAAAACGTGCTTGCTACAGTGGTGACCATAAAAAAAGACTTTCACATATTTAAATAAATGGTGAAGAACAAAAAATGAATGAAAGAGGCTGTTATGGACTGAAATGTGCCCACACCCCTATTTAATTGTGGTAGAGGGATATGGGTTATTCCTTTACCTTGTAAAATGTTTTGATAGATATTTTATCCAGTTTTTTAAAAAAGCCACAGGAGGGCAGAGCAAGATGGCTTAATAGAAAGCTCTACTTATGCTCCCCTCCCTAGTAAGGACACCAAATTAATGACCGTCTACATAGAAAAAAAACACCTTCATAAGAAGGTCAAAATGATGCAACAAGTCTGTAGGATGTTCCAAACTTTCCAACATCTTCTTGTCTTCTTCTGAACCCTTCAAACTCTTCCAACCTTTGCCTGCTACCTAGTTCCAAAGTCCCTTCCACATTTTCAAATATCTTTACACAGCAGTGTTTCACTACCTTGGTACAAATTTACTATATTAGTCTGTTTTTATACTGCTATAAAGGACTGCCCGAGACTGGGTAATATATAAATATAAGAGATTTAATTGATTCACAGTTCATCATGACTGTAAAGGGAAAGAAAGACATCTTCTTCTCAAGGCAGCAGAAAGGTGAAGTGCTAAGCAAATGGGAAAGAGCCCCTTATAAAATCATCAGCTCTTGTGAGAACTCACTCACTATCACGAGAACAGCATGGAGGAAAGTGCCCCAGTGATTCAATTTCCTCCACTCAGTCTCTGCCTTAACATGTGGGGATTATGGGGATAATAGGGATTACAATTCAAGATGAGATTTGGGTGGGGACACAAAGCCTATCCATATTAAGGGCAGCAGACTATGTATGAACCTATGAATAAATGTGTCCGAAATTCCCTCTCCCCTCTTCCACACTAATTCAATAGACCTGTATGCTGTACCTGGCATCATTATTGTCATGACTAGTATAGTCAATTGTGAGTGTCGATGTACTGAATGACTAAAACATAGTGAATTAACTTGATGTGTTGTGCTTATAATTTGATCTCCTGAGGAATTAATCTTTCATGGTGGGAAACAGTTGAAAAATTCATGGTGTTAAACCACAGCTCTACAACAGGGCCTCTATCTCTACTTAGCAACCCTGTTAACATCCATCCCTAGAGAACCCTGCCTGGCTTCCAGCTTCTTCCCACATCTTCTCCCCACATCTGAGGCCACCAGCTCCTCTACCTACGAACTTAGCCTTTTAAACCAAATCTGACCTCAAGTAAGGGAAGGTAAACATTTCAGCCAGGTATCTCATTGTGAGTGCACCCATAGCTTTGTGCCACAGCTGTCTCTGGATCTTTGTTTTCTTTGTGCCTGGAGGTACATATTAATAATGTATAAAGTACTCCAACCCTCTCAGAGGTTCCTATCTTGTTCTATCCAACACTGGGAAGCAGACTCCAAACTCTGATTTTCAATCTAGAGTTTGTGATTCTGCTATCTACAGCAATAGCATCCTCTCTGGTGTCCCTGACTCTGGAATTTTCCCCACCCCAGTCACTACCACCAAGTCCATCTGAGGACCACTTGCATCTGAGAAAAATTATATGTTCTAAAAGTGTACATTCATAAGCTCCATAGCCTCTTCTCTGGAGGTAAGAGCCAAGAATCTGCATCTTACAAGCTTCCCGTGTTATTCTGAGAAACACTTAACTTCAAATACCATTGTTCTGGACAGCAACTAGACTGTTCCTAAAATTCAATTCTGACCACTTCACTTGTCTGCTCTAAAACTTCCAATTGCTTGTTACTTTTAGATTTAGTAAATCCAAACTACTTAAAGTACCTTGCAAGGTCTTCCAGGACCTGACTTCTATCTGCTTGTCCACCTTCATCTTTTACTGTTCCCTGTTGATCCAGTAATACACAATCACTGGTGGTTTTCTATACCTACCATACTGTCATAAGACTCCATGTTTCTGCCTATTCCCTGTTTCCCTGGTGAATGCCCATTCTTCAAAACTCCATTCCAACGTCCTGTCCCAACCCTGTAAAGCCTTTACATATACAAACACACTCATACATACACACACAAAAGCATACAGTCCTCAGAGTTAATTGCTCTCTATGCTTATTGTGTACCTAATTTTGTTATTGCATTTACCTCAGAAACACTATTTATCTTATTTATTTATACATCTCCTCTACCCACCTTCCTTTACTGTTCCACCGTCTCATAGGCTATAAGGTTTTGGAAGGCAAGGACCCTTAATAATAATGACTTAATATCATTAGCCTGGGTAATTCCACTTAATAATCTCCATACTAAGAGGGTCTTACATATAATAGGCGCTCTACAAATATTGACCAGAACTCAGTTGCACTCCTTAAACCATCTACATTGCAACCAAACTATTCCGTGCACTGATCCATGACAGTCCTTCCCTGTTCTACTTCCTGACTTCTATGCATGCTGCTTCATCTCCATAAAGTTCACTTACTCCACATGGCAAAATCAGATGCATCTCTGAAGGCCTTCTCCCAGTGCACAACTTGTCTCTCTGTACCCCATCCCAACTGTTATGATTAACATGCTCTAAGTTTAACTTCATAGTTAATTGAGGGCTAATAGTTACTCAGCATCACATATTCTGGTCTTTACCTGAAACAGTGACTGCCACATAGTAGCTGCTCAACATTTAGTTAATGAATTAATAACTGGCCATAGACAGGATAGGCCGTGAAATCTTATTTTAATCAGCAACCTAAAGTTGATTTATTTTATTCAGCAAAGGCTGCAAACAACATGTGACATGGATTTCATGATATATGGCTTCCCACTATCAGTTTTTGACCACATAGTTGAGTGAAATCTATCATTTATTTTAGTATTTGATAATTCTGAAAAAGGTAATTAGCTTCAAGTCTTCATGATGCACAGGCCACCATTTAGGAAGCACAAATACTGTTTCAGATTTGAAAATTGATGCCTTTAGATGTTTTCTTGTGAATATTTAACTTGTTTCACATTGAATATGTTTTGGAGTAAAAGGAAAAAGGTGGGAAAGAAGTCAATTAATGTTTCCTTGATCTCCTTCAACATCCTCATTGTAACCCAACAATATAGGTATTACTGTCCCAGTAGATGTGAGGACAATGCAGCTATGATATCTATTTCCACTCTAGAAAATTTTAAAATGAAAGCAAAAAGATATTAAGGATATTTCTCACTATCACTCAATAGTAGAAGAGTGAATATTGAAATCCAAGTCCGACAGCCACCAAGACCATACATTTTCTACTAAACCAACTGCATCATGTGCCTTGGAGCTGATAATTTTTTTACTAGTAATTAAAAAAATAAAAAGACATTGTGAGACAAAAACTTTCAAATGAAAGAGATTGATGTCTGAGCTTGTATGTGTGTGAATTCAAAGTTGTACTTTTAGGGTAAGATCTGGAAGATGACAAAGAGCTGACTAGGCAAGGGAGGATGGAATGTGCATTACAGACAGCGAGAAAGCATGCAAAAGTCCTTGCAGACAGGAGAGAACATAGAGTTTTAGTGGAACTAAAAAGGGAAACAAATGGCAGACAAAAGTAGGAATAGGACAAATATTTGTGTTCTTTGTCTTTGTCCTCTACCTCTGCATTGCTAAGCTACTCCAAGTTAGCACTGGGTCCAGCCACCTAAGGTGAAGAATATGCGGACACTCAGTTGCAAAGAAAACTGGAACAGCTGGTAAGATGATCAAGAAAGCGGGTACATGCCACAGTTCATTTACCCTGGAAAGTAACACAACATGACAAAGAATTCCAGGCCCTTCATCTGTGAATCATCAAAACCATTCTGTGATTCCAGGGAACATTGAGGATCTATACCAGTATTTTCTAATAAAAACAGCCCAGCTTCTTTCTCAGCATGTCTATTTTTCAATCTACTCCGAGTATCCTTCACCTGAACTAAACCTAGTTTAGTTCCTGGGTTAATAACAGTTCCTAGGTTAATAAACTCTTCTCTGGACATTTTCTGTTTCGTCATGAATGGTGAAATGCAATCTCACAGGGACACATTTAATATAAAATAGGCATAAATCACTGAATAATGAGTTTTCTAAGTCTCAGTGCCTTCAACAATAGGGAAGTCAACACAGTGCTGACATTTGAGGATTACAGTATAAACTGAAGTTGATCAAATCCTCAGTAAAATCATCAAGAAAGAATACATTTAGATATGTCAAAGTTGTAACTCAAGTCCCAACAACAGAATAAGCTGTGTAGCTTTTGAGGCCCATCAACTTCCAATTCTTATTCTTAAAAAAGAAAACGCTGTAAAGTGATAATGTTAAATTTAAAAATGATATAAGTATTCATTTTTCTTACAATTCAAAAGGAAAAAATAATTTAAATATTGCTACACTTGAAATGCACAGTTAGCAAAGTTTGGAATGGTCCCAAGTGACAGTTTCAGTCTTAGCTCTACAAATAAAAGCATACATATTTTTAGACAGGAGAACTGACTAAGATGTAAGTGGTTTGCAGTTAAAGTAATTGCATATCTGGTAGTGGTAAGTGAATTACAGGAGTGACAAATGCTGGTACTTAAATAATTTGAGGCAAACAACGTCTCCCTTCTGCCCTGAGTAGATTCAAATGAGAAGAAGTTAGTAAAACATCTGCCTCATTTATTCTGCTCTTGTCTATACGGCTGAGTCCTGGTTCCTGGTTTGAGCTGAATTTATCCAAGCACACAATATAGGCAGCAATGCCCTCCAAAAACCATCAGTAAAACAGCAATATGTGAAGACTGATTTCTAGCAGCAGCCAGCTTTGTTTTCTTAAAAGTAAAAAATATATATAATGAAAGAAATGCTACACATACAATATTTAAGCTTGACAAAAAGGGTTTTTTCCTCATTTCAATGAAAAATGATTCCAATGTTCAAGGAATATAAAGAATGCCATTCAAATGGCATGTACTCTCCGCTCTGCCCAGAATGTTTTGATTTCCAACTTTCCATGTCAGCATCCTTTCTAGCCTTCAAGGTCATCTCAAGTTTCACCTTTTTCTTCAACTCCTGTCATAGTGAATTTTCCCTCCCCTTGCTTTCTCTAACCCTGGGTTATAGTCTAGTGATTATCATTCTACATTCTATTAGCTACTCAAAGATCCATCTATCTTCCCTAGTAAATTAGAAGGTCCTGAAAGACGGGGTCCAGGATCCTCGCACCACCTCCGATATCTGAAATAGTTCGTGGCACATAGCAGTATTTAATAGAGCCTTATTGAATTAGATACCAGAATTTAAAATCTTTAAGCCAATCATTCTGACATTTTCGAGGTAATACTTTGAAGACTTCTTGTGTCAACACGTGTATTGAAGAAACTATTTTTTAACATTTCAACTGACCCTATTAGTCAGAAACCAATCAGCCGTGGTGCGACTATGCAGTAGTATAAACCTAGGGGTCTACATTTCTAAGTCTCTGTCAGTCATATTCTTCTAGAAGGTCCCCAGCTGCTATGTTTGACAACTTCATAGTTGAATAGGTTTGGGGACTGTACTCCTGCCCATCTGGTAAACAGAGCTTCTGTGTTAAAAGAAGACAATCCATAACTGCCAGAGACTTTTCTGCAGAGAGGAGAAAAACAAATTGCAAAAGAAAAAATCTGGTATTTTTCTGTTTTTAAGTTTATAAATATCTATTTCTTTTTAAAATAACAGCCTAAATAGCATTAACCTGCCCTTTAGAATAAATTATGAACATAAATTTGATGTGTATTTTTAAGTGATTACAGTCATTGCACCAATTCCATTAAAATATGCAACCTGATTATTGATTAAATGCTTGTTTATGCATTTGGCTAAGCTAATAAGTTATGTAGCTTCATCAGCAACTTTGCATCTGGATCTCTGAAATATGAAATTGGAACAGCATAATATAACTTTTTGCTAATAAAATATGCAGAAAAGGTAACAAAGTTTATACTCTGAGTATTATACTTGAAGGCGCAATCGGCATAAAATGTAATTATATAAGTACAGGGCAGGATCAATGAAGGGTGCCATGCAAGCCACACATTGTGCAGCATTATTCTCAAATGACACCCCTTGTTACTCAATTTATCTGACACACTACAAAACTGAATCAAAAAGTAGAAATAGATACCTGCCCATATGATATTTATGGGTCTTTCAGAAGAGGAAATTCAATCTTGTTTCTTTCTTCCTGAGATTTTACTTGGAAAAATACCTACACTTAGTGAAACTGGAAGAGTTGTATCTAAATATGTGTACAATTTAGCTAAAATTAGACACCATTCAAAAAAATTGCCTTACACCCTTTTTAAACTTTATTTTAGATCAAGGGACGTAGAAGCTTTTTACCTTTCCACCTACATAAATAATTTTTTGAAGGTCAGACATCAGGAAGCTTTAATCAAACAAAATATTATTAAATACAGTCATGTGTCTCTTTTCGACAGGGATACATTCTGAGAAATGCCTCATTAGGTGATTTTGTCATTGTGTAAACATCATAGAGTATATTTACACAAACCTAGATGGTGTAAACTACTACATAACTATACTCTATGGTACAGCCTATTGCTTCAGGCTAGAAACCTGTACAACATGTGACTGTACTGAACACTGAAGACAATTAGAACATAATGGTATGTATCTAAACAGAAAAGATACAGTGAAAATACAATATAGATGATTAAAAATGGTACAATTGTATAGGGAGGGTACTTATTTTGAAAGGTGCTCATAGGACTGGAAGTTGCTGTGAGTGAGTCAGTGAGTGAGGTGTGAATGAATATGACGATCTAGGACATTACTGTATACTACTGTAGATTTTATAAACACTGTATACTTAGGCTACACTAAATTTATTTAAAACCATTTTCCTTCAATAATAAATTAGCTTACTCTAACTTTTTAACTTTATAAACTTACATTTTTTACTGTTTTATAGTAAAACATAGATTTAAAACACATGGTACAGATGTACAAAAATATTTTCTTTCTTAGGTCCTCATTTTATGTTTTATCTATTTTTAAAATTTTTATACAGTTTTGCTTTCCACACCTTTTTCTTAAAAACTAAGACACAAAGACACATTAGCCTAGGTCTACATAGGGTTGGAATTACCAACATATCACTTGGTGATAGGAATTTTTCAGCTCCATTATAATCTTATGGGATCACCATGGTAGATGTGGTCCATTGTTGACCAAAACATCATTATGCAGAGCATGACTGTACTTAAAAATTTGATTATTTTATTTAAAGTTTTGCAATACAGTGAGGCCACTGTACCTTAATCCAGGTATTGGTCTTATTTATTCATGAAGCATACCTCAGGATAAAGAAAGACGACTTCTTTCTCTCTTCCATCAAAGATATTACTTTGCCATCATCACTCTCTTTTATCTCTACCTTGTACATCACTGGGATGGATATATAGTTGGATGAAAAACTAACCCTTACCCTAGCCTGGGGAAATTTAGAAGTACAAATGAAATCTAAATATCTAACTCTTTCTCGGTACTAGAAAATACTACGACGTTTCTATCTTAAGATTTACATATTACTTTTAAAGTAACTCTCAAATATCTACATTTTAAAAATCATATCCTCTTTTAATATTAACAACTTGGTTTTCCCTCACTCTTCCTATTTGTAAGTTAGGTTTGCTCTCCAAATTCATGTCATCATTGTGTATGGATGTGATATCCAACTCTCACTAAAATGAATGCTGAATAAAGAGAGAAAAAGCAATACTATTCATTCAGTTTCTTGTGATATGGTTTGTAAGGAATGCATATGTGATCATTTGCTTATAGCTTGATACTTTTAGGAACCTGTACCTATAATAGCAATATTGTTTTAACATCATGGGGCAGAACCCCATTACATTTTATTTTGGATTCTTATATTTGGTCATTTATCTGTGTATGCTATGCTTTAGCTTTTTCAGTTGTTTTTTTCTTTCAGTTGGATCTGCATGCATACATTTCAGGTGTTACCTGAATAATCCAGTCTCACAAAGATCAACTGAAAGATGTAAGTGTAGATTTACTGTGCTACTCTCTACTTCTCTGCCTGGATGGCCTGCGTCAGGGTGTTGGTAGGCATGGAGAGCAATCCAAACAGCAGGCTGTCTAAATCGTTGTGAACTACATACAATGTATCAGACCAGTGAGCATCTCTTTTTCCAATCCAAGTTTCCTATTGATATGGGATGGGGGCAGGAAGTGCTGGGTAGAGTAGGGCAGGGTCTCTGGCAAGGGCTCTATCCTAGGGCCTGTGCCCACAGACCTAAATGAGAACAGACGCTCCTGTTTTCATGCCCGAATATTGCATTTTCCAAGACCACTCTGGCCTGTCATGCCTCCCATCCTGTGCCTATAAAAACCCAACACTCTAGCAGGCATGAAAACGACATGAATCATATTGTTCATCAGATCATCTAGGTAATTAGGTGAATTGTCAATCAACTGTAGTTTGTTTTTGTTTTTGTTTTGAGCAGTAGGTCTCAACAGTGAACTTAGGATATTTAGTAAACCATGCTCTAAATAGATGGGCTATCATTCAGGCTCTGTTGATCCACTTATAGAGTACTAGCAGGATAGATATAGCATAATTCTTTAGATGCCCAGGATTTTTGAAATGGTAAATGAGCATTGGCTTTAACTTAGACACCAGCTGTATTAGCCTCTAACAAGGGAGTCAGCCTATCCTTTAAGGCTTTGAAGCCAGTGGTTGACTCTTCCTCTTTAGCTGTGTAAGTCTTAGATGGCACCTTCTTCTAACAGAATTAGATGTTTCATCTACATTGAAAATCTGTTTTGTTTTGTTTTGTAGCCATCTTCATCAATGATCTTAACTAGCTCTTCTGGATAACTTAATGGATCTTCTACATAGGCAGTCGTCACTTTATTTTGTGCTTTTATGTTATGGAGATGACTTCCTTTCTTCAGTCTCAAAAACCAACTTACTCTAGTTTCAAACTTTTCTTCTTGAGCTTCCTCAGCTCTATCAGCTTTCGTAGAATTGAAGAGTTAGGGTTTTGCTCTGGATTAGGCTTTGATCTGAGGGAATGTTGTAGCTGATTTCATTTTTCATTCAGATCATTAAAACTTTCTACATATCAGCAATAATGCTACATTTCTTTCTTATCACTCATCTGTTCACTGGAGAAGCACTTTACATTTCCTTCAACAACTTTTCCTTTGCATTCACCACTTGGCTGTTTGGTGCAAGAGCCCCTAGCTTTTGGCCAGTGTCACCTTTTGACATGCCTTCTTCCCTAAGCTTAATCATTTCTAGCTTTTGATTTAACTGAGAAATGTACAACACTTCCTCTTCCTTGAACACTTAGAAACTATTGTAAGGTCATTAATTGGCCTAGATTCAATACTGTTCTGTCTCAGGAAATAGGAAGGTGTAAGGAGAGGGACATAAATTTGGGGGACGGCTGATCGGTGGAGCAGTCTAAACACTCACATTTATTTATTAAGTTTACCATCTTATTTGGGTGCAATTCTTGGTGCTCCAAAACAATTACGATAGTAACATCAAAAATCCCTGATCACAAGTCACCATAGTAGATATAATAATAATGAAAAAATTTGAAATATTTTGAGAATTAACAACGTATGTCACAGAGAAACAAAGTGAACACATGCTGTTGGAAAAATGGTGCCAATAGACTTGCCTCATGCAAAGTTGCCACAAACCTTCAATTTGTAAGAAATGCAATATATGCAAAGCACAATAAAGCAAAATGCAATCAAATTAGGTATGTTTGTACTTCTTGTAGAATACAAAAAGACAATAAAATGATTTAAAATTTAATAAAAGACAAACAGGAACTTTTTCATATTTACCCTGAATTTTTTTTCAAAATCTATTGAATATTTTCAAACATTAAATATATACAGATCAGGCCAGACACAGTGACTCACACCTGTCAGCCCAGCACTTTGGGAGGCTGAGCCAGTCAGATCACTTGAGCCCCAGAGTTTGAGACCAGCCTAGACAACATGGTGAAGCTCCGTCTGTACACAAATATTAAAAAATTGGCCAGGCATGGTGGTGCACTCCTATAGTCCAGCTACTCGGGAGGCTGAGGTGAGAAGGTCACCTGAACCCAGGGAGGTTGAGGCTGCAGTGAGCCGTGACCATGCCACTGCACTCCAGATTGGGCAACAAAGTGAGACAGATGTTCTAGAGCATATGAATAGATGTATGTTTTCTCTTCAAATTTGAATAATTTATATTGCAGAATAAATTAAAAGTCCTAGCTCTTGAATCAGGCATGCTTTTCAATAAACACTCCATAATTTATCAGTTGTGACCTCTTTCTTCTTTGTCTTTAACATTTTCCCTATATTGGCTTTTTACCGTTAATATATAAATATGCTCACATCTGTGGCATCTGAAAATGCTTTCCTACATTGACCCTAAATTTCCCTCAAGTCACTGTATATACATTCTTGCTTCCTTTCACTCCCGGCTCAATTTTTATCTGCCTAGATCACCACTCTCCAATAGTATTATAATGTGAGCCACTGTGTAAGCCACATAGCTAATTTAAAAATTTCCAGTAGCCACACTTTAAAAGTATGAAAAAAACAGATGCAATTAATGTTAAGGTTAATAACATACTTTAGTACAGTATAGAAAAAATATTATAATTTCAATAAGTTATCAATATAAAAATTACAAGGAAAATATTACATATTATTTATTACTAAGTTTTCAAAATACAATGTGTCTTTTACATTTACAGCTCACTTAATTAATACACAATTGCCACATTTTAAGTAGTCAGTAGCCACATATGTCTAGTCACTATCATACCCAATAGTACAGTCTAAGGACATTACGTAGTAACTGTTTGGGATGGAAAACTTTGATCATTTACATGCTATATTCAATGAGTATTTTTAACTCTGACTAACTTGAACTTTCTAGAATAGTTAACTGACTGCTTCTATCTTAGAACTTTGTGTTCTAAAATACCATTCTTTTTTGGTTTCCCTCTTAACTTTCTGCTGCTTCTTAGTGTCTTTTCCCTCTTCTCAGACCTTGCATTTTAGTTTTCCTTGGGGCTCTGTCTTTATCCAGAGGTCTAACACTGGTGGATTTCAGGCTGAAACCTGCTGAGGACTTTTCAAATCTACCTCTGTGCTTTAACACATTGCTATTCCAAGTTGGTTCCCAAGTCAGAGAGCATGAGTATCATCTGGGAACTTTGTTAGAAATCTACAATCACAGGCTCTATACCAGACTCGCTGACTGAAAATCAGCTTTTTGATTAGATCTCCAGGCTACTCATATGCACATTAACATTGAAGAAGCACAGATCTCTAAGAGCTATTCCATCTGTCATACCATTTCCTATTAGGTTTTCCTAACAATCGCCTTGTTGCTCTGTAAAAGTTAGCAAGGTTTTATTTCTTCTGTGAAACCTTTTTAAAGAGCTTCCCCTCAATTTCTCCAAATGTAGAACTAAATATCCTCACTTCTCTACTCCTTTCATATTATGTCCTTATTATGGCGTCTATTGCATTACAGCTATTTTTCTACTTGTGTGTCTTTTGTAGTAGAAGATAATTGCCTTGAGAGCAAGCATTTAGCTTGTCATTTTGGGATTATTCATGTTCATATCTTCATATCACAGTTTCTTGCATATATTATGGGCTCAAAAATGCTTATTTAATAAAAAATGGAACTTAGGCAAATAACTTGCCCTCTCTGAGCTCCAGTACCTTCAACTGTAAAATGAATGTATTGATAGCAATTTCTTTAACCACAAGAGGTTGTTGTGAATATTAAATCAGACCAAATACTAGCTCCTTGTTTCCCAAGGAAAACTACCTTAACAACATTAAATAAACAAATCAAATCAATGTAAATAAAGATGTCAAATACTTTAAAATTATATAGTTTCCATAAGTATGCTGACATTCCAAATTCCTTCATTGACACCTGGTTATTTTACCAAAATGCAACTCTCTTTAAATTCTGAAGTGACTTACTTCCACCTGCATCTACCACCCACAAATCTTAAATTTCGTGATGGGAAATAAGTGTTTTGGCTCAATAAATTCTTTCATCATTAAAGTGCCTGGTGATGAAGAACATAACCATGACTAGTAATCCTGGGTTGAGTTCCTTTCCATAGCTGTTCTGCTAAACCCTTTTCTGACTTAAAAAAGTCATCTTCAGTCTCAACTTTTTCAGAAATTTCAGAAAGGATTGTGTCATATTTTTATCATCAGCTCTCTCTTGAACATTCAGAAAATGAGTAGTAATAATTTCCCTCTGATTTTCTGGCACCTCAACTGTACTTTGAAACACTCAGTTATCTCTTACAAATCCATGGCTTGCTTTATATTCTCCTTCTGAATCTAGAGATTGGCATCATTTTTCGTGAAGTTGTAACTTGACTTCATCCATATTTTGCAATGAAATAATATCTATTTCATTCATCTATTCATCTTCCCTTGATGAGTTTGTATTGTATAGCTTTCCAGCTAGGAAGAATGATAATGATCAAACTGAGCAGATTTTTTTCCCACCAGATAATGATCAGATAATGATCAGACTGAGCAGATATTTTTTCCAGCTTTTAAGTTGAGGAATACATATGCAGGATGTGCAGGTTTGTTACATAGGTAAATGTGTGGCAATGTGGTTTGTTGCACAGATTATCCCATCACCTAGGAATTAAGCCCAGCATCCATTAGGTATTCTTCCTGATGCTCTCCCTCCTCCCAGCCTGCACCTTCCAACAGTCCCCAATGTGTGTTAATTCCCTCGTATGTGTGCATGTGTTCTCATCATTCAGCTTCCACTTATAAGTGAGAACACATGGTATTTGGTTTTATGGTCCTGTGTTAGTTTGTTAGGGATACTGGTCTCCAGCTCCATCCATGTCCCTGTAAAAAACATGGTCTTGCTCCTTTTTATGGCTGCATAGTATTCCATATGTACTACATTTTCTTTATCCAGTCTGTCATTGAGGGGCATTTGGGTTGATTCCATGCCTTTGCTATTGTGAATAGTGCTACAATGAGCATATATGCATGTATCTTTATAACAGAATTATGTTATATATAACCATATATATGGACTAAGGAGCATATATATACATGTTCCTTACATATATATACGCTGTATATATATGCCATATATAAAGATGTTGTGTATATATATGTATATATATGTATATACACACATGTATCTGTGTGTGTGTATATATATATATACACACACGTGTATATAAAGAATATACAGCAAACCATTAATGTACATGATATATATATGATATAATTAAACTATATGATATATATGATATATATGTGGACTAAGGAACATATGTAGCCAAAGGAACAAATATATATATTCCTTAGTCCCAGAAATGGGACTGCTGGGTTGAATAGTATTTCTGCCTTTAAGTCTTTGAGGAATCACCACACCATCTTCCACAATGGTTGAACTAATTTACACTCTCACCAACAGTGTCTAAGCATTCCTTTTTTCTCTACCACCTCGCCAGCATCTGTTGTCTCCTGACTTTTTAATAATAGCCATTCTGACTGGTGTGAGATGGTATCTCATTGTGGTTTTGATTTGCATTTCTCTAATTATCAGTTACGTTGAGATTGTTTACATATCCTTGTTGGGTGCACGTATGTCTTCTTTTGAGAAATGTCTGTTTATGTCCTTTGCATACATTTAGTGGGGTTTGGGTGTTTTTATTTGTAAATTTGTTTAACTTCCTTATAGATGTTAGATATTAGACCTCTGTCAGATGCATAGATTGCCAACAGTTTCTGCCATTCTGTAGGTTGTCTGTTTATTCTGTTGATATTTTCTTTTGTTGTGCAGAAGCTCTTTAGTTTAATTAGATCTCATTTTTCAATTTTCACTTTTGTTGAAATTGCTTTTGGTGTCTTTGTAGTGACATCTTTGCCCATTCTTATGTCCTGAAAGATACTGCCTAGGTTTTCTTCTAGGGATTTTATAGTTTTGGGTTTTACATTTAAGTCGTTAATCCATCTTGAGTTAATCTTTGTATATGGTGTAAGGAAGGAGTCAAGCTTCAGTTTTCTGCATCTGGCTAGCCAGTTCCCCCAGCACCATTTATTAAATAAAGAATCCTTTCCCCATTGCTTGTGTTTGTCAGCTTTGTAGAAGATCAGGTGGTTGTAGGTGTGTGGTCTTATTTCTGGATTCTCTGTTCTGTTCCATTGATGTATATGTCTGTTCTTGTACCAGTAACATGCCGTTTTGGTTACTATAGCCCTATAGTGCTATAGTTTGAAGTAGGGTAGTGTAATGTTCTAGCTTTGTTCTTTTTGCTTAGAATTTCCTTGGCTATTTGGGCTCTTATGTTGGTTCCATATGAATTTTAAAATAGTGGGGTTTTTTTTCTAATTCTGTGAAGAATGTCAATAGCAGTTTAATGGGAATAGCATTGAATCTATAAATTGCTTTGGACAGTATGGCCATTTTTATGACATTGATTCTTCCTATTTATGAACATGGAATGTTGTCCCATATGTTTCATCACTGATTTCTTTGGGCAGTGGTTTGTAGTTCTTGAGATCCTTCACTTCCCTTGTTAGCTGTATTCCTAGGTATTTTATTCTTTCTGTTGTAATTGTGAATGGGAGTTCATTCGTGATTTGGCTCTCGGCTTGCCTGTTGTTGGTATATAGAAATGCTATCAACTTTTGCACATTGATTTTGTATCCTGACATTTTACTGAAGTTGTTTATCAACTTAAGAAGCTTTTGCTCATCATCACTGGTCATTAGAGAAATGCAAATCAAAACCACATTGAGATACCATCTCACGCCAGTTAGAATGGAAAGGAACACTTTTACATTGTTGGTGGGAGAGTAAATTAGTTCAACCATTATGGAAGACAGTGTGGTGATTCCTCAAGGATCTATAATTATAAATTCCATTTGACCCAGCAATCCCAATACTGGGTATATACCCAAAGGTTTATAAATCGTTCTATTATAAAGACACATGCACATGTATGTTCATTGCAGTGCTGTTTACAATAGCAAAGACCTGGAATCAACCCAAATGCCCATCAATGATAGACTGGACAAAGAAAATGTGGCACATATACACCATGGAATATTATGCAGCCATAAAAAACGACTAGTTCGTGTCTTTTGTAAAGACATGGATGAATCTAGAAACCATCATTCTCAGCAAACTGACACAAGAACAAAACCAAACACTGCATGTTTTCACTCATAGATGGGTGATGAACAATGAGAACACTTGGGCACAGGGAAGGGAACAACACTCACTGGGGTATCTGGGGAGGTGGAAGGAAGGGGAGGGATGGGGGGGTAGGACAGATGGGGCGGGATAACACCGGGAGAAATGCCTGATGTAGGCGATGGTTAGGGGGGATGTGGCATGTATGTACTTATGCAACAGTCCTGCAGGATGTAGGATATGCACATGTACCCAGAACCCAAAGTACAATAAAAAAAAAGAAGCTTTTGGGCTGAGACGGGGTTTTCTAGATATGGGATCATGTCATCTTTGGCAGCTGATCTCTAGGAGTCACTCATGCTCATCACTAGCATTACCAAAGCTTATTTGACACATCTTTTGTCCAATGGCAATCTTGATACACATTTTTTTTTCTTTTTGAAGAGAGACTGTTAAGTACACAGCAAAAGCTCATTTTCTTAAAATCTCTAATTCTTATTTAATAACAGTAGCAAAAATATGCCATACTTCTCCAACATGGCAACTGGACTGACTGGCAATCCAGGAGAAGAATGAGCAGATGAAAAGACACAAAAAGGGAAATCAAGTCATGTGACAGGATGTGACCTCTTCTTTGCTTCTTATAGTCTAGACTTCAATTATCTACTAGAGAGAAAAAGGCAAAGGCTTATTTTCATTTTTTCATTAAAAATAATCTGGGAGTTTGTTAAAAGTTTTACAAATATTTGATTCATTCACTTCAGTGAGAAATAAAAGAAACAAAATTTAGAAGTTGAATCTTTATCCCCAAGTTCTGAGTAGTACTTGGCGATGTTGGTTCTATACTTTTTTCTCTCTCTTACAGTTATACAAACTTATGGTCACTTTTCAGCTCTGTAATTTATTAGCTATATGGTCATGGCCAGTTACTTCAGTCCCTGAACCTCAGTTTCCCCTTATGTGAAATAGAGAAAGTAAGCCTACCTTTACCATTGTTATGAGGATAAAATGGATGTCATTATACTTTCTAACCTGGGGAGCTATAAAGGTTTTATTACTAATAACAGGACCTCATGAAGATGGTGGACATTGAATGAGAAACTGACAGATTGGCCAAGTAGACAAGGGCCAAGGTGAGGGGAAAACATCCAAGGACCATACACAGAATGCCAGCTATTTGCCTGGCACCCTGCCATGCACTTTTCCATGTTACTTTCTCAAAGATGATGAGTGAAGGACTAGAGGTAGGAATTTATAAAGTGTCACTGACTGAAGAAGATTAAAAGAATGAGGCTAGGAAGACAGGTTGGAGCCAACCTGCTGTGGTTACAAATACTGAGCTCAGTTCTTCCACTTCACCCCACAAGGAACAAGAACTATGTTACTGCCATTTGGCTGAAACTACTAGTGAGAATTGATGTTGATGTAGGTAAATTTTCTTGCCAAGTGATAAGAGGCAAGAGAAACAGTGGTATATATAGAATGCTCTTGCATTAGCACAGGGTTAAAGGAATCTGGAAATTATTTTTAAAAAAAGAACCTTGAATGTAAGATGAAATTAGTTTTAATTAGAAATAAAACTGTATGTATGTGTGTTTGTGTGTATGTGTGTGTTGCACAGATTGCTTCTTAAAATTCATGTGGAAACATCATCATGTAAAGTTTACTTAGACTAGCATGCTGTTGGGCCTGACTACAAACTTCACATCTATGTCAAGAGGCTGCACACCTAACCCAGCATTTTTCATTGCTCCTCATCCCTTTGTGTCTGGTTCCCTGGACTTGTTACACCAGTGATGAGAAAATGGTTGTTCCTAAAAGGGACAATCTCTGAATAGTATTTAGGGAAGGAAATGAGGTCTCTAAGTCTTCATGGCCAATATTTATTCATTTTTTGATCCTCCCACATAAAGCTGTGTTTATGGAGTTGAGAGTCGTCACCTTTGTAGATAGGCCATATTTGAAAAGCTCAAGTGGGAATCCAGTCTTTGTACATTCCTCAAATGAGCTTCTTGACAGGCTATGAGGAAGCAACAGGGCAAGGAATCTCACCTCAGTGGCAGACTTGGCTTAGCATGATTGAGTCCCTCAGACACAGTCAAATAGCAGAAGCACAGGATTCCAATTAACAAGATGATCAGCCGTCACATAGCTGCTTCCTCACGCTGCTTCCAAAAATGTACCTAACAGATGGCTGGCTACAATATAGAGGCTGGCACACCTGCCTCCATGAGCCGTATATAGAAACGTACCACTGAATATGCAGAACCTCAAAGAGTCAGCTCCAGAGCCCAGCAGTTGCTTGTTTCATGTTTGTTAACTTGAAAGGGAGTTTCCAAGAATGAAATCCTGCATCCCATTAGTGCGAAGATGCTCCCTGGTGCTTCTCTTTATTAGCTTTGCATTCCAGACCCTCAGCCAAATGTAGAGATGTTGGCACCAATAGTAGATAAATGTCCATGTACAAAGCAGTATACTATTGGCAGCCCAGATACCTCTCTGGAACCTACTTTGCCTTGACATTGGCAAAGTGGAATTGATTACTTGTTTTAACATTATGAAGCTTTTATACATGTTAACTACAGTTTTTCAAAGGTGACAGTTGGTCTTTGCTTTACTGAAAGATCAGTGGAAAGTCTTTGCATGGGAAACATCAGCATTTATATTTTGGTACCTTGAGACTGGGAAATTGTTTTCCCAAAATTCTCTGTCCTGCTATTCAAGGCATTGGCAAGGGTGGGCATGAGGCAGAGAGGGAACATGGGAAAAACTTCCCCAAATGTCCCCTGCAACGATGAACGTCGGCCTTTACTTTGAAGATTTAACATTGCCAGCTAAAGTCCTAGCCCAAGGAAATAAAAGTTCATGTTGATTTTTCAGATCATAAAACCAGCTAGGAATCCAAATTTCACAAAACATGCAGCGTTGTCCATATAAGAGCACAAGTAACTACAGTGTCATGCTTTTTTCTTTTCTTACTAAGGGAAATGAAAGCTACTTAGATGCCTAAATGAAATGATAAAATGGCTGAGTGAAGAAAAACATAAGACACATTCTAAACACACACAATCTTCTCAAATCAATTTTAAGGTACTACATACAGCCCCTTTCCTCCCTTTCCTCGCCCACTAATGATAACGCATTGAAACCAGACTTCTCATACTTACGTCCCTGGACATGACCCTTGAAGATAAACATGAAATATCTTCCTAGAATATTGCTTTAACCTGAAGGTTTAAAGTGGAAAGGCATTTTATATGGAATAAAAATGGAGATATTGTGGGATACAATTTTAAGGTCATGTATTTTTTAAAATAATGAGAAGACTTAAAAAAATTCAGGACTTGCAGCTGTTGCTTCATACCATACCTAACTCCATCAGGAGTCTACATTCGCATTCCGCTGCCATTAGAAACTTACTTGGAAGAATTTTCAAATCACTGCGATGAATATAATTCCCAGCCCCCAAGAATTTTTCTGGGTTTTTAAGCCTTAAAATTTTACAGTGTTTCAACTTATATCAGAATACTTTTGTTAAAAAAGCCCTCTCTAAAATGGGATTCAAAAACCAAAGAATTCGGAGGCTAGAAACAAAACCCATTGTAAGCAGAGAGGGCAGTTAGTTACTCATTATCCTAATTTTACAGATGATAAAACAGAAGCTTAGAGATGTTCAGTGGCTTTCCCAAGAGCACAAAGCTAGGAAGCATAAGAACTATGACTCAAACCTAGATTATTTCAGGAAAAGTTTTGCCCAGCAGCATGCTGCTTCACAGGAAATGGCACAGGTCAAGTGTACTGTCTCAGGGCAAGACCGCAGCTAGTTAGGAACCTTTCAAATACCTCATTTTCATCTTCAAATTATATGTCATGATACTGTTTCTGAGAATACACTGACCTGACAGTCACACAGTATGTCTCTGAGAGAAAAATTTGCTCAAGGTTTCATCTTGTTGTTGGAGAGTCAATAGAAACGTAGCCTAGCAAAGCAAATGCGTTAGCTCAGTAGTTGCAGTTTAACCCTCAGTTTACTCAACCCTAATTTATTGTATGAGCTGTGATTATTTTGGAGATTCATTTAATTATTATTCTCTAGTTTCTCATTAGAGAATAATAATTAAATGAATCTCCAAAATAATCACAGCTCATATAATAAATTAATAAATAATAATAATACTTGCCTTTAATTCTTAATGTAAAACAGGTTTTGTGCTAAGTGCTGACTAAGCCTGAGAAATTCAGAAAGGACTTCCTGGAGAGGGTGACATTAGACTTATGTCTAAAAAGAAATAAAAGGATTTTGACATAGAAAAATAGAAAGAACATTCTAGGCCAAAGAAGTAACATATGCAAAGGAATGGAAAAATAAATAAGCATGGTGTACTGGGAGAAATTCAGTGTTGGAAAGGTAAGCTGGGCCAGATTGTAAAAGGTCCTGCTCACTTGATAAGGCTTTTGGACTTCATCCTTAAGAAAACAGAGAATAATGGACCAATTTTATGCGGGATGGTATCATGTTCAGTTTGCTGTTTCAGAATAGCATTTCACAGGTGAGATGGAAGGTGAAATGGAAGGGTAAGAGCACATCGGGATATGGGAGCAACTGGAGGCAGGAAACCAGGTTAAAGGTTACCACAAGAAAATTACTCATAATGAGTAATGATTATATGAATACTTACTATTTATTAAAGCCTAATTATATGCCACATACTGTTCTAGGGAAATAGCAGTGAATAAAGCATACCTACTTGACATCTCCAGGAATGGGTTCCTGATAACTGAGATTTTTGAAAGCTTCCTGGGTAATTGCTGATACACAGCTGGGTTTAGGAAGCACTGGGCCAGTGTAGTGCCTACTGAATTTTATCAGTGAGCAGCAAATATTTCCTCATTTATCACATATTTATTGAGCATCTATTATATAGCATTTAACAGAAAATGAGAACAAACCATAAGAAAAACAGACAATATTCTTACATTCTTGGGAAGGAAATGAATATCCCATGGCATGGGACTGGGATATTACATTCTTGGGAAGGGAAGAGAATATCCCATGGCATCGGACTGGGTAAGGGGAGAAGCAGAGGGAGTTACTCTAGATCAGGTGGCTTATAATGGCTTTTGAGAGAAAGTAACAATTGATCTAAGAAGAGAAGCAAGGGAAGGAAGGAATGATCAAATGGTGGTCATATATACAGTCACTCATTGCTTAACAGTGAGGATATGCTCTGAGAAATATGTCACTAGGCAGTTTTTGTCATGGTGTGAATATTATCATGTACTTACACAAACCTATAGCCTAGTGCACACCTAGGCTATATGATATAACCTATTGCTCCTAAGCTACAAATCTGTACAGCATGTTGCTGTACTGAATACTGTAAGGAACTGTAACCCGATGGTATTTGTGTATTTAAATATATCTAAACATAGAAGAGGTATAGTAAGAATGCAATATTAAAGATAAAACACGGTACACCTCTACAGGACACTTAAAATGAATAAAGCTTGCAGAACTCTTAAGTTCCTCTGGGTGAGTCAGTGAGTGAGTCGTGAGTGCATGTGAAGGCCTACGACATTGCTATACATTACTGTAGACTTTACAAATGCTGTACACTTAGGATACATTAAATATATTAAAAATATTTTTCTTCCTTCAATAATAAATTAACCTTAGCTTCCTGTAACATTTTACTTTAAATTTTTTAACTTTTGATTCTTTTGTAGTAATACTTACCTTACAACACAAACATATTATACAGCTGTACAAAAATACTATTCTTTTTATATACCCTTTTATTTTAAGCTTTTCATTATAGTTTTGTTATTTCTTTTTAAATATTTTGTTAAAAAATAAGACACAAACATGCACATTAGCCTAAGCCTACACATGGTCAGGATCATCAGTCTCCACCTTCACATCTTGTTTCGCTGGAACATCTTGAGGGGAAATGACATACATGAAGCTGTCATCTCCTATGATACCAATTCCTTCTTCTGGAATACCTCCTGAAGAATCTTCCTGAGGCTGATTTACAGTTAACTTTTCTTTATAAGTGGAAGTATACTCTAAAATAACAATAAAAATGTAGTATATTAAATACATAAACCAGTAACATATTCACTTATCATCATTACCAGGTATTATGTACTGTACATAATGGCATGTGATATGCTTTTTTATGACTGGCGGTTCAGTATGTTTACTTACACCAGCATCACAACAAGCATGTGACTAATGTTTTGCACTACAATATTATGACAACTACAGCACTAAGTGATAGGAATGGTTTCTTATGGAACCACCGTTATATTTATGGTCGGTCATTGACTAAAATGTCATTATGCAGTGCATAATGATATTAGTTACTTGTAAGCATGTCTTCATGAGATGGGAATATGTTATGTTTTATATGCATGCTTATTTATTTGCAAATGGATGCTTCCAAACTCAAACTTAATGTGTGACTATACATTCAGACATTCAGGAGCACATAAAACACACACAAATGTACAAGGGAACATACACATGTACAGACACACACACTCATCTCATAGCATCTATTTAAGACAGCCAAAATGGGCTTTTTGTGGACATTATGAAAGTTCCATTATAAGAAAGTTTTAAGGATTAAAACCAAGATTTCTAAAGAAGGTTCTTCCTTCAAATACCTAGAAAACTAATGCCAATTTTAGAACAAACTACTACTTACAAATTTCAGGAGGCCTATAGCCAGGTCACAAAGTTTAATGGTATGATAGAAGAGTCAGGTAATCATAATTGTTTTTTGGTTTTTTTTTTGAGACGGAGTTTCGCTCTTGTTACCCAGGCTGGAGTGCAATGGCGTGATCTCGGCTCACCGCAACCTCCGCCTCCTGGGTTCAGGCAATTCTCCTGCCTCAGCCTCCCGAGTAGCTGGGATTACAGGCACGCGCCACCATGCCCAGCTAATTTTTTGTATTTTTAGTAGAAACGGGGTTTCACCATGTTGACCAGGATGGTTTCGATCTAAAATCATTTGCTATGCTAAAATATGTAATGATTTCTCTATTTAAGAATGAAGAGGCCGGGCGTGGTGGCTCAAGCCTGTAATCCCAGCACTTTGGGAGGCTGAGGCGGGCGGATCATGAGGTCAAGAGATTGAGACCACCCTGGCCAACATGGTGAAACCCCGTCTCTACTAAAAATACAAAAATTAGCTGGGTGTGGTGTGCGCCTGTAGTCCCAGTTACTCGGGAGGCTGAGGCAGGAGAATTGCTTGAACCCGGGAGGCAGAGGTTGCAGTGAGACTCTGTCTCAAAAAAAAAAAAAAAAAAAGAATGAACAACCAGTTTGTACCTTCTTAAAGTTAAGAAATATCAATGACCTAGGAAACTGGGAATAATTTTAAAAGAAATTAGTTATGCTTGATTTATGTTAGAGGAGAAACCGAAGTGTCTGTGATTAACTCCAGACCTTCAAAATTAAGACACAAGAATTATGCCTTAACAATTTTTTGAAATATGCCAGAACAGCATTTGTAATACATATGTTCCATACACACTCCATAGTACAATAAGTTGCCACTTTTAAACCAATAATAATTTGTTAGGAAGCAATAGAAACATGATGACTGAATAGGAGATGAATCTCAAGCTTTGTTTTCCCCCAACAAAATTTCCAACTAGCAGCTTTCACAGATAAGAACACCTTTTCGAAAATCCCAAGACTTGAGAATAAGAGTAAGATACTTGGACTGACAACAGAATTGAAATAAAAAATGCACTAAAAGGGTATGAGAAACATTCTTAATTTGACCACGTGTCCCCTCCCCCAAGTCAGCACACTAGTACACAGAAAGGATTCCACTGGGACCACAGTTTCTACAGTAGAAAAGGAGAGCTGGAAGCAGACACACAGCTTCCCCAGCATTCTGGAACTCTTTCCAGGTTGCTCACTACTGTCTCAACACACAGGAAATGCTGGAGGTAAACACATGCTAGATCTCCTGAAATTAGACAGAAATGAAGGAAGTGGGTAGGGCTCACAGTGAACCAGCACAAGGATCTTGGGTAGCTCTGTGTTCCTCCCAGTGGTGGCACCCAATTAGAGATACTAACCAATGGCATAACCTACTTGTGAAGCCAAGCTGGTTGCTTCTAGAAGACTGATGGAAAGTTCTGCCTGACTTAGTGCTTGGCTTAGCCACCCCTCAGCCTCAGAGCCCACTGCAAAGTTTTCAATAGGTAGAGATAAGCCCACCCAGTGCACATTTCTAAAGAGCAAAAGAGCTGGCTCTACCCTACCTGAGAGTCCAAACAGAGACTAAGCTCAGCCATATAGCCCAACCCAGAGCTCCACCCAGACAGAATATGCCTGCCACCATGCACTATGACAGAGCTAAAAGCTCTCTCTGACTACAGAGAGCAGTCAGTAGTCTCACCAAGCAGCAGAGAATATCAGCAGCCTCAGAGCAAAGGCCCAGTAAATGGGTGAATTCAAGTGGGTGAATGGATAACAAAACTCAAGATCCAACTATATACTTCCTATAAGATACCCATTTTCACCTGAAGGAAACAAGAAGACTGAAAGTAAAAGGATAGAAGAGGGTAGTCCATGCAAATGGTAACTAAAAGCAAGAGTGGCTAGACTTAGATAAAATATACTTCAAGTCAAAAACTATTGTAAGAGACAAAGTAGGTTATTATTTAATGATAAAGGTCTCAATCTGGAGGATGTAACAACTTAAATATATATGTGTGTGTGGGTGTTTACATATATATGTGCACTCATCATTTTAACACCTAAATATACAAAACAAATATGAATGGACAAAAGGGAGAAATAAATAACAATATGAAATAGTAGAGGACTTCAGTATTCTGCTATCAACAATGGACAGATCATCCAGACACAAAATTAATAAGGAAATACTGGAATTGAATTGTACTTTAGACAAAATAGACCTAAAAGGTATATATAGAACTGTCCTTCCAACAACAAAATACACATTCTTCTTTGCTGCACATGGAACTTTGTTTAGGATAGACCATACGATACTCCACAAAACAACTCTCTTCAGATTTAGGAAGATCAAAATCATATGGAGTATTATTTCCAACAAAAATGATATAAAACTAGAAATAAATAATGAGAAATTTTGGAAAATTCACAAATAGGTGGAAATTAACATTCTCTTGAATAGCCAATGTGTCAAAGAAGATATTAAAAGGGAAATTTAAAAAAAAAACTTGAGACAAATGAAAATGAAAACACAACATACCTAAACCTGTGGGATGCAGGAAAAGCAGTTCTAAGAGATAAGTTTATAGCAAAAAAATGCCAGGATTAAAAAATAAGAAAGATCCCGAATGGCCTAATATTACACTTCAAGAAACTAGAAATAGAAAAACTAAATGCAAACCTAGCAGAGGGAAAAAGGTAAAGATCAGAGCAGAAATAAATAAAATAACAAATAATAATTTTAAAAGTCAAGAAAACTGTTATTTTATGAAAAAAGATTATATATCATGATCAAGTAGGAATTTTTCTTGGTATGCAAATTTGGTTAAACATATGTAAATAAATCAATGTGATGCATTACATTAACAGACTGAGAGACAATCATATGGTCATATCGATTAATGCAAAAGGAGGATTTGACAGAGTTCAACACACTTTCTTAATAAAATCTCCTAGCACACTATGTATAGAAGGAAAGTTCTTTAAGATAATCAAGGACATTTATGGAAAACACGCAGCTAATATTATAGTCAATGAGGAGAAACTGAAAGTTTGTCATCTAAGATCTCCTACAATACAATGATGCTCATTTTCACCACTTCTATTTAACATATTACTGGAATTTCTAGCCAGAGCAATTAGGCAAGAAAAACAAATAAAAGGTATACAAATCAGAAATGAAGAGGTAAAGCTATCTGTTTTTCTAGATTATCTTTGGATAATCCTAAAGATTCTGCCAAAAATGGTTATATATAATCAATGTATTCAGTACAGCTGCAGAATATAAAATCAATGTATACAAATCTGTGGCATTTCTATACACAAATAACAATCCAGACATTCAGTTATCTCTAACATTGGAAAATGGTGGGTAGCTTTCCAGATTGTTGTTAATTTAGAAAATAAGCAAAACATGTCTTGATAATATAAAGCCTTGCAAGGAGGGTTTATGAGGGGAAGATGTCTGACTAAGCACAGCCAGGTGAAAAGGCTCTTACAGAGGCACTAAGATAATAGGTGTGCTTTTAACAGATCTTCAGAGGGAAGGCACCAAGAGTGGATGGAGGGAAGACACAGAAGCTGGGCTGAAGGTGGAGAAAGCTGGGAACCTTGCATGGGACTCCAAGCACTGGGACTCATTTTGGGACCCTAACAGCTCCAGGGGAATGGGTGAGTTAAACTAAACTGGCATGGAGCAACCCATTCTTGCCATGAGCCTCTGGAACCCTGGCAGAAGAAGATCACTTGACCACCATGGACACTTGAGTTGGTCAGGAGAGCTGCTTAGAGAAATGGTAGGGGCAGCAAGCCAGGTGATGTGGATCCCTGAGAGTTTGATGCAGGAGCATCTATAGCAGAGCACAGACATGGACGGCCTTCCCCCTGGGCTCAACTTGCTCCCATAAGAGACAAGACCTATGGGAACTGTTAGAACTGATTATCTTACCCATCATATGGGGCTGATCTGACGTGAGCACCCCTTGGTTGGCTGGCCTCTCCCAGAGCTCCAGCCTGGCCTAGCCTGCTTACAGGACAATCTTGAATGCCCTGGAGGCCTGCATTGTAGCTTTTGCACTAGCAGATCATGCCTGACCAGTGGACAGCTCCAGTGAAGTGGCCCCTATGGCCATGCACCAGCCCACCTGTTCCCTCCCCATACTGCAGATTCCCAATAGATGCAGAAAAGAATTTCAATAAAATTCAACACCCTTTCATGTTAAAGACTCTCAATAAACTTGGTATTGAGGGAATATACCTCAAAATAATAAGAGCTATCTATGACAGACCCATAGCCAGCATCATACTGAATGGGCAAAAGCTGAGGACATTCCCCTTAAAAATCGACACAAGACAAGAATGCCCTCTCTCACCATTCCTATTCAACATAGTATTGGAAGTCCTGGCTAAGGCAATCAAGCAAGAGAAAAAAAGCATATCCAAATAAGAAGAGAGGAAGTCAAACTATTCCTGTTTACAGACAACATGATTCTATATCTAGAAAACTCCACGACGTCAGCCCAAAAGCTGCTGAAGCTGATAAGCAACTTCAGCAAAATATCAGGATACAAAATCAATGTGCAAAATCACTAACATTTCTATACACCAACAGCAGTCAAGTCAAGAGCCAAATCAGGAATGCAATGACATTCACAATTACCATAAAAGAATAAAATACTTAGGAATACAATTAACCAGGGAGGTGAAGGATCTCTACAATGAGAACTGTAAAACACGGCCAAAGAAATCAGAGATGATACAAGCAAATGGAAAATCATTCCATGTTTATGGATGAAAAGAATCAACATCATAAAAATGGCCATACTGCCTAAAGCAATTTATGAATTAAATGCTAGTTCTAAAATTCATATAGAATCAGAAAATAGTCCAAATAGCCATAGCAATCCTAACCAAAAAGGACAAACTCGGAGGCATCATACTACCTGACTTCAAATTATACTACAGAGGTACAGTAACCAAAACAGCATGGTACTGGTACAGAAACAAACATGTAGACCAATGGAACAGAACAGAGAACTGAGAAAGGCCACACACCTACCACTATCAGATCTTAGAGAAACCTGGCAGAAACAAGCAATGGAGAAAGTATTCCCTGCTCAATAAATGATGCTGAGATAACTGGCTAGCCATATGCAGAAGTCTGAAACTGAACCCCTTCCTTACACCATGTACAAAAATTAACTGAAAGTGGATTAAAGACTTAAATACAAAACTCAAAACTATAAAAACCCTGAAAGACAACCCAGACAATACCATTCAGGACATAGGAATGGGTAAAGATTTCATGATGGAGACACCAAAAGCAATTGCAACAAAAGCAAAAATTGAAAAATGGGATCTAATTAAACTAAAGAGCTTCTGCACAGCAAAAAGGAACTCTGAACACAGTAAACAGACAACCTACAGAGTGGAAGAAAATTTTTCCTATCTGCATCTGACAAAGGTCTTATACCCAGCATCTATAAGGAACTTTAAACAATTTACAGAAAAAAATCAAACGACCCCATTAAAAAGTGGGCAAAGGACATGAACAGACACTTTGCAAAAGAAGATATACATGCAGCCAACAAGCATATGAAAAAAGCTCAACATCACTGATCATTAGAGAAATGCAAATCAAAACCACAATGAGATACTATCTCGCACCAGTCAGAATGGCTCCTATTAAAACTGTAAAAATAAGAAGGGCTGGGGAGGTTGCAGAGAGAAAAAGAATGCTTATACACTGTTGGTGGGAGTGTAAATTAGTTTAAACCATTGTGGAAGGCAGTGTGGTGATTCCTTAAAGACCTAGAGGCAGAAATACCATTTGTCTGAGCAATCCCATTACTGAGTATATACCCAAAGGAATATAAATATTTCTCTTATAAAGATACATGCATGTGTATGTTCACTGCAGCACTATTCACAATAGCACAGACATGGAATCAGTTTAAAGCCCCATCAATAATAGACTGGATAAAGAAAATGTGGTTTATATATACCATGGAATATTATGTAGCCATAAAAAGAACAAGATTGGGACTTTGGGGGGACTTTTATTCCCAGCAAATTAACACAAGAACAGAAAACCAAGTGCCGCTTGTTCTCATAAGGAAAAGCTAAATTATGAGAACACATGGACACATAGAGAGGAACAACACACGCTGGGCTTATTGGAGGGTGGAGGGTGAGAGGAGGAAGAGGGTCAGGAAAAATAACTAATAGGTACTATGCTTAATACCTGGGTGATGAAATCATCTGCACTACAAACTCCATGACACAATTTACCTATATAAAAAACTTGCAAATCTTTCCCTAAACTTAAAGATAAAAAATTTAAAATGCAATTTACCTGAAAAAAACTTTCAAGAAAATCCCATTTACCATAACAACACAAAAGTAAAATATTTGAAAATAAATTTAACTAGGAAGGTGAAGGACACAATGAAATACTATTCAGCCTTCAAAAAGAAGGAAATTTTGTCATTCATGACAAAATGTATGAACCTGGAGGACATTATGCCAAGTTAAATAAACCAGGCACAGAAGGACAAATACCACATGATCTCACTTATGGAATCTTAAACAATTGAAATCATAAAACTGGAGAGTACGATGGTGGTTACCAGAGCCAAGGGGCTGGGGTGAATGGGAAGTCATTGATCAAAGAGAACAAAGTTTCAGTTAGACAGGGCAATAAATTTTTTGAGATCTATTGAACAGCATGGCAACTGTAGTTAATAATGAGTTGTATATTTTGAAATTGCTAAGAAAGTACATTTCAAATGTTCTCACTACAAAATATATTTTTATAATTACTACAAAATATAGTATTTAAAGATACTATAGGATGTAAAAATATTTTATATTTATTTTTGAAAGATAATAAATGTAAATACTCTGGTGCCCAAATGCAGTTAATTAGATTGTATCTAGACATCTCAATTTTATAAAGTACTTTCTCTTTTTGTGTTTGTTCTATTTGTTAATCAGCAGGAAAAGGCATATGAATGTCATCTAGGTGAGAAAGTTTTTCCAAATATGATGATTAATTATACAAACATTCAGATTAATGATTGAACTTAATATTTGCATTGAAACAAAAGTGATATGTTGTAAGGCTTAGTTTTATTACAATAAAATAAAAATCAACAACCACTTTAGTCTCTAACAATATTATTAGTAATAGTCATTATTATAATAATAGCTAAAATTTATGGAGTGCCTGTTATAGCAAAAGACACCCTACTAAATGCTCATATACATGATCATATTTTTTCTTCACTCTGACCCTATGAGGCAGGTATCATTACCTATCTCCATTTTTGCAAAGGAAGAAACTAAAATTAAATATTTTATGCAAGATCATCCATCTACCAAGTGGTATTTGACTACATGCTGTCTGATCCATGCACTAAATGCTTACCTAGAATACTGTACCATCTCCTCTACAAAGAAAACTGTGGTGACACCTTATGTCTCTCCAAGAACTCTAAACTTGGTAGGTTTTGAGAGATTCTGGCATCAATATTCGAAGCAGAATGCAATAATTTCCAGGAATTATTCCCTTTTGTACCCCTAATTGTTCTCCTGGAACAAGAATGGAGGTTAAACACACACATACACACACACACACACACACACAGAGTTTAAGACTTTTTTATGACTGGATAATACACAAGAACTTATGGAGGAAGTGATATTTGAGCTAGATTTTCAAGAATGGAAAGGACACCTACAGAAAAATATGAGGAAGAAAGTTACAGAAAGAGGGAACAAGATATAAGACATGGAAATGAGACTATAGAAAAAAATCAGGAAATGTGTTAACTCATTCAACAGATACCTATACTGAGAATGTACCATATGTCAGACATTGCTCTAGGCCTGGAGGACAGAGTTGCAAACAAAATATCCAAATATCTGAACTCATGGAACTTGTACATTTGAATCAGAGGAAATATTCACCAAAGAGTAAAAAAAAATAGCAATCATAAATAATATGCAGATAATTAAAATAAAGTTTTGAGATAGAGATGGAGAGGGTGCTACTTAAATTAGATGAAAACAGAAAGCTCTCTGAAGGCATTTACCAAATTAGGGTAAAAAGTTCTCTCATCTTGTACCCAATATTTTTGTTGAATGAGGTCAAGTCTCATGCACTCCAAAGCAGAAGTAAAAGGGTAAATGTGTGGAAGTTGGTGATAAATTCCTCCTCTTACGCCCAGTGAGCCCCTGTTTTAGGTAATTGGTCCTGGGATGTATTAAGCATACAGTAGATGAGATGGATCGATGTCCTTGGGGGTATTCTAAACCAGGTGTGTGGCATTTGGGAGTCGTGCTGGCAGAGCCCATACAGTACCTTTAAGGAGCTCCCTTTATTATTCTGGCCATGTGATCTAAGTGCATCAGAACACAATCATACACGGTTGTACCAGTGCTGGAGACTAGGTTTTCTCTCTGAACCAGGAGTCACACTCCCTACTCAGTTCTCTCTTTGTCCTTCCTTCTAATCTTCAGCTTGTTCTTGTCCTGATGTCTTGGCCTCACCCATTCAACTTTATGCCCTTTCTGTTTCACACGTGATCTAAGCATTCCTTGTGATGATACTCCGCTCTCCACTGTAGTTGAATAAAGTAGCTGGGCTGTGACCCTCCAGACTTGATCCATCCTCAAGTGTCCTCTCTCCCCGACATGCTGACTTCATGGGGATAGGTTTTCACCTGGCCTGTTTCAACCTTGACATTTTGATGATAATGGTAGTAATCTAGCTATAACATTTGTTTACTGATCACCTACTATGTGCCAATCTTCTCAACAGCCCTGTGAGAGAGGTATTATTCCAATTTCATAGCTGAGGTAATCGGGCACAGACATTTGAAGAACCTGCTCAAAGATCACAGAACTTATAACTGAGGGAACTTGGCTTCAGATGGAAGTGGGCCTGAAGCTAAAGCCTATGCTACTAACCAATATTCAACATGAAAACTACTTGTATTAGAGAAGAATAAAAGTGAACAACCAAGGCTAACAATCCATTGGGTTCTGGTTCTCTTAAAAACTCAGCACTTTACCTAAAGAATTCCTAGTTACCTTTTAAAATGCAATTCAAATATAAAATCAACAACAAAACCACATATGCATACACATTATACACACACAGGTATAGACTGAATGTTTTTAGTCCTCTCTAAAGTCAAATGTTGAGATTCTAATGCCCAATGTGACTGTATTAGAAGATGAGGGATTTGGGAGGTGATTAGGTTATGAGAATAGAGCCTTCAGGAATTGCACTAGTACCCTTATGAAAGAGGCCCCAGAGAGCTCTCTTGCCCTTTCTACCATGTGAAGACACAATGAGAAGACAGCTACTTATAAACAAGGGAAACACCCTCACTAAACACTGAAACTGCTGGACCTTGATCTTGGGCTTCCCCACCTCCAGAACTTTAAGAAATAAGTTTCTTTTGTTTATAAGCCACCTGGATTACGGTATTGTCTTATAGCTGCTGGAATGGACTAACACACACACATACACACACTCACACACACACATACACACACACACACACACACACACACACCCTTTCTTCTATTGTGAATGGGTACCCTATCATTCTGGTGCTTCAAAAAAAGATGACTTATGCTGGAATTAGAGAGAAACATCATACTACTTCCTTTTATTTGGCTCTGGCCTCTAGAGACTATATATTACTTATAATAGTCTTGGTAAATAGCCCATCTGGCAGATAAGTAATGAAGGGTTATGAGGTCAACCCGATCATCATTGATAAGGATTTTAAAAAAGTGAAAAACTTTCAAAATACACACATTTTAAAAATATGCGTATCCTTTTTCTATTTAAAAAATACTTTCATAGACCTGATACTTCTAATTACAGAGTGATATATTGTACCCACACACGATGTATTCAGTATCATTTCAGTGCACTTTATAAGAATATGAAAATATATCAGATGCTAAATGCCTGAAGCATGAGGTCCCTCGGGTTTCTATTTTTTTTTTTAATTGTACTTTAGGTTCTGAGGTACATGTGCAGATCATACAGGATTGTTGCATAGGTACATACATGGAAAGATGGTTTGCTGCCTTCATCCCCCCATCACCTGTATCTTGTATTTCTCCCCACATTATCCCTACCCACCCTCCCCACCTCCTGCTGTCCCTCCCCAGCCCTCCCAACTAACTGCAGTGTGTGATGCTCCCCTCCCTGTGTCCACATGTTCTAATTGTTCAACACTCACCTATGAGTGAGAACATGCGGTGTTTGGTTTTCTGTTCTTGTGTCAGTTTGCTGAGAATAATGGTTTCCAGATTCATCCATGTCCCTATGAAGGACACGAACTCGTCATTTTTATGGCTGCATAGTATTCCATGCTGTATATGTGCCACATTTTCTTTATACAGTCTATCGTTGATGGACATTTGGGTTGGTTCCAGGTCTTCGCTATTGTAAACAGTGCCGCAATGAACATACATGTGCATGTGTCTTTATAATAGAACAATTTATAATCCTTTGGGTATGTACCCAGTAATGGGATTGCTGGGTCAAATGGTATTTCTATTTCTAGGTCCTTGAGGAATCACCACACTGTCTTCCACAATGGTTGCACTAATTTGCACTCCATTGTGTAAAAGTGATTTCTCCACATCCTCTCCGGCATCTGTTGTCTCCAAAACGTCTTCCACAATGGTTGCACTAATTTGCACTCCAACAGTGTAAAAGTGTTCCTACTTCTCCACATCCTTTCCAGCATCTGTTGTCTCCTGATTTTTTAATGATTGCCATTCTAACTGGTGCGAGATGGTATCTCAATGTGGTTTTGATTTGCATTTCTCTAATGACCAGTGACAATGAGCATTTTTTCATATGTTTATTAGCCTCATAGATGTCTTCTTTTGTAAAGTGTCTGTTCATATCCTTCGCCCACTTTTGAATGGGTTTCTTTGTTTTTTTCTTGTAAGTCTGTTTTAGTTCTTTGTAGATTCTGGATATTAGCCCTTTGTCAGATGGGTAGATTGCAAAAATTTTTTCCCATTCTCTTGTTTGCTGGTTTGCTCTAATGATTGTTTCCTTTGCTGTACAGAAGCTCTGGAGTTTAATTAAATCCCATTTGTTTATTTTGGCTTTTGTTTCCATTGCTTTTGGTGTTTTAGCCATGAAGCCCTTGCCTATGCCTGTGTCCTGAATGGTTTTGCCTAGGTTTTCTTCTAGGGTTTTTATGGTGTTAGGTCTTATGTTTAGATCTTTAATCCATCTGGAGTTAATTTTAGTGTAAGGTGTCAGGAAGGGGTCCAGTTTCTTCTTTCTGCACGTTGCTAGCCAGTTTTCCCAACACGATTTATTAAACAGGGAATCCTTTCCCCATTGCTTGTTTTTCTCAGCTTTGTCAAAGATCAGATGATTGTAGATGTGTGGTATTGCTTCTGAGGCCTCTGTTCTGTTCCATTGGTCTATGTTTCTGTTTTGGTACCAGTACCATACTGTTTTGATTACTATGGCCTTGTAGTATAGTTTGAAGTCAGGCAGCATGATGCTTTGTTCTTTTTGCTTAAGATTGTTTTGGTTATGCAGGCTCTCTTTTGGTTCCATATGAAGTTTGAAGTGGTTTTTTCCAGTTCTGTGAAGAAGGTCATTGGTAACTTGATGGGGATAGCATTGAATCTATAAATTACTTTGGGCAGTATGACCGTTTTCATAATGTTGATTCTTCCCAACCATGAGCATGGAAAGTTTTTCCATCTGTTTGTGTCCTCTCTTATTTCCTTGAGCAGTGCTTTTCTCCTTAAAGAGGTCCTTTACAGCCTTTGTTAGTTGTATTCCTAGGTATTTTATTCTCTTTGTAGCAATTGTGAATGGGAGTTCCCTCTTGATTTGGCTTTCTGTTTGTCTGTTATTGGTGTATAGAAATGCTTGTGATTTCTGCACATTGATTTTGTATCCTGAGACTCTGCTGAAGTTGCTTATCAGTTTCAGGAGATTTTGGGCTGAGACAATGGGGTCTTCTAAATATACAGTCATGTCATCTGCAAATAGAGGCAATTTGGCTTCCTCTTTTCCTAATTGAATACACTTTACTTCTTTTTCTTGCCTGATTGCTCTGCTGGAACTTCCAATACTTATTGAATAGGGGTGGTGAGAGAGGGCATCCTTGTCTTGTGCTAGATTTCAAAGGGAATGCTTCCAGTTTTTGCCCATTCGGTATGATGTTGGCTGTGGGTTTGTCGGAAATAGCCTTTATTGTTTTTTGATACGTCCCATTGATACCTAGTTTATTGAGAGTTTTTAGCATAAAGCGGTATTGAATTTTGTCGAAGGCCTTCTCTGCATCTATTGAGATAATCATGTGGTTTTTTTCTTTGGTTCTGTTTATGTAATGGATTATGTTTATAGACTTGTGTATGTTGAACCAGCCTTGCATCCCTGAGATGAAGCCTACTTGATTATGATGAATAAGCTTTTTGATTTGCTGTTGCATTCTGTTTCCCAGTATTTTATTGAAGATTTTTGCGTCGATGTTCATCATGTATGTTGGCCTGAAGTTTTCTTTTTTTGTTGCGTCTCTGCCTGGTTTTGTATTAGGATGATGTTGGTCTCATAAAATGAGTTTGGGAGGATTCCCTCTTTTTGTATTGTTTGGAATAGTTTCAGAAGGAATGGTACCATCTCCTCTTTGTACATCTGGTAGAATTCAGCTGTAAACTCCTCTGGACCTGGGCTCTTCTTAGTGGGTAGGCTATTAATTGCTGCCTCAACTTCAGCCCTTGTTATTCGTCTATTCAGGGTTTCAACTTATTCCTGGTATAGTCTTGGGAGAGTGCAAGTGTCCAGGAATTTATCCATTTCTTCCAGATGTACTGGTTTGTGTGCATAGAGTTGTTTATAGTAATCTCTCATGGTGGTTTGTATTTCTGTGGAATGGGTGGTGATGTCCCCTTTATCGTTTGTTATTGCATCTATTTGATTCTTCTTTCTTTTCTTTTTTATTAGTGTGGCCAGCAGTCTATCTATTTTGTTGATCTTTTCAAAAAACCAGCTCCTGGATTTATTGATTTTTCTGAAGGGTTTTTTTTGTGTCTCTATCTCCTTCAGTTCTGCTCTGATCTTAGTTATTTCTTGTCTTCTGCTAGCTTTTGAGTTTGTTTTGATCTTGCTCCTCTAACACTTTCAATTTTGATGATAGGGTATCGATTTTTAGACCTTCCCTCGCTCCTCATGTGGACATTTATTGCTATAAATTTCCCTCTAGATGCTGCTTTAAATGTGTCCCAGAGATTCTGGTACATTGTGTCTTCATTCTCGTTGGTTTCAAAGAACATCTTTATTTCTGCCTTCATTTCATTGTTTATCCAGTCAACATTCAGGAGCCAATTGTTCATTTTCCATGAAGTTGTGTGGTTTTGAGTTAGTTTCTTAATCCTGAGTTCTAATTTGAATGCACTGTGGTCTGAGGAACTGTTATGATTTCCATTCTTTTGCATTTGCTGAGGAGTGATTTACTTCTAATTATGTGGTGGATTTTAGAGTAAGTGTGATGTGGTGCTGAGAAGAATATATATTCTGTGGATTTGGGGTTGACAGTTTTGTAAATGTCTATTAAGTTTGCTTGGTCCAGATCTGCATTCAAATCCTGGATTTTCTTGTTGATTTTCTGTCTCGTTGATCTGTCTAATACTGACAGTAGAGTGGTAAAGTCTCCCACTATTATTGTGTGGGAGTCTAAGTCTCTTTGTAGGTTATTAAGGATTTGCTTTATGTATCTGGCTGCTCCTGTATTGTGTGCATATATATTTAGAATAGTTAGCTCTTCTTGTTGCATTGATCCTTTTACCATTATGCAATGCTCTTCTTTGTCTCTTTTGATTTTTGTTGGTTTAAAGTCCATTTTATCAGAGTCTAGGATTGCCACCCCTGCTTTTCGTTTTGCTCTCCATTTGCTTGATAAATCTTCTTCCATCCCTTTATGAGTCTATGTGTGTCTTTGCCCATGAGATGGGTCTCCTGAATACAGCACATTTTTTATCCAATTTGCCAGTCTGTGTCTTTTGATTGGAGCATTTAGTCTGTTTAGATTTAATGTTAATATTGTTATGTGTGAATTTGATCCTTCCATTTTATTACTTGTTGGTTGTTTTGCCCTGTGGTTGGTGTAATTTCTTCATTGCATCATCGGTCTTTACCATTTGGTTCTTTTTTGTGGTGGCTGGTACTGGTTTTTCCTTTCTGTGTTTAATGCTTCCTTCAGGAGCTCTTGTAGGGCAGGTCTGGTGTTACAGAATCTCTCGGCAATTGCTTGTCCATAAGGGATTTTATTTCTCCATCACTTATGAAGCTTAGTTTGGCTGGATATGAAATTCTAGGTTCAAAGTTCTTTTCTTTAAGGATGTTGAATATTGGCCCCCACTCTCTTCTGGCTTGTAGGGTTTCTGCCAAGAGACCCGCTGTGAGCCTGATTGGCTCTACTGAGTTATTTTATTACTTTTAACATTTTTTCATGGTTATCTTTAGGGTTTTCTCTACATATGACCATGTCATCTGCAAGCAAAGACACTTTTATTTTTTCTTTTCTGATTTGGATGCCTTCCCTTTCTTTTTCTTACGTAATAGCTCCAGCTGGGATTTCTGTTAGGTTGGTGCATAAGTAATTATGGTTTTAGCCATTTAAAGTAATTGTAAAAATGCAATTACTTTTGCACCAACTTAATAATACGATGTGGAATAAAGGTGGTGAGAGTGGGCATTTTTGCTTTGTTTCTGATCCTAGAGGAATAGCTTTCATCTTTTCACCACTGAGCATAACATTAGCTATGGGCTTATGATGTATGGTCTTTATTGTGTTGAGAGTTTTATCAAATTTTTTTTCAGCAAAGTAGGAATTGAAGTAAACTTCCTCAACCTGACAGAGAATATCCAAGACAAACATATTCAGCTAACATAGTTGATGGTGAAAGGCTGGATATTTTTCAACTAAAATTAAAAACTAGGAAAAGATGTCTGCTATCACCACCCATAATCATTGTCATACACCACTCATATTAAACATTGTACCTGGCCAGAACAAAAAGGCAAGTAAAAAGACTGAAAGACATATATTTTGGAAGATAGAATAAAGTGATTTCTATTCACTGATAACATGTCTATGTAAAAAAATCTCAGCGAATACTCCAAAATGCTATTAGAACTGATGAAAGAGTTTAGAAAGGGTGTAAGATACAAATTTCCTATCAATAACCCATTTTATTTATATACTTACAATGAACAACTGAAAATTGAGAGGGAGGTAGCCAAGATGGATGACTAGAAGAAGCTAGTGCATATCACTCTCACAGAGAGGAAAGGAAAGGGCAAATAAATACAGCACCTTCAATGGAAACATTCAGGTACATGCATTGGTACTATTCAAGGAAACAACTAGACCCATGGAGAACAGAGACAAACAAGGCAGAATAGCAGCCCACACTGGAAAGACAGAGCCAGGAGAACCTTGCCCACCCAGGCAAACAATAAGTGAATGTGAGACCCTGGGAACCTACTCTTTTCCCAGAGATCTTTGCAACTCTCAAGTAAAGAGATCACCTTGTGAACCCTCTCCCCCAGAGACTTTGGTCTAATACACAGAGCTACATGGAGTCTTAGCAGAGCAGCTGCTTAGGCACACATGGAGATCCAGGAGACTTAGATTAGCATGACTTCTGGGCTTCTCAGCAAAAGCAGCTGCAACTCCAGCCAAGCAGGAGGTTAGTCCCCGATACATACCCCAAGGAAAGGAGCTGAGCAGTGACAGTTTGCAGGCCTCCCTTCCTCGGCACCACACAGGATATGATCCACTGGCTTGGAACTCCAGCCAGCCACCAGTAGCAATGTTAGATCTCCCAAGACAGAGCTACCAAGGGCAGGATTGGGCTGCCACCTTTGTTGTTTGGCAGACTTAGCCATTCCAGCCTTCGGGCTTTGGAGAGTCCAAGGTGAGCAGGGCCTGAAGAGGACCTGGGCACAGCAGAGCTGCTATATGAAAATGTGGCCAGACTGCTTTTTTAAGCAGGTCTTTGATCCCATTCTTCCTCACTGTGGGGACCCTCTCAATCATCTGGGTCTAGCTACCCCCACTGGTGTTCTTTGGCTGAGATAGGTATCAAACTTCCCTGGGATTGAGCTCCCAGAGAGAGAGAAGCGGGCTGTCATCTTTGCTCTTTGGGAAACTTAGCCATTCTGGCCTTCGGGCTTTAGAGAGCTCCAGTGGTCTAGAGGCTGGGATCCCCAGCACAGCACAGCTGCTCTATGAAAATATGACCAGATTGCTTTATTAAAGTGGGTCCCCAATCCCATTCTTCCTCACAGGGCAAGACCTCCCAGCTGGGGTGTATACCTAACCCACCAGGGTTATCTGGCCAACAGAGATTTCAGACCTCCCTGGGATGGAGCTTCCAGAGGGAAGTGTGGGCTGCCATCTTGGCTGTTTGGGTGACTTAGCCATTCCAGCTGAATCAGACCCCCAGCACAGCACAGCTACCCTATAAAAACATGGCCAGACTGCTTTCTTAAGTGGGTCTCTGATCCTTTTCCTCTTACTGGGTGAGACATCTCAACCAGGATCTCCAGGCACCTCCAACAGGTGCATTTGGACAAGCAACGGGTCCGTACCTCTGTGAGACAGAGTTCCCAGGAAAGAAAGACTATCTTTTTTGCTGTTTCACAGTCTTCACTGTTGACATCTCCAGGTACTGGAAAATCCAAGGTGACTAGGGACTGGAGTGGACTCCCAGCATACTTACAGAAAAGTGCCAGACTGTTACATGGGTACCCATTCCCATATCTTCTCACTGGAAAGGTCCTGGACCTGGGCCTCCAGCCACTCCCCACTGAGGCTATCAAGCCAGTAGCAGCTCTGCAACATTTTGCACAGAGCCCCCAGGGGTAACTGGAAGCCTCTCTGCCACTGACTCTGTAATATAACTGCCCTTGCTACCCTCAGACTAATGAAGAGGCAAAGACCCTCAGTGTCTTCGCCATACCTCCAACAAGCTGCAGTGGACCCAAGAAGAGGAGGCCAGTCTGTCTTCCACAGGTCCCATCTACCCCAACCTAGTTGTCATCAGATAAGGAACTCCTGGCTTGGGCCCACAGCATAGATCCTCCATCCTGGACTGATTGCACTGAGCAATTGCTGACCTGCTTCTCTCTGGGGCAGAGCCCCCAGGAGACAAGCAAAAGACCCTTGACCTCAACCATTACTAAAGTCCCTTCCTTTGCTACCTCCAAGTTGGAAGAGGAACATAAACTCTGAGATCACCCCAGAGCTGCAGTGGGCAGCCCAGGAGTGCCAAGCCACAGTCTACAGCCAGCACTCAACAGGGGGAGGAGCCCACGCTTTCAGAGCATTGAGAGGAAACATGGCTGCAACTATGAGGAAACAGGCGAGCCACACAACTGAGCAAGAGTCTACCAACTGACTAATACACCTAAGCACCACCTGTTGGTTCACACCCCAAAGCCTGAACACCAAAATACCTCGCTAATATACCCCACCGTGAAGCCAAGAACAAGAAGTTAGTTTCAAATAAAGACCTTGTACAAAGCCTTGGCCCTGTAAAAACATCCAGAATTGAAGTCTGTTGACTATACTCAATCTACACTGCAGTTAGAGGAACACCTACACACAGAGATGAGAAAGATCCAATGCAAGAACTCCAGAATTCAAATGACCAGAGTGTTGTGTGTCCTACAAATGACCACACCAGTTCTCCAACAAGAGCTCTTAACCAGTCTGAGCTGGCTGAATTGACAGAAATAGAATTCAGAATATGGCTAGGAATGAAGATCATTGAGATTGAGATGGAGAAAAAAACACAATCCAAGGAAACTAATAATCACAATAAAGCAATAAGGAGCTGAAGGCTGAAACAGCTGGTATAAAAAAGAACCTAAAGGATCTAAAGAGGTGAAAAATAAAATACAAGAATGTCACAATGCAATCACAAGTATTGACAGTAGAATGCACCAAGCTGAGAAATGAATCTCAGAACTTGAAGACTGGCTTTCTGAAATAAAACAGTCAGACAAACATAAATAAAAAGGAATGAAGAAAACTTCTGAGAAGCATCGCATTATGCAAAGGAGCAAAAACTATGAATCATTGGCATACCTGAAAGGGAAAGGAAGAAGGCAAACAACTTGGAAAACATATTTCAGGATATTGTCCATGAAAACTTTCCCAACCTTGTTAGAGAGTCCAACAGTCAATTCAGGAAATACAGAGAATACTTGCAAGATTCTGCACAAGAAGATCATCCCCAAGACAGATAATCTTGAGATTTCCAAGGTCAAAACAAAAGAATGTTAAAGGCAGCTAGAGAGAAAGGGGAGGTCACCTATAAATTAAACCTCATCAGGGTAATAGCAGACCTCACAACTGAAACCATATAAACCAGTTGAGATTGGAGACCTATATTCAACATTCTTAATGAAAAAAAAGTCTTCAAAGAAGAATTTCATATCTAGCCAAATTAAGCTACCTAAATGAAATAGAAATACGAACCTTTTCATATAAGCAAATGTTGAAGGACTTTGTTGCCAACAGACTTGCCTTACAAGAGATCTTGAAAGAAACACTAAATACAGAGAGGAAAGATTGCTACCAGCTAATGTAAAAACACAAATGTACAGACCAGTGACACTACAAAGTAGCACACAAACAAGCCAGCATAACCAGCTAACAACACAATGACAGAATCAAATCCACACATAACAATACTAACCTTGAATATAAACAGGCCGCATGTCCCACTTAAGGGGAACAGAATAGCAAGCTGGATAAAAGCATAAGACCCAGTCTCACAAGTAATGACACCCATAGGCTCAACATAAAGGGATGGAGGAAAGTCCAAGTGAATGGAAACAAAAAAGCACTGGTTACAATCCTAATTTCAGACCAAACAGACTGTATACCAACAAAGATTTAAAAAGACAAAGAATAGCATTACTAAATAATAAAGGGTTCAATTCAACAAGAAGAACTAACCACCCTACATATATATGCACCCAACACAGGAACACCCAGATTTATCAAACAAGTTCATAGAGACCTATGAAGAGACATAGACTCCCACACAATAATAATGAGACACTTCGACACTTCACTGACAGGAATAGACAAATCATTGAGGCAGAAAATTAACAAAGATATTCAGGACCTGAACTCAACATTGGACCAACTGAATCTGATGGATCTCTACAGAAGTCTCCACCCGAAAACAACAGAATACACATTCTTCTAATTGGCACATGGCACATACTCTAAAATAAATCACATAATAAGACATAAAACAATCCTGAGCAAATGCAAAAGAACCAAAACCATACCAAACACACTCTCAGGCCACACAGCTGTAAAATAGAAGTCAAGACGGATAAAATCACTCCAAACAATGCAATTACATGGAAATAAGCAGATGATTATCTCAATAGATGCAGAAAAGGCTTTTGATAAAATTCAACACTACTTTATGTTAAAAACTCAATAAACTAGATATTGAAGGGACATATCTCGAAATAATAAGAGCTATTTATGACAAATTCACAGCCAACCTTATACTGAATGGGCAAAGCTGGATGCATTCCTTGAAACCTGGCACAATACAGAATGCCCTCTCTCATCATTTCCATTCAACAGAGTATTGGAAGTCCTAGCCAGAGCAATTAGGCGAGAGAAAGAAATAAAGAGCATCCAAATAGGAAGAGAGGAAGTCAAACTATCCCCATTTGCCAATGACATGATTCTATATCTAGAAAACACCAGTCTCAGTTGACAAGCTCCTTCAGCTGATAAAAAACTTCAACAAAGTATCAAGATACAATATCAATGTACAAAAATCACTAGCATCCCTATACACCAAAAATAGGCAAGCCAAGAGACAAATCAAGAATGCAATCCCATTCCCATTTACAACTGCCACAAAAAGAATGAATACCTAGGAATATAGCTAACCATAGTGGTGAAAGATCTTTACCAAGAAGAATTTCAAAACACTTCTTAAAGAAATCAGAGAAGACATAAACAAATGGAAAAAAAATCCGATGTTCATGTATAAGAATAATCAATATTATTAAAATAGTCATACCCTCCAAAGTAATTTACAGATCCAGTGCTATTCCTATTAAACTAACAATGACATTCTTCATAGAACTAGAAAAGACTTGAACTCCCGACCTCAGGTGATCCTCCCGCCTTGGCCTCCAAAGTGCTTGGATTACAGGCGTGAGCCACCAGGCCCGGCCTTAAAGGGGTTTCACCATGTTGACCAGGATGGTCTGGATCTCTTGACCTCGTGATCCACCCGCCTCAGCCTCCCAGGGTGCTCAGATTGCAGGCCTGAGCCACCACGCCCGGCCATTTTTATTTTTTTCAGTGAACATATTGAAAAAAATTTTGGAGATTTTTTTAACAACTTGAAAAAATTTGCAGACAAACCACGTACTCCAAAAATATCAAAATAATTAAGAAAAAATTAGATATGCTATGAATGGATAACATGTATGTAGCTACTGGTCTATTTTATCATTTATTACCATAAAATATACCCAAATTTATTATAAAAAGTTAAAATGTATTAAAACTTATGCCTACAAACACAGACTACACATGGTATCATTCATGGTTAAGAGAAATATAACTGCATAAAATTAACTGTAGTACATACTGTACTACTGTGATAATTTCATGACCACCTTCTGTTGCTATTGAATTGAGCTCATGTTGTATCAACTTAAAATGCTGTGTGATGCTAATCATCTCCACGTGAGCAGTTCATTTCTAGTAAATTTCATATCACAATAAAAAGTTGTCTCTCAAAAAAAAAAAAAAAAGAACTAGAAAAGACTATTTTAAAATTCGTATGAAACAAAATAAGAACAGGAATAGCCAAGGCAATCCTAAGCAAAAAGAACAAAGCTGGAGACACCATGTTACCCAATTTCAATTTACATTACAGAGCTACAGTAACCAAAACAGCATGACACTGATACAAAAACAGGCACATAGACCAACAGAGCAGAATAGAGGACTCAGAAACAAGGCCACCCACCTACAACCATCTGATCTTGCAGGAAGCTGACAAAAATAAGCAATGGGGTAAAAACTCCCTATTCGATAAATGGTACTGGGATAACTGGCTAGCCATCCCTTGTCCCTTGTATGCCAGTTTTGCTGAGAGTTTTAATCATAAAGTAATGCTGGAATTTGTTGAATGCTTTTTCTGCATCTATTGTATTTTTTTATGTATTTCAATTTATTTAAGTTTTGCTCTGATCTTGGTTATTTCCTTTCTTCTGCTGGGTCTGGGTTTGGTTTGTTCTTGTTTCTCTAGTTCTTTGAGGTCTGACCTTAGAATCTCAGTTTGTGATCTTTCAGTCTTTTTAATGTAGACATTTAGGGCTGTAAACTTCCCTCTTAGCACTGCCTTTGCTGTATCCCAGAGGTTTTGATAGGTTGTGTCATTATTGTCATTCAGTTCTAAGAATTTTTCTAATTTCCATCTTGATTTCGTTTTGACCCAGTGCTCATTCAGGAGCAGGTTATTTAATGTCCATGCATTTGCATGGTTTTGAAGGTTCCTTTTGGAGTTGATTTTCAGTTTTATTTCACTGTGGTCTAACAGAGTGCTTGATATAATTTCAATTTTCTTGAATTTATTGAGGCTCATTTTATGGCCTATCATATGGTCTATCTTTTAGAAAGTTCCATGGGCTGTAGAATAAAATGTGTATTCTGCGGTTGTTGGATTAAATGTTCTTTATATATCTGTTAAGTCCATTTGTTACAAGGTATAGTTTAAGTTCATTGTTTTTTTGTTGACTTTCTGTTTTGATGACCTGTCTAGTGCTGTCAGTAGAGTATTGAAGTCCCCCACATATTTTAATGGGCAAAACATTTGAGCAAATACTTTAACAAATAATATATATGAATGGCAATTAAACACAAGAAAAGATGCTCATTAACATTAGTCATTAGGGAAAAAAATTAAAACTACAGTGAGATATCACTACACTCAGAATAATTATAAAATAAGAAAAAACATGAGTACACTAAGTGCTTACAAAGATATGCAGCATCTAGAACTCCTACACTTCTAGTTTCACTTCTCTGAAACCCTCCCTAATTCATTCTATGAAACCAGCATCACCCTAAAAGGTAATCCACTATGATCAAGTGGGTTTCATACCAGGGAAATAGTATCAAACATTTTTTAAAAAGCACTTTGTCAGTTTCTGAAATAGTTAGACCTGCACTTACCATATAATTTAAGAACCCCCCCACTCCAAGGTATTTATCCAAATACAATGAAAACCTATAGTCACACAAAGCCTGCATGCACAATTTTATATTGGCTTTATTTCTTACCACCAAAAATTAAAGAGAAACCAAATGTCCTTCAACTGGTGAATGGATGAACAGATGTGATACATCCATTACAATCAAATATTACTTGGTAATAAAAAGGAAGGAACTAAGAATATATCCACAAATAACAATGATTCTCAAAATAATTACATTAAGTGAAGAAAGCCAGAAAAGAAGCATACGTAGTGTATATTTTGCTTTCTTACCATTCTAGAAAAGGCAAATTATAAGAGATGATATCAGATCAGTATGTTACCTGAAGCTGGGGTTGGGCATTGAGAATACATTAAACAGGCATGAAGAATTCTTATGGGATAATGGAAATACTCTAAAGTAGAATTTTGGTGATTGCTGCACAACTCTGGAATTTACTGAGAAATATTAATTATGTACTTACCATGCATTAATTTTATGGCATACAAATAAATATCAATATATTTGAATTTTAAAATAAAACATAAAAGGAAATATTTGTGTGCTCTCTCACATGTTTAAATTCATAAATATATGAATTTTTAAAAACCTCATAGCCAGACTCTTTTTATAAATAACTAAAAAAGACAAAATCCAATAGAAAACAGGCAAAAAAGTTGAACAGATAGCTCAAAAAAGAAGATATCTACATGGTCAATGAAGCACATAAACAAATGAAAAAATAAGCACATGAAAAAATGCTCAACATGATTAGTCATGAGAGAAATAGAAACAAAATCACAATGAAATACCACTATACCTGTACCAGAACGGCTCAAGTTAAAACAAATGACAGTACAATGTGTTGAGAAAGACGTAGAGCAACTGAAATTCTCATGCACTGCTAGCATGAATGCAAATTGATGCAACCACATTGGAAAACTCTTTGGCAGCATCTACCATATTGAATGTACTCATATCCTATGCTGCAGTAATTTTGCTCCAACATATATACTCAACATACATGTGTACATATGTTTACTTAATACTTGTAAGAAATGTTGACATTAGCACTATTTGTAGTGGCAATAAATGAGAAAGAATCCAAATGTTCATGAATAATAAAACAGCTGAATAAACAAACTACTGTTACAGGCAACAACATGGATGAATCTTCCAAACATACATTTAATGAAAACAAATCAAATACTAAAAAGAACATACTGTATAACTCCATTTATTTGAAATTCAAAACCATTTAAAACTAATCAAAAATAATTTCAGATAGAAGATAACTTTAGGATAGAAGGTGATAGTGCCTGGGATGGTGCAGCAGGCGAACTTCTCAGGATATAGTTAATATTTTATATTTTTTAATCTGAGTAGTAGTTATCGAATAATTTTACCGTGGGATAAGCCATCAAGCTGCATAATTACGATATGTGTTCTTTTTTGTATGCATATCATTTTTTCAGTTAACCAATTTTCTTAAAACAAACATTAGTTTAACAATTAAAACTATTATTTCCATCATTTCTCTTCCCAAGTAGCCTCATTCAATCATAAATATTTTTAGTAATTGACCACAAGTGTTCTAAGCATTTTTCGAATGCATAAGGCAATAATTTATGTGGACTTTTGCAACATCAAAACACAAGAGTTTCACAAATTATTCCAACTCATTTCACTTGTATAAATTCAGCTTTTCCATTTTAAGAGAAACTTTATTTCAGCAAAGCAAACTTCTAACTCATGAATAGCCTGACTCTGACCCTTCCACTTGACATTTTATAATAGCAACATTAAGTACTGTGACTAATCATGAAGAAATTCTTAGAATTGGCAGCAATAGTGCTTGGGCTGGAGTGCAGTTTACAGTCTTGGAATCCTTTCTCGGATGTCTTCCAACTCCCTTCTGCTATCTCTGGCACAAATTTCCTCTGACAAATGGAACCAAGAAGCTCAAACAATAGCGTGCTTTACTTTCAGATCAAAATGAAAGTCTGTTTGATTTCCCATCCATGTTCACTTAGAAAACCCGCCTCTGGTTGACCTTTGCATGCATATCTTGGTGGATGCAGAGGTGACATTCTGCCTTTGTATCTTTTCCCTTTATCCACCTATCTGGAAACAGCCATGAAGGTAATCTGTCTCACATGGACTCAGCAAGGCAGAAACATATGGATGCTCCTGGGGGATTTCTTTTTATGCTTTTGCTGACATCTGTCCTCACCATCCCTCTTTCCAAAGAAAGATACGAGCCCATAAAATTAAATATACACATATTTTTGGTCATATCTACAGGATTTTTGTTTGTTTAATTAGGAAACATTGTGTTTAGGATTTCAGCATGATACAGCAGAAAATACCTGATAACTTCATTTTGATTTTTACAACCTCATTGAGTAAAATAAGTGACTGAATGAAAGAAGCTCCAGTCAACTATATTATGTAAAAATTCTCAAAAGCTTTCCTCAGACTTCAATATTGGAAAATGGGAAATTTAAGTGATTTGTTGGTATTACAAAAGTTGCATGGTTAATGACAATGGCAGTTTGGGGCACGTGACTGGTAAGTTATAAAATGCTTTGTTTATTACTACCTTTTTCTTTTGTGTTTCTGATGTTATGTGATCTTTCCTTTAAGTGTTCATCAAATGCTTATATATACTGGGCCTTGTCCTAGGTGCTGAAGCATGGTTCTATGCACTGGAAATACAGCAATAAATGATACAGACAATAATCTCTGACAGTATGGAGATTATCTTCCACTGTATGTATAGAAAACCAAATGCAGGCAATAAGAAATGAGTAAATAGTAAACATTAAAAGATTAGTATGTCAGATGAGTGATAAGTACTGTGAAGAGAAAGTAGGGCAAGAATGTTAGGGAATGTCAAGGGGCCTATTTTAAATAATAGGGTCAAGAAACTCATTACTGAAAAAGTGACTTCTGCACAAAGACCTGATGGAAGTGAAGGAGAAAGCTGTCGAATTCTCTCGGTAGGAAGCTATCTGGTGGGAGATCTTTCAAGTCCAAGTAAGAAGTGAGCACAGAAATCCTGAAGTGGAGCTCTCATGGCCTATTTGAGAAAAAGCAAGAAAGCCAGTGGGGTTAGAAGAAACGTGGATTCATTTCTAGGGTTGCTATAACAAAGTACCCCAAACTAGGTGGCTTGAAGCATCAGAAGTTTACCCTTTCTTGGGTCTGGAGTCCAGAAATCCAAAATCAATTTGTTGGCAGGACCATGCTCCCTGCAGAGGCTTTAGGGGAGAATCTATACTTTGCCTCTTCTAGCTTCTGGTAACTGCCAGCTTTGTTTGCCTTGTCTTCTGTCTCTATCTTCACACCCCTACCTTTCCTTCATATGTCTCTCTCTGCCTCTCTCCAATCACAGGAAGTCTGTGATTATATCGGGCCCATATGAATAATCCAGAAGTGCCTCCTCTCAAGATCCTTAGCTTAATCAAATCCTTTGCCATATGAGGTGCCATTCATGGGTGTTAAAAATTTCACATGGATATTTTTAGGAGGGTCATTTTTTGGCCCATCACAGAAGGGAAAGAGTAAAAGAGGAGAGGTCAGAGATGCAGTCAGCTGGCAGATCGTATATGGACCATAGGCTGCCATGTGGCCCTAGGTTATTTTTCTGAATAAAATGGGAAGTTTGGTGATACTCTCCAACTTATCTACATTTCATACTGCTTAAATAAACCCATTCAATGTAATATCTGTCGAATTGTGATAAAAGAAATTTTGATTCTTTCTTGGTGTTTTAAAGGATCTCACTGATACATTTTTAATTTTATTTTATTTTACTTTAAGTTCTGGAATACATATGCTGAATGTGCAGGTTTGTTACATAGGTATATATGTGCCATGGTGGTTTGCTGCACCTATCAACCCGTTATCTAGGTTTTAAGCCCTGCATACATTAGCTATTTGTCCTAATGCTCTCCTTCCCCTTGCTCCCACCCCTTGACAGGCCCCAAAGTGTGTCTATCCTGCACACTGCAGCCTTAGCGATGTTTTAAAAATGAGACACAACCATGGCTATGGCTACTGAGCATGCCCAGCTCTTAAAAGTTTTCAAGGAAAACTCAGGGACAGTGCAATTGTTATCAGGAAGGGTAAAGTAGCCTAAAAAGAGCCCCAAAATAAAACAAAAATGAGAAAAAATTGGCACTGCAGAGAGTGCCCATGATGTCGATAAAATCTGTTATGTCCCTTTTGCCCCTACTCTACCACCACACCTCTGTCCACCTTAATGTATCCTGAGCTAGGATTTCTGCCTGATCATAAAAAATTCTTGTTAGCCAGGTTTAGAAGCTTAGGTTTTCCCCTAAGGACAATGGGAAACCTTGGAAGGATTTATAAATAAGAGTTAACATGGCCTTATCTTTGTTTCAGAAACATCATTAAAGGCTGTACTAGTAGGGTTGGGTTGGAGAGAAGAGAAAATGCAGAGAAGAATGAACAGTTTTGCAGTATTTCAAACAAGGGATGAGGAGAGCCTGCACTACACAATGGCAGGTACTGCTGCAGGGCAGGGTGCAGAGGATGAAAGAAACCTTAACACTTATCACTGTCATAGCCAACAGTGTTGCAGGAAACACTATATAATAAAATACTGTTATACGACTTTATATGTATTAAAGAAAATGGGTCATGTGGGTCGACTCATGTTTTTACATGTAAAATCATTGTTCCTGACAAATAAGAACATTGATACATGGGGAGGCCCATATGTATCAGTGTCTCTAGGAAGAAAATTGTGCCATATGTACCAGCGTAGACTATGGCAGAAAAAGCTGTGTATCAGTAGGTAGATACATTTCAGGCTGTGTTCACAATCTATCTCTCCTTAAGTGACTGTTGCTCTTTTTGCTCTGACAATCAAGTCCAGATTCAAGGAAACATTTTTAACTAACTACAGTACATCATTGTTATCTCGGAACAAACCTAGAGGGGAAAAATGACCACTGAAGTGAATAATAGGCTTGAGATAAGCAGGAAAAATAGTATTCTTCCTAATTCCTGGGTAAGAAGACTATATTAACATGTATCAAGTGCCTATCATGTTCCGGGTACTATGTGAAGTGCTTTCACACATTATAGCATTTAATTCTTACAATAACCCTAAAAGGTATGCTTAATCATTCTCATTTAATAAGCAAGGACACTGAGGGGCAGATAAGTTAGGAGACAAATCCATCCAATAAGTGGCGGAGCTGAGACTTGAACCCTGGCTGGCATATTGTCTTCATAACACCACTGGACTCTCCATTCAGGTAAAACAATACATCTGCTTACCCAGGAGACATTTGGCCACATAATTCACTAGGTAATTTTTGGTCAGACTCTTGGCTACTGTTTCATCTCTGGACCTCAGGGAGTCAACATAAAAAGCCATGGAGGGCCAGGCGCAGTGGCTCACGTCTATAATCCCAGCACTTTGGGAGGCAGAGGCAGGCAGATCACGAAGTCAGGAGTTTCAGACCAGCCTGACCAACATGCTGAAACCCTGTCTCTACTAAAAATACAAAAATTAGCCAGCTGTGGTGGCACACGCCTAATCCCAGCTACATAGGAGGCTGAGGCAGGAGAATTGCTTGAACCCGGGTGGTGGAGGTTGCAGTGAGTCAAGATTGTACCACTGCACTCTAGCCTGGGTGACAGAGCAAGACTCTGTCTCAAAAAAAAAAAAAAAAAAAGGCCATGGAAGCTGCTGAGTAGAAGAGACAAGAAGCCAGGCTTGCTATTTCTCAGGCTAGAATTTCATACTGCTTAAATAAAGCAGTATGAAATTAAATGGGCAGGGAGGCCTCAGTAATGACCCTGAAGGTATTTCACTTTTCTTCCTTTGAGACCTGGACATTGCATTGTCTCAGAGCCTTGCTGTAACTTCGAATAATCACTTCGGCAAATGCCATTTTCAGCATCAAAGAGTCTTAACACGCTTTAGAGACAAAGTGTCAAATTAGTTCTATGTAATGTCTCTAATGTTTAGCAGATGAATGAATCCTGAGGAATCTCTCATAATGAATAGTATTTATTCCATGTTGTAATGTTGCCAAGCACTTCCATACTAGATGCAGTTTGGAATATAAGTATAAAGCTCTGTAGTTGCTTCAAGAAAAGTAGATATAAACAGTAGGGCACATAGACAAGATACAGACATTGTAATAAGCAGATGTGATTTTGCATGATCAGAGAGAATATTCTGTGTGTCAACAAGAATGAAGAAATTGATTCCACTGACAGCAGAGACTGTGCTACGGCTGGTGGCTTTCAAATATATATATATATCAGACCTCCCACTGTTAATATACACATTTTTCTCACACAGAATAGAGATAAATTGTTTTTTTCTGAAAGTTCCTGAGATTAAATAGTCAGGATTAAATTGAAAGTAATGTGACCTTATCTCAAGAGTGAAGGCATCAGTATTTTTGTTGTGTTCACACATATCTGAGACAGCACGCAACTGCAAACCAGTTCAGAGAGCCCAGTCATCATATTTCTCATGTCTTCTAATGTCACCAAAACAAAAAAAGGGTTGTACCCTTCCATCTTCTCTGTTCCCTTTTCAAGTAAAAAGAATGTAGAGATAAAAGCACAGCTCCCTTCCCATTAGTGCCAACAACTGCACTTCTCTTTACAAATTTCCTTCTTAGAAATTCTAGTTATAATAAGTGCTTGAGCACCAAGTATTCTCACTGAAGGAAAAGCTATAATTTTTGCCAGAAGTACAACCTTGCAGCTGACTTCAATGTAGTTGAGAGGCAACAGAAAAAGTTTAATATACAAGATTATTCTATACAAATTATCACTGATAGGAAATAATTACGTGTGATATGTCTTCTGTTTATGGGGAAGTTTTTTATATATGAACAATCTGAAAATTGGGAGAATCTATTTCTTGCCAGATAGGCACTCTGTGGCAAGCTAAATAGGACCAGAGGTTTTAAAGGTTCCTACTTGGGGTTGCATTCCTAGTTTCAAAAAAAAACAGACTTTAAACCAATGAATATCAAAAAGGGCAAAGAAGAGTATTACATAATGGTAAAGGGTTCAATCAACAAAAAGATTTAACATCCTAAATGTCTGTGCACCCAATACAGATGCACACAGATTCATAAAGCAAGTTCTTAGAGACCTTCAAAGAGACTTAAACTCACACACAATAATAGGGGGAGACTTTAACACCCTACTGTCAATAGTAGACAGACGATCGAGACAGAAAACTAAGATATTCAGGACCTTAACTCAGCTCTGGATCGAGTGGACCTGATAGATATCTACAGAACTCTCCACTCAAAAACCACAGAATATACATTTTTCTCATTTGGTACTTAATCTAAAATTGATCACATTATTGGGAGTAAAACACTCCTCAGCAAATGCAAAAGAATTGAAATCATATCATTCTCCCAGATCACAGCGCAATCAAATTAGAACACAAGTTTAAGAAATTCACTCAAATCCACACAACCACATGGAAATTGAACAACCTACTCCTGACTTTGGGGTAAACAATAAAATTAGGGCAGAAATCAAGAAGTTCTTTGGAAGTAATGAGAACAAAGATATAACATACTGCAATCTTTGGCACACAGCTGAAACAGTGTGAAAGAGGGAAATTTATAGCACTAAATGCCCACATCAAAAAGCTAGAAAGATCATAAGTTAAAAAATTAATGTCACAGCTAAAAGAACTAGCGAACCAAGAGCGAACAAACCCCAAGGCTAGCAGAATAAAAGAAATAATCAAGATCAGAGCTGAGCTGAAGGAGATAGAGACACAAAAAAACACTTTAAAAAAATCATCAAATCCAGGAGCTGGTTTTTTGAAAAAAAAAAAGAATTAATAAAATAGATAGAACACTAGCTAGACTAATAGAGAAGAACATAGAGAAGATTCAAATAAACACAGTCAGAAATGATAAGGGGGATGTCACCCCTGACCCCAAAGAAATACAAAATACAAATATTATAGAATACTATAAACACCTCTGTGTACATAAATTGGAAAATCTAGAAAAAAATGAATAAATTCCTGGACACATACACCTACCCAAGACTGAATCAGAAAGAAATCAAATCTCTGAATAGACAAATAATTTGTTCTGAAATTGAGACAGTAATAGATAGCATACCAAATGAAAAAAAAAGAAATCCCAGGACCAGACAGATTCACAGCCGAATTCTACCAGAGGTACAAAGAACACCTGGCAACATTCTGACTGAAACTATCCAAAACATTGAATAGGAGAAACTCCTCTCTAACTCATTTTATGGGACCAGCAAAATCCTGATACCAAAACCCGGTAAAGATACAGCAAAAAAAGAAAACTTCAGGCCAATATCCTTGATTAACATCAAAGCAAACCAAATCCAGCAGAATATCAAAAAGCCTATCCATCACAATCAAATAGTCTTCGTCCCCAGGATCTAAGTCTGGTTCAACATACAAAAATTAATAGAAGTGTTTCATCACATTAAAAGAACTAAATACAAAAACCACATGATTATCTCAATAGATGCAGAAGAGGCCTTCAGTAAAATTCAACATCCCTTCATGTTAAAAACTCTCAATAAATTAGGTATTGAAGGAGCATACCTCAAAATAATGAGACATTTATGACGAGCCCACAGCCAATATCATACTGAATGGGCAAAAACTGGAAGCATTCCCCTTGAAAACCAGCACAAGACAAGCTTGTCCTCTCTCTCGACTCCTATCCAACATAGTATTGTAAGTTCTGGCCAGGAAAATCAGGAAAGAGAAAGAGATAAAAGATATTCAAATAGGAAGAGAGAAAGTTATGTTTGTTTGCAGATGACATAATCCTATATCTAGATAAACCCATAGTCTCAGCCCAAAAGCTTCTTAAGCTGATAAACAGTTTCAGCAAAGTCTCAGAATATGAAATCAGTGTGCAAAAATCACTAACATTCCTATACACCAACAACAGGTAAGCCAAGAGCCAAATCACGAACGAACTCATGTTCACCATTGACGCAAATGAATAAAATACCAATGAATACAGCTGACAAGGGAAGTGAAGGACCTTTTCAAGGAAAACTATAAGCCTCTGCTCAAAAAAATTCAGAGATGACAGAAATGCAAAAACGTTCCATGTTCATGAATAGAAAGAATCAATATTATAAAAATGTCCATACTGCCCAAAGCAATTTGTAGATTCAATACTATTCCCATTAAACTACCATTGGCATTCTTCACAAAATTAGACAAAAACTATTTAAAAATTTTTATGGAACCAAAAAATAGCCTGAATAGACAAGGCGATCCTAAGCAAAAACAACAAAACTGGAGGCATCAGGCTACCCAACTTCAAACTATATTACAAGGCTACAGTAACCAAAACAACATGGTATTGGTACAAGAACAGACACATACACCAATGGAACAGAATAGAGAACCCAGAAATAGACTGCACACATACAGCCATCTGATCTTTGACAAACCTGACAAAAACACAAAAATGGGGAAAAGACTCCCTATTTAATAAATGGTGCTGGGAGAACTGGCTAGCCATATGCAAAAAATTGAAGCTAGATCCCTTCCTGACACCATATACAAAAATTAACTGAAGATGGATTAAAGACTTAAATATTGGCTGGGCTCAGTGGCTCACGCCTGTAATCTCAGCACTTTGGGAGGCCGAGGAAGGCAGATCACAAGGTTAGGAGTTCGAGACCAGCCTGGCCAAGGTGGTGAAACCCCATCTCTACTAAAAATACAAAAATTATCTGGGCATGGTGATGGGCACCTGTAATCCCAGCTACTCAGGAGGCTGAGGAAGGAGAATTGCTCGAACCCAGGAGGCGGGGTTGCAGTGAGCTAAGATTGCGCCATGGCACTCCAGCTTGCATGACAGAGTGAGACTCCATCTCAAAAAAAAAAAAAAAAAAAAAAAAAAACAAAGGAAAAAAAAGACTTAAATGTAAAGCCAAAACTATAAAAGCCCTAGAAGAAAACCTAGGCAATACCATTCAGGACATAGGCACAGGTGAAGATTTCATGACAAAGATACCAAAAGCAATTTCAACAAAAGTAAAAATTGACAAATGGGATCTAATTGAATTGAAGAGCTTTGGCACAGCAAAGGAAACTATCAACAGTATAAATAGACAACCTACAGAAAATGCTTGCCATCTATCCATCTGACAAAGGTCTAATATCCAGCATCTATAAGGAACATAACTTTACAAGAGAAAAGCAACTCCATCAAAGAGTGGGCAAAGGCCATGAACATCTCAATAGAAGACGTGCATGTGGCCAAGAAACATGAAAAAAAAAAGGTCAACATCACTGATCATTAGAGAAATGCAAGTGAAAACCACCATAAGATACCATCTCACACCAATCAGGATGACTACTATTAAAAAGTCAAAAACAACAGACACTGGTGAGGTTGTGTATAAAAAAAGGAACACTTTACACTGTTGGTGGGGGTGTAAGTTAATTCAGCCATTATGGAAGACAGTGAGTGTGTTGATTCCTCAAAGACCTAGAGGCAAAAATACCATTCAACTCAGTAATCCCATTACTGGGTATGTACCCAATGGAATATAAACTGTTCTATTATAATATAAAGATGCATGTGTATGTTCATTGCAGCACTATTCATAATAGCAAAGACGTGGAATCAACCTAGGTGCCTATCAACAGTGGGTTGGATAAGAAAAATTGTGGTACATATACATGATGAAATACTATGCAGCCATTAAAAGCAATAGGATCATGTCTTTTGCAGGGACATGAAGAGAGCTGGAGGCCATTATCTTGAGCAAACTAACCCACGAACAGAAAACCAAATACCATATGTTCTCACTTATAAGTGGGAGCTGAATCATGAACACATGGACACATGAGGTAGAAAAAACCACACTGATGCCTGTCAGAGGGTAGGGATTGGGAAGAGGGAGAGCATCAAGAAGAATGGCTAATGGATGCTGGGCTTAATACCTAGGTAATAGGATGATCTGTGCAGTAAACCACCACGGCACACATTTACCTATATAACAGACTTGCACATATTGCACATATACCCCTGAACTTAAAATAAAATTTGGAAATAATAAATACATAAATAAACATAACTAAATAGATAAATAAAGGAAGGTCCCTACTTTGAATGACAGTAAGAATTGAATTTTCTTTTTAATACTAATAAAGCTCTTGTAGAGGCTACCAAGCTGGACATGTTTGGTCAACTCTATGGTGCTGAAAAGGAGGGAAAATTACTACAGGCTCCCATTTTCTAACCTCTTTCTGAATATGGCCTTACTGTCATAGCATGAAAGTAATCTTATTTTCTTCCTCTGGAAACTGGGCCCAACTCCTGCCTTGCAGGACTCTTGAAGATTAGGTAAAATCATGGTGCAACTTGCCTAGTGCTCTATAAATAGTAGCTGCTGTTATTATTATTATTATTGTCATTGTCATTATTATTAAGGGAAGATGGTAAGTGTCACAATACATCCAGCAACAGTATTTGCCTCAGGGATGTTTCTTTAGTAGCAAAACAGAATGAAACAATGTCAGAACTACTAAAAGAAGCCAGAAGATTAAAGACCAATTCTCAACATATTGATTGAACAGCTGTGGGACTCTGACCTGCTGAAAACAGCATCCTCTGGCACTATTGCACTGTGACAACACAGGCTCACAAATGTTCCTCTATCATTTGAAAATCATCATATTATAAATGTAGGTTGATAGGCATGTTCATATCAGCATCTCTTTTATTTTCTGCATTACACATTAGCAAGTCTCTACCCAATTTTTCTTTCTGTCATGGGGAACTTCACCTTCTTTCATGACACTCTTGTTTTGCTACTTGACACATAAAGGCTTTTACTGAAAGAAAAGTACAATTTACAACATAGAACATTTCTAAATTACAGGTTGTGTGCAACTCAGTTCACTGTTTCAGAAAGACAAGTTTCAGAACCAAAGAGAAATAACAGAAAATAATAGCAGTTGGTGACACAGATGCCAAACAAACCGGAGGTGACATTTGGATCTCTATTTTAATTATCTGTTCTTGAATAAATGATCTTTCTCACTAAATCTCTGTAACTTGGTACTCAGCTATTATGCTGTGAACTGTCTAGTATTCTTCAGATCACAGCTCTATAGATTAGAACCATGAGAGACCTGCCTCTTTGCAGGAAAATGTGTCATTATCCCAGGACATACATCAAAGATGAAGGGCACAGAATATTTTACCATCACCTGTCCAGTATTCTCTTCTGCTTATTTTCATGGCATCCTATGATTATCAGCAAAGAACAAGGTTGCTTCATGCTTAGATAAGAAATTAAAAGACTTGGTGTATTAGTCCATTCTCACTCGGCTATGAAGAAATACCCAAGACTGGTCATTTATAAAGAAAAGAGGTTTAATTGACTCACATTTTCACAGGGCTAGGGGGACCTCAAGAAACTTACAATCATGGTGGAAGGGGAAGCAAACACATCCTTCTTCACACAGCGGGAGCAGGAAGTGTAGAGTGAAGCGGTGTGGGGAAAGCCCCTTATAAAACCATCATATCTCATGAGAACTCAGTCACTATCACAAGAGCAGCATAGAGGTGTTCTTGATTCAGTTATCTCCCACTGGGTCTCTCCCACGACATGAAGAGATTATGGGAACTACGATTCAATATGAGATTTGGGTGGGGACACAGCCAAACCATATTACTTGGTTACACAAGTTGTGTTTTTTTCTCTCCTTTCTGTTGCCTCTTGAGACCTGAAAAGAGAGGTGACTTTGGTTGGTGAAAGGCTTCCAGGAAAGTCAAAGTTCCTAAAACTTAAATCAGATTACATCAGTGCTCCCCCCATTTCCTGTTTATCCATTGGCTTCTTACGAACCTAGAGTAAAATCCACAGTCCTTACAACAACTGCCACAACCCCGTTATAATCTGGCTTCTACTCATCTCTTAAACCTTATCTTTCATCCTCCTGTTTCCCACTTTGTTCTTGCTCTACTGTCCTTTTTTATATTTATTAAATAAGTTCAATCTCATTTCCACATTAAGACATTTGCACTAGCTGAGCACTCTCTCTCGAAGGCTCTTCTCTGAAATCTTCACATGGCTGGCACCTTATGCTCAGATCCAGCTCCAGCATTACTTTATCAGAGATTCCTTTCCTGACAGGAAATAAGATGCCCCTGTCAGATATGATATCATCCCCTTCCCTTATTTTATTATCTGCCCAGCATTAATTACTCTGTGATATTTATTTGTTTGTATGTTGGTCTCCTGCTTTCAGAATGTAAGCTTTGTGAGATGTAGGCTTCACCTGTCCTTTGTAGCACTGTATCTCCAGGACCCAGAAGAGTGCTTGGCAAGCGTGGTGGGTACTCAGTAATGCTTGTCAGTTGAGAAAAAGGATGTGAGTTTTGGAACTATAGCTTTAGATACCAGATGAGTGGGTTCTTTGTGAGAGCTAAAATACATCACAAAGGTATAAGAAAAAATATGGTTGTGTGGATTGAATGTGAGAAAAGATGAAAAAAATATGACCTAATAAACACATGAAAACAGTTACTAAAAAATAAAAGAACATTAAAAAAAAACAAAAACTCATGTGAGAGGTACTAGGGATTAACATGAGAAGAAGATCTGAGAGAATATAGGGCTTCAGACATTTAGATGCCAACATACCAAACAAAAATAATAAACAGGATGAACCTGTTCATGTGATGAAAATTATCTCATATATAACATCAAGTTTTAGTAGAATGAGAATCTACAATAGAATCCATGATGAAAGTTATTCTCTCTACACTTGATATTTTTGTGGCACTCACCAGGAGAGCATTCATGAAATGGTGAAATGAGAGAAGAGGTATTAATATATATAGATTCCAAGGGTGTGAAAAAAAATCCTAATATCAAATGCAAAAAGATTTTAATAATGTGTAGATAATTCTCTCCCCAAAGAAATCCAGCAGCACACTCCAGGAAAAATTGGTCCTTGATCAGGGCCAGGAAGCTGGCCGTGATTACCACTTGGGGCAGGGGAATTCATAGCCATTTGTTGTGGAGCTGGAAAGGAGAAAGGAATGAAGAAACAGTTGAGCAGAGAGAGCTAAAAGCACAGATTAATAAGTTGGTAGTGGCACATACTTCTTCCAAGATGGCAAAGGTGTTTCTATTGCCTGTTCCTGGGTTCTGAGGAGCCCCAGCTTTCAGTTCACTTAAATGCAGTTAAGGAGAATGTTGGCTTGAGGAACAATTCAGGAAAGCTCTTTACCTGGGCTTGATATGTTTTCTTGGAAAATAAGCCTAAAAGGGGGAGAGAATAAAGAAAATTACTGAACAACTATAATTTGTATGACTAAGAGATAATGGGAAGATGGTTAAGTATATTCAAGGTGATTCTTTAAAATATTGTAGATTTTTCTTTCACTTGCCTTTCTGAGAATAAGACTTTTTTCTTAAGTGGCCTAAAGCATCCATTTTCCTAGAAGGAGGTAAAGATTTGTTGTAGAAGGAACAAACCAAGAATATATCACATTGCTTTCAGCACAGTGAGCCAGTATCTTTATAAACCAAACTGATAGTTTAAAATGGGAACTTTTAAGTTCCTTGCTTTCCTTTTTTAACCTTTAGGATTCAATTAATATTTTTTAGGGTATAAAATATTTCCTGGATTAGCTGGAGTCTGGAAAATGTATATGACATAGGGGAAATGAGACATAAAGAAGAGGTGTAAAAGACAAGGGCACAGCAGTCAGACATGTCTCTCAACTAAGAAGAGGAACACTGAGCATAAAGAGGGTCTCTTGCCCTCACTTCCAATGTGATACTCCAGTAGGCATTCAACGAGGGGCTACCTGCACCAAAACACACTTGGCCATGCAGTGTGGGCAGGCAAATGGAGACTCTGAGTTGTGTCCCAACTTTCCTTGATTTGTATGTGGCATGCACACTGAAGGGACCTGCCATGGGAACCATTATGGTATAACAAGTGAACTCCACCACCATGGATATGGGAGCAAACTGCACTAGGCAAAGAGGACGTGACAGAGACCTTAAAGGGTTTCTACCCAGGGAAAGCCAAGTAATATTTAGCCGACTGAGCCTGCCAAGGAGGATTTTCAGGCCTCGAACAAGCCAAGAGACAGCAAGGTGCAGGCTGTAGGTAGCCTTCAACATAAATGCCAGCAGAACGAGCAGCTGCCAGAGTTATCACCAAGGTGGACCAGATATATCACCATGTAACAAAAGCAAAGGACTCTACTGTTCTGGTCCCTATATTAGGCACATGAAATCATAGCACATGTGCACACACACACACACACACATCTTACCCAGATATCATTTTAAAAATAAGCTGAAGTGGAGATGTTGAAAGAATGAGAATCTGAGATGATGAGAATTTTGTTTTCTTAAAGGGACTGGGCATCAGTTGAAAATAACTCTAAATTATTATATTTCAATGAGGTTTAAGCAAAAAAATCTAAAAATTCTTTTCCCCACCAGAAAGTGGGGAGAGAGCTTTAGAGAAAGACCAAACTAGATAGAGAAAATAAAACAGTTGCATTTTCTCTGCACATGATTTGTTCTGTGAAATATTCTCGTGATTCTGCTACATGAATTGACAGCTAGAGTTTAGGAAACACTGGGATAAGGGTTAGCACAGACCAGCTGGCAGGTGCAGATGATGCCTTCCTGACCCAGATTCCAAAACTTACACAGGAATTAAATATATTTCAGTTATAACCTTTCACTTTTCTGGAAAACAATTGGAAGTACAAGTCAGCCAAGATCAGAATGTCTGACAAGGTTTTTACTTGCTGTGCTAAGAATTTCGCTTCCAAAACAGATCTATGTGCAGCTAGGGGACTTGCTACTATTCTGGACCTAATTCTGAACAAAATAGAGGGCCTGGGGAAATCCATAAACCATCAGAGAAAAACTCCATGTTCTCTCGGGCTTATTAAAGTCAAGAATAGAACACTAATACTAATAATTAATACATCCATGACCAGCATTTCCCAAAGAAAGTTTTATGAAATATAAGCCCTAAGAGATTCTCCTTGCAAAATGAGTTATGTGATTAAATATGAGAGTAAAGCTGGGCCTGGTGGCTCACTCTTGTAATTATAGCACTTTGGGAAGCCAAGGCAGACGGATCACTTGAGATCAGGAATTCAAGACCAGCCTGGCCAACATGGTGAAACCTCCTTGTCTCTACTAAAAATACAAAATTAGCCAGGCATGGTGGCACACACCTATAATCCCAGCTACTTGGGAGGCTGAGGCAGGAGAATTGCTTGAACCCAGGAGACAGAGGTTGCAGTGAGCTGATACTGTGCCACTGCACTCCAGCCTGGGCAACAGAGCAAGACTGTGTCTCGGGAAAAAAAAAATATGGGAGTGAGACGCCTCATACTGTTTTCTCCTCTTGAAGATTCAAAATACACATGATGTTCTTATGTGTACTAAAGGCTCTAAGAACCTTACCTTCATTTTTTTCTTACTTTCATTTAATCTGATGTTTCTTAACTTATTTAGCTTCATAATGTTATTACAGTATATCAATAGCGATTGACATACAATGGAATTAAGACTATTAATATTACACTTTGGGAAGTGCCATATTGTTTTGATTCATTTTATTTCTGACGGAAAAAAAAAAGACATGAATATAATTTCATGATTTTAGAATCAGGAAAAAAAGTGACTCAAGAAGTTTGGTAAAGCAGTGGCATCACTAAGCGATGAATGATAAATAGGTTTTATTGCTGCCCTTCTCTATCAGCCACTTCCCAAGCCGCCCTAAACACATCTGCAGTCTTAGTAAAATCACTGAGATTGTCATGCCAACGTTGCTGGAGACAAATGCCCTAGCCATCCTCAACTTAAGCCCACGTTATAGCAATTCTGAAGCTACTGTTGAACAGGCCAATACTGTAATCATAAATAATCATAATAGCAAGGGTAAAGCAGAGGTAATAAAGAAAGCTGGTGTAGTTACAAAATGATCTCTCTGATGTTCTAAAATTAGAAGGGAGTATATTGAGCAAATGGCAGTCCTTATAAATATCAGGACAGGCATTTTGTAACAGTGCCTAGCATATAGGACATCTCTAGTAAATATGAAATAAATGAATGTAACAACAAATACATTTATTATGGTATTTGCATAATAATGACACATATTAATGACACATAAGCATAATGACACATGCTTTCAAAGGTCTAGGTCCCATTGAGAGCAAATAATGTGGATCATCCCAAATGGAAACTGGGTAGAGTCTTTCCTTTTCTTTCTTTAGAGACATGGCTTAACAGGAGACTGAGAGGGGAAGGTGAATCTTTTAGGAGTGGAGAGGAGAAAAGTAAGTTGACAAAGTGGTTAAGACTTGTGCCCAAATTCCGTGAAACATCCTAGAGGTATTTGTGTATTGAAATGAGTATACCTGCCTGTGTGACACCAACGACCATGTGCTAAATGCTAAGGGTCCTTCAGATCATTCTGACTTAGAGGAACTATAGCACCAATAGCACCACCTACCTTTAAGAGCAGAGCATTTAAGTTTAGGCAACATCCTCACCAGCGACAATGGAATGATAACCAGAAAGGCCTCTAATCTACTTCCCTGTGCTGTTCAACCCTGATACAACTGAATGAAGAGAAAGACATGAACAAAAATAGAGATTCAATAAACTATTCACCGTATTTGGCAAGTAGAGGTCTTAGAGCCACATTTGATTTGATTTCAAAAAACAAAGAAACATAACAGTTCTTGTACGTTAGGTATTGTGGAAAAAAATTACATTTGATCCTGAGCATTTATTCATAATTAATTTAGATAAAGAATATTGTTTTCTGTCTGGTATATATACTTTAAGACCTCACATTTTGCACTGGCAGCTTCAAAATCTACACCAAATTTATATAAAACCCCGCTGTTAAATTTGCTTGAGGTGTTGATCTGGTTTATATAGTCACCTATGACAGTATAAATATTACTATTGTCACCCCTATTCAGTTTGATAACTTTCTTTGAAAATTACACTAAATGTGACCTTGATCTTCAAGTCTTAAAATTAATTTCAATTGACTATAGTCTGACTTGAAAGTCTAAGAGATGTTTGTATCTTACTCAGAATTGTTCAGGCAAGTGGTGAGGGTTGGGAGCAGAAATTTACCTCCTTAGTGAATATTATCTGTACCCATATTTAGGAACCACTGATACAAGTTATCTGAGGAAACATAATAGTTTTCTCTTTTAAGGGAGCATAATGCCTTCATGCAATTTGACATATATTATCGAATAATTCTATTCTACATTCTTCATTCCTATAGATATACAGAGGTGACAGATGATATACTTCTTCTACAATCTGTTATTGAATACACTGCACCTCCAGATTTTAAGATAAAAATCAGTGAGCAATTCCATATAGGAGAAATAACAGGGCATAGAAGAGCTTTTTAAAAACACAGAAACAGTAGGACAAGTTGCCCCTAACAACAGTTCTCTCTCCCACAATCCCTCCCTCATTTGTCATGGCAATAATGACCACAGGGAGACACTTCCTTCAGAAAAATTCCTTCACTGTTGTAAAAACATGTGTCTCTGGTAGGCAGATGGGTAGCCGATTGCAGGATTAACACTGAGTAAAACAGTTCTGCATATAATCTAACTACGCTAAGTTCTGACATAGAAATAAACTAGAAAAGGGTTAAACTTCTATTTTAGTTATCTTTGGGTGATTTAAATTTCTTTATTCATCTGTACTTTTCCTATGGAGCATATTTATTTTACAATGAGAAAGAATAAGAATAAAAAATATGAAAATTGTTTAAAATGTCAGTATTAGACTTCACATTCCAGCTCAGGTGAAATGACTGATTTCAAATTTGACACCCTGCCATATACAACTAGAAAACTTAAGAAAAAGAGATGAAATATCAAACAGCTATTTCAGATATTAGATAATAGACAATAGAGGACTTCGACCTGGGGTATAAGAGAAATAAATACGGTTTGAGGTATACAATTGCCTCAACATTTTGTTTGGAGGTTGTATTAGTCCATTTTCATGCTGCTGATAAAGACATACCAGAGACTGGGCAATTTACAAAAGAAAGAGATTAATGGACTTACAGTTCCACATGGCTGGGGAGGCCTCACAATCATGGCAGAGGGCAAGGAGGAGCAAGTCACATCTTATGTGGATTGTGGCAGGCAAAAAGAGAGCTTGTGCAGAGAAGCTCCTGTTTTTAAAACCATCGGATCTTGTGAGACTCATTCACTATCATGAGAACAGCACAGGAAAGACCCACCCCATAATTTAATCATCTCCCACCGGGTTCCTCCCATGACACATGGGAATTCTGGGAGTTATAATTCAAGATGAGATTTGGGTGGGACACAGTCAAATCATAATCATTCTGCCCCAACCCCTCCCAAATCTCATGCCCTACCATTTCAAAACCAATCATGCCTTCCCAACATTCCCCCAAAGTCTTAACTCATTTCAACATTAATTCAAAAGTCCACAATCCAGAGTCTCATCTGAGACAAGCCAAGTTCCTTCTGCCTATGAGCCTGTAAAATCAAAAGCAAGGTAGTTACTTCCTTGGTACAGTGGGGGTACAGATAATGGGTAAATACAGCCATTTCCAAATGGGAGAAATTGGCCAAAACAAAGGGGCTACAGGCCACATGCAAGTCTGAAATCCAGGAAAGCAGTCAAATCTTAAAGCTTCAAAATGATTTCCTTTGACTCCATGTCTCACATTCAGGATGCGCTGATGCAAAAGGTGGGCTTCCACAGCCTTGGGCAGATCTTCCCCTGTGGCTTTGCAGAGTCTATCCCCTCTCCTGGCCACAGGCTGGTGCTGAGTCCCTGTCGTTTTTCCAGTCACATGGTGCAGGCTGTCAGTGGACATACCATTCTGAGATCTGGAGGATGGTTACCCTCTTCTCACAGCTCTCCTAGACAGGGCCTGTGTAGGGACTCTGTGTGGAGGCTCCAACTCCACATTTTCTTTCTGCACTACCCTAGCAGAGCTTCTCTATGAAGGCCCTGCCCCTGCAGCACACTTCTGCCTGGGCATCCAGGTGTTTCCATACATTCTCTGAAATGTTGGTGGAGGTTACCAAACCTCAGTTCTTGACTTCTGTGCACCCGCAGGCTCAACACCATGTGGAAGCTGCCGAGGTTTGGGACTTCCACTCTCTGAAGCAAAAGCCTGAGTTGTACCTTGGCCCCTTTTAGTCACAGCTGGAGTGGCTGGGATGCAGGGCACCAAATCCCTAGACTGTACACAATAGAGGGACCCTGGGCCAGGCCCACAAAACGATTTCTTCCTCCTATACCTCTGGGCTTGTGATGGGAGGAGTAGCAGCAAAAATCTCTAACATGCTCTGGAGACATTTCCCCCATTGTTTCGGGGATTAACACTTGCCTCCTCGTTACTTAGGCAAATTTCTGCAGTGGGCTCCAATTGCTCCTTAGTAAATGAGATTTTCTTTACTATTGCATTGTCAGGATTCAAATTTTCCAAACCTTTATACTCTGTTTCCCTTTTAAAACTGAATGCCTTTAACAGCACCCAAGTTGCATCATGAATGCTTTGCTGCTTAGAAATTTCATCTGCCAGATACTCTAAATTATCTCTCTCAAGTTCAGAGTTCCTCAAACTCTAGGGCAGGGGCAAAATGCCACCAGTCTTTTTGCTAAAGCATAACAAGGGTCACCTTTGCTCCAGTTCCCAACAAGTTCCTCATCTTCATCTGAGGCCAACTCAGCCTGGATTTTATTGTCCATATTGCTATCAGCATTTTAGTCAAAGCCATTCAACAAGTCTCCAGGGAGTTCCAAACTTCCCCACATTTTCCTGTCTTCTTTTGAGCCTTCCAAACTGTTTCAGCCTCTGCCTGTTACCTGGTTCCAAATTCACTTCCACATTTTTGCAATGCCCCACTCTCTTGGTACCAATTTACTGTATTAGTTCATTTTCATGCTGCTGATAAAGACATACCTGAGACTGGGCAATTTACAAAAGCAATGCCTCACTCTCTTGGTACCATTTTACTGTATTAGTTCATTTTCACACTGCTGATAAAGACATACAGGAGACTCGGCGATTTACAAAATAAAGAGATTTAATAGATTTACAGTTCCACCTGGCTGGGGAGGCCTCACAATCCTGGTGGAATGCAAGGAGGAGCAAATGACATCTTATGTGGATGGTCGCAGGCAAAAGAGAGCTTGTGCAGGGAAACTCCTGTTTTTAAAACCATCAGGTCTTATGAGACTCATTCACTATCATGAGAACAGCACAGGAAAGACCCATCCCCATAATTTAATCATCTCCCAGCAAGTTCCTCCCATGACACAAGGAAATTCTGGGAATTACAATTCAAGACAAGATTTGGGTGGGGACACAGCTAAATCATATCAGAGGTACTTTCAGACTGTGGCACAGAATGGAAGACAAGAAGCAGAACATAACAATCTTTGTCAGTTGGAAACACAGATATTAAACACTGAAGAAGCAGATGCATATGGAATTTATGGGAAATGGTGCAGGAGACAAGGTTCTTGTGCTACAGAGAGAATGAATTTGAAAAATCTTCACAGTTTTGCTGAGAACGTTGCTGAATACTAAAATGTGCATGTGTAAGCTGAAACGTCATGATGCTGGGCAAAGCACTTCTGGAGAGCTGTAAACTGAACTATTCCTACAGTAGACAACAGAGTTGGAAGTCATTTAAATTCTAACCAGCCAAAGAGGAGATACTTTGTGGAAAAACTGGAGCATTCAGGCAACTTCTGGAAAATGACATTTTAGTAGAAGTGAAACTAGACTTGAAGAAAAGGAAACTTTAGATTCACCCTAACAAAATTGATATGAAAGTTATTTGTCTGATAAAACTAAGTTTTGTTTGTTTCTTAAAGATACACAGTGGGATTCTGATATTTAACAGTATAAAATGTTCAGAATTCAATCAAACATTAAATAGCCACGCAAAACAGTAAAAGAAATACATAACCAGGGGAGAAAGCAGAGAATGGAAACATTAAGAAATGATGAAAATTATGGTATTAAAAAACAAAGACTTTTAAATAATTGTTATGTATATGTTCAAATATTTGAAGGAACTCATGCACACCATGGAGTGATAAATGGGAGGTTTAAAATGGAAACAAAAAGAAATTGTAAAGATGAAGAATACAGTATCTGAAACAAAATATATACAAGATGGCTTAAAAGCAGTTTAGTTACTGCCGAATAAAAGACAAAGATGCAACAATAGATGACTCTCCAAACTGCACTTGAGAAAGAAAAAGGACTTCAAAAATCAGAATCTTAGCATTCACAGGGTGATATAAAGCAGATTTAACATATGTGTAATTATATTAAATACAATTAGAGAAGACAGAAAAGATATTTGAAGAAAATGATTCATTTTTCTTAATTTCATGAAAACTATTAACCCATAGACCCACGAAATTGAACAAACATAAAAGACTGTAAGCAATAACAGCAACAACAAAACACATCAGGATACATTGTAATAAAATAGTTGAAAACCAATGATAGAGAAAAATTATGAAGCAGCCAAAGGTGGGAAAATAATAGCTTGCATACAAAGGAATGAAGGTAAAAATGAACATTCACTTCTCACCAGAAACTATGCAAGCCAATAGATGATATGACATCTATAAATTACTGATACAAAAATGCAACCTAGAATTCAATACATAGAAAGAAAATCATTTTAATATCAAGACAAATAAGATTTTGTCAGACAGACAAAAGTGAATTTATCCAGAAAATATGTAATACTAAATATGTGAAAGAAAATTCTTCAAGTGAGAACACAGGGATGCCACAGAAAACCCTGGATCAACATAAAAAGATTAGAGCAACAGAACTAATAAATATGTGCAAACATATTCAGAATTCTTTCCTCATTTAAAAAATGTTAAATTTAAATTTATTTTAAAAATAATTGACTATAGAAAGTAAAAATAATAATATATCTTGGGATTTAACATATGTAGATTTTAAATTCATGACAAAGACAAGGGATTTGAGGAGATCCTTACATTGGAAGTATACCAATGTAAGGATCTTACATAACACTATATATATATATGTGTGTATATATATGGCATATATATATGCTCCAGTGCTATATGACTTTAAGATAGATGGACATAAGTTAAAGAGGTATGTTTTAAACTCTAGAGCAACCACTGAAAACACTGAACAAAAAGTATACCTAAAAAGTTAATATTGGACGTAAAATAGAGTACTTAAATCCAAAGAAAAAGGCAACAATAAAGGAAAGGATGAACAAAGAATATTTGAAACAAGTAGAAAACATATACTAAGATGGTAGAATTAAACTTAACTCTATCAAAAATGACATTGAAAGGGAATTGTCTAAACACAAGTAAAAGGAAAACACTGATAGACTGACTACATATAAAAGCAAGACCCTAATGAGAGGTATCTACAAAAATCCTACTGTGATGTGCTTAAAAACTTGCCTCTCAAATCTCTGAGTGCAGTAAACATAATTGAACAAAATCCCCAGCTGTCATGCTATAAAATTCTTTATATTCATGCCACACTTTCTATGTGCTGCTTGCAGCCTATGACTGAATGCAGCAAAAATACTCAGGCCCAGTGTTGTTAGACACATAAATCCTCTGATAAGCAACGTTGCCCATTGGCTTTGCAGAAATGGCCAATATCTGAATAAATATAACAGAAATTGCCAATATCTGTAAAAATATAATACTTTTCTCCTCTTAAATTATTAAAAAAAATTATCACTGTTGAAAGCTAAAAATATTATGTAGTGAAGTTTTCATTGTATGTAGATGCAGTAAATATGACAACTATAACTTAAAGAGGGAACATAAAAATATGTGGTTAAAAGGCCTGTTTTTCACTGGAAGTTGGTAAATGTTAAGTTGACTGTGAATGGTAAGTATGTATATTCTAATCCCTTGAGCAAATACTAAAAATTAACAATAATGTGAAGAGATACAGCCAGGAAGTCAATAGATAAATTAAAATAAAATATATGTACATATATATTCAATAGAAATATACACATGTAAAAATATATTTCATATATTCATAATTATATATAAGTATATATACATGCAATGTGCTTGTATATATATACACATATGTGTGTAAGTATGTAAAATAATGTAAATGTTAATGGTGTAAAGCAACTAGGACTCATACATTTCTGGTTGATAGGAATACAAAATAGTGCAGCCATTTTCATAGTTTCTCAGTTGATCAGAATGCTAAACCTATAGTAATCATATGTCCCAGAATTCAACTGTGAGTATCCGCCCAAAATAAATAAAAACATACATCCACAAAAAATAATGTGCATGAATGATAGCAGTATTATTCATAATAGGCAAAAAGTGGAAACTGCAATGTTCATCAACTGATAAAAGAATAAACTGTAATACATCCATGCTATTGAATACTATTCAGCAAGAAAAAAGCCATGAACTACTAATACAAAGAACAAGATGAAACCTCAAAGTGAGATAAGATAATACTTTATGATTCTGTTTATATGACATTCTCGAGAAGGTGACCTATAGGGATGAGTGATTGCCAGGCTTTAGGGGTAGAGGTGAGGTTTGTCTTCCAAAAAGGCAACACAAAACAATATTTTGGCAAGATAGAACTGTTCTGTGTGACTTTATGTATTTTACAAAATTCATAGAGATATATACCAAGAATAGTGGATTTTACTGAATATATGTAAATAATTAAAATAAATGAATAAGACCACATGATTGAAATCTATATCAACTCGGAAAGAAAGAAAGTCGTAACCTATAAGGCTGCTCAATTAAAAGACAGTCAATAATTTAAAAAGAAAAAATAGTTTTTTTGTAATTTTGTTTGTTTGTTTGTTTTGCTGTGTTGGTCAGGCTGGTTTTGAACTCCCGACCTCGGGTGATTCGCCCGCCTTGGCCTCCCAAAGTGCTGGGATTACAGGTGTGAGCCACCATGCCCAGCCTGAAAAAATACTTTTTTAAAAGGGCCTTCCAATTAATGCAATTTAAAGTATTTGGGAGCTGAGGTATGCAGAGTAACCAGGATTTAGACAGCAGGTGGTCTCACCAAGAAGTCACCAGATAAATTTGACAGTCAAAATGACTGATGGAACTGCTAGGACTTTAGCCAGAAAGCAGACCTTCTGGGGGTAAACTGTTTTTGTTGTGAAAGTTACACCTTCTAAAGATACATTTCTTTTTTCAGAAACTTATTTGGATAAAGGTTCACGTATTACTTCTTCCATCCTATCACTTTAAAAAAATACTAACATATTCAGAAGACTAATTAGAACTTAGCACCATCAAAATTAAAACATTAAAAACATATTTAGTAAGCCTAGGAAAAAGATGGCAATTGAAAACAGGAATTATGCGAGTATTAAATTAGGTACTTGTTAGTTCTATAAAAAGATTTGCAGAAAGTATGGTTTGGAGAGATTAAAAGAAGTGTTGATAAGAGGACTCAGGTACAAAATACAGAAGATAAATACATATAGATAAGACTATTTCACTACTTCAAATTTCATATGGAATCAAAGAAGACCATGTATAGCCAAGACAATCCTAAGCAAAAAGAACAAAGCTGGAGGCATCATGCTACATGACTTCGAACTGTACTACAAGACTACAGTCACCAAAACAGCATGGTACTGGTACCAAAACAGACGTATAGACCAATGGAACAGAACAGAGACCTCAGAAATAACACCACACACCTACAACCATCTGATCTTCAACAAACCTGACAAATGGGGAAAGGATCTCCTATTCAATAAATTGTGCTAGAAAAACTGGCTAGCCATATGCAGAAAACTGGACCCCTTCCTTACATCTTGTACAAAAATTAACTCAAGATGGATTAAAGACTTAAATGTAAAGCCCAAAACCATAAAAACCCTAGAAGAAAACCTAGGCAATAGACATTCAGGACATAGGCCTGGGCAAAGACTTCATGACAAAAATGACAAAAGCAATTGCAAAAAAATCCAAAACTGATAAATGGGATCAAATTAAACTAAAGCGCTTCTGCACAGCAAAAGAAACTATCATTAGAGTGAACAGACAACCTACAGAATGGAAGACAAATTTTGCAATCTACCCATCTGATAAAGATCTAATATTCATAATTTACAAGGAACTTAGACATATTTACAAGAAAAAAAAAACCCATCAAAAAGTAAGCAAAAGATAAGTACCGACACTTTTCAAAAGAACACATTTATGTAGCCTACAAACATGACAAAAAGCTCAACATCACTGATCATTAGAGAAATGCAAATCAAAACCACAATGAGATAACATCTCATGCCAGTCAGAATGGCGATTATTAAAAAGCCAAGAAACAATAGATGCTGGCAAGGCTCTGGAGAAATAGTAATGCTTTTACACTGTTGGTGGTAATGTAAATTAGTCAACTTTTGTGGAAGACAGTATGGTGACTTCTCAAGGATCTGGAATCAGAAATACCATTTGACCCAGCAATCCCATTTCTGGATATATACCCAAAGGAATAGAAATCATTCTACTGTAAAGACACATGCACGCCTATGTTTATTGCAACACTATTTACAATATCAAAGTCATACAACCAATCCAAATGTCCATCAGTGATAGACTGGATAAAGAAAATGTGTTACATATACATGATAGACTACTATGCAACCATAAAAAGGAATGAGATCATGTCCTTTGCAGGGACATGGATAAAGCTGGAAGCCATCATTCTCAGCAAACTAACACAGGAACAAAAACCAAACTGCATGTTCTCACTCATAAGTGGGAGTTGAACAATGAGAACACATGGAAATGGAGGGGGACCAACAAACACCAGGGCCTATTGGGGGGTGGAGGGCAAGGAGAGGAAACTTAGAGGATGGATCAGTATGTACAGCAAACCACCATGGCACATGTATACTTACCTAACAAACCCGCATGTTCTGCACATGTATGCTGGAACCTAAAGTACAATTTTAAAAATCCATTTTAATAGATGTGTAGTAGTATCTTAGAACTAGACATTGCAGCAAAGTATATTTTTTAAAAACCAAAATTCTGTTATTTTTGAAATATTGTTAAAAAGCAACTGTACTGACAAGAATATGTTCCTTATTCCCATAACATTTTTTTTTTTTTTTGAGACGGAGTTTCGCTCTTGTTACCCAGGCTGGAGTGGAATGGTGCGATCTCAGCTCACTGCAACCTCCATCTCCTGGGTTCAGGCAATTCTCCTGCCTCAGCCTCCTGAGTAGCTGGGATTACAGGCACGCGCCACCATGCCCAGCTAGTATTTTGTATTTTTAGTAGAGACGGGGTTTCACCATGTTGACCAGGATGGTGTCGATCTCTTGACCTCGTGATTCACCCGCCTCGGCCTCCCAAAGTGCTGGGATTACAGGCGTTAGCCACTGCGCCCGGCCCCCATAACATTTTTTAAGTTGGATACACCATTGTATGATTTCAGCTTTTCTTTAAACTCACACTCTGACTTATTTTCATTCCATTCTTACTCTATCAAGACCAGTGTCACTTCATAAATTCTTGTTGCAAGAATTGCTTGGGGAAAAAAAAATATATGTAACTTCTTGAGAGTTTGTGTTCCTTCCACTCCAACCTCAACTTTCCCGTACTGGAACACATTGTTAGCAAGATCTAAACCTACCAAGCCTACACCTTGATGATAATCGGTAGAAAAGACTCTGTTTTTCAGGATACCCATGCCAACCCCAAAAGCCGGAAACACATTTCAAAAAATTTGTCTTAGGGTCCATATTTGCCTTCATATGCATAAAAATATGTGTTTTAAAAAATAGTTTTTTGTAATAATAATTTTCATTATGACAAAATTAGGTGTGTAACAGATAATATGTCTTAATATGTGAAGAACATTAAAAAGGACAGGATATGTATAAATACTCTTGGAAATTTTCCTTCATTCAGAAAAGGAAATTATATTTAGACTACTCAAACTGATTTTACAACAGATGATTTTTTTCTAAGCAAAAATCAATAATGTATGGCTCATATGCTAATGAATCAATTTTCATTGCAAATTCTAAGTATAGTCCTGCAGATTCTCCTGGCTAAATCTCATCATAAGATTGTTGACTGATTGAATGTTACAGCAGCATAATGCTAGAGGAACTAATCTTGACTGATATTGTAGCTTTCTTAAAGGACACTTTAAAAACAACTGGTCTTAGATTGTAAGCTCTTTCTAAAATTCAATTCAGGTTATTGTTCAGGGTAAAAGAATTAAGAAAGGTCACTGGATGCATTGATTGCAGTGGTCCCAATTTAGTCACACAGACAGGCTCATTCCTTGCCTAATTGTGTCATCACAAATGAACAGCTAGATTTAATCAATTCTGATAACAAAAAAAACATTATTCTTGGTAAATGGATTTTGCAAAGCAATAAAATCAGGTTTTATGCCTATCAATCCTAATCCAGAAATATTCAACTAAAAGCTTTATTAAATGGAAGTTTCTAAAAATTATAGAAATATTCTACTTCCTTATATTTACTTTTTTCACCTTATATTCTGTTTTCATTTTAATTTAAGAAAATCAAGGATTGAACAAAAAGTCAATTATATTACAGTATTTCTACTGAATAAAAACCAATCTAAGTGTCATAATGGCAGGAAAATTATTTTTACAAATATGATTTACCATGTTTTTAATTACAGTACAAAATTCTTTTCTAAAGTAATTATATGATAGAGAAATAAGAGTAATATATAATTCAACAAGCTTCTCTTCATAAAAGACTATTAGGGGATTATTTTTGAGTGAATTGGCAGCTTAATATATTTGATTTTCTTTCCAAGTCTCACTGTGTGCATCCTTTGTACTGCAGCTGCAAAGTCTGTAGATTGATCTCATCAAATCTCATATGCAAATTACAGTTCTACCTCCACATATATTGGGTTTAATAATGATAAAAATAGATGACAAATATGAAAGGGAATGAGTACAAAATCTTAGTGTAGCAGCAAGCTTAGCATGTTTCAGGAAAAATAATATGATGTAGTCCAAGGACAGTAGACAAGGGGGTGGAAGATGAGATAAAAGTGGTGGTCAGAGGCCAGATCCTACTGCCTATTGAAGGTCATGGTAAGGAGTCTAGATTTTATTCCAAGGGTAATGAAAACACAAAGGAGTGTTTTGTGCAGGAGAATGACATGATCTGACTGATTTCTGAAATAATCATCCTGTCTGCTTTGTGGCAAATTGGCCAAAATAGGGCAAGGGGAGAAGCAGGTAAATCAATTCAGAAGCTATTGCAAGGGTACGGGAGAGAGATGATGGTGATCCGAACCAGACTTGTAGTATAGAGCACGGTAGGAGGTTAAATTCAGGAAATATTCTGGAGGTAGAACCTACTGGATTTACTGCTGGATTGGATGTGGTGATTGGGGAAGTTAGAAGAGATGATGATACAACTAGGTATTTGAACTGAAAAGATGGGTGGATGACACTGTAAAGAAAAAGCCTGTGAGGGACAAGGTTGCCTGTGGGGTAGGCATAGATTAAGAGTCCTGTTTACAAATTTTAGGTTTGAGATGCTAATATGGTTTGGCTCTGTGTCTCCACCCAAATCGCATTTTGAATTGTACTCCCATAATTCCCACATGTTGTGGGAGGGACCCAGTGAGAGATAATTTGAATCATGGGGGCAGTTTCCCCCATACTGTTCTCATGTTAGTGAGGAAGTCTCGTGAGATCTGATAGTTTTATCTGGGCTTTCTGTTTTTGCATCCTCCTCATTTTCCCTTGCCAGCACCAGGTAAGAAGTGCCTTTCACCTCCTGCAATGATGCTTAGACCTCCCCAGCCATGTTGGAACTGTAAGTCCAATTAAACCTCATTTTCTTCCCAGTCTCTGGTCTTTATCAGCAGCATGAAAACGTACTAATACAGATGCCTACTGAACATTCAAGTAGAGATATTGATTAGACAGTTTCGCATATGAGTCTAAAGCGGAAGGGAGAGATCTGCACTTGGGGCATGTGTGGAGCTGTGGAATAGATTGAGATCGGTTAGGTAAGAATGTTGGTTGGTAGAGGGCCAGTGGCAAATTGCAGATACTCTAGTTTTTAAGGGATCATGCAGAGAAGAAGCAAGCAGACAATGAAAGAAGCCTGAAACAATGTGCCAGTAATATAGAAGATAGACAGACGAAAGTGGCATCTTGGAAGCCAAGATAAATTAAAAATGTTTTTAAGGCCGGGCGCGGTGGCTCACGCCTGTAATCCCAGCACTTTGGGAGGCCGAGGCGGGTGGATCACGAGGTCAAGAGATCGAGACCATCTTGGTCAACATGGTGAAACCCCGTCTCTACTAAAAATACAAAAAAAAAATTAGCTGGGCACGGTGGCGCGTGCCTGTAATCCCAGCTGCTCAGGAGGCTGAGGCAGGAGAATTGCCTGAACCCAGGAGGCGGAGGTTGCGGTGAGCCGAGATCGCGCCATTGCACTCCAGCCTGGGTAACAAGAGCGAAACTCCGTCTCAAAAAAAAAAAAAAAAAAAAAAAAAAAAAAAAAAAATGTTTTTAAAAGAATGGAGTGGGCCTTCTAAACAGGAGCTAAAAGATTTGAGATAAAAAGGTGTCTTTGAAAAGTATTGCTTTTTTGTAAAAGGCAAATGAGAAATTTGGCTGTAGCTGGAGGGTGATATAGAGCAAAATACATTTTCATTTTTGCTTCTAATAATAGAAAAGATACTTTTTTAAAAAATTGTCCTTTTTTCTATTTTTATTTCTGATGAGAATGACGTAGTAGAAAGGGAGGAATGTTTCATATACGAGAGAGAAGAAAACATTTATTACAGGAGTGATTTCTTCAACAGGGTGAGAGGATATGAAATCCAAAACGCAGTTGAGGGGTTGGCCTTAGATAGTTATCAAGTGCTACTTTCACAGTAGCAGGGAGAATTTAAAGGAGTTTTGATACAGATGTAGAGAGGTTGAGAGTTTGGGATTTGAAAAGATCTCAAGATTTCTGATTTAGCTATGCCAGGGAAAAGAATTCAGGGGCATAAAAGATTATCGTAATCAGTTCTACAGATTCAAACATCCAGCTTAGACCTTGACTCAGACTCCCTGGTTATAAGTCCTTGCTGCATATACTCTTGCACATGTTATTATTCATAGCCTTTACAATACATGTTCATGAAGCATGTGTTAGAGAAATTAGGTTAGTAAGTACTTGTTTTCATTTCACAATCTAATTTGCTGAAAGCAATTCCAAATTCTCTTGAAATTATTTTTATTGCAGTGGCTACAGAATGGTTTGCTTTAGAGAAGGAGGTTCCCTAATCTTTGATAAAGTTGAAGGTAGAATCAGTGATATTTGATTTTGACCAACCTAGAGCTTAGTGGACTGTAAAACTCCTGGGCCATTTTTGCTAAGCAAACTGGAAGCTCTTTCTCCCCTTTCATCATATCCTAGGAAACCTGCCAACTGCATGTTTTGGAAACAAAAAGTTTATTCAGAGTTTTTCAGCTCACAATACAGTCAATTATTTTCAGTGTGCAGACACTATATGCTGACACAGTAGAAAGTTATTTTGAGAAGCAGGGTCTCCAATCTGTACTTTCAAGCATTCATTGGAGACTCTAAGAATAGAAACATGATGCAATGTGCTAGGAAACAAGAGAGCTAATTTATTCCGATCGGTCAATCACTAGCTCAAGTCCTACTATCCTCTATCCCCCGCCACACAAAAGAATTCTCTGTGTTTCAAATTAAGATGACATTTTCAGAGTCCATCACATTGGAGCTCTTAGACATTATATAGTTTAGCACTTTTATTGTATAAATAGGTAAACCTCAGACCTACACGAGGCTAGGGACTTACCAAAGTTTACCCAGCGTATGAATGCTATAAGCCAGACTTCCTGACTCCTTATGCATCACTCTCATCACCATACTTTTCAGCTCATCTTTCTTATTTCTTTACTATAGCAAAAAATATTCTTCAAGCAGGCAAATTGGTCAAGTTGACTCCTGCTATGACATGTACTACAAGCTTCAGGAGCAGCTGCCCCAGGAATCATAACAAAAGCCATTTTAAGGATAAAGAGCAAGAACCAGAAAATAATAATGCAGAAGAAGTAGGAAAGTAGTATAAGGAGAGAAATAAAGGGATAGAATCTCCTAAACTAAGGGTAGGAAAAAATCTAGCATGGGGAAAAATTAAGAAGAAAAAATCTGGCATGAGGAAAATGGAAGAAGGATCTACAAATTGTTTGAGATAGAGGAAGGAAATATATGCAAGCCATTTACCTGATAAAGGGTTAATATCCAAAATGTATAAGGAATTCAAACAGCTCAATAGCAAGAAAATAAAATACTCAATTTAAAAACAAGCAAGGGACCTACATAGACACTTCTCAAAAGGAGACATACAAATGGCCAACAGATATATGAGCAAAATACTCAATATTGCTAATCATTTAAAAATCACATTAAAACCACAATGAACTTTCACCTCATGTGTGCCAGAATGGGTACTATCAAAAAGTTAAAAGGTAAGTGTGGGCGAGAATGTGGAGAAAAGAAACCCTTGTATACTTTTGATGGGGATATAAATCTGGACAGCTTTTATGGAAAAATTCATGGAGATTCCTCGAAAAAGTAAAAATTGAATTACCATATAATCAAACAAAATGTTTGAAAACATTTTGTTGAGGTGATATCTGCACAACTATGTTCATTTCAGCACTATTTACAGTAGTCAAATTATGAAATCAACCTAAGTGTCCATCAAAAGACTAATGGATAGGGAGTATGTGGTATATATACACAATTGAATATTATTTAGCCTTTAAAAATGAGAAAAATCTGTCATTTGTGACAACATGAATAAACCTGGAGAACATTATGCTAAGTGAAATAAGCCAGGCACAAAAAGACAAATACTACCTGTTCTCACTTATTTGTAAAATCTGAAGTAGTTGAACTTATCAAAGCAGAGAGTAGAATGGTTGTTATAGAGGCTGGAGGGTGAGGGGAAAGGGAAGATGATGGTCAAAGGGTTCAAAATCTCAGTTAGACAGGATAAATAAGTTTTTGAGATCGATTGCACAGGATGCTTAATATAGTTAATAATAGAGTGTTGTACATTTTCAAATCGATGAGAGTACATTTCAAATGTTCTCACTACATAAATATGTTAACTATTTGAGGCGATGGATATGTTAACTAGCTTAATTATTCCACATTCTATTCATAAAGCAAAACATCACTTTGTACCCCATAAATATATGCAATTATAAATTGTCACTTACAATAAGAACTTTAAAAGAAGACCATGCTAGACAGGATTTTTAATGTTAGTCCCATTTTAGAAATGACAAAATGAGGTAACACACAGTAGCTAGATGGCAGATAAGAAGCCTAAAGCACATTTACATTTTTCAGGGTGTTCAAAGGTTATCTCCTCTATGAAGCAGTTCCTAATCCCCAGAGCCTCTCAATATGATACCAAACAGAGTGCATTTGTGCACGCCTCTCTTAGCTTACTTCCGGTTTATTCTTAGGGTTTCTAATTAGATTCCAGGTGTGCATGTGCAGGTTTCTTTCCTGGATATATTAGGTGATGCTGAGGTTTGGGATGCAGATTTTTCTGTCACCCAGGTACTGAGCATAGTAACCAACAGTTTTTCAACCCTTGCCTTTTTCCTCCCTCCCACGTCTATAGTGCTCAGTGTCTATTGTTTCCATCTTAGTGTCCATGGGTCCCCAATGTTTAGCTCCAACTTATAAGTGAGAGTATGCTGTATTTGGCTTTCTGTCCTTATGTTAATTCACTTGTGATAATGGCCTCCAGCTGTAGCCTTGTTGCTGCAAAAAAAAAACAAACATGATTTTATTATTTTTTGTGGCTGCATAGTAATCCATAGTTTATTTTTGCCACATTTTCTTTATGCAACGCACCATTTTGGGGCACCTAAGTTAATTCCATGTCTTTGCAATGGTGAATAGTGCTGCAATGAACATGTGAGTGCATGTGTCTTTTTGGTAGAATGACCTATTTTCTTTTGGATATATACTCAGTGATAAGATTCCTGGGTCAAATGGTAGTTCTAAGTTCTTTGAGAGATCTCCAAACTGCTTTCTGTAGTATTGAATTAATTTACTTTCCCACAAACATTGTATAAGCATTCTCTTTTTTCCACAGCCTTCACAGGATTTATTATTTTTTGACTTTTAAATAATAGCCATTCTGACTAGTGTGAGGTGGTATCTTTTTTTTAATTATTGTACTTTAGGTTCTGTAGTACATGTACAGATCATGCAGGGTTGTTGCATAGGCACAAACATGGCAACGTGGTTTGCTGCCTCCATTACACTTATCACCTATATCTGGCATTTCTCCCCATGTTATCCCTCCCCAACCTCCCCACCCCCATGGTGTCCCCCCGCCGCCCATACTACAAGGCTACAGTAATCAAAACAGCATGGTACTGGTACCAAAACAGAGATATAGACCAATGGAACAGAACAGAGGCCTCAGAGGTGGTATCTTATTGAGGTTTTCATTAGCATTTCTCTGATGATTAGTGGTGTGAACATTTCTTCATATGTTTGTTGGGCACTTGTATGTCTTTTCTTAGGAGTGTCTGTTCATGTCCTTTGCTCATTTTTTAATTTGTCTATTTGTTTCTTATTTGTTGAGTTGTTCTTCATAGATTCTGGGTATTAGACCTTTATCAGATGCATAGTTTGTGAATATTTTCTCCCATTCTGTAGGGTGTCAGCTTACTGTGTTGCTAGTTTCTTTTGCTGTGCAGAAGCTCTTTAGTTTAACTAGTTTCCACTTGTCAACTTATTATTTTGTTGCAATTCCTGAGGACTTAGTCATAAATTCTTCCCAAAGCCAATGTCCAGAATGGTGTTTCCTATGTTTTCTTCAAGGATTATTGTAGTTTGAGGTTTTACATTTAAATCTTTAATCCACCTTGAGTTAATTTTTTATATGGTGACTGGTAGGGTTCCAGTTTTATTCATCTGAATATGGCTAGCCAACTATCCCAGCACCATTTATTTAAAAAACTGCCCTTTCCCTGTCGCTTATTTTTGTTGGTTTTGTTGAAGATAAAATGGCTAATGGCAGCTTGATTTCTGGGTTCTCTCTTCTGTTCCATTGGTTTACTTTTGTCTGTTCTTGTTTGTTTTTAAACCAGTAGTATGTTGTTTTGGTTATAGTAGTCTTATAATACAGTTTGAAGTCAGGTAATGAGTTGCCTCAGGATTTGTCCTTTTTCCTTAGGATTACTTTAGCTATTCATGCTCTTTTTCTGTCCTATATGAATTTTGGAACAGATTTTTTTTACTTCTGCAAATAATTACTTTAGTAGTTTGATAGGAATAGCATTCCTATCAAAGTACTAATAGGGCAGCATGGCAATTTTAACTATATTGATTCTTCCAATTCATGAGCATAGAATTTTTTAAATTTGTTTGTGTCATCTATGATTTCTTTGAGCAGTATTTGTAGTTCTTACAGAGATCATTCTCTTCCTTGGTTAGATATTTCTAGGTATTTTTCATGGCAATTGTAAATGGGATTGCATTTTTGATGTGGTCTCTAGCTTAAACGTTATAGATGTATAGAAATGCTACTGATTTTTATACATTGATTTCATATCCTGAAACTTTACTGAAGTAGTTTCTCAGTTCCAAGAGCTTTTTTCTCAGGTATTTAGGGTTTCCTAGGTATCGAATCTATGTATTTCTATAGTATGTATTCACTCTCCATTGCCCCAAACTTCAGAGTCAATTTCTCTTTTGTCCACTTCTTATCTTGTCAATCATTTCATGGAATTATTCGTTAGTGGTAGGCATTGAGAATGCAAAAATAAATAAGATATGGGAGACGCCCTATACTATCTTCCTATAAGCTCCCTGGCCAGCCCTACTGACTTTTTGCTAATCTGCAACAGACAAAATGCCCATGTTCTTTAAAATATTTAAATTTTCAAATCCCTCTCTTTTGAATACTGTTTCACCTCACGCCCATATTTACATTGCTTACTTTTTCATATTTGCATAGAACAAGTATGTCTTCAGATGAATCACTGCAATGTCACCTTACTACTGAGGCCTTCTTCTGCCTTCCTATAGAACCAGCACATGCCCTTCCTCTTCTTTATATTATATATAAAATTATATCTACATAGATATAGATGCAAATATGGATGATATATCTAAACACCACACATACTCCTTTGTATTAGTCTGTCTAAATTATAATGCGGTCATGATGGCAGAAATTTTTGTGTCATTTATTCACTGTCTTTCCATCCCCAGGAATAGTGTCTGAAAAGAGAACTCAATAAATATCTGATGAACAAAGGAATAATTACATCTCCCAGTCTGTCTGTGCAGCTAGACTGTGAATGTCTCAAAACAGAAAGAATATGTCTGTCTGCACTATTATATCTCCAGCGCTTTGCAGAGGACCTAAGACACTCTCGGTGCTCAATTGAGATTGGTTGAGTAGAAATGGACAACCTTTCACATTCCTATGCATCAAGCTGCAGTACAACCTTGAATGGTTTCTTCTGACAACCTCAAACTTACCCCTCCTCCTTCAACTCCCCAATGAGCCTCATTATTCTTATGGTGTTCATTATCCTAACCTAATAAATTTTCCGACACTAATACAGAATGAATATAGCTTTATTCTCTGAGGGCTTATTTTTCTCAGGGTCTTTTGTATCTGCCAAGTATTCTGGACTTCATGAGATATTTGTTGATTAAGTTACAAGAGAGGAGTAATAACTTCATATATGTGAACATCAGCACACTCCAGTGTCTTGAAATGCCATTTGGAGCAACACAATTTTAAACTAGAAAGACATAAAAAATACTTTCTAAATATAAAGCTAACTAAATGAATTCCCCAATCAAGATTTTGCAAGTAATTACAGAATTGGATGTATTCTATATTTGAGTTAATAGACTTCCTTTTTGGGGGGCGTAAAATTCTTAATATCCAAATCATCAGTTCTATATGTTCTTTATGCTGCCTAACACATTTTGAATGCTCAATAAATAAGAGTCAAATTAAAGCCATGGCAACCCAAAAATTAGTAAGTCCAATAAAGTGATGCTTGGCTCTTTCTATTTAACAGGCAGGTGCATGCCAAAAAGCATGCATAACAAATACAATATAACCTGAGTCATTGGTATTTGGTCCATTTTCTTAGAAGAAAAACATTTAGAAACATTTACAATCTCTAAACAGTGGAAGGAAGGATGTACATAGAAACAATAACAAATTATTGGAGTTTCGCTCAAAATGACAAAATAATAAATCAGAATTACAATAAGCCACTGACATTTAAATATTCTTGAAAACAGATTACAGGAAACACCGTGACTTGGGAGAGGACAAGAAGGACCATCCAATGGCTCCTTTTTACTGGTGACTTTCTCTTTCCTCATCAGTCTGCCAGCCACAGTAGCTGCCAGTATAATGGAATAATAAGATTTGGGTGAGGACAAGCCACTCTACCCATTCCCTCTCTTTGCTAATGAGTAGGTATTGTTGGCTAACAACAAAAGGGCATCATAGTTATGCCTTAGTGTTCTTGCGATTTGCTATAAACCAATTTATAATTGCACACACACACTCTAACATACACAGATAAACTTACTAATTTTTCATGATCTGTTTCAAAGGATGCATTTCACACTTCTCAACTGAGACTTCTGTGGTCCTTGTGAAGTCCTAAGAAGAGAGTGCACTTTAATTAAAATATGTTCTACCAGATATTAGACACCACGTTTTAAATAATATTTTAATCCTCACAATGTCTCTCTGAGGTAAATGCATAATGATATCGTCATTGAAAATGATAAAATTAAGAATTAGGTTACCACTTACACTGTATTATTCAGTCATTTATTGTTCAAGTAATGATTCAAAATCCAAAAGATCTGACTTCAAAACCTGTAATCTTTCCAGAATAGCATGGTAACTTCAAGTACTATAAAAGAATATCTGAACTGAAGGTCCATTAAATGGTTGCAGTCGTTGTCCTGATGTTATATTTGAGTGGAATGAAAGGACATCTGTTTGGGTATGAGACCCTTTATGTTTTCATACACATTATTCCATATAATTTCTCTGTCTGTTTACTCATGAATGATGGACCTAAGGAAATAAATGTGTTTTATGCCACTATCTTCTCAGAATCAAGAGAATCACTTTAGGTGAATGGAGTGAAAAGTCCTGTTCCTGGACCTATAGTACCTCAATATTTTCCCACTCAGCCAGCTTCCCCAAACATCTGTTGCCTATTCTTTGAACAATTCACTAAATATCAGTAATGACAATATCACTGTGCATTATTATTCCTATATTAAGGATAAAACAACCAGACACCTGATAGGGTTAAGTAACTGATTCATGGTCACACAAGAAGCAGAGCCAAATATGAGACTTTAGTCTTCCAACTCTGAGGACTGTGCTTTGCCACTACATATCATTCTTTTGCTATTGATCTTCATTTAAGTGTATAAATGTATGCACAGGCACACTTATTTCGTCTCCTTAATTAGACTGTAAGCTATTAAAATGGAGAGATTGTATTTTATATTTATTTATATGTTATATTATACCTTGTTAAATTGTACCTTGTACATGATAATCAAGAAATGGGAATATATCTTTACTGGTAGCACCAAAATGATTTAATAGAAATGTGAAGTAAAAACCGATTTTTAATAATGTAAGGAAAAATGACAGAAGCAACTCAAAATAATACAAATATTTTCAACATACTCTGGTATTTTTTTATTGCATTTTAGGTTTTGGGGTACATGTGAAGAACATGCAAGATTGTTGCATAGGTACACACATGGCAGTGTGATTTGCTGTAAAATACTGTGGTATTTTAAGATAGTAATCAATTAAAAAACCACCAAAAAGATTTTTCCCCCAATCAGAATTATTTTTGAGAAATTGGTACAATAACATCAAAAAGAAACTTATATAGAACTCTAAATTAACATTTAATTTTAAGCTCTAGCTCAATATAACTAAAGCATGCTATATGTGGAAGAAATATGTAACCAAATAAACTGATGGCAAAGCCTTGGTTTGTGCAATACCTACATAAGATATCAAAAGAATATGTGCAAAATGACCTATTTTATTTTTCTATCCTGTGCAATTGCTCCTTACTACTACAAGGCACAAAAACTTTCCATGATCTATTAATAATTCATTCTAATACATTTATATCATTTATTTTTCAAAATTTCGTGCAAATCCATGTGTAATACTATAAAATTAATCCTAAGTAGCAAATAAGGAAATCATTTAAGTAGTAGACAACAGACTCATGGGGAGGCAGGCTGAATGAGAAAATATTGAGATATGAGTCCATAAAGAGGACACATTGATTGATTCCCTATATTCTATGATGATAGAGACAGAAAACACATTTCCGTAAGTAGATCATTCATGAGTAAACAGAATGAAGTAAAATGCTAGTAATTTAATTCTATTAGAAAGTTATTGCTCTTTAGGCAGGCTCAATATAACCATTTTTTTTCTTAATCCTAACTAATACATAAACCCAACTTTCATTGAGTATGGAGCACAAGCATGGGGAGAAATGCCAGATATGGGTGAGGGGGAGGGAGGCAGCAAATCACACTGCCATGAATGCACCTATGCAACAACTTTGCATGTTTTTCACATGTACCCCAAAACCTAAAATGCAATAAAAAATAAATTAAAAAAAAAAAAAAAAAGACAGTTGCCATCATATGTTAATTTTCACTTTTATTTTAGGTTCAGGGGTATATATGCAGGTGTGATATATAGGTAAATGGCATATTGCAGCAGTTTGGTGTATAGATTATTTCATTATCCAGGTAATCAGCATAGTATCCCATAGGTAATTTTTGATATCCTTACCCTCTTCCCACCCTCCACTCTAAAGTAGGTCTCAGTATCTGTTGTTCCCTTCTTTGTATCCATATGTACTCAATGTTTAGCTCCCACTTATTAGTGAAAACATGCAGTATTTGGTCTTATCTAGGGTTATCTGCTTAATATAAGGCCTCCAGCTCCATTCACATTATTGAGAAGGACATGATCTCATTATTTTCTTTGGCTGCATAGTATTCCATGGTGAATATGTACCACACTTTTTATTTTATCCAATCCACTGCTGATGGGCACCTAGGTTGATTCTATGTGCTTGCTATTGTGAATAGTGCTGCAGAGAACATTTATGTGCATGTACCTTTATAATAAAATGATTTCTATTCCTTGGGGTATATACCCAGTAATGAGATTGCTGGGTTGAATGGTATTTCTCTCTTGAGGTCTTTGAGGAATAGCCACACTGCTTTCCACAGTGGTTGGACTAATTTACATTTCCACAAACAGTGTATAAGTGTTCCCTTTTCTACAGAACCTCGCGAGCACCTGTTATTTATTGAATTTTTAACAGTACCCATTATGGCTGGTGTGAGATGATGTCTCATTGTGGTTTTGATTTGCATTTCTGTAATGAGCAGTGATGTTAAGCTTTATTTCATATGCTTGTTGGCTGCATGAATGTCTTCTTTTGAAAAGTATCTGTTCATGTCCTTTGCCCGCTTTTTAATGGGGTTGCTTGTTTTTTGCTTGTAAATTGGTTTAAGTTCCATATACATTCTGAATATTAGACTTTGGTCAGATACATAGTTTGCAAATGTTTTTCCCATACTGTAGTTGTGTTCTGCTAATAGTTTTTTTTTATTCTGTACAGAAGGTTTTTAGTTTATGTTCCATTTGTCAATTTTTGGTTTTGTTTCAATTGCCTTTGGCATCTTCATTGTGAAATCTTTGCCATGTCCAGAATGTTATTTCCAGGGTATTTTAGTTTTAGGTTTTGCATATAAGTCTTTAATCCATCTTGAGTTGATTTTTATAGAAGGATTAAGGAATAGGTTTAGTTTCGACCTTCTGCATATGGCTAGTCAGTTATCCCAGCATCATTTATTGAATGGGGTGTCCTTTCCGTACTGCTTGTTTTTGGTGACTTTATGGAAGATTAGCTGTGTATAGGTTAGGTGTGCAGAATTATTTCTGGGCTCTCTATTCTCTATTCTTTTTTTTTTTTAATTGTACTTTAGGTTCTGGGGTACATGTGCAGATCATGCAGGATTGTTGCATAGGTACATACAAGGCAACGTGGTTTGCTGCCTTCCTCCCTCCATCACCCATATCTGGCACTTCTCCCCTGTTATCCCTCCCTACCCTCCCCACCGCCCATTGTCCCTCCCCTAGTCCCCCCCAACTGACTGCAGTATGTGATGTTCCCCTCCCTGTGTCCCCGTGTTCTAATTATTCAACACCCGCCTATGAGCGATACCATGCGGTGTTTGATTTTCTGTTCTTGTGTCAGTTTGCTGAGAATGATCTTTATTCTCTATTCTTGGGCACCTGGCTTTGTTCTTTGACCGCTCAAGGTTGTGAAGCTTCTGCATCAAAGGGACCAAAGTGTTCTCGGACTGCTGGTCACAACACTGTGATGGGTGGCAACTGATAAAGCACTTTTTCATTCTGGGGTGGTGGCATCCATGCTTATTCACATGTGCCAGCAGCAGTGACAGCACAGTAAGGTGCACATTCATTGAATGAGTTGGGTTGCTGGTGGGCACAGGGGTACCAGTCTCCTTGCAGATGTTTGCAGCGGTGGTGGTGGTGGCAGTGTAGCACAGGTTGTCCTATTAAAGACTCCAGCTTTCAGTAATTGAAGGCAATCAGCATGAGAGATGAGAATATTAATTTATTATTGTCAGTCATTAGATTTGTCAGGCACAATTTAATATCAATGTTCTGCACTCTTGATCCCATGATTATTAAAAAGCCACTGAAATCCCAGCATTTTCCTTCTCTTTCCATCCACATCCCTGTGCTCTCTGCCTCTGTCAGTCAAAATTAAAGCATTACTAAGTGACATGTATGTGACAGTCTCTTTAACCTCTAGTCCTTTGTACACACTGTTTCTGTGAAGAAATTCTTTCTGCCCAAATTTGTTCAAATTAACAAACAGTCAAATTGACTTATTTTTCATGCTTAGTTTATGAATTTTAACACACATATAGACACATGTAAAAATTGCCACAATCAGGATAGAAAACAGTTCCATCACTCCCAATACTTCTTAGCACTATCACTTTAGAGTCACACCTTCCCCAATCCTCTAACCCCTGGAAAAACCACTAATGCAGTCTTGCCTTTCCAATAACGTTATATAAATGGAAATAGACAAAATCATATATTTTGAGACTGGCTTCTTTCACTTTGCATAATGCCTTTGATAATGCCAACTATTGTGGAATCAGTAGTTTAATTTCTTTTATTACTGAGTAGTATTTAATTGTGTGAATATACCACAGTTTATTAATTGTTATCCCTTGAAGGGCACTTGGATTGTTTCCACTTTGGTATATTGTGAATAGAACTGCCATACTTTCATATTCAAGAGTTTGTGTGAACATAAGTGTGGCAGGCTGAATAATGGTCTCCAAAGGTATCCATGTTTTAATCCCCAGTACCACTAAATATGATACCTTATATGGCAAATCATACTTTGCAGATGTGATTAAGTTCAGTACCTTGAGATGGGAAGATTGTCCTGAATTACCATAGGAGGCCGTAAATCTAATCACAAGCATACTTATAAAAGGGAAGCACAGCAAAAAATGCCCCAGAAAGAAGAGGAGTAGGTAGTATGATCATGGAGGTGGATAGTGGAGTGACGTTGCTACAAACCAAGTAATGCCAGCAACCACCAAAAGCTGGAAGAACCGAAGAACAGATTCTCCAATAAAGCTTCTGGTGAAAATACAGTTTTACCAACACTTTGATTTCAACTCAGTGAAACTGATTTTACATTCCTATTCTCCTCTGCAGAACTGTGAGAGAATATATTTCTGGTTTTTTTTAAGCCACTGAGTTTGTGATAATTTGTTATAGCAGCCAAAAGAAAGTAATGTAATATGGCTTCATTATGCCAGGTTAAATTTCACTCCTGGGAGTACAGTTGCCAGGTTGTGCAGTAAGTATATGTTGAACTTTAAAAGAAACTGCAAAAATGTTTTCCAAATAACTGTAAAATTTTGCATTTCCATCAGCAATATATGAGAGATCCAGTTCCTCTCCTTACTTTTAAGCATTTGATGTTATAGGTATTTTTTATTTTATCCATTTTAATCAGCATGTACTGCTATTTAATTGTGGCTTTAATTTGCATTTCACTGATGGCAAATGATTTTAAACATTTTTTTCATGTGTTTATTTGCCATTCACATATTCTCTTTGATGAAGTATAAATTCTATTCTTTTGCCCATTTTCTAATTAGATTGCCTATTATTTAACCATTGAGTTTTGAGAGTGTTTTATGTATTCTAGATACCAGTCCTTTGTTGGGTATATGGTATGCCTGTCTTTACATTCTCTTAACAGGATTTTTCACAGATCAAAGCTTTTTTAATTTTGATGAGGGACATATTAACAGTTTTATGGAGCTTGTTTTCAATGTCATTTCTAAACTTTTCATGAAACTCTTAGAAACAAACTAACAAAAATATTATGTTTTTATTTTAAAGGTTTTATCATTTGTCATTTTACATGTGGATCCATGGTTCATCTATTTTAGGTTCCTTTTTTAGTAAGATGTGAGATTTAAGTCAACATTCATTGTAATCCTATGATTATCCAACTGTTGAAATATATTTGTTGAAGAGTATCCTAGGTCCTTCAAATTGCCTTTTCAAGTTTTTCAACTCTCAGTTAGTAGAACTTTGTAGGTATATTGATGAACTCCGTCTTCTATTCCATTGACCTACATGCCTATCCCTCCACCAATTCCAGAGTCTTAATACTGATTACTGTAGCTATATAGAAAGTTTTCAAATTAGGTAGTGTGATTCCTCCAACATTATTTTCCATTTATAAAATTGTTTTAGTTAATTTAGTTTATCTGCCTTTCCTTATACATTTTAAAAATAAGCTTGTATTGTATAAATATACAATTAATTCTGTTGTGGTTTTGGTATAAATTGCATTAATTATACAGATAAATTTTGAAAAAGATTGACTGTTTTTATTATGGTAAGTCTTCCAATCCAAAGCCACATGATTTATTTAAATTTTCCTTGATATCTCTCAGCTGCATTTAGTGGTTTTCAGCATAAAGAGCCTGTTTATGCCTTAGTAACAAAACCAGACAAAGATATTATAAGAAAGCTCAACTACAGTATCTCCAATAAGCATAGTTGCAGAGATCTTCAACAAAATACTACCAAATAAAACTCAACAATGTATAAAAAGAATTATGCGATGACTGAGATGTATTCCAGCTATGCAAGGCTGGTTTAAGAGTCAAAATCAATTAATGCAATCCTTCACATCAACAGGCTAAACAAGAATATTGTATGATTATACACATGCAGAAAATGTACTTGACAAAATCCAAAAAATATTCATGATAAAAAAAAATATCTCTCAGCAAACTAGGAATAGAGGGGAACTTCCTCAAACTTGATAAACAATATTTACAAACAACCTAGAACTGACACCGTACTTCATTGTGAGAAACTGTATGTTTTACTCATACAATCAGGGTCAAGGCAAGATCACTAACATGGATGTTCCATCTCAGCTCTTCTATTCAACATCATACTGGAAGTCCTAGCTAATGCAAAAAGACAATAGAAAGAAATAAAAGATATGAGGTTTGAGAAGAAAAAACTAAAGCTGCTTTTATTCTCAAATGTCATGATTATTTAAGTATAAAATCCAAAAGAATCAACAACAACAAAAACCTCTGGAACTGATAACTGGCTATGAGAAGGTTGCAGAATACAAGATTATTGTTCAAAAGTCAATTGCTATCTTAATACTATCAATGAGCATTTGGAATTTGAAATTAAATCATGATGGTCTTTACATTAGCACAAAAAATAAGATTTTAACAAATGTATGTATACAATTCTAACAAATATATAAATCTAAAAATATATATAAGATCTATACATAAGAAGAATACAAATTCTTTCAACTTTTTTTTTTAAACCAAATAAAACCTTCCAAGGCTCTTTATTGTCTTCAGGACAAAAGATAAAAGATCCATTTACAACCTACATGGTCCCTGAAGACACCATGCTGGCTCATCTCTCCTGTTACCTCTGCCAGAAATGCCTTCCTATAACCCTTGCTTTTTTTTTTTTTTTTTTAATAAATGGAAAAATAGTCCACATTGGCAGATAAAAAGACTCAATATCATTAAGATGTCAGATGAACCAAACATGATCTACATATTCAATGCAATCCCGGTCAAAATCCCGGCAAGTTATTTTATGGATGTCGACAAACAAATTTTAAAGTTTATGTAGAATTCAAAAGACCTAGAATAGCTAACAAGATGTTAAAAGAGAACAACAAACTGGGAGGACTGAATTACCAGACTCTAAGACATCGTAAAGCTACAGAAATAATGACAATCGTGGTACTGGCAAACAAATAGACAAACAGGTCAATGGAATAGAGAGCCAGGAAATGAACACTCACAAAAATAATCAACTGATTTTTGACAAAAAAGCAAACACAATTCAGTGGAAAAAGGATAGTATTTTAATCTTTGCTAAAGCACTTATCTGATAAGGGGTTGGTATCTAAAACATACAAAAAAATCTTAAAGTTAACAGTAAGAAAACAACCTTATTAAAAAATTGGCACAAGACCTGAGCAGAAACCTTACCAAAGAAGAAAAATAGAAAATAAGCATAGGGAAAGACGTTCCAAATCACAGGTACCACCAAATTCTGCCGAGGATGCAGAGCAACATGAGTTTTCATTCATTTCTAGTGGAAAGCAAAATGGTACAGCCAATTTGAAAGGCAGTCTGGCAATTTCTTACAAAGCTAAATATAGTCTTACCATACATTCCAGCAATTTTGCTTCTAGGTATTTACCTAAATGAGTTAAAAACAAATTATGTTCACACGAAACCTTGCACACAGAGGTTTCTAACAGCTTTATTCAGATTGCCAAACATAGAAGCAGCCAAGATATCCTTCTATATATGATAAATATAAAATATAGATAAACTGTGGTACATGTACAACATGAAAAATTATTCTGCAATAAAAAATCTCATGTACCCCATAAATATATACACCTACTATGTACTCACAAAAATTAAAAATAAAAAAAGATGTATTTTGACCAAAATAAAAAATAAACATCACAATGTTTTTCATTAATATGTACAATTATTAAGTGTCAGTTAAAAACAAAAAAAAAACTTTAAAAAAAATTAGCTACATAGCTACAGACAAATGAAGAAATCATACATGCATAATATTAATGAAAAAATCCAATCGGTAAAGGGTACATATCATATAATTCCAACTCCATGACATTGTGGAAAAATGTGTAACTATAGAGATTTAGTTCTACAGAACTACAAATAAGAACTATAATTCTTCTAGAACTATAATATTAGTGGTTTCCATAGGTTCATACTTGAGAGAGGGAGGACTGAATATATGCAGGACAGGAGATTTTTAGGGCAGTAAAATTATTTGGCATGATGCTATAATGGTGGATATTTAATATTATGTATTTGTCAAAACCCATAGAATGGGCAACACAAAGAATGAACTGTAATGTTAACTGTGAATGTTAATTAATAATCTTTTTGTATTCTATCATCAATTGAAACAAATGTACAATGGTAATAAAAGAGGAAAATAGAGGCATAAGGGGGAAATGTGTCAATTGCTATACATTTTGGTTACTCATTTTTCTATCAACCTAAAACTTCACTAAAAAATGTCAATAACTTTAAAAGATCTTATTTATATATTATTAGATTTATCAATAAATATGTAATGTTGTGACTGAGTGATTATAAATTGAATTTTGTTTTAACTTGTAGTTTCTAATTATTTATTACCAGCATATAGAATTATGATTGATTTTTGTGTGTCAATCTTATACTGCAAAACCTTAATTCATTTACTTTTTCTACAAGGTTTTATATGTACGTATTTCTTGGGACTTTTCTATATAGACAGTTTGTGAATAGAGACATTTATTTGTTTCATTCCAATACATGTGCACATGCACACATACAGACAAACTCTCACACACATATACACAATCAGTTCTAGCAGACCTTGAAGGAATATTTCTATTTCTTTAAGTAACAAAGATGAAAATGTTTGTAAGTTATCTGCATTATGAATTTTTATTACTGTGAATTCCTTTCATAGAGTATATTTTTAAATGACAATTATTAGCTATATGTAGAAAACAAAATCATCTTTGGTGTAGGCCTGTAGTAACCCAAATACTTAAAACACATCCATAAAAGCACTTGGGAACTATTAGATAAATATAATTGCTTTAGCACATATTCTATAGATTTTCAGTGAGAGAATATTGAAACAAAAGGACAGCATCTGGTTAATGCATCTGAGGAAGTATTTTACTCAATAATTTTGAAATGCAATTAAAACATGATTAAGTTGAATTTTCTTTTAATTGACAAGTAAAAATTACATAAATGTGTGGTGTCTATGATGTTTTTGATGTGTGTATACATTGTGGAATGGCAAAATCAATCTATTTAGCATATGTAGCTGATTTATTTATTTATTTATTTTGTGTGTGGTCTTGAACTCCTGAGCTCAGGCAATTCGCCTGTCTTGGCCTCCCAAAGTGCTAGAATTACCGTCCTGAGCCACTGTGCCTGGCCTGCTTTTAATTTTCATTTCTACAACTGATAATGAGGCTGATGATGTTTCCATATTATAATGGAGCATCTGTGTTTTTTCTTCTGTGAAATGCATCTCTTATTTTTTCTATTTGGTTGTCACTTTTGTATTGATTGACCACAATACTTTATGTATTCTGGATATTTTCAGGACTTAAATTTTATGTTTTGCTAATTAACAAAGCAAATTTAAAAAAATGAGTTTTTCTTTCTTTTTTTTTTTTTTTTGTAGTAAGGGCAAGTAGGAAGAGCTATCAATTTTTTTTTTTAAAGAAAGAAAGAGAAAGAGGGAGAGAGAACAGGAGTCTTGCTCTATTGCCCAGGCTGGAATGCAGTCTAAAAATAGGTGTTAAAATCCTCTTTTGTGCCGATAATTGTGCTCAACAGCAGAGACAGGAAGGAATAAGGGAAGAAAATAACAAACAAACAGCCAACCAATATTTCATTTAAGTCTGTGAAATGCTATGCAAATGCTGAAGAGTGATTTACTTCCAATTATGTAGTCACTTTCAAAATAAGTGTAATGTGATACTGAGAAAAATGTATGTTCTGTGGACCTGGGGTGAAGAATTCTATAAATATTCACTGAGTTTACTTGTTCCAGGTCTGAGTTCAAATCATAGATGTCCCTGTTAATTTTCTATCTTGTTGATCCGTCGAATATTAACAATATGGTGTCAAAGTCTCCCGCTATTATTGTGCGGGAGTCCAAGTCTCTTTATAAGTCATTAAGAACTTGTCTTATGTATCTGGGTGCTCCTATATTGGGTGCATATATATTTATGATCATTGACTCCTATTGTTGCATTGATCCTTTTACCATTATGTAATGTCCTTCTTTGTTTCTTTTAGTCTCTGTTACTGTCGAAGTCTATTTTGTCAGGGACGAAAGTTACAACTCCTATTTTTTTGTTGTTGTTGTTGTTTTTTTTTCTCTCCATTTGATTGGTAAGTCTTCCACCAACCCTTTGTTTTGAGTCTGTGTGTGTCCTTGCTTATGAGATGGATCTGGATACAGTGTACTGATGGGTTTTGACTTTTTATTCATTTTGCCTGTCTGTGTCTTTGATTGGGGCATTTAATCCATTTAAATTTAGGATTAATCTTGATATTTGTGAGTTTAATATTGTCGTTTAATGCTAGCTGGGTATTTTGCCCGTTAGTTGATGTAGATTCTTCATTATGGAGATACTCTTTACCTTTTGGTAAGTTTTTGGGATGACTGATACTGGTTGTTCCTTTCTGTGTATAGTGCTTCTTTCAGAAGCTCTTGTAAAGCAGGCCTGGTGGTGATGAAATCTCTGAGTGCTTGCTTGTTCGTGAAAAATTTTATTTTTCCTTCATTTATGAAGCTTAGTTTGGCTGGATATGAGATTCTGGGTTCCTGACCTTTCCCTCTAGCTGCCCTTAGAATTTTCTCCTTTATTCAACCCTGGTGAATCTAATGATTATGTGTCTTGGGGTTGCTCTACTTGAGGAATATCTTTGTGGTGTTCTCTGTATTACCTGGAGTTGAGTATTGTCCTGCCTTACTAGGTTAGGAAAGTTTTTCTGAATAATATCCTGAAGAATATTTTCCAGCTTGGATTCATTCTGATTTATTTTTTAAAAAAACATATTCATACCTGTTTCCATCATTTACACCAAGGGAAGAATCAATAACTCATCACCTAACAACTCTCAAGATACTAAGTTCACTAAAAATTCTGCATCTGATGAAAGTTCCCGATAGACTTCAATTGAGAAAATAATAGTGAGGAAAAAAGAACCAAATCATCAGTATTTTTAGGAGTAAAACCTACACTACTCAGTAACCTCTGATAGATTATTGATAGGGTTTGGGTGTGTTCCCACCCAAATATCATCTTGAATTGTAGCTCCTATAATCCCCATGTGTCATGGGAGGGACCTGTTATAAGGTAACTGAATCATGGGGCAGGTATTCCTGTTTTTGTGATAGTCAATAAGTCTCATGAGAGTTGATGGTTTTATAAAGGGCAGTTCCCCACACACACAGTCTTGCCTGCCACCATGTAAGATGTGCCTTTGCTCCTCCTTTGCCTTCTGCCATGATTGTGAGGCCTCCCAGCCATGTGGAACTATGAGTCCACTAAACCTCTTCTTCTTTATAAATTACCCAGTCTCAGCTATGTCTTTATTAGCAGTGTGAGAATGGACTAATAAAGTAAATTGATACCAAGAGTGGGACACTGCTAAAAGGGTATCTGAAAATGTGGGAGCAACTTTGGAACTGGGCAACAGACAGAGGTTGAAAGAGTCTGGAGGGCTCAGAGGAAGATAGGAAAATGTGGGAAAGTTTGAAACTTCCTAGAGACTTGCCAAATTGTTTTGATCAAAATGCTGATAGTGATATGGATAATAAATTCCAGGCTGAGGTGGTCTCAGATGGAGGTGAGGAACTTGTTGGGAACTGGAGCAAAGGTGACTCTTGTGATGCTTTAGCAGAGACTGGAAGCATTTTACCTCTGCCCTAGAGATCTGTGGACCTTTGAACTTGAGAGAGATTATTTAGGGTATCTGGTGGAAGAAATTTCTAAGCAGCAAAGCATTCAAGAGGAAGCAGAGCATAAAAGTTTGGAAAATTTGCAGCCTGATGATGCAATAGAAAAAGAAAACCCCATTTTCTGGGGAGAAATTCAAGCCTGCTGTAGAAATTTGCATAAGTAACAAGGAGCCAAATGTTAATCTTCAAGACAGTGGGGAAAATGTCTCCAGGGCTTATCAAAGACCTTCACAGCAGCCCCTCCCATCACAGTCCTGAAGACCTAGGAGGGCAAAATGGTTTCATGGACTGGGCCCAGGATCCTCCTGCTCCATGCAGCCTTGGAACATGGTGCTCTGCATCTCAGCTGCTTCAGCTCCAGCAGTGCCTAAAAGGAGCCAAGGTACAGCTCAAGCTGTTGCTTCAGAGGGTGCAAGACCCAAGCCTTGGCAGCTTACATGTGGTGTTGGGTCTGCAGGTGCAAAGAAGTCAAGAATTAAGGTTTGGGGACCTCCACCTAGATTTCGGAGGATGTATGGAAATGCCTGGATGTACAGGCAGAAGTTTGCTACAGGAATGAAATCATCATGGAGAACCCCTCCTAGGGAAGTGCAGAAGGGAAATGTGGGGTTGAAGCCCCCCACACAGAGTCCCCACTGAGGGACTGCCTGGTGAACCTGTGAGAAGAGGGCCACCATCCTCTTCTCCAGAATGGTAGATCCACTGACAGCTTGCACCATGTGCCTGGAAAAGCCACAGACAGTCAATGCCAGCCATGAAAGCCACCAGGAGGAGGGCTGTACCCTGCAAAGCCACAGGGGCAGAGTTACCCAAGGCTGTGTGACCTCACCTCTTGTGTCAGTGTAACTTGTATATGAGACATGGAGTCAGTGGATATTGTTTTGTAACTTTAAGGTTTAATGACTGCCCAATTGGACTTCAGACTTCCATAGGGACTATAATTTCTCCCATTTGGAATGGGAGAATTTTTCCAATACCTGTAGCCCATTGTATCTAGGAAGTAACTCACTTGCTTTTGATTTTACAGTCTCACAGGTGGAAGAGACTTGCCTTGTCTCAGATGACACTTTGGACTTGGACTTTTGGGTTAGTGCTGGAATGAGTTAAGAGTTTGGGGGACTGTTGGGAAGGCACGATTGTGTTTGAAATGTGAGGATATAATATTTGGGAGGTGCCGGGGTGGAAGGATATGCTTTGGTTGTGTTCCCACCCAAATCTCATCTTGAATTGTAGCTCCTATAATGCCCACATGTTGTGGGAGGGACCTGGTGGGAGGTAATTGAATCATGGGGGCAAGTTTTCCCATGCTGTTTTCATGATAGTGAATAAGCCTCATGAGATGTACAGATATTATAAAGGGCAGTTCTCCTGCTTTCTTGACTGCAACCATGTAAGATGTGTGCTTGCTCCTTGCTTTCTCCCATGATTGTGAGGCCTCTCCAGCCATGTGGAACTATGAGTCCATTAAACCCTTTTTTTTTTTTTTTTTTTTTTTTCATAAATTACCCAGTCTTGGGTATGTCTTCACTAGCAATGTGAGAACAGACTAATATAATTGTCAATATGGAGAATTTTGTCATTGTTTTATAATAATTTTATGGAGGTATATTAGCATATTATATATTTCTCCTTTTTTAAGTTTACGATATATTGTTTTTCTGGTAAATTTACCCAGTTTGGTAAAATTATCAAACCCATCTCCATCAATCAGTATTAGAACATTTTCATGATTCATTGTGAACCCTCATGCACATTTACTACTAATCCTGTTACCTGCCACCATCATACCAGGTGTATCAGTCCATTTTCATGCTGCCAGTAAAGACATAATTGAGACTGGGCAATTTACAAAAGAAAGAGATTTAATGGACTTACAATTCCAAGTGGCTGGAGAAGTCTCACAATCATGGCGGAAGGCAAGGAGGAGCAAGTCACATCTTACATGGAGGGCAGAAGGCAAAGAGAGAGAGCTTGTGCAAGGAAACTCCCATTTTTAAAACCATCAGATCTCATGAGACTTATTCACTATCACAAGAACCACACAGAAGAGCCCCAACCCCATGATTCAGTTATCTCCCACTGCATCCTTCCCACAACACATTGGAATTATGGGAGTTATGAGATGAGATTTGGGTAGAGACACTGACCCAAACTGTATCACCAGGCAACCCTTTACCTACTTTCTATCTTTATAGCTTTAGGTTTTTGGATATTTTATATAAACGAACTAAGAAACTATTTGGTCTTCTGTTTGACTTCTTTCACTAAAAATAATGTTTTTATTTTATATATTTATTTATGACACAAAATCTTGTGCAGTAACCCAGGCTTGAGTGCGGTGGTGAGATCTTGGCTCACTACAACCTCCACTTCCCAGCATTAATCAATACTCCTGGCTCAGCCTCCCAAGTAGCTGCAACTATAGTCATGGACCATGACACCCAGCTAATTTTTTTTGTATTTTGGTAGAGATGGGGTTTTGCCATGTTGTTCAAGCTGGTCTCAAACTCTTGAACTCAAGGGATCCTTGTTCCTTGACTTCTTAAAGTGCTGGGATTATACATGTAAGCCACTGCACCCAACCACCATAATGGTTTTGAGATGTGATAGCATGTCTTTATTTCTTTTTATGGCTGAATATTCCATTGTCAGTATGAACCATATTTTGTTTATGCATTCACAAATTGATAGGGTTTTGGATGGTTTCCATCTTTTGGTTATTATGAGTAATGCTGCTTTTAATATTTCCGTGTAAGTTTTTCTGAGGACATGTATTTTCAGTTTTCTTGGGTATATACTTAGGAGTGAAACTGCTGGGTCATATAACAATTCTGTGTTTAACTTTTGAGAAATTAACAAACTGTATTCCAAAGCAATTGTACCATTTTGCATTTCCATGAGGAATATATTAAGGTTCCAATTTCTCAACATACATTATGTCTGTCATTTGATTAAAGCATTCTAATGGATGTGAAGGAGTTTCTTATTGTGGTTTTCTCATTCTGCTAATGACTAGTGATGTTGAGGATCCTTTTATGTGCTTATTAGTTATTTGAAATATTCTTTGGTGAAGCATTTTTAAAAATCTTTTGCCCATGTTTTGATTGGATTTGCAATTGAAGTGTAAGAGGTTTTTGTACATTCTAGATACAAATACCTTATCAGATAAATGTTTTACACATATTTTCCTTTCTTTCTATTTCTTGTCTTATTTAATTAAACCTTTTATTTTGAAATAATTGTAGATTTATATCCAATTGTAAGAAATAATGCAGAGAGGTCCCATATATTCCTTACCCAGTTTTCAAAATGGTAATTTCTTGCAGAATCATAATACAATGTCAAAACTGGGATATTGACATGGATATAGTCATATAAGAAAACACTTGCATCACCACAAAAATTCTTCATATAGTCCTTTTATAGCCACACCCATTTTGGTCCTGTCCCATCCCTCCTTAAGCTTTGGCAAACAGGAACTTTCTAAGTTGTTGAATATTCCATATTTTCTTTCTCTAGTGACATGTCCTGGTATTAAAAACAAAAAGCAAACAAACAAAATTTTCTAGTTAAAATCATTTCTAGGAAATCTGGAGCAAGAGATTCCCCCTTTCAATATTAGTATTGTAGCAAAAGTTTTTGAAACCCCCCATCCAAATTTATCTTAAAATATTTTTATGAACTTAGGGTTTTTGTGTTTTGATTTTTTGTTGTTTTTCACAAACCAGATGCCACCATATGGCTTCAATGTGTTCTATTTCAGTATTAGAGACAAAGTGAAATGGCTGCCAGATTTCCCTAGAGTCCTCATATTATAAAGGAAATGGCTTGTGAAGCCAGGAGACTCAGTATTATGAAAAGCCCTCCAAAATGGTTTAGATCTGTAATTCAGCCTACCCAACAAAAACAAAAAAAAAGGTTAGATGGTGTCTGCACAACAAGGTAGCCATCCCACCCAAATGTCTCAAAGGAATACAAGATGATTGTGTTAAAAGCTGTTTTTCTTCAGTGGTTTAATTCAGTCTGAGTTCAATTTTAGACTCTCTTTTTCCTGAGTTGCTACAGGTATACCCTTCCATTAGTCGAAGAAGTTTCATTTGCAAATCTGACACCATGTATTTATATGAGACTGAATGCTAATCTTGGTTGAATTACATCACTATAATTATCAAGTGTAAAGATTCAGGCAATTGCAGCCTTAAATTCATTTTCCTTGGCCTATTACGTAAGCTCTTTTTCTTATATGCTCTTAACGTCATCTTTTAGGAAATGAAAATGGCTATATTTATCACTCAGGATATGCTAGGTTATGCTGTGGGAATAGACAATCTTAAAATCTCAGTGGCTTAATAAAGCAAAGGTTCATATCTCACTCACAGAAAGTCTGCTGCTAAGTATGATATTGAAAAAAAAGGTAAACAAGCATATACCAGATTTCAAGATCATGTAAAATTTAATGGTATAATATTGAGCAACTCATATACATAGGGTAGAATGTTTGAAAATATAATTTAGGATAATGGCTCCATTTAAGATGGATAGTGAGTACCTAGGGATTTACTATCTTTTTATTCTTTTTATGTTATGTATACCTTATATACGTTTGTGCATGTATGAACTATTTCATGAAAATGGTTGTTCAAAATGGTACATTTTCAATGATAAACTTGAATTTTTTAAACATTGTAGAAGTTCTATTTGAGAGTATTAAGTGATGACAGCTACAGCTATTTGATAGTGCTTAATTGAAATAATAGTCTAAGCCTGGCTATTCTGATTATAATTGTTTTCACAAATTCTATAGACAAAGTTTATGCTTTTGAATAACACAGAACAAGAAGTATATGATTGTAATCAGCAGCATGGACTGGAGGCAAAATGCCCTGGATTTGATTCAACTTACATCAACTATAAATACCAATAATATAAATAAAACTGTAAAGATGCTTTAAGACTGAGAGGTGTGAGTTCTTGGTCCATTCTAAATTTGAACTGAAATATATGTCTACGATCATCGTTGGAAGAAATAATGTAGTTCCTTTGAGATGTGGTTCTATGTAGAACAGTTTGACCAATGCTAATTACATAGGATTCCAGAGGCTGAAATCAACTCTGGCTTTTGTTTTTTAATTCCCATGATAGTCTAGAATAGACACCAAGTCATGATATCCATCCAGGGAGATTTAGTTTTATAGAGGAAGTTTTCAAACATAATAGCTTCTTCTTGAAAAACTATCTTTAGGAGAACAGAAACATGAATGCTCTTGTAATATCTTAGACATGGATCCTTCTGAGGTAAAACAAATGTCTTTTACCTCAGATTAACACATTAAGGTACACAATAGATGCTCAATAAATATGAAATGGCATTAAATTAATGCAAATTAAAATCTATGTATTTTAAGTTTCCTTATACATGTCTTCTTATTTTTTTGAGTTTGGTAATTTCAAGCATATTTATTATTGTGTCAGGGTTAACATTTACACACTTTTCTTTATTGTTGGCAGTAAAACTCATCTATCTTTTGGAAAGCAGTATATGTCAGAATGTATCAAATGCAACTCATCTGGATATAAGATAAAAAATTATGAAATTAAAACACCAAAAATAGAAGACAACATTCATGATGTCACTCTATTTAAAATAGAAAGAATAAGTGTTCAACAAAAAGTTTTTTTAACTTTTAAGTTCAGGGGTACATGTGCAAATTTATTATACAGATAAACTTGTGTCATGGGGATTTCTTGTACAGATTATTTAATCTCTGAGGTATTAAGCCTAGAACCCATTAGTTCTTTTTCCTAATCTTCTTCCTTCCACCCTCCACCTTCTGATAGACACTGTGTCTGTTGGTCCTCTCTATGTGTCCATGTGTTCTCATTATTTAGCTTTCACTTATGAGTGAGAATATGCAGTATTTTGTTTTCTGTTACTGTGTTAGCTTGCTGAGGATAATGGCCTCCAGCTGAATCCACATTCCTGAAAAGAACATGAATTCATTATTTTTATGGCTGCATAGTATTCCATGGTGTATATGTACCATATTTTCTTTATCCAATGTACCATTCTTGGGCATTTAGATTGATTCCATGTCCATGCTATTGGGAATAGTGCTGCAGTGAACATATGCATGCATGTGTCTTTATAATAGAACAATTTGTATTCCTTTGTGTATACACCTAGTAATGGGATTGCTGGGTCAAATGGTAGTTATGTTTATAGCTCTTTGAGGAATTGCCACACTGTCTTCCACAATTGTTGAACTAATTTACACTTCCACCAACAGCGTTCAATCATTCTTTTATCCACAACTTTGTGAGCAATTGTTATTTTTTGACGTTTTAGTAATAGCCACTTTTATGAGATGGTATCTCATGGATTTGATTTGCATTTCTTTATGATCAGTGATGTTGAGCTTTTTTTCATATGATTATTGGTCGCATGTACGTCTTCTTTTGAAAGTGTCTATTCATGTCCTTTGCTCACTTTTTGATGAGGTTGTTTTTCTCTTGCAAATTTGTTTACGTTCCTTATAGATGCTGGATAATATACCTTGGTCAGATGCATAGTTTGCAGATATTTCCTCCCATTCTGTAATTTGTCTGTTTATTATGTTGATAAATTCTTCTGCTGTGCAGAAGTTCTTTAGTATAATTAGATTCCATTTGTCAATTTTTGCTTTTGTAAGAATTGCTTTTGCTGTCTTCATCATGAAATTTTTGCCCATTCCTATGTCCTGACTGGTTTTACATTTAAGTTTCTGATCCATCTTGAGTTGATTTCTGTATATAGTGTATGGAAGGGGTTCAGTTTCAATCTTCTGCATATGGCTAGCCAGTTAACCCGACACCATTTATTGAATAGGGAGTCTTTTCCCATTGCTTGCTTTTGTCAGCTTTGTCGAAGATCAGATGGTCATAGGTGTGGGGCCTTGTTTCTGTACACTCCATTCTAGTCCATTGGTCTACATGCCTGTTTTTGTACCAGTACCATGATGTTTTGGTTACTGTAGTCCTGTAGAATAGTTTGAAATCAGGTAACATGATGCCTCCAGCTTTGTTCTTTTTGCTTAGGATTGGCTAGTCAGGCTCTTTTTCAGTTTCATATAAATTTTAAAATAGTTTTTTCTACTTCTGTGAATAATGCCAGTAGTTTAATAGCAATAGCATTGAAACTATAAATTTATTTGGGCCATATGGCCATTTCAATAATATTGATTTTTCCTATCCATGAGCATGAAGTGTTTTAAAGTACGTAATAGATGTATCCATTTGTTTGGGTCATCTCTGATTATTTGTGCAGTAATTCTACAAAGAGACCTCCAATCTTTCACCTTTCTGGTTAGCTGTATTCCTAGGTATTTTATTCTTTTTGTGGCAATTGTGAATGGGATTGCATTCATGTTTTAGCTGTAAGCTTGACAGTTGTTTGTGTATAGGAATGCTAGTGACTTTTGTACATTGATTTTGTATTCTATAGCATCACTGAAGTTGTTTATTAGATCTAGGAGCATTTGGGCCAAGTCCATGGGGCTTTTTAGATGTAGAATCATGTCATCTGCAAACAGGTAGTTTGGCTTCCTCTCTTCCTATTTAGATGCCCTTTATTTCTTTTTTTTTGCCTGATTGTTCTGGTGAGGACTTCCAATATTACATCAAATAGGAGTTGTAAGTGAGGGCATCCTTTTTGTCTCGCTCTGGTTCCCAAGAGGAATGCTTCCAGCTTTTGCCATTCAGTATGATGTTGGCTGTGGGTTTGCTATAGGTGGCTCTTACAACTTTGAGGTATGTTCCTTCAACATTTCATTTATTGAGAGTTTTTAACATGAAGGTGTATTGAATTTTATTAAAAGCATTTTCTTCATCTATTGAGATAATCATTTGGTTTTTGCTTTTAGTTCTTTTTATGTGGTGAATCACATCTATTGATTTGCATATGTTGAACTAACCTTACATCCTAGAGATAAAGCTGGCTTGATCGTCGTGCGTTAGCTTTTTATGTGCTGCTGGATGTGGTTTGCCAGTATTTTACTGAGAATTTGAGCATTTACATTCATCAAGGATATGGCCTGAATTTTATATTTTTACTGTGTGTCTGCCAAGTTTTGGTATCATAATGATGCTGACCTCATAGAATGAGTTAGGGAGAAGTCTCTCCTCCAATTTTCTTGGAGTAGTTTCAGTAGAAATGATACCAGCTCTTCTTTGTATATCTAGTAGACTCTGGCTGTGTATCTCTCTTGTCCTGGGCTTTTTTCTTTTTTTTTAGTTGTTAGGCTATTTATTGCTGACTCAGTTTTGAAGCTTGTTATTGGTCAGTTCAGGTATTCAGTTTCCTCATGGCTCAGTCTTTGGAGGGTGTATGTGTCCAGGAATTTATCTAGGTCTTTTAGATTCTTTAGGTTTTGTGCATGGAGGTGTTCATAATATTCTCTAGTGGTTATTTGTATTTTTGTGGGATCAGAGTTAGTATCCCTTTGTTACTTATAATTGTGTTTATTTGGATCTCTCTGTTTTCTTCTTTATTATTCTAGCTAGCAGTCTATTTTATTAATTTTTTCACAAAACCAACTGCTGAATTTGTTGATCTTTTGAATGATTCTTCATGTCTGGATCTCCTTCAGTTCAGCTCTAATTTTGGTTATTTCTTGTCTTCTGCTAGGTTTGGGGATGGTTTTCTCTTGCTTCTCTTTTTCCTCTAGTTGTACCATTGAGTTTTTAATTTGAGATCTTTCTAACTTCTTGATTTTGGTGAATAGTGCTATAATTTTCCCTCTTAACACTGTGTTAGTTGTGTCCCAGGGATTCTGAAATATTGTATCTTTGTTCTCTTTATCTTCAAAGAACATTATGATTTCTTCCTTAATTTCATTATTTACCCAGAAGTCATTCAAGAGCAGATTATTCAGTTTCCATGGAATTGTATTATTTTGAGTGAATTTCTTAGTATTGATTTCTTATTTGATTGCACTCTGGTCTGAGAGAGTAGTTGTTATGATTTTCATTCTTTTGCATTTTCTGAGGAGTGTTTTATATCTGATTATGTAGTCAATTTTAGAGTATGTACTCTGCGTTGATGAGAAGAATGTATATTCTCTTGTTTTTGGGTGGAGAGTTTTATAGAGATCTGTCAACTCCATTTGAGCTCATGTTGAGTTCAGGTCCTGAATATCTTTGTTAAATTTCTGCCTTGATGATCTGTCTAATATTGTCAGTAGAGTGTTTAAGTCTCCACTATTGTATTGAGTGGGAGTCTAAGTCTCTTTGAAGGTCTCTAAGAGCTTGTTTTATGAATCCGTGTGCTCCTCTTTTGGGTGCCTCTACATTTAGGATAGTTAGGTCTCTTGTTGAATTGAAGCCTTTATTACTATGTAATGCCTCTCTTTCTTTTTTGATCTTTGGTGGTTTAATGTCGATTTTGTCTGAAATTAGGTTGCAACGTCTGATTTTTTTTCTGTTTTCCATTTGCTTTGCATATTTTTGTCCATCCCTTTATTTTTAGCATATGGGTATCATTGCATGTGAGATGTGTCTCTTGAAGACAGCATACCAATGGGGCTTGGATTTTTTTTTTGTTTTTATTTATTTATTTATTTTTATCTAACTTGCCACTTTGTGCCTTTTACTTGGACTATTTAGCCTGTTTACATTCAAGGTTAGTATTTATGTATGTGGATTTGATCCTGTCATCATGATGTTAGCTGACTATTATGCAGACTTGTTTGTGTGGTTGCTTTATGGTGTCACTCTGCATACTTAAGTGTGTTTTTGTAGTGGCTGGTAACAGTCCTTTCTTTCCATATTTAGTGCTCTCTTCAAAAGCTCTAGTGACAGGTCTAGTGGCAAAAAAATTCACTCAACATTTGCTGATCCAAAAAGGATCTTATTTCTTCTTCGCTTATGAAGCTTAGTTTGGCCAGACACAAAATTCTGGGTTGGAATTTCTTTTCTTTTACAATGATGAATATTGGCCCCAACCTTTTCTGGTTTGTAGGTGTTCTTCTGAGAAGTCCACTGTTAGTTTCATGGATTTCCCTTTGTGGGTGACCTGGCCTTTCTCTCTAGCTGCCTTTATGTGTTTTCTTTCATTTTGACCTTGGAGAATCTATGCAAGAACTCTGACTGTCTTCCTGCCCCGAGTGGCAGCTGTACCACTTGGTTATGTCCCGGCAGCTACTTTTGAATCTTCAACTGAGTATTCTTATTTTGTTGACAAAACTTCTATAGGTCTCAGGCCTATAAACTAATGCAGATATTCTTGACTCCTGTATGATAATGGTTAAAAAAATAGACAATGATTATGTGCCTTAGGGATGGTCTTCTTCTGAATATTTTTGTATGGCTTCTCTGCGTTTCCAGAATTTGAATGTTGACCCCTATAGCTAGAATGGGAAAATTCTCCTAGATGATATCCCGAAGTATCTTTTCTGAATTGCTTTTATTCTCTGCATCTTTTTCAGAGACAGCAATGAGTCATAGATTTTGACTCTTTAAATAATCCCATATTTCTCAAAGGTTTCATTCTTTCCTTTTCATTTTTTTTTCCTATTCTTGTTTTACAATCTTTTTTCAGACATCCAGTATTTAAGCTCTGAGATTCTTTTTTCACTTTGTCTGTTTTGATATTAATACTTGCGATTGCATTATAAAATTCTTGCAGTCTGTTTTTTAGCTCCATCAGGTCAGTTACATTCTTTTCTATACTGGTTATTTTGTCTGTCAGTTCCTATATCATTTGTTGTGATTTGTGGCATCCTCGGATTGGGTTTCAATGTACTCCTGCATCTCAAGGATCTTTATTCCTATCTATATTCTTAATTCTATTTCTTTCATTTCAGCCATCTCAGTCCAGTTCAGAACACTTGCTGAAAAGGTAGTACAATTGTTTGGAGGAAAGAAGGCACTCTGGCTTTTTGAGTTGTCAGAGTTCTTGCACTGGTTCTTTCTTATCTTTGTGGGTTGGTGTTCCTTCAGTCTTTGAAGTTACTGTCCTTTGGAAGGGCTTTTTCTTTTCTTTTACCTTATTTGATGACCTTGAGGGTTTGATTGTGGTATACGGTAGTGTATTAGTCAGGGTTCTCTAGAGGGACAGAACTAATGGAATATATATATATATATATGAGTTTATTAAATATTAACTCAATGATCAAGGTCTCATAATAGGCCATCTGCAGGTTGAGGAGTAAGGAGAGCCAGTTCACTTTCCAAAACCGAAGAACTTGGAATCTGATGTTTGAGGGCAGGAAGCATCCAGAACCAGAGAAAGATGTAGGCTGGGAGGCTAGGCCAGTATCTCTTTTCACATTTTTCTGCCTGCTTATATTCTAGCCTCACTGACAGCTGATTAGGTTATGCCCACCCAGATTAATGGTGGGTCTACCTTTCCCAGCCCCTTAATTCAAATGTTAATTTCCTTTGGCAACACCCTCACAGACACACCCAGGATCAATACTTTGTATCCTTGAGTACAATCAAGTTGACACGCAGTATTAACTATCACAGGTGGGTTCAGGTGACTAGCTCCATTTTCAGAAAATTTTAGGGGGCCAACACTCAGTTCTCAACTTGTACTGTGTACTCTAACTCTGAGGAACTTGTATCAGACCCCATCTTTATTCTCTGGCTCCTTGAGGTTATCAACTCACTGTACTAGGGGACCAAGATGCTTTTGGGCCAGTGGTCACTACACTCTGATGGTTGGTGCCAGCCAAAGCATTTCTTAGGGCAATGGTTGCAAGATCTTTTCTCATTTGCACATCTCAGCAATAGTGGCAATGACAGTATGGAGGGGTGCATGCAAGTGACAAAATGGAAAGGTGCATGCTAGCTGGCTACAGCACGGTGTTAGTGGGTGTCAGCGTGCCTATCTTCTTACGGGCACTCATAGCAGTGACAGAGGCAACACAGCTGGTATAGAGGGAGTAGGAGGGGGGCCTGCTGGTGGTTGTGAATGCTGTCACACTTGTGGTTGTGTTAGCACAGGGGCAGAGCATTGGTGGGCATAGGTCTGCGTGCATCCTCTGGCTGCTCAGGGTTGGGGAGGGCTTGCTGTTCTGCATGTCTAGTTTCACTCCAGCAGCAATGTTGGCACTAGGGCAGGGCGCTGATGGGGGCAGGGATGGCAGAATCTGTGCCTGCTAAAACTCTGAATGAAATGATGATAAAGCAAGGGAGTGAGGGGCAGAGTGCACTCCCACCAGCAGCAGAAGCAGGGCAGGGTGCATGCACAAACGCTCACTGGCAGGGGCAGGTAAGGCAAAATCCACTCACAGACACACATGCTGACAGATGTGAATGGTGGCCATACACCTGGGGAAAACTACAATGGTGGGAGGAAGTAGGCAGGATGGTGAGTGGCCACGGGGGCTGCCCCACTGAAGCTCGCATTGATCAGACACAGTCCACTAGTGCAGGAGCTATGATACGGTGCCTTGGGGCAACCAACACTACATTGCAAGCAGGTGCAACCAGGATGGGTTCCTGAGAGAGACCAGCAGACCAAGGGGTGCTCAGGTCGGACCAGCCCCATTTGATGGGCAAGATCACCCTGCAGAGTTTAGGTCCAGCAGTTCCCCTAAGGCTAAAGCCTCCTATGGGAGCAAGTTGAGCCTAAAGGGATGGGTGTCCCTCCCAAACCAAACCCTCTGGGCTCCACATAGGCTGATGTGCTCACCTTAGCACTTCTCTAAGAACCTCTCCCTGCCAACTCAAATGTCCATGGTGGTCTAGGGGTTTCCTCCTGCCAGAATTCCAGAGGCCCATGGTGAGAGCAGGTTGCTCCTTGCCAGTTCAGTACACTCATTTGTGTCATTTGGGGCTGGGAATGAGTCCCAGGGTGGAGTAGCCCCATGTGGGGTTCCCAGCTTCCTCTATGCCTTCCCTCCATCCACTCTCAGTGCCTTCCTTCTGAAGATCTGATAGGAATGCACCAGTGATCTTGATCCCTCAGTGGCAGCTGTACCATCTGGCTGCATCTAGTCAACTGTCTTCAAATCTTCAACTGAGTCTTCTTATTTTGTTAATAAAACTTATATAGGTCTCAGGCCTATGAACTACTGCCTATTTTCTTGACTCCTATATAATAATGGTTTAAAAAAAAAGACAATTAAAAATGTTTCCTCCATCTTTTAATTACAGTGTTCTGTTCAGTTATCACTGTGTCCTCTAACACTGTAATCCAGTAGTATGTTTAAACTAAAATTCTTAGTTATGTTCATATGTCCATTCAAAAATACTTTATGATCACCTATTGGGTGTCTGGAACAGATATTTATAGGATATATTAGTAAACAAAACAGATAAAATTCCTGCTTTCGTACGGTTCAATTTTGTTAGATCCCCACATGCTAACCATCCTGAACAATATAAGGAGGACATAATTATAAAGCCTTTTGCTATGATTTGAATGTATGTGTCTGTCTAAATGATTTATGCCGCTATAACAGAATACCTGATACTGGGTAATTTATAAAGAAGATAATTGCATTTCTTACAGTTTTGGAGGCTGGTAAGTCCAAGATCAAGGCACAGTCATCTAGTGTCCAGTGAGTGTTCAGTCCCTGCTTCCAAGATGACACTTTGACAGTGTGTCCTCAGGAGGGGAAAAGCAGTGTGTCCTCACATGGCAGAAAGCAGAAAGGCAAAAAAAGGATAAACTCCCTGTATCAAGCCCTTTTATAACAGGATTAATCGATTCATAGGAGCAGAGTTATCAAGACCTAAATATGTCCCAGAAGGCTCCACCAACCAACATTGTTGGACTGGGGATTTAATTTCCAACGTATAAATTTTGATGGATACATTTAGACAATAGCAGTGCCCTTCCAACATTTATATGTTGGAACTTTATACCCAATGTGATAATATTAAGAGGTGGAGCCATTGGGGAAGTGATTAAATGATGAGTGTTCATGAACAGGATAAGTGATCTTACAAAATATGTTGAAAGGGGCACCCTACTCCATTTTTCCCCTTTTATCCCTTCTACCATGTGAAGATACAATGTTCATTCCCTCCAGAGGATTCAGCAACAAGTCACCATCTTGGAAGCAGAAAGTGAGCCCTTACCACACAATAAATCTGCTAGTGCTTTGATTTTAGATTTCTCAGTCTCCATAATTGTGAGTTATAAATTTCTATTGTTTATAAATTGCTCAGACTAAGGTAGTTCGTTATAGCAGCAGGAATGGACTAAGACATCTTTTAATAAAATTATTACAATGGGAAAAAACATGGAAACTATTTATGATAAATTAACCTAAAAAAGCAGAATGGAGAATAACTTATGTACTTAATAATGTAATGCATATAATAATCATACCTACCATTAGTGGAGCACACATAATAAATAATATTTATAATTTATTGAGCTCTTTAATAGCACCATGTACTTTATCTGATTGAATTTCTATATCAAACATGTAATATCATTACAATTATTACTGAAGCTTACTGGTTAAGGCAAGGAAGGAGAAGGAAGGAGAGGAGAACTTTCCCAAAGGCACAGAGATAGTAAATAGCAAAGCCAGGACTCCAAACCTAATGCTTATCTTACCTCACTAAAACAATGTCAATCATTAGGATAATACCTAATGTAAATGACGGGTTGATGGGTGCACCAAACTATCATGGCACATGTATACCTATGTAACAAACCCGCACATTCTGCACATGTAACCCAGAACTTAAAGTATAATTTAAAAAAAATAAAAAAATAAAACAATGTCAATCAAATACAAGGATGAATAATACATCAAAAGCAGTTTCCACTCTGCAGTAGCTCATGAGTCACCCAAAGTTGTAGACAACTAAAAACAATAACATTTACTATGCACTTACTATGACCTCAGTGCTGTGCTAAGCCATTTAAAAATACTTTAGTTCACTTAATCTTTACAATGAGACTATAAAATAACTACTCTTAGTATCTCTGTTTTTTTTTAATTATTATACTTTAAGTTCTGGGGTACATGTGCAGAACTTGCAGGTTTGTTGCATAGGTACACATATGCCATGATGGTTTGCTGCCTCCATCCCCCTGTCACCTACATCAGGCATTTCTCCCAACGTTATCCCTCCCCAACCTCCCTACCCCCCACTATCCCTCCCCTAAAAATGAAGAAACCAAGAAAAACTTGCTTAAGGTCACACAGCTAATAAGCAAGCTGGGACAAGGATTGAGACATACAAAAAACAACATTTTTTGTACATTGAAGTAAACGGATTATTGGTGAGATTCCTTTGGCAAACTGTCAACAACTTGCTTTCATCGTTTTTCCAGTAGAAAAGAAAGCACTGAAGCAGATTATATTTTCATAAGTCATTTTCTACTTATGCTACTAAGAGATTTATTTGTTCCACACACATTAGCTACCAGCCTCAATCCAGTGTTGCACAATATTGTGTAACTGCAGCTCTCCCACACCTGCAGAAAAGTGGCCTCAGGGAGCAAACAGAGGTTGCCTCAGCAGTCTCTCTCTCTCTCTCTCTCTCTCTCTCTCTCTCTCTCTCTCTGTTTCATAGACCTATGATCCTGTCTCAGCAACACTTAAAGTAGCTCTTCTCCTGTGGTTTAATGAAAGCTTGCTTTGACACTGTTATTGATAAGGGGTATTTGATGTCACTTTGGAACAAGTGGACATGTGTATAATTATATATTTACAGGAAATTAATCCATCCTCTGGTCATGGAAGTTGGAAGAACATAAATGCATGTAAGCAGTCTGAAATGGCTGACTCACAAGGAAATGACTAAGAGTCACCAAAATGCTATGATTTGGACACTTAAACTATCTAGCATGAGGATATATGCTCTCGGGGATTATAAAACTCCACTATGTATTTTATGAGCAGAATTGTGGAAGCTTCTAAATATGGCTACATTAGAAATACTTTAGGAAATGTAAAAAGCTGTTCTTTTAGATCATGATAATATGACAATTATTTAGAATTACTAAATTCTGATTTTCCTTGAAAAAATATAGAAGCTAAAAGGTATACATCTATGATGAGCAAATAAAAAAGGATAAAATAGAATAGTTCAAAAGACCTTAGAAATAAAGAAACTAAACCAAAAAGAGTAAAATTGAATTTCCTGAAAATTAGTGGCACAGTTAAAACTGGATGCCCTTTTTACTATGATGTATGTAGAAATACATTCTACAATGCCCCTCCCAAAATTCCTAACCAGAATCATAACTTGAAAGTCACTCTCAACAATAATTAAGACTATGATTTAAACGATTAATTTGGACAATGGTAGTTGAAATGGAAACATAATTCATCTGTTTGCTGAGTGTTATGCGTTTCACTGAAAACTGAACCAACTTCTAGCTATGTTAGAGCTTAGAGAGCATCATCTGAAATTTTCGGGTTTTACATGAGGAAGCAGAGTTTCCACATAGGGGTTCAATGATTAGTCCTAGGGCACACAATTCTAGCACAGCTGGAGATAGGACCCAGAACTCCAAGTTCAGCACTCTTCTTTTTATTAGCTATAATTTAGGTTTCTTTAGATTTGTAAAATGGGATCAGAAAAGTATGTTCCTTGAAATAATTTAAAGGAGGTTCAGTTTGGTCTGTGCTTCCCTCAGCATTTCCATTTTGTTTGCAAGCTCAGAATTGCTGCACTCCACACAGTCCAATTCTGGGCAATATTGCATATTACAGACCTTTGTCCTTCCACTCCCTAAGGATGCCACAGATTTTAATAAAAAAATAAAAACTTCAATAGTGGAATTTCAGGCCTTAGAAAAGAGCTTGGAAAGGAAGTGAATGTTTGTATATCCTCAAATCACAAATGGTTTCATGTGCTAATCTTGTACTCCTGTGACATACCCATCTCCGACTACATTTTTTTTTTCAGAATTTCATCTTAGTATTTTCCATAGACAGTAATGCAAGCCCTGAATACAGAGTCCCAGATTAGCTCACCAGTGAACATTTGCAACAAGGCTATTTCAGACAACTTAATGACCCAATGGCTCAGTAATCAAATCAATTGCTCAGCACCTGACCTTTAACTAGATAAAAATCTATAACCCTGACAAATCACTCATCTCACAGTCTTCTATACAAAATAATAAGAAAAAAAGACCAGAGCATGAGCCACTATGAGATACCAGAACACACTCCCTTATAATTTAATATAATGTATATTTTTTCTTTCTCATAAATGGATCAGTACACCTACAGATTCAGTTCTAGTCAAGCTACTACAACTGTACAAAGAAGCCTAAGACTTCTGTCTTTTTATGTAAAATATAGCTTACTGAAAAAGTGTTGCAGAATATGGATTTATCACACTCTTTGCTCCAATAATAGTGTTTGCCTATATTATGACTTTACAGAACAATACTTTTCTTTATCCCAAAAATCTAAAGAGAGACAAATGGCTCATGTTACTGAGACATATTGCCATGAAGTATTTTCTGTCACATAAGTGAGTAGAAATGTTTCTGGTTTTTACAATGCTGCCATTTAAAGGTTTTTTTAAAAAATAATAATAATAATAATAATAATAATAATAAGTCATAGCCAGAGACAAATGGCTCATGTTACTGAGACATATTGCCATGAAGTATTTTCTGTCACATAAGTGAGTAGAAATGTTTCTGGTTTTTACAATGCTGCCATTTAAAGGTTTTTTTAAAAAATAATAATAATAATAATAATAAGTCATAGCCATGCAGGTATTCAGTGTTCCGTGTATTTTTCCTACTATGCATGATAATGGCCTTTTCTTAAAGCTCTTTATAGGATTGGTCAATATAGTCCCTGAAACCAATAGAAATAGCTCACAGACAACATTCTAATTAGCAAAGGGGCCTTCGTGACCATCAAAATGTCCTTGTTTCTCTTGGCAGAGCCTAAAAATCAATATGTATTTTCCTACAGAGACAGACAAATACCATTTTTTTAAAAAAAAAACAACTCTTTTCTCTCTTTCTCTGAAAGTAACCTAAGCTTTGAGAGTTGTTATTCTGACTCTGAAAACTATCACCATTGTTTGCTTAGAGGTTCTGTGACATAGTGAACATATATAGGCTTGAAATCACACAGATCTAAGTAGAAATACTAGGTCCTCTACTGGCTAGCTGCATAATTTGGAGGCAGGTCATTTTACCTCTGTAAGCTTCAGTTTTCCCTTCCCAACATAAAGTAGTTATGTGTAAATCAGCACAACTGATTTAATGAAGGGAAAACTCTGCTTTAGTTCCCATGCATGTTCTCTATTTGGAGAGAGAAAAATCAAATAATTCATCTTATATCAATTCTGAATGAGGCCCAAGTTTTTATTTATTAATTAGCATTTAAGATGTCAACAGATGTGCTCTATATATGAATGAAAAATAGCTCTCATAGTTTATCTTCTTGATGCTCTCCAATTGCCAGCACAGCAGTCTCTGGAATATTGAACAAGTTAATGGAGATGCCGCAGTGATGCACTGTTGTAGTTAGGAGCAGAACATTAAGCACAGAGTTCTTTAAGTATTTAGTTATAGGCATATGTCCTCAATCCTAATGAAAAAGAATAAAATTTCTCAATAACTCATTGCAACAGTTAATAGCATTAAATACCCCAAACCAACATTGTAAAGTTGAGGGAACAATGCATCACATAAAAACAAAGGAATGTAATAATATTTTATTATCTGTAGCCCAACCAATATGCTTCTTTCCACTGTAATTAAACTTTTGGTTTGAATGAGTTTTTTTCTTTTGTAATAATTTAGGACATTTGCATGTACATAATAAGTATGAAATTACAATTATCATGTAATGCATTTAATGTTCAGTCAATTGTATTATCTTCTGGTCTAAAACCTTAGTATCTATTTAATTGAGAGTCCTGAACACAGAGTCCCAGATTTGCTCACCAATGAAAAGAAAAAAAAAAAAAAAACAGAAAAAAAGGGGAGAGAGAGCAGAAAGAAAAAGAGAAAGAAAGTGAAAGAGAGCAAAAACGAGCGAGCGAGAGAGCATGAGAGCAATAGTTGCTGTTCAGGACCATAACTGAAAGCTATTAGGATGTTTCATTACTATCCAGATATGATCCAATTCCATGTATAATTTTATACTGACAGAAAAAGTTATACTTTATGTTTGATTAATTCTGAAGAATTTGTTATTGTTTATAATACTTTCACAATTTACTCTGTAAAGGTATTAAGTTGTGTCATTTTCCATTTGGCTTCTACACTCTATCTAATCAGCTTGTGATAACGGGAGGCATTATGAAGTGGCAATGCAATCTTGAATACACATGGAAACAGACAGCACCACAAATCTTCCTGCCTTTTACTTTCAGTAAAGTTAATAATCAAAAGTGCCTCTTATACAAAGTACTGCATATTATAGCTTCAGAGACTTCAGAGAGCATCTCAGAAAATTGCTATGCATGACTGTTCATGAAGGTCAAAATAATTAACATAGCACAAAATGTGTCTGTTCAGGGAAAGGGAAGTATTTCAGATCTTGCAGAGGCCCATGAGTCCATAACCCAACATTATTTTAGGGTAATAAAACAAACACAATGAAAGATTGCTCAAGAAGGGAAGGGACTGATCAATAAGAAGGAATTAACATGGATCGGCTATTTCATATACATTATTTCAATGGTTTTCAACTGTATTAATCAGAATTTTCTTCAGCTGTTATCTTAAAAAATAATATAATAGTGGCTTAAAATTGATTTCTTCATATAACCATCCAATTTGATGGATCAGACTAGTATGGGTACTCCACAATAAGGGGTCCGGGATCACAGTGTCTTATTGCTCTACCTTTGGCAACACAGCTTTTTCATTCATGATCCGAAATGGCTGTTCCGGATTCCACACAACTTCTGCATCCCAGCCAGTAGCCAAGGGGACAAAAGAGTCCTGTCAGGCACGGTGTCTCACGCTTGTAATCCCAACACTTAGGGAGGCCGAGAGGGTGGATCACGAGGTCAGGAGTTTGAGACCAGCCTAGCCAACCTGGTGAAACCCCGTCTCTACTAAAAATACAAAAATTAGCGAGGCGTGTTGGTGGGCACCTGTAATCCCAGCTACTCGGGAGGCTGAGGCAGAATAGCTTGAACTGGTGAGGTGGTGGTTGCAGTGAGCCCAGATTGTGCCACTGAACTCCAGCCTGGACAACAGAGTAAGGCTTCATCTCAAGAAAAAAAAAATACTTTAAAATGCCTTTTCTTAATAAGCATTCCCAGATGTTGCACATTTCACTTATCTTTGCATTCCATTTGTCATAATTTAGTCACATGATCACCCATAGTTGCATGGGACTTAGATAGGCTTTGGAATCACACAGACCTAAGTAGGAATCCTAAATCCTCTACTATCTAGCTGCATAATTTGGGGACAGGCCATGAGAATAAAATCATTAGGCAGCTCTGTGGCCAACTGAAAGTTATTTGATCACATAAGATGAGAAAGGGTATTAGAAGCCAATCAGCGGTCTCTGTCACAAGTTGTCTGTGGAGCTCAAGTGATCAGTTATGGAAAAGAAACCACAAATTCATGTGTATACCAAATATTAACTAGAGATTGAACAAACAGTTTATCTCCTAGATATACATACTGTTATATAATAAAATGTAGATGTATTTAGAAGTATAATTTAATTCTGGACAGCATTTTAATCATTGGATATTATCCCAATCATTAGATAGTAACACATACCTACTTTATGTTGGGAACAGAAAACTTCTTTATCTCTCTAAGCTTAGAGAGATAAAACTGACCGTTCTCCAAATTATGCAGCTGTTGAGATTCACTCAGGGTAGTTGACAAAATATTAAGGGAAATATTAGGGAAAATTACAAGTTTATAGTCTCAAAACTTTTGGCAGGCTGACAGGTTTTCTTTTTTGGGGGGCTTTAAATTTATGTATTTATTTATTATATTTTAAGTTTTGGGATACATGTGCAGATCATGCAGGTTTGTTACATAGGTATACACGTGCCATGATGGTGGTTTGCTGCATCCATTGCCCCATAATCTACATTAGGTATTTCTCCTAATGCTATCCCTCCCCAATCCCCTCACCCCCTGCTGTTCCTTCCCTAGCCCCCTAGCCCCCAGGCCCTGGTGTGCGATGTTCCCCTCCCTGTGTCCATGTGTTCTCATTGTTCAGCACCCACTTATGAGTGAGAACATGTGGTGTTTGGTTTTCTGTTCTTGTGTCAGTTTGCTGAGAATGATGGTTTCCGGTTTCATCCATGTCCTTGCAAAGGACATGAACTCATCCTTTTTTATGGCTGCATAGTATTCCATGGTGTATATGTGTCACATTTTCTTTACCGAGTCCATCATTGGTGGGCATTTGGCTTTGTTCCAAGTCTTTGCTATTGTAAACAGTGCTGCAATAAACATATGTGTACATGTGTCTTTATAATAGAATGATTTATAATCCTTTGTGTGTATACCCAGTAATGGGATTGCTGAGTCAAATGGTATTTCTACTTTTAGATCCTCGAGGAATCACTACACTGTCTTCCACAATGGTTGAATTAATGTACACTCCCACCAACAGTGTAAAAGCGTTCCTATTTCTCCACATTCTCTCCAGCATCTGTTGTCTACAGACTTTTTAATGATCACCATTCTAACTGGTGTGAGGTGATATCTCAATGTGGTTTTAATTTGCATTTCTCTAATGACCAGAGATGATGAGCTTCTTTTCATATGTTTGTTGGCTGCATAAATGTCTTCTTTTGAAAATCAATGTGCAAAAATTGCAAGCATTCCTATACGCCAATAATAGACAGAGAGCCAAATCATGAGTGAACTCCCATTCACAATTGCTGCAAAGAGAATAAAATACCTAAGAATACAACTAACAAAGGACATGAAGGACTTCTTCAAGGAGAACTACAAACCACTGCTCAAGAAAATAAGAGAGGACACAAACAGATGGAAAAACATTCCATGCTCATAGTTAGGAAGAATCAATATTGTGAATTTCACAATATTGAAAATGGCCATACGCCCAAAGTAATTTATAGATTCAATGCTATCCTCATCAAGCTACCAATGACTTTCTTCACAGAATTGGAGAAAAAGCACCTTAAACTTCATATGGAACCAAAAAAGAGCCTGCATAGCCAAGACAATCCTAAGCAAAAAAGGCAAAGCTGAAGGCATCATACTACCCAACTTCAAACTATATTACAAGGGTATAGTAATCAAAACAGCATGGTACTGGTACCAAAACAGAGATATAGATCAATGGAACAGAACAGAGGCCTCAAAAAGAATGCCATACAACTACAACCATCTGATCTTTGACAAACCTGACAAAAACGAGCAATGGGGAAAGGATTCCCTATTTAATAAATGGTGTTGGGAAAACTGACTAGCCATATGCAGAAAGCTGAAACTTATCCCTTTCTTACACCTTATACAAAAATTAACTCTAGATGGATTAAAGATTTAGACATGTGGTCTAACACCATAAAAACTCTAGAAGAAAACCTAGGCAATACCATTCAGGATATAGGCATGGGCAAGGACTTCATGACTAAAACACCAAAAACAATGGCAACAAAAGCCAAAGTAGACAAGTGGGATCTAATTAAACTAAAGAGCTTCTATACAGCAAAAGAAACAATCATTATAGTGAACCGGCAATGAACAGAATAGGAAAAAATTTTTGCAATCTACCCATCTGACAAAGGGCTAATATCAGAATCTATGGAGAACTTAAAAAAATTTACAGGAGGAAAAAAAAAACCATCAAAAAGTGGGCAAAGGAGATGGTCAGGTTTTCATTAACAGGCTGAAGGCAGCCAGTTTTTATCTTAGAGCATTAGGTCATAGGGTGTAGATTAGGGATAATAGAAGCTTCCCCAGTTAAATCTGTTTACCCCACATTCCTTTGTCTCTACTCTAAGTGTTTACTCATGTAAACTTTGTGCTGGATGGTCCTTTCAGGGGGAGGTTGAAGGAGGATTACCCGTTAATGGTTTTCGTTCTGGGCCAGGGAACCAAAACCTTTTATCATTTGTAAAACCACTCTTTTAACAATGTTAATTATCCACAAGTGTGTTGACTTTGAACCTCTGTTAATAAATCTATTAAATGCCAGGACGAACAGGGAGTAGTTGTCAGTTAGCTGCAAATGCCCTTTCAGAGCAACTGATGACCCCCTAGCCCGACTCTTACACTGTATTCTGTGTCTGAGATTGTATTTATTCATCTGTCACTCAGTCATGGTCTGCAGGACAGACTTCTGCAGATGGTGATCAACATTGCAGGTGGTGACCCCGACGTGACCGACAACACAGCTGGTGCCCTAGTGTGAGGAGAACTGACGTGAATGATGCCACATGCAGCTAGCTAGTAGAGGACCTAATATTCGTACTTAGATCTGTGTGATTCCAAGCCTACATATGTTCACTATATCACAGAACCTCTAAGCAAACAATGGTGATAGTTTCTTTTGAAGTTCTACACAGATAGGGAAAAGCAAATAGTGAGCACTAAGCAAACTCACTTGTACGCCATCCACAATAGTAAGCTAAGTAAAAAGAATTTGAGGTAAGATTTATCATACCTTGTCTAAAGAAATGGACAGAAAAAGGCAAGATAAATCAAGATGAGGAATAAAATTAGAGCAAGAGCTGTTACTTTGACCATCAAGAGCTCTTAGCCACAGGGTAAGACAAAGATTCACAGAGACAGGCAAGGACTAATCTAACAAGCAGCACTAGAGAACACTAATATAAAGACTAAGGATGTTGATTCCCCACCTTAAGGCCCAATTTTATATTCCTTGCTCAAACTGAAGGCCAAAATATCAGCATAATATACTGGAGAGAATTATGCTTTTGATTCAGAAACACACAGAGTGGAATATTCACTCTACTAGCTCTCTGACCCAAAGCCAATAGTGTTTACAGTGTATTCTTTCCAGTGTTATACATGTGATACAACTAACACTTCTTAAGCAAGAACTATGTGCTAGCCACTATGCTAGCCTCTTTAAAACAGTGTCTTTTAATCCTCAATGCTGAGAGCAAAATACTAATTTTAACCCCTTTTTAAAAGATGATGAAAATAAGTTTGGGAGATATTGAGTGATTTTCCCAAGATCATAAAACTACTAAGTGGCAGAGAAAAAAAATAAATGTAAGGCATTGTACTTCATAGCATTAAGCTATACTGCTCATCACAGAATATTTGATAAGGGGTGTGATTGATTCTCAGCTGTGTTTTAAGAAAAGCGCATTTTTGGCAGCATGAAAAATGAAGGATTTCTCGATTAGAGATTGGAAGTCCAATTATAAGGCTGTTAAAATAGAATTATGGCAGTGGCAGTGGAGAAGAAGGGAAATGTACCATAGTTACTGAAATTGCTGCTAGAGAACCAGAGAGCTAATTCAACTCAGAAGGGCAAGGTAAAGTAAGGGATTTCTGGATTTGAAGACCTGGGAAATGGTGCTCATTAAGAACTGAAGTAACACCAAAAGGAGGATGACTGATCATCTTTGATGCATGTGAAACGGATGGTAAGCAGAAGATGGGGAGGGAAGGGAGAAAGTATATTCTGTTTTAGACATGTTGAATTTGAGTTGTTGGTGTTGGGCATATACATTTATTATATGCACAGCTATTTTACAGTTAATATAATAGGAAGATAAAAGATTATTCTAAATAATTCAACTGTGAAAGTAAAACATCATGTAAAATTGAATTTATAAGAGTGAATATAATTAAAGGTGGTTGAAAATTATAGCCTAGCCTATCTCAGAGAGTCATTATAAAGATTTAAGTAGATATGAAATGTGCAGTAAACTGCAACATGGTATACAAATAGGAATAAGTGGCATGTTTTTATGAATGTGTAATAGACAAGTAGACACTGGGGGCAAGCTACTAAAAAAAATCAGTTTGAATGATAAAGATCTGAAAGTTGTTAGTATACAGGAACTCTGAGTGGTAGGATATATTTTATCTTTTAACCACCTTATTTGTATAACTTGAAAAAAGATCAAATCAGAACCAAGAAATATGAATTGGAGTATATTTGTATTACAAACCTGACCTTCTACTAAACCTTCAAAGTGTAGCAGCCCTTCTAAAGTCACACAGGATAGGAAGCATTTCATTTGCTGAATCTATTAGGAAGAAATTTATTTTTTGTCCCCCCACTGCCTAGTGCCTCACACCACAGGAGTTACCTCGTTCTTTTGAAACCCTGGAAATGAGAACAAGCTAGATATATCCCATAAAATGGCTTTTGTGGATTTAAAAATAAAGATAGTATTTGGCTAATTAATAAGTCATTGTAAAATAATTTTCAATGAAAAAAGCATATTTAAAACAATTATGTGGGAAGAGTAATATATAGAAATTTTATTGTTCTGAAGTACACGTAATATAGTGTAGGAATATTACAGAGAAAATTATTACGTGAGCAGAAAGAGTTAATATGCAATTGAAAGCATATCTATCTACATAATTAAATGGGAAAAGTAATCATTATTTAAAAGCACATGGCATAGGCAAAACGAATAGGGTCATTTTCATAATGTCTTTGTGGGTTATGAGCCAAATCTTCCCTAAGAATATGAAACAACGAAAATGAAAAAGTTACTCAGTCTCCTGAAGCTTCTCTCATATGTAACTGCCCAATTAGCCAGGGGTAATATCCAATTGTATCTAAACTACCTGTATCTTTGCACACTAAAATGAAGCATTTAAAGGAAGCATCTGCTTGCAGCATTGCAAAGGCATTTCCTGTAGAGATTATGTATTCCAAACATGACTTTACAGATAAGAAAACTGAGGATCAGAGAGAGGTGGCAACTTGTTCAAGGTCACAGGAGAGAAGTAGAGCTGAATCTAAAGCCCAGTGCTGTTTTCAGTTCACCACGCAGTCATATTTGTATTTTTTGGTCTTATATATTAGTTTTTCGTACCAAAACTTCTGAAATCTGAAATGGTGGTTCCTGAAATGTGTTCTGCAACAAAAGCCAACATAGCTAAAATTTGTATGTCTTTCTGCTTTACCCTCCACCTAGCTAATAAGACAGAGTAAAATTGAATTGAATTAAAGTACCTAAAAGTTTAAAATTACAAGCAACTATGCCAGTTGAGACAGCTGTATCATCCTTTGGTCCTTTGTTCTTGGTACAATAGGGTGCAAGAAACAGACTGTCACTCCAAGTAACCCAATGAGTCCACAGTTGGAATGTACAAAATTTAAATTTTTAGAGAGTATGGATGTCATATACTCCAATGGATCTTATTTTCTAGGATTCTTTCCCCTTTTGAAAACTTTTCTGACTGAGGATAGTTTTCAAAACTAGAGACTATTTTCATAATTTCTAAAATATCTAAAAGAACAAATATTGAAAAAATTCTTCAACATTTTTAAAGCTATAGGATGACTTGATTATAATGATCTACTAACAAATTTTAAAATATGATAATTATAATTTTTAAAAATACTGTTCTGTAATATGTACTTGAGGAAAATTTTATGCAAAGTTCAACAGTCATATTAATCTTAAACACATTAGAAACTGATAGAAATACCTAGAGCACAATTAATCAATTTGAGATCTTTGTTTTATAATGCCAGTCATTTTGGATGCTTTTTACACAAAAATGATCATTCACTTTAACATTAGGTAGACATGGCATTTAATATTTACCTCAGTAAAGAATCTGCTTGTTTACATATTTTCACAACTCAAAATGCAAATGTTTTTAAGTTTTTTTAATACCCATTAGGAAAAAAAGAACTTATGCTACAGAGCTTTCAGGGATATGTACATGATATAATTTCTGTTAAAAACACAGACCAAAAGTGACTCATTTGCAGCCAAAATGAAGCAATAAGAACCCAATTTGCCTTCCTCCTCAAAACAACTAATAAAGAAGAGAACAAAGTCTATTAAAGAAAGGCTTTCTGGCACTGGATATCTGGCAATGCAGGGCAGTGAGTCTAGAAAGAGAAAAAAAAATTGAATGAGTCCTACAATTTCCCCAGGTTACCGCCTGAAGAGATTTTCTAATTTATGGTTCTGAGAGGGGGAACTTAGGCAGAGACCAACAATATCCCTGAAGTGAGGAGAAAAAGCTGGAAACCCAAGGAGTATAAGAAAACTAGAGTTCATAGGGCAGAGTAGAAGAAGTTAAATTCCTGATGAGTACAGTATAGAGCTTAGGTAGCTAATCCCTTCCTTCACCAAATCTTTATTCAAAGGGCAGACCCAAAGAATACTGGGTCTGTAATATGTAAAGGTCCAGTGACTCTCACTGCACCTTTCTCTTAGGGCATGGATTCCATGCTTGGAGATACAAGCTGAGACTACCAGTAGCTACTACCCCTCATAGTGCTGAATGTGGTCAATTAGAGATTTTCCAGGGGTAACAGCAGTCCACATAAAAAGAAAGCTCTGAGTAAGTCACAAGAAAGATAGGCAACGTTATAGGCAAGCTAATTCACCAGAGAGAACCAGGAAAAGAGACATCTACTTAGAGCCCTACTGGGCTGAAAACAAACCTCAAAACTTATCCCTGCCTAGATATAATTTGATCAGACAGTGGAGCAATTTATGCCCCAGAGCACTGTCAAAACAATAAACAAGTAAAACAGTAAAAAAAATAAAAACAATTTAAAAAGAAGCAAAATTAATTAGCAGAGCCTAAAAGTGGCATCGAATAGAATTGAAGCAGACAGATTAAAAAAGAGATTAGAAACATAAACCTTCTAAAACCTCTGTCATTCCTGCTGACTATGTGCATGCCCAGGGCTGCAGCTTCTGAGGAACAACACAAAAGGCTTCACACTGCAGGAGAAATTGACTTCACAAAAATACACTACTCAAGCAACAAAACAAATAAATAAGCAAATCAAAGCATAAATAAGCCCTAGTATTGAAGAAACGGAATCAGTATGCAGAGTTGCCACAAGAAATTACCTCCAATGTTCATTTTTCACAAAATGTTATAATACGTTGCAAAGAAACTGGAACAAGTCACTCATACAGAAGAAAAACAAAAAGTAGGCAACAAAAAATAAGAGAAAGACCAAATGTTATAATTAACACTTCAAAGTAGTCATTATAAATGTGTTCAAAGAACTTATGGAAGCCGTGCTTAAGGAATTAAAGGAAGCTATGAGGAAAAAAATATCTCTTCAAAGAGAGATAAATAGATAAAAATTATTTTAAAAGAGGGAAGTAAAATTTATGGAGTTAAAAATTACAATAATCAAAAAGAAAAATATATAACCAAGGGATTCAACAGTACACTTAAACTGAAAGTAGAAAGAAGCAGAAACTTGGCTATAAATACAGCTTATGCAATCTAAAGAACAAAGAGAAAATAGAATGAAGAAACTAAATAAACCCAAAGTGAAATGTGGTGCATTTTTAAGCACACCAACATATATGTAGTGGGAGTACCAAAGAAGAGGGGAAAAAAAGGGAAAAGAAAATATAAAGAATGGCTGAAAACTTCCTGAGGTTTTTGGGAAACATCAATCTTCACATCCAAGAAACTCAAAAAGTTTTGAACAATAAACTCAAAGAGATGCACACAGATCATAGGAAAAATGTTGACATATAAGATAGAAAAAAAATACTGAAATTGGCAAGAGAATAGTGACTCATCACATGCAAGGAAATTTACACATAATTGACAGTTAACTTCTTATCAGAAACAATGGAAGTTAGAAGGCAGTGAGATAACATAATTTAAAGTGCTCAAAGAAAATAAAAATTTCAAGAATATCAAAGAAATCAATCAAGAATTCTATACTCATCAGAAATATCTTGGTTACGCACAGTGATCTGTAATCTCAACACTTTGGAAGTCCAAGACAAGAGAATCACTTGAGGCTGGGTGTTCCAGACCAACCTGGGCAATGTAACAAGAACCCACTCTACAAAAAAAAAATACAGAATATTAGCTGAGCATGGTGGTACATGCCTATAGTTCCAGCTACTCAACAGGCTGAGGCACGAGGTTCACTTGAGCCCAGGAGTTCAAGCTTATAGTGAGCTATGATCATGTCATTTTACTCCAGCCCAGGCAACAGAGAAAGACTCTCTCTCAAAAAATAAAAATAAAAATCTTCAAAAAATGAAGGTCAAATATCAACATGCTTAGATAAACAGAAACATGGATAATTCATTTCTATAATACCCACTTTGCAAGAAATCCTTAAGGAATTTCTTCAGGATGGAATTAAAGGCACACACACACACACAAAAAAAAAAAAAAAAAAAAAAAAAACAAGGAAAGGTAATGATGTTCTTAAAGAGACCACATATATGCACATTTTTATTATTTCCTCTCTTAATTAATTTCAAAAGGCAATTGTATAAAAAAACTATATATGTAAAAACCAATATGTATGTAATTTTATTGTGAGCCTTATAAAATAGAGACATGCAATATATTTGACAATAACAGCATAAAGGATGTGGGTGGAATGGAAGTTGTTTTAGTGTAAGAAAATGACATCAGATGCTAACTCAAATCACAGGAGTAAAATGAAAAAAATAAAAAATTCTTTATAAAACAGACAAATATAACTGTATTAGTTATATCTCCTGCTGCTATAAGGACATACTGAGACTGAGTAAATTATAAAGGAAAGAAATTTAATTCACTCACAGTTCCTCAGGCCTGGGGAGGCCTCAGGAAACTTACAATCATGGCAGAAGGGGAAGAAAATATGTCTTTCTTCACATAAAGGCAGCAAGGAGCATTGCTGAGGTGTGGAACAAAAGGGAGAAAATCCCCTTATAAAACCATCAGATCTTGTGAGAACTCACTATTACAAGAACAGCATGAGAGTAACCAACCCCATGATTAGATTACCTCACACCAGGTCACTCTCACTACAGATGGGGATTATGAGAACTACAATTCAAGATGAGATTTGAGGGAGGACTTCACCAAACCATATAAATAACCAACTAGGTTGTATAAATAATACACTAGGTCTCCTATTTTCTCTCAGATTCTTTAATAGTTATGACATATCAATTAATAAGTATAACAATGTATTATAGGGTTTATTATATGATATGGGCTAAGCTACAGACAGGCTTGTTTGCAGATGAGTACCAGGGAATAATACATCTGTGAGGAGCACACCAAGAATCAGAAAAATGATGCAAACATTGTTGGGGGGTCCGGGAGCTAGGGGAGGGATAGCAGGGGATGGGGAAATTGGGGAGGGATAACGTTAGGAGAAATACCTAATGTACATGATGGTGGGGGATGGATGCAGCAAACCACCAAGGTATGTATATAGCTATGTAACAATCCTGCATGATCTGCACATGTACCCCAGAACTAAAAGTGTAATAAAACTAATAAATAAATAAAGGAGCCTTAAAAGTTAAAAAAAAAAAAAAAGATTCAAACATATGCCTCAGAAACTATTCCTTCAAAGGAGTCAGAATTTATTTGAATTAGTATTTATTAAAATTAATGCCCCAGAGTATGTTGAAAATAGTAAAGCAATCAGCTAGTAATTAGTGGAGTTCAACAGTTGGGTGTGGTTAGGGAAAGGGATGAAAAGAATCATACAAAACCATTATCATCTCAAGGTGACTGTGAGCATATCCAATACTGCAATTCCCTGAGGAACAGTATAACAATATCAGACTGGTGACTGTGTGTGTGTTGAGAGAGGGAGATACACTTAGTAAAATAATCCAGTCAGTTGCTAAATAAACTATAAAATAATAAAATAACAAGCCTGTGATGATCAGTACCCATAGTGCTTCGGTTCATTATTTTAAATACCCAGTTTCCAATAAAAATGCTATGAGACATGCAAAAATTAAAAAAAAAAACAGAAAAGTATGACACATACGTCAAACAAGCAAACAAAAAAGACCATATAAATTGCCTGTAGGAGACCATATGCCAGATTTATAAACATGTTCCTAGACATTATGGAAACCATGATTAAAGAAGTAAAGATATAATGACAATGTCGAATCAAATTGACAATATTAGTTAAGAGGGAGAAATTATAAAAAAGAACTAAGTGGAAATCATGGAGTTCAAAAGTACAGTAATTGGTATAGAAAAGTTCACCACAGGGCCTTAACTGACAGAAGAAAGATTAAGTGAATTTGACAATATGTTCATAGATATTATGTAAACTGAAGAAAGGAGAGGAAAAAAAGAATGGAGAAAAATGAAAAGCCTCAGAAATATGGTATACCATTAAGTACACCAATATATGTGTAATGGAAGTAACAAACAAGAGGTGATACAGAAAGAAGCTTAAAAATATCCAAAGAAATGGTTGGAAACTTCCAAAATTCAAAAACATAATAATCCACAGATTAAGGAAGGTTAGTGGCCTTTCAATAGAGTAACATAAATAGATACCAAAACAGACACATTATAATAAAAAATGTTGAAAGTCAAAAACAATCTTGAAAATACCATGAGAAAAATGACTCATTACATAGATGGAAACCTAAATACAATTATCATTTGACTTCTCATCAAAAATAATGGAGGCAAAAAGACAATGGGATAGCATATTCTAAGGACTCAAAGAAAAAAGCTGTCAACCAAAAACCCTATGATCAGCAAAAATATCTTTCAAAAATGAAAGACAAATACTTTCCCCCATAAACAACTGAAAGAAATTGTTGATAGCAGAACTACCTTACATGAAATACTAAAAAAGTTTTAAGTGGTAAGTTTGAATCTAAAAGAAAATCAATAGTGAAAAAAATACACAATTTTTTTTTTAAATTACACAATTTTAAAAAGACAGTAATTTTAAAAGACAGTATATTTTTCTCTCTTAAGTTATTTAAAAAGCAGTGGTAGAAAATAATATGTATAAATTTAAAAGTAATTTTAAAAGACAGTATATTTTAAAAGACAGTATATTTTTCTCTCAAGTTATTTAAAAAGCAGTGGTAGAAAATAATATGTATAAAAATGCACTGTTGTGTCTAACTGTATTAAAATGTAGTATACATGTAATATATTCATCAATAACATCACAAAAGAAGTGAGAAAAAAATTGTTTTTGGCTAAGGAAATGACAATAGATGATAAAGTAATAATTATAAAAATGATATTGTTTTCTAATATTAATAGACATAATTCTAAGCACTCAAAGAAAAAAAGCTGTCAATAAAGAACCCTATCCAGTTGTATGCTATAATATATAACAATAATACCACAAAAAAGAAGAAAAGGAATACAGCTAAATAAGTGTAATATTTCCATAAACCACTGGAATTAAGCTAGTATAGATGAAAAGCTGAACTGAATAAATTAAGATGTATATAGTAGGAGTAACATTAGCAAGATTGTAGAGTACAAAGACTCAGACTCTCCATCCTCCCACAGGAACAGTGATTCAACAAGAAAATATGGACCAGTTCCTTTAATGAGATATCCAGACCAGTTAAGAAGCTCCTGCACTCCAGGTAAGCATGAAACCAGCTGCAGTAAAGATGGTAGGAAAATTTGTGGCACCTTTTTGCCAATGTCTGCCATCCAACACATTGCCACAAGATTAGGAGGAAACTCCAGGCTCTTAGCTTCCTGGGGAGAGAAAGAGAAGACTGAACCATATGTTAAAAATTCAGGATTTTCAGGGGACTCCCCAAGGGACTCATTTCTGTCTCACGTGTCTTGTAGTACACATGTGATATAGCATAGTCTACATATCTGGAGGCAACTGCAAACAAACAAACAAAAATCTGGGCTGAATGCCACTGTTGCAGAGAATCTGCAGTACAGAGGCTAATACAGCGTGGCAGCCTCTCACTCAGGTAGTAAGTTAATACTGGAGTGTATATCCAAAGCACTGGTTTTATGAGGGAGGAGCTGCCAGAGGGCGTAGTTTCTGTCTAGCTTGACTTGGGGCACTGAATGAACCTGGCACAGTCTGTATGTCTGAGGGCCACTAAGAACAAATAATAGCTGAGGTTTTCATGTCAGAGTACTGTGGGCCAGTGAGAACAAAAAAGAGCTGGGGTTTTCATATCAAAGTACACACAATACAACAGAGAGACACCAGAGGAAACAAGAGAATATGAGCTCCTGAAAAAATAAATAGGCATAGTCCCTCCAATTAGGAATCGCAATACACAAACTCAGAGAAGAAGCGTCCAAATAAAAGGGTTAAGAGGTCCCCAAAATTCCTTACTGGGCTGATTGGTGAAAGTATTTTCCTGTACAAAGACAGTAACAGCTGTGAGAGATGATGACTGTTTTCTCAAATGTGTGGGTACCAATACAAAGCTACAGGGAACACATAGAAAAAGGGACACATGACTGAATAAAAAGAAAAACACAAATCTTCAGAAACTGACCTTGAATATATATATATACACACACTACATATAAAAATATATATAATACATATACATACATATGAATCATGATATATATGACACATAAAATATATATCATATATATATGAACTGAAAATATTTGCAAAAAATTATAACAAAGATAATTATTTCCTCAGGAAAATTATACGTTAAAAATAAGAATTTTCAGTAGTGGTGACAACTATAAGTATATATTTGTGAAATGTAAAAAATATTTGTCAAATATAAATAAGAACAAAACAAAATTTTTGAGCTGAACAATGCAAATAACTAAAATGAGAAATTTACTAAATAAGCATTCAATAGCAGATTTGCTCAAGCAGAAGAAATAATCAGCAAATATGAATACAAGTTATTGGAAAATTATACAGCAAGATGAGAAAAAAGCAAAAAAAATGAGAAAGAGTGAAGAAAACTAAACAAATAATGGGACATTATCAAATAGATCAATAAAGAATCATACATAATCACCAAATTGGGTTTATTCCTGGGATGCAAAGATGGTTCAATATGCAAAAATAAATTAGTGTGATATACTACATTCACAGAATAAAATATAAAAATTATCTGGGCATGGTGGCTTACACCTGTAATCCCAGTACTTTGGAGACCAAGGCAGGTGGATCACCTGAGGTCGGGAGTTCGATACCAGCCTGACCAACAGGGAGAAACCCCATCTCTACTAAAAATAGAAAATTAGCCAGGCATGGTGGTGCATGCCTGTAATCCCAGCTACTCAGGAGGCCTAGGTGGGAGAATTACTTGAACCCAGGAGGCAGAGGTTGCAGTGAGCTGAGATTGCACCATTCCACTCCAGTCTGGGCAACAAGAGCAAAATTCCATCTCAGAAAAAAAAAAAGATAAAAATCACATCATCATCTCAATAGATGCAGGAAAAACATTTGACAAAATCGACGCATTTTAATGATAAAATCTTTCAGTAAACAAGGCATAGAAGGAATTTATCTCAACATAATACAGGCCATACTTGAAATCCCAAAGCCAACATCAAACTCAGTAAAAACTGAAAGATTTTACACCAAAATCATGAAGAAGGCAAGGATGCTGACTCTGACCACTTCTATTCAAATTGTACTGGAGTCTTAGACAAATGTATTAGGAAAAATTAATAAATTTAAGTCATCTGAATCAGAAAGGAAGAAGTAAAAATATCTCTGTTTGAAGATGATATAAACTTTTATGTAGAAAAGACCAAAGAACCCCCCCCCAAAAAAAAGCTTTGCAACTTGTAGGAAATGTGTAGAACATAGGCTTAAAATATTAGAGGCTATATATCTGTGACTGCCGTAACAAATTGCCACAAACATGGTAGCTTGAAACAACAGAAATGTACTATCTTTCATTTCTGGAGTCCAGAAGTTCAAAATCAAGATGTTGACAGGGTTGCACTGCCAATTCACACACACACACACACACACACACGCACAAACATAGGGCTAATAAATAAAATCTGTAAAATTGTAGGATACAAACTCAACATAGAAAAATCAGCTGCATTTACATACACTAAGAAGGAACTATCTGAAAAAGAAATTATGAAAGCAATTCCATTTATAAAAGCATCAAAAAATGAAATAGAAATAAACTTAACCGAGGAGGTGTCAGTAACAGTGAAATGTATAAATCTGAGGAAAGAAACTAAAGATGATGCAAGTAAATAGAAAAATATTCCATGCTTATGATTAGAAGACAATATTTTTAAAAACAACATACTTCACAGAGTGACCCACAGATAAAATGCCATTTCTATCAAAATCCCAATGGCTTTTTTACAGAAATAGAAAAAAAATCATAAAATTCATATAGAACCACAAAAGATTTCAAATTGCCAAAGTAATAGTAAGAAAGAATAAAGCTGGAGGAATTATACTTCCTGGTTTCTAAATGTATTACAATGATACAATAATTAAAACAATATGGTACTGGCCTATAAACAGGCACACAGACCAGTGGAACAGAATAGAAAGCTCAGGAGTAAACTCAGGTATATATCGTCAACTGATCTTCAAAAGTGTATTCCAATTTAAAATGGTAGACTGAAATGTGAAACCTAAAATTATAAAACCCTTAGAGAGGGAGACCCAAGATGGCTGACTAGAAGCAACTAGTATGCGTCACTCTCACAGAGAGAAGAAAGAGTGGCATGTAAATACTAGCTCTTCAACTGGAACATCCAAGTGGACACACTGGCATTTATCAAGGAAACAAGTTAACCCACAGAAAATGGAAAGAAGAGAAACAGGACAACCACCCACCTGGGAGTGGCACAGAGCCAGAAGAGACCCCTCCAGCATGGAGTGAGAGTCCCTGGGGATCCATACTTCTGCCATGGACCTTTGCAACCCTGGACTAAAGAGATCCCCCATAAGTTCCCCCAACTGTGCCTCCAAACTAACATGGAGAGCTACATGTATCTGGGCAGAGCCACCACTCAGGCACAGCCACCGCTCAGGCACATGCAGAGTCCTGGGAGCCTTTACTCCCTGGGCATCCCAGCATTAGTGGCTTCATCTCCAGCAGTGAGAGAGTTCAGGCTACCTCACATGCCCCCAGCAAAGAGGCTGAATCCACAAGGCTGAGCATCTATGCCCTGCAGTCTTCATCTTCACTACATCTAGCAGGAAAAGGCCCACTGGCTGGGGACTCTACAATGGCCACCCCAGCATCCCCAGGTTCTCAGCCTGCTAGCAGGTCTGCAGTTTTCTGGGTTGGAGCTCCAAATGGGAGAGACAGGTCACCATTTTTGCTGCCCTGCAGCCCTCTCTTCTGCTGCCCTCAGATTCTGAACACCTGGATGTACAGACAGAAATCTGTTGCAGAAGTGGAGAACACATGGAGAACCTCTACTAGAGAAGTGTAGAAGGGAAATGTGGGGTTGGAGCCCTCACAAAGAGTCCTCACTGGGGAACTATCTAGTGGAGCTGTGAGAAGAGGGCTACTGTCCTCCAGACTCCAGAATGGTAGCTCCACCAACAGCTTGCACCATGTGCCTCGAAAAGCCACAAGCATTCAATGCCTGCCTGTGAAAGTAGTCTCAGGAGCTGTGACCTGTAGAGCCACAGTGGAACTGCACAAGGCCTGGGGAGGCCACCTCTTGCATCAGCATGCCCTGGATGTGAGATATTGGGTGAAAGGAAATTATTGAGGGTCTTTACATTTTAATGACTGCCCTCCTGGGTTTTGGATTTGCTTGGGGCCTGTAGCCACTTTGTTTTGGCCAATTTCTCCCTTTTGCAACAGAAGCATTTACCCAATGCCTGTACCCACATTGTATCTTGGAAATAACTAATTTGTTTTTTATTTTACAGACTCATAGGCTGAAGGGACTAGTCTGTCTCAGATGAGACTTTGGACTTGGACTTTTGAGCTAATTCTGGAATGAGTTAAGATTTTGGGGGACTGTTGGGAAGTTATGTTTGTATTTTGAAATGTGAGAAAGACTTGAGATTTGGCAGGGGCTAGGGTGGAATTATGTGGTTTGGCTGTGTGTCCTCACCCAATTCTCATATTGAATTTTAATCCCCAATGTTAAGGAAGGAAACTAGAGGAAGATTCTATCATGGGTGTGGATTCTGATGGTTTAGCACTATTCCCTAGTGCTGTCTCATGAATGAGTTATCATGAGATTTGCTTGTTTAAAAATACGTAGTACCTTTCCTTTTACTCTCTCTCTCTCTCTCCTGCCACTATGTGAAGAAGGTGCTTGCTTCCCCTTCACCTTCCTGCCATAATTGTAAGTTTCCTGAGTCATTCATTCTGTACAGCCTGCAGAACTGTGAGTCAATGAAACCTATTGTCTTCATATATTATCCACTTTCAGGTAGTCCTTTATAACAGTATCAGAATGAAATACAGTGTGAATATAAAAAATGGTGCAGCCACTATAGAAAACAGTATGGTGGTTTCTTAAAACACTAAAAATAGAGCTGCCATATGATCCAATGATTCCACTTTTGGGTGTTAAGCAAAATAATTGCAATCAGGATCTTGAGAAAACATTGGCACTTCCATAGTCATTTCAGGATTATTCACTATAACCAAGTTGTGGAAGCAACCTAAATGTCCTTGGATCAATGAACAGATAAAGAAAAGGTGGTATCTATCTGTCTATCTACATACATGATGGAATATTATTAAACCTATAAAAGGAAGGAAATGTTTCCATATGTGATAACATGGATGAACCTGGAAGACACTGTGCTAAGTGAAATGAACCAACCAAAGAAGGACAAATACTTTATGATTCTGCTTATGTGAGGTATGTAAAATAGTCAAACTCATGGAAGCAGAGAATAGAATGGTTGTTATCAAGGGCTGGGGAGAGAGGGTGAATTGCTATTCAACAATATGAAATTTTAGCTGTGTAAATAAATATGTTCTAGAGATCTATACATCATTGTTCTTATACTTAACAATACTTTACTGTACATTTAGAAATTTGTTAAGAATATAGGTCTCATGTATTTTTTAATCACAATAATTTTATAAGGACGTATATGGTAAACTCCAGAGTAACTACAAAAAAATCGTAAAAATATAATTAAATAAATTAAAATACCGCATTACAAAATGTTCACTTGATTCAAAAGACAGAGGAAAAGGAGAATTAGAACCAGAAAAACATAAGAAATATAGAAAATAAAAAGTAAGATGATGGCCATAAATACAATTATATCAGTAATAACATTGAATGTAGATTAACTTTATAATCCAATCCAATAGGCAAAGATGGTCAGACTGGAAAAAAGAAATATAGAATATAAAACAATAAAATCAATTAAACCAAAAGTTGATTCTTTGAAAACATCAACAAATATCACAAACCTATATCTAGTCTAACCAGGGAAAAAGAGAAATAAAGAATGACAGAACTAAAATCAGAAGTATAAGCTAGGACAAACCTTACAGAAATAAACAGATAAAGAATGGTATGAAAAACTGCACCCCAACACACTAGATAACCAAGATGAAATGAGCAAATTGTCAGGAAGATAAAACTGCCAAAACTTCACAAGAAAAGGTAGAAAATCTAAGTACACTTTTACACAGTAAAGATATTGAATCTATAATCAGAAACCGTCTAAGGAAAAGTCCAGAACCACAATGCTTCACTACGAAACATTTAAGGAATTTTTAACACTAATTCTTCTCAAAATTTTCTAAAAATATTAGACACTTCCTAACTCATTCTATGAGAAAAATATTACCTGTACACCAAAGCCAGATAAAGACATCATAAGAAAACAAAACTATAGGCTGGACACAGTGGCTCATGCCTGTAATCCCAGCACTTTGGGGAGCCAAGGTGGGTGGATCACCTAAGTTCAAGAGATCGAGATCATCCTGACCAACACGGTGAAACCCTGTCTGTACTAAAAATACAAAAGTAGCCGGGCGTGGTGGTGCATGCCTGTAATCCCAGCTACTCGGGAGGTTGAGGTAGGAGAATTGCTTGAACCCGGAGGCAGAGGTTGCAGTAAGCCGAGATTGTGCCAATGCATTCCAGCCTGAGCAACAAGAACAAAACTTTTTCTAAATTAAAAAAAAAAACTATAGACCAATATCTGTTCTGGACACAGATGCAAAAATCTTCAACAAAATACTAGCAAATATTTCAGCAGTACATTGAGAAGATTATATATCACAGCCAAGAGGGATTTGTTTTAGGAATACTAGGGTGGGTCAATATGCAAAAATCAAGCTGTATAATATGCTACTTTAATACAAAGGAAAAAATCTCATGATTATCCCAATCGATGTATACAAAAATGTAACACAATTCAACAGTGCTTCGTGACAAAAACAACTGGGAATAAAATGGAAATTTTTCAACATGATAAATTAAGGTTATGAAAAAAGGCCCAACAAAGTTAATATTCTACTCAGTCGTGAAAGACCGAATACTTTCCTCCTAACATCAGAAATAAGACAAACATGTCTACCTCTATTCAACATTATATTGAAATTTCTAGCCAGAATAATTAGGTAAGAAAAGGAAAGAAAATGTTTCAATCAGAATGTGAGAAATAAAATTATTAATATCTCTATTCAGAGATGAGGTGATTCTAAAGACTCTTTCAATTTGCCAGATACAGTGGCTGAGGCCCATATTCGTATCATTTTGGGAGGCCAAGGCAGCAGGATAGTTTGAGGCCAGGAGTTTGAGGCTGTAGTGAGCTATAATTATGCCACTGCACTCCAGCTTGGGTGATGCAGCAAGATTCTGTCTCTAAAAAAATAATAATAAAGAAAAAGACTCTCCCAAGAAAATATTAGAGCTAATAAAGCAGTTTAGCCAAATTACAGGATACAAGCTGAGCATATAAAAATTAATGAATTTTTATACACAAGCAATAGACAGTCTGAAATTACAAAAAAAAATAAAAAACAATAAATTATAAGAAAATATGTATCCAAAAATGTATAAGACTTTTATACTAAAAATTAAAAAACATGACTGAGAGAAATTAAAGAAGACACAAATAAATGGAAATACATTCTTCATTGATAGATTGGAAGATTTAAGATTGTTAAAATGGTGATAACTACCCAGGCATATACAGAGCCAATGTAATCTCTGTCAAAATTCCAATAGCCTTTGTTGCAGAAATGAAAAAGCTGATCCTCAAAATTGTATGCAATTGCAATGGTCTCTGAATAACCAAAACAGTTTTTAAATAGAAGATCAAAGTTGGATGATTCAACTTTCAAAGCTTACTACAAAGGAACAGTAATCAAGATGAGGTGGGACTGGCATATGAAAAGACATACAAATCAATGGAATAGAACAGATGGTCCAGAATAAGCCCTCATATTTATTATTAATTTATCTTCAACAAAGGTTCCAAAATATTTCAATGGGAAACATGATCTTTTGTACAAATGGTGCTAGGACAATTGAGTTTTTATGTGAAAAATATATAGTGGTATACCTACCTCATCATATACAAACATAGACTCATAATCAAAACCCTAAATGTAACAGCTAAAATTTTAAAATACTTAGAAGATAACAGGTGTCAAGCTTCATGGCCCTTAATTGGACAATATTTACTTAGATATGACACAAAACACAAGAAACAGAAATAAAAAATAAATTGGACTAATCTAAATTTAAAACTTTTTAAATCAAAGGACATTATCAAGAGATGAAAAAACAACCTATGTAATCAGAGTATCTATTTCCATATATCTGATGAAGGTCCAGTATCTATAATATACAAAGAACACTTACAACTCTACAACAAAAAGAATAAAAGTAAATAAAAATAGACAAGGAACTTGAATAGATAAGTCTTCAAAGAAGAAAAACAAATGGCCAATAAGTACACGATGTAAGTGCCTAATGATGCTCAACATCATTAGTTATTAGGGAACTGCAAATCAAAACCACAGTAAGATATCACTTCACACCCACTAGGATGTCTAGATAATTAGAGATATGGAGAAATTTGAACCCTTGTACATTGCTGGTATGAATATAAAATAATGCAGCTGCTATGAAAACAGTGTGATGGTTCCTCAAAATATTAAACATAAAATGATCATTCTATGTTTAATTCCGCAGCAGTTGCACTCCTAGGTATATATTTAAATTGACTAGCAGATACTCAAACAAATAATTGTACATGAATGTTCATAGCAGCACTATTCACAATGGCCAAAAAGTGAAAAACTACCCAAATGTTTTTCAATGAATAAACTGATAAAATGTCATATGTCCATACAATGGAACATCATTCAGCTATAAAAGGAGTGAAGTATTATTACATTGTACACCATGGATGATCCTAAACAACATGCCAACTGAAAGACGCCAGACACAAAAGGTCACCTATTGTCTGATCACATCATATGAAATATCCAGAAATGGCTAAGTCCAAAAATACAGAAAGCATTTTAGTGGTTTCCAGGGCCTGTGGGAATTAATAATGAAAGTATCTTCTTAATGGATACAAGAATTCCCTTTGGGGTAATGAAAATATTTTAGAAATAGAAGTGATGGTGGCACAATGTTGTGAATATACTAACTGCTAAATGCTAAAATGGTAATTTTCTGTTATATGAATTATGAATTTCACCTCAATAACAATAAGTTACAGTAGGAAAATAAAACCACATCTTTTTACACTGGCCTCTGCAGTAGAAGTCTTTCTGTTCAGTAGATACTTCTCCCTTTCTCTGTGCCCCATGACCAATTAATTTCTAAATTCTGTCCATTTTTCCTTTGAAAACACTCTTGTTTCTTGTTTTCTCTGATTTACCACTTTACCATAGCCCGAGGTGAGGCCTCCATCATGTCACACTAAACAAGTACAATGTCTTCTTCCCTGGTCCACTGCCATCCAGTCTGTCACTACTCCAAGCCATTCTGTATCCCGCATGAGATATCCTTGCTAAATAACTTATTTGATTCCTTTAGTCCATACTTTTCTACCAAGAGCCTTTTATTGAACCTGTTGCCTAGAATTACCTCACTTGTAAAACACAGCAACAATAATAATGAACTTCATAAGGTTGTTATGTGAATTAAATTAAATTATTTACCTAGCCTATTTCCTGACACAGTTTGGCAATCAGTGAATGGCAGCTTTTTCTTCCTGAGGAAGAAGGCTACTCAGAAGACCTAAATGAGATGCTAAGTATTTTTCCGTCAGTCTACGTGAAGCTATTTAGAATTTATTTAGCTATTTAGAATTTATATCAGAATAGATTCAAGAAGCCAGACTTCCTGCATATTCTAGAACATTGACATAAAATCAGACCAAAATGGTGTATCTGAACATAAGACTTAAGAAATAGCACACCATAGATGTGGTAGATTAATGAGGGATTCAAGTTGATTCCATGATATACTTATTACTTGCAAGAAATAATGTACAGAATCATGAACCTTTAACAATCTTGGTAACTACTTTTAACAAAATTAATCATATATTATACTTATTTTTAGTACATTATACAAAACAATGTACCTGAAGCGAGGGAAGAAGTAAGTGGCAATTTCAGAGGCGTTCCTGGGCATGATGAGTATAGGAAAAACTCACTATTTTTTTCTACACACTCAACACTTCTGGGTCCTAATGTGTGGATTTTTCCACACATCAACCAATTCTAGTCTCTAAACACTAACTGAGTAACCTACAATTCAGTTCTGATACTATCTGGAGTTAGTGCAGATCCCACAAGTTAAGGACTCAATATCACAAAACTGTTGCCCATTTTAAATGCCAATCCCAATTAATAGGTCCTCAGTTACCCACATCTCTCTCCAACATGACTACAAATCAAAGTTTTTCATGATTCTCTCTTCAAGTTGGCTATGACAGCTCACATAACTTGGAGAAATAGTTTTGTTTACTGGTTTATTATAAAGGATAAGATAAAGGACATAGATAAGTAGCCAGATGAAGGAGTCGGTAGGGTGACGTCCAGAAGGGTCCCAAGTTGACAGGTTTCTGTCCCTGTGGATTTGGGGTACACCACCCCCTCAGCACATGGTTGCATTCACCAGCTTAGCTTTCCAAACTCTGCATCCCACACTTCTGGATTTTTATGGAGGTTCGTGTAGTAGGTAAGATTGATTAAATTGTTGGCCATTGTTGATTATGTCAATCTCCAGTCTCTCTCCCCTCTTCAGTAATCAGGCAGTGGGGCTGAAAGTTCCAACCCTCTAATCACATGGTTAGTTCCCCTAGAAACAAGTCCCCATCATTAAACTATCTAGGAACCCCCAGCCACCAGTCATTTCATTACCAGACAAAAGACCCTTACCACTTGATGGATTCCAAGGGTTTTAGAAGCTGTGTGCCAGGAAAAGGGGGTGGTTGGGAGAGACCAAATATATATATTATGTCATAGGTGGCATCATTACACTGGTACACATGAAGAACAAATAAAATAATGCAGATGAAAATGGCTTGGTTTACATAAAATTAGCTTTAAATTATAAACTTAAAAAAATACAAATTAATTCCTTATGAGAGTAACTTTCCAATGCAAGCTATTAGAAAGTTAAAAGAAAAAAAGCTTAAATTTTTCTGTAAGGTTGAGATTATTTATCAAATTGCCTTTTTTTTGGTGCAGGGGAGACAGAATCTTTCTCTGTCACCCAGACTGCTGAAGTGCAGTGCTGCCATCATGGCTCACTGTAGCCTCGCCTCTTGAGCTCTAATAATCTTCCCACTTCAGCCTCCCAAGTAGCTGGGACTACAGGTGTATGCCACTGTGCCCGGGTAATTTTGGTTTTCAATTTTTTTTGTAGAGACGGGGTCTCACTATGTTGCCTAGGCCAGTCTCAAATCACTGGGCTCAAGCGATCTTCCCACTTTGGCCTTCCAGAGTGCTGGGATTACAAGCATGAGCCACTGCACACAGCCTTACAATTGCCTCTTTAATAAAGTGAACACCTGAATGTCTAAAATATCCTCTCTGGGCTTCTTGTGATTAGTAACACCCAAATGCCTTTAGGCAAAAGTTCAAGAGTAGCACAACAGGCAATAGCATAGGGCGCATCAAGACATCTGTTCTGGCTTTATAATGCCATCCTTAATGATGTTTCCCTTTCACTCTGTTTTCATAATTTGTTTTTCCTCCTCTGCAACCCAGGTCTGGACCTGTCCACAGCCTACCTACTCACTGTATATAACAGCAGCCGCTGCATTTCCACTCCCAGATTCTTATGGTCCACCAGAAAGCTCCCCAAAGGCTTGATATTTTCTCCTGGCCTGTTATGCATTTCCCTTTCCCTGGAGGTTCTTCACTGCACCCCAACTCACACACTCCCCTGAAACATCTCTGTTAATGACAGTCTTTCAAAGTCAACTTCAGATCTCATCTCCTTAAACTCTTTTTTAAAATCCCATGTTCTCTTTAAGAATGATGAGCTACCAGTAGCTGGCTTCTATGTACACATAATCGACCTCGTTTCATGATACAATCTTCATGTAAAAAATGGTGATCTCTCTCATACTATATCCTGAAAACTAAACTTTTTTTTGGTACTTATCACCTTCAGCCAAGGTGTCTGTAAGGACAGGACCTAGCAAGTTCCTTGAATATGGCAGGAGACTGATGTATGTTTGTTGAAGAGTAATATTAAAGGTGTAATTAAGATTATCCTTGAAAATATACTGTCTCCTTTAATAAATTCTTCTTGCCACAAGATAAAATTTCCATAAACATACAAAGCTATCTGAATTCACTTCCTGAAAAGTCAAACAGTACCTGGGATCAGACAAGTTCACCTGCATCATGTTTTTTGCTTGATTAAACAAGATGGTGACAAAGTGGATAACATTTCCATCCACAAATTCCTTAAACTCAAATGAAATGAAGCAAAACTTTTGTAAAAATAATGCTGACATCTTATGCAATCAACTTTATCAGAACAAAAGTTGTTCAGCAGAGATTTGAAACCAAACAAGTACCACTCTAAGCCACTTTGAAAAAGCATTGACCGTAATCAAGATGATCTTATCCAGGAAGAGTCATAAAAAAAAATAGCTTGTTGAATGAGGCATGGGCAAGATATAGTGATGACCATCTTCTAATAAAAACAATTCCATTTCCACAGACAAAGAAGAGCATTGCTTGTGAACAGAAAGGCCCTACTGGTCTTTGTGAATAGCTTTAGCACTTTAGGCCACTCCATAGATTATGCATATTTTACTGCATATAATAAGATGAGTATAGAAAGGTAATCACATCATATACAGCACACCCTAAAATCATTTATTTGGAAACATGACTACACAATATGCCTAGAACCTCTACCAAACTACATATTAATCAAGATAATATAAGCCAGTTACTTTCATTTTTGTTTTTGCATTGGTACTATTTTATTTATTTTATTTATTGTACTTTAGGTTCTGGAGTACATGTGCAGATCATGCAGGACTGCTGCATAGGTACATTCATGGCAAGGTGGTTTGCTGCCTCCATCCCCCCCGTCACCTACATCTGGCATTTCTCCCCATGTTATCCCTCCCCAACCTCCCCACCCCACTGCTGTCCCTCCCCTAGCCACCCCCGAGCAGAGCCCAGTGTGTGCTGCTCCCCACCCTGTGCTCATGACTCTCATTTTTTTATGACCTTTTACACTCATAAAAGTTACTGAGGACCCAAAAGACATTTTTCAATGAATTCTATATATTGAAACTTACCATTTTTAAATAAAACTGAAACTTTTAAAAATATTACTTTATCAATTTATTTTTTAAATTGACAAACTCATTACATATTAACAATTTATTTTTATGAAAAGTAGACATATTTTCCAAAACAACAAATTAGTTGAAGAGTCACATTGTTTTCATTTTTACAAATCTTTTAATATCTGACCTAATAAAACACTGGTCAAGTGCCTAATTTGCTTCTGGGTTTAATCTGTTTTAATATGTTGTTTTGGTTGAAGTATATGAAGAAAATTTGGCCTCACACATATATGTAATTAGAAAAGTGAGGAGCAGTTTATAGCCTTTAAAAATAATTGTGTTTGTTTGTGGGCACTATACCAAAACTCAGCAGGGAGTGATTTCTTAACAATTAGTTTGAATGTGGAATCTAAAAATATATCAATAAAATACTCATTTACAGTAAAATTCATTGATCTACTTTGCATCTTGAATGAATCTTTCAACCATGCATGATTTTGTAACATCATTCAGTAGTCACTTTGAAACTATTCATTCACAAGTTAAGCAGGTCTTTATTACACGGTATCAAAAATATCACATTTGTTCATATCACCATCAATCTTATCAGAAAATTCTAACTATTGGATAGCTATTAAATTCAAGACAAGGGATATAAGTTTTTCAAAATTCTGATATTTACTTGAAATTTCAAATTTTACAATGAATAACAGGTAACATCCTTTGTTTTTCTTGAAGTAATAGCTAACTTTAACTTTAGAAAAAATGTTCTGCCAAATATCCAACTCAAACCATAAATACCAATAGTTTCTCTTTCAAGTAAAACGATCTCACAACTCAAACAATTGCACAAGCACTTTTCCTTGAGACAATCATTGTCCTATGGCATGCAGGAAAAAAGTGCTTAATGTATACTTCCCATTTCTTCACATAGAATATTAATTTCATAAAATTAATACTATTATAGTTTTACAAAGGATATTCTCAGGTAAAACTGGTAATTTTTTCTTTTCACTCTGAGTGCATGGTGTTAAAAAAAGTCAAGGACCAATAGTACAAGCTGGAACACTTGCCTTGATTTGCGCCAGTGCACCAGCAGTTTTATTCACAAGCACCATCAGTGTAACTGTAAAGACACTTGTTCCAGGATAGAACATGAGAGTCAAAAATACTATTCTGTTTTAACATTTATCACCCTTGTGTTTATTGCCCAGCATTCAAATAAAAGAAGATATACTTCGCTGATTACTCCATGCTTATACCAAATGAACATAACCCAAACAGGAAGCCCAGTTACATCTGTAGATTTGTTTATTTGTAAGGCAAAAGTGTCCTGAAGATAAGCTATTAACTCAGTCCTAATGTTTGCAGCTAAATATTTAAGACAGTGAGTTACTATATGATTGGAAAGTGACAGCACCATTATTGTTTTTACTGACTTTTCATCAAGCAGTTATTAGGCAAAGTAAAATGTAAAAAATTATGTGTACTTCTCCAGCCAATAAAACACAATGAGCTTCCCTATAAAATCCTTGAGTGGCTTCTCCATTTATGTTTTAAAAGTCTGTAATAAGTGAGTTTTGACTTAAATAGCTTATCATATCTATGTTAAAAATGCAATGCCTTATTTCTATTTAATTTTATTTTTATTGTATATATTTGAAGTGTACAATATGATTTTTTGATATGCGTATACATGGTGAAAAGATTACTGCAGTCAAGCCAACTAGCATATCTGTCTTCTCACTTAGTAAGTAACCTTTATCAGAGAGTGTGTGTATGTAGGTGTGGTAGGAGCTCCTAAAATCTAATCTCTTTGCAGATTTCCAAGATACAATACAAAATGATTAACTGTAGCCCTGATGATGTAAATTAGGTCTTATTCATCATAAATGACTGCAATATATTTCTTTACAAAAATTTTAAATTACTGGTTTCAAAATCATGCCCCAACTTAGCAGACTCCATAATAGTATTCAAAATATTTTACATATGAAAAACTAAGATAATTTATTGCCACATATGAGACTAAGGAAAAGAAATTTTCATCATATATTTTGTCTTAATCGATTCTCACAGTTTCTTTGGAGTAGATTCTTCTCTTTCCTAAAACAGACAATTATCTAGAATGGCAGCTTAATCTTTCTTTCAGCATCTTTATGTGTACATATTACATTGTGGACTGAGAAAGGAATTCTAGTCTATCTTTTTAAGAATTTATCTTTAAAAATATATAAATATATTTTCTTTTAGTAAAACATATGTTTAACCTCAAAGTAGTAACTTTAGACAAAATTTTAAAAGTATTTTTTAAAAAATTTAAAATATATTACGAAAACAATAATATATATTCATTTCTGGTTGTGTTTCCCCTTAGGCCTAAGGGAAATGAAAAAAATTTTTTAATTTAATTTAATGCATGATTCTGAAATTACAGATATTAGAGCAGGTATAACCCAAAGATAGATAGTAATAGAAAAGAAGCATCAAGAAGAAAGGGAATTTATCTGTGAAGTGCATATTTACACGTTAAATATACTATCTTCTAAAGTCCTAGAAAACAGAATACACAAGCACACATTCCAATAGCCTTAAGGGCAGTGATGTTATTACAGGTCATGTAGCTTCTGGAGCATTCTCTGTACACTCATGACAAAATTAGTGGAAAAAGCAAAAATATTTTAGAATTTTGATGAAAATAGTTGTTATTTTGTGGGTCTTCTTAAAGGATCTTAGGGACCCCATACCAATGTTCTTTCGACCACATTTTGGGATCTTCTGGCATAGGCAGTGGTTTAACAAAATGAAACTTATCATTAACACACAGTTCAAATTAAGTCAGGTCATCTTCTTCTATCTTAATATCATGTTATATTGAAAATATGGCCTTCTATGTTTCTGCAGCAGGAGAAGAAAGAACAGGAGTGATGTGGAAATTTAAAGGGCCATTCCTAAAATAGGCTTATGTCAATTCCATACATATTCCATTGGCCAGAGCCCAGTCATGTAGCCATAACCTAACTGAAAAAGAATCTAGAAAATATAAGGGTTCCCATGAATTTCTGGTAAAAATAAAAATCTATGCATAGAACAGTCAACTATAAACTCCTTATGTACCAACTTTTCACAAGAGCTGCCCAATAACCCACATTTGATTTTAAAGACCTTGAATTCTGAAACTGTGTTTCATTCAATACTATACCTAGGGTCTTTGGTACATAGTACAGTTTAGGATACAGATTGCTGATTAAAACATAACAGGTAATGTGACTAAACAAAGTCTCTACATCAAGAATACCATGATCTAAAAAAGAGAAACAGAAAGTTTTCATTTTCTATTTCTCCTTGATCATTGATGATGATAATAGCTTATATTCATTAGGGAACAATACAATGTAAAATTTCCAGAAGTGTTTATGTAAAGTTATCATGACTATCATGTCATCAGTATGTAACATCTCCTGAGGTCTGTAATAATTGACTATTATTTGGGAACAATATAGTAGCATCGTTGATGATGAGCTTCAAATACAGCTCTTGACAGGTCAAGTTTTACAAAAAAAGAAAAAAAAACCCAACATCTCACAGGCTTGATTTGTTGCCACTCCAGATAAAAAATATCACTTGAGTTCTTTATTTACAGGACACTTGTACTTCACAAAGTTGTACCCCAACCTTAATGTTTCCTACCGTGTTCTGCCAAAACAGAATCCTGTGTTTCTAACTCTGTGAGATCACAAAATATGTAATTATGAGAACTCCTACAATTCTGCTTTATCCTAAGTAAAAATGATAATTGGAAATATTGAATTCACACGCTCCATCAACTCCATAAGATGATAGTCCTTCTCTAGAATATTTCCAACCTGAATAAGAAGTTAGTCTCTCTTGGATAATAGGTACTACAATATGTGAAATTTGGGTCTGAGATCCCAAATTTGAGATACTGTGCTCTCCACCAAGCCAGTATAAGATAGAAACAATAACCAGATGGAGAGAGAAAATAAAATGACAGCCAGAGCAAAACTTCTGCTGTCAATTGTTCTGAAGTCTTGTTGCTACCGTGGTTTAATTAATATAACCTTTTATTAGCTCTGTGAAATTCCCCTATTTTCTTTCAATGTGTTATATTTATAGCCTGAACTAATTCAGCTTGCCTCTCTGCCATCTACAAATCAAAAAGTTTTAATTAATATATTGTTTTTTAAGTACAATTTTCAATAACAGACTAAATAGAATCTATTCACTAAAACAAATTGAACATGTATTAACTCAGATAAATTAGGTCACATGAGTAAATGTGAAAGGCTTATAGGAGGTAAATCAGAATGAGGTGCTACCATTTGATATTTCCCTTATATTTGCTTATATTTAAGAAGAAGTTCTTCATTCTTCTTAAAAATTTACCTAAAGCTTAAATTTTAATGCATCTGTTTTTTCAAACTACTTTGGAGAAATAGAGTGTGTTATTTGAGAATATGAAACATGGGAGAATTTGAGGAGAAACACTTAGCCTATTTCTCACATTTTGTTCAAAATGTTAACCCAGTTATGTATCTTGTCAACTTTTAATTAGAAGGATCATAATCCAGTTCTAAAGAGTTTATTCAGTTGAAAATCTAGGCATGACCATTTGGTACACACAGACTCCAGAGAAAACAGATCAGTTCTCCAAAATTAAAAGTTGAGTTATTATATTGCTTATATTGGCAGAAAGCAAAGAAATTAATAAGACTGAAACATTTTCTATATAAGGCTGGTTTAAGAATCACAAAAAGTAACAGTTTTCTTTCTTCCCATAAGGCTTGTTTTCTTTTCATTACAGCTGGTTTTCATTTATTTTCCAATTTAAAACACTGTATTTAACATTTCATCCAAAGACAATGTGTTAGCCATGAAGCCTTGTGTGACAAAGGTAAGAGGGAAGGTAATGTATAATGAAAATGAACAGTGAAGAGGGATAGGGTAGGGTCTTCCCTGGCACTCTTAAGTCATTTACAACGTATTACAAAACAATGCTGGTAAGGAAGAAGATTTAATCTATAATCACAGAAAGAAAGGTTACAACGGTCTAGGTTATAGCTGCTTGTCACATGACTCAGGCCAAATAATCACATACCTTTAAGGCTCAAAATAATTTAGAATTCCAACAGCTTAGGTTTTGAATTACTTGTTTCCAGAATATTTTGAAAGTGTCTCTGCCAAATTCCCACTAAAATACTAAGGGAGACATAGAAAAGAAACTAAAAATAAACAATCATAAGAAACTAAATGCAATTATTTATTTATTTGTTTTTTTTTCTTTTTTTTTTCTTTTTTTTTTTGTTATTTTTTTTCTTTTTTCTTTTTTTTTTTTTGAGAGAGAATAGGAAGGAGGAAAAAGGAAGAGAAAGAGAGAGAGAGAATGGGGAGGAGGGAGAAGGAAAAGAAAGAGGGAGAGAGAATGGGAGTATTGCTTTCTTGCCCAGGCTAGAATGCAATTTAGTAATGGGTATTGAAAAGCTCTTTTATACTGATAATTATACTTAATGATGTAGTCAGGAAGGAATAAGGGAAGAAGATAACAAACAAACAGCCAACCAATATTTAATTTAAACCTATGAAATGCTATGCGATTACTGAGGAGTGATTTACTTCCAATTATATAGTCACCTTTGGAATAGGTGTGAGGTGGTAATGTATGTTTTGTGTATTTGAAGTGGAGAGTTCTATAAATGTTTATTAAGTTTACTTGTTCCGGGTCTGAGTTCAAGTTCTGAATATCCTTGTTAATTTTCTATCTCGTTGATCTGTGGAATCGTTAGCTCTTCTTGTTACATTGATCATTTTGCCATTATGTAATGTCATTCCTCGCCTCTTTTGTTCTTTGTTGCTTTAAAGTCTACTTTATCAGAGGCGAGAATTGCATCTCCTGCTTTTTGTTTATTAGTTTATTTTTACTCTCTGTTTGATTGGTAAATCTTCCTCCTTCTCTCTGAGTCTTTGTGTATTGTTGCATGTAAGATGGGCCCGGATGCAGCATACCGATGGGTTTTGGCTTTTTATCCAATTAAAATATATATAGGTTTAATACCGGCGTTTGATGCTAGCTGGCTGTTTTGCCCATTAGTTGATGTAAATTTTTTTATTGTGTTAAAGTTCTTTGCTTTTTGATATATTTTTGGAAAGGCTGATATTTATTTGTTTAGAGATGGGGTCTCACCCTGTCACCTAGGCTGTAGTGCTGTGACATAATCATGGCTTACTGCAGCCTCGACCTCCTGGGCTCAAGCTATCCTTCCACCTTAGCCTCCCAAGTAGCTTGGGACCACAGGTGTACACCACCTTGCTCCAGGCTATTTTTTTAATTACTTTGTGGAGATAGGGTCTTACTATGTTGCTCAGGTTGGTTGTGAATTCCTGGGCTCAAGTATTTCTCGCACCTCAGCTTCCCAAAGTGCTGGGATTTTAGGCAGTGCAGATGTGCTCACTTTTAACCACATCCATCCCAACATCTATTTTTTTTTTTTTAATTTTTTGATTATGGCCATTCTTGTGTGCTTAAGGTGGTATCACATTGTGGTTTTGATTTGCATTTCCCTGATCATTAGTGATGTTGAACATTTTTTCATGTTTGTTGGCCATTTGTAGATCTTTTGAGAACTGTCTATTCATGTCCTTAGCCCATTTTTTATGGAAATTTTTGGTTTTTTTCTTGCTAATTTGTTGTGGATTCTGGATATTAGTCCTTTGTCTGATATACAGATTGTGAAGATTTTCTCCTACTCAGTGGGCTGTTTACTCTGCTGACTGTTCCTTTTGCAATAGCTCTTTAGTTTAATTAAGTCCCACCTATTTATCTTTGTTTTTGTTGTATTTGCTTTTGAGTTCTTGATCATAAAATCTTTGCCTAAGCCAATGTCTAGAAGGGTTTTTATGATGTTATCTTCCAGAATTTTTATAGTTTCAGGTCTTAAAGTCCTTGATCCATCTTGAGTTGATTTGTTTATAAGGTGAGAGATGAGGATCCAGTTTCATTCTCCTACATGTGTCTTGCCAATTATCCCAACACCATTTGTTGAATAGGGTGCCCTTTCCCCACTTTATGTTTTTGTTTTGTCAAAAATCAGTTGACTTCAAGTATTTGGATTTATTTCTGGGTTCTCTATTCTGTTCCATTGGTGTACAAGACTATTGTTATAACAGTACCATGCTGTTTTGGTGATGATGGCCATATAATATAGTTTGAAATCAGGTAGTGTGACGACTCCAGATTTGTTCTTTTTGCTTAGTCTTGCTTTGGCTATGTGGGCCTCTTCTTTTTTGGTTCCGTTTGAATTTGGGGATTATTTTTTTCCAGTTCTGTGAAGAATGATGATGGTGTTTTGATGGGAATAGGACTGCAATTCATAATAAGTACAAGGTCATTGCTTTTGAAAGAAAAAGACTAATTAGTGACCTATAGATGCTTTCCTCCTGAAATAAGACAACTCAGATGGTTGATAGCAAGAGAAAGTACCTTCTGGCCTGTGTTTGGTAAACACTAGTTCTGAAGGGATTACTTCTTATTCCAAGGGAAACAAGATAGAGACCTATGAAAAACCATTGAAGAAAATAAAATAAATAATACTAATAACTCAGAGGAATATCATGTTACTGAATATTATCTACTATAGGATCCGAAGAAAGTTTTAGAGAATTATTTGGCAACTTTCATAAATAACAGGAAAATATGGCCCCTGTGAAACACAAGAGAAGAAAATGCATTGAAAAATTTATATAAGTGTACGTGTGTGTGTGTATATATGTATATATATACACATATATATGTATATCAGAAAAAATCTATTTGGAAGATAATGAAAAATATAGTTGATTTACAATAATAATAAAACTATAAAATGCTTACAAATAGGCAAGAAATGTGTAGGATATATATGAGGTGAACTACAAAACTTTATGAAAGAAAACAAAAGACATTCTGCAAAATTAGTTATATGCATCATGCTCCTGGATGGAAAGATTCAATATTGTGAATCTGTTTAATCCCTTTCACATTAATTCATAAGCTTAAAGAAGTGGAACTTTTTGAAGTTTATTGGGCAGAATAAAAGCCAAACATTTATATATAATTTTTAAAGTGATGTAACAGGGTTTGAGGAATTCAACTAGACATTAAAAATTTATTTTCATAGACAAATTTAAATAGTGTGACACAGCTGTAAGTTGAAGGGACATATCAACAGTAGTGAGCATAAAATATATTTTTGCCTTTATATTTTTTAACATTTATAAAACTAGCATGCATTATTTCCATGTAAGTAACAAGAAATAATCATTATTCTTTTTTAAATAATTGTTCATTCTCTCTCATCAAGAAATTCTTTCTCTGGGCTCTATTCCATTACTATTGGGTGATATATTAATATATTTATATGTATATATATTATATATGCACACACAGGGATGGATATGTGCATATGTGTTTGTGTGCGTGTGTGTGTGTGTGTATTCCCATATAATTTATGGTTAGTACTCATCCATATATATATATATATATATAATATATAATTTATGGTTAGTCCTCATCCATATCCATATATATATACACACACACACACACACACACACATATGCATATATCTATCCCCATGTATGTGTGTGCATATATAATATATATATACACACACACATATATATATATTAATATATCTCCCCATAGTAATGGAATAGAACCCAGAGAAAGAATTTCTTGATGAGAGAGAATAAACAATTATTTTAAAAAGAATAATGTTTATAATTTATGGTTAGTCCTCGTCCATACCCATTTTCCTGGTGTCATTATTAATAATGCCTCATTATACTCCCTTATTCATTTCAGCTTGCACAATGAAATATATAGTTGATCACTCTATTTATAAAAGCACCATCATTCATACTTCACATTTAGCGTTCAGCATCAGTACATTTTAAGGGTGTTATTTCTCCAGCATGGCTCCCTATTAGACAAATAATTTGCATATAAAATATTGCATTAACATTCAAATTAAGATTTATCTACTACAAAATATATGATGTACCACTTCTGCAAACAATTGTAAAGCTACTTTTTATTATTTTCTTTAATTTTTGTGGGTACATTTCAGGCATATACATCTATGAGGTACATGAGATGTTTTGATACAGACATGCAATGTGAAATAACCACATCTTGGTGAACGGGGTTTCCATCCCCTCAAGCATTTATTCTTTGAGTTACAAACAATCCAATTTTACTCTTTTAATTATTTTAAATATACAATGAAATTATTATTGGCTATTGTCACCCTGTTATGCTATCAAATAACTTTTTTTTTTTTTTTTTGAGACGGAGTTTCACTCTTGTTACCCAGGCTGGAGTGCAATGGCGCGATCTTGGCTCATCGCAACCTCCGCCTCCTGAGTTCAGGCAATTCTCCTGCCTCAGCCTCCTGAGTAGCTGGGATTACAGGCACGCACCACCATGCCCAGCTAATTTTTTGTATTTTAAGTAGAGATGGGGTTTCACCATGTTGACCAGGATGGTCTCGATTTCTTGACCTCGTGATCCACCCGCCTCGGCCTCCCAAAGTGCTAGGATTACAGGCGTGAGCCACCGCGCCCGGCCTCAAATAACTTTTAAAGTAAAATTTCAACAGAAGACTGTGATAGTATTTAAGAGGAGGACAAGTAAAAGAGGTAAGAGAAACATTTTAGATTTTCCAAGTTAAAGTGAAGGATAACTGAATCTAGGATAAAACAAGGTCTAACTTGTATAAAAGTAAATGCAATCTCATGATTACAAATGCTTTTCTGAGGCCTGTGGGCCATGTTAACCTGCCTCATAGTTCCCTAAGGTGAACGGAAGTGATAAAGATCTCTTCGCAAGTTAGTAATTGTTCCCATTCCAGGGTGGTAACCACAAAGAAATCTATTTTTCAATTGTATCCAATTATTTTCACCTTCACAGTAACCTTGATGCACTGCTGCCTCTGTTATATCTTAAATGCAGCAAACTATTATTTTAGCTGATTTCAGCTTTCACTGACACTTCAAAAGCTTGTGTGCCATTGCTATCCTTGGGAGTTTTACTAATGGAAAAGGTGATTAGGAAGAATAAAAGCATAATGGTAAAATTACTCTTTTTCCCAAACCTCTTTCTTTAGTGTCCCTTTGCTGCACAACATTGGTTACCCTGATGCCAATTTAAAAACAACAAAAAAAGGCTCTTGTATAAAACTAAATTACAGAACATCTTTCAAAATCAGTACCTGTGATGAGTCAGACATCAGGTTAATAAAACTAATTTTTCCTAAGGGCTTTATACAATTGAGGGTTATTATTTTCTTCCATCATTGTCATTTACCTGACTAGAAACAACTCAAAATGTTCAAGGTCGGTAGCTAGTGGACTGCATTGTGTGAATGACTATGAAGTAATTATGAGAGCACTCTAGAGTATCCTATCATTTAACAAACAAAAGTAGAACATGGAACACCCCACATAAATACTGGTCCCTCTTCACTAAAGGGCTTTGGTTTGAGTCCCATTGCTTCCTGTCAGTTAAGAATTATGGTCTGTGAAATAGAAAATCAGTTATTGAATTTCAATGTGCTAGCTACCTGCTGCTCTTGCCTGAGTGTCGGTTGCTGCAAGAAGAAGGAAAGTTTGTTTAGTAATTCCTTTGTGTTTCTTCTTGAAGTTTTTTTCATAGACTCTGGGGAGAATAATACATATCAGTACAGATTCTATTCAAACATATCTATTTTCACAAGTGACTTTTTGTGTACTACTTTATTTAAGTTAATCATACAGGTATACTTACAGAATATAACAGTAGCTTGACATTCTATGGTTACTCTTCATGACCTTATACATTTAGCACAACCCCCCACCAGCCTGCTATTTAATAAACTTTCACATAAAAAATTAACTATATACTCCCAGTTTATTACAACTGTCTACTCAAACCCAATACTTCATCCAAATAAAACTATCTGGAGGATTTCTATAATGACACACTAAGACCCTACCAGATGGAAGTCACTTGCAGAAAATAATTATGAAATGTAAACCAAATGTAAAAACCAAATACCTGGAGGTACTGGATTGTCAATGGAAGCAAAAGATTCTGGTAGTAGTTCGTGCTCAGAAGAGGGAAGGTGGGTAGTTCCATGAAGTAAGTTTCTGCTTTGGTGGATCATATCCTAGGATCTATTGCAGTTGATTGTGTGGTACATAAAGTAGTGTGAATATAAAGAATATCATTAATGATAAGTGCCATAGTACATGCAAATCACTATTATTTTGGCTTCCTTTCCTCTTTATTTTTTAGTAATATGTGTAACTATTTAAAGGTGCATATATAATATTGCTTTGTAGTGTTATAATGTAAGTAGATTTAATAGCTATAACAACTGTAGAGTAATAGAAGAAATGGGGCATATGATCCTAGAGTGTTGTAAGATTTGTACATTTTATGTGAAATAAAGTGATATTCACTGAAGATTAACTATAAAAAGTAAAGGATGTATATTGGAATCTCTAGAGGAAAATTTTTAAAACTGCAAAGGCTAGCTAAAAACTCAATAAGAAAATTAAAATGCAATCCTGAAAATTAAGTAGAAAATCTTATAAAAAAGTAACAGAGGGACAATAAAACAAAAAAAGGAAAAAAAGCAAATAGTTAAAAGGTAGACTGAAACCTACGATTTTAGTTTGCTAGGGCTGCCATAACAAAGTACCATGAGCAAGATGCCTTAAACAACAAAAATTTGTTTTCTCACAATTCCGGAGACTAAAAGTCTGAGATCAAGGAGTCAGCAGGATTGGTTTCTTCTGTGGCCTCTTTCCTTGGCTAGATGATGCTGGTCTCCTTCCTATGCCTTCACATGGTCTTCCTTCTGTAAGTGTCTGTATCCTAATTTCCTCTTCTTAAAAGGACATCAGACATATTGCATTAGGACCTATCCTAATGTACTCATTTTCTTTTAATTAGCCTTTTAAAGACCCTAACTGAAAACACATTCATGTCAGGGTGTGGTGGCTTATTATGCCTGTAACCCCAACACTTTGGGAGACCGAGGCAGGCAGATAATGAGGTCAGAAGTTCAAGACCAGGTCTGCCAACATGGAGAAACCCCATCTCTACTGAAAATACAAAAAAATTAGCTGGGCATGATACCGGGTGCCTGTAATCCCAGCTATTGGGGAGACTGAGGTAGGAGAATCGTTTGAACCTGGTAGGCAGAATTTGCAGTGAGCCGAGATCGTGCCACTGGACTCCAGCCTAGGTGTCAGAGTGAGAGTCTGTCAAAAAAGAAAGAAAGAAAAAAGGAAAGAAAGGAAAGGAAAGGAAGGAAGGAAGAAAATACATTCACATTCTGAAGTTCTGTGGTTCAACATAGAAGTTCTGAATAGCATTATCAACCACAATGACTTAATTAATATTTATAGAACACTGTACCTAACAATGGTAGACTAGCACCTTCTTTTCAGTGGAATATATTTTATTAAGATCATATGTTCAGTGATAAAACAAGTCTAAATAATTTTAGAAAGATTTAAATAACACACTATTTTCTCTTACCACAAATAAATCACACTAGAAATCAATAATATAACTAGACAAACACTGAATACTGGTTAAATTAATAATGAGCAAAAGCAATACAAGAGACAAGAGATATCAAGGTAATTTAGGCACTATTTTGAAATGAATAACAAAAAATCATATTAACATTTATGGTATGTAGCTAAAGCAGTAATTACAGGGAAATTATAGCTTTGAATTATTATGTTAGGAATAGGAAAGTTCTAATATAAGTGATTTGAATTTGCATCTCAAAAGATTGAGCAAAAAAAGAGCAAATTAAACCCAAAGAAGAAAGTGGAAGGAGATAATAGAGGTAATAACAAAATAAATGACATATTAATTGGAAAAATAATAGAGAAAAAAATCAATGTCACTGAAGTCTGCTTTTTTGAAAATAATAATTTTGGTAAATCTCTACATTGAAAAATGTTTTTTAAAAAAACATAAATTACCAATATCAGGTCCAAAAGAGTGTCCATCACTACAAATCCTATATTACTAAGCGAATAAAAAATGCTGTGAATAATTTTATGCCAATGAAATTGAAAAAAATTAGATGAAATTGACAAATTTGTTAGGAAGTACTAATTATTAAAAATGACCCTAGACAGATTGGGTGTGGTGGCTCACACCTGTAATCCCAACACTTTGGGAGGCTGAGGCAGGTGGATCATGAGGTCAGGAGTTGAAGACCAGCCTGGCCAAGATGGTGAAATTCCATCTCTACTAAAAATACAAAAATTAGTGGTGGCTGGCGCCTGTACTCCCAGCTATTCTGGAGGCTGAGGCAGAGAATTGCTTGAACCCAGGAATCAGAGGTTGCAGTGAGCTGAGATTATGCCACTGCACTGCAGCCTGGGCAATAGTATGAGACTCTGTCTCAAAAAAAAAAAAAAAAATGACCCTAGACAAAACAATAAACTTGGCAAATCCTAAATCAATTAGAGAAATTAAATTCATATCATTTAATGCTAAATAACTTTATTAGAAAGTTGATTGATTAGAGAGAAATGGACAGTATTTTTACCAGTAAACAGAAGTTACACATTGTATTACAATACTAGGGGGAAAAATGAAGATGTAATTAAGGTGTAGATCTCAACAAAGTCATTAATTTCATGAGAGCAGAAATTCAGCAGATTACATATATATTTTTAAACTTTTATTTTCCTTTCAGGGATACCTGTGTAGATTTCTTATATAGGTAAATTGCATGGCACTGGTTTTTTATTATTTCATCACCCAGGTGATAAGCATAGGTCCAATAGGTAGTTTTTTGATCCTCGCTCCTCCTTCCATCGTCTACCCTCACGTAGGTCCCAATGTGCATTGTTCTCCTCTATGTGTCCATGTGTACTCAGTACTTAGCTCCCACTTATAAGTGAGCACATGCAGTATTTGGTCTTCTTTTCTCATGTTCATTTGCTTTGGATAATAACCTACAACTCCATCTATGTTGCTGAAAAGGACAGAATCTTGTTCTTTCTTGTGGCTGCATAATATTCCATGGAAAATATGTACCATATTTTCTTTATCCAGTCTACCATTGATGGGCATTTAGGTTGACTCCATGTCTATGATATTGTGACTCTTACTGCAATGAACATACACATGCATGTATCTTTATGGTAGAAAAATTTATATTCTTCGGATATTTACCCAGTAATGACATTTTGGGGTTGAATGGTAGTTCTCTAAAGTTCTTTGAGAAATTGCCAAACCACTATCCACAGTGGCTGAAGTAATTTACATTCTCACCAGTAGTGTATAAGCGTACCCCTTTCTTTGAAAACTCACGAGCATCTGTTGTTTTGAACTATTTAATAATAACCATTCTGACTGGTGTGAGATGGTCTTGATTTGCATTTATCCAATGATGAGTGATGTTGAATATTTTTTTCATTTGCTTCCTGGTGTATGTATGTCTTCTTTTGAAAAGGGTCTGTTTATGTTTTTTGCTTGCTTTTCATTGGGGTTGTTTTATTTTTTGCTTGAATATTAAAGTTTATTATAGATTCTGGAAATTAGACATTTGGCAGACGCAAAGATTGCAAATAGTTTCTCCCATTCTGTAGGTTGTCTATTTACTTTTTCATTAGTTTCATTTGCGGTGCAGGAACTCTTTAGTTTAATCAGATTCTATTTGTCAATTTTTGCTTTTGTTGCAATTGTTTTTGGCATCTTTGTCATGAAATAATTGCCAAGACCTATGTGTAGAATGGTATTTCCCAGATTTTTTAAAAGAGTTTTTATAGTTTTAGGTTTTACGTTTGTTAAAGCAAACTAAATATGGCCTGAGAAGGATTCTGTACTTCTATATTTGAGTCCTTGTGGACGAACTTTAACCTTATGGACAGTCAGACAAAATTGAAAACCTAACTTAATGGTATACACCTGTAACAATATCTGAGTGTTGGCCAATCCCTGCAGCCATACTTCAGCTACTTATAAACTGCTGAATGTTCAAACTGCATTCAAGTAAGGCAAATGCCAAGCTGTAATCAGTTTCACTGTTTTGGTACCTCATTTCCAATTCCTGTACATCACTTTAACTTTTTTGTCTATATATTTGTTCTGACCGCAAGGCACTCCTGGGGTCTCAGAGAATCTGCTCTGACTTTCGGGGCTGCCCAATTCACAAATCCTTCATTGCTCAATTAAACTCCTTTAAATTTAATTTGGCTGAAGTTTTTCTTTTATCACATTTAAATCTTTAATCCATGTTCAGTTGATTTTTGTATATAGCCTAAGGAAGGGATCCAGTTTCAATCTTTTGCATATGGCTAGCCAGCTCCCCCATTATCATTTATTGAATAGGGGGTCCTTTCTCCATTGTTTGTATTTGTCAGCTTTGTCAAAGATCAGATGGTTGTAGGTATGTGGCCTTATTTCTAGGCTCTCTATTTTGTTCTATTTGCCTAGGTATCGATTTTGTGCCAGTACCACGTTGTTTTGTTTACTGTATCCTTGTAATATAGTTTGCAGTCAGGTAATGTGATGCCACTAGTTTTGTTCTTTTTGTTTAGGATTGTTTTGAATATTTGGGTTCTTTTTTGTTCCATGTAAAATTTTAGAATAGGTTTTCCTAATTCTGTGTAGTATGTCATTGGTAGTTTGACAGGAATAACATTGAATCTTTAAAGTACTTTGTGCAGTATGGCCATTTCCACATGGGCATGGAATGTTTTCCCATTTGTTTGTGTTATCCATGGTTTCTTTTAGCAGTGTTTTGTATTTCTCATAGAGATTCTCCACCTCCCTGGTTAGCTGTATTAGTAGATATTATATTCCTTTTGTGACAGTTGTGAATGGAATTGCATTATTGATTGGCACTAAGCTTGGACATTGCTGATGTATAGAAATAGTATTGATTTTTGTATATTGAATTTTTTTTGTTGAGGATTCAACAAAAAACTGAAATTTTTGTTGAGGATTTTTGCATCTATGTTAATCAAGGATACTGGCCTGAAGTTTTCTTTTTGTCTTGTGTTTCTGCCTGGTTTTGGTATCAAAATGACTGTGGCCTCATAGAATGAGTTAGGAAAGAGTCCTTCTTCCTCAATTTTTTGAATAGTTTCAGTAGAAATGACACCAGCACTTCTTTATATGTCTGGTAGAATTTGGCTGTGAATTTTTCTGTTCCTGGGCTTTTTCTAGTTGGTAGGCTTTTTATTACAGATTCAATTTTAGAACACACTATTGGTCTATTTCTGGTTTCAACTTCTTCCTGGTTCAATCTTGGGAGGTTGTAGGTTCTCAGGAATATATTCTTTTTTTTTTTTTTTAGGTTTTCCGTGTTTTCTAGTTTGTCTGAATACAGGGGTTCATTATAGCCTCTGAGAGTTTTTCATGTATTTCTCTGGGGTCAGTGGTAATGACCCCTCTGTCAATTCTGATTGAGTTTCATTGGATCTTCTCCCTTTTTTTCATTATGAGTCTAGCTAATGGTCTACCTTATTTATTCTTTCAATGAACCAACTTGTGTTTACTGATCTTTTGTATAATTTTTCATGCCTCAATTTCATTCAGTTCAGCTCTGATTTTAGTTATTTATTGTCTTCTGTTATGTTTGGAGTCAGTTTGTTCTTGTTTTTCTAGATACTTGACATCTTTCTAACTTTAGGATGTGATCATTTAGTGCTATAACCTTTCCTTTTAACACTTTTTAGCTATGTTCCAGAGATACTGGTATGCTGTATTTTGGTTCTCATTCATTTCAACAAATGTCTTGATTTCTACCTTAAATTTATTCTTTACTGAAAGGTCGTTCATGAGCAAATTGTTTAATTTCTATGTATTTGTATGGTTTCCTAATCTTACTGGAGAGGTTGACATGCAAGTCCAAAAAACACAGAGAACCCCAGTCAGATACAATACAAGACAGCTACTCACAAAGCATATAGTCATCCAATTCACCAAGGTAAATGCAAAAGAAAAACTCTTAAATGCAGCAAAGAGAAGAGACAGGTCACCTACAGAGGGAACCCCATCAGGTTAGCAGCAGCTCTCTTAGCGGAAACCTTATGAACCAGTTCAGATTGGGGACCTATTTTTAGTGTTCATAAGGAAAAAAAAAATCCAACCTAGAATTTCATATACTACCAAACTAAGCTTAATAAGTGAAGAAGAAATACAATTCTTCTCTGACAAGTGAATGCTGAGGAATATGTTTAAACTAGACTAGCCTACAAGAGATCCTTAAGGGAATGCAAAAGCTGGATTCAAAAGAATGACACATGTGGTATTTTGAATACCACAAAAGCACACTTAAGCACATAGCCCACCACCTCTATAAAGCCACTATGCAATCAAGTCTATATAACAATGAGCTAACAAAACCCTAACGGGATCAAAATCACATGTATCAATATTAACCTTGAATATAAATGGGTTAAATGCCTCATTTAAAACACACAGAGTGTCAGGCTGAATAAAAAGATAAGACTCAGCTACCCATTGTCACCCAGAGACCCATCACATACAATAACACCCATAGGCTCAAAGTACAATGGTGGAGTAAGATCTACCATGCAAATGGAAAACAAAAAAGAGCAGAAGTTATTATTCTAGTATGAGATAAAACATACTTTAAACCAATAAAAATTGAGAAAGACAGTGAAGGGCATTATATGATGATAAGGAGTACAATCCAACAAGAAGTCTTAACTATCTTAAATACATACACACTCAACACTGGAGCACCTGGATTGATAAAAACAAGTTCTTATTGGCCTATGAAAAGACACAGACAATAACACAATAATAGTGGCAGATTTCAACATTCCACTGTCAGCATTACAGAAACCATTGAGGCAAAAAAATAACAAAGAAACTCTGGACTTAGACTTTACACTTGACCAGTTGGATCTCATAAGATATCAACAGAAGATTCCACCCAACTACCATGAAATATACACTCTTTTCATCTGCACATGGAACGTATTATAAGCTAGCACATGCTTGCTCATAAAACAAGCATCAATAAATCCAAAAAATTTGAAATCATTCCAACTACATTCTCAGACCACAGTGTAATAAAAATAAAAACCAATACCAAAGTATCTCAAAACAACACAAATACATGGAAATTAAACAACTGACTCCTGAAAAACTCCTGAGTGAACATATAAATTAAGGCAGAAATAAAAAATATTCATTGAAATTAATGAAAATAGGGACACAGCTTACCATAATCTCTGGGATGCTGCCAAATCAGTGTTGAGAGGAAAGTTTATAGCCCTAAACACCTTCATCAAAAAGTTATAAAAGTCTCAAATTAACAATTTAACTTTGTACCTAAGGGAAATAGAGAAAAAAAAAAAAAGAACAAACCAATCCCAAAGTTAGCAGAAGAAAAGAAATAACTAAAATTAAATAACTTAATGAAATTGAGATTCTAAAATTTATACAAAAAAATCCATGAAACCAAGAGTTGGTTTTTTTGAAAAAATAAATAAGATTGATAGACTCCAAGCTAGATTATCAAAGAAAAAGAGAAGATCCGCATGTATTTTTTTAAAAAAGATCTCCGATCAATAACTTAACTTACCTCTTTAAGGGACTTGAAAGAGAAAAACAAATGAAACCCGATAATTTCAGAAAGAAGGAAATGGTAAAGATAAGGGCAGAGATCAGTGAAATAGAAAATAGAAACATAATACAGAAAATCAAATGTTTATTATTAGGAGAGATTAATAAACTGATAAATCATTATTACAGCCATCTACAAGAAAATGTGAGAAGACTCAAAATCCTAGAGACACATAACCTATCAAAATAAACTCAAGGAGAAATAGAAAGTATGAATAGAACTACAACATGTAAAGAAATTGAATCCATAAGCAAACAACATATAAGAAAGAAAAGCCCAAAACCACATGGATTTATTGGTAAATATTCTACCAAAATTTAAAGTATAAACATCGGTCCTTCTCAAAGTCTTCTAAACAATAAGATGGGGAACACCTCCTAACTCATTCTATGAAGCCATCATTATTTTCACACTAAAGCCAAAGACATCACAATAAATGAAAAACACAGGCCAGTGTTCATTTAAATATAAATTCAAATTTTCTCAATAAAATACTAGCAAATCAAAAAAAAATGCAGCATATTAAAAGAATTATGCAACATGACCAAGTGTAATGTATCCCAAGAAGGAAAGCAAGTTTCAAAATATGATCCAGTCAAAAAATGGGTAAAATATGAAAATCAATTAATGTAATAAACCACAGTAATTGAATGAATGAAAAACAAACACATGAGTCTCAACTGATACAGGAAAAAGCATGTGACAAGATCCAGCACAATTTCATGATTAAAATAAAATTCAGCAAATTAGAAATAGAAAGAAACTTTCTCAACATGATAAAGAGCATCTGGGGGAAACTCAAGCCTAGTATCATACTTGTAGTGAAATACTGAAAGCAGTCTCCCTAAGATTAGGAACAAGACAAGGATAACCATTTTTTCCCACTGCTTTTCAATACTGTATTGATAGTTCTGAGAAGAGCAATTACAAAAGAAACAGAAATAAAGTTATCCAAATTGAAAAGGAAGAAGTAAATCAATCTCTCTTCACAGGTGACATGATCTTACATATAGACAATCCTTTAAAATTTCCACCAAAATTTATTACAACAAATAAACGACTGCAGAAATGTTTCAGGATACCTATTTATTAAATGGTGCTGTGAAAATTGGATGACCATATGCAGAAGCATAGAATTAGAACGATATCTCTCACCATATACAAAAATTAACTCGGGATAGATTGAAGACTTAAACTTAAGACATAAAATTAGAAAAATTCAAGAAAACCTAGGAAAAATTCTTCTGGACATTGGCCTAGGCAAAGAATTTATGGCTAAAACCTCAAAAGCAAATGCAATAAAAACAAAAAATAGACAAAGGGGACTTAATTAATCTAAAAACTTAACAAAAGAAATAACAAAGTAAACAGATAGCCTATAGAATGAAAGAGAATATTTGTAAACTATGTATCCAACAAAGGACTAATATCCAGAATCTATAAGGAACTCAAACAACTTAACAAGAAAAAACTAAATAGCCCCATTTAAAAGTAGGCAAAATGGCATGAGCAGACATTTTTGAAAAGAAGACACACAAATGACCGGCAAACATATAAAAAATGCATAACATCGCTAATCATCAGAGAAATGCAAATTAAAACCACTGTAAGATACCGTCTCACACCAGTCAGAATGGCTACTATTAAAAAATGAATAACAACAGATGCTGGTGGGGATGTCGAGAAAAGAGAACACATATGCACTGTTGGTGGGAGTGTAAATTAGATCAACTCCTATGGAAAACAGTATGGAGATTTCATAAAGAACTAAAAGTAGAACTACTGTTCAACCCAGCAATCCCACTCACTACTGGGTATCTACCCAAAGGAAAAAAAAGATCATTCTCCAAAAAGACATATGCACTCCTATGTTTATTTCAGCACTATTCATCAAAGTCATGGAATCAACCTAAGTGTCTGTCAACAGATATCTGCATTAAAAAATGTGGTATATATACACCATGGAATACTATGTACTCATAAAAAAGAATAAAAGCATGTCTTTCCCAGCAACATGGATGGAACTGGAGGCCATTCTCATAAGTGAAATAATTCAGAAACAGAAAATAAAATTCCGCATGTTCTCACTTACAAGTGGGAGCTAAACAGTGTGTACATGTGAACTTAAAGATAGAAATAATAGATACTTGGGGACTCCGAAGGGAGCAAGGAGGGAAAGGGATGAGGATTAAAATTTCCTACTGGATACAATGTTTCCTATTCAAGTGATAGGTACACTAGAAGCCCAAACCTCACCATTACATAATATATCCATGTAACAAACCTGCACATGTACCCCCTTAATCTATAGAAATGAAAAATTGGAGTTTACAAAATTAATACTCAAAATCAGATGGGGAAATGGGGAATGACTGATTAACAGGTATACAGTTACCTTTTAGGGTGATGAATATATTCTAGAACTAGATACTGATGATGATTGCACAATATTGTGATGCACTAAATATCACTAAATTTTACATTTTAAATTGGTTAAAATGGTAAATTTTATGTTATGTGCGTACTACCAGGAAAAATAAAACCTAATCCTTCTGATCTTTATTGGTTGATTTAAATACCAACTTGGACACTTGCTAGGTGTGTGATCTTGGGCAAGTTACTAGCAACTCTAGGTCTCACTGTCCAAGACTACAAAATGGAGATAATACCAACCATGTAGGAATTTTCTAATGATTGCGAATAGTATATATGGATACAGTACTGACCTGAGCATTAACAGATATTCAGTACATGGCAGTGCTGGTGGGGTGGTGGTAATACTGATGACTGTAATGGCATTGTATGATGTAATGTAATGGCATGGTACATCATTATAATAATGGTATTTACTGGCAATTCTAAAGTCTAAAATTTAGCTTGGTCAGCTAAAACAAAGACTAATTAAGTAGCATAAGACCTTTCTTGATTTCCTGAGAAGAAAGTTTTACTTTTCTCAGTTTAACATGAGAGAAAGTTAAAATTCTGTGTATTTCAAAAAGACTACATGGAAATGTGATTATGCATATATTATATGGTTTGTTACAGCTGTCTGCTTTTTTAATTCGGAGAAATGTACTTCACAAACAGCAAAATCTGTGAATAAATTGGATATATGCCTTATAGGACTTTTTACAATTTACAGTTTTCAAGCTCTGAAAAATTATAAAATCAGACATCATCATCCATGATGGTCATGATCATTCCATGTGAGGCTATTCACTGTAAACTCTGGAGCTTTTAAAATCTGAATTTAAATCTTTTTAAATCTGAAGGCTTCACATAGACATCATTTGAGTATACATTTTTAGGTGTTTCAGTTTCTTGGAAGCCTTGTTGAAATATTTGAGTGCCAACAATATGCCAGGCAGTACAATGTGCTAAGTGTTGAAGAAGTATCGTTGGTCAAAAATAAATGTAATTCCCTACCCATATGGAACATACAATCTACTACACAAGGCAGACATTAATAAAATTGCATCCAAATGTGTATTGTTACAGCACTGATAGATAATATGAAGAAGCAGTACTTCTTCCAGAGAGGATTTGTACTAACAAGGGAGGTCTAAGATCAGTACTCAAAGAAAAGTAGCAAATTCCAATAAGAGTACAAAATAATTGAAACAAGTTTAAGTTGTAACATTAGATTATATAGGTAATTCTATGCCTTTGAGAGTAGTAGTGACAAAACTAGAAATAAGAGCCAAATGGAACTTCCAGAAGTGAAAGTACAATGTATGTAATAAAACATACACTGAATGGCATTAATAATTGATTAGAAACTATAGAAAAAAGATCAGGAAGCTAGAAGGGATAGAAATAGAAACTATCCAAACCAAAACACAGAGGGGGGAAAAAAAGACTGAAAAAATGAAGTCATAATGAATTGGAGGCATTATCAAGTTTTATAACACATATATCTTTGGAGTCCCAGGGAAAAAGAAGAGATGGGAATACACACACACACCGAAAAAAAACATGTGAAGAAGCTTAATAAACTTGGTTATATAAGTTTACTCCTTGCTTCTTGCTAAAAATGTTAGTCTTGAAGTAATAAAACTGGTTTACTTGTGTGGAGAATGACAAGAAATGAATTTTCAAACAGCAGCTAAAGATACCATTTGAATGTTGTATATATCACTAGAAGGTGAGTAGTCTCCTAAAAGACCTACTTTGATGTGGATATCATCCATTTAACTATAGAAGATATGTTTATTTGTTTAAATATCAGGAATATTGCTTATCTGTGAGGAAAGGAAGGCCTGGTTGAAGATGGGAGCTTTAAAGGGGTTAGTATTTATGGAATACCTATATTTTACAAAAAGTATCCCATTTAACCATCAGAACATCTCCATAAGTTAAGTCAGACCATTTTTACATTACAAATGGGGAACTAGGTTCAAAGATTCAGCCCACACCACTTAGAGTAAGTAGCAATGTTGAGATTCAAATCCATGTCTATCTGGCTAACATAAAAATAATGAGAAATTTACTGACTTAAAATTATGCCAGCATCAAGTCAATGTAATAGTTTGAGTATTTTTTCTTGTTACTCTTCACTTAGTGGGTTTATCACCAGGTAATGCCAATTGAAGCATTGTAAATCTGAAATTAATACTTCATCAATCGTATTTAAACAAAAGTAAGGAGCCCAAGGATATATTTTGCCTAGTACTGCATCCAGAATATCTTTTATGTAGCCTTTTTCCTTAAATAAAGACTCTCTTTTCAACCTCTGCCAACAAGAAAAGGCCAAGGATGGAACAAAAGAAAAGACTTCCATAAAATCTTAATGGAAAAAAAATACAGAACCAACAGTGGCATTAATTCTTTTAAATATTTATTGTAATAGAGGAGATCTTTTATCCTGCTTTCTAAGAAGACAATATAAGCAGTCTACTAGACATAATCTCAGCATGCTTTATAAATTAAACTGGATCCTCAATTATTTTTTCATTTGAGAAAATAAAGATAATGTTATTTGCTGCCATTTCAAATTTTAAATCAGTAGTCAAAATGAGCAGCATGTCTTTTATGAATTTTATCCACTAGTCATTATTATTTCTTCATGTAACCTATTTTTTTCTAACATCACCTTTGTTCAGGTTGTCTAATTTCATTATTACATATTCAAAATTCATGTTGTCCTAAACATTATCATTTTTTCAAATTAATTCAATTTTGGTCTAGATTTATAAACAAATTCACTTTCAGACTCCAATTTGTTTCAAAATTTATTTAGTCAACAAGATATTTTTACAGTAATTCATCACCAGTAATAGGGATATGAATTGACTAATTAAAATAACAAATTTGGGAGCCACTGAAGGAAACTGAACTCCATCTGAACATGATAGCAGAAGTCACTTGGGCAACCAGTGCAGTGTACCTTGCATTTCCAAACGGAAGAAAAGACTGTTAAATAATCACTGTTTATAATAGTAATACCATTACAAGGTATAGACCAGACCCATCCTGAGGATGGGAGCAGGCCAGGGAGAAGGCTGTGATTTCAGAGTAGCCCCAACCCCATCCACAAACACCTCCATTAACTAATTATGTTGGCCATGAAATTCTGCTATTGGAAGATTTCTTTAATTTAAGGCTTTGGAGCCTAATAATACATTAACTCTGAGTAAAGTCATACTCTAAGCTTAATCATGCTGATGGTGCTCATCATATCCTATCCTGAGAGCAGGACTAAGGAGAAGTGGAAAAATGGTGAGTACAGTGAGATCCAGACAAAAAGTAAGTGGAAGGCCAGAGATTCCAGAAACAAACCTAATTTTCACTTTGAAAACAAACTAAAACAAAACCCTTTTGGAAAGTAAGCTAAGGCTTCGTAAGTAGCAACACATGGAAGATAGGTCAGATTTAAAAGTCACAAAGGGAAGGTTGGTGGTTCAGAAACACTTTGGCAAATGAAGATCAGTTATTTTTTAAAAGTACATTAAGAAACCTTCAATCTTAGAACATTTGCTGGGCCCTGTCAGTAGGCCAGATAGCTTGCTAGGTACTGGGCATACAGAGATTGCTGGTTGCCTCTCAGTATTTCTTTCTTCTTCCTTAGTCACAGAACCTTAGTTGCAAGCTGGGTACATTACCACCCAAAGTTAAAACTACTGGCTGGCTTCGCAATTATGTTTTTCATTTGAGAAAATGAAGATGACAATATTATTTGCTGCCATTTCCCAGTCTGCCTTGTGGCTGGTGTGATTCAGTTCTACACAGAGAGATGCAGAAGAGCACACTGTATAAAAGATCCTCGATGTTTGTTTGAAGGGAGTTGATTCAACTGTTTGTTCATTGGCCATAACAAAACAGAGATGTTCCTGCAGCCCCTTAAAGATGAAAACCATGATGGCTTAGAAACATAGCAATATTGTTTTGAATATTGAATATAATTAATTTATAAGAATTATAATTAATGGATTACAATTCTTTAATTAGTATTTCTATTAATTATAGAATTAATGACAATACTAATTATATATGAACTAAAAGAAACATAGAAGGATCTTAGAGAATAAATCTCTACATGATAAGGCTCAAAGAAAAACCTTAAAAGAAGAATCAACTCATCCACTCATGAGTTTCATGTTGTGCCAAACCCACTTCTGTGGGTTTGCCTTAAGAATGAGAGAGAAGGGGAGACCAAACTGACACTGAGCACCTAAGCTTGGTATATTAAGTACTCTGGTGGGCACTTGATTTTTTTTAAAAGTGTTACCCCTAAAAGGCAAAGGCAAAAAGACCAATTAGGAAGCTACTGAAATGGTTCCTGCCCCAAGCAACCAAGCAAAACAATAAAGCAACACATGACAGTGGTAGTGAAGGTTCTATTCCAATTGAATCTAACTTGGTGATTAGTTGGATGTGGAAAGATGAAAAAAGAAGAAGCAAGGATAAGTGTAAGGTTTTGCTTGGCAGATTGGATGAGAACAGCTGGCAATATTAATTCTGTATGAACTAAAAGAATTTGCGTATATTTTGTAGGAGTTAGTGGATTTATAATTGAACAGGTTGGGTTTATTTCTGTGTGATATCTGTTTGGAAGTATCTGGTGGTCAAGAGAGTTATCTTAACTTAAGATAAACGGAGGCCAGGTGCGTTGGCTCATGCCTGTAATCCCAGCACTTTGGGAGGCCGAGGCAGGTGGATCATGAGGTCAGGAGTTTGCGACCAGCCTGGCCAACATAGTGAAACCCCATCTCTACTAAAAATACAAAAATTAGCAGGGCATGGTGTCGCACACCTGTAGTCCCAGCTACTTGAGAGGCTGAGGCAGGAGAATCAAACCCAGGAGTCAGAGGTTGTGGTGAGCTGAGATCACACCACTGCACTCCAGCCTGGGCAACAGAATGAGACTCCGTCTCAAAGAAAAAAAAAAAAAAGATAAAGGCTTTGGAAGCATTTACACATAATTAAAACTAAGGGAAAAGCTTAGATAATTTGTAGAAAATGTAATGAATAAGATGAAGGCCTTAGGAAACAACATTTTAAAAATTAAACGGGAAAGAATTCAGTGAAAGAAATTGAGGAACAACATACAATGATGTAAGAAGAGCACAGGAAAAGTGTAAAAGCATGTAAAGCACAATAGGAGCATCTCAGGAAAGGAATGATCTACAGTGATATTTTAGAGAACATTATCAGCAAATTGAGGGGAGCGGAAGCTAGATTTAAATGTATTGAGGAATGAGTGAAATTCAGGAAAATGGAATAACTAGAAGCTTGACTGAGGAAAGAAAGAGAGGTGTAGGGGAGTTTCTAGAGGCAAAATGTTGCGTCAAATACACTTTTTGGTTTCTTAGTTTTATTTTGTTTAAGCAGGGGGGAAACTATAGTGTTTCAAAAGATGAGGACAACAGAGACATATAAGTTGAGAATATGGGAGACAGTGAAGATAACTGATAATTTTGAGAGCAGCCAGAAGGGAATACAATTCAAAAGACAGAATGAATGGCATATCTGAGACAAAGAAAAGAGAAAATGGTTGGTAAGTATGGATACATAAAGCTTGTAAGTAGGAAGTCAGGAAATTGAAGAATTCTATTCCTAGTGAAGCAGAATAGTAAGCCCGAGAAGGATAAAGGAAACTTCAACTACTTAGAAACGTAGAGGGATTGATTTGTCAAGCCCATTTCTTCACCCTCCCCTGCAACTACACTTTGGCGATGCCATTGATGAACAGAAAATGTACATTGTCTCCCTTAACTTGGTGCTTGGCCTTGTGAATTGCATTGGTCAACAGAACAGGTCATAAATAAGAGTATGCCAGTTCTGATCCAATAACTTAAGAGTACTCACATGTTTCTGCTTGCCCTTCTTTGCTTCTGCAATGAAGAGAATCCCTGGAGTAGCTGTTCACTTTACAATCTGAGTCCAACGAAACAGATCTGGAGACAAATATCCCTAGCTGCTATACCAGTGAAGCAGAGACATCAGCCAATTAACAGATTGATGAAAATAATAGACAACTATAAGCCGTAGAATTTGGAGGATTATTACACATAATTATTGTGGCAATATTTAACTCACACAAGGAAACTGACCAAAGATAAAAAGAAGATGCCTCTCATGTATCCCACATAAGATTAGGAAGAAGGAAGTTAGAAAAGAGAATTATAAGGGGATTGAAGCTCAGAGAGCCAAAGAAACTTGCCTAAAGCTGTAGACAAGGAAATTATGAAACAATGACTGGAATTTAGGACTGTCAGATTCCAACTCCATGTTCTTTTTGCTGTATCAATCTGTTTGGTCTCAGAGGAGTCAACCTGACATTCCTAAAGAGTTTTGAATAAAGATGACCTCTGACCAGTACCAAACTCTCCAGGCACCAGGGACCAGAACCCATAGTCTAAAGGCTCATCATGTATGAAGAATTACAATTTATATCATCCTCTGGCTTTCTAGGGGGACTCCATATTTCTCTTTGGGTATATATATATATATATATATATGTGTGTGTGTGTGTGTGTGTGTGTGTGTGTGTGTGTGTGTGTGTGTGTGTATATATATTTAATGACGGTAGTATGGGAACATCAGAGGTTGGAAATCAGACAAGTTTGGATTTGAATCCCAGATATACAGTTTACTTACTATGTGTATTTCAGCAGTTGACTTAAACGTAGATGCACTTTAGTTTTATCGTATATGAAATGGACAAAATTTAACTTGCCAGTTTGTTTAGGGGCAGTCTAAGCTTAGGCATCTTTCCCATAGTAGGTGCTCAATAAATGTTAGCACCTCCTTGCTTCTTATCACAAGGGCACTGCTATCTATAAAATGAAACTTCATGCACAAAAATTAGAGAACAATAACAACAATAACAAAAGCTTCTTCCAGGCATGAATTTTGTTTCCCTTAAGAATAACAAAATACTGGTTGGGTGCAGTGGCTCACGCCTGTAATCCCAGCACTTTGGGAGGCCAAGGTGGGCGGATCACCTGAGGTCAAGAGTTCGAGACCAGACTGACCAACATGGTGAAATCCCATCTCTACTAAAAATACAAAAATTAGCCAGGCATGGTGGCAGATGCCTATAATCCCAGCTACTTAGGAGGTTGAGGCGGGAGAATCGCTTGAACCCAGGAGGCAGAGGTTGCAGTGAGCCAAGATCGCACCACTGCACTCCAGCCTGGGCGACAGCACAAGACCCTGTCTCAAAAAAAAAAAAAAAAAAAAATGGGAGGGTAACAAAATACTGTCTTTATTACAAACAAATATATATTGCACCCCTCTTTTTTTATCTTTCTTACCCCAAATTTATCTTTACCCTCTGTATTAGTTCTTGCACTACTATAATGACATACCTGAGACTGGGTAGTACATAATGAAAAGGGATTTAATTGATGCACAGTTCTATTAGCTATACAGGAGGCATAACTGGGGAAGCCTCGGGAAACTTGCAATCATGGCAGAAAGTGAAGAGGAAAGAGGCACGTCTTCAAGTAGCTGGCAGGAAAATAAGAGATGGGGGAGGTGCTACACACTTTTACCACAACCGAATCTTGTGAGAAGTCACTCGCTATCACAAGGACGGCAAGGAAGAAGTCTGCTCCCATGATTAAATCACCTTCTACCTGGCCCCTCCTCCAACTCTGTGAATTACAGTTTGTCATGGAATTTGAGCGCGACATAGAACCAAACCATATCACCTTTCTAATTTCCTCATGAATTTATGTGGCACCTCAACTACTACTCTGCAGTATTTCTGCCAAGAGTGGACAAAGGGCAGCATGAGTGAGGTACTAAATAAGAAACCCATTTCGTCTGCATCCTTAATCTTGCTATAATGTTACCCTAAGGGTTGAATTCCAACAGCAGGGAAAGAAGATAGAAAAGAATATTTTTTATTGATCTCTTCCTTCACAATTTTCTTTCTTCCTTCAGTTTGGCAGCAGTCATGTCAAGGGTAGAGGTGGAAAAATTAACGGCTTCTCTCTGTGATGTGTGTTTTATAATGCCTCTATATTCCTCTTTCTTCCTCCCTTTTTACTAGATTCCCAAAAGAAAAGCAAAGGTGACAGATTAGTATACTGATCTGTGTGTCAAACATACAAAATAATAATGGTTCCGTGTAGACTATAATGATAATAATAATAATAGTAAGAGCAACAATAATGGCCAGCATTTTTCAAGCTTTTAGAATGTGTCAGGTATTATTCTAAGGGCCTTACACCCATTAACTCATTGAATCTTCATACAAATCCTATTGAATAGACACTAGTATTATGCCTATTTTACAGAAAAGAAAAAAATCTCTCTGACTATAACATTGAATTTATCTGTTTCTCCTTGTAACTCTATCCGTTTTTGACTCATGTATTTTGATGCTGTTTTTAGGTACATACACATTAAGGATTGTGTCTTAGTCCATTCAGGCTGCTATAACAAAAAAAAAACATGCATTTGATGGTTTATAAGCAGGCATTAATCTCATATTCTGGAGACTGGGAAGTCCAAGATCAAGGTGCTGGTAAATTCAGTGTCTGGAGAAGGTCACTTACTGGTTTGTTGGCCCCCTGCCTTTTAGCTTGTCCTTAAGTGGTAGAAGGGAAAAGGAATCTTACTGGGGTCTTCTTATAAGGCCAATAATCTCATTTATAAAGGCTTAGTCCTCCTGACCTAATCACCCACCTTGGCCATACTTCCTAGTACCCTCTAATTTTGGAATTAAGATTACAACATTTAAATTGTGTGCTGGGAGGAGAGTTGAGTAGGGACACAAACATTCAGACCATAGCAGATTGTTACATCTTCTTGGATAATCGACTCCGTTATCATTATATAATTCTTCAATTTATCCATGATACCTTACCTTGCCCTGTCGTCTGCTCTGTCTGAAATTAGGAGATAGTCCCACTTTCTTTTGATTAGTGGTAGTGTGGCATATTTTTCTATATCTCTTTACTTTTAACCTACAAATGTCGTTATATTTAAAGTGAGTTTCTTGTAAAAAACATATGGCTGGGTTTTGATTTTTGATACACTATGATGATATCTGTCTTCTAATTGCTATATTTAGGCCATTGATATTTAAGTGATTATTGATATTTAAAAGTGTGTAACATTGAACACATTTGAAACTTTTCTATTTGTTGCCCATGTTCTGTTTCTATTTTTCTCCCCCACAGAGTTCTGCCTTTTATAGTTATTACTAAATATTTGTATGATTTCCTTTTCTCTCCTTTATTAATATATCAGTTATATTCCTTCTTAATCTTTTCTTAGTGGTTTCCCTAAAGTTGGAATATATGTTTACAACCAATCCAGGTCCACTTTCAAATAACACTATACCATTTCGTGGATAGTGAGAATAACTTAAATAATGAAATAATCCTAATTCCTCCCTCCTGTCCTTTGCAACATTGCTATCATTTATTTTACTTATACATAATCATATAAATACATAGGTATATATACCTAAATACATTGTTGCTCTTATTTTTAAAGAAACCATTATATGTTATATCAATTAAAATAAGAAAAACAAAAGCTTTTATTTTACTTCTACTTATTCATTCTCTAATTTCTTTATGTAGATCCAAATGTCTGACCTATATTATTTTCCTTCTTTCTGAGTAACTTTTAGCATTTCTTTGAAAGCAAGACTTTTGGCAACAAATTCTCTCAATTTTTGTTTGTTTAAGAAAGTCTTTATTTCTCCTTCACTTGTGAAGGATAATTTTATAGGGTAAAAAATTCTAGGTTGGTGGAGTTGTTTTTCTACCAAAATTTTAAATACTTCACACCACTCTCTTCTTGCTTGCCTGGTTTCTGAGAAGTCAAGTGTAATTCTTGTCTTTGATCCTATATAAGTGTTTTTTGTTTCTTACGACTTGTTTCAGGACTCTTTTCTTATCTTTGATTTTCTGCAGTTTGAAAATGGTATGCCTATGTGGATTTTCGTTTTCATTTTTTTGTTTTTGGCTTTTATCCTGATTGGTTCTCCAAGCTTACTGGATATGTGGTTTGGTGTCTGAGACTCATTTGGGGAAATTATCAGTTGTTATTCTGTCACACATTTCTTCTGTCCCTGTCTCTCTTCATTTTCCTTCTGATATCCTCATTATGTGTATGTTATATCTCTCGTAGTTGTCCCACAGTTCTTGGATATTCTGTTCTGGGGGTTGTTTTTCAGTATTTTTTTTCTTTTTTCTTTTTTAGTTTTGGAAGTGTCTATTCCATACCCTCAAGCTCAGAGATTCTTTCCTCAGCTGCATCCAGTCTATTAATATGCCTATCACAGGCATTCTTCATTTCTGTTGCAGTCTCTTCGGTCTTTAGCATTTCTTTTTAATGCTTTCTTAGGATTTCCATCTCTCTGCTTACATTATCTATCTGTTCTTGCATGTTGTCTACTTTTTTCATTAAAGCTCTTAGCACAATAATAATTGTTCTAAAAAAAAATCCTGATCTGATAATGCCACAATTCCTGCTATATTTTAATTTTGTTCTGATGTCTGTTCAATCTCTTCAAACTGTATGTTTTGCCAGTAATATCCTTGTAATATTTCATTAAAGGATGAACATAGTCTACTGGGTGGGAGAAACTGCAATAAATTGGCCCTGAATAATGTAGTGGTAAGGTATGTGTTTGAAGGTGGGGTGTGAAGTGTTCTATAACTTTATGATTAGCTTTGTCTTTTGGTGAACCTATGCCCCTAGACTGTGAACTTAGCCAGTACTTTTCAGCTTCTTCCCCCTTAGATAGGATGAAACGTTTAGAGTAGTGAGAGTTGAGTATCTCCCTTTCCTCACATAAAAGGCTAGAGGGGGCTGGAATTGGGTATTTTCCTTCCCACAAGTAGGTTAGGTTCTGAAATAACCCCAGCAGGTTAGATGCTAGTAAAATACAGTAGTTTCTCCTAAGGACATGCCTTATGAAGAAGAACAAAATGCTTTGGTATATTTTGGAATAATTCTTTTTCTGAAGCATGAGGGGATTTTTCTGATACTCTTTATGAAGACCCAATAGAACTCCAAAAGGTAAAAACTCACAAAAATCTAAGTGTAGCCCTATGACTGAGGTTTTTAACTTTCGGAGTTGTCCACTCTGAGCTTCCAGAATTTCACCAATTGTAGTTTATGTTTTCTTACTATGGCATTGGTTCTTGTGGAGGTTTCTGCTTTGGGGTTTCTGCTCTAGTAACCTGTGATTCTCTTTGTCTGTCTGTTTCTGTCTCCAGTTTTGGGGGTGGCAATTTACCCTGTGACCTCACTTCTCTGATGAATCTAAAACCTAAGAATAGTGGTTGATTTTCCCATTTATTCAGCTCTTTACATGTTGATAGGAAGGAGTAACGACCTCCAAGTTCCTTGCATGTTAGACAAAACACCAGAAGTGGTAGAAATTAAAATAAACAGAGGAAACAATGCTGTAATGTACATACGAATGCATGTGCCTTTATACCAGTAATGGGATTGCTGGGTCAAATGGAATTTCTATTTCTAAGTCCTGAAGGAATCGCCACACTGTCTTCCATAATGGGTGAACTAATTTGCACTCCCACCAACTGTAAAAGTGTTCCTATTTCTCCACATCCTCTCCAGCATCTGTTGTCTCCAGATTTTTTAATGATCCCCATTCTAACTGGCATGAGATGGTAGCTTAGTGTGGTTTTGGTTTGCATTACTGTAATGACCAGTGATGATGAGCATTTTTTCATATGTTTATTGGCCTCATGTCTTCTTTTGAAAAATGTCTACTCATATCCATTGCCCACTTTTGAATGGGGTTGTTTTCTTGTAAATCTGTTTTAGTTCTTTGTAGATTCTGGATATTAGCCCTTTGTCAGATGGGTAGATTGCAAAAATTTTTTCCCATTCTGTTGGTTGCCAATTCACTCTAATGACTGTTTCTTTTGCCATGCAGAAGCTGTGGAGTTTGATTAGGTCCCATTTGTCTATTTTGGCTTTTGTTGCCAATGCTTTTGGTGTTTTGGTCATGAAGTCTTTGACTATGCCTATGTTCTGAATAGATTTGCCTAGATTTTCTTCTAGAATTTTTATGGTGTTAGGTCTTATGTTTAAGTCTTTAATCCATCTGGAGTTAATTTTAGTGTAAAGTGTCAAGAAGGGGTACAGTTTCTATTTTCTGCATGTGGCTAGCCAGTTATTCCAACACCGTTCATTAAACAGGGAATTCTTTCCCCACTGCTTGTTTTGTCCTTTGTAGGGACGTGGATGAATCTGGAAACCATCATTCTCAGCAAACTGACACAAGAACAGAAAATCAAACACTGCATGTTCTCACTCATAGGCCAATGTTAAACAATGAGAACATAGAGACACAGGGAGGGGAGCATCACACACTGGGGTCTGTTCGGGGTGCTAGGGGAGGGACAGCAGGGGGTAAGGAGGTTGGGGAGGGATAACATGGGGAGTAATGCCAGATATAGGTGATGGGGGGATGGAGGCAGCAAACCACATTGCCATGTATGTACCTATGCAACAATCCCCCATGATCTGTGCATGTACCCCAGAACCTAAAGTGCAATAAAATATATATATTTAAAAAATAAATAAATAAAATAAAATAAAATAAACAGAGTAATGTTAAGAACATATCCAAGGTTACACATGTAAAAAGGTTACACTGACTCAAAACTAGTATCAGATCCCACTCTCAACCACTGCCCTAAGCTGATCTCAGACCACTCTGCTTTAAGAAGTGTATATTGGTTATGTGTGAGCTCTAGAGCTAGATTCTTTAGGTATAAATCCAGTTCCATCACTTTTATTAGTTGTATGACTTTTTGCATAAGCTTGTTGTAGGTATTAAGTGAGTTGATTTCTGAAATGCACTTACAACAGTGACTAGAAGTGAGAAAGCACTCACTAAATGGTGGCAGCTTTTGGTACTGCATGAAAGAGCCAGCATTCTCATCCCTCCAATACCATGAAAAATGTGGTACGGTGAATTTGTGGCATCTCTTCTGGAAATTGGGTGGAAGAGATCTTCAAACATCTGTTTTCTTGAAATGCTGCACCCTATATAGTTTCTTGCTCTTCAAAGTCTGATACATTAAACCAAGAACAGTGGCGTGTCCTGGGAGCTAGTAAAAATGAAAATTCTCAAGTCCCATTCCAGACTATTTGAATCAGAATCTGCATTTTAACAACATTCCCAGGTGATTAATTGATACACTTTAGTTTAAGACTCTGATATAGCATAGTGGTTAAGAGAATAGGCTTTGAATTCAGACTCATTTGCATCAGAAGCTAAGTTCTGTCAACTATAAGCTCTGTAATCTTTGAGCAGTTTCCTTAACTGTCTGTGCCTGATTTCCTCCGCTATAAAATTGGAATAATAATAATACCTCTCTCACAGGGCTGTTGAGAAGATTGGCGCACAGTAGGTGATCAGTAAACAAATGTTATAGCTAAATTGCTACCATTATCATTAAAGTGTCAAGGTTGAAACAGGCCAGGTGAAAACCTATCCCCATGAAGTCATCATGTTGGGGAGAGAGGACACTTGAGGATGGATCAAGTCTGGAGGGTCACAGCCCAGATACTTTATTCAACTACAGTGGAGAGCGGAGTATTATCACAAGGAATGCTTAGATCACGTGTGAAACAAAAAGGGCATAAAGTTGAAATTGTGAGGCCAAGACATCAGGACAAGAACAAGCTGAAGATTAGAAGGAAGGACAAAGAGAGAACTGAGTAGGGAGTGTGACTCCTGGTTCAGAGAGAAAACCTAGTCTCCAGCACTGGTACAACCGTGTATGATTGTGTTCTGATGCACTTAGATCACATGGCCAGAATAATAAAGGGAGCTCCTTAAAGGTACTGTATGGGCTCTGCCAGCACGACTCCCAAATGCCACACACCTGGTTTAGAACACCCCCAAGGACATCGATCCATCTCATCTACTGTATGCTTAATACATCCCAGGACCAATTACCTAAAACAGGGGCTCACTAGGTGCAAGAGGAGGAATTCATTCCATATTAACATACATTTTCTCTTCCATTTCTGCTTTAGAGTGCATGAGATTTAACCATCATTAAACAGAAACACTTTTTGAGTATGCAATCCAAGGAGCTATTTTTTCCCCAACCTAGTGGGCTGAAAAATATTTATTCTCCCTGAAGGATGGAATGGTAACCTCCCTGGTTTAGCTTCTTGCAATAACACTCCCTAAGGGTTAATGTGCTATTAATATAGCAAAAAAAAAAAAAAAAAAGAAAAAGAAAGAAATCCCTTTAAATAGCAGCTTATGCTTCTTTTTGATTTCTCTCCTGCAAAAGCTGATTTACTGTGTGTTTCTTCCATCTGGCAGGAAGCTAATCTGAATATGAATCAATCCTTGCAAAAATAACTGCAGGAAATTTTAGACATTCATAACTTTCCATAGTTTTTTTTCTTTAACAATAGCATTTTTGTCATTCTTTCAGTTGTGCAAAGTTTTTCAATTGAAATGAAGTATGACTATTTAAGGAATTCTGCCACCTCATCCTGAATGCCTCCTTTACTGTTATAGATTCACATTGCTCATCTTCTAGATATTTGCACATAAATGCGTAATTGCTGTTATCCCAAAAAGTTTTAATCATGAGGGGAAAACAGATTAATGTGATGTTCCCAACTGGATAAGCAAAATAACAAAAAAGATGATTCTCAAATATCTAATTCTTCTTTCCATGTAGTATATTTTGCAATAATGATGTTTTCTTCTAACACCGGCTGTATGAATTACTATTTCTGAAGCTGCTAAACAAAATGGGACAAGAAAAAGCTATCTTATAAATCTAGCCTGGAGTCTTTAACAGATAACGTGGCATTTTCAAAATCATTGGTTCTCAACCTTTGCCACATTGTGGCACACCTTAAACATAATGTTTGTACAGCATATTAAGATAAATAGATGAGGCTGCTTGGGCAGGAAATGACTGGCCCATGGACTCCAGCTGCCCCAGGTTCTATCAGACCACCCCAAGGCTTGGGGAGTAAATACCGCATTATACCCACAGCCATTTTCAGCAAGTACACAAGCTCTGCTCATGGTAGGTTCCTCTGAACTTAAAATTAGTGAAGGAAAATGTGTACCATTAGAAAATTGAAGTCACATCATCCAGACTAATGCATGAGTGTCTTTGGCAGAATTTCCAGACAAAGGCTATATGGCCAAGTCACTCCACTTTATACTAACTTGTCCAATATGACTGGCTAATCCAGCGTTTTCCAAATTGTGTTTCATAGAATGCTAGTATTCCATGAGATATTATTAGACACTAAAGAAATTTCCTGGCCAGGCGCAGTGGCTCACGCCTGTAATCCCAGCACTTTGGGAGGCCAAGGTGGGTGGATTGACTGAGCTCAGGAGTTCAAGACCAGCCTGGGCAATATGGTGGAACTCTGTCTCTACTAAAATACGATAGATTAGCTGGGCGTAGTGGCATGTGCGTGTAATCTCAGCTACTTGGGAGGCTGAGGTAGGAGAATTTCTGGAACCTGAGACGCAGAGGTTGCAGTGAGCCAAAATCGCGCCACTGCACTCCAACCTGGGCAACAAGAGCGAGACTGTCAAAAAACAAAAACAAAAAACAAACAAACAAAAACAAGAAATTTCCCTCCTGTAGTCAAATAATTTTGAGATTTAGTGAGTGAAATGTATTTCATTACTGTTAAGACTTTCTGATCTCTTTCACATCCTAATGTGATTTGTGAATTTCCAAAAAAATAAGATAGAACTGATTGGCAACATAAGGTTGTGCAGATTGTGCATTGTACAACTCTAGAGGTAAATGTTCACATTGTAACCTATTATATGACACTCATTTAAGCAGTGTACAACCTCTATATGGCAACACTAGAATATAACATGCAATATTTTCCATATATATTTGACCATGGGAGATTTTTCCAGAATACCTGTTAGTGTCTACTAGAGCACATTTGGTTCTGTATGAACTCCACTGATCATCTTGTTTGTTTTGCTACCTTTCCAGCATTCTATGTTCTAAGTAACTCCACTCCTTCTTTTTCCCAGTTTGTGCTTTCTCTCATCCCTGTGAGGAAAGAACATGGTCTTTGATGTCATCCCAGCCTGAGTTCAATACCAGCTCTGCCACTTATTTACCAGCTCTGGGCCTTGGTGCTATCTGCAAAATAGAAATAGTATCATGCACATTACAGGGTGGTTGTGTGGATTAAATGAGCAACCATATGTAAAGGCTCAGTACAGACCCAGACACAGAGTAATACATGTTGATTATCCCTTATCCTAAATGCTTATGACCAGAAGTGTTTCAAATTTTTGATTTTTTTTTTGGATTTTGGAATATTTCTATTATATTTACCAGTTGAGCATACCTAATTCAACTATCTGAAATTCAAAAAGCATTTTCTTTGAGCATCATGTTGGTGCTCAAGAAGTTTCAGAGTTTGGAGCATTTCAGATTTGGTCTGTGTTAGAAGCAAATTTTCTGTGCCACAAAAGAAATCGCAAATAACACTCGAACACACATTTTCTCAGCAAGGCAATTTTTACTTCTATAGGTGGGTAACTTTCATGAATGGAGCAATGGCAAGTGCACATCAGACAAAGGAGAGCAGGGGTTTTTAATTCCTAACGCAGCTGGCCTTAGCTGCTGTGTCATTCCCCTATTGGTTGGGGTCGGACCACACAGTCTATGCTAAACACAATTAGCTAATTTGAAAGGTGCAGGGAGGGAATTACACTGGCAGGAAGGACAATTTCAGTGGGAGGAACTATTGTGGCAGGAGAGGTAATTTGCAGAGTGAGTGCAGTATGGGCTGTATAGACAAGGACTGTCGGAGAAGTTGCTTACTGAGACCAGGGCAGGAAGACACAGAGAGTGAGGAAGTCTGGCCTTGAAAGCAGGGAACAAAGAACAAGGAAACTTAAACAAGCTAAGCCTTTGAAGAAGAACTTCTTACTGTATTTAACAATGTGTTCAACCTGTATACAACAAATGTTCCTCTTCATCATCAGTGCTTTTGCTAAAGTTCCCACTGCCTGCAACACGTTTCTGTGCTCAGTCTTTCCTTAAAGGAATATCTCATCTACAAAGGCTTCCTGATGCAGTTCCTCCCTTCTTCAAACCTCTATAGCACTTTGTAGTTCATTCAAAGGTATATTCTAGCATATTATTTCTGATAGAATAATTTTGACCAATTTTTCATCTCCCTTGCTTGAGTGTGAAATCTTGAGGGCAGCAACATTGCCTTGTTCACCTTTGATCCTTAACAGAACCTGGGATATCTTATGTACTCAGTAGCTGTTTGTATAATCTAGTGAAATAAAAATAATAAACTAGCTGGCAGGTAGCCACAATATTTTTCACTGAGGAGGTGATGATAATAGCTCTTCTGGGCTGACTGGATGCACATTATAGTCTGGGCAAAAATTTGTCTACTGGTATGCATAGACAGTCACAGCAAATCATAAAGATATATCTTGCATAGCACAAAGAAGACATAGAGGTTTAAATTGCACAAATGTGTTGTACAATTAACATCTTCTATAAAATAAAGGCCTTGAAGCATAGAGTTGATGATCAATCTCATAATTGATTAAAAATTCAAAAATAAAGCAAATACTTTAGAAGAGAGTCCCAGACACAAAGATCAATATATATAAAATCCCTGTTCCTTGAGTTCTGTTCAACTGCTAATCTATACTAAACAATAAGCTAACTAAACCTCTTTAGAAATTTCCATTAAGATGATGCATTTGCTTACATTGCAATATGTACTGTTTAGAGTATATTTAGACAGCCCATTTTTACATCAATAAAATATGAATTATCTATACCCAGCATTGTATTTTATTCAGGTTCTTATGCTAAAATGTTTTTAAATGAGATATATATGTCCAAAATAAGTTGCACGTTAGCTTTTCAAAAAACAATTTTGTTATAAAGACATAAGGTAAATTCAAACAACCTTGTAAAGTGGGGCTACATTTATCAATAGGAATTAGATAATTCAGGAAGAAAATCCAAGATCAAGAACAACTTTTTAAATAATGTCAAAAGGATTTTTTTTTACAAAAATTACCTAGTTAAGACATACAGTTATATTTCTTAGCAAGTGTTTTGGCCCTTGACACCTTATTTGAAGAGCAATTTATCAGAAAAGCACAAAATTATAATTGCTAAAGGTGTTCATAACTTCTATAACAATTGATTAATTTCTATAACAGCATGATATCAAAATGCCCCCATACAATGTGTCAATAATAATAATGTATAAGCATGTGAATTGTTTTAATTTATAATTCCAAAGAGTTGCAGGCTTTATTCAAAAATTTAACAGTTGTATTAGAAAATAAATAGAGTGTGTGGACACAACCGTTAAAGCAAGCAAACAATTGATTATTAAAGTAGTCATTTCAGGACAAATAAAGAAAGATCCTACTGTAGTTGTTGCTAGGTTTTATCTTTATTAGTCAACATTTTATGGGCTTTTAATATTTGCCAGTCATTGTGCTAAATACTTTATACATATCAATTCCATATAGCAAATGAAAGTTGACATCAAAGAAGGATAAAGAGAATAGGCAGCTGGGTGCAGTGGCTCAGGCCTATAATCCCATCACTTAGGGAGGCCAAGGCAGGTAGATCACTGAAATCTGGAGTTTGAGACCACCCTGACCAACATGGAGAAATCCCATCTCTACTGAAAATACAAAATTAGCTGGGCGTGATGGTACATGCCTGTAATCCCATATACTTGGGAGGCTGAGGCAGGAGAATCACTTGAACCCAGGAGGCAGAGGTTTTAGTGTGCTGAGATTGTGCCATTGCCCTCCAGCCTAGGCAACAAGAGCAAAAATCTCTGTCTCAAAAAAAAAAGAATAGGCAGAGTGAACTACATTTAGGAAGACAAGGTGGAAAAGAAAAAAGAGATAAAGGTAATCTGGCTAGCCTAATGGAAAATAACAAAGTGATGCTGACCAGGGTGAATTTATCATGGCCCCTGGATCAGACCCTCAGCTCTGAAACTCTAGAAACTTTGGATCATATACATAAGGTCTTTTAGGCTGACTCACTGCACTATGGGCTATGCCATGGCAACCTCTGTGACCTGCATGTACACTCCAGATGAGTTCCTGAAACTAGAAAGTCTGAGGTAACTGGAAAACCACAAAAAGGAGAAGAGTCATCAGCCCCTGCAGTGCCTAATTAACTTTGAGACATTCTTCTATTGTTCTTTATTCCCACCTCAACTGATAAGGCAACTGGACTTTGTAACCGACCTTGGTCAACCTTGTGACTCCAGACCCTAAAACCCCCTCACAGCTTGAAAAAACTGCCCTGAACTGTAACTTCCATAACTTTCCACTGCCTATCCCAAACCTACAAAACCAGCTCCTATCCCACTGCCCTCCGCAGACTCTCTATTCAGACTCAGCCCACCCACACCCAGGTGAATAAACAGCCATGTTGCTCACACAAAGCCTGTTTGGGGGGGTCTCTTCATTCAAAGTGCACGTTTTAACAATATATTCCTTCACTGAAGGCAGATCTTTGTAGGGAGTCAAATTCTAATGAGAAGACTCTTGATGAACTTGGAAGTTGAGCGAGAGAAAAAGGACAGTGTTGAGGGTGTAAACCCCAAATACCTGACAGAGGTCTCAGTTAATTTAGAAAGTTTATTCTGTCAAGGTTAAGAACACACCCATCACGCAACCTCAGGAAGTCCTGAGACTTGTTCCCAAAGTACTTTGGGGTACAGTTTGCTTTTATACATTTTAGCGAGACATAAGACTTCAATCAATATACGTAAGATGTACATTGGTTCAGTCTGGTAAGGCAGGACAACTGGAAGTAGGGGCTTCCAGGTTAGAAGTAGATAAGAGACATTCTTTTAAATCCTTGTATTCAGCCTTCCACAGAATACACAATTTAGTCTGGTTCAGTGAATCTACATTTTTTTTACATAGACAATAGGGTAGAGGAAGTGATCAGATAAGCATTTGTCTCAGGTGAGCCTCCTAGAGAGATGACTTTGAATAGAATGGGAGGCAAGTTTGCCTTAAGCAGTTCCCAGCCTGACTTTTCCCTTTGTCTTAGTAACGTTGGGGGTCCCAAAATTTATGTTCCTTTTACATTTCCCTCCTTTTCTTTTTAAAGTCTTTTGGAGAAAGCATTTTAGAAGAAAAACAAGTCTCTTGTCTTAGGTTTAGTATGATCTCACATGGCTAGGATGGTTTATTCCTACATGGGTAGGTCCCACATTATGAGGAAAGCTCATTTTTAGCAAGTTTTGAAGTCTCATGTTCTAATAAGAACAAAAAGGGCCGGAGGAGGAAGGGAGAAAACAACAAACAAACAAAAAGAACAATCCTGGAAAATTAATATAGGCCATATTACGCTGAAGTCCATACATCAGCAGGCAGATATGAAAGTGGCTTATGTATGTAAATAGGTTGCTGTTATTTTCTTCTGAAGTTTAAGTTGTTTAGCATCAGTTTGCAGGGCTTTAAGAAAGCACAGCTTAGTTTTCAGTGATTTGAAATTAGAAAAAATGGGAAAAAATTGAAAACATTATTTTGGAGACTTGTAGCCAGGAAAAATTTTAGAATTCATTCCAAACTGTAGAAAATAATAAAAATTGAAAAACATTAAGCAGGATTAGAATCTAATAACAGGTGAACTATAGCTTATTTTGAAACATAATTTTTCTCTCTCCAGTCTCCCATTTTTATTAAAAACAAACAATAGTAGGCTTCAGTCTTATACTTGACCTGATTATGGTATAAAGTGCATCAAGAGTAATCATTTTTCATACAGGCTTTTTAAATTGGCTTTGATGGAACTCTAATCTATAAGGAATCTTAGATAAGACTTTTTTTTTTTTAAGCCAAGCCCAGCCATGGGTTTGTACCCTCAAATACCTATGAGTTGAGTAAATTACTTTTCTCTTGAGGTCGCAAGATAACTGGGGGCTCCTAGGCCTTTTAGACAGTGAAATTCTTCACTTACCACAGGTCAGGAACCCTATACAGGGACTGTGCAGTCAAGCTATGAGGCCAGTTTTCCCAAGGAGCTTTTTATTGGCTCTATAAGTCAAGCTTGATTCCTTGAAGGAAAACACACCATTCCAGTCAAAGCCTTGATAAAACAACCAGTTTCTCCAATTGTGTCCTGTTGCAAAAGATAGCATTCTTGTTGCACTTATGCAAATAACTATATTGCCATAAGTTAAAAATTGTCACAAATAATTTTCCAGATTCCAAAGGAATTAGGTAGAGAGAAATATGCTCCAAATTTTGTTCATAGGCGTATACTTTACTCAATTGTTAAAAGCTGTAAGTAGCTTAAAAGAAAAGTTTTCTGTACTCTAAAAAACAAAATGAAGGATCAGAAACCTTTTAAGCAAAAAATTAAAAAGATTACTTCAGTGTTCTATAATATTAGTTCAGTTCATGCAGTTAACTCCCATTCTGTTTGATATTCATGAACATTTCAGCTCTCTATGAGAGTCTTGAAAGTTTTTTCCTTTATTCTAATGTCATAATTTCCAAAAGTATTAGAAACCTGCATTTAAGAGCACCTATCAAAGTTATATAGCTAATTACAAACCACCTTTTGTAGAGGATAAAAACAAGACAACATTTGTCTGTGGATGACAAAATGTCTTAAGACAGCAATTATTAAAACCAAAATTGGCATGGAAATTTTGGTTACTTCTGTAGCATACAACAATGTAATATAAAAATTATAATTAGTAACATACACCAAGTTATATCAGAATTATAAGAGTTTCCCGTAATTTTTGAACACATATCAATAACATTTATACAAATACAGCCCAAAAAAGTCAAACACTATTTTATATTTGACAATGCTTCTTATATGATTTTTATACCAAATAAGCCAAATATGTTTCTTTTGGACTTCAGAGGACTAATGTCAAAAAATTAATGAATAACCAAGTTAGAATTTGACTTTGGAAAGTTTGTCAAATATGAAAAGTTTAAAATGCTTGATATCACGAAATAAGATCACAGGTCATTGTAAAGTAAGTCATTCATTTAACCAAAGTGATAACTCAAAGATTTCAAAACAAACGTGAAAATCTTTTTTCTTTGAGAGAAGAGACTTAATATCCCAAACAATAAGTCCTAATAAAAACAGCATGAGGTAAATTAAATTTGGTGGATTTTCTTTGAAATTTTATAAACAACCAATAAAAGTTTAATCATCTTGACTATAAAATATAATATCTATAAACCTTCTTGTAACCTTTATAATTTTGTATTAAGGAGTGGGTTAATGCACAAGAAAACCTTGATAAACTGACACAGCAACCTAGATGCTGGTTTTGCATTAATGTGCCTTGATATTAATGGTTAATTCCTAGAGAAACTGAACCACTTTTCTCTTAATATCAACCCTTACAATCTCACCTGCCCACCTCTTCCACAATAGTCCTTGGGCCTTGAGGAGTTGAATAGTTTTAATTTCTGACCCTGCATGTCATGAACACAGTTTATTTTGATTAGCATCTTTTACTGGGCCTGAAGATAAGGCTATAATTCCTGTCAGTGTTTATGATATAGCAGGACTTGGTGTCCTTTTTAGACCCAGGAGTCAAAGACCTGTAACTCAATGGCACAAGGATTTTAAAAGCACATACAGAACGTGACACAGATGTAATAACCTTAAGTAAAAAAAAAGTTATCTGTTTTTTATTCTACATAATCCAAAACTCTATAATAATGACACAGGAATTATTTTGATAAAATGTACAATCTTTTAGGCCAGTTACCAATAAGCAAAAGAAAGACCATCTGCAGTGCACACAATATTATATTGGAAGAAAACATTTTTTTGGACCTTTAAGAAAAAATTTTTGGCCTGGCATGGTGGCTCATGCCTGTAATCCTAACAATTTGGGAGATTGAGGCAGATGATGGATCACTTGAGGTGAAGAGTTCGAGACCAGGCCGGCCAACATGGTGAAAACCTGTTTCTACTAAAAATGCAAAATTTAGCTGGGCATGGTGGCAGGAGTCTGTAATCCCGGCTATTCAGGAGACTGAGGCAGAAGAATCTCTTGAACCTGGAAGGTGAAGGTTTCAGTGAGCCAAGATTGTGCCACTGCACTCCAGCCTGGGTAACAGAGTGAGACTCCACCTCAAAAAAGAAAAATTTTAGCATCAGGCCACAACAAACAGTTAGAACACTTATATGAGCTGAAAATGAGTTGAATGAGAGAGTTTTTCTTTTGCACCTTTTAAAAGGGGAGAGTAAACCGAAAATGGTGAGCTGTGATAAAAGTCAAACGTTGGGTTAAAAAAAATTAAAATCTTATAATTTATTAAGAGTAAATCAAATCCATAAGAACATTTTATTGATCTAATGAATTTTTTAGTGTGTTTTTATATCATAACCTAAATCTAGAAAGGCTATTATAAATAATTTTCCTTTAACTATAGACAACTTTATACAAATCATTTATGACTGCTTGTACTTACTGTTTTATCTTTTCCTCTTTTTTCCTTTGAGACAGAGTCTTGCTCTGTCATCCAGGCTAGAGTCACGCAGTGGCGCCATTTCAGCTCCCTGCAACCTTCACCTCCCACGTACAAGCAATTTTCCTGCCTCAGCCTCTCAAGTAGCTGGGATTACAGGCATGCACCACCATGCCTGGCTAATTTTTGTATTTTCAATAGAGACGGCTTTTTGCCGTGTTGACCAGGATGGTCTCGAATTCCTGACCTCAGTTGAGCCACCCATCTCGGCCTCCCAAAGTGCTGGAATTACAAGCATGAAGCCACCACTTCCAGCCTTCCTCTTTCTTAAATAACCAGTCATATTATTTTAGAACAAAAATTTACCATACAAGATTCTTTCTCAGATAAAATTATTTTCCTTTAAAATTTTTTTGCCAAAAATGCCTCTTTATGGCTTCCTTTACATTGTTCATATTCACTGATAAACTTTACCTAATTTCATAAATAACCTTTAAATAGCGTTTAAATAAAATTATTTTTCTTTAAGATGACATTTGATCACATTTGCTCATGCCTGTAATACCAGCATTTTGGGAGGCCGAGGTGGGTGGATCATGAGGAGTTCAAGACCAGCCTGAGCAACGTGGTGAAATCTCATCTCTACTAAAAATATAAAAATTAGCAGGGCATGGTGGTACACACCTGTAATTTAAGCTACTAAGGAGGCTGAGAGAGGAGAATCACTTGAACTCGGGAGGCAGAGACTGCACGGAGCCAAGATTGCACCTCTGCACTCCGCCAAGATTGTACCTCTGCACTCCAGCCTAGGCAACAGAGAGAGACTCCGTATTTTTTTTTATTGCATTTCTTTTTTTTTTTTTTTTTTTTTTTTTTCAGAAAAATGTTTTCCTGGCCAAAGTAAGGCCCAGAAAAGAGAACAGATAAAGCCACCTGGGACACAGGGAACAGGACATGCAAAGGCAGAGAGGGCAAAAAGTACAATGTGTTTCTGAAAGAGTAAAGATCTTGAATTGGCAGGAGCAAGAAAACCTGCAGCACAAGGTATGATGGAAGTTAGGGCTGCAATAGTAGGTGAGGCCAAAATGCAAAAGGCCTAGGACTGACTTACTTCATGCAATGAGGAGCTAGAATTTGTGTTTTTGCACAGGACTGACTCACAAGACTCATCTGGAGGCTCTTTAGAAGGAGACAATAGTGAAGGAGAAAACAGAGGACTTGTATGTGGCCCAGGCGAAGTGCTATGCAGATCTAAATTAAGATCTGATTCGGAGTCAAACCCCTTTATAATCCTGTTTATCTGAGACAATGTGTTCTGAATTGAAAACTACTGATGTTATTAAATGTTATATTTGGTATTCAGTACTTGGTAATCATTACATTTGATGGTTGGCATTAGCCCATATGCTAAAGCAAACATTGTAATGCAACTGTGTCATATTTAGTACAAGTCAGAAACAAAATGAGAAAGAAATATTAAGTATAAATGATCCAAAAATTTTTATAAACTTTTATTTAAAAGCATAATCATATTCCCAACATTAAGAAATAGTATTGCAGGCTAGATGTGGTGGCTCATGCTTGTAATTCCAGCACTTTGGGAGGCCGAGGCGGGCAGATCACCTGAGTTCGGAAGTTTGAGACCAGCCTGACCAACATGGAGAAACTCCCGTCTCTACTAAAAATACAGAATTAGCTGGGTGTGGTCGTGCATGCCTGTAATCCCAGCTACATGGGAGGCTGAGGCAGGATAATTACTAGAAACCAGGAGGCAGAAGTTGCGGTGAGCTGAGATCGCACCATTGTACTCTAGCCTGGACAACAAGAGTGAAACTCCATCTCAAAAACAACAACAACAACAAGAAATAGTATTGCATTCATTAGTAGTTGGCTTTTCCCCCACCTCATGGTCCATCCTCTGTTACCATGGAGACAGTTACCTAATTCATTTCATTCTTCTCTAAACCCTTTAACACATATTTTAAAAAATTTTATTGAGAGATCACCGATTAATTTCCAACAATGCATAAAATGAAAATAGACAAAACTTCCCTGTTAAACTGTTTGCCAAATAAAAAAGCTTGAGCATGTACTATGTTAATCACAATTTTAAGACTGTCATTATGAAGTATTTTTCAACACAAAAATGCTAAAATTATTATTTTAAGAGTACATGCTACAGTATTTTGTATGTAATTGTATAGGAATGACTATTAGAAGTATTCAAATAAGGAATAGACAAAGCAAATTTCCCATGTATGTGTCTGTCAGTAGTTGTTTTGTATGTTTAATAACACAGTGAACAGGAAAATAATAAAGCAAGTGAGAAGTAATAACAAAATGAGGCAATGTCTCTAGAGACACATTAATTTGTGAGGGAGAGCATTGCTTTAGGCTATTGCTATTGATTGTGTTCAACTGCTGTCTCCTAGCCTCATAGGTAAGCACAGAAAAAAATTATGATTGTTAAAAATAAATTTTAGAATAAGGATAATGGTCCCTGCATTAGAACATAGGTCACTTCATTCCCACTCACATGCAAAGTGTTGTAAGAAACCATGAACGCATACACAGATTTAACCTCATTTTTAAAAGTCAGAAAATTATATAAAAATGTTTATAGTAACTTTATTCACAATAGCCAAAAATTGGAAATAGCCCTGGTGTTAATTATTAATAGGAGAATGAATAAAAAAACAAATGTCATATCCATACAATGGAATACTAAAGGGATGAACTATTGACCAACGATATGGATACATTTCAGAATCATACTGAGAGAAGTAATTCAGACACAGAAGAAGAGTACATACCCTGTGATTCCATCCCTTTGGAGTTCCACAAAAGGCAAAATTAATCTGTAGCAGAAAAAAAATCAGAGTATTTGTGCCCAGGAGTGGAGGCCTAGAGGAGGTAGAGGAGGGGATTGACTAGGAAAAAGGTATGAAGGGACTTTTGGGGACAATGGAAGTATATTATATGCTGAAGGGGTTAAGATTATACAGAAATAGGAATTTTGCAAAAACCAGTAAATTTATGTATTTAATTGTACACATTTTTACATAAAAGTGAAAAAATCTAAATATCAAATTCTTAATTAAGTATATTGCTATCTAAAATGCATTAAAAATAAGAGGAACTGAGGCATGGATAAAGGGATGGGCCAGTGAATAGGTATGTGATAAAATTGTTATAACAAAATGTTAATGGTAGAATCTGGGTAAAGGGTGTGCCAGTGATTTATTGCCTTATAGTTCCAACCCCACTCCTTGGCCCAATTTTGTGATTCTGCTCTGGACTCTGCAACTCAATCTCTCCTTTGCCAACAGGATCCTTGTTGTCTTTCTCTGACAATAGTGGGTCCTGGAGGGTGACTGCAAGCCTGGATGTGAAATAAAGACCTTCCTTTTTTTTCCTGTTGGTAATTTGTGTCTGCAGCAGTGAGTATTTCAAATACAGCTGATTCCTGTAGTGTCTACCATGGTGGCAAGTAGTTCCTGCTTCCAGCAACTTCCTTTTTTACCATGGTGATTAACTTCTCTCATGTTTCTGGGGCATCTTCTTCTTTATCCACACCAGCTGAAGTTACCCTCTTTTCACAGTCACAACTTGTCAAATATCTGAATCTCAGCTTGTAGGGAGCTCAGCTTCCTTTTTTTTTTCTGGGACGGAGTCTTGCCCTGTTGTCCAGGCTGGAGTGCAATGGCACGATCTCCACTCACTGCAACCTCTGCCTCCCAAGTTCAAGCGATTCGTCTGCCTTAGCCTCCTGAGTAGCTGGGATTACAGGCACACACCACCACACCCAGCTAATTTTTGGTATCTTTACTAGAGACAGGGTTTCACCATGTTTATCAGGCTGATCTCAAGCTCCTGACCTTGTGATCCACCCTTCTCGGCCTCCCAAAGTGCTGGGATTACAGGCGTAAGCCACCACACCCAGCCTTCAGCTTCCTTTTAGTTTTTTCCTGGTTTCTTCCTGGTTCAATTTTCCTTCAGTTCTAGGGCGTTAGCCTCATCCCTTTTTGCAACTTTGACTTCTGGTATATGTTAGAAATAATTTTTTACCTTTGCTAGTAAAAACAGCCCTTACTTTGCAGGGATGTAATATACCATCATCTAATTAAATAAAGCGGTTCCCTAACAACAGTCTGAATTTCAGTTACAAGTTGTAAGAACTGCGAGTAATTGCATAAAATATAAACTTTGCTAGTAGTTCTTCAGTCCACAAACAACAAATGCATGTTGTTATTACTGATCTATCTTGTCACTTCTTTGAAAGTCTGTCAATGATTTATCAGTGCACATGTGTTATTCAGTTTATGCAGACAACAAATCATGTTGTTGTGTTGAATCCTGCTTTCCCAGTAATATGAACTTATGTGACATTTTGAAAAATGTGGTATCAAAGGAGAAATGATCAACAAAGATGAAAGTGCAGCAAGATGAGGTATGGTGGCTCATGCCTATAATCTCAGCACTTTGAGAGGCTGAGGCAGGTGGATCACCTGAGATCAAGAGTTTGAGACCAGCCTGGCCAACATGGTGAAACCCCATCTCTACTTAGAGGCTGAGGCAGGAGAATCACTTGAAGCCAAGAGACAGAGGTTGCAGTGAGCCAAGATCCCACCATTGCACTCCAGCCTGGCCAATGAGATCAAAACTTCATCACAAGAAAAAAAAAGGAAAAGGAACAAAAACTGATATTGCTATATGTGAAATTAGAATAAAAAAATGTATGAAGTTACAGAAGAAATAGCCAACCATGGGGACATTGATACTGCTGCCATGTCATTCAAGAGACCCTAGAAATTGACCCACAGGAACTAAATTATGAACATAAATGTAAAAAGTGTGACAAAAATATGAAGATATTCCCAAGAAAATAACACCAGCAAAAATATACACATTAAAGGAAATCTCGAAGATATTTGACAACATTGAGAGTGCAAAGGATACAATTTTGAAAGATGATCCAAACTTACAAAGGAGCATAACAATTTGCAAATACTCTCTCCATAAGAAGGCAAGCACTATTCAAACGATCCTTTATAAATTTTTACAACGAAATAAAATTCTTTAACTCTCTGTGTTTCTATTGTTTTAAATCATAGTATACTAAATAAATATTAGTTTTGCTATTTTTATTCTTCTATAAATTTATAACAGAAAGTTTTAAATTATTTTGACAAAAAAATTATAAATATAGAACAGTCATAACTCCCTATATATTAAGACTGTTTTGCACAGTTTCAGCTTGTACTGGCATTTTTATGGTTATGCACTACTGTAGAAATTGGGGTACTACCCATAGTTAATCACCTTTTATTTTGTTATCAATTCTTTATATTACACTTCCCTGTTAAAAATTCTGATGGGGTTTTTGTTTATTGACAAGACATTGATGATCAAGCAGATATAATTATTCACTGTTGAATTCTTTCATCTTTGCTATATGTTTGAAAAATTTCAAAATAAAATGTTGGAAAAACTCAATCATTACTGTGTTATATTTCCAGATGAGTCAGAAGAATGAAGGAAAATCATTTTATGCAATGAAAAACAGCAACAAAAATGTTTTAAACAATAAAAATGTAAAGGGTAGTGACTATACCAGCAGCAAATTAACATAGGTGTTATAAATAAACTTTCAGTTCTGCAAAAGAAATAGCACTCACATATAAATTTTCTCAGTAAGGCAATTTACTTCTATAGAAGTGTGCATCTCATGGATGGAGCAATAGCAACAGCACACCTGAACCGCAGGGGAAGGGGTTCTAATCCCTGATGCAGGTTGCCCCTACTGCTGCATTGTTCCTCTATTGGCTAGGGTTAGACCGCACAGTCTAAGCTAATTCTGATTGGCTATTTTAAAGAGAGCAGGGGTATCAGCCAGAGTGGCAGGGTGATCAGTTTTGGTGGGAAAGACAGTTATGAAATAGGTGACTAAAGGTGACTCAGGTCAGGGAAGCTGACCAGGGATGACTCAGGATGGAGCAGGTGACTAGGGGTGACTTAGAACAGAGCAGGTGACCAGGGAAACAGATGTGAACTACTTATTGGAACTGATGGAAAAGTTGTTTACTGAAAGTAGGGTCAAGGAGATGAGGAGAATGAGGAAATTAACTTTAAAATGGAGAACAAAGAACTGAACATACTGACATACTGATTCTTTGAAGAGAAATTTAGAACTCAATGTATTCAACATAGGGATACAGCATTTTGACAAACACTTTCAAAAATTGACAGCCAATGGGGAAAAAAAATACTAATATTCTAGTGTGACATAGCAAAAAATTTGACCCAACTATAACCCCACAGAGGAAATATTAAAGAAAAACTGTTAATAAAAGTTGGAAAATTCTTTCCAAATACCCATCCTGTGGCCAAAATCAGACTAAAAAGATGGATGAACAGCCCAGAAAAAGTCGGGACTGAACTCTTGAGCGTAGTAGCCATTGCCTACTGCCTTCAGGAATTCTTCACTCATCCAGACAAGGGGGAAAAGGCGCTTACAAAAGGAAAGATATTTATGTTAAGCCGGCTTCAGACTTCTTAACAGCAACAGTGACATAAAGGCACCTTGGTAATAAAGAGCTTTTATATAAACTAATTGATGATGAAATCTAACCAAACAAGAGGTAACTAAAGAAGTCATGGTAAAAAGAAGTGTGACACTCAATGCAAGAAGAAAGCAATGGCTGCAATCCTGAGAAGGTGAAAAATCATGGCGTATAATTCTATACCCATTAGTAACATCGTCCTTTGCATATAAAGGCAATCTTCTTCAAGTGTGCATGCATTCAAAGACTCCTTGAGTCCTATCTGAAAAAATTGCTTGGTGATGCCATCAGTTCAACTAAGAGATTAACCAAAATATAGAACTTAAAGATGGAGAAACTTGTGGCCAAAGCTTCATTTTCTAATGGCAAGCACTGAGCAATTTGGAATAGAGAATTAAAATTAAACAGTCATGGGAGTTAGGATTTTAGAAGTCAATTTAAATGCTAATAGCTTTGTCAAAATCAAAATAACTGACAAAATAACAAGTACTGTCTAAATTTTTTCTACCGAGCTTACAAAACTAGAAAAAACTTGAATAATTCTTTATTAACTTCAACTTTTTTTCATTTTACTCTGAATTCTTTTTCTTCTACTAATTTCAAGTTGTTTTCAATGTACTCCTTTAAAATTTCAAATAGATATAATGTAATACCACTTTTGTGAAACTACCCATTCAGCCCTTTGTGTATTTACAGAAAGAGAGCTATGAAATGATATTCACCAATGTTAATTATGGTTGTTTCTGGGTAATGGGCTTTGCAGTGACTCTCGCGCTTTGTTGTACACCTCTTTACTGCTTGATTTTTTATAAGAAATAACAAGTGTTTACTAAAAAAGTAAATTCATTTGATGAAAAAGAAAATAAAACACAGGAATAGGATTGCTAAACCAATAATGTATTAATGAACAAAAGTGAGGAAGAATGTTTAAACTCCATCAGAAAACCTATTTTAGGCTGGGTGCGGTGGCTTATGCCTGTAATTCCAGCACTTTGGGAGGCCGACGTGGGCAGATCACCTGAGGTCAGGAGTTCAAGACCAGCCTGGCCAACGTGGTGAAACCTTGTCTCTACTAAAAATAAATAAATAAATAAATAAATAAGCCTGGCATGGTGGTGCATGCCTGTAGTCCCAGCTACTCAGGAGGCTGAGGCAGGAGAATCACTTGAACCCGGGAGGCAGAGGTTGCAGTGAGCTGAGATCAAGCCACTGCACTCCAGCCTGGGCAACAGAGAGAGACACCATCTCCAAAAAAAACAAAAAAAAAGAAAGAAAAGAAAAAAAACCTACTTTAATCATGCATCAATTTACAAACATTTCAGGTATTTCATTATAAATAATTCTCACTTATTCAGAGAAAATATTGTGCCCCATGAAAGAGGAAATAGTTGGTCTATGTAGCTACTACGTGTATGAGAAAATAAAGAAACTCCATTTATTCAATATTGTCTTATGAATTAGAGTCTTCACAAATTTAGAAGATCCTTCCTCATCCAAATTGGAGAAAACTTCCTTTATTCCTTTATTCACATTTATTAACTATGTGAGATAGCCACTAATCAACATTTGCAATTTATAATTGTTTTCAACTCTCAGTCAAAATATCAAATGGGCTCTAGATCCTTAAGACATCTTTTTTTTTTTTTGAGACAGAGTCTTTCTCTGTTGCCCAGGCTGGAGTGCAGTGGCACGATCTCAGTTCACTGCAACCTCCGCCTCCCCGGTTCAAGTGATTCTCCTGCCTCAGCCTCCCAAGTAGCTGGGACTACAGGTGTACACACCATGCCCGGCCATTTTTTTGTATTTTTAGTAGAGACGGGGTTTCACCATGCTGGCCAAGCAAGACATCTTATTTTCTTTTATAATACTGTTTTGTATTTTATCAAGCAAATATGTTAGTTTATTTCTTACACATTTGTCAAAAAATCTTACCATAAATAATCAAAGATTTGTGTCTTCTGTCTCCAGATCACACATTTCCATCAAATGGGTAAAGATTTTGTCTATGTGATTTTATTCATCCATTTGCTAAATAATTTCCGTGGAGTCATCTAACTGTGGGCAAATCAGAAAAATTTAGTTCAGGGTACAATTATGCCCAATTTCATTAAATTACTTTTGGCAAATGGTGCTGGCTTTTTACAATAGTTTTCAAACATCTAATAAGTAATTGCTTATAATTGTGTCATTGTCTGACAGCGAAATGAAAGAGCCAGCGCTGCAGTGCAGCAATCCCCTCCATTTGTGTTGTACTGCAGAGCTTTCAGGCCAAGCAATTCCTCCTGACTGTCATGCTGTGGAAATTGCAGGAGTTTGCTGCAATGTAGGCTTTTAACCTATGAAGGAGGGCCAAGAGGCAAAAAGAAAGGAAATTACATAAATTAGTCCTGGCAGCCAAATTCTGTTTCTCCTTGTACCTAACAGGACAGTGTCTGGCCACCATGGAAGGGCCTATCATCTTCTTTAAAACCTTAGTTTCTTAGCAGGCTTAATTTCAATCCTGTAATTTGGTATAGCATAAGGAGACACGCTCACCACTATAGGTAATTGCAAGGCTTCAAGGTGACTGTGACCCTCTTGATCATTCTCAAGAAAAAGAAGTGAAAGAAACAATCAAAGAAGTTGCCATTTTAAGCATTGCACTTGATCCCTCATTTGTTCATTCACTGATCATTTACTGAGCACCTAATATGTGCCAGGCACTGGCCTAGTCACTAGAGATGCTACAGTATACAAGATAGACAAGGGCCCTTGTAATATTGTGATGTACTAAGACATATATAATTCGTCTCTGCCCTTGATTTCTGGAAGTCTTGATTTCTCAAGACTCTTAGAATCTCTGAAGTGATAAGAGTGTCTTTTGTGCTGGGCATGGTGGTCCACACCTGTAATCCCAGCATTTTGGGAGGCCAAGGTGGATGGATTACCTGAGGTCAGGGGTTTGAGACCAGCCTGACCAACATGGAGAAACCCCCGTCTCTACTAAAAATACCAAAAAAATTAGCCAAGTGTGGTGGTGCATGCCTGTAATCCTTGCTACTCGGGAGGCTGAGGCTGGAGAATCGTTTGAACCCAGGAGGAAGAGGTTGCAATGAGCCGAGATTGCACCATTGCACTCCAGCCTGGGCAACAAGAGTGAAACTCCATCTCTCTCTATATATGTATATATATACTATGTTTTATATATATATATATACACACACACATATGTATATAAGTATATATCTTTTGTATGCTAATGAAATGACTGGTGACTAGAGGGTCACCAGAAAGATCAAGGCATGATTAGAGAGTCCTACCTGACCCACAGCTCCAGGGATGGAGAGGGGCTGAAGGCTGAATTGATCCTCAGTGGCCAAAGATGTAGCCAGTCATGCCTATGTATTGAACCCTCCATAAAAAGCCAAAGGGACAGGGTTCAGATGAGGTTTCGGATGGCTGAACACATGGAGGTGGGTGGCTGCCCAGAGCAGACATGGAAGTTCTACACCCCTTCTCACATGCCATGTTACATGCATCACTTCACTGTATCCTTTGCAATGTCATTTATGATCAATTGGTCCATGTAAGCAAAGTGTTTTTTCTGAGTTCTATGAGAAAATTAATTGAACCTCAGGAGGGGTTTTGGGAACCCCAATTTACAGCTGGCCAGAAGTATAGGTGACATCAGTAGCTTGCTATTGATGTCTGAAGCGGGAGCAGTCTTACGCGACTGACTCCTTAACCTGTTGAATCTGACACTATCTCAAGGTAGATAGTGTCAGAATCAAGTTAAATTATAGGACACACAGCTGGTATCCACTGGAGGATACCTTGGTGTGTGAGGAAAATTCTCATACACACTTTGGCAACTAGAGGAGGAGTCCTTTGTGTTCACTGTGAGTGACTGTGTAAGAGAGTGGGGAAAAACAGTTTGACTTTTCCTAAGAGCCGTATTTTCATATTTCTTACATTTTACCACAGGTAGGTAAATAAACAAGTAATACATAATATGTCAGGTTATATTTAGTATTATGCAAAATAAGGCAGGGTAAGAGAACTATTGTGGGGACAGGGGTGTTCAGAGATATGCCAGTTATGGACTAAACAACAAAAGAAGAAATTTGTTGTACTCTCTTTTAAAATATTTTCTAGCACTTTGGGGGACCCAAGGCGGGTGAATCACGGGGTCAGGAGTTCAAGACCAGCCTGGCCAAGATAATGAAACCCTGTCTCTACTGAAAATACAAAAATTAGCTGGGTGTGGTGGCACATGCCTGGAATCCCAGCTACTCAGGAGGCTGAGGCAGGAGAATTGTTTGAACTCGGGAGGTGGAGGTTGCAGTGAGCCGAGATCACGCCATTGCACTCCAGCTTGGGTGACAGAGCAAGACTCCATCTCAAAAAAAGAAAAAAAAAACATTTTTTACATTACACAGGAAATTGTTCACTATGTTATATACCTGGGACTTCCAATCTTGCCTTCCATATTCTCCCCATTTAAAGGGATCTCTCTCCCCTTGAAATTGTCATGGTTCTTCACTTAAAACCTCTGCCTGGTCGGCCGGGCGCGGTGGCTCAAGCCTGTAATCCCAGCACTTTGGGAGGCCGAGGCGGGTGGATCACGAGGTCGAGAGATCGAGACCATCCTGGTCAACATTGTGAAACCCCGTCTCTACTAATACAAAAAAATTAGCTGGGCACGGTGGCGCGTGCCTGTAATCCCAGCTACTCAGGAGGCTGAGGCAGGAGAATTGCCTGAACCCAGGAGGCGGAGGTTGCGGTGAGCCGAGATCGCGCCATTGCACTCCAGCCTGGGTAACAAGAGCGAGACTCCGTCTCAAAAAAAAAAAAACCTCTGCCTGATGCTTTATAGAGCAATTATTTCTTTACAGCCAACTGCTCCTACTATAGAGGAATCATTTTGAAATTAAGGACTGTGTTTCATTCGTCTTGGCATCTGTTATGGTTTGAATGGTATCCCCCCTAAAAAAGATACATTCAAGTCCTAACCTCCACTACCTCACAATGTGACCAGAAGCTAAGAAAAGACAAGGAAGGATACTCCTCTACCGTCTTCTGAAGGAGCACAACCCTGAAGACATCTTGTTTTTGGATTTCTGGCCTCCAGAACTGTGAACGAATAAATTACTGCTTTTTTAAGTTACCCGATTTGTGGTACTCTGTTACAGTAGCCCTAGCAAACTAGTATAGTATCATTATAAGAGCTTAGAATGAACATGGAATATTTGATAAATAAATCAATGAAGCACTTTATAAGTGCTTATTAAAATTACTTAATATGCAATTTTGTGTCCATTTTACTAATGAAGGAATTAATGAAGAAACTCAAGCATAAATATATTTGAACTCTGTATGTGACAAAAGATGTGATTGACCTTCAAAGCCTAGATATTTCTATAACAGAGAAACAAGGTTTTGTGATAGTGTCACTTTTACTTAATAAACACCATTCCTTTAGCTATTTATAGTTTATCCCAGCAGGGTATATGTGTGTAAGACCTTTACCTTGTTCCAAGAGAAGAAATGGTAAAAGCAGAGTTGATTACTTGAAAATGACCTTACAAATCAGGCTGCAAAAGAAATCAAGCCTCAGGGGCTGACTGAAAGTGAAATATTTGTAACTGATTTTACTAGCTGGAAAGCATGGGGCAAAATTCATACCTAGCCCTGCAACCTTCCCAATGAGGATTACACATAATTCTGCCTTGAGCATCTACCCAGTATCAAATGGCTTTGGAAAAGCCCTATTCTGCAGCTGAGCCTGTTGTTCTCAAAGACAAACAATCCATTTGTTCAACCCATAGGACCAGTTAGATCTTGGTTAGCATGTAAAACAGCAACCAGACATGCCTAATTGGAGCATGTGTCAAAGGGAACTATCATGCAATATTTGGCTTGGCAACAAGGGGCAAAGGAACAGAAAAAGAACATCGGTTTCCACCTCTGCAGCAGCAATCTCTCTACTTTGGCTTCTTCCTGGGCCACTTTGGGTTTCCGGTTAAGCTCGCAGGAGCTCAGTGCTGCTTCTCCATATCTTTCTTCAGTGCCTCTTTGCTCACTTGAGGCCTGCCCCACATTATCCTTAAGACCAAGCTCACATCGAGTGTCTCAATCTGGGCTACTACTTCAAGGCTGCTGTACCCTGAACAAATGGCAAGCCTCTGCAGTAAGCAGCAGGCCAGCTGCCAAAAACAAAAATAGCTAAGTAAGAAGAAGATGATTGCCATGCACCTCAAAAGTCACTGCAGACATTGCCGGCTGAACAGTGTTCCAAGAGTGTGGCGCCATTTGGCATGAACATCAGAAAGATTGTCCATATCATTGCAATTGCCATTTGACTTGAGGACAACAGAATTTGCAAGTTCCTACAGAATCGGATTCAGGTTAAATAAAGCCCATATTAAGAAAACGGCAGATGATTTCAAAAGATGATGGCAATTTTTGAAATCATAGATAATTTGCAGAGAATTAATGATGGTTCCGTTATTATTTTCATTAAAAATATTGTACATTCAAAATTACTTTGACTTTGGAGAAAAACATTCTATTCCTCTTGGATGTCATTCTGAACCTATACCTTCCAGTATTTTTGAAGCAGATTTTCCAGAGAATACCAAATTCAGGAATAATTTTCTTCCTGATGAGGCTGTGAACTTAACCTGAAGAACTAGTAAGATAAGAAAACATTTGGCAAACCCGATAGCAAATTCCAAACCCTAAGCTGTAGGTGTAGGGGATGCAACTTTTAAAAAGAAAGACATTCAAAGACCTGAGGATGTTGAATGCCAATACTGCTGTTATTCAAAACTCTTCTTCACGTAAAATATTGCAAAACCTAAACCAGTGGATAGTCAAGGAAATAGTCAATTATATGGATGGTTCACAAATGTGTTAACTATTTCACTATAAAAGTGATACTGTGAAGAATAAGAAGAATGATGATAATAATTTAAGAGTTGGAGATGCTAACAATAGATTTTCCCTATATTTATCAGGCTAAATGTATTTTTAAGGGACTTACTGCTTTAAAATTTAGTGAATGGGGTTAAGTGTATTGGGGACAGAAGAAACCAAATATAAAAGAAAAATAGACTTACTAAAGCCACTCTACTCCTCCAGACCTTCTAACCATCATAAGAGATGTTGATGGTTACAGAGTCTTTGTGGATGTTAGATGTGAATAGAAAGTGTGTCCTTAGTGAATCGGTTTTCTTTTCTTTTCTTTTTTTTCTTTTTTGAGACAGAGTCTCACTCTTTTCCTCGGCTGGAGTGCAGTGGCACGATCTCGGCTCACCACAACCTCCACATCCTGGGTTCAAGCAATTCTACTGCCTCAGCCTCCCTAGTATCTGGGACTACAGACATGCACCATCGTGCCCAGCTCATTTTTGTATTTTTAGTAGAGATGGGGTTTCACTATGTTGGCCAGGCTGGTATCGAACTCCTGACCTAGTGATCCATCCACCTCGGCCTCCCAAGGTGCTGTAATTACAGGCGTGAGCCACCGCGCTCGGTGTGAATCAGTTTTCAAGCAGTAATGCAGAAACACATGTATGTTCTGATAATTGTAAAAGAAGCCCTGCCAAGCTTCATTACAGACAAGGAGTGGGATGGCATTAGGAAGAAGCCACTTGCTATGAAAGCTGTGAGTCTATTTTGTAAAGAGAGAAGGAACAAGATAATTATTACAGGAAAAACTTCAGTCTTCATCAGGAACATATGACCCTTTCTCTGGAACTTAAATAGAAAGAGTTTTTTTTTTTTTCTCTTAAAATTTTTTCCTATAACACCACATGGAACCATTGCTCATTCTGTGCCACATACTGTGTCAGAGGCTCCCAAAAAGTGAAAAGTATCAGAAGCAACTACAAAGAACACTTCAAACTTACAAGTTGAAATAGCGAATCAGAAAACCTAAGAACTTCTTAGGAAATGAAGATTTATAACCTAAAACCTAATTCTGCCTATGTTTAGAACACAGGAAATAATAAAATATGTTGCATGTATTTTGCAGTTAATCTTGGACTCATTTGTATATTTTATTAATGATATTTTAAAAATGTTTATACACTTGTAAAATGTACTTTTAAAGGTACTTTTGGTACTGTCAACACTTCAGAATTTTGCTTATAAGTATTATAGGGTGAAGTGTGTTTCAAATACAGCAAACTTTGTATCAGTTGCAATATTATATGGACTATTTTTAGGAAACTTAAAATTTCAGATAATTCAGTACTTACATTTTATTATTTACTTTAGCATTTCTAAAATTAATTTGTATGCATTCCTATTGTTATTTTATCTAGGTGACTATTACGAAATTCAAGTTTCTTTTTCTCTCCTAGTAATATCTCATACTGTGTTTATCTGTAAGGAAAAAAGGAAACCTATCTCCTTTGCTGGCAGGTATATATATAAAATCCTTATATATAGGACATATATGTATATATACACACATACACATATGTAAACATATATAAGTGTATATATCCATATATAATATATATGCAAAGTGCTTTATTATATCTATAGTCACAGGGAGGAACAGAAACAGGAGGAGGATAAGGAGGAGGAAAGGGAGAAAGATATGGAGGAAGAGGGAAAGAAGATGGAAAATAAGAAAGGAGGAGGGAGAAAAGAAGAACAGGTGGATGGAAAGAGAAGGATGAGGGAGGAGAAGGGAAGAAGTTTGGGGTGGAGTAGAATGAGAAAGAAGGAGGAAGAGGAAGAAGGAAAGAGGAGAAAAGAGGAGGAAAATACTTTATACTAATAATAAGGAAACTTTTAAGGATATTGTATCCCATCCATCCCACAGAATTTTCACAGTTGTCAAATATATTTGTCATGACTAGCAATTGGCCGTAATGTTTAAAACATAATATACAGCATAAAAACCAGAATACACAGTTGTATGTGAACAATGTTTACAATTATGTAAAAAAGATACGTGCTTGTAGGCATTACCTGGAAGAGAATATGAATAAAAGAAGTTGTTTTGGATCACGGGATTAAGAGTAGAATGTTATATTTTTCTTTTTCAAACTGTTTTAGTGCTGTTAAATTGCTTTGCAATGCAAAACAAAAATGGAGTTAGGAAATGGATCACTATAGTTAGCAACATAGCTGTGATAAAGAACCAAGGATTTATCTGAGAATGATCTCTCAGCTAAAAAAATTAATCCCTATTACTTATTTTAAGCATGGGTTTTCTCACCCACATAGAATTCAGTGGCAAGGTAAGCAGCATACAGAAAAGAAGAGCAGTCATAAAATAGTGGCAAACTGCCGTGAGGAAGAGAAGCTGCCAGAAGAGGCTTAAGTGTGCATCCTAAGAGTACCAGACTGTGCAGCCGGGAAAACAACATCCACCTCCAGGCCTCCCATGAAAGTACAATCAGAATTGAAACTAAGGTCTGTGGAATACAAAATAAATAAATAAGCATCCTCTTTACAATTCCTGGACTTTCCTTTTTGTGGGCTAGTTTTATATAAATTGATCTCCTAAAATGACTTAACATCTAAAGTTAGCATTCTCTATTTTTCTGCTAACTCCTTGTAAAAAGATCGTAAATGCAGCATAGGCTGGAGTTTTGCAGAGGGTCTATTCTTGACCAGATGCTACTTGTTGGTCACACCTGAAAAAGGCTTTAATGGCCCTTTATTTTCTGGATATTACTATTCTTAGCATGATTCCCCTGGCCTCACTGGGGATAAGTGCCTCCAAAAGGAAAAAGAAAAGTCTCAGACCCAGCCAGAGGCCAGTGATTTTTCACCGGGAATAGACTGCATGGTTGGAAAGAACACAGTAATTATCTTTAGCAATAAAATTCTGTTTTGTGAAGTCTGTGCGGGAGGGGGCAGTGTGAAGAAATAAATAGGTTAGTTGATGTTTCTTTTATAGATTCTCTGAGTCAGCAGCCCTTTTACTGCTGTAATACAGGAAAATGGGAACCCCGACAACTAATGGGCCAGCAGAGCATATGCTATTTAAATAAAACCTATCAGTGCATTGCAATATGGCTGGTCTTCAAAAACTTGCTTTTCCTACAAAAATATCAACAGCTTAGTTTCTCCCTCTTCAGTTGCTGTCCATCTCAGTGTCTGACTTTCACTGACTGACTGCTTTTTTTTAAGAGCTGGTATGCAGAACCTGTAATCCTTCATGAAATTGCACATCTCTCTGAGCTGTGAATATTTTTCAAGCACTGGCCGAAACTGGAAAATGAAGACTGTTAAAATTGCAAGCTTGCTGTTGAGCTATGGCCACTGGTCTGGACTGTAACGAAGTCTGATAACATGAGAGGAGTCAAGCAGATCTTGTGCAAGCTTATTCATGTGCCAGGTAAAACAGACTGGCAGCATCTCCGTGTTCGTCCATTGGCCTTTTACCTGTGAAAGCCAACATCTGTAGCATTTCTCTTCTAATTACTACACTCTTGTCCCAGCTCCAGAAATAGGTCCACATCATCCACAACCTGGAATTCCCTATCAAAAGGAGGTTCAAACTCCTGACTAGGTGCACTGAACTTCCCCCCACCCCCACCCCAGTGTCTAGATCCAAAATACCTATATTAAAAAATCACAACTTCTAACACATTTCTAATCTGTGACAGGTCAAAATTGTGTCTGCATTTGTATTAGGCTGTTCTCACATTGCTATAAAGAAATATCTGAAACTGGATCATTTATTTTTTTTTAGAAAAAGATTTAATCAGCTCATGGTTCTGTACAGGAAGCATAGTGGCTTCTTCTAGGGAGTCCTCAGGAAGCTTCCAATCATGGCAGAAGGCAAAGATGGAGCAGGCTCATCACATGACGAGAGCAGGAGCAAGAGAGAAAGTGGGTGGGGAGGTGCCACACACTTTTAAACAACCAGATCTCTGCCACAAAAACAGCACCAAGGGGATTGTGCTAAACCATTCAAGAAGGATCCACCCCCATGATCCAGTCACCTTCCACCAGGCCCCACATCCGACAATGGAGGGGACACAGATCTAAACCATATCAGTATTACTGACCCATTTCATCAAACCATGAACTAGGTTGTAAATCACTGTTGGAACAGGATCAGCAGTTAGAAAAGGTAATAGAGAAAGATGGCACGATAAAAGTGAATGCTTTTGCAATGCAGCCTTGGGAAAGAGAGAAAGTCTGTGAATAGTGTCTAAGTCCATTTGGGCTCCTATGACTCACATTGGGGTAACCACCTGAGACGTTGATCACCACCTGCGGAGGTCTGTCCTGCAGAACCTGACTCAGTGACAGATGAATGAATACACTCTCACACCTAGTACAGTGATTTTGAGTGGGCTGGGGATGGCCGTCAACTGCTTTCAGAGGGTGATTGCCCCTAACTGACCATAACTCCCTGTACCTCCTCACATTTATTCAGTATAGATTCAATAACACAGGTACTAAGTCAACATGCTTGTGGATAATTAACATGCTTAAAAGAGTGGTTTTACAAATGATAAAAGCTTTAGGTTCTGGGGCCCAGAATAAACACCATTAAAGGATAATTCCCCTTTGACCTCCCCCTGAGAGGACCATCCAGCACAAAGTTTACATGAGCAAACAAATTAGAGTAGGGACAAAGGAATGTGGGGTAAACAGACTTAACTGGGGAAGCTTTTATTGTCCATATCTTTTACCCTATGACTTAAAGTTCTAACGTAATGAACTGGCTGCCTTCAGCCTGTTCCATTAAAACCTTTTGGCCTTCCAAAAGGTTTGAGACTATAATCTTCTAACTTTCCCTAATATTACCCTAATATTTTGCCAGCCACCCAAGTGAATCCCAACAGACTGCCATACAAAACTTTCTTAGATTGGGTAATATACAAAATAAGAATTTATTCCTCACAGTTCTGGAAGTTGGAAAAGCCAAGATCAAGATGTCTGGTCAAGGCTCCTTTTCTGCTTCATAAATGACACCTTGCTGAATCCTCACATGGCAGAAGGGGCTAACAGACTCCCTTAAGCCCTTTTATAAGGGCACTAGTTCCATTCATGAGGGCAGAGCCATCATGACCTAATCAGATCCCAAAGACCACATCTCTTAATGCCATTACCTTGGATGGTAGACTTCAACATATGAATTTTGGAGGGACACAAACATTCAAATCATATCAAATGTCACTCATAGGTCTGTTGGTGGGCAGGGGACTTCAGTGCTTGATGGAAATGGTGGGATGCCTTCTTGAGTGACACCAATGGTCTTTCCCTGCAGTACTGCAGAGGAAGATGAAGAAAAATGAATAGACACACATAAGAAGGAGTCTCCCAGACAACTGTCCACTGAGAACTTTAAGCACTTTGTTTATGTACTTTCATCTAACAGCTAACATTTAATGAACACTTATCATCATGACACCCTATGAGATAAGTAATATTACTATCTCTATTTAAAGATGACAAAATTGAGACATGAGTGTATATTTTTACTGCCCCACTACAATCTATAGCAGGAGTCGACAAACTTTTTTCTGTAAAGTCAAATAATAAATATTTCTGGCATTGGAGGGCACACACCATCTCTGTCTCAACTATCCAACTCTGCTGTTATAATGTGAAAGCAGAAATAGACAATATATATATGAACAGACAAAACCATGTTCCAATAAACTTTCTTTACGAAGTAAACAAAAGCTGAAGTGCAGATTTGGCCCTAGAATCATAGTTGGCAGACCTCCCATCTACGTTTCTGGGACCACAGACAACTTGATCAGAGTACAGAAATGCATCTTGTAGATAATATTCACTTTCTGTCAGGCATTTTGATCTTGTTAATCTGCATCGCTGAGGCAATTTGCTTTAGTTTTGCAGTGTGTCCAATGAACATAACTGTAACTAATGAGGAGCCAATAAGACTCTGCCTTCAAAAAGAGCCATGAAGAGTGGATCCCAAACAAACCCACATCAGGATAGGGAAGGAAGTCTGGCATCTTTAATCTTGTTCTGAGACTCCTTATCCCCAAATTATAAAGACAGAAACCATCAGAATTCACCATCCTAAGAACAGTGTCGCCAACATGGCGAAACCCTGTCTCTACTAAAAATAGAAAAAGAAAAAAAAAGAACAGTGTCGCTTCAGAGGATAGTCATGCACTACACAAGGGTACTTCAGTCAACAATGAACCACATATACAATAGTGGTCAAATAATATTATAATGGAGCTGGAGATGATGTGTAATAGGCTACACCACCTAGGTTTTTGTAAGTTCACTGTATAATGCTCGCAAAACAAAATTAGTCAGTGACACAATTCTCAGAATGTATTCCCATCGTTAAGTGATTCATGACTATATTTGAGACAAAGGATGAAAAGCTTTTATATTTTTTATAATTCAATTTTAGAAATTTCAGCACAGACAGCATGTGAATTAATTTCTCTTAAATACTATGTTCTGACAGCTACATTTGAATTGCCCTAATCCAGAATGTGCACTCTAGATGTGATTAGTTAGCATCTGAAGGATTCCATCTCAGCCATCTCAGAAGCCCTCACTCCAAAGATCTCTACTACAAGCCTTCCAGATACACCTATCTGAATCTGCACCACAAAGTTGGTTGGTTAGCATGAGGATTTATGGTTGTCTAGAAAGAGTTTTTACCTCAAGGCTTTTCTGAAGAAAATTGGATAATCTGGAAAGACCAGCAACTTTGCACATTAGGAGTGGCGCCCTAATTCTAGAACTCTTCCCTTGTGATCTATATGCTGCTGCTGTATGAGGAATTCTGTCGCCTAAGCCTGCTAACATGATTACTGACTCTGCCTTCGTAATATTGTGTCTCACAATACTGTGTCTTTGTCTCGCTAAAAACTTCTTATGCAAAGTGCTTCGCCTAAGTGCCTAGGATTCCCAAAGGGACAGAGAGTAGGAACCATTTACAGAAATTAGCTGTGCAGCAGTGTTTGTGCCATTCATTAGTAAGTGTTCGCCTATGTGCCCGAATGTGGTAAGAGACTTGCTTGCGTTATAACATACCACCTGGCAGCAAGGTTAGAGAGGGGAGTCATATAGCCCTCATGCACCTCTAATTTTCTCAAGTTGCTGATATGTACCCAGAAACCCTGACAACTGTTTGATCAATAAATTGATTTAGATTAGGTTGTATAGACGCATTCGTTTGTATTTCCAGAGTGACTTTTGTCCTAATTGTTTTATTCAGTGCCCTATGTGTACCAATGATACAGAAGGCATGGACTCTGTCCTCCAGGAAATCACAATTTGGCATTGTAGGGAAAAAATGTAGTGAGTATATTTTAATATTTTCTAAGGATTGCTTTTTGAAACTGACTTTGCTTTAGCTATTCATTATATTTATAGAACATATATCAGCCATATTCATATATATATGTATTTTCATCAATCTCATTTTATAGCTGAGGAAAACAGAAAATGAAAAATTGTAAACACAGCTCAACAAAAATCTGATATTTTTCTAAAGTATTTATTCGTAAAAATGATTGAAGAGGTAAGTGGGAGGACATTCAGAGGATTGCAAGTAAGTTGTAGTTGAATGGCAGATTAAAGAAGTAATTCAAAGAGTAAGATTCTTATCCAAATTGAGCTTGAAATTCCTACTACATAACCAATCACAAGCAAAAACATGTTCAAATGCATTGAGTCAGTTCTCTCTGAATAAAATTCCTTCAAGTGCTGTGCAAAGTGCAAGCTGTAAACAGTTGAACTGCCACAATAAATTAGTCTCCAGAGATCTTTGCATGCATGTACACATCTGGCTTTCATGTGGTCCGTAATGAAACCAGAAACTGATTACTGGATAATCATATTTGTTGCAATTATGCTCTCAAAATTGAATCGCATGTTTCAAAAAGGTTTTATTTCTGAAAACAATCTTGCATAATAATCCAATCCTGTTTAGTCTGAAAGGACTACAGTGGCCACCACTAATGAAATAATAAATGCAGAGACTGGAGATCACAGAAAAAGACATCGAGTCTTTGTCTTTCTGTTGTTGTTGTTCTTGTCATACTGACCAGAATATAGGACATATAAGCATTAAGCAATATCCCAGGATTCTTTCTTAAAAATGCAACTGGGAAAGATCGTGGCATGCATTATGTAGTGACAGTAATATTGTAATTCTCCAGATCTCTTGAAACAGTGAGGAAGAGATAGTTGCCTGGCTTTGACACAGTATTCTTATCTTAATGAAAATCACAACTAAGGAGCTCTTCCACAGTAACCACTATGCTCAGGAGAGTCTCATGATAACCTACTCAAGCACTTCCCAAGTCTCAAAAAAGAAAGTTAATTATCCAGCTTCAAACACATACAGAAAGATTGCTAGCCACAGGTCAGACTTGCAGCTACATGACTTCTGGTGTATGTAGCAAACAATGTCACTGTCTATTGACTGGGAGTCAGAGTTTCCTGCTAGTAGAATGCCAGTATGTCTCAAAGTCTTACTGGTAGACCTCTAAGCCGGTGGCTGCTATTATATCTCCCCCACGTGGGCTTTCTTATATTTTTTTTCCTTGTATGTTTTTGTTGTTTGTTTGTTTCTTTTCTTTTTTCACTGGGGTTTTCAATAATCTCTAGCAGTTGTAGAGCAACCGCAGCAGCATCTCCTCTCTGACCCCTCTGTGGGGCTGGGGTCATCATTTTCTCTACCTCTTCCCTCATGGCCTCTTTCACTAAAACTCTACACTCCTTCTTGCCCCCTTTCTCTATCTCCTTACCCCAGCACACACGCATGCTGTCCTATGATCTCAGTGCTTCTGAGGAAAGTCTTCCCATCCTACAAAATTATTTGGAAACTCCTAGAATAGCATATAAAAATATTGTGGAAAAACTGTAGACACAGATTTTCATGGATCAACATAGGAGATTATGTGCACTGTTAGAGTCAATACAATTCTAAATGTAATCACCAGTTGAAATTCTTCAAATAATTTGGATTTGAAGTCCTTGAAATATAATTTTTATTTAACAGTGAATGGTGAGGCTGAGGAGGTGTGATGGGGCTGTCCTGAATTATATTAAATGCACACTTACGCCCTTTCATCTTAACACTCAAACCGGCTGTCCGGGACTAAAGCCAAAGTCGTCAGACAAAATAATCAAAAATACAACAAGAAAATGTAAGGAATAAGATGTATTGCAGTGACAGTTTATTCAAGTTGTAGCTGGGAAGTTAGGTGCTCAAATAATGAACCGGAAGGAGAAAACAGAGACCTAAGAGAAAGATAGCCTTCTACTTCATGTTTCTGTCAATGGGGGGGTGGGTGATGGGAAGCCTTCATACAAGAATTCTGTATTCACACACCAATATATTGAATTAATATTTTTCACTTTGCGGTGGTTGCACAGATTCTGTTTTGCAGATAGCAGTAGGGCATACTGGAATGCACATGGTCTTAGAATGAAGTCCTGCTTCCACAGAACATAAGTTTTCAACCCTGCTGCACATAAAAAATCACCTGGAAGGTTTTAAAAATCTAGATGCCTGTGCCCCATCTCCAGATGTCTAATTCACTGAGTGCAGCCTAGGCATCTAGCTACTTTTTAAAACTCCCTGGGTGATTCTAATGAGTACTCATATTTGAAAATCTCTGTCCTGGAGCAACAGTTCTTAAAATGTGATCTCTGTCCCAATAGCATCAGCATCACCTGTAACTTGTTAGAAATGTGGATTCTCCAGCCCCATTCCAGATGCTCAGATTCAGAAACTGAGGGTAGGGTCCAGCAAACTTTTAACAAGCACTACAGCTGATTCTGATGCACTCTAAAGCTGGAGAAGCACTACCATAGAACAATGGCTCTGTAAAATTTTGGTTTATGCAAGAGCAACCTTGGAGTCTTGTAAAAATGCAGATCTGTGTTAGTAATTCAAAAGGGAGGCCTGAGATTCTGCATTCCCAACATGCTCTCAGATACTATCTAAAAATTTTGAGTAGTGAGGTGTCTTGGCCCGCTTGCTGTTGCTTATAACATAATACTTGAAACTGGGTAATTTATAAAGAAAAGAAATTTATTTCCTATAGTTATGGGGGCTCAGAAGACCAAGGTCAAGTGGATGCACCTGGGTATAAGGCCTTCATGCTGTTGGGAATGCTCTGCAGAGAACTGAGGTGTTGCATGGCATTCTATGGTGAGAGGCTAAATATGCTAGCTCAGTTCTCTCTTCCTTTCCTTTTTTTCTTTTTGAGACAGTTTTCCTCTCACCCAGGCTGAAGTGCAGTGGCAAGATCTCGGCTTACTGCAACCTCCGCCTCCCGGGTTCAAGCGATCCTCCTGCTTCAGGCTCCTGAGTAGCTGAGATTACAGGCTCCTGCCACCACGCCTGGCTAATTTTTGTATTTTCAGTAGAGACGGGGTTTCACCATATTGGCTAGGCTGGTCTCGAACTCCTGACCTCGTGATCTGCCCACCTCAACCTCTCAAAGTGCTGGGATTACAGACAGGAGCCACCGCGGCCGGCCTCTTCCTTTTCTTATAAAGCCACTAGTCCACTTTTGTGATAACCCATTAATTTATCAACACACAAATCCATTAATCCATGAATGAATTAATCCATTCATTGAGGCAGAGACCTAATTACCCATTCACTTCTTAAAGAATGCACCTGTCAATATTGACCCACTGGAGATTAAGTTTCAACATGAGTTTGGAGGGGAAAAACATTCAAATCATACAAGAAGCATAGAAGGATTGTTCTCCGATTTTGCTGTGTACAAGAATTGGTAGGATGCTTTATATAAATGCAAATTTCCTGGTCCAAAATGTTTGGAGTTGGCATATGGGAGGCGAGGCCTAAGAATGCATATTTTAACAAGAAGCTCAGGCGATTCTCATCCAAATGTCCTCAAACCACACACATTGAAACATTAAAAGCAAGCTGTGAAACTCAACCTGGGGCAAATCACTTGACCTCTCTGAGTCCTCATGTCCTCATCTGCTGAATAAAGCTCATAATTCCTTCCCTGCCTACCTGAGAGAATTGTTGCCAAGATCAACTGAGATAATACTAGTGAATTTGCTAAGCAATTTATACCAGAAATCAAAGCAAAAAACAGAGTTTGGTACTCAGCTATCAGAGTTGTGAAAGTGGACAAGGACTTACAATAGCCATGTTATTGTGAAATGGCTCATTGAGAGTAAGAACAGCATATTCCTTGAACTGTCAAGAGCAGCACGCCTTGTGCCATAACCTGTGATCTAAACTACATTGAAACTCGGAACCACTCTGAAGGCTGTGACATCTTGATTGCACAGGTAGAAGAAAAGTCTCCTCTTAAAACACAAGCACCTGTAGGCGCATGCGTGGGCATGCATGTATAAACGCATACACACATTGATGTACCCTACTTGTTACTTTGGTGTATATTATGGTTCTTTACCCAGATTTCCTCTTAAAGGGATCTTAAACCTGTTGGGGCTCAGAAAACAGCACTCCAAAATGATGACCTCAGAAGCAAAAGTTTTTCTCTGACCTTCTCCTGCCCTCCTGTATCTCAGTCCCATTCTCCCCAAGGCTAGCCATAGAAAGTAGAATCCCTCCTCCCCAAGGTGGGTCATAGAAACCAGAATCTCTTTTCCTTAACGTCAGCCATAAAACCCAAAAATATTACTCTTTCTTTCCACTTTATGCGAAAACTAGCCATAAAGAAATCATTTGACCTACCTTTTTTTAGTCATAGAACCCCGTTCCAGAGAAGGCTCTGCTCCACACCCAGAAGGAAGGAATGTATTCTCAGAGAGGCTAAGAAGAGTCTGGACAGATAGGTCCTGCTGGGTTTCCCCACTCAGTCCATTATCATTAGACCATATCTTTCAGTCCAAACCTATTTCCACATGGCTGTCCCTATGTAACCAGCAAAAGGGTCCGGCTGTTCGCCACTTACAGAAATAAACCAAAATAATAACAAGTTATGATAAAAAGAGAGTGAGACTTTATTATCTGTGCCAGCAAGTGGACGGGCAGAAAATAATTCCACTCTTCAATTAGTGGAAGGAATGCAGTTTTTTTTTTATTTTTTAAAGGGTTTGGAGTGCAGAAGAGGCAAGGCAGGGCTAGGAGGTGCCACGCAATGTGACTTGCTGTGATGGCTCATCTTGAATTATTGTTCCATCTGGTGAAGGGGCCATCGTGGTCCAACCAACTTACAAATTAATCACAGTCAATCTTGCAGCCAATCTCTAGCCGAGAGTGGGTTCCAGCCTTGAAGTAATCTTTTATTGGAGAGAGAATTCTGGAGGTATCTGGTCCATATTAGGATCTGACCCATGAAGCTTGTAAGGAAATATGTGACCAGATAAGTGAGTATGGTGTATGCTTACCTAGCATGTAGGTAAATGAATATGCATAAGGCATGGGGGCATAAAGTGGAAAATGGAAGGAAAAAAAAACATTGAGGCTGTAAAGTTTATCTCAGAGCTACATCTTGAAACTGAGGGGAGGGAGGAGGAGGAAAGGAAAAAGGAAAAGAAAATGTAAACATGGTTTGAGGTTAAGCTGCTAAGCTGCTCCGTTATTCATACTGTGTTGAATTGAAGCATAAAAATGGATCATTTTTCTTGTATCTTTGAGTTTTCATTCTAAAGGCTCTGGTGTGTACACGTTGTTTTCATTCTAAAGGCTCTGGTGTGTACACGTTGTTTTCATTCTAAAGGCTCTGGTGTGTACACGTTGTATCAATCTGTATACCTTTCTCCAGTTAATCTGCCTTTTGGGAATTGTTTCTTCAGTGAGCCTTCAGAAAGTGAAGGGGAAGCTTTCCCTTTTGGCCTCGACATACCCATCCCACAACTACTGGAAATATCACTGGCAGATAATTGACAGCTGCATCACTCACTGCTAATTGCCCACAACCACTGGAGTCTAACCTCCAAAATAGTAAATTAAAAACAATATTTCATTTTATGAAAGAAATGACAAATTGGTGTCAGTTTCAATGACTGAAAAAATGCAAAGGTGGTGGTCCCCAGCATACCCCCATTTATGTGTGGGTTTTCGAGACTGAGTCTCACTCTGTCACCAAGGCTGGAGTGCAATGGTGCGATCTCAGCTCACTGCAGTCTCTGCCTCTTGGGTTTGAGCAATTCTCCTGCTTCAGCCTCCTGAGTAGATGGGACTACAGGCATGTGCAACCGCCCCCAGCTAATTTTTGTATTTTTAGTAGAAATGGGGTTTCACCGTTGGCCAGGCTAGTCTTGAACTCTGACCTCAGGTGATCCACCAGCCTCAGCTTCCCAAAGTGCAGGGATTACAGATGTAAGCCACCATGTCCAGCCACATGCCCTCACTTAAATTCATCAGCCAAGTGCCTATAAAAGCTGAATGGATCATGATAAATAACAACAGGCTACCAGAAAGTTAATCAAGTAGTAGCCCAAGTAGTTGCTTAGGAACACTGGAAACAATTCTCTGAGGTAGGCAGGGTAGGAAATATGAGCCTTATTCAGCAGATGAGGTAATTAGCAATGGGGTCAAGTGATTTCCCCTAAGTGAAGTCTCAGAACTTTCTTTTAGGTCAATGTTCCAATGTGTGGCCTGAGGACACCTGTATTAGAATCACCTGGACTTCTAGTTAAAATGGACAGTCTTAGGACTTAGCTTCCACGTGCTCCAACACTTTTGAACCTAGAAATCTGCATTTATATGAAGCACTCTGCCTATTCTCGTGCACAGGAAAGTTGAAGAACAATCCTTTATAGCCTTGTGCTATGGTTTGAATATTTGTTTCCTCAGAAACATCATATTGGTATACTATACAATACATCTATGCTAGAGCAATTTAACATCAATCGGCCTGTTTTTCCCTCTGAAGTACCACTGATACCACAGCTGACATAGCAGCATTAGTTGAGGCTGTTACTTGGTTGAGCTTGCAGTAGTCTTTAGTCGTTGTCCAGAATTTATCTTGTTTCTGCAGGAGCCAGATCGCCAAATTAAATGGAAATATGACAGTACTAACCACTCTGTATCCTTTAGATCTTTAAGATTAACACTAATCTGCCCTATACTCCCTCTGGGTTGTAATATTGTTTTTCATTTACTAGGTTAAATGGGAAGTAGGAGGATTCAAAACTCTACATTTGATCTTCACCACTATAAAATCTTTTACCCCATAGGCCAGTAACTCAACATAGAAAATATTCCAATTGTGAAGTATGTCAGTACTAATTATATCTTTGGGGACTGAAGAAGTGATAATCAAGTGTGTCTATGGGCCTGTTGGACCCACTTTAAACCAGATTTTGACCAGGTATCCATTTATCACTTGGCCCCATGTACCCCCTTTCTAATAAAGGGGCAATGACAATGATATGGGTCTCTAGGTGTCAATATTAAGTCAGAAGTTGTGCCCAGGAGTCCTTTAACTGTCTCATTATTCCTTTTTTTCTAGTGTACAGTTACCAGAGTAAATGACCAGAGATCCCTTTAGGGAAGAATCAGAGAAAACATCACAGTATATGCTTGCCATAGTGTTACAGGTTTCTTCTTCCCAGATATCTAGCCAGCTCTTCAGTCAGTAGATTATAAGTCTGAAATCTGGCTCAGATTCAATAACTGGACAAGGTAGTGTGAGTTTTTATTGAGGTAATGTTCTCAGCCTCGTACTAATTAACTTTTGCTTTCTTTGATTATATATATAAAGTAGTACATTCATTGTTCCTAGTGATGCCTAGACACACTATATTCTATTAGTATTCTTCATACTCATCGGAGGTCAAGCCCTCTTGGCTGCTACTAGGACATGACTGTTTATTACAGTAATTATGACTCCCTGGTTTCTGGTTATTAAACCTCCCATTTGACCACTATTGAATCATGACCCCATCTTACTATCAACAGGCTCCATGACAACTCTCCTACCATCAGTGATAGCCTACAGAGGAAAACCACCATGAACTTTTGAATGATGCCATTACCTATCTCACCGGCATATTCCTGATAGCCCTGTTGTGAAATATAATCCTCTCGTAGGTCTGGTCTCATCTATCCATTACTGCATTTCCACTTTCCTTAGCCTTTTAATCCTTTGTCCATTGTCTATCATAACATTATAAAACTCTTCAGAATGAGCCATTGCTTTCTCCATGTTTCTAAGAGGCACCCTGGCAGTGAGTTTATACCATTCCTTGAAGTTTTTGCTAGGGTGTTGCCATGGACTGAATTTCCCAGCCCCCTGCAAAATTCTTATGTTGAAAACCCAGCCACCAATGTGTGGGGCCTTTGGGAGTTGGTTAGATCATGAGAGTGGAGCCCTCATTAAAGGGATTAGGGTCCTTATAAAAGAGGTGTCAGAGACAGGCCCTCCTTTTTTTCACCATGTGAGGACATAGCTAGAAGGTATCATCTATGACTCAGGAAACTGGTTCCTACCAGATGCCAAATTTGTCTTGATCTTGGACTTCCCACCCTCCAGAACTTGTGAGCAATAAATTCTGTTATCAGCCACTCAGTTTTTGATATTTTCTCATAGCAGCTGGAAAGGACTAAGATGGATATTAAATTCAGTGTTCTGGAAGAGTGCTCCCAAGTCAATAACTCTTCCTTGTCTAGTTTAATGATCCAGTCTTCTTAGTCAAGCATCTTCAACATCTAGTCACACAGGTATTTGCTCAGCTCCTGTTTGTACATTCTGGCTACTTCTTGTAGTTTCTTTGTAGTGTCATACCTCTATTGTCATACTCATTACACATCCAGTCGAATTAAGCTGTGACATAACCCTACTTATCAACCTGGTAACCAGGAGATGACAAGAAGCAAATTCTGATGGGGTCCCTCTTGCTTTGTATGGGAAGGGCTTTGCAGTGTCTTCTGGCACAGAGGTAGCGCTAGCTCTTAATAGAGAATGGGGGACCATTATGCAGTTTTGAGGGCTCAGTGGAGTCCAGGAGTCAAAAATATTTAGGACATACAATCATACATCTCCATCTCATGTGTTGGGGTGCTAGGTTTTCCTAACTAGGTCCCTGGCCTTGGCATAACAGACTTACCTAGAGATTCAATCATCTTTGAAGTTCAGTGATCCTAACTAAGTGGTTCTCAACACCAAGAAATGTTTCTCTCCAAGAAATGTTTCTTGCAAAGAAATATTTGGCAATCTCTGAAGTCATTTTTATTGTCATAATGTTGTAGTATTTTGCTCCTTAGTTCAGCTAAAACTGGGGTTCTTGTTATACACCCAGGAAAAATTAGGGATATGGATACATTGAAGGGTGAGTACAGCAGAATTTTATTGGGCAAAAAGGAAAAAAAGAAAAAAAGAGACTCAACAAACTGAGATGGAGTCCTCCTAACAGGCCCTCCACCTCACAGATTAAATACCAGTTCACCACAGGAGCTGAAGAGAACAGGCTCCTCCCCTGCATAAGGCGAAAATACCCTGTGGCTCCACCCACTTCCCGCAGTGCCCATGTCGGGCTCCCGTCCACTGTGGACATGCCTAGACAAACCACGGACAGGTTCCCTCATCTGCACAAAAGCATCAATGTAAACACTTGTGAGTAGGGTCAGAATTCTGCAGGGACCCCTTTTTATCTATCTAGGCATTTGGCTGTCTCAATAATGGGGTTGGGGTGTTGCTTGTATCTGGTGAGTAGACACTGGAATGCCACTAAGCATTTTTTAATGCTCTGGACAACAACAACAAAGAACTGTTTTGCCCAAAATGTCAGTCGTGTGGATGAAAAACCATTCTAACATTTCTTGATGTTAGAATGTTCTCCAGGAAATAAGATAAGTATGACCAACCAGATTTCTGGAGGAACTTTCCTAGATGGGGCAAACTTACTATAAGGTACGCTTCACCCATATTTTCTTGGTTTACATACTATTAAGGGGAAAAAAGAAGATAGATGGATTCTTCAGATGCTAATAGCTGACAGCTGAGTCCCTCACTAGCCATCCTTTTCGAACCTAAGCTCATGCCCCCTCCCAAGGATTGTCTCATGGCTAATGGCTGGCTGAAAAAGATACGCAAAGCTTTAGCCACCTTACCTCAATTCAGAACAACTCTGAAGTCTGTCTCTGCTTCAGAACTCTCTATAAGGTTGCCTGAGATCAGCTTCTCCCTGTATTCAACTGAGGCAAGCTTCTCCCTCTACGCAACCCTGCCTTCCTCACCTCCTTACAAGTAGGTCTTTCAAGAGGATTTCACAATAGACCTGCTCCTAACTCTCCATCTCAGAGTTTGTTTTCAGGGAACACAATCTATTAAGTTAGTTTATGTGGATGTCAGCTGCTATATTTAATTTATTCCAATAAAGTATTCTTTCCATTAAAAAGTTGTGCACAATCCAAATAATGCTACCTTCTGTGATACAAGTACTATTTTAATATGAAGATACCAAGATTCATAGCATTTGGGTTAATATAACAGAATGCCATAGACCAAGTGGGTAAAACAACCAACATTTATTTCTCACAGTTCTGGGCGGGGGAAGGTCTAAATCAAGGTGCCAGCAGATCTGGTGTCTGCTGAGGGCCCACTGCCTGATTTGAAGACAGCTGGCTTGTCTTCTAATTGTATCCTTCCATGGCAAAAAGCAGAGACAGGAGGCAATCTTTCTCTTATAAGAGCACTAATCCCATGATGAGGGCTCCATCCTCACAATCTAATTACCTCCCAAAGACTCCACTCCAAATATGACCACATTTGGAATTAGGATTTCAATATATGAATTTTGCAGGGACACAAACATTCAGTCCATAGCAACAACTATGATATAAGGTGTATGCATAGAAAATTCAGTGTGATTTTTAATCTATAATTTTTAGTGCAGTTTTAATCCTAGGGAATTCTTTGTTTACTGTAAAAATACTATGTCAGTTGATCTGTTCTAATCCAGAGATCAGAAGTTCTGCAAATGGCTGTTTATCCAGGTAGAACCCGTCCTTCTTAACAATTACTATTTATGTTTTTATCTCATCCTTGGAGTGTGCTGTAATCAGAGTTATAAATACCATTAAGCAGAATATTCACCTGTTTTTATTTGTGGGGAGTGAGGAGAGGGGGTTGACCAGTACACCAAGAAAAAACTGGAAAACTATTTATCAAAAAAGGATACAAGAGAGAAGAAAAACCCTGCCACTGAATAGTTTTTATATTGTCTGTAATTTACACTAAAATATTTCAGTATAGACAGTGTGACATATAGATGTGTGATTTACCTTTAATCTATAGCCTAAGGAGGAGTTCAACTAGAACCTGAATCAAGATTAACTAGTCCGGATCCCTCAGAATACAGAGGATCATCTGGGAGCCAATGAGATAGAGGGACTCGTGCGAAGTTACAAATCTAGTCACTAGTGGTACCAGGACAAGCATTTGGGTCTTACACTGTCCAGTACTTTCTGACATATTACAGAAACTACTAACAAAGTTTGGAATTACCAAACTGCATAGATGTGAAGCAACTATAAGCCAAAACAAATGGGTAAAACTGCATACTACCAATAAATGTCATTAGCAGTCATCTTTATAGTGCAGCTTTGAACATAGAAACAAAAGGCCTTAAGAACAGCCTTTAGGAGCTTGCAACCTGTTCATAAATAGAAAGGCTTCTATATATCTATGTGATAAATAATTATAGTTTTTTTTTTTTTGAAGAAAGAAAGAGAGAAAGAAAAAAAAGAGTGAAGAAGAGGAAGAAAAATGAAGAGAAAGAGGGAGAGAGAACGGGAGTATTGCTTTATTGCCCAGGCTAGAATGCAGTCTAGAAATGGGAATTGAAAACCTCTTTTATGCCAATAATTGTGCTTAACAATGGAGACAGGAAGGAATAAGGGAAGAAAATAACAAACAAGCAGCCAACCAATATTTCATTTAAACCTATGAAATACTATGCCATTAGTGATGAATGATTTACTTCCAATTATATAGTCACTTTTAGAATAGGTGTGATATGATACTGATAAGAATGTATGTTTTATGTGTTTGAAGTGGAGAGTTCTATAAATGTTTATTAAGTTTACTTGTTCTGGGTCTGAGTTCAAGTCCTGGATATTCTTGTCAATTTTCTGTCTCATTGATCTGTCTAGTATTGACAATGTGATGTTACAATTATAATTATAGTTTTTATTCCAATGCATTCAATTCTCAAGAGTCATGAAGGTAATTAAACCCATAACTCATGCACCTATCAAATATTCACAATGTAAGTGTTGAAAATCAATTCTTAAAATAAAAATATTGGTTACTAAGGAAGTATAAGTAATTAACTGCAAGAATTCACCATCAAAATAGACTGTTTTTCTATACTGATATAATCAGCACTGACAATTCTCAGAGCTTACTCAGCCCTCTATAATATTACTTTCAGCAAGAGGAATTTCCCTAGCATCATTTCATGCAGACACTCCGGCTCTTTCATTTTATTTGTTGCGATATCTAAATCTAAGCCATGTTTTCTTATATTCTGTTAAGGTATCTAATATTTTTCTTCAGCTGAGGCAACTTTCACAAATAACATCAGCACATTTAATCATATACTTGTCATAAAATAAAAATTTAAACATTTTCTCATGTAATAATCCTCTCTCAACCTCAAATTGTTGGGCTTCTTTTTTTTTCTGATCTGTAGCAGTAACCCAAGAAATGTTTTTCAAAGTGGAAAGGTTTTACTTAGGTCAATCAGGCTTTGTCCTCACAAAGCAAACTTAACTTACACCAATGTTCGACTTCTTGTCATTGCATGGGTGAAGAATTGCTCCTGCCTTTGCCTCCACACAGTTGTGTTTATCCCCTTATTTATTTATTTCCCACTCCCTCTCCTGTCAAGCCTGAACCTGCCTAGTGAGACTAACTTCTAACATTGCTCAGAGGAGTTTCTAGAATGAAAAGCTGTGACTGCAACACATTTCTGCCTTTTCTTCTTCTTTTGGAAAAGGATTAAGCCACATATGAGAAAATAACGAAATCTGAGGACAACTCATTTAATTACTTACAAGTCAGTCCTGGATTTCTCCCTCTAAATTACTGTCTTGCCCACAAATACCTGAGAAAACCTCACTGACATCTACTTATAGGAAATAACCAGCCCTCCTTATCCATGGCTTCCGCATTCGTGGGTTCAACCAACCGAGGATTGAAAACACTTAACTTGTACAGACGTTTTCTCTTCTCATTATTGTTATTATTCTTATTTGAGATGAAGTTTTGCTCTTGTTGCCCACGCTGGAGTGCAATGGCGCAATCTCAGATCACCGCAACTTCTGCCTCCTGGGTTCAAGCAGTTCTCCCGCCTCAGCCTCCTGAGTAGCTGGGATGACAGGTATGCGCCACCACTCCTGGCTAATTTTGTGTTTTTAGTCGAGACGAGGTTTCTCCATATTGGTCCGGCTGGTCTTGAACTCCCGACCTCAGGTGATCTGCCTGCCTCAGCCTCCCCAAGTGCTGGGATTACAGGGGTGAGCCACCGCGCCCAGACTCTCTTGTCATCATTATCTAAATCATAAAGTATAACGACTATTTGCAGAGTCTTCACATTGTATTGTGTATTGCAAATAACCTAGAGATAATTTAAACTGTATGAGAGCATGTGCATAGGTTATATGCAAATTCTACACCATTTTATATCAGGGAGTTGAACATCCCTGTATTTTGGTAACCAAGAGGGTCCTGGAACCAATCTGCCTCAATACCAAGGGATGACTGTACCCATTTTAATACTTAGAATAAAACTATTGTTATTCCAAGGCAAGAGTGTTATCAGATATCACAAGTAATTGTCACTAGCAGCCATTTTTGTAGCATAACTTCGAAGTTAGAAACAAATGGCCTTGAGAATAGCCTTTAAGAGCCCGTAACCAGTTCACAAGTAGAAAGGCTGTACATAGCTGGTTGAGGAATTGTCTGGGTAAAAACATGTACTATCTAATCAAAGAGCAAACATTTTCTTAGAAATGTTTATCTGAGGAACACAACATTCTTCTCTCAAACATTTTTCTACACTATTTTCCCAAGGTTATCGCTGTTTTTCTCAATAAAGAAACAATGATCACCATTTAAATGTAGCCAAAACATATAGACAGGTGCTGCTATCTCCAAATGTGAGACAGAAGATCTGCAAGGTAATACAACTCTATTTTCTGTAATATTCTAATACTGTGCACAAAATTTCTATTGTTTCTAAAGAGCATTAATAGTAGACAAAATAACAAGTCAGTAGAGCTATGTCCAAGTCACTGTCTACATGTCTCTGCCCCACCAGCTTCCACCATGCCTTGCAGAGAATATACAGAAAAAGACAACACAAGGTTGAATTCCGACTAACCATTTGAGAGGAGTTCATAAAATAACAATTTTTATAATAATTATTTGGTGGTGAGGCCAGACTCCCTCTCAGAACACTTCCTGCTTGAAGAAATGAAGGTGGGGATTCTTTGGAAGTAGAACCACATACAGAAAAATTTTTTAGGCTATCTTATCTGAGGACCTAGAATAGCAGAACCTCTTTCCTTTGGCCTCAGCAGTGCTATGATATATAAGCATGGGAAGTTAGAAGCCCCCTGGTTTTGTGGTTTCACTGTAAGACACCATGCTTAGTAGCTCCTAGGACAGCTGTGAAGCAGCAGAGACCCTGGGCTATAGGAAAGCAGCTACAGCAACAGCAGGAAACGCGGTCATATGTAGATTACAAGAAGCTTCAGGCAAGAAGGACAAATTCTAGTCCTAACTGCCACTTATCTTTTGCATCTTGAACCTCAACTTCTTGAAGTATAAAAGCTGATCTATGCATATAGGCTTCAGAGTAGCTATAAGATAAAATAAGATGACCTATGTAAAAATATTCTTTGTAAATGTTTCTCTAAAATGTAATGGGCTGGAAAATATCTGTTGTCATATTATTATATTATTATACAGCATCAGTTCCTCTACTTAATTTTTCTGTAATTCCCATGTAGATGTTATGCATGTTTTAAAATAGTTTAGCTACCTATTTACGAAGTGTAGATTTATTAGGCTGTAAAATTCACCAGTATTTATATAATTTAATATAATTTTACACTTTTAAATGATTTCATTTTCAACTTGAAGAGCCCTTCAGAAAATATTTCTGAATTTGTGATGCACTTAAGAAATTATCTTTTGGGGTTGGGTAAACAGTCAATGCTAAAGACAGTTCTTCAGTAAAAATTCTGTGGTTCCCTGTTGATGAGCCCCACTCCCAGAGTCAGTGGAACCCAGGAATTTGCATATTTAACAAGAAACCACCACCATTCTTTTTTGATGCAAGTAATTCCTTATTAATAAGTTAAATTAACTTTATAATACGAGTTACTCAAGGTGAGTAATACGTTCTCAAGCACTTTAACAATTACTCAAGGTGGCAGGGCACAGTGACTCACACCTGTAATTCCGCACTTTGGGAGGCCAAGGCAGGCTGATCACTTGAGCCCAGGAGTTCAAGACCAGCTTGGGAAACATGACAAAACCCATATCTAAAAAAAAAATACAAAAATTAGCAAGGCATGGTGTCACACACCTGTTATCCCAGCTACTCTGGAGGCTGAGGTGGGAGGATCACCTGAGCCTGGGGAGGTCAAGGCTGCAGTGAGCAGTGAGTGCACCACTGCACTACAGCCTGGATGACAGAGTGAGATCCTGTCTCAAAAAAAAAAATTACTCAAGCTGTTTAATAAGTATACAGATAACCAGGCCTCTTCCTAGAAAATCTGTTTAAGTAGATTTGAATGAAAACCCAGGAATCTGTATTTTTACAGGCACCCCAAGTGACTGTTATCATAGACACACACACTTTTTTTTTTTTTTGAGACTGAGTCTCCCACTGTCACTTTGGCTGGAGTGCAGTGGCGTGATCTCGGCTCACTGCAACCTCTGCCTCCCAGGTTCAAGTGATTCTCCTCCCTCAGCCTCCTAAGTAGCTGGGATTACAAGTGTCTGCTTCCACGCCTGGCTAATTTTTTGTATTTTCAGTAGAGATGGGGTTTCACTATGTTGGCCAAGATGGTCTCGTGATCCACCTGCCTCGGCCTCCCAAAGTGCTGGGATTACAGGCATGAGCCACTGCACCTGGTCATAGACACACATTTTTAGACCACATGTTAAAAAACACTGGTAAGAAAAACATTTTTCACAAAAGTAGGAGCACAGATCAGGTCTCTTTTCAGCAGTGACATTTATTAAACAGAGTTAGTATAACTATTGATTATTCTTACATATGTGGATTAAAAAGAAATAGTTTTCAGGGAAATATTGTTTGTCCAATGAAAGACACTGGGTATTTAACAGTGAATGATGTAAAAACTGGGATTAGATACTCTCGTCAACTCTAGACAGCTCTGTCTTATACCAGCATTTTACCTGATACTGTCTTTCCTGTCACAGATGGATTTATCCCAATTTTTATTTATCCCCATTACAAAAATCTCACAAGATCTGGCCTGATTAACAATCATTGCTCCACAAGAAAAGTCCAACTTTACTTCTACTTAAGTTAGAAACTATGCCATTTGGAGGTTCATAGTGCTGTGTTTGAATGAGTCAGGTATGAGAAAGGGTCAAGAGATAAGAATCTATTTAAGTTCTGCAAGCTGGATGATAAAAAACTCTATCAAAGAAGTTCAGCTGCTTCCAGAAGAAGAGGTGGAACTGATGAAGGGAACTGTAACTCTGAGTCATAGAATGGCTAAATATATTTTGTGACACAGGATAAGGAAATGTCTTTCTGAATAGTATGAAAAGACTTCAATTGGTGGTAGGTGCGTGGCTCCAATAACTGAAAGCATCTGAGAATAAAAGTATTATATGAGCATCTTTAAACAGTTGTGTTTTATAGATGGCTTTCCAAAAGTTTTCCAACAGTTGTGTTTTCATGGATGTTCACAAAAGTGACCATCTCCTTCTGTAAATGTAGAAATAGCTTTTACTAAACCCTCTCACACCCTGGCAGAATCAGTGAGCTATCCCTGTCCACAAGATTAACAGAGATTTTATCGGATAGATTCTGCAGCAGGGAGGTAGCCAAATCACATAGGAAAAGTCACACCCAGGAGAAAAATTGTGAAACTTCAGTCAACACTACAGGTCTCATTATTATCTCTAGAGATAGTACTGATTTCTAAACAATGGGAGGTTGTAAGTGGTCAGGTGACAGATAACAGCTGACAGGCCAGTTCTTGAAGAACAGCAAATCATGGCACAGCCTAAGATTTTAACCCCTTTTCAGTATGTTGGCCAAGATGGTCTCGTGATCCACCTGCCTTGGCCTCCCAAAGTGCTGGGATTACAGGCATGAGCCACTGTATATGTGGCTCATGCCTGTAATAGTACAAAATGTATATTAAGGAAATGCAGAAATAGTTCTGTATTTCCTTAATATACATTTTGTACTATTTTGTCCTGTTATAAAAGTAACATGAACATTGTCGGAAATTGAGAAAGTAGGGAAAATTAGAAAGGAAAAAAATAACACCATTGTAATCAATCACTTTGGACAAACCGCTTAAAATAACTGTTCAGTGCAGTGACATGGGAAAGAGCTGTGATATCTGAGAGTTGGAGGCAAGGGTGGAGGTTGGAAGGCAGCCTGAAGGGTAAAGAATGTATATGTTCTTGTTGCTGTATTACTCTGTTCAATCTCCTTGCTTCTATTCTTAACCCCAAAGCCTTCCACTATTACTTTGGGAATTACCAATCTATTTTGGCAGGTTCCTCTAAATCCTAAACCAGTGCTTCACCAGGATTAATGTGCATTTGAGTTACCTGGATACCTTGTTAAAATACAGATTCTGATATTGTAGATCTGGGATGGAACCTGAAATTCTGCACTTCTCCTTAGCTCCCTGGTGATGACAATGCTGCTGATCAGTGGGACACATTTTAAGTAGAAGGTCCCAAGCCACTTGATAGTTTCACCACCAAAACCTCATTTGAACCTGGCTGTTCTGTGAGGACACTGCCTTCCCTTCACTCCATATTTCTCAATCATCACTTCCAGACAATTATTTCCATCTATTTCACTTATGAAAAATACAAAACCACTTTCTTGAAGGCTCATGTCTTCCAGTTATGCCGGCCCCTCCCCCTCTTTATGGCAATCAATCACCAACTCCTTGTCACTCTGTCTCATTCATTGAAGACTTTGGCATCTGTCTAGCAAGAGGTGTGGTAGGGAAAGTCACAAGACATATTTTTACAAGATAAGCTGAGTAGTACTGAAGAAATTCACAAAACCTGCCTACCAGATGTAAATCATTTTAAATTCCTAGTTACTGTGTAAGAGGTAAATAGCTGTTCACAAAAAAATTTGTTTTGCCCTTTAGAGTACAGAGTTAGAGAAAGAGAATAGCAGCCCTGACATCAGAGGGCTATCCTGGTCCTATCAGCTTGGCCTGGCTGTCGTTAGGAGCTGGCTTGGCACTCACAGAAGGGTCTTGATGTTCGCCTTTTGACCATGAACAATATCATAGAACATCAACATCAAACAAGGCCACTCTATGATGTGACCGTGATGGATCAAGACAAAAACAAGACCACGCCATAGTCACATTTAAATACAGAGAAATTATGAACATTGTGCAAGTCGTAAAAATGATCGAGTATCCACTTATCCTGACCAATGTAAGTGATTACTGCTTCTCCATTAATTGTAGCCTTAGCCAATTCTAGTCTTCACTCCTAGGCTAATTTTGGTATTTTTAGTAAAGATGGGGTTTCACCATGTTGATCAGGCTGGTCTGGAACTCCTGACCTTGTGACCCACCAACCTCAGCCTCCCAAAATGCTGGGATTATAGGCATGAGCCACCGCGCCCGGCCAAAGGCAGAGTTTTAAAGCTTATAGAAGGAAACATAGGAGACAATGTTTGTGAACATTGAAAACTTCAGCAACCTTAGTGGCTATAACGTCTCATTATCGAAACAGACATAGTAACCAAAGTGAAAAAAGAAAACATATACTGAAAAAATGTTTGTATTAGTACCCATAATACACAAATAACTACAAAATCATGACAAATAAAATGTAAGTAAAAATTTTAAAGATGAGCAAAACCCAAATAGACATTCCACAAAAATCAAGCATGGCCAATGATGATGAAACATGTTCAATCTCATTAGTGATCATAGAAGTACAAATCAGATCAAAATGAGACAGTGTTTTACCCCAATAATACAAGCAAACACTTCAAAGTCTTAGCAATTGTGGGCGAAGATGTGAAACAAGAGGAGCTAATACCATACTGGTGGAAGGATTAAGTGGAAAACAATAATAAGGTATTGTTTATAAAGCTAAATATGCTCATAGACTATGAACTAGCAATTCCATTTCTAGAAAAACTCTTGAACACGTTAACTAAGAGACATATATAAGAAAGTTCATACACACACACACACACACACACACACACACACAAACTGGAAACAACTCAAATGTCCATCAACAGTAATATGAATAAATTACAAAATGTTCACATAATGAAATAGTATACAGTGGTGAGAATGCATGACTGCAGGCTACACTGCAGTGATGTGATCTCAGCTCAATGCAACCTCTGCCTCCTGGGTTTAAGCGATTCTCCTGCCTCAGCCTCCCAAGTAGCTGGGATTACAGGCACCTGCCACCAAGACTGGCTAATTTTTGTATTTTTAGTAGAGGTGAGATTTCACCATGTTGGTCAGGCTGGTCTCGAACTCCTGACCTCATGATCCACCCGCCTCAGCCTCCCAAAGTGCTGGGATTGCAGGCATGAGCCACCGCGCCCAGCCAAAATGCTGAGATTTTAAAAATCAAGTAGTAGAAAGACTATAAAGGCTATACATAGAATGTAATGTCATTTTTATGAAGCTCAAAACCAAACAAACTGTATATTGTCTAACAAATATGCATATATGGTAAGACTACTATAAAAATAGAAATGATAAGAAAATTCAGCATAATAGTGTAGGGATGGATGGAATAGAAGGGCATTGAGGAGGACTTTACAGATAACAAAAAATATAGAATGTTGGTGATTCTCTTGTTCCTAAATTGAATAGTATGAGCATAACAATTCATTATTCATTTTATTATCATTTTCCCTAACTTACATGTAAGTTATATACATTTTTATGTCATATGTGAAAGAAATGTAAATTTTTTTTTTTTTTTTTTTTTTATTGCATTTTAGGTTTTGGGGTACATGTGAAGAACATGCAAGGTTGTTGCACAGGTGCACACCTGGCAGTATGATTTGCTGCCTCCCTCCCCTTCACCTATATCTGGCATTTCTCCCCATGCTATCCCTCCCCAACTCCCCACCCCCCCCACTACCCCCCCTCCCCCCAACAGACCCCCGTGTATAGTGCTCCCCTCCCTGTGTCCATGTGTTCTCCTTGTTCAACACCCGCCTATGAGTGAGAACATGTGGTGTTTGATTTTGTGTTCTTGTGTCAGTTTGCTGAGAATGATGTTTTCCAGGTTCATCCATGTCCCTACGAAGGATGTGAACTCCTCCTTTTTAATGGCTGCATAATATTCCATGGTGTATATGTGCCACATTTTTCCTGTCCAGTCTATCATCGATGGGCATTTGGGCTGGTTCCAGGTCTTTGCTATTGTAAACTGTGCTGCAATGAACATTCGTGTGCATGTGTCCTTATAGTAGAACGATTTATAATCCTTTGGATATATGCCCAGTAATGGGATTGCTGGGTCAAATGGAATTTCTATTTCTAGGTCCTTGAGGAATCGCCACACTGTTTTCCACAGTGGTTGAACTAATTTACACTCCCACCAACAGTGTAAAAGTGTTCCTATTTCTCCACATCCTCTCCAGCATCTGTTGTCTCCAGATTTTTTAATGATCGCCATTCTAACTGGCGTGAGATGGTATCTCAATGTAGTTTTGATTTGCATTTCTCTAATGACCAGTGATGATGAGCATTTTTCCATATGTTTGTTGGCCTCATGTATGTCTTCTTTTGTAAAGTATCTGTTCATATCCTTCGCCCATTTTTGAATGGGCTTGTTTGTTTTTTTCTTGTAAATCTTTTTTAGTTCATTGTAAATTCTGGATATCAGCCCTTTGTCAGACGGGTAGGCTGCAAAAATTTTTTCCCATTCTGTTGGTTGCCGATTCACTCTATTGACTGTTTCTTTTGCCGTGCAAAAGCTGTGGAGTTTGATTAGGTCCCATTTGTCTATTTTGGCTTTTGTTGTCAATGCTTTTGGTGTTTTGGTCATAAAGTCCTTGCCTACGCCTATGTCCTGAATGGTTTTGCCTAGGTTTCCTTCTAGTGTTTTTATGGTGTTACGTCTTATGTTTAAGTCTTTAATCCATCTGGAGTCAATTTTAGTGTAAGGTGTCAGGAAGGGGTCCAGTTTCTGCTTTCTGCATATGGCTAGCCAGTTTTCCCAACACCACTTATTGAACATGGAATCCTTTCCCCATTGATTGTTTTTTTCAGGTTTGTCAAAGATCAGGTGGTTGTAGATATGTTGTGTCGCCTCCGACGTCTCTGTTCTGTTCCATTGGTCTATATCTCTGTTTTGGTACCAGTACCATGCTGTTTTGATTACTGTAGCCTTGTAGTAGAGTTTGAAGTCCGGTAGTGTGATGCCTCCTGCTTTGTTCTTTTTGCTTAGAATTGACTTGGCTATGCGGGCTCTCTTTTGGTTCCATATGAAGTTTAAGGTGATTTTTTCCAGTTCTGTGAGGAAGGTCATTGGTAGCTTGATGGGGATAGCGTTGAATCTGTAAATTACTTTGGGCAGTATGGCCATTTTCACGATATTAATTCTTCCTAACCATGAACATGGAATGTTTCTCCATCTGTTTGTGTCCTCTCTTATTTCGTTGAGCAGTGATTTGTAGTTCTCCTTGAAGAGGTCCTTTACGTTCCTTGTTAGTTGTATTCCTAGGTATTTTATTCTCTTTGTAGCAATTGTGAATGGCAGTTCGTTCTTGATTTGGCTCTCTTTAAGTCTGTTATTGGTGTATAGGAATGCTTGTGATTTTTGCACATTGATTTTGTATCCTGAGACTTTGCTGAAGTTGCTTATCAGTTTCAGGAGATTTTGGGCTGAGGTGATAGGGTCTTCTAGATATACAATCATGTCGTCTGCAAATAGAGACAATTTGACTTCCTCCTTTCCTAATTGAATACCCTTTATTTCTTTTTCTTGCCTGATTGCTCTGGCTAGAACTTCCAGTACTATATTGAATAGGAGTGGTGAGAGAGGGCATCCTTGTCTAGTGCCGGATTTCAAAGGGAATGCTTCCAGTTTTTGCCCATTCAGTATGATATTGGCTGTCGGTTTGTCATAAATAGCTTTTATTATTTTGAGATACGTTCCGTCGATACCTAGTTTATTGAGGGTTTTTAGCATAAAGGGCTGTTGAATTTTGTCGAAGGCCTTCTCTGCATCAATTGAGATAATCATGTGGTTTTTGTCTTTGGTTCTGTTTATGTGGTGAATTACATTTATAGACTTGCGTATATTGAACCAGCCTTGCATCCCCGGGATGAATCCTACTTGATCATGGTGGATAAGCTTTTTGATGTGCTGTTGTAATCGGCTTGCCAGTATTTTATTGAAGATTTTTGCATCTATGTTCATCATGGATATTGGCCTGTAGTTTTCTTTTCTTGTTGAGTCTCTGCCGGGTTTTGGTATTAGGATGATGTTGGTCTCATAAAATGATTTGGGAAGGATTCCCTCTTTTTGGATTATTTGGAATAGTTTCAGTAGGAATGGTACCAGTTCCTCTTTGTATGTCTGGTAGAATTCGGCTGTGAGACCATCTGGGCCTGGGCTTTTTTTGGGTGGTAGGCTCTTAATTGCTGCCTCGACTTCAGACCTTGTTATTGGTCTATTCAGGGTTTCAACTTCTTCCTGGTTTAGGCATGGGAGGAGACTACTGTCCAGGAATTTATCCATTTCTTCCAGGTTTTCTAATTTATGTGCATAGAGTTGTTTGTAATAATCTCTGATGATGGTTTGAATTTCTGTGGCATCTGTGGTGATATCCCCTTTATCATTTTTTATTGCATCTATTTGGTTATTCTCTCTTTTCTTTTTTATTAGTTTGGCTAGTGGTCTGTCTATTTTGTTGATCTTTTCAAAAAACCAGCTCCTGGATTTATTGATTTTTTGTAGGGTTTTTCGTGTCTCTATCTCCTTCATTTCTGCTTTGATCTTAGTTATTTCTTGTCTTCTGCTAGGTTTTGAGTTTTTTTGATCTTGCTCCTCTAGCTCTTTCAATTTTGATGATAGGGTGTCAATTTTAGTTCTCTCCTTTCTTCTCATGTGGGCACTTATTGCTATATATTTTCCTCTAGAGACTGCTTTAAATGTGTCCCAGAGATTCTGGTATGTGGTGTCTTCATTCTCGTTGGTTTCGAAGAACATCTTTATTTCTGCCTTCATTTCAGTGTTTATCCAGTCAACATTCAGGAGAAAGTTGTTCAATTTCCATGAGGATGTGCGGTTCTGGGTTGGTTTCTGAATTCTGAGTTCTAACTTGATTGCACTGTGGTCTGAGAGACTGTTTGTTATGGTTTCTGTTCTTTTGCATTTGCTGAGGAGTGATTTACTTCCAATTATGTGGTCAATTTTAGAGTAGGTGTGATGTGGTGCTGAGAAGAATGTATATTCTCTGGATTTGGGCTGGAGAGTTCTGTAAATATCTATTAGGTTTGCTTGTTCCAGGTCTGAGTTCAAGTCCTGGATATCCTTATTAATTTTCTGTCTCGTTGATCTGTCTAATATTGACAACGGTGTGTTGAAGTCTCCCAGTATTAATGTGTGGGAGTCTATGTCTCTTTGTAAGTCTTTAAGAACTTGCCTTATGTATCTGGGTGCTCCTGTATTAGGTGCATATATATTTAGGATCGTTAGCTCTTCTTGTTGTATTGATCCTTTTACCATTATGTAATGTCCTTCTTTGTCTCTTTTGATCTTTGTTGCTTTAAAGTCTATTTTATCAGAGATGAGAATTGCAACTCCTGCTTTTTTTTGCTCTCCATTTGCTTGGTAAATCTTCCTCCATCCCTTTATTTTGAGCCTTTGTGTATCCTTGCGTGTGAGGTGGGTTTCCTGGATACAGCACACTGATGGGTTTTGGCTTTTTATCCAATTTGCCAGTCTGTGTCTTTTGATTGGGGCATTTAGTCCATTTACATTTAGGGTTAATATTGTTATGTGTGAGTTTGGTCCTGTCATTTTGATGCTAGCTGGCTGTTTTGCCCATTGGTTGATGGAGATTCTTCATTGTGTTGCTGCTCTTTACCATTTCGTGCGTTTTTGGAGTGGCTGGTGCTGGTTGTTTTTTTCTATGTGTAGTGTCTCCTTCAGGAGCTCTTGTAAAGCTGGTCTGGTGGTGATGAAATCTCTGAGTACTTGCTTGTTCACAAAGGATTTTATTTTTCCTTCACTTATGAAGCTTAGTTTGGCTGGATATGAAATTCTAGGTTGAAAGTTCTTTTCTTTAAGGATGTTGAATATCGGCCCCCACTCTCTTCTGGCCTGTAGGGTTTCTGCTGAGAGATCTGCTGTGAGTCTGATGGGTTTCCCTTTGTGGGTAACCCGACCTTTCTCTCTGGCTGCCCTTAGTATTTTCTCCTTCATTTCAACCCTGGTGAATCTGATGATTATGTGCCTTGGGGTTGCTCTTCTAGAGGAATATCTTTGTGGTGTTCTCTGTATTTCTTGGACTTGAATCTTGGCCTGCCTTGCTAGGTTGGGGAAGTTTTCCTGGATAATATCCTGAAGAGTATTTTCCAGCTTGGATGCATTCTCTTCGTCACATTCAGGTACACCTATCAAACGTAGATTAGGTCTTTTCACGTAGTCCCATATTTCTTGTTGACTCTGTTCATTCCTTTTTACCCTGTTTTCTCTAATCTTCCCTTCTCGTTTTATTTCATTGAGTTGATCTTCAACTTCTGATATCCTTTCTTCTGCTTGGTCAATTCTGCTGTTGAAACTTGTACATGCTTCGCGAAGTTCTCGTGTTGTGTTTTTCAGCTCCATCAATTCATTCATATTCCTCTCTAAGTTGTCCATTCTTATTAGCATTTCGTCAAGTCTTTTTTCAAGGTTCTTAGTTTCTTTGCATTGGGTTAGAACATGTTCTTTTAGCTCACAGAAGTTTCTTATTATCCATTTTCTGAAAGCTGATTCTGTCATTTCATCACACTCATTCTCCGTCCAGTCTTGTTCCCGTGCTGGTGAGGAGTTATGCTGCCTTGTAGGGGGAGAGGTGTTCTGGCTTTGGGTGTTTTCTTCCTTTTTGCGCTGGTTTCTTCCCATCTTTGTGGATTTATCCGCCTATTGACTTTGTAGTTGCTGTCTTTCTGATTTTGGTAATTTTAAGTCTGCAGCAGCTGAACTCATAAACCCCCTTTTCTTCTCCCCAGGTGTTCTGGCCCAGGGGTTTAGCACTTTATGTTTTTCAGCTGTGTTGCTACCGTTTTCCCTGCCCACAAGGTGGCAGTCTAGTCACACTCAGCCTGCAGAGGCTTCGCTGAGCTGCTGTGGGCTCCGCCCAGCTTCCGTGTGAGCTTCCCAGTAGTCCTGTGGGTGTCGTTAGAACTGCTTCCGCTATGCTGGCCCGCCCCTGTAGTGACGGAGTCTCTGTAGTGGCGGGTTGTCTTGGTTACGGAAAATTGCCCCGGGAACTGCAGGGTGTTTCCCGATGGAGGACGCCCCTCCCCCACAGAGCTGAACCGTCCCGGGTTCAGCCGTGTTTCTAGAGGGGCCCTCTTTGTCCTGTAATCTCTTGGCTTGCCTCCTTGCCACAGTTCCCCTTGCTGGCCCAGAGGGGACACAGTCTCGTTCACTTTGTTCAAGGAGCCGCTGCTCCCCGCCCCCCGTGCAGGCCGAGCGGCTGCTCCTGTCTAACCAGCGGCGCTGGGAATGCGGGGAGCTTCTCCGCGCAATTAAAATCCGCTGCCCTGTGTGCCGCTGCGTCAGCCGAAGCAGCGGCTCTGAGATTCGTGGCACTCCCTTGCCCGGGGGTCTCCTGGCTTGGCTCCCTGCTTCAGCTCCCCTTTCTGGCTCAGAGGGAACTCTGTCTCTCTCGCTCTGCGCAAGAAGCCACTGCCCCCCGCTCCAGGGCGTAGGCTGAGCGGCCACTCCGCTCAAACCAGCGGCGCTGGAGACCCGTGGGGCTTTTCCTCCAGTGAATCTCCTGGTCTGTGGGCAGTAAAAGTCCGTCTGGAAATGCGGCGTCCACTCACCCTCTGCGCCTTCTCTCGGAGCTGCAATCCCGACTTCCTCTTAAGTGGCCATCTTGGATCGATCCTCAAGAAATGTAAATTTTAAAAGCATATGTGCATAATGTGTTTATATACACATACAAATTTGGGTCACGTCACTTCCCTACTTGAAACTTTTCAATGGCTTTCCATTTTGGTCTTCATAGCCTTGAATTATCTTGCTTTGTAGGCCCCTCTTCATCTTCATCTTCCTCTCATTCCTCCTTCATTAAAGACATTTTTTATTGACAAATACTAATTGTACTTCTGGGTACAATGTGATGTTATGACACATACATACTTTGAGGAATGAGTATATCAAACTAATTAGCATATCTATCACCTCACATACTTTTTTATAGTGAGATTATTTAAAATCTACTCTGTGTACAGTTTTGAAATATACAATACATTATTAACCATGGTCACTATGCTGTATGATAGATCTCAAAAACTTCTGTCTAACTCAAACTTTGTACCCTTTGACCAATATTTTCTAACGTCCCACCCTCAGCCTCGTAGTAACCACCATTCTGCTCTCCAGCTCTGAGTTTGACTTTTTTAGATTTCACACGCCCTTTCTTTCTACTACACACTAGCCATATTGGCCTTCTTTTGTGTTCTAAAAGAAACAAGTTTTTCCTGCCTCCAAGCCTTTGTGCTTAGTGTTCCCTCTGCATGGAAGACTCTTCCTCACCATCCACTCACATTAATTTTAGCTTTCTTTTTTTTTTTTTTTGTTTTGTTTTGAGACAGAGTCTCGCTCTGTTGCCAGGCTGGTGTGCAATGGAGCGATCTTGGCTTACTGCAACCTCTGCTTCCTAGGTTCAAGCGATTCTCCTGCCTCAGGCTCCTGAATAGCTGGGATTACAGGCATGCACCACCACACCCGCCTAATTTTTGTATTTTTGGTAGAGATGGGGTTTTACCAGGTTGGTCAGGCTGGTCTCAAACTCCTGACCTCATGATCCGCCCACCTCGGCCTCCCAAAATGCTAGGATTTCAGGCATGAGTCACCGTGCTCAGCTGGGAAAATAATTTCTACTTTAAAAATGACTTGAATAGCTCCTTGAAGCTTGCTGTTCAAGAGGCAAGCGTTTTCAGCAGTCCAATCTCATTTAAAAAGGCATAGAACATCAAACCTGCAAAGGACAGTTCTTTTATTTTACAGGTTAATTTTTTTCAGCAAACATTTTTTGAGTGCTTATAGATGAGCAAACCAGGGCTCAGAAGGGTTGATTACTTAGCCAAGGTCATGCAATCAGGCTCATATTTCCTCTTTTATATTTTATACATATCAACCTTCATGTCACTATTTACAAGTATTTTTAAATTTCTATTCCATCTTTCTGTTTGTGTTATTAATTTAATCATCAATATTAATGTTATTTTGTATAATATGTGTATGGATTGATCTCATGTTTAACAATAGCTCACTACATTTTCTCACACCTCATATCTTCTACTGTGATTGTTTTCTTTTTACCCTTAAGTTCATACTTAGTAGTCACTTTAATGAAGCTACATGTATGAATGTGCATGTATTTGCACACACATACATATGTGTTATATATACATATAACAGCTTTATGAGTCCTCCTATTTTGCAAATGAATATTCATACTATTTATTGATATTAATTCATCCATTCATTTATTTATCTAATCAACAGATATCTTTATGTATGTGCCTACTCTAGGCTGAATATAGTTTTTCTTGCTAGTGGAACAATGGTTAATAAAAAATTAGCATAATTGTTTTTCTTGTAGAACTTTAATGGAGAAGGCTTATTACATAAATATGTAAGTGCAAACTGATAAGAGAGAATAACAAAGGACTTAACGTAAATCCAAGAGAGGATAGAGAAACATGGTCTGGCAAGACCTCTTTGAAAAGAAGAAGTTTAAGTTGAAAATTAAAATTAGGCCAAGCACTCACCCTGTAATCCCAATACTTTGAGAGGCCAAGGCGGGTGGATCACCTGAGGTCAGGATTTTGAGACCAGCCTGACCAACATGGTGAAACCCTGTCTCTACTAAAAATACAAAAATTTGTTAGACATGGTGGTATGTATCTGTAATCCCAGCTACTCAGGAGGCTGAGGCAGGAGAATCACTCGAACCTGGTAGGCAGAGGTTGCAGTGAGCTGAGATTGCGCCACTGCACTCCAGCCTGGGTGACAGAGCAAGACTCCATCAGGAAAAAAAAAAAAAAAAGAAATAAAGAGAAAGAAATTATTTTCCTATTTTCTTTTCTCAAAATACATTAAAAAGAATGAAAAAGAGCCTGTAGGGGCAAAAACTGTAGAGATATATCAGCATGAAAAATTGAAAAATGTAGTGGGTGGTAGAGCATCACATCTTTCAAAATTAAAATCTGTCCAAATTTTAAAAACATTTTTCCTATCTTTAAGGGATCACCAAATTCTTTCCTTAATGAAAGCAGTGGTAGTCCCTGGATGTTAGCTCCCACTGCACTGCCATTTGCAAGCAATAATTTTTCTCTCCACTTTATTTTCTAGGGCTGCACACTAAGCAAGCATTTCTGAGCATGGAAGCCTCAGAAAAGCTTAGTGAGCTGACATGCCCCACCTCCTTTTTCTGAGTCAAGAGTTAGTCTGCTACTCTCAAGCCACAACCATCTTTCATAATTACCATCCCTTCTGACAAATCCGTCAGGAGCACCACTGTTTACTCCCAAGACAGTCCTGGCCTCAGTAGAAGTAAACTTTTTGTTTTGCATATTTTACTTTCTGTATTCCGTGGTTAAAGACTATTATACTATTATCGTGTCTAACAAATATAACCCAGCAGGTATCATGACCCTACTTGGACATGAAAATTTTTGAAGGATTTATGTCATAAGAAAATACACTAATAAATGTAGTCGAACAGATGGATCCTGATCACAGATTCAGAAAGATTGAACACAATAAGTAGTGAAGATTGATACCTACCTACAAAGCAGCAATCTGGGTTCAGAGAACAGAAGGCTGCCATAGATATTTGGCATATTTACTGAAGCATTAAGAGTTTCACAATCCTCCTAAGGATTATACCTACTTCTGGTTACATAGATTAGTCTGTAGTGAGTTTTTCACTTACTTATTTAACTCTTAAATACCATAAACTTCCAAGGAATACCTATGTTCTTGCAGGAGGAATAAATTTTCTGCCGTGTTATTAAACATTGTTTGCACTTTAGAAATGTCAGTGATATTTGCAGTTCTAAACACTGCTTTTCATGCCATTTCAAAGGTGCAGTTGTTAGAGCCAAAAATATTCATGTTTTAAAAGCCTCTCTCATATAAATGTCTCAGGGTCAAAAGACATGAAAAAATCTCTGTTTCATCTTTAGTCTGTTCAAATGCATTATATAAAAGAATGTCAGGAAGAAAATAAGTCTAGGAAGATTCCCCTGCTTTACAAAATGAAAGGAAGCTTTAGATTCATCTCAATTCCCATTTAGGGTTTATAAAAGTCTTTCTCAACTAACAAATTTCAACAGATCAGTAAAATCACTCCATTCAATCTATTTGGCTAAACACTGAAGATAACATTGTGTTTTTGATTGACAGAAATTTTAAAAAGTCATCCTTCCTGGAAACTGAAGATGCCACATTCTGTGTATGCCAAAACATGCCCTCATCTCCTGAGACCATGCCTTCCACTTAAATCCCATGACCTTTAAAAAACTTGGTGAAAATGAAAGTTGTCCAGCAAGTTCAAGAATCCAATGTGGTAACCAAAAGTCCACTACCCAAGCTCATGCATTTAAGACATGACAATCCACTGTTCACGTTTACTGTATTTCACTAACCAAAAAACTTAACAATTATTCATTCATTCAATATTTGTTGAGCAGATACTCAGGGCCAAATATAGTATCAGGCACTGGAAAGGAGAGCTATAAAGAAGAGAGGCAGGGTCCAGGTACACTAAGAAATCACAGTCTGCTGGTTAAAGCAAAGTTTTTATTTATTTGTTTAAGATGGAGTTTTGCTCTTGTTGCCGAGGCTGGAGTGCAGTGGTGTGATCATAATCTTGGCTCACTGCATCCTCTGCCTGCCGAGTTTAAGCAATTCTCCTGCCTCAGCCTCCCAAGTAGCTGGGATTACAGGCATGTGCCACTACACCCGGCTAATTTTGTATTTTTAGTAGAGATGCAGTTTCTCCACGTTGGTCAGGCTGATCTCGAACTGCGGACCTCAGGTGATTCATCCACCTCGGCCTCCCAAAGTGCTGGGATTACAGACGTGAGCCACTGCGTTTGACCGGTTAAAGCAAACTCTAAAACAAAATGTGCAATTTGTGCTTAAAACGAAATCACGATAACCTTAGAGTATTTAAAGGGGAACCTTGCCTAATTAGAGAGATCAGGGAAGACTGCCTCAATGAAGTGGCATTTAAATGGAGAACTCGTGGAAGAATAGGAATCAGCTACATTTAGAGAGGCCACTGGCCTTGGTTCCAATAAATCTGCAAGATATTCTCATCCTAAACGGTAAGATCCCTTTATAGCTGCTTTAGCTATTAAATCATAGACCTACTTAGAAGATGTGACAGAAATTCTTCTGTCCTCCCCTATGGCTAGCCAAGTAATGATTTGAGTCTTCAACTGGTGTCCTCTTCTTCTCCCACATACCACCCCCCCGACACACAAATTCTTCTGCGAGAAATGGAGTTAAAACTGACCCAGACATTAGCTATGAATTTGGGGAATGAAGGGTTTGAAGACCCTCATCTATTCAAATTAGATAATGATGATGGAAGAATGATGTAAGTAAGGATACAATTTGATCTTATAAGAAATCAACTCTAGCTAAAGAATATGGTATCTGAATTTCCTGTCACCACAGGGACAAAAACAAGAAGCTCAGTTTACACAACTGTACACAAACAGAATCTCCCTGGAAAGCTGTTGACTCTGTACTGCATCCTACTCTCAAATCTCTGGCTCGTAAGCAATCTCAGTTGCCTTGTAATGACAAAACCAGCTTGCCTGGCCTGAGATGATGTGCTACTCTCCTTGAAACTAAGTATCCTTAAAAATCTTAGGGAGGTTTGGAATAAAATACAGATATAATGAAGTGAAAAAAAGCCCATAGTATGAATACCAATATGCGAAATTCAGAATAATGTGTGTGCAGTTGGTATTCAGTGTGCTTTTGTTGTTTAAGAGAATATGACATATTTTAGAATAACAGTTTAAACAGAGAGAACAGACATTCTAATTTAGAATATTTTATTGATTTATTTTTTCATTAAAGTGTGTAAAATATTTTGACTAAATTTACTTTTTAATGTGCTAGAATATTTAAGAGAAAACTTGAGATTCTTTATATTTCCAAGTTTATATTATTAAATATATAAGAGTTGTTCAAGCAATTTATAATTTTTGCTTGTTGGGATCATAAGTTTGCCTGTCATGTACTTGAAGTGCTTAAAAAGAAAGTCAGATATTTTGATATGTTGTGTTTCCATTTTCTTCTGCTTCAAAAAATTGTTTAAATGTTGTTGACCTAAAGATCATTCAGGAGTATGTTGTCCAATTTCCATGTGTTTGTATAGTTTTGTGAGTTCGTCTTAGAATTGATTTCTAATTTATTCTATTGTGGTCTGAGAATATACTTGGTATGATTTTGAATTTTTAAAAATTTATTAAGACTTGTTTTGTGGCCTAACATATGGTCTGTGTTGGAGAATGTTCCATGAGCTGATAAGAACAATGTATGTTCTGCAGTTGCTGAGTAGAATGTTCTATAATTGTCTATTAGGTCCATTTGTTCAAAAGTTCAATTTCTGTCCAGTGTTTCTTTGTTGATACATTAGACTTTAAAATGTACTCTGAAATGCTAAAAAAAAAATTGACAAATCTGGGTTTACACATAGAAGTTCTTTTAATTAAGCAGAATTTAGTCTGTTCAGCTTGAGTTGATCCAACATTAATCAAGGGCTGCCTTTGCAAGGGATTGACAAAATTCATGGGATTTATGGAATAGACTGAGAGTTTTAAATTACATTTAAAAGTAAGAAAAATAACTACTTTTTAAGTTGTTTTTTGATAAATTAATTTAAAACCAAGTAACTGAAAATAGCATTTCCTGCACACAAAAGGTTCCCCTCAGGCATCAAAAAATTTACGCTGATGCAACTGAGTCGTTCTCTCACAAATCATCTCAATCACACTCTCAGGAAGTACTGTACATTTCCTATACTAAAAACCAGACTAATAATAGCAGAAGTTGAAGGCTGGCCACTCAAAATACCATTCTCAACTCTATCTCCCTTGCTAGTCTCCCATTATAGAGAATGTAAAGCCCAAAACATCACTTTCCTTGACTTCTTCACAGCAAGTGGTAACCTGTGACTCAGATCTGGCCAAGAAGACCTAACTGGAAGTTTTTGAGTACCTGCTACTTTCTTGATAAAAGAGGCATATACAAGAGGAGAGCTCCTGATGGTGGTTGTTCTCCACTTCTTTCTGCCTAGGAGACATTATGTGATGTTAGGATGTGCAGCAACCATTTTGTGATCATTACATGAGCAGCACAAAATTGAAAAAGCAACATGCAAAGAATGACAGAGAAGAAAATAAGAAGAGTCTGGGTCATTGAGCTTCCAGACCAACACTGAGGCCATGCGTCTAGATTTTCTTATTACTAAATAGTAAATATCCTTATGTTTTAAGGAACTACTGGTTTTTTACTGTTACTTTCAGGCAAAAGCTTTCCAAATGGATATATAAGAGAATATCAACTGGAGTAGGATTCCCCAATAGGATCAACACAGACAAGAATCAAGAAGAGAGCATTTTGAGGCTCTTTCCTCAAAAACTTCATATAACAGCAGCGTAAGCCAAGTTCCCACCAACATTATCACCATCCTCAGAAGCCTAAAAGAAACTCTAAAAAGATGAAGAAGGGAGAAAAAATGGGAGAAGATGTTTTAAATCTGAATGTGGATAGATTATGAATTTTTATTAACTAATACATCACAGATTTTGGACTGACTTTACCTGGAAGGAGCTAAATTAAAGGTTTTATTCCTGTTGCTACGGTGGTAATTGTTGTTTCCTACTGCTAATAAGGTAGACTAAGCTCTTGGAAAAAAAATTCTTTCACTAACAGAAAAACAAAGTAAGTTATGTTTCAGCATATTTGAGTCTGTGAATGTGATATTCACATTCATATCTCTTCTTTAGCTACTCAGATATTAGGAGGCTACATAGCATCAGACAGATTGACAGACGAATATGCTTACAGAATATATCAACCATCTCACATTAAATTAACACATATATTGAGTTCCTGCTATGTGCCGGGTTTTCTGCTCAGGCTTTGTGTTTCTAGTTTGGTAGTTTTTAATATTTAAACAAAGCAGTTGACTTCACAAGCCTGGGTAATACAAACCACAAAAGCTGAACATGAATCTGAACTAGAGGCCAGATTCCTAAGGTTATCAGAAGGCCAAAATCTCATAAAAGAAGTCAAAAGAAGGTAGAAAACAGATAGCTTTTCTCTCTTTCCCATTACTGGAATTGTAAAGGTTTTACTTCTTTGCATATTGATCTCTGCTATGATTTGTTAAATGCCTAAGTAGAAAATCAAATGTCTTTCTTCATGATCCAGCTGAACCCAATAAACTTTGCTGCCTTTGTTCTATGATACATCCTTGGAGTATAAGAAAAACATTATAAATGAAAAAGATATTTCAGATGTTGCTGCGGTGGGATGCATGGAAAACCAACTCAACCAAACCTGATTTACCAAAGTGGGGAGGAAGATAAAGGCACACCAAGTCCCACCCAATAAGGCTTTGTTGTTTTTAAATTTGGTTAAAAGCAAAGACTCTGGCTTGTTTATTCCCATCAATATCATCAACTGAGAAAGGAAGCATGAAAGCTTATCTATTGATTTTGCTTTGGCTTTATAAGTAAACTGCACACTCTCGTTATCTAAGCATTTCCAAAACTACAGAGTAAGCAAAATAGAATTTAAACCATTTTATATTTGGATTCAGTTCATTCATTGACTTTGATAATAGCACATTGCATGTTGGTTTCTGCCAAAAATTCATTCAAGAACAGGTCAATAAATAGAGTAGATGGAGCAATGAGTGGATGCATCCAGTCTGTACATTTCTGTAAAAATACAGAAATGGCTATTTCCAATTGTTGTCAAGAATTTTGTATAGCCTGACAAGGGTTAATTTACTTCAACCATTAATTTAATTCTTACCAATTGAGTGTCTTCTTACCAGATACCACTTCCAGTCCATGCTGCCCATCCTTTGCAGGAACTCTCTCAATTCCGCCCATGCTTCCTGTCTAGTCCTCAACTAACAGATAGTGTACCTTTTCTTCTGCAGGAAAGAATATTACCTTTCTTTCCACTGCACAGCCTTGTACATGCATCATACTAATTTTCAGTCCAGCTGCATCCACAGTTCCTTGAGGTGACTGTCAGCATCTGTGAGCCTTCAGAAGGAAGAAGTACCCTCGTCAAAAATAAGTCTTTTTAAACAAATAGCACCTTTCAACTTTCTTGTAATAATTGTCCCTACATCATGTTTATCTCTCAAATCAGCCTTTAGCATTTTAAAGCATACATAAAAAATATGGCAAACTTATCTTTTACTCTATCCTAGGGAATAAATGGGGTAAAGTGGGGAGGGTTGGCTGATATTAAATATTTATGTGTGTGTCTGTGTGTGTATACACACACATACATACAGATATAGATAGATATAGTTCACACCATATATATCTATAAACATATATATATATAATGCATACAGATATATTCCATACCATATGTGTTTATAAACATATATAGATATCCTTAGAAAAATTAGTAAATTAACTAAGATGTAGATCTATAGTACTTATATATAATGAACATTTTTTTTTTGAGATGGAGTTTTGCTCTTGTTACCCAGGCTGGAGTATACTGGCATCATCTTGGCTCACTGCAACCACTGCCTCCTGGGTTCAAGCCATTCTCCTGCCTCCCCAGTAGCAGGGATTACAGGTGTGTACCACCACATCCAGCTAATTTTTGAATTTTTAGTAGAGACGGGGCTTCATCATGTTGGCTAGGCTGGTCTCGAACTCCTGACCTCATGATGCGTCCGCCTTAGACTTCCAAAGTGCTGTGATTATAGGCGTGAGCCACTACGTCCGGCCATGAACATCTTTTATGCCTATTTTTATTTATTCGTTCACTTGAGAATATTTATTAATAATCTATTATGTGTCGGGCACTGTTATTGGCACATGAGATAAATAAGTAAACAACAAAACATTCAATGATATTTTTTCTTGTGAAAAGCAGCAAAGGGAAACAACATTTGTAAAAATCATTACAAATGACTAAGTCCAACTTTATGTCTCTTGTCCTGGGATAATTTAATAGCATATGCTTCCACTTTCAAAAGTATCCCAGTTGTTGAAAAATGTTATATGATCATCCTAGAAATAAGTATGTTTAAACAATGACTAGTGCCACGGAAAGGAAAAAATAAAAAGTAAAGCAGGATAAGGGAGTCTGAAATGTGGAAAAGAATGGTTGTCATTTTCAATAGAATAGTCACTGTAAACTTCATTGACAAGGTAGCATTTGAGCAGAGACTTGAAAGGAGTATGGGTGTGAGCTATGTAGCTCTCTGCATAAAGTTTATTCCTGACAGAGGCAACAGCAAGCAAAAATCTCGGAGGTGAAATTGTGCCTAGTCTGGTTGAGGAATACCATGAAAACCTGTGAGGCTGGAGCAGAGTATACACATCATGGGGAGACCTGTAGACATTAAGATTTTGGCTTTCATTCTGAATGAATGAATGAGCCACTGGGGAGATAAGGAGAGTAATAAGTCCCACTAACATCTGACTTGTTTTTAGCAGGATCACTCTGGTTGTTCCATTCAGAATGGTGTTCAGGGCTGGAGTGGCAAGGATACAGGGATACCAGTCAGGCTGCTATTGTACTAATCTAGGAAAGAAATGGTCATTGTAGCAGTGAAGATGGTGGAAAATTGTTGGATTCTGGATCTATTTTGAAGGAAGAGGCAACATTTTAATCGGATATTCAGAAGTCTGAGAGGTATAAAGAAAGCTACTATTAACATTCCCATTTTACAGATGAAAAAACTGGAACTCAGAGAGGATGTAACTTGCTTAAGCTTGTACAACTAATTGAATGGAACAGCATAAAACCCAAGTCTCCTATTAGCCTGGGACTTCCTCTATGTTGCACAATGATTCCCATACATACCACAGACTATACAGTAAATGTGAGCTCTCTTCATACTGAGATTTACAGGAGTCTTTTCCAACAGAAAAAAAGTGAGAACACCTTTATCAGCAATACTTGGGGTTTCACCTAGGATGCATAAAGCTTATGTCCACTCTCAGATGTGACACTTGACTGAAGCGATTAAATAAATAACGGAAATGATTAAATGAGGATTTAACTAAATGGCTTACGTACATGGACATGGCTTAATATCCTCTAAAGAGGCATTACTCTATGATGTGAAAAGGGAAGGAATAGATAGACTTGGGTTTAAATCCTACCCTGACGTGTATTAGCTGTGAACTTAGCACAAGTTGCCTCTTGAATTTGTTGTAGGACACTAAATAAAATTAGTCTAAAAAACACACCAGGCATATTCTTACAGGATAATCCTACTACCTAGCATTTTCCACCCTCAGATCTTCATCTGAATGGCTCCTTGACATCAATCAACCTTTAATCAGATAGCATCTCCGGAGATAGACCTTCACTGACCATCCAGCTTCATTTTCTTCAGAGCATTTGTATTAGTCCATTTTCACTCTGCTATAAATAACTACCTGAGACTGGGAAATTTATAAAGAAAAGAGATTTAATTGATTCACAGTTCCACATGCCTGGGGAGGCCTCAGGAAACTTATAATCATGGCAGAAGGTGAAGGGGAAGAAAAGCATGTCTTACATGGTGGCAGGAGACAGAGAGAGTTAGGGGAAAATGCCAAACACTTTTAAACCATCAGATCTCATGAGAACTCACTCATTGTCATGAGAACAGCATAGGGGAAACCGCCTCCATGCTTCAGTCCTTTCCCACCAAAGCCCCTCTTGACATGTGGGGATTACAATTCAAGATGAGCTTTGGTGGTGTGCGGACATAGAGCCAAACCATATCAGCATTCATCACTATAGAAAACCTACTTAATACCTTGTTACACATGTATAGTCTCTCTCACCAACTAAAGTGTAGACTCTATGAAGGCAGGAATTTTTTTTGTCACTTGTGTCTCCAGTACCTAGATTAGTTCCCAATACACAGTAGTCTCCCAGAATATTTGATGAATAAATTACTCTGGTGTCCCTCTTCCGCTCCCTTCCTGGGTTAGGACACACTGGTCTATTTGTAGTGTTCTGTGTTCTTTCCCACTTCAAGGTCTTTGAATCTAGTGTTCTGTCTTCCTGGCATACTCTGATGCTCACATTGTCCGGTGGACCTCTACTTATTTTTCCAGTCTTAGCCCAAATGGTCACTTTCTTAGAGAAGTCTTCCATGACCTCAGACTAGGTCAGTTCTGCCTATCTTGAGCTATAAGAGAACAATGTGTTTTTCCTTCGTAGCTCTTGCCACAGTTTATAATTATTTATTTACTAGGATGATTAATTATTTAAGATCTGTCTCCTGAACTGGAATGCAAGCTCTCTGAGTTCATTGCTGTTTATATCCAGCACTTAACACATGATAGACACTCAATAAGTATTTACTAAATGGATAAGGAAAGAAATCCACACGTGTGCAGGAAACTCAGCACATATTATAGAACTTCTGTATGTTTATTAAAAACTCAAAAAATTGAGTTTGGAGAAAAGGGATCCATTTCCAGGAAAAGGTAAATTGTGAAAATATAAATAGGGGTCATGGCTTTCTATTGCACAAGCAAGGAAGGTTTACTGACAAGAAGGCAAAGGTGTTCCAGTTACGTGACTAAGTAGATAATACAAGGGGCATTTCAAAATATTAACCACACACGCAATTTCCTCTAAATTTTTCTTTTCTGTTGATCCCATTTTCTTTCAAAAAATTCACCAAGAGGGCTTGCACTCTGTATGTAACTTCTTATAAACAAGTATCTGGTTCATTGGCTTCAATTCTGAAAAATGTTACAATTTCAACGCGAACCTGTCAAGTGAATATAACAGCTAACTAGAGAGCTATGCCTCTAGGACAAGAACAAACTCCATTAAGTATTGGAATCCTTGATTCATGAGTCTCCTGCATGGTGTCTTCTACCCTTCAGTAGGAAAGGATACAACTACAAAGTTCACTTGATATTTATAGTGCATCTGTCATTTTAAGTATATTTGACATTTAAGATTAAAATCTGGCCCTTGGAACTAAATTGACTTAAAAGTGAGAGATATTGAGAGAGGAGAGCATGTTTCCTAAGTAAACAAGGAGTAACCACAATTAAACTTAATAGTTCAAATGCTTGCTTTCTTTAGGAGGACAGAGCCTAGTGTTTGCTGGATCCTGCCCTCCATGCCCCAAAATGATGAACAGAACATATATTTATTTTGTCTTGGTTAGGTAATTTGTTGCTCTTTGTCAGAAAATAAGAACTAAAACTATTGGATGATTTATACTTATGCACAGAAGGCAAATTTTGCCAAATCATTCTATCTCCTTTAAGCATCCTAGGCACCCTAATCAATGACCCACCCATCCTCCAATTTTTTCCGTCTCTCCCAAAGGATCCTGTGGCATGCTAGCAGAGTAGAGAACAGCAGGGAAACAAAATAAAGCCCTTAAGAACTCCAGTATTGTTGAAAACATAGAGGAACAGTGGTTCGGACAGCTGTTCGCATCTGAAACCAGATTGAATGACTGACTTGCTTTATCATTCTAATTTGTATAGCTTATTATCAAAATTTCACTGTCCACAGGCCAAATATGGCCCTCCAGCTGTTTTGTCAATAAAGTTTATTGCAACACAGCCATGCCTATTCACTTACACAATGTCTATGGCTGCTTTTATGCTACAGCAGCAGAACTGAGTGGTTACAACAGAGACTATCTGTCCCACAAAGTCTAAAATATTTTCTATTGAGCCTTTTACAGAAAACTTTTACTGACCCCTGCCTTAGACTATGATATCTGACAATTGAAAAAGATCTGGACAGATTAAAATATTAAATTGTGTTTATAAACAAAATATAGAAAAGTCTTTTCTCTGTTGGTTTATCTGTTAACCAAAGCCTTCAACTCTTAAGTAATAATTTGTTTTCATTTTTGCTTCAAATCTTCATAAAATTTAGCCAGATTTCCCTCTCTCCATTTGAAAATGTATTATACATTAAGCAGAGGATACTGAGCATAATTTAATAATGGGACATAACAGAATAAGCACGGGCTTTGGAGTCAAGAGACTTGACAGAACATGCGCTAATCCCATTAACAAATAAGTCAGTGGGCGTTCAGATAAAGACATGAGCTTCAAGAACGGTCAAAGGTTCCCTTTTTATATTTCTCTGTTTTGAACAAATGCTGTGTTCCCATGAACTTGTCAGCTCTGGGTCCCCCTGTTAATAGAAAAATTGAGGTCACATCCTCCATTTGGTGGCAATTTGCTCACCTAACCTGCTGACCTTTTCCATGTTCTGCATGCTCACCAGCCCTGTTTTAATCTAGATCAAACTTCCTGTTTCCTAATAAAAGCCAATCAACATCAAAATCAGAAGTATTGTTTCTGCCCTGAGCAATAGGATGCCAGAAACAGGACACTACAAAGAACTAAATAATGATTGTACGCTGATAGCAGAATTTTTACCAATTTACTTAACTATCTCTAGTAATGACTCTCCTTACATCAATGAAACATCTAGAGTGTGGCTATTTACTGTAGGAAATGGAAGGGTTGAGAGCTAGAGGCTTGCCTCATTGAGTTTTTGCAAACAATGGGATTTTTCACATCAGCCACAAAAGAGAGATCCTTTACTCCGAGGGTTCCTGAAACAGTTTGAATTAATGGCCCTGGCATATTTGAAAAGATTATCTGATTTTTCTCTCCTCTCTTGTCTGTTTTCCTAGCTTAGTTTGGGGAGAGGGCAATAGAGCAAGTTGTGGTAAAGGTCCATCTCTCTGCTAATTTGATTATTTAACAGGTATTTGTTTTTCTGTCATTTATGGAAAAAAGAACAATGAAAATAATAAGATACTCTAGGCATTTTTTGGCTCTCCTGAAAAATACTTTTCTGCAGAAAGAAGTTGTAGATCTGTTGGCTCCATAACTATTAAAATAATATTCATCACCCACTCGGCCACACCAGACCCAACAGTTCCCTGCCTCAGAGGTTGAACTGGAAACTGTTTATCTGAAACCTCACACCAGGCTTCCTATAATCAGGAATGCAGCTTTTCCACCTCCCCTCCACAAAACACTCAAAGAGTTATCCAGAAGAGACAATCCTATTTGATTTATAAAAGCCTATTAGAGACCATCTCAGCTGAATCCTGAGGCAAACTTGGAATTCCAAACATAACAACTCTGCCCCTGTGTTCCACGGGGTAATTCCCTAGGAACATTGGATCCCTCTCATCTCCTATGGAGCTTGCTGATACATTTATGCAGAACCCATCATCACCCTGTTCGCCAGAAGCTGGGAAAAGTTTGAGTACACTTGTTGTAACTGAGCGAGCAGGAAATCACCACTGAGACAAAGACTAGGCCAAATTACAGTGTCTTTATTGCCTGTGGCCAGGGAGGACTCTCCTCTCTCTAACCCGTGGCCCTGAAAGGAGGGTGTCAAGACCTTTTATGCCTGTAAACCACCTCCTGGGTGGGGGTGAGGGTGAGGGGCTTTGGACATTCCAAGGGCCAGGGGACTTTGGACATTTTTAGGGCTAGGGGACTTTGGACATTCCGATTGTTACTTAAGTGATTCACAGAAGTTAAGATAAGCATTAGTTTACACGTTGTCTGGGTAGGGTGGAAAATTACAGACCTTAGTTACTTATTACAAGTCTTAGTTTTTCTTAAAATGGTGCAGGGGTAAAATGGCATTGGTTTGGAATGCTTGCCTGTCACTTTAGAGTTACAGAGAGCAGTTTCAACAGAAAGCCGAGGTATGGTCCAGGTATGCAGTTTAGGGGGCAATTACCATGTCACACACTCCTTCCCTGGTAGGCAGTATGTGCAATGGCTGTGTTTAGGCAAGTAGGTTCAGCAACAGGACCTCCAGATTACATGGCTTTGGGGATACTGTTCAAATTGCAATCTAGGTGAATGGTGCCTCCTTGGAATTGTGCTGTGTACAACTTGTGCAACCACACCATGGTAGGCAGAATAATGGCCCCCAAAGATGTTCACATCCTAATCCCTGGAAATGAGAATATGATAGATTTACATAGCTACGGAAAATTAATGCTGCAGATGGAAATAAGGCTACGAATTCACTGACTTTTCGATTGGGAGATTACCTGTGTGATGGTTAATTTTATGTGTCAACTTCACTTATTTGCCAAACGTTATTTGGTCAAACATGATTCTAGATGTTTCTGTATGGGCATTTTAGATAAGATTAATATTTAAATTGATGGACTTTGAGTAAAGTGGATTGCCCTGCATAATCTGATTGGGCCTCATCTTACCATTTGAAGACCTGAATAGAACAAATGACTAATTTCTCCCAAGCAAAAAGGAATTCTCCAGCAGAGGGCCTTCAGACTTGAACTGTAACACCAATTCTTCCCTGGGTCTCCAGCCTACTGGTGACTTCAGATTTTGGACTTGCTAGTCTCCACAATTATGTGAGACAATTCCTTAAATAAATCTCTGTTTCTGTCTCTGTCGTTCTACAATATATACATATGTGTATATATATGTGTGTATGTATATATATAATAGAGAGAGAAAGAACCAGTGTGTATATATATATACACATATCCCACTGGAGTGCTCTAATACATCCCAGATGATCTGCATAACTACAATGTAGGTACAAGAATCCTTTAAATATGGAAGAGGATGTCAGAAGAGAAGATCAGAGTGATAAGAGGTAAGGACTTAGCCTACCATTATTGGCTTTAAACATGGAAGAAAGGGGCCAATGTGGGCAGCTTCTAAAAGGTGGAAAAGGCAAGAAAATAGTTTCTCCTTTAGAGTCTCCAGAAGAAATACAGCAGTGCTGACATCTTGACTTTAGCCCAGTGAGACCCATTTTGGATTTCTGTCCTCTAGAACTGTAAGATAAGACATTGCATTCCTTAGCTGCTAGATTTGTGGCAACTTGTCCAGTAGCAGTAGAAAAACTAGGGTAGCATGGCAGTAGCCCTTCTCCGGAGTCTGACACACCTGGGTTCTCACTCATTATTCATTATTCTCTACCGTTTACCACAGGCCTGCAATCTTTATTTGCAATTCCAAAGATTAAAAAAGGTTTTGAAAAATAAGGATATTTTGTAACTTACTTGACAGCAAAACCTGACTTGACCTGAACCAGTATGGAACTATTTATAATCTTTATTTATTTCACTAGGTGTGAATATTCATATATTTCAATGCATTAATATTAATATATTTGATGATGTGGTATTGCCACCAATCCTGCTGATGATATTATATAATATGTTGTACCATATATCTTTCTAAAATCTAACAATTTTTGAATCCTGAAATATACCTCTTCTCAAGGCCTTCAGATAAAATATTGTAGCTTTTTCAGTTACTTGGGTAATTTAATTGATTCTTTAAGCCCCAGTTTTCTCGTCTGAAAGTACCAAACATTCAGTAATTATAAGAAATGTTAGCTACCATTACCCCCTTTTCTCTTTGCCTCACTCTTTATTTCCTTTGCCTATATTTGCATCCCACATGGACCTAGTACATTCTACAAATATTTGAATGCCCTGTATGTACCAAGCACCTTCCTCCCTTTCTCCTCTTCTCCAGTGTTTGTGTTGAAATAAATCCTTCACAATTAATCATAAATAAGCCTGTCCAGAACTGTCTGCAACAGACACTCTCTGAACCCAACAGACAAACAAGATTGAGGAATATACTGGTCAAAGGTTGAGAGGTAGGGGGAATGAGTTCTAGTGTTTCACAGCACTGTAGAGTAAATATAGTTAAAAATAATTTATTGTATATTTTCAAAAAGCTGGAAGAGAGGATTTGGAATGTTCACAACACATAAAGTGATTAATGTTTGCAGTGATGGATGTGTTAATTGCCCTGATTTGATCATTACATATTGTATACATGTACCAAATGTCACCTGTATCCCGTAAATATGTACAATTATTATGTGTCAACTGAAAGTAAAAGGGGAAACAGGAATCAGAGGACCAGTAGGAAGCAGAAATTTGTTTACTGAGCAGTGGCAAGCAAGAAAGCATTTATGAAAGACCCTATGCATGCTGTAGAGCTGAGAACAAAGAATCACACAGACATGATCCCCGGTCATAGAAGCTTATGAAACAACTCAACCAACAACATAGCAGAGAATCACAATGACTTTAGAATGCCATTGGGAAGAAAACCTTATACATTATAAACTGTCTCAAATAATTGAATAAACATTTCTTAATCATTGAGTAATAGGGCTTTTACATACATTATATCATTTAACCCTCCTATGGATGTGACATGGCTTTTATTATGCCAATATTTAATTGATAAACCGAGGTACAGAGAGGTGATCTAGTGGCAGAGTCAGGATTTGAACAGCTGTCTGTCTGATCCAGCTCCTATGTTGCTCACATTGCCTGCACTATGTTGCTGCTTAGGGTTTTTTTTTTTTTTTTTTTAATGCTTCTTGATTTAGATAAATTGGCTGAGGTAGTAGATCTAAGCAAACAAAGATTCCACAGGAGGAATTAGGAAAAAGCTCAACATATTTTAAAATTCTTTTCCTTTTCTGCAGTCTTCTTTCCATGGCATGCTCTACTTAGCCAAAGTTACAGATGATACTTTCTCTCAAATTAAAAAAAAAGTACAGCTTTCAATTCTTGGAAAGAAAACTCTCACTATCCTTAAACCACATTGGTAGAAGACACTCTTTTTAACCTTTAAACACAACAGAAGAACAAGCAAAACCTCTTTTTCTTTGAGGTTTTTTCTCTCCTCTTTATACATGCAGATCACATTTCCTTTGAGATGCTGATCTTTTCCCATGATGCACTCCGCTGACAGAAAGACAAGCTTACTGCACAGAAATGCCAGTTGAGTTGACAAGCAAATTCCATCAGTATGCAATGTTTACACAGTACAGTTTAGCAACAGCAGTTCACACAGTCTGCCGTCTTGGATCAGAATTCTAATTAAGCCTTAAATCTTCTGAGTTCATATTAATTCTTATCACTGAGGTTTTAGACTTTTTGTTGTAGAAATCTGAGGCTTTGTCTGTAAAGAAAACAGAAATATAATGTATTACTGGCTTGGTCTGGGTGGGTGTTTATAAACATCCTAGTGCACTATTTGTGGAATGAATGTGATTCTTTTTGATACATCTGGTTTTTTATCATTAATTACTAGCTTTAGTAGTTGCTGAGGATCAGAGAATTACACAGTTCTGGAGTTGCCGATCCTCCAACTGACACACAAAATAAATAGGTTTGTGAAACAAACTTTGGTTGTTGGTGGTAATGACTATTGAGCTCAAGTAACAAGCATTTCTACACTGCATCCAAAAAAAGACTGTATCAGTAAATTTAGAGCAAATAGGAGCCAAATTCAAACAGTTTCTACCTGTTAAAACTTTTGAAGTATACTTCAAAAGAGAGAGCTAGAAAGCCAAGTGCCAATTCCATTTCTTTGAGCATTTACCTTTTTGATAAATTTCACCATGTCTGTCATAAAGGCACAAGTGACGCTTATGAAGTGCCAATTACTGTGGAGCAGCTCCATTGAAGTAAATGTTTTTCCCTCCTTTAGTTCAGACTATATATCATTGACATTATCACCTAAGATGTTTTATTAAAAATTAAAAAGAAGTACTATTATTTTTCTAGAATTAGAAATGGCCGAAACATAACACATTTTAGAATTTCACTCTTCAAAAGCAGTTTTATTTACAACACTGTTTCCGAACAATGTACACTGATGACAGTTCAGAAAGCACTGCGGGAGAACAGGGAGTGATTATCCAGCTAACAAAAGGTTTATGATTCTCTCTGAGACCAAAATGAAGTGTTTCAAAGATTCAGTCCATCCACAGGGCTTGGATCCGGGTGTTGCCAGAGACACCCCGCCCCAGGAAGTTCTACAGGTTCAGGCGAGATTCTATAATTTGAATTCCCATTCAATGACAGTAGTGTCTGGTAGAAGCCCCACTGAATGGAGACAGAAAGGCTGGCTTGGACAAGAGACAGCAGCAATCAGCAACAGCAGTAGAAGGGAAAGAGTGTTGTGCTGAGAGTCTCAGACGGGCTTAACTTCATTTCTGCAGATACTAAGAAAAAATTTCAGAATCATTCTTGTTAGGTTAGATACTGCCATGCACTCCATACATAAGCAAAAATGAGCTTGGCTTTTATGGAACTGAAGTATGGAGTGTATTATTCCAAAGTTATTTTAAAAGGGGGTTTTGAGGGTTATGAACTAGGAGCTAGTTGAATACCTCATGTACCAAAAGAAGGAAGAGCTTCCTGTGCTACAGTGCAGATGATGGGTCATGAACCAGCACTCTCCTTCCCAGTGGGCTTAGAAGAGATCATGACTCACAGCAGAAATTCACTAAATATCTGGAAATTTTAAGTAAAGGTTTTTGATCAGGAAAGGGAAGTGATGAAAAGTAGCTTTGGGTTCGGAGGCCAAGGCAGGAGGATTGCTTGAGGCCAGGACTTCAAGACCAGCCTAGGCAACAAGGCAAGACCCCACTTCTACCAAAAAAAAAAAAAAATTGTCCAGACAGAGTGGTGCATTCCTGTAGCTGCAGCTACTTGGGAGTCTGAGGCAGGAGGATAGCTTGAGCCTAGGAGCTCAAGGTTGTGGTACAGCTCCGATGAGTGGAGGAACACCAGGTTCTTCCTCTCAAGTCAAATTACATAACACAACACAGACACACGTGGAGTGGTTTTTAAGGAGTGGAGAGTTTAACAGGCAAGAGAGAAGGCAGAAAAAAGAAACTCCTTGGTACAGAGACAGAGGGAGAGGGGCTCCAAAGCTGAAAGAGGAGACCCCATGTTCGAAGGAAAACAACCAGTTTATACGATGGCTGGAAACGGTATCTGATTTACATAGGGCTCAGGGGATTGGTTTCACCAGCCATGTCATTCACGTAGCCCATGAAAAACCTGGCCCTCCCACCCCAGTCCTTTAATATGTAAATGCAGGGTGCCTTGATGTTCTACACACTTGGGGATATGTGGGGGCGACTATGCTGTCACACACACATGGGGGCAAGGGCAAGGGGACAATGGTTGGGATCGCAATGTTGGGTGGACCCAGGTTCTAATGGCTGATATTTGCATATTAAAGGTTGCCAGCCAGGTCTAAGAGCCAGGGCTTTGATGCTACACAAGAAAGGTTTTTTTTTTTTTTTTTGAGCTGTGAAAAAAGCTTCCAAGGACCTCTTTTCCTCTCTATCTGCCTAAAATAATTTCTTATTGGTATACAGTTGCAGTGAGCTGTGATCATGCCACTGCATTCTGAGCTGTGTGACAGACTGAGATCCTGTTTAAAAAAAAAAAAAAAGAAAAAGAAAAGTAAAAAGAAAAAAAGGTAGCTTTGGAAAAATTATCCTGGGAGCATCGCATAGGATAACCTGGATCTGGAAGAAACTAGAGAAGGAAAGAAAAGTCAGGAGTTAAAATATCTAGAGTGGAAAGTACAAATTAAAAATGAAGCAGCAGATCAACCTTATTATTAATCTGAAAAATGCAAATAAAAAAATGAAATTTTTTCCCTGTCCAATTTGCAATAATTAAGAAGTTTAGCAATATCTACGGTTGGCAAGGACTTGAGGAAAGAGATCTTTTTGAGCAATTTGACAGTGTCTCTTGATTTCAGATGAGCAGATCCATTGCTTTAGGACTTTTGTCCATAGAAACAATATCACATTCTCACATAGAAATGAATATGTAGGCTATTCACAGCAGTATGGTTTATAAGAAATGCAACAACAGCCTGGGAAGACAACCTAATTGCTCGTCAATAAAGAACTGGCAAAATAACCTGACACGGTCTTATTTGGTTAAAATCAAACAGCAATTTAAAAGAAAGAGGAAGGCCTAGGTGTTTTGACATGAAATGATCTTCACAATATGCTAGTAAGGGAAAAACAGAATAGTGTATGTAACATGATACCATTTATTTAAAAATTCAATAAAGTATGTGTGTGTGTGTGTATATATATATGCATATGTATATATAGAAAAATACAAACCAAAATCTTATTAACTGAAGTTACTTTTGTTGTTGTTTATTTTTGTTTTGAGCTGTAAATATGCCTGCCCAAGGTGTGTTGTTATGTGTAAAAAACATATTATAGTAAAATCTGTACAGTGTAATGTGATGTATGTGTTTGAAAATGTGTATATGCACATGGCTGTATTTGTATCTAAATAGAAAATGGTCGTGAGGACACATGCAAGGACATCAGGCAGGTATTAGTGATTACCTCTGGGCAAGAAAGCCAAATGTGGTAGGGGCAAGGGGTGCAATGTGGGTGAAGTTGATAAGAGTGGTTAATGAAAAGGTATTTTCAGTGTTTACTTATATATGCTTTTGTGTTAGTTATATTTTCTATAATGAACACTTATAAATTTGTAAATTTGGCTGGTTTTGAAAAATACATATCAGCAAAACAATCCCAGATTTGTTAAGTTGTCATTCTGGACCCAAGCTGTGTGCCACATGGAAGTCACCTCAGAACGAGTCAGCTAAGATCACCACTTTAAGGATGGGTTGGCTCATCCTTCCCAGGGCCAAGCCCACCCACTGAGACAGTTAATCAAGGCCTTCTGATGCTCTTACATGTGGAGACTCAGAGACAGATTCAGCAGGCTGCAGTGATAGTTGCTGCCCAGATCTCCCCACCTCCTCCCCACCCCCACACACTGCAATGGTTTTCTTAGAGCTTTGGGTATTTTTGTACAAAATCACTATGGCAAAAAAAAAAAAAAAATCACTATGGCATAAGGCTTTGGTATCTTAGTCTGCTGATACTCCGGATGACTAGATAAACTGCAAATTGGTTTGCCCTTATTTAAGTACATCCATAGGCAATGTCTTGCTACAATACACACTTTAGATCAAATGGCACATTGCTTACACAGATAGCTAAGGCACAAGGTAGGGTTTGCTTTAAGCAACTGTAATTTATACCTCTTCTTCTCGAATAAAGAGTCTGTGTGTTTCCTACAGGCACAGAACTCTTTCAAACTGGGCATTCTTCTTTTGGAGCTGTCCATATTTGGGGCACTCAGTATCTCCTGGCGATAATTGTAAGTCAGCAATTTGTACTGAGTGAAGATGGCTTTAACATCACCATTGGCTCCAGTTGTTTTATGATGTGTCACATTTTCAGACAATGAAGTTCTGGGGAATTGGTATAAACAAAGTGAAACTTACATTAAATATAGTCATGGCTTTTTAAAAGGACACCTAGGAGTCTTTCATTAGGATCCTTCACAGAGTTTGGGGTTTGTTTTTAAAATTATTTTAAGGCAGAAAATTGAATCACTTGTCCTAATTCTATCACAAGGTAGTCCTTCATTTATTCAATCATTTAGCACCTTATTTATTTGTTCAGCTAATCTGTACTGAGTATCACTTATAAAATTTACCGAAATCTACTATGTGCTAGGAAATGCACCAGGCACCAACGTGCAATGTTCTCTCTGGGTGACAGTACTGGTGACAAATGCTAGGATAATGACAAAAAGATCAACACTGCCATCTGAGATATGTCAGGTATCGACCTGACCAGCTTGTTTCAATTTGCTTTTTTTTTTTTTCTCTTCTCCGTCATCCATTCATTCATTAACATAAGTATACACTGAGTGTCAGGCACTGTGTTAGGCACTAGAGATGTAATTGTGAGCAAAATCAAAGTCCCAGCCTGGAGTGGTGTCAAAGACAGCTATTGATCAAAAAATCAAACAAGTAATAAAAAATTGCAGCTGTGCCAAGTGCCCCAAGAAGTGCGTTGTGCCTCTCATTGCTGCCCTCAGCTTCATAAAGTACAACCAGAGCAGCTGCATTTTAGTCTCTTTTATGTATTGGGCTTCCAGGTAAGATTAATTTAGGGAAAAATTGGGGTTTGATTTTTAAAAATTAGAAGACCACTACTCTATGGAATTTAACTCTGTTATTACATTGGCTATGAATTTTTTTTCTACTGAATCTTTACAACTATATATCTCAAATATGAGATGCACTTTCTTAAAAGGGATTTTTAATCTTGCTGACAGATTCCTATTTCCCTAGGATCTCAAATTCCCCCATCTTGTAATCATTTCCTCTAATATTTTCATCTATCTTTACATCTCAAATGAATCATTATCAGCAATAATAATAATAATAATAAATAAAGCAAGAAAGGAATTCCTCTTGACTCACCTACTCCTGGACAAGGAGATTCTCTCTAATGCAAACCCAATTCATTCTTGAAAAGGGAAATAAAGTGCTAGATTGACTTATGAGCAGACACTAAATCCCAATGACCACCTCAACTAGGTACAAACATGCTTGGTGTGTTGAACAAAAATGTCTTTAACTTCCACTTACTGAAAAATTTTTTGATACTGTCCATCTATGATATCACACTTGCTCTTATCCCCTTCAAAAGAGCAACTGTAATGTTTTACACTTGTGTGATATCACACAATTTATAATGAACCTCAAATGCAGAACCTCATTTGATCCTTATCCAACGTAGTAACTTACAAGTAGTATTTGGAAATAGCATCACCTATCTAGCCATCCACATCTGTCAAAACTTTACTTTTGGGTCTGCAGGATGTCTGATTGCTAGTGGTAATATTCATGTTTGTAAAGTTCTGAACTACTAACAAGCAAAATAAAGAAAAAAGCATGGATATATTTTCTGTTTTATATCGTTTCTATTATGCCCTCACCTCTAATTTTTCACTTATTGGGTTGTCAAGAAATGGGATTATACTGGGTACGAGCAAACCTTAAAGATGTGGACGCTGATTGGCTAAACATGGCATTTTGGCCAACGCCCTACCTTAGCTAACCGAACAATGTCCGTATCTTCATTTTGAAAATAAGATATTGAGGTAAACTCATGCTTCTCCTAATTGTTTTAATGTTTCTGAGCAGATGGTACAGCCCTAATTCCACTGAAAGAAACTATAGTGGGTTGAATAGGGACCCCAACCCAAAAGATATGTCTGCATCCAAATACCCAGAACATGTGAATGTTGCTTTATTTGAGGAAAGGGTTTTGTAGATGTAATTAAGGATCTCAAAATGAGATTATCCTAGATTATCCAGGTGTACCCCATATCCAATGACATGTGTCCTTATAAGAAACAGAAGAGAAAAGACAAGCACACAGAGGAGAAGGTGATATGAAGACAGAGGCAGAGATTGGAGTGATGCTACCACAAATCAAGGAATTCTTGGAACCACCAAAAGCTGGAAGAGGCAGGGAACAAACTCATTTCTAGAGTCTCTAAAGCAGCAATCCCCAACCTTTTCAGCACCAGGGACCTGTTTCATGCAAGACAATTTTTCCACGGACTCCGGGGAAAGTTAGGGGGTGGTTTTGAGATGAAACTGTTCCACATCAGATCATCAGGCATTAAATAGATTCTCATAAGGAGTATGTAACCTACATCTCTTGCATGTGCAGTTCACAATAGGGTTGATGTTCCTGCGAGACTCTAATGCCGCTGCTGATCTGACAGGAGGTGGAGCTCAGGTGGTAATGCTCACTTGCCCACTGCTTACCACCAGTCTGTGGCCCAGGGATTGGGGACCCCTGCCCTAAAAGGAGTGTGGCCCAGTGAACAGCTTGTTTTCATACTGCTGCCACTGGAAACTGAGCTTCTCAAGTCAATTATTTGTAGCCATTCTTAATATTGAAATTTGTATATTTACTGTGTTCTTAGAGTCCTTGTAAAGCTAACCAGCTCTTATCACCTTTGAGCAAGGGAGACCTTCTAGCCTTCCTAAAGTTGTAATTCTACTTCTGAAACTTCTTAAAATCTATCAGTAAGCCTTCTCTTCCCAGTTCTTCTTGGAGTCAGGAAAAGCTGGGTTGAGAGGGGTGGAAAACAAAAAAGAAAAAAAATCAATGTTTTAAAATTCCAGAAAAAAGCTGAATTTCCCACTATTACATTGTCACAAATAAGGAGTTTTGGTCTTTTTGCCCAGGCTGGAGTGCAATGGCACAATCTCAGCTCACTGCAACCTCTGCCTCCTGGGTTCTAGTTATTTTCCTGCCTCAGCCTCCCGAGTAGCTGGGATTACAGGTGTGGGCCACCACGCCCGGCTAATTTTGTATTTTTAGTAGAGATGGGATTTCTCCATGTTGGTCAGGCTGGTCTTGAACTCCCGACCTCAGGTGATCTGCCCACCTCGGCCTCCCAAAATGCTGGGATTACAGGCGTGAACCACTGCAACCAGCTAGAAACTACTTATTTTATTGCATTCAATTAAGCCTTGTTTTTGTGGGTTGTTGTGGAAAAATGCAATATTTCCTGTCTATAAACATTTAAAGAAGAAAACAGCATCTAAAATAATCACATTTAATATTCTTGCAGTATGATTTGGATACACTTCTGAGGTAATCTCTATTTTACCTAATTTTTACTGCTCCAGTTCTGTTAGCTAGATTTTTTTTTATGTTTAGATAGTGTGTGTGTGTGGTGTGTGTGTGTCATATGGGGGTGGCAAGAGGCTGTTTCAGTAGACCACGAAGTTATTCAATTTGTATGCTACTGCTCTAGCTGGATTTCACATACGATATTTACTATATTCTTTCTGTATTAGGTAAAATAGCAGTGGAAAGACAGAAATGTTTTTTTACTAAGAATTGCTTGCATAAATTTGAAAAAAAAAACAGCAAATCTATCAAACTCTTATCATATTTATGCCATAAGGCACTTGCTCAAAGAAGGAAAACTCTTTTTATATAGCTTATAATTGCAATTCAGATAACAGAAAACATTTCTCATTATGAAGGAAAATATGAATATAAATCTTGTCTACATAAAAAGGTTGATATTTTATTTCATTTCAAAATTTACACAAAACATTTTGTGAGTACTTCTCCTTTGAAAAGACAGAGCAGATTTATATGAATTTTTATTAATTGCCTCAATCCTTCCTGGCTTTGACAGCCTGGAGTCCTGGAAAGACCACTGGACCTGATTTTAAAAAGCCTGCTCTGCCACTGTGTGAGCTAAGTGTCTGGAAACCTATATTCTTAATAAAAAAACATGAAGATAAAAGAGTCTGTACCACCTAGATCAAAGAGTTATTACCAACACATCTGCCTATTAAAATCCCACTCATTCTTCAGTGCTGTATTAGTCCATTTTCATACTGCTATGAAGAACTGCGTGAGACTGGGTAATTTACAAAGAAAAGAGATTTAATTGTCTCACAGTTCAGCATGGTTGGGGATGCCTCAGGATACTTACAATCATGGCAGAAGGTGAAGGAGAAGCAAGGCACCTTCTTCACAAGGTGGCAGGAAGGAGAATGAACAAAGGGGGAACTACCAAACTCTCATAAAACCATCAGATCTCATGAGAGCTCACTCACTATCACAAACAGCATTGGGGAAACCACTCACATGGTTCAATTACCTCCACCTGATCTCTCCCTTGACGTGGGGATTACGGGGATTATAATTAAACATGAGATTTGGGTGGGGACTGATACAGTTTGGCTGTGCCCCACCCAAATACCAACTTGAATTATAGCTCCCCTAATTCCCATGTATCATGGGAAGGACCCAGTGTGGGTAACTGAATCATGGGGGCAAGACTTCCTCATGCTGTTCGCATGATAGTGAATGTCTTATGAAATCTGATGATTTTATAAAGAGAAGTTTCCTGTACATGCCCTCTTTCCTGCCGCTATGTAAGAAGTCCCTTTGCTCTTCCTTTGTCTTCCGCCATGATTGTGAGGCCTCCCCAGCCATGTGAGCCCATTAAACCTCTTTCTTTTATAAATTACCCGGTTTCAGGTATATCTTTATTAGCAGCATGAGAACAAATTCATATAGGGATATAGTCAAACCATATCAAGTGCTAAGACCATCACACCTTCCTGTAAGGCAGTGGCTCCTAGAGCTCCACACGGGAATCACCTAGGAAGCCAGGACCACTCCTAGAGATGCTCAATTGTCTGCTTTAGGTGGGGCATAGAGCCAATGAAAGCCCATTGGGAAAACTGGCTTCATATCTTGTCTACACAGTCCCTGTACAGGGTTCCTGACCTGTGGTAAGTAAAGAATGTCACTTTCTCACAGGCCTAGGAACCCCATGATATCTTGGGATCTCAAGAGGAGAGGAATTTACTCAACTCACAGGTATCTGAGGGTACAAACCCATGGCTGGGCTCAGCTTTTTAAAAAAGTCTTATCTCAGATTCCTTTTATGGAATAAAGTTCCATCAAAGCCAATTTTAAAGGCCTATGTAAAAGCAATTATTCTTGCTGCACTTTACATAAATAATCAGGCCAAGTATAATAAAGCAAATCAGTCTTACTATGATTTGTCTTTAGTAAAAATGGGAGACTGGAGAGAGAAAAATTATGTTTCAAAAACTATGATATACCTGTGATTCGATTCTAGTCTCATCAGTTGTTTTTGAGGTTTTTTTTTTTTTTCAATTTAGACTAACTCTGCTTATTCCTGTGAACCAACCAGTGATATCTCGCTGCTGATCAGAAGAAACAAGAGGGATGGGTAATGTAAAAATCTGGATCAGTATTCTAATTCTGGGCATGTATTGGAATGTATAGCATGTATAGCAACTCCATATCAGCTTGGTTCCAACAGCTGCCCAGTTCATGGAAAGCCTTCTTATTTAGTTTAATTGGGATGGATTTACTTTTTTTACTTTAATGTTGTGGAATATATTTGCTATTGTACTCTTTGTGTAGGAATGCAGGATAAGCTTACTCAATTTTTTTCTTAAATTGAACACTTATTAATCTTCCAGATATTACCTTTTGTTGGAGCTATGAATGGCCTTCACCATACTGACAGTTTCTGCTGAGCTCCTCTCTACCCTGAATACAAGAGACCCTAATAGTTATGCAGGACTCTCATTGCTCCTATTCAGCCTGTAGAAGTTACAGAGGATGGATCTTCCTCCCTCTACAAGCCTTAGGATTAAGGGTTCCCTTGTAAAAGGGAGGGGGAGATATCAGAGGTATTTGAACCAGAGTGACTCCATCTTGAATAGGGACTGGGTTAAGTGAGGCTGAGACTTACTGGGCTGCATTGCCAGATGGTTAAGGCATTCTAAGTCACAGGATGAGATAGGAGGTTGGCACAAGATATAGGTCATAAAGACCTTGCTGATAAAATAGATTGCAGAAAGAAGCCAGCCGAAAGCCACCAAAACCAAGATGGCAACAAGAGTGACCTCTGTCATCCTCACTGCTCATTATATGCTAAATATAATGCATTGGAATGCTAAAAGACACACCTACAAGCACCATGACAATTTACAAATGCCATGGCAACGTCAGGAAGTTACCTTATATGGTCTAAAAAGGGGAGGAACCCTCATTCCCAGAATTCCCCACCCCTTTCCCAGAAAACTCATGAATAATCCACCCCTAGTTTAGCATATAATCAAAAAATAACCATAAAATATACAACCAGAAGCCCTTAGGGCTGCTCTGCCTATGGAGTAGCCATTCTTTTATTCTTTAACTTTCTTGATAAACTTGCTCTAACTTAAAAAAAAAAGTGTTCAAAGCCTTTATTTTAATGCATAACCAGAGTTTAGAATCCATAAAGACTTTTTCAACTCACAGTGGCAGAACTCATTCTTATCTTGTCTGTACTCTTTTTTTCCCCAAGTTTGATTGAGGTTTAATTTGCAAGAACAAAACTAGAGGCATCACACCTTCTGATTTCAAAATATAAATATTTACAGTAATTAAAACAATATGATGCTAGCATGAAGACAGACATATAGACATCTGGAACAGTACAGAGAGCTCAGAAATAATCCATGCATGTACAATATGTTTAACTGATCTACAAGGGTACCAAGAACACACAATGCGAATGGATAATCTCTTCAACAACTGGAGTTGGGAAAACTGGATATCCACATAGAAAATGATGAATTTGGACCCATATCTTACACCATACACAAAAATCAACTCAAAATGGAGAAAAGAATTAAGTGCAAGACCTGAAAATTTAATACTACATGAAAACATAGGGGAAAAGCTTCTTGTTGATACTCCTAATCTAATCAATCTCGATTTAAGTGAATTGCTAGACCAACTGAAGTGTTTCAAATCTTCTATCCAATGTACTGACAAGTACCCTCAGAAAATTTACAGAGAATAGGTTACCATCTGAAAATAGCAATAACAGAAGAAGTTTGTGTAAGGTACTCTTCCAAGCACTCTACAAGTACTAACTCATATACTTCACACAATAAGACTATTATAATTTTCATTTTATTGATGAAAACGCTGAAGCACAGAGAGATTAAATTATTCACAGTCACACAGCCTGCAGGTGGCTAGGCAGAGATTTGAACTCAAGCAAGTCACTAGGCAATACATCCCCATAGTAGACTGAGTGCCCAATTTTGCTCCCCTTAAATGAGTTATTTGCTTTTGGAAAATCAGTCCAGTTTGTTCTAGAAGCTGTTTATGCCTGTTGTATTGTAATTACATAATTTAGTCAAATAGTATGCAAATACGCACTAGGAAAAAAAGATGAGTACAAAAAGAAAAGAGTTGCTACACTACAACTGAGATAATTGCTTTAAGGGAACTCACTAAAACAATTGCTGTCAAATTAAGTGTGAGTGGGGCAACTATTATTTGAGAAAAATCATTAAAATTTAGGATTCTGTGACCTGATTCCTTTGCAAGTACTTTAATTTCTTGCTCCAGCTAAAATAAACTGACACAAAATCATAAATAAAACTTTATGAGTGAGGCTATGCAAGAAAGAGATACGAAAGTAAACTCAATGGACTTCAAAAATACCCTTAGACCTATATCAAAAGATGAGGAAGTATGTATATTTAAATATTTAAAATGTGTAAATGAACATTTAACCATTTAAATGTGTACCTGATTTTTTTATAATTCCCCAATGTAATCAAGTTTTTTAATGAACTGACCAACAACTAGCACATATTAAGAGAGGTCTAAAGAACTAGAATATTCTTTATTGTTTGATGTTATAATTGTCTATTCACAAGTCTGTTTCTTTCACCTCATTATAAGTGCGTTGAGTCCAATAACTTTGTTGTATTCATTGTTTTATGTTCAGGCCTAAAATGATGCCTGGCATAGAATAGAAACTCAATTAATGTTTGTTAAAATTAAATGAGATCCTGTGTGTGGAAGTCCGTCGAAGCTTTGAAGTCCTGTGCAACTGTGGGAAGCGCTTTGAATGGACACACACATTAGTATGTCCTCATTTCTGCAAGTAGAAACTCAGTGATACAGCCACTTCCAGGGTCAATCAGCAATGTCAGTAAAGCCTGACTGTTAAAAGAGTGAGTTTTAGAAATAGACCTAGTTTTGAATCTTGGCTTCCCAACTAACTAGCTTGGTGACCTTGGGCAAGATATGTAAATACTGTGCACCTCAGTTTTCCCATCTGTGAAGTAGAGACTTACAAAGATACCTACCTCCAAACATCTAAATGTCCATCAGTTCGAGTATTGATATGGAATAAGCTCCAAGTTATATTATTAAGTGAAAAAGTAAGTGATGAAAAATGCTTACAATTTGATCCCATTATTGTTTAAAAAGAAGGAGAAAGGCAAACAATATCAATATAAGCTTCTATATGCACAAGAAGTTTCCAGAGGAATATAAAAGAAACTGTTAAAAGTGATTATATCTGTGGAGTGATGCCAGAGAGCAGTTAAAATTTAAAGGGTGAAGGAGGCTATGCACAAGAGGCTTGCTAGCAAAAATTTCTGTTGCATAAAAAAAGAACAGGAAGATCCATAGCAGTCAGCTTGGATTAGCATGCTGCCAGAGCTGTAAGGTTAGAAGCAAAACCAAGATAAGCCTCAGATCAGGGATGTTAAATCCAGACAATGAAGTCACTTCTTCCTCCAAAACCTCTGAATCAGGACATTCTTCACCATGGAGCCTGGAAAAGGCCTCAGAAACCTTCTTAAGTCAGTGCTCCAGGTGGCCACTAAAAGTTGACAGAAATTGGCCAAAGGAATAAAAGTTATTTGCCATCCAGCATTACAGTAACAAAATGAGTTGAGAAGATTCTATAAAGGAAAGAGTATTGGGCTACGATTACTGACCCTAAAGGGAGAATAGCTTGGAGGTGAATTAACAATGGCTCCAAAGAAAATGTGACTTTTAAATGGAAGGTAGTAGATGATCAGTACTAAAATATTTGCTTCACAGTATCTTCAGGTCCGTTATTCCAAAGAAACAAAAAGAGTTACAGCCCTAGTCTTTACTATCTGAAATTAAAATCTCTGCAGGATACTCATTGTAATGAACATACTCACTTAATACACCTGGCATTTCTATAACACTTTCATAATCAACACATTTTCACACCAATCGTGACTGGCAGTTTGGCTTTACTTTGCCCTTACCATTCTGTGAGCTACATAGTGCAAATGTTGTTAGATTTTATCATGTTGATAAACACCCCCTGGTTGCTGAGCAGTCAAAGGACTTGGCTGGGATCAAACAACAGACCAGTGGTGAAATGAGACTATGACTGAGGGTTCCTGACAATTAACCTGGATTACTTTCCTTGAATGTCAATTCAAATTGAAGCAGACTTACTGATGAGCTAAGTTGGTGGAGCAAAGAACTTGGGTTAAGTAGGTTATTACAGCGAAGGTGACCTGTTTTATATGCATATGATGCGGGACAGGTGAGCCCCAAAATTGGAGTTTACCTGGATAGCATTCTTGGTTTTGCCCAGGAAGGAATTCTAGGACTAGTCAGTGATGTTAAATAGTAATTTTATTAAACTGTATTGCTCCTAGCAGAGCACGGTTAACTCATATGCAATGCACCCAGAGTGGGCAGGATAGAAGATGTTGTCAACTTTAGTTATATCCATTTATACCCATTTTTAATTATATGCAAATTAAGGGGCGGGTTAATGCAAATTGAGGAGTGGGTTATTTAGAACTTTCTTACAGGTCATTGCCATGGAAACAGATGGTTACTTTCGGGTCGTTGCCACAGCATTTCTAAACTGTCATGGCGCTGGTGGCAGTATCCTATGCTAATGAGCCTTCGGTGCCACCTGCTGGTGCTTACCGTTTTTTGTAACTTTAATTGGGTTCCACGTGCTGGTTCTTGATGGTGTTTTATTTTTATTTTAGCCTGTTGGGACTAGGGAACGTCTTACTGGTCTTTCACCTCAAGTAAGTTCATAGATTCTGGGGATTGGCTACATATGTTACCAGTTGATTGGTCACCAACTATGAGGGAGGCAGTACTGAGCACTTTGTATTTATTGTCTCATTGAAGCTTCCTATTGCTCAGGCAAAAAAGAAAAGAAAGAAAATACAGTGAAGTTTCCTCAATTCCACTCTTTCATAGCGCACATCTAGTCTGTCAGAAAATCCTGTCAGCTCTCTCATCATAATATACCCAGAATATGCCCACTTTTCACCACCTTCAATGCTATTCCTCATCATCTCTCACCCAGATAATGGCAATCCCTTCCTTACTAGTCTCCTTCCTTCCCCTTTTCCCAACGCCAGTTTATTCTCAACACAGCAGCAAGAGAGAGATCCTTTGAAAACTCAAAACACATTATACCACTGTCCTGCTCAAAACCCTGTCATGGCTCCCAATATCACTCAGAGTAAAAGCCAATGTCTTGACAGTAGCCTATAAAGTCTCCATGACCCACCATCCTGCTCTCTGTGCAATTCCTTTTCTCTTCCTGGCCTTTGCACTCTCCATACTCCCTCACTGGAATGCTGTTCTCCAAGAATCGGTCTGGCTTTCCCCCTCACCCTATTCAGGCCTCTGCTCAAATACCACCTCATCAGAGAAGTCATCTATGACCACCCTATTTAAAATGGCCTTCTCCTCCCTACCCTAGTCCTTGCTAACCCTTCCTGCTTTTTTTCATAACACTGATCCCTAATCTGATACACTAAATCTTTTTTTTCTAAATATTGTGCATTTAAAGTCAAATTCTGACTTCCATTAAACTGACTTGTATGAAGAGTTAAATCTTTTTAGAAAAATTGTTTCATGAGAATCATCAGCTTTAGATGTACTAAAATTTATATTTTAAAATAATTGGTTAAAACCTTACCCCAATGTTATCCTTGTCTAAAAATGCCTTAACAGCATTAGTTACAGTTGCATGAGCAGAAAGATCCTTCTCAACATGAAAACATATCAAAAGGGATTTGTAGTCTTACATTTTTCACCAGTAACTGATGGTACTTTCAATTATATTGACCAAAAACAAGGTTGCTATAAGTATAAATTTTGAAGATATTATGAACTAATTTGCAGAAAAGTGAGCCAGAAGAATCTTATGCTGAATCAAGATGTCACATTAATGAAGTGTTATTATTTACTGTATATATAAATTTATGGCACTGATTTATAAAATTATAAAACAAATATTATTCTTTGTGTTTTTAAACATGGTGCCATGGTTTGTGTGTTACTACTACTGGTAATATGTTTCATAAGTAATAAAATATTTCTGAAGAGAGAGGTTTTATAGTTTTATACATTTAACATCACTTTTTTCTGATTTTTGAGCAAGGGACCCTGCATTTTCATTTTGCACCCAGCCTCAAAAATTACATAGCTGGTTCTGCTTCAGGATTATCTCATTCCCTCTGCCACCTATCCTACCAGTCCACCATAAACACACAGCTAATTAAACAAGCTTTTCCTTGTTTTATATATTATTCGATTGAGGCACACACAGCTTTAGCCAGGCACTAATTGCCTTATTTATGTTGAGATGCTGTAAGTTAGTAGGAAACATATTCTCCATCCCAAATAATACATGTGTTTCAGTAGATGTTTGCACTGACAACTTTGAAGGGACTTTGTTTCATCCTGGTCTGTAGTTCCCAGTGAAGGTCCTGACATAGAATTGACATTTGATAAATATCTGCTAAATTAAGTGTATGACAAGTGATTCTGGAACTCCCTAGCAGGCTATTAGTAGTGCTATTCTCAGTTAGGGGCACATTTCTTGGTTGTTACACGATAAATGAGTATGCAAAGCATAATAAAGCATATGCAGATATTTGCTCCACTTTGTCCTCAAAGCGTAATTGATATCTAACCTGGGCTTTCCTGTGCAGAGTGGAGCCTAGTGAATGAGGTAACTTGGGCTCTGAGCCCAAGAACACCTTACCGCATGTAAAAGATGGCCTTCATTTTTAAACAAAGCACACACAAAGCACACACATACCCCTGAATTTCAAAGCAATGTGCCCCAGAGAGTCTCCAGGATGAAAGGGATGAATCTACTGTCAGCTTTTAACTAACTTCTTTCTTCCTTCTTGTTTTATTTTCCCAAAAAGGGTCAATCACTCTGGTTCTTACTGTTACTGCCATTCCAGGCTCACTCATTAAAACTCCACTGTAGGTTTTGACAAGAATCCATTTTGTAGAGCTGAGCAGGGTAGCATTTATTCAAAAGTTATAATACATGCTGTGAGAATGTAAAAATTAAGTTGACATAAAACACAAATAGAGAAAAAAACAGGATTTTCAAAGTACAAATTTCCAATTTTAAGAGTGTTAGTAAATGAATCCAGTTGACTAGGTCCCAAATAATCTGATTGAAATTTTATCTTCCTCCTAACATACACAATGAGCCTCTTTCTCTCCCAGCACCATGTCTACCTCTCAGCTTTTGTGTGCTCTATTGTCCCTCACCCTGAGACTCTCATTGTAGTTCTTACCACCAAAGATGTGCCAAACCGTCAGGTGACCCTCTGTTCTTTCTAGAGCTAAGAATGAACTAAATTATTGGCTTGGATGCAAAACACTACCAAATCATTGCTGGACTGAGTGTTTATCCTAGTTTTAAAGTTCATTCTAACACACAGAAACAATTGATTTTATTAAAGCCCTTTTGCTTTTTGCAAAATTTCATAACAGTTGTTTCAACATAAAGCAGTTGAAGCACAAATATTAGCTAAGCACATATGCAGAAGGGAATGGGGTGTGAGAAGTAAAATGATTTAGATATGTTACTTAAGGAATATGGCAGTAGGATTAAATAAGTCCTTGTTATGAATCATTTCTGAGACCTATAGAGATAGACTTGTACCTATGATATGTCATGTCTCACATTTTGTCACGCCTCCCATAGAACTCAGCATCTAGCATATTCTCTTTAATACTGGAGTGCTCAATAAAGGTCTGGTAAGTGATTGACTGGTTGTTGGTCCTGCCAAAGAAAAAAAAAATCATTTTCTTTTTCTTTTTTTCTTTTTTTTTTTTTGAGACGGAGTTTCGCTCTTGTTACCCAGGCTGGAGTGCAATGGCATGATCTAGGCGCAACCTCTGGGTTCAGGCAATTCTCCTGCCTCAGCCTCCTGAGTAGCTGGGATTACAGGCACGCGCCACCATGCCCAGTTAATTTGTTGTATTTTTAGTAGAGACGGGGTTTCACCATGTTGACCAGGATGGTCTCGATCGCTTGACCTCGTGATCCACCCTTCTCGACCTCCCAGAGTGCTGGGATTACAGGCGTGAGCCACCGCGCCAGGCCCAAAAAAATCATTTTCTGATGAGCTTTGTATTTAAGATCCAAATCAGGTAAGCTAGTTTATTTTGCTTCAGAAATGGTGATTATTTACTCTGTTGCAAAAAAATGTAGAATGCCATGTCATCGAGAAAACATTTCTGAATCTATGGACACACAGTCAAAAGAAATACATGAAAAGAAAGAATACACTGAAAAGATACCTCCCTTTTCCACGTTTGATAAATGACCATTTTAACAAAAGCTTATGAGATGAAATTGCTGTATGAATGAGACATTTTATGTCAAGTTCCAGCCAGTAGCTGACAACACTTTCAGTGCAATGTTAACAATTTGAAATATATTGAAATAATTTTATAAATTAGTACTGTAGCTATGAAAAGCTCAACCTCATAATCATTCTCCTCTGGAAGCACTCCATTCCATCTTATTTTTATAAGCAGTTTATATGGAAATATGATACGTTGCTCCTGTTAAGCAAACTACTTCAGGAGGCAAAAAATGGATTTATTAAATAATTAGCATGCAGCTAGAGAAAAGCTATGTGCCTTGCAGAAAATCTAAAATTGTTATTGGGAGCAAAGTGATATTCATATTTTTTAAACTGTATCAGCAATTGCAGATGCCAGGCACATTCACAATAACAGTACAATTTAGTCATGGATTAGATATGGACATGGTGTTAGCATTTTAGTGTGAGAATAATTTTGGTAATATAAATGTGAGCAAACCTTTGAGGATTTAGAAAGGCCAGATAAGGCATAAAGTATATCCTGGCTGTGGCAGGGTAACAGAGGCATTGTAGGAAGAGGATATATAATGTAGATTATACATGACCTCAGAGAAGACAGCGACATATAGAAGACTCTTACTAATAAAAACAGAGATGATGATGCATGCATTTATTAAATTCCTGGAGGGCTAGCAAGTATGATATTGGACAAATAAAAAGGTCAAGTGCTTCTCTCTCAGCACTAAGAAAGAAATATCAGAATGTCCCTAAAGATAAATAAAGCATAAAGCAGTGAATTTTAATAAAAGTTGTGGTTGGCAGACAATGGAAAGTAATCACCAAATAAGTTAGTGACCAAATTGGCATGTGTGCAATAACCACAAACAAACTATTTCTCAGCCGAAGAAAAACAAACAGACAGCAAACCCAAGAGGTTTGAGATAACAGCCAAATTATTCTTCGCTTATACCTTCCTTCAGGATAGCCATGAGGGAAGAAATGTGAAAATGTGACAAGCTGAAGTTTTAGTTATGAAAGGAGATAATTATCTCAAAGTGCTTTGTAGGTAATAAAGAGCTGCATGAAAGATAGTAATGATAGTAATACATCCTTGTGACTTCCAAAGTGCCTTCAGATTCCTACTCTCATTTGAGCCAGGTGTTTTCACGTATCTGTTATCTCCCATAATACTCAACGTATTCGTCATGTCCAGGTGAAACAGAGAGTCCAAGAGCATAAGCGACCTGTCTACGGTCAGGCAAGGCAGTGAGTGAAAGTGGGAGTCAAATTCAGGTGCCCAGATTCACTGTCCAGAATAATGGCTATTAGAGCTCTATGTGGTTCTTGATCAATGTGTCTCTCCTTTCACTGAGAAGCTCCCCATTTGCTCAAGGTGGAGGCCATTCCATGTTAATATTCTGCCTAAAATATAGACACTGGCTTGAGACACCGTTGTTATATATTCCTCTAACTAGTCATTCTTTCTCATTTAATTATTTTTGAACTTATCCCAAATAATCAAAATCCTTTTCTCACAAGAACAATTAGCCAGTAACATTGATTAAATTCTGGCTTGAAAATCCCACATTATTTTCAGCCAATGTAACAAACAGAAACTACTTGACTTATGAGGCAACATATAGTACCTAATGTTTCTTCCTTTGAGGATTCAGAGCTACTCAAGGTAGAAAAAAATGCAAATAAAAATGCCTCTATAAAGAGATACTTGACTTTATTAAGCATATTCCATGTTAAATAGAACTGCGACTTTAATAACAACTGCTAGCCAGGTCATTCCTTTAAGTAATTTAAATGCATCTAATTCTTCAACTTAAATTTTGCTCTTGTGTAATTTTCCAGTTTACCACATAACATGTTGAACTTAGTATGAAATATTTGCTATATGCAAAAAGGAAAAGAGGTAAATTATTATTTCAAGGCGGCTTTCTATGCCATTCAAGTTGGAAAATATGCTGGTTAACACACACAAAAACAATTCGCCTAGTAGCTGAAGGAAGTGTCAGGCATGTAGAAATCTATTTCCCCACCCTGCTGAGAGAAAGAGAACCAGCAAAACCTCAGGATTTCCCACAGGTTGGTCTTGGCATTCACAAACAGCCTGAAGATGTACAAGTGACAAGTAAGTTAAAAGGGAAATTCTTTCTCCTCCCCAACTGAGAGATGGGAAGCTTAACTTGAAAATTTCCTTATGAGTTAACAAATTAAATGTTTAGAATACCAAATGTACTTCATTGGACCCCACTCCCACTCGTTGATATTCATACAAAACAGCTCCATTAAATACGGCACAGAGAAATGAGATGAAACCAGAGGCATAGTTTATCAGATCTTCTGGGGAAAAGGAAAAAAAAAAGGAACAAAAGATGGAAAATAAGCCTGAATGTTGTCTTGTGGTGTACACTCGAAAACTGTGAAAAACACTCCAAAATGCTTGTGTCATATCCTAAAAGTTCGTTTAAATGTTACCCTGTGCTCAAGGTGAAGGTGCTGTTTTCTTTCCCCAAATAGGCCAGTTGAGTTTCGCCCATGTTTTGCATCTCTAACTGTGCCTCTAACCCCAGGTGAGCCTCTTGCAAAAGTGGCCAGAGGCTGAGTGAGACTGTGAAAGAAATCCTATGAGAAAAACAGTGAGCAGCATGAGTTACCAACCAATTTACCGAGTTACTATGGTAGGGTGGAGGCTGCAGAAAACTGATAGCCTCAAGTTCTGTCCTTTGATCTCTTAGAAATAAGCTGGAGGAGTTAACATAGGTTGAAACAATAAGGGTGAAACCTCAAAAAGACTCTTGACATAATTGGATTTCAAAAAAGAAGAAGTTTGAGGCATACCAGACTTGTTAAAAAACGCTACATGGAAGATATCGGTATTGAACTGCATCTTAAAGGCGCGATGGGATTTAACTGGAAAGAGAATAACTATATTCATGTCTTGAGTGCTTATTCTGTGCCAGGCATTGGGTTAGGTCTTTTACATACATTATCTAATTGACTTCTTACCTTGGAGAGGTTTTATTACTCCCATATTGTAAATCAAAAAACAGAAGTTTAGAGGGATTAAGGGACTTTTCCAGGGTCGGACAGCTAGTAACCACCTTTGGGATAATGTCATGATCATAACCTTACAAGATCTTGCACAGCGAGCCTCTGCTTGTCTCTCCAGCCTCATCTCACACCGCTCACCTGCTCATTTAACACACTCATTTAACACACTATAAATGAACCAATGACTCATCACAGGATGTTCAACTTTGGGATTCTCACTCATAAGCGCATGTTGAACAATGAGAACACATGGACACAGGAAGGGGAACATCACACACTGGGGTGTGTTGGGGGTTGGGGGGCTAGGAGAGGGATAGCAAGGGGTGGGGAGATTGGGGAGGGATAACATTAGGAGAAATACCTAATGAAGTTGATGTAGGAATGGAGGCAGGAAACTGCCATGGCACGTGTGTACCTATGTAACAATCCTGCAAGATCTGCACATGTACCTCAGAACTTAAAGTATAATTAAAAAAATAAATAAATAAATAAATAAAAATATTGCCTGGGAATATCCTCTTTAAATTTATCATCACAATCCTCATATGGACACTATATGGTGCCTGGAAATCCTACATTTCCCCCAATAAATTTCCTTTCATCATCTCTATTTTGTACCTTTATTTTTTTCCTCAAAACTGTGAGAGCCTCATCCCCACACTTTCAACAGATGGCCTCACCTTATTCTGCTTTGAGAATTTTAGTAGCAACTGACTTGAGCATTCTAATCTTCTTATGATAACCAATAATCCTCATGCTTCTAAGTCAGTAACCCTTCCCTATTCTTGTCTTAAAAACTCATTTTCTTAAAACACATTCATCTCTCGGCATTCACAACATTATGTTCTTCTGATTTTCTTCATACTGTATCAGCCATCTCTTCTCAATTTGTTTGCTATTATCATCCTCTTCATAGCCTTTCAATGTTGAAGTATCCCAATGTTGATGGGTACTCTCCTCTAAAAATCCTTTATCCCTAAAAAATCTCACCCAGGCATATGACTTTAACTATCAACCATATACCAAATTTATAGCTCTAGCTTTCACCGCTTCTCTGAACTTCAGATTGTTATATTCTCAACAACTCCAAGTAATTGTCTACTACGGTTGAAACTTAATATGGCCCAAGCTGCTGATTGTCCACTCCACAAACAAATGTCTGCTTATTCCTCAGTCTTTCATGTCTCATTGTCACTATCATTCTTCCGGTTGCTAAAAGAAAAAAAACAATGAGTTATCCTTGATTCTTTCTATTCTATAATAATTCATATACAATGAATCAGTAAGTTTTGTTAACCTACTTCAAATTATATCCCCGAATCCATTCACCTCTCTCCTTCCTTACTGCTACCAGGATAGCCCAACTCACTGTGGATGGTGTCATCAGCTTCCTAATTGATATTTCTGCTTCCACTCTTGCTCTTCACATCCAAGTATCTAATCTCCAGGCAGTGGGATATTTCCCAAACAAATCAGATCATGTCATTCTCTGCTCAAAACCCATTCATGGTTTTCCGTCACACTGAGAATACTATTCCCATTCCTTCTCATGAGGTACGTGGCCTCCTAGGATCTGGCCCCTGACAATTTTCTAATCTCATTGTATACCTCTCTTCTTTTCTCCTCAATCATACTGGCCTCCTTTCTGTTACTCAAGTAAGTAAAGTTCTTTCTCACATTAGCACCTTTGCACTTGCTGATTCCTCTGCCTGGAGTGCTGTTTTCTCAGCTCTTTATGTGGCTGGTATTTGTCTTCTGATCATTCAGATCTCAGGACAAATGTCATGGCTTCAGAGATGTCTTTCTTGAGAATTCTTTCCAAAGCAGCCACCCTTCTCCCCGACCACACGCTAACACACTGCCGTGTTTATGTCTTTCATATCACAACGGCCTGTAATTGTAGTTTTGTTTGTTTGTTTATTAGACTATTTTCTTGTTATCTATAAAGATTACAATTGTTTGAGAGCAGAGACCTTGTCTCTCATACTGTGGGCACATGGAACACCTTGACTATATAGTCCAGTGAGTTGTGAGAAATTTGTCCCCACAACCGACAACTCCACTGGAGAGGCAACAAGGACAGTGCCAACTTTACTTCTCCTCATAGGATAGCCAGAGAAATAGCCGACAGCTGCCCACTACCCAAGTCTCGCATACTGTTTTCTGCTTAACTAATCAGAAAAACAAGTCTAATAATGAGAAAACTTTTAAAAAATATTTTGTTGCTGTGCATCTAGAACAAATAAAAAACTTACTCTTCAATTCCATTATGCAATTATTTATTCAGTGTTCACTCTGGTTCTAAGTCTTGTTCTCAACATTGACGATACAATGATCAATAAGACAAGGACCCAGTCCTCAGAAAGCATATAGCCTAGTAGGGGAGGCGGGAAGAAGCAACTGCGAAACACAAATATTTCTATTAGAAAGCAGTGAGAAGTGTTGTCCTAAATGTTAAAAAAACGTGGTCAGAATACAAAAGAAGTTGGATTTCTGAAGGTTTTGCCAAAAAACAGACAAACTTAGATTACTATTTAAAGCCAATATCACTGAACAAAAGACATCAATCATACACAAACCAAGCCAGCGGGCATCTGGAGGTTTCCTGAATGAAAGTGGAACACACTAACTATGGCATTTTCTATGCCTTTTAGCAAGATCAAGTCCAACCCTGGAGTCCCTAGACTCTGTGTTTGAGAGCCTCATGTATCATAAACACTTCTGTGCCCTTGAACTTTCTGTGCAGTCAGAATTATAGAGTGGCAGAGCAGGGAAATAACTTAGTGGAAATCATTTATCTGTTCAGCTATCAAAGAATCCGGAACTTACAGTGTCATGTTTAAAGTGGAAAGGTGTCAGAGAAAGTACAGTTCCCTGGTGTACAATTGATTACATAAAAGGAAAATGACAGTTTGCCAGAAACTTTTATTTCAACTCCTGTACACCAATAGGACAATATGTAAAACTGCCACATAATATAGACTGATCCCAGCACTTAAAGAAGAGGCCAGAGCTTCCCTACCTCATAAATCAGGATCTCTAAATAGATTAGTTATCCTTAGAATATTGAATGAAGAGTTACAAAGCCATGTAGGCTTAGATAGGACATGCTGTTGTCTAAATTCTGATGTCCTATATGTAAAGAATTTAATAGGCCAGGCGTGGTGGCTCATGCCTGTAATCCTAGCACTTTGGGAGGCCGAGGCTGGTGGATCACCTAAGGTCAGGAGTTTGAGACCAGCCTGGCCAACATGGCAAAACCCCATCTCTAATAACAATACAAAAATTAGCTGGGTGTGGTTGTGGGCCCCCATAATTGCAGCTATTTGGGAGGCTGAGGCAGGAGAATTGCTTGAACCTGGGAGGTGGAGGCTGCAGTGAGCTGAGATCATGCCACTGCTCTCCAGCCTGGGTCACAGAGTGAAACTCCATCTCAAAAAAAAAAAAATTAATAATACTGACCTCTCTGAGTTATCGCAAGCATCAAATGGAATAACAGATGTTCTGAGGTATTAACTGATGTATGTAAAAATGCAGTATCAACTTCGTTCCAACAGTTGCCCAGTTCTTGGAAATTTCTTTATTTTACTTGGAATAATTTTACTTATTTTGTTTTATTGTGGTAAAATATATTGCTATTGTATTCTTTAAATAGGAATAAGAATAAGCTTTCTTAACATTTTCTTCAACTGAATACTTACTAGTCTTCCAGATATCACCTTTTGTCAGAATTCACGAGTTATGAATGCACTTCAGCATACTGATGCTTTCTGACTAACTTCCTTCTACTCTGAATACAAGAGACCCTAATAAGCAAGAATATCATTGCTCTTAATCAGCATGAAGAAGTTACAGAAGATGAATCTTCCTCCTTCTACAACCCTTAGGATTAAGGGTTCTCTTATAAAAGGGAGGGAAGAAATGTCAGAGATGTGTAAACCAGAGCAACACCATCTTGAATAGGAGGGATGAAATGAGGCTGAGACTTACTGGGGTGCATTCCCAGATGGTTGAAGCATTCCAAGTCACAGGATGAGATAGGAGGTCATCACAAGATACAGTTCATAAAGACCTTGCTGATAAAACATGTTACAGTAAAGGAGGTAGCCAAACTCCAACAAAACCAAGATGGCCACAAGAGTGACCTCTGATCATCCTCACTGCTACACTCCCACCAGTGCCATGACAGTTTAAAAATGCCATGGCAACATCAGGAAGTTACCCTATATGGTCTAAAAATGGGAGGCATGAATAACCTGCTCCTTGTTTAGCATATCATCAAGAAATAACCATAAAAATGGGCAACCAGCAGCCCTTGGGGCTGCTCTGTCTATGGAGTAGCCATTCTTTTATTCCTTTACTTTCTTAATAAACTTGCTTTCACTTTATGAACTCGCCCTGAATTCTTTCTTGCACAAGATCCTGTAACCCTTTTTTGGGGTTTGAATTGGGACCCCCATTTCCTGTAACAAAAGCAGTGATTAAAGAATTTTTTAAAAGAGCTGTTTAAATACAAAGACATTCTGTGTTCATGGATTGGAAGACTCAATATTGTCAAGGTGTTATTTCTTCGTTACTTCATCTATAGCTTCAATCCAAACTCTATCAAGTGCCAAGTAAACATTTTGCAGCTATTACAAGCTACCAATAAAATTCATACAGAAATGCTAATGATTTAGAGTAGCCTAAATAACTTTGAAAAAGGCCAAAGCTGTAAGATATTATCAGATTTCAAGATGTATTATGAAGCTGCATTAAGCAATACAACATGGTATTGTCACAAAGGTAAACAAATGCATCAATGGAACAAAATACAGAGCTGGAAAATAAACACATACTCATATAAACAACTGATTGTTAACAAAAATGCAAAGCAATGCTGTGGTGATATGATAATTTCTTCCATAAATGGTACAGGAACAATTAGATATCCATATGCCAAAAAAGAAGAAATAAAATCCTTGGATTTATTCCTTATACCATGTATAAAAATTAACTCAAAATGAACTATAAACCTAAATGTAAACGTTAAAACTATGAAACTTCTAGAACAGAGCATGAAAGGACATCTTTGTGAACTTATGTTAGACAATTTCTCAGACATGATACTAAAACATAAAGCCCATACAAAAGAATTGATTGTGCCAGATCCCTGGCATTGGAAAGTGGTTGACTTGTGGACTGGTAAGAAGAACGTACTGACAACTGTATAGGTTTGAAAAAGGAACATTTTATTAGAAAGAAAGAATGCTGTGGGAGAGTGCAGTGGGGTGCCTCAGCGAGAGGACTGAGCGAGCCACGGTGGACTTTTCCTTAGAGCTATTTATGGACCTTCATGTGGGAGCTGAAGGGTAATTTGCACAATAAGTGATTACATTTGTAGACATTTTGGTGCCTTAATGTCAAGAAAAGTTCAAAGGTTGCACAGTGCGTTTTGGCATGCATGCATTCCAGAGATGTATAGAAATTCTAGTTACTTATAAATTTTAATTTGAAATGAGGTCTGGAATCAGGTGTCTTTAGATAATAGGGATGTTTCATTACTTCTAAATTCATCTGATAAAGAGTTCTTGTCTCCAGGGACTGCTTGCTGGTCGCTAGGTATTTTTGCTCTCCTCTGATTGGACTTTAACAAAATAATTTAAAAATCTTTCCAAAAGACATTGTTAAGAGAATGAAAAAACAAGTCAAAGCCTGGGAGAAAATAATTGAAAAATTACATAATCCATCAAAAACTTGTATTCAATATATTAGCTTGGTGCATAAGTAATTGAGGTTACAGACTATGAATTTTAAATCATTATAACTAGATTCAAACACAGCTTTATTAATTAAACTAGGAACCATTACAATCAACACATTTTTTCCAATAAGAAATAAGTTTTATTCCTGTAGCATAAAAATCTGTGCTTTGGGATTCAACAAACTCATGGAAAGCATTTTATGCATCCTGCTGGTTGTGGAAGCATTTTTTTACTCCAAAACTTGTTGAGATGCTTGAAGAAGTGGTAGTCCGTTGGTGAGAAGTCAGGTGAATATGGCGGACGAGGCAAAACTTCGTAGCCCAATTTATGCAACGTTTGAAGCGTTGGTTGTGTGACCTGTGGTCGGGCGTTGTCATGAAGAAGAATTGGGCCCTTTCTGTTGACCAATGCCAGCTGCAGGTGTTGCAGTTTTCAGTGCATCTCATCAATTTGCTGAGCATATTTCTCAGATGTAATTGTTTCGCTGCGATTCAGAAAGCTGTAATGGATCAGACCAGCAGCAGACCACCAAACAGTGACCATGACCTTTTTTGGTGCAACTTTGGCTTTGGGAAGTGCTTTGAAGTTTCTTCTCAGTCCAACTATTGAGCTGGTTCCCGCTGGTTGTTGTGTAAAATCCACTTTTCATCACATCACAATCCAATCGAGAAATTGTTCACTGTTGTTGGGTAGAATAAGAGAAGACAACACTTCAAAACGACAATTTTTTGGATTATTCACTCAGCTCATGAGGCATCCACTTATCAAGCTTTTTCACCTTTCCAATTTGATTCAAAGGCCAGAGGAATGTAGAATGGTTAACATGGAGTACTTTGTCAATTTCTCGTGTAGTTGTAAGACGATCAGCTTTGATGATTGCTCTCAACTGGTGGTTGTCAACTTCCAGTGGCTGGCCACTATGCTCTTCATCTTCAAGGCTCGGATCTCCTTTGCAGAATTCCTTGAACCACCACTGCACTGCACATTCATTAGCAGTTCCTGGACCAAATGCATTGTTGATATTGCGAGTTGTCTCCACTGCCTAACGACCCATTTTGAACTCAAATAAGAAAATTACTCTATTTTGCTTTCTGTCTAACATCAATTCCATGGTCTGAAATAAACATGAAATAAACAGCAAGTAGTAAGTCATTAGTAAAAAACATAAAGTGAGAAATGCCCATTAAAATGATATATAACATAACCACATTTATTTAATAATGTATTCCAATATCAAATGGCAAATTCCAATAATACAAAAACCACAATTACGTTTGCACCAATCTATATATACAGAACTCTCAAAACAACAATAAGAAAACAGTCTTACTTAAAAAAATGGGTAAAGAATTTGAACAGACACATCACCAAAGAAGATATACAAATGGCTAGTATGAATATGAAAATATGTTCAACAGTCATTTTTCCAAAGAAAATGCAAATGAAAATCACAATGAAATACCATTACATACTTACTAAATGGCTAAAATTCAAATGGCTGACCATATTAAATACTGATGATTGTACTCTAATCTTTTTACTCTTTCGTTCCTACTACCACTCTAGTTTAGATTCTTAAACACTCTGGCCTTTACTGTTAACGTAGATTCCTGATAGGCCTCCCCATTTTCACTCCCGCCATCCTCCAGCTGTTCTCACTGAAGCCAGTCATTGTCATAAAATACAGATCTGATTGTCTCACTCCCCTGCTTAATATTCTTAGTTGATCTTCTTACTGCTCTCATGAAAGTTCATAATCCTTAGTGTGGTTATAAAGGCCTTTTATGATCTGCCCCCTGCCCATTTGTGTATACTCATCTGTGCTACTCTCTTTCTTCATCAATATGCTCCACCCACACTGTCATCTTTCTGCTTTTTTTTTTTTTTTTAATGTATGGAACATCTTTTTCCTTTTATGTGCCTTATGCAACCCAGCAGACAAAATCACATGTTATATTTTTTCAACACACAATTTTATTTCAGGTCTCTGTGCCCTTTACAAATCTACTACTTTCTGTCTGGAGTGTTCTTTTTTCTCCTGGCCAAATTCTAATTATTTGTCAAGAGTCTGCAACAGCATCATTTCTTCAGTGACTCAATTCTCCAAGCATCATATCCTCTGTGTTCCTAGAGCACTACATTTGATCAGTCCATAACAATACTGTCAGTGTATTATAAGAACTTATTTACAGGTTTTGCCTATTTTACTATGCTGTGAGCTTTGTAATCATATGAATTGTGATTCTGTATATTTAGTGGCTACCATAGTGCCTAATTCATGGTAGGTGCTCAATAAATGTTTGAGAAAGATGAAATCTTTTTAAACATAATTTAACTTACAACTTCTCTGCAGCAGTCTTTTTCTCTGCCCAGGCTATCCTTAGTGTGAAAATGATGTGTGATTTAGAGAGACACTAGCCTGCAATAAAAGCTTATTTTTTTCTATGATCTACAAATTGGAGAGGACCATAAAGTGTCATATGGGGACTTGTACACTCCCTGTGTTTTGGTACCGAGCTTGAAGGTCCTTTTAAAAATCACAAATTTAATTAAAACAGATAAGCCCTCAGGTCTGAAGAGGAGATTCCTGACTTCAGGCTCTTTTCTATTGGTGATGAAAGACAGATTTCATCATCATTTCAAGGTGAGGATTTGTATTTTTGTTTTCTCTTCACTTTCTTTAAATACAAACTGCTTCTCTTTTTAGTGCTCACTGGCATCTTACAGTCATGTTTACATAGGTAAAAAAGAGACATGCAAGCCATCCATTTCCCTATGTGGAAATTTCATGAAGTCCTAGCTTTAAGTTTCTCTCTCTATTTTTGAATGTCTCAACTATTTATAAAATGCCTGACCATTTATGTTGAGAAAGTTACATAAAAAAGGAGGCTGGATGCTGGTAAGTCAAGACATTTTTTTCCAGACACAGCATGATGTGGAATATTTATAGCTCACTGTAGCCCTGAACTGATTATTGTTTCTTTCAGGAAATTTCTGGGCTTTTGTGTCATGTCATAGCCACATATTACCTTCAAACAACTACCTTAATAGTGCTCCAAGGAGATTCACCTTACTCTCTCTAACATGTTTGCAAAGGTGTTTACAGCTGCATGATTTGTGTTGTTAGCATAAATCTGGGTCCTGAAGAATTGTGGTTTAGATTTTCTTGACATGATGGATGGTTCTCCTTGAAGTTTGTATTATTACCTTAATTGTTCCAGATGTTCCTCCCAGCCCCATTGAGAACTTCCTAGGCAATAATTACGTGACCCATGCCCAAACTTGCCATTTCTTGCATGCTACTCAGGGTCACTGAAAATTCTCCTTTGAAAAAGACATGAGAGCTGAAGGTAAGATATGTCAAAAGCTTTGGAGGCAGAAGGATTAGCTTGTTTATTTCCAGCAGTCTTGATATGGGTAGGAAAATGGAACTAAAGGGCAAAATTAAAAGTTAAGTAAACTTTGGCTCAGTGTCAGAATATCCTTTCTAATAGTCAAACGGGACTGAGACCTGGTGTACTTTTGTTACCACAATGAGTGGGTTTGGTCACTTGGCAAGTGTTAACCCAATAACCACAATCAAGGAGAATTTAACAAGGGGATTTTTATTACTTGTAACAAATAAGGCGAATACTGGGGACAGTTCCCAAAACAGTGTCTCCTGGAGCTAGGGGTTGGATCAGGTTTTAGAAGCATAGGGCAATGAGACATAATCTGATTAGATCTCGTAGTTATGTAATGCTGGGAGGCATTAACTGACTGTATCCTGCCATGGGCTGACACCAGAGTTTAAGCTGGTTGGACTGTGGATCCTGACATGTGGTGTCCACTTTTTAGTTCAGTCCCTGCTCCTTGGTCTGAGAACTTAAGTTCTTCCTGTGAATGCATGCTTGGTTCATCTGGGCATGCTCAGATTACACGACCTAAGAGTTCATGGCAACTGAAAAACAACTCACAACTTTGTTACATAAAACTTGAACCAAATTGGTCTGGTGTGGCTACACTTTCATAATGACAGCTCCACAATTTTTACCTGGGAGAGATTTAGAGATGACATTTTAGTCAAAAGTAGATGACTAAGGGACTCGATTGGACCCTACAGTTGCATAGAAATTGGTGTACATTGTAAAAACATTATTTGTTCATATCAGTGAACTGGGGGAAAGTGGTAGATATTGGGGGGAAGCTAAAGGCTCCAAACCACTCTTTTAGGCTGCTGCTGCTCAGGAAGTAGTGCACTTTTCAAAATGGAAAGTGTTTACCTTCTTGGTACAATTATTGGAGAAGGAATTACTGCTTAGATTCTATTCTCCTGTGTTTTTGTGAATTTACTCTTTTGGAATGTAACAAACTCTGTCTCTTTGTGATATAAATTCTAGATAGAACTATTAAATAATTTTGCCATTTGAGGGAGGGAGAGAGGTGGGAGCTTCACTTTCTGCCTACTGTGACCTTACAGAAAACCCCAAATGAGGGAGGTAAAGCAGGTGGTTCTAGTTCTATTTTACATAAAGAAAACCTGAAGGCCGAGTGAACTATGGTTACATATTTTAGCATTTAACACAGGTAATACTTTATAGAAGGAAAAAGCAAAGTTTAGGTGGCCTAAGGTTCCATCTTTAACATACTGAGGGACCTGAGTCCCTTCTTTCATTATTTTTTTTTTCTACCAGACAACTTTGTTACCTATATACAACTGAGTTTATAGGTTTATAAGTAGAGCTCCAGCATTTTACCCATCTAAACAATGCCTAAAACTAAATACAATTTCTATTTCTAGTTTCTTTAATTTTTGTTATTGGTTTATCAGTCTTGGACATTCATATATGCATACACATATGCCCATACACACACACACACATACACACACACACCTCTAGCAATCCTGTACCAAAAGTTCATAGTTACCGTAGGTTGTAAAAGAAACTATAAAAATAACCAGCAACGCAGTAGGCAAGCTGAGTTTCAGGGGCAGGCACCAGGTCTGCTTCCTTTAAAGCAGTGTGCACACTGGCAAGAGTATGGTCAATATGGCAAACAAACCATAGAGAATGTATGTTTATTTTTGGTAGTCTAAATCGTATTTAAAATATTTACATTTTATAATTATAAGGCAATTTGTACATATTTCAAAAGTGTTGAAAAATACTGAGTCAATAAGAAAATAGTTATCACATAATTTCACCAACAAAAGGCAAACATTGTTGCTATTTTGCTATATATTTTCCCAGTGTATATGCTTATATAAACGTGTGTGTGTGTGTGTGTGACAGTATTTCAATCTTGGTTGTAATTTGAATAAGTTTGCAATGTTGGGATATTTGTCATGCCTAGATATATTAGGTTTTAAATTTATACTATAGGACTTCTGCTTCTGGCCAAGATAAAATAACAGGAAGCAAATTTATACCCCTATCTGAAAGAGATGAAAAAATGACAAAACACATGGAACAATCATTTTCAATTTATCAGACTTCAGACAGTACAGGATAGTGATCTCAGAGATGTAAACAAATGAGGTGAGCCCTCCAATTGCTCACCTTATTGCCTGGAGAGAGATTGCAGCCTACAGTGCACGGAGTGGGAGCCTGGTAGTCTTCCTGAGTGGAAGAGATGGAGCTGAAAATCAAGGGAGGCAAATGAGGCCAGAATACCAGAGATGAGAGAGTCGCACAGAGGGCTGTGCATAATCCCTGATGGCATCAGAGTGGAAAATTTTATAATTCATGGAGCATTGATTGGAATACTCAAATAGTTTTGCTTAGGTGTGATGTAGTATTAGCTACAGTCTAAACACTGCTCTGACATTTCCTAACAAGGTTTAAAAGCAAGACGCATTGCAGTTTGAATTGTGCCACCCGCAAAATATGCTCAAGTCCTAACGCCCTGTACCTGTGAATGTGACCTTATTTGGAAATAGGATTTTTGCAGATTACTTACTTAAGATGAGGTCATAGTGGAGTGGTGTGGGCACCTAGTTCAGAATTACTGACGTCTTTTTAAAAGGTGGAGAAGAGAGAGGCACAGAGGGAGAACACCATGTGAAGATGGAGGCAGAGATAGAAATGATACACTTATAAACCCAGGAGTATTGCTGGCCATCACCAGAAGCTAGCAGAGAGGTATAGAACGGACTCTGACTCAAAACCCTCAGAAGGAACCACCTCTGACGATAACTTGACTTCAAATGTCTAACCTCCAGAACTGTGAGAAAATAAACTTTTGATGTTTTAAACCAGGAAGTTTGTGGTCCTTGTTAATGACAGTCCTAGGAAACTAACACAACCCAAATCATAGTACTATTTCCAATTAACTGTGTCCCATAAGAAAGCTCACAGATATTTACTGGTAGAAATACAAAAATACCCAGCACTCAGTAAAGTAGAACTCACAATGTCTAGCATCTGATCAAAATTAGCAGGCATGCAAAGAGGCAAAAGAATATAACGATAATGAGAAAAACATCAATTCATCAGTAATATAATTGATGGAGTTGGGTAAAGGATATTAAAACAGTTATAATTATTTCATATGTTCAAGAAATAAGAGAAAAGTTTAATGTTGTCTAATACAGACATGGAAGATATAAAAAGACCCCAAATGAACTTTGATAAATGAAAATTACAATATCTGAGTTGAAAAAAATACATTGGTTTAAATTAAAAGCAAAAGAAATGAATAGTGAACTTGAAAATATAGCAATAGAAACTTTCCATAGTGAATCACAGAAAGAAAAAGAAATTAATAGGGCACTATTGAGCTATGAGACAACTTCAATAGGCCTAACGCATTTGGAGATCACAAAAGAAGAAAAAAGGGAGGATAGAAAAAAACATTTGAATAAATGAATAAAAATCACCAAATTTGATGAAAACTATATAATTCCACAGATCTAGGAAATTAAAAGAATCTCAAGAAAAAGAAACGCTTAGAAAAATATACCAAGGCACATAATAATTAAATTGCCTAAAATTAGTGCTGAAGATGGCACTTAGAAGCCAGTTAATGAATGTGCATCTTATAAGGAAAAAAAAAAAAATACTAAAAAGGAAATCCTAAAATTAGCCAGAAATGGGAAAAAACATTTAATTTGCAGGGGGAAGAATATAAGGATGACATAGACTTCTTGCAAAATAATAAAAGCAGAAACACAACATACCAAATATTGTATGATTCTATTAATAGGGAATATCTAAAATAGGCAAATCTGTACAGACAGTAAGGAGATTAGTGGTTTCCAGGGGCTTGAGGGAGGGGAGAATGGGGAGTGCTTAATGAGCATGGGGTTTCTGTTTGAGGTCATGAAGTTCTGGAACTAAATAGTGGTAATTATTGCACAACAATGTGAATGTACTTAATTGAACACTTTAAGTACCACTGAATTGTACACTTTAAAGCTATTCACATAGTCAATTTTATGTTTTGTTATGTGTATAACAATAAAGAGAAGAAAAGCAGGGGAAAGTGGAACAATATATTTGAAGCACTGAAAAACAAAATGACTGTTTACCTGTATTTCTATACCCAGTGAAAATATATTTCAATAACAAAGGTAAGGCCGGGCACGGTGGCTCACGCCTGTAATCCCTGCACTTTGGGAGGTAGAGGTAGGTGGATCACCTGAGGGCAGGAGTTCAAGACCAACCTGACCAACATGGTGAAACCCATCTCTACTAAAAATACAAAAATTAGTTTAGCATAGTGGCAGGCGCCTGTAATCCCAGCTACTCGGGAGGCTGAGGCAAGAGAATCGCCTGAACCCGGGAGGTGGAAGTTGCAGTGAGCCGAGATTGCACCATTGGACTCCAACCTGGGCGACGGAGCAAGACTCTGTCTCAAAAGAAAAAAAAAGAAAAGAAAAAGTAAAATAAAGGTTTTTTCATAAATATACAACCTGGAAAAATTCATCACCAACAGATGGACACTACAAGAAATGTTAAAGGAAATCCTCCAGGCAAATGAAAAATGATACCAGATAAAAATCTGGATCTATAAAAGGAATGAAGAATACCAGAAATTACAACTACGTGGGAAAATATAAAAGATGCTTCTCTTATTATGTAAATGTCTTTAGAGATAATCGACAGTTTAAAGTGGAATGAAAAATACTGTAAAATAGTTTATAACATATGTTGAAGTAAAATATATGCCAACAATAGGCGAAAGGATGAGAAGGGAAAAATTGAAATATACTGTTGGGTTTCATGCGTTTGACTACTCTAAGTTCCATTAAATAGGATTGGCTGTTTTCTTCTTTATACATAAGGTTTCTGCACAGTGACCAGGTGAGCTCATATATACCAGGCACTTAAAAAAATATTCATCATTTAGTGTTTGCCATGACAAGCTTGAGTTACTGAAGCTTAAAACAGGCACACTATATTACAGGACTAAGGGTCTGGGTATTGATGTGTGTAAGCTCCATCCTGGACAAAGGATGCCAAGACTAGAGCCTGAAAAATGACCTGAGACAGCAGATGTGAGATTGAAAATTTACACTATATAACTCTATACATGATATGAGCCACAAATTCACAGGTGTGTGTGTATATATACACACATATACACACACCTGTATATACATATATTCATCCATCCAGGAAAGCAGAAAAAAGTGTGTATATGCACACACACACCCCAATACACACACACATACATATATGTGTATGAATATCATATATATGAAGTACATGTAACACACATACATATGTATGTGTGCATATATATGTGTATATGTTACATGTATTTCATATATATATGTTTAAGGAAACAGGAGTTTATCTGATTGGTGAATTCTGAGTGAGCACTTTCTCCCTTTAAAATCTTCCCTGGATTTATTAAACTTTGTGTGATTTTGGCTGTCAACTGTGTTTGCCTGAGAGGGATTGACATCCTATAGCATGTAAACCACTTTCTATATAACACTAGATTTTCCCTAAACCTATGGCTTCAAATGACCTCTACTGATGCAGCCTGGCCTAGTCATCAGGTTAGACCCCTCTCCTGATAGTCCAACCATGGTTCCTACTGACCATTAGACAGCTTCACCTGGACAGTCCACACAACTTAGCCCATACTGACCTCAGCCCTCACTCCCTTCCTCACTTCTACTCCTAACTCAAGTCCCCACCAACTGTTCCTCCTCTATGCTCAGTCTTAGCCAGGTGGAACAGCTTTTACTTAGTCAGCAACCTTCAGAACTCAGAATCACTATACACTGTCCACAACTATTGCACAGAATTTCCCCAAAATTCTCATGAGTCCATCTCCTCCTCACCTTCTCTCACCCACAGCCTGAATTAAGTGCCTTGTCATTTTATTTTGCTTTGTTTACTTGGTGTTATTAACTCATCATATATTCAATGAAATTTTTCTGGATGGATGAATTAATGAGAGAATGAGTGAATCAATTAAAATACTGGAGGATCGCATTCAATTATTCAAAATGTGGAGTCTGCCCCATGCCTGGGCTTTCTGGCTCTATGAAAGAAATCTAACATGCCACAACTGCTCATGTAACTTCAGAAATCCCAAGGAAAAGTAGCACCGAATCTGTCATTATGGATGTATGAATGTCTCCTCTCCAGGCCTAAACACCATCTTGGCTGTGGAGATGCTCTCAACATCATCATATGTGATGCTTCCTGCTTTGCACCCTACATATTCCTGTTAGCCCTCAGGTATTTATATTTAATCCTAACAGGGACTGCATCCCCTTTTTTTTGCTTACCTGATGATGTACCGTTCAGGCCAAAGACCCCATTTCCCTGACAACCTTAGAAGACGAAGTGAGGGAGGGGGCCTTCTGTATGATTGTCCTGCCTGGGACTTCCCCAGACAGATGGCATATGTGGCTTTCTGTGAGTCCACCTCTCTCTGTGGAGGGAACTCCTTTCTGCCTTCCCTGTGATGCCTGGCAGTGCTTAGATCACCTTCCCTCTCCTGATCCGAAGCCAGGCCCCTCTGAGCAAGGTCTTCATCTCTCTCTAACAAACACCCTAGTCAGAAATCAGGGGACCCCACATCCAACCATAATGCTCTAGGGCCTCCCAGGGCTGAAAGCAGGTGGGGTGCTGTATTCTGTGGGGCCTCCTTCTTCTTAGGTGAGGTCTATTCAGACCTCCCTCAGGGCCCTCATCTTAATGTTCACCAAGGGCCTGGCCCCTTCCCTCTCCCAGCCATTCCAATGACCATGCCCTGGGACCTCCCAGAACTAATCAGAGGAGTAATGTGGGATTGGGGCCTATTTATTCTGGAATGAATGGGAGATCCCATAAGTCCTCCCATAGGTCCTCATTGTTCACAGCTGTAAGGGCCTCAAATCCCTCTCTGCTGATCTGTGTCTGTCACTCTCAGACCAAGGCCTCCACCACCCTGAGACCCCAAATGGAAAATGAGAGGGGCTTCTCAGCCTGGAGTCTCCCAAACTGCTATCAGAAGTGGATTAGGAATCTGTGGGTTGCCCATTTTTCTGAAATGTGTAGGCCCTTCAGTGCTCAATTTTGAGGGTCCTCAATCATATACCCTGGCTTCTTGATTAAGTACTTCTTGGGCAATTATTCCTCCCTGACATATCTGAGCATTTGCTCAACTTGCAACTCTGGCAGAGAATGGTTTTGTAGTTCCTTGTTACAGATGCTAGATGAGGAAGTAGAAGCACCCATGACAGAGAAAAAGCCCATCTTCCCATAGGGTCTTTTCACCAGCCAGAATGGAGAAACCATGGCTGTGCAGACTCTTTTTTGGTCCCATATAAATTTTAGAATTGTTTTTTTTTCTAATTCTGTGAAGAATGGTGGTGGTATTTTGATGGGAATTGCACTGAATTTGTAGATTGCTTTTGACAGTGTGGTCATTTTCACAATTTTGATTCTACCCATCCATGAACATGGGATGTGTTTCAATTTATTCGTGTCATCTATGATTTCTTTCAGCAGTGTTTTGTAGTTTTTCTTGTAGAGGTCTTTTGTGGTTAGGTACATTCCTAAGCACTACACACACACACACACACACACACATTTGTAGCTATTGTAAAACGGGTTGAGTTCTTGATTTGATTCTTCACTTGGTTGCTGTTGATGTATAGAAGAACTACTAATTTGTGTACATTAATCTTGTATCTGGAAACTTTGTTGAATTCTTTTATCGGTTCTAGGAGCTTTCTGGAAGAGTCCTTAGGGTTTTCAAGATAAACGATCATATCGTCAGCAAACAGTGACAGTTTGACTTCCTCTTTATTGATTTGGATGCCCTTTATTTCTTTCTCTTGTCTGATTGCTCTGGCTGGGACTTCCAGTACTATGCTGAAGAGGAGTGGTGAAAGTGGGCATCCATGAGTGGGTCTTGCTGCAGTTTCTGTTGGGGAATGGGAGTGAGATTCCCAGGTCACTAGAGTTGTGTATCTTAAAGGATTATGGCTGCCTTTGCTGAGTCATGCAGGTTGTTGGGGAAAGCCAGCAGTACAGGCCTCACCCAGCTCCCACACAAACTAAAGAGCCTGTCTCACTCCCACCATGCCCTGCCCAACATCCCTGAGTCCATTTCCAGGTGGAGGGTGAGATGGACTTGAAAATCTGCCCCAGGCTACCTGCATCCCAGCTGCAAAAGAAAAGAGTTTTGTTCTACCCCCACCTGTGGAGTCTGCACACCAGATTTGCAATCTCCCCCAAGTTCTGGCCAGGAGGCTTCTCACCCCATTCAAATTGTTACAAAGCCCAGCTAGAGATTTCCTTCTCCACTTGGAGTTTTACTCTCTGCTTCTCTAGCTGCCCTCTGAATGGATCCCTGTGGTTCCAGGCAGGAATGGCATGCTAGGGGATGCAGAGAGCTCCCAGGGCCTTTCTGCTGCTTCCTTTACCAGTTTATTTCTCTCAGCTCTCCAAATTGACTCAGATCCAGGTAAAGTCAGAAAGCTCCTGCAAACAGACATTCACTTCTCCAGTGGGGGTGTGTGTTTGGGAGGGGAGGGTCTCCCTTTTCCACTTCCAAAGTTGGGGCACTCACATATTTGGGGTATCTAGGTCCTGCAGGGGCAGTCCACTTCCTTCAGAGGGTCTGTGGGTCCTCTTGGGATTGCTGGTTTGTTCTTGCAGTGGATCTGGAGCTAAAATTCACAATTTGAGCCTCCACACACTGCTCTGTCTGGAGCTGCAATCTAGTCCTGCCTCCCATCCACCATGATGATATCTCCCCTCACAAGGGAGAATTTAATTCAGGGAATTGATTGCACAAGTGATGGAGAAGCCAAACAGGAGAAATGGAGAACCCAACAGTTTTCACCATGAGGAAGTCAATCTCACCTCTAGGCTGGAAAGACAAAGAGAGGAGATATTGTTATTGGAGCCTAGGTGTTGGGTTCCACAGGATCTCGTGTCATGGTGGGTTAATTTGATGGGGCTAGAGTCATGGATAATACGTAGCCTTTGAAGGATAAGCCCCACCTGATGCAGAAGAAGGAGAAAAACTGTCTGCTCCAACCTTTTGGATTCTAATCTCTTGTTATTCTGCGTATTGGTTGAACCAAGATAACCACAAAATGTTAGCTAGTCTAGGAATTGCAATCTTCAGGGGTCAGCCTATGTAAGGCACAGCAGAGGACAAATGATAGCCACAAAATGTTAGCTAATCTAGGAATTGCAATCTTCAGGGGTCAGCCTATGTAAAGCACAGCAGAGGACAAATGCATCTTTCCAATCCCAGGATAGGTTAAGCATTCTTTTCTATCCTTCCATCTCCCTTTGTGTTCCTCCTCTCAATATATCATTAATTTACAAGCTGTGTCTGATAGTTTACTTGTCTGTCTCCTTCATTTGACAATAAACTTTATGTGTGCAAAGACTATGTCATGTCCCCCACTATATCCACAGTGTCTGCATATTGCTTGAAGCACAATGTGCACTGTAAATATTTGTTGTTGAATCATTTGATTTGCCAATGATTCTGAATTGAAAATAAAATGCATAATTGTTTTAATTTCCTTTATATATATATATATAATTATTGGACTTTAGGTTCTGGGGTACATGTGGAGAACATGCAGGATTGTTGCATAGGAACATACATGGCAATGTGGTTTGTTACCTCCATTCCTCCATCACCTATATCTGGCATTTCTCCCCATGTTATCCCTCCCTAATCTCCCTACCACCAGCTGTCCCTCCCCTATTCCCCCCTACAGACCCCAGTGTGAGATGTTCCCCTTCCTGTGTCCATGTGTTCCCATTGTTCAACACTCGCCTATGAGTGAGAACATGCTGTGTTTGATTTTCTGTTCTTGTGTCAGTTTGCTGAGTTGATGGTTTCCAGATTCATCCATGTCCCTACAAAGGACACGGACTCATCATTTTTTATGGCTGCATAGTATTCCATGGTGCATATGTGCCACATTTTCCTTGACCAGTCTATCGCTGATGGGCATTTGGATTGGTTCCAGGTCTTTGCTATTGTAAACAGTGCTGCAGTGAACATACATGTGCATGTGTCTTTATAATAGAATGACTTATAATCCTTTGGATATATATCCAGTAATGAGATTCCTGGGTCAAATGGAATTTCTATTTCTATGTCTTTGAGGAATCGCTACACTGTCTTCTACAATGGTTGCACTACTTTACACTCCCATCAACAGTGTAAAAGTGTTCGTATTTCTCCAAATCCTCTCCAGCATCTGTTGTCTCCAGATTTTTTAATTATCACCATTCTAACTGGTGTGAGATGGTATCTCAATGTGGTTTTGATTTGCATTTCTCTAATGACCAGTGATGATGAGCACTTTTTCATGTGTTTGTTGGCCTCATATATGTCTTCTTTTGAAAAGTGTCTGTTCATGTCCTTCACCCACTTTTGAATGGGTTTGTTTTTTTCTTGTAAATCTGTTTTAACTTTCTAATTTTTTCAAAGTTGAGTATCCCACCCCTGTGGCCAAGGACACTTGCCTGCTCTACTGAAACAGCATGGTTTAATTGAGAGGATAAAGAAATTTCCTTTCAAGAAGATAGAGATGTTCTCAAGACAGAATGAGATGCTGAGACAGTAAACCAAGTAGTATAAACTACATACTTCCAAATGAATGTCACAATCTCTTCAATATTTTAAGAATATAGAAGGATGCTGTAGAGGGTAGTACTTTATTCCTCCTAAATGGAGGAAGGCAAATCCAAACCTTGCTTTTCACATTCTCAGGTTATATGAGAAAGATGTTTTAAGAATGATTACCAAAGTTGAATAATGAAGATTTTTAATTATCTGTCTCTTTGGGTTTTCCACCCCCTTGTTCAACCCAATTAATACTAATAATAGTTAACTACATGTGTCCCCCTAAAAAAAAGACTATTCGGATTTTTTTTAAGTAGTTAACTCCATAATCAGAAAACCCATATATACTGTACTTTCAATAATTCTTTATTCTTTATGCATTTTAAGAGAAGGAAGATGAAGGATAGAACCAGAAACTTTGGTCTTTCTGATATACTTTTAAGACAACATGATTGCACTTTTCCTCTTGAACCCACAGTATCTGGGTAAATGAGAATCTGATGAATGTCCTAATGTGAGCACCTAATAAAAAGTCAGTGCTAGATAGAGCAGAGTTAAGTGGTATGATCTTTTGACTCATTTGGAGAGTATGATTAATGGAGGCATTTGTGGCCAGGAGTGATAGGGTTGGAGGGTTGACAGAAAAGGGCGAGTTCTCCAGACTTGTCCTTTCCATAATGCACTCCACTCTCAAGGGCAGAACATTCCTCTTAAAGCACAGCTCTCACAAGCTCCAACCTTGATTCAAAAATTAAACCTTTTAATCTGGTGAAATAAACAAGCCTTCACCTCACTTCCTGGATTCATCACTTTGCCACCTCAGGAAGCCACAATGCTGAGCAGAATGGGCATCTCACCAGACCTTGAGTGCTAATCACCCTTCTAAGCTCACCTCAGATACCACTGTCTTCCTCTCCATCCTCCAAACTGCTGTCGCTCATGTTTTGGCATTACTTTGCCCTTCTATTGTCTATCACAGCTTGCTTGAGCTTAGCATTGTTTGTGTATATGTGAGTCCTCTCTTTTAGACTGTACATTCCAAAATTAAGTGCACAACTTGACACACTAAGTACTCAAGAGAAGAAGTAAACTGAGATGGGGGCACCGAAGTTTACTTTCAGCAATAGAATAACACATGACTCTTCTCATTACATGAATCATTGTGCTAGAAGTGTGTATTACAAGTTGGTAGCCAATGGGATCCAACTAGTACAAGCCAACCAAGGATAAGGTAAGTGGGGAAAGGCCTAACTTCATTCTGGTATTTTATTAGAAACAAATAGATTCTTAAAAGTTGCACCCCTTGGTTGATACAGTTTCTGAACATTTTATTTCTAATTTTCTGTCTGTCACTAAAATGTGACATTTTTCTATTTCCCTTGGAGCATCTTGTAAAATCTCTGCTCTTTTCTCTCCCAAGTTCAGTTTCTGTAGTACACTTACATAATTATACTCAATACATTTCATTAAGGTGCACTTTTTTCTTCCCTTATTTATTGCTGATATTTTATGGAAAATTTCTTAAGCGATGAAACACTCTATTCCCAAGTACATCTTCAGGCAAAAGAGGAAGGAGTGGATTTACAGACGGTCCCTAAACCCAACACTATGACTATCTCCCAATAAATTGGTATTTACAACAAGCAGGCAATTTTTGCCATACTTACAAGAAGACATAAAATTCTCTAGAATCCATAATACATCATATGATCAACAGAAAGGAACTCTAGGCAGCTATCTCCTCCAGGCAAAGGAACAAAACAACAAACCAAAAACTTGCAGGGTTATCAAAGTAGTAACGCCAGAACAGGATACTAATTTCAAATATAGGTTAATATTGCAGCTGTCAGAATAATAGGTTTTTGAGGTGAATACTAAGGAATTACCCTGTAGTCTAAACTACTTTTACTTTTCTATGTTACATGCAGGGGTTTTTAGACAACCTTTTAAAATATAAACATTTATTATAAAAATATAAAAATTGAAAAATATGTAAAGAGAATACAAATTCAACTGCAATATACCATGGGTAAAAGATATAGGAAAAACCAAAGGCAATGTTTTTTTTTTCTACTATCATAGACTCGCTGAGCACAACACTTCACATCTGATCACCAAAATATGTGGCTATTTCTCCCCATCAGCAACCAATTCTGCAGTGAACACCAGCTCTGTGTCCTGTAATTCAGCATTTGATACTGACACTATCTACTTTGAAATAGCATAGCATCACACTCCACAGGTTGAAAGCTTAATCCTATAAGACTGCTTCCCACTTCAAATGCCAATCATAAACCCCAGGTTATGGCTTGTGCTTCTGTAAATTCGGGTTACCACAACCGCCTCCTCAGGCTGGAATAATTTTCTAGAGTGGCTTATAGAACTCAGGGAAATTTCTTTATTTACATTTACCTGTTTATTATTAAGGATTTTATAAAGGATATGGATGAACAGCCAGATAGATGGAAGAGAGATGCCTAGGGCAAAGCATATGGGAAGGGGTGAGGAGCTTCCATGCTCCCTCTGGGTACACAACCCTCCAGGAACTTCCACATGATCAGTAATCTGGAAAGCTCCTCCAAACCCCGTCCTTTTGGGTTTTTATGGAAGATTCATTACTCAGGCATGATTGATTACATCATTGGCCATTAGTGATCAACTCAAGCTTCAGCCCCCTCCCCTCCTGGAAAAAAGGAAAGTTCCAACCCTGTAATTGTGCCTTGGTCTTTCTGGTGACCTGCCCCCATCCTGAAGCTCTTTAGGGACCCCCAGCCACCAGTCATCTCATTAGCATACAAAAGACACTCTTACTACTCCAGAGACTCCAAGGACTGTAGGAGCTATTTACTAGAAAGCTAAGATGAAGGCCAAATACATACAGGTTGAGCATCCTAAATCTAAAATGCTCCAAAATCTGAAACTTCTGAATGCTGACTTGATGCTCAACGAAAATATTCATTGGAGCATTTTGGATTTTCAGATTTGGGATGCTTAACTGATGTAAACTAAATACTAGTATAAAGTAAATACTCCAAAAACCTAAAAAATCTGAAATCCAAACATTTCTTGTCCCAAGCCTTTTAGATAAGCGATACTTAATCTATATTTCACAATATCACAACCATCTAAGGATTAGATTATTTTAAATATTGATTTATTTCCTCTCAGCCTTTTTTCCATGCAAATAGAAGACTTCTTATTTAATAAGTTAGCACAAGAATCCATTAAAACAAGAATCAGAAATTATAATAAATATTTGAACAGACTATTTTTAGAGCAGTTTCAGGTTCACAGCAAAATTGAATGGAAGGTACAGAGATTTCATATATACACTTTTCCTTTACACATGCATACCTTCCCCCCTTATTAACACTGCACCAGAGTGGTAGATTTGTTACAATCAATGAAGCTACACGGACACATCATTGTCACCAAAAGTCTATAGTGTATATTAAGGTTCACTCTTGGTGTCGTACATTGTTATGGGTTTGAACAAATATATATTGACATGTATCCACCATTGTTATTGTACTATACAGAATAGTTTCACTACCCTAACAATCCTGTGTGCCTCATTTTTTCATCCTTACCTCCGAACTAACCCCTTGAAAACACTAAGCTTTTAATTGTCTCCGTAGTTTTGCTTTTCCCAGAATGTCATATAGTTGGACTCTAACAGTATGGAGCCTTTCAGATTGGGTATTTTTCTCTAATTAATGTGTATTTCCATTTTCTCAATGTGTTTTCATGGCTTCATAGCTCATTTTATTTTAACACCTAATAATACTCCATTATCTGGATATACCAAAGTTCATGTGTCCATTCACATGCTGAAGGAGATCTTGGTTGCTTCCAAATTTTGGCAATTATAAATTTAGCTGCTGTAAACATCCATGTGCAAGTTTCTGTGTAGACACAATTTTTTAGTTCCTTTGGGTAAATACCAAGGCACGGGATTGCTGGATCATATGGTAAGAGTATGTCTAGTTTTGTAAGAGACTGCCAAACTGTCTTCCAAAGTAATTGTGCCATTTTGCATCCTTACCAGCAATGAATGAGAGCTTCACTTGCTCCCCCTCTTCACCAGGATTTATTGTGGTTAGTGTTCTGCGTTTTGGCCATCCTGATAGGTGTGTAGTAATATCTGTTAGTTGTTTTAATTTGGATTTCCTTGATAATATCAGACGTGAATCATCTTTTCATATACTTATTTGCCGTCTGTAAATCTTCTTTGGTGAAGTGTCTGCTAAAGTCATTGGCCAATCTCTTAAATTGGGTTGTTTGTTTTCTATTTTTGAGTTTTAAGAGACCTTGGTATGTTTTGGATAACAGTTACCTAGCAGATATTTGTTTGGCAAATATGTTCTCCAATTCTGTGGCTTTTATTTTCATTCTCTTCACAGTATCTCTCGCAAAGCATAAACTTTTAATTTGAATGAGGTCCAGTTTATCAATTCTTTCTGTCATGGATCATGCCATAGGTGTCATGTCGAAAAAGTCACCTCCAAACCCAAGGTTAGCCACATTTTCTCTTGTTATTTTCTAGGAGTCTAACAGTTTTGCATTTTACATTCAGATCTGTGATCCATTTCTAGTTAATTTTTGTGAAGGGTGCAAGGTTTGGGCCTAGATTCATTTTTTGCATGTGGATGTCCAGTTATTCCTACAACATTTGTTGAAAAGACTATCTTTTCTCCATTGTATGTCTTTGCTTCTTTGTCAAATATCAGTTGAGTGTATACGTGGGTCTATTTCTGGGCTCTCTATTATGTTCATTGATCAATTTTCTATTCTAACACCAATTCCACACTCAGTTACTGTGGCTTTGTAGTAAGTAAAGTTTTATAGTGTCAGTTCTCCAACTTTGTTCTTCTTCAATATTGTATTAACTGTTATTGTCTTTTGCCTTTCCATATACATTCTAGAATAAGTTTGTTAATATCCACAAAATAACTTCCCAAGACTTTGATTGGGATGGTATTGAATCTATATATCAAGTTAGGAATAACTAACATGTTGACAATATTGAGTCTTCCTATCCATGCATATACATATCTCCATTTACTTAGGTTTTCTTTAAGTTTTTCTTTAGAATGTTATATTTTCCCTATATTCTTAACATAAAACTTCAAAGAGAACAATTCTTTGGCAGTCTTACGATGTGAGGCCAAGATCTTCTCTTGGAGATACATCCAATGATTGGATCTCTGTTGATCTTTCTTATGAAATGCTCACTCATAGCAAACACATTATAAATTCTCGTTACATTTATTTGAATGGGAACAATAAATTTAAAAGACACTTGCTGAAAAATCTGAGAAAATCCTTGATTTTTTTCTAATTGTTTTTTCCAACATTTTATTTTCCTCCCGCATATAGTTAATACAGAATTTTTAGAAGACACTCACTTTGTGTCTTTCTGCAGCTTTTAACTGAGCTTTCCTACGAGAAAAAGAACCTCTATAATGTAGATGACAGGGCGATGGATGCAGCAAACCACCACCATGGCACATGTATACCTATGTAACAAACCTGCACGATCTGCACATGTTCCCCAGGACTTAAAGTATAATAAATAAATGTATTTAAAAAAAGAAAAAGAACTTCTGTTTTTACAGTTATATCTCACTGGTTTCCATCATATTTAATTAAATAAATAATTATAATTTCAAACTTTAACATGTTAAAAGGTTTGTGTACAGATAAAAATTATTCTCTTTTTTGTATAAATTTATGGAGTACAAGTGTAAATTTGTTACATGCATAGATTGTGTAGTGGTGAAGTCAGGACTTTTAGGGTATCTATCATCAGAATAATGTATATTGTACCCATCAAGGAATTTATCATCATCTACCCTCCTCCCACTCCCACACTCTTCCAAGTCTCCATTGTTTATCATTTCACACTCTACATCCATGTGTACACAGTATTTACCTTCCATTTATAAGTGAGAACATGCAGTATTTATTTTTCTTTGTCTGACTGTTTCACTTGATATAATGGCCTCTGTTTCATCTATGTTGCTGCAAATGACATGATTTTACTCTTTTTATGGCTGAATGGTATTCAATTATATATATATATATATATATATATATAATACTTTCGTTATTTTGTCATCAATTGATGAACATTTAGGTTGATTCCACACCTTTGCAATAGTAAATAGTACTGTGATAAACATACAGGTATCTTTATGATTTAATGATTTCTTTTGTTTTGGGCAGATGCCCAGTAGTGTAGTGTGATTGTTGGAGTGAATGGTAGTTCTACCTTTAGTTCTTTGAGAAATCTTCATACTGTTTTTCATAGAGGTTATTGTAAGGCCGATTGCCTCGCTGGGAGCTCGGACGCACACACACCCGCTTTTTTCTGAAAGCTCAGACATACTCGGGCATGTTCCCTTCTCCCTATCTTGCACAGCCTGGCTTTCCCTTAAAGAACCCAGTATGCAAGCGGGGTCTTGTGATTCTAGTCAATAGCAGCCAAGTCTTTCTAGCCAATAGCAGCCAAGTCTTTCTAGCCAATAGCAGCCGAGTCTTTCTAGCCAATAGCAGCCGAGTCTTTCTAGCCAATAGCAGCTGAGTCTTTCTAGCCAATAGCAACCGAGTAATTCTAACCAATAGCAGCCGAGTAATTCTAACCAATAGCAGCCAAGTCCTGTATGCAAACAAAGGCTTGTAACCTTACCCAATAGTAGTCCTGCTCTCCCACAACCAATCGAGCTCCTTCACTCCCTATAAAATCCCACGTCTGAGAGGAGTCCGTGCGACTTCTCCGGCCCCTCCTGTCGGGCCGCAGAACCTCGCCCGGGAGCCTGAATAAATTCCTTCATATTGGATCTTCTTGTGTTGGCCTCAGTTTCTTCCTTTTAAACTCGGCAAGAACCCAAGAACAAACCTTACAGTTATATTACTTTATATTACTACCAGCAGTGCATAAGAGTTCCTTCTTCTCTGCATCCTCACGAACATCAGTTAATATTTTCTCTTTTTAATACTTATTCTCTAGCCGTATGCAGAAGAATGAAAACAGACCCCCTACTTTTCATCACATATAAAATGTAACTCAAGATGGATAAGAGATTTAAATGTAAGACCACAAACTGTAAAAATCCTAGAAGAAAACTTAGTGATATGGTTTGAATATGTGTCCCTGCCCAAATCTCATGTCGAATTGTCATCTCCAATGTTGGAGGTGGAGCTTGGTGGGAGGTGATTGGATCATGGAAATGTTTCTCATGAATGGTTTAGCACCACCCCATTGGCACTGTCCTCATAATAGTGAGTGTTTTATTGTGACATCTGGTTGTTTAAAAGTGTGTAGCACTGCCCCGCCCACTGTCTCTCTTGCTCTTGGTCCTGCCGTGTAAGGAATGCCTGCTATGCTGTCACCTTATCCCATGATTATAAGCTTACTCAGGTCCCTCCAGAAGCTCAGTGGATGCCAGCATCATGCTTCCTGTACAGTCTGCAGAACTGTGAGCCAATTAAATCTTTTTTTCTGTATAAATTACTCAGTCCCAGGTATTCCTTTATGGCAATGTAAGAATGGACTAATACATCTAATAAATATCGTATGGGGCTGGGTGCAGTGACTCACACCTGTAATTCCAGAACACTGGAAGACCAAGGCAGACAGATCACTTGAGGCCAGGAGTTCAAGACCAGCCTGGCCAACATGGCAAAACCCTGTCTCTACTAATAATACAAAAATTATCAGGGCATGGTGGCACACTCCTGTAATCCCAGCTACTCAGGAGGCTGAGGCACAAGAATCACTTAAACCCAGGAGGGGAGGTTGCAGTGAGTTGAGATTGCACCACTGCACTCCAGTCTGAGTGACAGAGCGAGACTCTGTCCCAAAAAACAAACAAAAAGAAATACGATTCTGGACATCAGCCTCAGCAAAGAATTTATGGTAAGACCTCAAAAGCAATTGAAACAAAACCAAAAATTAACAACTGGGACCTAATTAAACCAAATAGCTTCTGCACAGCAAAAGAAACTATCAACAAAGCAAACACACAACCTACAGAATAGGAGAAAATGTTAGCAAACTATACATCAAGTGAGGGTCTAATATCTGGAATCTGTAAGAAACTTAGACAAATTAGCAAGCAAAAAACAACCACATTAAAAAGTGGGCAAAGGACTCAAACAGACACTTCTCAAAAGAAGACATACAAGTGGCCAACAAACATATGAAAAAAATGTTCAACAACAGTAATCATCAGAGAGATGCAAATTCAAACCACAATGAGCTACTACCTCACACCAGTCAGAACAGCTATTAAAAACACAAAAAATAGCAGATGTTGGCAAGGTCATGGAGAAAAGGGACTGCTTATACACTGTTGGTGGGAATGTGAATTAGCTCAACCACTTTGGAAAGCAGCATAAAGATTTCTCGACAAACTTGAAACAGAACTACCATTTGACTGAGCAATCTCATTATTGGGTATATACCCAGAGGAAAATAAATCATTCTACCAAAAAGACACATGGATTCATAAGTTTATGGCAGTACTATTCACAATAGCAAAGACATAAAATCAACCTAAATGCCCATTGACAGTGAATCAGATAAGGAAATGTGGTACATATATACCATGGAATACTACACAGCTGTAAAAAAAAAGTGGAATTACATTCATTACAGCAACCTGGATGCTGCTAGAGGCCATTATCCTAAGCAAATTCATGCAAGAACAGAAGACCAAATACTGCATTTTCTTACTTATAAGTGGGAGTACACATGGATACACACAGACACAAAAATGGGACCAACAGACAGTGTGGACTACTAGATTGTGGAGGGGTTGGGGGAGAGGATGAAAAACTACTTCATGTAAGAAAATTCATATACAGGTAAATTGCATGTCATGGGAATTTGGTGTACAGATTATTTTGTCACCCAGGTACTGAGACTAGTACCCAATAGGTAGTTTTTCACTCCTCAAACCCTCCTCTAAGCCTCCACCCTCAAGTAGGCCCCAGTGTCTATTGTTTTTCTTCTGGGTCCATGTGTACTCAGAGTTTAGCTCCTACTGGTAAGTGAGAACATGTAGTACTTAGTTTTCCAATTAGGATAATGGCCTCCAGATCTATTCATGTTGCTGCCAAGAAAACAATCTCATTCTTTTTTATGGCTGCATAGTATTCCATGGTACATATATGTCACATTTTCTATCCAGCCTGCTGTTTATGGGCATTTAGGATAATTCCGTGTCTTTACTACTGTGAACAGTTCTGCAATTAACATATGTATGTATGTGTATTTATGGTAAAATGACTTATTTTTACTTTAGATATATACCCCAAAAAGGGATTACTGGGTTGAATGGTAGCTCTGTTTTAAGTTCTTTGAGAAATCTCAAAACTGCTTTCCACAGTGACTGAACTAATTCACATTCCCACCAACAGCGTATAAGCATTCTCTTTTCTCTGCAACCTCATCAGCATCTGTTATTTTTTTTTGAGTTATTAATAATAGTAATTCTGACTGGTATGATTGTATCACATTGTAATTTTGATTTACCTTTCTCTAATGATTAGTAATGTTGAGCATTTTTTTTCAAATGATTGTGAGTTTGTCTTCTTTTTGAAAAGTGTGTGTTAATGTGCTTTTCCGACTTTGTGATGGGGTTGTTTTTTGCTTGCTCATTTAAGTTTCTTATAAATTCTGGATATTAGACATTTGTCAGATGAATAGTTTGCAAATATTTTCTCCCATTTTGTGGTTTGTTTGTTTGCACTGTTGATAGTTTTTTTGCTGTGCAGAAGCTCTTTAGTTTAATTAGGTCCCACGTGTCAATATTTGTTTTTGTTGCAATTGCTTTTGGCATCTTTATCCTGAAATCTTTGTCAGGACCTATGTCCAGAATGACATTTCCTAGGTCTTCTTCAGTGTTTTTTTTTTTTTTTTAATAGTTTTAGGTTTCACATTTTGCCATTAATTCATCTCGAGTTGATTTTTGTATATGGTGTAAAGAAAAGATCCAGTCTCAATCTTCTGCAAATGGCTAACCAGTTATCCCAGCACCATTAATTGAACAGGGCATCATTTCCCCATTTGCTTGTTTTTGTTGACTTTGTCAAAGACCAGATGGCTGTAGGTGTGAGGCTATATTTCTGTGGTTTTCTATTCTGTTACATTGATCTATGTGTTGGTTTTTGTGCCAGTATCATGCTATGTTGGTAGCTGTAGTCTTGTAGTATAGTTTGAAGTCCAGTAATGTGATGCCTCTAGCTTTGGTGTTTTGCTTGTAATTGCTTTCACTATTCAGGCTCAATTTTGGTTTCATATGAATTTTAAAATAGGTTCTTTAATTCTGTGAAGAATGTCATTGGTAGTTTCTTAGGGCAGTATGTTTATTTTAACAATACTGATTATTCCTATCCATGAACATGGAATGTTTTTGCATTTGTTTGTGTCATCTATGAGTTCTTTTGGCAATTCTTTTTAGTTCTCCTTGTGGAGATCATTAACCTCCCTGGTTCTCTATATTCCTAGGTATTTTTTGTTTGGCTATTCTGATTAGGAATGTGTTCTTGATTTGGCACTCAGCTTGGACATTGTTGGTGTATAGAAATGCTACTGATTCTTGTACAGTGGTTTTGTATCCTGAAACTTTCCTGAAGCTGTTTATCATATCAAGGAGCCTTTGGACAGAGAATATGAGGTTTTCTGGGTATAAAATAATATCATCTGCCAGCAGAGGTAGTTTGACTTCTTCAATTCCTATTTGGATGCCTTTTATTTTTTTCTCTTGCCTAATTGCTATGGCTAAGACTTCCAGTACTATGTTGAATAGGAGTAGTAAAACTGGGCATTCTTACATTGTTTCAGTTCTCAAGAGGAGTGCTTTCAGCTTTTGCCCATTCAGTGTGACATTGACTGTGGGTTTGTCATAGATGACTCTATTATTTGGAGGTATGTTCCTTCAATGCCTACTGTGCTGAGGGTTTTTAACATGAAAGGATGTTGAATTTTATCAAAAGTCTTTCCTGCATTTATGGAGATTATCATGTGTTTTTTGTTTCTGGCCATTTATATGATGAATCATATTTATTGATTTGCAGCCAATGTTGCATCCAAGGTATAAAACCTACGATTATGCTGGATTACCTTTGTGATGCACTGCTGGATTCAGTTTGCTAGTACTTTGTTAAGGATTTTTGCAGCTATGTTCATCAAGAATATTGGCCTGAAGTTTTCTTTTTTGTTGTGTCTCTGCCAGTGTTTGCTATTAGGATAATGCTGGCCTCATAGAATGAGTTAGGGAGGAGTCTCTCCTCCTTAATTTATTTGAATACTTTCAGTAGGAATTATACCAGTTCATCTTTATACATCTGGTAGAATTCAGCTGTGCATCTGTCTGGACCCGGACTTTCTCTGGTTGTTAGGTATTTATTGCTTATTCAATTCCAGAACTCATTATCAGTTTGTTCAGGGTTTTTATTTCTTTCTGGTTTAATCTTGTGAGGTTAAATGGTTCCAGGAATTTATCCATTTCTTGAGGATATTCCAGTTTGTGTGCATAGAGGTGTTCATAACAGTCTATCGGTTTTTCTCCCCTGCTCTGGAATTGGTGATAACATCTCCTTTGTAATTTCTAATTGTGTTTATTTGGATTCTCTGTATTTTTTCTTTATTAATCTAGCTAGCAGGCTACTGATCTTATTTACTCTTTCAAAGTAGCAACTTCTGGATTTGTTGATCCTTGGTATGCTTTTTTGGATATCAGTTTTATTCAGTTCAGCTCTTATTGCTTCTGCTAGCTTTGGGGTTGGTTTACTTTTGTTTTTTGTTTTTTCCTTTTTTTACTTTCTTTAACTTTTTATTTTATTTACTTTTTATGTTTCTAATTTTTCAAGGTGTGATATAAGGATGTTAATTCGAGACCTTTCTAACTTTTTGATGTGGACGTTTAACACTGTAAAGTTTCTTCTTCTTTTTTATTTTTTTAAAGGGGTCTCATTTATTGTCACTGTTTCAAATGTACAAAAAAAATTAGAAAATACCCCCCAACTCAATTCCCTCCACCCCCACAACATTCCCCTCAACACAAATAATTTTTCCCAAAACCACAAACATAAACTGGTCCTGGTATTTCCATAAACAGTGCAGCTAAGAAACAGTTTACAGAAAATTTAACAGGATTCAGATTATATCCATTCTGTCCTCTCAGCCCTGAGAGGTAATAATTCCCATATGGGTCCCAGTCCTCCCCAATGGTTTTCCTATCTCTGGTGGAAGAGTCCTTTTACAAAGTGGTGTTTGGCTACTGCTTTAGAGATCCTCCTGTGCCTTCTTCTTCTTCTTGGGCTTTTCTTCTTGAATTACAGGGGGGTTTGTAGCTTCTCGTTGTAAATAGCTAATAAAATCACTTAATTCACGGCCACCTTCGTATTTCTTTGGATTTAACTTCTTGTTGGCTGGAGAGAAGTATATGGTAGGAAAACCTTTGACTTCATATGGAGAAGGCACATCATTGGCTGTGGCATCCGTCTTGGCTATGACGATATTTGGGTCTTTGCTGAGCTTCTCTCCAAGTTCTTTATATTTGGGCTCCAGATTCTTACAGTGACCACACCAAGGGGCATAAAATTTAATCAGCACATCTTTATCTTCATTATTCACTATTTTATCAAAATTCTCTGCTACCACTACCTTTACAGGACCATCATTGCTGTCTGGGATAGGTTCAGACTTCAGGAGTCTCTTCAGATTGTCATCAAAGTAATCCTGCAGGAACCTCTCCAAAGCCTTGCCATCACTTTCTGCATGACAAACTTCTCTCCTTTAGCAGTTCTGATGGCAACAACAGGAATCTCTCCAGTAGTGCTTTCCAAGCCAAAATCAGAAAGTTCATGGCTAAAGGTTTTGCGGCTAGCTACAGCAAAGTTGAGTTTGTGCCCAGCATCCAGGAATTTCTTTGCCACCATCATTACCCTGTTTCTCCAGTAGTAAGAACCCTTAGCATTCTTTTCATAGTCCACATCATAGTAAGCGATAAGTAAGTCCTTGCCCTGTATCAAATCTTTATTGTCTTCTGTCATGTGAGGGCAAATACCAAAAATGTTTTCCTGGATAAACTTTTTAATTTTGCCACTGGTCATTTTCTGCTCTGTATATGCCACAGTCTTGTCCTCAAACTTGTTAGTCAGATGTGAAGGACGAAATAAGGTGATACCCTCTCCGTTATCATCGTACTCGTTCACCAGAGACTCAACATTCGTACGTGCAAATCGGTAGTTATCCCTCAAGTTGCTGGCTGCTTTTAGGAACTCAGAGTGAGCTTCACTGAATGAATCCTTGAAAAAACCTACTACGGAGGCATCTTTATCACTAATGAATTTCTGAAATTCTTCCTCAGTCTTGAGAGGCACTGAAGCTGGGCCTGCCTGCTTCCTCAGGTGGCTGACAATTCCATCAGCAGTCCTAGGTCCATCATAAGCACCTGCTTCTTCACCATCTCTAAATACCTTCAGGATTGGATAGCCACTGACTCCATATTTATTACAGGTGTTAGTGTTGGCAGTGCAATCAACCTTTGCTAATGGAACTATTCCTTTTAATCTGGTAGCTGCAGCTTCATACTCAACAGCAAGTCTCTTGCAGTGTCCACACCACGGGGCAAAGAACTCAACAAGCATGAGGCCCGCAGACCCCGTGTCAGAGACGCGACTCTCGAAGTTGTCGTCCGTGAGTTCCAGCACGTCGGAGGCAGCGGCTAGGCGGGCCGCAGCAGCGCCACGCCCGGGAACAGCGCTAGGCGGCGGAGGCGCATGGCGGCGAGGTGAGGTGGGGACAGCCGGAAGAGTCGGGGCTCGGCTGGGACTGTGGAGGTCGTGCGCGCGTCCACACAGCGGCTGTCTGCGCTCGCGCGTCTGGCCCAGGCAGACCTGTAAAGTTTCTTCTTAACATTGCTTTAGCTGTGTCCCAGAGATTCTGGTATGTTGTACTTTTCTTCCATTTGTTTCAAAGAATTTCTTGATTTCTGCCTTCATTTCATTGTTTACCTAGAAGTCATTAAGGAACAGGTTGTTTAATGTCTATGAAGTTATGTGATTATGAGAGATCTTCTTAGTATTGATTTCTATTTTTATTACATTGTGTTCCGAAAGTGTGGTTGGTATGATTTTGGTTTTTCGGAACTTGCTGAGGATTGTTTATGGCCAATTGTGTGGTCAATTTTAGAGTATGTGCCATGTGCACATGAGAATGTATATTCTGTTATTTGGGGGTGGAGTGTTTTGTAGGTGTCTATTAGGTTCATTTGGTCAAGCATCAAGTTCAAGTGCTAAATATCTTTGTTAGTTTTCTGCCTTGCTGATCTGTCTAATGTTATCAGTGGAGTGTTAAAGTTTCCTGCTATCATTCTGTGGCACCTAAGTCTCTTGATATGTCTCTAATAACTTTTTTATGAATCTGGGTGCTCCTGTGTTGGGTGCATATATATTTAGCGTGGTTAAGTCTTGTTGAATTGAACCCTTTACCATTATGTAATGCCCGTCTTTGTCTCTTTTGTCTGTTGTTGATTTAAAGTCTGTTTTTTTTTCCAGAAATGAAAATGGCAAGCCCTGCTTTTTTGTGTTTCCCATTTCCCTTTTAGATTTCTCTCCATCCCTTTACTTTGAGCCCATGGATGTCATTGCATGTAAGATGGATCTCATGAATACAGCATGCTTCTTAATCCAACTTGCTGCTCTGTGCCTTTTAATTGGGGTAGTCAGCCCTTTTACACTCAAAGTTAATGTTGATATGTGTAGATTTGATCCTGTCATTGTGTTGTTAGCTGCTTATTATGCAGACTTCACTGTGTAGTTGCTTTATAAGTCAACGGTCCTGTGCTTAAGTGTGTTTTTGTGGTGGGTGGTAGTGGTTTTTTCCTTCATTATTTGGCACTCTCTTAAGGATCTCTGGTAAGACACATCTGGTGGCAACAAATTCTCTTAGCATTTGTTTGTCTGAAAAGGATCTTATATCACCTTCACTTATGAAACTTAGTTTGGCTGGACATTAGTTGGAGTTTATTTTTTTAACAATGCTGAATATAGGCCCCCAATTTCTTCTGACTTGTAGTGTTTCTGCTGAAATGTCTACTATTAGCCTGATTCGGTTCCCTTTGTAGTGACCTACCCCTTCTCCCTAGTTGTCTTTAATATTTTTTTTTCATGTCAGCTTTGGGCAATCTGATGATACATGTCTTGAGGATGGGCATGTTGTATGGTATCTTGCAGTGGTTCTCTGCTTTTTCTGAATTTACATGTTGGCCTCCCTAGAGAGGTTGGGGAAATCTTCATGGACAATATCTTCAAATAAATTTTCCAAATTGCTTGCTTGCTTTCTCTCCTTCTCTTTCGAGGATGCCAGTGAGTCATAGATTTGGTATCTTTACATAATCCTATATTTTTCAGATGTTTTGTTCATTTTTCATTTTTTAAGACATTTTTGTCAGGCTTAGTTAAGTTGGAAAGCCAATCTTCAAGCTCTGAGATTCTTTCCTCCACTTGGTCTATTTGCTGTCAATAATTGCAGTTATATTATTAAATTATTGTAGTGTGTTTTTCAACTCTATCAGATCATTTTTTTTAATGGCCTTTCTTCTTTCGGCCTGGCATTTTGAGTTACTGGAGTTCTTGTGCTCATTCTTTCTCATCTGTGTGCACTGATGTTCCTTTAATCCTTGAAGTTGCTGTCCTTTGGGTGGGTTTTTTAAAAAAAATTTTTATCTTTTATGCCTTTGGTGGTTTGATTGTGAGCTTTGGCACTCCTGGGCTATGTTCTGTAACTCTTGGGGACTGGTATTGGACCCTTGAATTTGATCTCTGATCTCTAGATGTTAGGAACCTGATGCACTGGAGGGGCCAAAGTGTTATGATCACTGGCCCCAACACTCTAGTGGGGTGTGCCGGCCAAAGTGCTTCATAGGGGCAGTGGCAGTGGTAACATGCTCACTTGCACATGCCAGCAGCCACAGCAGCACAGCAGAGTGCCAACATGAAGGAGGCCATGGGCCAGCAGCAGGGACAGGGTGGTTACAGGGTTGCCAATGTCTGTGCACGATCTTGCACCAGAAGCAGATGCGACGCAGCTGGGCATAACACCAGCTGTTGCAGGGGTCTGGTTCCATCATCTGTGCACAGACTTGTGTCAGAAGTAGTAGTGGCAGCACAGGGGGCTGCCCACACCTCAGTGGTGGCAGCGTGCCATTGAGGGTGGGTAGGGCAGCCGGGTGTGCTTACTTACCAGGAAGCAGTGGGGTGGTGAGGTGTTTGTGGATGTTCACTGTCATGAGAAGGGAGGCAAGGTCCACCCACATGCATGTGCTGGCAAAGCAATGGGGCGTGGGTTCATGAGCACATTCTTGCCAACAGAGCAGCAGGTAGAGACTGCAGTTGGGGGAGGTTCCAGGTGGGCTCTTGGAGCTCTCTAATGATTAAGCATGGTCTGCCAGAGAGGGAGCTATAATGAGGGCTCCTGAGAAACACCTTGGTAGGGCATCTGAGACTGCACTGCAAGAGGGTGGCCTCTGGCTGGGCCCCCAGGATAGGTCAGCAGATGAGGGCGTGCTCAGACTGGACTGGCCCGGTCCTACAGGCAAGATTACCCTGCTCTGTCCAGGCTAAAGCTACCTAGAGGACCTTGGCAAGCCTTGGGGGATGGGTATCCTGTGCTCCAATGCAGCTATTCCCTTGCCAAATCCTCTGCTGGTTTGGCAAGGGCTAGAGTCCTGCCCTTGCCACCTTTCCAATTTGCTCTCCTTATCAGCCCAAGTGTCCATGGAAGTCATGAGGTCTCCTGCTGCTAGGATTCTGGAGGTCTGTGGTGAGAGTGGGCCAGTCCTCACCTGTTCAACTCACTCTTTCCCCAGGAGCCACTTGGGGCCGGGAGTGGGTCCCAGTGTTTGGCAGCCCCACACAGGGTTCCCAGCTTTCTCCCTCTTCGTCCATTGTCTGCATCTTCCCTCCATCCACTCTCAGTGCCTTCCCCCTGAAGATCTGCTCAGAGTGTGCCAGTCTTCCTGATGTCTCAGACCTTTGGTGAGCAATATTTCTCCTGGCTGTGCCTAATCAGTCATCCTGCCTTCCTCCTAATATGTGGCTTTATTTCTGGGTTCTTTATCCATTGATTTATATGTGTCTATTTTTATACCAGTACCGTGCTGTTTTGCTTACTATAGCCTTGAAGAACAAAACTGGGGGCATCACATTACTTGACTTCAAATTATACAAATGATTCTTGATAAACATATATAACTCAACTTGTGGGAGAAGAGTCACGTAGGCATACAGAAGGGATAGCTACCAGCCCTGAGTTTTATGTGTGCTGAGTACTATATATTTTACAGATGATCCAGAAACCACTTGTAGATCACTTAATAGAATCCTTATTGCACATTTTTATTGTGAAACTGAGATCAAACTACAGATCTCTTTTCTAATAGAATTCAAAGTTGTTTTAGTCAGTAACATCATCAAATAACATTTTAAATGCAAAAAAGTAATATGTTCAATGTTGAAAACTTGTAAATCTAGAAAAGTCACAAAGGTAACAGGAACAGAAATGAATTTTAATTACCATGTAACTATCAGTACACTACGTTTTTTAAAAGTGGCATTCCAGAATTTTTTTTTAGAAGCATGGATTTTGATGTTTACACTATTTTTCCATGTTATTTCAGCTTATTCTTTAATCATTAAATATTATGTACCTACGAAAAGCATAGAGACTATTATAATTTATGCTCATGTGCCCACAACCCAGCATATAAAATAAATTATTATAGATATAAGTGAAGTCCCTTGTTTAATCCATCTGGTCCCCAATAAGAAACACAGTGACACACTCAGTATAGGATCATTCCAGAAGAGTTTTTGGAAGAGGGGACTATTTACAACGATGTGGGTATAAGAGAACCACAATGGATAGTGCAGAATCTTGGGGCTAGTAGCAACTTAGATATCAACACCTAGGCACAAAGGCATAGGAGAGAGAAAGATACCTGGACTCCAAAGAAGTCTCTTATAGAATTAGCCACATTGAGAGCTGCAGAGACATCTGGTCAAGGGACATAGTCAGTTTGAGATGATTTCACAGAGAAGATGCCAGGAGAATATTTCCCTTCTTCTCCCTAATCTCTTGTTTTCTCATTGTGTAAACCCAACCTGAAGCCAGAGAACATGGAAAACACATTGATACAGCTTGTGCAGGGTTCAACATGCCCCAGGCAAAGAGTAGAATGGGAAAGGGTAGAGAGGTAACTGAAGTAGCAAACAGCAGTTGTCCAGCATTCTCAGCCCATTCCACTCTCTTCCTTTCTTTCTTCCACAGGGGTATTGCTAATTTGAACTTTATATAAATATACTTTTATTACATTTTATATGTTCATATGCACTGTAGAGTGTTATTTAGTCTGGTAGTTATTTGAATTATTTAACAAATATTTGGAGTGATTTCCCCTCAAATGACATGGAAAAATTAAACTTCCCAGTCCTATTAAAGTTCAACGTTACTGTGTGATTTGCTTTGGACAATGAAATATGAGTAAAAATGAAATGTGTCACTTCCAGCAGAAGCTTTAAAAGCTACCATGAAAATCACTTTATCTGCTTCCCACTGGTTGAGTGATCAGTGAAACATGTGAGAAGATGAAACCTATATCAGCCTGAGAGTCTGAGTGACCCATGAACAGAGGCCTCCAGATAATCTGTACTAAACATATCATGGCATTAAGTAACTGAGATTTGGGAGCGTTAGGCAGCATTACTTAGCTTATTTTGCATTACAGACACATTTTGCATGACTTAAAACTTTGTATAAATGTTATCCTACCATATTTATCATCCAGGAATTTTTGCTTTGCAGTTTTGAGATTCACCCATGCTAATGGATGTAGCTATGTAGTTCATTCCATATACAAATATACCTAATTTACTTATCTCTTCTCCCATTGATTAGACACAATTTTATTGCTATCACTGATAATGACAAGATGATCAGTTTGGTACATACTTCCTGCACAGATGTGCAAGAATTTCTCCAAGAAACACACTCAGGGGAGGAACAGTGTACTTTTAAACCTTTCAAAGAAAGTCGCAGATCAGGAGGAGACGTTAATCATTGTGAACCATAGTTTCCGTTAGAAAGGTTTTCAGAAATCTTTGCCCCTGAGGATCCTTATTCCTACTCTCTCAGAACACTAAAACATAATATTCAGAAAAATTATATTTAAAAATTGCTCTGACCTTGAAAAGACCAGAGACATTCCTAAAAATCAAAAAGATCCATCTTAGAGAACGATGGCTACACAAAATAACACCAATTACTTTTTTGAAAATCTCTCATTATAGAAGACAAATCGAAATAAAGAAACAATATAAAATTTGAAGTAGCTTCTTAAAGGATACTCTTTTCATAGGTATGATGAGACATAAAGCTACATAATCAGTCACTTACTGACTCAAAAGTATTATCAGCAAATACAATTGGTGAGTAAATATTTAGCTGCCAATCATAGGTCAAGAGACCAGTAACGTGAAATGCATTTTTGACATATTCAGTTTAGATTATAAATATCAAACTGTCACCATATAAATGAGCAATCTGGATAACAAGGTTGCTACCTAACCCCCAAAGGTGCTAAGAAACAAAAGAATCATTCTGGAATATTTGAATGCAAAGGAAAATGCCCACAAAATGTGTCACATACATGTCTTCAAAACACACCATAAGACTATCCAGTGGTAGAATTTCTTATTTGTATAGGTAACAAATATTCCAGACTGTAGTATAAAGAACATAGGTGTAGTACAAATTTCTATGGGCACTCAAGTCCGTAGAATACAGTTATGAGGATGATTGGAAAGGTGACCTCAAATGGCAATGGCAGATTATGAAATACTGTAATAATAGCCTGGTAAGATTTTTGTATCTAATACTAAAGGAGTCTGGAAGAATATATATAAAAATATTGAATTGTTCTCTAAGCACTGGAATGGTGGATTAAGTTAATTTTTGTTTTTGACATATAAAACCTAAATTTTTCTACAAAATTAAACATTAAATGTACATTACATGTTACATTAAAATTACTTAATTTAAAAATTTGTTAATGGTGGAAGAAATGGGAAGAAAGAAAATATTTTCTTTGCCTACACATCAACATTTCATAACTTCCATTCTGTTGATTCCCAGTGTAAGGCTTTCTCCTTATCTTCACTGCTTCAGATCTAGGCCACTTGGACAGGTTCACCTCCAGAGACTAGTATAGTAATAAGAGAAAAAGTCAAATAAGAGCTTTTTCTCCTTCTGTCCAGTTACCTTCTCTGCTCCCCTTCTAGGGCTTGCTTTCAAATGTCCAAAGTAATGAACTAGGCCAGTGAAAAAGGTACAAATTGGCCAGAAGTTTGGGGGAAGGGATCATATCACAAAGCATGAGTGTTTAACCAAGCTCTAAGTTTCTGTCTAGTTAGCACACCTTTTACCCCTTTTCATACCAGACTCCCTTCCCCACCACACACACTTCTCTGCAGCTCCTTACCCCATCCAGAGTCTACACTCCTACTCTTTCTTAAAATACTTTAGAGCAAATTGTAGCCATAATCAAGTCCCCTTATTTTACAAATGGGGAAATTTCCAAAGAAGGAAACTGTTTTATTCAAGGTGCTACAGCAATGTAACAGGTGAAAGATATAACAGGTGAAGGATTAGACCCGTGTAACAGGTGAAGGATTACAGTAAGCTGATAATGTAACACAGCTTGCATAAGCCACTAATTAAGCAGACAAGCAAAAAAAAAAAAAAAAAAAACTAACAAAAACCTGACACTTTTAACTTTGTCCCCCAGCTTTCTATCTTTTTGTTGTTTCTGTTTATATTTTATTGTACTGTCTATGTCTTGAATAGTTGTTGTAATTATTTTGGATTCATCTTTTAGTCTTTCTAGTTTGATAAGAGTAAGTTACACATCAGTTAATGTTATGATATTCTATGTCTTTTTGTGTACCTACTATTACCAATGAGATTTGTATCTACACATGATTACTTATTGCTCACTGATAACATTTTCTTTCTGACCTGAAATACTCCCTATAACATTTCTTTTTTTTAAATGTAATTTAATTTCGTTTAAAATTCCAGGATACAAGTGCAGGACATGCAGGTTTGTTACATAAGTAAACGTGTGCCATGGTGGTTTGCTGCACCTATCAACCCATCACCTAGGAATGAAGCCAAGCATGCATTAGCTACTTTTTCTGATGCTCACCCTCTCCCGCACACACCCTCTCCACAGGCCACAGTGCATGCTGTGTGTGTTGTTCTCCTCCCTGTGTACATATATTCTCATCATTCAGCTCCCACATATAGGTGAGAACATGTGGTGTTTGGCTTTCTGTTCCTGTGTTAGTTTGCTGAGGATAATGGCTTGCAGCTCCACCCATGTCCCTGCAAAGGACGTGATCTCCTTCCTTGTTATGCCTGCATACTGTTCAATGGTGTATGTGTATATACAGCATTTTCTTTATCCAGTCTATCATTGATGGGCATTTGGGTTGATTCCGTCTTTGCTCTTGTGATTAGTGCTGCAATGAACATATGGGTGTATGTATCTTTATAATAGAATGATTTATATTCCTTTGGGTATATACTCAGTAATGGGATTGTTGGGTCAAATGATACCTCTGGTTCTAGGTCTTTGAGGAATCACTATGCTGTCTTCCACAACGGTTGAACTAATTTACATTCCCATCAACAATGTGAAAGCATTCCTATTTCTCTACATCATCATCAGCATCTGTTGTTTCTTGACTTTTTAATAATCACCATTCTGACTGGCATGAGACAGTATCTCATTGTGGTTTTGATTTGCATTTTTCTAATGATCAGTGATGTTGAGCTCTTTTTCACAGGTTTGTTGACTGCATAAATGTATTCTTTTGATAAGTGTCTGTTCATATCCTTTGCCCACTTTTTAATATGGTTGTTTGGTTTTCTTCATGTGAATTTGTTTAAATTCTTGTAGATTCTGTATATTATACTTTTGTCAGATGGACAGATTGTAAAACTTTTCTCCCTTTCTGTATGTTGCCTGTTCGCTCTGATGCTAGTTTTTTGTTTTTTTTTTTTCTGTGCAGAAACTCTTTAGTTTAATTAGATCCCATTTGTAAAATTTTGCTTTTGTTAGAATTGCTTTTGACGTTTTTGTCATGAAACCTTTGCCTGTGCCTGTGTCCTCAATGGTATTGCGTGTATTTCCTTCTAGGGTTTTTATAGTTTGAGGTTTACACTTAAGTATTTCATCCATCTTGAGTTAATTTTTGTATAAGGTTTAAGGATGGGATCCAGTTTTAATTTTCTGCATATGGATAGTCAGTTCTCCCAGAACTATTTATGAAATAAGGACTCCTTTCCCATGCTTATTTTTTGTCAGGTTTGTTGAAGATCAGATGTTTGTAGATGTGCAGTCTTATGTATGAGATCTCTATTCTGTTCCATTGGCTACTGTGTCTGTTTTTGTACCAGTACTATGCTATCTGGTTACTGTAGACTGGTAGTATAGTTTGAAGTCAGGTAGTGTGATGCCTCCAGCTTTGTTCTTTTTGCTTAGGATTGTGTTGGCTGCACAAGCTCCTTTTTGGTTCTGTATGAATTTTAAAGTAGCTTGTACTAATTCTGTGAAGAATGTCAATGGTAGTTTAATGGGAATAGCACTGGATCTACAAATTACTTTGGGTACTATGGCCATTTTCATGATGTTGATTCTTCCTATTCATGTGCATATAATATTTTTCCACTTGTTTGTGTCCTCTCTGATTTCCTTGAGCAGTGGTTTCTAGTTCTCATTGAAGAGGTCCTTCACTTCCCTTGTTAGCTGTATCCCTAGGTATTTTATTCTCTTCGTAGCAGTTGTGAATGGGAGTTCATTCATGATTTGGCTCTCTGCTTGCCTGTTGTTGATGTATAGGAATGCTTGTGACTTCTGCACAACAACTATGTATCCTTAGACTTTGCTGAATTTGATTATAATCTTAAGAAGCTTTTGGGCTGAGACAATGAGATTTTCTACATATTGGATCATGTCATCTGCAAACAAAGTCAATTTGACTTCCTCCTTTTCTATTTGAATACTCTTTATTTTTTCTCTTGCCTGATTGCCCTGGCCAGAAATTCCAATACTGTGTTGAATAGGAGTGGTGAGAGGGGTCACCCTTGTCTTGTGCCAGTTTTCAAGGGGAATGTTCCCAGCTTTTGGCCATTCAGTATATTGGCTATGGGTTTGTCATAAATGGCTCTTTTATTTTGAGGTATGTTCCTTCAATACCTAGTTTATTGAGAGTTTTTAACATGAAGGGATGTTGAATTTTATTGAAGGCCTGTTCTGCTTCTATTAAGCTAATCATGTGGTTTTGTCTTTAAATCTGTTTATGTTGTGAATTATGTTTATTGATTTGCATATGTTGAACCAGCTTTGCATCCCAGGGATGAAGTTGACTTGATCATGGTGGATAAGCTCTTTGATGTGCTGCCAGGTCAAGTTTGCCAGCATTTTATTTAGGATGTTTGTGTTGATGTTCATCAGGGATATTAGCCTGAAGTGTTTTTTTGTTGTTGTATCTCCTCCAGATTTTGGTATCAGGATGATGCTGGCCTCATAAAATGAGTTAGGGAGTAGTCTCTCTTTTCCAGTTGTTTGGAATAGTTTCAGAAGAATAGTACCAGTTCCTATTTGTACCTCTGGTAGAATTCAGCTGTAAATATGTCTGGTCCTGGGCTTTTTCTGGTTGGTAGGCTATTTATTACTGCCTCAATTTTAGAACTTGATATTAATTTACTCAGGGATTCAGTTTCTTCCTGTGTCATTTGATTCTTCTCTCTTTTACTCTTTATTAGTCTAGCTAGTGGTCTATCTATTTTATTTTTTCAAAAAACCAGCTCCTGGATTCACTGATTTTTTGAAGGGTTTCATGTCTCTACCTTTTCCAATTCTGCTCTGATCTTGGTTATTTCTTGTCTTCTGTTAATTTTGGAGCTTGTTTGGTCTTGGTTCTCTATTTGTGATGTTAGGATGTCAATTTGATAATTTTTTTTTGATGTGGGCATTCAGTACTATAAATTTCCCTCTTAACACTGCTTTAGCTGTATCCCAGAGATTCCAGTACATCATTTCTTTGTTCTCTTTGGTTTCAAATAACTTTTTGATTTTAATTTCATTATTTACCCAGGAGTCATTCAGGAGCAAGTTGTTCAATTTCCATGCACTTGTGTGGTTTTGAGTGAGTTTTTAAATCTTCAGTTCAATTTAATTGTGTTGTCATCTCAGAGACTGTTATGATTTCTTTTGCATTAGATAAGGAGTGTTTTACTTCCAATTATGTGATTGACTTTAGAGTGTCATGTGGTGCCAAGAAGAAAATATATTGTGTTATTTTTGGGTGGACAGTTAGATATCTCTCCACTCAAAACCAGATAGATATCTATCAGGTCCACTTGATCCAGAGCTGAGTTCAAGTCCTGAATATTCTTGTTAATTTTCTGTCTCATTGACCTGTCTAATATTGACAGTGTGGTGTTAAAGTCTCCCACTGCTATTGTGTAGGAGTCTAAGTCTGTTTACAGTCCCTAATAACTTGTTTTATGAATCTGGGTGCTCCTGTATTGGGTGTACATATAATTAGCATAGTTAGCTCTTCTTGTTGAATTGATCTCTTTACCATTATGTAATGCCCTTTTTTTTGTGTGTGTGTTTTTAATCTTTATTTGTTTAAAGTCTGTTTTGTCAGAAACTAGGATTACAACCCCTGCTCTTTTCCGCTTTCCATTTGTTTGGTAGATTTTCTTCTATTCCTTTATTTTACGCTTATGTGTGTCTTTGCACGTGAGATGGGTCTCTTGAATATAGCACAGCGATGGTTCTTGAGTCTCTATCTAACTTGCAATTTTGTGTCTTTTAATTGGAGCATTTAGCCCATTTACATTTCAGGTTAATACGGTTAAGTGTGAATTTGATCCTGTCATCATTATGCTAGCTGGTTATTTTGCAGACTTTTTGATGTAGTTTTCAGCGGTTTTTTCATTGATTTTTTCTCATCTTTGTGTTTATCTAGCTTTGATCTTTGAGGCTGCTGACTTTTGGATGGGATTTTCATGGGGATATTTTTGTTTATACTGTTGTTGCTTTGTTTGTTTGTTTGTTTGTTTTTAACAGTCAGGCCCCTCTTCTGAAGGGCTGGGGGTCCACTCCAGACCCTATTCACCTGGGTCCCTCTCACACCTGGGAGTGTCACCAGTGGAGGCTGCAGAACAGCAATGATGGCTGCCTGCTCCTTCCTCTGGGATTTGTGTCCCAGAGGTGCTCCGACCTGATGCCAGCAGGAACTCTCCTGTATAAGGTATCTGGCGACTCCTGTTGGGGGATCTCACCCAATCAGGTGGCACAGGATCTGGGACCCACTTACTGAAGCACTCTGGCTGCCCCTTGGCAGAGGGGGTGTATTGCACTGGGGGGAATCACACTGGTCTGGACTGCCTCAATTCCTCAGAGCCAGCAGGAGAAAATATTAAGTATGCTGATCCACAGAGATTGTTGCTACCACTCCCTGCAGGGGCTCAGTCCCAAGGAGATCAGAGCTCTATCCCTAAATCCCTGGCTGGAGTTGCCGAAATTCCTGCAGGGAGGCCTTGGCCAGTGAGGAGAGGTAGGTCAGGGTCTGGCCCAAAGAGGCAGTCTGGCCATGATCTGCCAAAGCTGCTGTACTGTGCTGTGGGGAATTCCTCCTGGGTCAAAATCATCCAGTCTCCCTAGCACTGGCAGAGGAAAAATGGTAGACTGGAGCCACAGTGATGACAGCCACCCCTTCCCACAGGAGCTCAGTCATCTTAGGCAGCAGACAGCCACAGTGATGACAGTCATCCCTCCTCTGGGGAGCTCAGCTGTTTTAGGCAGAATGCAACCGCAGTGATGATGGCCACCCCTCCCCCTGGGTACCGAGTAGTCTTAGACAGTCTCCAGCCATGTGGCCACTGAGAATCTGCACAGTTCTGTGCTTGGGACCCAAGGCCCTGGTGGTGTGGGCTCACAAGAGAGATATGAACCACAGGTTGCATAGGTCCATGGCAAAAGCATGGCTTCCTGATAAGGGTAGCACAATCACTCATTGCCTCCCTTTGCTGGGGATGGTAGCTCCCCTTGTCCCACGTGGCTTCCAGGCAGTCCTTTGCACTACCCTGCTTTCCGTCGCTCTCCATAAGTCACACCAACTGCCTAGTCAGTCCCAATGAGAGAACTTGAATACCTCAGTTGCTGGTGCAGGATTCACTTGCCATTTTCATTCTTAGCAGGAGCCTCCAACCACAGCTGTTTCTAGTTAGCCGTCTTGGCCTTTTATCCTAACATTTATTGTAGGACAAATCTGGTGTTGTTGAAATCCCTTAGCTTTTTGTTTGTCTGGGAAAGTCTTTATTTCTCCTTCATGTTTGAAGGATATTTTTGCTGGATATTCTATTCTAGGGTAAATTTTTTTTTTTTCTTTCAGCACTTTAAATATGTCATGCCACTCTCACTTGGCCTGTAAGAGTTCCACTGAAAAGCCTGCTGACGGATGTATTGGATCTCCATTGAATGTTATTTGTTTCTTTTCTTTTGCTCCTTTTAGGACCCTTTCTTCATCCTTGATCTTTGGGAGTCTGATTATTAAATGCCTTGAGATAGTCTTGTTTGGGTTAAATCTGCTTGGTGTTCTGTATTCTTCTCGTACTTAGATACTGATATCTTTCTCTGTGTTATTATTTGTTTGAATAAACTTTCTAACCTATCTCTTTCTCTACCTTCTCTTTAAGGCTAATAACTCTCAGATTTGCTTTTTTTGAGGCTGTTTTCTAGATCCTGTAGGTGTGCTTTATTTATTTATTCTTTTTCTTTTGTCCCCTCTAACTGTGTATTTTAAATTAGCCTGTCTTCAAGCTCATTAATCCTTTTTTCTGCTTGATCAATTCTGCTCTTAAAAGACTGATGAATACTTCAGCATGCCTATTGCATTTTCTAACTCTAGAATTTCTGCTTAATTCTTTTAAATTATTTCAACCTCTTCGTTAAATTTGTCTGATACAATTCTGAATTCCTTCTTTGTGTTGTCTTGAATTTCTTTGAGTTTCCTCAAAACAGCTGTTTTGATTGCTGTGTTTGAAAGGTCACATCTCCATCTCTCCAGAATTTGTGCCTAGTGCCTTATTTAGTTTGTTTGGTGAAGTCGTGTTTTCTTGGATGGTCTTGCTGCTTGTGGATGTCTGGGCATTGAAGAGTTAGGTATTTATTTTAGTCTTCACAGTCTGGGCTCATTGGTAGCAATCCTTCTTGGGAAGGATTTCCAAGTATGTGAAAGGACTTGGATGTTGTGATCTAAGCCATATCTGCACTAAGGGGCAACCCAAACCCAGTAACTGTGTGGTTCTTGCAGACTATTAGAGGTCTCACCATGGTGGTCTTGGATAAGATCCAGAAGAATTTTCTTGATTACCAGGGAAAGACTCTTGTCTTCCCTTACTTTCTCCCAAATGAATGGAGTCTCTCTGTCTGTGCTGAGCTAACTTGAACTGGGGATAGGTTGACATGAGCAGTCGTATTGCTATTACAGCACTGGGTCTCACCCTTGACCCACTGTAACCATACCTGGCTATCAACTATGTTCACTCAAGTCTCTAGGGCTTTACAATCAGCAGGTAGTGAAGCCTAATAGGCATGTGTCATTCCCTTCATGGTGTGAGTTCCCTCAAGCTCCTGGCGGGTCCAGAGATGCAGGGAGCCAAGAACTATAGTCAAAAACCTCAGCAATCTGCCTGGTATTCTATTGTACTACAGCTGAACTGGCACTCAAGCCATGAAAAACAGTCCTTCTCACTCTTCCCTCCCCTTTTCACAGGCAAAAGACCTTTACCCGATGGCCACCACCACCACAGCCCAATGGAGAATATTGCCAGGCTACTACTGATGTTCACTTAAAGCCCAAAAGCTCTTTACTCAACTTTTGGTGAATGCTGCCAGGCTTCGTACTCACCCTTTAGGGCAGCAGACTACCCTCTTGCCCAGGGCAGCTCCAGAAACACTGTTCAAGAGCCAAGGCCTAGAATCAGGGACCTAGAATTGGGGACCCCACTGTGGCAGCACTGGTAACTACCTGATTTTTGGTTCTTAAATACGTTCTTTTTGTGTAGTTATTGTATTTGGTGTTCCTGCAGGGAGGACAATCAGTGGAGCCCTCTATTCAGCCATCTTGATCCGCCCCTCCAGCTGCATGCTAATTTCACTGCTTTTAAAACCACATCAGCTTCCTATAGACTTTTGTTTCAAGTAGTTCTTTTCTAAGATGAAATTACATTATTGAAGTTTTCTGGTCATTGTGATCAAATGAAATATCACCCATTAACCTGAGCACCCTGCATAAGACCTGTCACTTTGCACCTGACATAGTGACATTTGCTCTAATTTCAGTTGTGATAGACCTGCTGCAGTTCTTCTCTTTCAGAGAATTTCATTTGCAGTCACTTGAGTACATTCTGACACTCTGTGATTTTTAAAGTCAAATAAATAATTGCTTAATTTCCTCCTGAGCTTTGATGAAATGTCAAAATCATTATAGAAATTGATGAGAATTGTGCTAGGGTCTTGTCAGTAGCTCACTGTATCCCTATTATGACTATCTCATTCCTAGTCAAACACTGGGGTGATTTAAGGAGCATGTTCTGACCTAAATTTAGATTTTAATTATAATAGTTAGGACACAATGTTTTTCACTGACTGTTTAGTTTTGTTTGGAATTAATTTGGATGACAGAGTCAGTATTAATTAGGACCAGGAGAATGTGCAGGGGAAAAACCTATCCTGATAATTAAAAAAATTTTTTTGTCCAATAACTTTAAACTTTTCTCTAAAACATTTTTTCAGGGTTGTTAAAAATATCACATTTAGAATTGAAATCAGTCATCCTCTCTCTTAGCTACATTCAGATCAGAATTCAAGCTTATAGTGACATGTACCAAAAGTGAGTGATAGCAAAAAGGAAAAGAACAGCCCAACAGAGACCTTGGATAATTCACAATCTCAAAAAATAAGAACTGACTGTGTTGAAATCGAGAAGCCCCAATCCATGCGTCACTAACTACCTTTGCTGTTATAATGAAAAAGAAAATAAAGCTATCAAAGGCACAGAAACAACCAGCTGTAGAGAATGAATAATGCCACTTCCAGAGGACTTTCATGGTTCACAAAGTCAAATTCCTTCTATAACCAGAGCCTCATGAACTACTTAGAATAAAGCATCTCTTTGGTAGTACTCAGATTACAAAAAGTTAACCACACAGTGAAAAGAGCCACAGATAATAAATCTGCAGACCTGTATGATATTTCCAAAAACTCTTCTTTGAGGCCTTGAGAAAGTCACTATGTCTCTCAAAATCTTGATATCCTGGCTTATAAAAATTAAGATACAATATATAATTGCCAAAGCAGTTTCACATGAATATGAGGTATGTGAAACTGCTTTGCGAATTATAAAGCACTATGTAAATGGAAATGATAAACAACAACTGTTCTAAATATTTATTATAGTCTCACTACTGTAGAGAGATGAAGCAAAAGCATTAATGTTGATCTCCATCTTCAAGGTACTTATAATTATACAGGGAGATAAGACTGCTAATGCCAGTAAAACAACTAACCTTCCACCCTGGACAGCATGTAATTAGCCAATGCTCTGAGTGTTCAACATACATTTGTAAGAATCATCCCATTTGACCCTCACAATAGCTCTAGAAGGCAGATAGATTTATTACTGCCATCCTCATTTAATAGATGGGAATCAAAATAAGGGAGTCACTTGCCTAGTGGGAACACAAACCCACACCTGCGCCTTCTAACTCCTAATTAAGTACACTTTCTGTCTCTTCCTTTAGCTATGTTAAGTGGCACTGATTCTGTAACTTCTGTAGAAATTTAGAAAAGGGACAAATGGTTGATGAATAAGAGTAAGAAAAGTCAGAGAAGTCTTTATGGAGGAGACACTTCAGAAAGCAAGATCGGATTTGAGTAGATTGAGAAGCTATGAGGGAGCATTCACATTATAATCACCTAACTACCAGGAGAAGGGGGAGTTCTTCAAGCCACACACACAAAACCCATTTTAATGTTATATGTCCTCATTCCCACCTTTACTCAGCGATCCACCACTGCTGCATTGTGGCCCACCACTACTAAGAGGTGTATTTAACTCAGGTCTGTTAAGGCAGAAAAAAAGCAAACCACCTAACTCCCTTATCCAACTCCTTTGTCTTTCCCATATATTCCCTTCCCTAGAAAATACATTCCATTTCCCTACTTGTAAACCTAAACCTGTACATTTTACAACAGTAAAAACAGCTTTATTTAGTTGACAAATATAAAAACTAATGAGTGCTGGTTGCAGACCTTTCTGAGAAATTACTTATGCAAAATCAAGTTAATAAAACTAAATAACATATATTTTTTCAGTCTTCAACTTTCAGAATTCCAGAATGTCTCTTTACGGATAAATGATAAGTAAACTGAAAAGGGAAACATTAATAATACTATAAAAATTCAGATACCCCTTTCATTGCCCCACTAAATTTTGATACACAAAGCAATTACATTCCAACTGGAGAGCAAAAGGCTTTGTTTCCATGGTCTGTGCCTGAGATCATTGGCAAAATGCACATACATGTCTTGAAGACTATACGAAATTTCTTATAATGCCTCACTGCTAGAGCTGGACAGACTGTACCACAGTCAGTCTACCTAAGTTTGAGATACCTTAAGGTGAAGCATAGTCCTATAGTGCCTGGATTTCAAACAGAGTTCTGCAGAACTTTTGGGTGTTTCAAGAGTACAAATATGTGGGTTGAATTTAATTTCAGAAAAGCACTCTAAACTTTTTGTTAAACTGTAGTAAACATAATATGCTCACCCAAACATGCCATACTTGAGCAGATTGAAAGCCATAGATGTGTTTCCTTATGTGGTCCAGTGAGGCAGGTTTGGGAGCAGACCTCAGAATAAAGTTCTCCCTGTTAAATCTGCTAGAAATTTGAACTTCTTAGACATATGTCATTTATTAGAGAGTTATGAGTTCTCACTTACCTTTTTCTTTCAAGCTTTTGCTGGTCCACTTCCACAAAATCGCACAAATGAGAAGAGGATCACGGAACACATGCGCTGGGCCTAATGAAATGCAAGTCACAGCTGCATTACTAGTGCTTACTCTAGATTCACATGATAGTCAGTTGTGAAGTTACAAAGGGACATATAACATGTTGTATTATGACAGTATCATCATACTATAGAATATTGAAGCAGGCTTGTGAGTTAATTAGATGCTGTTGCTAGTGATTCAAATTTAAAATCAAGATGTCCTGTTTAAATTGTCTTTCAATCTTGAGGATTAGTGAAATTTAAGCATTTTGAGATTACTGGAAATCTATTGTTAACATCTGCCACCATTTGCAGCTACTAGCTTTTAGATTCATGTCGATTTTCTCAATACTGGGAATTTAAAACAAAATTAATTAATAAATTGCATGGTGAGACTGTCAGATGACTGCTACCTGCATCTAATTTTTATGTTGATTAAACAACTTTCATTATTAGCATTGACTGACATTAATAATGATTCCTAAAATTGTACACTGGAATTATAAATATCTATGATGAATTTATAACAAATTTTGCCTGTTTTCTACATCCAGGTGAATACAACTTTGTTTCAAAACAAAATTTCTGCTATTTGAAGGAAGGAAGGAAAGGAAGAAACAATGAAGCCGAGGGGAGGGAGGAAGGCAAGGAGGGAGGCAGGGAGAATCGAAAATCACTAGCCAAGTTATACTGGCCTAGGACATGACAGCCATGAATTCTAGTTAATTCTATCATGGACATGCTGTATTCCCTTGAGCATTTAAGTTCTTTCCCCTCAAAGCCTTGATTTCCCAAGCTGTAAAACTCATGTACTTAACAAAGATTTACTGAGCGATACGCTGAACTCGGAGCTGTCCCTGGTGCTGAGGAGGGTACAGTGGTAAGAGAAACAGGCGTGGCCTATGCCTTCATAGGGCTTATGGTTAGTGAGGAGGCAGGGAGGGAGAGGAGAGAGAGAGAATAAGTGGGTTAAATAAGCATAGTTGTAATAATTCTACCTGCTCCATAGGGCTATATATTTTGAATACTCAGAGCATTAACCAACTACGTGCTGTCTGCTGCTGAAGTTTAGTTGTTTCATTGATATTGCCAATCTTGTCTCTTTAACATGACTATAAGTACCTTAAGGATAGATATCAACTTTAGTGCTTTTTCTTTATTTCCCTACAGTGGTGAGTATATAAAAAACACTTAGAGCAGTTACTGTTTTGTAACAAATTGTCCCTCTTCCTCATTCATATATTCCACATTTTGTCTCCTTTCATTTCCTGGAAAACAATACACTCTTTCCTGCCTTTGAGTCTCTGGCCATGGTGTTTCCAAAGCCTGGAATCCTGTTTAGATTGCCCACATTCCTCCTGCCTTCACATGACTGCCTCTTTCTCGGCCATTAGATTTCTGCATAAACGTTACCTCCTTAGTAGAGACTTCCCTCTCTTCCATAGCAGATATTTCCTTTGATTTTTCCAACAAGTTTTTCTTGTACAGTTCTAGTCTGTTAATTTATTTTCTTTTTTTAACCTTCAGCTTGGCTGCTTTTAGTCAGCCCTGCACATGTACGATTCAATGGTCAGCCAGGGGTGCAACGACTGTGCTTGCTCCAGACTCTGTACTCAAATTCGTTAAGCCTATATGACTGCAGGTTTTCCATCAGAGTTCTAGCCACTTAATACTGCTAAAGCCTGAAAACAGGCTGAAGGTAGTGGTGTAAAGTGACTAAAACTTAGGACTCTCACCTGATGCCATCACTTCTTTCAAGTATCAATCCTCTACACCCTCACAACCCCTGCTTTTGTTCAATTGTTTCTAGTCGTTATGAAGGGTGGGGTCCAGAAGGAACTACTCAGCCATACCAGAAGTGGAACACCCAGGACTACCTTTTTAAAAAACAAACCAGGTCACATAGCATCTCTGCTCAAAATTCTGCAGTGGCTCCCCAAATTACTCAGAACAAAAGCCAAGTGATCTACCTAACTCATCATAACCTGGCCTTTGCTATTACCACTCTGCCTTCATCTCCTTTTACTCTCCCCCTTATTCACTCTATTTTATCTTCATTGATTTTATTGTTCTTTCATGATATCAGGAATGCTCTCTAGTTTTTTTTCCCCTGCCTATAGCAGTTATTCCAGATATCCAGATAGCATATTTTTTCACTGCTTTAACTCTGAGCTCAAATATTAGCTTTTCATTAACATAACTTTCTACCCTAAACTCCATAGCTTTCATTCCCCTTCCCTTTCTTTATCTTTTGTTTTGTCAGTAGCATTTATCACCTTCTGACATATATTATTTATTTATTAGTGTTTATTGCCTATTGTCTGTCTTCTTCTCTTGGCTGTAACCTATATAAAAGACAGCAGAAACCTTTATCTCTTGGTTTACTTCTGCATCCCAAACATCTATATCTGTACCTGGAAGAGAATAGGTACTCAGTATATTTTTGTGAAATAAGTAAATGATTAAATGTATGAATAAAGATTCCTCATTTTTTATTTGAGACAGAGTCTTGCTCTTGTCACCCAGGCTGGAGTGCAGTGGCACAGTCTCGGCTCACTGCAACCTCCACCTCCTGGGTTCAAGAGATTCACCTGCCTCAGCCTTCTGAGTAGCTGGAATTACAGGCGCCTGCCACCACACCCAGCAAATTTTTGCTCTTTTAGTAGAGAAGGGGTTTTACCATGTTGGCCAGACTGGTCTCAAACTCCTGACCTCAGGTGATCCACCCTCCTCGGCCTCCCAAAGGTGCTAGGATTGCAGGCGTGAGCCACCATGCCTAGCCAAGATTATTCATTTCTTACGTGGGGAAACACACACAATTCAGGGAAACAACCATCACACAAAGAACTTGGGGAGATCTTCATTAGCATTGTCCTCAAACATTGGGAACATTGTTTGACCCTCTTCCGCAATTTGACCCTCTTCAGTAATACCAAACACACTCTTTTTTATTATTATTCTTTAAGGTCTGGGGTACACGTGCAGATCGTGCAGGTTTGTTACATAGGTATACATGTGCTATGGTGGTGGTTTGCTGGATCCATCACCCGGTCATCTGCATTAGGTATTTCTGCTAATGCTATCCCTCCCCACTCCCCACACCTCCTGCCATTTCTTCCCTAGCCCCCAACCCTCCAACAGGTCCCGATGTGTGATGTCCCCCGCCCTGTGTCCATGCCAAACACACTTACTTTAAGGATGAACTTACCTTTTAGAAGCTACCAAAAAGTCTGTCTGAACCAAAAATAGTCAAAAGAGAAGGTGAATAATATGGACATTATTATTTTAGGTTAAAAATATTATATTAAAAGACTGTGTTTAATATTTTAGCTCATCATCATCCTATGAAGCATTTCCCAAGAAGTCCCCAAAACACTTCCAGTGCCTGCTGAATTGATGTATGTTTTTGTAACGAAACAGTTTTTAAGTAAAGGGTTCTGATTTTTTTCTTTTTTAAAGTGTCAGTATTTTATATTCCTTTCCTGCAACATATAGTAGTGCAAGATAAAAGTCTCCACTATATTTACATAAGCTAGAAAAATTCAGCTTTTAATTTTTACCAGATGTGAGCCATATAGACAAATTTCTCCTCAGTGTTCCTTCAACAAGTTTGGTGCTATTGAGACTGGTGGAGTTGGAGGTAAATACTGGGTATAAAGAGTCTTGATTCCACTGATGTTAATAGTTAGTGCCATGATTGTTGTAGCTCATTAATGGAAAAATAAAGTTTATTTAGTGTTAACATTAAAGAAAATTGTTGAATTTGTCTCATTTTCCTAGCTTCTGGTATTCTAAATAGTGTATTTTTATTTATTAATTATTTATATTATAATCCCACAGTAGTGTAGTTGAAGTAGTTTTTAAGCATGCTGTAATATGGCTTATTTTATCTCTATAGTCACCCTATCTTTTCCCTGGGTTATTAGTTGCCATATAATTGCATTTCTTAGTACTTATCTATTGATTTAACACTATGGGTGCTTATTAAACCGTCCTTCCTAGTATTGGGTGAATTAGAAGATCACTGTCCTCATTAGTTAATGGCTTATTTCACTCTTTGCTCTACTGACCCTTACTCTGCATGTATTATTTTTTATCTCCTAACATTAGAATATATAGACACAAGTGTGTACCTTTCTACTTTTGCCGTAAGCATACTAAGAAATGAGTAAGCAAGTGATCAAGCCTTCCTATAGTTGTTTCTAATTCTTTTTCCTGATAGTATACATCCAATACATCAAATAGATTTTGTCTTAAGCTCCAACCCAAACAACTTATAGTAGCTATCCGGAGCACTCTGCTGAGGGTTATATAACCTGATCTAGCTCAATGAGAAAGTATGCCATAATTGATGAGTGATATCTTACATCAGCATAAGATAGAAGAAATTCAGGACACCGGCTAAGCTTATTATAGGTGATGGAAACAAGATCAAAACACTTCAAGAGAGGAATAGAGAATGGGATATAAGGGTCAATATTAACTATATATTTTATATATATTATAGCCTATGTATTCAGGGCTCATGGACTTTTGGATAGTTGCATTCTTTCCACAAAGCACCACATGCTTCTGAACACAATCACAAGGATTAAGGGACAAAGCAGACAGTGGTTTATATCCACTTTGGCTAGAAGTCTCTTCCTACTTGGAACCCAAGTAGGATTTACATGATTTGCCTTTTGTAGAGTGCCCTGATACTTCTTGGATAACAAAGTGAAAAATGTAGTCCACCCTAACCAAGGCAAAATATCTATCTTGGGATATTACTATTTAAACACTTCATGACCAAGATTACTTGTGCTAAATATGCATAAAATATATAATTCATAAAATTTCATATAAACACTATTTTTTCTAGTACCTATCAATGCCCCTGCTAGGTAGCTATTTTCTGATGTTTATCTGGGTGGTACGAGCTAATTTTCATTCCTGAAGGATCTGAGCTCTCAGTTTCCCTACCTGTATCAAATCTATTATAAAAAACTATAGCTTATTTTTTTGCTCCTTTTTTCTTGCTTGTCTAGTGGGCTCCAGATGGCTAAGTGTCAAACTTAACTTCCAGTTGCTAAAGACACAGGTAGGTTGCATGAACACAGTAGTAACTGTCATGATCTGCCTCCTATCATACTGTTATGGTTTCCTCAACCTGTACCTGTAATCTCGTGGAGACTTAGCTATAACCAGGGTACTCAGAGAAATATTTAAGCTTGGATTATAGATTGTGGCATCAGCCAGAGTGGTCCCTTACAGTATTATAGGCTCACATGAACCTGCCATTCCTCTTCTTGGGATCTCTCTGGTATTACATACATCTCATACCTTGCCTCTCCCACTCTGGATTTTAGTTTCGAGGTTGCCATTAACAAAGCCTGCTTTGTTCATATTTCTTCTGTCTCTGATCCTGACTTCCACCCTCTCTGGCTTTATTCATTGTATATCATTGAAATTTTACTGGAGTCATCTTAACTCTGACCTTCTCTAACCAACAACGCACTCAAAAAAAGAAAAAAAAACCCATAAGGTTGGAAAGACTCCTTGGTGTCCTCATCTGGTTCCTGAAAACTATACCATAACTAATTTGATTAACTTTTTTAATGTTATCATGGTTTATTTTTCACTTTTTGCCAACAACTCATCATGTGGGAAGAAAAGATCACAGGTTACTAGATGTTGAATACTTACAGTTATTTGTCATCTATTGTCAGTAAGCAATTTATTCTCAAGATGATCTGTTAAAGCCCAGACTCGATATGGAACAAGGCCTGCAAATAATTTGCATGTTAAGAAGTCTAAAAATGTTCTTGTCCTCTTTCTAAATATAGAGGAAAAGATTCTTGACATTATAGGCATACATTCTAATTAATTAGTCAAAAATTATGTTGTATAGAAATAGCAATACTTTGTATCCCAGAAAAAGTACTGATGGTGGTTAATAAATAATAATTATATTCTCATTTTTGATAATCGGAAAAATAGTTTGAATAGAACAGATGAATGGTTTTCCACAGCTGAACAGACATCAAAATATTTAGCATAGTATTATAAAAGTTCACTTTAGAGACAAGCTGTTTTCAGGACTGTATCCTTGCAAATATTCTAAGAAATTCTAGACAAAATAAAGACATAAGAGAAAGAAAGAAAACTGCCATAAACAACTCCAACTGCTTATTCTGAATACAAATGGAAGTTGCTTGGGCTTGGAAAAACAAAGTGAGAAATGGACCAAAATGCCCCTCAAGCTACTGTCTACATGAAGTGTACTAGCAAAGCTCACAGACTGCAAACCTATATCCTAAAGAACAGGGATTTCCCAAATTAAAAACATCATAGGAAGTCCTGGCTAATTTAAAAATGTACAAGGAATTTTTCACAACAACTTGAAAGAACTGAGTAAAATTTGTTGCCACAGAAAGGATAGAATTCATTAATTTTCCATCTCCTGGAGATAGAAGTCAATTGACTATAAACAGGTGATCCAAGCTTAGAGATTTATTATTTACCTACTGCTTCTAAATAGCTTGGCATCATAACGGAGTAACAAGGCACAAAATTCAGAACTAAATTAAGTCATGAAACAGTGTTCTTCTGGATATAGGTTCAAGTAAATACATATCATTCCCAAAATAGGGATATAACCCTGAATCTACCAATGGAGTGGCATTTTTAAAATACCATCACCAACTAATAAGGGATCAAGATGGTCAGAACAGCCACTCTATTGTGGACATTTATTTTTAACTCATTGCACATGATATGTTTCTTTTGTGAAATTTGGCCATGGTAAAAAGTCTTTGAAAACACAAATTGCAATAATGTTGCTGTAAGAAGTTCTGGATTCTATAGCCGTAGCTGGAAACCAAAGAATAGTCTACTGTATTTCCAGATGTTAATTGAACATCTTCACTTGTATACCCCATGTGCATCTTCAATTCAGTATGCCTAGACTGGACTCAGTATGTTTCCCCACCCTTGCCAAAAACAAAACAAAGCAAAATAAACACTTTTTTTTTTGAAAACCAAACTGCTCTCCTCCTTCTCCTTTGTTTTTTATCTAGGTGAGTGGCATCAATATCCAACCAGTTACCTACACCAGATGACTGGGAATCCAGCTTGATGCTTCCCTCTCTCTCACTGCCTAAATTCAGTCCATCACCGTATCCTACTGATTCTGCCTACAAAATATCTCACATTTGCTTTGTTCCCTCCATCTCCATCAACTTTAACCTAGTTTATCATAATCTCTCAATCCCTTTACCGCAAAAGCCTCCCAGATGATTTCTGTCACTCACTTTAAACTCCTCCTATTTATTCTCCATGCATCAAACAGAGTGTTGTTGTTGTTGCTATTTTCCAAACACAAAAACTTGGTCATGTCATGTTGTTGCTGAAACTCTTTGATGGCTCCCAACTGCTCTTAGGGGAAAAGAAGACAGATTATTCCAGTGGCCTCTAAGGCTTTGCTTGTTCAGATTTAGGACTGGGGAAAGGGAGGTAGTTCAGAACTCCATTATTTCAAATCATAATGATTCCATCATCCCAAACAATATGATAAACAGTTGAAACAAGGTAGAAAAAAAATTAGGTAGGCCAGGTACAGTGGCTTACACCTGTAATCCAAGCACTTTAGGAGGTTGAGGCAAGAGGATTGCTTGAGCTCAGTCATTCAAAAATGTAAACTATGATCATTCCACTGTACTTCAGTTAGGACAACAGAGCAAGATCCTGTCTCTGAAAAATTAATAAAATAATAAAATAAAATATTAGGTAGTGGTAAAAACTGGAAGAAATCTAAGGAATCAGTGCCATCTATGGCTGTAAAACTATATTAAAATGCACGTTTTCAGGGTCACCATTGACAAAGCAGGTCAAATTTAGGTAATTGTAGTATCTCAGCATTCTAAACTGTGACTTGAGTAGAATTCTCCAGGAAGCAATGCCCAGGTCTCTAATTTCTGATGACTAGTATCCCTATTATGATCACAAATTGTTGACCCTGTAACTGCATGATGATCACAAATATTTGGCCCAGTAAGTGCAACCCACTGGAGATAGTGATTCTGCTCTCCTAGTTGAGTAAGCAATTTTGTAAACCCAGTAGGGTTGTCAGATAAAATACAGGACACCCAGTTAAATTAACAGTGGGTTACTAAAAAGTTATTTGTTGTTTGTCTGAAATTCAAACTTAATTGCTGATCTTGTGTTTTTATTAGCTAAATCTGGCAGCCCAAAAAGCCAATAAAATATAAAAATACACGTATAAATGTTGAAGCAAATTAACCCTTTAGTAAAAACTGTTTTCATTTTAGGAATAATTTTGTTATTATCATGATAATCTGTGATATGCTTTTAACATAAACTATTCGAAACACTTAAATCAACCTGTTAGAGATTCTAAAATTATAACTTTAACTTGAAGTGTCTAATTATCAGTAGATTATTGAAGGGTAAGGTTATTTTGTTATGTTTATGTATGACATTTGAATACTTTTAAGAAAGTGATTTATTACCATTATAATTTTGGTTAATTAGATATAAAGCATACAAATATTTTGCTTGTTAGGCTTACAAGATCACCCTATCAAGCATTTGAAGTGTTTATGGGAATAAAATTTATTAAATTTCTTAGTGTATTTATGGTAAAAAAAATAAGAGAAAAGTATATTGAGTTAATCAGAGAACAAGTGAAAGTGATTTTTAAAATTTTTATATAAAAATATTACATTTATAAATAGAATAACAGGGTTTTAAGTTGAATGTAAAGGCTTAAAATAAAAACTCAATTGTAAATTTAAAACTCCATTCTTATTGGCCTTCTTTCTGGCCTCTCTAGTCTACTTGTCACTGCAGATATTTGCAGTAAATTGTTCCCTGTTCCTTGAGACTATCTATGCTCTCCTCTCCTCCTCCCCACAGTCATCTAATTAGCTCCTTCTCTTCTTTTAGATCTCACCTAAAGCTTCCAAACTCTCTAACTAGGTCAAATTTCTCAGTTAAAGACTCCCACAGTATAGGGATAAGAAGTTATTAGTTGCTATTATTATAGCTGTTTTCATTTTACCTCATAATTTTTCTTCTTAGCACTTATTTATAATTTTATATTGATTGCTGTCATTAATTAGTTTCTTTCTCTATAAGCTCTACAAGGTCAAGGAGTACTTTGGTCTTTATTCATCATTCTAGTCTAGGTGAGTAGCAGTCTGTAACATACTAGACTCTCAATAAATATTTGTGAAAAGAAACAAGGGGCAGGAGTAGGCAAAGACAAATTCTGTCTTTATCTAGAGGTAAACTGTGGAGTTGAAAATCAACATGAGAAGTATATAATCTCATCACATATCTTTTTTTATTCCTTACAAATCCAGGCTATCTCTTCCCTATATGAGTAGAAGAGATGTTTATATTTATACTCCCAAAGGGCTGGGATTACAGGTGTGACCCACCAGCCCGGCCTGGAGTCTCTTTTATAAAGCACCAGTTTTATTCATGAGATTTCTGCCTTCTTGACCCAGTCACCTACCAAGGATTCTGCCACCTAATATCATCACGTTGGTGATTAGGATTTCAACATATGAATTTTGAGGGGACACAAACATTCTGTTTAATGGATTTTCCAAGTACAGTTTTATAGGCATGTTACAATCCAGCTATATCAGATTACATGCCATTAGCCTAAATGCTTTCACATTATATACTTTTAAAATTGCTAACCCTCCACCTGAAATGCCTCTTCCCTACCTCCTCTCTGATTCTCCTCACCCCTATCTCACCACTTTCACCTGTAGAAGTCCTACCCATCCCCCATTGTCCAACTCAAACTACACTTCTTTTTGCAGATTTCTTTAGATTTTATCAGTGACAAGTCATCACCATACTCCCATGGCCATACATCGCCATTAGGCTCTGTAACTTTACTTTGACCACAATTCTTTGTACTGATGTTTTCTCTAGACTAGTTTTTTTTTTAATGTGTATCAGAATTACCTGATGTTTTGGGTAGTAATTAAGACTGATGTTTTGTCTAGACTAGTTTTTTTTTTGAATGTGTATCAGAATTACCTGATGTTTTGGGTAGTAATTAAGACTCCAAAGATCCAATGCAACTTTATGGAGTCAGAAGCTCAGTGGGTAAGTGCTGAAAATCCATATTTGCAACAGCTCTCCAGGTGATTCTTAGGCTTATTAAAGTTCCAGACCATTTGCCCTACACTGAGAGACACCCTCCCCAAAAGAGTCACATCATCATTCTTCTGTGAGTTATTTTCTCCCTCCATTCCTGTTGCTGAAGATAGTGTAAATATTCAATATTCAATAAATGTTTTAAATGTTAATTTACTGTGGCCACAAATGAATCTTGGAGCAGAAGCTATAGCTGAAAACCTCAAAAATTTTACAATACCTTCTTGTGTTAGGCCATTCTCACATTACTGTAAAGAAATATCTGAGACTGGGTAATTTATAAAGAAAAGACATTTAATTGGCTCCTGGTTCTGCAGGCTATTAGAGAAAGCAGGGTGCTGGCATCCACTCAGCTTCTGGGGAGTCCTCAGGAAACCGACAATCATGGCAGCAGATGAAGGGAGAGCAGGTGTATCACTTGGCCATGACAGAAGCAAGCGAGGTGCTACACACTTTTAAATAATCAAATCTCACAAGAACTCACTGCCTGTCTCCAGGACAAAACCAAGGGGATAGTGTAAACCATTCATAAGAAATCTACCCCATGATCCAATCACCTCCCTCCAGGCTCCAGGTCTAACATTGGAAATTACAATTCAACATGAGACTTGAATGGGGCCACATATGCAAACCATATCACTTCTACAACTTAATTTTCAGTAGGTTTTAGCTTAAAGGCAAAGGAAAGCTATCAGAGGTCATAAGGATACCAAAAAGTGTCATTTTCTCTTCTCTCCCTCCTTCCAATTCACTATTGAGCTTCCAGAAGTATATAGTAAAAGGCAGAGCTTTTATTAACATCTACCACACTATAAAAAGAACTCTGTGTAGCAATTCTTAATCAGAATGAGTGAAATGTTCTTGCTCTTTATCCCTGAAGCTCTTAATATCTGTACACTATATTTAATCACTTGGGCCCCTTAATTTGCTGACATTTAAATGATCTCAAATTAGATTTCCTGGAGCACTGTTCCCAATAAGTAACTTTTGAAGATAATGCAGGATCTTAGTTGCAAATCCTTCCACTGGTTGCTACTTGCAGCTTCTGCAGCATCCTGAAAAATTACCCTATTTACATAATTTTCTTTCAAGTAGGTTGGAGTCTGCATAAGTATGTAATAATTAGAGTTTTTACATTTGAGCCAAAATAACATCAAGAAAATGTGACATAACAGATAAAAGGCTTCTTTCTCATCCTTAGCGCAGAGCAGGTTCAAACACTCTAAACATATATAATAATATTCTTTTCTATATTTCTACTGCATTAGTTTCACACTTGTCATTACATTTGGTCTCCATTACATCCCTGTGAGACTAATAGAGCTAGTATTATTAATTCAGTTTTGTAGATGAAGAAAATGGGTTTTAGGTGAATTATGTGATCTAGCTCAGAGTATGCAATCAGAACTTAAAACCAAATCTTCTTACACCACAGAGAATATTCATTCTACTGTATAAGAGGTTCTGAAGCTTTTTGAAATGCGACAATTGTGGCATATATTCCTAAGGCCTAACTTCCCACCTGTCCTCACCAACCCAAGACACCACTGATCATTTATTGACAAACTATGGCTCTTCTAATTCTCTGCAGGTCCCCTTCAGAGACAGTGAGATCACACGGTACAGGCAGCACCTACCTCACATACATACAAAGCCAGGCTGGCCTAGACTCCTTATTGGAAAAGGATGGCATAGTACAAGTCCCCTGTTAATGAGATGTTAAGTCCGAAGCTATATCCCCATTCCTACAAAGGCAGCATATACAAGCCTGGCTTTCACAGAAGAGTGCCTCTAAACAGAATAGTGCCCAGTTATTTAAGAAATTTGCTAGAGATTACATGTTTCCTCAAAACTCAGGGATTTCACCTAATTGGTAACTCATTAGAATTTAATGCATTAACTATTCAAAAGAAAACACCACCCTATCCTTTATTACTCTGACCACAGTGACCTGTCTCGGAGGAATAGTCTTCAGCCAAGTAAGGCGACTTCAATAAAATGAATGGGAGAGCTTGTTGTATATCTCCTGAAGGTTAAATAATGTGTACACTGGTCTCTGCTGTCATGTGGAATCTAAAGATGAAAGATAGGATAGGGTGGACTATAGCAGGAATGGCTGACATGGCCAGAGCTTGGCAGGCAAAAGTATTCTCCATGGGCAACAATAAACACTGAGGAAGGTTGATGGATGTGAATCATGCTGCAGGGGCCCAGCCCAAGAGATATGCCTGCCACTGCAGGGATATCTCAAAAATAGCAGGCATCAGTTGTATTGCCAGAAGCAGGAGAGAGGTGGGTAGAGTCAAAGCTTAGAGGGAGTATCACCCATGATTGAGATGATGCAGTGGGATGATCCCAGGGTGGAGTGTCTCCAGAGAGTTCTTAAAAGCACTGTACAAGAGGAAGAATCAGCGCTGGGGTGTGTGTCACATCCACAGCAGGCCAATTCAAGATAAACACTATACCGCAGTCAGATAAAGCTTTGCCCATTTCTTTTCATCCATCCTATCTGGCAGGTCGAAGTGAAGCCAGAAGAAGCTTAATGCTTGGAAGAGGAGGGTGACAAGAGCCAACAAGAATGAGGAAAAGAAAATCTCTGTCCCTTTGGTGGACTCCATGATGTGCTGCCCAGTTTCCCATTCAGAAATGAAGTGCTTACTCTCCCACGAGTGCTGCCAGTTGACAGCCCTTGGCTCTCAGTGCCTTTATGAGGATTATCTCAGCTGCAAAAAGCTACCTTTCCCAGGTCATGTCTTCTTTCCGGGAAGAGTGACTCACATTCAACAACTGATAAATACAAGGTATGAATACCTGGCTCCCTCACCCAACTCAGGACAACTCGGATGGGTCATCTCGGCTTCAGAGTTTCCAATTGGGTTGGCCAAGACCTCTGCTGGGATGTACTGTAGCTTAACTCCCCCTGTATAATCCTGCTTCTTTCTATTTGTTTCTACCCACAGGGGTTGATCCCAAAAGCAATCTGTAATAAGCCTCTTGTTTGTCATTTCCCAGCTCAGAATTTGCTCCTGGGGATCACAATCTAAACCGGCTCCACTTTTCCTACTAGATTCTTCTGAGTCTAGGTTTAACCAGGAGCTATAGGAGAGAAGAGAACCTTTAAATTGAAAAAGACCCAAGTTCCGGTTTTTATCTGACAGGGCTTTCTAATACTTTAGGCTGGGATTTCTCATTAAAAACTGTAAATGACTGACAAAGCTATAGAATCTGTCTGAGATTCTGTCCATGAATAGAAAGGGAGCTCTTATAGAATGAGCTTGAAAGTCACTAATTGAGGAATTAAAATTTTTTCATTATTCCACCCTTTATTAAGTCCAGCTTGGTCAATAAAATAGTTGCACAGGTCATGCCACAGTTTTCCTGGTGTCTGAAGCTCGTTCCTGTCTGGTATGCAATTTTGTAGATGATCACTGTTAACTTAGAATTCATCTCCGTAGGAAGACTTGCAGTGATAGCAATGGTGCTGCCAGAACTCCAAATGTGTTTGTCACTCACTTGGATGACACTTCATAGGGGTTTGTTTATTGGTTCATTTGTTTCTCCTCAGTGGTGGCAAGTCTTCATTCAATGAGTCCATTTTTGATTTCTGGAAATACTTAAACATGACTCAACCAAACCTGCTGAATCAGGTAGATAATAATGTTTTCAGTCCAACATGCATTTTAAAGTAAAGTTACGAGAAAAATGTCCTCGTTTGAATAGATCACTGCCTCTAAAAGTAAAAGGAATTCTGAACATATTTTGAGAAATGTAAGGATCTTTAGAAGGAGATGAATCTTCTCATTTGGATATCTAAGTTGTGGTATGTATATTTTCCAGGCACCAGCTATCTTGAATTGTGAATTATACTAGTGTTTGTTAGATAACTCAGGAAAGTTATAAAGATGGGAAGTAATCCTCTGATGCTACACATTGGCAACCATGCCAGAAAAATAGTAAAAAAGAAAAAAATGTTCCAGGCAAACAGCCACACACCAGGCTCTATAGCAAGCAGCCTTGGTTTGATGTCAAATTGCCAAAAGCAGACATTTGGGAACTTGGTAAGCTTATGCTATTGGAATATAAATTATCACTCCATCCGCACCCTCAACATGTATACCTGTATGACAAAATGTAAAACAAGTTCTTATAAGCCACAGCAGATGCTTGCTTCAGAAAGTAACAAAATGGGATTTGAGCAGGAAATTGTTTTTAGAGTTCATACCCCAGCAAGCCAGCAGCCTTGGGCATTGTGGGCCAGACGGAGTATGGAGACCTAGATGACCTGATGATAACTGATTACTTTCACTTTTCTTTCCCATGCAGGACCTAGAAGACCTAAACACATCCATCTTACTATTGCCCTCAAATATTAGTCCCACATTCACAGAGGTTAATAAATGCACAGTAACGCAACTTTCACCTGAGTACATACAATTTAGGATAGGATAGAACCCATAGCTGAAGTTAACAAGAATGCATCTACTTGGGAAAAAAAATGGGCACGGGGCAACTTTTTAATACCTCAGTGTTAGTATGAAATTTATACTGACAATTCTGACATCACAATAAGAATAATGAATACAGTACTATTTTCCTTTACAAAGCAAACAGTGGATATTTACAGAATGACTACATTGGGCCTGGCACTGAGTTTAACACTGTAGAAGATGGAAAAACAAATGAAACATAGATTATGCCCTTGTCACACTTCAGCAAAGAAGGTAAACACATAAACAATTACAGAACAGTGTGTTGCATGGTCTAATGGCCCTATAACAGCAGTTATCACAACTGTATTTAGCAAAGAATCACTGAGAGAATGTTATAAATATTATATTGACATGATCAACTCAAAATCACGACTGTTGTTATCTTGTGTTTACCCATTCCTGTCCTGCAATACCACTGGATAGACCACTCCTGGACTCTTAAAGTGTTCTGTTTCATTAGAGGACTGCACTGTTTTACAAAGCAAGTTTTAATATTAATTTTTAAATTCCCGTTATGTAGTCAAAGCTTCTTAAGAGAACTCAAAGATGATCTTATATTAGCTAGATACAGAATCATATGAAACATAGACTACAGTGGAAATAAATAGCTATTGACGAAGAAATAACAAAAGGAAGATGTTTCTTTCTAACAAAAATGTGACTGCTACATCAACCCACGAAATCTTCCAGGGAATCTAAAAAGCAGCTAAGGTGTCAGAGTATGCCATTACTTCTTACTATTTCTGTCTCAAAGAAATGAATTCGGTATTTCAATTATATTCTCCCCTGTGGGGCAGGATAGCTAATGTATTATTTATTTTTAAAGAAATTAAAATGAAAATGTTCTCATTTTCATAATTTTGTCTAATTTTTTCATGAGAAATAAAATTTTTGGAAAGCATAACACATATACATCTCAATCACATAACTTCCTAAATTCTGATATTAAACTTTTAAGTGAGATATCCCTTTGGGAGCCCGCTTCTACACAACAAATTTATTTTCTTGCACCATTCCTAAGAAAATTACAATCTTAATAAAAAACTCATTTCTTGGCATTTCTGCAAAATAATTGTTACTGAATATTTCAACATGAAAACCTGGAGGAAATGAGATATCCTGAGCAAATCTGTAGATATTTGCACATAAACTGAAGTGAACAATTTTAACAAAAGCTTGCTAGGGTAGAAGTGATGGGCACTCCTTACAAACACAACCAAGTGAGTTTTTTGATATGATATGTGATGATTTTTTTTTTAATGTGAAGCTTATTTCATAGTTTATAGCATGGAGAGACTCACAGAAAGAATCTTCTTAAGCCTTCTTACACAATTCTAAAGCCCAACCTGGGGAAGATGCTAACAGTGCCAACCTAGAAACCTCCCAGATATCCAACAGCTTCCAGTATGGCTGGGAAAGCTACTTAGAAGCTAGCTCTAACTAGCATCGTGTTTAAGCAATCCATCTCCTACTCAACTATACAGAAGCCTGGCTTAAACAGGCAATCCAAGAAAGTGTGGAAAGATGACCTGCTCCTTCACCGGATTTCATAGAGCATGTGTTGAATACAGCTGATATCTACCTCTGCAAAGCCCCTTTAAGAAATGTTCACAACATAGAGACGGGCCACCTCCACTCCACACACAATGTAGTGGTATCCTATCATTTATCCATAGTCTCTGTTCTAATCTGCTTCAGCAACCTATCTTTTATTCAGTGTCTTAAGTGGTTCTTCTTATCCTAGAGTTGACCCTGGTGACTTGTTAAGTTATTTACAGTCTCATCTAACATCTTGAACCTTAACTTGGTACCATTTTAGCAGCTCTGACCTCTTGCTTTTCTCATCTACGCTTTGGCTATTTCCTCTGATTCTCCTGCCTCAGAAGCTCTGGGTAACTACTTGGCCCATCTGGGCTGCAAATGTTCACATGTGAACGCCCCAGTAGAGGTAACAAAGAGCTAAACGACAAGAAAAATCACACAATTTGCATGTAACATGCATACATACATGCAAATAAAATGTTATTATATCATCCACTTGTCCACATTATGTTGAAGTATGGCTTTATGTAACAAAGACATTTTTACTAGAAAGCAATTCTACAACATTATTGTCTAAACATTATTGTTCACTTAGGCTGAACAAAAGACACTGTAGCCCACTTACCTCACTTGATTCCCACTTTCTAATGGAAGAAAAACTCAGTAATAATTAAGCTCTGTTAGAGGGAAAATACCTTTCCCCACTTCTGATTTAAGTTTGGAGATATTTTCTTGGTCTCTCTCTACTCATTTACTCAATCTGCCCTTGGGGAAGTGAAGTGACTTATCTAATTGGTAAATATGGGACAATCAAGCTCATCTCTGAATCTCTTCTTGCTTCTTGATGCTCTCTGCTACTACAGGGATTCTGCCCCTTTAAGAGGGTAGGGAGAGCATCCTGGCTTAGTGCTGCTGTGACTGGGTGGGTAAATCCACCTATTTCACGGGTTCTGTACTAACAAGCACAGTTTGCTAGCAGAGCCAAGGCCACATATTCCAAACTGGCCTAAAAAGGTAATAAAGATGGTATTTTGACTCCACCTGCCATATGTTTGTTCTCTCAAATTGTTTTGAAACTGATGGGGGAAAGGGGGGGTCACCTTAGAGACTCCAATAAACATTATTGCATAAGACCAAGAATTTTGCTTGTCTTCACTGTTGTATGTATCTAGCATAAGGGTTAATTAACAAATTTACTGGCCAGTGAAATGTAAGTGGAAGGATACTTTGGGATAGGCTTCCCCTTTCCTCTTGGAAAGAGACTTAAGGAAGGATCATTCTCTTCTCAGGTTCTTGGGTGGGGCTTTGTGAGGTTACTGATCTTGAAGTCACTTAAAGCCACCTTTCCACCATGAGAGGATAAGCCTGAGACTGAAGATGGTGAAATATATGGAAAGGACCTGGGTCCCTGAGAGTATTGCTAAGTCACAGTTATAACCAATTCTGTGACCACTTGAGCCCTGAACTTTGTGTCATATGCAATAACAAATCTCCTTATGGTTTAAGCCAGTAAACTGGCTTAGTAAATTGAGCCTTCTGTTGCTTGAATGTAAAGCCTCTCTCAGTGACAGAGCAACAAAAAAGGCAGTTACCGCTCATAATCCCCTGAGGAAAGACTGTAATAAACATGTATGCATAAATATACACTGCAGAAGACAGGGTAGTGTAGAAAGAAGACTGGGAGGGCTGCTTTTAGCTTGGGTGGGCCGGGAAGGCTTCACTGAGGAGGGAGTAATGCTTGACTTGGGACCTGTATGACAAGAAGGAGTCATCCATCTGAAAAGACAGAGGAAGAGCACGCCAGGGAGAAAGAACAGCGATTTAAAAGACTTCGAGTTAGGAATGGGCTTGACATATTCAGTCAAAGAGAAAGCCAGTGTGGCTGGAGCAGAACAAATGTAGGGGAACATAGAAGGTGATATTGTTAGCAAAGTAGGAAGAGGCCAGATCCTGGAAAGTTTTGTAGACCACAAAGAGGAGAACACATGCTCGCTAGTTGCTTATGGAAAGTTCTTAGGTTTTAAGCAGTAGAGTGATAGGTTTGACTTAAAATGTTTTAAGACCTAGTGATGGTTAATTGCATGTGTGGACTGGGCAAAGGAATGCCCAGGGGAGCCAATCATAATCCTAAAATACACAATCCCAAATGTCATAATTCGGAATGTTGACACCCCTGAAAGATCAAAATCCCAAAAATATCAATTTGGAAAAAATAATTTTAAAAAACTGTAAAGATGTGTATTTAAATATTAAATAAATTCCCTATTTTTAAGAGGGAATTTATTTGAGAAACACAAAACATAACAGAACACTTTATAAGCCACGTTACATAATAAAATAAGCAGTAATAACATACATACTTTTGCAAGCATGAACAATACCTAATAACAGTCACTCAGATATAACAGCTATGAGCCTATGAACCCTATTCATAAAGAAATAGGTCAAAAAATTAAATCTATAAATGCATATCACTATGATTGGTAAATGTCTGTCCCCAGTTTTATAACACAGTCATCTGAAACACCATGACAGACAACCTAAGTCTCTTGAGGAGAGGAATCAAAAATTGCAACAGACCACCATCACATCGCCACCACACCAAGAGCCAAGATCTCAAGAAAGTATATTGTGCACGAATGCAGATATACAAAAGGTAAATAAATCTCTTCATTTACTGAAGAAGTTTCAATGAATTTACATACACGCATAACACATACTACACACATAGTCAATGTTGTGAAAATACACTTTCGTGGAGACACATTTGCAAAACAATGCATAAAATGAATTAGAACTCTCCAAAAGTCTTTACACAATTTATACCTCCAGTACTGGAAATGATGCAAAGATAAAATATAGTAGAATGTAAAAAATAATGCTGACAATTTAAAATAGTGGGAAGAAAACTTTTTTAAAAAAAGAAAGGAACAAAAACAAAACAAAACAAACTAAAATGAAAATGTAACATATGAAGAAATGTATTGCAGGGTTAGATTACGGGCAATCGCACAGAGATAGTTCATAAGACCTGGCTGACTTTCACGATCATTAACTATATTTTGAAGTCTTGCATCACAAGAAGTAGCTGCTGTTTTCTTTTAGGACATGGCCCTTCTTGGAGAACATATTCACATTCGTTTTCTATGTGGCACTGCTCTTTTTGAAATTCTTCTGTAATTCAATATACACTGAAAGGAGCATTCCCTATTACAGTTTCCCATCTTCTGTGCCATGCTTCTGTGTTGTTTGGGATATGCAGAAATTCTACATGCACTCAAATAAAGACCACACATTTGGCAGAAACAATACTGGTGGTCAAACAGCAACACCGTTACATAAGTGTTTACTTATCTTGCCGTGCACATAATTACTATTATTATTATTATTTTTGAGACAGAGTCTCACTCTGTCACCCAGGCTGGAGTGTAATGGCATGATCTGGGCTCACTGCAACTTCCGCCTCCTGGGTTCAAGCGATTCTCCCACCTCAGCCTCCCGCGTAGCTGGGATTACAGGCACCCCCCGCATCATGCCCGGCTAAGTTTTGTATTTTTGTAGAGATGGGATTTCACCACACAATTATTTTTGAAACAGTCAGTATCTTCTCTGGCTTCCTCAGGCACATGAGGCTTTAATTTATTAAAAGCTCAGTGATTTATGCCTGTAATCCCAGCATTTTGGAAGGCCAAGGCAGGCAGATCGCTTGAGCCCAGAAGCTCGAGACCAGCCAGGGCAACATGGCAAAACCCTGTCTCTACAGAAAAATACACAAATTCACTGGCATAATGGTGCATGCCTGTAGACCTAGCTACTCAGGAGGCTGAGGTGGGAGAATTGCTTGATTCCAGGAAGATGAGGCTGCAGTGAGCTGCGATTGTGTCACTGCACTCCAGTCAAATTCAAGAGTGAGACTCTGTCTTAAACAAATTTTTTTTTTAACTCCTGGAATGTCATCAACTGGAAGAAATGCCAATGCAGGCAAATGACACATTTAAAAACTGAAGTTTTCATCATTGCCATATTGTATGGCCAATCCACTTATCTGAATTTTCTATCAAATGCATTGAGGTGAATGAAAGAAAAAAAATTTATTGACACCACCTTAAAATTCAATTTTAGAAACTTTGATCACACCTAATTTCAAATCTGTTATTATGGGTTGGAGATTCTATTGAAACCCATTCTCTTCTACATAAAGACAATACGAAGTAATAATTCCACTTACTATGATACTATTCTACAGTTGTGATTTCTGGGATTTTAGACATTAGGCATTTTAGACTTTAAAGATTTTGACTACTTGACATTTCAACATGTGTGATGATGGCATTCAGGATTGTGTCTTTTGGGATTATGATTCAAACCTTGAATACCCAGATAAGTGGTAAAACATTATTTTTGGATGTGTCTGTGATGGTATTTCCAGGAGAGATTATCATTTAAGTCAGTAGACTGAGTCAAGAAGATTGTCCTCACCAACACAGGTGGGCATAATTCAATCTGTTGAGGGCCGAAATAGAACAAAAAGGTGGAGGAAAGGCAAATTCACTCTCTCTCTTCTGGAGCTGGGCTATCCATCTTCTCTTGCCCTTGGACATTAGAAGTCCCAGTTCTCAGGCCTTTGGATTCAGACTAGAAGTTAAACCATCAGCTCCCCTGGTTCTAGGGCCTTTGAACTAGGACTCAATTACACCACTGGCTTTCCTGGTTCTCCAGCTTGTAGGTGGCAGATCCTGGAACTTCTTATCTTCCATAATCACATGAGCCAATTCCCATAATACATCTCCTTTTAAATAGCTATATATTTCCTGTTGGTTCTGTTTCCCTGGAGAACTCTAGTACATATTCTAATGTAACTCTTTCCATGGGCTTAGACAGAAAAACAGGACAAAAAAAATTCAGTGTCTGGTTCAAGGATTGTCCCCTCTTTGAAACCATTCTTAAGCATCCTGTACTCAACAAGCACTCATTCCTCTGAATTTTTCTATTACTTAATGCTTGCATCACTGCTTTGGCCCCTTGGTATTTCTATATCTTACTTCATATACATATCTTATCTTTCCCAAAAGATGGCAATTCCTAACACTCCACGACTCATATGGCACACCCTCATTGTATGCCTGCCTATGGTAGGGGCTTCATTTATCTTTGTTTTTGATGATGATATCAATGGACATACTATAAGCACATTAACCTAGATATATATTATTTGTTAATCATAAGACCAATGACCGAATTTTAATGCGTTATTTTATAGTCAAGTAATAGCATTATTTTGCTATATCTAAAAACATCACCATGTGATACCAGAATTAAAACATATAACATCTCATATACAAACTGATAAACTGGGAGCCAAACAGCAGAATGTTAATTCTGTATATGAACTGTGAAAATGTTTTATTAAAGAAGACTGAACAAGTAGTCATGGAAATTGTTCTAATTTGAGACATACTGTATACATTGATATTTTATTTCTGAACCCACCACACCTCCTGAAATCTAAGACATTCAGCTTTATAGGGGCGACAGATTTTGCTGTTAAAGGCAGTAGATTAGATCTAGACATTTGTAACTGTTAGAGAAAGGATAAACTGAACCATATTTCTGTTTCCATCATTAATATTAATAACTACATTTTCAAATAGGTTGTGTTGGTTTTGAGAAGTAAAAATATGGCATCATATGACAATTTACATTCTCAGCACACTTTCCACTGTGCTGTGTCTTCCTAAAATTACCTATGAGTAACTGGAGGATTAAGTTGAACCTGGAAGAATAAACAACTCCCCATCCTCTTCACCCTGCCAGTAGAGGACATAAAGAGAATGGGAGCACTAAACTGAGCCTTTACAAGAAGTAAGTAATTGCAAAGCTTTTACGATCTTTGACAGCTAAGAGAGGTCATCAAGAGCTATATGGCTCAGCAATGGGCCTCTTTCTTACTGTTGGTAAGTCTAAATAGGAATGATATGAAAGCTAATAATGAAGGAAAGCACATTGTCAATTAAAATATTCATCAAAACACTCCATAAGTAACTTGAAATTAAAATGCAAGAAAATAGTCATGGTAAACCACAGCCTACAATGTTGTCCTCAACATTGAAAATGAACTGCTGTTTATAGGAAGAACATGTGAGAACTCCAGCAGCCAGTTGTGTGTGAGCACGCAGTGTGAGGGCCTTACAATCCTGAATTTGAGTCTTCAATAGACCTTAAGCAATGTATTGATCTTAGCTTATGAATATCAAGTTTGAGAATTTTTTAATTGCTCTCTTAGAAAGTTCATAGTATTAGATAATGGTTAATACTATTAACTCTGGAGTTATTTCTGTATCTTACTTCATATACATACCTTATCTTTCAAAACTTTCTTTCAAGACTTAATCTTTCAAGACTTATCTTTCAACACTCCTGAGGTTTGAATCCCAACTCTGCCATTTACTAGCTATGTGTCCTTGGAGCAAATTGCCTAACTTCTCCGTATCTCTGTTTTCCATACACAAAATGGGGACGATATAAGTATCATCTACCTACAGGGTTGTTATGAGGGTTAAATGTGTTTATTTCATATTTATAAACTGCTTAGAACAGTGCCATGGATACAGTACTGTATATGAGTGTTTAAAAACTAGGTTCTCCTAGTCATATATAAAATTATAGTCTATGGAATTCTGTACCATTTGCCTTCAATAACCAAGGAAAGATTCATTCCTTGAATTATACTTTAAGTTTTATTTATAACCCATCAGATGAATACTTATTACCCAGGAGTGGGCCTGGGACCATATTTTGAGACTCCTTTTAAAGACATCTAGTCATGTTAGAAATGGGAAAACTGAGGACTATGGCAGGGAAAGAACTAGCCCAAGGTGATAACTATTAGATTGTAGCAGAGATAAGAATAGAAGCCAAGTCACTGCTTTCTCTACCAGCCACTTCTCTGCCTTGCTAAGGTTGAGATTAAAATATATTTTGTGCTGAATTTATACATGATCTTGGAAAAATTCATACTAACGAAGATTGTATTTACACTAACAATCAAAGTAAATTGTGTGTTTAGTGCACTAGAAGCATGTGTTATGTGTGAGACTATGATTCTCAATGTCATTGATATTACTTGTTACAGAGGCCTTTTACCGATATGGCTTTCTTTCTCTGTGACTAAATTGTCACAAGGTTAATATTGCCTTCTATGTCAAATTAACTAAACTTGTTGAAAGAATAACCCTAAGGCAATTATATTTATTACTCTAATACTTCAAAAGATCTCTCTCTAATGAGTGACTCAGATAGTAGTTTAATTGCAATTTAGATTTTCCATATCAGAATGTCTGTATCATTTTAGCTTCAAATATTAAATTATTAAGAATGTATATAGCACAACAACTAAACATGAAAACTAGCTCAGAGGGAATGAAGTATAAAACCAGAAATTGCTTCTTAATTGCTTTGTCAATTAAATAAAAATAAAAATGAACAAAGAGCGTGGCCTCCAGTTTTTTAAGGACATTTCTGAAAGCCAGGGTTGTGAATTCTTTTGCTATATTTCTAATATGCCAGTAGCCCTTGCAAGACTCATTTATTGAAAAGCAAAGCAGAGCTTTGGGTGAGACCTCTTAAAGAGAAAAGCTGCCACTTTGCAAATATGCCTTTAATTTTTATATTTAGCACAGATAAAACCCCAGTGAGTTTTTAAAATGTGAGTTAGCATTTGCAAGTGTCAGACATCAAATAGCAAACTCATCAATTCAAGTATTTTTACAATTCCATGACAGACCATTGTTATGTTTGGACTGCAGTCCTATCAGTTTATTACAACCATTACCACCTCCCAGGAGGCAGTGATTGAAATTTTTCCAGAGGTGTGAATTGCATAAATAATACCTTTTCTCCTATGGGTTTAGATAACTTCAATATTTGATACTTACTAGCGTAATAAACAATTATGGTTCATCAAGATAGCAATAGAACATTATGTATTGAATATACTACTTTTGTAAAGAAATACCAGCAAAAAATAAGTTAATGCATTATGGTACATCAATAAAATCCTAAATTTAGTATGTCAGAACTGGAAGATCCCCTAGAGATTTTTCAGCCAAACCCACACAGTTCAATGGCAAGGAAATGGTGATTCAAATTAGTGAGTCAGTCCTGGAACCAGAAGTCATCTGAATCCCTGTCCAGTACTCACCCAAATTTGGGTTTGTGTTTTGTGCTTGTTTGTGTGTAAAGTTCAGCAAATGTATTACCTGTATGGGGTCCACATCAATTTGGTTAATGCCAAGGCTTTCTCTGAAATAAATAGTAGTCTAGACCAGGCTTTATTGCAAAAACTTCCCATTTTTTGTTATTAAAATTTATGGATATTAACTCATGTTAACTCTTCTATGATGTATTCATATTTGGAAGAAAATGAAATGTAATCTAGGAGAACTTCCACAGTACAGGCATTTTCCACTATTTATAAACATTTTTCGTATGTTCCTTCTTAAATTTATATTATACTATTACATACTAATATATTATAATATCTAGAGAGTCATTTCTATGATTTTCTAAACACAATTATGGCAGTTTATTTTAGACAAACTAAGAAAGTAGGCTAAATGAAAAAAATTGTCTTAAAAATAGAATTGCACAGCAATGACAAGAACATTGGTCTTTCTGATGACTTCATAGAAGCTGACTGCCACAATATATCTTTCTAAACTTTCAAAGGTGGATAACATAATTCTATAATAGTAGCCAATCAAACCTTTTCTCTGATTTGAATTCAACATCTATTGTAATCCTTACTAAAAATGTTACATGGTGCTCAGTAAACTGAACAAGCTAGCTCCTTATCCACAACATCTATTTCCTTCTCTCACTTGTTCAAATGAGGTGCCTCATTGGCCCAATCAACAGATTATATCTAGACAGAGCATAGAGGACTGCCCTATGTCAGCTCCCTTAAAGGGGAGTAGTAAACTATAAAACCACTTAGCAATTATGTGCAATTGGATACTCATCAACAGGGTACCCCGCCACTCACATTACCTGTGATCTGGGCACTTTTCCTTTGGTGTCCTCCTGTGGGACAAGCAATATGGGGAGCTGACAATATACTGATCATTCTTTTGCTGTCTATGTAAGTAATACACTGTCTGAATATATTGGGGCTAATGGTTTATGTTTTTCCAGCTTAATAAGTCAGTCAGCTTAACCTAGAGATTAGTGGTAAAGACCCCAAGTTCCAGATCCAGACAATCTGAGTTTACATCCCAACTGCTGTGGTTTGAATGTTCATTGCCTCAAAAACTCATGTTGAAAGTTAATTGACATTGTAACAGTATTAAGAGCTGGGACCTTGGAGAGGTCATTAGGCCATAGGGACTGTTCTCTTATGGGTGATATTAATGTTATTATAAACGGGCAAGTTTGGCTTCCTCTTTTATGCACTTGTCTTTCCACCTTGCACCATGTAATGACCCAGAAAGAAGGTCCTTGCCAGATGCTGTAGCTTGATCTTGAACTTCCCATTCTCTAGAACTTTGAGCTAGTAAATTTCTGTTCATTATAAATTATCCAGTCTCACTTTTCGAAAGAAGACATACGTACAGCCAACAAGCATTAATGCAAATCAAAACCATAATGAGATACCATCTCGCACCAGTCAGAATGACTATTAATAATAAGTCAAAAAATAACAGATGCTGATGAGGTTGCAGACAAAAGGAGATACTTATACACTGTTTATGAGAGAGTAAATTGTTTGAACCATTGTGGAAAGCAGTGTGGCAAATCCTCAAAGAGCTGAAAACAGAACTACCATTTGACCCAGCAATCCCATTACTGGGTATATACCCAGAGGAAAATTAATCAGTCTACCAAAAAGACACATGCACTTCACTTGTATGTTCAACACAGTGCTAGTCACAATAGAAAAGACATGGAATCCACCTAAATGCCCATCAACAATAGACCGGATAAAGAAAATGTGGTACATATACTCCATGGAATACTATGCAGCCATAAACAAATAAGATCATGTCCTTTGCAGGAACATGGAAGGAGCTAGAGGCCATAATCCTCAGCAAATTAATGCAGGAACAGAAAACCAAATACTGTATATTCTCACTTGTAAGTGGCAGCTAAATGGTAAAACCACATGGTCACAAAGGTGGGAACAACACATACTGGGGACTACTTGAGTGTGGAGGGTGATAGGAGGGAGATGAACAGAAAAAAATACCTATTGGGTACTAGGCTTAGTGCCTGGGGGATGAAATAATCTGTACAATAAACCTGTGACATTAATTAATCTATATAACAAACCTGCACATATACCCCTAAATCTAACATTAAAAGTTTTAAAAATAAAATGAAATAAATGAATAACCCACTCTTAGGTATTCTATTATGGCAGCACAAAATGGAGTAAGATATAATCCTCTCACTTTTGAGCTGTGTGATCTTGGCCAAGGTACAAATAACCTTTCTGTGTCTTGATTTCCTAATATTATTCATTATTATCTAAGCCTCGATGATGGTAAAAGAGCAAGTTTACTGTGTCAAATAACCAGTCCAGTAACATCATAAAACAAGCTACTCAACTTTTTTCATTAGCCATCACAAATTAATTTAAGTGACTGTTGTGCACTAGGCACTATACACAATATGATGACTTTTAAGAAATGGAACCGTGAGATCTCATTGCAAATACTGGAGTAAAGGACACATGCTTAATGAGTAATATGCACGATAAGCTTTCCAAGAATTCAGAGGGGACAGAGACCACTTTGACCCTGGGCCAGAGTGTGGATACAGTCTATAGATTTTCCTCATTTAAAACCTAATTAGTTTTAGCAAAGCCATAGTTGTCTTCCCTAACTATTCCAGAAATAGATCAAACATTCCTTAGTAAGAGGAAAGGAAACCAATAATTTTCGGCACCAACATCATGATAATAAATGATTCTAGAAATGCATCAGTTATCCTTTATAGTGAAAAACATTTTCAGGCACCAACATAATAATGATAAACTCGTAAATTATACAGTATAAACACAGCATGTAAGTCATATATTCTTGTTCATTATATAATATTTACCTTCATTAAAATGTTTATTATATTCTGCTCAGAAAATACATGATCATGAAAAATTTTGAAGAAGAAAGGGAGCCAAGATAGTCAACTAGATGCAGCCAGAAGGAAGATGTCCCACTGAGAGACAGGAACATTGGGAAAACTGGCACACTCTGAGCAGAACTTCAGAGGGAAGGCGTTGAGAGTGGATGAAGGGAGGGCACAGACTCTGGATTGAAAGGGGAAAAGTGGATAGATGTTTCCTCCCGTCTCCTGATAGCACACATGTGTGCAGGCACCCTGCCTCCCACCATGTTGGCATGAGCGCACCCTGCCATCCTCACCAACAGTAACAGCACCCCGCTCCCACTGTGGCACAGGCAGCCCACTGCACCACTTCCACTGCTGCAGTGCTAATGCATGCACAGGTTCCAGAACCACACTCATACTGGTGCCCTGCCCCTGCCATGCCATGTCTACCATGCTGCCCAGCCCAACCCCCCATGTGGCCACCCCACCATGCCATTGCATCTGCTGGAACATGTAAGTGAGTGAGCACAGTTCTGGCTGGCACTGCCTGTATGAAACACTTTGACCAGCCCTTCCCCATCAAAGTGTTGTGGCCTACAGAGCAGATCACTTAAACCTCTCCAACAAAACAGATTTCGAACCTCAAGAGGCAAGAAATCAAAGTCGGGGGTCTAGAACCAGCCTCCCAGAGTTAGAGCATGCCAAATCCACGAAGCAAATGGAAAACACAGAAAAGGAGGAATTGCTATTCTATTTTCAGATGAAACAGAGTTTAAACCAATAACAATCCAAAAAGACAAGGAAGGGCATTACACAATGTTAAAAGGTTCAATTCAACAAGAAGACTTAATCATGCTAAATATATATGCAGTCAACACAAGAGCACCGATATTCATAAAAGAAGTTCCTGGAGACCTACAAAGAGACTTAGATAAGCACTGAATAATGGTGGAGACCTGAAACACCACGCTGAGAGTATTAGAGAGATCATTGGGGCAGAAAACTAACAAAGATATTCAGGACTTGAATTCAACACTTAACCAAATGGACCTAAGAGACAGCTACAGAACTCTCCACTCAAAAACAACAGGATATAAGTTCTCATTTGCACATGACACACACTCTAAAATCGACCACACAATCAGCCATAAAACAATTTTCAGGAAATGTTCTCAAAATTGAAATCATGTCAAACATATTCTCAGAGCACAGTGCAATAAAAATAGAAATGAATATTAAGAATGTTGCTCAAAATCATACAACTACTTGGAAATTAAGTAACCTTTTCCTCAATGACTTCTAAGTAAACAATAAAATGAAGGCAGAAATCAAGAAATTCTTTGAAACAAATGAGAACAAAAATATGACATACCACAATCTCTGGGACACAGAGTGGAAAGAGGAAAGTTTATAGTGCTAAACACTCACGTCCAAAAGTTAGACTAATCTCAAATTAACACTATCAAGGAAACTTAAGAACATTATCCAGGGAAAAACAACCTTATTAAAAAGGAGGCAAAGAACTTAAAAACATTATCAAGGAAAAAACCAAATAACCTTATTAAAAAGGAGGCAAAGACATGAACAGGCACTTTTCAAAAGTCAACATACTCGTGACCAACAATTATATGAAAACCTGTTCAGCATCACTAAACAGAGACATGCAAATCAAAACCACAATGAGATACCATCTGACACCTGTCAGAATGACCATTATTAAAAAGTCAAAAAATAACAGATGCTGGCAAGGTTGTGGAGAAAAGGAAACGCTTATACACCGCTGGTGAGAATAAAAATTAGTTCAATCACTGTGGAAAACAGTTCAGAAGTTTCTCAAATAATTTAAACAGAACTACAATTTGACCTAGTAATCTCAATATTGGGTACATACCTAAAGGACTATAAATCAATCTACCATAAAGATGCAAGCATATATGTTCATTGTAACACTACTTACAATAGTGAAGACATGGAATCAATCTAGATTCCCATCAATGATGAATTGGATAAAGAAAACAAGGTGCATATACACCATGGAATACTATGCAGCCATAATAAAGAATGCAATGATGTCCTTTGTAGCAACATGGATGAAGCTATCAGCCGTTATCCTAAGGGAGCTAATGCAGGAACAGAAAACTAAATACTGCATGTTCTCATGTGTAAGTGGGAGCTAAACACTGAATACACAAGAACACAAAGAAGGGAACACTAGACACCAGGGCCTACATGAGGGTGGAGAGTGGGAGGAGGGTGAGGATCAAAAAACTACCTATTGGGTTTTATTAACACAGGCGTTAATAAGAAATTATTTTAGGCAGATACTAAGGGTAAAGGTTCTCAGTGGAAATTTTCCTGTAATAAGAAACAACCCCCAAACCATCTCTTTTCTAACAGAAAAGGCAACTTGAAGGGCCCGGCCGGCAAGGTTTGATATGCAAATGTCGGCCATTAGAAACTGAGTTCACTCAGTATGGTGATTTCTGCCCTCTTCTCCTTGTTACCACCTGTGCCAACTGTGATAGCCACCTTCAGATAACACCATGAGTTCAAAACATCATGGTGACTCGCATTTGCATATTAAAGGACTAAGGTGGGAGGTCCAGGTTTTTCACAGGCTATGTGAATGACACACCTGGTCACATCAACCCTCCCTATGCAAACCAGACACTGCCTCCTCCAGCCCCCAGATATAATGGACTGCCTTTCTGCCACACACGAGGTTTCCCTTTGTTCCAAGTCCCCCTCTCTTCTTTCTGTATGGAAGAGCTGTTCTCTTCTTTCTTCCTTCTTTCTTGCCTGTTAAACTTTTCACTCCTTAAAACCACTCCACGTGTGTCCATGTTGTTAATCCTACTGGCACGAGACCAAGAAGCCTGGTGTTCCTTCAGTCATTGGAGCCATATCATTTTGGTGCATGGGCCTGGAATTCATTCATCAGAGCAGTGAGTATGGAGCAAATCTCAACCTCAGATCTGCCCTTTAATCTCAAGGCTGTCTTCCAGCTATCCTGTCTCAAAACTTTCCTTCTTTCCCTATCTGCGTGTGTGTGTTGAATGTGTGGGAATTTTTACGGCCTAGGGAAGTCATCCTGTTAGGCAAGATCAGGAAATGCTGTAGTACTGAGGAAATAGCTCAGAAAATGAATGGAAAAGGAAGCACTTTTTAATATGCATTTTAGAAGCCCACGGAAAACCAGGGCCAAACCTCTCAATTACTCTAAAATGTCTGTAATAGACCAAAAGCCAGATGAGAATCCTGTAGCCTTAATGGAAAGGCTGAGAGAGGCGCTCATAGAGCACACCTCTTTATCCCCTGATTCAGTTAAGGGACAGCCTATCCTGAAGGACAAGTTTATTACAGCAGCTCCCAATATTAGAAGAAAACTACAGAAGCGAGCTGTAGGACCCAACGGCACTTTAGAGAACCTCCTAAAGGTGGCCCCTTTGATCTTTTACAGTAGGGACCAGGAGGAGGCCCAAAACAAAGAGAGAAAGCTCAGGAGAAGGACAAAGCCTCTAGCAACAGCTTTGAGGGCTCGCAAAGTCCAGGATCCCTGAGGTGCATCCGCTAGTTGCTATTGGTGTGGCAGGCCAGGGCATTTTAAAAAGAAGCCACCTCGACCCTGTCCATCCTGTGGCTAAAACCACTGGAGACAGAGCTGCACCCAGAGGCGGAGATCTCTGGGTTCAGGAGCAGACTCACAGGTGGTCCAGCGGGACCGATGGGTCCCGGGGCTCAAACCTTGGCTCCAGCAGCTCAAACTGCCATCATAGCACAGGGGCCCCAGGTGATTTTTTTTTTTTTTTTGAGACGGAGTCTTGCTCTGTCACCAAGCTGGAGTGCAATGGTGCAATCTCGGCTCATTGCAACCCCTGCCTCCCAGGTTCAAGCGATTCTCCTGTGTCAGCCTCCCAAGCAGCTGGGACTACAGGTGTGTGCCACCACACCCAGCTAATTTTTATATTTTTAGTAGAGACAAGGTATCAACATATTGGCCAGGATGGCCTCGATCTCTCAACCTCATGATCTGCCCACCTCTGTCTCCCAAACTGCTGGGATTACAGGCGTGAGCCACTGTGCCCGGTAAAGCAGACCTCCTTCTGAACACTAGAGCCAATTTCTCTCTTTCATATCTCTAATCTAGGTCTCCCCTCTTCCTATAGCCAGACTATAAGGGGCATCTCAGGAAAAATCCTAATCCAATGTTTTTCCCCACTTTGGTTGTAGTTAGGAGGACTTATTTACACATACTTCCAAGCCATTGTCATGATAGCTCTATTAGTCAGAAAAGTCTCCAAGTTAACCCCGGGAAATAATTTAACTGTGTACAACCCATGTAATGTGGCAAGATCGCTTTCCTCTAGGCAGAGCTCTTAGCTAACAGCTGGTAAAGCAAGAAGTACATAAGGCTGGATAAGCAGTAGTCACTCTCCCCAAACACAAGTGCTCAATTAGCTGAGCACTAGCTCCTACAAAAGCACTTGAATTAAGCAAGGGAAAGGTAGCTAACTGACTGACTCCAAGCATGCTTTCCTGATTTTCCATGCTCACGCTGCCATTGAAAACGAAAGGCATTTTCTTACCACTGATGGATCTCCTATAAAATATCACCAGGAAATTAGCAGGTTGTAATCCTCAGTTTTTCTTCCAGCAGAGATAGCAGGGATGTGTTGTAGGGATCATCGAAAAGGGACAGATAAGGTAGCTAAAAGGAACAGATGAGGTAGCTGAAAGAAATAGATTAGCTGATCAGGCAGCTAAATGAAAGGCAAGGAAGCCTCAAGGCACTAACAGACTTCCAGCCCTTCTAATCTAGGAGGGCTCCATAAGAAGTATTAAACCTCAGTATTCCTCTGCAAAAATAGAATAGGCCACTTCTCAAGGGCATACTTTTTAGCCCTCAGGATGGCAAATTCTATTTGCCAGCCTCCAGCCAATGAAGGTCCTTTAAATCCTTCACCCGGCTTTTTAATTGGGAAAGGATAAAACTTATCAATGTGCTCAGAGATTGTTTTCAGGCAGAAAACTTCTAAATTGGTTAAGCATGTAACCTCTCTAGCTCACTTCCAACAAGAATTAACACAACTAGCAGTAGCCCAACCACAGGAACTAAAACCACCTTTATTTAGCCCAGGAAATGTGGTATTAGTGAAAATTAACTCTCTCCTTCCATAAGCCAACCTGGGAAGGGCCCTACACTGTTCTTCTTTCAACCCTATCGGCAGTAAAAGTTACAGGAATCAACTCTCAGATTCATCATACTCAATTCAAAGCCTGAAATGCTGAGGGAGCAACCCCTGGCAGCCCAGAGGAATGTCCTGAATATCGATGTGGAGAAATAGAAGATATTAAGCTAAAAATCATAAAAGATAAGTAACTGAGTGAGGGCAACTCATCTTACTCAGTCCCACTTGTACCTCAAGAGATACTTTTTGTCATTTCTATCCTTTCCTCTCAAAATTTGCAACAAAATATTAGAGCTTCTTTTCAATGCATATTTGCAGGGAGATTTAATTATTAATAGAATCACATTTGTGACTTAGTAAATCTCCTAAAAAATGTTATATCTGGGCAAGTAAAATTTTAAATGACAACGGTTACTATGCCGCTCTTGTGAAAATTGTTACAGTCACACAACTATTTGCAATAGAACTATACACTATGGCACCAGCAATGTGGAATTCTGGTTGTAAAATTATAATTACTGTAATATTTTGCCCAATCATCATCCTTATAACAAGATTAATAATTGCAGGTTGTCTTGCTTAAAACAGGAGTAACAGTTACCGATAAGAAGCAAACATAAAAGTTTTGCTATCATTAAGTTTAATAGGACTTTTTATTAAAGGTTGGTAATATAAGGCACTTTAAGCTATGAAAAGAAGGTTATAAGGAAATAAATTTTATATTAAAAAGGATTTTGTATTGTAAATACTTGTCCTAAAAGGAAATGATTGGTTGTTTAAGGAAAAGATGTTTAGGACAAGTCAGAAAGTTGTATGTTGTAAGAGGGTCTGTGCAAGTCATGAAAAAATTTAATAATTAAGGAATCATCAAATCAACGCTAAAGTTATTTTAGCCAGCCAGTAACGTATTTCTCCCAATCACATTGCAAGTGAAAAAGATGGCCTAAGCCTGAAGTTATTCTCTAACAGCAAATCAAGAGGGAAATGTTTGCTTTTCTCAAGGAAAAAGTTACTTTTATATTAACATTTCTGATAATGTACAGTGACATCTAGTGGAGGAAGTCTGGTATTGCAATCCATTGGAGTAACTAAGGTGTCAAACTCTACTGTCAGTTATGGTCTACAGGACACTCACTAACGGTGGTAATCTTAATACTTACATTCTAACCCTTTATTTGAAAACTTCTTGTAAAATTTATCTCTTTTCACCTAGAAGCAATTAAACTCCAAATGGTGCTGTGAGCAGAGCCACACATGGACACAGCACTCTTCCGAGAACACTTAGATCAACCTCAGGAGAAGGCCCAACTGCTGTTCCCTCACACAACGCTCCTTTTCAGCAGGAAGTAGCCATAAACAATCGTCATCCAACACCCCTAACAGAAGTTAGATTTACTTCTCTTTGAGAGGGGAATAATACAGGAGTTGTTAAGAAATTATTTTAGGTAGATAGTAAGGATAAAGGTTCTCAGTGGAAATTTTCCTGTAATAAGAAGCAATTCCCAAACCATCTCTTTTCTAACAGAAAAGGTGGCTTGAATGGCCTGGCTGGCAAGCTTTGATATGCAAATGCAAGCCATTAGAAACTGGGTTCTCTTAATATGGCGATTCCTGCCCTCTCCTTGTGACCACCTGTGCCAAGTGTGATGGCCACCTCCAGATAAGACCATAAGTTTAAAACATCCTGGTGACCTGCATTTGCGTATGAAAGGGTTAAGGTGGGAGGGCCAGGTTTTTCACCGGCTATGTGAATGACCTACCTGGTCAAACCAATCTCCTGGGCCCTTTGCAAACCAGACACCACCTCCTCCAGCCTCCAGAGATAATGGGCTGCCTTTCTGCCACACATGGGGTTTCTTTTTGGTCCAAGCTCCCCTCCCTCGTCTCTGTGCAGTGAACTATTTTCTTCTTTCTTCCTTCCTTCTTGCCTATTAAACTTTTTGCTCCTTAAAACCACTCCGCATGTGCCCGTATTGTTAATCTTATCAGCATGAGAGCAAGGACCCTGGTGTTCTTCCAGTCATCAGAGCCAATCACTACGCTTATCATCTGGGTGACAAAATAATTGTTACGCCAAACCCCTGCAACACACAATTTACCTATGTGACAAACCTGCACCTGCACCCCTGCAATTTAAATAAAAGTTAGACATTTTTTTGAATGATACAAAAATAACCATCCATAACTAGTTTTTTTTTTTAAGACGGTAGATTGGAGGCAGTGTTAGTGTGGCTCTCCTACCTGGAAGGGCAGAATAGTGGATAGAAATTCACACTGTTATTTTCTTTTTCCAAGAACCAACACAGGAACTTAACAAGAAAACTGAAAGAATCTACAGATCCTTTGAAAGAAGCGGCAGTCTGCAACCTACTCTGTGAGACAGGTAAAAATCCTGAAAATTCCCAGACTGTGAGATGGGGAGAGTCTGCCTCTTAGCATGCATCCTCACTGGGGAATCTGAAAATTCAGACCATGGGAGAAGACCTTAGCCCTACACCAAACTGGAATGCATTTAGGTAGTGGCATGAAACACAAAAGTAGAAGCAGCAGCAGAAAGTGCCTTGCAGGCATTCCTATCCCTGGGGAAGAGGGAACCTAGGGAAGCCATTCCTAACTATATCTCACAGCGGCCCTTAGGGAAGACAGCCAACAAGCTCAGGAAGGGGTTGCAGAGTGAAAGAAGCTCCCAAATGAATTTTGATATAATCTCAAGTGGGGACCAATTCACTTGATCAGAACCCGGGGATGGAGCAGAAATTATGCGTCAGACACGAGCACAGAAGCTTGGCACCCAGTCGTGCAGACACACGGGGAGGGGCACGGTTTGCGAGCCATGGTTGCTGTCTCTGTGGAGAAGCTTATGGCCTGGGGCATGTCTGAGATCTGTGCGCAGAATGCCTGGATCTAAACCTGGTACTGTTAGAAGAGCACTACACAGGCGTGAGACTGGCCTCACCAACTGCCTGGGAGCTGGGCAAGGATTACTGTTGCAGCCTGCTACTCCACACTCCCTTTGCAAACTCTTCTGTGCAGCACAGGCACTTATAACTTCCTCCAGAACATTGCCCTAGTGGCCTAGGAACCACCTCCATCCTTTACAGGGGCTGTGGCCTGCCCTACGCAAAGAGAATCAGAGCTTAGACTTGCCTAACCCTGCCCATATCTGATGATATCCCTCCACCCATCCTGGCAGCTTAACACAAAAGAAATAAACTTTAGGGAGCTTTATAGCCCCACTCATCACCTGAGAAACCAGAATATCTCCCCTGGGAAACATAGTGTAACTCCAATCCCATTGTTACTACTGTAGCTGGTGCTCTTTTGCAAGTGCCACCTCCTGGCTGCAGGCCAACCAACACAGGCCGTTACAACACCTCTAAGCAGAGTAACACTGCACTCAGGAAGAAAATGACTGCATGACCTCAGCTGTCACCACTGTCTGCAACACTGTGGGTAACTAGAGGTTCTCCGTCTGTCCACATGACAAGTTCACTACTATTATAACCAGCATTTGAGAAAGCCAGCACAGTAAGCCTATCTACAACCAGGAAATCTCACGGAGTCTACATCGCTCCCCTGCCTCCTCCATCAGAACAGGTGCTGATATTCATGGCTGGGAGAACTGAAGACAGGTCGCATCACTGGATCAATGCAGACATTCCCCAGAACCAACCAAGCATCTAGCAGCCCCCTTGGGTGGCTAGATCTAGAAGAGCAATAACAATCACTGTATTCTGGCTCTCAGGAAGTCCCATTCCTAGGGGAAGAGAGAGAGCACCACATCAGGGGAATGCCCCACGGGACAAAAGAACCTGAATGGCAGGACTTGAGACCCAGATCTTTTTTACTGGTGGAAACTTTCTTACAGCAGAGGCACAATTGTGTGCTGGGCACAGGAGGAAAAATCTGCACTTCTACTCAATAGGCAGGCAGCCTCTGTGATCATGAAGGGTCTTGGAGAAGGGGTCCTTGTTTCCCTCTTGCACACCACTGCAGACACAGATGAGGCTTCTCCCAAGGGAACACAGCATGGATGCACCTATAGACAGCCTTCCTGGAACAATTCAGGGTGATTGCAGCCCCACAGGAGGAGTACTCCCCAGATTCAGGCATGCACTGAAGCAGAGTCACAATTCTTCCATACTTGCAACAGCAATATTCCTGCAGATAAAAAGAGGTGCCTGTCTGATCTGAATAGCTGGAACACTGGGACAGGAGTGAGGCTGGGAAGTAGATAGTTTTCCTGCTGGCCTGGCAGAGGATTTGATGTACTCCTACCATTCACTCTGATAAAACCTCAGCATATCTAATTGAGAGTTCCCTCAGCCATCTTCATCAAGTCTGGGACCTCTGCACACCATTGAGTATTACATCTACCTACCTGCTTCAGCTACAACTGGTGCCTCCCCAGGGATATCTCCCCTACTATCCTGCAGCCTAAATAATCAACTCGCTAAATAAAATACTGAAGAAAAATTAAATAAAGTGTATAACACAAGAGAATGAGATAAGCTTCAAGAGATCCCTGACATTCTAACCCATAGGAGACAATGAACTTGCTCACACACCAAGTACATAACTATTACAATCAGCATCAGGGAAAGTCAGTGCACAAAGACTCTCTGTAACTAAGGAACTCATATAGAGTCTTCACCCCTAAAAGTACCAAAAGTCAAATTTGGCTATAATAAACTGTAAACATTAAAGTCAGATCCTTAGAAGGAAAAAAATGAAATTAAAAAAGAACACAGTCAAATCAAAAATAAATCAAGAATTATGTGAATAAATAGCCTACCTAAATGAGAAGGAACCAGAAAATTAATTCTGCTAATATAACAAACAAGGTTCTGTAGCATCCTCAATAGATCATACTGGCTCCTCAGCGATGGATTCAAACCAACATGAATTCTGTGAAATACAGATAGAGAATTTAGAAGGTTGATTATTAAGATACTCAAGAAGATACCAAGGAAAGATAAAAACCAACATAAAAAAGTAATAAAGTCAGGATATGAATGAAAAATTTTCCAGAGAGATAGATATCATAAAGAAAAACCAATCAGAATGTCTTGAAATAAACAACACACTTGGGAAAATACAAAATGCAGTGGAAAGTTTCAACAATAGACCACAACCAATAGAAGACAGAATTTCAGAGCTTGAAGACAAAGATAAAGAAAAAAGGATCAAAAAGAAATGAGGAAAGTCCCCAAGAAATATGGTATTTTTTAAATGGCCAAACCTAAGAATAATTGGTGTTTCTGAGGGAGAAGAGAAGTCTCATCAACACAGGGAACATCCTCTAAGATAGATCATATGATAGGCCACAAAACAAGTCTCAATAAATTTAAGAAAATAAAAATCATATCAAGTATCTTCTGATACCACAGTGAAATAAAACAGGAAATCAACTCCAAAAGGAACCTTCAAAACTACACAAATATGTGGAAATTAAATAATCTGCTCTTGAATGATTTGAGGGTTAACAATGAAATCAAAATGGAAATATAAAAATTCTTTGAAATAAATGATAATAGTGACACAACTTATCAAAACATCCCAGATACAGCAAAAGCGGTGCTAAGGGGAAAGTTTGTCGCATTAAATGCCTACATCGAAAAGTTTGAAGGAAGATGAATTGACACTCTAATGTCATATCTTAAGGAATGAGGGAAATAAGAACAAAGTAAACCCAAACTGAGCATAAGTAAAGAAATAACAAAGATCAGAGCACAACTAAATGAAATTGAAACAAAAAAAATGAGAGAAAAAGCTGAAAAAGTTAAACAAAATTGATACACCATTAGCAAGATTAACCAGAAAAAGAGAGACGATCCAAATAAGCTCAATTAGAAATGAAATGGGAGATATTACAACTGATACCACAGAAATACAAAAGATCATTCAAGGCTACTATGAATACCTTTACATGCACAAACCAGAAAATCCAGAAGAAATGGATAAATTCCTGGAATTTTACAATCCTCCTAGATTGAATCAGGAAGAAATAGAAACCCATAACGACCAATAACGAGCAGCAAAATTGAATCAGTAACTTTAAAAATGCCAAAAAAAAGTCCAAGACCAAATGGAATCACAGCTGAATTCTCCCAGACATTTAAAGAAGAAATGGTATTAGTAATACTGAAACTATTCCAAAAGATAGAGAAAGATGGAATTCTTCCTAAATCTCTCTATAAAGCCAGTATAACCCTAATACCAAAACCAGGAAAGGACATAACAAAAAAAGAAACTATAGAACAATACCCCTGATGAACATAGATGCAAAACTGCTCAACAAAATACTACCTAACCAAATCCAACAGCACATCAAACAGATAATACATCATGATCAGGTGCGTTTCATCCCAGTGATGCAAGGATGGTTTAACATACACAAGTTAATAAATGTGTTACATCACATAAACATAATTAAAACAAAAATCATACGGTTATTTCAATAGAAGCAGAAAAAGTATTTTATAATATCCAGCATCACTTTCTGAAAAAAGAAAAAGAAAAAACAAAATAGTCATAGAAGAGACTTACCTCAAAGTAAGAAGAGCACTCTATGACAAACCCACAGCCAACATCATACTAAATAGGGAAAAGTTAAAAGCATTCCCTCTGAGAATTGGAACAAAACAAGGGTGCCTACCTTCACCACTTCTATTCAACATAGTACTGAAATTCTAGCCAGAGCAATCAGACAAGAGAGAGAAATAAAGGGCTCCCAAATTGAATAAGAGGAAGTCTAACTGTTGCTATTCACTAATGATATGATCACATACCTAGAAAACCCCCAACACTCACCCAAAAAGCTCCTAGATATCATAAATAAATTCAGCAAAGTCTCAGGACACAAAATCAATGCACATAAATTAGTGGCACTGCTATACTCCAATGACAACAAAGATGAAAATCAAATCAAGAACTCAATCCCTTTTACAACAGCAGAAAAAAAAATTAGGAAACTACTTATCAAAGGAAGTATAAGATCTCTACAAGAAAAACTACAAAACATTGATAAAAGAAATCATAGATGAAACAAACAAATGGAACCATATCCCATGCTTATGGATGGGTAGAATCAATATTATGAAAATGGCCATACTGCCAAAAGCAATCTGCAGATTCAATGCAATTCCCATAAAGACAGCATCATCATTCCTCACAGAACTAAAAAAAATTTCTAAAATTCATATGTAACCAAAAAAGAGCTCACATAGCCAAAGCAATATTAAGCAAAAAGAACAACAATGGAAGCATAACATTATGTGACTTCAAATTATACTACAAGGCTATAGTAACCATAAAAGCTTGGTACTGGTATCAAATTAGGCATGTAGCCCTATGGAATGGAATAAAGAACTCAGAAATAAAGCCAAACACTTGCAGCCAACGGATCTTCAACAAAGCATACAAAAACATAAATTAGGAAATGGACACCCTATTCAATAAATGGTGCTGGAAAAACAGAAAAGTTACATGTAGAAGACAGAAACTCGATTCCCATCTCTCACCTTGTACAAAAATCAACTCCATATGGATGAAAGACTTAAATTTAAGGCTTGAAACTATAAAAATTCTAGAAGATAACATTGCAGAAATTTGTCTGGATATTGGCTTAGGCAAAAGTTTAAGACCGCAAAAGCAAATGCAAAAGAACAAAAATAAATAAATGGGACCTAATTAAACTTAGAAGCTCCTACACATCAAAAGAAATAATCAGCAGAGTAAACAGGCAAACCACAGAATGAAAGAAAACATTTATAAACTATGCATCTGACAAAGGGCTGCTATCCAGAATCTTCAAGGAACTCAAACAAAAACAAATAATCCCAGCCAGAAAAAAAAAAAAAAATCCCTGCTGCTTGAGAGGCTGAGGCATGAGAATTGATTAAACCTGGGAGGTAGAGGTTGCAGTGAGCTGAAATTATGCAATTGTACTGCTCCATCCTGAGCAGTAGGGCAACGCTCTGACTTAAAAAAACAAAAAAAGAAAATTCATACAGTATAATGTTGTATCCTTCCACTACACAAATGTCAGAATATATACTATATAATATGCCAAAAGGTTTTTATTAGGTTTTCAATTGTTAGAAATTATAAACAATATTGTGTTGAATTGTTTGCCAGTACACATCAGTATCATATGAAAATGACTGGATGCATTTTCACCAAATTTGTAAAGTATGTTTAGAATAGTGTAACCCAAAATATAAGCTATGTAAGATCTATGAGATTTACTTTGAGAGTCAGGAGGGAAACATTTCTAAAAATATGCTGCAATGCAGCTGTATCTGAGTTTCAGCAAGAGGCCTCTATGATTGCTAATCAGGAAAGCCCTGCTACATGCATTAAGATGCCAAGGAGTCAGAAATCAAGCAGTGCTTAAACAGGGGCTTCTTTTTTAAAAATCACAAGGTCAGATACTACAGTACATCAAATTATAAGGACTCACTTTCAATTAGATTGTTTCTCAAATAGACAACTTTATACTATTAATATGTGATCCAGAGTGAGAAACAACAGGAGTAGTATTTATATTATGGTCATCGATGATTAACATGAATAACTCACAAGAGGACAACTGAAAAATAAGTGAGTCAATGTGTGTCTTATAGGTATTCTAAATGATAAGAAATAAAAAGACAAATGAGTTGATATGGTTTGGCTGTGTTCCCTCCCAAATCTTACCTTGAATTGTAGTTCCCATAGACCTCACATGGTGTGGGAGGGACCAAGTGGGAGGCAATTTAATCGTGGGGGTGGTTACCCTCATGCTTTTCGCCCTTTTGCTCCACACTTCTCCTTCCTGCCATCATGCAAAGAAGGGATGTGTTTGCTTTCCCTTCCGCCATGACTGTAAGTTTCCTGAGACCTCCTCAGCCCTTTAGAACTGTGAGTCAATTCAACATCTTTTCTTGATAAATTACCCAGTCTCAGATATGTGTTTATTAGCAGTGTGAGAATGGACTAATACATGGGTAAAGAAAGAAAAGGACAGGGGCAAACATACAGAAATGGGAAAAATGCATGGCCATTTTTACAATAGACCATGTTCTTCCTGCTGATATATCCCCTACCGCTTCCTTTATCACTTTCTCCCCTTCAGTCAAACTATCCTTCTTGATTTTCTTCAGAAATGGCAGGCAGGTTTTCAACTTAAGGCCTTTGCCTGGAATACTCTTCTCTTCCATTACCTATCCACAGAATTACTTCCTTTATCTCCTTCAAGTCTGTGGGTTGGCAATTTGCTTTGAGCTCAGCTGGGTAAATATTTTAGTCTTAGCTGGGATTACTCATGTGCCTGTGATCACCTGGTAGATCAGCTGGGTGCTAGGAAGGCCTCAGATGTAATGGCCTATGTCTACTCCACATGACTTCCCACCCACCAGCAGACTGGACTGGGCTTGTTTATATAGTAGTCACACAGCAAGTACAGAAGCATGCAAGGCCTCTCAACACATAGCTTGGAACTATGAGGTCACTTCCACATTTTATTAGCTAAAGCAAGTCATAATGGCAATTCAGATTCAAGTGGTGGGGATATAAATTCCACTTTCACTATGAGGGACTTCGGTCACATTGCAAAGGGTGTGAATAGTCAAAGGGGAATAATTTTGGCCTTGCAGCAATATATCATAGTGAGTCATTTTTTCAGCACTTTTTTCAGAGTAATAGTCTTCAGGCAGGGAAGCACATCTTCTGTTACTCATTTATTATTAAGCCACAAAGTTTTCACATGGTTTCTTATACAACAAAAGTTAACAGATGCACACACTTTATAAATTATAAACATAAAGAGAAAATCATGTAAGAAATCAAAGAGGGGGAATAAAAGGTTGGAACTATTACCTAGTATTGAATTCTCCATTCACAGTAGGGGATGCTAATAGACATTGGGCTAATGTTTATGGAATTATGAACGTGAAGGATTTTTAGCCTAAAACACCATTCTGAAAGGAGACAAGTTTTGGGTATACCAGAAAACTATCACCTAGGGGCAGAGAGAATTTCCAGTAACTCAGGGATTTTATTTGAAAATATTCTCTTCAATGAAAGCACATGGATTAATTTTGTATACTTGTATTTGTTTGCTTGGGCTGTCATAACAAACTTGAGCAGACTGGGTAATTTAAATAAAAGATATCTATTTTCTCACAATTCCTAGAAGTCTTAACCTCCTGTCAGCAAGTCTGGTTTGGTTTCTTCTGAGGTCTCTCTCCTTGGTTTGCAGATGACCTCCTTTTGTCTGTGTTCTCACATGGACTTCCCTCTGTATGCACGTGTACATCTCTAGTGTCTCTCTGTATATCCTAATCTGTTCTTTTGAAGACACCAGTCAGATTGGATTAGAGCTTATTCTAATGGCCTCATGTTAACTTAATTGCCTCTTTAAAGCTCCTGTCTCTAAATAAAACCACATTTGTGGGTTTAGGTTTTTACAAATTTTGAAGGGACACAATTCAGTCTGTAACAAAACTGTTCTTGAATAGTGACATCATTCTTGTGAATGAAAGGAAGGCAGTTCAGGAACACTTGAGCTTCTCATGTCTGTCATGATTCTTTTCTGTATAAACAATGTCAATGGCAACTGTACCCCTGAAATGGACTCTGGGGGCCAATGGAGGCTGGTAGGACATTGGCTGCATATGTCCCCAGTTTTGATGTTTACCTTGCTTCCAATAGTATTCTGAATTTTAATATAAAACCAATCAGGGCAATATCAAATCCTACCAGGTGTGGGTGTGCACGAGTAATTTTCTATGTGGTCTTTCTTTCCACCACTTCATAACTCTCTGAAATACTGTAGTTGATATCAGAAGTGGGACTAGCCTAAAGAAACACACCACCACCACTGTGAGATTTGGGAAGAAATTTGGAACAATGGCAAATTGAAATCGTCTTGGAACAATTCATCCACAGCATCAAACAGCCAACTACAGTGTTTCAGACATGGTTTTATTTAGGAATAATGCAACCGTGCTGGTTGATAGCTGGTTGAGATAAAAACAGTTGCCAAGGAAATGAAAGAAATAATAAAATTAAAAATTGTGATAGGAAGTTAACTGTGTGAAAACTCAATAGCCTAAGGCATGAGACTGCTAGATTATTGTGGAATTTTCCTTGGAGAGAGGAACTGTATAATAGCAGAATTCATCAACTCTTCCCTTAACTTGAATCGGTTGGATCCAAAAGATAATTAAACAAGATGGGGTATTTAGAGGAAAGACACAATGAGAGTAGAGCCATGAAATACTTTAACTGAAAGGAAAAAAAATTGAAGAGTTTATATATTTTTTAAACTGCAGAGGCGGGGTGGGAAAAAAAAACTACATATACTCTGCTTTAACAAGATATTAACAGATAAAAACTTACAGCTAGGTAGGAAGAATAAGTTCTGGTGTTCTGTAGCACCTTACGGTGACTATGGTTAACAATAATTTATTGTATACTTTCAGAACCCTAAAAGAAGATTTTTGAATACTCTCAACACAAAGAAATAATGATTTTTTGAGATGATAAATATATTACTCTGATTTGATTATTGCACATTGTATACATGTATCAAAATTTTACTCTGTGTCCCATCCCATATATACATATATATACACAATATGTATATACACATATATATACACAATATGTATATATACACATATATACAACATATACATGTATATATGTACATATATGTATGCATACATATATGTACATATATACATATATACATATGTATATATATACAATACATATATATACACACACACAATTATTACACGTCAACTAGAAATAAAAGGAAAAAAGTCAAAAAGTCAAAGAGAACTATGGCCCTGGAGTACTGCAATTTGTGCAAATATGTTATAAACAAATTTAGTTTTCTTTTTCAATTCACAGAAAAATATTTCAGGAAAAGTTTTCTACAGAAGATAGTTTCTAAATGAAAAAATAACAGTACCAAATTGAAATGATATTGAGTTAATTCAACGAAAGCATTAACCAACCAACTACTGTGTTTCAGACTTTGTTTGTTTAAGAATAAGGCGACTGTGCTGGTCAGTACCTGGTTGAGATAAAAAGGACAAGACGTTCATTTCATGGCTAGAAATCTTAGGGAGAATTTTTCCCCTTTGTCTTCAATGTCATGTTAAAATGTTCACTTGAAACCTTGGCTTCTGTGGCTACTAAGCCAAGCACATGGGTGGGTAGGTAGAGGTAGCATGCTGAAAAGCATTCTGCCTTTTTTTTAATAAACATACATGGTAAAAGATCACAAAAGGAAAAGCGTAAAATGTTTTCAGGTTTGGGGAAATTTCCCAAAAGGTATTCCAAATTGTCTTTTAAACAAAGGCTATCGTAAAAAGGCAATCAAAGATAGGAGAGGAAGTCAACTAACACCAGGTGAATAGCATCCCAAGTCTACTTCTTAGGTTTAAAGTATGTGTACACTGAAGAGGAGAGCAGTGAGGAGGGAGAAATTATACACTAACATGAGAAACTTTACAGAAAATCAAGCCCTAGAAAGGCAAAGGAAACTACTCTAAGGCAAACTGAAAATGAGGCTAAGGAAATCTCCACACAGAACATTGAAAATATCACTTGGTTACTCCTAGCTGTGTGTGACCAGGTACAGCAAGAACAAGACGAGGTAAAGAAAGATCTGGCCAGTTTGTAAGCTGAATTTAGAGGAAACACAGAGAAGCCAGAACTTACTGGTTGAAAAATAAAATTTTTTTTTTTCTCCAACCCCTCAATCCAGTAAAACACCAAATAAAGGCATTGCCAAAAAGACATGATCTTTTTATAAAGATATAATTCAAGTTTTAACTGTAAGATACTTTGATAATACCTCCAAAAGAATTAAAGTGGTATCTGGTATTGCTCCACAGCAGATTGACATGCCCAGAGTAGATGGGGATTACCTGTGGAGAGAATGCTGGTCTCTAAAAGATTCGTAGGTATGGCTTTTGTCCAATGAAGTAGATTCAGATTCATAGAAAACCCACAAAATTTTGAGGATCTGTGCTGGTAAAAGTGCTGCCAATCTAGACTAAAAGGGACTAAATAATTCAGAATGCAAATGAATTCTTGGGCTCCCAACTTTCTATGAACAGAAAGCACATTGAAAAAGTTGCTCAAAGGGCATATCTTCCAACATATTCTTTGCCAACGGCTCAGAATAGAAGAAGAGAAAGAATATCTGAGATATTCTTAGAGGACAGAGTCAAGATCCATGGAGAACAGTAAACTATGGTGCCTCTTAGAACCAGACTGTAATCAAGGACATGCCTTGTCCCTTGGCATTCTTCTGAATTTTTATAATTGTTATAGATCAGTGACTATTATGTGTCTTTCATCCTTCTTCTTTTGGAATCAGAGAATTTATTGTGGCTGCCTCATCTCTGCCACACCATTGTATGTCCAGTATGTGGAGGTCAGACAAACTTCTTGATAGGGGATCATGTATTTTGCATGTGGGTTGATGAGGTTAATTGGGGGCAGAAGGTAAACTATGGTAGATTAACTGCATTGATGATCACCGTTAATAGACTCTCCATATTCACACCTGTTGCAAAGTGACAGTGCAGTTCTCTAGAAGAAAGCGTGGAGTTTACTTCCCCACACCTTGAATCTGGGATGACATTGTGGCTTGCTTTGGTCAACTGAATGTGGCAGAAGTGATGGTGTGCCATTTCCATCTACAGGTCTCAAGAGGCATTGTATACTTTTTCTTTCCCTCCTGAAACTCTGCCATGCCGTGAGAACAAGGTTGCACTATCTTGCTGGAGAAAGAAAGACTATGTGGATGGGAGCCTGGCTAACCCAGCACACTCCCAAATATGTAAGACAGCCCAATCAAGATCAACAGAGCTTCCTTCCTACCTTATCCACAGCTGACTGCTAACACATAGTCTAACCAAAATGAGAAAAAGATGACTCATAGACTCATGAGCAAAAATAAAGGGTTATTAATTTAAGTCACAAAATTTGAAGTGATCTGTTATACTGAAATAGGGAGGTAATATAGGTTCTAGCAACCAAGCAATCTAGAAGAAAGCGCATAGTATTTCTTTTATGTGGTGACCATTAAGTTTCCCATAAACTCAAAATAGAGCTTATAAAGATGACATGACTTAACCCATGAAACAAGTTTATTTTTACACTAAAAATTTAAATGGTTGTTTTATCCTTGGTTTTATAAGAAACCCTGTAAAATATACCAATACCCATATTGGTGAGAAGAGGGGAAGGATTATAAAAGGAGGGTAAATACTGAATATTTTTCCCCACAAAATTAATATGTTGAAACATAATCACCAATGTGATGATATTCAGAGATAAGGTCTCTTGAAAGGAGATTAGAATATGAGTACAGAGCCCTGATGAGTGGGATTAGTACGCTCATAAAATAGGCCCCAGAGAGATGCCTTAACAAAAGGCACCCACACCATGTGAGGAAACAGCCAGAAGGTGCCATCTATGAACCAGAAACTGGGCCCTCACCAGACACTGAATCTGCCTTAATCTTGGACTTCCCCATCTCCAGAACTATGAGAAATAAGTTTCTGTTGTTTATAAGCCACCCAGTTTATGGTATTTTGCTGTAGCAGTCTGAATGGACCAAGACAGTAATAAATGTGACATGAACATAAAATTGAAGTTGAAGTTTGTTATCTTAATTTTCTGGTTTTATTAATTGGTGCTTATGATGAATAATGCTGCAAATTTTACTAATGTACACAAATAATCCCACTTGAAATTTCTGCATAAAAATGTTAATGTCTGACAATTTTTGACATAAATATGGCTATATTTCTAGTATTTTGAATTGCCATTTGCAAAGATAAGCTGATACAGCAATGAGATAATAAATAGCTGCATTTATCTGAAGACTTTTAAAAGAAGCTGGAGTTCAACATTAGAGCTGCCTGCATGCAATTAAAAAATTGTGAGTTAACTTAAAACTAAATCAACAAAGGGAACTTTTAGATAAAGTATGATTTTTTTCAGCTATTTATGATTCTTGCATTCCCTTAAGGAAGATATGGATTTTTCTTTGCACTTAGCTGGAATCTGAGTGATCATTACGGAGATGGTCTAAAGCTACCCAATTTGTGACTGCTTTCAAGAAACATAAGCTATTAGAGGGAAAAAAATGAGAAAAAAATGGAGGCTGCTAAATGTGAGTGAGGAGAACAACACTATAATTTGAATACATGGTGTGGTTTTGTAACACGTAACATGGTAAAATAAAGCCAATGGAAAAGGAGAAAAACTGGTAGCACAAAAACACAAATGAAAGATTGAATTAATAAACTCACATTAAACCAGGTAAAAAGAAACAGTGACATAACAGCAACAATGTGAAACTGTGATGTGTTTCTGAAAAAAATGATACTTTTGATCCACTGTGAAAGTGGGTAGTAGCCTCCATTTTACTTTGTTCTACCCCAAGCACTCATGTGAAATAATTTCAACTTTAATTTTAATATTTATTTATTTGTATATTTTTATTGTACTTTAGGTTCTGGGGTACATGTGCAGATCATGCTGGTTTGTTGCATAAGTACATACATGGCAATGTAGTTTGCTGCCTCCATCCCCCCATCACCTATATCTGGCATTTCTCCCCATGTTATCCCTCCCAACATCCCTACCCACCACTGTCTCTCTCCTAGTCCCCGCCAACAGATCCCAGTGTGTGGTGCTCCCCTCCCTGTGTCCAAGTGTTCTCATTGTTCAGCACCCACCTATGAGTGAGAACATGCAGTGTTTGATAATTTCGACTCTTAGCATCCTGAATTTGATCTGCTTTCTGCTAAAACAAAACTGGAATCATTCGAGAGTTGCATACTTTAAAATGGGATGGAAGCCTCCTATTCTTTTGAGGAAGCAAAGTTACTTTCAAAGATGTTTGGAAGTTGTGACATAGGAACCAGCCTGAAATTGCTCCCACTGGTCTGTGAAAATTTGAACTTTAAAATGCTGATAATGATCACCTGGAATCAGTGGTCTATGAAAGACCAAAAGTCAATGGTAAGGCTTAAGAGGACAACATGAAGTAAGCAATAAACAAGTTTTATGTAATATGTCATTAGAAACCACTTTAGCTTAATATCAAAATCTACCAAGGGTCAGGGGCTGGGCTGTGGAAAATGCATGTGTGATTACAATCCTCAGACAAACTTTATCAGGTCCATCTGAGTCTAGATATTAAATCAGATCTGTGTACTTTCTTGGCTACTGGGAACATGGGGGCAGATATTGCATGGGCCCTTGGGTATTCACATTGCTAACCAGGACAGAACCTTTATGATGATGAAAATGAATTAAAACGAAGCCATATATATTGTGCAAGGTCTTTCTGAATGGCATAATACCACATATAAAGAGGTGGTGGTACAAAAGTAGGTTGAGACGTGTTGGAATCCCATCCTGTGTGGACATTTGCAGCTGTACTTCCCCAGGTATCATAGGTACCAAAGAGGTTTGTTGAGCTAAGAAAAACTCAGACCTTATACCACCATTCAAGAAAAAAAACTACATGCTTTAGTCACCAAAAACTAGAAATGTACACAATGATATAGTTGGGCTTCGTTACCGCCCAAATCTCACCTTAAATTGTAGCTCCTGTAATTCCTATGTGTTGTGGGAGGGACCTGGCAGGAGATAATTGAATCATGGGGGTGGTTTCTCACATAATTTTCTTATGGTAGTGAATAAGTCTCACAAGATCTGATGGTTTTATAAGGGAAAACCCCTTTTGGTTGGTTCTCATACTTCCATGTAAGAAGTACCTTTCACCTTCCACCATGATTGTGACATCTCCCCAGTCGCGTGGAACTGCAAGTCCATTAAACCTCTTTTTCTTTACAAATCACCCAGTCTCAGGTATATTTTTATCAGGAGAATGAAAACAGACTAATACACTAAGTTGGTACAAGTAGAGTGAGGTGCTGCAGTAAAGATACCCAAAAATGTGGAAGTGATTTTGTAACTGGATAACAGGCAGAGATTGGAACAGTTTCCAGGGCTCAGAAGAAGACAGGAAAATGTGGGAAAGTTTGGAACTTCCTAGAGACTTGTTGAATGGCTTTGACAAAAATGCTGATAACATGTACAGTGAAATCCAGGCTGAGGTGGACTCAGATGGAGATGAGGAACTTGTTGGGAACTGTAGTAAAGGTGACCCTTGCTATGTTTTGGTAAAGAGACTGGCAGCATTTTGCTCCTGCCCTAGAGATTTGTGGAACTTTGAACTGGAGGGAGATGACTTAGGGTATCTGGCAGAAGAAATTTCTAAGCAGCAAAGCATTCAAGACGTGACTTGGGTGCTGTTAAAGGTATTCAGTTTTAAAATGAAAACAGAGCATAAAAATTCAGAAAATTTGCAGCCTGACAATGCAATTGAAAAGAAAAACCCATTTTTCTGGGGAGAAATTCAAGGTGGCTGCAGAAATTTGCATAAGTAATGAGGAGCCAAATGTTAATCAACAAGACAACAGGGAAATGTCTCCAGGGCATGCCAGAGACCTTTGCAGTGGGCCCTCCCATCACCAGCCCAGAGATCTAGGAGGAAAAAATGGTTTCATGGGCTGGGTCCAGGGACCTCTGTGTGCAGCCTAGGGCCTTGATGCCTGGTGACCCAGCCGCTCTAGCTATGGCTAAAAGAAGCCAAGTACAGCTCTGGCTGTGGCTTCAGAGGGTGCCAGCCCCAAACCTTGGCAGCTTCCACATGGTGTTGAGCCTGTGGGTACCCAGAAGTCATGAATTGAGGTTTGGGAACCTCCAACTAGATTTCAGAGGATGTATGGCAACTCCTAGATGTCCAGGCAGAGGTTTGCCGCAGGGGCAGGGCCCTCATGGAAAACTTCTGCTAGGACAATGCAGAAGGAAAATATGGGGTTCAAGCCCCCACAGAGTCACCCCTGGGGCACTGGCTAGTGAAGCTGTGAGAAGAGGGCCACCGTCCTCCAGACCCCAGAATGGTAGACCCACCAACAGCTTTCACTGTGTGCCTGGAAAAGCTCCAGATACTCAATACCAGCCCATGAAAGCACCCAGGAGAGAGGCTGTACCCTGCAAAGCCGCAGGGGCAGAGCTGTCCAAGACCATAAGAACCCACCTCTTGCATCAATGTGACCTGGATGTGAGACATAGAGTCAAAGGAAATCATTTTAGAGCTTTAAGATTTTACTGCCCCACTTGATTTCAGACTTGCATGGGGTCTTTAGCTCCTTCATTTTGGATCATTTCTCCCATTCAGAATGAGTGTATTTATCCAATGCCTGTACCCCCATCGTATCTAGGAAGTAACTAACTTGCTTCTGATTTTACAGGCTCATCAGCAGAAGGGACTTGACTTGTCTGGGATGAGATTTTGGACTGTGGACTTTTGAGTTAATGCTGAAATGAGTTAAGATTATGGGGGACTGTTGGGAAGGCATGATTGGTTTTGAAATATGAGACAAGGACAGAATGATATGGTTTGGCTTCCCCACCCAAATATCATCTTGATTCGTAGCTCCCATAATTCCCACATGTTGTGGGAAGGACCTGGTGGGAGATAACTGAATCACAGGGGTGGTTCCCTCATACTGTTCTTGCAGTAGTGAATAAGTCTCATGTGATCAGATGGTTTTATAAGGGGAAACTCCTTTCGCTTGGTTCTCATGCTTTCTTGCCGCCACCACATAAGAAGTGCCTTTCACCTTCTGCCATGATTGTGAGGCCTCTCAGCTACATGGAACTGTGAGACCATTAAACCTTTCTTTCTTTATAAATTACCCAGTCTCGGGTGTGTCTTTATCAGCAGTGTGAAAACAGACTAATACACGCAATAAGGGAGATGACTTGGTGCTCACAGTGATCACAAGGAAAACATATTGTCTCAATAATTATTGTTAATGTGGCTATGAAATTAAGAAAATTAAATACTTTTTTAAAACTAAGAAAATTAAGTAAAGGTCCTAAAATAAAAATGCATAGTATAAACAAACAAAATTATTTTAAAATATAGAAAAAGGGCAGTGGTTCAGCAAGAATTCAGCGTTACTGTTCCAACAGAGCTCCACCTCATGAGGATAGTATTGTTTGCAGCCGTTCTCTCTGCTAGGAACTCTGAGGACAGAGTCATCTGGAGGAAGTGGTAGAAGAAGAAGTAAAAGTATTGAAAATATAAAGTATGCTAAAGACTTTGTCTTGTTGGGTAGAAACAGCATAGAAAGCTGATTACTTTGTGATACCAGTAAGAAAATGTACATTTTTTTCAGTGCCTACAGTTCTTGGGCCCCATTCCTAGTTTCATTCCAGGACAGGAAGGGCCACACTGACCAAAATGAAAGCAAAGGCCTTGTTGGAATCTCAGTCCTGGAGCAACTGATAGAAACTTCCAGAGGAGCTCAAGATCATGAAGCAAATGCTAGCATGGTCAAACCAACTCTCAAAGAAGTGAAAGATCAACTTTCCTCTGGTAGGGAGGATTCAAAAAGTGCAGAAACTGGAGAAAATATTTAAATTGGTGGTGATGGTGACCAACACTGCTACTAAGGTAGAAGTGTAAGGAAAACTCCGGTTTGGTGTGAGGGATTCATATCAATCTCAATGTTATTAGTTTGCTGCAAAAGTAATTGTGATTTTTGCCATTTCTTTTAATAGCAAAAACTGCAATCACTTTTCACCAACCTAATAAACAATTTTTAAGATATGGTCAAAATGTTTCTTTTCAATACAAATCAAATGTTTGAAGGCTTCAGGGTCAAAAATAGTTTATTCTCAAGGTTTTGTAATGAGACTATTTCTCCTTCCTGAAGATGTAGGTGTTCCCTGATGGAAAACTATTGGAATAGAATAATACATCTTCTGAGAGAGGTATGGTTGGGTAGGATGCTGAGAAAACAGAAAAACTTTGGAGAACAACATGAATGAAAGTAAAGGAAGGAACAGATACTGATGTATGAGGTAGTGAGAAAAACAGTCTGACTAGAGTAGATGATCCATGGGCAAGTAGAGAACAAAGATGATTATATAGGGAAGGTCATGGGCACTTGGATGTCACAGGTGGACATTTAGATTTAATGATGAAACTTGAATTGTATGTTTTTGAGTTATGTGAAAAGATGATACGTAAAGAGACTAATCTGTTAGCAATAAACAGGATGGGCAGTAGTGAGAGATCAAGAGATTGGTGGAAGGACCTAAAATTTGAATGATGATAGACTGAGCAAAGGGAATGAGGCTGGTGATGAAGGAACAAATACTAGACATATTAAAAAGCACATGTTTCTTTCCTCTATTTTTATTACAAAAATATTATATACTTCAAAAGTTCTGATAGCACAAAAGTACATAAAGTAAAAAATAAATATGTATGTATATATGTATCTATTTGAGCATAATCACTATTAGAACTATTAGAAGTGATATTTCAAACTTCTAAACCAGTATGGGAAATAGTACATATACTTTGACAAATCTATCAAGACTTCAAAAAGACAGAAAAATTAATGAATATTACCAAATTATAATAAACATGAAATGTTTAATGGTGAGATATTAAAGCAGACATTGTGAGACAGAGTATAAAAACTAATCACATCCTGTTTTGAAAAGATACACCCAAAACAAAACAACAGAGAAAAGTTGAAAATACTGGTATGAATATAGTAGGCAAATGGTAACAAAAATAAAGTAGAGGTAGCATAGGGGAGTCAAGACAAAAATCAATAAATGAGTCAAGGAAGGTATCTTTGTGAATTAATACATATTGTGGACCAATACAATCCAATAAGATAATCATAAAACAATGCTCTGAAAAGCAATTTCAAATATGTCAAACCAAAGCAGTTAGAAATAGGAGACTATAAACAACGAACTGAGACATTTTATATATTTTTATTAGAAAATTTAGATAAATCAGACAAAAATAGAAGATTTGAATAACAATGAACTAATTTGCTTTAATATGTAGAAACATGATATAATATTTATCTCAACAAAAAATACATATTATCTCCAATTGTCCATGGAATATTTTTTAAAAATTTATTTCACATAGAATACAAAGAAAATATTCCAAGAGGTACAACTCATGCAAGACACATTCTCCATCCATGAGACAGTATAAGCAGTAATTAAGGAAAAAAGGGATAAGAAAGCAAAACATCAACTAAAAGCTAACCATACTGAAATACATACACTTCTGAATAACTCTTGGATTAAACAGGAAAACAAAACTTTAACCAAAGATGAGGTGACAAAAGAAACATGAAAATGCTGAAAACTGTTGGATACAATCAAACATGTATTTAGAGGAAATTTTCTAACTTAAATGCACTAAACAGAAAAGAAAGAATTAAAAGTAAACTAGGCATTCACCTAGAGAATCTAGAGAGAGATCAAACAGAACCAAAGAATGTACAAAGAAGGAATTTACAAAAGCAGAAAGTGATATTTGAAAATACTTGGTATTTCAAAAAAAAAGATAACTGAAAATAAAATAAACAAACCTATGGAAAGTCCTATCTAAGAAAATAAAAAAGTGTATAGCCACATATATACAAATTAAGACATATTAGGAAATACTATGTGTAATTTCCAATCAATACATTTGAAAATCCAGGTGAAATGGACAGTTTTGACAAAACTGACTCCAGAAGAGAGAAAATCTTGGATAAAATAATCATACAAGAAACGGAAAGGTTTAAATTTCTAGGCTCCAAGCAAGCACTAGGACAAAATAGTTACATTGGTGAGTGGTACCAATTGTTGAAGGAACAGCTTGTGTCTAAAGTTATTCACATTGTGGAAAAAGAAACAAAATTAAATTTATTCACAAAAATATCATAATCCCAATATCAAATCAGAAAAGGGGTATCACAGAAAGGAAAACAATGAGTGAGAGTTTCCCAACAAGTGTACTTTGGCACGCTGACGTCCTATGAATGGGTAAGTGTACTGTAATTTTTATCTCCTAAGGCCTTTGGTCAGCCAAGCAGATCTTGGGAAGCCCGTTGCCTCTGCCCTAAGCAATCTTGTCTATTTACCCCAGGGTACCATGATGTGAAAGAGGTAAAAGGGTACTTCTGTAGGCATTTGTTAATATAGTTTTATATCCTAAATAAAACAATGAAACACCACAACACCACTACCAAATCAGTTTTATTCCAGGAATCTAACAATAGTTCAACATTAGGTAATTAAGTACATTAATTGATTAAAGAGAATAACCGTATCATCACCTTGATATCAGCTTATCAGATGCCAGAAAAGGCATCTTGATAACATTCTATATCCATCCCTGATAAAATTATAAGTCAATCAAGAACAAAAGGGCATTTCCATAACTTGAAAAGGGGCATTATCAGAAACAATCGCAATTATAATATTTTAGAGTGAAACAATGAGGCATTTCTATTAGAGCCAGAAACAGAAGGTTTCCTGCTCTTTATTAATCAATATCAATCTGTAATGTCCTGGAAGTTATAAAGTCTTTACCAATGTGTTGAAACAAAATTTAGATACAAACATTAGCATGGAAAAGACAAATGTTTTATTACTTACAAATGGCATGATTGTGTACCTAAGAAATCAAGATAATCAGATGAAAAGAAAAACTACTCTTAGAGCTAGGAATAGAGTTCAATATGACACCTGGATACAAGATAAATATTAAATAGCTTTCCTATGCACTAATGATAATGAATTTTTAAAATGCAATATCATTCACATAAGAGGAATTAAAACTATAAACTGACAAAGAATAAGCCTTACAATTGTTTTAATATCTAAATGGAGACTACAATAAATTTAAATAAACTGAGACAGACACCTTGTTACTAGGTGCAAAACTCACTATCATAAAGATGGCAGTTCTTGACATGTTACTCAAAAGGTCTGAAGCTTTTCCAAGGGATGATTTTTTTTTTTTTTTTTTTTTTTTTGAGACGGAGTTTCGCTCTTGATACTCAGGCTGGAGCGCAATGGCGCGATCTCGGCTCACCGCAACCTCCGCCTCCTGGGTTCAGGCAATTCTCCTGCCTCAGCCTCCTGAGTAGCTGGGATTACAGGCACGCGCCACCGTGCCCAGCTAATTTTTTGTATTAGTAGAGACGGGGTTTCACCATGTTGACCAAGATGGTCTCGATCTCTTGACCTCGTGATCCACCCGCCTCGGCCTCCCAAAGTGCTGGGATTACAGGCTTGAGCCACCGCGCCCGGCCCCAAGGGATGATTTTTTTTATGGATATTGATGAGTTGATTTTAAAATTATTCTGTAAAAATAGGATGCACAAAGATAGTGAAAATTTCTGAAAAAAAAAAAAAAATAAATAAAATAATGTAGGGAAAGCAGTACCATCATACGTCAAGACACAATGCTACAGTAGTTAAAGCAGTGAGATACTGGCTCAGTACTAGAGAAATATTATCAGTTGAACAGAAAAGAAACAATAAAAAATATCCACATAGTTCATGATAAAAAGAGAACTCCAATTCAGTATGGACATAATTCAATGGATTAAGTTGAAAAAACTGACTTTTCTGAAAAAATAAGTTTAGATTGCTACTTTCTACCATATACACACTTATAAAGAAAAAAAAGGCAGTGGGGCACAGTGGCTCATGCCTGTAATCCCAGCACTTTGGGAGGCCGAGGCGGGTGGATCACCTGAGGTCAGGAGTTCTAGACCAGCCTGACCAACACGGAGAAACCCCGTCTCTACTAAAAATACAAAATTAGCCATGCGTGGTGGCACATGCCTGCAATCCCAGCTACTCAGGAGGCTGAGGCAGGAGAATCACTTGAACCTGGTTGGTGGAGCTTTCAGTGAGCCAAAATTGCGCCATTGCACTCCAGCCTGGGCAACAAGAGCCATACACCGTCTCAAAAATAAGTAAATAATAAATAAAAATAAAAAAATTTTAAAAGCCAATTCTAGATAGGTTAGAGTACTAAGCAATAAGAATCTACGAAATATTGGAAGAACCGGGCGCACTGGCCCACACCTGTAGTCCCAGCTACTCAGGAGGCTAAGGTAGTAAGATCTCTTTGGCTCAAGAGTTCAAGACCAGCGTGAACAACACAGAGAGACCATATCTCAAAAAAACATATTTTTTAATTAGAAGAATATATAGGAGAATATTTTTATAATCTTGGGAGTGCATAAGCCTACCTAAGTATGAAACAAAAACAAGAAACTATAAAAGAAAGATTAAAATGTTTGTCTATTTATGTAATTAAATCTTCTTTATGGTAAATAGTGCCATAAATAAATTTGAAAGACAAATGATAAACATTTGCAACATACACCAGACAAAAAGATACCAACTCTAATATCCAGATATCCACAAATTAGTAAAGAAAAAAGACAAATGACACAACAAAAGAACAGGCAAAAATACAAACAAGCAATTTTTTACAGAAGAAATAAAAATAACTAGTAAATGTATGAAAAGTTGCTTAACTTTACAAATTATTAGAGAAAAATTATTTAAAGGAATGAGATTAGATCTTCTATCCAAAATATTGACGAAAGTAAAAACTAATGGCATTCAGCATAGCAGGAGGGCAATTTAGCTCAAACATGTTGATGCGGAAATTATATTTCTCGGGTACTAGCTTTTAAAAATCCTTGTAAAAGTGCAAAAAACCTGAAAAGATGCTTTTTATAGCATTATCTATATTAGCAACAAACTGTTAACAACCTAAAGATCTATCATGTGCAAAGAACTGAATAAATAATAGATTGTAAAGATGCTTTATATAGCATTATCTATAATAGCAACAAACTTAACAACCTAAAGATCTAATGTGGAAAGAATTGAGTAAATAATATAGTATACACTACTCTGGAATTTCCTGTAGCTGTTTTATAAAATGACTTTCTACTGAGCTGGAAAAAAGCAAGTTGCAGAATAAATGTATAGGATGATTTTATTTTCTAAAACACATGTGAATACATTCAAGTACATAAAAGAAGTATGAGAATTAGGAGAAGTTTATTTTCACTTTTTACTTTATATACTACTGCTTTTTTTTTTACTTTTTACAATAAACATATATTACTTTTATAACAAAAAATAAGCCCACCCTATAAAACAAACACACACACACACACACACACACATATATATATAAGATAAGCCCACCCTATAAATCTTGGGAGTACAGAAGCCTACATATATATAAAAGAAGCCCACCTTATAAAACAAATGCACATATACATATACATATATATACATATGCATACATACAAATATATATAATGTATATATAATATATAATGTGTATATAGATATACGTGTGTGTATATATTTATATATACATGTGTATGTATATATGGAAACAAAAAAAGTGATTTGAAATCTGACTACACAGAAGCAATTATTGTTAACATATCAACACTTTTCACTTCATGTTATGTATTTTAATCATATGCTATGTAATTTTGAGCTTGTTTTTCAATAAATATAATATTGCATTTCCCTATATCATTAAATACACATTAACATAAAGTTTAATATATTTTAATTTGGAAAATACACATGTTCAAAATAGAAAATTTCGAGAACAAAGAACCAAAAGAGAAAGAAAATCCCACATAGTCTTAACTACCCACAGATAAATTACTTGAAAAAATAATGAAAGACAAATGTAAAGAATGGGATTAATAATCCTTAGATTGTGCACACTGTCTCATTGATTCATGCATGGACCTCTTTTATTTTTACCCATTAACTTGTCTTGTTATTTAATGTTAATAATAATCATACAATTATTATATAATCAATAATGGAATTTTAATTACATAAGCACACCAACCACTACACAACACACTTGGGTACTAGAATATTAACCATAATGTGAATTCATTTACATAATCCTCCCATATCTGACCTTCTTTCCTCAACCTCAATGACCATTATCTTCAATTTTTAAAATTTTTTTTGCTTTATAATAAATTATTTGTATGTTATGTGTATGTAGCCCTAAATAATATAGTGCTTAATTTTACTTGTTTTTGAATAATACAAAAAGGATATCCTATTATATGTAGTCTTTTGAGCCTTGACATCTTAATATTCTTAATGTAAAATGTACCCATATTGTTATATGTAGCTGTAGAATACTCATATCATAACTATACAATATTTTATGTGAAATATACCATGATTTATCCATTTCCTTTTTGGGACTTTTACAACTAACGTTTTAGTGTAAATATTCTAGCTATTTTCCTGAAGGCATTTAGTTTTCCCTCTACAAAACATGAAAATTATACATATTTTCCTGTGACCTATTTCTCTCACTGATGATACCTTATGAACATATTCCCATTTCAGTAAATATTCTTCTATGGTATAAATTTAAATGACTGCACAGTATTCCATTAGATAGTTACAATACAATATTTCAACCACCCTAACTGTTAGACATCTGATTGCTTATAATGTTTTGGCCATGATAAACATTATGAGGTACATGGTCTTGTTTGGCGCAGTAACTCTCCTTTTAGAAATTTATCCTAAGTATAAAGAAAATGTGTCACATATACACATTGGAATACTACACAGCCATAAAAAAGGATGAGTTCATGTCCTTTGCAGGACCATGGATGGACCTGGAAACTATCATTCTTAGCAAACTAACACAAGAACAGAAAACCAAACACTACATGTTCTCACTCATAAGTGGGAGTTGAACAATGAGAACACGTGGATACAGGGAGAGGAACATCACACACTGGGGCCTGTCGGAGGTGGGGGGTTAGGGGAGAGATAGCATTAGCGGAAATACCTAATGTAGATGACGGGGTGATGGATGCAGCAAACCACAACGGTACGTGTATACCTCTATAACAAACCTGCACGTCCTGCACAGGTACCCCAGAACTTAAAGTATAATGGGAAAAAAAAAGAAATTTATCCTAAGTAATATTCAAACATATCTGCACACAAATATGTATAGGAACACCACGTAGAATGACACAGCTTCTGTTCTTCACACCTTACATAAAGTATGCTGCTGATCACAGAAGTTTTTATAATACAAAAAAATTGGAAGGAACTTAATGCCGATCAATAGGACATGGAGTAAATATTTATTAAAATTATTACATAGCTGCACAGTAACTGACATAGAAAGTTGCTCACAACTTATTAAGTGTAAGAAAGAAATAGGTTAAATTGCAGTATGATTACATTTTGTACAAGAAAAATATACTAGTAAAAGTGCCTAGAAGAACATACACAAAAATCTTTACAGTGATTATCTCTGGATATTAAAATTATTTGAGAACTTATTTTTTTCAACTTGCTAACTTATATTTTGAAGCGTTTTCAACAGCAAAACTTGATTCCGTGTACAAGAAAAAAAGATGAACAAATAATAGTTTTGTGCACAATTGTTTAAATATTTTTCTTGACTAGAAAATGCCTGTACATTGTAAGAACTTAAAAGAAAATAAAATCTATCCATCCAGTGATAGTTTATAGTCTCCAATACATTTAGTTATAGTCCTTTGTCATTGATTATATATTTTAAAATAGTTGCCATCACACTTTTGTGTAAACTTGTATGCTGATTTTTCACTTACATTATAAAATGAATATGCCATAGTATTTTAATGGAAGAATATTCCATCATAGGTACATGGCACATTTATTTAATCATTCCTTTAATGTCAGCCTAAAGTTTTTCTGTTTTTCACTATGCCAAATAACCACATGAGGAGTATCGTTGTGCATGAATTATCCACATTTTAGATAATTTCCTTGGACAGATTCCTTGAAGTGGAATATACTAAACCATTTTTATATCCCTTGATATATATTTTCAAGTAATACTTTATATATTTTTTAAAACAAAAAAGTAGCGAGGGAAAAAAAAAAACAGGTCAAAACACCTGGATCCCATGGCTGTTGTTAGCACTCAGATTAGTAAAACTGACATATAAATATGCTTTTATCTAAGTCACAAGGCTATATTGTGAGAACCCAATGAGAAAATAGATTCTTCAGTCACAATAAATGTGACTTCCTGAGGAATGCTTTCCTTGATTTTCCAGACTCTCATAGCATCCCATATGTACTTCTTCTTCATGGCTTTACAATTGATAAGTAAGTTTTTGATTATCTGTATATTGTTTGTTTCTCCCAGATGATTTTAATCTTTATCAAAACATGCCTGGCATACCGTTAGCACTCAATAAATATTTGTTGAATGAATGAATGAATGAATGAATGGACAGCACTTTTAGTAAACTATAAATCATTAGACATTCAGAAGGTATTTCTATTTTAATTGATATTATTGTTATTGTTCCTTTTCATTATCATATAGATGATTCTTAATCTTTAGAGATTCCCTGCCTAACTAAAAATTTCATTATGTGGTTTTCTTGCTTTTCATGCCAGCCAAAGGCATGGGTAGCAACATTGCTGAAAGCACCTGGTGGGAGCTGAGACTTAGAGAACCAAGTAGTTAGTTCTCTAGATCAGCATGTTGGGATATAAGGAGTTGTAGCTACCATCAGTCGGACACAATGAAGTGGTCGGGAACCCAGGAGGTTGTGATATTTGAAGCAGGTAGATGCTGGAAGTTAGAAATAAACTAATGGTAAGTGCTCCACATGGTAAGGTGCAATCTGGAGAATAGTCAGTAATAAGGGATTTAGATAGATAAAAGAGTTAAATTCCAAGCACCGGGACTCAAAGCATGGAGCTAAGAATATGATTCTGAAGCAAAGGGTAATTGAACTCAGTGCTCCCTTATATTCTTCCAGCCAAAACTGAAAATGGTATCAGAAAGTGATTACACCTATTTCCATATACATGACCAAGGGAATGGTAGTAGCTAGTTGGGGAATAAAAGCTGTGAATAAAGATAGATTCTGGTAGTGACAGGATCACAAAAGACCATTTGTATATGGGATTGTATAATATTCTACACATAATATGGAAGCAACCTTTGGATCACATCATTCTATCATGATTTTAAACAGCAGATATTATAGCATAGTGGTTACAATCATGGACTCTGGCAACCGGCCAGCCGGGTTTAAATCCTGGCTCTATTATTTCGTAGTTGTGTCCTGTGGACAATTTACTTCACCTCTGTGTGCCAGTTTCCTCATCTGTAAAATAGGGATAATGATAGTATCTAGATTCAATGGGTTGTTGTGAAGATTAAATGAGTGAATGCATGTAAGGATCTTAGAACAGTGCCTGGACATAGCAAATGCTATGTTAAGTGTTATTGTTATTATTATTATACTACTCTTTAATCACATAAGACCAATGATAAAAGTTAGTATCATTTAAAATGGACAAATAATACACTACATGTTAACTTTACCTATAATACCAGTCTTAAGCAGGACTTTTTCTCATTAAATAAAAATTTCACTTAGACCTAAACATATAAAAACTGTAGGCACTAGTGAAGTAGCAAAATTTATTGCAGCAGTCCTATCCAGTTATTCTGCAGAAGCTTTATTATGGACACTATCTTTAAAAATTGTAGGGATTAAATACTCACTTCCTAATTGTAAAAAACACAAACTGCAGTACAGTTGGTTCATAAGATCTGGTCTATAAGGAGGAATGTCCCATTAAATGTTTTTGAAGCTAATTCAACTAGAAGCAGAAATAGTTGAGTTGGAAGATTTTTCTGTAGAGTGATTTTAACATGGGAAGGCTCAGACAGGGGAAGACTAGATTTGAAAATCCCTGGACATGGGGAAAGGTGGGAAGACTTGGACTATAGAACATGGTAGAATACCTGGATAATACAGACCTGAATGTTAGAAGATCAGCACACTGGAGACGTTGGAAGACATGGATATTGAGCCATTGATGGAAGACTGGGTAGGTGTTGGAAGACCTGAAGATGTTGGAAGACATGAAGATGCTGGAAGACACACAAATGCTGGAAGACGTGGAGATGTTGGAAGACGAGCAGATTCTGGAAGCCCTGGAGATGCTGGAAGACATGGATTTGTTGGAAGACGTAGCTTAGTTGGAAGACATAGCTTAGTTGGAAGACATATTTTCAGGAAGACGTGGATTTTCTGGAAGACATGGCTTCGTTGGAAGACATGGATTTTCTGGAAGACGTACCTTTGTTGGAAGACGTACCTTTGTTGGAAGACGTACTTTTGTTGGAAGACATAGGTAGGCTGGAAGACATTAATTTGATGGAAGACATGGCTTTGTTGGAAGACATGGATTTGCTGGAAGACATGGATTTCCTGGAAGACCTAGATTTTTTGGAAGCCATGGATTTGACGGAAGACAAGGATTTTGTGGAAGACATGGACAGTCTGGAAGACATGGATACTTTTGGAAGACGTGGATTTTCTGGAAGACATGGCTTTTTTGGAAGACGTAGATTTTCAGGAAGACCCGAATTATCCGGAAGACCTGGATTGTTTGGAAGACGTGGATTTTCTGGAAGACTGGGAGGTTACTGGAAGACATGGACTTTCTGGAAGACGTGGATCTTCAGGAAGACATACATTGGCTGGAAGACCTGGATTTTTTCCGGAAGACGTGGATTAACTGGAAGACCTGGATCTGGTGGAAGACGTAGATTTTTCTGGAAGACACTGACTGATTGGAAGACCTGGATTTCTTTCTGGAAGACACTGACTGGAAGACCTGGATTTCTTTCTGGAAGACACTGATTGACTGGAAGATCTGGATATTTCCGGAAGCACTAGATTTATTGGAAGACTTGGATTTGGTGGAAGACATATTTTTCTGGAAGACATGGATTAGCTGGAAGACGTGGATTTTCCTGGAAGATCTGGATTTGGTGGAAGACCTATAATTGCTGGAAGACTGGATTTACTGGAAGACTTGGAGGTTCTTGGAAGACATGGATTGTCCGGAAGACATGGATTGTCTGGAAGATGTGGATTTTCTGGAAGCTCAGGATTGTCTGGAAGACCTTGAGATTGTTGGAAGACTTGAAGTCGCTGGAAGACCCGGAGTTGCTGGAAGACCTTGACACTGGCGCCAGTGGAAACCCTGGACATTGGAAACATTGTGAGCACAGGACGATGGAGACATTGCAATAGATTTTAAAGACGTTGGTTATTCTGGACATTGACGATTCTGGAGGCCCTGAACATTGGCATATTAAATATTGGAAGTCATAGAAATTGAAATCCCTGGAAATTACAGATATTGTAAGTCCTGTACCTTGGAACTCCTAAATACTGGCAGATATGAACAACAGCAGATGAAGATTATTTAGAAATCCTAAAATAAGAAGACCTGTATATTGGGAGACATTGGTAAGCATGGATATTGACATGTTTATGCCAAAAGACAATTTGGAAAAATTAAATTTTAATGAGGCTGGAGGTCAAGAATACTGGCAGCCTGGAAAATACAAGACCAAGATATTAAGAGATTTATTTATTCAAACATGAGGATATTGAAGTACCTGAAAACTCTAAGATCTAGTTCTTGCAGGTATTTAATAACTTGGGCATTGGAGGAATTGGCAGTGAAAAGACACTGTAAAACTAGAATGTAGGAGACATTTAAAAATGTGGAAACTGAATGACGTAAGTGCTGGAAGACATTGAAGAAGCTAGGCTTAAACACTATGAAATACATAGACTCTAGAAGAACTGTATATAGGAGACATTGGAGGATTAGGACCATAGACAACTTGCAATTTAGAACTCTGGATCCTAAAAGACAAGACCTGAACTTCAAAGACAGATTGTTGGAAATATTAGAAGACTTAAATTTTTAATGACTCCAATATTGGGAAGTTTAGAAAACAAAGTCATTGGAGATGGGGCATGATGGGAACTGGAACACATGGATGTTATAATATTTGGAAGAGCTGTCAATTGATATTGGAAGCTGCAGAGCTTAGAAGACTTGAGTTAGAGAAATGGAAGAATAGAAAGGCCTAATCTTAATGGTATTGGAAAGTCATGTTGAAAGATAGTAGCAATATTGGAAGAGTTGTGTATTAGGGCCTAGATATTAAATTAAAACACATCATGAGACTACTCTTGTAGTCTTTAATACTATTGCATCTCTTCTGCTAAAAAGCAAAATACAAGGAAATACCATCTTAGGAAGGTAAGAAAGAGAAGGCATGGAAATTCAAGAAAAAGCATATAGTTTAAATGGGTTGGAAGCTATCTTCATAGTCTCAATGAACTGGCCTTATTGGTTAACAAGATGGGAATGGGAAATTATCAAAGAATAAGCAGTATCTAGGTTAAGAGAACTGCTTGGCTTTAGATCGCAGATAAATGAACATTTTCTGTAAAGGTTCAGAGGTAAATATTTAAGGCTTTACAGGTACATGGTCTCTGTTACAACCACTCAACTCTCCCATTGTAGTGCAGTTACAGACAGTAAGTAAATGAATGGGAATGGCTGTGCTGCAATAAAACCTGACTTAAAAAAAACAGTTGGGCTTCATTTGGCCCAAGGGCCTTAGTTTGCCATGCACTGCTCTAATGCCAAATCAAAGATACGGTAAAGTTAAGTATATTCTAGGCTAGCATTCGCATATAGAGAACGAACAGAGAAATTTGAAGCCCGATGGTAAAGAGCAGTATCATGTGCCATAATGATACTCAGGAGATGAAGCTAGCAAGAACCTAAGAATGGGGTTTAGATCTCTAGGCAACTGTTTGGACAATTGCCCAAACAGGGAGTCTTGTATTCAGAGCCAAAATTAAATGGGTTGCATTCAAGGGCCCAACCAGTAGGGCTGAGGATCAATGAGGATGTCCTCCTAATTTAGTAGGCTGGAAGTTTAAGAAAACTATTGAAGAGCCGGGCGTGATGGTTCATGCCTGTAATCTCAGCACTTTGGAAGACCGAGGTGGGCGGATCACAAGGTCAGGAGTTTGAGACCAGCCTGACCGACATGGTGAAACCCCGTCTCTACTAAAAATACAAAAATTAGCTGGGCGTGGTGGCATGCGCCTGTAATTCTAGCTACTCAGGAGGCTGAGGCAAGAGAATTGCTTGAACCTGTGAGGCAGAGGTGGCAGTGAGCCAAGATTGTGTGACTGCACTCCAGCCTGGGTGACAGAGTGATACTCCATCTCAAAAAAAAAAAAAAAGTTAGAGAAGAAGCCCATCCCTACAAACTGGACATATATGGAGGGGAAAAGGAAAAAGATTATAGCTTGGTAGACTCTTCTTAGGCACCCTGGCTTCAGGTAATATATGCAATTTCTTAAGAGACAAAGAGCTTAAGTGATGAGCTTAAGGGATTAGAGTTGAGCTATGATGGGCTGAAGGCCCTTAGTACTTAGATGAGGCTGAGAAAGTCGGGAACTATCACATATATTACATGAAAGAGAACATTGGCATACAAAACTGGGAAAGTACACTGGAACTGGGCCATGCATGATTTAAAGATCAAGCAGGGGAATATATAAACAATGGGTAGTCATTAAACATCTTTGAACAAAGAGGTATTGGAAGCAGAACTATACATAAGGAAAGTCAGTTCAGCAGCAAGGCACTGAGTAGCAAAGACTACTAGATATGTATAGTAGAACACCCAATACTCCAAGCTAAAACACTTGAAGGGTTGGGATGTGAGGCTAATATAGTTATGCAGGTAAGTGGTAGTGAGGGCTAGAATTAAGGCAGTGACATTTCTGTCACTCAAGAGACAGAGCATCAGAGTTATGATGAATACTTAGCATTCTGAATACCACTATTTTAAACTTCTTGAATGCCATCATAGAATACATGAAATACAAAGAAGTTCAGAAGCCAGCTGTGAGGAATTTCCCTTCCCTACTAAGATTACGTAGACTTACACAAATTCTATCAAAAGGCAGCTGAGCTAACAGCTTGGTGGTCAAGCAAAGCAGGTCCCATTTAGCTTTATCTTTATCCATCTCACAGTTACTTAATTTTCTTTAAAGTGGAAACAAGTGGATGGATTATTTTCTGGAGAATAGGAACATATCCGTGTCCAAAACTGTGATTACCTCTAGTCACCACAGAAATAAATGTCATGCAATAATAACCACATAATAGAATAAAGAATCACTGCAGATCAGGGAGTAACTTACAGACAAGGAAATTATTGATTCAGGTATCCCTCATCAGCAAACAAAAATAAACACTAAAACTCATTTTTAAACTTCCTTCTCTCATCTTAAAACCATGCATACCTTAATTTGAGGGAAATTAACTATCGAAATATTAAAATGTTGCAAAGATAGATATAAATTCATATTCTAGTTGCATAATGCTTATTCATGTTATAATAATAATAAAAACAATTTATTGAGTGCTTACAATGTGCCAGGCACTGTACTAAGCATTTCATATAGTCTTATAACAATCTTATAATGCAGGTACTTTTGACCCCATTTTACAGATCAGAAACTGAGTCTGGAATGGTTAAGAAATATGCCCACAGTCACACAGCTGGTAATTGGTAGGAGCAGGATTTCAAAGCAGATCTGTGTGATTACAAAGCCTTAGCTCTGTGCTGATTCTACACAACCCAGTAACCCAGGGATTATACCGCCAGGACTAAGCACAACTCACCCGAAAAGAGGGAGCCCCCAGCCCAGAGCAAACAAGAAGTCAGTGGCAAAGCCCTCACTTTAAGTCCCATTTTCTTATAATTGTGACACTCACCATACCACCGCCAAGTACTCAAGAACCAACTCTAGGTGTTTGCAAAGATGAGTTAATTATATCTTTGGCTTTATGTAGCAATGCAAGAAAGATGAAGCTGCAATGTCTCAAACACAATAGATTCATACTTAATTTCTCAATATTTGTCATTTGTGCTAATACTTATTCTTTCATCTATTTTCTATTTGATTTTATAGTTCCTAGTAATATATATACTCTGTTCATAGTATATCATATTTACTTCTGAGTTCTTAACCATAACACACTGACTTCAAAGGCCATTAAAAGGTAATAATATTATGTAAAGTTCAGTGAGCAATGCATTTCACATCACAAACATTGCTCGCACAAGCTTTTAGACTGTATGTACTGTCAAAACCCTTTATTAGCATTTGGGTGGTAGAAGCTATGTAATACAAATGCGTAATTTAAAGAGCTTTCTCTGCATCTTGAACTTAAAAGATTTTAAACAAAAAGTTTGTTTTAGATGTAATACAAATTTCCTAACATATTCCTTATATTTCATCAGCCTGGGCTGCCCTTTCTCCTCACCCCCCTTTTTTTTCTTTTTGTAGCAATGGTTAAATATGTTTATAAAGAAAGAAATTTTCATGCACTTCATAATATTTAACTCAAGAATTTACCCAAACCATTGACAACAGATTCTCTCCAATCAAACCGTGCATAAAACATACTAAAAGAAACTTCAGCTTTTATATTTGGGGGACTATTCTTAAAGAAGAAAAAAAAATGCCCATTTACACGGCAGTGTTGTCATTAACTTCTATTTCTACCTTTAGCTTACACCAAACTTTCGGGTCCTCCTACAAGTTTTACAGACTTCTTGAACTCAACCACAGTAAAATGTTCTTTTACTCTCATCAGTGATACTTCCTAGGTTGTTTCAACTGGACATTGTCTTAAACAATAATTAGATTTATCCCAATATTTTATTTCAAATGACCTGGGACCTGGACAAATGTTTCCATATATCAAGCCAAAGTCCTTTGACAACTAAAATCATATAATAGTCAATTTCTCATCACTTATATTAAGAGTTTCTAGTTGATGTAATTCAATTTAAACTTTTACTTCTCTAATTCTGGCCAAACTAAACGAAGAAAATATTGCCAAGGTAGTTATCTCAATAAATGGTAAAATTATCAAAACAGCTCATTCCTTAAAGTCATGTAGAACCACTGATTATACTAATGAAAATATCATTCACTTAAAAATATTTACCTGTATACATGATTAAGAATACGCAAATGACCTATGAAAACAAAGAATTCAGCATAGAGAGTTCTCTGCTTTGGTTTATGGAAACAATAGATACAAAATATTAGAGCATTTTACACACAATATCTGTGCATGTTTTTCCTAAACCCTATAAGCCAGAGGAAAATAAAAAAGCAGTTATCACAGAAAAAGAAATTCCCAGTTGGTACTTCCTCTCTTTCCTTTAAGACAATTGATGCTTCTATTGCCTTGTTTCTATGGCATTATGCTCTACTTTGTTTTCTGGGAGGGACTAAAACATGGTAAAACGTGAACCATGAGTACAATTACGCAATGCAATAATACTCTTCTTTACCTTGGTCTCTATGAAAAAGTTTAGGTATTCTCAAAATCAACCACTGACGTTGATGCAGCTTTCTCTCAAAGTAATGTTAGAATAGAAAGACTTTAGACACCAAGTGGTCTTATCCTCTCACTTGAAAGACAAGGAAAGACAGGAGTGACTTGAATAAGACCATTCATTGAACCAGTGGCAGAACAAACACTTTGAATCAAGGTTTCCTAGTTCCTGGACCCACCACCGTTTATGTTTTCTATCATAATTTTCTTTAGCTTTAAAACAGTTTGCAAGCCATGGCTATATAAAGAAACACTGGAGGAACTTTTGAAATACACAGATTCTGGCCCTATCCCTGATTGAGCACGTCTGTGTGCAGTTCCTTGAAATTTATATTTTTCAAAGCTTTCTGTCATTACTCTGATATACAGTCAGTGTTGAGAACAACTGTGGTTTAGATCAAGAGTATAAGCTCTCCTGGAACTGTGGCAAATCACTAGATCCCTAATATCCTACAATGGGTTTTCAACCTTCATCTTCCTCATTTGAGCATGTTGAAGAATATCTGTCATCTCAACCATAACCATGCAAGCAAGCCCTTTTTAAAATTATTTCACTTTAAGTTCCAGGATACATGTGCAGAATGTGCAGGTTTGTTATATAGGTATACATGTGCCATGGTGGTTTGCTGCATCCATCACTCCATCATCCAGGTTCTAAGCCCCGCATGCATTAGGTATTTGTCCTAATGCTCTCCCTCCCCTTCGTCCCACTCACCAGCAGGCCCTGGTGTGTGTTGTTCCCCTCCTCGTGTCCATGTGTTCTCATTGTTTAACTCCCACTTATAAGTAAGAACATGTGGTGTTTGGTTTTCTGTTCCTATGTTAGTTTGCTGAGAATGATGGCTTCCAGCTTCATCCATGTACCTACAAAGAGTATGATCTCAATTCTTATTTATGGCTGCATAGTATTCCATGGTATGTATGTGCCACATTTTCTTTATCAAGCCTATCACTGATGGGCATTTGGGTTGATTCCAAGTGTTTGCTATTGTGAACAGTGCCACAATAAACATAAATGTGCATGTGACTTTATAGTAGAATGTTTTATAATCCTTTCAGTATATACCCAGTAATGGGATTGCTGGGTCAATACTTCTGGTTCTAGATCCTTGAGGAATCACCACACTGTCTTCCATAATTGTTAAACTAATTTACAGTCCCACCAACAGTGTAAGAACATTCCTAGTCTTCCACAGCCTCACCAGCGTCTATTGTTTCCTGACTTGTTAATAAGCCCCATTCTGACTGGCCTAACACACGGCAGGCGTGCATGAGCCAACACAGGACACACCTGGAGCAGGTGGGTACACGACCGCTGGAGTAACAAGGCCCCCTGGGGGTGGCATGAGGAAGGAAGGAAGAGGGACTGATGGTACTGGACGCACCCGGCCCTGAGCATGCCCCTGGACAAACCCTTGTGTCGAGGGTTCACTTTCAATAGATCACAGTGAGGGAGCTGCTCTGTTACTCATGAAACCCCGACCCAGAAGCAGGTAGTCTAGGAACGGTTCAGCGCCAGGTTTTCCACTAACGTTGGGTGACAGATGAGGGGGCAGCCACCTTTCTGGCCATGCCCCATTTCCCAGGATGAGGAGCTCTCCACACCAGACCCTGGTCTGGTGTCTCATTGTGGTTTTGATTTGCATTTCTCTAATGATCAGTGATGAACTTTTTAAAATATTTGTTGGCCACAGAAGTGTCTTCTTCTGAGAAGTGCCTGTTCATATCCTTTGCCCACTTTTTGATGGGGTTGTTTTTTTCTTGTAAATTTAAGTTCCTTGTAGATTCTGGATATTAGACCTTTGTCAGATGGGTAGATTACAAAAATTTTCTAATATTTTTTAGGTTGCCTGTTCATTCTGATGCTAGTTTCTTTTGCCGTGCAGAAGCCCTTTTAAATTTTTTTTCCTTTTCCTTGAAAATATCAAACTCACACATAGTTCACAGACTGGGGAGAAAATTACTGGACTCCCTCCCGCCAAATCTCACGTTGAGTGGGCTCGTTTCCTGCTTCCTACAAAACCAAATTCAATTTATTCTCTGGTGTCAATTTTTCACACTGCTGTTTACAACATTTTTTTCTCATTACTGTACATAAATTTCATCATTCCAAGTTGTCTTTATGCTGTCTCAAGTTACATAAAGTCTCCTTTTGGCAAGCACATGCCAATGAATTATCTTTCTTCTTTTCTCTATTCAGGTTTTCTGTGCATCATTATCAGATACAATGATGATGCCAGTGCTGTGAATCTGGCACAAATAGCAATTAAGACAGAAACAACAGCAATGTTATGTTGACTTCCTTTCTATTCCCCAGAGTAACTGTCCAACTGAGTTCAAAATGGACATCAGCTGGGAATGTGAACAAGCCGCCAAAAAAACAGGCAGGTTCATCATATGCCTTTGCCCAAAATTCTTAGAACAAGATATCAGCATCATATTTCTGACTGTGATTTTTTTCCATCTGTTAAATCTGCCTGGAAAATTCCAAACATCCAAAATTAAAACAACCATAACAATAACTTCTGTAAAATAATTGAATTGAATAAAGTAAATACGTGGAATTACAGAAGATATTTAAAAACAATCTGAGAATGAAGTCTCCATCACCTTCAGAGAACAGGAAGTATATTTAACTCTTCAAATCACTGGGGAGGCCAGATATGAAAACAGAGGGGAGCTATGAAGATGAACACTAGCAGCTGTTTCTCCTTGATTAGGTATCAAAGGAAATCTGGAAATTTAACATAAACATACTGCCTTTCAGGATCAGCCAACAGCTAACAAATATAATTGCTGCAAAACAAATAATCTTAACGTATACCAAACTAGTCCTTTCTGGTGAGATTGCAAGTTAGGCTTAATCAGAATTAAAGCAAATTTCGGGTCAAGAGTACAAAATCAAATTATCCCGCCAAGTAGAGTAGTAGCTCCCTCCTTAACTGCTATAGTTGAGTTCCTGAAACTCTCATAATAACTGTGTAGGAGGAATTTAAGACCTTTTAGGAAAAAATTGGGACGGGATGTGAGTATTATGAAAGCCCAGACAATTAGCTTATTCAAAATAAAACGAAATAAATATCAATGATATTTTATGTTAGCAATAGTGGATATCAGGCAATTAATTTCCTTTGTGACCTCAAGATGAAGATGATAATGCATCAATGAAAATGCTTGGTCATAACACTGGTAACAGGGAAAGAATAGAGAAAATTGCATTTCATCTGAAGAGATGTAAGCTTGGTCTTCTGTTCTTCTTTCATCCCCAGCACACGAATCATCACATCAACAGAGCCATCAGAGTCTGAATCCCAAGGTTCAACTTGTGTGTGACATTTCTACTTCCTGTTTGCAGAATGGGTTTGAATGACATGGCCTAATTGTCCAACCTCTTCTCCCCTGTCAAGCAAGCAGAGAGAAAAGACTTATTGGTGTTTGTTTGGAGGTTTATTACTACTGCTTTATAGGATTGTGAGTAATCTTATAAGCCTTACCTGAGAGTCAATATGTAGTCCACCAAAGGATCTTTTGAATCATTGTTTCAATTTCATTTGTGGAATAGATACTTGGACACTCTTAGAGTTCTGGATGTTAACCTATGCTGCCTTCTTCTATTACCTTTTGATGTGATCACACCTCCAAAATAGTTCTCATCTATGTTTTGAAGGTGAGAGTCTAACAATTCAGTAATGTCACTTAGCTCAACGTCTTCAACGCCTTCACTACTCAAATGCTTTGCAGATATTACAGTATTTTCCATTTCTTCTACCACAGGAAGGAAGCCTTCTGAGTCAGTCACAATCTCATTCCAAAATTTCTGCCAGACTTCATGAAATGTTAATTGTTTTATTTGTCTCACTGATTCTTCTACACTTGTGAAAGCATTACAAATGGAGAAATTTTGCCAAGCTACTTTCGTGGTAAAGTTCTGGTGTCTCTGGTAAGATCTGCAGGTAGTCAAAATACATGCTGAGTACAGTACATCACCAACTATTTTAGCACTCTCGGATGCATGAGTTGAAGGAGTGCAGTCACACTGGGGTAATGGAGATGACTTCAACACAAGGAGCAGCATTCACAACTGCATTTTTGTCTCGAGGAGCAGTGGCCAGAATCAGCAACACTGTGAAGTCAAGATGTTTTATTTATTTAAATATTATTTAACCTAAGAAGAAAACACTTCAAAGACCAGTTCAAAAAGGGTTTCTCAGTGATCCATATTTTATGGTTTCTCTTCATGTAGACAAAAAAGTGTTTCTGGCTTTCTCTTTAAAGAAGGTAATAACTTTGGCATCTGCAAAGCAACGTGGGTTTAATCAGAAAGCACTGGAACAAAGCAGAACTTTGAGCTTGTCTTTTCCAGGCTGAAGCCTCAGTCCTTTTCTCATGCTTTGCAATGGATGTGCAGGCAAGCATTTGCTTCCAGAGTTTCAGCAGCACTGACAACCTGCTCAGGCAAACTGCCATTTTCCTCAATCATCTTCTTCAGGTATTCATGATACTCTTTGGCAACTTCATAATCTGCTTCCTCTGCCAGCCACGTCTCCACTTCTTTTCATTACAGGACATAAAATTGGTTTTTTTTTTTTGTTTTTTGAGATGGAGTTTCGCTCTTGTCACCCAGGCTGGAGTGCAATGGCACGATCTGGGCTCACTGCAACCTCCGCCTCCTGGGTTCAAGTGATTCTCCTGCTTCAGCCTCCTGAGTAGCTGGGATTACAGGCGCCCTCCCCCATGCCCAGATAGTTTTTGTAGTTTTAGTAGAGACAACGCTTCACCGTGTTGACCAGGCTGGTTTCGAACTCCTGACCTCAAGTGATCCACCTACCTTGCATTTCTTAAACCTACCCAACCACTCATTACTTGCAATGAATGTTTATAACTTTCCATCCAGATTGAAATTTAAATTTGCATTTTTGTGATGCTCACTGGCAGATTTCACATACAGAAAGAGACTTATTCAACCTTCTCTGTTTTAGAAGCCACAAGTACAAATCTTTTTATATTTTCTCTGTGAGATTTTGAGTTATGTATGATTTTCTCATTGATTCTGCTGTACCCCTGATTCACTGGCCCCAACTGCTTTCTCATTTTTCTTTATTGTATGATGTGTAGGTTTCTTTAACACCAAAAATATGCCCTAGGAAGTGTTGCTTTCACTATTATCAAGCATTTAAAGAACTTTCACTGTGTTCGCTATTAACATGACCTTTCTTACCATCTCTGCCCTTCTTGCATTTCTAGCATCCCTCTTCTTGTTCTTTTGCTTGCACCCATTCTCACCCTAACTCATGCAAATTTACAATGACTGAAAGTTCTATATCACTGAGAAGTACACAGTATTAATTTGTAATACCTAAGAACCAAATGATAAAATTCACAAGACAAATAAAAGGCTAACCAGTTTTTGTATGACAACACGTGTGTCACCAATGGCTGCAGAGGCAACGATAACAAGCAGAAGAACAAGGGTAGAAACAAGTAACCCAAATGTTGGTCTTCTCCCAGGAGATAGCAAGAAACATGATGGTGATTTGAACTTGCATATCATTCCAAAGCTCTCAAAGGCGCAGACTTAGGTAAACTCAAATTTTGTATGAGAATGACTTGCAGTTGTGAAGCGATTCCGGAACTCAGGAGTCAAGGACAGGCTACCAGGCTGAGGTGAGAAGCACACCATCTAGGAAAAAGCAAACACAAAAATAAGAAATGAGGTCAGGAACAGAGGCAGTCTAAATGAGTAGCTTAGGAGCTAGTGAGAAAGACAGAAATTGGAGTAATAAAAATATATGCCAAATTGCCCTTACCAACGTCGTGCCTATTTGTATGTTAAAAGCAAATGAGAGTTCTTCCCTCTCATGTACTCACCAACATGACACATAATCAACATTTGTGACTTGTATCAATTAGAAGGTAAATAACAAGGTGTCTAATGTTTGTTTTAATTCATTTTTTAATCATCTTTCCTGTTTAAGTACTTGTTCTGTCCTTTTTCCATGTTATAATTTTTTTCTTACTGATGTGTAGGTACTGTTAACATTTTAGAGAACTTATTTTTAATCCTGTCTATATTGCAAATATTTTCTCCAAGCATGTCATTTACTTTTGAATTTTATTTATTTTGTCTTTTACCATAAAGATGCTTCAAATATTTATGTAGTCAACTGTTTCTGCCTTGCTTTGAAAAGCCTTCCCTCCAGTAAGATAATACAAATATGTTCACTTATTCTTAGTATTTTTATAGTTCTTTGGTAGTATTTCAAGGTATTAAGGGAAGAATGGACTACTCAAAAAATGGTGTTGGAATAAACAACTGACTATTCCTCCACAAGTGTCTGGAGTTCTCTCTCAGTGGTCTTTCTCCTCTCTAGAACCTGAGAGGTTCTGGTAGTGTCATAACTCCTAGGTAACCAGGTTGAGGGCTCAAGCTGATCTTAGCTGATCCCTCAGTTTTCATGGGTTAGTGAAGCTTAGAGAGGAAAGTGTTTTCTAATAATAGTTACTATCTATTTTGCTGGCTTAAGTTTTGTTCTTCTACCAATCCATACTATGACTCATATCAACTGAGCAACCGTACCAAGTTCTCAGATCTCAGATCCTCTGACAACGCTTCACTAATAATTAATAAATTAATAGTCACTCATAGTTTTGGAAGAACTGAGGAAATCTGAGCATTAGTAGGCTGTTAGATGACATTAGGTAAATGCTGTTGATTCTACTGGGTGCAGTAATGGAACTGTGGTAATATAAGTAAATATATGTTCTGTAGGAGGAGGAGCTGAAGCAAATACATATATTATGTTATCAGTAATTTATGTTATGAAAAAGTGTTAACAATTTTTATGTTAGTGTTTTGAGATGGAGTCTCACTGTGTCGCCCAGGCTGGCATGCAGTGGCACGATCTTGGCTCACTGCAACCACCTCAGCCTCCGGAGTAGTTGGGATTACAGGCATGAGCCACCAGGTCTGGCTAAATTGTTACCAACTTTTAAATCCAGGTGCTTGGGAGGTGGGCATTATAATTAGCATATAATGAGCAGTGAGACGACCAAAGGTCACTTCCATCGTGATCTTGGTTTTGGTGAGTTCTGGCTGGCTTCTTTATCACATGCTGTTTTACCAGCAAGGTCTTTGTGACCTGTATCTTGTGCTGACTTCCTAGCTCATCCTGTGACTAACAATGCCTTCACCTCCTGGGAGTACAGCCCAGTAGGTCTCAGCCTTATTTCACCCAGCTCCTATTCAAGATGGAGTCACTCCGGTTCAAACGCCTCTGATACCACCTCTTGAGGAACTTTTCCCTGATCCCTCCTGCTGGCGCTGAATTGATGATGAAAACTCTCAGAGCCTTCCTCCAATGCTTACTCTGATTACAACACTTAGGTTATTTCACTATAGTGCCATCTGTTTCCCTGTGTTTTAATCATTTGGGAATGCCTTGACAATAACTGGAATAGAATAGGTCCTCATTTTATAGCACAAATGTGTATGGTACAGAAAGTAAGGCCAGCATGCAACACTCTCAAAACGAGTAGCATTTGAATGGGACCTTGAAGAATGGGTAGAATTTTTAGGGTGTGAAGGAGAAAGCAAGCAGGTGGAAGGGACAAAGGCAGGGGCACAAAATTGCTGGGTACAATGGAATTAGATTAGGGATGAAGCTGAAACAAAGGATAGCTGAAGTGGGCAGTAAAAATAAAACTGGAAAAGATTTGTTGAGGCAAATGTAAAGGGCTTCAGATGCCAGATTTCTTAGATGAGGTGGAGTTGTTTGGCTGTCTTGATATTAACAAAAGGGTTTATGTTTGCAATGAATAAAAAAGCAGATATTTAGGATTAATCTGACCTATTCGTCCTTGTTACTAGGTTTCAGCACACAAAATGTATGGAAAATTTGCTTTCATGGGGGGGAGAAAAAATGAATTTCATTAGATGCTATGGAAATCAAATGGGATTATAGAATCACCACTTGCAAGTAGAAGACAGAATCTAAGACTGAAATGGAAGACGTCTGTAAAACATAAAAGGACTGGTCTAGAAAGATGTAAAAGCTGAAGTAAATGTAGATGAAGGCATGATTGGGGCCTATGAGGCCCTCCATGATCTGGCCCCAGACTATTACAATAGTTTCCTGACTAATTTTGCTATAACCAAGTCCACCCTCATAGCCACTACCCTTTTATTGCCAAATCAGCACCTCTGCTGTGTTGTGCTTACTCAACAAGCCTTCAGTGGCTTCCCAATACCTACAGGACACATTCCGAACTCCTTGAACTGACCATCAGTGACCTTGTCCTAATTCTTGCTTCCTGCGTTTGGGGGCACTACAATTCGCCTTCCCCAAGAAAGGCTCTCTGGAAAGACTAGTTTACTCATTGGCTCCTGACCAAAATCACATTTGTGCCTCTGCTCACACCATTCCGTCTGGCTGGAATACCTCCTCTTTCCCCTCTACCTATGGAATCTGATGATCCAACTCAAGTCCAATTTACTCCATTAAATCACCATCAAAAAGACATGAAGCCTTACAGACAGTAACTAGGTCTTATACTTACATATATTTGTGCATGTATATTAGTACAAATATATATATAATATATATACTAATATATACATACACTAATATGCATTATATATAATATATATATAATGTTTGAGAATATTATATATACTGCATCATTGATTCATTCAGAGGCCCAGAGAGAAGCAGCAGTGATCTTTCACAGCTTCTAAGATTACTATTGCACTTCTATTGCATAGGTACAGAATGAAAGTGTTAACACTAACCCTTTAGTTACAGTCAAATTATCTTAACATTTCATTTCCTCTCTGTTCCTGAAGTCTTCAATTTATACTTTGAATGAAGCATTATCAAAGGAGGAAGGGAGTAAGGTCAAGGAAATGGAACTAATATGTTTTGATATGAACCCTCGGTATGTGGCAAACCCTTTATAACTGGATCATATTTTGACCTTACAATAGCCTTGTATTTGAAGAAGCAGAAGCTCAAAGATGACATGTGGCATGCCCAAGGTCACACAGCTAGCAGCCAGGCTCCAAACTCCAATACCCATGTGTTTTACACTAAACTAAGCTGTTTTCCCTTAAAATGTCTGCCAAGTAGCTGTCATTCACATTCTGGTTCATGTGAAAATTCTGTCATGGATCTGTGTTATGGTTCGAATGTTTGTCTCCTCCAAAAGTTATGTTAAAATGTAATTACCACTGTAACAATATTAAGAGGTGGGATCTTTGGCCAGGTGCTGTAGCTCACGACTATAATCCCAGCACTTTGGGAGGCCAAGGCGGGTGGATCACCTGAGGTTGGGAGTTCAAGACCAGCCTGACCAACATGGAGAAACCCCATCTCTATTAAAAATACAACATTAGCTAGGCATGATGATGCATGCCTATAATCCCAGCTACTCAGGAGGATGAGGCAGGAGAATTGCTTGAACCTGGGAGGCGGAGGTTGCAGTGAGCCAAGATCACGCCATTGTACTCCAGCCTGGGTAAAAAGAGTGAAACTTCGTAAAAGAGGTGGATCTTCAAGAGGTGACTAGGCTCCACTGTCATGAACAGATTTATGCCATTTTCATGGGAGTGGATTCCTTACAAAAGGGCAAGTTTGGCCTCTCTCTCTCTTTTGCCATGAGATGACACAGCAAGAAAGCCCTCACCAATTGTCAGTCCCTCAATCTTGGACTTCTCATCCTCCATAACCACATGAGCAAATTCCTCTAATAAATCCCCTCTCATCCGTCTATCTAGCTATCTAGCTAGCTATCCCATCGGTTCTGTCTGTCTAGAGAACTCTGACTAATACAAACTAGTTTATAGCGTGTCTAAAAACGTCAGAGAAAAGATGTCTTCAAAATATTCTACTCTGAATAAGAGACAAAGATTACTTTACGAAATTATTCAAGAGTTCTCTTGCATAACCAATGTTTAAGAGGCACAAGTTACTAAATGTGTATAGAACCACTTATTTAGAATTAAATAAGCAATATTATATGCAAATGAATCTAAGCAGCTCTAGACCTAAACAATAAGCTAAGGGGAAATTAATACATCATGTTCAAATTAAAAATATTATTAACAATAATGGAAAAACTAATAAGTAAATAACACTTATAAAGTGATTTTTCTGGGCCAGGCACTGTTCTAGCTGCTTTACATATATCAACTCACTTAATATTTAATACAATCCTATGCGATAGATATTATTATTATTACTTTATAGATGAGGAAATTGAGGTTCAGAGAAGTTACATACTCTGTCCAAGGTCACACATTTATTAAGCAGCAAAGCCCAACATGTACAGCTATGCAATCTTGCTCTAGACGCCACACTCAACCATTACAATATACTTGAAACTAATGATGTTAAGATCTTTTCTTGTAATTCTTAACTGCTCAAAATCATCCTAACACAAGAAACTTCTGGTTAAATAAAACGGCCTCCACCATTAGAAAAGATGTATGATACTACCTGTAGCAAAGCAACGAGCAAAAACCATATTAAAATAAAACACCCAGAATAGCTCATAGGTTCTAACACAAAATGCAAGTCTAAGTTTCTACAATATGAATTTTCTTTTAGTTTCATATATTCCTATCAAAACTGTAAGAAATAAATAATTCCATTAAGTTTCCACAAATATTACCTAAACACAGCGAACAGATTTTAATCCTAATCCCGCTCAGAGTCGTACACATACTTTGTTATTTTATTTATGGTATTTAATTATAAATCTTTACATTTTTAATTTTAAATTCCCACTGCACATAGGAGCATATTTTACTGGAGACATCTATGTGGAAAACTGAATTGTACATTGTAAGATCACATGACTATTCATATCCTAGTTTTCATTCTTCCAAATGAGTAATATAAATTCACAAATTAATTTTCTTTATTTGAAAATTTAAAATATCATCCCTATGAGCAAAAGCTCTAACTACTTATGTTCTAAACAATTTAGGGATATAATGCTGATATTTATTACCACATTGCTTTTTTGTTCTTGCTATTTTAATCTTTGTTATGAAACATCTTCACTTTCTATAGTTCAATGAGTTAACAACCAAATAGACATCCATCAGTTTTTAATAATAATCTATTTTTCACATTAAAATTTCGTGGAAAATGGTTCATACTTCTTAGTGGATGGAAGTTTTTAAAATAGCTGTGAAAATTCACCACCAAAAACAGTCAAAAAATATTATATGTAGCAATAGTGCCCTCTGCTGGCCACAGCGTGGAACAGCTAAACGAGGCCGATAAACGCGAAAGCTAAGGTGATCTGCCGTGATCCCCGTTTGACGATGCTCAAAATGACCGTTCTGCCCACATTTTCCCCATTCCAGGTTAAGTAGAATTTGGCTTGTTACCTCCTCAAGGGAAGCAAACTTTTTTTAGCAGGCCAGGGATCACAAGTGCTATGACAAATTCCGTTTTCTTCCTTTTGAAGAGCTGGCCACGCCCAAAACTTTAAAAGATTTTAAGAAAAGGGACACGGATTTGAACAATAGTTTCCTGATCTTCTCCAGATCGTTTCCAGATCTTCCTCTTAACCTCATTTTTCAGTGGCCCGCATCAGACAAAAAGAAATATTTATAAATAAAACCAGCCCATCCCCTACTCCGGAGCTAGTTGCCCCTCTTGTCACCTTCCTTAACCAAAATGGCATCAAACAATTCAAGATCAGCATAAAATGGCTCCAGAGGGTAATGAGAATTGAAAACCCCTTTAGCCAGCACCTAACAGTGTCTGGTCACTTACTAGGAGAGGTAAATGATGCTTCCTAAGTTACTGAGTGTGATACTCATTGAAGGTGCTTGGATCATTGCAACTTCAGACTGAACTGCCATACCACCAAATACACATGGCAGGCTAGAGAGGAACAAGGCGTCTCCAAGCGCAGAAGCATCCCTCTTCTAGCAAAATAATTCCAAAAGCCGTTCCCTGCTATTTGTAGTTCCTTTAAAGATTTTATAGTCAATCCAATTACTGAAGGGGTTCCTAAATGCTAATTAAGGGAGTGCAGTTTCCCCTTGCACTTTCTTCTGTGGGGGTCGGGCGGTTCCAAGGCAAAGCTTTGCAACCTGAGGAGGCTGCATAAGCTGTCACTTTTGGGCCACTCCAAAATCCATATTGACCCCAGGGCCTCGGTGAACAAAGCACTGGGCTGATTACTGTCTTGGTGCCGCCTTAAATTTTGGACCCGAGGCGAGTGCCTTGCTCGTTTTGCCGTATTTACAACCGTGGTGACTGAGTGAGGGCGATTTTCCAGCTACCGATGTGGTAAATGATAGCCCGGAGGAGGAAGCCGGGAGCCGAGGAGGCCGGAGCCCTCAGGATGGGAAGGAGGAGGAGGTCGCAGAGGCGGCTCAACTGGCTGGCTGTGAGCCAATGTAGACGCTCCGCTCTGGGAATTTGTGCCAACGCCTGGGAAACCAGCTTGGTTAAAGGGGAATACGGGAAGGAGTCGGCTTACCGGGTCTGGCTGCTCCGGGCCACGCAATCTCCTCTCCTCAACCGCTTCCCCTCTCTGGGGAGGATTCGTCTCGTCTATGCAGTGTGCCTACTCGGATGCAGTGTCGTTCAGTGTCTCGTTCTTACCCGGCTGCTCTCTGGAGAGACCTACCCCCGCGGATGGCCTCTCCAGTGTCTGTCTGCTGGAGACTGGCCTCCCTCTGCACTGGGCGGGGTCACCCCCTTCCCCGACTCCCCAAGGAGGGGAGGGCTGACTGCTGACACTTCTGACCTGGTTGCAGTGTGCCAGTGACTCTTCCTCAGTTACACCACTCACCACCACCCCCATCCCCGCCCCACCCCGTCTCTGCAGCGGGATTAACCAACTCGAGTCCAGAGCGGTAAAAGACCCTTCAAGGGTCTGTCGGTCGGTTATTCAACAACTGTAAAATTCGTGGTTGGATTAGATCTTCACGGCGTCAAATCTTAAAACTGGAAAGAACATCAGATTTGGAGAGTATTTAACATTCGATATCTAGTGTGAAAATTCACCAAGCAAATTAAAAGCGGGTCAATATTTAATACCAGTAATGAACCCTAACAGATACACCCAAAAAAGAAACCTCGCTAAAACCGGCCTGTGCACGCTTGAAACCTCCATCAAGGGGTATTAAAAAGCTTTGAGAAGAAGACGCACTTTCTGTTGCGAAACCACCTGAAGGACACTCAGTGTCATAGAACACCAGCTTGGGGGGATTTTTTTGCTCTTCCCACTCAATTCCTTTCTAAGACCTCAAATTTCTCTGAAGCCCTTTGCAACATAAAACGGCAAGGTCTTGTCCACAAGTTACTTTGAGTTTCTTACAAAGCATTTTAAATGGCTTGTCCAACTGAGACTGCCAGCTCAGAAACTGTTCTTCTAGGAAATGGATGTGAAAAACAGCTGTTTATGCCATACAGGTGTTTTAATGTGTTAAAGTGCAGGGAAAACAACCTAGCCAGTGAAGATCCTTATTTCTCCCAATTCCCAAAAGACATGCTATACTGAAGGAGACTTGTCTTCAGATCTTCAAGTTCATTTATTAAGGCCTTAATAAATGAGGATCGTTCAGAACAAGAACAAATGTCAGAGTTAGCAATTTAGTTCACCCAGTTAAAATTGAATCTCAGAGAAACAGCGAATCCCTTTTGGTTTTTGTTTTTTTAACTGAAATTCACATTTAACTGTGTGCTCTGTTTCTTTCTGACAACTCTAAGAACAATATACCAACTACTTGAATTTTTTTTTTTTTTTTTTTTTTTGAGACGGAATCTCACTGTCACCCAGGCTGGAGTGCAGTGGCACAATCTCAGCTCACTGCAATCTCTGCCTCCTGGGTTCCAGCGATTCTCCTGCCTCAGCCTCCTAAGTAGCTGGGATTACAGGCATCCACCACCATGCCCAGCTAATTTTTTGTATTTTTTCTTTTCTTTTGTTTTTTTTTGTAGAGATGGGGTTTCACCATGTTGGCCAGGCTGGTTTCGAACTCCTGACTTCAGGTGACCTGTCAACCTCGGCCTCTCAAGAGCTGGGATTACAGGCATGAGCCACCGCACCCAGCCTACCACTTGATTTCTTTTGTCTATACTCTTTAACAAACAAGAAAATAACAGACGTAGGCAAAATTACCACAGGGATTTTTAGTAATTTATACATGCAAAAGATATACTAACCACATTGAAATATTTGTTATTAAAGTTGTAAATATATAGATTGAGGAGATTGCCAATCTGATAGCTAAGAAGCCTTTAACGTTAGCCCAGGGATCTGCAAACTACTGCTTGCCAGTCAAATCAGCCCTATGGCCACTGTTTGTATGATCTTTCACCTAAAAATAATGTTTACATTTTTTTTGTGCTCTAAAAAAAGAATATTTTGTGACAAGTGTAAGTTATGTATATTTCAAGATTTGGTGTCCATAAATAAAAGTTTATAGTAATCTATTCATGCTCACTTATTTTCATATTGTCTCAAGCTGCTTTCCTGTTACAATGGCAAAGCTGAATAGTTTCCACATAAACCATATAACCTAAAAATCCAGAAATATTTACTGTTACAGAAGCAGTTTGTCAATCCCTGATAGAGATGAAGACATTACTTGTAAAGTGGTGTTACAAATAATCGTTATGTCTGTTAGCTGTAACTGAGTGGGCTAAACATTTTCCTTCTTTGAGAAATTATGTGTTTAGTTATCCTTTCTCACAAGTCAAAAGAAAAAGACCGTGTTTTCATACACGTGAAATGTTGGTAAACGAAACCAATGGGATACAGGCTTACCCTGCTTTTCATGATTTGTAATTCATCCTTTGTCCACTGCTATGCTTATGCTGCCTCACAATCCAGAATGTTGCTGTCGTTTCTAGGCCTAACCCAGTCAGTACCAAGTGGCTAGCCTGCCATCTAGTGGGGAAAGATAAGAGTGCTTGCTTGCTTGCTTGCTTGCTTTTTTTTTTTTTCCTTTTGAGATAAGATCTTGCTCCGTTGCCCAGGCAGGAGTGCAGTTGGGCAATCTCTGCCTGCCGGGTTCAAGCGATTCTCCTGCTTCAGTTTCCCAAGCAGCTGGGACTACAGGCGCATGCCACCATGCCCAGCTAATTTTTTGTATTTTTAGTAGAGACAGGGTTTCCCTGTGTTAGCCAGGATGGTCTTAATCTCTTGACCTCATGATCCGCCTGCCTCGGCCTCCCAAAGTGCTGGAATTATAGGTGTGAGCCACTGAGCCTCTTTCTTTTTCTTTCTCTCTCTCTCTCTCTCTTTCATTTTCAAAAAACTCTGACTAGGTAGCTATAAGCTGTAAGACCTCAGACAGTGATGATCATAATAGCAATTCCTTACATTTTAATAGTACTTTGCAATTTACAAACTATTTCCCAAAGTATTGTATTTTAGTTAATCCTCCTTCACCACAATTCTGTGATGTAGGCGCATCTTCTTTGCCATATATTTTCAGATGAAAAAACTGAGTGTAAATATTGGCTTACTCAAGGTCATATAGGTGAGCTCGAACTCAAATGCCATGTTCTGTTTGCTGAACCTAACACCTCTGAATGTAGGCTCTCTCATTTCTACATTTCCAGTTCTATGAATGATTTTGAGTCTCTATTTGCCAAAAGGACATTTATTTTGGGAAACTCCCTTGGATAGACTTTTTAAACAAACAGGGCCCATCCAAAACATCCCCTCTCAAAAAAATATTCTAAGGAGGCAAAAATAATTTTTTTAGCTAAAGGCTTAATTAATGCTTATCAAAACATGTTATTTTAGACTCATTTTATGATGCAAGACACATAAATTGGGAAGAAGATACTTAAGGCTTAAACCTTGGAGGGCTGTGAGACTACTGGCAGAGTATCTGCTACTAGCCGCCCTCAATCCTTTTCTGATTAAGACATATAATAGTTTTTCCAACTTGGCCGGGTGTGGTGGCTCACGCCTGTTATCCCAGCACTTTGGGAGGCTGAGGTGGGTGGATCACCTGAGGTCGGCAGTTTGAGACCAGCCTGACCAATATGGAGAAACCCCATCTCTACTAAAAATACAAAATCAACTGGGCCTGGTGGCACATGCCTGTAATCCCAGCTATTCGGTAGGCTGAGGCATGAGAATCACTTGAACCTGGGAAGCGGAGGTTGCAGTGAGCCAAGATCATGTCACTGCACTCCAGCCTGGGCAACAAAAGCAAAACTCTGTCTCAAAAATAATAATAATAGTAACTTTTGCAATTCAGTGTGAGTTCCAACTTTTAGGCCTACAAAACAATGTATGCTTAGAGCTTTGAGAGTATAAGCCACAGAGTTCTGAAAAAGAGGTCAGTTGTAATTGTTCAGTGTCTCAGAAACTTCCAGCGGCTTGTCATGAATCTGTCTGCAAAGGGACCTCAGAGCTCACTGTGCTAATGTTCATTTGAGAGGGAAGATTTGTGGAGTTTCCACTACTCACTAAGGTGTATCTGTCTTGTAGCAGCAGCATTTGTGCTTAGCGATGACCAAGAGCCAGAGGAAATGAACCAAAGGTTAGGGCAACCCATAAGAAAGAGTCATGTTTACACTGACATTCATCTGCTGAGTCTGCAGTGTGGTATGCAATGAGAATGGACCAAATCATGGACCAGCTGCTAAATGCAGCTGTACTTGAGTGTGTCCCAAAATACAAGGAGGGTTAATGCAAACAAAAGCAGTTTCCAGAGCTTTGCAAATCATTGTTCCCAGGCTGTGCCTATTTCTAGTGAACAAGCCTCCTGTGAGAATACTTTACTGTTACTCGCAGATAGTCACACTTCCATATTAAACATTTCAAGTTGAGGTAGGGGTGTGAAAACTAAGACACCTGTGACATGGTAAAGAAACAGTTTTATTGCTAGATTTTATGAACAGCCTTAGGTTTAACCACAGGTGAACCTTACTGTTTGCAAGCTCTCCTGATGACGTGATTTGTATCATAGACGGAGGAGCTCTCTGAAACTCTCCAGCTCAGACATGACATTTTATTGGTTGCCCACGTTGCCTTGGTTGCCAACATTCTGGCTAGGCCATTTTTATCTGTTGAGGACCAGCTATTTATGTGGCTATTATGTGGTTCAACTCAGGTGTACCTCAACAATTTGCAAAGAGTGTACACGGTATTGATCATTTCTCAATAGTCCCTGAGGTTCACTCCTGGTTTTCTCAGCTATGCCAGGTCATCCCAAGTATGTTCCTACAAGTTTCCAACACAAGAATTTCCTAAAGCTGCTACGAATTATGTCACAACTATTACTGCTGCTGCTACTACTACTAACAACAAGTGACACTTATATAGTGTTCTCTCCTGTTAGGCATGGTTCTAACAAGACTAAACAAAACTAAACCAATCCTCATTGACTGTACCTGTGGAGTGTAGTTTTACTAATGTCCCCAATCAGACACAAAGCCTAAGAGACTTGCTTAAGTTCACACAGCTAGTGAGTGGCGGGGCAACATTTAAACCCAAACAGTCTGATTCCAGAGCCATCATTACGAATTACTACTGCCTCCATCCTAAAGCATGGTTCGAAGAAGAAAAAACACACCAGTCTCCACTGCCTACTCAATAAAATCCAATGACCTATCTTGGCATTCAGTGCCTTCTGTGACTTTCCTCAGCCTGTGGCACCATCCAGACTATTCCACTTTGGCCACTTCAAAAGACTCACCATTAACAGGCCATGGCTCTATTCAACCTATTTCTTTCCTTTTTCTTTTTTCTTTTTTTTTTTTGAGATGGAGTCTCAGTCTGTCACCCAGGTTGGAGTGCAATGGCGCGATCTCAGCTCATTGCAACCTCTGTCTGCCCGGTTCAAGCGATTCCAATGCCTCAGCCTCCCGAGTAGCTGCGATTACAAGCACTCGCCACCACATCTGGCTAATTTTTGTATTTTTAGTTGAAACAAGGTTTCACCATGTTGGTCAGGCTGGTCCTGACTCGTCTCTGACCCAGTAAATAGACTCAACAATACTTTCTGAATGAATTATTTGTCACAGTGACTGTAGCCACTTAATGCTGGGCTCATAAGTGTTCCCAAAGAATAAACAAGCCAAACATGGTGGCTTGTAACTGCAATCCTGGTGACTTTGGAGGGAGGCAGGAAGACCACTTGAGGCCAGGAATTTGAGACCAGCCTGGGCAACACAGTGAAACCCAATCTGTAAACAACAACAACAAAAATTAATTAGCTAGGCATGGTGGTGTATGGCTGTAGTCTGAGCTTCTCTGGAGGCTGAGGCGGGAGAATGACTTAGGCCCAGGAGTTGGCAGCTGCAGTGAGTTATGATCGAGCCACTGCATTCCAGCCTGAGCAAGACAGTGAGATTCCATTCTTACAAAAAAAAAGCAAAGAAAAAAATGAATAGATGAAAGAAGGCTGAGCCATGCAGAAATCAGCCATCTAGGGTGAGGTGAGTTGTGTGTGACAGAATGGCTGTGAGCTACCAGGCGATCATTCACACCGATACAGAGAAGCAGTCATCAATTGTCACTGTCAGTAGTTCCATTAGAGATAATTCATTATTCTTTGCCTTGCCACACTAGAAGTTAGGAGTACAAATATCAACGTCTTCCAAGAGAATTGAACAAAGGTGTAAAAACCTATAAAGAAAATATAGCTTTTGACCAGGTGCAGTGGCTCACGCCTGTAATCCCAGCACTTTGGAAGGGCGAGGTGGGTGGATCACCTGAGATCAGGAGTTCAAGACCAGTCTGGCCAACATGGTGAAACCCCGTCTCTACTAAAAATACAAAAAATTAGCCAGGCGAGATGGTAGACGCCTGTAATCCCAGCTACTCGGGAGGCTGAGACAGAAGAATCTCTTGAATCTGAGAAGCAGAGGTTGCAGTGAGCCGAGATTGTGCCATTGCAGTCTAGCCAGGGCGACAAGAGCAAAACTCCGTCTCAAAGAAAAAAAAAAAAGGGAAAGAAAAGAAAATATAGCTTTCATACAGTACATCATTTTTTACACAATAGCTGCACATATTCTAGAAAAACATGCATTTATTGGCCAGTCCAAATGTATTCCAATTCTAGTATTCCTTTTACATCACAATTTTAAATCATTGAAAATAAAATAATTGATAATTCTAAAATAAAATAATTAAAGATTATTGTTTCATTATCTTAGCCCCTGGTAAGATAAATAATAGGTTAAAATGCTTATAACACAATGGTAGAAAGGTTTTAAAAGTTCATAAAAATATATAGGTTTACAAGTTAATCGTCATTCCTATGCCGTAATGAATAAATAAATAAAAATAAATTTTCTGAGAATGAAATGATCCCCAAAACTCAGTTCTTTATAAAATAACACAATTCTAATATTTACAGGAAAAAAGAATGACATTTCTGAGAACCAGTTCTGTGTCAAGTACTGTCCTAGATGCTTTGACTACATTATCTAATTTATCCCTCCAAAAACATTATAGAAAGAGGCCGGGCATGGTGGCTCACACCTATAACCCCAGCACTTTGCGAGGCCAACATGGGTGGATCTCTTGAGGTCAGGAGTTTGAGACTAGCCTGGCCAACATAGTAAAGCCTGTCTCCACTGAAAATACAAAAATTAGCTGGATCTGGTGGTGCATGTCTGTAATTCCAGCTACTTGGGAGGCTGAGGCAGGAGAATCACTTGAACCCAGGAGGCGGAGGTGGCAGTGAGCCAAGATTGTGCCACTGCACTCCAGCCTGGGTGACAGAGGGAGACTCTGTCTCAAAAAACAACAACAAAAAATATATACAATGAGAAGTCACACAGCTAACAAGCATCTGAACTGGATCTTGATCCTATCTCTTTGGTGTCCCTCCATTTATTCTGTCCCTTTAATAAAGAATTCATTACAGGTATCAGTACTGTTTAATCTCCTTCCTCACCACAAACAGCATTTCAGATGCTATCTGGGCCAGTTAATTGAATTTCAGAGGCTCATTCAATATATCTAAATCCAAGTGGTCAGCATTTCTGCCATTCAGCTTGCCAATACCTATCATATTGTTCACTTTAGATAGTTTAAACCTGTTTAGTCCTTTAAAAGTTTTTTCATCTCCTCAAGGCACACGGTTGTAATAGCCTGATGACAGAAAGTCAATCATGGCAATCCAAGCAGGCTGAGTTCCATTGGATCAATAACTCACTTGGTGGCCTGCCGCCAAGTGGCCAATCGCCATCAGAAAATATGGAGCCAACTCTTCTCTCATCTGCCACTGATTAATTGGCAGTTCTAGCATCAAAAATGTTTTTCCTTGGCAGCGGTGACAGTCTCTTCCAAGCAATCATAGGCGTGAGAGTGAATGTGCAAACAGCCTGCAGATAGGGGAATCACTGCAAACATTTATAGACATTTTTGGATTGGGGAAAAGTTTGTGGAAATGTATGTATAAAGTACTTATGTAATAGGGCATACACAATCAGTTTAAAAACACTAAACACTTGTCAAAATGGCAGTTACATTTTTTTAGAATTCAATGAAAATGATGGAACAAGAATCAGGAAACTAATTAGCCAGAAAAAAATGTTTCTCGGATTTGTAATTACAGTTAATTGCAAAGAAACACCATGTTGATTTGAAAAGCTGTTAACTAAATTGAAAATAATGATATTGTGAATGCATATGTTTTTATGTTTGCCTATGCGTACGGGCTAGGGTAAAGCCCCAGATGACTCTCTGAACCAGCTCATTATAGCACCTTCCGGACTGACTTTTTATCCTGGTTGCATCTGCTTTCTCTTTCTCACTCTGTCCCCACACATGTGAAAGTTCCCTTCCCCTATTCCATAGAGCTCGTAGGATGGAGATGTCAAAAGAAAATAATTTATGAGATTAAAAAATAATAAAATGAAGCTCTGCAGTTGACCTGGCTTTATAATTGGCATTCCATGGAATCATGCCAAGGTCGAATCTTCCTACACTTTACATAACGTCAAAGCACGTCATTTTTATTCACTGTAGCTACAACTACCTAAATACAAGAGGTTTCCAGTTTCATTCTTCTTGAAGTTTTTCATTCAAATGTGATTTAGGTTATAACTACAGTATGACGATGGACTTTCAGAAAATCTGTCCTAAATAACAAAGGGTGATTTTATCTTTTCAAACTTTACCTGACACAAAAAATAATCTAAGTCCATGGCTCCACGTAATGTCTCTTTGATGAGTTAATATTGCTATCTTCTTACAGCTGTTTTTAAAAAGAAGTTGGGGCCTAGTTACTTATTGTTCTATTTTGGACAGGGGGTTATATAAGTAATTCAAAGAAGTCTACCTTTTTGTTGAAGTAATTACATGTACATGTCTCAATAATATTTAAATACCGATCCAATACATGCTTGTGTGCTTGTCCATTTTAATGACTCTTTATTTAGTAAAATTTATTTATATTCGACTATAATTTACCCTCATTATCTTTCACATTTGAGGACAATCTGACCCTCTAAAATACCTCTATCTTTGCAAAATGCGTACTGTCGTAGAAAGTGGTAGAGGAGTTTTACTAGCTTTCCATCTATGCCTAGCCTCTATTTTATGAAAATGTGGCTGGGCACATTTTCATGTGGCTCACACCAGTACTTTGGGAGGTCGAGGCGGGTGGATCACGAGATCAGGAGATCGAGACCATCCTGGCCAACATGATGAAACCCCTTCTCTACTAAAAATCCAAAAATTAGCTGGGCATGGTGGTGTGCACCTGTAATCCCAGCTACTCGGGAGGCTGAGGTGGGAGAATCACTTGAACCCAGGAGGCGGAGGTTGCAGTGAGCTGAAATTGTGCCACTACACTCCAGCCTGGGCAACTGGGCAACAGAGTGAGACTCCACCTCAAAAAAAAAGAAAAAAAAAAAGAAAAGAAAAAAGAGGCTGGGCAAGGTGGCTCACTCCTGTAATCCCAGCACTTTGGGAGGCTGAGGCAGGTGGATCACGGAGTCAGGAGTTCGAGACCAGCCTGGCCAACATGGAGAAACCCTGTCTCTACTAAAAATACAAAATTAGCCGGGCGTGGTGGCACATGCCTGTAATCCCAGCTACTCAAGAGGCTGAGGCAGGAGAATCTCTTGAATCTAGTAGGCGGAGGCTCTGGTGAGTCAAGATCGCACCATTGCACTCCAGCCTGGGCAACAAGAGCGAAAACGCCATCTCAAAAAAAAAAAAAAGAAAGAAATAGAAAAAAAATGCCAGGGAAATGGAGATAAGCTGAATTTAAGTATTTGATAGAAAAACTAATTAGGCTTTGAGAGTTAGCTACCAAATTAAAATCTGGTACCTTCAGACTGACCCAAACAGAGGGCAACTCTGTAAGCATATACTTTTACAAGATTAATATTCACGAATTCTTTCATCTATTCATTCCACCAACCTTTCATTAGCTGCTATTCTGGAGACATCACTGTGCAAGGTGTGGGAAATAGGTAAAGCAACTCATGAAATCTTCACAAGACTATGCAGTGGATAGTATCATGATTCCTATTTTACAAGTGGAGATCAGAGAAGTTATTTGCCCAAGGCCATACAGCTAGTAGTGGCAGAGCCACTCCAAAACAACTCAAACAACAGATACACCTTTAATTTAATCTTTCACTCAGGGAAGTAGTATTTGATCAAAAACCTTAGGCAGAGGATTGGTAGAGTTTTAAGGCACTGTGGACACATAGGATTATTTACTGGAACTTTTATCAACTCTTTACTACCTTGACAAGATAGTACCACCACTAAAGGTGGCACCAAATATGGGCATTCACGATCACAGTAGCTCACCATCTCTTTTTTAAGCACCTGTGGTGTCAGGAAGTTCTCTGTGACTTACCAGGATCACAAGATACAATTCAACAGAGTCTGATTTAAAAGCTTAGGGTTTTTAGTTATTTTGAAAATCTGCTCTAAATTCATTACCAGGACTCCAATTTTAGTCATCCATAGGAGTTGGGCAAGTACCTATGGCTCTGAGAATCAAGAGGACAATTAGAAAAGGAAAGAGCAGCTTCCCTTCTTACCTAAGGCCCATATCTAGAGCCTAACCACAAGTAACTACAGATCTTATGATCATATAGGGATGGCAGACTTCAGTGACAGTAAACTCCAAAATTGGAGGATGAGGCTAAAAAAACAGCCTATGCTGCCAGAAATCAACATGAAATCGATGGCTGCTTGTTCCATGTTAGAGGTCCATCTAATTTCTATCTAGCCACATTGCCCACTTTACTTCCTTCATTATCTTAGGAGTCTAAAAAAAATCCCCCAGTAGAAAAAGTAATCTCCTGGAAGAAATTTTCTTTACCTAGGCGATAGTCACACTTCTTGAGCTCCATTTTCCCCTCTGAAAACAGACCAAGCAATGTCAAGTATCTCCCTGGGAGATGATGGGAGATGAGATGGAATGTAATAAACTGATTTTCAGAAACTCAAACAAGAAGCAGCAGCTAAGACAGAATTATTTCAAGATACTAATTCCTGTCCGTTTGCTTGATTTTTAAGTACTAAAGAGCTAAACACTTTTGCCCTTGAGAATGGTTAAGTGTCAATAACTAAGCCTGCTTCAGTGATTCATGCCCCCTTAATCCAGTGACTGTCCAACTTGGATGTATACAAGTTTCTGGTATACATATAACAAAGTCTTATTTTTTTATGATTACACCACCCATGGCCTTACAGAAAAAAATCAGAGCATATAAGAAAGATCACTATGAGTCAGTTTAATTAGAATCATATTTTTCATTTTTTTTTTTTTGAGACAGAGTTTCGCTCTCGTTGCCCAGGCTGGAGTGCAATGGCACAATCTCAGCTCACTGCAACCTCTGCCTCCTGGGTTCAAGCAATTCTCCTGCATCAGCCTCCCAAGTAGCTGAGATTACAGACATGCGCCTCCAAAACCAGCTAACTTTTGTATTTTTAGTAGAGACGGGGTTTCTCCATGTTGGTCAGATTGGTCTCGAACTCCTGACCTCAGGTGATCCACCTGCCTCAGCCTCCCCAAATGCTGGGATTACAGGCATGAGCCACTGAGCTCTGGCCCATATTTTTCAAAAGATGCCAATGTGATTCCAGTGTACATCCAAGACTAAGTGCAACTAGTTTGGATGGTTTCAACCTTGGGAGGTTTTTGAACTTGAACTCAGGTCAAATGTAGCAGGAGTAACTCTCTAGACCAGGATTTTCCAATAGAAATATAGGAGCCATGGGTGTAATTGTAAATATTTGGAATAGCATATTTTTTAGAAGTGAAAAGTAACAGGTAAATTATTTTTATAATATATTTTATATAACCAAACATATCCAAAATATTTCCACACATAATAAACAGAAAAAATAATGGGATATTTAATAAACTTTTCAGACTAAGTCTTGGAAATGTAGTACATATTTTTCATGTTACCCATCCTCGGTACTAGACAACACAGCTCTAGAAGCTAAGGCACTCTTCCACCATGGGAGTATGCTCAAATAAATACCCTCCAAAGTATATGGCTCTTACTGACCTATTGGTTATCACTCCAGCATGGCACTGTATAAAACAATAAAGGCAAAGATGTTTCACAAAGTCACAAACACTCAAAGCTGAAAAGGCCCATAGATATTTGGTCCAATGTCCAGATCTACTAACAAGGTAATTAAGGCCCAAGAGTGGAAAGCTTGTCCCAAATTATACTGATAATTAGTAGCACAGACTCTAATTAGTACAGACTTTGGAATCTTAGTCTGCTCTCACTATCTTGAAAGAGACTGGTAATTGAAAAGGTGGCATCTGTCCTAATTTTCCCTTTTCTTGATTTTCAAAACAGTATTTAATCCTGAAAACAACTAAGAAACTGATCTTCCTCTTCTACTCATGTATGTAACAAAGAAAATTCTGTTGTCAGCAATTCAATCATATCACCTAGTCAAATATATCAGAAACTTTACATTTTATGTTAAATAATTAAAATAACTAATTCTCACTTCGTTGGAATTTTTTGTTGTTGTTGTAGCAGGCTTTAGATAGCTTATTTGATGCTTCCTCAACCGTCAATGTCACCACACAAAGAATGAGATGGCTAAAGGCCGAATTAACTCAGGAGGTTCCCAGTTGAATGGAGTCATTGATTTCTGGAACAATCCACACATCTGGTAGGAGCAATCAGATGCCTCATTAACAGACTTGGTGTTAAACAAAAGGCTATTTGGGGTGTCACAGGCCATTGCTTGGTTATACAACCTCCTTAGTCTCTCATCTTTTTTTTGAGGAAATAAGTGTCAGCAAAGGTCACAAATACTAATAGCCACCTGCCTAACATTCAGGAATGTGCGGTAACAAAAAAGCCTTTTTTAAAAGAGAGATGCTTAGTAACTATCAACATGTGCTTCTCTAACATGCAATTGTGTGTACCAGAAAGAGATGTGGGTCAGTGTGTTTGGGTCCTTCTTTGTTCTTTTAATTATTCTCCTCTGTGGTTTGTGTTGGTGTTATCCTGGAGACAGTTCTGTCCCACTCAATGTTGGCTTGTCTATAGCTTGTCACTTTACACCACATAACTGTGCAAATAACCAACACATGGATACATACCAACACATACATACTGATTCTATTCTTCACGCATTCATTCATTGACTGAACATCTCTATAGAAGGCACTGTGCTAGGCCCTCCGTGGGACATAAAGAAGATATGACTTCTACCCATAAGATGCTTAGGTGCATGTAGAGGGAACATAGAAACAGCTGAAACAGATGACAAAATCTTTGTGTTCACAGACATGAATTGTGCAATATTACGGGATATATAACATATTTTTACAGCTGTGTATCTGTATAATTTGTTACTATATCGTTTTGAGTAGATGTATGTAAGAAAGGGACACACAGATGAGGGAGGGACAAGTGACAGGCAGTTTTGACAAACTCCAACACTTGAGTGTTTTCTCTTTATTCTGCTTTAATTGCACAGTGGTAAGAAAATTTCTATTCGCCTAGAAAAGTAATGTATTTTTGCTTCTCCAATTTTACATTACCTGATATGTGTTGGGCATAATTTTTTTTACAAAAAAAGTGAAAAACAGCCTTCATAATCAATGATACTTTTACAAGCTATTCATACAGTGAAAGTCAGGGAATCTTTACTATGGGGCTTGCACAGAGCCCAGTTCACCTGGCAATATTCATGCACCACATTGTGAAGATACAAGCAAATGACTATGCCTGGTGGTTGGACCAATAGACAAGTGAAGTATTATTGATGCTAGAGACAGAGAGGCCCTTCCTCACAAAACATCTAGGAGCATTGTTCTCTCTACCTCCTCCTCTAGACCTTGGAGTTGATAGGATTTTGTGATGTCACTACTATTCAAGATGTGGAAACACCAGAGATTGCTGAAAACTGTTTATTGTTTATGGTGGAAGGGATAACAGGGATGCATTTGAGATGAGCTTTAACAGATGGGATGAGTTTTGAACAGCCGAATTGAGGACAAGTGGCACTATAGGCAAACGCAGTGACAGAGAGATCCTAAAGAACTGGAAGAATCCAGAGCAAGGGGGAGCTACTACTATGCCCTGTCCCTAAGATAATTCTCACCAAGGGATCAAGGGAGGGGGATAAGAAGATGATTGTGGTAAAGGTGAAGAAGCAATTGCAAACATCTCTGTTCCTTTTGGCCAAGTTCCTCCTAAAACTCTTCCAACTCTCATTTATCTATTTATTTTATTTTATTTTACTTTATTTTATTTTATTTTATTTTATTTTTCTGAGGCAGAGTTTCACTCTCGTTGCCCAGGCTGGAGTGCAATGGTGTGATCTCAGCTCATCTTAACCTCTGCCTTTCAGGTTCAAGCAATTCTCCTGCGCCAGCCTCCCAAACAGCTGGGATTACAGGCATGGGCCACCACGTCAAGCTAATTTTGTATTTTTACTAGAGGTGGGATTTCATGGTGTTGGTTGGGCTGGTCTCAAACTCCCAACTTCAGGTGATGCACCCACCTCAGCCTCTCCAAGTGCTGGGATTACAGGCATGAGCCACCCTGCCCGGCTCCTTTACCATTTTTTAATTCCTATGTAATAAGGATGCCTGTGGGATAGATATATAGACTCCTTTCTGAGTTGCTGCAGGAAACTGAATAATGGGGCTTTGTAAACAAGGCTCTTTAAAAGTCCTTAATCCTAAGACATTTAGTAATATTCACGTATACAAGTTTAAATGAAAAATGTGAAAAGCAAAATATGCCTGCTACATTAATAAAGTATTATTGAACTATAATAAGGTTTTCATTTAATCTCTTTAGGAAGCCCGTAAAACCTGCATTGACTACAAAACGATTCTTCTTGTTTCCTCTGAAATTCTACCTCAGCAAATTGTTCATCCAGCCATGGAAAGATATTGAAGCCTCTTCAAAATGTATTCTGCCCACTGGCAGATCAGTTTAGGTTGTCAAGTCTTATTTTATATAACATGCATCTTGCTTTGGTCTCACAGTGATTATTTCCTAGATTAAATAATCCTCTATTAGATATACAAACAACCAACAAACATATGAAAAAATGCTCAACATCACCAATTATCAGGGAAATGCAAATTAAAACCACAATGAAATACCACCTTACTTCTGCAAAAGTGGCCATAATTTAAAAACCAAAAAATAATAGACGTTGGCATGGATGTGGTAAAAAGGGAAAACTTTTACACTGCTGGTGGGAATGTAAACTAGTACAGCCACTATAGAAAACAGTATTGAAATTACTTAAAGAACTGAAAGTAGAAGTTCCATTTGATCCAACAATCCCACAACTGGGCATCTACCTAAAACAAAAGAAGTAATTATACAAAAGAGACACATGCATATGCATGTTTATATTAATAGCAGCACAATTCGCAATTGCAAAAATATGGAACCAACCTAAGTGCCCATCAACAAATGAATACATAAAGAACATGTGGTATATATGCACCATGGAATACTACTCAGTCATAAAAAGAATGAAATAATGTCTTTTGAAGCAACTCGGATGGAGCTGGAGGCCATTATTCTAAGTGAAGTAACTCAGGAATGGAAAACCAAATATTGTATTTTCCCACTAGTAAGTGGGAGCTAAGCTATGAGAATGCAAAGGCATAAGAATGATATGATGAACTTTGGGGATTCAGGGGGAAAGGAAGGTGGAGAGTGGGCAATAAAACACTACATATTACAGATGGGTGCGGTGGCTCACGCCTAGTAATCTAAGCACTTTGGGAGGCCAAGATGGGCAGATCACGAGATCAGGAGTTCAAGACCATCCTAACTAACATGGGGAAACCCTGTCTCTACTAAAAATACAAAAATTAGCTGAGCTTGGTGGCACACACCTGTAATCCCAGCTACTCAGGAGGCCGAGGCAGGAGAACCGCTTGAACCCGGGTGGCGGAGGTTGCAGTGAGCCGACATCATGCCACTGTACTCCAGCCTGGGCGACAGAGCAAGACTCCATCTCAAAAAAAAAAAAAAAGAGACTACATATTAGGTACAGTGTATACTGCTCAGGTGACCGGTGCACCAAAAGCTCAGAAATCACCACCAAAGAACTTATCTATGTAAACAAAAACCACCTGTACCCCAAAAACTATTGAAATAAAAAACAGTCCTTTATCAATAGACATAGTTTTTAAAAATTAATTCGTTTCTAGTTGACCAAAAATGCATATATTTATCGTGTATATGATGCTTTATTGAAATATGTATACACTGCGAAATGGCTAAGTCAAACTAACATATGTATTACCTCACATAGTTATTATTTTTGTGGTGACAACACTTAAAATCTACCCTCTTGACAACTGTCAAGAATATGATATATTGTTATTCACCATATTTATCATGTACAATAGATTTCTTGAACTTATTCTTCCTGTCAAACTGAAATTTTGGATCTTTTGACAAACGTCTCCCCATGCCCCCTCCTCCTTACCCCAGTCCCTGGCAAATGTCATGCAACTCTCTGCTTCCATGAGTTCAACTTTTTTCAGACTCCACATATGAGTGAGATCATGCAGTATTTGTTTGTCTGTGTCTGGCTTATTTCATTTAACAAAATGTTCTCCAGGTTCATCCATGTTGTCACAAATGACAAGATTTCTTTCTTTTTTATGGCTGAACTGTATTCTATTGTGTACATATACCACATTTTCTTTATCTATTAATTCACTGATGGACTTGTAGAACATGTTTTTAAAACTTCAAAACTTGGCCAGGCATGGTGTCTCACACCTGTAATACCAACACTTTGGGAAGGCCAAAGCAGGAGGATCACTTGTGCCCAGGAGTTTGAGACCAGCCCGGGCAACATAGGAAGACCACGTCTCTACAAAAAACATTTTTAAAAATGTTTAAAAATTAGCCAGGCGCTGGGCACAGTGGCTCATGCCTGTAATCCCAGCACTTTGGGAGGCTGAGGCAGGCGGATCACGAGGTTAGGAGTTCGAGACCAGCCGGACAAACATGGTGAAACCCCATCTCTACTAAAAATACAAAAATTAGCCAGGCGTGGTGGCACATGCCTGTAATCCCAGCTACTCAGGAGGCTGAGACAGGAGAATTGCTTGAACCTGGGAGGCAGAGGTTGCAGTGAGCCGAGATCATGCCACTACACTCCAGTCTGGGTGACAGAGCGAGACTCCATCTTAAGAAAAAAAAAAAATTTACCCAGGCAAGGTGATGGGAGCCTGTGGTCCCAGCTACTCAGGCAGCTAAGGTGGGAAAATCACTTGAGCCCAGTCAAGGCTGCAGTGAGCTGTGACTGTGCCTCTGCACTCCAGCCTGGGAGACAGATCAAGACCCTGTCTCTAAAATAAAATAAAATAAAATTAAATTAAAACTGCAAAACTTAAAATACTTTTCAAGTAGTTACCCACAAACATTACTTCTCTTCCTCCTTCCATCACTGTCTTTCCTCCTCCCCTACTTATAATTTGTAGAGACTCTGAGTCTTCTCCCCTGGAGAAGCTGCATACTGTGTACCTCCTTCTTCCTTGATATCTGGGCAGTTCACTGAGCCTCAAATTGCTCCTCTGTTCTGGCTCCTCCAGTCTTCACTGGAGGAGTCAATATCAAATTCATTGCATTGTCAACTGTGTGCTTCAGAATAAACCCATTCTGCCCTGCAAGCTACAATGCCTCTTCCCCTGTTATTCACTATTTTTAAAAATGAACCAAATAGTTTAACTTCAAAATTAGAGAAAATAAAACGTATCACAAAACTTTCCCATCCCCATTACTCAGGAGGATTACATAATGTTTTGGCAAATTCCTGATGTTAAAAAGTTTTATATTCCTTAAACTATAGGTATTTAGAATGTAACATCTAGACAACTGTGTCACATATGAAGGGTTGTCACCTAAAAGCTATTTCAGAATTGGATAAACCACCTTTTTTTACACTCATGAAAAGTGACCAATTGTAAGAAAATGTTGGAGTCTAATTCAGCTGAATGACTCTTATCTTTATAAAGTACATCAAAACATGTCTGCAAATTTTATCTGAGAATCAGAATTATACACTAAAATCTACAGTTGCAGTAATTTCACTGGGGCAATAAATGTCACTAATATTCAATGCAATATTGTTGTCCACATCTAAAAAGTTACTTATACACATTACAATTAACAATTATAATGCTTCACAATTATATATCACATTATATTTTATAATGTGTGTTCATACGTACTTTCTCACTTGCCCTCACAATAACCCTGTGAAGAAGGCACAGCAAATATTATTGTTCCTCCCATTTTAAAAAGGAGAAAACTGGAAATGAGATCAAGATCACCCAACTAATTAATAGTGGAGTTAGATGTTGAATTTACTTTCTGACTTCCTGTTTGACAGTAGACAGCAATGGGGTACTTATCTGGCACTCAGTAGTAAGATGTTTCATAGTCTGAATAAAATGGATGGCAATTATGTCAGAGAGCTGACCCTTAACTGATTAGGTTGAGGGAAGAGAAAGAAGGTGAATAGAAAGACAAAGAGATCTGTACCACTCTCAGATCAAGTGTTCACCTGCAGCCATTCAAGTGAAATTCAATGAAATGCTTTTGCTGGTTGATGGTCCCACTTTCTCCAAAGAAGAAGCATATTTTCCCCAACATTTCTATTAATTTTTAACCTCATAACTTTAACAAATTTTCATTAAAACAAAAATGAGGTGGCTTCTTCTGGGGTGGAAGTTAATATTTCACATTCTTCTATCCCAGTTTGTTTATCTGAAAAGGATCATGAAATGCCCCTTTAGCCGCATAAAATATTGTCATCCACTGTATACTCTGCTTCTTACAAGCTGTTGGACAAAGAGGAGGGAAGAGACCAGGGCAGGGATGGAATGTGGCCAAATAGGCCAGGGTTGCAAGGACACAACCAGAGGAATTTTGCTTTCCATAGCCAATTCCACACCTTCAAAAATAAGGCAGCTCTTAGCGAAGACAGTTGGGCACAGCCATCCCATCCCATTGCCAGCTGGAAGAAAACAAAAATCAAAGCCAGTACACCTGGCTTCACATGTTTACAATGCCTGTGCTGTTCTGCAAGAAAAGGCAGGGCAGGATTCAATGAAGACCAATGTCATTCTTTTTTTTTTTTTTTTGAGACAGAGTCTTGCTCCATCACCAGGCGCCAGGCTAGAGTGCAATGGCTCGACCTCGGTTCACTGCAACCTCCGCCTCCTGGGTTCAAGCAATTCTCCTGCCTCAGCCTCCAGAGTAGCTGGGACTACAGGCACGTGCCACCACACCCAGCTAATTTTTTTTTTTGTATTTTTAGTAGAGACGGGGTTTCACCATGTTGGCCAGGATGGTCTCAATCTCTTGACCTCGTGATCCACCCGCCTCGGCCTCCCAAAGTGCTGGGATTACAGGTGTGAGCCACTACACCCGGCCCCAATGTAATTCTTTATTCATCAGTTCAGACATTTTCAAGCTTTGAAAAAAATGCAAATTATGGCCCATCTTACCTCATAACTAAATTTTTTTTTCAGAACACTTCCAAATACAACAAAGTTTTTGTTGCATTTATTATTTTTCCTACTAAGAAAACTTCTAGGCATTTATTGTAGAAAATTTTGAAACTGCAGGGAAAATGTATTTATCTTTCCTTCTTAAGATGAATTCAGTTGTGCTTTAGAAGCTTACATGCTCTATCTTTCAGAGCACCAATCTTAGGGCAAAAAGAAGGAACCATATTTGAAACTGGTTTTGGAGTGAGTCAATATGTGGGAACAAAATAAGGTAGATACTGCAGGAACTCCAGTCCCAAGAAGGGAGTTAGACAGAACAGTAAATATAGTAAATGTCAAGGGTGGAGCTCTCTCTCATCCAACTATATGAAACATAAATCTGCCAAATCACATTTTCTTTACATTCTACTGGGGATTATTACTTAGTTAATTAGATAAAGAATATATCACACTTTTTAGCCCACGTAGTGAACAAACTTAGTGAACATCTAGAGGAATGGAAGAAGGACAGACGTTGATCCGAGGATACAAAGTTTCAGTTAGACAGGAGGAATAAGCTTTAGTGATCTATTTCACAGAATGCTGACTGAACTGACTGTAATAAATAATTATGCATTGTATATTTTAAATGCTTCACCACAAAAAGTTATTAATTAGCTAAAAGAGTAGATTTTAAATGTTTTCACCATAAAAAAAGATTAAGTATGTGAGGTGATGGATTTTTGTCAGTTTGAGTTAATCATTGCACAATGTCAACATGTATCAAAATATCACACTGTGGCCAGGCACAGTGGCTCACACCTGGAATCCCGGCACTTTGGGAGGCCAAGGAGGGCAGATCACCTGAGGTCAGGAGTTCAAGACCAGCCTGACCAACATAGAGAAACCCTGTGTCTACTAAAAATACAAAATTAGCTGGGCATGGTGGTACATGCTTATAATTCCAGCTACTGGGGAGGCTGAGGCAGGAGAATCGCTTGAACCCAAGAGGCAGAGGTTGCAGTGAACTGAGATTGCACCATTGCACTCCAGCCTGGGCAACAAGAGCGAAACTTTGTCTCAAAACAAACAAACAAACATATGAAAAAAAGCTCATCATCACTGGTCATTACAGAAATGCACATCAAAACCACACTGAGGTACCATTTTACAACAGTTAGAAATGCGATCATTAAAAAATCAGGAAACAACAGATGCTGGAGAGGATGCGGAGAAATAGAAATGCTTTTACACAATTGGTGGGAGTGTAAATTAGTTCAACCATTACGGAAGACAGTGTGGTGACTCCTCAAAGATCTAGAACTAGAAAGACCATTTGACCCAGCAATCCCATCACTGGGTATATACCCAAAGGATTATAAATCATTCTACTACAAAGATACATGCACATGTATGTGGATTGTGGCACTGTTCACAGTAGCAAAGACTTGGAACCAGCCCAGATGCCCATCAATGATAGGCTGGATAAAGAAAATGTGGCACATACACACCATGGAATACTATGCAGCCATAAAAAAGGATGAGTTCATGTCCTTTGCAGGGACATGGATGAAGTTGGAAACCATCATTCTCAGCAAACTGACACAGAAACAGAAAACCAAAAACTGCAGTTTGTCGCTTATAAGTGGGAGTTGAACAATGAGAACACATGGACACAGGGAAGGGAACATCACACACCAGAGCCTCTCAGGGGGTGAGGGGCTAAGGGAGGGAGAGCATTAGGAGAAATACCTAATATAGATGATGGGTTGATGCATACAGAAAACCACCATGGCATGCGTATACCTATGTAACAAACCTGCACGTTCTGCACATGTACCCCAGAACTTAAACTATAAGAAAAATCATACTGTACCCCATTAATATATACAACTACAATTTGCTAATCAAATAAATATTTTCTAATCTAGTGGAAGAAAAAATTTAAAATGCTATATCTGTGAGTGACCAAGTTCTCTTTTCCTCTATTTGCAGGCAAAGTCATTCATTCCTAACACATTGGTTGGGGGTGGGGGGTATGAAAAGAGAAAGGCAGTTTCAAGTTCTCTCCTGATTTATTGTGAGCAATGCATATGACTAATAAAACTCCTCAATCTTATGTAAGTTTCACTTTTCCATATTTTCTTGGGCCTGGTCCCAGGCAGCATAGGAAATGACAAGTGACTAAACTAGGGATAATATATAGAAGAAAAACAGACACTAAAATTATCAACAGAAAATATTATCAGATAACATTCTGTCCTCCATTTTATTATTTTTTATTATTTTCTGTGTCACAGGACCTATTTTCAGTAGTGAAATACTTTTGGTTGGAAGCACTGGCTGTCCCTATAGTTCTTTGTGAAGCAGCATTGGGGCATCTTCCAGCTGGGTTTAGACTGTCTAGAAACTATGGCTGAGTCAACAATGCAATCTGACCATAGATGTCACATGGTCAATAGAACAATGAGGTTCATCTTGGGGAATGAATAGTCAGACTCACCAGGAATACTATGTAAGACTTTGGTACCTTGGCCCATGGACTATTGAGAGGAGAAAGCATGGATAACAGAAGCCTCAAAATTGTCAGATGAGGATTGAGAGAAACTTAGCTAGGCAAAGATAAGAATTAAATGACACATAGGTGCTGTCTTCAGTTATCAAAAGGGTCATGTATCAGCAGGAGGTGACTTGCCCGACAGATCAGAACCTGTATCAAAGGAGGCAGATTTCAGTTCAATATGAGGAAGAATTATCTAATGAAGATGGCCAGAGACTGAATGAGCTACCTTAGAAAACACCAAGCTCCCCAGTACCAGAGATGTTCAAGCAGAGGTAGAAGAGATAATTTCAAAACTGCGATATAGGGATTACACTAAATGGCCTTTAAGGGTTGTTTGCAACTCTAAGACTACATCATCATCTTCCCTTGACTTGTCCTCAGTCTCAACTGGGATCTAAGGGAAGCACTGGAAATTTTTCCTGTATCATAAATTAGGTCATTGCTTAGCTTTCAACCCACCTTCACCGACAGGTGTGCCCTCTCTTGGTTGGTCTGGGAACACAGTAGGGATTTCAGATAATACTGCAGGTAGCTTTAAAAAAGCTCTGATCCAGGTCGCACGTGGTGGCTCACGCCTGTAATTTCAGCACTTTGGGGGGCCAAGGTGGCTGGATCACGAGGTCAGGAGTTCGAAACTAGCCTGGCCAACATGGTGAAACCCCGTCTCTATTAACAATACAAAATTAGCTGGGTGCTGTGGCGGGCGCCTGTAATCCCAGCTACTCGGGAGGCTGAGACAGGAGAATCGCTTGAAGCCGGCAGGCAGAGGTTGCAGTGAGCCAAGATTGTGCTACTGCACTCTAGACTCTAGCCTGGGCAACAAGAGTGAAACTCCATCTAAAAGAAAAACAATGGTTCTGATCTAAACTAGAGCTGGACTTGACCTAAGTTACCAATAGGCACCTGCACAGATGACACCCATCCAACTAGTTCAGGAAGCCCTCTAGAGCACGTTCCCCACTACCAGCTTCTCATATACAAGGATCTCTATGCTTGAACAGACCTCTGCACAACAACCAACTCCTCTCTGTAGGCTCCTTTGTGAGGAAAGCCTCTCAAAATGCACGGGTTTAGTAATAATGCTCAAGACCTCTTTAGCACAAATGCAGATGCCCAACCACATCTTTACCTCCTATCTCCCTAACTGATCTAGATTGTGACTCATCCTTCTCAAGCCAACTTGTAAAGCAGTTGGAAGTCTCTGATCTGAACCAGTAACAGATCAGAGGTTGGCTCTTTGCTATTGGTTAACCAGGTTTAGAGCCCTTGCTGCAGCCTGAACCTAGTGAACAAACTCAGGGGCAAAAAAATCAAAATATTGCAAATACTCCTACCTACCTTACCCTTGCATTCTGACACAACACAACAAACCCCTCCTCCTCATTTCCCAACAGAAATGTGCAACCAAATACATTGTATCATTTTAGCCACGAAAACAGCCTTCTCAAGAATGCTCACTCCTAAAAACTGCATTCTTTCTGCACTTACAAGAAACAATTTCAGCAATTCTGATATTTTCAGGGCAGCAGAGTCAGCACCAACACCTAAAAATTTTACCAACTCCAAGGTCAAAAGGAGGAGGTGGAAGAAAAGCCTCTCGACTTTCTCATGGGGGAATGGCTTCCCAGTACCTAACATCAGTAGTGCTTCCAAATGTCTATTGATGTAACTGCCCGCAGGATCCTGTGCTTGTATCTTCACAATATGGTGCATGAATACTGCCGGATTAACTAGACTCTGTGCAAGCCGCATATTTTCTTGCTTTCTCTATGCAAATATTTTAATATCTTATAAATGCATCATTAGGAAGGCTGTCTTTATCTTTTTGTGTAAAAATTCACACCCAATTCATATTGGGTAATATAAAGTTAGACAAGTGAAATGCATTACTATTCAAGGTAGAAAGGGATTTTCTCACCATTGTGCAATTAAAGCAGAGTGTAAGGCTGGTTGCGTCGCGGAGAGCTTGGACACGCCCCCCTCCCTCGTGGGGACCTCGGACACGGCCCCCTCCCTCGCAGGGAGAGAACAAGAGTGTAGGGACGTCTCCTCTTAACACTCAGGTCCTAAACTGGAGTCACGGACTCGTGGGGAAGGAAGCAGGAGTCACGGACTCGCGGCGGGAGGCCTCCCAGGGTCACGGACCCATGGGGAAGGAAGGGAGGGAAGCCAGAGTCACGGACTCATGGTGGGAGGCCTGCCAGGGTCACGGACCCATGGGGAAGGAAGCCGGGGGTCACAGACCTCACAGCAGGGAAGCCAGGGGTCACGGACCCTGCGGCGGTGGGAATCCCTGATGCTGCGCAGCTGTTTTCGGACAGGGACTCCCTGAAAGCAGCAGGTGGGGTAGTGGGTAACAGAAGTCTTACCTTATGCTGAAACAGCAGCTCCCCGGTCCGGCTCTGCATGGAGGAGTCAGTTTCCCCCAGGAGGGGTTCCCGGGTTTCGGCACCATCTGTAAGGTCTGTTCTTGCCGAGGATAAAATGAAGAAACTAAGGCCAGCACGAAAATAATCCTATGTAAAGGAATTTATTCAGGCTCCCGGGTGAGGTTCTGCGGTCCAACAGGAGGGGCCCGGAGAAGTCTCCCAGACTCCTGTCAGGCACAGGGTTTTATAGGGAGTGGAGGCGTTTGATTGGCTGTGCCCAAGGTGAGTGAGACAAAATGGTGGGGAGTGGGGCCCGGATGAAACAAAATGGCAGGGAGTGGGGCCCACATAGGACAAAATGGTAGGCAGGGAGTGGGGCCCAGATAGGACAAAATGGTAAGCAGGAAGACAAAATGGCAGGCACAGAGTGGGGCCTGGATAGGACAAAATGGTAGGTAGGGAGTGGGGCCTGGATGGGACAAAATGCTATCAGGTAGGTCCTGACAGGGCTTTTTTTTTCCCAGGCTCCCGAGGCGGGGTGGGTGGTGGGAGGTGTGTCTGAGCTCCCGGCAAGGGAAGGGGGCGTGTCCGAGCTCCCCTCGAGGGAGGGGGGCGTGTCCGAGGTCCCCGCGAGGGCTGGGGGCGTGTCCGAGGTCCCCGCGAGGGAGGGGGGCATGTCTGAGCTCTCTGCGAGGCAACCAGCCTTACACAGAGTAGACAGAAAAAAAAAAATCTCTCTTATTGCAGAAGCTGATAAGCTTGTAGCTATCATCTTTAAGCCCTGATTCCAAGTGTTGAAGTTTGTCAAAACTGCCTGTTACTTCTCCGTCTTTCATCTGTGTGTCCCATGTCTAATAGAAATGACCTAATAACAAACACCTGGCATTTTACCATATATAAATCTCTATTTCTATTTCTCTCTCTATCTTATTCTCTCTCTCTCTCTCTCTCTCTCTGAGACAGAGTCTTGCTCTGTCGCCCTGGCTGGAGTGCAATGGCATATCCCGGCTCACTGCAACCTCCATCTCCTAGGTTCAAGCAATTCTCCTGCCTCAGCCTCCCTAATAGCTGGGATTACAGGTGCCCATCACCATGCCTGGCTAATTTTTGTATTTTGAGTAGATATGGAGTTTCGCCATGTTGGCCAGTCTGGTCTCGAACTCCTGATCTCAGGTGATCTGCTCTCCTTGGTCTCCAAATGTGCTGGGATAACACGTGTGAGCCACCGCACCCAGACACTATTTCTCTCTCTCTATCTCTCTCTCTGTCTCTCTCTCCCTCTCTCTCTCTCTCTATATATATATCACCTTCTACCATAAGGCCTTACCAAGAAATATTCTTTCTGCTATTCACTGAGTGTTTTGTCAGCTCAAAGTCACACTAATTGCTTTCTACATAAGTATTTTAGAGGGATACTTTGTTGTCGTGCAGGAATTTTCTATCTACATGAATATGAACAAATCTCAGGATATAGAATCGCTGCCTGAATGCATGCTCTCTTTAGGGGATTTAAGTAGTTTGATTTTTTTTATTCACTTGCAAAAGAGACCACGTTTCAGCAGGGCAAAATATAGTACAGAAAGAGGAAAGTTAAAAAGTTGTCTACTTGGATCTACCTGGTGGGCTGCAGGAAAAATTAAAGTGTTTCTGTCCTGCCTTTTAATACCTTGGATTCAATGTACAAATCTAAGAGCAAAGCTCAAATAACTGTGAATTAATAATCCTCACTTTGCCAATGGGAAAGTCATTTACTTGAAGATTTTGACCTTTCTCTCTCATAGAAATCCCAACAGTGCACCTACTCTAATCAAGCTAAGAGCCGTACATATTAACAAATATGTATCAGGTGTAATTGGTGGCTTTTCAAGATATTCAGCACACAATCTGTTAACAAGCTCTACTCAATAATTTTAACCATAATCCAACTTACACAAAAAATTTCCAATAAACTTTTGCAAAACAAAGTGTCCCTGGAAAAGCTTTCTTTAGGTAAGTTGCAACCAATATAGTCAGTCTATTTATTATAAAGATAGATTAGAAGTTCCCTACAAAGATCAGTGAGGTTTAATTAAGTTGATTCCCTAGGACTGATTAGAGCTGAGAGACAAGGAGGAGCACACTGGCCATTTTGCCAGCAATGCCGAAGGGACAGTGTGAAATAAGGCAAACTGTTGTTCGCCATCTCCCATCAATGAGAAAAAGCATTGCCAAGATTGTTTGTAAATCATCTTTCAACTGGCATTTTCATTTACTTATTTATTTATTTATTTGAGACGGAGTTTCGCTCTTGTTGCCCAGGCTGGAGTGCAGTGGTGCGATCTCGGCTCACCACAACCTCTGCCTTCCGGTTTCAAGCGATTCTACTGCCTCAGTCTCCCGAGTAGCTGGGATTACAGGCGCCTGTCACCACACCTGGCTCATTTCAACTGGCACTTTCTGTGGCCTCATTCGAACTTCTACTTTCACCTCTGTCCACTGCACTTCATAGCAAGACCCTGTAATTGTTTAAGTCAGACCCTCAGGATGTACTACAGAAGTCAGTATCTACAGGCATTCTTGCATACTCTGGAGCCATCTGGTTATTTCCTGCCTTCCTCAAGATCTCTATTATGAGCTATTCCCTTTATGGGATAGCTTTATTCCATTTATGAAAGGAAAATAAATTCCTTCATGCAATAGAGTCAGGAGAGTCCTTTCCTTATTCAAATAATGGCAACTCTGAATACAATTCTCTTCTGGGTAACAGGAAAACTTCTGTTAGTCTGAGATGCCTGGCACCCTTGGCCATTCCCTCCTCAATCCTGGTGCCCAAGATAAGTGCATGTGACCATGCCCCTGTGGCTCAGAGGATCTTTCCAAGCTGCATTTCCTCTCCTCCCTTCCAAATCCTCTAACCCTGTCTGCGTTTCTGTGATTTGCATCCAGATGCCTCAACCCAGCCCTTTTGACAGCAGTGGGATGCCCTGGTTGGACTCAAGATTTCAAAGGCTTGATTTCCTGGCTTTAGTACCCCCTGGAATACTTACTCTGCATTCATGGGTCAGAGCAGCCTCACTACTGAGTCAAACTCAGATCACTAGAGCCCCTGGCTGGCGCTTGCCACCCAGGCTCCAAGCTCTGGAGAGGAATAAACAATCTTTTACATCTGTTTCAACCTTTACAGTTTCAACCGTTGCAGGTCACAATTGAATTTCAATTTCATTCTAACAATTGCCTTATCTGGGGTTAAGCAGGGCAAGTGTAATGTCACAGACATTTTATAGATGAGGAAATAGAGACACAGAATATGCCCCAGGTTGTGTCATGGAAAAATGAAGAGTTAATATAAGGTACTGTTGAGTAGTACTAACTACTCCTGTTCTACAACTATGAATCCTAACAACACAACAGTAACAATAATAGCTTATGAATCCTATGTTATAAGCTGACAGCAAGAATTCAGTGCACATTAGAAAAGTAATGCTTCTCATTTAATTTTGCAACTTCAGTTAATTATTCACTGGCAAGTATCTCCTTTTGAACGGCATCAGCTGCATAATTGGTAGGGCCTAGTGCAAAATGAAAATGTGGGGCCCTGTTTTCAAAAATTATTAAGAATTTCGGCCGGGCATAATGGCTCATGCCTGTAATCCCAACACTTTGGGAGGGCGAGGTGGGCAGATCATGAGGTCAGGAGATCTAGACCATCCTGGCCAACATGGTAAAACCCTGTCACTATTTAAAAAACACAAAAAATTAGCTGGATATGGTGGCATGTGCCTGTAGTCCCAGCTACTCAGAAGGCTGAGGCAGGAGAATCGCTTGAACCTGGGAAGTGGAGGTTGCAGTGAGCCGAGATTGCACCACTGCACTCCAGCATGGGTGACAGAGCTAAACTCCGTCTCAAAAAAAAAAAAAAAAAGAATTTCAAGACGGTAACAGCAAAGCATTAAGTCAAGCATGAAACCTTTGTAAGCAAGGGGCCCTGTTCAGAAGCCCCTTTTGCCCATGAAGTTGGTCTTGCTTATAAACCCTCAAGAAATACCTAAGTCTTAATGTAAGGTTTCACTGTAGGGACAAGAGAAGAAATGTGTCATTGGTTCTTTTATTCTCCTTGCATAAAAACATTCACTTTGTTACTTCTTGTAAATCCTTATATCATTAAGAGTATCATTAGAATCAGGGAGGTGCCATAATTCCTGGTTGACAAATCTCGTTATTTTATTGATTTCCTGAGATAATGTACTTCCTGTGAAATTTTGATGCATCTTGCTGACCTCCCAAATATAATATTAAACAAAAACTAGGGAAGCTGCTCAATCTTCATTCCTTCCCTTCTTAGAACCTTCAGTCAAGAAAGGATATACTGATTATGTTAAGACTAAACTAAGCCTTGACAAGAACTCCATCTGTCAGCCTACTTATGAAGAAAAACAGAGTCACTGAAGTCATAGCTTCACACGAGACTGTGCTAAGCAGCTCTCCCAATGGAGATACTAGACCTTTTCAGTCTGGAGAGATCCAGTCTGTCCCAGCCCTGCCCCACCTGTCACCATTCTTCCCTAGTCTTCCCACTTCCAAACCAGGAAACAACTAACAGAATGCCAAGAAAACCGTGAAATACCGATCATGATGAGACGCATGATGGAATGTTATTTAAGGGGACTATGACAAAATTTTAAAGAGAATCACATTTTAAGTTTTGCAAATACAATAATATATAGAAAAAATGTTTTCACTAGGCTGATGTCTTCGAGTTTGACTTTCTGCCCTCCATGATCCTTTTCTCTTGATAAATGACCTGTTGTATTTTATCAATTCTAGGATGCATTTTTTTAAATCACATTTCACATCACTAAAATCAGAATGGATCTTATAATCAATGGCATTTTACAGTCACTGTAGGCCAGAAGGTGGTTGAATGGGGGTAGACATTGTCTGTGTATGCTCAAATTTGGTCACGGTTGTTGTTATATCATGATACATAATAAAAATGTATATCTAAATAAGTCTAAAAGAGTTCATTAGTAAGTATAAAATTAAAATTCTATAAATATGAAAGCATTACATCATAGTTTATCTGAAAGTATATTTTTCTCTTAATTTTACATTTAAAAATTACATTAAAAATTTCAGATGTGATTAAATACTTCATGTCTTCAACAGAATGCATTATCCACCACTAGAATTATGAAGAGTTTGAAAAGCTTTACATGTAACCACCAAGAAGCCTTTCAAAGTTCATACTGGAAAAGTTTCCAGGTACTAATAGAAGACTTTTCCCAATATTCTTAATGAAATATTACTTTTTTAACTTTTTCCTGTTGACTACTAAAAATCCCCCAACATGGAAACCCAAAATCTAGTAAAAGGCACAGGTTACATCAGAATAGCAATATACTGAACCAGATTAGTGGAAAATCAATTTTTTCCACAGAAGTCGTTTTAGAGAAACTTGGAGAGATTTCCTATATATACTTTAGACCAGCACTGTCATCTAATATATATAATGTGCGCTTCACAGTAATTTTAAATTTTCACGTTGCAACATTTTTTAAAAGTTTAAAAATCAGGTAAAATTAAATTTAGTGATATGTATTATTTAATTCTATATCATCAAAATATTATTTCAACATGTTATCAACATAGAACATTAGTGAAATACTTTGTTTGTCCTGTCCTTGAAATCCAGTGTGTATTTCATACTTATAGCCTATCTGTTTGTACTAGCCACATTTCAAATGTTAAATAGCCACATGTGATTGTGGCTCCCATATTGGACAAAACAACTTTAGTCAATATATATATTTATCAACAAAACAAAAATATTCCCTTCCAGAACATTTTGCTAAAACATGATCACTCATGGAAGCATCTGGCAGAAATTCAAAAGTGACTTCCACTGCACAATTGTGAACATGAACTACAATAAATGGGTTATTTCAACAATTACAACAATATATTGTTCTTCTGGAACAATCTTGCAGGAGACATACTAGAACATTGGTCTTCAAAGTAGGCTACTGTTACACAAATTCTTTTGGTTTTTTTTTGTTTTTGTTTTTGTTTTTTGAGATGGAGTTTCACTCTTGTCACCCAGGCTGGAGTGTAGTGATGTGATCTCGGCTCACTGCAAACTCCGCCTCCCAGGTTCAAGCAATTCTCCTGCCTCAGCCTCCTGAGTAGATAGAATTACAGGCATGCACCACCATGCCTGCCTAATTTTTTATTTTTAGTAGAGACGGGGGTTTCTCCATCTTGGTCAGGCTGATCTCCAACTCCCAACCTCAGGTGATCCACCCGCCTTGGCCTCCCAAATTGCTGGGATTACAGGTGTGTGCCACCACGCCCGGCCCACAAATTCTTTTCAAGAAGTGCTTGAGTAGAAACAGTATCAATGAATCCACTTTCAGGTTCTCAACTCTCACATGTATTCTGTCTTAAATGAATCTGCCTAAGAACACCATTTTTTCCCACATGCTTAAAATTAAGCATTATTTTCCAGCTGTTCTCAATACTAATCACTAACGTGTCATCAACTGGAAAAAAAAAAAGCATCTCTTAACTAATTGCAGTATATATTGCTGGCGCTGATGCTTTTCAATATAACTGGACTGTCTTTTAGTACTAAAAAATTATTTAGACTGGTAAAACTTATGTATAGAAATTGGCAATACCACTACTGGGTATTTATCTAAAGGAATAGAAATTAACATATCAAAGGGATACATGCACTACCATGTTTATTGCAGCACTATTCACAATAGCAAAGATATGGACTCAACCTCAGTGTCCATTCACAGATGAATGAATAAAGAAAATATGGCACATATAAACCATGGAATACTACTGGGCCATAAAAAAGAATGACATCCTATCATTTGCAGCAACATGGATGGAACTGGAAGTCATTATCTTAGGTAAAATAAACCAGGCACAAAAAGACGAATAGCACATGTCCTCACTCACATGTGGGAGCTAAAAAAGTTGATCTCATGGAGGTAGAGAGTAGAATGATACACATCAGAGACTGGGAAAGGTGTATAGGCAGGAGGGGAGAGATGAAGACAGGTTTATTAATTGCTTCAAACATACGGTTAAATAGAAGAAATAAGTTCTAGTGTTTGATAGCATAGTAGGGTGACTATATGTAACAACAATATATTGTGTTTTTCAGAATAGCTAGACGAGAGGATCTGAAATGTACCCAACACATAGAAATGATAAATACTCAGGTGACAGAGACCCTAAATACCCTGACTTGATCATTACAAATTCTATGCATGTAACAAAATTTCACATGTACCTCGTAAGTATGTACAAATATATCAAAAATATTTTAAAATTTAAATTTTAATTAATTAAAGAAAAAATTATGTGATTTATTTAAGAAATTATGCGATCATTCTATTACACCTGTTAGAACCTGTTTTCTCAGACTGTAATGTAAAATTTCCAATTAAAATCAATCATTGGCCAACTGCGGGGACTAAAAAAAAAGCACTTTGGGAGGCCGAGGCAGATGGATTGCTTGAGTCTAGGAGCTCGAGACCAGCCTGGGCAACATGGTGAACCCCTGCCTCTACTATTAGCCAAGTGTTGAGGATCGCACCTGTAATCACAGCTACTCCAGAGGCTGAGGCGTGAGAATCATTTGAACCCAGGAGGCAGAGGTTGCAGTGAGTTGAGATCGCACCACTGCACTCCAGCCTGGGAGAAGGAGCAAGACTCTGACTCCAGATAAAATAAAATAAAATCAATCTTCATTTCATTTTATAAATAACCTTTATATTTTCTACCTCCTATTATCAAAAATAAAATGATTTGCTAGTTTTATATTTAGCAATATTTTTAGATTCTTTCATAAAATATCGTTAAAAAGTTTAATTCTAGGCCGGTAATCCCAGCACTTTGGAAAGCGGAAGCAGGTGGATCACTTGAGGCCAGGAGTTCAAGACCATCGGCGCCAATGTGGTGAAACCCCATCTCTACTAAAAATGCAAAAATTAGTTGGGCTTGGTAGTATGCACCTGTAATCCCAAGCTGCTCTGGAGGCCGAGGCATGAGAATTGCTTGAACCTGGGAGGTGGAGGTTATAGTGAGCCGAGATGGCGCCACTGCAGTCCAGCCTGGACAACAGAGCAAGACTCTGTCTCAAATTATTTTTCATTTTACTAATTACCAAATGTGTGATATTTTGTGTTCTTCAGATTAAGTGTGTACTACTAATAATTTTATGATAAAAATTTTAATCTTGGCCAGGCGCAGTGGTTCACGCTTGTAATCCCAAGCACTTTGGGAGGCTGAAGCGGGTGGATCATTAGGTCAGGAGTTCAAGACCAGCCTAGCCAACATGGTGAAACACCATCTCTACTAAAAATACAAAAATTAGCCGGGGTGGTGGTGGGCACTTGTAATCCCAGCTACTTGGGAGGCTGAGGCAGAGAAGTGCTTGAACTTGGGAGGTGGAGGTTGCAGTGAGCCGAGATTGCACCACTGCACTCCAGCCTGGGTGACAGAGCGAGACTCCATCTCAAAAAAACTAAACTAAACTAAAACAATAAATTAAATTAATCTTTTGAGGCTTAGAGTCACAGAAAATTTATTTCAATTCTTGTATGCTTTTTGCAGGCATGTATGGTAAGGTGAGAAATAAAGGGCCTTTAAACATTAAAAATATATAAATTACTATACATTATGTAGAGAAGTTTACTGGGATGGCAAGTTCAAGGAGATAGAAAAATTATGTAAAATTTCTGACTGCTAAAGAAGACCTTGTTCATGTTTTTTTAATCAACAATTACGAATATCAAATGAGTATGGTATTTTTATTTCATTGAATGCATACAAAAATTTGATGAAATCAATTTAAAAGTATGAGTATTCACAATATGCTGGAAATAATAACACTACAAATATTTAAACTTACGATAAGAAATTTCAGATGTTCATTTCAAGATGTGTGATGGAGTTGATTATTTTCCAAAATGATTTTAGGTGGTAAATAATTCGAAAGTATGAAGATCACTGCTATAGAACACAGTCTCAGTGAATTCCAAAGGGAAATACGGGGTGGCAGGGGGAAAAGTTAGAGATAAAGATTTCTTTTTATTTTATGACTTTTTTATTTCTAGATATGTAGCAGAAACCGCTATAACCTTATGTATACATGCTTATTCACCAGGGTGGTTACACAACCTTGCAATGGGTGAAGTTTAGGAACGTTTCTGAGCAATCCACAAATACAGTACTTACTCAGTTTGGTCACTAGGTGGCTAATGTGCACTGGGCACGAAGCCCTCTTCCCCTTCTTGCATCCCGCTCTCTCAATCTTCCATCTCTTCCTGAAAAGAGGAAAAGAATACTAACAACAGTAATAACAACAACAAACCACACTAGCAGGAAATATTTGCTTCAGGTCTTTCCATTTGCCAGAGACTGTAATAATCCCTTTGATCACTGAGAATTTCAGAAGTGACCTTGTTTGTGAACATAATCTATATTACTACATTAATAAATTATTTTTTATTTATTTATTTTTTGAGACGGAGTCTCACTCTGTCTCCCAGGCTGGAGTAGAGTGGCGCAATCTTGGCTCACTGCAACCTCCGCCTCCCAGGTTCAATCGATTCTCCTGCCTCAGCCTCCCAACTAGCTGGGACTACAGGCACACGCTGCCACACCTGGCTATTTATTTATTTATTTATTTTTGTATTTTAGTAGAGATGGGGTTTCACCGTGTTGTTCAGGCTGGTCTTGAACTCCTGAGCTCAGGCAATCCACCTGCCTTGGCCTCCCAAAATACTGAGATTACAGGCGTGAGCCACCACACCCGGATAATTATTCTTTATTAATACATTTACAAAAAAAGTTGAGTAATACATCTCTATGAAATAATCATACAGCTTGACCACAAAAACCAAACCCTATCTAGCTAAGCACTTTGTATCCAAACCAAAAAATACCCAGGCTAGAGCGCAGTGGCACGATCTTGGCTCACTGCAACTTCTGCTTCCCAGGTTCAATAGATTGTCCTGCCTCAGCCTCCCGAGTAGCTGAGACTACAGACACACGCTGCAATATAGCAGCAATAGCAGCAGAATCTATGACATTCTAAGCACTGAACTAAGCCCTTCATTTCATTACATCTTCAAATGACTCTAAAAGATAGGTGCTAATATTACTCCCATGTTACAGGTGAGAAGGCAAGAAAATGGCCCCAAATCATTGAACTAGTAAGTGATAGAGCTGGGATAAAAATGCAGGTTTGGTTTTGTTTTTAACTTCAATAGACATGCATTTAAATATTACAGTTTGACATTTCAGTGAGGTGTGTGTCTGTCTGTCTATCTTTCTATACATGTCTATGCACATGTTTCCATTTCTGCGAGTCCACGTGATTTTATGTCTCCGATTCTCTGCACGTGAAAGTGCATTTGCATGTGGGTTTGTGAGGTGTGTACATACTCACATGTGAACTCAAGATCTTTTAGAGATACTTCTCGTGATGTCCACATCTACTTTTATACAGTATATGCAGCAGAAGGAGCTTGATAATTTCCATTCTCTCTTGAAGAGATTAAGACAAGGGCATATTAAAAGTCCTAGCCTCCTTTGAAAAAGTGCTTCTGGCTGGGCGCAGTGACTCATGCCTGTAATCCCAGAACTTTGGGAGGCCGAGGCGGGTGGATCACGAGGTCAGGAGATCAAGACCATCCTGGCTAACACGGTGAAACCCCGTCTCTATCAAAAATACAAAAAATTAGCTGGGCGTGGCAGCATGCACCTGTAGTCCCAGCTACTCAGGAGGCTGAGGCAGGAGAATCTCTTGAACCCGGGAGGCGAAGGTTGCAGTGAGCTGAGATAGCACCACTGCACTCCAGCCTGGGCAACAGATTGAGACTCCGTTTAAAAAAAAAAAAAAAGAAAGAAAAAATGCTTCTTTGTGGTTAGGTGTCTGTGTTTTTCATATGTATAAATTGCATGTGTCTCTAGCGTCTGTTTATGTGTAAATCTTTGTTTCTGTTTGTGGCATAATTAAGTCCGTGAATGCATCCACGTACTGACACTGGCACATGCGTGCATGTATACTCATATATTCAATGTGCATTTAGGACTTTTATTTCATGAACATAGGCATACATTTGTAGATCAGTGTATGTGGATATGTGCATGCCAGTGTGTATATATGTTGACATGTGAGGGTGCATGTCTCTACATCTGTGCATTTGTTCGCCCACGGCTATCTATATGTACATCTGCATGTTTTAGAGTGTATTTGGGTAGGTATTATCTAGAAATATGTGTATGTCTCTTACATGCTTAAGATGGAGTCTGCTTGAGTGTTTCTGTGTGAGTATACACAGCATGAGCGTACATCTGCATGTGCATTTAAATGTCTATGTACACAAGTACATTTACGAGGCGCTTTGTGCATGTGCCTGTAATGGTTTTTTTTTTTTTCTTTTTAAGGTGGAGTTTCAATCTTGTCGCCCAGGCTGGAGTGCGATGGCACGATCTTGGCTCACTGCAAGCTCTTCCTCCTGGGTTCAAGCGATTCTCCTGCCTCAGCCTCCTGAGTAGCTGGGATTACAGGCACCTGCCACCATGCCTGGCTAATTTTTGTATTTTTAGTAAAGATGGGGTTTCACCATGTTGGCCAGGCTGGTCTTGAACTCCTGACCTCTGGTGATGCACCTGCCTCGGCCTCCCAAAGTGCTGGGATTACAGGCATGAGCTGCCATGCCCAGCCTGCAATGTGGGTTTTGAGTGTGTCATAATTTCAGTGGGTGAAATCCTGTCTTGTTTGGGGGCAGTAGCCATGTCTAGGTGTACATACGTAAGTCTGCGGGACCTTATCTGTATTCACCTGTATTTATCTCTGCACAAGTCCAGGCATATAAGATAGCATCTATGTCTGTGTGGACATGTTTGGTCCCTATGTTTACCACTTGCAAATATTCATCTGTGTGAGCTTCTGCATGTCTATGTATCCATGTGTACATAATATACATATACTCATGCACTGGGTGTGAGTCTCTGTCTGTGCCTGTACATTCTTCCTTGTTAGATTAAGATGCCAGGAATCATTTAATTCTTAACAACAGCCTTGAATGCAGGGACCACCATCATCCCCAATTTATAAGTGGGGAACTAAAGATCAGTGAATTAAAGTACCTTGCCTACGGTCATATGGCCAATACGTGGCAGAGACAAATTTCAAAACCAGGTCTGACAGACACCAAACACATATTTCTTGTGCTCTATCACAGAGCATTTCAATATCTAATGTGCCCAGGTCATAGCACCAGGGAGTGGTGGAGCCAGGACTGGAAGCAGGCAATTCTGCCTCTAAATTTTGTTCTGAACCTTGATTCTTTCCTGAAGTTATCTCATTTAATCCTTGGAATATTCTAAAAGTAAATATTGCATCTGTGTTTACAAATGGCTAAACCAGACTCAAAGAAATAAAGTCACTTGTCAAAGCTCTGTGTGAGCATTTAGGCCCTCTCCTCATATTCTGTGTAGCAAACAACATGGTATTGGGTATTCGATGTAACTGACTGAGTTTGTCCCTTATGAGTGAATCTGAATGTTCTAGAGTGAGCGTACATATCATACTGCTTTTTTTAGGTGCTGTAAGGCCTTCTGAGTGTTGTGTAGCAAGCCTGGGAATTATGAGAGCCAGCTTTGAAATTTGGGACAAGTCTATGTGTTGTGGACTGAGAATGTGCATTGTGGATTACACTTCCCTGTATGTGCCTCTTCTCTGCATCCTGATATGAGTCTAAGGTAGGAGTGTATAAAGACCATGAGGCAGGCTGGGTGTGGTGGCTTATGCCTGTAATCCCAGCACTTTGGGAAGCTGATGTGGATAGATCACAAGGTCAGGAGTTCAAGACCAGTCCTGGTCAAGATGGTGAAACCCTGTCTGTACTAAAAATACAGAAATTAGCTGGGCGTGATGGCGGGTGCCTGTAATCCCAGCTACTCGGGAGGCTGAGTCAGAGAATTGCTTGATCCCGGGAGGCAGAGGTTGCAGTGAGCCGAGATCACACCACTGCACTCCAGCCTGAGCAACAGAGCGAGACTCGGTCTCAAAAAAAAAAAAAAGCCATGAGCCAACTCTGAGTGTTCTGGGTGAAATGGCATGTCTCTGTGTAGTGGTTCAAGGCCAGATGTTGTGGGCCAAGTGTGGTGAGGTGAGGTAAGTCTGAGTGTGGTAGAGAACATCTTTTTGTTACAAGGGAAGTCTCTTTGCGTTGAGAGTTGGTTCTATGTGCTTTGGAATAATGAGCTTTATGTTGTGGCATGAGTCTTTCTGATAGGAACGTAGGTTGTGATCAAGTATGTGGGTTATTCAAAGTATAGGTAAGTGTAGGTCCTCTGAGGGAGTTCCTTGTGGTGCCAATCTGTGCCAAGTGGGATACATGTCTGCGCTGCAAGTTTCTTCTCTACATTAAAAGAGGCATATATAGTCTCGGTGCAGTGGCTCACGCTTGTAATCCCAGCACTCTGGGGGGTGTCGAGGAGTGGATCACGAGGTCACGAGTTTAAGAACAGCATGGCCAAGATGGTGAAACCCCATCTCTACTAAAAATACAAAAATTAGCTGGGCGTGGTGGCACATACCTGTAATCCCAACTACTCAGGAAGTTGAGGTAGAGAATTGCTTGAACCCAGGAGGCAGAGGTTGCAGTGAGCGAGGTCGCACCACTGCACTCGAGCCTGGGTGACAGAGCGAGACTCCATCTCAAAAAAAAAAAAGAGGCATATCTAAATAGCACACAGGGAATCTGTGGGTTGTCATACATCTCTCTCTGTATATTTTTTTCTTCTCAAATTCCTTTTTACCATAGGTTATCTCTATAAAATGTGGACCCAGTCAGTCATGGGCATCTGGTTTGGGGTGAGTATGCTTTGTGGGAGTGATTCTAGGTGCTGGGACTTTTATGATTATGATTTTCTAGATGCAATTATATGCAGAGCTAGGGGAGTCTACAGAGTGTGGATCATGTCCTCACCTTGTAGAGCATGTCCTGGTGTTGTGGTCTATACATGACTGTCTGCACATTGTGGGATGTGTCTTGAAGTCATGGGGTGAGACTATGTATTTCATAGGTTGATTCTGGACAACTATAGTAAATCTCCATGTGATGGAGCAATATTTGCATTTTATAGTGCATCTGTGCCTTACAGGAAATCTATGGGTTTTTTTTTTTCTCTGAGGTTTGCAGTCCCTCAGGAATGCGGCTCTATCTATACCTAGCATGGCAGTTCTGGAACTTGTGGTCCAATTCTGTGCATTGTCAGGCAAGTTTATATGATACATGCTGGTTCTAGATGTGATATGCGGTGTGTCTTGCTGTTGTAAGCAGAACGTGGGTGGTTAGGGGCAATTCAGGGGTGTGGTGAAGCTTGCGTTTTTATAATACTATAGGACCATGACTATAAAGTCAGCCTGCATTATAATGCAATTTTGTGTGTTGTGGGGTATGCCAAGTTATAATTAAGCATGCCTTGAATTGTGGGTTTTTGTGTTATGTGATGGCTTGTTTTGTCGGGTTATTTCATGTGATAAGGTGTGTCTGTGCATCACAGGGTATGTGTCTCAGTGTTGTGGGGCAAGTCTGTACATTGTGATGCTTGGTGTGAGTTGTCATGTACACTTTATGTTTTGTAGGTCACGTATTGATGTTGTGGGGTGATGTGAGGTTGTGATGGGATTCTGTGTGTTCTAGGAGAGTCTGAGTGCTGTGGAGCATGTCCGTGCACTATGAGGAGAATCTAATATGGGTTGAGTCTGCAGGTGTAATTTGATTCTAAGTGTTTTAGAGTAAGTCTGCATTTGGAAGGTCTAAAAATGATGTGGCAATTCTGGGACTGTGGGAAATGTCTATGAATTTGCAAGATATTTTGTACATTGGAGGACGTGCCTTTCATTAGAGAGTTTTCCAAGTTGTTGTGGGGATAAGTATACTGTAGACCATGTCTAGGGTTTCAGTCAAGGGTACCTTATGGGGTGAGGCTGTATTGTAAAAGGCATGCCTGGTGAGGAGCATGTCGGTAGGTCTTGATCCTGTGATGCAAGTCTGTGAGTCCTAGGGTAATTTTGGGTGTTGGGGGGGGCACATGGTTTTTTGTGGGGCATTTGCATTGCAGAGTAATTGTGTGCATTTGTGGGGTAAATCTGTACATCAGAATGCAATTTTGTGTTTGTAGGAAAACCTTTCTGTCATAGGGTTCATGTGTCCACTGTAAGTTGTATCTAAGCATTGTGGAGCTAGTTTGTGCCTTGTAAGACATGTCTTAATGTGGTGTGGCAGGACCACAAGTTCATGGGTGAGGCTGGATATTTGGGATCTCTTCCTCTCACAGTGGAGCAATTGTATGTTGTAGAGTGAGGCTGTGCATTGTTAGGGAGATTTTTCCATTATGGAACTTATCTGTGGGTTACAGGGCATGTCCCGGTGTGAGTATGGGCAATATAGGGCAAGGCATTTCCTTGTAGGTTCATTGTAGGCATTGTAAGGCATATGTGTAGTACTCTGGTACATGACTGACTCTAGTCAACTTTAGGTGTTATGGTAATATTGAAGGAGCTGTGGGGTATGTCTTGGCATTTTGTGAATTTTTGCACTGTGAGGTAGAATTGTTCATTGTGACAGGGTTCCGTGGGCTGTGCTGGGAGTCCTATGTCATGGAGCATGTGTGACGTAGTAAGCTGGTCTAGATATTGAGTGATGCGTGTGGAAGTTATGGAAGAGACCAGACAACGTGGGCTCATATGCACGTTGTAGAGTGTTTCTTGCTGTTGTGGCACATGTCTATGTGTTTGGCTGCATAGCTGGTGGCTCTGTGAATTTTGAGGTAATCATTTGCTTTGTGGGTAAGTCTCTGCATTGTGGGGTAATGCTACATATGAGTAAAAGTCTGTGCATTGTAGAATGAATTTGAAAGTTGAGTAGAATTCCATGCAGAGTGGGGCAAGTCTGTTTTCTGCAGTATATCTTAGACCTGCTGCATGCACTAGCAGGGGGTGGTGGGGAGGAAGGCAAGTCTGTGTGTTTGAAAATGTGACTAGATGTTGTGTATCCATTAATTATGGAGTGTATGTTTTGAGAAATGCTTGTAAGTTCTTATACAATACTTCATGTTTTGGAGGAGTCTATATCTTACAAGACATATTTGTGTATTGTGAGCTGTATCCAGGAGGTGTGGAAGAAGCCATATATTTTGGGTGGAGTGTCTGTTCTGATACAATGTGGGGTGCTGTGAGGTAAGTCGACATTGTAGGAAGAGCTCTGTGATGTTACAGAATTCTGTGCATTGCTCAGGCAATGTCTACATTGCAAAATGTCTGTACATTGTAAGGTGTGTCTGCGCATTGGGTGACAAGTGTGAGCTGTGAATTTATTCTAAGTGAGGGCAAATCTATGTGTGGTGCTGCATCTGTTCTAGGGTGGGTTTATGTATTTGGGGATGAGTGTGAGTGTTTGGTGTAAATTTAGGAATTGTGTGGTAAGTATGGGGGTCTTTGTTCTGTAGGGTAGATCTGAGTTGGTTGTAATTGTGCACTATGATGCCATTCTTTGGAGTCAGTCTATGTTGTGTAAAACATTTGTGTATTGTGGGTGTGTCCCTATGTTGGAAGGTATGTGCATACGTTGTGGAGCATGGACATGTAAGTATATTCTGGGGCCAAGCTGAGTGTTCCAGGGTGAATGTATATAGTATAGGTACATGAGGGTGCCATAAGGTAAGTCTGAAAGTAATGAGGCAAGTCTGGGTGCTATGAGGCACATCTTTGTGGTTTATTTGTGTATTATCCAGAATGTCTTTGTATTGTGAGACAAGTGTTGGCAGTGTAGAGAAAGTTTGTGAATTATGTGGCATACCCTGTATTGTAGGGCATGTCTGTTAGTTGTAGATGTTGTTTGTGTGTTTTGAGCTATGTGTGTATATTGTGAAGTAATCAGTCTTATTAAGTGAGTCTGAGTGCCATAGTGTGAGTCTGAATCTTGTGCAGCAAGTCTGGGTGTCATGGGACATGTTCCTGCATTGTCTGATTTGTCTGTGTTGTTCATCCCGTGTTCTGTGAGGTAAGTCTTCATGCTATGAAGAAGGCAAAAAGTTGTTTGGTAGGGCATGTCTGCAGTTGTGGGCCACATCCAATTGTTGCTGTGTTAGTCCTTGTGATTCAAGGTGAGTATAGGTTAATGGGCCAAGTCTGTATATCATGGGGTAAGTCTGGGCATTTTGCAGCAAACCTTCAAACAATAGATATATCTGGGCAGTGTAGGTTTCATTTGTGTGCTTCAGTATTTATGTGTGCTCTGAGTCAAGTTTGGGTGGTACAGACGTCCAGAAATATTTCGTTGGGTTCATATGCACATAATGGAGACAATCTATTTCTTTGGGGGCATATCTGTGTGTGTATATGGAATGTGTCTGTATATTGTGGAACCAGCAAGGATCTTGTCGTATTACCCTGTGTAATGTGAGGTCAGTACTGGTGTATATCTGCACATTGCAAAGTTTTTCTGCATGTTTTCAATCCTTTTGTATTCATTCTGTGTGCTTTGAAGTAAGTCTTGGTGTGAGACTGTCAAGAAGTTGTTTTTCCTGGCAAGTTTCTGTGTTCGGGGAAGGTTTGTTGGGTGTGGAGTATTTTCATGAGTTGTGGGACTGCTTTGCATTATGTCTGGCTGTTGTGAAACTAGTCTGGGTGATATAAGGTGTATCTAGTTTTGTGGAATAGTATGGGTTTCATGGGGTTAGATTTCATGTTGTGGAGTGAATCCGGGTGATATTTATATATGTTAAGGGTTTTGTCTGAGTGTTCTCCCGCATGTCAGGCTTGTGCTAAGAGGTGAGTCTTCGTACTGTAGAAGCAAGCAGGTGTTTTATGGAGCTAATCTGGTGCTGGGGGGTAGATACATGTGCCATAAGATGATGCCTGTTATTACGTAACACATTCAAGTGATGAATGCTATGTCTGTGAGGTTGAGTTTTTTTAATTGCATGTGCACTGTCCAGCATTTCTCTGTTCTGTGAAGCTAGTCTTTTTGTTGTTGAGGCCAAAAAGGTGTTTGTGGGGACAGTGTGACTGTTGCGTGATGAATTCATATATTAGACGGCATGTCTGTTTACTGTGGGTATTAACTCTGTGTTATTGGGTCAGTCTAGGTCATGTGTTACGGGTTGAGTCTGGATGTTATGAGGCATACCAGTATACTCTGGGGTTTTCTGCACTTTGTTCATTGTTTCTATGTGCTGTGTGGGAAGTCTTGATGTTGTGAAAGCAAAAAGATGCTTTCTGTGGCCAGTCTGTAAGTTGTGAGAAGTCTCTTGGCTGTGGGCCATTATTATGTATTGTAGGGCAAGTCTGGGTTGCCAGGCAAGTCTGATTGTTGGAAGGTGGTTGAGAGATATGTGATGTTTCTGGTTATGTGGGGCATGTCTGGGTGCTGTGGGGTAGGTCTACGTATTTGGGGTAAATCTAGCTGTCACAGGTGAACCTGAGCATTATGAAATGAGTGTAAATGTTACAGGGGATATCTGTTATTTGTGTGTTTCTTTGCTGTGTGTTATCCAACATTTCTACATGGTCTAAAGCATGTCTTCATGTTATTGAGGCAAGTAACTATAGAGTCAGTCTATGTTATTAGGAAGGTTTGTGTATTATGGAGAATGCCACGTGGTGTAAGGCAGGGGCCCCCACCCACTGGGCTATGGACCAGTACCACTCCATGGCCTGTTAGGAACCAGGCCACACAGCAGGAGGTGAGCAGTGAGTGAGCAAGCATTACCACCTGAGCTCTGACTCCTGTCACATCAGCGACAACATTAGATTCTGGTAAGAGTGTGAACCCTATAGTGAACTGTGCATGAGAGGGATCAAGATTGTGCACTCCTTCTGAGAATCTAATGCCTGATGATATGAGGTGGAACAGGTTCATCCCAAAACCACCCCTCCACCTCACACCCAGACAGTGGAAAAACTGTCTTCCATGAAAACGGTCCCTGGTGCCAAACAGGTTGGGGACTGCTGGTGTAAGGCATGCTCTGGTGTTGCAAGGCATGTATTCTTATTGTGGTGCATTTTGGTGTTGTGAAGGGACATTCTGGGTGTTGTGTGGCAAATCTGGGTGCTATAGGTGCGTATCTTGGTGCTGCAGGACTTGGTTGTGTGGCAAATCTGGGTGCTATAGGTGCATATCTTGGTGCTGCAGGACTTGGTTGTGTGGCAAATCTGGGTGCTATAGGTGCGTATCTTGGTGCTGTAGGACTTGGTTGTGTGGCAAATCTGGGTGCTGTAGGTGCGTATCTTGGTGCTGCAGGACTTGGCTGTGTGGCAAATCTGGGTGCTATAGGTGCGTATCTTGGTGCTGCAGGAGTTGGTTGTGTGGCAAATCTGGGTGCTATAGGTGCATATCTTGGTGCTGCAGGAGTTGGTTGTGTGGCAAATCTGGGTGCTATAGGTGCGTATCTTGGTGCTGCAGGACTTGGCTGTGTGGCAAATCTGGGTGCTATAGGTGCGTATCTTGGTGCTGCAGGAGTTGGTTGTGTGGCAAATCTGGGTGCTATAGGTGCATATCTTGGTGCTGCAGGAGTTGGTTGTGTGGCAAATCTGGGTGCTATAGGTGCGTATGTTGGTGCTGCAGGACTTGGTTGTGTGGCAAATCTGGGTGCTGTAGGTGCGTATCTTGGTGCTGTAGGACTTGGTTGTGTGGCAAATCTGGGTGCTATAGGTGCGTATCTCGGTGTTGCAGGACTTCGTTGTGTGGCAAATCTGGGTGCTATAAGTGCGTATCTTGGTGCTGCAGGACTTGGTTGTGTGTCAAATCTGGGTGCTATAGGTGCGTATCATGGTGCTGCAGGACTGGTTGTGTGGCAAATCTGGGTGCTATAGGTGCGTATCTTGGTGCTGCGGGACTTGGTTGTGTGGCAAATCTGGGTGCTGTAGGTGCGTATCATGGTGCTGCAGGACTTGGTTGTGTGGCAAATCTGGGTGCTGTAGGTGCGTATCTTGGTGCTGCAGGACTTGGTTGTGTGGCAAATTTGGGTGCTGTAGGTGCGTATCTTGGTGCTGTAGGACTTGGTTGTGTGGCAAATCTGGGTGCTATATGTGCGTATCTTGGTGCTGCAGGACTTGGTTGTGTGGCAAATCTGGGTGCTATAGGTGCGTATGTTGGTGCTGTAGGACTTGGTTGTGTGGCAAATCTGGGTGCTATAGGTGCGTATGTTGGTGCTGCAGGACTTGGTTGTGTGGCAAATCTGGGTGCTGTAGGTGCGTATCTTGGTGCTGTAGGACTTGGTTGTGTGGCAAATCTGGGTGCTATAGGTCAGTATCTTGGTGCTGTAGGACTTGGTTGTGTGGCAAATCTGGGTACTGTAGGTGCGTATCTTGGTGCTGTAGGACTTGGCTGTGTGGCAAATCTGGGTGCTGTAGGTGCGTATCTTGGTGCTGTAGGACTTGGTTGTGTGGCAAATCTGGGTGCTGTAGGTGCGTATCTTGGTGCTGCAGGACTTGGTTGTGTGGCAAATCTGGGTGCTGTAGGTGTGTATCTTGGTGCTGCAGGACTTGGTTGTGTGGCAAATCTGGGTGCTGTAGGTGCGTATCTTGGTGCTGCAGGACTTGGTTGTGTGGCAAATCTGGGTGCTATAGGTGCATATCTTGGTGCTGTAGAACTTCGTTGTGTGGCAAATCTGGGTGCTGTAGGTCAGTATCTTGGTGCTGCAGGACTTGGCTGTGTGGCAAATCTGGGTGCTGTAGGTGCGTATCTTGATGCTGCAGGACTTGGCTGTGTGGCAAATCTGGGTGTTATAGGTGCGTATCTTGGTGCTGCAGGACTTGGCTGTGTGGCAAATCTGGGTGCTGTAGGTGCGTATCTTGGTGCTGTAGGACTTGGTTGTGTGGCAAATTTGGGTGCTGTAGGTTCGTATCTTGTTGCTGCAGGACTTGGTTGTGTGGCAAATCTGGGTGCTGTAGGTGCGTATCTTGGTGCTGTAGGACTTGGTTGTGTGGCAAATCTGGGTGCTATAGGTCAGTATCTTGGTGCTGTTGGACTTGGTTGTGTATTTTTCAGCATTTGTGTGTGTTCTTAAGAAACTGTCAGTGTTGTAGAGACAAGCAAACATTTTGGGGGTTTCTGTATATATTGTGTGGATGGTCTTGTCTAGTTGTTATGGGACAAATCAGACTATTACAGGTCAAGTCTGGCTACTGCAATGTAGCTCTGGTGACAAGGGGCAATTAGGGTTAGGTGTGGGTAGATCCTGGTGCCATAAGTTAGTCTGAGTGTCTCAGGGTGAGTGTGCCTCAGTGTGTTGCAGTGAGATTGTGTGATATGAAGTGACTTTGGGTGTTGTAGGGCATGTCTATGCATCGTGGGCTTTTATGCATGTTTTGCTCAGCATTTCTGTGTGCTCTCAGCTAAATGTTGGTGTTATGAAATCAAAAACCTGTTTTTCAGAACCAGTTGTCTGGAAATTCTATGTGTTATGGGACATGTCCATGTATTTTGAGGAAGGCCTGGGTGTCATGGGTAAGTTCAGTTGTCCCCAAAATACATGGACATTTCCCATAATACATATAATGTTGTGATTCTGTGTGGCTTGGATAAGTCAGCATGTGTTACAGCAAGTGTTACTATTGTGAATCACATCTGTAAATTATAGGAAGTGTCTGTACTGTCCAGCAATTCTATGCACTGGGAGGTAAGTGTTGGTGTTGTGGAGCAAGAAAGTGTTTTGTGGGATCAGTTGTTATGTTGTAGGAAGGATTTATATATGTGGGGTTATGTCCATATACTGTGGCTCCTATTTGGGTGTTCTGGAGCTAGGCTGGGTTGTGGGGGGTCCATTCTAGGTGTGACATGATGAATTTCTATGTTTCAGATGAGTCTTGGAGTTATAGGACAAGGTTAGTTGATGTGGGATATGTCTATGCCTTGTTGCGTCTATGTGTATTTTCGAGCATTTCTTCTGATATTAAGCTAAGTTTTGAAGAGATAAGAAAGTGTTTTGGCCGGGCGCGGTGGCTCAAGCCTGTAATCCCAGCACTTTGGGAGGCCGAGACGGGTGGATCACGAGGTCAAGAGATCGAGACCGTTCTGGTCAACATGGTGAAACCCCGTCTCTACTAATACAAAAAATTAGCTGGGCATGGTGGCGCGTGCCTGTAATCCCAGCTACTCAGGAGGCTGAGGCAGGAGAATTGCCTGAACCCAGGAGGCGGAGGTTGCGGTGAGCCGTGATCGCGCCATTGCACTCCAGCCTGGGTAACGAGCGAAACTTCGCCTCAAAAAAAAAAAAAAAAAAAAAAAAAAGAAAGTGTTTTATGGACATTTGTGCGTTAAAAGTAGAGTCTGTGTATTTCTATGTATTGTAAGGCATGTCCATGCCTTGTGGTTTTCTCCATGCATTGTGAAACATGTCCATGGGTTGGCAGACTAACCTGGGATATGAGTCTTTATGATATAAAATGGATATGGATGTTTCCGGGCAAGTCTAGGTCTTGTCCAGGAAGCCTGTGTGTTGCAGAACATATCTGCACATTGTGTTTTTCTGTGTGAGGACCATCTTTGTGGGATGCACTGCTGTGGGGGAAGTTGTGGCAGGAAGAGGCTATTTTGTGTGGCTAGTCTGTGTGTTAAAAAGAGAGACTGGCCAGGTGAAGTGGCTCACGCCTATAATCCCAGCACTTTGAGAGGCCAAGGTGGGTGGATCACGACATCAGGAGATTGACACAATCCCGGCCAACATGGTGAAACCCTGTCTCTACTAAAAATACAAAAATTAGCTGGGGGTGATGGCGTGTGCCTATAATCCCAGCTACTCGGGAGGCTGAGGCATGAGAATCACTTGAACTCAGGAGGCAGAAGTTGCAGTGAGCACTGCATTCCAGCCTGGTGACAGAGTGAGATTCCATCTCAAAAAAAAAAAAAAAAAAGACAGAGAGAGAGACCAAGGCTGGGCATGGTGGCTCATGCCTGTAATCCCAGCACTTTCGGGGGCCGAGGTGGGTAGATCACCTAAGTAAGGTCAGGAGTTCAAAACCAGCCTGGCCAATATGGTGAAACCTCATCCCTAATACAAGTACAAAAATTAGCTGAGTGTGGTGGCGCATGCCTGTAGTCCCACCTACTGGGGAGGCTGAGGCAGGAGAATCGCTTGAACCTGGGAGGCAGAGGTTGTGGTGAGCCGAGATTGCGCCACCGCACTCCAGCCAAGGTAGTGACAGACAGAGACTTTATCTCAAAAAAAAAAAAAAAAAAAAAAGGAGACACTGTTTATGGGGTATTGCCATGTGTTTTGGGGCAATTGTCTGGTGACTGTGAGTCAAGTCTGGGTGATATGGGGTATGTCTAAGTGTTGTATAGCAAGTCTGTCTGTTATGAAATATATATGTACATTTTGAAATATTTTAATTTGTGTTGTCCAACAGGTTTGTATTTTATGAAGCAAATCTTAGTGTTGTATAGGCAAGATAGTATTTTGCTGGACCAGTATTTATGTCATGGGGATAATGTATGTGTTACGGGGCATGTCCTGGTTTCTTGTCTGTTCATTGTAGTCAAGTTTATGTGGTGCGATGCCATCCTGCATATTGGAGAAGGCTATGGTTTGTGGGTTGTTTCTAGAGATTTTAAAGTGAGTTATTTGTGTTGTGGAGCCAATGTGATGTTCTGGAGTGAGTATGTGTATTGTAGAGCACATATGTGTATGGTAGGGTACATTTGGTTACACTGAGATGAGTCTTTGCATAAATGAGTTTCTGTTTCATCAGTATGTTGTACATAGTAGTGTGTCCAGGTGTTGTGTGATAAGTCTAGGTGTTATGCAGAGACCTATATGATAGATGCTTCCAGGCATTATAGAATAGGTACAGTCAGGGCAGGTGTGGTAGCTCAAGCCTGTAATCCCAGCACTTTGGGAGGCTGATGCAGGTGTATCACCTGAGGCAGGAGTTCAAGACCAGCCTGGCTTACGTGGCGAAACCCCATCTCTACTAAAAGTACAAAAATTAGCCGGGTGTGGTAGGGGGTGCCTGTAATCCCAGCTACTCGCGAGGTTGAGGCAGGAGAATTACTTGAACCCAGGAGGTGGAGGTTGCAGTGAGCTGAGATGGCACCACTGCACTCCACCAGGGCAACAAGAGTGAGACTCTGTCTCAAAAAAGCAAAAAAATAGGTGCAGTCAATACGGGTGTTATAGGAAAAGAGTGGTGAGAGTATTCATTGTGATGTGATTCTGTGATTTATGAGGGATATTCTATGCATTGCGGGTTGATTCTAGTTGTTTTAGATTGAGTCTTACTTACCTTTATGGTCCAGTTCCACACGGAGTAATGACAACAATGACAACCTGATCAGCTAACACCAATAACACTACCAAGCATTGTTCCAAACACTAACTCTTTACCAAGCATTGTTCTAAACACTTTGTAGGCAGTAACTCATTTATTCTTCTGAACAGTCATGAGATAGGTACCACTATTTACAATATTATTCCTAATAAATAGCTGAGGGTCGGGCGCAGTGGCTCAAGCTTGTAATCCCAGCACTTTGGGAGGCTGAGGCGGGCAGATCACGAGGTCAGGAGTTCAAGACTAGACTGTCCAATATGGTGAAACCCCGTCTCTACTAAAAATACAAAAATTAGCCTGGCATGGTGGCGCACGCCTGTGGTCTCAGCTACTCGGGAGGCGGAGGCAAGAGAATCTCTTGAACTCAGGAGGCAGAGGTTGCGGTGAGCCAACATTGCATCACTGCACTCAGCCTGGGTGACAGAGTGAGATCCCGTCACAAATACAAAAACAAAAAAAAATAGTTCAACTCTCTAGGGCACAGAGAGTTCAAGAAACCTTTCCAAGATCACACAATTAGTAAGTGATACATGTGGGATTGGAACCCAGGCAGTCTGAGACCTGAGTATAAGCTTTTCACCATTGTAGAACAAGTTTTATATTATGTGGGTTGAGACTTGATGAGTTGAAGCTAGTCTTTGTCGTGTTCCAGTCTGGGCACTGTGTGGTAGGTTTTAGCATTGTGGGCCTGGGTTTGCTTTCTGGGAGTCTCGGTGTTTTAGTACAAATCTGCATGTTATGGGATGAGTTTATGTGTCTGTTGTGATGTGACACGGTGCATTTAGGAGAGTTTTGTGTTTAAGAGGATATCTCTGCATGGTAGTACTTATCTGGGTATTACAGATACCTGTGTGGTGTGGCACCTGGTCATATGTGTGGTAGTATTCTGAGGTAAGTCAGATTTGTGGGCAACTTAGGAGATGTGGGGCATGTAATTCTTTATGGGATAAGCATGAGATAAGTGTTAGATGCATTGTGGAATGGGGGCTCTGTATTATAATGTGATGCTGCCAATCTTAGGAGCATGCATTTAGGAACATGTTTGTGATGAACAGGAGTATCCACATGTTGTAAAACAAAAATATGTGTGTGATAGGATCTGTTTGTGTGAGGTAGGGCATATCTATGAGGTTAGGATGTATGTGTGTGTGTGTGTGTGTGTGTGTGTGTGTATGTTGTGTGCCTGTGCTTTGTGGGGTAAGGCTAGGTACAACACACAGCCTGGCTTCCAGTCTGGGTATCGTGGGATGTGTTATGGAGCAAGCCTGTGCACAAATTTCTTACTTGTGATTTGTGATGTAATTCTGTGTGTGGCGAGTGATGTCTGGTGAGGGTTCTGGTCTGTAGAGTATGTGGGTAATATGGTAGGGTATCTGTGTGCTGTTGAGCGTTTCCAGATATTCTAGGGTATATATATATATATTCTTTAGATGAAATCTCGCTCTGTCACGCAGGCTAGAGTGCAATGGCACGATCATGGCTCACCATAACCTCTGCCTCCCCAGTTCAAGCAATTCTCCTGTCTCAGCCTCCTGAGTAGCTGGGACTATAGGTGCCCACCACCACACATGGCTAATTTTTGTACTTTTAGTAGAAATGGGGTTTCACCTTATTGATCAGGCTGGTCTCGAACTCCTGACCTCAGGTGATCCGCCGGCCTCGGCCTCCCAAAGTACTGGGATTACAAGCGTGAGCCACTGTGCCTGGCTGCTAATCTATATATTATATGGTGAGTCCTCGTGTTGTCAGATGATTCTAGGTATCTAGGGTAGGCCTTTTTGGTTTTAGTAGTAATGATAGTGATGGTTGTAATATAAATTAACAATTCTAATTGTCACTATGTGTCAGGCACTGGACTAAGCACTTAACAAATCTTAATGTATTTATTATTCACAACAGCTCTTTGAAGTAGGTACTATGTTATTTTTGTTTTACAGTGGTGCAAACTAAAGAACAAAGAAATATACTTACCCAAGGTGACACAATCAGCAACTGATGGGGCCTTGATTCAAACCCAGTTAGTATGGGTCTAGAGGCCTTGCTGGGAATCATTACACAAGCTGTATTCTGTTGTTGTAGGCCAGAGGTGTAGCTCAATAGCATGGTTAAACATGTCTGTCTACTGAAATCTTTACATTGTAGCGGTAATATGTGTGTTGTGCATCTGCTGACTGGGAAATGTTTATGTGCATTGTTAGTTTTGCACTGTAGAGTAAGTCTGTGTTGTCAGGCAATTCTGTGCATTGTGGAGGCAATTTATGTGTTTACAGGCATACTGTGAATTGAAGACACATCTAAGTGTGGTAGATATGATTTAGTATGCTACAGAGTAAGTCTGTGTCCTGAAGGGCTTGTCTGTACATTTAGGGTGAGTCTAGTGCTCGATGTTGTTTGTGTGAGTTGTGAGGAAAGGATGTATATTGATGGGTGAATCCGTGCATTTTGGTGAATTTCTGTTCATGACTGGACATATCCTGTTTTGTAGGCAGCAGCTTGAACAGTGAAACTGGTCTATGTGCTTTGGGGTAAACCTAAGAGTGACATAGCAAATAGATTCATATATTTTGGGATACATGTTTGCATTGTATAGGCACTGTCAGAACGTTTTTCGTGTATGAAATAAATCTGTATGGCAAATGTGTGCTCTGACATTTCTGAGCACCGTGGGGTTAGAGTGTTATGCTGTGGGATGTGTTTCTATGATGTGGGTTGCATCAGTATTGTGGGATGAGTGAGGGTATTGTGGATCACATCTGTGACTGTGCCCAAAAGGGTAGGTCTGAATACCTTAGAGAAAGATTAGGTGTCTCTACAGCACAAGTATGTCTGTTGTGGAATAACTCTGTCTGTTGTAGAGCCAGTTTTCCCTGCTCTGATGCCAACCTGTGTATTGTGAGGTATGTCTATTGACCAGAGTGGGTCTGAGGAATTTCAGTTGTATTTTGATGATGCAGGGACACAGCATATGTTGTGTGGTAACTCTGTTTTGGGGAAGGTCCAGATATTTTAGGGCAAATGAGTGCACTCTGGAGCAAATATTTGTATTATGTGGTAAGTATGTCTTTTGTGACATAAATTCATGCATTGTAGAACAAGTTTGTGTGCTGTTGCACAATTCTGTGCATCAAGGAGTGACATATGTTGTAAGATGTCTTGTTGCATTTCTATGTGGTGGGGTAAGCTTGTCTGAAAGCTATAGGGAGAGTCTCTGTAGTATGGGTTTACTCTGCTTTGTAGGGTGAGTCTATGTGCTCTGGGGAGTGTCTGTGTAGTGTTGGGCAAGTCTGTGTGCTGTGGGGTCTGTGGCCTGTGGTGCTTGTCTGTACACAATGGGGTGAGTCTGTCCGTTGTGGGAGTCTTTGTGTCATGAAGCGGGTCTTCAAGCTGTCTTATGAGTCTGTTCTTGGGGAAAGTCTGTTTCGTTGGCAAGAGTCCCTGTGCTCTAGGATGAGTCTATGATCTGTGGTGAGAGTGTGTGATGTCAGGGGAGTCTTTGTGCACTGGGGAGAGTCTGTTTGCTGTAGGAAGAAGCTGTATCCTCTGGAGAAAGTCTGTGTGCTGTGCAGTGAGTCTATTGGCCTTGAGAATATGTGTCTTGTGGGGGGAAGCCGCGTTCTATGGGGTAAGTCTGTAGGCTTTGTGTTTCCTAGAAAGAGTTTGTGTGAGGTGGGAACAGTATGTGATGTTGGGAACGTTTGTGTGCCATAGTGGAGTCCTTATGGGAGGGCAAGTCTGTGTCATGCTGGGTGCATCAGTGCGTCTTAGGTGAGTCTCTGCATTAAGGAGAATATAGGTGCCTATGGGAGAGTCTATTGATATAGGGAATGGGAGTGTCTGTGTGCTCTGGGGAAAGCCTTTTTGCTGTGGTGCTTGTCGGTGTGCCTTTGGTTATGTCTGTGTACTGGAAGGCAAGTCTGCGTACTGTGACAAGAGTCTGTGTGCTGTGGGGATAAATGTGTGTTTGTGTTATCTGGCCATTGTGTGCATTACAGGGTGAGTTTGTACACTGCGGACACAAGTCTGCTTCCAGGGAAGTCTCCCTTTGTATCTACAAATAATAATAGACAACACTTACATAATGGTTACTATGTGCTAGACACTGTTCTAAACATGCTGTCATCATCCTCATTTTACATCTGAGGAAACTGAGAGATTTAAGTAGCTGTCCCACAGTCATGCAACTAGCAAGCAGCAGAGGTCTGAAACCAGGCAGTCTATTTCCTGTTCTCATACTGTTATGATTTCCCTCGGGGCCCTGAGGGCATCGGTGGCCTCAAGCCTTAGAATGACTTTGTGGTCACTGGTGAGCATACAGAGAGCAGTTAATTTGGGAGAAAAGAAAGGGAGTGGCTAAAAACCTTCCAAGCTTTATTTAAAAAAAGAAAATGTAAAGCTGTATATACAATAACAACGGCAGTTTAGCTCAGAAAAATTGACGTCATGTCTGCCAAATAACTCCAGCCGCTGCGGCCCTCAGGATCCCTCCCCCGCAGCCGCATTCTGCTACTGCAGTGGAGCAATTGCGCATGCCCTGGCGAGCTGCCATTGCCAGGGAAACCAGCCTCCTAATAAACAAAACACGGCCTAATGCGGCAAGTCAGGAAACTACTGGGACTGAGGCTGCGAGCCAAAGGAGCCCCTTGCAATAACCGCTGGCCAGGCAGCTTCCCACTCACGTGCCATCCTCCGCCCCCCTCCCCCCCTTTTTTTCCCCAGAATCAGTAAAGCTAGAGGCCCGGGCCCGAAGTCAATAGAGAAAGAAAGCTTCATTGGGGGCGAGAGAAGGCGTTGGTAATGGATAGCAAGTGATTTTATTATGTCGGATCTCTCTGGGCAATATTTAACCCATCTCCTACTAAAAAACTCCTTGCTTTATAGCTCGAGCCTTACATCTGCAGTGAAAAGAGGTGGACCACTGGGGTGTGTCCCTATTTAGAAGAGGTAGTGGCAGTGGTAGCATATGGATTAGGACTCACCCTAGCTCCTTTAAATCCTTACATCAGACTACTGTCAGCAACAGGCTGGCAAACATTTACTTCAACTCCTCACACATTTCTTCTATTTCCCTCTTATATCATTCTAGAAAATTCCAGAAACTGAGTCCATGAAACTAACTCTTTGAGTATCTAAGGAGCGAAAAAAAGAAAAAAGAGGTTGAAGGACAAACTTTAACCCTGGGGGCATTTTTTAAACACACAATTGGGATATCAGGTGTGCCCAAGAGGAATAGCACACCTCAAACAGTGGTTTCATATATTTGGATTCCTTAATTTTAATTTGTATCAAGCATGTGACAAACATATTTAAAATGAAAAAACAAAATCCTGTTTAAAAACCACTACCCTAATCTGCATGTCCCTAGGATTTTTGAAAGGCACAAGCACAAACATGGTGCTCTAGTATGCTGTAGAAGCTGCAAGAAGGTAGGAGTACTATTGCGAAATGTAACCATCTTGGGTAAAGAAAATGGCCGACCTGTGTAAAGCTACACCCTATCTAATGGAAGAACAGTTGTTGCGTTGGATTTTTCAATAAGTGATGCTGAAACAATTGGTGACTTATTAGGAGAAAACACATTAATTCCTTCTGTATACCATAAATCAAAATGAATTATAGGAGGATCAACGAGTTAACTGTAAAAAATGAAGCAATTAAATAACTAGGAAAAATACAGGTGAATACACTAATCAAAGGAAAGAAAAAAAATCACAACACTTAAAATGGTCAGATATGGAAATCTAACATGTAGAACTATAACGTATTAAAAAATCACAACTATAAATGATACAAATCAATAGGCAAACAATGGCTAAAAAATAATATTTCTATCACATATAATAAATGAATTAGGTGATAGGTGTTTTGAAGAAGAAACCTTAAACTGGTTCATACCATTTGATCCAGGAATTCCACGTCTACGAATTTATCCTAGGGGGGAGAAAACCAGAAAAGCACACAGAGATTTATATGGAAAGACATTCCTTCAGTTATTTATAACAGCAAAAATAATGCACATATAAACATTCAATAATTGGACATTTAGTGGGACATCTAAATGACAGAAAATTATACATCCACAAAATATCACATTCTTGGGGAATATTTTAAAATATGGGGAATTGCTCCCAATATATATTTAATGGATAAAACAGGCTAAAAATTGTATGTACATGTGATCTTCATTTTGTATAATATATATATATTTCTATGCATTTATTTGCATATATTCAGACTAAAGAGATTGGCAGTAATTAAATTAGTAGTAATTATCTCTAAGTTATGGGATTGTGGGTAATTTTTATAGTCATCTTTAAATTATTCAAAATTTTCTACAATAACTATGATATTTTTGTAATAAAGGGGAAGGCATCATTTTTAAACGTTTTAGTAAGTGTATAAAAGCACATGAAGCACAGAGAGGAAGGTGTAGACGCAAAGACAAAATACCAATATACACCAGTAGAGGATCACGCAAAATGAACTCATTATGTACTACAGAAAGATTATAGCATTATTTGCATGCTAGTATGTATGGAATTTCTTATACAAGATGGAGTCCTGGCAAATTTTCTTCGCCACACCAGAGAATGGTCACATGTCCCTGGATGCGTCAGTCACTCTCTTTGCCGCAGTGCTCTGTTCAACACCCCCTCCCTTTGCCTCCAGTATGTTCTCTCCCTTTCCCTCTGCAAAACATGCTACCAGCAGACATGTTCAACCTGCGAAAATGGCCCATCCTGTGGACTTTCTTTTAAGCTTTTTCATTCTTCTTTTTCCTCCTTGATTGCTGCTGCATTGTCATCTAACTCAAAAACCAATCTACCTATTTATCTGTCATTTTTCTTTTCCTCCCGTTCAAGTGTCAATCTGAATTTCAAAGAAATAAACCACCACGTCACTTTTTTTTTTTCTGGCAGAAACAGAACTACAAAAGCATAGATATTTTCAGAAATGTTTCAGAAACAAACATTAAAGCTTTGTTGATAAGAATCCCTGCTATCCTTCTTACATCCCTTTAAAATAATAGAAGCACCGAGAACATTCTGTCTTTACTGTATAAATCACTATCCAAAAGTACAAATAAATTTTTTCCTATGAAGGCACGATCACAATATTCATTACTTTTTCATGATTTTTTCATCCTAAAGCCAAATTTTAATGTTTCTCATTGAGTACACGTTCATATCTCACATGAAGCAATCAGTCTGAACGTTATTACAAAGTGCCCCTTCCTCATTTTCTCTCTAGTACAGACATCCAGTCACACATCTTTCTTAATTCTAAAAAATGACGCATCATATCATTTTCTCCACTGCAAAATAATATTGTTCTTATGCTCTCCCAGCACTGAGAAAATAAACCAGATTTGAGAACATCTTGAATCATAACCCATTTCATCATATCAAATCCAAATATCTTAAAGCCGAGGTACAATTCTGAAAGCAATTTTCCAATTTAGTAACTTCGTCATTAAATCTTATTTTGGAAACATCTTACAAGAATCACGAGGGGAAAGTTTCTACATTTCCTCCTAGCAACTCCATGATTTAAGAAACAAGCTTTAAACTAGAAAAATGACCAGGGAATATTTAGAATTAAATTAATCCATTCCCCAATACTGCTGATTAGAATCAGATTCCTACACAGTTTTGCATTATTCTATTCCATCAAAACACGTCACTTGCTTTAAAAATCTTAGTCTGGTTATCTATGTTACAAAATATTTCTCTGCTACTTACCAGTGGCATGCAGTCTTTCCACCAGCTCTGAGGCTGTCGCACTGAAGGAGTGGGGGCAAACAGCGGCGCAACAGCCACTTGGAAATGAGATGTGCTCTGAAAAAGGGATTATCCCTATTGAAAGAAATGAAATGCCTTGAGATTATTCTCAAGAATTCTCCAAAAATATGAAATCATACTAAACATTATATGCTAAAATGTGCATGCTCATCAAAGGGCAGATTTTAATAGCTAAACCTCTAATCCAAAGCATACTTAAGTTGCCTTGATTTCCAGAGGAACCCCTACAAGACTATGAGCTTTTGGCTCTCCCGTCTCCTAGCAACAGTCTCATTAACTTTTTTTTTTTCCTGCAGTGGTCCTACTAGGCATCAGAGAACATTGACAAGGTCTAGCCTCTGAGGATGAACACTACCATTTTGTTGTTCAATATGCGTTTTCCCCCAGGCAAGTAATAAGGAAAGTTAGAAATTCAAATAACAAAGTCCCCAGAAGAAGATTTCTGATTCAAATGACATTCCACGGTGAAAAGCAGAAACTGTTCTGGTCCCCTCACTTGGTACAATGCTGCCACTAGAACCCTGTTCTAATATAAATGTGCTCAATGCTACCAAACTATACAGTTAAAATAAAGTGGAAAATTTTTGTTACATATTTTTTTCCTACAATAAAAAGGAGAGAAAGAACGATTCATTCCCTCCCCCCGCAAATACATGTTGTGCAACAAAATGAGATATTACCACAGTCAAAATATGGTGCTGGGGACAGGGATTATAAAAGTGAATAAAAAATAGTCCATCCTCCCTCCAAAAATTCATAATGTGATAATATGCACATGCTGCAAAATAGAAGTATTTTGTCAAAGTTATTCTTTTTTCATCAGTTTTGGGTAACATTATCATTAGAGTTGATATATAATCTGCCCAAAAATACTGGACTCCCAATGGGTAAAGAAATACATATTTAATTTTAAAATATGTAAACATATATTCATATATCTCAACTGATCATACACACTTATCTTTACAGTGTAGCTTTTATAAAATTTTCACTTCAATTTTCACAAATTTATTCACTTCAGAACAACTTTACAATATTACATCATTACACAAACTGATTTTAAAACTAATTTAATTTTTGCCAGATAGGAAATATGTGGCAATCCAGTTCTATACCTTATAATAAAAAAGATCAGTACCTTTATTATGCATTTATTATGGGTCAGGCACTTTTCTATGTACCAAGTGATGAACCTGAAAAGACTGTTATCATCACATTGCACAGCTGAAGAAACTGAATAGATTAAGTAACAGAACAAGGACACCAACCTTTCTTTTCTAAAGCTCAAGCTCCTCATCACGACATCATTGAATCTCAAACATCAGAGTTCTTATAAATCACCTGGAGTGTTAATTTTTTTAAATGCGGACTAAAGGGACCTATTCCCAAGTATTCTGTTTTGGCAGGCTAGGGGCAAGCACAGTAACAAACGTCATCATTTGATTCTGACCAGAAAACCTAAATATAATCTTTGTTATTGGTAATGTTACTGGAGAAGTAAATTCTAAAACTATCTCTCTCTCTCTCTCTCACACACACACACACACACACACAACCACGTGCGTATATACTGCATGGTTAGAACAAATGAGTAAATGAATTTTTGTTTGGAACCAGAGTTCTCACTATAGAAGAAAGGAGATAGAAATGTGAATCTGAGAAAGTTAAGAGAATCCTGAAGAAAGTGGTGGTAATGAATTCGAATTGGAAGTTTTAGTATGAACTCATGATTTCCTAAGACAAATCTTGCTAGGTCTGTCCACAGAAAGGAGGTAATGACACCCCAGTAGCAATTAATATGACACACCAGCAGCAATCAGTATATCTAATGCCCAGGTATTAGTTTCTAAATACAGTTACCTACTAAAAGAAACCAAGGTTTATTGGAAAAATAGCTGACGCTATATATGGGCAGATAAAATACAAGTGAGCTTGAAGTATCTTGTACAATAAAGCCAAAAAGCACTTGAAGACTGATGAGAACATATCAAAATGACACAGGAGATGGCTTGAAAGGGTTCTCACTGGCGAAATCTGCTACGATTTTAACATCAAAAGGAATAATGATGGTTATTGACTATAAAACCTAGAATAGAAAGAATCCAGGAGTCCATAGTGATATAGTAAAAAAGAAAAAGTGCTAATGGAGAGGGAAACTGCTTTTTTCTAAAAGAATAACAGTTTATATATTTGTAAAGAATGACAGAATCTGTCACTGACCATTTAGAAACCATTAGTATAGGCCAGTCATGGTGGCTTATGCCTGTCATCCCAGCACTTTGGGAGGGCGAGGCAGGTGGATCTCCTCAGGTCAGGAGTTCGAGACCAGCCTGGCTAACTTGGTGAAGCCCCCGTCTCTACTAAAATACAAAAATTAGCTGGGTGTGGTGGCACTCACCTGTAATCCCAGCTACTTCGGAGGCTGAGGCAGGAGAATCACTTGAACCCGGGAGGCGGAGTTTGCAGCAAGCCGAGACCATACTACTGCACTCCAGTTTGGGTAACAAGAGCAAAACTCCGTCTCAAAAAAAAAAAAAAAAAGAAAAAGAAAGAAATAAAAAAGGAAACCATCAGTATAATAAGAGATTTAGCCAAGAGTAATCAATGCCTACCAAAAGCATGAGATGAAACGTTAGGAAAGAGAATATCATCACTCCTAGGCTACTAATTAAATATAAAAAAGAAAACTGTGCATTTTCTTTCTTTTTGAGATGGAGTCTCGCTCTGTCGCCCAGGTTGGAGTGCAGTGGTGCAGTCTTGGCACTGCAACCTCTGCCTCCCAGGTGCAAGCAATTCTCCTGCCTCAGCCTCCCAAGTACCTGGGATTACAGGCGCACGCCACCACGCCTGGCTAATGTTTGTATTTTTAGTAGAGACGGGGTTTCACCATGTTGTTCAGGCTGCTGTCGAACTCCTGACCTGAGGAGATCCACCTGCCTCGGCCTCCCAAAGTGCTAGGATTACAGGCGTGAGCCACCTCGCCCTGCCAAAAATGTGCTTTTCAATGGAGAGATTTGGCATACCCCTGCCTTAACTGATTAAACTTCATGTCACGAATAATAGCACAAACTGAAATGTGCCTCTTGATGTGATGAAATGGGAAGCACACATCATCCATTTAAGTACTAGCCAAGAATATTTTATCTGAAGAATCAAGCATTAAATCCAGATTGTGGAACAATCTAGAAGACAGTTGACCTGAACCCATCAAACTGTCATTGTCGTATTTTTAAAAAGTGTGTGTGGGGAGAAAGTGGCAGGGAAAGTATCCTACATTAATGAAGATTAAAAAGATACAACTACCAAATGCAGTTAGCAATAGGTTAATCACTGGTAAGTCTAGGTCAACTATACACAGGGGTTAACTGTGTTATTTTTAGAGCTTTTCTGTAGGTTTGAAGCATTTTAAATGAAAAAAAAAAAATTATTGGCCAGGCATGGTGGCTCACGCCTGTAATCCAGGCACTTTGGGAGGCTGAGGTGGGTGGATCACCTAAGTCAGGAGTTCAAGAGCAGCCTGGCCAACGTGATGAAATCCATCTCTGCTAAAAATACAAAAATTAGGGCTGGACACAGTAGCTCATGCCTGTAATCCCAGCACTATGGGAGGCTGAGATGGGTGGATCAGCTGAGGTCAGGAGTTCCAGACCAGCCTGATTGATATGGTGAAACCCCGTCTCTACTAAAAAATACAAAAATTAACAGGGCATGGTGGCAGGGGCCTTAGTCCCAGCTACTCGGGAGGCTGAGACAGGAGAATTGTTTGTACCCAGGAGATGGAGGTTGCAGTGAGCCGAGATCATGCCACTGCACTCCAGTCTGGGCTACAGAACCCAGGAGACAGAGGTTGCAGTGAACTGAGATTGCGCCACTGCACTCCAGCCTGGGCGACAGAGTGAGACTCTGTCTCAAGAGAAAAAAAAAGAAAGAAAAAGAAATTATTAAAAGGTAAATTCATAAAATAAAGAATAAAATACTTTCAGAAAAAAATTATTGCATAATAATTATATTTTAAGTTAAAATTCATATACATTTTAGAATTAATCATTGTCTAAGCTAGTGAAAGAACTTTCCATCCTGACCAATTGGAGGATGAATACAACTGGTCTTCCATATCCACGAGTTCTGCATCTGTGAATTCAAAATTGAAAATATATTTTTTTAATTCATCTGTACTGGACATGCATAGAATTTTTTCTGTGTCATTATTCCCTAAGTAAAACAACATAGGGATACATCATTGTATTTTATGTCACTTTATCGCACTTTGCAAATCTTGCATTTTTTACAAATTTAGTGTTTGTGGCAACCCTGCATCTAGCAAGGCTATTGGTGTCATTTTTCCAACAACGTGTGCTCACTTGGTGTCTCTGTCACATTTTGGTAATTCTTGCTATATTTCAAACTTTTTCATTATCATTGTATCTGTTATGATCTGTGCCTAGTGATCTTCGATGTTACTATTATAATTATTTTGGGGCACCATAAACTGTGCCCATATAAAAGGGGACTTAATTGAAAAAGGTTGTGTGTGTTCTGACTGCTCTACCACCCTGTCATTTTCCAGTCTCTCTCCCTCTCTTCTAGATTTCCTATTCCCTGACACACAACAATAATGAAATTAGGTCAATTAATAACCCAACAATGACCTTTAAATGTTCAAGTGAAAGAGTCCTCACACATCTCTCACTCTAAATCTAAAGCTTAAAATGATTAAGCTTAGTAAAACAGGCAAGTGAAAAGACAGACTGAGAGCAAGGCCTCTGGCACCAAACAGCCAAGTAGTAACTACAAAGGAAACATTCTTGAAGGAAATTAAAAGTGTTACTCCAGTGAATACATGAAAGATAAGAAAGTGAAGCAGTCTTATTGTTGATACAGACAAAGTTTGATTGGTCTGAATAGATCAAACTAGCCACAACATTCCTTTAAGCCAAATCCTAATCCAGAGCAAGGCCCTAATTCTTTTTAATTCTGTGAAGGCCCTAGCCTTCAACTCCTAGGAGGTGAGGAAGCTGCGGAAGAGAAGTTTGAAGGTAGCAAAGGTTGGTTTATGAAGTTTAAGGAAAGAAGCCATCTCTATAGCATAAAAGTGCAAGGTGAAGCAGCAAGTGCTAATGGAGAAGCTGTAGCAAGTTATCCAGAAGATCTAGCTAAGATCATCAATGAAAGTGGCTACTCTGAACAACAGATTTTCAGTTTAGATGTAACAACCTTCTATTAAAAGATGTCATCTAGGACTCAAATAGCTAGAGAGAAAAAAAATCAATACCTGGCTTCAAATCTTGAAATGACAGACTGGGTCTCTTGTTAGGGGTTAATGCAGCTGGTGACTTTAAATTGAAGCCAGCGCTCATTTGTCATTCTGATAACTCTAGGGCTCTGAAGAATTATGCCACATCCACTCTATGCGTGCTCTGTAAATGGAACAACAAAGCCTGGATGACATCACATCTATTTACAGCATAATTTACTGACTATTTTAAGCCGACTGTTGAAACACACTGCTCAGAAAAAATAAGATTCTTTTCAAAATATCGCTGTTCATTGACAATGCACCTGTCTACCCAAGAGCTCTGATGAAGATGTACAAGGAAATGAATGTTGTTTTCATGTCTGTTAACGCAGTATCCATTTTGCAGTCCATGGATCAAGGAGGAACTTTGATTTTCAAGTCTTATAATTTAAGAAATAAATTTCATAAGCTTATAGATGCCATAGATAGTGATTCCTTTGATGAATCTGAGCAAAGTCAATTGAAAATCTTCTGGAAATAAATCACCATTCTAGAAGCCATTAAGAACATTTGTGATTCATGGGAGGAGAATATCAGCATATTAACAGGAGTTTGGAAGAATTTGATTCCAACCCTCATGAATAACTTTGAGAGGCTCAATACATCAGTGGAGGAGTTACCTGTAGATGTGGTGGAAATAACAAGAGAACTAGAATTAGAAGTAGAGCCTGGAGATGTAACTGAATTGCTGCAATCTCATGATAAATCTTGAATGGATGAGGAGTTGCTTCTTAGAGATGAGCAAAGAAAGGGGTTTCTTGAGATGGTATCTTCTCCTGGAGAAGACGCTGTGAACATTGTTGACATTATTACTAAGGTTTTATTTTTTTTACTTTTTTATTTTTTTTGAAAAGGAGGAAGAAAAAAGAGAAAGAGAGAAAATGGGGAGGTGGAAAAAGGAAGAGAAAGAGAGACAGAGAATGGGGAGGAGGAAAAAGGAAAAGAAAGAGGGAGAGAGAATGGGAGTATTGCTTTCTTGCCCAGGCTAGAACGCAATTTAATAATGGTTATTAAAAACCTCTTTTATAATGATAATTATACTTAATGATGTAATCAGGAAGGAATAAGGGATGAAGATAACAAACAAACAGCCAACCAATATTTCATTTAAACCTATGAAATGCTATGCGATTACTGAGGAGTGATTTACTTCCAATTATATAGTCACTTTTCTAATAGGTGTGAAGTGGTAATGTATGTTTTGTGTATTTGAAGTGGAGAGTTCTATAAATGTTTATTAAGTTTACTTGTTCCGGGTCTGAGTTCAAGTCCTGGATGTCCTTGTTAAGTTTCTATCTCGTTGATCTATAGAATCGTTAGCTCTTCTTGTTACATTGATCCTTTTACCATTATGTAATATCCTTCTTTGCCTCTTTTGATCTTTGTTGCTTTAAAGTCTACTTTATCAGAGGCGAGAATTGCATCTTCTGCTTTTTGTTTATTAGTTTATTTTTACTCTCTGTTTGGTTGGTAAATCTTCCTCCTTCTCTCTGAGTCTTTGTGTATTGTTGCATGTAAGATGGGTCTGGATGCAGCATACCGATGGGTTTTGGCTTTTTATCCAATTAAAATATATATAAGTTTAATACTGGCGTTTGATGCTAGCTGGCTGTTTTGCCCATTAGTTGATGTAAATTTTTCATTATGTTAATGTTCTTTGCTTTTTGATATATTTTTGGAAAGGCTGATATTGGTTGTTCCTTTATATGTATAGTGCTTCTTTCAGAAGCTCTTGTAAAGCAGGCCTAGTGGTGGTGAACTCTCTAAGTACTTGTTTGTTCGCAAAAGATTTAATTTTTCCTTCGCTCATAAAGCTTAGTTTGGCTGGATAGGAAATTTTGGGTTGAAAGTTCTTTTCTTTAAGAATGTTAAATATTGATCCCCACTCTTTTCTGGCTTGTAGGGTTTCTGCTAAGAGATCTGCTGTAAGTCTGATAGATTTCCCTTTATGGGTAACCTGACCTTTCTCTCTGGCTGCCCTTAGTATTTTCTCCTTCATTTCAACCCTAATAAATCTGGCGATTATGTGCCTTGGGGTTGGTCTTCTTGAAGAATATCTTTGTGGTGTTCTCTGTATTACCTGGAGTTGAATATTACCCTTCCTTGCCAGGTTGGGAAAGTTTTCCTGAATGATATCCTGAAGAGTATTTTCCAACTTGGATTCATTCTCTTCATCACATTCAGGTACACCTATCAAACGCAGATTAGGTCTTTTCACATAGTCCCATATTTCCTGGAGACTTTGCTCGTTCCTTTTCATCCTTTTTTCTCCATTCTTGTCTTCTCGTTTCATTTCACTGAGCTGGTCCTCGACTTCTGATATCCCTTCTTCTGCTTGATCAATTCGACTCTTTAAACTTGTGCATGTTTCGCGAAGTTCTCGTGTTGTTTTTCAGCTCCATCAATTCACTTATATTCTTCTCTATCTTGTCCATTCTTGTTAACATTTCGTCAAACCTTTTTTCAAGGTTCTTAGTTTCTTTGCATTGGGTTAAAACAAGTTCTTTTAATTCACAGAAGTTTCTTATCACCCACGTTTTGAAACCTGCTGCTGTTATTGGAACACACGTGTAATCTATTAAGCCTTGTTCCGTTACTGATGAGGAATTGCAATCCCCTGTAGAGGGAGAGGCATTCTGATTTTGAGTATTCTCTACCTTTTTACGCTGGTTTCTTCCCTTCATTATATATTTGTCCGTCTGTCGTCTTTATAATTACCGACTTTCTAACTAGGTCTCTGACGTCCAACTTGTTGATTCCCAGCGCCGAAATCTGAGCAGTCCACTGTGCCGGCCAAAACAGCAGTGTTAAGATTGATGGTGCTTTTCTGCCCGGGAATCTCCGGACTCTGCACCTAGAATTGGCGTGCTAAGGCACCAGCAAAACCGCCGAGCTGGCCACAAGAGTCGCCCTGGCGACCCGTGGGGCTCCTCCACTGGGAATCTCCTGGTCCGTGAGCAACAAATATTCATCTGAAAGCATGACGTCCTCTCGTTCTTTGCGCTTTCACTGGGAGGTATGTGCCCGAGCTGCTAGTCATCGGCCATCTTGGATCTCTCTCCTAAGGTTTTAAAATATTCCATAAACTTAGTTGATAAAGCAGCTGCATGATTTGAGAGGATTGACTCAAATTTTGAAGGAAATTTTTGTTTGTTTGTTTTCTGTTTGTTTGTCTTCTGTTTGTTTGAGATGGAGCCTTGCTCTGTCACGCAGGCTGGAGTGCAGTGGTGTGATCTTGGCTCACTGAAACTTCTGCCTCCCGGATTCAAGCAACTCTCCTGCTTGAGCCTCCCAAGCAGCTGGGATTACAGGTGCCTGCCACCACGCCTGGCTACTTTTTTTGTGCTTTTAGTAGAGATGGGGTTTTGCCATGTTGGTCAGGCCGGTCTCGAACTCCTGACCTCATGATCCACCCACCTTGGCTCCCAAAATGCTGGGAATACAGGCATAAGCCATGAAAGAAATTTTACTGTGAGTAAAATGCTATCAAAATGGCACCACATCGTACAAAGAAATCTTCTTGTGAAAGGAAAAGCCAATGAATGTGGCAAACTTTATTTATTTATTTATTTATTTATTTTGAAAAAAAGGGTCTCCTTCTGTCACCCAGCCTGGAGTGCAGTGGCATGATCTCCGCTCATTGCAACCTTCACCTCCTAGTCTCAAGCGATCCTCCAACTTCAGCCTCCTGGGTAGCTGGGACTACAGGTGCATGCCACCACCCCTGGCTAATTTTTTTTTTTTGTAGAGACAGGGTTTTACCATGTTGCCCAGGCTAACTCTTGAGCTCAAACGATCTGCCTGCCTTGGCCTCCCAGTGTGCTGGGATTATAGATGTAAGCCACTGCACCTGGCCTCATTGTTCTTATTTTAAGAAATTGCCACAGCCACTTCACCCTCCAGTAACCACCACCCTGATCAGTCATCAGTAATCAACAATGAGGCAAGACCCACCCTCTACCAGCAAAATGATTATGACTTGCTAAAGGCTCAAATGATTGTTAGCATTTTTCTCAATAAAGTATTTTTTAAGTTATGGTATGTATTTTTTTTTAGGCATAGTGCTATTGCACATTTAATAGACTACAGTACAGTGTAAACATACTTTTATATGCACGGAGAAATCAAAACAGTTGTGTGACTTGCTTTACTGTGATATTTGCTTTATTGCAATGGCGTGGATACTGAACTGAACCTGGGATATTTGCAAGTTATGCCTATGTAACAACTATTTACATGGTATTTACATTATATTAGATGTAATAAATAATCTAGAGATCACTGAAATTATATAGGAGGAAATCCGTAGGATATATACAAACACTACGCCATTTTATATCACAGACTTGAGCATATGCAGACTTTGGTAACTGTGGGAGGTTCTGGAACCAATCCTCCACAGATACACAGGACAACTGTATTTGTCATGTGCCATCTAGTGGTAAAGTGCTGATTTACTGCATCTGAAAGATTTCTAATAACACTGAATTTAACAAACGACCTATTAAATATTACTATAATGTAACATTTTTGTATTATTGTGTATAAACAGAGTTAAAACGTATTCCCCTTAATTTTCAGTATTTGTTCTTGGTTATAAAGTTTAAGGAAAGAAGCCATCTCTATAGCAATCTAGAGATCGTTGAAATTATACAGGAGGAAATCCGTGGGATATATATACAGAGGGGAAAGCCTCTGCTGAGATGTCCTGATAATCTTTTGCATGTTTCCAAAGACTACATAGGCAAGGCTCATCTGGAAGCTGACCTAAATCTTGGCGAAGTGGCCTGTAATTCTCCCTGGGATATGATAAGTGGTCTTGTGAGGACTGTTTCTTTCCGTCTCCCTATCCTGTGGGAGGCTGCCAAAAGACAGTTCTCACCTACCTTCCTCATTCTGCTGAGGCATGGGATTTTCTATCTTGCTGCTTCTCTTATGGTACAACTTCAGGCTACAGAACCATTTTGACATAGTATAGGAACAGCTCTTCTATGACAGAGTAACACACTGCTCATGCCATCTGTCATCTGACACCTCTAGTTCATTGTAATCCTGTGGAACTAAGGATGTAGGGAGATGATACCATGATATTCTTGTTCATGCCGTCTGTATTAGTAATAAACTGTGTCTATATCCATTTGGGCTCCTTTGATTCTTACTAGCTGAATCTGTGACAGAGCGGCAATTCCTGCTGATTACAGACTGCCTGATTGCTTGATAAGGGTATTTTTCTTTCTCAAAATGAAAGGGATAGAGTTAGAATAGCCCAATCTTTTCTGATTTAAAAACTGTTTAAACAGTAATATAAACTCTAATTTAAAAAATCATTTTGGAATTCAGTGTGTGCAACATAGAGTCAGTCTCTAAAAAAATAATTTGGAACTTTTATGTAATATGCAATAACAATCCATTTTAAAATACAGTTTATTAATGACTCATTTCAATTTGTATACATCAAAAAATTTTTCCTTTTTTTGAGACAGAATGTCACTCTGTCTCACCTAGGGTGGAGTGCAGTCATGTGATCTCGGCTCACTGCAGCCTCTACCTCTCAGGTTCAAGCGATTCTCCTGTCTCAGCCTCCCAAGTAGCTGGAACTACAGGTGCACGCAACCATATCCAGCAATTTTTTTATTTTTAGTAGAGATGGGGTTTCACCATGTTGGCCAGGCTGGTCTCGAACTCCTGACCTCAGGTGATTCACCCACCTTGGCCTCCCAAAGTGCTGGGATTACAGGCGTGAGCCGCCACACCCAGTCTAAAAATTTTTTTTCTAAATGTTTTTTTCATTGAGATCAAAATTTTAGATGTTTTTATACATTTTTAAATGCATATTACACATAAAAATGTTAACTTCTAACATACAATGAGCAAAATGACTAATAGAAAAAAATTTAAACTAGTATAATGATCAAAACCAACATAATTAACTCCTAGCCTTCAGCTGAATAATAAATCCAATTGAATGACTGAGTTATGGGTATGATCAGCTGATCTCTACTAACCACCATGCAATACACACCAAGAAGCACCAAAACAATTGTTTAGTTTTTTTTTTTTTAAGGAAAATAACCAATCTGCTGCTTTTTAAAATTAAAAGCTGATGTGATCTTTTGCTTTTTAGATTTAGAACATTTAGAACAGCTCCACAACCACTACAGATAAGTTCTTACAACAGCAGCGAGAAATTCTGCTCTCTAGTGCAAAGAGTTTTAACAAAATTGATGTCAACATTTAACCTCATCGATAAATCTCAAATAAAGTTTTATGTAAACACACTCTTTGAGGCTGATGCAAATCTGACTGATTTTCAATGTGAAGAGAAAATGTAAAAACTGTTCTTGAGTTATTTATAAACAGAACTAATATCAAAATCAAAATCATCTGAATCATCAGAATAATCTATTTCAGAAAAATCTGATTAATCAAGTAAATCTTCAGGCAACAACTGTTCGAGAATGATATTAACATCAGGAGTAGGAATGCTGTGTTTTCTAGGATTTCACATTTTCAGTGATTGAGAATTACTACATTTTGTAAATAGAAATGCCATCACTAAAAACAGAATGCTATAAACAGAATGATGTCTTGTTTCCAAAATTGATATACTAAAGCAATGGGAAAATAATAATAAAGATGAGATATTTCGAGGCAAAGTTATCTTGAGGTAAACTCTGCACTCTCAAGAGCTGCAGGTGAGTATTCTCAGGGCAAACGGGAAAAGCATTAAAATGATTAGTGGTTTATTTTACGTTATGTGACTTTTACCTCAATGAAAATAAAAATAATAATATTTTAAAAGGAATGAAGTACTGATACATGATGCTACCACATGAACGCACCTTGAAAACTTTATGCTAAGTGAAGAAAGCCAGACACAAAAGGTCACGTATTGTATGGCTTAATTTATATTAAATACACAGAACAGGGGAAAACGTAAAAACATGAAACAGATGAGTGGTTGCCAGGTCTGGAAGCAGGGAAATGGATAATGAACTAATATTCAAATAAAATAGTTAGAATTGTATTTGGTACATGCTAAATTCTTGTTTTATTTTCTATAATTTAAAGTTCAATATGTTGTGGTATCCTTTCACTTAAAAAATGTCATTGACCTAAGGAAGTAATCTGGTAAACACCTTGTACTATTGCCTATTCTTAGTTGTCTTGTCATATTAAAAATGAACTGCCGGGCGCCATGGCTCATGCCTGTAATCCCAGCACTTTGGGAGACCAAGGCATGCGGATCACTTGAGGTCAGGAGTTCGAGACCAGCGTGGCCAGCATGGTGAAACCACGTCTCTACTAAAAAATAAATACAAAATAATTAGCTGCGCATGGTTGCAGGAACCTGTAATCCCAGCTACTCGGGAGGCTGAGACAGGTGAATTGCTTGAACCCAGGAGGCAGAGGTTGCAGTGAGCCAAGATCGTGCCACTGCACTCCAGCCTGGGTGATAGAGTGAGGCTCTATCTTAAAAAAAAATAATTAATTTAAAAATGAACGATATCGCTACACTGTTTAAGGTTATTCCCAATGTTGCTTAAATTCACTCTGAAAATATATCATTACACTTCATCATGTAGTGATTTTAACTTGCTAAGTTCACAGTAGAAATGCATCCAATATTCTCATGACATGAATACATCTCCTAAACCTGTTTTCTCCCATTTGTAACAAATGAACTACATGGAAATGCTACGCCCAAGCTTCCCAGATTTCTTGCTTGGCAGATGTTCAGCTCCTCATACAATTTGGATACAATTCATTAATTGCAAATTAAATTATTATAATAAATTTATATAAATACATTTAATTTAATTTACAATTAAATTAATCCAAATTAATTTGTTTAAAGAGTTCTTTTGCTGAAAGGTATATTTGTTCTCCAGACCCTATGTGGTTTGGATGTTTATCCCCTCCAAATCTCCAAATCTTTGGATGTTTGTCCAAATTCTCACTTTCACTTAGACTTTTTGCCTTGTAGCTCCTTACTATCTAGTCAACTTTTCCATACTTTCAAAAAAGTAAGCCAGACCTACTTATAATCACTCATGCCTGTAATTCCAGTACTTTAGGAGGCCGAAGTAGGAGGGTCACTGGAACACAGGAGTGCAAGACCATACTGGGTCACATAGCAAAACTCTGACTCTACAAAAAAAAAAAAAAAAAAAAAAAAACCAACCAGGTGAAGTGGCACCTAGTCCCAGCTACTCAGAGGGCTGCAGTGGGAGAACTGCTTGAGCCGGGGAGGTCAAGTCTGCACTGAGCTACGATCGTGCCACTGCACTCCAGCCTGGGTGACAGAGCAAGACTTGGTCTGAAAAAAAAAAAAATGCACATTGCAAATATTTTTTTCTTTTTAATTTTTTGAATTGACAAATAATAATTGTATATATTCATGGGATACAAAATAGTCCTTCAATACATATGACGTATAGTGTGATCCGATCTTTAGCATATCCATCATCTCACACATTTATAATTTCTTTCTGTTGGGAATATCCAACATCCCCATAGCTATTTTAAACTATATATATTACTGTTACCTATAGTCTAACATTTTTTTTTTTTTTTTTTTTTTTTTTGAGATGGAGTCTCACTCTTGTTTCCCAGGCTGGAGCGCAGTGTCACAATCTCAGCTCACTGCAATGTCTGCCTCCTGGGTTTAAGTGATTCTCCTACCTCAGCCTCTGAAGTAGCTGGGATTACAGGTGCCTGCCACCACACCTGGCTAATTTTCATATATTTAGTAGGGATGGGGTTTCGCCATGTTGGCCAGGATGGTTTTGAACTCCTGACCTCAGGTGATCTGCCAGCCACGGCCTCCAAAAGTGCTGGGATTATAGGCATGAGCCACCACGCCTGGCCTAGTCCAGGATTTTTAATTGTTTTCAGCAAGATTGGTCTGAATCACATCATTTGAGCACCAAATTTAGGTGCCCATTGCAAATTACCATTTTTTACTTACACAGTGAACAGTTTTGAAAAGTAAAAATGTTCTAAATTAATAGAGAGAAATTTTATTGCTTTTTGAAGGGGAATTCATGTGTCTGGAATGCTACTGCACCCTTCGCTACTGTTTTTTGAAGGACACAAAAACATCTCAGTTGGCCAGCTCTTGAGGCAATCAAAGATAATCCAGCATGGATTTGATCTCTATATGTACCAGTTAACTTTGTCCAGGGACTATATATTCCACACACTAAATTCTAGCCCACCGAGGAACACAAGGGAAGCCCCTTATTATCTGAAACAGAATTGGAGCACATAACAACTAAGGTTGATATGTTAGTGCCATATTAATAATGCTATAATGTGCCAAACATCACAACGTATAGACATTATCTCATTTAATCTTCATCACAACCATGCAAGGTAATTGCTACTCACCCCATTTGTTTCATATTGGGAAACTGAAGCTAAGCAAAGGACACATAAGAAATGACAGAATCAGCAGTCAAACCAAGATCTGTTTTTATTCCAAAACCATATTCTTTCCAATGATTCTTGCTTCCTTTCATCTTCATATATGAAATACTTGGGTATACTGTATCAAACAAGACATGCAAGGGAGTGTAGTCTCACAGGATTGGGATCTCAAATAAACTGTGTGCAACTGACAAAAGCAAACATCTCTGCAGTTCCTACCTAGTGTCAGTCACTATGCCAGGTTATTTCATATGCATTCTCTCAGTTTTAGTCCTTTCCATTACTTTACTAGGTAGCTTTCATCAAATTCTAGTCCCTTTAAAGTTTTATTTTAATGGACCTCTCAAATTTAAAATAACTCATTTCAGCTGGTCACGGTGGCTCACACCTGTAATCCTAATACTTTGGGAAGCCAAACCAGGTGGATCACCTGAGGTCAGGAGTTCAAGACCATCCCAACCAACACAGTGAAACCTCATTTCTACTAAAAATACAAAAATTAGCGGGGCATGGTGGCGGGTGCCTGTAGTCCCAGCTACTCGGAAGGCTGAGATAGAAGAATCACTTGAACCCGGGAGGCAGAGGTTGCAGTGAGCCGAGATCGCGCTACTGCACTCCATCCTGGGCAACACTCCATCTCAAAAAAATAAAAATAAAAAAATAATAACTTTCATTTCAAAAGTAAAATAACGTTCTCAGGGGCATGCAATTAACTGGTAAGTAACCTAAAGGAAAGTGATCTCTAAAAAATCATTCCTGGCCGGGCTCAATGGCTCACGTCTGTAATCCCGGCAGTTTGGGAGGCCAAGGAGGCCAGATCATGAGGTCAAGAGATCGAGACCATCCTAGCCAACATAGTGAAACCTGGTCTCTACTAAAAATACAAAAATTAGCTGGGTGTGGTGGCATGCGCTTATAGTCCCAACTACTCAGGAGGCTGAGGCAGTAGAATCAATTGAAGCAGAATCTCATTCTGTCACCCAGCTGGAGTGCACTGGTGCGATCTCAGCTCACTGCAACCTCTGCCTCCTGGGTTCCACTGATTCTCCTGCCTCAGCCTCCTGAGTAGCTGGGATTACAGGCGCCCACTACCACATCTGGCTAATTTTTGTATTTTTAGTAGAGATGGGGTTTCACCATGTTTCCCAGGCTGGTCTCAAACTCCTGTCCTCAGGTGATCCACCTGCCCCGGCTTCCTGAAGTGTTCGGATTACAGGCATGAGCCACTGCACTCAGCCAAATATTTTTCTTGGAGAGTTCTGGAAAGAATATTTATACCAAAAAAATGAACCTGTTCTAGGTTTGACCTAAATTATTCCTGGATTAAAGTACAACCCACTTTAAATATTTGAAATTAAATGAACTGTTTAGGGAGGGTCCGCAAAGATATTAACCTGGAACTCTAGACTGTAAAGGCAGGTCATTAATGGTACTGTTTGTGTGAGATGCCTGGGATGTTGGAGCTGCTCCTTGGGTCCCCATTTGGCATTAGGAGAACAGTACCACTGAGCCACAGCAGGCATGCTAACAGATTGAACAGCAGACTTGCTACTTCTACAGCAAAGTAAAATATTCAAGACCTATTTCATTGGAAAAATAGGATCTAGTCTCTGGAGAAGGACTCACAAAATCAAGAGTTCATTTAGCAAAACAGAATTAGAATCACATTCCATTATGGTTTTATCTTGAGCTGTTGATGTGCCCATGCCTACTGTTGCTTGGGAAAATAAACCCTGATTTATTTTAAATCAATTGACAAAAAGGAAGATGGTGGTGTTTTCAACCTAATGCATACAAAATCTAAGAATATAATGCATTTAAGTACTTTACATTAAAGGTGACTCAATTGAATGCTCCAGTCATCTGCATTTATTGGAACATATCTTCTAGCAAAGCATTGTACCCATGTCAGTACAGCATAAATAAAATCACAGAAGGTCACCTAGCTAGCTGAACTTTTCTGCTGAGAATTTGGAGAAAACTTTAATTTCCATCTATATTCACAGAGAAAAAAAGGTCCAGAATTAGGACTTATCCTTAACACAACTAGAAGCAGTAATAACTAAAAAATTGGGAAGAAGCATGAGAAAGCACAAATGAGCAAGAGAAGAATGAGAAACAGTGATGAAAGTGAGATGGCTGTCTCTAGTCTGCCCTTTTCCAGATTAAACATCTAAATTCATGATCTGTTTCTTCTATAATAGAAGTTTCAAAATTCTCACCATTTTTAATATCATCCTCTGGAGATTCTCTGGTATGTCCTCCAGAGTATGGTGTTAAAAATTCACCAAAATAATCCAGCATTTGGCTGAAGAACAAAGAAAAGACTAGTATTGTTACTTCCGATGATCAAGAATACTTCTAGACACTGTAATGCAAAGCGTGGGGTAATGGGGGAAACCTGGCACTGTATTAGATGCCGATATATAACAGCAAAAAGGACAGACAAGGTCCATGCCTTGAAAGAGCTTATGAGTTTGACAAGGAATCAAACAAATAATTAGAATGTAAGCTAACAGGCTGGGTGTGGTGGCTCACACCTGTCATCCCAGCACCTTGGGAACCGGAAGTGGGCAGATCACCTGAGTCCAGGAGTTCGAGACCAGCATGGTCAACATGGTGAAACCTTGTCTCTACCAAAAATATAAAAATTAGTCACATGTGGTGGTGCACACCTGTAATTGTGTGTGCCACCTACTGAGTTGGCTCAGGCACGAGAATTGCTTGAACCTGAAAGGTGGAGGTTGCAGTGAACTGAGATCGCACCACTGTACCCCAGCCAGGGAAACAGAACAAGATTCTGCTTCAAAAACAAACAAACAAAAACGTAAGATAACAATGAGCGCTACAAATAAAATAAAGCAGAGTGATATATGCAGCCTAGGTAGTCAGGAAAGGCCACTCAGAGAGTGACATTTGAAGTGAGTCCTAATGTCAAGAGTAAACTAAGAATCTTACATGTGGAAATATCTCCTGAGCTGAAGGAACAACTAATGCAAAGATCCTGAGACTGAATGAGCTAGACATGTCCAGAGACCAGAAAATGGAAAATGATAAGCGATAAGACGAAAAAGGTGAGCAAGAGCCAGGTCACGTAGGGCTCTATTAGCGATAGAAATCAACTTGGATATCTAATTTCATTTGAGATGGAGTAGGGATCCCTCTTAGGGGCCAGCCAGGCACCTTCTCAACCCAAGAATGGAAATAAAGGAAAATCTTGACTTCCTTCAAGGGAAATTCCAGGCACCTAGCTAACCTTGAGAAGTAAATGAGCAACCTGATAAGCAAGAAGGTAATAGCAGCCTATAACAGCAGCCAAGGAAGTTCGAGTCATAATGTGTTTAGTTCTGTATAGAAGCTAAAGATAATGTCTTAACATATGTCCCTGAATTGTTCTTCAGAAACCTGGACCCCCCGCACCAGTGGAAAAATGCCATCTGCTGGCAGGTGGACCTCAGATTGGGGGTACTGAGGACTGAACTCTGATACCCATTCTGTGTTCTGAGTTTCTACCTGCGGGGGCCTGGAGGAAGTCACACCCACAGGCCAGAGCTCAGAGCTCAACATTTCTTTCTGCTGATGCCAAATTTTTGACAAACCTTCACCTCCTTAAACAATTGCAAATCAGAAAATCTGTGAATCCACCTATAACCTGTGGGCTCCTGCTTTAAGGTGTCCCACCTTTTTAGGTCAAACCAATATATAGCTTTCAGGTACTGATTTTTCACTTTGCCTGTGATCTCTGCCTCCCTGCCTTCAAAAACCTTTAAGCCATCAGGGAGTTTGGGTCTTAGGCATAAGTTGCCTATTTCTCCTTGCTTGGGGCCCTGAAATAAATTCCCCCTTTCTTTCACTGCAAATTCCAGTGTCAGTGTTTGGCTTTGTTGTGACAGGCAGGAGGATGGGCCCAAGTTGGGTTGGTCACAAAATGCAAAGCTACTGCAAGGTCTTTAGTAAAGAAATGACATTATATATCTATTTAAATTATAGCTTTGGCTACTGTGTTGAGAATGGACTGTAATCTGGCAAGTATGGAAGCAGGGAAAGCTGTACAAAGGCTCTTGCAGTAGTCCATGCAAAAGATGTTGATGGATTGATTTAGGTGAAAACAGAATAGGATGGTGACAAGGGTTCAAATCCAGAACACATTTTAGAGGTACAGTCAGCAAGATATTATTGCTGTAAAAGGGAGAAAGAAATCTAGGATGATTGTTAGTTTATGGACATAAATGACTAGGTGGATGGTGGTAACTGGCAATTGATAAGGGACGAGAGAAACAGATTTGGGGGAGGAAACCATAAAACAGGAGCTCTGTTTTGGAAATATTGAATTTTATATTCTATTGGAGGTGTTGTATAGGAGGGTAGATTCACAGGAGAGGTCTGAATGAATGATATAAACTGGGAGTCATCAGCCTATAAATGACAATTCAAGCCATGAGAATAATTAAGATTATCATGGAGTTGAATGTATAATCTTGGACAAGGCAATGGACCTCACTAAACACCAATACCTTCATCTAGAAAATAGCGACTATACCCATTAATGCTGGTGTTGTATTGACTTGTCGTAAGGATTAAATAAAATCAATGTAGCCTAGAATTGTTTAAACAACTTTTAGTATCTCTGCCACATTGCTGCTCTGTGTTTAACTCAAAGTTCTAGAACTTTTCACATAACATACTTCCATTCAAACATATATCCTCCTCCATCTTGTGCTAGTGTAATTGATGTCTTTCATCAAAATGGATCTCTTCCATCTCCAATCACAATCTTAGACCAGATTTGCTGTCTCCTTGTGTCTACATGCTGCATGCTGCCATGAAGCACATATATAGAGTGCACTCTATCATGCTTGTTGTCTATGACTTCCCTATTGAGGCTACAGAATAGACTAGACTTCAGAAAAGCAACTGGACTACAGTAGGCTCAGTCATGGTTCAGCAATACCACCAACAACCTAAAAGATATAGGTAAATATCAAAATAATTTTGAACTATAATGCGTATTTAATGTTCACACAGTAATTCAACTAGCCATGGGTATTAATCAGTATTATCATCCAATACAACATAAGGAGAAAGGATCATAGAAAGAGAAGTAAGGGTATCAGTGGCAAAAAGAGAGAGTGGGAGCCAGACTACAGAGACTTAAAGAGCATCAAATAAACACTCAAGAAACCTTTTAAAAATAAAGCAGAACCCTAATCCTGAAAGTAGTAAGCCAAGGCAAGGGTTTCTGTTAATAACACAAGGACCAATGTAAGAGATCAGTTAAAATTGCTAAGACTTATGGTCAAAAGTAGGACTGTAATGAGACTAGCAGTATTGAGTATGGGTACAAAGGCCCTTCTAGTACTCTCTCTAGAGCCCAGACTAGTCACAGATTCTGGAGTAGGACTAATCGTATTTGTAGGAGGTTGTAGCCCAACTAGAAGAAGTAAAGAAATAAAAGATGCATAATTAATCTTATGGCAGAAAATTAACCCCAAAGGGGACCCTTTCTTAGAAATAAGAGAAACATTCTGAAAGACAGAATGGATAAGCTGCACAGATAGGTTGAAAGATTACTGCAAGAATTTCCTTATCAGTCACACAAGGGGGTCAAACTTCAAAAAATACACTTGCTTCGAAGTCACCATGAGAAATTTTAAAATCAGGGATTAGGATGTAGAGGCAGATTTGGAAGCCACTAGTCTAGAAGATTGCCAGCATTTTATTATCTGAAATGAACTATTTAACATATCACAAATATTACATTAATTATGTTATCTGAAGCCTAATTACTTCCTAAAGCCCCCATTTTGGGATTATTCAATTTGTTTCCCAGGTGAAACTGGGAGATAGCCACTTGGGTCTAGGTCTCTGAATACTATCCTAGAAGTTAGAGGCGTACTCAGTTGTTATGTAGATGTTATTATAAATAACATCTGGCATTTTTATATAGAGATATGTAATTTTGGATATATTTATTATCTGATATATATAATCATATATAATAGCTGACATTTGTTCAGTGACAGATACTTCTATGTGGGCACTGATTGTCTTATTTAATCATCACAGTAACCCTATGAGAGAAGTACTATTTATTATCCCCATTTCACAGACAAGAAAACTGAGGTTCAGTCTGCAAGTAACTTTCTTGAAATAAGTGAAGGAGCAGGATTAGAATCCAGGCATTTTGACAATAGAATCCCTCCTATTTATGTTCCACTGCCTTCTCTATTTCCATCTGGTGATGTGTGCTACTCTGAATTAGGTGACTGCCTTCGTTACTAAACCACAATCTCCCTGAGGGCAGGGACCTAGTATCATTTACCCCTAATTTTATAGGCCAACCACAGTCCCTAAGCAACCATCTAGGCCCACCTCCTCATTCTCTTAGTCACCCCATTAGTTGGCTTGTTTCTATGATGCAGTATCATTATTGTGATGTATACTGACTTCATATTGGGGATTTCCCTTCAGAATCCTGGAAGGAGAAGATCATCTTCATTCGAAGGAGAGAGAAAGGGCAGATAATTGGACTAGAGTTAAACTTCTCCTTTTGTCCATAGGACAAAAAATATTATACATATTTAAATAATGAACAAAATTCTAGTGTTCTTTTATTTTCTTATATATGTATTTTTAGTGGAATACCAATTTTATTTACATTTGGCTTATTCAGGTGAGTGAAAGTCAACAGGACAACTAACAGGCTAAAAGAATAACATTAAGCACTGGGGAAACAAAAGTTGTACCTGGGGGTAATTATATTTCACTGCTAAGTATTCTCAAGACAATAAGTTCTCACAGATATTTTGCAGTACCCGGAAAAGTCAATGGATCAACATCCAGATAAAAGGATGAAAACAGAGCACATCAAGATCATGAATGTTCTTCAAACTTCTCAGGTAAATCAATGCATTCTTCACATTCAGTGAGATTACAGTTACTTCAAAAGATAATATAGGTTAGGGCTTCTTTTGTATGCTGTGTGATTCTGTCTCTGCCTATGTATAGGTTAACAGCACAGTACATAAAATATAATAATTGTATGAGCATTTCCTCAGATATTAAATACTATAATCTTTCATGTCTGTAAACTGACCATTCTCTTTAGGGATTGCTGCCTTGTTCTCTTTCACTTGCTTTTGCTTAACACCCCAAAAAACCTTGATCACAGCCAGATTATATGAACATGGCTGTATGACTTTAATTGTAATTGGATGTATGTGTTTTATGTGTTTTAATTGGCAGAGAATATTAGTCCAGACATAGACGATTTGCAAGTGTGTAGCTTTCCTTTTTAAAAATTATACTTAAAGTTCTGGGATACATGTGCAGAATATGCAGGTTTGTTACACAGGTATACATGTGCCATGGTGGTTTTTTGCACCCATCAATCTGCCATCTAGGTTTTAAGCCGCACATGCATTAAGTATTTGTTCTAATGCTCCTTCCCCTTTTCCCCCACCCACCGACAAGCCCCAGTGTATGACGTTCCCCTCCCTGTGTCCATGTGTTCTCATTGTTCAACTTCCACTTATGAGTGAGAACATGTGGTGTTTGGTTTTCTATTCCTGTGTTAGTTTGCTGAGAATAATGGCTTCCAGCTTCATCCATGTACCTGCAAAGGACATGAACTCATTCTTTTTTATGGCTGCATAGTATTCCATGGTATATATGTGCCACATTTTATTTATCCAATCTATCATTTATGGGCATTTGGGTTGGTTCCAAGTCTTTGCTATTGTGAACAGTGCCACAGTAAACATACATGTGCATATGTCTTTATAACAGAATGATTTACAATCCTTTGGGTATATACCCACTAATGGGATTGCTGGGTCAAATGCTATTTCTAGTTCTAGATCCTTGAGGAATCGCCACACTGTCTTCCACAATGGTTGAACTAACTTACACTCCCACCAACAGTGTAAAAGTGTTCCTACTTCCCCACAGCCTCGCCAGCACCTGTTGTTTCTTTAGTTGTCTTCTGCTTTGCATTTTTAGGTTTTTGCTTGTTTTTTGTTGTTTTTGTTGTTTTGTCTTTTTAGAGACAGGTTCTTGCTGCTGCTCAGGCTAGACTCAAACTCTTGAGTTCAAGTGGTCCTCCTGCCTCAACCTCCCAAGTAGCTGGGACTACAAGGAGCAGCTGAGACTATGGCAGGCATTACCACGCTTGGCTGCTTTTTGGTTTGCATGCTGGTTGGCATTTCATTTATCTCAAAAGACAGGAGTCAACATTTGGTAATTGGAAAAGTCAGGAAAGAAATCTTTGTTGGAGAAATGTGGTAGGCAAAAACGATTCAGTTTATTACAAAGAAAATGAAATCTACACAATATATCATTTAGTTAGCATTACTCCTGGTCCCTCCCTGATACTGGCTTTCTGACCTTCTGATGAAAACACAAGCTTCCCTCCAGGTCCTCAACCCAGGAAAAGGTTTCTCAATATATACTATAATAGGAGCAGACCAGAAATCAAATTGAACCAATTGTTAAGGTTCCATATTACTGATGACAAACATTCAATATGAATATTGAATAATTTTGCACGTACAGCAAAATTATCATACTTAACACTGGAATACATTACATTACATTTATTAGCACTTAGCATTTTTGCTATTTGGAAACTACATTTTAGTGTCCTTGTATAATACCAAGTTATTTCCTTATCTTCCTAAATATATCTCTATCATTTGTCCACCCTCTAATTTCCCTCAACAGCCTTCTAACTGGAATCCCTGTATCCAGCCTATCTATACAATTCCTGGAGCAGTACAGAAAGTGGAAGACCTGGAGGGTGGGTGGGGAGGAACCATAGCCATTGCCAGGGGCATTGTGCTACATGACTCCAAGAGGCACTAGCGTGGCCACCACTAGCATACATAGAGTACATTTATGCAAATTAGAGAATGGTGCTCCCTCTGAACAGATAGATTAGAAAAAAGACACCTCTCTGGATTAACAGATCAGTAAAGCACTATGTCTTATGGGACATATTAAGAATGAGAACCCTCTGTGTGGGCTCATGGCATAGCAAACACAATACAGGCTGAATTCCAGGCCCTATTGCCTACTCTTACCCACTAGGTACCTTTGTGCAACGCAAATTGCGCAATCACACACAGCAGTCCTGTGAGCAGCACTTCTGGCACTTTTTTCTTCTGTCTTGGCTTTCTCTCCTGGAACCCTATAAGGCCACTTGATTCAGAGTTCTTTGGGCCAGTAGGACACAACTGTGTCTTGCAAGGTTTCTCCCTTCCTAGAGTGGGCCCTTTTTCTTTCTCTTCTGTATGTTTACTAAATGCCTGCTAGGAGCAAGCCACTGTTCTTCACCCATTCTCAAGCATTGTAAAACAAATGGGTTTATTGATCTTCCTAAAGCTCAGGTATGAATGTTTCATCACTTGCCTGCTTCAAAATCTTCGTCCTCCCCAAGCATCGAGCACAGAGCTTGAGTCCTGGCCACATATCAGAAGTCGTGGACTGTGGTTCTTATTCTAACACTAACTTGTTTCTTGAGATCCTAGACAAAAATCTAAAAAATCTTCTTAGTCCTTTTCTAAGAACTTTCTACTCCAAAGTTTCTGTGTTCCTGGGCTCTGGGTACCAGCGTAGGTTTTAGTCATGTAGACAGAAAATAGAATGCTTTACCTCATCAGATTGAGAGGTGGCTGCCTAGAAGATCCAATTTTCTTTTATAACTTCTGACTCTTAATCATATGGAAAGATGCTTATCACATGCATAATAAGAGATATACAAATTAAAGGTACACTGAAGCACGGATTCTCAGCTATCTTATTGAAAAAGGTCAATTTGTTTGATAATATATTGTGCTGTAACAGTAACAGGAAAATTTAAATTCATATATTATTTGTAAAAGTATAAATAAGTATAATATTATTTTATTTTTATTTTTTGAGACAAAGTCTCACTCTGTCGCCTGGGCTAGAGTGCAGTGGTGCAGTCTCGGCTCACTGCAACCTCCGCTTCCCAGGTTCAAGCGATTCTTCTGCCTCAGACTCCCAAGTAGCTGGTATTACAAGCACCTGCCACGATGCCAGGCTAGTTTTTGTATTTTCAGTAGAGACGGAGTTTCATCTTGTTTGCCAGGCTAGTCTTGAGCTCCTGACCTCAAGTGATCCACCCGCCTTGGTCTCCCAAAGTGCTGGGATTATAGGCGTGAGCCACTGCGCCCGGCCATAAGCATAATTTTTATAGAGGTAATTTGTAATTTGTCAACATCTATCAAAAGAAAGAAACAATTTTTGTAGAAGTAACTTGTCAATAGCTATGAAAATAAAGGAATCTGTATACAGTTTTTTACCCATCAATTCAACTCTTAGGATGTTTTTCCAAAATACATATATACATATATACATAATATTTCAATTCCTGAGTCTATGCACACCCCCATTTTCCTAGAAGAATATCTCGTATATTTTCCTCTCTTCTCAAATCCTTAACATAGTTTCCCACAGCCTCACTCTCAGGTGATGGTCTTGTTTCTTCTTTCACTGAGAAAATACAGGTAATCAAAAGAGAACTTCCATTAACTCCCATCAGTCTATTTGACTTACATCTGTACATATTCTCTTCCTTCCCTCCTGTTGTTATACATGAACTGTACATATTCAGGCCAACCCCTCCACATATACACAACATTCCATCCACCAACACCAACTCAAGGACGTCCCTCCATAATCCTTTTCCTTTCATGACTCATTATGTTTTTACCTCTCTACTGGATCACTGCCATTAGCATAAAAGCATGCTGCCATTTCTCCCATTTTCCTCCCTCAGCCCTCTCCAGCTACTGCTCCATTCCCAGTAGATGTCTTGTTCCTTTACAGTGAAGCTCCTCAAAAGAGCTGCTAAAACTCACTATTTCTAGTTCCTTTCCTCTTCTTCCCTCTTGAATACGTTCCAACCAGGCATGTATCCTCACCTCTCCACCAAAACTTTCCTTACCAATATTTCCAATTACCTCCACATTGACATTTCATAGTTAATTCTCAGTCCTAATCTTACCTGAACCACATTTTTTCTAACTTTTTTTTTTTTGAGACGAAGTCTCGCGCTGTTGGCCAGGCTGATGTGCAGTGGTGCCATCTTAGCTCACTATAAACTCTGCCTCCTGGTTTCAAGCGATTCTCCTGCCTCAGTCTCCTAAGTAGCTGAAATTACAGGTGCCCACCACCACACCTAGCTAATTTTTTGTATTTTTAGTAGAAACAGGGTTTCACCATGTTGGCCAGGCAGGTCTTGAACTCCTGACCTCAAGTGGTCAGCCCACCTAAGCCTCCCAAAGTGCTGGGATTACAGATGTGAGCCACTGCGCCTGGCCTTTTCTAACATTTTTGATGACAACTTTTAAATACACAGAAAAATTAAAAGAATTGAACACTGAACACACCCATCACCTAGATCCTGAAATTAAACATTTTAGTATATTTGCTTTTTATAACCCCTGCTATTTTTATCATGCCATTCTCCCTTTCTGTGTGATGGCATGAACCTCAGGGCTTTTTTCAGCTCTAGTAGGCTAAGTTATCTCATCCTTTACCAATGAAGAGACAGAACTAGAGAGAAGGCAAAGCGTGGGGCTAGTGATAGTCAACCCAAATTATCAGATTTAAGGAATGAATAATATATTTATGTCACCTCTTGCACTTCAATTTATGCCAACTATAACTTTTTATTGTTTTATTCCAGGTGCAATGAAAAATGGAAGTGTTATGTCAAAAATTAAAACTGAGAGGGATGAAGATACAGCATAGGCTATACCTAAAAGATACATCAGATGGGATATTGGAAATCTGAATTTATGAAATTTAATTTACGATTGTACTATAATGTCTTTTCATTACAGTACCACACAAATTGAGGCAATAAATGCATATTTCATCAAAAAAGTATGGCCACTCGTCTTTTAACCAGATAGATTGCAAGTGTCATTAGAATTCAGATTCTACGAGGCAGGAAAGAGGTGTTTTGGCTAGAGACAAAGGCAGATGAAATAAGAGAGTCAGGCATTCAGTGGGAATTTAATTTGTATTTGCTTAGACAAGGCTGTTCAGTCTAGTCTCAGTTCTGTATTTATTTAAAGTGATATATCTTACTTCTTTCGGTATATCTGATTTTCTAATAACAACATGATTAACAAATATGTTACTGACAGAGAAAGTTAAAATAAAATTATCATGGGGACTTCATTTTTAGCAGTAATTGCATAGACAACCCCTTGCTTAAGTAATTTTAATTGGATATAGCCAGGCATCACATTTCCCTGAAAGATGGAATGACTACTTTTTGGCAACATGTACTTACAGTCATGTGTCATATAATGACATTTCAGTCAATGGCAGACTACATATGGAACAGTGATTCCATAAGATTACAATAACATATTTTTACAGTACTTTTTTTTTTTTTGAGATGGAGTCTTGCTCTATTGCCAGGCTGGAGTGCTGTGGTGTGATCTCGGCTCACTGCAACCTCCACCTCCCTGGTTCAAGCAATTCCATTGACTCAGCCTCTCAAGTAGCCGAGATTACAGGCATCTGCTACCATGCCTGCCTAATTTTTTTTTTCTATTTTTAGTAGAGATGGGGTTTCACCATGTTGGCCAGACTGGTCTCGAACCCCTGACCTTAGGCAATCCGCCTGCCTCAGCCTCCCAAAGTGCTGGGATTACAGGCATGAGCCACTGTGCCCAGTCTTTTATTTATTTATTTATTTTGAGACAGAGTCTCGCTTTGTTGCTCAAGCTGGTGTGCAGTGGCACCATCTCAGCTCACTGCAAACTCTGCCTCCTGGGTTCAAGTGATTCTCCTGCCTCAGCCTCCCAAGTAGCTAGGATTACAGGTACCCACCATCATGCCTGGCTAATTTTTGTATTTTTAATAGAGACGGGGTTTCACTAGGTTGGCTAGTCTGGTCTCGAACTCCTGGCCTCAAGTGATCTGCCTGCCTTGGCCTCCCAAAGTCCTGGGATTACAGGTATGAGCCACTGCGCCCAGCCTACAGTACATTTTTTATGTTTAGATACACAAATACATATCATCATGTTACAACTGCCTCCAGTATTCAATACAGTCACACACTATGCAGGTTGGTATAGCCTAGGAACAGCAGGCTACACCATATAGCCTAGATCACAAAACAACAAAATCATCTAATGCATTTTTTTTTTTGACACAGAGTCTCACTTTGTCACCCAGGCTGCAGTGCAGTGGTGTGATCTTGGCTCACAGCAACCTCTGCCTCCCGTGTTCAAGTGATTCCCCTGCCTCAGTCTCCTGAGTAGCTGAGACTACAGGTGCATACCACCACGCCCAGCTAATTTTTGTATTTTTAGTAGAGACGGGGTTTCACCATGTGGGACAGGATGGTCTCAATCTCTTGACCTCGTGATTCACCTGCCTCGGCCTCCCAAAGTGCTGGGATTACAGCGTGAGCCACCATGCCCGGCCCACCTAATGTATTTCTCACAATCTATTCCCATCAAATGACTGTATATACTAAACAGCATACACTATCCATTAGGTAAGCAACTACACATCAAATAAGGTCTTGTTTATTGTCAAATAATGATGATAATGATGATAACAACTAAATTATTATGGTAAAATAAATGTTTCAGATCAGTGTTTTTCAAAATTTGGGGATTTACTCCTGAGTTGCACCATGATATCAATTTTTCAAAAAATAAATCAGAACATAACTTAGAATAGAAAATATTGCAGTACATCACATGTAATATATGTTTTGTAAAACTTTTCAATTACACACACACACCAATACAAACACTTGGTTGTGATGCCAGGCACGGTGGCTCACGCCTGTAATCCCAGCACTTTGGGAGGCCGAGGTGGGCAGATCACTTGAGGTCAGGAGTTTGAGACCAGCTTGGCCAACACAGTGAAACCAGGTCTCTACTAAAAGTACAAAAAATGTAGCCAGGCGTGGTGGCAGGTGCCTGTAATCCCAGCTACTTGGGAGGCTGAGGCAGGAGAATCGCAGGAACCCAGGAGGTGGAGGCTGCAGTGAGCCAAGGTCACACCACTTCATTCCAGCCTGGGTGACAGAGTGAGACTCCGTCTCAAAAAACAAGAGTATATTGCCATGTAAGTGTATTTATTTTTTCAGGTAGCCATTTTAGGATCACTTGTCATAAGCAAATGTAGGCAAAATGAAATGGAAAACAAAAATCAAAGGAACCTTGCTACTGAGAAAAGATAACTGAAATGCTTGTCTCTGGGTTACCTAGTTTGGTTATTTAGATATCTGGGTTAACTAAATCTACACTGATCCAATTTAGTCAAAGCTGCAGTTTTTTGTGTATTTCATTAGTACATACAAATATCAACACAAGCACAAAGTTTCCAAAGTAATTCTCTAAAAATTAAACAGAATATCCCCCTGAAGATTCACTGCTCAATAAAAGAGCTGAGTTAAAGTAATCTCTCATAGTTTTCATATTTGGCTTATCCATTTTCTTGAGCATCTTTAATAATGCTTAGTGGAAGCCAAATTCTTCCCAAGCAACCAATAGGCTTCTGGAGTGCCCTCTCTCTTCTCATCCCTGTCTCTTTGACTACAAATAAGCTAAGTCAAAAAAATTACTTTCCATTACATAAGTCAAAGAGAGGTAAGAAAGTCAGTATGTTAGGAAAAAGTAAAATTTTCTATTATACTTTTTTGCATGAGAAATGCTGTTGGATGATCCACTCTTTGCTATTATCAGAGCCATGCCTTTCTTACTTATCAACACAGAAATTTGATGGCATTTCACCTGAGGTTAGGAGTTCAAGATCAGCCTGGCCAACACGGTGAAACCCCATCTCTATTAAAAATACAAAAATTAGCCAGGCGTGGTGGCGGGCACCTATAATCAGCTACTCAGGAGGCTGAGGCAGGAGAACCACTTGAATCAAGGAAGTGGAGGTTACAGTGAGCTGAGATTGGGCCACTGCACTCCAGCCTGAGTGACAGAGCAAAATTCTGTCTAAAAAAAACAAAAACAAAACAGAATAAAACAAATCTGATACCCGACCACAATGGTTTAAAGGTCCATTTCTGCCTTTCTCTCCCACTAACCCCAACTCACAAGAGACTCATACAAATTGTTTTACAGTTTTCCAGTAAAATGGTCACATGATGAAGACATGATAGTTCTCAGTTACAATTTATTCTTATATTCATATATGTTAATATGTCTAGTTATCTGGAACAGTTTGAGAAAAGATCTCAATTAGCTGTATCAAAATGTTAAAATACTACTATTAGTAGTGATTAAAATACTACTATTAGTAATGGGAAAAGTTAGCTAGGAGGACAAAAATGTGTCCACAGAAATTAATAAGCTACTAGAAATGTTCTTTTTCTCAGGCAAGAAATCTGCTAGTTTAATTTGTCAGATCCCTGCTTACATGAAAGCTAAATGGGACTTCATGCAGTTAGAGGTAATAAAGATTAATCTCCAGGCCACAGTTACAGAAATGAAGCAGTTTTCATCAGGTTATGCTCAGAGACAGCTTATTTGGTTGCTTGCTTCATTTTGCAGGGAAATTCCAAGCATCTAAAGCAGAGTTCACTGAACAAACTGTTTTCTTAGGCAAAGCATTTTCCATAGACATACACAGTGATGTGGTGCTCTTCCTGCTGTTAGAACACAGATGGTACCTCTTCAACCCATGCCAACTGCCTCAATCTGATATACAAACATGATCCAAGCCCACTTAAGTGTATCCTTGAGCAAACATTAGAGAATATATGGGAAAATATTCATCCCCAGTGAAATATCCCTATTTTGGAGACATGCCTGTGATTTTAAAAATTCTGTATATAATAGTACTAAGAGTAGAACATGCATGATCATATAAACTTGCTTTTGCAGTTCTAAAATTTCAGGATACTTGTTTCAGAAAATCTAAAGCAAAAACATTTCAATAACAAAGTACACTTTTTCAAGAAACATTAATTAGGGCACGCATAGGTTATATATTTGACAATCAAATGCATACACAGAAAATCATTCAAAGGCATGGATAAAAGGCCCAAGAAACAAAGAGATAATAACAAAGAGATAATTGATGTTTACTGAGGTAGATGGCCCTTGCCATACTCCATAGGAAATGAAAAATTTGATATTGTTTCTAGCACAAGTTAAGAACTTATTTATATACTTAATACATTTTTAGGAAAGTGGAAAACCAAATTTATTTATTTTTAATTTTTATTTTTTGTAGAGATGAGGTGTTGCCCAGGCTGGTCTTGAACTCCTGGCCTCAAGAAATTCCCTTGCCTCAGCCTCCCAAAATGCTGGGATTATAGGCATGTGCCACCATGCTCAGCTCCAACTTTAAAATTCAATTTTTATTTTTCTAACTTTCATTTGAGTTTCAGAGGTGTATGTGCAGAATTGTTATATAGGTAAATTGCATGTCGCTGGGGTTTGGTGTAGAGATTATTTCATCACCCAGGTAATAAGTATGGTACCTGATAGGTAGTTTTAGATCCTCACTCTCTTCTCACCCTCCACCCTCAAGTACGCCCTGGTAGGTGCCTACTGTTTCCTTCTTTGTGTCCATGTGCACTCAACTTTTAGCTCCCACTTATAAATGACAACATGTGGTATTTACTGTTCTTGCATTAGTTTGCTTAGGATAATGGACACCAGCTCCATCCATGTTGCTGCAAAGGACATGATTTTGTTCTCTTTTATGACTGCATAGTATTCCATTGTGTATATGCACTACATTTTCTTTATCCAGTCTACTATTGATGTGCATTTAGGTTGATTCCATGTCTTTGCTATGGTAAATATTGCTGCAATGAACATACATATGCATGTGCCCTTATGGTAGAACAATTTATATTCCTTTGGGTATACAGAATTTTATATTCCTTTAGATATATAAGATTGCTGGGTCAAATGGTAGTTGTGTTTTACATTCTTTGAGAAATCGCCAGCCGCTTTCCACAATGGCTGAATTAATTTACATTCCCATCAGCAATGTATAAGCTCCCTTCTCCCCACACCCTCACCAGCATCTGTTAGTTTTTGACTTTTCAGTAGCAGCCATTCTGACTGATCTGAGATGGTTTCTCATCGTGGTTTTGTTTCACATTTCTCTAGTGACTAGTGATGTTGAGCGTAAAATTCTATTTTCAACACCGTTTTTAGACAATTGGCACATTTCATTCCCTCAAAATTCCACTGTTAATATTTTTATCTTTCCCTACTTTGCTCTTTCCCTTTTTGTACTTATTTTTACTCCTCAACAATTATTAGCTCGATAATATTTTGAATAAATGTTGGTAATAAAATAAAAAAGAAGACCAGTATGAAAAAAAGAGATTAAGTGAAAATGAAAAGTTGGAAAAGCTATTAAAGAAAAGAAAATAAAGAATACTTGTAGTAGCCAGGAAATCTCTCTTTTTTTTTTGGTGCCTCTCAGAATTCAAACTACAGGGAATATATTTCACTCACATAGCTGCTGTGCTCTGAAATCTATCACTGTATTTGCACTGAAGCCACACTTTTCATGAGTTGCTCCTAGGCTATAACCAAATGAGGTAGGGATGTTTCCAGCGAATCTATATGGATCTGCAGCAACCTCAATTCTTGCCTCCTCAGAAGAAATAATTCAACCAAGGGGCATGAGGCAGAGGCAAGTTTTAGAGCAGGAGTGAACGTTTAATCAAAAGCTTTGGAGTAGCAATGAAAGGAAGTACACTTGAAAGAGGGCCAAGCAGGTGACTTGAGAGATCAAGTGCACGGCTTGACCTTTGACTTGGGGTTTTATTCACTGGCATTCTTCCAGGGTCTGCATTTCTTCTCCCCGATTCTTCTCTTAGAATGGGCTGTCCACATGCACACTGGCCTGCCAGCACTTGGGAGGGGCGGCATGAGCAGTGTGTTTATTGGAGTTGCACACGTGCTCGCTTGAGGCATTCTTTCCTTACCGGTTGAGTGTTCTTAGAAGAACGTCTTATACCGGTTAAACTTTGCCATTTTGCCTCTTAGTGCACATGCTTGAGCCCAATTGCCCAACTCCCGAGATCTTATTGGGAAGCAGCTGATTACCAGTTTCAGGTGTTTTCTATCTACTGGGAGGCTGGCTTTCCCTGGTGCCAGCCTCGGCGAATAATTATTTTATCGAGTCAGCTTAACAACTGTCTGAACATCACCTGATGGTCACCTGACATTCCTGGTAAAGGGGAGCCATCTCCTGTCCTGCTTATATTTGACTAGCTACCTACTGTGACAGGGGTACTAATGCCAGTCCATTCCTGGGAGATGAAGGACTCCTCTAACACTCGGCTTTGTTTCAAGGATCCTTTGCACTGAGTGTCAGATTCTTCCACTCAATCTTCTCCTCTTGCTCCTTCACAAGGTCAACCTGCATCAGGATCTTTCAGCTCTGCCAACTTCCTCTGACAACCTTCACATTTTCCTTTATAGGTATCTTCCCTAATATCTCTCTTGCATGTCTAATTCCATTTTGGCATCTGCTTCTTGGGTACCTGAAATAGCCCAAATGGTACTAAGAGTGGCCTGAGGGTAAAGGCAGTAAAATGGGGATGTTAGACTGGCTCACTCACTGCCCGTGAGGGAAGAGGACACCATCCTGCATGGTAGATGGAACATAGACACAAGCTAGTAGCTTAATTGCGAAAGGTTTCCCCAGTGCTGACCTGGCAAATGTCCCAGTGGAGGAAAATGCTGTTGCAGGCATGATGATTTAGGCATTTGCAAGATATGGGTGTAATAATGCCTAAAAAAATGGAAGAGTTGGCTGATAAGCAACACACATGCACTAAAGAGAGATAATGGGAGATTGTGGGCCTCTAACAAGCAGTTAATGGCTAAGAGTGAAAACAACAAGGCCTTGGTGGTAGCTTACAAAGAGGCTCTTATCTCTTGCAGTGAAGAGCAAACAAAACTAAAGACCTAATTGTTTGAGTCCCTGAGGAAAAGATATTTGAATGATCAGCCAAGGCAAAATCAGCTATGGAAATGCTAGGACCTTGGGAAAGGAAGCCTGGTGCATTGAACTATGCAACGAGAACATCTAAATAAAATCCCAGAAGACGTTGACTCTGCAGTCCTCCCCATCACCACTGCCCACAATCACAGACACACCTTGAACACTCTGGGATTACGGAGCTAGCCCCGCCTTCCTTAATAAGTGCCAGTGCTTTGGTTGTGCTTAAAAGGTGCTGCAAAGGCTTCTCCCTTGCAAGAAAATAGATGTCCCACTAAAGAACTGCCTTGGCCAGGCGCGGTGGCTCACGCTTGTAATCCCAGCACTTTGGGAGGCCGAGGCGGGCAGATCATGAGGTCAGGAGTTCAAGACCATCCTCACTAACATGGTAAAACCCCGTCTCTACTAAAGATACAAAAAAATTAGCTGGCCATGGTGGCTCGTGCGTGTAATCCCAGCTATTCTGGAGGCTGAGGTAGGAGAATTGCTTGAACCGGGACTCAGGAGGCAGAGGTTGCAGTGAGCTGAGATCATGCCACTGCACTCCAGCCTGGGCTACAGAGTGAGACTCCATCCCCCACCCCAACTCCCCCTCAAAAAAATAACTGCCTTCACCTTCTCTCCTAACTGCCAGACCAATAACAAAGGTTAAAAATCCCGGTATCACCCAGATGAGGATGCGCCGGGCCTGATAAACAAACAACTTGGCTAGACAATGAACTGCAAAAATTAGCCTGTGTGTATCTGCAGAATCCAGGGGATCCATGTGAGTGTGCCTGGGATTGGATATTGAGACTGTTCTGGGGACCTGGAGTGTAAAATTATATAATCAAGAGTTTATTGACCAGGGAGCACTTTCTTAACATGACATTTAACACCAACAAGAACCTCATGAGTGCAGGCATATATGTTACCGGAAGTAGCTCAGAAGCCTGGAAAAAGCCATGGCCAATATTGACCAGTGAGGAAATACTTGAGTTGTCCTAGCAGATGGCAGAAGTAGAAATAAAAGAACTATGGGAGGGAGCAGGAATGTGGGAATGATAGAGTGAGGAGCTCAGCGAATTCCCTCCTCAAAGTCAATGATGAAACTGAAAAAGTTTTCGAAAACAGCTATTTCAGGACTCTGTCTATTGACTAGAGGCATTCCACAGATTGAAAAGCATTTACATAAGAAAAAGTACTGAACTTTGGTGATAACAATAGGGGCCTCTGATGCTGACCTCTCAACCACCCAGCTCCAATCACAGTCATTGTACTAGAGCAAGGCAAGCTGTGAAACCAGGAAGGAGCTCTACTGCCAGAGGGCACTGACTTGATTTGGAGATTCTGGAGTGGAGAAAAAGCTTCAAGTCCAGGAGCATTGTCAAAAATAATGGTTCTCAGTGTCAAACAGAGAAGGCCAATGTCGCAGCTGTTTGAGGCTGCAATACTGCTTGAGGTGATCAACAAAACAGTCCAAATTTTGTTTTTGTTTTTTTTTTGAGATGGAGTTTCGCTCTTGTTGCCCAGGCTGGAGTACATTGGCACGATCTTGGCTCATCACAATCTCCGCCTCCCCCGTTCAAGTGATTCTCCTGCCTCAGCCTCCTGAGCAGCTGGGATTACAGGCATGCGTCACCATGCCCAGCTAATTTTGTATTTTTAGTAGAGACGGGATTTCTCCATGTTGGTCAGGCTGGTCTCAAACTCCCGACCTCAGGTGATCTGCCTGCCTCGGCCTCCCAAAGTGCTGGGATTACAGGCATGAGCCACCACATCCGGCCAACAGCCTGCAATTTAACAGAAAAATAAGACAGCCGTAGCGGGCCTTGACAAGCTACCAGATATCTCTGGTGTTCTGGAAGGCTCTGCAAATGTGTAAGGCTGCTTGTACTTAGAAGAGACAGAAGATCCCAGAGATGTGGTGGCGGGTGCCTATAATCACAGCTACTTGGGTGACTGAGGCAGGAGAATCACTTGAACCCGGGAGGTGGAGGTTGCAGTGAGCCGAGATCACGCCATTGAACTCCAGCCTGGGCAACAGAGCAAGACTCTGTCTCAAAAAGAAAAAGAAAAAAAAATGAAAATGTATTTCTCTCTATTGATATTTGTAATTTAATGAGTTATTATAATCGTATTTTCATTAATTTTTAAGTAGTGTTTTCTATAATTTTTTAATAAAAATATTTATAATCACTGGCTGGGCACAGTGGCTCACGCCTGTAATCCCAACACTTTAGGAGGCCAAGGAGGGCGGATCTCCTGAGGTCAGGAAGCTGAGGCAGGAGAATCGCTTGAACTCAGGAGGCAGAGGGTTGCAGTGAGCTGAGATTGCGCTCCTGCACTCCAGCCTAGGCAACAGAGCAAAACTCCATCTCAAGATAAGCAAATAAAAATAAATAAATAAATAAATGGATTATGAAGAATACTATGAACAACTGTGTACAAACAAATTAAAAACAAATAAAAAGGAAAAAATTGCTGGGGGCAGTGGCTCATGCCTGTAATCCCAGCATTTTGGATGGCTGAGGCAGGAGGATCACTTGAGCCAAGGAGTTAGACACCAGTCTGGGCAACATGGCAAAAATCTGTCTCTACAAAAAAATACAAAAATTAGCCAGGCATGGTGATGTGTGTCTGTAGTCCCAGCTACTTGGGAGGCTGAGGTTGTAGGACTGCCTGAGCCTGGGAGGCTGAGTTGCAGTGAGCCAAGATTGTGCCACTGCACTTCAGCCTGGGTGATGGAGTGAGACCCTGTCTCAAAAATTAAAAAAGTAAAAATTCCTAGAAAATTTCAAACTACTGGAATTGACTAAAATAAAAATAGAAAATTTGAACTGACCTATAGCCAGCAATGAGATTGAATTAGGAATTTTAAAACTTCCCACAAAAAGAAGTCTAGATCAGAATAACTCCACTTGGGAACCAAACATTTGAAAAGGACTTAACACTAATTATACACAAACTCTTCCAAAAAGTGGAGGAAGAGGGAATATTTCCTAACACACTCTATGAGGCCAGTATTACTCTGATACCAAACTCAAAAGCATTATAAGAAAATGGTACTACAGACCAATATAATTTATGAATATAGACGCAAAATTGTCAACAAAATACTCTGGTGAGTATTTAGCAGCACACAAAAAAGACATAGCCAATAGAATTTATCATAGAAACCCAAAGTTGGTTCAAAATACAAAAATTGAGCCGGGCGCGGTGCCTCACGCCTGTAATCCCAGCACTTTGGGAGGCCGAGGCGGGTGGATCACGACGTCAAGAGATCGAGACCATTCTGGTCAACATGGTGAAACCCTGTCTCTACTAAAAATACAAAAAATTAGCTGGGCATGGTGGCACCTGCCTGTAATCCCAGCTACTCAGGAGGCTGAGGAAGGAGAATTGCCTGAACCCAGGAGGTGGAGGTTGCGGTGAGCCGAGATCGCGCCATTGCACTCCAGCCTGGGTAACAAGAGCAAAACTCGGTCTCAAAAAAAAAAAAAAAATCAGTCAATGTAATACACCATATTAGTTGAATAAAGAAAAAATCCTCATATCAATAGACATAGGAAAAACATTTGACAATATCCAATATCCTTTCATTATTTCGAAAAAACACTCAATATACACACTTGTACAAGTGCAAGATATGTGCATTGAAAAGGTATAAAACAATGCTGAGAGAAATTACAGAAGATTTAAACAAATGGGGAAATTTTCTATGTGTGTGGATCAAAAGACTCAATATTATTAAATGGAAATTGTCCCCAAATTGACTCAATGCAATCTTTATCAAAATCTCAACAGGCTTTTAATTTTTTTTGCAGACGCTGAGACACTGACCCTAACATTTACATAAAAATGTAATCAAACTCTAATAGGCAAAACAATCTTGAAAGAGAACAAAATTAGAGGACTTATACTTCCTGATTTAAAAACTTACTATGAAGCCACAGTTATCAAGGAGAAAAATAACTTGGCCAGTTAGTAATAGCTATCTTTTCTCACTGACCAGTTTAGAACTGTCAAGATGGGCACATGAATGGAACATTCACATTGGCAAAGACAGAGGCTGCATATTGGCCCAGCAACATGAACTCCCACTTGTCAAGGCCAAACTAGCTATTGCCTCTTAATGTCCAAATTGTCAGCAAAAGAGACCAACTCTATGCTCCCAATATGATACTATTCATCAGAAATGACTTTAGTTGGGCCCTCCTATCTGGGATGGGGCAGCAATTCATACTGACAGGGATAGATACACATCCTGGCAATAGATTTTTTCCCCCAGCAAAGCCTCAGTCAGCACCACCATTCTGGGCCTTACAGAATGCACAGGCATGGAATTCCACACAGTATAGCATGCAATCAGACCACTCAATTCACAGTAAGGAGAATACGGGAGTGGAGCCATGACCTTGGGTCCTACTGGATATGTCATACACCACACCATTCAAAAGGAGCCAGACTCAGACAGTCTTTTTAGAGACACAGCTAAAGCATTAGCTTGGAGGCAATACTCTGAAAGGATGGGGTGTCATCCTGAGAAATGTAGTATATGTACTAAAGATCTCAATATGATGCTGCATCCCCCAGCTGGGTACTTCCTGGTATTCCCTTGCCCAATTCTAAATGAATAGGGAGTACAGCAATTCCAGACTGAGAAGGTCTCTGACCACTCAAGAATGAAGGTTTAGGTCACACCACCAGGTAAGTCAGCAAGACCTGCTGAGGAGACAGCTGAGGAAGAGGTGAATTTAGAATGGATAGTGGAAGAGAGAGAGGATGAGGACCTGTTCTGGCCCCAAGACCAACTGCAATGAGTAGCGTTGTAGGTCATCCCAGTAATCTCTCTCTTCTGATTTCTACTCAGAAAAAAAGTGCACAGGAACCATGGAACGGCTGCTCCCTGAAACTGTAGTGGAGAAGGAGATCTTTGCAAAGCAATAGAAGGACTACTGCAGTCATGAGAATGGACCTTTCAGATCCTCATCAACAGTGAAAATAACCAATAGATCCAGCTTCTATGCTCTGAATCCATTACTACATTGAGGCTGGGGCTACACTTCTAAGGACTGAGAGCATCAGGTGTACTGAGGCATGTACACCCATTCCTGGAAGATACAGGCCTCCTTGGGCTGTTAAAACCCTGTGAATGGCTTGGAAAACATTCTAGGTTCCTGATGCCCAAAGACTTGTGTAACTCTACTGCACTGAGTCAGAATGATCAAATCTTTCAGGATTCATTATTTTGCCAGCTTTAAGAACATTCAGAAACCAGCCCTACTCCTCCTTTCCATCTGAAGAAAACACCACCACCACCACTCCCCACCACATAAATGATTTAAATTTTAAGTAGAGATGATTTTCTGGGATCTAAAATTATAACAATTTTAAAATTCTTTTTTCTGTAATTATAAAATTTTACAAATTGAATATGATAGAGACAAAAAAATAACGGGCTAGAAAAATTAATTTCAATTCTGTTAGTAAGCGGTTATGTGAGCTTGGGCAGGGTTTATTTACTCTTGGGGCCTCACTCTCCTCATGTGTAAAACAAGAAAGTTGGATTAGATCATCCCTAAATCCTCTTTTAACTCTAATTATGATTCTGTGTACAACACATACTCTCTCAGGTCAACCAATGGAATTACAATATCACATATACCCTTAAATGACCACAAGGTGTCAGAATGTGTTCATCTAACACTTAAATAGTTCTCAACAATTCTGCTTATTTTGCATCAGACTGGAAGACTAATTTTCATGTATTTCACACGTTTCAAGTACCTTCATAATAGCCCCATCAAAAAGGTAAGGCAAGCAAAATTGATTCTGGAGATAATAAGGAGCCACCCATATAGCGTGCCTATACAATTATTAACCCTTAGTTTCTCCTAGACACTATGTGCCTATTTTCCTTACTTTGTACTATTTTTGTTTTTGAAATCCAAATTTTATCCATTATTCAAAAGCTACCTCTATCTATTCACAATAGCAATAATAATAATTGCATGAAAGAATGCAACTATGTTACTTGACTGAAGGACATGAAAGATGATGAAGATAAATGGACAGATAGACCATGGTCTGGAAAAGTTTGTTCTCTACAAATTAATTTTAAACTGACAATTTTTTTTCCAATAAAACTTATAAATATCCATCTAATCACACATCCAGGAAAAAAAAAAAAGCAAAAATGGCCTGCATTTTTTAGCCTCTAGAAAATATTAACAAAAAATAAGAAATGGATATGTTCTACAAAAATATCAAAACATTTTAAATTACAGTCATTATAACAATAAAATGGCATAGGACTAGGTAGATAGATAAATGAACTAGAATTGATTTTTTTTTTTTGACAAAGTCTCACTTTGTCACCCAGGCTGGAATGCAGTGGCTCACTGCAACCTCCACCTCCTAGGTTCAAGCCATTCTCCTGCCTCAGCCTCCCGAGTAGCTGGGATTACAGGTGCATACTACCACATCGGGCTGATTTTTGTATTTTTGGTAGAGACGGGGTTTCACTATATTGGCCAGGCTGATCTTGAACTCCTGAACTCAAGTAATTGACCTGCCTCAGCCTCCCAAAGTGCTGGGATTACAGGCATGAGTCAATGCGCCTGGCTCCAGAATAGAGTCTAGAAGCAGATCCTTTATATATGGAAATTCACTATGTGATAAAGCTTCCATTTAAAATAAGTGACGAAAGGATTCAGTAAACAGCAATTGGAGAATCAACATTATTTGGAAAACTTAAGTTAATTAAAATCCGAACAGCGGGCCAGGCGCGGTGGCTCACGCCTGTAATCCCAGCACTTTGGGAGGCCGAGGCGGGTGGATCACGAGGTCAAGAGATCGAGACCATCCTGGTCAACATGGTGAAACCCCGTCTCTACTAAAAATACAAAAAATTAGCTGGGCATTGTGGCACGTGCCTGTAATCCCAGCTACTCAGGAGGCTGAGGCAGGAGAATTGCCCGAACCCAGGAGGCGGAGGTTGCGGTGAGCCGAGATCGCGCCATTGCACTCCAGCCTGGGTAACAAGAGCGAGACTCCGTCTCAAAAAAAAAAAAAAAAAAAAAAATCCGAACAGCATGCTACAGTGAATTCTAAATGAAATAAAGATCTTTAAAAAAGAAAAACTACATATTAATAGGAAAGAATAAATATTCCTTCTATGTCTCTCAGTTTTTTTCTTTATAAAAATATGAATTAATTTCCTGTAAAGAAGAGATATTAATACCTACCTCACAGGGCCATTATGAATGTTAGAAAGGCTGATGAATGGCATATCGCTAAATATACTAGCAATATTTAACAGTATAATAGAATCTCAATAAATATTTAGTAAAAACAAATTATTTTTTATTAGACTGGAAAAATACAGGACTGAAGAATAACTCACTTGCTCCAAATCACTCAGTATATAATGGATCCAGAATTTATAACTGAGCCACAATTAGAAACTGGGTCCTTTGCTTCAGCTCGGTTCTTTTTGCTATAGATTCTCGATTTTTATAAATATTAGGTCATTTTAACATTGAAATCTTTCATTGACTTCCATATGATGCTTGTATCTGTCCATTAAAAACTCTTTACTGATATATTGCTACTATACATTTAGTAATGCTTTAAAATCAATTTATATTTATTTAAACATAACATTTATATACTTTTTTTCAAAACTACGATGTGTTTATGTTCCTGAGATGTTATTATTTAGTCCACAGTAAACGTCTGCTATAGCCCCTAGGGTAATAATAACTGAACTATGGACAATGCTTCAGTTTATTACTGCAGAGAAAGCACACAGTCAGCGAAATCAAAAGACCGATTGCAACATGTCAAGAAACAGCCACATATGAGTGTACAGTCCTATGCTGCCTCTCAGTAGAGACCATAATCCTATCCATAAAAAGGAAGCTGACAGCCATTTGGGAAAAATCGTACAGGCCAAAGTAGTCCCACTTATGGCATCAACACAGCAATTTACTCTAATTACCAAAACATTCATTTCTCCTAGGATAACAAGTCTTAATTTTTCTTCAGAAGAGGAGTATGGGTTCCAGTCTGGAAGAGGCATGACATGGCTCCTTGAGCTTTGTATAGAGTCAAAGGAAGAGTTAGCAGTGGCTGCAGGAGAAGCAGGGAAGAAGAGGAAAGGCACTGGCCAGAAATTTAGAGACAGGGGTTGGAGGGCAGAAAGGGAGGAAAGCAAGGAAGGGATGAGCATTTCAAGGAAAGAGGTGGTGCTGTGCATGATGTATATTTCATGAGAATTTCTTACTTCAGAATCCTTCCAGAGATAAATGCCTTTCTGAGGTCTCTGAAGTTCGGGGTTTTGGTTCTATTTAACTATTCTCATGTATCATTTAGTGACTTTTATCATATCATTTAATTTCCATACCTGTTTGCTCATCTGCAAAACAGGGAAAAACCACTTCCTCTACCTCACAGGTTATTTAAGAGATGTGCAATCCTAGGGTGCCACACAAATAGAAAGGACTGCTGTGATTCAAGGCATCTGCCTAGCCTGGGTAAGAAAGAAACAGGAAATAGAGCCACAACTATCCTTGCAGGATTATGCTGGAGTAGCCAAGGAATATAATAACCCTTCTTGGCCCTACTTTTTGGTGTGTACAAATGTGGGGATGTGGCCAGGTGCTGTGGCTCACGCCTGTAATTCCAACACTTTGGAAGGCCAAGGCGGGCAGATCACGAGGTCAGGAGATCAAGACCATCCTGGTCAACATGGTGAAACCTGTCTCTACTATAAATACAAAAATTAGCCGGGCATAGTGGCATGTGCCTGTAGTCCCAGCAGTTTCGGAGGTTGAGGCGGAAGAATCACTGGAACCCAGGAGGCGAGGCTGCAATGAACCGAGATGGCGCCACTGCAAAAAGAAAGAAAGAAAAGAAAAGAAAAGAAAAAGAAATGTGGGGATGCTGGCATAATGGATGCTCAGATAGTTCATCCAACAATCTGTCTTGACTGCTCATCACCCCAATTTATGATTGCTTCTGAAGTTCACAAGCAGGTAGACTTGAGCCAGAAAAACAAAAACAAAAACAAAAAACAAAAAACCACACCTCTCTTGAGGAAGTTTGTTGTCTCCCCCCAGCTCCTCTGCACTTCTGTATCCCAAACCAATTCCATAATTTATAATTCCATTTCCACTCCTTCTCTTTGAGCCTTACTTTTACCTGGAAGACCTTCTTATCAGAAAGCCATGCAACAACAGATATTATTCTGAACCACTGGAATACTGGATAATTTATTACAAAGATTTTGAAAAATTGCAACAAAGGGATATCACAGCATGTGTGAAAATGCCTGGCCTCCAATTATTAATTATATCTGTGAAAGATGCACAGGCTTAGCTCTTGGATGAGACAGGCATAGACCATGTTCTTCTGGTACTATATATACTATATGTACACCTGCTATCCCAACAGAACTTTTTCACTTCCATTGCACAAAATTATGATCATCTCTTCCATAGAATGACACATTCAAAAACACCTCAAAACAACTCTACCTTGAGAAAAAAAAAAAAATCACTGCCTTTTAAAGTAGACAGCAGAGGTCAGCAAAGCCCAGTCCCCTCATCTACTCCTGCATAGGCTGGCTGATCGAATTTCATATTGCAAATTTCAGGTCCATTAGCAACCCAACCTGCCTTACAAGGATGTACAAGATAATTGAGAGGTTTCTCCTAGCTACAGAGATGGAACACTAATCGTTTCAGTATTGGTATAATGAGGATGAACAAAGCCATGGCTCTTGTGATTATGCAGTAAACACAAACAACCTAACAGACTTCAGGAGACATTATTTTCAAATGAATAGGCTCCTCCCAGAATTGGTCAGGAGCAGGTGATATAATATACGAGTAAACACAAAGCACATATATATGTATCACACTTGAATAAGAAGACCACAATGAAGGAAAGCCATTTAAAAATATAATTGATAATTTTTAAGTAAATATACCCTTGTAACCAAATGCAGATGGCAAACCTACCATACCGCTGACCCCTGAGCATGAAGAAGAAATAAACAGGAGGTGCATTACATGCTATTAATTATTTTCACTGCTACAGTTGTTTGCTCTATAATATAGGTCAAGGGGTTAGCCAGAAGCTTCTCCTAATATATTAGTAAATAAATTTGAACAGATTTTAATTTGCTAATGGAAAGGTCTGGGCCAGTTGCAAATAAGAGTGAGGCTACTTTGTCTCCCTTATTAGCATGCAACCAGGCTTATCCCTTCCATTCATACAAGATGTTACATTTCCATAAAGTGTAGTGTAATTTGTCAGAAAAAAACTCTGTAAACTATATTAGAATAAGGATAAATTTGTATCATGTGGTCATCCTCTGCATAGAGTCTTTATGATAATTGCATGTCTAACACCTGCCTCTAAATAATAACACCTATCAAATAATAACACTCTGAATCTTCATAGTATGCAAAAATGACAGGGAATAAAGCGGCTATTCCTCTTAATGTATTTCTATGTATCTATACTTATAGCTATAGCTTTTATTACTATTCACTAGTATGTTCCAGGTTTCGTTTGTTTTGTTGTACAGGAGACTCTCCCTGCTTGGCAATTTTACTTCATTAACATGGATTTATGATGTGTCCTGAAAGCTGTCATTAAAATAACAAAACAAATCATTGTATGCTTTGTGACGAAAGTCTTTGCTTGAGGTGAAATGACTGTTTCGAGTTATGCATTGTAGATAATTTAATCTAGCTGTAGTTCATAATTTTCAGTGCCTCCCACACTGACCCTCCCTCCAATCATTTATTAAAACCTCTGAATCACTAACATTTGTAGGATTTACTTCTCAAGTAAGGAAGAGTCAATATCTAAAGCTTAGAGCTTTGGAAAAAAATTTAAATTCTCCATTGTCATCTTATTCTTTTTCCCCACCTAGACAGCAAGGGGCTGTACCCCTACTCTCTACCTCCTTTCCAACTGCTGGGTGCCCCACAGTGCTGGGTGAGTCCTCTCAGGTGCTGGGGCCAAGAGGCCAGCTAAAGTAGCTGGTCTCTCAGCTTAACTTTGGAGGCTTAGGAAGAGATGTCCCATAAAATAAATGGACGGCATGGCAAGGCTTATCAGCAAAAGTCTCTTTTTGAACAGATACATGTAACTGAAACTGGGAGAAGTCTCTCTGCCAGGCTTGTGGCTTTGTGGGAAGGTCTAAAATTCACTGTCAAGGGGGAAAGATTCTTAAGAAAAGTCAACAGGAGAAGCAAAACTGATATGAGAAAAACTGGGTTTACAGCATCTAATCATTTCCAAGAGTTGAATTGTCAGAAAAATCTCATAAGACTTCTCTCAGGCTTTCATTCTCGCATTTCTATTGATGGCTCAAATCTGCATTTCTACTCCTGAGCTCTCACACAAATAAGGAACATTGATTTCGTGTTTTGTGGTTTCAGAAAGTGCTTTGAAGTTTCTCGTTGGATTAGACATTCACCATATCCTTTAAGGTGAATAGGGTTCAGAGAGATGCAATGACTTGCTTGAGTCACACAGCAGGGGCTCAGGTACTGGCCCTGCGACTCCAAATTCCCGGCTCTTTTCACTCCTTCATGCTGTTTTCTTCCAAAAGCAAGTGACTGAGAGCTCTGCCAGACTCAAATCCACTGCCATGGGAAAAGCCTAAGTGAGTGCAAGTTGATATTCCCAAATTCCTCACAGCATTTCTTCTACATTTTCCTCCTCCTTATCCAGATCCTAGTCTGGGTCCCAAAACTAAGAATGCTTGGGTGGTCTCAGACTAAGGACAACCGCCCCCCCAACACCACCAACCACCAAATCTAGCCCTCTCCCTGCAGAGTGGGAAACGTCTACTCTCAGCAAGTGGCAAGCAGGTTTCTTGTTGTTGTTGATTTTTTTGTCTTGTTTTGTTTTGATTTTGCATCTAGGATGGGAAGAGGCACTATTGTTCAAAGACTCCATTTAGGAAGTCAGAAGAGGAGGCAGGTAACTATTGGACTCTGATTCCCTTACCTCTCAGGGGTCAGAGCTGTTTGCGGCGTAGCCCAGCACTCTCCCAAATTGCTTGATATGAAAATGAAGTGAATTAAACTGAATTCCCAGAATGAATGACACAGCAGACCACAAGATTCCCAGCTATAGGACCAAAGTAATCAACCCTACTTCTCTCTCCGCAAATAGAAGAGAAAGGAAATCACCATTTAAGTCCCTATCTACATTCTCCTAAAGGAATGTGGTACAAGAAAACTTATCCTTATCACTCAACAGAGTTTTGGTGTCTTGATAAAGAACAAACCCATGATAGACCAAATTTTAAAAAGCAAGAAAGAAGAAAGAAGAAAGAATAAGATGATGATTGTGCTCTTAATGATTGCAACAGAGACAGAAAAATTAAATAGGGCCGGGTAACAACATGCTATTCTACTCAACAAGCATGGGGTCCATTCATCAATGAGTATTCATCTTTTCACCTGTTATTTCATGCAAAAATAGAGGATTTTATTTTTAATACGCTCAATCAATACATTTCTAGAACATCATTCATCACCATATTGAAAAAGTACAATCCCCTGTAAAAAGAAATAATTGCAAGCAACAATAGCAGAGTGTCTCTGTTTGTAGTACTGGAGTCTCCTCAGTGGCAGTCCCTCTTCTATTCTAAATAGTCACTCACAGCATTTCATATTAAAATAACATGAGGAAATACCTCCTAAGTCAACGTGAGCTGATAGCTCTCTTCCAAAAGTGACTGCCTTCTTCTGTGTAATATAGACTCTATATTATATTACAAACTTCAACGTTTGTATCTTCTTGACAATAATTTTTCTGTTTTATTCAGTGCAGAGCTTTGGCAACCAGGCATAAGAAATGGCAGGAAGAAGCGTATATGTTAATCCTTACTAATTTCCAACACTTTCACTTTCTTTTGTGATGCAAACAAACAAACAAACCAACCAAACCCCATTTGGAAAATGGGAGTAATAGAGAAGAATCAAAGGGCAGTCCCCCTAAACAATAATGCCTCAAGGATTATTCAAACATAGGCCAAAGTCAGATACTTTTAATGCCAAATATCTTTCCTCTTTTGTGTGACGGGGAATAGAATCAAAACAAACTGAAAGACTAGCACCCTACATTTTAAGGCATCACTTGTATAGCTTGCTTTATAATAGTATACATCTGCTAACTGCATTTCCAAGGAATACAGCCAGTTATTTTGAGCTTTGCTGATATTCCTATTATATAGATGAAATATTGCAATAAAGCTAGGAAGGACACTGAATAGAAAGACCATAGCTGAGTACTTACTTCCCTTTATAGCTCAGCAAATGCAAACTTGGCCTTGACCAAAGGAAGCCCCTGTTCATGACATTCAAGGAGGGAAGTAAGCAAGCCTTTAAACCAAATAATTGATGTAAATATGGGACTTTCCTCCCTCTTAGATAGCTGCCTCAACTCTCCACTTTAAATGCAAAGATAAAATCTATGTGACAATTTTAATTGCCAGCACTTGTGATGTTCTAAGTCTCCCCTCCATTTTTTTCTTCTATAAAAGTGTGAATTAATTTTCTGCATCCGATGATCTCCCTTACAAGAGCCATAGAAAGTTTGCAAATCTAAAAAAAATTCACATTTTGGAAGGAAAAACATAAAGCATCAAATGATAAATTTGGCATCTTGGTTGGTAGTTTACGTTATTCAAAGCCTAAAAGAATTGTTCTCAAATCCTATAAAAGTAAAGATAGTTAAAACTTAAGCCAAATGGAATTTGCCATTATATTTGCTGAAACTGACAATCCAATAGTGTACAAAAACATATAGAGTAGGCTAAAATTAAAGCTATGACGCATAACCAGTCTACATTCCAGCTGCTTTTATTGGGAGGAAAGGAAAAAAGCTTAGAAAAATTTAACTGGGAACCCTCCTGACATCATTTTATCAAAACATCGTTGTGCCACTTTCAATGTAAATTCTATCTGCCATTCAAATATAAAAGAGAAATATTTATCAACTGTCTTCCTAATTGAACAACTATTTGCCAGAACTGATAATTCACAGATATTAGTGGCAACACAGGAAAATTGAATACTGCTTCTATTTTACTGTAGGATGTCAGAAGTCGTCAGTACTGGCTTTGCACAATTCTCAGCACACTAGCTGTTACCTCACTCTTTATCTACCTGATGCCCAGCATTCTAAAATGGAGAATTCTTAACTTATGCTATGGATACCTCCATGCCTTCCATAGCTATTTTAAATTTAGTCAATTTGATGGAAAGTCTACTTTTTCTTTTTTTCCTTAAGCAGGGTCTCACTCTGCTGCCCAAGCTGGAGTGCAGTGGCCCGATCACAGCTCACTGCAGCCTTGGAACTCCTAGGTTCAAGGGATCTTCCCAAAGCACTGGAATTACATGGGATTACAGGCACATGCCACCATGCGTAATGCCTAAATGCCTACTTTTTTTTTTTTTTTTGAGTTAGAGTCTCATTCTGTTTCACAGGCTGGAGTTCAGTGGTGCCATCTCAGTTCACTGCCATCTCCGCCTCCCAGGTTCAAGCGATTCTCCTAGCTCAGCATCCCAAGTACCTGGGACTACAGGCATGTGCCATCACACCTGCTAAATGCCTATTTTGGTTTTTTTTTTTGTTGCTGTTGTTTGTTTTGTTTTTGAGATGCAGTCTCGCTCTGTCGCCCAGACAGGAATGCAGTGGCACGATCTTGGTTCACTGAAACTTCCATCTCCCAGGTTCAAGTGATTCTTCTGCCTCAGCCCTCCGAGTAGCTGGGACTACAGGCACCATCATGCCCGGCTAATTTTTGTATTTTTAGTATAGATGGGGTTTCATCATATTGGCCCGCTGGTCTCAAACTCCTGACATCATGATCCGCCCACCTTGGCCTCTTTTAAAGGGAATGCTGAATTGTCTGCTTTCTCTTTCTTGAGGCTGCTTTAAATTAGGCAAATTACAGGTATATTATTTTATTTTCAAACTACAAATACTAAACGTAAGTTTCTTTGGCCACTAAAATGACAAAAATTATGGCCAGTATTTTCACTATTTTTTTACCTGATTTTTTTTTTTTTTTTGATGGAGTCTCACTTTGTCACCTAGACTTGAGTGCAATTGCACAATTTCAGCTCACTGCAATCTCTGCCTTCTGGGTTCAAGGGATTCTCCTGCCTCAGCCTCCCAAATAGCAGGGCCTACAGGCGCATGCTACCATGTCCAGCTAATTTTTGTATTTTTAGTAGCGATGGGGTTTCATGATGTTGGCCGGGATGGTCTCAAACTCCTGACCTCGTCATCTGCCTGCCTTGGCCTCCCAAAATGCTGAGATTACAGGTATGAGCCACTGTGCCCAGCCAACCTGATCTTTTTTGCTCTTAAAAGAAAAAACAAAATCTGAATAGGCCAGTGTACATTGTGGCATGAGTTAAAGCGCCATCTCCCTATAGCCTCACAACTTGGATTTATAAAGGTACAGAAAAAGTTCTTCAGGGCACTGATCATGAGGGATAGGAGTCCCTCCTTAGAGAGCAATGGAGTTATTAAAATCAAAATTATTTCAAATAATAATCATAATGACTTCAATGATAGATGTCACTTATTGAGAACAGTTAAAGTTTATTGAGTTCTTACCAATTTCAAGGTACTGTATTAGGCACTGCGTACATATTATCTCATTTGAGCCACTCACTAACACATAAGGTAAGTATTATTATTATTACTCCTATTTTACAGATAAAGAAGCTGAGACATAAAGAAGTTAAATAACGTGCCCAAGGTCACACATCTGCTAAATGCCCAAAATGGGATTCAATGGTCAGTCTGTCTCCTTCCCCCCTATGCCCCACAGCTTCTCTGATGGTAAGTGTGCATACATCCAGCACTGTGTGATTTGTAAAGCATTTTATGCATTTATGAAGTATTTCACATCCACCCTTTTAATGTTCATGTCACCTCAATATGCCTGCCAAGAGGTAACACAGCCTGTTTGAGCACTTGGGACACCAAACTCACAGAGGTGCACTGTGGAACCTCTGAAATGCAGAATCAGACACACCTGGCCTCACATCCCAGCTTCAGTGTTTATTAGCTATGTGACCCTGGGCAAATGACTTTGCTTCTCTCAGCCTCATTTTCTTCACCTGAACGATGGGTTCCATAGCATGGCCTTGCTGTCTCCACAGTGTTGCTACTCCTCAGATAATGTGGAAGTGCTTTGTTAACTGCAAAGTGCTAGAATTGAGGTTCTTACCTGAGGTCCACAAGTGGGCTGTGGAAGGTTGATTGAACCCCTTGATATTTTCTTCAGGCTTTGCTTGTATGTGTATATGTGCAATAGTTTCAGAAAAGACTGACTATAGTAATCATCAGATTGCCCCAAATAAGGTTATATTGCTACAGTACATAAACTACTCATTTTGTACTTTGGGGCAACTAGAAGGGATAAGAGTTCTGTTTCCCACTGGGCCTCATTTTATGAAGGCAGCTATATGGAAACAAGCATGTTACCAGTTCCATATACTATGCTTCCCAAGATTTAACAAATCTCTCTCCCCACCTCCAGCACCAACCCTTAGCCTCTCTTTCACTCGTTCATTCATTCAACATATATGGGCTTTTTTTTTTGAGATGGAGTTTCCCTCTTGTTGCCCAGGCTGGAGTGCAATGGCGTGATCTTGGCTCACCGCAACCTCCACCTCCCAGATTCAAGAGATTCTCTTGCCTCAGCCTCCCAAGTAGCTGGGATTACAGGCATGCACCACCACGCCCTGGTAATTTTGTATTTTTAGTAGAGACAGGGTTTCTCCATGTTGGTCAGGCTGGTCTCAAACTCCCAACCTCAGGTGATCCACCCGCCTGAACCTCCCAAAGTGCTGGGATTATAGGCGTGAGCCATTGTGCCTGGCCTCATTCAACATAGATTAAGTGTCAAATATAAGACAAGCATTGTGCTAGTGCTAGGGATATGGTACGGAACAACACTCCCTACCTCATGAAACTTAACTGTCTAGTGAGGAAGACAGATAAATTCTGGTCTGGAGTAGATTAAGTGTGGGGTACTACAAGATCACACACGATTCCTGCATTTTTTTTTTGCATAGGGAATGGTGGAGTCATTCTCTAGCCTAGTCATTTTTCTTCTACTGCACTTAGTTTGTGTAGATGTTTATTTATTTATTTATTTACTTACTTATTTGGAGACAGACTCTCACTCTATCATCCGGGCTGGAATGCAGTGGTGCAGTCCTAGCTCACTGCAGCCTCAAACTTCTGGCCTCAAGTGATCCTCCCACCTCAGCCTCCTGAAGTGCTGGAATTACAGGCCTGAGCCACTACACCCAGCCTAGATGTTTCTTTTAAAATGAACCATAAATGCACATAGGTTCACTGTGATCGGCAATGCAAGTAACATTTCCATCCTTGCAGACCCTAAACTTCAATTAATATAGCCTAACATCATATAATTATATTTCTTCAATGTTGAGGGCCATTACTGTTTTACCTTTTAACATATCTGAAAGGGAGAAATAACCGCATTTATTTGATGTGTAACACTTCATGTTTTCCAACAAAGATCATTTTGGATCAATGATGCAAACTGCAACCAATGGCATATTTAAATGGTGAAAATATGGTAAATTCTTGGGCAATCACTCCTTGCATTCTTTTTTTTTATTTTAGACGAAGTCTCACTCTTTTGCCAGGCTGGAGTGCAGTGGCGCAATCTCAGCTCACTGCAACCTCCGCCTCCCGGGTTCAAGTGATTCCCCTGCCGCAGCCTCCCGACTAGCTGGGACTACAAGTGTGCACCATGCCTGGTTAGTTTTTTGTATTTTACTAGAGACCAGGTTTCACCAAACTGGCCAGGATGATCTCGATCTCCTGACCTTGTGATCCGCCTGCCTCGGCCTCCTAAAAGTGCTGGGATTACAGGTGTGAGCCACCGCACCCGGCACATCTTGCATTCTTGATTCATATATGATCAAGCACAAACTGTTTAAAATGTTTGACAAGGCCCTTAAAAATAAGATCTCTGCTCATGGCCTCAGCCTCAATTCTTACTGCAGGCTGCTTGAGTCCTATGCGCCAGGCCCTCCAAATTGCTTTCAGGTGCCAAATGGGTAGTTAGTTTCACATCTGTAATAGCTGTCTATTAGCATATCTTCCCCAACTGAACTTCAGAGTGTGACAAAAGTCTGATGGAGCTCCCTATCTCCAGCATCTAGTTAGTTTCCCACACAAAGGAGGTATTAAGTTTTAAAGAAGACATTTAATTTATGGTCTCACTGTTGATTAAAACTCCAAATCTTTTTTCACATGGTCACTACTAAGTCTACTAAGTCCATCTCTTCCAACCTGTCTATGAAACCTTTCCTAATTATCCCAGCCAGAAAGCACCTGTCTCTTTTGTGAATTTACTCCTAACATTTTCCACAGGATTTCAATAACAGTTCATCAGCAAGCAGAAGCAGGTTTCACCAGAAAAGTGTTTCTCAGCTGTTCTGTGAGCAAGGCACACCAACAAATACTATATCTTAGGCAACACAGGTAAAGAGAGACAAGGATTCAAAACAGCCCAAAGCACGTGAATGATAATGGCCTTACAATTACTATTTCTCTATGTTTAGAAATACATCCACACTTATTGGACATCCATTTGGCTGTTTGAATGAAACTATTTACTGCCCTGATAGCAGTGCTCTCTCAAACATGCCTCAGACACATTCTTAACATGTGTCAAGCTCTGCTCTATGTTTCCCTTGGTGCTGGCCTGAATTATGTTCTGCCTGTTACTTCCACCATGGGCACTGGTACCCACGATGCCTCACTAATCCAGTTCATGCCTCAACTGGAAGACCATTCCCAGCAGTGTTGAGCCTCAGTCATAGTCAAAATAAATGGCATGCTAATGTTAGCTATGTGAGGTGATGGATATGTTAATTAGCTTGATTGTGGTAATTATTTTACAATGTATATATATATATCTCTCTCAAGACATCGGCTTTTTTTTTTTTTGAAACAGAGTCTCTCTCTGTCACCCAGACTGGAGTGCAGTTGTGCAATCGTCGCTCATGGCAACTGCCTGGCAACAGAGCGAGATACTCTGTCTCAAAAAAAAAAAAAAAAAGCTGATCTGTTTTCTCTTGGCCCAGAACATCAGTAGCAGTCCTCTTATCTGTAAGATGACATAATCTTTTTTTTTAAGATGGAGTCTTGCTCTGTCATCCTGTCACCCAGGCTGGAGTACAGTGGCACTATCTCAGCTCACAGCAACCTCTGCCTCCCAGGTTCAAGAGATTATCCTGCCTCAGTCTTCCAAGTAGATGGGATTATATAGGCACGAGTCACCACACCCTGCTAATTTTTTGTATTTTTAGTAGAGGGAAAGGGTTTCACCATGTTGGCCAGGCTGGTCTTGAACTGATCTCAAGTGATCACCCACCTTGGCCTCCCAAAGTGCTGGGATTACAGGTGTAACCCATCATGCCCGGCCCTAGATGACATAATCTTAAAGGGCCCTCCTAGTTTGGGCAGCCTATGAGTCTATAGCACATACTCATGTCATTCATCTCTAGATCCCTATATCCTAGCACAGGGCTTGAGCTGAACACATGGAAGATGAATAAATAAATGAAGTGATTTATTTTGCATTTGACCTTTTTTATGAGACATATGATTTTGACATTAATAATATTCATTCAAAATTTCTTTTTGAAAGTGTCAGGGATGGCCAGGCACGGTGGCTCACGCCTGTAATCCCAGTACTTTGGGAGGCCGAGGCGGGTGGATCACCTGAGGACAGGAGTTTGGGACCAGCCTGGCTAACATGGTGAAACCTCATCTCTACCAAAAATACAAAAATTAGCTGTGTGTAGTGGCAGGTGCCTGTAATCCTAGCTACTTGGGAGGCTGAGACAGGAGGATCACTTGAACCTGGGAAGCGGAGGTTGAAGTGAGCTGAGATTGCAGCATTGCACTACAGCCTAGGTAACAAGAGTGAAACTTTGTCTCAAAAGAAAAAGTGTCAGGGACAGGGAGAGAGAATCATTTAAGGCCAGCTTAGGCTAGTTAGGTTCAGGTATCATGAAGGACTCACACAGACTCAGCTGATTTGTGAGGAAGTCATCTCTTCACCAACCAAGGAACTCTGTTATTCCTGTAGGTCACAGGGGAAGAGCAGGTGCTCAGTAAGAGTCCTGAGTAGGTAAAAGGGAATATTATTTTACACTCACAAACTCACAAGTCCATGAGTTTGAGCTGAATGTGTAATGGAAACTTATCTACAAATGGCCAAAAGTTTTCTGTGACTTCAGTAACCTTAAGTGAGAGTACTGATATTAATAGTAAGGAGACTCTAGAATATTAAAGAACAAACTAAGTTCTCTTCTGTCCCATATCTTTTTATCAAATGTTAAATATTAGCTTAAAATTTATCAGGGCAGAGTTCTAATTTTATAATAGCTAGAGCAGGACTTTCAGTTTTACGCAAATAAGAAAAATAAATTGTTTTTTGGAAAACAAGGCAGAATGGTCCAACTTATCCACCAGTCAGTGAAAAATAGCACTGGGGCTACAATTCAAGGGAACTTGTGAGTTAAGGCCTATGTGCTTGGGCAGGGAGGATGGGATGTGCTATCAAATGGCTACCTCACTGAAGAAGGAGGCAGAGACATGAGTCTCTTCTTAGCGGTGCTACCATCCGACAAGGTGATGCTGCCCTTTCTTCTAGTAATAATATGAACATTGGTAATCAGGAGGATTTTTGTGAGAATAGGACCTAACAGGAAAAACACTTAGACTCCTTAAAGACGTGCCCCAGGCAAACGACTCTTGAGAATTGTGGTAAAATGAAACAACACCCGCAGCACTGCAGAAGGCCAGTTTCAAATAGAGAATTCTCAAGTTCCTAGGAGGGTCAGAATGTGGCAGTGAAGGGAGCACCAACAGGTAATACCCAGACTACCGCCTCTTCTCTTCCCACTTCTACGTAGGCTTTATACTCACATGAGGATTCTTACGTGCAGAGACCCTAGCCTGCAGGTTCAACCGGTCCCTTGACTACCACCAAGGCCTAGGGGTATATATGCCAATGTCATGGTCCACCATTGGGAGAATACACCCAGGGATGAGGCTCATGTAGGCCCTGGAGGCAGGCTCAGGGCTGTTTGGGAGGAGAATTTCTGTGTCCTAGCTACCTGGAGTAGAGCACAGGAGAGGCATACGCTCTAGGGGTGCTCATCTTCTTCATCCCTCAGAATCTTCTTGCCCCCATAAGGGAAGTACAGGCATAGGAGGGTCAGAGTGGAGGCTCCCTAAGCATGATGCCAAGGCAGCACCCCCTCTTTCAGGGATCTCATAGCAGCACAGGCTAGAGTAATATATATGAGTTTGTCATCATACAAGTTGATATTATTCTTCAGTATCCAACGTGCCAACTCAAACTGCCAGGAAGTAGCCTAGGCACTAGGGAGTACCAGAGAACACTAAGGAGTGTAAAGACAACGTAGATATCATCTGCATCATGAGACACATTTGGATTAATTTTGGCTGCATGCAGGCAGGATCTTCTCTGAAATAGAGTTGACCCAAATTATGGGTTTAAGAAAAGAATTCCAAGGTCCTCACAAGGTGAAATGTAAAATTACCATACGACCCAGTGGTACGACTCGGACTCCAGCCTGGAGTCCAGTGGTACGACATAAAATTACCATATGACCCAGCAATTCTATTCTATTTTTTTTTTTGAGACAGAGTCTTACTCTGTCGCCCAGGCTGGAGTCCAGTGGTACGACTCGAACTCCAGCTGGAATCCAGTGGTACGACTCGGCTCACTGCAACCTCTTCCTCTCAGTTTCAAATGATTCTCCTGCCTCAGCCTCCTGAGTAGCTGGGACTACAGGCATCTGCCACCATGCCTGACTAATTTTTGTATTCTTAGTAGAGACGGGGTTTTACCATGTTGGTCAGGCTGGTCTCAAACTCCTGACCTTGTGATCCACCTGCTTCAACCTCCCAAAGTGCTGGGATTACAGACATGAGCCACTGCACCCGGCCACAGTTCTATTCCTATACAAGACAGAATTGAAAATGTGTATGTCCACACAAAGACAGATAGACAAATATTCATAGCAGTACTATTCACAGTAGCCAAAAAGGGGAAACAACTCAAATGTCCATCAGCTCATAGGTTGGATAAGCAAAATGTGATGTATTCATACAAAGAAAGATTACTCCCAAAACACTGGGAGGCCAAGGTGAGTGAACAGCTTGAGCCCTGGTGTCCGAGACCAGCTTGGGCAACATGGCAAAATCCTGGCTTTACAAAAAATACAGAAATATTAGCCACTTATGGTGGTGCACACCTGTAGTCTCAGACACCCGGAAGGCTGAGGTGGGAGGATCGGTTGAGCCTGAGAGGTCAAGGCTGTGGTGAGCCATGGCATGCCACTGCACTCCAGCGTAAGTGCCAGGGCGAGACCTTGACTCAAAACAAAAGAAAAAAGGGAGGGAAATAAGTACTGATACATGCTACAGTGTGGATGAAACTTGAAAACATGATGCTAACTAAATGAAGCCATTCATGGCCAGGAGCAATGGCTCACGCCTGTAATCCCAGCACTTTGAGAGGCCAAGGTGGGCAAATCACTTGAGGTCAGGAGTTCGAAACCAGCCTGGAAAACATGGTGAAACTCCATCTCTACTAAAATTATAAAAATTAGCCAGGCATAGTGGCAGGTGGTCTAATCCCAGCCACTCAAGAGGCTGAGGCAGGAGAATTGCTTGAACCCAGGAGTTGGAGGTTGCGGTGAGCCGAGACTGTGCCATTGCACTCCAGCCTGGGAGAGAAGAGTAAAACTCTGTCTCAAAAAAAAAAAAAAAAGCTATTCACACAAAAGACAGCACATCTTATGATCCCACTTATATGAAATGTTCAGAATAGGCAAACACATAAAGACACAAAGCAGATTAGTGGTTGCCAGGGGATGGAGGAAGGAGAAATTAGTGAATAACTGCTTAATTAGTATGGATTTTTAATTTGGGGTGATGAAAAAGTTCTGGAATTGGACAGTGTACTGTTTGCATAACTTTTGAATGTCCTAAACACCACTGAATTGCTCACTTTTAAATGGTTAAAATGGTCAAATTTATTTGTATTTTGCCGCAGTAAAAAAGAAAAAAGAATCCCATACTCATTTATGCAAAAGTACTGATGACAAATAATAGCTCATGTGTTTAAAAATTTTAACATACTTTGAAAGCAGCTAATATTTGCTAAATTTCAACCATCTATCAATTGCTTTATATCTCTATTAATGCTTGCAATAATCTGTATGTGAAGCATTTTAATCCTCATTTTAAAGATAAGAAAACTAAGACAGGAACTGTTTTATCCAAGGTCCACAATTAGTGGGAGTGCTAAGATTCAAATTCAGATCTGAATGGCTCCCATGTCTATACTCCTGATAAAGAAAGAGGCCATGTGGTAGAATTTGGGACATCCATGGGCATTTCAGAGCAGCTTGAAGGGCAGCAGAAATCAGCCTACCTGGACATTCTCTAACGAAAATAGTGATCTCCAAACCTCTGTAATCTTTACCCCTACTGGTGATCATATCTGAGCATGCACTCCTACTATGTGCATATTTAATTACATGCATTAAATTTTGTGCTCAGACTACTAGCAAATCACACATTAACTTTTATTATTCTGTTTGTTAAAATCAAAATAAATCTAGGTTTTAATATTTCCTTTCTACTTCCTGATGGATCACCTTACACTCCCTCAGGAGTGAATGTACTCTACTCTTACTTTCTCTGAAGAAAAGCAAATTGTGGCTCTATTAAAAAATTAACCCACTTGGTCGAAAAACAATTATTAATGACTTGATTCACACAGTCATTTTGCTAGCCTCCATGGATAATAACACAAATAACCAAGTATCCTTCCCGATTTCAAGTCATTCACCTGACAGCACCTGAAGTCAGTCACTTACCTGAATAACTCCTATCTCAGGCCACCTGTGCCAAGTAATATAATGGAGACACAGATTAGCTTCAAAAGCCCTTTAACAACTGGTTACTAAATAGTTTGAAAAATCAAGTTATGTCAATTTCAGACATAGGATCTTTTTTAAACACCAGAAGTGATATGGATGCAGATAGGTCAGGTTTTAAAATAATCATTTATCCAAAATTTGAAATAGACCAGTTTTCGGTAAATACAGCATGGAATATATATATATGGGTGTGTGCATGTGTGTATAATACATAAGATATGCTACAACTTTGGGGACACATTGTTTACAAGTGATCTGATGCATGAATGCAAGAATTTTACTTTAGAAAATGATTGTTCGCATTAATATGTTTTTTTAGTCCTCTGGAACTTTTGATCATAAAATGATGTAGTTCATTTGAGACGTGGCTTTTATCTTTTTCACATCCCTGGTAACTAAAACCCTTTTTTAAAAATGATTGGGCAATTACTAATACATTTTAAGTAAATAAAGCATGCTATGTTCCATTTACCACCTCATCAGAGAGATAATTTATAAGCCCTTGGAAATTTAGTTGATTTTAAGGAAAAAAAAATCCAAGTAAATACTTTCCCTGCTCTGGCTTAAAAAAATAAACTCCAATGTGATTTATGAAATGTTCTTATTTCTGCAAGGTATTGTGATTTCTGAAATAATGAAGTGTAGTACTTGAAAATCACATTTAATTTACTCTGAGGGAAGCAAGCTAATGCCATGCGAGGTTGCTGGGGAAACAGAAAAGCTTCTTTAGGCCAGTGTTGTAGCAGAGAAGTAAGCTGATATTTCACAATTTATTCATGGCTGTATCTCTAAACTCTCTCCTGATTTTTAGCAACATATTCCTAATTTTACATTAAATATTCACATACCCATTTCATCTGGTCTTATTTTTGGTAGCTGATGTTGATTTGTAAAGCAAAAAGAAAAAAAAATTGAGAATTTAAGCTGCTCTTTATCACAATCCCTGTACATTTTAAGTTATTTTCCTAAAGCCCAATTCAATAAAAAATTGCATCCAGTTTCAGGACCAGAGAAGCTCATTTTGGGCAATGGAAGCCCATTTATCATTAAACTTTTAGATGAAATAAAATAAGGGCCCTGCATTTACAATGAGTCTAATTATTCAGATAATTCACAAAAGCCCTGATTTATGCTAAATACTTAGCTTTAATTAGCCATCAGCTACATAAAGGAAAAGGGGGGTCTTAAGATGAGTGTTGGAAAAAGGACCTATGAGGCAGTGCTATCAGTTGCTATCCCAGCACCCATTCCCCTCCCCCTCCCTCCCATTCAGAAAGAACCACCTCCCACTCTATAAGCTGAATGTGCCAGATACTCACATTCTAATCCTCTCTTGCAGCTAAGAAGGGGCTATGTGACCATCACTTATCTGGCCAATGGAAGCTGACGGAAGTTGGCTGGGGTAGATTTTCCTACATAATAAAAAAAATAAATAAGAAATATCCCCCCTTCCTCTTCATTTAACATGTTTTTTCTGCATATGATGTCTGGAGCTGCTGCAACTATCTCACAAACAAGAGGAGAGATACAATCAACATGCTGAGGATAACAGAAGAGAAAGATAAAAAACAATCATAGTTCTGATAACACTACTGAGCCACTGAATTAAGTAATCCTCCAACTACCATACCTCTGGATGTGAGGTATAAAATATTCTTATTATGCAGCCACTTTTAGTTGGGTATTCTGTTACTTGCAACCAAAATAATCACAAATGTTGAAAATATGATTATTTCTTCCTATATATTCTGCAAAACAACCAGATTGATTTTTTTTTTCATGAACTGAAACTATAAATCAGAAGGTCAAGTCTGGGAAAAACTTTTAGAAATTATCAGGTCTAATGATTTTAAAGTTGGTGAGAGAATCATCTGTGAGATTTATTTTGCTAAGGTACATACATCCCTGCCCCCTCACCTCCATATACGTAGATAATCACTGCTGTGGTAAGACTCTTCGCTGATGAGATTATACCACCCCTGGGGTGTATTAGGGAAGACAGAGAAACTGAGAGACTGAGAATGAATCATGACCACCCAATCTAGTTCCATGGCCTCGTGTAACAGATGAGGAAACTGAAGCCCAAGTGAGTTCTATAAGGCCACTCAAAGAAGTCTCTAGGAGGAGATGAAGTGCTAAAAGAGATTTATAGGAGGGAGAGAATACATCATCCCCAAAGGACAGACAAAACCAACTGACCTGAAAGGCACGAACTGGGACTCATTATTTAATGCTTAGCTGCGAACATCTGTACACAAACAACAGAATGCTCTGATGGATTCTTTTGTCCGATTATCAAGCGCCCCTGCCTACCATTCAAGGCCCTTCATGGTCTGGCAACTCTAGGAAAGTCTTGCTGAAATTCCTCCTACTCCCCACCACTCCCTTGCTCTTTATTGTTCCATGAAGAAGCCAGGCTCATCCAGCCAGCCTCCTCCCAAACCTGAAACCCTCTCCATTTTTTATTTATTGCCCATCCTTCAAGGTGTCATATAAACATCACTACATGTTCATTTGATGGCATCACCTACAAAAATTATTTCTATAATCTCTGCCCTCATACATGTACAACATGGTACAAAACTCTGCTCAAAACTTATTAACTTAAATTTAACTTAGAATTAAAAATAAAATAGAAAGGACATCAAGTAAAATTAAAATCCAGTGAATTTGTTATCGATCTACCTAATAATGTAACATAAAACACCTCATATCTCTCTGATGTTAAGGGCATCAAAAACACGTCAGAGCAAACTATATTTCATTGGGTTATATTGTATTTCAGTCAACACTTGGAGCTAAATTATAGGAGGAAATACAGTGAAAAGGGTGCAGCAACAATTAAACCGCTGACTTAACGACAGCCATTAATATCAGAGCTGAAAGTTCTTAGAGATCACTTCACCCACTGCCCCATCATACATATGGGAAACTAAGGTTCAGGGAGGCAATGTAGTTAACTCCTTATCCAGTGACCCTTATTTTTTTGTCCCTTTTATTTTATTTTTGACACCAAAGATGGGATTTAGGACCTCAAGGATAGCAGCTACCTACAAATCAGAGATTTTTGTCTCTGCTCCAGCTATCTAAATTCAGTTTGCGTTGGCCAAATGCACTGTATCCAGGAAACTTGATTTTTTTTTTCTAACACACCTTTTTTTTTTCCAGAAACTTTTCCTATTACCTCCTGTTTCTCATACTTTGAGCACGGATAACAACAGAAATAAGACATTACACTAATATAAAAACAATTAAGAGTAAAGCAGCTTACAAGTAAAAGGCAACTAACAACAGTGAACAGACAAAAGCTTCCCAGGTTCCCAGTGATTAAAAAAAAACTCTAAGCATTATGGAAGAAAACATGAAGTGTCAATACTCTGATTTTAGTCTCGGGTGTGGATAAATTTAAATTATACAAACAAAATGTGGCTTTGCAAAGCATTTACTGTACCAAAGATCAAGAAACTGGTTTCACAATAATTTAAACTTTGAATCTGTTTTGCTGTGAATTGAGCTTGTTGCAGTTTCAGAAAATGTTTACAGAAGAAACCTCTCTTGGCTGCTATCAAGGAATTAAGGGAAGCTGTGCTCTTTGGAGCTGCATGGAGGAGTTGGCTACCTGAGAAGCAAGGGGAAGAAATGTTATACCTTAAGAGAGTGGGGGACAACAGAAAATGAAATTCAGTACTGGAGCATCATAGGTCAGCTCAGAAAACATGAGTACTGGCCGGGCACAGTGGCTTACGCCTATAATCCCAGCACTTTGGGAGGCTGAGGTGGACAGATCACAAGGTCAGGAGCTCAAGACCAGCCTGACAAACATGATGAAACCCCGTCTCTACTAAAAATACAAAAAATTAGCCAGGTGTGGTGGCACGTGCCTGTAATCCCAGCGACTCAGGAGGCTGAGGCAGAAGAATCGCTTGAACTTGGGAGGTGGAGGTTGCGGTGAGCAGAGATCGCACCACTGCACTCCAGCCTGGGCAACAGAGTGAGACTCTGTCTTGAAGGAAAAAAAAAGAAAACATGAGTCCTGATGTGGTACTTGGGTATAGTACACACAGTTGGTTTTGCCAACCCAGAATCCATTCCATCCTTTTTATTTCCCTTTGGCGATTCCCTCATCCCTCACTCTCAGCTTGTGGATTTCCAGTGGGACTGATCATTCTCATCTCTAGAATAACCATATAACTTATCTTCAGACTGGGACATTTTTAGAGTAATTTTTAAAAATTATAATTATATAATTTTTGAAATATTTATTTACTGACCAACAAATTTATTTTATTAAATTGGTGGGCCTATAAAATAGTTCTATTAAAAACCTGTTTTCAAAAATAAATTTTTTTTGAAAAAAAAAACATACGCATGACCATTAGAATAAGATGGGGGAGTATTCTTTATATTGATTTTCTTTACTATTAAAAATAACAAGCAGAATAATTATTCTTCATACAATACACTATTAAATACTTCAATCAATTTCTTAACCATATCTGTCTCTAGTACAATGTCAAGGGTATTTCCTAAAGAATTTATAATTTGATCATTTTTAATGTTTTCATAAAATTGCCTGTACTATTCTTCCAAATTGCATTTTGAGTTCAGTAAGTATAAAACTAAAAAAAGAAAAGAAAAAAAGAAAGAAAGAAAGAAAGAAACTGATTTCAATTGTGGATTCTGGTTCCAGCTCTACATCTGGCTTATGACCTTGATGAACAGTTTTACTCTTGAAAAATGAGAGGGCTGGTCTAAACTGATGTTTTTCAAACTAGCCACTGCAGGTTTATTAGAGGAGATGGTTTGCCTGTTGTTATTAGATTATCTAATTTTGTATTTTCATTTCTATGATAATTTACTTAAAGTGTTCCAAAGGTATATTTTTATAATCAAGTACTACCATGCTATTTTTCTGCCCATTTATATGTTTGTGTTAACAGTTGAATTGACACCAAGTACAGTGTTGTTATAGTCATTAGAAGGTAGACAAAAAAAAACCATGAAGGTGGACATGTTAGACAAAGGATGTGTTCCTGTGAAACAAAGACCCTGTATACAAGGCAGGTGTCCTTTGACTCAAAGAAAAAGATGGAAGAAAGAAATTATGACATGTGTTCTAAGGAGTTTATAACTAGTTTTATGTGTATTACTTAAAATCAATATATATACAAATATCTTACATTTTACATTACACATTTCATTATGTAACTACATTCTTATTTTGATAGCATTCTAAATATAATTCAAGTCTATGGGGATCAGTAAGATTTTTTTCCTTTTAAAAGAGGTTTCTACATTACTCGATAGAGAAAAACAGGCTTAGATGATCTTGTGGCCGTGACATTCCATGAGTCTATTAAGAGAACTGACTCAGAGATCTTATTTACAGAGCCCGAGTGAATCAAATTGGAAAATTAAGCAATACCCAATGAACATTCCCCCTTTTTTTAGCATATCATCCAAAAACGCAGACTGGAAGAATGGCTTTGCTAAGTTTTCCAATTAGAGACAGTATCTAAAAGTACAAACAAAATTGTGAAAATAGCAGTGTTATGGATGGGCCAGTATTTAGAGTTGGTTTAAATTTCTTTAGCAGTCATCCTGGTGTCATTTTTCATGAAGGACAAATGCTTGACACACTGTACCTGGCACAGACTGTATTAAAGAGGCAGAGAAGGAGGCAGGAGGTTTCCCCCTTTCTATTTCGAAATCTGCAATGTCTTCTGATAAAGTTTGTTATTTTTTGAAAAATTTAAATGCAAATCTCAATATTAGAAATCATGAAGGAAACATTTTTGTTTGTGAATTACTCAGTCATTCATGTGGGAAAGAGTATTTCTTGCCTTTTTCCTCCTCATTTGTCACACAGAGACCCCCATCTGGCTACATCCCTGACGAGTAATATTTTTTATAATGTTCTTATAAGTGATGGCTTGCAGCATCTTATAGTCTTATCTCAGCTTGTGCAGCTTCTCATTAATATTCTGTACATATGGAAGAGTTTTCTATATCATTGTCCATTAACAAGGAGAATAATCACTCATTCAGTTATCAAGCAGTCAGCAAAGACCTGGCCTTGTGCCCTCAGTGCAAAGAATTATGGGATAGCAAGAAGGTTAAATGTGGTTGACATTATGATAGTAACATTTTTTTTATATAATTAGAGTTCTATACCCAAGTTGATCAAAGATAAGCAAAGACGTATTGTAGTCTTTTAGGGCTAAGAGATCATATTAGTGACTCTTTACATCTTAGCAGAATGACAAAAAACATATTTTGGCTGATATATACCAATGATCATTCTTTTATGGCAAACAAGAAAAGGCCATAAGTTTACATATAAGTGACATATTATTACAAAATAGCTTTTAAAAGGAGGTGAGTTAAGTCATCCTAAGAAAATTCAAAATGGAAACAAAACCAAGCATAAGAAGAGAGACATAAAACAGCTAACTTACTGAACTGCCATCAGAGGCCAAAGGTTAAGAATAACTCAATTCAAAACAAAATGACAAAACACTTCCCACTGAACCTTTGTAGTTGTCATTTAGCCATTTGGTCCTTTCTCATTCTATAATCAAAGAATCTCTGTATAGACACCTGGTATATATATACACTGTGTATATATATACACATATATGTGTGTGTATATATACATTTATATATGTGTATATATGAACATAACACTTAAGTATAACATATATACAATATATAACATGTATGATATGTATCACATATGGTATACACATATGTATCACATATACACATAGAGTATATATGTGTGCATGTATATGTATATATACATAAATTTCAGACTTGGATTTATATATGCATGTGTCTGTATATATATACTATATATAAATTAAGTGTCAGCAATACCAGAGGGAAGGAAAAGGCAAACAGACTTAAGTTTGTATGCCTCTAACTAGGTGACATGATTTCAGATATAGCTAAAATTCAGATTTCAGAGCAGGATGGCAACAACTTAGTTGTCAGTGCCCTCCCTAAGGGGCCACTCTATCCAGCTGAGGTGATAAAGACCTGGGAAAAGGAGTGGCCATTGGGAAGGGATAGAAAGGGACCAATCCAATAATTATAGCAAAAGAAGAAATGATGGGATCTGGAGACACACTGGTCAAGGGAATGAAGAAAGGTAGTGTCTTAGAGTGGGAGAATCTCTGACCACACAAGAGAAAGATGTGAAGTCCCTTTCCTCTCTCACTTTCTACTTGTGTTATCTTGAGCAATTCTTTTAAAATATCAGAAAACTGTTTCCTTGTATAGAAAACTGGGATAACCATATCAATTTTGGGGTAGGAATCAGATGAGTTCATGTAAATGAAACCACTTTTCAAAATTCATAATCTTAAATGATGTAGGAGAGAATTGTGGTGACCCCACAATGTTTACCAGGGTAAGTTGATAAGAGGAACACGTCTGGATACAAAAGAAGTGATGAGTTTGAAGGTGCTCGTGGGAAAAGTGTTCTTTATCACCTACACTCCTATTCAGAACTAGATTATATAGATTAAAAGCTAGAGTACAGTCTTCCATGTAGGCAAGCTCTCCGTTAGTGTCCTCAAAGTTGAAAGATATTGGTACCTGGAAGAAGAGAAGAGATAATGACTGATGGCACTTCCAGATGTCCCTGAAACCATACCATATGCTTAAAACCTTTTGTTGAGCCTGGGCAAGGCTAGAGGTTCTGTCTCCCAACCATCTTGTTTCTGAGTCTTTCCAAGTTCTCTCTAGGTCTCTTTGGTGCTACCAAAGTAGAGCACATTATATCTATAGTTCAGTTTCCCAGGCAGTAAAAACATGGACAGAGGAAGGCAGGGCTGGGAAACTTGAGGCCCAGGTCAGAATGAATTTCAGCAAATGGCATACCTCCACAAAACTTGTTATGTGGCAAAGCAATGCACCGGAAATATTCCTTATCAATTCCCCAAAGCAATCATCCTTGAGAGCCATTCCTCTTCTACCAAGGAAATTGAAAGACTTCAGACATCAGTCCACAAACAGCCCCAGTCCAGAGAATAAAAACATAAAAGAGAAGAGCCATAAATAATGGATCCTTAAACTCAAACCAGACAACCATAAAGTGGAGCAAAGAGAACTCTCAATGAGGAGTTATATGCATACAAAAGAAAGTAGAAAACACAACAGGAGGGGGAGATATTTTTGCAACATGCACTGGCCACATCCACAAAGCCTCTGTGAAAAAATGGATGGCACAATTATGTACCCAGAGAATGATGTAAGGATGTATTCAAGTGCTCTCAGAAGAACTTTCAGTGCAATCACAGAGCTTTTAAGCACCAGCTGGAGGAGCAGAGAAAACGTGCTGTAGTCCCCATGGGAAAATGGGGCCTTTGACTGGCCTGTGTCTTTCACAGGGATATATCAACCACTCATGCCTGTTACGGTCTATTGGTACCTTCTGCGATATGAAGTTAATGTATCAGAAAGCCCTGGAAGTGATCTGAATATAGCAATTACACTCTAGATGTAGATATATGAGTGGACACACCACATGGATATCACATGGAAAGCATTTTAAAACACACACAAACATTGCACTTCAGTTATATGGTTTCGCTCCAAACATCCTATGAAGAAGGCAAAGCAGGGACTATCATCTCATCATACAAATGAAAAAAAAAGATCACTAAGCTCTTTTCTGAATCTCTGAGAGTGAAAATGATTTGTCTGAGGTGACTCAGATAGTGGTGCTTTAGGATCTGAATCCTCAAATGCAGGCTATGTTGGAAAATTTGGTTTGCACTCAAATTCTCTTTGGTTCTTCAATATTCCTGACTAATCCAGTCTCCTGTATGGAAACCCCATTGGTCCCTGATCAGAATATTTTTTGTGAAATAAACCCAGAAAGAGGTGGCACACAAACCCTTGACAGTGTAGTTTCATAAGAGGCTCAGAATTCAACACTTTATATTTCTAGATTTTGTTAATTTCATGATAAGAGAAATGGATATCAAATTTGACTTCAGACAAGTTGAAGAAGCTGTTTGTCTGGGCGGGGCAAAGTGGCTCATGCCTGTAATCCCAGCACTTTGGGAGGTCGAGATAGGTGGCTTACTTGAGGTCAAGAGTTCAAGACCAGCCTGGCCAACATGGTGAAACCCCTTCTCTACTAAAAATACAAAAAATTATTAGCTGGGTATGGTAGTGCACACCTGTAGTCCTGGCTACTTGGGAAGCTGAGGCAGGAGAATTGCTTGAACCTGGGAGGCAGAGGTTGCAGTGAGCTGAGATTGCACCACTGCAGTCCAGCCTGGGCTGCAGTGCAGCCTGGGTGACAGAGCAAGACTCTGTCTCAAAAAAAAAATCATTTATTTTCTTTATAGACATAAACAGAAATGGTAGCGTCCATGTTTTCTCTTAAACTTACTCTGAACTGGATGTTCAAGGGTTTCCTCAATAAATACTGTGCCAAATACATATGACATGGGATATAAGAATTGTCTGTGTAATAAATTATGAGAGAATCACATCTGATTTTATGAATTAAAATTGGATTTCTTCCCATATCATACTCAAAAGTAGCTCTCCACAGTATCAAAATACAAACTGAGTCAACTCAGTATTCTTAGGCAAGAAGGGAAACAGGTGCTATGAAAATAAGTCTAAGAGATTTCTTCCTGTTTGTTTCCATTTTTTTTGTCTCTGAAAGACTACTACTACCAAAGGACTCTAGAAGCCACTAAAGATATCAAGTATTGCTTTTTTGTTTTCTTATTGTTTAAATGTTAATTATGAATTTTAAGAGTAACAGTACAACTTTTTTTCTTTTTTTTTTTTTTTGAGATGGAGTCTCGCTCTGTCACTCAGGCTAGAGTGCAATGGCGTGATCTCTGCTCACTGCAACCTCTGCCTCCCGGGTTCAAACGACTCTCCTGCCTCAGCCTTCTGAGTAGCTGGGATTACAGGCACCCACCACCACGCCCGACTAATTTCTGTATTTTTACTAGAGACAGGGTTTCTGCATATTGGCCAGGCTGGCCTCAAATACCTGACCTCATGATTCCCCGCCTTGGCCTCCCAAAATGCTGGGATTACAGGCGTGAGCCACCGTGCACAGATACTTATTTAAAACTAAGTATAACTTATTTTTAAATTTGGTATACAGAAATCCAAGTGGTATTCCAAATGTTGGTGAGAATGTGGAGCTACTGAAACTCTCATGGTGGGCAGGTGGAAATGCAAAAGAGCACAACTACTTTATAAAACATGTTGGCAGTTTCTCATAAAATTAATAATAATCTTGCCATATGATCCAACAATCTCACTAATCTTCAGAGTGGAAAAACTGCACCCTCACCCTGATTTCAGTGGGGCCTGAGCAGGGAGCTGTTATTTCATCCTCTGCTCAACATAGGCAGGCAGTGCTCACATCCCCTACCAGGATAACATCAGCAGGGTTTGGCAGTGATCAGAGCCTCCACTTCCACCCAACAGTGCCACAAGGGGCCAGTCATCCACAAATTTAATATCACATGAAAATATTCTTTAGAAATAAAGGTGAAATAAAGACATTGTCAGACACAGAAGCTAAGAATCTGGTCCTCCCAAAAAAGTTACCATTAAAAATGGTTTTATAAAGATGCCTAAACAGAAAGAAATTGTGATATAAGAGAGTTTGAAACTTCTGAAAGAAAAGAATATCAGAATGGGTTGATAGACTATCTTGTTTACTCATGAGTTTCTTATATATTTCTTCTTTGGCCTGTTGATATGGTAGATGGTTACATTGAGTGATTTTTTAATTTCAAGCACATCTTTTATACCTGAAGTACATTTTACTTGGTCACGGTTTATAATTATTTTTTACACGATGGACACAATTTGCTAATAATCTGTAATACGCTTATAGTTCTGGTGGGAGTTTTTTTGTACTTTTTTGTGTGATTGTGATATCAGTGAAATAGTGGCCTATAAAAGTGAATAACATTGAAAATACAACATGTCAAAATTTGTAAGATACAGCTGAAGCAGTACTGAGAGGGCAATTAGAGAACTAGATATTTATGCTAGAAGCAATAAAGGTCTCAAATCAATAATTTAGGCTCCTGCTTCATGAAATTAGAAAAAAAAAGAAGAGAAAAATAAATCCAGTGCAAACATAAAGAATGAAATAGTAACATAAATCAGTGAAATTGAAAACAAAACAACAATAGGCAATTTATGAAAAAAACTAGTTCCTTAAAAAACCTCTAACAATACTGATGAAAAATAAAAAACAAAAGATATAAATCACCACTATCAATCATAAAACAGAATATATCATTATAGACCCTGAAGCCAGGATTAAAAGGGAATATAAATAACTTTATACTCATAAATTTGACAACTTAAACCAAAAGGACTAATTCCTTAAAAACTACAAAATATCAAAAACTCAATGAGTTGAGTTGAAGTAAACAATCTGAATAGTCTTATAATCCATTAAATAAATTAGATTTCTAATTTAAAAGCTCCCTCAAAATTATTTTCTATAGGAAAAATTACACTTTGACCTAAAGTTCACATTTTTTGCAAATATTTTTTCAAAATTGATCATGCACTTAAATGAACATGGAAAATTTTAAAACTTTAAAATAAAAACATAGAATAAAAATATTGGTACACAGCCTTGGCAAACAGTTCTTAATTTGACACCAAAAGCATGATTCACAATAGAAAAGGTTAATAAATTTTGACTTCATCAAAGTTTATGACTTTGGTGCTTAAAAAACCCTGAGAAGGCAATAAAAATGCAAGCTACACATTGAAAAAAAATTATGTAAACCACTTATCCAACAAAGGATTTTTATAAACATATATACATTCATATGTGTACACAGAATATACATAGCATACATGAATATGTGTACACAAAATATACATAGAACTATCAAAAATCCAATTAGAAAATAGGTAAGACATGAATATATATTTAACTGAAGATGGCAAAAGCAATGAAAATTGTTCAACACCATTAGCCATCAAAAAATGCAATAAATACTGACTTTATTGAGAAATACTCTAGTATATAGGTAACAATAAAAGCAGGACTGGTTTTTACTTGGTTTAATCCTTTTGTATAGAATACTATTCAGCTTAAAAAAAATATGAAGGAAATTCTGCCATTTGAGACAATATGAATAAATCTGGAGAACATCATGGTAAGAGAAATAAGTCAGACATAGAAGGAAGAATACTGCATTATCTCACATATATGTGGAGTCTAAAAACTAGAACTCATGGAAGCAGAGAGTAGAATCTGGTTGCTCAGGGGCTTGGAGAGTGGGAGAAATAGGAAGATGGTACAAAGTTTCAATTTTTCAGAATGAATAAATCCTAGAGATCTAATGTGTGGCATAGTGACTACAGTTAATAATAATTATATGCCAGGCACTGTTGTTCAGGCCTGTAATCCCAGTATTTTGGGAGGCTGAAGCAGGAGAATTGCTTGAGGTCAGGAGTTTGAAACCAGTCTGAGCCACATAGTGAGACCCGATCTCTACAAAATAATTTTTTTAAAAAATTAGCTGAGCATGTAATGGTGCACACCTGTAGTCCCAGCTACTCAGGAGGATGAGGTAGAAGAACCACTTGAGCCTGGGAGGTTGAGGCTGCAGTGAGCCGTGATCTTGCCACTCTACTCCAGCCTGGGCAACAAAGTGAGATCCTGTCTCAAAAAGAAATTAATAATAATAATTATCTACTTGAAATTTTCTAAGAGAGTAGATCTGAAGGGATTTCACCACAAGCAAAAAAAAAAAAGGTAACTAGGCGAGGAGATAGATATGTTAATTAGCTTGATTATGCTAAGCACTTTACTATGTGTATGTACATCAAAACACCATGTTGTAGAGCTAAAACTTATACAATTTTTACTTGTCAATTATATCTCAATAAAAGTAAAAAATATCTGTCCATAATGCTTTGGGTTTGTAGTCTCCAAACACAGTTATTTCAGTCCTTGGTGGTGCAGTTGTAAACTTTTTTTTTTTTTTTTTGAGATGGAGTTTCGCTCTATCACCAGGCTGGAGTACAGTGGCATGATCTTGGATCACTGCAACCCCTGCCTCCCAGGTTCAAATGATTCTTCTTCCTCAGTCTCCTGAGTAGCTGGGACTACAGGTGTGTGCCACCATGCCCAGATAATTTTTGTATTTTTAGTAGAGACAGTGTCTCACTATGTTGGACAGGATGGTCTCCATCTCTTGAACTTGTGATCTGCCCACCTCAGCCTCTCAAAGTGCTGAGATAACAGGTGTGAGCCACCGCACCCATCCAACTTTTTTTAAATTAAAGACTTAGAGTGGTTTTAGGTTCATAACAAAAGTAAGAGGAAAGTACAGAAATTTTCCATATTACCCTTGCCTCTACACAAGCATAACATCTCCCATTATCAACATCCCCAACCAAAGTTTACAGCAACCTTGCTATCATTGCTTAGTTCCAGGAATTTTTTTTGTCAATTCTTGTAGATTTTCTGCATAGATGATTATGGCATCTTGAAAGACAGTTTTATTTCTTCCTTCCCAATTTATATACATTTTATTTCCTTTTCTTATCTTCTTGCATTGGCTTAGACTTCTAGGAAGATTACTGAAAAGGAATGGCGAGAGGAAACATGCTGCTCTGTTCCTAACTGTACTGGGAAAGTTTCTATTTTCTCATCATCATATACGATGCTAGCTGTAAGCTTTTTGTGGATATACTTTATGAAGTTGAAGAAGTTCCCCTCTATTCCTAGTTAATGAGAGTTTTTATAATGAATGCGTGTTGGATTTGTCAAACGCTTTTTCTGCATCTATTGATATAATCATGTGGTATTTTTTTTAGTCTGTTGATGTAATGGATTACATTAATTACTTTTCAAATGTTGAACCAACCATGCAGTTCTAGGACAAATCCTACCTGATCATGGTATATTATTTTTATACATCATATGATTAGATTTGTTGAAATTTTGTTCAAGTTTTTTGCATCTATGTTCATGAGAAATATTTCTAGTTCTCTTTTCTGGTAATGTCTTTGTCTGGTTTGGTAATAGGGTAATATTGGCCTCATAGAATAAATTAGAGAGTATTCCCTTTACTTCTATAATCCGAGATTGTAGAGAATTGGCATAACTTCTTCCTTAAATGTTTCACAGAACTCACCAGTGAACCCATTTGAGCCTAGTGATTCCTGTTTTGGAAGGTTATTAAGTATTGACACCATTTCTTCAATAGCTATAGGCTAATTCTTACTATTTCTTCTTGTGTGAGTTTCGGCACATTGTGTCTTTTAAGGAATTGTTCCGTTTTGTGTAGGTTATCAATTATGTTAGCAGAGAGTTGTTCATAGTATTCCTTGATTATCCTTTTAATGACCATAGGATCTGTAGAGATCCTCTTTCATTTCTGATATTAGTAATTAGTGTCCTCTCTTTTGTCTCAGTGAGCATGACTAGACGCTTAGCAATTACATTGCTCTTTTCAAAGAATCAGCTTTTTGTTTCACTGATTTTCTCTATTAATTTCTGATCTGCCCAGATCACTCAAACTTTCTTCATATCAGCAATAAGGCTGTTTTGCTTTTGAAATTGTTTGTGTGTTCACTGGAGTAGCACTTCTAAATTTCTTCAAGAACTTTTCCTTTGCGTTTACTACTTGACTCAACTGTTACATGCCAGAGGTCTAGCTTTTGGTCTATCTTGGCTTTTGACATGCCTTTGTCCCTAAACTTAATCATTTCTAGATTTTGATTTAAAGTGAGAGACATGTGACACTTCCTTTCACTTAAATACTTAAAGGTTACTGTTAAGGTAATTTGGCCTAATTTCAGTATTGTTGTGTCTCAGGGAATAGGAGGTTCCATGAGAGGGAGAGAGATCAGCTGGTTGGTGGAACAGTCAGAACACACACAATGTTTCTCGATTAATCTTGTCGTCTTATATGGACTCAGTTTGTGGCACCTCAAAACAATTAAATGGCAACATCAAAGATATTGATTATATATTATCATAACAGATATAATAATAATAAAGTTTGAAATACTGTGGGAAATTTTGAAACATGACCCAGAGACACAAAGTGAATACATGCTGTTGGAAAAATAGTGCTGATAGACTTGCTCAACACAGAGTTGCCACGAACCTTCACTTTGTATTATATATATATATATATATATACACACACACACACATATATATATATATATATATATATATATATATATATATGCAAAACACAATAAAGTGAAGCACAATAAAATTAGGTATGCTTGTATATGTATGGTCCAAACACTTCTCATTGTCTCCATTATTCCACCATGGGTCAAACCTTTATCATCCTTCAGCTGAAGTATTGCAATAACGTCCTATCTCATCACCCTAGTTGCACTCTGGCTCCCTAATCTCTTTCAAAAAGTAGTCAGAATGATCCTTTAAAAAGTTGAGTAAGATCATGTCACATACCTCTACTATTTCCTCCAGTGGCTTCCCATCAAACTGAGGGTAAAGCTAACATCCTTAAAAAACTTCTTTTTTTTTTTTTTTTTAGATGGAGTTTTGCTCTTTCACCCAAACTGGAGTGAAGTGGCACAATCTTGGCTCACTCAAACCTCTGCCTCCCAGGAGTTCAAGCGATTCCCATGCCTCAGCCTCCCAAGTAGCTGGGATTATAGGTGCCTGCCACCACACCCGGCTAATCTTTGTATTTTTAGTAGAGATGGAGTTTCACCATGTTGGCCAGGCTGCTCGCGAACTCCTGATCTCAGGCAATCCACCCACATTGGCGTCCCAAAGTGCTAGGATTACAGGTGCGAGCCACTATGCCTGGCTCTTACAACAACTTCTAAGAGCCTGGACCAGTGTGACCTCTCTGACATCATCACTTCTTTCCATCTCTTGGTTTCTCTTTTTTACTCTCCTCCAGCCACTAGCCTTCACATTTCTTCCTTTTTTTTTTGGCAAATGCTAGAAATGATCTGATACAGTTTGGATTTGTGTCCCCGCCCAAATCTCATGTGGAACTGTAATCCTCAATGTTGGAGAAGGGGCCTGGTGGGAGGTGATGAAATCATCAGGACAGATTTCCCCCTTGCTGTTCTCATGATAGTGAATGAATTCTCATGAGATCTGGTTGTTTAAAAGTTTGTAGTACCTCCCCCTTCACTCTCTTCCTCCTGCTTTGACCATGTAAGATGTGCCTCCTTCTCTTCTCCTTCTGCCATGATGGAAAGTTTCCTGAGGACTCACCAGCTATGATTTCTGTACAGCCTGCAGAATCATGAGCCAATTCAAACTCTTTTCTTTATAAATTACCCAGTTTCAGGTATTTCTTTACAGCAGTGCAACAACGAACTAATACATGATCTCAAGTCCTAACATTTGCTCTTCTCTCTGCCTGAAATGCTCTTTCTCAAGCTATAGACATGGCTCCTACACTTAGTTCCTTTATGACTTTGCTCAAATATTATCATCTTCTAAGTGATTGCTGCCCTGATATCTATTTAAAACTATCAGCCTTCACTCATAGCACTTTTTTATTTTTTTAATAGTATTTATAACCCTCTGCTATCCTATATAAATATTTTAATTAGTTTTTTATTGCATTTTGTCATTTTACTTATATTAAAACTCTGTGAATGATGAGTTTTTGATGTTTAATTCATTTCTGCATCTCTGTCACCTGGAATGGTGTCTCTTATACAGCAGAAGTTCAATAAATACTCATTGAATAAATGTATGGTATGCTAACTCTTACAGTGTTTATAATATTGAAAAACTTGAAATTACTTAAATGTGTAAATATTACTTAAATATTACAGTAGTAAAATAAGTTATGGTATAGCTATATAATGAAATACTAAACAGCTGCTAAAAAGAATGAGAAAGGATTATAGGTAGTAATACAGAAATAGCTCTAAAATGAGAAATTTAAGTTGTAAAATAGTATGTGAAGTGTTTATATTTGAAAAAATGATAAAATTGCACATGTGCACATAAAAATGTGCATTAAAGGACTCAAAGAAAGAACATTAAACTGCAGTGGGTAGTTTCCTCTGAAGAAAAGGACAGATTTGGGAGACAGAGTGGAGTGGAACTTACAACAAATTTACAGAGATGGGAGGGTTGACCAGCTTGAGAGGATAAACACTGGCTTAGTCTTTATGGAGGGAAATATGGAAATAACTAGCAAAATTTAAAATACATATACCCAGCAATTTCACTTATTTGAATCTATGCTTCTAAAAATATTCTAAATAGGTAATAGTTTATTAATTAAAAGAAAATTCTCACATCTTTCTGGGTTTGCATCTTGATTCCAATACTTTCCAGATATGTAGCTCTGAGTTAAATTTAAGCATCAGTTACTTCATTGCAATATGGAAACAATAGTAGTACTAATAATAGTAGAACCTACTGAATGATGTAAATATTAAATGAGATAATTTATGTAAAGCCCTATGCATAGCACTTGGCAAAAACTAACCACACAACAAATGCTAACTATTAGTACTATAACAGAAATAATAGTAGCAACTATTTACAAATATATTTTACAAGGCAGTATATTACTGTTTGAAATAGCAAAAACTTAAAAATAATTAAATAAGTCAGTGGTTAAATAAATGATGACTTTTAAAACTGTGAAACACAAATAGGTAATGTAATTAAAATTGATCTATATATATTAACATGAAAAAGTCTGGGCAACATAGTGAGACCCTATCTCTACAAAATTTTTTAAAATATTATCCAGGCATGGCAGCACACACTTGTGGTACTAGCTACTCAGGAGGCTGAGGCAGGAGGATCACATAAGCCTGCAAGACTGAGGCTGCAGTGAGCCTTGATGGTGCTACTATACTCCAGCCTGGGCAACAGAGTAAGATTTCATCTCTAAAAAAAAAAAGGAAGAAGAAAAGATCCCCACAATACATTTTTGGGCAAAAATGAAAGCAAACTGAAAAACAATATGCATATAGGATGATCACATTTATGTTTTATTTAATTATATATTTGACTGAGAACATATATATGTATGTTAATGTATAGAAAACAGTTTTAGGTATGCACATCAAAATATTACTGGTATCAACAACCTCTGATGGGTAAATTTAGGAGAACAGAGATGAGGGATGAGGAAAGATTGAATATAATTTTTCCATTTTTGATGTATATATTTGCATAATTTCTAAAAATATTTCACAGCAATAACGCAGTTATTTGGTATTTGTGTTAAGAACATTCAAGAATTCAAAGGAAGATGAACATAGTGAGAAGAGAAGAAAAATAGTCATGAAAAACAATCAAAGGAAAGTTTTTGAAAATAAAAATAAAATATATTAAAAATACATCTGAAATTAACAGCAGATTGGACATGAGAAGAAAAAAGAATAGTGAACTTGATGACACACGAATAGAAACTATCCAAAATAAAGCATAAAGACAAAAAAGACCAAAACATTAACAGAATCTCAGCAACCTATGGAACAAAGTCAAGCAGTACTGATATATGTATAATTGCAGTCCCAGAAAGCCAGGGAACAAAAAAAAATAAATTTAAAGACAAATGGGATCTAATTAAACTTAAGAGCTTCTGCACAGCAAAAAAAAAAAAAACAAAAAAAAAAACAAAAAAACAAAACTATCATTAGAGTGAATCAGCAGCCAACAGAATGGGAAAATTTTTTTGCAATCTACCCATCTGACAAAGGGCTAATATCCAGAATCTACAAAGAACTTAAACAAATTTACAAGAAAAAAAAACCCATCAAAAAGTGGGCAAAGGAGATGAACAGACACTTCTCAAAAGAAGACATTTATGTGGCGAACAAACATATGAAAAAATGAACATCATCACTGCTCATTAGAGAAATGCAAATCAAAACCACATTGAGATACAGATCTCAAGCTAGTTAGAATGGTAATCATTAAAAAATATGGAGACAATAGATGCTGGAGAGGATGTGGAGAAATAGGAACATTTTTACACTGTTGGTGGGAGTGTAAATTAGTTCAAGCATTGTGGAAGACAATGTGGCGATTCCTCAAGGATCTAGAAATAGAAATAGATCTAGAAATAGAAATACCATTTGACCCAGTAATTCCATTACTGGGTATATTCCATTACTGGGTATATACCCAAAGGATTATAAATCGATCTATTATAAAGATACATACACCAGTATGTTCATTACGGCACTGTTTACAATAGCAAAGACTTGGAACCAACTCAAATGCCCATCAAAGATAGACTGGATAAAGAAAATGTGGCACATATACACCATGGAATACTATGCAGCCATAAAAAAGGATGAGTTCGTGTCCTTTTCAGGGACATGGATGAAGCTGGAAATCATCATTCTCAGCAAACTGACACAAGAACAGAAAATCAAACACCACATGTTCTCACTCATAAGTGGGTGTTGAACAACGAGAACACATGGACACAGGGAGTGGAACATCACACACTAGGGTCTGTTGGGGGGTGGGGGGCTAGGAGAGGGATAGCAGGGGGTGGGGAGATTGGGGAGGGATAACATTAGGAGAAATACCTAATGTAGGTGACAGGGGGATGGAGGCAGCAAACCACCATGGCACGTGTATACCTATCTAACAATCCTGCAAGATCTGCACATGTACTTCAGAACTTAATGTAAATAAATAAATAAATAATAATTTAAAAAAGGATGAGTTCATGTCCTTTGCAGGGACATGGATGAAGCTGGAACCCATCATTCTCAGCAAACTGACACAAGAACATAAAACCAAACACCACATGTTCTCACTCGTAAGTGGTTGTTGAACAATGAGAACACATGGACACAGGAAGGGGAACATCATACACTGGGGCCTGTTGTGGGGTGGGAGAGCTAGGGGAGGGATAGCAGGGGGTGGGAGGATTGGGGAGGGATAACATTAGGAGAAATACCTAATGTAGATGACGGGGGGATGGATGCAGTAAACCACCATGGCATGGGTATACCTATGTGACAATCCTGCACGATCTGCACATGTACCCCAGAATTTAAAGTTAAAAAAAAGAATGCCCCCAAATTATCTAAATTTGATAAAAACTACAAACCCATAAATTCAATAAAGTCATTGAATCCAAGTAAGACAATCACAAAGAAAGCCACACTGAACACATCATAATCGAGTTCCTAAAAACCAGTGATATAGAAAAAACAAGTACAAGAAGCCAGGAAAAAAATACATTAGCACAGAGAAATAAAGATCAGACAATGAGAACACATGGATACAGGGAGGGGAGCACTATACACTGGGGTCTGTTGGGGGGAAATAGGGGAGGGACAGCAGGGGGAGGGGAGTTGGGGAGAGATAGCATGGTGAGAAACGCCACATATAGGTGAAGGGGAGGAAGACAGCAAATCACACTGCTATGTATGCAAGCATACATAGAACATACAAGAACAATCTTGTATGTTCTTCACATGTACCCCAAAACCTAAAATGCAATAAAAAAAATAAAATAAAGATCAGAACAAACATAAACATAAATTCTCATCACAAAGTATGTAAGTCCGAGCTCAGCAGAATAGCTTCTTTAACATGCTGAAAAAACGAAAATATAAACTTTGAGTTTCATAATGAATGAAGATGCATTTCAAAATTTAAGGCAAAATAAGAATTTTTCAGACAAACATCAGAATTTGTTTCCAGAGGAACTACATTTTAAGATAGGTTAAAGATAGTCATCAAGCAGAAAAAAATGATAGATGAAAATATGGATCTGTAAAAAGGAATGAAGAGTACCGCAAATATTGGATATGTGGGTAACAGGAAAGACTATTTTCCTCATTCATTTATTAAAAATTGCTTTAAAAATATTTGACCAGTAATACGATCAACCCACATCATGTACCCCTAATATAATACACTGAGAAAGGTATAACACTTATGTTGTATCCTTCCCCATAATGCATAACATCAATCTAATCATGAGAAAAATTTGGACAAACTCCAAATGTGTGACATTTTATAAAATAACCGATCAGTATTCTTTAAAAGTGTCAAAGTCATGGAATGAGAGACAAAGATGAGAAACTTGTACAGTTTGGTGGAAACTAAAGAGACATGACTAAATAAAATGTGAGATCTCAGATTACATCTTAGAACAGAAAAAAAAAGTGGAAAAATTAGTGGAATTTGAAGAAAGTTTATGGTTTGGTTAATTGTGTTAAATCAATGCTAACTTATATTCTGATAATTGTATTATGGATATGTAAGAGTTTAACATTAGAGGAGCTGAATGAAGGGTATACAAAAACCCTGTGTACTATTTCTGAAATTCTTCTGTAAGTCCAAAATGATCTCAATAAGTCTTAAAAAAAAGACAGTTGACTAACTAAAGGAAAAACATATAACACATATAGAAATAAAATCTAGGACAACAGCAGAAAGGATGTGTTATGGTTTGAATGTTTGTTTTATTGACTCAGGGTTTGCTCTGTCATCCAGGCTGGAGTGCAGTGGTACAAACATGTCTCACTGTAGCCTTGAACTCCTAGGCTCAAGTGTTCCTCCCACCTCAGCCTCCCAAGTAGCTGGCACCACAGCTACAACTCACCATGCCAGGATAATTTTTAAATTTTTTTTTTTTAGAGATAGGTTCTTGCTGTGTTGCCCAGGCTGGATCTGGATATTTTTGCTGCTCCAAATTCATATGTTGAAACTTAATCCTCAATGCAATGATATTAAAAGGTAGGGTCTTTGGGAGGTGATTAGGTCATCAGGTTAAAGCCCTCAAGAATTGGAGTAGTGCCCTCAAAAAAGAGGATAAAGGGAGCTTGTTTGCCACCTTTACCATGTAAGGATACAGCTAGAAGGCACCATTTATGAAGCAGAGAGCTAGCTTTCCCCAGACATTGGGCTTGCTGGCACCTTGATCTTCAACTTCCCAGCCTCCAGAACTATGAGCAATAAATTTCTGTTGTTAGTAAACTACCCAGTCTAAGATATTTTGTTATAGCAGCTTGAATGAACTAAAACAGATAAAAGGGGAAAATGGAAACATATTGGTCCAAAGTACTTACATGTAAAATGGTATAAAGGTACACTATAATAAGTTAAAGATACATATTATAAATTCTAGCAAAACTAGTTTAAAGTACAGCTAATAGTCAAATAATAGAGATAATACAAAATCCTTTAAAACTAATCATTTTTTAAAAAAGTAAGTAGGAAAAGAGAAAAAAGGTAACAAAGATGGAACTAGTAGAAAACAACCAGCAAGTTGGCAGACACCATTGATAATTACATTACATAAAGGCAGGATGTATCAGACTGAATGAAAAAGAGAAATGCTGTCTACAAAACACCTATTCTGAATATGAAGAATAAACTCTACCATGTAAGCATTAATCATAAGACAGCTAGGGAGGCTGCAGTAATGTCACACGATGTAGACCTCAAAAGAAAACAAAAAGAAATTACCAGAAATTTAAAAGGGCACTTCATAGGGATAAAAGGGTCACATTATCAAGTAGACCTAAAAATCCTAAATCCTATGCATCCAACAAGAGTGCTTCAAAGTAAGCATTCTTTTGATAAAAACAAAAGAAATGAAAGGAGAAATAGGCAAATCTGCATTATAGTTGGAAACTTCAACATTCCTCTCAGGAATTAAAAGGACAAGCAGAAAATTAATGAGGCTATTAAGATTTGAATACCGCTATCAACCAAATAATATAATAATTACTTGTAGAAAATTCCACCCAACAACTGCATAAAATGAAAATTTTCCAAATACACCAGGAACATTAATCTTGATGGGCCATATTGTAGACCATACAACAATTACCAATTGATTTTTAAAATTTAAAATCATACAGAGTATTTTTGCTAACAAAAATGAATTTAAATTTGAAATCAAAAACCAAAAAAATTATGTAGAACACTACCTATTCAGAAATTAAGTAACATAGATTTAATAATCCATAAGTCAATAAACAAATCCCAACATAAATTAGAAAATATCTGAACTGAATGAAAAGGAAACACAACATATTAAAATCTATGGGTTGGAAATAAGAAAGAGTTTGGTGAAGAATATATAGCTTTAAACGTTTATAATAGAAAATAAAAAAGGTTTTAAAATCAGTGATCTAAGTTTTGAACTTCAGAAGGTAGTAAAAGAAGAGCAAGTTAAATCAAAATTAAGTAGAACCAAAGAGATAATAAGTGTACAAATCTATGAAATAGAAACTCATAAAAGGAAAAAAGGAGAAAATAAAGAAGGCTAAAAGTTGATTTTTTTGCAAATACTTAAATGGATAAGTATTCATCAAGAGTGATCAGGATCAAAGGACAACAATTTAACCATTAATATCTACACACACACACACACACACACCCCTTCATGAGAACCAAAAATCAGGAAAGCACTTATAGTACCTGGTTTTAACTTCATATTGTTGAAAGAGGCAGTGAAGACATAGAAAAAAAAAAGTCCAAAATCACTGGTGCCACCCCTCCCCAACCCAAGGAAGCAGTGGCATGGTGCAGAGAGCCTCTCTGGATGCTGGGGTAGGGAGAACACAGCAACTGGGAGGCTGTGAACTCAGTACTATTCTCTTAGAGCACAAAGGAAAACCACACCAAACTAAGCCAATGCCTGCCCATGGAGGGAGCATGTAAAACAGCCCTAGCCAGAGGGTAATTGTGGATTTCAGTGGTGGAGACTTGATTTCTTGCAAACCTCACCACTGTGGGTTACAGCTTTCAAGTAAACCTGAAAGCAGTCAAGGCCGTAAGGATTGGAACTCATAGGCAAGTCCTAGAGCTGAAGTAGGCCCCAAGACAGTGGGCTGGCAGGGCATGTGACCTACTAAGACACCAGCTGGGGCAGCCAAGGGAGTACTAGCATAACCACTTCCTTAACCCCAGGCTGCACAGCTTGTGGCTCCAAAAGAGACCCCTTCCTTCCCCTTGAGGAGAGGAGAGAGAAGACTGGGTAGGGCTTTGTCTTGCATCTAGAATACCAGCTCAGCCACAGCAGATAGGCCACCAGTCACAGATGTGAGACCCCAATCCCAGACTCTAGCTGCCAGACAATATTTCTAAACACACCTTGGGCCAGAAGGGAACCCATTCCCTTGAAGGAAAGGGCCCAGTCCTGGCAGCATTCATTATCAGCTAACTGAAGAGCCTTTGTGCCGTGAATAACCAGCAGTGATACCCAGGTGCTACACCAAGGGTCTTGCATGAGCATCTGAGACTTGCTGACTTTAGGTGAGATTCAGCACATAACCAGCTGTGGTGGCTACGAGGCAAAACTCCTTCTGCTTGAGAAAAGCAGAGGGAAAAGTAAAGGTGACTTTGTCTTGTACCCTAGGTACCAGCTTAGCCAAAGCAGGGTAGAGCACCAAGTGGTCTCTTGCGGTCCCCACTTCCAGGACTTGACTCCTGGACTGCATTTCTGAACTGTCCTGGGCCAGAGGGGAGCCTACTGCCCTAAAAGGTGAATCCCAGGACAGGCAGCATTTAACACAAGCTGACTTAGAGCCTTTTGGCCTTAAAGGAACATCAGTGGTAGTCTGGTAGTACTCCATGTGGTGGTGGTGGTGGTGGCTACGGGGTGAGGCTCCTCTCCCTTTGGAAAGAGAAGGGAAGAGTGGGAAGGACTGCACATTGTGTTTTGAGTGCCGGCTCAGACACAAGACAATAGAACACTTCTAAGGTTTTGACTGTAGTCCCTGAATCCTGGTTGGCACTTTTGAACCCGCCCCGGGCTTGGGGGACCTTGCAGCCTTGAAGGAAAAAACACAGGCCTGCCTGGCTTTGCCACCAGTTGATTATAGAATCCCAGGGCCTGTGAGAGAACATAGGCAGTGGACAGGGATTGGTTACAGCAGGCCTTGGGTGAGATCTACTGCTGTGCTGGCTTCAGATATAATTCAGCACAGTCATAGTGGTGGTGGCTGCAGAGGTGCTTATGTTACTCCACCTTCAACTTTAGGAGATTCAGAACAGAGAGAGACACTCTATGTTTGGGAGAAAGTAATAAAAAGAACAAAAGTCTCTGCCTGGCAATCCAAAGAATTCTCTAAAATCTTGTCCAAGACCGTCGAAGTGGTACCTCTATGAGTCTGCAAGAACCACAGGGTTATTGGGCTTGGGGTACCCTCTGAGGAAGATACAGCTTAGACCACACCCAAGTCCATTCAAATACTGAAAAGCATCCCTAAGGACAGCTACAAATAAGCTCAGACAGTGAAGACTACAATAAATACTTAACCCTTCAATGTCCAGACACTGAAGAACATCTACTAGCATCAACACCATCCAGGAAAACATGACCTCACCAAATGAACAAAATAAGGCACATGGACCAATCCTGGAGAAATAGGGAGATACGTGACCATTCAGATAGAAAATTCAAATGGCTGTTTCGAGAAAATTCAAGGAAATTCAAGATCACACAGAGAAAAAATTAAGAATTCTATCAGGTAAATTTAACAAAGAGATCAAAATAATAAGAATCAAGCAAAAATTCTGGAGCTAAAAAATGCAGTTGGCATACTGAAGAATGCATCAGAAGTACTTTAATAGTGAAATTGATCAAGCAGAAGAAAAAAATTAGTGATCTTTAAGACAGGCTAATTGAAATTATATAGAGAATACAAAAAATAAAAATAAAAAAACAATGAAGCACCCCTACAGGATCTAGAAAAAAGCCTCAAAAAGGTAAATTTAAGAGTTATTGGCATTAAAGAGGGGGTAGAGAAAAAGGTAAGGGTAGAAAGTTTATTCAAAGGATGATATCTCAGAATTTCCCAAACCTAGAGAAATATATCAATATCCAAGTACAAGAAAGTTACAGAACATCGAGATTTAACCCAAAGAAGACTGCTTCAAAGCATTTAATAATCAAACTCCCAAAGGCCAGGTATAAAGAAAGAATTCTAAAATCATTCTAAAGAATTATACGGCCAGGCACAGTGGCTCATGCATGTAATCCCAGCAGTTTGGGAGGCCGAGGCAGGCAGATCACAGGAGTTCGAGACCAGCCTGGCCAATGTAATGAAACCTCGTCTCTACTAAAAATACAAAAATTAGTCGGGCGTGGTGGGGGGGGGCACCTGTTATCCCAGCTACTAGGGAGGTTGAGACAGGAGAATCGCTTGAACCCAGGAGGTGGAGGATGTAGTGAGTCTAGATTGTGCTACTGCACTCCAGTGTAGGCGACAGAGTGAGACTCTGTCTCAAATAAAACAAAGTACAAAAATCTGCATAGCCCTATATCTATGAAAGAAATAGAATTTGTAATTTTAAAAACTCCCCATAATAAAACCTCAGATCCAGATGATTTATCTAGTAAATTCCATCAAACACTTAAGGAAGAAAATAACAATCTTACACAAACTCTATCAGAAAATAGAAAAGAAAGAAACACTGCTGAACTGATTTTATGAGGCCAACATAATGCTGATATTAAAACTTGACAAAATCACTAAAAAACAGAAAAAATTTCCCCATGAAAATAGATGCAAATATCATTAACCAAACATTGCTATTTCACAGAGGTTGGAAAACTATAGCACACTGGTCAAATCTGGCTTGCCACCTGTTTTTGTAAATAAAAGTTTTATTGGAACACGGCCATGCCCATTCAATTATATATGGTCTATGGCTGCTTTCCTGTTACAAAGGGAGAGTTAAGTAGTTGCCACAAACACCATGTGGCTTGTAACACTGAAAATATTTAACATCTCGTCCTTTAGAGGAATAAAGTTTGTTGACCTATGGCATATGAAATCCAATAATACGTTAAAAAGATAATACATTATCAGTAATTGATGTATATGTTAGGAATCCAAGCTTGGTGTAACCTTCAAGAATTAAACAGTATAATTCTCCACATTAAAGGAGAAAACACATAGGATCATCTTAATAACTGCAAAAAAATCATTTGATCTAATCAATACTGTTTAATGATTTTAAAATTTCAGTAAATTTGGAATTAGAGAGATTTTTTCATTGAGATAAACAATATCCTTTTGGGATATATACCCAAAAGGAAGGAAATCAGTATATCAAAGAGGTATCTCCATTCTCATGTTTGTTGCAGCACGGTTCACAATAGCTAAGATTTAGAAGCAACTTAAGTGTCCATCAACAGATTAATGGATAAAGAAAATGTGGTACTTATACACAATTGAGTACTATTCAGCCATAGAAAAGGATGAGATCCAGTCAGTTGCAACAATATTGATAAATCTGGAGATCATTATGTTAAGTGAAATAAGCCAGGCACAGAAAGACAAACTTCACTTATTCTCATTTATTTGTAGGATCTAAAAGTCAAAACAGTTGAACTCATGGACACGGAGAGTAGAAGGATGGTTATGAGAGGCTGGGAAAAGTGAGGGTAGTGGGATGGTTGGTCGGAGGGAGTTGGGGATGGTTAATGGGCGCAAAAAAAAAATTTTAAATAATGAATAAGACCTACTATTTGATAGCACCATAGGGTGACTATAGTCAATAATAATTGTATATTTTGAAATAACTTAAAGAATGTGATTGAATTATTTGTAACTCAAAGGAAGAATGCTTCAGGGGGTGGATATCCCATTTTCCATGATGTGCTTATTTCATATTGCATGCCTGTATCAAAATATCTTATATACCTTATAAATATATACAACTACTATGTACCCACAAAAATTATAAATAAAAAGTTCTACATATAACCTCATATTTAATGGTAAAATACTGACTGCTGATCCCCCAATACCAGTGACAAGACAAGGTGGTATGCTCCCAACACTTATATTCAATATTGTATTGGACATTACAGCCATCACAATACGGCAAGTAAAAGAAATAAATGGCACACAACAGATGTGTGAAAACCCTAAGTAATCTATAAAAAAATGGATGATTAAATGTATTAAGTTCAGAGTATATTAGGTAAAAAAAAATCAATTGCATTTTACATAGTAGCAGCAATCTGAAAACAAAATTAAAAATTAAATAATTTTAAATAAATAAATAGCATCAAAAATTCAATGTTTAGGAAACAATTTAACAAAAGATATACAAGCTCTCTATACTGAAAATTACAAAAACTAAGATAAATAAATCAAGATTTAAGTATGTAGAAAGATATACCATAGTCATGAATTACAAGGTTCAATATCCTTATTATGTCAATTCTCCTCAAATTTATTGGTAGACTCAATGCAATGCCAACAAAATCTTCATGGACTTTTCTATAAAAATTGACAAATTGATCATAAAATTTATGTGAAATTGCAAAGAGCTTAGAGTAGCCAAAATAATCTTGTGCAGGTGAAAAAAGAACAAAGCTGGAGGACTTACAGTAGCTGGTAATCAAGATAGTGTGGCCATGGCTTAAGGATTGACAAGTAGACCAACAGAACAATTAGGTTGGTGCAAAAGTAACTGCAGTTTTTGTCAGTTTAAAAGTAATGGCAAAAACTGCAATTACTTTCGCACCAACCTAATAGAAGATCCTCATGGAACTGGAGATCATTATGTTAGGTGAAATAATGCAGGCACAGAAAGACAAATATCACATATTCATTCATATATGGTAGCTAAAAATTTGATCTCATGAAGGTAGAGAGTAGAATGATAGTAATTAGAGGCTTGGGAAGGGTGTGGGGGGATGAAGAGCTTAGTTAATGGGTAAAAACATACAGCTAAATAGAAGGAATAAGATCTAGTGTTTAATGGTACAGTAAGGTGACTATGATTAACAGCAATATATTGCATATTTCAAAATAACCAGAAGAGAAGATTTGAAATATTCCATATACAAATAAATAAATAAATATTTGAGATGATGGGTATCCTAAATACCCTGATTTGATCATTACACATTGTAGGCATGTATCAAAATACCACATGTACCCATAAATATGTACAAATATTATGTATCAATTTTTAAAATGGTAAAAAAAAAAGAGTCCACAAATAGACCCATGTAATTGATTTTCCACAAAGATGTCAAGTATTCAATGTAGAATGTGTAGTTTATTTAACAAATGGTGCTAGCAAATTTGATATCCATGTGGAAGACTATAAACTCCACCCTTTATCTCACGTTCACACAAAAACTAACTCAAAATGGATCATAGAAGTAAATTTAAAAGTTCAAACTGTAAATCTTAAAGAAATCACAAGTGAAAATCTGTGGTCTTGTGGTAGGCAAATATTTCTTAGGGCATATAAAATACAAACTATAAACAAAAAGGTGATACAATTAATTTTGTCAAAATTTACATCTTCTGCTCTTAAAACTGCTGTTATAAAAATGAAAAGTTAAGCCATATACTGAAAGAAAATATTTTCAGTACATATATCTGATCAATAACTTTATCAACAATACATAAAAATCTTACAACTCAAAAATAAAAGACAACCCATAAAGATGATAAACCTAAATAAATGCAGAGATGAACAATGTTCATGATTTGGAAGACTCTGGATAATAAAGATACCAATTCTCCTCAAATTAATATACAGGTTGAATGCAATTTCTATAAAAATTCCAGTGAAGACTTTTGTAGATATTGACAAGTATTCCATGATATAGATGCACCACGTTTGTTTAAACATTCACCTGTTGAAGGACATCTAGGTTGTTTCCACTTTTGACCTAGTATAAGTAAAGTTGCTATGAACATTTATGTATACATTTTTGTGTAAATATGTTTTCAATTTTCTGAGATACTGCAGGAGTACAATTGCTGGGTAGTGCAATGATTGTGTGATTAATTTTATAACAAACTACCATATGCTTTTCTTTCATGGAATACTACTCAGTGATAAAAAAAGAATGAACTATTGATCTACACAACAACCTGGGTGAATCTCCAGAGAATTATGTTGAGTGAAAAACCTAATCCTAAAACGTTACATACTATATGATTCTATTTATGACATTTTGAAGTGACAAAATTATAGAAATGAAGAACAGATTAGTGGTTGCCAGCAGTTAAGTAGGGGGTGGGTTAGGAAGTGAGTGGAGGAAAGCAACCTAAGAGATCCTTGTGGTGTTGTAAATGTTCTGTATCTTGACTGTATTGATATCCTGGTTCTCGTTCTACAATTTTGTGCTGTAGTTTTGCAAGATGTTACCATTGGGGAAGAGTGGGTAAAGGGTACATGGGCTTTTGCTATATTGTTTCTTACAACCACATGTAAATCTGCAATAATCTAAAAACATAAAGCTTTATTTTAAAAATGTGCAAATTATATGAATATATATTTGACCAAAAAAGATACAGAATGGCTGACAAGCACATGAGATGATGATCCACATCATTAGTCATCAGGAAATTGCAAATTAAAACCACAATGAAATACCGGTACAGACTTGAAAATGATTAAATTTAAGATTGAAAGTACTAAGTGTTGGTAAGAATGTGTAACAACTGGTTTCCCATATACTGGTGCTGGGAGTGAATGTTTACAGCCACTTTTGAAAAAGTTTGGCACTATATTTAAGTTAAACAGATACCATTACCATAAAACTTAACAATCCCAACCCTAGGTATTTTATCAAAGGAAGATGAAAACACATGACCATAAAAAAGACTTGTACACCAATGTTCATAGCAGCATTATTCATAACATCCAAGAGGTGAAAAACAACCTAAATATCCATCAACAGATAAATGTATCAATCCAAAGTGCCATAGCCATACAATGAAATGCTACACAACAATGAAAAGGAATGAGCTACTGACACACACAACAAGGATGAATCTCACATACATTATACTGAGCAAAAGGAGCCAGACACAAAAGAGCACACACCGTATGATGCCATCTGGCCCTTTACAGAAAATGTTTGTCAAACCCTGCGATATTGAATTCAGGAACAGGTTAAAAAAAAAGGCAAATATAATCTGTAGTCATGTAAAACAAATCAGTGGTTGTATGAGGCTGCAAGTGGGAGGTAACAACAAATGGGAATAAGGAAATCTTTGGGATGATAGAAATGTTATGTCTTGATTGGGATCCCGATTATAATAATTTATATACTTGTCGAAACTCAAAAATCTGTGAAAACATGTATTTGGTTGTATATAAACTGTACATCAATAAAATTGATGGAAATATAGTCAGCAGACTTAGATAATTCATAGAGAACAGAAAGGGATCCACAAGATTTCAAGCCATAAAGAGACATACTGATTTTCAAACATTGGGGAAAAGGAGGATATTAGAAACTCTACCTAGGCTGGCTCACTATAGATCTTATGACAAATTCTGAAATTAATTGTGAAACAGACAGTTGAATTTAATGATGTAGATAATCTTTATGTGTCATCATGACTTCCCAAATCAACTGTGTGTATGCATGTGTGTGTGTGATTTTGTGTACTTAATAAGGTAGAAGAATAGTAAATCAGAGAAATGCTATAGATCAGTGATTCCCAAACTCTGCAGCACATTCAAATCATCTGAGGAACCTTTAAGAAATACTGATGCCTGTCTCCCATCTCCAGACATTCTGGTTTAACTGGTATTGGATGCAGCCTGGGCACTGGGGTTTTGTTAAAACAGGTGATTCTACTCTGCAGCTAAATCTGAGAACCACAGCTATGAACTCAAGAACCCTGAATTTCAACCAAGCATTAAACAAAAGCTTTCACTGTAACATTAGGCAAGATGAATGTGTATGTTGGATAGTAGCATGTGAAAAACTGTGCTTTAAAGCTCCTTATTAGAAATTCAATCTCAACTCAGAAAATGGTGTAATGTAGGCATGCTGATTTACCCTATTTGGGACCAGGCTCCACTCAACAGCTTATGAATAATTTAAACTAACTGTTTTCAAAATACACCCTGAAACGCTGACCTTGGCCTTTCGGGGACCAAAGAGGGTTGAACCTGGAACTCTTGCTTCAGTTTCCACTTCAGCTTCTGAGTGGTTCAGATATTACCTCTTTTGCTTGTCATTCTGTGTAGAAATTATAGGTTCCTCTCATAGCCACTCCCACTGAAAATAACCTAAAATCACCAATATAGACACAGCATTGAAGGCTTGCTGTTACATCTACAGATAATACAAAATCACAGTGATCGTATCCGTGATGATAGCAGAATCAAGACTCCACACGGTTTGAAATAATACCCAAAGAAGTGTGAATTTAATAACAGCAACAAAGGGTTGCTTTGTGTTATGGAGTTAAATTGCCTCCCCTCCCCAAAATTTATATGCAGAAGTCCTAACCCCATATACCTCAGAATGTAATGGCATTTGGAGATAAGGTATAAGGTCTTTAGGGTGAATCCTAATCCAATATGATTGGTGTTCTTATAAGATGAGGAAACCTGGACACACAGACATGTGCCCACACAGACAAACAGATGGCTATGTGAGGACACAGCAAGAAGGCACCCATGTGCAAACTAAGGAGAGAGGCCTCAGAAGAAACCAGCCAGGTCAACACCTTGATCTCAGACTTCCAGTCTCCAGAACTATGAGAAAATAAATCTCTCAGTAAGCTACTCAGTCTGTGATATTTTGTTATGGCAGCCTTAGCAAACTAAAACCCCTTGTGTTTAGGTTCAAAAATACCAAATGCATATTTATTAAGATGGTGGACAGCCTTAGCTTAATGATTGCTCATGTCAGAGACATGGAAGTTTAATCAAGTTTATGTTTAATATGAATTTGCCTCAGTCAGAGTTCCTAGTTGCAAGAAAATGAAAGTGAAAGTGACTGATTTAAACAAAGCCAAAATCTATTGAAAAGATCATCAGGTAGGTTACAGAATCATCAGGATGTCTAAGCTCATAAAATAGGAATAGAAGGACCTTGGCAGTGGCTACAGCCATAGCCGACATTACACCACAAACCTGATAAATACAGAAGGAACACTACTGCTGCTACATGAATGCTGAACGTTACAGTAAGAACATGGTCATCTAGCTCACCCAGCACCCCACAGAGATCCCACTGCTCTTGCAGGGAGTACTAAGGGAACAAGTAGCTGGCATTTGGTGTTCTTAGCTTCTATTTACATGAGACAGGATCATAGAAAGGGGATATTAATGAAGGGCTCCTAAAATATAAAAGGTGGTTTATGATAGGCATGTATTTGGTAGGTCAATGTGTGTTGTCACGTAGATAAAGGCTTACTAGTGCATTTAACGTCTGGAGTTCAAATCATAAGAAATGACATTCTTGCTTGATTATTATTTTTATTTTCTGAGACGGAGTCTCGCTCTGTCACCCAGGCTGGAGTGCAGTGGTGGCGCCATCTTCACTTACTGCAACCTCCACCTCCCGGGTTCAAGTGATTCTCCTGCCTTGGCCTACTGAGTAGCTAGGACTACAAGCGTGTGCTACTATGCCTGGCTAATTTTTTGTATTTTTAGTACAGACAGAGTCTCACTGTGTTAGCCAGGATGGTCTCAATCTCCTGACCTTGTGATCCACCCGCCTCGGCCTCCCAAAGTGCTGGGATTATAGGCGTGACCACTGCACCCAGCCTCTTTCTTGATTCTTGAGGGTCGGATCACACCTACAGTACTGGATTCATTTCCAAGCTTCACTAAACAACAAGGACATTGTAAAATAAGAGAATATATAGAGGAGAATGACAATGATATGTTAAAACATGGCTTTAACAACAACTGGGGAAAAAATACTTAGAAGGGCTATGAGAGCTGTTTCCAAATCACTTAAGGGCTATTAGAAAGTGAAAATGTTCTATTTATTACGATGACAGGTTAAAAAAAATGGCTTTAACAACAGCTGGGGAAAAATACTTTGAGGGGCTATGAGAGTTGTTTTCAAATATCTTAAGAGCTATCATGAAGTGGAAATGTTCTATTTATTTTGCTTGGCTACAGAGGACACAGCTAGGACCAAGTTTTATGAAAATGTATTTCAGCTTTTTAAAAAAGTAAGAAACAGCATTTAATTAAAAATGTTATTAGATTCCTTAAAGATATAAACCATTGAAAGTTATTTTATATTACTTTTATGAATTAATTTTTTTGTCCTCAATCTTGAAAAAAAATTTAGCTAGGAATGCAATTCCAAACCGATGAGTATTTTACCTCGGAACTTTGAATACAATATCCATTGATTTATCAATTCCATGAAGATGTTGAGAAATAGGCTAAAAATCTACTGTTGATCTGGAGTTGCATTTTCTATTTCAATGAATTTGAAATATAAAATTTGCATTTTCTATTTCAATGAATTTAAATCATTTCCTTTATTTTAGTGTTAAGCTTTGATGTTTTAAAATAAGTATATCTTTTGCATTTTATTAGTTTTTTATAATGTTTAAACATGTCATACTTTCTAATATTTTCTCCCTCCCATTTATTTAAATACCTTTTGCTTTTTCTCTTATTTTAGATTCAGGGGTTACATGTGCAAGTTGGGTTCACGGGTATATGGCATGATGCTGAGGTTTGGGCTTCTTATGATCCCATTGCCCAAGAAGGGAAAAACTGCTAATGCTTCAAATTATTCTATAGCAGAAAGATCTATTTAAAAAAAAAAAAACTGGTGTAGATCCGGGCAGATGCCATATGACCACCTGGCAGAAGTACTCTTGGAAAGTATTTCTACTTTCTAGAGTTCCTAGAGACCTCAGAGGCAACGACATACATCTACAATCATCTGATCTTTGACAAACCTGTCAAAAACAAGCAATGGGGAAAGGATTCCCTGTTTAATAAATGGTATTGGGAAAACTGGCTAGCCATGTGCAGAAAGCAGAAACTGGACCCCTTCCTGACACCTTAGACTAAAACTAACTCCAGATGGATTAAAGACTTAAACATAAGACCTAACACCATAAAAACCCTAGAAGAAAACCTAGGCAAAACCATTCAGGACATAGGCATAGGCAAGGACTTCATGACCAAAACACCAAAAGCATTGGCAACAAAAGCCAAAGTAGACAAATGGGATCCAATTAAACTCCAGGGCTTCTGTACAGCAAAAGAAACAATCATTAGAGTGAACTGGCAACCAACAGAATAGGAAAAAATTTTTGCAATATACCCATCTGACAAAGGGCTAATATCCAGCATCTACAAAGAATGAAAACAGATTAACAAGAAAAAAGCAAACAAACCCATTCAAAAGTGGGCAAAGGATATGAACAGACACTTTTCCAAAGAACACATATATGAGGGCAACAAACATATGAAAAATGCTCATCATCACTGGTCATTAGAGAAATTAAAATCAAAACCAGATTGAGATACCATCTCAAGCCAGTTAGAATGGCGATCATTAAAAAAATCTGGAGACAAAAGATGCTGGAGAGGATTTGGAGAAATAGGAACACTTTTACACTGTTGGTGGGAATGTAAATTCGTTCAACCATTGTGGAAGACAGTGTGGCGATTCCTCAAGGATCTAGAAATAGAAATTCAATTTGACCCAGCAACCCCATTACTGGGTATATACCCAAAGGATTATAAATTGTTCTATTATAAAGACACAGGCACACGTATGTTCATTGTGGCACTGTTTACAATGGCAAAGACCTGGAACCAACCTAAATGCCCATCGATGATAGACTGGACAGGGAAAATGTGGCACATATACACCATGGAATACTATGCAGCCATAAAAAAGGATGAGTTCATGTCCTTTGTAGGGACACGGATGAAACTGGAAACCATCATTCTCAGCAAACTGACACAAGAACAGAAAATCAAACACTGCATATTCTCACTCATAGTCAGACGTTGAACAATGAGTACTCATGGACACAGGGAGGGGAACATCATACTGGGGTCTGTTGTAGGGGACTAGAGGAAGGCCAGTGGGGGGTTGGGAGGTGGGGGAGAGATAATATGGGGAGGAATGCCAGATATAGGTGACGGGGGATGGAGGCAGCAAACCACCTTGCCATGAATGTACCTATGCAACAATCCTGCACGATCTGCACATGTACCCCAGAACCTAAAGTACAATAAAAAAAATAAAGAAAGAACTGTTCCTACTTTGCGTTAGTTGTTGAATCACATTATCTCAAACTCTGCTGTGAAGGCTCCTTCAAAACAGAATTCATGTCTTATTCTGTATAACATCCTCATAGTACCTACCCTCTAGACTCTGCTCCAGAAGCAAGGAGGAAACAACATACTCTAAGGAGGCATCCTAGGGGCAGTAAGCCAAGGATTCCAACTGTGGATACCATGTAGAGTTCATGACAGACCCAGGGAGAAGAAAGAATGCTTCTGCGTCCACACTGATGATATTTTAAAACAGGCCCAAACAGACATAGAGAAGTTGATGGGTCTTCCTTCACGTCAGTGGTGCAGAGTTTGAGCTTGGCAGATTTAGCCTGTCTAAAAGACCAGTTGGGCCAGGGCCATCAAGGGTCTGTTTACTTGAGGAGCTAAGTAATCTCTTTTAAAAAGAACTCTTTCATTAGAAGAAGGGCTGTGGTGTTTAAATTTGGTACACTTTCAGTGAGTCAGTTTGGAAAAGGAGAGGAGGGTATTTTCTAAGATCACTATGTCTGTCTCTCAGATTGTCTCCAAGCCTAGCCTCCATAGACCTGAGTCCTGCAGCAATGGAACCATCATAACAGGAGAAGAAACAGTGGGGCAAAAGGAGAGAGGTAGAGAGAAAGGAACCCTAAAGTGTCTGTAACACAGAAAAGAGGCAGCAGTGTGCGTACAGAATCAAGCCAGTCCTCATCTGGAGTGCAGAAGCAAAGAAACCATTACAGCTTTGCTGGCCTCAATGATGGCCTTGTTGCAGTGGCCTGGTGGAGCACTGAAGCATTTCAGCTACTGAGAAATCACAACAGTAGCTGGACCAGGACAGGACAGAAGAAAATGGCAGACTACATGAGGTTGTTAGGAGGAATTGTTCACAAGAACACATCAAACACTTCTTGACAATTCCTGGAATATTGTAAAAGAAATATGATAGAGACTGTGGTTCCTTAAAAAATGGGTGGAATCTAAGCCAAATAAATACGATACCACTTTCATTATTGCAAACAAATCTTTACTTTCGTCATTGTGGTCAGAGAGACATGGGATGCTTCAGCAAAGATTCTACATTTACAAGACAAAAAGGTTACAAGTCTGTCTGTCCCCAGGAAACAAATCATATAAAGTACACAGTCAAAGGTCTCAGGGGAAAAGGAAAGAAAGTGGAACGTTGCCATCGATTTTAGCATCTTAGCAGCACACTCTAAGTGATCTTTCTTCCCAGTCCCTCTAAAGACAGAGAGCCATAAGTGCAAGGTTTATGGAGTGACCAGAGAGAGTGTGGTGTCACCATGGTATCAGGCCACAGGAGACAAAGCTGACTGAATGGTGGTCCAGCATGGCTAATGATGTTGCTAGGAAACTCACATCTGCCACAGATCTACCCACTCTGCTTTCTGTGCATCGTTAACTCACCACAAATAACATGGCAGCATCACCCATAAAGTTGGAAGGCTGCCCACCACAAGGCAAATCAGGAAAATCTCCTACAACGAAGGCAGGAAGCAGCCTACTTCTGTTCTCTACAGACTGGCCATACAGCCAGCTGGCCTTCAAGGGAGCTCACCCTTCCCTTTGTGACACCCAATCACCCAGGTTGCATACCAGAGTTGCTGCCAGACCTGACGTGGTCCAGATTAGCCAGCCTACACCACAAATAGAGTAGGAGTCATCAAACTAGTTACAATAAGAGCCTGTTTGCAACCTGGGGAAGGAATAGCTATGGGGAAAATCTCTTCAGGGAATCGGAAGTCATGGGGTGGGATTGCTGGGGGCAAACAGCAGCAGGAAATGCAGCCTGAGAGCGATTTGTGTGTCCCTGTAATACTTAATGAGCACAAATTTCTGCAAGATGGTGTTCTGGTCACTGAGGATCAGAGTTAAGTTAGAAACCATGCAGAACATCAAGGAGTTCATCATAGAGTAGGGAGAAAGACCTATAAATAAATAACTAGAAACCAATGTGTGCAATGCTGTAGCAGAGAGATAAAGCAAATTCTGTAAGGAGACCAATGAAGAAAATCCACCAACATCCCAGGAGTGGCACAGGCCTCATTCATTGCTCATTAGATGTCAAGGGCTATGTAAGTCAGCACAACTTACGTAGAGTCAGGGCAGACTAGGAAGAATGGCTAACTCTGTCTGCTTGTGGCAAAGTGCAAGGAAAGGGAAGAGAGGCATTAGCAGTTGGTCTTGAAGGATGAGGAGAATCTCACCAGATACTGAAGTGAGGTGGACCCAGGGATGCAGAACAGTTGCTCCTTCTAGGCCAGTGCTGTCCAATCAAATAGAAAGTAAGCTACAGGTGGGATGTGGTGGCTCACTCCTGTAATCCCAGCACTTTGGGTGGCAGAGGCAGGTGGATCATGAGTTCAGGACCTGACCAGCCTGACCAGTCTGACCAGCATGGTGAAACCCCATCTCTACTAAAAATACAAAAATTAGCTGGGCATGGTGGTTCACACCTGTAATCCCAACTACTCAGGAGGCTGAGGCTTGAACCCGAGAGGCAGAGGTGCCGGTGAGCCGAGATTGCGCCACTGCACTCCAGCCTGGGCGACAGAGTGAGACTCTGTCTCAAAAAAATAAAAAGTGAGCTACAAATGCAAGCTATGTATATATTCTAATGCAGTAATTGCATTAAAAAAAGTCAAAAGAATGGATGAAATTAATAGTATATTTTCTTTAACCCAATATATCCAAAAAGTATCATTTCAACATGTAATCAATATAAAGAAATTAAGTTGATCCTTGAACAATACAAGGGTGTGGGGGCACCGATCCCCCAGGCAGTCAAAAATCTGCATAAAACTTGACTCCACCAAACATAACTACTAATAGTCTATTGTTGCCTGGAAGCCTTATCAATAACATCAGCAGTCAATTAACACATATTTTGTATGTTCTATGTATTATATTCTGATATTATATTATTACGATAAAATAAGAAAGAAAATAAAGTGTCATTAAGAAAATCATAAGGAAGAGAAAATATGTTTACTATTTGTTAAGTGGGAGTAGATCATCATAAAGTTCTTCAACCTCATCATCTTCATGCTGAGTAGGATGAGAGGGAGGAGGAAAAGAACTAGTTGTTCTTGCTGTCTCAGGGGTGGCAGAGGTGGGAGAAAATCCACATGCAGTTGAACCTCTGCAGTTCAAACCCATGTAGTTCAATGGTCAACAGTATATAGATAGAGATAGAGAAGCAGGTGTAAGGCATCCCAACACTTTTTTTACAGGTGGCAATAAGAAGGTGGAGCCAGGAAAGGAGATTAAGGAAAAGGACTCAATGAGGTAGGAAGAAAATCTGAAAGCACATCAAGTGTAACCAGGTTGTCCTGTAAGGAAAAAACAAAACAGAGAGAGATCAATAGGTTTAGCGATGTACAAGTTGCTGATAACCTTGACCACAGTACTTTACTATTATTATACTTTAAGTTCTGGGATACATGTACAGAACGTGCAGGTTTGTTACATAGGTATACATGTGCTGTGGTAGTTTGCTGCACCCATCAACCCATCATCTACATTAGGTATTTCTCCTAATGCTATCCTTCCCTTTGCCTGCCACCCTCCACCAGGCTGTGGTGTGTGATGTTCCCCTCTCGAGCACAGTACTTGCATTGGAGTGGTAGGAATGAATGCTTCACTGGGGTGGGTTTAAGGGAGAAGGGGAGAAGAATTGTAGAGGATGCATTTAAACAGTTCTCTTAAGATGTTATGCTATAAAGAAGGTTAAGGAAGAGGATGATGAGCATGATGTTGAAGCCCTGAAGAGTAGGGGCAGAGGGAATAATCTAGAGGCTGTTTGAAGATTTGGTGGTGGAGGATGGAGGGACAGTTTTAGCTAATGCTTGTTATTAAGGAAGCACTCACACTTGTTAATGAAAGTGACCAAGATAGGGGAGTAAAAAGTCCAACTGCTACTTGTACTTTGTATCACTATATGGCTTGAGGCCTGGATAACATTATTTTAATAAAGAAAATAATAACCACAATGATCAATAACAATGGCATTCATGATAAACAATAACATCCAGCACGGGAGTGACAACTACATTATGTGCCAAAGTCTATGCTAAGCATTGTATGGCATTATGGCTTTGATTCTTACAACTATATGAGTTAAGTACTATTTTGTCTCTATTTGGCAAATAAGAAATCTGAAGTGCATGAAGTTTAAGTAACTTTCCCAAAGATGTACACTGACATAGTTAGTATTTAACCTCAGGCATTTTGATTCCAGATCCCTTGTGAGAATTGAGAGTGAGGGGTGTGAGCACCAGTGAAGGAAATACTTCTTGCCCTTAAAGTGATTTCTTACCTAGGTCAGCAGGGGCACATGGTGCAGACTTTCCTATCTCTCTCCCAACTTGCTAAAATTATAGGCATAAAAGAGGTATGGCAGGCCCTCAAACATTCTAGGATTCCTCCTTTCAGGTCTGATTCAGATATTCTCCAGCTCCTTGGAAGAAACTAGTAGAATACAGACTCTACTTCATCCACTTGGTTATATTTTGTGGTTAATCCCCTATATTTCCCGGAGGTTTAATAATTTTCAGTGAAGCAATGGTTGAATTTACAAGAAGTTTTAAGGGGAAAACGTGTTTTGGTAGAAGCAGGTAACAGTGAAAAACTGTTGCTATTTTCTGGCAGAGTAGTTGCCAATATGAAATGAGTTGAAATTTCCATCTATTACAGCAGAGAAAAAAAGAGTAGGATGTTCTTTTATAATGACTAATGTAGGCACCTGCATATGAAGCAACAATGGAAGGTGCCCCTGGCAGTGCTTAGTTAGTAGACACCAGCTCAAGCATGGCTACTGCAGAGATCATTTCTGACTTGAAAGAAGAAGTTTCACCAAATCTCCTCCTGCTCCTTCAAACAACTCCAATAATCAAGCTGCAGTGGGAAAGGAAGAGCAATAAAAACAATAAAAATAAGACACACTCAAGTCCACACCTTCGGCTCTGGATCTGACCACCTAAGAGTTACCAAAGAAAAGCACCACCATTGGCCCAGGAGAATGTCCCAAAGCATCTTTCTCCTCATCCCCCTACCTGAAGAGAAGTTAAAAGAGTCACCACTACTGGGCTGCAAACAACATCCTAGGATATGTTAACAATCTTGATATGCTGGAAGGAATGCCAGGTTATGAGTCCAAAGACCTCAGTTTGGATACCTACTCTGCTACTTACTAGCTATGTGACTGTGGAAAAGTACTTAACCACTTTGATCCTCTTGGAACATAGAGATAATAATAGTACCTATCACCTAGGAGAGATATCAAGATCAAATGAGATGTCATATTAGAAGGTGTTTTATATGCCATAAAGGAATATCCAATATACAAATTATCCTGTATGATTCCTAAATTTAGGTTTTGTACTATGGTTGCTAAGTTTATAGTATCTGCAGGAGCATACATTCTTACACAAAAAATCATCATAACCTCTGAATCAAAGCTCAGTAAAGAATTTCAAACTTGGACCTTCTGGCTCAAACCAAAGCACTCTAGCCATCTCACACATTTTAGAAACTCTCTAAAAAATATTGATTCATAAGAAATCTCACAGATGGAGGGATCTCAACAGATCATCTGCTCCCACATAGAACCTTCAGGCAGATTCAAGATTATAATTTCCATTCTACAAAGAGGCAATTTATCATAGAGGTTAAGAGAGTAGAAAGCATAAACTGTCTTATGGTTAACAGTAAGACTGGCAATGTTATTTTTAAATTACCCTATGTAAATAATAGGATAAGCATATAAGTATGCTAACATCACAAGGAACCAAGATTCTCAGCAAAAAACAAAAACAAATATAAAATCAAAGAAATTCAGTAAAAATCCTGAAATCTTACACAAATTGGAAATATAAAAATGAACTCATAATTTTGTTTTTCTTTCTATAAAGTACACACTTACTAGATCTTCCCACCAAAAAGCCTAGACACAGTGACCACTCAGTAGCAATGAGCAGCCAGAGCACCTAGAAGCTACTGAGACAATAAGTCATCACAATGAATATTCACAAATAAAAGATAAGATTTAAGCATTTATTCTGCTTCTGTACAGACTATACTTCAGGGTAAGCAAATAGTTGATGAGGGAAAGTTCTTTATAGAAGCCTGGCAACTAATAAATAGAAAAGGAATGAAAAAACTCTGAAAACCACCATTTTGCAACTCTCAGTGAAATAATAGATCTAGGAAGCAATCACTAATTGATAATAAAACTGTTAAGATAAAAGTTGATGGGGAAAACTTTGCAATGGAAGGATCAGACTGACAACACTTGAACTTACTGAGAAAAGCTTACATCACTTTTTAGTGATGATAACCAGACATGTGGTTTGTGCTGTGATACAATAGGAAATATGCAGCACTATCTACAAAGGAGTCTAAAAAATGTGCATGCACAGGCACAAACACACACATACAAATACCTCTTAATTTAATCAATCATCTAGACTTAGCCAGGAGTATAAAAAAATACTGGAAAAAAGAGGAACAAATTAAACCAAAAAGAAGTAATTGATCAAATCTAGAATGCCAAACATATCACAGTTCAAATGAACTGTTTTCTTAAATAATAAATGGCAAGGGTAGGGATCCATTATATGTTCAGAGAAACATAGTGACATTATTTCCATATGCAGTGAATTGATCTTCCTTAAATTCTGATTTGAACAAACCAATGGTCAAAAGATAAACTGAAGGCCACCAGAAAATATTTAATATGAACTGGACATTAGATGATATTATAAAATTACTAAGAATTTTGTTAGATATTATAATGACATTTTTGCTATATATGTTGGAGATATGCATTGAAGTATTTGCAGGTAGAATGAGATGATGTTGGAAATTTGCTCTACATGCATAAAAATATTTGGAAGACATGGTGAGTGGATAAAATGGCACTATGCTATTAATTACTGAAGCTGAGTGGTATTTAGTGATTCATTATACTCTTCTTTTTATCTATTCTTGAATATTTCATAATTAAAAATAAATAAATAAAAAGAGCATACATAAGTTCTTGAGCCAGACTGCCTGGCTCTGCCACTCACTGGCCAAGTTAGAATGAACATATTGCTCACCCTTTCTCTGCTTCGTTTCCTCATATGCAAAATTGGGAAGTATGATGCTATAACATAAGGTTGCTGTGAGGGTTAAATGAATGTATACACGAAAAGTGCTTAGAACACTTAAGTGTCATTACGTGTTAGCTATCATCAGCATTACTATCACCACCACCATTACTACCACCAATGAAGACTTGGAAGTAATAACCCACTAAAGGCAGGTTACTAAATCAGGGGTCTGCAAACTCTTCCTATAAAGGGCCAGATGGCAAACATTTTAGACTTTTTCAGGCCATATGACCTCTGTTGCAATTACTCAACTCTGCCCATGGAGCGCAAAAGCAGCGATAGACAATCAGCTGTATTTCAACAAAGGTTTCTTTACAAAACCAGCCAGCACGCCATATTTTGCCCACAAGCTGTAGTTTGATAACTCTTGCATTCTACAATATGAAAGAAAGAAAAAGCTAGGTCTTCTAACTCTAAGGCTGTATTATCCAATCCTCTTTCAACCAAACCAAGCCATCATATGATGAAAGAGATATGAAAAAAAAGTCCTAATTTTGACAAGTACTGTTATCTTGCAAGTACATAGCTAATTTTGATTGAGTACATATTTGCTTGAAGACTAAAATCCTGCAAATAATTTTAAAAATAAGAATATAAAAAAATACTTTTGAAACCAACTTTCTCTACCACACTAGAAAGAGCTCTTTTCTGTTCTGATACCCTCAATCACTGCACTGTTACAAAAACTCTTGTTAATTTTGTTTTAATTATACTACTTTATTCAATAGTTGCTCTCCAACTCAACTATCATAAAAGAAATAAATTAGCCACTCCCTGGAGGTGTCTTCCTTGCTCTTGATAGAGGACTCTCAAGTTCCATGCTATGTCTCAGAGAGCTCACCATTATGGAGGAGGGCACACCTATGGTATGGCATCCCCCCACTTCATTATCAGCGCTGCCGGCTTCCAAAACATACCATCATGAACTTTCCAGGCACCTCTTACTTTTTAAACTCACGGCATGGGGGTGCTCCCATTTTTCAGAATGTTATGAAAGCAAGACAATCTGATGGACTAGTCCTCAAATTTGACTTCTGAAATGTTAAAAGTTAAGAAACATAATTAAACTGCAAGTGCATTAACATTTATATAAAATATAAACCAAATGCTTATCCTGATTCACCAAACAAATTACACTTTGAACATTATAAAAAACCAGCTACTTATCACTGGCACCATTTGAAATTATTGCTAGTACTACAACTCCAAATGCCTAAGATGCCTTAAATACAAACCCTGAACATTTACATACTGATTTCATGAGCAAAGCAAAAGGTATTTGCCGGTAACAGTACAGGACTCAGCAATTTTATTGTCTGAGTAATCCTGGTTCGTTCTGATATGAAAATTCAATTATTTTAGAACGGGCCCTCTCATTAAATTTTGACAAGCAGCACGAGCTCGGTACCAGTTATAGCTCGGAGAGACCGGGGGTGCCTGATAGCACCACACTGAATTTTAAAATGTAGTATTTTTGCAGGACAAGATTATCTGACAATTTTGTATTAAAAGAAGAAAAAATTAATCAAATACATTGTAATATTCAACATTGGTATATTTGGTCTTCTTTTTACAGATATTTTACTAAAATTTGCTGCAAAAATGTTTATTGCATGCTTTCGTCCTGATTTCACAATTGAGCAATGTACTAGAAAAATATGTATATGTCGGTAGTGAACAGGAAGTATTTGACTACACATTTTTACCTACTGCTCGCTTTATCAATTGAAATGTATTTGTGGTGCTTATAAACCTGATTTCCAGAAACAGAAATGACTTTATTTGCATATAGCCTGTTTCTTATTAGGATGCTTTCTGTGCAATAAAAAAAAAAAAAATCTTTGAAAGCAACTTTTGAGTGCATTTATTGTCTTTTAAAGCAGACCTTACAGCTAACCACAAGAAGAAAAATAAACAGTTTTATTCATTTCCATAGAGTTCAAAAAAGAATAACAAGTATCTAGCTCTGGGTTGGTGTGGCTTATTTTCGTTATGTCTTTTTTTCTTTTTCCTTTAAGACAGGGCTTTCAGATGTTCTGAGATCTCAGCCAAAAGGGATGCTTTTCCAAGCTCCAATCTGTCTGTCTACACATGCCATCATGAATAGAGGCACATAAGTAGTCCCTATGATGTGTTGTTTTAGTCACCAAAACATTCAGCCCTAGGTAAAGAAGCCACCAGGTCAAGAGCTCTAAACTCTGAATCAGAAACAGTAACAATAAGTAATAATGTAGACTGCAAAGCAGAAGACTGCAGGGAAAAAAAATTCTGGCTCCCTGCAGGGGCTGACTCTGAAACCAAGAAAGGTGACCCAAGAGCAGGTCTAACTGACAATACTCAGTTCTGAGCAGGTCCTGCCTCCCTCCAGCCCCAGCTCTTAACTCTCCTCTTCTCTTGTCCTTCAGTACCATTCACCTCTTAGAGCCCTACAACTCTATCTTTGCATGGTCAGTTACTCATTAACTCCTCTTCACCACCACACACACACTCTAAATGCTATTTAACATGTTTTATTGAATGAATTTTTATTCTGATAAGTTTCAGAACACTGGATTATGCCACAGGCTTCCAATTAAGTTTTCTGGGCCTTGATGTTCTACCTTTAAAGTCTGAGATCACAAGCTTATATACAGTTGTTTAGAGAATATGGTCATTGAAACCAACAGCATTATACATCTAGTTTGGAATAAGGAGAAGCAATGAGGAAGGGGAAGCCAAGCAATAACTTACAATATAAAACGTCTCATGTTTTGATTCCTGATTAGAAAAATTAACATAAAGATCAGTTTGGCTTTCTCTTATCTGACCTATAATCCTTACTGGAAGTGCCAGTTGAATTGGAAAATGAAGTCCTTTATCCTGGACTACTCGAAAAAAAGTTATTCCATTTTAAGGAACTATCCAAAGATGGCAACCTAAGATGAGGGCCTAGTTCAACAACAGACCTCGGGAGATTCAGAAGCTAGGGACCTGCAGGTCACCTACAAAGGCCGTATGAGCCAGAGCCCAGGTATTAGGTTTAAATATGGGCAGAATAAACGTTATTTCTTTTAGTCCTAGAAATAGAAACAGCCTAGGGTCCCTGATAGACTGAAGGTGAAAGTAGGCTTACATGTTAAGCTGAGCAAATATGGGCTCTCTAGGCTCTCGACTGTAAATTTCTCATACCATGAAGTCAAAGCTTACAACACTCCTTAAAATAAGAATAGATTAGCCTATACATTTTTGTTTCCAACAATAATGACCATGACAGTTGGCATAAATGTACAGACTAAATACAAGGGACCCATGGGCCATGTGGACAAAAGAACATATAATAACTGATACATCCTTCCACAACATGTAGTCAATAATATAATGGACAAGATATCACATACATGAAATACAAACAGATTTCACAAGTGATTTTATTCTTGATCAAACTGTAGGAAGCAAAATGGAGAAGTGAGCTCAAGCTTTGGAGTTCACCTGTCTTAGCTATGTTTGGATAGAAATAAGCTAAGTTTTCCAAGGTCAGTCACAGGCCCCTTTACTCCACCCCTAATTCAGGAGGCTACACCTGTTCAAAATACTCAACAATAAGACTTTACTGATATTAGCACACCAATCTGGAATTTCTGATTATTCAAATGGATTATTTGACTTGTCCCAGTAAAACATCTCTTCAGAGGAAGTTACAGTTTATGTGAACAGCTTTGTAGAGACCATGCAATGAGACATTTCAAATATAAAAGAGAATAATCTGGCTTGCAGCACTTTAAATATTGTAGAATCACAGAATCTCAGGTTGGACGGTAATCAAGACCACCAAGTCCAATTTGTCCGTCCAATGTGTGAATCTTCTCTACATCTCTGATCAACAGACACTCACCTTGGGCTCAGACATCACTGGTGACACCTCCAGAGGCAGCTCACTCTGCCTTTGTGCAACTGCAGCTTTTAGAAATGTGTGCCTTAGGTGTCAATCTGCCTCCCTAAACCTTCAATCAATTTAAGGTCCATTCAAGGCCATTTAAGGCCCAATTCAAATTCCTCTATGAGATCTCCGATTCCCCAGAAGGAACTCCCACAATCTGCTGCTTATTTCTCTATGAAGCACTAATTTCATTCAGCCCTGTCTCTTAGTTATTTGCAGATCTCCTCCACCAGACTGTCCTACTAAAGCCTGGAGGCTAGATCATTTTCACTAGTTTTGTCCAAAGTTGCACAACTGATAAATAATAGAGTATGCATCTGAACCACAAAACTCTGGCTCCAAAGTCCATGTTTGGAACCACTACTCTGTACTACTGCAAATATTAGCTTTTTCCAAAATAGTTTATGCAAATTTAAATTGCTGCCCTCATTATCAGCATTCTCTACTCATCTCCCTGGCTTTATTGTTTTCTCATAGTATTTACTATCATCTAACATACTATAAATATATACTTCCCTCTTTATTTAGGTCATTGTGTGTCACTCTGCCATGCTACTGCCTCACTAAAATATAAACTCTATAGAGGTCACAGATTCTTATCTGTTCTGTTCACAGTTGTAGTAAAACTGTTTGGTACAGAGTAGTACACAGTACACTTTGGTTGGCTGGACTGATGATGGATAGATAAAATGGATTTCACATCCTCAAGAGTTTTGAAACTATTGGAGAGTTAATACCAATTGGTCACCAATTGAAAGAGTGACTGAATCCTCTGACAAAAATCCAGTTGATATGCCTGATAGGGACTGAATTCTAGGTGTTTGGCCTTGAGATCAAGGAGTTGACCCAAAGAGCATCTATATATGTCTTAATTCCTCAATGGTTGGTCAAGCACTTTCTGGGGACAGCAGCACAGAATCATCACCCATAAACCTACCCTGGAAAAAGCTTCCAAATGCTCTTTGTTACAAACTGAACATTACAAGATAGGGTTTATAGTCTCTCTTTCCACTAATAATGTTCAAAAGTTGGAGGAAGGGGCTGTAGGTGGTCTAATATTACCAACTTACAATAAACCAGATAAGTTTCTTCCTCTCTTTTATAACATGAAATGAAACCCCACATAGTAAAGTCAATTGTAATAAATTGCTTTGGGGCCATGAAACATTTAATATCAACTCAGTAAAAAGAAGTGAAGATATTCTACAGGCATTACAAAATTTATAAGATCCCCTACCAAACCCCTTCGAATGAAGAAAACACAGTCTATAAGTAATGAGAAACCAATCAGGTAAAATTTATCTTAAATATGCAGAGACCCACAGATGATGAAGTCCAACTCTTCAGTTTAGAGGCAAGGGCACTGAGTACCAAAAAAGTAAAAGCAATTTGCTGGCTGCTCCATAGAGAGCAGATGATATAATGAGTGCTAAAACCCAAATGTCCTGATATCCTGTACTTAGACCTATCCACTATACCACAGAGTCCTCTTAATCCAAGCACCAGATACCATGTGAAAAGATGCTGTCTTTTTTTATATTACCTTTCAAAGATATCCATTTTTGAACAAAGTTTCCCCCCAATCAAATTCACAGCCAGAAGATTTTAAGGCAGACCTGTTTCTCTCAGCCCTTGAGGAGGGGAATTTTCCTTTGCTCCCAGGGACAGGGTTTCACAGAAGTCAAACTCACAGGATGTTAGCACTAGTAAAATACTTTCTTCAGTGAGAAAAAGGCAAAACATGTGGGAAACAAAACAGAACACATTACCCGCACATGGATGCAAGATTCGGGATTTGCTTCTTTCCTTTCTCCCAATCCAGGCACTCACCAACCTAAGACACAAACAAACAATTTATTACAAACCTACCAACCTAAGACGCAAACAATTTCTTATAAATCTGTACATGAGCTGAAAGGTTTAATTATATTGTCTGCATATGTTTGCATCAATGCCATGTTCAGAGAGAAGGGGCTGGGTCTATGTGCCCCTTTTCAGAGATTCTCACATAGTACCATGTGTAACTCTTATATGTGTAAGAGTTACATGTGTAAGCACTATGTGTAAGAGTTACACATGGTGCTATGTGAGGGTCTTTGAAAAATGTACTCTTTTGAATTATAAATTATGTAAAACCACTCTTTTCTCAGGAGATCATGAGCCCTGAAGAGTCAAAGACTGTAGGGCAATAGAGAGGGAAGTCCCAGGCTATGCCAACAGGGAGAGAATCTTGCTGAAATTTCCAATTGTCCTCTACTCAGTTTAATCAAGTCTGGGAGGTGCCCAGCACCCTCCCAATGGTTGCTAGGGCATAACCTAGTCTAGTATCAGTATCAAGCACTAAGGAATATTTCTTAACCCTGAAGTACATTCATTTGTTCATTGGTTCAACCCACATACTGAGCCCTTGTATAGCCACTAGGGAGGATACAGAGCTTGTAGTTCTAGTACCAGCCATAGGAGTCTACTCCACAGTGGCAACAGGGTAAATCTGACCAGCACCCTGACAGAGACATGTGCAATGTATTCCAGGAGTTTAAGAAAAGGAAAGAAATAATTTCCAACTTGCAGAATTCAATGGTATTTGCGTTTTGAACTGTGCATTGACAAACAGATGGTATCTGGACATGGGAAGATGAGAATGAAAAGGAGGCGAGGTGGAGCCTTCTGAGTGGAAGGAACACCACTGATGCAGAACCATGTAAATTAAAGACCAAGCACTAGGACAAATGACAATGCTTGAAGAAGATTTATATGTGAAGTCACAATCAATGCTAAGAACACAATCTGATCTGCAAACTATGTTGCTTGCCATCCTCTACCCAGCTGGAGCCTTTATTTTAAGCCTCATGTTTATGAGGGCTCCAACTGGGCCAGAGCTACAGGAAGAGACATCATGGAGGGAATTGCCTCCAGGGATGTACCTTCTCTTTGTCCTCATACATTAGAAAAGAATCAAATGGAAAGATAAGTTAACATATATGATCAAAAACTCAGTTTTCCCCCAAAGTGCTGAAGAAAATTCTCTGCTACTCACAGCCAACCTCTATTACTCTCATTTGCCTCCACCTCCATCCTCCTGTGCTCTGCTTCGGTAGGATTTGACTCACAACTAGTCAACTGGATATTAAGGTAGAAATCACAGCCATCTGCTTTCCACTCAATTCAGAAAATCACCCAATTTTTTATAGATGACTAAAACTCTTAAATCTTCTAGTCAGTTTATAGTAAATATATGTACAGAAAACTTTGCAAAAAAAAAAATCCCTGTCCTATTTTCTACATTTAATTTAGGTAGGTAGTGGGAGTTTGAGCTTTAACAGAGTGTATTTTTGATAGTATAAAATCCCATGAAAAAAAATAACAAAAAAAGATAGAATTGCTTCGTGATTTTAATTGGCTTGTGCATCGAATTTAAACAGCATCAGTCTGATTCTACCACACAAAACACTGAGCAAACAAGAGCTGTTTTCCCCCACTTGAGGCCTTTGAGCTGAAACAAGAATGAACAGTTTGCATGGGTGGTACTACTCACTGATTCTTGCTATTAGGCAATTTTTCTCCTTTGGAATAAAAATGCCAATTAGTCCTTTTGCCAGAACACTGCAATTGAGCATTTTAAGCCACTTCTTTTCCAGACCTCTTTTGTGCAACCTTTCACACAGAGATTTGTTGTGTGGAGCAGTCTACATATGGGAAGAAAGCTGGGGCCTTGGGGCAGCAACCTCCAGAGTGGGCAGGACCTAATAAATATCTCACCTAAGGAGGAAAAGAAAAGATCTAAAAAAAGGGTATGCTAGTGGGGATAATAGCCAGCTCAGCTGTACTAGTGTTACTGCCTTGGCTATGCACATAAGCAAGATCACATTTCAATTGGTGACTTGCTACTTCATCAGTTGTTTATGAATGAGCATGCAGTTTCAGTACAGAGCTATAATTTCTACCTCACCCAAAACAATGCCTTATAAAAGGTTGAGGCTCTTTACCAAGAGGCTAGATTGGCTTTGAGGCTATGTAGTATAGTGGTTAGGAGCATAGATGCTGGAGGCTGACAACCAGGGTTCAAATTCTGTGCTACTTATTAGCTGTGTACTCTTGGTTAAGTTACTTAACTTCTCTGTGTCTGTTTCCTCAGTAAAAATAGGGTGAATTGTAATACCTATCTTAAAAAGTTGTGGTGAGAATTACAGTAGTACAGAAAAAGTGAATAGAACAGTGCCATAAATGGTAGCAATAGTTATGTTTTATAAAATTTTATATAAAAAACAAACATGAACGCATATTTGCCTTCTCAAGTACAGATCTGGAAAGTCATTTGTCTGGCAGCATCTGCGATCTAGAAAATGCCTTCAAATCGGGAAGGAGAAAAGTCTCTGAAGAGTTAAATGAGGTTGCAAAGTTCATGCTCCACATCTCTGCCCTTGGTTCAAGGATAGGCTCCTCCAGCCCTCATTCAAAACCTGAACAATCTTTTATATTTTTTGTAACAGCTGTATTTATGCTATACAATTCCTTCCTTTAAAGTGTATAATTCAGTAGCTTTTAGTATATTCACAGACTTGTGCAGCCATCACCACTATCTAACTCGAGAACATTTTCATCACCCAAAAAGCCATAAAGCAGTCACTGACCCATTCCCCCTCACCCCAGCCACTGGCTACCACTAACCTGCTTTCTATTCACATGGAATTGCCTGTTCTGAACATTTCATATAGATAGAATCATACAAGATGTGGTCTTTTGTGACTGGCTTCTTCCACTTAACACCATGTTTTCAAGGTACAACCGTGTTGAAGCATGTATCAGTACTTCATTCTTTTTAAGGTTGAATAATATTTTATCATATGGATATACCACATTTTGTCTATCCATCCTTCATTGACATACATCTGGGTTGTTTCCAGTCTATAGCTAGTACAAATAATGCTGCTGTGAACATTTTTGTACAAGTTTCTCTATGAACGTATGCGTTCATTTCTTCTGGGTATATACCTAGAAGTGGAATTGCTGGGTCATATGATAACTCTGCATTTAACCTTTTAAGGAACCTTCAGACCATTTTTCCAAAGGAAGGAACTGCACCATTTTACATTCCCATTACCAATGTATGAAAGTTTCAATTACTCCACATCTTTGTCAACATTGTTATTATCTATCTTTTTCATTTTAACCATCCTAGTGGCTTATAATTTTGATTTTCATTTCTCTGATAGCTAATTACGTTGAGCTGCTTTTTATCTGCTTATTGGCTATTTGTAAATCTTCTTTGGAGAAATGTATATTCAGATGATTTGCCCTTGGACATGATCCAGCAACAAGCTGGGATAGCTGGTTTGGTTGTCTTAACAATTAGAAGTAAGACATTGGAGAGAAGGAATCGGTGAAATGTATGGGAAACATGCTGCAGTCAGTGAGGAAAACGGCAGAAAGAAGAGCAGATATGGAAACTAAAAAATTCTGGCAGCCACTTAACGGGAGAAGCAAATAGCCCGAAATATCATCTTCATAGCTCTGTGGCCATATTGTCTAAAAGCACAATATTGGGATTATTGAAGTAAGTAAGGAAGATGGAAGTAAGAAAGGAAGATGGAGCTTTCTGTGCAGTCCATAGGGCAACAATACTTCAGGGAGTCCTATCTCCTCTCATTTGCACTCTTAGTGGTGAGCCTGACTTCATAATTATACTCATCAATACCTGTATTACAGTTAATATTTGCATTTTGAGCACCTACTGCATGCCAGGTCTTAAACTAAGGATTTTACACGTTATATCATTTTATCCACACAATATCTCTATGGCATTAGTTCCAGTAATAGCCTCACTTTGCATTATCTGTAAAAGAAACGGAGGCTAGAGAGGTTAAATAACTTGCAAAATGTCACACAACCAATAAATAGCACGGCTAAGAATTAAACCCACATCTAAGTCCAAAGGCAGTCACTACCCTCTAGACTGTCTACTGATGACAGCCAATAGTTACCGAGCTGCTGCTGTTTGACAAGTATGATGCTAAATGCTCATTGCCTCATTTCATCTTCATTACAATCCTATGAAATGGAGTATATAGGTAGTGAGTAGTTGATAAAAGTGGATAGCAATGGCATGAGAGTGAAGAAGTAAGTTCATGACAGAGAAGGAATGCTAGGTAAAGCTATTCAGTTTTTGTACACCTATTTTATCTATTTAGTTTGCCACACAATCAAGAAAACAAACGGACAAATACGTGCATTTCTTGAACAATATGAGCAGTAATATTTTTTGACAAGCATTATATCATTTAATTGCAGCAGCAACCTTAGCAATTTGGGATCACTATGACCAATTTACAGATGTGGAACCTAATCTTTAAAGGTAAAATGATTTGCTTAAAGGACACGCACAGCTTTGTACGTGTCGGAAACATAAACCAAGTCCGTGTGACTTCAGAGCCTGGGCTCTTAATCACTGCTCTCAGGACTGAAAACTGGTAAATTCACCGAAAAGTACGCACTATCAAGGTGAAAAAAGGTAATATATGAACTAAATGGACTTTAATCCTCAAAGTTTGTACATGACATGAACTGCAAGGAGAGTTTACTTTTGTCCAGTTTCATTGTGGTTCTTTGAAGTGGTAGTATCAGTCCACTAGGGCAGAAAAGAACCTCCCTAGACAAGACTGTTGACTGGCTTGATCCCAGGCCGATCCCAGACATCTGATGAGTACCTTTTCCTTGTCTCAAGTTATCCGCTTCATATTTTGCTACCTATTCTCTTAATCAATCCCCTCAGCCTTCAGAATTGACAAACATTTGTGCCTTCCCAGGTGCAAGTCTGACACTTCCGGACATTTATCATCCCTTCTTTCATCTATCTGCGACCTCAGCCCACGTAAGAGGTAATTGTCAAAACTTTATTTTGCTCTCAAATAAAATCTCATGCAGAACTGCAATCCATAAAACAAATACAAATCAAGCTCATTGCTTGGTAGAAGGAGGAGGTTCAGGGAACACAGTTTAAAAACCAACCACAAGTCCCTGAGACACTCCAACTTGGATGAGTAGAATGTTGGTCCACTGGCTGGACAAGACCACGTGTGAGATTTCATTTCCAAGTAGGGTCAATAGTCTCTCTAAAGAGGTGCAGTTCCTCAAATTGAATAATTTTCCTTCTTTTTTTTCATAAACTATCATTTTGCATCATGATGAAAGTGATTTTAATGCTTAACTTGTGGGACTAGTCTGATTATTTTAAAATTACACCTTGCACATAAGGAAAAATCAGTTATGAGCTTGCAGTCCATTTTGTTTTCATAAAATGGTATATCACCTAGATACACAGACAAAATTCTGGACACACTTTAATTCATTGCATTCTCAGCTCAGAAACTTGTATATCCTCCTGGAAATGTATATATTTTGTCTATAAGCTTATTTATAAATAAAATATATTTTTATGTTTTACCTTGCATTTTAATTATTAAATATTTTATTTGACTAAGACACCATAGATTATAAAATGTCTTACTCTTTAATATATCACTAAGACAGATTAATAAACGATGACATCAAGAACCACATTCTTGTTTTTCCTCATAATGTCTTCTTCTGTGCTCTGAAAAGCATTGGCAAGACAAGATTTTTTTTTTTTTTTTGGTGAAGTGCTCCACTGGTTTCTCTGGGATTTTTTTCTATGTGCTGATACCCATTCTGCAATTGCTGTCCAGCATATTTGAGGAATGCAAATTATAACACAACAGCCTCCTGGTGACAGCAAAAAAAATGTTTCAGTGATGCTAAAGATTATTTCAGAGATGTTAAAATGAGAAAAATCTTACAAGGGATGGAACATCGTTCCATAACACCAATGAGATCTTACACTACCCACTGCAACATTTTTCTCTCTTAGCATTTATTTTAGACACAATCCATATTTGCACATATATATCTACCTCACTTTCATGTGAATGTATTGTAATTTATTTGATCAAGCACTAGTTTATTTTTCCTAGAATCTAAGATTTTCCAGGTCCAAAAAGTCACCTATTCCAACTCCCTAATATCTCATCAGGGCTTATGAGCACATCCAAAGCATTTTTTCAAAACTGATTAAATTCAGGCAAGCATCTGAATTCTACTAGTTGTTTGCAGATTACAGTTAATTGATTTTGTCTTGTTACCTACACACACCTACATATTATTGTTGTTGTTACCTACATATTGTACATAAGTGCAATAAGCATCCAGCCATTTATATCTTTAGGATAACACGGTCACGTTCCTAAGGATAAGGAAGTATTAAATCACTGTTGTCAGGGCTGGCTGCACAATTTGCAGAACATAATATGAAATGAAGATATAGGACCCAAACTGGAGATGAGGAAGTCTATCTTCCCTTTCCACGGGCCACAGTCCCAATGCACAACAGATGGCCAATCCCCAAGGCATCGTAACCTCTGTGTTTGCAGGTGCTAGATGCCTGGCTCAGAGGTAGATGAGGGGACCCCTCCCTGCACCCAAGCCCAGGCCTCCACCTGGGAGTGGAGAGCAATGGATGAACTTGGGCCTCTTCCAGCTGACACAACTCATTTGCTGCCCCAGGCAGAAGACAATGGTGGTCGTTAGACACAGTGGGCAAGGAAGAGCTCAAGAAAGAGCCCTGGAGGGACCAGGGCACCAGAGGTTAGGGAGCAGACCACCACAAACCCATCCCAGGGATGCAGTAGGTGGCAGAAACAAGCATCAGTGGAAGCTTTTTTTTAAGGTCTCAGTATCTGCTCCATTCTCCCCTCGGGCCTCCCCTCAAAACATGCATCCACTGATAAAATTAAACATTTCAAGATAGTGACCACAAAGCATTAAACCCCAAACATGGGGTCCTTATGAGTTCAGGGCCCTGTGTGACTGCTCTGTCTCATACCCACAAAATGGTCTTGACTGTCACTAGAACAAAAACCAAAACCCTACACACCTCTCATCTAAACTACAATGGCAGAAGTCAAATTACACAGACACGTGCGCATGTATGTTCATTGTGGCACTGTTTACAATAGCAAAGACTTGGAACCAATCCAAATGTCCATCAATGATAGACTGGATAAAGAAAATGTGGCACATATACACCATGGAATACTATGCAGCCATAAAAAGGATGAGTTCATGTCCTTTGCAGGGACATGGATGAAGCTGGAAACCATCATTCTCAGCAAACTGACACAAGAACAGAAAACCAAACACTGCATGTTGTCACTCATAAGTGGGTGTTGAACAATGAGAACACATGGACACAGGGAGGTAAACATCATACACTGGGGCCTGTCGGGGATTGGGAGGCTAGGGGAGGAATAGCAGGGTAGTAGGGGGATACAGGAGGGATAGCACTGGAAGAAATACCTAATGTAGATGACCGGGTGACGGATGCAGCAAACCACCATGGCATGTGTATACCTATGTAACAAACCTGCCATTCTGCACATGTACCCCAGAACTTAAAGTATAATGAAAAAAAAAAAAAGAAAATGATAATATTTGCATGGTACCCTGGGGCAAACCAGAGGGGAGTTAAGTATGTCTATCTGGGGCTTGGTGAAAATTATTACATTTTTCTTTATAGTGCATAATTATACGAAAATAAAATATAAAATATTATGAAAGATGTTAAATACTGAATTTGTATAAAATTTCCAAATAAAATGTTTTCAAATGTTTTTTTAAAAAACTAAACAGATTGAAAGTCCATTGTGTTTGGAAGCTAAGCAGTTCAAACAGCAGAAGGTTCACTGGGAAGCTCCACAAGTAGATTGAGCTTCAGGGCCCAGCACTTGCACAAGGCTCCTGCCCGAGTGCTCGGAGTTGCTTTAAGCTCTCAGGCATTCCAGGTATAGCAAAAAAAATGTGCAATCCAAAACCACTGGCATGTCACCTATTCTGGTAAGTTGCTTAAAGAGATTTGAGAAAAAGAAAATCTCATTCTAAGATATTCATTTCCATACTTAATTTAAGTGTAATTTTGTATTTATTGTTTTTTTTCCTAAAGTCATCTCAACATTTTATCAGCTCCAGTCTTAAGAGTGCTCCTTTTAAGGAGATTTATGATCTATGATATCTCAAGTGTTCTCTATAGGTATTCAAGGTTGACATTCAACATAATATGATAGATATTGGAGAAACTTGTGACAATAAGTGTAAAATACACTTTAAAAGAAATAGAAAGCTATAATGCATCAGAGTAGTTACTTTCACCTTAAAAGCAATCTAAACTGGAATTAAACTTGGAGAATATTTCATATATAAAAACTAAATTGGGACTGGGCAGGGTGGCTCATGCCTGTAATCCCAGCACTTTGGGAGGCTAAGGTGGGCAGATCACAAGGTCAGGAGTTCAAGACCAGCCTGGCCAACATGGTAAAACCCCTTCTCTACTATAAACACACAAAAAATTAGCTGGGCATGGTGATGTATGCCTGTAATCCCAGCTACTCAGGAGGCTGAGGCGAGAGAACTGTTTGAACGGTGACATGGGAGGTGGAGGTTGCAGTGAGCCGAGATTGCATCACTGCCCTCCAGGCTGGGTTACAGAGCGAGACGCAGTCTCAAAAAAAAAAAAAAAAAAAAAAAACTAAATTGGCAGTCATCAAAAACATTCTAAGTGAAAAGAAGAGAAGATACATTTTAAGTACTCATTACACAAATGTGATTTTATTTGTTGTTCTTCTATTGCTTATAAAGTTCTCCGGTCCACATTAAAAGGACAGAAAGGAAACCAGTGTACTGTTATAAATGTTATCTCAGTGCCCCAGGTTAACCTGATCCTTAAAACTTATTGATTTGGCAAGAATAATCTAATAAACGACTGCTGAATCTAAACACTGGCTTACAGGAGAACAATTGGTCACTTCTCTGTAGGATTCATTTTCCAATTATTGTTGGTAAGTGCAGTATTCTTTAGTCAAAATATTAAGGATTTGAACATTTCTAAACACAAGCTGACTTGAAAAAAATCAAACTGTTGGACTTTAGAAATAGTTCTTAGCAAATATTTAGAAGTGATTAATAACCAATTACTTTTTTAAAACATCACAGTATGCTTATTAAAGTATAATCACCTAATAAGTAAAAAATTTTAAAAATCACATTAAAACAGTGGTATTCCATCCAGTTTAGTATATGCTTGAGATTTTATCATTACAAAGCTATTTTTAAAACACTGCTGTATTAAATTTTACTCAATTTTCATACTAGCTATTGTGAGAAACTGATATTAAAGTTAAAATGCCTACGTTAATAGACAAGGCTGACAAATTTAGAATGTGGAAAGTTCTAAAGCATAAATGCTTTTTCAACAAATGTACTGCAAGAACAAAAAGAGAAAATTGGTATAGATTTAAAGAGATATTTTATTTGCAATGTGTGAAAACTAATTGGCTATTGATTCAAGGAAAACCAGCTAAAATAAAAATAACCTTTGTTTCTTGGGGTATTATTTGCCATGCTTTGTCTCTCTAAAGTTATTCTTTATCCTCTTGTAATTAGTATGTATTTACTAGGGAGGTACATTTAAACAATGTAAATATCCCATTCTTTATCACACTTTGGATTTATTTTGATGATGAAATTGTCCCCAACTTACCCAGTAGGAGCTGGTTAACCAGTAGGAGACCCTTCAAGTTGGCTACTGTGCTTTTTGACATGATCCAGTTATTATTTTATTAAATGTGTGACAAAGTGGGAAAATTTTAATATGAATTGGGTATTACATGTTTTTATGGAATTATTGTTAATGATTAGGACAGCACTATGGGATTCTTTTTATTACTGGAATATGCTGAAATATCCAGATGTTTACAAGTTACTTCAAAAAATAATACAGAGACAAACATATATGTGCATATAAAGACACTGTGGGACGGATGTGGTGGCTCACGCCTGTAATTCTAGCACTTTGGGAGGCCAAGGCGGGTGGATCACCTGAGGTCAGGAGTTCAAGACCAGTCTGGCTGACATGGTGAAACCTCGTCTCTACTAAAATACACAAATTAGCCAGGCATGAGGGTAGGTGCCTGTAATCCCAGCTACTCCGGAGGCTAAGATGGGCAAATCACTTGAACCCGGGAGACAGTGGTTGTAGTGAGCCAAGATCGTGCCACTGCACTCCAGCCTAGGTGGCTGAGCGAGACTCGTCTCAAAAAAAAAAAAAAAAAAAAAAAGACACTGAAATAAAGCAATTTTGGTAAAGTATTAACAAATACTGAAGCTGATGGAAGGCATTTCATTGTACTGCTCTTTCCACTTTCACAGATGTTTAAAATTGTTCATAATAAATAGAAAAGTGAAAGATATATGTCAACCAAATGCAATTTGTAGACCTTGTCCTGATTCACCTGTAAAAAGATACTTTATTAGATAATTGTAGAAATTTGAATGCTGACTTGACGTCAAACAATATTATTAATAAATTATTGTCAATGTTTAGGAATGATGATGGTATTGTTATGTTAAAAAAAACCACTCATCTGTTAGAGATACTTTACTGAAGTGTTTGTAGATGAAGTGATGTTTGGGGTTTGCTTTGAAAAATGTAGAGGTTTGGCAGTAAAAATGAAACAAGACTGGCCATAAATTAATTATTGTTGAAGATAGCTGATGAGTACCTGGGAGTCTATTATAAGACTCTTTCTATTTTTGTGTATATTTGAACATTCACATAACAAAAATGTGTTTAGGACAATACTGAAATTTTAAAAATAATGTCTTAGAAATAAACAGTAGAGATGATAAAGTTATGTTTTTCCTATGGAATTATCAATAAAACACGAACAAGTTTATCCAAGAAAGAAAATGCAAATGTACAACATTAAATCTCTTTTGATTTAGGCTAGAAATCCAATGTGCTATCCACTGCCCCACAGAGCCTGCTTGCTAAATGTACAACATTGAATATAGACTCTGTGGGGGCAAACATCTCATCTGTCTTGTTTGCCACTGAGTATGACATGAAAGCCAGAAACCATCACACTCTTAAAATAAGAGCACTGTATGTAGGAATTCATGCCAATAAATTTGAATATCTAGATAAAATGGATGATTTTCTAAGAAAGTATTGTTATTAAAACTGACTAAATGAAGAATAAAACACCTACAATGAATAAAAACTAAGTATGAAATTGGTTAGGTTGTCAAACATGTATTTCCCCAAAGGTCACTAGATCCATAAAGGTTTGTAGGTAATTTTCATCATTCTCTCAAGGAACAGATATTTCCTATGTCATTTTAACATTTTAACTATATCATATTTAAATTTGTTCCCAATTCATTTCACAAGTTTGCAAATGCCTAATACCAACTTGAAAAAGACAGCACAAAAAAAAATTATTGTCGGACTAACCCTCTCCAGAAATACAAAAGTAAAAATCTTAAATAAAAACATTAGCAAATGTAACTCAACAGTATATTAGAATATATAACTAAAAGAGCAATGCATTTTGATGCTAAAAAAAAGGATAGCTCAATATTAGGAAATCTATTGACATAATATATTATAAAACTGGTTAAAGGAGAAAAATTATATGATAATTCCAATAGATAGGAAAACAGCATTTGATCATTCAAAATCCATCCTTATTTTTTAAAAATAATGAACTAGGAAAAGAAGAAATCTTTCTAAACATGATAGAATATTTATCAAAAATTACCATCAAACATACCTAGCAATGAAACACAAGAGCTCTTATTATTAAAATCAGGAACACAATAAGGATATCCATTATTACCACTATTATACGACATTATCATATAAATTCTAGCCACTGCAACAGAGGCATTTATTTTGAAAGAGAAGAGGCAAAATTATCATTGTCTGCAGATGATATGACAGCCTAGAAAATTCAAGAGAAAAACTATTAGAAATAATAACAGTTCAGTTATAGATATATAAACTCCACAGATTTTTGATGCAAGCAACAATACATTAGATAATGTAGGGAAACAGATGTCATATAAAATAGCACAAAAAAAATCCATAATGCGTTAGTCAGAAAATCAGAGATCAGAAACAGACCCATGTGCATATGGGAATTTACTATACAATAAAAGTGATTTAAAATCTACATTTGTTGTTTTCCATTTACACAATAATATTTTTGTCTTTTTCATTTTTATCATTATTTTTATTGACAAATAATAATTGTATATATTTATGGGGTACAATGTGATGTTATAATATGTGTATAAAATTAAAATACTTAGGAGTAAATTTAACCAAGGAAATGAAAGATCTGTATACTGAAAACTGTAAAACATTTAAAGGAAATTTAAAAGACACAAATAAAATAAATAAACAAATAAAAATTATATTTCAAATCAAGGCATAAATGATAGATTATCCACTTAAAAATTAAAGTTAGATCTTTTTTATACCAAATAAAAATAAATTTCCAAATGTAGTAAACATTTAAATTTTTAAAATTAAAATAAAAGCCATAGAAGAAAATACAGAATATTTTCATAATCTTGGAGCAAGGAAGACCCAATAAGACATGAATCCAGAAACCACGAAAGATTGACATATTTTTAATTCAATACAAAATAAAAATATCTATAAGGAAAAGGAATCATAAGAAAAGTTAGGAAACAAATGAAAAGCTTGGAAAAAATATTTGCAGCATAAAAGACTATTAATAAAGTGACTTTGTGATGGACTAGAATATAGAGCTCTTCCAAATCAGCAAGAAAAAATCAAATCTCCCAACAAAAAAAGATATAAAGGATACAGGTAGCAATTCACAAAAGTAACCTAAATGGCCCTCAAACATATAAATAAATCAAGGATCAGCAAACTATTGCCTACGGGCCAAAACTGGCTGCTGCCAGTTTTCATACATATTGGAATCCACCCATAGCCATTTCACTTACATATTGTCTATGTATTGTATCTATCCTGCTACAATGAGGCAGAGTTGGGTAGATGCAACAAAGACTATGTGGCCTGAAAAGTTAAAAATATTTACTACCCGGTCCTCTACAGAAAAAGTTTGCTGGGCCCTTGAATTGATGATCAATCTCACCAATATTAAACAACAATATTTTCATTCAACAAATATGTACTGAGCACTTAGTTTACACCAAATATCCATTTTCTCTATCAGACTGATGAAGATTAAAAAGCATCACACTCTCCAGTGGAGGCAACAGAGTAAGGAAATAAACACTCTTTTATAGTATTGGTGAGGTGTAAATTGATATTACCATCTTAGAAGAATATGTATATATACGCACACACATATATACATGTCCATATACACAGATATAAATTTAAATGGCCATATGCTTTGATCCAGCAATTTCATGTCTCACAATTTACCCTAAGAAAGTAATAGCCCCACTTTATGAGAAGTTACAAGCAAAAGGATAACCACTGCAGAATAGTTTATAATAGTAAAACACTACAAACATGTAAGCATCAATGTCAATCAGGATAGATAGATAGAGAAATAGTCAAACAGAAAGAATGACATAGGTAGACCCATATTCATTAAAAGAAATATCTCTTTATATATGTATGGAAAAATGTGTGAAGTTATACACCAAATTGTTAGCAATGGCTAATTCTCTGTATTTTGTGAATGCTTCAAAATGATCATGTGTTACCAAGAATTGAAAAATGAAATAAAGGTATTTCTGGAGGGAGGAGGGATAATTAAAGTTTACATTACAAACCAAAGAGAGAAATGATAATGTTTAAAAATAGTGTCATAAAATTAGCTAGGACAGACCACAAAGGCCTGTTTAAGCTTCAAAATTGGCAAGAATAATTACTCTGATTTGTTTTAGGTTTGCTTTCACTTTGGTTTACCACTGAAGCAGCAAACAAAAAACATTCGAAGAATATGTACAAGATCAAGGATAGAAATAAGTGAACCACACCACCACAGGGCACCACTAGCCTATAATGCACCTTTGTGTGAAGTAGAAAAAGGTACCCCTTCCTCCAAGTAATACAACTTCAACCACTGTAAGTGGAACCTGGACTGGATCAGCCCCCCGTTGCTCCCTCTACTGGGCACCCCTGTATAGGGAACAATGTGCACAAATGGGAGCAACCTTAGTTCCTCCTTTTATTAGCTACTTCCAGAAGCAATCAATTCAGCCTTCAAGCGGTGATTAATTTATCAGATCAGATGAGGAGATCTCGTGTTTACTGCCTTTTAAATTGTTAAACCTGTAGGAGCAACAGCAGGTGAAAGTGGTGAATACCCACATACCACCTTTTAAATATTTCAGCCTAGAGAGACTGTATCAGCACTCAGAAGATTCACCCAATTACCACATATGGAATCTTTTCCTGCACCAATCACATCCTTTAAATGTGCTATTTTTTACTGTGACCTTCAGCTTATAGTTGGCCTGGCCATTGAGTAACCATTAAAAAATTATGGTTATCTTGGGACAAAAAATTAGATAGGATTTAATACCACACCAGACACTGAAAATAATTTTAGATGAATTATAGAATAAAAATGTAAAAATGAAACCATCAAAATTGAAAATATTTGTCTAATGTTTCACTGACTTGAAAGACAAGGACTTTCTAAAAAATCTTCAAGAGAAGATAGCATAAAAAAGATAAAATTTAACATTTAAGAAAATGGAAATCTCCTACAAATAAAAAACTATCAGAAAGTTAAAAAGTGACAACATAGAAAGAAATAATATTCACATTGATATCCTTTCAATACAAAAAGCTATTACAAATCAATAAAAGGGCATATTTCAGTTTAAAAATAAAAGGCATAAAAAATTAAAATAAGTTTAAAAGATACATTCACACATGAAAGGATGGTCAAATATAATAATAATCTAACAAATACATAGTAAAACAAAATTGAAATACTAATTTCAACCTATCAATAAAGAAAGCTGTTAAAATTCAATACTGTCAGTAAGGGCTGGCAGGGAGGCAGTGAGACAGACACACTCATATTCATAGACTTAAACACTGCTAACAGGGAAGTAAACTGCTGCAACCTTTCTGGAAAGCAATTTGTTAGTAAGAACCAAGAATCCTAAAAGCATATAATTCAGTAAATACACTTCCAGGTATGTAGTCTATGAAAACATTCAGCGCTACATAAGAAGATTTCTGTCAAAGGATATTTTAAAAAATTATAACAATGAAAATCTCTTAGCAATATAAATGTCCAACAATAAAGGAATAATGTAATAAACTGTGGTACATCCATATAATAAAAACTGGTCATTAAAAATGGAAAAGATTTGTATCAAGTTAGTTCTCTTCCCTACAGGCAATGATGCTATTTACTTTTTGTTTATTCTTCCAAAGATATTTTATAAAAATTAACAGCATCATTGCCTATAGGGAAGAGAGCCGAGTGGATGAAGAACTTTTCAGGGTCTATATTTGAATACTCTCTGAATTTTGAATTTAATAAATTAAATATTTATACCTAAGCTTACTTAACTCATGAAAAGTCTGATAACAAAGTATTTATAGCCACACCTGTCGTTACCTCCTTACCTCAATTTTCAGGTGAGAGAGTATCCCTCATCCCATTCAAGAGCAAGCCCTTATCTGTACCCTTAACATTCATCCATTCCTTCCTCCTTCAAAGGAAACAAATAATCTACACTTGGCATCTATGTTTTTAAGACCTCATACACCATAAAACCTACTAGGCTTTTGCCCCCTACTACACTACTGAAATTATTCTCAATGAGACCAATATATTTTAACTGTGAATTCAGTAAATATTTTCCAGCCTTTGTGTAATTAAATTTTTCTGCTACCATGGACATTCTTTATTACACATATCTTGAGAATCTGTTCTGATCCGTACAGCTTGGAAGACTGGAGCCTGGCAACTTGCCATCCAGTACATTGCCTGCCTCCAGAGACCAAGATTTCTGAGTTTCCCATCATTCTCTGGATTGTTGTTGCTCATTTATTCTTCAGCATCTGAACCAGAGACTCAAGCCATAAATTGACACATAAAGGTTGGGTGACTATATACTCTAGTTACCATGAGGCAGTCTTTGTTGGTATTGGTGTAATTATTAATAGCACCCCTTGTACTAAAAAATCTGGATGAGAAATTATATTGTCACCCTACCTAAGGAAATATAACAGCCAGAAAGTGAAAGAATAAAGTACTGCCAACAGGCAGCTCCCCAGTAATGTAGGCCTGCTCTGGGAAAGAAAATTGAAACGATCACTTGAAGAAAATAAAGCATGTGCAGTTAAGGAAATCAAATTATAATATTAAACAGGCTTTCTAGACTAAAAATTTTTTATTAATTTGAAAATTCAGTAGATATATTGAAGAAGAAGCTGGTAACTTAAAAAATTAGAGGCCTGGAAGATGGAGTAGAAGAAATCTTTCTAAACACAGAACAAAATAGAAAAAGGCGTTAAAGAGACTTAGAAAACAAATGGATATAGAACACCTAATCTGTAAATAACAGGAATTTTAGAAGGAAGAAAAAGAACACTCAGGTAGGGCAATAATTAAACAAATAAATGAAGAAAAATTTTCCCTAAAGAAAAATAGTTTGCAATCTCAGATGGTCTCACTGAGTTCCAGGCGGGATTAATGCTTTATCATAATATAAATATAAATCACATGCTGCAAAGCACCTAAATCCTAACTGTACAGTTTTATGAATTTTTACACATGTAATACCTGTGTAACCAGCACCCAGGGCAAGATTAGAACATTACCATCACCCAAGAGAATCCTTTATGGCCCTTTCAGAATCAAAATCTATTTTGTCCCAGAGGTAATCATTAATATGATTTCTCAACACATACACTTGTTTTGTCAGTTCTTGAATTTTATATAAATGGTATCATATAGTATGTACTTTTTTGGTCTAGCTTCTTTCATTCAACATTCTGTTTCTGATGCATCCATATTAATGTATCAGTAGTTTGCTTTCATTATTGCTCTGTAAAATTCCATTGTATGAATTTCCACAATTTATTTCTCCATTCTTCTGTCGATGATTATTTGAGTTGCTTCCAGTTGTGTTATCATGAATAAACCTTCTATGAATGTTCATGAACATATATTTTAGTGGGCATATACACTCATTTCTCTTGAGTGTATAGCTAGGAGTTAAAGTGATGAGTGAATAGTGTAGATGCATGTGAATCTCTGGTAAATATTGTCAAAATGTTTTGCAAAGTGATTGAAAAAGTTTTAACTCCCACTAACAATACATGAAAGTTCTACAGTTTCCATGTCCTTCTTAAAAATTAGGATTTTCAGTTTTTTATAATTTCAGCCAGAAAATAGAAAAGATTAGAGCATTCTCACCTCATTTTATGGGATCATCATTGGCAATCTCAAAACTAAAGACATAAAAAGAAAACTACACCCAGTACTTTGGGAGGCTGAGGCAGGCAAATGCCCTGAGGTTGGGAATTCAAGACCAGCCTGACCAACATGGAGAAACTCCGTCTCTACTAAAAATACAAAAATAGCGGGGCGTGGTGGTGCATGCCTGTAATCCCAGTTACTTGGGAGGCTGAGGCAGGAGAATTGCTTGAACCTGGACGACTGAGGTTGTGGTGAGCCGAGATTGTGCCATCGCACTCCAGCCTGGACAAAAAGAGTGAAACGCCATCTTAAAAAAAAAAAAAAGAAAGAAAACTACAAAACAGTATCTTCATGAATGTACACATTTTAGCAGAACAAATATCCAACAATATATACAAATGTTGATATTGGATCATAAAAAAGGGTTTATCCCCGGGATGCAAGGTAAATTTAACATCCATTCAGTGCAAACCACTATATTAAGAGCATAACAAAGAAAAAAATATATGATCAACCCAATAGATACAAAGAAGACATCTCACATAATTAAAATCTCATTTGTAATGAAAGAAAGAAACAAACAAAAGCTCCTAAAACTAAGACTAGAAGAGAATTTCTTCAAACCAATAAAGGGCTTATACAAAAATTCTACAGTGAACATCACACCTAACAATGAAACACTGATTGCCTTCTTTCTCAGATCAAGGAAATGGCAAGGATATCTCTTCTCACCTTTCTATTCCACATTGTAGTGGAGGTTCTAGCCAGAGTATTAGGTAAGAAAATAAAATAAAAGGCACAGAAATCAGAAAGGAAGAAGTAAAACTCTCTTGATTTGCAGAGAACACTATTTGTCAAATCCATTGAACTGAGCAGCAAAAATAGATGAGTTTTATTATAAGTCATACCTCAACAAAGCTAATTTTTTTTAAAAATCAAACTCCCCATAGAGAAAACTCTAGGCTCAGGACCAGCTAGTTTCAAGATTTCACTGGTGAATTCTATCAGCCATTTAAAGAAGAAATAATATTGCTAAGAAAATTATTTAAAAGACCCAAGTAAAAGGAAATATATATCCAATTCAAAAAATCGGATGATACATTATTATGATGCTGCCTATTTTCCCAGAATTTAGTTAATGAAATCATAATCAAAATCTCAGCAGACCTTTTGAAAGAAACTGACAAGCTGATTCCAAAATGTATATGAAATTTCAAGGAAGAAAATATCAACAAAACAATCTTGAAATAAAAGACCAAAGTTAGAGGACATACATAACCAGATTTCAATATTTACTTTAAAACTACAATAATCAAGACAGTTACTATTAATGCAGACCTACAAATAGAACAGAATAATAAAGAGCCCAGAAATAGATCCACACATATACAATTTTTAATATATGATAAAGGTACCATGGCAACACAAAGAGGAAAGGTAAAACAGAGTTATCGTATCATCCAGCAATTCCACATCTAAGTATGTACCCAAGAGAATAGAAAACATATGTTTAAACAGAAACTTTTACAAATATGTTCATAGCAGCACTATTCATGTTAGCCCAAAAGTGGAAACAACCCAAATGTCCATCAACTGATGAATGGATAAACAAACTGTGGTATGTCCATACAGTGCAATATTATTCTGCCATAAAAAGAATAAAGTACTGATACATGCTACAGCATGGGTCCCCAACCTGCTAGCCAAAGACCAGTACCAGTCTGTGACCTGTTAGGAACTGAGCCACACAGCAGGAAGTGAATGGCAGACAAGAGAGTGAAGCTTCATCGGTATTTACAACCACTTCCCATCACTCATATTACTGCTTCAGCTCTCCCTCCTGTCAGATCAGTGGTGGCATTATACTCTCATAGGAGCGCTCACCCTATTGTGAATTGTGCATGTGAGGGATCTAGGTTGTGCACTCCTTATGAGAATCTAATGCCTGATGATCTGTCACTGTCTCCCATCACCCCCAGATAGGACCATCTAGTTGCAGGAAAACAAGCTCAGAGATCTCACTGATTCTACATTATGGTGAGTCATATAATTATTTCATTATATATTACAATGTAATAACAACAGAAATAAAGTGCACAATATATGTAGTGTGCTTGAATCATCTCAAAACCATCCCCTACCCTGGTCCATGGAAAAGCTGTCTTCCATGAAACCAGTCCCTGGTGCCAAAAAGCCTGGAGCCCATTGTAAAATAGCATGGATAAACCTTGAAAATAATATGTTAAATAAAAGAAACCAGAAGACACAAAAGGTCAGATATTGTAGGATTTCATTTATATAGAACGTCCAGAACAGGCAAATTCATCGAGACAGAAAGTAAATTAATGGTTTCCAAGGATTGGAAGGAAAGAGCAATGGGAAGTGACTGTTAATAAACACAGAATTTATTTTTGAGGTGATGATAACATTGTGAAACTAGCTAGTGATAACAGTTGTACAACTTTCTGAATATACTAAAATCTACTGAATTTTACATTTTTAATGGCAAATTTTATGGTATATAAATTACATCTCAATAAAAAATATTAATTTGAGATGGATCATAGACCTAAAAATCTATTATGCTTTTAGAAAAAAATTGGGAATATATTTTTATGACTTTGATGTAGAGAAATTCCTAATAAAAATACAAAAGGCACTAAAGCATCAAAGGAAAAAATGGTAAATCAAACATCAGTGAAAATATATAAACATCCGTTCTTCAATGTACACAGTTAATACTCTCCTGAAATGTGAGAAAATATTCTCACTACATACAACTGACAAAAGAACTCCAACAAATCAATAATAAAAGGACAAACAACTCAATTTAAAAATTGGCAAAAGATTTTGAACAGACACTCCCCAAGGAAGACGTACAAATGGCCAATAAGTGTCTGAAAAAGTATTCAACAGCATTAGTTATTGGGAGCATACAATTTAAAACTACAATGAAATACTACTTAATACCCACTAGGATAGCTAAAATTAAAAAGACTGACTGTATAAAGTGTTGATCTAGATGTGGAAGAAATGGAATTATCCTACTTTGCTGGTGGGAGGGTAAATTGATACAATCTACTTCTTAAAAGTTTAGTGGTTTCTTATAAACATATACCTAGAGGTATTTGCATAGCTAGGTAATGAACAAAGACAAATGTAAACTTATACCCATTTTAAAAAATGACCTTGTACAAAGTTGTTCATAGCTACTTTATTCATATTAGCCAAAAACTGGAAATAACCCAATAGATGAAAAGATAAATGAAATGTTGCATATTAAAAACACAAGAATACTACTTAATGATCAAAATGAACAAACTACTTATATATGCAACAACATAGATGACTCTCACAGACATTAAGCTGAGCAAAAGAAATCATGTAGAAATGAGAACAACTATTTTATTGACAATAGCATGCATAAAACATTTAGAAATATACTTGTATGAAAAGTACAGAAACTGATAAAGAAAACTATAAAAATTATATTAAATGATATGAAATTCAATCTGAAAATATAGAAAAATAGATTTTTTCTTAGATAAGCAGATAATATAAAAATGTAAATGTTCTCAAAAGTAATATATAAATGTAATATCATGCCAATTAAAACCCAATAGGTTTGTGTGTTTTTAATTAAATAAAATAATATTAAAGTCCACATGGAAAAATGTATGTCTGAGAAGATCCAGGAAAATTATGAAGAATGGTGAGGTTAAGCCTGATTTATTAGATATTAAGCTGTAACCAAATAATATGATATTAGCATAGAAAGAGGCAACTAGATTGGTGGAACAAAGTTCCTAGAAATATATCCCAGTATTTATGATAGTTTATGACTAAAGCAGACTTTCAATTCAATGGGAAAAGGATACTTAATGTAATCACTGGCCCATATATTGGGTTCTCCACTTGGAAGAAAATTAAGTATCCCCCCCCTCACTTACATCATGTATAAAAATAAACGAGGTAGATTAAATATTTAAACAAAAATAAAACAAAAATGGTGTGATAAAAACTAAGAAATTATGTACACAATATAGACGTTCATGAAACCTTTTTAACCAAGACAAGAAAAACAAACACTAGAAAAGAAAAGCCTGACATATTTGAATATTTTAAAATTTTAATTATTTTTAATACATATGGAATTTTAGTTTGGGAGGATGATAAGTTCTGGAGATGGACAGAGATGATGACTGCACGACAATAAAAATACATTTAATGCCATTGAACTATACACTTAAGGACTTTATGACCAAAACACCAAAAGCATTGGCAACAAAAGCCAAAATAGACAAATGGGACCTAATCAAACTCCACAGCTTCTGCACGGCAAAAGAAACAGTCAATAGAGTGAATCGGCAACCAACAGAATGGGAAAAAATTTTTGCAGCCTACCCATCTGACAAAGGGCTGATATCCAGAATTTACAACGAGCTAAAAAAGATTTACAAGAAAAAAACAAACAAGCCCATTCAAAAATGGGCGAAGGATATGAACAGATACTTTACAAAAGAAGACATACAAGAGGCCAACAAACATATGAAAAAATGCTCATCATCACTGGTCATTAGAGAAATGCAAATCAAAACTACATTGAGATACCATCTCACGCCAGTTAGAATGGCGATCATTAAAAAATCTGGAGACAACAGATGCTGGAGAGGATGTGGAGAAATAGGAACACTTTTACACTGTTGGTGGGAGTGTAAATTAGTTCAACCATTGTGGAAGACAGTGTGGCGATTCCTCAAGGACCTAGAAATAGAAATTCCATTTGACCCAGCAATCCCATTACTGGGCATATATCCAAAGGATTATAAATCGTTCTACTATAAGGACACATGCACACGAATGTTCATTGCAGCACAGTTTACAATAGCAAAGACCTGGAACCAACCCAAATGCCCATCGATGATAGACTGGACAGGAAAAATGTGGCACATATACACCATGGAATATTATGCAGCCATTAAAAATGAGGAGTTCGCGTCCTTTGTAGGGACATGGATGAACCTGGAAACCATCATTCTCAGCAAACTGACACAAGAACACAAAACCAAACACCACATGTTCTCACTCATAGGAGGGTGTTGAACAAGGAGAACACATGGACACAGGGAGGGGAGCACTATATACGGGGGTCTGTTGCGGGGGAGTGGGGGGGACAGCGGTGGGGGGAGTTGGGGAGGGATAGCATGGGGAGAAATGCAAGATATGGGTGAGGGGGAGGGAGGCAGCAAATCACACTGCCATGAATGCACCTATGCAACAACTTTGCATGTTTTTCACATGTACCCCAAAACCTAAAATGCAATAAAAAAAAAAAATGGTTAAAATGGTAAGCTGTATGCTACCACAATAAAAATAAGACTTTTGTGACAAAATATGTCCTAAACAAACTTAGTAGACAACTAACAAAAGAGTTAAATATACAGATACATCTACATACACATATATTTTAAACACCTATGACAGCAAAAGACTTAATATCTATGTATTTTCAAATGGTCAAAGAACTTCAAAAGACATTAACAAGAAAAGATATGTGAATGGCCAATAAGCACATAAAAAGGTGCTCAATGTCATTAGCTGTCAGAGAAATCAAAACCAAAAGTACAGAAATATCACTTTACATACACTAGAATTGCTAAAATTAAAATAATTGACAATGTATTAGCCAGGATGTAGATATTCTTTTTGAAAGAATAGAAAGACAGATACAGACACAGGGAAAGAAGGAGATAAAGCCTACAAAAAAACAAGCAACTCGCAGCAGATCAGATCCAAACAGTTGGTAAACATTTGAGAACATGCATACAAGTTGTTAAAGAAATTCAAATTACAGTAAGGAAATATCACATTAATCTATAAGATTATAACAAATTAAATAGGCTAAGCCTTCAAAACCATAGACAACAAAACCAAAAGTAAACAAATGGGACAATATTAAACTAAAAGGCTTTTGCACAGCAAAAGAAACAGTCAATAGAGTGAACAGACAACCTCTTGAATGACAGAAAATATTCGCCAACTACTCATCCAACAGGGTACTAGTATACAGAATATACAAGGAACTCAACAGTAAAAAAAACAAACAATCCCATTCAAAGGTGGGTAAAGGACATGAATAGACACTTCTCAAAAAAAGGCATACAAATGACCAAACAGACATGAAAAAATAGTCAACATCACTAATCATCAGGGAAATGTAAATCAAAACCACAATGAGATATCATCTCCCCCAGTTAAAACTGTTATTATTAAAAAGAAAAGGCCGGGCGCGGTGGCTCAAGCCTGTAATCCCAGCACTTTGGGAGGCCGAGGCGGGTGGATCACGAGGTCGAGAGATCAAGACCATCCTGGTCAACATGGTGAAACCCTGTCTCTACTAAAATACAAAAAATTAGCTGGGCATGGTGGCGCGTGCCTGTAATCCCAGCTACTCAGGAGGCTGAGGCAGGAGAATTGCCTGAACCCAGGAGGCGGAGGTTGCGGTGAGCCGAGATCGCGCCATTGCACTCCAGCCTGGGTAACAAGAGCGAAACTCCGTCTCAAAAAAAAAAAAAAAAAAAAGAAAAAGAAAAAAAGTAGATGCTAGTGAGGATGTGGAGAAAAGGGAACTCATGTTTTGTTGGTTGGAATGTAAATTAGTACAGCCATTATGGAAAACACTATGAAGATTTCTCAGAAAACTAAAAGAGAACTACCATACAATCCAGCAATCTTACTACTGGGTATTTAGCCAAAGGAAAAGAAATCAGTTTATCAAAGGAATATTTGCACTAGCATGTTTATCCCAGCACTACTAACAATAGCAAAGATGCAAAATTGACCTAAGTATCCATCAACATATGAATGGATAAAGAAAATGTAATCTCGAGAGAGATCCAAGATGGCCGATTACTAGCAGCTCAGGATTGTAGCTTCCAGTGAAAGCACAGAAAACAAGAGGATGCCACACTTTCAGACGAATTTTTGTTGCTCACAGACCAGGAGATTCCCAGCGGAGGAGCCCCACGGGTTGCCAAAGCGACTCTTGTGGCCGGCGCAGCGGTTCCCGGTGCAGAGTAAACAGGACTGGGTCCCCTTTTGGTCGACGTTTGGAGCTCCGGGAAGGCAGAGTCGCCTATTCAGCTGATTGAAAAAGGGACTCAAGAAGGAAGCCAGACCAGAGATTCCTGGGCAGAAAAGCACCATGAATCTTAACGCTGCTGTTTTAGCCGGTGCAGTGGGTTGCTCAGATTCCGGCGCTGGGAATCAACAAGTTGGACATCCACTCAGAGACCTAATTTGAAAGTCGGTAATTACAAAGACAACAGGTGGATAAATTTACAATGATGGGAAGAAACCAGGGTAAAAAGGCTGAGAATACCCAAAATCAGAATGTCTCTCCCTCTACAGGGGATCACAGTTCCTCATCAACAAGGGAACAAGGCCTGATGGATTACGAGTGTGTTCCATTAACAGAATTAGGCTTCAGAAGGTGGATAATAAGAAACTTCTGTGAGTTAAAAGAACATGTTCTAGCCCAAGGTAAGAAATTAAGAACCTTGAAAAAATGTTTGACAAAATCCTAACTAGAATAGACAATTTAGAGAGGAATATAAGTGAATTAATGGAACTGAAGAATACAATACGAGAACTCCACAAAGTATGCACAGGTTTTAACAGTCAAATTGGTCAAGCAGAAGAAAGGATATCAAAGGTCGAAGACCAACTTAATGAAATGAAATGAGAAGACAAGATTAGAGAAGAAAGAGTAAAAAGGAAAGAGCAAAGTCTCCAAGAAATATGGGACTATGTGAAAAGACCTAATTTATGTTTGATAGGTGTACCTGAATGTCATGAACAGAATGAATCCAAGCTGGAAAATATTCTTCAGGATATTATTCAGAAAAACTTTCCTAACCTAGTAAGGCAGGACAATACTCAACTCCAGGTAATACAGAGAACACCACAAAGATATAACTCAAGTGGAGCAACCCCAAGACACATAATCGTTAGATTCACCAGAGTTGAAATAAAGGAGAAAATTCTAAGGGCAGCTAGAGAGAAAGGTCAGGTTACCCATAAAGGGAAGCCTATCAGACTCACAGCAGATCTCTCAGCAGAAACCCTACAAACTAGAAGAGAGTGGGGGTCAATATTCAATATCCTCAAAGAAAAGAATTTTCAACCCAGAATCTCATATCCAGCCAAACTAAGCTTCATAAATGCAGGAAAAATAAAATTTTTCGTGAACAAGCAAGCACTCAGAGATTTCATCACCACCAGGCCTGCTTTACAAGAGCTTCTGAAAGAAGCACTATACACAGAAAGGAACAACCAGTATCAGTCATCCCAAAAACTTACCAAAAGGTAAACAGTATCTCCATAATGAAGAATCTATATCAACTAATGGGAAAAATAGCCAGATAGCATTAAATGACAATATTAAACTCACAAATATCAATATTAATCCTAAATTTAAATGGATTAAATGCCCCAATCAAAGACACAGACAGGCAAATTGAATAAAAAGTCAAAACCCGTCGGTATGCTGTATCCAGATCCATCTCATAAGCAAGGACACACAAAGACTCAAAATAAAGGATTGGAGGAAGACTCACCAATTAAATGGAGAGCAAAAAAAAGCAAAAACAGGAGTTGTAACTTTTGTCTCTGACAAAATAGACTTTAATAGTAACAAAGACTAAAAGAAACAAAGAAGGACATTACATAATGGTAAAAGGATCAATGCAACAACAGGAGTCAATGATCATAAATATATATGCACCCAATATAGGAGCACCCAGATACATAAGACAAGTTCTTAATGACTTATAAAGAGACTTGGACTCCCGCACAATAATAGCAGGCGACTTTGACACCACATTGTTAATATTCGACAGATCAACAAGATAGAAAATTAACAGGGACATCTATGATTTGAACTCAGACCTGGAACAAGTAAACTCAGTGAATATTTATAGAATTCTTCACCCCAGGTCCACAGAACATACATTTTTCTCAGTATCACATTACACTTATTTTGAAAGTGACCACATAAATGGAAGTAAATCACTCTTCAGCATTTGCATAGCATTTCACAGACTTAAATGAAATATTGGTTGGCTGTTTGTTTGTTATTTTCTTCCCTTATTCCTTCCTGTTTTCACTGTTAAGCACAATTATTGGCATAAAAGAGGTTTTTAATACCTATTTTTAGATTGCATTCCAGCCTGGGCAATAGAGCAAGACTCCTGTTCTCTTTCCCCCTTTCTGTTTCTCTTTCTTTCTTTAAAAAGAAAAGAAAAGAAAATGTAATCTCAATACATCATGGAATATTATTTGGGTATAAATAAAAATGAAATCCTGTCATTTACAGAAACATGGATAGAACTGGAGGTCATATGTTAAGTGAAATAAGCCAGGTACGGAAAAACAAATATTGCATACTCTTACTCATGTGGGAACTAAAAAAAAGACAAAAAACAACTTGATCTCATAGACATAGAGAATAGAATGATAGATACCAAAGACTGAGAAGAGCGGGTAGGTGGAAGGGGGAAGGATGAAGAGAAGTTGCCTAATGGTGCAAACATACAGTTAGATAGAAGAAATAAGTTGTAATGTTTGATAGCAGAGTAGGATGACTCTACTTACCAACAATATTTTGTATATGTCAAAGTAACTACACGAGAGATCTTAAGTGTACCAAACACACAGAAATGAAAAATATGTAGGATGCCCTAAGTACCCTAACTTGATCATTAGACATTCTATGCATGTAACAAACACTGACATATACCCCATTAAAATGTAAAATATTATATACCAATAAAAGAAAAGAATCCCATATTTGTATATCAGAAAATGACCCAAAAAGGCAAAAAAGAAAACTCTGTATATGTCGGTAATATGTAAAGGACGTATAGGGAGGTGTGAGATTATATGAACGTAAGAAAAATAAGGGATACTCACTAGGTGAAACTCTGATTATCAGAAAAGGTAGCAGGGAATAGGGAGGAAAAGGCATAAATGCACTATTAACGTTTTTAAAAGTCAGTATTTAGTACGTGATTCAATTATGTAAAAGTGCATAAGAGATTAATGCAAGGAAAAATACATTCAATTCCTTTAGTTTTCTTTTTTTTTTTGAGACAGAGTCTCACTCTTGTCACCAAGGTTGGAGTGCAGTGGCACAATCTCTACTCACTGCAACCTCCACCTTCCAGGTTCAAGTAATTCTCCAGCCTCAACCTCCCAAGTAGTTGGGACTACAGGGGCCCACAACCACGCCTGACTAATGTTTGTATTTTTATCAGAAGCAGGGTTTCACCATATTGGCCAGGCTGGTCTCTAACCTGTAACCTGAAGTGATCCATCTACCTCGGTCTCCCAAAGTGCTGGGATTTATAGGCATGAGCCACCGCGCCGGCTTTTTTGGCTTTCCAGGGTAAACAAACTTGTTACTCTCCTTCTCAGTCTGTCTTAAATATTTCTGACTCTGCCCACGTAAATGTAAGAATTCTCCAGGACTGCACTGCCCAACAGAAGCAATGTGAGCCATATACGCAATTTTAAATTTTCTAATAGTCATATTAAAAACATAAAGAGCAACAGGGGAACTTAATTTAAGAAGAGTTTTGTTTAACTGAATATACCAAAAATATTATAACTTCAAACTATCAGCAAGATGTTTAATATCCTTTTCTTTTTCTTTTTTTTTTTTTTCACTAAATTGCTAAAATCTGGCATGCATTTTACACTTAAAGCATTGCAGTTTGGACCAGCCACATCAACAAGCTCAATACCCACCTCTGGCTAGTGGCTACCATATTGAACAGTATGGCTCTACGGTTTCGGCCTAGGATCATATCAGCAGGACTGCACTCCTGGAGCCCTTGGGGAAAATTCATTTCTTTGTCTTCTCAACGGGAGGCATTGGCTTTCTCTCCGTTGCCTCTCCCCACCTCACATCACTGCTTCCTTCATTGCATCTGCTTCTCTGATTCTCCTACCTCCCTCTTTCCCTTATAAGGACCTCTGTGATTATATTGTTCCCACCTGGATAATCCAGGCTTATCTCCCCATCTCAAGATCCACAATCACAACTACCAAGTCCTTTTTATCATGTAGGATAAAATATTCACAGGTTCTGAGTATCCAGACATGGCCATCGTTGGGGAAAGAAGGAATTATTGTTCAAGCTCGATGGTTAGTGGCATAAATTTACAAATTGCAAACAATATTTTTGGTGTCATAATTTTATAAAACACAATAAATATTAATACCTTATTAATGTGATATCTTCATTAATCATAAGATTTTTTCTGGCTCACTTGTTAAAAAATTGATTTATTAGATCATCAAAATTTATACTTTCAGCAACTTCATTTTCAATCAATATAATTGGAAGTACCATCAGTCTTTCTTGACAATGCATGATGACAAATAATTATTGATAATTTCAAAGTTAGAGAAGGACCTTCCTGCTTAGACAACTGTTAATGGAGCTGATAAGAGTATTTTATGTCCATTGTAAACACTGTAATAAATATATAAATTTTAAAACATCTAGAGTTGATTCTCATGGAATTTTTTTTTCTCAAAAGGTTTAATTCTTCATACAGAACAGCTATACGTAAGTCAGAATTTAATTTAAAATGTATGTTTTGTAGGCCAAGCGTGGTGGCTCATGCTTGTAATCCCAGCACTTTGGGAGGCCAAGGTGGGCAGATCATCTGAGGTCAGGAGTTCAAGACCAGCTTGGCCAACATGGCAAAACCCCGTCTCTACTGAAAAAATACAAATATTAGCCGAGCATGGCGGTGTGTGCCTGTAATCCCAGATACTTGGGAGGCTGAGGCAGGAGAATCACTTGAACCTGGGAGGCAGAGGTTATAGAGAGCCGAGGTCGTGCCACTGCACTCCAGCCGGGGCAAGAGAGTGAGACTGTCTCAAAAAAAAAAAAAAAAGTGCGTTTATACAATACCATTTTAATGTTTCCTCTGACATTTCCTATAATTTTTGGTGGTGGTTGTACAATAACCCAAAACTTCTATCATGATTTGCATATAATTCAAAACACCTTTTTATACATTTTATCACTGTATATTCAATTACGAGGAAAATTAGTCTTAAAATTGTCTTGCTCATTAATAATTGGTTCATTTGAAGTTCAAATAAAAACAGTGTTCTTTTCTGTTGAACAGAATTTTTGGAAAGTGTGTGTGATAATTTAATACATTCATATAAGTTGTAAAGATCAAATCACTGTAATTGGGATATCTATCACCTTAAATACTTGTTTTTTCTTCATACTGGAAATATTCAAATTATTCTCTTCTAGCAATTTTGAAATGTACACTAGATTAGTAAACTATAGTCACTCTACTGATCTATTGAACACTAAGTCTTATGCTTTCATATGTGTGTTTGTACCCATTAATCAACCTCTCTTTATCCTCCTTACCCCACTACCCTTCTGAGCTTTTGGTAATCATGAATTTAATCTCTATCTTCATGAGGTCCCCTTTTTTAACTCCCACATATGAGTCAGAATATGCAATATTTATCTTTCTGTGCTTGGCTTATTTTACTTAACATAATGGCCTCCAGTTTCATTCATGCAGCAGCATGGATGACAGGATTTCCTCCTTTTATGTCTGAATAGTATTCCCTTGTGTATCTATATATCACATTGTCTTTATCTACTCATCCACTGATGGGAAGTGAGGTTGATTCCATATATTGGCTGTTGTGACTTAATGCTGCAATGAATATGGGAGTACAGATATCTCTTTGATATATTGATTTCCTTTCTTTCCGATAAATATCCAGTAGTGGAATTGCTAGATCATATGGTAGTTTTATTTTTAGTTTTCTGAGGAACCTCTATACTGTTCTCCATAGTGGTTGTACTACTTTACACTCTCGCTAACAGTGTCTGAGAGGTCCCCTTTCTCCATATCCTCTCCAGTATCCATTATTCCCTGTCTTATTGATAAAACCCATTTTAACTGGGGTGTTACGATATTTTATTGTACTTTTGATTAGCATTTCTCTGATGATTAGTGATGTTGAACATTTTTTCATATATATGTTGGCTATTCATATGTCTTCTTTTGAGTAATATATATTCAGAACTTCTGTCAATTTTTTAATCAGATTATTTGTATTTTGGTTATTGAGTTGTATGAAATCCTTAAGTATTTTAGGTATTAATCCCTTGCCAGATAAATATTTTGCAAACATTTTTCTCCCTTTCTGTGGGTTGTCTCTTCACTGTGTTGATTGTCGTCTTTGCTGTGCAGAAACTTTTTAGCACGACGTGATCCCATTGATCTATTTTTGCTTTTGTTGCCTGGAATTTTGAGATCTTTCACAAAAAAATCTTTGCCTAGAGCAATATCTTGGAGCATTTCCCCAGTGTTTTCTTCTAGTAGTTTCATAGTTTCCAATTTAGATTTAAGTCTTTAATCTACTTTGATTTGATTTTTGTATATGGTGAGAGGTGGGGTCAGTTTTATTCTTCTGCATATGGCTGCATAGCTTTCCAGCATCATCTATTTAAAAGATACTCCTTTCCCCCATTGTATGTTCTTGGTGCCTTTGTCGAAAATGGGTTGGCTGTAAATGTTTAGATTTATATCTAGGTTCACTATTCTGTTCCATTAGTTCATGTATTTATTTTTATGCCAGTACCACGCTGATTTGGTTACTATAGCATTGTAGTATATTTCAAAGCCATGTAGTGTGATGACTCCAACTTTGTTCTTTTTGCTCAGGATTGCTTTGGTTATTTGAGGTCTTTGTGACTCCATATAAATTTTAGGATTTTTTTTCTATTTCAGTGAAGAATGCAATTAGTATTTTGATAGAGATTACATTGAATCTGTACATTACTTTGGGCAGTATGGTCATTTTAATAGTATTAATTCTTTTGCTTCAAGAGCATGGAATGTTTTTCTATTTGTGTGTCCTCTTCAATTTCTTTCATCAGTGTTTTATAGATTTCTTTGTGGAGTACTTTCACTTCTTTAGTAAATTGTTTCCTAGTTATTTTATATTATTTGTAGTTATTGCAAATGGGATTGATTTCTTGATTTCCCTTTCAGATTGTGCACTGTTGGCCTATATAAATGCTACTGGTTTTCAGCTTTACTGAATTCATTTACCAGTTCTAATAGTGTTTTTGGTGGAGTTTCTAGTTTTGTCTAAGTATATGATCATGTTGTCTATGAACCAGGCTAATTTAATTTTCTCCTTTCCAATTTGGATGCTCTCTGTTTATTTCCCTTGCCTAATGTTCTGGCCAGGATTTGCAGTATTATTTGAATAAAAGTGGTGTAAGTTGGCATCTTTGTCTTGTACCATGGATGATCTTTAAATTTAATTTGTATTTGTAAACCTGAGTATTTGCTTTGCAATGTTGCAGCCATTTACACAACCTGAGATTATAAACTCTGAATAATTCTAACAATTCCTTAATGTGCATTATTACAATCTCCATGTGTATACTCTTTTTTGTCATAACTTACTGAGACAGTTTAATGTCTGAATGCAAGTGGTTCTTGTCCTTAACTCAGAATGGAGAGTTAATATTTGTGTAGATTCCATAGGTCTGGCTTAAGAGACAGGTTGATGGGTGCAGCAAACCACCATGGAACATGTATGCCTATGTAACTAACCCACACATTCTGCACATGTATCCCAGAACTTAAAGTAAAATTAAAAAAAAAAAAAAAAAGACATACTAAAATCTAGAACAGGGCAAGGCACAGTGGCTCTCGCCTGTAATTCCAGCACTTTGGGAGGCCAAGGTAGTAGGATCACTTGAGCCCACTGGTTTGATACCAGCCTGGGCTATGTAGTGGACCCCATCTCTACAAAAAAAAAGAAAAATCAGCTGAGTGTGTTGGTAAATGCCTGTGTTCCCAGACACTTGGAAGGCTGAGGTAGAAGGATCACATGAGCCCTGAAATTTGAGGCTGCAGTGAGCTGAGATCATGCCACTGCACTCCAGCCTGGGCACAGAGCAAGGAAACCCCATCTCAAAATAAAATAAAAATCTACAACAATATATATTTTTAATGTATGGTGCTCTGACTGCAGTCTCCAAATATCATTTCTTACTAAACAAGACCAGGGCTTCTTAGGGAAATGCCTGATTGCAAGTCTAAAGCAGAAAATGTACAAGATAAAACTGGAACACCACAGCATGCCATATAGCAAGGATGCTATCCAAAACTACTAAGTTATGATATTTGTCTTAATAGAAGTATTCCAACTAATAAATGAAGAATTTTAAAATTAAAATTGGATTAGTTCATATTCCTCAATAAAATAATATATCTGGATACTGATCATTAATTGTTGGTATTATTACAAAAAGAAAGATAACACCGGGTGCAGTGGCTCATACCTGTAATCCCAGCACTTTGGGAGGCCCAGGCAGTGGATCACGAGGTCAGGAGTTCAAGACCAGTCTGGCCAGCATAGTAAAATCCTGTCTCTACTAAAAATACAAAAATAGCCAGGGGTAGTGATGCGGATCTGTAGTCCCAGCTACTTGGGAGGCTGAGGCAGGAGAACTGCTTGAACCTGGGAGGTGGAGGTTGCAGTAAGCCAAGATTGCACCACTGCACTCCAGCCTGGGTGACAGAGTGAGACTCTGTCTCAAAAAAAAAAAAAGAAAGATAACTAATCATTCTGATGAAAGAGCACAATACCATTTACGAAGTACTCTTCTCAAAAAACCAAGCCTGAAAGTGATCAAGTCTCTAGATCCCACTATGAATTAAAAGAAATACAGAGAACACAGGAACATACTGAATGACACCGTAGGTATGTATTCAACAAAATCCTGACCTGAAAAGCTTACAGGGCAGTCAAGTTCCTGTCTTCCTCAAACAAAATTCAAGGGGAAAGAAATGAGATTGGAGAAGTGGCAAATTAAAAGGCATGTCAATTAATCACACTTTATTTGGATTCTAATTCTAATAAACTATTAAAAACTACACATGCATTTATAAGACAATTGGGAGTTTGAATACTGACTGGATAGCTGATGATGTCTAAGAAATATTGTTCTTTTTCTCTTGGTATGATAATGGCATTGAGACTTTTTTCACTTTAATCCTGTATCTTTTAGAGATACACACTGAAATATTTGCAGATAAAATGATATGACAGCCAGGTGTGGTGGCTCACTCCTGTAATCCCAGCACTTTGGGAGGCCAAGATGAGTGGATCACCTGAGGTCAGGAATTTGAGACCAGCCTGGCGAACATGGTGAAATCCTGTCTCTAGTAAAACTACAAAACTTAGCGGGGCTTGGTGGCAGGCGCGTGTAGTCCCAGCTATTTAGGAGGCTGAGGCAGGAGAATCACTTGAACCCAGGAAGCAGAGGTTGTAGTGAGCTGAGATCGTGCCACTGAACTCCAGCCTGGGCAACAAGAGTAAAACTCTGTCTCAAAAAAAAAAAAAGATATGTCTTGGATTTATTTCAAAATAATACAGAAGGTATTGAGAATGGGTACTTCAAAATAATACAGAAGGTATTGAGAATGGATACATTATAAATTTTTAAAGATTGATCATGAGTTTATAATTATGGTAATGGGTACATGGTGAGTCATTATATCAATCTATCCAGTTTGTATATGTGTCATTGTCTTCAATCACAAAATGTTTAAAATACTATATTTTGCACAAGACTATACAAATAAATCAATGGAACAGAAAAGAAAGATTAGAGTCAGACATATATATGACATGCAGATGGTCCCCAACTTACAATGGTTTGAGTGTGTGTGTGTGTGTGTGTGTGTCTGTGTGTGTGTGTGTGTTTAGAGACAGGGTCTTGCTGCTACCAAGGTCACTGCAGCCTTGAACTCCTAGGCTCAAGCGATCCTCCTGCCTCAGCCTCCCAAGTAGCTGGGACTACAGACAGACGACCCCATGCCTGGCTAATTTTGAGAGGGGCAGAGGGAGGTATAGATGGAGTTAGGGTTAGGGTTAGGGTTGCCCAGACTGGTCATGAACTTCTGGCCTCGAGTGACCTACCCGCCTTGGCCTCCCAGAGTGCTGGGATTACAGGCATGAGCCACTGTGACTAGCCCAACATACAATTTCTTAACTTTACAATGGTGCAAAAACAATACATGTTCATTAGAAACCACACTTCAAGGACTCATATATTCTGTTTTTCACTTTCAGTACAGGATTCAATAAATTACGTGAGCTAGTCAACACTTTATTACAAAATACTCTTTGTGTCAGATGATTTTTCACAACAGTAGGGTAATGTAAGTATTCTCAGCATGTTTAAAGTAGGCTGTGCTAAGCTATAATATTCAGTAGATGAGGTGTATTAAATGCATTTCAATTTATGATATTTTCAATTTACAATGGGTTTATCAGGACATAACCCCATTGTAAATCAAGGAGCATCTGCACATTTGTATATGACATATAGATATACACATACACACACATATTTTATTTAGCATAAACGTAGCATTATAAATCAACGGGAAAAAATGAGTTGTTTAGTAGATGTTGGGAGGAAAACTAACTCACTATATGGAGAAAAATGAACCATAATTCTCATAAGATACCATATACAAAGATAGAAACCAGATGAATTAGATACCAAAAGGTAAAAGCTATAAAATTAATGAAAGAAACCAAGGTTAACAAGCATATAAGGAGATGTTCAAACTGATTAGTAATAAAAATGCAAGTTAAAACAACATTAAGACATCACTTATTTATCATCCTGACAATAATGAAAAACTGAATACTGTCAAATGTTGGCAGAGAAAAAAAAAATCAAAATATTTAGCCATTTTCCGATGAGATCTAAATATGTTTATACCTGTGGTATGCTAGCAAATATTTTAATGGCTCTCCAGAAAGAAAATGTATATGTATACACTATATATATGTCTATACACTACACATATATATGTCTATACACTAGGTAAGTGTATACTATATAAACTTTACTACATTTAAGACATATAGCATGCAATTTATAAGTAATAAAGAATGCAATGATTTTTATTGTAAATTCCATATAATCAATTGATTCTAAAAAAATGATTTTTGTTGATTTTTGCCAAACTCTTGTATCACTAACCCAGCTATTGTTACAATGAAAGAAGGAGTGTAGCTCCATATGAATTTTGGTTGATATTTTCATTTATGTTAAGGATGAAGAAGACAAAAGTGAAACAATGAAGATGAATATGACATGAGAATGTAAATCCAATAACAGTTTTCAAATACTAGAGAAGATACTTCCTTGGATTTTTGTGCTAGTCACAGTGTAACAGCTATAGATCCCACGCACTTGTTTTTTTTTGTATCGCCCAGGCTGGAGTGCAGTGGCATGATGTCGGTTTACCACAACCTCCGCCTCCCGGGTTTAAGCCATTCTCCTGCCTCAGCCTCCCAAGTAGCTGGGATTACAGGAATGTGCCACCACGCCTGGCTAATTTTTGTATTTTGAGTAGCGATGGGGTTTCATTATGTTGACCAGGCTGGTCTTGAACTCCTGACCTCATGATCCACCAGCCTCGGCCTGCCAAAGTCCTGGGATTACAGGCATGAGTCACCGTGCCCGGCCGATCTCACACACTTTTAAACTTAATTGCACTACTATTTTCTTCATCACTTTCCTAAGTTAGACAATCAACGAAACAATAAATGAGAGGTCATCAATTTTTTTCTATAAAAGGCCACGTAGTAAATGTTTTAAGCTTCGCAAACCATACAATCTCTGCCACAATCATTCAACCCTGCTAGTGCTAAAGAAGTCATATACATTATGTAAATAAACAGACAAAAACAGGCAGCAGGTTGGAAAGCCACAGTTTGAACCTCAGCAATAAATTAAGCCCTAATTTGTAGCATTTGCTAGCTTTTGCTATTAACGTGATATCACTGAACATGAAGTTAGGAAGAGACAGGCAGCAGCACACTATGATGAAGTATGTCCACAACACAAATAGAATATATATGAATGAATTCAATAGCAAAAATAATCACAGTGTAGTAAAATATTTACAAAGTGATATTTTGAGTAATACCTTTAATTTTGATTTAATGTATCTTAATTGTAATTTTGTATTATTCGATTTGTAACACTCACTGAGTTTAACAACCAGCTTTGCAAAAATACTGAAAATTAAACAACCAGCTTTTTGAGACTTGTATAAGCAAGTTGGTACCAATTCTTGAGAGCAATCTGCCATACTTAGTTGAGTGATGGAGAGTATCCTCCACTGGGATAAAGTTTAAATAAGATATGGGGGTTATACATTATTAAATGCTGAGAAGCAGGGCATGGTGGGCTAGGCCAGACAGGGTGGCTCATGTCTGTAATTCAAGCACTTTGAGAGGCTGAAGGGGGAGGATCACTTGAGCCCAGGAGTTCAAAACCACACTGGGCAATACAGTGAGACCCTGCTTTCACACAAAAATAATAATAATAATTAGCTGAGCATGGTAGCACATACCTGTAGTCCCAGATACTTGGGAGGCTGAGGCAGGAGGATTGCTTGAGCCCATGAGTTCAAGGCAGAGAGCCCTGATCGTGCCACTGCACTCCAGCCTGGGCAACAGAGTGAGACTGTCTCTACAAAAAAAAAAAAAAAAAAGAAAAAAGAAAAGAAAAGAAAAGAAAAAAAAGGACTAGACATGCACACAGGATAGCTGTGTTACACAAGACCAGGAATTCATGTTTTACATGAATGGCATCTCTTGAGTAAATCATAGCAACACGAGTAGATCTCAAAAACATAGTGCTGACTTCTGCTTCTAGTCATGATGAACTACCTGGGGCTAGATTAGCCCTCTTGTTGTGAACATTTAGAAGATTCTATAAAATATACAAACAAAGTTTTTGGTCACTGATCAACAGGCAGCACAGGATTGTGATCCATGTGAGAAGAGGCACAAAGTAAGCACCATGATTATTCTGGATTTTTTACCAAGAGGCACTATCTGGACCAAGATGATGGGAAAGGGAAGGGAAGAATGCAGGTCGATCATGGAAAATTTGCTAACTTAAGGAGACAAATCAGAGTTCTTGAAGGCTGAAAAAGTTGGAATTTGTGGGACGGAGTACTACACAAAAGGGAATTACATAAACAAACAGCTTTAAAACTCTACACTGGAAGAAATTACAAGAATAACCAGCAGCTAAAAGCTCATGAATTTCTGGACCTCATACAGGCTGGAGAAAAAGAAAAAGCAAACTGAAAGAAGAACAAACTAAATGCAGAGCTAGCAAAAGGAGGGAAAAAATAAAGATTAGAGCAGAGATAAATAAACTAGATAATAAAAAAACAATAGAGAAAATCAATGGAACCAAAAGTTGGTTCTTTGAAAAGATCAACAAAATTGACAAAGCTTTAGCTTGATGGACTCAGAAAAAAAAGATAGAAGACTCAAATTACTAAAATCATAAATGAAAGTGGGGACATTACTACCAATTCTACAGAAATAAAAAGGATTATGAGTATTATGAACAATAGTACAACAACGAATCAGATAACCCAGATAAAATGAAAAAATTCCTGTAACACAAAACCTGCCAAGAGTAAATCATGAAGAAACAGAAAATCTGAATAGTAAGAAGAATGAATTAGCAGCAAAAAATATCCCCAAAAAAGAAAAGCCCTTAACTTCACTAGTGAATTCTACCAAATAATTATTTTAAAAACTGACACCAGTCCTTTTCAAACTTACCCAAAAAATTGAAGAGAAAATTTTCTAATGCAATATATAGTTCCAGCACTACCAGAAAACCAATAGCTGGCAAGGCACAGTGGCTCATGTCTGTAATCCCAGCACTTTGGTAGGCTGAGGTGGTGGATCACCTAAGGTCAGGAGTTCGAGACCGGCCTGGCCAATGTGGCAAAACCCTGTCTCTACTAAAAATACAAAAATTATCCAGGGAAGATGGCAGGCACTTGTATTCCCAGCTACTCAGGAGGCTGAGGCAGGAGAATCACTTGAACACGGGAGGCGGAGGTTGCAGTAAGCCGACATCATGCCACTGCACTCTAGCCTGGGTGACAAGAGTGAAACTCTATCTCAGAAAAAAAAAAAAAAAAAGAAAAAAGAAAACAAAACCAATAGCTAACATTGCACTTAATGGTGAAAGACTGATAGTTTTCCCTCTAAGATTAGGTACAAAACAGGATGCCAGCTTTTACCACATCTATTAGACACAGATCTGGAAGTTCCAGCTAGAGTAATTATGCAAGAAAAGTTAATAAAATATCAAAAGTATAAAGAGAGAGGTAAAATTGTCTTTGTTTGTGGATGATATAATATTTCATGTAGAAAACTCTAAACATTCCATACCAAAAACCTGGTAGAATTAATAAAAGAATTTAGGAAAGTAGCAAGATACAAATTGAATACCCAAAAATCAGTTATATTTCTACACACTAACAATAAACAATCTAAAAAGGAAATTGTGGAAACAATTCCATTTATAATTGCACTGAAAAATAAAATACTTAAGAATTAACTAAGAAGGTGAAAAATTTGTACAATTTAAACGACAAAATATTGCTGAAAAAATATTGCTGAAATACATCTCATGTTGATGGGTTAGAAGACTTAATATTGTTAGATGTCAACATTATCCAAAGTAATCTACTAGCAGGGCAATCCCCATCAAAATCCCAATGATGCTATGGTATTTTTTGCAGAGATAGGAAAATCCAATCTAAAATTCATATGGAACCTCAAGGAACCCCAAATATCCCCAAACAATCTTGAATATCAATTAAGGTGGAGGACTCACACTTCCTGATTTCAAAACTTACTATAGAGCTACTGTAATTAAAATAGTGTTGTATTGGCATAAAGACCAATGGAACAGAATAGAAAGACTAGAAATATACCCTCATGTACACAGTCAAATGATTTTTGATAAGAGTGCCAAGATCATTCCATGGAGAAAGAATAGTCTTTTCAATAAATGGTGCTAGAAAAATAGAATATTCATGTGCAAAACATGAATAACTAACACCATATTCATGTACTAACACCATATACAAAAATTAACTCAAAATGGATTAAATACCTAAACATAAGACCTAAAACTTTGAAACACTTAGAAGAAAACATAGGGAAAAAGCTTCATGACATTGGATTTGGCAAGTATTTTCTTGGATGTGACACCAAAGGCCAAGGCAACAAAAGAAAAAAGCCAGACACAGTGGCTCACGCCTGTAATTCCACCACTTTGGGAGGCCAATGTGGGCGGATCATCTGAGACTGGGAGTTCGAGAACAGCCTGACAAACATGGAGATACCCCATCTCTACTAAAAATACAAAATTAGCCAGGCATGGTGGCACATGCCTGTAATCCCAGCTACTCGGAAGGCTGAGGCAGGAGAATCACTTGAACCTGGGAGGTGGAGGTTGCAGTGAGCAGAGATCACGCCATTGCACTCCAGCCTCCTGGGCAACAAGAGGGAAACTCCATCTCAAAAAAAAAAAAAGAAAAAGAAAAATTGTATATGATAAAATATTTTTAAATATGTGTATCAAAAAACACTATTAACAGTAAAAATCCAACCTATAGAATGAGAGATAATATGTGCAAATTATATATCTGATACAAGACTAACATCCAAAATACCGAAAGTAATATGTATTCAAAAACAAATTCAATAACAAAAAAAAAACCCAATTCAAAAGTAGAACAAAAACTTGAATACATATTTCTCTGAAGAAAATATACAAATGGCCAATAAGTACATGAAAGGATGCTCAACATCATTAATCATTAGGGAAATGCAAATCAAAGCTAAAATAAGATAATACCTCACACCCATTAAATTACTACTGTAAAAATTTTTTGTCTTTTCTTGTTATAAAGAAAATAACATAGAGGCTGGCAAGATGGCCAAATAGGAACTGATCTGGTCTGCAGCTCCCAGCGAGATCAATGCAGAAGGTGGGTGATTTATGCATTTCCAACTGAGGCACCCTGTTCATCTCATTGGGACTGGTTAGGCAGTGGGTGCAACCCATGGAGAATGAACAGAAACAGGGTGGGGTGTCACCTCACCCAGGAAGTGCAAGGAGCGGTATAGCCTCCCTTTCCTAGCCAAGGGAAGCCCTGAGGAACTCTGCTATCCAGCCCAGATATTACACTTTTCCCAGGATTTTTGCAGTCTGCAGACCAGGAGATTCCCTCATGTGCCTACATCACCAGGGCCCTGGGTTTCAAGCACAAAACTGGGCAGCTGCTCAGGCAGACACTGAGCTAGCTGCAAGAGTTTTTTTGTTTGTTTGTTTGATCTCCCCCCGACCCCGTACACCAGTGGTGCCTGGAACCCCAGGGAGACAGAACCATTCACTACCCTGGAAAGGGGGCTAAAGCCAGGGAGCCAAGTGGTCTCGCTCAGTGGGTTCCATTCCCACAGAGCCCAGCAAGCTAAGAACCATGGGCTTGAAATTCATGCTGCCAGTACAGCAGTTACCTGGGAGGATGGAGCTTGGTCAGGGGAGGGGCATCCACCATTACTGAGGCTTGAGCAGGTGGTTTTCCCCTCACAGTGCTAAGGACTATGTGGAACTCAACACAGTGCAGCAAAGCAGCTATGGCCAGACTGCCTCTCTAGATTCCTCTTCACTGGGCAGGGCATCTCTGAAAGAAAGGCAGCAGCCCCAGTCCGAGGCTTGTAGATAAAACTCCCATCTCACTGGGACAGAGCACCTGGGGGAAGTGGTGGCTGTGGGTGCAGCTTCAGCAGACTTAAACATTCCTCATCTTCATGGATTTATCTACCTTTGATCTTTGAGGGTGACGACCTTTGGATGGGGTTTCTGTGTGGGGGTTCTTTTTGTTGATGTTGATGTTATTGCATTCTATTTGTTAGTTTTTCTTCTAACAGGCATCTCTTCTGCATGTCTGCTGCAGTTTGCTGGAGGTCTACTCCAGACCCCATTTGCCTGGGTATCACCAGTGAAGGCTGCAGAACAGCAAAGATTGCTGCCTGCTCCTTCCTCTGGAAGCTTCATCCCAGAGAGGCACTGGCCTGATGCTAGCTGGATCTCTCCTGTATGAGGTGTCTGTCAACCCCTGTTAGGAATTCTCTCCCAGTCAGAAGGCGTCGGGGTCAGGAACCGACTTGAGGAAGCAGTTTGTTCCTTAGCAGAGCTCGAGCACTGTGCTGGGACATCCACTGCTCTCTTCAGAGCTGGCAGGCAGTCATTAAAAATAATGTGACGAATAATTTTTTGTGACACAGGAGAAAATAATTATAAATAGCAGAATGCAAAATCTTACACATAGGTTCATACCATTTGCTTTTTTTTAAAAAAGGTAAAAAGACTAGAAGGAAATTACCAAAATATGAAAAGCGGATAATTGTTATTGGCAGGGGGAAGGGGAGAAGAGAATCAAATGTAAATTATAGAACTGAAGATACAATATCTGAAAAAAATTCACTAGATCAGCTTAACAGGAGAATAGAGATGACAGAAGAAAGAGTCAGTGAACTTGAAGACAGATAAACATTATCAAATCTAAAGAATAGAGAGCACACAGATTTTTTAAATGAATAGAACTTCAGGACCTATCACACAACCTACACATTTTTTTGAAACTAACACAATTGTAACTGGAGTTCCAGAAGAAGAGAGAGAATGTGGAGAAAAAAATATAATAATAATGACTGAAATTCCTCCAGATATGGTAAAGACATAAATTTACACATTCAAGATACTATGTGAAACCCAAATAGGATAAATACAAATAAAATCATATTCATGAGTCACAAAAGTAATATTTGTATTAGTATTTTGAAACATACATATATACATACACACCTATATGCTCAATACTCACATATATAACACCATAGAGAAAATAACAGAGGTAAGAACACAAATTCAAATGAATTAACTGAAAAAGCTGTAATCTTTAATTTGAATTGTAAACGTCAGTGTGAATTCATTATTCATTTTTTTCTTTCTAAAAAACATGTAGTCTCTAGTTCTATTTGCTGCAAAGGGCTACAAACAATGATAACCCAGTAGGAGCAAGCATCCTTAACACTCAGATAGTGCTTTCAACTAGCATTTCCTCCCAAAAGGAGCCAAATATTTTGGGAGAAAAGACTGATCCTAGGTTAAAGCAAAAAATGTTCAAAATGAATCTGTAACATCTTGTTTTTCCAGTGAGCACGGAATTTATCAAACCTTAATGAGAGCTGTCAAAAGGAACCAAAAATCAACTTTAAGGGGCTCCTACTGGCCACAATTTGAGCATCAAAAAAAAAAAATGACTTCAATAAATTGAAAGACAGCGATTATTGATGAATTCGTGAATTCATAATAATACTTTAAAAATCTTGTTCTGAACATTGGAGTTCATTAGGGCCTACTCATTATTTTGAAAATTGTTAAATAAAGGGAAAGACTCAAGCACTTATCAAGCCTTTCCAGTATGAACTTTTCATCAGAGTAACCAGAGAGTTGATGAGAAAAATTCCATCTTTATGAAAAATATTCTTGCTAATAAAGGCAGAAGGGATGACAGACTCAGAAAATCACCATTTTACAGCCCTTAAGAAATAGTGGATCTAGGAAATGATCATCACCAATATCAAACCATTAATTGAAATGTTGATAGGGAAATTTATAATTGATGGATCAAGCTGCCAGCACTTAAACCCAATGATTAATTTTAACATCATTAAAAGTTGGCCAACCAGACAATACGTGCCTCCTGATAATTATAGGAATATACAATATCCACTATGAAATTGTGTTGCCAAATAATATTAATAAAAGAACTGTAATCAAGCCTCTGTATCTAACTAATTACAAAAAGTATGGAATGTAGAGTAATCAGTTAAACAACACCAGTAGGATATATTCAGCCAAATCCAGTATGTGGGAAACTCTAAAGAACAAACAAATTGATTTCTTCACCAAATAAATGACATTTAAAAATGGACAGCCTGGCACAGTGGCTCACACCTGTAATCTAAGACTTTGGAAGGCCAAGGCAGGAGGACTGCTTGAGCCAAGACGTTCCAGAGCAGCCTGGGCAACACAAAGAGATCTTGTCTCTAAAAGTAATTTTTAAATTAGCCAGACATGGTGATGCACACTTGAAGTCCCAGCTACTCAGGAGGCTGAGGTGGGAGGATTGCCTGAGTCTGGGAGGCTGAGGCTGCAGTGAGCCATGATCATGCTACTGCACTCCAGCCTGAGTGACAGAACAAGACCCTGTCTCAAAAAAAAAAAAATGAATTTGGGGGTGCTCTTATAAGGGAGGCTTAAGAGATGTACCAACCAATTGTAATGTGTAGATCTTGCTTGGATCTGAACAAATTAAATGTGAAAAAAATTACAACCAAGGAAGTTTGAACATTGAGCGTAAAATATTAAGGAAGTGTTAATTCTATGTGGCTATACTTTTTTAAAGTGTCCTTACTGTCAGTACAGGGCCACACATGCCAGAGCAGTATCTTGTCCTGGAAGAAATTGACTTTGCTTTTCTTTTATTTTGTTTCAGAGGCAAGGTCTCACTCTGTTACCCAGGCTGGAGTGCAGTGGCATAATCACAGCTCAATGCAGCCTCCAACTTCTGAGCTCAAACCATCCTCCTGCTTCAGCCTTCTGAGTAGCTGGAACCACAGGTGTGCACCACCACATCTGGCTAATTTGTTTTATTTTTGGTAGAGATGGGGTCTTGCTACGTTGCCTAGCTTGGTCTTGAACTCCTGGCCTCAAGGGATCCTCCCGCCTCAGCCTCCAGAGGCTTTGAGATTACAGGCATGAGCCACCATGTTCAGCCAGAAATTGACTTTCAAAGGAATGAGTTAGCCCACTCCTGGGCAAAGACTATTTCTGGCTGTTCAAATCATTAGGTAATTGATTACGGGGGACTTTGTAATGGATGGATTCAGCTGTTACTATCTGAATCAACTGATTAATCTTAGTATTTCTGAAATGAAGCAGACAACGTGTCTCAAGATTTGATGGAGTAGAACATAACACAATGCTTGGCACACAATGGTGTCTAATAAAATTTTGTTAAAAGTGGGCTCCCGTCATGGCCCCAGACCTACTCTTCTACTGCACCACTTTTCTTTTTTAAATTCTTCCCTCTGTAATATATAACTGTTTTTAGCTCAAGGGTAATTAAGACCATGAATGATCTACCTTATAACACTGCTGCTAACACTGCTGTCATCCCCGCCATTCCTATCACAACAACCATTACAGACTCTGATTCTGCTCCTATAGCCAGTTACCTCTCTTCTTGCTCCGTGTGGAAGCAGACTTTTTCCTTCTCAGAATGACATCCTTTAGGATGTTTGGCCCAGAAGTGGCCATAGCCTCTCTAAAGCCTCTTCAGGTGGACAGCTCCATATGCCAAGGAAAAACTGACACCACATAGCTGGGCTAAGGGTGTCTACCTCTCTGTGCTTCCCCATGGTTTATGCCATCTCTACAAACAACTCTCTACCAAGGCATCAAAATGGCTCTGGGAACCCTCATTCTCTCTCATCTCAGAATTTGACTCTCCTGACTTTGTGAGGTGCCACCTTCATCTCCCAAACTTCCTTTGTGCACAGAGACAAATAGAGTTGTCCATCTTAGTGGCCTTCAATTAAAAGAAGACCTGAGGGACCTGCCTCCACATCACAGAATTCCAGAGCTCTGCATGGAAAGAGGCCCATCCAGGATATTCGCTACCCACAGAGAAATACAAAGCCATCTCTTCTGAGAACAAAAATGAAACACAAGAGGAGGAGGCAGCAGGCACAGGTGGTGTTTAGAATAAAAGGAAAACGCTGAGCAAACAAATTAAAGCCTTTTCTCTGAAAAGTAAAGCCAGGCAGAGAGAGTTACCATAAGAGCTTCTAATGTTGAAGCAGCGATTAATACCCAAAATGGAATCTGAACAAGAGCTGAGCACAGCAGCACAATATTTCAGCCTCCAATAAAAAGTTCAGAAATTTCACAGTGAGTGAATGACATTTTCTACTTAATCCTGGTAAGGAACACCAGTTACATAAGGCAAAATTTTAAATAGACACAGTTCAAACATCTAATTAATTTATTTCAATATATCAATAGATCGAAAGATCAATACATACATGGATACATTGGTAGACAGACAGACTATAGAAACAGACTCCACTAAATATGCACATTATTAACTCTTGCTCAAATCACGTTTGTGCTATCGCTTTGACAGTTAGACAGTTGCTTTTCCCAAAAAAAGCTAAGCCTGATTAAATCATTTACTAGATTCCTTCTTTTTAGCTCCTGTTTAGGGAAAATCCACAGCCCCAAATCAAAAGTCATCACTTTCACTTACTTGCCAACACCGAGATTGCAGATACATTGCTCAGAAAACAAACAGGACTGACATGAAGGCAAATGACACCAGGGCCAAATCACTGGTCAGTGAATAGTAAAGGGATCCACATTCGTTTTGTCCTCTCCAAATGATTTCACAATCAGAATATTTCCCCAGAGTAAATTAGTATTTTTTTATTGATTGATTTATTTTAAGACGGAGTCTCACTCTGTCACCCAGGCTGGAGTGCAGTGGTGCGATCTGGGCTCACTGCAACCTCCACCCTCCAGGTTCAAGCAATTCTCCTGCCTCAGCCGCCCAAGTACCTGAGACTACAGGCGCTCACCACTATGGTCAGCTAGTTTTTTGTATTTTTAGTAGAGACAGGGTTTCACCATGTTGGCCAGGCTGGTCTCGAACTCCTGACCTCATGATCCGCCCTCCTCAGCCTCCCAAAGTGCTGAGATTACAGGCGTGAGCCACCGCGCCTGGCCCCAAAGCAAATTATTATCCCTGCTCCCATTCCACCTACCCTCAAACTGAGAAAGTGCCCATTTGTAATCTATTCACATACAGAGTGTAGTTGGATTGACTTTTTAATCATTTAGCAAACACCTAATAGCACTAGCTAAGAACTTTTGGTGCATCTCTACAGGAAGCATGCAGTTACTGTGTCCTACTCCATTCCACACTGGCCCCCTTACACCAAGCTTGTGTGTCTGTGTTTGTCTGTGTTTCAGGGAGGTGGGGGTGGGGACATGTACACTGCCATTAAATCAGACCTCCACTTATTTGTAATAAACACTTGGCAGACAGAAAGAAAAATTTTCAATGGCTATTTATTAAGCTGCCAACATCCTTGGGGTGCCCCGTGAGGCATGGTAATTATAGAAAACGTTTTCAACTCTGCTTCTTTTTGAACTGCCTGGATGGGAGGCCTGGGGAGTGGACTATGGTAACCACTCTTCATTTTCCTGGGCCATTGTAACCCTAATGAGATCCATTCTGATTGCAATTATGACAGTGCGCAGCAGGTAAAGCCATATGGAGCATGGTCATCTTGAAGCAGGAGCTGAAAAGGGGGCTTTTGTCTACCTGGCTCTGCACATGCATATTCTAAAATCAGATCCCACCTCTTCCTGCAACAGCTCTGTAAAGAACAGGAAATGTATGAGGGCTGATGCTTCAATACATGCCCACATTACAAAAGAGGGGGAAAACAACTGCTGAGTGCCTACCACGTGCCAGGTGCTGTGTTAGGCTTTTTCATCACATCAACTCTTCAGTGAGCCAGCTATCACACAGCATTCTACAAAAACTAATACCCAGAGCAGTTATTGGGCCTGCCCTAAGTTGCACAGCAGCACTAGGATGACCATGACAGCACCTAGTCTCCTGACTGTAATACTTAAATGTTTCCTATTACAAGAAGTTCCCATTGAAATCTCAAATTTTCTGTTGTTTTGTTTTGTTTTTATTGCTTGCCTTATATAAACATATGGTCATAAAAGATTCCTTTTTTCTGGCCAGGCACAGTGTCTCATGCCCTTAATCCCAGCACTTTGGGAGGCCGTGGCGGGTGGATCCCAAGGTCAGGAGTTCAAGACCAGCCTGACCAACATGGTGAAACCCCATCTCTACTAAAAATACAAAAATTAGCCAGGCATAGTGGCGTGCGCCTGTAATCCCAGCTACTCAGGAGGCTGAGGCAGAAGAATGGCTTGAACCCCAGTGGTGGAGGTTGCAGTGAGCCAAGATCACACCACTGCACTCCAACCTGGGTGACCAAGGGAGACTCCATCTCAAAAAAAAAAAATTCCTTTTTCCAGAGGACACCTAAGCTCTTTTTGTGCCATATTACATGACAACTGAGTGGAGGCAGCTACTGACTACATAGAAACCCCCAGAGCCCACCCATTCTTGCCACTTCCATTCAGGGGTGGATGAGTTAAAAATCAGATCCCAGGATCACACATATAACTGTGTCTTATACTGCTCACCAGGACTACTGTCCTGATATAGGCTGGATAAACCAAGGTTAAAAAAATAAAAAAAAAACAACTCTTTCATTGCACATAATCATTTTTTTAAATTGGAACCACGGTACTTCTTCCTTTCCCTCCTCCTCTCTCTTCCTTCTGCTCCCCGCATCCACATCTGCCCCCACCATAAGAAACCCAGCCAATAAAAAAGATAAAGGAAACTTAGAGTCCGCAGTTCAGGGTCACATTGGTCTATTAAAGCCTAACAAAGAGTAAAGCTTTATGCTAAAGAAAACAGGTTTACCTTGAGTTTGTGAATTGAGAGGCTTTTGAAGGAGCCAGAAAAAACCTTTAATATTAGGCAAAACTTATTATTCCATAGGCTGCAATAAAAGAGTATTTAATTCTAGGGGGCCACGTAGCCTGGCATACTAACCCTGGGAAGAATATGCACTATGCAAAGAAAGGAGCTTAGGTTCTAATGGGAGAATTTAATTATCAGGTATAAACAGTAACTATACATTTGTACGTAAATATGTAAAATGATTGATGGAAAGATAAATTATTTTCTAAAATAGAACAATTTACTCTTCTCAAGACCTGTGCGAATTTCTGTCATAGAGTTCAGGTCTCCCTTTTGCCTCCAAAAAGCAAGGAACAACCTGCTTTGTTTTCTGCCCCAATAGCCCCCTCTGCAAACCACATTCCCCACATGCAGACTCACCCCAGCTCTAAGTTTAGGATCAGTGCTGCAGCCCCTAGACATGGTGGCGTTTAATGCACCCTACTAAATATTAGGGGGACTTGGTATCAGGTCGGTCTTTGCTGCCAGCCCTGCTAACCTTATGCCCTAATGCTAGGAACTGGACTTCTCCTTTCTGTCAACAATAGACTAGAAATTCATGCCATTTGTCCTGTAGCTGGATCTCTATTCTGATCCCCTAGTTCTTAGTCTCACTCTTGTCCTGCTCAGTGTCTTAGTCTGGAGACCTGTAGAACAAGGCAGGGCTCCAAAGGTCTCCTGCAGGGGGAGACACCTGCCCTCAATCTCCAGCCCAGTACCTGGGCCTTGTCTATAGGTTGGCAGCCTGCTATCCCAAAGCTCTCCATCCTTCCCTGATGCCATCCTTTGCCTGGATCATGGCAATCCCCTCACCCTCATTCCACTGCCTCTGCCTCATTCTCACCAGGTAGTCAGGCTTGGGTCAAAGTCAACAAACCCTTCTGAGCATGGCCTGGATAATTGCCTCTCCTGAATCTCAACTTCCCATAGAATCTCCTAGCAGCATTACGAGTCCCACTGCCATGGGGACTACAAGTCCCTCACATGGCTACAGGCACAAAGGGAAAAGCTGCAGTTCCACAGACTCAAATATTTGGAGAAAATAAATTGCACTTTTCCAGCATCTGGCTGAACCACAGCCACAAAATGGTTTGGGGGCCAAAGAAGGCTTTGGAGAAAATATAATATTCCACAAGACAGCTGCTTTAATAGTCCTTCCTCTATGTTCCTGAACTGCAGATGTCAGGGAGGCTGACTAGGACCTATAGGTTAAGTAAGCAATTTGCCTAACCATCATTACCATTCCTGCAGAGAAAAGAAAACTAAAGCACTCAAATACACTTAGGGTTTTTTTCTTCCTTAAGACATATCTTCCTCTATAAAAATAAAAAAGATCATTATAAAAACCTGAAAATCCAAAAAGCAGAAAGAAAAAAGTACTAATGGTCCTAACAGCAGAGCCAAGAACAATCCTTTTTTCCCGCCCTTTTGCTATTTTCAGAAGCTAAACCTGTTTTAGAATTAGGAAAATTTTGAGCATCTTAATGCCAAATAAACAACTAACTCTTTTTCCTTATCCAAGAATCTGCCAAGAATTGTAGGGGCCCTGTCCTTCACAGGGGATACAGCAAGCAGAATGAAGAACAATGAATTTAACAGCCATCCCTGCCCTGTCCCTACCCCATCCCTAAATTCACCATTATCAGAGACAAAGAACAAAGGCATAGAGAAACCTTCAAACAACCATCATTTGCTGTGTACTTACTGATCTACCACTTTCAAGAAGTTCTTGGGTGAATTTGAAAAAGGTAGCATACTCCCCCACCACCTTATTCCTTATTAAGGAATAAGCATTGTTAAATAATGATGAAGTAAAAATACCAGAGAACTAGCCTCAGATCCCGCCTCTGTTTCTGTATTATAGATAGAGCCTTTATCTTCAAAGCTAGAGAGTCTTCATTTGCAAGGTGAGGGAGTCACAATTTTTCCAAGGCACTTCCCAGCTCTAGAAATTATCTGAATTCCAAAGGCCCCAAAAGAATTGTGTTGAGGGTTAAGAGGTAAAGTCAGGACCAACTGGAAATCAAGACCTAAGCTCTGAGGCGTAAAACTCCAGGCTCCAAATTAGCACAGCATCTCATCACCCAGATTGATGAAAGAAGGCCATCATTATCCCAGCACAGGAAACCCAATGGCCCAGTTTTTGGATGACATCAGAAAGCACAGCGAACCTAGAGAACAGATGATTGAATTTCATCCCTGAGAGGCCATGAACACCAATTTTCAGGAATGCCTGAGGAATCATGGAGACATAATAATAGCTACCATTTATTTAGTTCTCATGATGTTCCAGGCACTGAGCTCTAAAACTAGATCTCAAGAATCAACCAACAACCCAAAAGTTCAACAACAGGAATATGATTAAATAGACTGAATATCACTCATCAACTAAAAATACTTTCAAATAATATCTAATGAAATAGGAACATTCACATTTTGTAATGTTCAGTGAAAGAAACAGGATTTGAAAATATGCAAACCCGGCTGGGCATGGTGGCTCACTCCTATAAACCCAGCACTTTGGGAGGTTGAGGCCAATAGATCATCTGAGGTCGGGAGTTCGAGACCAGCCTGACCAACATCGAGAAACCCTGTCTCTACTAAAAATACAAAATTAGCCGGGTGTGGTGGCAAGTGACTGTAATCCCAGCTACTCAGGAGGCTGAGGCAGGAGAATCACTTGAACCTGGGAGGTGGAGGTTGCAGTGAGCCGAGATCGCACCATTACACTCCAGCCTGGGCAACAAGAGCAAAACTTCGTCTCAAAAAAAAAAAAAGAAAGAAAGAAAAGAAAATATGCAAACCCTATAATTACAATTATTTTATAAATCAACACAAAAAAACAGAAGGAATACAACAATAATGTTAAAAGTAGGCAGGACTAGCTACATCCTTCATAGAGCAGAGTAAAAAATGAAAATGTGTGGATCTTTGTTCAAAAATTATTAAGAATGTCGTGATGGCAGTAGCTGAACATAAAACCAAGGGCAGAGTCCTTCTAGATACTGTGCCCTGAGAAACTGCATAGGCCCTGGAAATGGCCCTGGTGCCAGTTAGGTATCTCTGGGTATTAATATTATTACCGATTGTTTTCCATTTGTCTGCATTCTCCAAGTTCTATTAAGTGAATATGTATTATTTTTATTATTAGAAAATACAGTGAATAATTTTAAAAGAATCAACCAACAAAAGTTAACTGATATCTACTGGTAATTATAAAGAGCATGATTTGGACACTAGCCATAGTATTTCACAGACAAATGAAGACTGAATCTGGGGTGCAAGGAAAAGCAGAAATCTGGTTAGATGGGACAAAGTCAGAAGCTACCACGAGAAAATAGGAAGAGGGCAGGGAAGTCCTGTACTGGAGTGAATAATCAGCCTTGAGTGCAGGCAAAAAAAAAAAAGTCACAGTGGTGGTGGCAGTAATGTAATACAGCTTTCCCAAGTGGTAAGGCACTCGCCCATGTAACTCACGATGTTCACAGCAAGAGACTGTACCAAGAAGTTTAAAAGTCAATACTGGTGATCTGTTAAGGAACCAAAAGTACCCAGTTGGGGAGGGGAATCTAGGAGTTTCATCAGCCTAGGAAGTGAAGGCAAGTTCCAGAATTAGTCTAAGTTCCTACCTATTCAGTATCTCTTTGTACCCTCAGGACAGTATGAGGGGGGATCCACATGTATTTCACAAATTTATTTTAGCTAATATTTATTGCCTATTTCTGCTCAATGACAATGTAAGCTCTACAAGGAGTAGTTTATTTATTTTTTTTTTTGAGACAGAGTCTTGCTCTGTTGCCCAGGCTGGAGTGCAGCGGCACAGTCTTGGCTCACTACGACCTCTGCCTCCAGAGTTCAAGTGATTCTCCTGCCTCAGCCTCCCAAATAGTTGGGAATACGGGCGTGCGCCACCATAGCTGGCTAATCTTTCTATTTTTAATAAAGACAGGGTTTCACTATGTTGGCCAGGCTGGTCTCGAACTCCTGACCTCGTATCTGCCCGCCTCAGCCTCCCAAAGTTCTGGGATTATAGGCATGAGCCACCATGCCCAGCCAGGAGTACTATTTTTACTGTTTTGTTCACTATTGCACCCTCAATCCCTGGGAACATGCCTAGTACATAGTAGGCACTCAATATTTGTTAAATGAATGATATACAAGTAATTGCAAGTTTGGTACAATTCCTTTTTATTTATTTATTTTGAGACAGGGTCTCACTATGTTGCCAAGGCTGGTCTCAAATTCCTGGGCTCAAGCAATCCTCTCAGAGCCCAAAGGTTTGGATTCTTATCTCCTTAAATGTGAAATACAGTACAGGGTTAGTTAATAGATGGGACAGTCCAAGTCACAAGAGTAGAAGAATGTCCTTGTTTTTGAACTCCAATGGGAACATTAGAGTCTTCTTAATTATTCTCTATCTTACTTATTCAATGTTCATCCCAGAGGAGTGAACAGGGTCAGATGCGAGCAACACACCTATCCACATCTCATTAAGATAAATCAATTCTTGGGAATTCCCCAGAAGACAGATGGTTTTTCCTCTTAGCTTCAAGAGGTGACCCTAGACATCACACAATTTCAGGATCATTTCGAAATTTTATCAAAAATTCCCAACGCCACATCTTCTGTGAACAGGTGGAAGATAAAAAATGAAAACAATTAATGAGAGGCCGTAACTGGAAAAGGGTAAAACATGGGCTTGGGAATGAAAACAGCCTCTCTCCTTCTCTATCCCACAGCCCTGCTCAGGCTGCACACGTGTACAGTGGAGTGGATGACACATTGCCACAAATCCCAAGCACTTGAAGAAAGTAAGTTTAGCCACAAAATACTTTCCCCCACTTCTTTTAGGGCATGCCTTTCACCAGTATAATAGACTGGAAATGTCTCCAACGCTCCATCATCAGCTGCAGGTACCTTTCTGAATCTACCCTACAGGCCTTTTCTGAATCAACAGAGAAATGTATGTGCATTTCACTCCCTTTCCATTTTCCTTCCCTAAGGCATGATTAAAGAATTTAGTAATCCTCCAGTTCCAGCGCCGTAGAGGCCTGGGGTGGTGAGCAAGTCTCCAGCACCATGTCTGGTTTGTCTGACCCACCAGCCCAGCGTGGCCCGTCTGTTGGCGTTGCTGCTTTTATTCCTGCTCAGCCCCAGCTTGGTCCTCGCCATCTCCTTCCATCTGCCCATTAACTCTTGCAAGTGCCTCCGTGAGGAGATCCACAAGGACCTGCTAGTGACAGGCACATACGAGATCTCCGACCAGTCGGGGGTTGCTGGTGGCCTGCGCAGCCACCTCAAGATCACAGAATCTGCTGGCCATATTTTCTACTCCAAAGAGGATGCAACCAAGGGGAAATCTGCCTTTACCACTGAAGGTTATGACAAATTTGAAGTGTGTTTTGAGAGCAAGGGAACAGGACAGATACCTGACCAACTCATGATCCTAGACATGAAGCGTGGAGTGGAGGCGAAAAATTAGGAAGAGATTGCAAAAGTTGAGAAGCTCAAACCATTAGAGGTAGAGCTGTGATGCCTAGAAGACCTTTCAGAATCTATTGTTAATGATTTGCCTACATGAAGAAGAGAGAAGAGGAGATGCGTGATATCAATGAGTCAACAAACACTGGGGTCCTATACTTCAACATCTTTTCAATGTTCTGCCTCATTTGACTAGCCACCTGGCAGGTCTGCTACCAGCGATGCTTCAAGTCCAAGAAGTTGATCGAGTAGTGAATGAATGAGGCATGTTTTTCTCCCACCTTGTACCTCAGCCAGCAGAACATCGCTGGGACGTGTCTGGCCTAAGGCATCCTACCGACAGCACCATCAAGGCACGTTGGAGCTTTCTTGCCGGAAATGATCTCTTTTGGTGTGGGAGGACAGGGGGTACCAGCTACACCCAACAAGTCAATGAGGGACTTCTTTTTAAGGTAGGATTTGGACTGGTTTTGCAACAATAGGTCTATTATTAGAGTCACCTATGACAAAAAAATAGGGGTTACCTAGATAAAGCCAAAGTAGCATTTGTCGTGGGTTCCCTTGTGTGATCTGTTTGAACCATGTTTTCTTTTCTTCTCCCACTTGCTCAGCAGCTTGGGCTTCCATTCTAGTTCTTGTATCAAGAGTTTTGTGTGACCGTGTTGACTTCATTCGGATTGCCCTCTTTCAGTTTCCTTGTGAAAACACACTTAACTTTCTCTTTACCCTTAGCTGAAATGTTTACTTAGCTTCTGGTGATATCTTTTCATGATTTTATGTCTCTTAAAATGGTGATGTATGTGACACCTCATAAAAGTGAGCTTTGAACTGTAGATAACTCTTAAAGAAAATGTCATTTTAGACAATTAAAATATTTGTGCTCAACTGCTTGGAAAAAAAGAATTTAATAATCCTCAATCAAAAAATAGCAGCTTGGAAGATTGTTTTTAGGTCCTGTAGATAAATTGAATATGTTCTGCATTGACCCAAAATTCAGGATCTGCCAATAGAACTGAGCTGAGACTCACTTACCAAAGGTCAGGGGATAAAGAAGAATGAAATTTTATTTGACCATGATTTACAATTATGAATTCTATACTTCAAGTGGAGACACTCAAAAAGGCCTGTTTATCCATCTACTCACCATCCTGGGCTAAAACTGGGCAGGAAAGATGACATTTAAGAGAATGCCTTGATTTAGGGACCAAATTGAGGTGTGCACACATAGGAAAGAGCATGCGCTGGCTATGAAGTTACAAGATCTGGCTCCATCACAGAGATCGTGGACAATGTGGAACACATACAACAGAAATGAAATGCACCTGATTCCATCTAGTAGCCAGCCCAGGGATTTCTTTAAAAAGATAAAATACAATTGTATCTAAAATAGAACATGTAGACTCATAGTAGGACAAACTACCTGCTAGCAAGGATTTGAAAAGCAGAATCTAAACATGAGAAAATATTCATGTTTTCTCACTGCAAGTGGGTGAAAACCTGGACAAATAATTTATGTCAAGCAAAATTTTAAGTTGGTAGAGACAGCTTCCATTACACCAACAGAGTTTATTCTATGGCCTTTGCTAACTATATCATAGTATTTGTGCTTGTGAGCCTTCTGCTAGTTAGATGACCCTAGGCAAGTTACATAACTTGTCTGTGCCTTGGATTCTTCATCCATAAAATGGAGGTAATAAAACCTAATTTATAGAGATGGTGTAAAAATTAGTGATAATGTGTGTAAGGTACCTAGAACATCACAGATATGATAGTGGTAATGGTTATGTAATAGAAATGACCAGGAAGATAATTTGTACTCACACTTCTGCCATTAACCATTGCCAGTTTCTGGAGTATATGGAAGAAGATGAAACATAATAAGAGGACTCACATCACCACCATCCTATAATGATGAAACACCATTATGAAAATGGTGTAACCAAAAGTTACAAAAGGACTTTCAGAAGTCCTTTAACCTCTATACTGTCTTTGATGTTTAGTTGACATAAAATTATGGTGAGCAAAGAGTTAGAAAACAGTGAAGGTGGCCACAGTGGCTCACACACATAGTCACTGCAGCAAATTTAAAAGGCATACTGGAAAAACTGATCATGATTCAGTATGGCTTTTCTGAAGATGTGAAAGACTTCTTCAGTCCTGACTAAGTCAGGACTTGGGGGAGATAATTGGTTCTCTAGTAATAAGGCAACTGAATGATCTGCAGACATACTCTATGTCTACTTCTGCCACTGAACAGGCAGCTCCCATGAAACCTTCCCTGATGACTTCCTACTTCCCTAAAAACCCCACTGTACTTCCTAGCCTGTGCCTCTCAAGAGCATCCATTACACAATACCTATATTTTTTGTGTGGATCCATTTGGTGGTCCATCAGTTCCTTTAGAGCAATATTTGATCTTATATATCTTCATATTGAATGACAAACCTAAGAAAAATCCTTGGCACTGTATAAGTGTGCTCAGCAAATGTGCTAATTTAATGAAGGGTGTGAAAGCTATGTTGTACTGGTCCCTGATCATAATAACATCATATTCAATTCTCTGGTCAGGTATTAAAAGTATTTCTCCCTTCTGCCTCTCTTTGTGATTCCTACCTTGCCTAGCACAGGGCCCACTGACAGCAGAAATTCAGATAAACAGGTTGAAATGGAATCCATTTGAATCTAAGGAAAGGACAAGGTTGATGTCATCATATTCTTTCATTACTAATGAAACCTAGCTCTTCAGCTTACTGATAAGAGGCTTAAAGTTTACCTGTTACAAACAATTCAAAGACGGTAGGAAATGTGTCCCCCTCTTTGTACATCAGGAGTGGGAATTGAGTGTCTTCCCCCATGACAAATTTTAAAAATAGCATTATAACCGGCTAATAATGAGAGAGCCTGCATTATTAGTATGGACTAATGAAATTCAATCTTAAAAGCCACATTAAGAGCTGGGAATGGTGACTCACGCCTGTAGTCCCAGCACTTTGGGAGGCTGAAGCAGTCGGATCACCTGAAGTCAGGAGTTCAAGATTACCCTGGCTAACATGGTAAAACCCCGTCTCTACTAAAAATTTAAAAAATTAGCCGGGTGTGATGGTGGGCGCCTGTAATCCCAATTACTCAGGAGGCTGAGGCAGGAGAATCACATGAACCCAGAAGGCGGAGGTTGCACTGAGCCAAGATCGCACCACTGTACTCCAGTCTGGGCAACAAAGCAAGACTCTATCTTAAGGGAAAAAAAAAACGAGGGCAACGGAACAAAGGAAGAAATAAAAAACTTAAAAACAAAACAAAACAAAGCAAAACTCTGTCCAGCTGGGTGTGCTGGCTCATGTCTATAATCCCAGTACTTTGGGAGGCCAAGGTGGGCAGATCACTTGAGCTCAATAGTTTGAGATCAGACTGAGTAACATAGCAGCAAGACCTAATCTCTTTAAAAATCAGCCTGGTGTGATGTTGCACGTTGGTGGTTCCAACTACTTTGGAGGCTGAGGTGGGAGGATCATTTAAGCCCTAGAGGGAGAGGGGTGTGTGTGTGTGTGTGTGTGTGTGTGTGTGTGTGTGTGTGTGTGTGTGTGTGTGTGTGTGTCTCCGACTAGACTTTTTTCCTTTGAGGAAAGAAACCAGGTCTGCTTCCTTTCAGCATTCCAGTCCCTAGCAAAATGGCTGGTATATGCTGGGTGTCTAATAGATGCTTATGTGAAATAACATTATAAATTATAGGAAAGGGAGAGTGAGCTTGGCAAAGAAAAAAGAAATCTTAAAACTCTAAATTAGGTAAGTGAAAACCAACTCCCAACAGAAGCGGAGTTAACGTAGGATTATACATGTTCCTCTTTCACTTTAATGCTTTAATCTTTAGTCCAAATCCCCACTTGAAGAATAAGGTATCTATGTTTTTGCATCTGCCAGCAGACAGGTGGGCCTCTCTCTCTCTCTCTGGGGCTCAGTCCTTTACCCCAACAAAGTACTATAGACCTGAGCCCCTACCTCATCTAAACACTAGTAACAAGATATCATCAGATTTCTGGCAGGTTCCATTATAATTTAATAAGGAATAGAGCAGCCTTCCCTATTTCCAGAGCCAATGGGAAATCTACAGCTACATCTCCCTCTTTTGCTGCTGGCTGAAAAGCTGTCATCAAAGTCAGTTCCTGTAGACTCAAAAGACAAAATTCATTTCACCTTAAAAAAACTCTTTGAAGTAGATATTATTTTTTCTGTTTGCAAATGAGAAAACTGGGGATGAGGAGAGTGTCTTGACACAGATGATATAGCTGGTAAGAAGCAGATTTGGTACCAGGACTCAGGTCACCACCATTTACCCATTCACTTTTCTCAGGATTCCATAGAGTGTTAGCTTTCAAGAACTAAAGAATTGGTGACTAACTATCCCAGTTTTCTCAGGACTTGAGAGGGTTTCCAGATGTGGGATTTCCAGTGCTAAATCCAGGACAGTGGTGGATGGTGACCTTCGCAGGGACTATGTCAATTTTGTTCCCCATTGTAACCCCATGACCCATTGTAGGTACTCAGTAAATACTTGCTGAATGAATGAATGATTTTATGATGGTTCCAGGACACCTTTCACTGCTACAAATCCTTTATGACAGGCCCTTTGAGGTGTCTTCTTAGCCCTCTCCCTGCCTCATCAAACAGCAAGAGAGGATCATAGAGCTCCCATACTTGAGAATTTCACTGTGCAGAAGGAAGACTAGAGACCTATCTTAATGAGCAACTGAAATTGAGCCCTGCTTGTCTTTGTGGATTTAGAGGAGGAAAATAAATGAACGGTAAAGTTGATTCTTATTTTCAAATAAATTTAACATTTGGAAATGTGTGCTTGTTGCCTACTTTCAATAGCATGTTTCCTTCTTAAGCCAGACTCCAAGCCAGCTTCCTGTCCAAGTATTCTGTCACACCTTATTGTCTAGTCTGTTCAGCTATTTTAAAAAATGTTGAATATCAACAATGGCTTTCAGGCTGGCATTGTCATCTTTTGTATGAAGCAATCTTGGTTGAATGAGAAGATCCCAGAGCTTATAGTCCCGTCTACTATGCTGTCCCAGGCTGGGCTTCAATGTGTGTGGCTGATAACAGGGCACATTTCTACCTTCCTTATTACATCCCTGCTCCATAATTCATTTGCCAATCTCTTTTTAGGAAAGATCTTTATGGCAAAGTGGGCAGTACAGCAGGTAAGTGCTCCTAGGGAAAAAGGAAGTCCAGCTGCCTTGTGGGGCTATGGAGCTGGGTGTGGCCTCCCCCAGGGCTAGCTCCTCTGAGTCTTGGCAGATCCACAGGCCTCCATAACCTTGAGGTGGCCTGCCCTCTCTTTTTCAACAATTTGCAGTGACAACTAATCGAACTATCTGCTTTGTATTAAGGGTTATCACACTGGGAAGAGAGTTATACTTTGGTTTGTTTTTACTTTTGCCCGGCTAAAATGAAAAACAAATATGCTGATTTGGAATTGACTATTTCCCAATGCTGAATTGTGCTTCTTTCAAGGTAACTCTAGGAGCTGCCGGGCTCTCAAGCTCAGAAAGGGCCTTTTTTTCTCTGCCCTCAGGTAAACAGCGTCCCAGCAGGGACCAGGCCACTGGCTACAGATAACTTTTATTTAAATTTCTGTTACTTCAAGCAAAAAAATGTATTGAGTGTGTGGAACTGCTTTGTATTCCATATCAAGATAAGTCACATGAGATTGCATATCTTAGCACAAAAAAGCCCAAAGGATAATTCCTGGGAAAAGCTTTATATTGCTTTGAGATCTATCATGGTTAATTCGGCTTATGTGACCTGCCTACCTCCTGGGTGGCTGGCTTAACTGAGTTACTCTAGGCAAATAAGTATGCCAACACTTAAAAAGAGAAACAGGGAAAAAAGAAACAAGGTCCCCTAGTCTGTCACCAGTTGTAAAAGTTGAGTAGAAGAATGGAGATGAGTGAGGGAGGGAATAAAAGAGAGAATTCCTCTTTCTAGAAACTTTCTTAGAAAATAAAGCAACATTCTGAAATCTAAGTGAATAATTAATAGGAAGGGAGAAAGAGCAAGATATCCTATAGTGTGTTTGGTTTGTCAGGGAGACATCAAACTCCAGAGTTCATTTATCTATCCGAAGTGGTCCCTTTGTCCCAAAACCAGAGACCTTAGTAGGGTCTCTGTATACATGTGATTCACAGCAGACACAGTGTGAAAGTCATCAAAGTGCTCTACAATCAAATCCGCTGTCCAAGCTAACAACATGTAGCCAAGCTAAGAACATGTAGCCAAGCTAACACCATGTAGGATTTTAGTTGACATGCAAGGGTAACAGATCTCCGACCAACACATGAAATACATGAGTCATCTAAAGCTACTTCACACTTTTAGAAGGTGATTTCTAAAATAAACGATCAAAAATTTGCTTATTCTCCTTAGGATTTAATATAGCTTACATAAGAGCAGACATATAAACAGATGACTATCTCTGTCACACTGCTGCATCTAATTATTTTATTCCTTAAAAAAATTGTTTTTGCTTTCTGGAAATCAATCCATAACTATCATTTCTGTGGTCATCGGCCAAACTGTGACCACAATTAATTTATGATAACATTTATACTGAGCTGTAAGTAAAACCCAAGGATTTAAATAAAAGTTCTAAATTTGAGTGCTGTCATTTGAACAAAACAATGAAAACAATATATTCTCTCTGGGTCCTCCAACCTCTTTTTCCTCCATGGGAGAATGTGAAATAAAATTTTTTTAAAATGGCCAATACAGCTATCCACTGAAATCAAATAATAAAAGGATCAATGCAACAAGAAGAGCTAATGATCCTAAATATATACACGTATATATACACGTACCCAATACAGGAGCACCCAGATACATAAGACAAGTTCTTAATGACTTATAAAGAGACTTAGCCTCCCACACTATAATAGTGGGAGACTGTAACATCACATTGTTAATATTAGACTGATCAACGAGATAGAAAATTAACAAGGATATCCAGGACTTGAACTCAGACCCGGAACGAGTAAACTTAATAAACATTTATAGAACTCTCCACTTCAAATACACAAAACACACATTCTTATCAGTATCATATCACACCTATTCCAAAAGTGACTACGTAATTGGAAATAAATCACTCCTCAGTAATGGCATAGTATTTCATAGGTTTAAATGAAATATTGATTGGCTGCTTGTTTGCTATTTTCTTCCCTTATTCCTTCCTGTCTCCACTGTTAAGCACAATTATTGGCATAAAAGAGGTTTTCAATTCCCATTTTTAGACTGCATTCTAGCCTGGGCAATAAAGCAATACTCCCATTCTCTCTCCCTCTTTCTCTTCCTTTTTCTTCCACTTAAAAAAAAAAAAAGAAAAAAAAACCACTTAAAACATTTTCTTTTTTCCCTTTCTCTCTCTTTCTTTCCTTCCTTCTTTCTTTCTCTTTCTTTCCCTTTCTTTCTTTCTCTTTCTTTCCTTCTTTCTTTCTTTCCTCACTCTGTCAAATTACCACTTAAAACATTTTTTTCTCTTTCTCTCCCTCCCTCCCTTCTTTCCTTCCTTCTTTTCTTTCTTTCTCCTTTCTTTCTTGCCTTCCTTCTTTCTTTCTTAACTCACTCTGTCACCCAGGCTGGAGTAATGCAGTGGTGTGGTCTTGGCTCACTGTAACCTCTGCGTCCTGGGTTCAAGTGATTCTCCCACTTCAGCCTCCCGAGTAGCTAGGACTACAGGCGCCCACCACCATACTTGGCTAATTTTTTTTTTTTTTTTTTTTTTTTTTTAGTAAAGATGGGGTTTCACCATGTCGGCCAGGCTGGTCTTGAACTCCTGACCTCAGGTGATCCACCCACCTCAGCCTCCCAAAATGCTGGGATTACAGGCATGAGCCACCGCATCTGGCAACTACTTAAAATATTTTCTAAACTGTGACTTGCAGTTCACAGATCCTATGCACCTAATGATCAGGTTGAGAAACTAAGATCACTGCCCTGCTCGGGTTCCTCAGGCTCCTCTCCCTGTATAAGTGGCCTCACTGAGGGACAAATGAAGGAGCTAACGGAGAAAGTTATCAGAGGGGAAATTAACAGCTAGAGATAGACAGATGAGCAAATAAATAGATGGATGGCAGCCTGGCTAGCTTTTAAATTTCTTTATTCCTAAATTTAGGTTTACCATTCTCCTGAGGTTTTGTGGAGTTTGGAGGTTTGAGGGCAGGAGGCTGTTGGACTTTGTGTTTATATGTACTACTATCAATACTCAAAAAGCTAAATATTATATGTTAAAGGTGGCTTCTTTTTTACCCCCAAAATGAAGTTATTTTAAAAATGTATGTATCCCAGCACTTTGGGAAGCTGAGGTGGGCAGATCACGAGGTCAAGAGATCGAGACCATGGTGAAACCCCATCTCTACTAAAAAATACAAAAATTAGCTGGGCATGGTGGCATGCACCTGTGGTCCCAGCTACTCAGGAGGCTGAGGCAGGAGAATTGCTTGAACCTGGGAGGCAGAGGTTGCAGTGAGCCAAGATCGCACCACTGCACTCCAGCCTGGTGCCTGGCAACAGAGCAAGACTGTCGCAAAAAAAAACAAAATGTATGTATGCAAGATTACGTGGCAGTTAGTAGAATTGCTTTGAGGAGAAAAAGCTATAAAGTTAATGCTGATCCAGATATATGTTGAAAAATAGAAAAATGAAGGTTACTACTCTTCTGTTTCATTAGTAAAATATAGTTATAGGTGTAGTAGACTTAAATGAACGTGTGCAGGCCGGGTGTGGTGGCTCACGCCTGTAATCCCAGCACTTTGGGAGGCCAAGGCGAGTGGATCACCTGAGGTCAGGAGTTCGAGACCAGCCTGACCAACATGGTAAAACGTCATCTCTACTAAAAAACACAAAAATTAGCTGAGCATAATGGCGGGCGCCTATAATCTCAGCTACTCAAGAACCTGAGGCAGCAGAATCGCTTGAACCTGGTAGGTGGAGGTTGCAGTGAGCTGAGATGATGCCATTGCACTCCAGCCTGGAAAACAGGAAAGAAACTCTGTCTCAAAAGAAAACATATATATATATATACACACACACAAATATAGGCATTCACATTATTTTTCTAGTATGTCAATGCTTTTTAAACTTAAAGTACTTTATATGAGGCAACAGATTCGAATGAAAGAACAAAAGTGAGGAGGATCTGGGTCTTTCTCTGCCACCAAATGTGCTGTGTGACCTTGGAAAAATTGCTTCTCTTTTTTTAACTTGTTTAAGGAATGCAGGGCAGAATAAATTGAGAGACGTTTGGAGTAGGCAGTTAGAGAGCCACAGGATAAAAAACAGTTGTGGCAAAAAGTGCCAGCCACTCAGCTTAAAATGACATGACTTCTAGAGTACAAGAAGGATGCAACAGCATGACATACCACGTATCCTATGCCAAACCAGGGAGATGAGTGGTAGGACATTAGTTCGTTCTTTTTGGAGTAGGAATTGCTATGCTCCAATCTAAACCAGAACTCAGGTCAATGGTACTGTTGATTGGTACTGCTACTTTTTACTAGGATTAACTGCCAAGTATCAACTACTGTAACTAAATGATTGTGGCATACATGTAATTAATAGGTACTCATTATTAACAAGACATTATGTGAAACAGAAATGGAGTAAGTCATAGTCCCTCTGCCTGGCATCTACATCTAATAGATCAGATTCTAACAAGGAGGAAATTGACCATATTCTGGAAGGAGAAGACCACACTGCTTCAAAAGCGAACTCCCGCCCAGTGAAGTGGCTCACGCCTGTAATCCCAGCACTTTGAGAGGCCAAGACGGGTGGATCACCCGAGGTTAGGAGTTTGAGACCAGCCTGATCAACATGGAGAAATGCCATCTCTACTAAAAATACAAAATTAGCCAGGCATGGTGGTGGGCGCCTGTAGTCCCAGCTACTTGGGAGGCTGAGGCAGGAGAATTGCTTGAACCCAGGAGGTGGAGGTTGCAGTGAGCCGAGATCATGCCATTGTACTCCAGCTTGGGCAACAAGAACAAAACTTCATCTCAAAAAAAAACACAAAACAACAACAACAAAGCAGACTCCCAAGGTTTGGTGCTTAGCTTTGAAATGAGAATTGTGTGCAAATAAAGAAGGAGTAAAGAGAAATGAAGAGAGTTCCTGCCAGGGAAGCCAGGTAAAGGACAGAGAAGAAGAGCAGAGAGGGGCCAAAGCAGAAGGGTGGTGAGCCTAGAGGAAAGACCCAGAGTCCATGGTATACATGAAAAGCCACAGAGAAAGAAAAGTAGGGTCTGTGTGAGAAATGCTTAACATGGAAGCAGGACTTGCAACTAAAAAGGCTGGAGAAAAGAACTAAGGCCAGACAAGCAGCATGGGCCTTGAAAAGATACTCCTAGAGACGAGGAACCAAGTTTTCCTCTCAGTGCAACCTGGGTCTGGCATGTAGAGCTGACATGCAGCTAGAGGTAGCAGGCAGAAGCCATCAACACTTTGGAGGGAAAAGATGCAGGATGTTTTAAAAGTGAATTGCTCAAAGTTCATCTGCTATGAACACAGAAAAGAAGGGAAGGATTTTAAGATACAGGCAAATGGAGAGTAATTATTAGGGCATGCTCCTATAAGCAAAGAGCATGTTTAGGGGTCCAGAGTTAGTTTGAGGCACAATCCTTACTATTCAAAGTGTAGCACAAGGCCCAGCAGCATGGTTACCACCTGGAAGCTTTTTGGCAAGCAGAACCTCAGGCCCTGCCCCAGACTTACTGAATTGGAATTTATATTTTAACAAGATCCTCAGGGGATTCTTATGTACATTTAAGTTTGAGAAGCACCTCACTAAACAAGGGTCAGCAAACTTTTTCTGTATTAAATAGGCTTTGTTAGCCACATTCAGTCTTTATAGCTCCTTCTTCTCACCTCCTCCCTCCTTCCCTCTCTTCCTCCTCCTTTTTTGCAACCCATTAAAGATGTAAAATCTATCCTTAGCTACAAGGACTGGTGAGGTTGGACTCACAGGCCTTGGTTTTCACACTGCTGTAAACCATAACACAGTGCTGAGCTCAGGGAGGGTGATGTCACCCACAGATAACAAAGCACAGAGAGTTAAAATCCCCAGGGCTGAAAGGTTTACATTGCCGAAGTACTTTTGTCACAAATTTTGCACGCAATGCAAAATTGCGTGCAAAATTAACCTCTCCATGTCACAGTTTCCTCATCTGTCAAATGAAGCTAATATCAGTACCTACTTCACAGGGCTGTAAAGAAGAGCAAGTAATATAATGTACATTGAAGTACTTCAGAAACTGTAAGCCTATTATCCTGATTCCTTTTGTCCCATTCAAAGTGAAAGAAGAGGTGACTGTCCTAGGATGTCATAAATTGAACTAAAATTGTTTTCTTCTCCTACCCAAATTACCAACCCCTGATGTGTCAGCACAGAGAAAGGGAATGGCTTGGTCAGCCCAACACCTGAACAGAAAGACAGAAAGACAGAAAAACAAACAAAAAAAAAAAAAAGAAAGAAAAAAACCCAGACCTGGAGCTCATTTCAAATGACCAGCCCATAAATTCTCCAGCCACATTTTTGCTTTTGTAAAATCATCTTCCCTGTTAAATTGGCATTTCACTTGTATTCAACTTCTTACTCAGTTTGGGCCTCAAATCCCCACAATCCTGCAGACCACAGAATGTTCTGTGTCAGTCTTGTAGGGCTCACCATGTACTTTTCATTTGTGATAAGTGTTTTATATACATTAAAGCATCAACCTCATAACAACTTTATAAATTACCTATTATTACATCTAATATTTTAAGGATGAGGAAACCAATTCAAAGAAGTAACTTAACCAAGGTTATACAACTGTGGCAGAGTTGAGATTGAAACCCTGCAATCTGATTCTAAAGCCCATGTTTTTAACTTCAAAGAAATACAAGTAAAAAAGGAAACAAATGTTGGAGCACAAAGATAATAAATAAATATGGGAAAGGAGTTCAATGCCATGATACTCTCTGTGCAGACTGAGTGGTCAGAAAGGGTGCTGGCATTTCTGAGATACAAAGTGCAGAGGTAACAAAAGGCAGGATGCATTTCTAGAAAGAAAACATGTATTAAACATTACCACCTTTCTTCATGTGGAACATAGACTTTTTAAGCCCCTAGGTGATGGATTCACTGTTTTGTATCCACCTCTCCTACCCTAACACCCCCAGAAGCTGACAGTTTGCAAAGGCACACACATCATGAGGTATTCTTGGAGACACTGGCCACCACAGAGAATGAAGTTAATGCAGAGAAGACCCTGAGAGCCATATCACCCTCTCTCTGTGGTTGGTCAAGGTTACTATTTTGCCTTTTTGACATATTATCAATTATGCTGCCGACAGAGATACTGGACCTTTAGTTTTCTTATAAAAAAAAGAAACTGAGTTTAATTAAACCATCAGTAACGTGGACCTAATTATTTCAGACAGTATTTAATTAATGTTTCATAGGTACCTAATGTAATTAAGGTTCCTTTAATAAGACCTTCTGTGACATTAAAATATATGACCTTTATCTTCCTTATCTACCACTTTCTGACAACTCAGATTTGTCATTTTCACTAAAAGGTATAGTTTGATTAAATAGAACAGACCATAAAATTAATCAGGCAAATTATACTTGTTTGTTTCTTTTTTCCTCCCCGCTTAAGGTCTAATAAGTTAAGACTTTTAATTAGCAGTGCAGATACAAGTGTCCGTGCTACCATTTTACTTTTAATTTGCCGAAGTGTTTCTTTTGTACATGAATTTTTGTTACCAAAGCAGATAACAACTATCCTTTATTAATCATGGTGAAGGGTTCAATCTTTAAGATATGAAAAAATAATGAGCCGTTCTTTACTTTAACAATGACTCGTGATTGTTTTAAGATGTCCTGCCGTTAATAAGAGGTTTTAATTCTTAGTATTAATATGCCATTCTACATACAAAAATACCTATTGGCACTGCAAACAAACACAAGATACATCCTGAAGCCATAGGTGATTCAAAAGGTGCTCATGACCTTCTCCTCCTACATCTGATGAAAGATCTCCGGGACCACAAATTATATAGATCCCTACAACCTTCCCCCCAAAAGCTGCAAATACAATGACAACTGATTGGAAGGTTGTGGGGATTAGTCTCATATTGGTTAAGTATATAATTCTCTAAGAAATTATCTTGTTTAATAAAAGTGAGGAAAGGTAGGCTAAAGAGAAATATAATTCAAGTGCGAAATCTTACATTTCTACCACATTTTCAAGACCCCCAAAGACTGGACTTTCTTCTACTTTGGCAACAAAGAGACAGATTATCGCTTCCTCTGAAAGACATGATCTGTCTCCACCTTCAAGGAAAACAGCCAAAGTTGGGAAGAGAAAAAGAAACGGTTTTTCCCGAAGGCACTGACTACCTAGTTGGAAAGTAGTATACATAAGGTGATGTGGAGAGGAGGTACAGGGTGAATACGCACAGAGGTTGGACAAACCTCATAATGTGTGTGTCTTTGCAAACTCTCAGCTTCTGGGTACCCTAGAGTAGGGGAGGTGGATACAACACAGAGTGAACCTATCACATAGGGCCTGAAAAGTTTATGTTCCACATGCAGCAAAGTGAGTACGCCTCTCCTAAGTCTGCTGAGTGGGAATTACGACTGTCACTGTTCTAGATCACTGCTCTCCAACAGAACTTTCTGCAATGATAAAAATGTTCTAGACCCGCACTGATCAATATGGTGATCATATGGCTATTGAACACTTGTGCATAGTGCAACTGAGAAACTGAATTTTCAATTGTATTTAATTGGAAATAATAGAAATTTAAATTTAAATGTCTACATCTTACTGGTGGCTTAACTTACTGAACAGGGCAGATCTAGACAATCTCCCCTCCCCACTCACACAAGGGGAGAATGTTCAGTGCAGACAGTCATCCTGGTGGCAACCTGCCTTGCTGAGCATTGCAATATCTGGGGACTGGCCCATAAATCCCCAATTAGTCCTTTGAGTTTGAGCCCAGACTCTATTGCTTCACTTGGACACCATTTCCAATCCACAGTAATTACTTCCTTCCCCAGCAGCTCTGGGGTAATGCCCCTAAGGAGTAATTTGCCCATATGTTGGCAGTGTCATTTTGCACCGGCCCAACCACTGACAAAACTTCCAGGTGAGGTAAGAAAAGGAAAAGAAGAGAAATAGGAACCCCTATAAACAATTTTCCTGCAGAAAAAAATGACCTATAAAGGGAAAACACGTGTTAAGTGACTTTGAAATCAGACCAATCTAAAGTCAGATTCAAAAGTTTCCCCTTCCTGGCTACTGTGATCCTAAGCAAATCATTTCACTCTATGAGTTTCCATACCCACCTCTGTAAAAGAGAGGAATAACACGTGCTTGCAGAATGGCTGTGAAGTCCCAAGAAGGCAATGTAGAAGAAAATGCCTTTGGCCAGGCGTGGTGGCTCACACCTGTAATCCCAGCACTTTGGGATGCCGAGGTGGGTGGATCACCTGAAGTCGGAAGTTCGAGACCAGCCTGATCAACATGGAGAAACCCCCTCTCTACTAAAAATACAAAAAATTAGCCAGGCATGGTGGCATGCTCCTGTAATCACAGCTACTTGGGAGGCTGAGGCAGGAGAATCACTTGAACCGGGGAGGCAGAGGTTGCAGTGAACCAAAATCACGCCATTGCACTCTAGCCTGGGCAACAAGAGCAAAACTCCATCTCAAAAAAAAAAGAAAGTCCCTTAAAAAAAACCCTAAAGCACCACATCAATATTACATGTTGTTATTCCGTTTCTAGCAATTTTAACCCTATGCAGGGCATAATGTGTGGAAACAGTTCCTTTTGCTTTTCTCCCCAGATCCCACATTAAAATCTAGAACTGTGAGGGTAAGCATGGGAAATCTTGGCACTGATGCTACTGTTGCACACACAGGTGCCTGAGTAAGGCCCTGTGGGTTCTGACTTCACAGTCAAGCTAAGACTCAGGGAGTGATATGGTTTGGCTGCGTCCCCACCCAAACGTCATCTTGAATTGTAGTTCCCATAATTCCCAAGCATCTGGGAGGGAGCCAGTGGGAGGTAATTGAATCATGGAGGCAGTTATCCCCATGCTACTGTTATGCTAGTGAGTGAGTTCTCACAAGATCTGATGGTTCTGTAAGGGTCTTTTTCTCCTTTTGCTCGGCACTTCTCCTTGCTGCCACTCTCAGAAGGACGTGTTTGCTTCCTCTTCTATTTTACCTGTTTAACTTTTCTTATCTTTAGATATGTTTAGATACGCAAATACCATTGTCTTATAGTTGCCTACAGTATTCAGTACAGTAACATGCTCTATTGGTTTGTAGCCTAGAAGCAATAGGCCATACCATACAGTCTAGGTGTATAGAAGACCCTACCATCTAGGTTTGTATAAGTACATGCTATGATGTTCACACAGTGAACAAAATCACCTAGCAAAGCATTTCTCAGAACATACCCTTGTCACTAAGTGACCTATGACTATAGTCCACTTGCTTAAGAAAAGAAATAGAAGAAAAGTCAGAGTAAATTTAAAAAAACAAAAACTTTAATTAGGCCAGCCGCGGTGGCTCACACCTGTAATCCTAGCACTTTGGGACGCCAAGGTGGGTGGATCATGAGGTCAAGAGATGGAGACCATCCTGGCCAACATGGTGAAAGCCTGTCTCTACTAAAAATACAAAAATTACCTGGGCATGGTTGTGCATGCCTGTAGTCCCAGCTATTCAAGAGGCTGAGGCAAGAGAATCACCTGAACCCAGGAGGCAAAGGTTGCAGTGAGTCGAGATCGTGCAACTGCACTCCAGCCTGGTGACAGAGCTAGACTCCATCTCAAAACAAAACAAACAAATAAACAAAACTTTCATTAGATGCTTATTGACTGGATGGTACCTAGCTATATTCAGCTAAGCGAGATCATGGCTTTTACATTTAAACGCCCAGCTCAAATTTCAATTAGCAATGGAAGTCCAAACTGTGTCTAGGAAGCACAAGGGTGAGTTTGCTCGGGTACTGGGGATATCCCATATCTTGACATAGGTGGTGGTCACAGGGTTGTATATGTATCTTAAATTGATCTTTCTCTACACTTAAGATCTGGGTACTTCACTGAATGTAAATTACATATCAATAATTTGTTTTTTAATTTCACTTAATAAATTTTTTAAGAGATGACCCATTATATTTGCAGAGTAGCATAAATGTCCACCTCAAGAAAGTGACTAACTACCCCAAGGCTACACAGCTAGCTACTAAAAGATGAGAGACAGGATTAGAATTCCAGTCTCCAGATCCCCAATCTAGTATGCATTCGAATTCTCCAGGATGCTTCAACCACCCACTGCATGAGGAGAATGCTTTAGATTAGGACAGCAAAGAGCAAACTTGTGCTCTCAGTGTTCAGTGTTGAGTTTCCTTCACTATCAGCAGCAATTCATAGCTGGAAGCACTCACTTCCGCAGAAATGTACTGGGCTCTAAAAGCTGTAAATACCTCTAGACTCCTTCTCAGTTTTCTCCCTGCTGGGCATGTTCCTAAAGTTTCCTTATACCAAATATCTCTACCCACATCCATACCTTGCTTTTCAGGACTACAGTGAGGCCATGCAGCAAATCTCTAGGTGATAGCTAGTAATAAGATTTCCTGCAACTAGCTCCTGACTCAAAAAATAGCTGAAGCCAAGATGTTTTCAACTATCTGTAGCTTATCCTTGGACAAAAGAATTATATACTTAAAAACAGGAGGTTTAGAAGAAAAAAAAAGAAATGTAAAAATACAGGAATTCTGGTAATGACTTATAATTTTTTATTATGACTAATTGGATTTCCATAAGCAGTGTATTGACTAAGAATGATTAATTTGAGGCCAGGTGCGGTGGCTCATGCCTGTAATCCCAGCACTTTGGGAGGCCTAGGAAGGTGGATCACCTGAGGTCAGGAATTCAAGACCAGCCTGGCCAACATGGCCAAACCCTCATCTCTGCTAAAAATACTGAAATTAGCCTAGCTTGGTGTTACATGCCTGTAATCCCAGCTACCTGGAAGTCTGAGGCAGGAGAATTACTTGAACCTGGGAGGTGGAGGTTGCAGTGAGCCAAGATCACACCATTGCAGTCCTGCCTGGGCGACAGAGTGAGATTCTGTCTCAAAAAACAACAACAACAACAAAAAAGAACAATTAATTTGATTTAACAAAACAGTCGCAGGATGAAGTTTACATGTAATAAAGGAGTTCTAATACTCTGATATTAAATATAAAAAAAATTCTAAGAGAAAACAAGTATATTTGGACTTGGAAAGTGATCCTTTTCCCAGGAATTCTTGAAATCAAATATTTTTGTCACCTCAGTGGATTATCTTGATAAATAGTTCCTGTGCATACATCTTCCTCCTATAAAGGACTTTTCATTTCGAGAATGTAAAATGATGGAAAACTGGCAATTTAAAAATAAAAGTAAGATAGACGTGGATGTGAAAAAAAACAGACTTAGGTGTATGCATTCAAAGAAACAACATTGCTAACAGTCATCGTGGAATATTTCATTACAAACACAAATCAGGCATCATTTTAATCAAATTGAATTTAGATTATAGACTTTCATGTAAAACCTAATTTACTTTGAATTCTCCGGTCACGACTTGTGTGTGCCTTACAGGACAAGGTTAAAGAGATTACATCTGGGTTCATGTCAGCAGCATCTGCTGGTTAGTCCTCCGTAGGCTGATTTAATGAGAGGTCATGCACAGTCTGTCGGAAGGACTTTTGTTTCAGGCAGGTGCTTGAGAGAAGTCTTCATTTTCATTGTGATGAATAACAGGGCTTTTAGAATGAGGAAACTGATGTATCCCTATCTTCAGATGTATAAAATAGTCTAATATTTGTCACCTCACTAAACTTACAGGCAGAAATTACAACCAAACCTTTTTTAAAAAAACAATTTGAAAGAGAAGAAATCTTTTTCTGAAAGTAGCTGTTTCTTTTATAAAATGATTTCTGCATATTTTCCTAAAAGAATAATCATCCTAAGGGGATATATATCTATGTGATACAACACTATACATAATTGTATAAATAATATGCATAGCATAGAAGGAAAAATGCATTAATGACTGTTCAGGCTTAATAAACAAGAGAAGGGAATCCAAAAATAATTCATCCTGAAAATTCTAATACCAAGTTTTAAATAATGTAAATTCATTAAAACATTTTCTATTTCAATTCACAAGTTCGTCAGAGAAGACCTTAAAGATGTTCCTAGAATTACTGTAACAGGAAGGGGTTCGAGCCATTAAAATAATCTTTGGCAATTCAGTGTGATTTCCCTATTTATTCAGCACTCTTTTCTGAGTGTGCCTAAGTCGCCCTTTGCCTTTTCTGAAATGATTACTTCTAAGCAGTGTATCACAAAGAGGCTCAAATTCCAAAATCAATCAAGTCATTTTGCCAAAGAAAGATTTACAATCGAGTAATCTGTAATCATAATGATGCCTTGTGATAATTATCTTCTTTTTGTGCATATTTTGTGACCAGGAGTGTTAGAAAAACAGGGAGGGGTAGATGTAGTTCTTGGTATTTTATTAAGATGAGACAGAAAAATCTCAGCATTCTATTTTTATATGAAAACCCAATCTTGCACATACCCTACTCACATACCGTTGTGCAAACCGAACTGGACATGGCTCTTGACAAAACTCAGCTTAAATATTCTTTTTGAGTATGCATAAAAATTATAATAAGGAGATGGGCAATTTTCTCAACAGGGCTATCATAATCATGACAAGAACTGATTATTTGTGGTAGGGGATACAGGATGAACAGGTGTTTGGGCTCAAGAGAATACACTGATTTTTCTAATTTCAACAACTGGGATCCCTACTAAAGATGCTAAAAGTTTTTCCATTGCTCCTATATGTGGGGGAAGCAGGTAGATAACATTGGAATAAACTGGGGTTGCTTTTTTCTTCTTTGACGCGGAGTCTCACTCTGTCACCCAGGCTGGAGTGCAGTGGTGCGATAAACTGGGATTGTTCCGATGCAGCTCTGTGCATGGGTTTCCATCAGCTTCAGAATGTATTAACCTATGCTGGTTTTTCATTTAGTCATTAGCACTTTGTAAGTCTCTATACAAGCTCCACGCCTCTCTCTGGCTGAGAATGATCACCAGACTGCAAGGCCAAAGTAAAGGCTCCAACCCTCCTAGTGTCTGACACAACCCCCAACCCTCCAACTACTTGAAAGAATTCTGAAGGAAAACGGCCTCAGCTTCAAAGAATGTAAAGAATTAGGATGTTTAATGACTTAGAAGTTGAGCGATATTGACAATTCTCCCAGCGTTTAATCAAACATTTGAGACAAGTTGAAGAGCCGGACAGAGAGTAGTTTAATTTGAGGACAATAAAAGCAAACAAACTGTCTTGTCCAGACAAGTCAATTTTTGATTAAGTGACAGTGTGTCTGTCTGAAATAAATTTTCTCCTTCTCCATAGCTACAGTAGTGAGTGGATTCAGTGGCCAACTTGACCAACAGCCGTATTCTCATTCATACATCGGTCCGAGCTGGTCCAGTGCCCAATTTTAATAATCTATTAAATAAGATTGAATAAAGACAATGGAAATATCTTACTATCTTTTGGTCCTAACATGCATGATGTGCGCGAACTATTAAGGCAGGCTTATGATTATTGAGATTTCTAAAATTGTATCCTTTGAGTCTTCTTGTACCCCTCTGAATGCTCACAGGATAAACGATTAATAAAACTCTCAATTGCAAAATATGTTATGAAAACTAGGCTGAACGATTTTTTCCTTTACTAAGCAAACACTTCTTAGTTTGGCAGATGCCTCAGTTCTTTAGTCATCCTACAGATTCGTTGCTTGTTGGAATTCTGTCTGTTGGGGAAACCATAGGACATAAAAGCTAGAAACATTTTTTCAAACAGGACTGCCTCAGAAGTCCTAGCAGTGAGCGGGGCAGGTAAAACCTGGGGTGTGCAAAGTAGAATTTACATGTCAACAGACTGGTTTAACATACATTAACATATTGGTGGGTAAGGAACCATTGTTAGTGCTTTAATGAAGACATTTTCCTGATGATGGCTACGCATTTTTGCATGAGTCTCACATCCAAAGTTTTCACAAAATTTTTCCTTCTTGAGCAGTGGGGGAAAACAGTGATTTCCCTGTGTGAAGCATCAAAAGTTACCATCAGGGTGGCCAAAGTAGAATAATGCAGCACATTAGTGACTAAAATATCAATATCGATCAAAACCAGAAAAAAAAAAACCTATCCTCTTCTCCTGTGGCATGAAATCATGGCTGTTCAAAGTTGAAGAGATTTGTCCTGCTCAGCATGAGGCTGCAGATTCAAATACAAATCCTGACTCTTAGCAATTTAGTAAAGAGAAGGCCTTGAAGAACATCACACCCAGTGACCTGCCTTTCTGGCAGGGTATGGGGGCGGGGGGATGGGATGGAGGCTGGATAAGTTAACTCACAAGTGAATGTACCCTGGACAGAGCTTTGAGCATGCGATCTGGAAATGCTAGCTTCCCTAAGGACACATGACCTTCTCCTAAAGTAGCTGCCTAAAACCCTTTGGGTCAAGTGACAACTTACTAGCATCAGAAAGACTGTGACTCCTTTTCAGCCTCTAGATTAGAGTCCCCTTGTTACAGAGGAAACCCTTTCAAAGACAGCTGAACCTTCTCAGCTCAGGGCTAGAAGTAGAGAATGGCTGGATTCCAGGAAGTGAGAAATGCTTTCTCACAGAAGTCATCAGGAAAGGCTTGGAGAGTAGAATATCTGATTGCTGTGGCTCTTGCTCTCCTCCCCTGTCCTCATACATACTCCTCTACTCCCCTTACCACTCAGCTCTTCAGGCCCAGATTCTTTCCTAGGCCTTTTTCTGAGAAGTAGGGGCCCTCTGTGGTCAAGACTTTTCTCTACACCATCCCCTTTCCTTCCCCTTCCCCTCCCACGTCTTCCCTTCTTTGCTCAAACCTGAAGAAGCACTTGCTCTCTGCAGGGCCCACTGCTAGGGGACATAGAAAGGCCATGCCATTAAGAGGATCAGATTCTCTCAGGGGTGGGGGGCTGACAAATACAAAACAGGCGATGACATTACACTGTGGTAGTGGCTGTCACAGAGGTCAATACAGAATGCTCTGCCTGTACAAAAGAGAGAGCCACTAGCCCTGGCCCCAAACAGGGAATTTAGCACAACTCGTCTTTGAGTAGCTTTATGCTTTGAGATAGCTAAACTGTTGCCTCCCCAAAAGTTTAAAGACCTCTGAATTAAATAGTTGGGAAAGGGAAAGTATTTTATCTACTCAGTAAGGTGGGTGGGGCAAGAAGGAGGTGATGGGAATGGTGGAAGGGCACCTACCTACCTCCAAACTTCCTGGAAGTATAAACCGAATGGCTGAACCTTAACAAGAAAAAAAAAAAAGACTTTTGCCAAACAAAAAGACAGGGTGTCTCTTTTGTTTAGACTGTTTTACAGCACTTAACAACAGCAGGTTTTACTTTAAAGCAGCGGTATCTAAATAACTACTTTTTTTGCTTTTTTGCCTTTGCTGCCCCCGCCCCCACCCTCTGGCTCCGCCTCCAAAAGCTTCTACAAAAATCTCAACAATAAGAAACAAGCAGGCAGAGCTGTTCATGTTGAAGATTTGGTGGAAAGGCCTGAGGACTCTCCCAAGGGTCTGCAGGCTCTACAGACTGTATTGACGAATTTCTGTCCCCAGCAGTCTCCCCATGAAACTGAGACCCACCAAACAGCAACTGTATCTTCCTTATGTGCCTGTTCTCAGAAACTGCCACACTGCCTGGTAAATGGCATGAACTAAACTGAATTAAATTGAAAAGGAAGGTTCGGGTAGGAGAAGTTAAATGATGTGTGCCAGAGAGACAAGAAGGTAAGTTACTCCACATTTAAATGTGGTGGCTGAACAAACAAAAAGGCGGGGGACAAAATGAGTAAAGGGGATCTCAACTAACTGGCAATCTGGTGCAGAGAGAGCAAAGCAAGCAACCAGTTAAGACACTCTATAATTAAAGCAACATTATATACAAAAACCTACACAGGCAAGAACACAACCATGACTGGGGATCAGGGAACTCTGCTGGGAGGAGGTAAAACTAGAGCTAAATTATAAAGGTCTAGTCACATAACTGGGAAGGAATGAAGAGTCAGGTAGAGGCCAGATCAGGCAGATCCTTGTAGGCCACATTCAAGAGCCTAGTTTTATTCTAAAGGAAGTGAAGAGCCACGGAATAATCCACACAGGTAAGTTGCAGGGTTACATCTGGATAGCAGAAAGCTTAGAATTTAAGAAGCTATTTTAATAGGGCAGTAAAGAGATGGTGACGCAGTAGCTTTGAGTATGGAAGGGAAGCCATGGAGTGAATCAGAGCTATAATTTTTTTTTTTTGAGACAGAGTCTCACTCTGTCACTAGACTGGAGTGCAGTGGCACAGTCTTGGCTCACTGCAACCCTGACTCCCTTGTTCAAGTGATTCTCCCGCGTCAGCCTCCCGAGTAGCTGGGATTACAGGTATGTACCACCACACCCAGCTAATTTTTCTATTTTTAGTAGAGACGGGGTTTCACCATGTTGGCCAGGATGGTTTCGATCTCCTGACCTTGTGATCTGCCCAACTCAGCCTCCCAAAGTGTTGGGATTACAGCTGTGAGCCACTGCGCCCGGCTGAGCTATAAATTGAAAGAGCAGAACTGGCAGCGTTTGATAACCCACCCTCTGGTTATTTCTAGTTTCTCTAGCAGAAAGCAGTGTCATCTCTAGCTGGATCTCCAGCTCAATTATAGCCAGTTACTTAGTGAGTTGCAGCTCTGGAAGGAGAGAAGGAGATGGGGAGGGAAGGAAAGTAGGGCATGGGAAGGGGAAGAGAGGAGGGAAAGAAGGGAAGTGATGGGAGGCGGAAAGGAGAGTGAATTAGGTCCTTCTCCTAATTGAGCAGAATTCAGCCTAGCCTGGAAATGTGACCAAGGCCTCTCATGTGCTTTTCTTCTTGGTTTCCAATTTTACCTTTTCTAAGTCCCTTCCTCCTCATCTCATTTCTTAGTGCTTCCAACCTGGAAACATATTTGTTATTTGCTTTGTAGCTAGAATCGAAGAAACCTAAAAGGTCCACTCACTCACATAATTCTTAATATGGTTCCTCTCTAACGAAGGGACACGTGACTTCACCTTACAAAATTGAGGATTTGAACACAGGGAGGCCTCAGTTATGTATGCTAACCCTTGTCCATCAACCACATCAACCAGTGTACTTTAGCAGCTGGTAAGAGAACTTTAAAACAGCCACATCATGAGTCCACTGGTGACTTCTGTGAAAACAGTGGCACTAAAGGGAATGGAAAGGAAGTCACTACCAGAACTTGCTGAGCAGCTGACCCTGACAACCTAAAAACATCAGTAATCCTCATCAAAGCCATTTTCTTCCCACGTTTGCTTTCCAGAATGAAGAATGATTTCCTCGTCAGACTCATTGCCCACACTCTACAGTGATACTCATTTGGGAACATGTGTCTACATTACTGAGTTGTTACAAGGATTAAATGAGATCACATATAAATCATGCTTTAGTAGGCACTCCATAATAATGGCTATGTATTGTCATCAGCATTTATTCATTCAACCAGGTGGGTACTCAATAAATATTGATTGATTGATTGATTGAGTGAATGAAGTTCCCTGAAGCAGATCATCCTATAAAAGGATGCAGATAACCTCAGCAGTTTCAAACTAGTCTGAAAGTATTCATCTTGAATATTTGTTTAGGACTTTTCCATTTACAAAGTCCTTTCATAGTTTTTTCTTCCATTTGAATTGCAAACTGCTGCAACATCCAGCACACTCAACTCCCTTTACCCTGCCCTATTTTCTTCATAGCAATTGTCATCTCATATACTACACTTGTAACTTTATTATGGTTAACTATTTACTGCTTTCCTCTCACACTCCCACACCCCTGCCCCAGACCAAATGGAATGAAAGCTCCACAAGAGCAAGGTTCTTTGTTTTATTCTCTGGTGTATTCCAAGTGTCTAGGAGAGTTAGCACTCAATAAACACTTGTGGAATGAGTGAATGAATGAATGAATGCTCTACAGCCCATTGGTTAGAGGGAGCATAAAGTTAGACTCAAAGGTTGTAGGATTTGGAGAAACATGTTAGAACTGAACTGATTGTAGGACATACAAAATGAAAAACTAAAATAAGGCCTGGGGTAGAAAGTGAAAGTGGGAGGGAACTCCTCCCCTTCTGGCCTTAGGCTAAAGGGACTGAAATACCTGTAGGAACTTCTCTGGAATGCAGCTTCATTTAAACTTTTTGGTCTTCATAAAAAACAGTTCTTCACTTACAAATGGTATTTTATTTTATTTTATTTTTTAATTTTAAAATAATTTTTGTATGTGTGTGTGTGTGAGATGGAGTCTTGCTCTGTGGCCCAGGCTGGAGTACAGTGGCATGATCTTGGCTCACTTCGACCTCTGCCGTTCAAGTTCAAGCAATTCTCCTACCTCAGCCTCCCGACTAGTTGGGATTACAGGTACCCACCACCGCTCCCGGCTAGTTTTTGTAGTTTTAGTAGAGATGGGGTTTCACCATCTTGGCCAGGCTGGTCTTGAACTCCTGAACTCGTGATCCACCTGCCTCGGCCTCCCAAAGGGCTAGGATTATAGGCATGACCCATTGCGCCTGGCCACAGATGGTATTTTATAACTTACAAAAGCTTTTATCTATTATATCACTTCAGTAACGGAACCATCTGAAAAGGCAATGGTCATGTCCCTTTAACAGGTAAGCCCATGGAGGCCAACAGAAAAGAAGTGAATAACCCTGGTGACACAGCTGGCATACCACAGAACCAGCACTCAAACTCAAGGCTTTGGCTTTCTGGTGCGGTACTCCACAACTTCTCCACGTTGCTTCTCCTGGGCATAACAATTACTAACGCATTTTCTTTTTTGGCTTGATATCTCAGAAATATTGAAAAATGGCCACATTTCTTCATTACAGTGAACAACTGCTTATGAACATCACTATAATAATGATCATTATTCTGATCAAAAATTGTTGACACACTGTATGTAAATTCTACCAAGTGGTAGAGGAGGCTTCGCTGGCACCTCGTTGCACAGACAAAGCCAAAGTCCTCAGCTTGGCCTTCAACGTCCTCTACAATTTAGCCCCAAAGCCCACCTTACATCACAGCACCATCTACCTCTTAGCCACACTGATTGCCTTGCCATTTCCCAAATATGCTTTGCCATGGGCCGTTGTGCTAGATGCTTCTTCATTGGGGATCCTTGCCATCTGTGATTTTTCAAGGCATAACCTACAACTCAGAGCCCAACTTCTCCAAAACTCCTTTCTAAATCATCCCAGACAAAATGAATCCCTCCTGCCCCTCTACTCCTGCAGCACAGAACACCTTTGCAAACACCATGAGGAGAGGCTGGCTTTTGTCGCAGTTACCAATAAGTCTCCTCTAATAGACTGAGCTCCTGGAGACCAGCATCTGTCTCTCCCGCCCTGGCCAGGTCAAAGTAATTGATAAAAAAGAAGCACTTAACAAGACTAATATCAGCCCAACATCTTGACTTAATACAACTGTAAATGGCTGAGCAATCAATTATTCCCTTTTTACCATAATGAAAGTTTCTTGATGTCAGAGAGTATGTCTAATTTCTACCTGGACCTTCGTTATGCCCTCCTTTATCAAATGCTTTGTGGCCCTCAAAAGTAAGGGATAACTTACCAAAAGGAAGACAAAAGGGACCACAAAGTCCTGTTAAAATGGAGTCTCCTTTGTAACTTACAGTTATTCCTTGGGGCCACCCACAATACCTGCTTCTTTTCAGAGAATATCAATATATTTCAAAAATGAAACCGAAATGCCAAAATCAGATGAAAATTATGTCAGATGAGAGATATTAAATCTGTAATGAAATAGTCTGGAGGAGAACCCAGGTTATCTGGACTGAGGGTCACTGAGACAAAGGGGAGAAAAAAAGATCATAATAAATGAATAAAAGAATAAACTAACAAAACAGGAAGATCATCTGTATTTTACAGTTAAAGAAACTGACATCCAGGAACAGAAAGTGATTTCTCCAAGATCATGGTTGGGCTGGTAGGAAACAACCAATTTAACATCCAAAACAATGAGCATCTATTGAGTACCAACCATATACCAGGCATTTTCACATCCATTCTCTTATCTAACAGTCACATACCACCCTGAGAGATATGCTCAACAGCCAGAATGAGCATCCCAATCCAGAAATCTGACCATGTCACTCCCCTGCTAAAAACCATTCAAAGAGATTCAGTGACTTTGAATGGTTTGAGGAAGCATCTTTTCTGGAGAGGCATCAATTAAGCCAGTAAAAATTTGTAAATAACATCATTCAGAGACTCTGGAGATTAATCAAAAGACAACAAATTGAAAAGTATTCCACAAAATATATAGAAACTAGGTCACATGAACATGATTCTCTACAGTGGAGGCTGAAACACTCAAGGTAAGGGCTGCACACTCAATCCCCCAACACCTGCACTTTACAGATATGAAAACTGAGAGTCATAGAATTTAAGTGATATATATATGTGATATATGTATCACTTAAATAATATATACATATATTTTTATTTTTATTTTTTGAGACAGAGTCTCGCTCTGTCACCCAGGCTGGAGTGCAGTGGCACGAACTCAGCTTACAGCAACCTCTGCCTCCAGGGTTCGAGTAATTCTTCTGCCTCAGCCTCCTGAGTAGCTGGGATTACAGGCAGCTAATTTTTTTATTTTTAGTAGAGACGGTGTTTCACCATGTTGGCCAGGCTGGTCTTGAACTCCTGAACTCGTGATCCACCCACCTCGGCTTCCCAAAGTGCTGGGATTACAGGCGTGAGCCACTGCACCTGGCCTAAGTGATATTTTAAGCGGAACTTTGAACCCAATTTTATCAGGGGTTGCTCCTGACTCTCAGCGCTAATGTGAACCCACAGGAGAGAAATGCTTCAGACTTGGGAGTATTACTGTGGGAAGATTTTCTAGATCTAATCTCCAAATGTGGCATCCCTTTCCTTATTAGCACACAATGAATGCCTCTCCTCTAGAGTTCTAAAGACTACCTCTACATCCTTAGGGCTGGAAATGTGAGGACAAACCCAGGATAGCACCAGAAGGTTTAAGAGGCTCTAAAGCACACAAGAATCCACGATTCTGCTCATTCTGAAACCCAAACCATCCCTGAATTCCTCCCGCTCCTGAAATTCCCAGAAAAGTCACCTGGGATGCAGAGCAGGTAGCTAGAAATGGTTGACTGCTCCAGGTTACTTTTTGATCCCTCTACTCCTCCAGTCCCAGAGGCTTTCCCCCTTGCCCCATCCCACCACAGACTAGGGCATCTTCTCTTGTGGATACAGAATTAGAATTTAGCTTACTTAGCTTGGTTCTGCTTCTATAATAATTTTCTGCCAGAGGTGCTGAAACTGAAGACTCTAAACGATGCAACTAGGAGAATGGCCATTTCTAGAGAAAATCAAGGGCCACTTCAGCTTTGTTTATTTTTGTTTTTAATTCTGGGGGTACATAGTATGTATATATATTTATGAGGTACACGAGAAGTTTTGATGCAGGCATGCAATGTGAAATAAGCATATCACGAAAAATGGTGTATCTATTCCCTGAAGCATTTATCCTTTGAGTTGCTAACAATCCAATTACACTCTTGATTTTAAAATGCACAGTTATTATTGAATTTAGTCACCTGTTGTGCTATGAAATCATAAGTTTTATTCATTCTTTCTAGCTATTTTTTGTACCCGTCACTTCAACTTTCAGTGCTATTAAAAATAGCATCAAATGGGAACTTTTGCAACCTTCAAAACCTTACAAGGAAAAGGGCCCTTACAAAGCATGTAGCCCAATTGCCTCACTCCACAGGCAGGAAAGTGAGATCCAGAGAGAGGAAGGGTCTCTGTTTAAAAATCACACAATATGAAAATCAGGCCTTTCTAGGGCAGTGCAGTGGAAAGAACCATTATTTAGAGAAGATCAAATCTCAAAGTTTTGTCACTGAATGTGTAACCTTAGCCAGGTTGCTAGGATTAAACAAAGTTATACCTGTAAAGGTCATGACAGTGTTACCTTGTAGTAAGTTTCAATAAATGGTCACTATAATATAATTTCCTGGAACCTTTAGCAAGCACATGTTTCCATCATAAATCAAGAGATGAACACTGGAGAGTGAAAAGTCAAGGCCAGTGAATTGGACGCTTGGATCAGAGGGATGCTTTGCTATGACCTTCCACGTGAAGCTTACCTGGCAGGGATAAGAAACAAAATACCGGATTCATTTGACTGCCAAGAATGAAAGGAAATAAGTATTGTAATATTGGGGTACAGGGGTTCAGGGTGCCCTCAGCTCCCCTGAGAGAACGTTTCTCCAGGTTCTTGGTCTCCTGACCTCTCAAGAATGAGAGAGGGGACCACGGCGCAGTGCACAGTAAATGCCAGACTCAAAAGTGTTAGTAGAAAGTGACTTATTTAAAGAGAGAGAGAAACAGGAGAAGGAGAGAGAAAGAAACAGCTAACTCTCACACTGAGTGAGAGAATCCAGAAGGATGGAATCCAGGAGAGGAAAGCAGCTTCCGCACTGAGTGGAAGGGAATAGAGAGAGATGGAGTTTAGGAGGGGAAGACAGGCTTCCCTGAGAGTGTGGAAGGGGACTCCAGAGGGAAAATCCAGGACAGAGAAAGACGGCTTGCACGAAGGGATCGTTCATGGAAGGGGACCCAAACGTGGAGTCCAAAGGGGTGTGGAAGAAGGGGACTTTTAACTTGGGAGGAACCCCTACCTTCTCTAAGATCCCTGGTCAACGAAAGGAGTTCCTTAGAACTTCCGCTGGAGTGATTTATTGACTCTTAGTTTCTTCCAGCGCCCGCAAAATTCAAACATAAACCGTTAAATCTCCCGGATGGAGAGAAATGCGGGGGGGGGGGGGGGGCATGGTGCTGGGAAATTCTTCCGCTTAAAACTACGCCCCCTTGTGGACCCTGGAAAGAAAACACCTTCCCTCAGTATCACCACAAGAGATAAGTGTGCACTGCCCGGGAAGTTCACATTAGCTCATTGCTTTACCTATTTAACCCTGAATCTGACTCAGTGTCAATTTTAATGTTTCTAATCAGTGTGCCTTGAGATCTAGGGATATCTCTCTCCAGCCCACTTCTTGGGGAACAATCTAGAAACGGAGGGACACTCCCCGTGCTTTCTCTGCCATTTGTCACTGCTCATTAAGACATCTGCCTTTACTTAAATATAGAAGAAACATGACGTGCTTCTTAATAGGGCATAATTACTGATAACACTGCAGAATATGCAACTTAATAATAAATGCAGTCATTGGCAAAGTGCAAACTATAATTTCGTGGAACAATAACTGGACAGAGTCAAGAAGGCCTGATTTTGCCAATAACAAGCTTCACCCTTTTAGATAGTCACTTAATTCTTTTGAACCTATTTCCTTATTTGTTAAAATATAAGTAAGTTTGCCCTATCTGTGGTACATAGCTCACAAGGTTGCTGTGATGATGATAACCTAACATTTACTGAGTCCTATGACTAGGTATCAGGCACTGATTTAGTACTTTATTTACATAATCTCATGTATTTATTTTTGTTTTCTTTTGAGATGAGGTTTCTCTCTGTCACCCAGGTTGGAGTGCAGTGGTGCAATTACAGCTCACAGTAGCCTCTACTTCTCCAGCTCAGTGACCTTCTCATCTCAACCTCCCAGGTAGCTGGGACTACTGGCATACATCACCATGCCAGGCTAATGTGGTTTCTTGTTGTTGTTGTTATTTTGGTTTTTGTAGAGATGGTCTCACTATGTTGCCCAGGCTGGTCTTGAACTCCTGGACTCAAATGATTCTTCCACCTTGGCCTCCAAAAGTGCCAGGATTACAGATGTGAGCCATCGTGGCTGGCCATAATCTCATCTATTTCCCACTATCACCTTAATGGGTAAGTATCATTAATTCCTGTCCCTATAGATGGGGCTGAAGCTCAGAGAAGTTAGGTAACTTCTATTGAGGAACAGGGGCAGGATTCAAACCCAGGTCTGGGCCCTTATCCATTTCTCTGTGCTTCATTTTTATCCATCAGAGCTTTACCTAGTCTTTCAGCAAGAATTTTAACTAGGAGTCAATCAAAGTTTCAGGCTAGATCTGTTGTTCAAATGCAATAGCACAGACTAACCACAGGATTCTTTTTAATCAGAACTAAAGTGTCTTTATTTAAAATAATTTTCATAATTCTCTTTTATTTCTTATTTTTGGAGCAGGGTCTTGCTCTGTCATCTAGGCTGGAGTGCCGTGGCAAGATGACAGTTTGCTATAACCTCTGCCTCCCATGTTCAAGTGATCCTCTCACCTCAGCCTTCCAAGTAACTGGGACTAACGGCTCGTGCTACCATGCGTGGCTAATTTTTGCTTTTTTTTTTTTTTTTTTTTGGAGAGACAGGGTTTTGCCAAGTTGCACAGGCTGGTCTTGAACTCCTGGCTCAAGCGTTCCATCCACCTCGGCCTCCCAAAGTGCTGGGATTACAGGTGTGAGTCACTGCATCTGGCTAATTTTTGTAATTCTCTAAGTCTTTTCAGAAGCCACTGTGAGGAATGAAAAGACTTTACTCTGTGCTGGTTATTAGTACTACTTTTTTGTTTTTTAATTCAACTTGGTCAGTTGTGCCTACTTCTGAGGCCTCAGAGAAAATATAAAAGCTACAAAATTTGAACAAGACATCTTTCCTAATTCAGCAAGATTCCTGATGTAATCTATAGAAAGAACATATTTCTACTGATCTCTGAAAGTAAAAAAAATTAAACCTTGTATTTTAAGCAAAACAACAAAGGATTTAAAACCTGTATGACACTAATTAATGGTACATTTTTAACAGCAGGCATGTGTCTGTTATAAAAGGTATTTTATGTTATCTCAAAATTAAACACAAGAGGCCTCTCTGTCACAAATGAAAACCCCCATCATCTCAGTGAGTGCTCTCCAGAGAGCTTTGACAGAAACAATCTCAAGTGACTCTGTCGAATGTGGGAGACTGCAATGCAGAATTGGAACCATGGAGTAATTAGGTTTTCTTTTTTTTCTTCCATTCAAAGGCGACTTCCTTAAATACTATGATTCATTCCACAAACATCTGTGCATAGCCCTGTAAGGGGTATAAGGAAAAGTGAGACATGGTTCCTTCTTCTCCACACTGGAGGAATGTTCAATCCTGTTTGAGATATAAGAAAGCCTAGTTGAAAAACAAGACGACAATGCTTAATTAAGCTGGCTCTGTATGAAGCAGAGTACCAGGTGCTTTTGGCTGTATCATCTTGCTGAATCTTCACCCTAACTCAGTGAAGAAGGCCTGACTACACAACTCTATCCGATGAGAAAACTGAGGTTCAGGAAGGTTAGTAAACTTGCCCAAATCATACAGATGGTACATGCTCAAATTCAAGTTCAAATTCAGGTTTACCAGACCAATCCCATTGTATTTGCTTTTTCTACCACACCGCACTACTCTGAAGTGACAAATCATAATCAGTGGTAAGCTATTTGGTATTAAGGGGAGAGAGCTAAACTAAGATCTGAATCTTGACCCTTAGAGATTTCATGGAAGCTACTAAATTCCAGTCTAGAGGAGGGCTGTGGCTAATGTGGAGCAAGACAGGCACCTAGGACACAAAATTTAAGGAGGAACACTCCCAGGGTCGTGCAAAGCTCCAACTGGCTGGGCGTGTTGGCTCATGCCTGTAAACCCAGCACTTTGAGAGGCCAAGGTAGGAGGATCACTAGAGGCTAGGAATTACCAGCCTAGGCAACATAGCAAGACTATTTGTACAAAAAAAAATATTAAACAGTTGGGCATGGTGCCATGGGCCTGCAGTGAGCTGTGATCATGTCACAGCAGCCTGGATGAAAGAGTGAAATCCTGTGTCTACAATAAATAAATAAATAAATAAAAATCATCCTAATCAAAACCCAAGCAAATAACTGGCCTGGTCTCTGACCACTAGAAAATCAAGGAGTTTCTTGACAATTTCAATCCCTAAGTTCTGTTCTCTTCCAACAGTTAAAGCACAGAAATCTTTACTACATTAATAAGAAGATAATTTATTTAATCCAGGGTTGCATTTGTATAACTTTAAGAGAAAGTACTTCCCTAAATTGTGTGCCCTAGGTGCCCTGCTTATCACAGCCCTGGTCTGAAAATTCACTCTCTTCTTCCTACAATCTTAGAATTTTAGGGCTGAGTTTGAGAGTAAAATCATTGGCAGCCAACGGTAATGGTGGTGATGATTGATGATGATGATGATGATGAATGGCATTATTTGAGTGCTTACTCACTTCAGATATCGGCACATGCATCACCTTCCAAAGAGGCATTTCCTGAACATTCTATTTAAAACATCAACTCCCATCACTCTCTAGACCCATATTCTGCTTTGTCTTCCTAGCACTTATGCTTCTAGACACTCACTAATTCTCTTTATTCATTTGTTTATGTTTATCGTTTCCGTCTTCCCCTAGAATGTAAGTGCAATGGGTATAAGGACTTTGTTTAGTTCACTGTTGTACCCCCAAAGCCTTGAAGAATATCTGGTCTATAGTAGATCTTCAATAAAAATGTGTCGATTAATAAATGACCTTGCTTAGTTACCTCCATGTGACCCTTGAGCCTGTGTTCTTATTCACCAAACTCTAACAAAGATTGACTGGCATAATTCAAGGCTTCTGTACAACTGTACAAGGATACTGCCCTGGGGGGTTTCTTCTCAAGCAGTAGGACCCGTTCATTTCCTTAATTTAAAAACAAGGGAACACCTAGGCCCTATTTTACATCAGCATCCTTAGAAATAGTTCTGCTACATATGTTGTCCCCTTTTAAAGCTGCAGTTTTGGAACTCTCCCAAACTCCTTCTCGGTTGCCCACAGCATCACATACTGATTCCTTTTTCCAAAAAGGAAACCAAGTGCTGTAGTACACAAGATCACACTCCCCAAAATACTCACGTAGCTCTCAGTCTGGGCAACTTCCAGGATACTGATAGCTACCACACATTCCTAACCCCTACTACTAAACTTCACCTTGGGAAGGTGGCAGTGTTCCTCTCGCACCTGCAGAATTCTCTCTGAAAGCAGGCACCACCATATGCAATAGACCAGAGAAACAGTCTCAGGCTTGCATACTGGTTAGATCATGCCATCTATTATAGGAACCCAAGAGTAAGAAGCAACAAGGGACTTGATTGCCAAGGAAAACCCCTTCTTCAGTTGCCAATGAAATCGGATATAGCAACGTCATTCTCTTTGGCAAAATGCTTTTAAGAACTCCATTCTGATATCCATTTGAACAAAGCAGCAAAGAAGTTAATGCTCAAAACCAAAAAGCAAACATACCAATTTATTCAATATCAAAAACATGATGAGAAGCCATCAAATGGAAGCATCCATTTTCAACAAGAAATACATGCTGAATACAGGAACACAAGAAGCATTTTTGTTTTATTTTGTTTAGACAGTGTTGCGCTGTCACCCAGGCTGGAGTGAGGTGACATGATCATGGCTCACTGCAGCCTTGACCTCCTGGGCTCAAGCAATCCTCCTACCTCAGCTTCCTGAGTAGCTGGGAATACATGCACATGCCGCCATGCCTGACTAAATTTATTTTTTGTAGAGACGTGGTCTCACCACGTTGCATAGGCTGGTCTTGAATACCTAGCTTCAAGCAATTCTTATGCTTTAGTCTCCCAAAGTGCTAGGGTTACAGATGTGAGCCACCATGTCTGGCCTTAAGAAGGATTTTGGTGGCAACTTTTTTGTCATTGTTCTTTAGAAATACATACTTTGAATAGTCATCCCAGTGGTTCTACTCTGTCCATCCTTTCGAAATTGGCCACCTATCTCTGTTTAACTTTGTTGAAAGGGTAAAGGGGAGGCTGAGGTGGGCAGATCACGAGGTTAAGAGATCGAGACCATCCTGGCCAACATGGTGAAACCCTGTATCTACTAAAAATACAAAAAGTAGCCGGGTGTGGTGGCACGTGCCTGTACTCCCAGCTACTCGGGAGGCTGAGGCAGGAGAATCACTTGAACCTGGGAGGTGGAGGTTGCAGTGAGCCGAGATTGCACCACTGTGTTCCAGCCTCGGTGACAGAGCAAGACTCCTCAAAAAAAAAAAAAAAAAAAAAAAAAAAAAGGATAAAGGGAGTAATACCTCTCAGACACCAGTCCATGGTTATTATGTTATTTTATTTAAATGAATTTATAGTTTTGTTAAAATATTCTTTGTTTTGTGAACAAATCAATTGTATTTTTTAAAAAATTCTAAGTAATTTTATTAGCACAACCCTAAACAGGAAAATTGCAAACCAATCCTATTGAATTGCACTATTGTTTAGTTAGTTCTTCGAGGGATTTACACAGTGATTTATAAAGATCAGATAGATAAGCATTTTACTTTCAAAGGAAGTAAAGCTTTCCTAGCCTATAACTCTATTTTGATGTTTCTAGAACATATATGGCTTACTAAGACCTACTGCTATTATTACTGAATTTTTTTTTCATATTATTACTTTATGTGTATTGAAAGGTTTTATTTTGTAGCACACCATAAAAACAGAATTTTTTTTCTTACAGGCTAGATAATTTCACCAAAATGGTAAAGAATTAATATTTCTAAAATGAAATTATATCTAATGACACCAAATCAATGGGGTTAGCAAATTTCAAAATTCTTATTTTTTAAACACAAAGATGTACAAACCAAATTACAGTCTAAAGGGCATAGCAAAATTATCTAGAGATGGATTGAGCTCTGTGAACAATTAGAAACAATACTAAAAGCTGCTCATTTATGTCCCTCCTCTGTCATCACTTTGTCTGGGTCTTTCAATGATGGACTGAGAAATATAGAAAAAAAAAAAAAAAAACACAAAGCAAGGTTTTCAACATGGTTTTTCTTTTGGAAACAATAAAAACATTAAACTTTATATATATAAGTGTCTGTGTACTGAATGGTAGTCCTTTCATGAAAGTCCAGCTTGGGTTTTGTCTGGGTGGGGAAGAGGGGAGGGAGTCTGTGAATACCCCCAGAGTCATTTAAAATATATAGTATTAGCTAATTGATGACAGGACTAAAAACAATAGTAAGAAGGCAGCCTGGCTGTGAGCCAGGAACAAGGCTTTATGGGGAAAGCGAGTTTACATTAGAGGCCCGTTTTTCCCCTTTCCTTATATGAAATGAACAGCTGTAATTGAAAAGCAAGGAGCTCTATGGTTTATAGAAATAGGTGTTGTGAAGAGCCTTGGCCGTCTAATTTTCTTCCTATTGCAGGGCAGGCTTCCATTGTCTGTTTTTTAGAGCTAATTTCTTTTCTGATCAAAAGGCCCACGTCGTTGAAAAGGTAGTAATGACTATTCATTTGGCTGAAGCCTCCATTCTCCAGACTGCAAGCTTTATTTAGAAATGGCTATTTCTTTCTAAAAGGAAAAGCTCATTTATGTCCTCTATAATGTCAATTAAAGTAGAATATATTTTAATTATTTATCCTGAGGAGAAACCTTTTAGGAACTTAATTTAGTATGCCTATGTTATGCAGACACTACAATATGTGAATGTGGAATGATATCTAGACACATGGGTTTTATTTTATTTCACCACTAATGAATAGTTTATTTGCAACTAATTAACAAGTTAAATCGGCACAATTAGTGTCGGATTTCTTTAATAATATAACTCATAAAGGGATAGGCATTGGAACTAGAAAATAAGGTTGGTTGTTGGCTTTGTAAAGAAACCATTCCACAAAAGGGGCAGTTTTTTCCCATTAGAAAGGGTTATTGGGACGTTCTTCCCGTTGCTTTTTCAAATGAAAGCTGGGCTGTGCTGCGGGAGGAAATATGTTCGGAAACAAGAGGAGATGGTGTTAATTACACAAACATCACATTAGCAAAGCCCCGACGTCCTAACTCGACGATGCTTTTCGGAGAAATGGAATTGGGGTGACGGCGGCCTAGACACCAGAACGGCAGTACGTCCAGACCTCTCGACAGACCTCGTTTTGTCGCGCAGTCTGGTAGCCAGCCCGCGGGGAAATGGGTCTGCCTGAGGATAGGCATCCTCCATACCTGGCAAGCAGCAAGCGGAACCCTAGCTGTCGCGAGCAGCGGCCCCAGAGCCTCTCTTTCAGACCACTCAGACGGCAGCGCCAGGACGCTGGACCGCCAGGGCTCCAGGCACGCGGGCGCTGCCCCGTCCGCCTCTCCGCTAGCTGGACTCTGCGCTGCCGTGGGAAAGCGCGCGCACACAGGGGAATGAGCGTGGCCCCTGCGGGTCGGGGCTGGAGACTCCGCTCACTCCAGGTCCTTGTCCAGGACGTTGCGCTTCTAGCGAGGCCCGATTTCTCCGTAGATCAACTAGGGGGATGGGGCAGCATCAGGCGAAAACTTCTTTCTCTCCCAATCCGGAGTCCTCTTGAGACTTTCCCAAGCCATTGCCACTATCTGATACTGAATGAGAAAGTGCAGGGTCTCCGTCCCGTACTTGGTGCACAACTCAGCACACAGTAGGTGGATGACAAAGGTTTAGTGAAATGAAAAAAAAGTGAGGGCTGAGAAGAGAGGAAAAGAGAATATAGAAACTTTCCGCACCAAATTCCACGGCTTTCCACTCTCTTAAAATAAAATGGTAATTAAAAAGAAAGAAAAATAAATAAAAGAGAGGGGAAAAGGAACTGCTGAGTGCTGCCTTAGAATTTAAAATTTTCGCTGGGCGCGGTGGCTCACGCCTGTAATCCCAGCACTTTGGGAGATCGAGACAGGCGGATCACGAGGTCAGGAGATCGAGACCATCCTGGGTAAGACGGCGAAACCTCGTCTCCACTAAAAATACAAAAATTACCCCGGCGTGGTGGCGTGCGCCTGTAGTCCCAGCTACTCCGGAGGCTGAGGAGGCGGAGGTTGCAGTGAGCCGAGATCGCGCCACTACAATCCAGCCTGGGTGACTGAGCGAGACTTTGTCTCAAAAAGAAGAAGAAGAAGAAGAATTTAAAATTTTCTCCAGGATGCTCTACCCAACCCCCAACCCGGCCATCCTTCGCCCCCTGTGGTTGGGGCGATAGTTTTGCTTGGTCACAGTGGAAGTGCCTGGAGTCCTATTGATTTTCCAGGCACCCTGTCCTGAGAAGCGCTGCTTTGCCTGGTGGACCCGAGTGGAATTGTGGATACGTGGAAAAACTCAAACAGCACTGCATACCGATAACAATTTTAAGATTGCTTTATTGTGCCCGGCTTCCTGCAGGTCACCTCGCCTCTGTACAGGTGAGGGCTGTGCCTTTGCAGGCACAGAAGGAAGTGGAAAGGGCAACAGGCCCAGTGGGAGGGCAGGCCTAGCCGTAGGGGGCCGAGTTCCCGGAGGTTGCTCCGCTGGGGTGGGGGTTTGGCAGTCTGCGGCAGTGAGCGCTTGCGGAGAGTTGTGGGGATGGGCAAAGACGGGTGTGGGAGGAGGGTGAGAGGCAAAGAGGCTGACAGCGATGGCTCGCAAAGCCCACTGGAAATGGGACCCAGTGCCTGGGCAGAGCCTTCCTTTCTCCGGCAACATGGCAACCTTCGGGTTGTGAGATCGGCGAGGGAAAGCAGAAAGCAAAGGTTGTCAAATTCCTTGTAGTTGCTGCGCACCTAGGGAAATGAAAGCTGGTGATTAACACCTGAATACTCTGTGGGTGGAAGGAAACTGAGCGCCAACGTGTGGGCCGAGTGGACTCCCAGTGTATTTTCCAAGTACAGCTCAGCTAACCAAGTGAATTGAATTCGGAAACTTTTTTAAAAGTACCTCCGCACTCTCCCGAAAAAGAGCTACACTAAACTACGGTAGAATACAGTTGTACCGCCCGCAGGAGACTTTATGGTACCTCGAGGACCTTGTTCTCCCACACCTCGCAGTTCCTGGCAACCTTTCTTTAGAGAGCATCAACTAAATTATTAAAACCTGCACCCACCAGCCTAGGGTCTTCAGCTCTTTCTGTGCCCTGTAAGAAAGAGTACTTCCACTGGAAGCTGGAGATTGTGCTATGGGTTGGCGGAGTGGGGATGGGGTTCCTACTGAATGCCCCGGGCATTGGAAGGTGCTGTCTCTACCACCCTGTTGAAATAATGGTGACCTTTCCGTCCTTTTTCAAGGGATGATTCTACAATAGACCTAAGCCTATGATTTTTTGATCAAAACTCTCAATCAGTGGCCTAAATACACAATCTTGGCTAGAAGCCAGAGTAAACAGACCAGGGGTTTTCTCAAGGGGAAAAAAAAATAGGAATGACTGCTTTAAGAAACGCAAACTGTTGCGGGTTTGTTTTTGATTTTGTTTGTCTGTTGAAAATCAAAGTGTCTCCGAGATTCTCCAGGATAAGTTGTTCTCACTGCCTAAAAGCCAGACCCCGAGCTGGGCTTGGCTACACTTGAGAAACCTGAAAGGCCAACCCTAGGCCACAGGACGGAGGACAACCTTTGTTGACCCGCCCAGGCGAGCCCAAACACCGCCCACCAACCCCCCCACTCTCCGTCCCGCAAGCACACAGACACACAGCCGCCCCAAACCACCCAGCACGCAGAGGGTGCCTCTTCTAATAAGTTGGGTCCTAATCATGCCAGGGACCTTGATAAAGGTCCCCTACGAGCAGTTACTGAAGAGGAATCAATGCAGGTACCTCCGCACGAGTCGTGGGACAGCTCCTTTCCTGATCTTTCTAACAGTAGCTCTAAGGCACAATTGCTGAGTGTACTTTGCGGCTATAAGGCACTTGGGATACGTGAGGTCTGCCAAGCCTACAAACAGGAAGAAGGCAGAGCAAGGGTTCCCTATGTACTAAAAGCCCACTGGACCAGTCACGCTAGAGTCTTGTCCCCGGAGTTTTGCCGTAACCCGCCCTCTAATGATGAGCACCACATCTGCTCCGCCGCAAAGCCGCTTGGTCTCTTTCGAAGGTTGGGACGACCTCCAAGCCCCGGAGGGCGAAGCGACGAGGCTACGCTGGGTGAAGTTTCCAACCGAAGCCAACAAACGGCGCTATTGTCGCGCCTGGGTTCTGGGAGCCCCAGGGCCGTCTCCAGTTGGAGGGAGCGGGAGCTCTCTAGGGAGGGCGGGGGAATGAGGAGGGGGCCTTGGTCGGGTTCCCAACCCCAGATCCAGAGCTCTGTGCGCCGCCCAAGGGCACTTGGAGGCTGGAGAGGGCGAGAGAGCTGCTGAGCGCGCTCTCTTCTTCTGAAGAGGTTGAAGGAGCCGTCCTGGTTCTCGCTGCGTTCCTCTGCTTTCCTCGCTGAGTGCGGGGTGCGCGTCGGAGAGGGGCTGCGCCAGCTCTCTTGCCTTCCCAAAACCCCAGCCAGAACTGAAGCCTCCTGCGCTGCCGCGACACCTCTCCCGACTCTCAGCGAAGGTTGCGACGCTGGGCTGGTACCTAAGCCTGCAGTGCTGGTGGGCTAAGAACTGATTTCTTTCCAGCCGTCCCCCATCTCCCCACTCCCGCAATGGTAACCTTGCTTGTCTATTGAAATGACAATTGTATTTAGAAACTGTCCTCAAAAGAGTTTCAAGGAAAATCTGGCATAGCTCTTACTTGAGGATGTGCAGAATACCCAGAACCACCAGATACGGTGATAGATTGTATGTACCTTTTATCCCCCGAGAGGGGGCTGGCCTCAGCGAGAAGCCAGGAGACTTGGGAGAGTGTGCCTGGCCCTGGCAAAAGACTGCTGTAAATCTGGCAGGAGGATGTAGGGCAAAAATGAGCTCACCTAAGCCTCGGGCTAAGTGTGATCAAATGTCAGACAGCTGGGAGCAGTGACTAGTTTCCCTGGTAATCTGCTGCGGGAAGGATGTCAGCCCAGCACTGTATCCCCTGCCTTGGGAAATATGCAGCCCAGGCGCTGTCACCACAACGTTTACTTGGGTCCTAAAACTTGGAAGGAAACCTGACATGTGTCAAGCTACTGGACGCCAGGCCGCGCGTCGGTTGGGTAGTTTCGTAAAACGCGCTTCACTTAGCAACAGCCTCCGGGGCCCAGAAAAGCCCAGAGTGGGCATGCGGGGAAGACGGCAGGAGGGCAGGGATATTGTACAGTGGCTTCTGTAGGAGAGGATGGATGTGCCTTAGAAAATGTGACCTTGTCAGCCACTTCGCCAAGAAAACAGGTGCATGTAGGGATTGCCTAATCATTATGTTTTCTGAGATGTACTTTCCAGCCCATGTTCGCTAAGCGTTGTGCACATTCTCGCGCGCGCGCACACACACACAAACACACTACATCCATATACAGAAAACTTCCAGAGTTTACTTAAATTTAAAACCCTAAATCCGTATACCTGTCCAGTGGATCGCAGCCCCTGGCTGCGGAATACTCAGATCAGGTGGAACACAAACTTAAGGGGCAAGCTTCCAGACCCAAAACTTCCTGGAGATGATGCCGGCTGGGAGCCGGGATTCTTTTGCCAGTGGTCCGCCTGGCCGAGAGGGGGCTGGCCTGCTCTGCGCTCCCCACCGCCCCCCCCGCCACCAACAAACCGAGGAGGCGTACTTTTTAATTCGTGGAGGAGAGAAAGGAAGAGCCCAGGGTGCATAAGTCCCGGGATCGCCTGGTCTTGCATTAACGCTAAGAAGCTGGAAGCCTGGGATCCCCCCCCTCCTGCCCCTCCGCCCACTTAAGATTATGCTTTCCGTTTAGTTCCCCACCTTTCCCCCGGGCTGGGGATGGAGGGGGAGCGAGACCCCACACCGTGTGGACACCTTATTTTAGTTTATGCCAAATCTGCCGGGGTGGCTTCTCATTCCCACTCGCTACCTCCGGCTGCTCCGAGAGTTTCAAACGCTGTGCCACTCCCTTGAGCTGGCGGTGGCGATTATTCGGGTTTTCTCTCCCCGCAGCCAGAGTTTCCGCGCCTCTAGTCTTTGGCAGATAACCCAACAAGCAAGTGAATGTCCCGCTCCGAATCTCAGGAAGTCTCTAAAACAATAAGAGAGATGGACGGAATCCGTTAGCAGAGCCTGCTCCTGGGGGAGGCGGCGCGGCTGCGCGCCCAGAGTAGCGCTCAGCGGTCCCGGCAGGTGCGGGGGCAGCGGTGGGGGCCCGGCGGTTCGCCCGGAGGACGGCCTCGGCTCCGCTCCGGCCAACGTCTCCCCCTCCAAGAAACTTTTCTTTCACTCTGAGAGGCTCCGTGTTGCCATGAAAACGGATTTTCCAAGGGGCCCGACCCTCCCCCTCAGGGGCATCGGACTGGAAAAACCGAAATGGCCAGAGAGCAGAGACAAAAAGGGGCCGCTAAGCGGGGGCCAGGAGCGAGAGACCGAGGCCGGTTCACCCCCTACGTCCCACACATACTCTCCACACCACCGTGTGCGAGTGCCTCCGCTAGGCTCAGGAGACGGGCGAATGACTGCTCGCCCGCCCTCCCGCGAACCCCCAAGAGCCTCACAGCCGAGTGCACCCCGCAGTCCCGAAGCCTATCTCGCATATCCGGGCCCCTGACCCACGCTCCGTCCCGGACGCACTGGCCCTCCTGGAGAAAGGTCTGGGCAACCAGCGGCCAATTCCAGGGAAGGCTTCTTGGAGAAGCAGCTAGGAGCACTTCCGATGCGCCTGGAGTCCCTAAGCCGGCCTGGGTAGCCGGCGGTGTCCTGTGTTCCTAGAGCTGGCAGCAGAAGCGGCCAGAAAACCTCCGTGCAGACAACGGGAAGCTTTTTGGGCTTCCCTGGGGAAGGGGCGCTGGTCGGCCTTGACAGGGTTGCAAAGTTGTTTTCTAAATTCCGCAGGCGCCCCTCTGCCTCCTCCCCACAATCTGCTCGCGTGCCCCCTCCCCCTGCCCCCGTCACCTCCTCAGGTTTCGTTCTTTCAAACTTTTCGAAACCCTAATTGGTGGTCTCAGAGTGGGTCTCGTGGACTCCCGCCTCCTAAGTAACTCTTACCGCTTCACTCGGCCAAAGAGGGGCGTGCGGGTGAACGAAAGGGCTCCCCGAACTTTTTTTTCCAGCCAGGCGGAATGGGGGCTCGGTAATGATTGGCCAGGGCGCATCACCGCGAACCTGTCAATCACAGGGCCTCCGGGTGGCGAGGGGCGGACCAAGTCCCAACCCCGGGGGATCTGAGCAGGTATAAAAGGGGCCCGGCTAGAGCCCAGCCAGACTGTGAAGGCGACCCGCTCGAGACAACGCATCAGGTGCGAGAAGCCCGCGGGTTCCTGCTGTCTTGGCGCGGAGCACTTTGATAAGTCTGCTCTTCCCGCAGGACCCGCTGGCCCACAGGCCCCCAAGCTCCGCTCTGACGGAGTCCCAGGGCCTTTTCACCGTGGCCGCTCCAGCCCCGGGAGCGCCTTCTCCTCCCGCCGCGCTGGCGCACCTTCTTCCCGCCCCGGCAATGTACAGCCTGCTGGAGACTGAACTCAAGAACCCCGTAGGGACACCCTCACAAGCGGCGGGCACCGGCGGCCCCGCAGCCCCGGGAGGCGCAGGCAAGAGCAGTGCGAACGCAGGCGGCGGCGCGAACGCAGGCGGCGGGAGCAGCGGTGGTGCGAGCGGCGGTGGCGGGGGCACAGACCAGGACCGAGTGAAGCGGCCCATGAATGCCTTCATGGTATGGTCCCGCGGGCAGCGGCGCAAAATGGCCCTGGAGAACCCCAAGATGCACAACTCTGAGATCAGCAAGCGCTTGGGCGCCGACTGGAAACTGCTGACCGACGCCGAGAAGCGACCATTCATCGACGAGGCCAAGCGACTTCGCGCCGTGCACATGAAGGAGTATCCGGACTACAAGTACCGGCCGCGCCGCAAGACCAAGACGCTGCTCAAGAAAGATAAGTACTCCCTGCCCAGCGGCCTGCTGCCCCCCGGCGCCGCCGCCGCCGCCGCAGCTGCGGCCGCCGCCGCTGCCGCCAGCAGTCCAGTGGGCGTGGGCCAGCGCCTGGACACGTACACGCACGTGAACGGCTGGGCCAACGGCGCGTACTCGCTGGTGCAGGAGCAGCTGGGCTACGCGCAGCCCCCGAGCATGAGCAGCCCGCCGCCGCCGCCCGCGCTGCCCCCGATGCACCGCTACGACATGGCTGGCCTGCAGTACAGCCCCATGATGCCGCCTGGCGCCCAGAGCTACATGAACGTCGCTGCGGCGGCCGCCGCCGCCTCGGGCTACGGGGGCATGGCGCCCTCAGCCACCGCCGCCGCGGCCGCCGCCTACGGGCAGCAGCCCGCCACCGCCGCGGCCGCAGCCGCGGCCGCAGCCGCCATGAGCCTGGGCCCCATGGGCTCGGTAGTGAAGTCCGAGCCCAGCTCGCCGCCGCCCGCCATCGCATCACACTCTCAGCGCGCGTGCCTGGGCGACCTGCGCGACATGATCAGCATGTACCTGCCACCCGGCGGGGACGCGGCCGACGCCGCCTCTCCGCTGCCCGGCGGTCGCCTGCACGGCGTGCACCAGCACTACCAGGGCGCCGGGACTGCAGTCAACGGAACGGTGCCGCTGACCCACATCTGAGCACCGGCCTGCGTTCGTCGAACCTCGTTCCCCACCCTCCTCCCCCCTGCCCCGCACCCCCAAGTTGGGACGCCTTGTTTAGCTTTGCTTGCCTGGGACTGTTGCCTTGTACCGATGATGGGGAGGACTGAAAGTTTTGCTGTAGCTGTCGAGTTTTGTACAAAAGCAAAAAGAAGTAAGGAGCAGCGGAAATGGGACTTCTAGAGAGATCTTTTACCCCACGCCGCTACCCCTTCTTTCTCCTTTGTAGGCTGGGAATCGCTGTGATATTTGCAAAGAAAAAACAGCCCCCCACCCCCACTCCTCCTCCTGAGTTCCTGGGTTCTTCTGTTACATTGAAAATGTTGTCTTGTTAGTTTACAGTTAGCCAAGGAGTGAGTGAATGGGAGAAGCAAAGTATCGAGTGAGGCTGGTTGGACAACTGCAACGCCTATGCCCCCAGTCGTGTCGCTTCTGTTTTCCTGGTGGTTTTTTGGGGCGCTGACCGCTGCAAGCGGCGCGGCAGCTAAAACCAATGTTAATTTATAGCTAGGTGTGCGTGTGTCTCCCGCCTCGCCGCCCCTGGCCGCGGGACAGCTTCTGTCCAGTCATGTTGAGTTGGTGATTTCTGCCGTGATCTGTTTAATATTTCGTCGCGCTAATGTGTTCAGATTTCGTTTGGGTAGTGGGGAAGGGGCTATTTTGTTTCAGGTTTTTCAAGCTTTTACTCTTAATTCCTAAATGAGAGATCAATAAATTTTATAAACAACATGATGGAGTCCTGATAATTTTGCGGCCCTGAAACTTTTTTGCAGGTTGGGGAGGGGACCAACACTCGGTTTTACAACTGAGATCCCATCCTAGGGGCGGGGTGGGACCGGGGGGAAGCAAGCATAATCCGAAATGGTTTTCTTTTAACTACTGTTGATCCACCATACACCAGCTCCCAATATCTCAACTGAAATTCTGAGCACAAAGCGGCTTGTCTTCCTAGGAGCGCCTCCCGAGAGCGGGCACACAGTAACTAAGGCGCAGAGCCCGCGGCCGTGCACTTGTTGATCGCAGTGAGCGTCTGCTCCTTCCTAGTGTCTGCTCCTTCCTGGTGTCTGCTCCTTCCTAGCGTCTGCTCGTTCCTAGTGTCTGCTACCACAGCCACGCGAGGTGGGGCTGGGAAGGCGCGGCCGCTGAAACCGACCAAGAACGGGGCACTTTTACCTTTGTGCACTGGGGCGGGAAGACATTTGAGCCGAGCTGAAATATTTACAAAACGAAAACCCTTCGGAAATCTCGATGATCCTATTAAAAATAAATTGTTACAGGGATCCCCAGCAGGAAACAAATACATTTCAACCCTGGTAGCTGAACCGGCGGAGTCAACCTTCAGCGCTGGAAGATTTGGTATTAAAAAGCACTCCTTAGATTTTTCAAAGATCTCAGAAACTCCTCCTAGGCTTTTTGTTTTTAACGTGTCAACTCAGTCCACCTATTTGTTTTCCAGAGAAGGCTCCTTTTCATCCCGAGTCTTGAGCCCGCTTTCTACTCCTTCCCCCCCCGCCCACTTTCCTCCAGTCCCTGACCCTTGGCCATTCCACTGTGCCCCCCGAAGGGCCTTTAGTTTCGCGCCCAGCCACACGGCCCCAGTGTATCTGTTTGGGGCCTAGGAAGAAAACAAATAGAACCAGTGTTTTTTTACCCCCTCCTCAGCTGTTTGAGGTGATTTCCTTAATCCCTTTAATCCTGTTACCTCGCTATCCCAGAATAACTAAACTCAGCCTTTCCAATAAGCTTGGCCTGGTGCACTGTTTTCATCCTCATCCACTACTGACCACAGGTTTCTTTGCTTGAGGTCTGCTGGGACCCTAGGCGACAGAGTCTCCCGTAAATTGGTCCGAATTCCACATTTCCAGCCGGCTTCCTTTGTGCCGGCCAGTCATTCACCTGCGGGCCGGGGCGGGCCTGGGGGGTGGGGAGGGGGCTTTCTGAGGCTTCGGGGGTCGTGCTCGCTTTTTACACATCACTGCGGATCCTGGAGACTAAACCCATCCCGCCTCTCCAAGAAAGGTCGGGTCTCCCTGGGAAGGCAGCGCCAGCCCCCTAAGACATTTCCACTGCCACCCCTCACCCCCGCACTCCATCCCCCACTGTGCAGCATGGGGTGGGAGGGGGCAGGCGTTGATTTACTGACCCAGACGTTTTGCCCTCCACCCAGTCCTCCTCCTGGTCCTGCCGCGCGCGTCCAGGCTCAGCCTCGGGCTCGGGCTCGGGCTCGGGCTCAGTCTCGGCCTCGGTACCACTTTCCCTTCTCCCCATCCCAGGGCCACAGACCTCGCACCCCTCCTGGCCGGTTAGTGCTTCAACCCTTGCTGCTGTGATTGGAGCAAACCCGCAAGCTGCCTGGTCAGTGAGGCTCATCTCCCCTGGCCCCCCAACCCGGGTGCTCCAAAAACCTAGGGGCGAGAGGAAACCCTCTTGTGATATCTATCCCCCATCATACTTTTCACAGTGTTTGGCCTTCAATAAAATACCTGTTCGTAGGTTACTCTGGGTTTCCAATTGCTAGCAATTGTGGACTCAAATTTGGTCTGAAATGACTCCAGGAAAGGGAGGGTAAAATTCGCCTCCACTGTGGGAGGCGGTGCCAACGGGGGAATAAACTCTGACACTGCTTCTTTCGAAGAGTCCATTGTGCTACTGCCTTCTTAGAAGTACCAGGGTCACCCTTTCAGCGTGTCTCACATACTGCTCACTCTCTAAACATCCATAGCTTTGTGCCTCACTTTGTCTGATTTCCAAATTGCCTTTAAGAGAAAAGATTTCATCAATCAGCACATTTGGAGGATTTAAATACGGATGAAAGATGATTTTTTTTAAAAATTTCCTTCAGCAATAGGGAAGAGAACTGAACTGAACTAGAATGAAACTTTCATCTTCTAGGCCGGAGTTTTCAAACGGGGGCCCCTCCGCCACTCCTCCCCACTCTGGTCTACCAGGGCACCTGTACCTTAATCTATTTTACAGATTGGGGTTCTGATAAGGTTTAATTTATAATAAGGGTTCTGCTGCTTAAACAGCAACAATAATGAAATCTGGTCAAACTGCAATTCCTCCTCCTTCCTCTTACTTGTTTTACATATGAGAAAACTATCAGCAGAAGAGGAAATGATGGTACTCAAGGTTGCATAGCTGGTTCTACCACGGCGCGGTGGAACCAGACTCCCAGGCCTGGGAGGGTACTCTCCCCTCTGCGGGCCACAAAATCAAGAGAGAAACCAGTGAAATCACAGCCCCAGCTGCCCCTCAAAGCCATAATCCAGCGGGGCCTCTAGAAAAAGGTAATTCCTGACACAGAGACACCTACTAGCCACCTCTTTGGTGAATGAAGTGATGTAGGAAGCACCAAGTCCTTACCGAGGGAAAATGACTAGTCCACTTTGTAGCTTCTAGGACAGGCGCAGAGCTACTTTTTGGTGGGAATTACCCTAGGTACAGTTTTGCTTTCCTATCTTCTGATTATACAACTTCCCTCATTAATCCCCCTTCTAGAAATCTAGGAGGGGGTGACGGTAGGGGCTGAAGAGGCGCGTCCAAAATGCAGGCAAAGATTTATAACAAAGATGTTCATCACAGCCCTTTTTATGCAAAAAAGTTCCAAACAGCCCAAATGTCCAACAAATGGAGAACGGTTAAGTAAAATATTTTTAAAAGACTACTTTGCAGATATTAAAATCATTTATAGAGAAATTTTTAATGACACAGGAAAAAGCTTAAAGCACAAAGCATAAACAGCAAGATCCACAGAACTATATTCAGGGTATATGACCTTGACTATTTAAAAATAAGTATATATGACTGGAGAAACATGCAAAAATGCAGGGCAGTGTTATGAATGCTGGTTAGTCTTCCTTCTCGTACTTTCCAATTACCTCTAATAGTATTGCATTCCTGTTATCACCAGAAAAGGCAGGTTCAAAATATATTCTCTCCCTATCACAAATACAGAATTGTGTCTCCTTGTGAAAGAAAAAAGTTAAAGCCTTTCCTGTTTTGGGGTGAGGAGGGGGCAGGGAGACCCAGGAGCAGTAATCCTCTAGCTTTTCTCCGGGTTGGGGCCTGTAGTTAACACAAGCAGGACAAGCACACCAGAGCAACCCCCTGCCAAGTCCCCTCCTCAGTAAGCAGGAGCAGGATCAGATTAGTGAGCGGCTCGGTCATTCTTCAGACCCACTCACTGGAGAAAAAGACCTCCTTGGGAGCCAAGCTGAACAGCCTGGGCTGCGGGGAGCTGGGGCCACTGAGGAACCAGAAGGCACTTAAATGCAGGGGCCTGATCAACCTTCACTGCCCTCTTGAGAAGGGGGCAGAGAGCAAGCCCAGGGGTGGGTTCCCAGATCAGGCAGAGGAGAGGCTAGGTGAGCACCCACCAGCTGAGTGGGATACAACATGCTGCATCTCTCCCCCCCATTGTCACCATCCTCATCCACACCTCCACTGTCATTTCTTGTTGGACTTCTGCCATGACCCTGTTCTACCTGTTCTCACTGTTTCTACTCTGCTCGCTTCAACCCATTTTCCCTAGAACATTCACTCCACTTGCCCAACATAAATCTTTTCACTGTTACTTTTTAAATTACTTTCTGGTGCCTTCCTATTGATTGCTCTTTTAAAAATATCCCAACTCCTCAAAAGCATTGCCTGATCCAGCTCTTGCCTACCTCTCTGGGCTCAACTCGTTGGACCTCTTATTCTTCCTTCATGCAACCTCAGCCAGGATTCCTTTTGAGAAATGTTTGTTGAATAAATAGATTATGGTTTGCGTTAGTTTCATATCTTAACACATTTTGAAGTCTAGTAATTGTCTTAAATAAAGATTATTATGCACAGTACATATTTTATTTTTTTTGCATCTGTAGGATTTCCCCCAAATCCACACATCAAGCACAGATTTCCTAACAATTACATCTATTGGCAAAAATGTTTGGTTTCTTTCTTGCCTCAGGGTTTTCGAACTTACTAATTCTTCTGCCTAGAATGTTCTTTCCCATGCTCATTCCTCAAATAGTCCAGTGCCCTTCTAAACATCCCACTTCCAGTACCACTTTTTTTTTTTTCATAGAGATGGGGGTCTCACTATGTTGTCCAGGCTGGTCTTGAACTCCTGGGCTCAAGCAATCCTCCTGCCTCAGCCTCCCAAAATGCTGAAATTATAGGTGTGAGCCCACACTCGGTCACTTTTTTTTTTTGGAGACACAGAGTCTTGCTATGTGGCCCAGGTTGGTCTCCAACTCTTGGCCTCAAGCAATCCTCCCACCTCAGTCTTCCAAAGTTCTGGGATTATAGGCATGAGCCATGGTGCCTAGCCCTAGTACCAATTATTTTAGAAAGGTTTTCATGGTGCCCTTCTCCAGAATAGGACAGATTCCTCCTTGTTATAAGCTGTCATAGGTCTGGGTTCTGCTCCAAGCACTAATTCCAGTGATCATTTTAATTTATTTGTATGATTCTGCCTCTTGTCTGCCTTCTAGTATATAAGTTTGATGAAGACAAAGACTCTGTCTACTCTGTTCACCAATACTCAGCACAATGCCTATTTTATAGGAGGCTCTTAGAATATTCATGAGTGTTTACTGCATGTTTAGGAATGGGTGCCCTGGGGACTTGAAGCCAATAGGATCAGTGAAAATCAAGATTGAATTCATAATTTTTTTGTCTCTACCTCCTACTAGCTGTGGGCTCTTGAGGACATCACCTACTCTGAGCCTCAATTTCTTGAACTGTCAAGTGGGGACAACAATGTGTGTGTCCAGTTTGTTGTTAAGGATTCAATAAAAAAGGGTGCTTTGAGGGCTAACGACAGTGCCTGGCCCACATTGTGCAGTATGTGTTAGTTATTATTCTCTTTATAAATTAAAAAAAAAAAAACAACTTTTTTTAGGGACAGGATCTCTCTATGTTGCCAGGCTATTCACACGTTCCACCATAGTACACTGCAGCCTCAAACTCCTGAGCTCAAGCAATCCTCCTGCCTCAGCCTCCTGAGTACCTGGGACCACAGGCACATGCCACCACATCAGGCTTATGTAAGCTATTGTGATCACTTTCTCAATAGCCTCTGTTGACCTTTCAGAAAAGAGGGAGTGTTCTCTGTTCAGACTGCGGATTTCCCACCATGAGTGATGCTTCTCATTGCTGAAGCCAGTTCTTGGTATAAAAGAAGGCACAATCAATCTTCATTATTAATAATGAAAAGAAATCCATGTGACACCAAAAGTATAAACACAGACACACAAATAAATTGGACTTCATAAAAATGAAAAATTTTTTTTGCTTCAAAGAACATCATCAAGAAAGTGAAAAGACAACCTGCAGAATTGAAAAAAATATGTGCAAATCATATATCTGATCAGCGGTTTATGTCAAGACTATATAAAAACTCTTAAAACTAAATAATAATAACATAACGCAATTAAAAATGGGCAGAGGACTTGAATAGACATTTTTTCCCAAGAAAAATGTACAAATGGACAATAAGCCCATGAAAAGATGCTAAACATCATTAGTCATCAGCTAAATGCATATGAAAACCACAATGAGATACCACTCACAAATGTTAGCATGGTTGTTATAATAACAATTTAAAGGTAGACAACAACAAGTGTTGTAAAAGATGTGGAAAACTGGAATCTTTATTCAGTGCTAGTGAGAGTGCAAAGCTCTTTGAAACAAGTCTAGCAGTACCTTAAAAACTTAACCATTGATTTACCATATGAACCAGCAATTCCAGTCTAAGAAATAACCAAGAAAAATAAAACATATTTTCACACAAAAATCTGAAACTAATGTTAGTAGCGGCACTATTCATAATAGCCCCAAAGTAGAAACAGCCTAAATGTCTATTAAGTGATTAATAAGTAAATAAAATTTGATATATCAATACCAAGAATTAGTATTCTGCAATGGAAAGAAATTGAGTACTAGTATATGCAGGGGCTAGTATACATACACATATTTCTTTGTTCTGTCAGCTGAGAGGACCTGGAAGCAGAGATATCTCAGTTACAATGAGTACACATACTGCTCAGATCTTAATTTCTAGTATCATTCTTCAATAAAAGTAACAAGGGATCTTTGGGAAAATGGCTGATTCTAGGACTGGGGCCAGAATTATACAAAATAAGCCTGTTGTATCTTGTAGCGATGGAAAGTAAGGAAAGGAAAAAGGAGAGAGAAAGAGAAAGAGATAGGAAGAGGGAGAGAGAAGACAGATAAACTGCAATGATGCTCTGTGTCCAAGGAACACAGAAGCCAACTAAAACAACTCCCAGTGACCAAACTGCAACAATTTGAGCAAAGCAGTATCTGATTGTAACTGCTGATAATACAGTTTTTTTTTAAGTATAAAAAATGCCTGTATCTACACTGATATAAATAAATGAGAGGAGAGAAAGAGAAAAATCTATGCAGAAGTCCAAATAATTTATGTAGATACTCTAGACTCAGGGTGGTGGAGCACAACTCCCTATGCCTTAAGTGTCGGCTACTCATAGCGAGCACCTTCTAAAGAGTAATGTATGGAAAAGGGGCACAAAGGATAACTGCAGTGGAGAAACCTGACAAACCCTATCAAATCCAGATTATCAAAGTCAACATCAACAGTGATAAATCATGCTGATAGTATGTAGCCTTGATATTGCTGTGATGAGAATGATGCTTTACCTCTGTGTCTTCCTCCCCAAAACAATAATCCCAGTCTAATGAGAAAAGCATCAGACAAATTCTAATTGAGAGACATTCTACAGGCCGGGTGTGGTGGCTCACACTTGTCATCCCTGCACTTTGGGAAGCCGAGGTGGGCAGATTACCTGAGGTCAGGAGTTTGAGACCAGCCTGACCAACATGGAGAAACCCTGTCTCTACTAAAAATGCAAAAAAAAAAAAAAAATCAGCTAGGCGTGGTGGCGCATGCCTGTAATCACAGCTACTCGGGAAGCTGAGGCAGGATAATTGCTTGAACCTGGGAGGCAGAGGTTGCCGTGAGCTGAGATCATTCCATTGCACTCCAGCCTGGGGAACGAGAGTGAAACTCCATCTCAAAAAAAAAAAAAAAGGAGAAGGACATTCTACAAAACACCTGACCAGCAATCCTCAAAACTGTCAAGGTCATCAAAAACAAAAAAAGGCTAAGAAACAGTCATGAGTAGCCTAAGGACACATGACTACTATTGTAATGCAGATGTATCATGGTATTCTGATGGGATCCTGGAAAATAAAAAGGAATTTAGGGGAAAACTGAGGAAATCTGAATAAAGTACGGAGTTTATATAGTAATAACATATCAGCATTGGTTCATTAATTACAACAAATGTACCATGCTAATGTAAGACGTTAATTATAAGGGAAACAGGGTATGGTGTTATATGGGAACTCTCTGTACAATCTTCCCATTTTTTCTGTAATTCCAAAACTGTTCTGAAAAGTAAACTTTATTTTATATTTTTATTTTTTTGAGACAGGATCTTCTTCTGTCACTCAGGGTGGAGTGCAGTGGCACCATCTCGGCTCACTGCAACCTCCACCTCCTGGACTCAAGCGTTTCTCCTGTCTTAGCCTCCCCAGTAGCTGGGACTACAGGCATGCGCCACAATGCCCAGCTAATTTTCACATTTTTAGAAGATATGTGTCTTCACCATGTTGGCCAGGCTGGTCTCGAACTCCTGGTCTCAAGTGATCTGCTCAGCTTGGCCTCTCAAAGTGCTGGGATTACAGGTGTGAGCCACTGTACCCAGCTTAATTTCATTTTTTGAGACTGAGTCTTACTCTGTCTCCCAGGCTGGGGTGTAGTGGCTCAATCACTGCTCACTGCAGCCTCAACCTCTCAACTTCCTGGGCTCAGGTGCTCCTCCTGCCTCAGCCTCCCAAGTATCTGAGACTACAAGCATGCTGCACCACATCTGGCTAATTTTTTTTTTCATAGATATGAGGTCTCACTATGTTGCCCAGGCTGGTCTTGAAGTTCTGGGCTCAAGTGGTCCTTCCACCTTGGCTTTCAAAGTGCTGGGATTTCAGGTGTGAGCCACCATGCTCAGCCAAGTTGGTTTTTTGAAAAATAAATGACAAACATCGATGAACCTTGAAAACATTAACACGTGAAAGAAGCCAACTGTAAAAGATTACATATTGTATGATTCAATTTGTATGAATGTCCAGAATAGGCACATCTATAGGAACAGAAATTAGATCAGTGGTTGCCTATGGCTAGAGGGGTTGGGAGGAAACAGAGAGTTACTGCTAATGTGTACAGGGTTTCTTTTTTGCGTGGTGAAAATGTTCTAAAATTGAGATAACAGTTGCACCACTTTGAATATTCTAAAAACCACTGAATTTTAAATTTTTCATGGATGAATTTTATGGTATTAAATCATATATCAGTAAAGTGTCTATTTGAATTTTTAAAAACACCCGGGGCTCTGGTGGGTGATACTAGGAGAGGCAACTGAGAGAAACCTGTCCAGTGCTAGGGGCTATTGTACTAACCAGCAGCTACCTCAAATCCAAATACATTCCACTAACCTTGGCTGCTAGAACAGGAAAAGTCCTCAGATATCATCCAATCTAGCATTCTCATTTTACATACAGGGAAACTGCGGCCCAGGGAGACACAGGCGTACCAAGGTCACATAGCTTGTTAATGCCAGTCAGTGAACTAGAGCTTAGGTATTCTGCCTCCCTGTTCAATGATTTTTACAACTATCCCTAACCTGCCTTTAATAAGGCTGAATGTGTTCTTTCCACCTCCACCAGAAACGCTGTCTTAGTCTGAGAGTATATGAAAAAGGACAAAACATACCCAAAGGAAAAACAAAGTAATCTTTTTAGTTACTATTTAAAGTCTAGAATTAAATTTCAAATTGGGTTCTTGTGGTAGCAACTCTTCTCAAAAATTTTAAAAGTGAGAACTTCTTTATTAAATAAAATTCTCATTGACCAAAGGGTCCTGTTTAAAGAAATAATTAAGAGCTTGTTTCCTTTTAAAGTATGTATTGGCTATGAAAATGTCAATCAAATTTAACTGAAGTTTAAATTACCATGTGTATTTTATTCTTACATTTTATTAACTGATGATAAATATGCTTTTATATGTGGATCTTGGCAATCCCTGATTACTAAAAATAAAAAAATGTATAATACTTACTAAACAGTATTCAAAACATTTAATGAACTTTAATTTTTATTTAAACATGAAAACATCAAGGACTTTTGAAATATGTTGAAAACCTTTGCTGATGCCCATGATTTATTTACTCTATAAACACTTTTGAGGCAACCTATATGTCAGGAAATGTGCAACGATCTGGGAACAAAAGAAAGTCACGTGGCTCACAATGTAGGTTTGGAGAGAGAAGGTCAACAGGTCTCATTCTTGAGACAAAATGAAATGGGAACCATTCCATGGTAGAGTCAGGGCTCATGAGAGAGTCAAAGAAGGGGCTTCCTGGAGAAGAGAATATTTCAGCTGAGCATTATAGTGTACATAGAACTTTCATAGGAAAAGAAGGGGTGGTGGGCATTCTGGGCTGATAGAACAGCATACAAAAAATGCAGCCATCTATCTTGGAGTCAGGGAACTTCATGCGGTTAAAGAGCATGGCTTTGGAGGAAGCAGATGAAGAGATGTCATGGGAAATGAGGCTGGAGAGGTAGAAAATATCATACTCATGGGCTTTGTATGTTATGCTAAGGGGGTTGTGACTTGATTCTGTACTCAGTGGAAACCATGAAATGATTTTGATCAGTGCTTTATAAAGATCAAGCTGACTGCAGTGTGAAGGACAAATTGGAGAAGGAAGAGACTAGAAGCAGAGAGAATAGCCAAGAGGCTGTTTGATTTTGGTTAAGGCAAGGGAGAAAGCCCTGGCTAAGTGCGGTAGCGATGAGCATGGGAAGTGGTAAGATCAAGAGGTAGGTGAGCAGGGTGAGTCTCTTCTTCACCCTGGTTGGGGGTGACTAGAGAGAGCGGTAGCATGAACAGAGATAGAGAGCACAAGAAAAGGAGTTTAAGTTCTTAAACTTCTAAAGTGAAAAAATGGATTTTGATATGTGGCTTTAGTTTGGTACTATATGTTTCCATGTATAATCACATTAATATACACATCACTTTTGTTAAAATGAACTATTGCCCCATCAAATTTAATGTGGTTTTCTAGGTTAATAAAAACACATACCATCTACTAACATTGCTCAATTGAAAATGATTCTACTTTTTGCTTTATTAATTGTGCAATTGAAATACCATTATTTGTAAGTAGATCATTTGAAATATTCAGAATTACTCTGTACATTCTCTTCTGAGAAGACCTCTAAGGTGCTTTCTGACTTTAAGATTCTTCTATGAGGCTCTATGTGCAGGAACAGGATATCTGTAATGTCAAAAGCCCCAAGCAGCTCAGCAAAATTGGAATGGTCACAAACTTCTGTGCTCACACCCTGGGTAGGATAGTGTTGTCAACACTTCCAGCAGAGCTGATAGAGCTGTCTTTCAGTCTGTCTGCAGGCTCTGTTTACATTCTGCAGGTTAGCAAGAAACTCACTCACCACCATCAATCCCTGAAAAAGATCTCTGGGTCAACTTGACATCTTCTAGACTCTTCATGTACTACTGTGTTTCTTCTAACAAGCTCTCCTGCTATGACACATGATATAATTTCTTTGGAAAGAATAAATCAGGCTGAGAGCATAAACAAATATGAACTTCAGAGATGTTGCCAATGATTACAAGCAGTGGAAATCAACAGCAGATTTATGCAACACTCTTAAAAAGGGAACTTTTTCAATTTGGAAAGGGCTCAGGTTAATTTGAAAGATGGAGAGACTCACTCGTGTTTGGTAAAACAAAGACCCAAATATGACTGCAAAGCTAAGGAAATTTTTTTTTAGGATGTGAGGTAGTTGCTTGGGAGAAGATATACATAGATAGCACATGCAAAAACACATACATACAATAACACTGGTTTGATGAAACATCGAAGATCTCCAGGGCTTCAGTGTTGCACTTCCTAAGCCACCTCTACATTAATACTCCCAAATGTCCAGTCCATATGATTCTCCTAAACCTCTGACCTTTGCATCCAGCTGCCTCCTAAGTATATTTACAGGGATGTCCCACAGGCCCTCAAACTTTGGCCAGCAAACTAGTTTATCATATTCCTCCCCAAAGCAATACTTCCTATTTACCATCTTAATTAAACAGCATCGATGTCTGCCTGGACATCTGTTTCCCTCTCACACTCCAACCTAGCTTGTTCACGTTTTCAGGATTCATCTTCTTTTCATTGCCACCGCCTTATTGGGGCTTGTATTACTTATCTATTGCTGTGTAAGAAGTTATCTCAAATGTTGGCAGTATAAAACAATGGATACCCTACTTGTTAATTTCAGTTTCTGTGGCTCAGGAATCTTGGTGTGGCCTACCTGGTTCAGGATCTCTGACAAGGATGCAGTCAAAGAGTTATCCAGGACTGCAGTTATCTCAAGGGTCCACTGGGGTAGGATCCATTTCCAAGGTCATTGATGTGGCTGCTGGCCTGCCTCAGAAGATCTACTTCCCAGCTCACTCAAGTGGCTGGTGGGCAGGCCTCTGGTTCTAGCTGGTTTTTGCCCAGAGACATAAGCCACTTGCCATCTGAACCTCTCCATAGGGCCGCTCACAACATGGCAACTGGTTTGGAAGTCACAGCTTTTCTGTAACCTAATCTCAGAGGAGACATTCATCACCTTTACTGTATTCTGTTTATAGGAGTGAGACACTAGGTCTAGCCACACTCAAGGTGAGGGGAATAAATAGGGGCTTGAATGTCAGCAGGCAGAGATCATTGGAAGCCAACCTAAAGTTTGTCAACCAGAAGGTCCTTGTCTTTGGATGGAAAGTAATGCAGACACTAGCATCCCACTGGCCTCCAGGGCTCCAGAGTCACCTCACTCCAGGTCATCTTTCACATTGAAACCTGAGCAGTGTTCCTATAAAAACAATCTGATGCCTGGCGCGGTGGCTCATGCCTGTAATCCCAGCACTTTGGGAAGCCGAGAGGCAGGCGGATCACCTGAGGTCAGCAGTTCGAGACCAGTCTGGCCAACATGGTGAAACCCCGTCCCTACTAAAAATAAAAAAAATAATAATAATTAGCTGGGTATGGTGGCAGGCGCCTATAATTCCAGCTACTCAGGAGGCTGATGCGTGAGAATCACTTGAACCCAGGAGGCAGAGGTTGCAGTGAGCTGAGATTGCGCCATTGCACTCTAGCCTGGGGGACAAGAGCAAGACTTCATCTCAAAAAAAAAAAAAAAACCAATCTGATTATGTGATGCTGCTGCTAAAAACCAACTCTGTTGGCAACCTGTGTTGCCCACAGGACAAATACAAGCTCCTTGACAAGCCATCCAAGGCCCTCCATGATCTGGTCCTGACTTCTTTGCTTCTTGGTCTTGTTTCATACCAACACACTCTTCGTCTAGAGCAATACCAAATTTCCCATGGTTCCCAGGTTCCCTGAAACAAACCAGGTTCTTCTAGGTTCTTCCACAATTTCCGAAGAAGTAAAAAGTGTATGGTCCTCTGGCTGCCTAGTCTTGTTTTCTGCCTCTCATGCTTTGAGGCACAGCTTCAGGGGCACCTCCTTTCAGATTCTTACCCGATTAGCCCTGTCTTCATGCTTCCCAAGCTCTTTGTATGTAGTTTCATTTGATGCCACTTTGTCATTTTCTCGAATAAAACCTAATAGAGCTAGAGCTGTACAAAAGAAAGAAAAGGCATAGATTATTGTTCAAATTAGGTGGGACTTGGAGGGCTTGAGAGGAGAAAGGAAAGCATTTGTCTGAGGTTACACTGGTATTCAGTTACCGAGTTGGAACAACTAACAAGTTTAACCAAACCTCCTTCCATCAACTCAAGTGCTCTTTCTACTCCTACAAAAGTACCTTCACTGGCTGGGCACCATGGCTCATGCCTGTAATCCCAACACTTTTGGAGGCTGAGGTGGGCAGATAACGAGGTCAAGAGATCGAGACCATCCTGGCCAATACAGTGAAACCCTGTCTCTATTAAAAATACAAAAATTAGCTGGGCGTGGTGGTGTGTGCCTGTAGTCCCAGCTACTTGGGAGGCTGAGGCAGGAGAATCGCTTGAACCCGGGAGGCGGAGGTTGCAGTGAGCCAAGATCATGCCACGGCACTCCAGCCTGGCGACAGAGCGAGACTCCGTCTCACAAACAAAAAAAGAAAAAAAAAGTACCTTAACTGCTTCTGGGCTCCCTGTTGCCCACTACAATCTACGATTCTCCAAAGGTGGGAAAAAACAGAAGTTTAAAAATAAGCCTGCAGGTGATGCTTCTCCATTCCTGTTAGAATCAACATGAGTCTTATTATCGTCTTCATCTTATGTGAACATAAACTTCCTGCATGATAAGGTGGCGAGAATCACATTCACATTTGGGGTAAAGAAATCAGAAGAAATTCTATCCACTTTTTGGTTTTTATTGGAGGGCTGAATTTGTTTGCAGGAGTTTATGGTCTTGGAGGACCACTCTCGGGCCTCCTTTAGTAGCTGCATTCTTCTCCATTTTCTGTAGGTTCACTCAGCACTCTCCTTCTGGGTACATGGATTTCCATTTCCAGAGCTACAAACTCCAGGATATTCAAGAGAAGAAATGTATGGACAGCAGAAGGTTCTTTCCTTCTTCCTTTTCTACCAAATAAGTCCTTAACATACCAAAAAGAGCTGTCCTAGAGATAACAAGGACTTGCAGCATGTGATGCCTGAGTAGCTACAGCAGCAAGGGCAATTCCAGTGACAGTGCAGCCTCTGAAATCAGCAAGAATGAGGAATCTGACAGGAGGTGCTGAGGAGGAATATGCTGCAACAGCTCACGAGGTGCTGATGGGGGGAGGGCGGTGGCAGGGCAGCTGGTTGTGTGTTAAAATCTCAAAGATATGGTGAGGTTCTTGCTAGATATTGTATACTTTCAGTGGGGAGAGGAAAGATTTAGTGCTGAAATTGTGAAGCCAGTGAGTCTTTCAGAGCTTGGCCAGTGTAACCGGTTGGATTTTAAATTTCAGCTTCTACCCAGGTCCATACATTAGCTGGCTTTCCTTGAATATGTTTTGTGAACCTCTCTTAGACTCAAGAACCTCTTCTGCAAAATGGGAATAATAGCGGCACTTACTTTATAGCATTGCTGAAGTTTAAATAGGAGAATGTATGTAAGGGGCTTATCACTCAATTCAGTAAAAATATTACCTTTATTATTACAGTCCTGAAAGAATCCAAAACTCCACATTCCGAATGAACATTAGACTATGACCTCTAATAGATCAACCCATGTAATTTCTCAAGACAAATAATATCCAAGTTCACACAGGTAGTAAGCAGAGGCTTCTCAAGAACCTCTGTGACCTTGGATATTATTTTTTATACTCTCTGAGCCTCAAATTTCCTTATCTGTAAAATGGGGACTATAATGGCATTGACTTTACAGAGTTGTTGAAAAGATTAAATGAAAGACTTAGCAATGCCTGGCATGTACTATCATTATCATTATTATTATTCTATACACAGCCTTTCTACAGCTTTATGCAATCCAGATTTGCTTTCCTGCTGTAGTGGTAAGAGCACAGGCTTTGCAATCAGACCAATATCAGTTTGAGATGCTTAGAGTCTAGATTCCAGAGCCCTAGTGCCTGGGTTTCAATCCCAGCCCCATCACTAACTGTGTGACCTTGGTCAAGAATTTTAACTAGGAGTCAAAGATTTATCAAAGATCCTTTGCTTACATTCCAATAGCACACATAAGCTATTACATTTTCTTAGGTCTGAATTGAAATCTTAGCAGTATATTTATTTTCAGAAGTGGTTTCTATAATTTTGTAGCCTTTTAAAAGGCTCTGTATATTATGTTGACCTTTCTCTTCTTCAGTTTCCTCATCTGCAAAATGCTGATTATAACAGCACATACCTCAGAGTTCTATTGTAACCATCTACCCAAAATTTGGTCCAATGTCAAGACTGATGATGCCAAACACAAACAAGAAGTGTGTGAAAAGGTTTGTTAATTGCATAATTGGGCTTTCCAAGGGAGAGCAGGGGATGCAGCCAAAGCCGGCCCAAAACTGGCTTGAGAGAGCCAGAAAAGGAGATCGGACAGGGGCTTTTATTGTGGCCGGTAGGTAGGACCAGGGTATGTGTTCCCACACATGGTCAGGGGCTTATGTGGTTTGAATCCTTCCAGCACTAAAGGAGGTAGCGCCTAACGTTTCTTAAAAGCTTGGGCTGGGCGCGGTGGCTCACGCCTGTAATCCCAGCACTTTGGGAGGCCGAGGCGGGCGGATCACGAGGTCAAGAGATCGAGACCATCCTGGCCAACATCGTGAAACCCCGTCTCTACTAAAAATACAAAAAATAGCCGAGTATGGTGGCATGTGCCTGTAGTCCCAGCTACTCGGGATGCTGAGGCGGAAGAATCGCTTGAATCCAGGAGGCGGAGGTTACAGTGAGCCGAGATTGCGCCATTGCGCTCCAGCCTGGGTATCAAGAGCGAAACTCCGTCTCAAAAAAAAAAAAAAAAAAGAGGGAGCTGAGGCTTAAAAGCTGCCAGCAGCCAAACATCAAAAAATGGAATCAGACTCCTTATTACATGTTGTGACCCAATAAATGAGATAACACACACAAAGTACTTAATGAATAGTGGCTGTTATTATTTCAACCACAAGTCTTGATGAAGTCGTTAGCCACACTATTGCAAATTTGTGGCTTCTTTATGTTGAGGGGTTCTGTGGTGTAGTGAAAAGAATACTTAATGAATAAGGCCACTGGGTAACCAGAGGTCTACCCTTCATTAGTCCTTGTTAATTTCCCCTCTGGGCCTCAGGTATAAAATAAAAGGGTAGGACAAGATGCCCTAGAAGGCTCCCTGAGGGTCTAACAAAGTCTGAAAAGCATGATGATTAGCTCATTCATTAAGTGGTATTGCTGCAGAATGAAGAACCACTGGCATTCCTTTTTCAGTACACTTTCCACCATGTTCCATATGTTGTTATACTCTATAATATTTGACTCTTTAAGACAGATTTAAACCAGTAAAGAAGTAAACAAACAATAGACTGAGAAAATGAGCTCTAGGTTAAGTATTAATAGATCAACAACTGTTCCATAACTTTCCCACAGTCTGAAAAAAAATGTTGCATATCAACCTTGTCTGCAATAATTTTGATTTTTCCATTCTTACAAAATATTCTTTTTGTCTTTATTGTAAAGACATATCCATTAAAAATATTCATTTGGGATGAAAAAGGATGGGAGAAAGGGGAAAGAAAATTACTAGAGATATAGAAAATTTAGAAAAGTAGTTTCCAGAAATGAGAAGATCTTACTTCTGTCTTAAGAATATTTCCACTGGTGAGCAAGCTAGCATTACCGTGTGTGGAGGGGCACGGTTTGCAGGACAAGACACAGATAAGCATGTCTTTGATGAGCATTTCTCAGGGACAAATGAGGTTGAAAGACAATTTCCCAGGGAATTGTAACTTGTTTGCTCAGAGCAATTCCTGATGTCTAAACTCTCAGATGTCCCTCAACTCAACCATGCATAAGAACATTCTTGATGACAGTGAGTTTCAATCTACTTTTGATCACTTTCTTCAAGCCTGTCAACACTTCAATTGCAGTTCATTTGGGGAGGGTGGGAGGGCCAAGACTATGAAAAGAGCGCAGCAGACTAGGAGGTAAGCCACTCTTAAGAGGACATTGCCCAGGGTTATGCTTGCTTTAAAATATGATGGCCAGGTCTGCTTTAGTGAGAACTACTCTTCTTGGCTTCTTTGGCTCTAGGTCTGTCAGAGGGCATCTCTCTGTCCTTTCCGATAAAAGATGTGCCTCATGGAATGTTTCCATCCATTTTACTGAATCTTAACATTATATACATATTTCCTAGAGGAGATACTCTACTATTTCCACATGTTGAGATGCATGATGTGCCATGGATCTCATCCATGTCACATTTGAATGTCCCAGTCAAATGGATGGCCAGCTTGGAGGCCTCCAGAGATGAACAGATCACTACCATGTGGAGCAAAGTGGCCCCTGTTTGAAAAGCTCTTACTTTTCTATATTGCACCTGCCACCCATTCCTCCTAGTGGGGACTTCCAGAGTTTCCTCTCTATTTATCCTAGGACAGCCTTGTGAACTAATTCATCTCCAGGCCAATCACTCTCACTTCCTTCAACCTTTTCTCTTTTAGAAGGTTCTAGGTGCCCTTCAACTTTCTTGTGTCTCTTGTGAGAAAATTATACAATATTTCTTCATCCATCAGTACAGTGTAGCAGCCAGAAGTAAACACTGGGTGGGGTTTGACTAGGGAAGAGCTGAGCAGGACTCACTTCCCCATGCTGAAGAGTAGGTTTCACCAGCCCAGACGTCTATGAGCAGGTACATTATACTGTTGACTCATAATACATTTCATATTGATTAATTTAGCTACTCAGTCCCACTTCATTGTCAGGCCCTGATTCTGTCATCCAACACATTCTTCGCAGCTGCTATTCTACAGAGGTAGCTTGGCCCAATTTTATAATTAGTATAAATTAATATATAATTATATATGATATAATCATATATCATATATAATATGGGTTACATTTATAAAATACACATTTTGAATATTTATCATATATATGGAAGTGTGTTTGTGTATATCTATACAAAGTTTGAATATTTACCACATATGGGAGTGTCCATATACACACTCCCATATATATGATAAATATTTAACCTTTGTATATTATAAATATGTATTTATATATAATCAAACTGATGGCCATATACATATATATATACACACATATACACACATACACACACACACACACACACACACACACATATATATATATATATATAAAATCAAACTGATTGCCACTTAGAATTTTTAAAAGCAAATTCTGGTCACTGTGTAAGTATCCACTTATATTTTCTATTTCTCTCATTTGGACAATGGGAGTAAAGGGGATGTTGATTTCTAGTCCGATTCATTTTCCAGTCCTGTGCATTCATACACACTACCTCTATACTTAACACATTTGATTCCTGGCATGTCATCAGGTCTTTATTGTTCTCATATCTATACCAAACCCTCTAACCACACTGAACTAAAGTCACCACCATGCTTGACTCTCAGGCCCCTTGACCCCAGGATCCAGGACTTCAGCTTGAACACTAACCCAAAGGAACACTAACCTGGTCAGAACTAAAGCGAAGTGGCTTGGACGTAAGGGCTGCACAATACTGGAGCAGGCTCCTGAGAGGGTCTGGGGCTTCCTTTCCAAGGTCTGGGAAGGCACTTGAAAGTTCTTTTCAGGGAAGGATACTAAAAGGAAGGAAAAGGTTAGCTTCTTTTACAGTTATATGTAGACCCTAGAGAGCTACTGGGGAACATCCAGCAAGAATAGAATAAGAACTCCAGTATTGTCTCAAAGCCTTAACCTCCCACAGCCACTGAGCTCAGTTTCATTTGCTGTGTTCTAATAAACTCAGAACCAGATTGAGATTTAGACAGACATAGCTACATGCTGTGGATGATGATTTTAATATCTTGAAAGCTCATGAAATTCTAGCATTTGGTCTCCACAGGGACTGTTAAACTGAACAAGCTACAGTATTTTTGGTCACAAATATTAGCAAGACACTCCAAGTTGCAGTACATAGGAAAAATACTTGCTAAAACTGTTGCTTTCCAGTGACATCCTTTGACTCTACCAGTAGCTGCCAGATTCCAAGAGCCCCTACTCTTGTGATTCACTAACCATAGAAGTTATTCAGTCTTTTAATTGTGCCTAAACATATGGAAAATAGGGTTTCTTTTTTCTTTTTCTTTTTTTGAGATTGAGTCTTACCCTGTCACTCAGGCTGTAGTGCAAAGGCCTAATCATAGCTCACTGCAGCCTCAAACTCTTGGGCTCAAGCAATCCTCCCACCTCAGTCTCCAAGTAGCTGGGACTATAGGAACACACCACCATACTGGGCTAATAATTTTCTAGTTTTATGTAGAGATGGAGTCTCCCCATGCTGCCTGTTTTTTTTTTTTTTTTTTTTTTTTTTACCATTTGTTAAATGTAATGTCTTAGGTTATATACCCTGATCAAAAAGCATTTTTATCTGTCAAAGTACATAAATAAAAAGATACAGACACACACACTTTCATAGAGTTTCACAAAAGGGCTGATGTCATATTCTAGTCCAAACCCCACATCTTTCAGATGGAAATGCAAGCCCAGAAAGGAGTAGTTTCAGCAAAGCCATGCCAGGAGTTAGTGGTGGAGCATGAACGAAGACTTGGGGCTTTTGGTTGCCAGCTTAGTGTCCTTGCTTCCTTACAGCTCTAAAAACTAATTTAAAATAAACCTATCATATTTATGACTGAGGAAACCCTGCTAGTAAATACTAGTAAATACTGATATTTTATCAACAGTGAGAAGCACCACTTTCTTTTCCCTTCCTTGACTTTGGGAAAAATTAAACGTCCTTTGGAACTCATTTTGAGATACATTCATCCACTCACGAAAATACATTTCTACATAAATTTAAAAATTCAAATATGCATTTGCAATGAATACTTCTTGAGCACCCACTGTGTATACATAGAGAAGTGGAATACCATACATAACTGGTTCTGGGTTAAACACTCGGATTCTGCAGAGAATAATTTGAATCTTTGCTTCAAAACTGTGGTTACCATTTATATAATTTTATATCATGATTAATGTGATCTATATAACAATATATATCATAATAATGTTATCTAGTATAAATCAAAAGAATTAAAACATTTTGCCCAGATTTTTGTCTAAACAGAACTGAACCGTGGTGTTAAATTTCCTAGTTTTGTTTTCAATGGATTTCCCAGCATGCATTTTCTTAGTTGGGGATGTTTACTGACCCCAAAATGGCTCTGGACATCTGGACATCTGGTTCAATATCTGTTAAACTAAAAAAATGTAAGTGAGCAGAAAAAACCTACCAGTCAACCAGAGATACTTCTCATCAGAAAACTAAGAAAATGTGTAGTTAAGAAAGCACTTTTTCCTCACATTGTTTAGTTTCCCACCAGCAGCTACTGAGCATGCCTAAACCATCTCCACACATGCCTATTTTCTAATTGAATTTTTGTTATTTTTACTGTTGAATTTTGAGAGCTCTTTATATATTCTAGACAGAAACTTTTTGTCAGATAGTGTTTGCCAATATCTTCTTAGTCTGTATAGCTTATCTTTTCATCCTTTTAACAGCATCTTTCCCAGAGAAGAACTTTTAGTTTGATGAGGTCCTATTCATTAAATTTTCCTTTTTTGGGCTACGCTTTGGATATCACATCTAAAACCTCTTCAGCAAGCCCTATATCTTGCCTATGCTTTTTTTCCTAAAAGTTTTAGAGTTTTACAGTTTATAATTAAGTGTGTGATTCATTTTGAGTTAATGTCTGCTTAAAGTACAAGGTTAAGATAGATGCTATTTATTTATTGTCTATGGGTGTCCAATTACTCGAAAATGGTGTTGAATTGCTTTTGCAATGATGTCAAAAATCAGTTGGGCTTCTTTGTGAGTCTACTTGTGAATTCTTTTTTGTGCTCTATTGATCAGTGTTATCTATCCCTCTGCCACACTGGCAGAATTACTGTAGCTGTGTAGCGAGACTTCATATCAGGTACAATCAGCATTCCTGTGTTATTCTTCTTTCTTCAAGATTGTTTTATTTATTCTACGGGCTCCACCTTTCTAGGTAGATTTTAGAGATAGTTTGTCTATGTCTACTAATAAAAACAAGACCAGTTATTACTCACTTTTATTCTACTATTAAAATTCTCCAAAAATAAAATTTCCTAAAACCAGGGAAATAATGCTACCTATTATTGCCTGCACTGGGGTGGGGACACCAGTCTCACTAGCAAGCCTTTGGTAGGCCACTGCTCCACCCTAAGCTTTGTTGTTGTTTTTTTTTTTTTTTTTGAGATGCAGTTTCACTCTGTCGTTCAGGGCTGGAGTGTAGTGGCACGATCTTGGTTCACTGCAACCTTCGCCTCCTAGGTTCAAGTGATTCTTCTGCCTCAGCCTCCCAAGTAGCTGGGACTACAGGCAAGTGCCACCACGCCCAGCTAATTTTTTGTATTTTGAGTAGAGATGGGGTTTCACCATGTTAGCCAGGATGGTCTTGATCTTCTGACCCAGTGATCCACCCTCCTCGGCCTCGCAAACTGCTGGATTACAGGCACGAGCCACCGTGCCCGGCGCCACCCTAAGTTTCTCAGTGAGTGCCCCAATTGATATTGTGTTTGTAGCTTCCAAACACTATCATTTTATTGCATGGTGATGATGTCAGTGACTTTCTGTAGGGTACGATTTTTGGTCTTTCTGAGGCCTTCAGTTGCTTACAGCGTCAGGTGAGGTACAGCACATACCACTGTGAGGATGGTGTCCTGGAGTGATTTTGTTGTCTGCCTTTGTGGGAAGACTGTCACTGTTACATTGGTGTCCTCCACACAGCACACCTCAACTGGGCCCTTACCACTTCTACTCCTACCTGCTCCCTCATCCCCACATGCAGAAACATCAAGCCCCTTTCCTATTTGCCTGTGGAATGAAGTGTGGAGGAGGAACTTTGTCTTCCATGTTCAGTCTTCCCCCTTCCTTATCTTCAATGTCTGGCTGACCATGGGACTCCACCTCTTTTCCTCCCTCTCTTCCTAGACACAGGGCTTACTTGGATTGGTGGCATTCTTCGGGGATCTCTTGGTTCTGATTTCATTTCTCAGTCAACATGTGGTAACAGACAATTATTGTCAGCTTTTTTCTCCCTCTCTTATGCTTTCTTGATTGGATAATAGCTGTTTTAGATGACTTTTTTGCCACTAGAAGGGTGAAGGAGCAATTTCTACCCTCATGGCTCTCTGGCTATCTTGTGTACCTGGGAAGGCAGCAGAGTGTGCATAGAAGGGCATTGGTTTAAGGAAAGAGGATGGAGATGGGATGGGGAGAGGGGCTTCATAAGGGATATAGGCTGAGGAGGAGTTTGTGCCTGCTCAGGAGAGGGTAGTGACCTTGGGGGAATGTATGGGGAAGAAGAGAACAAGCATGGGTGGGGTCATCTGACCTGGCAACTGTCTCTGCATTTGCATTGGCAGGCGGTTGTCCCCTCTTTCTTTTTTTCTTGAGCACTTGTGACTGATTGTTCTGCTCTTGTGGTTGGTTGGTCCTTATCTGTGAGAAATAGCTGTGGTTTGCTTGTGAATCTCAGCCATGTTGAAGCCTTCCAGTGGTCCAGATTGTTCTGCTCTTGTGGTTGGTTGGTCCTTATCTGTGAGAAATAGCTGTGGTTTGCTTGTGAATCTCAGCCATGTTGAGCCCTTCCAGGGCTCTTTCCTTCCCTGTATGTGCCCTCCCTGGGGCAAAGCCAAGTCACACTCTTAAGCTTTGTTTGGTTATCCAGGCACTGCTCCAGCCAAGTGTCTTAGACATCACAAAACACAACCCCAACACCTCCATTGGTGGTTGGGTGGTGGTGGGGAGGCTAAGATGCTGTGACTGGAGAAAGGGAGTTTTTTTTAACGCCACATAAAGAGCCTTCCCAAATTGACCTTCCACCCCCTACTCTTCTCCACATATTCGATTCTGTTCACCCACATGGCAGAGAGAGGGTGCTTCCTCCAAGTTGTTCCCCATAGCCACCACGTCCGTGGTTCATTTTGTTCTCTCCCACCCTTCACCATTACCTAGTATTTTGGATGTCTTGCCTAAAATCCTTCTAAAGTAATGTGGCCACATTTAAGTCTCCATGGCCATGTGAATCATCCTACTTGTCTCCATCCAAATTATGTGCTTGTTTTTATTGACTCTCAAGCTAAGGATGTTTTTTGCATTTTTAAAAGATTGCAAAAAATTAAAAGAAAAATATTTTGCGACACATGAAACATAAAATTAGGACTTCAGTATTCACAAATAAAGTCTTATTAGAACACATATATCCACCTTCAATTATTGCTAATGGCTGCTTTTGTTTGTTTGCTTAGTTGCTTGTTTGAGATGGAGTTTCGCTCTTGTTGCACAGGCTGGAGTGCAATGGTGTGATCTTGGCTCACCGCAACCTCCACCTCCTGGGTTCAAGTGATTCTCCTGCCTCAGCCTCCTGAGTAACTGAGATTACAGGCATGCGCCACCATGTCTGGCTAAATTTGTATTTTTAGTAGAGATGGGGTTTCTCCGTGTTGGTCAGGTTGGTCTCAAACTCCTGACCTCAGGTGATCCTCCTGCCTCGGCCTCCCAAAGTGCTGGGATTATAGATGTGATCCACCGCTTCCAGCGCTTATGGCTGCTTTTTGTGCAGCAGAGTTAAGCAGTTGGAACAGAGACTAAATATTGACTATTCCTTGCCAACTTCTCCATTCTGTTCTATTGATATGTTTGCCTATGCTAATATCTGTGTCATATGGCCTATTTCATCTTGGCTGAATTTTGGTAGTTTGCAGTTTTGGAGAGTTGATGCATCTCTTTCAAGTTGTTAAATTTATGAGTGTAAAGTTGTTTATAGCAGTCCCTTATTATTCTTTTCATGGCTGCAGGATCTGTAGTAACATTTTTCATTTCATTCTTGATATCAGCTATTTGTGTTTTCTGTCTCTGTTAGTCTTGGTACAAGGTCATCAATTTTATTGATTTTTTTTCAGGGAAACATATTTTCATTTTATTAATTTTATTTTCTCCAATTTCCTAGATGTCTGCTTTTATCTTTATTATATTTTTTCCTTCTGCGGGCTTTGGGTTCACTTTGCCCTTTAGTTTCTAGTTTCTTGAGGTAGGTACTTTGGTTGTTGATTTGAAACCTTTACTTATTTGTAATGTAAGCATTTATTACCACACATTTTCCTCTCAGCTTTAGCTTAGCTGTGTCCCACACGTCTTAATAGGTTGTGCTTTCATTTCATTCACTTCTATGAATTTTTAAAATTTCCTTTGAGATTTCCTCTTTGATCCATGGATTATCAGTATGCTGTTTAATTTCCTAAAGTTTAAATGATTTCCTGTTAACCTTCTGTAGTTGATTTCTCGTTTGACTCCACTGTGGTCAGAGAACATACTTTGTATGATCATTTTTTTAAAAAAACAAATGCTGAGGTTTGTCTTATGGACTAGGATGTGGTCCATCTTGGTGAATGTTCCATGGGCACTTGAAAAAATACTTATTCTGCAGCTGTTGGGTTGAACATTATATGCTCTATATGATAGAATGTTCCATTGTGCACTTGAAAAAATAATAGAATATTCCATGGGCACTGGAAACAATATTTATTCTGCAGCTGTTGGGTTGAGTTTTATATGTTCGATATATGTCAATTAGATCATATCAGTTGATTCCGTTGTTCAGTTTTCCTACATATTTGCTGATTTTCTGCCTAGTCATTATACTGCTTGCTGAAAGTAGGGTGTTGAAGTCCCCAAATGTTGCTGCAGACTTGTATATTTCTTCTTTTATTTCTATCAGTTTTTCTTTCATAGATTTTGAAGCTCTGTTGTTTGGTGTATTCACATATCAGGATAACTATGTATCCTGTGGATTTTTCCTTTCATTTTTATGTAATGTCCAATTTGCCCCTAGCAATTCTTTTCCTCTGAAGTCTACTTTATCTAATATTAATATACCTACCCCTGATTTTTAAAATTAGATTGTGCATGGTATATTTTTTTCATTCTTTTACTTTCAATCTACCTTTCTCATTATGTTTGAAGTGAGTTTCTTCTAGACAATGTGTAGTTGGGTAATTTACCTTATTCACTCTGTCAATCTCTGCCTTTTCATTAGTGTATTCTAACCATTTATACTTAATTATTGATATGTTAGCACTTAAGCTGCCATGTTATTATCTGTTTTCTGTTGGTTTGTTCCTTTTCTTTATTGTGCCTGCCTTCTTGTGGGTTACTTGACCATTTCTAAGGATTCTATTTTGGTTTTCTGTTTCCTAATATATCTCTTTGTATAGTTCTCTTTTAGTAGTTGATCTAGGTGTTACAACATAAATACATAACATTGGTGTCTACTTGTTTTGATATTTTTCTACTCATTGAAACAGTACTTCCATTTAGGTCTCTTTGCCCTTCTCAATTAAAAATGTCATAATTATTTTCTCTATATTGAACACCACACCAGATGATGTTATAATTTTTGCTCCAACCATTGAACATAATTGTAATAAGTTGAATTGTGTCCCACAAAAATATACGTTGAAGTATTAGCCCCCAATACCTATGAGTATGACTTTATTTGGAAATAGGATTAGTGCAGATGTAATTAGTTAAAATGAGGTCATACTGAAGTAGGCTAGGCCCTTAATTCAAAATAGCTGGTATCTTTATAAGGTAAGAAGAGACACAGAGACATACAGACATGAGGGAAGAATACCATGTGATGATGGAGGCAGCGATTGAAGGGCTGCAGCTGCAAGTTCAGTTCTCCTCTTGACCCCATTAACACATTCCTGAAGAAGGCAGAGTACTGCTTCATTCAGCCTCATTCCTGCATTGGAACTCAGCTCCCCACTGGTAGGGGAGACCAGAAATCAGACAGCCAACTAGCCCTGCCACAACACACCCTCTTCCACCTCATTGATGCTAGATGGGTGTGGAGGCTCAGCTTCCTACTGGGCTCCTCGGATAGAAGGTTGGGGAAGAAGTAATCAGAATTTCTAGTTACCTCACTTCATACTGCTTCATTCCACCTAATTGATGCTGGATGTAGGTGCAGGCTTAGCTCCTGGCTGAGCCCTGATTGGGGAGGAAGGGAAGAGGGGCATGCCAATTTGCCTCTTTGTACCACCTCTTTTTCTTATCTGATACCATTTATAATGGAGTATAGTGAGTGGCCCTCTGAGTCTGATTTTAAGGAAAAGGGTTTAGTCTTTCACTATTCATTATCATGTTAGCTGTGAGTTTTCTATATTTGTCTTTTATCAGATTGGGGAAGTTCCCCTTTTTTTCCTAGTTTGCTGAGTTTCTAAAATTAAGAATGTATGTTAGTTTTTATAAAATATTTATTCCAAATCTATTGCAATGATCATACACAAAGACACCTATAAGTGTGTGTGTGTGTGTATATATATATATATTTACATATATATGTTCTTACACAGACATAGTTTGTTAACACAGTGAATTATATCAATTATATTAATTGATTTTGTAATTTTAAGCCAACCCAGCATTTCTGGAATAAACCTCAATTGGTCATGATATATTATTTTTTAATATAGTGTCAGATTCCATTTGTTGAAAATCAAATCTTTTCTAACACAGGTTTTTAGTGCTTTGTATGACTTAAATTTTTTGCATCCATGCTCATGAGTGATACTGTACTGTAATTTTCTTTCCTTCGAATGCCTTTGGCTGGTTTCTGTTTCAGGGTATTATTGGTTGATTTTGTATGCTACATGTATATAATGAAGCCCTAACCTCCAGTACTTCAGAATGTGACCTTATTTGCAAAAAGGGTCCTTGTGGATGTAATCAGCTATGTTATTATAAGGTCATACTGGAGAAGGATGGGACCTTAATGAACTATGACCTTTTAGCTTTAAAAAAGGGGGAGGGTTTAGACACACACACACACACACACACACACGGAGAACATTATGTGAAAATAAAGGGAGAATGGGGGTGATGTGTCTACAAGCCAAAGATTGCCAGCACACCACCAGAAGCTAGGGAAGAAGCATGCAGCAGATTCTCCCTCACACCCCTCAGGAAGAACCAAACTTGCTGATTGTTATCCTTTGTTACCAGACCATGCAAGAAAGTTTAGGGTGAATCTACAGAATAAAGTGAAAGTGAGTTTATTAAGAAAGTAAAGAAACAAAAGAATGGCTACTCCATAGGCAGAGCAGCGGTATGGGCTGCTTCACTGAGTACACTAACAGTTATTTCTTGATCATATGCTAAATGAGGGGTGGACTACTCATGAGTTTTCTGCGAAAGGGGCATCAATTTCCCAGAACTGAGGGTTCCCCACTTTTTCAGACCACATAGGGTATCTTCCAGACATTGCCATGGCCTCTGTAAACTGTCGTGGCACTGGTGGGATTATCTCTCAGTTGGCTAATGCATTATAATTAGTGTATAATGAAAAGTGAGGATGACCAGAGGTCACTTTGATTTGTCATCTTGGTTTTGGTGGGTGTATTAGTCCATTCTCACACTGCTATAAAGAAATACCCAAGACTGGGTAATTTATAAAGGAAAGAGGTTTAATTGACTCACAGTTCCACATGGCTGCAGTGGCCTCAGGAAACTCACAATCGTGGCGGAAGGGGAAGGGGAAACAAGAACATTCTTCACATAGTGGCAGGAGAGAGATGAGTAGCCCAGGGGAAACTGCGATTTATAAAACCATCAGATCTTATGAGAACTCCCTCGCTATCATGAGAACTGCATGGGGGAAACCTCCCCACGATCCAGTCACCTCCTACCAGGTCTCATCCTCAACACCTGGGGATTACAATTCAAGATGAGATTTCAGTGGGGACAAAAATCTGAACCATATCATTCCACCCTGGTCTCTCCCAAATCTCATGTCCTCACATTTCAAAACCAATCACAATTTCCCAACAGTTCCCCAAAGTGTTCATTCATTCCAGCATTAACCCAAAAGTCCACAGTCCAAAGTCTCATCTGAGACAAGCAAGTCCCTTCTGCCTAGGAGCCTGTAAAATCAAAAGCAAGTTATTTACTTCCTAGATACAATGGGAGTACAGGCATTTGGTAAAACACCATTCCAAAGGGGGAAATTGGCCCAAACAAAGGGGCTACAGGCTCCATCTGTGTCTGAAATTCAATGGGGCAGTCATTAAATCTTAAAGCTCCAAAATAATCTTCTTTGACTCCATGTCTCAAATCCAGGTCACACTGACACAAGAGGTGGGCTCCCATGGCCTTGGGCAGTTCTGCCCCATGACTTTGCAGGGTATAGGCTCCCTTCTGGCCACTTTCACAGGCCAGCACTGAGTATCTTGTTTTTCCAGGCACATAGTACAAGCTGTTGGTGGATCTACAATTCTGGAGTCTGGAGGACGGTGGTCCTCTTCTTACAGCTTCACTAGGCATTGCCCCAGTGGGAACTCTATGTGGAGGCTCCGACCCCACATTTCCCTTCTGCACTGCCCTAGCAGAGTGTATCCATGAGGGCTCCAGCACTGTAGCAGACTTCTGCCTAGATATCCAGGAGTTTCCATATATCCTCTGAAATCTAGGTGGAGGTTCCCAAACCTCAGATCTTGACTTTGGCACACCTGCAGAGCCAATACCATGTGGAAACTTCCAAGACTTGGGCCTGCAGTCTCTGATGCAATGGCCTGAGCTGTGTACCTTGGCCTCTTTTAGCCATGGCTGCAGTGGCTGGGACACAGCACACCAACTCCCAAGGCTGCACACAGCAGGGGGGCCCTGGACCCAGTTCATGAAAACATTTCTGCCTTCCTAGGCCTCTGGGCCTGTGATGGGAAGGGCTGCCATGAAGGTCTCTGACATGCCCTGGAGACATTTTCCCCATTTTCTTGGCCTTGTTACTTATACAAATGTCTACATCCAGCTTGAATCTCTCTCTGGAAAATGGGTTTTTCTTTTCTACTGCATTGCCAGGCTGTAAATTTTCCAAACTTTTATTCTCTGCTTCCCTTTTAAACATAAGTTCCAATTTCAGATCATCTCTCAAGTTCAAAGTTCCACAGATCTCTAGGGCAGGGGCAAAATGCCACTGATCTTGCTGAAGCATAGCAAGAGTCACCTTTGCTCCAGTTCCCGGAAAGTTCCTCATGTCCATCTGAGACCACTTCAGCCTGGACTTCATTGTTCATATCACTATCAGCATTTTGGTCAAAACCATTCAATAAGTCTCTAGGAAGATGCAAACTTTCCAACATATTCCTGTCTTCCTCTGAGCCCTCCAAATTGTTCCCACCTCTGCCTATTACCCAGTTCCAAAGTTACTTTCACATTTTCAAATATCTTTATAGCAGTGCCCCACTACTTAGGTACTAATTTACTGTATTAGTCCATTTTTACACTGCTATACAGATGCTACTTGAGACTGGGTAATTTACGAAGGAAGGAGATTTAATTGACTCACAGTTCTGTGTAGCCATGGAGGCCTCAGGAAACTCAAAATGATGGCAGAAGGGGAAGAAGAAGCAAGGACCCTCTTCATATGGCAGCAGAAGAAGGAAGAGCCCAAGGGAAATTGCAATTTATAAAACCATCAGATCTCATGAGAACTCACTATCATGAGAACAGCATGGGGGAATCACCCCCCATAATCCAACCAACTCCTACCAGGTCTCTCCCTCAACACCTGGGGATTACAATTCAAGATAAGATTTGGGTGAGGACACAAAGCCTAACCATATCAGTGGATTTTGGCTGGCTTTTTTACAGCATCCTATTTTATAAGCAGGGTCTTTGTGACCTGTATCTTGTGCCGAACTTCTATCTCATCCTGTGATTAAAAATGCCTGGGAATGCAGCCCAGCAAGTCTTATCTTCATTGTATCCAGCCCCTATTCAAAATAAAATTGCTCTGGTTCAAATGTCTCTGATACCTTAATCTTGAACTTCTAGCTTCCAGAACTGTGAGACAATAAATTTCTGTTGTGTAAACCACCCAGTTTGTGGTACTTTGTTATTGCAGCCCTAGAAAACTAATGCAGGGTATGCTGGCCTCATAGATTGAGTTGGGAGGTATCCTCACCTCTTCAATTTTCTAGAAGGCTTTGTATAGAATTGGTATCATTTCTTTCTTAAATGTCTGATAGATTTCACCTGTGAAAGACCTCAGCCTGGAATTGTCTTTGTGGGTAGGTTTTTATCTACAAACTCAATTTCTTTAATAGATATAGAACTATTCAAGTTATATATTTCTTCCTGTGGGAACTTTGGTAGATTATGTCTTTCCAGAATTTGTCAACCAGGTCACACCTGTAATCCCAGTACTTTGGGATGCTAAAGTGGGCAGATCACCTGAGGTCAGGAGTTCAAGACCAGCCTGGCCAACATAGCGAAATACTGTCTCTGCTAAAAATACAAAAACTAACCTGGCATGGTGGCACTTGCCTGTAGTCTCAGCTACTTGGGAGGCTGAGGCAGGATAATTGCTTGAACCTGGGAGGCAGAGATTCCAGTGAGCTGAGATCAGGCTACTGCAGTCCAGCCTGGGCAACAGAGTGAGACTTCATCTCAAAAAAAAAAATGTCTATTCATTTAAGTTATTGAATTATTGGCATAAATTTGTTCATAGTAGGCACTTAAAATTTTAATGTCTGTAGGACTTCAGTTTCCTCATCTGTCCAATGGGGATAATTATAGCACTTACCTCAAAAGTTCATTGCAGGATTGTGTGAGAAACTGTCAGAAAGCTAGATGTTTGTAAATGGCTGGTTTTGGAAGATAAGATTTAGCAAGGACCTCTTTTAGCAAGGACCCACCACACTGAACCACATTCACACCAGAAGTATGAAGATAGCAGCCTGGATCATCATTGAACAGTACTATACCTGCCTGGGCAACTACTTCCACATGAACAAAGGCATGTGCGAGGAGATCGCCATCATTCCTAGCAAGAAGCTCCACAACAAGATGGCAGGCTATGTCACAAATCTGATGAAAGAGATTTAGAGAGGCCTAGTGAAAGGTATCTCCATCAAGTTGCAGGAGAAAGGCAGAGAAAGGAGAGAAGATTATGTTCCCGAAGTCTCAACTCTAGACCAGGAGATCATTGAAGAGGATCTGGACACTGAGGAAATGCTGAGGGTTTTGGGCTTTGACAAAGATAGCAAGGAGGACAAAGGTAGTCTGTCCAACCTGCAAGTCACTCAGCCTATAGTTGGGATGAATTTCAAAATGCCATGTGGAGGTGTTTGCATCTTTTTGCTATGGTGCAATATTTTCAATAAACCTGGGACAACAGGAAAAAAAAGCTCTTTTTCTTACAATTTTCTTATTTGGAAAGTTAGTAGAGTTGTAAAGGTCCATGTCAGTTTTCAGTTTACTTTGCCTACCCACCTTTAAGACTGTAATTTATCTGGTCATGTAGTCATCGTCATCAGCATTTTAACCAAAAGGGATGTAGATTGGATGTTAAATGACTGTAGCATAATAGTTGAATATTATATAAAGGTTTTAAATAAAGAATAGTAGGTTGTTAATAGCTCTCTCCCTTCCCTGACCCCACCCCCAAGAAAGATTCAGAAATAATGAGTTTAACAAAAAGAAATGCAGGCATCACAAAGAGCTAGATTAATGTAGTGTTTTGCTATTGTTTACTTTTCATTCTGGCTATCATAGAGATATCCTGGCAACAAGTTATCCATCGCAACTTAGGTCAGAGTGCCTGAGAATGAAAAAAGCCCACAAACAAGTAGAGATGGTTCAAGTAGGCTTTCAAAACCCAGACTAATGAGAAATTGCAGATAAAGACCAGTAACTTTCCCTGCTGCAAAATTGCCTCTCAAATAGATCATCATTTTCTAGTATCCAGGGAAGTTCTGTTCAAGGCAGCAGAGTGGAGGAAGCTGAAGCATGTACTTTAAAATGAAGAAAAAAAATCCAGCTTACTTCTATACTTTCTACCTCACCATTGATGTGACCTGACCTGACTCCATCTGATATATAAAAAATAGAGCTAGTGATCCCTAGCTACATGTGTTGTGGTGAGGGTTACATGAGATGTTATTGGTTAGAGCCCAGCACTTTGCCTGGCCTGGGAGAATAAATGCTTGCCTCATCTTTAGAGAGAAGTTCCTTTCACTTTCTAACGCATTATCCTTTTTATTAACATCTGTTACTAATGTTATCGTCTCCCTTGGGTTTTAAGCCTTCTGCTCCTATACAATCTATACTCTTTCAATTTTTTGATTTTTCTATAATTAATCTTTTCCAGGGAAATAGCATACAACTGTGTGGACTTGTAGATTGGAAAACCGCCTGGATGTGTAGATTGCAAAAACCACCTGGCCCACAATCTCAGCCTGAAATCCTCTTTGTTTTTAGTCACCTTCTTATCCTACCTAATTACTCAAAACCTCACTACTCAAACACAAGCCCCTGAACTGACTGCCATATCCTACCTACACTCTCAGCAGATGGCTTTGCCTCCTCCCTCATAGAGGAATACCCTCAGATTCCTGGCCAGCCCTTGTTTCTACAGAAGACATAAAGAAAGAGTGGGAAGAAGTAGCTGTCTCCTATCACTTCTGTGCTGTGGTCAAGAAGATCTTGGCAAAGCCTGAACTCCCAGTTGTTAATGTTCTTGTCCTTGTTCTTGCTGTCGTGTTATTGCCCTCCTCTTTCTCCTCAATACATTTTGGACCACATTTGTTTTTATATTTGCAGTTTACGAAGGTATCATCTACAATTTAAATAATCAATACTCTCTTTTTCCTGAGGCCTAGATGGAGATTGTGACCTCAGTATCTTCCTCCATTTTCGGTGGCTAGTGGCATTTCCTGGCAGTAAGTTAAATCTCCCAGATAGGGCATACATACAAATGCCAGGTGAGGCTGGCCAAAAGGTGAAGCTGGCAGCAGATACACTCCTATGAGTTTAACCAGTTCAAACCATGATCCTTTCTGAATGGACTTCTTTTAACTGTCACAACTGTATAGGCTTTCCAACACAGCCTTAAGACAACAGGAACAATTTGGAGACTGATGGACAGAATCTTTCTCCAGGTGAAATTGGCAATATCACACTTGAACAAGGACATCATGTATTCCCTCTATGTAACCAGGAAGCTTGCATCGTTCTCTTAGCAAACATTGTCAGGTTATACATATGAGACTGATTGCCAATGCCATTTTCCAAGAATTGTAATGGCATCATAGGAGCAGGGGTGACTGATAGGTTAGATCCTGTCAATTTCCCAATTAAAATCCTCCTATACGCAAATCATTTTGACTGAGTTCCATAACACCCATTCCCAATCCTTGTGTGTGCCCTCATTATAGAAAACAGAAAATCTAAATACAAATATTCCAAGGCTTTCTTGGAGTTAGAGGTGTCCATGTAACACGATTCTAGCCAATGACTTATAAGCTTCAGTCTGCTGGGGGATCCTGGGGAAACTTTTGCTTTCTTGAGAGCAGACAATCTCTTTTTCTAACTTCTTTGAATATGAACATGCCTGGAGCCATGGTGGCCATCTGGTCACTATGAAGTAACAAGCATGGGGGTGAAAAGCCAACATAATTAGGATGATGAATATAAAGATAGAACCTGGGCTCCAAGAGCATTGCTGGGCCTCAAGCAAAACCAGCAACTGCTTGTGTTTAGACTTACTACATTTAAGAAAAAATATATATTATTAATAGATTTTCTGCTACTTGCAGCTAAAGCATTCCTAACCAGTAATCCGTATATGCTACCCTGTGCCATCAGGCTAAGGGCCACAGTGCTTAGCATGATAAATAAAGCGGTGCATGATCTAGCCCCTGCCTATCTCCTTAGCCTTATCTCTCACATTTGTCCTTGCACTATAGGCTATGGTAATACAGAGCTACTTTTGTTGCCCTAAGTACACCATGCTGTCTCATGCCTTCTAGCTTAAACTATGCTGGCAGAATACAGGCAAGAACTGTCTTCCTCATCTGGGGATCTCTAAAATGTAGCACAGTGACATATAATAAAGGAACTATATCAAAATGCTTTTACCTGACTCTCTTTTGATAACAAACTAATTACTTAATGACACATGCATTTTATGCATCATTTATTTAATGTTTCAGCATCTCTTCATTTATGCAAAAGAGTGTGCCAGGCTTATGTACTGACAAAAGATCTCTAAAGGCACAATGTTACGTTAATAAAACATTCTTCTTTTAGAAGAATACACCTAGTATGATCCCATTAATGTTAAAAACAAAACCCAATATGTTTATCCATGTGTATGTGTATATAAATATATATATATATTTTAAAACAGAGAATGAGCCTTGGAAACATGGATATCAAAATGTTAACAGTAGTATTTCTTAGGAAGGACAAAGCCTGGGGAGTTTTACAGCGTGATTGTGTTCACATGAAACATCTAAAGTTAAAAGTATAAAATGTAAAAGGCAGGAGAAAGAACGTGGGAAATGAAATCAACAGATTTCAATTTAAGTCCCTGCTCTGCCACTAACCAGTTATGTGGCCTTGAGCAATGCGCTGTACCTCTCTGAGTCTCAGTTTTTCATCTGTGAAATTGTGGTCCATTCATTTTTTTAATTCATTTACTTATTTGTTGAGCACCTGCTTAAGTGCCAAGCACTATTCTAGGCACTGTGGTTTTAGTCATAAGCATATAGATCCCTGTCCTTGTGGAGTTACAGTTCAGTGGGGAAGGTAGACATTAAACAAATAGTCACAAAACTTGATGTAAAATTGCATCTGTGAAAGTGTGGAAGGGGAAATCCATAGGGTCATGACACCCCGTAACAGGAGAACATGACCGAATCAGGAAGGTCAGGGAAGGCTGCTCTCTGAACAGGGTGATAACTAGGTGAGAGTGATAGACTTGAGACCAAGAAAGAAGGGTGGTCCAGAAAGAAGGAACAGCATGTAAACAGGATGGATATTGGCAAGAACATGACTGATTTAAGATTCTAAAATAAAGCTAGTTTGATTGGAGTGTGTGTGGGCTGGGGGGTGGGTATGTGTATTTGAAGCAGGGGCAATACTGGTATGAAAGGAGACTGGGGAAGGAGGTTAGGGTCAGACCATGTACAGGTCATGAAAGAGAGTTTAGTTTTCATTCTACCAGTAAGAGCAATGTGACGCCATTGTAAGTCTTAAGTGAGGTGATAACATCAGATTTGAGTTTAGAAAAGGTTAACTCTGGCTGCTGTGAAAGATGACGTGGGCTTGGATCACAATGGTAATAATGGAGGTGGGGGAAAAGTGTGTTATCTCAAGAGAAATATTTATGAGCTAGAATCAACAAAACTTGTTGATGGGATATGTTGGCAGGGATATGAGGAAGGGAGAAAGAGCTTAGAGTAAGGATGGCTCCTAGGTTTCTGCCTCAATTAACTCAGGTGGTGGGATCATTTCTTGAGATTGAGAACACTGAAAAAGGATTCAGTTTTGAGGAGAAAATCATGGGTTGAGTTTTGGTCCTATTTAGTTTAAGGTGTTTAGAGGTTTCCCTTCTCTCTCTCATCTCGTCCACCTCCCTTATTCAAATACTACAACATCAGCGAGGCCTTCTCTCTCTATCCTATCTACAATTTCCACAGCACTCCAGCATTTCATATACTCTCTTCTCTGCTTAATTTTTCACCTTAGTTCTTCGCATTATCTAGATATTTTCCATTTTTTTCTTCCTTCTTGTGTTTCCCCCACCAGAATGTAAGCTCCATGAGAAAGTGATTCTTGTCTATTTTTATACTGCTATAATCTTCTACATCTTGAATCATGCTTTTTATATAGTAGGTGCTCAATGAATATTTGTTGAATAAATGAACAAATAAATTCAAGAACAAAAATTAAGTAAGCAATTGGAAATAGTGGTCTGGAATGTTCAGAAAAGTCTGGTCTAGAGATAGATGTTTGTCATTCATTTGAGCATAGGTACTAACTAGCTGTGGCTGTGGATGAGAGTACAGAGGGAGATGGAAAGAAATGAGGAAAGAGAGTAAAACAGTACCTGCCTCAGAGGATTACAAGATAATGAAAGTCAAGTATTTAGCATGATGCCTGGCACCTGGTGGGTAGTCCAGGAATGTTAGCACTTCTTAGTGTTTTGATTACAGACCTATGGGACTAGAAAACCAGCAGACTGAGTGAATGACAGGATGTGGCCTCTAACTAACTCTCTCATCTACCTTTGTTGGGTGGGAGCCAAAGGAGCACTGGCTGGAATAGAACCTGTTACTTGCTTTGCTGTACGAGCACATCAAGTTACCTAACTGTGGTTAGCCTCAAATTCCTCACTTGTAATTCAGGGTTGATGGCAACACTGTCCTCACAGAACTAAGAGAAAGTGCTTGACACCAAGTCAATTCTCAATCTTCAACCCCTCGCCCAGTGTTGGGCACATAGTCAAGGCTCAACACGTTGGTTGTTTGTTAGTGGAAAGCGTACCAAACTTGGAGCCAGAAGATATTTACAAGCTTTCTGATTTGGCCAAATGTCATACTCTCAGAGGATCAGCATATATGTCACTGGACTGTTTTGAGTATCAAATGGGAATGAATTTTTTTAAAGATTATTTATTTACACGTTACCTCATTCCCAAATGGATTTGTGGTGGTTCAAAGAAATATATCACCTTCAACAGGAGAGGGAAAATAACCAGATGGCAAAGCAGAGACAGAGATAAAACAAGGATGGGGAAGTAAGATGGCATCAGAGCTAAGAACAGTACATAAAGTCTATGCTAGGGTAGTTCAAGTCTAATAAAAAATAATGGGGCTGGGTGCGGTGGCTCACTCCTGTAATCCCAGCACTTTGGGATGCCGACATGGATGGATCACAAGGTCAAGAGATGGAGACCATCTTGGCCAACATGGTAAAACTGCATCTCTACTAAAAATACAAAAATTAGCTGGGTGTGGTGATGTGCGCCTGTAGTCCCAGCTACTAGGAAGGCTGAGGCAGGAGAATCTCTTAAACCAAGGAGGTGGAGGTTACAGTGAGCCAAGACCATGCCACTGTACTCCAGCCTGGCAACAGGTGTGGTGGCTCACACCTGTAATCCCAGCACCTTGGGAGACTTAGGCGAGTGTATCGCCTGAGGTCAGGTGTTCAAGACCAGACTGGCCAACGTGGTGAAACCCCATCTCTACTAAATATACAAAACTAGATGGGCATAGTGGCACATGACTGTAATCCCAGTTACTCAGGAGGCTGAGGCAGTAGAATCACTTGAACCCGGGAGATGGAGGTTGCAGTGAGCTAAGATCGCACCACTGCACTCCAGCCTAGGCAAAAAGAGAAAATCTGTCTCAAAATAATAATAATAATGTGACTAGCTACAACACATGGCAGTGGCTGTTCCCTCCTCTGTTTTTCTCTGCTTCACCCAGCATAGACCCACTGACAGACTCGGTTGGTATTTAAAAGAACACCAGCACCAGCCCCGACCCAACTCCTTAACAAGATCACCTTCTTGGCAGAAGGATGGGGCTGCTCTTCCTTTACTGTTCTTTCCCCAGTGGTTCCTTCAGCTGCTCCTAGCAGATCTCAATGGCTCTTTTCCTTTCCTAGGTGTCTAGAATGTTCCTTTAAAACCTTCTCATAGGTAATTCACATGACTGCTCTAGAGAATGATAGACTTGCATGCCCTGTCTTAGTCCATTCAGGGTGATAAATAAAATACCATAGACTGGGTAGCTTATAATCAACAGAAATTTATTGCTTATAGTTCTGGAGGCTGGCAAGTCCAAGATCAAGAAGCCAGCAGATTTACTGTCTGCTGAGGGTCCATTTTCTAACTCACAGATAGCTGTCTTTTCACACTAACCTCACATGGCAGCAGGGGCAAGGAATCTATCTTGGTTCTCTTTTATAAAGGCACTAATCTTATTCACGAGGGTTCTACCCTTATAACCTAATCACCTCCCAAAGGCTCCACTTCCTAATACCATCATCTTGGGGGTTACGATATCAACATGTGAATTAAGGGAGACACAAATATTCAGACCATAGCATACCCCAAGTATTTCACTAGTCTGATGTGGCCTGAGAAAAAAGCCCTATCAAATATAAACCCATACCAGCTCAACTCTCAAGGGTTTCCCCCAATTCAGAAGACTATTTGATAAATTGTATGGGTCTTATGCTTTTAGGGTTATGGTACATCTTAGATCAGAAATCCAAACTTTGAAGCACTCCAGAATTACCCCAGTATCTTCAAGGCAAAGATTCAAGAGGATCTTATCAATCTTTATCAAGCACCTACTGTGTACTAGTCACTAAACAGATAAGAGGGTCAATAACAACACAATACTATTAATAGTAGTCCCTGAACTTTAATGGCCAACAATTTAATGTGGGGACAAGAGGGCCATATAACAAAATGAGCTACAATTTATTGAATGCTTATTATGTGTCAGGCACTATTCTTTAGATGCATTACCTCATATAATTGTAAAAATAACTCTACTAAGTAGACATTATTATTATTCTCATTATACAGATCATGAAACTGAGGGCTGAAATGGTTAGTAAATTTACCTGAGGTCACACAGATGGTGTTTCTATGTCTGCCCTCTTGGAAACATAGCTTGTGTTTTTAACCATTTGGCTACACAAGAAAGGTTGTGTCAAGTTCTTAACAGAGGTACTAAGTGTGTTTGGCACAAAAGGGAAGAAAAAATTGATTCTTTCTGGTGGCATATGGGTAGAGATGGTGGATATACCCCAAAGGTCGGGTTTGTTGGAGGAAGAATTTGACCTTAATTGATTGATTGGACTCTGCAAGAGGCAGATATGGAGAAGAGGACTCTGGGTGATCAGACTGTACCTGGAAAGGCACAAAGGCAGGAAAATACAGGGTGTATTTAGTGAAGTGGGTAAAGGGTGGGATAGGAGCCAATAATGTCAATGAGGTTGGAAAGGGTGACTGGAGCCAGATGTGGGGAGCGGGGATCTGTAGGGCCTTGCATGCCCCAAGTTAAGAAGATTTACCTTAACGGCTCAACTGCTCTAAGATTCAAAGAGGACACTCAATTGGCATGCTGACTTGTATTTGACTAAGCCTCTCCTGACATCTGGACACATTCGGGTTGCTATGATCCAGTTGTCACTTGCTGGTCACCTATTTAAAGGCCTTTGCCCTCTGCAAGTGCCCTGTCATCCTTTAGGAACCAGCTTGTGCCCCCAGTGGGAAGTAGAGCTGCTCACACACTGACGGTTAGTCTCAGTTCCTTTTGGAATACATCCTGACCACAGGGCACTCTAATTGCCTGGCACTTGCCTGGTTTCACCACTTGACCTCTTGAAGGCAGGGCATGTAGTACGTCATCTCTGCATCCCTGGGGCCCAGCATACCACAGATCTCAATATTCCGTTACAAGAGAGAGGAAAGGGGTGGGAGATGCCCACTCTCACCCTGATGACCTCCTTAGCATGACTCAAACCGTTGAATATCCCAAAAGAGGAACATAATAATTCTTCCTCCTCTTCATCTTTTGTGTTTTGTGGCTAACAATATCCACAATAATAAAACCCACTTCATCTTGATGAATAGTTCTACGAATCCATTGGGCTAGATGGTTGGTGTTTGGGGGACACAGTACTCATCTTAATAGGCTCCGGGGCCAGATGCATACCAGGCTGTGCAAAACAATATAACTCTTCATTGTTGTTGTCCTGCCATCACTGCCTAGTTGACTCATCTTAGACATCTTGGCCTTGCCATGTTTATTTTCCATTCTTTGCCAGGCAGCCAAGTGCTTCTTATTGTACAATGGTTGTCTGAATGTCAGTGGGTAGATGGGTACATGGATTCTTTCACACACTTGTTCTGGCAGTACAAAGGGAATTGATGATGACTCATCCATACCTTTCTTGACTCTCCTTCCTGGCTTACCATTGCTTAGAAACAAGGCCCAGAAAAATGTGGCTGGAGTTAGAAGAGGCTCTGTGCCCCTCTTCCTCCTCTATTCTCTATTATAAAGGCTGTGGTGAAGAGGCTGGGTGCAAAGTAGGACATAAGGTGAATAGAGACAGTCCAGTAGTTCATGGATTTCAGCAGGCCATGTCCTCCTTGAGTCCTCAGAGGAAATTTGCCAGGCCCAAATTATTCCCCCTATTTTGAAGATGAGGAAACAGGTTCAGAAAATGTAAAGTCATCAGTTAGTAATGAGGGACTTAGGATCTGAACTCATGCTAACTACTCCAGAGCTGTGCTCTTAACCCCCATACACTCTCTTGGCTATGGAAAAATTCTCTCATTTGATCTCTACACTATTCTGAGGTGTGGATACTGACAAGGAAACCGAGGCTCAGTTTCCCTCTTACCAACCTGACTAAGCAAGGAGAATGGTCTAGAAAACATAATCAACTGAGTTACACCCTGATTCTATTCTTAGTTATTGCTGGCCCTCTTTTCCTGGCCAGCCTCCCCTGCCAACCTACTTATCAAGACTCTATCACTGCCCGAGTGCCATAGTAGATGGGTGACATAATGTGGTGGAAAGAGTATGGTCTTGTTTTCATTTTATTTTCTCAAAATGAAAGTGGCTTCTTGCCCATGACAATTCAAGCAATGTACTTTGTTGTAAACAAATAAAAATGACAGAACTATAAAGATAATAAAAATCACTCCCAAGCTTACCACTGATGACCACTGTCAATATTTTGGGCTATACCCTTGCAAACATCTTTAAAAACACAAACGCTTATTGTAAAAAATGAGATTATACTATTTATAATATTTTGTGATCTGCCTAAAAAATACTTCACAATATGGCTGGGCATGGTGACTCGTCACTGTAATTCCAGCACTTTGGGAGGTTGAGGCAGGAGGATGTTTGGAAGCCAGGAGTTAGAAAACAGCCTGAACCAGAAAGTGAGACCCCATCTCAACAAAAAAATAAAATAAAATAAATTAGCTGGGCATGGTGGAATGTGCCTGCAGTCTCAGCTACTCAGGAGGCTGAGGTAGGAGGAATGCTTGAGCCCAGGCGTTTGAGGCTGCAGTGAGCCATGATTGTATCACTGTGCTCCAGCCTGGTCAACAGAGTGAGACCCTGTCTCTAAAAAAAAATTCACAATACATGTATTATCTCATTTATTCCTTATAATAACCCTGTGTTGTGAGTATGATTATCCCCATATTAACTCCAAGGAAGTTAAGGCCTAGAGAGGTCCAACAACTTGACTAAGGCCATGCAACTACTACCTGATAGACCCAGAATTTGAACCAATATCTGTCTCCTCTTAAAACCCATGCCTTTCTAAACAGCCTTTCATATTCATTCCAAAGCAATATTAGGACACATTATAATACTAAAATGATGAAAACAGTGTGGTGCTCATGCCAGAATCAACAGACTCCCATTCATTTGTATTCAACAGATGGTAATTGCGCATCTACTAGATGCCAGGCCCTGTTTCAGACACTAGAGAGAGACAGAATAGTAAACAAGACTGTTTTAACCTCATAGAGTTCATATTTGGCTGAGGAAGGCAGGTAAACAAATAAATTTAATGGGAAGTAATAAGTGCTGTGAAGCAATATAAATTTAAGAGAATAGACACTGACAAAAAGGGCTATTTTGTTCCTTCCAAGAATGAAGCCCTCTTTGAGGAGGTGATATCAAAGCAGTAAGTTGAATGAAGTAAGGGGACAAGCTATGTAACTACCTGGGTAAGAGTATTCCAAGAAGATGGAATAGCGAGTGCAAAGATCCTGAGGCAGAAGCATGCTTGGAGTGTAGTGTTTGAGGACCTGCAAAGAAGTCAGTGTCCCTGGAATGCAGCTTGCATGGGAAAGAGCAGTAAGAGGTATGTGCTGGTAGAGAGACAGGCAAGGAATCAGGTCATGCAAGTCCCTGCAGGCTATATTAGGCCTTCTGATTTTATTCCAAGTATATGCTAGTGTAGGGTTTTGAGCAGAGGAATGACATGACCTGATTTATCCCGTGAGAAGTTCACTCTCGCTGCAGACTAGAGAGGGTAAGAATAGAAGCCAAGAGGCAAGTAATGAGGTGTGCAATGTGGGGACAAGCTTAGGGAAAACTCTTAGGGAAAAGATGAGCCTAGATTTAACAAATGACTGAGCCTTATAAAGCTGGGTTATGGAAATAAATGCAACATGGCTGCTGCCCCTGTGAGTTCATAGTGGAGGAGATGATTCCATGTGAGGCAGCCATGGCAGAGGACTTTAACATGAGCTCTGGAAACTGGAGGACAGGATGGTTCCTTTTGCCTGGGGTCTGGGGTGAGGGAAGGCTTCACAAACAGGGTTTGACTTAGGTAGAATTCTGAAAACTGAACAGAAGATAGGAAAAAAAGAGAGAGGGTGGAGTGGGGCTGGACATTCTAGGCAGAGGGGACTGCTTTAGTAAAGGCTTAGAGGGAAGCACTTTGGGCTGCTTTCAAGAAATGCCCAATCATTAGTTTATGCCAGATCTGCTTAAAATTGACTATAAGCAAACAAATCAAGGCAGCAAATACAGCTGAGCTTACTTTAGATTCCTGTTCAGCAACTTTAAATATGTTAGAACATTTTAAATTATAGACAACCATCTTGCACATGGGTTGGCCAAATTTTCCTCTAAGGGCTAGATAACAAATATTTTAGGCTTTGTAGGTCACATGGTCTCTTTTGCAACTACTCAACACTGCCATTGTAGTGTGAAAGCAATCATGGAAAATAGGTAACAAATGGGCATGGCTGTGTTTCAATAAAACTTTATAAAACTAGGCAATGGGCTAGATTTGGCAGACCCTGAACTACTGTCTCAATCTCCCAGTTCTGTGCTCAAAACTGCCTAATGTTTAGCTCACAGATGCTTGTTGATGGTGCCAGTCAACTGACCTACAGCCATTCATTCTGGGTAGATCACAGGTCTCAATCCTTTCTGGAGATTACTGACAGCACTAAATCAGTTTTAAAGTAACAGATGGAAATGTCAGAACTTTATGCCAAGAAGATGTTAATGCTTGTAAAAGGAGACTAGGCTGAGGTGCTAGACTTAACAAGCACATTGGAACTAAGGTAGCAATTATTGTAATGTAGATGAATCTGAAGATAAAAGATATATACTTCTGCTTTTATTTAATCTGGAATCCATATATAGCCCTGATAATGTCTGTCTATCTCTCTTCTCCAATTTTAAAGTTTCAGTATAATTTCAAATGAATCTCATTATGCTGCATTATTAAAATAGGATCACTGCAATAACTGTATATATATAATTTTCTAACTATTAAGGAACACAAAGGCAAAGAAATATTCATAATGCAATGTCAATGATTTTAGGACACTAATCTCTGCAATTCTCAACACGATTATAACAAGACTCAATTCTGACCACAAAAAAAGGCGGGCTCTGCAAAGGCCAGCTCCTGCTCTTGAAATGGACCATTAGCTTCATACTGGGCTATGTATTGATTAGTTGCCATAGTTTATTTGTCATTTCCCTCTTAATTTCATCCTAGAGCATCACCCTTGGCTAAATGTCTTGAATGGCATCACTGAATCAGACATGCTGTCAGTTCCAACATTTCTAGGAACTTGATGCCCAGAACAAGGGATTTGACTTTTCTCACATTGGCCATCTTGATGATCTATGACTTTGCATTGGAGACATCTTCTCCACTGTCTTTCTGTAATTCCTCTCGGAGGAAAGACAGTAGATTTTTAGGAAATCTGACAGGCTTCATTTGGTGCAGGATGACAACTTTCAACAAGGACAAATCTCCCAACTGTCATCATCATCATCATCACCATCACTCACACTTCCTTACTGTGTGCCAGGCACTACTCATGCATCTTTACATCTTTTAATTCATTAAAGCCTCATAACAACACATAAGGTATTAAACTCACTGTACTGGGGTGTGTAGAGGTTATGTAATTTGCCCAAGATCTTTTGGCTAGAAAGTGGCCAAACCGGTACCCAAGGCCAAAAAATCAGGCTCGAGCCCATGTACTTCATGCAGCATTGACTTTTGGCTGAGTTTCAGAAGAAATACATCTTAGTTTTGACTTATTAACCAAACTTCGATTGAAAGTACTATTATTTCATTCCTTGTTATCGCTTGAAGTTTTTCATAGAGTTAAACTCAGTTCACAGGCAAAAAGCAGCTTTCCTTTATTTTATCCTCTTAGGAAGAAGTATTCCATCTTCATAAAATAAGGTCATTTCAAGATATGTTAAACTTACCCTAGTTTTAAAGGCCTTATTCCTCATATAATACTTCTCATCATTTTCATGTAATTTCTCAATTGATGCAGACAAGCAAGTGAGGTGACTGAGGCACAAAGTCATTGAATAACTTGACAATAGTCGTTACTCATAAGTAACAAAGCCACACTTTTCCTTCTACGTGTTTCCCTCTTTGGGCACAAGGTGGTTTAGAATGGACCACAAGTGGCCTGTTCAAGTGATTGGACTTGACTGATTTTTACTACATTTGTGAAAATTTCATCACTAGTATCTCTGGCAAGGTTATAGTTTTAAATGTGCAAAATTATTCCAAATTACTTTAGAATCCATTTCCTTATGCTTTTGCGCATAGAAAGGATCATGCAGGTTGGAACCTGGTCATCTATGAGATCACACTTTGTATTTTCCATTTACCATGAAAAAGCCATGCTTTCTCCATTATTCTCTTCATTTCTTTTTTTTTTTTTTTTTTAACTTTTCCAACTGAAGAGCAAGATATCCTTTTGGTCTTATTTCCCAACTCATACTCCATATATACTTCAGAAGTCAATAATTTGTTTACATAAACACAAACGAATAATGTATTAAAAAGTGATAAAGAATTTCACTTCTAAAATGGCTGTGTGAATTGCACTGTGGACATATATCATAATTAGTGAAAACTGTTCTTAAAAAATTAGTCATTCAAAATCTCTAAAAATTACCTTAAGGACATCCATTAAGTGAAACATTTATTCAAGAAAACCCAATAAATCTCAGCAAGAGCAGCAAGAGTCTGTGGTATTTCAGTCATGACTAGCTCCCTTTTATCTGCCCCTCACTAAGCTCAGTTTAGTGGAAGTTCCACTCTGAGTGGGTGTGGTCAAGAAGATGGGGTTTCCTCTCCCCTCATATCTCAGTCAAGAAATATGGCATCCCATGAGGAGGATCTGGCTAGCAGCATTTCTCATTCTCTCCAACTCCAAATGATCAAGGTTGGATTCCTGATTAGTGCAGCTGAGAGGTAGGGTATTCCCTACCTCCACTCAGACCTTGTATATATACTAGGCTTGTCTCTATAGGCCGGGTGCAACAGCCCAAGAATAATGGGGCCCTGATGACTCTCACTGCAGCTAGTTTGTAGAGCAGAGGTTTCATACTGGGAGAAGCAACCCAGCAAGGCCAGAGATTCCCAAAGCTCAAAGTAGTGGCTCAGAAATTTTGCCCTGGGGGAGAGTCAGTGCATAAGAACAGATATAGCTTGAAGTTCTCCTTAAAAAAATCTGACTTTGTTTGACAGAGTATGTATAAGTTAAAACCTAAGGATGCTCTGGAAAATGATGGAGATTTTGATGGTGAGCAATTAAGACGAGGCTGATAGTTCTATAAGAGCACAAAGCTTAAGCATAGACTATCTCCTTTATCAGAGAGAACAAGGGAAAGATCCAGCTAAGAGGAGTCTTCTTGGGGTTAGAACAAATCTCAAAGAATCATGTCATAAAGCTACCCCTGCTTAAATGTAATTGGATCAAACTGTGGAGCAACTTATATTCCCAAAATTATTGAAGAATAATTGAGCAATCAGCCAGAAATTCATTTAGTTTAATAGAAGGAGGCAGAGAGCTTAGTGGAGGTAAAAAGACAAACAGAGCCATGCTGAAACCACTATCATCTCAGGGTGACAGTGCTCATGCTTACAGCTGTACCATCTTAGGAGTAACATCAGAGGATTTGATTGCAGCGTATGTGAATTCTACAAAAATAAAGTTATTATTTTAAAAAGTAATAAAAATAAGAGCAAAGTGAACATTTCCATTTGCCTCCCCTTAAAAGTCACTTGAGAAGAACATGGGCCTGCAATTCTTCTTTTATGTTTGGGTTTATTTATTTTCCATTTGCCACAGAAGTCATAGTGCGTGTCAAAAGAAAAGTAGATCTTGAGACAATTTTGGCAATTTGTTCTCCTTCCCAGTGTACTTTGCGGCACAGTTACTTAGACATCAGCACTCAAATAGCAGCAACATCAAACAGGGAAATGCAAGGTAGGTTGGGTGCATCTGCTGGTCTAATGACGTTTATTTGCTCACTCTATATATGGGAGAGTTTTAATGCTTGGTTCCTGGCTGCCTTGATGTCTTTTCTATGTCTATTTGAGATTATCAGATTATATGTCACCTCTTCAAATTTATATAAGTAAAGAAGAGCAAGCAGCAAGCATCATGTTTTCTGCAAAATCAGTTTCTTTGGGAGCCATTCATACCAGGATGATCCAGACGGACCTCAAACTTGACATGTCCAAAATTGATTTCATCATTCCCCTCCTGCCTCTGCTACCCCTGCTCCTTCTGTATCTGCAATCCTGGCAGGACACAAACTAGAAAACTGGAAGTCATCATAAACTCCTCCCTCTGCCTTTGCCACACAACCGATCAATCAACTCATCCGCCTACCTCCCAAGCAGCTCTGCATCTCCCTTCTATTTTTTGCTGCTCTTACTGGGCTAGCTCAGATCATCATCACTTCTCCCTTGAACTGTAATAGCCTGGCACCCTCCTGGCTTATACCTCTGTCTTTAGAATCGCCTCCCGCCTCCCCCGACAACATCTGATTTGTTTTTACACAGGATCAAGGCCAAGTTTTCCAGTTATACACAGAGTGGGATACAAGGTCCTTCATTCTCTGACCGCTGCTTATGGCTCAAGCCTCATTCCCCAACCTCCATGCTCAGTCTCATCTCCACACTCCTGACCATGAAATTCCCTCTGTCTGAATTGACCTTGTCCATATTTTTTAAAGCAGCTAAGTTCTATTCATCCCTTCAGAATCAGCTCAGGAGTAATCTCTTTGGAGTAGCCTTCTCCGACTTACAGTGTTAGGGGCCCCATCTCTGTTTTTCCATAGTTTTTTGTGCATGACTCCATCTCTGCACTGTGCTGAAAGTGTTCATTTATTTGGAGGTTTTCTCCATTAGACTGTGAGCTCTTTAAGAGCATGGGCTATGTCTTATTCTTCCTTATATCCCCCCAGCTCCTAGCACAGGTCTGACCTAGAGAGGATACTCAATATATGTGTTGTCAGAGTGACCATCAGGTTGGTGCTTAGAGGCAAGGTTTATTAAATTTAATCTGTCTGACTCGACACTCGATGATGCAGTTGGTAATTGCTTAGATGCACCTCCTTTATGCTCCCAGAAGGTTCCCTCATTCCCCTTACCACTGTGATAATCATCCTGTATATTTAATGTTATTTTCTTCTTTATTTAGTTGTCTGGCTCCTCACTAAATGATGTCAGATCCTGGAGAGAAGGGCCCAAGTTTCCTCTTGGTCACTGCTGAATCCTTGGTGCAGAGCCCAGTATAGATGGTAGAAAGTATCCTCTGGGCAGGTGAGCTGATGTGAAAGGAGAGACTGTGCTGGCAATGTCCACTTCTCTGGCCCATCCCACCAACCAGGTGAAGTGTAGAGAGACGGCAGTGCTGCTCTAGCAAAAACTGCTTGCTCCCCAATACAAACACAAGCCTGGTGAAAGGGAGGACCCCACTAACAACGATTACATGCTAACCTAGATTATGATTGTGGGACTCAGCTTTCAGTATGGTCCAGTTGTTGCAAGAGAAAGGTTTTGGAAGAGATTTTATTCCTTGGAAACTCCTGGAGAGTTAGGAGTATAGAACAGACCTAGAGAAAGAAAGCAAAACTATTTCAGATGGCTGTGCTGAAAATTAGATTAGTCATTGAAGAATAGGCATCAGTTGTTACTAACATAACTTCAAACACAGAATTTTGAAAGAGCATGTCTGTGGCCAAGTAGCGATGGAACCACAGAATCTTTATAGAGACCCAGTGTTCAGATGTTTATAAACTGTAAGATGCTTCCTCTCTTGTGCTCATTCTTCCATGCACCCCTCTCTCCTTTGTTTTTTTAGAGTTTTCCAGGGAAAACTGAGAAACTTGCTAGACAAATTCCAAAAGAGCTGTAACACTATATCTTCTTCTCTATTGAGTTCATAGTTTTTAGCACATGAGCATCAGCACGATTACAGGTGTCTCTCTAAGAACCAAAATCAAACAAACAAACAAACTGACCACTTTTCAATGCTGCTTACTGTGAAAACATAAAGACATACTGAATATTTATCAGTGCCAGGGTTATGTGGGTCTGCCCACACAAACACAAGCAAACTTCATCATTCCACTCAAAAAAGCCAGTTGCAAAGAGAAATGTTACTTATTTGAGAAGGCTTATGTCACTGTCAAAAGGTGCCAGTCCAATGTCCCAGTGTAGATCGTAACCAAAAAGAACTTTGAGCCTAGCTTTGTCCAGAGAAGAAACCCCTTTGTTGTTTGGCCTTCAGGGTGACTTTGTCATATACCTGCCCTATCATCCATTCCCTAGGCATTCTAACACTAATTTCTAAAATGAGTGTTGAGTAAAACTATTTTTGTTTTGGAAATGTCCTGAGATGTCCTGTAATGACCAGAGACTGTCAGGTAGGTTTGACCCTTAACGCTGGGCTTTGCTTCCTTAAAGGTAACATTCATTAACATTTGTTGAGTGTCTACGGTGAATCAGGCACTACGCTAGGGCACTTTACATGTGCTCTCCTCTCTAACCCTTAAAATGGCCCAATGAGGGAGGCATTCACATCTCTGTTTTCCAAATTAGGTGACCAAGACTCAGGAAGAGGAAAGACTTACCCAAGGTCACAAGGCCATCAACTGATAGAACACCAATTGCATCAATTGATGCAACCCCAGTTCTGGCTTACTCTGAAGTGCAAGTCTTTGCTCACCACTTCACCACACTGATCTCCTAGCTCCCAGATGCTTGAGAAAAGCACATCTGGCCATCATCTAGAGGTAATCTGTAGCCTCTACAAGTCACTATTTTGGAAGATCACTGATTCAGGTAGAAAGTAGCCTCTGGGAAGGTGAGCCATGTGAAAGGAGGGACTGTGCTGGGAATGTCCATTTCTCTGGCCTATCCCACCAAGCAGGTGGAGTATAGTGTTTTAGGATAGCTTTATATTTGTAATGTGGTTTCGACTGTGCATTTCCCATTAACAAGAAAAGACTGGCATGTTGTACCACTTGAATCATAATGCTTGAAATAATGACTATATAATTTCAACACCTTGCCTTATATCTCAAAATAGGGAGATGATGATGTACTAACGGAAGACGTTACACTGACAGCCCACTTGGGCTTTTACCAAATTTGTTGAATTATAAGTCAAACAACAAACAGAGGGACTTATTAGGTAAACATAATTAAAATGCATAGCTTCCTGAAAGGCTGCTGATAGGAGACAATCATGAAGATGTGTGCAGGTGCCATAAATTTTTAATTTACCATCTGTAGAGACTATACCTTCAATATTATTTTTGGAGTCCCTACTTGGGCAGTGTTCCAGGTTGAGTATTGGGAGTGGGACGAATATTCCAAACACACACCTGTTCAAATAAATGGAGATATCATTAGCAACAAGAAGTAAGTGATCATGGCTTCTCCCGTTTTTCATAAATTACACAAAATAACCATAATGCTGCAATTTAGTGGTCCAAAGTTCATTCTATTCAGCAGACCGTCCATAGTCAACAGTTTAAAGAAAAGGGACCTGCTGAGAAAAATAGTGGTCTAATCAGATGCCATAAAATCGAGCTGATGAGATGAGTCTTATTTCTTATTTTGTAAGGGGATTCTAATGAAGCAATGCTCAGAAGGGAATCATAACTTTCATTATTCAGGTCAGCTGCATACAGTTCCAAATAAAGCTGGGGAGCCTAATCCTACAAGATATTTGTAGACATGCTGGATTGTGCAGGGGGCTTATTAAATCCCAGTTTACTCGCTGCCAAATTGTATACCTTGTCTTGGTTCCTACGAGGACTATGAGAAAGCTTTGGAAAAAAGGTAAATCAAATGAAAAATACTGAAGGATGGTGCCTCAAAAACAAATTCATCAAATGCTGAAAGTGGGAGACAAGAGAGCTCCGTTTGTATACAGCACCATAACAGCTCTCACAATAAAGTAAACATCTCCGAGGCTCAGGTGGGCAAACACGGGCAGGTTCAAGAGGGAAGTTTTCATGACACATCTAGCACACCTTTCTCTTTAGAAAGAGCCTGAGGAGGGAGGGAAGGGAAGGTTGGCCATTTACTTAAAATCAGCCCACCAGGCCCATCGACCTCTAGAAATCATCCACCTGTCAATGTACAAGTATCTCCTGCCAGGGAGAACAAAATAGCACAACTGTTAATTTTTGAATTTGTTCCATGAATAGTTTCCCATTGGAATATATAGGAATTATGTTTGAAGCAACTCCAATATGGTAAGTGGGAAATGGATGCATTTCTTTTTGGCAGCACTGAATAGACTGAAAATGTATTTTTAATGCTCATCTTCAGCATTAAAGAATGCATTAATAAAGCTAGACAAAGAAATCGGTCACTAGCTCCTGGGAAGCAGAGAATCTTCCTGCTGTAGCTCTTGGTTATTGCTTTCTCCATTCCCCGCCCTCTGTCACTGGGTTGTGTCCTACTTACTTGCAGGAGAAACTGAGGCCATGGAGAGGAAGGAGCTCATACTGTTGTTAAGATTAAATGAGGCAATGCATGCAAACCTCTTAGCAAGGTGCTTGGCATATAACAAGCACTCAATAAATGATAATGTTGTCATTATTATTATTACTTTTGCAGTCACTGTCATTATCATAGGAGAAGGTATATAACTTTTTTTTTCTTTTTTTGAGACAGAGTCTCACCCTGTCACCCAGGCTGGACTGCAACGGCACAATCTCAGCTCATTGCAACCTCTGTCTCCTGGGTTCAAGTGATTCTCCTGCTTCAGCCTCCCAAGTACCTGGGATTACAGGTGTGCGCCACCACGCCTGGCTAATTTTTTGTATCTTTAGGAGAGATGGGGTTTTACTATGTTGGACAGGCTGGTCTTGAACTCCTGACTTGTGATCTGCCCTCCTTGGCCTCCCAAAGTGCTGGGATTACAGGCATGAGCCACTGCGCTTGGCCCTAACTTTTTTTTTCTTGAGACACAGTCTTACTCCTGTTGCCCAGGCTGGAGTGCAGTGGCACAATCTTGGCTCACTGCAACCTCTGCCTCGCAGGGTCAAGCAATCTTCCCACCACAGTCTCCCAGGTTCCTGAGTAGCTGGGACTATAGGCCTGCACTACCACACCTAGCTAATTTTTTGTATTTTTAGTAAATACAGGGTTTCACTATGTTGCCCAGGGTAGTCTAGAACTCCTGAGCTCAGGCAATCTGCTCCCCTTGACCTCCCGAAGTGCTGGGATTACAGACATGAGCCACCACCTTGGCTGTATGTAAATTTTAATGTGTTGAAAGTTATACGGGATTCTTGTTCTCTAAGATCCCAGTGACACTTTATATGGCCCATATGGGATAACCAAAGTAAGTTCCACTTGACCTGTCAGGTAAAGTACTTTCAGTACAGCTTGACCAACCTTAACTATATAGTTTGATCAACCTTAACTAAACAATAAGGCTGGTGACCAGTGATCATAGCTCAAATAAAGATTTCTCTTCTGTGTATAACATGGTTTATAAACCAGGAGTGAGGGGTAACTCATCTCTGGACTTACTAATTAATTCAACAAACATTGGTTGAATGCTTATTAATTCTGTTCCAGCCTTACTTTTGGATGCTAGGAATAGAGTAGAAAACAAAAATATATACAATTCCTGCCTTTATGTAGTTTAAAATCTGGTGGATGTGAGGTAGGGGATGAGAGAAGGGGAGGAGAGAGATATTGAACTCAACCTACTGGAAAATGTGTACTTGAAACAATGTGTGTGATCCCAAAATTATTATATGAAAATACATTTCACAGAAGAAATAATAGAACAGGTTTTTAGTCTGTCATTTCCAGAGCACTGGGGCCTGAGGTCAGTTATTGGTCTATGAGACAGAGGCAAAAAACAAACAAACAAACAAAAACCATCGAAGCTGCTCCTGAGTCTGAAATCTCCACCCAAAGGAGGAGGGCAGAAGCATGGAAGGAAACTCTGTGAAGCCACTTGTACCCTTACACTGCCCCAACTGGCAGTGAAATGAAACAGGTCATACATTATACCCAAGAGTATAGAGTGAAAAGAGGCACTCTGTACTGCCTTCACTGGTGACTTACTATGGCCATTCATCCAGTCAGCATGTATTTATTGAGCTCTTACTAAATTCCAAAGGGTACACAATAGTCTCTGCTTTCACAGAGCTTCCATTCTAGTGATTGGCCCTGAGTCACTAGCCAACGATGGTGAGTTCATCTACATTCCTAAAGGTAAGGGATAGCTAAATTAATATTAAAGGTAGTTTGGAAATATATGCCAGGCAGAAAGAACAACAAATACAAAGACCTGGAAACAAGAACAAGCTTGGAGTATATAAGCAACAGAAGAAAGTCCACTGGTCCTGGGTGCGGTGGCTCACGCCTGTAATCCCAGCACTCTGGGAGACCAAGGCAGGCAGATCACCTGAGGTCAGTAGTTTGAGACCAGCCTGGCCAACATGGTGCAACCCCGACTCTACTAATAAATACAAAAATTAGCTGGGCGTGGTGGCATGCACCTGTAATCCCAGCTACTTGGGAGGCTGAGGCTGAAGAATCTCTTGAACCTGGGAGGCGGAGATTGCAGTGAGTGGAGATCATGCCACTGCACTCCAGCCTGGGTGACAGAGCTAGACTCTATCTCAAAAAAAAAAAAAAAAGAAAAAATCCATTGGGATTGCAGTATAGTGAATGAGGGAGAGATTGGTGGCAGAGAAGGCAGCAGAGAGTTCTGGCTTGTACAACTGGGTACATGGTGGTGCCATTCACTGGGAGAGGGAACATGGGAGGAGAAGGTTATTATAAATTGTCATTGCTCACATGTGGGACAATTTTGCCACATGACCATCCTAGGCTTAGGATCACTAAGGCCATTTCCAACTTACTAATAGGCAAATTTTCAAGGTCAATTTGTGAGATGACTTTTTAAAACCCAGAGTTTGTTTTCCCATAGAGTAATGTTATATGTGGCCAGCAGATGGGCTGTTGTATTGGAAGTTTTACTGTCCAAGACCCAAGTGTGGAGCTAAAGTGAACCTGGACAAAGTGCCATTCACGGAGGGGCTCTGCCAATGTCAAGGCCCTGGTGTAGCCATAGATATCATCTGAGGCTGTCTGTGGCTCAATTAGTGCTCAAGAAGAATTGATGGGCAGGGCCAGAGGATTAGCTCAGGCCAATGAACCATGAGCAGAAGTGATGTGAGGCAATCCTAGGCCAGAACATTTAATGGTTGGTAAGCTATTGATGTAAGCAACCTCTTTCTAGATGAAAACCCGTGTATGATATGTAGCATGAATGAACTAGAAATGTGTATTACATAAAGCCACTAAAATTGTGGGTAGTTAGCACAGTGTAGGCTAGCCTACCTCATACAGTGGTGTCCACCATTTGGCCCTCTAAATCCATCAGGTCCTTCCACGTACCACGCCATAGTTGGAGGAGGTATCAGATTGGCCATGAATAATATGCCTGCGTGGGCTTGGTGTAGTGCTCATACCTATAAATCCAGCACGTTGGGAGGCCAAAATGAGAGGGTCACTTGAGCACAGGAATTCAAGACCAACTTGGGCAACATGACAAGATCTCATCACTACAAAAATAAAAAAAAAATTAGCTGGGTGGTGCCTGTTTGTGGTCCCAGCTACTTGAGAGACTGAGGTGGGAGGATCACTTGAGCCCAGGAAATAGAGGCTGCAGTGAGCTGTGATGGCACCACTGTATTGCAGCCTTGGTGACAGAGTGAGACCCTGTCTCAATAATAATAATAACAATAATAATGCTAATTTCAGATATCCAGCTAGACTTGTCCTCTTGCTTGCTTGATTTTTCAATATGCTAATGTTGACTCTCATTTCACTGTGCCTCTATTCCCAAACCATATAGTTTGACTTTCAATAACTGCCCATCACTGCCTACCCATCTTCCTGACACATTTTCATGCCTTTCTCTGCTTTATTGACTTTGAGTTCCCACTTGCTTCTCCTCTCTGCACACCATCTCAATTTGAGCATGCTTTGTAGCTATACACAGGATATTCTTACAAACAACTCTTAGCACTATGAGAGCCTCATCAAGCCCCATCTCCACAGGGTAAGGGAGTTTAGATACCAGTAAAAAAAAGGAGGCAATGGTGTTTTCTGGGGAAGCAATACTGAATGTGAGGAATGTAGGATAAGGTGAGACTGATAATGAAAAATGAGGGTAGAAGTCAGAAAGATTGGGAATTAGTGCAGAGCAAAAAATGGCTTGGGACCAAGGACCTGAATGGTGCCTGGTTGACTGAGATGAACTCCCTCATGCACTTCCTTAGGGGTGCCAGCTGTGTGGTATAGGAGCAGGCCCAACACCTTAAGAAAAGAGAACAGGTAGGACTTGGCATCTATAAAACTCAAGACTCCAGATAACATGATTCCTACGAAAACATTCTTCCAGGGTCGTAGCTTAGCTCTGCCATGCTGCCTTGGCGGACGCAGTGGGAATATTCCCACCCCAACAGGCAGAGGAAGCAGAAATCACTGGTGATGACTTCTATGGCTAAAGGCAGCTTCTAGTGTTGGGACCTGGAATGAAGACTCGGAATGTTCTTTTCACCCCATGAATGGGATCTTCCTAAAGTTATACAATAAGGGCTGCCTAGAGTCTGCTGTGTTTGTGTTTAAGCCATTTCCGGGTCCAACCATACACACTAATGATGTGGGCCCTTTCGTTTACAATGTCTCAATGACTTTTGCACAAGAGGCTTTTTTTACCCCCAGTTGAAGGCAAGTACTAAACAAAACAGGAAAAAAGAAAATGGATGACATTGGGGCCAGAAACAAAGACACCAAGAGATATTAGTTCCAGATACTCGACTTACACAGCTGGCTGGAATGTTTAACGCCTCTAGTTCTAAGCTGTCCTCTTGCTTTCTTTAACACAGCCACTTTCTCTGTTCTAGGTACATGACTTAACTTTTTGTAGGAGAAGCAAAAGCCACTGGCTATTCTACTCCCCTCGACCCATTCTCATCCTAGCACTTGGCACTTAGTAGTTGCTCAATAATGTTTGTTGCCATAAAATGTTTCTATCTGTTTAACACCCGCCTATGAGTGAGAACATGCGGTGTTTGATTTTCTGTTCTTGGGTCAGTTCACTGAGAATGATGGTTTCCAGGTTCATCCATGTCCCTGCAAAGGACACGAACTCATCATTTTTGATGGCTGCATAATATTCCATGGTGTATATGTGCCACATTTTCCCTGTCCAGTCTATCATTGATGGGCATTTAGGTTGGTTCCAGGTCTTTGCTATTGTAAACTGTGCTGCAATGAACATTCGTGTGCATGTGTCCTTATAGTTGAATAATGAGAACACATGGACACAGGGAGGGGAGCACTACACACTGGGGTCAGTTGGGGGGAAATAGGGGAGGGTACAGCGGGGCGTGGGGAGTTGGGGAGAGATATCATGGGGAGAAATGCCAGATATAGGTGAAGGGGAGGAAGGCAGTAAATCACACTACCACGTGTGTACCTATGCAACAATCTTGCATGTTCTTCACATGTACCCCAAAACCTAAAATACAATAAAAATAAATAAAAATAAATAAAAGTTTCTATCTGAAGAGCAGCCATCCCAGTACCTTTCCTTTTTCATTGTACTGAACCAAAAACTATTTCACCTTGCTTTGCCTTCCTTTCCTCAGCCCTAGAAATACCAAAACACTCTACACAATAGAAATACTAAGATTTCCAGAATACATGCCTGCTTCTCTTCTTCCTTGAAGACTCATCAGAAGAGTCAATCAACTAACATGTATATACTGAATACCTACAGTGTATCAAGCAAGCAACAGCTGCAGGGTAGTCACAGCCCTTCGGAGAAAGCTCCAGGTACAAGGTAATATTGTCATGAATGGTTTCCATGTCATTTACTTTCCCCACATATTAACACGCTGCTGGTTCTAACTACTCAGAATATTATCATTGTTACTGGCTTTACATTTTTCTGTGTTTTCATAGACAGGGCAGTTCTAGACATTACAGCAGATAGCAGACCAAGTAAAGTCAATTTAGTTTGATTAGCTATCATTTGCTTATCATTTATCATTATAAAAACCAATCTTTCTGATTTTTATAAAGGATGTTCACAGCATTCCCCAGTTGAGTCCTGTGTCAAGTATTTGACAAGGTATAAGTTGAAATGTTTTAAGTTGCATACAATAGTCCTCAAGAAACGATGTTTCACACCACATGTTGTCACTCATAAGTGGGAGTTGTACAATGAGAAGACACGGACACAGGGAGGGGAACATCATACACCGGGGCCTGTCAGTGGGTGGGGGCCAAGGGGAGGGAGAGCATCAGGACAAATACCTAATGCATGTGGGGCTTAAAACCTGGATGATGGAGTGATGGGTGCAGCAAACCACCATGGCACATGTATACCTATGTAACAAACCTGCACGTTCTGCACATGTATCCCAGAACTTAAAGTGTAATGAAAAAAGAAAAAGTGTTTTAATACAGGGTCCAGAAAACTGTGGTTCATGGGCCAAACAAGTTCACCAGCTGCTTATTTTTGTAAATAAAATTTTATTAAAATACAGTTATGCCTATTTTTAAAACATATTGTTTATGACTGCTTTCATGAAATGTTACAGTTGCAAACAACTAAAATATCTTCCATGTATTAAATGCCTGATGTGTGCAATGGGTATCACATTCATTATTTTACCCAATCTACACTACCTCTCTGATGTAATAATAGCTAGCATGTATTGTACTAAGCAGAGTTTTGTTCTTAGTCTGGTGTCCATAAACTTAGATGGGAAAAATTACAACAAAATTAACAAAATTAGAAAATTAATTTCCACTGACCTCTAAATGAAAGCAAGCCTTTCCTTCCATTACGAATGTAGGCAACAAACCAAAGTCATATTTGCAATACCTGCCACTTTATTACCAGTAGAAACATCATAGGCACTTTTCCAGTACATTACAATTATCGTAGTTATCTCACAATACCACTTATTGCTTTGAAATACTGGTAGATATTAGACCGACTGCTAAATCTTGTTATTTATTCAGTATGCTAAGGAAGCATGTATACCACAAATTTGTTTTAAAAATATATCAATAACCTGATTTCATTATAAATAGTTTTCCCTTTGTAATCCAAAGTATTGCATTTATGGATTTAAAAATATTATTCTGGCCAGGCACAGTGGCTCAAGCCTGTAATCCCAGCACTTTGGGAGGCTGAGGCGAGCAGATCACCTGAGGTCGGGAGTTCGAGACCAGCCTGACCAACATGTAGAAACTCCATCTATACTAAAAATACAAAAAATTAGCTGGGTGTGGTGGTACATGCCTGTAATCCTAGCTACTCAGGAGGGTGAGGCAGGAGAATCACTTAAACCTGGGAGGTGGAGTTTGTGGTGAGTCAAATTGCGCCATTGCACTCCAGCGGGGGCAACAAGAGTGAAACTCTGTCTCAAAAAAAGAATGTATACATATATGTATATATTATTCTGAAAAGGGGTCTGCAGGTTTTCACAGGCTGCAAAAGGAAGCCATGCGGAAGAAGTTTAGGTAGATCTATGCTGAGTGCATTCATTCACTGAATACTGGCAACTACCCTGGGTGGTGGGTACTACAACGAACCCCTGACCACTCCCTTTTTACACAGGAGGGCAATGAGGAGCAAGAACATTGATTTAATTGCCCAAAGTCACACAATTAGTAATGGGGCTGAGATTTGAAGCCAGTTTGAGTCCAGAATCCATGTTCTTCATCAGTATCTTGTACTATACTCCTCTTATTGTGTCACTATCCTCATTTTACAGGTGAGGAAATCAATCATTTTCTACAAAGGAGGAAGTTAAAGGCTGTTGTGAATAGAGAAAAAACATGAGAAAAAGTTCTCGAGCACTTACTATGCCAGGCTCTTTTCAATCATATCTCATTTTATCCTCTTAATGGCCCTCAGTGATTGACTGATGAGTGAACTGAGACATAGGGAGGATAAGCAACTTACAATCACACTAGTTTGAAGCCATGTTAGCGACCAGAGCCTCTCTCTCTCTCTCTCTCTCTCTCTCATCTACACCATGCTATCTAATTAGTATGTAAATTATCTCATGCAATCCTGAGGTCTTATTTCATTCGTGGGATTTTAAGTGAGAGGAAGATATTGCAAGGAAATATCCATGTCCTGTTTTGTACTAGAGCCAATAAATTTTCGTCAAAACAGATGGGCTAAATTAGTATGGATCTGCATGATGTATTTTTAAGCAAAATATTTCGTGGGAGGTTAAAGAATTTCACAAAACCACGTGTAAGAGCCAAATTTAAAAATAAAGTAGCAGATTGATATTTATTACTGTGATGACTGTTCTGACTGACAATACAGGAAGAGAATACTTTCAAGCAATAAAATTGGAATCAATATATTTTTTTAAAAAAAGAAATTGCAACAAATTAGGGTGAAAACCTGTTTGAAGGATCTCAAAACTGCTTAAACAATGCTGACTTAACTTCAAAAAGTATATTCTTGCTCAATTAGTTGGCCTGATTCCCTCAGTAAACTTCAAATCAAGGCCGAGTTTAAAGTATTTTGTATCAGTTACAATTTACAAACCAAGGAAAGCAGCTAGGGACGGGAAAGTCTTTCTGGGTAGGAACTGCTTTGCTCAGATCTGAACTGTTTATACTCACAAATCACAGTGTGTGTAGTTCAGACATGGCCTAAGCTTTTCCTTGGCAATAATGCTCAAGTCTGCCCTAAGAGAATGCAGAAACTCCGCCCCTAGAAAGCCGTTTCATTAGCAGCCTGCCTCTTCCTGCTAGGAGAGCTTCGTTTCCCAAGGCTCTCAGTGGTCACAAACCACGTTTCTAATGCAACTAAAAGATTCCTCTTCACGGACACTTAATGATGCCGAGTGTGTCATTACGACAAAAACAAACAAACCTTGTCTTCAGAAAGGAAATCTGGGGCCTCATAGTCCAGAAATGAACACAGAAGAGTGAAATAAAATAGCCTGTATTTGAAGAAGCCCTTCAGGATTCTATGGGGCATTGGGGAAGGAGGCCTGGATTTGCATTTGGCAGATTCATTCCTGGCTGCAACACTTAGCTTCTTAGAACCTCAGCTACTTCATTTGTTCAAAGGCATTGGATTCCACCAGCCTGCCACCATGCAGGGGCACATCCAGCCATTTATTAAGTACTGTGTGCTGGGTCGTGTATTAAGCATGGAGTGATTGTGAAAAGCAATGTGTGTGATATACACATGTAAGAATAGCTGGTTACTGGTAACGTGTATGATATCAGCATTATTATTACATGGTCATGATCTCTGATGCATCTTCCTTTTGTCTGTTTTATTTCTGTTGTAAACAATGTTCATCGATTTTTTTCTGATTACATACTTTGTAAACATGTTCAATGATCTAGAAAAGACAAGAAGGTACAAAGAAAAAACAAAACTTCCATAACCATGTTCATATGAGACAAAGCCCTCCAGTCAAAAATGTGAATTAGACAATAACTGAGGGATCAGAACCCATCTGGTTGAACCACACATCTATGCATGTGTCCTTCCCATCATCTATCCAATGTGTCCCTCCCTCCAATAATAAACAATGGCAGATGCTGTGTAGGTGCCGGGTATGTGCATGGTGTAGGACGAGAGTCATCTGTGCATCTCCAGACTCGTAGAATGCAGGGGGCAGGGGAAAGCCCTAGAGACGGTGCAGCCGCGCCCCCACCCCTCACCCTGCATTTTTTCCAGAAGAAGAAAACAGAACATCTTTGTTGTGGGTGACCCAGCAGCGTTCTTGCTTCTTAAAGAAACGGGAGCAGACATTTCTACCCTGGTCCCTTGGGTTCGAGGACATGCTCCATCTGGAGGGTCCTTGCCCAGTTCAGGAGATTCCTTCATTTCTAAGAAAAGTGCCTAACTGCGGCCAGCGGCTCCTACCGACCCCTGTGTGCCCCCCTCCGGTCCTTGCCCGCCTCCCCTTTCGAAGCCTCTCGCTCGCTCGCTCTCTCGGGATTGGATCAATGCAGCAGAGTGCTCTTTGCTGGGCCTTCATGCCCTGTGATCGCCCAGCCCGGGGCTTTAGGGGCTGAGCGTATCAATTCAGGCCCACTGAACTGTATTTCCCCAGCCCGGGCCCGCCCTCGGCCTTTGTGCCGCGCCCGGTCCGCCCCCTTTACTCACTCTGCCTTCATGCTTTGTTTGGCAAACACAAAACGCCCGGCCCAGCGGCGGGTCCTTTTCAAGCTTTGCAGCCAGCACTTGAAAACGCCGCGAGGCTGGGGTACCTGGGAACACCTCTGGGGCCAAGCAGAGTGGACGCCCAGCGGCTCGTGCCCCCGCCAGGCACGTCGGTGGTCTGGACTGTGCCCCCCGAGACGACCAGCCTGAGTCCTGAGTCGGGGCCCAGCAGCGAGGGCTTCCCCACTGCTCCACCCTGAATGCCCAGGGCATCACAACTTTCTAGGCGCCAGCGTTCCCTTTGAAAATCCGGGGCACTTTTGGGGCCCCCTGGCCTTGCCTTTGTGTTTTAAATGGCCTAGAAGTTCACTTGACACAGAATTTAGAAAAGCCTGAGAACCGGTTTCGATGACATTAAGGGCTGCAACGGCTCTGGCTCAAGAAGAATAAAAGCAGCATCAGTGGGAACAGCAACTACTGTTTATTGAGTGCTTACTATGTGCCAGGTGTCACGCTAAGTACTTTACAAGCATGACGAGGTGTAAACTTAATTTACAACAACCTGTGATGTTGGGATTAGAGCCTCTTGTATTGAAAAGGAAGCTAAGCATCTGAGAGGCTAAGAAAGCTTGCTCCTAACCTCTCCTCAGTCCAATGAATATCCTCTTAAACAGTGAAATCGGTTGACATCCTGTTTTTTTTTTGTTTTTTTGTTTGTTTGTTTGTTTGTTTTTTTTAATAGAAAGGATCTTTCTCTATCACCAAGGCTGGAATGCACTGGGGTGATCAGGGCTCACTGCAGCCTCGACCTCCTGGGCCCAAGCGATCCTCCTACCTCAGCCTCCCGAGTAGCTGGGATCAGGCATGCACCACTACATCCAGTTGATTTTTAAACTTTTGTAGAGACAAAGTCTCACTATGTTGCCCAGGCTGGTTTTGAATTCCTGGGCTCAAGTGATCCTCTTGCCTCAGCATCACAAAATGTTCGTATTTGCAGGTGTGAGCCATAGTGCCAGGCTTGTTGACTGACATCTTTTGGCTCTTTGTAAGAAGTTGTTTTTTGTTGTTGTTGTTTTGTTTTGCTATTCCTGAACATGTCATTCTCTGTCCTGCTTTTATCACTTGTCTTCATAGCCTGAGTGGAAGAAACTTTTTAGATGTTCTCATATAATAGCTATTAGAGTAGCCACACTTTGTTGAAGATTTATAGTATGCCAGGTACTTCGCTAAGTGATCAAATACATCCTGTCATTGGATCCTCAAAACCATCCTCTTGGGTGGGTTCTGGTATTGTCTCCATTTTGCAGGGGAAGAAACTCAGCAAGCTGAAGTACCTTGCCCAAGATCACACAGCCAGTGAGGACTGCACAGAGCCATGGCTTGTCTGAAGCCAATGCCTGTTTTCTAAACCATTAGATGACATTGCCTTCTATTGTTATTAATTGTGTTTTAATGTTTACAGTTCTTCAAAGGGTGGCTTTTGGATTTCCAAAATTTGCCTTTCAAGATAACATAATTGACAATCACTTGCTTTGTTATTTTAAGTCGCTTTGGGATCATTTCTTCCCCGAAAAGACTAAAATAGCTTTAAACTGCAGTAACACAAAGGGAAACAAGGAGAACTGGGCTCCTAACTTAGGTAGGTCTACCAACAGGTGTTAGTTGGAGGAATAGAAAATGACTGAAGCCAAACTAATAAATTTTAGAACATCCACCTCAAAGGGAGTAGCACGTGCTCCCTGTGTTTGGAGGGGTTATAGCAAGTTCCAGGGACTGAAAATTCAGTGTGGCTGGAGCATAAAGAACCAGGAGGAACATGGTGTGAGATGAGGCTGGAGAGATACAGATGTGGGGCCTAGCCATCATGGGCCTACAAATCCTGCTGATGTTTTGAGTCCTTACCCTAAGATCACTGGGTCGCCACTGAAGAGTTTAGTAAATAAAGGGTGCCTGTAATCCTAGTGCTTTGGCAGGCTAAGGTGGGAGGGTCATTTGAGGCCAGGAGTTTAAGAGCAGCTTGGGCAAGACAGCAAGACTCTGTCTCTACAAAAAGAATAAAAAATTAAAAAGTCAAGGGGTGACATGGCATTCTTAAAAGATCACTCTAGCTTCAGTGTAGAAAACATATTAGGAAGCATAGTAAATCTAGGGAAACAACTAGCAAACTACGTAGTTATCCAAGCATGAGATAATGCTGGCTTAGACTAGGATGATGATGGTGGTTTTCTATTACTCATAAATGGTTGGCCCAGGGCCATGCACATAATGTTTCAGATCTTCAGTTTTCTCGTCTGCAAATTGTCCCCAACACCATCAGCCTTCCTCACATGAGGGTCAATCAAAAAATAACTATACATAGGCAAGCCATTAATTTAACATAACAATAAGCCAGGTCCAGTAATTTTCAGTCCTGATTAAATAATATCTGCCACTTTTCGTTATCATATAATGACTAGGCAGAGCTATACCTTTTTTTCAGGTTTACTGTTAACTCTACAATAAACACCTGACTTAAACACACTGACTTACACACACTTCTTGTAAGAACTTAAACCATTATAGATAAGGCTAGAGTGTCCCTTGACTTTCTTCCCAAATCCTGGTCCCCTTTGTCTCTCCTTAGAGGCAATGTTTAAAGTCCCTGAAATTTGAACTTCAGAAACACAGGGTGATGATGCAGACCAATCATTTGTAGCTGAATTCATCTGGAAGCATAACACTGGGGTCACCTGGAAATACCTAAAAGAGAAACTCTCCCTGTTGGGGCAGCTGCTTTGTAATAGACATCTGTGTTCATGGATCCCCATATTCCACTGTGGTCAAAGGTCAGTTGGATCTCTGCAGGGCTGAATATTCTCTACTTGTACTTTGAAACAGTAAGTGATCTTTTTGCACATGTACACTATATGCCACTAAAGAGCATGTTGTTTTGGTTTAAAGTACAAATGTTCTGTGTCTTGAACTTGATCATAAAGTGACCACATCTATGAAACCAGCACCCAGGTCAAATTCAAGACAGAGAACATTATAAGCAGCCCAGAAACCCTACTTGGGTCACCTTTCTGTCATTACTTTTCACTCAGCGATAACCACTGTCTTGACTTCTAATGGGATAGAATAGTGTTGCCTGCTTTTGAACTTTATATAAATGGAATCATACAGAATGCACCCTTTTGTGTGTGTGTGTGTGTGTGTGTGTGTGTGTGTGCATGTTTTGCTTAATACTAGGCTTGAAAAATTCATCCATGTCTTTTGCATGTAGTAGTAATTCATTTATTATCAGTGCTGTTGCATAGTGTTCCACTGTGCAAATACAACACACAATTTATCCATTCTATTGTTGACAGAGATTTACATTGTTTCCAATTTGGGGTTACTTTATTTTACTATACTTTTTATTACACTTGAGCAGGTTTTTCAGCTTTAAATTTACACTGTCATGAGAATGAAATGTCCACAAAAGAAAGCTGATTATTTTACCCTCTCAAACTTAAAGTCCTTTGTTAGCTCTCCCTTCCTTTCCTCTGAATTAAGTCTGAATTCTTTAGCATGACATTCAAGATCTTGCCCAACATATCCAAAGGTAAATGTTGAGCCTCATCTTTTGCCACCAAATTCCAGCTACTCATTTTTCATTACTCCCCAGTCATACCAGGCCCTTTCAGCCTCTGTGCCTAAAGCACATGCCTTTCTGATGATTTGGGATGCTTTCTTCTTTATCTGGAAAACTTGTACTCCTTATTTAAGATCCCACTCCAATGTCACCTCCTTTGTGAAGCCTTCCTGAATACTTGTAGGCAGAATCAAGTGACACCATCCTCTCGGTTCTTCCTACAATTGGTCCAGCTTACTAATTTTATTTTCACTTAAGAAAGACATCGTATTTAATGCATATTCTAAATACTTGAAAAATACTAACTCCTTGGTCCTCAAAATAACCCCTCTGGGATAGATATGATAAAATGAGTAATTTTGCCATGTGAGGAGACTGAGGCACAGAGAGCTTAAAAATGACTTCCCTACCTTATGATAGGTGGACGTAGATATATTAATTTGTAGATGTAGAGCCTAGGTCCAAACCCAGTCAAGCCCAAACCCAGAGCTCACGCTCTTCCCTACTTTGTCACACTGCTGCTGTCTCTGGGTTGCACTGCCCAGTCTGTGTTGGCATGAATCAATTGGCTGACATACCAGTCTTTCCCACTAGACTGTATCCCCTGTTACCATTTCATTCCTCTTTGCGTCCTGAAAGCCTGAGAGAATGCTCAGTAAATAAGGAATATGGTTGGGTTCACCAAGGGGAGTGGTTCAGAAGAGCCTGGGAATTTCTAGGTGTGAAATGCAAACAGGTTTCCTAAACAATTAGCTCAAGAACAACGTTCACCCAGGTAAAAGGGTTATAAGGCTTAAATACAATCACGGGTGTAAAGTGATTAGCCTGGCACGTGGCAAGTGCGCTACACTAATAATAACAGCAGCTCACATTTAACAAGCAATTACCATGTTCCAAGCACTGCTATAAGTGGTTTATTTAACTAATTTAATCCTCATGATAACACTATAAAGTAAGTACTATTGTCAGAATCTAAGCAGTAAAACAGAAACCACTTCAAGTGTAAACAACAGTGAGAATTTAATGCCTGAAACTGGTGATGCAGTTGAGGGAAGACCCAAGAAGCCAAAATGGATTGAAGAGACAACCTGGACACTAGTAGTAGCAGGAAGCCACTAACACCCATACGCTGGAGGGACAAACGGAGGGGACAGTGGTACAGAGCCAGGGGCTGGGATCACCCAGTGGAAGCTAGAATCACGGTGGCAATCTCTGGGGCAGGGGAAGGAGGGGCCACCGGCAGGGGCCGGAGTCACAGAAAATATTCAGCCTTGGAGGACAAACTGCTTGAATCAGAGATACTGTCAGGGCTTCCTGGGACGTGGACCTCTCAGTGCTGAAACCACAAGAGTCCTGGACAAACTGAGACAAGTTGGTTACTCTGGGACACAGAGAAGCAGAGGAAAGAAATTATCTGGTTCTTTTTTCTTTTTCTCCTCCTTTCTCCAGTGAGTGTCTCCCATTGGCTAGACCCAGTGGAAAGTCAGCCTGGGAAAGAGCCTGAAGCAGTCAGACCCCCTACCACACAAAGAAGAATAGGCAAAAAGCTAGAAATGGACTTGAGGGTCAACAGACCCATGACTGGAGCAGCCACATGACAGGTACAGAAACTTAACAAACCATTGCAGTCTGGGTCTTTGAGTAACCCCAATCTATAGGGTTGGATTTGGGCAGCCAGGAACTAGTTTTGGCTGTGCAGAGCCATTTTCAGTCCTGAGGGGCTTTGATTATTCCATAACCATGTGACCTGTGACTCCAGCCTCTATCACAAGCCGTTCTTCTTACACAGGTGAGGCACAGTTCTGCAGTAGATTCCACCTCATGTTGGACAGGCATCAGCACCAGCGCTGCTGGACACAGGAATGGCATTGAGCTACAGAGTTTGTGCCAATGTAAATCAGCTATCGCTAAGCATCCTGTTTAGTTCAGCTGACATTTTATTTTCTCAGCAAGATTGTTGATGAAGGAAGTAGTGAATTGATTTACATTCTGGCACCAGCTCCTTATTTCGTCATGGACCACTAACGAACAGTTCTCACACTGGCACTGGTGTTTGGACCACACTTTTGTTGGCTTTGTCTCTGGAGAAATAATGTGGTTTAAAAGTAGAGAAGAAAAAGCATCAGATCAGAGCTCAATCTCTGCTACTTTCACTAATTGTGTGAGCAAGTGACTTAACCCCTCTCTTAGGTTGATATTGACAGTTTCCTCCCCTGTCAATACCAACCCAAGATGCCCTACCATCCATCCACATGAGGTCACTGTGAAGCACTTGGGCAGTTAAAGCATCATACATCTCTGAAGGTTGTTTCCTTTACTGTGGGGCTGAATCCATGACTGTTTGGAAGGGGGTGGATATCTTATCCTTAATCTGCCACAAAACTTGGAGCAGGGAGGCACAGAACTATAGGGACATACCCATGCTCAGTGACGGGGCATTGAAAAACACAAATAGCCCCTAGAATGTATGGCACAAAATAATCCAGTGTTACTGGCCTTCTAACAAACTATGAGTGTGTGTGTGTGTTTATGGGTGTGTTTATGTGTGTGTATTGGGAAAAGGGGGATAGAGTGGGGTGTAGACAATGGAAAGAAGAGTGTGGAGAGTGAGGGGTGGGGTGGTGTGACTGACTGAGCTCCCCAAGGGAAGTGGTAACTGAATGAAATGAGTATCACGGAGCAGTCCAAAGACATTGAAGGAGAACTGCCCATGTGGATGGGCATGTTATGTGATGATGCTGACAGATGGAATAACATGTGTAAGCTTCACTGGATCATGCCAAGAGTTCAGTGGATGTGGTGGGAATTCTGTGCCTTCTGGGGATCACATCCTAGCAGTGCCACAGGGTTGAGAGCCAAATTGGCATGTCCTCCAAAAATGTGGGTAGGGCTACCCTGGCCTGGCTACATTTTACAGCTCTTACCTTGGCCAGGGACCAAGTGTACGTGAGTGTCAAAGCCAACAATGTGCACCTGTGTGTTTACTCACACTAGCTGGGCCACGTCTTTAAGGGCAGCCTTGTATTCCTCTGGTCAGAGGCCAATCCCTCCCCCACCTCTTTCCCCAAACACCCAGCTGCTGTGCTGGGAACGGCCATTAGTGAGGACAGAAGGAGACAAAGGGGAACCTCTTGTGTCTCCAGGTCCTGCGGCTCCCTAGCTGTTCCTATGGGCGTACAGATGTCCGCAGGCTCTGTGAACGTCGTCTGATAGCCAAGGAGGGCAGTGGGCCAGGTCAGGGAACTGGGATTCCAGCCAGCACTGTCTGCCCTGGACTATCGCCCAGTCTGAGTCTTTCCTGCCAGAATCCATGCCAGCGGAATGTCCAGTCGCAGATCCAAGTATCCCAAGCTCTTTAGACCCATAATGTCTTTACAGAAAAAATTATGTGCCTGCTGTAAAAGGGCCCTGGTATCTCACACTGAGGCCAGATGTTAGAAACTGTTATCTGGAGGCTGCAGCTTGGGAAGAATATGGCCACAGCCCATATGGCAGTGAGGAACATGCTTGGAGCCATGGGGAGTTCTGGGGACCCAGGTGGTCCTGTTGCTCTGGTAGAGCACACCATTTAGTGAGATCACATGAAAACCCTTAAAGAATTCACAGTTACTGGGAGTCTGACTTCAAGCAGAACTTTCCAGCCTTTTCTCCCCCTTCTTTCATCTCTTCTGGTTTTATGCTGCTCCCCTCACTTTATCTCTCTCTTCTCCTGTCTCCTATTTGATGCCTAGTGCCCAGCATCTCTGGGAGCTCATCCCCCACCTTCACTAGTTCCCTAAACTTGTCTCCTTTCTGCTGACACTGTACTTGTTTCAGAATGCTATCCTAGAAAATACCCTCATTGGCTTGGATGTGGCACTACGTTCTGGGGTGGTGAGGGGAGGGAAAGAGAGTGGACCCCTTTTCAGGCAGCATGCTGAGGCTGACACTGCTGCAGCTTCCTGTGCTTCCTGCCTGGGCAGAGGTGCCCAAGGGTAACAGCGAGGGTAGCAGCAACAGCTCTATTCACTCAACGGGGTCATAGACTAGGCATTCGCTCAGCTGTGTTATATGCTGGGATATCGCCAGCAGGGACCAGTTCATAGCAATGGAATGAAACTGCCTGGGAGGGACTGTGGTATGGAACTATTACTGTTCTCTGGGAGAGTAAGTGCTAAGGGAACATGTTCAGCTCTAGATGAGAGGGACTCCAATGGGCAGAGGATGGGCATCATGGTAGGCTGACAGAAGGCAGCAGGGCCTCAGGCTCTGGACTATAACTCAATGTCAAGTCCTAGGGAACCTCTCCCCAGGCCTCAAACACCAGGAGCACTAGCTCAGTTTGGCACAGACTCCAGAGTCCAGGGTGGTGTGGTGGAGGGAGCATTGACTTTGCTTAGAGCATGACAGTCTTGAGTTCAAATCACAGCAACGCCATTTAAGACCTCTGTAAAATTGGGCAAGTCATTTAGTCATTTTGAGTCTCAGTTTCCTCATCTGGTAAATGGAGACACTTCAACATCAGCTCACAAGGTTGATTTATAGGAATCAAATAAGGCAATGTTTGTGAAGGTACATTGACTGACATTATTAGTAAACTTGAATCTAATGTAGAGATGGAAGTGCTCTTGGAAGGGGGCAGAAGCCCAGCTATTACCACAAGCTGGGTAGGAATGGGTTTTGCAGAATAGAACATGCAAGCCAAGCCCAGAACACTTGCCTGGGGCTACTTACAGGTCAGGCTTGGCCTTGGAGAGGAAAGAAAGATTTTAAGCAAAGAAGCTACCTGATCAGATTTATGTCAGGGGGAGGCAGAGGACAAATGTTTTGGAGCCAGTAGGACTCTGTTTTGAATCCCTAGCTCTAGCATATAGCAGCTGTATGAGCTTAGACAAGTTATTTAACATTTTTGACATCTGTAAATAGGATAATGATGCCTAATATTATGAGTTAAATTGTGTTTCTCTAAATTTCTGTTGAAGTCTTAACCCCCAGTACTTGTGAATGTGATGTGGTTTGGAAATAGATGATCAAGTTAAAATAAAGTCTTTAGAGTGGACCTTCATCTAATATGAATGGTGTGATGATTAATTTGGGGTGTCAACTTGACTGGATTAAAGGACACACAGATAGCTGATAAAGCATTATTTCTGAGTATGTGTTTTCACTCATGTTTGTGACAGTGTTTCAAAAAGAGGTTAGTATTTGAATCAGTGGACTGATTAAGGAAGGTCTGCCCTCACCAAATGTGGGCAGGCACTATCCAACCAGCTAAGGGTCTGGATAGAACAAAAGGTAAAAGAAAGGAAAATGTGATCTCTCTTTCTTCTGGAGCTGGGACACCCATCTTCTCTGCCTTTGGACATCAGAACTCGAAGTTTTCTGGCTTCAGACTCCAGGACTTGAACTCGAGGCTCTCTGGTCTTCAGACTCCAGGACTTGCACCAGCCACCCCTCAGGTTGTCAGCCTTTAGAATTAGACTGAGCCAAGCTACCAGCTTTCTTGATTCTTCAGCTTACAGGTGGCATAACATGGGACTTCTCAGCCTCCATAATCACATGAGCCAATTTCCCTAATAAATCCTCTCTCAAATATCTACATATTTATATATGTCATATTGGTTCTGTTTCTCTGTAGAACCCTGACTAATACAACTGATGTCCTTATAAAAAGGGGAAATTGAAGGATAGAGATACACAGACAGAGCACACCATTTGGAGATGAAGACAAAGATCAGTCTTCATTTCTGATCAGTCGTTATCATTCCTGGCTTTATCATTCCAATAAGCCAGGAATGATAAAGATTGCAGCAAACCACAAGAAGCTAGAAGAGAGAAGTGGAACAGAGTCTCCCTCACAGCCCTCTGTAGGAATCAATCTTACCAACACCTTGACCTTGGACTTCTAGCCACCAGACCTGTGATGCAATTTCTTTCTTTTATAGTTTAAAAAAATGTTTTAATTTTCAATTTTATGAGTACTTAGTAGGTGTATATATTTATGGTGTACATGTGATATTTTGATATAAGCATGCAATGTACAATCACATCAGGGTAAACGGGGTATCTATTAACTATCAAGCATTCATCATTTCTTTACATTACAAACATTTCAATTATACCCTGTAGTTATTTAAAAATGTACAATAAAATCTTGTTGACTGTAATCACCCTGTTATACTATCAAATACTAGTTTTCATTCTACCTAAGTATATTCTTGTACCCATTTACCATTCCCACTTCATCTCCACCCCTCATTACCCTTCCCACCTCCTGGTAAACATCCTTCTACTGTCTATCTCCATGGGTTCAAATGTTTTGATTTTCCCACAAATAAGATCATGATATATTTGTCTTAATATGTCTGACCGATTTCACTTAACAGTGATCTCCCTTTCTATCCATGTTGCTGCAAATGACAGAACTTCATATGGCTGAATAGTACTCTACTGTGTGTATGTACCACATTTTCTTTATCCATTCATCTGTTGATGGACACTTAGGTTGCTTCCATATCTGAGCTATTGTGAATAGTGCTGCAATAAACATGGAAGTGCAATAACATCTTCAGTATGTCGATTTCCTTCCTTTTGAGTATACACTCAGCACTGGGATTGCTGGATGGTATGGTGGCTCTATTTTTAGTTTTTTGAGGAACCTCCATCCTGTTCTCCATAGTGGTTGTACTAATTTACATTCCCACCAACAGTGTACGAGGGTTCCCCTCTGTCCACATCCTCTCCAGCATTTGTTATTGCCTATATTTTGGATGTAAGCTATTTTAACTAGGGTGAGAAGATATCTTATTGTAATTTTGATTTGCATTTCCCTGATGATCAGTGATACTGAACAGCTTTTCATATGTCTGTTTGCCATTTCCATGCCTTCTTTTGAAAAATGTCTATTGAAATCTTTTGCCCGTTTAAAAATCAGATTATTAGATTTTTTCCTATTGAGTTGTTTGAGCTCCTTATATATTCTGGTTATTAATACTTTGTCAGAGGTATAGTTTGGAAATATTTTCTCCCATTCTGTGAGTTGAGTCAATTCATTCATGTTGTTTAAGTCATCCAGTTTGTAATACTTTGTTGTGGCAGCCCTAGGAAGCTAACATACCTACCTTAATGGAGGATTAGAGATAATCTAGGCATTCAATAAATGATGGCCATTATTATTGTTCTTTCTCTCAGTTGCTTAATCAGGTATTACTGGAAAGCTGCCACGAAGCAGGACAGTGCAGCGTGAGAAGCACAGGTCCAGGGCCCAACAGAGAGGCCTGCCTATACCACTTACTAGTTTTGCTACCTTGGGCACGTCACTAAAACTCCTTGACCTTCAGGTTCCTCAGCTCTAAAATGGAGATAAGAGTAGTAGCCACCTCAGAGCGTTGTGAGAAATGCTTGAGAAAGAGGAATTTAAATGACTACTCAGCACAATACCTGAAATATTAAAAACACTCAATAAGAAATAGCTATTATTGCTACTATTGTTGTGGTGATTATTGTTACTACATGTAGTATAGCTCTATAGGCTTATGTCAAGTTCTGCCTTCTCCTTGAAGGGTTTCTTGAATGCCCTCATCAAATGATTTTTCTTAACTCTTAATTCCTGCAGCTCAAGCCTTGACACTGAATTACATTTTGTCTTTTGGGTTGTTTCAGGTGTGTATCTTCTCCTTCCAAGGACACTGAACGCTTTACGAAAGCATGGGTTGTATCTTACTATGTTTCTGTAACTCTCACAGCACCTAAACACAATTCTTTGCTTTTAGTAGGTGCTCAGTTATTGCTTACTGATTGATTGACTGATAGACTGAAGCCATGTAATTGCAGCTTCAACAGGGATTCTGGGGCAGTGAGAAGGGCTTATTTGTAAGCATGTCCACCTTTTGAAATACCTTAAGGGATATATTTTTAAAAATCTATCTCTATATTTGCATTTGTTGTTAACTTTCAAAAACAATAATATCCCATTGAATACTGTTAAATTCACTTAAGTATCATCCCATGTAGACATGCAGTAGTTTAAAAAAACCCCAACATCACAAAATCCTCCTATCTCAAAAGGGTTGGATTAAATACCATTTAAATGTTAAATTCTAACTTAAATATTAAATTTTAATTTTGTCAACTAAAACATGTCCTGAGGTATCCATGGTGTGGGTGGAAGAAATGGCCTTGAAAAGGTAGGTTTAGGACCAGATTGTAAAGAGCACTGTGGTTGGTTCATGCTAAGGAGTTGGGATTTTGCTTTATAGGCCTGGGGACTCAGAATGAAAGCTCTGAGGATTCTGCTTCCTCTGAGGCCTCTCTAATGGACTCACTTTCCCAGTCTTTCTAGCAGAGGGCCTAGAGGGAGAAACTTTTTTTTACCAGTTAATTGCTGTTTCCAAAACATTTCTCTTCTACCCTGCCACTCTCATCAATCAATCTCTTGGTCACTCCCCAAGATTCATTGAAGACTGTGTTCCCTGACTCTATGGCTTTCTCTCCATCTCACACTTTGCCCTTATGATAGGGGACTTCGATGCTCATGGTGACAATCCACCCCACACGTTGGCTTCTCATTCTCCTGACTTCATCAACAGTAGCCTTTTCTCCCCTCCACCTGAGCTATGCACTCATGGCCACACCTTGAATCTTATCATCTTGGAGAATTACTCTACCTCATGAATTCTGAACTCCACAAACTATTCTCTGAACATGATTTATTTTCCTTCCAATTCTCTCATTCCATTATTGCCAGCATTTTTAGCTTCATCAAAACTGTCAGTCCCCTTTGCTTCTCCAATTACTCACAGTCTTTCCTATCTTTCCTTCCTTAATATTTCAACCTTTGACCACCCTGTTACTGAAACTTTCAACTTTCATGCCCTCTCATTCATTAAATCTGCTTGGCAAAACCTGCCAACTCTTTGCCTTCTTCAACTATACTCCTGCAGAAAGCCATACAACCACTTGCAGGTTGGAACTGCTATAAATTCACATTCTTCAATTTCAAGCATGTCCTCAATATTGTCCAACAATCCTTCATGCATCCCTAAGATCATTCCCATTTCACACAAAAGATAATTCAACCTGTCATCATTTTCCTTAAGATGACTACCCCATTATCTCTACCATCATTCTCATATTAACTCACTTTTTACCTTAGAAAGACATTTGGAGCAGTCAGGTACGATTTCCTCAACTGTCTATCCTCTTTCTTCCCACCACACATTGTATTTATGTTCAGCCACACAATTCCTTCTTGTCTTATGAAAGAAGTGTATTCTATTGCTCCTGAAGGCCTATTCCTTCCCTTGTACCAGCAACTCTTCTGTGTTCCATGATATTATTATTTTTCATTGTTGTATCTTCAACTTTTATATGCACAGCATATAAATATTTTAAGTCTCTCTCATATTAAAAAAAATCTCATATTCCTGTTTAGAAAACCAATCTCTCCGCTTTTCAAATAATGTTTTGTGGTTGTTGCTGATTTTAGAAAGTTTCAAAAACTCAGGCTTTTAAAATCTCTGTACTCACCAGTTACTAGTTGTATTACCTTGGGCAGGACAGTACTTTGCAAGTGACACCCTGGCAGCATGCCTCACTCCTTTCTTTCCTATGTTGAGTTCCAGGGTAACATGGTGAAATTCCTTCAAAGTTCCTGCATATTCTAATTGCCAGTTAATGTTTTCTTGCTAATAATTAAGTCCTTCTCAAGGCAGGTTACACTTTACTCAAGACAGTATTTTAGCAGGTGTTTTGTTGTTAGTCAATAGTATTCCTAGATGATTATTCTCTTCAATAGTTCAGATGAACAAGTATTTACTGAATGCCTATTATGTTCCAGGCACTATTTATAGGTCCTCCTTCACCTTGGTGTCTGTTTTGTGACTGGTATTAGGAAAACATTTTCCATGGCTTCCATCTGGTCAGTCTGTAGTCCATACCCACAAAGATAATACCTTTAATAGATGCTGTTAATGCCCTACCTTACGTTTACTTGTCTAACATAAAAACAGAAGGGTTAATGCTCCCAGGGGTGGTAGAGAGATAAATGACCTAACCTCTCTGTGTTCCAGTGGGATAGTTCTGAAGTATGTTACACCAGGCTTCTCAAAGCTTTCCCAGTAGGATTGAGCCACACTTGTCCATAGCAGTAACCTACTCATTAATGTATATGCTATCTTTTTTAATCTCTTCCTGCCTCACTTTTCTCACTTTACTACTTAGGCTAGCCCCCAAACAAACAATCTACAATCTAGTAGCCTTTGTTTCAATTCTGTTTTTGGAGGAGCCATACAAAAATAGTGTCTTACCCTAAAGGAACACTTACTGTGGGCCAGCCATCATGATGTTCACTTCATGTATCTTAGTATAGTGGTTAAGATTGAGATTAAGTTAGGCAAAAGATACAAAACACTTATAATAAGGTATAGCACATAGCAGGTACTCAATAAATATTAGCAATATAATATATCAGACAAGGTCCAGTCAGAGACATAAACCACACCAGTGATTTGAACAGAAGATTTAGTACAAAGAATTGTTACCTAGGCATAAAGTCATTACATAAACAACTGAAAAGGTAAAAAGAGAACTTTAAAGCATGACAGAAGTAACAACTGCAGGATGTAGCTACCATCCTTGGGAAAACAAAGGGAAGAGGTCAGAAGAGTAAAGGTTAAAATCCTGGAAGAGAGGTGAAACAGAGCTGAAGCTCAGACCTCTGAAGAGGGCACTTCTTAGCTGGTACCTCTGACTCTAAGCTTGGAGGAGTGGCTTCATGAACCTCAGACTTTTAGGGAGGGGCAGAGTTGGTATATTATTAGTCCATTTCACACTGCTGTAAAGATACTAACAGAGACTGGGCAATATATAAAGGAATGAGGTTTAATTGACTCACAGTTCCACATGGCTGGGGAGGCCTCAAGAAACTTACAGTCATGGTGGATGGTGAAGAAGCAGACACCTTCTTCATAGTTCTACATGGCTGGGGAAGCCTCAGAAAACTTACAGTCATGATAGAAGGGGAAGCGGGCACCTTCTTCACAAGGCAGCATGAGAGAGAAGAAGGAGCGAATGAGGAAGAGCCACTAATAAAGCCATCAGATCTCATGAGAACTAACTAATTATCACAAGTACAGCATGGGGGAAACCACTCTCATGATCCAATCACCTCTCACTGGGTTCCTCCCTCAACACATGGGGATTATTGGGATTACAATTCAAGATGAGATTTGGGCATGGACACTGAGCCAACCCATACCCGTTGACTAGTGCTGTTTTTACGAAAGGGACACGATAAGGTTAGTTTCATAAGTTCTAGAAAAATGAAAATCTCAATTCAAAATGTGCTGCTTTTGGAAGAAACTGCAACTACTGGAGTGAAGAAGTGCTGTTAAGGGAGATATTTACAGGAAAATGAAACCAACAGGAAGCACACAGTAAGAAGAAAGTCCCTTCTTCCTCTTCCAGCCTCAGAATCTTCCTTTAATATACCCATTGGCACTTCCTAACAAGGAGCCAAGTGGCAGAAAAGAAATATGGTTTGTATGGTCTCTGTCTCAGCATCACAAAACCAAGTATAGACAAATGGGTTTTGGGCTGAGAGGCAGCAACCTAATAATTGGCATGACTGCTCTCTACGACAATCCTTGGGGCAGGTACTATAGTTATCCCTGTTTTTTTAAAAGATAGACTTAATTTTTTCAAGCAGTTTTAGGTTACGATGGGTAATTTTATGTGTCAACTTAACTGGGCCAAAGTTTGTCCAGATATTTGGTTAAACGTTATTCTGGATGTGTCTGAGAGGGTGTTTCTGGATTAGATTTACATTTAAATTGGTAGACTAAATAAAGCAGACTGCCTCCCCCCATGTATGTGGGCTTCATCTGAACTATGGAATGCCTGAATAGAACAACAACAACAAAAAAAAAACTGAGCAAGAGAGAAGTTGCTCTTTCTGCCTGACCAGTCTTTGAGCTGGGACTCGAACAGGAATTTATACCATCGGTTCTTCTGAGTCTCAAAGATTTGGACTACAGATATTGGGACTTCTCAGCCTCCATAATCCCATAAGCCAATTTCTTATTATCTGTGTGTGTGTGTATGTATGTATATATGTATGTATGTATGTATGTATCTGTCTGTCTATCTATCCATCTATCTATCTATCTATCTCCTGCTGGTTCTGAGTCTCTGGAGAACCCTACTACTACATAGGTTCACAGCAAAATTGAATGTAAAGCATGGAGATTTATATCCCTGAATTTTTATGATTAGACTGCAAGTTACTAGTCCAAGATCACATAGCTAGTCAGTGGTAGAGCCAGGATTTCAACCCAGGATTTCAGGTGCCAGAGCCCACACTACTGGTCACCTAAACAATATGCCCATGTAAACAATATCATTGTTTCTGTCTCCTTTTATCCAAGCTCACATGTTCTCCAGTGTCATTAAAGTTCTCTACAATCATTTGGGTAGGACAACCATCTTTCTCCTTCACTCTTCTTTTTTCAAATTAGTGACTATTTTCTACACTTTAAAGCCTGAGCATGAGGTACTTATCAGGACACTACTCAGCACCTCAAATTGTTTTGGTGAAATTAGGTTTCTGTTGGTATCATTAAAGAGCATGACAAACTTATGATACTGTTGAAAATGCATGTGCATTAAACGGGCATTTGTCCTAAGTACTAGGTAGAAGATAAACTTAGTGATTACAAACTGATGTCTGCAACATCTGGTAAGGGGGAGGAATCCAGGTATATTCTAGTTCTCACTCCTGAGAGACCAAATGATTTTCCTTGGCCCAAGCTCCCTTGTGACAATGAGTTTGTTCTCTGTGGACACTACCTTCATCTAGATTCAATGTATCTTTCGCAACATTCCTAGTCATTATGCCAAGTCAGAAGCACTAAGCTCAAATTTGAAGGGTAGGTGTGGGGTCACCAGAAGGTCACTAATATCTCTCGGCAAGTTGAAGAATTTTGAGACAAGTGATTGTCCAACTATAGAGCCAACACCTGATAGCCTTCATGCTAGAGGGTGGAGACCTCTACAAGGAAAACTGCAGCTGGATTCCTTCTCAGGGGCTGCCCTTCAACAGAAAGTCTGGTTTCACTCAGCACAGAAATGTTGACTCTGGGTCTGGACAACTCACATGTGACCATATTTTACAGACAACAGTTATCATCATTGTCTAAGGTTGTGATACCTCATGGTGCAGGAGTTCCTTCTTTCCCTGCTAACAGGTTGGAAGCCTTCTATTTGCCAAAGTCTCCAAAGAGGGAATTTCCAACACAACAATTTGGACAGACTCGAGCCTGGTGTGAGACAGCCTTTGCTCTTGCGATCTGCTTTGTGAGGAGTGAAACTAGATGTTATAATTAAGGCTATTCAGAGAAAAACAGTGATACGTGACTGACATTCTGAGCTTCCTAACTGGATAAGTATTTGATGAAATCTATAATGAGTAGGATACTTTTTCCTATCATGTTAATCAGAAGCTTGGGCCATTCAGACCCTCTCAAGCAGTGGCCATTAGTCAACTACAGGCATTCCATGACAATGGCTTTCATCTTTAGCATCCCATTATTGGTGCATGTTGCTGTGAAGGCTGATGCTTAAAGGGCAAGAGAGGTGAAAATCTCTATTTTCTGTCATTCTTAGGAGAATATCAGGTTCCAGTACTTTCTATCCCTTCTCATCATTCTTCCAATTCCTCTTTAATCTACTTGATCAGAATTTAATCATTCAGATTCTTGCCTCTAGCAGAAACTACCAAATGGAAACATTTTGTGGAGTACCAAAAGATTTCTGACATATTAACAGGACCTACATATATCACAGGACCTAAAACAGGTGGACTAGTGACAAGGTTTGAATCCTAGTGCTATATTTTAAATTCTCAAAAATGAAGAACGCTCTGGTCATGAAGCCTAGAATAGAAGAAGACTGCAGACCTCCGTCATTAGAGAGCATAGATATTTAAAGCTTGGAAAACTGAGAGAAAATATCAAGTCTGATGTGGCAGTGGAAGAATCAAGATGAGAGACAATCATGAACCAGGAACTACAAAGAACTTGAACAGAACAGACAAGTTAGGGATAAAATGAGGAGAATCAAGTGATTGTAGAAAATAAAATATATCTGAAGAGCTTGCATTTATCTGCTGTTGTTTGGGCATGGCACGGATGGGGAAGACTGGCTTAAAGGTACAGCATCAGAGCAGACAGCAATGACACTATGAGACTGAGGAGTTTCCATCAATGTGGCCCATGAATTTCTTCTGGATAGTCTACAGGCTGCTCATTTGTAGGTTGGGGTTTGAAAATATGAATGACTATCCTGTAGTTTGTGTCACAAATGAATTTACTGATGACATCGATGTCTCCTTTGAAATAAGGTGCTACAGTTTGAATGTATCCCCCAAAATTTATGTGTTGGAAACACAATTCCTTTGCCTTCATGAATAGATTAATGGATTAATGAGGGCTCTGCCTTTATGAATGGATTAATGTCCTGCCACAGGAGTGGGTTGCTAATTATGAGTGGCTTTGTTATAAAAGCAAGTTTTCTCTGGCTCTTGTGCTCTTGCCCTCTCACCATGTGATGCCCCCTGCCATTTATGACACGGCAAGAAAGCCATCAGCAGATGTTGGTGCCATGCTCTTGGATTTCCCAGCTCCAGAACAACAAGTTAATAAACCTCTATTTTTATAAATTACCAAGTCTGTGATATTGTCTTAGCAACAGAAAATGAACTATGACATAAGAACATTATTTTCATTATTTAGTGGATTTTAAACGTGGCAGTGTGTGGGATCAATGCTTCGTAGTGGCTTTGTTTTCACCAGAGTTCTCTGTGCATTACAGAGAATATGTAAGGAAAATCAGGATAACTTTCACTGACATTTCCAATCTCCTCAACCAACTCCAACCATATTAATTTGGAAAGGGTTCAGCTTCCCTCCAAGCTCCTAACATGTTTGTTCTAGTTTATTTCTGGTGACTGTAGTGTTCTTAAAAAGCAATATATCATTGTCTCAGTTGCCCAGTATAGTCCTCCAGAAGCTAACTCTTGTAATATCACATACCTTTCTAGTTTAAGCCCTTACCATAGAAATAGTAGAAAGCAATATTCGATTGTTATTAATTGCCACTGAAGGTTTGTAATGTATTGCCTTTGGAAAGAAAATAGATATTCTCACATGAAAATGATGATACAATACATCAACAGGTGAAAATCTGAAGACTGGGTGTTTGATTTCAATGACAGGGGTTGGGGGAGAGAGAGAAAAAATCTTCTCAACTTCATCTGTTTGACTATAGTTGACTGAATCAGCAATAAAGGTTGTGTCATTACCAAGGAATATCAAATCACTAATACAGACACAATGACCAGTTTCTAGTAAGATGACAGCCTGGCAATCACTGTCACCCCTTTCACCCATAGACATTTGATTTGAATTACTATAGTTGTAGGAGTATCCCAGCTGTAACACACATTTCTATCCAAGTCACTTTTTAAAGTCTTTTATTTCAGCAGCCATGAGATGTTTGTTGGAAAGGAAAGTAAAACTCAAATATTTTGAAGCCATTGGGTAAAAAGAAAACTTTCCCCTTAGTTGGTTTATAGAGTTTGGTGAATTGCTTTAGAAAGATTTTATAAATTTAACACTTTGAATTACATGAAATAAGGTGACATGACTGTCACTCTTCAAAAATATGCACTTTTTGTTCCAGGATTTGAAGATGCCTAACCAGAAAGTACACAATTGCAAAGGCAAATTTTCAAGTATAACATGGAGATTAATCATAATAAGTAACATTTATTGAGTGCTTACATAAAAGTATTATCCCATTTTATAGATGAAGAAACGAACCTAAAGAGAGTTTAAATAATACAATGTCACACAGGTAATAAATGGCACAGCTGAGCTTTAAACCCAAGTCTTAGACCAAGCCCATGATCTTAACCATTATATACTTCTTACAGAACTGTGAATGGTATGCTGCTCTAGATTACAGGCATCTAATACTTTGAAATTATTTTTGGTGTAGAAATCTTTTCAGTAATCTGCATGTCACCATTTTGAATGGTTAGTTCATGAAACAAGCAGTAAAAAGTGTCTCCATTCAATCAAAGTTCATGGAACACTTCCTCTTAGTCCTCTATGTCCCACAGTCAAGAAATTACCTTATAGTCAGGAACATAGACATGATATATTAAATGAAAAAGAACACTCATAGATAATAAACTCTGATTGAAGTGACAACTTGAATATCTAGAACTTTCCTGCTTTTATGTAATTTCATTATTTTGAGCAATTGGAATTTACTAAATCTCTAACTGAATAAAATTTAATTTTATATCATTGCCAACCTTTCTGAATTCATACATTAAAGAACAGTCTTTGTCAGATTAGGAGTCTTGATTTCTAATTCAAAAAACATGTCTGTTGTAGCAGGTGCTAGATTAGAAGTACTGACTGTGCTAAATGTCAGAGACGTTCAGCAAATGAGAGATAACAGAGAGGTTTGACTGTCTACTTAGGGGCTGTTTCATGGAGGAAGAAAACTTTGAGCAGAACCTTGAAGGTTGAGTATAATTTGAATAGAGAGAGAAAAGAAATAAGCATAAGACAAAAGAAAAGAGAAAAAAAGCCTAAAGAGGTCCTCCAAGGGACATTTTTATGTGGGAAGAGAAAGTTTAAATCCATGTAAGAGACCAAAAAGGAATAACTAGAGAGGGAGAAAAAAACTAGAAGCAGAGACAGAAGTCCAAAAGATAATTTCAAGGAGTGGGCAATAATCCTTTTCAAATGATATAGAGATGTGGTAGAAGATAAGAATAAGAACAGGGCATAAACTGGGTAAAGCTTGAAGCTTCTGAACAGTGGCCCATAGAGTGGAATAGGTAACAGACAGGCTCTTGAGGGTTAACATGGATGGACAGACACAGGAAGCAGCCAGTAAATACAGCATGTGTGGGGCTTAGCAGTGAAGGGGCAAAGTTAGGTGAAAAGAAAAAATCGACTCACACAAAAGGCCATCTACTTTTTAAGATAAGACAGTCAAGATTGTTTTTGAAGGTAAAAGGGAAGAAGCTTGTGGCCAAGGAGAGAGCAAAAATACCATGGGGTAAACACATAATTGGAGAGATAAGGTCCCAAAAGAGGAGGAAAAGATGTGGTCCAGAAGACAGATGTACCTTACGTTCAGAAGAGCAGTTTCTTCATTCAAGATATTTGTGAGGTACTATGTTAGGCATGGGAGACACAGGAGAGAAAAAAACAACTCACCTACCAGTCAACCAACCAAACAACCACAAAAAATTAGAATCCCTACCCTCAGGAAACTATAGTTTATTGGGAGAGAAATGTTATTAAATAAATAAACACTAAAATAAAAATAAAATTACAAATGGTGGTCATCATGAAAGAATTAAGTAGTATCATGAAACAGAGAATCATGGGGAAGCTGCAAAGACAAAGTCTTCTTGAAGAACTGAGAGTTATATTAAAATCCAAAGGAAAAGAGGGAGCCAGCCATGTGAAGACCTGAGGTCTGGGGATAGAAATTTTCTGACAAGGGAGACAGCAAGTACACAAGCTGCAAGTTAAAAAAAAAAAAGTTTGGTATGTTCTAGAATCTAAGAGAAAGTCAAGCAAGTGGCAATGATAACACAGTGAACCTCCTGGCCTCCCAGAGAAAAAGATCAGGCCCAGTTCCATTTTCTTTCTAAGCCAAGTGAAAGAGAAGGTGAGCCCATCCCACCACCACCACCATACCAGCACTTTCCCTCTGATTCTGTGCAACAAGGAGAAGGAGCAGGGGCTGCTTCTAGGAGAGGAAGCTCAGCAGGAACCAGGGAAGAAGCTTTGAGTAGTCAGGCAGGCAGGCAGGCAGGCCGGCAGGCCAAGCCAGGCCTGGTCCAGCTGAAGAGCAGATGGCCGCAGGAGCAGCAGCTGGGGCTCATCCAGAGGCATTTCTCTGGCCTACCCCTGAGCCCTGGAGAAAACTTCTAAGAGTCACAGAACAAGAAGCTATGTGCTGTGTGATTGATTGATTGATTCACAAATGGACTGATTTTTTTTTAAAGCAACTAAAAGTCATTGTTTGCTACCACATGTACCAAATAAGGTAGGTGATCAAGCTAGGCAATATCATTAAAAATAATTTTTAATGAACTGTAATTTGTATATATATGTAGCATGAAGTTTGATGAGATTCAACAAATGTACACATCCTTGTCACCAACACCCCAGTAAGATACAGAACATTGCCAGGTGGTTCACACCTATAATCGCAGCACTTTGGGAGGTTGAGACTGGCAGCTGGTAAGTCGCTTGAGCCCAGGAGTTTCAGACTAGCCTGGGCAACATGGCAAAACCCCATCTCTACAAAAAATACAAAAATTAGCGGGGCCTGTTGGCCCATGCCTGTAGTCCTAACTACTCAGGAGGTTGAGGTTGGAGGATTGCTTGAGCCCAGGAGGCAGAGGTTGCAGTGAGCCAAGATCACACCACTGGACTCCAGCCTAGGAGTCCTAAAAAAAAATACCAAACATTTTTCACTTCAGAAACTTCCTTCAGTGCCCTTTCCCAGCAAAGAGTGTCTTTCCCCAGAGGCAATCATAACCATTGTCCTGATTTTTTCACCATAGGATCATTTTACTTTTTTGAGTGTCATATAAATGGAATCACAGTGTTTCTACTTTTTTGTATCTGATTTATTTTATTCATTTTAATATTTTTGAAATTTTTTCACCTAATTTCATGTATCAGTAGTTCATTTATATATATTGTTCTCTCATATGATGTTGTATAAATATACCATGATTTGCTAATCAATTTTACTGTTGATGGGCATTTAGGTTGTGTTTTTAACTATTATGCATATACCCACTATAAAAATTTATATACAATCCTTTTGTGGGCATGTGTTTTCATTTCTCTTAGGTAAATATCTAGGAATATAATATCAGTGTTATAAGGCCAGTGTATATTTAACCTTATAAGAAAATGCCACCAGTTTTCCAAAATGGTTGTAATATTTTACTTCCCCACCAGCAATGTATGAGAATTCCAGTTGCTCCACATCCTCTTCAACATTATGTACTGTCATTTTGGTATAAGCAGGGGTCTAAAGCAGGGGTCTCCAATCCCTGGGCCATGGAACCAGACTTCACATAAGGAAGTCTGTATTTACAGCCGCTCTCCATCACTTGCATTACCACCTGAGCTCCACCTTCTGTCAGATCAGCAGTGGCATTAGATTCTCATAGGAGCATGAAACCTATTATGAACTGCACATGCAAGGGATCTAAGTTGCACACTCCTTATGAGAACGTAATGCCTGATGATCTGTCACTGACTCCCATAACTCCCAGATGGGACTGTCTAGTTGCAGGAAAACAAGCTCAGGGCTCCCAGTGATTCTACATTATGGTGAGTTGTGAAATTATTTCATTATGTATTACAATGTAATAATAATAGAAATAAAGTGCACAATAAATGTAATGCCCTTGAATCATCCCAAAACCATCCCCACACTGGTCCATGAAAAATCGTCTTCTACGAAACCGATCTCTAGTGCCAAAAAGGTTGGGGACCACTAGTATAAAGTATTATCTCATTGTGGTTTGATTTGGATTGCCTTAATGGCTAATGATGTTGAATATCTTTTCATGTGCTTATTGGCCATTCCTATCTATATCTTCTTTTATAAATTGTCTGTTCAAGTCTTAGGCCATTTTGGAGGATTGTTAATCTATTCATTTGGTGATTTTAGGGAGTTCTTTATATATTCTGATTACAAGTATTTTGGCATATATATGTGCATATTGTTATACCAAATTAATTATTTTATGTGAATATTGTTTCCTTGTCTATGGCTTGCTTATTCATTATCTTTTTAAAAGCACATGCTTTTGATTTAGTGTATTCTACTTTTTCAATCTGGTCATGGCTAATACTTTTTGTGTTCTCTAAGAAATTTTGTTTACTCCAAGATATCATAAAGTTTCTTCTAAAAGTTTTATGGTGTTAGCTTCTAAGTTTAAGTCTCTAACCAATTTCAAATTAATTCTTGTGTGGTTTGAGTTAAAGATTAAACTACATTTTTCCACATAGATATCCAGTATTTTCACCATGATTATTTGAAATCAGATAGTATGGATCTTCTAAATTTTTTCTTCTAGTTTAAGTTTGTTTTAGCTGTTCTAAAACTTATGTGGAAATGCAAACACAGTTCTTTTTCAAAATTTTTTGGGCTATTCTAGAGCCTTCGAATTTCTACATACATTTTAAAATCAGCTTGTCTACAACTACCAATCTGGCTGTGATACTGAGTGGGATAGCACTGGGCTCATAGATCAATTTGGGGGAAATCAATCTTAATATTAGGTTTTCTAATTCATTAGTGTAGAATATATCTCTCAATTTATTTAGGTTTTCTTAAATCTCTCTCAGGAATGTTTCATACTTTTCATTGTAGAGGTCTACACATTCCCCGTTAAATTCATTTCTAAGTATTTTATAATTTTTGATGCTATTATGACTGGCATTTTGTAAATATCACTTCGTAATTTTCTTTCTTTCTTTCTTTCTTTTTTTCTTTTTTTTTTTTTTTTGAGACAGAGTCTTGCTCTGTTGCCCAGGCTGGAGTGCAGTAGCATGATCTCAGCTCACTGCAATCTCTGCCTCCCTGGTTCAAGTGATTCTCCTGCCTTAGCCTGCTGATTATGTGTGACTACAGGCACACGCCACCACGCCCAGCTAATTTTTGTATTTTTTTAGTAGAGATGAAGTTTCACCATGTTGGCCAGGATGGTCTCAATCTCTTCACCTCATGATCCACCTGCCTTGGCCTCCCAACGTGCTGGGATTACAGGTGTGAACCATCATGCCTGGCCTGTAATTTTCTATTTTTAGTATATAGAAATGCAATTGATTTTGTCTATTGACACTGTGTGGTAGACTGATCCTTAAGATGGCCCCCAAAATTTCCACTTCTTGCTGTTCATGCCCTTGTGTGACCTCCCCTTAAATATGGGTGTGACCTGTGACTTGCATATAGTCAACAGAAGATGACAAAGGTGGCAGGATGCACATGATTCTGTGTATGTGATTATGTTACATAAGATTATAGCACCCATCTGGCTATAGTCTCTCTACCTTACTGCTATGAGGAAGCAAGCAGCCATGCTGGACAACCCCATGTGGCAAGGAACTGTGGCTGGCATCTAAGAACTGAAGGTGGTCTGGTCAATAGCCAGCAAAATTACTGAAGCTGTCAGTCCTTCAGTCAAAATTAACTGATTGCTACCAATAATCATGAGTTCAGGGAAGTGCGTCCTTGCCCAGTTGAGACCTCCACATGGAAAACCAGCCCTGTTCAATTCCTTGATTATAGCCCTATAGGACCCTGAGCAGAAGATCCAGATATGCTGTGCTCAGACTTCTGACAGAAACTGTGAAATAATAAATATACTTTATATTTTAGCTCCTAAGTTTGTGGTACTATTATGGGGTAGTAGAAAATGAATGCAGCTTGTATCCAGTGCCCTTTGTAAATTTGCTTATTACTTCTAATAGTTTTTTGTTTCAGATTCCTTTAGATGTTCTGTATACATAATACTTCTGGTGACAAGGACTATTTCACTTCCTGCTTTCCAAATATTTGGTCTTGTTAGTTATTCATTTGTCTGCTTTCTATTTTATGAATTTCCATTCTTAACTTTATTATTTTATACTTACTCTGGGATTAATTTTCTCTCTTTTTTTAGCTTTTAAGGGTAGAAATTAAATAATTCATTTTAGAGCTTTGTTCTTTTTAACATAGACCTTTAAAGCTATCGATTTCCCTCTAAGTCCTTCTTTAGTTGCATTCTGTAACTTTTGAAATACTCTAATTGTCATTCAGTTCAAAATATTTTCTAATTTCTCTTTTGTGGTTTCTTTCTTTGAATTCCTAGTTATTTAGATCGTGTTAATTTCCATCTGTTTGGGGATATATACATAGTATCATTTAGTTATTGATATCTAATTTAATACTGTTTCAGTCAGAGAACATGACCAGGTAGCAAGAATGAGTAATAATACTGAAAATGCTGTTGCTTCTGCTGCCTCCTCATTGAAATAATACTGAAACCTGTGCTCCCAGTCTGAGACATGTTTCCACAGATGAATGAGATCCCTGGGGTGGGGGACAATGGCAGATAGGAGGCAGGACTAACTTTCAGCTCTCATTCAGAAGGACAGAGCAGTGTGTGAAGACCCACATTGTGAACTTTTTTTCCTAATAACTACCACAGGAACATATCAGGAAAGCTGAGATAATCTATAGAACCTTTGAAGTAGGTGGATTGCTGCTGCAGGCTTCATGGGACAGCCAAGGAACAGTCTGCTTGCTTTCTCAGCTGGGGGGCTTGTAGCCTGGGGCAAGTTCTCAGCCCTGCTCACCAGCCATCTAGAAATAAACTCAGTGCTGTTGCAGGGGCACAGTGGGAGTGAGACAAGCCATTTGGGCTACAAGTGGTATGGGAGCTGGGTGAAGCCTATGACTGCTGGCTTTCCCCTACTTTGATGACAAACAGTGTGATGCAGCAGAGACAGCCATAATCCCTTGGGAACATGACTCCATTGGCCTGATAACCACACTCCCATCTCCCACAGCAGCTTCAGCAAGCCCTGCCCAAGGAGAGTCTGAGCTCAGACATACCTAACCCTGACCTTGTCTGATGGCCTTTCTCTATCCACCCTGGTAACAGAAGAAAAAAGACATAATCTATTGAGAGCTCTATGGCCCTGCCCACCACCTGATCCTCCCTATACTACTATAGCTGATGCATTCTTGAAAGTGCCACCTCCTGGCAGGAGGCCAACCAACACAAAATGAGTGCACTTAACAAAAATACAACCAAGGATCCCCAAAGGGTCCACTTCAGCCTCCTGCTACCTCCACCAGACTAGGTGCTGGTATCCATGGCTGAGAGACCTGAACATGGATCATATCACAGGACTCTGTAGACACTCCCCACTACTGCCCAGAGCTTGGTAGCTCCACTGGGTGGCTAGATCCAGAAGAGAAATAATAATCACTGCAGTTTGGCTCTCAGGAAGGCCCATCCCTAGGGAAAAAGGGAGAGCACCACATCGGGGAGCACCCCCATGGGACAACAGAATCTGAGCAGCAGCCCTTGAGTTCCAGATCATCTCTCTGACATAGTCTATCCAAATGAGAAGGAATTAGAAAAACAATTCGGGTAACATGACAAAACAACATTCTTTGATACCCTCAAGAGATCACACTAGCTTACCAGCAATAGATCTAAACCAAGAAAAAAAATCTCTGAATTGCCACAAAACGCATTCAGAAGGTTGATTATTAAGCCAATCAAGGAGGCACCAGAGAAAGGTAAAATCCAACTTAAACAAATAACAAAACTGATACAGAATATGAATGAAAAAATCTCCAGTGAAATAGCATAAATAAGAAACAATTACAACTTCTGGAAATCAAGAACACACTTAGAGAAATGCAAAATGCACTGGAAAGTCTCAGCAATAGACTCAAACAAGTAGAAGAAAGAACTTTCGAGCTCAAAGACAAGTTTTCAATTAACCCAATTTTACAAAGACAAAGAATAAAGAATGTAAATAAAATAAGCACAGCCTCCAAAAAGTTTGGAATTATGTTAAATGACCAAACCTAAGAATAATTGCTGTTCCCAGGGAAAAAGAGAAATCTAAACATTTGGAAAACATTTGAGGGAATAATGGAGGAAAATATCCCTGGCCATCCTAGAGATCTAGACATTCAAATAAAAGAAGCTCAAAGAACACCTGGGAAATTCATCACAAAAAGATCATTGCCTAGGCGCATAGTCATCAGGTCATCTACAGTCAAGACAAAGAAAAGAATCTTAAGAACAGTGAGGCAAAAGCATCAGATAACCTATAAAGGAAAACCTATCAGATTAACAGCAGATTTCTCAGCAGAAACATTACAAGCTAGAAGAGATTTGGGTCCTATATTTAGCCTCTTTAAACAAAACAATTATCAGCCAAGAATTTTGTATCCAGCAAGACTAAACTTCATAAATGAAGGAAAGATGCAGTCTTTTTCAGACAAAGAAATGCTGGGACAATTTGTCACTACCAAGCCAGCACTACAAGAACTGCTAAAAAGAGCTCTAAATCTTGAAACAAATCCTTGAAATATGCCAAAATAGAATGTTAAAGCATAAATCTCACATGACCTATATAACAATAACACAATTAAAAAAAGAAAACAATGTATTCAGGCAACAAATAATATGATGAATAGAATAGTATCTCAGATCTCACTACTAACATTGAATATAGATGGCCTAAATGCTCCACCTAAAAGATACAGAATGACAGAATGGATAAGAATTTACCAACCAAGTAACTGCTGTCTTCAAGAGACTCACCTGACACATAAGGACTCACATAAACTTAAGGTAAAGGGGTGGAAAGAGATATTCCATGCAAATGGACACCAAGAGGGAGCAGGAGTAGCTGTTCTTATATCAGACAAAACAAACTTTAAAGAAACAGCAGTTAAAAAAGACAAAGGAGAGACATTACATAATGATAAAAAAAGACTAATCCAACAGGAAAATATAATCCTAACACACCTAACACTAGAACTCCCAAATTCATGAAACAATTACTACTAGACCTAAGAAATGAGATAGATGGCAACAAAATAATAGTGGGAGACTACAATACTCCACTGACAGCACCAGAGAGGTCATCAAGATAGGAAGTCAACAAGGAAACAATGGCCTTAAACTATACCCTAGAGCAAATTGATTTAACTGATATTTACAGAACATCCTACCCAACAACTGCAGAATATACATTCTATTCATCAGCACATAGAATATTCTCCAAGATAGACCATATGATAGGCCACAAAACAAGTCTCAACAAATTTAAGAAAACAAAAATTATAGCAAGTACTCTTTCAGGCCACAGAGGAATAAAATTGGAAGTCAGCTGCAAAAGAAACCCTCAAAACCATGCAAATACATGGAAATTAAATAACCTGCTCCTGAATGATCATTGGGTAAACAATGAAATCAAGATGGGAATTTAAAAATTCTTTGAACTGAATGATAACAATGGCACAACCTATCAAAACGTCTGGGATACAGCAAAAGCAGTGCAAGAGGAAAGTTCATAGCACTAAATACCTACATCAAAAAGTCTGAAACAGCAATAATAGATAATCTAAGGTCACACCTCAGGGAACTAGAGAAATAAGAACAAACCAAACCCAAACCCAGCAGAATAAAAGAAATAAAGATCAGAGCAGAGCTGAATGAAACTGAAACAAAAGAAAAATACAAAAATAAATGAAACAAAAAGCTGGTTCTTTGAAAAGATAAATTAATAGACCATTAGTGACATGAAACAAGAAAAGAAGAGAGAAGATCAAAATAAGCTCAATTAGAAATGAAAACAGGAGATATTACAATTGATACCACAGAAATACAAAGGAACATTCAAAGCTTCTATGAACACCTTTGCATGCATTGTATTAGTCTGTTCTCATGCTGCTAACAAAGACATACATGATGAAAGGCAAAGGAGGAGCAAAGGCACATTTTACATGGTGGCAGGCAAGAAGGCATGTGCAGAGGAACTTCCATTTATAAAACTGTCAGAACTTGTGAGACTTATTCACTCACCACCAGGAGAACAGTATGGGAGAAATTGTGCCCATGATTCAATTATCTCCACCTGGTCCTGCCCTTGACACAGGGGATTATTAGAGTTCAAGGTGAGATTTGGGTGGGGACAAGGCCAACCCATATCACATATAAACTAGAATCCTAGAGGAGATGGATAAATTCCTGAAAATATACAACCTTCCTAGATTAAACCAGGAAGATATAGAAACTCTGAATAGACCAATAACAAACAGCAAGACTGAAATGGTAATTTAAAAGTTACGAACAAAAAAAGTGCAGGATCAGGTGGATTCACAGCTGAACTCCATCAGACATTCAAAGAAGAATTGATAATAATCTTATTGACACTATTCCAATGGACAGAGAAAGAAGGAATACTCTATGAAGCCAGTATCACCCTACTACAAAAATCAGAAAAGGGTGTAACAAAGAAAGCTGTAGACCAATATTCCTGATGAACATAGATACAAAAATCCTCAACAAAATACTAGCTAACAGAATCCAATAGCATATCGAAAAGTTAATCCACCATGATCAAGTGGGTTTTATACCAGGGATGCAGAGATGGCTTAACATTCACAAGTCAATAAATGTGATACACCATATAAACAGAATTAAAATCAAAAATCACACAATCGTCTCAATAGATGCAGAAAAAGCATTTGACAAAATCCAGGAACTTTTTGTGATTAAAACCTTCAGAAAAATCGGCATGAAAGGGACATACCTCAAGGTAATAAAAGCCATCCATGACAAACCCACAGCCAACATTACCCTGAATGTGCCTTGGCTAGATTACTTTCCCCTTTTCATAGTCCTCTCTTTCCTTTAAGCTACAGTTCCACATGCACATTTCCTTCTTGGAGCTTTGACTAACCCCCAAATGAGAGAACTCCTTTCCTTCATCAGATCCCCTGAAGCCTCAGCCTGAGCCTCTTCTTTGACAGCTGCTACACTGTTTTCTGATGAGAGGTTGGTATTGCACAGTGGGTTTATAGTATGGACTCTGGAGTCAGACAAAATTTTGGGTGGAGAGTTCTATAGAGGTCTATCAGATTCACTTGGTTCAAGGTTGAGTTCTGGTCCTGAATATCTTCATTAATTTTTTGCCTCGATGATACATGTGCTTATTGTTAGTATGTATGTCTTCTTTATAAAAGTGTCTGTTCATGTCCTTTGCGCAATTTTTAATGGGGTTGTTTTTTGATTTTCTCTTGTAAATTCCTCTAAGTTCCTCATGGATGCTGGATATTAGACTTTGTCACATGCATAGTTTGCCAATATTTTCTCCCATTCTGTAGGTTGTCTGTTTACACTGTTGATAGTTTATTGCTGTGTAGAAGTTCTTTAGCTTAATTAGATACCACCTGTCAATTTTTGCTTTTGTCATAACTGTTTCTGGCATCTTTGTCAAGAAATCTTTGCCCATTCCTATGTCTAGGGTGGTATTGCCTAGGTTGTCTTTCAAGGTTTTTAAAAACTTGGGTTTTATGTTAAGTTTTTAATCCATCTTGATTTGATTTTTGTATACGGTGTAAGAAAAGGATTCAATTTCATTGTTCTGCATATGGTTAGCCAGTTATCTCAGCACCATTTATTGAATGGAGAGTATTTCCCCCATTGCTTGTTTTTGTTGGCTTTGTCGAAGATCAGATGGTCATAGATGTGTGGCCTTATTTCTGGGCTCTCTATTCTGTTCTATTGGTTTAAGTGCATGTTTTTGTATCAGCATTATGCTGTTTTGGTTACTGTAACTATGCATTATAGTTTTAAGTCAGGCAACCTGATGCCTCCAGCTTTTGTTATTTTTAAGTCAGGTAACTTGATGCCTCCAGTTTTGTTAGGACTGCTGTGGCTATTAGGGCTCTTTTTTGGTTCCACATGAATTTTACAATTCTCTTTCTAATTCTGTGAAGAATGTCATTGGTAGTTTTACAGGAAAACCATTGAATCTGTACTTTGCTTTGGGCAGTATAGCCATTTTAATATTAATTCATCCTATACATGAGTATGGAATGTTTTTCCTTTTGTTTGTGTCTTCTCTGATTTCTTTGAACAGTGTTTTATAATTCTGGTTGTAGAGCTATTTCACCTCCCTTGTTAGCTGTATTACTATGTATTTTATTCTTTTGTGGGAATTGTGAATGTGATTGATTGCTTTTCTGATTTGGCTTTCAGCTTGACTGTTGGTGGTAAATAGAAATGCTAGTGATTTCTGCACATTGATTTTGTATTCTGAAACATTGCTGAAGTTGTTTATCAGCTGAAGAAGATTTTGAACTGGGAATATGGGATTTTCTAGATATAGAATCATGTCATCTACAAACAAAAATACTTTTATTTCTTCTCTTCCTATTTGGATGCCTTTATTTCTTTCTCTTGCCTGATTGCTCTGGCTAAGACTTCCAATACTATGTTGAGTATGAGTGGTGAGAGAGGGCATCCTTGTCTTGTGCCCATTTTCAAGGGGAATGCCTCCAGCTTTTGCCCATTCAGTATGCTGTTGGCTGTGGGTTTCTCATAGAGGGCTCTTAGTATTTTGAGGTATGTTACTTTAAAACCTAGTTTATTGAGAGTTTTTAACATGAAGGAATGTTGAATTTTATTGAAAGCTTTGTCTTGTGGGTTTTGCTTTTAGTTCTGTTTATGTGATAAATCACATTTATTGATACGCATATGTTGTACCAACCTTGCATCCCTGGTATGAAGCCTACTTGATCACAGTGGATTAGCTGTTTGATGTGTGGCTGGATTCAGTTTGCAAGTGTTTTGTTGAGGAGTTTGCATCCAGGTTCATCAGGGATATTGGAATTTTGTTTTTCTGTTGTGTCTCTGCCAGGTTTTGGTGTTAGGATGATGCTGGCCTCATAGAATAAGTTAGGGGGGAGTCCCTCCTCCTTAGTTTTTTAGAATTGTTTCTGCAGGAATTGTACCAGCTCTTCTTTGTACTTCTGGTAGAATTCAGCTGTAAATCCATCTGGTCCTGGGCTTTTTTGGGTTGGTAAACTATTTATTACTGTCTCAATTTCAGAACTCATTATTGATGCATTCAGGCATTCAATTTCTTCCTGGTTTAGACTTGGGAGGGTGTAGATGCCCAAGAATTTATCCATTTCTTCTAGATTTCCTAGTGTATGTGCAAAGAGTTGTTCATAGTATTTTGATGCTTGTGTTTCTGTGGGGCCAGTGGAGATATCCTCCTTATCATTTCTAATTGTGTCTATTTGATTCTTCTCCCTTTTCTTCTTTATTAGTCTAGCCAGTGGTCTATACATTTTATTAATTTTTTCAGAAAAAAACACCTCCTCAATTCGGTGATTTTTTGAAGGTTTTTTTTTGTGTCTCTGTCTCATTCAGTTCCCCTCTGATTGTGGTTATTTCTTGTCTTCTGCTAGCTTTGAGATTTGCTCTTGGTTCTCTAGTTCTTATAGTTGTGATGTTAGGTTGTTCATTTGAGGTCTAAGAGCTTTCTGATGTGGGCATTTAGTGCTATAAATTTCCCTCTTAACACTGGTTTAGCTGCACCCCAGAGATTCTGGTACATTGTCTCTTTGTTCTCATTAGTTTCAAAGAACTTCTTGATTTCTGCCTTAATTGAATTTTTACCCAAAGGCATTCAGGACTATGTTGTTTAATTTCCATGTAATTGTATGGTTTCGAGTGATTTTCTTAGTCTTGACTTCTATTTTTATTGCACTGTGGTCCAAGTATTTGGTATTATTTCAGTTCTTTTGCATTTGCTAGGATTGTTTTATGTCCAATTATGTGGCTAATTTTAGAGTATGTGCCATGTGGTGATAAGAAGAATGTATATTCTGTTGTTTTTGGGTGGAGAGTTCTATAGAGGTCTATCAGATTCACTTGGTTCAAGGTTGAGTTCTGGTCCTGAATATCTTCATTAATTTTTTGCCTTGATGATCTGTCTAATACTGTCTAGAGTGTTGAAGTCTCCCATTATTATTGAGAGGGAGTCTATGTCTCTTTGTACATCTCTAAGAACTTGCTTTATAAATCTGGGTTCTCCTGTGTTGGGTGCATATATAATATACATTTAAGATAGTTACGTCTTCTTGTTGAATTGAACCCTTTACCATTATGTAATGCCCTTCTTTGATCTTTGTTGGTTTGAAGTCTGTTTTGTCTGAAGTTAGGATTGCAACCCCTACTTTTTTCTGTTTTCCATTTGCTTGGTAGATTTTCCTCCATATCTTTGTTTTGAGCCCCTGAGTGTCATTACATGTGCAGTGGGTCTCTTGAAGATAGCATACCATTGGGTCTTGTTTTTGTTTTGTTTTGTTTTTTAAGACGGAGTCTCACTCTGTCGCCAGACTGGAGTGCAGTGGCACGATCTCGGCTCACTGCAACCTCCTCCTCCCAGGCTCAAGCAATTCTCCTGCCTCAGCCTCCTGAGTACCTGGGACTACAGGTGCATGCCACCACACCCAGCTAATTTTTGTATTTTTAGTAGAGATGGGGTTTCACCATGTTGGCCAGGATGATCTTGATCGCTTGACCTCGTGATCCACCCGCCTCAGCTTCCCAAAGTGCTGGGATTACAGGCGTGTTTGTTTGTTTTTAATCCAGCTTGTCACTCTGTTCCTTCTAAGTCGGGCATTTATTCTGTTTACATCCAAGGTTAGTATTGATATGTGTGGGTTTCATTTTGTCATTTTGTTGTTAGCTGGTTATTATGTTGGCTTGTGTGGTTGCCTTATAGTGACACTTTCAACTTTCTTTCATCACAATGAAGATTAAAAAAAACATGGCTTAATAAAAACAAATTTTTATTAATGAAAAAGCAGTAGAATCTGAGCAGGAAGACATTACAAAGAACGTAAACAGTGTAAACATCAATGCATTCAGCTCAGTCTGATTTAATGCTGAAACATAACTCAATGCTCTATGTGTCCTTACTAGCAAACTATACTAATTCTATGTTACACAGAAAATACACTCTAATTTTGATTAGGCAAAAGTATTTTATCAAAGTCAAACCCAGCGCCAAATACTGGCACAATCACAAACAACTATAAGAATGCTGCTATCCCTGCTAAAACTGGTTTGCTGCATAGCAGCATCACATTTATGATGAGTTAGTGTTGTACATTTGGCTTTATGAGGAACTTACACTTCTAAATTTCAAATATAAAATTTTCCAACTTGATTGACCAATGTAAGCATCTTTTGCCAGAAATTCATAGACGTGTTGGCTCACGCCTGTAATCCCAGAACTTTGGGAGGCTGAGGTGGGCGGATCACAAGGTCAAGAGATCGAGACCATCCTGGCCAACAGGTGGTGAAACCCTGTTAAAAATACAAAAATTAGCTGGGCGTGGTGGCACATGCCTATAATCCCAGCTACTAAGGAGGCTGAGGCAGAAGAATCACTCAAACCTGGGAGGCAGAGGTTGCAGTGAGCCGAGATTACACCACTGCACTTCAGCCTGGCAACAGAGTGAGACTCTGGTTTTTTTTTTTAAAAAAAAAAAAAGAAGAAGAAGAAAATCTCATGTACCAAATATTACACTAGCTACAATCAAATCACCCAAGAACAGTCACATTAGACTCACTGGGTTTAATTTTATTTATATCACCTTCCATTTTGCTAGGTTTTCAACACAATTGCATTTTTGAAAGACTTAGAAAGTATCAAATCACCTAACCATCACACACAATCAACATAATTCCGATGTATGTCTCTGATAGAAAAATAAGAAAATGGATTTTCTGAGAATTAAATGGCCTGTAGGTTTTATTTGAGTTATAATCATAAGATTTCTTAATTGAATTCAACATTCTCTTTGAGTCGATCCACCAAAGTTTGAGTGATCCATATCACAGGACATAATTTTTTCACCCAAAAGATCATAATCAGCGCTTAGAACTTCAACTCTGTGACCTCCTATGCTTCCATATATTGCCACCAGAGTGTCCATTTGGATATTCCATAATTGTAAAGCATGATCTTTACTTACTGACAGGAGTAGATTTGGATCTCTTGGGTGGAATTTCAGCTCACTGATAGCATTTCTGTGGCCAACTTAGTGCTTTTAACCCTGCATTGTTATGGGATGAATTATCCCAATTATGCCTCTAGATCCAGCTACAGCCAGCAAAGGATGGCTTCTATTGCTATCATGGGTCCATGCAAAAGTGTAAAAGTTTTCATCAGCATCAGTATCCACTTAAGATTGCAACAACTGGATTTCTCCTTGTCAGTGACATTCATACAAGGTAACCCTGTTGCTTCCTACAGTTGCAAACAGTAATGGATTGCCTTCTTTACTCTGGCAATTAAATTGAACTCCAAACAGTGGTTGGTTATAATCTTTCTTGAGACTATTTACACATTTGAAAGCATATTTGCATTTCTTCGACTTCTATTTTCCCTTTCACCAACTTTGCCTTCCAGGTGGATTTGCTGTGTTTGTAGTTATATTAGGGTGTTCAGAGATTGTACCACTTTCTACTGACAGCGTCATAATTCTCCTCTCCAGAGAGGTGAGTGTTGCTGGTCTTGTCACTGCTCAGCTTCTGGTTCTTCACTGCAGGCATGTCTGTTCCGACCAGCACAGCCGACATTTCCCTCTCTTTTTAGTTGTTTGAGGGACCTCCAAACTGTTCTCCATAGTGGTTGCACTAATTTACATTGCCACCAATTATGCACAAGAGTTCCTTTTTCTCTACACCCTCACCTGCATTTGCTATTACTCGTCTTTTGGATATAATCCCTTTTAATTGGGATGAGATGATATCTCAATGTAGTTTTGATTTGCATTTCTCTGATAATCAGTGATGTTGAGCACCTTTTCATATGCCTGTTTGCTATTTGTACATCTTCTTTTGAGAAATGTCCATTCAAATCTCTTGGCCATTTTTTGATCACATTAATAGAATTTTTCCTATAGACTTGTTTGAGCTCCTTATATATTATGGTTATTAATGCCTTGTCAGATGGGTAATTTGCAAGTATTTTCTCCCATCCTGTGGGTTGTCCCTTCACTTTGCTAATTGTATGCTTTGCTATACAAAAGCTTTTAAACTTGATGTGATCCTATTTGTCCATGTTTGCTTTCATTGCCTATGCTTGTGAGGTATTGTTCAAGAAATATTTGCCCAGATCAATGTCCTGGACATTGTCCCCAATGTTTTCTTGTACTAGTTTCATAGTTTAGGGTCTCAGACTGAAGTCTTTAATCCATGTTGATTTTATTTTTGTATATGGCAAGAGAAAGGGTCTAGTTTCATTCTTCTGCATATGGATATCCAGTTTTCCCATCACCATTAATTGAAAAGACTGTCTTTTCCCCAGTGTACGTTCTTGACACTTTTGTCAAAAATGAGTTCACTATAGGTGTGGGGATTTGTTTCTAGTTTCTCTATTCTGCTCCATTGGTTATGTGTCTGTTTTTATGCCAGTACCAAGCTGTTATAGTTAATGTAGCTCTGTAGCATAATTTGGAGTAAGGTAATGTGATTCCTCCAGCTTTGTTCTTTTGGCTTAGGATAGCTTTTGCTATTCTAGGTCTTTTGTGGTTCCATAAAAATTTTAGGATTGTCTTTTTTATTTCTGTGAAAAATATCATTGATATTTTAATAGAGATTGCATTAAATCTGTGGATTGCTCTGGGTACTATGAACATTAAGAATATTGATTCTTCCAATCCATGAACGTGGAATTTTTTTCCATTTTTTGGTATCTTCTTCAATGTCTTTCATCAGTGTTTTATAGTTTTCATCACAGAGATCTTTCACTTCTTTGGCTAAATTAATTTCTAGGATTTTAATTCTATGTGTGGCTATTGTAAATTCAATTACCTTTTTGTTTCTTTTTCACATTGTTCCCTGTTGGCACATACAAATGCTACTAATTTTTGTATGTTGATTGTTTATCCTACAACTTTAGTGAATTTGTTTATCAGTTCTAATAGTCCTCCTGTGGAGTCTTTAGGTTTTTCCAAATATATCTTCATATCATCAGCCAACAAGGATAATTTCATTTCTTCCTTGCCAATTTGGATGCCTTTTATATCTTTTTTTCTTTTTTGTCTGACTGCTGTAGCTAGTACAATATTATGTTGAATAACAATGGTTACAGTGGGCATCCCTGGCATGTTCCAGATCTTAGAGGATAGGCTTTGCAGGTTTCCCCATGCAGTATGGTACTGTGAGTTTGTCATATATAGTTTTTATTGTGTTGAGGTATGTTCTCTCTATCTCAGTTTTTTAAGGATTTTTATCATGAAGGGATATTGAATTTTATCAAATGCTTTTTCAGCATCAATTGAAATGATCATACAGTTTTTACCCATCATTTTGTTGATGCAATGTATCACATTAATTGATTTGCATATGTTGAACTATCTTTGCATCTCAGGGTCAAACCCCATTTGGTCATGGTACATGATATTTCTAATATATTGTTGAATTTGGCTTGCTAGTATTTTGTTGAGGACTTTTGCATTAATATTTATCAGAGATATTGGCCTGTAGTTTTCTTTTTTGATGTGTCTTTGTCTGGTTTTGGTATAAGGGTAACACTGGCCTTATAGAATGAGTTTGGAAGAATTCCCTCCTCCTCTATTTTTCAGAATAGTTTGAATAGGAGTGGTATTAATTCTTCTTTAAATATTTGATAGAATTCCGCAGTGAAGCCATCAGCTTCCAGGCTTTTCTTTACTGGGAGACTTTTTATTATGGCTTCAATCTCATTACTTGTTACTGGTCTCTTCAGGTTTTGTATTTCTTCATGGTTCAATCTTGATATGTTGTATGTGTCTAGAAATTTGTCCATTTCTTCTAGATTTTCCAGTTTATTGGCATACAGTAGCTCACAGTAGCCACTAATGATCCTTTGAATTTCTGCAGCGTCAGTTGTAATGTCTCCCTTTTCATTTCTGATTCTATTTACTTGGATCTTCTTTTTTTTTTTTTCTTAGTTTGGCTAAGTGTCAATTTTGTTTAAGTTTTCAAAAAATCAACTTTTGTTTCATTGATATTTTGTACTTTCTTAAAAATTTCAATTTCATTTATTTCTGTTCTGATTTTTATTATTTATTTTCTTCTACTAATTTTGGGTTTGGTGTGCTCTTGCTTTTTCAGTTCTTTAAGTTGTATTATTAGATTGTTCATTTGAAATTTTTTCTTTATTAATGTAGGTATTTTTAGCTATAAACTTCCCTTTTAGTACTGTTTTTGCTGTATGCCATAAGTTTTGGTATGTTGTGTTTGCATTATAATTTGTTTCAAAAAACCTTTCAATTTCCTTATTCACTTCTTCATTGACCAACTGGTCATTCAGGAGCATGTTGCTTAATTTCCATGTCTTTGTATAGTTTCCAAAACTCCTCTCATTATTTATTTGTAATTTTATTCCACTGTGGTCAGAGAAAATGCTTGATATTATTTCAAGTTTTCTTTTGAGACAGAGTCTCCCTATGTCACCCAGGCTGGAATGCAACAGTGCAGTCATGGCTTACCGCAGCTTCAACTTCCCAGGCTCAGGTGATCTGCCCACCTCACCCTTCCAGATAGTGCAGACTACAGGTGTGCACAATCACACCTGGTTAATTTTTTGTATTTCTTTGTAGAGATGAGGTTTTGCCATGTTGTCCAGGCTATTCTCAAACTCCTGAGCTCAAGTGATCTGAGCACCTGGGCTTTCCAAAGTGCTGGGATTACAGGCATGTGTGACTGTGCCTGGTGTATTTCTATATTTTCAATGTGTTATAACTTGTTTTGTGACCTAACATATGGTGTATCCTTGAGAATGATCCATGTGCTGAGGGAAAGAATATGTATTCTGCCTTCCTTGGATGAAATATCCTGTAAATATCTACTAAATCCATTTGGTCTGTTGTGCAGATTGAGTCTGATGTTTCTTTGTTGATTTTCTATCTGGAAGACCTGTCCAGTGCTGAAAGTGGGGTGTTGAAATCTTCAGCTATTATTGTATTGAGGTCTCTCTGTTTAGCTCTAATAATATTTGTTTTATATATCTGGGTGCTCCAGTGTTTGATGCATGTATATTTAAAAATTGTTATAATCTCTTGCTGAATTGACCCCTTTATCATTACATAGTGACCTTCTTTGTCCCTTCTTATAGTTTTTGTCTTAAAAGCTATATTTTTTCTGATATAAGTAGAGCAACTCCTGCTCTTTCTCATGATTTTAAGCCCTTGATGGTAGCTGCTGCTGCCGCTGCTGCTGCTGTTACCAGCCCTATTCACTCTCTAGGTCACAAAGTAAATTGATAGGTTTTTAAGACTACACAGAAATCAAAGGGGTGGATCAGTATATGAACTGAAAATAAGTGGCCTTGTCAGTGGGCAGCTTCTAGCTCATGTGTCTGGTTTTTGTTTTTGATACAGTCTGATTAGCAGCAGAGCTGAAGCATGAAACCAAGAGGCCAATTTCCAATTTTAAATCCAGTTTTATATATGACAATAATTTTTGCATGGAGTTTATAATCTAGACCTGAAGATAATTCCCAAAAGAGTTATTAAAGTTATTTGATAGCTAGCATGGGTGGGAATAGTGTATAACCATTCAGGATGAATACTTAGAAGGACAGCATTTATTTAGATAAGATTCAAAAGGTGTTACCTTGTCTAAAAGTTAGCTTTGCTACTTTACTACCACGTGTATACTTGGTGACCTGAATTGGATTGTGGGTTTATATCTCTAGCCATTCCTTCCAGAGACATACTTTTCGCCATTATCCTGGGGATCTGTGAGCTTCATCAACAGCAAGAGTAGACACGCCACTTACTTCAGAGTGTCTTCCATCACTAATGCTCCCAGTCTGAGATTGTTATACTAACAACTACAATCTTGTGTACTTTAAAGTTTATGAAGCACTTTTCAACATGTTTTCTTATTATAACCCAGAGTATTGGACCGTCGAGTGGGATCCAGGTAGAGTTCATAGATTTAAATCCAGTTAGCAGATGAAGAAAATCAGAGGTGTGATAACTCTCTCAAGGTCCCACAAGCAGTCAGTGGCTAAGCCACGATTGGAACTCATGTCTCCCAATTTTAAATCCTGTGTTCTTCTACCACCCTCATGAGAAGGTAGTACAGGTCCCTTGTCGCCTTGCACAGAGAAGTGTGCATATGCAACAATATTGTCTATCCTGTGTCTCCACAATACTGCAATAGGTCTTTTCTGGGCTGCATTATGACTTTCACTGATCCTAAATGCTTATAACTTTATGGGCCCCTTCCTCCCTAAAAATATAAAGTGCACCCACCACTGGAGCACCCAGATATAAAAAAATATAGAACTTACATTTTACTACTGCACTGTTATAAAGATGAATATGTTTTATTGTATATTAAAACATTTTCTTTGATTTAATAGTCCAAAATTTTCTTCTGATTTTAAAATAAATTAAAACATTTTCATGAGTCCCTAAAATTATTGTGGACACTAGGCTTTGTGCCTCCTGTTTTTAATGGAGAAGAAGGCCCTGGATGTTTTTCTGGACAGAGTGAGGCAATAAGAATAGGAGGACTTGCTAGAGTACTTCATAATATGAAATTTATGGACAACCTGAACCACTGAAATCAATTAAGTGGTATAGAAAATTCTGGACATATGTAGAGATGTGCATTTTTCTGAGGAAAGCATGCATAGTTTACATTAGATTCTCAAAGGTATCCATTTTCCAAAAACAGATTAAGAAAAAGGAGACCATCTATTGTAGTGAGGGTGCACTGAGGAATCCCATGCCAAGTCTTTTTGAGATAACTCAACATGTGTATTTCTATGGACAATAGAGGCAGTTGCATAGGTTTAGATGCTCCTTGACTCAAGCATAGGTACTGCCCCCCAATCCACCCCCCATAGAGAGGCATGGTCAAATCTTCAACTCTGTCCTAACAGCCTTGAAGGATTGGTCAGGTGAAGAGAACTATAGCTTTGGAGTTAGTCTCCCGGACCCCAGGATTAAGCTTCGTCTAACCCTTTATCCACCAACTTCTGAGGCTAGTCCTCTGGATAAGGAAAGAATTTACCCTGAAGCATGAAAGATCCAAAGGCCATGTGCTTTGGCTAGGGACAGTGGCTGATTGTTGGCAGAAGTAAGACATCGGGTGGTGTCACTTAAATGCCCTCAAGCCAGCCCTTGGCAACTTGTGCCAAATTTCTCAACAGAAGGCTCTGTCAACTAAAAGAGCCACAACACCCTTTAGGAAGTTAATAAAGAGCTGCAAACATTGGCAGGAAGAGAACCCACCCACACACTGGCAAGAGCAACAGCAGTGATGAGAAGAGCCCTGCAAAGGCTAAAGAACAGGGGTACAGAGGTGGCAGCTGCTAATCAGGACCAGCAAGAGGCCAAGAGGAAAGTGACTTTGATGCTGGGTGCAGAATAATATAATAATGTCCATGATTACAAGAAAGGGGTACAGACTGGAGGGCTTGGGGCAAGGTAACTCTCCCACAGTGTGAGGGCTCAGAGCCCCACCCCCACCCTCAACCCACTGGAACACCCACATGAGAACAGCAGCAGTGGAAGCAGGCAATCCCGTAGGAAGAAGGATTTTTATCACTGACATTGTTTAGGATGGCTAGCACATGATGAGCATGAAAAGCAAGACAGACTTTGAGTCAGTTTTATTCTTGTTTTTAAATTCACCACAAGCAGTGCTGCCCTCTCCTCCTTATTGCCTGCACCTGGGGTGGAACTCTCCCACCACATCTCCCCACTTGGCACAACATTGCCCCAATCACTAGGGTCTGAGAAATAATGGAGATGAAATTAGCCTCCTACTATTGACAGATTGCAAAATAACTTTGGCTCTCCTGGAGGGAAGGCTGTCCATTTGTAGTTCTTCCCACAGAGGCCTAGGAAGCAAGTGGCCAAAGGAAGAAAATGCTAAGTCAAGCCCTGGATGGAGTGATGGCAGCCAGTATCCCACAGCTAGAGAGAATTCCTTTCTGTTCTACTTTTGTAGCTTGCTTCAAATACAAAGGGCATTGATTCATGTGGGCTGCAGAAACACTTCCATATGGGCACAGCATTAGATGCTTGGGTCTTCAAGAGCTTAAAGTGAATGGGAAATGTAGAGTAGGCCTTTCATAATGTAACGTTCCAATGATCCCACCACTTTGGGGGCAGGGGGGTCCAGAATTGACTCTTCTTTTTACCCTAATAAAGATCTCACGTAGAAGTTTCTTCTAATTTGTGGTAGAAATACGCGCTCACCTTGTTTGCCTTTTTCTTCTGTTAAAGCTGTATTCCCTCCTGTCTTTACACTGCTTTTGTCCTCTAGCCTCACCTTGGAAATACAAATTTCCTATGTGGAGTCTATTTAAATGAATGCTGCGTCTCTTTTACTCATACACCAAAAACTTTGAAATCTGGCCTTTTCATTCCAGAAGGATATTTGGGGTGCGGGGGGGAAATCTCATTAGCTTGTCAGTGAAATGTATATTTGGTGCACATCAAACAATACAAACTTGGACAGGAAATAAATGTATTGTGCTCATTAAATTATTATTTTTTTATGAAAATGAATGCCTGAAAAAACAAATGCATTTGTGTGTGTTCAACTACTCTTAGTTTTATAATAGGATTTACTCTTTTCTTTTTAAAAATCCCTTTTCTTCAAACTTATAAAAATAATAAATCATTTATTTCCATGTTCAACTTGATTCCCTAGTGTTTGATTACTGTTTCACCAAAAGGAAAATAAATACAACGCGTGCATTAAAGTAATTCAGTGCAAATTGGGCATAACACAAAATTACATTATTAACAGCTGTTAAATGACTATAAAATGTAATTAGACACACGCAATTCACTACCCATGAACTGCACCTGATTTCTGAAATATCAATTTAGAACTTTGATTATTCATGACAAAAGAGAACATACTTAAATTTTAGGTTTAAATTCCTGATAATGAATGTATCCCCCTATGACCTTTACTGGGATTCCAAATAAGAGGAGGAGGAAAGGGTTGTTTAAGTGCAGGAGGGGGATTGTGAGTTATCATGTGGGTGCGGGCTGGGTTCCCACTGAATCCCTGCCAGCTGCAGTGAGGCATGAGTGCCTTGGTTAAATTTTAATTCTCTGCTTACAAAGAAGCAACAAAGCCCAGCACAGACACTTCTAGATGTTAACGACTGTTGCTCTTCTTGACTCCTCAATTTCTTGACTGCTTTTTCATTGTATCCTATTAATTTGCTTAATAAAAATAAATAAAATAATGCCAGTCAAAAAATATGGGGATATTTATTCATTGTGCACTCTTTTCCTCCAAGGCAGGATGACGTGATGTCCAATACATGCTTTGGGATCCACATGGGAACATAACTGGTTCTCACTGCAAACTCCTGACTCTGGACACCCTGGCTTTTCCTACTCTGCCCCTACCTACCTTCTGAGTCTGATTTCCAGCTTCTCCCTTCTCTAACCAAGGCTACTTGCTATTTACCCAAATGTGCCTTGGCTAGATTACTTTCCCCTTTTCATAGTCCTCTCTTTCCTTTAAGCTACAGTTCCACGTGCACATTTCCTTCTTGGAGCTTTGACTAACCCCCAAATGAGAGGACTCCTTTCCTTCATCAGATCCCCTGGAGCCTCAGCCTGAGCCTCTTCTTTGACAGCTGCTACACTGTTTTCTGATGAGAGGTTGGTATTGCACAGTGGGTTTATAGTATGGACTCTGGGGTCAGACAAAATTGGGTTTCAATCTTGGTGCTTCTAATTTCTGGTGGTGTGATTATGAGAAAGTTGCATCACTTCTCTGAGCCTCAATCTCATAGTTTATAAAATGAACCCAATAATAGTTTAATTTCTTCATTCTCAAATCATGAGGATATGAGAGTTATGGAATTCAAAGATTTGGGGATTTAAAAAGGTATAGTGCACATTTTATATGCTACAAAAACACCCCTCAGAAGGGATACTGCCTTGAAAGCAAATACTTTAGTACTCCTACAGTGAAACAAATGAATAATTACACAAAGTAGGTTAAAATGACAAAGAGCCTCATGTCAGTTCAGGTCAGCTTTTGCTGCCAAATTGGTTCTGGAAAAAATCATATGAATCAACTTCGGGTTTTTAAAAACTTTGTACTTTAGAATTGTAGATAAAAGATTGTGGACTTGTGAGGGTTAAATAAAATATGTGCAACACTTAACATGGTGCTGGCACATAAGAAATGCTTAATGAAAGTATGCTACTGTTATATGGTCATTCGTGTCCTTGGCTTTAACCCCTTATTGTCAGCGAACTTTTGGAAAGGAAGAGGTTTTGTCTTAAATGGCCAACACGTTGCATTGAATTGCTCTTTGTAGGTGCTCAATAAATAGTCTTTGACCGGAAGAAAGGCATCATCACATTGCTTAAATACATTTCCAGTTACAGAAATGCAGAGCCTTGTAAATGGCTATATTCTAAAGATTAGATCTGAATTCCTCCAAATAAAGCTTATAGTCTGGGCCACCAAGAAGTAAAATATGTCAAAATAAAGTCACATGGATTTTCACAAGGAGAGTTACCTTGCTTCATCTCTCACAACAATCATACAAACACGATCAGCTTGCAGACAGAGTGGGAAAAGAATGCAGTTGAGAGCAAGTACACTATCCACAACCTGGCATGAATCTAAGCAAGGGCAAGAGAGAGGCGTTTGACCCGGAGATCACGTGAAGCCAGAATGGGAACTGAGGGAAAGTTGCTGACTCCTGGGTGGGATGAGTACTTTGGTGGCACAAATTGGTGGTCTGAGGGCATTTGCCCTCCAAATGCAACCAGCACAATCAAGACTAATTGCTCTTTGTTAGCAGCCTCAATGCAGTCCCCAATCTGAACAGGTCTCCTTCCCTCATGCTGACACCCCTAAGAAGATTCAGCACTTGAGAGTAATTTGACCAAGCCTAACTTGAAGTGATAATACTTTTAGAGCCCTTCCAAGATCTTTCTACAGGAAAGAAAGATTCTGCAGGCACATTAGAGGAGCTTGTCTTCCCTTAGCACAGGTAACAGCCTCAATGAACCCTACTTGTGATATTCACACAGATGAAGGGAGAATAGATCCCTAAGGAGAAAAATGAGCTGCCTTCTACACTGGTTGAGATATAGTTTATTGAATGGCAGGTCACTTCGCTTGGATGATCAGCCATTTGTCATATGTGACTGGAGGCCTCTGAGAAATAGGGACAGGGAATGGGAAAGAAATCAATGGGAGTTCTGGCCCAAGAGAAACATTTGCCAGCATGAATTCATTAATTAACTTCTCCAAAGTCTGCTTTTGTCTTTTAGCCTCAAGGCCACTCCTGAGTTCAAGATGGTCTCAGTGTAGGAACTAGTCCTATTAACAGGCCAGAGGACCTGTCAAGAGCTAGCTAGTGCAGAATCTTTGCTCCTGCAATACTTCCTGCAAAGGCAGTCGTATCGAAAGAGGCTCTTTAAGTGCATGAGATGGGTTAGATTCACTTTGAAATGATGGTCTCATATCAAAAGATATGCCTGTAAAGTAACAAGACTGGCTGCTGCTGTTTTAATTTCAATAAATGTAGGTGAGGTCTAGCCCGTTATCACAGTGATATTCACACTGTTGAAAATATTTTTGAGATCCCTTTTTGGGGACTACTTCCAGAGTTTGCACTATGTTCTTAAGAATCTCTTAAATGGTGACAAACCCATATTTTTACGGGGTGAATTTGATTTTGGGAAAGACCTATAAATGACCCTAAAGCAAAGTAATAAAACTTTTCATTAGGTAGCCTAGCACATGCCACTTAAACATAGAGTAATGCAACAATATAAATGAAAGAAATAATGGCATTTGCAGCAGTCTGGTTGGAGTTGGAGACCATTATGCTAAGTGAAGTAACTCAATAATAAAAAACCATATATTATATGCTCTCACTTATAAGTGGGAGCTAAGTTATGAGAACACAAAGGCAAAAGAATGGTATAATGGACTCTGGGGACTCAGGGAGAAGGGAGGAAGAAGGTGAGAAATAAAAGACTACATATTCGATGCAGTATACACTGCTTGGGTGACAGGTGCACCAAAATCTCAGAAATCACTGCTAAAGAACTTATCCATGTAACTAAAAAAAACCTGTTCCCCCAAAACTATTAAAACTTTAAAAACCCAAAAACAAAACTAAAAGAATAATAAAAATAGAATAAGGAAGAAACAACGCTTTTCTCAGTGGCTAACCCTAAAGGGAAAAGAATGAACTTTCACGCGCTCCTACCATGGGCCAGTTAACTTTATATGACCTTAATCTTATTTCATCTTTAAAATAACTGTCTTAAGGTATTCATACTCTCATGTATAAATTGAGGCTCAGAGAAGTCAAGTACCTTCCACAATGCCACACAGCTCATCGGTGCAGAGCTGAGATTGATGGCCATTTCTTCCATTCATCTGGAAGCCAGAGAGTGTTCTTTCTGTTACACCAAACTGCCTTCTTTGATAGTCATTAAAAAGGGGAAAAAAGCGTGATCCTTCTCATCTTGATACACTCACAAAATTTCTTTCTCATTTTCACACCAAATAAAATAAAGTGGAAATACATATAAGTTATTTGCTTTGAGATAGGAGAATATCAGAAAAGTTATGAATGAATCAGTCATTTATCAATCAGATAACTTTAGGTGATGAAGAGCTTTTTTATTTAAATAAACCCTGGGAATTATTTGATAAATGTAATAATTCTGATGGAAATGACTTATTTTTCCTAGTTAACCTATATTTTAACTTCCAAATAAAACTGGCAGTGGTGGTGGCCCCCAGGGAGTTTACATTCTGGTGGGGAGGACAGAATCCCCCTACCTCAAAATGAAGTAAACAGATAAAAAGGAAGCAACAGATAATTGCAAGTTCTAATGAGGTCTACGAACTAGTAAGAGGTTGAAATAGAGAATAATATACTTTAGGCCTCTCTAAGGCAGGACAGGATGTCACATGAAATGTGGGGCCAAGAACACTCCAGATAGAGGAAACAGTCTGTGCAAAGGCCCCAAGGCTGAAAAGAGCTTGGTATATTCAAGGAACAAAAAAAAGGCCAAGATTATGGTGAAAGAGAAGAAGTAGTGGCACAAGATGAGGTGGAAGGGAGGGTTAGAAGCACATCATAAAGAGTTTCCTCAACTGTGGTAGACTTCGAATTCCATTTTAGATACAACTGGATGGGTTTAGGCAGAGGAATGACATGATAGATACTTACTGAAGGTAGATCACTGGCTACAATTGTGGAGACTGGACTGGAAGAAAGCAAAAGCAGAAGAGGGAGGCCTCCACTGTAGGTGTAAAGGAAAGCAATGATGGTGACTGGGACTAGGGTGATGATGGTGGAGATAGAGAAAGGAGGCTGGACTCAGGATATATTCAGAGATAGATTCAAGGGACTTCTAATGAAATGGATATGGGGACTGAGGAAAAGAAGCAGCCTAGGATGAATCATACATTTGGGGCGTGCATGACTTGGTGAATGATGGTGCCAGGAAACCAAGGAAGGCTGGAAAAGTAACAGTGTTTTGGGGGGAAAATTAACTTTCAATTTGGGACTTGCTTAGTTTGAAAAGGCTTTAGAAATATCTACATGGAGATGCCAGTTAAGCAGTTGGAGATGTGAATCTGGGATAAAAACATAAATTTGGAGGTCATCAGCATATGTTGTTATCTACAGTCATGGACTTCATAAGATCACCTAGGGAGAATGTGTATATAGTAAAAAGAAGATGGAAGCAGACTGACCTCTGGGGTTCCCTAACATTCAGAGTCTAAGTAGAGGAGGAGTCAGCAAGGGACATTGAGAAGGAGTGGCCTATCATGTAGAAGAAAAAGAGAGACTGTTGATTGGTGAGAGAGGACATTCTTGAATTGTACCATTTGTTTGTTTGTTTTGTTTTTGAGACGGATTCCCACTCTGTTGCCCAGGCTGGGGTGCAGTGGCATGATCTTGGTTCACTCCAACCTCCACCTCCTGGGTTCAAGCGACTCTCCTGCCTCTGCCTCCCAAGTAGCTGGGACTATAGGTGCACACAACCACGCCCTGCCAATTTTTGTGTTTTTTAGTAGAGACAGGGTTTCACCATGTTGGCTAGGTTGGCCTTGAACTCCTGACCTCAGGTGATCCATCTGCCTCAGCCTCCCAGAGTGCTGGGATTACAGGCGTAAGCCACCACACCCCGTCACTGGGCCTCTGATTTTCTTTGCTTGGGTTTTCTCTAGTAGGCAGGCATCCCCAGGCTTCACAGAAGAGAGGAGATGGGGCTGTCTCAATTGATTATCCTTGTGTATACTGTAATTAATGCATAGTGGACAGCTACAGAAGTTGGGTATAAAACAAAGGACTTGGAAGCTTCTGCTTTGCTCCTTGACTCTCTGTTACTCAGGCTTCATAGCACCAACAATTTGCATCCAAAGTCAGGAGAAAAGACACCAGGGGTAGCAGTGCACCCTCCTCCAATTCCCACTTACAGTGCTCAAGCACATTTTTCCCTTCACACCACCCCACTACACCCATATACACACATTGCACAGTAGCCTCACATCCTCACCCCAGCAGGAAAGGTGGTGAATATAGGAAGAGGGTGCCTACATAGAGAAAAAGTACTGGCCTGGAGTGAGGAGATCTGGCTTTTACTCTGGCATGGCCACTAATAAGCCCCACAACCTTAGAGAAAACTCAAACAGAGACCACCTCTCTGGGCTCAGACTTCAGACTTAATAAATTGAGAGACTGAACTGGATTATTTCAAAACTTCTTTCTAGCTCTAATATTAACATTCAATGTGAACAGAGATACTCATAACCATTTTTTAGAATAGGAAACAGGTAGAGTGATTAAGTGACTTTCTCAGGATTATACCAATGGTAAAATGGTAGATCTAAACTGAGACAGGTCTCGACCTCCTGCCTTCCCACCACAGAGCTGCCATGATCTCCCTATGTTCTAGAAACCCCAGACACAAAATGTGGAAACAGTAATTACGAAACAAAATCAAAACAAGCAAAAAAAAAAATTAGAACATACACTCTTCCAGTCTTAAGGCATCTTCTAAATGGCCCAACAGACTCTTTTTTTTGTATGTTTGTCATTTTCCTTCTCATGATTGTTCATTTTTTTCTGTTTCTTCCTTTCTCATTCCTTCCTTTCTCTTTTCTTTTTTTTTTTTTTTTGTTTTTTGAAAGGATCTGAATGGTAATCTATTGTCAACCACCTTTCCCTTTTATTTGTGCTCAATTTTTTTTTCATCATAATCATTCACTTTCTCTCTCTCTCTTTTTTTTTAATTAACATGAGGTCCTGCTACATTTCCCAGGATGGTCTCAAACTCCTGACCTCGAGTGATCCTGCAGCCTGAATTCAGGGTTCTTTTAGTGTTTGGTAGTTATGCAAAACCTCCTGAAGTCATAGTTTCCACATGTCAAGATTGTACACTCACTTTCTGGGGCTTTTAAGAAGGGCCTCGGGCTCCCACTTTACTACGTACTGAAGATAGGCTGAGGTACTTCCTCCTGGTAAGCTAGTCTTTTGCTGTGACCTACTTTAAAATACCAGGGGTTTTCTCACTTGCTCTCTACCATTTCTGTGGTTTCCATAGATCCCTCAACCCCATACAATGTCAATTTCTCCTGCATGAGTGGCTTTAATATTATATGTAGATGATCTCTTAAAAGCACCACCATGTCTACTAGTTACAGGCATAGGTTGAAATTCCAGAGTGGGAAATGTCACACATGTACACTGTTCTGTAACTACATATCACTTTTCAATGTAGTATCTCATAATATTCTGTCAACTTTGTGAAGGACTATTATTAATGTATGTTTGACAGATAAAGAAACTGATGCCCAAAATGGGCTAGTGATTTTTCCTAGATCACAGAGTCAGTGAATACCAGAGCTAGAACCTGAACCCAAATCTTTTCACTCCCAAGCTCATATTTTTGTCTTTGAGAAAGTGTCCATAGAAAGCATTTTGCTTACTTGCAATGATTCATTGGTAGTGGATGTATGAAGTTCCGTCTTAAGGATTGGGAGGTCAAGACTAGAATAAGCGTTAAAAAAAAAGTAGTGTGATCAGTCAGTCCTGAATGTAGTTTCAAGTAGAAGCCAGATGAGCATGGGAAATTGGGCTATATTTGTGGTCCCTAAGATATGCAAAACCTTACTTCTTGTCTCATTGATATGGTGTCAAGCACTTTTAAATATTTTGAAGTTATGGCACTCTAAACTAGAATTTATTTTCTTTGAGGCTTATATTAATAGACTACTAGATGTAAAAATAATTCCTCAGATAACTTAGTTCAATATTAAGAACTTTGTGCTGCCGAATGTGGTAGCCACTGGCCACATGTGACACTTGAGCTCTTGAAATGCGGCTAGTCTAAACTGAGATGTGCTTTAAGTATAAAATAATATTGGATTTAATTACTCAATATAAAGAAAAGAAGGAAAACTGTCACTAATAATTTTTTCTATGGATTATACATTAGATGATAGTATTTGGGGTACATTGGGTTAAATGAAATATACCATTAATTTCATCTATTTCTTTTTACTTATTTTTAAAGTATCTACCAAAAAATCTACAATTTTATATGTAGTTCACATTATATATTTTGATTAAACAGTGGCATCTGCCACTTGTTTTTGTGAATAAAATTTTATTGGAAAACAGCCATGCCCATTCATTTACATATTTTCCATGGTTGTTTTCATGCTGTAATGGTAGAGTGCAGCAGTTGTGACAGATCATACATTGAATTATTTACTATCTGGACCTTTCCAAGATAAAGTTTGCATATCCCGATCTAGAATCACAATCTTTGTGTGTTTATTATTTGTGATGTACCGTATGAAGCTCTTCACATGGATGAGTTCATTTAATTCATACAATCGCTCTGAGAGGGCTTCAATTATTTTCTCCATTTTGTATCAGAAAATTGAGACCCTAAGTGACTCAACCAAGTGCACAGATCTAGTAAATCCCAGGAACAAGCCTTCAAACCCAGCTCTGTCTGACTCTAAAGCTTGTGCCCTTAATCACCACACCATATTGCTTCCCTGTAAGGCTATTGCTTCTTTCTTTCCCTTAAGCTTACATTTATGAATTGCTGCTGCCTTCCACTTCCCTTTGGAGCCCTGCTCTCACTTAGCCTGATTGATGAAATGTATTTTTCCTTACTTTGCATTTACACTGTGTCAAATATCCAACTAGTAGCTTTACATGCGATAATATCTCATGCAATTCCTCTAACTTCCATATTCAAGCCCTTGCTTTTGCTGTTTACTCTGCCAAAAATCTGTTTCTTTCTTCATTCCTCCTATTTAAATCCTAATATTCCTCCAGGTTCCCTTAAGCCTCACTTGCTTCTCTGAGAAGCTATTCTTACTTTTGCTCCTCTAGTGCTCCCTAGTCACATTAGGCCTCTATATATGCTATGTTGCTTCTTCCCTCACAGCACTTGATGTTTCATCTCCTCAGCTTTATCATACTTTTCCACAGGGCAGGTTGTATTAGTCCATTTTCACACTGTTGATAAAGATATACCAGAGTCTGGGAAGAAAAAGAGGTTTTTAATGGATGCTTTTTAATGGACTTACAGCTCCACAAGGCTGAGGAGGCCTCACAATCATGGTGGAAGGCAAGGAGAAGCAAGTCACATCTTACATGGAGGGCAGCAGGCAAAGAGAGAGAAGAGCTTGTGTGGGGAAACTCCCGTTTTTCGAACCACCAGATCTCCTGAGACCCATTCACTATCATAAGAACAGCACAGGAAAGACTCACTGCCAAAATTCAATCATCTCCCAATAGGTCCCTCCCATAACACATGGGAATTATGGGAACTACAAGATAAGATTTGGGTGGGGACACAGAGCCAAAACATATCGCAGATCTCATGCTCCTTCAGAGCCTAGTTTAGCATTCACTATGGGTGTTCAGTAGGCTTGTAGAATGAATGCCTTAAGAGGCCTGGAGCACTAAACAGAGGAGAGTGAAATAACACAACTTATATTACCAAATCCTGAAAAGACATCTGACTGTTGATGACTGCAGTCTTATAACCAAGGAGCACAACAGAAATACGTGATTTTGCTTTTAACAACTTATCAAAACTTGATTTATTTCCATTTCATGACAATATTGAGTACATGGTTCATAAATTATGTACTTAAACTTAGATTAGAAGTTAGAATGAGTGGCTCAGAAGACTACTGCTTTGATATTCTTTAGAAACCAAGATTGAGAGCTATTAGGGCACAGAGGGATTGGATTAAACCAGTGTTCAGACACTGGTTTAAGCTGAACAGTCTGCTTGATAGAAAATTAGAGATGGCCTGGTTGTTCTGTGAATAATTAGTAAAAGTTGAAAATCAGGTTTCTCATGACCTAATCACCCCCAAAGGCCTCACTTCCTCATACCATCACATTGGGGGTTAAGTTTCAATTTATGAATTTTGGACAGTTATTAACATTCAGACCATGGCAAGTATTTTGTGTTCCTTTTAGCAAAAGAAATTCACAAACCCCACTTCAGTGTGTTCTTCAATTCATGTAACATTTGAGTGAGCTAGAGCTCTGTCCACCTACTTCACTTCTTCATCTCCACTTACTCCTCAGGTGAACTCCTCCAGTCCCATGGCTATAAAAATTTAATAGTTAAGCAGATAACTATTCCCTTTAGAGTTTAGGTCTTGATCTCCCCCCCGACCTCCAGACTCCCATATCTGACTACCTGACTGACTTAACTGGTCCCAAACTGCACCTCTTATTGTCACCACCCTCAATCTAATTTTCTACTGTTTTCTCCATTTTTGGCAATGACAACTCCATCCTTCTAGTTGTCTTGTCCAACAAATCCTTGGAGTCCTCTTTGATGCCTTTCTTTCCAACACATTCCACATTTATTCCATCAGTAAATTCTCTTGATTTCTCTCTTCAAACTATACCCAGAATATGCCTACTTTTCATTACCCTCACTGCCATGAAGCTATTCATACTCCACTGCTACCAACTTTTTGGTGTATGGTGCCCATTATCTTTCATCTGGATTATGGTGAAAGATTCTCAAATGGTCTCCCAACTTCTAATCTTGGCACCATACCAAACTATTCTCTTTTCAACAGCCAGAGTGATCCTATGAAAATATAAGACAAATTATGTTGCTGTATTGTTCAATCCCCTTCAATGGTTTCTCACTTCATTCAGAGCAAAAACTAAAATCCTACATGGCTCCACTGATTTGGCCTCTTGACTTTCTCTCACATCACTCTCCACTGAACTCACTCTGCTCCAGCCACATTGGCTTGTTGTTGGTTTGCTTTTTTCTTTTTTTTTTTTTTTTGAGATGGAGTTTCACTCTTGGTGCCCAGGCTGGAGTGCAATGGCGTGATCTTGGCTCACTGCAACCTCTACCTCCTGGGTTCAAGTGTCCCCTACCTCAGCCTCCCCAGTAGCTGGGATTACAGGCATGCACCACCACGCCGGGCTAATTTTGTATTTTTAGTAGAGACAGGGTTTCTTCATGTTGGTCAGTCTGGTCTCAAACTCCTGACCTCAGGTGATCCACCCACCTCTGCCTTCCAAAGTGCTGGGATTACAGGCATGAGCCACCACACCCGGCCTTGTTGGTTTTCAGAAACACTAGACAAATTCCTGCTCAGGATCTTTGCACTTGTTTCTCCTACCAGGAATACTTTTCTCCCAAATACAATATGGCTTAATTCTGTAACCTCTTTACAGATTTCTGTTTAAATGTCATTTGGTCTATAAGGTTTCCTGTTATCATCCTAACTGCTCGCTTCCCTGTTTGTTTTTTTTTTTCATAGAGTGTATCACCATCTACTATACTATATATTTGACTTGTTTATTGTCTCCCACCACTGGAATGCAAGCTCCCTGAGGAAAGAGATATTTATATCTTGTTCATTACTGTATTAACCAACACTGCCTGACATACAGAGACCTTCAATAACTAATTGCAGATTGAATAAATGTAGGCAGAATAAATGAGTCCTGGAGTCCTTTGCAATCTCTCATTGAATAACACCTCTGGCATTGAGACTTGGCATCATGGGGCCATTTGCAAACCTGTCCCTGTTAAATCCTAGTCAATTGTTAGAGCATCTCCTACTCTAGCCCAGCCTAGTCCAGAGACAAGAACATCTAAGGTTGCTTCTTACCCTAGGTTTCTTCAACATCTCTTTACTCCACCATCCTTTGTTTGGTGGGGAGAAGTCTACCTACCTTACACCTTTTGCAATTAATGACTAGCTCAGGACCAGACAAGTAATAGGCACCCTGAAAATGTTTACTCAATTCATTTATTTATATATTTATCCATTCATTCACTAAATATATATCTGTTCAGTGTTCATTATGTACCAGCATTGTATTAGTACTGGGATATAGTAAGGACTGATCCAGACGGTCTCTGCTTTCCTCTCAGATCTCTTGTTTTAGGTGTGGGGCAGAGTGTAAAGCAATAAGTAAATTGATGAAAAGGTGCTAAGTGCTACAGAGAAAACATAAAATGAGAGAGAAAGTGCTAAGGAATTCCAACAAAGGAAAAGGAGTTGTAATTTTCATTTCTGTGGTCAGGCAAGAACTCACTGAGAAGGTAACATTTGAGCAGAAAGGCCTGAAGGAAGAGAGGGATTAAGTCATGGGGTTATTTGATGAAAGAAAATTTCAGACAGAAGGGAGAGAAGAGTCAAAGGCCCAGAGGCACGAGTGTAACTGACATATTTGAGAAACAATATGAAGGCCATGGTGGCTGGATTTAAGTAATCAATAAAAAGAGAAGTAGGATATGGAGTCAGAGAGGTGGAATGGTACAGACCATGTGGAGCTTCATAGGCAATTTATATATAGGCTTTGTGCTCCAATAGGATAGGCATGATTATGGGTTTGGAGCAGAGAGATGACATGATCTGAAAGATTTTAGGAAGATCCTTCTGGCAACGATATTGAAAATAGATTACATAGAGAAGCAAGAGACCAGTGATATTGTAGTAATCTAGATAAGAGATGATGGAGGTTGGAACCTGTCTATAATGTTCCAAATGCAACCCCATGACAGACTGCAAAAGTCTAGCCCGCCTTATGCTGTAAGGGGCCAGTCATTGCTGTGTAACCCAAGGCTGGCCACAAGACCCACATTGGCTGCCTACCATATTCTCTCTGTGGGATACCGAGAATACTGCCATTATGGGAAACAAATAGCTGGATAAACATTCAGAATAACCAAGTTGCCTGAGGACTAATAATGTTTTGATTTTTTTTTTTTTTTGAGATGGAGTCTTGTTCTGTCACCCAGGCTGGAGTGCAATGGCACGATCTCAGCTCACTGCAACCTCCGCCTCGCAGGTTCAAGTGATTCTCCTGCCTCAGCCTCCCAGGTAGCTGGGACTACAGGCATGCACCACCACACCCACCTTTTTGTATTTTTGTATTTTTAGTAGAGACGGGATTTCACCATGTTGGCCAGGCTGGTCTCCAACTCCTGACCTCATGATCCAACCACCTCAGCCTCTCAAAGTGCTGGGATTACAGGTGTGAGCCACTGGGCCTGGCCTGACTAATAATGTTGAGCATGGTATTTTGTGTGTGCTTATTGTTCCCTTTGTCTTTTTTTGTGAAGTCACTGTTCAAGACTGCTTATTTTTTATTGGATTTTTAAATCTTTATGATCAATTTGTGGAAAATCTTTACATATTCTTGATAAGAGTCCCTTTTCAGATATATTATGAATATTTTTCTTAGTGTATGGTTTGCTTTTTCATCTTCTTAACATATCTTTAAAAGAACAGACATTTTCTGATGAAGTCCAATTTATCAATTTGTCTTTTATGGTTAGTTATTTTTCTGCCATCTCCCAAAAATCCTTATCTACCCCAAAGTCCTAAAAATACCATACCATGTTTTCTTTCAAAATCTTTATAGTTTTAGCTTATACTTTTCAGTCTATGATTAATCTCATTAATATTTGTGTATGCTGTAAGGTAGGAGTCAATGTTCATTTCCTCCCATACATTTATGCAGCCACTCCAGCACAATTTGCATAAAAGTTTTTTCTTTCCCCGGTGAGTTGCAATGGAGTCCTCAATTTACCATGTGTGTATGGATCTGTTTCTGCACTGTTTTCTCCCATTAGTTGTTAGTCTATCCTTAGGGAGGATCAATCACTCACTGTCTTGATTACCTTACCTTTGAAGTAGGTCTTAAAATTGGGTAGTATAAGTCTCCCAAAATTGTTCTTCCTTCATCAAAGGTTATTCTTGTCTAGATTCTTTTGCATTTATAATAAATTTTAGTATCAACTTGTCAACTTCCACAAAGAAATAACTGCAGTGTTTTTAAATGGAATTACATTGAATCTGTCGATCCATTTGTGAATAAATAATACCTTAACTGTACAGTGTTCTAATTCACAAACATGGTATATCTCTTCATTTATTTAGATTTTTTAAATTTTATTGAGGTATGATTAACAAATACAAGTTATATGTATTGAAGATTTACAATGCGATGCTTTGATATATGTATTCACTGTGAAACGATGACCACAATCAAGCTCATTAACATATACATCACTTAATCTAGTTATCTATTTTTTAGTGAGAACATTTGAAATCTATTCTCCTAGTAAATTTCAAGCATTATTATTATTAATGATTAACTATATATTATTATTATTACTAGAGACAGGGTCTCTAAAATAGGCTGGACTGGGGTGGTGTGATCATGACTCACTGTAATCTTGAACTCCTGGGCTCAAGCCATCCTCCTGCCCCAGCCTCTCAAGCATCTGGGACTATAGACATGTGCCATAATGCCTGGCTATTTAAAAAAATTTTTGTAGAGATGTGGTCTCACTATGTTACCCAGGCTACATTACTATAAGCTATGGTTACCTTGCTTTACATTATGTCTCCAGAAATTCTTCATCTTATAATTGAAAGTTTGTAACCTTTGACCACCATTTCCCCCTTTTTCCCACCTCACAGACCCTGGTAACTACCATTCTATTTTGTGTTTCTCTGAGTTTGACTTTTTTTTTTTTTTTTCAGATTTCACATATTAAGTGAGATCATGCTGTGTTTGTCTTTCTGCATCAGGCTATTTCACTTAGCCTAATGTCCTAATGTATATTATATATGTATAAAAAACATTTTCTTTATTCATCTGTCAACAGACACTTAGGTTGTTTCAATATCTTGGTTACTATGAATAATACTGCAATGAACATGGGAGTGCAAGTATCTCTTTGAGAGAGTGATTTTATTTCTTTTGGATATATACCCAGGACATCTGTGGTTCCTGGGTTCTAGAATATGCCTTGGGTGAGGGGCTGGGGTTGTGGTGGGCAAGGGGCCACCCTGGCCCTGTGTGGCACAACAGCAGCTCCTTCTTCAAGGAGGGTGCAGTAGCATCTCCGTCTCTGAGGAGTCCCCAGTAACCATGATTGTTGGATAGCTCAGTGGTAGAAGCTGCCGGTATCCTCTGTGGGGCAGGCCGATGGGGTGCACGCCGATGAGCACTAAGAGAACCTCCACTGTGAAAGCTGCAGGGTCCATGGCTACCACAAGGGCTGCTAAGCTCCTCATCAGCAAAGGCTGCCGGGGTTCTCTGCAGGACAGGCCACTAGGGATCATTTTGGCACCTTCTGCATGGCTGATACTGATGGCCTAACCCTTCTTTGTCTCCAGATGTCTCAAGTATGCCAATTCAGTGATTCTTTTCATGTGCTTAGTCTCCATATTTTACCCTACTGTGTTTCTTCAGGTTCTTGGTTAAACTATTGAGCCCTCTCTGATCTATTTATGTTTATGGATATCTAATTGTTTTTTTGTGGGGGAACAAAGTCTAGTATCTCCTACTCTGCCATCTTGCTGATGGCACTCTCTCAGAACATAGATTTCTGATGGGGTTAATTATGAAACTTGGGAAGTCCAAGATCAAGGCATCAGCAGAGTTGGTGTCTAGTGAAGGCCTCTTTCTGGTTCACAGACAGTGCCTTCTTGCTATGTCCTCACGTGGTAGAAGGGGTGAGGAGTCTCTCTCAGGCCTCTTTTATAAGGGCCTCAATTTATTCAGGTTTTAAAAGTTTTCCCCCTGTAATATTATGTACTTCGTATTTGGTCATTCTTTGGTAAATTTAGGGGGACAATTTTATGATTTTGGTGCTAGAGTGAGTGGCATCACTTTAGAAAAGTTGCAAATTGTTGCTAGTATGTACAAAAACAAGAGATTTTTACATATTGATCATGCAGTCTACAACCTAATTAAATTTGCTAATTTGTTCCTATGGCTATTTTGTGCATTCCTTATGATTTTCTATACTCACAACCAGGCCATTTGCAAATAAAGACCATTTTATTTCTTCATTTCCTATTTGTATGTCTTTCACTTATTTATTTTTTTACCTTATTGTTCTGGTTAGAACTGCAGGTGCAATGTGCATTGGAAGTGATGATAACAGATATTGCTTTTTCACCTATTGTTAAGGAGGGAACACTAAATATTTCACCAGTAAAAAGTATATTCACTATAAGCTTTTTGTGGAAGCCTTTATCAACTTTAGAAAGTTTCATTCTCTTCCTAGTTTGCTGAAATGCTTTATGATGAATGGCAAATGGAAATTTAATTACGAATGGTGAATGGTCTTGTATTAGTTTTTTATAATGTGTAACAAATTGCCATGGCTTACTGGTTTAGACATTTATTAGCTCACAGTATTGTAGGTTAAAAGTCTAACATGGGATTCTTTGGTTCTCTTTTCAGAATCTCACAAGGTTGCAATCTGAGTGTTGGCAACTGCATTCTCATCTGAAGCTTGGGGTCCTCTTTGTAGCTTTGGGGATGTTGGCAGAATTTAGTTCCTTGTGGCTATAGAGCTAAGGCCCTCAACTCCTAGAGGCGACCTGCAACAGGCAGTCTACATCATAGCAGCTTGCCCTACTCTTAATTTTCATTATTTTTTGATTGGACTAGTGAAATAGTGAACTACTGGGCCTCCTCTTAGGTCCCTTAGGCCCTCTCTTACTCATGTTAAAATTTACATCTGATTATGTCACTCCTTTAGAAAAAAACTCTGACGACTCCTGACTGCCCACAGAAAGAGGTCTAAACCTTTGCATATAGTAACAAAAGCTTTTCATGCCCTGACCCCAACCTCTCTCTTCAGTTGCCAGTCATAAGCAGCCTATTTTTGGAGCCATAGAATGTGCCATGCACTCCCAGCACATGTTATTTCCTCTACCTGGAACGTAACAAGTCACCTCCTCATACTCCAGCACCACACATAGTCATTCCATGTGGAGAAATTTTATTGACTTATGTGAAAGCTGGGCTCAAATGTTACTTTCTCTGTGATGCCTCTTCTATCATTTTCTTCTCCAAGGCCCACATATCCAAGAGTCTAATTTTGGGTACATGCTTTTGTAGGTAGTTGAATATTTGTCTCCTAATAATCTGTAGTTATCCTGAGGGCTGGGACCATATTTTATTTATTTTCTGAGGGAGACTTCTCTGGACCAGGTTCTGTAGATGGGCTGTAGGTACAAAGATGAGGAAGACAATCAAGAAGGAAATTCTGAGCAATAAGTACACAATTACAATACAGTATGATACAGACTGGGCTAGCGTGATCCACAGAGTGGTGTTGGTGTGTAGAGAATAGGGAATATAGTTGTTCTGGACTGAATTAGAGGTGGAGGGAGTAAGGAAAAAAGGCTTCACAGAGAACATTCCACTGGTGCTGGAGGCATAGAAATAAATAGAGAGGGAAAATGGTATAACATCCCAGTAGAAGAAAAAACCCAAAGATCTGTAATTGTGTAGTGCATAGCTGGAAGGGATCTCAGCTCATGCACAGGTGGACTTAAAAAGCTAAATAGCAAAATTTCAGATTTTATAATACATGCTAATTCCACTAGTGGTGGTTCCCTGGAGTGCTGTGCTAAGAAAGATTCTTTTTTTAACTGAGATAAAATTCGCATATAAAATTTACCCTTTTAAAGTGTATAATTGAATGGCTTTCATATAGTCACAGGATTATGCAACCTATCACCGCAATGGAATTCCAGGACATTTTCATCACCCCCAAAAAGAAACCTCATATGCATTAAGTAATCCTTCCCATTATCACCTCCCCCTAGCTCCTGGCAACCACCAGAGCCCTTCCTGCCTCTATGGATTTTCCCATTCTGGATGTTTTATATAGATGGAATCATATAATATGTGGCCTTTTCTGTCTGGTTTCTTTTACTTAAAATCATGTTTGCAAATTTTGCCCATGTTGTATCATGCAACAATACTTCATTTCTTATTATGACTGAATGATATTTCATTGTATAGACAGACCACATTTTGTTCACCCATCGGTTCTGAGAAGGATTTTGAGGCCAGCTCTGGGAGCAGCAGGGAAGAAAGCCATGGCCATGAGTGTCTGCCAGGTGCTGGGGCAGAGAGAGCTGTGGTGCTTCCCAAGTACCACGGATTTTCTATCCCGCTGACAGAGGAGTGGTTTCATTCGCAACTACTGCCCAATGTGATCTGAGATGTCTAACAAATTGATAAAATTGTATACTTGAAGGAAAATGGTACTTAATAGCTAGACTATTTCTAAGATAGATACACTCAGATCTCTACAGGATCATAAGAAGTCAGAGCTGGAAGAGTAAGAAGAGATCACCCACTACCCTTCCTTTGTTTTCTTGCGAGAAAAGCAATCAATGCCACCAATAGCCTTTCTAAAATTACATCATTTCTTTTCACAAAATAGCCCAGGGACTTCTAAACAGTGGGTGACATTTTCAGTAGACCAAGAGAGAATGTTGAAAAAATCTGCAAGTAGAGATTGAAGAAGATGCGCTGCTAGAAGATGCAGAGGTGAGAGACCAGAGAGAAAAAGGCAGACAACGGCTGCCTTGCTTCTTGGTGGGTTTTTACTTCTGACCCTAGAGTTCTGCGAGACTTCTAGAATCTTTATAATGCTAGCTCAAGTGGGATTCCATTATTTGCAGCAAAATTCCTAAAATTCATGGGAAAGTTTCTCTAGCCAGTGTCTTTCAGGTCAAGGGAAACCTACCTCCATAAACTCAAGCATGTGTTTATCCAAATGACCCCTGGGGGCAGTGATTCGAATGCATATTCAGAGATGCTTATTTATCAGTGGTATGTAGGGAATGTTGTTTCCCACTTACAAGATCCAGAAACCCTGCTTAAACACCCATGTGCACATCACTGAACGTTCTTAACCTTCCCTTGGAAGGCTTCTGATGACTAGAAATTTTATAGTTGGAAGGAGGAAAGTGAATAATTTAAATGTGTTGCTTGAAATTAACCCAAAGGTAAAAATGACAGACTAACTTGAAAATGCAAAACATTAAACAACTGGGAGTAGATTAAGAAAAGTCATCTCTGTGCAAAGAGCCCCAAACCAACTTGCCTCGAAGCAAACTTCATAAAATAATCTTGGTTATGTGCCTCCAATCAAAATACAAGGTAATTAAAGACTGATAGAAACATGTAGTGACCTCTTAAAATCCAGACTGAAAAGAGTGAAAAGAAATAAAACTATAGTAAAAGTAATAATCTTTGCTTTAGTGCTAATAAACTTTTTTTCCCCTCACCATTTTTAAATGAATATGGGAATGGGGCAAAATCTAGACAAACTTTCTCAAAAACAAAACATACATAGGTCTTCCTCCCTTCTTTGAATAAAGAATCAGTGCTGACACTATGCAGACACCTGCTACCTGGCACTCAGCCAGCTTGCTAACCAAGTCTGGCTTTCAGCCCAATTAGCTAAGCACGCGTCATCCAGAACACGTTAATTATACCTAGTGATTTCCCAAAGTATCCGATGGGATTATACAAGGAAAGGTGGACATAACGTTCTTTTACAAGGACATTTGCTAAGGAAACACCATTGCATGCATTCTTGAAAAGTTGAGACATCCCTATAAATGCATAATGTCAGGGCTGGCAGACACCTTCTAGAGTCTCATTATCCAAGCCCCTCATGAAAGGGAGAAACTGGGGCACTCCCGAAAGCTTCCAATAAACTATAAGTAGATGGAAGATAAACATAGAAATAAAAAAATTAAATAAAGTCTACTATTTCAGATACACTGTAGGGAGGGAAAATACATGTCATGGCATTTTTTTGTGAATTAAATGATAATAATTAACTTTTCATTTCAGTTCATTAGGAACAAAGAGGCAAGGTTAGAGGGGAAAGGAATTGATAGTATCAAATCCTCGCCTGCCATTTCTTTTTCGACAGTATTCCTATGCCTCAGTGTCTCCATCTATAAATTAAGGAGCATCTATAAATTAAAAGTCAAACAGAGTGATATAATGGTTGCAAACATAGGCAGCTTTGAAATTGTCTTTTTCCTGGATATGAAGGTGCATTTGGTGAGATGTTCGTGGTTCATGCCTAAGAAAAATCAGTCTTACATTTATTCATCCCTCATGTACTAGGCTATAGGTGTTTCCCCTGTAGATTTGTGAAGCTTTCATGTGCATTATGTTATTTAATTATCAGCAGAACCATGTAAGTTGTCATCAACCCCATGCTACAGATGGGGAAACAGAATCAGAGAGTTCAGGTTATCTGCTTGAGGTCACACAGCAAGAGTCAGAGTGGTGATTTGAATCCAGATTTCTGAGTCCAAGTTCATGTTCATTCCACTATACTATGTTGCATTTCATACACTCATCTAATCCCCACATAATGTACCATATGCCCCACAGCACTGTCTACACATACTAGGTATTCAATCCAGTGGTTGCTTTCATGAACAATGTTCAATTACTATGATCTAGGCAATGTTTTAAGTACTTTACAGGTTTCAAACTACTTTTAATCTCACAACAATCCTGTGAGGTTGTTTCTATTATCCTAATTTTGTAAATGAATAAATGAATGTGTACAGAGTTTAGTAACTTGCCCAAGGTCATCATACCAGAAAGTGGTTCATTTTCTGCCAGGTTCTGACTCTTAATTTTGGTATTCTCTGCCAGTGTGATGAGGGCTCTCTCTTTGGCATCCTCCTGATGGTAAGAAGGAAGACAAGAAGGAGAGGCCAAGAAATACAAAAGGTGAAGGTAGTTATGTTTCAAACAGAATATGGGCTGGGGAAAGAGGGAGCACAGCTCCTAGAAGTTAAGTCAGTCAAGCCAAAGTTATACAGAGAGTGTCTCAGTGGCAGAAGAGAGACTGTTTGTGCAACCTTCCACTGGGAACACATGGTGGTCTTGTGCAGTCATACCCTTTTTGATGGCATTCATTGCTAACTTAACAGCAAAGAGAACTTAGAGGAGCAGAAGGTCTATTTCTTCAAGTTAACATTGATTTCATCAAATGGCACATGGGAAATCCTTCCCCAAGTGGCAGACTGGTTATAGAATGCCTGTAATTCAGAAATTTACTCATTTGGAGTCATTCCCTCTGTATTCCTATCACTTCCTTCAATTTTATTCTTGTTATTTTATTATTTCCATGGGCAATTCTATTGTTATGAATGCAAGATATGGGCTCTCATCAAAAGCAAACCTTTGATGTTACTCATGAACATCAGCTAGAAAGTCAGCAAAACCAAAGAAGAGGGAGTTGGTTTACAGATCTCAAAAGCAACAGAGAGTGCTGTCATCAAATTGATCAAAGTGTTGGATTTAATGACACAAATATAGCAATTTGGTGACCTTTTATAATATTTTCCCCAAGGACTACAGAGTGGGAAAGTCAATTCATTTTTCTGCTTGATTGCTTTAGACTATTACAAACTGTTCCCTTGGGAAGGGCAGAAAATCAGTCATGATCTTTTGTCTCTCATCCAAAGTACAGGAAAGTCACTGTTTTCCAGTGAATGAGGCACAGATTTTCCTGATTTCACTCTCAATCCCTAATTGGGTGACCATTTTCATGAAAACTGTTGAAATTTAATAGATGGAGTCTGCCCCCCAGAAGAGGCCAAGGACCATAGAGGCTCATAAATGATGGTACTGTCCCCCTAACATCTGGATGAGCAGGTAGCTTGTAATTCTTATCATGGTCCAGCTTTCTTTGGCTCTCTGGCCAGGAACCAGTGTGACAGGAACCAGTGTGACGGTATGCCTTCTGGAAAGCAGAGGTGTTCACTGAACTCTAATCACTCTCTTCTAATGGCTAATCATGGACACTTCTGTTTTCCTATCTACAAAAATGACAGCTATCCTTTAAGTAACTACTCCTATTTTATGCCCAATTCATAGTTCTGAAGATATGGTCTGCTTTTGCCCAATCTCCACATGGAGCTAAATGCACCAAGAAAATCAATCGATTTCCTCCTAGCCTTCTTGGCCCATAGAGACCATGAGTGGGGTCTGAGACCTGCACAGCCCTTGGGGTGGTTTAGGCTACATGGGAAAAAGGGTTCTTGCCCTTATCTGACATGTCTCACATTCCTTCCATGGGAGAGCAGAAAGCTCATTTCCTATAATTTAACTTTCAATTAACTTATTTTTAAGTATACACCTCAATGACTTTTAAATAAGTTTACAGAGTTGTACAATCATTGCCCTTATTCAATTGTATAATTGAATTAATCACTCCCAAAATATCTCTTATGCTCATTTTCTTCCATTCCTGATCCCCACTGCCGAGCAAACACTAATGTGCATTACCATTTCTGAACATTTCATATCAATGGAAATAAACAATATTGGGTATTCTGTGAGTGGTTTCCTTCACTTAGTATGATATTTTTGAGGTTTATTCATGTTGTAGCATATATCAACAGTTCATTCCTTTTCCTTTTCCATTCCTGCTAAATAGCATTTGAAAGCTATTTCTTTGTTCCTCCCTAACTTCTCAAGATAAAAAAAAAAAAGTACCAGATGTGAAGCCCTACGCAATCCAGCTAACTTCTCCAAACTCATGTCTTACACCTGTAGTACCTCACTTCACCTCCCATGCTGCAAGCATATGGCCTTCTTCCGGATCCTCCGGTGTGCAATGATCTCGTCTACCGCAGTGCTGCTGAAAATGCTGTCCCATTTCCCTAAACATTACCCCCTCCAACATGCATGCATGTATTTCACCTGGTTAATTCCTACTCATCCTTCAGATCTCTGTTGAAAACATATTCCTTCAGAGGAACCTCCCTTGACCCTGTAAATTGGGTCTGACTTTTCTCTTACATGTTCTCTTAGTATCTCTGTCAAGAGTTCTTGTTTCATGTGGAATTAGTTCATGATTTATAGAATTATTTTTTAAATGCCTGTCTCTGCCCTGTCCCTTCTCTACCTCCACCTCCCCTCAACCCCCTGCCCCAGTCCAAGAGCTTTAAGTTCCACAAAGATTAATACTGTCTGTTGTGGTTACCACCAGCCCAGGACCAGGAACGTAGTAGGCACACAGTAAATATTCACACCTTGCCTACCTGCCGGAACCCTTCCTTGCCTTTGGTGCTGCAGATAGCAGGTCTTCTCTTCCCATGTTCAATTATGTCAGCAACAGCAAGGGGAATCTGTACTTTATATGCCATGGAGTTTCCTAAAATGTGTCTGTCTATAAAGATGTGCTGTTTTCAACTGATAGCATCAATGCACTGAAGATAAAGACAACCTGACAGCTAGAATGTAGTCGCTACAAAGTGTCCGTGAGGCCAGCTACATGGTGTGGAATGGAGGGAATGTGACTATGTGATGAGAACCCCAGTACACTTCTCAACTTTTCAAGTAGCTCCCGGGGAAGACCTGGGGGCAACCTTGTTCACTGAGGTGCTCACTAACGCTTTCATGTAATGCCAATTCCAGTGCGCTGAGCGGCACTTTGACTGGCTGTTTGTTTGACTCTGCTTTCAACACCTCTCTTGAAAATATGACATATGTCAGAATGAATCCAAGTAGCCTTTAAGCCAGCTTTTACGGCCACACAAAGCTCTTCACCCATTGGGCACACTGAAAGACACTTGATGCTGTTTGAGAACACTCCTCTTAATCTGCTGATAACCTTTTCTGTCTAGCCGGCAAGACTTAAGAAAACATTTCTTTTCATTTGAGTCCATTTTAAATGAAACAAGTAAAAAACATCAACTGTTAAAAATGTGTCTCTTTGTACTTGTGCATCTTTACTTTTGAGTCTTGGCAGGAGATTTTTAAGGGGCAAATGGACTAAATGGACGAATGCCAATCACAACAACAGTGGTAGAGAGTAATAATTCAATTCAACAAGCAGTTATTGAGTGCTTACGATGTGCGGGGCCCTGTGTGCAGCCCATGGGGGATAGAGATGAATAAACTGCAGTTTCTGCCCTCCAGGAGCTCATGATCTGGAAGAGGAGACAGACGCGCACATAAATAACACTAATAAGGATGACACTGGGAAATCCTGGAATAGAAGCTCAAGCAAAAAGCTATGGGAATATGGAGAGGGGAAAATTAATTTCAACTGAGAACATCAGGAGATCTTTCTTGGCAGCAGAGGGGATAAATATGACACACTGTTTTATTCTAACAACTTGAGAGGAAAAAAAATGCCATCCAGACTTTAGACTATTCTGGGTGTACCTAGATGGGGCCCCTGCATTGTCTTGGAAGCTCAAGTTCCACTTTAATCCAGTCAATTGGTAGACAGAAACTCCTTCAGGCCCATCCTGGAATGAACATTCTGCTTTACCCTTCAGGACACAGATCCTGCCCTGACTCCCTGATTCCCAACCATTAGCCAAATAGTCACACCATTTGTAAGCTATGACACTGGCTCCTTATGGCTAAATTCAAGCCACCTCCTCCTAAATGGCTTAAATCCATCTGGTATATGGGGAGACAGGGGAGGTGTGCACATAAGTGAAGGCGTATGCTCTTCATTGATGAACACTGATGAAATAATTCTATCCACATCTCCACTTGAATAGGTATCTCAAACTTAGTATGTCTCTCCTGGCTGGGGCCAGTTCATTTTCTAAGGTTCTTTTGCAAATATGACTTCATCCCCATTCAAACCTGCCCTTGGAAAAGGTCATATATTCATATACTCTCGGACTGCAGAGACCTGACAGTGCTAGTGTTAACTCCTTTTAGAGGCATCTGCATTTTAATGGAAATTCAAACCTTTACCATTGGGAGAATGGGGGGTCAGATAAGGTCCTTGGGCTGGGCTTTACCTGAACCTGGGATGACTCTGCTTACTTGGCCTAAGGGTAGAAAATAGTTTTCAGCTTTGTGGGAAATGATGGTTGCCTCATTTAGTGAGGAAAAGAAAAAGAAAGAAAAAAAAAAACCTTTAAAGCTTTAAGGATGAAAGCACTTAACAAGCTGGGAACAACAGCTAATTAGCATTTCAAAGAGGGGAGTAACAAGTAATAAATACTGTGAATCCCAGAGCCCCAGGATGTGGCCTCTGATGAACACTCTCACCTCCTGCACCTCTCTGTCTTGTTCTCTCTACCTTGTTCCGCAGCACATGGGCTTCAGTCCAGGAACCCAGGGCTGGATTACTGGCTCTGCCACTTGCTACCTAGATATGATAATTTGGGCAGTAAACTCTTTGAGCCTTAACTTCGTCATCTGTAAACTGGGTCCAATGATAGAATTGTTATGAGGATTATTGACCTAATTAATGTACAAGGCTTAGCATATTACACTGTATAAAATAGAAACTCCATATGACTTCTTCACTTTTTCTTCTGCTGTGTCTGTGTGTGGAGGGGATGGTGGGGTGATGAGGTGGGGGCGGCTGTTCCCTCTTTCTCCTCTCTCCCCTCTAAAATCAGCCATTACATGAGAGTGAAGCATAATTTTAATACTTTCTGTGGTTAATCATCAATGTTTCCTCAATTTAAAAGTAGAGTTGTTGAACAGTTTATTTTCTTTAAGGGGTGTGTGTGTGTGTAGCAGCCTGCAAAATTTCCCCTCTAGAATTTATGAATGTTCAACAACAACGAAAGTTCTCCACTTCCAGCTTAACTAAAGAAATGATCAGAAGACCAAGTGCGGTGGCTCACACCTGTAATGCCAGCACTTTAGGAGGCCGAGGCAGGCAGATCACCTAAGGTCAGGATTTCAAGGATACTCTGGCCAACACGGTGAAACCTCATCTCTACTAAAAAAAAAAAAAGTTACAGAAATTAGCAGCCAGGTGTGGTGGCATAGGTCTGTAATCTCAGCTACTCGGGAAGCTGATGCAGGAGAATTGCTTGAATCCAGAAGGCAGAGGTTGCAGTGAGCAGAGATCATGCCACGATACTCCAGCCTGGGCAGCAGAGTGAGACTCAGTCTCAAAAAAAAAAAAAAAAAAAGGCCAGGTGATGGGGCTTACACCTGTAATCTCAGCACTTTGGGAGGCCGAGGCAGGCAGATCACCTAAGGTCAGGATTTCAAGACCAGCCTGGCCAACACGGTGAAACCTCATCTCTACTAAAAAAAAAAAAAATTACAGAAATTAGCAGCCAGGTGTGGTGGCACATGTCTGTAATCTCAGCTACTCGGGAGGCTGATGCAGGAGAATTGCTTGAATCCAGAAGGCAGACGTTGCAGTGAGCAGAGTCATGCCACTACACTCCAGCCTGGGCAGCAGAGTGAGACTCAGTCTCAAAAAAAAAAAAAAAAAATGGCCAGGTGATGGGCCTTACACTTGTAATCTCAGCACTTTGGGAGGCCGAGGCAGGCAGATCACCTAAGGTCAGGAGTTTGAGACCAGCCTGACCAACATGGTAAAACCCTGTCTCTACTAAAAACACAAAATTAGCCAGGTGTGGCGGCAAATGCCTGTAATCCCAGCTACTCGGGAGGCTGAGGCAGGAGAATCACTTGAGCCCAGGAGGCAGAAGTTGCAGCAAGTCAAGACTGAGCCATTGCACTCCAGTCTGGGCTACAAGAGTAAAACTCCATCTCAAAAAAAAAAAGGAAATGATCAGAGGATTCTGTCAGCTAAGGAAGCTACCACATATTGGGAGTAATAGATTTTCTCAGGACCCCAGAATTCATCTCATGAAAGTGGCTGTTTGTTTTTCCTGTGTTCAATTCCTACTCTCTATGCTGACCACATTCCCTTTGATTTTTGTCATATGAAGGTGAAAAGAGTGGAGCAGAACACATTGAAAAGGCACATGAAATATGTCCAAGCATTAAGTTATCCCTGTGGTCCAGGTACAGTAGAGGCAGGAAAAAGGAAGGGGGATGGTGATGGTGAGAAAAGCTTAATTAGCAGCCCTATCCACTTGCTTTTCCAGTCCCTTAGCTTTAAATATTATGTATATGCTGAAAATTAGCTGGATGTGGTGGTGGGCACCTGTAATCCCAACTACTCAGGAGGCTGAGGCAGGAGAATCATTTGAACCTGGAGGCAGAGGTTGCAGTGAGCCGAGATCACACCATTGCACTCTAACCTGGGCAAGACTCTGTCTCAAACACACACACCCAATGTATACACTGAGAACTCCTAAATTTACATCTTTAGCAAAGACCACCCCCTACATTCCACACCCATGAATGTATCTTCAACTCACATCTCCACTTGAATAGATACCTCAAACTCCGTATGTCTAAAACCCATTCTAGACCTCCATCTCCCAAAACTTGATTAACCTTAAAATGTTCCAATCTCAATAAATGCAATCACTGTTTATCTAGTTCCTCAGACCAAATATCTTGGACTTATCTTGGACTTTTATCTCTCTTTTTATTTTTAGCATCTTATATCTACCCCCATTAGAAATTGTATTGACTCTGTCTTCAACATATATCTGAAAAGTAACTCTGTACCCTTAGCCCTATCATTGAGACTTCAGTCCAAGCCACTAATATCTCTTGCCTATATACTAGAGTAACCTCTAAAATGCTCCCCGTTGCTTCCATTCTTGTCCCCATGTTGTCTGTTCAACACAGCAGACAGAGTGATCCTGATAAGCCATATGTCAGATCTTGCCACTCCTCTGCTCAAAACCTTTCAATGCTAACCCATCTCAGAATGTAATTAAAAGTTCTTGTCATGGCCTACCAGGCCCTATATGATCTGGCTCCCTACTACTCCTCTGAGATCATTTCTACTACAGTCCCAGCACTTTGATCTAGCTCCATTCACTTCCTTGTAGTTCCTTAAACACGCCAAGCATATTCCCACATGAGAGCCTTTAAATTTTCTGAACTCTTCACCTGGAATGTTCTTTACCAGATATGTTCAGGCCTTGCCCTCTCATTTAATTCAGATCTCTTCCCAATTTCTCCTCATCAGAAAGGCCATGCTTACCACTATAGCAGAAAGAGCACACACTAATATACACTCCTGTTGGTCAGTCTCTGCTCCCTTACTCTGCCTTGGTTTTCTTCTTTATCAATTATCATAATCCAACATATTCTTTGGTTACTGTCTTCCCCTCCCAGTAAAAAATAAGCCCATTTTCATTTTAAAAAATAATGTTTAAAAATCGGAGTTTTCTAAGACTTCCCTGTACAAATTATCAGTCTTCCTTAAGAGCCTCTCTACATTTTCTTCTATATAGATCATTTGTCGTTGCAGCCAGAGTGGCAAGTTAGAGAGCTTCCCAACCCTCTTGAATTATCTTCTCTTATAGAGTCATGCTATTAATTTGGACATTAGACTTTCCCCACCAATACCCCTTGTCTTAGTCTGTTCTCAGGCTGCTATAAGGACTATCCGAGACTGAGTATTTACAAAGGAAAGAGGTTTAATTGACTCACAGTTCCACATGGCTGGGGAGGCCTCAGGAAACTTACAATCATGGTGGAAGGGGAATCAAACATGTCCTTCTTCAAGTGGCAGTAGGAAGGAGAAGTGTTGAGCAAAAGGGGGAAAAGCTCCTTATAAAACCATCAGATCTCATGAGAACTCACTCACTATCATGAGAAGAGCAGCATGGAGGTAACCGCCTCCATGATCCAATTACCCAATCCCTCCCACAACACATGGTGATTATGGAAACTATAATTCAAGATGAGATTTGGGTGGAGACACAGCCAAACCATATCACCCCTTCTAGTAGACTAGAATGAAGACTTTGTGGTTCTTCATTCATTCTCTTGTTACATTTTCATCACTTCTACTTTCTGAACAACTCCCCCAGTTAGTCAGAATTAATTCTAGACTCACAGTCTCTCTAGTTGTTTTCTCTAGGTTCCAGAAATTGTCATCACAATTTTAATAACTTTTCAGCTGCTTTCCAGTCAGCTGACCTTTAACATCCCACATATAATATACATAACATGCGTTCTCAGATTCAAAGCTTTCCAATCACATGTATATTTAAAAAAATACAAGCACATGGTATAAAATCAACCAGTATAAAGGTAAGGTATGTAAAAATTGAGTACCCCTTCTTCTCTACTAGTCCTCCAGTTACTCTCCAGAGGCAACTACTTTTTCTAGTTCCTGTAAACCCTTTCAAAAAGGACTCCATATTTTTGGGAGGGGGGGTAAATAATCCACACCATTGTTTTAATAGAAAATCAAACAACTCAGAAACAAAAATAAGTTTTTAAAATCTGAAATAAAATGTACCATCCAGAGATAATCACATTAATGTTTCAACATATCCCTCTAAATATCTCTGTATATATACTCGATTGTATATAAATGGAAACACATTGCACATGTTCCATTTTCTGCCTTTTAAATGTAACAGAATATCATGGACTTCCTTCTGTGTCAACACCTGTATATCTAAGTGAATGTCAATTTAATATGGCATATGACTTCACATAGCAGATATGCTTCTTTTAGTTAAGACAGCCTCCTCTGCCTCCAGTCTTTAGGTTTGTCTCACTAAATTCCAGTGAACACTGCAATCCCACTTGTACCACCCTGTACTAGACATTCAAGTTGACTTTGAACATCACTTGGATCAGTTCATAGAAATTCTAGGTGGTAAGGGGTATTTCCAGCCACTTTTCAATCAATATTCTCATAGCAGTATAATTTGTTGTTAGGGTCTTCAAAGTCACCTTGAAGGTGAAAAAATTATATGTAGGTCTCATGGAACAATATTCTAAGAGAAATACCTAGGCATCACTAATTTATAATGTATATTTATTGAGTACCTAGTATGTGACAAGCACTATTGTTGTAATAAACGAAATAGACAAAGATCTTTGTTTTTGTGCAACTTGTGAGAGGGGACAAACAGTAGTCAAATAAATATATCAGACAGTGATAATAGTAGAGAAGAAAAATGAAGCAGGGTAAGAGGCAGAAAGTAACTAGCAGAGGTGGGTATATGTTTTTGCTGTTTCTGTTACAGTATCAAGGATAGCCTCTCCAATGATGGGCAGATATCTGAATGAGGTGATGGGCAAATCCTGCAAATATCTGGGTAAAGACCATTACAGGGTGAAATTTCAGCAAATGCAAATGCTCTGATTTGGGGATAGGCTTAGCATCTTTAAGGAACAGCAAGGAGGTGCTTGTGGCTGAACCAGAATATGAGGAGAGTGGTAGGAAATGAGACTAAGGATAAACCCAAAGAGGATCACCAGCTGATGTGAATAATTTCAGAAAGGTGAAAGTCTCCAATGAGCTGAGATTGGGAGATAATGTCTAGGATGAAGGCATGTGGCTTCGTCAGCTTTGTTCTGAGCAAGAACAAAGAAGTCAGGGGAGAGATGTGCTGCTTGGGGCTGGAGGGGTATTGCTGATGAAAGACAGGAAAAGCAGAACCCCAGAACTCCAAATTTGTTGTATTCTCTGTAAAATACAATGAGCTTAAGACTGAAAAGTTTAGAGGAAAATTGTAGTGAGAAGCAGCAGAAGCCTCAAATTGAGATAAGAATGTAAGATAACACATAGGTGTTATCTAAATGAGTTTTAAGCTCATTACCCAGGTTACTGTGTCCCCACTGAAGAAAGCTTAGAAAAAACACAAGGAGACAGAAAAAAAGAGAAAGAATACTATTATGGCACAATTTGAGGAATCAGAGCAAATAGGAGAGGATCTAGAATCAAGGAAATGGATATTTACTTTGATTTTCAAAAATGGCAAAAAGCTAGTTTCTGGATATAACAAATCAAACAGCTTAATGTTGAGATCAAATAAAGATATCAAATGAAACACTAAAAGGATGGTTTATGTTTACCTAACAGAATTTGTAATGGTTTCTCGGGCCCAGAAACAGTCTTTTGTACCCAACATGGGTTCACTAGGAACAAGATATGTCTGACTAACCTCAACTCCCTCTTTAACAGGTTTTTCAGATTGGTAAATATGGAAACATGGTAGGCAGAAAATCTGAACAGCATCAAGGCATTTGTAAGTATTGTGACTTGGGTGTTAAAGTGAAAGGAATCTTCCGGTGGTGTGCCACAGAGGTCTACCTTTATCTTTGTCCTAGTGAATGTTTTTATTGATGACTTGTATATGTAGAAGGCCCACACCTATTAAATGTAGATATGACACAAACTGGGAAGACTAGGGTTAAGACTGACTGAACTGAGATCCCCAAATAATTTGAATAGAATGATGGATGAAATTTAACTCAATGAAGTTTAATAGTTAGAATAAATACATGATTTTGCATTGAGCCCCCAAATTCTCATAAGAAGCTTTAAGTTTCCATTGACCGTAAATTCTCCAGTGTGATGTGTGATACAGCATCCAAAAGCATCATCTTTCAGGGAGTGATGTATACTAGGAAGAAAATACATCAGGATACAGGGATAGTGATGGAGATGGGAGAGGTCATTTAGATACAATTGTCCGGAGAGGTTTCTCTGAGGAGTTGATATTTGAGCAAAATGAAGTAAGGAAACCTTGCTACTAGGTGAGGGAAGAACATTTGTGTCAGTGGGAAAATAAAGTATAAGAAATATGCTCTTTATATTTGAGCAACAGAGGAGGTCATAGGGCTGGAGCACAGGCAGGGAGGGGAAGAATTAGGTTACAGAAGTAGCCAGGGGCTTGGTATGAGAAAAGTCACAAAAGCTTGGAATAGTGAATCTCAATGTTGGGAGTGGAGACGCTAGTAAGGTAGAACTAAGGAAAGAGGGGGAAGGAAACCATCTTCAAATATTTATAGGTCTATGATGTGAAACAGAGATTGGACACGTTTTGGGAGGCACCACTAGACTCCCATTGGCTCAATGGGTAGAATCTAAAGAAAGAAAAAATTCAGTTCAATAAAAAAAAAATTTCTACCTCTCTGAGCTATTTTAAGATGGATTGGGCTGTCTGATGTAACAGTGATCTCCATATCACTAGAGAGATTCTAGCTAAACTGAGGATATATCTCTCCACTTGGTGGGAGTTTGGGGGCAGGGAAGACCTATAAGGGATATTCAAGGCTGGGAGGGGGATTAGATCAGATGACCTTTAAAGTTTCAGATTCTAGTAATCTAAATTTGTGTCCTGAAATATTAATAACACTTCCTTGATACTAATTATGGTCAAGGTAAATGCTTGCTTTCTGGTGGATCCAAGATTACTCACAATGCTCAAGGTGAACTTAATAGTCAAGGCACTGAGTAAAAATGTCAGAAAGCATCTGCATGTCTTTTCATGCAATATATGAGTGAAAAGGGTCTAGGAGGTACCAGGTTACTAAAGTTAATACTTCCTGTGTTTGGCTATAGAAATGCCCCTATGTTTACATTGCAATAAGGTAGTCCCCTACCCCATGCCTTTTCTTCCCCCTAACCCCGCCAAACAACTGAAGTATCATTTAGGAGAAATGGAACTCAACTAAATTGTCACTAAGCCAGACTGTTAATCAGCTTGGGCTGGCATCTCTGCTTGCTCAGCAATTAGCATGTTACCTATGTGAAGGAAAAATCGAATCAGGAAGAGTGAGGAAAAGCCAGCCATTCCCACTCTGGACTCTGCAATGGCCATACCCAGATTCAGTCCCAGGAGCATTTCAAGCCATTCTAGCGCAGATTCCCTTGATGACGGCATTGTAAATAATCTGTACTATTTGCTTCTGTTTCAAAACATGTCTTCCTCACGGTTCAAAAACTCATTATTCTTCAATGCCGAGCCTACAGGGGCAGCCCAATTATGAGGTCATTCTGAAAGAATTCTGAGAGAAAAAAAAATACATCTGCCTCTGTCTGAACAGTTAGAATGGGTTGTTAGAGTGGGCCTGAATATATCAAATAACTGTGCAGCCCTGTACTTCCTTCCGTATCCACCTCAAAAAAATGGCTTTCTTAAAAAAAAAAAACAAACTATTAAACTATTGAGTTAAATTTTAAAAGTTTAAACTTGAGCAGCTTACCTGAATGTGTCAGAAGTCCACGATGAATTTGAAATTACCAAATAGTGTCTTCTAGTATGAAGGCCAGGGAATGAAAGAAGGGTCGTTTTTATGTTGAGAAAAGCAGAATTGAGCAATTAAAATTGTTTCCTGTTCCCCTTCCCCCAAAAAAGAAACTCATAGCAAGAAATACATATTTAATTTTTCCTTTCTTTTGAATTGAGTAAATGCTTTTCACTGCTAATATGATTGATCAAGAATAGATCACAAGGTTACTTAAAAAATACAAAATACTTTCCTTTCTTTTTAAAAACAGAAAAGTATAAATAAAAGAGAAAATCACTCACAGAGAAGGACTTGAGCAAGCAATTCACAGAAGAGGAAATGCAAATGAGTGATATACATATGAAAAGATGTTCAACCTCAATAGTGATCAGAGAAATGCAAATTAAACCCTAAGGAGATAGATACCACATTGCTTAATAGGTAGGAAAATTTTTAAAGATTGATAATATCCAGAGTGCATGAAGCCCTAGGGAAAATTGCTTGCTTATATATTGATAAACTGGTACAACTTCTTTGGAGGAGAAATTAGAAGTATACGTAGATATTAGAAATGCATACAACTTTTGACTCAACAATTTCACTTGTAGAAATCTGTCCTACAAAAATATAAATGTGTAAAAAATATGCAGAATTTCAAAATGATTGCAGCATAATTCGTAAAGGTGAAAATTTTGAGAATAAGCTAAGTATCCATCAGTAAGGAAATGGTTAAATAAAATACAGTACATATTCTGGAACACAAATGCCACCATTAAAACAAAAAAGCAGATTTGCATTATGACTTACAAGGATGATAATGATATATTTACATATTGCTAAATATATAGAGTAGGCTATTTTATAGTATTCATTGTATGATCCCATTTCTATTTCAAATATATATGTGTGTATATAAACACATAAACATATATATATAAATATATGCATATATATTTATGCACACATATATGTATATATGTGTGTGTATTGACATAACAAAGGACTGGACGGATACCCATTATATTGTTAACAATGATTATTCCTGAAGAGTGGAAATGCAGAGAATGAATAAAAAATACAACTTCTATTTTTAACTGTATACATGTCAATAATAATTATAATAGTTAACATTTATTGAGCCCTCACTACATACCAATCTTATGTTTTATAGGTATTAATTTATTTTATCTCTATAAACCTATGAGGTCATATAGATAATACTATTATGTATATTTTATAGCTGAGGTCACAGGGCACAGAGAAACTAGGGAACTTACTCAAAGTTAATGCAGTTAGTCATCAATCTGGCCCCAGAGCCTGTGGATTATTGTTTTGATTTGTTTTTTAACAATTCACATGTACTTTATTTTATTTTATTTTTTTAGACGGAGTCTAACTCTGTTGCCTAGGCTGGAGTGCAATGGTGTGATCTTGGCTTACTGCAACCTCTGCCTCCCGGGTTTGAGTGATTCTCCTTTCTCAGCCTCCTGAATAGCTGGGACTATAGGCGTGTGCCACCACGCCTGGCTAATTTTTTTGTATTTTTTAGTAGAGATGGGGTTTTACCATGTTAGCTACAATGGTCTCAATCTCCTGACCTCGATCTGCCCCTCTTGGCCTCCCAAAGTGCTGGGATTACAGGCATGAGCCACTGCGTCCAGCCAACACATGTACGTATTTTCATTTTAATTTCCTGCAATTCCTGCATCCAGAAGTAACTATGATGATATTTTGTCACCTTTTCTTCCAGTCTTTTTCTGTATACTTTTAATGAGATGACACAATATATACAATTTTGTATTCTTATTTTCTCAATTCATAGTATTTCACAAATGCTTCTGATGGTATTTTCATTATAACTCAAAGATGATTCCCAGTCTTTATATATTATATATACAATTATGTCTTTGAAATATAATTTCAAAGGATGCATGTTACATTATTTGAATGTATAGTACATTTATTTAAGCAGTCTCCCACTGTTATTTCTAACATTTAACTATTATAAATGGTAGCATGATAAACAATTATGTGCATAATTCTTAGTCTACGTGTCTTCAGATAGGCTGTCAGAAGTAGAGTTACTTGGTCAAAGGAAATGCATATGTTTATGGCTCTTGCTATATGTTACCAAATTCCCTTCCTTTTTCTAAAAAGATGCCTTTTCTGGAATCCTCCCCTATGCCAACCTCAGTACTCCTTTCTTCCGGGAGTCTTCTACTGGCCTTATTCTATGTATCAGTCTTTCGAGGTACACATTTCTTAGAGATTCAAGAGGGGCAATGCTTAACCAGAAGGACCGAATCTATAAAGGTGGCATTTTAAGGCACAGTGGCAACAAGGGAGAGAAGAGTTGGTACTATGTTTTTTCATTTTTTCTTTCTTTTTTTTTTAACCAAGGAATAAAACAATTTAATTCTGAATTAAAGAGGTGCCTTTCTGGCATCTCTTGTCATACCACCAAGTGTAATCCTGTTGGGTTGCTTATATTAACAAGCCACTTATCCCAAAAAAAGCCCAGGCCCAGATGGTTTCACAGCCGAATTCTACCAGACATTCAAAGAGGAGCTGGTACCATTCCTTCTGAAACTATTCCAAACAATCCAAAAAGAGGCAATCCTTCCCAAATCATTTTATGAGACCAACATCATCCTGATACCAAAACCTGGCAGAGACTCAGCAAGAAAAGAAAACAGGCCAATATCCATGATGAACATAGATGCAAAAATCTTGAATAAAATACTAGCAAACCGATTGCAACAGCACATCTAAAAGCTTATCCATCACAGTCAAGTAGGCTTCATCCCAGGGATGCAAGGCTGGTTCAATATACGCAAGTCTATAAACGTAATTCACCACATAAACAGAACCAAAGACAAAAACCACATGATTATCTCAATTGATGCGGAGAAGGCCTTTGACAAAATTCAACAGCCTTTTATGCTAAAAGCCCTCAATAAACTAGGTATTGATGGAACGTATCTCAAAATAATAAAAGCTATTAACAACAAACCAACAGCCAATATCATACTGAATGAGCAAAAACTGGAAGCATTCCCTTTGAAATCTGGAACTAGACAAGGATGCCCTCTCTCACCACTCCTATTCAATATAGTACTGGAAGTTCTAGCCAGAGCAATCAGGCAAGAAAAAGAAATAAAGGGTATTCAATTAGGAAAGGAGGAAGTCAAATTGTCTCTATTTGCAGACGACATGACTGTATATTTAGAAGACTCCATCATCTCAGCCCAAAATCTCCTGAAACTGATAAGCAACTTCAGCAAAGTCTCAGGATACAAAATCGATGTGCAAAAATCACAAGCATTCCTATACACCAATAACAGACTTAAAGAGAGCCAAATCAAGAATGAACTGCCATTCACAATTGCTACAAAGAGAATAAAATACCTAGGAATACAGCTAACAAGGAATGCAAAGGATCTCTTCAAGAAGAACTACAAACCACTGCTCAAGGAAATAAGAGAGGACACAAACAGATGGAGAAACATTCCATGCTCATGGTTAGGAAGAATCAATATTGTGAAAATGGCCATACTGCCCAAAGTAATTTACAGATTCAATGCTATCCCCATCAGGCTACCAATGACCTTCTTCACAGAACTGGAAAAAACCACCTTAAACTTCATACGGAACCAAAAAAGAGCCCGCATAACCAAGTCAATTCTAAGCAAAAAGAACAAAGCGGGAGGCATCACACTACCGGACATCAAACTATAGTACAAGGCTACAGTCATCAAAACAGCATGGTACTGGTACCAAAACAAAGATATAGACCAATGGAACAGAACAGAGGCCTTGGAGGCAACGCCACACATCTACAACCATCTGATCTTTGACAAACCTGACAAAAACAAGCAATGGGGAAAGGATTCCCTGTTTAATAAATGGGGTTGGGAAAACTTGCTAGCCATGTGCAGAAAGCAGAAACTGGACCCCTTCCTGACACATTACACTAAAATTAACTCCAGATGGATTAAAGACTTAAACATAAGACCTAACACCATAAAAATTCTAGAAGAAAATCTAGGCAAATCTATTCAGAACATAGGCATAGTCAAAGACTTCATGACCAAAACACCAAAAGCATTGGCAACAAAAGCCAAAATAGACAAATGGGACCTAATCAAACTCCACAGCTTCTGCATGGCAAAAGAAACAGTCATTAGAGTGAATTGGCAACCAACAGAATGGGAAAAAATTTTTGCAATCTACCCATCTGACAAAGGGCTGACACCCAGAATCTACAAAGAACTAAAACAGATTTACAAGAAAAAAACTAACAAGCCCATTGAAAACTGGGTGAAGGATATGAACAGATACTTTACAAAAGAAGACATACATGAGGCCAACAAACATATGAAAAAATGCTCATCATCACTGGTCATTAGAGAAATGCAAATCAAAACTACATTGGGATACCATCTCATGCCAGTTAGAATGGCAATCACTAAAAAATCTGGAGACAACAGATGCTGGAGAGGATGTGGAGAAATAGGAACACTTTTACACTGTTGGTGGGAGTGTAAATTACTTCAACCATTGTGGAAGACTGTGGCGATTCCTCAAGGACCTATAAATAGAAATTCCATTTGACCCAGCAATCCCATTACTGGGTATATATCCAAAGGATTATAAATCGCTCTACTATAAGGACACATGTACACAAATGTTCATTGCAGCACTGTTTACAATAGCAAAGACCTGGAACCAACCCACATGCCCATCGATGATAGACTGGACAGGGAAAATGTGCCACATAGACACACCATGGAATATTATGCAGCCATCAAAAACGATGAGTTCGTGCCCTTTGTAGGGACATGGATGAACCTGGAAACCATCATTCTTAGCAAACTGACACAAGAACAGGAAATCAAAAACCGCATGTTCTCACTCATAGGTGGGTGTTGAACAATAAGAACACATGGACACAGGGAGGAGAGCACTACACACTGGGGTTTGTCGGGGGGAAATAGGGGAGGGACAGTGGGGGGTGGGGAGTTGAGGAGAGATAGCATGGGGAGAAACGACAGATATAGGGGATGGGGAGGAAGGCAGCAAATCACACTGCCATGTGTGTACCTATGCAACAATTTTGCATGTTCTTCACATGTATCCCAAAACCTAAAATGCAATTAAAAAAAAAAAAACACAAAAAAACACAAAATAAGCCACTTATAAAATTGCTGACAAGGCCACATGCAGTGGCTTATACCTGTAATCCCTGTAGTTTGGGAGACCGAGGAGGGCGGATCACTTGAGATCAGGAGTTTGAGACCAGCCTGGCCAACATGGTAAAACCCCCTATCTATTAAAAATATAAAAATTAGGCTGGGCATGGTGGCTCATGCTTGTAATCTCAGCACTTTAAGAGGCCAAGGTGGGTATATCTCGAGGTCAGGGGTTCAAGACCAGCCTGGCCAATACAGTGAAACCCCATCTCTACTAAAAATACAAAAATTAGCCGGGCGTGGTGGCAGGCGCCTGTAATCCCAGCTCCTCAGGAGGCTGAAGCAGGAAAATTGCTTGAACGTGGGAGGCAGAGGTTGCAGTGAGCTGAGATCGTGCCATTGCACACCAGTCTGGGAGACATAGCTAGACTCCGTCTCAAAAAAATATATATATATACACACATATGTACACACACACACACACATACACACACACACATAAATTAGCTGGCTGTGGTGGCGGGCGCCTGTAGTCTCAGCTACTCAGGAAACTGAGGCAGGAGTATCGCTTCAACCCGGGAGGCAGAAGTTGGACCGAGCCAAGATTACACCACTGCATTCCAGCCTGGGCAACAGAGGGAGACTCCGTCTCAAAAAAAAAAAAAAATGAAAAGTGAAACAGTGCAAAGCAATCTTAACTAGTAGTAAAAATTGCTATTGTTCTGTCACCTTTAAAAAATTTTGCCCAAACATTAAAAACTCCTTTACTGTTTATTCCATTATTAATATATAGGGGAACGACCAAACACAGTGGCTCATGGTTGTAATCTCAACATTTTGGGAGACCAAGGCAGGAAGAACGGTTGAGTCCAGGAGTTCAAGACCAGGCTGGGCAATGTAGTGAGACCTTGTCTCAAAACAATGCAAAAATTAGCTGAGTGTGGTGGCATGAGCCTGTAGTCCCAGCTACTCAGGAGACTGAGGTGGGAGGATCTCTTGAGCCAGGGAGGTTGAGGTTGCAGTGAGCTGTAATAGCGCCACTGTACTCCAGCCTAGGTGACAGAGGCAAAGCCTGTCGAAAAAAACACAAATATATATATATGTGTGTGCATGTGTGTGTGTGTATAATTAATTCATTAATTTATTAAATTTATAAATTTATAAATTTTATGTATTATATATTTTACTAATTTATCTTGATCCATATATTTATATAATATATATTAGATATTATATAATTTATATAATCTATTTATGTAATATATATTACACTGTACTGAATGGGGGATTGAATAACATAGTCAAACTGGATCAAATATGGGGAATCAAAATCTATTAGTAAAACTAATTTTTTTTAGTACAGTGTAATTTAAAGTATTGGAAACATTGAGCATTAAAGTGTTTTGTGTTTAATTCCTTTGTAAAAAAAACTCATCAATGGCAATTTGAACAGTATTTGCCTTCTTCTTCTGATTTTATAACTTACAATACCCAGCAAGCATCTTTTTTATCCCTGTGAACTGTCATATTCTTTTTGAAGTTTGGATCAGCTTCCAATATTTTATGTTTTGTGCTTTCAATAGTGTAAAATATCTCCAAGAGTTCCTTCAATGTGAAGTTTCTTGCTGATGTTACTTCCTCTGGGACATCATTATCCTTTTTGCTACAATTTTCTCATTTATGTCAATTTTCTTCACCTTCACTAAGTTCCTCTGGCTGCATTTCTAGGGTCTCTGGAATGGTGCCAGTGTCAATATTCCTATGGTTCCACAATCAGCTATTTCTTTTATAATTATATATAGTTTTGATTGAATGTCATTTTCAGCATCATAATTTTTCATTTCTTTGTTGTATTTTAATCTTTGTTGGGCAATTCCCCCTTTTTTGATTATTCATTTTTACAAAATGTTATGTGGGCTTATCACTGTGAGATAAGATGGCACAAGTACACAGTTTGCTGTCTGTGCATACTGAGTAATGTGAATAGTAGCCAGTCACCAATGGACTTGAAAGAACTTTGAAAGAAATGATATGAGTAGTCACTGCTCATAATGTGCATCTGTTATTTATGTAGTGATTTGTGGACTGAAAAGAGTGATCAATCCAATCTGTACTTTATGCAATTAGTTAACATTCTATGGTAACTAAGATTTGAAGTGTGTTCTTGGGGGGACTAGTGTTGTTTAACTCATCTCTGGTAATTGAATTCATGGATATAGTAACCATGTATGTCACTTGCTTTCAGTTGATTCTGAAAACAGCAGCCACAGTAATCTTTTTTGTTTGCTTTTTAGAGACAGAATATAGCTCTGTCACCCAGGCTGGAGTGCAGCGACATGACCATAGGTCATTGTACCCTCAAACTCCTGGGCTCAAGCGACCCTCCCACCTCAGACTTCCAAGTAGCTGGGAACACAGGCACATGTTGCCACCTCTGCCTAATTTTTTTTTTTTTTTTTAAGAGACAAGGACTTGCTATTGCCCAGGCTGGTCTCAAACTCCTGGCTTCAAGCATTCCTACTGTCTTGGCCTCCTGAAGCACTGGGATTTCAGTCACGAGCCACTATGCTCAGGACCACAGTAATCTTTCTCAAACAGAAATCAGCTGACACTCCTCTCCTCAAAACAACAGTGACTCCCATTTTCTTCAGAGTAACAGCCAAAGCCTTCCTGTGATCCTCAAGGTCCTCATGATCTGCCTCTCCCCTTCTTCTACTCTGTATCTCACTTCTTCCCCTCTGATCACAATGTCATCCTGCTGTTCTTTCTCAAAGGCTTTCCATTGACTGTCCCCTCTGCTTGTGACACTCACCCCCCTCCCACCCACAGGTTCCTGGCTGCTTTCCTCATTTCTTTTAAGTCTTTATTCAAAACTCACTCACTGAGAGAGACCTATGCTAACCACTGTGCTTAATCTTGCAATCTGCTTTCTTCCTCCACCACAGCATGCCTCATCCACCTTGCCTGGCTTTCTTTCTCTTTTTTCAGTAGCACTCATTGCCTTCTAACATATTATACAACTTAGTTACTTTAAAAATATCCATTGTTTGTCTCTCCATCCCCTCACAATAAATGTAAGTTCCATGAAGGCAGGGATCTTTGTATGTTTGATTCATTCCCATTTTTGAAGTAGCTAAAATAGTTCCTGGCACATAGTAGGTGCACAACGAGTGAATATTTGTTGAATGAATAAATATAAATATCCACACCACTATCCCCAAGTTTGTTCTCAAACCATGTGTTACATTTCTGGTTCAGGAAACAAGGTCATCCTAGGTATATGGCACAGTGGTTGATTTTGGAGAATAATCCCCAAATAGATAAAATGTGAGATTGTGTGTCTTGCAGCTACAATGTAATAAGATTAATCCCAGACAATTCATTTAACTAAGTGAACACACAAAACTTGTCAGTTTCTTTTAAGAGTAGACAAAACAGCAGAATTCATCATTCTCTCTCTTCTAAGAGGTTCAACCATTTCCTAAATGGACACATTGGTAAAATAAATCTTCCACCAATTAAAATAGATTTGGGGAAAAGATGTTCATCTTTTCTTAAGTTCTATCTACTGATTCAATTCCCCAAAGGTACCCATAGTTCATTTTTAGTTTACCTCAATCCTTAGTGAGCGCCATAGACACTACCATTATGATTGAAAGTGGTGCTTCAAGATTCTTTTATTGTTGGGCTTCCACACATAAACAGATGACTGCTTTTTACCTGTAGGCAAAGGAACTCAATTTTCTTCCATTGACACATGTTCTAATTGTCATGCAGTATTTCCTCATTTGTAATTTACCTGCAAGTGAAAGTTTCTTATTTTCTCTTCCTCCTATGGAGGTGAACTGATCATCCTGTTACATATATTTGACTCTAGTTCTTTCTTTTTATTCTCAAACTGATTAACACCAATTCATTTCACTTTTTAAAAATATATGCTTATTTTCCAGTCCTTTCAAATGTCTTCTTGTGTTTGTTTTTAAAGTTCTCCAAACTCTGGATAAGATGACCTTTCTGATGCAGGCCAGGTCAACTGTTCTACCCACTAAGCTGATTTCTGAGGGTGGCAGAACTTCCCACCTCCCTAAAGTACCTGAAGTACAGATTCTCCCCACTCCCTGGGCAAGTCTTCTAATTTTACAGGAATGCCTATTTTTGTCTTAGATCAAGCTCTCTTTCTCTGCGTAATCAGACCCTTAGTTTTGGATCTAAAATAGTCCTAGAAACGTTATAGTGAAGTCCAGTATTTGCCCCACTGGGACTTCCAAAAGTAATCCTAGGAGGATATAAGTTCTCTATGCAAATATTTAAATTTTTTATTCTCATTTTGATGTTTATCTAAAAAGACCTTTAGGTAGGCATGTTATAAATCATCCGGATGGCCACCTTATAACAGAGAATTGACATAGGATTCCTGGGCTTGAGTCTCCTATTGATTTAAGGTCAAGGAAGTTCTAAGCAGTGATACCTGAATTGTACTGAGCTGATGGGTAAAAAAAAGAAGCAAAGGCCAGATGTTTGTTGTAACAGCAAAGATTTCACAGTAGTTGGAATGGGAAAAAATAAAAAGAGACTGAGTTACCACTTAGTAGTATGGGCATACCAAATAATTCAAAAGGAATCTATGCCACATTCAGTTGCAAGCCATATATTAATTTCCACAAAATAACATCAATCATCACATCATATCAATGGTAATTATTTCAATGTTATTGGTTTTATGAATATATTTTTAATTTGTGAATTGACTTTCATTTTATCATTGTATTAAGAACTAGGAGCCCTTACACCTCTTAGAGTTTTTCATATTTATAATAAACCTAATTTAAATCAGAGGGATGGCAGTCCCTGAGATATTTTGCCTTTTAAATGGACCAAGGGTTACTCAAGCTTGACAATCATGGGTGTGGTGGCTATAGTCTTATTTGTTTTGCACTTTTCATTTTCCTTTAAGTAATACATCCTATCCCTGATTCCAAGGGTGGTACATGTGACACACACTGAATTATATTAAGTAACCTATCCCCCTGGCCATGGTGATCGGTCAAGAGTTGTTGTCCAAGTCTGTTTTGTGTGGCTATAAAGAAATACCTAAGTCTGGGCAATTTATAAAGAAAAAAGATTAGTTTGGCTCACAGTTCTGCAGGCTGCACAAGAAGCATGGTGTCAGCATCTGCTTCTGGTGAGGGCTGTAAGGAGCTTCCACTTGTGGCATAAGAGAAAGGGGAGCCAGCCACGTGGAAAGAGAGAAGGAAAGAGAGACAGCAAGGGAGAGAAGTGCTTTTTAAAACAACCAGCTCTCTTTTAAGCAACCAGCTTTTTTAAACAACCAGCTCTCAGGTGAACTTAAAATGGAGTGAGAAGTCACTCATTACTATGAGAGGTCACCAAGCCATTCATGAGGGATCCACCTCCATGACCCAAACACTTCCCACGAGGCCCCACCTCCAACACTGGAGATCAAATTTCATCATGAGATGTGGAGGGAACAAATATCCAAACCACATCGGATGTCCACATGATCCAAGTACACCCAAGATTTTCCGTGAGGTTTTCCTGGTAGAGCAGTAGGGGGAGATCTGCTTTCCTCTCAGGCTTGCTTCTGTAAAGATGTGGCCCCAGAGTCGCCAAACCCCCTGACAGGGAAAAGTGTAAGAGACAGAGAGACTGAAAAAGAGTATTCTAGTATGTCTAGACCCCAGTTCCAGGCCCTGAGGCCGATAGAACTACCCTAGTTCCTGTAGTTCTTCCTTATGATGCAAATTATTCAAGTCTTTTTCTAACAAATCGCATTTTTTATTTAATCTAGTTTAAACTGAATTCCATCATGTAAAACCAAAGAAGTCTGAACCAATACTCCTTCTAAATAAAATAAGTAAAAGTTTAAAAATAGCCTATCATATAGAAAAGACTGGAAACAATTCTAGAGTTTATCAGAAGAGAAGATGTGAAATACATCATGGCATGTACATTCTCACTGGAGGATGCTCGTCAGCTATGAAAAAGCGTGTGGACATTCTCACTACATTGATATAGAAAGATATCCAATATTACAATTAAGTGAAAAGCACATGGTGCAAATCAGTATACACAGTATATCACTGTTTGTGATACATATATATATATATGCACACATACACACATACACACACGTATATGTTCACTGATTTTTACACAAGCAAAACACTGTATATACACATACACTTTTCATTGCATTTTCATAAAGAATCACAGTCTATAGGGATGGAGTAGAGTGAATTGTACTATGGGTTAGAATAAGAATTTTATGTGGATTCCTTATTATACTGCTTTGACTTTTGAATCAAGTAAACATGGTATCTATTCAAAGCTATAATAATAGCAAATATATCTACAGATATTAGGAGGAAGGTTTTGTTTCCATTAAGCTAGAAAATATAACCCTCTCCTTGCACTTTGCCCTTAGATATTCTCTTCTGTAATCTATTTCTAGCATTTGGTATTTTTTTCCTTTATAGCTGAACACGATTATCTGCCTGAAAATACCTAGAGCAGCTGGTGGCCTCAACAGGCTTTTCTCTTCTGAGAACTGTTTGAATAAACCTGTCCAGAAGGTAAATTATGTATGTTTATAATCTTTAGTTGGAATTAGAGTGATTAGAATATTTAGATAAAATTTGAATCCCATTAGTCCTGTTATTAAAAGGATAGTTACATTATATATTTATCACACTTGAATAGGAAAAGACTACCAAAATAGGTTTCTACAGTGAATTAATCTTCCCATAACAAGATAGATAATCGTTTAGTCTAAGTCATCTGTCATTCTTTTGACATTAGTTCTCTATCTTTTTGTTGATTACTCAGTACCATTTAAATTTTATGAATGAATGTTGGTTTTTAAATAATGTAGGTACAAATTTTACAGAATTCTTATATATTTGGATCATTGACTTTATCTACAGTAATATTTGAATTTTATGAATGAATCTTGGTTTTTAAATAATGTAGATACAGATTTTACACTATTCTTATATATTTGGATCATTGACTTTATCTACAGTAACGGTTTTCAACCTAGAATCCACAGGTAGAATTCAGAGGTCTATTAATTTTGATAGAAAAAAAATGACATCTCTATTTCTACTAACCTATAACTGAAATGTCACAGTTCCTTTATGGTGTCAGCAGCAGAACAGTGACTTCAGCAGCACCTATGACATGGTCACCAATAGAAATCACAGATATTTTTGTATCACATTACAGTTGTTGTAGGTATATCTCCAAATATCATGCTTACTACTGTTTCAACATTACAAAAGTTATTAATTTCATTACTAGATTTCATTTAATATGTTCAGAAAATGATATTATATATCATTTATTTTCAAATAGTTGGATAACTTTTTCCATGATTGTCTTCTTGGGAATCTTGTGTATTTATTTTAGGCATTTATTTATTTTGAGAAGGGCTCCATAGCCTTCAGCAGACTGCCAAAAGGGTCTCCAGAATATAAAGAGGCCAAGAAGCTCTATTAACTTTCTTCTGCTGTATAACAAATTACCACAAACTTAGTGGTGTAAAACAACACATATTTATTATCTCACAGTTTCTGTGGGGCTCACAGTCTCCACTTTAGTTGGGTCACCTGGCCATGGTCTTACAGGCTGAGATCAAGGTGCTGCTCAGGGCTGTGATCTAATCTGAGGCTTGGGGACCTCTTTCAAGCACATATGGTTGTTGGCAGAGTATACTTCCTGGCAGCTTGCTTCTTTAAGAGAGTTATTTTGTCTCTGTCCCGTACATCCTTTTATAAAGGGTTCAGTACCCACCCAATGCAGTCTCCTTTTTGATTAATTTAAAGTCAAATGATAAAGGCCTTAATTACATCTGCAAAATTCCTTCACCTTCAGCAAATAAGATAACCTAATCATGGGAATGATATGCCATGATCTTTGTCATATTCTATTGGCTAAAAGTAAGTAACAGTTCTTACCCACACTCAAAGGGAAGAGATTATACAAAAGTGTGACTCATTGAATGTTGTCTTACAATTCTACCTAGCACAGATGTTCTGATCTTCAGGAAGGCAGCATGGTCAAGGGGAACCATACAGTTCAGGAGGAAGGCTTGGGTTCTAACTGCTCCCATCTAATGGGCACCTACTGTGCAAAGCACTATGCCAGATTCTGGACATACCTCACCCTAATTCTCACAATAAGCCCCTGATAAGATAGATATTTTGATCTTTGGTTTAGAGTTAGGGAAATGGAAGTTCAGAGAGGTTAAAGGACTTGCCTCAGGTTACACAGCCAGCAAAACATACAGCTAATATTTGAATCCAGGTTAGAAAACAATGCACCAAATTTCACATACAATTTCAGTAGGTTTAATAGTTCTTTTTTGTTTGTTTTTGAGATGGAGTCTTGCTCTGTCACCAGGCTGGAGTGCAGTGGTGCAATCTCTGCTTACTGCAACGTCAGTCTCCCAGGTTCAAGTGATGCCCCTGCCTCAGTCTCCCAAGTAGCTGGGACTACAGGCGCATGCCACTACGCCTAGCTAATTTTTTGTATTTTAGTAGAGACAGGGTTTTACCACGTTGGCCAGGATGGTCTCGATCTCCTGACCTTGTGATCCATCCCCCACAGCCTCCCAAAGTGCTGGGATTATAGGCGTGAGCCACCACGACTGGCCAGATACCGTGTCTGACCTAGTTGTTAATACCATCTAAGAGTTTCAGGATTAATATGTGAAGAAAGATATGATTATTTGTGTATCTGAGAGGAAAGTAGAGAAAAAAAGAGGGTTGAAGAGCACAGACTCTGGAACCAGACTGACTCGGTAGGATCAAATCCCAGCTTTGTTACTTACTAGCTGTAAGATTTGGTACAAGTCACCTTACTCCTCTGTTTCTGAGTTTCCTCACTTGTAAAATGGGAGATGTGATTGTAGTCTGATATCATAGAACTATTGTGATAAATAGGTTATTACATGTGTAATACTTAGAGCCTAGAATCTAATAAATACTAGATAAATGGAGATACCCTTTACCTTTTTTTTTTTTCTAATTGAGCCAGAGTCTTGCTCTGTCACCCAGGCTGGAATGTAGTGGTGTGATCTTGGCTCACTGCAACCTCCGCCTCCCGGGTTCAAGTAATTCTCCTGCCTCAGCCTCCTGAGTAGCTAGGGGTATAGGAACCCACCACCACGCCTGGCTAATTTTTGTATTTTTTAGTAGAGACAGGGCTTCACCATGTTGGCTAGGTTGGTCTCAAACTCCTGACATTGTGATCCGCCTGCCTTGGCCTCCCAAAGTGCTGGGATTACAGGCATGAGCCACCACGCCTGGCCAGAGATACCCTTTATTATCTGCAATAGACTGAATGTTAGTGTTCTCCCTAAAATTCATATGTTGAAACTCTAATCCTAATGTGACGGTACTAGAAGGTGGTGCCTTTAGGACATAATCAGGTCATAAAGGCATAGCCCTCATAATGGAATTAGTGCTATTAAAAGAAGAATTCAGAGTGCTAGCTAGCTCTCTCTCTACCAAGCAAAGATATAACCAGAAGTTGGCAGTCTACATTCTGTAAGAGGGCCCTCACTAGAACTCAGCTATGCTGGCACTCAGGTCTCAAACTCCTAGCCTCCACAACTGTGAGAAATAAATGTTTGTTTTTTAAGCCACCAAGTCTGTGGTAATTTGTTACAAGCAGCCAAAAACTACAACCTTATCCAAATTATTGCTTTCTGAAATAAGAACTTTAGTAGATTAATATAAATTTCCTGATAAATTCCTTACTACCCAAAATTCAAATTCAAACCAGAATAAATTTGAACAGAGAGAGATACTTTCGCTGCTTACTATAGCTCAGCCTCTCATCATGTGCCAGACACTATGCTATGTGATTTACATGTAAGAATAAACCAACCTTCTGAGGTGAGCATAATTATTATTCCTAGTTTTCAGCTATGGAAACTGAGGCATACAGAAGTTAAGTGACTTGCCCGAAATTACTCAGTAGATGGCATCAGCAGGATTTGAACCAAGATTTATTCTGACTCCAGAGCATCATCATTGCTACCTAAGTCTGTCAAAGATACTGTCTCTTCTGCTTCTCTTTTGGCCTCAGATAACAGATGAGGGCAGTTTCTCTACGTATTGAGAGTTAAAAAAAAATAAACAAGCAAGGATAGCCCCTGCTCATTGCTGAATTTTCACTTCTCTGCCCCTTTCCCTAGGTATTTCAAGCAGTTTTTGTGTCATAGGAAAGCCATTTTCATTCCGATTTCTAAAGGGGCAAGTAAAAATACTGTGGGGTTTTGTCAAGATCTTAGAATAATCTTCCATTATTGGCCTGTTTTCTGAGGGGCAGGTGGGGAAGCTGATGAGAGAACTTAAGATCATGAACCTAAATAACATAAAATTTATGATAGCAGCATATAGAATGAGGAATACTGGTTATCACGTTTTTCCACAGACATTTATTGACTTGGTCTAACAGCCTCCTTGGAGAACTGTTGTCTCAAAAAGAAGTCCAGGTAAAAAATTTTACTATATATGGGATTCATGCTTAACGAGTAGATTTTAGCTGTGTTTGCCACAAAAAATGCATAACTATGTAAGACAATGTATATGTTAATTTTCTTTACTATAGTAACATTTCTACTATTTATATGCCATAACATCATATTGTATACTTTAAAGATACATGATAAAGTTGATGTAAAAAAAGACCATCAAGCAATATGTTGGTAAAAATATTGGACTTGGGAAACTTAAGTGTCCATCACTTTCCCGAGACACCAAAAACATCCTACAAAGCCATCAGAACCAATCTCATATCAAGTCTGGACAATAGTCACAGGTTTACAATAATGAAGGGAACACTTCACAGGAGAAAGGCAACTTTGTTTGTGGGAGGTCTTTGTGGCATTTTAATTCACCTTAGACCCACTTCCTTCTTAGATTCAGTGGTGATCTTGAAGATGGCAGCCTCCATTCAAGAATGACTACCTGGTTCCAGAGGGAGCAAAGCAGAACTTGTTCCCAAAGAGTTGGGGTTGTCTGTTTTTTACCTCTCTGGGGTTTCCCTAAAGGAATGATGCAAAGGGCTTCCCTTAGTTTTGCCTAACTTGGAAATCTATTACAGCAGAGTGGTTTCATGGAGGTCATTCTCTGAAAACATTGAAAGAGAAATGAAAAGCTTGCTACAACCTAGGGCAAAAAATAGCAGTTGGAAGAAACAATAGACATGCTAAAATCCTGAAAGGAAAACCTAGGAAGTGAAATTTGTTTTGGAGGGAATAGGGCTTTGAAATAGGTCCTGTGTATATTCTGGAATCTAGAAAGCCACATGCATGCCCAGGGCAGAGCACATATTCAGAACAAAGCTTTCAATGCTAGATAATGTTTAGATTCAGTGTAATGAGGAAGTAAAGGCTAAGACAGAGTTATAAATGGCCTGGCTAAGCATAGAAGGAAGACTCCAACATAGAGCCAACGTGCAGAAAACTGGAGTTTTTTCTTCTTTGCCCTGTTCCCCACCATTTCTTTCTTCACATGAGAAAAAGAAAACTGTAGACCAATATTCTGTATGAATATAGATGCAAAAATCCTTAACAAAATACTAGCGAACTAAATTCAATAGCATTTTAAAAAGATTAACCTCATAACAAAAAAGATTTATCCTAGGAATATGAGAGTTTACAACATATTGAAAACCTATCAATGGAATACATCACATTAATAGAATGAAGGGAAGAAAACGCTACACGATCATCTTGATTAATGCAAAAAAGGCATTTAACAAAATCCAATGCCCTTTCATAACAAACACACACCACAATTAGGACTAAAAGAAAACTTCCTCAACATTATAAAGGGCATATATGAAAACCCACAGGTAACTGACACTAAATGATGAAAGACTGAAAGCTCTACCCTTAAGAAAAGGAGCAAGACAAAAATGCCCACTTTCACCACACTTTTTTTTCTTCTAAAAAAAAAAACAAAAACCAAAATGGGATGCATGTACACAATGTGCAGATGTGTTACACATAGGTATACATGTGCTATGGTGGTTTTTTGCACCTACTGACCCGTCCTCTAAGTTTCCTCCCCTCACCCCTCACCCCTCAACAGGCCCTGGTATGTGTTATTCCCTTTTCTGTGTCCATGTGTTCTCATTGTTCAACTCCCACTTATGAGTAGGAACATGCAGTATTTGGTTTTATGTTCCTGTGTTAGTTTGCTGAGGATGATGGCTTCCAGCTTCATCGATGTCCCTGTAAAGGACCTGATCTCATTCCTTTTTATGGCTGCATAGTATTCCATGGTGTATATGTACCACATTTTCTTTATCCAGTCTATCATTGATGAGCATTTGGGTTGGTTGCATGTCTTTGCTGTTGTAAATAATGCTGCAATAAACATATATGTGCATGTATCTTTAAAGTAGAATGATTTATAATTCTTTGGGTATCTACCCAGTAATGGGATTGCTGGATCAAATCGTATTTCTATTTCTAGACCTTTGAGGAATCGCCATACTGTCTTCCACAATGGTTGAACTAATTTACATTCCCACCAACTGTGTAAAAGTGTTCCTATTTCTCCACAGCCTTGCCAGCATCTATTTTTTCTTGACTTTTTAGTAATCACCATTCTGACTGGCGTGAGATAGTATCTCACTGTGGTTTTGATTTGCATTTCTCTGATGACCAGTGATGTTGAACTTCTTTTCACATGTTTGGTGGCTGCATAAATGTCTTCTTTTGAGAAATGTCTGCTCATATCCTTTGCCCACTTTTTGATGGGGTTGTTTTATTCTTATAAATTTGTTTAAGTTCCTTGTAGATTTTGGATATTAGACATCTGTCAGATAGATTGCAAAAATTTTCTTCCATTATGTAGGTTGACTGTTCACTCTGATGATAGTTTCTTTTGCTGTACAGAAGCTTTTTAGTTTAATTACATCCCATTTGTCAATTTGGGCTTTTGTTGCAATTGCTTTTGGGGTTTTTCTCATGAAGTCTTTGCCCATGCCTATGTCATGAATGGTATTGCCTAGGTTTTCTTCTAGACTTTTTATGGTTTTCGGTTTTACACTTAAGTCTTTAATCCATCTTGAGTTAATTTCATATAAGGTATAAGGAAGGGGTCCAGTTTCAGTTTTCTGTGTGTGGGTAGCCAGTTTTCTCAGCACCAAAAACATGAATAGGAGATCCCTTCCCCACTGCTTGTTTTTGTCCGGTTTGTCGAAGATCAGATGGTTGCAGATGTGTGGTGATATATCTGAGGTCTCTGTTCTGCTGCATTGGTCTATATGTCTGTTTTGGTACCCATACCATGCTGTTTTGGTTACTGTAGCCTTGCAGCATAGTTTGAAGTCAGGTAGTGTGATGCCTCCATCTTTGTTCTTTTTGCTTAGGATTGTCTTGGCTACATGGGGTCTTCTTTGATTCTGTATGAAATTTAAAATAGTTTTTTCTAATTCTGTGAAGAATGTCAATGGTAGTTTGATGGAAGTAGCATTGAATCTATAAATTACTTTGGGCAGAATGGCCATTTTCATGATATTGATTCTTCTTATCCATGAGGATGAAATATTTTTCCATTTGTTTATATCCTCTTTTATTTCCTTGAGCAGTGGTTTGTAGCTCTCCTTGAAGAGGTCCTTCACATCCTTTGTTAGCTGTATTCCTAGGTATTTTATTCTCCTTGTAATGATTGTGAATGGGAGTTCATTAATGATTTGGCTCTCTGCTTGTCTATTGTTGGTATAAAGGAACGTTTGTATTTTTGCACATTGATTTTGTATCCAGAGACTTTGTTGAAGTTGCTTATCAGTTTAAGAAGTTTTGGGGCAGAGATTATGGGGTTTTCTAAATATATAATCATGTTGTTTGCAAATAGAGACAACTTGACTTCCTCTCTACCTATTCGAATACACTTAATTTCTTTTTCTTGCCTTATTGCCCTGGCCAGAACTTCCAATACTATATTGAATAGGAGTGGTGAGAGGACATCCTTGTCTTGTACTGGATTTCAAAGGGAGTGCCTCCAGCTTTTGCCCATTCAATATGATATTGGCTGTGGGTTTGTCATAAATAGCTCTTATTATTTTGAGATATGTTCAATCAATACCTAGTTTATTGAGCTTTTTTTTTTTTAACATGAAGGGCTGTTAAATTTTGTCAAAGGCCTTTTCTGCATCTATTGAAATAATCACATGGTTTTTGTCTTTGGTTCTATTTATATTTTGGTTTTGTCTTTGGTTCTCATTACATGTATTGATTTGCATATGTTGAACCAGCTTTGCACCCTAGGGATAAAGCTGACTTGATTGTGGTGGATAAGTTTTTTGATGTGCTGATGGATTCAGTTTACCAGTATTTCATTGAGGATTTTTGTATTGATGTTCATCAGGGATATTGGCCTGAAGAATATCCTATGTTTAGAATAGTTAGCTCTTTTTCTTTTTTGTTGTGTCTCTTCTCGGTTTTAGTATCAGGATGATGCTCAATTCATAAAATAAGTTAGGGTTTTCAATTCTTTGAAATAGTTTCAGAAGGAATGGTAGCAGCTTCTCTTTGTATTTCTGGTAGAATTCAGCTGTGAATCCATCTGGTCCTGGGCTTTATTTGGTTGGTAGGCTACTAATTACTGTCTCAATTCCAGAAGTTGTTATTGGTCTATTCAGGGATTTGACTTCTTTCTGGTTTAGTCTTGGGAGGGTATTTGTGCCCAGGAATTTACCCATTTCTTCCAGATTTTCTAGTTGATTTGTGTAGAGGTATTTATTGTATTCTCTGATAGCAGTTTGTATTTCCATGGGGTCAGAGTGATATCCCCTTTATCATTTTTTATTGTGTCTATTTGTTTCTTCTATCTTTTCTTCTTTATTAGTCTAGCTAGTGGTCTATTTTGTCAATTTTTTCAAAAAACGTGGATTAATTGATTTTGGGGGAGGGGTTTGTGTTTCTATCTCCTTCAATTCTTTTCTGATCTTCGTTATTTCTTGTCTTCTGCTAGTTTTTGAATTAGTTTGTTCTTGCCTCTCTAGCTCTTTTAATTGTGATCTTAGTGTGTCAATTTGAGATCTTTCAAGCTTTCTGATGTGGGCATTTAGTGCCGTAAATTTCTCTTTTAATGCTTTTTAGCTGTGTCCCAGAGATTCTGGTACATTGCCTCTTTATTCTTGTTGGTTTCAAAAAACTTCTTGACTTCTGCCTTAATTTCATTAATTACCCAGCAGTCATTCAGGAGCAGGTTGTTCAATTTTCATGTAATTGTGTGGTTTTGAGTGAGTTTCTTAATCCTGAGTTCTAATTTGATTGCACTGTGCTCTGAGAGACTGTTATGATTTCAGTTCTTTTGCATTTGCTGAGGAGTATTTTACTTCCAATCATGTGGTTGATATTAGAATAAATGTCATGTGGCACTGAGAAGAATGTATATTCTGTTGATTTGGGGTAGAGCGTTCTGTAGACGTCTACCTGGTCCACTTGACCCAGAGCTGAGTTCAAGTCCTGAATATCCTTGTTAATTTTCTCTCTGGTTGATCTAATACTGACAGTGGGCTGTGAAAGTCTCCTACTATTATTGTGTGGGAATCTAAGTCTCTTTGTAGGTCTCTAAGAACTTGTTTTATGAATCTGGATGCTCCTGTACTGGGTGTACATATGTTGAGAATAGTTAGCTCTTTTTATTGAATTGTTCCTTTTACTATTATGTAATGCCCTTCTTTGTCTTTTTGATCTTTGTTCATTTAAACTCTGTTTTGTGAGAGACTAGGATTGCAGGATTGTAACCCCTGCTTATTTTTTTTTTTTGCTTTCCATTTGCTTGGTAAAATTTTCTCCATTCCTTTATTTTATTCTCATCACTTTTATTCAACATTTTTCTGGAAGTTCTAGCCAGAAAAACCAGATGAGAAAAATAAATTAAAGGCATCCAAAGAGGAAAAGAAAAAGTAAAACTAGCTCTTCCCAAATGACATAATGTTATATATAGAACATCCTAAAGAATCTATCAGAAAAAAAAAAATCCTAAAGAATCTACCCCCTCCCAAAAAAAACCTATTAGGATTAATAAGGAAATTCAGCAAAGTTTATGGATAAAAGAGCAACACACAAAAAATTGTACTTCTATACACTATAATGAGTAACCCAAAAAGGAAATTTGAAAAAAATTCAACTGGTAAAATCACAATGTTATAGTGGCTATTATCAAAAAGCCAAAAATAACAAGTACTGGTGGGGATGTAGAAAAAAGGGAATGTTTGCACTCTGTAGAAAGGAACATAAATTAGTACAGCCATTATGGAAAACAGTATGGAAGTCCTCAAAATATAAAAAAATAGAATTACCCTATGATCCAGCAATCCCATTTCTGGGTATATATCCAAAGGCATTAAAATCAGTATGCCAAAGAAATGTCTTTGCTACTGTATTTATGGAGGCATTATTCACAATAGCCAAGATATAAAATCACCCTAAGTCATTAACAGATAAAGGGACAAGGAAAATGTTTTACACACACACACACACACACACACACACACAGGAATACTATTCAGCCTTAAGAACAAAGGAATCCTATCATTTGTGACAGCTTAGATGAACCTGGAGAAAATTATGCTAAATGAAATAAGCTAGGCACATAAAGACAAATACTCCATGATTTCACTCATACACAGAGTCAAATAAGTTGAACTCACAGAAGCAGAGAATAGAATGGTGATTTCCAAGGGCTGCTGTTCAGGGTTTGGGAATGGGAAGATGTTGGTCAAAACGTACAAAGTTTCAGTTGAACAGGATAAATAAGTTCTGGAGATCTACTGTACAGCATAGTGACAATAGTTAATAATGTATTGTATATTTGAAATTTATTAAAAAAGTGATCTTAAATGTTCTCGCAACAAAAAATGATAAGTATGTGAGATGACAGATATGTCAATTAGCTGTATATAATCATTTTGCCATGCAGTCATATACCAAAACATCATGTTTTACACTGTAAATGTATAAAAGTTTTATTTGTCAACTATAATTTTCTTTTTTTTTTTCTTTTTTTTCTTTGAGACAGTGTCTCATTCTGTTGCCCAGGCTGGAGCGCAGTAGCATGATTTCAGCTCACTGCAACCTTTGCCTCTTGGGTTCAAGCAATTCTCCTGCCTCAGCCTCCCCAGTAGCTGGGATTACAGGCATCTGCCACCATGCCTGGCTAACTTTTGAATTCTTAGTAGAGAGGGGGTTTCACCATGTTGGCCAGGCTGGTCTCAAAACCCTGACCTCAAGTGATCCTCCTGCCTTGGCCTCCCAAAGTGCTGAGATTACAGGCATGAGCCACCATACCTGGCCAACTATAATTTTTTTTAAAAAGAATTAAAAATCCAATTCAATTTATAATAGCATCAAAAACAAACTACTTATGAATACATTTAACCAAGGTGGTATAGCATTTCTACACTAAAATCTACAAAACACTGTTAAGAGAAATTGAAGAAGAATTTAGTAAATTGAAAGACATCTCATTTCATGGATTGGAAAAACAAATATTACTAAGATGACAAAACTGCTGAAATCGATCTACAAATTAAACATAATCCCCTTAAAAATCAGGTGGCTTTTTTGCAGAAATAGGAAAAGCTAATGCTAAAACTCATTTGGCAGAATAAGGGACCCAAAAGAGCCAAAATAATATTGAAAAATAACAAAGTTGGTAGACTCCCCAGCATTTAGTGATGTCACTATTTTTTGTTTTACTAATTCTGACAGATGTGCAGTAATGTTACATTGTGGTTTTAATTTTCATTTCCCTAATGGCTAGAGATGTTTTCAATGTTATTTTACTACTATCTGCATATCCTTCTTAGTGAAATGTCTCTTGGTCATCATGTAATAGTATTTTTAGGATTGAGATTTGAGAGTTCTGTTTTTTTTTGTTTTTACTCAGGCTGGAGTGCAGTGGTGCAATCTTGGCTCACTGCAACCTCCACCTCCCAGGTTTAAGCAATTCTCTGCGTAAGCATCCTGAGTAGCTGGGATTACAGGTGCCCACCACCGTGCCCAGCCAATTTTTGTATTTTTAGTAGAGATGGAGTTTCACCATCTTGGCCAGGCTGGTCTTGAACACCTGACTTTGTGATCCCCCTGCCTTGGCCTCCCAAAGTGCTGGGATTACAGGTGTGAGCCACCACACCTGGCTGATTTGAGAGTTCTTCATATATTCTGGATACTAGATACTTTTGATGAAGTCCAATTTATCACTTTTTCTTTTAAGGATTGTGCTTTGAGTTTCCAACCTAAAAATTGTTAACTAAGTCTTGCTCCCAAGGATTCTTCTTCCACATTTTCTTCTAAAATTGTCTTTGTTTTACATTTATATTTATGATCCAGCATTGTTATAAGCATTAAATAAAAATAGGTATTTAAACTAGGCATGGTGGTTCACGTCTGTAATACCAGCATCTTGGGAGGCCAAGGTGGGAGGACTGCTTGAGGCCATAAGTTTAAGACCAGCCTGGTCAACATAATGAAACCCTGTTTACACTAAAAGTAAAAACATTAAAAAAAAAAAAAAAGTAGCCAGGCATGGTGGCACATGCCTGTAGTCCCAACTATTAAGGAGGCTAAGGCGGGAGGATTTCTTGAGCCCAGAAGTTTGAGGCTATAGTGAATTATGACTGTGCCACTGCACTCCAGCCTGGGTGACAGAGCAAGACCCTGTCTCTAAGAAAAAAAAGTATTGAAAAAATAAATCTATAATCCATTTTCAATTAATGTTTATATAATGTGTCAGATTCAAGTCAAACTTTCATTTTTGTCTGTGAATATCACATTGTTCCAGGACCATTTATTGAAAAGGCTATCCTTTCCTCCATTGAATTGGATAAATTTGTGTGGGTCCATTTCTGGGTTCTCTATTCCCTTCCATTAATTCATATGCCTGTTGTTCTACCAATCATGACACTGTCATGATTCCTCTAACTATATAGTGAGGCTTAATATCGGATAGAATGGTTTCTTTTACTTTATTCTTTTTTCACAAGATTGTTATAGTTGTTATATGGACTGTGACTTTCCATTTCCATTTAAGAATAAGTAGGTCTATGTCTACAATGAAATCATGCTAGAATTTTGATAGAAATTACACTAAATCTTTATATGAATCTGGGGGAAATTAACATCTTTACAATGCTGATACTTTCAATCCATAAATATAGTATTTTCTTCCGTTTTTAGATGTTTTTTGATATCTTTTATCAGCATTTTGTAATGTTCAGTATATAGATCCTGCAGGTGTTTTGTCAAGTATTTATACAGATTTAATATTCTTTGGCATGATTATAAATTATACTTTGTTTTAGATTTTGATTTCCACATGTTAGTTGCCAGCAATTAGAATGTAATTGATTTTTGCATGTTGATCTTGTATACTGTGACCTTGTTGAACTTATTTATTAGTTCTGGGAATTCTTTTCTAGATTTCTTGATATTTTCTATACATACAATCACATCATTTGCAAGTAGAAGGTTAACATTCTCCTTTCCAGTCTGTACGCCTTTATTTTATTTTCTTGCCTTATTCTGCTGGCTAAATCTTCTAATATTATGTTGAAAAAATGAGAACTAACAATCATTGATTTATATTATCATGTGATTTCTCTTCTTAATATGGTAGATAACATAGATTGATTTTTAAATATTGAATCAAACTTGCCTCCCTTGTATAAATTCCACTTTGTCACAGAACAGCTTCAATGGGAATGTTTACTTCTGATTTGATCTCACATCACTTCTCCTGGATTAGATGTTAGATCTTCCACTAGGGACACTTTTAATGTGGCTACAACCTAGGACTACCTCTGCATAGCTTAAGAGAGCCTGTCTTATTTATTCTGCCTCATCAGTGTCTTCCTCTCCATTGGTATTTTCCCCTTAGCATACAACATGCTCTGTTTTTGAGTATCCTAAAATAACCTTCTCTTATGGCTGTAACTTTTTTGAATTATTGTCACCTCTATCCCTCCTGTTCCATTGTTCATGTTGAAAGAGTTGCTTTTTCTTTATTGTCTCTGCTGCCCCACCCTCGCTACTTAGTCTCTTATCTAATTCATTCCTAATTCTCTGCTGTCTCTTAAAGTTAATTCCCAATAGCCTCACATCTCTCTCTGTTTTCTAGATCTCTTTATTTCATTTGAACCCATGAAATACTCTTCCACTTTCAAATTATCCTGGCTCCCTTGGCTTCTTTGACAGTGTGCGCCCTATTTCATTCTACCCATTCCTTCAGACTCCTTTGCTAGATTCCTTCTCAAATTATCAGACCTCTAACTTCCAACTTTCAGAAACGCTGGCAAAGTATTACCAATGTTTTGCAGTTTGATCCTAAAAATATAGCTTTGGATTTAACAACTCCTCTGAGCTTTCCCTTGTTTCTAACTGCCTCTTAAAGATTTCCTCTCCATTCTTTCTCCAGAGAAGAGTAATGAGTACTTGCCCTTTCCTAGGTATTATGCTAGATACATAAGTCTTCCCATTTAATCATCTCATGAATCCTGTAAGGCAAGTATCAATATCCCAAATCTACAGATGTGAAAACTGAAAATCAAAGGAAAAATTCTTTGCCAAAAGCAGCACAGTGTAAATAAGTCAGAATTTAAAGCCAAGCAGTTCTAAAAAAAAAAATAGGTTAAGTATAATAATAGATAAGAAAGGTGGAAGAAAACAGTTGGAGGTGATGGCTATGTTAACAATGTAGATTGCGGTGATACTTTCATGGATGTATACCTATCTTCAAACTCCTTGAGTTGTATATATTAAATATGTACAGTTTATTGTATGTTAATCATACCTCAATACAGTAGGTTAAAAAATAAGGCCAAGCATTTCTAATTTATACTGTCACATTCTTTTTGAATACACAAAAGTACAACGTAAGGTCAATATGTATGAAACCAAACTCATGATTCCCCTCTACCCCCAAATCAATTATTCCTCTAGCTTTTTATATTTCTGCTAATAATGCCATCATTGGCTCAGTTTACTATACTGGAAATTTTGGAGTCATTCTCAATTTCCTTCTTTTCCTCTCTGTACATATCCAACCAGTGAACCTGTCTGGCATTGCCTTTTCAGTCTCCCATCTGCCCTTTTTCTTTGCAGATTAACTTCTATCACCCCAATCTAGGTATCTCAATTTCCTACAGAGCTGGTTTTCTGGTCTTTAGTCTCACCTACCTTCCATTTGCACTGTCTAGTCCATTTGTCCATCTTACTGTAAGGCAAGTTCTATCCATCTCTAACTTCTGCTCCCTCAAATGAACGAATTGGCTGGATGACAATAGAGGCTCCCAACTTTTTCATCACCCAAGAGCCCTTTTGTTTTGTTTTCAATCTGTAGGGCCCTTGACTGGAAAAATTTTTCTTTTTCTTTTTTTTTTTATTGCATTTTAGGTTTTGGGTTACATGTGAAGAACGTGCAAGATTGTTGCATAGGTACACACATGGCAGTGTGATTTGCTGCCTTCCTCCCCATCACCTATATCTGGGATTTCTCCCCATGCTTTGGGGAAAAATTTTTCTAATGTCAAAGTTTTTATTGCCGGGCATGGTGGCTCATGCCTGTGGTCCCAGCACTTTGGGAGGCTGAGGCGGCCAGATCACCTGAGGTCAGGAGCTTGAGACTAGCCTGGCCAACAAGGTGAAACCCCATCTGTACTAAAAATACAAAAATTAGCCAGGTGTGGTGGCCTTCACCTATAGTCTCAGCTACTCAGGAGGCTGAGGCAGGAGAATCGCTTGAACCCAGGAGGCAGAGGTTGCAGTGACTAAAATCACACCGCTGCACTCTAGCCTGGCCGACAGAGTGAGACTCTGCCTCAAAAAACAAAAACAAACAAACAAAAAAACTTTTTATTTGTTAAGGAACAATTAGCTTGTTTTGCCATTTAAAAAAATGACTTTCATAACCACCAATCAATTCTTCTGATCAGTGTCCCATTTGATTCCTTCTGGCCCAAAGCAAATAATACTGACACTGTGGTTGATCTGTACAGTCTTATTATTATAAAGAAATGCATTGGTTCCTTTAGGCTTTCTGAAATCTTCATAATTCATCCAGAACCCCCAGTATGGTTGCCAGTGCTCCCTGGCTAGTGATCACTGGGTGAGTAATGTTTAAGCAATCTCCCAGCCCAGCCAATCTGTGATTCCTAAAGTACAGTGCTGATCATGTAACGTACCCCCGCCCATCATTGATTGTTCTGTAAGGGCTCCCCATTGCCTCTTAAATTAACTATAAACTGCTTAGCCTGGAATTCAAAGCCTCCCATGCTCCAGCCCTAACATAATAGTTTTTTTTTTTCTAATTGTGAGCCGACAGCCATGCTTGCATGAGCAACAAACTATTAAGCCAGAGCATACATGCAGAGTTTACTGTTCTAATCACAAATAAAGTGACAACAAAGTTAATCTGACACATATTTAATGACATACCTAATGATTATTTTGTTGGATGGGAATTAGTAATAAATGGTAAGCAGTTCGCATAAATGACTGTAATTAGTATTACTTTTCCACACTCAGACCAATTTTTCTAGTTTTCTTCCTTACTATTAGTTTTTCAGCATCCCTAATCAGCATCAGTGCTGACAATTCTCCCTGATACCATGTACCACTTAATCATCATCATCACATACATGCACACACTCTTCCATACATTATGAGACAAAAGGTCCTGGCTCTTCCACTCCAGCAGCTGAGGTTTTCCTGTACCCCCTACTCCCTCTGTCTCCTGCCACCTGTCCCCCATGATAGGTCACATGCTTTGTCTCTTTCCTTCCACCTGGCCCCCTCTTCTATTCATCCCTATATCTGAGGGTGCACTGAGTGGATCATCCTTACTCTAGTATCAGAAGGCTTAAGGCTATGGAAATGCAGTCCCTTACAACTGGGTTGCTTCAGAGAAAGAATGAGGGGCTATGGCATGTTCACTCAGTTGTGTTGGGGAGATCAATAAGAGAAGAGTTGTTCAGGGTTGTCAGTACTATATAGAAAGCATTATACAGGGAAGTGGCAGACTAACTAGGGGGCAGAGGTCTCAGGGAGGGGAGATGTGGTTTCATCAGAATACGATCATGGTTAAAATGTTATAATTCCAAACATAGGTATTAAAATAAATGTAAACAAGATACCAATCATACAGTTGTTTGAAAATATTCATGCTATTTTAAAAAAATCACCACTCATGTTTGCTATATTATATGCAAAGCCTCCTGCACTAGAATCAGGAAAGCTCAGGAGAATGGTGCTATGCATATTTCTCTTACTGGCTGATTTCTGATAGTGGACAACCCGATGGCATCTCCAGTTTTGCATCTGTAAAATGGGTTTTAATTCCAGTGGTGATGCTGTTCACCCAGATTCCCAGTCTTAAAACCCAGGATACATCCTCAGTGCCTATGACCCATACCTCATCTTATTGGCTGCCAAATCCTATACATAATGGCTTCTAAACAGCAATTTTATTTCCCTCTTTCCAACCTTATTGCCAGCACCTTAATTCACGTCACCATTATCTCTCATCTGGACTACTGTGCTGACCTTCTAACTAGTTTTATTTCCATTCATACTATTTTCAAATCCATTCTTTTTGTGGAAGCTAGAATGATCACTTTTAAAACCAATGCAAAATTTACATACGTAACATGAAATTAAGTATTTTAAATGTACAGTTCAAAGGTGTGTAGCGCATTACCAACTTTGTGCAACCATCACCGTTATCTAATTTGAAAACATTTTCATCAGCTCAAAAGGAAACCCTATACACATTAATCAGTCACTAGCCATCCCTTCTCCTTCTCCTAGCCCCTGGAAACCACTAATCTGCTTTTTGTCTCTATGCATTTGCGTATTATATATACTTCATATAAATAGAATTGTATAATACAATGAGCTCTTCTGTTTTCTTTCACATAGCATAATGCTTATGAGGTTCATTCATGTTGCAGTATGTATCAGTACATCATTCTTTTTCATGGCTGAATAATATTTTTATATGGATATTCCACATTTTGTTTATCTATTCATCACTTGATAAACATTTGGGGTTCTTTCTACCCTGAGGCTAATATGAATAGTGCTGCTATAAACATTCATGTGCATGTTTTTGTTTAAATACCTGCTTTCTATTCTCCTGGGTATGTAGTTTGGCATTCTGGGTCATATGGTAATTCTGTTTCACTTTTTGGGACAAATGTTATAGTGTTTTTCAAAGCAGCTGTATCATTTTGCAATCCCACCACCAGCTTGTTTGCCATTTGTATATATTCCCTGGAGTAGTGGATTCCATTTGAATTCTTTGCCCACATTTTAATTGGGTTGTTTGGCTTTTTGTTGTTTTTTAAATATTTTTAATCTTTAATGTTTGTGGGTACATAGTAGGTGTACGTATTTATGGGGCACATGAGATTTTTTGATACAGACATGCAATGTGAAATAAGCACATCATGGAGAATGGGGCTGTCATTGCCTGAAATATTTATGATTTGTGTCACAAAAAAATTCAATTACAGTCTTTTAGTTATTTTAAAATGTACAGTTATTCTTGACTATAGTTGCCCTGTTTTACTATCAAACAGTAGGTCTTATTCAATCTTTAACTATGTTTTTACCTGTTAACCATGCCCTCCTCCCACTCAGCCCTCCACTACTCTTCCCAGCCTCTGGAAACCATCCTTCTACTCTCTATGTCCATGAGTTCAATTGTTTTGAATGTTAGATCCCACAAATAAGTGAGAACATGTGATGTTTCTCTTTCTGTGCCAGTCTTATTTTACTTAACATGATGTCTTCCAGTTTCATCCATGTTGTTGCAAATGACATGGTCTCATTTTTTATATAATTTTTTATGACACGGAGTTTCACTCTTGTTGCCCAGGCTGGAGTGCGATGGTGTCATAGCTCATCGCAACCTCTGCCTACTGAGTTCAAGCAATTCTCCTGCCTCAACCTCCCGAGTAGCTGGGATGACAGGCATGCGCCACCACTCCAGACTAATTTTGTATTTTTAGTAGAGATGGGGTTTCTCCATGTTGGTCAGAATGGTCTCAAACTCCTGACCTCAGGTGATCCACCCTCCTTGGTTTCCCAAAGTGCTGGGATTACAGGATGATCCACCATGCCCGGATTCATTATTTTTTTTTTATGGCTGAATAGTATTCCATTGTGTATATGTGCCACCTTTTCTTTTCCATTCATCTGTTGATGAACACTTAGGTTTCTTCCAAATCTTAGCTATTGTGAACAGTGCTGCAACAAACATGAGATTGCAGATATTTCTTTGATATTCTGATTTTCATTCTTTTGGGTATATACCCAGCAGTGGGGTAGCTGGATCATATGGTAGCTCTATTTTTAGATTTCTGAGGAACCTCCATACTGTTCTCTATAGTGGTTGTACTAATTTACATTCCCACCAACAGTGTACAAGGATTCCCTTTTCTCCGCATCTTTGCCAGTATTTGCTATTGGCTGTCTTTTGGATATAAGCCATTTTAATTGGGGTGAGATAATATCTTATCATTTTGGTTTCCACTGTTCTGATGATCAATGGTGATAATCACCTTTTGATATGCCTGTTTATCATTTGTATGTCTTCTTTTGAGAAATGTCTATTCAAATCTTTTTGCCCATTTTTTGATCAGATTATTAGATTGTTTTCCTATATAGTTGTCTGAGCTCCTATGTATTTTGGCTATTAATCTCTTGTCAGGTGGGTAGTTTACAAATATTTTCTCCCATTCTAGGGGTTGTCCTTTCACTTTGTTGATTGTATCCTTTGCTGTGCAGAAGTTTAACTTGATGTGATCCTATTTGTCCATGTTTTCTTTGGGGTATTGCTCAAGAAATCTTTGCCCAGACCAATGTCCTGGAGATTTTCCCCAAAGTCTTCTTGTAGTAGTCTCATAATTTGAGGTCTTAGATTTTAGTCTTTAATCTGTTTTATTTTTGAATATAATGAAAGATGGGGCTCTAGTTTCATTCTTCTACATATGAATTTCCAACTATCCCAGCACCATTTATTGAAGAGACTGTCTTTTCCCCAATGTATGCTCTTAGTAACTTTGTTGAACATGAGTTCACTGTAGGTGTGTGGATTTGTCTCAGGGTTCTTAACTCTGTTCCACTAACCTATGTGTTCACTTTTATGACACTACCATAGTGTTTTGGTTACTGTAGTTCTGTAGTATAATTTAAAGCCAGGTAATATAATTCCTCTACTTTTGTTCTTTTTGTTGAAGATAGCTTTGGCTATTCTGGGTCTTTTGTGGTTCCATATAAATTTTAGGTTTGTTTTGTCTATTTCTGTGAAGAATGGCATTGGTAGTTTGATAGGGATTGCATTTAATCTGTAGATTGCTTTAGGTAGTATAAACATTTTAACAATATTGATTCTACCTATCTATGAACATGGAATATCTTTCCATTTTTCAGTGTCCTCTTTAACTTATTTCATCAGTGTTTCATAGTTTTCATTTTAGAGATCTTTTACTTCTTTAGTTAATTCCTAGGCATTTAATTTTATCTGTGGCTACTGTAACTGGCAATACCATTTAAAAATTTCTTTTTAGATTTTTCATTGTTGGCATATAGAAATGCTACTGATTTTTGTGTGTTGATTTTGTATCTGACAACTTTACTGAATTTATCACTTCTAATAGTTTTTTAGTGGAGTCTTTAGGTTTTTCCAAATAGAAGATTATATCATCTGCAAAGAAGAATAATTTGACTTCTTCCATTCCACTTTGGATGTCCTTAATTCTTTCGCTTGTCTGATTGCTTAGTTCAGTACTATGTTAAATAACAGTGATGACAGTGAGCATCCTTGTCATGCTCCAGATCTTACAGAAAAGGCTTTCAGATTTCCCCATTCAGTATGATACTAGCTGTGCATCTGTCATATATGGCTTTTATTATGTTGAGATATGTTCCTTTTATCCCCAGTTTTTTTTGAGAGTTTTTATCATGAAGTCATGTTTAATTTTATCAAATGTATTTCTAGCATCAATTGAAATAATCATGATCATATGGTTTTTATCCTCTACTCTGTTGATATGATGTATCACATTGATTTATTTGCATATGTTGAACCATCCTTGTATCCCAGGGATAAATTCCACTTGGTCATGATGAATGGTTTTTCTAATGTATTCGTGAATTTGGTATGCTAATATTTTGTTTGAGATTTTTGCATCAATATTCATCAGAAATATTGGCCTATGGTTTCTTTTTATGATATGCCTGTCTGGTTTTGGTATGAGGGTAATGCTGGCCTTGTAAAATGAGTTTGGAAATATTCCCTCTGCCTCTGTTTCTGTCTGAGTTTGGAAATATTCCCTCTGCCTCTGTTTCTGCATTAATTTGATTAGGATAATGGCCTCCAGCTGCCTCTATGTTGCTGCAAAGAACATGATTTCATTCTTTTTAATGGCTGTGTAGTATTCCATGGTGTATATATACATTTTCTTTATCTAATACACTGTTGATTGGCACCTAAGTTGACTCCATGTGTTTTCTATTGTGAATAGTGCTGTGATGAACATATGAGTACATGTGTCTTTTTCATAGAACAATTTATTTTCTTTTGGATATATACCCAGTAATGGGATTGCTGAATTGAATGGTAGTTCTGTTTTAAGTTCTTTGAGAAGTCTCCAAACTGCTTTCCACAATGGCTGAATTAATTTACATTCTCCTGAGAGTGTATACATATTCCCTTTGCTCCATAGCCACACCAGCATCTGTTGGTTTTTGACTTTTTAATAATAGCCGTTCTGATTGGGATGAGATGGTGTCTCATTATAGTTTTGATTTGTATTTCTCTGATGATCAGTAATGCTGAGTATTTTTTCATGTTTTTTGACTACTTATATGTCTCCTTTGGATAAGTGTCTGTTCATGCCTTTTGCCCATTTTTAAATGTAGTTATTTGGGTTTTTTTTCTTGTTAAATTGTTTAACTTCATTATCAATTCTGGATATTAGACTTTTGTTGGATACATAATTTGCAAATATTTTCTCTCATTTTGTGCATTTCTATATACTCTGTGATAGTTTATTTTGCTATGTAGAAGCTCTTTGGTTTAGTTAGGTCACACTTGTCAATTTTGTTGTTGTTTCAATTGCTTTCCTGGACTTAGTCATACATTCTTTTCAAAGGCCTGTGTCCAGAATGATGTTTCCTAGGCTTTCTTCTAGGATTCTTATACTTTGATGTCTTAAATTTACAATCTTTAATACATCATGAGTTAATGTTTGTAAACAGTGACAGGTATGGGTTCAGTTTCATTCTTCTGCATAATGATAGCTAGCTATCCCAACACCATTTATTGAAAAGACTGTTCCTTTCCCAATGTATGTTTTTGGAACCTCTGCCAAAAGTGATTTCACCGTAGATGTACAGATTTATTTCTGGGTTCTCTATTCTGATTCATATATCTATGTTTTTGTTTTGTATCAGTATATGCTGTTTTGGTTACTGTAGCCTTAAAGTACAGTTTAATATTGGGTAATGTGGTGACTCTGATTTTGAGCTTATTGCTTAGGATTGGTTTGGCTACTCAGGCTCTTTTTGGGTTCCATATAAATTTTAGAATTTTTTTTTCTAATTTTGTGAAAATGATGTTAGTAGTTTCATAGGAATAATGTTGAATCTATAGATTGCTTTGGGCAGTATGTCATTTCAATGACATTGATTCTTCCAATCTATGAGCAAGGAATGTTTTTTAATTTGTGTCATCTATAATTTCTTTCAGCAGCATTTTGTTGTTCTCCTTGAGTAGAGATCTTTCACCTCCTTTGTTAGACATATTTCTAAGTGTTTTTTTCCCCAGTGGCTATTGTAAATGGGATTGCATTCTTGATTTGGCTCTCAGCTTAACATTTTTGGTGTATGGAAATGCTACTGATTTTTGTACATTAATTTTGTATCCTGAAAATTTACTTTCCGAATTTTTTCTTTTATTTTCTATTGTACATGGAATTTTCATAGTTGATTTTCAGATTGTTAATTCCTAGTATATAGAAATAGAACAGATTTGTGGATGCTGATCTTGTATTTTACGATTTTGCTGAATTCATTTATTAGCTCTAATAGTTTTTTTGTTGATTCTTAAGATTTTAATGCATAAGATTATATCATCTGCAAATTGAGTTTTATTTCTTAATTTCCATTTTGGACTACTTTTTTTGTCTAATTGTCCTGGATAGAACTTTCAATACCATGTTGAACAGAAATGGTGACAGTGGACATCCTGGTTTTATTCCTGATCTTAGAGAAAAAGCTTTTAGACTTAGGATATCAAGTATTACATTAGCTATGGGTTTTTCACATATGGCCTTATTATGTTGAGGAAATTGCCTCTATTTCTACAGTTTGTTGAGTGTTTTTATCATGATCAGGTGTTGGATTTTGTGAAATGCCTTTTCTGAGTTAATTGATAATTACATAAATTTTTTTTCTATTAATATGGTGTATTACTTTGATTGGCTTTCATATGTTGAACCACACTTAGATTCTTAGGAAAAATCCTACTTGATTGTGATGTATATTTTCTTAAGGTGCTGCCAGATTCAGTTTGTCAGTATTTTGTTGAGAATATTTGCACCTATGGTAATGCAGGCCTCATAGAATGAGTTAGGAAGTGTTCCCTTCTCTTCTGTTTTCTGTTTCTAGTTATCTATAAACAGTTATAATTTATAAGTATAAATACTTATAATTATTGTTTTATGTATTTGTCTTTAAAATCATATAGGAAATTTAATCCTTTTTGTTTCTATAATGTATAGATAGTAATAATGCCACTTTTATTCATGATTTTGTTAATTTGAGCCTTCTTTTTTCCTCCAGTCAGTCTAGCCAGAAAACAGCAAAGAGGAATTAACACCAATCCTTCTTGAATTTTCAACAAATAGAAGAAGGAACACTTCCATACTCATTTTATGAGGCCAGCATTACCCTGATATGAAAACTAGGTAATAACACTGCAGGAAATGAAACTACCAGACAATATCTCTGATAAACAAAAATGCAAAAATCTTTAATAAAATACTAAAAACAAAATTCAATGGCACATTTATAGAATCATACACCATGACCACGTGGAATTTGTCCCAATGATACAAGGATGATTCGATCTGTATGAATCAATCAATATAATAAGACACATTAACAGAATGAAAGAATAATAATATAATCATCTCTATTATTTCTCTATTCTCTATTTTTATTTTCTCCACTCTAATCTTTATTATTTCCTTCCTTCTTGTGACTTTTGATTTAGCTTGCTCTTCTTTTTCTAGTTTCTTAACATGTAATGTTAGGCTATTATCTTGGGATCATTCTCCTTATTAAATCTAAGCATTTACAGCAATAAATGTCCCTTTAAGCACTACTTTTGTTGCATCTCATACATGTTGATTGCTTGATTTTTCATTAATTTCAATATATTTTCTAATTTTACTTGTAATTTCTTCTTCAATCCCATTTTATGATTGTTTTTCAATTTTCACATGTATTTTACTTCTTATATTTTCTTTCCGCTATTGTTTTCTAGTTTTCCACCATTGTGAATAGGGAAGATTCTTTGTATGATTTAAAATATTTTAAGTTACTAAAACTTTTGTGGCCTAACATACAGTCTATCCTGGAGAATTTTTCATGTACACTTCAAAAGAACGTATATTTTCCCATTGTTGAATGAAGTCATATATATATTATACATATATAAATATTATATATATACAATTTCATTATATATATCACATATATATATATTTGGAGAGAGAGTATATATATATGTATAATATATATGGTCTAATTAGTTCATAGTTTTGTTGAATTCCCCTGTTTTCTTATTCGTCTTCAGTCTTCTAGTCCTATCCAGGACTTAAAATGAGATATTGAAGTTTCCAACTATTATTGTACAACTGTCTTGCTCTCTTCAATTATATCAGTTTTTCCCTCCTTTCAACAGTATGTAAAATTCTGCTACATTATAGCTCTGTCTACCCTATATGCTATTATTGTCATAAATTACATCTTCATACTTTGTGTCTCCCTTAACAAAGATTTATAATTATTGTTTTATATATTTGCCTTTAAAATCTTATAAGGAAAAAAGAGGATTTAAAACAAAATGTGCAATACTTTTCTGTTTCCCATTTATTTATGTAGCTATCTTTAATGTTGTTCCTTATTTCTTTCTTTGGCTTTATTGTCTAGTGTCCTCTCATTTCAGCCTGGAAGACTCCCTTTTTGCATTTTTTGTAGGGCAGGTCTACTAGGGACAGAATTCCTCAGATTTTATGTGGAAATGTCTTAATTTCTCCTTTAGTTGTGAAGGATAATTTGGCCAGATATAAAAATTTTAGTTTATAGTTCTTTATTTTAGAACTTTAAATATGTCATCACAGTGCTTTCTGACCTATGTGGTTTCTGAGATGAAAGTGGCTGTTAATCTTTTTGAGTTTCCCTTATATATAATGAGTTGCTTTTCTTTTGCTCATTTTAAGATTTTATCTTGCTCTGACTTCAACAATTTGACAATAATGTTTCTCAGTGAGGACCTCTTTGAGATTATGCTAGTAGTTCATTTAGATTTTTGGAGGTAGAGATGCAAGTCTTTCATCAAAGGTGGGTACTTTTCAGCCACTAATCCTTCAATACTTTTTCTGCCTCTTTAGTCTCTCTTTTCTCCCTCTGAGATACCCACTAACAGTGTATTCATTTGCTTGAAGGTATTCCACAGGTCTCTTAGCCTGTTTATTTTTCTGTATTTTTTTTTTCTTTCTGTTTCTTGGACTGAATAATCTCAACTGAGCTATTTTCAAGTTTGATAATTGTTTTTTCTCCCTAACCAAATCTACTGTGTAACCTCTCTACTACAGTTTTCATTTCAGTTATTATACTTTTTGGCTCAAAAATTTCAATTACATTTTAAAATAATTTTTATGATACTTCTCTATTTGGTGATACACTATTCTGGTTTCCTTTAGTTCTTTTTCCCTGGCTTCCTTTGGATCTTCAAGTATTTTTAACACAGTTGACTTAAAGTTTTTGTCTAGAAAGTCCAATGTTGAGCTTACTCAGGAAAAGTTTTTGTTGGTTTCTCTTTTCCTATTGATGAAACCACTAATCTGTCCATTTCTAAAAATTTATCATATCATGAATGTTATACAAATTGAATCATTCTGCATGTAACCTTTTGGAAAGTTTTTTTACTTTAAGTATAAAATTATAAGTCCCTGGAGAATCATGCAAGTCATTTCATATATTGACAGTTTATTGTTTTTTTATTGCTGATTAGTATTTTGTGGTATGTATATGCTGAAGACTGTTTATTCACCCATTGAAGGATATCTGGTGAAATTTTTGCTACTATGAATACAGCTGCAATACTTTTGTGTACAGGCATTTTTGTTAACATAAGTTTGTTTTCATTTCTCTGGGACAGATCCTCAAGAGTGAGGCTGTGGGTCACATGGCTTTGTTTTGCAAGAAGTCACAAAATTACTTTTTTTAAAATTTGTACAAATTTGTTCTCATTGTTCAACACCCGCCTATGAGTGAGAACATGTGGTGTTTGATTTTGTGTTCTTGTGTCAGTTTGCTAAGAATGATGGTTTCCAGGTTCGTCCATGTCCCTACAAAGGACGCGAACTCATCGTTTTTGATGGCTGCATAATATTCCAATGAGAACACATGGACACAGGGAGGGGAGCACTATACACTGGGGTCTGTTGGAGGGGAGTGGGGTGGACAGCGGGGGGGTGGGGAGTTGGGGAGGGATAGCATGGGGAGAAATGCCAGATATAGGTGAAGGGGAGGAAGTCAGCAAATCACACTGCCACGTATGCACCTATGCAACAACCTTGCATGTTTTTCACATGTACCCCAAAACCTAAAATGCAATTAAAAAAAAAAAGATTTGCTTTGAATAAATACAGCTCCTCATTTTAAAAATAAAAAAAAAATTTGTACAAATTTACAAGATATACTTTTTAAGTCTCTATTTCATGTAGTTCTACTCTGATTTGGGGTTTTTTCCTTGCTATTTTTGGGTTTGGTTTATTATTGCTTTTCTAGTTTCTCGATGTAAAACATTAGATTATTAATGTGTAATCTTTCTACTTTTTGATGCAGGCATTTATTGCTATAAACTTTCCTCTTAGCACTGCTTTTGCTGTATCCTATAGTTTTTTTGTATGTTGTTTCAATTCTCATTGGTTTCAAGAAACTTTTGTTTTAATTTCCATGTTATTCATTGACCCAAAGGTCATTCAGAAGCAAGTTGTTTAATTTCTATGTATTTGTATATTTTACAAAATTCTTCTTGGTATTGATTTCCAGTTTTATTTCACTGTAGTCTGAGAAGATACTTGAAAAGTTTTTGACTTTTACAATTTGTTGAGACTTGTTTTGTGGACTAACATATGGTCTACCCTGGAGAATGCTTCATATGCTGATGAAGAGAATATATATTCTGCAGTGGTTGGATAGAATATTTTGTAAATGTCTGTTAGTTTCATTTCATCTGAAGTTCATTTTAAATCCAGTGTTCCTTTATTGACTCTCTGTCTAGAGAATCTGTCTAATGCTGAGAGTGGGATGGTGAAATCTCCCACTGTTATTGTATTGCAGGTTATTTCTCTATTTAGATCTAGTAATATTTGCTTTATGAATTGGGGTGCTCCAGTGTTGGGTGCACATATATTTAGAATTGTTATATTATCTTGCTGAACTGATCCCTTTATATATTTGTCTTTTTAAAAATTGTTATTGACATAAAGTCTGTTTTGTCTGATATAAGTGTAACTACTCCTGCTTGCTTTTGGTTTTTACTTGCATGGAATATCTTTCTCCAACCTTTACTTTTAGTTAATATGTATCTTTACTTGTTTCTTGTAAGCAGCATATAGTTGTATCACATTTTAATTCATTCAGCCATTCTACATCTTTCATTTGGAGAATATAATCCATTGACATTCAAGGTTATTATTGACATGTGAGGTTTTGTTTCCATCATACTGTTCATTGTTTTCTGGTTGTTTTACATATTCTTTTGTATTCTTGTCCTATTAATAATCATTTTTGGATTTCTATAGGAGTACCTTTTTACTCCTTCCTCTGCCTCCTTCCTGTGATTTCTTTACAAGTGAGTTTTATACTTTCTTGTGTTTTAATGATAGTAAATGTCATTCTTTCACTTCCAGGTTTAGGACTCTTTTGAACATTTCTTGTAGGACCTGTCTAGAGGTAACAAACTACCTCAGTATTTGCTTGTCTGGGAAAGATTTTATTTTGCCTTTATTCACAAAGGATAATTTTTCTCAATATAGTATTTAGGGTGGCAGTTTTTTTTTCTTTCCCCCACTTTGCAGATAGCATCCCATTGTCATCTGCCTTGTAACATTTCTGCTGAGTAATCTACTGTTAATTTGATGGGGTTTCCCTTACAGAGACTAGATGCTTTTATCTTGTAGTTTTTATCTTTGATTTTAGGCATTCCAAATATAACGTGCCATGGAGAACTTTTTGCATTATATCTGCTGAGGGATTGCTGAGCCTTTCTGAATGTCTAAGTCTCTTGCTACACCTGGGAAATTTTAATCTAGTATTTTATTAAATAGGTTTCCTAATCCTTTGTCTCTTCACCCTTAAGAATACTGATAATTTGAATATTCAGTCCTCTTATATTGTCCCAAATGTTATGGAGGCTTGTTCATTTTTTTTTTTAAGTTTACCTGACTAGGTTATTTCAAAAGACATTTTTTCACCTGTAGAAATTCTTTCCTCTGCCTGTTCTAATCTTTTTCTGAAGCTTTCAAATGTACTTCATATTTTCTTCAATGAATTCTTCAGTTCCAGAATTTCTATTTGGTTCTTTTTAAAAATATTTATCATTTTGATAAATTTCTCATTCATGTAGTTGTTTCTCTGATTTCTTTGTATTGATTTTCATTATTCTTTTGTATTTCACTGAGATGCTTTAAAATTAACATTTTGAATTGTTTATCTGGGATTTCAACAATTTGTTTTGAGTATGATCTATTGCTAGAGAATTATTGTGTGCCTTTGGAGGTGGCATATTTCCTTGCTATTTCATGTTTCTTGTGTCCTTACCTTGATATGTGTACATCTGGTAAAACAACTGCTTTTTCCTATTTTGAATTTATCTTCATAGGGAAGAACTTTTCCCTGAAGATATATCTATGGTGTTGGTTGGGTAGGGTACCTTGGCTTTGATTCTCAGTGCATGTAGTTGTGCAGCCTCTGTACAATTTCTTTTCCTGTAAACAGCACTAGTGGCATCTGTGATTTACTTGGTAGGTTTGGGTAAAGTTATAAGTGTAGGCTATAGTGAGGTTGTGCTGGCACTGGGATGCCAAATGGACCAGTCTCCAGGACTCAATGGTGGTAGCAATGAGCTGGGCATTTTTATACTTATTTATATGCCCCAGGGAGGTATATACTAGCACCTGTGTTGGCAGTTATAGGCATGACAATTTTTGAATTTCCAGGTGATTCGCTTGGATGCCAGTAGTGAAAGCAGTGTGTCTGATGGGTGGGTGGGTTATTGGGACCATAGGCAGCCAGTGTGGCATGGGCAATGGCAATAGTAGTGGTGGAGTGATTCTCTGAATCCCAAGTAGTGTGCATTGATCTTGGAGATGGTTGTGATTGGCTGGGCCGGCCAGTCTCCAGGCCCATAGGTGGTGCTTATAGGTAGGTGCCAACTGAAGTGGTGGTGTCCAGGAATTTAGGTCCAACTTCAGGCCCCTAGAAGTAGTGTTCAGGTTCCCAATGCAATGGAATAGGTATGGCAATCCCCAGGACTCGGGTCTTTGTGCTCCATCTTGCGGGTGGGGGTGCAAAGCTGGTCGTGATGGACTTGACAAAACTACTTTAAAGAAAATCTATACCATTTAAGATTCCTACCATCAATGTATGAGAGAGGCAGGTTCTTGTCATCCTCATTAACATTTGGTATTGTCACCGTTTTCATTTTAGTCTTTCTGACAGGTGTGTGATGATGTTGCACTGTGGTTTTAATTTGCATTTCCCTAATGACTAGTGACAGAGTCAATTCAGGCTGCTCTAAGAAGTCATCAGAGACTGGGTGGCTTAAACAATAAACATTTGTCTCTCACAGTTCTGGAAGCTGGGAAGTCCAAGATCAAGGTACCAGCAGATCCAGTGTGAGAACACAAGAAGGCAGCCATTTACAAGCCTGGAACAGAGCCCTCACCAGGAGCCAAATGATCTGGCACCTTGATCTTAGACTTAGCCTCCGAAACTGTGAGATGAGTTTCTATGATTTAAGCCACCTGGTCTATGGTATTTTATTATGGCGGCCTGAGCAGATTAATACAAGTTTACAAATATACTAAAGATCATTGAATTGTACACTTTAAATTGATAAATTTTATTATGTGTGCTTTTATCTGAATAAACATGTTGTTTAATATATGATAATATTGAGTAAATGATGGCCGAAGTGAATGGCTATGTGGGTTACCCCAAGTATAATGTTCAGGATGTCCCTCAGAAGCCAAGATAGATGATAAATTCATAATTGATGGCATGAGATTGAAGAAAATTGTGTGGGGTGGGTGGGAAGCAGTGGTGATTGAGGTAAGAGGGGAAATAGAATACTGACAGCATCCAAGATAGCCAAGATGTATATAGCAAATATTTTGCATCAGACACTGGTCCAAGGGCTTTATGTTCATCATTTCTTTCTTTCCTTGTAACAACCATGTGAGGTAGTTTCTGTTATTGTCCCTTCTTTTAAAAATGAAGAAATTTAGTCTCAGAGAGGTTAAGTAGCCTTGCCAGTATTACACAGCTAGTCAGGGTCAGAGCCAGATATTGAACCAGGTTTGTATGACTGTAGTCCATGCTGTCTATATGACGCTATCCTGCTATTGTAGAGGCCTGGATGAAGAATTAGGAGAGGCTTCTCTAAGGCCTGTAGACTTATATGTGTAGCATCAGAAGACAGAGTGACAACAACATAGAGATAACACAGGAAGACAGAAAGAGGGCTCAAACATCTAGCAGTCAAGTCCCTGTGACTCAGATCCTCCTGTCTCAGCCTCCTAAAGTGCTGAGATTAAAGCTGTAAGCCACCATGCCTGGCCTATGACTAGCTTCTTTTACTCGGCATAATGTTTTCAAGATTCATCAACTGCCAAACAATATTCTGTTATGTGGATATAATACATGTTATTTATCCACTCATTAGTTAATGGACATTTGGGCTATTTATTCTTTCTAGTTATTATGAATAATTCTGCTATGAACATTTGTATACACATTTTTATATAAGCATATGTCTTCATTTCTCTTGGATATATAGCTAGAAATGGAATTGCTGAATTATGTGGTGTGTTTAATCTTCTGAAGTAAGGTTTTCCATAGTGTTTGTAATATTTTACATTTCCATCAGCAATATATAAGGGTTTAAGGGTTTCAATTTCTCCACATCCTAGCTAACACTTATCTGCTTTTTTAAATTATAACAATCCTAGTGTATATAAAGCAGTATATCATTATGGTTTTGATTTGCATTTCTCTTATGAGCATCTCTGGGGAAACTATAGCAGCAGAACACTGACCACTCTCATTCTGTTGTCATGATAATGAGACTACAAGCTCTGGTTTAGGTCAACTCGAATGTAAATCTGGGCTGTGCTACCTTCTCACTGTGTGACCTTGGGAAGGTTAAATTGCTCTGGGTCTCCATTTTCTCATCTGTAAAATAGAGATGATGAAAATAATGATGATGTTGATAAAAAATAATATTAACAATGTAAAACATGCCTTAACAGAGTGTTTGCGGTAACTAAGTGAGCTAATGTATGTAAAATACTTACCAGAATGCTTAGCAGATAGCAAATATTCAAAAAATGTGTTTGTGCGTGTATGTATGCATGTGCATTATAGAAAGTTAAACAAAGCAAGATGAAAGTTAAACAAAGCAAGAGATGGAAGAAAGCACATCTGAGGGGTTGAACAGGATTGAATCCTAGGAAAAAACTGAGCGGAACAAATACCTTATTTTGGGGCAAGGGAAATCTGAGCTATGGGAAAAAGAGAATTGCCAAGAGATGAGTTTTATTTGAACCCAAGAGTCAGTCCTGAAGAACCAATCAGAAAGGGCATACCCTCCATAAGGTCCAAGGGCAAAAGACAATACTATAGGAGACTATAAATCAAAAATTAAAAACTCAGCCAATTTCGGTGGTTCACACCTGTAATCCCAGCACTTTGGAAGGCTGAGGCAGAAGGATCGCTTAAGCCCAGAAGTTCAAGATCAGCTTGGGCAACATAGTGAGACTCCCATCTCTACAAAGAAAATTAAAAAGTTAAAATTAAAAGCTCAAGATTAATAAAAGATGATAGTATTAAAAAGTATGAAGACTAAAAGAAGAAAGCTAGGTGCATAAGTGCAGCTCCAAAGGTCTTACACAACATTGAAGTTTACCTATGAATTGGAAACTGTGCTTCCTAAGGAAGGGGAGGGGCAACTAAGCAAAGGGAACCTCCTTGCAAGTGTAGCTTGATTATGCTTCATGGCCATGCTTTGCAGTTTTGTCCTTGGTTTGTGTTTATCTCCCTAACACCATAAAAGTTTCTTATGCTCCAAAACCAAGGTCAGCAAACTACGGTCTATAGGTCAAATCAGGACTACCACCGATTTTTGTAAATATAGTTGTATAGTAACATAACTACACCCATTTTTATGCATTGTCTATAGCTGCTTTTGTGTAACAATAAGTGGGTTATGTCAGACACTGTATGGCCTACAGGGCCAAAAATATTTATTACTGGCCCTTTTTACCAGAAAAAGTTTTCTAGCCCTGGTCTAAAATTACTGGCAGAATGTAATATTTCCCTCATTGGTTAGGACTAAGAAAGCGTACTTAAGGAATCAAGGAAAGAGTTACATATGTAAAGTCATCATTTAAAGCAGAGACTCTTCATCTTCCTAATTAGATGAGGACAGGCAATAAAAACATATAAACTGAAATGATGATTAACTTAAAATCAAAGCAACAAGTTTTTAGATTCTATTATAGGACTCCTGATACCAGATATCACTCATTTTTGTTTGTCAAAGATTAAGATTAGTAGGTTTGTGAACTACTGACCTCATTTCATACAAGCAAATACCTGTGATGTTGACCAGAATGCCAAACTTCACTGAAATCTGTATTACAACTGCTGAAAATCTTCCTCTTTGAAAATACCATCCTCTATTGGATTGCCTGACCATGTCACTCAATAGACAAGTATGACTTCCAATTTGTCCACACATTGTTTATGTTTAAATGCCACTTCTGAAGCATGTGCACAATTCATTATCTGCAGGTTAAACACTTCCTGTATCCATCCATGCATACTTTCTCTCCAAAAGAAACTGTCATGCTAATCGATTGCTTAGTAAACTGTTGTTGCAGTGAGAGCAAAGGAGCCCTTCAACTCAATCCCACTCAAATAATCACATGGCCCATATTAGTGAGGTCAGATGGCTGAGGTTTGCCTAACTTTTGGGGGACGGGGGGGGCAATTAAGTTCTGGCAAGCAACCTAGGTGGCAATAGTGAAAAGAAGGGATGCCAGTGGGTAGCACTCTCCAAGGAGGCTCTGGCAGGATGGATTTGACACCATGAGGCTGAGGGGTACAAAACCAGGATGACAGTTCCTACAATGAGATAAATGAAGACACCCACGAGGGAGAAAACAACAATGGCTCCTGCCCAGGGCGGCTGCGGTCTGCCCACCGGACAGGAGGAGTGCCTGACTAATTGCATTGCTGCCTGTCTCCATATAGCACCGTTTGTTTATTGAAGGTCCCCTTCTTTGTCCTGAACAAATTGACCTATTTGCTTCACTTTGTGCATTTAATTTTCATCTGTACATTTGCAAAATACCCCATCGGTGTTCATTATGGTAAATTAATGTTAGTGGTTCTGTGAGACAACCATCAGCCCTCATTTTCACTAACTCTTTCCAACTTCTCCCCTACTCCCCCCTTCCTTGACTAATAGATATCATTTCAACAGTTTGACTAACTGCCGTGTTATAGAAAAGGCAGTAATTTATACTGATGTAATGGCCGTGATAAAAATCATTTGTGTGCTGATTTTATAAATTAGGGTGGAAATGTGAGTGCCTCTGAAAAATGAAGTGCTACCACATGGATTCCACTGTTGCTAATGCTTCATACCTTTCTGCTTCATTAAACCAATTTCACGGGGAGATGAGTTAGAGGAAGAAGCTGTGCTGCTTATGAGACGCAACAATGGTTTATTGAAAGAAATGGGGCTAAGATTAAATTAAGTGCTACTCGAGAAATATGGAAATATAAAAATATTCAGGCTTCTAGATGGGTAATTCAAAAATATGATAAGTTAGCTCTTTCATGCTCCCCAAACTGGCTCATCATAATTGCATAGAACTGGATTCACAGCCTACTAATTAATATTGAAGAGTTTCTTGAAACTACCCTTATGAGTGGGAGAACCCAAGAATGAATTTATCCCATTTCCATTTTGAAATAATGTCAACTCAAAATTTTCTTTCAGATCTATTCTGATGGAGTTGGATCTTTAAAATGCTTCCTCACTGGTCAGCTCATTCTTGAGAAGTAAACGCCAATGTTAGATAAAAGAGGTGGAGCAGGGGCGAGATGAAGGCACGTGGCAGAAAGTAGGCCATTTATTGGCAATTATCAATCAGCAAACCTCAGTAGTTGTTCCAGTCTTCTGTTTACAGATTTCAGGTGAGCACAACAGCAGCTGAATACAGATTTACACTGCTCAACATTTTGCTACTCCTTTTTGGATAATGCCGTAAACTGGAGGTGGAGACACTGAAAATAAAGCACTGCTTGGCATGCCCTTAGGAACAGGTACCAAGGAATTTAGATGGAGCAATTTCCACTGTTTATTTAAATTGCCTACTATTTCCCCCATTCTGATGAATTTAAAGTTTTCACTTTCTAGCAACTAAACCCTATTTGTTCCCTGAATTGTGAAGGATGTAAATACAAAGGGATTCATTCACTAAATAAGAGGCTTATGAATACTTGGTGGTGTTTTTAATGCAGAATTTCAAAGTGCAGCTGAGGAGCTGCCATTTTCCTCCCCCTTCACAATGAGATCTCTGTGCATAAGTGACCCAAGTCCTGGGGTTGAGTCCAGCTCTCAGATTAGCACAGAAAACACGTACAGACAAGACTTTCAACACACCCCCTTCCCACTGATGATAAAAGGAGCTCCAAAAAGTGTTTCTGTAGGATGGGGGAAAGGATTTTGAGGTTACAATCCTGAAGACTACTATGTGCCAAGAGTCAGAGAACATATCCCTGCTCAAATGGAAAAATAATTGATGTGAGGTCTGCTCCTACCATCCTGGAATTTAAAGTTCTACAGACATAGTTCGAACAGCTAACATAGCGTGCCTACAGTTATAACAAGCACTTTTCATCACACTGTCATAGAGGGGCTTGCAGCAATCCCCTTCAGAGGCTCACCATTGCTATTAGTCGATAGGCATATCCACCAACATCAGGAAGGGAAAACGCGCCATCCAAATGCCTGTCATAGTTTTGAACATTATAAAAAATATATACTAACTCAAAAGTAAAGAACAAACTGAAAGAAAATTAACTTTTAAAGAAAGGTATTTGGCTTAGATACTTCTGGAACAGAGCATTGTTAAGAACTTGGTCTTCAACTAACTGGTGACCTTAAGCTTCAACTTTCTGGTCCATAAAATGAGATCTCTGACTTTTGTTCTGGCTACAAGTTTCTATTGTCTGCATTGCCTGGTTTGTATAAACTGTGGTAGAAGAGGCCCGTAACAAGGCAGATGTTAGTTACAGAGTTGTCCCCTACCTACGACTCAGAAAAATTACATCAGTGAAAAGTATTTCATGTGAATGATACCAAACATGTTTTAATGCTCAGAGGTACAGTTTTAAGGACAAAAAGCATTATATTGGGGTGGGGGAAAACAGGATTCCTCAAAAGATAAAAATGCCTCTACTCATGTCCTTCCTTTGACTAGTCCCCCCACCACTGAAGAATCAAAGTTTCTGTTACCCCAAATTCTTGTTCTCTTTGGGTCCAGCAGCACTTGAGCTGAAGAACTCTGCTTTCTGACAGAGCAGTCTGTCTGTCTCCTGTTTCCACTGTGGCTAGAGCTCTGGGAAGGATGTGCAGCACAGGAGAGATACTTCCCTGAGCAGACTATAGGGATAGAAGAGACTCATTTCCATCACATATGCAAATTTATGGAAACTGCAAACACACTATTTGCTAAAAGTCATGCCATGAGTTTGGAAGCAGATAATTGGAAAATAAGTTCCACAATTTCTTAACTTCATTCAGGCCAGGGTCTGGCCCCAAAAGGTGACATAGACAAAATGGTTAAGACTCACTGATTAGTAACATCGACCAGTCCTGGGGACAAATGTGCCAACTCACTCACGTCATATAATCATTATGGTTGTCTTTAGCCCTTCTGTCCATCTTCTACCAAGCACTACTTTCTCAAATCGCTTTTCATATATCTCTGAGCTTGTGCTTCAAACTAAATGTTCTATTTAGTATTTACCTCTGCTGCTTTCTTCTTCCCTTCTCTAATTTTCAATGTTATTTTCTTTCCCACTGCATATATATTTTTTGTAAGAGTGAAAGCATGGCAGCAAAAAAGCAGTGAAGGCATTTTATATGTTTGTTAATATTTCCTACACTTATTTCATACACTACGGCACATAAAAGTCAACAACTAAGTATGCTCATATAATTACCATCTCTAAGAAACTGAAATTGCTGAGGAAGGCTAAGGGGCCTGCTTTTAGATCTATATTGTATTAGTCCATTCTCACACGACTATAAAGAAATACCCGAGACTGGGTAATTTATAAAGAAAAGAGATTTAATTGACTCACAGTTCCACTTGGCTGAGAGGCCTCAGGAAACTTACAATCCTGTTGGAAGGGGAAGCAAGGACCTTCTTCACATGGTGGCAGGCGAGAGAAGAATGCATGCATGTGTGCAAAATGAAGGGGAAAGGGTCCCTTACAAAACCACCAGATTTCATGAGAACTCACTATCATATATCTGCACGGGGGAAACCACCCCAATGATATGATCACCTACCACTAGGTATTTCCCTTAACACCTGGGGATTACAATTCAAGATGAGGTTTGTATGGTGACACAAAGCCTAACCATATCACATATTTACCTACTCAATTCTAAACCAGTGGTTCTCAAACTGGAGCATGCATAGAATCACCTGGTGAGCTTGTTAGACAGTAGACTGCTACCCCCTTCTCCAGATTCCTGATGTAGTAGACTTGAGATGAAGCTCTAGATTTTGTATTTCTAACAAGTTCTCAGGGCATGTTGATGCTGTCAGTCTGGGGAACACAAGACCAACAAGCACCATTGTTCTACCCAGTGGTTTTCCATCTTTGCTGAATATTAGAATCAGCTTGGGATCTTTTCAAAAACCCAAAGCCCATTCTGCATCTTATATCAATTAAATCAAAATCTCTGGGTGGTGGTACCAAAGGATCAATATGTTTATAGCTCCTCAGTTGATCCCAATGTGCAGCCAAGTGTAAGAGCCAATGCTGTAGACAACAAAGGTGGGGTTTTTAATGTTTCTGTTTTGTTTAAGCAAGTGAGGAGAATATAATAATCACCTCATGTTTACTACTGCTGATATTACACCATGGAATACTACGCAGCCATAAAAAATGAGTTAGCGTCCTTTGTAGGGACTTGGATGAATCTGGAAACCATCAGTCTCAGCAAACTGACATAAGAACAGAAAGTCAAACACCGCATGTTCTCACTCATAGGTGGGTGTTGAACAATGAGAACATGTGGACTCAGGGAGAGGAGCATCACACACTGGGGACAGTTAGGGGAGGTAGGGGAGAGATGGGGGTGGATAACATGGGGAGAAATGCCAGATATAGTATGCACCTAAAGTAAAATTAAAAAAAAGAGTTCCTTTATATTCAAGTAATAATAAATGACTTGTTACAGTTCCAAATATTTGTGTTCGGTACTAGGTAGGTGGTATGAGAAACAAGGACAATTAAAAGTACAAATAGTCTGAGAGAGTGGTCAGAAATGTGACAAGGCAAAGTCAGGCCTTGATGCTTCCAGAAATCTCAGATCAGAATATCCAAGAGAGGTCTGTGGAAGTATTTCTCTGACAACTAACTGCTTGAGAACTTATGCTTTCTTTTAAGCCAAAGGAGGTTCCTTAGACCCATCTTCTTGGCTCTACCCTCTAGGCTCATTGTGTAGAACTAATAAAAACTTTCATCTGTCCTTGACTAGGCTGTCTCACTGCCTAGTTCTGGGGCCTAGTTCTGAATTGGCCCAGAACAGTGGTTCCCAATTTTGCACATAAGTATCACCTGAAGAGCTTAAAAAATGCTGTTGCCCATTTCCCACAGTTAGTCTTAGGTCATCTGGACTCTGGAATTTATAAAGTTTTCCTGGTGAATCTAGCATGCAGAGATAATTGGGAACTAATTAGAGCAATGAGTTCTGTTATAGCCCCCTTCAGTTACAGGTTTTGATTGCCTGGTTGGTCTACTTTGGACCCCAGATGCTTCACTTGCCCTAGACTCCTATTACAAAACTGAAGACATTTTTTCGCTTAGGGTTTGGTACAATGACAGAAGGGATAGTTGATAACCTAGGCAACTAACTCCTTGCAACTTAAATGATGGTCCATGACCAGCATCATCAGCATCACCTGTAAACGTTTTAGAACTGCAAGTAGTTGAGGCCCATCCAAGACATGATCACTACTCAGGTGATTTGTATACACATTAAAGTCTGAGAACCACTCTGCTCCTCCATCTTGGGTCTTGTCTCCTGAAAATAGTGACCCCAGCCCTTCGGTTCACATTCTACTAAGCATTACTTTCGTAAGTCAGTTTTCATTTATTTCTGAGTTTGTACTTTAAACTAAATGTACTATTTGGTTGTTACCTCTTCTGCTCCCTTTTTCCTCTCTCTAACTTTGAATGTTACTCTTTCACACTGCAAGGGATCTTTGTAGACGTGAAAGCATGGTAGCAAAAAAAGCAGGGAAGACACTTAAGTCTGTTATATTTTCTACAATTATATCATGTACTATAGCACATAAAATCAACAACATTAATTACACTCATAAAACTAAGACTGAATTCTAATGTAAATGATGGATTTGGATGCAAAAGTTGGGTCAATGTAGGCTTGCCAATTGTAACAAATGTACTACTCTGTTGGGGGATATTGATAACGGGGAAGGCAATGCATGTTTGGGGCAGGGAGTATATGGAAAATCTCTGTACTTTCTGCTAAATTTTGCTGTGAACCTAAAACTGCTATAAACATAAAGTCTACTAAAATATGTAAAAAAAGACAACATGCCAAAATACATGGACTGGAGCTTTGGCAGTGAAGAAAGTGAAATTTATAACACTAAATAATATCAGAAACGAAGACAGGTTTTAATCAATGATCTAAGTTTCTACCTTAAGAAATGAGAAAAAGAAGAGTGAAACACCCAAACAAGCATAAGAAAGGAAATGGCAAAGGTGCAAGCAGAAATCAATTGAACTGAAAACAGAAACAGTAAAGAGAATCAATGAAACACAGCACTGATTCTTTACAGGGAAATTCAATAAAACTAGTAAACCTGTAGCAACACTGACAAAAAGAAGACATAAATAAACATCAGAAATGAAGCATGGAATATTATTAAGGAATCTGTATTTATTAAAAGGTAAATAAGAGATTACTACAAATAACTTTAGTACCATAAATATGACAACTTAGGAGAAATAGACCAATCCCTCAATAACCACAAACTACCAAAACTCAACTAAGATGAAATAGACATTCTGAATTGTCCTATTACCACTAAAGAAATTGAATTTGTGATTAAAAACGCCCCAAAAATAAAATATCCAGTCCCACATGGTTTCACTGGAGAATTCTACCCAACATTTAAATAATTACCAGCAATCTTACACATATTTTTTCAGAAAATGGAAGAGGAAACACATCATAACCCATTTTCTGAGGCAAGTATTACACTGATACCAAAACCAGATAAAGACAGTACCAAAAAAAGTACAGACAAATAGTATTATAAACTTTGATTCAAAGGTACTAAAAAAATAAGTAACTTAAATACAGCAATGTATTGACAGGGTTTAGGACACACAAACCCAAAATATGGAACTTTAGCATACTGAGTATTTTAAGCTAAAGGCATTTGAGAAAATAACAGGAGCAGGAAAGTCCCTCTCACCTACCTACTCCTGCTTTTCTCTTCTAAAGAAGGTCATAAAACTTAGAATGTTTTTACTCTCCCCTGAAGCAGGTCATAAGACCTGCTGTGAGAACGCACACTACATAGCCAGAGGAAAGGAACTTGTCTCTGAAAACACAGAAACACAGAGAACAATCTGAACAAACAGGCCTTGTGAAGCTACCCCAGTTAATTACCTTTAGATCATATACCCTTTGTCCAATCATACTTCTCTACAACTGTCTACTCTTCATTAAACCTAAGCATAGAAATACACAGGTTTTCCTTTTTCTGTGAGTCTTCATTTCTGAAGGCTCCAATGTCATATAATACTTACATTAAAAATGTTGTCTGCTTTTTTTCCTTTTAATCTTTTTCAGCTTTATTTTTAGACCCAGTCAGAAACATTAAGAGAGTTGATGAAAATCTTACTCCCCTATGGTATAAAAGAATTACAGACTATGTCCGAATTCTTTTTACTTCACCGAAGTTGCTTCAGTGTTCAAAAATCAATCCTAAAAATTCAGTCAATGTAATCCACCATATCGACAAGTTAAAGAAGAAAAAATCAAATGATCATGTAAATTGACTCGGACAAAGCAGTTGACAAAATCCAACAGCCATTCCTAAAAAACAAAACAGGTGGTTCAGTGGACTCAGTCATTCTAGCCTGCTGGCTCTGGGAAGTACATGTGGTCTGGATGAGGAGGAGTTCCCCACGATGCAGCACAGCTGCTGTGCCAGATCATTGCCAGACTGCTTCTATAAGTGGGACCTGGATCCCTCCCTTCTTACTGAGCATGGCCTCCGAGGGAATTTCACCAACTCCAGCCATGGTTATACACACAAAACTCTGATCTCTCCCTGGGATGGAGCCCCAGAGGGAGGGACAGTTACTATCTTTGTGGTTCAGTCAACTCAGCCTTTTCAGCCTGTGGCTCTGGAGAGACCAAGCGGTCTGGATGAGGAAGGACTTCACACAATGCAGCACACCTGTTCTGCCAAAAAGCAGCCAGACTGCTGATTTAAGTGGGTCTATGATCTCATTCCTCCTGACTGGGTGAGACCTCTCAATAGGGGTCTCCAGACACCTCCTGCAGGAGCACTCTGACTGGAAACAGGTCAGTACCCCCCTGGGATGGAGCACCCAGAGAAAGGAGCAGGCTGCCATACTTGCTATTTTGCAGCTTTCACTGGTGATATCTTAAGGTTCAGAAAAAATGGAGGCAAGTAAGGTCTGGAGCAGACCCCAGCAAACTGAAGCAGCACTATGGAAGAGTGGCCTGACTGATAAGAGAAAAACACACAAACAGAAAGCAACAACAACTCAACAACAACACCAAAAACCCCATAAAAACCCCATTCAAAGGTCAGCAACCTCAAAGTTTCAAGGTAGATAAGCCCACAAAGATGAGAAAGAATCAACAAAAAAACGCTAAAAATTCAGAAACCTGGAGTGCCTCTTCTTTTTCAAATGACCACAACACTTCTCCAGCAAGGGCACAGAATGAGGCTCAGGCTGATTGGGCTGAATTGACAGAAGTAGACATCAGAAGGTAGGTAATAATGAACTTCACTGAGCTAAAAAAGCATGTTGTAACCCAATGCAAAGAAGCTAAGAATTATGATAAAACTATACAGGAGCTGATAACCAGAATAGCCGGTTTAGAGAGAAACATAACTGACCCAATGAAGCTGAAAAATACAACATGGAAACTTAACAATGCAATCAGAAGTATCAATAGAAGAATAGACCAACTGGAGAAAAGAATCTCAGAGCTTGAAGACTATCTTTCTAAAATAAGACAGGCAGACAAGAATAGAGAACAAAGAATGAAATGGAACAAATGAAACCTCTGAGAAATATGGAATTATGTAAAAAGACTGAACTTACGACTGATTGGGGTACCTGTAAGACATGGAGAGAATGGAATGAAGTTGGAAAACACATGGCAGAATATCATCCAGGAGAACTTCCCAACCTAGGCCAAAACAGGCCAAAACTCAGATTCAGGAAATCCAGAGAACCCCGATAAGATACTATACGAGAAGATCAACTCCAAGATAAATAATCATCAGATTCCCCAAAGTCAAAATGAAAGAAAAAATGTTAAGGGCAGCCAAAGAGAAAGACCAGGTTACCTACAAAGGGAACCCCATCAGACTAACAGTGGACCTCTCAGCAGAAACCCTATAAGGCAGAAGAGATTGGGGGCCACTATTCAACATTCTTAAAGAAAAGAATTTCCAACCCAGAATTTCATATCTGGCCAAACTAAGCTTCAGAAGCAAAGGAGAAATAAGATCCTTTTCAGACAAGCAAATGCTGAGGGAGTTCATCACCACCAGGCCTGCCTTGCAAGTGCTCCTGAAGAAAGCACTAAATTGGAAAGGAAAAATGGTTTGTTACCAGCCACCACAAAAACATAGTGAAGTACACAGACCAATGACACTATGAAGCAACCACATAAACAAGTCTGCAAAATAACCAGCTTGCATAATGATGACAGGATCAAATTAACACATAACAATATTAACATTAAATGTAAATGGGCTAAATGCCCCAATTAAAGACCCAGAATGGCAAGCTAGATAATGAGTCAAGACCCATCTCACATGCAAAGACACATATAGGCTCTAAATAAAGGGATGGAGGAAAATTTACCAAACAAATGGAAAACAGAAAAAAGCTGGGGTTCCAGTTTCTGACAAAACACACTTTAAACCAACGAAGATCAAAAAGACAAACAAGGGCATTACATAATGGTAGAGTGTTCAAGTCAACAAGAAAAGATAACTATCCTGAATATACACGCATCCAGTACAGGAGTACCCAGATTCATAAAGCAAGTTCTTAGAGACCTACAAAGAGACTTAGACTCCCACATAATAGTGGGAAACTTTAACACCCCACTGACAATATTAGACAGATCATTGAGACAGAAAACACAGATATTCAGGACCTGAACTCAACTCTGGATCAAGTGAACATAATAGATGTCTACAGAACTCTTCACCCCAAAGCAGGAGAATATACATTCTTTTCATCACCATATGGCACTTTAAAATTGATCACATAATCAAAAGTAAAACACTCCCCAGCAAGTGCAAAAGAACTGAAATCATAACAGTTTCTTAGACCACAGCACAATCAAATTAGAACTCAAGACTAAGAAATTCACTCAAAACCACACAACTACATGAAAATTAAATAACCTGCTCCTGAATGATTCTTGGGTCAATAATGAAATGAAGGCAGAAATCAAGAAGTTCTTTAAAGAGCCAACATACCAGAATCTCTGGGACACAGCTAAAGCAATGTATTAGTCAGGGTTCTCTAGAGGGACAGAACTAGTAGGATAGATGTATACATAAGGGGGAGTTTATTAAGAAGTATTAACTCACACGATCATGAAGTGAGGTCACAGGATAGGCCGTCTGCAAGCTGAGGAGCAAGGAAGCCAGTCTGAGTCCCAAAGCTGAAGAAGCATCCAGCTCAGGAACAATATGTAGGCCAGAAGACTAGTCTCTCCACTTTCTTCTGCCTGCTTTTATTCTGGACACCATAGCAGCTGATGAGATTGTGCTCATACAGATTGAGTATGGGTCTGCTTTTCCCAGTCCACTGACTCAAATGTTAATCTCCTTTGGCAACACCCTCACAGACACACCCAGTAACACTAATTTGCATCCTTCAATCCAATGAAGTTGACACTCAATATTAACCATCACAAGCAGTGTAAGAAGGAAATATATAGCACTAAATGCCCACATCGAAAAGTTAGAAAAATCTCAAATCAACAACTTAACATCACAACTAAAAAAATGGGAGAACCAAGAACAAACAAACACCAAAGCCAGCAGAAGACAAAAAATAAGATCAGAGCAAAACCAAAGGAGATAGAGACACAAAATACCATTCAAAAAATCAACGAATCAAGAAACTGGATTTTTTTTAAAATTAGTAAAATACATAGACTGCTAGCTACACTAATAAAGAGAAAAGAATCAAATAGACACAATCAGAAATGATAAAGGAGATACCACCACTGACCTCACAGAAATACAAACAACCATCAAAGAATACTACAAACACCTCTATGCACATACACTGGAAAATCTAGAATAAATGGATAAATTCCTGGACACATACACTCTCCCAAGAATGAACCAAGAAAAAATTGAACACCTGAATAGACCAATAATGAGTTCTGAAATTGAGGCAGTAATAAATAGCCTACCAACAATAACAACAAAAAAAGCCCAGTACTAGATGGATTTAGTGCTTATTTCTACCACAGGTACAAAGAACAGCTGGTACCATTTCTACCAAAACTACTCCAAACAATGGAAAAGAAAGAACTCCTCCCTAACTCATTTTATGAGGCCAGCATCATCCTGATACCAAAACCTGGCAGAGATACAACAAAGAAAGAAAACTTCAGGCGAATATCCCTGATGAACATCTATGCAAAAATCCTCAAAAATACTGGTAAACCGAATCTAATAGCACATCAAAAAGCTAATCTAGCACTATCAAGTTGGCTTCATCCCCAGGATGCAAGGTTGGTTCAACATAAGCAAACTTATAAATGTAATTCATCATGTAAACATAACTAAAGACAAAAACTACATGATTATCTCAATAGATGCAGAAAAGGCCTTCAATGAAATTCAATATCTCTTCATGTTAAAAACCAATGTATTGAAGGAACATACCTCAGAATAATAAGAGCCATTTATGACAAACCCACAGCCAATATCAAACCAAATAGGCAAAAGCTGGAAGCATTCTCCTTTAAAAGCAGCACAAGATAAGGATACCTTCTCTCACCACTCCTATTCAGCACAGTATTGAAATTTCTGGTGAGGGCGATCAAGCAAGAGAAAGAAATAAAGGTGTTCAAATGAGAAGAGAGGAAGTCAAATTATCCTTGTTTGCAGATGACATAATTCCATATCTAGAAAACCCCACTGTCTCAGCCCAGAAGCTTCTTAAGCTGATAAGCAACTTCAGCAAAGTCTTAGGATGCAAAATCAGTGTGCAAAAATTGCTAGTACTCCTATACACTGACAACAGGCAAGCCAAGAGCCAAATCGTAAATAAACTCCCATTCACAATTGTTACAAAAAGAATAAAATACCTAGGAATACAGCTAACAAGGGAAGTGAAGGACCTCTTCAAGGAGAACTACAAACCACTGCTCAAGGAAATCAGAGAGGACAAACAAATGGGAAAACATTCCATGTTCATGAATTTTTTAAAAAAAAATCTATTATGAAAATAGTTATACTGCCCAAAGTAATTTATAGATTCAATGCTATTTCCATTAAACTACCATTGACATTCTTCACAAAATTAGGGTGAAAAAAAACAATTTTAAAATTTATATGGAACCAAAAATAGTCTGAATAGCCAAGACAATCCTAAGCAAAAAGCACAAAACTGTAGGCATCACACTACGTGACTTCAAACTATACTACAAGGCTACAGTAACCAAAACAGCATGGTACTAATACAAAAGCAGACACATACATCAATGGAACAAAATAGAGAACTCAGAAATAAGAATGCACAACTACAACTACCTAATCTTTGACAAACCTGACAAAAAACAAGCATTGAGGAAATAATTCCCTATTTAATAAATGGTGCTGGGGGAACTGGCTAGCCATATGCAGAAAATTAAAACTGGATGTTTTCCTTACACCTTATGCAAAAATTAACTCAAGATGGATTAAAGATTTAAATATAAAACCCCAAATTGTAAGAATCCTAGAATAAAATCTAGGCAATACCATTCAGGACATAGGCACAGGCAAAGATTTCATGACAAAAATGCCAAAAGCAATTGCAACAAAAGCAAAAATTGACAAATGGGATCTAATTAAACTAAAGAGCTTCTGCACAGCAAAAGAAACTATTATCAGATTATCAGAGTGAACAGATGACTTACAGAATGGGAGAAAATTTTTGTAATGTTTCCATCTGGCAAGGGTCTAATATCAAGCATTTACAAGGAACTTAAACAAATTTACAAGAAAAAAAAACAACCCAATTAAAGTGGGCAAAGGACAGGAAAGACAGTTTTCAAAAGAAGATATTTATGCAGACAACAACCATGTCAACAAAAGCTCAACATCACTGATCATTAGAGAAATGCAGATCAACACTACCATAAGATGCCATCTCACACCAGTCAGAATGGCTATTGTTAAAAAATCAAGGAACAACAGATGCTGGTGAGGTTGTGGAGAAAATGTAATGCTTATATGCTGTTGGTGGGAGTGTAAATTAGTTCAACCATTGTGGAAGACAGTGCAGAAATTCCTCAAAGATCTAAAAGCAGAAATACCATTTGACCCTGCAATCCCATTACTAAGTATATACCCATAGGAATATAAATTATTCTGTTATAAAGATACATGTATGCGTATGTTCATTGTAGCATTATTGACAATAGCAAAGACATGGAATCAACCCAAATGCCCATCAATCATAGTCTGGACAAATAAAATATGGCACATATATACCATGGAATACTATGCAGACATAAAAAGGAATGAGATCATGTCCTTTGTAGGTGCTAGAAGCCATTATCGTCAGCAAACAAACATGGGAACAGAAAAACCAAACATCACATGCTCTCACTTATAAGTGAAAGCTGAGCAAGGAAAACATATGGACACATAGGGGGAACAATACATACTGGGACCTGTCAGGAGGGTGGGGGAGGGAAAGCATCAGGAGGAACAGCTAATGGATGCTCCTCTTAATAGCTAGGTCATGGGATGATCTATGCAGCAAACCACCATGGCACACATTTATCTATGTAACAAACCTGCACATCCTGCACAAGTACCCTAGAACTTAAAATGAAAGTTGAACAAAACAAAACAAAACCTCTGCAAATTAGGAATAAAGGGGAACTATCTCAGCTTGATAAAGAATATCTACAAAAACCTGCAGCTAACATCATACAACATGGTGAAAAGCTGAATGCTTTCCCCCTAATATCCAATGATGTTGGCTTTCACTACTCTTATTCATCATATTACTGGAATTTCTAGCCCTGTAATAAGGCAAGTAAATGTGACCATAGGCATACAGTTTGGAAAGAAAGGAATAAAATTGTTCCTATTTGTAGATGAAATTATTGTATACATAGAAAATTCCAAAAATGGGGGCAGAGAAATATGGTGAAATAAAAGGCCCCACTGATTATCCTCCCCACGAGGACACCAATTTAAGAGGTATCTACACAAAAAAGCACCTTCATAGGAACCAAAAATCAGGTGAGTGCTCACAGTATGTGATTTTAACTTCATATTCCTAAAACAGGCACTGACAGGGTATAAAAATCAGTCTTGAATCACCAAGTCCACCCCTCACCACCCCCCCACCCCCAGCAGAGGCAGCGATGGTGCAGAAAGCATTTCTGGGCTCTAGGGAGAGGGATAATGCAAAATTATGAGACATTGAACTCTATGCTACCCTAGTATAACAGAAAATAAAACCTGACCAAACTCAGCTGATGTATGCCCATGGAATGAGCATTTAAAGTAGCCCTAGCCAGAGGGGAATCACCAATCCCAATGGTCTAAACTTGAGTTTCCACAAGCATCACCATCATGGGCTAAAGTGCTCTGCAGCTCCAAATAAACTTGATAGGCAGTCTAGGCCACAAGGCTGAAGCTCCTAGGTAAGTCCTAGTGATGGTGGCCACAGGAGTAGTTGTGTCATTGCAACCCCTGCTCTAGGTGACTCAGAGAGAAAGATTCTGTTTGGGAGAAATTAAGGGAAGAGAATAAGAGTCTCTTCCTGGTAATTCAGAGATATCTCCTGGACTTTGTCCAAGACCATCAATGCAGTACCTCTGTGAGTCTGGAAGAACCACACATTACTGGGCTTGGGGTGCCCCCTAAAGCAGATACAGCTTAGATCGAAACACCCAAGTCCTTTCAAATATCTAGGAAGTCTTTCCAAGAAGGATGGCTACAAAGAAGCCCAGACAGTGAAGACTACAATAAATGTCTAACTCTTCAATACCCCGAAACCTAAGAACATCTACTAATATCAACACCATCCAGGAAAACATGAACTCAATAAAGGAACTAAATAAGTCACCAGGAACTAATTGTAGAGAGATAGAGATGTGTGACCTTTCAGATAGAGAATTCAAAATAGCTGGGCAAACTCAAAGACATTCAAGCTAACACAGAGAAGGAATTCAGAATTCAATCAGACAAATTTAACAAACAGATTGAAATCATTAAAAAAAATCAAGCAGGAATATTGGAGTTGAATAATGTAATTCACACAATTAAGAATACATCAGAGTCTTTCAATAGCAGAATTGATGAAGCAGAATAAAGAATTAGTGAGCTTAAAGACAGGCTATTTGAAATAGTCAGAGGAGACAAAAGAAAAAAGAAAAAAATGAATGAAACATGCCTACAAAATCTAGAAAATCTCAAGATGGCACACCTAAGAGTTATTGGCCTTGAGCAGAAGGTAGAGAAAGATATAGAGGTAGAAAGTTTTCAAATGGATAAATTTTCAGCATAGGAAAGATGTTCCAGACAGAAAATTGTCAAATAATCATCAGACTTAACCTGCACTATAGACCAAATGGATCTAATAGATATTTATAGAATATTTTATTCAAGAGCTGCAGAATACACATTCTTTTCCACAGCACATGGATCATTCTCAAGGATAGAACATATGTTGTTAGGTCACAAAACAAGTCTTAAAACATGAAAAAAAAAACAAAACCCTGAAATAATATCAAGCATCTTCTCTGACAATAAAGGGATAAAACTAGAAATCACTAATAAGAACAATTTTAGAAACTATACGAATACATGGAAATTAAACAATACTTTCCTGAATAACAACTGGGTCAATGAATAAATTAATAAGGAAATTGAAAAATTAATTGAAGCAAATGATAATCTAGACACAACATACCAAAATATATGGGATACAGCAAAAGCATTAGTATGAAGGAACTTTACAGCAATAAAGGCCTATATCAAAAAAGAAAAAAAAACTTCAAATAAACAACTTAATGATGCATCTTAAAGAACTAAAAAAGCAAGAGCATAGCAAATCCAAAATTAGTTGAAGAAGTAATAAAGATCAGAACAGAAATAAATGAAATTGAAATAAAGAAAACAATACAAAAGATCAATGAAACAAAAAGTTGCTTTTTTGGAAAGTTCAATAAAACTGACAAACCTTTTTCCAGACTAAGAAAAAGAGAGAGAAGATTTAAATAATTAAAATCAGAGATGAAAAAGAAGACATTACAACTGCTACTGCAGAAATTCAAAGGATCATTAGTGCCTACTAGGAACAACTATATGCCATTAAATTTGAAATTCTAGGAAGAAATAGACAAATTCCCAGACATATACAACCTACCAAGATGGAACCGGGAAGAAATCCAAAACCTGAACAGAGCAATAGTGAGATAGAAGCTATAATAAAAAGTCTCAGGGTAAAGAAAAGCCTAGGACCTGATGGCTGCACTGCTGAATTCTAGCAGATATTTAAAGAAGAACTAATATTAATTCTACTCAAACTATTCCAAAAAATGGAGGAAGACGAAATACTTCCAAACTCATTCCATGAGACCAGTATTACTCTGATACCAGAGTAATAGACAAAGTCACATCAAAAAAAGAAAACTACAGACCAATATCTCTGATAAATATTGATACAAAAATCCTCAACAAAATACTGGCACATCAAATTCAACAATACAATAAAAAGATCATTCATCATGACCAAGTGGGATTTATCCCTGGGATGAAAGCTTAGTTCAATATATGCAAATCAATCAATGTGACACATCATACAAACAGAATAAAGGATAAAAATGATATGATCATTTCAATTGGTAATGGAAAGTAATTTGATAAAATTTAACATTCTTTTATAACAAAAATACTGAAAATACTAGGTATAGAAGGAACATAACTCAATGTAATAAAAGTCATATATGACAGACTGACAGGTAGTATCATATGAATGGGAAAAACTGAGCCTTTTCTCTAAGATCTGGAACATGATAAGAATGCCCACTGTCACTGCTGTTATTCAACATAGTACTGAAAGTCCTAGCTAGAGCAATTAGATAAGAGAAAGAATTAACGGGCATCCAAAGTGGAATGGAAGAAATCAAATTATTCTTGTTTGCAAATAATATTATCTTATAGTTGGAAAAACCTAAAGACTCCATCAAAACAAGCATTAAAACTGATAAACAGATCCAGTGAAGTTACAAGATACAAAATCAACATAAAAAATCAGTAATATTTCTATATGCCAACACTGAAAAAATCTGAAAATTAAATAAAGATATAATCCCATTTACAATAAATACAAATAAAATAAAATATCTAGGACTTAACCAAAGAAGTGAAAAATCTCTACAATAAAAACTGTAAAACACTGATAAAATAAATTGAAGCAGACACCAAAAAATGAAAGATATTTCATGTTCATGGATTGAAAAAATAAATATTGTTAAAATGTCCACACTATCCAAAGCACTCCACAGATTCAATGCAATTTCTATTAAAATACCAATTACATTCTTCTCAGAAATAGAGAAAAACAATCCCAAAAATTTATATGAAACCATAAAAGACCCAGAATAGTCAAAGCTATCCTGAGCAAAAATAACAAAATGGGAGGAGTCACATCACCTGACTTTAAATTACACTACAAAACTACAGTAATCAAAACACTATGGTAGTAGCATAAAAACAGACACACAGGCCAATGGAACAGAATAGAGAACCCAGTATCAAATCCACACACCCATAGTGAATATATTTTTGACAAAGGTAATGAGAGCATACACTAGGGTAAAGACAGTCTCTTCAATAAATGGTGCTAGGAGAACTGGTTAACCACATACAGAAGAATGAAACAGATCCCTATCTCTCACCATATAAAAAAATTAAATCAAAATGAGTCAAAGGCTTAAATCTAAGACCTCAAACTATGAAACTACTACAAGAAGATATTGGGGAAAATCTCCAGGACTTTGGACTGGGTGAAAATTTCTAGAGCAATACCCTGTAAGCCCACAAGCACAGACAACCAAAACAAAGGTAGACAAATGGGATTACATCCAGTTGTAAAGCTTCTGCACAGTAAAGGATATGGTCAACAAAGTGAAGAGGCAATCCACAGAATGGGAGAAAATGTCTGCAAACTACTCATCTGGCAAGGGATTAACAACCAGAATATATAAGGAGCTTAAACAACTCTATAGGAAAAAAAAATCTAATAATCCCATCAAAAAAATGGACAAAAGAGTTGAATAGATAGTTCTCAAAAGAAGATATATGAATGACAAACAGGCATATGAAAAGGTGATCATCATCAGTGATTATTGGAGGAATGCAAATTAAAACCACAATAAGATATTATCTCATCCCAATTTAAATAGCTTATATCCAAAAGACAGGCAATAAGAAATGCTGGCAAGTATGTGGACAAAAGAGAACTTTGGTATAGTGTTGGTGGGAATGTAAATTAGTACAACCACTATGGAGGACAGTTTGAAACTTCCTCAAAACATCTTAAAATAGAGCTACCATATGATCCAGCAATCCCATTGTTGGCGATATACCCAAAAGAAAGAAAATCAGTATGTTGAATAGACATCTGCACTCCCGTGTTTGTTGCAGCACAGTTCACAGTAGCCAAATTTGGAAGCAACCTAAGTGTCTATCAACAGATGAATGGGGTCAGGCACAGTGGCTCATACCTGTAATCCCAGCACTTTGGGAGGCTGGGGTGGGTGGATCACTTGAGATCAGGAATTTGAGACTAGCCTGGCCAACATGGTGAAATCCTGTCTCTACTAAAAATACAAAAGTTAGCTGGGTGTGATGGCACATGCCTGTAATCCCAGCTACTTAGAAGGCCAAGGCAGGAGAATCACTTGAACCTGGGAGATAGAGGTTACAGTGAGCCAAGATTGCACCACTGCACTCCAGCCTGGGTGACAGAGCAAGACATTTAGGAAAAAAAAACCACACACACACACAACAGATGAATGGATAAAGAAAATGCGGTACATATATACAATGGAGTACTATTCAGCCATGAAAAGGAATGAAATGCTATCATTTGCAACAACATGGATGGAACTAGAAGTCATTATGCTAAGTGAATTAAGCCAGTCACAGAAAGATCAACATCACATGTCTTCACTTATTTGTGGGATCTAAAAATCCAAACAGTTAAACTCACGGAGATAGAGAGTAGAAGGATGGTTACCAAAAGCTGAGAAAGGTAGTGGGGGTGTTGGTGGGGAGAGGGAGGTGGGGACTATTTATGAGTATGAAAAAAATAGTTACAAAGAATGAATAAGACCCAGCATTTGATAGAGGAATGGGGTGACTATAGTCAATAATAATTTAATTGTATATTTTAAAGTAACTAAAAGAGTATAATTGAAAAAAAAAGAGTATAACTGGATTGTTTGTAACACAAAATATAAATGCTTGAGGGCATGGATATCTCATTTTACATTAGGTGACTATTATTTTTTTTCATTTTATTTTGTTTTATTTATTTATTTATATTTTTTAGACAAACAGCTTTATTTGAAAGATGGGAACAGCTGAGTACCCTTGACCTCTCAGTCCTGGCGACGTCAGTCTCAGGCGTGGGAGAACCAGTGTTCCTGGGTAGAGAGACTATTTATTTTTTGAGACAGGGTCTTGCTCTGCCACTCAGGCTGGAGGGCAGTGGCACAATTTCGGCTCACTGCAACCTCCACCTCCTGGATTCAAACAATTCTTGTGTCTCAGCCTCCCGAGTAGCTTAGATTACAGGCACATGCCATCATATTAGGCTAACATTTTTGTGGTTTTTTTTTTTTTTGAAGAAAGAAAGAAAAAAAAAGAATGAAGAAGAGAAAGAAAAAGGAAGAGAAAGAGAGAGAGAGAATGGGAGTATTGCTTTCTTGCCCAGGCTAGAATGCAGTTTAGTAATGGGTATTGAAAACCTCTTTTATACCAATAATTATACTTAATGATGTAGACAGGAAGGAATAAGGGAAGAAAATAACAAACAAGCAGCCAACCAATATTTCATTTAAACCTATGAAATGCTATGCGATTACTGAGGAGTGATTTACTTCCAATTATGTAGTCACTTTTGGAACAGGTGTGATATGGTACTGATAAGAATGTGTGTTTTGTGTATTTGAAGTGAAGAGTTCTATAAATGTTTATTAAGTTTACTTGTTCCGGGTCTGAGTTCAAGTCCTGGATGTCCTTGTTAATTTTCTGTCTCATTGATCTATAGAATCATTAGCTCTTCTTGTTACATCGATCCTTTTGCCATTATGTAATGTCCTTCTTTGCCTCTTTTGATCTTTGTTGCTTTAAAGTCTACTTTATCAGAGGCGAGAATTGCATCTCCTGCTTTTTGTTTATTTGTTTATTTTTACTCTCTGTTTGGTTGATAAATCTTCCTCCTTCTCTTTGTTTTGAGTCTTTGTGTATCGTTGCATGTGAGATGGGTCTGGATGCAGCATACCGATGGGTTTTGGCTTTTTATCCAATTAGAATATATATGAGTTTAATACTGGCATTTGATGCTAGCTGGCTGTTTTGCCCATTAGTTGGTGTAAATTTTTCATTGTGTTGATGCTCTTTGCTTTTTGATATATTTTTGGAAAGGCTGATATTGGTTGTTCCTTTATATGTATAGTGCTTCTTTTAGAAGGTCTTGTAAAGCAGGCCTGGTGGTGGTGAAGTCTCTAAGTACTTGTTTGTTCGCAAAAGATTTAATTTTTCCTTCGCTTATAAAGCTTAGTTTGGCTGGATAGGAAATTCTGGGTTGAAAGTTCTTTTCTTTAAGGATGTTAAATATTGGTCCCCACTCTTTTCTGGCTTGTAGGGTTTCTGCTGAGAGATCTGCTGTAAGTCTGATAGGTTTCCCTTTATGGGTAACCTGACCTTTCTCTCTGGCTGCCCTTAGTATTTTCTCCTTCATTTCAACCCTAATAAATCTGGCGATTATGTGTCTTGGGGTTGGTCTTCTTGAAGAATATCTTTGTGGTGTTCTCTGTATTACCTGGAGTTGAATATTAGCCTGCCTTGCTAGATTGGGAAAGTTTTCCTGAATGATATCCTGAAGAGTATTTTCCAGCTTGGATTCATTCTCTTCGTCACATTCAGGTACACCTATCAAATGTAAATTAGGTCTTTTCACATAGTCCCATATTTCCTGGAGACTTTGCTCATTCCTTTTTATCCTTTTTTCTCCAATCTTGTCTTCTCGTTTCATTTCACTGAGCTGGTCCTCGACTTCTGATATCCTTTCTTCTGCTTGATCAATTCGACTATTTAAACTTGTGCATACTTCGTGAAGTTCTCATGTTGTTTTTCAGCTCCATCAATTCACTTATATTCCTCTCTAAATTGTCCATTCTCGTTAGCATTTCGTCAAACCTTTTTTCAAGGTTCTTAGTTTCTTTGCATTGGGTTAGAACAAGTTCTTTTAATTCACAGAAGTTTCTTCTCACCCACGTTTTGAAACCTGTTTCTGTTATTGGAACACACTTGTTCTCCATTAAGCCTTGTTCCGTTACTGATGAGGAATTGTGATCCCCTGTAGAGGGAGAGGCATTCTGATTTTGAGTATTCTCTGCCTTTTTACGCTGGTTTCTTCCCTTCATTATATATTTATCCCTCTGTCTTCTTTGTAATTACCGACTTTCTAGCTAGGTCTCTGAGCGGACGTCCAACTTGTTGATTCCCAGTGCCGAAATCTGAGCAATCCACTGCGCCAGCCAGAATAGCGGTGTTAAGATTGATGGTGCTTTTCTGCCCGGGAATCTCCAGGCTCTGCACCAAGAACTGCCACACTAAGGTGCCAGCAAAACTGCCGCGCCGGCCACAAGAGTCACTCTGGTGACCCGTGGGGTTCCTCTGCTGGGAATCTCTTGGTACATGAGCAACAAATATTCGTCTGAAAGTGTGGCATCCTCTTGTTGTCTGCGCTTTCACTGGGAGCTACGAGTCCGAGCTGCTAGTGATCAGCCATCTTGGATCTCTCTTACATTAGGTGATTATTACACATTGCAAGGCTATATCAGAACACCTTATATACCTTATAAACATATACACCTACTATGTGCCCACAAAAATAAAATTTAAAAATTTTAAAAACAAAATCCCAAGGAAATAACACAAAAACTCTTAGAACTTATAAATGAATTAACTACGGTTATAGGATACAAAATTAACACATAAATGCCAATTGTAGTTTTACAATAACAATAAACATGTGGAAACCAAAATGAAAAACCGAATACCACTTACAAGCACTTCAAAGAAAATGATATAAATCTAATAAAACATGTACAGGGCTTGCTTGTATACTTAGAACTATAAAATGCTAATGAAAGAAATCAAAGGATACCTAAGTAATTGCAGATACATATTATGTTTATGGATTGGAAGACTCAACATAGAAAAGATGTCAATTGTTCCCAGATTGATCTATAAATTCAATGCAATTCCTACCAAAATACCAGTAAGGATTTTGGTAGGCATAGATAGACAAGTTTATTCCAAAATTTATTTGGAAAGCTGCAGGCCCTAGAGTAGCTAAAACAATCTTAAAAAATAGGAATTATGTGGGAACAGTCACTGCACCTGATATTAAAAGTTACTACATGGCCATAATAATCAACACAGTATGGTATTGGCCAAGGAATAGGCATTGATCTAATAGATCAAAGAAATAAAATAGAGAACCCAGGAAAAGATCCATATCAACATGTCCAACTGATGTTTGACGAAGGTGCAAAAGTAATTCAATGGAGGAAGTATAGCTTGTCAAACAAGTGATGCTGAAGCAATTGGACATACATAGGCAAAAGAATGAACCTTGGCCTAAATCTTACACTTATTATGAAAATTAACTCAAAAAGGATTGTAGACTTAAATATAAAATCTAAGACTTTCAGAAAAAATAAAAAGCATTAGAGAAAGTCTTTAAGACCAGGGGCTTTTAGACTTGATACCAAAAGCACAAACATAAAAAGAAATTAAATTGGACCTCATTAAAATTAAATATTTTGCTCAGAAAATGCTATGAGCTAATTTAAAACATCACTCATTTATTTAAAAAAAAAAAAAAAAAAAAAAGAGGGCCGGGTGCGGTGGCTCAGGCCTGTAATCCCAGCACTTTGGGAGGCCGAGGCGGGTGGATCACGAGGTCAAGAGATCGAGACCATCCTGGTCAACATGGTGAAACCCCGTCTCTACTAAAAATACAAAAAATTAGCTGGGCATGGTGGTGCGTGCCTGTAATCCCAGCTACTCAGGAGGCTGAGGCAGGAGAATTGCCTGAAACCGTCTCTACTAAAAATACAAAAAATTAGCTGGGCATGGTGGTGCGTGCCTGTAATCCCAGCTACTCAGGAGGCTGAGGCAGGAGAATTGCCTGAAACCAGGAAGGCGGAGGTTGTGGTGAGCCAAGATCATGCCATTGCACTCCAGCCTGGATAACAAGAGCGAAACTCCATCTCAAAAAAAAAAAAAAAAAAGAAATATTAACATGATCACATGTTTCCAAGTATGGCAAATATAGATCCCATCTGATTTAGTTTACATGGTGTGGTGAGTCCACTGGTCAACCTTCCTTGGAGGCCTGGCTAAGTGTGAAGCATATGTGCTATTGTAATGTCGGAGTCACTTCTAGAGCATGCATTTCCTGTGGTTTGTGACTTTTCTAAAGGATAAGTCAGCTGGAAACAACATATAAAGAACATGCACATAGAATGCTGGGCTTCGGAAAAAGAAATACATTTGGGTAAAAGTAAGTAAAGGACTTTACAAAAAACCTCTCTTTTTGCAATTCTTACCTAAGACTTGGTTGTAATTTCAAAAACATGGATGATAATGTGCCTGGGCTTATTAAAGCCCAACAATATGAAGAAAGAACTGGCTTTGATTTGAGCTGCCCTGAAAACTTCCACTGCACTGAAGAAGGAGTCCAATACTCAGTGGCAGAATTTGAAACCCGAGGCTTTATGACAGACAAAGTTGACGGCAATGAGCATTCTTGGCATCAGCTCAAAATGTTTTGTTTCTAGATCCTGAAAGAAAAACTTTCTTAGGAGTCTTTTTGGGTTGGCATTACGTAGTGAGGGGGATGGGAAGAAGACAAGCTACTGCCTGGCCTCTGGAGTTGGCCATAACTAACATTTATCAAACCTACTATAGTTGGTGTGTTCACTAGATTTCTTGCCTAATTCTCACCACAGTCTTGGAAAAAGTAGACTAAAGGAAGATTATTCAAAACTAAGAGAGGAGAACTTACATGTATGGAATGTTTATCATATGTGCCAAACACTCTGCTATACACTTTTTTCCTTAGAACAATGCTATAAAGGTGAATGTTATTATTATTCCCATTTTACAGATGAGGCAAGGGTGTCTCAGAGAGCTGAAGGGAATTGTGGCTTCTTTTGTCAGTCCTGTGCAGCTCAGCCCAGCTCAAGTGTGTTTCTTTCAATCTCTCTCTCTCTCTCTCTCTCCCTCTCTCTTCTCTCTCTCCTCTCTCTCTCTCTCTCCCCCTGCCCACATCCTGAAACACAAATATACCCCAAATTGAATATTCAGTTACAAAGATGGCCAAGCAGCCATCAAGTATCCACCAAGGAGAGCAGCAGAGCAGCAGGGACTGGTAGTGATCCCAGGAAGCCCAGCAACAGGGCTTGCTGTAGCTCTGAAGCAGAGAAAAAAGCATGGAGATTGGCACAATATCAAGGGGTAAGGGAAGCAGGGACAGAACCAGAGCCCTAACTAACACTTTTGGCGTCCAGGGCAAGCAGTGTGAAACTTGCCTTCTCAATGGAAGCTGCTCTTGGTGGGGGGAGGAGCAGCCCTACGCACAAAAGGTCCCCTGGCTGGTGTGCTCTCAGCCCTTGACCTCAGGCCTCTCTCTCCATCCATCTCTGCTGCTGCCAAGTGGGCTGGCCTGGGGCCAGGGTGAGGCTTCCAACTGAGACCAGAGAGGTGGTGGGAGAAAAATGTGGTGCCCTCTAAATTTCTGTGCCCCAGTGACCCCACCCTAGCCAAGGCTCTGGAAAGAACAGAGCAGAATGTTGGACTGGGAAGGGAAGTGAGGGAAGCCAGAGGGGGACTGACTGAAAGAATAAGAGAGGTCAGGGGCCATCAGTCACAAAGATAGAGTTGAACAAGTTCACCAAAAGACAGAAAGTTTTGGTAGCTGGAAGGCATTTCGGAGTTCGAGGTCTGAGAGGTGAAATAGGCAACTGCAAGTAACAGCAATGGCTGCTGAAGACAGGAGGCCCAAATCACAGGGCCAAAGAGGTCAAGGAAATGGGAGGGCTATTATTGATTCCACAACTTTTTACTGAGCCTACTATGTGCCAGGCTCTGTGGCAGGCACTTGGGATACAATGGTGAACAAGACATGATTCTCACCCTTCTTCAAATGTGATGGGGCTAGTGGAGAGATGGGGAAAAGAGAGGCAGACAAATACAATATGATGTGGAAGTGGTTCAGGGTTTACCCAGACGCTTAAGAACTGGCTCTCCTGCTTGAGAAAATTTCCATTTACAGAGATTTGCTGTATATTCAAGAAGAATGAACTTGCTGTAAGGAAACACATACAAATAAGTACTTTAGGAATATGGAAGATGAAATTATTCATTCCGATTTCTGAGCGAGAGAACAAGAGAAGAACAAACAGAAGGAGGGGAGAGGCCAAGACTGCACAATAGGAACAGCTCTGGTCTGCAGTTCCCAGAGACACCAATGCAGAAAGTGGATGATTTCTGCATTTCCAACTGAGGTACCCAGTTTATCTCATTAGTACTGGTTAGGCAGTGGGTACAATCCATGGAGAGTCAGCAGAAGCAGGGTGGGCATTGCTTCACCCAGAAAATGCCAGGACCTGGGGGACCTTCCTCTCCCTGCCAAGGGAAGCCATGAGGGACTGTGCTACCCGGCCTGGGTACTACGTTTTTCCCAGGGATTTTGCAGTCTGCATATCAGGAGATTCCCTCATCTGCCTACACCACCTCCTGGGTTTCAAGCACAAAATTTGGTAGCTGTTTGGGCAGACACCAAGCTAGCTGTAGGAGTCTTTTTCATACCCCAATGGCACCTGGAACCTCAGTGAGGCAGAGCCATTTACTCCCCTGGAAAGGGGGCTGAAGCCAGGGAGTCAAGTGGTCTCGCTCAGTGGGTCCCACTCCCACAGAGCCCAGCGAGCTAGGAACCACTGGCTGTAAATTCTCACTGCCAGCACAGCACTCTGAAGTGGAACTTGGACCACCAAGCTTGATGGGGGGAGGTGTGTCCGCCATTACTGAGACTTTAGTAGTGGTTTTCCCTTGACAGTGCTAAGGAGGCTGGGAGGTTTGGGCAGGGCAGAATCCACCACAGTGCAGCAAAGTAGCTGTGGCCAGACTGGTTCTCTAGATTCCTCCTCACTGGGCAGGGCATCTCTGAAGGAAAGACAGCATCCCCAATCAGGAGCTTACAGATAAAACTCTCATCTCCCTGGGACAGAGCACCTGGGGGAAGGGGCAGCTGTGAGCACAGCTTCAGTGGACTTAATCATTGCTGAAGAGAGCAGCTGATCCTGACAAGGGGGATTCTCTCAGGACAGAACACCAGCTCTGCTAAGGAACAAACTGCCTCCTCAAGTGGGTCCCTGACTCCCATGCCTCCTGACTGTGAGAGACCTCCCAACAGGGGTTGATAGACACCTCATACAGGAGAGCTCTGGCTGGCATCAGGCTGCTGCTCCTCTGGGACAAAGCTTCCAGAGGAAGGAGCAGACATCAATCTTTGCTGTTCTGCAGCTTCTACTGGTTATACCTAGGCAAAGAGGGTCTGGAGTGGACCGCCAGCAAACTGCAGCACACCTGCAGAAGATGAGCCTGACAGGAGAAAAACAAACAGAAAGCAACAACATCAACATCAACAAAAAAGACCCCCACACAGAAAGCCCATCCAAAGGTCATCAGCCTCAAAGATCAAAGGTAGATAAATCCACAAAGATGAGGAGAAAACAGGGCAAAAATGCTGAAAATTCCAAAAACCAGAATGCCTCTTCTCCAAATGATTATACCTCTTCTCCAGCAAGGGCATAAAATTGGATGGAGAATAAGATTAACGAATTAACAAAAGTAGGCTTCAGAAAGGGGGTAACAACAAACTCCTCTGAGCTAAGGAGCATGTTCTAAACCAATGAAAGGAAGCTCAGAACCTTGATAAAAGGTTACAGGAACTGCTAAATAGAATAACCAGTTTAGAGGGGAACATAAATGACCTGATGGAGCTGAAAAACACAGCAAGAGAACTTCATGATGCATACATAAGTATCAATAGCCGAATTGAACAAGCAGAAGAAAGGATATCAGAGACTGAAGATCACCTTACTGAAATAAGGCATGAAGACAAAATTTGAGAAAAAAGAATGAAAAGGAACAAAAAAAGCAGCCAAGAAATATGGGGCTATGTGAAAAGACCAAACCTACGATTGACTGGTGTACCTGAAAGTGATGGGGAGAATGGAACCAAGTTGGAAAACACACTTCAGGATATTATCCAAGAGAATTTCCTCAACCTAGTAAGAGAGGCCAACATTCAAATTTGGGAAATACAGAGAACACCACTAAGATACTCCTTGAGAAGAGCAGCCCCAAGACACATAAGTGTCAGATTCTCTGACATTGAAATAAAAGAAAAAATGTTAAGGGCAGCCAGAGAAAACAGTCAGATTGCCTACAAAGGAAAGCCTATCAGACTAACAACACATCTCTCTGTAGAAACCCTTACAGCCAGAAGAGAGTGGGGGCCAAAATTCAACATTCTTAAAGAATTTTCAACCCAGCATTTCTTATCCAGCCAAACTAAGCTTCATAAGTGAAGGATAAATAAAATACTTTACAGACAAGCAAATGCTGTGGAACTCTGTCATTACCAGGCCTGCCTTACAAGAGCTCCTGAAGGAAGCACTAAATATGGAAAGGAAAAACCGGCACGAGCCACTACAAAAACATACCAAAGTATAAAGACCAATGACACTATGAAGAAATTGCATCAACTAATGTGCAAAATAATCAGCTAGCATTGTGAAGACAGTACCAAATTCAGATATAACAATATTAACCATAAATATAAATGGGCTAAATACCCCAATTAAAAGACACAGACTGGCAAATTGGATAGAGTCAAGACCCATTGGTGTGCTGTATTCAGGAGATCCATCTCACATGCAAAGACACATATAGGCTCAAAATAAAGGGATGGAGGAATATTTACCAAGCAAATGGAAAGCAAAAAAAAAGAGCAAGGGTTGCAATCCTAGTATCTGATAAAACAGACTTTAAACTAACAAAGATAAAAAATGACAAAGAAGGGTATTACATAATGGTAAAGAAATCAGTGCAACAAGAAGAGCTAACTATCCTAAATACATATGCACCCAATACAGGAGCACCCAGATTCATAAAACAAATTCTTAGAGACCTACAAAGGGACTTAGACTCCCCCACAATAATAGTGAAAGACTTTAACACCCCACTGTCAATATTAGACAGATCAATGAGACAGAAAATTAACAAGGATATTCAGGACTTAAACTCAGCTCTGAACCAAGTGGACCTAGTAGACATCTACAGAACTCTCCACCCCAAATCTACAGAATATACATTCTTCTCAGTGCCACATAGTACTTATTCTAAAATGACCACATAATTGGAAGTAAAACACTCCTCAGCTAATGCTAAACAACCGAAATCATAACAGACAGACTCTCAGACCACAGCACAATTAAATTAAAATTCAAGATAAAGAAATGCATTCAAAACCATACAACTGCATGAAAATTGAATAGCCTGCTTCTAAATGACTACTGGGTAAAGAAAGAAATTAAGGCAGAAATAAAGAAATTTTTTGAAACCAAGGAGAACAAAGAGACAACGTGCCAGAATCCCTGGGACACACCTAAAGCAGTGTTAAGAGGGAAATTTATAGCACTAAATTCCCACATCAGAAAGCTGGAAAGATCTCAACTATACACTCCAACATCACAATGAAAAGAACTAGAGAAGCAAGAGCAAAAAAAATTCAAAAGCTAGCAGAAGACAAGAAATAACTAAGATAAAAGCAGAACTGAAGGAGACAGAGACACTAAAAACCTTTCAAAAAATCAATAAATCCAGGAGCTGGTTTTTTGAAAAGATCAACAAAACAGACCACTAGCTAGACTAATAAAGAAGAAATAAATAGACATAATAAAAATGATAAAGGGGATATCACTACTGATCCCACAGAAATACAAACTATCATCAAAAAATACTATAAACACCTCTATGCAAATAAACTAGAAAATCTAGAAGATATGGATAAATTCCTGGACATATACGCCCTCCCAAGACTAAACCAGGAAGAAGTCAAATCCCTGAATAGACCAATAACAAGTTCTGAAATTGAGGCAGTAATTAATAGTCTACCAACCAAAAAAAGCCCAGGTCCAGATGGGTTCACAGCCAAATTCTACCAAAGGTACAAAGAGGAACTGGTACCATTCCCTCTGAAACTATTCCAAGCAATAGAAAAAGAGGGATGCCTCCCTAACTTATTTTATGAGGCCAGCATCATCCTGATTCCAAAACCTGGTAGAGACAAAAAAAAAAAAAAAAATTCAGGCAAATATCCCTGATGAACATTGATGCAAAAATCCTCAATAAAATACTGGCAAACTGAATCCAGCAGCACATCAAAAAGCTTTTCCACCACGATCAAGTTGGCTTCATCCCTGGCATGCAAGTCTGGTTCAACATAAGCAAATCAATAAACGTAATCCATCACATAAACAGAACCAATGACAAAAACCGCATGATTATCTCAATCAATGCAGAAAAGGCCTTTGATAAAATTTGATACACCTTCATGCTAAAAACTCTCAATAAACTAGGTATTGATGGAACATATCTCCACATAATAATAGCTATTTATGACAAAACCATAGCCAATATCATACTGAATGGGCAAAATGTGGAAGCATTTTTTTGAAAACTGTCACAAGACAAAGATGTCCTCTCTCACCACTCCTATTCAACATAGTATTGAAAGTTCTGGCCAGAGCAATCAGCCAAGAGAAAGAAATAAAGGGTATTCAAATAGGAAGAGAGGAAGCCAAATTGTCTCTGTTTGCAGATGACATGATTGTATATTTAGAAAACCCCATCATCTCAGCCCAAAATCTCCTTAAGCTGATAAGCAACTTCAGCAAAGTCTCAGGATACAAAATTGATGTGCAAAATATCACAAGTATTCCTATACACCAATAATAGACAAGCAGAAAACCAAATAATAAGTAAATTCCCATTCACAATTTCTACAAAGGGAATAAAATTCCTAGGAATATGACTTAGAAGTGATGTGAAGGATCTCTTCAAGGAAACCTACAAACCACTGCTCAAGGAAATGAGGGAGGACAGAAACAAATGGAAAAAAAATTGTGTGCTCATGGTTAGGAAGCATCAATATCATGAAAATGGCCATGCTGTCCAAAGTAATTTATAGATTCAATGCTATTCCCATCAAGCTACCACTAACTTTCTTCACAGAATTTGTACAAAACACCTTAAATTTCATATGGAACTAAAAAGCATCCATATAGCCAAGACATTCCTAAGCAAAAAGAACAAAGCTTGAGCCATCATGCTACCTGACTTCAAACTATGCTACAAGGCTACAGTAACCAAAACAGTATGGTACTGGTACCAAAACAACTATATAGACCAATGGAACAAAACAGAGGCCTCAGAAATAACACCACACATCTATAACCATCTGATCTTCAAAAAACCTGACAAAAACAAGCAATGTTTTTGCTTGTTTTAGAAAGGATTCCCTATTTAATAAATGGTGTTGGGAAAACTGGCTTGCCATATGCAGAAAACAGAAACTGAATCCTTTTCTTACACCTTATACAAAAATCAACTGAAGATGGATTAAAGACTTAAATGTAAAACCTCAAATCATAAACATTCAAAGTAATTGCAACAAAAGCCAAAATTCATTAATGGGATCTAATTAAACTAAAGGGCTTCTACACAGCAAAAAACAAAAAACAAAAAACAAAAAAACAAAAAACTATCATCAGAGTGAACAGGCAACCTACACAATGGGAGAAAATTTTGGCAATCTACCCATCTGGCAAAGGTCTGATATCCAGAATCTACAAGGAACTTAAACAAATTTACAAGAAAAAAACAACCCCATCAAAAAGTGGGCAAAAGATATTAACAGACATTTCTCAAAAAAAGACATTTATGTGGCCCACAAACACATGAAAAAAAGCTTATCATCACTGGTCATTAGAGCAATGCAAATCAAAACCATAATGAGATACCATCTCACTCCAGTTAGAATGGCAATTATCAAAAAGTCTGGAAACAACAGATGTTGGTGAGGGTGTGGATAAATAGGAACATTTTTACACTGTTGGTGGGAGTGTAAATTAGTCCAATCATTGTGGAAGACAGTGTGGCAATGCCTCAAGGATCTAGAACCAGAAATACCCTTTGACCCAGCAATCTCATTACTGGGTATATACCCAAAGGATTATAAATCATTCTATGATAGAGACACAAGCACACGTATGTTTACTGCAGCACTATTTACAATAGCAAAGACTTAGAACCAACCCAAATTCCCATCAATGATAGACTGGATAAATAAAATGTGGAACATATATACTATGGAATACTATGCAGCCATAAAAAAAATGAGTTCATGTCTTTTGCAGGGACATGGATGAAGCTGGAACTCATCATTCTCAGCAAACTGGGACAGGAACAGAAAACCACATACTTTCTATTCTTACTCATAAGTGGGAGCTGAACAATGAGAACACATGGACACAGGGAGGGGTACATCACATACTGAGGCCTGTTGGGGAGTGGGGGAGAAGGGGAGGGAGAGCATTAGGACAAATATCTAATGCACGTGAGGCTTAAAACCTAGATGATGGGTTGATAGGTACAGCAAATCACCATGGCATCTGTATACCTATGTAACAAACCTGCACATTCTGCACGTTTCCCAGAACTTAAAGTAAAATAAAAAACAAATAAATTAAAGTTAAAATTAAAAAAACAAAGAATTTCATGAACTTTGTGGCATGTGAAAACAAGCAGGATTTAAAAGATGGAAAAGGGATGGGGAAAGGATTTTAGGCTGGAGGAACAATATCAAACACATGAAGGCACAAAAGCACAGAACATATCTGGGGACTGGTGGCTGCTAATAGGTGTGTTTAGAGGTGAAGCTGCCGGTGGTGGTAGCAGTGGTGGGAGGGTGTGTTGGGGAAGTGAGGGAGAGTTGAGTGTTGATAGTCACTAGAAATGAAGCTGGAAGAGTTGTTTGAGATCAGGTAATAGCCTTCAATTACAGGTTTTAGAGTTCAGTCAGGATCCTATAAGTAAAGAAGACCCAAATGGGATTTTTTATTTTTAAGGAAAGAAAATTCATGATTTTCTTCCCTGTGGTTTAAAAAGCAACTCTCTTGTGCAAGGTCTGGATAACGGCAGTGAGAGAAAAGAGGCAGAAATGACTCTTTAAAAACTTTACAAAGATTCATGTGTGAGCTGAGATCCAGATATAGGGCAATGGGAATGGAAAGGGAAGGGGAATGGTAGATACAAGAAGCACTGGAGATGTGGCTTACTGCCCTTGTAAAACAAATACATGTGGGAGGGGCTAGAAATAACAATATAGCTATGTCATACCCTTCTTTCCATCTTAGAACTTTTTCTTATTAACTTTTAGGTTAAAGTGGAGCCATCTTCCTCATTAAAATTCATAAGAAAACACAGAGAGATAAAGAGATGCAGTGAAATTGAAAACCAGCAAGATACCCCAACCACGTGCCCTGGCCCTGGCAGACTTGTTTTTAAGCAAAGCATGGGTGTGTTCCCAAACAGTACAACAGATCCAGGAAGGAACAAGTTGCTCCTCAGTAGTAATAATTTTTTAAATGATAAGATAATGCTCAACATTTATTGAGCTTTTCCTTTGTGCTGTCCGAGAGGTATTTTACATGCACTAGCTCACTTAACCCTTCTAATAATCTCATGTGGTATATATTATTATGTCTATTCCCTAATAAGAAAACAGGCTCAGTGAGGTTTAGTTCACAGAGGTTTAGATAACACAGCTAGTTATGTAACAAATTGGAGATTTCAACTCAGGACAATCTTCAATGCCACCAAGACTGCTTTTGAAAGAAGTCTGCTTAGCTATGATGTCAGACATGAGAGTCCATTTCCAAAGCAGAAGAAAGCCAAGTAACCCTCTTTGTTAGGTAGCCAGGGCTTTTTTTTTTTTCCACATAGCTGTTCCATGTAAAATCAAAATCCATGACTCCCAGTGAACAGGCATCAAATCAACCGAGAACCTACTAGAAATAATAAGAGCCCGAAAGGGGATTCAGACTCTAAGTAAATATACACAAAGCAAGAACTTTCTTATATATCAATGGTATCTGTTAGAAAACAATAAGAATAAATCCCATTCCCAACAGCTATAATAAATTTAAAACAACTAAGAATAATCTAATTATTAAGATGTATATGGAATGGGCTATTTGAAGAAAATTACAATATTAGCAAGGTAGTACAGAAACAAAAAAGACCATGCAAGCCAAAACCATACAAACCAATCTTAATGGGAAAAAATCATGATTGTTCAGTGACCTCTAAAAATTTTTGTCAATACGCTAAAAACTCACCATCCATTCCATTATAAATGTATAAGAAAATGAAAAAAGTAAAATTAATATTTAGTACATTGTAATTTAAACATTAGAAATGTTGAGAATTAAAGTGTTTGTTACTTTGTAAAAAATGTAACAATGGTAGTTTGAACAGTACTTGCCGTCTTCTGGTCTTCCATACAAGCTAGTATATTTTCAAGCCTTGACAAACTAATACTCCTTTGTAAGTTTGCACTATCTTTCAATATTGTATCATTTGCACTTTCAGTGTTGCTAAATATCTCAAGGATTTCATGAGTATGGTTTTTTTTTTTTCCTGGTATCAATTCTTTGGAACATCTTCATTCTTTTTGTCACAACAACTTCCCACATTTACATCAACACTTTCACCACCATTAAGCATCTCTGGCTGCATTTCTAGGGTCTCTGGAATGGCAGCAGTGTCAACATTCCCATGGTTAACCATTTCTTCTGTAACTTCATTTATATTTGATTCTAATTTCACTTCTAGCATTACCACCTTTTGCTCCTTGCTGTGCTTTCATCTTTCTTGGCCAATGCATTCTTTTGATTCTCTATTTTCAAAAAATAACACGGGATTTACCACTCAGAGATAAAGAGGCAACATGCTTTGCACAGAGGCACCAATCATCAATTAGGTTTGAAAGAAATGATGCCATCTTTCACCAATTGTGATGCACTTCTGTTATTTATATAGTAAATTTGTGGACCAAAGATATAGCACTGAAGTTTGTATTTTCTTTTTATTATATATATAATTGCACTTTAGGTTCTGGGGTACATGTGAAGAACATGCAGGATTGTTGCATAGGTACACACATGGCAATGTGGTTTGCTGCCTCCATCCCCATCACCTATATCTGGCATTTCTCCAAATGTTATCCCTCCCCAACTCCCTACCCCCCACTGTTCTTCCCCTAGGCCCCCCAACAGACTTCAGTGTGTGATGCTCCCCTCCCTGTGTCCATGTGTTCTCATTCTTCAACACACACCTATGAGTGAGAACATGTGGTGTTTGATTTTCTGTTCTTGTGTCAGTTTGCTGAGAATGATGGTTTCCAGGTTTATTCATGTCCCTACAAAGGACACGAACTCATTGTTTTTTATGGCTACATAGTATTCCATGGTGTATATGTGCCACATTTTCCCTGTCTAGTCTATCATCAATGGGCATTTGGGTTGGTTCCAAGTCTTTGCTATTGTAAACAGTGCTGCAATGAACATACGTGTGCATGTGACTTTATAATAGAACGATTTATAATCCTTTGGATTGCTGGGTCAAATGGAATTTCTATTTCTAGGTCCTTGAGGAATCGCCACACTGTCTTCCACAATGGTTGAATTAGTTTACACTCCCACCAACAGTGTAAAAGTGTTCTTATTTCTCCACATCCTCTCCAACATCTGTTGTCTCCTGATTTTTTAGTGCTCGCCATCTAACTGGCATGAGATGGTATCTCATGCTCGCTAACTGGCATGAGATGGTATCTCAATGTGGTTTTGATTTGCATTTCTCTAATGACCAGTGATGATGAGCATTTTTTCATGTTTGTTGGCCTCAAATATGTCTTCCTTTGAAAAGAGTCTGTTCATGTCCTTGACCCACTTTTGAATGAGTTTGTTTGTTTTTTTTTCTTGTAAGTCTGTTTCAATTCTTTGTAGATTCTGGATATTAGCCCTTTGTCAGATGGGTAGATTGCAAACATTTTTTCCCATTCTGTTGGTTGCCGGTTCACTCTAATGATCGTTTCTTTTGCTTTGCAGAAGCTCTGTAGTTTAATTAGATCCCATTTGTCTATTTTGGCTTTTGTTGCCAATGCTTTTGGTGCTTTAATCATGAAGTCCTTGCCTATGCCTATGTCCTGAATGATGTTGCCTAGGTTTTCTTCTAGGGTTTTTATGGTGTTAGGTCTTATGCTTAAGTCTTTAGTCCATCTGGAGTTAATTTTAGTCTAAGGTGTCAGGAAGGGGTCCAGTTTCTGCTTTCTGCACATGGCTAGCAAGTTTTCCCAACACCGTTTATTAAACAGGGAATCCTTTCCCCATTGCTTGTTTTTGTCAGGTTTGTCAAAGAGCAGATGGTTGTAGATGTGTGGAGTGGCCTCCAAGGCCTCTGTTCTGTTCCATTGGTCTATATCTCTGTTTTGGTACCAGTACCATGCTGTTTTGATGACTGTAGCCTTGTAGTATAGTTTGAAGTCCGGTAGTGTGATGCCTCCAGCTTTGTTCTTTTTGCTTAGAATTGACTTGGCTATGCGGGCTCTCTTTTGGTTCCATATGAAGTTTAAGGTGGTTTTTTCCAGTTCTGTGAAGAAGGTCATTGCTAGCTTGATGGGGATAGCATTGAATCTGTAAATTACTATAGGCAACATGGCCATTTTCACAATATTGATTCTTCCTAACCATGAGCATGGTATGTTTTTCCATCTGGTTGTGTCCTCTCATTTCCTCAAGCAGTGGTTTGTAGTTCTCCTTGAAGAGGTCCTTTACATCCTTTGTTAGTTGTATTCCTAGGTATTTTATTCTCTTTGCAGCCATTGTGAATGGGAGTTCGCTCATGATTTGGCTCTCTTTAAGTCTGTTATTGGTGTATAGGAATGCTTGTGACTTTTGCACATTGATTGTATATCCTGAGACTTTGCTGAAGTTGCTTATCAGTTTAAGGAGATTTTGGGCTGAGACGATGGGGTCTTCTAAATATACAATCATGTCATCTGCAAATAGAGACAATTTGATTTCCTCCTTTCCTAATTGAATACCCTTTATTTCTTTTTCTTGCCTGATTGCTCTGACTAGAACTTCCAATACTATATTGAATAGGAGTGGTGAGAGAGGGCATCCTTGTCTAGTGCCAGATTTCAAAGGGAATGCTTCCAGTTTTTGCCCATTCAGTATGATATTGGCTGTGGGTTTGTCATAAATAGCTTTTATTATTTTGAAATACATTCCATCGATACCTAGTTTATTGAGAGTTTTTAGCATAAAGGGCTGTGGAATTTTGTCAAAGGCCTTCTCTGCATCTATTGAGATAATGATGTGGTTTTTGTCTTTGGTTCTGTTTATGTGGTGAATTATGTTTATAGACTTGAGTATGTTGAACCAGCCTTGCATCCCTGGGATGAAGCTGGGATGAAGCCTACTTGACTGTGATGGATAAGCTTTTAGATGTGCTGTTGCAATCGGTTTGCCAGTATTTTATTGAAGATTTTTGCATCTATGTTCATCATGGATATTGGTCTGTAGTTTTCTATTCTTGTTGAGTCTCTGCTAGATTTTGGTATCAAGATGATGTTGGTCTCATAAAATGATTTGGGAAGGATTCCATCTTTTTGGATTGTTTGGAATAGTTTCAGAAGGAATAGTACCAGATCCTCTTTGTATGTCTGGTAGAATTTGGCTGTGAACCCATCTGGACCTGGGGTTTTTCTGTTGATAAGCTATTAATTGCTGCCTCAACTTCAGCCCTTGTTATTGGTCTATTCAGGGTTTTGACTTTTTCCTGGTTTAGGCTTGGGAGGGTGCCAGTGTCCAGGAATTTAGCCACTTCTTCCAGGTTTACTGGTTTATGTGCATAGAGTTGTTTGTAGTAATCTTTGATGGTGGTTTGTATTTCTGTGGAATCTGTGGTGATATCCCCTTTATCGTTTTTTATTGCATCTATTTGATTATTCTCTCTTTTCTTTTTTATTAATCTGGCTAGTGATCTATTTTGTTGATCTTTTCAAAAAAACAGCTCCTGGATTTACTGATTTTTTGAAGGATTGTGTCTCTATCTCTTTCAATTCTGCTCTGATCTTAGTTATTTCTTGTCTTCTGCTAGCTTTTGAGTTTTTTTGATCTTGCTCCTCTAGCTCTTTCAATTTTGACAATAGAGTGTCAATTTTATATCTTTCCTTGTTTTTCATGTGGGCATTTATTGCTATAAATTTTCCTCTAGACACTGCTTTAAATGTGTCCCAGAGATTCTGGTACATTGTGTCTTTGTTCTCCTTGGTTTCAAAGAACATCTTTATTTCTGCCTTCATTTCATTGTTTATCCAGTCAACATTCAAGAACCAGTTGTTCAATTTCCATGAAGTTGTGCAGTTCTGAGTTAGATTCTTAATCCTGAGTTCTAATTTGATTGCACTGTGGTCTGAGAGACTGTTATGATTTCCATTCTTTTGCATTTGCTGAGGAGTGATTTACTTCCAATTATGTGTTCAACTTCAGAGTAGGTGTGATGTGGTGCTCAGAAGAATGTATATTCTGTGGATTTGGAGTGGAGAGTTCTGTAAATATCTATTAGGTTTGCTTGGTCCAGATCTGAGTTCAAGTCCTGGATATCCTTGTTGATTTTCTGTCTCATTGATCTAATATTGACAGTGGAGTGTTAAAGTCTGCCACTATTATTGTGTGGGAGTTTAAGTCTCTTTGTAGGTCATTAAGAACTTGCTTTATGTGTTTGTGTGCTCCTGTATTGGGTGCATATATATTTAGCATTGTTAGCTCTTCTTGTTGCATTGATCCTTTTACCATTATGTAATGCCCTTCTTTGTCTCCCTTAATATTTGTTGGTTTAAATTCTATTTTATCAGAGACCAAGACTGCAACTCCTGCTTTTTCTTTGCTCTCCATTTGCTTGATAAGTTTTCCTCCATCCCTTTATTTTGAGCCTATGTGTATCCTTGCATGTGACATGGGTTTCCTGGATACAGCACACCAATGGGTTTTGACTTTTTATCCAATTTGCCAGTCTGTGTCTTTTGATTGGGGAATTTGGCCCATTTACATTTAAGATCAATATTGTTATATGTGAATTTGATCCTGCCATTTTGATGCTAGCTGGTTGTTTTACCCATTAGTTGACACAGTTTCTTCATTGTGTTGATGCTCTTTACCATTTGGTATGTTTTTGGAGTGGCTGGTACTGGTTGTTCCTTTCTATGTTTAGTGCTTCTTTCAGGAGCAGGCCTGGTGGTGATGATATCTGTGAGCAATTGCTTGTTCACAAAGGATTTTATTTCTCCTTTGCTTATGGAGCTTAGTTTGGCTGGATATGAAATTCTAGGTTGAAAATTATTTTCTTTATGGATATTGAATATTGGCCCCCACTCTCTTCTGGCTTGTAGGGTTTCTGCTGAGAGATTGGCTGTGAGTCTGATGGGCTTCCCTTTGTGGGTAACCCGACCTTTGTCTCTGGCTGCCCTTAGCATTTTTTCCTTCATTTCAACCCTGGTGAATCTGATGATTATGTGCCTTGGGGTTGCTCTTCTTGAGGAATATCTTTGTGGTCTCTGTATTTCCTGGACTTGAATATTGGCCTGTCTTGCTAGGTTGGGGAAATTCTCCTGGATCATATCCTGAAGAGTGTTTTCCAGCTTGGATTCATTCTCTCCATCACATTCAGGTACACCTACCAAACATAGATTAGGTCTTTTCACATAATCCCATATTTCTTGGAGGCTTTGTTCATTTCTTTTTACTCTTTTTTCTCTAATCTTGCCTTCTCATTTTATTTCACTGAGTTGATTTGCAATCTCTGATATCCTTCCTTCTGCTTGGTCAATTTGGCTATTGAATCTTGTGTATGCTTTGCGAAGTTATCGTGTTGTGTTTTTCAGCTCCATCAATTCATTTATATTCCTCTCTAAGGTGTTTATTCTTGTTAGCATTTTGTTAAACTTTTTTTCAACGTTCTTAGTTTCTTTGCATTGGTTTAGAACATGTTCTTTTAGCTCAGAGAAGTTTGTTATTACCCACCTTCTGAAGCCTGTTTATGTCAATTCATCAGCCTCATTCTCCAACCAGCATTGTTCCCTTGCTGGTGAGGAGTTGTGATCCCTTGGAGGAGGGGAGGCGTTTTGGTTTTGGGTGTTTTCATCCTTTTTGCACTGGATTCATCCCATCTTTGTGGCTTTATCTACCTGTGTCTTTGTAGTTGGTGACTTTCAGATGGAGTCTCTGAGTGGACATCATTTTTGTTGATGATGAAGTTATTTCTATTTTTTAGTTTTCCTTCTAACAGTCAGGCCCCTCTGCTGTAGGACTGCTGGAGGTCCACTCCAGACCCTGCTTTCCTGGGGATCACCTGTGGTGGCTGCAGAACAGTAAGGGCTGCTGCCAGTTTCTTCTTCTGTTATCTTCGTCCCAGAAGGATTCCTGCCAGATGTCAGCATGAGCTCTCCTTTATGAGGTGTCTCTTTGGATATACGGGGGTTGGGGAGCTGCTTGAGGAGACAGTCTGTCCCTTACAGGAGCTCAAGTGCTGAGCTGTGAGCTCCATTGTTCCATTCATAGCTGCTGGGCAGGTACGTTTAAGTCTGCTGCAGTGGAACTGATAACAGCCTTTTTTTCCCAGATGCTCCATCCCAGGAAGGTAGAGCTTTATTTATAAGTTCCTGGCATGCTGCTGTCTTTTTTTCAGATATACCCCACCCACCGAGAAGGTAACCTAGTCACAGTCTGTCAGCAGAGGCATTGCTGAGCTGCCGTGGGCTCTGCCCAGCTGCTGTGTGAACTTCCTTGCAGTTTTGTTTATAGAGGTATAGTTACAAATGCCTCGGTAATGGTGGTCTGCCTCAGTAATGGCAGACTGTCTCTTTAATGGCAGACTGCCTCAGTAATGGCGGACTGCCTCTGTAGTGGACTGCCTCGGTAATGGCAGGCACCCTTCCCCCCACAGAGCTGAACCTTCCTGGGTCCAGCTGTGCTTGCTGTGAAACTCTCAATCCAGAGCATTTCAGATTGCTGGTCTTTTTGGTGGTGGGACCGGCCAAGCCAGATCACCTGGCTCCGTGTTTCAGCCCCCTTTTTATTCAGTTGAATGGGCAGCTCTGTCTCCCAGGCATTCCAGTCACCAGTTGAAACAGTGCCTGGATTTGTTTGATTTTTTGTGTGAAGACCTGCTGCACCAGCTGAAACAGCCATGGTGGAGACTTGTGGTGCTTCTCCACCTGGGAATCTCCTGGTCTGTGGGCAGTAAAAATTTGTTTGGAAATGTGGTGATCACTCGCCCTCTGTATTTTCACTGGGAACTGCAATCCAGAGCTGTTCCTGTTTGGCCATCTTGGATCATCTCCTGAAGTTTGTATTTTATGCTATTACTCATGCTTAACATACTATGGTGATTGAATTTAAAAGTGTGTTGTTGGGGAACTGATGTTATTTAATTAAACCATCACAAATGAAATTCATGAATATTAGAACCATGCAAAGAAAGGATTATCTGTACCTTACATAAGGGCTCCAACATATTTTAATAAATAGAGATACGTACTATAATTAACTTTTACAGTATGCCTACTATGTGTCACGTGCTGTTATATGTTTCTCTTTATATGTGTTTATTTACTTAATCTATCTGCAAACCCTACATAGTAGGCACTATTAATATCCCTATTTTACAGATAAAGAAACTAGGGTGCCAAAATATTTAGTAACTTTCTAAAAGTCACACAGTTAGAAGTGGCAAAGCCAGAATTTGAATTCAAGCAGTCTGACTCCCAAGGCTGAACACTTTATCATGTGTTGCCTTATATACAAGAAGGCCAAGATGTTTATTTTCCCCATAATAAATTCCAGGAGGATTTTTGTAAGTAAAACTTGAAATATTCTAAATTCACTTAGAAAGCAATGGACTAGAGAAACTAAGAATTATCTTCTTATATTAAAACACAATTTAAGGCTGGGTGTAGTAGATCATGCCTGTAATTTCAGCACTTTGGGAGGCCGAGGCAGGTGGATCGCCTGAGTCCAGCAGTTCAAGACAAGCCTGGGCAACACAGCGAAACTGCATCTCTACAAAAACTACAAAAAAAATAAAAATAAAAATTAGCTGGATGTATGCACCTGTAGTCCCAGCTACTCAGAAGACTGAGGCTGGAAGATGGCTTGAGCCCAAGAAGCAGAGGTTACAGTGAACCATGGTTGTGCCACTGCACTCCAGCCTGAGTAACAGTGTCACTCTGTCTCCAAAACACACACACACACACAATTTTAAGCTACAGTAATTAAAACAGTGCAGCACGGGAACTAGCGTTAAGAGACACATCAATGGAATGGAGTAAACAGCTCAAAAAATACTGTTCTATCTTTAAATGTTTATGTTTTTCAATAGAACAGTAAGTTGTATCTCAAACCAGAAAGAAAGTGAAGTCTATTATACAAATTGTGTCAAGCAAATTGGTTAACTACAGTAAAATAAAGTTGGATTATTTTTTCCTATTTCACATCAAAATAAATTTCAGGTGGTTTAAAGAGTTAATGGCAAAAATGAAACTCTAAATGTATAGATAAAAATAGAAGTAAGTATTTCATATAGCTTGGGACTAGAGTATGACTTTATTGACATAAAAGCAATAGGAAAACAAAAAAATGAGCAAACTATACATATTCTGATTAAAGAGATCATAAAAAGCAGTAGGAAAAACTTATAGCCCAATAGAAAATAAAACAGAAAAGGGCATAATTTTTTTTAATTGCATTTTAGGTTTTGGGGTACATGTGAAAAACATGCAAGATTGTTGCATAGGTGCATACGTGGCAGTGTGATTTGCTGCCTTCCTCCCCTTCACCTATATGTGGCATTTCTCCCCATGCTATCTGGGCATAAATATTATGCAAATGAAGTACAGAAATCTAATCAAGATATTTAAAATGTCGAACTCTAGATGTAATAATAAAAATACAAATTTACAAAGTAAGCATTTTTGGTCTAGTAATTAGCAAGATTTTTTTGTTTGGTTGTTTTTTTTATAGCATTACATTTGGTGAGAGTGAGATGAAACAGTGACCCTTAATACTACTACTGAGAGTATACACTGATACAGGTTTTCTGGAAGGCAATCTATCAAATATTATTATTTTTAATTCAGTTTTACCTGGTAATTTATCTTTTGGGAATATTTCTAAAGAGTGCTAGTGTCACTTACAATATTGATAAATGAGTGCAACAGGAAAGCTCACTAAGATAAAAATGGTTAAACAAATGTTTAACAGCCTTGTAATTGTGCAGCCATTAGTAGTAATGTAATATACACACATATACATATGCATGCATATATATATGAAAGTGCCTAAATACATTAAGCAAAAAATCAAAAATGGACCATTCAAAATTATACCCTATGATTCCAATTTTTTAAGATAAAAGTAAATATATGCACAGACAAAACTGGGTGGAAATATAGCCCAATGTTACCCCTGAGTAATGGGACTATAGGTGACTTTCATCTTTTTAACTTTCTGTATTTTCCCATTTCTCTACAACAGATATGAATCATGTTTATAATTCAAAGGAATCACAAACATTATTTAAACGTTTTTCTCTGCATATATCCATTCATTCACTCACCTATGCATTCTTCTCTTTCTCTTCTTCTGTCAATTCTTATTTAAAAAACCCTGTGTTTCTTCTTATGTCATAGGCTCACTCCCTTGTAGCCAAGGGGCATCACTTGATCAATTAATTACTGCCTTTTTAAAGTTCTGCTTCTCTCTTCTCAGACTCTCTTCTCTTTTCTCATAGACTTCTCCACCCTTACACAAGGTCACAGTTCTACTAGCCCTGAATCACTTTTACTTAACTCTGTGGTCATTCTGCCACCCTCACCTTTCACCATGAATACCTTTTCAGTGTAGTCTTATTTACTTGATCTTCTTCTTTACTAACTACTTCTTAAACCTTCACATTCTGGTTATCAAATCCATTACTGACATGCTGTCCTAAAGATCACCACTTCTAACTGCCTACTATAAGTGCCTCCTACCAGTCCTTAAAATCTCCATCCCATCAGCAGCATGGGCTAGCACTAATGAAACTCTCTTTCATGGAACCAGGGCTTTGGAGATGTGGCTTTCAACTTTTTGCTTCCCCTTCACCTCTCCCAACAACATTTTCTTCTTCCAGCTCTCCTTCTTCCACCCTATTTCTAAATGAAGTGATATATCTGGCTTGTGATGGTTAATACTGAGTATCAACTTGATTGAAGGATGCAAAATATTGATCCTGCATGTGCTGTGAGTGTGTTGCCAAAGGAGATTAACATTTGAGTAAGTGTGCTGGGAAAGGCAGGCCCACCCCTAATCTGGGTGGGCAACCATCTGATCAGCTGCCAACATGGCCAGGAAATAAAGCAAACAGAAAAATGTGAAAAGGCTAGTCTGGCTTAACCTCCCAGCCTACATCTTTCTCCCATGCTGGATGCTTCCTGCCCTCTAACATCAGACACCAAGTTCTTCAGCTTTGCAACTAGGACTGGCTTCCTTCCTCCTCAGCTTGCAGATGGCCTATTGTGGGACCTTGTAATTATGCAAGTTTAATACTCCTTAAAAAACTCCCATATAATTAGTTCCATCCTTCTAGAGAAACCTGATTAATACAGATTTTGATACCAGGAGTGATTCTAGAGGAATAGAATATTAAGGATAATGTTCTTTTATTGGTTTGGGGGTTTCTGGAGTTAGCCGCTTAATATGATTAGACCCAAAAATGCTAAGAACTCTATTTCTAAAAGTATGGAGAACACTGATAGTCTTTGGCATGAACCATTTACAGAGTTATGCAAAATAAAGTCATTTGACACTCCTGATTCACTACTCATAAGAGGCAAGTTACTCTATACATAATACTTTTGAGTACGTGTAGAGAACCAAGGAACATAATGAAGTTGGTTGGTTGCTCCTGAGTTCACTGGACAAAGGGATGAAGGAAAATGATGAACTCAGGGATTCTATGTCCCAGCTACAGAAGCAGATACTGAGCTGCAAATCTGCTAAGATTGTCCTGAGTGAGAGTTTTATCTCCTGTAGAGAAAGGGTTGAAACTGTGGAAAAACAGATACAAACTCTTATCATGTGAGTGGCTGACATGCAAAGAAAGATGAATGTACAGCCTCACCAGGTGTCTACTGTTAAAGTGAGGGCATTAATTGGAAAAGAATGGGACTCTACAACTTAGAATGGGGACATGTGGGAGGACCATGATGAAGCTGGGGACACTGAGTTTGCAAACTCTGAAGAAACTTTCTGCCAAAAGAAACAGCTTCCCATCCCCAGTGGTGGCAACATCCCCTCTCTGACACTTGCTGCCTTTTCTACTTTTGTCTGCGGAGATAAACCCTGTGCTGCCTGAGGCAACAGTGATGGCCTACCCTGAGGCAGTTGCCAGGCAAGATAATGTTGATCCTCCTCAGGAGCCACCCTCAACATCGCTATTCGATTTTAGACATATAACTAGACTAAAGTCCCAGTGGGCCCCTAGAGGTGAGGTTCAGAGTGTGATGCATGAGGAGGTGCACTATACTCAAAAAGAACTAATTAAGTTTTCCAATTTATATAAGCATGAATCTGGAGAATAGGCATGGGAATGGATATTAAGCGTGTGGGATAATAGTGAAAGGAACACAGAGTTGGATCAGGCTGAATTTATTGATTTGAGTTCACTAAATAGGGACTCTGCTTTTAATGTTGCAGCTTGGGGAGTTAAAAAAGGTTCTAACAGTTCATTTGCTTGGTTAGCTGAAATATGGATTAAAAGATGGCCCACTGGGAGTGAATTGGAAATGCCTGATCTCCCTTGGTTTAATGTACAAAAAGGGATCCAAAGGCTTAGGGAGATTGGGATGGTGGAGTGCATTAGCCACTTTAGACCTACTTATCCCAGCTGGGAGGGTCCAGAAGATATACCCTTGGCCAACGCTTTGCACAATAGATTTGTGAGCGCACCACCTGCATCTTTGAAGAGCCCTGTAATTGTTCTTCTGTGTATGTCAGATCTAACAGTGAGAACTGCAGTCACTCAACTACAAAATTAAAATTCAATGGGAATAATTGGATCCCTAGGTGGCAGGGGCCAAGTGGTAGCACTCAACCATCAAAGGCAAGGTAGATGTAGCTACTGTAACAGACAGCAGAGGCAAAGCAGCAATCAGAATAGTCTGACTCGTGTAGAGCTCTGGGATTGGCTAATTAATCACAGTGTTCCCAGAAGTAAAATTGATAGGAAGCCAACTACATTCCTCCTTAAAATTCATATAAGCAGAAAACTTCCAGGTTGATTGTACAAAAGACTAATTTGAATTACAGAAACAGAGAATTATGGTCCCTCAATCAATTTCCAGATTTGAGCTACTTTATAGAACCAGAACCCCCTGAATGAAGGAGAGACTGGGTCCCCTTGAGGAAGGACCCCAATACAATACTGACAATTTATGCTGTTAATATTTCTCCCATCCTTCCCCAAGGAAACCTCCGGCCTTTTACCAGGGTAACTCTGCACTGGAAAGAGGGAAACGATCAGACATTTTGGGGACACTGACTCTCAGCTGACATGGATTCCAGGGAAACCAAAACATCATTGCGGTCCTCTAGTTAAAATAGGGGCTTACGGAGGTCAGGTAATTAATGAAGCTTTAGCTCAGGTCTGACTTACAATGGGTTCACTGGGTCCCTGGACTTATCCTGTGTCATTTCCCCAATGCCAGAATGAATAATTGCCATATACATACTTAGCAACTGGCAAAACCCCCACATTGGCTCCCTTACTGGTAGGGTGAGGTCTATTATGGTGGGAAAGGCCAAATAAAAGTCATTAGAGCTGCTTTACCTAGAAAAACAATAAATCAAAAACAACATCACATCCCTGGAGAGATTGTGGAGATTAGTGCCACCATCAAAGACTTGAAAGACACAGAAGTGGTGATTTCCACCACATCCCCTTTCAATTCTTCTATGTGGCCTGTGAAGAAGAGAGATGGATCTTGGAGAAAGACAGATGATTATAATAAGGTTAACCAAGTGGTGACTCCAATTGCAGCTGCTGTACCAGATGTGGTTTCATTGCTTGAGCAAATTAACATATCTCTGGGTACCTGGTATGCAGTCATTGACTTGGGAAATACCTGTTTCTCCATTCCTGTCCATAAGGCCCACCAGAAGCAATTTACCATCAGCTGGTATGGTCAGCAATATACCTTTACTGTCCTACCTCAGGGCTATATAAACTCTCTGGCTTTGTATCATAATCTTTTTCAGAGAGACCCTGATTGCTTTTCACTTCCACAAAATATCACACTGTTCCATTACATTGATGGCATTATGCTAATGGAGTCAGGGAAAAAGAAGTAGCAAACACACTGGACCTATTGGCAAGACATTTCCATCCCAGAGGATGGGAAATAAATCTGACTAAAATTAAGGGAACTTCTACCTCAGTAAAATTTCTAGTAGTCCAGTGGTGAGGACCCTGTCGAGATATTCCTTCTAAGGCAAAGGATAAGTTGCTGCATTTGGCCCCTCCTACAACTAAGAAAGAGGCACAACATCTAGTGAGCCTACTTGGATTTTGGAGGCAACACATTCCTCATTTGGGTGTGTTACTCCAGTCCGTTTATCAAGTGATCTGAAAGGCTGCCAGTTTTGAGTGGGCTCCAGAACAGAAGAAGGCTCTTGCAACAGGTCCAGGCTGCTGTGCAAGCTGCTCTGCCACTTGGGCTGTATGATCCAGCAGATCCAATGGTGCTTGAGGTGTCAGTGGCAGATATGGATGCTGTTTGGAGCCTTTGGCAGGCCCCTAGAGGTGAATCACAGTGGAGGCCTCTAGGATTTCAGAACAAAGCCCTGCCATCTTCTGCAGATACATATTCTCCTTTTGAGAGACAGCTCTTGTCCTGTTACTGGGCTTTGGTGAAACCTGAACGTTTGACTATGGGTCATCAAGTCACCATGTGACCTAAACTGCCTGTCATGAACCGGGTGCTTTCTGACCTGTCTAGCCATAAATTGGGTTATTCACAGCAGCATTCCATCATCAAATGAAATTGGTATATATGTGATTGGGCTCAAGTAGGTCCTGAAGGCACAAGTAAGTTAAATAAGGAAGTGGCTCAAATACCCATGGTCTCCACTCCTGCCACCTTGCTTTCTCTCCCCCAGATGGCACCAATGGCCTCACAGGGAGTTCCCTATGATCAGTTGACAGAAGAAGAGAAAACTAGGGCCTGCTTCACAGATGGCTCTGCACAATGTGCAGGTACCATCCCAAAGTGGACAGCTGTAGCACTATAGCCTCTTTCTAGGACATCCCTGAAGGACAGTGGTGAAGGAAAATCTTCCCAATGGGCAGAACTTTGAGCAGTGCACACAGTTGCGTGCTTTGTATGGAAGGAGAAATGGCCAGATGTGCGATTATATGCTGATTCACGGACTGTACCCAATGGTTTGACTGAATGGTCAGGGACTTGGAAAAGCATGATTGGAAACTTGGTGACAAATAACTTTGGGAAAGAGGTGTGTGGATGGACCTCTCTGAGTGGTCAAAAACTGAATAGATTGGTATATCATGTGAATGCTTACCAATGGATGACCTCAGCTGAAAAGGATTTTAATAATCAAGTGAATAAGACAACCCATTCTGTGGATACTACTCAGCCTCTTTTCCAGTCACCCCTGTCATTGCCCAATGGACCCATGAACAAAGTGGACATGGTGGCAGGGATGGAGGTTATGCGTGGGCTTAGCAACATGGACTTCCACTCACCAAGGCTGACCTGGCTATGGCCACTGCTGAGGGCCCAATTTGCCATCAGCAGAGACCAACACAGAGCCCTCAATATGGCACCATTTCTCAGGGTGATCAGCCAACTACCTGGTAGCAGGTTGATTATATTGAACCTCTTCCATCAAGAAAAGGGCAGAGGTTTGTCCTCACTTGAATAGACACTTACTCCAGATATGGATTTGCATATCCTGCATGCAATGCTTCTGCAAAACTATCATCCATGGACTCACGGAATGCCTTATCCACCATCATGGTATTCCACACAGCATTGCCTTTGACCAAGGCACTCACTTTACGGCTAAAGAAGAGTGACAGTGGGCTCATGCTCATGGAATTCACTGGTCTTACCATGTTCTTCATCATCCTGAAGCAGTTCAATTGATAGAACAGTGGAATGGCCTATTGAAGTCACAATTACAATGTCAACTAGGTGACAATTCTTTGCAGATCTGGGGCAAAGTTCTCTAGAAGGTCGTGTTTGCTCTGAATCAGCATACAATATATGGTACTGTTTCTCCCATAGCCAGGATTCATGGGTCCAGGAATCAAGGGATGGCAGTGAAAGTGGCACTACTCACCATCAGCCCTAGTGATCCAGTAGCAAAATTTTCACTTTCACTTCCTGCAACACTATTTTATGCTGGCCTAGAGGTCTTAGTTCCAAAGGGAAGAACACTGCTACCAAGAGAAACAACAATTCCATTAAACTGGAAGTTAAGATTGCCACTGACCACTTTGGGCTCCCCCTACCTCTAAGCCAACAGGCTAAGAAGAGAGTTACAGTATTGACTGGGGTGATCAACCCGAACTATCGAGATGAAATCAGTCTAATACTCCACAATGGAGGTAAGGAAGAGTTGGCATAGGACACAGGAGATCTGTTGGGGCATCTCTTAGTATTACCATGCCCTGTGATTAAGGTCAATGGGAAACTAGAAAAGCCCAATCTAGGCAGGACTACAGATGGCCCAGACCCTTTAGGAATGAATGCTTGGGCCACTCTACCAGGAAAAAAACCGTGACCTGCTGAGGTGCCTGCTAAAGGCAAAGGGGATACAGAATGCGTAGTAGAAGGTAGTCATCAATACCACCTATGACCACATGACCAGTTGCAGACATGAGGACTGTAATTTTCATGAATATTTTCTCCTCCTTTTGTTAAAAACATGTTTGTGTACGTATTCACTCGTACTGAAAAAACCTTCATTTTATTTCATTTTTCCTTTATCATGTGACATAAGATTTATTGACTTCATATCAGCATTTAATTCTTGTTAACTTTATATAATAGTATTTGGGTTGGGGATTGGTGCATTTCCAGTTGTATGAAGGATGTTTGTATTATGTTAGGCATAATTATGACCTTATTGTCTTTGTTTGAAGATTATGTATGATCTCAGGAGATGTGTATGGGTTCAAGTTGACAAGGGGTGGACTTGTGATGGTTAATACTGAGTGTCAACTTGATTGGATTAAAGGATGCAAAGTACTGATCCTGGGTGTGTCTTTGAGGGTGTTGCCAAAGGAGATTAACATTTGAGTAGATGGGCTGAGAAAGGCAGACCCACCCTTAATCTGGGTAGGCACTATCTGATCAGCTGCCAGCATGGCCAGGATATAAAGCAGGCAGAAAAACATGAAAAGGCTATACTGGCTTAGCCTCCCAGCTTACATCTTTCTTCTATGCTGGATCCTTCCTGCCCTCCAACATCATACTCCAAGTTCTTCAGTTTTGGAACTCCGACTGGCTTCCTTGCTCTTCAGCTTGCAGACAGCCTACTGTGAAACCTTATGATCAAGTGAGTTTAATACTCCTTAATAAACTCATATATGTGTGTGTATGTGTGTATACATCCTTATATACATCCTATTAGTTCTGTCCCTCTAGAGAACCCTGACTAATACATGGTTCCTTTGTCTCTTTTTTTTTTCTCTGTAGACTCTCTTCCTACTTCAGGCTTCTAATTTTCCCTGTTGCAAGCCTCACCTCTCTCCTAAATTCAAGTTCCACATTCCAAGTCCCTGCTCAAACTTTCCACCCTGATGTCTGGCATGGATCTGTTTGAGAAATATCTTTCACCTCCCAAAACCTGCTCCTCTTCCATACTTGTCTATTCCTGTAAATGGTATCATCTAAGTTCCCCTTTAAAATATTCACATGACTTGGAGAAGCAAACTGTCTTTCCCACACCCATTGCCGAAGCCTCAGCTTTGGCTCTTGGCATTTTTTTTTTCTGGAAAGATGGAGAAGGCAGCATCCTGTATCTTTTCATTGGATTGATTTTCTGGTCAGGAAACTGGCTATAGGAACTATAAGTGGGAAGTTTCCCAATAACCACTGCAAACAACTGGCGGCACATATTGGCAGCACAGACATCTTAAATCTCTACTACTAGGATATCTTTTCTTCATTTTTCTTTAAATGACAGCCCACTTGGTTTCCAAAAGCTTACCACTGAGATGTAATGTCGATAACCAGAAAAAGTTTGAGGAAACAGAATGGAAGGGGCCAGAGCAATTTTTGGGACAGAGGCAAACAGAAAGGGGCAACCCTCAAATCAATTCCATAATTATGGCAGAACTCAGAGATGGATTTTATTGCCAATGTGTGTCATCAAGGAACTTTCCATTTTGCTTAGTAAATCTTGTTAACCAGGAGCTAAGCTTTGAAAAGCACTGTTTAAAACTGATGAACTCTGAATTTCATAGTCTTGGGCAAATCTATGGTCTCCACACTCTAGTGAAGGTTATACTTGATAGTAATTGGAATTTTCTTCCTCAGTAATTGAGCTTGCTTTGCACACATGCTAACATCTGCAGTCACCATCAATAGACCTAACAATGATTACCTTCTTTGGGCTACACAGAAAAAAGTCACAAAAAACAAACAAACAAAAAACAGCCTAGACTTTTCTTAAACAAGAAAAATGCAAACATGCATGGGATTTTTCTTGAGTTCAATCTCTGTGTTTTCCCATTTTTTACATGGCTCACTTCTCTCCATCTCCTCTACCCATATCATTTACTCCCCATACCCCTTTCCCCTCTGCCCTTCCCACCTATGTTAAAAGCTCTGTATGTATCTTTTCATATTGTTCTTCATGGCCAAGTAATTATATACAGATTACATATACCATATAAAATATGTATTTTATTAAAATGGGGTATTTAGGACATTTTTCTGCATCTTATTTTCATATTTAATGATTCTTCATAGAAATCCTTTCACGTCACCTGGTAGAGCTCTATTTTATTCTTTTTTGATGTTTGCATAATATTTCACTGCACTGATGTCTTATTTATTCAGGCATCTTCCCTATTAACATTCTCTTTGTTTTCATTTGTGTGCATGTGCATGATTACAGAAAATGCTATAATAAACAAACTTGTATATAGAGTATTGTGCATTGGTGCTTATATTTCCATGTGACATATTCTCAGGAATGAGATTTCTGAGGTAAAGCATATTGCAGGATCTTTCAACATCTCTTCAGGAAATGGCTGTATACTTTTAAACATTTTGCCTGTCTGGTGGCTATAAAGTGATATCATATTATTGCTTTAATTGGAAACTCCTTGACTATTAGTAAATTCGAACATTTTTCATAAGTTTGCTTAGCTTGTTGGATTATTATTCTGTGAATGTGTCTCTTCACATCCTTTCTTGATTTTTCCTTTAGTTTGTTTGTTCCCTCCTTTGTCCAATTTACAAGAGCCCTTTGCATATTCTAGATATACTTTCTATCTGACCTTTGCATCATAAAAACGTTTCTAAAACTATTATTTGTCTGTGGCTTTTATTTATGATTTCATTTGCCATACAGAATTTTTAAATTCATATAATGTTTAGTAAGCCCCTCTTTCCTTTCATAGCTTCTGAGTATCCAATCTTCTTTTCTGTCGTGTACATGTACTCCATGATTTTTCTATAAGATTTTATTTTTTTTTTTTGAGACGGAGTTTTGCTCTTGTTACCCAGGCTGGAGTGCAATGGTGCAATCTTGGCTCGCCGCAACCTCTGCCTCCTGGGTTCAAGCAATTCTCCTGCCTTAGCCTCCTGAGTAGCTGGGATTACAGGCATGCGCCACCATGCCCAGCCAATTTTTGTATTTTTAGTAGAGATGGGGTTTCACCATGTTGACCAGGATGGTCTCGATCTCTTGACCTCATGATCCACCCGCCTTGGCCTCCCAAAGTGCTGGGATTATAGGCGTGAGCCACTGAGCCCGGCCAATTTTTTTTATATTTAAGTCTTCGTCTGGAATTTATTTTAGTATGTGATGAAAGATAGTATTCATGCAATGTTATTTTCCTCTCAAAGGATGTGAGATGTATTATCATTTATTATATTATCCATATTTTTCCCACTGAATTAAAATATCATTTTGTAGTACCAGATATTCAACACATTATAATACCACCTTAATCTAATCAAATCAATATATTATTAGCACTGGACTAGATAAATAGATCAGTAGGACAGATAAGCAAATCACATACTTGCTGTATTTGGATTTATATGGGTTCCTATAAATTTTCAGAGGCACCTAGGCCTGAGATCTAGCTTTGAATCTAGAAACCACCACTTGGCCTTGTGAAGCAAACCAAATTACCTTGCTTAGGCTCAGTCTCCTCATCTGAGAAAGGGATATTGTCAAAGGGATATTGTGAGGATATAGGAAACAAAGGCACATGAAGCACTTAGTATAATGCCTAGCGCATAGGAAGACTATAATAAAGGGTAGTTGCTACTTTGTCCACCCTTTTGACACCCATTCTGCCTTGTAAGCACCATGTCTACTTTTTGTCACCCCACTGTGAGCTCTCAGAAGGCGGTCATGGTCTACTAGGTTCCTCGGCACCCAGATTGCCCCCAATAAAGAATTAATCAAAATTGATCCTTATAGACAATACTCTGTGCTTTGTCTGTTTTACCTTTCCCTACTATGCAGAATCTAAGCTGAGTGAGTTCTTCCTCCTCTGGGATGTACTTCTACCACTGGTTGCAAGAGTTGGCCCCTGCATGTCTCTCCTCTGCTAGGGCATGCTCATAGTCAGCTGTGGCTATTATTCATTGTGCATTCTTGCACAGAGCACTTTCATTGGTACAGTTACCTCAGCTTTGTCTCCCTAATGCCTAGCAGTCTGTGGCACAATGTAGGATACACAGTAAATTATTCTGGGCAAATTTTTTTTTCATTCTAATTAAATCAATCAACTAGTAGGACAGGAATTTTTATACCTTATTTTAGAATTATTTAGTTTAGATGAGAAAGCTTATAACATGGAAAAATAAAATGTTAATTAAGTTGAACCCTACTAACTAAGCCTTCAGTGAATCAGTTTCTCTCTGGTCTAAGCTTTGGAGGTGAGAAGGAAGTAATAGATAGCAACATCTAAAACGTCATCATCACATCAAGAATTCCTTTAAGTGGTATTTCCAGATATAATATAGGACTCCCAGTTAAATCTAAATTTCAAATAAATGATGAGAATATTTTGTACAAGTATGTCCCAAAGATGACATGGCACAAATGACACTAAACAATTGTTTATTTCTCTAAAATTCAAATTGAAGAGAGTGCCTTATATTTTTATTTGCTAAATCTGGGAACCATATTAAAAATCTATGTTGCAGGGGACATTTGAGGAATTACAACTGATTCATTGGGATGTCCCAAGTTAAAGCCCTGGAGATTTCTCGTGTACACAGTTGGTGTTCAATAAATATTTGTTGAATTGACTATAGAATAGTAATTAGTAATAGTTACTTTTTGGTCATTGATTGTTTAAAGGCATGAAAATGGACAGATGTAAGCCTAGAAACAATTTTGACAATAAGGAAGTCACAGAAAAGCAGTTTTCTTTAATTAACCCTTTATTAACCAAATAGGAAAAACATACCCATTTGGGAGAGAGTTTCATGGTGCTGCTGGAAAGTACTTGAAATATATCTTCACTTGTACATGTAAGGTTTCTAATTTTTTGGCTTAGTATTTGAATATAACAATGTGTGTGTGTGTGTGTGTGTGTGTGTGTGTGTGTGTGCACGTGGGGAAATGGTTAGAGGCAGGGGGCAGGAGAGGCAAGACAAGAAGCGTAATGCCAATGAATGGAAAAGAAAACACTTGAAAACTTTTCTTCTTGCTACATTTCATGGAGAGTTAATGGCTTTTTTAAAGTACTTCCAAAATCAGAATTGGTCAGTGCAGAGTAGCAGGCACAAATATGGCCTCTAGAGTTCTATTAATGATGGGATCAAATGAAGACGCTCTTCTACATGCTATTTATGAAAGGGCAAGAGAACCAATGTAATGTTTAGTTTCTTGGAGGAAACAGAAAAAAAAATAATCCCATATTACCACAATACCGCATGAGTTCAATGCAAATGGAAAAGACTGGTGGCTTATTAATAGGCTCTCCCTGTAGCAAGCTGGCCTTCCCGGCTTCAGTTTGAAATTGATTATTTTAATACAGAATTCCTGAATGAAAGAGGTTCTTGGCCTTTTCCTGGGCTGTTGAATAATGTATGTGGGAGAAAGCAAATAGCAGCAGAGGGTCTCAGCTGCAGGAACAATGGCGCACACCCAGAGCTGAGGGGGCACGTTAGTTTATCATCGCCTTGTCAATCCTTCTAGCCTGGGAATCGCGGGGCAGCCTGGAAAGCAGCAGCTGCCCGACGTGTGGTGAACTGACCGGGGCACTTTAAAGAGACAACTCCATTTACCCATCTGAAAACAAGATATTGATTTTCCTCCAGTGCTGAAGAGAAAAGAGCCGTCCTGAAAATATATGGAGACCACCATTTATCCAGGCTCCTCCCCCACCAATCACACCACCCCAACTGTTTTCTTGGCTTCCTCTCCACAAAGTTCCATTTTTTCCTTCTTCACCTGGAGTGGGAAGAAAGCAACCCCTGCTTTTCTGCCTTCTGTGGATGCATCGCTCTGAGTGCTTTCAAGCTGAAACTGGAAAAGTACGTAATAACTGGCATTGGGGGACATATTTTATAGATTAGAAATCAATTTTTTCCATCCACATGGAAATTACATATTACAGTAAACTTCAGACTAGCACTTTACAGCTTTCTTATCTCAAGCTGTGTTCATCTTAAGTCATTAAGGCAAATCTTGTAGCAACCTAGAATAATAACAACCTTCAACTCCTTAGGTGGTTTTATCATGAGACAGTTTTTCCTTCATATATAATGGCTCAGAAGATCTGAGGACCCAGATCAGATGAGAAAAATGTAGCTTGTATTGCCACAGTAAACATCCATAAGTACACCTTAGAACGGCAGGAGCTTAAAATCAACGTGCTACGAGCATGGGGAGAAGTGTAGCTCTGAATGGAGGCAGCCAGGAGGCCAAGCACCCAGAGGTGACTTGAACTACTCCACAGGCTTCAAGAGACTGGAAGTGTGTTATTGGAGGTCAATTCTGATTTCTTTAATTGCTCATATCCACATGTGCTCAAAATTTCCACCATTCTGAGAAGAGTGGATGGTTGATGCAGCACATCCTTCTTCAGAGAGGGAAAAGGAGTAGCTGAACGAAGTATGCCTCTCTCACCTTCAACAAGATTCATTTAGAGGTTAAGCAGGGACTCCAAATGCTGGATTTCCAAAATGGAATTTTTCCTCAAAAATTCCCTGTACTCACCACTACCATGAGAAGTCTCATAGAAAAGCTGGGAAGTTCAATGGAAAAAAATGGGGGTAGGGGTAGAAAAAATGAGAGAAGAAAAACAACTCTTGCAAAGCAAATAGGAAAACCCATCCCTAGCTGCAGTAAAGGTAGGTCAGAAATGGCAAGTGCTGGCCTTAACCCTGTGTTTACCCCACCAGTATCCAGAAATGCAAGCTGAACCTTGTGAGTGGGGCCCCAGTTGTCGAGCTCTCTGTTATGCTAAACAAGCACCCGAGGTGGACTGGCCCAACCATCTGCTAGAGACATGCATAAATCGAGGGAAGGTAGAGCAGTACAGCATGTGTATAATGTGGAGTACATGGGAAAAAGCAAAAGTGCATCATTAAAATGCAGCAGAAAGCGACCAGAGAACAGAATGTGGTGGGCAGAGATTAGTGTTCCAATTATTATCAATGTTAATAACCACACGCAGGGAACTCCAGGTTCTCTTGTTCATGAGACATGAAGCCTCTGACAGCGCAGGGATTGGGAGGACTAGCTCACCCATTAGAATTTTTGTTATTTATTTGATTTTGTGACACCTTTCTCATCTGGACAAGTACTGGATGACACAGAGCTCTTCTTTCAAGTGTATACGTTCTCCAGCATAACATTAACCTTTAAAAAATATATAGGAAATCAAAAAATAAAGAAAAATTCCCACCCAGGCACAACCCCTGTTAATATTTTCATCTATGGTTTTCTGGTCTTTGATGATTTTTCCCCTGCCTTTATGGTTCTTACAAGTTATTGTCCATTTTTAACACAACATATAGACAGTTTTAAATTATTACATTTGAAATGTGCCCATTTGAATAACACATATATATTTGAAAGTTTTAATGGAATTCAAAATTAAGTCTACATTCCAAGATGATGTAATTAATATGCCTTGACTATTCAGAAGCATCCTTATTTTGAAGGCAGGAAGCAGAGTGGGGAAAAGCAGAAATTGGGTTGGGGGAATCAATGGCCCAAATGAGGAGAGCATGTACCAGAGTTGAACCATCCTGAGGGACAGCCTATATCTGGGGCTTGAAACTGGCAGCCCATTTCAGTCCTCATATATGCTTTGTCTGGCTTACAGAGCTTTTTATTTTTTTAATTTTTTTAGAGACAGGGTCTTGCTCTGTTGCCTAAGCTGGAGTGCACTGGCATCACCACAGCTCATTTCAACGTACAACTCCAGGGTTCAAGTTATCTTCCTGCCTCAGCCTCCAGAGTAGGTGGGACTACAGGCACATACCACTCACTCCCAGCTAAATTTTTAAAATATTTATGTAGAGATGAGGTCTCACTATGTTGCCTAAGTTTGTCTCAAACTCCTGGCCTCAAACGATCCTCCTTCCTCAGCCTCCTAAACTACTAGAATTACAGTTGTTAGCCACCATGCCAGGCGAGGGAGCTTTTCTTTAAATGTTTATTTTGAATGCCTTTAAATAGGGCATACCCCCCCCCATTTTGCCACAAGCCCCATCTCTCCTTATCATATTATACACTTCTGCTTTCTGCATTTCCATTTCTTCCTGGTGCTTGAAGACATTTGCCCTTATAACCCCTGTGTGACTTTAAGATATCCTGGAAGGCCCCACTTCCCTGCAGAATCCTCTAAACCAGTGGATCATAATTTTGGGTGATTTCTCTCCCCAGCGGATATTTAGCAGTGCTTAAACATTTTGTCTTAACTGGGGAGGGCGTGGTTGCACTACTGGCATCTAGTAAGTTGAGGCCAGAGATGGTGCTAAACATCCTACAATGCAGAGGCAAGTCCCCCACAATAATTATCCAGCCCAAAATGTCCACAGCGCGGAGACTGAGAAACCCTGCTCTAAATCAGGGCTGGATTTGCACCACTAGAGTTTCCTTCTTTCAGTTTAGGATTTCAGTCCCTTGAAAAATGCAAATCCCACTGAGGGTAGTAATATTTTAAGCTGTTGGCCACTTACACTATGAAGGAAGGATCTGTGAATTGGATTGGATAAATGGCTGGGTAGGAAGACAAGGAAAAATAGAACATGGAGGACACAAAGCACACATCCTATTGGCAGGCTTTCACCTTTCGCAATAAGGATCATTCCACACAGGGAGCTCACACCATATTCCTCTTAGTAACCCCACCATTAATAATTATGTCACACTATATAAAGTTGATTACTTGCTTCAGGAGAAGCACTGAATTCAGTCACTTTATATCTATGATCTCATTGCATTCTTATAACAATATTGTGAGACTGATAAGGAAACTAAGGCACAGAGGAAGTAAGTAACCATCTCAAAGCCACATATATAGAGAGTGATAGGACTGAGACTCTGAAACTTGCATTGCTTACTCCAGAGATCAAACTCTTAGCCAAGAGCAACGGACAACATTTACTAAAAATTTTCACTGAGCCAGATACCAGGTTAAGTGCTATATGATGTCACTTAATCTTTACAAAATCCTGAAGGGTAGATATTATTATCATCCGCATCAAACAAGTGAGGAAACTGAGGGTTAGACAAGTCTCACAATTAGACCTTTAACACAAGGTCTGCTTGACCTCCTAAGTTTAAAGTTAGTCAAAGCATTAAACTTCAGTCCATCATGCCTTCATGGACATTGGAAGGAGTGATGTGAAATGGACAGAACACTGACCTTAGACCAGAAGACCTCCTCTGGAGTCTTAGCTGTGCCACAATCTTAATGGGTGACCTCAGTCAAGACCCTAAGATCAAGTCCTCTTGTCCTATTCTCAAGAAAAGAAAGGAGCCAGACCACCATGAGCCATGGTTTCCTCTAGTTAGCTTCAATATAATTAGAAGAAGTGCTCCTACCCAATGACAAAGCAATGAGGAAACCTAGTCAGTCTGGTGAGAGCATTTTCAATCAAAGAGGCTAAACCAGAAAGACTGAGCTGTTCCAGCTCAAAGGGTAGCCATGAACCTTTAAGAACATTCAAGATGGAAATATGCCCATTAATCATAACTCTTTATTGTATCTCAATTTTCATATTCTGTTACCATAATCTGAGCATCTTTCAAAGTCAACTTCTACTAACAATGCCTAATAAAGTCATGATTTTCTAAAATGTAATTTGATGATGGTACCTACCCACTTTTATAGTAGTCTTTTCTGGGGCTTTGGGGAATTTTTTCTTGTTTAGTAATGAGAATAGCCTCCTGGATCTTTTTACCTGAGCTGATAGGGCCTTTTCAGTCAGTTCAGAGGGAAGATAAGTTAAATTGTAAGGGAGTGTCATTTAGATGACCCAAAGAGTTTTATTTGTTACTTTATCATAGTAACTTCTCCAAAGCCAACTTCACAAAGATAGTGTTATTGAAAGGCATGTGTCGTAAGCAAACAAAAACATAACGTGGAAAAAGGACACCCTTTTCAACAAACAGTGCTGGGATAATTGGCTAGCGACATTTAGGAGAATGAAAATGGATCCTCATCTCTTACCTTATATAAAAATCAACAAAAGATGGATTAAGAACTTAAACCTAAGACCTGAAACTATAAAAATTCTAGAAGATAATATTGGAAAGACCCTTGTAGACATTGGCTTAGGCAAGGATTTCATTACCAAGAACCCAAAAGCAGATGTAATAAAAACAAAGATAAATAGCTGGGTCCTAATTAAACTAAAGAGTTTTTGCAAAGCAAAAGAACAGTCAGCAGAGTAAACAGACAACCTACAGATTGGGAGACAATCTTCACAATCTATACATCTGACAAAGGACTAATATCCAGAATCTAACTCAAATCAGTAAGAAAAAAAAATCTCATCAAAAAGTGGGCTAAGGACATGAATAGACAATTCTCAAAAGAAGATATAAAAAATGGCCAACAAACATATGAAAAAATGTTCGATAGCACTAATGATCAGGGAAATGCAAATCAAAACCACAATGCAATACCATCTTACTCCTGCAAGAATGGCCATAATTAAAAAATTTAAAAAACTAGATTTTGGCATGGATGCGTTGATCAGGGGACACTTCTACATTGCTGGTGGGAATGTAAACTAGTACAGTCACTATGGATAATGGTGTGGAGATTCCTTAAATAACTAAAAGTAGAACTACCATTTGATCCAGCAATCCCACTACTGGCTATCTATCCAGAGGAAAAGAAGTCATTACACAAAAAAGATACTTGCACATGCATGTTTATAGCAGCATGATTCACAATTGCAAAATTGTGAAGCAACCCAAATGTCCATCATTCAACAAGTGGATAAAGAAACTGTGGTGTATGTGCATGTATGTATGTATGTTTCTGTATGTATGTATATGTGTGTGTGTGTGTGTGTGTATATATATATATAATGTGTGTGTGTCCATTATATATATATATAATGAAATACTACTCAGCCATAAAAAGGAATTAATTAACAGCATTTGCAGTGATCTGAATGAGATTGGAGACTATTTTTCTATGTGAAGTAACTCAGGAATGGAAAACTTCTCACTGATATGTGGGAGCTATGCTATAAGGAAAGGCATAAGAATGATACAATGGACTTTGGGGACTCAGGGGGAAGAGTGGCGGGGGTAAGGGATAAATGTGGTGCAGTGTATACTGCTTGGGTGATGGGTGCACCAAAATATCACAAATCATCACTAAAGAACTTACTCATGTAACCAAATACCACCTATATTCTCAATAACTTATGAAAAAATAAAAACAAAACAAAAACTCCTTACAAAAGCAAAAAAAGAAAGGAATCTGTTGTGATCTAATGCTGAAATTATGAACTATCTTGACCTAGTAGCTTTGGCAATGTTTAATAGACTTCTAGTATCATTGTCTTTACCTTGAAATTTTAAATTTCCTCCAGGAACTCAGGGTACCTTGGTGCAGAGCTTGGGAACCACAGGTATACAATGAAAATTACATGTCCTTCCTACTTCACACCCCAATTCCTCATTCCCATTCCGTGTGACATATAGTATTAACAGTTTCTGGTGTCTAATTCCCGAAAATTTCTATGCATAATCAAATAGAAGCATATCATACATACTGCTTCCATTCCCACTTTTTCTGCTTACTATATTCTGGAGATCATTTCATGGTAGTACATAACAATTCTTTGTTGTTTTTGCAGTTTCATGGTGTAATTTATGCAATACAATTATTGATGTACATTTGGTTGTTAGCATTACTAATGGCATTGTAGTGAATATTCTTCTACATATATCTTGGAGCACTTCCAGGATGAATTTCTAGAAACAGAACTTCTGGACCAAGAGATATGTACATTTAAAGTTTTGAGAGATATTGAACTTGTTGTAACTAATTTCAATTAATTGGCACACTCTCCCTCTCCCCAAAAAAAATCTAGGCAAGAAAGAAGAAACTTGAAGCTGGCATATTAGAAAAGCTTACATCAAAATACCCAACTCCTTTCAAATGTCTGGAAAGCCTTAACAAGAAGAATGGCAACAAATAAGCTGAGACAGTGAAGGCTATAATAAATACCTAATTATTCAATGCCCAGACATGAAAGAACATCTTTAGTTCATTTAGTGAGGTCATGTTTTTCTGGATGGTGTTGATGCTAGCAGATGTAACTTTTCAGACAGAGAAGTTAAACATCTGTATTCAAGAAACTCAAAGAAATTCAAGATAACATAGAGAAAGAATCCAGAATTCTATCAGATAAATTTAGCAAAAAGATTGAAGTGATTAAAAAGAATCAAATAAAAATTCTGGAACTGAATAATGCAACTGGCATACTGAAGAATGTATCAAAATCCTTTAATAGCAGAATTGATAGAGCAGAAGAACTAGAGAGCTTAAAGGCAGGTTAATTGAAAATATACAGCCAGAGGAGAAAAAAAGAATAAAAAAGAGTGAATAACACCTATAGGATCCAGAGAATAGACTCAAAAAAAGGAAATATAAGAGTTATTTGCCTTAAAGAGGAGGTAGAGAAAGAGAGAGGAGTAGACAGTTTATTAAAAGAAATAATAACAGAGACTTCCTACCCCTAGAGAAAGATATCAACTTCCAAGTACAAGAAGGTTATATAGAACACCAAGCAGATTGAACTCAAAGACTACCTCAAGGCATTTAATAATCAAAATCCCAAAGGCAAAAATACAGGATTCTAAAAGCAGCAAGAAAAAAGAAACAAATAGCATACAGTGGAGTGCCAATAAGTCTGGCAGCAGACTTTTCAGTGGAAACCTTACAGGCCAGGAGAGGGTGACATGACATATTTAAAATGCTGAAAGAAAAAAAAACCCTTTTACCCTAGAATAGTATATCCAGTAAAAATATCCTTCAAAGATGAAGGAGAAGTAAAAACTTTTTCAGACAAACAAAAGCTGTGGGATTTCATCAAAAGCAGACTTGTCCTACAAGAAATGCTAAAGGAAGTACTTCTATTAGGAAAAAAAAAAAGGATAATGAGCAGCAAATAATCACCTGAATGTACAAAACTTACCAGTAATAGTAAATACACAGAAAAACACATTATAACACTGTAACTGTAGTGTATAAACTATTTGTATTAGTACATTCTCATGCTGCTAATAAAGACATACTCGAGACTGGGTAATTTATAAAGGAAAGAGGTTTAATTGACTCACAGTTCAGCATGACCAGGGAGGCCTCAGGAAACTTTTACAATTATGGCAAAAAGTGAAGCAAACACATGCTTCTTCACAATATGGCAGCAAGAAGTGCAGAGCAAAGCGAGGGAAAGCCCCTTATAAAACCATCAAATCTCATGAGAATTCACTCACTGTCATGAGAACAGCATGGAGATAACAGCCCCCATTATTTAATTACCTCCCACTGGGTGCCTCCCAAGACACATGGGGATTATGGAAACAATTCAAGATGAGACTTGGGTAGGGACACAGCCAAACCACATCACTATTCTTGACCTAAGTAGAACCACTAAATAATGGATCAATAAAAAATACTAACTACAACAACTTTTCAAGACATACTACAAGAAGATAAAAATAGAAACAAAAAATGTTAAAAAGCAGGGGGACAAAGTTAAGGCATAGAGTTTTCATTAGTTTTCTTTTTGCTCTTGCTTGTTTATACAAATAATATAAAGTTGTTATCAGGTTAAAATAATGAGTTATATGATAACATTTGCAAGCCTTGGTAACCATAAACCAAAAAACATACAATAGACACACAAAAAATAAAAAACAAGAAACTAAATCATATCACCATAGAAAATCACCTTCACTACAGGAAGATAGGAAGGAAGAAAAGAATGAGGAGAAAACCACAAAATAGCCAGAAAATAAATTTTAAAAGGGCAGGGTTAAGTTCTTCTCAATAATAACATTGAATGTAAATGGACTCAATTCTCCAATCAAATGACACAGACTGGCTGAGGGATGAAACAAAAAAGACCCATTGATCTGTTGTCTATAAGAAACACACTTCACATATAAAGGCACACATAGACTGAAAATGAGTTTTGATGGAAAAATATATTCCATGCCAATGGAAACTAAAAAAGAGCAGGAGTCACTATACTTATATCAAACAAAATAGATATCAAGACACAAACTATAAGAAGAAACAAAGAAGGTCATTATATAATAGAAAAGTCAATTCAGAAAGAGGATATAACTATTAAAAAATACATGCACCCAAGACTGGAGTATCCAGATACATAAAGCAAATATTAAAACTAGAAATAGGCCCCAACACAATAATAGCTGGAGAGTTCTACACCCTACTCTCAGCATTGGACAGCTTTTCCAGACAGAAAAATCAACACACAAACTTCACACTTGATCTGCACTATAGACCAAATGGATCCAATAGATATTTACTGAACATTTTATCCAAGAGCTGCAGAATACATAGTCTTCTCCTCAGCAAATGGATCATTCTCAAAGGTAGACCATATGTTAGGTCACAAAACAAGTCTTAAAACAAAAAGCTGAAATAATATCAAGCATCTTCTCTGACTACAATGGAATATGACTAGAAATGAATGACAAGAGGAATTTTGGAAACTATACAAATACATGAAAATTAAACAATATGCTCTGAATAAGCAGTGGGACAAAGAAGAAATTAATAAGAAAATGGAAGAATTTCTTGAGACAAATGATAATGGAAACACAACATGCCAAAATGTATGGTATACAGCAAAAGCAGTACCAAGAGGGAAATAGAGCTATAAGTGCCTACATTAAAAAAGAGGAAACCTTCAAATAAACACCTAATGATTCATCTAAAGAACTAGAAAAGCAACAGCAAATGAAATCCAAAATTAGTAAAATAAAATAAAGATCATAGCAGAAATACATGAAATTGAAATGAAAAAGATATAAAAATCAATCAAACAAAAAGTTGGTTTTTTGAAAAATTAAATAAAATTGACAAACTGTTAACCAGAGTATGAAAAAAGGAGAGAAGATCAAAATAAAATCAGAAATAAAAAGGAGGCATTGTAACTGATACTACAGAAACTCAAAGGATTACTAGTGGCTACCAGGAACAATATGCCAATAAATTGGAAAATTTAGAAGAAATAGACAAATTCCTAGATATGTATAATCTGCCAAAATTGAACTAGGAATAAATCTGAAACCTGAACAGACCAATAATAAATAATTACATCAAAGCCATAATAAGAATCTCCCAGCAAAGAATAGTCTGCAACCTGATGGCTTCACTGCTGAATTCTACCAAACATTCAAAAAAGAACTAATACCAATCCTACTCAAACTATTCTGAAAAATAGAGGAGGAGGGAACACTTCTACTCTCATTCTATGAGGCCAGTATTACCCTGATACCAAAACCATTCAAAGTGGAATGGAAGAAGTCAAATTATCCTTGTTTGCAAATAATATAATCTTTTATTTTGGAGAAATCTAAAGACTCCACAGGAAAGCTATTAGAACTGAAACATTCAGTAAAGTTATAGAATACAAAATCAACACATAAAAATTAGTAGCATTTCTATATGCCAACAGATTATATCCAAAAGACAAGCAGCAGCAAATGCCAGTCAGAGTGTGGAGAAAAGGGAAACCTCGTACACTGTTGGTAATGTAAATTAGTACAAACACTCTGAAGAACAGTTTGGAGGTTCCTCAAAAACTAACAATAGAGCTGCCACCAGGCACGGTGGCTCATGCCTGTAATCCCAGCATATTGGGAGGCCAAGGCGGGTGGATCACTTGAGGTCAAGAATTCAAGACCAGCCTGGTCTACATAGTGAAATCCCATCTCTACTAAAAATGCAAAACATTAGCTGGACGTGGTAGTGGGCACCAGTAATCCCTGCTACTCAAGAGGCTGAGGCAGGAGAATCACTTGAACCTGGGAGGCAGAAGTTGCAGTGAGCCAAGATCGTGCCACTGCACTCTAGTCTGGGTGACATGAGCAAAACTCCATCTCAAAAAAAAAAAAAAAAAAAAAAAATAGAGCTGCCATATGATCCAGAAATACCACTGCTGGATATATATCCAAAAGAAAAGAAATCAGCATATCAAAGAGATATCTCCACTCCCATGTTTGTTGTAGCACTGTTTACAATAGCTAAGATTTGGAAGCAACCTAAGTGTCCATCAAAAGATGAATGGATAAAGAAAATGTTGTACATATATACAATCGAGTACTATTGAGCCATAAAAAGTATACGATCCAGTCATCTGCAACAACATGAAAGGAATTGGAGATGATTACGTTAAATGAAATAAGCCAAGCACAGAAAGACAAACATTGCATGTGCTCACTTTTTTGTGTTATCTAAAAATCAAAACAATTGAACTCATGGACATAGAAAGTAGACGGATGGTTACCAGAGACTGGGAAGGGTAGTAGGGGGTTGGGTGAGGGAGGTGGGGATGGTTATTGGGTATAAAAAAATAGAAAGAATAAATAAGACCTACTATTTGATAGCACAACTCGGTGACTATAGCCAATAATAACTTAATTTCATATTTTAAAATAACTTAAAGAATGTCATTGGATTGTCTGTAACTCAAAGGGTAAATGCTTGACAGGTTGGATAAAAATATGCTACAGAGCTATAGTAACCAAAACAGCATGGTAATTTTAGTGTGATGGGTGAAACAAAATCTCAGAAATCACCATTAAAAAACTTATCCATGCAACAAAAATCCCCCAGTACCCCAAAACTTCTAAAATAAAATTTAAAAAAACAGACACACAGATCACTGGAACAGAATACTGAACCCAGAAATAAATCCACATACCTACAGTGGACTCATTTTTTCAGTTTCCAAGAACATAAATTGGGGAAAGGACAGTCTTTTCAATAAATTGTGCTGGAAAAACTGGATATTCACATGCAGAAGAATGAAACTGGACTACATTGGTTCATTTATAAAAACTACCCGAGACTAGGTAAATGATAAAGGAAAGAGGTTTAGTTGACTCACAGTTCTTTGTGGCTGGGAGGCCTCAGGAAACTAACAATTATGACAGAAGGCACCTCTTCACAGGGCAGCAGGAATGAGTGCCAACAAGGGAAATGCCAGACACTTATAAAACCATCAGATCTTGTGAGGGCTCACTCATTATATCACAAGAACAGCATGGGGGAAACTGCTCCTATGATTCAATCACTTCCCACCGAGTTCTTCCCATGACAGGTAGGGATTGTGGAAACTACAATTCAAGGTGAGATTTCAGTGGGGACACAGAGCCAAACCATATCACTTACCAAAATGAATTAAATATTAAATCTAAGACCTCAAGCTATGAAACTACCACAAGAAAACACTGGGGACAATCTCCAGAACATTGTACTAGGCAGATTTCTTGAGCATTACACCAGAAGTACAGGCAACCAAAGCAAAACTGGAGAAATGGGATCACATTAAGTTTAAAGGCATTTGCACAGCAAAGGAAATAATCAAAAAAGCGAAGAGACGATCAATGGAAGAAAATATTTGCAAACTACCCATTTGACAAAAGATTAATACCAGAAAGTATAAGGAGTTTAAACAGGTCTATAGGATTAAACCTAATAATCTGATAAAAAAAATGGGCACAAGATTCGAGTAGACATTTCTCAAAAGAAGAGATACAAATGGCAAACACACATATAAAAAGGTGCTCAACATCATCGATCATAAAAGAAATGCAAATCAAAACTACAATGACAAATCATCTCACCCCTCTTAAAATGCTTTTATCCAAAAAATCAGGCAAAAACAAATGCTAGTGAGGATGTGGATAAAGTGAACAGTTGTACATTGTTGATGAGAATGTAAATTAGTACAACCACTATGCAGAAGAGTTTGGAGGTTCCTCAAAAAACTAAAAATAGAGCTGCCATATGATCCAGCAATCCCACTCCTAGGTATATTCCCCAATGAAGGAAATCAGTATGTCAAAGAGATATCATCACTCTCGTGTTTGTTACAGGACTATTTATAATAGCCAAGAGGTGGAAGCAACCTAATGTTCATTAAAAGATGAATGGATAAAGAAAATGTGGTACATATATAAGAGGAGTACTATTCAGCATTAAAGAGAATGACATCCTGTTATTTACAACAACGTGAATGGAACTGGAGGTCATTATGTTCAGTGAAATAAGCCAGGCACAGAAAGACAAACATCACATGTTCTCACTTATTAGTGGGAGCCAAAAATTTAAAAACCGAATTGACATGGAAATAGAGAGTAGAAGAATGGTTATCAGAGGTTGGGAAGGATACTGGGGAGAGGAATGTGGGATAAGTGGGGATGGTTAATGGGTACAAAAATTAGTTAAAAAGAATGAATAAGACCTAGTGTTTACTAGCATAACAGGGTGACTATAGTTAAAAATAATTTAATTGCACAGTAAAAAAGTATCATTGGATTTTTTTATAACACAAAGGATAAATGCTTAAGGTGATGGATTCCCCATTTACTCTGATGTGATTATTATACATTGCATGCCTGTATCAAAATATCTTATATAACCCATAAATTAAATTTTATGGGTACACCTACTATGTACCCACAAAATTTTAAAATAAATAAAATAAAAAATTATAAAACTTAAATTCAATGAGAGAACAACTATGTCAATTAAATATTTGGCAAAGTTACAAATAGTTTTGCCATGTGATCCATCAACTGTACCTCTAGGTATTTATCTGAATGAGTTGGAAACACGCTCACACAAAAACCTACATAAGAATATTGATAGTAGCTTCTATGGCCTTAATCTGTCCCCAAAAATTCATATGTTGAAACTTAATCATCAATGTAACAATGTTTAGAGGTGAGACCTTTAGGAGGTAATTCAGCCATGAGGGCTCTGCTCTTTTGAATGGATTGGTGTCCTTATGAAAAGGCTTGAAAGAAGGGAGTTTGCTCTTTTTTGTCATTCTACCCTTCTGCAATTTGAGGACTCATAGACAATACCATTTTAAAAGAATGGGCCCTCACCACACACTGGACCTGTCAGCATCTTGATCTTGGACTTCCAGGCCTCCAAAACTGTGAAAAATAAATTTTTGTTCTCTATAAATTACCAAGTCTCAGGTTCTCAGATATTTTGTTATAGCAGCATAAACAACCTAAGATGCAACCTTTATTTATAATTGCCAAAAACTAGAAGCAACCAAGATATTCCTCCACAGGTGAGTTGATAAATAAACTGTGGTACATCCAGAAAATGGAATACTGTTTAGCAATGAAAAAGAATAAACCATCAAATCAGAAAAAGACATGAAGGAACCTTAATTGCTAAGTGAAAGAAGCCAATATAAAAAGGCTGTATAATTCCAACTATGTGATGTTCTGGAAAAGGTAAAATTACAGATAGTATAAATATCAGTGGTTGCCAGGGTTTCAGGAGAAAGGAGAGAGAGATTAATAGGTACAGCACAGGTGACTTTTAAGGTGATTTCTATTTCACTTTAATAATAAGTGAAATTATTTTTATCATACTGTAATGGTAGATACATGACATTATGCATTTGTCACAATGCATGGAATTATATAATACAGAGAGTAAATGCTAATGTAAATTTAGGACTTAATTAACAATGTATCAATATCAGTTCATCAGTTTTAACAAATGTACCACAATAATGCAAGATGTTAATAATAGGGAAAATTGCAGCAGGAGAGAAAGGATATATGTGAAGTCTTTGAATTTGCTGCTCAATTTTTCTGTACATCAAAAACCGCTCTAAAACTTAAGTCTATTTTAAAAAGACTACAGGATGGGACAAAACAGTTATGAATGATATGTCTGCTAAGGGTCTAACATACAAAACATGTACAGAGTTCTTAAATTGAATTAGAAAAGATGAATAATCCAATTTAAACTTGGGCAAAGGAACTGAATAGCTGTTTATTTCATAAAGATATATGTATGACCAATAAAGATGTGAAAAGATGTTCAATAGAAAAATGCAAAACAATGCCACTATGAAATGTCACTTTGCATCCATTAAGATGGCTGTAATTAAAGACAGAAAATAACTAGTGTTGGCAAGGATGTGGAAAAATCACAACTCTCCTACATTGCTGGTGGGGATGTAAAATGTTGCAGCTACTTTAGGAAACAGTTTGGCAGTCTCTCAAATTTAATCATAGAGTTACGGTATGACCCAGCAGTTCCACTCCTAGGTATACATCCAAAAGAATCGAAAACATATTTTCATGCAAAAATTTGTCCATGAGTGTTCATACCAGCACTATTCACAATAGTAAAAAAGTGGAAGAAACTCAATGTCTCTCAACTGATGAATGGATAAGTTAAATGTAACCTATCAACATCATGGAATATTATTCCACCAAAGAATGGAACAAGGTACTAGCACATGCTACAACATGAATGAACCTTGAGAACATTATATTAATGGAAATAAGCCATTCACAAAGTACCACTTATTGTAGAATTCAATTTCTATGAAATATGCAGACAGGCGAATTTGCACAGACAAAAAGAGATAAATGGTTATCATAGGCTGGGGAGAGAGGACAATGGGGAGTGACTGCTAATGGGTACTGGGTTTCTTTTTGGCATGACAAAAATCTTATATTAATAGAATAGATATTGGTCATAGTTGTACAACATTGGAATAGACTAACCATTACTGTATTGTATGCCTTAAAAGAATAAATTCTATAGTAGGTGAATTATATTTCAATGAAAATGATATTGAAAATCTTAATATAATCACAAAAGTGACATCACTTTTGGCATAATCAATTTGTTCAAAATAAATTATTACCTCCAGTCCACATATAAGTGAAGGAGATTATATTGGGGCATGAATACAAGGATGCAGCAACCACTGGGGGCTATTTAGAGTCTTATCCCTCACAGCCATTAAAAAGTATTTTTCTTTGGGAAGCTAAGGTGGGTGGATCACTTGAGTCCAGGAGTTCGAGACTAGCCTGGGCAACTATGGCAAAACCCTGTCTCTACCAAAAAATACAAAAATTACCCAGGTGTAGTGGCGTGCACCTGTAGTCCCAGTTACTCAGGAGGCTGAGGTGGGAGGATCACTGAAGCCTGGGAAATTGAAGCTGCAGTGAGCCATGACTGTGCAACTGTACTCCAGCCTGGATGACAGAGACTGTGTCTCAAAAAATAATAATAATTAAGAAATATTATTCTGAGAAGAGGTCCATAGGCTCCACCAGAGGCCAACAGGATCCATGGTACAAAACAGAGTAAGAAGCCCTTGTCTATTAAGAAAACTAAGTTAGTCGATTTGTTGTTATTGGTGCTGTTGATTTTGCTGAGAAAGCAGAATCTGGCCCATGTGAGATGGTAAGAAGAAAGGGCAATACTTTTGTTCTAGAACAGCAAAGAGTCCAAATTTGGGCAAGTCAGAAGGAGAAAGAAATAAACAGTCATAGCAGCACTGTGATAAATTTGTGACTGCTCCTTATGTAACCTGTATTGTACTCAATTTTCTTTCCCCCATGCCCACATTTGTGCTGCAGATCATTGTTTTCAAAGGATGGTCCATGGAGTCCTTGCATTCCAATCTCCTGGGAAACTTCTTTAAAAGACCTACTTATTCAGACTGTCAGGGATGGTGCTAAGGAATATATATTTTCATAGCATCATCAGGTGATTCTTATGCACATTCAAGTTTGAACTGGAGGTATAAGGACTCTAACTCTGGCAACCACCAGGTTTGAAATCTGGCTTTGAAAATTTCTAGCTAACTATGGGTCAGTCATTAAACTCTTTTTTTTCTGAGCTTTAGTTCCCTCATCTCTAAAATGTGAATATAATAATAATACCTCATCGAGTGGTTTTGATGATTAAATGAGCTGTTATATGTAAAGCCCTTATCACCATGCCTAGCACTCAATAAATGGTAACTATTACTTATGAAGAACAAGCCTAGATTTTCTATTGTTTTGGTCTTATAGTTCCCAATAAACGTTGGCCATTATTATCATAGGTTAACAGGAGACCACGGAGAGGCAGTGTGGTATAGTAAAATGAGCACAGGATATGGAGTCAGATCTAGATTCAAATCTGAGCTCTGCCCTTGTAGGCTATGATCATAAACAAGTCACAATATATGAACCTCAGTTTCCTCTTCCATAAGATGGTGATACTAACAGTATCATCATCCTGGGGCTGTAATAATTAAATGAGATAATCTACTTAAAGAACTTGGCATTCAGTAAGCCCTTATTACATAATGCCAAAATTTGTCTCTCCACCCATCCCTCCTGAACCCTCACTGTAGTAATCAAAATGATTGATTGCCTAAGGGTAATAAAGGAACAGCCTATGGAAAAATTCTCGTAGAAGTCTAGTTCACTGATTTATACCTAGTTTAAATCATTGCCATTGACAGTTTTCTGAACTTGGATCCTTTTACTATATGATCCCTTCTAACTGTGACTTCTGCATTTGAAAACCTCACCATGATCCTGCTTATTAAAATAGATGCACTTGTGGTTGATGATTATCATTGCATCTCTCTTTTGGGTTAAAAGCTAAACACGTTCCTAGTCCAGAACTTCAGAATGATCCAAGGGTTCCACAAAGCCACATGGCAGGGAGGTATAAATCATTAGTAAATCATAAGATCTAAGTAAATCACATGAGTATTTAAATAGCCACCCTTCTATCTTCTGATTTGCATATTTAGTAAGCAGTAAAACACACTTTGTAAATCTCTGATGTTTCAGAAGTTGCCAGTTGCTGAAGAAAATAGTCTCACCTGATTAGACAGACCCAGGCATAGTTACCAGTTGGCCAGTTCCTGCCAGTATGGGCAAGAGGACAACAATATGATGAAAACCAGGAGGTCTGAAAGGCTTAGACATCTACTTTGGTCTAGATTGTCAAGGTCTTGACCATGTCAGCAGAAGGGCAATGAACTCTAGTCATTTACTGTGTCAAGACTAGGGTCTGAGTAGAAAATTTCAGTTGGGAAGAATAAGCTCAATAGATCTACTGTATAACATGGTGACTATAGTTAATAATAATGTGTTGTGTTCTTAAAAATTACTAACAGAGTAGATTTTAAGTGTTCTCACCACAAAATAATAAGTATGTGAGGTAATGCATATGTAAATTAGCTCAATTTAGCCACATTCCCCAATTCATACATATTTTAAAACATGTTATATATTACGAATACATGTAATTATGATATTTTAACTTAAAATCAATCAATGCTAAAACAAAACTCCATTAATGAATACTTCAGAGAATGACACTGGTCAGTGAGCATCGATCCTCCTACAGGAGTAGAGGTGTGTATGCGAGCGTATGGTAGACACACCTGGCAGTGAAATTAAACTTAAGCATACCCTGAGAATTAACCTGTATGGCAGATGCACCCGAGTGCGTGTTCTGAGCTAAGGAATCCAGAAATGGCAAACCAGGAGATACATTCCTTGTCTGTACATCCAGGAGGAACATCTGAACCCCTGACCATCCAGTGGAATGTAGAAGGGAGTAACGCCCTTTGTTTTGGGTTAAATGAAATTTGCCAGTGGAGGTTGTTAGAGGGCAGGTGCTAAGTGAATATGCTATATAAACTGATTGCTTTCTGCAAGCTGTTGTGGTTGTCCTGCCCAGCCTGCCACCACTGGACTGTCCCTGTAGGTAAGGTGGTTCTTCTGTCCAGCCCAGTAGTACCAGACCATCCCTGTATATAAGTTTCCTGCTAATAAAACCCTATGTCTCATTGCTGGCTCTGGGTCTCTTCTTCAGCCTCTTGAACCTGGAGCCATCCCTGTTGAAGTTAATAGGCCGGTCTACTATGACAGCAAGTACTTACAATGCAAAGCAATATCTTATTAAATGTCATAGGGATGATACAGACCCTACATCTTACGTGGGCTATAAGGAAGGGGAAGCATATCAGGCTCTCCAAGAGCAGGTGCATTTTGGAAAAACATTTAAGATACTTACATATTTTGTAATACAAATTTAAAGCAAAGATTTATAATACTAATATATTATTGGCTGAGGCCAATATGCGAATGACAGACTAAGAAAGCATGGTTAGGGCCATGAGTTGAAACAGGTTAAGAATTTGACAGCTATTCTACCCAGTCAACAGATTTTTGTTGAGCATGGATTATATGCCAGACATTGTTCTTGGCACCAGAAAGCCAGTCTTTGAGCTCTAAGATTCTTTCCTCGGCTTGGTCTATACTTGCAATTCCATTATAAAATTATCATAGTGTGTTTTTTTTGTCTGTATCAGTCAGTTATGTTCTTTTCAATACTGACTATTTTGTCTGTCTGCTCCTGTGTTATTTTATTGTGATTCTTAGCTTTCTTGAGTTGGTTTTCAATGTTCTGAATTTTGATGATCTTTGTTCTTATCAATATTTTGAATGCTATTTCTGTCATTTCAGTCATTTCCATCTCTTTAAGAACCATTGCTGGGGAGCTAGTGTGGTCGTTTGGAGGAAGACACTCTGGCTTTTTGAGATGTCACAGTTCTTGCAACTGCTCTTTCTCATCTTTGTGGGCTGATTTTTCTTCAATGTTTGAAGTTGCTGTTTTTGGATTTTTGTTTTCCTTTTATGCCATTTCATGACCTCAGGGGTTTGATTGTATACATTTTGTTTAGTCAACTAGCTTCATTTCTGGAAGATTTTAGGGGGCTAAGGTTTAGCTCAGGACTCCTAGACTGTGTGCCCTAACACTGGGGGCTAGTATCAGGCTTTGGCTTTGTTCTCTGGCTACTCAAGGTTAGGAACTGGTTGCACTGGAGTGGCCGATGTGCTCCCAGACCACTAGTCACAACAGTCCAATGGGTGGTGCCAATGAAAGCACTTCGGAGGGCAGTAGCAGCATGATTCATCTTTGTTTGCTCATGGCAGCAGTGGCATCAGTAGCAGCATGATAAGGTGCCCACCTTTCAGCTGCAGTGGGGTGCTAGCAGGTGTCAGGATGCTGACCTTCATGTGGGCATTTGCAGCAGCAGCATTGGCAGCATGTCATGGGGAAGCAGGGTCTCCACTGGCCTCTTTGTGCATGCTTGTGTTGGTGGCAGTTTTAGCACAGTAGTGGGGCGCTAGTAGCCACAGGACTGTGTGCGCTCTTTGTGTGTGTTTACAGGTGACTGGCTGCTCAGGGCCAGGGCAGGTCTCTATTCTCTGTGCATAGTTTCAGGCAGCAGCAGTGTCAATGCAGGGGAAGGGTGCTGGTGGTTCGTAGGGCTAACGGGTCCATACTCTGCAACACTTCAATGGGAATGGCAGGTGCACTCATTCTGGCAGCAGTGCTATGGCAGGGTGCAAGTGCACATGTGTGCTGGTGGGAAAGGGGAGGCAAAATCTGCCTGTGAACATATATGCCAGCAAAGTGATTTGGGAGGCGGCCATGGGCGAGTATCTGCAGGCAAAGTATCACTGGGGAGGCTGCAGTGGAAGGAGTGTACGGGCGGGCTGATACGTGTCTGTGGAGGCTGCGCTGCTGGAGCCCTCTGCTTGTCGGGTGTGGTCTGCCAGCACAGGAACTATGATGCAGGCCCCCAGAAGATACACCCCCCTCTTTTGGGCACCTGAGGCTGCATTGCAAGCACCTAGGGAGAGTCCAGCTGACTGAGGGGTGTTCAGGTTGGACCAGCCCCATCTCATGGGCAAGACCACCCTGCAGAGTTCATGTATGACAATTCCCCTAGGACTAAAGTCTCCTATAGGAGTAAGTTGAGCCTAAGGGAATGGGTGTCCCAGGCTGTGCTCCACTACAGATGCTCCTGCATCAAACCCTCTGGGCTCCACACTGGCTGGAGTTCTGCCCCTACCACTTCTGTAAACAGCTCTCCCTGCCACCTCAAGTGTCCACAGTGGTCATGGGGTCTTCTCTGGCCAGGATTCTAAAGGTCCGTGGATAGAGCAGGTTGCTCTTTGCTTCTTCAGCTCACCTCTTCCCCAGTTGTTGGGGGCCAGGAATGAGTCCTTATGCATGGCAACCTTGTGCAGGGTTCCAGCTTCCTCCCCCTTCAGTCCAACATCTGTCTTCCCTACATCTGCCCTCAATGCTATCCCTCTGAAGATATGCTAAGAGTCCACCAGTTTTCCCCATGTCCCAATCCCTCAATGGTAGATATTCCTCATGGCTATGTCTAGTTGGCCATCTTGACCGCAGGTCTACTTTGCTCTCATAAACCCTGATAAAGCCTTGTTCCAAGTAGCCTCACGACAATGAGATGGAGAAGCATCAGAGAATGCACCAATGTGGTTAGTCCTGGATGACAGAGGCATGACTCCCTTCAATTTTTGTTGTTGTCTCTATTGCTTTCGAGGACTTAGCTATAAATTATTCCCCAAGGCTGATGTCCAGAATTGTGTTTCCTAGGTTTTCTTCTAGGATTCTTAAAGTTTGAAGTCTTACATTTAAATCTTAATCCATGTTCAGTTACTTTTTGTATATGGTGAAAGGTAAGGGTTCAGTTTCATTCTTCTGTATATGTCTAGCCAGCTATGCCAGCAGCATTTATTGAAGACTACCCTTTCCTCACTGCTTACTTTTGTTGACTTTGTCAAAGATCAGATGGCTGTTGGTGTGTGGCTTTATTTCTTAGCTCTCCATTCTGTTCCATTGGTTTATGTGTGTTTTTGTACCAGTATCATGCTGTTTTGGTCACTGTAACTTTGTAGTATAGTTTGAAGTCAGGTAGCGTGATGCCTCCAGCTTTGTTATTTTTGCTTAGAAGTCCTTTGGCTATTCTGGCTTTTTTTTTTTTTGGATCTATATGAATTTTATGAGTTTATTTCCAATTCTGTAAAAAACGATGTTGGTCATTTCGCAGGAATAACTCTGAATCTGTAGATTGCTTTGGGCAGTATGTCCATTTGAATGATATTGATTCTTCCAATTCAAGAGCAAGGAATATTTTGCCATTTGTTTGTGTCATCTATGACTTCTTTAAGCAGTGTTTTGTAGTTCTCCTCATAGAGATCTTTCATCTCCTTGGTCATATGTACTCCTAAGCAATTTTGTTGTGGCCACTGTAAATGGGATTACTTCTTGATCTGGATGTCAGCTGGACCATTGTTTGTGTATAGAAATAGTACTGATTAGTTTTACAATGATTTTTGTATACCGGAACCTTACTGAAGTCAATTACCATTTTCAGGAGCATTATGGTGGACTGTTTAGGGTTTTCTAGGTATAGAATCATATTGTCTATGTAGAGCGATAGCTTGACTTTTCCTATTTGATGCCTTTTACTTCTTTCTCTTGCTTGACTGATCTGACTAGAACTTCCATTAATTCTATGTTGAATGTAACAAGATAAGGATGCATATTGTAATGCACACAACTAAAAAATAATAATATAAAAAGCTATTATGAAAAAGTCAATAGAGAAAACAGAATACAAAAAAAAACCCTCAAGCCAAAAGAAGACATGAAAGAAGGATATATGTAACAAATGACAGAGAGAAGAAATAGAAAACAAAAAGAAAGTAGGTACACTTAAACACAGCCATGTCAATAATTCCATTAAATATAAATATATTAAACATTCCAAGAAAAGACAAAGGTTGATGAACTTCATTTAAAAATCAATATCCAACTATATGCTCTTAACAAATAATGCACTTAAAATATAAAAACACAGCTAGGTTGAAAGTACTAGGATGGAGGAGACATACAATGCAAACAATAAGTGAGTATACAGGAAGTAAGAGCTTCAAAAGACATGAAGCAAATTTTTACAAAATTAAAAAGAGAAATCGATAAATCCATAATCACAGCTATAAATTTAAACTTTCCTCTATTAATTATTGATAAATGAAGCAGACAAATAAATTAGTAAGGATGTACAGTATTTGAAAATTCCTATCAACTACATTTGACCTACACCAAGATAAACCAAATTCTGGGCCATAAAATGAGTTTCTATATATATTAAAATATTTAAATCATGAAATATGCTCTCTGACTACAAAAAAATTAAATTAGAAATCAATAGCAAAAACACATCTAGAAGATACCCTGTCCTTCAAAATTAAGGACATTCTTCTAAATAACTCATGGTTTAAAATTAAATTATAAGTAAAATTAAAGATATATCAGACTGCATAAGAAAAGACAACATTTCAAATTTTGCAAGATGCAGCTTAAGCAGTCCTAAGTGGAAAATTTATAGCTTCATTTTTATATTAGAAAAGAAGAATGAGTTAAAGAGAGTAAGATTTCACTTTAAGGGGCTATAAATTAAATTTGAATTAAATAGAAAAAGTAAAATAGTAAAGATAAGAAACAGAAATAATCAAAATAGAAAAATACAAAATGAGAGACAGAAATCAATAATGCTGAATATAGTTTTTTAAAGAATAAAATTCATAAAAGCTACCTAAAAGTAATCAAGAAAAAAACACAAAACATAAGTTACCGATATCAGAAATTATAGAGGTTGCATCACTACACATGCTACAGGCATTTCAAAAATAAGAAGGGAATATTATGCACAACTTGGTGCCAACAAATTTGACAGTTTAGAGGAAATGGAAAAAGTCTTTGAAAAACAATTTACCAAACTAACATTAGCCTAGACTTTTTGAATAGTGTAAATACCAAAGTTAATTCAAAACATAAAAGCTTCACAAAAGGAAAGTTTCAGGAATGGATGTCTTCACAGGTGACTACTACCAAATACTTAAGGAGGAAATAATAAGAATTTTAAACAAATTGAACATTATAAAACATTGCAGAGATAAATGAAAGACCTAAGTAAATAAAGAGATGTGTGTTCAAAAATTGAAGGTCTCAAAATCATTAAGATTTCAATTCTCCCTATACTCATTTAGAAATTCAACACCATTACAATGAAATCATAATAGGCTTTAACATTAATAGAAAAGCTGATTCTAAAAATTTTAAGAATGTATGAAGGACCTAGAATAGCTGAAATGATCTTGTAAAAGAAGAGGAAAGTTGGATGAGCTGTGCTACCTAATTTTATGTCTTAGCACACAATTACGACATGACATGCAATTAATCATGACAATGTGGCTTTGGCATAAGGATAGGCAAATAGATCAGTGGAACAGAATAGATCAGGAGTTGGCAATCTTTTTTTCTAAAAGGACATATAGCAAATACTTTGTTTGTTGCAGGCTATACAATCTCCATCACAACTACCCTGTTGTAGTGTGAAAGCAGCCATAGACGACAGTTAAATTAGTGTATCTGTGTTCTAACAAAGTTTTATGAACACTTAAATTTCAATTTCACATAATGTTTCCATCATAAAATATTCTTTTGATTTTTTTCAACCATTTAGAAATGTAAATCAAAAATAAAAACAACAGCAAAAAAACACCTTTCCTAGATTACAAGCCACAGCAAAACAGGTACAAAATGGAAATTTGTTTGAGGGAAGTGGAATGATTTATATTTTGACTGAGAATTAAATAAGGCCATTTTACCTTGAAGGGCTTTTAGATAAGACATCCAAAATAGTAGGTCACGGTAAACGGTGTGAGAGAACAGAATGAACCACTGAATGGGGGTGGCGGTAGTGAGTGTTTTTAAGGAAACACCTTCTCCCTGCTATGTGACTCATCAGAATTGAACATGGGGAAATGATGGTGGTAGCAGGTCAGTTTGAAATAGACCTTCACGGGAAAATCCCCTTTCTTCAACCACATCTTGGCCACCCCAGCAACACCACCCCCACACAGGCGTCAGCGCTTTGTGATGTCCAAGCCGCCCCAGGACTACCATTGGATGGCGGTGCTCCTTTCTGACCAAACAAAGCTGAAAGGCGGGGCTCCTCGTTACCCGGGGGGGTGGGTATATATAAGGAGGTCAGGAGCGTGGGGTAGACCATTGGGAGGCTTAAATATGGCTAAGGAGACCTACACACCAGTGAAGCCTAAAAAAACAATGAAACAACCAATTATTAGCACGAAAAAGCCAACCCCAAGAACCAAAGAGAAGGAAAAGAAGAACTCTTGTCAACAAAAGACCAACGAAAATGGCAAGGTCAGATGACCCTATCTTTGTTCCTTCTCTTCTTCCCCCTATATTGTCTCAAGACTCCTGGCATAGCGTTGCCTAGCACAACCCTATTTATAAAGCTCCCCTTCCTATACAACCTCTTTCTCTTCCCCTAAACCAATGTCCTGGTTCACTGTGTTGCCCTTCCAGGTGGAGAAGAAAATCACAAAGGTAAAAAAACCCCTTCAAAGAAATTCAAGAAAAAAACCTCGATCACCTCCTTCCTGCTCAAAAAAGCCTAGGAAGACAATGAGACCAGCAGTATTTGTGTGTCACCACAAGCAGAATAAGACACAAAATGAAAATCAGAAGAGCAAGCGCCATAAACCCCAGGAAGTAGAAATCAGAAAAGCAAGCATAGAAGATACTGGCAACGTCAAACCATCCCAAGTAACCATGTCTGCTGACAGTAAACGCAGAGCCTGGATCAGAAACGTAGAACTAGCAACACCATCTCCATAGGCAGCTCTGGGGAATCACCAATCACATAAAGGCCAAATCTGAGAGCAACAGTGTTCACCCGTGTTGAATGCAATAAAATAAGCACAATGCGAAAAGATGATGTGGATGTTTGCCGGTAGTAGGGAGGGGGTTAAGGAAGAAAAAACGTGAGACGGGTGGGAGGCGGAGTCCTCCAGGGTTGGGCGCCAGACCAACAAGTATACTGTTGGCCACTGGGAGATAAGGAGCGGGTGAGGACTAAGAAGGAAATGAAGATAAGTCAACACTTTGTCCCACAGACAGGAAGAAAAAGGGCTTCGGTATTTCTACGTGTATTTAGGGTAGGTGTGGGCAGCAACATCAAGGTCTAAATTCCCAGAACCCAGGTACGAAGAGGGCTTTATGTGTGATGTGTGTGGCAATAACATACCCCATAAAAAGACAACAAAAGCACCTCCAGGTCACCCGTGTCATACTGCTTTATGTTGCACCCCACACTATGCTGTAAGCAAGTAAAGGCCCTCAGGAGGACCAAAAACTCACCCTATCAAGAGTCGCTCTCAGCACCCTGAAAGACAAATAATGGAATTTGGAGGCCACAAACCCAGCACTAATTAGGTTACTTTCTTGTAGAGTAGTTTAGAATGGAGCAGTGACCTATGAAGCACGGGGGTAGTGGCAGAGGTCTGCCCACTTGGTGGCAATAAAAAAAAACACAGTCTGCAGAGAATTTTAATATAAAGAATAATAAACCCAGTAAAAGTCAGTCTTTATTAGCACCGGATACAAGTTTTCAATTTTTCTCCCCACAAATCCTCTTTTGGTCTGAAATGTAAAACATTGCTGTGGTTAAACTTAGGCTTGAATAAAATATATGTAAGGTGAGAATTAGCTGACTTTTAATATTTATGTTTTAATAATCATTTTATTCTACAGGGAGGTTAATTTGAATAAATCCTTGTTAAATAGTTGGTCCAAGACATAGGTCATTCCTTACTAAAGTAAGCGCTTAACAGCGTGGAATTGTTTTAATGCAGGACAGGCAAGCGCCAGGATTGGGGCTTAGGTGGGAGGGTTCTTGGCTTCACTCAGGAAAGCACTGAAGGGCAAGCCAGTGGTGCAAACAGCAAGTGTTATTGAAGCCGAAGTGCCAGAGCAGCAGAGGTACTGCTCCTGCGCCTTGCAGATGGGGCTGCCCCATAGGCAGTGTCCCCAGCAGAGCTGCTCAGAGGCAGTTTCCTGCACTCACGTTGATTCCTACTTTTAATTATATTCAAATTAAGGGGCAATTTACGAAGAAATTTCTAGGATGACGGTGGTAACTTCCAGGTTCTCAGTTCATTGCCATGGAAAGCGGCAGTTACTCCTGGGTGTTGCCGTGGTGATGGTAAATTGACCTGGCGCATTGGTAGACAAGGCTTAAGGAAATCTGCTTCTGCCCTAGACTTGATTTAGTCCTCGATTCTGGTCTGCTGTCCCAGCCCCACCTCTGGAGTCAAGTCCTGCCTCCTACCTCAGTTTGAGCTTGCTTTGGGCATACTTCCAGACTACAGTCCCTGTGGTAATAGATGATACCTATGTCTACACTTTAAAAGTACACTAGATAAAAAACAGCATGTGATTGTAAAGACAAAGAACAGCTGAAGTTACCTCAGCTCTGTGGTTCTGTGTAATCACTTGCTTTGACTGATGTCTAAATCAGTAAAACAAAGTGTCAAATTTAAGGAGTAAAATGTGGGGGGACAAAGACAGTTTAACTACATTTAAAAATAAAATATTTTACTGGATTTGAACAATATATTCAAGCATGAAATGTACTTTTTATTGCTCATTATTTTAATATGACATAAAAATCAAAATGCTAAAATTTTGTATCATTTACATAATTTAGTAGTTGCCTATATTTTATGTTTTAATTTTCTTAAAATTGTCTTACGATTTTTACTATGATAACTATATGCAAAATGATTTATAGAGAAAATTTACACTGCATTTTCTTTCTGGTTATAATTATTTGTTTAATTCATGTGTATTACTAAAAACATATTCTGTTGAGGAAGGGGCATTAAAAATATACCTCACAACTCACTGTATACACTAAAAATCATTCAATTATGCACATTTATCAAATGGTCTCTTGTACATTAAATGAATTAATTGTATGGCACGTAATTATAGCTCAATTAAACTGGCTGTGTGTGTATGTGTGTGTGTGTGTGTGTGTATTCAGGTGAGAACTATATTAATTGTGTCATGGAGGGAACATTTTTATAAACTAAAATCTTTCATAATTTGGCCCCAGTCTCTGGTATTTTTGTTTTTCTTTTTTCTTTTTGTTTTAAACACCTCTATTGAAGAATAATTAACCTACAATAAACTGCATGTTTAAAGTATTCAATTTGATAGGTTTCCACATACATATACATCTGGTAAACTATCACCTCAATTAAAATAGTGAACATATTCATTCATAAACTCCCAAAATTTTATCAGGCCTCTTGATAATCTCTCCCTCCCCTGTTTCCTGCTCCCCACTTCCCAAGCAACTGCCAATCTGCTTTCTGTCACTAGAGGTTAGCTTATATTTTCTAGATTTTTATATAAAGAGAATTATAGAGTAAGTAGTCTTTGTGTCCACCTTCTTTCACTGAGCATAATGATTTTGAGAATCATTCATGTTGTGTATATCAATAGTTCATTCATTTTTATTGCTGAGTACTAGTCCGCATTTTTATCCATATACCACTAATTTTTGTATAGTCATCTATTGATAGACATTGAAGTTGCTTCCATTTTTTAGCTATTACAAAGAAAGTTGCTCTAAACATTCATGTACAAGTTTTTGTATGAATTTATGCTTTCTTCTCTTTTGGGTAAATACTGGAACGCATGTAGGTGTATGTTTAATTTTTTAAGAAACAGCCAAACTGTTTTTTAAAGTGATTATTCGAACAGTGTGTGATTCCACCAGTGTCCCAGTTTACTCTTCATTTTCACTGACACTTTATAGTCTTTTATTTTTAGCTTCATATTGTAATGTATGTGTTGTGATGTCTCACTGTGGTTTTAACTAATATTTCTGTATGATGAGCATCTCTTCACATTCCCATACATATATGTATATATATGTATATGTGTGTGTATATATGTGTGTATATATACACACATATATACACACAAATATGTATGGAAACATGAAGAAATGCTCAGTGTGTTTATATATACATATATACACACACATATACACATATACTTTTGTGAAGTTTATCACCAAATCTTTTGTCCTTTTAATTAAATTGGCTCATTTGTTTCCTTTTTATTTTTAAGAGTCCCTTATATATTCAACTTTACATTTTTCATTGAATATGTGATTTGTGTATGTTTTGTTCTAGGCTGTAGCTTTTCATTCTTCCAACAGTGTCTTTTTCATTTCCAACATTTTTAACTTTGGTGAAGTCTAATATATCATGTTTTCTTTTATGGATAGTACTAGAGACTCTCTGAACTTTTATAATCTCTAAGTTTTTATCTTTCACCAAATTTGGAAAATTTTTATTCACTATTTCTTCAATATGTTTTCTGCCCTGCACTATTTCTCCTCTGGAATTCTGATTACATGTATGTTAAACTTTTAGATGTTGTTCCATAGGTCCCTGAAGCCCTGTTCACTTTTTAAAATATTTTTTCTCCCTTTTGTTCAGATTGGATTGTGTCTATTGATTTTTCTTCAAGATCACTGATTCTTCCATTTGTCATCTCTATTCACTTTTGAGTTCATGCAATGAGTTTTTTTAGTTATTGTTGTTTTGAGATCGTTTTTTATATCTTTCATTTTTTCTTCTTTATATCTTTTATTTCTTTGCTGATTTTTTTTCTATTTACTTCAAAAACATTTACCCTTACTTGATAGAGCATTTGATAGCTTACATGAAAGTCTTTGTCATATAATTTCAACAACTGCATCATATTGGCATTTGGCATATGTTGACTATTATTTTTATGGAAGTGGACAATTTTTTCTGGTTCTTAATATGCTGAGTAATTTTGGATTCTCTACTCGATATTTATCTCAATTAGTCTTTCTATTTTGAAGAGAGGTGTGCTAAGATCTCCTGCTATAATTGTGGATTTGTTTAATTCTTTCTGTATATCTGTTAGGTTTTGTTTATAAAAGTTAAGGGTATACAAGTCTATGATTATTATAGCTAGTTGAGGTATTTTTATGCAATGTTTATCAATGATTTTCCTCTCAAATTCTACTTTGATATATTATTACTTCACTATTCTTTTTTGGTTACAATTGGCATGGCATTTATTTGTTCTATTTCATTAACTTCAATGTTCTTTTGGTTTGGTTTTAGGTGTATATCTTACAAACAGCATATAATTGGACTTTGTTTCATAAATAATTTGAGAATCTCTTCTTCTATCTAGCTGAATTTAATCTGTTTACATTTATGATTGCTGACATTTTTACAATTTTTCTCTCATGTTTTTTGTTTAGCATCATTTTCTCTGCTTCATTTTTCTCTGTCAACTTTCAGTTTGGTTTATAAAGTTTTCTAAATTTTTCTCTATACATTTTGAAGCTATAGATAATATTTCTAGTTTTTTACTGGTTATTTTTAATATTTTAAGGATATATAAAATTATAACTTTTTCTAACACAGCCTAAAATTATTTAGAATTTTCATTCACCTATTGAATATGATACAGACCTTAGCACATTGTAACCTCAAATAATCTAATATTTTTCATTTTAACTTGAGCATTAATTTTGTATTATTCTTAAACATCAAAAAGTAATTCTTACATCCAATTAATTAAATATATGAATATATAATCTATTTTTTTCATTTTTAATTTCAGGGATACATACACAGGTTTGTTATATGAATAAATTACATGTTGCAGGGATTTGGTGTAGAGATGATTTCATCCCCCAGGTAATAAGCATGGCACCTGACAGGTAGTTTTTTTGATCCTCACCCTCCTCCTACCCTTCATCCTCAAGTAGGCCCGGTGTCTATTATTCCATTCTTTGTACTGATTGATAATCAGTACCTGATACTAATTATTACGTTTCCATGTTGTATTTGTCTGTTCTTGCACTGCTATAAAGAAATGCCTGAGACTAAGTAATTTATGAAAAAAAGTTTTAATTGGCTTATAGTTCCACAGGCTGTATAGGTAGTATGGCTGGGGAGTCCTCAGGAAACTTTCAATCACAGCAGAAGGTGAAGGAGAAGCAGGCAGGTCTTACATGGCTAGAACAGGAGGAAAAGAGCAGAGGGGGAGGTGCTACACACTTTTAAACAACCAGATCTCATGAGAACTCAGTCACTATCATGAGAACAGCAAGGGAGAAATCTTTCCCCATAATCCAATCACCTCATACCAGGACCCTCCTCCAAAATTGGGAATTACAGTTCAACACGAGATTTGGCTTGTGGACACAGATCTAAACCATATCACATGTGTACTCAATGTGTAGCTCCCATTTATAAGTGAGAACACGTGGTGTTTGATTTTCTGTTCCTGCATTAGTTCACTTAGGATAATGGCTTCCAACTCCATCCATGTTGCTACAAAGGACATTATCTCATTCTTTTTTGTGGCTGCATAGTATTTCATGGTGTATATGTACCACATTTTCTTTATCCAGTCTACCTTTGATGAGTATTTAGGTTGATTCCATTGCTTTGCTGTTTTAACCTCTGTTTTCATATTCTAAACTTGCCCTTTCTTCTTACTAAGTACACATTTTAAGAGTTTCTTTAGTGAGTCTCTCTGATCTGTAACCTAACAGGCTGAGCATGTCTAAAAATACTTTAATCTACCCTCACTGTTGAAATTATTTTTATCTAGCACTTTGAAGATAATACTATTTTTTGCTGATGATAAATATACTGTGAGTCTAATTGATTCTTTCATAGGTAATCAATCTTTTCTGGTCGTTTTAAAGATAGAATCTTAATCCTTAATGGTCTGCAGTTTTATTATGATGTGTCTAGCTGTATATTTATTTTCATTTATCCTGTTCAATACTCATGTACGCTACAGAACTGAGAACTCAAAATTCTAGATTTGTTTCAGTTATTATATCAGCAAATATTACTTCTCTGCAATACTCTTCACCACTTCTGTCATTCCTGTAGAATATTTGTTGAAGCCTCTCAATCTATAGTCCACATGTCTTCATTATTCTATTTTCAAAAACTATTTTTCTTTGCTATATTTAGGATTTCTCAGTACTATCTTGCAATTTGATATTTTCTCTCTGATTATATGTAACACAGTTTATGCTCTTTTGAATTTTTTTAATTAAATGGCTTTTTTCATGTCCAGGATTTCCAACTGATTCTTTTACAGTCATGTGGTCTCATTTTTCATTTCTTTATGCTTGTTTCATAATTTTCTATTTTTAATGGAAGTTGTTCATTTACCTCTTTCAGCATTCTAAACATTTTTTTTTAATGACAGATCTTCTCATAAAATCATTTCATTCTGAGTGAACTCATTCTGATTGTTTATTTCCATGATGGCCTTACTTAAGTGTAGATATTTTTCATATGTTTTGAAATTGTGGTGTAGAAGCTCATTTTGAATAGAATATAATTTTATTCCTCTTCCACATGCTCTATTCTTCACCCTTCATTTTTATTGTCATTTCAGTTGCTCCTACATAGTTTCTAGGACAATTTTCCTGAACAGGTCTTATAATAGATTATCTAAACTCCTGTTACATAGTGATATTGAAGATATAGTAGGGCCAATGGCAGCTTGGGCCAGTTCCTCACAAGAAAAGTTTATCTTTGGTCTTCTCTCCCCCACCCCCAGGCCAATTGCTTCCTATAATATTCTAGCCCTATCAATGAGAGGTAATAGCAGTTAAATTTTTCTTATCTCTAGACTCATAGGTACAACTACCTACCTAACTTCTCCGCTTGGGTATCTGATAGGCATCTCAAACTCTATGTGCCTAAAGTTGAACTCTTGATTTTCAGTCTTGCCCCAAATCCTCCCCCAATGTTCCTCATCTAAATAAATGGCATCACTATATACCCAGTTGGTCAGGCCAAAAACCTTCAAGTCATGCTTAAATCTCTTTCTGTCACTATCCTACATCCAACCCATTGGCCTGAAGTATTAGTTCATTCTTCACAAGATATCTAGAATCTAAGCACTTCTTACCATTTCCATCACTACTTCCCTGATCCAAGATACCATTATCTTTTCATTATCATTCTAAAAGCCTCCTTACTGGTCTTCATGCTTCTGCTCTTGACCTCTTTTAATCAACATTCTATAGGACATCCAGATAATTCACTTCATGATAAAAGTCAGACTGCATCACTCCATTGCTCAAAACCCTCCAATGATATCCATTCACATTCAGAATAATCTAAATTACTGTCATGGTCTACAAGCTCCTTCCTGATCTGGTTTCTCCTTATTTCTTCAAATTGTCTCCTACCACTTTCTACTAATTCCACAATGTCTTGTGGAGATTAAACATTATTATATGTGTAGAATGTCTCCCATAGGATTTCACACATGTACATTGCTCAACACATGTAGACCTATTATCATAGTTGTATAATGAAGAAGAATGGGGCCTGGCCTGGAATGATGGGATTTGGGCAGAGAACAATATGAGTAATCATGAAAAAAAAATATGGTGATGGCATGCTTAGAAGGGCTAAGAAAAGTTCAAAGTGAAGGAACTGAGATGCTGTGCCTTGCTGCCACTACTTTTTATTCCCTCCTGACCACCATACAACATAACACCACCACCATTGCTCACTTTTTGTTCAATTCAGCACTTATCTAAGTCACATGGTATAAATAACCATCTTCTAAACCATTTCATATTAGAATCAACCATTAGCAAGCGAAAGCTTGCAGATTTTGATGCATCAATTAAAAAGCTAGGCCTTTCTGTATTCCTATAAGGACAATTACAGCTAATACCCATACCAATCTGTGTCCATCAGTTGGAGTTATTTCAAGTAAGAGTTAAAATGTAGTATTTCAGGACAAAATCCTTATAGTAGATAGATATGCCTCCCCTCTTACAGGTCTTGCTTTGGCAGTGCTACTGAGCACTGGTTCTTTACTAACAACTCACTGGTATCCTCAAAATCTTGCTAATTTTGGTATATAATTTACAAATCTGCAAATGCTTCAGAAAGAAGGTCTTTTGATTCTACTAAAAATAAGCATAAAATGATTCTTACTCATTGATACTATTAATTCCTACATAGTGATCTTCTGTCACCAGTTCTCACAAAGGAAGGTCAACACAGAGAGCCGTTAGAGCAAACTCTAGTGGTATCATCTGATGGTTCAACTCTTTTGTATTATAAATTGGTCACATGAATAAAACAAAAGATAAAACTCTTCTTTAAAAAAAATAGGTTTTCACTAAAGAACTTACTCATGTAACCAAATACCACCTGTTTCCCCAAAACGCATGAAAATTTTTTAAAAAATAGAAATAAAACAGGTTTTCAAAATACTCTTCTCAATATTATTAGAATTTTACATCATCCTCGAGATATAAGCACCAGGGTTAAAATAGCTCCAACATGTTTTGATTTGAAAAAAAAATACGATTACACAAAGGTAACTTGAGGGGAAATCAATGCTAGCATGTTAAGAGAGGATTACTGCCCAATGTTGTGAGAAAGCAGCCAGGTACCAAAATTCCTGACCCAGCTCATCCCTAGGCTTGTCATTAAAGTAAATAATCGCACAGCCATCTTCACCTTGATGATGGAGGCTCAGATCAGAATTTTTCCAACCAAAAATGACTGGGTGCAACCGTCCCCTATTTTGTCTAGTCAGCATTAAGCATGACAGATAAGTGAATATTGCTGAATTAATTGGAATTAATCTTTGCAGAACTTAAAGAAAAAAGGCTACTCTGTTTCTACGAAGATGTAAAAAAAAAAAAGGCAAAGACAAAGTGAGACTACTTGCAAGGCCAAAATCTGAGAGTTTGTGGAAAAAGGGTAGGATCTATATTTTTAATTAGTAGCTTTTAGGCAAAGACTTCTCAAAGACCTTGCATAGGAGAGGTGGTATTTGGGGTTCACTACTGAGGTCAGTAAGCAACTGGGTTTTTCTTGTTTGTGTATTAACTAGGTGTGTAGCAGGACATAATGAGGAGGGAAAATGGAACACCATCCAACAAATTCCCTTTCCTTTGAGACTAACTTTAATTTCCCATTCCCTCTACTTATACTGGAAGTCCCAATTATCCAACTAAATTCCAGTTAAGCAATGCCAAAACAACCCTCAAGCTCAGTTATTTAAATATAGTAAATATTCAACAGAAAGAAATATAATTCCTGATTTGAAGAAGCTGATTCATTAACAAAATTCTAGTTGTACTTGTACAGTGTATATTCACCTTCCTTTGTGAAAGATGGTGAACATACATACCCTGAGACAAGTGCTGATTGTATCATAATTGATAAGAACCAGTCCTTTCACACAAGGAACTCATACTCTATTGAGGAGAGAGACAAAGTGTCATTCAAATATTCCACAATAGTGCAGTGATAAAGAAAGGAACATGTGCCATGGAAGCACAGATAAAGTCCACATAACGCAGACTAGAGATGACAGGGAAAGCTTCCTGGAGGAGGCAAAGCAGGGTAACAGCATAAACAAGGGTCCAGAGTCGATAACCAGCAAGATAAGATTAAGGCAAGATTAGGGCATTTTGATTTACTAGATTACAAAATGGAAGCAGGAAGTGGCAAGTCATTAATACATATAAAAACACTTATAAATATGTGTATATACACATGTTACTATATACACATAGATTTCCTTGCTCTATCAGGTGAGAAGGCCTAGAAACAATGGTACCCTAGTAGCAAAGAACACTTCCTGCATGCATATGTTGGATTCTATTACCATTCTCCAATAAAAGGAATCAGGGATCCTTAGAGAAATGGCTGATTATAGGACTGGGGCAGGAAATATTGAAGACAAGTACAGAGTATCCTATAATGCCAGAAAGTAAGGCATTACTAAAAGGAACAAAGGAAAGAAGTAAGGAAGCGGAGGGGAGGGGAGGGGAGGGAAAAGGGAGGGAGGGCCAATAACGATGAGATGTGTTAAAGGGATACAAAGACAACTGAAAAAGAGCTTCCAGTGGCCAAAGTTGGAATGCTTTGAGCAACAAAATAGAGCAATATCAGATTATATTCTAAAGTATAAAAAGTTATCCATGAGTCCATATTGGTATATCTCAATGAATGAATGAAGAAAAGGAAACAAATATCCCAGGCAGAAAATTCCAAATAATTTATATGGCTATTTCACCCTAAATGAAGTGGAATATAACTGTCTGACTCCATTAGTGTGGCCTTCATGTGATGACTCCTTCTGAGTAAAGTATGGAAAAGGGGAAGGAAGAGTTACTTTACAGCAGAGAAACCTGACAAGCACTGTCTTAGCCAGGTTCAAGGTTAACATCAACAGTGCTCTCATATTGATAGTAGGTATCTTTGATATGATGTGATGAAAGAGCTCTTTACCTCTATGGTCTTCCTCCCAGAAACCCATATGTCTTAGTCTATTTTGTGTTGCTATAATAGAATACTTATGGCTTGGTAATTTATGAAGAAAAGAAGTCTATTTAGTTAACAATTCTACAGGCTTGGAAGCTCAAGAAGCATAATGCTGGTGAAAGTTGCATGCTACTTCCACTCATCATAGTGGAAAGCAGAAGGGTAGTGGACATGTACAAAGAGATCACATGGCAAGAGAAAAAACAAGATAGAGAAACCAAGGCAGCCAGGCCCTTTTAACAACCTGCTTTCATGGGATCTAATCCATTCCCATGAGAGGGAGAACTAACTCACCACTGTAGGAGGGCATTAATCCATTCATAAGGGATCCACCCCTATGACCAAAACACCTCCCACTGGGCCCCACAACACAACAGTGCTGCACTGGGGAAGTTTTGGCAGGGAAAATCCACATCAAAACTATAGCACCATAATTCCAGTCTAATTATAAGAAAACAATTAGATGAATCTCAGTTAAAGGACATTTTGGAAAATACCTGACCAGTGCTCCTCAAAACTGCCAGTCATCAAAACAAGTAAGAAACTGTCAAAGTCAAGAAGAGCCTAAGGAGGCATGATAACTAAATGGAATGTAGTATTCTGGATGAGATCCCAGGTTAGAAATAAACATTTGGTAAAAACTTTAAAAATTTGAATTATGTGTGCAGTTTAGTTAATATTAATATTTGTTCATCAACTGTAACAAATGTGCTATACTAAAGTGTCAGTAAGAGGGAAAACTGGTTGCAGATTATATGAAAACTCTGCAATATCTTCATAATTTTTTATAAATCTAGAAATTTGTTATATTAATTTTATTAAGTTTATTATTTGTTAATATTTTATTATTACTATTTTAAAATTAGTTGGCTGAACTTGTGTGGTGCTATATCTGGGTTCTCTATTCCCTTCCACTGATATATATGTCTAACCCTCAGTCAACACCACACAGTCTTGATGACTGTACCTATGTAATAAGTTTGGAAATAGAGTTATTCCTCTCTTCACTTTCTTCTTCTTTCTCAAAATTGTTTTAGCTCTTCTTGTTTCCTTGCCATTTCATAAAAAATCGTTTCGATATTTAGATAAAACACTACAGGGATTTTGATAAGAATTGGGCAAATTTTTATAACAATTTGGGGAGAAATGACATCTTTACTATATTGAAACTTCCAATCCATGAACACATATACCTCTCCATTAATTTAGATATTCTATTTTTTATTACTATTTTGTACTTTGAAACATACATGTTCTGTATTTCATTTTTGAGCAGTTTCATGTGATCTTGTACTTTTAAAATTTAACTTCTACATCTTCATTACCAGTATATACAGTATATAAAAATGTAACTTCTTTTTGTAAGTTTATCTTGTATCCTGTGACTTTCTGAACTCACTTGTTAATTTAATGCAGATTAAATAGATTCCTTGGGATTTCTTATGTAGATAATCATGTCAACTGCAAATAGAGATGGTTGATTTTTCTTTTCCAATTTGCCTGTCTTTTTTTTTTTTTTTTTTTTTTTCCTGGCATTACTGAGCTGGATACGTCTTCCAGTCTTATGCTGAATAAGAGTTGTGAGAGCAGACATTCTTCCCTTATTGCCAATCTTTGGGGTAAAGCACTCTGCCTTTCACTATTAAGTGTAATGTTAGTTGTAGATTTTTGTAGATATTCTTTATCAAATTGAGGAAGTGGTACCCTATTTCTTGTTTGCTGAAAGATTTTATCACAAGTAAGTTGAATTCTGTGAAACTTTTCTTGCATCAGTTGATATAATCATGTAATTTTTCTTCTATAACCTGTTGATATGCTGGATTACATTAATTGATTTTTTTTTTTTTGAGACGGAGTCTCACTCTGTTGCCCAGGCTGGAGTGCAATGGCACACTCTCAGCTCACCACAACCTCCGCCTCCCCGGGTTCAAGCAATTCTCCTGCCTCAGCCTCCCAAGTAGCTGGGATTACAGGTGTGCGCCACCACACCCGGCTAATTTTTGTATTTTTAAGTAGAGACAGGGTTGCATCATGTTGGCCAGGCTGGTCTCAAATCCCTGACCTCATGATCCACGCACCTCAGCCTTCCAAAGCGCTGGGATTACAGGCGTGAGCCACCGTACCTGGCTTACATTAATTGATTTTTGAATGTTGAACTAGACTTGCATCCCTGGAATAAACCCCATTTGGTAATGGTGTATAATTATTTTTATATATTTCTAAATTCTACTTGCCACTGTTTTTGTTAGGGATTTTCACACATATATTTAGGAGGAATCTTAGTCTACAGATTTTTTTTGTACTGTCTTTGCCTCGTTTTGATATCAGAGTAATACTAGTTTCATATGATGAATTGATAAATGTTCTCTACTCTTCTATGTCTGAAAGAGATTATGAGGAATTGCCATTGATTATTCTTTAAACATAAGGTAGAATTCTCCAGTGAAATCATCTTGCTCTAGAGATTTATTTATTGTGAGTTTTAAATTATGAATTCCATTTTTAAAATAATTATAGGGCTTTTCAAATTATCTATTTCATATTGTGTGGCTTGTGAAAATTTGCATTTTTCTAGGAGTTAGTCCATGTTATCTATGTTGTCAAATGTATGTGTTCGTACTTGTTTGTAATATTCCCTTATTATCCTTTTGATGACTGCAGGTCTTGTAGTAAAGTTAGTATTTCATTCCTAATTTTCATGATTTTTTTTTTTGCCTTCTCTCTTTTTCCCTTGGTCAGTATTGCTAAAGAAATGCCAAATTTACCAATCTTTTAAAGAACCACTTTTTTTCCTCATTGATTTTTATTTTATGTTCTGTGTCTGGATTTCATTTATTTATGCCATTATCTTCATTATTTCCTTATTCAGTTTTCTTCTTGGCTGATTTCAATTGTTTAAGATTCTCAGGGTAGGAACTTATGTGACTGGTTTGAGACTTTTCCTGTTTTCGAATGTATACATTTAGTTCTACAAATTTTGATATATTGCATTTGATATATTGCCTCTCCATGCTGCTTTAGCTGTGTCCCACAAATTTTGATATATTGCATTTCCATTTTCATTCATTTCAATGCACTTTTTATTTCCTTTGAGACTTCTTTGATCTATAGGTTTTTTAGAAGTATGTTACTTTGTTTTCAGATGTTTGGAGGTTTTTCCATTATCTTCCTGATATTTTTAGTTTGATTTCATTGTGGTTAGAGAACATACGCTGTATGATTTTATAAATTATTTATTTGAGGTTTGTTTTCTAGCCCAGGGTACGTATATCACAATAATGTTTTGTGGGCACTTGAAAAGAATGTATTCTGCTACTGTTGGGTGAAGTGTTCTCCAAGTGTTGATGAAATCCTGTTGGTTGGTGGTATTGTTTACTTCTATAAACAGTTGGGAGAAGAGGGTTGAAGTCCCCACTATAATCATTGTGTATTTGTCTTTTTTTTTGGTCTACTGTTTTTTGATTCATGCATTTTGTGATTCTGTTATGTGGTAAATACACATTTACTATCACTATTATCTTCTTGTTGAATTTATACTTTTTAAAATCATCTGCCAATATTTATTATTTTTATTTTTTATTTTTATGGGTACAAAGTAGGTGTATATATTTATGGGGTACATAAGATATTTTGATACAGGCATGCAATGCATAAGAATCACATCATAGAAAATTGGATATTCATCCCCTCAAGCATTTATCCTTTGTGTTACATAGGTTTACACTTTTCTCATTAGGCAGTGATCCTCTTTATCCCTAGAAACGTTTTTGCTCTGAAAGCTACTTTAGATGATATTAACATAGGCACTCTTGCTTTTTAAACATTTATATTTGCATGGTATATCTTTTTCTATCCTTTGCTTTCAACCTACTTATGTCATTGAATTTGAAATGAGTTTTTATAAACAGCATTTTAATAAAATTAAACATTATATAAAGTTTTTTATTTACTCTGCCAATCTTTCTTTTAGTAATTAGATTATTTTCATTTAATATAATTATTGATGAGCTAATGCTTAAATCTGCCATTTTATTTTTTGTTTCCTGTTTATTCTCTGTTTTTCTTTCCTTTGTTTTTCTTTTCCTTGCCTTTCACAATGGGTTACTTGAACATTTTTTAGAATTCCATTTTTATTATCTGCAGTGTTTTTTAGTGTATCTCTTTATATAACTTTTGAGTTGTTGCTCTAGGTATTATATTTTATATACATAACTTACTAGAATCCACCAGTGTCATTTCAGTTCAAGTGAAGCATAGAAGCCTTATTTCTATTTATGTCCTTTCACTCTCCTTTATTTAGAATGTATTCATCTTAAATATTCCCTCAGCATACATTGGACAGTGTTATAATTTTTGCTTCACCTGTGACACATAATTTAGAAAATTCAGGAGAAGGAAAGTCTATTTTAAGTATATGTCTACTCTGTTGTTCTTTCTTCCTTCCTAACATTCTAAGATACATACTTTTATCATTTCCTTTTTGTTTATAAAACGTTCTTCAGGCATTATTTTAAAGTACATGCTAGCAACAAATTTTCCTAGTTTTTCTTCATTTTAAAATGTCTTGATTTTCCCTTCATTTATGAAAGATTTTGTTCAACATAGAATTCTTAGTTGGCAGTACTTTTCTTTCAGCACTTGTAAAATGCAAAATGTGCACAGTAATGGTACCTACCTCATTAAGGTTGTGGTGAAGATCAATGAGATAATGTATACAAATTGGCTAGCACTTACTGGGTGATCAATTAATAACAGCTTTTTCTATAAGCTCCCCACATGAGTTTAATGTTCAGTCAGGACTCAATATCACTGACTGAAATGGTGGGCATTTCAGATAGGATTGGCAGGGTAAGCTGGAATCTGGCAGCCGCAATAGGGTGAGGTTTAAGGCCTGCCTCTTAGTTTGGGGGGCCTGCAGCCCTTAATTCTGCTATGAAGAAGGTGAGTTGCAGACACATATACTCCCATTCTGATCACCTCTTACATTTGAGGTGATCAGAGGCTTTGCACCTTCCTTAAGCAAAGACGCAGAGCTAACAAATGGGAGAGCTAGGACTTTCAGAGGTTCTGCCTGGAAAATCAAGTTTCTTCCCACTGTCCACCACTGCATTCTAAATTTTTCCATCATCATTACTCATTTTTCAACACAGGAAGAATCTCCTTTGAGGACTTTGATCAAGACGTAGATCAGACTAATTTCTATAAAGTTCCTTTGGGCCCAGAGACAACAAGAGCAAATAGCTAAGTTTGTTTTGTACTTATCAAGATTCAGACATAAGGCCCATCTGTGATAGGCAATGTGAAAACAGTCATCATCATAAATAATATGAAGCATGTAATTTTGTTATGCAAAGGGCAACTTTGTATGGGTAGAGTGATGGAGAATCAACAGCAGAAATTTCAGATTTTAGAGTCATACAGACTGTGTAGGACAGATATGAAGTGCCTAGCACATAGCAGGTTTCTGATAAATGGAAACTGTTGTTATTATGAATGTCTAATGATGCTTAGATCCAACTGCCCAACAAAGAAGATAGCTCCAAAATCCTGAGCAGGCTCAGGGGGGAAGGAGGTAAGGAGGTTAAGGAAGGCTGAGATACTCCTGATTTCCAGTCTCAGCTCCTACCAGTTACAGTATTATCTCAGACAAAAAGCTACCTGATCTCGCCACCCTCAACTGGCTCATCTGAAAAATGGGCATGGTAATGGTACATACCTCTTTAGGGTTGTGGGGAAGATAAAGTGAGATAACATATGCAAATCACCTGTCATTTACTGAGTGCTCAATAAATTATACTTATTTTGATTACTCTATCAAGGTGAAACCATTTCCAGCCAAAGCATTAATATAAGTGATCTTTTTTATTTGATGAACCAATCTACATCTGATTCTCTTTATAAGTATCCCTTGGGGTGGAATTGTAATGCATCCTTCACTTTCTCTCACAAGGAATATTTGACTGGAATTCTGTGCTGAGGAAATTAATGACTTCTACAAATCTATTTACATAAGCACTTCCACTATCACAGTGATATTAAAGAATACATCATGGTCTGGTCCTGTCAACACAGAAACAGAGCTGCAGGGATGAAAGCAGACTCAAGACATGGTGATCAGAGTTGCTCTGAGACTTTTTTCTCCAGAAGCTCTTTGCCTGCCTTATTTTACTGAGACAGGCTAGAAACCTTTTGGAAGCAAAGTGGCTATGGAGGAAGAGCACTTAAGGAAAGATTTCCCATTCCTGAGGGATAGAAATTCTGCCTGGGGACAGGAGACAAAAATCCAGCTTCTCAAGGCACACTACACAAACAGACTCCAGCCTCTCTTCTTGGGATCATGATTTCCCTTGGCTAATTGGACACTCTTGCTCCTCAGGAGGGGCTTAACCTTCTCAAGAGCTGTAAGACAGAGCTGCCCATGTCCAGCTGGCCAGGTCCACACACAGGGCACTTAGGACCTTGACTGTATTCCCAGTTCATTTTTCACTGTCTGTAGAAAGCAAACGCACACCTTTACAAACATCAGGCCTAACCTCAACCTCCAGTAGCCCAAAGGTATACATGCTAATCAAAGTCTAGTGGCACTGTAGATAACTAGAGTCCCATGCTGAATTTAAACAGATCCATTCTGCCACATCCTGGCTGTGTGAACTTTGATAAGTCTTTCAACTTCTCTGTACTTAAATTTCTTCATTTGTAAAATGGAAGGAGTAAGAGTGTCTGTTAATAGCTCTTAAAAGTTTAAATGAGACAACGTTTAGCTAATACTCAATGAAACAGATGCTCTCAGCAATTGGTAGCTATCACGTAGATTATTAACCCAAGTTGTGTTAAAATCAAATGGATAAAGTCAAAGCATTTTCTTAGGTCTCTGGTCTTGAAGGAGAATCTACTCAAGTAATTTCAGTGTTCAAAATATTTCCCAATTTAGATCAACAAATAGTTGACAAAAAATTGAAGGGTTATCCTAATTTTGTTTTTTTTTACAAAAGTGAATGTGAACTTGCAGAGAAAGTATACGTTCATATATTGGTGATAAAAATATGAATTGTTATAGCCTGCCTGGAACAGAATCTGGTGTTATCTACTAAATTAAATATATAGCTGTACTTCATCCTAGCAATGCCACTCTTGGGAATTTATTTCACAGAAATAAAAGCACTGGAAACGGAAGGTCTGTTTGTGAGAAGGGGTATGACTGATTGCACTGTACATCCAAAACATGGCCTTTTATGCCGTGGACTGTAAAGGAATGAGGTGGTTTCCATGGTGTATTATTAAGTGAAAAAAGCAAGATGTGGTAGTATATATGAGATACTTGGATGCCTCTGTTGTAAAATCAAATACCAAAACCTCCCTTTTGTATATGTAATATAAATGTTCTATATAATTATGCAAACATGGAGGAAGACGAGAAAAGATACTTACCAGGTTATTTACATTGGTTACCTTTTGGGAGCAATATAAAGGGTAGGGAGAAAAAGGCTTCACATTTTTTTTAAAAAGGTATCCACAGTGAAAACTTGTATTCTGTAGTACTCTTTAGGTAAAATCGTGTTTGTGTGTGCACAGGCACAGGAAGATGTAAGAAAGGATGGCTGCCAAGATCTTACTGACGCATATTTCAAGGGAGTGAAAAACAGGAAAATATTGATTTACTTATTAGTTTACTAATTTATATATTCATTTATTTCATACAAACAGAAACTGCAAACTTTCATTAGTGTAAATTTCCCTTAAGAACTGACAATAGCAGTCCTTTTGGGGAAGGAAACCGGGTTGGCAGCTGCAAGGCTGACTAGATGGAAGAAAAATGCACTTTTCACTGTCCTTTGATGCTTTTGAATTTCACACAATATGCATGCACTACTGACTCAAAACAAGAAATAAAACTTAATTTGTGTTGTATCCCAAGAGCCACAGACTCTCTTAGAGGCCAATGACTCACCATCAGTTTCTTCAGTGGGCACCACCAGCCTTCTCTTGTCCCTCTAGCACATCCCTTTCTTTTCCGCTGTAGGGCCTGGGTTCCTGCAGTCCACTCTGCCCAGATAATTTCCTTCATGCATGGAGGGAGAAATGCAAAGATATTTAGTTGCCTTCGTACCTGCCCTTTTGATCTTGGATTGAACATTATCTCCTCACCCATGTGACTAATATAAATCTGCTGTTCTATCTCCCAGCTTTGCATTGAACATGTATGGTATGGTCTGGCTCTGTGTCCCCACCCAAATCTCATCTTGAATTGTATTCCCATAACTCCCACATATTGTGGGAGGGACCCGGTGGGAGGTAACTGAATCATGGGGGTAGTTTACCTCAGACTGTTCTCCTGGTATGATGGTTTGATAAGAGGAAATCTGTTTCATTTGGCCCTCAATCTCTTGCCACCACCATGTAAAGAAGTGCCTTTTGCCTTCCACCACGATTGTGAGGCCTCCCTAGATACGTGGAATTGTAAGTCCTCTTTCTTTTGTAAATTGCCCAGTCTCAGGTATGTCTGTATCAGCAGTGTGAAAATGGACTAATACAATGTATTTTTTGAATAAAGGTCTTCTACTGACAATGCTTTACACTTACATGATTTATCTTACTCTTGATCACATGTGTGCAGGGTCACCTAAAACAGCATTGCCTTTTGCCTTGGGGTGGACTTAGGAAAGCTCAATTCTGACTGCTTCCAATAGAACCATAAAAAAGCCCAGAAGCTGTATAATGCCATTCATCTCCTCATTTAGCAGAAATTTAATAAGCATCTATAAGGGCCCTGGCTTCGTGCTGAGTCTTAGAACAAGAGTGAGCAGAAATTGAGGTACTCCCTGATCTCATGGTGCTCACAGTATAGTGAAAGAGACAGGCATTAAAATTAGTTAACAAGGGAATAAATACTTATAAGTTGTACAACTGCAAAGATAAAGGAGTGCAGGGAGCTCTCACAGCAATATACTAGAATATGTCTTCTCATATGTGTGCTATATTTTTAATATAGATGATATAGCTATGATTGATTCATATAAAGTCCAGTTGAATTCATAGGTTTATTTGCCCATGTACTGTTTCCTCAGTCACTATATTCTAATAGCACAACTATTATCAGTGTGGCAGTTGGGAGGGTCGGACAGGAAGAGGTACCTCATGAAAAGTGCAAACATTAAAAAGGGGTCTCTGTATATGTCCATACTTTTAGAGAAACCTTGGGCTAAGTGAATGTTGAATTGCTATGCCACAGACCCAAAATGGATTTGAAAATGATTACTCATATTTAAATGTTTTTATCAAGGTCTCCCTTGATAAGCTGTTTGATTTGCTCAGTAAAAAATGATGTTTATTTTTAAGGGTATCTTCATACTCCAAAGAATTCTGAACCAACAGCCTAATAATGCTCTGACACCATAAGATACATTCATTTTCATTCTCATTCTCATTCTCATTCTCTCTCTCTCTCTCTCTCTCTCTGTCTCTCTCTCTCTCACACACACACACACACACACACACACACACACACACACTCTCGAGCACCTGGCAAGCATTAGTAAGCAGCAAAAGGCTATGAAAGGAGATTGCAAACTCTCTGCTCCTGCTCTCATCTCTCATCTCCCAAAAACAGCTAGGAGCAAATTGAAGGGAAGACCACCACCCCTCCATGCTCAGCATTAGGCTAGTACCTGATCCAGTTGGCAGACGTGTTCTACTCTACTGGGTATGGGGGGAGCTGCCCCCCACATTTTAACCTGAGGAATGAGGAGCCTAGAACTAACAGCTGTGTTTGGCCCCAAACGGACTCCGCAGGAGATACAGAATAAATAAAACATTCAGTCTGTGCCCTCAGAAAGCCTGCAACCTACATGAGAGTCAAGATTCCCTTGCGGGAAATATTTCAAACTGGAGTACCTATTTAATGGACTTGAAGTAGAACCAAACCTTCCACATAAATCAATTTATCCAATTAACTGATATTTTCTGTTAAGTGTCCAAATTATTTAGATTCTTTTCATTGGAAAGTCTTCTAAATGTATTACAAATTTTTCGTATTCGATGGAACATTCTGGGGATAATTTAACCTTTTCCTGATGCCTCAGGGTCATCTATATGAATATCCTTTATTGTGCCTCATCTGCTTTTGCATTATTCTGAATTCTCTTTCTTTCCACATCTGGCTGTCAGCTGTCACTGCTCATCCACAGTTAATGAGCCTATCTCTTCCAACCCCCTCAGCTCTCGGCTAATCACTGATAATAACAGCAAAAACCGCATTGATCCACTGCTATATGCCAGGCCTTGTGCTAAGTGCTTTGCATGGATTAATTAATTAAATCCTCCAAATAACCCTGGAGGCAGGTACAATTATTATCCCCAAATTGCAGATGGGGTAACCAAGGCCCAGAAAGGTCAAGTAATTTGCCTAAGGTTATACAGCAAGCATGTAGCAGAACTAGGATTTGGACTCTGATGTGCTAGTTGCAAGATTTTAAGTTCTTTAGCACCACATCAGTGCTTTTCAAATCTTTTTGACAGTGAGACACAAAAAGAAATGTATTTTTATTACCATCCAGTAGACAGACACATATAAAACTGAATAGACGCTCCCAACGACAACACATTTATTACATGGAACACACTCTGATAGTCTAGTCTATTCTATTCCATCATTATCATCACTAATGTTGGTCGTGACCCACTAAAATGATTTCCCAGCCCATCAATGGGTTGCAATCCATGGTTTGAAAAATGCTGCAGCACATTTTATGCTAATCTACAGGGTTACCACTATCCATGACACATTGATGTAAACTAGGAAAAGGTGCCCCTTCCTCAAGATGCTTATGCTAATCTACAATGAATACAGGGTTGCCACTATCCATGACAACTTGATGTAAACTAAAAAAAAAAAGGGCCCCTTCCTCAAGACACTTAATTCTATCTGCCAAAAATTGTCACAATATGCTGACTTTGTTTGAATAACACACTACTGTTGTATGCCAGAGAATGGTTAAAAACAAGTAAATCTTGATGTCAACATTATGAATAGCGCTTCAAATAAACAGTGATGTTGTAAGCACCCCATGCACAACTGTACATATATGCTCTGGTGGATCTTTAATATACTCAAAACCATGCTGTACACAAAATTATCTCCCTATGAGCATGATACATGCTTTGTAATCCATCTCAGCTTCAGGATTTTTTTCTCATGAAACAAACATCTCCTGAATATATTCTCCATTATTCCCATCCTTCGCAGTATATCTCCTTCAGGGAGCCTCTCTTGACCACTCCAGCAGCCAATGCTTATGTGTGCTTTATCTGAACCAGATGACAAAATAGTTTAGGGGGTGTTTGTTGGATGGATAGATTATCTCAGAGTACCCATGTACCAGATATTTCTGACAGCTCTTTTGCCTTCTTAGGGCCTTTCTGCTAATTTCCCAATTAGAGTAGCCAGATCAAACACAGAACACCTATTTTAACTGGAATTTCAGGTATACAAAAAAAAAAAGTTAGTATAAGTATGCCTCACACAATATTTGGAATATACTCATGCTAAAAAATATTATTATATATTTCAAATTGGGTAAATAACACATCTCAGATATTCTTAACACAAAAAATAAGTATGTGAGGTGATGGATGTATTAATTAGGTTAATATAATTATTTCACAATGTTTGATACATATAAATATATCAAAACATCACATTGTATTCCATAAATATATACAATTAATAAAATTTAAAAATTAAAGGATATTTAAAAACATTCACTGTTTATCTGAAATTTAAATTTAACTGGGCACCCTGTATTTTTATTTGCTAAATCTGGCAAACCTATTCTCAACACACAGTTGATTGATGTAGTTCTTGCTGCTCTGTCTCAGGCATCTGAAGTAGTTATCAAATGACACAGGGGTTTGATGGCAATTTTGCTGTAAGAGCTCTGGACCACTCACATGGTATGGGATGGTTCAGGGCCAACTGGGTAATCCTGAGAGGAAGAGGAAGGAGTGGAATTGATGAATGATATCAGTTATAAAAGGACACACAAGCATTGGCTGCTGGAGTGGTCAAGAGAGGCTCCCTGGAGGAGACAGACTTAGAAGGATGGGAATAATGGAGAATATACTCAAGAGCTGTTTGTTTCATGAGAAAAAAAATCCTGAAGCTGAGATGGATTACAAAGTATGAATCATGCTCATGGGGAGATAATTTTGTGTACAGCGGGGTTTTGGTCATATTAAAGATCATTTAGAGAGGGGCATGTGAGACCAGTCAGGAGTACTTTAGCTAGCATTTCTGTAAAATGTATGGAGAGTACTAGACCATTACAGGAAAATCTCAATAGTACTGAACTTATACTAAAGACTGGGCATCATATCAAGCTTTTTATATGCATCATATAGATTGATTTGCACACAAAACTACAAGACAAGCACCATTATCATCCTCATTTTATAGATGAGGAAACTGAGGCTCAGAATGGATGTTAAGTAACATGCCCAGGGTCACAGTTTATAAATTGCAGAGCTGGGATTTGAACCTAGGTCTTTCAGACTCTGGAGGCTGCACTCTTCACCACCACACTATGCTACTAGAAATAATACAGGACAAAATAAAGGAATGTTGTGGAACAGTTTCTGAGGTGCTCAAGGTACTTTTATGTTAGTGACAGAGGGACATGAACAGATGCCGGTACCAACTCTTAGATTAATAAGGTGTTCTTTAACCCTGTGTCCCTCCTACTTTGACAAGGCAAAAAACAAAACATGTGAAGTGACATGTCTATGCCCTCCCTAAGGGTAAGTACATTTCTTTGGCCTTCTTTCCCACTCTTTCCAAAAACTAGAACCTGATAAGAAAAGAAACCCTGACTGAGGGATGGGGAGCTAAGGGAGGGATAGAATTAGGAGAAATACCTAATGTAGATGACGGGTTGATGGGTGCAACAAACCACCATGGCACATGCATACCTATGTAACAAACCTGCACGTTCTGCACATGTGCCCCAGAACTTAAAGTACATATAAAAAAAGAAACCCTGACTAAAAAAGAAGAATCCAGAAGTGTTGCTCCTAATTCATGGTGTTGCCCCCACAGGTTTAAAGTCCCACAGTAAACAGAGCAAACACTTGGGGAATCACAGGAGCCATTCTCCTGGTAAACATTCTTTCTGTGACAGAAACAAAAATCGTTGGAAAGCCAAAATACCGGTTGTGTTCTTTCAGACTCTTCTTATTGCTAGCTTTGCTACCCATCTGTAATCCATTCAATCTGAACCTTGTTACTAGGTTAACAGATAACACAGCTTTCATTTATTTGCCAAGACACTTGGTTTTCAAAACCTTATTATTATTTATTTGCCCATGATTGTTAAGATACAATGCCTGCAGTTTGCAATAGGAGCCACAAATGGATCTACATTAGCAAAGTTTGAGAACTGCTTGTTACTGTGATTATTTGTTGCCAGTTCCTTTTCTCCCATCCATCCACCCTCATCAGACGAGCTGAGCTAGGCAAAATGAAGCCAGGGAATGAGCTGCGGGTCTCTGTATGATGTGCTAGTATACCAGTTCCTCGGGAGAAAAAACTAAAGCCCCTATTTAGAGCATTTGTCAATTTCCACAGTGTAAATGCACCCACCACGGCCAATTTTAAGCTTCCAATGTGACCTCACTGAACGTGAAGATGGGAAAAGATGCTAACGATAGCTTTCCAGAGCCACTGCAAGCCAAGCAGGCTGTAGCAACATACAGTCTGTACAGAGCATCGGAAAGGAGTCAGGACTATCAGTAAGAGAGAGGGCAAACAAATGACAGTTTATCCACACTATAGGCTACTAAGCAGTTTCTAAAAATGCTGATGTGGATCTATATTTATTTATTTATACATTTTCTTTTCTAAAATAAATAGATCCATACTTATTGACATAAAAAAAATCTTCAATATACTATTATCATAGGTCACCCATCAACATTAGTATATCATTGTAATTTTTTTAAATGTGTGTGTATACTCAGAAAAAATGATTTAAGCATATATGCAAAGATATTAACAGTAGTTATCTGTAGGTGGCAGAATTATGTGCACATTTTACTTTTCCTTTTTCAATTTTTCTGTCACAATTAGTTTACAATGGGCACATATTACATGTATATGAATATTTATTTTTAAAAAATGGGAACTTGAACACTTTATTTCATGAGTTCTCTTCCATTCCTTCATCCCTCTTCTACAAGTTGAAGTGGTAGGGCCAGGTTAGGGCAAAACCCAAGCAGACCAGAACAACCCTACCATAGTTCTTACTCTACTTTCCTGAATGCCACTCAAGGTATGGGTGGGGGGTCACATGTCCAATATTACAGAGCAAATGAGTGTCAGTATCCTAGTCATAGAATTCTCAAAGCTGGTTGTTCAGGGCAGGTCTCCCAACAGCAGCTGCCCCAGAGACAGAATTGCACCAAGTTATGCCAGTTTAGACCTTTTCAAATGAAAAATAATATGGGGCAAATTGAATTTGGGGGATTTGCTACCAGGTTCTGCAATCTAAATCATACCACTCACATTGATTCCTTAACACTGTCTTCTGAGAAATATGGGTCTTACTCCTCTATTTCATTTTTTAGACTAATTGGCCAACACCATTGTCCTTCAATTACACCATGATTTAAATAGACTCGTAAGCTAATTCATGGTATAATTGAAAGGCAATAGTGTTTGCCAGTTAGCCTAAGAAACTAATCATCATAAATAATATTGCTTCTATGGTAAAGCATGCCTCAGGTTTCCAACTGACTTACATACTAATGTCTGGAACATGACATGATTCATTTGTAAATTGGGGGCTGCCAATTGGGGACCAGGTGGTCTGATCTAAACAGATCAGAGCCTTATGCTTCTCATATGGAAATGTCTTTACAGATGTGCTATTGTGATCAATGAATAATTTTAAAGCATTTGGGAAATGTTAATTATTGATCTTTGCTTGCCTGACGAAAGGAGAATCTACAAAATGCCACACAGATTCAGTTTGGTTTATGCATTACATTACCAAATAACTGTGCTGGTTGTCTTTTTCTCTGTGTGGCTGTTTTCAAACTCTTTTAGTTACAGTTTCAGATTCATTCAAGGACAGCTCAGATAAGACCAGATATTAATTGCTATTGTCAGAACACAGATGTGAAAAATGCAATTACAATGAAAGAGAAACACAGCTTCCTCTTAGGCAGCAGAAGGGACTAGTTTATTATAGTTTCCCAGCCATAATCTACATTCTGCAATACCATTTCTTGTACCTAGTTATTACTGTGCCTCCCCTCCTCAGCTCTCTAGTTTATTCTTTCAAAGAACTTCAAAAAACATCTTCAGTGTGTTTCCACAGGAACAGTAGCAAACCACTAACTGTTTTGGTGGGAAAGAGTTGTTACTTTAACTTATACTTCAAATGTTTGCCTTTCAGTATGAAAGCTCTCTAACCTAAAGATAACATAATTGATTTCTAGACCCTCACAAGCCATGCTTCTGTTCTTAGTAAATGATAGCTACACTCTACTAGACACCCTGTCGAATCCATTTCTAGACCAAAGAGGAGACTGTGAGGACCCAAACTAAGTCTGAAGGGAGTAAGAAGCTGCACAGTATGAAGCAAAACTTTTAGCCTAGGAATCAGAAGATACAGGGGCTAGTTTTGCCTTTGTGACTAGCTATATTTCCTACAGCAAGTCCCTTCTTTACGCTGAGCCTCAATCAATCTCCTCATCTAGAAAGCTGACGGGATTTCAAACTAAGTTTAGGAGGAAAGGAGCCAGCACACCTTGAAGGTAATCTAATGGGAGGGCCATCTGGTTGAGCAAGATTATCCATCAAGACATTCATCTTCCCACCTGAGGGCAGGTCATCAGATTTGCTCTTGAAGGAGTAGTCATCAAAAATTCACAATTTCTTTTTGTGCTACATCTGCTGACAAAAGTGGTGGCTGAGAAAGTGCAGCCAGTTCTTTGAAGGGAGGGAAGCCCAGAGGGTGCTAACATGAGCTCAGAGGTAAAGCTGGAAAACAAGGAAGAGATCACTGCCCCCATCTTGCAAAAGGCTAAACTTCTGAATTGGGGCAGGGATGGAGGGAAATTGAATATTTTATATCATTTTTCTGTTTTCAGGTTGTGTTGGAAGAGATTTAATCTCCAGATTTTTTTTTATTTTTTTTGAGACAGAGTCTCACTCTGTCACCTAGGCTGGAGTGCAGTGATGACATCTCAGCTCACTGCAACCTCTGCGCCACTCCCCCACCCCCGAGTTCAAGCAATTCTCCTGCCTCAGCATCCCGAGTAGCTGGGATTACAAGCGCCAGCCACCAGGCCCAGCTAATTTTTGTGTTTTTAGTAGAAACAAGGGTTCACTATGTTGGCAAGGCTGGTCTCAAACTCCTGATCTCAGGTGATCTGCCCACCTCAACCTCCCAAAGTGCTAGGATCACAGGTGTGAGCCACCGTACCCAGCCTATTTTCAAGTCTTTGAGAGGATAACTTGGTAGTAATTTTGTTTTATCTGTCTCAAATTTTATTTTACCTTGGCTCCTTGAAAGCAAGAGTCAAGCACAGAGATGTTCTAGAAGGCTTTGCTAAATAGTAGTACAGTTCCAGCAAAATTGCAAAAACATGATCATAACAGAATATAAATTAACGCTATAGTGAATGAATTGCCTTAAATCCTTTCTGAAATCAGGTAGAAAATAAAATAATAAAACTAACTAAATTAATTTCTTCCCAACAGTTTCTTGGTTTTTAAAGTGCAATGTTCTTAAGCTAATATTACCCTCTGAGTGAGTTCTGGAAACCCAAAGCACCTCTGTCTCCCACTAATCAATACCACAGATATATAAGTCACCTGTGACAGCATGGACCATGTTTTAAATTAATACATTTCTGTATAAAGTCAGTAATTTATTAAAGTTATTCAGCAGAGTTGTTAAAACTTATACCTGAGTTAGACCTCAGTTAGATGCCAGAATTACCTAGAGTCCAACAGTAAGTCAGGAGCTGACCACAGTGCCTGGCCCATATTAGACCTTCAACAAATAGCAGCAGCAGCAGCTGCTATGACTATTCTCATTATTAATTACTCCTTTCAGAAAATAATCCTAAAATCTTCTTTACATAAAGGCAGTTCAAGGAACACTATAAATGCTTTTTATCCTCACTGAAACCATGGAGTATTCCGGACTAATCACCTTTAAAGATCTGTAGTCTTTTCTAGTCACAGCAAAAGAAATCCAAACATGCCTGGTAAGCTCTTGCGATTCTTCCTAATTGCTGCCTGGCTCTCTGCCACAGCTGGAAGACACACTATTCCAAGATTCCATCTGCTACTGTATGGTTGATCACAATATGGAATCATCAAACTCAGAGAATGAATAAAACCATATACCTCTTTATGCAGAATTCTGCTATTATTTGTAAAATAGACTAGAGATTCTGCTGAAACATACTCCTTTCCAGTCAGTTGCCCATTATTAACAGGCTTACTTCAATTGAGCTGTGTGTTAAGAACGACTGCTATTTGATCTGATGGCTTCATGTCATGGGAAAATAGGAGTTATTTACTAGGCTTGCTGGATTTAGAAAATAAAACTATAGGGTGCCCAGTTAAATTTGTATTACAGATAACAAATTTTTTTGGTGTAAATGCATCCTAAACATTGCAAGGGGAAACTTATGCTAAAAAGTTATTTTTTTGTTTATCTGAAATTCAATTTAACAGAGCATCCTGTAATTTATCTGGCAACCCAATTTTTATACAACTATTCATCTTTACTTGCAACATTCCGAATATATGATTTTGATGACATTTTATTTATTATTATTTAAAAGGTATCAATTTAGCTGTCAGTACTCTTTCCATCACAAACACCAACTAATTACATCTTTGAAGGTTATAGGGTTTCACTTCTTAAAACATTTTAACAAAATTTCTACAAATCCAACTAATGTGACTTTTATTAGCATAAGGCATAATTGCATCAGCAAATCACCAGAAACTACCAACAAATCCATGGTTAAGTATAAACTCTGGGTAGGCCACTTTGAAATCAATCTCATGTCGGAAACCAGAGTTGCAAGCTATCCCATTGAGGAAGGCTTCTGCCAGTTCACAAAGGTCATATTTACCTGTAGCTAGTGGCATTTCCTTGTTCCTAGATAAGATACAACAAAGGGAAGTGTTTGGTTCCAGATGAGTGGGAAAGGGTGTAAGAAATAAGAAGATAACAGTGTTTGGTTCAGGTGGGAATGTATCAACCAAACCATTCTGCTACATGCTCAAGAGGCTACTAACTAACTATAATGCTATTATTATCACCCATTAAAATCCAGTCTTTTTCAATTCAGATTTATGTATAGAAAATTCTCACTGCACAAGCGCCATAACTTTCCTTTGTCAGAGGGAGGAGGCAAAGTGAGGTTGGTATTTATATTTAACGTTTACAACAACTAGAGAAGTTCAATAGCATATCCTGGCTGTGTCCTCACTGGAGTCTCCAGTTAAGAACCTGGAATGGAGGAGTTAAAATGGATATGTGCCACTAATGTACTCCTGCTCATTATTAAAACTCAGACAGACAGTAGCTTTGTGGCAGCATCCACAAGGAAGACAATAACTGAGAAAGGCAAACATAAACTTGTAAGAAAAACACTGTAGAGCTACAGGCTTATTCCTCTTCATACTATCACAGTGCTCCTAAAGAAAACTGTCAAGTGTTTATGAATCAGATCATTTTAAAACCAACAAAATGGAGCCTAGCTTTTCAAAGTGGAACTGTAAAGTCTCTCAAACCTAGATCTGCTGTTCCTAGATCTGCTGTTCTTAGATCTGCTATTTAGATACATCTGAAAAACAAAATCTGTATTAAAGAAGATTTTAACCTCCAAATGTCCTTCCCACTTTTTTGGTGGGGGAGGGAGGACAGGAAGATGAGCTAAGTAGGTAAATACTAATGAAGGTCCTCAAACATCTTATGTGAAGAGGCTCTATTTTTTTCCACGTCACTTCTTAAAAGCCCCAAAGAGTGTGTGTGTGTGTGTGTGTGTGGGCGCGCGCGTGTGTTTAATGTAATTGTGAGGAATTTGAACGTGTCATTAACTGTGGTCACTCGTTTACCAAATTAAACTTTGGGCTGTGAGGTATCAACTTCCTTATCCCTGTGTTTCACAACTGTCTTTAAACCTTTTGTCCAGTTCCCTCGAGGAAAGAAACCACGGTATCCTTTGGCTTGGAGATTTGCCAACAACACTCACCCACTGGAGGAGTAATGTGTGTATGCTGAGGAAAGAACAGGATTTGGGGCCAAAATCATAGATTTCAGTTCTGGCTTCATGACTTACTGACTCTGTAATCATGGACAGGTTACTTATTCTCTGATAGACTAAATAGCCTGATCTGTAAAATGGATTGTTCAATTCCAATGATAAAATGGATGTGAAAGTGATTTGTAAATGGTGAAGTATAAAAATGTCATTGCTCATTCTTATTACAGGACTCAAAATGGAATTTCCACCTTGTGTTAACAGGGAGGGAACAGGGCAAAGGTGGCCTTTGAAGAGGTTCCTGGTGCTTTGCTGAAGGCCATAGTCTGGAATGTTAAGCATCATTCTGGCTTTAAGACTGAAGGACTGACCCCTCAACCCTTATTTACATGCGTCCCCTCAATGACTTTTCATGAGTCTAAACTAGAAAGTTAGTGCCTTTTTGCACAGAACTCCTTCCTGCCCAATTGAACCTCCCCCTCTTCTGACAAAAGATGTGTCTTTCTCAAGAAAGGACAAGGAAACACAGATAGCCTGTTCAATTTTATGTAGACTGCATCTTCTTAACTGCCACCAGATCCCACTGGCCAAATATTCGAGGCCGTCGATGGCCTATGCCAATTTCAAGAACATGTTGTTGTAACTGTTTACATCTCCCTCACTGGTATAAAACTGGTTCAAATAGATGAAAATCACCACCATACCTGGGGAATGAGATTTTCTCCCAGTTTAAACAACATGGTTATAGGCAAAAAAGGAGTATACTGTATGTGGTATTATTATTATTATCTTTGAGATGGAGTCTCACTCTGTCACCCAGGCTGGAGTGCAGTGGCATGATCTTGGCTCACTGCAACCTCTGCCTCCCAGGATCAAGCAAGTCTCCTGACTCAGCCTCCCTAGTAGCTGGGAGTACAGGCACATGCCACCACACCTGCCTAATTTTTGTATTTTTAGTAGAGACAGGATTTCACCATGTTAGCCAGGCTGGTCTCAAACTCCTGACCCCAGGTGATCTACCTGCCTTGGCATCCCAAAGTCCTCGAATTACAGGTGTGAGCCACTCAGCCTAGCGGCACGTGGTATTATTTCTGAAGTATGATAAAAAATAGGTAATGCTGAAAGGTGAAACATATTCACTGCTTGAATGCAGTGCATATTTGGGAGACATTATTACAACAAGTTTGAATATAATTTGGAGCTAGAATTTTGTTATTTTTAAAGCACAATTACCAGTGTTAAGGGCTAAATACATGTATTTATTTGTATGAAATGAATTCATTGTATTCCCCAGTCATAGAAAACAAAGAGCTCATTGCTTTTGCAGTCTCAAGAACATGGTCATGTAGCAAATCTACACATGTACTTCCTGAATCTAAAATAAAAGTTGCCATTTTTTTTTAAAAAATAGAACTTGGTTAAGCATAAGGCTTACAAATTTTCTCTCTTATTCAGGGACTTGTAAGCAACTGAAATAAAAGTAAAAGAAGGTATAATTGACAATGGGAGATACGCAGTGAGAATTTTTTAGATTTTGTAATCTAATACTGGATTGCAAAAGTCAATATTGGATTGACATCAATCCAACATTGACTTGAAGTGTTTCTGCCTAGACGTAAGACGAGGCATTTGAAACTATGATACGTATGTTATATAATAATTGCCATGATTGTACCTGTTAACCACTTGCAGATATTTGAGTAGTATTTTATTTGGCTTAATTTCTATCCCAGACAGAAGTACAAGAAACTTGAATGCATGTAATTTAATGTGCTTCTACAGTATTTGTTACCAGTTCCTTCACTGAATGCCTGTTAGTTTGTCTTCACAGCTTCCCTTTTCCCTTCAATCCTCTGGCAGCCATGTTTGTACAACACAACCCCCTTCTTGACCACATCCAACTGGTCCAGAAGTGGGCAGCTGTCCATGAATTTGGAATTGGGACTAAGGGAAATTTGGTTTCACTCTGGGTAGCTGGGCCTATAATATGAATATAGGCATGAGGTGGAAATTCCATTTTGAGTCTTGTAATAGGAATGATCAACAACATTTTTATACTCATTTACCATTTACAAATCATTTCCACATGCATTTTATCATTGGAATTGAACAATCTATTTTACAAATAAGGCTATTTAGTCTATCAGAGAATAAGTAATCTGTATTCATGGAGATAATAGAGATAGCCATCTGCCATCATATAGCCTGGGGAGCAGAGAAAGAAAGAATCAAGCTGACATGCAGAAAGGGGCACAGATGAGATGGAGTGAGACATAGAAAAGTCTTGACCACTAACCCAGTGTCTGGCCCCAGGTCAAGCCTAGCTGCATTCTTACCCCTGGGTTCCTTGAGAACCCCAGAGTCTTTAGAACACATTTCTCCTTTTTGCCTAAGCTAGCTAAAGTAGGTCTCTGTTATTTGCAAACAAGAGTCCAGATGACTGCACATTCCAACTTTAACAGTCTTCATTTTAAAACAGATACAATCATCCTAAAGCAAAAAGAGTTTGCATTCAGGAGTCCACTTAGGCAGGAGAGATCCTGGTATACTGTAGTATCTAGCATATACTTTAGTGGTAGTGTTTGCTGAATGAATGAGTGAATCAATGAATGAATAAATAGAGGCATGTGTTCCAAATAACCTGGAATGAACTTAAGCTGACATTCAGATAGGGCTCAGTGCCCATGAATGTATGACCACTCAATTTTTAAATCTTATGGACCATTAACCTATGACTTTGAAGCTGTTTGAAAGGCAGGGCTACTTAGTGGTTATAAATAATGGCACTGGAGTCAAACTGATTACATTCCAATCATTGCGTTGCCCTCAGGTCTCTCTAGACCTCAGTTTCCTCATCTGTGAAATGGGGATAATTGTAATATATATCACAGATACTTCAAAGATTACAAGAGAGAATCTGTGAGCTGCACATGGTATATAGTAAGTGCTAAATAAATAAACTATTATAATGATCTGGAGGCAACTTTTAAAGACAAAGCAGTAACATGTTCAAATCTCACTTGATACACTCTTTTTTAATGAGCTGCTCTTCTTATCATTTATCCGACTTTTCTTTTTGACTTCTCAGCTGTAGGCTGCAGGGCAGCTTAGTGGTAGACTTCTTCCAGAATATTCACCTGGATGCCAGTAAATATTTGCTTCATCTAGTGACAGTCCTCTGATGACTTCTAAACATTCTGTTCCCTTCTGACCCCTCCAGTCACTTATTCAGCTTTTAAAAGTTTCTGTAACCCAAAAGTGTGATACCAGGAGAGCTGACACTAATCAGGATGAAATTTTTCTCTCATCACAGAATTTTCTGCCATTCTGCACATCTACTTAAAGTGTTTTTGAAGTGTTAATGTTGTAGGAATAGCTATTAAAGTATTTATGAATGGAATGACACATCTTAGGTTTGTTTCAAAATAGTCAAGAAGCTGGGGGTGGGTTGAGATAGCGATAAAACGGAGGAAGCCATGAAAACTGAATGATAGGTACCTGAGGGCTCATGATATTAATCTACTTTTTTACATATCAGAAATTTTTCTTAATAAAAAGCTGTATCTAGAAAAATTCTTGAGTACCCATTAGCCCTTTCTTCTGACGCTTCCTTAGCCTGAACTGTGTATAATTTTATTCATATGGAGTGTAGTTCTGCTTTTCTTACATCTGTTGCTTCAGGCAATGCCTTGAAATCATAAATGACCTCCGAAAGAAGCAGAAGGCCCATATCCTGTGCACACAGAAGACATCTGAGCAGAATTTAGATATTATTTTTGAAAAGTTTCAAACTGGTTTCATTTCTGTTTTGATACTAACGAATGAAATAGATAAGAAGTCCTAGCAGAAACTGTCTCTTTACTGGAGACCTTGGCTGATAATTTTCTGTTTACAACCAAAATGATAAACTATGTGATCTGTAATACAGGTGTAGTGTATTAGCAAATACCCTTTAAAAGACATACACAACAGAAGTTAAATCAAAAGCCACATGAAAAACTGTCTCCACCTTAGATGACGGAGGGCTTTTGTTAATGCCTTGCCATCAATACATCAAATGTATCATAGCAACAGTAATCGGACGCTGCTAACAAGAGCCTTGTCCTAACGTTTAACCTTGATGCAACCTCACAGAAGTTTCTTGCCATGGCATTGCTGACAACAGCAGGCATTAGTTACGTTGTCCTAAACAACCAAGGACCATGGTAGAGCATCAGGAAGTGGCTGCCACCTCTGATGGGGCCAGTCACTCAGGAAAAAGGGGATACATTAGAAAGAAAATAATTTTAATCTGTACTGTGATCATTGCCTACTATCAGTGCTGATCATCTGTCTTCAAGGCCCAGTGGAATTGGGGACTGGTTTTCATGTGCCGCTTTTTTCATACAAAGACTCAGACTTTCAGCTGTGTTGCTGGCAGCGAGGGTCCACGGCCACACTCCTTCCTTCTCACCCTTCTTTGGAACAAACACATGGTGGAAAGCCAGCTGGTAGGGTTAGGGAAGCAGGGTATGGCCAAAGAAGGGAGCCAAGCTAACTGCTCCCTGTGGGATGCAGCCCTGACCTTGGCCTCATTAGCTCTGGGCTCTAACTGAGCTTAACCAGCCCAGATGGCTTTAGGAATAAGGTAAAGACCCACTTCAGAAAAAGACTGGAGAAACAAATTAACAGCTTGCTAGCCTTAAAATGATGAGGAGGTGTGGGAGGAAAGATGTTCTAGTAGATTTCCATAGTGAAAACTTCAAAGAACTTTTCAAGTTGTGTATGTTTTACTATTATTATTTTCAGCTAAAGGTAATGAAATCTAGTTTATTTTCTCCAAATAGAAGTGAGTTTTTAGATTTGTAAAATATCAGAACAACAAAGCTTTTACTTTTTCCTAATACACTTTTCAAGGGAGAGAAGAGACCTACTATTGCATTTAATTCTCACACCAATGCTACACCCTGTTAGGTAATACTATCATCACCATTCTTGAACATTGTGACCTGGAGATGTTAATTTGTCCAAAGTCATATATCTAGTAAATAGTGGAAGCAGCTTGAATTTAGGTTAGTTCACCCTTGAAGCCCCCCAGTTTTCTACAGCACTCCATTGCTTACTAATTCTGAGTAGCAGCAAGCAAGTATAGGAGTGTTTTCTAAGAACATCTGTGAGGTTTAAAACCAAGTTGACACTCCTTATCACATCGTTAAATCACATCATAAAGGATACTCTGGAGCACTTGATTTGCAGCAACTGATTGTGTCTTCCATCAACTCCAAAAGTTATGTCAATGACAATCTTCAGCAAAATGGCTCCCAAATTTATCAGGCTGATTTTCTTCAAGGAGATTTAAAACGTATTTTTGTTGTTGGGGGAAACAAAACCCATTCTACACTTGTAGTTGGAACAATATGGTACACTGTTTTCTGTGACCCTATACAAGTGCCGTTCAATGACCTAATTAATGGTCAGTGGACAGCTCTGATGCTAAAGGGCAGAGCAGCCTAGTGGCTCCCAGGGTGGGTTTGGCAAAAGACAGATCAACACTAACGCATGTGCAGCAGTTTGTAGATTAATCGTTTAGTAAACAGTGGCTACTGCTATGACTTATATTATTGTGCTTCCCTTTTATTCTCCCTTTGCCCTTCCATGGGAAACTTCTTCCAGTACTTCAAGCCAGAGTTTCTCAACCTCAGCACTAGTGACATTCTGGACTGGACAATTCTTAGTTTCCGGGGCTGTGCTATGCACTGTAGGATGTTCAGCAACAGCTCTACGACTAGGGTGAGGTGAATGAAGCACTTGCCCTGGACATGAAATTTAAGAGGATACCAAAAAAAACCCGTTAATCAAGGTAGGTAATATTTTTAAATATTTTGAAAACATCTAAATTAATGCCCCAAAACTCTATGATGAACAAAATATCAAAATTTTAAATAAAGGTAAGATGAATATTCCTAAATTTTCCTTTTGTTCCAGGCTCCAAAATGATTTAGCATGGCACTGTAACTGATCCCCTGTTTGGCAGCATCTAGCAGCATTCCCCACCCCCACCTTTGTAGCCATCCCCACCCCCAGTTATGACCACCAAAAATGTCTGCTGGAGGGAAAAACTGCCCCCAGCTGAGAACCACTACTAAAGGCATAGAGGATTAGGGATACTCTCCCTCATAAAAAATAAAAAATAAAAAAAACATAAAAGGTTGATTAAATAGTCTGAAAGCTAATGGGGTATGTTAACAGTATGGCTAAGGACGGGACACTGCATCACACAGACTTGGGTTCAAATCTCAAGTTTGACACTTGGTAAATGTGTGACCTTATGTGCTACAGTCCTGAGCTTCAGTTCACCATCTGTAAAGTAGAAATGATAATAAAATCTACATCATAGGGTTGCAAACATTAAATAATGATTTTGTACATCGTTCAGGACACTACATGATACATGGCATGACCTCAAAAACATTAGTCACTATTATTATTGAGAATTAATCAGTGGGCTGACTATACCTCTCCCATCAGTTTCTGTGCCACAGTGATAGGACTGCTCATTTTTCTGAGCAAATGGAGACTGGTTCTAGAGGAAAGGACGTGATATTTCCAATAGCTTAATCTTCAGGTATACAAGTGCAGGTGATTATTCTCCTTACGGAAGTAAATATTCAGTTTGTTTCATGATTAAACATATTTGTATGCTAACCTTAGTGTCTCTCATTGCCAGCTTAGAGCTTTGAAAAACTTGATTGCAATTCAGAGAAAATTATTGTTATTAAGGCTGAAAAGTTCAACCCACCAACCTATCCTTTAACCAATAACAGGAAAACTTACAAATCCAAGATAAAACTAGAATTCAGCAGCATCACAGATATTATTTTGAGCATAACTTGAAAACTAGTAAGGGCTGAGTTATTTTCATCTAAATGCAGACTAAAGGAAAATAACAAAAATATCAAGCTACATTCAAATGCTTAAGCCCTTGAATACCGATTTCAAGGAAAATCATACATGATTGTGTTGCTTTTAGCTTATTTTAGTTTTTCTTATGGTTTTGAATGTGGCAGATAAAATATTGCTTCTCTAAGTCTAAAGTCATAGTTTTAATTTTGTTAACCGCTTCTTTGAAATATAATTCACATACAGTACAATTTCCCTATTTAAATCATACAACTCAATGGCTTTTAGTGTATTTGCAGTTGTGCATCCATCACCACAACCAATTTTAGGATATCATCAGAAAAGAAATTCTGCATCACTTAGCTATCACCCATGACAACCACCACCATTTTCTCCTTCCCCCATCCCTTGGAAAACACTAATTAGTTTCTGTCTGTACAGATTCATCTATTCTGAATATTTTTATATGTACGCACCCTTTCGTAACTGGCTTCATCCACTTAGCATAATGTTTTCAAGGTTCACCCATATTATAGTACATATCAGTACTTCAATCCTGTCTATAGCTGAATGATATTGCATTGTAAGGATATACCATATTTTGTTTATTCATTTTTCCATTGGTGGATATTTGGGTTCTCTTCCTCTTTTGGCTATTATGAATAATGCTGCATAAACATGTGTACAAGTTTTTGTGTGAACATAATATTTTCAGTTCTCTTTGGTATATACCTAGGAGTAAAATTGCTGGGTCGTATGATAACACTATGTTTAACACTTTGAAGAACTGCCAGACTGTTTTCCAAAGTAGCTGTACCTTTTTACATTCCTGCTAGCAGTGTAAGAGGGGTCTAATTTCTCCGTATCCTGGTCAGCACTTGTTATTATCTGACTTTTTGATAATAGCTATCCTAATAAGTATGCAATAATCTGTCATTGTGGTTTTGATTTGCATTTTTCTGGTGACTAATGATGTTGAGCATCTTTTTACATGCCTGTTGGTCATTTGTGTATGTTCTTTGGAGAAGTCATGGTTTCATTCTCATACTCTAAGAGGTGTTTGGAAAGTATTATGCAGCAAGTAGGAGCATCTGGATTAGAAATAGGGATGCTGACAAAATATATATTAAATTTCTATCAAGCCCTTCCAACACATTACTGAGTTAATTAGCTTGACCAACAGAAAAAAATAAAAAATAAAAATTCTTCTAACACCAACAAAAATTATTCTATCTGTGTGGCCTTAGCTGAAGGTGAACAGAAACTAGGTAATGGGGAAAGTTTGTTTAGCATGAAGAACAATTTATATTTATCTAAGCCTTAAAATTCCAGAACGTCTTACTGAAGCCTGGATTCTGCCAGGACCTGTCAGGTCATTGGCATGTGCACTTGTGCACCTCAGAGTAACAGCAAAACTAACTTGGATGTTCCTTATTTGTTTACTTCTCAACTTAACTGAGTAAATTTCAATGTTTTCAGTTGACCTCATAGAAATCTTTTCCTCCATGTTTGGAAAAAAAATTCATGTTCCTTTCCTCTGAAAATAAACTCATCAGAAGAAGAGTATGAATATACAGTGCATGTATATTGGATTATCATATCAAGATCACTTAGGAGGATTTGTAGTATTACAATTAAAGGTCTAGGGCTGAGATGACTACCCATCTCTGGAAGAACTCTGGATAGCCTGATAAATTCAGACATTTGGAAATACTTGTTCAGCAGTCTGTGACAAATAGGGAAAGCAAAGGAAAACAGAGCTCCAAGAGTCATTAATCTAAATTAATTAACCCAGTGACATTGTCATAGAATTTTAGCCCCACTGCAGAACCCAAATGAATACAATGTTTCAGGTAGGTAAGCTTTTTTTTGTTGTTATGGGATGTTTATTTACAATGAACTGCAGAAGAGGGTTAATCTAATGGGATGCAGGACTGCATTGGATGGTGAAATGCTTTGTGACCAACATCCATTTGAGGTATCAATTAACTTTTAATTCTTGGAGGGAAACAAAAGCAGCCTTGCACAAAGCCTAAATTGGGGGTGGTATAAGGGGCACAGAGCTCATGGAACCTTAGGCCTGCTACCTTTTTGTAGCAAGGAAAGGCCTCCTTATGTAACACAAAGGGATTGAAGAGTAGGGAGGGAGAAGGGTGAATTGGTGTGTGGCCTGTTAACTCAATGATGTTTCTAAAGCCTGAATGGAAGAGTCAAAGCCACCCAAGTCACAACAGCGCTAAGTCAACAGCTTGGCCGAGACAGCATGACCTGAATGGAAATGCAAATGGTTTAGTCCAATAACTTCTTGGGGTGTCACTTGGTCCACCAGCTCTTACATCCCTGGAACTTTACAGCTGCATACAGGACAGCAAATCACTTGACTAGACCCTGTATCCAAACTCCAGGGAAAACCCAAAATATACCAATCTGAATCAAGAAAACAAAAAAATTATGGGATGGTAATTCCCAAAATAAAAAGAATATTTGCTGTGCTGAACGTTTCCCTAAAGGGTCCTTTTAAGCTCTCAGCCACATGATTTTGAAAAAGCATCAGCTGTGGTGCTAAAGAAGAATCTCATGTTCAACAGGGAAGAAAATTTCTTTCCAGGAAGTGCTGTTGTGGACATGTCCAGCTTCCAACCACCAGACAACACAGGAGTACATAATTAGTTTGTTTTCCAAAGAGAGAGCTACCTCATGCTTTTCTTCAAATTCAATCAAAACATGTACATTCTAAATAGAAACATGTTCATTTGAAATCCCTTTGCATGAGCAGCTGTCTGGATCAGGCCTGGCCAAAGAGCCATTCATCCCTGCACTACAGTCAGTAAATGCTTGGCTTTGTTCACCCTTACCAGCAGAGGCTGTCAGACTATGTCAATTGGGCAGGGCACTTTAATGATCTGAGGCAGGTGTCCTCAGAGGCTGCCCAGGTGAGGGAGTCAGCCTGTGTGCCATGACTCACTCACTTGTCCTCAGTTTACAAAGCCCATCCTTCCCATTAATTACTGCCACTAGTACGTTCACATACGCAACTGAAAGGAGTCCACTCAAGCCTGCTTGGGGCCTTTGCTACTATTTAAGAGCTCTGAAGGCAACCAATCGCCCCTGTTTTCAAAGGTGGGGTGGGAGGCAGTCAGTAAACCACTCCAAGGAACTTCTACAAAATGAAATTGTAATAATACGAAAGAAATAAACAGCTGCTAAGGCCTAATAAAGAAGGTACCCAAAGCACAAAGATGTCCTATTGGCAAATGCTCATCAAGGCTAAAAGAATCATATTGTCAAGTTCCCAAAAGGTAAGGAAAAGATTGTGTTCTTATCCTTAGTGAATTTTTAAAAAGTCAATGCAGGAGACAAGCCACATTGACAGAGAATGAAAATCACCCCTTATTTTTATTTCATGCTTTTGCATTCTCAAAGCCTCAGCCTACATAATGCCTTATTTTATCCCCCACAATCCAGTGAGGGAGACAAGGTACTAATAGCTGTACATGACAAATGAGGAAAATAAGTTCATAGACGTTAAAGGACTTACCCATAGTCACACAACTAATCACTGTGAGAGTTAGGGCCAGAATCCAGGTGTACTTGCAAATGGAGCTAAAGTCTCAGTCACAATTAGAGTCGCAGAGGTGGTCTCACAAATCGCAGGGGAATGCAGCTGGATGCAGCCTAGGTTAACAGTGCAAGCTTTGTCAGGAAGGAAATTGGCTTTTGATGGCCTGGAAGGAAGAGTGAGCTCTTTTGTACAAAGAGCTCACCACTGGCGTTGGAACCCAATTTGTGATGCTCTGTTTACTTTGGCTAGACGGGAATTTAGTGTTTCTACAAAAACATTGCAGGACCCTGGAGTTTCTCATGAATGCAGAATAACATTTTCTGAATTCTCTCCACTCCTGCACAGAAAGATTCTTCTCCAGGAATAACCAATTTTCACCTCTCTACTGACTTCAGGGTCCATTTGGGCATGTGTTATTTTATTATGACCCACCTTATCGCAAAAAGAATTTTAGGAGGCTGAATTAGTATCCACGGAAATTGACCTAATGTGAGATCATTTTTCATTGTGATATAGTCTGCCCAATGAGCACAGAAAGCAAAAAGCTGCCTCTCTGTAATCTAGTGATCAAGAATCACAATCTCTTGTGACAAATCCCAGTTCAGCCAATTACCATCTATATGGCCTGGGACCAATGACTTAAATCTCTTAACATCAGTGGCCAGATCTAACAATAGGGGTTAATAATAAAAATTAAATTAGTACACAAAACCCACCCTAACCAATGCCTGGTGTGTGAGGTGAGTTCATTAAATTTTAGCTGTTAAAATTATTAGCTTTCTTGTTTTGACATTTAAATGAGTTATTAACTAATTAACTATTAAATAGTGAGTACAGTGCCAAACACATGTAAGCGCTGTTAATATTGGCTGCTATTGTTATTATCCTTGCCTTTGTATACGCCATTGCTTCTGATTGGGCTGAATTTCCCTTCTTGATTTTGTCTGATAACTTGGGTTCTCTTTTAAGACTTACATCAGGGGGCATGTCCTCTAGGAATCTTTCTAAAAAGTCCCAAAGAAGAGAATGATGCCCCTCCCCTCCTCCGTGATTTTCTGACACCCGATATGCTTCCCCAACAACACCACTCCTCACACTATCTTACATTCTCATATCTTCTATACTTCACTGTGTGTTTTTTCAGGACAAGACACTCTCTTTTTCAACTCTTTAATTCTAACACCTAGCAGTGAGTAGACATGGATTTACACAGTGAAGAAATGATTTGTGACAGCAATCATGACTATAATTACCAATAATAGAAAAGCCTGCCATTTTGTCTAAACTACCTAAAAACTCCTAAAGGTAAAAGTGGTCCCCAGTAGGGTCCTGGAAGTGAACAGGGAGCACAGGTTTGCTTCCTGACTCCTCAGGATGATTTCCACCCATTGTCTCCCCAGGCAGCAGCTGAAGTACAGCATCGGTGAAACCCGACCTGTCACCTTGGATTAATGGATAGGTGAATGAAATCAAACAGACTCAAATAACAACAGAGCTATGTACTATTAAGTGTACTGAACCTGGGTAGACCAGTTGACTAGAGTTAGGAAGTCACTACTATGAGGCTCAAGAATTAAAGACAATTTAAGCACTATAAGCAGCCAGCTGGAGTAGTGCCTCCAGTGAGACTAGGACTCTTCCACCTGCCCTATGCAAATAATCCCAACAAGCATCTCTTGAGGCTTGATAATCCAAATCTCAGCAAGTATCATTTGCCAACCACCACATGTGCTGATCAGCTGTCATCCTTGCAAGTGAGTTAAAGGAGAGGTATTATTTCTACCCATCTTACATATGAGGTCATGCATATATTTCCACCCATCCTATGTATGAGGTTCAGTTTAAGTGACTTGCCCAGGGTTATAGAACCAGTCAAAGCAAGGAGGGATTTCCAATGTGGTGTTTTTGAAGCCAAGAGTCAAGCCTTATTGACCCTACAGCCCATATTTGTAGCCATGCCACAATACTGCTAGCAAAGTGCCCTAAGAGCCAGGCACTGGAAGACTATGGTTTTTTCTCCAGGGGCTTCTAGTCTAGAAGGACACACAGACATATGAACAGATAACCATACTGAAAGACAGATGTGATCAGTGCCAGAATAGAACTATCCATAAAGTGAAACAGGACCTTAGAGAAGAGAGTGATTAAGTGTAACTTGCAGGAATTTAGAAATAGAAAGTTTTTTTTTCCACAACTAAATCTCAAAAGCTGTCCTTCTTCCTTAGACTTTGCAAACCCCATTGATTTTGCTCTCACTCGACCCCCTTCCTCATTTCATTTATTTCCTTTCCTTTAGTGTCTATTATTTCTGAAGCAGGCGTAACATCCTTAAGCCGCCCATCCCCTCATGGTTCTTACTGGCATTTTCTCTGCCACATTCCGCTTATTGTTGGAGAGCAGATTTGAAAAGGGGGTGGGGGTTTGGATTAGATGATTTATAAGATTCCTTCTAACTCAGAAAGTGGAAGATTCTCTGAACAAAGTGCTCAGATGCACAGAGAGCCTCCAGAGCAAACTGCAGAAATTAGCAAAGACCCACACTCACCACAGCCATGAGCTCACTTATTTAAAAAAAATTTCAAAATTCCTTCATTGTGTTATACACAGCAAGATCTCAATATAGAGTTACCAACAACTTTCTCTTGGCTTTTAAACTTTTTCAACTTTTAACCAACCTTTTAAATTTTCACAATTTGAAAAGCTCCTAGTCTAGAGGGACACAAATTAAATTTTCAAAATTTAAAAGGTTGGTTAAAACTTTTAAAATGGACGCTCTTTATTTTCAAATGGAAATTCGATTCAAATCAAGGTCAAAGGATTAAACAGTGAGTTAGAAATCAGCTCTTGAATTCAAAGCTGATTTTAAGCACAGCAAAATGCCCTTGCTCTTATCCAACCATCAGGTTTCCAGGCTACTCTTGCAATCCCAGGGCATTGAAAATGGAGACCCAGAGGTGACAGTCTTTTTATTCTAGTCCAGGCTTCTATCTATACCATGTTAACAAGAGAATTGTTGGCAACTAGATAATGATCATTTAATTCTAAAACATTTTCTAAATCCAGTAATAGGATTAAAGATAATTCACTCTTTCCAGCCTTAGGATTCCAGCCACATGTTAACTTCTAGCAGACCCCAATGGCTAGTGGTCATTTCTATCAGTTATTCTTTCATTTAAAACAGCATTCTCCCCATACGCAACCAAGGAAAAAATTAGATAAATTGGACCTTGCCAAAATTAAAACGTTTGTGCTTCAAACAGCCCCATCAAGAATGTAAAAAGTCAACACACAGAATCACAAAAAAGTTTGCAAACCAAACACAATACTTTCCCCTTATCCATGTTCTACTTTGCACAGTTTCAGTTTTTTTATGGTCTGAAAATATTAAATGAAAAATTCCAGAAATAAACAATTCATAAGTTTTAGATTGCACATTGTTCTGAGTAGTGATGAAATCCCGTGCTGTCCTGCTCCATCTCACCCAAAACATCAATCATCCTTTTATCCAGAGTATCCATGCTGTATATGCTACCCTCCCACTTATTTGCCATATCAGTGATCAGATTAAAAAAACATAATATAGGCCGGGCGTGGTGGCTCACGCCTGTAATCCCAGCACTTTGGGAGGCCGAGGCGGGTGGATCACGAGGTCAAGAGATTGAGACCATCTTGGTCAACATGGTGAAACCCTGTCTCTACTAAAAATACAAAAAAATTAGCTGGGCATGGTGGCGCGTGCCTGTAATCCCAGCTACTCGGGAGGCTGAGGCAGGAGAATTGCCTGAACCCAGGAGGCGGAGGTTGCAGTGAGCCGAGATCGCGCCATTGCACTCCAGCCTGGGTAACAAGAGCGAAACTCCATCTCCAAAAAAAAAAAAAAACAAAAAAAACATAATATATATAGGGTTTGGTACTATCTGAGATTTCAGGGATTCACTGGGGATTCAGAGTGTCTCCCCTGCAAATAAGGGGAGACTACTATATGTGATAAGGATCTAGCATACAGAATATATGAAGAACTCTTATAACTCAATAATAAAAACACAAATAACCCAATTAGAAGGTGGGCAAAAAACCTAATCAGACATTTTTCCAAAGAAGATATATAAATGGTAAATAAACATATGAAGAAGTTCAACATCATTGGTTATTAGGAAAATGACAATCAAAACCACAATGAGATACTATTTCCCACTTATTAAAGCTATAATAAAAAAGACATGATGACCCATGTTGTGAGGATGTAGAGAAATGGTGTATTATTAGTCAGTTTTCATGCTGCTATGAAGAAATACCCGAGACTGGGTTATTTTTAAAGAAAAGAGGTTTGGAAAACTGGCTAGCCATGTGCAGAAAGCAGAAACTGGACCCCTTCCTGACACCTTACACTAAAATTAACTCCAGATGGATTAAAGACTTAAACATAAGACCCAACACCATAAAGACCCTAGAAGAAAACCTAGGCAAAACCATTCAGGACATAGGCATGGGCAAGGACTTCATGACTAAAACACCAAAAGCACTGGCAACAAAAGCCAAAATAGACAAATGGGACCTAATCAAACTCCAGAGCTTCTGCACAGCAAAAGAAACAGTCATTAGAGTGAATCAGCAATCAACAGAATGGAAAAAAAATTTTGCAATCTATCCATCTGACAAAGGGCTAATATCCAGAATCTACAAAGAACTAAAACAGACTTACAAGAAAAAAACAAACAAGCCCATTCAAAAGTGGGCCAAGGATATGAACAGACACTTTACAAAAGAAGACATCTATGAGGCCAACAAACATATGAAAAAATGCTCATCATCACTGATCATTAGAGAAATGCAAATCAAAACTACATTGAGATACCATCTCATGCCAGTTAGAATGGCGATCATTAAAAAATCTGGAGAAAACAGATGCTGGAGAGGATGTAGAGAAATAGGAACACTTTTACACGGTTGGTGGGAGTGTAAATTAGTTCAACCATTGTGGAAGACAGTGTGGCGATTCCTCAAGGACCTAGAAATAGAAATTCCATTTGACCCAGCAATCCCATTACTGGGTATGTATCCAAAGGATTATAAATCGCTCTATTATAAAGACACATGCACACGAATGTTCATTGCAGCACTGTTTACAATTGCAAAGACCTGGAACCAACCCAAATGCCCATCGATGATAGACTGGACAGGGAAAATGTGGCACATATACACCATGGAATACTATGTAGCCATCAAAAACAATGAGTTCGTGTCCTTTGTAGGGACATGGATGAACCTGGAAACCATCATTCTCAGCAAACTGACACAAGAACAGAAAATCAAACACCTTATGTTCTCACTCATAGGCAGATGTTGAACAATGAGAACACATGGACACAGGGAGGGGAGCATCACACACTGGGGTCTGTGGGAGGGAACTAGGGGAGGGACAGCGGGGGGTGAGGAGTTGGGGAAGGATAACATGAGGAGAAATGCGAGATTTAGGTGATGGGAAGGAAGGCAGCAAACCACATTGCCATGTATGTACCTATGCAACAGTCTTGCATGTTCTTCACATGTACCCCAAAACCTAAAATGCAACAAAATATATATTTAAAAAAAAAAAGGTTAGGTGGGGCGTGGTGGCTTACACCTGTAATCCCAGCAGTTTGGGAGGCTGACGTGGTCCTGAGGTCAGGAGTTCAAAACCAGCCTGACCAACATGGTGAAAACTCATAAAAAAAAAAAAAAAGAAAGAAAAGAAAAAGAAAAAAGAAAAGAGGTTTAATTGACTCACAGTTCCACATGGCTAGGGAGGCCTCAGGAAATTTACAATCATTGCAGAAGGCACCTCCACACAGGGCAGCAGGAGAGAGAATGAGCACTAAGTAAAGAGGGAAGCCCCTTATAAAACCATCAGATGTCATGAGCACTCACTATCATGAGAACAGCATAGGGAAAACCAACCCCATGATGCATTTATCTCCACCTGGTTTTGTCCTTGACATGTGGGGATTATTACAATTCAAGGTGACATTTGGGTGGGGATGCAGAGCCAAACCATGTCATTCTGCCCCTGGCCCCTCCTAAATCTCATGTCCTCACATTTTAAAACACAATCATGCCCTTCCAACAGTCCCCCAAAGTCTTAACTAATTCCAGCATTAACCAAAAAGTCCAAGCCCAAAGTCTTATCTGAGACAAGGCAAGTCTCTTCCACCTATAAGCCTGTAAAATCAAAAGCAAGATAGTTACTGTAAGGCCGGTTGCCTCGCCGGGGGCTCGGACACACCCCCTCCCTCGCGGGGAGTTCGGACACGCCCCCTTCCCTTGCCGGGAGCTCGGAAACGTCCCCCTCCCTCGCGGGGAGTTCGGACACGCCCCCTTCCCTTGCCAGGAGCTCGGAAACGTCCCCCTCCCTCGTGGGGAGTTCGGACACACCCCCTTCCCTTGCCGGGAGCTCGGAAACGTCCCCCTCCCTCGCGGGGAGTTCGGACACACCCCCTTCCCTTGCCGGGAGCTCGGAAATGCCCCCCTCCCTTGCCGGGAGCTCAGACACGCCTCCTTCCCCCCCGGGAGCCTGGGAAACAAGCCCCATCAGGACCTACCTGATACTATTTTGTCCTATCTGGGCCCCACTCCCTTCCATCCGGGTCCCACTCCCCTCCATTTTGTCCCACTCACCTTGAGCACAGCCAATCGGACGCCTCCACTCCCTATAAAACCCCGTGCCTAAGAGGAGTCCGCGTGACTTCTCTGGCCCCTCCTGTCCGGACCGCAGAACCTCACCCGGGAGCCTGAATAAATTCCCTTACATTGGATTATTTTCCTGCTGGCCTCAGTTTCTTCATTTTAAACGCGGCAACAACCCAAGGCCAAGCCTTACAGTTACTTCCTAGATACAATGGGAGTACAGGCATTGGGTAAATACACCCACATTCCAAATGGGAGAAATTGGTCAAAACGAAGGAGCTATAGGCGCCATGCGAGCCCCAAATCAAATAAGGCAGTCATTAAACCTTAAAGATCCAAAATGACCACCTTTAACTCCCTGTCTCACATCCAGGTCACACTGATGCAAGAGGTGACCCCCACCCCGAGCCTTGGGCATCTCTGCCCCTCTGGATTTGCAGGGTACAGTCCCCCTCACAGATGCTTTCACAAGCTGGTGTTTAGTGTCTGTGACTTTTCCTGGCACACAGTGCAAGCTGTTGGTGGATCTACCATTCTGGGATCTGGAGGATAACGGCCCTCTTCTCACAGCTCCACCAGGCAGCACACCAGTGGGGACTCTGTGTGTGGGCTCTAACCCCACATTTCCCTTCCACGCTGCCATAGTAGAGGTTATCCAGGAAGGCTCTGCCCCTGCAGCAGACTTCTGCCTAACATCCAGACATTTCCATACATCCTCTGAAATCTGGTGGAAGTTCCTCAACTTCAATTCTTGACTTCTGTATACCTGCAGAGCCAACACCACATGTAAGCTGCCAGAACTTGGGGCTTGCACCATCTGAAGCAATGGCCTGAACTGTACCTTGGCCCCTTTTAGCCATGGCTGGAGCTGAAGCAGGTGAAATGCAGGGCACCATGTCCTGAGGCTGCATAGAGCAGGGGGTCCTGGGCCTGGCCTACAAAACCATTTTTTCCCTCCTAGGCCTCCAGGTCTGTGATGGGAGGGGCTGCCATAAAGGTCTGTGATGGGAAGGGCTGCCATAAAGGTCTCTAACATTCCCTGGTCACATTTTTCCCCATCGTCTTGATGATTAACATTCACCTCCTTGTTACTTATACAAATTTCTGCAGCCAGCTTGAATTTCTTCCCAGAAAATGGGTTCTTCTCTTCTATCACATCATCAGCCTGCAAATTTTCCAAGCTTGTATGCTCTGCCTCCTCTTAAACACTTTGTCACTTAGAAATTTCTTTTGTCAGATACCCTAAATCATCTCTCTAGTTCAAAGTTCCACAGATCTCTACAGCAGGGACAAAATGCTGCCAGTCTCTTTATTAAAGCATAGTAAGAGTCACCTTTGCTCCAGTTCCCAATGAGCTCCTCATCTCTATCTGAGACCACCTCAGCCTGGACTTCGTTGTCCACATCACTGTCAGCATTTTGCTCAAAGCCATTAAACAAGTCTCTAGGAAGTTCCAAACTTTCCTGAATCTTCCTGTCTTCTTCTAAGCCCTCCAAACTGTTCCAACCTCTGCCCGTTACCCATTTCCAAAGTCACTTCAATAGTTTCAGGTATCTTTACAGTAGCGCCCCACTCCCAGGACCAATTTACTATATTAGTCCATTCTCACACTGCTATAAAGACATACTCAAGAAAAGAGGTTTAATTGACTCACAGTTCCGCAGGGCTGGGGAAGCCTCAGAAAACATACAATCATGGCAGAAGGGGAAGCAAACATATCCTTCGTCACATGGTGACAACAAAGAGAAGTGCCAAGTAAAGGGGAAGAATCCCTTCTAAAACCATCAGATCTCATGAGAACTCACTCACTATCATGAGAACAGCATGGGGGTATCCACCACCATGATTCAATTTTCTCCTCCTGGTCCTGCCCCTGACACGCGGGGATTATTACAATTCAAGGGGAGATTCTGTGGAGACACAGAGCCAGACCATATCAAACGGGAACCCTTCATACATTTCTGGTAGGATTGTAAAATGCTTCTGTTTTCTGTAGAAAACAGTTTGGCAATCCCTCAAACAGTTAAACATAGAGTTACCATATCACCCAAAAACTTGTACATGAATGTTCATAGCAGCATTATTCATGATGGCCAAAATGTAGAAAGAACCCAAGTGTCAATCAACTGATAAACAAAATGTGATATATCCAGACAATGGAATATTATTCAGCAATAAAAACAAATAAAGTACTTATACACGCTACAATATGGATGGACCTTGAAAGCATTATATTAAGTAAAAGAAGTTGTAGACAAAGGCTCTGTTATATAATTCCATTTGTAGGCAATATTCAGAAAAAGTAAAACTATAGAGACAGAAAGAAAGTAGATTAGTGGTTTGCCTAGGAGCTTGGAGGAGGGGAAATGAGGTGACTGCTAATGAATACAGGGTTTCTTTTTCAGATTGATAAAATTTGGGGGGTATTAGATTAGGAATCAAGTTGTGGTGAAGGTTATACAACTTTGTCAATAAACTGAAAACCACTGAATTATATACTTTGAATGAATTTTTTTTTTTTTTTTTTTTTTTTTGAGACGGAGTCTCACTCTTGTTACCCAGGCTGGAGTGCAATGGCGCAATCTCGGCTCACCGCAACTGCCGCCTCCTGGGTTCAGGCAATTCTCCTGCCTCAGCCTCCTGAGTAGCTGGGATTACAGGCACGCGCCACCGTGCCCAGCTAATTTTTTTGTATTAATAGAGACGGGGTTTCACAATGTTGACCAGGATGGTCTCGATCTCTTGACCTCGTGATCCACCCGCCTCGGCCTCCCAAAGTGCTGGGATTACAGGCTTGAGCCACCGCGCCCGGCCTACTTTGAATGAATTTTATGGGGTGTGAATTGTATCTCAATCTTTTAAATGTGGAAAAATAGCACTGTATTCAAGTATCAGAGATCTGAGGAGCAAAACTGCACTAGGGCCACTGCTAGTCTTTCTGTGTGATAAATAGACTTACATTCAGATGTGTTCAGTTGGAATTTATTGAATACATACTGAGACAGACCAAGGCATATCATAGAGACCCGAAATACAGTTCATCACTCCTGAATTCTAATTTACTGGGGGCTGAGTTAGGTCCATCAAGCATCTGGTTAGATCCTTCCAAACTGTATAGCTATACATTCCAAGACCTCCAAATTCCCTAGCCTTCAGACATACTGAACTCTTTTTCTTCTGTGAAAACTCCCTCCATTTCTCCCTCCTGTCTTTGTTCATGATCTGCCCTTTACTCGAACTAACAAGATGCTACTTAATTTTTAGGCATCACCAAGTGCAAATTCTCTCTTGCCTATGAAATAGTGCAGTGGTGTCTAAAAAGGGACTTAATAAAGGTTTGTTGGTTGAGTGAGCTAATGAATGACTTCAGTTATGCAGCCCCCTAAGTAGCTGTGAAGAAATAAAATTGTCCATAGTTAGTAGAAGCCCTTGCTTAGTTTCTTCAGGAGTCATTGAGGCAGTACAGTGGATGAGTGAGCAGGTCTGGAATTGAGGCTATGTTCCTGGATGGGGGTTCCAATTCACATCTGAGTTTCTCATAGAAACAATGAAATGGTATGGTCATTCTCAGGCTTATATCCACCAGGACACACATGATAGAACCAGCTCACATACAGGACTGGTTCCCAGAAACTTAATCAAGATTATGCAAATTTTCACCTCATTCTCTCAGTCGGGCAAGCATTTCAAAATGCAAGTGAATGAAAGCAACATTGTCACAAGAAGAAACTTGACCTAGGTGTAATTTACTAAAACAGGCAACCATTTACAAACTTCAGAGCCTTACTTATTAGTAGAAACACATTATTTGGAATCCAACTCACAACTGACTGTGATACAAAAAGGTGTGGCCATACTGCAGATGAGGACCACTGGTGCCCCAGGAAGTCACATTTCTGGAGAAGGGCTGGAATGGCAAACTTATTAAGGAAATAACCATAACCTACAAATGGTAGCTTGGTGCAAGGAAATGCTTTCTAAAGTACATGCATAACATAGGTTTAACAGATCACAGAGAACCCAGCCCAGTAAAATTGTATTTAATCTGGTGTTGCATATAGCATATCATGGAGCTCTCTTGTCCTGCCTTATAATTTCTCTTCATGTTTGCTACAACAAATCCAGAAGAGAAGGAATACTACTGTGGTTATAGATTCAAAAGGGCTTCGCTGGAGAAATTTGCCCAGGAATCCAAAAAGATTTTATAGAAAGATGATCATTTGATATTTTTTAATGTGATCCAAGGATAATGGTTTTACTGCCTTTTCTCTCTGAACTTTACCAGTCTCCCACTAGCAGAAATAGGCATTAACCAAACATTCTATTTACCTTTATTCCTGCCTTTAAAGCAAAGTTCCTGCTTTTTTGAGCTATCTCATCAGCACTAGTTTGTGCACAAGGGAGTACAAGTCAACTCCCTCACTTAAAGTGCGTAAATCCACCCTATTACACAGAATTTCTCATCCTACAATTCTTTGAGACATGTTTCACAAGATTCAAAGCCTTAAAGCTCTGGCTTGATGATGGCCAAAGTGAAAGGTGCACCAACCTGAGTTTAATCCCAGATCCACAATATGAAATGTCTTCTTCATTGACCTTGTAAGGGAGGGTTGCTACCATCATGAGAGCTGTTTTTTCCCTTTTATCATCAGTTAAGAATTGAATATAGAATGGTTATAAAATAATAGGACTAACCCTTATTTTTTAAAAAAACACAGCAGGACTCACTCCTCCAAATGTTTATATCCTTATATCTTAAATCCTTTGAAAGCCCTTCCAGCCTCATTTCCAATGATTAATCTTTGACTGCTACCACATGCAAGGCACTAATATATAAGTAAAAACCTGTGCACCCTAGTTTAATCATATTTATAAAATACATTTTTTGTACATCTTATATATTCTTATGTAATATAAAAAGTTAAATGAATAAGACTTAAAATGTTTTCAGGCTAGGCATGGTGGTTCACGTCTGCAAACCCAGTACTTTGGGAGGTCAAGGAGGGTGGATCACTTGAGGTCAGAAGTTCGAGACCAGCCTGACCAACATGGTGAAAGCCCATCTCTACTAAAAATAGAAAAAAAAAAAAAAAACCTGGGCATGGTGGCATGTTCCTGTAGTCCCAACTACTTGGGAGGCTGAGGCAGTAGAATAGCTTGAACCCGGGAGGTGGAGGCTTCAGAGAGCCAAGATCACACCACTGCACTCTAGCCTGGGCAAGAGAGCAAGACTCCATCTAAAACAAACAAACAAACCTTAAAATGTTTTCATATTATTCAAAAGTAAATTTTTCCTTTGGAAGTACTGTGGCATCTGACTGCTTCATCTTCTTTGTCTTACAAGGCTTGGTAATTAGCTACTGAAGCATACCCATATAACGACACTGTTACAAACCAGAAGAAGCCAGAAGATGGCCTGGATTTCTTACATTTTCCAGCTATCCTCTATGTTGTTTTCCCTCACTTGAATTCTACTCAGTATATTTTCAAAGTCTTTTAAAATTATTTCCCTTCAATTAGTCCCCTTTACAAAATATAGCATTTCTGTGACTCTGTAAGTTCCTAAGATTAGCTTCTTCTGTTTACTTTATAAAACAGATGTTTGTCAACATTCACCCATTCCTCTGCTTTTTATTGTAGGCATGTGATTAGTACCTAGTCTAAAGGTTTTCAAATTGTTTGCATATTTCAAGGTATTAGCTGTGCTGAAGATGGTTTTTCTGCCTCCTATTCCTTCAAACGATGGAGAAAGGGCCAAAGGAGGATTAGAATGACTCTATTTGCTTAAGAAATCAGGCAAGCACATCATGCCAGGATGACATCAATCAATGAGGTCTGGATTTGTGAAGCATCTCAAGTTACATTTTAAAAAGAACAACTTGGAAAAGCACAGAGTACATTTTATTAGGAATCTTCCCCCTGGTTTCCTAGACTTTAATATGATTTGGATTTAGCTCTGGCATTTAAGAATCCAATAAGCAGTAACTGAGGGCTTCCCATGTGTAAATTACATTGTCAGTCTGTGTGTGGGACACAAAGGTAATTAAGATGTGGGCCCTGCGCCCAAAGAATTTGGTATAAAGAGGTTTAGATGAAAATAACTCTAATATGAAGGAAGATTTGCTAAATGCTATAGTAGAAATGTATTATATATTGCCAATAGAGAATTGGTAAAGAAGAGATTAATTCTGGCTGGCTCTTTCTGTCAGGCATTGTGGAGGTTTTAGCATTTAAGTGGAGCCTTAAAGTTTGGTTAGGACTTCCTTTGTAATCCATATTGGAAGGATGGAGGGGTGGGATTCAGTGGTGACAACAAAATTCAACTGAGGGAGTAGAGTGAATCCTGAAATGCTGGAGATCTATTCCTTCCCATCTGTAACCCACTCACTTAAATGACAGGAGCTTCATTTTGGCTATTGTGGTTATTGAGGCTCCACTTAACGTTTTCCTTTGACCCGTAGGCTGTGTTGTTAAAAAGAAGTTTGAAAACCATTGAATAAGATTATCAAAAAGGGCCCATCCAACACCAACATTCTATGAATCAGCAAATAGATGAGGCATCATTACAAATTTGACCAAACATAGCAGCAGAAGGGGTGAGCTTAGGTGAGCACTTACTATGGACCTAGGGTACTACAAATATTACCATCTAATTCATGCAGCAACCCTGTTTAGGGAGATAGAATTATTATCCTCATGTTAGAGGCAAGAAAACTAAGATTAGAGGAGTTAAATAACTTTCCTAAAGGCACAGAGCTAATAAAGTGGCAGAGCCAGGATTTAAATACAGGAAGCATGATGCCAAAGGGCAAAAACTCCTATTACCATTCTTCTATGCCTCCCTAAGCATGGTGGAGCTCATATGTTATTCAGAGGAGAGCTGACTCCTGCAAGATTGTCTTTTTTTATTTTTATTTTTTTGGTGAGACAGAGTCTCGCCCTGTTGCCCAGACTGGAGTGCAGTGGCATGATCTTGGCTCACTACAACCTCTGCTTCCTGGGTTAAAGAGATTCTCCTGCCTCAGCCTCCCAAGTAGCTAGGATTATAGGCACCACGACCACGCCTGGCTAATTTTTGTATATTTTTGGTAGAGACAGGGTTTCAACATGTTGCCCAGACTGGTCTCAAACTCCTGACCTCAGGTGATCCACCCGCCTCAACCTCCCAAAGTGCTGAGTCATTAGTCACCGCATCCAGCCAAGATGAACCCTTTCAAAAGGTACACACCTATGCGAATTATGCTATCACAGCCATTTGGGGAAAGAAACACTTGTTTTAGAATCATCTCTAGAATTGGGAGCCCTTTCTTCTGAATGTCCTAAATTTTGGCAAATCCTTCTTGCCAGAGGTTCGTGAATTGCTTAAACCTGGGAGATGGAGACTGCAGTCAGCAGAGATCACGCCACTGTACTCCATCCTGGGCGACAGAGCAAGACTCTGTCTCAAAAAAAAAAAAAGTCAAAAGTGACTGGGAGTCAGGTCTTCTAAAAAAGTACATGATCCAGCTGGACAATGGCAAGATGGTCAACAGTACAGTGCCAATAAGAAGGTATGTGACGGATATTCCCACACAGTGTGTGTGTCAGCTCAGAAGTAGCATCCCAAAGACAATTATAGCTGTGATGTTGGAAGGTACATCTGGATACCCGAGGTAAGTACTTCAAAGGACAAAATTATTTTGGCTTTTAAAGTCTAGTGTGCATATTTCAAAACATGAGGTCTCAGTGGCATGCCATGGAAGAACAGAGAAGAACCATTTTTACCGACTTGCTCTGCCTCTCAGCAACTGAACACACATGGTCAAGTCTCTTAACATCTGTGAGCGTCAATTTTCTCCTCTATCGAATAGAGACAATAAACCCCAACATGCAGTACCACTGTAGGGATTTGAAGAGAAAAAAATTGTGTAAAGCAGCCAGTACCATGCCTGAACCTAAGCTGGGTACTCCAAAAAGGGAAGGTATTATTGTTTTTAAGCCATTTATTAAATGTTCTCTGCAGATTTGGGAGTTTGAAATGACTCTTACTTCAAACCAGATGTACTTTGGAGTTTTTGCCCTAAGTGCCATTGCTGGGTAGTTTATTCTAATACGATGTGGCACCTTTAGGCATGGAGAGTAAGAAATGAGTGCGTTTTGAAAACCAATCAAGTTCCTGGAAAACATTTATTGAAAATGCAATCTGCCACCATGGTATTTAACTCATTCAGGCTGCTAATAAACACTCTTCTAGTATCTCAGAAAGCATGGTTTAAAGAGAAATTTTCTGACCACAATAATTGCATGCCTTTTATAGCAACTGTCTTTCAAAAAAATGACAGTTCTATATTGATAGGAAAGCAGGTGAACTTGGCATGAAATGTAAAGCTTTGTGCATACAGCTTGTTTTCCATGGTATGGGAGGTTTGCTTTTGAAAGCAAGCAAAGTGTTCATTTATTAAGAAAAAAAAACAGTTCTTTGGGCTCCTTCTAAGTGTTTTGGGGCTCAGCAATTATCCAAAACTCAGGTTATAGATTCAAACCTCCCTCTCACCCTCTCCCCCACCTCCCTGAAAAACAGAAAATTTTACTGTGCCTGCATGATGTCTTCATCACTGCAATCTTGCTGTGAGTTGGGCTGAATATTATGTGAAACAAGTCACAAAAGAGAAAAGCTGAAGGCAGGTGCAGGAACAAGACGCTGTGCTCCTTGGAGAGGGCCTTAGGTAAGTAGCTACAAGAGTTGTGCATACCAATCAAAGACGGGCAAGGGTCAAGCTCCCTTTTGTGCACAAACAAAGACTAATTGCATGTTCATAGCTGTAGAGTCTGCAGGCATTAATTCGAGAGAAGAACTATAAAAACGTTGGACTCCCACCTCCCAACAGTGGCTAAGGCAAAGCAGAGGGCTCAGGGAGCCCAATGGGTATCAACCAGCTGGGCCTCTCCCGGCCTTCTCCACAGCAACCCAGGGACTCCCACATGGCTACCAGTTCAGAAATGAAAATAAGCCATTTTGTAGAAAGTGAAAGGATAGCTGTGTGTACACAACGCCAAGCCAATGAGCAGCAATGAAAAAGGCTCTGAGCCACTTGGCTTCCTTTGAAGCACAAGGCTCAATACTGTTGTCCTGGCTTTTTCAATGAATTGACCAAATTACCTGGCTTTTTTTTGCCATCTTTTAGACATGACTGGTCAGTATAAGTTGTCCTTTTATTATATTTGAAAACAAAGGTCAGTTAGGGTGGTTTGATCCATTTTGTTAAGGAACCATTTTGAATCAAGTTAGCATTGAGGCTGAGCGACTATAGCAGTGGCGTTTGAATTTGTTATTAATCATAGCTTACATTCATAGACCACTTTCTCTTTTCCAAAACACTTTCATTTATTTATTCCCTAAGCATTTTTTTGGTGCTACTATAGGCAAAGCACTGTGCTTCGCTCTATAGAGAAAATAAAAATGTTAGTCAAATAGAAACCAAGCTCATTAAGCAGAATGGGCCTGATTATGTTCATTCTACAACTGAGGAAACTCACAACAGCAGTAAATGACTTGCTTCAGTCACACAGCCTCTTAGTGACAAAGGCAGGAGAAAATATGAGCTCCCCAGACCTCTGCTCAGTATTAAGCCCACTGCACCGTACCGCCTTTCCACAGGTGTGTGTAAGGAGCCCTCCAGTGGAGGGCAGTGAGTGTGGTAGAGTACAGGGTCTTCCAGGTTGTACTCTTTCTCAATTAAAAACAAAAAAATCCCTCTTTTGCTGTACTTCCATATACAAAGCAGATGAAAGTGGAATTACTCTGGGTGAAGTGAGGATGGGGACACTGGCATAGCAAATCCCAGCTCTTCCACTGACAAGCTATGTGACCCTGCAGAATCACTCAATCTCTGCATCTTACATTCCCCATCAAAAGCAAGGAACTGGACTCACTAAAATATGTGAGTCCCAAACTTGGCAAATTATCACTGACCTGGGGAAACTTGTTAAAATACAGATTTTGACCTCTTCCATAGACTTTATGAATTATAACTCTTAGGGGAGAAGGCCCAGAAATCTGCATTGTAACAAGCTCCACAGAAGATTCTGCTTCACAGCCAAGAACAAAGCCCTGCACAAGATGATTTTTAGTGACTAAGCTGGTCTCATGATAATCCACACACACAAGAAAATACCACATAAAGTTCTGGGATAGGATTCAGATGAGAAGGAGTCTGAAGAAGCTACTCATTTGTCTATTCATTCATGCATTCCACAATCATTCTGAACTGATCTTTCTTGATTTCTGTACTGAGCTCTGGAAATATAAATGTGACTAGCATATAGTCCTTGTCCTTAAGATTCTCAAAGCCCACTTGGAGAGACAGCTGTGTAAAGAGAGTAGTATCATGAAAGTGGTAGACAATTTAACAGAGAGAGGAAGAGTGCTGTGGGAACACAGGATGTATGTTAGTACATACAGGCCAAATCACAAAGTAATAAGGAATGAGAGAGGTTGTTCACCATGATAAGTCTTGGCTAAAAAGTTAAACTTTATCTTATAGGAAGTGGAAGGCCCTTGAAGAATTATACACAAGGGAACATTATGATACAAACGATATATGAAAAAGATTCCTCTTTTGAATAGATGAAGAACAAGCTGGAAGGAGCCAGAGAGGGCAAAGACAGGAAGACCAACAAAGAGAGAGATGCCAGGGGCGGATTCAAGATGGCTGAATAGGAGTGCAGTTCCCAGTGAGAACAACACAGAGGGTGAGTGAACACCGCATTTCCAAATGAGTTTTTACTGCCCACAGACCAGGAGATTCCCGGGCTGAAAAGCACCACAGGTTTCCAGCACGGCTGTTTCAGCTGGTGCAGCAGGTCTCTGCACAAAAACTCACACAAATCTGGGACACCGTTTCAACTGGCACCTGGAATGCCTGGGAGACAGAACCACTGATTCAATTGAAGACAAAAAGTGGGGACTGAAACAGGGAGCCAGGTGATCCGACTCAGCGGGGCCCACCTCCATAAAGACCAGCAATCTGAAACGCTCTGGACTGAGAGTTTTGCAGCAAGTGCAGCTGGACATGGGATGGCCCAGCTCTGTGAGGGGAAGGGCATCCGCCATTACTGAGGCAGTCCGCCATTACCGAGGCAATCCACCAATACCGAGGCAGTTCACCATTACCGAGGCAGTCTGCCATTACTGAGACAGACCACCATTACCAAGGCAGTTCTAACTATACCTCTATAAACAAAACCACAAGGAAGTTCACACAGCAGCTGGGCAGAGCCCACGGCAGCTCAGCAACACCTCTGCTGGCAGACTGTGACTAGGCTACCTCCTTGCTGGGCAGGGCAGAGCACCTCTGGAAAAAGGCATCAGCACATCAGGAACATATAAATAAAGCCCCACCTTCCCAGTACAGAGCACCTGGGAAAAAAGGCAGTTATGAGTTCCTCTGCAGCAGACTTAAACATACCTGCCCAGCAGCTATGAATGGAACAATGGAGCTCCTAGCTCAGCACCTGAGCCCTATAACGGACAGACTGCCTCCTCAAGCAGCTCCCTGACCCCCATAGATCCAAAGAGACACCTAATAAAGGAGAGCTCAAGCTGACATCTGGCAGGCATCCTTCTGGGATGAAGATAACAGAAAAAGAAACTGGCAGCAACCCTTACTGTTCTGCAGCCACCACAGGTGATCCCCAGGAAAGCAGGGTCTGGAGTGGACCTCCAACAGTCCTACAGCAAGGGGGCCTGACTGTTAGAAGGAAAACTAAAAACAGAAAGAAATAACTTCATCATCAACAAAAAGGATGTCCACTCAGAGACCCCATCTGAAAGTCGCCAACCACAAAGACCACAGATAGATAAATCCACAAAGATGGGAAGAAACCAGCACAAAAAGGATGAAAACACCCAAAACCAGAAGGCCTCTCCTCCTCCAAGGGATCACAACTCCTAACCAGCAAGGGAACAATGCTGGATGGAGAATGAGTGTGATGAATTGACAGAAACAGGCTTCAGAAGGTGGGTAATAACTTCTCTGAGCTAAAAGAACATGTTCTAACCCAATGCAAAGAAACGAAGAACATTGAAAAAGGTTTGACAAAATCCTAACATGAATAAACAGCTTAGAGAAGAATATAAATGACTTGATGGAGCTGAAAAACACAACACAAGAACTTTGCGAAGCATACACAAGTTTCAATGGCCAAATCGACCAATTAGAAGAAAGGATATCAGAGACTGAAGATCAACTTAATGAAATAAAACGAGATGGCAAGATTAGAGGAAAAAAAAAGGGAAAAGAAATGAACAAAGCCTCCAAGAAATATGGGATTATGTGAAAAGACCTAATCTACATTTGATAGGTGTACCTGAATGTGACGGAGAGAATGAATCCAAGCTGCAAAACACTCTTCAGGATATCGTCCAGGAGAACTTCCCCAATCTAGCAAGGCAGGCCACCATTCAAGTCCAGGAAATAGAAGACCGCAAAGATATTCCTCAAGAAGAGCAACCCCAAGGCACAAATTCTCAGATTCACCAGGATTGAAATGAGGGAAAAAATGCTAAGGGCAGCCAGAGACAAAGGTCGGGTTACCCACAAAGGGAAGCCCATCAGACTCACAGCAGATCTCTCTGCAGCAACCCTACAAGCCAGAAGAGAGTGGGGGCCAATATTCAACATCCTTAAAGAAAAGAACTTTCAACCTAGAATTTCACATCCATCCAAACTAAGCTTCATAAGCGAAAGAGAAATAAAATCTTTTACGAACAAGCAATTGCTAGAGATTTCATCACCACCAGGCCTGCTTTACAAGAGCTCCTGAAAGAAGCACTAAACATAGAAAGGAATAACCAGTACCAGCCACTCCAAAAATGTACCAAATGGTAAAGAGCATCAACACAATGGAGAAACTGCATCAACTAACAGGCAAAACAACCAGCTAGCATCAAAATGGCAGGATCAAATTCACACATAACAATATTAACCTTAAATGTAAATGGGCTAAATGCCCCAATCAAAAGACACAGACTGGAAAATTGGATAAAAAGTCAAAACCCATCAGTGTACTGTATCCAGGAAACCCATCTCACATGCAAGGACATACATAGGCTTGAAATAAAGGGATGGAGGAAGATTTACCAAGAAAATGGAGAGCAAAAAAAAAGCAGGAGTTGCAATCCTAGTCTCTGATAAAATAGACTTTAAACCAACAAACATCAAAAGAGACAAAGAAGGGCATTACGTAACGGTAAAAGGATCAATGCAACAAGAAGAGCTAACGATTCTAAATATATATGCACCCAATACAGGAGCACACAAACACATAAAGCAAGTTCTTAACGAACTACAAAGAGACTTAGACTCCCACACAATAACAGTGGGAGACTTTAACACTCCACTGTCAATATTAGACAGATCAATGAGACAGAAAATTAACACGGATATCCAGGACTTGAACTCAGATCTGGACCAAGCAACCCTAATAGACATCTACAGAAACCACAAATCCACAGAATATACATTCTACTCAGCACCACATCGTACCTACTCTAAAACTGACCACATAATCGGAAGTAAATCACTTCTCAGCAAAATAATGGAAATCAAAACAGTCTCTTATACCACAGTGCAATCAAATTAGAACTCAGGATTAAGAAACTCACTCAGAACTGCACAACTTCATGGAAACTGAACAACTGGCTCTTGAATGTTGACTGGATAAACAATGAAATGAAGGCAGAAATAAAGATGTCCTTTGAAACCAATGAGGAGGAAGACACAACGTACCAGAATCTCTGGGACACATTTAAAGCAGTGTCCAGAGGGAAATTTATAGCAATAAATGCCCACATGAGAAACAAGGAAAGATCTAAAATCGACACCCTGTCATCAAAATTGAAAAAACTAGAGGAGTACGATCAAAAAAACTCAAAACCTAGCAGAACACAAGAAATAACTAAGATCAGAGCAGAGTTGAAGGAGACAGAGATCCAAAAAACCCTTCAAAAAAAAAATCAGTAAATCCAGGAGCTGTTCTTTTGAAAAGATCAACAAAATAGATCACTAGCCAGATTAATAAAAAAGAAGAGAGAATAATCAGATAGATGCAATAACAAATGATAAAGGGGATATCACCACAGATTCCACAGAAATACAAACCACCATCAGAGATTACTACAAATGACTCTGTGCACATAAACCAGTAAACCTGGAAGAAATGGATAAATTCCTGGACACTTGCACCCTCCCATACCTAAACTAAGAAGAAGTCGAAACCCTGACTAGACCAATAACAAGGGCTGAAGTTGAGGTAGCAATTAATAGCCTACCAACCAAAAAAAGCCCAGGTCCAGATGGGTTCACAGCCCAATTCTACCAGACATACAAAAAGAAGCTGGTACCACTCGTTCTGAAACCATTTCAAAGAATCCAAAAAGAGGGAATCCTTCCCAAATCATTTTATGAGACCAATATCATCCTGATACCAAAACCTGGCAGAGACTCAATGAAAAAAGAAAACTTCAGGCCAATATCCATGATGAACACAGATGCAAAAATCTTCAATAAAATGCTGGCAAACCAATTGCAACAGCACATCAAAGAGCTTATCCATCACAATTAAGTAGGCTTCACCCCAGGGATGCAAGGATGGTTCAACATACACAAGCCTATCAATGTAATCCACCACATAAACAGAATCAAAGACAAAAACCACATCATTATCTCAATTGATGCAGAGAAGGCCTTTGACAAAATTCAACAGCCCTTTATGCTAAAAACTCTCAATAAACTAGGTATCAACGGAACATATATCAAAATAATAAAAGCTATTTATGACAAACCCACAGCCAATATCATACTGAATGGGCAAAACTTGGACACATTGCCTTTGAAATCCGGCACTAGACAAGGATGCCCTCTCTCACCCCTCCTATTCATTATAGTATTGGAAGTTCTAGCCAGAGCAATCAGGCAAGAAAAAGAAATAAAGGGTATTCAATTAGGAAAGGAGGAAGTCGAATTGTCTCTATTTGCAGACAACATTCATGTTGTCAATAAACTAGGTATCAACGGAACATATATCAAAATAATAAAAGCTATTTATGACAAACCCACAGCCAATATCATACTGAATGGGCAAAACTTGGACACATTGCCTTTGAAATCCGGCACTAGACAAGGATGCCCTCTCTCACCCCTCCTATTCATTATAGTATTGGAAGTTCTAGCCAGAGCAATCAGGCAAGAAAAAGAAATAAAGGGTATTCAATTAGGAAAGGAGGAAGTCAAATTGTCTCTATTTGCAGACAACATGAATGTATATTTAGATGACCCCATCGTCTCAGCCCAAAATCTCCTTAAACTGATAAGCAACTTCAGCAAAGTCTCAGGATACAAAATCAATGTGCAGAAATCACAAGCATTCCTAGACACCAATAACAGACTTAAAGAGAGCCAAATCAAGAACGAACTGTCATTCACAATTGCTACAAAGAGAATAAAATACCTAGGAATATAACTAACAAAGGATGCAAAGGACCTCTTCAAGGAGAACTACAAACCACTGCTCAAGGAAATAAGAGAGGACACACATAGATGGAAAAACATTCCATGCTCATGGTTAGGAAGAATCAATATTGTGAAAATGGCCATACTGCCCAAAGTAATTTATAGAGTCATTGCTAACCTCATCAAGCTACCAATGACCTTCTTCACAGAACTGGAAAAAAACACCTTAAACTTCATATGAAACCAAAAGATAGCCCAATAAGCCAAGACAAATCCTAAGCAAAAAGAACAAAGCTGGAGTCATCATGCTACCTTACTTCATACTAAACTACAAGGCTACAGTAATCAAAACAGCATGGTACTGGTACCAAAACAGGGATATAGACCAATGGAACAGAACAGAGGCCTCAGAGGCAATGCCACACATCTACAACCATCTGATCTTTGACAAACCTGACAAAAACAAGCAATGGGGAAAGGATTCCCTGTTTAATAAATGGGGTTGGGAAAACTGGCTAGCCATGTGCAGAAAGCAGAAACTGGACCCCTTCCTGACACCTTAGACTAAAATTAACTCCAGATGGATTAAAGACTTAAACATAAGACCTAACACCATAAAAATCCTAGAAGAAAACCTAGGCACAACCATTCAGGACATAGGCATAGGCAAGGACTTCATGATTAAAACACCAAAAGCACTGGCAACAAAAGCCAAAATAGATAAATGGGATCTAATTAAACTACAGAGCTCTGTACAGCAAAAGAAACAATCATTAGAGTGAACCGGCAACCAACAGAATGGGAAAAAATGTTTGCAATCTACCCATCTGACAAAGGGCTAATATCCAGAATCTACAAAGAATTGAAACAGACTTACAAGAAAAAAAAACAAACAAACTCATTCAAAAGTGGGTCAAGGACATGAACAGACTCTTTTCAAAGGAAGACATATTTGAGGCCAACAAACATGAAAAAATGCTCATCATCACTGGTCATTAGAGAAATGCAAATCAAAACCACATTGAGATACCATCTCATGCCAGTTAGATGGCGAGCACTAAAAAATCAGGAGACAACAGATGTTGGAGAGGACGTGGAGAAATAAGAACACTTTTACACTGTTGGTGGGAGTGTAAACTAATTCAACCATTGTGGAAGACAGTGTGGCGATTCCTCAAGGACCTAGAAATAGAAATTCCATTTGACCCAGCAATCCCATTATTGGGTATATAGCTGAAGTATTATAAATCATTCTGTTATAAAGACATGCACACATATGTTCATTGCATCACTGTTTACAATAGCAAAGACCTGGAAACCAACCCAAATGCCCATCGATGATAGACTGGACAAGGAAAATGTGGCACATATACACCATGGAATACTATGCAGCCATAAAAAATGATGAGTTCGTGTCGTTTGTAGGGACATGGATGAATCTGGAAACCATCATTCTCAGCAAACTGATACAAGAACCAAAAATCAAACACCACATGGTCTCACTCATAGGTGGGTGTTGAGCAATGAGAACACATGGACACAGGGAGGGGAGCATCAGACACTAAGATCTGTTGGTGGGGAATAGGGGAGGGACAGTAGGGGGTAGGGAGGTTGGGGAGGGATATTGTGGGAATAAATGCCAGATATAGGTGACAGGGGGATAGAGGCAGCAAACCACATTGCCATGTATGTACCTATGCAACAATCCTGCATGATCTGCACATGTACCCCAGAACCTAAAGTGCAATAAAATATATATATTTTTTAAAAAGAGAGAAAGATGGCATTAAATGACATGAGAAACCATTGGGGCCTGAATTAGTACATTCCCTGTTTACCACTATATAGCCTAGAGCAGTGCAGGGCACCTCAGAAGAGTTTATTAAATGAAATATATACGCCAGGCACTGTTCCAAGCATCTTACATATTGACTTGCTTAATTCTTTTAACAATTCTACAAGGTATGTAGCATTATTATCATAATGCTTCCTTTTTTACAGTTGAAGAAACCAAGGCCCAGAGAAGCCAGGAAACTTGTTCATGTGACACAGAAACTAGTGCACATGGGATATCACCCCAGGCATCTGACTCCGAAAGTCATACTCTTAACCACTCTACTCGGCTGACTCCCTCATAGGAAGCAGAATAGGCAGGGTTTGTCAACTGCTGGATGTGGAGGGAGAGGAAAGAGTCAATGATGACACCCAGGTTTCTGGAGTAGAGAGCTGGGTATACAATGAATAAATATGTCTATACATTTTCTTGATGCGGTAGAAGCCAAGACTAAATGTTTAGTCCAGGGCACTGGGAATTTGAAAAGTGTGGTAGCTGAAGGAGTAGAATACGGCCTTGAAGACAGTGCAAAAGGGGGCTGCCAAGGTCCAGTAAAGTGAGTGTTTGGCAGCTCCTTGGCCTTAGGATTTTGTTCCAACTGTGCTCAGTCATCAGATATGGAGGCAGGGCATGGAGAGAGATGTCAACAATATTAGAAAACTTACTCTGGTCTTACACTTCTGAAAATGAGCTCAATTATGATCTGTGGTAGAAACACACATGGGGCAAGAGCCAGAGAAAAAGTGCATTTCTGACCAGTAAGCACAGTTATATGCTACCTTCTTAAAGCTCAACCAACAGTTTCCTCTCCCTGCCAATGCACCACCTAGATGTTCTGGCACATTTCCTTGTGGTGTTCACCTAATTGACCTTAGTGCAAGTGGAGGAAGGGGTGGGGTGAGCAGGATATCTATTTTTAAGTCCAAAGCAAATGCTAGTTTGCAACATTTGGCTTGGAAAGTGAGCTTTCTCACCATCCCCAACCATCAGAAGCTAAGGAACTATGGACACTGATCTGTAAAAGGGTTGGGAACAGAACTTGGAGTTTTTTTTTTTTTTTTTTTTTAGACAGAATCTCGCTCTGTCGCAATCTTGGCTCATTGCAACCTCCACTTCCCACGTTCAAGCAATTCTCCTGCCTCAGCCTCCTGAGTAGCTGGGACCACAGGCACGCACCACCACACCCAGTTAATTTTTGTATTTTTTAGTAGAGATGGGATTTCACCATGGTCTCAATCTCTTGACTTCGTGATCTGCCCACTTCAGCCTCCCAAAGTGCTGGGATTACAGGCCTGAGCCACCATGCCTGGCCATGGAGTTCTTAAAGTTTAGTGAAGATCATCATCACCTGGAAAGCTTGTTAAAACAGGACATGCTGAGCCTCATCCCCAAAGTTTCTAATTCAGTAGGTTTAGAGTGGGACCTGAGGACTGATGTTTCTAACAAGTTCCCAGGCATGATGATGATAATGATGCTGGTGGTGGTGGTGGCGGTCTGGGGCCACTCTTTGAGAACCACTGGACTAGAGTAGTAGTTATCAAATATTTTGGTCTCAGGGCCCTTTCATACTCTTAACAATGACTGGAAATTTCAGAGGTTTTGTTTGTGTGGGTTGTATTTACATGCAGTATATTAAAAGGTTTAATTGAGAACTTTAAAATGTATTTCTTAATTTGCTTAAAATAAAAATAAACCTATTACATGTTAGCATACCATATTTTATAGAAAGTAACTACATATTTTAAAACAAAAAAATGAGAAGAATGGCCTTGTTTCACATTTTTGCAAATCTCTTCAATGTCTGGCTTAACAGAAAATAGCTGGGTCTTATATTTGCTTCTGATTTCAATCGGTTGCAATATGTGGTTATCATTGATGTACATAAAAAAGAAATCCAGCCTCACACAGATATATGTTTGAAAAAGGAAACATTATTTTGATAGGCTTTTCAGATAACTGTGGCTATTCTTCTTGGTTATTGAACCAAAACTCTGCAAGTGACAGTTTTTAATGTTAAGTTGCAATGTGGAATTGGAAACCGTATCGGTGTACTTTGTTATACCAAAATCCATTGATCTATCTTATATTTTGAACTGAGCTTTGATTCATGCATTATGTAATAACATCATGCATTGATCATTTCAAAAATATTGATTTCTGAGTTGCAAAAAATCTTCGAAATATTTACTTTTAATTATACAAAATCCAAAAAAATCACATTTTTAATGTCATCATTGGCATTAATGCCATCATTGGCACCAGACTCATTGGCAGAGTCTTTAAGTACTGGGAAACTGTCAAGCTCACAGTGGTGGATACAAGTTTCCCAAAATCTTAATTTTTGCTTGAAAGCTCAAATTCCATCATTGGCAACAAATACTGTCAGCTGTTTTCCTTGAAGTGACAGTCTCACTTTGCTCATTTTTGAGAAAATGTCTGTCAAATACCCAAGTCTGAATAACCATAGTTTGTCTGTCAGTCATTCTTTTAAATTAAAAAAAAAAAAATTTCCATGGGGAAACAAGTGGGCCAGTTCAGCATAAAATTCAAACAACTGCATAAGTGCTTTCTCCTAGGACAACTATCGTACTTCAGTGTGTAGCAGAAGTGATTTATGCTTTCAAGTACTTAAGAGTTGAGTTTTAATAAAAATTATATTTTAACTGCTTCATCAAGAACATTTTTAAGTGAAACTGGCATTTTACATTCTTTTCTGTGAATGCTTAGTGGTTAAGAATATGATGTGCCACTGCCTTAATTCATGCCAACAAGCCAGCAGTGTTATTCACCATTGCTTCTGCACCTTCAGTGAAAATGTCAACACAGTGAAAGGGACACATAATGTATTCATATTATTATTTTAAAAAGGTTTTGGCCTCAAGACCTCCCCAGAAGGATCTTGGGGAACCGCCCCCCCACCACGGTTCCTGGACCATGTTGGCAAAACTGCTGGGCAAAAGTATCCTGCATCCAAAGTTTTCTTTTACTCACTTAAATACATTCAGTAAATCCCTGCTATGTGCCAGCTTCCCTCCATCATTACAGTCTGCTACCTAGATCAAGTGGAGCGACTAGAACTTAAACAGAACTCTGCCTCTAAACTTGTAAAGGGATCTACTTAGGTAATCCCGAAGGTGGTATTTCCCAAGGCACTTTGCTTTGTCCAGACCCAATACAATGTCATGACGTTTTGCACTGACACAGAGATATCATGCTACTCACGCAGGTGCACTGTATAAGCATTAGCAAGTCAGTTCACAAGGGCATCCATGCCTGGAGCCACCCACAATATTATAGACTTGATGACTTTTAGGGAGATGAGTAAAGTAAGCCAAGACACTGACATTCCATTCTGCCTTACTTTGTTAGGTAAAATAAATCTACATAATTTGTACATACCATGTATGGATACTTCTAAATACCTTATATATGCTATATAGATTATGTATGGATAGTCTATATACTTTAAATAATAAAAAAGGGAATATTTTTATAGCAATTACAGGTGTCAGACACTACACAATATTTACTTATTTTCTTTTAAAACAGCACATAGCCAGGTGTGGTGGCTCACGCCTGTAATCCCAGCACTTTGGGAGGTTGAGGCAGAAGGATCGCTTGAGACCAGAAGTTTGAAACCACCTGGTCAACATAATGAGACCCTCATCTCTGCAAAAGAAACAAATTTTTTAATTAGTTGGGTATATGTTACTACACACATTTAGTCCCTGCTATTCAGGAGGCTGAGGCTAGAGGCTAGAGAATCACTTGAACATAGAAGGTCAAGGCTGCAGTGAGCCATGATCACACCACTGCACTCCAGCCTGGGTGACAGAGAGAGACCCTGTCTCTAAATAAATGAATAAATAAAATAGCACATACTAAGTACTATGTAAGTGTCATAAAATAAAATACATATATTCCAGGGACTAATCTAAGGACCAAACTCAGTTTAGTCTCACTCTTCTCAGGCAGATTTGACACAAAAGCCTTGTGTCTATTAATGATAATTTGCTACATTTAAGAACATATCAGAAAATAAAAAGCTGGAGAAGGTTTTTCCAATTAGTGTGGTGCAAGGCTTAAAATGTATCATAGTGGAAGTTGCAGCCCATCTTTATTATAATAAATACACTCCAAAATTCCAGATTCTTCTAAAGTTTTGATGACTGGCATTCTATGCTTACTTCTTCTGTACTAAAACTTGTATTTTATTAGATTTCTTCTCCCATCCTCCTTGCCTCCCTCTTCATATGCGACAGCTTGACAAAGCCCATCCAAAGAGTTATTCTTACATTTATAGTGAATCATATTACTTTCAACAAATGGTTGGGTTTTTCATTTAGTACAAATGTGCATCTTGCATATAGTGAGTACTCTCATTATTGGTACATACGGTTTTATTAAAATGAAGGGGAAACATTTAGCTACAAATTCAGGAAATGCTATTCTCTGAAGCAATCCTCCATGGTCCATTTGTTCTGGAGTGGAATCAATGCTGAAAGTTGCAAGGTATCATCAAAAGTTTATTTACATTCATTGTCTGCTTGTTTCCCACACAAATATATTCTGTGTTTAAAATGTATAAAGCCGAGCCAGGCCTTCTCACGCTGTTTGCAGTAAAATACGGCTTACCACGTCTCTCTGAGGAATCACTGACAAATAGGCTCCTGTTGTCCAACTTTCACTCTGCTGAGGGTAATGATTCAGTGGTTCAGAAGGTTAATTCCTGGAGATAGTGTTGTCTTTGGCTTGAACAGATGTTGGTAGTGCTTTAATGTGGTTATCAAACTAGGCTGCCCTTCATTCTTTGCTCTCGGGAGCCTGGGGCATTGTTCCACAAGGCATTCCAGCCCCCCTCTATGGAGATCCAGCAGAGCTGAACATACCACAACATTACTCCTGCCAGCACAGGCTCCTCTGGGGTCACTGTGGATACTGACAATATACAGCACAGAAACTGATAATGACAGACTTGATCTTTAAAAGATCTGTAAATATTTGTAAATGCATAATGATTTGAAACGCCTTTTGATGCTCTGATTCAATAATCTGTAAAACTACTCACTCATTAGATGTTCAAATCCCTGAATAGCTCTATGGACTGGTCTCTCAATGACTTACTACATATCCTAATACCTTTTTGGCCATATCAATCTCCAAAATTGCTTGGAATAATTGGATGTTCATGTCCACCAAATGGAATCAACATTGGGCAATAATCCAAATATTCAGCAAGTTCAATTTTGCTGATTTTCATATAAAATGATGAAATCCACTGCAACCAGCTTGGTGGAAGAAAGAGTTCTTTAGACCAGAAGAGATCATTTCCACCAAGGCACAGTTTCCTATTTTCCTGGCAAATTACTATCAATACAATGCCATTGAAATTATAGCATCCCAATAACACAGTGCCATTTCAAAATCAAACTGTGGTTGTTGACAACTTATTATGTGTTTAAGCACAGAACAGAGTAAGAAATACAACAATGTCCTGCTCTTGTGGAATTTAGTCATTTTGGAGAGCCCACGGTTACATGTATGAAATAATCTGAGAACAATCACTACCAGAAGGAAGATGACTTAGTAATAAAATGTATGAGATTGTCTGGACAGCAAAAGCCATGAATGTCATGAAAGAGAGAAAGTGATTATGATAATATTGATGTTGATGTTCAATATAGTTTTATTGACATCTTACTCTGAGCCAGCCCTGAGGATACAAACATGAATAAAACAGTCTTGTCCTCAACGAGTTCACAACCCAGTAAGGGAAACAGACCTGCGAACAGATCATTTCAATAAGATGGGGTACCACTTTCGTGGTCTTGGATATGATCCGGAAGCACTCTCTGGATTACCAGCCTAGGACTCCTGTTCTCTTCCCTTACTTTCTCCCAAATGGAGTCTCTCTCTGTCTCTGTTCTGAACCACCTGGAGCTGGGGGTGGGGTGACACAAGCACCCATGTGGCCATCACCAGTGGGACTTCACTGGATAAGACCTGAAGCCAGCACAGTACTCAGTCTCACCCACGGCCTGCTGTAACCACTACCTGGCTACTGCCTACATTCACTCAAGGCCCTAGGGCTCTACAATCAGCAGGTGGCAAAGCCAGCCAGGTTTTTTTCCTTCACTTCAGGGTAGTGAGTTCCCCCAGGCCCCTGGCAGTTTCAGAGATGCTATCCAGGAGCCAAGGACTGGATTCAAAAACCTTACAGGTCTACCTGGTGTTCTAGTCTACTGTGGCTAAGCTGGCCCTCAAACCACAAGACACAGTCCTTCTCACTGTTTCCTCCCCTTTCCAAAGGCAGAGGCACCTCACCCAGTGACCATCACCACTATAGGCCCCTGGGGAGTACTGCCAGGCTACTGCTGATGTTCACTTAAGGTGCAAAAGCCCTTCGATAAGCTTGTGGTGAATGCTGCCAGGCCTGAGACTCACCTTTCAGGGCAGTGGGCTACCCTCTGACCCAGCACAGCTATAGAAATGCCATCTAAGTGTGAAGACCTGGAATCGGGGGCCCCAAGAGCCCACTTGGTGTTCTGCCCCACTGTGACTGAGCTAGTACCTAAGTTGCAAGTCAAAGGCCCTTTTACTTTTCACTCTGATTTTCTCAAACGGAAGGATTCTTTCACCATAGCCACCACAGCTAGGAATATTCTGGGTCTCACCTGAAGATAGCATGCCTCAGTCTCACCAAAGGCCCACGGCATCCTATCTGGGTATCACTGCTGGTTTTTCAGAGTCCAAGGGCTCTTTAGTCAGCAGGTCATGGTTTCTGTTGAGACTGGGTCCTTCTCTTCAAGGCAGCATGTTCCCTTCTGGTTCAGAGTATGTCTAGAAATGTCCAGGAGCTAGGGTCTAATATGGGAGCCTCATAACTCTGACGAATGCCCTATCCTGCTGTGACTGCACTTATATCAAAGATGCAAGACAAAATCCTCTTTATTCTTCATTCTTCTCTTCTCAAGTGGAAGGAATGGGTCTCTTTTGGAACCGTGAGCTGCAATGCCTGGAGTCAGGAGAGGGGTGGTGCAGGCACTGCGTAAGCACTCCCTTAGCTGCCCTGGCTGCTGCCCCAGTAGGTTGCATGACCCCAAGTCCACCTGCTCTGAGGCCAGCTCAGCACCAGGATTCACCTAGGAGTTGCAGTCCTTGTGGCCTAGATTTCTGTTCAAGTTTATTTAGGGCCCCAGAACACTTCAGCCCACAGTGATGAGGCTTGCCAGAACTCATGCTGCAACTGATAGGACAGACAATTCCCCTCTGGTTAGAGCTGGTCTAAATGCTCTATCTATGTCTTCTGTAATTCTCTGCATCATTGTTCTATAATTTTTAGTGCATAAGTCTTTCACCTGTTCTCTTATTTCTAAGTATTAATTCGACTGGTTTCAGCCCAGTTTTGCTTTCTGCTATGACAGGGTGGCACTAAGTTCAATGCAAAGTCTGACAATTGCTTTGCTTTCCATCTCCCAAGCACACAGATTCTCTCTCCACATCACACAGCCACTGCTGGGGTGTTGGGGAAGTGTGGCACCAGCAATTCAAGGCTGTCATTCTGGCCAGGCACGGTGGCTCATACCTGTAATCCCAACACCTTGGGAGGCTGAGAGGGGTGGATCACGATGTCAGGAGGTCATCCTGGCCAACATGGTGAAACTCCGTTTCTACTAAAAATACAAAAAAAGAAACAAATAGCCAGGCATAGTGGCACATGCCTGTAATTGTAGCTACTCAGGAGGCTGAGGCAGGGGAATCACTTGAACCCAGGAGGCAGAGGTTGCAGTGAGCCAATATCACGCCACTGCACTCCAGCCTGGGTGACAGAGTGAGACTCCATCTCAAAAAAAAACACCAAAAACCAAAATACTATCATTCATACCCTTTTCAGTGTCCCTTTCAGAAATATGACACTAAAAACAGGCACTATAATTGTTCACCTGACTTTTGCTTCTCATGAAGGTGATTTTTAATGTTGACAGTTGTTAAATTTTGTGTTCCTGTCAGGGGGGCAATTAGTGGAACCTTCTACCAGCTGTCTTCCTCTTCCCCACATTGCCATTGCAATCTTGATAGGAACTGCAGTCTATAGACCACTTTGGGTAATATGGACAATAAGTTAACAATATTAATTCTTCCACTCCATAAACACAGGATACATTTCATTTATCTGTGTCTTCTTTAATTTTCAATGTTTTATCATTTTCAGTGCATAAGTCTTTTAACTGTGCTCTTATTCCTAAGTATTTTGCTCTTTTTGTGTGTGTGTCATTGTAAATGGAATTGTTTTCTCAATTTCCTTTTCAGATAGTTCAGTATTAATGTATGGGAGCAGCACTTTAATTATTTTTTTTATTTTGTTGTTTAGCACTTTTGATTATTACAGTAACTGAATAAGTCACTATTGGCATTTAGTAGCTGAACACCTGGAATCCAGAAATCCAGACATAGCCTCACAGGATACATTATTATTATTATTATTATTATTATTAGATGGAGTCTTACTCTGTTGCCCAGGAAGGAGTACAGTAGCTCTATCTTGGCTCACTGCAACCTCCGCCAACTGGATTCAAGTGATTCTCCCACCTCAGCCTCTCGAGTAGCTGGGACTACAGGCACATGCCACCATGCCTGCTAATTTTTGTGTTTTTAGCAGAGATGGGGTTTCAACCATGTTGGCCAGGTTGGTCTCGAACTCGTGACCTCGTGATCCGCCCACCTTGGCCTCCCAAAGTCCCAGAATTACAGGCATCAGCCACCACACCTGGCCTTCATACATCATTTTTGAAGGTCCCACCAAACCTCCATGTAGTAAGAAATCATTTTTATAAGTATCAGAACCTTGAAACTAGCTCCATCTTACATTTACGTTGGTTTTAGTAGACTGCATTTTCCAGAAATGCAAATGGTGCATATATCCAGGAAAGATTACACTGTGCTTTTGTTTTTAGCTCACTACTCTATCTAGGGCTATCCATCATTTCAGAATATCATCAGCTATGATAATGCTTATGAAATTTTGGTTGCTGACACAAAGCAGTAGCATCAGTCTGTATGCAGAGCTGCTACTTTCACACAGATTCTACATATAGGTGCAAACATCCACTGTAGTTAAGTGTGAGCCATTGTGTATGAATAAAATGTATTACCATTACTTTCCTTCTATTTCCCTTCATATTACAGTTAAAGCATTTTGTTTCTTTATGTTTAATTATGGGTGTGGGTTATAGCAATGCATCTCTAACTTTACTGCATGTATAGATAACCTGGGGTTCTTACTGAAATACAAATTCTGATTTAGCAGGCCTGAGAGTAGAACCCAAGATTCTGCATATCTAACAAGCTCCCAGATGATGGCCAACATGCTGCTGGTCCTTGATGCTATTACACTTTGAGTAGTAATGGGCTATAGGAACTGTGCATTTCTTTTCAGTGTAGTAAAGTGGCCATTGTCAGTTAGGTATTCTATCCACAAGACATGGGATCTGATGTGGTTGAAGATGACTACATTAGGCAGAAACTCAGAGCTGTAGAAATACTTGAGAAAATAATACACCCACAATAGACAGGCAGAGAGCCAAATCATGAGTAAACTCTCATTTACAATTGCTACAAAGAGAATAAAATACGTAGGAATACAACTTACATGGGATATGAAGGATCTCTTCAGGGAGAAATACAAACTACTGCTCAAGGAAATAAGAGAGGACACAAACAAATAGAAAAATATTTCATGCTCATGGATAGGAAGAATCAATATCGTGAAAATGACCATATTGCCCAAAGTAATTTATAGATTCAATGCTATTCCCATTAAGCTACTATTGACTTTCTTCACAGAATTAGAAAAAACTTCTTTAAATTTCATACAGAACCAAAAAAGGACATGTATAGCTAAGACAATCCTAAGCAAAAAGAACAAAGCTGGAGACATCACACTACCTGACTTCAAATGATACTACAAGGCTACAGTAATCAAAATATCATGGTACTGGTACCAAAACAGGGATATAGACCAATGGAACAGAACAGAGGCCTCAGAGGCAACGCCACACATCTACAACCATCTGATCTTTGACAAAGCTGACAAAAATAAGCAATGGGGAAAAGATTCCCTGTTTAATAAATGGTGTTGGGAAAACTGGCTAGCCATGTGCAGAAAGCAGAAACTGGACCCCTTCCTGACACATTACACTAAAATTAACTCCAGATGGATTAAAGACTTAAACATAAGACCTAACACTATAAAAACCCTAGAAGAAAACCTAGGCAAAACCATTCAGGACATAGGCATAGGCAAGGACTTCATGACTAAAATACCAAAAGCATTGGCAACAAAAGCCAAAATAGACAAATGGGATCTAATCAAACTCCAGAGCTTCTGCACAACAAAAGAAACTATCATCAGAGTGAAGGGGCAACCTACAAAATGGGAGAAAATTTTGGCAACCTACTCATCGGACAAAGGTCTAATATCCAGAGTCTATAAGGAACTTAAACAAATTTACAAGAAAAAACAACCCCATCGAAAAGTGGGCAAAGGACACTTCTCAAAAGAAGATATTTAGGCAGCCAACAAATATATGGAAAAAAGCTCATCATCACTGGCCATTAGAGAAATGCAAATCAAAACCACAATGAGATACCATCTCATACCAGTTAGAATGGTGATCATTAAAAAGTCTGGAAACAACAGATGTTGGAGAGGATGTGGAGAAATAGAAATGCTTTTACGCTGTTGGTAGAAGTATAAATTAGTTCAACCATTGTGGAAGACAGTGTGGCAATTCCTCAAGGACCTAGAATTAGAAATGCCATTTGACCCAGCAATCCCATTACTGGGCATATATCCAAAGGATTATAAATCAAAGACATATGCACACGTATGTTTATTGCAGCACTATTCGCAATAGCAAAGACTTGGAACCAACACAAATGCCCATCAAAGATAGACTGGATAAAGAAAATCTGGCACATATACACCATGGAATACTCTGCAGCCACAAAAAAGAATGAGTTCATGTCCTATACAGGGATGTGGATGAAGCTGGAAGCTATCATTCTCAGCAAGCTAACACAGGAACAGAAAACCAAACACCACATGTTCTCACTCATAAGTGGGAGCTGAACTGTGAGAACACACGGACACAGGGAGGGGAACATCATACACTGGGGCCTTCCAGGGGGTAGGGGGAAAGGGGAGGGAGAGCATTAGGACAAATACCTAATGCATGTGGGGCTTAAAACCTAAACGATAGGTTGATAGGTACAGCAAACCACCATGGCACCTATGTAACAAACCTGCACATTCTGCACATGTATCCCAGAATTTAAAGTAAAATTTAAAAAAAGAAAAGAAATACTTGAGAAAATAATGTAAAAGTCATTGTTTTTTATTCCTATGATATTAATAAGTACACATTACTATACGCTAGGCCCAGTGCAAAGTTCTTTCTAAGTGTAGTGTATTGGTCAGTGTTCTCCAGAGAAACAGAACCAATAGGACATATAGGAAAGGGAATTTATTAGGGAGAATTGGCTTACACCATCACAAAGGCAAAGTCTTAAAATAGGCAGTCTACAAGCTACAGTACAAGAGAAGCTGGTAGGGTGGCTCAGTCCAGGTCTGATAGGCTCAGAACTAAGGAAGAAAACAGTGCAGCCCTTAATCTGAAGTTGAAGTCCTGTGATCCCTTGAGGCCACTAGGACAAGTCCCAGAATTCAAAAGCTAAAGAACTTGGAGTCTGATGTCCAAGGGCAAAAAGAGAGAAAAGGATCCCTTGCTACATAAGGAAGAGAGAGAAGGAAACCAAACTGAGTATCACCCATCTTCCAACCACTTTGTCTTCGATACCCTAAAGCCAATTGGATGATGCCACCCACATTGAGGGTGGATCTTCCTCTCCCAGTCCACTGACTCATACGTCAGTCTCCTCTGGAAACACCCTCAGAGACACACACCCAGAAACAATATTTCACCAGCCATCTAGGCATAATCAATCGAGTCAAGTTGACAACTAATATTAACCATCACATATGGTCTCATGTAATCTTGTTAGCAACCCTGTAAGACCAGAATTATTCTTTAGATTCCACATAAGAAAACTAAGACTCAAGAGTGTAAAGTGTCACACACTTTACAGGTGAAAGGCAAAGCCTGAAGCCAAGAATGAAGTTAGATCTGTTCAATTTCAGAGCCCTCACAGGGCCCTCAGGAGAAGCTTCTTTGTAATTCTGTTCAAAGATTCATGCCCCTGTGTTCTGTCCAATTGCAAACTCCACAAAACACTAAATTGTCCAAACAAGACAAAGTATTTTCCATTCAAAAAGTAAGAATTCACGGTTTCCCTCCTCTGCCCACCTGCTGGGCACTGGGCTGGGCCGGCCAGGCCCAGGGCCAACGCAGCCATTCTCTACCTCCGGCCGGGCCTGCCACCCACTTTATGCCTAGTAGGGAAGGCTACTCAGTCCACCATGGTTATATGTCTTCTTCTTGTTCCCATGCTTCCTACCCAGGATGTAGCAAAATTTTTCGGTGGAGAAAACTGAAACCTAAAGAACTTATGCCATTTGCTTAGCTCAGAACTGGCTGAGCAGAGACTGAAAGCAGATCAATTTGCCTCCAGAGAAAAGACTCCCCAGCCATATTACACATACCCATCCTGAAGCTTGGGGCAGAGACAGAAGCTGGGGCCTTGTGTTTAAACAAAAATTTCTTTTCCAAAACCCACACTCGTCCTAGTTTCTCTTTTGTAAACTTGCCAAAGTAGGTGAGAGAGATTACTGCAGTGTCTGAATAACCACTTAAAGTGTTTAAAAAAACACTTTAACACTTTTTCTTTTTTTCATTCCCAAAGAACTAGCTGATGGGTTATTGGGACTGTTTAGAGTGACCCGTGGCTCTTGTGATTCTGTGCCTATGACTGACTCAAAGACCAAAGAAAAAGACATAAAGGAAAAGAGATTTTGCGGAAAGGTTTTCAGAGTTCAGTGTAATAAACATCTCCCAGCCCCTGAGAGCGGTTGAGAAGCAGAATGGTAGAGAGCTGCCCATTGCACAACTCGAGTGCACCAGATCCTCTGCATTGTGGCCCAGGGGTGCCAGCCATGTACAACACATGGCAATGGTGACCCCTGGAGTTGTGCTATGCAATAGCCTCTGATAAATTTCAAATGCCTGGCTTCTGGACAAGGGTAGATCCAATTAAGGGTGGTCCTCTTATAAGGCTATGAAAATGGATGAATTAAAACTAAGGTATGTGCATGTGTTCATCTAAAGATGTATGTCTTAGTCTTTTTGGGCTGCTATTAACAAAATATTATAAACCATGTAGCTTATAAACAACAGAAAGTTATTTTTCCACAATTCTGGAGGCTGGAAAGTTGTAAGATCAAAGCACCAACAGATGTGGTATCTGCTGAGAGACTACTTTCTGGGTTGGCTCCTTCTAGCTATGTCCTCACATTTGTGGAAGGAGCAAGGCAGTAATCTCATTCATGAGAGTCCCACTCATGACTTAATTACTTTCCAATGGCCCCACTTCCTAATGCCATCACACTTGGGATTAGGTTTCACAATACAGCATTTTTTTTTGAGGAAATATAGACTTTCTTTTCTATTTTTAACTTACATATAACTACATATTTATGGGGTACATAGTGATGTTTCAATACATACAGTATGTAGTGATCAGATCAGGGAAATTAGCATATCCATGATATCAAACATTTGTCAGTTCTTTGTGTTGGGACATTCAATATCGTCTCTCTTTTAGCTATATGAATATATATATTATTAACTATAGTTATCCTGCAGTGCTATAAAACAGTAGAATTTGTTCTTCTTAGTATCTAGTTGTAATTTTATGTCATTTAACAGCTCTCTCCCTATCCCTCTTTCCTCCTACCCTTTCCAGCCTCTAGTAACCCTTCAACATATGACTTTTGAAGGGACACATTCCGATCATGACAATGTACTAGAATGCATATAGTATACATTTTTGATAGCCCCAAACTGACATACATGCAAACAGATAAAGTGTAGATTCATGTATTAGAATACTATACAGCAACAAATAAGAATAACCTACTGATAATATGCATCAATGAGGGAACCTCATGGACATACTTTTGAGAAAAAGAAGCCATATGCGAAAGAGGAGAAGCTGTATGATTTCATTTACAAACATGGACAAACCAAATCTATGCTGTTGGAAACCAGGCTGGGGATTAACTTTGGTGTACAGCCACTGGAAGGGAGCAAATGGGAGATTTTTCAGGATGCCAGTCATTTTAAATTTTTTGATGTGAATGTTAGTTGCCCAGATGTATCAATTTTTGAAAATGCTTTGAATTGTATGCTCATGACATGTGCTTATCTTCAATTTTTTCAATTTTTAAAAAAATAGGTAGAAGGCCTTGGAAGGCATCTATGTTCTAATCCTCCACATCCCTGGGACAATGAGTAAGAAAGTGACTGTCCCTTCAGTGTTCACCTCCCACGGCAGTCCCAGGAACAGACTCCACTGGGATCCCACAGGCGAGCCTTCGAAAGAAGGCTTTGAAAAACTAGCTCTGTCTTAGGCTCCCTGTAACCTGAGACTTCTAGCTGATGTATCTCATAGGCCTGCCTTCCCAAAAAGTCCCCTTCATTTCAATTTTTCTGAGCCCTGTCTTCATCCCTTCTCCCAGCCCTCTAAGTCCAAAGTTCATCTGGTCTATGGCCTGTTCCCTCAGGCCTCTGCTTTCTGCTCCTGAGATCTCTGAAGAGAAGGCCATAAGTAACAGTTGGAGCTAATGATAGGAATTCAGGACTCCCAGCTGGCTGATAAGGGAGTTAATTCAACCACCACCAACAGCAGTAGCTAACACTAAGAGCTTACTACGCGATGTTCTAAGTGTTTTATGAATATTCACTCAATTAATATGCACAATAATTCTAAGGCAGTTGCTGTTACTATCATCTTTTTTCCAAATGAGAAAACTGGGATTCAGAGAGATGAAATAATTTTTCCAAGGTAATAGCTGTTAAGTGGGAGAGGTAGAATTTGAACTATGTTCTAATGGACTCCCAAATCTGCACTAAGAGCCACTAAGCGATGCTACTACAAGCACTTAAAGGCCCTACTTCTGAGCCAAAACTACTCCTTCATCCCCATTTCCTCCTGGATTTCAACAGGCTCCGCAGTCTGCTCTCATTGCAACCTCAGTTCCCCCAGCCCTCATTGAGGCAGGAGCCCTGTAGCTGCTATGCACTGGAAAAGCCCCCAGCCCATCAGCCCAGTAAACATAAGCAGAACACAAATCTAAATCTAAAATAATTTCAGCATGTAACAAAAGCATTCTCAAGTGCTTTGGTGCTATCATGGCCTCTGTGTGCCTGTGAGCACATGTATGCGTGTGCTGTCAGATGTGTGCATGAACATGTGTGCATGCATATCTGTGGTCAAATATGTGTATGATTGGCCACAAATCTTTTGGTGCCTTAATCTGTGTGTGCACCTGCATTTCTATTTTTGTGATGTGTGGATACAAGTGTGGTATGTGTGTCTAGGTGTTCGGGTACATGTGTGCTTATGTGAACATCCTATGATTATACATATGTGTAGCTATGTGTATGTGCATTGATGTGTATGTGCCCATGTGCATACACATGTGAATGGTAGTGTGCTATGAAGTGTGTAAGCACATTCTCTGCACGTCTCTCCATATGAGGCTGTCTGTATATATCACTGTCAATGTAATGGTCTGTATATTTGCCTACATGCTTGCATGCATTTATATTTGTGGGTTTCTATGTATGCATACATGAGTGCATGTCTGTGCATTTGTGACTTGAGTTTAGGGGGATCTCTATATACCTGTGTGTGTATGTGAATTTGGGTGTTTAACTGTATTTTTGCATGCTTATATGAATTTTGCATGCTTGGTGTGTCTGTGTGGATCTGTAGTATGTCTGTGTGTGCACATATCTGTATGTTTGTATGCATAAAATGCATGTAGGGTTTTATATGTCTGTATGTACATGTAAAAACACCCAGCTACATAAAAATCTCTATCTTAGAATCTCATTTCATCAGACCCCACTGCCCCAAATCGCACCTACTTATTTCTTGAAGATGTTCACTCCTGGAACACTATTGCTCCCTCCGGCACTATGCCTGCCTCAATCCCCAGCAATTGTAATATAAATATAGATTACCTACCCACACCCTGGCTTCTCAGTTCTTTGAACTCCAACAATTGCATTTTTGACCCCGCTACAGTCACTAATTCCCACAGTCACACTTTAATGTGTTATCTCTTGCTGTGCAACATACCACTGCAACACTGTGGCTTCAACCAACAAACAAATTTATGATTTCTCACAATTCTGTGAATTGGCTAAGCAGTTCTCGTGCGGGTCTTACCTGGGCTCACTCGTGCCTCTGGTGGTGAGCTGGCTGAAGGCTGGGCCCAGCTAGGCTGCTCTCTCCAAGTAGTATTTGATCCTCAAAGAGGTGTTTTGTTTGTTTGTTTTGTTTTTTAATGTAGTGGTGACAGCTTAGCAAAGCAGAAGCTGCCAGGCCTCTTGAGGCTGAAGCTCAGAAGTCATACATCATTTTTTCCTCTTTCTCTTGTTCAAAACAAATCACAGGGGCAGCTCAGGTTCAAGAGGCAGGGAAACAGACTCCACTGTGGATAGAAGGCACTGCAAAAAACCTGGAGTCATTTCTCATCAACAACACTTAGGCCTTGTGTCAGGTCGAGGGCCGGGTTCCAGCCTACGTTGAGTTCCGGAGGGAGTGGGTGGATGAGTAGCAGATCGCTGAAAGAATACTTGGTGGACCGCAGGTAGGTGAAAGATGATTTTATTCAGCAGCAGCTCTCTTACACTGTCTGCTCTGTCTCAGCTGCTTAAGCAGACTGCCCCCACGACCGCTGTGCAGCTGATTCTCACTTGCCTTCAGGGTCAGCAACTTAACTCTTTCTCTCTCTGGGCACAAGCAAGCCGAGCTGTGTCCTTGTTCCCTCCTGTCTGTCCACAAAACGGACAGCTTTGACTCTCTCTCTCTCTCTGTCTCTCTCTCTCTCTGTGAGAGTATGCTTTCTCTCTTTCTCTCTCGGTGCGAGCGTGCTCTCTCTCTCTCTCTCTCTCAGTGCAAGCGTGCTTGTACAGTGTCAGCAGGGCAATTATACCTTTTACAGACAATAGTGGTGTAGAACCAAGTGATGGCCTTCCCATGTTATGGCTACATGGCTGTGATAACAAGTGGTTATACGCCTGCACTCTAAACTCGCTGAGTCACTTTGGATGTTTACCTTGACCTATCCTTGAGCAAAGTACAGCCATGTTCCGTACACCTTTCCATGACCAATAACTGCAAATCTCCCATAATCTCAATTTCATAATCACCCTCTCTGACCACCACCTATCTTTTCAGTTCATTCCTTCTTATATTGCAATCGAGTAGTCCTTCACCTTGCTAGGACATCCATTTTATTAATACTACCACCTTCACACTGCCTACCTACCTGGTATTCTTTCTTTCCCAGCTTAAAGTATGTGGATTACTCATTAGAATCTCCTGTGACACTTATCTAAGCAACACTCCTCATTAAATTCAACTCCTCTACGCTTGCACTTGCGTCCCTGAATGAAACTGGCGTGGGGTGGCGGGGGCGGGGAACACATGGTTCCAGCTGGTCTCACTTTCAACTCATAGAACCAACCCCAAATCAGGTGGGACACTAAACTTACCCAGAATCATATAGTCTCCTAGTCTATTGTGACACTCCTTGAAGAACATGTTATGTTTTCTTCTCTCTCTTCAAACTTCTAAGTTAACTCCATGCTCAGCTATGAATTTTCTTCCTGTTTCTCTAAAATTATATCAGCACCTTTGCCTATATATGCTAGTTTCCCTTTAATGGGGATAAAAAGTTGAAGGTACTAGCTAAGATCAACTTCTTCACTTGTGCATGGGGTCACATTCCTTCCACCTGCTCAAGGACATCTTCTAGCAATTCTTCCTTCTATTTTCTGCACCACAGATATTACTCTCTCTATGGGATCTAGCAATTCTGGATCATTCCTATCATCATATGAGCACACCAGAATTTTTTTTTCTCTCAATTAAATAAAATAAAATCTCAAGTGACCCTTGAGCTAACTTTCCCTCCAGCTCTTGCTCCATTTCTTTACTCCCCTTTATTGCAAAACTTGGGAGTTACCTATATTTGCTGCTTCCAATTCCTTCCCTTCCATTCCTTCTTTAACCTATTTCAATCAGGCTTTCTGTCCCATTGTTTCACTCTAAACTGCTGTTCTCAAGGTTGCCAATGACCTCCATGTTTTCAGATACAATAGTCAATTCTCACACCTCATGTTGACTCATCAGCAACATTTGACAGTTGATAAACAGTTGATGATGATCATAAACACTTGATCATCCTAAAAACTCTTCACTTGGCTTCCAGGACACCCACACTCAACCATCCCTGCTTTCCTAGTTTACAGACCATTCTTCCTCATCTCCTTTGCTGAACTTCTCATTTTTTGACTTCTTAACTTTATAATGCACCAGGGCTCAGTTCTTGCAACTCTTTTTCTTTACTTACACTTACTCGCTCAGTAAGCTTATCTAGTTTCATGCTTTTATCTATTCTCCAGTGATTCACAGATTTTTATCTTCAGGTAAGATCTCTTCTGTGAACTCCAGACTTTCACATTGAACTACATATTTATATCTCCATTTGAATGTCTAATTGGCATCTCAAACTTAACATGTTTGAAAACCAATTCTTGATCTCCCATACCAATCAGCTCTTTCTATGGTCTTGGCCATCTGTTAATGGCAATTCCACACTTTGGGTTGCTTAGGCAAAATGTCTTGGCATCACCTTGACTTCTCTCTTTTTCTCACAACTCTAACCCAATCCACCAGTAAATTATGTTGGCTCTATTCTCAAAATATATCCAGAATATCTCTCGCCATCTCCCTTCATATCACTTTAACCCAATCCACCATCATGTCTTGCTTGGACTTAAGTGATAGCCTCCTAACTAGTATTTGAGATTTTATCATTAATTTGCTTCTGCTTGTTTTCAAAGAGAATCCAGAGTGACCTTGTTAAAACATAAATTAGATGTCCAATTATTATGTGTCAATTTTAAAAACATAAAGTAGATCATGCCATTCCTCTGCTCAAAATCTTGCCACGTTTCTACATCATGAAGGAAAATCCAAAGCCCTTATACTGATTACAAAGACCTACACGATCTGACCCATCCCCACTTATCTACTACTGTCCCTTTCTTTCAGCCCACTTCAGACACACTGGCCTCCTCACTAATACTTGAACATGCCAGGAATTCTCCAATCTTAGGGCACTTGACTCTGATATTTCCTCAGCCTGGAAATCTCTTGTTCCAGGCAGCTGCATGCTTGCTCTCTCCTCTCCTTCAGATCTTTACTCAAAAAGGTATCTTCCTTATTGTACCTTCCCTAGCCACCCTTAAGTAAAATATCAACCCCCTACCCAGCATTTCATATCTCTCTCCTCTGTTTGTATTTTCTCCTGAGCACTTTTCACTATCCAATTATATAGTATTTTAAAATCTGGTTTATCTTCTTTCTCATCCACTAGAATGTTGGATCCACAAGACCAGGAAATTTTGTCTGTTTTCTTTAATGCTGCATCTCCAGTGCAGAAGCCTAGAAGAGCTTCAGTCAAACAATGTACTGTTTGCTCAATAAATGTCATTGAATCTACTAGTGAATAAATACATCTGTGTGTATCTATGTATGCATTTGTGTATCTGAATGTGTGTGCACACATCTACATGTTAATGTCTCTATGTGCCCACAGATGTGTATATATCTGCGTAGACCCAGTTAGTAAGTGGCAAAGTTGAAATTTGAGTAATAGCAGTTGGTTTTTACTGTTTATGGTGTGCATAGCATTGTGCTAAGCACTTTGCAGGAAGTATTGCATTTAATCCTATCCATGAGGCAGGTGTAGTGTCCTATTTAAGATGAATATTTGGAGCCAGCCTGCCTGTTTTAATGCCAGCTCTTCCACTTCCTAGACATGTGAGCATGGACAAACCACGAATCCTTCCTGAGACTCATTTTTTAATCTGTAAAATAAGGAGAACAATAGTACTTACTTTATAAGGTTGTGGTGAAGATTAAATGAGAAAATACATAGGTAGCATTTAGAACAGTACCAGCCACCTAGTAAGCACCATGTGAACATTCACTATTGCTCTCAGTTTACAGAAAATTAAACTGAAGCTCTGAAAGGTTGAATTTGCTTAATAACAACAATAATAGAAGGAGATAATAGCTTCCATTTACCAAATGCTTACTATATATTAAATGAACCCTTTTCATACATTATAGTATAGATATTTTTATATGTAGGCATATATACACATTATGCATATGTTTATGTATATATATTTTTAAATAACAAAATTTTAAAGTTAAGCAACCTGTCCGGGGTTGCACAGATCTAGGAGATGCACAGCTGGTCTGTGTGAGGCCAGAGTTTGTACCATCAACCACCTTGCACTAACGTAGCTGTGTTATGTAAGTATATGCTGTGCATGTCTTTGTGTGTGTGTGTTGTATGCAAAGGCATGTGAGTATATGTGGCTCTCTGTTCTGTAATTGTAGGTGTCTCTATGCTCCTGTGAGCATGTGCAGGTTTTTAAGAGATCATTCTAATTTACTCGCCTGTTCTCCAATACAGCCAGCAGAGGGGGCTCAGGAGTTTTTTTTCTCATCTTGAGAAGAGCGTGCACATTAAAAACACAGCTTCCTTTGAAAATGCTAGTTCTTGAAGGGGGTAGCTATGGTCTATAAATGGCTTTTCATACCCTGAAGACAGAAAGCAGGCAGCCACTCAGACTTTGAATGTCTCCACCATCAAGACCATTTCTGACTGAGAGCAGGCATCCAGCTCCCAAAGAAGGCTAAACCCCTGAGACCCCCAGCATCACTTCCATCTCTTCTGTGACATCACGCATGGCTCACTCACAGCCTTCTGGCTTTCCCAAAACACCCTCTGCAGCTACCCTACAACCAAGCAAGTGCCCCACTTTCCTGTGTTCCTTTGGGTAGCTGTTCAGATGCAATTCAACAGACACTGATAGAACACCCATGAGGCCGGGATTTGTCTCATTTAAACCTCCCAACAAGCCTAGGAGACAAGAATCACTATTTTACTCGCCTCGTTTAGCAAAATAATCAAGGCTTAGAGAGGAGGGTGTCTTGCCTAAGGTCACACAGTCAATAAGAGGCAGAGGCAGATATGAAACCCAGATTCCTCTGAATCTAGAACCTATTCTCTCTTCTACTACACCATGGGATATGAAAAATAGTGGGGCTATAATTGGAACCCAGGTGGTGACTGACTCCTTATCTTGACTAACTCATATGCCAAAAATTCTGAAACCTAAGTATGCATCAAAGTCACCTGTGGGTTTTGTTCGAGAAAAATGAAAATGCAAACAAAAATACAAGGCACAAGGAGTCTCCATTTGCAGCAAGCCTAGGAATTTGCCTTAGTAATAAAGACTCCATGTGATTCTGATACAGGTGGTCCCCTGGACACACTGGGGGAACATCAGGCTTCTTACAAGGCCCACTCAGCTTCACTCAAGCACCACAAGTTCTTGGCCAGCCATTTCACAAAGCTTCAGAACACTTCCAAATACCCACAGTGACCATTGATGGAGCACCTGCCACATGCTGGGAACTTTGCATTTCAGTCTGTGATCTATTATGATCAATTTCAAGTTCATTTTGGGAAAAGATAAAAGGTCTATGACTAGATTCTTTTTTATATGAATGTCCAGTTTTTTCAGCATTGTTTGTTGAAAAGACTATTTTGCTCCATTGAATTGACTTTGCTTCTTTGTCAAAAAATAGTTGACTATATTTTTGTGGATCTATTTTTTGAGGTCTCCATTTTGTTCTATTGATTTACTTGTCTATTCATTCACTAATGCAACAGCATCTTGATTTCTGTCACTTCATAGTAAGTCCTCTAACTTTGTTCTTTGTCAGTATTTTGTTGGCTATTTTAGGCCTTTTGCCTTTCCATATAAATTTTAGAATCAGTTTGTGGATATCTACAAATAGCTTGATAGGATTTTGATTGGGATTGCATTGAAGGTATAGGTCAAGTTTGGAATAATCAATATCTTAACAACACTGAGTTTTTCAGTCCATTCATGTGAGATAACTCTCCATTTATTAAGGTCTTCTTTGATTTCTTTCATCAGAACATTGTAGCTTTCTACATATAAATCCTGCAAATATTCATTACATTTGTACCTAAGTAATTAAATTTTGGTGCTATTTTAAATGCTATTTGTTTTTAAATCTTATTTCCAATTGTTCATTGCTGTTATATAACAAAGAAATTAACTTCTGTATGTTAACCTTACACCCTGTGACTAACCACTTATTTGTTGCAGGAGAATGTTTTATCAATCCTTTGGAATATTCTACATGGATATTAATGTCATCTGCAAAGACCCAGGCATTTATATACATCATACCATTTAATTATCAAGCCAAGTCTGCAAGTCAGGTCCTATTTGTATTACCATTTTCCAGAGACGAAAACTGAGGCTAAACTACCTTAATTCGATTCTCCAAGGTAAAAAAATTGGAAATGGAGGAGCTGAGATTTATCCAAGGTCTGCATTTATCTACCACTTGCGATTCCTATACTCCACCATAGTGAGCTGCTTCAGGAAGTGTGCTGCAGCAAAATATAGCAAACGTCCCATGGGGACAGGGGAATCCATCTCTGCACCACATCCAGTGTGTGTCATTGGGCAAGTCCTCACATATCTGTGGAGCACTGGTCCAGTCCTAGGACCCCACGAAATATGGATAAGAAAGCTAAGGCTCAGAAATGCTACTTGAAATTTGTAATTTAAGAGAATTGTCTTAATCTATATCAATAACAAATTAAGAAAACACATGGAAAAGGTACTTGAAAAAGCAAGGGGGCTTACATTCTGGACATAATGTACCTTCTCAGCACCCCCTGACACACACACATGCTGAAATGAGGGTTAAGCCACCATATCAAGAAGCCCAGCCAAGCCCAATCACAAAACAGTCTAAAATCCCTAAGTGAAACCCATACCAGACACAGCCTAGGTGGTGATCAGAAGCAAGGTGACAAGGAGGAAGGGACCTCACAAGATGAAAACAGCAGGTAAACACCATGAAGTTCACAACTGACATTGGTGTCCACAGAAACACTGAGTGTTTTCTAAAACAGGGGACCCCATCTCATTCATCCTTGAAGTGCAGCCCAGAACAGACGTATAGCAGGTGCTCAACAAACATGAACAATTCTTTCCTTGATGCCGCTATAAGGAGATGGATCTTTTAGCAAAAGCTGGGATCACAACCATTATCCCGGCTGACGGGTTTGCTACCTCATTTCGGGACACATACCCTAAGGACCACTACTACTGCCCCAGGATGCACTTCATCCAGTTGCCTTTCATTCAGCTACTACATATTTATTGAGTCCTGTGCAGGGCTCTGAACTTGACTATGGGCTCTGGGGTCAGCCAGACCTGGCTGCAAATTACTGCTCACCACTGACCAGCTTTGTGGACTCAGGCAACTTCTCGTCCGTAACCCTTAATCTCCTTATCACGAGAAAGGGATGGAAATCCTACCAATTTCACAGGACACTGATGGGGATGAAGTCAGAGGATAAGGGTGACACTCTGAGCACAGGGTCTGGCACCCAGGCAACACTCCACACAGGTCAGGTATAGTTATTCAAGATCCCTGCCCTGGAGGCCAGTTATCTTGGAGGTTTGTGGATTGGGATCAGATCTTAATAACTACGTGCCAAGCCCTGCTCTCTGGCCACAGGATGTGGTGACTGTGGACAGTCCAGGATCCCAGCAGGGTCTCACATGGCCACTTCCTAATTAGCCAGCAATCCTGAGGCACAGGAGGCAGGAGGTGATTGAGGAGTGGCTGATGAGAGTTCACTCTCAAGGACCTCTCAGCTGCTCTACGAAGAAGTCAATATCAGCCAATGACCCACAGGCAGAATGAACACCTAATACACTAAGGTTGGGACATCTGGGAACCAGAAAGCCTTGTTTTCAAAAGTAAGCAATAGGGCTGTGGCAAGGATTAAGTAAATTGATGCATGCAGAGCACTTTGTAAATTGATTCATGAAGAGCACAGGGCCTGGCCCTGACTATGCGTTCAGTGAATATCAGCTTCTGGTACATTAGCCACAGCCACAGCCCCTTAGGGATCCGGCTAGTGTAGAAGCCAGTGCACTCATGGAACCCCACTTGGATTTGTAGGGAGTGGCCCATAGTGATGGGATTTGTGGTCCCTAAACAGGCCCTGCTTCCTCAAAAGCCCCCCCTACCCCAGATGACACAGTGCCACACTAACATTGTCAGACAGGCACTCCACACAGCATGAGTGGCAAATGGGTGGCAAATATGCAGCTCTGAGGACCCTCCCACCTTCATGAGGGCAGACATCACTGATGAGGTTCTCTGTCCCATGGAGTCCAGACAGGGCCCTGGATCAGGCTTCATTACACAGCACTTGGAGCACAAATTGCTCTGGGAGTTGTACCTCTCGTTTCTCTGAGACAGGTTCTCTCTCATTGCTTTGTTTTATTTCCGATTTACTTTTAGAACTAGGGGCACTTTATCTGTCACTGTCTATATGTTTATTGAAATCTTAGTCGAGGTAATTGTGGATTCACATGTAGATGTAAGAGATAATGCAGAGAGATCCCATGTACCCTAGATCCAGTCTCCCCAAAGAGTAACATCTTGGAAAACCATACTACAAGATCACAACCAAGACAGTGACGTGTGTACAATCCTCCGATGTTATTCACGTTTCCCTGGTTTTGCTTGTACCCACTTGCGTGTGTGTGTATTTTGTTCCATGTAATTTTTATCACATATGTAAGTTCACGTATCTGACAGCATAGTCAGCATACTGAACAGTTTCATTACCACAAGGATTGTTCATTTACCCTTTTATAAACATATGTACTTCCCTCCCAGACCCCAGCACCCATCCATAATCCTGGCAATCACTAATCTGTTTGCCAATTCTACAATTTTGTCATTACAAGAATATTAGAATATGATATACGGTAATAGGTTTAGTACCTGGACGACAAAATAATTTGTGCAACAAACACCTGTGACAGGAGTTTGCATATATAACAAACCTGCACATGTACCCCGAACCTAAAATAAAAGTTTAAAATAAACAAAGAAATAAATAATTTAAAAAAATATATTATACAAATGGAATCCTATCTGTAACCGTATGAATTGGCTCTTTCCATTCAGCATAATTCCCTGGAGAGCCATCCAGACTGTTGTACATACTAAAGGTTGAATAATTTTCATAACTGAGTAATATTCCATGGTGCATATACCACAGTATTTTTCTCTATTCACCTACTATAAGACATCTGGGACATTTCCAAATTTTGTTTTGTTTTGTTTTTCTATTACAAATAAGTGTGCTATGAATATTCATATGCAAATTTTTTTCATGAGCACAAGTCTTCATTATCAGGGACAAATGCTCAGTAGTACAATTGCTAGTCATACAGCAGTTGCATGTTCACTTTTTAAAGAAATGATTTTCCAGAGTGACTCTACCATTTCACATTCCCACAGCAGTGGATGAGTGATTCCATTTCTTCATACCCTCAGCAGCATTTGTTATTATTACTATTTTTATTTCAAACATTCTCATTGATAGCTGTGTAGTGATAGCCCATTGTGGTTTTAATTTGCATTTTCCTTATGTTGAGGTATTGATGTGGAACACCATTTTTAAATTTTTCCACCTTTTTTAAAAAATATACAGAGTTTCACTATGTTGCCCAGGCTAGTCTCAAACTCCCGAGCTCAAGCAATGCTCTTGTCTCAGCTTCCCAAAATGCTGGGATTATTAGGTGTGCGCCACCATGCCCAGCCTGGAATCTCTTTTTATGTACTTATTTGCCACCAGTATGTCCTCTTCAGTAAAATGACTATTTATATCTTATGTTCTACTTCTAATTAAATTAGTTTGACTGTTGAGTTTTGTGTGTATATGTATGTGTATGTATGTATGTGTATATGCATGTGTATGTGTGTGTGTGTGTGTGTGTGTGTGTATATATATATATATTTTTTTTTAGGTCCCAGTCCTTCGTCAGATATATGGTTCTTGAATACTTTCTCCTAGTCTTTTCAGACAGTAGACTGTCTTTTCAACATCTCTGCATGTTTTAATTTTGATGAGGTACAGTTTATAGTTTCCCTTTTATAAATGCTGCTTTGGCGCTATTCAAAGGATTTCAGATAAGGCATAGTGGACCTGTTCTCTTTGTCCTGGAGGCCAGTTATCTTGGAGGTTTGTGGATTGCGGTCAGATCTTGATCACTACGTGCCAAGCATGCTCCAAACATTACTTCATTTAATCCTCCCAAGAACCCTATGAGATAGATGCCATTATCAGTGGCATTTTATACATGAAGAAATTAAGGCAAGAAAGACTTGGGGCCTGGCCCAAAGTCCCAGAAGTAAGAACTAGGAGGTGGAAGAGCTGCAACACAGATCTGATCTGTTTCTGCCTCTGGAGAACCTATCCATGTGGTCATTTCAAGTTCTCAGTAGGCTACATAGAATTCTGGTATGCAATGTGTTTATAATCCCAACTTCAGACATGATGATACATTAGGAACGTTCTTATTCCCACATAAAGAAACAGTAGGGACAGCAATGTACTCAAAGGCAGTATGCTCTCTGCCCAGTCTTTCATCATCAGAATCAAAACACTACTGAATACCTAGTGTTACTCCATGTCCTCAGGCCAGCATGTGTCCGGTGGCCTGATGGTGGTGGACTTTGCTGCAGCCACCACTAGGCCTATGCACGTCATTCTGTAAGAAGGCCCTCTGGCCTGGCCCCAAACTTTATTGAACATTTCCAGATTCCTGGATTTCAATTCATGCTGCCTCCATGCAAAGAGAGGAGTCCCATGCCTACTGATGTCTTTGAGGCCTGTATTGTCCCCCTATTTGCCCTTCCCCTATGTTCTACAAAAAAGCCCTTCGGCAGCTTAACTGATCACAGAGACAGATACCTACCTATATTTGTCTCCTCCAACTTTCCTTTACTTCTGAATGTGAATTTTGGTTAAGAAGCTCACTTTTGTCCGGGCTCCTGGGCAATAGATTTTTCACATTTCTCTGTTCTTTGATGCATATATGTTTTGATTATTTTTCAAAGACATGGCCAACCTCTATGACATTTAACTTTGCATCCTTGTCTCCTTCAAAAGCTTTCCTCTAATGACACCATGATCCCAAGTCTTCATTTAAAATCTTTTCTTGAAACCTATTTGTTTAATTCAATTATTAATTCATTCACTCATTCAACATATTCCTATTGAGACTCTACTCTTTGTTAAGTACTGTGCTAGGTACTGGGATAAATCACAGAACAATACAGACACACATCCTTATGTCCTAAGATTTACATTCTATGTGGGATAAATTAGTATTAAACAAGTAATTATTACTGGTTCCAGTCTGCATCCGTACACTCTCCTCAACTTCTACACTCAGACTTTATGCCTTACTGAACCTAGGTTAATCGCCTTTCCTTAAACATGCATTGGGTTTTCCCTCCCCTCTGGCTTTTTAAAAAGTGGATTTTAAGCATTGTATTTTAAACACAGGATCTGAGTATACATGTCCCCATTGAAGATATAGAAGTGGGCAATAGCCACATGAACAAGATGTTAAGCAACATTGGTCATCATAGAAATGCAAATAAAAATCTCAATGGGATGCCACCTCACACACACAGGAATGGCTCTTATAAAATGATGGACAACATGGTTCAAATACTGAAGAAATGTGGAATCCTCACATATTGCTGGTAAAACTGTCAAATTGTGGTACCACTTGGGGTAATAATTAGGCAAGTCATTGGAAAGTTAAACATAGAGTTGCCATATAACCCACTAATGCCACTTCTAAGTATATAACCTGAGAGAATTAAAAACATGTTCACACAAAATTTTATGCAAAAATGTTAATAGCAGTGTATTAGACTACTCTCATGCTGCTGATAAAGACATACCCAAGACTGGATAATTTATAGAGAAAAAGAGGTTTAATGGACTCACAGTTCTACATGGCTGGGGAGGCCTCACAATCATGGCAGAAGCTGAAAAGCACGTCCTACATAGCAGAAGACAAGAAAGAAATGAGAGCCAAGTAAAAAGAGTTTCTCCTTATAAAACCATCAGATCTCATGAGACTTATTTACTACCATGAAAACAGTATGGGGAAAACTGCCCCATGATTCAATTATCTCCCACCGAGTCCTCCCACAACACATGGGAATTATGGGAGCTACAATTCAAGATGAGATTTGGGTGGAGACACAGCCAAACCATATCAAGCAGCATTACTCACATTGCCAAAAGGTGAAAACAATCCAAATATTCATCAACTGAAGAATGAATAAACACAATGTGGTCTATCCATACAGTAGAATATTATTTGACAATAAACAAATGAAATTTTTATACATGCTAAAACATGTATCAGCCTTGGAAACACATTATTTTATTTATACGAAATAACAATAATAGGAAAATCCCCATGTCAGAAAGTAGATTAGTGGCTGCTTCAGGTTGGGGAGGATAGGGAAGTGCATTGTGACTGCTAACAGTTATAAATTTCTTTTTCGGGGGATAGAACCCTTCTGAAATAAGATAGTGATGATGGTGGCACAGCATTGTAAACATACTAAAAAAACACTGAATTGTACATTCTATAATGGTGGATTATATGGTATCTGAATTATACATCAAAACATAATCTGATCCTCAAAAAATTAAAAATAGAACTACCAAATGATCCAGCATTCCCACTTCTGGGTAGACATCCAAAAGAATTAAAAGCAGGGTCTTGAAGAGATATTTGCACAACCATCATCTTAATCTATTTTCTGTGGCAGTAACAGAATACCTACAACTGGGTAATTTATAAAGAAAAGGAATACATTTCCTACAGCTATAGAGACTGAGAAGTCTAAGATCAAGAGGCTACATCTTGTGAGGGCCTTCTTGCTGTTGGTGACTCTCTGCAGGGTCCTGAATTGGCATCGTGCATCCATCACATCACGGTGAGGGGAATCAGTATGCTAAATCAGGTCTCTTTTCCTCTTCTTATAAAGTCACCAGTCCCACTCCCATGATAACCAATTCATCCATTAGTCCATGAGTGGATTAATCCATTTCATAAGAGCTCTGCCCACTGTGACCCAATCATTTTTTAAAGGATCCATGTCTCAATACTGCCACATTGGGGTTAAATTTCAACATGAGTTTTGGAGGGGACAAATATTCAAGCTGTAGCACTTACATTCATAGCAGCATTATTCATATTAGCCAAGAGGCAGAAGCAACCCAAATGTCCATTGATGGATGAATGGATAAACAAAATATGGAATATAAGTATAGTGGAATACTATGCAGCCCTAAAAAGGAAGGAAATTCTGTCACATGCTACAACATGGGTGAACCTTGAGGATATTATGCTATATGAAGTAAATCAGTCACAAAAGGACAACTACAGTAAGATATCAGTTTATATGAGTGCTATAGTTTGAATGTGTCCCCCAAAGTTCTTGTGTTGACAATTTGATCCCCAATGTGACAATATTAAGAGGTGAGATCTTTAAGAAATGATTAGACCATGAGGGCTCTGACCTCATGAGTGGATTAATGCCATTATCACTCAGTGTGTTTATTATAAAAGGATGAATTTGCCTGCCCCCACCATCCTCTCACCTTCAAACATAAACTGGCACAGCAAGTAGGCCCTCAGCAGATGTTGAACCCTCAATCTTGGACTTCACAGCCTCCAGAACTGTGAAAAATAATGTTTTATCTTTATAAATGACCCATTATCTGGTATTCTGTTATAGCAGCAAGAAACAGACTCAGACACTGATATATCCAAATATTCAAATTCATAGCTATAGAAAATAGAATGATGGTTACCAGGAGCTGAGGAGACAAGATAAAGGGAAGCTGTTATTTAACAGGTATAGAGATTGAGTCAGTAATCAAAAACTTTCAGGAAAGAAAAGCCCAGACCAGATGGATTCACCAGTAAAGTCTCAAATATTTAAAGAAAAATTAACATGATTAACATAAATACGTCCTTTTTTTTTTTTTTGAGATGGAGTCTTGCTCTGTTGCCAGGCTGAAGTGCAATGATGTGATCTTGGCTCACTGCAATTGAACTCCTGGGTTCAAGCAATTCTCCTGCCTCAGCCTCCTGACTAGCTGGGACTAAAGGTATGTACCACCACACCCAGCTAATTTTTGTATTTTTAGTAGAGACTGGGTTTCACCATGTTGGCCAGGATGGTCTCAATCTCCTGACCTCAGGTGATCTGCCCGCCTCAGCCTCCCAAAGCGTTGGGATTATAGGCAGGAGCCACCATACCTAGCCAACATAAATACTTCTTATACTGTTTCAAAAAATAGAAAGGCCAGGGAGGGTAGCATGCAACTGTGATCCCAACTATTTGGGAGGCTAAAGTGGGAAGATTCCTTGAGGCCCAGAATTCAAGATTGCAGTATGCTATGATTGCACCTATAAAGTGTCACCGCACTCCATTCAAGGCAACAGAGCAAGACCCTGTCTTTAAAAAAAAAATAGTAAAAGAAAATAAAAGACCAGAGAACACTTACTAATATGAAGCCAGTATTACCCTAATGCTAATGCCAAAGAGATCACAAGAAAATAAAACCACAAACCAGAATCCTTATGAATAGACACAAAATCCCCAATTAAATACTAGCAAACCAAATCCAACAATATATTAAAAAGTTAACATACCACAAATAAGTGGGACTTACCATATTGGGTCCCCGTATTAAAACCAATGTAATCTATCCTATTAATAAAGAAAAAAACACAATAATCTCACTAGATGTACAACAAAACATTTGGTAAAAATCTAAGACCCTTTATTGGTAAAAACTCTCCAAAAATTAGGAATAGAGGAGAAACTCAATCTAGTAAAGGGCATCTGTGAAAAACTCTATTAACAGCTAAAATTATACTCAAGGGTAAATGACTAAATGCTTTTCCCCTAAGATAAAAAACAAGACAAGGATGCCTGATTTTGTCACTTTGACATTATACTGAAAGTTCTTTCCAGAACAATTAGATAAGAAAAAAGAGAGAGAGATCCAAGATGGCTGATGATTAGCAGCTCGGGCACGTACCTCCCAGTGAAAGCGCAAAGAACGAGAGGACGCCACACTTTCAGACGAATATTTGTTGCTCACGGACCAGGAGATTCCCAGTGGAGGAGCCCCACGGGTCGCCAGGGCGACTCTTGTGGCCGGCGTGGTGGTTTTGCTGGTGCCTTAGCACGCCAGTTCTTGGTGCAGAGTCCGGAGATTCCCAGGCAGAAAAGCACCATCAATCTTAACACCGCTGTTTTGGCCGGCTCAGTGGATTGCTCAGATCTCGGCGCAGGGAATCAACAAGTTGGACGTCAGAGACCCAGTTAGAAAGCCGGTAATTATAAAGACGACAGACGGACAAATATATAATGAAGGGAAGAAACCAGCGTAAAAAGGTAGAGAATACTCAAAATCAGAATGCCTCTCCCTCTACAGGGGATTGGAATTCCTCATCAGTAACGGAACAAGGCTTAATAGATTACACGTGTGTTCCAATAACAGAAGCAGGTTTCAAAACGTGGGTGATAAGAAACTTCTGTGAATTAAAAGAACTTGTTCTAACCCAATGCAAAGAAACTAAGAACCTTGAAAAAAGGTTTGATGAACTGTTAACGAGAATGGACAATTTAGAGAAGAATATAAGTGAATTGATGGAGCTGAAAAACACAACACGAGAACTTCGCGAAGCATGCACAAGTTTAAACAGTCGAATTGATCAAGCAGAAGGAAGGATATCAGAAGTCGAGGACCAGCTCAGTGAAATGAAACGAGAAGACAAGAATGCAGAAAAAAGGATGAAAAGGAATGAGCAAAGTCTCCAGGAAATATGGGACTATGTGAAAAGACCTAATTTACGTTTGATAGGTGTACCTGAATGTGATGAAGAGAATGAATCCAAGTTGGAAAATACTCTTCAGGATATCATTCAGGAAAATTTTCCCAACCTGGCAAGGCAGGGTAATATTCAACTCCAGGTAATACAGAGAACACCACAAAGATATTCTTCAAGAAGACCAACCCCAAGGCACATAATCGCCAGATTTATTAGGGTTGAAATGAAGGAGAAAATACTAAGGGCCCCCAGAGAGAAAGGTCAGGTTACCCATAAAGGGAAACCTATCAGACTTACAGCAGATCTCTCAGCAGAAACCCTACAAGCCAGAAAAGAGTGGGGACCAATATTTAACATCCTTAAAGAAAAGAACTTTCAACCCAGAATTTCCTATCCAGCCAAACTAAACTTTATGAGCGAAGGAAAAATTAAATCTTTTGCGAACAAACAAGTACTTAGAGAGGTCACCACCACCAGGCCTGCTTTACAAGAGCTTCTGAAAGAAGCACTATACATATAAAGGAACAACCAATATCAGCCTTTCCAAAAATATATCAAAAAGCAAAGAACTTTAACACAATAAAAAAATTTACATCAACTAATGGGCAAAACAGCCAGCTAGCATCAAACGCCGGTATTAAACCTATATATATTTTAATTGGATAAAAAGCCAAAACCCATCGGTATGCTGCATCCGGGCCCATCTTACATGCAACAATACACAAAGACTCAGAGAGAAGGAGGAAGATTTACCAATCAAACAGAGAGTAAAAATAAACTAATAAACAAAAAGCAGGAGATGCAATTCTCACCTCTGATAAAGTAGACTTTAAAGCAACAAAGATCAAAAGAGGCAAAGAAGGACATTACATAATGGCAAAAGGATCAATGCAACAAGAAGAGCTAACGATTCTATAGATCAACGAGATAGAAAATTAACAAGGATATTCAGAACTTGAACTCAGACCCGGAACAAGTAAACTTAATAAACATTTATAGAACTCTCCACTTCAAATACACAAAACATACATTACCATCTCACACCTATTCCAAAGGTGACTATATAATTGGAAGTAAATCACTCCTCAGTAATCGCATAGCATTTCATAGGTTTAAATTAAATATTGGTTGGCTGTTTGTTTGTTATCTTCTTCCCTTATTCCTTCCTGACTACATCATTAAGTATAATTATCAGTATAAAAGAGGTTTTCAATGCCCATTACTAAATTGCATTCTAGCCTGGGCAAGAAAGCAATACTCCCATTCTCTCTCCCTCTTTCTTTTCCTTCTCCCTCCTCCCCATTCTCTCTCTCTCTTTCTCTTCCTTTTTCCTCCTTCCTATTCTCTCTCAAAAAAAAAAAAAAAAAAAAAACTTTGGCATCCAACTTAATATATGAATGCTGCAAAAAAAAAAAAAAAGGAAAAAGAGAAAAGAAAATCACATGAGAAAGAAAAAAGTGAAACTACTTATATTCACAGATGACATGATTTTATATTAAGAAAACCCTCAAGAATCCACACCAAAATTAAAAAAAAAAAACTATTAGAGCTAATAAGTTTAGGAAAGTTCCAAGATATAAGATCAACATACAAAAATCATTTGTATTTCTATTCACTAGCAATGAACAATTTAAAAATAAATTTTAAAAAATAATTCCATTTACAATAGCATCAAAAAGAAAAAAAATACTTAGGACTAAATTTAACAGAACAAGTGTTAAGACTTGTGCACTGAAAACCACAAAACATTGTTGAAAGAAATTAACGGAGACCTAAATAAATGGAAGCATATCCTATGTCCATAGATTAAAAGACTTTTTATTGTTAAGATGGTAATACTCTCCCAAATTATCTACAGAGTCCACCAGTCTCTGCCAAAATATCCTAGGTGCCTTTTTTGAAGAAATGAATAAGTTAATCATAAAATTCTTTTTTTTTCTTTCAGAGACAGGATTTTGTTCTGTCACCCAGTCTGGAGTGCAGTGGTGCAATCATGGCTCACTGCAACCTTGAATTTCCAGGCTCAAGAAATCCTCCTGCCTTAGCTTCTTGAGTAGCTAGGACTACAGGCATGTGCCACCATGCCTGGCTATGTTTTTATATTTTGTAGAGACAGGGTCTCACTATGTTGCCCAAGATGGTATCAAACTCCTGGCCTCAAATGATCTTCTGGCCTCAGCCTCTCAAACCACTAGGGTTACAGGCATGAGCCACTGCACCTGGTCCATAACATTTTTAACACCCCATAACATTCTTATGGAAATGTAAGGGACCTCTAAGAACCAAGACAATCTTGAAAAAGAAGAACAAACTCCGAGGACTCACACTTCCCAATTTCAAAATTTATTATAAGGATAAAGAGTGTTGTGACGTATTGGCATAAGAATAAACACATAGATCAGTGAAATAGAATTGACAGTCCAGAAATGCACCCATACATCTATGGTCAATTAATTTTCAACAATGGTGTGAAGTTCACTCAATGGGGAAAAACAGTCTTTTCAACAAAAAGTACTGAGTTAATAGAATATCTACATGTAAAAGAATGAATTTGGATCCCTATTCACGCCATATATAAAAATTAACCCAAAATAGACCAGAAACCTAAATTTAAGATCTAAATCTGTAAAAACTTTAGAAGGAACACAGGGATTTTTTGTTTCATGACCTTGGATTAATCAATAGTTTTTAAAATATGGCACTCAAAACATGCAACAAATGACAAATTAGACAAAGTGGTCTATATTATAACTAAAAACTTTGTGTATCAAAGAACATTATCAAGAGAGTGTAAAAACAACCCATAGAATGAGAGAAAATATTTGCATATCACATATATAATCTAAAAACTTGTATGGCTGTATAAGCAACATTTATACCTCAAAATAAAATGACCAAAAAAAATTAAAATGGGCAAAGGGTTTGAATGGACATTTCTCCATTTATATACAAATAGCTAATAAGCACATGAAAATATTCTCAACATCATGAGTCATTAAAGAAATGCCTATCGAAGTCACAATGAAATATTACTCTACATTCATTAAGATGGCTGTATTTTTTTTAAAAAAAAAAGCAGAAGGAAAAAGGAAGTAAGTATTGGTGAAGATGGGGAGAAATTGGAACCTTCATACATTGCTAGTGGAATGTAGTATGGTATGGCTGCTCTGGGAAAGTTTGCCAATTCCTCAAAAAGTTAAATTTATAGTTAGCATATGAGCTGGTAATTACATTCCTAGGTATATATCCAAGGGAACTGAAAATATATATTCACAGAAAAACTTGTATGCAAATGATGATAGCAACATTATTCATAGCAGCCAAAAGTGGAAGCAATCCAAATAATCCATCAACTGATGGGATAAACAAAATGTGGTCTATAAAATGGAATTCTATTCAACCATAAAAAGAATAAAGTACTGATACACAGGCTACAGGATGTGTGAATCTTGAAAGTATCATGCTAGGCCGGATGGGGTGGCTCACATCTGTAATTCTAGCACTTCGTGGGGCTGAGGCGGGTGGCTCACCTGAGGTCAGGAGCTCCAGACCAGCTTGGCCAACATGGCAAAACCCCGTCTCTACTAAAAATACAAATATTAGCTAGGGATGTTGGCCCATACCTATAATTCCAGCTACTTGAGAGGCTGAGGTAGGAGAATCACTTGGACCCTGGAGGTGGAATTTGCAGCAAGCTGAGATGGCACCACTTCCCTCCAGCCTGAGCAAAAAAGAGAGACTGTCTCAAAAAAAAAAAAAGAGGAAGTATCATGCTAAATGAAATAAACCAAATACATAAGGCCACATATCCTATGATTCCATTTATATGAAATGTCCAGAATAGCAAATCAATAGGAACAGAAAGTAGACTAGTGGTTGCCAGGAACTAGGGAAAGGGGAAAATAGGGAGTGTATGCCAATGGGTATGGGGGTGATGAGAATATTATACATTAGAGTGGTGATAATTGCACAATACTGTGAATATACTAAAAACCACTTAATTATACACTTAAAATTATTAAAACGGTAAATTTTAAGTTTTGTGAATTTTACCTCAAAACAATAAAATAAAATACAATATTCACCTCAATGGGGACCATGTTGTTTCTTTAATATTATCCTTTTAAGAATGCGCTGCTAGACTGGCACAGTGGCTTACATCTGTAATCCCAGCACTTTGGGAGGCCGAGGCAGGTGGATTGCTTGAGCCCAGGAGTTCAAGACCAGCCAGACTGGGCAACAAAGTGAGACCCCTTCTCTCCAAAAAAAAAAAAAAAAAAAAAGAAAAAGAAAAAAGAAGAAAAAAAGAATGCACTGCTAGAGGATGATGAGAATTGTATCTCTCTATTGTCTAACAATGGAGTATGAGCAGTGATTCACACCCCTACTTCACTCTTTGGAACTGGGTAACATTTCACTAAAGTAATACATTCACAACACTGCCCTAGAGCTAATAATGACAATGGTAACCCCCAAAACAACAACTGGTAACCTTCAACAAGGTCTTACAGAGGCCAGTTTTTAGAGTTTGCAATTTACATACCCTTTCATTTCAATTTTCAAGCAAAACTATATAATAAATGTTAGGTTGAATCATAAAGAAATTACTAACTTTATAACTCAAAAAAGATTGAATATGGCCTATTTCATATAGTTGAACCTATTATTATTATTATCACACCCAATTCACCGATGAGAAAGAGAGGAACAGGGAAGTAAAATAACTTACATGTCCAAGGTCACAGGGCTACTAAAGTGTCAGAGTCAGGATTTGAAATCACACCTGTCTGATTCAGTAGCTCTTAGTAACTATGTCTTCATATATTCATCATTCACTCAAAAAACATTGATTAGACACCTAATGCATGCTAAATACCAGGGAGGGAATCACAGGACAAAACAAATCCTGCAATCCAGGATCTCACGATATAGCACGGAAGATACATGTGAAAACAAAAAAGAATGCCCACTCAAGACAGTGAAACAACAGCAATTATAGAAGGCAACTGTAGAGGTCACTCAGAGAAGGGAGGGTTGTCTTAATTCAGTTCTTCTCAAAAGACTACGCCAAGACAGATTCAAGGAGCAAGTATTTTGTTAGAGGAAATTTCTTTATGAGAGAAAATAGGAAGGCAGCCAAAAAAAGTCTGGGAGAGTCATTAGACCATGATGTAAGTATGACATGAATGAAGGAGAGAAAGAGAAAACGTTGAGTGGTACCACCCTAGACTGCCATGCAGACCAAAAGTGGTTTGACAAAGCCATTGTTGGGGACACCTCAAGCCAAAGTCAGCAACAAATAAGAGCAATGTCTCCCAGGAATAAGTCTGCTTTAGCAACTCTGATATCTTCAGTCATTGACTGGGAGCACCCTGTAAGATGTGTTACCTTGAAGCAAACATGAAGATGAATTTTGGAGCACAGCAGCTGGGACCCTTAGTCAATTATGCTCCCTGTAAAATCTTCAAAGTATAGTCCTCACAGTCACAAGTATTAAGTGTCAGGGAAGACTTTCTAGTACTGGTGACTTTTGACCTGGGTTTAAGATTATAATGTCCTAGTGAATAGACAGTATAAAAAAGAAAATCAAGCTCTGTGTAGAGAAGGGAAAATGGATGAACAATTATGGTACTTGTGAAGCCTTAAATAGCTATGGGACTTAGTCTTCAGAGCTTTCCACAGAGTTTTTCATGTCCTAGCTGTGTTCCCAGTGTTTTACTCTTATAATCTAGTACGTATTGAAAAATATTACAAAATAAAATATAATTAGGTTATCATTGAATGTCGCATTGCTCGCTGTAATTCAGCTCTTCACTTAACACATGGAAAACTTTGTACATTAATATTCAGCCATTCTGGGCAGAGTACTTCTAAAAGATTTGTGAGTTCATTTACATGTTTATCTGCTCTTTTCTCCTTGGGAGTTGGACTGTTCTTCCGCCTGATGATTAGAATGAATTGGATATTTTGAACTCATCCATCAGATTTGGAAATGATCTCTTAATTGATGAGGGTGTTTAACAGTTAATTGAACATTTCTACTCTGAACTTCCATTTTTCTTTAAGTACAGAAATAGCACAGCAGGGCCATGGACAAGTAAAGTCTAACACACAAACATCTTTCTGCAATAACCCTGCTTCCTCTCAAACTGTAGCACATAGTAGGCTACCCAACAAATATTTTGTTTCACTTTTCTATGAATTATTTACAATTAAAACTTATCTTTTTTATGGGTGGCTACTGAGAAGTTTCATCTGATCTTATAATATGCTTTGAAAATCCAAATGTTACCAATTCACCTATGTAGAGAATTTGGTGCTTGGTTCCCATCCAAATGCCACATCAAACATTTATATTACATCTTCCTTCCCTCCTCCCTCTTCTTCCTTCCAGACCACCACCATACAGTTGCCCAAAAGTTATAATACTATATAGAATCCAGCTTTAAACTCGAAAACATATGTACCTTCTGTAGCCCAGAATAGAGAAAATTATCTTTTATTGAGAAACTCTTTCAACCATGAAAATGATTCCCTATACTAAAAAGCCATGAAGGCAGAGCCAGATGGCCAAATAGAAGCCTCCAGTGATCATCTTGCCCCCAATAGGAAAATCAAATATTAACAACTAACTATACATTAAAAAGTACCATCATAAGAACTAAAATTCAGGTGAGCAGTCACAGTACCTGGTGTTATCTTCATATTGCTGAAAGAGGCACCGAAGAGAGTAGGAAAGACATTCTTCTTTTTTTCTTTTTTCTCTTTTCTTTCTTTCTTTTTTTTTTTTTTGACAGCCTCACTCCGTCACCCAGGCTGGAGTGCAGTGGTGTGATCTTGGCTCACTGCAACCTCTGCCTCCTGATTTCAAGCAATTCTCTTGCCTTAGCCTCCCGAGTAGCTAGGACTACAGGCATGCACCACCACATCCTGCTAATTTTTATATTTTTAGTAGAGATGGCGTTTCACCATGTTGGCCAGGCTGGTCTTGACCCCCTGGCCTCAAGTGAGCCACCCACCTTGGCCTCCCAAAGTGTTTGGATTACAGGCATGAGCCACTGCTCCTGGCCTAGGGAAGACATTCTTGAATCGCTGTTGCTACCCCTTTCCAGTCCCATGGCACTAGCCACAGGGCATGGAGAGAGAATCTGTGCACTTGGGGGAGGGAGAGTGTAGTGACTAGGGGACGTGGTGTTGAACTCAGTGCTGCACTGTCACAGCAGAGGGCAAAGCTGTGCTGGGTTCAATTGGTGCCTGCCCATGGAGGGAGCATTTGGACCAGCCACAGCCAAAGAGAAATTGTCCATCCCAGGGATCAGAACTTAAGCTTCATGGCAAGCCTTGTCGCTGTAAGCTAAAGTGCTCTGTGGTCCTACGTAAACTTGAAAGGCAGTCTAAGACACAAGTACTGCACTTCCTAGGCAACTCATAGTACTGGCAACAGCTGGGGCAGCTAAGAGAGTGCTTGAACCACCCCTTCCCCTATCTCAGGCATCACAGCTGGCAGCAAAGAAAATGACTCCTTCCTTCTGCTTGAGGAGAGAAGAGTGAAGAGTAAAAAGGACTTTGTCTTGCATCCTGAGTAAGAACTCAGCCACAATAAGATAGGGCACTGGGCAGAGTCATGAGGTCCGTATTCCAGGCCCTAGCACCTGGACGTCATGTCTAGACAAACCCTAGGAGGGAAGGGAACCTGTTGCCTTGAAGAGAAGGATGCAGTCTTGACTGGGTCCCATGAGCTGCTTACTAAAGAGCCCTTGAATCCTAAATAATCAACAGGGATATCCAGGTAGGAGGCCATAGGCCTTGAGTGAGACTCTGAAATGTGCTCGCTTCAGATGAGACCCAACACATTCCCAGCTATGGTGGCTATGGTGAAAGACTGCTGCAAAAAAAAATCAGAGTGAAAAATAAAGAGCACTTTGTCTTGCACCTTAGGTACCAGCTCAGCCACAGTGAGGTAGAGCACCAAGAGGACTCAGGGCTCCCAAATCTAAGCCTTTGATCTTGGACAGCATTTCTGGAGCTGCACTGGGCCAGATGGGAGCTCACTACCCTGAAAGGTGACTCGCAGGCCTAGAAGCACTAATCACAAGCTGACTAAAGAGCCCTTGGGCTTTAAGTGAACATTGGCAGTGGCCTGGCAGAACTGCCCGTGGGCCAATGATAGTGGTGGTCACTGGGAGCGGGTCCTCTACTTGTGGAAAAGGAAGGGAAGGGCAGGAAGGACTTTGTCTTGTGGTTTGAGGGCCACCATAGCTATGGTAGAATAGAACATAAGGCAGCCTTCTAAGGTTTTTTATATCAGCCCCTGGCTCTGGGACAGCATCACTGGACCCACTCAGAGCCTGGAAAAACTCAGTGCCATGAATGGAAGGACACAAACATGGTAGGCTACCATACTTGCTGACTGGAGAGCCCAAAGGCCTTGAGTGAACATAAGCAGTAGCCAGGTGGTGGTTACAGTGGGTGCTGGAAGAGACCCAGTGCTGCGTTGGCTTCAGGTATGACCCAGTACAGGCCCAGTGGTGGTGGCCACAGGGGCGCATGCATTACCCCACACCCAGCTCCAGGAAGCTCAGCACAAAGAAAGACACTCCGGCCAGGTGCAGTGGCTCACACCTGTAATCCCAGCACTTCGGGAGGCCAAGGAGGGCAGATCACCTGAGGTCATGAGTTTGAGACCAGCCTGACCAACGTGGTGAAACCCCATCTTGATTAAAACTACAAAATTAGCAGGGTGTGGTAGCACATGCCTATAATCCCAGCTACTCAGGAGGCTGAGGCAGGAGGATTGCTTCAACCTGGGAGGTGGAGGTTGCAGTGAGCCAAGATTGCACCATTGCACTCCGGCCTGGGCAACAAGAGTAACACTTCATCTCAAAAAAAAAAAAGATACTCCATTTGTTTGGGAGAAAGTACTGGAAGAGAACAAGAGTCTCTGCCTAACAATCCTGGGAATTGTTCCACATCTTATCCAAGACCACAAAGAAAATATCTTTGGAAATCTGCAAGAACCACAGTTTTACTGGGCTTGGGGCCCAAGTCCCTTCAAATATCTGGAAAGCCTTCCCAAGAAAGATGGGCATGAACAGGCCTAGACTGTAAAGAATACAATTAATACCTAACTCTTTAGTGCCCAAACACTGACAAATATCCATAAACATCAAGACCACCAGAAACACAGTATCACAAAAGAAACTAAATAAGGCACCAGGGACCAATCCTAGAGAAAAAGAAATATGTGACCTTTCAGATAGACAATTCAAAATAGCTACTTCAAGGAAACTCAAAGAAATTCAAGATAACACAAGAGAAGGAATTCAGAATTCCATCAGATGAATTTACAAAGAGATCTGAATAATTTAAAGAACCAAGCAGAAATTCTGCAGTTGAAAAATGCAACTGACATACTGAAGAATGCATCAGTCTTTTATTAGCAGAACTGATCATGCAGAAGAAAGAATTAGTGAGCTTGAAGACAAGCTACTTGAAAATATACAGTCAGAGGAGCCAAAAGAAAAAAAACAATAAAGCGTACCTAAAAGATATAGAATATAGCCTCAGAAAGACAAATCTAAGAGTTACTGGCCCAAAATAGTAGGTAAAGAAAGAGATAGGAGTAGAAAGTTTATTCAAAGGGATAATAACAAAGAACTTCCCAAACCTAGACAAAGATATCAACATTTAAGTACAAGAAGGTTATAGAACACCAAACATATATAACTCAAAGAAGACTACCTCGAAGAATTTAATAATCAAATTCCCAAAGGTTTAGGATAAATAAAGGATGCTAAAAGCACCACCTGAAAAGAAATAACATACAATGGAGCTCTAATACATCTGGCAGCAGACTTTTCAGTGGAAACCTTACAGGCCAGTAGAGAGTGGCATGGTATATTTAAAGTACTAAATGGAAAAAAAAAGTTTTACTCTGGAATAATATATCTGGCAAAAATGTCCTCAAGCAAGAGGAAAAATAAAGACTTTCTCAGACAAACAAAAGCTGAAGGATTTCATCAACACCTGACTTGTCTTATGAGAAATGTTCAAGGGAGTTCTTCAGTCTGAAAGAAAAGGATGTTAATGAGCAATAAGAAATCATCAGAGGCCTGGCACGGTGGCTCACACCTGTAATCCCATTACTTTGGGAGGCCGAGGTAGGTGGGTCACAAGGTAAAGAGATCAAGACCATCCTGGCCAACATGGTGAAACCCTATCTCTACTAAAAATACAAAAATTAGCTGGGTGTGGCAGCATGTGCCTGTAGTCCCAGCTACTCAGGAGGCTGAGGCAGGAGAATAGCTTGAAGCCAGGAGGCAGAGGTTGCAGTGAGCTGAGATTACACCACTGCACTCCAGCCTGGTGACAGAGCAAGATCCTGTCTCAAAAAAGAAAAAAAAAGAAAAAGGAAAGAAATCATCAGAAGGTACAAAATGCACTTGTACTAGTAAGCACAAAGAAAAACACAGAGAGGCAAAAGGAAAGAGGGTTTTCTTATTACTTGTTTCTTTGTTTGCTAATGCAAACAGTGCTATGTTGTCATCGGTTTAAAACGATGGATTATAAGACAGTATTTTCAAGCTTCATGGCAACCTCAAATCAAGAAACATACAATAGATAAACAAAAAGTAAAAAGCAAAAAATTAAACAATTCCACTAGAGAAAATCACCTTCACTAAAGAGAACACAGAAAGGAAGGAAAGAAGGTAGAGAAGACCATAAGACAACCAGAAAACTAATAACAAAATGGCAATAATAAGTCCTTACTTATCAATAATACATTGAATGTATTATAAATTTACTAAACTGTCCAGTCAAGAGACATAGAGTCCTACATGGGTAAAAAAAACAAGACCCAAATGATCTGTTTCCTACCTGAGACATACTTCACCTATAAAGATACATATAAACAGAAAATAAAGGGATGCAATGAGGCATTTCATGTAAATAAAAACCAAAAAAGAACAGAAGTAGCTATACTTATATCAGACAAAACATATTTCAAGACAAAACTTGAAGAAGAGATAAAGAATTATATAATGATAAAGGGGTCAATTCAGCGAGATGATATAACCATTGTAAATATATATGTACAACCAGACATATAAAGCAAATAATATTAGAGCAAAAGAGAGACCTAGACCCCAATACATTAATAACTTGAGACTTCAAAATCTCACTTTCAGCATTTGACAGATCTTCCAGACAGAAGATCAACAAAGAAACATGGGACTTAATCTGCACTACAGACCAAATGGACCTGATAGATATTTACAGAACATTTCATCCAACAGCACAGAATACACATTCTTCTCCTTGGCACTTGGACCATTCTCAAGAATTGACCACATGTTAGATCACAAAGCAAGTCTTAAAACATTCAAAAAACTTGAAATAATATCAAGCATCTTCTCTGACCACAGTGGAATAAAACAAGAAATCAATAACATGAGGAATTTGGAAACTATAAAAACACATGGAAATTAAACAATATGCTCCTGAATGACCACTGGGTCAATAAAAAACTTATAAAGAAAACTGGAAATTTTCTTGAAACGAATGATAATGGAAACACAACATATCAAAACCTATGGGATACAACAAAAGCAGTACTAAGATGGAAGTTTATAAGTGTAAGAGCCTACATCAAAAAAGAAGTAAAACTTCAAATGAACAATCTAAACAATCTAAAAGAATTAATAAGTAAATGAACTTGAATGGAAGAAAACAATACAAAAGATCAATACCAGTGACATTCTTCATAGAAATAGAAAAAAAAATCCTAAAATTTATATGGAACAACAAAAGACCCAGAATAGCCAAAGCTATCCTGAGCAAAAAGAACAAAATGGAGACTTCATTACAGGACTACATTACCTGACTTCAAATTATACTACAGAGTTATAGTCACCAAAACAACATGGTACTGGCATAAAAACAGACACATAGACCAATGGAACAGAATAGAGAAGGCAGAAACAAATTTACACACCTACAATGACTTATTTTTGACAAAAGTGCCAAGAACATACACTGGGGAAAAGACAGTCTCTTCAATCAATGGTGCTGGGAAAACTGGATATCCACAAACTGAAGAATGAAACTAGACGCCTATCGCTTGCCATATTCAAAAATCAAATCAAAATGGATTGAAGAGTTAAATCTAAGACCTCAAGCTACAAAATTCCTACAAGAAAACTTTGGGGAAATGCTCCAGGACATTGGTCTGGACAAAAATTGCTTGAGTAATACCCCACAAGCACAGGCACCCAAAGCAAAAAAATGCACAAATGGGATCACATCAAGTTGTAAAGTTTCTGGACAGTAAAGGAAACAATCAACAATGTGAAGAGACATCCCACATAATGGGAGAGAATATATGCAAATTACCAATCTGACAAGGGGTTAATAACCAGATATATAAGGAGCTCCAAGAACTGTATAGGAAAAAAAAATTCTAATAATTAGATTTTAAAATGGGCTACAGATCTGAATAGATGTTTCTCAAAAAAAGACAGACAAACTAAAATGTGAAAAGGTACTCAACATCACTGATCATCAGAAATGCAAATTGAAACTACAATGAGATATCTCACTCCAGTTAAAATGGCTTTTATCCAAGTCAGGCCATAACAAATGCTGGTGAGGACATGGATAAAAGGGAACACTCATATACCGTTGGTGAGAATGTAAAGTTGTATGACCACTATGGAGAACAGTTTCGAAGTTACTCAAAAAACTAAAAATAGGACGGGCACAGTGGCTCATGCCTATAATCCCAGCACTCTGGGAGGCCAAGGCTGGTGGATCATGAAGTCAAGAATTTGAGAGCAGCCTGGCCAATATGGTGAAACCTCGTCTCTAATAAAAATACAAAAATTAGCTGGGCGTGGTGGCTCGTGCCAGTAGTCCCAGCTACTCAGGAAGCTGAGGCAAGAGAATCGCTTGAATCCAGGAGGTGGAGGTTACAGTGAGCCAAGATCACGCCATTGCACTCCAGCCTGGGTGACAAGAGCAAAACTCCATCTCAAAAACCAAAAAAAAAAAAAAAAAAAATTCCAAAATTAGCTGGGCATGGTGGCTGCACCTATAATCCCAGCTACTTGGGAGGCTGAGCCAGGAGAATTGCTTGAACCCAGGAGGTGGAGGCTGCAGTGAGCCAAGATCATGCCATTGCACTCCAGCATGGGTGACAAGAGAGAAACTCCATCTCAAAAAAAAAAAGAAAATCTAAAAATAGAGCTATTATATAATTCAGCAATCCCACTGCTGGGTATATACACAAAAGAAAGGAAATCAGTATATGGAAGAGATATCTGCACTCCCATGTTTGCTGCAGCACTGTTCACAATGGCTAAGATTTGGAAATAAACTAAGTGTCCATCAATATATGAATGGATAAAGAAAACACAGTATACATACACATTGGAGTATTATTCAGCTATAAAAAAGAATGATATCCTGTGACTTTCAACAACATGGACAAAACTGGAAGTCATTGTGTTAAGTGAAATAAGCCAGGCACAGAAAAACAAATTACACATGTTCTCACTCATTTGTGGGAGGTAAAAATTAAAACAATTCAAGTCATGAATATAGAGGGTAGAAGGATGGTTGCCAGAGTCTGGGGAGGGTATTGAGTAGTGTTAGGGGGAAGTGGGGATGGTTAATGGGTACAAATAGTATTTAGAAAGAATGAATGAGACCTAGTACTTGATAGCACACCAGGGTGACTATAGTCATTAATTCAATTGTACATTTTAAAATAACTAAAAGAGTACAATTGAATTATTTGTAACTAAGGAGAAAGGCTTGAGGAGATGGATATGTCATTTACCCGGATGTGATTATTACATATTGCATGTCTGTTTCAAAGTATTTCATGCACTCCATAAACTTATATACATTCTATATACCCACAAAAATAAAAAATTTAATTAAAAGGAAATCATGACCTTCATTCATTTTAATATTTCCAGAATTGTGCTAACCAGGAGGCATTGCATTTTTTTCCATTTTTGAATAATATTTTAATGAAACTACCTGCTGGGAGTTGCTAATATGCATATTAATTTAATATCTCTAACCAACTTATTATTGCACTATACCCTGAAAAATCGATATTTGAGGCACACAATAACCTTGCCATTTCTTTCTTTGACAGTTGCATTCTAGCAGTCTATCATCCTCCTTGTATTATCTATTTATTTTGTTGGTTGTTTCATATTATTTCCAAAAATTATTTAATTTGGCAGGTGTCAATGCATTAGGAAATTGTTCCCGATTAGTCTGAGTCCCCCAGGAAGGAGAGGATACCAAGATCGATTTATTGGAGAAAACATCTATGAGAGAAAATGGAGACAAAGAGAGCCATTAAGAGGCTCGGAGAGCTATCAGACAGTAATATAGGTTTGACCTTTGCGGGGAAGGAAGGAAGATTGGGTAAGAAAAGTCTTAGACTGCAGTATAATTCTAAGAAAATTTCAGCAAGACAAACAGAATCCTTGAGTGAAGATCACCCTTTGGAGGAGCTCTTCATCTCCTAGGAGACGAAGCTTTAGTATCCTTGCTGTGCCGTCATTGACTGAGAGCAGCCCATGGGAAACTTGGCCTCGGGCAAATGCAATAGAGGATTTCAGGGCTGAGCAACTGGCGTCATCATTCAGTCAGGTTCCCTGAAGTCAGAGATCTGAGAGGTGGCTTTATTTTTTTAGATGGGGTCTGGCTCTGTCGCCCATGCTCGGGTGCCATGGTGCAGTCACGGCTCACTGCAGTCTCAACCTCCTGGGCCCAAAAGTTCTTGCATTTTTTGTAGAGATGGGTTTTCGCCACATCGCCCACGCTGGTCTCGAACTTCTGGGCTCTAGTGATCCACCCACCTAAGTCTCCCAAAGTGCTGGGATTACAGGCATGAGCCACCATGCTCAGCCTGAGGGGTGACTTTCAAAGCCACCACAGTATTATTAAAAGAAAATAGAGGCTTGTATCTCAAATTTCACACTCTTTATAAAGGCATACAAATAGAAAGTAAAGTCTAATTAAAGGCACAGGTAGCCAGGCAAGGTGGCTCATGCCTGTAATCCCACGGTGGAGGCCGAGGTGGGCAGACCACCTGAGGTTAGGAGTTCGAGACCAGCCTGACCAATATGGTGAAACCCTATCTCTACTAAAAATACAAAATTAGCCAGTGTGGCGGTACATGCCTGTAATCCCAGCTACTCAGGAGGCGGAGGCAGGAAAATTGCTTGAACCTGGGAGGTGGAGATTGCAGTGAGCCACGATTGCTCCATTACACTCCAACCTAGGCAACAAGAGCGAAATTCCGGCTCAAAAAAAAAAGGCACAGGTAACTTGCCCCATTCCAAAAACTCACTGATTCATTCATATGATACTTTAAGAATGCAATTAGATTCATTCATATAATACTTTAAGAATGCAATTAAGCACATGCTTTGGTTTACACAGATGGGTTCAAATCCCACCTCCCCACTCCCTCTGAATTATTCTGGCAATAAAACATTTAACCAGAACCAGACCAAGCCTTTAGATCTAATATCTGCATTTTATGAAACACAGAGGATAAAGGAACAAGTTAACTATCATCAGGAAACCGTGAGAAAAACCCAGAGGGTAACGCATTCCACAGAACAACTGACCTGATACCAGAAACCAGTCAATGTCATAGGAAAAAAAAAAGTTGGAGGGAATAGCAAGACCATTCTAGATTAGAAGAAACTTAAGAATTATAACCCTTAAACAATTCTTGATTAAAATATAGTTTGAATAAGACAATTGTAAAAGACATTTTTGGCACAATCAGGAGAATTTAAATATAGACAGGGCGTTAAAGGATATTAGGGAATTACTGCCAATTTTGTTAGATGTGATAATGGTACTGTGGTTATGAGGAAAAAATGTGCTTTCTGTTAGTAATGCACAGAGAAATTATTTAGGAGTGAAATATGTCTATAATTTACTTTAGCATATTTCATAATTAGAAGAAGTAAATATAGCAAATTCTTATAATTGTTAAATATAGATGTTGATATATGAGTGTTTATTCTGATATTTATTCTATTTCTCTGTATGTTTGAAATCTTTCAAAATAAAAATATTTAAAAATATGTTCTCAGACATACAATAGCAGAAGGAATTCACTACTAACAGAACTACAATACAGAAAATATTAAATGAGATCTTTCAGGTAGAAAGAAAACGTAACCAGGTAGAAATGTGAATGTGGACAAAGGAATCAAGAACACCTGAGATGCTGGCTATAGAAGCAAATATAGACTTTTTAATTTCTTTGTAAAATCTCTTTAAAAATAACAGTCTTTTCCATTTAGACCTGGACTAGATATTAAACACAGCCTTTGGCAAACTGAAAAATTAAATTTGTCCATATTATAAATGAATAGTTACAAATAAAAATATAGATTCTCACTTCTTTTGGAAATTTAGAGACTTTATTAAATCTGTTCCTTACATTTCCTCATGACAACAGTTATCCTGCATTGAGTGATGGATGGCCTTGATCTCTTTTTATAAGGTGGAAAATTACAGAAAAAAAAAAGAGACTGGTATGTGCCTTCTTGAATGAAGAGAATGAAAACTGTATAGTTAAGAAGAAAATGAGATCAAGGAAGACAGGCTTCAGAAGATGAAGAAAAGAGAGACCAGAGGGAAGCCCTAGAAACTATTTCACTTGCAAGTTCATGGCTAATCTGCTGAGACACTAGACTTGAGAACCAATATGGCTTTCAATGCCACAAGCCCTTCAAGGAAAACAAAAGTTTCTTGACCTTTTCTGGGAAGTATTTACCTGCACTGAACATTTAGTATGATTTATTGGGGTTTCCAAGAGACACAGCTTTAGTATACCTTCACTGGCTAAAGATTTACTGTTTTTGTGAAGATGTGTGTTAACACTTTCCGAAAGAGTAGGTAATTTTTTAAAAGCCACCTTGGAAGCCTTTACAGAGGTGAAAAAGGTATGTAGTACAATTACTTTTTCCTCTTGTTTCTCCAGTTTGGAAATTTGCTCATCAGTGTCATGGTCATAAAAACTGAGGAAACCTTTATTGATTAGGTTAGGGAAAATAATTATGGTTTTATGGCATTAGAGAGTGAATGCTCAGGTAACCTGGTTCTGGCACCATTCTCTACACAGGTGAGTGATATGGAGTGAAAACTATCACAGGGATGTTTATCATCTTTAGGTCTTATACTTTGCCCCTTCACTCCACTGCTTGCAATGTTATCATGACCAAGTATAGAGTCACACAGTTGAAAGTATTTCCCAAATGACATGGTCTATACTTGCATATGTAAAGTGGAGAAAAGGATAATTTTCCACATTTAATCAAGATAAAATAAAAAATGAAGAAAAATATCCACAGCTAACATCATACTTAATGGTGAATGTCTGAATGCCCTCTCGCTATGATCAAATACAAGACAAAGTAGTCTGCTCTCACCGGTTCTATTCAACATCATACTGGAATTCTAGCCAGGGAAAATCAATGTACAAAAATCACTAGCATTCCAATATACCAACAACAGCCAAGCCAAGCCAAGAGCCAAATCGAGAATGCAATCATTCAAAAATTCCACAAAAAGAATAAAATATCTAGGAATACACCTAACCAGGGAGGTGAAATACCTCTACAAGGAGAATTACAAAACACTGCTGAAAGAAATCAGAGATGACACAAACAAATAGAAAAACATTTCATGATCATGGATGGGAAGGATCAATGTTATTAAAATTGCCACAGTGCCCAAAGTAACTTACAGACTCAATGCTATTCCTCTCAAACTAACAAGGACATTTTTCACAAAACTATTTTAAAATTCATATGGAAACAAAATATTGCCCAAATATGCAAGGCAATCTTAAGCAAAAAGAACAAAGCTGGAGGCATCACCCAACTTCAAACTATACTACAGGGTTACAATAACCAAAACAGGTTTGTACGCTGGTACAAAAACAGACACATAGATCAACGGAACAGAAGAGAGAGCCCAGAAGTTAGGTCACACACCTACAACCATCTGATCTTCGACAAAGCTGACCAAAACTAGCAATGGGAAAAGGACTCCCTATTCAACAAATAGTGCTGGGTAACTGGCTAGCCATATGCAGAAGATTGAAACTGGACCCCTTTCTTACACCACATACAAAAATTAACTCAAGATGTATTAAAGACTTACATGTAAAACCCAAAACTATAAAAACCCTAGAAGAAAACTTTGGCAAAAACATTCAGAACATAGGCACAGGCAAAGATTTCACGATCAAGATGCCAAAAGCAATTTCATCAAAAGCAAAAATTGACAAATGGTATGTAATTAAACTAAAAAGCTTCTGCACCACAAAATAAACTATCAACAAAGTAAACAAACAACATAGAGATAGGCCATGCATCTAACAAAGGTCTAATATCCAGCATCTATAAGAAACTTGACAAATTTGCAAGAAAAAAAAAACTCTATTAAAAAGTAGGCAAAGGACATGAACAGACATTTTTCAAAAGAAGACATACATGCAGCCAACAATCACATGAAAAAAATCTCAACATCACTGATCATTAGAGAAATGTAAATCAAAACCACAATGAGATACCATCTCACACCAATCAGAATGGCTATTAAAAGTCAAAAAAAATAACAGAGAAAAAGGAATGCTTATACACTGTTGGTGGGAGTATAAATTAGTTCAATCATTGTGGAAGACAGTGTGGCAATTCCTCAAAGACCTAAAGACAGAAATACCATTTGGCCAGCCATGGTGGCTCACGCCTGTAATCCCAGCACTTTGGGAGGCCCAGGCAAGTGGATCACTTGAGGTCAGGAGTTCAAGACCAGCCTGGCAAACATGGTGAAATCCCATCTCTACCAAAAAACACAAAAATTAGCTGGGCATGGTGGCACGTGCCTGTAGTCTCAGCTACTTGGGAGGCTGAGGTGAGAGAATGGCTTGAACTTAGGAGTTGTAGGTTGCAGTGAGCCAAGATCACGCCACTGCACTCCAACCTGGACAATAGAGTGAGACCCTGTCTCAAAAAAAAAAAAAAGTCATTCAACCCATCAATCCCATTACTGAGTATATATCTAAAAATAAATTAATTGTTCTATTATAAAGACACACACTCATGTATGTTCATTGCAGCACTATTCACAATAGCAAAGACATGGAATCAACCTAAATGCCCATCAATGACAGATTGGATAAAGAAAATGTGGTACCTATATACCATGGAATACTGTGCAGCCATAAAAAACATGAGATCATGTCCTTTGCAGGGACATGGATGGAGCTGGAGGCCATTATCCTTAGCAAACTAACACAGGAACAGGAAAACAAATGCCACATGTTCTCACCTATAAGTGGGAACTAAATGATGAGAACACATGGACGTATAGAAGAACAACACACACTGGGGCCTATTAGAGGGTAGAGGGTGAGAGGAGGGAGAGGATCAGGAAAAATAGCCAACGGGTACTATGCTAAATACCTGGGCGATCAAATAACCTGTACAACAAACCCCCATGACACAAGTTTACCTATGTTACAAATCTGCATGTGTACCCTTGAACTTAAAACACAAGTTGAAAAAAGAAAATATGATATATGCACACAATGGAATATTATTCAATCATAAAAAAAAGAATCAACTTATGTCATTTGTGGCCATTGGAATGAAGCTGAAGGACATTATGTTAAGTGAAATAAGCTAAGCACAGAAAAACAAATACTGCATGATCTCGCTCATTTGCAGAATTGAAAAATGCTGATATCATAGAAGTACAGCAGAAAATAGTGGTTGTCAAAGGCTGAGGAAGGGAGGAAAAAGAAGACAAGGAGATATTGCTAAATGAATATAAAATTGCAGTTAGGTAGGCGAAATAACCTGTGTTGTATTGCACTGTAGGATGACTGTAGTTAACAATATTGTATTGTGTATTTCAAAATAACTAGAAGATAGGATTTTGAATGTTCTTACCACAAAGAAATAATAATTGTTTAAGGTGATGGATAAGCTAATTACCCTGATTTAATCATTACACAATGTATATAGGTTTTAAAACATCACCCTATACACCATAAATAGGTACGATTATTATGTGTATTAAAATTTAACTTAGCAGGGTGAGGTGGCTCATGCCTGTAATCTCAGCACTTTGGGAGGCTGAGGTGGGTGGATCACAAGATCAGGAGTTCAAGTTCAGCCTGGCCAAGATGGTGAAACCCTGTCTCTACAAAAAATACAAAAATTAGCCAGGTGTGGTGGCGGGTGCCTGTAATCCCAGCTACTCGGGAGGCTGAGGCAGAGAACTGCTTGAACTCAGGAGGCAGAGGTTGCAGTGAGCTGAGATTGCGCCACTGCACTCCAGCATAGGCAACAGAGAAGGACCCCATCTCAAAAAAAAAAATTACTTAAAAATAAAATAAAAGGAAAACCTACAGAATGTAAAAAACATATTTGCAAATCACATATGTGACAACTTATGAAAGAACAATTACAACTCAATAATAAAAAGACAACTGAATTTTTAAAACAAACAAAGACTCTGTATAAACATTTCTCCAGAGATGATATACAAATAAAAGACAGACACATAAAAGATGCTCAACACCATTAGTCACCAGGGAAATGCAAATACAAACACAACAAGATACCACTTCATACCCAGTGGAAAGACTCTAATCAAAAAGACAACAATTACAAGTGTTATAGAGGATGAAGAGAAATTGGAACACTTATATACTGCTGGTAGAAATGTAAAATGGTGTCGTTGCTTAGGAAAAGTCTGGCAATTTTCAAAGGGCTAAACAGAATTACCAGATAACCCAGCAATTCCATTCCTAGGTGTATACTAAAGAGAACTGAAAATATATCTTCATTCAGCAGCTTGTACACAAATGTTCATAGCAACATTATTCTCAATAACTAAAATTTTAATGGTACTGCGGTTACATAGAAAAAATCCCTTTTGTTAGTGATACATACACAAATTACATACAGTGAAATATCATTATGTCTGTAATATATTTTCAAATATTTCCAAAACCAATTAAGGTAATGCAGCAAAATTCTCCAGATGCCCAACAACAAGGTAAAAAAAATACACACTAATATATTCTGGCTAAATGGATATTAAATGTAGGTATATATTATACACATAAATATTATATATAAAACATTATATATATTAAACAAGCAAGAAAATGTGAATAATACAAAGTGAAAATACTAGTGTTTATATTTGTATACGGGGACTGTGAATGGCTATCTCTGGATGTGGGGTTGCAAAGGCCTCTTTTTATTTAATACGATCCATTTCCATATTGTTTTAGGAAAGTGAAAGAAAACCATGCCAGTTAGTCCTGTGTAAATCACTGGGAAGTTCACTGGCTTGAGAATCAGAAAAACTAGGTTCTGATGCTGACAGTTCCTATGTTCTGATGTTCCTCTCTTCTCTGCACTGCCAAAGTACTTACCTATAAGGCTGTTTAACTTTACCCAATTTCTAAACTCTCCCAGCTCTACAAACCTATCACTTTATGCTTATATATAATTCAAATTTCATTCCTTAGAAAATAACATTACCAGCACTTACAAAATGCCTAGAAATGATAACACCTCATGGGGAAAAAAATGAAAACCTTGAAGAGTTCACTATTGCTATCCTCAGTTCCTGTTGCACACCTATTTGGATTGTTTCACCAGACAATAGTCTATATTCTGATAGTTGGAAACAAACAGTCAACAAATAGAGACTGGGGTAATGCACAATAGGAATGACTTCTGGTAGTTCGTGATCTAAAAATAGCACAGGTCAAATTAGAAAAGTTGTTTTTGTTATTTTGCTTGTTTTGTACTTTTGTAAATACATATAAATTAGATATTCACTTCCTGCCTTGACATAGTTCTCTGTTTTATACCAGTTCACAATCACCCACCCCAATTGCTACCCCAAACCCCCTGTCCTGTAGGTTCCTTGTTAGTAGCATTCACTTTCAGGGAGATTGTAATGTTGCCAAAAGAACACCAAAATACAATTCTGCTCACCATTAATCCTTGTCTTCTGCAGCCCTCCATAGTACAATCGCCTCTCTATTTCATTCATTGTCCCCCATCTACAACCTGCACATATTTTCAGTCAATCGGAGAAGTAATTACTTTTGTAAGGAGAACACCACAAACCAACTCATTTCCGCTACACGCAAATATCAATTAGGTACAATATTCAATTTAGGGTTAAAGTGCTACAGAACCTCTCACCAAAAAAAAAAAGGCAGCAGAGGAGGGAAGATTCAGTTCTATTCTTTAATGGGATTTCGGGCCTCATTTTTTTTAAAGGTTGGAGAAAGCAGGAATCTTTACAGTTTAAATTATCTTTTTTTTTTTGGAACAGTTTTCTTGGTACAAAACTTAAGTTAAAAATCTCTAAAAAATATAAGAAATAGAGAAAATGATATTCTATACTTTTAATATGCCAAAAAATGGTTTTTTTTAAAAATCAGATCAAAGACACTCACTTATATAATAATGATAGAAGCATATTCAAGGTAAATTGAAGGTTGGGAAGGATAAAATCTGCAAAAATAAGAAACTTAGTTTTGTGATGGATTTCACTAGGCACACAATAATTTGAAATGCATATGCTGATAGAAATCAAATATTGCAAAAAAAGAGAACATGAGATTTCTTACATAAATAATAACCAAATAAATTCTACTATATTATCATTGTTTTTTCAAATAGTTAAAATTTAACAAAATCTACTATCCTGGCAAATACAAGAGAATCCTCTTAAAATTAACTAACATTGCAGGAGGATATTTTTCTTTGGGAAATGGTCTTCCCTTTACTGTTGAAAGTTGTGTTATTCTCTTAATGACTTACTTTTTATTTGAAGTTCTGTGTGTGTGTGTGCATACATGTATACAATACATCCACCCAGAGACAAATGCCCACATACCTGATACAAACAATGATGCTTGACTGGCCTGTCTTCCTTGTCTTATTAATACAACTACTAATCACACACCAGAGCCTATAATCTTGAACTTTTGAAAAACAAAATACATTCATCAATGTTTGAAAAGTAACCCCCAAGAAATGCATTCCTAAATCCTTTAAAATAAACAAATTAAGAGTCCAAGAATAGGAATTCAAGGAAATTTAAATTTGAATTAGCTTAACCACTTTTGACAAGTTTACACATGAAAGACACCAAGATTGTATGTACTACTTGCTGCTTTAAGAAGTTTCATTCTGTCTGTCTATATAAAAAGTTTCAGCCAAAGTTAAATCAATCTCCTCTACTGATTTCCAACATTAGACAAATACCCAGCCCCCCCTCCTTTTTTTTTTTTGAACCCTGCTTTCAGCCTGACTTTTTCCCCAATTGAAATTCAGACCCTCAATGGTTGGTTTTTCTTGGTTCTAAATGTTGATAAAAAAGGGTTTTCTCCACTCCCTCAATTTGATGTGACAGGCTTCTGACATGAATAATGGAAGCATTTCTTTCACAGGCAAATCAACTTAATTTAGCAAGCCTTTATACTCTCAGTGGGCAAGCCACAATCCCTGAGATTCCATGAGAGTCTTTAAGTTAGACAAAATCTTTAGAATTTGCAGAAAATGTATAAAGTAAACAACACTTATTTTGTCACAATACTTGAATAACTTTTATGCAGGAGTTACAGATGAATATATTACTTCCTAATCAGATCTTGATTTACAAGCAATTTGTGACGAACCCTCCAAGCTGAAGGGAAGCTAGCCCCCAGTAAGAAAAATAAGGGGAGTCTCTATACAAATAAATTTTAAAGCCTGCAGATTGAAAACAAAACAAAAAAAAAAAAACTGAGAGAAAACAAACACCCCACTGCCCCCAAAAAAGGCAAATAAAAATCAAGGTACATATATTTGTAGAGCCAAGTAGAATTTATAATAGTACTAGAAAAATCTATTTTAAATAATCCCTTTAAGCAGAATCTTGGAGAGTTGAAATGGCAGCATTTCCTAGCCATGAGATTAAAAGGAATAGATCCTACAGTCATTTCCATTTCCAAATTCAAGACATAGCTATTCCCCTGAGAACTTTGCAGAACAGAAAGAAGACACGTTAATAATACATTAGTGAAAGAAAGATGGGACTCATAAGAATAAAACTAAGACGTATGCTTTCTGAGTTGGCCATTGAGGATTGTTTTTACTATTATTATTATTATTTTTGAGACAGAGTCTCTGTCGTCCAAGCTGTAGTGCAGTGGCACAATCTTGGCTCCCTGAAACCTCCGCCTCCCAGGTTCAAGTGATTCTCCTGCCTCAGCCTCCCAAGTAGCTGGGAATACAGGCACCCACCACTACACCCAGCTAATTTTTTGTATTTTTAGTAGAGACGGGGTTTCACCATGTTGGCCAGGCTGGTCTTGAACTCCTGACCTTGATTCACCTGCCTCGACCTCCCAAAGAGCTGGGATTACAGGCGTGAGCCACTGCACCTGGCCTGAGGAATGGTTTTAAAATGAACACAACCAGATTTGGAGTGCAACAGATTTTACATTAACATGGTCTCTAACAGAATATGGTGGCTGATATGTGCCCTCTGGCCTTTGGTATCATATGGGAAGAAGTTTGGAAGAAAGAAAAGAACACAGGGCTGGTAATCTGGAGATCTGTTCCAGGCCCAGCCAGGAAATTTTCCATATTACCTTAGACAAGTCCCTTCCCCTATCTGGGCCTCTGATTTCTTTCTGTTCAATGAGAAGGTAAAAGCAAGTGATCGCTAAGGTTAGTTCCAACTCTAAAATGCTGTAATTCCATAGCTTGGTGACAAAAAAATCTAGATGAGCAGTGACAAAATACAGAAGTATTGCAAATAATTCATAAATTGTAAAGAAAGCCTACAACTCTGGGATTGAGGCTGGAGTTGGTATAGCAAATCAATGTTGAGCATCCTCTGGCAGTTTCCCATAATTTACTGCTTCCAAATATATTTTTAAAAAACCATGTGCTTGGCCCAGGCAAGGTAGCTCATGCCTGTAATCCCAGCACTCTGGGAGGCTGAGGCAGGCAGATCAACTGAGGTCAGGAGTTTGAGACCAGCCTGACCAACATGGAGAAACTCCATCTCTACTAAAAATACACACACACACACAAATTAGCTGGGCGTGGTGGCGCATGCGTGTAATCCCAGCTACTCAGGAGGCTGAGGCAGGAGAATCACTTGAACCCGGGAAGCAGAGGTTGCAGTGAGCTGAGATGGTGCCATTGCACTCCAGCCTGGGCAACAAGAGTGAAACTCCATCCCAGAAAACAACAACAACAAAAAAAATGTACTTGCCTCTGGAAAAGAAAACCCCAGCAACTGAGAGTTCCTTGGAGCAAAATAGTTCTTTTAAATCTCTACTTCTTTTATCATCAAGTCCTGAGAATGTTTATGAACTACTGATAAATGATAATTGAGAGGAGAACTTTACCTACATGCACACTTTTTTCAGTAGTCTTAACATTAATTTTTATCATACAAATAAAAACATAATATCCAATAATATACTCTTTTAATAAAGACAGCTTCTGATTTACTGTTATTTAAAATTTTACGAAGGTATGTTCAGGTAAAAAAATAACTGGCTTCCTTGATGTCAGACTTTTCACATTATATTTCAACCTCAATTTGCATGTTACTGTTGTGGGATTTATAAATTAGGAGGTAACCGTTTTAGTAAAAAAAAAGTGATGCTGTAAATTTCAAATAATAAATCCTTAACTACAGACAACTACTTTTACATAAATATTGTTTCAAAAAGTAAAGAACCATTTTAAAAAAATCCACACTGTACACATAAGCCTCTTTCTCTTTCTCCCTCTCCCTCTTCTTCTCCTTCTCCCTCCCTCCCCTCAATTAGCTAATCAGCCAATTAGGGGTTCCAACAATTACAAATGTCAGGAAAGGGAGAAAGGAAAGAAAAACGGGAAACCAGTCAAGGTAGAACAAAATCCTTTTACTTTAAAGGGTGTCCACCATTAACCCCTAAAGAATTCTACTCCACCTTGAGGGATTTGCTATTCCCAGTCTCAACCCCTCCCACTGTTCTTCCCTATTATAATTGTTAGGTCAGTTAATTGGCTGATTAAGGATACCCTGGCATTTTTTTATTAACTGGCAATTAGAGTCAGACTCAGAGGCATAGAAGATCCTTTCTGATTGGTGGTGCCACTTGAGTTACAAAGATTAATAAAGTCAAATGAGTTTTAAGATCTGGTTTAGTTAATTTAGCCTTTTTGTATGGATAGTTTGGCTTCATCCATAGTTCTAATATCATCTCAGTTGTTTTCAAATCAAACTGCATTCATTCAAGAGCAGCAATCATCTAGTGTCAAAACTGGAAAAAGAAATCTGGCAATAACGTGAGAATATCAGATAATCACAAATCCTAGAGGTGTTTTCATCTGCCATAATAAAAATTCCTGTACTTTATTCACAACACTCTTATTTTCTGTCTATCTAGGTCCATTCCAATAAAGAAGACCCAAGTTCCCCAATCAAAAAGCCCACAGGAGTATAATATATGACATGCCCTAATCCCTTTGGCCTAGTTAAATCCTCTCACAGTCTCTTTCCATAACCTCTTTAAGACAAAGTGACACTTACGAAGATCCATTACACAAAGTGTCCATTATGAAGATCCATTATGCAAGGGGGCAAAGCAAATGTTCCCTTAAAACCCCAAAACAGTTTGTGTTATTATAGGACAACGGTACACTTGTATTAAAATTATAATCCACTAAGGCAGAACTGGATATATCAATGATAACCTGAACAAGCAGCTGCAAAATAGCATATACTGATTGAACATGTGGTATTGGGAGAGCGACGTCCCAGAAAAATACTGGAGGCAGTATAAAACAATAGTTAAACCCAAGAGCCTTGGATCAGGTATATACAGTCTAAGTCAAAATCCTAGCTCCACCACGTGCTTGAAAGTGTGACCTTGGGTTAGTTTCTCAACATATGCTAGCCTTGTTTTCTTCATGTGTAAAATGAAGATAATAAAAGAACACATCACACAGTCTTAACAGGAAAATTATAGGACAAACATGCAAAACATTTTTCTCAACACTTAGCAAATAGCAATTGTTCAATAAACAATAGTTATTATTGGCATGAGTGTCTTTCCTTGTTCAATTTACTGGATGGTTGAGGAAACCAACAGGCTTAAGGGCATGTTTGCTATCCTGTTAGATGCAGTCTGAGAACTTGTGAAAACCTATGGGACAGAGATCAGAGAGCACACAATTCCAGTGTAGGAAGAGTGGAATGAATTTGACCATCATAAACCCAAGGGTTGGGAAAAGTAACATGGCTGGGGCCAGGTGTGGTGGCTCACATTTGTAATCCCAGCATTTTGGGAGACTGAGACGGGTGTATCACCTGAAGTCAGGAGTTCAAGACCGGCCTGGCCAACATGGTGAAACCCGTCTCTATTAAAAAAAAAAAAATACAATAATTAGCAGTGGGCACCTGTAATCCCAGCTACTCGGGAGGCTGAGGTAGGAGAAGTGCTTGAACCTCGGAGACAGAGGTTGCAGTGAGGTAAGATCACACCATTGCACTCCAGCCTGGCTGACGAGACTGAAACTCCAACTCAAAAAAAAAAAAAAAGGCCGGGCGCGGTGGCTCACGCCTGTAATCCCAGCACTTTGGGAGGCTGAGGTGGGTGGATCACGAGGTCAAGAGATCGAGACCATCCTGGTCAACATGGTGAAACCCCGTCTCTACTAAAAATACAAAAAATTAGCTGGGCATGGTGGTGCGTGCCTGTAATCCCAGCTGCTCAGGAGGCTGAGGCAGGAGAATTGCCTGAACCCAGGAGGCGGAGGTTGCAGTGAGCCGAGGTCGCGCCATTGCACTCCAGCCTGGGTAACAAGAGTGAAACTCCGTCTCAAAAAAAAAAAAAAGGAAAATGGCTGGGATCTAGATCTAAGTCAGGTTGACAGGACTGGAGACTTGGTCAGGGGCTTGCCCAGCTTCTGGGGCCTACTTCACCTTTGGAGTGAAACACATGAAAAATTACACCAGACAACTCAATATTCCATAGGCATAGAGGTTAAAAGAATGGATTGTGGAGCCAGACTGCTAGGGTTTTCATCTCTGCTGTTACGAGCTGTTTGACCTTAGGCAATGTAGTTAACCTCTTGGTGCCTCAGTTATCTCATCTGTTAATTAGGGAACAATAATAGGTATGAATGTATAATCCATGTTATGAAAACTAAATGAGTTAGTATTTGTAAAACACTTAAGAGTGCCTGACAAAAATGAGTTTTATAGAAATTTCTGTCAAATTAAATAAGTGCAACTTGTAATGTCCTCGCAGCATTCACTTTGCCCTCAAGTCACTAGCATCCTGCCCTCCAGATATCAAGTTTTTGGGAGATATGATGTATTTGATCTCTGTACCAGCTTTGCAAGATGGCAGTGAAATGATCAGAGGCAGAAAGAGAAAATGGTGAGGAAGCCAGTAGTCCAAAGCTAGTACTGTACCTCCCCATTATGTTTTATTAGTTTTTTGGTTTTTTTTTTTTTTAAGACAAAGTTTTGCTCTTGTTGCTCAGGCTGGAGTGCAATGGCGTGATCTCAGCTCACTGCAAGCTCTGCCTCCCAGGTTCAAGTGATTCTCCTCCCTCAGCCTCCCGAGTAGCTGGTATTACAGGCATGTGCCACCATGCCTGGCTAATTTTTTGTATTTTTAGTAGAGACGAGGTTTCACCCTGTTAGCCATGATGGTGTCTATCTCCTGACCTCAGGTGATCCACCCACCTCAGCCTCCCAAGTGCTGGGATTACAGGCGTGAGCCACAACGCCCGGCCCCAGTTTATTAGTTTTATATCTCACTGACACATGGTTACATATGGGTATCCATCACATTTATTAGCCCTTTAAATAGAGAAGAAGAGAGCAAGGAGCAGGTCTAGCACTGGACAAAATCAGAAAAGCAGTGAATTCTGTCTCTGAACTTGAATTCTCTCAGAATCCCTCCTCAGTTCAGAAGTTGCTCTCTTCTTTCTCTCCTCCTTTAAGAAAAAATCCAAGTGGAAACAGAATATTAGGGTTGGAAGGTCTATCTCCAAGTTTTTTGCCCTCATATTATAGATGAGGTCACTGATGCCCATAGAGGGGAAGTTACTTTAGTTAAATGATCAAATTCATATTTTTTCCCAATCCCTTCAGATTCAGTATCAAGTTGCATTTAGAGAAGAACAATGAACTGCTCTCATTGTAATATTTGCCATTTGAATTCTTTACAGACTGGCATGCCTTCCAAGAGTTCAAGCCAAATGCCACTTCATGAGTTCTGATGTGCTGTTCGCATGGGGCATTCCAATGCAAATTGAGTGTCTTGGTCATAACATCTTGGTCTTGTTCTTCTCTCAGATTTGCATCACTAATATATGCAAGTGCTGTACAGTTCAAGGGCATCTGGGGGGTAAAACTACATAGGAAATGTTGCCCTTTCACGGTTCTGTGTTCTCAATGGCCATTTAGTTACTATGGCAAGTTTCCCCAAAGTAGCGTTTTACTCCAACTGTGAACCTGAAGGATTGTTAATCACATGACCAACATATAAAGTAGCATGGATCACGAGTACTAGGAGAGTGGAAGCAAAGCAAAGCAGAGATAGAATTTAGAGATAAAAAGAAAGTGATCACTGAGTCCAATTCTACCCTCATTTTACGTATTCAGTAACAAAAGTCCTAAAAAGACAAATCACAGAGCTAGTCGGAGCCAGAACAAGGTTGAGAACCCAGTTCCTGACTCTTGATCCAGGGTTCCCGCCCCCGCAAAAATCTGTGCATATCTTTTAGTTTATGTGAAATTCCTTTGGCAATTAATATATGCCTTGAAGTGGAAGTGAATCATATTATCCTAGGGTTCATTATTGGGAGTTAGTCTAACTTAAATTCACAGCCCCTCTGTGTTAAACATGTTGCTTTTTTCATGGGCAGAAAAATGCTATAATTTCAGTTAAAGTCATTCCAGAAACTCTAAATATGAGAAATGGACATGCTACAGAAGGCTAACAATAGATCAAAATGGTACTCAAACCCTCTATGTGCTAGAACAGAAACTCCCTAGAAATACTGTATTCAATTAAGAGTAGGGTTTTTTTTAGATAACCATACTAATTTAGAGAAATCCAATCATATAGCATTTTATAGTACATTTCTTCCCCTAATTTTCTTAGTTATCTGCTGATCTTTATTTCCCAGTGAAAACCATACATTAACACTGCAGTTTGGAAGAAAATGAATAACATTTCTTGCTATGTTATAGGTCAACACTTAATGCAGCTGAAGTTTCATTCCTTTCCCATTAAAATTGCTTATTTGCCTCATCTGGATGTATATTAAATGGTAATAAGATACGGAATATATAAGGTTGTGACCCATGCCAGTAGGTTTTGCTGTTTTTACAGGGTTTTTTTGCTGTTAATTGGTTGCACTCTATGTCAGATCTGATTCTTCTGCACCATTGTTAAGGCTGATGCTAAGGCTGATGATCCTTCAGAACACCATTGAAAAGAGAACAGCTAGAAGGAATTTCACCAAAACAAGGCACTAGAAGGAAAATTTCCGAGGGCAGAGTAATGGTTTTTACTTTGAAGTTCAGAAAATAAAATGCATTCCATCCTGTGAAACTCGGTGAGTATGAAAAAGAGTATTTTACCATGAAAAAAAAGAAATATTCAATTTGAAATTCTGCACTGATTCCAGAGGTTTTAGGTTAAAACACATTTGTGAAAATAGAAAACTGACTAAGATGAAGAAATTACTCTTGCCAACTTCAAATAATGACCTGCCCTGTGGAACTATATATATTTTATGTCACCTAATAAATATCCTCTTTAGCTGTTGGGTATAAAGCTTTCTTTTTAATTGTTGTAAATAAAATTATACGCTAACCTTGCAAGGGGAGGTCACTTTTTGAACAAATGGGGGAATTATTTTGCAATGTAAACAATCCCTGTCTAATTCATCTATGAGAGTGGTTAATTTTTGTTTGTTAAATTTCTTATCAGAGCCTGCTTATCCTTGTTTTCCAGCACTTGAAGGACAGGATTTGGGGGAAGCAGAAAAGCGGGACAGAGGCAAGATGAGGACACTGGCGAGGATGTCAGAAGCCCTGGGTTAACCCAGTTCTACCACTGACTAGCCAAAGTACCCTAAGCAAGTCAGCAGATCTTTCTGGGCCTCAGTTCCTTTGCCTGTAATATTGTCAGATAAAGAAACTATGAGAACCAAATGTAATCACCTGTGTAAAAGCACTTGGTAAACTGTAAAATGCTAGGCAAATAAAGTTGATAATTAAAAATATATATCTCCTACTGCCCCCTCCAAAACTGACAATGGAAATGATAATCAGCTGCTCCATAACAGGAAAAACCCATATCAAAGAATATAATTTTAATCAAATGGTGTATGGTTGAGTCCTTTCTTAAACAGAAAAAGAATGTAGTCAGGTAACATTAGAAAAGCCACATTACACTGGAGTTAACTTAGCCTGTGTGGAGTCTCTGAGAATGGTAACAAGGGGCATGTTGTGGGAGCAGAAACCAGTTTCATTCCAGGCTAACTCAGTGTGGAAAAACATATGCAACAAGTCCCCAGGTGATCAGTGAGCTTAAACTGTTTGAGGATCTATTTCGAATTTGATTCTGTATGATATATTGGGGGCAATTCTTTTAATTAACTGATTTGAAAATACCGACCTAAGGCTCAGTCCAGTTACCTCTTCTAAGACCTGCCTCTGAATCCTATCAATTGGAAGGTATCTCTCCCTAGTCTGTGCCCTAATACACACGGTGAGTATTGCACTAGTATGGCACTCATTTGCATTTAGTTTATCATAGAATTCGTGTGTTTGTGTGTATGCACATGTATGTCTGTAGTTTGAGTCTCTCATAAGAATATAGGCTCCTTGAAGGCAGAAAGCATGTCTGGGTCATCATTATATATTATTCACAGCATCTATCACATTGCCTTATACACAGTAGTTGTCCAATAAACACTGGTGACTGTTAAAGATAATGACAACCATTTATGCACTGTGAGGGAAGACATTTCCTTTTTCTATTCCCTAAAACTGTCTACTTCAAGCTGTATGAAGCTACAGTCTGACAAATCCTCTAATTTAGGAAATAATTCTATGGAGTAACAGCTGACCTATTTTTGAAAAAATGGAAAAATTGGTACTTAGCATAACATAATCACTGTCCTTGAAGTGGTCAATGATCTCAGATTGGACAACAGGGATTCCCAATCTGGACAGAGCTGAGTATGGCAGTGTTGATAAATCCCTCAAGGGAGGTCAGCACACTTGAGTTATCACAATCCTCCCTCCCAGTTAGAGGCTAGGTCCACCTAGGACAGTGTTATCCAACACAGGAGCCACTAGAGACATGTGCCTATCGAGGGCATGAATTGTGCCCGGACTGAATTGAGATATACCGTAAATGTAAAACACATACTGGATTTCAAGACCTAGGACAAGATTTTTAAAAGAGTATTAAATATCTCAGTAAAAATTTTATATTGACTGCATGTTGAAATAATACTATTTTGGGTATACTGGGTTAAAAAAATATATGTTTAAAATTAATTCACTTATTTTTTCAATGTGGCTACTAGAAAATTTAGAATTACATATGTGGCTTTCATTATATTTCCACTAGACCGCACTGCTCTAAGTGATCAAGGAAATAAGGATAATCTATGAAGGAGTTAACTCTGGACCTTCTCTACTAAAAACACAAAACAAAATTCTACTCTTTAGTTTTGTTTTGAGACAGGGTCTTGGTCTGTCACCCAGGCTGGAGCACGGCGGTGCAATCACAGCTCATTCATTGCAACCTCTACCTCCTGGGCTCAAGTAATCCTCCCGCTTTAGCCTCCTAAGTAGCTGGGACTACAGGTGCACACCAACAAGTCTGGCTAATTTTTGTATTTTTTGTAGAGATGGGTCTCACCATATTGACCAGGCTATTCTCAAACTCTTGCGCTCAAGGGATCCATCCACCTCAGCTTCTCAAAGTGCTAGGAATACAGGCATGAGTCACCAAGACTAGCCTAAGACTCTACTCTTAAAACAACCTAAATCCTAATCATTAGTACATCCACCATCTCCTTTTGAGGTCAACAAGGTACCAAAAACCACAGAGTCGTGACATAGCACTAATACGATAATATATCTTTGTATGTAAAATATCTGAATCTGTATCCAAGCTAGAAATGGGAGTTTTCAATGAAAGCCTCCCAAGCAGAGATTGGTAAAATTTTTAGGAAGAGTTTCAAGTGAATAAGAAAAGGCCTTTTCAAAGTTTCTGAACAATGAAACTTGAATATTTACCTTCTAAGGAGTTTCACTCTTGTTGCCCAGGCTGGAGTGCAATGGCACGATCTCGGCTCACTGCAACCTCCACTTCCTGGGTTCAAGCGATTCTCCTGCCTCAGCCTCCCAAGTAGCTGGGATTACAGGCATTGTGCCAGCATGCTGGGCTAATTTTGTATTTTTTTAGCAGAGACGGGGTTTCTCCTCGTTAGTCAGGCTGGTCTCGAACTCCTGACCTCAGGTGATCCGCCCGCCTCGGCCTCCCAAAATGCTGGGATTACAGGCGTGAGCCTACCTTGCATTCTTAACAGTGTTTGCTGAATTGAATTGAACTGAATTTGGGAGAAGTTGCCTAATTGAATTTGATCTCTTTTTAAACCGAAGTTAATATAACCAGTGTATGTCCATATACAACCATAAAACTCTCACTGAGTTGATTAACATGTATCATGTGTGGATACCACGCTGTGCTTTCTTGGCCTTTTACATAGTTAACGATTGAATCCTTGCTAGAGCACTAGCTGCTATAGGGAAGAATTAATTATAAGCTAAACCTGTGTTGTAATAAATACCTTCTTATATCCATTTCATCTAAAGAAGGAGGGCTACTGTGGCATCGCTCCTATGGAGAGCATCAAAACAGAGGCTAAGACTACTGCACATACCTGAAGGAGTTAAAGTTTATCATCCAGGAAGATGTGTGTTCCATGTATAATGTGCAGATATCACCTGAAATTGGAGTATTAAAAAGAGACTTTAAGAAATAGGAAGAATTGATTTTTAAGCAATTGCAATGTAAATATTGAAATAATAGCCCTGTTAAATTGCACATAATTCCACTTAAAGCATGAAAAGCCGGCCGGGCGCAGTGGCTCAAGACTGTAATCCCAGCACTTTGGGAGGCCGAGGCGGGCAGATCACGAGGTCAAGAGATCAAGACCATCCTGGCCAACATGGTGAAACCCCATCTCTACTAAAAATACAAAAATTAGCTGGACATGGTGGCATGTGCCTGTAGTCCCAGCTACTTGGGAGGCTGAGGCAGGAGAATTGCTTGAACCCGGGAGGCAGAGGTTGCAGTGAGCCGAGATTGTGCCACTGCACTTCAGCCTGGCACCTGGCGACAGAGTGAGACTCTGTCTCAAAAAAAAAAAAAAAAGCATGAAAAGCCAAAAGTGGTATCAACAGGTCTATTCAGTAAATTAACTGAAGCTTTGGTAACTGAAATAAATTACCAAATTAGGTAAAATAAAAAAAAAAAACATTCAATCTAATCCAGGTATTTGGCATGTGAAAACAGACTAAGCAGTTGATTGATGGACCTATTTTATTTTATTTATTTAGTTAGTTTTTTGGAGACGGAGTCTTGCTCTGTTGCCGGGGTGGAGTGCAATGGCACCATCTCAGCTCATTGCAACTTCTGCCTCCCAGGTTCAAGTGATTCTCCTGTCTCAGCCTCCCCAGTAGTTGGGATTATAGGCGTCTACCAACACACCCGGCTGATTTTTGTATTTTTAGGAGAAAGGGGGTTTCACCATGTTGGCCAGGCTAGTCTTGAACTCCTGACCTCAAGTGATCTGCCCTCCTCAGCCTCCCTGAGTGCTAGGCTAGGATTACAGGCATGAGCCACCGTGCCAGGCCAATCGATCTATTTTCAACATGTTGTGTGGATATCCTGTAGGTACAGACTTAGTCGGAAGGCTAAAAAGAGGCAAAAATCCAATCACATATAGTAAAGTGCAGATGGTCACAGTGACCCAGCAACCTCTGTCCAAACTTTACCCATATTAGAATGCTCTTACACTGGGTTGTTTTGAATGAGACTCACATCTATTTATGTATTTTCCTAGTTTTCTTTATCATCTCCTTGTGTACCATTGAGTAGTTTTTGAGGACACAAGCCACTATTACAATGTTGTCAAGGCCCTTCTCGTTTTCTAGTTCAAATCCTTGTTCATGCTGTTTGCTAAGTACTTGTTCCCCGTGACAGCTTTCAGCCAAACAGAACACACTGAATGCTGCATTCCAAACCACTCTGTCCTGCTGAGCTCCGAGTAAAACAAGCTCTTCAAACTCCATCATGTGAACTTTTCACAAGGAACAATCTCCCTCAGACAATTCCATTCAGAGATACTATCCGTGAAACTGGGACTGGGGGAAGAGGTGACATCACAGGCTTCCCCCTCTGGCCAGGGTCATGACCACCAAAGTTGTATTTAAGAGGCTCCCACGTGGTTTGGCACATGATTTCCTTAACGATCTAACATTTTCCACAACTTTCCCATAAGCTTCTAATTTAAGATATTCACACTTAAACACAAAATTGGGTTCTGCTGTCAAGAAAGCCTGAGATTTCAATAAAGAGTGAGCAAATTGCAGCTGGGGTCTCTATTAGGGATAGAAGGGTAGATGTATGAGATACTGTATAACACATACCATATGTGAGGGTTTGGGGCAGTAGATTAGAAAACATTGAAATAAAAAGCACTCTATTCAACCAAGAGGCTGGAAAAGTTGTGATTTTATTTTTTTTTTTTATAACAAGGAAGGAAGAAAAATGAGAAAAAGTTAAATGAGTTACATTTTTTTTTTAATGTCTGAAGCCAAGGTTTGGAAAGAAGAGTTTTGAAAAATAAAAGAGGATTATTACACTGAGATGGATAGCCAGCTTGTCTGCAGTTAAGCTACAATAGAAGGAGAGCAGCACACCCAGCTGCATTCCGAGGAATCTGGGGCTGTTTTCAGAAAGACCTGCCTGGCAGCTCCTGAAGAAGGTTTTGGACTCTCCTAAAAGCTTTTTAATGTGAGAAGAGCAGCTCATGGATCCAAGATGGTTTCTATTCCAGTTCTCACCAGAGTTGGGGCATTTGGACTCGGTGACCTTCCAATTCTCCCTTTGGTCCAATGAGTCTGTGAACTCATCTCTCTCTGTAACATCCTCCTGCTCAACTTACTATTTTGAAAAAGAACAGTGCCCAAAGAAGGGGACATTTGGCTGTAATGTGCCTCTTAAGCCTTTGGAATTTTTTGTTTGTTTGTTTGTTTCATTCTTGACCTGCTAAAGAAGATGGAACTAAAAGACAGAGAAGAGTGTGCTGTGCACACACATTCCCATTCTACAAGCAGCTCTGCCACTCCCACCTAGTAAATCTCCTGGCTCGGAATTGTTTCAACTTGGGAGTCCTTATTTCAGTGAGTTCACAGAGCCCAACCGGTCAGATACTAGATTGCTAAAATGAGAATTTCATAGAAAGGTTATCACTACCATTGCCTAGTGAATTACATCAGAGATCAGAAAGTACCAGAGCTGTGAGGACTTTATCTAGCACAACTCCCTTATTTCATATATCAAACAAAAAAGGGTCCAGGAAAGAAATCAACTTGTTATCAGGAAAGTCAACTTGTTATCAGGAAAGTCAAGGCTTAAACCAAGATCCTGTGTGCTTGCCCCAAATGCTTGAGACAATGCAATTGTGTCTGCAAATGAGAATGCTGATAACGTATTTGCTACCCTTCTTTACAGAAACATGTTTAATGTCACATAGAATAAAACTATTCCTCCAAGGTTTTGTTTTGAGCTTTCTTTACCCTACTATAATTCTATGACAAAGACAATGTTTTCATTAAAACATAAATGTTCAGTGTAACGTTGAGTATGCTTTTTCAACCTACACATGCAATCATGGAGATTCTTACACACCTCCCTAGGGAAGTGAGCCCCTTGGGGTAAGAATAGACGGTTTACAGACTAGTAGGGCAGACAAAGAAGCAAACTGACAATTACAGTGGTAAGTCCAACATGTGGGGATTTAATCCTGACTCAGAAGGACAAGGTAGGTATTTTTTTAAAAAAAGGTAAAGCCTGAGGTGGGCTTTGAAGGCTGAATAGGAGTTAGGCAAGCACGGAAGGTATTCCATTAAGCAACAAGGCAAAAGGGCCCAGAGGCAGAGATTATAGAAAATTCAGGAAACTTCAAGTGTTCAAGTAGCCTAATTTGGCTGGTGGCTAGAACACAGTGGCAGTGGCAAGGGTCACTTGGGTTCCCTGAATGCACAATTCCAACAGCTTCCCCTAAATAAACACAGCATAGTAAAAAGAGTACGCTTACCATGCCGGAGCAGCTTCATAATACAAGTTCCACAGCACCACCTGACCATCAACATATTAATTACAAGGTCAGACACAATATAACTAGGGGAGGTACAGTGAAGGGAGCAACAGACTGGAACTTCCCAATAAGTCACTGTGGCCCTTTCTAGTGAGGTCAGCTGCCGCATTTGTAAAATGAATAGCTGACCCTGCCCTGAATAATCCTTAAAAGTCCCTTTAGGCTTTGTATTTGCAATCTAGTAACCGTGCATATGCTACTAGAAGATCAAACATAAAGGTCCGTAGACCTCCACAAAGGCCCAAAGTGATCAGCAACTAATCCTCCCCTGACTCCCACTCCATCATCGTTTTATAAAAGGCAAAGTGATCTAACTGCAGTGTTACCAAACTATCAGTGTATATGCAATTTTCACTAGAAGGCAGAGTGAAAATATATAGCTAGAGGTTAGGAAATCAGAGCCTTCTTCTCTCAGCCTCCTATAAAAAGAAAATAATGAGGAAATTTCAGTTATCAACAAGTGTTTGCCTCAGTCTTATCTAACTAAGCTCCCAGGAAGAGAATGCATGAAGTATGCAAAGTGATGATAAAGATATCTACAAATGGGGAGATTCACTTTAAGCCTGCATAGAAACTTCAACAACAATGATCAATTTAAAATTAGCTCCTTGAATCCATCACTTGAATCCATCACAATCAGATTCAGGATGGGTTTTCAGACTTTACTGTGCAACACAATTACTGAGACCTCCTCCTGAAAGCAGGTAGCTTTGGGGAACCTCTCATTGAGATTTTAATTCAGCAAGGGCAATTCTGAAGTCACCAGTTTCACAAACTCCTCAAAAGATTCTCATGAGCGGCGGTCATGGGACCAACCACACTGCAAAACGCTGAATCTAGTAATTAGGAAAGAGGGTAAAGGCACACAGCAGAGAATTATTTAGAAATTAGGGTATGGGCTTCAGGTGCCTTCCCTGGACAGTAAGTAAATAGAGAAGGAGGGAAGGAGAATAGATATACCTGGGTCTGGATGGAGTCCTCATCCGCTCATTTAATAAATATTCATTGTGTGTCCATATGAATTAGACACTGTACTAGGTACTAGGGATTACAGAAGTAAACAAGACAAATGAGGTCCTTGCCCTCATATTGACATGACCTCTTATGACCTTCCCTACCTACCTGTTAAAACTGCTGCACTTGATCAGTCTTACGGACCCCAATGATTCCACTGCATAAGCAGGAAGGAAAAAAAAAAAAAGGGAATGGCCACTTTGTTTCTTCAAAACTAGCCTTCTAAGAGATACTGCTGTTAGAAGTGAAGGCTTTCTTAGCCTTCAAGAGGCACTGTAGAACATAGTGGAACTGTTTTCTATCTTGTAAGCTTTGTAATGTGGGAGGGTGGGATGAACAAAGGCTTGTCAGAGAAAGCCCTGTCAAGGTAAACACCTCCCTCACCGCAGGTTAACCAAATGGCAATATCCCCAGTAAAATGCATCCCACAGGGATACCCTGTCCTGTCTCTGTCTCTGCCCCAGTGTCTCACTTTTGAACAAGCATTCTGTTAAACTAATCTTCCTAAAGCACAGAGTGAGTGGTATTACCTCCTGCTGCTAGAGAAACCTAAAGTACTGGGGCCAAGCATTTGAGACCCTAAACACTTCGGCTCATACCTCCCCTACCCAATTCCTGTGATTCCCTGAACACACTTCATTGTTTGCTCCTTCTCAACCTTTGTTAGACACCGTTCGTTCCCCGTTGGCATACCTGGACACTCCCTACCCATTTTTCTGGGCCTGGTTCAAATGCTACTTCTTCCAGAAGCTGTGACCCTCTCAGCAAAAAGAGTCTCTGTTCTCTGAATTCTGCACAGACCTTGGGCACTTTTCCCAGTTAGAAGCGCCCTTTTGGCTACATAATTTATCTTCCAAGGCAGAATGTGCTCTTTGAGGATAAGAATTGTTTTTATGCTTTTTAATATTCCTTCTCAGGACCTAGCACAGTGCCTCAATAGCCATTTTTTTGTTTTTTGTTTTTCTTGAGACTGCGTTTCGCTCTTGTTGCCCAGGCTGGAGTGCAATGGTATGGTCTCAGCTCAATGCAACCTCCACCTTCCGGGTTCAAGCAATTCTCCTGCCTCAGCCTCCCGAATAGCTGGGATTACAGGCACCCACCACAATGCCTGGCTAATTTTTGTATTTTTAGTAGAGACCGAGTTTCACCATGTTGGCCAGGTTGGTCTCGAACTGCTGACCTCAGGTGATCCACCCACCTAGGCCTCCCAAAGTGCTGGAATTACAGGTGTGAGCCACTGTGCCCAGCCAGTTTTTATTATTTGCTTTATTTTGTTTTATTATTTTAATACATTCATTAATTGCAAATCTACTCGAAAGGCCACACTAATGAAGCAGAAACAACTCTAATGTGAACATAAAGGCAATGTTTTGCCAATCTATAGTATTTTATGCACTGGTTTTGGGAGACCCTGGGGAGATTTGGGCTTTTTAATTTCCCCCCACTCCTTCAATAATCACACTCCCACCTCCCCTCACTTCCCGCCACCCGCCGACCCCACACCTGCTCTACCTCCTTCATCACCTCCACACCACCCCACCCTCATTCAAAACCATGTTAGCCTTTTAGGTGCCCTAGGACCTTTGCTTCCAATTTTTTTCTACCCTTATACTCTCCTTCTCATATTTTTTCAGACTAGAGGAGGTAGATGTTTTATTACTCCTGGTTGCAAAGTGCATCCTTCAGGCAACTTCAGGCACTCCAACACTGACCTAGTATCCAGATTGGTGATCCTGAGTGCTCATGAGCTCAACACACTTATACAAGATCTGTGATATTTAGGCAAGTTTCAAATGTGGAAGAGTAGTTTCCAGTTCAAACACAGAGATTCTACTTGCTGATTTTAAAACTGATCTATTTTTCTGCTTTTTCTAAAATATAATGATTTTAATGTTCTATTGATTTTTATTTATAGAGAAGGGATAACCTTTATTGAGTACTTTATGTGCCAAGCATTGTGCTGGACACTTGAAATATAAATTTCACCTGATCCTCATAACCACCTTAGGAGACATACAGTTCCATTTTATAAATAAAAAACTGAGGTCAACAGACATTAAATAACTTGCTCAAAATCATGCAGTTAATTTATGAAGCTAGGATTCTGCTGGTCATTTTAAAACGAAGCTTATACTCTTTTAGTTATACCATGCTGTACCCTTAATTAAAACCCAGAAGTTCATTCTGACTACTTGGTCTTCCACTTCAAAACAGAGATTATAAAAAAGATGTAACCTCAAAAAAAGGAACTTTCTATATTCCTAAGAAAAAACACCACCACTGAGCCACCATCTTATTTTATCAAGATCTCAACTGACGGCTTAGGTTTCCCCAAAAGAGCACTGAATTGACTCAATATCAAGTAATACCTGCATAACCAGCACAGCACCTCTTTGCAGCATCACATAATCACCAAAATCAACTATTTTTCCAAAATTAGAAAATCACGGCCTAATATGTATTACTTGCAGTTTCTTTCTAGAAATTAGGTGCATGGTACAGTGAGATAAAAATGGAAGCCTCCAGATTTCACAAAGATGTTAAGTTCTACATTTTGATACAATGCAAATGAATTGGCAAATACCATTAAAACCAACAATCAACCAAAGAAAAAAGTATTCTATAACCAAGTAAACACCTTCTATGACTTCCCTTTAAGAATAAATAAGGTCAAATTTATTCATTCAACAAACATTTATTGAGCACCTGAAACTGTGCTAGGTGCTGAGGAATATAGCTGTGAACAAGATAAATCAGGCTCCTGCCTTGACCAGATAGGTTTGCTTTAAATGATCCTGCTAACTACTACATATTTATTCTCTGCTAGGATTACATTTTTGGAAAGTCAGAGTCATATGAAGCCTCTTCTGGAATATTTTTGAAGTTTCTTTATGGCAAAATTGATAGAAATCTTTAACTTAGAGAAAGGAAGAAAGATGGTCTCCAGTAACAATTACACAAGCATGTTGATGATTCAGTTCACTCTGAAGCAATATGGCGCCAGGCAACCAATGAGGAAGTTTAGACCATTCGGTTGCGCTTTTGGATTGGGGAGTCTGTGATGTCATCACCGCACTGGGCCGAGGTGCGCTTGCGGATCCCCCCACTGTCCAGGTGGAGGGCCAGTTCCTCTGAGTTGAAGGGATTAAAGTCGTCCTCCAAAAAGCTACCTTTTCGGCGCCCACTGCTGGAAACTCCGCTGTCTTGAGGCGAGTCAGCTGATCTCATGCTGATGCCGGCCATTGCGCCACTGAGGCCATGCAGGGCGATCGCCTCCTGGAAAGGCTGCAGGTCGACGTCCACCGATGAGCTGGACTCAGTTGCCACAGCTTGGCTGGCGGCCCCAGTGGGTGGCTTCGGAGGTGTTCTAGGAGTGCGAGGCGGAGGAGGAGCGGGGGGCACTTTGCCACACAGGAAGCTAATCAAGTCTTCGCGACGAATGGTGCTCCGGCCCTTTTTCACCCACTCCAGCACATCTTTGACGCGACGCTGGTGGCCAACCTGGACACCCAAGTCAAAACTTCGTTGGTGGGCATCCCCGCTCTCTTTGTAGAGGCTGGTCACGGCCATGGCTGCATTCTGGAAGGGGTCCCACATGGAAAGTCCTGGCTGTTGACACCCAGAATCCTTGTAAAGCTGAGCAACGGCGGTGGCCGAGACCTGGAAGAGGTGCCACAGCTTCTGCTTCTCGCTCTTGAGCCCCGCCAACTCTGCAGCCGCCTCCTCCTGCAGGTCGGGGTGCAGCTGCTCCTCCTGCTCGGCCTCAGCCAGGCACTGGCGTTCCCACTTCGAAAACCAGTGCTCCGCGACCTCGGCCTCGCCCTCCTTCTGCTGCTCCTCCATCCTCCTCCTCAGGCCGCGCACCTCCACCACCGCCTCCTGCTCGGCAACCTCCGCCGCCGCCGCCGCCGCCGCTACCGCCGCCTACTCTTGCTCCTCCACCTCCTCACCTCCTGCTCCGAGCTCCCCGCCTCCTTCTGAGGCCGCCGCCTCCTTCGCGTGCGCCGCCCTGCGGGCGGGCGGGCGGGCGCGCGGGCGGCGGGGCCCTGAGGCCAACTGCTACGGCGCTAGCCGCCCGCGGCCCTGGTGCACGCCCCGCCCCGCCCGCCGGCTCAGTCATCGGCAACGGCGCGGACGCTGTCTCCTCCGCAGTAGCGGAGATAACCCCGCGGCCGCCCGCGCCTCCGCGTTGCCCCCTTCCGGCCCGGCGGTCCGCTCCTACGGCCCCCCCATGGCGCCGCGGCCTCCCCGCCGCTGCCGCCGCCGCCTCGGTCGCCGCCGCCGCCGCCGCCGCTGCGGCCCCGCAGCTCGGTCCCAGCCCCCGCTAGCGCCGCGGCTGCAGCACCGATATCTCAGAGGGGGGCTGGCAGGAGCTTTGCCTCAACGCGGCACTTGCCTACCTCTTAACCCCCTTTTCACACATGTTTGGGACTTGTCGGCTTCATCCAATGAGCTGATCAAATTTTACATCCTATGTTGCCAGAGAGGATTATGGGGCAACTTCATGGTGTCGATCACATCCAGGCCGCCGATCCGGGGAGGCCGGGGGAATAAAAGTGAAAAGAGCGCGGCCCTCGTGGGTAGGGAGGCAGTCTGGACCCCAGCAATGTCCTCCCCACACTAGGTGCCCGAGGAAAGTGTTTTCCATGGACCAAAGTAGTATTTGGTAGAAGAAAAAAAATCACAGGGAAAGTGCCTGCCGCCTCTTCTTGGGCCTCAGTTTCCCCAAGTGTCCAAGGAAGTTGTTAAACTAGGTCGTCAGAAAGTGCTCCAGTCCTGATTGAGAAATTCCCTGCTGTCCCTGCAAAGCACTACTCCAGGGTTAGTTTCATACTTACCAAATTCTAAGAGTAACGGTCAGAAATGATATTGATTACCCCTCCATTCTTGTGAAGATTTTTGTCATTAAGAAAAATGGGGTGAAGAGTAGATTCTGTGACGACTACTGTCAACTATTGAAAATTCCAAGATGAAGTAAGTGGAAAGAAAAAAGGAAAAAAAAAATGAATGCTTAAACACGGGATTTTCTGTTCTAATGTAAAGTTCAGTCTCCTTTAGGAAAGAGAAAAAAACTTTCCTAATTTTCAACACCCTAAAAATTCTAGCTACTTAAAACATCATCATAATACCAAAATTAAGCTAAAACGGTATGGAACACTAATACCATTTCCTTGGGTTCAATAAAAAATCCCTTGTAATAATGCAATCTTTTCTCAGTACAGACAAGTCCAAAGCAAACTGTGTTAAAAGAAAAAAAAAATCACTGAACTAAAAATAACATCGAAAGTGGGAGGAACAAACCTAATCATTTTTAAGATTTAGATTAAAAAGTTAGAATTTTGCAGTTTTTGTTGTGGAATAATTGCTATGTATCCAGAAAGCCTTACAGACATAAATAAAGCTAAATCTTCTAGCAAAATATGTCTAATAATTCCCAAGAATGAAAGTTAGTACATAAAATAAAATTATCATTAAGTTTTATCATCTTCCTTAAAAGAAATACATGTTTCTAAGTTAAATTTAAAAGAGAAGAAGAGAGAATTGTGCCCTTTCTCTGCAAACCGGGCTTTTTCACGATTCATTAAACCCTTTTTCCATATGTGTAATTGGACTCTTCTCATTTACATAAACGAAGGATGAGGCAAAAGACCTAAGATCAGCCTAAGAAGAGAGATACGTTTCTCATTCTTCTATGTTAAAAAAAATATACATTGTGGAAGAAACCAAGAAGGCAGACCCAACTTCATCCCCCACCCCTCACCAGACCTGAAATATTAATACTTGATGGCCAAGGAGTAAGCGGTTTTGCAGAGCTTTGAGGGTTGTCCTATATATGGTGCATCACAGTTATTATCACAGGCACATGTTTTTATTTTATTTTCTCTAAGTAAAAAGCTTGGACCCAAATGACTGACAGTAGGACACCATATCCTAATTTCTCTTCTCATTTTTGATTGGGTTAAAAACCAAGAAGAAAGACTGCTCTGTCTTTTAAAGAGCACAACCCTCTGCTTGGGCTTGAGTTGTCTGGCTGGTATCCTCCATTCAGTTGGTTTCAGCACCTGATTAATTAGTTAATTAGTACTTAGAGCTGACTAGCCCTGGTCGGCAATTTTCATGCCCTGCATGGTGAAATGTTGAATCCCACATTGAAATTTCTGTGTCGCACACTCTAATTATTATCACTCCACTACTTTTTAAACCATTGCACCAAATTATTATTATAGACAGAGCCAGACAACTGTGTAGGAATATGTTCTTTCTGAGAAATAATGGTAGACAATATTTTTCCCTGTTGTCCTTAACACATTTAAATAAAACAATTGAGTGGAGAAAATTCTAATTCAATTAGCCTCCAACTCCTTTTACTGAGAAAATGATTTTATGTAAGAGAGATGTTAGAAAAAAAATCACACCAGAACTTTTAGTAATTTTTTTTAGTTCCCTGGATGCCAAAGAGTGTGTTTACAAGATATCCTATCTGACATTAGTTTTCTTCCTATATAATTCTAAAATGTCTAGATTATTTTTAAAATAATAGAAAACAGATACTAAGCAAAAGGACCATTTTTTACTTGCTATAAGGAAATGATGCTATCTGTGTATGTGTGTGAGGGAGAACTTTTGATGTTTAAAAAAAACTGACATGGTTTAGGAATAAGTTTTCTGTGAGGAAAAAATATTCCTTTGCCACCGCCTCATTCTTCCATAACTTTGATGTCGTGGCTAAGGTTAAATATCAAGTAGGGAAAAAATAGTGTTAGAAAATAAGTTAGGACACAAACCTATAGCAGTCTAATTTTTATCATTTCTCAGTATACCATTACCGAAAAGATCTCCAGTATCAGTGATTTCCAGTATTACTGCTAGCAATTTTCACCTGGAAACAATCCTTATATATCAGTAGTGGGTTGCTTGTAATTGTAAAAGCTAAATGGTACACAAAACTGGATACACAACCACACAGACCAGTAAATGGGTCAGACTGAAAGCAAAAGTAAACACCAACCTTAGGAAATGAAAGAAGTTAAAAGATAAGTGTTAAGGACCTTATTCTTTTTGGAGAATAAAACAAGATTTAGTAGCTTTCCACTTAATTTAAATGAAAAGAATCACTACCTTACATATTGCAGTGATAATGTAATGGGGAAAGAAAACAAAAAAGTCTTTGTACAAATGACACCTCCTATAGTTGTTGTGAAGAAACTTTTCCCCTTGGTATCTGCTAACAAATTCTAATTAATGCTGCACATTCCTTTACTGAAATCATTTAATGCGTAACAAGGGGGGTAAAAAGAAATGCTGAATGCTCGTGATTGCCCTGTTAGAATTATGGGAGTGAAAGCCTGGGGCCCCAAACTTACTGTCTATTAAAGCCAAGCTTTGAAAAAGAAATGCAACCTACAAAAGCTGTCAATCTCCCTTGCCCCTAAAGCCTGGGTTCACATGGATTCAAGTGACAGCCCTCCTCCCCCATGCACAATACATCAATCTGTCTCTCCCACAAGCACCCACAGCCCATTGTGCTGGCCGCAGGTGCCTATTATGGCACCCATGGCTGCCTCCCACAGCTCCGCCCCTGAGAAACAGGAACTGCAGACAATGGGGCCCTGTGGGAAGACAGAGGTGGGTGTTGGGAGGGATAACAGACAGATGGTAAAGGGTACAGAGTAGTAAGGTAATTTCAAAACAAATGTCAAACATTCAAAATTATTGCTTTCACGTGCCCCCTTTTTTGAATTGCCTTTGCTTCAATCACCATCTGCCATAATTATGAAAACACATACCTGTTAGGTTGAATATATGCTCTTCTTTCTAGGTGGTGGGCGAGGGGATGACCTTCAATACTCTACTCCACCTATTTAGCCTCTAGGTTTCTCAAGGTCACAGACTGAAGAGTTTTAGTTAAGTGACAGCAGTAGACCATATAAGGGAAGGAAGAAATAGTTCTAATTTTTTTTTTACAAGGCTTGTGATTTCCTCTTAAACTTAATTTGGGGATTTATAAGAGAGTAAAGGTGATGGAAACCAGTTGCTTTGGGTAATATGTTAGTGAAATCAAATGTTATGAGATGTTATAAAATATCATAGCAAGCAGGTGGAAATTCTTAGGCCATTTCTTTTCTGGTAGGGAGATACAAAAAGGGAGATGAGGTAGATCTAATAATAAAAGTAGTGAAGGTCTCTGATTCAGAGTCTTTTCCTATTCCTAAACATGCCAAAATAAATAAGTAAAATTATAAAAAGAATTACTAAATACTATTCACATTGAGTACCATTATCAGAAGTAGTACATTTGAAACATTTCATCTTAGTAAATGTCACTTGCCTATGTTGTTTTCGTCTTTGGAGTTCTGGACTAATTAGGAAGCAATAAGTGGAAGAATTAAAGTATATGCCAAAAACACATCTATTTCTTCAAATAATTTGATTTAGTTGATTTGGTCCTTAGTCATCTCTATATACCACCTATTCCTGTTTCCAAGATAATCTGTCATAAATCAAAACCGAATTCACATTAATTTCATCACTACTATTACTACCTGTCTCAAACAGAAAGCAATGAAGAAAAATCTGGCACAACTATAAGTCATGGTCAAGACAATTAGTGACTTGTTGGGATGAGAGTACCCCCCAGAATAATTCCAGAAACTAAAACCAGCCAGCTTTCTTGAAGCAAACAACAGGGTCTTGGTTTGTTGTCAAAAACCACAAACTAGGCTTTAACTAGGAATTGTCAGAGATCCAAGTGAGCTCCTGGCCAGGGAGAGCTTAATTAGCAGAGTTGGTCTGGTTTTTAAATTACACAAGAAAAACAACTAATACAGTATGAAAGCATACAGTGATCTAATGTAACACAAAATTCACTATTCCATTATATGTGTGTGTAGTAGTTTTGCACATTTTATTAACAATTTAGATTTAGATTTCAAACATTAGTTTTGTGCCCATTATTAGGGTATGGGGTTTTTTTGTTTTGTTTTCTTCTTGCGTATCTTTTCAGAGAGTCTTATGTCTTCATCACCAAATGCAAATATGCATGCCTCTTCTTTTTTCTATAAATGGTAGCATATGCTATTTATTTTTAACCTGATGGATCCTGGAGATCAGTTCATATCAGACCAGTAAAAGCATATGTTATTTGTAAATATTAAGACTAGTTTAACAATGAGAAATTTATTTATAACTTGTTTTTATGACATCCAAAATATTCAGAGTTCAAAAGAAATCCCTAAGGCTTTCCACTTAATCCATGGCCCATTTTTCATATCTCTGGTACCTTACAAAAATGACATTTATTAATTAATTAAAAGATGCCAGGTTTTAGCTATAAAATTTGTTAACAATAGATAGTCTCCTTTTATCTGTGCTCCAATACCAAGCTCTTTGACTTCTAGATGTTTCCATGGAGCTACAGAGTTTTTATTTTATCTTATTATTTTAATTTTTAGAGACGGGGTCTCACTATGTTGCCCAGGCTGGAGTGCAGTGGCTATTCACATACACACCATCCCACTACTGATAAGCACAAGAGTTTTGACTTGCTCCATTTCTGGGCTGGTTCACCCCTCCTTGGACAACCTGGTAGTACCTTGCTCTCAGTGGGTCACCATATCGATGGTGCAGATACCCTATCATCATAGGGCACTACAGCCCAGAACTCCTATGCTCAAGCCATCCTTCTGCCTCAGCCTCCTGAGTAACTGAGACTACAGGCAAGCATCACCACACCCAGCTACTTTAAAATTAACATAGTTTGTTGGTAAAAATTGAAGATTATATTGTCAGACAAACCTGAGTTCCAATTCTGGCTCTGGAGCTTGAAAGTGGTGTGATTTAACTTCTCTGATACTCAGTTTTCTCTCAAATAAGGATAATAATAGTACCTACTTCATAGGTTTGTAGTAAAGAGTGAATGAGACCATACACTCACACCTAAAATAATGCCTGTAACATAGTAAATCCTCAATAAACAGTATATATTATTACTATTAATAATAATAATAATGGCAGCTATCGGACTCTAAGGATTGGCTAAATGGAGTCCCAAATGTGACTAATCAGCAAAGTCACTTGAGGGAGCTTTTCAAAAACACCCACACCCCAGCCAATTTACTAGATCTGTGGTGAGGCCTGGGAATCTGTATTTTAAAGTATCACAGAGGTGTGGATGAAAGAAATTCCAACATGACAACTACCAAGCTGACCAAGAAGCAAGAGTACGTAATTAGAACAGGAAGTCAGAGAGGTCAGGGAAGATACTCTTAAGATGGACACAAATTCCATAATCAACCCATAGAAGAAACCAAAAGTTATTTATATGTGGTTTTGGTTGTCAATAAAACAAATACAATTAAGAACTCTAAAGAAACCAAAAGCTGTACTAGGATCTTGGTTCTAATAAGAAGCATACTAAATCATGGTATCATCCTGAACCATTGAAGGAATATAAGAAAAGATAATCCATTTGATTTTGACGCTTGAAACATTCTCCTTCAAGCAGCACTTCTTTTGTGCCATATGATTACATTTTTTTCTCTATGGGTCCAATCACACACCTTGGTCTTGCTATGAATATTATTTACATGAAATTTCCAATAGTAAATTCTGTTATTGGTTCAATTTTTTTAATTAAGCTTTTAATTTTTTTTTTTTTTGAGACAATGTTTCACTCCCATTGCCCAGGCTGCAGTGCAGTGGTGCAATCATGGCTCACTGCAACCTCAACTTCCCAAGCTCAGGTGATTCTCCCACCTCAGCACCCTCTCCCCCAGTAGCTGGGACTACAGGCATGTGCCACCATGCCAAGCTGATTTTATGTATTTTTTTAGTAGAGATGGAGTTTTGCCTTGTTGGCCAGGCTGATCTCAAACTCCTGGGCTCAAGCAGTGTGCCTGCCTCAGCCTCCCAAAGTGCTAGGATTATAGGCACGTGCCACCGTGCCTAGCTGTAAACTTTTAAGTTAATATTAGATTCACATGTAGTTGTAAGAAACAATACAGAGAGACCCAGAAGACCCTGTGTACCCTTTACCCCATTTCCCTCACTGACAACACTTTGTAAAATTATAACACAATATCACAGCCAAAATATCAACATTGATACAGTCAAGGTACAGTCAAAATACAGAACAATTCCATCACCACGAGAAGCCCTTATGTTTCCTTTTGGTGTCTACACCCACTTTCCTCCAAAACAAACTTTCTTCTAAAGGGGCTGTATCATTTCACATTTCTACCAGCAATGTATAAGTGATCCAGTTTCACCACGTCTCCCAAAGCATGTGTTATCATCACGAATTTTAGCCCTTCTGATAGATGTATAGTGATCTCCTTGTGTTTTTAATTTATGTTTTTAATTTATGACATAACATCATTAGATATGTCCCTAATATCTAATGATGTTGAACATATTTACATGTTCCTATTTGCCATGTGTATATCCTCCGTGGTGAAATGTTTATCTCTTTTGCCCATTGGTTTAATTTTTTGAATCAAGCTAGAGATACAGCAGACTGAGGATTTCATTAAAATTGTAAAATGGATTTTTTTATTTTTAATTTTGTCATTTTATTTTTAAATTTAACACTTAAAAAGCACTTACTATATGCCAAATAAAATTTAAGTGCTTCGAAACATTTATTTCGATATTGAAATAATCCCCAAATGTTGTCTTATAGCAAAGCTATGAAGATGTTATCATTTCTGGTTGTCATTTGAGGAAAGTGATGGCACAGAGACATTCAGTAATTTATCCCAGATTACATAGATAACAAGTGTTGGAACTGAGATTTGAACACAGGCAGTAGTTACTATGAGCTTAATAATGTACAAGTAATATTATACCTGGCAGAAGTTGGAAGCAGTGGAGGGAGAAAAGAGTGTAGGCAAGTCTCTGAAATGAGCACCAATAAACACCATATGTAATTAATAGATCCAGCAATAGAGATTTAAGTACATTACTTAACGTTATAAAGGCAACCACTAAGATGTTCTGAAAATTATAATAATATAACTAATAAAATTTGGAGGAAGTCAGAAATAGGTAAAAGAAAGAGGTAGCATATGTTAAATCCCTCCTTTTTCTTAGTAGTCAATAAATACTGTCTAAAAATGATAAAGGAAGAGACAGAAGTATAAACACATTTTTAGAGTAATGATGTTATTCATCTGAAAAACTCAAAATTCAAAATAATTTTTAAAAGTTACCTCTTGACTGGAAACTAGTAAATAAACAGGAAACTTTCTCTTCTATACTGTTCAATTTCTTAGAAACCATATTCAGTCATTATCTCTACAATAAAAATAAAGGACAATTTAAGGCACTTCAAGTGATTCAGATGAGGCTAGGTTTGATAGTTACTGAGCTAAATCACACTTAATATTTTTGGAGGTCTTAAAAGATAGGTGAGGATAAATAGATTAATATGTGTATTGGTTCTTCTTGCGGTATTCTAAATTTACACACCCGCAAAACATTACCAAATGTCATGGCCAAATATAATTACTGATATTCCTTACAATCTAGGTTCCATTTCTGAAAAACAGTAGTATTCCCACTTATAATTTAGATCAACATGATTGTTACCAGATACAGACAATGGACCCTTAGCTCAGTAAAATAAAAGTACAGAGAGAAAACAGAAGCAAACAAACCAGGACTGTTTTTTTAAACAAATATTGCTGGAACAACCAGGGATTTTTTTAAACAAATATTGCTGGAATGGGGTCTTGGAAGGGTATAAATGGGCACAAGGAAACTTTAGAGATAAGAAACTACACCATGACTTAATTGTGGTGGTGGTTACACAACTGTATACAATTGCTAAAATTTATCCAACTGTACATTTAAAATGGGTGGATTCACGGACACATTGTGGGGAGCAACACACACTAAGGCCTGTTGGAGCGGGGGTTTTGGGGGAAGGAGAGCATCAGGAAGAATAGCTAATGGATGCTGGGCTTAGTACCTAGGTGATGAGATGATCTGTTCGTCAAACCAGCATGGCACACGTTTACCTACGTAACGAACCTGCACATCCTGCACATGTACCCCCAAGCTTAAAGTAAAAATTGAAGAAAAATAAATAAATAAAAATAAATCTCATCTAAATCATCTAAAAAACAAAATAAAATAAATTGGGTGGATCTTATTGTATCTAAATTATAACTCGATAAAGCTGGAAATTTTCTAAAAAGGGAAGTTTTTGTGGTTTTCTCTTCACCAAGGTATCAATCCACGTTAGTTGTTCAGTCTACCTGCTGTGAACATAAAAGTCACTTGGGAGAAATCTTCCGAGCAGGCAATCACATCAGAAAGCTACCATATTAGGGGCACAGGGACTCCACAACTCATGTGGATGACCTCTTTCTTGGAACATGATATGTGGAACTTTCCTTTCTTCTAAATTTTAGCCATCTGTAACAGTGCGTCCTCCAGTTTTCAGGCCTTTCTTGAGGCCTCCTTCCCTTCAGAGTCTAAGCTATATATATATTTAAGCCCCTTAATTTCCCTTTTCATTTTTCCTTCAACTTCCGTATTTTCAACACCTCAGTCACAAACCTTTTGTAGGCTCTGTACGGGAATACGGCTCCCATTTTCACTAGCTAGTGGGTTCTCCACATTTATAACATTTATTTATCTCCTCCAACCTCATGCTTTTGAATTCCTGTGCCCTCTCCAATTCCTGTGACAGCTCACATGTCCCTCTACTCTGCCACCAATTTGAGGAGGTTGGAAGAAAGAGACAAATTCCCTTGAGAAATAGAGAGAGGATGTGTCCTAAACCTCCCACATGTTGTTCCCCAAGGTAACCTAATGGGTTTATCAGCCAAGCCCCAAGCACGTAACTGCAACTTGAAGGAGGAAGATGTCTTTAGAGACTTAGAAAAGACCAACAAGCTTCTTTACAAAATGGCCTCTTCAATCCTGGCATCCACTTGGGACCAAGGAAATGGGATGTTCATCCTCAGAAGATTTTCACGTATGTATCTTTAATGGTATCCCCAGGAGCCTCTGTAGTGCATCAGGACTTTATTTCAATGAGGTTCACACTAAGCCAAAAGAGGCATGCCCTATTAATTTCCTGTCTCACATTACACTTGGCTTTGCTGTCCAACCGAGCACACTAGCTGAGATCAAATATGTGTACCAGAAAATAAAATGAGGCCTACTTATCAGATTGGCAAAAATTAAGCAGGTTCATAAAGCCCCATTTGGTTAATATAGGGAAGAAACACATCTTTTTATATGCATTGTCATGTATACATACATATATATATATGCTGCATTAACATATATACAATAGTACATAAAAATATGTGTGTTTCTGTGGCTCTTGGACAAGAGGCAATGTGCTGCGCCTCTTGAATAGAAGTTCAGCAATAGTATTAGACGTTTTTCACATGCACGCTCTGACATAGCAATTCCACATCAAGAAATTTGTTAAAAGCACAGGCCCTGGAGTGAGACAGATCTGGATTTGAATCCTGGCACCAACACATCTTTCCTGACTGTGTGACCTCTCTCTGTCACAGTTTGCTCATTTATAAATTCAGGGCACATAATGGCACCCTGGCAACAATGGGTGGTACTACACTGTCTTTTACCAGTAAGGTAACTAAATGTCTGTGACTTTAGGAAGTTGCCAGGATGTGGGACTTTCAGGGCTAAATACTAGAAGGTCCTTGGCAAACCAAGGTGAGCACCAGGTCCAGGTTGCCTCTTTCAGGAACCACAAGTTCTTGGCCAGTCAGCTCTACAAAGTATCAGAATCATTCTAAGTGACCATCTTGACCATTTATGAAGCCACAACCCAGGGCCATTATATTTATCAATGATTCTTAAACTTGAGTTTGGATCATAATCACCTGGAGAACTTGTCAAAACACAGATTGCTGGGCCACCCCTCCAGAGATTCTGATTCAGTAGGTCTGGAGTGGGACCTGACCTTTCGCATTCAAAAAACTCCTAGATAATGCTGCTGGTCCAGGGTATACACTCTGAGAGCCACTAGCCCAACAAAATACTAATCAAGACAGAATATGCGAAAGATACTTGAAAAAGCAAGGGAACTTAAATTCTTACAATAATGTACCTTCTCACCACCCCGTGACACACACACACACACACACACACACACACACACTAAAATAAAGGTTAAATCACCATATCAGGAGGCCCAGCCAAGCCCAATCACAAAACAGTCTGAAACTCCTAAGTGAAACTCCTCACAGAAACCCATACCAGTCACAGCCCAAGTGGTGATCAGAAGCAAGGTGACAAGGTGGACAGGGCCTCACAAGATGGAAACAGCAGGTAAATACCATGAAGTTCACAACTAACACTGGTCTCCACAGCAGCACCAAGTGTTTCCTAAAACAGGGGACCCCATCTCATTCATCCTTGAAGTGCAGCCCAGAACTGGACGTACAGCAGGTGCTCAGCAAACATGAACAATTCTTTCCTTGATGCCACTATAAGGAGATGGATCTTTTAGCACAAGCTGAGATCACACCCATTACCCCAGTTGATGGGTTGGCTACCTCATTACAGGACACATACCCAAAGGACCACTAGTACTGCCCTAGGGTAGGCTTTGTCGAATGGCCTTTCCTTCAGCCATTGTACATTTACTGAGCCCTTCACTAGGTCCTGTGCAGGGCCCTAAACTTGACCATGGGCTCTGGGGTCAGCCAGACCTGGCTGCAAATTACTGCTCTCCTCTGACCAGCTTTGTGGACTCGGGCAACTTCACCTCTATAACCCTTGATCTCCTTATCATGAAAAAGGGATGGAAATCCTACCAATTTCACAGGACACTGATGGGGATGAAGTCAGAGGATAAGGGTGACACTCTGAGCACAGGGTCTGGCACCCAGGCAACGCTCCACACAGGTCAGGTATTGTTACCCAAGATCGCCACCCTGGAGCCCTGCTGTCTGACCACAGGATGCGATGAAATGGCTGTGGCGAGTCCAGGAGGAGAGTCCAGGATACCAGCAGGGTCCCAGGTGGCCACTTCCTAGTAAGCCAACAATCCTGGGGCACAGGAGGCAGGAGGTGAGTGAGGAGTGGCTGATGAGAGATCACTCTCAAGGACCTCTCAGCTGCTCTATGAAGAAGTCAGTATCAGCCAATGCCCCACAGGCAAATGAACACCTAATATGCCAAGGTTGGAACATCTGGTAACAGGAAAGCCTTGTAATGGGTGTGATCTCAGCTTGTTTTCAAAAGTAAGCAATAGGGCTGTGGCAAGGATTAAGTAAATTGATGCATGCAGAGCACTTTGTAAATTGATTCATGAAGAGCACAGGGCCTGGCCCCGACTATGCGTTCAGTGAATATCAGCTTCTGGTACAGCCCCTTAGGGATCCGGCTAGTGTAGAAGCCAGTGCACTCATGGAACCCCACTTGGATTTGTAGGGAGTGGCCTATAGTGATGGGATTTGTGGTCCCTAAACAGGCCCTGCTTCCTCAAAAGCCCCCCCCACCCCAGATAACACAGTGCCACACTAACATTGTCAGACAGGCACTCCACACAGCATGAGTGGCAAATGGGTGGCAAATATGCAGCCCTGAGGACCCTCCCACCTTCATGAGGGCAGACATCACTGATGAGGTTCTCTGTCCCATGGAGTCCAGACAGGGCCCTGGATCAGGCTTCATTACACAGCGCTTGGAGCACAAATTGCTCTGGGAGTTGTACCTCTCGCTTCTCTGAGACAGGGTCTCTCTCATTGCTTTGTTTTATTTCCGATTTACTTTTAGAACTAGGGGCACTTTATCTGTCACTGTCTATATGTTTATTGAAATCTTAGTCGAGGTAATTGTGGATTCACATGTAGATGTAAGAGATAATGCAGAGAGATCCCATGTACCCTAGATCCAGTCTCCCCAAAGAGTAACATCTTGGAAAACCATACTACAAGATCACAACCAAGACAGTGACGTGTGTACAATCCTCCGATGTTATTCACGTTTCCCTGGTTTTGCTTGTACCCACTTGCGTGTGTGTGTATTTTGTTCCATGTAATTTTTATCACATATGTAAGTTCACGTATCTGACAGCATAGTCAGCATACTGAACAGTTTCATTACCACAAGGATTGTTCATTGACCCTTTTATAAACATATGTACTTCCCTCCCAGACCCCAGCACCCATCCATAATCCTGGCAATCACTAATCTGTTTGCCAATTCTACAATTTTGTCATTACAAGAATATTAGAATATGATATACGGTAATAGGTTTAGTACCTGGACGACAAAATAATTTGTGCAACAAACACCTGTGACAGGAGTTTGCGTATATAACAAACCTGCACATGTACCCCGAACCTAAAATAAAAGTTTAAAATAAACAAAGAAATAAATAATTTAAAAAAATATATTATACAAATGGAATCCTGTCTGTAACCGTATGAATTGGCTCTTCCCATTCAGCATAATTCCCTGGAGAGCCATCCAGACTGTTGTACATACTAAAGGTTGAATAATTTTCATAACTGAGTAATATTCCATGGTGCATATACCACAGTATTTTTCTCTATTCACCTACTATAAGACATCTGGGACATTTCCAAATTTTGTTTTGTTTTGTTTTTCTATTACAAATAAGTGTGCTATGAATATTCATATACAAATTTTTTTCATGAGCACAAGTCTTCATTATCAGGGACAAATGCTCAGTAGTACAATTGCCAGTCATACAGCAGTTGCATGTTCACTTTTTAAAGAAATGATTTTCCAGAGTGACTCTACCATTTCACATTCCCACAGCAGTGGATGAGTGATTCCATTTCTTCATACCCTCAGCAGCATTTGTTATTATTACTATTTTTATTTCAAACATTCTCATTGATAGCTGTATAGTGATAGCCCATTGTGGTTTTAATTTGCATTTTCCTTATGTTGAGGTATTGATGTGGAACACCATTTTTAAATTTTTCCACCTTTTTTAAAAAATATACAGAGTTTCACTATGTTGCCCAGGCTAGTCTCAAACTCCCGAGCTCAAGCAATGCTCTTGTCTCAGCTTCCCAAAATGCTGGGATTATTAGGTGTGCGCCACCATGCCCAGCCTGGAATCTCTTTTTATGTACTTATTTGCCACCAGTATGTCCTCTTCAGTAAAATGACTATTTATATCTTATGTTCTACTTCTAATTAAATTAGTTTGACTGTTGAGTTTTGTGTGTATATGTATGTGTATGTATGTATGTGTATATGCATGTGTATGTGTGTGTGTGTGTGTGTGTGTGTATATATATATATATATTTTTTTTTAGGTCCCAGTCCTTCGTCAGATATATGGTTTGTGAATGCTTTCTCCTAGTCTTTTCAGACAGTAGACTGTCTTTTCAACATCTCTGCATGTTTTAATTTTGATGAGGTACAGTTTATAGTTTCCCTTTTATAAATGCTGCTTTGGCGCTATTCAAAGGATTTCAGATAAGGCATAGTGGACCTGTTCTCTTTGTCCTGGAGGCCAGTTATCTTGGAGGTTTGTGGATTGCGGTCAGATCTTGATCACTACGTGCCAAGCATGCTCCAAACATTACTTCATTTAATCCTCCCAAGAACCCTATGAGATAGATGCCATTTCATGCAAGAAGAAACTGAGGCAAGAATGACTTGGAGCCCGGCCCAAGGTCTCAGAGGTAAGAACTAGGAGGTGGAAGAGCTGGGACACAAATCTGGTCTGTGTCTGCCTCCAGAGAACCTGTTCATGTGGTCATTTCAAGTTCCCAGCAGGCTACCTGGTATACAATGAGTTTATAATCCCAACTTCAGACATGATGATACATTAGGAACCTTCTTGTTACCAGGTCAATAAACAATAGAGACATTAATGTACTCAAAGGGAGAATGCTCTCTGCCCAATCTTTCATCTTCAGAATCCAAACACTACTGAACACCCAGTGTATTGCCTCATGTCTTCAGGCCAGCATGTGTCCGGTGGCCTGATGCTGGGGCCACCACTAGGCCCATTCACATCACTTTCTAAAAAGGCCCTCTGGCTTGGCCCCAAGCTTTATTGAAGATTTCCAGATTTCTGGACTTCAATTCATGCTGCCTCTACGCAGAGAGAGGAGTCCTATGTCCACCAATGACTCTAAGGCCTATACTGTCCCCCTATCAGCCCTTCCCCTATGTGCTGCAAAAAAATAGGCCTTCACCAGCTCAGCTGATAGAGATAGCTGCCTGCCTGCTATGGCTTGAATGTGTCCCCTGAATTTTATGTGTTGGAAACTTAGTCTTCAAATTTATACACCGATGGCATTTGGAGGTGGAGCCTCCAAATTAGGACTAGATAAGGTCATCAGGTTGAGCCCCACTCCCTCACCCTGCAGCCAAAGGTGGGATTGGTGGCTTTATAAAAATAGGAAGAGAGACCTGAGCTGGCACACTGTTGCTTTCTCACCATGTGATGTCCTCCATCATGTTATGATGTGGCAAGAAAGCCCTCACAGGCACTGGCCCCTTGATCTCGGACTTTTCCATCTCCAGGATTATGAGCTAAATAAACCTCTATTCTTTATAAATTACCCAGTCTGTGGTATTCAGTTCCAGCAATAGAAAGTGGAGTAATACATTGTCCACATTTGTCTCCTCCAACTTTCCCTTACTTCTGACTTGTGGATTTTGGTTAAGAAACTCATTTTGGACTCAGGTTCCTGCGCAATGGACATTCACATTCTTCTGTTCTTTGATGCATGTGTATTGATGGCCAAAGACCTGACCAACTTCCATGACATTTAATCTTACATCTTTGTCTCCTTCAACAGCTTCTCTCTATTGACACAATGATCCCAAATCTTTTTTTAAAAAAATCTTTTCTTGAAACCTATTTGTTTCATTAATTTATTCATTTTTTTCAACATATTCTTACTGAGACTCTATTCTTTGCTAAGTACTGTGCTAGGTGCTAGGGATAAAGCACAGAATAAGACAGACACAGACCCTGACATCCTAATGCTTGCATTCTATCTAGAAGAAACTACTATTAAAGCATTATAGAAAGCATTATTGGCTCCTGTCTTCACCCCTGGGTTTATATCCTACTCCCACCCTCAAACCTTATGCGTTAGTGAAGGTGGATTAATCACGTTTCCCTAAACATGCATTGGGCTTTCCCTCTTCCAAGCCTTTTTACATATTCTCCACTCTGCTAATATTTTGCCACCACATTTCCAGTAACCACCATGTACCTCAATGTCTAATGACTTCCTTAAGACCCAAATGAAATCCTTCCTCTTTAGTGGAGGATTTCTCCATCATCCCTGCTGTACGTGATGTCTTCGCCATCTGTATTTATAAAGTACTAGTTACCACTCATGACTCTGACTATACATGCACTGCTTTATGTCCTGGTTAATTCCATATTCATATTGCTTCACTTGAAAGACAGTAGAGTCCCTCAAGGTAGGGTCTACTTCTGATATGTCTGCATGTGGCTCACACATGTATCAGTGCCTTGAATATAGCAGGCATAAGATATGTGCTCAGTGGGAGAATGGTTTCCCTAGACTGTTCATTTACTTTAATGAATACTTGGGTAGCAGTTACTATGCACCAGGCAATGCTCCTTTAGATAGCCGCTATCAAGTACCAGACACTGCTTTACTATCTTGACAGACGTCAACTCCCTGGATTCTCACAAGAACCCTAGGAGGTAGGTACTTTAAAGAGCTACATTTGTAGATGAGCAAAGTGAGGCTCAGGGAGGCCAACATCTTGCCCAAACTCAAGGACCCCATATGGTACATGTCAGAGCTCGGATTCAACACCAGGCAACCCTCCTTGGACCTGAGCTCTTAGCCTTGGTCCTTTAACCAGGCCTAGAATGGTTTGCCCAATGTGGAATCTACAGCTGTAGGACAGGAAATATCGAATCCGTATCTGATTCTTTTTGGCATTCTGCAGCATCACTTCCCTGCTTATGTTCTTCATAGAAACTATGTCTCAAAGGGATGCTGGGGCCAACTAAGTTATCTAAAGTACTGACTTACACTGGGTCTTTCTGAAGCCTTCTGAAAGACGGAACTCCTCTGGCTCCCTATGTCAGTGTCTCAACCTTCATTTTCCTATTGCCCTCCCATCATTTTTTCCTAATTGCCCCCTTTTGAAATTTTAATACCAAGATATACTATATGTCTGTTTATGTACTGTATGTATACCTGTGCTTTATATAAATCGAAATTTTCTGTCACCCAAGAACCAATATTCTTCCCACTTTGGAGACACCCTATTAAGAATCCATGCTGATGCTGAAGGATTTGCATGCTTCTCATGTCTAAGAGAAGAGCATAAGCAAGGATTCTCACCCCGATTTTACCCTGTGGAACCACAATTTTCACTATCATCTCAGTGAAGTGACACATTTGCAGCACTGACCTAGACCTAATAATTACTATAATAGTAATTGGACCCCCAACAACAACACTTGTGATGGATTTTGGGAGAGAGGATGATCAGATCCCAGTCTCAGGTTCCAGTCAGCCAAGTAATCATGAGGAAAATACATTTCTTAGAACTCCCAAAGACTCAGTTTCTTCCTTTGTGAAAGGGGGCAATCAAACTTGAAGTACTCACCTTAAAGAGCTTTTATGAGACCAATGAAGTTCTAAACTCTGCCAATTGTTATTATTACTATCATATATATTTTTTGAGATGGAGTATTGCTCTGTCACCAGGCTGGAGTGCAGTGATGCAATCTCAGCTCACTGCAACCTCCACCTCCCAGGTTCAGGCGATTCTCCTGCCTCAGCCTCCTGAGTAGCTGAGACTACAGTTGCACGCCACCACGCTCAGCTAATTTTTATATTTTCAGTAGACACAGAGTTTTACCATGTTGGCCAGGCTGGTCTCGAATCCCTGACCTCATGATCCGCTCGCCTTGGCCTCCCAAAGTGCTGGCATTACAGGCATGAGCCACCGCACCCAGCAACTCTGCCAATTATTAAGAACTATGCAAAGGTAAATGGTAAAGTTACAGCCACTTAAAGGAAAATGGGCTCAACTATTTTGAAAACCTCATTGAAATGTCAACTTCACTCTACATTAACTTATAATAATAAATGTTGCAATGTCTGCCTGAGCATGTCATAATCATACTGTAAAAGCATCTTCTGCCTATACTAGGTTCTCTAACTGTAACCACAAAAGCAAAAATCACATAATTGAAAGCTAAGCAGGGTCCTTCCATTGTCATTCATCTTCTTGCCATGATCTACTTTTAAATGTAAATATAAATTTTTTAGATGGGTAAATATATTACATGAAAATGAAATGCTTTTGTCCAGAGTGTCCCAAACACCTCCAGGCTCTGCCCCAGACGTGTAAGGGCGCGGCTGGGAAGTTGTATGTATGTTTGTTTTTTTTTTTTTTTGAGATGGAGTCTCACTTGGTCACCTAGGCTGAAGTGCAGTGGCACAATCTCAGCTCACTGCAGCCTCTGCCTCCCGAGTTCCAGCGATTCTCCTGCTTCAGCCTCCCGAGTAGCTAGGACTACAGGCGCCTGTCACCACACCCAGCTAATTTTTTGTATTTTTAGTAAAGACGGGGTTTCACCGTGTTAGCCAGGATGGTCTTGATCTCCTGACCTCATGATCTGCCCGCCTCAGACTCCCAAAGTGTTGGGATTACAAGCGTGAGCCACCACACCCGGCCAGGGGCTGGGAAGTTGTATTTTTAACAAGTCCAAGCCTTGCCTTCTGTTTTTCCTACCAATCTCCTAAAATGTAGATTCTGATTCAATTGGTAGTAGGAGGTAGCACTGGATTGAAATTCTGCATTTTCAGTCATAAAAAAGGATGAGTTCATGTCCTTTGCAGGGACATGGACGAGTCTGGAAACCATCATTTTCAGCAAACTAACACAGGAACAGAAAACCAAACACTGCATGTTCTCACTCATAAGTGGGAGTTGAACAATTTGAACAATGAAAACATATGAGCACAGGGAGGGGAACATCACACATCGGGACCTATCGGGGGGTGGGGGGCTAGGGGAGGGATACCATTAGGAGAAATACCTAATGTAGATCACAGGTTGATGGGTTCAGTAAATCACCATGGCACGTGTATACCTGTGTAACAAACCTGCACTTTCTGCACATGTATCCCAGAACTTAAAGTATAATTTTAAAAAAAAAGAAATTCTGCATTTCTAATAAGCTCCTGAGTGATGTAGGTGCTGTTAGTCCATAGACCACACATTGAGTAGCTTCCTTACCTTACATAAGAGTTACATTCATGCTGGGGTCACTGATCTCATCACGTCTTTGAGGTTACTGGGCTAATCTTGGTTCAACCAAGGTACTTTAATTGGTCACTGTCTTCCAGAACCATCCTTTTCTAAGCTCCTTGCAGCTGGTTAGGGAGAACCAGGTTCTGATAAGTGCGCCCTTTGAGAAAACATTGATAAGACTGGTTTAGGCTAGAGCAACATGACTTATTGCTTGCACAGCTATGAAAAGAAAGGGAGAAAAGCAGAGCCAATATTGAAAAGATGTCTCAAGTTTCTAGATTTACTATTTGATAGAATTAACTTAAATAGAGAACACTGCACAGCAGTTGGGGTGTGTGTGTGTTTGTGTGTGTGTGTGTGTGTGTGTGTGTGAGGGAGGGAGATGAGTTCAATTTTGAACATACTGAGTTGGAGTTGCCTAAAAGACATCCAAGTGGAAACATCCAGTAAAAGACTGAGTGGATGAAAATATTTGGGGCAGATGGAGAAAAATCCAACACTAAGACTGAAAAAAGAATATCCAGAGAAAAATGAAAAAATACAGCCAGGCACAGTGGCTCACGCCTGGAATCCCAGCCCTTTGGGAGGCCAAGGTGGGCAGATTACCTGAGGTCAGAAGTTTTGAGACCAGATTGGCCAACATGGTGAAACCCCATCTCTACTAAAAATACAAAAATTAACTGGGCTTGGTGGCGTGCGCCTGTAGTCCCAGCTACTCGGGAGGCTGAGGCAAGAGAATCGCTTGAACCTGGGAGACGGAGGTTGCAGTGAGCCGAGATTATGCCACTGCACTCCAGCCTGAGTGACAGAGTGAGTCTCCATCTAAAAAAAAAAAAAAAAAAAAAACACAAGATTGTGTGTTGCTGTAGAAGACAAGGAAAAGAAAAGAAAACTTTGAGAAAGAGGCGGTGGTCAATAATGTCGACTGCTACTAAGCAGTCGGGTAATTGAATGCTTAAAAGTGTACGTTAGCTTTAGCAACAAAGAGATCACTGGTGAGAGCAGTTTCATGATGGGAGAGGTGGGAAAACAGAAAAAAATATTGTGCTGGACGGAGGAGTGAGTGTTAATGAGAAAGCGTGGAGACTGTTTTAAAAGGTGTTTAGTTCTGAAAGCCAAGAGGGATACAGGGCAGTAATCTGGCAGGGAGACATGTGACCAAAGAAATATATATTTTAAAGATGGGCGCATGTTTAAATGCTGATGAGAAGTTGACAGAAGGGAAGAGATTTTCAATAGAGGAAAAAAGACAGAATAATTAGTCAGGCAAGATGCCATAACAGGCGGGCAGGAAGGCACGTAGAACACGACAAGATGATACCTCATCCTGACACGGAAAAAAGGGTGCAAATAAGACTGTAAATGTGGTGGAGGAGATTGAAGTACGTTGTATCTGATGACTTCAATTTTCCCTGAGAAGAGACCTGAGTCGTCTAAGAGCAGAGGTGGAAGTGGGTAGTAGGGTCAAAGGTTTGAGGAGAGTGGAAAAGATTTAAAACAGTTATTGTACAGTGTGTGGCAATGAGAATTACTAGGCTAGGTTTAAGGACCTGTTGAGGTAAATAATGATGAATGTGCAGTGGAGTGAATTTATCTTGTGTGACTTTTTCTGGTAGTGCTCAGCTACCCCAGAAAAGGTATATTTTTAAAAAGCAGATAATTTGAGTTCATCCAGATTTGAGGATTTCCTAGATAGTAGGTTGAGTTGAGTGAGCCTCCTTCCCACACCCCCCTCCCCTGGCACAGAATGTAAGGAAGCACTCATTCTTAGCATCACACAAGTGTGGACTTGGCACCAGAGAATGTATGCTCCCTTGTATTTTGTGTAGGGGGAAGAAGAGAGAGGGGAGAGGCTCACTGGTTGTGAAGAATATTGACAAGACAGCAAAAGATGAGCCATGTTATGCAAGATGGAGGGAGAAGAAAGTCAAAATAGGGGAAACCAGAGGGATGAGGCAGTGGGGTGGGAGGTGCAGGGGGTGACAGGGACTGACTACGCAAACTAAAGGGCTAAGAAGCTGCAGCCAGAGAGGAACATCAGAAGTCGTGGTCTTAGCGATGGAACAATTTTGGGGTCCTGAAAAAGTACAAGGTGAGACGTGAGATGTGGGTGACTGAGGTAGAAGTCAAGCAGCTTCAAGATTAAGGTTTCAGATAGGTTGTTCACATAAGCTGTTGGCTTTGCCCAGAATGTGTGGTAAGACTTGGCATGCGGGCAGAGTGGGCCTGCTGCGAAAGCCTTTCATCAATACAGAGGTAAGTCTAGGAGACCCATAGATGATGACGACAGGGAAGGTTAAAGAGAAGTTCAACTGAGGCCTAAGTCTCCAAAGGAGGAGAATTTTTGCTGTTGTTGTTGGTTTTGAGTCTTGTCTTTGCTTACAAGAGGGTGTAGGAACTGTAAGTGGATTTGGAGAGTGAAGAAAAAACTAGCCCTGCTGGCCCACGAAGTGTGGGAACATGACGTGTAGGCAGCTCAAGAAGCAACTGCAGTGATGGTCTCTTTACTGAGGAACTAGCTTTTACTTAAGGCTAAGTCATGAAAAGATTGCTTTAGGAAAGGATTGAGTTTACAGGTGAATTGATTAAGCAGGCAATGTGAATTCCAGAGGATCTAAAGGGAGTGATTGAAGCATGGTAGAAGTAGCGGGTCTATAGGGTTGGGAAGGCAGTGTCCCAGTGAGTCTCATGGAGGATAGTGGGCTTCCAGAACTCTAAGAATTCTATTTTGCCTGCGTGTGATATCCTGAAGCTACTATATGGGGCTCAAATTTTTTGTTTATGTTTTTGCTTCCTCATGGTCCTCAGGGATGGGAGATAGCAGTCAGTGGTGATAGAATCTCACTGTGACTTCCATTCCTTGGTACCTTCCTTTCAGCTGGTTGAAAACAACGATAAAAATAATTATGATAATAACTGCAAATTTGGAACATTCTTGCCAAATGTATTAAATGCCTACTATATGCCAGGGACGATCTGGGTGCCAGGAACAGCACATCCATCACAAAGTTCTTGACCTCACATAAGATATTGTATTGGATAGTCAGGCCACAAACAAGGACCAAGAAATAGGTACAGATATAGGTACAGATATAGGTATAGAAATAGGTATAGATATAGGTACAGATATAGGTACAGATATAGGTATAGATATGGGTATAGATATAGGTATAGATATAGGTATAGAAATAGGTATAGATATAGGTACAGATATAGGTACAGATATAGGTATAGATATATGGTTGAGGTGCTGTGTTATGAAAGAAAGTTAACGGAGGTAAGTACGAAGACAATGATGATGTGATGGAGGGAAAGCCATGGTAATTTGAGTAGTCAAAGAAGGCCTCTCTGGGCAGAGATCTGAATGAAGGTAAGAAGCCAGCCATGTGAAGATGGAGGGAAAGAGTATTTCAGATCAAGAGAATAGCAAGTGCAAAGGCCCTACGGGTGAGTAGGAACTTAGGATGCTTGAGAAACAACGAAAAGTCATTATGGCTGGTAAGAGGTCTTGTTCCAAGACCTGAAAGCATCTCCTTTTAATCACCTGCTGCTAAGGATGAGGTTATACGGTCTCCATGGTCGAATTGTGTAAGGACCTGAATCTCCCAGAGCTGATCCAATAAGGTGAGGCTCAGAGAGAGCAGCAGATTACCCGTGGGGGTGGCGGAAGAACTAAGGAATCTTTTCCACACATTGAATGAGAATAAACTTCCTTAGCAGGTCAAAGCCATCTTGGTCTCAGTTCTACTGCCCAATCACAGTGGTGATGGGGAAGTGCTATTACCACTTTCACACCTGAAAATATTTTATCATAAACTGAGGACTTGCCTAAGACCTTTAGCTTAGGGCTATTACATGAGGTAGTATTTGCTAGGGGTACCAGCAATGTGGTTGGCAGAAAAGTGGTATGAAATACAGGATTTTATTTTTCCATGACAAAGTTATCTCATGGGACTCAAGGCAGAAGAAGACAAAGACCAAAAGCAAGCAAGAACAGTGTGTCATGGACAGCACAACTGATGAGCTGCTAGAAACACACCCATCTTAATGATGGCCTCATGGATTACTGGTTTGTCTAACTGGGATGCCTTATGTCTGTGAATCAGAGATGAGCCCATGGAGTCACCATGACTCCCTGAAACTATCATTACTTTAGTAAAAGGGCAGGAACCTACACCTTGAGCCCTAATGGGATGAGAAACACTCCATTATAAGACTGGGGACAGGACAGGTGCGGTGGCTCACGACGGTCATCCCAGCACTTTGGTAGGCCGAAGTGGGCAGATCACTTGAGGCCAGGAGTTCAAGACCAGCCTGGCCAACATAGAGTAACCCCATCTCTACTAAAAATACAAAAAAATTACCCAGGCCTGGGGGCAGGCGCCTGTAATCTCAGCTACTCAGGAAGCTGAGGCAGGAGAATCCCTTGAACCCAGGAGATGGAGGTTGCAGTGAGCCAAGATTGCACCACTGCACTACAGCCTGAGTGACCCAGTGAGACTCCATCTCAAAAAAAAAAAAAAAAAGACCAAGGACCAGGTTACAAAATGGTGTGGGACTCACCAAAGGCTTGGACACACCCATGAGCCTAAATTCACTAATAAAGTTGCTTTTATTATTGTTGCTATTAGGCCTAGCAATTCACATGAACACGGAGGATGGTGGATACGGGAAGCAAGCCAGGGTAGTTATACAAATGTGTAAGCTTTATTGGGAGATCCCTTGATAATGCTCGGCTTTCAAGAATTCAGGCCTAGCACACAACATGGAGTCTCCTCCCCCTCAAGCACCTCAGGCCTTCCTGGAGATATTTGCAAGGCTAAAACTTTCAATTCAAGCTCCTGAAAAATGTAAAGGTTGAAGGAATGATCCCTGCCTCCAATCTCAAAATTATCTAGAGCACATCAAGGTCTTTGGCCAGGCAAATGTAGGGAAACACCCAGCTATCTTAACAGGGCAGGAAGTGAGGTGTGAGGAAATGTTGGTATTTAGATTCCATCAGAATATTTTTTTTTTTTTTTAGAGTTGGGGTCTGTCACCCAGGCTGGAGTGCAGGGGCATGATCATATCTCACCGCAACCTCTAACTCCAGGGCTGAAACAATCCTCCCATCTCAGCCTCCTGAGTAGCTGGGACCACATGCATGAGCCACTGCGCCCAGCTAATTTTTTAATTTTTTGTAGAGGTGGGGTCTCACTATGTTGCCCAGGCTGCTCCTGAACTGCTGGCCTCAAGTAATCCTCCCCTCACATAGGCCTCCCGAAGTGGTGAGGGTACAGATGTGAGCCACCACGTCTAACCACACCATCAGCATTTTAAATGACACCTCACCAGAAACAATCAAGACCACAAGGATCCTTGCAATGACTATTTTAGCTCCCCTCCATGGCTTAGGGAGTATCTTCATGTTCTGCCTTTCATCCTTCTGTTGAAATGTTCCTTCTCTTGTCTTGTCTTCCTGGTTTTGATCCCATTGGCTCACCTCCAGATTCTCCGTCTCTGCCTAGCTTGCCTGCCTTGATGCCTCCTTTGGATGACTGGCTTCAAGTTGGTACCACCCAAGGATGTTGCCTCTCAATTTGGCCATCTTAGCACTGCACACTGCAGTTCTGGGTAAATGTTGTTCCTCCTATGCCCATCCTAGGCCTCCAGATACCAAAGCTCAGGGACTCCATTTCTTTGAGGGAGCCATAATTAAATTGCATTTAATTATGGCCAAGTGCAGTGGCTTATGCCTGTAATCCTAGTACTTTGGGAGGTCAAGGTGGGAGGATCACTTGAAGGCAGAGTTTGAGACAAGCCTGGGCAACATAGCAAGATCCTGTCACTACAAAAAAAATTTAAAAATTAGCCGGGCATGGTGGGGCACAGGTATAGTCTCAGCTACTCGGGAGGCTGAGGTAGGAGGATCACTTGAGCCTGGGAATGCGAGGCGGCTGTGAAGTATGATTGCACTACTGCACTCCAGCCTGGGCAACAAAGAGAGACCCAGACTCTTTAAAAAAAAGTAAATAAATAATAAAACTTTCTGGATGTTGGCCTCTGCACTTCTCCACTGCACTGAGCCCAGACATGGAAACTGAGAGGAATAGAAATGTTGTCCCTGCCCACTTTATAGGGTTCCCTGAGGAAAAAAAGGACACAGATGACAGGAAAGCACTCTGGTAAGGTGTAAAACATCATAAAAACGTATTATTGGCCGGGCTCAGTGGCTCACGCCTGTAATCCCAGCACTTTGGGAGGCCGAGGCGGGTGGATCACCCTAGGTCAGGAGTTCAAGACCAGCCTAACCAACATGGTGAAATCCTGCCTCTACTAAAAATACAAAAAATTAGCCGGGCGTGGCGGCACATGCGTGTAATCCCAGCTACTCAGGAAGCTGAGGTAGGAGAATCACTTGAACCCAGGAGGCGGAGATTGCAATGAGCCGAGATTGCGCCATTGCACTCCAGCTTGGGCAACAAGAGCAAAACTCTGTCTGGAAAAAGAAAAAGTATTATTATCACCTAAACTCTACTAATAAGATATTGAGCTCTTTCTAATCTGGCCCCTGCTCACCTCTCCAAATTCAAGCTCTAACCAGTACCATCTCCTTCAGTGCCCAACAACCTCCATGGTGTTAGAGGTGGTAGGTAGTTGAGGGAAGCAGCAACACTAGGAACATTACTGTAGTGCAAAACGTAATAACCGCTATACTCATCTTCCTCTACTATCAGAAGACAGATAACGCAAAGGTACAATAGAAAACGGGAGCAGAAGAGCTGATAAACTCACCACGATTTGGCCCGGGTACTCCCTACACTTCACACATAGCCTGCCCTCCTCCTTAGCGTGCCTTGACTTTGAACCAGTAAAGAGGACTCTGTTGTAGATAACCACTTTGTGATGCTCAAGGCATGCACACACACACAGCACACTCGTTCCTGCTTCCTGATCGTCGTTTATATTGATCCCCCTCCTTGAAATAATCTCCTCTTTCCCTTTACTTGCTACATTCTCCCCATCCTTGAGGATCCAGCTCCAGTTCAATTTCATTCAGGAAGCCTTCTCAGAACCTCCTCATCAATCTCTTCTTTCCTTTGACTCCCTACAGCATTTAGAATCTGCACCTGAATGATTCAGCATCGGCAGCTAGTCCTTTGTCATGTGTCTCGCTCCCTAATTGTTTGGGGTCAGTTAAGCTAATCTCCTTGACTTCTGTGTACTTGTATATGTTTTGTTGTGGTGTCTGACAAAAATACTGGGTACATAGTAAGTGCTCAATAAATTATCGTTGATGGAAGAGCATGGTTGAAAGCTACAGAAAAGGGAAATGGATGATGGACTTCATCCACCTCACACTTTTGCTTCCAGCTGCTCTTTAACAGAAAGGCCATGCCATAGTTTGTAGTCTTGGTAATATCTGATTAACATCAGAAAAAAAATATGCGAATATTTTTGGGTCAGGCACGGTGGCTCACACCTGTGATCCCAGCACTTTGGGAGGCCAAGGTGGGTGGATTATTGAGGTCAGGAGTTCGAGATCAGGCTGGCCAACATGGTGAAACCCCGTCTCTACTAAAAATACAAAAACTAGCCGGGTGTGGTGGTGTACATCTGTAGTCCCAAGTACTAGGAAGGCTGAAGCACGAAGATCATTTGAACCCAGGAAACAGAGGTTGCGGTGAGCTGAGATTGTGCCACTCCACTCCAGCCTGGGCGACAGAGTGAGACTCTATCTAAAAAAAAAAAAAAATGATGATGGCCTTCTCAAAATTAAACATGATATGCAATTTTGCTGTTAGGTGGATAATTTATTTTTATCCTAAAGAACTAGAAACATTTTATGTTCTTATTTCATGTATGCCTTCGTTTAACATTTTGAGTGCCTGCTATCTGTCACACCCAGAATTGGGCCCTAGGACCAGAAAGAGAAAAGAAACCCAGCTTCTTCCCTCGAGGATCTCAGCAGTTGGGTAAAGTGGACCTATAAAGAATCAATTAAATACAACAGAAGCGCTCTGATAGAAGCCTAGACAGGGTATCACAGCTTCACAGAGGAGTGACAAAGGAAAAGATTTCTTAAATACATATATTTTTATCTGTCAATTAAAAGATTTGTTTTAAAAATCCTATAAGCTCTTGGCCTATAATGAATTCAAAAATATGATATCCTCTCCTCTCTCCCACTCCTCCCTTCTCTCTTTCTTTCTTTCTTTCTCTCTCTCATAGTACACATATTAGGTGTACATCTAGACACTTTAAAATATTTAAAGGAGTTTTTCTGACTATCCTATAACACAGTGCTTGATGAATAATAATTTATTATCATGAAGCAAATATAATGCCTTAATTCTTAGTCTGATATCCAGCACACTTCAAAGAATAAACTATAATTGAACTTGCATCCCCATGAATTATTTTCTGGAAAGAAAGTACTGGAACTTTCTAGTAGGAGTCCACACCTACCTTGGTTTTGCAGATGCCCAATTCCTAAAAAAAAAGTCCCAGAACTTTGTATTGATATGCTTGCTGGGAAAAAAAAAATCCGGATAGTTCTTCAAATGCAGCCCCCAGACCTCTCTAAGTGGTCATGCTTAAGAAGTTCTTCCCATTCAAAAATCTCCATTTGGTCTTCTTTAGTGCTTTTCCTCAAGGGTACTCTAATACTAGATGGAGCCATTATTTTTATTCTTATATCAAGATTCTCCTTTAACATCTTACTCATGCATAGGTAACCACTCTGTAACTATTCTTTTAACCTGAAAATTTTGAAATGAAAGTGGCTGGATGTGTATACAGAGTTCTAGATTTTGGCCAGCCTTGAAGAGAGCTGGTTGTTCAGCCAGGTCCACTTCAGTGATCCCACTCTCTGTAACGCTCTCCTTCACAACTGTGTCCAGAGCTTTCAGTCCTTTGTGTATTCTTTTGATTTTATTATCCAATTCAAGAGTGTTTGCAGTCTGAAAGGAGCTTTGGGTGCAGAACACCCAAAGAAATCTCAGCAGCACCCCTGCTGTGATCTGACCTGAGGGGCAGCTCTAAAGCAGCTCCCCACCCAGGCTCCCCCGAGGCCCATCACTGGCTGACCACTCCCCTAGGAGGGCTGGGCATGTTTTTCAAACTACAAGTTCTGATCCAAGGTTCAGCAGAGGATTTCTTGTGCCAATTCTGGCTGCAAATGACAGTCTGAGAAACAGTATTTGGACACAGATATTTGTGAAGATTGACTTGTTTTATGGCGATATAGGATGATTTATCTACAGACTTTAAAGTAATCTGAAAAACACCAGCAATAGGGGCAAGTTAGTAGTATGATTCAGTTGCCCTGATGTGAGGTTCCAAAGGGAGGCAGGGCAGACCATTAGCTTTTCTGTTCAGAGCTTCTCTAGTGGCCCCTCTAAACCTCATTTCATCGAGTTTGTGTCTTTTTTTTTTTTTTTGAGAAGGAGTTTTGCTCTTGCCCAGCGCGATCTCAGCTCACTGCAACCTCCGCCTCCTGGGTTCAAGTGATTCTCCTGCCTCAGCCTCCGCAGTAGCTGAAATTACAGGAACCTGCCACCACGCCCGGCTAATTTTTGTATTTTTAGTAGAGATGGGGGTTTCACCATCTTGGCCAGGCTGGTCTCAAAGTCCTGACCTCGTGATCCACCCACCTCGGCCTCCCAACGTGCTGGGATTACAGACGTGAGCCACCGTGCCCGGCCAAGTTTGTATCTTTTTAACAGCAGGTAGTTATTATCGTTAACTAGTTTTTAATTGTTCAGTATATGTCAGATGTATTTCATAACAACCATATGAGGTAAACACTATTATTCTTCTTTTATACACGAGGAAACTGAGGCTCAAGAATGTTAACCTTCCCAAGCCAGGACCTAGTTTCCTGCTACCGTGTTTTATTCCAAAGCCAGGCTCATAGGCACTCCTTTAAATTGGGTGAGCCCTGCCTCCTGAGTTGGTGAATTTGCCCTCACGAGCCTCCTCCGTGATTATCTCCCTCCACCTGGCAACTCCCTCACTAGGCCTCTTACTCTTTTAGTGTTTTTTTCTAAGCCTTTGGCAGACAATCCCACCCTCTTCAGCTTAGAGTTCTCCATTGTACTCCCCTCACCCCTGGGTTCGCCGGACTCACAGCTAGGCCAGCTCTCTGCTGCCCCCTCCTGGCCTAACTCAGGACCTGTCCTAGTGGCAATTGCACTGAAAGATGTCTCCCCCCTTCTATTTACAAACCCAGTCCTAGCCTGCCCAGCTAGCGGACTCACCAGGTCTAGGAATAAGAATGACTCATCTGACTATCTTACATCTGACCTTGACAAAGGTTTCCCAGACTCTGAGACCGGCACCTATTTCAGAAGATGCGTATTTGGACAACCCATATTAAAACCACCTGTTCTCTGCATTGGTAAGTGGCAAGTTGACAAAGTGACTAGGGTATTTTGCTCCCAATGAACACTGGAAACACTGAGCAATTCAAATTACTTAGTGGTAAATTTTGAAGCTCCGGAAAACTGAATAGAATATCAAGGAAGCTTGTCTGTGTTTAGTGCTTCTCAACCAAACGAAAGCACTTTGTAACTAGCACAGCTATAGAACTCACGGAGAATTGCTCTCACCAGGCTCTTGTTCTTGGTAGAATACTTGATGCTAGGGTAGCCACTGGATTGAAGGAGCTTTAACTAAGATGCACTAGGTCTTGCCTGGGAATCGCTCTTGCAATTTTCTTCCTTTGTGTTTAAAATGAAGTCCTCAACACAGTCAGTCTTTTGGACAAGGTCAGGGTATTCAATGGAATTGAAGGCAGCCAACTTGGCTGGCAGAGATTTTTATTTAAAATAACCTCTAGGCTGGGTGTGGTGGCTCATGCCTGTAATCCCAGCACTTTGGGAGGCCGAGGCGGGTGGATCACTTGAGGTTAGGAGTTCGAGACCAGCCAGGCCCACATTATGAAACCTGTCTCTACTAAAAATACAAAAATCAGCTGGGCGTGGTGGCGCGTGCCTGTAATCCCAGCTACTCAGAAGGCTGAGGCATAAGAATTGCTTGAATCCAGGAGGCAGAGATTGCAGTGAGCCAAGATCATGCCACTGCACTCCAGCCTGGGTGATGGAGTGAGACTCTGTCTCAAAAAATAAATAAAAAATAAAATAGAATAACCTCAAAACAGTACTGGACAAGGAGTCAGGGGATCTGGGTTCTGATATCAGCACGGTGATAGAAGGGAAGATTTGCAAGTAAGAGACGAGTTAGAAAAATTATAGAGGTTTACCCAACTATGGAAGCCATGGGGACACCAATTTTTAGTTCAATGTAAAAAAGATCATTCTAACAAATTAGAATTGTTCAACAAAGAAAAAGATTCCGGAAGCAGTGAGGTCTCTGTTACTTGGAGGGTTACTTGGTTAAACTGTAGCTGGGTCAACTTTAAGGTATATGACAGAAATAAATTCTTGTATCAGTCAAATAATTAGTATGGATAATTTTTGAGGTTTTGTATGCACTGTGCACTTAGCACTTAGTAGGTACCCAAGAAAAGTTTGTGGTAGAAAGGAAAGAAGGGAGGGAGAAGAGAGGAATGAATCTTTCACTTCTTTCTCAATGGGATATGTTAGGCTATAAATAAATAAAAGCAAGCACACATAAATACTAACTATTTTAAATTGGCACTTTGAATATCAGAGTAATAGATGTTAGAGGACTACTGTATTAGATAAGACCGTTTTTAGTATGATATAAACAATAATGCTAGTCAACATTTATCAAGCACCTAACACGCGACAGGTGCCATACTACAACCTATTTAAATACTCCTATCAAACCCATGAGGTGGGCTCTCTTAGTTTAGGAAAATAAGCAACCTGCTTGAGGCCTCATAACTAGAAAGAAACAGAATTGGGAAATGAATGTGTGTGTGTATGTATGTCTCAGGCCTGTCATGGTAGTTTCTAATGAGTCCTCTCCACTTCAATATACGGTTATGAGTTGTTACTGTTGTTTATAATGAAATTATTTAAAAATACTTAACAATGCATATGATATACAATGCAAAACGTTAAAAAAAAAGAGTAAAAAGTAAATCTAAAAAAAATCTCTCTCCTACTCCTGTCCCTCAGCCACCTAGTAACCTGCCCAGGGGACAACCATTGTTAACAGTTGTTTTTTGTTTTTGTTTTTTTAACATTTACAACATTGTGGTTTGACATCCCAGCATTTCATGGTCCACACAAACTTGAACTATGTTACTACATATTTCTTCTCTAATGTTTATATTTTACTTTTGTAAAACATTCTTCAAAATTGGTCCCATAGAAAACATGATAAAATACAGCACATAGTGCATTGCAAATGCTAATGCTTTCCAGACATTAATTGTTCAATTGGCTAATCAAGCTTGGTAATATAGTATATTCTAGTTCTTTTACATTTTCTATTTCAGCGATGTAACATCTTTTTACAATAAGATGGAACATCTGTCTGATGAAAAACAGGCCATTATTATTCATCTTAAGCCACGAAGCATCGTTCTACATCTCTGAACTAATGGTCATTACATCAAATAGGTCTTACTGTAATCATTATTTCTAATACACGTGAAATTAATACACAGTGTTTGTCATTACTGAACACTGGAATATAATTCTAGAAGAAGCAATTAATGTCTATCAGAAGTTTTTTGAAATATGATTATCAAATACTCAAGTAATGAATTATTTGCATATCTGAAATTATAACCTAAACATTAAGCACTCTTGTGATAGGATACATTAGGCTTAAGAATGAAAAAAAAGAGAGTGTGAGAGAGATTTAAGATATCAAGTTATATACATTGTCCACTTTCCTGCCAACTCAGAATCTTTTCTGAGAATACATTCTCAAAACAACAGTTAAACAGCTTCAGGGAAAGGCAGTTCTGGTGCTTTTCTAGGAATTAAAATGTTCTTTTCTTTTATTTCTTTTATTTACATAAAAAAGAAAGTTGTTTAGAAGACCTAGACCTTCTAATAAAAAAAAAATCATGGTTAATTGTCAAATTCAATCCCTATACATAGAAATGCCATCCATTTCCAAATGATGCTTGTAAACTCTCTCTGCAAAGGGGCAAAGAATAATGCACTGTATTTCCCCTGCAGTGTTATATTGCACGTTCACCTTAAGGAGCATATGCTGCTCTTTTGAAATATGCAGACTCCCCCATCATTGTACAGGGCCTCTGTGAAAAGATCGAGGGCTCTGTGGAATTAACATATGAATAGGCTAACATACCTCCCAAGAAGCCCCTGCAAGGGTTGGGGGGGCACAAATGGAAGAGATTCTTTATATTCATTTTAGAGTTAATGAAGAGTAAGAGGACCTTTTCTGACCAATTTTCCCTGGGGATTCAGAATTTACACCTAAAATGTTGAGTATAGAAAATATCCATTTAAATCTGGATGCCCATTCATAACTAACCAAGCCCACTGGAAAAGGCAAATGTCCCATATCTGAAAAGAGTAATTGCTGGTATCAGTATTTATCATTGAAAGCAGATTATCACTGTTCTCGCCAGTTGGCTACTCAATGCAGGTCACTTTAGCAAAAACGCTTCACATGGAAGAGGTGAACTGACTAGCTTAGAGTCAGTGTTGTAGATATAAGGGCATGACCAACGGGAGTGGGTGTGGAAATAGTGTTTCTGGAGAATGAAGCCTAAAAATTAGGACCGAAACCAGGAGCTCCGTCCCAAGGGATAAAGTCAGATTTGGCAGGATTACTGTCACCAAAATTCTAAGTAGAGCTCAAGACCCATTTACTAAGGAGATTAGGGTGCTTGCTGCTCTAATCAGCTCTAATAGAGGGTTCCATATATCTTTCCCACATACAGAGAGTTAAGTGTCACTTCCTCTGGTAGCAACCTCCCCTGACCTCCACAGCTGGGTTAGGTGCATTTCTCTGTGCTCCCACAAAACCCTGTACTTCTTGAAATATTACATAAAAATTCCAACATTACTACATAGATGTGCCTTCGTGTCTTCTTCCCTTACTGCGGTGTGTCAGCTCTGTGAGGGTCACAGCCATGCCCACACTGCTGTGTCCTGAGTCTAGTACAATGCCAAGCACATAATTGATGCTCGGTAAATATTTGCTGAATAATGAAAAGTTTGGTTCTAGGTAGAAGTGAGTCAATGCCATTGCCATGGTTGAGGAGCTGGGCCCAGGAAACCTTGCAAGTTGCTTCATGTGACCGATCGGTTGATGGGTGCATGTCCATGGAGCAGTCAATGTCTTGGACCAGACCATCAACTACCATTTTGGTTTGGGGTGATGCTTTCTGCTAGAACTGCATTGTACACCAGGATGCCAGAGTGATTAGATGGGAAGCAGGGACTGTACACAATCATATGAGAACAAGTAGAGGAGACTAGGGTAAGAAACGACCTGTGCACTGAGTGAGGTGGGATGGGTGGTGGTGGAGACGTACCATGAAACCAAAGCCGTAGAGACAGGAGCTTGAAAATTTGATTTCAGACAGGGTCAGCAAACTGGCCTACAGACCAAGTCTAATACTCAGTCTATTTTTGTACACCCTGGGATTAAAGAATGGTTTTTCTATCATTAAATGGTTATTAAAAACATAAGAAGAATATGCAGCAGAGATGGTATACGGCCAAGAAAGCCTGAAATATTTGTTATCTGGTCCTTTACAGAAAAACTTCTGCTGATAGATGGTTTAAGTGAATAGAATAATGACAGCAAAAAGCAACCACACCCACAGACATCGGCATGTTCATATGCACACATGCACACACACACAAATGCACATTACAGTACAGTACATACAACAAAACACAATTTTGTTGTAATCTGAAAATAGCAAACAAGTGTTGATGTCCCACAAAATTTGTAAAATGGAAATTAATTCATTTTTATTATTTGGCAATTAAAGTAACCATAAATATATTTTTGGTAAGGCACTGTTTCAGTATTTTTTTGAAGAATGATTTTTCTTTTCTCTGGCGTCTGAAATATGAGTGTCTTATCCAGCCTCTGCTGTAATCATTCTGTCTGCCCTTGGACCTTTTCCTAATTATGAGAATTTTTCACCTCCTGAGAAGAGACTGCATAATGTGAATATATTTGAAAGATAATAACTTTGATTTGATCTCATTCAGTAATGTTCTTTGAAATACAGTCAGAATGCTCCAGAGCTGAAAGAGACCATCTCATCCAAATCTCTTGTTTTACTGAGAGAAAAATGGAGATTAAGTAATTTATTATATCTGGGGTCTTAAAATAAGCCAAGTCCAGAGTGAGACCCAGAAATCCTGGTTCCAAGTTTTCTCACATTGCTTTTTAGGCATGGTATTGTTTCTGTAAACTCCTAGAGGGCAGAACGTGTCTGTTTTTCCTCTCTTGCCAGTGTGCAGCCCATTGCCTGGCACATAGTTGGCACCAATGTGTATATTGAATAAATGATTTTTATTGTGTATTGATAACCATGGATAACATTTATTCTGTGCTTACCACTTGCCACTTATTACGCCAAACACTTTTACATGCATTATATCATTTGACCCTCACAGCACCTTATGAGTAGGCTTTATTCCTATTTCTATTTTACAGATGAGGGAAGTTAGGCACAGAGAAGTGAAATGATTTGTCCAAAGTCACACAGCTAGGAAGTTGTGAAATTTGACTTTGAATGGAGGTCTTAAGCAAGCCAGTGTTTTAATCACCACCCTAAATATGTGTTGAGAACCAATGAAAACACCAAATCTGAAATTACGTGGAAATGCTAAGCCTGTGCACTTACACATCAAAATACAATTTTCTACCCTGTCTTTACTCAACAAATGAAGCCCAGTGAACAGGACCCTCAACTTGTTTTTTTCTGACTTTGCCTGGACTCCTTTTGTGGCTCCACACAATCAGCTAATCTCTCAAGTAACCCAGTTCCCCAAACCCACTGCATAGCCCTGCTTTTTGTGACACCCCCAGGGGGCCTCTAATTATCCCAGAGGGGTTTCATAAAATTCCCAAAACAAATTTTAAATGTGATCTTTTTTTAAAAGAACGTATGCTTTACAAAACCTTTAGGAGGATATAAGGGATTTCCTTCAAACAAAACAAAACAAATGAAAACAGTTTTTATAGTCCCAGAGTGCACGCCGAATGTAAGGGGATGCAGCTCCATCTGCTGGACATCAAATGCTCTAATAGTAATTGTGATTCAATATTGATAATGGGGGATATTTGTAGTCTGCAGCATTTCTCATGGTCTATCCTAAATATTCCTTTTTTGTAAATAACAAAAATACATGGCCGTTGTCAAAAATGTGTAAAACACAGAAAAAATGACCATGAATGTTATAATAAGCACCTGTAATCTCACCTCTCTGAAATACCTACCACATTAACAGTTTTTCCTTTTGTTTCCATGCATCTATGTTTTTAACCCAGGTGAGAACATACACATACAGTGATATATCTTCTTTGTATTTCCAAACATTATAAAGGTTTTCCAAGACATTTAACAGTCATCATAGGCACAATTTTTATTTTTATTTATTTTTTTATTTTGAGATGGAGTTTCACTCCTGTCACCCAGGCTGGAATGCAATGGCACAATCTCGGCTCACCGCAACCTCTGCCTCCTGGGTTTAAGTGATTCTCCCATGGGCACAATTTTTAATAGCTGCACACTATTCTGAGATTATACAACAATGTATTTACCCAAATCCTCATTGTTGAACATTTAGGTTGATTGACAATTTGGTTATTATAAAATGGGCACCTCTGCATAAATTTTGTCTGGACCTCAGCTTACTCCCTGAGAAGTGATTGTTATTATATTAACAGTGGAACTACAGGTCAAGGGTAAGACTATATTTTAGCTCCTGAAATATGTTGTTAAATTGCATTCCATGAAGACTCCATCAGTTGATGCTTCCATTATCAACGTATGAATCCCTTTCTTATGCTACTCTGGCTAACACAGAGTATTGTCTTTTTTCATCTTCGTTAATTAATAGGTGAAAATTGGGCTCTTGCTTCCATTAGCATTTTTGATTACTAGTGCAGGTGAACATTTATTCATATGTTTATTAGCCATTCACTTTCCTCTTTTGTGACTTGTTAATGTCATTTTCCAGTGAAAGCCTTTGGAGTTTCTCATTATTTTGTATGTGCTCTTTAGATATTCAAGACATTATATTTTTCTCTCATATATATGACAAACCTTTTTCCAAGTTTGTTCTTTGTCTTATTATATTTGGCATGTAGAAGCTTTCCATTTTATATAGTCAGATATTTAAATAGTTTCTTTTATGATTTTTCTTCTATTGTTTTTAAGCTTAGCACCTCTATACACAGGTGCAATAAATATTCACATTGTTGTGGTCTTAACTTTTGGCCCCATTTTTATTGTTTCCATTTTTATCCACCTGAAACCAATGTTGATATAAAATATAAAATATGAGGATTTATTTTTTAAATCATCATTTACTATATTGTTCTTCTCTACCTTACTAAATTGTTAAATTATCACCAGCATATATTTCACACAGCATTGTTCCTGTACTCTACAGAGAGTTGCAAAAGCAAAAATTTGGTGGTAACCTTTTAAATGGTTTGCATTTTGCTGACAAAAAGATTCTGGAATGCTGAGAGATCATAGGGACCATTTAAGAGTTTTGAATGGGGAGTTAACACAATCGTGCCTGTATTACTAAAACAAGGTGACCATCATATAACGTAGAATGAGAGTAGTGCAGGCAGGGGAGAGTTTGGAGGCAGCCATGTCAGACACTTTACAGTTTTCTAAACAATTTGTGCTTGCTTCTGAGTCTCATAGGCATCTTCCTCCTTGCCTTTTATTTTCTCAGTATCATCTCTTCAATCATTTTGGTATGTTCCAGGCACTGTGTTAGGCACTTTATATATGCTATCTCATTAACTCTGCCAAAACCCTAATTAGGTAGGTATTATCAACCCCCTTTTATAGATAAGGAAATTGAGGCTGAGAGATGCCATAAGTTACACAAGGTCCTACAGCCGGTGAGTTACAGGACACATAACTGAAACCCAGGGATTTGGGGAAAAACTTAAGTAAATATAAAACACTTAAAACGGTGCCTGGCTTGATAAGTGTCATCAGGCCTCATGAACTTAAAATTTTATATTAAAAGAACTTGCCAGCATCACCTTAACAAAATATCTCAGTAATTAAAGAAGGCTTATTCAAGCATACCTGTGAATAATTTTGCCCTCTGATGTTTGTGTAAAAAGGGCTTCAGCATGGCAGCCAAAAAGCCTAGCTGCTAGCTCATCTTGTAGGGCTATGAAGTTATGTCACCGTGGGCAAATCACTTGACCATAAAGTTTCCTTGACTGCATAATGACAACAACAAAGGCAATCATGCCGCCACAGGGTTTTCAGTAAAATAAAAACAAATCTGAAATGCTTGGAAAAGTTTTAAATTCCATGTGTTCTTATAGATTTCCCAATTAACAAATCAAAATTATTAGGCCATGAAAATGTCTATAGAAACAAACTACAGTGAACAGTGAAAATGATCTCTGTGTTTTAACTTGTTTCATTTTTATTCCTCAATAAGTGCAATTTTCTTTTCTTTTCTTTTTTTTTTTTTTTTTGAGATTGAGTCTCACTCTGTGGCCCACGCTGGAGTGCAGTGGTACAATCTCAACTCACACCAACTTCCGTCTCCTGGGTTCAAGCAATTCTCCTGCCTCAGACTCCCAAGTACCTGGGCTTATAGGCATATGTCACCACACCCAGCTGATTTTTTTTATAATTTTTAGTAGAGACAGGGTTTCACCACATTGGACAGGCTGGTTCAAAACTCCTGACCTCAAGTAATCGTGATCCGCCCATCTCGGCCTCCCAAAGTGCTAGAATTACAGGTGTGAGTCACCTTACCCGGCCCCAATTTTCAAACATACAAAAAGTAGAGAGAACAAGTAATGAGTCTCCATGGCCAGTCTCATAGCTTCAGTGATTATAAACTCTGCTATTATTGTTTCAAATAGCCCCCAGATGTTTTATATTTCTGTAAATTTTAAAACAAAATCCAACACAGTATATGAATATGATTCTTTTTATGATTATAAAAATAATGGGGGAGTTTCATTTTATTTTCTCAAATGCTGAAGAAAAAGTTAATTTTAATACCTGGCAAATTCCAAGCAAATATTGATTTTACTTGGTCTTGCTGCTTTTAAAATGTCTCAGAATAATGGATCTCTGATCTAAACAATACTTCAGTTTTTCAGTACAGGCCAAGAACTAGTGAATTTCAATTGTCTATGGAAGACAAGCTGGTGGGGGAAGGGAGCGCTCCAGCTAGTCTATGCAGAGGGCAGCATTTTATTTTTATAACAACTGTATATAATATCGAATATTTAGCTGGCTTAACATATTAAACTAGTTTGACTTCAGGGTAATTATGACCAGAGATTTAGCTATTCTTGACAAAGTGAGTGAAGGTAAGAAGATTAATTATTAGGTTGGTACAAAAGTAATTGTGTTTTTTGCCATTGAAAGCAATGGCAATTACTTTTGTACCAACCTAAGAAGACATTTTTTAAAAAGAACAAGAACAGCCTATGCTGCCCACTAATAAGAAGGTAGGAACCAGTTTTTCTCTAAACGTGTGTACTTGTCATTTTTTTCCATACATCTGGTTTGCAAAAGCTCATTGAAATTCCATAATCCACAGCATAATGACAACGGCAGGGCAGGCATTAATGTACCTATTTGGACAAATGACAAAGTGAAAGAGGTCACACAACCTGGAGAGTGACAGCGCTAGGGTCCAGGGCCTAGGTCTCTTGTTGTCTATGCCAGAAATGGCTCCCTATGTAAGCAAATTTACTGAAAAAGAATGAATTTCTTCATCTTCTATTTTCAGTCTCCCTGAGACTTAACACAGTACCTGTACTTTGTAGCAGCTCAGTCAATGTTTCTTGCCTGTCAGACTATTTGCCATATAATGGTAGAAAAGAAATATTACAAGTAGAAAAAAAAACAGGAGAAATGAGAAAAAATGTTAAAGAAATAGGAATGACAGTGACAAGCATAGCAAATGAAGAATAAGGAAGGAAAAAATGGAAACACGGAGGAAAAACATGTTAAACTGCAGTTAAGAATCATAAAACATATGCCAGAAAAAAATATCTGAAGGCCATGCACCAAAAAAACTGATGGTGGTGGTAATGACAACTGCGACTACTGTCACTTACGTTTACTAGGCTCTGCGGTAAGCCTTTAGCCTTATAATATTATTATCCTTATACAACAGATAAAGAAAGTGGGGCTCAGAGAGGTTAAGCAACTTACCTAAGGATATAGCTCTAATAAGGATAGAGCTAGGATCCCTATCAAGACAGTTTGACTCAATTTTCCTATTTTTTTGTATATTTTCTGCATTCTGCCAATTTCCTGCAATGAGCACGTATTACCTTTATGTTTTAATCCTGTAGCATGCACCATGTATAGAAATAATTTTGTCATTACATCATTAACTCTAGTTAATCACTATTTCTATTCATCATTTGTATGTCACCTCAATTAGACTGTTGAGAGCACTCCTCAGGCAGTGTCATGTTTTAATGCATATTATAGCTGCTCTATGAATATTTCTTAAATAATGGACAATGGAGAGAAAAATGTGGGAATGTGAAGCAAACAACCACAAAAAAAAATGTTTTAGGGAGGTGATGAAAGAGACAGATAAGGAACAGAAAAGGGGCACAGAAACCTATCATAGCGATCACTAACAGCAGATATGCTTGGGACCTAGGTAGTAAGACAAACGCATAACTATAAAGCAGGGTAAATAAGAAAACAAGCTAGCTACATAGAACCCTGTTCTGGTGACCTCGTACATGAGGATAAGAGATAACATGCATTAACAAAACATGCCAGTCACAGCAAAAATGGAGATTTTTTAAAGTTATGCTACTTTAAAAAAATTAAATAGAAAAATTTTTTCATAATACCTTATGAGAGGGGAAAGTACTAAAATTGCTTTCCTGGCAAAGCCTGTCCCTTCATCCAACAATTATCCTAAGATACTTGAGATCTCATCTCCATAAATTCAATAGGCAATTGGGGCCACTTTCTCTTTTAAGGCCAGATGCAAAAACAGAAATTACAGTCATTTCCTTTATTGCAGAAATTAGCTGGCCAGTTGAAAGCCACCTGCACACATTAATTCACATCATCAGAGGTTGGCATCCAGAAGGCTCAAGGCCCTTCCGCCTCTGCCACATACTTCACCCACATAGAGGCCAAGTTCAGATAACCAAAGGTGAAGCCTAAGTTTCCAGTTGGGTCATGTTATGAGGTGGTGGTCTCTTTGTAGCTCCTGCTGGCTTGGGAGTTAAAGAGTAACAATTTTTGTTTTCATAGTAACACATACACATAAACATGAAATAATATTGAGGTATGACACAGCAAGTAACAGCAGTCTCCTACCCCAGCATTCCCCATCACCCTTCCAAGAAGCAATAATAGCTGTTTCTTCTGGTTTCCACATTATATTATCTAAATAATACATCTAAAGAGCTATTAATTGATTGATGTTAGATACTATCTATTGATTTTCTTTTACAGTAGTTGAAAATTTAGCTTTCTTATACCTCCCCACACTGCACTCCCAGATTCATCAATTCCCTTAAAATTTCTATTACAATCTTTGATTAAATCATTGGCCAGGTCCACACGATTATGAGTATGCAACTATTGTTTACTGCTAAGCAAAGTAGTAGATTATTGTTAGTCTTAGCATATGATCATTAGTCTTTCATTTTTTCTGAGGTTAATAATGGCTTCAGTATTTTATTATTTGAGATTTCAATATTTCTAATGCTTTCTTCCCCCAGGAATTCTAACAGTTCTGTAAAATATCTATTAATAATTTTTCCAAACACTCTGATTCATCTAAAAAAATCTTTTGCTTTCATATTCCCCCTAAAGATTGCCTATTTGCAGCTCCCTGTTCCCCTGCTACAAACTCATGGCCTTGAACAGGATTGTTTTCCTGGGACTCTCCCTTCCCATCCCTTGGAGTTAGAGTCTTTGGTTCTTGGATCTTACCCTATGTCTTTCTTTTTCTTGGCTTACTCCTTCATTTTAGTAGAGCAAAACCTCCAACTGCTTCCAGAAGAGCTCATAGGAGGAACTTTATGAGACCTTGCCTATTTTACTCTAACATTTAGCATGAGCATGTTTGGATTGCCATAGAATTTTAAGATGAAGATAATTTTCCATCAAAAATAGACATTTGTAGTCAATTGATTTTTGACAAGGGTGCCAAGACCCCCCCTTTTTTTTAGGGAGAGAGAGAAAAAAAAAACAGGAGGAGAGTGAAAGAAACAGCTAACTCTCACGCTGAGTGAGAGAATCCAGGAAGATGGAATCCAGGAGAGGAAAGCAGCTTCCGCACTGAGTGGAAAGGAATAGAGAGAGATGGAGTTTAGGAGGGGAAGACAGGCTTCCCTGAGAGTGTGGAAGGGGACCCCAGAGGGAAAATCCAGGACAGAGAAAGACGGCTTCCATGAGAGTGTTCATGGAAGAGGACCCAAACATGGAGTCCCGGAAAGAGTAGTCTTTTCAACAAATAGTTCTGAGGCACCTGGATATGCACAAGCAAAAGAATGAAGCTGGACCCTTAACTCACACTATACACATAAACTCCATTTGAATCAATAATCCAAATGTCTCATCTAAAACTCCGAAGTTTTTAAACCATTAGAAGAAAATATTGGTATAAATCTTCATGACTTTAGATTAGGTAACTATTTCTTTTTTTTTCTAGGATCAGTGATTTTTATTTTTATTTATTTATTTATTTATTTATTTATTTATTTTTATTGCATTTTAGGTTTTGGGGTACATGTGAAAAACATGCAAAGTTGTTGCATAGGTGCATTCATGGCAGTGTGATTTGCTGCCTCCTTCCCCCTCATCCATATCTGGCATTTCTCCCCATGCTATCCCTCCCCAACTCCCCCCCCACTGTCCCCCCCACTCGCCCGCAACAGACCCCCATGTATAGTGCTCCCCTCCCTGTGTCCATGTGTTCTCCTTGTTCAACACCCACCTATGAGTGAGAACATGTGGTGTTTGGTTTTGTGTTCTTGTGTCAGTTTGCTGAGAATGATGGTTTCCAGGTTCATCCATGTCCCTACAAAGGACGCGAACTCCTCATTTTTAATGGCTGCATAATATTCCATGGTGTATATGTGCCACATTTTCCCTGTCCAGTCTATCATCGATGGGCATTTGGGTTGGTTCCAGGTCTTTGCTATTGTAAACTGTGCTGCGATGAACATTTGTGTGCATGTGTCCTTATAGTAGAACGATTTATAATCCTTTGGATATATGCCCAGTAATGGGATTGCTGGGTCAAATGGAATTTCTATTTCTAGGTCCTTGAGGAATCGCCACACTGTTTTCCACAGTGGTTGAACTAATTTACACTCCCACCAACAGTGTAAAAGTGTTCCTATTTCTCCACATCCTCTCCAGCATCTATTTTCTCCAGATTTTTTAATGATCGCCATTCTAACTGGCGTGAGATGGTATCTCAATGTAGTTTTGATTTGCATTTCTCTAATGACCAGTGATGATGAGCATTTTTTCATATGTTTGTTGGCCTCTTGTATGTCTTCTTTTGTAAAGTATCTGTTCATATCCCTCGCCCATTTTTGAATGGGCTTGTTTGTTTTTTTCTTGTAAATCTTTTTTAGCTCGTTGTAAATTCTGGATATCAGCCCTTTGTCGCATGGGTAGGCTGCAAAAATTTTTTCCCATTCTGTTGATTGCCGATTCACTCTATTGACTGTTTCTTTTGCCATGCAGAAGCTGTGGAGTTTGATTAGGTCCCATTTGTCTATTTTGGCTTTTGTTGCCAATGCTTTTGGTGTTTTGGTCATAAAGTCCTTGCCTACGCCTATGTCCTGAATGGTTTTGCCTAGGTTTCCTTCTAGTGTTTTTATGGTGTTAGGCCTTATGTTTAAGTCTTTAATCCATCTGGAGTCAATTTTAGTGTAAGGTGTCAGGAAGGGGTCGAGTTTCTGCTTTCTGCATATGGTTAGCCAGTTTTCCCAACACCACTTATTGAACAGGGAATCTTTTCCCCATTGCTTGTTTTTATCAGGTTTGTCAAAGATCGGGTGGTTGTAGATATGTTGTGTCGCCTCCGACGCCTCTGTTCTGTTCCATTGGTCTATATCTCTGTTTTGGTACCAGTACCATGCTGTTTTGATTACTGTAGCCTTGTAGTAGAGTTTGAAGTCCAGTAGTGTGATGCCTCCTGCTTTGTTCTTTTTGCTTAGAATTGACTTGGCTATGCGGGCTCTCTTTTGGTTCCATATGAAGTTTAAGATGGTTTTTTCCAGTTCTGTGAAGAAGGTCATTGGTAGCTTGATGGGGATAGCGTTGAATCTGTAAATTACTTTGGGCAGTATGGCCATTTTCACGATATTAATTCTTCCTAACCATGAACATGGAATGTTTCTCCATCTGTTTGTGTCCTCTCTTATTTCGTTGAGCAGTGGTTTGTAGTTCTCCTTGAAGAGGTCCTTTACGTTCCTTGTTAGTTGTATTCCTAGGTATTTTATTCTTTTTGTAGCAATTGTGAATGGCAGTTCGTTCTTGATTTGGCTCTCTTTAAGTCTATTATTGGTGTATAGGAATGCTTGTGATTTTTGCACATTGATTTTGTATCCTGAGACTTTGCTGAAGTTGCTTATCAGTTTCAGGAGATTTTGGGCTGAGATGATAGGGTCTTCTAGATATATAATCATGTCGTCTGCAAATAGAGACAATTTGACTTCCTCCTTTCCTAATTGAATACCCTGTATTTCTTTTTCTTGTCTGATTGCTCTGGCTAGAACTTCCAGTACTATATTGAACAGGAGTGGTGAGAGAGGGCATCCTTGTCTAGTGCCCGATTTCAAAGGGAATGCTTCCAGTTTTTGCCCATTCAGTATGATATTGGCTGTTGGTTTGTCATAAATAGCTTTTATTATTTTGAGGTACGTTCCGTCAATACCTAGTTTATTGAGAGTTTTTAGCATAAAGCGCTGTTGAATTTTGTCGAAGGCCTTCTCTGCATCAATTGAGATAATCATGTGGTTTTTGTCTTTGGTTCTGTTTATGTGGTGAATTACATTTATAGACTTGCGTATATTGAACCAGCCTTGCATCCCCGGGATGAATCCTACTTGATCATGGTGGATAAGCTTTTTGATGTGCTGTTGCAATCGGCTTGCCAGTATTTTATTGAAGATTTTTGCATCTATGTTCATCATGGATATTGGCCTGTAGTTTTCTTTTCTTGTTGAGTCTCTGCCGGGTTTTGGTATTAGGATGATGTTGGTCTCATAAAATGATTTGGGAAGGATTCCTTCTTTTTGGATTATTTGAAATAGTTTCAGTAGGAATGGTACCAGTTCCTCTTTGTATGTCTGGTAGAATTCGGCTGTGAACCCATCTGTACCTGGGCTTTTTTTGGGTGGTAGGCTCTTAATTGCTGCCTCGACTTCAGACCTTGTTATTGGTCTATTCAGGGTTTCGACTTCTTCCTGGTTTAGGCTTGGGAGGAGGCAACTGTCCAGGAATTTATCCATTTCTTCCAGGTTTTCTAGTTTATGTGCATAGAGTTGTTTGTAATAATCTCTGATGATGGTTTGAATTTCTCTGGCATCTGTGATGATATCCCCTTTATCATTTTTTACTGCATCTATTTGGTTATTCTCTCTTTTCTTTTTTATTAGTCTGGCTAGTGGTCTGTCTATTTTGTTGATCTTTTCAAAAAACCAGCTCCTGGATTTATTGATTTTTTGAAGGGTTTTTCGTGTCTCTATCTCCTTCAATTCTGCTTTGATCTTAGTTATTTCTTGTCTTCTGCTAGGTTTTGAGTTTTTTTGATCTTGCTCCTCTCGCTCTTTCAATTTTGATGATAGAGTGTCAATTTTAGATCTCTCCTTTCTTCTCATGTGGGCACCTATTGCTATATATTTTCCTCTAGAGACTGCTTTAAATGTGTCCCAGAGATTCTGGTATGTGGTGTCTTCGTTCTCGTTGGTTTCGAAGAACATCTTTATTTCTGCCTTCATTTCAGTGTTTATCCAGTCTACATTCAGGAGAAAGTTGTTCAATTTCCATGAGGCTGTGCGGTTCTGGGTTGGCTTCTGAATTCTGAGTTCTAACTTGATTGCACTGTGGTCTGAGAGACTGTTTGTTATGGTTTCCGTTCTTTTGCATTTGCTGAGGAGTGATTTACTTCCAATTATGTGGTCAATTTTAGAGTAGGTGTGATGTGGTGCTGAGAAGAATGTATATTCTGTGGATTTGGGGTAGAGAGTTCTGCAAATGTCTATTAGGTTTGCTTGGTCCAGGTCTGAGTTCAAGTCCTGGATATCCTTGTTAATTTTCTGTCTCATTGATCTGTCTAATATTGACAATGGGGTGTTGAAGTCTCCCACTATTATTGTGTGGGAGTCTAGGTCTCTTTGTAAGTCTTTAAGAACTTGCCTTATGTATCTAGGTGCTCCTGTATTAGGTGCATATATATTTAGGATCGTTAGCTCTTCTTGTTGCATTGATCCTTTTACCATTATGTAATGTCCTTCTTTGTCTCTTTTGATCTTTGTTGCTTTAAAGTCTATTTTATCAGAGATGAGAATTGCAACTCCTGCTTTTTTTTGTTCTCCATTTGCTTGGTAAATCTTCCTCCATCCCTTTATTTTGAGCCTTTGTGTATCCTTGCTTGTGAGGTGGGTTTCCTGGATACAGCACACTGATGGGTTTTGGCTTTTTATCCAATTTGCCAATCTGTGTCTTTTGATTGGGGCATTTAGTCCATTTACATTTAGGGTTAATATTGTTATGTGTGAATTTGATCCTGTCATTTTGATGCTAGCTGGCTGTTTTTCCCATTGGTTGATGCAGATTCTTCATTGTGTTGATGCTCTTTACCATTTCGTGCATTTTTGGAGTGGCTGGTACTGGTTGTTTTTTTCTATGTGTAGTGCCTCCTTCAGGAGCTCTTGTAAAGCTGGTCTGGTGGTGATGAAATCTCTGAGTGCTTGCTTGTTCTCAAAGGATTTTATTTTTCCTTCACTTATGAAGCTTAGTTTGGCTGGATATGAAATTCTGGGTTGAAAGTTCTTTTCTTTAAGGATGTTGAATATCGGCCCCCACTCTCTTCTGGCTTGTAGGGTTTCTGCTGAGAGGTCTGCTGTAAGTCTGATGGGCTTCCCTTTGTGGGTAACCCGACCTTTCTCTCTGGCTGCCCTTAGTATTTTCTCCTTCATTTCAACCCTGGCGAATCTGATGATTACGTGCCTTGGGGTTGCTCTTCTAGAGGAATATCTTTGTGGTGTTCTCTGTATTTCCTGGACTTGAATATTGGCCTGCCTTGCTAGGTTGGGGAAGTTTTCCTGGATAATATCCTGAAGAGTATTTTCCAGCTTGGATTCATTCTCTTCGTCACATTCAGGTACACCTATCAAACGTAGATTAGGTCTTTTCACATAGTCCCATATTTCTTGTTGACTCTGTTCATTCCTTTTTACCCTGTTTTCTCTAATCTTGCCGTCTCGTTTTATTTCATTGAGTTGATCTTCGACCTCTGATATCCTTTCTTCTGCTTGGTCAATTCGACTGTTGAAACTTGTGCATGCTTCGCGAAGTTCTCGTGTTGTGTTTTTCAGCTCCATCAATTCACTCATATTCCTCTCTAAGTTGTCCATTCTCGTTAACATTTCGTCAAGTCTTTTTTCAAGGTTCTTAGTTTCTTTGCATTGGGTTAGAACATGTTCTTTTAGCTCACGGAAGTTTCTTATTATCCACTTTCTGAAAGCTGATTCTGTCATTTCATCACGCTCATTCTCCATCCAGTCTTGTTCCCTTGCTGGTGAGGAGTTGTGCTCCCTTGTAGGAGGAGAGGTGTTCTGGTTTTGGGTGTTTTCATCCTTTTTGCGCTGGTTTCTTCCCATCTTTGTGGATTTATCCACCTATCGACTTTGTAGTTGCTGTCTTTCTGATTTTGGTAATTTTAAGTCTGTAGTAGCTGAACTCATAAACCCCCTTTTCTTCCCCCTAGGTGGTCTGTCCCAGGGAATTAGGGCGTTATGATTTTCCGCTGTTGCAATGGTTTTCCGTGCCCACGAGGTGGCAGCCTAGTCACACTCAGCCTGCAGAGGCTTCGTTGAGCTGCTGTGGGCAAATTGTCCTGGGAACTGCAGGGTGTTTCCCGGTGGGTGACGCCCCTCCTCCACAGAGCTGGACCGTCCCGTGTTCAGCCGTGTTTCCGGAGGCGTCCTCTTTGCCCAGGAAACTCTTGGGTTGAGTCCCTGCCTCAGCTCCCCTTGCTGGCCCAGAGGGAATCCGGTCTCGCTCACTCTGCACAAGGGGCCACTGCTCCCTGCCTCGGGTGCAGGCAGAGCAGCCGCGCCAGTCCAACCAGCGGCGCTGGCAACCCGTGGAGCTTCGCCACCTGTGAATCTCCTGGTCTGTGGGCAGTAAAAATCCACTGCCCTGTGAGCCGCTGCATCAGCCAAAGCAGCGGCTCTGAGATTCGTGGCGCGCCCTTGCCCGGGAGTGTCCTGTCTTGAATACCTGCTTCAGCTCCCCTTGCTGGCTCAGAGGTGATTCAGTCTCTCTCGCTCCGTATGTGGATCCGCCGCCCTCCACCTCAGGGCGTAGGCCGAGCGGCGTGCCGCTCCGCTCAAACCAGCGGCGCTGGTGACCCGTGCGGCTCCTGCTCCTGTTAATCCCCTGGTCTGTGGTCAGTAAAAATCTGTCTGGAAATGCGGCGTCCACTCACCCTCTGCGCCTTCTTTCGGAGCTGCGATCCCGACTTCCTCCTAATCGGCCATCTTGAAAAAGGATCCTAGGTAACTATTTCTTAGATATAATACCTAAAAAGCACAAGTGCCCAAAGAATGAACATATAAATGGAACTTCAACAACATTAGAAGCTTTTATACTTGTAAGGAAACTATCAAGAAAGTGAAAAACAACCATAGAATAGGAGAAAATATTTACAAATATAACTGATATGGGACTTTTATATAGAATACATAATAATACTTACAATTCAATAATAAAAAGACAAACTAATTAAAAATGAGCAAATGATCTCAATAGACATTTCTCCAAGGAAGACATGCAAATGGCCAAAAAGCAGATGAAAAGAGGCTCGCCATCGTTAGTCATTAGGGAAATGTAAATCAAAACCAAAATGAGATACCACTTCACACCCACTTGGATGGCTAAAATTTTTTAAAAGGAAAAAACAAGTGTTAGCAAAGATGTGAAGATATAGAATCATTGTATATTGCTGGTAGGATGAAAAGATGGTGCAGCTGATGTGGCAAACATTTCGGCATTTCCTCAATAATTTTAAGATGAAGTTACCATACGATGTAGTATTTCCATTTATAGGTATCTCTCCAAGAGAATTGAAAACATACATGTACATAAAAATGTGTACACAAATGCTCATAGCAGTATTATTCATAATAGCCAAAAAGTACAAGCAACCCAAATGTCCACCAACTGATAAAATGAATAAACAAAGTAGGGCATATCTACCCAATAAGATATTGCTCAGCCACAACAACAAAAAAATGAAGTAATACATGCTACGACATGGATGAACCTTAAAACATTGTGCTGAGTGACTATTTACAATGGCAAAGACTTGCAACCAACCCAAATGCCCATCAATGATAGACTGGATAAAGAAAATCTGGTACATATACACCATGGAACACTATGTAGCCATAAAAAGAATGAGTGCAAATCCAGTGCCCCCTTAAAAAATTAAAAAGAGAATGAGATCACGTCCTTTGCAAGGGCATGGATAAGCTGGAAGCCATCATTCTCAGCAAACTAACACAGGAACAGAAAACCAAACAGTGCATATTTTCACTCACAAGTGGGAGTTGAACAATGAGAACACATGGATGCAGGGAGGGGAACATCACCCACCAGGGCCTGTTGGGGGTGGGGGGCAAGGGGTTGGAGAGCATTAAGACAAATACCTAATGCATGCGGGGCTTAAAACCCAGATGACAGGTTGATAGGTGCAGCAATCCACCATGGCACATGTATACCTATGTAACAAACCCGCATGTTCTGCACATGTATTTCAGAACTTAAAGTAAAATTAAATATATATTTATATGCTGAGTGAAGGAAGGAAGCCAAACATGAAAGGTCACAAATTGTACGATGTAATTTATATAAAATGTCCAGAATAGGCATTTTCTGGACAGGCAGAAAGTAGATTAGTGGTTGCAAGGGAATGGAGGCAAGTGGGAGTTGGCAGGGATTGCTAATAATGATGAGATTTCTTTTAGGGTGATAAAAATGCTCTGTAATTAGATAGTGGTGATAACATAACTGCAATATACTAAAACCATTAAACTGTACACTTTATTTATTTATGTATTTATTTAGAGACAAGGGCTTGCTCTGTTGCCCAGGCTGGAGTTCAGTGGCCCAATCACAGCTCACTGCAGGCTTGACGTCCTGGGCTCAAGCGATTCTCCTGCCTCAGCCTCCAGATTAGCTGGGACTATAGGCGTATGCCACCATGCCTAGGTGGTTCGTTCTTTTTCTTTCTTTCTCTCTTCTTTCTTTCTTTCTTTATTTCTTTCCTTTCTTTCTTCCTTCCTTCCTTGCTTCCTTCCTTCCTTTCCCTTTCTTTCTTTCTTTCTTTCTTTCTTTCTTTCTTTCTTTCTTTCTTTCTTTCTTTCTTTCTTTCTTTCTTTCTTTTCTTTCTTTCTTTCTTTCTTTCTTTCCTTTCTTTCTTTCTTTTTTTTGTGGAGCTGGGGTTTCACCATGTTTCCCAGGCTGGTCTGGAACTCCTGGGCTCAAGCAATTCACCCACTGCAGGCCTCCCAAAGTGCTGGGATTACAGACGTGAGCCACCATGCCTGGCCAGATTGTACACTTTAGATGGGTGAAATTTATGATATATATCTGGCTTCTTTCATTTAGTATAATGTATTTTTAAAAGTAATGTAGGAACCAGGTGTGGTGGCTCGCGCCTGTAATCCCAGCACTTTGCGAGGCTGAGACGGGTGGATCACTTGAGGCCAGGAGTTCGAGACCAGTCTGGCCAAAATAGTGAAACTCCTTCTCCATTAGAAATACAAAAAAGTAACCGGGCATGGTGAGATATGTATGTAATCCAAGCTACTTGGGAGGCTGAGGCACAAGACTAACTGAAACCTGAGATGCAGAGGTTGCAGTGAGCCGAGATTGAGTCACTGCATCCCAGCCTGGGCAACAGAGCAAGACTCTGTCTCAAAATAAAAAAATAATTTTTTATTTTTAAAAAGTAATGTAGGTACTGGGAGGCTGAAGTGGAAGGATCGCCCGAGCCTGGGAGGTCGAGGCTGCAGTGAGCCATGATTGCACGCTGCACTCCAGCCTGGGTGACAGAGTGAGACCCTGCGAGACTCTCAAAGAGTGATCAGGAAATCACTGAGATAGCCTGAGTTTTCACCAAAAGACAAAGGATAGGCTACCTAACCTGAACAAACTTAAAATGATGCGAGACAAAAATAAAGTTGCTTTTGCAATTGCAAATACATAAACACAGTCACAAATATAAATAAAACAGGAGAGGTAAATAGAAAAGGATGGTTAAAAGTCAGAATACAAATAATGGACACCTCAGATACCTTTCCCCAACTTCACAGCCTGGCAACTATTCCTAACCAACCCCTACATCAGAAAGACCTAAAATTTATTTTCTGGTGACAGACAAGAAAAGGTACAGAGTGGAACAAAAGCACAGAGGGCTGGTATAAGTCCCAAGCTTCCAAATGGAGAAGGGGGTCGGGGGCTAGGGGAGGGACAGAGGGAGGTGGGGAGGTTGGGGAGGGATAACACTGGGAGAAATGCCTGATGTAGGTGATGGGGGGATGGAGACAGCAAGCCACCATGGCATGTGTGTACCTATGCAACAATCCTGCAAGATCTGCACATGTACCCCAGAACTTAAAGTACAGTAAAAAAAATAGATCTCAAGGCAAAAACTGTAAGAAGACACAAAAAACTAATTATATAATGATTAAGATGTGAATGAAGCAACAGGATATACTGATTGTAAATACATATACACCTATGCATATAAAGCAAATATTATTAGAGTTAAAGAGAGAGATTTTCTAGTTTGTGCATAGAGTGGTTCATAATTGTCCCTAAAGGTTTTTTGTATTTCTGTGGTGTCAGTGGTAACATCCCCTTTGTCATTTCTGATTGTGTATTTGGATATTTTCTCTTTTGTTCTTTATTAGTCTAGCTAGTGATCTATCAATCTTATTTATTCTTTAAGAAAACCAACTTATGGTTTTGTCAATCTTTTCTATGGTTTTTTCACATCTCAGTTTCATTCAGTTCAGCTCTGATTTTGATTATTTCTTGTATTCTGCTAACTTTGGGGTTGGTTTGCTCTTGTTTTCTTAGTTCCTCTTGGTGTGATACTAGGTTGTAAATTTGAGATCTTTCTAACCTTTTTGTTGGGTGTTTAGTTCTATAAACTTCCCTCTTAACACTGCTCTAGCTGTGGCCCAGACATTCTGGCATGTTGCATATTTGTTTTCATTAGTTTCAGAGAATCTGATTTCTGACTTAATTTCATTATTTATCCAAAAGTCATTCAGGAGCAGATTGCTTAATTTCCATATCACTGTACAGTTTTGAGTGATGTTCTTAGTATTAATTTCTTTATCCTTCCTTTCTCTCTCTTTCTTTCTTTCTTTCTTCCTTTCTCTTTCTCCCTTTTTCTCTCTCTCTTTCTTTCTCTCTTTCTTTCTTTCATTCATTCATTCATTTGTTCATTTGACAGAGTCTTGCTCTGTCGCCCAGGCTGGAGTGCAGAGGTGCAATTATGGCTCACTGCAACCTCAACCTACCAGACTTAAGTGATCCTCCCACTTCAGCCTCCTGAGTAGCTAGAACTGCAGGCATATGCCACCATGCCCAGATAATTTTTGTATTTTTTGTAGAGACAGAGTTTCACCTTGTTGCCCAGGCCAGTCTCAAACTCTTGGGCTTCAGTGATCCACCCACACCTCAACCTTCCAAAGTGCTGAGAATGCAGGTGTGAGCCACCACGCCTGGCTCTTAGTATTGATTTCTACGTTTATTTCACTGTCATCTGAGAGTGCAGTTGGTACGATTTTGATTCTTTTCAACTTGCAGAGAATTGATTTATGGCTTAGTGTATGGTCGATCTTATAGTATGTGCCATGTGCAGATAAGAAGAATGTATATTCTGTTGTTTTTGTGTGGAGAGTTCTGTAAATGTCTGTTGTTAGGTTCATTTGGTCAAGTGTCGAGTTCAGGTCCCAAATATTTTTGTTAGTATTCTACCTCCATGATCTGTTTAATACTTTCAGTTGGGTGTTGAAGACTCCCACTTTTATTGTGTGGTTATCTAAGTCTCTTCATAGGTCTCTAAGAACTTCTTTTATAAATCTGGCTGCTCCTGTGATGAGTTCATATATATTTAGGACAGTTAAGTCTTCTTGTTGAATTGAATCCTTTACCATTATGTAATTCTCTTCTTTGTCTTTTTTTTTATTATTGCTGATTTAAAGTCTGTTCTTTTTCTGAAATTAGAATAGCAACCTTTACTTTTTTTGTTTTTCATTTGCTTAGCAGATTTTTCTTTATCCCTTTACTTTGAGCCTATGGGTGTCATTGCATGTGAGATGGCTCCCTTGAAGACAGCATATAGTTGTGTTTGCTTCTTTATCCAACTTGCCACTATGTGCCTTTTAATTGGGGCATATAGACCATTTACATTCAAGGTTAATATTGATATTTGTGAATTTGATCCTATCAACATGTTGTTAGCTGGTTATTTTGCAGACTTGATTGTGTAGTTGCTTTATAGTACCAATGGCCTATGTACTCAAGTGTGTTTTGTGGTAGCCAGTAATAGTCTTTCCTTTGCATATTTAGCACTCCCTTAAAGATCTCTTGTAAGGCAGGTCTGGGGGTAACAAATTCCCTTTGCATTTCCTTGTCTGAAAAGGATCTTATTTTTCTTTCACTTATGAAGCATAGCTTGGCTGGGTTTTAAATTCTTGGTTGGAATTTCTTTAAGAATGCCAAATATAGGCCCCCAATCTCTTCTGGCTTGTAGGGTTTCCTTTTTTTCTGGAGCAACTGGTTCTTTGAAATAAGGCAATGTTCAGTATCAAAACAGTTGCCCCAAAGAGACCACATCAAAAGAGAGCTTGCGGTGGAGAGGCCATGAGGAATCCACTAGAACTTGGTATGAAGACGTTGCATCCACTGGCAAGTGAGAATCATCAGAATTTAGAGACTCAGTGACCCAAGTTTCAAAAGAGTCTTGCCACACATCCCTATTCCAACTTACAGGATCCCATTCTTTGCCAGTCAATGTCCTCACTTTAGTAGTAGACATCCTACAAGACTGAGAGTTCAACTTATATTGTAATTCAGCCAGTTGTAGGATGAGATTCTGTATTTGATTTCCGGTAATCTCAACCATGTGGCTACAGAAAATAAGGGTCTTCCTCAGGGCACACATAGAAGCTTTTAGTTCATTTATGTGATATTTGAGCTAGAAGTTTAAATCCCTGAACTCGTGCTTTTTTTTTTTTTAATCATTTCGTTCAGCAAAAGAAGAACTCAGTCGATCTCATTATATTTGTTAGATTTCCAAAAATGTTCAAATGTATCATATTCATAGTCACTCAGCCCCTAACTTCTTTTGTTACAGTTAATTGTTAATTTTTATGGGTACATAATAGGTGTTTATATTTACAGGGTACATGTGATTCTTTTTTTCTCAAATGGCTTTGGCTATTCTCAGTCTTTTGTTTTCCCATATATATTTTATAATTTATTTTTCTATTTCTGTGAAGAATATCATTGGTATTTTGTTTGAGATGGAGTTGTGCTCTGTTGCCCAGGCTGGAGTGGAGTGGCACAATCTCAGTTCACTACAACCTCTGGCTCCCAAGTTCAAGCAATTCTGCAGCCTCAGCCTCCCTAGTAGCTGGGACTACATGCACCCGCCACCACACCTGGCTAATTTTTGTATTTTTATTAGAGACGAGATTTCACCATGTTGGCCAGGCTGGTCGCGATCTCCTGACTTCAAGTGATCTGCTCACCTCAGCTTCTCAAAGTGCTGGTATTGCAGGCATGAGCCACTGTGTCTGCCATCATTGGTATTTTGATAGGGCTGAATTGAAACTAAATTGCTTTGGGTAGTATGGACATTTTACCAGCATTGATTCTTCCAATAGATGAACAGGAATATCATTTAATTTTTTGGTGTGTCCTCTTCAATTGCTTGCATCAATGTTTTATAGCTTTCATTGTACGGATCTTTCACTTCTTTCATTGTTTATTCTGAGGTGTCTTATTTTCTTTGTAGATATTATAAATGAGATTACTTTCTTGATTTTATTTTCAGATTGTTCACTGTTGGTATATAGAAATGTCACTGATTTTTGTATGTAGATTTTTTAGCATTTCAAATATTATATATTTTTTTCAACTTTTATTTTAGATTTAGGGGGTACATGTATGACTTTACTTGTGTATATTGTGTGATGCTGACATGTGGAGTACAAATAATCCCATCACCAAGTACTGAGCATAATACCCAATAGTTAGTTTTCCAACACTCATTCACCTCCCTTCCACCCCCCGAAGTAGTACCCAGTTTCTAATGTTGCCATCTTTATGTTCATAAAACTCAGTATTTAGCTCCCACTTATAAGTAAGAACATGTGGCATTTGGTTTTCCATTCCTCTATTAATTTGCTTAAAATAATGGTCTCCAGCTGCAGTCATGTTGCTGCAGAGAACATAATTTCATTCTTTTTTATGGCTGCACAGTATCCCATGGCATATATGCACCACATTTCATTTATCCAATCGCTCATTGATGGGCACCTAGGTTGATTCTATGTCTTTGCTATTGTTAATGCTGCTGTGATAAACATGCAAGTGCATGTGTTACTATGGCAGAATGATTTGTTTCTTTGAGCTATATTCCCACTAACGAGATTGCTAGCTTGAATGGCTGTTCTCTTTTAAGTTCTTTGAGAAATTGCCGAACTGCTTTCCACAGTGACAAAACTAATTTACGTTCCCACCAACAGTATATAAGCTTTCCCTTTTCTCAGCAGACTCACCAGCATGTTGTTTTTTGACTTGTTAATAATGGCCATTCTGACTGGTATGAATTGGTATCTCTCTGTGGTTTTGATTTGCATTTCTCTAATGATTAGTGATGTGAAGCATTTTTTCATGTTTGTTGGCTGCTTATATGTCTTCTTTGGCAAAGTGTCTGTTCATGTGTTTTGCCCATTTTTTAATGGGGTTGTTTGGTTGGTTGGTTGGTTGGTTTTGAGACAGAGTTTCACTCTTGTTGATCAGGCTGGAGTGCAATGGCACAAACTTGGCTCGCTGCAACCTCCACCTCCAGGGTTCAAGCTATTCTCCTGCCTCAGCCTCCCAAGTAGCTGGGATTACAGGCATGCACCATCACACCCAGGTAATTTTGTATTTTTAGTAGAGACAGGGCTTCACCATGTTGGTCAGGCTGATCTCAAACTCCTGACCTCAGGCAATCCACCCTCCTCAGCCTCCCAAAGTGCTGGGATTACAGGTGTGAGCCACCCTGCCAAGCCTTGTTTTTCGTTTGTTCAAGTGTTTAAGTTCCTTATAGATTCTGGATGTTAGATCTTTTTTAGATAAATAGTTTGCAAATGTTTTCTCCCATTTTGTAGATTGTCTGTTTCTCTGTTGAGAGTTTGTTTTGCTGTGCAAAGCTCTTTAGTTTATTAGGTCCCACTTGTCAATTTTTGTTTCTGTTGCAATTGCTTTTGAAGACTTAGTCATAAATTCTTTCCTAAGGCTGATTTCCAGAATTGTGCTTCCTAGAGTTTCTTCTACAATTCTAATAGTTTGAGGTCTTACATTTAAATCTTCAATCCATCTTGAGTTAATATTTGTATACAGTGAAAGGTAGCAATCCAGTTTCATTCTTCTGCATATGGCTAGCCAGCTATCCAAGCACCATTTTTTGAACAGGGAGTCCTGCCCCTATTCATTCTTACAATGCAAGGTTGGTTCAACATACTTAAGTCTGTAAATGTAATTCCACCATGTAAACAGAATTAATAACAAAAACCACTTGATCCTCTAAATAGATGTGGGAAGAGGCTTCAATAAAATCTAACATTCCTTCATGATAAAAACCCTCAAGAAACTAAGCACAAAGGAACATCCCTCAAAATAAGAGCCATCTAATGACAAACCCATAGACAACATCATACTGAACAGGCAAAAACTGGAAGCATTCCCCTTGAGAACTGGAACAAGACAAGGATGGGCACTCTCACCACTCCTATTCACATAGTCCTGGAAGTGCTAGCCAGAGCAATCAGACAAGAGAAAGAGATAAAAGGCATTCAGATGAGAGAAGAAAAGTTGAAACTACCTCTCTTCCTGGCTGATATGATCTCATACCTAGAAATCCCTAAAGACTCTGCCAAAAGGCTTCTGGAACTAACAAATGACTCCAGTGAAGTTTTAGGATACAAAATCAGTGTACAAAATTCAGTAGCACTTCTATACATGTGTAACATCCAAGTTGAGAGCCAAATCAAGAATGCAACCCCATGTACAATAGCCACAAAAAAAAAGAATAAAATAGGAATACATCTAACCAAAGAGGTGAAAGATCACTACAAGGAAAACTACATGACACTGCTAAGGGAAATCATACATGACACAAATGAGAAAACATTCTATGCTCATGAATGGAAAGAATCAATATCATTAAAATTGCCCTATTGCCCATAGCAATATACAGATTCAACACTATTTCTATCAAACTACCAACATCAATTGGATTAAGGGCAGATTAAGTCCAATTAAGTCTTTGTTGATTTTCTGCCTAGAATAGCTGTCCAGTGCTGAAGATTGGTTGTTGAGGTCTCCAGCTATTATTGTACTGCAGTCTCTCACTTTAGCCCTAATAAAATTTGCTTTACATTTCTAGGTGCTCCAGTGTTAGGTGCAAGCATATTTACAATTGTTATAGCCTCCTGTAGAACTGACATTTTTATCATTATATAATGATCTTCTTTGATTCTTTTTATACTTTTTGTCTTGAAATCTATTTTATCTGATATAAGTACAGTTACTCCTGTTCTATTCAGGTTTCCATTCACAGGAAACATGTTTTTCCATCTCTTATTTTCTGTCTGTGCATGTCTTTGTAGGTAAAGTGATATTCTTTTTGGCAGCATGTAATTGAGTCTTGGTTTTTGGTTTTTTTTTAATCCATTCAGCCACTCTGTGTCTTTTGACTGGACAATTTACATTTACATTCAGTGTTATTATTTATAATTAAAGACTACTGCTATTTTATTATTTGTTTTCTGATTGTTTTGTGATTTTCTCCTTCCTTCCTTCCTTCCTTCCTTCCTTCCTTATCTTCCTTTGTGTAAAAGCGTTTTTCTCTGGTGTTACTTTTGGTTTCTTGTTTTTTATTTATTTTTGGTGTATCTGTTGGAGAGTTTTTGATTTGACGTTACCATGAGGCTGGCAGATAACATCTTATAACTCATTATTTTAAACTGATGACAACTTAACTCTGACTACAAAAAAACAGAAACAAGCAAAGAGAAAGCTAATAAAAACTCTACACTTTTCTTCTACTTCTCCCACTTTTAAGTTTTTGTTATTTCTATTTATACCTTTTATACTGTCTCTTTCTTAAAAAGTTGTACTTATTATTTTTGATAGGTTTGTCTTTTAGTCTTCTTACTCAAAATATGTGTAGTTTATACACTGCAATTACAGTGTTAGAGTGTTCTCTATTTGTCTGTGTCCTTACTGTAACCAGCAAGCTTTGTGCCTTTCAGTGATTTCTTACTGGTCCTTAACATCCATTTCTCTCAGCCTGTAAAACTTCCTTTAGCATTTTTTGTAGAACAGGCCTAGTGTTGACAAAATCCCTTAGATTTTATTTGTTGTGGAAAGTCTGTATTTCTCCTTCATGTTTGAAAGTTATTTATACCAGATATAATATTCTAGGTAAACATTTTTTTCCTTCAGAACTTTGAATATGTCATGCTACTCTCTCCTGGCCTATAAGGTTTCCACTGAGAAGTCTGCTGACCCACCTATTACAGCTCATTTATAGGCTATTTATTTTCTTTTGCGGCTTTTAGGATTCTTTTTTATCCTTGATTCTTAGGAGTGTGGTTGCTAAATGTCTTGAAGTAGTCTTATTTGGATTAAATCTGCTTGGTGTTCTATGACTTTCTCATACTTGATATATTTTTCTATAGGTTTGGAAAGTTCGCTGTTATTTCTTTGAATAAATGTTCTAACCTAATCTCTCTCTCTCTCTCTCTCTCTCTCTCTCTCTCTCTCTCTCACTGTCTCCCTCCCTCCCTCCTCTTAAAGGCCAATAACTCTTAGATTTGCCCATTTGAGGCTAATTTCTAGATCTTCTAAGTGTTCTTCATTCTTTTTAATTCTTTTATCTTTTTTCTCCTCTGTGCATTTTCATATAGGCTGTCTTCAAGCTTACAAAATCTTTCTTCTGCTTGATTAATTCTGCTGTTGAGAGACTAATGCATTATTTATTTGAGACAGGGTCTTACTCTGTCACCCAGACTAGAGTGCAGCAGCATGATCTTGGCTCACTGCAACCTCTGCCTCCCAGGTTCAAGTGATTCTCCTGCCTCAACCTCCTGAGTAGATGGGACTACAGGTGCATGCCACCACATCTGGTTAAATTTTTTTTTTTTTTCAGTAGAGACAGAGTTTCACCACGTTGGCCAGGCTGGTCTTGAATTCCTGACCTCAGGTGATCTGCATGCCTCAGCCTCCCAAATTACTGGGAGTATAGGCATGAGCAACCATGCCCAGCCATCTGATGCATTTTTTAGTTTCTCAATTGAATTTTTAGCTCCAGAATTTCTGCTCGATTTTTAAAATAATTTCAATCTCTTTGTTAAATTTCTATTCTAGGACTCTGAATTCTTTTTCTGTGTTATCCTGAAGTTCACTAAGCTTCCTCAAAACAGCTATTTTGAATTCTGTCTGAAAGGTAACATATCTCTGCCACCCAGGATTGGTCACTGGTGCCTTGTTTAATGCATTTGGTGAGGCCAAGTTTTCCTGAATGTTCTTGATACTTGTGAATGTCCCTCAGTGTCTGAGCATTGAAGACTTAGGTATTTATTCTAATCTTCGCAGTTTGGGCTTACTTGTCTTGTCCTACTTGAGAAGGCTTTCCATGTATTCAAAGTGAATGGAGTGTCATGATCTAAGTCTTTGGTCACTGCAGCCATATCTGCACTAGTGGAGGCCCCAAAGCCCAGTAGCACTGCAACTCTTGTATACTCCTCATAGATGTATTGTTTTAGTGGGCTTGGCTAAGATCTGTGGAAATTCCTGAATTACCAGGCAGAGTTTCTTGTATTCTTCCCTGACTTTCTCCCAAAGAAACAGTCTCTCTCCATGTTTGGCTGTCTGGAGTTGAAGGAGGAGTGATGCAAGCACTCCCACTGCTACCACAGCTGGGACTGTGCTGGGGTTACACCTGAAACCAGCATTGTACTGGGTCTCATCGAAGGCCAATGGAAACTACTTCCTGGCTACTGCTGATGTTTATTGAAGGCCCAAGGACTCTTTAGTCAGCATGTGGTGAATCCTACCAGAGCTGGGTCCTTTCCTTCAAGGTAGCAAGTTTCTTTCTTGCCCAGGGTGAGTCTACCAATGTCACCCAGGAGCTAGGGCCTGGAATTGGGGGGCTTCAGGACTCTGCTTGGTACTTTATTTTACTGTGGCTGAGCTGGTATCCAAATTGCTAAACAAAGTCGTCTTTACTCTTCCCTCTCCTTTCTGCAAGCAAAAGCAGTTCTCTCCCCAAGCTACATGGCTTGGAATTGGGGTAGGAGTGATGTAAGCATTTCCCTGGCTGCTCCAGCTGGTGTCTCCCTGGGTCACTTGTGCCCAAGTCCACTGACTCTGAGCCCAGCACAGCAGCAGGACTTGCCCAGGGACTGTGGTCCTTGTGGCCTACCCTGCCTTTCAAATTTCTTCAGAACCCCAGGGCACTTTAGTTCACCACTGATGGGGCTAGTCAGAACTCAGTTCCCACTGGAGTGTGGGATTCCCCTCTGACTGAGGCTGATCTAAATGCTCCCTCCATTGGCATAGACCAAATCCTTCTTCCCTATCTTGTGTTCTGCTGTGACAGGGTGGCACTGAGTTCCAATGCAAAGTCCCACAGTCACTTTCCTCTCTCTCCCCGAAGGACACAGATTCTCTTTCTGTGTGCCACTGGGGAATGGGGAAGGGGTGATATAGGCAATGTAAGATTGTCTTTCCTACTCTCTTCAGTGCCTCTTTCCTTGATATTAAATATTAAAACCAGGTACTGTGATTGCTCAACTTGTTTTTGGTTCTTACGAAAGTGCTTTCTTTCAGGGATAGTTGTTAAATTTAGTGTTCCTGTGGAGGGATGATTACTGGAGGGTTCTGTTTGGCTGTCTTGCTCTACCTCCTCCTTCTTGCTTCTTCTAAGTTGTTGATTAACAGTATCCAATTGAAATATTTTGCATTCTTCAGTTGCCAGATCATGCCATGTATTATCAGTGCTTTTGTTACTACTGGAAAGTTATTAGCATCTTTAAATCTAATGAGATTAGACAGCCAATTCCAGAAACTGTAGAACCAATCCACAAAACTCATCCTTAAAATTCTGTTTCTCTACAACCACTCTGTACCAAAATCTTTATTATTCTATATTTTCCAGAAAAACAAAACCAATGTCTTTCTCTCAATATTCAGAGAGAGAGAAATATAGATAGGTAGAGATCAGATAGAAATAGATATATATATAGGGAGGTAAGTAGATAGATTTACAATAAAAAAATTGGGTCACGTGATTAGGGACAGTGAAAAGTTTAATATCTGCACTTGGCAAGCTGGAGACCCACAAGAGCCAATGATATCCTCCAGTCTGAGGCCAAGTCTGAAAGACGGAGACCAATGGTCTAGCTGAAAGATCAGACAGGGTGAATGAATTTTTTCTTAGTTAGCTTTTTATTCTATTCCGTCTTTCCACAGATTGGATGAGGTCTATCCATACTGGGGAAGGTAATCTGCTTTATTCACTCTGATTCAAATGCTGCTTTCATCCAGAAACACCCTCACAGACACACAAAGAAATAATATTTAACCAAAGATCTGGGCAGCCCATGACCTAGTTAAGTTGACACAGAAAATTAACCATCTTCTGCAGTGCAAAATTTTTAATTTTGATGAAGTCCAACTTGTCAATGTTTTCTTATATAGATTGTTGTTTTGGTGTTTTGTCTAGGACTCTTCATCTAGCCCTACTTCCCAAATATATTCTCGTATGTTTTCTGTAAAGTTTTAGAGTTTTATGTTTACATTTATATCCATGATCTATTTATGTTAATTCTTGTATATGATGTGAGGCTTAGGGGGGGTTTGGTTTTTTGCCCCTATGGTTATCCAATTGTGCCAGCAACATTGGTTGAAAAATCCATCTTTCCTTCATTGAATTGCTTTTTATTCTTTGTCAAAAATCAATTGAACTGGGCAATTATTTCTTATATATGGCATGAAAAAAGAAAGCAAAAACAATATTAATAGAATAATTATACTTGATCAAAATTTAAAACTTTTGTGCTTCAAAAAAGAGGCATGTGAGCTAGAGCAACTCCATCTTGAATAGGAGCTGGGTAAAATGAAGCTGAAACCTACTGGGCTGCATTCTCAGACAGTTAAGGTATTCTAAGTCACATGATGAGATAGGAGATCAGCACAAAATACAGGTCATAAAGACTTTGCTGATAAAACAGGTTGCAGTAAAGAAGCTGGCTAAAACCCACTAAAAACCAAGATGGCCACGAGAGTGACCTCTGGTCGTTCTCACTGCTACACTCCCACTAGCACAATGACAGTTTTCAAATGCCCATGGCAATGCCAGGAAGTTACCCAATATGGTCTAAAAAGGAGATGAACGAATAATCTACCCCTTGTTTAGGATATAATCAAGAAATAACCATAAAAATGAGCAACCAGCATCCCTCAGGCACTCTACAGATAGAACAGCCATCTTAATTCCTTTACTTTCCTAATAAACTGGCTTTCACATTACCCTAAGGACTCACCCTGAATTCTTTCCTGAATGAGATCCAAGAACCCTCTCTTGGGGTCTGGATCAGGACCCTTTTCCTGTAACAAAAGGCACCATTGAAAAAGTGAAAAGATAGTTTACAGACTGGAAGAAAAAATTTGAAAATCATATATTTGGCAAGGGATTTGTATCCTGAATATATAGAGTACTTATAATTCAATAATAAAGACAACCCAATTGAAAAATGAACAAAGAATTTCAGGACATTGCTTCAAAAAAAGACATGTAAATGACCAATAGACACATGAAAAGATGCTCACCATCATTTATCACTAGGAAAATGGAAATCAAACTCCCAATGAGATAACATTTTATACCCACTAGTATTCCTAGAATCAAAAAGATAATGACAAGTGTTGGTGAGGATGTAGAGAAATTCAAACATGCACTGCTGGTGAGAGTATAAAATGATGCAGCTACTTTGTGAAACAGTTTGGCAGTTCTGCAAAAGTTAAATATAGAGGTACTGTATGACCCAGCAATTCTACTCTTAGATATACACCCAAGATAAATCAAAACCTATGTCAACACAAAAACTTGTACACAAATACTCATAAGAGCATAATCCATAATAGCCCAAAGTGAAAACAACCCAAATGTCCATCAACTGATGAATGGATAAACAACATGGAATACTATGGAATATTTTTTAGCCCTTCATTTTCTCTATCGTTTTCCATTTCTTTTGAGACTGAGTCTCACAGGGTCTTGCTCTGTCAACCAGTCTGGAGTTCAGTGGCAGGATGTCAGCTGACTGCAACCTCCACCTCTAAGGTTCAAGCGATTCCCCTGCCTCAGCCTCCCAAGTAGCTGGGACTATAGGCATACACCACCACGCCTGGCTAATTTTTGTATTTTTAGTAGAAACGGGGTTTCCCATGTTGGCCAGGCTGGTCTCAAACTCCTGACCTCAGGTGATCCACCTGCCTCAGCCTCCCAAAGTGCTGGGATTACAGGCGTGAGCCACTGTGCCTAGCCTGTTTTCCTATTTTCAACTGCATTTATTTCTGCTCTTTTTATTTCTTTTCTTCTGCTTGCCTGGGGCTTATTTTGCTCTTCTTTCTTTAGTTTTTTGAGGTAGTCACTTAGATTACTGATTTGAAGTCCTTCCCCCTTTCTGTTGTATTTAGTGCCATAAATTTCTCTCTCAACAACTCTGTATAGATCTTTTTGGTTTTCATTTTGTGATACTGTGGCATTTTATGAAATTCCTACTTTAATAGCGCCCTCTTCTGTCAGCATAACAAAGTCCAGATATTTAGTAAATTTGTGCTTTTGTTTTGGTAATAAGGAAGGGGGGTTTTCTGTTCTCTGATTTTCTCGTTCTTTCTCATCTTGTTGAAGAAAAATTTTGACCTTTTGCTTTTTTCCCCATCACCACTCAATTGCCAAAGCAATCTTCATTACGTTTTTATCTTTTTTTCCTTCCCAGAGGCTGTTTCAAAGACTGCCCCTTCAAATCACATATACTTTTAGATCGTTTCCCTGTGGTCCATATACTCTGATATACGACACTTTTTAAAAAAAATTTAGAGTAAATATACTCTTTCTGGTGGTGGTTTTACCTGTCTTTTGGCCCTTTAGCTATCTTCCCTCTTCTGTTTTTCCCTCAGATTTATTCAGTCGGCCTTGCTGGCAACAATACCTCATGGCAGGGCGAGTAGGAAGAATGAAAAGCATGAGAAGCAACACACTACGATTAGGTGTTATTTCTCCTTTTACTTACAGTTATTTTGAATTTAGGGTGTTATTTGTCTTCACGTTATTGTCAGAGTATGGTTGTGCATAGTTTTGTTTTTCTCTTGTTGTTCTATATTGATTTTGGAGGGATATTGGGAGATTGGGACCTTTGTGGCTGCCATCATTGTTAGCTACCCAGAAGTTCCCCATTATACAGAATTCTAAAGACAGACAGATGCTATTTCCGGTGACTAAGTGTTTATTGACATAAATATGTATTAACTTCTGGTAAAAATTGATAGTGTGCTAAAAATGATGTTGGAAATAATGTTCCTAGTTCTAAATTAATGTTGCTCTTCTTTATCCTGTTTTCGACCTCAGTGTTTCGTTTGGAAGACAAATCCCTCCTCTTTTCTTAACCAGTACCACTAAAGAAATGTCAAGAATCTAATATGTAAATTATTTTCGTTTTTACCTCCAGAATAAAATGAAATCATGCAAATATCAAGGTCTCTGTGTTCTGACTTAATTAAAACATTTTGAGGATAAATTGCAGTGTACCTTATTTTAATTGAGAGCATTTGGCCAGATTAGAAAAGGCAAAGTATTCAAGAGTTAGTTCCAATTTTCATCTATTTAGATTCCAACCCCTCAACTTCCATAGTTACCTTTGCAAAGAACTTACTTGATAGAGTCATGATAGAGGAAAGCATTTTCCTTATGACATCTGCTTTTAGGTGTGGCTGTTTTAAGATCGAATGCTTTCAAAATAAATGTTAATGCTCTTACTTATATGTGACAGCTATAAAATTGGAACTCATGGAGGTAGAGAGTAAAAAGTTAGATAACAGAGACTGGGAAGGATGTGTTGGGGGAGGGGAAGGATAAAGGGGAGTGGGTTAAAGGATACAAACATACAGTAAGACAGAAGGAATAAATTCAATGTTTACTAATAGAGTAGGATGACTATACTTAACAAAAACGTACTGTAGTCGGGTGATGGACACCTTGAATACCATGACTTGACCACTATGCATTATATACATGTAACAAAATTTATGTACCCTATATATTTACACAAATTAAAATAAATAAATAAATGTGAATAAATTAAGGTTTAATGGCCACATTCTTTCATGCATCTTTTTCAGAAATTATGATATTGGATTGAATACAAGCGTGGTTAAGGAGTGAGATCCCCAATGCCAGAATGCCTATATAAAAATCTAAGTGCTACCACTGTCTAGGTGTGTGACCGAACTACTGACAACTTCTATACCTCTATTTTCTCATCTAGAAAATGGAGGCAATAATGGTACCTACCTCATATGATAGTTGTGAGTAAATACATGTAATGTACTTAGAATAGTGCATGACATACAGTAAACTTATATGCGTTTACAATATTTATATATTAATATACATAATTTTTATAACTTAGTTTTAGCAATATCTTCAATGGTTGTATCAGTAATCTATTAATGCACAATAAATTGCCACAATTTCACAACCTAAAATAACCCCCATTTATTATCTGACTGTTTTTGTAGGTCAGGAACCTGGCCACTGCTTAACAGGATACTCTGCTTCAGGGTCTCTACTGAGGCTGCAATCAATGTGTTAACCAGAGCTTGATTCTCTTCTGAAGGTTGGCTGGGGAAGGATTTGCTTCCAGGCTCATGTAGTTGTTGGGGAAATTAAGTTCCTTGTGGTTTGTAAAACCAAAGGCCTTAGTTTCTATCTGGCTATGGGCCGGGGGCTGCCCCAAAATTCTTGCCACAGTGTCCTTATCAACAAGACAACTTGCTTCTTCAAAGCCAATAAGGTAGCAAGTCTGCTGGAAAAACAGAGATTACCATCTCTTGTAACTTAATCACAGAAGTGATAACCCATCACCTGCACCATATACTCTTTTTTTGTTTTTTTTTGAGATGGGGTCTCGCTGTTGCACAGACTTAAGTGGTGTGATCTCGGCTCACTGCAACCTTGGCCTCCTGGGTTCAAGCGATTCTCCTGCCTCAGCCTCCCAAGTAGCTGGGATTACAGGCACATGCCACCACACCTGGCTCATTTTTGTATTTTTAGTAGAGACATGGTTTTACCATGTTGGTCAGGCTGGTCTCGAACTCCTTGCCTCCTTAAATTAATGTTGCTCCTCTTTATCCTGTTGTTCCACCTGCCTTGGCCTCCCAAAGTACTGGGATTACAGGCATGAGCCATCACGCCCGGCCAGCACCATATACTCTTAGTTAGAAATAAGTCACAAACCAGCCCACATTCAAGGGGAATGACAACCTGGATGTAGGAATCATAGGAGGCCGTCTTAAATGGGCATCACGATGTCTTAAAAAGGAAATCTCGAGATATTTAAGAAGATTGATTTCGTAGTCAACTTACCCAAGTTTAAGTGCTGAGTGATTTTGGGCAGGTTACTTAATCTTTCTGAGCCTCAGTTTCTTCACCTATAACATAGAGTAATAATAGTACTGGGAAGATACTTTGGGAAGTATTACATGTGAATATCTGTTCATCTATCTTGGTTTAAACTTCGTGAGTGCTTAGTTAGTTAATGTTATTACAAAGCTAACAAAATGGGAGCCAGTCATGGTGGCTCACACCTACAATCCCAGCACTTTGGGAGGCTCGGGCAGGCAAATCACTTGAGCTTAGGACTTTGAGACCAGCCTGGGCAAAATGGCAAAATCTCATCTCCAAAAAAAAAGAAAAAATGCAAAAATTAACTGGGTATGGTGGCATGTGCCTGTATTCCCAGATACTCGGGAGGCTGATGTAGGAGGATCACGTGAGCCTGGGAGGTCAAGGCTACAGTGAGTTGTGATCATGCCACTGCACTCCAGCCTATATGACAAAGTGACACCCTGTCTCAAAAATAAACAAATAAAAGCTAACAGAATGGTATTTAGTTTAACAAGCTACTATAGGCCGGGCATGGTGGCTTACACCTCTAATCCCAGCACTTTGCAAGGCTGAGGCGAATGGATCACCTGAGGTCAGGAGTTCAAGACCAGCTTGGCCAACATGGCGAAACCCCACCTCTAGTAACAATACAAAAATTTTCCGGGCCTGGTGGGGTGTGCCTGTAATCCCATCTACTCATGAGGCTGAGGCACGAGAATTGCTTGAACCTGGGAGGCAGAGGTTGCAGTAAACCGAGATGGTGCCACTGCACTCCAGCCTGGGTGACAGAGTGAGACTCAGTGTCAAACAACAACAACAACAAAAAACCAAAAACAACAAGCTACTGTATTTCATATATTACTACTAAAAAGATGATCAGATGGAGCTTGGGAAAAATGAACATAAAGGGCTATCACAAAATTGTTACACTCCCTTGTTAATTATGCCCATTTGAAAAGTGTCACTTCTGTATAGACTCTCAGCTAGGTTTTGGTGTTTTTATAGTGCTTCTATGCTCACAACGAGATTAATAATGACAATTAGAACTCAACCCCCCACACCAGCTATACTTCGACTACAATCAAGCCAGATCATCTGCTACGCATATATAAGACCTAATTGCAGAATTGGCACGTTTTCTTAATTTAACTATGCAATTATTGCAGTCCCTCTATAGGCCAGTCTTTTGTTGAACACTGGGGGGGATACAGTCCCTGACGTCAGGGAGCTCACAGTCTCCATGGAGTGTCAGGTAAACAGGGAATGATAGTAACATGGTATGACGCACACTGCACCAGAAATTGGCATAGGGTACTATGGAGGCACAGAGGAAGAGCATTAACCCAAATGACAAGTGGGTAAGAAAGGATATTCCCAGTAGGGAATATAAGAGGTGAAATAGAGACCATCTCTGTTCTCAGTCTTACAACTCATTGGGGAAGATAAATTCATGGAAAGCTAATGAGAACATTGCTTGTGATGAAATGCTGCAGGAGCCTAGGAAGGTGGATTCTGACTGGGGCGGAGGGTGGTCAGTAAAGGGTTCACAGAGGAGAATCGAGCTGAGCCAGACTTTGAGGATGGGAAATTGTATCAGTGTTTGTCTGGCCTTCTTCAAGTTTTCTCCATTGCTACTTCCAGCATTAAGTGGGAATCATTTTATTTTTTGTTAATCAGTCTTCAATATCCATAAGTGACCTAAAGAATAAGTCAGACCAGGCGTGATGGCTCATGCCTGTAATTCCAACACTTTGGGAGGCCAAGGCGGGCGGATCACCTGAGGTCAGGAGTTTGAAACCAGCCTGGCCAACACGGTGAAACCCCATCTCTAATAAAAATACAAAAATTAGCTGGGCGTGGTGGCAGACACCTGTAATCCCAGCTACTGGGGAGGCTGAGGCAGGAAAATCGCTTGAACCTGGGAGGTGGAGGTTGCAGTGAGCCAAGAATCTGCTACTGCACTCCAGCCTGGGGAACAGAGCGAGACTCTGTCTCAAAAAAAAAAAGAATAAACTCATTGAAATTTAGAATGCTAGGACAGTGTACCAGCATTACACCTTGGCTGTTCCCCAACTTAAGCATTATCTTTGCCCTGCATGTTTATATATTGCCTGAATAATGACATTTGAATAATGATAATGGTCTAACATTTATATAATGTTTTTCAGTTTATTAACCATAGTTTATAGAAGTTAAATCTACAAATTAATTGTAAATTGAATTTGATAAAATGATAAAATAGCCACCTACAATCACACCATGCAATTAACTGGATGCTACTGTTTTGCCTCATTTGCTTCAGCTCTCTCTAAGAAATAGTGTATGACAAATACTGCAAAACTCTACAACCCATGACTGCTTCATCCATATCTCTCCTTGGGTAACCACTGTCCTGCAGTTGTCATATACCACTTTTGTGCATATATTTGTACTTATGTATGAATATAAACAATTATTTTGGCTGGGCCTGGAGGCTCATGCCTATAATCCCAGCTCTTTGGGAGGCCGAAGTGGGCAGATCACTAGAGGTCAGGAGTTCAAGATCAGCCTGGCCAACATGGCAAAACCTCATCTCTATTAAAAATACAAAAAATTAGCTGGGCATGGTGGCAGGTGCCTGTAATCACAGCTACTCAGGAGGCTGAGGCAGGAGAATCCCTTGAACCCGGGGGGCGGAGTTTGCAGTGAGCCAAGACTGCACCATTACACTCCAGTCTGGGTGACAGAGTGAGACTCCATCTCAAAAAAAAAAAATTCAAGTATTCTTACAAGTTTGAAAATTGAATAGTGTATGTCTGCCCTTCATTTTTTCTGTGCAATAATGTTTTAAAAAACTTATTCATGCTGATTAATGTTGCTGTAGTATTCACTCTAGTTCATTCATTTTCACAGCTCTGTAGCATTCCACTGTATAAGTAAATCACAGCTTGATTACCCATTCATCTACTGAGAGATAATTAGGTTGTTTCCACTTTTTTATATTTTGCTATTTTTTATTTATTTATTTTTTGTGGGGAGAGACACAAGTCTCGCTCTGTTTCCAGGCCTGAGTGCTGTGGTGCGATCTTGGCTCACTGCAACCGGTTCAAGCCATCCTCCTGCCTCAGCCTCCTGAGTAGCTGAGACCACAGGCGCACACCACCGCGCCTAGCTAGTAGAGACAGGGTTTCACCATGTTGGCCAGGATGATCTCTTGACCTCGTGATCCGCCCGCCTCAGCCTCCCAAAGTGCTGGGATTACAGGTGTGAGCCACCACGCCTGGCCATCTTTTGCTATTACAAAGAGTACTGGAGAAAATGCTGTTGTGGCATGTTCCTTTGTGCCCACTTCTGAGAGTTTTGCTCCGGGAGACACTTAGGAATTGATTTGCTGGGCCACAAAGTATAAGCATTTTCAAATTTACTAGACTTGCCAAATTACTCTGCAAAGTACTTTCTCTGTTCTGAGCACTTTGTACCTATTAATATGTTGTATCCTCACAACAACCATAGGAAGAAAATACTATATAAACTCCTTTTTACAGATGTGAAGACTGAAGCTAAGAGAAGTAAAGTGACATGCCCAAGGTCACACAGAATCAAGCGACACAGCCTGCATTTGAATAGAGGCAGTCTAGTTCCAATTCCCATGCTTTTAACCACTATAGTGTTCTGTCTTCTAATCCAACCTATTATTGTTTTCATTTGCATTTATTTTTCGCATTACTAATGAAGTTGAACATCTCTTCTTACCCCCCACCTTCTTTTATTGGCAGGAACACTAAGCACTGTGGAAGCAGGGAGTACTGAAGGAAAAAAAAAACAGCCACAGCCTTATCCTCAAGGGAAATGATTTTTTACAAAAGCCAAGCCTGTCTCATGGCCTCAGCAGAAAGTTTAGAAGACTACTGCAATCAGGCCAGGCGCGGTGGCTCACTCCTCTAATCCCAGCACTTTGGGAGGCCAAGGCAGTCGGATCACTTGAGCACAGGCATTCGAGATCAGCCTGGCCAACATGGCGAAACACTGTCTCTACTAAAAATATACAAAAAAAATTAGCCAGACATGGTGGTGTGTGCCTGTAGTTCCAGCTAGTCAGGAGGCTGAGGTGGGAGCATCACCTGAGCCTGGGAATTTGAGGCTGCAGTGAGCTGTGATTGCACCACTGCACTTCAGCCTGGGCAATGGGAGTGAGACCCTGACTCAAAAAAAAAAGGAGGACTGCTGCAATTAATGGACTGATTTGGAGGAGGAACATCTTTTTTAAGTTAGTTTTATTTTTTATTAAATAAATATACACACGCTTTGTTTAAAGAGACAACTGGATCTATCAGACTTGTTAAGAAAAGGAACAGTTTGCTCTGCACATGTATCCCAGAACTTAAAAGTAAAACAAAATTTTGTTTAAACAAGTGAAATTCTGGCCCCATGATGGCAAAGAAAGAGAGAAAGAGAAAGAGAAAAAAAAAGAAAGAAAGAAGAAAGAAGAAGAAAGAAAGAAAGAGAAAAGAAAGGAAGAAAAGAAAGGAAGAGAGAGAAAGCAAAGCAAAGCAACAGTCCTTTCTTGTATTCTGCTCCCCAGATGCGTCCACTTTCAGTGAGTTCTTTGAGATGATTATATTTCTATTCACATCTACATCTCCAAATGCCATGCTTGTAGGAATATGACTAGGGTTTACAGCTTGAAACATTTTTTAGATTGACCTTACACTATTGAAGATAGATAGGATTTAGCCTCTGCACTTGTCTCTCTCTCTCTCTCTTTCTCTCTCTCTCTCTCTCTCCCCTTCTCTCTCACACACACATCCCATGACCCATCCATATGTTCTCAATATAGTTATACGTTTAGATCAATATTCAATGTTTACACTATTATGATTATATAAATACCATAGTCAACATAGTCATGAAGTACATTATAATTATTTTCCATCTCCTTCACATTTTTTCCTAGCATTTTTAAAACTACTTGATTTTCCATGTACTTGCCACCAACTCAACCCCAAACTCTCCTCCTGGCAATTTCATCTTCTTGAAGAAGTCTCTCCCAGAACTTTCAGGACTGCTGCAATCTCAACTCATTGCTCTAGGTCTGCTGAACAGCTGTGATCCAGAGATCTCTTTTTACCGTCATCCTAGAGAGTTTTGTTTTGTTTTGTTTTTTGAGACAGCATCTCACTCTGTCGCCCATGCTGGAGTGCAGTGGCAAGATCTCGGCTTACTGCAACCTCCACCTCCTGGGCTCAAGTAATACTTCTGCGTCAGCCTCCTAAGTAGCTGGGATTACAGGCGCATGCCACCACACCTGGTGGATTCCTCAATGGAATGTGCTTTTAGTAATACACATGAATTAAACAAATAATTATAACCAGAAAGAAAATGCAGTGTAAATTTTCTCTATGAAACATTTTGCATATAGTTATCATAGTAAACATGATAAGACAATTTTAAGAAAATTAAAACATGTAAAATGTAGGCAACTACTAAATTATGTAACTGATATAAAATTTTAGCATTTTGATTTTGATGTCATATTAAAATAATGAGCAATAAAAAGTACATTTCATGCTTGAATATATTGTTCAAATCCAGTAAAATATTTTATTTTTAAATGTAGTTAAACTGTCTTTGTTCCCCCACATTTTACTCCTTAAATTTGACACTTTGTTTTACTGATTTAGACATCAGTCAAAGCAAGTGATTACACAGAACCACAGAGCTGAGGTAACTTCAGCTGTTCTTTGTCTTTACAATCACATGCTGTTTTTTATCTAGTGTACTTTTAAAGTGTAGACATAGGTATCATCTATTACCACAGGGACTGTAGTCTGGAAGTATGCCCAAAGCAAGCTCAAACTGAGGTAGGAGGCAGGACTTGACTCCAGAGGTGGGGCTGGGACAGCAGACCAGAATCGAGGACTAAATCAAGTCTAGGGCAGAAGCAGATTTCCTTAAGCCTTGTCTACCAATGCGCCAGGTCAATTTACCATCACCACGGCAACACCCAGGAGTAACTGCCGCTTTCCATGGCAATGAACTGAGAACCTGGAAGTTACCACCGTCATCCTAGAAATTTCTTCGTAAATTGCCCCTTAATTTGAATATAATTAAAAGTAGGAATCAACGTGAGTGCAGGAAACTGCCTCTGAGCAGCTCTGCTGGGGACACTGCCTATGGGGCAGCCCTGTCTGCAAGGCGCAGGAGCAGTACCTCTGCTGCTCTGGCACTTCGGCTTCAATAACACTTGCTGTTTGCACCACTGGCTTGCCCTTCAGTGCTTTCCTGAGTGAAGCCAAGAACCCTCCCACCTAAGCCCCAATCCTGGCGCTTGCCTGTCCTGCATTAAAACAATTCCACGCTGTTAAGCGCTTACTTTAGTAAGGAATGACCTATGTCTTGGACCAACTATTTAATAAGGATTTATTCAAATTAACCTCCCTGTAGAATAAAATGATTATTAAAACATAAATATTAAAAGTCAGCTAATTCTCACCTTACATATATTTTATTCAAGCCTAAGTTTAACCACAGCAATGTTTTACATTTCAGACCAAAAGAGGATTTGTGGGGAGAAAAATTGAAAACTTGTATCCGGTGCTAATAAAGACTGACTTTTACTGGGTTTATTATTCTTTATATTAAAATTCTCTGCAGACTGTGTTTTTTTTTATTGCCACCAAGTGGGCAGACCTCTGCCACTACCCCCGTGCTTCATAGGTCACTGCTCCATTCTAAACTACTCTACAAGAAAGTAGCCTAATTAGTGCTGGGTTTGTGGCCTCCAAATTCCATTATTTGTCTTTCAGGGTGCTGAGAGCGACTCTTGATAGGGTGAGTTTTTGGTCCTCCTGAGGGCCTTTACTTGCTTACAGCATAGTGTGGGGTGCAACATAAAGCAGTATGACACGGGTGACCTGGAGGTGCTTTTGTTGTCTTTTTATGGGGTATGTTATTGTCACACACATCACACATAAAGCCCTCTTCGTACCTGGGTTCTGGGAATTTAGACCTTGATGTTGCTGCCCACACCTACCCTAAATACACGTAGAAATACCGAAGCCCTTTTTCTTCCTGTCTGTGGGACAAAGTGTTGACTTGTCTTCATTTCCTTCTTAGTCCTCACCCGCTCCTTATCTCCCAGTGGCCAACTGTATACTTGTTGGTCTGGCGCCCAACCCTGGAGGACTCCGCCTCCCACCCGTCTCACGTTTTTTCTTCCTTAACCCCCTCCCTACTACCGGCAAACATCCACATCATCTTTTCGCATTGTGCTTATTTTATTGCATTCAACACGGGTGAACACTGTTGCTCTCAGATTTGGCCTTTATGTGATTGGTGATTCCCCAGAGCTGCCTATGGAGATGGTGTTGCTAGTTCTACGTTTCTGATCCAGGCTCTGCATTTACTGTCAGCAGACATGGTTACTTGGGATGGTTTGACGTTGCCAGTATCTTCTATGCTTGCTTTTCTGATTTCTACTTCCTGCGGTTTATGGCGCTTGCTCTTCTGATTTTCATTTTGTGTCTTATTCTGCTTGTGGTGACACACAAATACTGCTGGTCTCATTGTCTTCCTAGGCTTTTTTGAGCAGGAAGGAGGTGATTGAGGTTTTTTTCTTGAATTTCTTTGAAGGGGTTTTTTTACCTTTGTGATTTTCTTCTCCACCTGGAAGGGCAACACAGTGAACCAGGACATTGGTTTAGGGGAAGAGAAAGAGGTTGTATAGGAAGGGGAGCTTTATAAATAGGGTTGTGCTAGGCAACGCTATGCTAGGAGTCTTGAGACAATATAGGGGGAAGAAGAGAAGGAACAAGGATAGGGTCATCTGACCTTGCCATTTTCGTTGGTCTTTTGTTGACAAGAGTTCTTCTTTTCCTTCTCTTTGGTTCTTGGGGTTGGCTTTTTCGTGCTAATAATTGGTTGTTTCATTGTTTTTTTAGGCTTCACTGGTGTGTAGGTCTCCTTAGCCATATTTAAGCCTCCCAATGGTCTACCCCACGCTCCTGACCTCCTTATATATACCCACCCGCCGGGTAATGAGGAGCCCCGCCTTTCAGCTTTGTTTGGTCAGAAAGGAGCACCGCCATCCAATGGTAGTCCTGGGGCGGCTTGGACATCACAAAGCGCTGACGCCTGTGTGGGGGTGGTGTTGCTGGGGTGGCCAAGATGTGGTTGAAGAAAGGGGATTTTCCCGTGAAGGTCTATTTCAAACTGACCTGCTACCACCATCATTTCCCCATGTTCAATTCTGACGAGTCACATAGCAGGGAGAAGGTGTTTCCTTAAAAACACTCACTACCGCCACCCCCATTCAGTGGTTCATTCTGTTCTCTCACACCGTTTACCGTGACCTACTATTTTGGATGTCTTATCTAAAAGCCCTTCAAGGTAAAATGGCCTTATTTAATTCTCAGTCAAAATATAAATCATTCCACTTCCCTCAAACAAATTTCCATTTTGTACCTGTTTTGCTGTGGCTTGTAATCTAGGAAAGGTGTTTTTATTTTTGATTTACATTTCTAAATGGTTGAAAAAAATCAAAAGAATATTTTATGATGTAAACATTATGTGAAATTAAAATTTAAGTGTTCATAAAACTTTGTTAGAACACAGATACACTAATTTAACTGTCGTCTATGGCTGCTTTCACACTACAACAGGGTAGTTGTGATGGAGATTGTATAGCCTGCAACAAACAAAGTATTTGCTATATGTCCTTTTAGAAAAAAAGACTGCCAACTCCTGATCTATTCTGTTCCACTGATCTATTTGCCTATCCTTATGCCAAAGCCACATTGTCATGATTAATTTCATGTCATGTCGTAATTGTGTGCTAAGACATAAAATTAGGTAGCACAGCTCATCCAACTTTCCTCTTCTTTTACAAGATCATTTCAGCTATTCTAGGTCCTTCATACATTCTTAAAAATTTAAGAATCAGCTTTTCTATTAATGTTAAAACCTATTATGATTTCATTGTAATGGTGTTGAATTTCTAAATCAGTATAGGGAGAATTGAAATCTTAATGATTTTGAGACCTTCAATTTTTGAACACACATCTCTTTATTTACTTAGGTCTTTCATTTATCTCTGCAATGTTTTATAATGTTCAATTTGTTTAAAATTCTTATTATTTCCTCCTTAAGTATTTGGTAGTAGTCACCTGTGAAGACATCCATTCCTGAAACTTTCCTTTTGAGAAGCTTTTATGTTTTGAATTAACTTTGGTATTTACACTATTCAAAAAGTCTAGGCTAATGTTAGTTTGGTAAATTGTTTTTCAAAGACTTTTTCCATTTCCTCTAAACTGTCAAATTTGTTGGCACCAAGTTGTGCATAATATTCCCTTCTTATTTTTGAAATGCCTGTAGCATGTGTAGTGACGCAACCTCTATAATTTCTGATATCGGTAACTTATGTTTTGTGTTTTTTTCTTGATTACTTTTAGGTAGCTTTTATGAATTTTATTCTTTAAAAAACTATATTCAGCATTATTGATTTCTGTCTCTCATTTTGTATTTTTCTATTTTGATTATTTCTGTTTCTTATCTTTACTATTTTACTTTTTCTATTTAATTCAAATTTAATTTATAGCCCCTTAAAGTGAAATCTTACTCTCTTTAACTCATTCTTCTTTTCTAATATAAAAATGAAGCTATAAATTTTCCACTTAGGACTGCTTAAGCTGCATCTTGCAAAATTTGAAATGTTGTCTTTTCTTATGCAGTCTGATATATCTTTAATTTTACTTATAATTTAATTTTAAACCATGAGTTATTTAGAAGAATGTCCTTAATTTTGAAGGACAGGGTATCTTCTAGATGTGTTTTTGCTATTGATTTCTAATTTAATTTTTTTGTAGTCAGAGAGCATATTTCATGATTTAAATATTTTAATATATATAGAAACTCATTTTATGGCCCAGAATTTGGTTTATCTTGGTGTAGGTCAAATGTAGTTGATAGGAATTTTCAAATACTGTACATCCTTACTAATTTATTTGTCTGCTTCATTTATCAATAATTAATAGAGGAAAGTTTAAATTTATAGCTGTGATTATGGATTTATCGATTTCTCTTTTTAATTTTGTAAAAATTTGCTTCATGTCTTTTGAAGCTCTTACTTCCTGTATACTCACTTATTGTTTGCATTGTATGTCTCCTCCATCCTAGTACTTTCAACCTAGCTGTGTTTTTATATTTTAAGTGCATTATTTGTTAAGAGCATATAGTTGGATATTGATTTTTAAATGAAGTTCATCAACCTTTGTCTTTTCTTGGAATGTTTAATATATTTATATTTAATGGAATTATTGACATGGCTGTGTTTAAGTGTACCTACTTTCTTTTTGTTTTCTATTTCTTCTCTCTGTCATTTGTTACATATATCCTTCTTTCATGTCTTCTTTTGGCTTGAGGGTTTTTTTTTGTATTCTGTTTTCTCTATTGACTTTTTAATAATAGCTTTTTATATTATTATTTTTTAGTTGTGTGCATTACAATATGCATCCTTATCTTGTTACATTCAACATAGAATTAATGGAAGTTCTAGTCAGATCAGTCAAGCAAGAGAAAGAAGTAAAAGGCATCAAATAGGAAAAGTCAAGCTATCGCTCTACATAGACAATATGATTCTATACCTAGAAAACCCTAAACAGTCCACCATAATGCTCCTGAAAATGGTAATTGACTTCAGTAAGGTTCCGGTATACAAAAATCATTGTAAAACTAATCAGTACTATTTCTATACACAAACAATGGTCCAGCTGACATCCAGATCAAGAAGTAATCCCATTTACAGTGGCCACAACAAAATTGCTTAGGAGTACATATGACCAAGGAGATGAAAGATCTCTATGAGGAGAACTACAAAACACTGCTTAAAGAAGTCATAGATGACACAAACAAATGGCAAAATATTCCTTGCTCTTGAATTGGAAGAATCAATATCATTCAAATGGACATACTGCCCAAAGCAATCTACAGATTCAGAGTTATTCCTGCGAAATGACCAACATCGTTTTTTACAGAATTGGAAATAAACTCATAAAATTCATATAGATCCAAAAAAAAAAAAAAAGCCAGAATAGCCAAAGGACTTCTAAGCAAAAATAACAAAGCTGGAGGCATCACGCTACCTGACTTCAAACTATACTACAAAGTTACAGTGACCAAAACAGCATGATACTGGTACAAAAACACACATAAACCAATGGAACAGAATGGAGAGCTAAGAAATAAAGCCACACACCAACAGCCATCTGATCTTTGACAAAGTCAACAAAAGTAAGCAGTGAGGAAAGGGTAGTCTTCAATAAATGCTGCTGGCATAGCTGGCTAGACATATACAGAAGAATGAAACTGAACCCTTACCTTTCACCATATACAAAAAGTAACTGAACATGGATTAAGATTTAAATGTGGCCGGGCGCGGTGGCTCAAGCCTGTAATCCCAGCACTTTGGGAGGCCGAGGCGGGTGGATCACGAGGTCAAGAGATCGAGACCATCCTGGTCAACATGGTGAAACCCCGTCTCTACTAATACAAAAAATTAGCTGGGCACGGTGGCGCGTGCCTGTAATCCCAGCTACTCAGGAGGCTGAGGCAGGAGAATTGCCTGAACCCAGGAGGCGGAGGTTGCGGTGAGCCGAGATCGCGCCATTGCACTCCAGCCTGGGTAACGAGAGAAACTCCGTCTCAAAAAAAAAAAAAAAAAAAAAAGATTTAAATGTAAGACTTCAAACTTTAAGAATCCTAGAAGAAAACCTAGGAAACACAATTCTGGACATCAGCCTTGGGGAATAATTTATAGCTAAGTCCTCGAAAGCAATAGAGACAACAACAAAAATTGAAGGGAGTCATGCCTCTGTCATCCAGGACTAACCACATTGGTGCATTCTCTGATGCTTCTCCATCTCATTGTTGTGAGGCTACTTGGAACAAGGCTTTATCAGGGTTTATGAGAGCAAAGTAGACCTGCGGTCAAGATGGCCAACTAGACATAGCCATGAGGAATATCTACCGTTGAGGGATTGGGACATGGGGAAAACTGGTGGACTCTTAGCAGATCTTCAGAGGGATAGCATTGAGGGCAGATGTAGGGAAGACAGATGTTGGACTGAAGGGGGAGGAAGCTGGAACCCTGCACAAGGTTGCCATGCATAAGGACTCATTCCTGGCCCCCAACAACTGGGGAAGAGGTGAGCTGAAGAAGCAAAGAGCAACCTGCTCTATCCACGGACCTTTAGAATCCTGGCCAGAGAAGACCCCATGACCACTGTGGACACTTGAGGTGGCAGGGAGAGCTGTTTACAGAAGTGGTAGGGGCAGAACTCCAGCCAGTGTGGAGCCCAGAGGGTTTGATGCAGGAGCATCTGTAGTGGAGCACAGCCTGGGACACCCATTCCCTTAGGCTCAACTTACTCCTATAGGAGACTTTAGTCCTAGGGGAATTGTCATACATGAACTCTGCAGGGTGGTCTTGCCCATGAGATGGGGCTGGTCCAACCTGAACACCCCTCGGTCAGCTGGACTCTCCCTAGGTGCTTGCAATGCAGCCTCAGGTGCCCAAAAGAGGGGGGTGTATCTTCTGGGGGCCTGCATCATAGTTCCTGTGCTGGCAGACCACACCCGACAAGCAGAGGGCTCCAGCAGCGCAGCCTCCACAGACACGTATCAGCCCGCCCGTACACTCCTTCCACTGCAGCCTCCCCAGTGATACTTTGCCTGCAGATACTCGCCCATGGCCGCCTCCCAAATCACTTTGCTGGCATATATGTTCACAGGCAGATTTTGCCTCCCCTTTCCCACCAGCACACATGTGCACTTGCACCCTGCCATAGCACTGCTGCCAGAATGAGTGCACCTGCCATTCCCATTGAAGTGTTGCAGAGTATGGACCCGTTAGCCCTACGAACCACCAGCACCCTTCCCCTGCATTGACACTGCTGCGGCCTGAAACTATGCACAGAGAATAGAGACCTGCCCTGGCCCTGAGCAGCCAGTCACCTGTAAACACACACAAAGAGCGCACACAGTCCTGTGGCCACTAGCGCCCCACTACTGTGCTAAAACTGCCACCAGCACAAGCATGCACAAAGAGGCCAGTGGAGACCCTGCTTCCCCATGACATGCTGCCAATGCTGCTGCTGCAAATGCCCACATGAAGGTCAGCATCCTGACACCTGCTAGCACCCCACTGCAGCTGAAAGGTGGGCACCTTATCATGCTGCTACTGATGCCACTGCTGCCATGAGCAAACAAAGATAAATCATGCTGCTACTGCCCTCCGAAGTGCTTTCATTGGCACCACCCATTGGACTGTTGTGACTAGTGGTCTGGGAGCACATCGGCCACTCCAGTGCAACCAGTTCCTAACCTTGAGTAGCCAGAGAACAAAGCCAAAGCCTGATACTAGTCCCCCAGTGTTAGGGCACACAGTCTAGGAGTCCTGAGCTAAACCTTAGCCCCCTAAAATCTTCCAGAAATGAAGCTAGTTGACTAAACAAAATGTATACAATCAAACCCCTGAGGTCATGAAATAGCATAAAAGGAAAACAAAAATCCAAAAACAGCAACTTCAAACATTGAAGAAAAATCAGCCCACAAAGATGAGAAAGAGCAGTTGCAAGAACTGTGACATCTCAAAAAGCCAGAGTGTCTTCCTCCAAACGACCACACTAGCTCCCCAGCAATGGTTCTTAAAGAGATGGAAATGACTGAAATGACAGAAATAGCATTCAAAATATTGATAAGAACAAAGATCATCAAAATTCAGAACATTGAAAACCAACTCAAGAAAGCTAAGAATCACAATAAAATAACACAGGAGCAGACAGACAAAATAGTCAGTATTGAAAAGAACATAACTGACTGATACAGACAAAAAAAACACACTATGATAATTTTATAATGGAATTGCAAGTGTAGACCAAGCCGAGGAAAGAATCTTAGAGCTCAAAGACTGGCTTTCTGGTGCCAAGAACAATGTCTGGCATATAATCCATGCTCAACAAAAATCTGTTGACTGGGTAGAATAGCTGTCAAATTCTTAACCTGTTTCAACTCATGGCCCTTTCTTAGTCTGTCATTCGCATATTGGCCTCAGCCAATAATATATTAGTATTATAAATCTTTGCTTTAAATTTGTATTAATATGTAAGTATCTTAAATGTTTTTCCAAAATGCACCTGCTCTTGGAGAGTCTGATATGCTTCCCCTTCCTTATAGCCCACGTAAGATGTAGGGTCTGTATCATCCCTATGACATTTAATAAGATATTGCTTTGCATTGTAAGTACTTGCTGTCATAGTAGACCGGCCTATTAACTTCAACAGGGATGGCTCCAGGTTCAAGAGGCTGAAGAAGAGACCCAGAGCCAGCAATGAGACATAGGGTTTTATTAGCAGGAAACTTATATACAGGGATGGTCTGGTACTACTGGGCTGGACAGAAGAACCACCTTACCTACAGGGACAGTCCAGTGGTGGCAGGCTGGGCAGGACAACCACAACAGCTTGCAGAAAGCAATCAGTTTATATAGCATATTCACTTAGCACCTGCCCTCTAACAACCTCCACTGGCAAATTTCATTTAACCCAAAACAAAGGGCGTTACTCCCTTCTACATTCCACTGGATGGTCAGGGGTTCAGATGTTCCTCCTGGATGTACAGACAAGGAATGTATCTCCTGGTTTGCCATTTCTGGATTCCTTAGCTCAGAACACGCACTCGGGTGCATCTGCCATACAGGTTAATTCTCAGGGTATGCTTAAGTTTAATTTCACTGCCAGGTGTGTCTACCATACGCTCGCATACACACCTCTACTCCTGTAGGAGGATCGATGCTCACTGACCAGTGTCATTCTCTGAAGTATTCATTAATGGAGTTTTGTTTTAGCATTGATTGATTTTAAGTTAAAATATCATAATTACATGTATTCGTAATATATAACATGTTTTAAAATATGTATGAATTGGGGAATGTGGCTAAATTGAGCTAATTTACATATGCATTACCTCACATACTTATTATTTTGTGGTGAGAACACTTAAAATCTACTCTGTTAGTAATTTTTAAGAACACAACACATTATTATTAACTATAGTCACCATGTTATACAGTAGATCTATTGAGCTTATTCTTCCCAACTGAAATTTTCTACTCAGACCCTAGTCTTGACACAGTAAATGACTAGAGTTCATTGCCCTTCTGCTGACATGGTCAAGACCTTGACAATCTAGACCAAAGTAGATGTCTAAGCCTTTCAGACCTCCTGGTTTTCATCATATTGTTGTCCTCTTGCCCATACTGGCAGGAACTGGCCAACTGGTAACTATGCCTGGGTCTGTCTAATCAGGTGAGACTATTTTCTTCAGCAACTGGCAACTTCTGAAACATCAGAGATTTACAAAGTGTGTTTTACTGCTTACTAAATATGCAAATCAGAAGATAGAAGGGTGGCTATTTAAATACTCATGTGATTTACTTAGATCTTATGATTTACTAATGATTTATACCTCCCTGCCATGTGGCTTTGTGGAACCCTTGGATCATTCTGAAGTTCTGGACTAGGAACGTGTTTAGCTTTTAACCCAAAAGAGAGATGCAATGATAATCATCAACCACAAGTGCATCTATTTTAATAAGCAGGATCATGGTGAGGTTTTCAAATGCAGAAGTCACAGTTAGAAGGGATCATATAGTAAAAGGATCCAAGTTCAGAAAACTGTCAATGGCAATGATTTAAACTAGGTATAAATCAGTGAACTAGACTTCTACGAGAATTTTTCCATAGGCTGTTCCTTTATTACCCTTAGGCAATCAATCATTTTGATTACTACAGTGAGGGTTCAGGAGGGATGGGTGGAGAGACAAATTTTGGCATTATGTAATAAGGGCTTACTGAATGCCAAGTTCTTTAAGTAGATTATCTCATTTAATTATTACAGCCCCAGGATGATGATACTGTTAGTATCACCATCTTATGGAAGAGGAAACTGAGGTTCATATATTGTGACTTGTTTATGATCATAGCCTACAAGGGCAGAGCTCAGATTTGAATCTAGATCTGACTCCATATCCTGTGCTCATTTTACTATACCACACTGCCTCTCCGTGGTCTCCTGTTAACCTATGATAATAATGGCCAACGTTTATTGGGAACTATAAGACCAAAACAATAGAAAATCTAGGCTTGTTCTTCATAAGTAATAGTTATCATTTATTGAGTGCTAGGCATGGTGATAAGGGCTTTACATATAATAGCTCATTTAATCATCAAAACCACTCGATGAGGTATTATTATTATATTCACATTTTAGAGATGAGGGAACTAAAGCTCAGGAAAAAAAGGGTTAAATGACTGACCCATAGTTAGCTAGAAATTTTCAAAGCCAGATTTCAAACCTGGTGGTTGCCAGAGTTAGAGTCCTTATACCTCCAGTTCAAACTTGAATGTGCATAAGAATCACCTGATGATGCTATGAAAATATATATTCCTTAGCACCATCCCTGACAGTCTGAATAAGTAGGTCTTTTAAAGAAGTTTCCAGTATTTTATTGAGGATTTTCACATCGATGTTCATCAGTGAGATTGGCCTGAAATTTTCTTTTTTTCTTGTATCTCTGACAGGTTTTGGAATCAGGAGAATGCTGGGCTCATAAAATGAGTTAGAGAGGACTCTTTCTTTTTCTATTGTTTCAAGTAGTTTCAGAAGGAATGGTACCAGCTCCTCTTTCTACCTCTGGTAGAATTTGGCTGTGAATCCATCTGGTCCTGGGCTTTTTTTGGTTGGCAGGCTGTTAATTACTGCTTCAATTTCAGAACTTGTTATTGGTTTATTCAGGGATTGGACTTCTTCCTGGTTTAGTCTTGGGAACATGTATGTATCCAGGAATTTATCCATTTCTTCTAGACTTTCTATTTGCATAAAGGTGTTTATAATATTCTCTGATGGTAGTTTGTATTTCTGTGAAATCAGTGGTAACATCCCCTTCATCATTTTTTATTGTGTCTATTTGATTCTTCTCTCTTTTCTTCTTTCTTAGTCTGGCTAGTGGTCTATCTAATTTTATTAATCTTTTCAAAACATCAGCTCCTGGATTCACTGATTTTCTGAAGGGTTTTTGTGTCTCTATCTCCTTCATTTCTGCTCTGATCTTAGTTATTTCTTGTCTTCTGCTAGCTTTTGAATTTGTTTGCTCTTGTTTCTCTAGTTCTTTTAATTGCGATGTTAGGGTGTTGATTTTGGATCTTTCCCACTTTCTCACGTGGGCATTTAGTGCTGTAAATTTCCCTCTAAACACTGCTTTAGCTGTGTTCCAGAGCTTCTGGTACGTTGTCTCTTTGATCTCATCGGTTTCAAGTAACTTCATTATTTCTGCCTTAATTTCATTATTTACCCAGTAGTCATTCGGGAACAGGTTGTTCATTTTCCATGTAGTTGTGTGGTTTTGAGAGAGTTTCTTAATCCTGAATTCTAATTCGATTGCACTGTGGTCTGAGAGACTGTTTGTTATTATTTCTGTTCTTTTGCATTTGCTGAGGAGTATTTTACTTCCAATTATGTGGTCAATTTTAGTATTAGTGCTATCTGGTGCTGAGAAGAATGTATATTCTGTTGATTTGGGGTGGAAAGTTCAGTAGATATCTATTAGGTCTTCTTGGTTCAGAGCTGAGTACAAGTCCTTAATAACCTTGTTAATTTTCTATCTTGTTGATCTGTCTAATATTGACAGTGGGGTGTTAAAGTCTCCCAACATTATTGTATGGGAGTCTAAGTCTCTTTGTAGGTCTCTAAGAACTTGTTTTGTGAATCTGGGTGCTCCTGTATTGGGTGCATATGTATTTAGGAAAGATAGCTCTTCTTGTTGCACTGATCCCTTTACCATTATGTAATGCCCTTCTTTGTCTTTTTTGATCTTTGTTAGTTTAAAGTCTATTTTATCAGAGACTAGGATTGCAACTCCTGCTCTTGTTTTGTTTTGTTTTGTTTTGTTTTGAGGGGGCTTTGTTTTTGTTTTTGTTTTGTTTTGCATTTTGGCTATTTGCTTGGTAAATATTCCTCCATCCCTTTATTTTGAGCCTCTGGTAAATATTCCTCCATCCCTTTGAGCCTTTGAACCTGAGATGGGTCTCCTGAATACAGCAAATGAATGGGTCTTGACTCTTTATCCAATTTGCCAGTCTGTGTCTTTTAATTGGGGGCATTTAGCTCCTTTATATTCAAGGTTAATGTTGTTATATGTGAATTTGATCCTGTCATCATGATGCTAGCTGGTTGTTTTGCCCATTAGTTGATGCAGTTTCTTTATAGTGTTGTTGGTCTTTATATTTTGGTGTGTTTTTGCAGTAGCTGGTACCAGTTTTTCCTTTCCATGTTTAGTGCTTCCTTCAGGAGCTCTTGTAAGGCAGGCCTGGTGGTGACAAAATCCCTCAGCATTTGCATGTCTGGAAAATATTTTATTTCCCCTTCATTTATGAAGCTTAGTTTGACTGGATATAAAATTCCGATTTAAAAATTATTTTCTTTGAGAATGTTGACTATTGGCCCCCACTCTCTTCTGGCTTGTAGGATTTCTGCAGAGAGATCCACTGTTAGTGTGATGGGCTTCCCTTTGTAGGTAACCTGACCTTTCTCTCTGGCTGTGCTTAACATTTTTTCCTTCATTTCAACCTTAGAGAATCTGACGATTATGTGTCTTGGAGTTGGTCTTCTCCAGGAGTATCTTAGTGGTGTTCTCTGTATTTCCTGAATTTGATTGTTGGCCTGTCTTGCTAGATTGGGGAAGTTGTCCTCGATAATATCCTGATATTTTTTCCAACTTGGTTCCATTCTCCCCATCACCTTCATGTACATCAATCAATTGTAGGTTTGGTCTTTTCACATAGTTCCATATTTCTTGGAGGCTTTGTTCATTCCTTTTCAATTGTTTTCTCTAATGTTGTTTTCATGCCTTATTTCAGTAAATTGAACTTCAATCTCTGATATGCTTTCTTCCACTAGATCAATTTGGCTGTTGATACTTGTGTATGATTCACAAAGTTCTCATGCTGTGCTTTTCAACTGCATCAGGTCATTTATGTTTTTCTCTAAACTGGTTATTCTAGTTAGTACTTCCTGTAACCTTTTGTCAAGGTTCTTAGCTTCCTTGCATTGGGTTAGAACATGCTCCTTTAGCTCAGAGGAGTTTGTTATTACCCACCCTCTAAAGTCTACTTCTGTCAATTCATCAAACTCATTCTCCGTCCAGTTTTGTGCCCTTGCTGGAAAGAAGTTGTGATCCTTTGAAGAAGAAATGGCATTCTGGTTTTTGGCATTTTCAGTCCTTTTGTGCTGGTTTTTCCTCATCTTCATGGATTTATCTACCTTTTATCTTTGAGATTGATGAACTTTGGATGGGGTTTCTGTGTGGGGATTCTTTTTGTTGATGGTGATGTCATTGCTTTCTTTTTTTTAGTTTTTCTTCTAATAGGCCCCTCTTCTGCAGGTATGCTGCAGTTTGCTGGAGGTCACTCCAGACCCTATTTTCCTGGGTATCACCAGTGGAGGTTGCAGAACAGCAAAGATTGCTGCCTGCTCCTTCCTCTGGAAGCTTCATCCCAGAGGGGCATCAGCTTGATGCCAGCTGAAGCTCTTCTGTATGAGGTGTTTGTCAGCCCCTGTTGGGAGGTCTCTCCCAGTCAGGAGGCACAGGGGTCAGGAACCTACTTGAGGAGGTAGTCTGTCCCTTAGCAGAGCTCGAGCACTGTGATGGTAAAACCTTCCTTGTCAGGATCTGCTGCTCTCTTCAGCGCTGGTGGGCAGGAACATTTAAGTCCACTGAAGCTGCACCCACAGGTGCCCCTTCCCCTAGGTGCTCTGTCCCAGGAAGATGGGAGTTTTATCCCAGTCCCCCTGAATGGGACTCCTGCTTTTCTTTCAATGATGTCCTGCCCAGTGAAGAGGAATCTAGAGAGACAGTCTGGCCATAGCTGCTTTGCTGCTCTGTATTGAGTTCTGCCCAGTCCTTAGCACTGTGAGGGGAAAACTGCCTACTCAAGTCTCAGTAATGGCAGACACCCCTCCCCTCACCAAGCTGGATCATCCCAGGTCTACTTCAGACTGCTGTGCTGCCAGTGAGAATTTCAAGACAGTGGTTCTTAGCTTGCTGGTATCTGTGGGAGAGGGACCCGCTGAGCAGACCACTTTGCTCCCTGGCTTCAGCCCTCTTTCCAGGGGTGTAAATAGTTCTGTCTCTCTGAGGTTCCAGGTGCCACTGGGGTACAAAAAAGAAAAACTCCTGCAGCTAGCTTGGTGTCTGCCCAAACAGCCACCCACTTTTGTGCTTGAAACCCAGCGCCCTGGTGGTACAGGCACATGAAGGAATCTCCTGGTCTGCTGATTGGAAAAACCATGGGAAAAGCGTAGTATCTGGGCAAGATAGCAAAGTCCCTCATGGCTTTCCTTGGCTGGGAAAGGGAGGTTCCCCTGCTTCTTGCACTTTCTGGGTCAGGTGACATCCCACCCTACTTCTGCTGGCCCTCTATGGGCTGCACTCATTGCCTAACCAGTCCCAATGAGATGAACAGGGTACCTCAGTTGAAAATTCAGAAATCACCCGCCTACTGCATTGGTCTCACTGGGACCTGCGGATTGGAGCTGTTCCTATTTGGCCATCTTCTGCTTGTTTATTTCAGCAGCAAATCCATACAAGTCTGCAGCAACATAAATTCTTGACTTCCACTCCTGCCCTAAAACTTGCCTTGGTCTCTTTTCCTGCCTTATGCCCCTCAGTCAGATTTTTAACATAGATGCAAAAATCCTCAATAAAGTTCTGGCAAACTAAATCCAGCAGCATATCAAAAAGCTTATCTACCACATTCAACTCAGCTTCATCCCTGGGATGCAAGGCTGGTTCAACATATGCAAATCAATAAATGTAATCAATCACATAAAGAGAACCAATTAAAAAAACACATGATTATCTCAATAGATACAGAAAAGCTCTTTGATAAATTCAACACTGCTTCATACAAAAAACTCTCAATAAACTAGGTACTGATGATGGAACATATCTCAAAATATTAAAAGCTATTTATGAAAAATCCATAGCCAATATTATACCAAATAGGCAAAAGCTGGAAGCATTCCCTTTGAAAACCAGCACAAGATAAAGATACCTTCTCACACCACTCCTATTCCACATAGTATTGGAAGTTCTGGCCAGAGCAATCAGGTAAGAGAAGTAACGGGTATTCAAATAGGAAGAGAGGAAGCCAATTTGTCTCTATTTGCAGACAACATGATTGTATATTTAGAAAACCCCATCGTCTCAGCCCAAAAGCTTCTTAAGCTGATAAACAACTTCAGCAAAATCTCAGGATACAAAATCCTTGTGCAAAAATCACAAGCATTCCTATACACCAATAATAGACAGAGAGCTAAATCATGAGTGAACTCTCATTTGCAATTGCTACAAAAAGAATAAACTGCCTAGGAATACAACTTACAAGGGATGTGAAGGACCTCTTCAAGGAGAACTGCAAACCACTGCTCAAGGAAATAAGGGAGTACACAAACAGATTGAAAAACATTCCATGCTCATGGATAGGAAGAATCAATATTGTGAAAATGGTCATACAGCCCAAAGTAATTGATAGATTCAAAGCTACCATTGACTTTCTTCAAATAACTAGAAAAAACTACTTTAAATTTCCTATGGAACCAAAATAGAGCCCACATAGTCAAGACAATCCTAAGCAAAAAGAACAATGCTGGAGGCATCACGCTACCTTACTTCAAACTATACTACGAGGCTATGGTACTGTACCAAAACAGATGGTACTGTACCAAAACAGATATATAGACCAATGAAACAGAACAGAGGCCTCAGAAATAATACCACACATCTACAACCATCTGATCTTCAACAAACCTGACAAAAACAAGCAATGGGGAAAGGATTCCCTATTTAATAAATGGTGCTGGGAAAACTGGCTAGCCATATGCAGAACAGAAACTGGACCCCTATCTTACACCTTATCTAAAAATTAATTCAAGATGGATTAACAACTTAAACATAAAACTAAAACCATAAAAACACGAGAAGAAAACCGTGGCAATACCATTCAGGACATAGGCATGGGCAAAGACCTCATAGCTAAAACACCAAAAGCAATTGCAACAAAAGCCAAAATTGACAAGTGGGATCCAGTTAAACTAAAGAGCTTCTGCACAGCAAAAGAAAGTATCATCAGAGTGAACAGACAACCTACAGAATGGGAGAAATATTTTGCAATCTGTCCATCTGGCAAAGGTCTAATATCCAGAATCTACAAGGAACTTAAACAAATTTACAAGAAAAAAACAAACAACCCCATCAAAAATGGACAAAGGATATGAACAGATACTTCTCAAAAGAAGACATTTATGTAGCCAACAAACATGAAAAAAAGCTTATCATCACTGGTCATTAGAGAAATGCAAATCAAAACCACAACGAGATACCTTCTCACGCCAGTTAGAATAGCGATCATTAAAAAGTCAGGAAACAACAGATGTTGGAGAGGACGCGGAGAAATAGGAACACTTTTACACTATTGGTGGGAGTGTAAATTAGCTCAACCACTGTGGAAGACAGTGTGGCGATTCCTCAAGGATCTAGAACCAGAAATACCATTTGACCCAGCAATCCCATTACTGGGTATATACCCAAAGGATTATAAATCATTCTATTATAAAGACACATGCACATGTATGTTTATTGAAGCACTATTTACAATAGCACAGACTTGGAACCAGTCCAAATGTCCATCAATAATAGACTGGATAGAGAAAATGTGCCACATATACACCATGGAATACTATGCAGCCATGAAAAAGAATGAGTTCATGTCCTTTGCAGGGACATGGATGAAGCTGAAAACCATCATCCTCAGCAAACTAACACAGGAACAGAAAACCAGACACCACATGTTCTCACTCATAAGTGGGAGCTGAACAATGAGAACCCATGGACACAGGGAAAGGAACATCACACACTGGGGCCTGTTGGGGGGTTGCAGGAAAGGGGAGGGAGAGCATTAGGACAAATACCTAATGCATGCGGAGCTTAAAACCTAGATGATGGGTTGATAGGTGCAGTAAACCACCATGGCACATGTATACCTATGTAACAAACCTGCACATTCAGCACATGTATCCCAGAACTTAAAGTAAAATAAAAATAAGTAAATAAATAATAACAATATGTGCATTGAAATGATAGCAATGTATGATACTGCATTAAATATAATAAAAATCCATGAATTCATACTGATATTAATTAATTAGTTATTGCATTAATTATTGGAGTAGAAGGAACAGTTCTTCCTTAGAGTAAAATACAAACTAATAGATCTATAAGAGGCCGAGAGAGGCGGCTCATACTTGTAATCCCAGCACTTTGGGAGGCCGAGGTGGGTGGATCACCTGAGGTCTGGAGTTTGAGATCAGCCTGGCCAACATGGTGAAACCCCGTCTCTACTAAAAATACAAAATTAGCCAGGCATGGTGGTGCACACCTGTAATCTCAGTTACTTGGGAGGCCGAGGCAGGAGAATCGCTTGAACCTGGGAAGTGGAGGTTGCAGTGAACCAATATCATGCCATTGCACTACAGCCTGGGCAACAAGACCAAAACTCCATCTCAAAAAAAAAAAAAAGAAAGAAAGAAAGAAAAGAAAAGAGTTAGCCTCCAGTATAGCAGTATTCTTTAAAGAAACCTACTGGCCACCTACTGGGTGGTGTGGTAGATGAGATGATCCGTGGACCCCATGGCATTTGAACTACTCCTGCACCTCCTTTGCTGTGCAGAGGTAGTTTAGTCAGATGCTATGCTGTGTGGGATACCATATTTATGGATCAGGAATTCCATAAGCCTGCATAGAGTGGTGCCGGCTGAGGCTCTACAAGCAGGAAAGGCAAACTCATGTCTGGATAAGTATCTCTCCCTGTGAGGATCAATCTCAAGGATGGAAGGGCCCAATGCAGTCGACTTGCCACCAAGTGGCCAGTACATCTCTTCAAGGAACAGTGCCATACTGGGAGCTCAGTCTTGGTCTCTCTTGCTGATATGATGCTGAAATGGATGGGAAGAGTTTAAACAGGACTACAATACTAAGAGCACTGAAGCGCATTTTGTCATTTCTTCACCTAAATGTTAGAGTTTGACTTTAGAGTGCCAACTTTAATGTTACTCCTCTCAGATGAAAAGGTTTCTATCTACTGTCTCCAGGCAGTTAAACCCAGATAACACAGTTTCTTAATGTCAGCACTGGGGCTGAAAGCTCACACCTGCTTTCATACTACCGTCAAAGAGGGGAGCTTTTACATGGAATGTATCCAGTCACAGTTCCCAGGCCCATGTTGCTCTCCTTACGTCTCTGGGCAAATATCCTGATGATATTTACACACAGGTTTCCTTGTTGCTCTTTATGGCTTTGTTTTCAATGGATATTTGGAATAAACAGAAGGCCCTGTCAATTCTTTCCTTCTTCTATAGTTTTTGTCTATTGTCAGACCAGCTCTAGGATGGCTGCTTTGGCCATAAGGCACATAGGGTTTCTTTTCAATCTCCAAATCAAACAAACAAACAAAATTTGGTAGATATTATCTTTTTTTTTTTTTTTTTTGGAAACAGAGTCTCGCTCTTTCACCCAGGCTGGAGTGCAGTGGCAGGATCTCAGCTCACTGCAACCTCCACCTCCCAGACTCAAGAGATTCTCCTGCCTCAGCCTCCCGAGTAGCTGGGACTGCAGGCTGTGCCACCATGCCCAAATAAGTTTTGTATTTTTAGTAGAGATGGGGTTTTGCCATGTTGGCCAGGCTGGTCTTGAACTCCTGACCTCAGGTTATCTTCCCATCCCCGCCTCCCAAAGTGCTGCGATTACAGGCATGAGCCACCGCACCTGGACATTAGATATTATCTTTAAACTTAAATGCACCTTGTGAAATATTAAGTACTTCAGGTTTGAATGGAGTAATCATTAAACACATGTTGACAGAAAGGAGTCAGAGGACAAAGGGCTACAGAGAACTTGGAGACCATTTTGTCCACCCTCTTCATTTTACCTATGGAAAAACCAAGGCGCAGAGTGGAAACATCACTTGACCATGGTGGTAGGGCTGGGATGAAAATCCAGGTTTCCTGATTTCTCAAACTAGTGCTCATTCAACTGCATCATAATGCTTCACTGCTGACAACTTTTAAAATTGGAATTTGCAAAAAAACATTATTGTTGTATTCTTGTAAATCATAGTAGAATATAAGTATATACAGACAAACATAGCTACTGATAAAAACATTGTAACAGCATTACAGAAAGTTTGGAAAGTAGAAGGCAAGCACAAACCACACACCACTGTCCTAATGCAGCATGTTGGTAGTGATTTACCAGTGGTGTAATATTAGCTGCTGCAACCACTCATGGGCACATTCACTATTTTTATACTCTCTCCTTTTCTTAAAGTGGTTCGTTCTGCATATCTTCATTTCCTGCTTAAATCCATACTGTCACACATTTTTAACATCTCTATAATTTTTTTTTGAGATGGAGTCTCGCTCTGTCACCCAGGCTGGAGTTCAGTGGCACGATCTCGGCTTCCTGCAACCTCCACCTCCCGGGTTCAAACGATTCTCCTGTCTCAGCCTCCCAAGTAGCTGAGACTACAGGTGCGCACCACCACACCTGGCTAATGTTTGTATTTTTAGTAGAGAATGGCCTTCACCATGTTGGCCAAGCTGGTCTTGAACTCCTGACCTCAAGTGATCCGCCTACCTCAGCCTCCCAAAGTACTGGGATTATAAGCATGAGCCACCACGCCCAGACTATAATTTATATTTTTAATGAGTCATTTAAAATCTATGCCTTCACATTTTAAGAACACATTAAAGCTGGGTGAAGACTGACAGAAAGGACATGTATTTTTAAAACACTATTATAAAGGGCACTGGTCAAATTCTAACCCTTTAGATAGTGATGTTGATCTCCTTTCTCCCTATCCTAGGTGAGGCACAGGACAGAGCTCTTATCATTGCTGTAAGGATAAATTTTATTCTGATATTTTAATGATTCAGGAGGATAATTTAGGGCTTTTGAGATATATGTTAGGATAAGAATGAAATTTTCTTATTTTACTTAAATGCATTTGTTTTGAAATATTAAGATAGTTTTCACTTTAAGACAACAAAACAAAAATCAAACTTGCAGAACAGTACATTTGAATAATTTGAGTTGCAAAGCAGAACAGTTTTACATCGTTCATGAGAACTGCATGTTAAACCAAGTGACACTCTATTGGCCAAAAAAAACAATAAAGTGACTTGTTTTAAAAATGAATCACATTTAGAAAGAAATGAACTTTCAGCCTCCCAAATGAACTTGGTCTCCCAAACTGCTGGGATTACAGGTGACTCAAGCCTGTAATCCCAGCACTTTGGGAGGCCAAGGTGGGCGGATCATCCGAGGTCAGGAGTTCAAGACCAGCCTGGCCAACATGGTGAAACCCCGTTTCTACTAAAAATGCAAAAATTAGCTGGGCATGGTGGTGCACACCTGTAATCTCAGCTATTCGGGAAGCTGAGGTGGGAGAATTGCTTGAACTTGGGAGGCGAATGTTTCAGTGAGCCGAGATGGCGCCTCAGCACTCCAGGTTGGGTGACAGAGTGAAACTCCATCTCAAAAAGAAAAAAAGAAAGAAAAAGAAAAAGAAAAGAAACTCTTAACAAAAGCTTCCACACTTTCATTTCCACAGAGTTGGAAAGGACCTGGAGAGACCACCTGGTGAAGCCACCTGCCCTTCACAGCAATTGCTCCCCTTGTGGTCTTCTCACCTTGGCTCCCAAAACTAATCCCCACTAAGGCAGTTGTTTAGTCATTTGGCTCCAGTCTATAATTTAAAAATTTCAGGCAATTGACATTTAATGGGAAAGAGCTTTTTGGAAAAGAAGCCTTCCAGGTGCCCCTTAAACCACACCATTCTAGTCCTTCCCACTTTCTTTGCTGTCATACATCCATTTCTGAGCCTCATCTTCAACTCCTGCTTAACATGGTCAGAATTAGGAAAGGTGCTTTGAGATGTTTGACACAATCTACAGGCTACCTGAAATTGCTTACAAGTCACTCTTAAGTATTTCAAAATAGCTCTTTCAGTAAGGCTTGTGTAAAGCTTCAAGGTTATCTCAAATTGCATTAGGCCATGCTTAGGAAACCAGGCCGCCAGCAGTCAGCTTGCAGTGTTTTTTTTTCTGCGGCCCAACAATCATCTTTGGTTGTTTGTTTATTGATTTGTGTGTAGAGTAACTGGCCTTGGTTGAACATTAAATTAAAAACATGTTGTAAAGGAATTAGGTCTACTTCCTCACTAGCACTGTGTCTGACCTGCCAATCCAATTTTCTAACAACAACAAAAAAGTTGAGCCAGACAAAAATCTAACTAACCAAGTCTCAAAAGCTGTTTATTGCCAAGCGCAGTGGCTCATGCCTGTAATCCCACCATTTTGGGAGACCAAGTGGGGCAGATCACCTAAGGCCAGGAGTTCGAGACCAGCCTGGCCAACATGGTGAAACCCTATCTCTACTAAAAAAAAAAAATACAAAAATTAGCCGGGAGTGGTGGTGCACACCTGTAATCCCAGCTACTTGGGAGACTGAGGCATGAGAATCACTCGAGCCTGGGAGGCAGAGGTCACAGTGAGCCGAGTTCTCACCACTATACTCCAGCCTGGGTGACAGAGTGAGGCTCTGTCCCAGAAAAAAAAAAAAGTGTTAACCAAGTTTCCTCTTCCTCTGTTCTCTAGCAGATTCCTCTTAAGCATACTTACCAGGAAAAGGAAATGACATTTTAGGGAAAAGATACTTGATAAAAGCCAAAGTATCACTTATCTCCATGACAGGCAGCACAGTGAAGAGAGAGTAAAGATCTGTGGCTATACAGCAGAAGTCTGCAGCCCCAGCCCTGGTTCCTCCCCATGTTGATCAAATCGTTTCCAATCTCTGGGCCTCAGTTTTCTCTTCCAAATCTTTCTCAACTTCAAAAGTCTTAGATTTGGAATATTTCCAGCACAAAAAAATAATTGGTGTTTGAAATGATGGATACCCCAGTAATCCTGATTTGATTATATATCATACACCTGTATCAAAATACCACATGTACTTCAGAATATGTACAATCATTACACATCAGTTTTTAAGTCTATGTGCTGACTGGTTGAAGGAAAAACTATTCTTTAGGTTTCAAACTTCTATGTCACTTGTATTAAAAATTATAAATACATTTTTCTAAACCAGGATGGATATAAACTTCAAATATTAATTTGACTTTCTCTAGGTGGTGTTTCTGAAAGATATTTTTTGTTTGCATTTCCTGTTTTTAAGATAGTAGCATAAGTTCTTTATTTTAAGAAATAAACATTTTTAAAAAGTTTCATCCTAATCATAATGAATCAGTAACTCTGCATTATCTCAGAGTGCAGCATTAAGTTTGCTGCACATGAGAGTTTCAAGGATTCTATCTTGATCATCCCTGGAGCAACCCTGTGAAATGGGTGGATGGTGTCTTGTTTCTGTACATCAACATTTTCAACTGAGGTTCTGCAAAGCAATTAAACCCTGATGCCCCAAGGTATCCACCCTGTGTAATGAATTAACTTCTCTCCTATGCATCTGGAGTGCTACCAGTCATTTCTCCTTAAAGAAATGAAGGAAATTGAGGAAATAGTAACTCAAATAATTTTCTCTTTTCAACAGTTCATCTGTGGAATTTTAGTTGAAGAAGACTACACACCATGCAAAAAAATTCACGTACCAGATCACTTGATGAGTAGTGCCTTAAATTTCACTTTGAGCCCTAGGTTAGTGAAATTGTTTGAATTAGCTTTATTTGTTGCTGTAGGCTCCAGGAATGAAAACTAAATGTTTTAAATATTATTTTTTTTCCTAGTTACTAAAGACTATTGAAATTTCCAGTTATTTAATTAAGAAATCTAGCCAGGTACACTGACTCATACCTGTAATCCTAGCACTTTGGGAGGCTGAGGTGGGAAGTTTGCTTGAAGTCAGGAGTTGAAGACCAGCCTGGGGAATATAGCAAAACCTCGTCTCCACTAAAAATTTAAAAAATTAGCCAGGTGTGATGGTGCATGCCTGTAGTCCCAGCTACTCAGGAGGCTGAGGTGGGAGGATTGGTTAAGCCCAGGAGATCGAGGCTGCAGTAAACTGTGATCATGCCACCGAACTCCCGCCTGGGTAACAGAGCAAGACTCTGTCTCAAAAAATAAAAATAAAAAAGGCTACTTTGGGCATACTGCCTATAGGGTAGCTCTGTTCCGGAAGGAGAGGTTAAAAAGAGAGAGAGAGACTTTCTAAAATTTAAAAAAAGAAATCCTTTTATCAGCACAATTTAATGATAGTGATCAGTCAGGTTTTCAATGCACAAGGCACCAATAAGGACTCTCTAGTGAGCAGGAAAACTTCTAAAACAAAAGCGATGAGATTGAACAAGATCAGAAGTCTAATCCAGAGCGTGTTATCAAATCAACTAGCTCCCACAGTAGCTATTTGTGAATCACATGTTTTTTTCCTCAGTCCCATCCAGATCCTCATTTGTTCTGTAAGTCTGAATCCAAAATAACAATAGTAGTAATAATAACGGCTAATAATTTCAGGTATATTTACTCTTCACAAACTCTACCATTTTAATACAAAGAAATTGAGGTCTAGACACTTAAAATAACTTGTCAAAGGATTCACATCTAATAACTGGTGGAACTTTGGAAATTTGTGTCTTTCTAAGTTGTCATGTTTATGAGCATACATTTATTTATAATATTTTCTTGTTATCCTTTTAATATCTGTAGAATTTATAGTGATATAACCATTCTCATTCATGTTATTGGTCATATGTCTCTCTTCTTTTTTTTCCCTGGTAAATATGGTTGGAGATTTCTTGATTTCATTGATCTCAAAGAAGCAGCATTTGATTTCATTGACTTTTCCTCTGTTGTTTCGGTTTGTATTGTTGTCTCACATTTCATTTATTTCTGCTCTGATCTTAATTATTTCATTTCCTCTGCTTATGTTGAGTTTAATTTACTCTCCTTTTTCTTTTTTTTTTTTTTTGTTGAGATGAAGTCTCGCTCTGTCTCCCAAGCTGGGATGCAGTGGCGTGATCTAGGCTCACTGCAACCTCCGCCTCCCAGGTTCAAGCAATTCTCCTGCCTCAGCCTGGGACTATAGGCATGTGCCATCATGCCTGGCTAATTTTTGTAATTTTAGTAGAGACGGGGCTTCACTATGTTGGCCAGGCTGGTGTCGAACTCCTGACCTCAGGATCCACCCACTCTGGCCTCCCAAAGTGCTGGGATTACAGGCGTGAGCCACCGCGCCCAGCTCCATTTTCTAGTTTCTTAAAGTGAAAACTAAGGTCACTGACTTAAGACCTTTCTCCTTTTCCTTTTTTTTTTGTCCAGGCTGGAGTGCAATGGCAAGATCTCGGCTCACTGCAACCTCCACCTCCCAGGTTCAAGCGATTCTCCTGCCACAGCCTCCCAAGTAGCTGGATTACAGTGCCCACCACCAGCCCAGCTAATTTTTTTGTATTTTGAGTAGAAACGGGGTTTCACCATGTTGGCCAGGCTGGTCTCAAACTCCTGACCTCAAGTGATCCAGCTGCCTCGGCCTCCCAAAGTGCTGGGATTACAGGCATGAGGCACCACTCCCAGACTCTCCTTTTCTAACATGGGCATTTAGTGCTATGAATTTCCCCCAAGCACTGCTTTAGTAGCACTGTACAAATTCTATTATACTGTATTTTCATTTTTATTCATTTTAAAATACTTCCTAATTTCCCTTCTGATATCTTTTTGGCCCATATGTTATTAAGAAATGTTTTGCTTAGTTTTCAATATGTGGGGGATTTTCAAAAGAACTTTTTGTTATTGATTCCTAATTTAATTCCCTAGCTGTCAAACAGGCTACTTTGTGTGGTTTAAATCCTTTTTAAATTTATTGATCCTTATTTTGTGACACAGTGAATGTACTATGGTAAATGTTCCATGGACATTTGAAAAATATCATGTTATTCTACTGTTGTTGGGTAGAGTCTTCTGTAAATGCCAATTATGTCAAGTTGGTCGATAGTACTGTTCAACTTTTTTTTTTCATTTCCACTGGCTGGGCTGTTTTTTTTTTTTTCTTTTACTTTAAGTTCCAGGATAAATGTGCAGAACGTGTAGGTTTGTTACATAGGTAAATGCATGCCATGGTGGTTTGCTGCACCTATTGAGCTCTCCTCTAAGTTTCTTCCCCTCGCCCCCCCACCCCACAACAGGCCCTGGCGTGTATTGTTCCCTTCCCTGTGACCATGTGTTCTCATTGTTCAACTCCAATTGATGAGTGAGAACATGCGGTATTTGGTTTTCTGTTCCTGTGTTAGTTTGCTGAGGATGATGGCTTCCAACTTCATCCATATCCCTGCAAAGGACACAATCTCATTCCTTTTTATGGCCACATGTTCCACTTTTCTATATCTTTCTACTACCTACAAGTAGTTTTCTACCTACTTGTAGCAATAATTGAGGAAGAAATATTGAGATTTCTGACTATAATTCTTATTTCTCCTTGCTGCTCTTTCAGTTTTGCCTCAAACATTTTGGAGTTCTGTTCTAGGGTGCATAAATACTTAGAATTATTATTTCCACTCAATGAATTGACCCTTTTATCATTATGAAACGAATTCCTTTATCTGTGTCAATAATCTTTGCTTTCGAATTTACTTTGATATTTATGTAACCACTCCAGCTTTTATTTGACTAGTGTTACCACAGTATATACTTTTCCATCCTTTCGCTTTTTCCCAGCTCTATTGAGGTATAATTGACAAAAAAATTATGTATTTTTAGTGTACAATGTGATGCTTTGATATATATTGTGAAATGATTACCACAATCAAGCTAATTAACATATCCATCATTTCACATAGCTACCTTTTCTTGTGTATGGTGAAAATACCTAAGATCTATTCTATTAGTAAATCTTAAGTATAGAACACCTTATTATCAACTATTGTCATGCCAACCTAAAATAACAATGGAGAGAGATTCTGCAAAGATAATGGGTTTATTCAGGAATAAGCAGGATTATAATCGAAGACATGTGCTATGATGGATCATAGGCATATCTAGGGAGGCTGAGAAAAGGGGAAACGTATAAAGGCAAAATGAAGACTGTTACATACATTATTTTGAAACAATTATTCTTGAGGAATCAATAACAAGGGTGTTGTCAGTCAAAGGCTGAATAGGCAGCTGCTGAGCAGACATCTTGCCTAAGTATTTATTTTTTTTTTTGAGACAGGGTTTCACTCTGTCACCCAAGCTGGAGTGCAGTGGTGCAATGGTGGCTCAATGCAGCCTCCACCACCCTGGTTCAATTGATCCTCCCACCTTAGCCTCCTGAGCATCTGGGACTACAGTTGTGCACCATTACACCTGGCTAATTTTTGTATTTTTCATAGAGATGGGATTTCTCCATGTTGCCCAGGTTGGTCTTGAACTCCTGGGCTCAAGCAGTCTGCCCGTATTGGCCTCCCAAAGGGCTGGTATTACAGGTGTGAGCCACTGCACCCAGCCTGCATAAGTATTCTTTGTGCAAGATTGCAGTGGTCCTTGTGCAAAGTATGGCTTTCGGAGAGTACTTGGAATACTTTTTATCACAGGAATGTGTGTGTTAGAGCCCCTCCATTATGGCCTCCTGACTCCATTCTGTTAGGAAAACTCTCAGAGTGACCATCCTGTACATGAAGTCTACAGAACTTATTCATGTTACAATTGCAAGTTTGAACTCTTTGACCAATCTGGCCATCCTTTTATTTTTAACCTATTTGTGTCTTTATATCCAAAGTAGCTTTCTCATAGGCAGAAGTTTGCTTAGTCTTGCTTTTTTATCCAATATGACAATCTCTGCCTTTAACCGAAGTGTTTAGACCATATGCATTTAATGTGATCATCTCATTAGTAGTTTCTCATCTCTTTCTGCCTTATGGGATTATTTATTATTTCATTTTATTTCCCCAGTTAACTTATTAGCTATATCTGTTTTATTGTTTTAGTGATTGCTTTATGGTGTATTGGATACATCTTCATCTTATCAGTGTCTATCTCCTATTGTTATCCATTTCACATACAGTATAAAAACTACACAATCGTATACCTTCATTTCTTACCTCCTGGCCTTTGTGCTATCACTGCCATATATCATACCTCTACATGTATTGTAAACCCTCAGAAAGTCTACTCTCTCCACGTGGATTCCTCCTACATGCAGTGTGGCCTGGAAACTCTCTTAGTGTAATAACCTGGAACACTGCAGCATTCATCTTATGTCCCATCTCCCAGAATCACTGTTCCCGCCTGATGTTTTGCATCTTAAGACTGTTGTTTCATATATATTTTGTCTGTTTGTTGTTGTTGTTTCATGTGGGAGAATAAATGCAGCCCATATTGCCCTGTCTTGCTTGAAAGCTGGGGGTGGTGGCTCACACCTGTAATCCCAGCACTTTGGGAGGCCAAGGCAGGCGGATCACCTGAGGTCAGGAGTTCAAGACCAGCCTGGTCAACCCTGTCTCTACTGAAAAAAAAATACAAAAAATTATCTGGGCATGGTGGTAGGGGCCTGTAATCTCAGCTACTTGGGAGGCTTAGGCAGGAGAATCACTTGAATCCTGGAGGCGGAGGTTGCAGTGAGCTGAGATCGCACTGTTGCACTCCAGCTTGGGTGACAGGCGAAATTCTTTCTAAAAAAAAAAAAGGAAAGGAAAGCTGAACTCCAGAAGAGGCTTTTTGAGTTCACTTAGGGAGCCTACTTTGTCTCAGAACAAGATTGCAATTTGGGAGGCACTTTAGGATTGACAAATATCTAAAAAACAATTGTCTCAGCTAGTGATGGATGAGCGAGACTGGGTTCTATGAAAGAGTTTCAGGGCAATAACTTGGAGCTGAGAATGAAGCAAGTCCCTAAATGAGAGGCAGTGTCTGAGGGACACTGGCAAAGAAACAGGCCAAGGATTGTGGGAGGACAGATTGAAATCAGTAACTCGAGTTAATGGTGACCTCTCGGACTATAACCAGCATATTGTGAGTGGAAGGTAGTTAGCTAGTATTTTGCAGATATAAAGCGGGATTCACCAAAAAGAGGGTAGTTTGACTAGCTTGCAGTCTTTGTGGGGGCTAGTGTGGCTAATTTCTTATTATCTAATAAAAATAGAGGGCCAAGCGCAGTGGCTCATGCCTGTAATCCCAGCACTTTGGAAGGCTGAGGTGGGCAGATCACCTGAGGTCAGGAGATTGAGACCAGCCTGGCCAACATGGTGAAACTCTGTCTCTACTAAAAATACAAAAAATTAGCTGGGCGTGGTGGCATGTGCCTGTAATCCCAGCTACTTGGGAGGCTGAGGCAGGAGAATCGCTTGAACCTGGGAGGCAGAGGTTGCAGTGAGCCAAGATCATGTCATTGCACTCCAGTCTGGGCAACAGAGCGAAACTCTATCTCAAAAAAAAAAGAAAAGAAAGTAATAATAATCATGCATACTTATTTCCATAGCTTTGAAGTAATCGAGATGTTTATGATTATTTTATCCTCATAACAAGCCTTAGATGAGATAAGCACCATTTCCCCCATTTGACAGATAAAAGAATTGGAGTATCAAAATGTTTAAATGACCTACTAAAATTTAATCGGTTAATAAATAATCAAATGAGCAGGGATTTGACCTGAGGGGCACATAACTGCAAAGCCAAGACCTTAATGACCATCTGTAGCACTTCCAAAAGGAAGGGAGATTTAGGTGGAACTTTATAACTGTGGGTCCAGGATGAAGTCATTTTGTCCATGGGAGTCAATGAACAATGAAAATCTGAGGCCATAAGAGGTGTCTCAGTTATCTATCGTGTATAACAACCACTGCCAAAACTTAATGGCTTAAAACAGAAACCAGTTTATTATTTCACATTGTTCTGTTAGTGAACTTGTCTCAGCTGGGGAGTTCCTTAGCTGGTTTCACTTGGATTATCTCATGTGGTTGCAATTAGGCAGTAAAAAGATGGCAACCAGGCTAGGGTCATCTGGAATGCTTGGAAGGTTGAACCTTTCTCTTTTTCCTTATATATCAAGACCTCTCCACTCCAGGTGGCCTTTCCAGCAAGGTGTTTAGGCTTTTTACATGGTGACTGAGAGCTCCAAAAATTACATATTTCCTTCAAGCCTTCACAGTTTCTACAAGGCCATTTCAGCTTTTGCCCACCCCCACATGTTTTAGATTCTTCTTATGTCAGCACTCCACTTTCACATACCAATTTCTATTTTGGTTACCTATTATTACATAACAAGCCACCCTAAAATGTAGTGGCTTAAAACAATCACCACTGTGTTTTCTATCATGGGCTGTGGGTTTATTGAGCTCAGCTGTGAAGCTCTGCTGGTCTCTTGGGAGCCCACCTACAACTGCAGTCACATGATGGCTGAGGCTGGAGTTACCTGGAGGCTTGACTGGGACACTGGTACAGCTGGACTGCTATGTCTCTCCATATGGTCTCAGGGTCTCTACCCTCCACATGACCTCTCCCTGTGGTCTCTGCAGAAGAGTGGCTAGACATTTGACACAGTGGCTCAGGGTTCCCAAAAGTGAGTATTCCAAGAGACAGGAAGCAGAAACTGCTAGTCCTCTTAAAGGCTAGACCTACAAGTGAAACAGTGTCCCTTCTACAGCATTCTATTGGTTAACACCAGTCACAGGCCAGCCCATATTCAATGTGGGCAGAGATTACACAAGGGTGCAAATACCAGGTGGTATGGTTCACTGGGGGCCATCATGAGAATCTAGCCACAACAGAGGGCCAAAGGCAAACCACTTACTTGATAATTATTAATTCTTATCTTGGGTTTTGTTTTATTGTCTGTATGTTACAATCCAATGGGCAAAACCTGAGTTAGACTATCAGACTCACTTGACAAGCAGCTAAATCTCCCAAAGAACAAAGATAATCATAATTCACAGTTGCCGAGTTAACAGGTTCTCTCCTTGTTCTAGGGCAAAGAAATGGAAGCTGATTTTGTGCTCTAAAATAAATTCCTGAAAATGTATTCTCACATGTCTTTCAGAACTCTATATGAGAGCCTAAATACATTTCAAAAAGCAAATTTAAAGTTGTTTGATGATCAAAGAGGATTTGGCAGTGGACCAGTGATACAATGATAAGAAAGATATTTTGAAATAAGCTTCTGGAAGTTCATCCAAATGTGAAAGCTATCTGATAAGAGATAAAAAGCATAAGAACTAGTTTGAATCCATTTGGTTAAAATTAAAACACAATTTCACCATACAATATGGTGTAATACTTGAGAGCTGTTCAGAAGTGGTCAGGTCTAGCAGGTAAGGTCTGGCAGATGCCATAGATCAAGTCAGGCAAAATGGGAGGTACTGAGAGGTCAGCTACCTAAGGCAGAAGAGAACTCGTTATGCAACATCTATGCTGGCATTTTTTCTGTTCCTTACATGCACCAACCTCTGACCTGACTTAGAACCCTTTCCCATGTGGCTCTCCCAACCTGGAATGTTCTCTGCCCCATCAAGTGATGCAACTTAATGCCACTAAATTTGAAAACTTTTACAAATTTGACAAACTCCTAGAAACCTACAATGACATGCCATTTTAACCTCATTAGTCTGGCCAAAATTTAAAGTTCTGGCAACTTCACATGATAGCAAAGGATGTAAACCAATGGAAACTCTCATACACTGCAGTAGGAACATAAACTGATATAATACAAGCACTTTGGCAAAGGATATTCAATTGTTTTGTAAAAGTTGAACATTTGTATTCATTATAATGCAGCCATTTGTTTCCATGTATTTTTCCCTAGAGAAACTGCTACACCATGTTCCACAAGTCATGCACATGAGCATTTATAGCAGTATTGCATGTAATGGTGAAAAACTGGGGAAAAAACAAGTGTCTATCAACAGGAAAATGAATGAGTATAGTCTGGCACATTCATGTGCCAGAAATCTATACAAAATCCTATACATTGATGAAATTGGAATAGAATAGAATTCAATGTGTAGGATAGAATAGAATTCTATACATTGGTGAAAAAAGAACTGCAAGTACAGCAAGCAACATGGATCAATCTCATGAGCAATTTTGAATGAATAAAGCAAGTCACAGGAGAAACATAAAATGTCTTTCCATTTTTATATATTTCAGAACAAAGCAAAACTAAACGCACATACTTTTGGAATAAAACATTAATGGGCTGGGCATGGTGACTCATGCCTGTAATCCCAGCACTTTGGGAAGCCAAGACAGGTGAATTATGAGGTCAGGAGTTCAAGACCAGCCTGGCCAATATGGTGAAATCCTGTCTCTTCTAAAAATAGAAAAATTAGCCAGGCGTGGTGGTGCGTGTCTGCAATCCCAGCTACTCGGGAGGCTAAGGCAGAAGAATCACTTGAACCCAGGAGGCGGAGGTTGCAGAGAGCCGACATCCCGCCACTGCGCTCCAGCCTGGGTGACAGAGTGAAACTCCATCTCAAAAAATAATAATAATGAAAATCAACGGAATAAAAAAAGAAAAAGAATAGTGGCTATCTCAGGGCAAGGAAACAAGAGGATAGGGTCAGAGAGGAGCACAGAAGGAGATTCAGTGGCATTGGCAGTACTGTTTTCTTAAGTTAGTTGGTGAATTAATGAGTATTGGTTTTATTATTTAGCTTCATGAGATATAGATAGATAGATACATAGATACATACACATTGCTTTTGTGTGCAATTGTATTCCTGTAATTTGTATTTCTTTGTACATAGTTTTCTCATGAAACTTTTTTTTATAGTTTCTGTTTATATTCCCAGTTTCTTCTCTTTTTTTTTTTCTTTTTGAGAGAAAGAAAGAAAGAGAAAGAAAAAGGGGGAGAGAGAACAGAATTCTTGCTCTATTGCCCGGGCTGGAATGCAATCTAAAAATAGGTATTAAAAACTTCTTTTATGCCGATAATTGTGCTTAACAACGGAGACAGGAAGGAATAAGGGAAGAAAATAACAAACAAACAGCCAACCAATATTTCATTTAAGTCTGTGAAATGCTATGCAAATGCTGAAGAGTGATTTACTTCCACTGTGGTCACTTTCTAAATAGGTGTAATATGATACTGAGAAAAATGTATGCTCTGTGGACCTGGGGTGGGGAATTCTATAAATATTCACTGAGTTTACTTATTCCAGGTCTAAGTTCAAATCATAGATGTCCCTATTAATTTTCTATGTCGTTGATCCGTCGAATATTAACAATGTGGTGTCAAAATCTCCCGCTATTATTGTGTGGGAGCCCAGGTCTCTTCATAAGTCATTAAGAACTTGTCTTATGTATCTGGGTGCTCCTGTATTGGGTGCACATATATTTATAATCATTAACTCCTGTTGTTGCATTGATCCTTTTACCATTATGTAATGTCCTTTGTTTCTTTTAGCCTTTGTTACTATTAAAGTCTATTTTGTGAGAGACAAAAGTTACAACTCCTGTTTTGTTTTGTTTTGTTTTTTGCTCTCCATTTAATTGGTGAATCTTCCTCCATCCCTTTGTTTTGAATCTTTGTATGTCGTTGCTTGTGAAAAAGATCTGGATACAGTGTACTGATGGGTTTTGACTTTTTATTCAATTTACCTGTCTGTGTCTTTGATTGGGGCATTTAATCCATTTAAATTTAGAATTAATGTTAATATTTGTGAGTTCAATATTGTCATTTGATGCTAGCTGACTATTTTGTCCATTAGTTGATGTAGATTCTTCATTATAGAGATACTCTTTATGTTTTGGTAAGTTTTTGGGATAGCTGATACTGGTTGTTCCTTTCTGTTTGTAGTGCTTCTTTCAGAAGCTCTTGTAAAGCAGGCCTGGTGGTGATGAAATCTCTGAGTGCTTGCTTGTTCACGAAAAATTTTATTTTTCCTTCACTTATGAAGCTTAGTTTGGCGGGATATGAGATTCTGGGTTGAAAATTCTTTTCTTGGCCGGGCGCGGTGGCTCACGCCTGTAATCCCAGCACTTTGGGAGGCCGAGGCGGGTGGATCACGAGGTCAAGAGATCGAGACCATCCTGGTCAACATGGTGAAACCCCGTCTCTACTAAAAATACAAAAAATTAGCTGGGCACGGTGGTGCGTGCCTGTAATCCCAGCTACTCAGGGGGCTGAGGCAGGAGAATTGCCTGAACCCAGGAGACGGAGGTTGCGGTGAGCCGAGATCGCGCCATTGCACTCCAGCCTGGGCAACAAGAGCGAAACTCCGTCTCAAAAAAAAAAAAAAAAAAAAAAAAAAAAGAAAATTCTTTTCTTTGAGGATATTGAATATTGACCCCCACTCTCTTCTAGTTTGTAGGGTTTCTGCTGAGAGGTCTGCTGTGAGTCTGATAGGCTTCCTTTTATGGGTAACGTGACCTTTCTCTCTAGCTGCCCTTAGAATTTTCTCCTCTATTTCAACCCTAGTGAATCTAGCGATTATGTGTCTTGGAGTTGCTCTACTTGAGGAATATCTTTGTGGTGTTCTCTGGATTAGCTGGAGTTGAGTATTGTCCTGCCTATTCCCAGTTTATTTTCAAAATCTCCTGGCTTTGCAACTTACTACCTGTGGGAATTTAGGCATGCTACTTAGCCATTCTGGGTCTCACTAGGCACATCTGTAAAAGGAAGATGCTAATGCAATGATAATGTCTACACAGCTGGCTTCCACCCAGCACCCAAGGGATTGCTAGGAGAATTCCATGGCACACAATGGTGAGGGACACTGCATTCCGATGAGCAAACCCTCCAACCTAAACTCCTTGTAAAGATTTAGTGAAAGTCGTCAGCTTTTGGCTGGGTGCAGTGACTCACATCTATAATCCCAGAACTTTGGAAGGCCAAGGTGGGTGGATCACCTGAGGTCAGGGGTTTGAGACCAGTCTGGCCAAAATGGTGAAATCCTGTCTCTACTAAAAATACAAAAATTAGTCGGATGTGGTGGCGTGCTCCTGTAATCCCAGCTACTTGGGAGACTGAGGCAGAAGAATCACTTGAACCCAGGAGCTGAATGTTACAGTGAGCTGAGATCGTGCCACTGCATTCCAGCTTGGGCGACAGAGCAAGACTCTGTTTCAAAAAAACAGAAAGAAAGAAAAAGAAAGTAGAAAGTAGTCAGCTTTTCTTTTAGGCAGCTTTTCTTTTTTGGGGGGTGGGGGTTGGTGCGTGAGGAGATTTATGTCTCCTCCTTGTGTCCTTCCCACTTTTCCTCTACCCCTGGAAAAAAAAAATCTCTGACCATTAGAGCCTCTTCAAATGCAACGTTGAATCATTAATACCTTGGTGTTTTGTGTTCCTTGCCCACACGATGGCAGAATAGGCAAAGAAGTGTGAAATGGATACTAAAATGTCAAGATCTCCCTTAGAGGATGGTTAAAACCTTCTAGAAAGCAGCTTATTATGATTTCATTAATGTCAGTCACTGAATGAATTGAGACTGGACGACAGTTCAGATCAAACCAGCTACTCATTCTTTATGCCGTAATGACAAGAGCACCTTAACAGGCATATGGCATATGAGATTTTAAAATAAACGAAACATCATTTATAGTACTATAGATGCTTCCTACATGTTCTCACCTGAGATCTCATGCATAGATGTGCATGTGTGAAGACTCTAGAGAACACACATGTGTACACATGTTGTGAACGTGTGCAGATAAGAATACACATGACTTTGCACTGGCAGGGAGGTCTTATTGGCCATGCACAGAGATATAAGAGGGGAAATTGTTAACAGCCTTCTCACCAGAAATGTCCATGCCTGCAAAGAGGAGATGTGTTGGTAACTGCTGATAGGGGAACATTTAAAATTCCAGTGAATGTGGGTCTCAGACTCATTCTACCTCAGCAGCATGCCCTGTGCTACAGAGATGTGGCTGGGGGTTGCTGTCCTGAGAACAAGTATGCTGGGCCTGGCTTTGACCTATCAATCTGAATTAACGGCTCAGGGGCCTCCATGCTATTATCCTATTGTTTATATATACACACACGAATGTGTATACATTAGGGCTCTTGTAGGTGAAAATGGCACAAAGCCAATTCCAACCAGTGAATGAAAAGAAGAAATATATTAATACATATAATCAAACCACTAGAAGAGCAGCAACGCAGATGGCTGTAGGAAAACAGGAATTGTAACTCTCCTTGGAAGACTCTCCATCTTTCATCTTTATGTTTCTCTTTATGTCACTTTTATTCTTTGCTTGTTTGCTTATTTTAAGACAGAGTCTCGCTCTGTGGCCCAGGCTGGAATGTAGTGGCATGATCTCGGATCACTGCAACCTCTGCTTCCTGGGTTCAAACAATTCTCCAGCCTCAGCCTCTCTAGTAGCTGGGATTACAGACGTGCGCTACCATGCCCAGCTAATTTTTGTATTTTTAATAGAGACAGGGTTTCACCATGTTGCCCAGGCTGGTCTCGAACTCCTGATCTCAAGCCTGCCTCAGCCTCCCAAAGTGTTGTTATTACAGGCTTGAGCCACCACACCCAGCCACTTTTATCCTTTCTAATTAGCTTATCCTGCCATCAGGGGCTGTGTCACAGACACCTTTAGACATCTTTTCCAGGTTTACTGCTGCTGGTGGTAAAGGAATTTCTTAGCCCAGATTGTTTGAAAAATCCTTGGGGAAAACCTCTGATTAGCCTGTGCTGAGTCACATGCCCAACTATAAACCAATCACTATAGTCAGAGATGGGAACCAATTACTGGTCTAGCCTGAGCCATATGCCCACCCTTGTGGCCAGGAGAGAGGGATACTATAATTGTTTAGTTCTTATCAGGACCATTTGGTTGAGGTGGAAAGAAATGGTTTTCCAAAATAATAGATTTCCTGCCCCAAGAAGATAAAACAATTCATTATGTCTGTGAAGAAGAAAAGGAAGGGCTGTAAAGTTCCATATATATGTATGTATGATCAACCCTATTGATTATATTTTATATTATTTATATATTCTAACTCCTTAATAATTTTGTGTCCACTTGATTTATCTTATGCTGAAAGTTGTGTAGTATAACTGTGCTTCTATCTATGTATTCTTATATCTCTTCTACTTTTTGTTTCATGAAGTTAAACGCTGGATTTGATTGGCAACCACTCACTTTCCATTTGGGGGCTTCTCTGCTCTCTTTCTGGCCCCCATTCCCAAATTCCCTTCAGTCCCTGATTCCTGATACTAACATGATAGGTATTATCTGCTGACCTACTTTATTGACTCTCTAAAAGTGGGTACTACATCCAATAATAACATTTCTTGACCACTTATTATGTACTAGGTACTGTGCTAAATGTCATACATGCATTCTTTAATTTAATCCTCATGTTATCCCTATTCAGAAGCTTCTATTATTTTTTCCCTTAAACTTTTTGGATACATCATAATTGTACATATTTATAAGGGTACATGTGATCAATTCTGACACATGCATACAATGTGTAATGACCAATTCAGGGTATTTAGGATATCCATCACCTCAAACATTTATAATTTATTTGTATTGGGAACATTTCAAATCTTCTCTTCCAGCTGTTTTGAAATATACAATATATTGTTGTTAACCATAGTCACCTTTGTATTGTTCCTTCTTCCTAATTATATGTTTGTACCCATTAACCAACCTCTCTCTTTTTTTTTTTTTTTTTTTTTTTTTTTGAGACGGAGTCTCGCTCTGTTGCCCAGGCTGGAGTGCAATGGTGCAATCTCGGCTCACTGCAACCTCCGCCTCCCGGGTTTAAGTGATTCCCCTGCCTCAGCCTCCCTAGTAGCTGGGATTACAGGCGGATACCACCATGCCCAGCTAATTTTGTATTTTTAGTAAAGACGGAGTTTCTCCATGTTGGCCAGGCTGGTCTCGAACTCCTGACCACATGTGATCCACCCGCCTCGGCCTCCCAAAGTGCAGGGATTACAGGCGTGTGCCACCGTGCCCAGCCCACCAACCTCTCTTTATCACCCTCCTATCCTCACCAGCACACACACACATTCTTCCAAACCTCTGGGAACTATCATTCTACTCTCTACCTCCAAGAGATCAACTTTTTAGCTTCCACATATGAGTGAGAACATGAGGCATGTCTTTCTGTGCCTGGCTTATTTCACCTAACATAATGACCTCCAGTTCCATCCATACAGAAGACTCTATTAATCTTCTTATAGACATAGATTTGTTTTCTCTTTTTGAGACAGAGTCTTGCTCTGTCACCCAGGCTGGAGTGTAGTGGCACGATCTCAGCTCACTGCAACTTCCGCCTCCCAGGTTCAAGCGATTCTCCTGCCTCAGCCTCCTAGTAGCTGGGACTACAGGTGCCCACCACCGCACCTGGCTCATTTTTGTATTTTTAGTAGAGTCGAGGTTTCACCATGTTGGCTAGGCTGGTCTCGAACTCCTGACCTCAAATGATCCATCCCCCTTGGCCTCCCAAAGTGCTGGGATTACAGGTGTGAACCACTGCACCCGGCCTCCAGATGTGGATCTTAAAGTACAGAATGTAGACATTAACTCTTCCAAGGGTCAGCCAGCTAGTAAATGGTGGAGCGAGGATTTCAGCCCATTTTGGCTCCAGATCTACGCTCTGTAATATATGTAAATGCAAAGAAAAAGAACTCAAGGGACATATATCAGTCATTACCTTGGAAAAGAAGAATGGGATAGAAGGTGGTCAAGGGTGTCAGTCATGTTTTGCCTTATAAATGTTTACATCTGACTTTTTTTTTTTTTTTTACAAGGAAATGGTTTAAGCATTAGTTGTGTATTGTTTTTTCTACGTTTTTATTGTAGAAAATTAATATAACATGAAATTTACCATTTTAACCCTTTTTGAGTATACACATCAGTGGCATTAAGCAGATTCATGTTGCTGTACAGGCATCCTCACAACCATATCCAGAAGTTTTCCATCATCCCAAACTGTACCTCTGTCCCTATTAAACAATAATTCCCTTTTCCCCACTCAACCCAGGCCCTGGTAACCACCATTCTACTTTCTGTCTCCATGAATTTGACCACTCTAAGTACTTCATACAATATGTGGCTTATTTCTTAGCATAATGTTTTCAGGGTTCATTCATGTTGTATTATGTATTGGAATTCCCTTCGTTTTTAAGGCTAAATAATGTTCCATTGTATGCATATGCCATATCTTGTTTATCCATTTATCTGTTGATGGACATTTAGGTTGTTTCCACCTTTTGGCTATTGTGAATAATACTGCTATGAATATCATCATAAGAATAGTTGTGTGATATTTTTTAAACCCTGAAAAGGAATACTTACAGAAATGATCCCATTTTTATGTAGTACGTGTGTGCATCATGTACATAGATATGCACGTAAATATGTAGAAAGAGATCTGAGAGATGCACATCAAATTTTTGTGTCATTGTCTCCAGAATGGGGGTAGAGTGAAGTGGGGAAGGAAAACAGTCTATAACGTTTTATTCTGTATATGTCTCTTTTGTATTTTTCATAATGAGAATGGGTTAATATTAATATATTCCTAATGCAATTTTAAAATGTAATTAAAAATAGAGATGAAGATTTCAGGTATCATTGCAAGCTGTGAGTAAGGAATATTTAAAGCAATTTAAAAATGTCAGAAGACCTCAAGGGATAAAGGAAGTCTGAAATACCTCTGCGTGATTTGAAATTTTTATAAGGTATATATATTATTTTTTTAATTAAAAAAATCAAATGGGGGGAAAATGTTGAAGGCCCAAGGTGGAATTGCACTGTCAATTGAGGTCAACAGGAGGGAAGTAGAAATCCCCAAGGTGGCAACCCCAGAAAGATTCCTTCCTCTCATCTGGGTGAGGGCAAGGGCTCAAACTTGCCATGTGGGTGCTGGGAAGAGCTTAGGAGCTTTTCCTACTACTGATTCCTATAGATATGTGGCAGCCAGACGTTGGGAGCAAGACAATCAAATACAATGGCAGAAATCAGAAAAGTGGTACAGGTTAACCTCTGGAGAACCAAGGAGAGAGAAACCAGGAGCAGCCATTCTTCACCAAGAATCATTACACAAGGGCTCAGGAGCAGCTATCTGAGGAAAACGACCTAGTGAGATTTCCAGGGGTCTTGGGGACACAGCCCTGTCAAGCACCTGGCTGAGTCCTTAGACCCTTCCCCTCTGCTTTTTAAAGTGGAAAAGAATAAATACGGCCCTGCAGGCTCAAGATGCAGAGCTGGGATTAGGGTGAGGGGAGTAGGACAGGGTTTTGCCAGTGCAGTATCAGATCCCATCGTTATTTAAATGTTCAATATTTTGTTGGTCATAGATTTTTGGCATTAATTTCTATTTTTAAATATTGCATTAAAATCTTGTTTATTTTGATTGCTAAATTTTGTGGCACCCCTTAAATTTTGTGCTAGAGGCAAATATCTCACTGGGCCTTACTCTAGTCCTGGCAACAATAAAAACAATAATGGCCAAGGGCGGTGGCTCATGCCTGTAATCCCAGCACTTTGGGAGACCAAGTTGGGCAAATCAGAAGGTCAAGAGATCGAGACCATCCTGGCCAACATGGTGAAACCCCATCTCTACTAAAAATATAAAAATTAGCTGGGCATTGTAGCGCACGCCTGTAGTCCCAGCTACTTGGGGAGGCTGAGGCAGGAGAATCGCTTGAACCTGGAAGGCGGAGGTTGTAGTGGGTTAAGATGGTGTCACTTCACTCCAGCCTGGACAACAGAACGAGACTCTGACTCAAAAACAAACAAACAGAAAAACCAAAACTCTCCTGCACTTCCCCATTATTGTTCAACTCTCTTATCTTTTTTTGATTTCTCCAACTTGCCAGCTTTCCTTCCATGACAGTGCCTTTGCACACATGCCTCCTCCACTTGGAAAATTCTTCTTTCCTTTTCTCATAATTCACTCCTACTTATCTTTCAGAACTCAGCCCCAGTATTGCTTCCCCAGGAAATCTATCCCATTTTCCCTTACCTCTCCAAATACTTCCTTCTCTAATTAATAATGCCTCAATTTTCTTGTTTCGAATTTTTTTTCTTTTTGTGAGAAGGAGTCTCACTATGTCACCCAGGCTGGAGTGCAGGAGTGGAATCCTGTCTCACTGCAAACTCCGCCTCCCAGGTTCAAGCAATTCTCCTGCCTCAGCCTCCCAAGTAGCTGGGATTACAGATGCCCACCACCATGCCCAGCTAATTTTTGCATTTAAATAGAAACAGGGTTTTACCACGTTGGCCAGGCTAATCTAGAACCCCTGACCTCAAGTGATCTGCCTGCCTCAGCCTCCCAAAGTGCTGGGATTACACCTGTGAGCCACCACACCTTGAACCCAGAAGGTGGAAGTTGCAGTGAGCCAAGATGATCCTACTGCACTGCAGCCTGAGCCAAACTCCGTCTCAAAAAAAAAAAAAAATACCTCATTGGTAAAATTTGTATGCAGAAGCTTATGCTTCGCCATGGTGAGATTATGTTGTCAGAGTATGACACATAATGGTCATGATGTCATAAATGCCTAGAACACTCTGAACTACATAAAATCAGTAGTTACCTTAGTAGAAGACTCATTTGAACCAAGTCCTGGACATGAATCTTCTTATTTGTGTCCTACTTTTGTCCTTTTATACATATAATTGTATAAATACAAACCAAACAAATGGATCTTCTACTACAGGTATGTGCCTAACCTTAAAACTTCTAAATTATGATCTACAAAAGTATACATTCAAGAATTTAATTAGAAAAGCTAGCTGTATTTAAGAAATCTGCTGTTACTTTTAGCAGTGTTGCCATTAGTAGGTCTTTAAGAATTTCTAATACAACAGCTAATATTTTTAGTTCTGTGTAAAAAACTTAAACAAAATATAAGCACCAAGATGACAGACTTATGGTCCCCTTTTACTACCCTTCCCTGTCCCCACCAAACTAGCTAATACTATATAAAGGAATCTGGCAAGGGACTTAACATATAGTAGGTTTGTTGTTGTTGTTGTTGTTATTGTTGTTGTTGTTGTTTACTTTAAGTTCTGGGATACATGTGCAGAATGTGCAGGTTTGCTACATAGTTATACATGTGCCATGGTGGTTTGCTGTACCCACCAACCCATCATCTAGGTTTTAAGCCTCACATGCATTAGGTATTTGTCTTAATGCTCTCCCTCCCCTTGGCCCCCACTCCCCCACAGGCGCCAGTTTGTGATATTCCCCTCTCTGTGTCCATGTGTTCTCATTGTTCAATTCCCACTTATCAGTGAGAACATGAAGTGTTCGGCTTTCTGTTCCTCTGTTAGTTTGCTGAGAATGGTGCCTTCCAGCTTCATCCATGTCCCTGTAAAGGACATGAATTCATTCCTTTTTATGGCTGCATAGTATTCCATGGTGTATATGTGCAACATTTTCTTTATTCAATCTATCATTGATGGGCATTTGGGTTGGTTCCAGGTCTTTGTTATTGTAAAGAGTGCTGCAATAAACATATGTGCACATGTGTCTTTATAGTAGAATGATATATAATCCTTTGGGTATATACCCAGTAATGGGATTGCTGGGTCAAATGATGTTTCTGATTCTAGATCCTTGAGGAATCACCACATTGTCTTCCACAATGGTTGAACTAATTTACACTCCCACCAACAGTGTAAAAGCGTTCCTATTTCTCTGCATCCTCGCCAACATCTGTTGTTTCCAGACTATTTAATGATCACTATTCTAACTGGTGTGAGATGATATCTCATTGTGGTTTTGATTTGCATTTCTTCAATGATCAGTGATGATGAGTTTTTTTCCATGTTTGTTGGTCGCATAAATGTCTTCTTTTGAGAATTGTCTGTTCATATCCTTCACCCATTTTTTGATGGGGGTGTTTGTTTTTTTTCTTGTAAATTTGTTTAAGTTCCTTGTATATTTTGGATATTAGACTTTTGTCAGATGGATAGAATGCAAAAAAATTCTCCCATTCTTTAGATTGCCTGTTCACTCTGATGATAGTTTCTTTTGCTGTGCAGAAGCTCTTTAGCTTAATTAGATCCCATTTGTCAATTTTGGCTTTTGTTCCAATTGCTTTTATTGTTTTAATCATGAAGTCTTTGACTACGTCCTGAATGGTATTACCTCAGTTTTCTTCTAGGGTTTTTATAGTTTTGAATTTTACATTTAAGTCTTTAATCCATCTTGAGTTAATTTTGGGGTAAGGTGTAAGGAAGGGGTCCAGTTTCTGTTTTCTGTGTATGGCTAGCCAGTTTTCCCAGCACCATTTATTAAATAGGGAATCCTTTCCCCATTGCTTATTTTTGTCAGGTTTCTTGAAGATCAGATGGTTGTAGATGTGTAGTATCACTTCTGAGGCCTCTGTTCTGTTCCACTGGTCTATATACATCTGTTTTGGTATCAGTATCATGCTGTTTTGGTTCCTGTAGCCTTGTAGTATAGCATGAAGTATGTAAGATAGCATGATGCCTCCAGCTTTGTTCTTTTTGCTTAGGATTGTATTTGCTATACAGGCTCTTTTTTGGTTCCATAAGAAAAGTTAAAGTGTTTTTTTCTAATTCTGTGAAAAAGCCAATGGTAGCTTGATGGAAATAACATTGAATCTATTAATTACTTTGGGAAGTATGGCCACTTTCACAATATTGATTCTTCCTATCCATGAGCATGGAATGTTTTTCCATTTGTTTGTGTCCCGTCTTATTTCCTTGAGCAGTGGTTTATAGTTCTCCTTGAAGAGTTCCTTCATGTCCCTTGTAAGTTGTATTCCTAGGTATTTTATTCTTTTTGTAGCAATTGTGAATGGGTGTTCACTCATGATTTTCCTCTCTGCTTATCTACTATTGGTGTATAGGAATACTTGTGATTTTTGCATCATGATGTTGCATCCTGAGACTTTGCTGAAGTTTCTTATCAGCTTGAACAGTTTTTGGGCTGAGACGATGGAATTTTCAAGTAAGCAATCATATTATCTGCAAACAGAGACAATTTGACTTCCTCTCTTCCTATTTGAATACCCTTTATTTCTTTCTCTTGCCTGATTGCCGTGGCCAGAACTTCCAATACTATGTTGAATAGGAGTGGTGAGAGGGCATCCTTGTCTTGTGTCAGTTTTCAAAGGGAATGCTTCCAGCATTTGCCCATTCAGTACAATATTGGCTATGGGTTTGTCATAAATATCTGTTGCTATTTTGAGATATGTTCCATCAACACCTAGTTTATTGAGAGTTTTTAGAATGAAAGGATGTTGAATTTTATCAATGACCTTTTCTGCATCTATTGAGATAATCATGTGATTTTTGTCATTGGTTCTGTTCATGTGATGGATTACATTTCTTGATTTGCATATGTTGAACCAGCCTTCCATCCCAGGGATGAAGCCAGATTGATCGTGGTGGATAAGCTTTTTATGTGCTGCTGGAATCGGTTTGCCAGTATTTTATCGAGGATTTTCGCATCGATGTTCATCAGGGATATTGGCCTGAAATTTACTTTTTTTGTTGTGTCTCTGCCAGGTTTTGGCATCAAGATGATGCTGGCCTCATAAAATGAGTTAGGGAGGAGTCCCTCTTTTTCTGTTGTTTGGAATAGTTTCAGGAGGAATGGTACTAGCTCCTCTTTGTACCTCTGATAGAATTCAACAGTGACTCCGTCTGGTCCTGGGCTTTCTTTTGGTTGGTAGGCTATTAATGACTGCCTCAATTTCAGAACTTTTTAATGGTCTATTCAGGGACTTGAATTTTTCCTGGTTTAGTCTTGGGAGGGTGTAAGTGTCCAGGAATTTATAGATTTCTTCTAGACTTTCTAGTTTATTTGCATAAAGGTGTGTATAGTATTCTCTGATGGTAGTTTGTATTTCTGTGGGATTGGTGGTGATATCCCCTTTATCATCTTTTATTGTGTCTATTTGATTCTTCTCTCTTTTCTTCTTTATTAGTCTGGCTAGTGGTCTATCTATTTTGTTAATCTTTTCAAAAAACCAGCTCCTGGATTCATTGATTTTTTGAAAGGTTTTTTCATGTCTCTGGCTCCTTCAGTTCTGCTCTGATCTTAGTTATTTTTTATCTTCTGCTGGCGTTTGAATTTGTTTATTCTTGCTTCTCTAGTTCTTTTTACTGTGATGTTAGGGTGTCAATTTTAGATCTTTCCTGCTTTCTCTGTTGGGCATTTAGTGTTATATATTTCCCTCTACACACTGCTTTAGCTGTGTCCCAGAGATTCTGGTACGTTGTCTCTTTGATCTCATTGGTTTCAAATAACTTTTATTTTTCTCTCTTAATTTTATTATTTACCCAGTAGTCATTCAGGAGCAGGTTGTTCAGTTTCCATGTAATTTTGCTGTTTTGAGTGAGTTTCTTAGTCCGGAGTTGTAATTTGATTGCACTGTGGTCTGAGAGGCTGTTATGATTTCCATTCTTTTGCATTCTCTGTGGAGTGTTGTACTTCCAATTATGTGGTTGATTTTAGAATAAGTGCTATGTGGTGCTGAGAAGAATGTATATTCTGTTGATTTGGGGTGGAGAGTTCTGTAGATGTCTATCAGATCCACTTGGTCCAGAGCTGAGTTCAAGTCCTGAATATCCTTGTTAATTTTCTGTCTCATTGATCTGTCTAATATTGACAGTGGGGTGTTAAAGTCTCCCACTATTATTGGGTGGGAGTCTAAGTCTCTTCATAGTTCTCTAAGAACTTGTTTTATGAATCTGGGTGCGCCTGTATTGGGTGCATATCTATTTAGGATAGTTAGCTCTTCTTGATGCATTGATCCCTTTCCCATTACGTAATCCCCTTCTTTTTTTTTTTAATCTTTGTTAGTTTAAAGTTCATTTTATCAGAGACTAGGATGGCAATCTCTGCTTTTGTTTGCTTTCCATTCACTTGGTAAATATTCCTCTATCCCTTTATTTTGAGCCTATGTGTGTCTTTGCATGTGAGATGGGTCTTGACTCTTTATCCAATTTCCCAGTCTGTGTCATTTAATTGGGGCATTTAGCCCATTTACATTTATGGTTAATATTGTTATATGTGAATTTGATCCTGTCATCATGATGCTAGCTGGTTATTTTGCACATTGGTTGATGTAGCTTCTTTTTGTTTGTTTTGTTTTGTTTTATTTTGAGGTGGAGTTTTGTTCTTGTTGCCCAGGCTGGAGTGCAATGGCACAATCTCAGGTCACTGCAATATCCACCTCCTGGGTTCAAGTGATTCTCCTGCCTCAGCCTCCTGAGTAGCTGGGATTATAGGCATGCACCACCATGCCCAGCTAATTTTGTATTTTTAGTAGAAATGGGGTTTCTCCATGTTGGTCAGGTTGGTCTAGAGCTCCTAATCTCAGGTGATCTGCCCACCTCAGCCTCCCAAAGTGCTGGGATTACAGGCGTGAGACACTGCAGCTGGCCGATGCAGTTTCTTTATAGTATCATTGGTTTTTATATTTTGGTGTGTTTTTGCAGTGGCTGATACCAGTTTTTCCTTTCCATATTTAGTGCTTCCTTCAGGAGCTCTTGTAAGGCAGGCCTGGTGGTGACAAAATCCCTCAGCATTTGCTTATCTGGAAAGGATTTTATTTCTCCTTCATTTATGAAGCTTAGTTTGGCTGGATATAAAAATCTGGGTTTAAAATTCTCTTGTGTAAGAATGTTTGAATATTGGCCCCCACTCTCTTCTGACTTGTAGGGTGTCTGCAGAGAGATCCACTGTTACTGTGATGGGCTTCCCTTTGTAGGTAACCTGACCTTTCTCTCTGGCTGCACTTAACATTTTTTCCTTTGTTTCAACCTCAGATAATCTGATGATTATGTGTCTTGGGGTTGGTCTTCTCCAGGAGTCTCTTAGTGGTGGTCTTAGTATTTTCTGAATTTGAAAGTTGGCCTGTCTTGCTAGATTGGGGAAGTTCTGGATAATATTCTGAGGTGTGTTTGCCAACTTGGTTCCATCCTCCCTGTCACTTTCAGGTACATCAATCAATTGTAGGTTTGGTCTTTTTCACATAGACCCATATTTCCTGGAGGCTTTGTTCATTTTATTTTTTCTTATTCTTTTTTATCTAATCCTGTCTTCATACCTTATTTCAGTAAGTTGATCTTCAATCTCTGATATCCTTTCTTCTGCTTGATTGATTTGGCTATTGACATTTGTATGTGTGTCACGAAGTTCTCATGCTGTGTTTTTCAGCTCCATCAGGTCATTTATGTTCTTCTCTAAATGGGTTATTCTAGCTAGCAGTTACTGTAACCTTTTATCAAGGTTCTTAGCTTCCTTGCTTTGGGTTAGAACATGCTCCTTTAGCTCAGAGGAGTTCGTTATTACCCACCTTCTGAAGACTACTTCTGTCAATTGCTCATTCTCTTCCAGTTTTGTGCCCTTGCTGGGAAAGAGTGGATATCATTTGGAGGAGAAGAGGCATTCTGGTTTTGGAATTTTCAGCATTTTTGTGCTGGGTTTTCCTTATCTTTGTAGATTTATCTACCTTTGATCTGTGAGGCTAATGACCTTTGAATAGGAATTTTGTCTGGGGGTACTTTTGTTGATGTTGATGTTATTGCTTTCTGTTTGTTAGTTTTTCTTCTAACAGTGAGGCCCCTCTTCTGCAGGTCGGCTGCAGCTTGCTAGAGGTCCACTCCAGACCCTATTTGCCTGGGTATCACCAGCGGAGGCTGCAGAACAGCAAAGATTGCTGCCTGCTCCTTCTTCTGGAAGCTTTGTCCCAGAGGGGTGCCAGTCTGATGTTAGCTAGAGCTCTCCTATATGAAGTGTCTGTTGACCCCTACTGGGAGGCTTCTCCCAGTGAGGAAGCACGAGGGTCAGGTACCCACTTGAGGAGGCAGTCAGTCAGTCTCTCTCTTAGCAGAGCTCCAGTGCTGTGCTGGGAGAATCCTCCTTGTCAGGATCCACTGCTCTCTTCAGAACTGGCAGGCAGGATGTTTAAGTCTGCTGAAGCTGCCCCTAAAGCTGCCACTCCCCCCAGGTGCTCTGTCCCAGGGAGGTGGGAGTTTTATCTGTAAGCCCATGACTGGGGCTGCTGCCTTTCTTTCAGAGATGCCCTGCCCAGGGAGGAGGAATCTAGAGAGGCAGTCTGGCCACAGACACTTTTCAGCACTGTGGTGAGTTCTGCCCAGTCTGAACTTCCTGGCCTCCTTAGCACTGTCAGGGGGAAACTGCCTACTCAAGTCTTAGTAGTGGCACACATCCCTCCCTGCACCAAGCTCGATTGTCCCAGGTCAACTTCAGACTGCTGTGCTGGCAGCAAGAATTTCAAGCCAGTGGATCTAAGCTTGCTGGGCTCCATGAGAGTGTGACCCACTGAGTGAGACCACTTGACTCCCTGGCTTCAGCCCCCTTTCCAGGGGAGTGAATGGTTCTGTCTCACTGGGCTTCCAGGTGTCACTGGCGGAGGGGAGAAAACCAACCTGAAGCTAGTTCTGTGTCTGCCCAAACAGCTGCCCAGTTTTGTGCTTGAAACCCAGGGCCCTGGTAGTGTAGGCACACAAGGGAATCACCTGGTCTGTGGATTGCAAAAATCATGGGAAAAGCATAGTATCTGGGCTGGATAGCACAGTCCTTCACGGCTTCTCTCGGTTGGGGAAGGGAAGCCCCCAGCTCTTTGCACTTCCTGGGTGAGGTGATGCCCCACCCTGCTTCTGCTGGCCCTCTGTGGGCTGCATCCACTGCCTAACCAGTCCCTATGAGATGAACTGGGTACCTCAATTGGAAATGCAGAAATTACCCGCCTTCTGCGTTGGTCTCACTGGGAGCTGTGGACCAGAGCTGTTCCTATTTGACCATCTTGCCAGATCTCCAGCATATTGTAGGTTTTTAACAAGGGTTTGTTTTTGTCACATCCCTTTTCAATCACACACATTCACACACATATTAACACTCAAGTACACTTATACATGCAAGACATAAACACACAGATTCAAAAATCCGGGTAATGTGATAACCAAGCCATGATTCAGGGATAACCCAGGAAATGGTATGGATTAGCCAGTGATGCCTCCCAGATTTAGCTTCTGGACTGGCTGGATCCACGAGGAAAAAACATAACAGTGGTACAATTAATCAGGTTTAAAAAATAATTGAAGAAGAAATATTATTTTGATCTACACTATCAAACCACTATCAATGTGGAAAAAAACTTGGTTACCTAACACCTCTGATTATACAATTTCTTTGCAGAAGCTAAACCCATTGAATCAATGCAGACAAAACTGGGCTACCTTAGACAAAATTTACTTGTTTTAGCTGGTATTACCTCATCTTCTTCTACATCTTTATTTATTTTTGTCTTGTCTATAATTGTAAGAGCGATGATGCTGCCAAAGCAGAAATGTAAGTTTTACCCCTTTAAATTGAGTGCAAGAGGTGTGTGTGTGTGTGTGTGTGTGTGTGTATACACATAGTGGAGGTTTCATTATTGCTCAGGTTACTTAATTTTAGACTAGTGAAGAGTTACCAACCTGTTGTAGGTGAATATTTTCACTTAAATCATATCAGCTCTTAAATATTCTCTAGTGCATTATTAACTTTAGCCAAAGTGTCTCTTGTTCAGGGTTCAGCTGAACTCCAGGATATTAATTGCATTATAAATTCAGTGTAGGAAAAGAGGGCATGAATAGCTGAATAAGAGTGGGAGAATGAAGAGAAAGAAAGAGGGAATTGGGTCTCTGTTTTTCAAAGACAATAAAACATTTTGGACAATCTACCATTTTAAGATTTAATGCATCAAAAATTATTCAGTGTTGTTACTCTCATGATCTCAGTGCCTGCCTTTTATATACTAGTTCCCTAAAAATATCCCACTCCAAAGACTGGTGACTATAATGTGGTACTAGTACTGTACTCCTCTAGTTTCAGAGGAATGTTATGAATTTAAATATGCACAGATAACTTGATACTGTAAATATGATATAAAAACAATGACTTTTTCTACAGATGCTTTTATCTTGTGATACATTATCAATTTGTGACTTTTTTATAAATAAATTCTGAAATAAGTGAGATTCATTCTCTCTTTCTCTCTCTGTGTGTTTGTGTGTTTCTTTCTCTCTTATTGTAGTAGATTTGAAACAACTTCGTGTCATTCTATATGTGGACTATATGGTTATCTAATGTGGTTAAATAGTAAAATACTCCTAAGAAAAAGCGTTAAACAAGAGTTCGTATTTATAACCTTAGTTGTGGCTTTCACTACACTCCAATTATTTTTTTGCATGTGTTTTTTTGTTTGTTTTTGAGACAGAGTCTCATTCTGTCACCTAGGCTGGAGTGCAATGGCATGATCTCGGCTCACTGGAACCTCTGCCTCCCAGGTTCAAGTGATTCTTATGCCTCAGCCTCCCAAGTAGTTGGGGATTACAGGCGCGTGCAACCACGTCAGGCTAACTTTTGTATTTTTAGTAGAGACGGTGTTTCACCATGTTGGCCAGGCTGGTCTCGAACTGCTGGCCTCAAGTGATCTGCCCTCCATGGCCTCCCAAAGTGCTGGGATTACAGGCGTGAGACACCATGCCCAGCCACCACACTCCAATTCTTACTGTGTTCAGTCTTCATCCTAAAGCTCCAAAAAGATCACAGGTCTAAGCTGACAGTACTGTATGTTCTCTAATAATAGTAATAGGTCTCTTTTGTTTTAAATCATTATATTCCAAATTTTCTATGCTTTCAGGGACAAGAAAAAAGGTATGGCATCCAAGTTGTGCAAAATATCATTCAGTGAAGACAAGACAGCCAGTCAATTCAATCCCGAAAAACAATCTCTGCTATCCACTATAGACAAGATATCTGAGGACTCAAGTTCAGAAAATTCATCATCCAATGCAGAAAAATTAATCAGGCCCTCGAGTCTACAAAAGCCATCCATACAAAACCATGCACGAGAGTTAACTAGGCCATCATATCCAAAAAAGTCACCCAAGTCATCATGCCCAAAAAAATTATGCAAGTCATCTCACCTGAAAAAGTCACATAGGTCATGCAGTCTAGAAAAATTATGTAAGCTAGCCTATGCCTGTAAGCTAGCCAGTTCAGATAAGTCAGTCAGGCAACCTTTGCTATCCAAGCCACTTTGTTCATCCCATCCACAAGATGAAATCTCATCACCCGAGCCATTTGGTCTACAGAAATTGGCTAAGCCTCCCAAACATTTTAATCCAAAAAGGTCAGTGAGCCCAGGCGGGGCGGTCTTATCATCCAACCCTCAATTAGCCAAAACTTGTCAATCCCACAAGGAAAGACATTTTATTTCCAAAATCTATAAGCCTTTGGTCAATGACATTTCTGAGGCAAAGAAGAAAAATACTCAAAACCTATGTGTTTCAAGTAAAGTCTAGTCCTTTTCCAGGTCCTCTAGTAAGTTAGATTCCAGGAACAATGCACACTATGATCACGCATAAGATGAAATGTTATACTGGGAATGATAGTGATAGGGAGGTAAACCTTATGTGAAACACAGCAATGAAGCCATCTTCAAGTGACCCTCAACGATTAGGAGCTCAACAAAAATAAAATCCAAGTGTGAAAGAGGAAACTTATACCAATTTTTTTATGCTCATCATTGCTTAAGACACAAATAGAGGGAAAAATCACTATCAAAATCAGCCCTATCCATCTTGGAGGCGATTTATTTTTAAAATATCAATAAAATGCATGATATAAATTACTATTGTAAATATTATTTCATTTTAAGGGGCACAAGGATCTTTTGATGTATCTTACTTAGACCTAGTCACTTGGATAAGAACCATAAACATACACTCACACAAACCTGGAAAGAAATTGCAAGATGGGGCTGGGTACGGTGGTTCACGCCTGTAATCCTAGCACTTTGGGAGGCGGAGGCAGGCAGATCACCTGAGGTCAGGAGTTCGAGACCAGCCTTGCCAACATGGTGAAACCTCGTCTCTACCAAAAATACAAAAATTAGCCAGGCATGGTGGCGGGTGTCTATAATCCCAGCTACTAGGAAGGCTGTTGCAAAAGAATCGCTTGAACCCAGGAGGCGGAGGTTGCAGTGAGCCAAGATTGAGCCACTGCCCTCCAGCCTGGGTGACAGAGCAAAGCTCCATCTCAAAAAAAAGAAAAAGAAAAAGAAATTGCAAGATGAGTACCCTAGACTCTTCCTTACCTTGGATTAGCTCTCAACTAAAGTCCCAAACCAATTATTTTTTAATGTTTAAGTGCAGTCCTCAGTCCTCACAGTCGAAGACTGTCTCTTTTTCTGTAGTGTCCAGTGCCTGTTGGAAGTAGCTCTGTGCTATGGACTAAATGTTCGTGTTCCCCCAAATTGATGTGTTGACACCTAATCCCCTATGTGATAGCATCAGGAGGTGGAGGCTTGGGGAGGTAATAAGGTCATGTGAGCAGAGTACCTTTCAGCCCCATATAGGGGTACTAATCCTTTATAAGGGGCTGAAGAGTTCACCCCTTTTACCATGTGAAGACACAGTGAAAAGACTCCATCTACACATCATAGAGCTGACCTTCACTGAATATTCTGGTGACTTGATCTAGACTTCCTAGCCTCCAGAATTGCAAGCAATAAATTTTGGTTGTTTATAAGTCACCCAGTTGATACTATTTTACTATAGCAGCCTGGACAGACTAAAACATTCCGTGCACTTGATTCTGGCTGAGTTGGGAAAATTCCTGATAACCACTTCTGTATTTTGGGTTTTTTTCTCGCTCTGTCCCCCAGGCTGGAGTGCAGTAGTGCGATCTCAGCTGACTGCAACCTCTGCCTCCCAGGTTCCAGTGATTCTCCTGCCTCAGCCTCCTGAGTAGCTGGGACTACAGGCATGAACCACCACCCCCGGCTAATTTTTGTATTTTTAGTAGAGACGGGGTTTCACCATGTTGCCCAGGCTGGCCTCGAACTCCTGACCTCAAGTGATCCGCCCGCCTCAGCCTCCCAAAGTGCTGGGATTATAAGCGTGAACCACCACATCTGGCCTTCCTGATAACCACTTTTAACACCATCACCTCTGGTGGCTGTTACCTAAAGTGAAGATCCAGCCTGTGGCACCCACACTTGGAGCACCATGACATTAGTCTACGTGTTCTAAACTTCTAAATCTCAACAAGGCTTTTCATTGTTTCATTTCTCATCAAAATGGTAAAAGAGTTTGCCCTGGCATACATTCTTCAAAGGTCTCAGTTGGTGGTCTACATATTTGTACATATTTGTCCTACATGGCACCTCCCCACTCTGAATCGGAAGTGATAGGAAGCCAGAGGAGAATCTTGGAGTTATATCCTTTAAGTTCCCCATTGATTAAATGTTATCCTTGCTTTCTTCCAAGGGCATCGTTGAGAAAACCAGGCAAAGTCCTGTATTCCCAGCCTATATTCTAGTAGAGTATAGTTTGTCTCATATAACATCCAGCAGGCAGAATTTAAATGTTAGTAGCAAGCATATATTGGATGTGTATTATTCTTCAGGTACTGTACTAGTGCTTTTATATTTCACAGGTCCTAAGTTCACCCTCAAGTTTGCTGATTCACCACAAGGACTCATAAAACTCAATACTCATGGCTAAGGTTTATTAGAGCAAGGTTACACAGACCAAGAGCAACAGGAAAAATATATCAGGAGAAATCCAGAGAGGTCAGGCACAGGCTTTTGAGTACTTTCCCATCTGGGGCCACATAGGATATGCTTTCTCTCTAGCAGCAAACTGCATTGACATGTGCAGAATGTCTCTGCCCAGGGAAAACTGTTAAAGTCTCTTGGTCTGAGGCTTTTATTGAGAGTCAGTCTCATAGCGACATCATGCTACATTACCAGCCAAAGCAACTGAAACACAGGATCACAAATGAAACAAATGCACTTTATATAGGTTGATGTTTATGCAAAGCAAAATCCTGACAAGCTGATGAGGCCAGGTCCATTGCTTCAGGTGTACAAAACATAATTATCAACTATTCACATGAGAACATTCTGAGGGCTACATTCCCAGGGGATGACCAAAGGTCAATAATGGTTCCAGGTTCTCTTGAAGACATACACATCTGTTGTATTAACACTACATATCTTTTATTTAAACTTCAACAGTTCCCCAGTATATGAAGGATTATACGAGTAAACTGAGGCTCTGAAACATATAGTAATTGGCTGAACTGAGATTTGGATCTATGACTGGCTTATGCTCAGTCATTCATTATGTTGTACTGCCTTCTCACTACCAGCTACTAGGATGCTGATTACTCACAGATCACCCAATCCATCTATGTGAGCAAAATCTCTACTTCACTTCTTTTTTTTTTTTGAGACAGAGCTTTGCTCTGTCGCCCAGGCTGGAGCACAGTGGCATGATCTCAGCTCACTGCAACCTCTGCCTCCTGGGTTCAAAAGATTCTCCTGCCTCAGCCTCTCAAGTGGCTGGGATTACAGACACCCACCACCACGCCCAGCTAATTTTTATACTTTTAGTAGAGACAGGGTTTCACCATGTTGTCCAGGCTGGTTTTCAACTCCTGACCTCAAGTGATCTGCCCATCTTGGCCTCCCAAAGTGTTAGGATTAGAGGCATGAGCCACTGCACTCAGCCTCAATATGAAAAATTCTAAATGCATTAATGCAGGCTTCACACATACGACCAGTATAGCATATGTAACAGAAATATATGTACCATAAGTCAGAGAAGAATTTTAGCAAAAAAGGAAAGAAGAAGGGAGGGAGGGAGAAAGGAGGGAGGGAAAAAGGGAGGGAGGGAGGGAAGGAAGAATGATTGATTTACCAGTGAAAATTTGGCCAAGCTAATAATTAAAATAATTAAGCCCTATTACTTCTATAAATAGTCTTTAGTTATTCTTAGAAATGTCCTGATTTAAGTACAAGAGTCACAAATTTCTCCCTCTTGGCCTTTCTGCAGCATCGTCTTATCTCTTACGGTACCTTACTTCCTTCTCTCCCAGTCTCCATTTTGTCTCCCCTATTCAGTAAGAGTCAGGGTCACATGTTCAGTCCATTCATTGCTTCCTTACTTTTCCCTTCTCCAAAGGACACTGTAAAGCCAATTTCAAGTGTGGCTCTTCCCTCTTAGACCAGTTCCGCCTCCTTTCTGTTGAATTACCTTTATTACACTCATTTACTAAGCTTATAACCTGCTCCTGGCTATGGGCCTGAAATGGATTACATTATATTATGCTCCTTTTGTTCAGTACAACCCTTTCTAAAAATCCATTACTTTTTAAAAAAGCATTGAAAGGTCAAATTTTAAACATTTCTCTTTTATATTATCTACATGAAATTATATAAGCATAGAGTTAAAAGGATGCTTAGAGACCCTCAATTCCACCCTCCTGTGGGGAGAGGGGTTGTTCTGAAGAGGTGAAAGAATGTTCATTCAGCAAGAAGTCTACTTTCTACCGGGGCTGGGGGTGAGCTAGCCGTGGGATACTGCTAGGAATAGGAATCACAGATCTTTAGGCAGCCACAATGAAGTGATATGCCACATGTAAGATAGTTATAGTGGTGTCAAGCAGGGACTTACTAAAAGTCTTCAGCTTTGTCAGTTCCCACAATTCTACAGTCCCTGTCATGCTGTGTTCAATCCCTAAGAATTAGAAGCAGCCAAAGAAGGGAAATAGAAGTAGGAAAAAAGGACTGGGTGCAGCAGGTCATACCTGTAATCCCAGCACTTTGGGAGGCCAAGGCGGGTGGATCACCGGAGGTCAGGAGTTCGAGACCACCCTGGCCAACATGGCGAAAACCTGTCTCTACTAAAAATACAAAAATTAGCTGGGCATGGTGGTGGGCACCTGTAATCCCAGCTACTTGGGAGGCTAAGGCAGGAGAATCTCTTGAACCCGGGAGACAGAAGTTGCAGTGAGCCGAGATTGCGCCATTGCACTCCAGCTTGGGCTACAAGAGTGAGACTCTGACTCAAATAAAAACAACATTCAGCCAAGCAGCTCTACTGTAACCCATGTAAGACTTACAATTATTCCTGTGCCACTGGGACCTTAGAAAACAAGGGTTAAGTCCTGGTGTGGTGGCTCACACCTATAATCCCAGCCCTTTGAGAGGCTGGGGTGGGCAGATCACTTGAGGTCAGGCGTTCAAGACCAGCCTAGCCAACATGGCAAAACCCCGCCTCTACTAATACAAAAATTAGCTGAGCATTGTGGTGCATGCCTGTAGTCTCAGCTACTTGGGAGGCTGAAGCAGGAGAATCTCTTGAACCCAGGAGGCAGAAGTTGCAGTGAGTTGAGATCACACCACTGTACTCCAGCCTGGGTGACAAAGCAAGACTCCATCTCAAAAAAAGAAAGAAAGAAAAGAAAACAAGGGTTAAGCACAATTAATCAGTTTTGCAGTTATTTATATAATGCATAGAAAGATCATAAACAAGTACTAACTATAACTTACATCTATGAACTTTCAGAGAGTTTTACTTGTTTAGAATTATTCTGTTATATGCCCGAATCAAAATGACACAATGGAAAGATTGCTGAAACAGATGAGGAAATAAATTTCCATCAATCTATATATATATAGGTAAAAAATAAAACATAGGAATAATCTAGGTATAATATAGCCATTTTTCTCTGACCAGTAGAAATTTGCTGATAATAAAAAATCAACTATAGCCTCTATCATTGACCTCTTCCTTAAGTCAAACCTTTTCCTAGAAAAATGGGCCATTTTTGAATATTGCATTGAAATGACCAAAAAGCAGGTTACTGAAAAGAAGAAATAAGAATCTATGGTAATGCATGGCTGAAAAATTTAGCCAGGAAAATATTGACTGTATCTGTTATAAATGGACCCTCTCTACCATTTTTCAAAATAAAAAAAAAATCAATTTCAAATTGCTTGGCTACAAATTGGGACAAAGCAGATGGGCACGGTGGCTCACACCTGTAATCCCAGCACTTTAGGAGGCCGAGGCAGATGGATCACGAGGTCAGGAGTTCAAGACCAGCCTGGTCAAGATGGTGAAACCCTCTCTCTACTAGAAATACAAAAATTAGCCAAGCATGGTGGTGGGCACATGCAATCCCAGCTACTCGGGAGGCTGAGGCAGGGAATTCCTTGAACCTGGGAGGTGGACGATGTAGTAAACAGAGATCATGCCACTGCACTCCAGCCTGGGCAGCAGAAGGAGACAAAAAAAAAAGGGGGGACAAAACAATGTTATTGAGCTTCTTGCTTTTAATTTCCACATGTTCATCTAAATAAATATGAAGCTGCTCACAGCAAAATTAAACTTCTAAAGCACTACAGGACTAATGGCAGATATAGATTATTAAAATAAAAACAGTCAACTTCTAAAAGTTATACTTGTTCAAAAAAGGAATATATTACTATTGTAAAAACAAGTTTCTTTTATAAAGTTTAGTTTTTCTGAAGGAATAGAGATGGTAAAGAGTGGAACTGTCTCTGGGTGTGGTTGCTTACTCCTGTAATCCCAGCACTTTGGGAGGCCGAGGTGGGTGGATCACCTGAGGATACAAGTTCAAGACCAGCCTGGCCAACATGGAGAAACCCCATCTCTACTAAAAATACAAAATTAGCCAGTTCTAGTGGTGCATGCCTGTAATCCCAGCTACTTGGGAGGCTGAGGCAGGGGAATCACTTGAACCTGGGAGGTGGAGGTTGAGGTGAGCCGAGATCGTGCCATTGCACTCCAGCCTGGGCAATAAGAATGAAACTCCATCTCAAAAAAAAACAAAAACAAAGAGTGGAATTGTCAAAAATAAAATTTTCTGTGCTGATCTCTTGTGGTTACTATAGAGAGCAATAAGAACATCTCATATAGGCCATTAAAATATTAAAGGCAGAGGAGGGGTAAACTATTACAGGACCCATATGCCAGTTGCTAGGCCAGCGGATCACCAGCAAAGCAGCCTGGAGCAGCATACTCTAATTCAAGCCACTTTTCTTTTTTCATCACGGTTATCATGAACTAAACTATAAAAGTCTAAAATAGAGATTTATCATTCTCTGGAGCTTTAAACCACTTTTAGGTTGCAACCAGTTTCCCCAAAAGCACCTTTCCTGTTCGTTAGCTAGGTACTGGGTGCTACAATGGAGGGAAAAATATTTTGTGTGACCATGACATCCCAAGGGTCCTAGATATATGCCAGGTTTTGTCGTTTAGGTTTTTTCTTTCTTTCTTTCTTTTCTTTTTTTTTTTTTTTAAGAGATAGGGGTGTTGCTATGTTCCCCAGGCTGGAGTATACTCACTATTCATAGGTGTGATCACAGCATACTACAGCCTCCAACTTCTGGGCTCAAGCAATCCTCCCACCTCAGCTTCCCCAGTAGCTTGGACTAAAGGTATGCACCTCCGCGCCCTGCTTAGTTTCTTATCCTCAAGCTAACATTTTGTTGTACATTTCTGTTTAAGTCTGCTTCTGGTGAGGGCTTCATGAAGCTTCTCCTCAGGTGGAAGGCAAAGGAGAGCCAGAGTATGCAGATCATATGGTGAGAGGGAAGCAACAGAGTGGGGAGGAGGTGGCAGGCTCTATTTAACAATCAGATATCTTGGGAACTAAAAGAGTGAGAACTCACTCTATTGAGGATGGCATCAGGCATTCATAAGGAATCCACACCCATGACCCAAACACCTCCAAACACCTCTCACTAGGTCCCATCTCCAACACTGAGGATCACTTTTCAACATGAGATATAGAGAGAACAAATATCCAAACTACTCTGTTGCATCACAGGTAATAGGGGTTAAGTTTTATCTAGTCATACAAGGCCTCAGAACACTTTTCAAAGAAGTACTCAAATAAGAGGAGAAACAAATCTAGGAGATGCCGCAAGGGGTATGTGGTTTAATAGTGATGGTGTTGGGCCAGGCACAGTGGCTCACGCCTGTAATCCCAGCAGTTTGAGAGGCCTCGGTGGGTGGATCACCTGAGGTCAGGAGTTTGAGACCAGCCTACCCAACATGGTGAAACCCTGTCTCTACTATAAATACAAAACTTAGCTGGATATGGTGATGTATGCCTATAATTCCAGCTACTCAGGAGGCTGAAGCAGGAGAATCACTTGAACCCAGGAGGCGGAGGTTGCAGTGAGCCAAGATCACGCCATTGTACTCCAGCCTGCAAGAGCGAAACTCCGTCTCAAAAAAAAAAAAAAAGAGTGATGGCACTGGTGTTATGGGTTGAATTGTGTGCCCCCAAATTCATGTATTGAACTCCTAACCCCCTGTGCCCCAAAATGTGACATTATTTGGAAATAGCATCATTGCAAATGTAGTTAAAATGAGGTCATACTGCGGTGGAGTGGGCCCCTAATCCAATGTTACTGGTATCGTTATAAAGAAGGAGATATTTTGTGGCCAGTTTCATGCACATGGCAGATCCCAGGACTTCTCAGCCTTTATAATTGCATGAGCCCATTCCCATAATAAATCTCCTCTTCTATCCTATCAGTTGTTTCTCTGGAGAACTTCAACTAATACAGTGGACTTTGAGAAAAAGAACAAACAATCTCAGTTCCTGCTTGGCAATTCCAGTTTTAATTACTTTGTGGCCTGGCTGTACTTCAGAGTCCAGACATTTTAATATTGTCTGTTGTATTCTTAATAAATCTCCCTTTTCTGAGTTAATTTGAATCAGATTTTATGCCTTGCTACCCATGCTCTTTAATTAAGACAATGTACATACGACCTCTTAAAGTTAGAACAGAAATGACAAATGGATTTCATCTGAAATGACTACTCTGATCTATTGATATGGCTGTGTAGAGGGCCGGATTGAAAAACATTATGGTATTACTTCCAAATTCAATGACGAAGAGTGCTTGACTAGCGCTATTTATTATGAAGGTGGGAGCAAAGAGTGAGCAGTGGCAACTGGCGACATATGTGCCACGTACTTGCCATCACTGCCATTGAGGATGAAATTCAGGTACGTATATATCTTCCTTTAAAAAATGCTAGAGGTCACTGTGTGACTACATTATGGAAATACAAGGTACACATAAAGATCCCAAATATACACAATCTCATAACCCCATAATCACAGCAGTTTGCTTAACTTAACTTTTGTCTGTTTCTTTTCTTTTTTTATTCTTTTTTTTTTTTTTTTGAGGCCAGGTCTTACTCTGTCGCCCAGACTGGAGTGCAGTGGTGCAATCTCCACTAACGACAACCTCTGCCTCCTGGGTTCAAGCAACTCTCCTGCCTCAGCCTTCCAAGTAGTTGGGACTACAGGCATGAGCCACTACCACCCAGCTAATTTTTGTATTTTTAGTAGAGACAGGGTTTCACCATGTTGGCCAGGCTGGCCTCCAACTCTTGACTTCAAATGATCCACCAGCCTCGGCCTCCCAAAGTGCTGGGATTATAGGTGTGAGCCACCTGGCCAACTTTTGCCTGTTTCTAAACATTCTTAAACTTATGCAATCCTTAGATCACCAATAGAAATGACCATGAATCCATTTTCCTGGAAGGTTCTATTTGGACTTTTTTTTTTCTTAGATAGGGCAGGGATTCCACAGGTAATACAAATATGCACACTGCCTGGGAAGCACATCCCTAAAGAGGATGAATCAGGGCATGATCAAGAGTCCTGTACTTTAGGGCCTGGTGCAGTGGCTCATGCCTGTAATCCCAGCAACTTGAGAGCTCGAGGTGGGAGGATCTCTTGAGGTCAGGAGTTCAAGACCAGCCTGGTCAACACGGCAAAACCCCATCTCTACTAAAAATACAAAAATTAGCCAGGCATGGTGGTATGTGCCTGTAGTCCCAGCTACTCAGGAGGCTGAGACAGGAGAATTGCTTGAACTTGGGAGACGGAGGTTGCAGTGAGCTGAGATCACACCACTGCACTCCAGCCTGGGTGACAGAGTGAGACTCAAATCTTAAAAAAAAAAAAAAAGATTCCTATACTTTAGGCTGGACGTGGTGGCTCACATCTGTAATCCCAGTACTTTGGGAGTCTGAGGCAGGTGGATCACTTGAGGTCAGGAATTCAAGACCAGCATGGCCAACATGGCAAAACCCTATCTCTATTAAAAATATAAAAAAATGTAGACAGGTATGGTGGCATGCTCTTGTAGTCCCAGCTACTTGGGAGGCTGAGGCAGGAGAATTGCTTGAACTCAGGAGGCGGAGGTTACAGTGAGCCGAGATTGCACCACTGCACTCCAGTCTGGACTACAGAGCAAGACTCCATCTCAAAAAATAAAAAAAAAGAGTCCTGAACACCAGATTGCTGGTGGACTGAGAAATAACTCAAGTAGGCAGCCCCAAAGAGATAAGAAACCCAATGATCCAGTGCTTAAAGAGAAAAAGAAAACTGTTGCCTGATGAACGTACACACACTTGGTCCTTAAACTATTCCACCCTTTTGTGACCTATTTCTTTAAGCTTAATTTCATTTGGATAGCAATATTGGGATGGGAAGGTGAGTTGGTCTGCAAGAGATTTATAGTAATTAGACCTAGCTAAAACTTCCTATGGATACCTGGGGGTCATTAGAAGCATGCCTGCCCTATGGTAAAATACAACAGTCATTAATGATAGAAGATTGCTCAGCAGTCAAGGAATGACAGTTACCAGAGAAATAGCCTACTTACTAATTATGACTTATAGCTGAGCATGAGTTCAGACATTACCAATCACAGGCTTAGGAGTGTTCTGTAGGAGAGAGGCTAATTAAAGTCTTGTTAAGAATGACAAGACCATTGCACCTTTAAAGTCCTACATTCTATCAGGTTGCCCGGTTGATTGTGGGCAATCTATATGTATTTATGTACACACACACTCAAGGAAGTAGCTTTACCCTGAATTTTAATGAAATGTACAGTGTAAGTACTTATTTGATGCATTTCTTTTATTGTTGGGTGTTCTGTGTTCCCCCTAGCATTGATTAGGAAGATTCTCTTAAACCACCGGTACAGTAGTCCAGTGTAGGGCGGGTGGAGTAAGAAGGTGTTGAAAATTGAAAGGTGAGCCCATTGGGGCAGAGACCTTGCCACAAATATAAAAGCGAATACTTGGCAGTCACTTACAAGTTGTCATTCAAGAGGCAGTAGGTGAATGAATACACTCAAAAAGCTTACCTATTGATAATTAAGGTCTCATCATCATAGACCCAGCATTGCTTATTCCCTGTGGTTCTTATAAACATTTGCACACTTTTAGAAGTACTCAAATTCTTAAATTGAAGAGGTTTATCAGATCTCATTTCTCAACACATAAGGGTGGAAGGGATTGCAGAAGAGCCCTGTATACTTGAGGCAGGGGCTAAAAAAATGCAGTGATAAAAGGAGGGACAGGAGTTTGAGAAGGACTAGTAGATACCTATTGTGATGGCTGTCTTGCTTACCTCTATTTCCTGTTTTGATGGGAACTCTCTTTTTTAGAAGAATTTCCTGGTTTGCTGATGAAGTCTAGTGGAGATGGAATGTTTACCGAGGTATGATGACACAGCTGCCAGTCACAAACTGAGTGTTATCTGATCTGGCTGGCCATACAGTCTGGTATGCTCAGTAGTATTTCATCATCTTGTGGAAGGTATATATGTGGGACAGGGCCTGAAGAAATAAGTTAGTTTCTTTTTTTTCTTTCTTTATTTTTTTGAGATGGAGTTTTGCTCTGTCATCCAGGCTGGAGTGCAGTGGCATGATCTTAGCTCACCGCAACCTCCACCTCCCAGGTTCAAGCGATTCTTCGCCTCAGCCTCCCAAGAAGCTGGTAATACAGGCACCTGCCACCATGCCCGACTAATTTTTGTATTTTTAGTAGAGACAGGGTTTCACCATGTTGGCCAGGCTGGTCTCGAACTCCTGACCTCAGGTGATCTGCCCGCCTCGACCTCCCAAAGTGCTGGGATTACAGGAGTGAACCACTGCACCTGGCTGAAATAAGTTAGTTTCATAAGCAAGTGGTTCAGGCTCCCATGGCACTTCCTCCTGCCATATTGCTGCCCCTCCCTCAATCCATACCTGTGGCCTTATGGCAAGTTACCTATGATCAAATGACTGAAGAAAAAAAAGAAATACATGAGTCTGGTTTACACACAACTTTGCACAGTTAAGGTGGTACCAGCTGAAATGGGCAGACTGCACCCACCATGGAATGCCCATAAAAGACAATAGAAGAGACAAATTTTCCCATGTGGATAGAACTTTCAAGTAGCATATCTAGTTGCTTATTACATCTAGGAGAGATGACCTGAGGTACAGATCTACTCTGATTCACAGGCAGTAGCCAAAGAGTTGGCCAGGAATTTAAAACATGTTTCTAACAGCAATCTAAATATTGCTACTTGGAAACCTAAAATTATATCTACTTTGAAATGGCATGTAAAATTCATAAAATTTCAATCAGAAGCAGTTTAATGTCATCGAATTCCCTCATTTTCACATGGGAAAATAGGGTCCAGAAAGTGTAAGTGATTCGTCCAGGAAAAACTCTACACAGGTAGAACTGACATCTCCTGGATCTCAGTTCAGGGCTCTCTCCTTAACAGCACATAGATAATCATTCACTTATTGTCAGTATTCCCTGAGCTTCAACAATGTGCTATGTTCTTCCCTGGGAACTAGGGACAAAGATAAATAAGGCATGGCCCCTGCCCTGAAGAAGCTCTAGTGTTTGTTCTGTTTTGTGTATGTTGGTGTATTTTTGGTATATGTTGGTGTATTTTTGGTGTATGTTGGTGTAATTTGTGCATAGTTATAGCCTGTGACAAGAAGTAACTGGAACCAAAATGGCAAACTCTTTTTCAAGTAAGGCAGACTAAATTCTTGCTGAAGAGTGCCAAATGGAATTGCAAATGCTAGAAATTGAGCCAGTAAGAACTATACGGCTTAAAAATAAAACAGATACCAACAGAGATATTAATTAATTCAAGGTTGGATTTGATTGTTAAGGCGAGTTTGCATCTCTACCACTGCTGGGAAGAAAGCCATTTTTAATGGATTTTGATGGCATCCTGCCTGAGTCTTAGTACCTAAATGTTGGCCTGGGTGAGATAAAATTTGAATTAATTGATCAGGAAGACTGGAGGATGGTGCAATCTGCTATTATTCTAAAACAGTAGAAAGTGGTTGAAATAGGCCTGTGGAATATCCAAAAGGTTTGTTAATTTTCAGCTCTGAACCTCAGACTGTATTTTTTGATTCCTTCTGAAACCCCATCCCCTTTTCCAATTGCCCATTCTCATAAAAACTCAGCTTTGCTCAAAAGGTAAAGACCACATACTCCCATGCATTTTCTTCACCTAAGACCACTTGATTGGCTTTTTCTTCTGTCAGCCTTCTTTATCATCTTAAAGAAAACACTCCCTGCTCCTCTCTCAATTCTGAGCCTTGTGCACTCTAGTTCACTCCTTTCTATCTCATTTCACACCTAGTTTCCTCAATTATCTTCTTTAGCTTCTCCTTTCTACAGAATTTTTCCTTTTCTGCATTTAAACACGTGTAGGTCTCCTCTAGTTCGGAAAAGAAAAGTTGCTTAACCCTCCTGACAGCCCTCCTACACTATTGTACAACCTTTTTTTCTTCCTTCCACCATCAAGCTTTGCAAATGAACAGTTTATACCTATAAACTCCTGTAATCTCGCTTCCAGCCCAGCTAACACTGAAACTGTACTTTTAAAGCTCATGCAGAATTTCTGAAGCATTAAATGAAATAGCTTGTTACAATTCTGATTTCTCTTGACCAGGAATAGATTTTTGAGGTTTAGAGCGTATTATACTAAGCTATAACACCACATTTTCCACGCACGTTGGGCATTTTTTATTTGAATACCCTGTTGTTACTTCAACATAGTTAAAAATTAACTGATAATTTTCTCCACCGAGGTTCCCTGAGTGAGTTTCCTATGTATGACAGACAGTAAGCTCTATGAGAGCAGGAATCATACCATATTTCTCACATTCATTGCTATATTTCCACCAAATTACTTGGATGTAGTCAATAGTCATCATTTTCCCTGTATGTAAGTCTTAATTCCTTAGTTATTTTGGATTCATCCCTCTCCTTTGTTCTATAAATTATTTCAGTGATTAAATCTTGTCAATTATGCTTCAAAACATAGTGGCTAAGAGTATGGATTTGTTGTCAGATGGATCCCTTTGTCTCTTTGCTCTGCCACTTTCTTTTTTTTGAGACAGAGTCTCTCTCTGTCACCCTGGCTAGAGTGCAGTAGTGTGATCTCGGCTCACTGCAACTTCTACCTTGTGGCTTCAAGGAATTCTCCTGTCTCAGCCTCCCAAGTAGCTGGGATTACAGGGTCATGCTACCACACCCAGCTAATTTTTGTATTTTTAGTAGAGATGGGGTTTCACTACATTGGCCAGGCTGGTCTTGAACTCCTGACCTCAGGTGATCTACCTGCTTCGGCCTCCCAAAGTGCTGGGATTAAAGACATGAGCCACCATGCCAGGGACTTTGCTTTGCTACTTTCTAGCTGTGACTTTGAGCACAACTTTGAGTTTTGTTCCATAACCACTCAGTTTCTTTACCTTTAAAATGGAAGATAATAGTAGTACTTGCCTTATTTGGTTAGTGAGTAAATGAGTGATATAGTGTGTACAAAGTGATTAGCACAGTGTCTGGCACATAGCAAGTACTCAATAAATGATAGCTATTAATTACCTTTGACTACTCCCCAGTGGGGACTCCCTTCCCTAGGGAGATCTACTTAGTGTTTTCTATTTCATGCCTTTGCTGTTTCTCTTAGCTGAGATATTCTCCTTCCCTTCTGCCCATTTAAAATGCCATTTATTCTCCTTTATTAATTTGTATTTATTGAAAGTAATCCGTATTCTTAGTATAAAGTTAAATAGTTTTTTGTTTTTTGTTTTGAGATGGAGTCTCGCTCCATCACCCAGTCTGGAGTGCAGTGACATGATCTTGGCTCACTGCAACCTCTGCCTCCCAGGTTCTAGGTATTCTTCAGCCTCACCCTCCTGAGTAGCTGGGATTATAGTCATGTACCACCGTATCAGCTAATTTTTGCAATGTTAGTAGAGATGTGGTTTCACCATGTTGGCCAGGCTGATCTTGAACTCCGACCTCAGGTGATCCACCTGCCTTGGCCTCCCAAAGTGCTGGGAGTTAAATATATTTAAATGACTTTTAAAGAAAAACAGCATGTGGCCAGGAGAGGTGGCTCACACCTGTAATCTCAGCATTTTGACAGACTCAGGTCAGCAGATCACTTGAGGCCAGGAATTTGAGACCAGCTTGGCCAACATGGAGAAACCCTGTCTCTACTGAAAATACAAAAAAACTTAGCTTGAACCCAGGAGGTGGAGGTTGCAGTGAGCTGAGATCCTGCCACTGCACTCCAGCCTGGGCCATAGTGAGACTCCATCAGAAAGAAAAAGAAAGGAAGGAAGGAAGGAAAGAAGGAAGGAGGGAGGGAGGGAGGAAAGGAAGAAGGAAGGAAGGAAGAAAAGGAGAGCGGGAGAGAGGGAGGGAGGGAAGGAAGGAAGCAAGGAAGGAAGGAGAGAGAGAAAGGAAGAAAGAAAAGAAAAGCAAGCAAGCAAGCAAGCAAGCAAGCAGATGCCTAGTCCATCTCTACCAACTTCTGATCTTCACTACTAGAGAAACCACTTTTAATCATTTTAACTGTTTCTTCTAGTATTAACTTCTATTTCTTTTCTTTTCTTTTTTTTTTTTGGAGGCAGAGTCTCACAGGCTTGAGCCACCCTACACCTGGCCTGGCTATTTTTTTTTTTTTTTTTGAGACAAAGTCTCACTCTGTTGCCCAGGCTGGAGTGCAGTGGTGTGATCTTGGCTCATTTCAGCCTCTGCCTCCTAGGTTGAAGGGCTTCTCCTGCCTCAGCCTCCCAAGTTGCTGGGACTACAGGTGTGCACTACAACACCTAATTTTTGTAGGTTTTTTTTTTTTTTTTAGTAGAGATGGGGTTTCACCATGTTGGTCAGGCTGGTTTCGAACTCCTGACCTCAACTGATTCACTTGCCTCAGCCTCCCAAAGTGCTGGGATTACAGATGTGAACCACCACCCCTGGCTTTTAAAAAATGTTTTTAGTAGAAATAGGGTCTCACCATGTTGCCCAGGCTGTTCTCAAACTCCTGAGCTCAGGCAATCCACCCACCTTAGCGACCCAAAGTGCTGGGATTACAGGTGAGCCACTGTGCCTGGTCCCATATTTCTATATAATGTACTTATAAGGACATTTCTTGATCATTCAATTTTTAGATACTTCTTATTTTCTTTTCCTTTTTTTTTTTTTTTGAAATGGAGTCTCGCTCTGTCACTAGGCTGGAGGGCAATGGTGCAATCTCAGCTCACTGCAACCTCCGCCTCCCAGGTTCAAGTGATTCTCCTGCCTCAGCCTCCCGAGTAGCTGGGACTACAGGCACCTACCACCATGCCCGGCTACTTTTTGTATTTTTAGTAGAGATGGGGTTTCACCATATTGGCCAGGCTGTTCTCCAACTCCTGACCTTGTGAGCCACCTGCCTTGGCCTCTGCAAAAGTTCTGGGATCACAGGCATGAGCCAACCATGTCCAACCAACTTACTTTCTTTTTATTACGGAAAACAAAGACTTAGATCTCTTACAACAAACCTCCCTCCAACTTTTTCTCCCTTCATCTTACAAAAGAGTTTTAATTTTGTAAATCAGTAATACAGTGTTTTGATTGCTATGATTGTGAATGTCTGTCACAGTGGAGTCAAGGAATATTTTATCATAACTCATTTACTTTCTCGAGCAACTTTTTGTTTTTCTTGGCCTTAACAGCTGCCTTGGTTTTTGTTACCTAGTTTGCTTCACTTTCTAGGTGTTTATCACTAAGGTTTTACTAATTTTCCCACAATACTGTGAAACATTTCTGAATACTATTCTCCACATGGTCAAACACATTGAGTAATGTATCAGTTGTTTTTCTCTTTTCTCTAAAGATATCCCTTCTTGATTCCTCTATCTTCCTACTCCCATCTGGCCTTGCTAGGTGTCCTACACAGGTGTCTACTGTGAACTTTCATTCATCATTATCTGGGGAATTCCCTACGCCTCTCTTCCAGGTTTATCCCATTTTCCGGATTCCATGTCTTCCTCTCTCTTAGTTTATTCTCTCATTTGGTAGAATACATATTCCAGTGGCTTACTGAGAATCAAAGTTACAATTTTATACCATCTACTACTTGTGAACCCCAAAAATCTGAGACCGCTCTCAGTTAATTTAGAAAGTTTATTTTGCCAAGGGGGAGGATGTGTGCCCGTGACACAGCCTTGGGAGGTCCTGGTGACATGTGCCCAAGGTGGTCGGGGCACAGCTTGGTTTTATACATTTTAGGGAGACATGAGACATCAATCAATATGTGTAATATGTACAATGGTTCAGTCCGGAAAGGCGGGACAACTGGAAGCAGGGAGGAAGCTTCCAGGTCATAGGTAGATAAGAGACAAATGGTTGCATTCTCAAGCTTCTAATTAGCCTCTCCAAATGAGGCAATCAGATATGCATTTATCTCAGAAAGCAGAGGGGTGACTTTGAATAGAATGGGAAGCAGAGTTGCCCTAAGCAGTTCCCAGCTTGAGTGATTTTGGGGCCTCAAAATTTATTTTCCTTTCACATACTCCTCAATATAGTTTTGTAGGATGTTGAAGTCTGAATTCAAAATAATTTCTTGGCCAGAAAGAATTTCTACAGAATCTTGAAGGCCAAACTACATCTCAGTGAACATATTGTGGTTCCTAGCAATTGCCTCTTCCCTTCCACGGTGCTTTTTTAAAAAACAAAACTATCCTTTTAGTGATCAGTTATAGAACCTTGCTTGCCTTTGATATTATGATTACTAGAATATACCTTCTTCCTCTTTTTGAAAAGCAACGCAATATTAGATCATCCCCTCAGTCCCTTTGGACTTTTGCCATTCTCCATGATTACTAACCTTATCTGTCAGTACCATAGGATGTAATTAATACGGGCTATTTGGAGGACAATAACAGGGAGCCCTGATCTCATCTGAGGAAGTGACTTTTAAGCTGAGATCCAAAGGATGAATAGCAACGGCAGGTGAAAGCATTCCAGCAGAGACTGTTGCGTTGCCTGTGCAAAAGCTGTCAAGAAAGAAGGAGCTTTGGGAACTCAAGGAATGTAAGCAGACCAGTGGGGTAGAGCCCGGTGAGAGGAAAAGTTGTCCACCTGAGGTTAGAGAGAGAAGGCAGAGGTCAGAGAATTCAGGGTTCTTGTGGTGATGTTAAGGCAGGATTTTTGAATTTATACCGAGAGAATGGGAAGCTACTGAAAAGTCATAAGCAGGGGAGTGATTTGATCTGACTTGATTTCCATAGATTTCTGTGGTTACAGTGTACACAATAAATTGGAGGGGCCCGATAGGAAGATACAGGTAAAATTGGTCATAGATAAACATCGAGGCTAACCTTGAAAAGGGGAAAGAAATTTCAAATGGGCAAAAGATAGTCTTAGCAGGTATGTTTGAAAACTCAGCATAGATGGTTGAATTCCTTCAATTTGCTGATGATGGGGGGTGATTTAGATGCTAATACAACAGCCTCAATTTTTTTCTTCTTTTTTCCTTTTTTAGTATTAGATGGAAATGACTCCTTCCCACCGTTCCCCTCCTGCCAGATCACTTGAATTGCTGACGGACCCCACAGATCCTAGAAGCAGTTTGCCCTCCTCTGTCACAGGTGTGGCCTACATCCTATGCTCTAGTGGTTGTTTTGCTCACTTGCCATGGTGAGATTTCTGAGGGGTTGAGGTAGAAGGTACGGAAGATTGGGGGTGGGGACAATAGGAAACAAGAGCTCCCGAGTGATTTGTACAGAAATGGTGCAACAGAATTGAAAGGATTGAGAAAGAACTCTTTCCCTTCCCTCCCTCAGGTAGCAAGCATTATCTAGTCAAGTTGATAATAAGGACAGAAAGAAGACTGCTTCCTCTGAATTCCTACCTGCTGGAGTCCGGGGCTTCTTTCTGTTGCAGTTTGCAGTCAGCTGATCCACCAGAAGAGTTGGTGTTATGTGTCAGGGGTTTGGTCAGTTTAGGCAGGAGGAAGTTAGTTTTTGCAGGTCTGTTCCGTGGAGCTGTCTGAATGAAAATGCTGGCTGAGGGCCTGCTTTACATAGTCATAGACAACAGCTTTCTACAACACCTGGGTTTTCTTTGGAAACTGTGAGGAGGCACTAAAAAGAACCAAAATCTTTTTTCCTGCCTTAAAAAAACAAAGGAGTGACTCTGAAGGATGTGTGTGAGAGTAGCTCTAATTTCAGGTTGAGTTTGGATATAGAAAAAGTCACCTTGCATAATTTTATGTTTTGCTGAGTATATTTTGATTTGCATGGAATTGCATTTAAAAAAAAGAGTGGCCAGGTGCAGTGGCTCACACCTGTAATTCCAGCACTTTGGGAGACTGAGGTGGGCGGATCACGAGACCAGGAGTTCAAGACCAGCCTGACCAATATGGTGAAACCAAGTCTCTACCAAAAATACAAAAATTAGCAGGGGATGGTGGCGGTCGCCTGTAGTCCCAGCTACTCAGGAGGCTGAGGCATGAGAATCGCTTGAACCCGGGAGGCAGAGGTTGCAGTGAGCCAAGTTCGTGCCATTGCACTCCAGCCTGGGTGACAGAGAGAGACTCTGTCTCAAAAAAAAAAAAAAAAATAGAGATGAGGTCTTGCTGTGTCGCCCAGGCTGGTCTCAAACTCCTGGACCCAAGCCATCTTACACCTTGGCCTCCCAAAGTGCTGGGATAACAGGTGTGAACCACCGCATCAAGCCTGGAATTGCATTTTTTTTTTTTTTAGATGGAGTCTTGCTCTGTTGCCCAGGCTGGAGGGCAGTGGCACAATCTCGGCTCACTGCAGCCTCTGCCTCCTGGGTTCCAGTGATTCTCCTGCCTCAGCCTCCTGAGTAGCTGGGATTACAGGTGCATGCCACCACGCCCAGCTCATTTTTGTATTTTTAGTAGAGACGAGGTTTTGCTGTGTTGGCCAGGCTGGTCTCGAACTCCTGACCTCAGATGATCTGCCTGCCTCAGCCTCCCAAAGTGCTGGGATTACAGGTGTGAGCCACTGTGCCTGGCCTGGAATTGCATTTTTATCGTAGAGCAAATTAGACTGGACCCATGAGTATAAGTATTGTATTGCAATAAATTGAGAGAATAAATAAATAGCAGAATTATAAGAAAAATATGATCAAAAATACTGCTATATCTTTTTTTAGGGGGGTGGTGTTTTGCTCCTGTCACCCAGGCTGGAGTGCGATGGCTCCATCTCGGCTCACTGCAGCCTCTGCTGCCCAGGTTTAAGCGTTTCAATTCTCCTGTCTCAGCCTCCCAAGTAACTGGGACTATAGGTGCTCACCACCACGCCCAGGTAGTTCTTGTATTTTTAGTAGAGATGGGGTTTCACCATGTTGGCCAGACTGGTCTCAAACTCCTGACCTCGGGTCACCCACCTTGGCCTCCCAAAGTGCTGGGATTACAGACGTGAGTCACCATGCCCAACCCAAAACTGCTATATCTTGAGGAATCTTAAAATTCCTGTGATTAGGCTGCAGTAACATGACAATGGGCAAGTATGAGAGAATACTGCAAACAAAAAAAAATTTCTGGTCACAAAATTTTTTTAAAGTTGATCTGTTTGAATCTATAAGCAAAGTACATTTTTCCATTTGTTTAACAGAATTGAATTTGGAACGATATTACTATTCACTAACAAGCATTTGCGTCCCCAAATGTCTAAACTAGTTTATTACTTATTTTACTGATAAGGATGTATTTTGGTAAGAATTCTAGACTTATGCTGAGAACAAATGACAATAACCTTCTCCACGTCCCAATTCCAGTATCTAGAATGTCTTCCACATAGTAATCGTTCAACATATAAACTAGTGAATGAAATTAAAGTAGTTGCTGTATTCAATAAAAGTAAAGCTAGAGGCAGGGCACGGTGGCTCATGCCTGTAATCCCAGCATTTTGGGAGGCCAAGGCAGGTGGGATCACCTGAGGTCAGGGGTTTGAGACCAGCCTGCACAACATGGTGAAACCCGGTCTCTACTAAAATTATAAAAATTAGCGGGATGTGGTGGCAGGCACCTGTAATCCCAGCTACTTGGGGGGCTGAGGCAGGAGAATCACTTGAACCCAGGAGGCAGAGGCTGCAGTGAGCCAACACCGCACCACTGCACTTCAGCCTGGGCGACAGAGTGAGACTGTCACACACACACACACAAAAAGTAAAGTTAGAAAATAACTCTATTTGAAAATAAATCTTTAAAGCAGTAGAAAGCAAAACCTTAGATCCATTTTGTCAATAAAATATTGTAACATTTGATTAATATAAATTATAAATCTTAAAAACCATTAGAGACAAGCTCAACTGTGAGCAAAGAGAAGGAATCATAATAGGGGAAGAACTGAAAACAGTTGGTTTTACTTCTTGGCAGTTAAGTCAGTTTGAGAACAAACCTCAAGTCTCCAGCATTTGCATTTTATTGGGGATGAGCTTCTCATTGATCACAGAATGAAGTTCAAACTTTATAACATGTTTCTGAAGAATTTTACATTTTAGCTTTCGTTCGAGCTGCCCTTACCTACACATCCTGGCTGTCTGCCACTATGGTGTGATCTCTTTCTTAGTTTGTCCTGCGCTTTTTCACTGACCTCTCCCTCTCTACCCTGGACTTTTTGTCCCCTTGGGCTCAGTCAGGTCCTCTAAAGCCTTCCAACGTTTCAAGGGCCAGTTTAATCTCCAGAGCTTTTAGGAAAACTCCCCAGACCCTCTTTTCCGATGCAATGTCCCTCTCCCCTATTTCCTTAGCACTTTGAACTCTAGCTGTTATTAAATTCTAATGTGGCGTTTTCTCTTGTTTGTATCCCCCAACCAGACTGCGACCACCCTGTTGGTGAGGTCTTTTAAGAAACTGCTGTGTCCAGCCCTGGCACAGTGCCTGGTACAAAGAAAATAACCAGTAAAGGTTTGTTGAAATGAATTCAAACTCCAGAGGGTAAAGGAGAAGCACCTGTGCCTAGCAGTAAAGGCCTTTCACGACCTTCAGGAAGGCCTGTGGTGTGGCTGGGCCCTGTCCCCAGCTCTAGACTGGCAGGAGAATGTGGCGAGGCGGAAGTCTCGTGTAAGTGTCTGAACTCCCTTTACTTACTTCTTTTTGGCTTTTACAGAAGAAACTGCAAGTTCTGCCACAGCCTTGGGCCCCGCCTTCAGGGGCGGTGAAAAGGGGTGGGGTTGTGGTAATTGGGAGGGATGCCCAGCCTCGTGGCAATTCTGGACTCGCTTGTCTTTTGCAATGTTTAAAGTTTCGTAAATTCCAGCTCTAAGCTGGGGGCCGAGGGTGTCGAGGGTTTCCTGCTGCGCAAATTTCGCGTTCCAGGGAAAGCTCCCAGCATTCGGAGCTTTGCCTAATTTATCCGTCTCACATGTCCCCACCTCTAGGAAGCTACCGAGCACACCCGGCCTCCACACCCAGAGGGCCGGCGTGGAGAACCCGCGGTTCAACCCGCGCTTCCTTCTTCAACCTTCTGGGCAAACCTGGGACTAGCGTGTGGGGGAGCTCCCAGCCCGCGGTACCAGGCGGAGTAGGGGGACAGTGGGACTACAACTCCCAGGCTGCCCCGGGAGCAAGGCGGGGGAGGGGGCGAGCGGGAGGGGCCTAGCGGGAGGGGCCTGAGGGTGGGGCGGGGGGCAGGGAAATCCCGCCCCACTGCGCAGCAGCGGCGACACAAAGCCTGACTTTACAACCTCAGAGAAAGTGGAAGTAAGAAGGCTTAGGTGGGCAGGCAGGACGAGAGAAAGAACGAGAGGAGGGAAAGCCGCGTAGGTGGGAGTGGAGCAGAGCGAGGGTCGAGGGTGGACCCTCACCCGTGGAGATGAGTGTGGGCTTTCAGAACTAGTCCCCCCTCGCACCCCGCCCGGGCCCGCCCCTCCCCTCCCGCGCTGGGGTCCGCACAGTGCCCTGCCTCAGAGCCCGGCTCCGCCCCGCCCGGAAGGGGGAGCCCGGCAGTCGGCTGGCTCCGGGCGGGCCGGCTGGCTGCGCCGAGGCTTCCTATCCTGAGTGCGGGACGGGGCGCGGGGCGGTGGGTCGGCGCGGCAGCCGCGGACTGAGGAGGGGCTGCGAGTGAAACCGCGCGGCGCGGCGGACGAGTTAGGGCCGGGGCGAGGGAAGCTGTGGCTCCCGACTGAGACAGGGGAGTAGTGTCAGGCTGAGGCGAAGTGAGGCGCGGCGTGCCTCGGGAGGGTTCCCCGTGCCCCGAGGGGTTGGCCGCGGAGGCCAGCGGGTAGGCGGGCGGCGGCGCCGCGCCGGGGAAGAGTGTAGTTCGCGGAGTGCCGAGCCCGGTGCTGGCGGAGAGACGGGGGCGCCCCTCTCCCCACAGGAGGAGCCTCGCGCTCCTCCGCCATCCTTCCCCCGCGTGGCGGACTTGCCTTCTCAGTGGGTGCTGCGGAAGCTGCCGACCCGCGGCGCCGGGGCCAGATAAGGGCGAACTGCGGGGCCGCCGCCCCCCGGGCGGGCAGGCCGGGGGCGGGCCGCGAGTGAGGCGGGGCGGCGGCGAGGCTGCGGGAGGCTGTGGGGAGGCGGAGCACGGAGAGCCGAGTGGGGCAGGCGGCGAGCGGGTGGTCCGGCAGCCTGCCTCGCTGCTCCGCTTGGCGCCGCCGGCCCACGCCGCAGTGTGTTTTGTGGACGGCGCCTTCCCAGACAGCCCAGTAGAGCCCAGCTCAGCGCCCGGCCGCCTTCGACACGATGTTCCGCCGGAGCCTGAATCGTTTTGTAAGTACACTCGCTGCGGCTCCGCTCGTGCCGGTTTGCTTGCTCGTCAGTCCTTTCGCCAGGTCCCTCACAGCAATTTTCTGAGAGGTTGGTTACATCTCTGGGAGACGCCACCAACCCTCTTCTTTTTCACCGAAACACAGTGCCCGGGCGGCCGGCGAGGTGAGGCAGGTAGGGCTCTCGAGGTATCCCGCCCTCGCCCCCAGGACAATTGGACCCAGGCTTCCCGGAGCTGTTTCAAACTCTGCCTGAGACCGGGGCCGCCCTCGGGCTGGGTGGTGGGGGACTCGTGGGGGCGGCCGACCCGGGAACCCCTTAGTTTGCCAATTAGTCGAAGATGGCGTTTTATTCTCAGGGAGGTTGCTTTCTTTTGTTTCCTCTGCCACGAGCAAATGGAGGTAAACCGAGACCTGTCACCGTGGCCCAAAAGAAGAGCTGGGGGCTGAGGGAGCCTGAGGCTAGGGCCAGACTCAGCGTTGCCTGGGGCGCAGCCAGCGGGCTGCTGCTGACCGGAGGCCGGGCAAACTTTGGAGACTCAGCCTACAAAGCTCACCTTTTAGGGTGTTTGAAAGGCGAGAGTGATTGTCAGGGTGGGCTGGGTGGATGTGCAGCCGCGAGGAGGCTGCACCGCCACTGCCCATGCTGCCGATCCCTAGTCTGAAGCCTCGCGGAGGACTGAGTACTTCAGACCTTGAACCCATGGGAGAAGGCAGACTGCAACTGGACTCCTCCGTCCACGTTTCCCCCCTTCAGAATCCCCAGAAAAGGGAATTTCATTTTCATGGGAGTTTGGCATAGGGAAAATCGCTTTCCTGCTACTGACTTTTTCGAGTAACCTGTTTACTCCTAGAGGGTACGTTAAGAATGGAGCAAAACAGGGCCATTTATGTCTATGTTGCTATTTGTAGCAACTTCCTTAATTGCAAGAGGAGGTGTCGGGAATAGGATTTTATTTCTGCCAATGATGTGAAAGAAAGGTTTCATCTGCAAATTTTGATTTTTCTGTAGTTAGGAAAAAGGGTTGAATGCTGAGTGCTTCCCTCCACCTGTCTTAAGAAATGCATCTTTTGAGAACTTGTCCGTTTGTAAGTACACTCTTGCAGTTATTCCTAATCAAAGCATTACTAACAATTTTCAGACATCGGATCAATTTGCTCTTATTTTTCATTCATTGGAAACTTTCACAAATGTACACTGGCTAAAAGTAATACTTGCACATCCCTTTTTAGGATATTATTATCACAATAGTGCTATATTAATGGTTTTCTCAATGTTGACCTCATCCAGAAACATGCAGTATGAAATTGGAACAGATAATTACCTGTGGCATAGAGCAATAGAGGTTGTACATATCAGTCGTCTTGAAATCCGTAGGCGATGGCTTGTACTGATAGCTTTGCTGAAGCAAGTGATTAAAATTGGTTTCTCACATTGAGCCTGAGAATGCAAAAGAGTATTGTTCTTCATAGCTCTGTTTCACCTAGATTCTTGTGATCTTGGAGTGTTGTTTGGGGGTGACAATGAGAGCTAATTGTAGTATTTAGGAAAAGGATCATCTTTTCACATGGCACTCTTATGGTGGAAAACAACTGGGCTCTGAATCATAATAAAATCCTTAGCTTAAACTTAAGATGTTGAAATCCTCGTTTTTTTGTTTTTGTTTTTTTTTAAAGGATTTGAATATTTGAATATTTGAAACTGAACAACTCAAGTACCGGTCTAAAAGCCCATTTGCTTTTCTTTTGTGAAGTGATCTGCATCGTATCAGAGTCTAGTAATTAAGCAGTACTGGCCCAGGAAGCCAGGGCATGCAGTAGAATTTGCAGCAGTTGTTGAGGTGCCGCCAGCCTGCAGGTTTGAGGCCAGTACTTTGCATCCCCTACCAAGATCTCAGCAGAGAATCACTTTTGCTAATACTGAAATGAGCTTTGACCTCATTGTTTCAGCTGGAATGTTCAGCTGTTCACATTTTCCTGCACAGCCATGACTATGGTAAGTATCGGGAATTTGTACCAGTGCGGTAAGCTAGAAGATTCTTAGGAGTTGTGTCTGAACCCTAGGCCCAGGGCAAGGAATTAATCTGCATACCGTTGAACTGAATGTGAAAAATACTATCAAATACTTATTGCTAAAAAATGGCTTCAAAATTTTGTTGGGGGTAGTTTTTCGATCTCGTAGATCAGTAAACCATGCTGTTCTCATCTTTTGCTTGAAAAATTCTTTGAGGGGCACTTCCATTTAAATTACTAGAAGGCTAGAATTAAAGATTTCGGTGGAACTTTGAGACTTGCACAGCAATATAGATGTAGTCAAGGTTGGGAGCTGTCTTATGATTGTTTTAATATTTTAGAAATAGAGCTATGAATTCCTTTCAAAATCAGTTGTGTTTTTTAGTGTACCTATATGTGTCTGAAATTGGTTTTGATTGTGAAATAAATTACAGTGGTGTTGATTGTAGTTGTTGGTCATTGAAAACTAGACTACATATTAGAGAAGTGCTTTCTTTATATTTTAAACTTGAAGTGGTAAGAATGTCTTAGGATTCTTAGAAGCATTATCTTCTATAGCTCAGTTGTGTTTGCTGAATCATTTTTGAAATGCCATTTATTTTTCGAGTTCTCCAATTTCAAGCTAAAAGAAAATAGTGATTCACTGTATTTTTTAAAGACGTGGTCTTGACTTCTTTGCCATTAATAATTGTGTTCCTTTCTTTCTGATGAATCATGACTTTACTTTTGACAGATTTGAGGTGGAAAGAAATTGGTGGATTTGGTTTAGCATTAGGGTTGAGGCATGTAAACGGTGTCCTAAAGGATTTAAGAGTTGGGTGTCTCTGAGTGCAATAAAAGCACCGCCTGTTCTCAGTCAATATCTCCATTAATACAATAAATAAATAATAATAGGTCTGTCTGTACAATTTATTTTCTTCAAAGGCATATTTAATCAGAAGTCTGGACTAGTTGAGATTTAAGGGTCATGGACTTTTATGTTATTCTGTCTTGTTTTATTCTTAATGCAATTCCTAGTGATTATAGTAACATGTTCTCTTGGGTTTAAAGGTTTACTGAGAGTCTAAAAACAATTCCCCCCTCTTTTTGGCTTACTTAATTATTTTATGCTAAAGATTTAAAATAAGAGATTTCTTGACAAAGTAGATTGGGGGCTTGGCCAAGAGGACACTGTTCATTTAGCTTGTCAGAGAGTGATATTTAACGGGTATGCATTTTTAGACCTTTGATACATGAAAGTTTAATTGTGAGTGTGAAATACTGGAGTACATTTGAATCTCTGATTCTAGGAGCCCTCAAACTGCTTTGGTTTCATAAAACATGCAGCATGTAATCATAATATCACACAGAAAATACCCAGGACTAGAAAGAAATTAGTCTGCCTAAGGAAGGATGGAAATTTAAAATAAGACTAAATAATACAAAATAAGAATTAATGAAATAAGTAGCTAATTTATTGGTTTGAGTCCAAGGCAAGGCTAGTCTAATGAAGCAATATATGGAGGCAATTAAGAAAATAATTCAGGTAATTGCTTTTTTTTTTTCCAGGCACAAGAAGGTTTTTAGTTTCCCCCTTACATTATGAGAGTAATTAAACATTTTTTTTTTCTGTTTCACTTTACTAATAACCCTGGCCTGACATTGACGAGTGGGAAAATACTGTCTTTATTTTACTGTGTTTAGAAATATATCTGCATGCATGTATTGCAATATTTTTACATTTGCATGACTATTACAAATGGTCTCTGCATCTTGGCTCCCACGTGGCTGTTCATAGAGGTCTAGATTTAACAGTTGACCATACTTAAAAGCAGCTTTTTAATCATATTGTGTTATAATTGCCTTTTAACTTGTGTGGCTCCCTAGACTAGTCTTTCTCAACATGGAGAGAATTGGCACTGAGACCCTAGGACATGCACTGTAAGTAATAAATTAACTTTTTTCCTATGCAGCTGGAGTTAAGGAACCCTAAATTGAGAAAGGCTGTCCTAGACAGGGACAGTTCACAGTATGTTCTTATCTCCTAGTACAGTGCCTGGTCCCCAGTAGGTGTTCATTAAAATGTTTTTTGAAAGAACAACTTTTATATGTATCACATAAATAATAACATTTACTTATAGATAGTGATTATTGTAAACCCGACCTTATGGAGAATGAGTGAAGGATGAGGAGTTCTTGTTAATTGGGGTATACCATATACATTACTAATTTTATAAGAATTAGAATAAATACATCTAATGCCGAAGCTATTCTGACCATAGTATAATCTGTCTTTTTTTTTCTTTTTTGAGATTTTTTTATGGGAATTTGATGATGCAATTATAGAGGCTGAGAAGTCCCAGGATCTGCCATCTGCATGAGCCAGCCACAAAATATACCTTTTTTTTTTTTTTTTTTTTTTTTTTTGAGACAATCTCACTCTTGTCACCCAGGCTGGAGTGCAATGGCACGATCTCGGCTCACTGTAACCTCCGCCTTCCGGGGTCAAGCGATTCTCCTGCCTCAGCCTCCCTAGTAGCTGGGATTACAGGCACCTGTCACCATGCCTGGCTATTTTTTTTTTGTATTTTTTAGTGGAGACAGGGTTTCACCATGCTGGCCAGGCTAGTCTCGAACTCCTGACCTCAGGTGATTTGTCTACCTCGGCCTCCCAAAGTGCTGGGATTACAGGCATGAGCCAGCATGCCCGGCCTCTTTCTTAGATGATTAAGGCACTGTATGGTGTTGCAGAGCATTATTTCATTCAACAAGTACCTACTATGTTCTGAGCACTGTAGTAAATTCTGGGGATATAGATGAGCAAGACAGACCAAGTTCCTGTCTTCATGAGCTGTAATTATCATCACATACACAACTATAGATATAGAGGGCATGTTAACTGCATTGCATCGAATACACGTGTGACATACTATGAAATTTGATCTTTATGAATAAGTTACTATTACATACTTGTCATTTTTTTTTCTATCAAAAATAGATTGTACAATATCAGTTATTTTCTGGTTGTTTGGATGCCAGATAAAAAGGAGTTTATTGCATTTGTCTCCTTCCATCTGATCTATGTATGGCAAACTGCTCTTTTGCAAATAGATGTTAGGCTGACCCTGCGCAAGGTGGGAAGCCTATTTAGAAATGAATCACTATAACTTGAAATAAATGTTTACACAAATGAAAGCAGGTTTTGTCTTTCTTTTTTTTTTTGATCTACCTTTTACTGACTAAGCAACATAAAACTCTGAATGTGTCCTGAGTACCTTCTATAAAGGTTTCCTGTTTGTTCCTTTTGTTTATGCTTCTTGCTAATAATTCAGCCCTTTAGTGAGTAATATTGAGTACCTATATACCAGGTAGTTTCCAATGTTCCTAATGAACTTTTAGCTGCATTGAGATTTGGGCAGGTGAAGCTGGCCATTTTTATGTTGATACAACTGTCCAAATGAGCTTGTTTTCTCAGCAAAGCTGCCAGTTGACCACCTGCTGGGCAGTGGGTTCTAAGAGGTCAAGGACAGCCAGTGACCCCTGACAGAACCATAACCTCCCTGTGTCTGCATGATGTACAAAGAACTAGTCCACTGAGTGAAATCAAATACTGGTTTGTTGAGTGATGGAAAACATCATCAAGGCTAACTGCTTGTCTAACATGGTGGGTCAGTTCTTTCAGAGGATGAATGCATGGGATACAAAAACATACTAGGTTTTTCTTCAAGGTGGTGAAAATTTTGTACATCTGTAGTGCTTTATACAGATGAACCTTTTACATATGGAATCCTCAAGACTGAGAGAGTTTTTCTGGGTAGGTGGAGGGAGGGTCTGTGCTTCCACAAGTGAATTAGGTTCTGGCTCTTGAGTTTATTTCGTTTCACTTAACATTTACCTTCTTGGCCTGGTATAAGGGTAGATTAGCAGTGATCGTAAAGCAAACATATTGGCACAACTGCAGCATATGTTAACACTGCTGCAGCTTAATGATGAATGAGTGCTCAGCACTGCAGATATGGGCACAGGATGCCCTATGCCAGCACATTGGCAGACAGCCCCTCAATTACTGCAGTGTATGGACGGATTGCTGGTTTGGCAGACTTCTTGATAATAGAAGATGTGATTTACAAATGATAATGGACCATGGATATCCAGATTTAGAAGGTTAACATGTATTTGTGAAGTAGAAATCATTGATTTCTTGCCCCATATTTATTGAATGGAATATGGGAGGATTGGTGAGGCCTACCCTGTTCTAGCAGATATCATCATTTGTCTTTTAGGTGTCTCTATTATATGTTATCATAAAGTATTAATGTGGCAATGTTTTCCTAGTCCCTTTCTCTTTACCAAGGTATTCTTGGAAAAATCAGAAGTGTTCTTGAAAATGATCTTGCAGTTAGCACAGCATCAGGTAAATAGTAGATGTTCAATTAATACTTGTTTAGTTGTTTTGAGCTGAATTGGTGACACAGCCTGAGTCAGTAATAACAGATGAAAAATGATCAGTTGAGGAAGCAGCCACCAAGAAGCTTATGCATTTCAGACCGGGCTATAGATAAGTGCAGATAGATAAGTGCAGAGCACTGAAAATAATTTCCTTTTCAGTGGACAAAAATACTACACAAATTATATTTTATTTTTTGAAATGGAGTCTTGCTCTGTCGCCCAGGCTAGAGTGCAGTGGTGTGGTCTCTACTCACTGCAACCTCCGCCTCTCCAGTTCAAGCAATTCTGCCTCAGCCTCCCGAGTAGCTGGGATTACAGGCATCTGCCACCATGCCTGGCTAATTTGTGTGTGTGTGTGTGTTTTTAGTAGACATGGGGATTCAACATGTTGGCCAGACTGGTCTTGAACTTCTGACCTCATCTGAGGCCTTGGCCTCCCAAAGTGCTGGCCTCCCAAAATGCTGGGATTACAGGTGTGAGCGAACATGCCCAGCCACTATACTTATTTTAAATGAGAAAAAAATAATAATTATGTGCCTACTTAAAAAGTAATCAGAAAAATGTTGTTGTTTACTTAAGACTTTTCTCTGTCTACTAGAAAGATAATCTTTAACCCCTCTTCCTTTCTTGGCCACTCATAGAACACTATAGTTTAAATATTGTACAAACTAAAATTGTGAGCAAATTCATCTTCTCATTAAGTACAGTTGATAAGCTTATGTTTTCTGTTGCCACCAGCACATCAAATCTATTTTGAAAACCAAAGCTTCAGTGTTAATTCCCCAAGAGCTATGAATCATTTGACTTACCTTTGTAAGTGTCCATTATTTGGATTCAGAAAACCTCTTGGTATTTGGTGCTGGAAATGTAAGGTACTTTCCTTTGTTTGCACCCAGTCACCATCAGCTGGATGGGTACCTGTAGAAAGAAGACAGAGCAAACCAGAAGAACTGCTGAGTTTGAGGGATTTGGAAGCAGTTGTGTTGTGAAATGAGCTTCAACCTTGTTTAAAAGTTAGTACAAGTTCTGCCATTTACTACCTAGCTTGAGAAATTGGGAACTGAAGGCTGTAGTTCATATACAACAAAGTGTTTCTCAAAATGTGGTCTTTGGACCACTTACATAAAAATAATCTTGGGGCTGGGTGTGGTGGCTCATGCCTGTAATCTCAGCACTTTGGGAGGCGGAGGCTGGTGGATCACTTGAGGTCAGGAGTCCGAGACCAGCCTAATTAACATGGTGAAACCCCGTCTCTACTAAAAATACAAAGTTAGCTGGGAGTGGTAGCGCAGGCCTATAATCCCAGCTACTTGGGAGGCTGAGGCAGGAGAATCCTTTGAACCTAGGAGGCAGAGGTTGCAGTGAGCTGAGATTGCACCATTGCACTCCAGCCTGGGCAACAAGAGTAAAACTCCGTCTCAAAAAAAAAAAAAAAATTCTTGGATGCTTACTATAAGTACAGATTCCTGGGCTTTGAACTTACTGAATCCAAGTCTTGGGTGATAGGCCCCAAGAAACTGTGTTTTTAACAAGCATTCCAAGTGGTTCTTAGGCTTACTAAAATTTGAGAACAACCACGTATGATATAGTAAACACTGAAATATTTATTTTCTGGGCATACTCTCTGTTCACCTTTTTGAACTTCAGTTTCTTTATCGATAGAATGGGAATAATAATACCTATTTCACAAGATTGTTGAAAAAAATGTTTGATAGACTATTCAACACTATACCAATTGTGTCAGAAGTCCTTAAAACCACCCTAGGTTTGGTGATTCACTGGCAGAACTCAGTACATAGAGACATTCTGGGATGTGATTTATTATAACAAAAGGATACAGAGCAAAGTCAGTAATGGGAAAAGGCTCACTGGGGCCAAGTCTGGAGGAAACCATGTGCAGGCTTCCAGTCCTCTTTCATTGAAGTCACACAGGTCATGTTTTATTCCTCCAGCAACAAATTTTAACAACTTGTATGAAATGTCTACTAGGGAAGCTCATTAGAGATTCAGTACCCAGGGTGTTTATTGGGAGCTGGTCACATAGGCACCCTCTATCTGATACACTGCAAAATTCCAGACCCCAAGAAGGAAAGCAGATATTCAGTGTAAACCCTATTGTTTACACAGCTTAAGTAGAGTGAGCCACTCTTACCAGTTAGGGTGATGGGAACCCTCCCAAAATCCGAGTCCCCAGGCACCAGCAAAGGACCAACCTTGCAAACAGGCCTTACAAAGAGTAGCAGTGTCAGGCCTGCTATGTTAACTATTTCTATCACACAAATATTGTGAAACACTGGTATTTTTTCAGTGAAAGGAAATGACTTGTCCAACATCATTAAGCTAATCAGCAGTAGAGCTGAGACACTCCCAGCAATCACACCTTTTCATTGCTGCCCATAGCCATGCTTCTAGATTATGGGTCATTCCTTTTCATACTGTCATTGAAAGCACTCACTGTTTGTCACTTGCAGCAGAAGAGCAGCCTGCCGGTGGTAAATTGATGCACCCAGAGGGGGAGCCAGGAAGTATTGATGTTTCTGCCAGTTTAGCGTCAACACTTGCTGGTTTCCTCTCTGGAGCATCACCAAGTTCGTGGATTTTCATTTTTCCTGACTTTTGGACTTTTGTTACTGCTCCCATTCATTTGCTCATAGTCTTAACACTTATTTGTGTCATCACCTCATCCCATTACATACCTTTTGGGTAACACAATTTCCAAACAGTGGGCATACTGCAATATTTTGTCAAAGAAGACTATATAGGGAAAAAAACAAACACAAAAAGAAGAAAATATTCTGGGCAATGAATTTTATGGCAATATTTACAAATACTGGTTTATATCCTGAATTGTCTTTTGAGTTTCATAGTCATGGAAAACCCTAGGGATATCTCTGGTTATTTGGAGTTTCAACCGTTTTTACTGTTATAAAGGAAAATTAACTGTTCTTTTATGATTGGAGTAAGGAATAAATAAGGAAATCATACTTGATGGTGCAGTAATCCCACATATCGACACAGGGAGTGGAAGCCAGGAGGGAATTGCCACAAATAAGTAACATCTGGGGAGAGCAGATTATGTAAACTACACCTGTTGTGTAAGCAATGGGGATGTTCTTTAAGCTTCACAATTAATGTATTTTGCAGTAATGTGGATTAAGGGATCTATAGTGTAGTGTACAATTTACTCTGGTTTCTTTTCTGAAAACATTCATGTGAATCACAGCTTTCTTGGAACACTCATGCCCTATTTGGTGCTGTAGAGGTGTGTAAAGTACAGGCCTGCTCACCAGTAGTTTGCAGTTTGGTAGACGAGATAGAAGACAAGCACAAAGGACCAACCTCCACACAAGGCCAGTAGGTCACCAGTGCCATCCTTTTGAAGGACATACATAGTAAGTGCAGTAGGCATGCAGAAGGAGATACTGGCTCTCTGGTTTCATTTCCTGGGGAGAGCTTATGGAGGAAGTAGCCTGTCAACTGGGCCTTTGGAGACCCAAAGGGCTGAAGGTCCTGAGATTTTAGGGATGGGCAGTCTTATTACAGGAGGAAGCAATTACCTGAGCAATGGTGGAGGGTCATTGTTTAGCACTTAAAGCATGGGAACCAGTCAATTTAGAGAGCATATGTGCCAATCCCAAATGAGTTTGAGCTGTTATAAAAAAAAGTGTAACAGGTGGGGCATAGTGGCTCACGCCTGTAATCCCAGCACTTTGGGCGGCTGAGGCAGGTGGATCATTTGAGGTCAGGAGTTCAAAACCAGGCTGGCCAACATGGTGAAACCCCGTCTCTACTAAAAATACAAAAATCAGCTGAGTGTGGTGGAGGATGCCTGTAATCCTAGCTACTTGGGAAGCTGAGACAGGAGAATCACTTGAGCCAGGGAGGTGGAGGTTGCAGTGAGCAGAGATGGCACTATTGTACTCCAGCCTGGGAGACAGAGCAAGACTCTGTCTCAAAAAAACCAAAAAGTGTAACAGATGACCATAGATTCAGTGGCTTATAAACAACAGAAATTTATTTCTCACAATTCTGGAACCTAGAAGTCCAAGATCAGGATACCAGCATGGTTGAGTTCTGGTGAGGGGCCTTCAAGTTGCAGATTGGTGACTTATTGTATCTTCATGTGGCAGAGAGTGAGATGAACTCTCTAGGGCACTAATCCCATTTATGAGGGCTCCAAAACATGGCCTAATCACCTGTCAAATGCCTTGCCTCCTAGTACCATCACCTTGGAAGTTAGGATTTCCACATAAGAATTTTAGGGAAACACGAATATCCTGTCCATGACACATCAGAAAGACCAGAACCTTGATCTTCAATGCCTTATGTTTGCTATAGTATTTCTGATTTTAAAAAAGGAGATGCTAAAGATGGGTATCAGGTGGCTTTAGGTCTCCGTAACAATAGCTATAGGAATCTTCCCATACATAGATACTCTTTTCTGAAACCCATGACTCCAGTGAATTTATGTCATATATATATATATATATATAAATTTTTTTTTTTTTTTTGAGACAGAATCTTGCTCCGTCACCCAGGCTGGAGTGCAGTGTGGTGTGATCTTGGTTTGCTGCAACCTCCACCTCCCTGGTTCAAGTGATTCTCCTGCTTCAGCCTCCTGAGTAGCTGAGACTAAAGGCATTTGCTACCACACCTGGCTCATTTTTGTTATTTTTTTTTTTTGAGTCAGAGTCTCGCTTTGTCGCCAGGCGCCAGACTGGAGTGCAGTGGCGCGATCTCGGCTCACTGCATCCCGGGTTCAAGCAATTCTCCTGCCTCAGCCTCCTGAGTAGCTGGGACTATAGGCACGCACCACCATGCCCAGCTAATTTTTGTATTTTTTTAGTAGAGACGGGGTTTCACCATGTTGGCCAGGATGGTCTTGATCTCTTGACCTCATGATCCACCCGCCTTGGCCTCCCAAAGTGCTGGGATTACAGGTGTGAACCACCACGCCCGGCCTCATTTTTGTATTTTTAGTAGAGATGGGGTTTTGCCACGTTGGCCAGGCTGGCCTTGAACTCCTGACCTCAGGTGATCCACCTGACTCAGCCTCCTAAAGTGCTGGGATTACTGGCATGAGCTACCATGCCTGGCCTGATTTGGTGCAGGGACAGTAAGGTAGAGACCAGGATGAAATATACATTTGAGGTAATATATCATGATACTACTTCCTATATTATTATAGGACTGCTTACTTAGTTACTCTGCTTAAATTATGGATGCCCATCTCTGGGAACTTTTACTACACAGCAGGGAGACAGGACGGTAGTTTATTATCTTGAGTACTAGTGGTCATTTATTTAAAAAGCTGGGGATCAGGCCTTTGTTCAGGAGCACATTCCTTACCAATACATTTGTATTTCACTGCTATTAGATAATATGGCTTTTGATGGACTTTCAGATCTGACTGCATCATTCTGACTTACCAGAACGTGAATTGCATCTCATTTCCTCTGTATTAGTCTATTTTCATACTGCTATAAAGAACTGCCTGAGATTGGATAATTTATAAAGGAAAGAGGTTTAATTGACTCACGGTTCCACATGGCTGGGGAGGCCTCAGGAAACTTACAATCATGGCAGATGGCAAAGAGGAAGCAAGGCACCTTCTTCACAAGGAGGCAGGAAGGAGAAGTGCCGAGCAAAGAGGAAGAGCCGCTTATAAAACCATCAGATCTCGTGAGACTCACTATCACGAGAACACCATGGGGAAAACTGCCTCCATGATTCAGTTGGCTCCACCTAGTCTCTCCCTTGACACTTAGGTATGATGGGGATTATAATTCAAGATGAGATTTGGGTGGGGACACAAAGCCTAATCATATCACCCTAATTATATCACTAGTTCATCATGACAGCATGCTCAGTCAATACCGCTTTTCTTAATCACCATGAGTGCTACTCTCGTCCAAGTCATCAGCATCTCTCCTCTTTCATATTTGTTCCTCCTCCAGTTTTCCCCTTTTCAGTAAATGGCAGCATCTCCCACCTAGTGGCTCAAGCTAAAAACCTAGCAGTCATGCTTAATACTAACCTTTCCCTTCATCACATTTGTCAGAAAATCCAATAGGTTCTATTTCTGAAAGTGCTCCCACATCTATCCACCTTTCTTCATGCCCACACCTACCACCATTCAAGTTCAAGCTGCTGCTGTCACTTACCTGGATCTTTGCAGTTGATGATTTTATTACCCACGTTTACCCTCTCCTTTCCATCTTCCACGCAGCTCCAGAGGGATCTTTTACAAATGCACACCAGGAGGCTTTCATTGACTTTTCACTGATTTCTGGATACGTTGCTGGTATTGTTCTTACTCTTTCTCACTTTCTTTTATTCACTTTTAAAAATTGAGATAATTCACATAACATAAAATTCACCGCTTTAAAGTATACACTTAAGTGGATTTAAATTTACTAAGTTGTGTAACTATCGCAGCTATTGAATTCCAGCACATTTCCACTACCTCAAAAAGAAACCCTGTACCTGTTAGCTCTTAGTCCCAATCCTCTACCCTTCAGCCCTTGGCAACCACCAATCTGCTTTCTTATCTCTGGATTGCCAATGGAATCATACAATATGTGTTCCTTTGTGACTGAATTCTTTGGTTTAGCATAGTAATATTTTCAAGATTTGTTCATGTTGTAGCATGTATCAGTATCAGTAATTCATTTCCTTTTTTTTTTTTTTTTTTTTTTTAAGATGGAGTCTCTCTCACCCAGGCTGGAGTGCAGTGGTATGATCTTGGCTCACTGCAACCTATGCCTCCTGGGTTCAAGCGATTCTCGTGCCTCAGCCTCCTCAGTAGCTTGGACTACAGGCATGCACCACCATACTCGACTAATTTTTGTATTTTTAGTAGAGACGGGGTTGCGCTATGTTGGCCAGGCAGGTCTTAAACTGACCTAGGGTCATCTGCCTAGCTCAGCCTCCCAAATTGCTTCAATTATACGCGTGAGCCACTGTGCCTGGCCTCATTTCTTGTGAAGGCAGAGAAATATTCCATTGTATGGAGAGAGCACATTTTATTTATTTGTTCATCAGCTGATGGACATTTGGGTTGTTTGCACTTTTTCACTCTTGTGAAAAATATTTCTTTGAACATTTTTGTACTTTGTTTTTTAAAATGTTTTATTTTTTTTATTGAAACTGAGTCTGACTCTGTTGCCCAGGCTGGCATGCAGTGACGTGCTCATGGCTCCTGCAGCCTCTGCCTCCTCGGTTCAAGCAATTCTCCTGCCTCAGCCTCCAGAGTAGCTGGGACAACAGTCATGTACCACAACACCTGGCTATTTTTAGTAGAGACTGGGTTTCACTATGTTGGCCAGACTTATCTCGCACTCTTGGCCTTAGATGATCCACCCACCTCAGCCTCCCAAAGTGTTGGGATTACACGTGTGAGCCACTGTGCCTGGCAAACTTTTGTCTTCTTTAAAATGGATGTGTTTTTACTTGATTATATATTAGTGGAATTGCTGGATCATATGGTAATTGTATGTTTAAACTTTTGAGGAACTACCCAACTGCTTTCTTCATTTCTTCCTCACTTAAATAACTAGTCTGTGTGTGTGTGTGTGTGTGTGTGTGTGTGTTTTGAGACGGAGTCTCATTCTGTTGCCCAGGCTATAGTGCCGCGAGCTCTGCTCACTGCAACCTGTGCCTCCCGTGTTCAAGCCATTCTCCTCCCTCAGCCTCCCAAGTAGCTGGGATTACAGGCGCCTGCCACCATGCGGCTAATTTTGTATTTTTAGTAGAGACGGGGTTTCACCATGTTGGCCAGGCTGGTCTTGAATGCCTATCCTCAGTTAATCCACCTACCTCGGACTCCCAGAGTGCTGGGATTACAGGCGTGAGCCATCGTACCCGGCCGTGTGTGTGTGTGTGTGTGTGTGTGTGTGTGTGTGTGTGTGTGTGTTTGTTTGAGACAGAGTCTTGCTCTGTCTCCCCGGCTGGAATGCCAGTGGAGTGATCTTGGCTTACTGCCATGTCTGCCTCCCGGGTTCAAGTGATTCTTGTGCCTCAGCCTCCTGAGTAGCTGGAATTACAGGCATGTGCCACTACACCTGGCTAATTTTAAAATATTTTTAGTAGAGAAGGGGTTTTGCCATGTTGGCTAGGCTGGTCTTGAACTCCCGACCTGAGGTGATCCGCCTTCGTCAGCCTCCCAGACTGCTGGGATTACAGGTGTGAGCCACAGCACCCAGCCAATAACTAGTATTTTTAATTGTTAAAAAACCACATAAAACTTACCACCTTTTTTTAAAGTGTAGAGTAGTGCAAATTATATTCACATTGTATGTAACAGATCTCTAGAACATCCCCTTAAAACTCCATACACATTAAACAACAGCTCCCCACTTCATGCAGTATTTGTCTTTTTGTGACTGACTTACTTCACTTAGCATAATGTCCTCCAGGATCTCCATGTTGTAGCATTCTGAGAGGATTTTCTTCTTCTTTTTTTTTTGAGACGTAGTTTTGCTCTGTCGCACAGGCTGGAGTGAAGTGGTACTGTCATGGTTCGCTGTAACCTCCACCACTTGGGTTCAAGCAATTCTTCTGCCTCAGCCTCTTGAGTAGCTGGGATTATAGGTGCCTGCCACCACGCCTGGCTAATTTTTGTATTTTTTTTTTAAATCTTTTTTCCTTTGTTTCAACAGTTCTCTGGTTCATCATAATTTTTGTATTTTTAGTAGAGATGGGGTTTTGCCATGTTAGCAAGGCTGATCTGGAACTCATTACTTCAGGTGACCCACCCGCCTTGGCTTCCCAAAGTGCTGGGATTACAGGCATGAGCCATTGCGCCTGGCCTGATTTTCTTCCTTTTTAAGGCTGGGTTATATTTCATGCATATAGATACATTATGTTTGTCTATTAATCTGTAGCTAGTCATTTAGGTTACTTCCACCTCTTTGCTATTGTGAGTAATGCTGCTATGAACTTCAGTGGGCAGGTATCTCTCTTGGAAATTATGCTTTCAATTATTTGGATATATACCCAGAAATGAGACTACTGTGTCATATAGTAATTCTGTGCTTAATATTTTGAGGAACCTCTATACTGTTTTCAACAGTGGCTACATCATTTTACATTCCCATTAAGGGTTCTAGTTTCTCCACATACTCACCAACAATTGCTATATTTTTTATAGTAGCTGTCTTTTTTTTTTTTTTTTTTTTTTTTTTTTTTTTTTTTTGAGATGGAGCCTCACTCTGCTGTCCAGGCTGAAGTGTGGTGGTGCGATTTCTGCTGGCTGCAACCTCTGCTTCCCAGGTTCAAGCGATTATCCTGCCTCAGCCTCCTGAGTAGCTGGGATTACAGGTGTGTACCACCATGCCTGGGTAATTTTTGTCTTTTTAGTAGAGACTGGGTTTCACTGTGTTGGCCAGGCTGGCCTTGAACTACTGACCTCAAGTGATTTCCTTGCCTTGGTCTCCCATGTGCTGGGATTGCAGGAGGTAGCCACCGCTCCCAACCTATAGTAGCTGTCTTAATTGGTGTGAGGTTACATCTCATTTTGATTTTGATTTGAATTTCTCGAATGATTAGTGATGTTGAGCATCATTTCCTATGTTTTTTGACCATTTGTTTGTCATCTTTTGAGAAATGTCTGCTTAAGTCCTTTACCCATTTTGGTGGCAGGGGGATTATTTCCTTTTTTGCTGTTGCTCAGTTGTAGGAGTTATTTACATATTCTGGATAATACCTCCTTATGAAATAGATGATTTGCAGATGTTTTCCCACATTCCATAGGTTGTGTTTTCATTGTGACCATTACTTACTTTGATGAATAGAAGTTTTGAAGTTTGATGTAGTCTCATATGTCTGTTTTTGCTTTCGTTGCTTGTGCTTTTAATGTCATTTCCATGAAATCATTGTCAAATACAAATGTCATGAGTCTTTTCTCCTCTGTTTTCTTCTAGGAGTTGCATATTTATTAGTTGATAGTTTATAAGTCTTACATGTAGGTCTTCAATTGACTTTGAGTTAATTTTTGTATGTGGTATAAGGTAAGGGTCCAACTTCATTCTTTTGTATGTTGATGTGCAGTTTTCCTAGCACCATTATTTGAAGACTCTCTCAGCATCATAAGACAGGGTAAGAAAAAAGAAAAGATTATCTTTTCCCCACTGAGTGGTTTTGGCACTCTTGTTAAAGATCATTTGACCATGTACATGAGAATTTACTTCTGGGATATTTATTTTACTCTGTTTGCCTGTTTCTGTGTTTATGCCAATGCTGCATGGTTTTAATTACTTTGATTACAAATTGTTTTGTAATATGTTTGAAATCAGGAGTTGCGTGACCCCCAACTTTGCTCTTTTTCAACATTGCTTTGGCTATTTGGGGTTTCTTAAGATTCCATATGGATTTTATGATGGATTTTTTTTTTATTTCTGCAAAAAACCTTCTTCATTTTTTGTGTTCCATCTGCCACAGGACCGTTGTATATACTATATATTCCTGGTGCACTTCTCTCCTGTAGTCAATTGTCATTACTCATTTCTCAGAGCTCAGCTTAATCATCACTTCCCTAAGGAAACTGTTCCTGATCCTTCCCTCAGACGATGCCAGGTTCTCATGTTACTATGAACGTGTCCTTCATATTCTTTTTGTAGTTGACTTTACATTTGCATACTATATTTGTTTGCTAACTTATTTAATATCTGGCTTTCCTCTGTATAGTATGTTCCATGAAGGTAAGAACTGTGATTGTTTTTGCTCATTGCTATATCCCTAATGCCTCACTGCCTGACATAATGTGTGCTCATTAAATGTTTGCTGAATGAATGGAATATGATTTCTGTTTGCATTTCTAATCTTATTCCCCATTTATAATTACAGACTTGTAGAGCTTGACTGAGAGATCAAAGACTAAGTGATGTCCAATTTTTTTTTTTTTGTAACAGAACTGAGCTTTATTCATAATTGCCCAAAATTGGAAACAATCCAAATGCCCATTTACAAATGAATGGCTAAATAAATTGTGGCATATTAATATGATGAAATACTGTTCAGCAATAAAAATGAACAATTGATACATATAAGTAACATGGATGAATTTCAGAATCTTGTGCAAAATAAGCCAGACACAAGAGTAGGTACAGTATGATTTCATTGATCCGAAGTTCTAGGACAGGCAAAAAGAATCAGTGGTTTTAGGCAGCCACTGATTTCTGTGGTGGTGGGGAAGTGTGGTACTTGACCAGAAGAGGGTCCAAATGAGCTTTCTGGGATGATGAAATGTGCTACTATATCTTGATTGGAGTAGTGACACACGGTCTTAGACATTAGTCAAAATTCATCCAATTATGTGTTTAAGATCTGTATATTTTTTTGTATGTAAATTGTACCTCAGTTAGGAAGAAATCTCCCAATTCTGGTCCTTAAAATATGAATGTTGGGTGGCGTGGAATTAGTATATGTACTCATTTAGGCTAGTGTGGGTTCCTTTTCTGTACAACAGCCCCTGTAATATTTTTTTTTTTTTTAAGACAGTCTTACTCTGTCACCCAGGCTGGAATACAGTGGCGCTATCTCAGCTCACTGCAACCTCTACCTCCTGGGTTCAAGTGACACTCTTGTCCGAGCCTCCCGAGTAGCTGGGATTACAGGTGTGTACCACCACGCCCAGCTAATTTTTGTATGTTTAGTAGAGACAGGGTTTCACCATGTTGTCTAGGCTGGTGTCGAACTTCTGACCTCAGGTGATCTGCCTGCCTCGGCCTCCCAAAGTATTGAGATTCCAGGTGTGAGCCACTGCGCCTGGACACATGTTGTGTTTTATAATATATACTTTATATCTTTTTTATTATTTTAGTTATTTAATATTCTGTGATATAGTTAATGAATTAACTCTAAAAGCTTCACTGTTTTCATAAACATTTACAGCGTTGACTTTCTTCAGCAATTTGCCATTATATTTTCAAAGTACTTAATGTACTCCTAAAATATGTACAACTATTATATATCAATTAAAAATACTTCTGTATAAATACGAAATGAAGTGTTTATTAATCAAGTATTTTTTTTCTTTTCTTTTTTTTTTTTTTGAGATAGAGTCTTGCTCTGTTACCCTGGCTGGAGTGTAGTGGCTCACTGTAATTTCTACCTCCCAGGTTCAAATGATTCTCGTGTCTCAGCCTCCCAATTAGCTGAGACTACAGATGTGCACCACCATGCCCAGCTAACTTTTGTATTTTTAGTAGAGACGGAGTTTCAACATGTTGACCAGGCTGGTCTCAAAGTCCTGGCCTCGTTTGATCCTCCTGCTTCGGCCTCCCAAAGTGATAGTATTATTGGTATGGGCCACTATGCCCAGTAATTTTTAAGTCCTTTTGATAACTTTTTGTCTAGGTGTTTTTCAAATTCTTGTTTCAAATTTTGTTTTTAAACAGCTTTATTGAGGTGCAAGTACTTTTAATGTTATTATTTTTGTGAGTTTATTGCAACTTTAAGGGGTACCAGATATTCAGCAATGTTAGTAGTGTGTCATTTAAGTCCTTATTGCATAAAGATGGAGCTAATCTTATCACTTTACATAGGTCAGAATTTGAATTTTTAAAAAAATGTTTTTAAAAATTTTACTTTTAGTGTAGGAATTTGTGTTTTGTTAGGATATCTGTGTGCAGAAATAATTAAGTCAGAGCCTTGAATTGCTGATCCATGATTTCACTGATTTGTTGCAGGTTTATGGAGTTGTTAATAGTTGTAAGTTGTTTTTCTTTGCCTTTTAACTGTAATGATGACAGCAAAAACTAGAATGGTAAGTTCTAGGAACTGTTTTAAGTGCTGTGTAAGCATGACTTTATTATACACATTTGGTTATTAGTCAGGATTCTCCAGAGAAACAGAACCAATTGGATATATACAGGAAGTGATTTGTCATAAGGAATTGGCTCATGAGTTTATGTAGCTTGACAAGACCCAAGATCTGCAGTCAGCAAGTTGGAGACCCAGGAGACCTGGTGGTGTAAGTTCCAGTCTGAAGCCTGGTAGGTTCAAGACTCAGGAAGAGCCACTATTCAATTCCGAAGGCAGGAAAATGCAGAAGAAGTTATTCCTTAGTCAAGGGAAGGGAAAGGGCAGCCTTTTTGTTCTACTCAGGCCTTACACTTACTGAATGAGGCCCACCCACATTATGGAGAGCAATCTGCTTTACTCAGTCTTCTGATTCAAATGTTAATCTCGTCTAGAAACACCTTGTTAGACACATCTAGAATAATGCTTGGCCAAATACCTGTGCATGCTGTGGCCTAGTCAAGTTGATACATAAAAAGTCCCGGGATCATGTGAAGATTAATGAACAAATCTAAAGTGTCTATAGGTCAGTCAGGAATGACAGACTCTACTATAAATAACTGTAGTTTGCTAGACTCCCCATCTGTAAAATAAAGGGCTTAGGCTGCTAGATGGTCTATAAGGCTCAGTGAATCCTAGAACTACTGAAGGACCTTAGAGGCCATTTAGGAGTCCAACATCTTCGTTATAGCCAGGAAAATGGACAGAGAATGGGTAAGTTTCCAAGATTATTCAGTGAATTGGGATTTCAGAAATATGGAATTTTAGGGTCAGTTCTTATTGCCCTTGTTCTCAGTTTCCTCATCTGTGAACTGCAAGGGCTCCTGGGATGATTTATATCTAACTTCTCTTCCAGCTTTATAATTCTGTACTATATGTGTGGGCTTCAGAGTCTAGGAGTGAGCAGTCTTTTGATTGTTTACTGTTGGGTTTTTATCTGTTTTGCTCTTTGGGTCTCCATCTCTTGATTGCACATTTGACGGTACTCTGCCCCAAACTTCAGTTTCCCTTTTTTTTTTTGAGACGGAGTTTCGCTCTTGATACCCAGGCTGGAGCGCAATGGCGCGATCCAGTTTCCCTTTTAATAGTAATAAATTTGAACTGAATTTTTTAACTTTGGATGTAACAGGGACAAATTTTAGGAAGTACTGTTTATAGGTTTTTAATAGTGGTTATACTGTTTAGTTTTACACTGATCTGAATGATTGAGGATCAAATGTAGACCCATGCCCTGGTTAGTACTATGCTCTAGAATTAATTAAACTCAAATCTAATTATATTAATCTCTTAGCTAAAAGCATTAATGGAGGAGAGGATTTTTGTTGATGCTGGAATATTATGGGCAAGCTTCCTGGGAATCAGCACCACTGCCTTTGCCAGTGGTCACCTGCCATTATTTTTCAAAAGCACTCTTGCTCATCTCTACTCATGAATACAATTAATCAGTTGCAGAATGTTAGAGTAGCAGCCTTTGGGTAGGCTGAGTGACAGCTGCTAGGAGATGATAGGAGGCAATAAGTAGGCAATTCCTGTGTATAAACTTGAGAACAAGTAGTTATTTGGTCAAGCTGAATTGGGTGCCATGTTTATTATAACCAATGATTCAATCTAAGGCTGAGAGCCCTAGCAAGGTAGCAGTTTCAGAAATTGAATCTATAAATAAAATCTATTTTAAAAGTCATAATCATTTGTTAGGTTAGACCCTAGACCTCGATGAAAAGTATCTGGAGAACATATATCCCTGTTTTGAAATTTCAGGCAGTGCAATTAAAATATTCCTGTAAAAATTCAGACATATTACTTAATAAAAATACTAATGAAGGCAGTGTAATCAAAATAAAATCATATGCAATCAAATCAGAAGACTTATCAATGGATTTATAGAATCCATGTTTGAGATTAATGATTTTAAATAGTCATGAAATTGATGTTGCATTAACAAGTATCTCTTTAGTTCCTAATACGTACCTCACATTGTGGAAGTTTTTTGAGGTATGGGGATGGGAACTTCTTTGTTATGGTGCTTCCACTAATGAGCAGTGCATAACCTTGGAAAAATCACTTCCTTTTAAAAGAAACTGTCATTTAAAATTATAATATTCAGTGCATATAAAGTAGATGTAAAATATGTGCATAATAATAAACCCCTGCATACCTGCTACCCAACTTGAAAATTATAACATTAGCAATAAATTCTACCTATGTACTACTTCCCTATCTCGTCTCCTTGCCTTCCCACCACCCTGTAACCATTAGCCTTATTTTTGTTGTGATCATTCTATTTTAAAATATAGTTATAACATGTGTGTATACAAACTTAGGTATTTAGCTTTCTTATTTTGAGCTTTATGAAAATGGTTTATATATTGTTTTTTACTCAATATTATATTGCTAAGATTTTTATTTATTTATTTTTTGAGACAGAGTCTTACTCTGTCTCCCAGGCTGGAGTACAGTGGTGCAATCTTGACTTACTGCAACCTCTGCCTCCTGGGTTCAAGCGATTCTCCTGCCTCAGCCTCCCAAGTAGCTGAGACTACAGGCATGTGCCACCATGCTTGGCTAATTTTTGTATTTTAGTAGAGATGGACTCTCGCCATGTTGGCCAGGCTGGTCTTGTACTCCTGGCCTCAAGTGATCCGCCCCACTTCAGCCTGTCAAAGTGCTGAGATTATTACAGGTGTGAGCCACTGTGCCCAGCCTGCTAAGATTCTTTTTAAGGTTTTATGTAGGCATAATTCATTCATTGTCACTGCTGAATAATATTTCACTTTGGGAGTTTACCAGAATTTATCCATTCTCCTGTCGATGGGCCTTTAGGTTGTTCTCAGGTTTTTTATTTTCCTAGTATGATCAGTGCTGCTAAGAACAATATGTATCTTTTGGTGTATGTGTATTTATTAAAGGGTCTTTACCTTGTACAGTATGTATGTGTGTGTAGGATATGCATATACATAGAAACACACACAAAAGTGTATACATAGGAAATCTCACATACGTAATCATAGGTCTTGGAATGTGCAACTTTACAAAAGGAGGTAAAATTGTTACCCAGAGTAGTTGTACCAATGTGCATTCTCACTAGCAATGTATGAGTTGCCATTGATTCATATTTTCTCAACACGTGCTATTGTTTGACTTCTTTCTTTTTGCCAATCTATTGTGTGTGAAATTTTATTTCATGATCTTAATTTGCATTTCTCTGATTACTAATGAAGTTAAATATCTTTGCTTATGTTTATGGGCCATTTATGTTTTTCTCCTGATACATTTGTTTGTTTCCTTTGACTATTTTCTATTGGGTTGTTTATCTTTCTCACACTGACTTTAAGAGTCCCTTTCATCTTCAAAACACTAAAGCTTTGTGGTTATCTTTGTTGCAGATATCTTCTAAGATACTTTGCTTTCTCCTTTTAATATTTTTTGGTACCTTTTGATAAACAAGTTCTTAATTTCAATGTGCTTAAATTTTTCTGTCTTTTTCTTTATGGCTAGTGCTTTATATATCTTGTTTAAGCAATCCTTCCCTATGCCAAAGTTGGGAAGCTAGTCTCCTGTGTCTTTTTTCTAAAACTTTTAACATTTTGCAAATCCTTTTTTGAGCCTCACTTTTTAGGTCTTTAGAATGCATATGTGGAACTAGATGTTCCCTAACAAACGTTCTGTTCTCTTACTCCTTGACAATATGACCTGAAGTAAATTTCAGATATGTGACTGTGTTTTCAAAGTATGCAGTATTTTTTTTTTCCTCCACAGTCTCTCTCTGTTCCCAGGCTGGAGTGCAGTGGCGCAATCTCGACTCACTGCAACCCCCACCTCCCAGGTTCAAGCAATTCTCCTGCCTCAGCTTCCTGAGTAGCTGAGATTACAGGCGCCTGCCACCATGCCCAGCTAATTTTTGTGTTTTTTTTTTTTAGTGGAGACGGAGTTTCACCAGGCTGGTCTCGAACTCCTTATCTCAGGTAATTTGCCTGCCTCAGCCACCCAAAGTGCTGGGATTACAGGCGTGAGCCATGTTTTTTTTCTTTTTTTTTTTTAAATGCAGCGTATGTTGTATAAAGAGGAGCCTGTGTAGATTAGTACCTTACACGGCATCTATCAGGATAACGGGATAACATCAATTGTTGCTTCAGAGCCTTTTTTTTATTTCCAAATTTAAATGAAATATAATTATTGTGGAGAACTTTACATTTTTTTCCTTGAGCTATTATTTTCTTTTCATAGGAGTATTTTTCTTGATAGGGAAAAAAACCTTAATTAGCATAAATCCTGGATGGACTTGCACTATAAATAGGCAATTCAGATTGTAGTCTTAATCGAAAAATAAATTTCTGTCAATGGCAAAAAAAAAAAAAAAAAAAAAAAAAAAACAGGCCCAGCCTGGCCTGTTTTTTTTTTTTTTTTTTTTTTTTTAATTGTGTATATGTAACATTAGGCAAAATTACTTAAAGTCAAGGAATTCCATGTCGTGATTTCTTCCACTGTCCATCAAGGTCACTTTAGATCCTCTAAAGAGCTGGAGTCAAAAGATTTATCTTCAAGTTAGCCCTTTTTAATTAAACTGATGCTTATTTTAATCCAATCGTCCCGTCAGCCCGTAATACTTTCATTTTGGCTTCTGTCATCTCCTTTTAATATGGATATACTGATGAAGACTTCAAAATTCACCAAGAGTATTTAGGATCTAATTTCTTCAACCAATTTACTTTAGGGTCATTTTTACTGTAGGTAGTGGATCTGCCTGGTTCTCAATTTGGCACTGTCTCTTAACATGAATGAGTTCAAATCATATTCATTCCTAAGGGATCACACTCAAGAATAGTACAGATGTGTGGAATATGCCAATACCTAAGGTAAAAAAGTAGATGATTAGATCTTTCATATGTTTAATAACTGTCTTTTTCAAACTTTTTGCAACTGTCTTGTAGTTCTTTCCCACAGATCTAACAACAATCCTGTGAGTGAAGTAAAACCACAGAGTTACTCTGTGAGGCATTTCCGACAACGTGCAGGCTATAGGAATACAGTGTTCTTTTAGTAACCTTTCCCTCTGTGAAGTTTCATATTTACTCCTACTTCTCTTTCTCTCATTTCCCCAGTGTCTTCCTGTTTTCTTCAGAAAAGCAACCAGCTGAATTCTGTAGTATCCTAGAGTTTTTGAAACAACATTTTTGATGTAAAATTTTATCGACATGTTTATGGATACATACGCAGTTGTAAGAAAAAATGCAGAGAGATCCCATGTATTCTACCCAATTTTTCCCCAATGGTAACATCTTGTAAAATTGCACTATAATGTCACAACCAAGATAGTGATATTCATGCCATCCACCAGTATTTTTCAGATTTTCCATATTTTGTATTCCTGTGTGTGTGTGTGTGTGTGTGTGTGTGTGCATGGGGGTGTGTGTGTATGGTTTAGTTCTATGCAGTTTTATCCCATGTGTAAGTTCATGTATCCACTGTCACATCACAGACCAGATACAGAAGGAAAGAAACATTATTTAAACAGCGTGGTTTAGGCTGGGCGCAGTGGCTCACGCCTATAATCGCAGTACTTTGGGAGGCCAAGGTGGGTAGATCACCTGAGGTCAGGAGTTCAAGACCAGCCTGGCCAACATGATGAAGCACCGGCTCTACTAAAAATACAAAAAAGTTAACCGGGCATGGTGGCAGGCACCTGTAATCCCAGCTACTCGGGAGGCTGAGGCAGGAGAATTGCTTGAACCTGGGAGGCGGAGGTTGCAGTGAGCCAAGATCATGCCACTGCACTCCAGCCTGGGCAACAAGAGCAAAACTCTGTCCACCTGCCAAAAGAAAAACAAAAAACAAAACCAGTGTGCTTTAAAGTCTCTGTCACTGAGTACCCCCACATTGTTCCAACTGTCCAGTTTGGCTGGTGCCCACACAGTTTTAGAGAGCAATCTCAGGTTACATAATTTAGAAGCAAGTTGATTAACTGAAACTTCGACCTGAGAAAGCAGAGGAGCTTTAGTCCTGGGTGTGAAGTCCTGGAAGGCCAGTTGGCATGGTCCTAAAGTATAATAATCATTTATTTTAAATTATATGTCCATGTGAGCTTGCATTGGAAACAGCCTAGTAAAAGCTACTTAATCCATCATACCAATAGGAGTCATTAAAATTCTACCTGCTTATTAGCAACTAAAAACTAGTGGTGGGAAGAGGGAATAGTAATTCTTCTAAGAAGACAATAAAAAATCTGCCAGGTTGTGCATTGGTTTACAGTCCCATAAATAGAAACTAACATTATGGTCAGGAAGGTAGTCAAGGACATTTGAATACTATATTTATAGAGAACTACATATGCTTTTAGTAATACCCACCCTAACATAGTTAAACACTCAACATCTTTAGTGAAGTTCATTTACTCCTTTATTGCCTATTTATAACCAGCTAGACACTATATGCTAGGCAATGGGGACCAAGTGGTGAATAAAAACAAAAGTGGTTCATGTCCTCATGGACCTTATAATCCAATTTATAATGGAAAACCCAACAATTTTTTTAATTACTCATTTTCATAAGTGTTATGAATAGAATACAGAGCTAGCAGAAATAGGATATGTTTTGTTAGGGTAGCAGGATGTTCTGTCTGAGAAGACGACATTTAAGCAGATAACTGAAGGAATGAAGACTTACTTCTACAAAGGGGTTTGGGAGTAGATACTGGAACCAGCTTGCTCAAAGACCCAGAGCTGGGCAAGAGTCAGGCCCGCTGGAGAAACTTAAAGGAGGCTAGTGGGGCTGAAATGCACACTCAGCAGAACCGGGGGAAGACGGCAGTGAATGGGATTTTGTAATCTATCTTTGGTATCCTGTCATGTGCCAGGCACTGTTCTACTTGTTGGGGACGCACTGATGAGCAAAACAGATGGAAATCTCTGACCTTTTGGGCCTTACATTCTAATGTAGGAAGGTGTTGTTAGGGTACAGAGTAAAATAATGTAACAAAAGCTCCAAAATACAGTGGTCAAAAAATTATAGACATTTGGTTCTCTGGCATATAACAACCCAGAGAAGGTAAGCAGCCTCTTTTCTATGAGGCCATCCAGCATTCCAGGCTGCATGGGTCAATTCTGTCTTCCACAGCATTTGGTTTTCAAGTTCCAGCCAACATGAAGGAAAGGGAGTCCAGGACAAGCTTCTTTGGGAAGGTGACCAGGAACTTTCACATATCACTTTTGTGCACGTGCCATTGGAGAAATCTTAGTCATGTGACCCTCCCTAGCCATAAGGGAGACAAGGAAACGTAGTTTCTGGATGGAAAGCTGGGTGTTCAGGAAGAAAGGAAGAACAGATTTGGGAGGACAACCCAGTGGACAGGGAGACAGGCAGTAAACAACATACTTGTAATATCTCTTATGCTAGTGATGAGTGATAAACGTAAAATAAAGCAGAGAATGACGACAGAAAGTGCCAGGGGTGAGGGTTGCAGTTTTTCAAAGGGTGATGAAGGCCTTACTCAGAAGGTGTCATTTGAATAAATCCCCAGATGAAGTTTTGTGAGCAAGAAATACCATTTTGGGTTGTTGGGAAGCCTATAAGAATGCATGGCTGGTTTTAACATGCTTGAATCTTGGACCTAATCACACCCCATCAGAAAGTGTGTAGTTAGTGGAAAGGCACCGTTATGCCACAGTTTCACCTACTGCAAGCAATGCAAGGCCTTAATGAATGTTAAATTAATGAGTTATAATGCTAGGACCTGGACTGAGGTATCTGTCTGAGAGATTTTCTCTTGGCTTTTTTTTTTTTTTGGAGACAGTGTCTTGCCCTGTCACTAAGGCTAGAGTACAGTGGTGCAACCATAGCCCACTGCAGCCTCAACCTCCTGTGCTCAAGCGATTCTCCCACCTCAGCCTCCCAGGTAGCTAGAACTACAGGTTTATGATGCCATGACCCCAGCTAATTTTTTTTTGTAGAGATGGGGTGTCACTGTGTTTCCCAGGCTTGTCTTGAACTCCTGGACTCTAGCAGTCCTCCTGCCTCAACCTCCCAAAGTGCTGAGCTTATAGACATGAGGCACCGTGCCCAGCCTTGTCTTGGCTTTTTCTTAGATGGAAAGCTTAGCTCCCAAAGAAGGGAGGGACTGATTCCTCTGTCACACACAGTTCAGAGTGTTGCACATACTTGGACTGTAGGGATATTTGTGTGTGTGTGGGAGGACATTGGGAGGGAAGGTAGGTTTTTGCTAAGGGTAGAAATTGTTTATGGTGTGAGTTTGCTGTAGAGCTCTAGTTAACTTCAGTTAGCCATTGTCAGTGCAGTTTAAGGATGTGGTGACGTGAAAGAGTGGAAGTATTTTCATTGTTGCCCTTGATCTTCCAAATCTTGCTTAGTAGCCTTTCCAATTACAGCAGGCAGTATTTTCCAACCTTTTGCTATTTTCTTTAATCATATTTGAGTGCTGCTTTAAACATATTTTTACATAAAATACATAAGTACTTTAAAAAAACTTTTTCTGTATCACGTTTTAAAAACTTTTTCTGTATCATGTTTTTAAGGGTAACTCATTTGTTTAATGAACTAAAAGAAAATAATTTTCTGCTTATTTTTTCTCTAATCTCCTTCCTACTTACAACATCCCTAGGTTGGGGTAAATAGATCATCTTTGGGATTTCTTATTTTTGTAGTACATTATGTTTCACTAGGGAACTTACAGTTTAAGAAAGTAGATAAGGATACATTACTAATATAATGAAAATACAAGATAGAAAGTGATAAATGCCCTGAGAAGGTGAAAGTAAGATGCTCCTGTAGTTCAGAGACTATGGAATGAGATGAATAACCCTGTCAGTCTGCTTCCACAATTGTGAAAGGAGACATTAAAGCTAACTATGAGCTTAACATACAATACTCTCAAAAGGAATTTTCCATTCTTGGAAAAGGGAAACATTTGATCTGTCATCCTCCTGGTTAAGTATTTTTGTAAGCCCTGTCTTTTCCTAGGCACAGATAAAATCCATTTTTTTCCTTTCACGCTATGCCATAGGGAACAATTCAATTCAGATTGGAAAAAGCACTGCTAATCACTTCACAGCATTTTGTAGAGGCATGGAAAGTTAGCCTTGAATCTTTCTTCCTTTCTCTCACTTCATCTTACCGAGTTCATCACCCAGTTCCAGACTGTGGTCCTCTGAATGTTTTTTAGATCCACTTTTGCTACTTTTGTTCCACCTCTGCAAAGCAGCTAGGCTGACTCTTTTTAAAACATACATTAAGTCAGTTTCTAGTAAGAATCCCTATCCCTAGTAATTCCCTTCATACTTAGAGCACAATTCAAACTACTTACTCTGCCTGCTAGGCTCCATATGCCTGCCTGCAACAATATATCTGGACTTCTCTGAGGCATCTACCCTCTTACTGTACTTTATTCATACTGTGTGTGATTTTCCCACTATATGGAACTCCCTCCCCGAGGACCCCATTTCTGCTTCTCCTTCAGAACTAAGTTCAAGTGTCTCTTCCTTAAAGAAGCCTTCCCTGACCCAAGCTAATGTCAGACCACCCAGTCTTACAGGGCCTCATAGTACCTTGTACTTCTCTTATGCACCTCTTCCTGCAATTGTAATTAATGAATTATGGGACTAATTATTAGCTCCCCTCTGCCTCTAGAACAACATCTAAAAAATAAAAAAGCATGTGTGTTTTAATTTACTCACTACTCTACCGAGTACCAGTGTCTAGTCTAGTTCTGGGCACTGGAATAAATGCTCAAAAAATATTTGTTGCAAAAGAAAAAGAGCAAAAAATTCACAATTATGTAAATTGGGTTTTGAATTTTGTTTAGGTCCTTACATTTGATCATAGATTTTTCAATGTTGTTGGAGTGTTTACAAAAGACAAGAGAGTGTACCACATCACCTGGAAGCTGTTAGAAATGCAATTCACAGGCCTCTGATTCAGACCTGCTGCCTCAGAAACTCTGGGGGTAGGCCCTGGCAATCTGTGTTCTAACAAACCCTCCAGGTGATGGTGATGCATAATAAAATTTGAGAACGAGTGTTCTGTAAAAATATTGAGTGAAGGTTAACTTTGTCCTAGTTCAGGCTGCTATAACAGAATACCACAGACTGGCTGGCTCAAACAACCCAGAAATTTATTTTTCAAAGTTCTAGAGCCTGGTAAGTCTAAGATGAAGGCTCTGGCAGATAAGATGTCTGGTGAGGACACTCTTCCTAGTTTGCAGACGCTGTCTTCTGGTTGAGATCAGAGAGAGAGGTATAGCAAACTCCTTGGCCTTAAAATTTTTTTTTTACGCTTACTGGTTTATTATAAAGGGTACTGCAGAGGATACAGATGAAGAGATGCATAGGGTGAGGTATGGGAGAAGAGGCTCAGAGCTTCCAGGCCTGTCCTGGGGGTGCCACCCTCCAGGAACCTCCGCGTGTCAGCTATCCGGAGGCTCACTGAACCCTGACCCCTTGCATTTTTATGGAAGCTTCATGACATCAGCATTCCTTCTCCCAGGGTATAGGGTGGGACCCTCTCATGGAAGGCTCTTAAGACTTACAATAAGAAAGGAGGGCAGGAAAAGGTCAGAGGCCTGCCCCTGAGTCCTAACACACCCAACATTATAGCACAAAATACTGTAACAAGGGCTATGGGAGTTACGAGCCAGGAACCGTGGATGAAAATCTATATATATCATCACACCACAGGCCACCCCCTGGTTTTTGACAATGGATTTTTTACATAAAAATATATACTGTGCACAATCATTAATAATTGGTTCAGCCCATCATAGTATATGAATGTCTTTTGGGATGAGGCCACTCATGTTCGTGGGTTTCCTCTCAATCTTGTTAGCTTCCAAAAGCAGGAGGGGCCTTGGTATATATATATAGCTTTACCTTTTCGGGCATCTGGGATTATTGAGCTTAGAGACAGTGTTATTCCTGGCTCTGAGATTCTTGAGTTGGTAACATAATGTTTAATTTTCTTCAATTAATAACCCATTTATTCATTTCTTTAATTTCAGCTAGTATTTCTTCTTCTCTCCATTAGTACTCTAACTTTTTCAACTTTGGAAGAGGCATTAGAATTGCCTCTGTGCTGGTCTGGATTGCAGGCTGCAGTACAAATCTGGCAAGTACCTCCTCAGTCCACTCCCATTCAGACAGGGTACAGTTACAAAGGTGCAGAACTAGTGAGCTGTTTTTACCAGCAGGCAATATAGCTGCAGTCACTGTTAGCCCCAATTTTGCTAGATGGATTGAAGGTACAACCCATCATGACCTTAGGAATTTTGACTTAAGGTTTAAAAACATAGTTTTAGTTTTTTGCTTAGAAATCATCCCTTTTGTTCTAGCACTTGTAGTTGCAGCCCTGGTCCTAGGGCCGTTGCATCAGGCAGGGGAGAAAAAAGTAAATATTTTTTTTCCTGAGGTGATTTGAGGAATAAAGAACAAACTGTAGTCGTTATGCTAGTGTAGTCTTCCCTTGGCAGGAACTACATAGTCATACCAGTGTGAACCCCAAATATGAGACAGGTCTCAGTTAATTTAGGAAGTTTATTTTGCCAAAGTTAAGGATGGCCCGTAACAGCCTCAGGAGGTCCTGACATGTGCGTAAGGTGCTCTGGGTACAGCTTGGTTTTATACATTTTAGGGAGACCTGAGACATCAATTAATATGTACCTTGGTTCACTTGAGAAAGGGAGGACAACTTGAAGCTGGGAGGGGGCTTTCAGGTCATAGGTAGATAAGAGACAAAAGATTGCATTCTTTTGAGCTTCTGGTTATCCTTTCCAAAGGAAGCAATCAAATATTCATCTCAGTGAGCAGAGGGATGACTTTGAATAGAATGGGAGGCAGGTTTGACCTAAGCAGTCCCCAGTTTGACTTTTCCCTTTAGCTTAGTGATTTTTGGGGTTCCAAGATTTATTTTTCTTTCACACCAGCATCCTCCCCACCTCCTCTTCCCCAGATAAACCAGAAAAGCAGAGAAAAAAAAAATCTAGCAAGGATACTCTAGTCCCACTCATGTTGAATGTGAGCACAGTCATGAAGGCGTGTATGCCAGCCTTTCATGCTTTTATCTCCCATTTTAGACAGCCAAGGTTGTCTACTTCTCTGTCAAACTGTTACTCTAAGGAGAATATCTTTCTGCCCATTGTTGGACTTTGTGGGCTGTACAGTGTGTTCCTTGGTCTGAAAAAATGGTCAGCTATCCAAATCCAGGCAAAATTTTCTGTGTTTTTTTATGGTACTCTGAGCATTTTCATCTTCCATTAGATAAGCAAAACCCACTCCAGAGTCAGTGTCTATTCCTGTCAGGTCCCATTTTTAGCCTCCCCCAGGGCTACCAACATCAGTCTCAGTTGCTGGCTATGTTCAGAGCCTTCGCACCAGAGAATCTGCCCCACAGTCACCAATAATCTCTGTTTCTTTTGCTGAGAAACGGAACAGTTCTTTCTGGCATTTTGTGCTTGAGAGGGTGCAAAAGGAATATGTCTATATTCAGCCCATCTCTGTAGTGCTACAATACCCCCATATTCACTCATTTCATGGACCCAGATGGCCACCTCAAGGGAGCACACAGGGATATCTGCTTGATGATTGCAGTCACCTTCCGAACTTGGAAGGGAGTTCTGATGGGCACTGACTTACTCTCCTTTAATGCACCCCTCAAATCTCCATAGGGCCGTGCTTCATGTGGGCATTCTTCTAGTAGGCCAGATGTCCGTGGCCCTCTTGCTGAGTATAGGGCCAGGCCATTGGTCACTGCCCATGAGTCAGTAAAAACCCAAACACAGGGATTTGCAACATTGTTCAATTCTTCCATCACTGTTAGAAAAACTGCATGCAATTCAGCCCACTGAGTGGATCTGTTTTTAACCTTCTTTGATCCAAGTAGCAGCCTTCCAAACAGGATGGTGTCCATTCACTTTGGAACTGTCTGGTTTATTTAAAGGGCACTAACTCTTCCAGGCTTAACTGCCATGATCTAATCACCTCTCAAAGGCCCTACCTCCTAATACCATATTGAGGGTTAGGATTTCAACATTAAGAATTTGGGGTTGGGGGGAACCCAAACATTCATAATCCTTGATAAATAAAATATAAACTGCAGATTACACCTCCTTACCTAGTTACAAGATTAAGTCCATTGTTCCTGACCAACACTGGGTAATGAACTACTTTTTTTCCCCTCCCCATTTTATCAGTTGATGTCTTCAGATGTCAACTGGAATGTAAACAAGCTCTACTTGAACTTGACCAACTGGACTGTAAACAAGTCAACTCAAACCTGAACTTTAAAAAGTAAGAGTTCTACAACTTCTGCTTCCTGATTTCTAACTTTTATGTAGTGTCATATAAGTGCAGGAAATGATTGTAAAATTAATAATGCTTATGATTCTGTAGTAACTGTTGGATGGTTTTAATTTTTTTCAAAAATGTCTATTGTAAAAGGACAAAACTTTTTTTTTCTAAAGCTTATTTTGTATCTCAAGTATGGTGAAGCATTAGCAAGTTTTGAATGTGCATGTTCTTGGCTGTTCTGGCTCCAGGGTTGTGCTACACCATCAAGCTGTTATTGCTGATGGATTAACTGCATTGTTAAAAGAGGTCGCTCATCCCCAATTTTGCCACTGGCTCTTAATTTGCCTCATGTTTAACTCAAGGACACTATTTTGACAAAACCACTTCCATCTGATGACTATTAGATGATCCATAGGAAATTAACTGCAAGTTTCTTTCTTGTATAACAGGTGTCCAGGGCTCATTGATTGGCTTTCTGATATGTGGTTAGAAGCAGAGTTTGAATGGGGATTCTTTCTTGAGATAAGGAAGAAATATTTTTAAATGTTTTTTAAAAAAGCTTTATTTTAGAATCGTTTTAGATTTACAGAAAAGTTACAAAGATCGTATAGTTTCCATATACCCTGCACCCATTTCCCCTATTGTTAACATCTTGCACTAGTAATGTGTACATTCGTCACAATTAATGAATCAATATTGATACATTATTTTAAACTGAAGTTTATACTTAGATTTTTTTTTCAGTTTTTCTTTAACTTCATTTTCCTGTTCCAGAGTCCCTTCCAAGATACCACATTACTTTTTTTTTTTTTTGAGACGGAGTCTCCCTCTGTCACCCAGGCTAGAGTGCAGTGATGCGATCTTGGCTCACTGCAACCTCTGCCTCCCGGGTTCAAGCGATTCTCCTGCCTCAGCCTCCCAAGTAGCTGGCATTACAGGCGCCCACCACCACTCCTGGCTAATTTATTTTTGTTTTTTGTTTTTTGTTTTTTTAGTATAGACAGGGTTTTGCTATGTTGGCTAGGCTGGTTTTGAGCTCTTGACCTCAAGTGATCCACCTGTCTTGGCCCTCCCAAAATGCTAAGATTACATGCTTGAGCCACCGCGCCCGGCCCTACATTACATTTAGTCATCATGTCTCCTTAGGCTCTTCTTGGCTGTGACAGTTTCTCAAGACTTTCCTTCATTTTGGTGATGTTGACAATTTTGAGGGATACCATCAGGTATTTTACAGAATGTCCCTCATTTGGGATTTGTCTGATGTTCTCCTCATGATTAGACTGGTGTTACTGAGTTGTGGAAGACAAGAGGTGAAGTGCCATTTCACATCATATTGAAGGTAAATGTTATTGGCATGATTTAACCACTGTTGGTGTTGCTGTAACTCAACTATCTAAAGTAGTGGTTGCCACTACTACTTTAGATTTACTATTAATTTACTGTACTCTTTCCATACTGTACTCTATGGCAACAAGTCACCAAGAGTAGCAGAAGGTATTGTTATTTAAGTAGGAGACTCTAAACAGTATCATTTCTTGCTGAGACCTTCTCCATTGTTTTTTGGTATCTCCTTTTAAGTTTTACTTTAATTAGGAGACAAGTGTATGCAGTTGACGTGTTTCAAATGTAGATTTAAATTGTGAGGGTATTTGACATTAAAACGAATATTTTAGTGAATATTCTGGAGCACTTAGTGGGAACCTAATGTATTTGTGCAAATGCTCCTGTAGTCTACCTGTTGCCCAGATCCACTCATCCCCATGTCCACTCATCCCCATGTCTACTCATCCCCCAACTTTCAAGCCTTCTCTGTTTGCCTGTAGCTCCTGGAATCTGATTGCCTTGTAGCTAAAACCCTTATGAAAACATTTGGGTAGAGTGGCCCAGGATTTCTTTGCTTGGTAAGAACTCACTTGCTAAAATGGTTTTTATTAAAATATGTTTGTGCTTCACTACTGTGTTTCTTTTGCCAGAATAGATGCAGTCCTAAAGATTTGCTTGTCTTCCTAATTCCTTTCTTAATACCTCATAGCGGTGACTCAGCTATTGATCTGAAGGGATAGTAACAGCCCTACACGTGCTTTTTGCAAGTTCTGATATCTTAAGAACTGAGAGCTTTGAAAAAGAACATTGCTTTACTGACATAAATTCAAGCCTGCTTCAAACCAAATAATATACAGCGTGTGTCATAAAGAAGATTCATTCCTAGAAATCATCAGATTCAAAAGGAGCAAAGGGTGAGAAGAAGGAATTAAAGCAAGTGATAGTTCTTGCTCAAAGACTGATAACCAGGGTCAGTGCCTTCGGAACATTGTCTTTAGCAGCCACATTCACTTTCTACCCACCCCAGTCCTAATTCATGTCCTTGGCTTCTTTTTTTTTTTTTTGAGACAGGGATTTGCTCTGTTGTCCAGTCTGGAGTACACTGGCATCATCATAGCTCACTGCAGCCTTGACTTCCGTGGTTCAAGAGAGCCTCCCGCCTCAGCCTCCCAAGTAGTTGGGATTAGAAGCATGTGCCACCACACCTGGCTAAATGTCCCTGGCTTCTAACATGTACTTAAAGCACTTCTCAGAAGGACTGTCCCAGTAGGAAAGGTGCACAGAAAATAAACACTTTTTTTGCGGAGGGGAGACATAGTCTCACTCTGTCGCCCAGGCTAGAGTGCAGTGGCGCAATCTCAGCTCACTGCAACCTCCTTCTCCTAGGTTCAAGCGATTCTCTTGCCTCAGCTTCCTGAGTAGCTGAGATGAGAAGTATGCGATGCCCAGCTGATTTTTGTATTTTTAGTGAAGACGGTTTCGTCAGGCTGGTCTCGAACTCCTGGCCTCAAGCTGTCCACCCCCTTTGGCCTCCCAAAGTGCTGGGATTACAGGCATGAGCCTCTGAGCTCAACCCAATTCACTTTTCACTGAAGTTGACCTTTAGTATGTTAGTAGTTTTGGATTCTATTTTGACTTATCACTAGAAAAAATAGTGAACAATATATCTCATTATGTTTAGATGCATCTACCATAAAAGGCAAATAGACAAAAATAGGGGTTTTTTGCTGCACAAATTTATTAATCTAAGTTCTGCCTAATGAGGTCTAGGGGAACTCCCTGAATTTGAGCGATATGCCAAAAAAGGGAGCTACAGGATATTTAGGTTTATTTACATTATTTTCCTCAGTGTCACTTTCCAATATCTCTTATATCTGTTTACCATGTGGAAGAATCTAGTACTCACTTTTAAAATTTATGTTTAACTTTTATTTGTAAACTTGCTTTAGAAATAGGTATTTTTTTTTCTGTCACCCAAACTGAAGTGCATTGGCGTGATCTCAGTCACTGCAACCTCCACCTTTTGGGTTCAAGTGATTCTCCTGCCTCAGCCTCTCAAGTAGCTGGTATTACAGGTATATGCCACCACACCTGGCTAATTTTTCTATTTTTTGTAGAGACAGGGTTTCACTATGTTGCCCAGGCTGTTCTTGAACTCTTGACCTCAAGTGATCCACCTGCCTCAGCCTCCCAAAGTGCTGGAATTACAGGTGTGAGTGAGCTACTGCACCTGGCCTAGAATAGCTTTAGATTTACAGGAAATTTGTGAAGATTCTTCAGACAATTCCTGTATATGCCCCACACCCAGTTTCCCTTATTATTGTTGTTGTTATTTTTTTTGAGACAGTGTCTCACTCTCACTCAGGCTGGAGTGCAGTGGCCCAATCTTGGCTCATTGTAACCTCGGCCTCCCAGGTTCAAGCAATTCTCCTACCTCAGCCTCCTTAGTAGCTGGGACCACAGTCATGTGCCACCACGCCCAGCTAATTTTTGTACTTTAGTAGAGATGGAATCTTGCCATGTTGCCCAGGCTGGTCTCGAACTCCTGGGCTCAAGTCATCTGCCCACCTTGGCCTCCCAAAGTTCTGGGATTTCAGGTGTGAGCCACCACACCCAGCTCACTTTCCCTTATTATTAACATCTTACATTAGAATGGTACATTTGTCATAATTAATAAGCCAATATGCATATATTCTTATTATTGGGAGGCTGACCGGGCTTTGAGGTCAGGAGTTCAGAACAGCCTGGCCAACATGGTGAAACCCTGTTTCTACTAAAATTAGAAAAAAATTAGCCAGGTGTGGTGGCACACCTGTAGTCCTAGCTGGGACTACTTGGGAGGCTGAGACTTGAGAATTGCTGAACCCAGGAGGCATGGGTTCCAGTGAGCCGAGATCGCACCACTGCACTCCAGCCTGGGCAGACAGAGTGAGACTCTGTCTCAAGAAAGATAGGAAGAAAAAAAATATATATATATGTATATAATTAACTAAAGTTCATACTTTATTAATATTTCCTTAGTTTTTCCCAAATGTCCTTTTGCTTTTTCAGGATCCATCTAGAACACCTCATCATATTTAGTCATCATATTTATTTGGACTCCTCTTGGCTGTGACAGTTTTTCAGACTTTCCTTGTTTTTGTTGGAAACTTTGACAGTTTCGAGGAGTACTGGTCAGGTGTTTTGTAGAATGTCCTTCAATTGGGATTTGTCTGATGTTTTTCTCATGATTAGATGTCAGTTGTGGATTCTGGGGCGGAAGACCAGGGAGGTGAAGGGCCATTCTCATCATTATCATATCCATGGTACATAGTGTCAACAGACTTATCACATGGTACATAGCGTCAACAGACTTATCACTGATGATGTTAACTTGGTCACCTGTCTGAAGTAGTGTTTGTTAGCTTTATACACTGTACAGTTATCTTTTTAAAAATAGATTTGTATTGATTTTTCTGTCTGATTCTGGAGAGAAGACTGGTTCGTTTTATTTATTCATTCAGCAGAATTTATTGTGAGTTAAAGAAAATGTAGTTTTAGGTAAAATTTTTTTTTTGAGATGGAATTTCTCTCTTTTTGCCCAGGTTGGAGTACAATGGGACAATATTGGCTCACTGCAACCTCTGCCTCCTGGGTTCGAGTGATTCTCCTGCCTCAGCCTCCCAAGTAGCTGGGATTACAGGCGCATGCCACCACAGCCAGCTAATTTTGTATTTTTAGTAGAGATGGGGTTTCACCATGTTGGCCAGGCTGGTCTCAAACTTCTGACCTCAGGTGATCTGCTTGCCTTGGCCTCCCAAAGTGCTGGGATTACAGGCATGAGCCACCGTGCCCAGCCAGTTATTAGGTAAATTTTAAAATTTTTTTCTTAAAGGCCTACTTTTACTAATTAGAGAAATCAAACATACTTAAACAATAGCTTATACTTTATAGGTAACAAAAAGTTGGTCACGGTCTAGTTTCTGTTGTGCAATGTTTATTTGTTTAGCTCTTCTAAATATATTGGGGTTTTCAAACAAATTTTGTTGGATTACACATGAATAACATTACATTAAATAATTAAAATCACATTCTTTAATGTTATAGCAACTCAATTATTTATGATTCACCAGTTATTAGACTTTCTCACCTCTTCAGTAATTTTAGTTTTTAAAAAAATTTTTTGATACATGACAGATGTACATATTTTGATACATAATAGATGTGATATTTTGATACATTCATAATATATGTAATCAAATCAGCATAATTGGGATATCCATCACCTTAAACATTTATCTTTTTTTTTTTTCTGGAGACATTTGGAATCTTCTAGCGATTTTGAAATATACAGTAGATTATTGTTAACTATATTCACCCTACTATCTATCAATTACTAGGTTTTATTTCTTTTAAGTGTATGTTTGTGCCTGTTAATCACCTTCTCTTCATCCTTCCTTCTCCCCATCCCTTCCCAGCGTCTGATAACTACCAGTCTATTCTCTGTCTTCATGAGATCCACGTTTGTAGCTCTTACATATGGCGAACATGTGGTATTTGTTTTCTTCACTTATTTCATAAGTAGCAGTGAAAAGTATGTACCTAAATGATGCACTTTCTATCCTCCCAGCTTTAATATAAATACAAAAGATTGTGTGATACTAGGGATAAAGCAACCTTCTACTTATCTACCTTCTTTCAAACGCTAGTCAAGGTAACAGATGACGATCAGAAAGTACTAGAAAAAGAAGAAGTCACCATCACATCTTGTGTTGAAATTTGTTAGGGAGTTTCCATATCAAGGAATGAGTATGTCATGCAGTAGATGAGCCTCTAGGATGAATTTGATTAATTCTTCACAGCAGCAAAATCTGATAATCAAATAATGTTGCTTGAGGCCTTCTTTTGATTTGGAGTTAGAAAATCTAAATTGTGTAAGCTCTAGTGGATATCCATTCTGTCATTTCAAGGATCATCTGTGTGAATGGAAAGAGCAGATTTTCTGTTGGGCTATATGTGAGCTCATTGGGAAGAGTTAAGAATTACAAGTAAATGCATTTTACTGGATTTAACTTCCTAATGACAGGCATCTCTACCAGATTTGGTGATACTGCAAACATGGAAGAAACACAGGCATCTGGATTTCTTTGCTGACTCTGCCACTAGTTAGTTGTGTAATTTTTTTGTGTGTGTGGTTATGTACTTTTCTCATTGGTCCTCAGATTTTTATCTGTACAGTGTGGGTGAATAGGCCAGAGCATCGCTTAAACTCCTTAAGACCCCCTAAATCTGTGGTTCAGAATGGGAAATAAGAGTAGCAATATTGACTGTCTTCCCAATTACCTGTTATGCTTATGATACGTGCATTAGGTAAAAATGTAAGGGGAATCTGATTTTCCCACAAAACGTTTCATATATAGTTGGGGACATGGTCTTAACCTGGTGTCATGTCTAATTCTTTTTTGTAGATGTGAGTACAAATATGAGAATGAATAAAATATATGAAATATGAACATGAATAGATTTCTAGGTAATACCTATGGGCTATAGAGCTTTTTAAGATAGGTATTTTTGGCCAGGCGCACGCCTGTAACCCTAGCACTTTGGGAGGCTGAGGCCAGCGGATCACTTGAGGTCAGGAGTTCAAGACCAGCCTGGCCAACATGGTGAAACCCTGTCTTTAGTAAAAAAAAAAAAAAAAAAAAAAAAAAAAATTACCTGGGCATAGTGGCATGCTACCGTAGTCCCAGCTACTCGAGGGGCTGAGGCACGAGAATTGCTTGAGCCTGGGAGGCAGAGGTTGCAGTGAGCTGTGATTGCCCCACTGCCCTCCAGCCTGGGTGACAAAGCAAGACTCTGTCTCAAAACAAAAACAAACAAAAGGATATACATTCCTAAAAGTAGTTGTGGGTGGAGTAAATGTATAGAGACAAGATCTCTGTACACTGGATTCCATATTCCTCTTCCCTCATTCTTTCTGTGTGACAGACTCTTTTTCTCTTTCACTGTGTTTTTTTTCTTTCTTGAGACGGACGCTCTGTTGTCCAGGCTGGAGTGCAGTGGCACCATCTCGGCTCACAATAACCTCCGACTCCTGTATTCAATCTATTCTTCTACCTCGGCCTCCTGAGTAGCTGGGATTACAGGCACCTGCCACCACACCCGGCTAATTTTTGTATTTTTAGTAGAGACGAGGTTTCGCCATCTTGGCCAGGCTGGTCTCGAACTCCTGACCTTGTGATCCGCCCACCTCAGCCTCCCAAAGTGCTGGGATTACAGGCGTGAGGTACTGCGCCTGGCCTTCACTGGTATTTTTTGAGCACCTCTTTTGAACTTAGAGGCATGCCTCATACTCTCTGATGTTGCGGGGACTGTGAGGGCCTGTTGGCTTCTATGTCTACATTGCTTTCCAGTGGACAGAGCTGGGTCAGGTCAGCCCTGACTGAGACTTAGAGCCAAAATTCTCTCTAACTCAAGACAAGCTTGAGTTAGAGAGAATTTTGGGAACCTCAGGCTGCTAGCTCAGCAGTTCAGCATGCTTACTAGTATCATTCTGACTTTGTGTTGTCATGTTTTTGTAAGATTGCTGTTGCCTAGCTCCTTGTGATTAAGACTGGCCCTTGTATTTCTGTGCCAGAAACATGTCCTTATTCTGTTTATCCCCTGTGAAGTCCTTTTATGGGTACAGTGGTTGGCACCCCAATTCCTCCAAAGGTAGGAACATGTTTTCTTTTAGCTAAGCCTCTAGGGAACTTAGGCTCTGCCTAGACCCATACCTGTGGTTGGGTCTTTGCTTCCCAATCCTGATATTATCGATGCTCACCCACTAATTGCCTTTTTACCAGATTTCCCTGATGTTATATTCTGTCTGCTTTCACCTTGCTGAGTATCCTGATGCTCACTGCTCACCTGTCTGGACCTTTAGTTGTTGCTGCACTGTCTTTTCTAATATGCTCTTGTCACTTGGGTTTCCTCCTAGGCTTTGCTTCTGGGTCCACCTCCAAGCACCTGACATTCTGTCATACTTTGATCTGTCATGCTGCCTGACTTCAATAGCTTAATTATGAAAATCAGTTGTTTTCTTTCTCTGGAACCATTATTTAAAAAATCTATTACTAGGCCAGGCATGGTAGCTTATACCTGTAATCCCAGCACTTTGAGAGGCTGACATGGGTGGATCACATGAGGTCAGGAATTGGAGACCAGCCTGGCCAACAAGGCGGAATCCCGTCTCTACTAAAAATAGAAAAATTAGCTGGGTGTGGTGGCGTGTGCCTGCAATCCCAGCTACTTGGGAGGCTGAGGCATGAGAATCGCTTGAACCTGGGAGGTGGAGGTTGCAGCATGCTGAGGTTATAACACTGCACTCCAGCCTGGGCAACAGAGTGAGACCCTGTCTTAAAAAAAATTTATTAGGGGCAAAGGAGAACTAGAATCATGAAATCTTCATATACAAAAAGTCTCTCAGAAGCATATACTTCAACCTTCCATTATTCGGATAGCGTGGTAACTCCCAAGACAACCCGTCAATTGCATTTTGCAGTACTTCTCAATTGGTTTCTTGGGCCAAAACCATTAATGCATTTGCTTATTTATTCACTCATTTCTTAATGTCTGCACAGTTACTAAACATCTACCTTTAGCTAGGCAATAGGGATATAAGTATGTGGGCATGCATATTTGTGTGAGTGAGAGAACATTCTAGTTCCTAAGAAGCTGGTAGTCCAGTTGGGGTACAGAATAAACAATCATGATGGCTAGAGAGATACATTGGGCAGGAGAAATGGGTTATTTTTTCTGCATGACTGAAGGGTGGTTCATGGATGGCTTTCTGCCATTCCAGTTAACACCAACTTTCTATTTAACTTTTAGGTTCAGGGGTACATGTGTAGGTTTGTTATATAGTTAAACTTAAGTCATGGGGGCTTGTTACACAGATGATTTTGTCACTCAGGTATTAAACTAGTACCCATTAGTTAACACCAACTTTCTAGCCCACCACCAGCTTTCAGTGTAAATACAGGAAACTTCGCATCTTCTTTCTTTTTTTTTTTTTTTTGCCGATCCCTGACTTGCTTTTGGAATCATCTTTTGTTATGCAGATCTTGATTTGTTCCTCCCCTGTTCATAGCCTCCCCATTTTCTACGCCACACCCCACAAGGATATCTAACTCCTTGGGACAACTCATGAAGCCTTTGGCCTTTCTGATTCATGCCTCCCTCTCCAGTCTTACTATGTACTATTTTCCATTAGGTTCTCAGTACCCTAGAACTTCATGCAGCTTCCTGTCTACCTATACTTCTATTGCATGTGCTATTCCTACTGCCTGGTCACTATTTTTGATTTCCTGGTGAACTCTGGGGCACTGAGAACTTGACAGAAAATGGTATATGGGGTAATCTAATTTTCCTCTTCTGTTAAGGTGTACTCCAGCCTGTTGGATGCTGTTGCACTTTATACACCCCCACCAGAAGATTGTAAACTACTTCAGTCCAGGTTATCTTTATGTCTTCAGTTTAACATAGAGCCTGGCCCAGAGTGGGCAGTCAATAAATGTTTATTGGATGAACAGATGAAGGAATGAGTGAATAAATACAATTTCTGTAGTCTGTTTTTTTAGTTTAGTTCTTCCTTGGGGCTCTGATAATGGTACTTGAATGAATCCTACCACTGTTTTGTTTCATTTAGAGATGGGGTCTGATACTGTCACCCAGGCTGAAGTATAGTGGCATTTTCATAGCTCACTGAAGCTTTAAACTTTTGGGCTCAAGCAATCCTTCCATCTCAGCCTCCCAAGTAGCTGGAACCACAGACATGTTCCACCGTGCCTGACTATTCTTTTATTTATTTTTTCATTTTTTTTGTAGAGACGAGATCTTGCTTTGTTAGCTAGGCTGGTCTCAAACTCCTGACTTCAAGGAATGCTCCTGCCTCTGCCTCCCAAAGTGTTGGGATTACAGGTGTGAGCCACCACACAAAACTACACTGTTTTGACCATAGCTCCTTGCAAAGCCAGAGTCATGCACACTGTCTTATCCATTGCTGGATAGGCTACCTGCCTGCCCAAACAGAGAGAAAAGCCCTTTAGGGGTTTTAGAAAACTCTTGACCTTCTCGCACTCTGTCATTTCTGCTGCCAAGATAAGCTTCTACTGTGTCTTTTCAGAACTCTGATCAAGAGGGAGAAATTGCATAGAATAAAAATGTTTCAACCCTTCTCTTCTAAATCAGAGTGGTTGCGAAGTGAGAAGAATTAGTACTTGAATAGGTTCCTGTCTCATTAGGCAGTTCTTTGAATGAGTCATCTACAAACTCAAGCAATTTGTAAGGACAATTATGGCCATTTATTCTGTTGTCAGCCTGTTTTGAATAAACACCAAATGGGGTATTTTGGTTCTTAATTATGCATTTCTCACCTTCTTTCCAGAGCCCCTTTTTACACAATTATATCAATTAACAGTGAAAGACACATACACAACTTTCATGAACTTTATCTGCCCTGAATATCTTCTTGTGCTTTAATCATGGATCTCAAACTTACAGTTAGAAATCAGCCTTTTCAGTTCAATTTAGTTATAGATGTCTGCCTAAAATAGTTGACTACTTCTGAGGTAGTTGGCTACTTCTGAAGTGGTTGTTTTTTTTTTCCGAGATGAAGTCTCCCTTTGTTCCTCAGGCTAGAGTGCAGTGGCGTGATCTTGGCTCACTGCAACCTCCCATCTCCCAGGTTCAAGCGATTCTGCCTCAGCCTCCGGAGTAGCTGGGATTACAGGTGCCTGCCACTGCACCTGGCTAATGTTTTTGTATTAGAGTAGAGACAAGGTTTCACCGTGTTGGCCAGGCTGCTCTTGAACTCCTGACCTCCCAAAGTGCTGGGATTATAGGCGTGAGCTGCAGCGTCTGGCCCCTGGTTGTTATTTTTAAATACAACTTTTTCTCGAGAATTATTGAGGTATAATTTACTTACAGTAAAATTCACCCTTTTTAGGTATGTAAATATCAATTAATTTTGACAAAATTATATAATTTGTAATCACCACTGAAATCAAAATGATAGAATTTTCTGTCACCTAAAAAGTTCCCTCTTGCTCCTTTGTAGTCAGTCCCCTCCTTAAACTGCCAATCCCTGGCTACCACTAATCTGATTTCTGTCCCTTACAGTTTTTTCATTTCTAGAATTTCATATAAATGGGATCAAAATATATAGCCTTTGAGTCTGGCTTGTTTTACTTGGCATAATGCTTTTGAGAGTCATCTATGTCATTGTATTTATCCAGTTTGCTGCCTTTCATTACTGAGTAGAATTCCACTAAATAGATATACTACAATTTGTGTATCCATTCACCAGTAGCTGATGGACATTTGGACTGTTTTCAGTTTTTGGTGGTTATGAATAAAGTTTCTGTAAACATTTGTGTTTAGGTTGGACATGGTGGCTCATGCCTGTAATCCCAGCACTTTGGGAGGCCAAGGCGAGTGGATTACTTGAAGTCAGGAATTTGAAACCAGCCTGGCCAAAATACAAAAATTAGCTGGGTGTGGTGGTGTGCACCTGTAGTCCCAGCTACTTGGAGGTTAAGGCATGAGAATCACTTGAACCCTAGAGGCGGAGGTTGCAGTGTGCTGAGATCGCGCCACTGCACTCCAGCCTGGGCAATAGAGTAAGTCCCCGTCTCCAAAAAAAAAAAAAAAATAGTGTTCACATTTCTGTGTAGACGTATATCTTGTTTTCGGTAAATATATAGGTGTGAGATGGCTGGGTAGTGTGAAAAGTATGTTTTTAACTTTATAAAGTTGCCAAACTATTTTTCAAAGGGATTATACCATTTTTGTTTCATAACAGCAACATATAAGGTTGCATTTGCTCCATATCCTCACCAGTATTGTTATTGTCTGTCTTAAAACTTTAGCCATTCTGGTAGCTAGATAGTAGTATTGTGTTGTAATTTTATTCTGCATTTTTCACAATGACTAATGATTTTGAACAAGTGTCTTAACATTTTTTTGATTTGGCAGGGTTTTAAAAAATTATACAGCTTTGGGCCGGGAGAAGTGGCCCACACCTGTAATCCCAGTACTTTGGGAGGCTGAGGCAGGCGGATTACTTGAGATCAGGAGTTCGAGACCAGCCTGGCCAACATGGTAAAACCCTGTCTCTCCAAAAATAAAAAATTAGCTGGGTGTCATGGCGAGCACCTGTAATCCCAGTTACTCGATAGGCTGAGGCAGGAGAATCACTTGATCCCGGGAGGTGGAGGTTGCAGTGAGCTGCTATCATGCCATTTCACTCTAGCCTGGGCAACAGAGCGAGACTTTGTCTCAAAAAGAAAAAAAAGAAATTATACAGCTTTGAGTGCTCTTTATATATTCTGGCTACTGGTCCTTTATCAGATATGTGTTTTGCAAATATTTTTCCCTGTCTGTGGCTTGTCTTTTTACTTTTTAAATAGTGTGTTTCAAAGAGCAGTAGTTTTAAGTTTTGATTGAAGTTCCATGTTTCAGTCTTTTCTTTTTATTCATACAGGGTCTTGCTCTGTCACCCAGGCTGGAGAGCAGTGGTTCAATTATGGCTCACTGCTACCTTGACCTCCTGGACTCAGGCAGTCCTCCTACCTCAGCCTCCCGAGTAGCTGGTACTATAGGCGTGCACCACCATGCCCAGCTAATTTTTTGTATTTTTTGTACAAACAGGGTTTTACCATGTTGCCCTGGCTGGCCTCAAACTCCTGGACTCAAGAGATCCCCTTACCTTGGCCTCCCAGAGGGCTGAGATTACAAGTATGAGCCTCACTATTTTCTTTATGATTAATGATTTTTCTGTCCTATCTCAGAAACAATTGCCCAACTCAGGATCATGAAGAGTTGCTTCTATTTTTTTCTAGAAATTTTATAGCTTTAGTGTTTACATTTCAGTTTGTGATCGATTTCCAGTTGACTTTTATGTATAGTGCAAGAGATTCATTTTTTGAATGTAGAGATATCTAATTGTTCCAGCATCATTTGTTTTTAAGACTAAGAAAGTATACTTTGTCTATTGAATTAACTTGGCATCCTTGTCAAAAATTAATTGACCATGTATGCATGAATCAATTTCTGGAATCTTTATTGTGTTTCATATCAGTGAAACTACATGTTATCCTTTTGCCAATACTGTGCTGTCTTGAATATTATAGCTTTATTTTAAGTCTTGAAATCAATTGGTATGAGTACTCCAACTTTTTTTTTTTACAAGATTGTTTAAGTTATGCTAAATTATTTTTTCCATATAATTTTAGAATTCCCTTATAAATTTTTGAAAAAGAAACCTGGGATTTTATTTATGGCAAATTAAAATCTGTAGATCAATTTGGAGGAGAATTGCAATACTGATGATATCGAGTCTTCTTATCCGTAAACACAGTTTATCTCCGCAATGAAGTATTTGATTTCTCTTATCAGTGTTTTTGATACTTTTCAGCCTAGAAATCTTATAATACTTTGTTAGATTGACCCCTCAGTATCACATGTTTCTTGATGCTGTTGCAACTGGTGCTTTTAAAAATTTCATTTTCTTGTTGTTCACTGTTGTGTATAAAAATACAATTTTTTAAAAAATATAGCATGGAAAAGAAGAACAATTTGTATATATTGATCTTATATTCTTCAACTTTTCCAGTCACTAATTATATCTAGTAGTTTCTTTTTTTTTTTTTTTTGAGACAGTGTTTTGCTCTGTTGCTCAGGCTGGAGTACAATGGCATGGTCTCAGCTCACTGCAACTTCTGCCTCCCGGGTTCGAGCGATTCTCCTGCCTCAGCCTCCTGAGTAGCTGGGATTACACGTGCCCCCATCGCATCTGGCTAATTTTTGTATTTTTAGTAGAGACGGGGTTTCACCATGCTGGCCAAGCTGGTCTCTAACTCCTGACCTCATGATCCTCCCGCCTCGGCCTCCCAAAGTGCTGGGATTACAGGCATGAGCCACTGCGCCCGGCCTAATATCTAGTAGTTTCTTGTAGATTCTTTTATATTTTCTGCATAGATAATTATGTTTTCTGTGAATAAAGGCAGTATTATTTTTCCTCTCCCATCTATAAGTATCTTTATATTTTTTTCTGTACCTTATTGCATTAGCTAGGCGTTCTATTCAATATGATGTTGAATAGGAGTGGTAAGAGTGGATTCCTTGCCTTCTTCCTGATCTTAGGGGGAAATCATTTTGTCTTTTACAATTAAGTGTGAGTTAGCTGCAAGTTTTTCATAGATGCTCTTTATCAGGCTGAGGAAGTTTCCTTTGATTTCTAGTTAGCTGAGTTTTTTCTTTTTTTAAATCATGAAGTGCTGTTGAATGAATGTTGTACTTTTTCTGCACCTGTAAAAATAGTCATACAGATTTTCTTTCTTAGGCTGCTGACACTGTGAATGGCATTGTGTTTGACTTATGAATGCTGAACCATTCTTGCATTCCTAGTCTAAATTCCACATGGCAATAATAGATTTTTCTCTTTTATTTTATGGATAAAAATCATGGATAAATGACCCAAAGTAGATAGCAATTTCTTAACCATATGTGTGTTTTATAAGTCATAGAAACTCTTCCATTCTAAGGGAAGTGCTAAGGGAAGTGCTAACTCTCTTGCTTAACATACAATACAGATAGCATGTTTTTGCTTCCTCTTCATTTGGTCTTTTAGGCCATCAAAAGTGAGTGAGGGGAAAGGTAAGAAAAATAGTGTTTACTGGGCAGTGTGTGTGTTTTTCTTATTTAATCTCACTTGATGGAAAGTGAGGTCCATCAGACAATTTGTACCACGAAGTCTTGGAGCTAGTAAATGGGAGGGTCAGAATTTAAATGCAGATGTTTGGGATAAAAGCATTATTAGTTCACTATATAGTATTGCCTTTCTTTGGAAGTGAGTGGGTATGTTCCTTCATGTGTTTGTGTTTGTGTGAGAAAGACAGACGGAGGAAGGGAAGGACAGGAATTAGGAAAGTAAAGTAGAAATTGATTGAGCTTGATCTGGCTCTCTAAATTTCATTGATTTGGTAAACATTCAAAAACTAAATGTGTAATGACTACCTTTATCCCACAGTTAGGATCAACAAATGTGATTAGATGCCTGTCTTCAAAGGAGTTCATGAAAAAACCACTTGGCAAGAGGCAAAGTTTGGGAGTAATTTCTTCCACCCTTCATACATATAACCATCTCTTTCTAGATTGACTGGAGAGGGTTCCAGTGTCCAAGCAGGAATGACCAGACATCATGAAACTTTTGAGTGGCTTTAACTAAAATGCTGGGGCATGACATGAGGCCCAACCTTGTAGATTTAGTGAGATCTCTTGAGGAGCTACTTCGTGTTAAACACCATTCTAAGATTAAAGCAAAACAAGCAAAAAATATGATTTCATTCTTCATTCTTCTGTACCTCACAAGCTAGCAGACAAGATGGAAACATACATAGAAGTGCTTCCAATTTCTGCTTTGTCCTGTCCTACCTTCATTCTGCCAGCAGAACAGTTTTTTGAAAACGTGTCCTTTCCTTGCTTAAAACTTCCTGGTGGCTCCCTGTTTCTCATAGGACCAAGTTGAAGTTTCTTATCAGGACATACGAGGCCTCCACTGATTTGACCTAGCTTCTTCTATACTTCCACAGCTTGCTCCAGGCACATACCACTCCTTGGGGTTCTTAGAACCTATCATGATTTTTCATACGTCTGGGTGTTTATGCTGAGCCCTCTGTATAGAATGTTGTATTAATCTGGGTCCTCAAGCACACAGGATTAAACTGGCAAGGGTTTATTAGCGGAAAACGCACGTGGAACAGACAATGGTGAGGAGGCTGGGAAGACTGAGTGCCATTAGTCCTTGATGCAAGTCTGAGCCCTAGTGAAGGGGATAGGGAGAGCTGGTTAGGCAGAAGCTTTCCAGACTGCTGTGCAGTCTAAAGAATATTCAGAAAAGCTATTGGGGAGTCCAAAGTCAGCTGTTATTGGAGTCCTGCAACTTCCAGCAACAGTCCGCTTTGGTATCCCAGCTGTACTCAGTGGTTGGTTGGAAGCATCCCTTTGGAGGTGTGAGTTAGTACAGACACTAGGATGAATTTCAGCGGCAGATGGGGTCCTTAATCAGTTGTGCTCTTTGTAGTTGGAGACCCTTAAGTTGCCTCCTCTTGGCCTCTTCTTGGCTGCCATAAATTCCTTTTCTCTTTCATTGAATTCTTCCTGCTTGTCCTTAAAGGACCAGCTGTAAATGTTTTTTCTTCCAAAAAAGCTTTTCATTGAAGGAAAATATCAGAATGTCCATCATGAACCCATGTCCTGCCATGATCATACTGTAATCTTTGCCTTGCAAATTTTTAATACATTGATATTATCGGACCAAAAATCTGTTAGGTACTCAGGAAATGTTTGTTTGAATGAATGCATTGGTAGGTCTTGGACAGGCAGATTTGGGGAGAAGGTAGTTGAAGCAGAGGGAACTGCTTAAGCAAAGCCCTAGAGGGAGAAGAATAAAGGATTTACACTGTAGTTAATAATTATCTTTTTTCCCCAAATAAGTATATCTTCCCCAAAGCTGTCATTTTAGAGAAAGCCTATTATGATGCAAAACAGTAGGAGAAAGGAGTGTCTTCCTGGCAGTTGAAAGTGATTCATATTTGAGAACTTTGTTGAACAATGTTTTGAGTATTTCCTGAGAGACTTCTTTCCCGAGAGGAAACAGTTGATGGAAATGGAATTTTACTGCTGCCAGGAAAAGTGTGATAAAGATAAAATCTCATGCAACAACTACTACCAGAATAGAAATTTCCATAGAGCAAAGAGATTTCAAAGTCTCAACTAATGGCTCATATGTATTTAGTATTCAGTGCAGCTGAACTGTAATTCTGTAATGGAATTTGACCAATTTTGAGAAACCAGTTTGTAATGTATGAATTAGTGGAGACCCATACATCTTGACGTTTGCTGACTCTGCCAGATGTTGGTTATATTTCTGATGGAAAGAAACAGAGAGCTGGCTGGGATCCCAAATCTTAGAATTGCTACCAGCCGCCTACCACTGCCACATGTTGCAGTGGTAGGGGATAAACATGCTGAGGATAAGGCCTAAAAAAATCACTCTGTATCAGCAACCAGAGATACAGCCCCTAATCCCTATGAAATGTTTTACTCTGTTGGCCTGGGTTGAACCATGTATGAGGCAGGCAGTCCCTTTAGCCCAGGCCCAAGTCTGCTCTATGCAGTCTACCTCATGTCTTGTTACCCTAGAGTTACCACTTGAAGGCATGCAAGTTTCCTTATGTGTAATGTGGTGATGGTTACTGACACCTAGCTCATGGGCTTGCTGTGAGGTTTCAATCAGATAATGTATGCTGAAGGCTTAGACTGTGCCTGGCATAGAGTAAGTGCTCAATAAATGGGAGTTAAATTTCTTTTATTGTGCAATGGAAGCAGGACTCTGAGGGTAACATGAGGGTAACATCTTCATATTTCCAATTGAGTGTTATCAAAGTCAGTTATACATGCATTTGTTAAATTATGGGCCATAGCAACCCAGGTCCAGGACTCTATGGGCCTATGCTGCTTTGTCTCAGACTGTAAAATTAATCTAACATGCAGTTGCTTATATCTGTCTTTTCTCCCAGGTGAGGACAGTTTGTTGTGACTTGTAGATAAGCAAAATTACTTGCTTCTCCATTGTGTGCTAACATAGTGTGGAATAACTTTTTCTTGTCTGTCTTATTTACCCATCACTCTTACTTTCAAATTTCTATTATAATTCTCCTTTAGATTCCACATCGCTAAGTTAAGAAGGTCCCAGATGTGAAAATAAGGAGCATGCATGATGTATCCCCCTTCCCTTGATTTTTGCTGATCAGCTTGGGAAGCTGACCCAATAGCTCTTCACTTCTATATCCTTTCTTCCCTTTCAGTGGAGTAGTTCACATGGGATATTATCTTCTTTTCTTTTGTCTTTTACTGCTAGCACATTTCTTTTAATCATCTTCCTCCTTTCTTTTCCAAGTTTTGCCCAATTACATCAAGAACTTCCTCCTCCTCCTCATTCTATCCCATATGAAAGCCAAACACATGAATTGAATTGTAAATGTTAGGAAATGGAGTATTACTTTTGGAGACATGTACCAAGGCAAAGGAAAGCCATGTATTAAAATGAGCAAGAGGAAAGTAGTATTTGAATTCCCAAAGACATCTCGTACTCACTATGTCCAAATCTGAAATCACTCTTTTCTTTAAGCTTTCAGTCCTGCCAAAGCCCTTTGGAAGTTTGTGGCAGTCTACTTTCAAGATGATTCACCAATGGGTTTATTTTATTCTTTTTACACCTACTATTTTTACTGTGGGTCTGGCCCTCATCATCTTTCATCTTGAGATAGTAACTTCTTTTCTCATCTTTTTGTACCCTCTCAGCCCTGAATGGCCTATATAATGGCAAAATAAAGTGTTTTTTTTTCTTTCCTTTTTAGCTTTTTTATTGTAAAATGAGACAAAGATTTAAAAAATCAAACAAATATGTAACTTAATACAGTATTACAAGACAAATATACTTGAAATCCCATCCAGATCAAGCAATAGAGCTTTGTCAGTCCCCCTAGAATTCCTTCCAGGTGCCCTTTCCCAGTCAAAAACCTTCCCTCCTTCCAAAATAACCATTATCCTGACTTTTAAAGTAGTTATCTCCTTGCATTTCTTTATATAGATAGTGCTGTTTGAAAACTGAAGTCTTGCCACATCCAGTTGCCTTTATGCTAAAATCTAGGGATGTGCAAATTCCCTAACGGGTTTTCTTTTTGAAAAAATTGTTTTAAGATATTTAATTGATAAATAAAGATTGTATGAATTCAGAGTTGTAAATGTGATAATTTGATATACATATACATTATGTAATGATTATCACAATAAAATTAACTAATCTAATGCCACTCATGGTGTACATTAGAGCCCCAGAAACTTGTTCATCTTCTATCTGAAAATTTGTGCCATTTAATTATTTTCCCATCTCACCCCCTTATCTCTGGAAACCACTATTCTCTCTGTTTCTAGGATTCAGCTTTTCTAGGATTCCACATATAAGTGAGACCATAGAGTATTTGCCTTTCTGTGTCCGGTTTATTTCTTTTAGCATAACTGTCCTCTAGGTTCATTCATTTTGTTACAAATGGCATGAGTTTTTTTAAAATGCTGAATAATATTCCATTGTATATGTCTGCCACATTTATTTATCTGTTGGTGGATACTTAGGTTGTGACCATATCTTGGTTACTGTGAATAATCCTACAGTGAACATGGGGGTACAGATATCCCTTCAAGATACTGATTTTATTTCCTTTCTCTCCGGCCCTCACAGGTTTTCTCAGGCCTACATTTACAGTCTCCTGTTTTGTTTTGTTTTGTTTTGTTTTTGAAATGGGGTCTTGTCTTGTCACCAGGCTGAAGTGCAGTGGTGCTATCACGGCTCACTGCAGCCTCGACCTCCCCAGGCTGAGGTGATCCTCCCACCTCAGCCTCCCAAGTAGCTGGTAGAGGTGCCTGGTTACTTTTTAATTTTTTTGTAGGATAGGGTCTTGATATGTTACCCAGGCTTAGTCTCCTTTCTATGGTTCCTTCTCCCCTCCCCAATACCCTAGTCTCTGTCCAAAACATGCTATTTATAGGTTGCTAGATACCTCAGGTGCCTGTTGGTGTTTGCCAGATGCTCTAGGTATTGACTCCTGTTGTTCCGTCTTTCTGGAGTTGCTACTCTTCCCATTCAGTGGTGAAATCCTAGACCCAACTCAAATGTCATTTCTTCTGTGGTATGCTGCCCTGGATCTTTCTTCCCTGATACACCTGAGGTAGAATGAATTCCTCCTATCCCTGTGCTCTGTGTACATTATAGGATTTTACACATGCTATAATGTGTAAAATACTATAATGTACTGTTTGTTAGCCTTTTTCACAGTCTCTGTTACCTAACAGATTGTTTGTAGGTGCTCAATAAATGCTTGTTGAATGAGTGAATCTATGTAATCCATCTTTAAAGCTCTTTCAAGGTGTCAGATTTTCTTCAGAATCAACAAAAATTTCACACAATGTTAAAAACATGTTCATTTTATTTTCTGTCTATAACTATTATAATATTGCCAGTGTTTGGTTTTACTATCTTTTCTTTGTTTGATAAATATTTGCTATTTTGGCCACATTATTGGTAAAATAGACCTTTGTGGCCTTTTCTGGCTACCTACACACCATTTTTATTCTTTCAAGGATAACAATAATTATTGAGTACAACTTTGTGCCAGGCATTGTGCTAAGGCTTGTCTATGCATTATTTGCTGACTCATCACCCTAATCCTTTATTATTTTCATTTTACATGTCAGAAAGTAAAGCTTAGAGAAGTTAAATGAGTTAAAGTTATAACGCTAAAAAAGGGTAGATTCAGGGTGCAAATACTAGGCAGTCTGACTATAAATGTAAAACCCATTTAGAAAAAAAAATTTCCTCTTTGAGACAAAGTCTCACTTTCTTTGTCACCCAGGCTAAAGTGCAGTGGCACAATCTTGGCTCACTGCAACCTCCCTCTCCCGGTTCAAGTGATTCTTCTGCCTCAGCCTCCCAAGTAGCTGGGATTACAGGCACGCGCCAGCACACCCAGCTAATTTTTGTAGTTTTTAGTAGAGATGGGGTTTCACCATGTCAGCCAGGCTGGTCTTGAACTCCTGGCCTTAGGCAGTCCACCCATCTTGGCCTCCCAAGGTGTTGGGTTTACAGGCGTGAGCCATTCTGCCAGGTTGTTTTTGGTTTTTTGTTTGTTCGTTTGTTTTTTACCATTCTGTGTTATTTCTTATTATGAAAGATAATAGTTCTCAGTAACCAACAGTGGACTTTTTGCAAAGCATCCGTGGAGCACAGCTCATTTGTGGAAGTTTGCTGCACTGGCACTCTAGTCAGTGCTTTAACATCATCATTACCCCTTCCCTAAATTGCTCCTATGCAAGGGCCTGTCCAGCTCTACTGATATTAGGTATGTATATCTTGTGGTGAATGGGTGGCAGCTTGGTTAATGACTCTTTGTTAGCCAGAAATAAGAAGGTTGCTTTTATATTGACATGTCTCTCTTCTTAGCCATATATGTCATTTAGCTTATATCTACTGCCTTAAGGGTTATCATTCACTATAAATGATGTGCCTTGTGCCTGGCAAGGTGATAAGTTGTGTCTTCTAAAATGATATTGGTCATAAATGTTAATTGCTACTTTTTAACTTCCCTTTGAGGTGTTACAAGGAAATCCATGTATGAACAACTGAGGAAGCAATTAAGCAGAACAGCAGCACAGGAAAATCCAATAGTTGGTACTGCACATGGGCTCCTGGGCTTACAGAAACTCAGACCATGGGCCCCAGAGGAATTGGCTTTGAAATAGCAGCAATGGAGGCTCACCCTTTTGGGGAATCATTGATGGTCATTGGTACATGGCTCAGATGAATGAAGTCTAGTCTCACATGAGTGTTTGTCCTGTTTCCCTCATTAACTTGTCACTTTTCCAGGGCAGTAATTGTAGCCTTTCTTTGGTTGAGTCTTGTGCCCCTTAATACTGCCCAATCCTGCATATGGTGTAGATATGGCTTTGTTCACCTGCAGGCACTTCTTGTCTATTTTAAATAACCCTCTTACTGCATTTTGTTTTTTTAAGTCAGTTTTCCATTTAAGCAAATTGCCAAGGTTTATCTAGAATTTTTGGTTGTGTGAAACTTATCAGCAGCAGCTAACATTTTCTGTTCCTCTAGCAAATGCCAGGTGCTGTTTAAAACACTTTCTACATAGTTACCTCTTGTAGTCCTCTCAAAAATCCTTTGAGGTAGGTACTGTTATTATCCCTACTTTCTAGCTCAGGATGGAAATTGGCATCACTTTGCAGCTTAGAAGATTTCTTGTTATAAAGAAATTTGTTAGGGAGATGTGTTGATGCCCACCTGTAGTCCTAGCTACTTGGGAGACTGAGGCAGGAGAAATCCTTAGGCTCAGGAATTCAAAGCTGTAGTGTGTGATGATCTTGCCTGTGAATAGCTACTGCACTTGAGCCTGAGCAACATAGTGAGACCGCATCTCAAAAAAAATTGTATTGGGATTTCAGCCGCACTTTCTGCCTAAGGTACTGCTTTGTTTGGAAAGGGTACTTAACAAACATCTGTGTGACTGGGAGGGTACCTCTAGAGATAGTGATTTTTCTCTAGGATCAGTTATATAATCATTTTTGGAAAAAAAATACACCATTTTTGTTTTGTTCTTGTTAGAGAAGTGGCTGTAGCATTTTCTTTCAATTGACACTTTATCAACAGCTTTTCTAGGAAGTTTTTTTTTTTTTTTTGTGGGGTGGTGAGCTTCAAGACTATATGTTGCTGTTGTTTCTTTTCCAGACTACACTACTTCCTGTTGTAGTCTAAGTACTGTAGAAGGGTTTAGTGACTGATAGTCAGCAGTTTGGCTCTTTTGTTAATTCCTGATGCTGCAGATGAAGTAATGGGTTTTCTTGTCAGGTAAAATGTATAAGGCTGCTTCTCGGGTTGACAGGAAGAATAAGCTAGAAGTACTTCTCAAAGAAAAACATTTCAGAAGTAACTTCTGATTTTGCTTTTTCATTTCCTAACCTTGTTCTCCTGTATCCTGCTCTACTCCTAAACAGGTATGTGATTTGGGCAATTCATTTAATCTCTCTGAACCTCAGTTTTCTTATTTATAAGGTTTCTCTAACAATTCTATGAGATAATGCCTGTACAGTACGCATCACAGGGACTGGAATATAAACAGCACTCAATAAACCTTAGCTGTTAATAGCAACCACATGAATATAAAAATGCACACTTCTTCAAGGGCCTGAATGCTCTCCAGGTTCATGCTCCAGGAGTATCATTTTTTGTTTTGTTTTGAGATAGGTTCTTTCTTTGCTGCCCAGGCTGGAGTGCAGTGGCAAGGAACACAGCTCACTAAAGCCTCAACCTCCTGGGCCCAAGTGATCTTCTGCCTCAGCCTTTGAGTAGCTAGGACTACAGGTGTGTGCCACCATGCCAAGCTGTGTGTGTGTGTGTGTGTGTGTGTGTGTGTGTGGTGTGTGGAGATGGGGCCCAGGCTGGTCTTGAACTCCTGAGCTCAAGTGATCTGTCCACCTCGGCCTCCCAGAGTGCTGGGATTACTGGCGTGAGGCACCACGCCTGGTCAAATTGGTGTTATTATTCTCCAAAGGAAACCTAGGTTGATACCCTGCTTACCCTAAGGAAGGTTCTTCAAAGGTGTTGTACTATTCTTGGCTAAAGAGCATGAGAAGGGCAGTAACTAAAAGCACTTTAGTAGTCAGATGAGAAACCAGGTAGATACTGGAAATAGGTATTATAATACCTAAATTTGTGTGATTTTATTCTGAGAACATGACATTCGGTTTCATCTTCCTACAATGGAAGCAAATTAATGGATAACTAAAAGTGGTATGATGGAGAGGATTGAGTCCTGAATTTGTGTAGTATGCTCTTCCATCAAGTATTGAGATTAGGGGGAGGAGGAGGTAGTAGGAGAGGGAAGAATATTTAAATAAGACGATACATTTGGCTGGTCATGGAAATGGATGTCAAGATTCATGCCCTACCTGCTAGTAAAGTTAATCAAAACCAGAGAAATTAGGAAGCCTCATTGTAGAGCAGATTTTGTTCATTTCTCCTCTCCCTTCCTCTCCTCAAATTCCCCACAATGTGTCTGATTGCAGCCAGATGTGGCTGGGAGTTCCAAGCCTCACCTCCAGAGATTGGTATTCACTAGGTTTGGCCTGACACATGGAGCTTTGCATTTTGAACAAGTTCCCTGGGGATTCTCCTGCAGACCTTCTCAGAAGCACCTTTTGAGAAAACGTGGATTCAAATTAAGGCCCACATATCGTCATAATTGGTCAGCCTGGAATGATCTAGCCATACACATCCACTTGTCCTCTTGCATTTTTGCGAAAATGGGAACACATGCATTTCTCTTTACTTTGGGAAAATCAACTTTTTATATTAATGTGGTTGCTAATAATAGCTAAAGTTTATTGAGTGCTTTCTATATTCCAGTCACTGCGATGTGCACTGTACAGGTATTATCTCATAGAATCATTAGAAAAACCTGGTTGTTTTCTGTATTCTGTAAATAAGGAAACTGAGGTACAGGGAGATTAAATGAGTTGCCCAAATTACATAGCTGCTTAGGAGTATTGCAGGAAGTTTATTGAGATAACCTACTTGCATCTGTACTCTGTTTTTGTTCTTAATTGACATCAGGTACATGGAGTTGTTGGCTGCACTTTAACTGCTTCACTGCACTGTCTTTGGAGCCAAGCAACTTTTTTTTAATGTTTCAGAAACAAGCCAATTTACTTTTAAAAATTCTTTTAAATTGTGGTAACATACACATAACAGAATTTACCATCTTAACCTTTTGTTTATTTATTTGTTTATTTGAGATGAAGTCTTGCTTGGTTGCCCAGCCTGGAGTACAGTGTTACGATCTCGGCTCACTGCAGCCTCTGCCTCCCAGGTTCAAGTGATTCTCTGCCTCAGCCTCCCAAGTAGCTGGGATTACAGGCCCCCACTGCCACTCCTTGCTAATTTTTGTATTTTTGGTAGAAATGGGGTTTCATCATGTTGGTCAGGCTGGTCTCAAACTCCTGGCCTCAAGTGATCTGCCTGCCTCGGCCTCCCAAAGTGCTGGGATTATAGGCATGAACCACCATGCCCAGCCCATCTTAATCATGTTTAAGTGTACGGTTCTGTGGCATTAACTGCATTCACACTATTGTGCAACCATCACAATTCACCATCTCCAGAACTCTTGTCATCTTGCAAAACAAACTCTGTATTCATTAAACAATACCAGCCCCTGGCAGCCACTGTTCTACTTTCTGTCTCTATGACAAAGCCAATCAGTTTTTGTGTTAAGAGTATACCATTAATCTCTACAGCCAATAGCTTTCCATTGAATTTTTAGATAAATTTACGAATCAAACCAGGATTTATAAACATATACTCAGTATTGAAACAAGAAGTCCATAGACATTTTAAACAGAATTTAGCATTTCTTTAAAAATGTGCAATTGTAGCTTTTAAAGGACTTGAAGTCTGCTCCACTATATGAAACAACTAGATTAATATTTGATAACTTACACATAAGAAAGCTGCACTGAAAGGAAAAACAAGCCCTATTGCTGGGTGATTCCTTTATGCTTGAGAAAGCAGTTTCTTTGGAAAAGAAATACATTTGTGGTCATATGAATTAATGCAGACTGCTGCATCAGGCTAAAAATCCATTATGCTCAGTAACTTTAAATAATGAGATCATGTATTTTGGGATGTTTTGGACAGAGCAAAGCAATCTATATTAAAAGTGCTGATTATGAAAGCTGAAGCCCCACTTTTTCCTCCCATCGATTTTTTTAAGTTGAAATTTAGAAAGCTGATTTGTGTGGTTACACAGGTATAGTAGTTTTATTTTAAGCTTTTGAAGATACAGTTCCACCCCTCCCAGAGACACACATTTTTGTCTTATCTTTCTGGGAAAATCCTGAACCTAGAAGCTTCTTTTACAAAATTTGTTCTGTGTCAGATAATTAAAGGTAAGCTTGATGTAGACAATTTATTATTCTGATATGTACTATGGTCATTATCAATTTTTAGCTATTTTCACAAAGCGTTCTTGTGTTTTAATTTTTTAGGCTATCTTAAAATATTTAAGCTGTGTCAGCCAAATAGGGACTGAGGGTGCTTTATAATAACTTAAAACTTAGATCCCTTTTTATCTAATGATAAAATCAGTAAGAGTGCATTTTTTCATTTAGGGTCATCTCTCTCTTTAACTTTCTTTCATTTACATTTTATGTAACCAGGATATATATGATTTTAAAAATTTGACAGTCATCAGGATTTGTTTTGAATTTAACAAGTATTATATGTGGTTACAAATTTTTAAACAGGTTGGGTGAGGTTGCTCATGTCTGTAATCCCAGCACTTTGGGAGGCCGAGGTGGGTGGATTGCTTCAGTTCTGTAGTTCAAGACCAGCCTGGCCAACATAGTGAAACCCCATCTCTACCAAAAAATACAAGAATTAGCCAGGCGTGGTGGCACATGTCTGTAATCTCAGTTACTCGGGAGGCTGAGACATGAGAATCACTTGAACCTGGGAGGTGGAGGTTGCAGTGAGCTGAAATTGTGCCACTGCACTCCAGCCTGGGCAGACAGAGTGAGACGCTGTCTCAAAAAAAAAAAATTGTATTACAGAAAGTGTAAAGTTTACATCTGTGCTTCATTTAAAGCCTTGTTCAGTTTCTTATCTGGACTTTCAGATGGTTTTTATGTCAGTCTAAGTACACATACAAATGTACACAGTACACATATCTTTTTATACACAGTAAGAATCATACAATTCTTGATATTCAATTTAATTTTTAACTTACTATATGTTAGAAATTATTTTATGGGTATTTTCTTAGCTACTCATACATTTTAACAGTCCCACAGTATTCCAATGTTTGGGTATTCCGTAGCTAATTTAAGCAGTCCTCTTCTGACGGACATGTGGATTATTTAATTTGTTTGTTTTAATATTATAAACAATGCTGCCATCAAACATCCTTTTACATTTTTGTTTACCATGTTTACGGAATCACATAAAAAATTTTTTAAAGAAAAATTGGAGTAATGATACTATTGAAAGTTTAAAGTACAGCAAAACTTTTAGTTTTGCTATTTGATAGTTCCTAATTTTAAAAAAGCCAGTGTAAAAATAACATTTGGAACAATAAAAATGAAAACCAGTATCATACACTTGGACATGGATATCTAAACATAAGTGTAAATATTATTTTGAATAATTACAGCTTTCATTTAATGATCACCAGTGTTACTGTATTTATTCCTCACAACACTATCAGGTAAGTACCATTTAAAAACATTTTTAAAGCAGCTTTATTGAATTATGATTGATATACAAACTGCACATATTTAATGCATACAATTTGATGAGTTTGTACATATGCATACACCCATGAAACCACTACAACTAAAGTAATAGACATATCTATTGCCTCTAAAATTCCCTTATGCTCCTCTGGTTTGTCGTTGTTGTAAGAACATATAACATGAAATGAAATGGGGATCATACAGTTATTTGTTTTCCTGTGACTGGCTTATTTCTTTTTTTTTTTTTTTTTTTTTTTTTTTAGAGAAAGAGAGGAAAATAGGAAGGAGGAAAAAGGAAGAGAAAGAGAGAGAGACAGAATGGGGAGGAGGGAGAAGGAAAAGAAAGAAGGAGAGAGAATGGGAGTATTGATTTCTTGCGCAGGCTAGAATGCAATTTAGTAATGGGTATTGAAAAGCTCTTTTATACTGATAATTATACTTAATGATGTAGTCAGGAAGGAATAAGGGAAGAAGATAACAAACAAACAGCCAACCAATATTTAATTTAAACCTATGAAATGCTATGCGATTACTGAGGAGTGATTTACTTCCAATTATATAGTCACCTTTGGAATAGGTGTGAGGTGGTAATGTATGTTTTGTGTATTTGAAGTGGAGAGTTCTATAAATGTTTATTAAGTTTACTTGTTCCGGGTCTGAGTTCAAGTTCTGAATATCCTTGTTAATTTTCTATCTCGTTGATCTATAGAATCGTTAGCTCTTCTTGTTGCATTGATCCTTTTGCCATTATGTAATGTCATTCCTCGCCACTTTTGATCTTTGTTGCTTTAAAGTCTACTTTATCAGAGGCGAGAATTGCATCTCCTGCTTTTTGTTTATTGGTTTATTTTTACTCTCTGTTTGATTGGTAAATCTTCCTCCTTCTCTCTGAGTCTTTGTGTATTGTTGCATGTAAGATGGGCCCGGATGCAGCATACCGATGGGTTTTGGCTTTTTATCCAATTAAAATATATATAAGTTTAATACCGGCGTTTGATGCTAGCTGGCTGTTTTGCCCATTAGTTGATGTAAATTTTTTATTGTGTTAAAGTTCTTTGCTTTTTGATATATTTTTGGAAAGGCTGATATTGGTTGTTCCTTTATATGTATAGTGCTTCTTTCAGAAGCTCTTGTAAAGCAGGCCTGGTGGTGGTGAACTCTCTAAGTACTTGTTTGTTCGCAAAAGATTTAATTTTTCCTTCACTCATAAAGCTTAGTTTGGCTGGATAGGAAATTCTGGGTTGAAAGTTCTTTTCTTTAAGGATGTTAAATATTGGTCCCCACTCTTTTCTGGCTTGTAGGGTTTCTGCTGAGAGATCTGCTGTAAGTCTGATAGGTTTCCCTTTATGGGTAACCTGACCTTTCTCTCTGGCTGCCCTTAGTATTTTCTCCTTCATTTCAACCCTAATAAATCTGGCGATTATGTGCCTTGGGGTTGGTCTTCTTGAAGAATATCTTTGTGGTGTTCTCTGTATTACTTGGAGTTGAATATTACCCTGCCTTGCCAGGTTGGGAAAATTTTCCTGAATGATATCCTGAAGAGTATTTTCCAACTTGGATTCATTCTCTTCATCACATTCAGGTACACCTATCAAACGTAAATTAGGTCTTTTCACATAGTCCCATATTTCCTGGAGACTTTGCTCATTCCTTTTCATCCTTTTTTCTGCATTCTTGTCTTCTCGTTTCATTTCACTGAGCTGGTCCTCGACTTCTGATATCCTTCCTTCTGCTTGATCAATTCGACTGTTTAAACTTGTGCATGCTTCGCGAAGTTCTCGTGTTGTGTTTTTCAGCTCCATCAATTCACTTATATTCTTCTCTAAATTGTCCATTCTCGTTAACATTTCGTCAAACCTTTTTTCAAGGTTCTTAGTTTCTTTGCATTGGGTTAGAACAAGTTCTTTTAATTCACAGAAGTTTCTTATCACCCACGTTTTGAAACCTGCTTCTGTTATTGGAACACACGTGTAATCTATTAAGCCTTGTTCCGTTACTGATGAGGAATTGCAATCCCCTGTAGAGGGAGAGGCATTCTGATTTTGAGTATTCTCTACCTTTTTACGCTGGTTTCTTCCCTTCATTATATATTTGTCTGTCTGTCGTCTTTATAATTACCGACTTTCTAACTGGGTCTCTGACGTCCAACTTGTTGATTCCCTGCGCCGAAATCTGAGCAATCCACTGAGCCGGCCAAAACAGCGGTGTTAAGATTGATGGTGCTTTTCTGCCCGGGAATCTCCGGACTCTGCACCAAGAACTGGCGTGCTAAGGCACCAGCAAAACCGCCACGCCGGCCACAAGAGTCGCCCTGGCGACCCGTGGAGCTCCTCCACTGGGAATCTCCTGGTCCGTGAGCAACTAATATTCGTCTGAAAGTGTGGCGTCCTCTCGTTCTTTGCGCTTTCACTGTGAGGTACGTGCCCGAGCTGCTAATCATCAGCCATCTTGGATCTCTCTCCGTGACTGGCTTATTTCATTTAGCAAAATGTCCTCCAGGTTTATTCATGTCACAATGGGATGATTTTCTAAGACCAAATAATATTCCATTGTATGAATATACCACATTTTCTTTGTTTTTTGGCCAATTTAGTTTTATTTATTATCGCTTCATTTCCCACTTTTACCTTCCCAGAACTTATTTGATTTTATTGTTGTTATTATTTTGAGACAGAGTGTTTCTCTGTAGCCTAGGCTAAAGTACAGTAGCATGATCTCGGCTCAGTGCAACCTCTGCCTCCCAGGTTCAAGCAGTTCTTGTGCCTCAGTCTCCCCAGTAGCTGGGATTACAGGCATGTACCACCATCCTCAGCTTTTTGTTGTTGTTGTTAGTAGAGAAGGGGTTTCACTACATTGGTCAGGCTGGTTTTGAACTGGCCTCAAGCAGTCAACCCGCCTCAGCCTCCCAAAGTGCTGGGATTACAGGCGTGAGCCACCGCACCTGCCCCCAAGAACTAATTTTAAACAATTTCTAAACATTGTATGATTCTATTTATAAACACTTCAGCTATCATTATTATTTGACATAGGAAATATTATTATATATTTTGGGTAGAAATGCTGTAATAAAAGCACTTTTATGTTGTAATATTAAATGTAAATATTTCTTTAAACTTATGGCTTTCCTTGGTTCATCAAATTGGGTAATAAATTAACCAGACAGGATCCAGTTCAGATAGTGAATATATAATATTTTCTTTTTTTAAAAATATATATTTTATTGCGTTTTAGGTTTAGGGGTACATGTGAAGAACATGCAAGGTTGTTGCATAGGTACATACATGGCAATGTGGTTTGCTGCCTTCCTCCCCATCACACCTACATCTAGCGTTTCTCCTCATGTTATCCCTCCTCAACTCCCTACCCCCTGCTGTCCCTCCCCTCTTCCCCCCACCACAGACCCCAGTGTGTGATGCTCCCCTCCTCCGTGTTTCCATGTGTTCTCATTGTTCAACACCCGCTTATGAGTGAGAACATGCGGTGTTTGTTTTTCTGTTCCTGTGTCAGTTTGCTGAGAATGATGGTTTCCAGGTTCATCCATGTCCCTACAAAGGAAATGAACTCATCGTTTTTTATGGCTGCATAGTATTCCATGGTGTATATATGCCACATTTTCCCTGTCCAGTCTATCATCATTGGGCATTTGGGTTGGTTCCAAGTCTTTGCTATTGTAAACTGTGCTGCAATGAACATTTGTGTGCATGTGTCCTTACAAGAGAACGATTTATAATCCTTTGGATGTATACCCAGTAATGGGATTGCTGGGTCAAATGGAATTTCTATTTCTAGGTCCTTGAGCAATCGCCACACTGTCTTCCACAATAGTTGAGCTAATTTACACTCCCACCAACAGTGTAAAAGTGTTCCTATTTCTTCACATCCTCTCCAGCATCTGTTGTCTACAGGTTTTTTAATGATCACCATTCTAACTGGCGTGAGATGGTATCTCAATGTAGTTTTGATTTGCATTTCTCTAATGACCCGTGATGATGAGCATTTTTTCATATGTTTGTTGGCCTCATATATGTCTTCTTTTGTAAAGTGTCTGTTCATATCCTTTGCCCACTTCTGAATGGGCTTGTTTGTTTTTTTCTTGTAAATGTGTTTTAGTTCTTCGTAGATTCTGGATATTAGCCCTTTGTCAGATGGGTAGATTGCAAAAATTTTTTCCCATTCTGTTGGTTGCTGGTCCACTCTAATGATTGTTTCTTTTGCTTTGCAGAAGCTCTGGAGTTTAATTAGGTCCCATTTGTCTATTTTGACTTTTGTTGCCAATGCTTTTGGTGTTTTAGTCATGAAGTTCTTGACTATGCCTATGTCCTGAATGGTTTTGCCTAGATTTTCTTCTAGGGTTTTTATGGTATTAGGTCTTACATTTAAGTCTTTAATCCAAATGGAGTTAATTTTAGTATAAGGTGTCAGGAAGGGGTCCTGTTTCAGCTTTCTCTGCACATGGGTAGCCAGTTTTCCCAACACCATTTGTTAAACAGGGAATCCTTTCCCCATTGCTTGTTTTTGTCAGGTTTGTCAAAGATTAGATGGTTGTAGATGTGTGGTGTTGCTTCCGAGGCCTCTGTTCTGTTCCATTGGTCTATATCTCTGTTTTGGTACCAGTACCATGCTGTTTTGATTACTGTAGCCATTTGAAGTCCGGTAGTGTGATGCCTCCAGCTTTGTTCTTTTTGCTTAGAATTGACTTGGCTATGTGGGCTCTCTTTTGGTTCCATATGAAATTTAAGGTAGTTTTTTCCAGTTCTGTGAAGAAGGTCATTGCTAGCTTGATGGGGATAGCGTTGAATCTGTAAATTACTTTGGGCAGTGTGGCCATTTTCACAATATTGATTCTTCCTAACCATGAGCATGGAATGTTTCTCCATCTGTTTGTGTCCTCTCTTATTTCGTTGAGCAGTGGTTTGTAGTTCTCCTTGAAGAGGTCGTTAACATCCTTTGTTAGTTGTATTCCTAGGTATTTTATTCTCTTTATAGCAATTGTGAATGGCAGCTCGTTCTTGAATTGACTCTCTTTAAGTCTGTTATTGGTGTCTAGGAATGCTTGTGATTTTTGCACATTGATTTTATATCCTGAGACTTTGCTGAAGTTGCTTATCAGTTTCAGGAGATTTTGGGCTGAGACGATGGGGTCTTCTAAATATATAATCATGTCGTCTGCAAATAGAGACAATTTGACTTCCTCCTTTCCTAATTGAATACCCTTTATTTCTTTTTCTTGCCTGATTGCTCTGGCTAGAACTTCCAATACTATATTGAATAGGAGTGGTGAGAGAGGGCATCCTTGTCTAGTGCCAGATTTCAAAGGGAATGCTTCTAGTTTTTGCCCATTCAGTATGATATTGGCTGTGGGTTTGTCGTAAATAGCTTTTATTATTTTGAGATATGTTCCATTGATGCCTAGTTTATCAAGAGTTTTTAGCATAAAGGGCTATTGAATTTTGTCAAAGGCCTTCTCTGCATCAATTGAGATAATCATGTGGTTTTTGTTTTTGGTTCTGTTTATGTGGTGAATTACGTTGATAGACTTGCGTATGTTGAACCAGCCTTGCATCCCTGGGATGAAGCCTACTTGATCGTGATGGATAAGCTTTTTGATGTGCTGTTGCAATCAGTTTGCCAGTATTTTATTGAAGATTTTTGCATCTATGTTCCTCATGGGTATTGGCCTGAAGTTTTCTCTTTTTGTTGAGTCTCTGCTGGGTTTTGGTATCAGGATGATGTTGGTCTCATAAAATGATTTGGGAAGGATTCCCTCTTTTTGGATCATTTGGGATAGTTTTAGAAGGAGTGGTACCAGCTCCTCTTTGTATATCTGGTAGAATTCAGCTGTGAACCCATCTGGACCTGGGCTTTTTTTGATTGGTAGGCTATTAATTGCTGCCTCAACTTCAGCTCTTGTTATTGGTCTATTCAGGGTTTTGACTTCTTCCTGGTTTAGACTTGGGAGGATGCAAGTGTCCAGGAATTTATCCATTTCTTCCAGGTTTACTGGTTTATGTGCATAGAGTTGTTTGTAGTAATCTCTGATGGTGGTTTGTATTTCTGTGGAATCTGTGGTGATATCCCCTTTATCATTTTTTATTGCATCTATTTGATTCTTTTCGCTTTACTTTTTTATTGATCTGGCTAGTGGTCTGTTTGTTTTGTTGATCTTTTCAAAAAACCAGCTTCTGGATTTATGGATTTTTTGAAGGGCTTTTTGTGTGTCTATCTCCTTCATTTCTGCTCTGATCTTAGGTATTTCTTGTCTTCTGCTAGGTTTTGAGTTTTTTTGATCTTGCTCCTCTAGCTGTTTCAGTTTTGACGATAGGGTGTCGATTTTATCACATTTTCTTTATCCAGTTATCTGTCAGTGGACATTTGAGTTGCTTCCTTATCTTGGCTATTGTGAATACTGGGTCAGTGAATACTGTGTACAGATATGTCTTCAGGATTCTGATTTTAATTTTTTGGATATATACCCGGAAGTGGGATTGCTGGATCGGATGGTAGTTTTATGTTTAATTTTGGGGGAAAGCACCATACTGGTTTTCATAGTACCCCCACCATTTTACATTCCCACCAACAGTGTTAAAAGGGTTGCAGTTTTTCCACATCCTCACTGACACTTTTTATCTTTTGATTTTTTTGATAATAGCCATTCTATCAGGTCTGAAGTGATACCTCATTATGGGTTTGATTTGCATTTCCTTGATGATTAGTGATGTTGAATTCCTTTTCATATACCTGTTGGCCATTTGTATGTCTTTTTTTGAGAAGTGTCTATTCAGTTCCTTTGTCTATTTTTAAATTGGGCTATTTGGTTTTTTGCTGTTAAGTTGTAGGAATTTGTTTTTTGTTTATTCTTTTTTTTTTTTTTTTTTTGAGTTGGTGTCTGGCTCTGTCGCCCAGGCTGGGGTGCAGTGGCACAATCTTGACTCACTGCAACCTCTGCCTCGTGGGTTTAAGCAATTCTCCTGTCTTAGCCTCTTGAATAGCTGGGACTAGAGATGTACGCCACCACGCCTGGCTGATTTTTTTTTGTACTTTTTATAGAGATCGGGTTTTGGCATTGGTCAGGCTGTCTTGAACTCCTGACCTCAGGTGATCCACCCACCTCAGCCTCCCAAGGTGCGGGGATTACATCTGTGAACCACCGTGCTTAACCAGGAATTTCATATATATTTTAGATATTAGCTCCTTGTCAGATACATGGTTTCCAAATATTTTCTCCCATTCCATAGGTTGCCTATTTGTTCTGTTGTTTTCTTTGTTGTGCAGAAGCTTTTCAGTTTCGGGTAGTCCTACTTGTGTATTTTTGCTTTTGTTGCCTGTACTTTTGGGGCCATACACAAGAAAATGATTGTCAAATCCAGTGATTTATTTTTATGTTTTCTCATAGGAATTTCAGTTTCAGGTGTTACATTTAAGTCTTTAAGCTATTTTGTGTTGATTTTCATTTATGGTATAAGATAGGAGGTCCATTATCGTTTCTTTGGATGTAGATAATCCAGTTTCCTCAACATCATTTGTTGAAGAGACTATCTTTTTCTGTCATGTATTCTTGGCGCCCTTGTCCAAGATCAGTTGACTGTTTATGCCTGGTTTTATTTCTGGGTTCTTCATTTGGTTTCATTGGTCTCTATGTCTTTATGTCAGTACTGTACTGTTTTAATTATTGTAAGATTTACTTATTTTTTTGAGACAGAGTCTCACTCTGTTGCTAGGCTGGAGTGCAGTGACGTGATCATGACTCACTGTAATCTCTTCCTCTCAAGTTCAAATGATTCTCTCGCCTCAGCCTCCTGAGGAGCTGGGACTACAGGCACACACTACCACACCTCACTGTTTTTGTGTTTTTGGTAGAAATAGGGTTTCTCCATGTTGCCCAGACTGGTCTCAGATTTCCTGAGGTTAAGCCATCTACCCACCTTGGCCCTCTGAAAGTGCTGGGATTACAGGTGTGAGCCACTGTGCCTGGCCTGTTTTAATTACTGTAGATTTTTAATATATTTTATAATCAATAAGTTGAATAAGGGTGATATCTCCAACTTTTCTCTTCTTCCTCAAGAGTGCTTTAGCTATTCTAGGTCCTTTTTTTGGTTCCATATGAAATTTAGAATTGCCTTTTCTATTTCTGTAAAAAATGCCATTGGAATTTTGACGGGGATAACATTGAATCTGTAGATTGCTTTGGATAATATGGACATTTTTGCAGTATTGAATATTCTAATCCTTGAAAACAGAATCTTTCCATTTATTTGTATCTTTAATTTCTTTAGTCAATGTTTTGTGGGTTTTAGCATACAGGTCTTTCACTTCCTCAGTTTATTTCTAAGTATTTTATCATTTTTGATGCTATTGTAATTGAGATTGTATTAATTTAATTTTCATATCGTTTGTTTTTAGTATATATAAACACAAATGATTTTTGTATGTTGATTTCCTATCTTGCAATTTTACTGAATTTGTTTCTTAGTTAACAGGGTTTTGTGGGGGAGGGGATTTTTAGGGACTTTTACATATAAGATCATGTCGTCTGCAAACAGATCTGCAAATAGTTTTACTGCTTTCTGATTTGGATACTTTTGTTTTTATTGTCTAGTTGCCCTGGCTAGGACTTTTAGTACTGTGCTGGATATTAGTAGTGAGAGTGGGTATCCTTGCCTTGCTCCTGATCTTAGAAGAAAAGCTTTCAGTTTTTCCTTATTGAGTATGATGTTTGCTGTGGGCTTATGGTCTTTATTATGTTGAGATACATTTCTTCTATACCTAGTTTGTTGAGTGTTTTTATCACAAAAGAATGTAGAATTTTGTCAAGTGCTTTTCTGCATCTATTGAAATGATCATGTGATTTTTATCCTTCATTCTGTTAATGTGATATATCACATAGCTTTATGTATATGAAACCATTTTTATATTCTAGGGGTAAATCTCCTTTAACCATGATATATGATCCTTTTAATAAACTGTTGGATTTTTTTTGCTAGTGTTTTATTGAGGATTTTTGCATTAGGAGTATTAGCCTGTAGTTTTTTTCGCCCTCCTCCCCCTCCTTCCCCCTTTTTTCCCCCCGCTTTCTTTCACCCCCCTTCCTCCTCCTCCTCCTCTTCTTCTTCTTTGTAGTGTCTTTTTTTTGGCTCAATACAGGGGACTTTATTGATGGTTCACAACAAGGTGGGGCTCCCTAGGCCTCTCCCTCTTTAAGGGGTCTGTGTGGAAACTTAGAGGAGGGAGGTTCTCAGTGTGGTAGGGGGCTGAGTCAGGCAGGGATTATACAGCAGCTGAGGGCCTTTCTCTTCCTTTCATGCTCTTGCTCTGAGGCTGGTGGTCTGGTGGCCTTGCTCTTTGGAGGCTATGTGGACCATGAGGTCCACCACCCTGTTGCTGCAGCCAAATTTATTGTCATACCAGGAAATAAGCTTGACAAACTGGTTATTGAGGACAACGCTAGCCCCAGCATTTGAAGGTGGAAGAATGAATGTCACTGTTAAAGTCAGAGGATGCAACCTGGTGCTCGATGTAGCCCAGGATGCCTTTGAAGGGACCCTCGAATGCCTACTTTACCACCTTCTTGATGTCATCATATTTGGCAGGTTTCTCCAGACAGCAGGTCAGGTCCATTACCCACAGCATTGGCGGAGGTGACACAGAAGGCCATGCCAGTGAGCTTCCCATTCAGCTTGGAGAAGACCTTGCCTAGAGCCTTGGCAGTGCCCGTACATGCAGGGATGATGTTCTGGAGAGCCCTATGGCTGCCATGCCACCGTTTTCCAGAGGGGGCCATTCATGGTCTCCTGGGTGGCAGTGATGGTGTGTACAGGGTCATGAGTCCCTCCATGATGCCAAAGTTGTCATAGATGACTTTGGCAGTGGGGGCTAAGCAGTTGGAAGTGTGGGAGGCATTGCTGACAATCTTGAGACTGTTTTTGTACTTCTCATGGCTCATGCTCATCATGAACCTGGGGGCTTTAGCATAGGGGGCAGAGATGATGACCCTTTTGGCTCCCTCTCTAAGTGAGTCCTAGCCTTCTCGATAGTAGTGAAGACACCGGTGGACTCCACAACATAATCAGCACCAGCATCACCCCATTTGATTCTGGTATGATCTCACTCCTGGAAGATGGCAAAGGGATTTTCATCGATGACAAGCTTCCCGTTCTCAGTCTTGATGGTGCCATGGAACTTGCCATGGGTGAAATCAGGTGGGAGCATGTAGACCATGTAGTTGAGGTCAATGATGGGGTCATTGACGGTGAGTTTGTCAGAGTTAAAAGCAGCCCTGGTGAGCAGGAGCTCAGCCTGGCCAAATAGCTTACTGTAGCCTTCACTTTCATGGTGGTGTCTCAGGGACCATGTGGCTGTCAAATTGGAGAAACAGAGAGCCATTTGTAGTGTTTTTGACTGGCTTTGATATCAGAGAATGATGTCCTCATAAAACAACTTTGAAAGTGTTCCTTTCTCTTCATTTTTTGGAAGACTTTGGGAAGTGTTCATATAGTTCTTTTTAAAATGTTCGATAGGATTCACCAGTGAAGCCATCTGATACTTAGTTTTTCTTTTTGAAAGATTTTTGATTACTGATTCAACCTCTTTACTCATTATCAGTCTGCTTCCTGATTCAGTTTTTTTTTTTTTTTTTTTTTTTTGAGGCAGAGTCTTGCTTTGTTCCCCTGGCTGGAGTGCAGTGGCATGATCTCAGCTCACTGCAGCCTCTGCCCCCCCAGTTCAAGCGATTCTCCTGCCTTAGCTACCTGAATAGCTGGGATTACAGGTGCACACTAGCACACCCGTTTAGTTTTTGTGTATTTAGTAGAGACAGGGTTTCACCATGTTGGCCAAGCTGGTTTCGAACTCCTGACCTCAGGTGATCTGCCTGCCTCGGCCTCCTGAAGTTGGGATTACAGGTGTGAGCCAGCGCTCCTAGCCCTGATTCAGTCTTGGTAGGTTGTATGTTTCTAGGAATCTATCCATCTCTTCTTGGTTGTTCAATTTGCTGGTATATAATTTTTCATAGTAGTCATTTATAATCCTTTTTTATTTCGGTGACATTAGTTGTGATATCTTTTTTTCCATTTCTGATTTTATTTTTCTTTCTTTTTTTCTTAGTCTAGCTGAAGGTTTGTCTTTTCTAAAAAACCCTTAGTTTCCTTGATTTTTTTTTTCTTATTGTTCTTGTAGCCTCTATTTCATTTGTTCCTATTCTAATCTTTATTATTCCCTTCCTTCTTCTGACTTTGGGCTTAGTTCTAATTTTTCTAAGCCCTTGAGGTATAAAGTTACAGTATTTATTTGAGATCTTTCTTTTTTTAGGGTGTTTATTGCTGTAAACTCTTTGTACTGCTTTGGCTGCATGTCATATGTTTTGTTATATTGTGTTTTTATTTCCATTTGTCTGGAGATCTTTTCTGATTTACCTTTTGATTTCTTCTTTGACCCATTGGTTGTTCAGGAGTATGTTGTTTAATTTTCACATATCTGTGCATTTTCTACTTTTCCTTCTACAATTTTTTTTTGAGACAGGGTCTCACTCTGTTGCCCATGCTAGAGTGCAGTGATGTGATCCTGACTCACTGCAGCCTTCACCTCTTGAGTTCAAGCCATCCTCCTACCTCAGCCTTCCGAATAGCTGGGACTACAAGCATGTGCCATCACTCCTGCCTAATTTTTTTTTGTATTTTTTGTAGAGACAGGGTTTCACCGTGTTGCCTAGGCTTTCCTTCTATTCATTTCTAGTTTGATAAATTGTGGTTGGAAAACATACTTGGTATATTTTTAGTCTTCTTAATTTTTTTTTTTTTTTGAGATGGAGTTTCATTCTTGTCGCATCACCTAGGCTGGAGTACAATGGTGTGATCTCGGCTCACTGCAACCTCAGCCTCCCAGGTTCAAGTGCTTCTCCTGCCTCAGCCTCCTGAGTAGTTGGGATTACAAGCATGCGCCACCATGCCCAGCTGATTTTTGTATTTTTAGTAGGGATGGGGTTTTACCACATTGGACAGGCTGATCTTGAACTCCTGACTTCGTGATCTGCCTGCCTCGGCCTCCCAAAGTGCTGGAATTAAAGGCATGAGCCACCGTGCCCGGTCTAGTCTTCTTAAATTTGTTAAGACTTGTTTTGTGGTCTAACCATGTGATGTATTGAAGAATATTCTGTGTGCACCTAAGAAGTATGTGTATTCTGTTGCTGTTGGATGGAATGTTTTGTATATATCTGTTAGGTCCATTGGTCTATAGTGTTGTTCAAGTCTGCTGTTTCATTATTGATTTTCCATCTAGGTATTCTCTGCACTATTGAAAAGGGACTGTTGAAGTCTACTACTATTATTGCTATTTCTCCTTTCAGGTGTGTCAGTGTTTGCTTTATATGTTTAGGTGCTCTGATGTTGGGTACAGACATATTTATAATTGCTGTATCTTTTTGATGAATTGATCGTTTTATCATTATATATATCTTTGTCTCTTATGACTGTTCTTTAATTGACGTCTTGGAGTAAATACTTCTGTTCCTATGTGCAGATGCGGCAACTGAATAAACATTAAATTCTGTGCCCAACATCCCATAGGTAATAAGCTTCAAAACAAGGGCACAAAAACGATGTGTATTCAACAATAGAAAGCAAATAATCCAATTGAAAAATAAAGGATTTGAATAGATGTTTCTCCAAAGAAGATATGCCACTGACCCTAATTACATGAAAAGATGCTCAATGTCATAAGTTACTAGGGAAATGCAAATCACAACTCCTTACTAGGATAGCCATAAAAAATAAAAGTGGAAAATACTGTTGATGAAGATGTGGAGAAATTAGTACCCTCCTACATTTTTGATGGGAATGTCAAATGGTGAAACTGTGGAAAACAATTTGCCAGTTCCTCAAAAAGTTAAATATGGAATTAACAGTGACCTATTTCTGTTCCTAGGTATATTATCAAGAACAATGAAAACATTTTTACACATGTAAACTTGTACATGGATGTTCACAGCAGAATTACTCATGATATGATAGCGAAAAGGTAGAAACCCAAATGTTCACTAATGAATAGATAAGTAATCAAAATGTGGTGTATTCATACAATGAAATATTGTTTAGCCTTATATAAAAAGGAATGAAGTACTTATACATCCTAAAACATGAATGAAGAACCTTGAAAACATGCTAAGAGAAAGATGCCAGACAGAAAAGACAACATAGTATAGAATTCAGTTTATAAAAAATAGGCCCAGAATAGGCAGAGAGTAAATTGGCAATTATCAGGGTCTTGGAGGAGGGTGGGAGATGGGTAGAATGGCTGATGGGGTGTGACTGCTAATAGTTACAGGGATGAAAATGTCCTGAAACTGGACATTTTCAGTGGTAATGGCTGTCCAACTCTGTAAGCATACTAAAAACCTTTGAATTGTACTGTTTAAGTGGGCGGACTCTATATATTTTTGAGCATTATAAAACCATAGAGGACCATTGAAATATTGTTGCCCTTAGAGATCTGTCCTTAACCCTTTTTTTAATGGGTTGATTTCATCAGTTCAGTGCCATGCCCTCAGTTGCTAAATTTAGGATGATGAAGAACAAATCTATCTTTTCTGCAGTGTAGTACTCTCCCCTGAGCTATACAACTATATTTGGGGCTGCCTACTGAATTGCCTTTCCTATTGGCCTCTCAGACACTGCAGTGTGTCCAAAACAGCTCATTATTATCTTCATTCATAAATCTGGTTCTTTTATATTCCCTGATTAGGTAATAATGTCCCCATTTACTCTGTCATTTAAGCAATAGACCTCTAAGTCCTTTCAGTTCTTTTTTATCTCTCTCAACTCTATCTCCTCCTCTTCCATTCTCATGGCTGCAGCTTTGGCCCAGGCCCTCAACAGTTATTACCTAGATAAATACAGTTATATGCACCCCAGTGTGGCTTGGACCCTGCCCAGCCTTGCCTCTTGCTGTCTTTTTCCTTATATGTTTTTCTTCAGCAGTGAATGAACTCCGTGTGGGTCACTCAGTCACCATATGCCATCTCCTGCCCTTGGGCCTTTGTGCATGCTAGCTTCTCTGCCAGGCCCTCCCTCTTCTTAGTCTATCTAACACTCATCTTTGAAAGGCTTGCTTCAGGCATCACATCTAGGAAGTCTCTGCTGACCCCTGAGTTTGATCATAGGCACTCTCTTTTCCCATACTTGCCTGTAGCTCCTCTGATATTATATTCACCACACTGGGGTATAATGATCTATTTGGGTGCCTGTCTTCTCTTCTGGATTGTGAGTTCTCAGAGAGTGCAGCCATGGGGAAATCTATTGCATTTTTCTGTGTGTGAATGGGAGTGGGGTCTCTCCTTTAGTCATATTGTCTCCTTCTCAGGGAGGCCTTCCTTTGTAACTCTATCTAAAATTGCAACCTCCCCCAACACTTCTTATCCTCCTTCCTTGATTTATTGTTCTTCTTGGCACTTACTACTCTCTACCACACTGTAGATTTTGTTTATCTTGTTTATTGTCTGTCTCCTCTCACTAGAATATAAGCTCCATGAGGGAAGGGATTTTTGTCTTTTTTTAAACTATTGTGTTCTTACTGCCTAAATTATACTGGGTATGTAGTAGGCACTCAGTGAATATTTGTTGAATGATTCAAAAGAATGTTTGCCCTAGGTGCCTCTAATAGTATATTTTGTTTTGTTTTGTGTTTGAAGACAGGGTCCTGCTCTGTTGTCTAGGCTGGAGTACAGAGGTGCAAACACAGCTCACTGCAGCTTCAAACTCCCAGGCTCAAGTGATCCTCCCACCTCAGCCTCCCAAGTAGCTGAGATTACAGGCACACACTGCCACACCTGGTTAATGTTTTTCATATTTTTTGTAGAGACAGGGCTTTGCCATGTTGCCCAGGCTGATCTCGAATTCCTGGGCTCAAGCAATCTGTTTGCCTTGGCCTCCCAAAGTGTTGGATTTACAGGCGTGAGCCACCATGCCTGGCCAGTATAGTGTTTGATTGTAGTATTTGGAGCTGGACTGTTAGACTTCAGATTCTTCCGGCATCCTTTTTCCTTTTTTTTTTTTTGAAACAGGGTCTTGCTCTGTCACCCAGGCTGGAGCGTGGTGGCACTATCATTGCTTACTGCAGCCTTGACCTCCCAGGCTTAATGTGATCCTCTCATCTCAGCCTCCCGAGTACCTGGGACTACAAGCGTGTGCCATGATGTACGGCTACTTTTTAAATTTTTCGTAGAGACAGGGTTTCTCCATGTTGCCCAGGCTGGTCTCAAACTCCTGAGTTCAAGTGATCCACCTACCTTGGCCTCCCAAAGTGCTGGAATTAATAGGCATGGGCTGTGATGCCTGGCTTCCTGCAGCTTTTTATCTGTGTGATCATGGGCAAGTCACATAATTTATGTGTGCCTCAGTCTTTTCTGTTTTAAAATGGGACTAATAGTCATCTTTACTGCACAGAGTAAGTAGGTATATATAACATATTACAAGATTACCTGGTATATAGTAAACGTTCAAAAAGTATTACTTGTTTTTATTCCTCTCTTAACAAGTTGGCCTTAAAGACACCTAGTATAGCTATGTATTTATCTTGGCATTTCCAGAGGCTGGCCTCGTAGTGCACACCTGAAATTATCACATATTTCTATGTAAGATAAATATTTGAATGGAATTTAAGGAGATTTTTAAAAACTATTGTCTTCTTTAAATTAGTGTTTTGGGCCGGGTGCGGTGGCTCATGCCTGTAATTCCAGTACTTTGGGAGGCTGAGGTGGGCAGATCACGAGGTCAAGAGATCGAGACCAGCCTGGCCAATATGGTGAAACCCCATCTCTACTAAAAAAATACAAAAATTAGCTGGGCATGGTGGCACTTGCCTGTACCAGCTACTCCTGAGGCTGAGGCAGAAGAATTTGCTTGAACCTGGGAGGCGGAGGTTGCAGTGAGCCGAGATCGTGCTACTGCATTCCAGACTGGGTGACAGAGGGAGATTCTGTCTTAAAAAAAAAAAGGGATTTTGGATTTTTGATAATTAATATAGCAGTTTGTATTTCAAGTAGATATGTGAATACCTAAAGGAGAAAATCTTAAAACTTTTTTTTTTTTTTAAAGAATCTCACTCTGTTACCAGGCTAGAGTACATTAACATGATCATGGCCTCAACCTTCTTTCTGGCGTTAAGTGATCCACCTGCCTGAGCCTCCTAAGTATCTGGGACCGCAGGCGTGTGCCACCATGCCAGTTTATTTTTTTTAATTTTACTTTTTATTTTTGTACAGATGAGGTCTTGCCATGTTGGTCTTGAACTCCTGGGCTGAAGCAGTCCTCCTGCCTCACCCTTCCAGAATGCTGGGATTACAAACATGAGCCACGGTGCCTGGCCTTAAACATTTAAGACAAAAATGGGAACTTTTGAGCTTTGACCTTGATTAGACCAGTAAGCACACTCAGGTTCTAAGGTTAGAAGCTCCTTCAATTTCTGTCGAATGTTGATACTGTTGTAGAATTCTAGGCTGTGCTTAAGCTAGTAGATCTGTTTCACTTTTTAACTCCTTGCTTCATTTTCACCAGCTTTAGAGTCCTATATCTTTGTAGCCAAGAAAGAAATTAGTCTAGGCCTGTAAAGACTCACATGTAGTTAGGATAGACAAGTCTTTAGTTTTCAGTAATATGATACAAAAAAGGCAGAAAACTACTCATCTTGGTTTCTTGGAAAGTGAAACTGTATGTGTACTAAGCTCCATCTGTCAAAAGTAGTGTTTAATACTTTTTCCTTAGCTTCTTTTCAGAAAATAGGAGCGTGGGTGATGGTGATGGAAATTAACATTTATAGAGTGCCAGCTATGAGCCAGACACTTTGTTTTGTATGTTATTTTGTTTAAACCTTATAGGAATATAGTATGTCCCAATTTGCATATAAGGAAACTGAGGCACAGAATGGCTAAGTAACTTGGTAAAGATGACATACCTTGCTAGTAAGTAGCAGAGACAGTGTTTTGATCTAAAATCTTTACTCTCACTTTCCATATCTGCCACACACTTGAACAAGAAAATGTACAGTTGTCTTTCATCTTGAATGTTGATAATTTGTCTTATTGTCAGGTTTTTGCTACTTTTCAAAAATTGGCACAAGTTAAAAGAACTTTGGATTTCTTAAAGTTGAGAGGTTTGTGGTTCCATTTGTAAGAAGTTAAATCCTAAAAATATTATTACTGCAAAGTATATTCAATGAGCAAATTATACATTAATAGCTGCAAAACTATGTATTTATATTATACATACTGATTTATGTAATATATAAACTAAAAATTAGAGGTGTGAAGGATCCTTAACATGGTTACATATGTTTCAGTTATCCTAAAATACTTTTTTTTTTGCCAATACTCTTTTTTTTTCTTCTTTTTTTCATTTTCTTTTTTTGAGGAAGGATCTTGCTCTGCCGCCCAGACTAGATGGAGTGCAGTGGCTTGATCTTGGCTTACTGTAACCTCAACCTCCAGGGCTTAAGCGATCCTCCTACCTCTCAGCCTTCCAAGTAGCTGGAACTACAGACATGCACCACTATGCCCAGCTAATTTTTGTATTTTTTGTAGAGACGAGGTTTTGACATGTTGCCTAAGCTGGTCTCAAGCTCCCGGGCTCAAGCAATCCACCCACCTTGGCCTCCTAAAGTGCTGGGATTATAGATGTGAGCCACCACACCCAGCCTACCAGTACTTTTTTCTTAAAAAATATTTTAAGAATTTTTTTTGTTATGGCTTCAACATTCTTTGGAAATGTTGTACTTTCCATCAGTAAAATGTTCCTAGTTTCTACTCTAACTCTGGAGCGGTATTTGTATGTGTTATCAATTGTTTAAACATGAATTAAGCATCTTAGTAATGGCATACTATTTGGGCTGTTATGTGGCTCTGATGAATGTTATTTTAATTTAATTTTTTAAAAATTTCATTTATTTTTATTTTGAGACAGAGTCTCCCTCTGTTACTGAGGCTGGAGTGCAGTGACCCGATCTTGGCTCCCTGCAACCTCCGCCCCTGGGTTCAAGTGGTTCTCCTGCCTCAGCCTCCCAAGTAGCTGAGACTACAGGTGCGTGCCATCACAGCTGGCTGATTTTTGTATTTTTAGTAGAGACGAGGTTTCATCATGTTGGCCAGGCTGGTCTCTAACTGCTGACCTCAAGTGATCTGCCCACCTCGGCCTCCGTAAGTGCTGGAATTACAGGTGTGAGCCACTGCGCCTGGCCTGTGAATGCTATTGTGTTTTTATAAGTGGTAGAAATGATAGATAAAATCACTTTGAAATTAAATTCCACAGGTAACATAGAATTCATTTCCCTGAACAAGTCATGATGTAGCACATAGTATAATTTTGGCAGATCCAATTCTATTACCAACAAAACTGTAAAGCAAGTCCTATGTCCTGTTTGTCTTCTCTTTTTTGGGGGTTTCTGTTCTTACCAGAGCAAATCAAAGTGCAGTGTGCATTGCTGGTCTTCAAGAATTATTAGTTTTTGTGGTAAGTATTTAATGCAGAAACAGATGCTAGAGCTGTTATTCCCCAAGGTACCATGTGCCTAAGGCATTTTTAAGGCACTAGTATGTTTTCAATGTGATACTGCTACTCTGGTAGAACTGTATACATAGTGGTTTGCTTTTACAGTGTGGTTAGAACTGACATTTCTAATATATTAAGAAATTTAAAGCCAATTTGGATTTGTACTCTGGCTCTGCTTCCTGCTAAGGTAGAAGACTTTGAGTGACTTAGTTATTCTCTCTGCCTCTTTTCTCCTCTTCAAAGTGGGGATGATGAAACCTACTTCATAACTTTGCTGTGAGGATTTGTTTTGGAAAAACTCTCAAATTAGCTCTGCTCTCACATCAACAACACAACAGCAATCAACACAAAAGACTTCTGTGACAAAATGTGGGGATTTTTTCCAACACATTAAGCAGTGAACATCAGCTGAGTGTCCTCTAATTCAATTCTGGCACCATCTTTCTGGAGATAGCATCAGATCCCACAGGCAGAGGGCTCAGTCCCCAAAATTGCCCCCTCTCCCAGACACCAGTTCCAAGTCTGGGCCTCTGGAACTTCTTACCAAGGAGCTTCAAGTTGAGGTTCCCATGAACCTCTCGTTGGGTTTGATTACTTTGCCGGAGCAGCTCACAGAACTCAGGGAAACACATATACTGGTTTATTGCAAAGGATATTACAAAGGATACTGATGAAGAAATGTGTAAGGCGAGGTATGGGAGAAGGAGAGTGGAGTTTCCATGACCTCCCTGGGTGTACCTCCTTCTAGGAACCTACATGTGTTCAGCTCTGAACCCTGTCCTTTTGAGTTTTTTATATATTTTATGTAAATAAAACCATGTAGAAATGTGATAGGACAAAAAGCTCATGATCTAAACCTAGCAAGGATTGTCTGTTCAGACTTTTCTTGGCTTCTCTGTGTAGCATTCCTTTCTCTAGATTATGGGGCAGGGCCCTCTTTGAAATGAGGGTCTGTTGACTCACAATAAGATAAGAGTCTTCCCTTGGGAAGATGAAAAGAAAGGAAGACGGGAGCGGTCAGAGAGATCTGTTTCCTGAGGCCTGCTTCTGAGGACTTAAGTGCCCCAACATTATAACAAAAGATTTTATGAAAGTTATGAGCCAGGAACCGTGGATGAAAAGGTGAAAAGGGGTGCGTGTGTGTGTGTGTGTAACAGGATTATTATCTAGGACTACATGAATTTGATTTATGCATTTAAGACAGTGTAGTATTGTGGTAGGTATGCAGGCTTGAGAGTCAGTCTGTTGAGATACAAATTTTGGCTTCACTCCTTTTTAGTCACCTGAACTAGGATAATCCACATAACCTCTTTGTGCTTCAGTGTCCTCATCTGTAAAATGGGAAAACTAATAACTACTTACATCATAGAGTTGTTATAAGGATGAAATGAGTCAATACATGTGAAATGCTTCGAACTACACCTGGTAAGTCTTCAGTAAATGTTAAATATTGTTATTAATTTCTTTAATATTGTTACCTCCACTTGTCAGCATGCTATGTCAACATTCATTCACCATGTTCACTAAACTGAGACTTCCTTGAGAACTTGGCCAAAATCAGTATTTGTATCTCCTGAACCTGGCATATTTGTACTTAATTTAAAATATTTATGAAATGAATGAAATAGTGAGTGAAGGAATACCTTCATGCTTCTCAGATCTGCCTTTTTTCTTTTTCTTTTTTTTTTTTTTTTTAAAGAGAAAGAGAGAGAGAGAATAGGAAGGAGGAAAAAGGAAGAGAAAGAGAGAGAGAGAATGGGGAGGAGGGAGAAGGAAAAGAAAGAGGGAGAGAGAATGGGAGTATTGCTTTCTTGCCCAGGCTAGAATGCAATTTAATAATGGGTATTGAAAACCTCTTTTATAGTGATAATTATACTTAATGATGTAGTCAGGAAGGAATAAGGGAAGAAGATAACAAACAAACAGCCAACCAATATTTAATTTAAACCTATGAAATGCTATGCGATTACTGAGGAGTGATTTACTTCCAATTATATAGTCACCTTTGGAATAAGTGTGAGGTGGTAATGTATGTTTTGTGTATTTGAAGTGGAGAGTTCTATAAATGTTTATTAAGTTTACTTGTTCCGGGTCTGAGTTCAAGTTCTGAATATCCTTGTTAATTTTCTATCTCGTTGATCTATAGAATCGTTAGCTCTTCTTGTTGCATTGATCCTTTTACCATTATGTAATGTCATTCCTCGCCTCTTTTGATCTTTGTTGCTTTAAAGTCTACTTTATCAGAGGTGAGAATTGCATCTCCTGCTTTTTGTTTATTAGTTTATTTTTACTCTCTGTTTGATTGGTAAATCTTCCTCCTTCTCTCTGAGTCTTTGTGTATTGTTGCATGTAAGATGGGCCCGGATGCAGCATACCGATGGGTTTTGGCTTTTTATCCAATTAAAATATATATAAATTTAATACCGGCGTTTGATGCTAGCTGGCTGTTTTGCCCATTAGTTGATGTAAATTTTTTATTGTGTTAAAGTTCTTTGCTTTTTGATATATTTTTGGAAAGGCTGATATTGGTTGTTCCTTTATATGTATAGTGCTTCTTTCAGAAGCTCTTGTAAAGCAGGCCTGGTGGTGGTGAACTCTCTAAATACTTGTTTGTTCGCAAAAGATTTAATTTTTCCTTCACTCATAAAGCTTAGTTTGGCTGGATAGGAAATTCTGGGTTGAAAGTTCTTTTCTTTAAGGATGTTAAATATTGGTCCCCACTCTTTTCTGGCTTGTAGGGTTTCTGCTGAGAGATCTGCTGTAAGTCTGATAGGTTTCCCTTTATGGGTAACCTGACCTTTCTCTCTGGCTGCCCTTAGTATTTTCTCCTTCATTTCAACCCTAATAAATCTGGCGATTATGTGCCTTGGGGTTGGTCTTCTTGAAGAATATCTTTGTGGTGTTCTCTGTATTACCTGGAGTTGAATATTACCCTGCCTTGCCAGGTTGGGAAAATTTTCCTGAATGATATCCTGAAGAGTATTTTCCAACTTGGATTCATTCTCTTCATCACATTCAGGTACACCTATCAAACGTAAATTAGGTCTTTTCACATAGTCCCATATTTCCTGGAGACTTTGCTCATTCCTTTTCATCCTTTTTTCTGCATTCTTGTCTTCTCGTTTCATTTCACTGAGCTGGTCCTCGACTTCTGATATCCTTCCTTCTGCTTGATCAATTCGACTGTTTAAACTTGTGCATGCTTCGCGAAGTTCTCGTGTTGTGTTTTTCAGCTCCATCAATTCACTTATATTCTTCTCTAAATTGTCCATTCTCGTTAACATTTCGTCAAACCTTTTTTCAAGGTTCTTAGTTTCTTTGCATTGGGTTAGAATATGTTCTTTTAGCTCAGAGAAGTTTGTTATTACCCACCTTCTGAAGCCTGTTTCTCTCAGTTCATCAGATTCATTCTCTATCCAGGTTTGTTCCTTTGCTGGTGTTGGGTTGTCATCCCTTAGAGGAGGAGAGGCCTTCTGGTTTTGGGTGTTTTCATCCTTTTTGTACTGGTTTCTTCCCATCTTTGTATATTTATGTACCTGTAGTCTTTGTAGTTGGTGACTTTCGGATGGGGTCTCTGAGTGGATGTCCTTTTTGTTGATAATGAAGTTACTTCTTTATGTTTTTTAGTTTTCCTTCTGACAGTGAGGCCCCTCTGCTGTAGGACTGCTGGAGGTCCACTCCAGACCCTGCTTGCCTGGGGATCACCTGTGGCAACTGCAGAACAGTAAGAGTTGCTGCCAGTTTCTTCTTCTGTTACCTTCGTCCCAGAAGGATACCCGCCAGATGTCAGCCTGAGCTCTCCTTTATGAGGTGACTCTTTGGATATACGGGGTACAGGGAGCTGCTTGAGGAGACAGTCTGTCCCTTATAGGAGCTCAAGTGCTGAGCTGTGAGCTCCCTTGTTTTGTTCAGAGCTGCTGGGCAGGTACGTTTAAGGCTGCTGTGGCAGAACTCATAACTGCCTTTTTTCCCAGGTGTTCTGTCCTGGGAAGGTTGGGCTTTATTTATAAGTTTCTGACGTGCTACTCTGTGTTTTTCGGAGCTTCCCTGCCCAGCAAGGAGGTAGCCTAGTCACAGTCTGCCAGCAGAGGTGTTGCTGAGCTGCTGTGGGCGCCGCTCAGCTGTTTTGTGAACTTCCTTGTGGTTTTGTTTATAGAGGTATGGTTAGAACTGCCTCAGTAATGGTGGTCTGCTTCAGTAATGGCGGACTCACTCTGTAATGGCAGATTGTCTTGGTAATGGCAGACTGCCTCGGTAATGGCGGACTGCCTCTGTAGTGGCAGGTGCCCTTTCCCCAACAGAGTTGGACCGCCTGGGTCCAGCTGCGCTTGCTGTGATACTCTCAATCCAGAGCATTTCAGATTGCTGGCCTTTGTGGGAGTGGGACTCACCCAGCCAGTTTACCTGGCTCCCTGTTTCAGCCCCCTTTTTTTTCAGTTGAATGGGTGGCTCTGTCTCCCAGGTGTTCCAGGTGCCAGTTGAAATGGCCACCGAGATTTGTGTGAGTTTTTGTGTGGAGACCCACTGCACCAGCTGAAACAGATGTGCTGGAAACTAGTGGCGCTTTTCAGCTGGGGAACCTCCTTGTCTGTGGGCAGTAATAACTCTTTTGGAAATGCATTGTTCACTCACCCTCTGTGTTGTTCTCGCTGGGAACTGCACTCCAGAGCTGTTACTATTCGGCCATCTTGGATCCCTTCTGTATATCTATTTTTTAAAATTTCCTATTCTATTTCAAGTCCTCAAGTTGTAAATTAAATTGGAAATAATTCATTGGTGATTTGCAGTCACTATGCAAGGAGAGTTGGCATAAATGGTGCAGTTTTACTCTTGCTTCATCTCTCTACCTATGGCAACACAGAAATATATTTTCTAATTATAGTCATGAAAAGACTAATGAACTATCTTCCGTTTTAAAAAAACCTTTTTCATTTTCTTTTGTAAGCATTTTCTTTTCATTTGTGCCATATATATGGTTGAAAAATTGCCATTTATATACCCTTCTGGCTTTATACATTTGGTTCCATTTTCCATGTAACTAGACACAAACGCATTATGCAAAATTGTGTTTGTAAGGAGAGATCATCCTTCATTCAGTTTCATAAAGGTTTTCTCTTTTTTACTGTTTACATGAGGGTTGAATATGTCAGCCTTCTGGTAACACATTAAGGCTGCAATATTTGTCTAGTCGTAGGAATACTTAGATTTTATTTGTTTGAATTTGACATGACATATGGGTAAATCTAATCCTGGTAGAAAGTTTCATTTAATTTTTTAAAACAGCTTTTAATTGACACATAATGTATTTATGAGGTATATAGCAATATTTCAATACATGTATACAATGTGTAATGATCAAATCAGGGTGATTAGCATATCCATCACCTTAAACGTTTATTATTTCTTTGTGTTGAGAACATTTAACATTTTCTAGTTATTTGAAAATATGGAATAAATTATTAATTGTAGTCACTCTACAGTGCTATAGAATACTGCAGCTTTTTTCTTCTGTCTAGCAGTAGTTTTGAATTCATTAACCTCTCACCATTCCCCTTCTGCCTACCCTTCCCAACCTGTAGTTGCCGCTGTTCTGCTCTGTACTTATATGAGATCAGCTTATTTAGAAAGCTCCCTTTTTAAACACATAAAAATATTTTTGTACTGTAAAACTGGTATATGTATACTGTAAAAAAAAGTTTGTCTTAATTGGCTTAACATATGTTTGAATTTTTAAAATGTAGTTATCTTAAAGTTTCAGTTTCTGAAATCAAAGTAAAAAAGTACTAATACCACTGCTTCTTCATGTATACTGGGTTGGGTTTCTTTTGGGGGTGATGAAAGTGTTTTAAGAGTTAGATTGTGTTGATGGTTACACAATGCTGTGAATATGTTAAAAACCATGGTATTGAGTGAATTTTCATTTAGTCTGTGATTAATGAAGCTGTTTTATGTAAAGGGTACTCATATCACTGTGAACCGCTCTACAACTTACTAGCTGGCTATGTAACCTTGGGTTAAGTTGCTTTCTTTTTTGTGCCTTGGCTTCCTCATCTGTACAATGGGGTTAATAGTACCTTCCTTATGGGTTAGTTGTGAGGACTAAATGAATAAATACATGCAAGGAGCTTAGAATTGTCCTTTGGAACGTAAACCCTCAAATGCCAGTGGTTGTCACTATTCTTACGTTGCGTGCAGAGTTCAGAAGAGAAGTCTGGGGTTTTAGATACACCTTTTTGGTGTGATCAACATAAAGATGGTAATTAAACCCACACATGTGGATTAGGAAACCCAGGGAGAACTTGTAGAATGATGAAGGACAGAGAGCTGAGGGTCAAATATAGAGAAATAGCATCATTTAGTGTGGGAACAGGACAAGCAGATCTGGCAAAGGAAACTCAGAAGGCATGTCCATAGAGGTGAGAGAGGTATAGTGTTAGGGAAGGAAAGGAAAAAATTGCCTTCCAAGAAGGAGAATATGGCTAATAATGTCATGCTAAAGAGAGTTTATCTTAGTCTAATTTGTGTTGCTCTAACAGACTGGCTGGTTCATAATAAAAATAAATTGATTTCTTACGGTTCTCAAAGGCTTGGAAGCCCAAGGTTGAAGGGTGTGTATCTGCCGAGGTCCTTCCTGCTGAGTTGCCCCATGGCAGAAGGTGGAAGGCCAGAAAGTTTGAGAGAGTGAGAGGGCAAGAGCAGAAGGGAGCCAAATTCATTTTTATAACAACCTTCTGTAACATTAATCCATTCATGAGGGCAGAGCCCTTATGGCCTAATCACTGTTTATCAGTCCTGGTCCCACCTCTTTATACCATCATAGTGGCAATCACATTTTAGCATGAGTTTTGAAGGGGACATCCAAACCATAACTTTCTGTTCCTGATGCCCTGAAACCCATGTCCTTCTCACATATGAAGTATATTACTTCCATTTTAATGGCACCAGCAGTTTTTTTTTTTTGGGTGGGGGTGGTGCACAATCACATCTCACTGAAGCGTCAACTTCCTGGGCGCAAGTGATCCTCCCACCCCAGTCTCCCACATAGTTGGAACTATAGGCACATGACACCACAAAAGTCTTAACTCATTCCAGAATCAACTCCAAATCCCAGAGTCTCATCTAAATCATATATAGTTGAGAGACTCAAGGCATGATTCATCCTAATGTGAATTCCTCTCCAGCTTTGAGCCTGTGAAATTAACAAGTTTTGTGCTTTCAAAATAGCATAGGTTAGACATTCTCATTCCAAAAGGGAGGAATAACCAAGAACGAAGGGGTAATTCATCCCCACTAAGTCCAAAGCCTTTCAGGGAAAACAACATTAAGTTTTAAAGCTAAAAAATAATCTCCTCTGACTACATATCCTGCATCCTAGGCACACTGGGATAGAGATTTGGCTCCCATGGCCTCAGGCAGCCTGGGATAGGCACACTGGGATAGAGATTTGGCTCCCACGGCCTCAGGCAGCCTTACCCCTATGGCTTTGTTGGGTTCAGTCCACTCAGTAGCTCACAGGTTGGAGTCTCCTACCTGCAGCTGTCCCAGGCTGATGCTGTAAGCTGGGAGCTCTACAGTTCTGGAGTTGTCGTAATGGTCCCGGTCCCATATCTCCACTAGGCATTTCTAGCACAGTGAGGACTCTGTGCTGGCTCCAACCTCACATTTCTGCTTGGCATTTCCCTGGTAGGGGCTTTCTGTGATGGCTCCACCCCTCTGACAAGTCTTTGTCTGGGCCCCAGACTGTTTGTGACATCCTTTGAAATCTAGATAAAGTTAGCTATGCCCCCACAACTCTTATATTCTGCACCCCTGCAGAATTAGCACCAACTGGACACTACCAAGGTTTATGTCATGGACTTTGTAGAGCAGCAGCTCAATTCCCACCTGGGCTCCCTTGAGCCCTCGCTGGGGTGGCCATGGAGCACTGGGCTGGAATGCAGAGAGAAGAGACTCTGGGCAGATAGCCTGTGGAGTGTGCCCCAGGTCTGTCCTCCAAAACCATTCTTTCCTGCTGGAGCTCTGGGGCTGTGATGGGAGGTCAGCCTCAAAGATCTCTGAAATGCCTTTGGGGTCTTCTTCCATTGTCTTGGTGATTCCTTTTGTTAGTACAAATCTCTGTAGCAAAGGGTTGCTTGGCTACACGGATTTTCTCCCCAGTAATGCTTTTTCATTCTATACGGGGCCACGCTGAAAAAGTAAAAAATCTTTCTGTTGTGCTTCTTTTTAAATTGTAAATTTCGCCTTTAAGTCATTTCTTTCTTCTCACATCCTACTGTATATGGTTAAAAAAAGCCACACAGGGCGCTTCCTCAAGGACCTAGAAACAGAAATTCCATTTGACCCAGCAATCCCATTACTGGGCATATACCCAAAAGATTATAAATCGTTTCTAGTATAAAGACACATGCACACGTATGTTCATTGTGGCACTGTTTACAATAGCAAAGACCTGGAACCAGCCCAAATGCCCATCGACGATAGACTAGACAAGGAAAATGTGGCACATATACACCATGGAATACTATGCAGCCATAAAAAATGATGAGTTCGTGTCCTTTGTAGGGACTTGAATGAATCTGGAAACCGTCATTCTCAGCCAACTGACACAAGAACAGAAAAACACCGCATGTTCTCACTTATAGGCGGGTGTTGAACAATGAGAACACAGGGACACAGGGAGGGGAGCATCACACATTGGGGTCTGTTGCAAGGGGCAAGGGAGGGACAGCAGGGGTGAGGTGGGGAGGTCGGGGTGGGATGACATGGGGAGAAATGCCAGATGTAGGTGATGGGATGGAGGCAGGAAGCCGCATTGCCATGTGTGTACCTATGCAACAATCCTGCATGATCTGCACATGTACCCCAGAACCTAAAGTACAATTAAAAAGAAAAAAAGTCACACAGCTCCTTTGATATTTTCCTTAGAAATTTCTCCTACCAAATATCCTAGTTCATTAGTTCATTGCTTTTAAATCCTGTCTTCCATAAAGCCTTAGGTCTTGCACACAATTCAGCCACATTCTTTGCCACTTTATAACCAGGATGACATTTATTCCAGTGTACAATAAGATATTTATCTTTTCTGTCTGAGACCTTATCAGAATGGCCTTTATGTTCATGTTTATACCAACATTCTGATTATGACCACCTACGTAATCCCTAAGAGGCTTCAGACTTTCCCCATAGCTCTTCTCTTCTTCTGAGCCCTTATCAGAATCATCCTTAATACTCCATTTATGGCATTCTAGGCTTTTTCTAATCTGCTCTTTCAGGTTCTTCCAGCCCCTTCCCATTACCCAGTTCCACATTTTCGGTTGTTTTTTTTTTATAGTAACAATCCTACTCTTGGTACCAATTTTCTATCTTTCTTCATTTTGTGTTATTGTAATAGAATATCACACACAGAGTAATTTATAAAGAAAAGAAATTAATTTCTAACAGTTCTGGAGGGTAGGAAGTCAAAGGTTGAGGGCTCAGCTTCTGCTGAGAACCTCCTTGTTGCATCATCCTATGGCAGAAGGCAGAAGGGCAAGAGAGGGCAAGAGCAAGTGAGCAAGAGAGGGCTGAACTTGCTTTTATAAAAACCCACTCTTATGATAACCAACCCACTTTTGCAGTTATGACACTAATCCATCCATTCATGGGGGCAGAGCCCTCATGGTCTAATTATCTCTTAAGGGTTCCAGTTTTATCTCTTAATACCATCACAGTGGCATTTAAGTTATAACATGAGTTTTGGAGGGGACATTCAAACCATAGCAGAGGTTTAAGGAAGGTAAAAGACTGAGAACTATTCATTGAATTTGGTAAGTTAGTGTTATGGGAATGTGGGTTCATGGACCAGCTTACAGAAAGAGGGCTGAAAGAGTGAAGAGGAGGTAAGTAGAGGTGGTATATTCTTTTGAGGAGACTGGTCATTTATTCAGAAGTTATTTATTGAGCGCCTACCATGTGACAGCCTTGTTCTAGATGTTAATGGTATCTCAGTGAACAAAACAAACACATTTCTGCCCTGAAGAATACCACTTTACATTGGGCCTATAGAGGGAAGGGGAGAAGAGGCTAGAAATAGCATACGTTGTCAAGGAAATTGTGGAGTTTTTTAATGGAAAATAAGTATGTAAATATATTTAAGTTAAGGAACCAAGGAACCATAGGTAGATAGAAAGTAGAGATGAAGTGGTTGACAGTATAGGAAAGACAGGTCAATTATTTGTCTAAAAATATAGGAAGATAGAGATCAAAACAGGTAGTGGCTCTTTGTGAGTCTTGAATGGGAGAAGAGATTCTTTCTCAAACTGATGTGTACACACAGAAAGAGCCGATGTGTACACACAGGGCAGTGGGAGGGAATGCATCCTAGATGACTCTGATTTTCTAAGGGATGTAGGAGCAAGATCACCCATATGGAAAGGATCGTGATAGGGGACTAAAGAGTCATAAAGCTTTGAAATGAGCGTTTAGCGTAAGTGGAGAGTCAGAGGAAGGAAGACAAGTGGAGGTTTGTGGAGTAGCACTGAAGAATTTGTAATGACATTAATTTTTTATCTGTGGTTTTACAAAAATTGTTCTCACCTTCCTACATGCAGGAATGAAGAAAGCAGTTTGCGAGATTATCTGGTCCTGGCTTTAGGGCTTTGTAGGTAGGTCATTTATGGCAAAAAATCAGGTTGGGAAGGAATTGAGAGGGCTGGTGAGAGAATAGGTCTCACGAGTGATTGTGGTGACCTCAGACATCACAGGGAAAGTGCAGGTAAGGACTAGTAAGGGCTTTGAGAACATGAAGCTAGGGTCAAAAGAGTAGTGGTCTTTAGCTGGGTGTGGTGCTGCATGCTTGTCTGCCCAGCTCCTCGGTAGGCTGAAGTGGGGAGATCACTTGAGCCCAGGTGTTGAAGGCTTCAGTGCACTATGATTATGGCTGTGAATAGCTACTGCACTCTAACCTGGGCAACATAGTGAGACTCCCGTCTCTTTAAAAAACCAAAAAATAAAAACAGAGTAGAGGTCTTAAAGAGCTGTGTAGTGGAAGTTACGGAGCTGAAAAATGAGAGAGCGCTATTATCATGTGTTAGGGATGAAGCAGTAGATGATAACATCCTACTCTCTCACTATAGAGGATGTGGGTAAAAAAGAGTAGAGGTGAAGATCCTTAAAGCAAAGGAGTTTTGGGACTCAGCAATCTAGGTTTCTGGATTGGGGTGGGTGTTGCATATGGATTATGGAGTTTTCAAGTATCATAGCAGGTGTTGGCATAGAGAACAAGTTTGAAAGCCAGATTTCAAAGTCTTCAGCCAGTGGGCAATAACTGACCAGAGATTGGTGTTTGATGGTGATTATAAGGGATGGTAAAGGTCACTACAGATAAGAAGTCTGAGAACTATGAGTTGGTGTGTTCAGATTTCATCAGATGATGACAGGAGATGAGATGGAGAGTCCACTAGTGACCCAAGTGAGCGAAGGCAGATGTCCAAGGAGATGTCCCCTTCCCCTTCCCCTTCCCCTCCCCCTCCCCCTCCCCCTCCCCCCCCCATTTTGGGTACAGACATTTTCAGTAAATGCCATGTAAGCAGTGCAGAGTGCCACAGGAGTCACCTGTCAGTTGCTTCCACTAACTGTTTCCCTTTGCAGATACTGTCTGGATCTGAACCTGATTAGAGTTCTAGGTTATAGGCTTCCTACCCCAAATCTTAATGTTTATTCTAACTAATATCAATCTGTTTCATGCAAAATACAAACTATAACAAAGAACATACTATTTTAGAAATGTAGCCAAAATCCTTATGATCTATGTTTATGTTTCTTTTAAATTTTAAATGTATTCCTAGGAGTGAATGAAAGCATTTCTTCATAGTATTTTATGGTCACCATTAAAGCCCAAATCCTACTTTCCCTATAGCAACTGGGTGGTTGGGTTTTTATTAATCTATCAATTTATTTTTAAAAAGCAAAAAGAGCAGCAAAAACGAAGTAAACATTTACTTTTGTAAACCTAACCGAGTTACACAGTGGATTCCATACTTATGCTATGGACAATTGGTAACCTAACCTTACTTTAACATTTACAAAGCCAGCTTTTGATTAGCTTTTTATTCCTGGTTATCAGATATACTCCAGTTCTCTAAGTCCAGAGGTGATCATTACTGAGATTTATAGCCACGGATACCACAAAGTCATTTTTTTTTTTTTTGGTAATTAAAAATGTTACTTTATTTATTTATTTATTTATTTATTTATTTATTTTATTGCATTTTAGGTTTTGGGATACATGTGAAAAACATGCAAGATTGTTGCATAGGTGCATATGTGGCAGTGTGATTTGCTGCCTTCCTCCCCTTCACCTATATGTGGTATTTCTCCCCATGCTATCTCTCCCCAACTCCCCACCCCCTGCTGTCCCCTCCACTTCCCCCCAACAGACCCCAGTGTATAGTGCTCCCCTCCCTGTGTCCATGTGTTCCCATTGTTCAACACCCGTCTATGAGTGAGAACATGCAATGTTTGATTTTGTGTTCTTGTGTCAATTTGCTGAGAATGATGGTTTCCAGGTTCATCCATGTCCCTACAAAGGATGCGAACTCATCGTTTTTGATGGCTGCATAATATTCCATGGTGTATATGTGCCACATTTGTCCTGTCCAGTCTATCATCGATGGGCATTTGGGTTGGTTCCAGGTCTTTGCTATTGTAAACTGTGCTGCAATGAACATTCGTGTGCATGTGTCCTTATAGTAGAACGATTTATAATCCTTTGGATATATACCCAGTAATGGGATTGCTGGGTCAAATGGAATTTCTATTCCTAGGTCCTTGAGGAATCGCCACACTGTCTTCCACAATGGTTGAACTAATTTACACTCCCACCAACAGTGTAAAAGTGTTCCTATTTCTCCACATCCTCTCCAGCATCTGTTGTCTCCAGATTTTTTAATGATCGCCATTCTAACTGGCGTGAGATGGTATCTCAATGTAGTTTTGATTTGCATTTCTCTGATGACCAGTGATGATGAACATTTTTTCATAGGCTCGTTGGCCTCATGTATGTCTTCTTTTGTAAAGTATCTGTTCATATCCTTCGCCCATTTTTGAGTGGGTTTCTTTGTTTTGTTCTTGTAAATCTGTTTTAATTCGTTGTAAATTCTGGATATCAGCCCTTTGTCAGATGGATAAGCTGCAGAAATTTTTTCCCATTCTATTGGTTGCCGATTCACTCTGTTGACTGTTTCTTTTGCCGTGCAGAAGCTGTGGAGTTTGATTAGGTCCCTTTTGTCTATTTTGGCTTTTGTTACAAATGCTTTTGGTGTTTTGGTCATGAAATCCTTGCCTACGCCTATGTCCTGAATGGTTTTGCCTAGGTTTTCTTCTACGGTTTTTATGGTGTTAGGTCTTATGTTTAAGTCTTTAATCCATCTGGAGTTAATTTTAGTGTAAGATGTCAGGAAGGGGTCCAGTTTCTGCTTTCTGCATATGGCTAGCCAGTTTTCCCAACACCACTTATTAAACAGGGAATCCTTTCCCCATTGCTTGTTTTTGTCAGGTTTTTCAAAGATTGGATGATTGTAGATGTGTTGTGTTGCCTCCGAGGCCTCTGTTCTGTTCCATTGGTCTATATCTGTTTTGGTACCAGTACCATGCTGTTTTGATTACTGTAGCCTTGTAGTATAGTTGGATGTCCAGTAGTGTGATGCCTCCCGCTTTGTTCTTTTTGCTTAGAATTGACTTGGCTATGCGGGCTCTCTTTTGGTTCCATATGAAGTTTAAGGTGGTTTTTTCCAGTTCTGTGAAGAGGGTCATTGGTAGCTTGATGGGGATAGCATTGAATCTGTAAATTATTTTGGGTAGTATGGCCGTTTTCACGATATTGATTCTTCCTAACCATGAACATGGAATGTTTCTCCATCTGTTTGTGTCCTCTCTTATTTCGTTGAGCAGTGGTTTGTAGTTCTCCTTGAAGAGGTCCTTTACGTTCCTTGTTAGTTGTATTCCTAGGTATTTTATTCTCTTTATAGCAATTGTGAATGGCAGTTCGTTCTTGATTTGGCTCTCTTTAAGTCTGTTATTGGTGTATAGGAATGCTTGTGATTTTTGCACATTTGATTTTGTATCCTGAGACTTTGCTGAAGTTGCTTATCAGTTTCAGGAGATTTTGGGCTGAGATGATGGGATCTTGTAGATATACAATCATGTCGTCTGCAAATAGAGACAATTTGACTTCCTCCTTTCCTAGTTGAATACCCTTTCTTTCTTTTTCTTGCCTGATTGTTCTGGCTAGAACTTCCAGTACTATATTGAATAGGAGTGGTGAGAGAGGGCATCCTTGTCTAGTGCCAGATTTCAAAGGGAATGCTTCCAGGTTTTGCCCATTCAGTATGATATTGGCTGTGGGTTTGTCATAAATAGCTTTTATTATTTTGAGATACATTCCGTCGATACCTAGTTTATTGAGGGTTTTTAGCATAAAGGGCTGTTGAATTTTGTCGAAGGCCTTCTCTGCATCAATTGAGATAATCGTGGTTTTTGTCTTTGGTTCTGTTTATGTGGTGAATTACATTTATAGACTTGTGTATATTGAACCAGCCTTGCATCCCGGGATGAATCCTACTTGATCACGGTGGATAAGCTTTTTGATGTGCTGTTGTAATCGGCTTACCAGTATTTTATTGAAGATTTTTGCATCTGTGTTCATCATGGATATTGGCCTGTAGTTTTCTTTTCTTTTTGAGTCTCTGCCGGGTTTTGGTATCAGGATGATGTTGGTCTCATAAAATGATTTGGGAAGGATTCTCTCTTTTTGGATTACTTGGAATAGTTTCAGAAGGAATGGTATCAGTTCCTCTTTGTATGTCTGGTGGAATTCGGCTGTGAACCCATCTGGACCTGGGCTTTTCTTGGGTGGTAGGCTCTTAATTGCTGCCTCGACTTCAGACCTTGTTATTGGTCTATTCAGGGTTTCGACTTCTTTCTGGTTTAGGCTTGGGAGGAGGCAACTGTCCAGGAATTTATCCATTTCTTCCAGGTTTTCTAGTTTATGTGCATAGAGTTGTTTGTAATAATCTCTGATGATGGTTTGAATTTCTGTGGCATCTGTGGTGATATCCCCTTTATCATTTTTTATTGCATCTGTTTGGTTATTCTCTCTTTTCTTTTTTATTAATCTGGCTAGTGGTCTATTTTGTTGATCTTTTCAAAAAACCAGCTCCTGGATTTATTGATTTTTTGAAGGGTTTTTCGTGTCTCTATCTCCTTCAGTTCTGCTTTGATCTTAGTTATTTCTTGTCTTCTGCTAGGTTTTGAGTTTTTTTGATCTTGCTCCTCTAGCTCTGTCAATTTTGACGACACGGTATCAATTTTAGATCTCTCCTTTCTTCTCATGTGGGCACTTATTGCTACATATTTTCCTCTAGAGACTGCTTTAAATGTGTCCCAGAGATTCTGGTATGTGGTGTCTTCGTTCTCGTTGGTTTTGAAGAACATCTTTATTTCTGCCTTCATTTCATTGTTTGTCCAGTCAACATTCAAGAGCCAATTGTTCAGTTCCCATGAAGCTGTGTGGTTCTGGGTTGGTTTCTGAATTCTGAGTTCTAACTTGATTGCACTGTGGTCTGAGAGACTGCTTGTTATGATTTCCGTTCTTTTGCATTTGGTGAGGAGTGATTTACTTCCAATTATGTGGTCAATTTTAGAGTAGGTGTGATGTGGTGCTGAGAAGAATGTATATTCTGTGGATTTGGGGTGGAGAGTTCTGCAAATGTCTATTAGGTTTGCTTGTTCCAGGTCTGGATATCCTTGTTAATTTTCTGTCTCGTTGATCTGTCTAATATTGACAATGGTGTGTTGAAGTCTCCCACTATTATTGTATGGGAGTCTAAGTCTCTTTGTAAGTCATTAAGAACTTGCCTGATGTGTCTGGGTGCTCCTGTATTAGGTGCGTATATATTTAGGATCGTTAGCTCTTCTTGTTGCATTGATCCTTTTAAAAATATGTAATGTCCCTCTTTGTCTCTTTTGATCTTTGTTGCTTTAAATTCTATTTTATCAGAGATGAGAATTGCAGCTCCTGCTTTTTTTCGCTCTCTGTTTGCTTGGTAAATCTTCCTCCATCCCTTTATTTTGAGCCTTTGTGTATCCTTGCATGTGAGATGGGTTTCCTGGATACAGCACACTGATGGGTTTTGGCTTTTTATCCAATTTGCCAGTCTGTGTCTTTTGATTGGGGCATTTAGTCCATTTACGTTTAGGGTTAATATTGTTATGTGTGAATTTGATCCTGCCATTTTGATGCTAGCCGGATGTTTTGTCTGTTGGTTGATGCAGATTCTTCATTGTGTTGATGCTCTTTACCATTTCGTGTGTTTTTGGAGTGGCTGGTACTGGTTGTTCTTTCCTATGTGCAGTGCCTCTTTCAGGAGCTCTTGTAAAGCTGGTCTGGTGGTGATGAAATCTCTGAGTACTTGCTTGTTCACAAAGGATTTTATTTTTCCTTCACTTATGAAGCTTAGTTTGGCTGGATATGAAATTCTGGGTTGAAAGTTCTTTTCTTTAAGGATGTTGAATATCGGCCCCCACTCTCTTCTGGCTTGTAGGGTTTCTGCTGAGAGATCTGCTGTGAGTCTGATGGGCTTCCCTTTGTGGGTAACCTGACCTTTCTCTCTGGCTGCCCTTAGCATTTTCTCCTTCATTTCAACCCTGATGAGTCTGACGATTATGTGCCTTGGGGTTGCTCTTCTTGAGGAATATCTTTGTGGTGTTCTCTGTATTTCCTGGACTTGAATATTGGCCTGCCTTGCTAGGTTGGGGAAGTTTTCCTGGATAATATCCTGAAGAGTATTTTCCAGCTTGGATTCATTCTCTTCGTCACATTCAGGTACACCTATGAAACGAAGATTAGGTCTTTTCACATAGTCCCATATTTCTTGTTGCCTTTGTTCATTCCTTTTTACCCTGTTTTCTCTAATCTTGCCGTCTCGTTTTATTTCATTGAGTTGATCTTCAACCTCTGATATCCTTTCTTCTGCTTGGTCAATTCGGCTATTGAAACTTGTGCATGCTTCGCGAAGTTCTCGTGTTGTGTTTTTCAGCTCCATCAATTCACTTATATTCCTCTCTAAGTTGTCCATTCTCGTTAGCATTTCATCAAATCTTTTTTCAAGGTTCTTAGTTTCTTTGCATTGGGTTAGAACATGTTCTTTTAGCTCACGGAAGTGTCTTATTACCCACTTTCTGAAGGCTGATTCTGTCATTTCATCACACTCATTCTCCATCCAGTCTTGTTCCCTTGCTGGTGAGGAGTTGTGATCCCTTGTAGGAGGAGAGGTGTTCTGGTTTTGGGTGTTTTCATCTTTTTTGCGCTGGTTTCTTCCCATCTTTGTGAATTTATCCACCTGTCGGCTTTGTAGTTGTTGACTTTATGATTGGGTCTCTGAGTGGACGTTCTGTTTGTTGTTGATGATGTTATTTCTGTTTCTTAGTTTTCCTTTTAACTGTCTGGCCTCTCTGCTGTAGGACTGCTGAGGTCCACTCCAGGCCCTGCTTGCCTGGGGATCACCTGCAGCAGCTGCCGAACAGTAAAGGTTGCTACCAGTTTCTTCTTCTGCTTTGTCCCAGAAGGATACCTGCCAAATGTCAGTCTGAGCTCTCCTTTATGAGGTGACTCTTTGGATATACGTGGGTCGGGAGCTGCTTGAGGAAACAGTCCTTTATTTTAGCTCAGGTGATGAGCTGTGAGCCCTGTTGTTCATTCAGAGCTGCTGGGCTGGTAAATTTAAGTCTGCAGCAGCAGAACTCATAAACCAACCCCTTTTTTTTTCCCCAGGTGTTCTGTCCCAGGGAGTTAGGGCTTTATGAGTCTCAGCTGTACTGCTGCCCTTTTTTTGTTTCCTCAGGGCTGCCCTGCCCACAAGGAGGCAGCCTAGTCACTCTCAGCCTGCAGAGGCTTCGCTGAGCTGCTGCGGGCTCTGCCCAGCTGCAGTGTGAACTTCCCTGCAGTCCTGTTTATATGGGTGTAGTTAGAGCTGCTTCCGTAACGTTGGCCCGCCTCTGTAATCACAGACTTTCTCTGTAATGGTGCGTTGCCGCAGCAACAGCAGGCTGACTCAGTAATGGCAGACGCCCCTCCCCGACAGAGCTGGACCCTCCCGGGTTCAGCTGTGTTTGTTGTGAAACTCTAAAGAGAGCGTTTCCAGTTGCTGTTTTTTTGTTTTTGTTTTCGTTTTTGTGTGGGTGGGACCAGCCGGACCTGACCTCCTGGCTCCCTGCCTTAGAGCCTTTTATTTTTTCATTGAAGGTCGGCTCTCTACCAGGTGTTCTGGTCGCCTGTTAAACAGGTGCCAGGATCTGTGTGTTTTCCCGTGTGGCGACCCACTGCGCCGCTGAAACCGTGGCTCTGAGATTCGCGGCGCTTTTTTTGCCTGGGAATCTCCTGGCCTGGCTCCCTGTTTCAGCTCCCCTTGCTAGCTAAGTGGGAACACAGTCCTGTTTACTCTGCACCGGGAGCGGCTGCACTGGCTGAAACCACGGCTCTGAGATTCGTGGCGCTTTTTTTGCCTGGGAATCTCCTGGTCTCGCTCCCTGTTTCAGCTCCCCTTGCTGGCTAAGTGGGAACACAGTCCCTTTTACTCTGCACCTGGAGCCGCTGCGCTGGGTCACAGGCAAAACAGCCACGCTGGCCACACCAGCCGTGCTGGCGACCCATGGGGCTCCTCTGCCTGCGAATCTCCTGGTCTGTGGGCAATAAAAATCCGTCTGGAAATGCGGCGTCCACTCACCCTCTGCACTTTCATTTGGAGCTGCAATCCTGAGCTGGATCTAACCGGCCATCTTGGAACTCCTCCCCACAAAGTCTTAAAATTCAGCTGTTTAAGAATTCTTTTGGGCAAAAATTATTTAGGAAGGAAATCTCGTGTTCAGGTTGGAAACAACTGGACATTAATAAAATTGAAGCCCCTTAGCAAAGCTTATTCCAGTTTGTTATATAACATACTGGTTAACAGCCAGAGGTTACCTGGATTCATGCAAGAGGCACTATTTCTCAAGGTCAAGCAATGTATGGCCCTTTATTACAAACGTTTCTTTTAAATATGTGTAAGTCAAACTTATTTTTGGATGATCATAGTGAAACCAGAAGATCCATAGTGAAGTTTATGTGACAGAGATCCCCACACAACAATCTGAGCAATCTCTATAGTAGTGTACAACTTCCCTCTCACTTTGGCAGTTTCTTAAACGTAATTATTCCCAAAACAAATCTATTCAAACATATTGAAAAAGAATGGGTTAGTATTTGGCAAGCATAAGGATGTTTTAATAGTGTTTCCAAAGATTTCTTTTAAAGGTTTTAGTTGTAAGAATGATGAATAATGAGAATTGCAGAAAATTAGCGAGAGTTCTCTCGCCAAGAACAGTTGTTTGAGAAAGCTTTGGGCCTTAAATAGAGGGAATTATGAATAAAGACCATAGTTGATAAAAATGAATACAGTAAAAATTAAAGTGTTGTTGGCTTTAAGAGTATTTATGTATAAACTTGATTGATGTAAACTTGATTGTTCAATGTTTAAAAGCTCTAATTAATGTAGTTTCTACTTAGTATGAAGCACATTAAGGTCTTCATTTTCTCTACTCATTGGAATAATTGAACTATATATTCAGACTTTTCTCAGTGCTTCACTCCCTACATGTGTTCACTTTTACTTTTCTCTCAGAAATCCCTGACTTCTCCTGATATTAGAAATAAGTTTCTTTAAATATTTATTGTTAATAAATGCATTAATGAAAAAGCAGAAACATTTATGGTGGTTTCTCTAGTTTCTTTAAACAAATCCCTAGAGGGGTTCCTAATTTATTTCTGTTCCACATTGCCCTCTGGTCACTAAATCAAACACAGAGCCACTGCTGCTTAGGGAGCTGGCATTCTAGCAAGGCCAGCTAGTGCTAGGGCACTAGCAGGAAGCTTGTTTTGAGCTTACTGGAGGCTATGAGCCCCCTAAGGCAAGAGAGAGGGTCCCTTGGGCCTGAGGCTTATCAGTGATGGTAGGAAATGTTGGGTCCAGGTCCCTGGGGAGGTGAGGTATACTAGAGAAACTGAGAGGCAGATAAGTGTGTCCACCAGAACCTAATGTTGCTCACAACTCTTTAACCACTTAATCATCTGTCATTCTTTTTTTTTTTTTCTTTTTTGAGACGGAGTTTCACTCTTGTTACCCAGGCTGGAGTGCAATGGCGCGATCTCGGCTCACCACAACCTCCGCCTCCTGGGTTCAGGCAATTCTCCTGCCTCAGCCTCCTGAGTAGCTGGGATTACAGGCACGTGCCACCATGCCCAGCTAATTTTTGTATTTTTTAGTAGAGACGGGGTTTCACCTTGTTGACCTGGATGGTCTCGATCTCTTGACCTCGTGATCCACCCGCCTCGGCCTCCCAAAGTGCTGGGATTACAGGCGTGAGCCACTGCGCCCGGCCATCTGTCATTCTTTTAAGTAAATACCTGCTTATGCTCATTTTATCATTTTGAACATTCCTTCTTCAGGGTGCTAACTCGATAAATTTTTGGTAAATCTGTAGAATATTAGGTAAGCACAAGAACCTTCTTATTCAACTCCCACATTTTATGAATGGGAAAACAGACTCAAAGAGGGGAAACTGAGATAAAATTGGCTTTCTGGTAAAATAAGCTTCCTAATTTAGCATGGGAATTATACTTATCACAGTGTCTAGCTCATTCCATGTTCTTTAAATATTTGTTTCAATAAAATGGAATGGGCCTTTGGGATAGGGGATCTTACAAATAACACAGGCCTCTACGGACATAGATTATTGATTTGATTTGGAAAGAATGGTGGGAGAAGATGAATGTTTGAGGCCATCTATTTTCAGTTCTAAATCTGTGGCCCCTTCTTGTTCAGAGCTGTTCGCTGGTCTGACCACCTTCTCTTTAGTTAGGGTGCTACCAGGGCAGTATTGAAGGTTTCTTCCTACTGCTTGCTTGCATATGTGCTTTCTTCTTAGCACGAGGCCTTTCCTGCATTGCAGGTTTTGCAGAACCACGTCGTATGACACAGTTGGGTGGATTTGATTGCACATGCTGTTTATCTCTGCTTCCAGTCTAGTGCTTACCCAGAGCCCTCCATAATCTGCTATGCCTTGCATTCAACCCTAAACTGAGTCATTTATCATAACTTTTGCAGAACCTTTTGCAGCTGATTTTTCTTTCCTTTTTCCAAGCATTTTGAATGTTTCATTGAAATCTTGAATGAAGTCACAATGTACTATTCTGTTTTTTGTTCATGTGCTAGTTAAAGAAATGATATCTGGTTAGTGTGGCATAGTTCATTTACAAAACTATTCATGGTCATTTTGATTTTATAAGCTTTCTTTCTGTTTTGATTTCGCAAAGACTGTATTTCTTTATTTTAGTTAAAAAAAAGTTCATGTTAATTTAATTTGTGCCCACTGAATTTTAAGTGTAATAACCCTGCAGATATATTTCACCTATTTGTATTAGAATTGTATTTTTTCCATGGACATCAGGGTTTTTTTTTTTTTTTGTCTGTGTCAGAAGCAACTAGTTATTGGCAGCAAAGGAATTTACTATTCCATTGTGCCATATAAAACAACTAACATTTTTTCAGTGTTTATGATATGAAGGCACTGTTTCATACTTGCTTTATAAGTTGTCATGAATATAATCACCCCCATTTAGACTAGTGGGAAAACTTGAGACATCACATGGTTAAGGTACTTGCCCCAGGTCACATAATAAGTAGCAGAACCAAGATTTTTGAACCCAGCCATCATATATATAGCCAGTATGCTTTTCTGTTCTTCATTGTCCCTTGTATATCCTCTTTGAAACAACTTGGTAATTGCCATGCTCTGTGAAAAAGGCCATTAAAATAGCAAATATCAGAGTACCTCTGATTTTTGAACATCAAAAATATACCCATTAGAAGATATTCATGAGACAGCTAAACATTGAGACTCCAGCCTTGATCATACTATATTTTCATCTCTGGTCATACATAGCGTGATGACCTTTGGTGACTTCAAATGACTCTAAATGATATTCTGATTTTGGGGCTAAGCCTGTGTATCAAATGAGTGAGCCATATCTATTTGTAATTCTTCCATCCATCCGTCTTTTCATCTGTCCATCTATAGAATACTTCATCTGCACATAACAGATACTTAGGTGTTACTTATCCTTACTGCAGCAGAAGAAGCCTTGTTGTATCCTAAGAGAATAAGACACAGCTTCAGGAATCACTGGCTGATCACCTTGAGGGGAAGCCGATTTATAAGGGTTTGCCAATTTTATGTATCTGCAGCCTTCCATATGTTACAGGGACTCTTAATTAAGCTGCTGAATTTGGCATTAGTTGAACTTTCAGTTTACTTTCAAGGAGAGTCATGCAGACAGTTCCAGTCCAAGAGAATAGCAGTTGGGAATAAACTGAGATATTTGGCGAGAAAATGAGGTGGGAGATGAATTTGGTGACAGCAGAGCATTTTTGCTGGAGACTACTATTGGAAAATGTACTTAGAATGGCAAGGGAAATTAAAGTTTGTTAGACTAGCTCTGAAACCAAGCATAGTATACGACTGAAAATAAAATTCTCTTGTCATTGTAGGCAAACTCTAGCTTTGGAGCCTGGCACATGTGAAATATACAACAGGTTTTCAAACTAATTTGATCGTGTTCCAGATCGCAAGAGGTCAAAATTACCCAAGGCTCAGACACATTAATCTTACGGAAATTTAAGACAAACTCTACCCAGCCCCAGTCAGTCTTTACATTTCAGCAACTCTTTCTCCTTTCTTCTTCTGTATTTACTTAGCAGTGTGCCTTCAATGTACTTACCTACTTCCTTCACTTATGTCCTACTTGTGTTTCCTGTGAACTCCATGAGATTGTAAACTTGCCTATTGCAGGAACTGGTACAGCCCTAACTCAGAGATCAGTGAGAGGTAGAATGCAAGCAAAAGGAGAGAAGTGATTTGGCTTCGCCTCAGCCTGCTCCTACTTGCCAACTGATGACTTTTCACAATGGCAAAATGTGAAAGAGTGGAAGAAGAGGGGGAGAGTTACTATATGGAGTGCGGCAGGAGGAAGATTGGCACCCTTGGAGGGCATGTATGGAATTTAAAACCTGCTCATGCACTCTGGGGAGGGCAACGCAAGGCAAGATAAGTGGAGCTCTAGATAGCCATGGGCCTGTCTTTGAGTTATAATCTGATAAGATCCTAGTTCCAGGAGGGGAATGAGGAAGAAATTATAACTTTCCTTAGGGAAATCACTTAAAAAAATCACCTTACTAGATTCCATTGTTTATGAGCTCCAGAGCAAGATGGAGTGTGTATATATGTGTATGTATGTATAATGTTTTTAAAACTTTATTGTTTATTGCCTTTTCTATCACATGGTACCAGAAAATTTGGTAAGTGGCAATTTTTTGTGATTGAAATATACCACTTAGGTGTTCTAGTTGTTTTTCTACCCAAGATTCACTGTATTCTCAGCATAGGGATGGCAAAAGCTGATAGGAAAAAATTCTCTCTCGTCTTTTGAATATCAATAAAAGGAGAGTTTTCTTTACAGCTCTGCAGCTCTTGAATGTTGAATTTTAATATTCTCATTTGGAGTTTCATTTGAACAAATAGCTTTCTTCTCCAACCCATTTTACCAACAATCATTTCACCCTGCAGTTCTCCTTCTCTCCTCCACCTCACTCTTCGTAGAAACAATTCTTTGATCTTAGTAACGTTTAGACACAGTTCATTAACTAGTATTTTGTATTTATAAAACTTCAGGTGTGTGGATGAAAACTACTGAAACAAATAAGTCTTGTTGTCCAATCGTAGTAGAGTATCTCAGTTTGGAGTTGATTGCCCAATAGTGTTGTGGAGACTATGACCCAACAAATAGTGTCATTGATTACATGCTATTGCTTACTCATTTATTAGTAAACCCTTTGTGTGGGCATCGTTACTAATTGTTATGTTAAATATCTGTATAAATAAATAATATCTGTTAATCATTGAGATGTTAGTCTTTAAAATGTAATTTTCAGGTTCTAAAAAGCACAAAGATAATGTTATATCACATCAGTGTTCTTTGACAGCTTTGGCAGAGTCTTCCTTGAATTTTTTTTTTTTATTTCCATAGGTTTTGGGGGAACAAGTCATATTTGATTACATGAGTAAGTTCTTTAGTGGTGATTTGTGGCATTTTGCTGCACCCGTCACCCAAGCAGTATACACTGAACCCAATTTGTAGTTTTATCCCTCACCCTTCTCCCACCCTTCAGAGTCTTTTTTTGTATGGGACTTTATGTAGGTTAGTGATATTTCTCCTTGCTCTGCTTGCAGAGAAATCAATGCAGTGAAAAATACCCTGCCCCAGTTTGTGATTATTAAGTGAGGTAAACTTAGAGAACAGCTCATGGCTGGCTGATTTGAATGTGTTTGCTTTGTGCCCAGCCTCTGTTCCATGGTGCACACTAGTGCTGGGTTGATAGGCCCTCCTGAAAACCTTTTACAGTTGTCCTTGTATTTTATGGCAGGTTATGTTCACAGAAAGTTTTCTGTAAGTCAAAATAATATAAGTTGAATCTGATTTCTTCTCAGAAACAATATTACATTGGGGATTATATCTCTGGCCTAATGCCTGACTTTTTATAAAAATAGAAATAACTATAACCATCATTTTAATCAACTGTTTAATCAGCTGGAAATGATGAATCTGAATACTGTTCAGGAGAAAATTGTCTGAAATATGTTTAAAATCAGTTAACAAGGCATCACGATAACCAGTCACATTAAATTATGTTTAATGAACTAAAGTGTCATAGTAGACTCTACAAAGGTTTTTATCATAATCACTGCCTTGTTTTTACTGAAACTAATCAGAAGGTTGTTTTTCTTAAAGCACTTTCTGCAAAGTCAAGGACTTCTCACAGGATTTCTTTTAGTAAATTTTGATAGGGATGCTTCAGGAGACTTTTGGGGGAGACTTTGAGGAGACTTGGCTTTATAGCTTTTTGAGAAACTGAATTGAGATTTTCCTTATGCTTTGCTTTGCTCTGCTCATTGTAAATACCCTGTAGCAGACACAGATTTTGGAGAATGAGTTATTGGTCTCTCTTCATTTTGATTGTCACCAGAGAAGGGTTAATGATAAAGTTATGGTTGTTGAGATCTGAAGGATTATTATCAGTAGGTAAAGAAGTGGGCGTATTCTATGCTGAGGGAAACAGTGGAATACCCAGAGACAAGAAGGTGCCTGAGGCTTACCTGGAATGGAAAAAAGGCCAGTGGGTTATAATAGAGAAAGAGAAGAGGAGGGCAAATGAAGTTGGGCAAATAGGAGGAAGAGATCAGATTGTGTATAAGACTTCACAAGTCAGAGTAAGGATTTTAATTTTCAGTTTTAAGATCATTGGGAAACCCTTAAAGTGGGGGCTGGAGGAGCAATATGATCAAGTTTGTGTTGCACACGGTTGTGTTGTCCTGGCTAGGTTAGCTCTCAGAGTACTGTGTAGCCATCATTCTTGGCACTTAGCTGATTTGTATGAGCATTTAATGAATGTGTGGTCTTCCCTCTCCCTATACTCTAAGCTCCTTGAAGGCAGGGAGTGTGTCTGTTTTTTATTCATCACCCTGTCTCCAGTGCCTTACACATAGTAGGAGCTCAAAAAATATTGGTTGAATGGATGCATCAACTGTGTTAACAGATTTACCTTGTGACCCGCTATTAGGTGAGGGAGTTACTTTTTTATTGATGTGGAATTCACATAACATAAAACTAATCATTGTAAAGTGAACAATTTATTGGAATTTAGTACATTTATATTTTTTATAACCACCAACTCATACCTAGTTCCAGAACATTTTTATCTCTTAAAAAGGAAACTCCATACTTATTAAAGAGTTACTCTCCATTCTTCCCTTCCCCTAGCTCCTGGTAACTACCAATCTGCTTTCTGTTTTTATGGATTAACCTATTCTGCATATTTCATATAATGGAATTATACAATATGTGACCTTTTGTGTGTGGCTACTTTCACTTGGTGTAATGTTTTTGAGATTCATTCACATTGTAGAACATATCAATGCTTCATTCCTTTTAATGACTGAATAATATTTCATTGTATGGATATACCACATTTTGTTTATCCATTCATCAATTATGGACATTTGGGTTATTTCTACCTTTTTGTTTTGTTTTGTTTTTTGAGACGGAATCTCACTCTGTTGCCCTGGCTGGAGTGCAGTGGCGTGATCTCAGCTCACTGCAATCTCCGCCTCCTGAGTTCAAGCGATTCTCCTGCCTCAGCCTCCTGAGCTGGGATTATAGGCATCTGCCACCATGCCTAATGTATTTTTAGTAGAGACAGTGTTTCACCATGTTGTCCAGACTGATCTCCAACTCTTGACCTCAGGTGATTCACCTGCCTCGGTCTCCCAAAGTACTGGGATTACAGGCATGAGCCACCGTGCCCAGCTGTTTCCACCTTTTGAATAGTGCTACTATAAACATGCACGCACAAGTTTTTGTTTGAATACCTGTTTTCAATTCTTTTGGACCTATACTTAGGAGTAGAATTGCTGGGTTATATGATAATTCTATGTTTAACTTTTTAATGAACTGCCAAACTCTTTCTCATAGCAGCAGAATCATTTCACAGTCCCACCAGTGATGTATGTGAGTTCCAATTTCTCCACATCCTTACCAACACTTGTTATTTTCTGTTTTTATTGTTGTTGTTGTTTCTTTAATTCTAACTAGCCTAGAAGGCTGTTCATTTATGCCTTCTGCAATGCATGAGTGAACTTCCGCTTATTTGCAGGGAATATTTTATTCCTTGGTACTTTATCACATTGTTATTTCACAGTATGAAAATTGAAGTGAAACTCAAAGGTACATTGGACAGAATTGGATTCTAAATTCATAAAATTTGAGTCCAGCAGCATTCTGTTACATTGCTTTCTGAGATAGACCTGCAACTATTAGGAGAACCACATTTTTTTCTCTTATATACTATTTTTAGGATTGAAGAAGAGGTCTAAAGGACTAATCTCACATCCAAAGAAGTTTCTTCTGAACATATGTGTTGGCTAAACCATTTAACAACTCTTCTATTGCACAAGTCTTTTGAGAGTTGCACTGAGAATTATGAGGAAGCCCCATGTAGGCTTATAGCATAATGTTCTCATCATAGGCAATTTTCTATTGGTTTGACACATTTGTGTTTTCTACCCTTCTTTTTTTTTTTTTTTTTTTTTGAGATGGAGTCTTGCTCTGTCACCCAGGCTGGAGTGCAGTGGCATGATCCCCACTCACTACAACCTCCGCCTCCTGGGTTCGAGCAGTTCTCTGCCTCAGTCTCCTGAGTAGCTGGGATTACAGGCATCTGCCACCATGCCTGGCTAATTTTTGTATTTTAAGTAGAGATGGGGTTTCACCATCTTGGCCAGGCTGTTCTTCAACTCCTGACCTCGTGATCCACTCGCCTCAGCATCCCAAAGTGCTGGAATTACAGGTGTGAGCCACCGTGCCCAGCCTCTATCCTTTTCCTTTCCGTTTTTGTTTTGTTTTGTTTTAGTTTAGCTGTGCTCAGCATGCAGGGAGTAGTTGTATTGCTTGTAGTAAATGACTGGGAACCAAGCTGAGATGTCAGCAGAACATCATAGAATACTCAAGTACACTGACTATATATAAGATCATTCAGTTTCCTGTCCATCTGAAGTAATCATACTATCACTTCACCATTAATTTGTCCTCATTAATAATACTAACAAATGCAAATGCACTTTAATTTCCATTCTTTGAGGACTGCCTATATTTCATTGATTTCTGCCATTTTTCTACCCTTAAATTATAACTATTTGATAGCATTTAGAACGTTTCATATCATATCTGAGTTTATAAAGTAGAGAGAGCAAGAATAGACTTAGAAATGTATTAACACATTGCATACACATATGCTTTTTATAATAATGCAAAGTGGAGTTAAATGCATTGCAATCAGGAGAATTGAGTCTTTATGAACATTTAATTTTTGAGTACTAGTCATGACTAAGCTGCTTGCATTCCACTGAGCAAAGGTTTCTTAATGAAGAAACCTACAAACCACTGTGGTGTTTCATGATTTAGCTGAAAGCATTTTTTCTGTTTAAAGCTTCCTAGGCATTTTTTAATGTTGGCTGTAAATTCTTATAATTGTTCTAGATACCCCCTATGTGTGCTTTAGAAATACCCCATTGCTATTTTCAATCATATACTCGAATGGGACTTGTAACTACTGTTTTTCCTATTTGGTAAAAAACATTTGTTTTGTGGAAAATTGTTTGGTTTTCAGGGTGGTTTGGCCTTTAGTGTGAGTAGTGTTTGTTTTTTTGAAGTCATGCATTTTGAATGTATCCACCCTAATAAAAAATTATTTCAAATGGTTTTTTTCTCTCTCTTTTTCTGTGTGTGTGTGTGTGTTTTCATTTTATAGCTGAAATCCTGTGTATAGGTAAGATTTGTATTCTAAGAGGTTTATTAATGTTAAAAATTGCCCTTATGGTAGTTAATTCTAATGTGCTTTCACTTGTGATTGTACCTTAGTTGCTGGGACATGGATTTCATTCTGTTTTATCAGAGAAGTAAATAGTTTCCCTAGGGTGACAGGCCCATTTGAAAAGGCATTCATTTTTTCACATTTAAAGATTACCATTAAATAAATTGCTACTGTTGTGTTTTAAGTGGGCATCTTAAAAGCCTGAAAGAACCAGTGTACCCTCTAGTGTACCAAAATTAGCACACTGAAGGAGTTTTATCTAGTCAGTTTGTACTTAAACATTTTTTAAAAGGCATTATCACATGACCCTTTCCCAGGTCTTTGTGACTTTTCGTAATGTTTCATTTATTTCTCCCTCCTTTTCTGCTTTGAAGCCTGCAATTTTTTTTTTTTTTTTTTGGACAGTCTCGTTCTGTCACCCAGGCTGGAGTGCAGTGGCATGATCTTGGCTCACTGCAACCCCTGCTTCCCTGGTTCAAGCGATTCTCCTGCCTCAGCCTCCCGAGTAGCTGGGATTACAGGCGCCCTTCATCAGTCCTGGCTAAGTTTTGTATTTTTAGTAGAGATGGGGTTTTGCCATGTTGGCCAGTCAGGTCTTGAACTCCTGACCTTAGGTGATCTGTCCATCTTGGCCTCTTAAAGTGCTGGGATTACAGGCTTGAGCCACCATGCCTGGCCTAAGCCCGCAAATTTTTATTCCACATATATTGTCTTCTCGTGTGTATTAGTCTGTAAATTATTCTTTATCCTGAAACAGGGAGTGGTCTCTTCCTCACTCTTGAATGTTTTGTTTTGTTTTAGGGGGCTAGGCTGAAACAGGGGGCAAATGATGCAACATCCAAAGCCACATTTCAACTTTTTCATGTGTATGGCGGGGGAAGGAGTCTCGCTCTGTCACCCAGGCTGGAATGCAGTCGTGTGATCTTGACTCACTGCAACCTCCACCTCCCAGGTTCAAGTGATTCTCCTGCCTCAGCCTCCTGAGAAGCTGGAATTACAGGTGTGGGCCACCATGCCTGGCTAATATTTGTGTTTTTAGTAGAGATGGAGTTTTGCCATGTTGGCCAGGCTGCTCTTGAACTCCTGACCTCAAGTGATCCGCTTGCATCGGCTTCCCAAAGTGCTGGGATTACAGGCATGAGGCACTGCACTTGGCCGACCACATTTCAAGTTTTATTGCTAGAAAATCTGGCTCCAATAGCTGGGCGCTATGGTTCACACCTGTAATCCCAGCACTTTGGGAGGCCGAGGCAGGAGGATCACCTGAGGTCAGGAGTTCAAGACCAGCCTGACCAACATGGCGAAATCCCGTCTTTATTAAAAATACAAAAAATTAGCTGGGCGTGGTTGCAGGCACCTGTAATCCCAGCTACTCAGGAGGCTGAGGCAGGAGAAGTGCTTGAACCCGGCAGGTGGAGGTTGCAGTGAGCCAAGATTGCACCATTGCACTCCAGCCTGGGTGATAAGAGCGAAACTCCATCATAAAGAAAATCTGGCCCCAATTTCCTCTGCATCATTTTAGATCACATTATTAGTCAAGTCCTCTTCAAGTTATACATGAAGAAACCAATGCCAGGACTTCCCCAAGACACATACAGACTAATTGGTGATAGAAGGTGATTAGGACCTCCATCTCCTGGTTTCTTACCTCTCTTAATTAAGCTTTAGAAGCGAAAACACCCACCTGGGATCATAACTGAATACTTAATTTTACTTACCCATTTTTGGTATACATGGATAGAAATTGTCACAAATACAACAATGATCTCACCTCATACCGTTGAGTACTTTGCCGGTATAGTTGATTGTGAATACGATGTATTTTTCCTACCAGCAGACTCTTACATAGATGTAGCCCAGATATGCAGACATGTTTGCTGAGATAAGAGATATATTATAGTAGCATTGCCCAAAACATGTTGTACAGAATGTGATGTCACTGGAGTTTCCTTGTGGGGAAGAAAGAGTTCTGTGGTGAAAAAATTTTGGGAAATGCTGACTTACACAAAGTTAAAGAGGTTTCTTTAAGACTTTATGAAGCTTTTACTACATGAGTATGCGTTGTGAATAGCCGGGAGGAGGGGTTACAGGAGTGGGCTTCCCCTTTCTCTAAGGAACCTCATTATTAACTTGTTTCTTGTAACTCAGTCTGGGGAACATTGAGTGTGGTATCCTGATATTCTTGCTAGTTATCTTACTGTGGCATTCCTAGTTGGCGATACTCAAAGGCACATTAAAATTTAACAATCTAAACAATTTTTATTTATACATAAGGCATTACTGAATATTTGTCGTGCTCTTCTTTTTATGCTTCAAGATACAAGTTACACATTACACTTCAAACATCTTGCTAATTTATATAGTCTCTTTTAAGCATATTTTAGGAATAATTACAGTCAGATCATCTGTTATATTTATAGCAACATCCAATCTTTATATTGCAAAGAAGCTTCAAATCCAAAGCTTTGGGAAGAGGGAAGAGATAGATGATAGAGAGACAGTGTCAATAATTCCAGTGCAGTTCCCAAGTGCCTGTGTGCTCTGCCACAAAGGGAGAAACGAATTCCTATTTTTACTGTCAGGGTGTCAGATCAACAGTTCCGAAAGACTAATAGTATATGTTATGGACAGCAGCCTCGCCTCCATGGGCTCCTCGAGTGGCCCTCAGTTGTCATCAGACATGCCACTTGTCAGCCTCCCTTGCCAACTCTAGTCCTTCATGAACACTGAAGAATAGTGGTTTCAAAACCAAGCGCTCTCTGCTAGTGGACTATAACTCATCCTGCCCCTTTAGGCAGGGGTAGCACCAAAATTGCCTGTGCCTCTTCTGTAGAGCCAGAAACTTTCTTGCTTTAAATAAAACATTCACATGTGGGTTATGTTTAAGACATTGCCTAGTTCCATGCTGTCCCAGTTGCTAGAGTTTTAATATTCCCATAGTTTGTTAACATCTACAAACCTCATTATTTGTTGCTGTGAATAGTTTACAGTCATTTAAAGTGATTGTTTCTGTTAATCTTGCTGTAAGCAGTCTGTTAGGTTATGTGACCTTATTTTATAGATAAGGAAATGACGCTCAACTAAGCCATTTTCTCCAGGTCTCATTTTGAAGAATAAAAAGATATAAATAATATTTCTCATATCTTTCTTGCTTCCCCTGTCCTCTCCAGATTTTATCCTGAAAGCCTGCCCTATAAGAATAATTTTTTTTTTTTTTTTAAGAGATGGAGTTTCACTCTGTTGCCCATGCTGGAGTGCAGTGGTGATCATAGTTGACTATAACCTTGAACTTCTGGGCTCAAGTGAGCCTCCTGGCTCAGCTCCCCTAGTAGCCAGGACTACAGGTGTGTGCCAGCATGCCCAGCTAATTTTTAATTTTTTTTTTGTACAGATAGGAGTCTCACTCATTTGCCCAGGCTGGTCTGGAACTCTGGGCCTCAAGCAAAGCATTGGGATTACAGGCCCAAGCCACTGTGCCAGATCCAGAAAGAATGCCCCCCCACCCTGAAATCCCTTACTTTTTTCATTTATTCAACTAAGCCATGCTCCACAGTGGAAACTTGCTTTTTACCTACTTCTTTTGTTGGGGATGTTAAGAAAAGTTATAGCCTGGATGTGATATTTAAATTAATTACATTTACAACTTGGGCAGTATTTAAGCCAGTTTGCTTGTATGGTATGTAACAGTTTACTTGCAAAAATGCATTCATTGGTTTTGCTGAACACACTCCAACTTATATTTGAACTGACAGACCTTTCTAGGAAACTCTACTTTTATAGTAATTACACTATCACTGAAACAGGAAATAAAACCCTGTTCAGGTCATCAGACACCCCTTTTACAATATTTTTTTCTTTTGCTCCAGCCAGAGTTTCTTATCTCCTCTTATACTGTAATAGAAATTCTTCTCTGGTGATCTAGAAAGTAATTTTTGGATGAGAATTTATCTCTTCTAGGTAATGATATTGATAAAGGCATTTTTCTCCCTAATAGCAGCTTTTTTCTTTGCGATTGTTAGATATTACTGTTGGCTGCTGAGATAAAACTTTCTTACCTATGAGATATCTAAATAGTGAGAAAAATCTTCCATCTCTAAGGGACCTTTCCACATAAACTGTCTGCTTAGGCCTTGTATATATTTTTGAAGCTTGAATTTACAATATTACAGTCACTCTCTTGAGGTGGGGAAACTCTGTATCATAGCAAATACTTAGATTATGTTAAACTACAACCAAAAGTTCAATTCAACTTTCCTCAGAAGCTTATTGTTTAGCCCCACTTTTTATTGTGGTCCATTTATTGTCGGCAGGGATTAGAAAAGAACTTCCCAAGATGAGGAGAAATTGTTGTGTGGTGTAAGATACTGATATTTTAAAATAATAACACCTTAAAATACAAAAGTTACTAAGGCAAATCAGGTCTTTGGAGAAGAGTAACGAAAAAATGATGAAATAATGGGGCCAAGGCCTCTAGAGCACTGCTTTGAACTCTTAAGAAATAGACTGTCCCCTGATGGCTTTCTTTGCTGCCTCCCATGGAAGTACAGGAACTAGGCAAGCCACAGTTGGCTCACTTCCCAAGTTCTGGGAAACTTTACAAGGATCACAGGGGTTGGTATAAGTTGCTTGATAATCTGCAGCATTCTCTCTGAGATTTAGCTGCCATTGTGTTAGCAAATTTCTGCATGTCAGTATGCAGATGGTCCCATCTCTCCCTCCAGCCTCTGAGGTTTGTAATCTATATTTTATTCTCGTCTTTTTCAGCTAGGTTGGGCTTTGAGGCCTGGGGCCTGCTTATTCCTGCTTTTTATTTGCATGTATATTTTTATCCATTTCCTGAGGGTAATCGTAAATGGTTAGCTGGATTGTCAGCCTCACTGCTCCTATCTTTAGAGTTAAAAATCTCTTTATTTAGAGTTTTAAATTAATTTTGTTGAGTGTTTGGAATGAAAGGCTGTGTGTGAAGATGGGTAGGGTGAAAGTGAAAGGGAACTTCTGAGGCTTTGTATATTTGCTAGTTACATTTTTGTGCATATTGTCAGGCTTTGGGTTAGGAAAGATTCTGTTAATAAGGAAAGTTGAGTTGCTGAGACCCCAAAGGAACACTGAGAGTCTCAGGTTCCTTCCTATAAATGGAAGAACCCGAGTCATTAAAAGATAAAACTCCTGTTAGAATCTTGAATCACAAAATGTTTACAGGATTTTCGATCCATCAGCTTTCTACTAGCCATCCTGTAATGAAGCTGCATTTTAGTCTTTAGAGCCACAATTTCTGTAGCCCTGAAGTTCGTGGAGTAAGGGCATGGTGGAGGAAGGGGGATCAGATTGGGAACACTTAGAATTGATTATCACTGTTGAAATTAAACTGCTCAGTGGATCAGTTTGAGATAATGAAAGGTCCACTCTGAGCTTCCAAACAAGGCATTGTTCTTAACCAAATCCTCATGATCAGTGCTTTTTCTTAAGCCTTGTGCTTGCTGATTTAGGTGTTTATGTGAGGCTTAATATCCATTTCCTATAGCAGGTTTTATTCAGTTGAATATGCTGCCACTGGGCAATGCCTAATTAGAGAAATTTGTGTCTAGGGATAAACTTTGTGTATTCAATTGTCCTTTGGTCAGGTGTTTGAGAATTTCAGTTAATATGACCGTAATTAAACTTTAAAGGCAGAACAACACAAAATGCCCTATTGGTCTTGCTTCACTTCCTTTGGCTTAATCACTTATAGAAGTTGCAGTAAAAGCAAAATCTGAAACGTGCAATTTTAAGGATCATTTTAGAGTTATGATTATAAATTACACATCAAGTTTATTCAACTTTGCTTGTTATAATGGAGTGGGCTTGGGAACCTCAGCAATTTGGCCACTGAATACATTGTAGTTATTTTAACCAAGAAGCTCAATACACTGGAAATGTTCCCTGGAACTGTAATGATCTCCCTGTACTCCCACCCCTTCAGCCCTAGTATGGAAATGCTGACTTCTGGGAGCATTTTAATAGACATCTGAAATTTTGATGAGATGCTCTTTCAGTTTTGAATTTGGCCTTTTTAAGACATTATGCTGTTCAAAAATATTTCTGCTTCAGAGAAGAAAATAGCTTTGGGCTGGAGTGTGGAGAACCGTTTTAAATCATTGCCAAGTCTTCAGATTTTAATAAGGATTTTTTTTGTTCATTTTTGAGAAAATACTTTTATTTGCTGTAGTAACTTTCAGAAAGCAGTTTGATGACCAATAAAAATAATGCTGTAACTGCCAGGGATTACATCAGTTTTAAGATTATTTGCTGATAATCCAAGTAGCTTTGCATTGTATCAGGGCCTGTAATTCTCATTATTAATGATCTGAATAACTGAAGGAAGATTAACCACATGCAAAATAAATTATCGAAGGAGAATCTTTGTGAGCAGCTTAAAATGGTTGGACAGAACAATATTTGAGGATTATTTGTATTCTTAACCTTTGGAAAGGAAATTGTTTAAATTATTTAAATTAAAGAAGTAGTGCAAGATTATGGATGGCATACTAAAAATCATAGGATGTTATTTAAGGATGATTACTGTTTGAAAGAGAGCGTCTGTGGCAGTAATTCTCAGCTGTGGTTACAAATTAGAATTGTCACCTGGGGAGCTTCCAGAAAAATTAAATATTAAATAAAATACCCAAGCATCAGTATTGTGTTTAAAGCCACTGTGTGACCAGGATTAAGAGTCAAAGATCTATGGCTAACTGATAAATTTAAGTCTTCCAGCACCTGGAAAGGATGTAGAGGTAGGCTTTATTTCAGATCCTGTGCTAGCTTTTATAGTGACAGTCTTGTATTGAGGTCTCTATTTTTCTTCAGTTCTTATCTAGTCACTGGTCTGGAGGCAATTGGGAAACAAATTTTGTTTCCAGTAGCTTTTCATTTTCTATGACTAGCAAAGACATAGGATTTTAAGATGGTGCCAGTTAAATAATTACTCTGTTAGGTTTTTTATTGAGAGGCCATTTTGGGGTATAAATTACTTGCTTTTTTTTTTTTTTTTTACAGTATTCAGTTTGTACTGTGGAAGTATAAATTAGGAGTACAAAAGGTTGATTTTTATCGTGAGGAAGAAATTTACATTGTTTTCTCTGTTAATTCATAAATTGTAAACATACTTTTTAATATTTGCCATACTTTATCATGTAGTGTGATGTCTCATTAAAATAGAATAAGTACCAGCATATTTCAAGTTTTAAGAAATGCTGTTCTTAAGGACAATTGAATGGGAAGCAGTTCAGAACAGGATGGACTCCTAATGAATTGCAATTCATTATGAGGTGCCAGGAATCACACACTCCCACTCCAGACTACACTGCGTGCCATCCAAATAGGAATTTTTAAAATGATTTCTACTTAGCATTTCTCTGCTTTGGCAAAGACATCTACATTACTCAAAATCAAAGGAAATAACAGCACTGTTTTAACACTCTATATTGGCAGCAGGTGGACAATTACGGTAAATTTATGTGAGTTCAGCATTGCTTTTTTTTTTTTTTTAATGTGTACCAAATACTATTATACAGTTGCAGGACATTCCACCAGATATTGCAGGTTCATAAGATTTTAGGGTGAAACAGAAGTCACCTACTTCATACTACCCTACCCCCAGTCCTCAGGCACTTCTCAACCCAAACCTGTTTGGGTAATTTTGGAAAATGCTCAGAAGTGGACATTCTGCAGCTTCTTTCAGGCTTCTGTTTCATCATCTAACAACAGTCACTGCCAGGATCTGCACACACATAACCCTAAACCTGCATAGTAATTTCAATCCATTTTCTCCAATTTAATGGAGGTAGAGGTCACCTAGGCCTTATTCAGAAAAGATTAGAGAGATAATGTATGCGGAAAGCTCTTAGTAAAACTGGAAATATCATTCAAATGTGGGAATTCATAAAGATATCAATGTGCCTAAAAAATTGTGTTGTGCCTTTTCCTTTTGTTCTTTGGCACAGACTATAGAAGACAATTCAGAATTGGGAAAGCACTAGTCCATTTTTAAGTTAATCGGTGGTTGCTGTAATTGAGGCTAAAAATCCATAATGGCATCACACGACATATCCTACTTCACTGATTCTCTAACTCCTTTGCCTCTTCTCCCTTTCAACTTGTAGAATTAACTAAGAACATGTATAAAAGGTAACTCTGCCTCATTTACTCTATAGCCACTTCTTGCTTGTGTGAAAAACTAAACAGCCATATGAATATTAAATTAAAGGTTGCAAATTACAATGTATATGTGAACTTGACATTTTCTGTAATTCAAATTGGTATGTTATAAGAGTCAGGTCTGTTTTGGAGACCACGGAGAGGCCTTAACCTGCAACAGAAGGTGGGAGCCGGGGTGAAGCCAAATAAACTATACATCTGGCAGGTGCATGTGTTCCAATGCCTTGTCTTTGGGCAGGCAGATAAATAACTAAGCTATCCATCATAGATACTTACTGACTTTTTCCAGGTCTCCAGGGATCCCACGGATTCCCTTAGCACATGCCAGGGTAGCTTTCCAGAGTTATATACACCTGAATCTCTCCTATTTCAGTTTGTCCCAGTTACTTTTTGCATGATTCTCTACAAATTTTGAAGGCAATATCATAAGCTTAAATTAAAATGCAAGGCAAGGAGGTTTTATCTGTACTTTGGGGTGATTTTTATTTTGTAAAATGAAGAAATTAATTATTTTCTATATACTGTCTACCTAAGATGCACGAATTCAGACTGGAATACATTCAGACATTGTAGATAATTGGAAGACTACAAGTTCTTAGTAATAATCTTGCTTAAAATGATTACTTTGAGGATGACATTTAATCTTTGACCTTAAAATAGATCATTGAAAGGAAGGAAGATCTCTGTGACTACATATATTAAAACATTTTAGGTTGGGGAATTATATTTCTAAAAAATAATGGGAATATATAAATGGATATTGGTTTCTATCAACATCCTTTGACATAAATATGAGGTAAGTCTCAGATATGGTAATATAGTACCATAAAAGGAGACTGTCTCAAATTTATATAAGAAAAGGGTATTATCCTGATTTAAGCAAAGAGAGTGAGGCCTCAGCAAAATTAAAGAGTGGGATAAAATGGAGCCCAGTCTTGAAACTTTTAGATTCAGTGAGTCTACTTACTAAAAATGTAAAAGGGGGCCGGCGCGGTGGCTCACGCCTGTAATCCCAGCACTTTGGGAGGCCGAGGCGGGTGGATCACGAGGTCAAGAGATTGAGACCATCCTCGTCAACATGGTGAAACCCCGTCTCTACTAAAAATACAAAAAATTAGCTGGGCATGGTGGCGTGTGCCTGTAATCCCAGCTACTCAGGAGGCTGAGGCAGGAGAATTGCCTGAACCCAGGAGGCAGAGATCGCGCCACTGCACTCCAGCCTGGGTAACAAGAGCAAAACTCCGCCTCAAAAAAAAAAAAAAAAAAAAAATGTAAAAGGGGCAAGAGAAATATATTGTGTGAAATAGGACTTTACAACAATAAGGCTCTGAGAGACTGCAAAATACACTCTATCCTATAAAGCCAAATAATTACAGTTGCCTTGTACAAAAAGTTGATCATTTCTTCAGTAGTGGCAGACATTCTATTTCTGACTTGTACACTTATACACGATTATTTTGTGTTTAGAAGTAATCTGCATTGTGCTTTCTGTTCTCTAGTGAGGTAGTTGGCAAGGTTGTCCTCAGTAGTTGCATAGTAAATGAAATATTCCCAGTTCTTTCTTTCTTAAGTTAGTGTGTTGCTAGTGAAGGTTATGATTAAGATTCATTTGAGCTGTGAATGAAAGAAAAATGATTGGCAGTAAAAATATTGTTTCTCTAGGATACTTTCTTTAATCATTTTAGAATTGCACCGTTGACCTCAGAACAGTTGGTTTAAGCAACACTTTTGGTAATCTTTACTATGTCAGCAAGTAAGAGCTTAGTGGATTTTGAATTTCCTAACAAGATTTTCTCCTATCCCTACTACTTTCTCCCCAGATTATAGCCCAACATGCTTAGACAAGAATCCTGGGCTTGGTAGAAGTGTGAAGAAATGTGATGAAAAACTGATTTTTTTCCCTTTTCTCTTGGTCAGTGTGCTGGAGAAGAGAAACGAGTTGGTACACGCACAGTATTTGTTGGCAATCATCCAGTTTCGGAAACAGATGCTTACATTGCACAAAGATTTTGTGATAATAGAATAGTTTCATCTAAGGTAAGTTTTTGTTTTAACTCAATAGATGTTCATATAGTGAATCAGATAATGCATTTATTCTAATTTATGCTTCTGAGGACACTGATGCATTTATATATGTGTACATGTATGTGCACTTATACAGATCATATACCAGCTATGGTAAGTATTCCTCTGAAAGACAGTTTATTTAAAAAAATCACTTTGCTTATTATAGGTGAAAGATCGTTCACTTGCCTTCCATTATGATTCACAGTGCTTGTTGATTATGTGTATTACTTTAAACCTTAAAGTGTGCTAAAAATAGGAATTATTTACTGGTGCAAAGCTTCCTGAATTACCCTTGAATGGCTGAACTAGGATATAAATGATTTGCATTCTTTTGGAGAGAGCTGTCCTGGAATGACTTTATTTGCATCTCTTTCTAATTCCTCTGCCAACCTCTCCACCTCCCATCCCACTTCTCAAGTATAAATACAGTCTTATGTCCCAAAGGGTGCATGCTGCGCAGTACACTCCTTCACCTGTGATCTGTTAAGAGTTAAATCACTGCAGCTGTGTCACTGTTTGAATACATCTTACTTCAGCATAGTGTAGGACTAAGAGCATTGGCCTGGAAGTCTGAACACCTGTATTTAAATCCTTGCCCAACCACGTACTAGTTGTGTTATCTTGGCCAAATTAATCACCCTGAGTCTAAATGTCCTCATTGGCGAAATGGGGCTAATACTCTATGTGTGAAACCACTTCTTATAGCTCCTAGTACCCAGTAGTCATCATTCTACAAGTGTTATTTAACTAATCTTTACCTCCGGCTGACCAGGTTAGGTGCTAGGTTAGCCTACTGCCATCTCTTGTAGAATGGAATAGATCTTGAAGATATTCCTCACTTCCTCATGTGCCCTGGCAAGACAGAGATAAAAGTTGGTGACATTTGGTTCACTGTATATTTGTAATCACTTAGAACCTCAAACACAAAATTAGGCCCTTCCTTAAAAATATATGACATTTTGTTTTTCAAATATGCATTTAATTTCTCATTTGGGTGGTGATACAGTAGTGATTACGTTTAGCTGGGAGATTTAACATGTAAAGTATGGTCAGGACAGGTGAAAATTTTGTTGCCTGCCTAATGGGCAGATCTGTAGGCCTGTAGAACATTTTATTTTGGATAGAAATGTCTATTTCCTGTTAATCTTATACACTTGTGGCAGAAATTTTATTCTTAGCCAGAGGTTTACATATTTGTGCCTAAAATAGTGAAAAGATCTTTTACTGGAAATTTCGACTCACCTTGTAACCAATTAAATGGTCGGTAATAGTCCTTTGATTCAGACTTGTGGACTTACAGAGCTGAAAGGTCTTAAGAGGTTATCTTGTTCAATTTATTGACTTTACAGATGGAGAAACCAAACCCAGAGAAATACAGTGACATGGTCACCAAGCAGAGTTAGTAATAAAACCAGTAGTAAAAATACTTTATAAGGTCTAGTTGCTCTGAATAAAGAGCCCTTTTTACATCATTGTGCTGTTTAGGTTCCTTCCTCATTTTTTTTCTCTTTTCTCTCCTCTTGCATTGTGCTTGGCATGGGGCGACAACTCAAATGGTAGCTGCTATTGTTATTTGTGTTTCTGTGATTATTATTACCATACTGAGTAGTACTATTGATTTCCTCAGGTTCATGTGTTTTGAATGTGTGGGATACTTCTAAATGGAGGCGTTCAGGTCTACTCTGTAAAGACCAACAATTTTATAATTTGACTTTTTCTTCCTCACATTGTCTTGGCTGTTGTATTTATACCAGAATTTTTTAAAAGATTATTTTTTCAAAATATGCTGTTTATAGAATATGTTAGCTGCCTTCCAACTTTGTAGCAAGTGTTGATTTTTTTCTCCATCCTTCAATCATAAAAATAACTATCTTAATTGAATGCTGTTTTTGTTTACAAATTACCATCAGTAATGTGTCATTATAAGTGTTGTTAAGGCCTGTAACACTGAAGACAAACATTTTGACCTACTTTAAATTTTATTTGCTTATAAAATTAGTGCTCTTTTTTTTTTTCTCCTGGGATCACAAATACTTTCTTTAGAAAAACTTGTCCTCTACAGCCTCACAACTTTAATGTGCTCTGCAGGGACTTTGGAAATCACCAGAATTTTGTAGCCGGTGCAAAACTTGGAAATTCCCTTCTTTAGCAAAAGGAATATTGATTGTACTCTGCTGTGAATTTTAGGATCTTTAGTTTCCATCATGTTTATCTGTTGTGTGTTTTTATTCTTTAAAAATTAAAAAAAAAAATTTAAAAAAATTTTTGTACTTCTAGTAGAGATGGAGTTTCACCATGTTGGCCAGGTTGGTCATGAACTCCTAGCCTCAAGTAATCCCCCTGCTTCAGCCTCCAGGCATGAGCCACTGCGCCCAGCCTTTTGCCCAGCTTTTAATGGGGTTGATTTTTTTTTCTTATTATTTGCGTTCCTTGTAGATTGTGGATATTAGTCCTTTTCCAGAAGCATAATTTGCAAATATTTTCTCCCATTCTATAGATTGTCTGTTTACTGTTGAGTATTTCTTTTGCTGTGCAGCTTTTTAGGTCCCATTTATTTTTGGGTTTTGGGCATTCACTTTTTTGTCTTCATCATAAATTATTTGCGTAGGCCACTGTCCAGTAGAGTTTTCCCTAAGTTTTCTTCAGCAGTTGACTGCGTTTTAAAAATTTGTATTGAATGATTGATTGATTGAGACGGAGTCTTGCTTCGTTGCCGAGGCTAGAGTGCAGTGGCCCAATCTCGGCTCACTGCAACCTCCGCCTCCCAGGTTCAAGCAATTCTCCTACCTCAGCCTCCCGAGTAGCTGAGATTACAGGTGCCCACCACCACACCCAGCTAATTTTTTGCGTTTTTAGTAGAGATGGGGTTTTACCGCATTGACCAGGCTAGTCTCAAACTCCTGACCTTAGGTGATACAGCTGCTTTGACCTCCTAAACTAAACTGCTAACTTTATTATTACTTTAAACATCTACTACTTTATTTTTGTCTCTTTCTTTTTCTTTTTTGCTGCTATTCATACACATTAGAAAAAGTTATTTGTAGTCTTAGGTTCCTCATCAGCATTTTTAATGCTAAGTCATCAGCATTTTTAATGATAAATTGGAAATCTTGGGTAAAACAGAACTGATAAAAACAAGTAAAGTTCCAAAGACTCCTTTTGCTTAAATGAAATAATTGACTCTCAAAGCTGAGATTCTCTTCTACTTTTGTCCTTTGGGAAATTTGCTTAGTAAGTTTATAAGATTTTGGTCTCAAATTAGATGGCACATATTTGAGCCAGTGACCCACAACTTTTTCACATAATTTGATCTTTAGTGACCACACTTGTGTACAGATTATTTAATCCACTACAAACCAGATATAAAATGCATTGTATGTACTGGGAAAGCTGGCGTTACCCCCTCCCATCCTGTCCCCTCCCCTCCCCTCCCTTCTTTCCTTTCTTTCTTTCCAGGTAGAATCTTCTCTGTCACCCAGGCTGGAATGCAGTGGCACGATCTCAGCTCACTGCAACCTCTACCTCCTGGTTCAAGCAATTCTCCTGCCTCAGCCTCCCAATAGCTGGGATTACAGGTGCCCACCACCATGCCCAGCTAATTTTTTTGTATTTTTAAAGGAGACGGGGTTTTGCCATGTTGGCCAGGCTTGTCTCCAATTCCTAACCTCAGGTGACCTACCAGCCTCAGTGCCCAGTCCAAAGCTGGTGTTTTCTGTAGAAATAGTTTTAAACATGTTCTAAATGTTTGGGCTACTTTTTAAGTTTATAGTTACACTTAAAGATAGTATAAAAGAGGCTGGGTGTGGTGGCTTACACCTGTAATCCGAGCACTTTGGGAGGCTGAGGCAGATGAAGTTCAAGACCAGCCTGGGAGATGGTTCACAGGGAGAGCCCATATCTACAAAAAATACAAAAATTAGCCAGGGATGGTGGCGTGTGCTTGTAGTTCCAGCTACCCAGGAGGCTGAGGTGAGAGGATTGCTTGAGCCCAGGAGGCAGGGGCTGCAGTGAGCTGGGAATGCATCACTGCACTCCAGCCTGGGTGACAGCGTGACACTCTGTCTCAATAAATAAATAGATAGATAGTATTTAATGACATCTCCAAGTAAGAACTAACTTGTAACAAAAACTGAATTCTCATCGTGTCTAAAAAACTGTTATACACATTTTCTTTTTGTTATTAACTTTTTTTTTTTTTTTTTTGCCTTGGAGGTCATGCTTGAGATAACATTGTTTTTGGTTTGTAGCAACTGACCCAGCCAGAGAGTCTACTTTTTAGATAAACAAGTTAATTGAATAACTTGATGTATATGGCTGAACTAAATTTTGCTTGTAGTTAGACAACTCTAAAAAGTAGACTTTTCTTGGTCTGCATTAAAATATTACATTTGTATTGTAATAAAAAAGATGTGATAGAAACTAAGTTTACCTTTTAGTTAAACCAGTAGAGTAAATGGTTAGGGCACAAGTTTGTATAAAGATTTCTTGTATACTTTCTGTGTGCTAAACTGTGGTTCTAGCTATTGTTCTAGGCACCTGTGGTAAGGAGACATGTGACATGCTCCCTGATCTCTTAATAGCTCATGACCTGATGAAGGAGAGAAGAAGGCAGTCATTTCCTATGAAGGGAATAATTAGAGCAGTTCATTTAATAAGACAGTGGTAAACTGATAGTTGAGACTTAAAAACGACAACAACAAAAAAAGTATTCCCTTTTGATATGTTTATGTCACCTTTCACAGATGACTCTGTCTTTAATGCTTATTTGAATAATTAAAAACTCTTTAATTTGGGAACACAAGGGTAACATACCAGAAGCTCAGCCATTAGCCTGTTGTTGGAGTTTACCTTATTGTTTTAGAAAGTTGATTTTAAGTAATTGGGACAGTTAAAAATGCTGGTCTGCCCTGTGTCAGCTTCAAAGTGACTGGATCAGTGGTTTTGAATGGTTTCTATTTTTGGTCACAAGCTACCTTGGGAATCTCATGAAAAATGTGGACTTTATTCTCCTCAGTGATGCATACCCATGCACAATTCTGCATTTATTTTAAAATTATTTTCCCTAAGGCACTTCTTGGACTGCAGGATAGAACCTTTTCTAAGTTGGTTATTGGTTGTAATGCAGCTGTTCTACTGAATGTATTTGCTTCCTTTTGTCTTTTTCCTCTCAGGATTCCCTAAATTTTGAGCCCATAAGCCTTTTTAAACTGAAAGCTGAAAGCTTAGTAAATTCCCATATATTATGTCGAGCCATATGACTTGGCTTTTCAGTCACCTTATTAAAGGATATATTCTCATATGTTATGCACATAATTGGGATGAAGATCATTCAACTGTAAATTTAGCCTTTTTGGTAAAGAAACATTTCTTTCTTTCTAGTTTCTGGTCTTACTAGGTCATCTCAAAAATTCAACTTTTTCTGGTCACTTTTAAATGATTCAGTCCTTGAGCTTAAGGTATCAGGTACAAAGTACATATGGTTTGACAGTTGGCCTGAGTTCTCTTCTTCTGACCATGTGCAATTTAGTATGAAACTTTTACCTATTGCCAATTACCAAAGCCCAGCCCAGAGTGGTATGTTATTGATTAAAATGAAAGCCCTCCATGGCCCAGGATTGTATATACACCTTCCTAGCTGTCATGGAAATTAGAGGTACTTACAAGGACAGAGTGATTCATAGGGGTATCTGTTATAATCATCAAGACTCCAGAGGTTAGCTGAGCCAGGAATTAATGTGTCCATTCATTCCTCCAATTAATTAATTAATTAATTTTTATTTTATTTTATTTTATTTGTTTGTTTTTCTGGAGACAGAGTCTTGCTCTGTAGTCTAGGCTGGAGTGCAGTGGTGTGATCTTGGCTTACTGCAGCCTCCGCCTCCCGGGTTCAAGTGATTCTCTTGCCTCAGCCTCTTGAGTAGCTGGGACTACAGGCATGCACCACCATGCCTGGCTAAGTTTTGTATTTTTAGTAGAGATGAGGTTTCATCATGCTGCCGAGGCTTCTTTTTTTTTTTTTTTTTTTTAAATGAGACAGAGTCTTGCTCTTACTCTGTTGCCTGGGCTGGAGTGCAGTGGCGAGATCTCAGCTCACTGCAGCCTCTGCCTCCCAGTTTCAAGTGATTCTCCTGTCTCAGCTGCCTCAGTAGCTGAGATTACAGGTGTGTGCTACCACACCTGGCTAAATTTTGTATTTTTAGTAGAGACGGGGTTTTGCCATGTTGGCCACACTGGTCTCGAATGCCTGACCTCAGGTGATCTGCCTGCCTCGGCCTCCCAAAGTGCTGGGATTACAGGCATGAGTCACTGTGCCTGGCCATTCAAATAATTTAGTGTCTACCTTGTACCAGGCACTGTGTTAAGTGTTGGGAAAAATGTAAACAATACAGGTAAATAACCTGCCCATATAGAACTCAGTGCTTATTGAGAGAGAATCTTTAATTTAAAATGTGCACATATATAATTCACTATAATGAGTGTTATTAAGTAAGTATATATAGGATGACATGAGAACACATAACAAGGAACCTAATTTGGATTGGGTCAGAGAAAGCAAAGATATGAGACCAGATGACTATTGTAATGCTTAGAATGAAAACTTTATTTCTGAAAAAGGTTTTTATATACTGTGTCTCTAAATATATGCTTATGCGTATGTGTGAGGTTTGGATTTCAATGAGTTGGACATACTAAATATCGCTTTATATGATAATGTGGACCTGTAATCAGTCATTACTATAAAGATTTTCCAAGTTTCCTTCATAACAGTGTTATTTTTTCTTCTCCCTTACAGTATACACTTTGGAATTTTCTCCCAAAGAATCTGTTTGAACAGTTTAGAAGAATTGCAAATTTTTATTTTCTCATAATTTTCCTTGTACAGGTAAGAGCTCCTTAAACAGCCACTTAACGTTGAAACTTGATTGCTTCAAACAAATTTTCAATCTATTTCTAACCTTAAAATGCCATGTAATAAAAAAAAACATTCCAGAGCTTATTATAATATGACTTCTTAGAAAAGTAGAAACATAACATTTAAAGATGATCATTTTATGGATTTCTAAAGTGGCATTTTTGCTAGAAAACCTATTGAGATTTTATTTCATTATTTTCTTTGAAACTTTCATGGGTTTCATATCTTTGCTCTTCCTAGGACGATGTGTATTGTGTACCATTAAATGAAATGGAATATATCAAAATTGAAAATAGTTCAAACTAATAGTTTTATTTTGTTACATACCAGTTTCAGCCTAATTGGAAACTTCTCACTTATCTTCCTGATTACCATTTTTGCTCTCCCTCATTCATTTACTCACTTTAAGGGTGAGAGCCTAGTAGATTAATCTGCTTCTCTGTATTCTTTCCACTGTTTTGCATTTTAAATTTTAGACAGTTTAAATTGCATCTTCCATCTTTGAATCTGTAAGCTATTAAAATCTTTTCCTCGCCATAATTACCCCTGAAAATTTTACATTAAAGGTACTTTTTTTCTCATTTCATTTTTTAAATGAAGCAGAAAAATCCCAATGAAATTGCTCAAATGCCTTGTTGATGTTAAGTGCTTCTGTTTACTCACTTTAAGGGTTTGAGTAAATGGTGCTATAATTGAATTTAGCCTTGCTACTTAAAATCTATCTGGGATATAATATGGGCAAGAGCCTATTTTAATCATGAATGATGGAAGATTTGAAAAGGAGCTCCTCTGGATCCATGGTCAGATGTCTTACGAACATAGAATAAACTACCTCGAGGATTCTACTTGCAAGAATCATTCTACTTGGTGGGCAGTGCATTTCATTTCAATTCAGCAAATGTATGCTACTCACCCACTTATTGTGTGCTATGCAGTAGGGCAGACAACAAAAATGGTAGCAGGTACAATGAAGATCAAGATACAGCTTTTCTACCCTTAAGGAATTTATGCTAAAGCTAAGAAGACCAGTCATATAACAGTTATGTATTCACTTAATGTAGTAAAGCCATTCAAGAAGCATGAACAAAATGCTTTGGGTATACAGTGTAAGTTATCATTTTTTTCTCCCCAAGAGGAATTTGAGAAGTGTTCAGAAAATAGATGGTATCTGAATGGAGCCTTGAAGGATTAGAAGGAGTTTACCTGGTGGAGAACGCTGAACTGGTATTTTGGGGACAGGGAAGAGATTGCCTAAAGTGACAGAAGCATGTAGAAGCCTTGTGTACATGGAAGTATATGTTGTATCTACAACACACGTGTATGGCAGGAGCAGGCCTGATGGAGGGTTGGAGATGAGAGTCAACAAGTTGTGAGGGCAGATTGTACTCATGACCATCTTCCCTTAAATCTAGTTCTCGTTCAGTATTTTCTGTCTCAGTGAATGATGACAACATCCACCTAGGCATGCTAACCTGATACTTGGGAGACATCTTTAATAAGCACTTACCGTCTAACTCATGCCATTTTTGCCTCCTAAATATTTATAGAACTTCTTTCTGTGTCTGCTAACACTCTAGTCCAAGCCATCATCTTTCACCTAGATTACAGAAATAGCCTCCAAAATGACCCTGCCTTCACTTTTGTTCTCTTCTAATTCATCTTCCACAGAGCAGTGAGAATGATCTTTTCAAAATGCAGTTCTGTTCATGTGACTTTTCCTTGTTTAAAACTTTCAAGGATTTCCTGTTATTTGTGGGATAAAGAATGAACAGCTTTCTTTGGCCTAGAGGGCCCTGCACAGACTGGCTCCTGCCTCCCTCTCCAGCCCCATCTCACACCACACTCCCTCTTGGCACTGGCTTCCTTTATTTCCCAAAGACCTGCATATACTGTTCACTGTGCCTAGAAAACTACCTTTCATCTAGTTAAACTTCTTTTTACCCTTCAGACCTCAGCATCTACATACTTGTTTTACTATCTGATTTTTCCTATAAGCTGCCAGGTACATGAAGGCAGGGACTTGTCTTTATCTGGTTTAAAGCAGTGTATCTAGAGCTTGGCTGATAATAGCAAATAGCACAAGGGCTGACAGAATGGTGCTTAGCAAATAGGTGGTAAGTGAATGGATATATTTCAATAAAGGGGTTAATCTGAGCTGAGATAAAAACTATGCCTGAATTTAGGACTATTTGTTAAACTGTCATTTGGTTTGCTTTTGTTTTAATGAAAATTAATATTTACCCTACTACTGGAACGTGTTTCATCTGTGTTTCTGTTTGAAATGTTTGCAGCATGTAAAATGCTGCATATGCGTTAATAACTAATTTTCAATTTAATTTCTTTACCTAGGTCACGGTAGACACACCAACTAGCCCAGTTACCAGTGGACTTCCACTTTTCTTTGTTATAACTGTTACAGCCATCAAGCAGGTAAATTTCTTACTTATATTTGCAACTGCATTTCAGTCCAGGCTTGTTGGAATTTCATTGTCAAAGGCCCTTTTTCACATTTACATACAGTGGGCATTATCTTCTATGGATTTACTTTTATTTTATTATTTATTATTATTTTTTGAGACAGGGTCTCCCTCTGTTGCCCAGGCTGGAGTGCAGTGATGCGATCTTGGCTCACTGCATCCTCCGCCTCCTGGGTTCAAGCAATTCTCCTGCCTCAGCCTCCCGAGTAGCTGCTACCACGCCCAGCTAATTTTTGTATTTTTAGTAGAGACAGGGTTTCACCATGTTGGTCAGGCTGGTCTCGAACTCCTGACCTCAGGTGATCTGCCCACCTCGGCCTCCCAAAGTGCTGGAATTACAGGTGTAAGCCACCATGCCTGGCTGGATTTATTTTGCATTTGTTACTTGTTGAAAACCTATTAAAATGATAGTAAAGCACATCCTTAATATTTCCTTGTTTCCTCTTCAATATCTGTGTGAGGGGGTGTAAATGTAAAAGAAAGCAGGTAGAAAGTATAGCCCAGTCAGGAAATAGGAGGTAGATTTTTAATGCACATTAATTGTTTCAGTGTGGTATGTCTATGTGAAAACTCCCATTGTTGTGGATTTTTAAAATTGTTTTTGCCTATAGCAGAGAACTCAAAGAATAATTTTATTGTTTTTTTCCTGATACTGCTGCAGGGGGTAGTAGATAGAGGGGACATTTCCTGTTTTTTTTGTCAGAGCTGATAGACTGCCACAGATTGTGATATGGATGTCTTTGAAGTATTTTGAACATTTTGTATGCTAGTATGTTTGAAAAATTCCAGATTAAAATAGAAACAGAAAACTGGAGGCGAAAAGGTAGGTTAACAGTGTTAATCATGTGTTGTGTCAGTCCACAGGATCTAACTATTTACAAACATACTTTTAGATGATACTTAACAAAGTGCTTTTAAAAAGGATACCAAAGAAGCTTGCAAAAAAAAAGGTCTTCTTAGCAGTACTGGGAACAAGATTACCTTTCCTCTTGGGGTTATCTGGTCTTGTATCTTGCCTACCAGGAACTATAAGAGTATTTTATCAAGTGTTCAGTTGCAAAATAAAGACTTTTGGAATGTTCTTTCCCTTAGGCTGGTAGGATTATTTTCTTTAACATCATAAAATTGCTAGTTCCAAGAATAGCATGTGTGGTTTTCAAAAGCTTTTTTACTGATTCATTCTACTCCCAATACTGGTTCATGTTAGGGCCTTTATTTCTTCACCAGCATCACAGAATGTACCCTATAAAGTGATAGCCTAGTATTGTCATAAAGAGGACAGAAGAAGACTAGATATAGCACCTGAGGGGGAAAAAGTGGGGGGAGGCGATGAAGAGATTTTTCAAACAGTTGTATTTTAAAAGGTACAGACATCATTACAATGAACAAGGCAAAGGTATATAAAAAATGAGAGGAGGTCATGCTCAAACAAATGAACATCCTCCTTCTTTAGATCTTCTGGCTTAAATCTACTCGAGATGAACAGTCCAAAGTAAAATGAGCCATTAGATCTTTCTCTGATTACTTTTAACTATAAAAAATGGATACCTATCACTTCTCGGCCTTTTGGCTAAGATCAAGTGTAAAAATGGATACCAATTTGTATTTTTTTTTTTATCACTAAGTCAGTTGAAAAGTTTAGCTGTTGATCTCTAAAACTTATCATAGCTTCTCTGCCAAAACAGTCCTAGCTTGCCTTTTCTATTCTTTGTGGGTGAGAAATAATTAAAATACTCCCTTGGAGGTGATTACTCGAACAGTCTACTACAGCATGTTCAAAAGATTATACGTAAGTGATTATGGTGATAAGAAAATACAAACCCAGGACGATCTTTTTTCAAATTAAAAAGTAGAGAGAATTAACATTAACTTGAATAAGACTACAATTAGAATTAATCATAGTCTTTCGCAAATACAAAATAATAAGTCTCCAATGCTTGTGTTTTCATTAATGTTTATCTAAAGAATGGAGAAAACTTAACACTGTATTTTACTTTTAACTACAGTTAAAAGTAATCAGAGAAAGATCTAATGGCTCATTTTACTTTGGACTTTTCATCTGAAGTAGATTTAAATAAAGCTATTTACCTAAAGGGTATTTTGAAAGTATATCTCAGATTTGCTATTAAAATATACAGCATTGTCTCTTTAACAGACTGAGTTTAAATTAATGCTATAAATATAAATATCTGCTGTTGACTCAGGGGAGGATACAGAAATTTATTAACAAGTTTATTCAGTATCTGAACTCTATTATATAGTTATTTCTATCTTTCAGGGATATGAGGATTGGCTGAGACACAGAGCTGACAATGAAGTCAACAAAAGCACTGTTTACATTATTGAAAATGCAAAGCGAGTGAGAAAAGAAAGTGAAAAAATCAAGGTATTTTTTCTTAGTCCACTCCTTTTTTTTTATGCTAAAAATGGACCATTTTAAAGCGTATAATTTAGTGTCATTTAGTACTTCATAATGTTGTGCAGCCATTAACTCTATCTAGTTCCAGAACATTTTCATCATCCAAAAAGGAAACCCTATACCCATAAGCAGTTACTGCACATTTCTCCCTCCTCCCAGGCCCTAGCAATACTAACCTTCTTTCTGTCCCTATGGGTATATGTATTTTGAATGTTTTATGTAAACGCAATTATATACTATGTGGCCTTTTTGTCTAGCTTCTTAGGTTCATCTGTATTACAGTATATATCAGTATTTCATTCCTTTTGGTGGCTGAATAACATTTCATTTTGTTTATTCATCAGCTGATGGACATTTGGGTTGTTTCTACCTTTTGGCTGCTATGAATTACTATGAACATTGAATTGCAGTTTTTGTTTGAACATCTGTTTTTAATTCTTTGGGGTATAAACCTAGGAGGAAAATTGCTTGGTTATATCGTAATTGTGTGTTTAACTTTTTAATGAACCACCAAACTATTTTCCATAGTGCCTATACCATTTTACATTCCCATCAGCAATATATGAGAGTTCCAAGGTAGTGTTGTTTGTTTACAGTCTCAGGCTATTATTTATTCCAGTTAATCATTGTTTATTATTTACACAATAAGACCCCTGTCAAATAACATTTTTGACTTGTCCATGTCAAACACTAACTTTTTGGTTCTCATTAGATTTTTGTAAATTACAAAATTATATTTTTAGAGCAGTTTTAGGTTCACAGGAAAATTGAGCAGCAAGCATAGCGAGTACCCATAAACCCACTATTCCCAAATATATTTTCTCTGGCTGTCAACATCTGACACCGAATGGTACATTTGTTATAATCAGTGAACCTATTTTGGCACACTATCACCCAAAGTCCATAGATTACATTAGGGTCACTCTTAGTGTTGTACATTCTGTGGGTTTTGTCAAATGTAGGATGCATATCCACATATCTTACGTTTGTATATATGTACATATGTATCCATTGTAGTATCATGCCAGGATAGTTTCCCTGCCCTAAAAATCATCTGTTCTCTTTCTGTTCATTCCTATTTTCCCCCTAACCCATGGTAACCAGTGATCTTTTTGCTGTCTTTATAGTTTTGCCTTTCCTAGGATGTCACATATTTAGAATCATACAGCCTTTTCAGATTGGGTTCTTTCACTTAGTAATAGGCTTTCAAGTTTCTTCCATGTCTTTCTGTGGCTTGATAGCTCATTTATTTCTAGTGATGAATAATGTTTTATTTTCTGGATATACCATAGTTTATCCATTCACCTACTGAAGGGCATTTTAGTTGCCTCCGAATTTTGGCAATTATGAGTAAAACTGCTATAGACATTGTGTGCAGATTTTCATTTGGACGTATGTTTTCACTTCGTTTGAATAAATGCAAAGGAGTGCTGAATTGTATGGTAAGAATATGTTTAGTTTTGTAAGAAACTTTTTGTCTTCCAAAGTAGCTGTATTGTTTTGTATTCCCTCCAACAATGAATGAGAGTTCTTGTTTTTCCACATCCTCACTGGGTTTTGATGTTGTCAGTGCTTTGTATGTTGGCCATTTTAATAAATGTGTAGTACTTTCTCATTTTTGTCTTAATTAGCATTTCCCTGATAACATATGACATGGACTTTGTTTTCACAAGGTTCTTTGCCATCTGTATATCTTCGTTGGTGAGATGCTGCTCAGTTTTTGCCCATTTTTTAAGCAGGCTATTTTCTTATTGAATTTTATGAGTTCTCCATATGCCCAACAGTAGTTAAATTTTCTTGCAACTTCTTATAGTAATGGATGGGAGGAAGACTACAGAGTGGGAAGGTCACCAGTGTTTGACATAGAATGTTTTCCTTTTTCTACTTTTTCTTTTCTCTATTCTCTACATCCTGGTCGAAGGGGAACTTGTGCTGAACTAGATTAGGTTAAGATCTGAAGTTTTTGAAACAATTGTAGAAACTCAGCATCATTAATCAGCATAAGAACCAAAGGCAGTCTGAGTACAGTGGCTCATACCTGTAATCCCAGCACTTGGGAGGCCAAGTTGGGTGGATCACTTGAGTCTAGGAGTTGGAATCCATCCTAGTCAACATGGCGAAACCCTGTCTTTACAAAAAATAAATACAAAAACATTAGCCAAGCATGGTGACATGCTCCTTGAGAGGCTGAGGTGGGAGGATCCAAAAAGTTGAGGCTGCAGTGAGCTGAGGTCCAGTCACTGCACTCCAGCCTCGGTGACAGAGTGAGAGCTTGTCTCAAAAAAAAAAAAAAAAAGAAAGAAAACTCAAAGGCAGCCTAGATTCATAGCATGCAATCTGTTGCTCCTAGTACACTACATAAAATTGCAAAGCAGGCAAAGGTCTCCTACATCTCTCTCTTTCTCTCATTTCCTCTTTCTGATTTTGGTGACACTCTACGCCACAACCCTTTACAAAGGCCCCTGTCTTTCACTTTCACTCCACCAAGCTTTTTGCCTTGAGGCTGAACTCAACCAGGTATAATCTTGTTTAAATAAATGTGAAACTATTGTGATTAAATTATTGTGTGAAATGCTATTTGATGTAGCTGTTTCTGGAGTGTAAATGTATGAGAAGAGATGCTTATTAGCCAGCGGCCTCTAAATGGTAGATTGCTTGGCTGGGGAGTAGGGGGATAGAATTTGTTAAGACTCTTTTTGAGCAAGAGACAGACTTGGTCACCTCAGTGTGGTGGGGAGTCTTTGAAGTGTTAAAGCCGGAGAGTGACCCCATGATTTTTTAAAAATAAAACTGGAGAGAGGCAAAATGAAAGCATGGGCAAATGTGCAATCAGTTATCATGTAGGCAAAAAATGATAAGGGCTTATATTAGGATGATAGTAGTATTGATTACAATAATAAAAATAGTAGTCACCATTTATATAGTATGTAATATATGCCAGGCATTCTTTTTTACATTCTGTTAACTCATTTAACCCTCACTTCACAACAGCCATATGAAGGTATTTTTATTATCCTCTCTTTACAAATGATGAAACCGAGGCACAAGGTGGTTAAGAAACTTGCCCATTACTAGTAAGTTGGAAAGCTGGGATTTGAATTAAAGCAAACCTAGTTATAGAGTCCATGCACTTAACCACAACTCTCTTCTACCTGTTTAGATTTTAAGGGAAATAGATATATTCAGGATATTTTTTGGTGGTAGAGTCATCAGGATTTAGTGATTTATTGGATGTAGTGGGTGAGAGAAAGAGAAAAAAAAGAATAATTAAGATAGCCTTCCTGGTTTTTGCCTGAGTAACTGAGTGAATTACATAGTGCTATTAAAGAAAATGCTGGTGCTTTTAAATAAGATGAGAAAGCTGGGAGAAAAACAGATTTAGGGACAGAGGTGGGAATGAAAGGAAATCAGGAATTCACTTTTGGCCATGTTAAGTTTGAGAAACCTATTAGACATACAGTTGGAGTTGTCAATCCTGGAGCTCAGAGGAGATGTTTTAACTAGAAGTTGAAATTTGGGTATCATCAGTCTGTAGACACTATGTGATGCCATGAGACTGGATGAAATTTCATACAGCACAGAGAATGAGACTTAGTAATAGGACTTGAAGAATTCCAATGTAAAGACACCATTATTTTTAACAGAAGGAGTATTTTTTGGCATCAGAAATATTGGAAACTAGATATAGTAAGACACCTCTCAATAATAATGTCATGCTTTAATGCCAAATAGAAATATAAGTTATACTCTAGTACTTCAATGAATCAACCAAAATATATTGAAATATTGTGCTGAGTTCTAGAAGGGTTACACAGAATAAGAAGAGATGGTTCATGCTCTTAAGAAGTTTTATTGTTTAGCTTAGTAGTCATGACACATAATGCTAAAAGAATAGAAATACAGGATGGTAACTGGTCAGAACCCAATGAGTGCTTCTGGGAAAAAAAAAAAAAAACCCAACTCTGAATTTAGAGAAGGGGAATGAAAACTGTTTTCTCACATGAAATGGGCATGAAATAGATTGTAAAATTCAGAGAGGCAGAGTGTGAAAACATATGGATTGGGGCAGAGAGTGAGGAACAATGCCTAAGAGGTAAAGAGGGAGCTCCTTGTGTAAAAATGAGGTGTTAGGTTAGATTTAGTAGTAAAAAAAAAGTTGATTCGAATGTGTTTTCTAATATACACGTTTAATGCTGTAAATTTTCCTCCAAGTGTTGCTTTAGCAAGAGCCTACAGATTTGGATATATTACGTTTACATTTTCATTTAGTTTAGTATTTTCTAATTTCTCTTTAATTCTTCTTCAATTCATGGATTATTTAGAAGTTTGCTATGTAATTTCTAAATATTTGGGAATTTTCTAGTTATCTTTTTTTTTTTTTTTTTTGAGATGGAGTTTCACTCTTGCTGCCCAGGCTGGAGTGCAGTGCTGTGATCTTGGCTCACTGCAACCTCTACCTCCTGGGTTCAAGCAATTCTCCTGCCTCAGCCTCCGAAGTAGCTTGGATTATAGGCATGTGCCACCATGTCCGGCTAATTTTGTATTTTTAGTAGAGATGAGGTTTCACCATGTTGGTCAGGCTGGCGTCGAACTCCTCAGGTGATCCACCCACCTCAGCCCCCTCAAAGTGCTGGGATTACAGGTGTGAACCACTATGCCCGGCCTAGATATCTTTTTGTTATTGATTTCTAATTTAATTCCAGTGTGTTCAGAGAACATATTTTCATTTCTTCATTCACATCTTTTGTGTTACTATTGTCATATGTTTTACCTTTACATTTTATAAAGCCCACAATATGTTACTATTTTTGCTTTAGCCAGTGAGTTATATTTTTTGGTAATAAAATACATAAAATAAACTTTACCATTTAACCATTTTTAAGTGTACAGTTCATTTATAGTATAGTAAGCACATTCACAATGTTGTACAACTATCACCACTATCCATTTTCAGAACTTCTCTATTATCCCAAACAAAGCTCTATTCATTAAACAGTAGCTTCCCATTTCCGCCTTCATGGATAAAAAATTTAAATCTAGATAGGGAAACTAGTTATAGTATAGGGAACTAGATATTGGAACTAAATAGATATAGTATAGGGAACAGCTCCTTGTAGCTTCTATTCTATTAATACTTTCTGTCTCTATGAATTTGCCTATCCTCAATACTTTATGTAAGTGGAATTATACTTGTTCATTTATGTCTAGCTTCTTTCACTTAGCATAATGTTTTCAAGGTCGATCCATGTTATAGCATGTATCAGAAATTCCTTCCTTTATAAAGGTGAATAATATTCCATCATATGTGTATAATAATTTGTTTATCCATTTATATGTTGATGGACATTTGAGTTATTTCTGTCTTTTGACTATTTTGATTAATGCTGCTGTGAACATTGGTACATAAGTATCTATTTGAGTTTTTGCCTTTGATTCTTTTGAGTATATAACTTGGAGCAGAATTGCTAGGTTGTAATTATCTTTTTTAAAACTGTTTTTTGTTTGTTTGTTTGAGACAGAGTCTGCTCTGTCGCCCAGACTGGAGTGCAGTGGCGCAATCTCGGCTCAATGCAACTTCCACCTCTGGGATTTAAGCGATTCTCCCCGTCTCAGCGTGCCAAGTAGCAGGGATTACAAGCGCCTGCCACCACACCCAGCTAATTTTTGTATTTTTAGTAGGGACAGGGTTTTGCCATGTTAGCCAGGCTGGTCTGGAACTCCTGACCTCAGGTAATCTGCGTGCATCGGCCTCCCAAAGTGCTGGGATTACAGGTGTGAGCCACTGCGCCCAGCCTGTTTGGTGTGTTTGTTGTTGTTTTGAGATGGAATCTCGCTCTGTTGCCCAGGATGGAATGCAGTGGTGGGATCTTAGCTCACTGCAACCTCTGCCTCCTGGGTTCAAGTGATTCTCCTGCCTCAGCCTCCCGAGTAGCTGGGATTATAGGCATGCGCTAACACACCCAGCTCATTTTTGCATTTTTAGGAGAGATGGGGATTCACCATATTGGCCAGGCTGGTCTCAAACCTCTGACCCCAAGTGATCCGCCTGGTTCAGCCTCCCAAAGTGCTTGGATTACAGGTGTGAGCCACCATGCCTGGCCTAACATTGTTTTTAAAAGATTAACAATAAGAACTTTATTTTATATTTACCCACATTTTTATCATTTCCCTATCTAGATTTAAATTTTCATATAGTATCTTATTTTTTATCCATGAAGAACTTCCTGTAGTATTTTATAATGTAAATCTGCTAGAAGTGAATGTTCCTCTGGAAAAGTTTTTATCTCACCTTCAATTACAAAGATTATTTTTCTGGGTTTATAGAATTATGGGTTGGAGGGGTTTTTTTTCTTTCAGTACTTTAAAGATATTACGCCATTGTCTTCTGGTTTGCATAGTTTCTAATAAGTCTGTCATTTCTGTTCTTGTTCTTGTGTATATAATGTTTCTTTGATGCCTTCACATTTTTCTTTTTATTTTCAGTTTTCAGCAGTTTGACTATGATATGCCTACATTTTTTTTCATCATAGGTATCCTTGAAGTTTTCTTGGATCTATTGTTTGTTGGCTTTGATTAACTTTGGATAATTCTTGGACATTATCTTTTTCAAATATTTTTTCAGCCTCATTCTCTCTCTTGTTCTTCTACTCCAATTACATGACTATTATACTGCTTGACGTTTTCTCCCTTGAGTAATTAAATACGCTCATTTTTCTCCTGTTTATATATCACTTTGCATAATTTTAGTTGCTCTATCTTCATAATTGATGATTATTTTCTTTGTTGTACCCTGTCTACTAGTTGAAGGAAATCTTCATCTCTGATAATGTTTTTCATTTCTAACTTTACATTTTCCTTTTTTTATATTGCTCATCTATCCACCAGCATTCTTCATCCACTCTTATATGTTGTCTACATTTTCCACTAGATACCGTACCATTTAACATCTTTTTGTTTTTTTAAAGAGACGGGGTTTTACTCTGTCACCCAGGCTGGAGTGCAGTGGCGCAATCATAGCATACTGCAGCCTTGAACTCCTGGGCTCAGGCAGTCCTCCTACCTCCATCTCCAGCTTACCTGGGTTTGTAGGTGTGCCACTATACTTGGCTAGTTATTATTATCATTTTCTTTTGTAGAGAAGGGGTTCTGTTAAGTTGCCCAGGCTGCTCTTAAACTCCTGGCCAGTGATCCTTTCACCTTGACCTTCCAAAGTGCTGGGAATGTAGATGTGTGCCACCACACCCTACCCATTTAACATCTTAATCATAGCTATGTTTAAGTCTGTTTCATAACTCCAAAATCTGGAAATTTTGGGTCTGGTTTCATGGACTGCTTTATCTTTCAATGATGGCTCATTTTTTGCTTGTGTTTTTGTGTGTCTCAGTTTTTAATTGAATTTTGGGCGTTGTATATAAAAGAATGGTATTCACTGAGGTCAGTGGTATATTTGTTCTGAAATGGGCCTGGCTTCTTCTGTCAGGCCACTAGTATTGGGGGTTGAGTCAATCAAGTCAAGAGTTGGGCTGGCTTTGGTTTTTGATGCTTTTAGTGTGCCACTTAACTTCAAATTCCTTAAGTGGTAGAATGCCATTACCTTGAGCTTTGTGTGGGGCCTGGTGTGCCAGATAATGTTTTATGGTTTTCCTGTGCTACTCTCTGCTTTCAGCACATCCTGTGCTCCTGAGTCACAGAGGGTACCTCCCCCTGTTCCCTTGCTTTTTCTCCAGTGGTACACTGCTATTTCTTGTTTGTAACTCAGTGTAAAGCTCTTGGAACAGAATCGTTTCTTGGTTTTCTGGTTCCGGTCTCAATATTAAGCAAGCCATATGCACCAAAGCCTCAGGGTAAGACTTTCTCAGTATTCCCGCCCACCCCCGATACCAGATGAACTTCTACCTTCTATCAGTGCCAGGTTCTTGGTACAAGTAGGTTTCCTTTCCCATTTCTTGTAGCAGGTCCCATCCCCTGTAGCAGGTCACTTTTGTTTCTACCTCTCCTCTAACAGTAGTGATGTTTCCCTGAGACTATGCCAGGGAAGGTTTCCTGCCTTCCTCCTAGATGCAAATGGCATTTGCTTAATATGAGAAAGGGGTCCATGATTCTGGCATGTTTTTTGTGCCTGTCTCTTCACAGCAGTCAGTCACCACTGTATGCTTGTGCCAGTGAGAAAGGTTATTTTAGGTCTGCTGCCTGTATGCTTTCACATGAACACTCAGTAGAAGCCTCTAGAGAAGAGCTGGTGAATGGTTATGGTCTCTTGTCTCTCAGGCTTGTAGAGATTCTAAACTGTCATACTAGCTCACACCCAGTCTTTAAGAATTGGTTAAAAATCTAGTTGTTTTCTTCTTACCCACTTTCATGGTAACCATCTCTTCCTTCTATGCTTGGTCACTTATGAAACAGTTCATCTGTCCTGTCTCTTCTCAGAAACACTTGTTACCCTTGGAAATTCAGTTCACTTGGTTGCTTTGCAACCTCAGCTCTCTGATGGACTAAAAAAATACATATTATTTTTAGATTATCCATTTTTTCCTAATGTTTGTAATGGGAGGTGATGTTCTCTTGTGGCTTTTAAAATGGTAACTAGAACTCTGGAGTTGATTGTCTAACTAAATCATGTTATTCCCTGTCTTAAAAGTCATGTAGTTATCCTTTTACCTTTAGGGTGAGGCCTAAATCCTTTGGGCTGGCCTGTCAAGCGCTTTGTGATCTGACTGCTACCCATCTCATCAGTCTCAGCTTGCACTGCAGATGTAGGGGTCTTTATATTTCATATCTGAGTACATCCTAACTGTTGAACAAAAAAAATGCTCCCTTTGTGTGTTTTGTCAGTGCCCGAGAGTCATCTTCCAACCTCTAATGAGTATTTCCTTCTTCTAAGATGTGTTAGGATTCTGTTTGTTATCTCCCTTCTACATATTTGAGCACCGATTGTGGTTTTATGTAAGCAACATAAGTGTTTATGTAAGTGAGGAAGGAACAATCCAACAAAATAAAATATTATTTACAAATTAGTTCAATTATTGATGCTGTTGATCTTGGCTAGTGATTAAGATTGACAAAGAAAATAGAATTGTTCCTGAATAGGTCTTGAAATCCTCATCTTTATTTGCCAAATCATATTGCAAATAGAATTCAGGTGTTGCATGTATTACTTAGCATTTCAGAGTCAATGTGTCTAGGTCAGTGTGCCAAATATTAACTCCCTTCTGAAGTGGGTTATCTTCTGCATCCAGCAGCCTCTTCCCTTTACCTGAAGGTTCTGTACAAAGGTACTATTTATAATTTTCAATATGTACCATGGCGTGAAAATCTTGGGAAGCACCAGACTGGAGGATTTCTTATATCTTTCCAAAAAAATGTTATGACTATTCATAAATTGGGAGTAAAGTAGTTGCAAGATGTTAGTAATAATTATAATTAACACCTTTGAAGTGGTTAATATATGCCAGGCACTTTGCTTAATACTTTTCTTGTATCATCATTTCATGCTCGCATCAATTCTCTGAGGCAGTTGCTGTCATCTAAGACACTTATTTAAGGTCATATAGTTAAGTGGCAGAGCTGGGACAAGAAGTCAGGTTAAAGAGTCCAAACTTTTAACGGTTATGATTTACTCCCTACATGATTAAATTATTGATAATTTCTTCTCTCATGTTTTTCCTCTCCTTGAGCTTTGGGTACTTGGTGATAGGAAATTGTTTCTTATTGCTATATTAAATGATTCTCCTGACAGCAGATGAATTCACAGAAAGTGAGCTATAGAAAAAAAAAATTCAAATATTATGGGAAAAATTAATGCCTCTCTAATTAACCGAGATATTCTGAACACTAAAGAAGGACCTGGCACCCAACAACACAGTTGTTATTACATGGCAGGTAAAGTATGTTGAAATAGGCATGATACAGAGTGGGAGTGTGGCTACTCAGTGTTCATGAAGTGCCCAGTTTGTGACATGGAGATTTTCTTGATTCATTCATGAAGTGATAATGTCACTGTCTTATCAAACATTTGTGCAAGAAATATCAGAGAGCAAACGGGTGTCAGAATCATTTATTGAAGGTAAAGGTCAGTGCTAAGGTAATCTGAAAGCATCCTAAGTCCTTCTGACCTTAAAGAGGATTCTGAATGTTGAGTAATATTCTTTCATCACCTTTCACATGATGTAGGATGCTGAGATACTCTCAAAGCCCCAGAGCTAGAGGTAACCTCTTGCTAGTGTTTTGACTTTTGTGTGAGTATAATGAATGCTTTGTTTAGAATTTAAAATATTTATATTTATTTCTCTCTCAATTCTAGGTTGGTGATGTAGTAGAAGTACAGGCAGATGAAACCTTTCCCTGTGATCTTATTCTTCTATCATCTTGCACCACTGATGGAACCTGTTATGTCACTACAGCCAGTCTTGATGGGGAATCCAATTGCAAGGTAACAGAGATTAAACCTTGCCTAAACATTTTGATCTCAGGATAGTTAATCAAACAATATTGCCTCTCACCACCATTTTCTTATTTATGCAGGTTTTGTATTTGAAAACAGCTTTTTTCTTTTGAGACAGAGAGTTGCTCTGTCGCCCAGGCTGGAGTACGATGGCATGGTCTCAGCTACCGCAACCTCTGCCTCCTGGGTTCAAGTGATTCTGCTGCCTCAGTCTCCCAAGTAGCTGGGAATACAGGCGCCCACCACCATGCCTGGCTAATTTTTATAATTTTAGTAGAGACGGGATTTTACCATGTTGGCCAGGGTGGTCTTCATCTCCTGACCTTTTGATCTGCCTGTGTCAGCCTCCCAAAGTGCATAATTGTCTTTTAACTTCTAAGCAAACACTCATCTTTGGATAAAAGGGTGGTATTAGGTAGAAAAACTGAGCCCCAAGTAAAAGTTACCACAATTTTTATAGCACTGATTGAATTTAATATTGACACAGCCTATTTAATATTTAGACTCTTTAAAATGGGAGTAATCATAGGCTTAACCTATGTAACTCTACAAATAACTTCATGTGTGCTAACCTTACAATTTGATCTTTTTTCCACCCTAAAATGTTGTATATTTTCATTTAAAATGTATATTCTTGGAATATAAGAAACCTAACCTGGAGTAATTTGATTGCTATTTAAAAATAACTTAGGGCCAGGCGCAGTGGCTCATGCCTGTAATCCTAGCACTTTGGAAGGCTGAGGCAGATGGATCATTTTAGGTCAGCAGTTCAAAACCAGCCTGGGCAACATGGTGAAACCCGTCTCTATTAAAAATACAAAAATATTAGCTGGGCGTGGTGGTGGGTGCCTGTAATCCCAGCTACTCGGGAGGTTGGGGTTGCAATGAGCCAAGATCACATCACTGCACTTCAGCCTGGGCAACAGGGCAAGACTCTGTCTCAAAAAATAAAAATAGGGTGTAGTTTGGCAAATGTTTGCTTTATAAGTAATGAAGCAACATTTTATGTATGTATAAGAAATTATAACTGACTAATAATTACAAGTGACTTTAAGTAAATTTGGTCAAACGGGGGTAACTTAACTTCCCTCATACTTTCTGGCACAGTCGGTTTTCTTGGCCATCGTCCAGAGCTCCACAGGGCATGAAGATATATCCTCTCTATGCTGCCTTCAAGGAGGGTTACTCGTGTGGCTCACCTCTGGGTGTATCTTTGGAGGGTTCCTCTGCTTGTTTATTCTATTGGAGTTGAAGACTAGGTCTCAGCATTTACCTATTGAATGACTAATTCTCTATTTCAAAATCATGGTAATGACCTGCTTTCAACCTGTTCAAAAGCGAAGTTAGAATTTAGGGAATGTCAAGATATAAATCAAGAAGATTTCTCGATAGTGAAAAAGTTGTTTAGAGGAAGAAAACTTTCAGGTAGTTTCTTTTTTCAGTTAAGTTGATCTGATCAAATCAGCTAAAAGTACAGAGGTTTAAAAAAAATAAAAATATCTGTTCATATCCTTCGCCCACTTTTGAATGGGCTTGTTTGTTTTTTTCTTGTAAATCTGTTTTAGTTCTTTGTAAATTCTGGATATCAGCCCTTTGCCAGATGGGTAAACTGCAAAAAATTTTTCCCATTCTGTTGGTTGCCGATTCACTCTAATGACTGTTTCTTTTGCCGTGCAGAAGCTGTGGAGTTTGATTAGGTCCCATTTGTCTATTTTGGCTTTTGTTGCCAATGCTTTTGGTGTTTTAATCATGAAGTCCTTGCCTACGCCTATGTCCTGAATGGTTTTGCCTAGATTTTCTTCTAGGGTTTTTATGGTGTTAGGTATTATGTTTAAGTCTTTAATCCATCTGGAGTTAATTTTAGTGTAAGGTGTCAGGAAGGGGTCCACTTTCTGCTTTCTGCACATGGCTAGCCAGTTTTCCCAACACCATTTATTAAACAGGGAATCCTTTCTCCATTGCTTGTTTTTGTCAGGTTTGTCAAAGATCGGATGAATACTTTACAAAAGAAGACATACACGAGGCCAACAAACATATGAAAAAATGCTCATCATCACTGGTCATTAGAGAAATGCAAATCAAAACTACATTGAGATACCATCTCACGCCAGTTAGAATGGCGATCATTAAAAAATCTGGAGACAACAGATGCTGGAGAGGATGTGGAGAAATAGGAACACTTTTACACTGTTGGTGGGAGTGTAAATTAGTTCAACCATTGTGGAAGACAGTGTGGCGATTCCTCAAGGACCTAGAAATAGAAATTCCATTTGACCCAGCAATCCCATTACTGGGTATATATCCAAAGGATTATAAATCGTTCTACTGTAAGGACACATGCACACGAATGTTCATTGCAGTGCTGTTTACAATAGCAAAGACCTGGAACCAACCCAAATGCCCATCGATGATAGACTGGACAGGGAAAATGTGGCACATATACACCATGGAATATTATGCAGCCATCAAAAATGACGAGTTCGTGTCCTTTGTAGGGACATGGATGAACCTGGAAACTATCATTCTCAGCAAACTGACACAAGAGCACAAAATCAAACACCGGATGTTCTCACTCATAGGCAGGTGTTGAACATGAGAACACATGGACACAGGGAGGGGAGCACTACACACTGGGGCCTGTTGGGAAATAGGGGAGGGACAGTGGGGGTGGGGAGTTGGGGAGAGATAGCATGGGGAGAAATGCCAGATATAGGTGAAGGGAAGGAAGGCAGCAAATTACACTGCCACGTATGTACCTATGCAACAATCTTGCATGTTCTTCACATGTACCCCAAAACCTAAAATGCAATTAAAAAAACTAAAATAAAAAAATAAAAATAAAAATAAAAGCTCAGAGGTTTTCAAAATCAGGAGATGGTTTTAAGTATAATCTAGACATTGCCGTAATATTTCCCCAAGATGGCAACAACCGCTTTCCCTTCTGTGTAAGTGGTGCACTCTTTGAGTCCACTTAGCCCTTGTTTGATGATATGTAAATGGATTCATTGGAGTCTGCTTTGAGTTCTGGATGAATCAAGTGCATAGTATACACAGATAGAATATTCTAATTATCTGACTAATGCAAGACATATCATCTCCCTGCCCCTCGTACAAAATGTATCCATGTTGAACATTTTCAAGATCATTAATTAAACTATTTGTGTAATGGAACTATTAATGATTTTTTCTTGCTGTTGGCAAAATTTTAGCATTTTTATGACCGAAAAGGTTATGTTCAGTTCATATGTGTATATCTTGATTGCCATACACTATAGTGAGCAAAATAAGAAGTCTCAGTTCTGTAAACAGGAAAAAAAAAATGTATTAAATTTTTCGTGGGATTTCAGTTAATTATATGCATGTTGCAAATAGAATCCTCTCAGCCGTCAGTGTCAAGAAGAGCTTTTAGGTTTTTGTCTTTGAAACCCCCTTGCAACAGGTTATCTTTCTAATTATTTGTAATATATTTTGATAATACCATAAAACTTATATAGTGGGAAATGTTAATATTTGTTTATTCTGCCAAAGCCTCTTACTAAAACATACTAAATTTGTTCTTGGAATCAGTTGGGTGTATGATTATGAAAAGAAGCAGTTTCTTTTGTTTTTACTTTTTCTTCTGCTTTCAATTAGACACATTATGCAGTACGTGATACCATTGCACTGTGTACAGCAGAATCCATTGATACCCTCAGAGCAGCAATTGAATGTGAACAGCCTCAACCTGACCTCTACAAGTAAGAATCACCTGGTTTCATTTTATTGCTGTTCGTTGGCTTTGCTTCTCTTTGCTGCCAGTATTGCAAAATAAACACCCACCACTTACTAGCGTATTCTCATTTGTGTTTTTATGGGGTATTCCTTCCTTCTGGCAGGGAAATGAATCAAATCAGCCTTGTTCAGTATCAGCTCAGGATAAGTCATTGTGGGCTCAGGTATCTTATGATTTTTCTTTTATTTTTGTTACTTGTGAACATGGCTATATATCAAAATTTTAGATTATATTATCCTGTAAGGCCGATCTATCAAAGTGATGCAGTAACCAGAGTTAAATGCAAAACAAATCCTTTTGCATGACATGTAATATTAAAGAGGGAAGGGGAATGTCCTCTTCATGCAATTAGTAGGCTCTATCCTTTCTTACAGTGATCATGATGCACTAAGGATTGCAAACCGGCTGTTTCTTCTCCACAGTAAACAGTTAAGGAATGAGTAAAATGGTGTAATTTTCTCTATTTTACTATACTTAGGCTCTCTGGAGTAGGTTTGCTAATTATTAGTCATTGTGGATTATCAAAAATTTGGCATTTGATTTCAGGATTGGTTAGTTTGGTTGATTAGAGCATGGTGCTAATGAGGGTAGTGTAACAGGTTTTATCCCCATGTGGTCTAATTAATTTTATCCTATTCTACCGTTGCAGATGGCATCCATTACCCATCTTGTTAATGCACACTGTTAGTCATAATGAGCGACCAAGTGGTTGAATGTGGTTTATACTAACACCTAGTAGTGGAAAAACAAAGTATTCATTCTACTTCAAGAACCTCCCTCCTTCTCATCATTTTTTCTTTCCTCTTTCCCTTCCTCTTTCATATTCACCTTGACGATAGGAACTAGGGCCACAAAGTGTAACAGCTATTCTCTGCCTTCAAGGGGCTCACTGTGAGCAAAAGAGATAAAGTACTAAAGCTAAGCTTATACAGGGTGATAATAGAGGTGAGTGTAAGGTCCATGGGATCACAGAAAAGGGAGTGGCCTATTCTGCCTGAGCTAGAGAACAGTATCTATACCCTTGCATATTTATAGGGAAACCCCCACATGTTTCAGTTGCTTTAAGTATGAAGGAGAATGTTAGGACAGGGAAGGTTATTCCTAATTTCCTTAGATGATTGAATTCCTTGCTCTGTGACTTTGGAGTACCTTGTACCTATCACTAGTGGTAAGCAGTTGCATCGTAATTGCTTATTTACTTGTCTTTCATAGGGCAAGGAGCATTTCTTTTTTGCTTATTAGTGCATCTTCAGCACCTAGTACAGCACTGGCACAATTACTATATGATGAATGAATGAGCAAACCTTCATATTTTGTGTATTTGAGTAGCATAATATATTTCTATTTTCTGGGGAAAATGCTGTTTACAATGCAGGTTACAAAACACTCATGTTAACAAGGGATTAGGTATTTTTACTTTATTTTGCAGAAATACAGGTTACCATATACCTATTATATTAAGTGATTGGGTGAAGCTCAGTATTAAGATCAACTGCAAGTCACAGGCTAGACATTTCCAAGATAGCAGTGAAGCGTTCACTGTCTAAGACTAGTACTATGGTTTAAAGAGTGGTTTCATAGCAGCATTACTGGGAACCTGAATCAGAGCTCAGGGATGGGACCTAGAAATCTGTGGTTTAATAAGCCCTCCAGTGATTCTGATGCACACTGAAGTATAAGAACTACTGAACTAATGGTTTTGAAAATTGTGTTTTAGCACCAGAAACTTTTCTTCACATGATCCAAGATACAAGTCATGTTATGTATGTAACCTTATAAAAGAGAGAGGTATTGTGTGCATGCATGATGTTAAACAGACCTTATTCCCATCATATTATTTAAAAATTACATGAAAATGTTATACACGTTATCAATTCAACATAACTTTTTTCCCCCAGAAATATAATAGGCTTTTGTAGTTCACCCACAGTTTTATCTGTCTCTGTCTTATTATTTGTATTTTCATTCATTCTCATATTTCTGGTACATAGATTGCGCCTGGATGTAGAAAACAAATTTGCAATTATGTTCTTTTTACAGATTTGTTGGGCGAATCAATATCTATAGTAATAGTCTTGAGGCTGTTGCCAGGTAAGTTTGCTATTTCTTTAATTTGTCCTTTGTGGGGGCAGTCTATTTTTCTTTTAAATCAAATAAAATAACTAAATACCTTTATATTACAGAAAGGAATATAGGCCAGGTGTGGTGGCACACGCCTGTAATCCCAGCACTTTGGGAGGCCGAGGCGGGCAGATCACCTGAGGTCAGGAGTTTGAGACCAGCCTGGCCAACATGGTGAAACCCTGTCTCTACTAAAAATACAAAAATGAGTCAGGCATGGTGGTGGGTGCCTGCAGTCTCAGCTACTTGGGAGGCTGAGGTAGGAGAATAGCTTGAACCTGGGAGGCAGAGGTTACTGTTAACTAAGATTGTGTCATTGCACTCCAGCCTGAGTGACAACAGTGTGACTCTATCTCAAAAATAAATAAATAAATAAAAAGAAAGGAATATATAGATATAAAGGTGAATAAACAACTAACCTTGTGATTGGTAGGGTTGTGGTCATAGGGTCTCTGTGTGTTGTGGGGAGGGGGTTATTAGAAGTAATGCTTAGGGTTTCCAAAATAGTAAAGATCCAGACACACACTTTGGATGATATTCCCAAACCTGTTCTAGCCATGGTATTTATTATCCTTGGTTGTGAAGCGGCTGACAATATTGGAATTACACCTGGAGAACAGTGGGAGAGTAATTGAGAAAGTAGGCAGTGGGTAAAATGCTGAAAGAACTACCTGGACTTACGTAAAATGAAAGGCTTCATTAAATGATAATTAGAACTTCAGTAAAATGATAAATTGTATCAGCCTTCATACAATTTATCAAGCAATTCATACAAAAAGGGATGCTTTCTTTCCTCTTCTATCATCATATTAATTACCACAACTTTCCACTTGGCCTTTACAGTCACACTCAAAAAGAAGTTAAAGAAATACAGGGTTCCCAGTGGTCCCCCAAAAGGAGAGTTTATTCTCTCCAAATACATCAGTGTATTTTTCCCACCTTGACATTTGCGTTCCCAGTCTTTTATCCGTGACTCTTTGCTTCTGTGTCTCACGATCTGCTGCTCTGTCCTGTTCTCGTCTTGCTATCTATGATTCATAATCCTTTTATCCCCCCGTGCATTTCTTTGCCTCTGTGTGTTGCTGGCTCTTCCCGTACTGTGCTTCCATCTGTGCTGTACCCTCAAGTAACTTCAGAGTGAAGGATCTTTCAGCTTGTCCTGGGGAGTAAGCATATGGTATATGTAGACAGATACGTTCAGAACCCCTTGGAGATAGGTGTGTGTCAGGGCAAAATCTGTCTCCAGAGTTGTTGATGCTATTAACTTGTTTGGATAAGCTGTGTTCATTTTTTATTTAGGTCTTTGGGACCTGAAAATCTCTTGCTGAAAGGAGCTACACTAAAAAATACCGAGAAGATATATGGTGAACAATCTTTAAGATATATTTATCAAAAAATATGCTTTGTAATGGCTGTGAATAAATAGCGCATATTAAGAAGTAAACATAGCAGGTTTTGCCATTTAATTTAAACCTATATGTAGATGTTGGGAATTTATAAGGTGGTAAACTAAGATGAAATATGACAAATACTATATATAATTAAAATTATACTATAAATAATAGACAACTGGTGATGGAAGAGGGCCTAGATTTCCCACTTTTATAGACTTAAAAATTCATAGAGCCAACTGGTTGAGGAGTTGGTTGACATTTTCTTAGTTTTCATTATATTCTGTTATTTCTTAGGAGTTGCTGTTTACACTGGAATGGAAACCAAAATGGCTTTGAACTACCAAGGGAAATCTCAGAAGCGTTCTGCTGTTGAAAAGTTAGTATGCACCACAATTTATTTAGTCATTATTGATTAAAAGAGTTACTTTCTCAGTAATTCCAACTAACAAGCATAACAAAAAACGTCAATTATAATAGCAACTACTATTTTAAGCACTTGTTTATGTACCAGAAACTGTGCTCAATGATTTGTATGTCTGATTTGGTTTAGTCTTCTGAAGAACACTGTGAAGTAATTCATGTTAACATCTCCACTTTACAGATGAGGAAATGGTGTTGGAGATGGTATGTGACTTACCTAAGCTCACATAGCTCTTGAAGGGCAGAGTTTACTTCAACTATAAATTCATTCTTTTTTGCTACTGGAGTTAATGGTTTGGAGTCTATAGTTGCTATATGCAAGTTAGTTCTATAATATAGATAATAGTCTCCCGACACCTATTGAAGCAGTACCTGGTAGTTCCTCAAGCCAGGTGCCACTGGCATAGACCTCACCCTATATTTGGCATGGATAACCAGTATATTACTGGCACCCTTTCTGTAGCTCCACTTTCAAACTGAAAGAACCTGCACAGAGCTTGAGGATTTCACATTGCTACCGTGCCCTCTACCCCAAACATTTAGGATTCAGGGAAATGGAGACAAGATGCTCCTTCTATAAGGGTTGAGTAAGTAATGGTGTGTGTATGTGTGCATGTGTGTATGTCTCCTATCACTTTACAGGAACCTTACTAAGGTGTGTTCAGCTAGTCAGCCATTGCACTTGGAGGAGCATTGTTGGTCAATAAACAGTTCATGGCCAGCTTTTCCATTTTGCCACTTGAAAATAATGCTGCAGTTATGATAACTGAGGTTCATACACAATGGCTTGTGCTGTAGTTACACAATATACACAGAAAAAGCTTTAGATGACTCAGTAGTTTAATTCATATTTGGCTGATGTCTTAAGTATTAATAATTAGGTGGTTTTAAAATCCATGCTGTCTTATTTTTCAGATCTATTAATGCCTTCCTGATTGTATATTTATTCATCTTACTGACCAAAGCTGCAGTATGTACTACCCTAAAGTATGTCTGGCAAAGTACCCCATACAATGACGAGCCTTGGTATAACCAAAAGACTCAGAAAGAGCGAGAGACTTTGAAGGTAATTTATTTTCTGCTGAAAATTGAAACTCTAGAACTTTGTGACTGAGCCAACCTTCATTGAAATGCTGTTCAGGGAAATGGCACCTTTTGTTAGCTTCTGAATTTTCTCTTGATTATATGGTGACTATAAGCCAATAAATATTTAAGAAGATTTAGAGTTTTTTTTTTTCTTTTACTTTAGGCATCTATGCTTGTTTTTAGCTCTTTAAGAATTTTAGACGAAACCATTGGGCAAGATGCTTTGACATTTTAATATAATATGATCTTGTGAGATGTCACAATAAAGGCATAATGAATGCTTACATATGAACTTTGATCTCACTTTCGTATCTTAGGGTGGAGTGAGCAAAGAGAACTTAAAGAAGTGAAAAAGTACTGACAAGTTGCATATACTTAAGAATAATGATAAAATTGAGGGTGTTCTTAAATGTTGTTCTCAGATACTGTGATAATTTTGACTACAGTGATGTAGTGTTACTGGGAAGTTCCGTCTTTATAGCAAGAGCAGCGTTTTCAGCATTGAAATAAAGATGAAGTTAATTCTTCCTTTATATTATATTAGTCAGATGGAATTGTGTATCTAATTAGCATGAACTATGTCTTTTATTTTAGGTTTTAAAAATGTTCATCTTTTTCTTTAGGTTTTAAAAATGTTCACCGACTTCCTATCATTTATGGTTCTATTCAACTTTATCATTCCTGTCTCCATGTACGTCACAGTAGAAATGCAGAAATTCTTGGGCTCCTTCTTCATCTCATGGGATAAGGACTTTTATGATGAAGAAATTAATGAAGGAGCCCTGGTTAACACATCAGACCTTAATGAAGAACTTGGTCAGGTTAGAGCATTTTTTTACTTAAAATAATTTGTCAACATAGTGAAAATATCTTTTTATGTAGTCTGGATCACCAATATATGTGACCACATCACATTTGGAAAAGTGATTCAGAGAAAATTCTTTTATGCAGGCATGTAATGAAGGTAAGCAGTGTTTTCATAGTTACAGCATCAGTTCTTTTGATGGCTTTTTTGAGAAGGATAATTATGTATTAAATGTGAATGTTACTGAAATTCTCCTTGGACCTGGGTGATGTTACATTATTAGCTATTGCTTTGGAACAGGAAACAGTCAGTCTTCATCACCATCTATAACCATTTGTGGATAGAAAATGGGGTAACAAATATAGTTATTTTATAAATGCATTTTGTTCCATAAGCAAAATTGACCAGAGTTGTCCTGTTGACATTTTCTTGGTACATTTCTGATCAGATAGAATATAGACCTAACCAGCAGAATTATTTATTCCAGTACAAGAATTTAAATGAAGGGAAAACGTGAGGGCATGCACTCCTCAAAATGCATTCTGCTTTATATACCAACGTAACTCAGACTGTGACCCCATTCTAACCCAGGTGCATTTATTTTCCAATGCAACATCACTGTAATTCTTCAAGTGATGATTTCTTAAGTGCTTTTCTTATTAGTGTTGAGAAAGTTTTCCCCTTTTTCTGATTTTACTCTGTGTCATAATGATCTTCACGAGCTGAAGGAATTTTTTGGCTTGCATTTTATTCTCATGACATTTAGAATGTCAGGACTGTGGAAATGTCGTTTTTGTGACTGGGAGTTGCAAATTCAGTTAATGAAACTGTGTGGCTGGAACAGAGCCTCACCCTCACACTTGCTGTAAATGGGGCTGATTTGCATTCTCACCTCAAAACTCTTACTTCCTGAGTTTAGCTCTCTCCGCAGTCCCTGCACTCTATTTCTACTCTTGATATAGCCTTTACCTAAATCAAAGTACCCACATGGCAACTGCAGTTGAAAGGTAGCAAAGACTCTCCAGATACCATTTTGTTTAGACTTGACTTCAGGACACCAATGTCTGAAACCATGGAGTCTGCATCTGATGCAGATACTGAGGCGCTAAAAATAGGAAAAAAATTGAATGGACAAATGGCTTTTCCTTTGGATATTGTTCCCAGAAGGTTATTTTGTTGGTGATGTGGGCTGCCATACCCGACCATTGTCTTTTAAGCCAGAAGTTTTCATGCAGGGTTAGAGCTATTTGAGTAGAACTGCTCTGATCTCAATAAAAGGCATCAATTTGCAGAGTTTTTTGGATGAGAAAAAAGTTTGAATATACAAGCCACCTTTAGTGAACCTTTCCCTGTCATTTAATTTAGTGGTTCACTCTAGATGCTGAGCAAATCTGCCTGTTCTAGATTAAGTGCCTGGCTGTATGTGTTAACCTACCCAAGGGTGAGCATGGCTAGCTTGGGGCTAGCCTCAACTACTATTACAAATAGCCATCATTCCGAATATGACACTTAATGTTCACTAAAAACAAGTAAGATGCCCAGGTCAGGTTCCAGTTGATGAGACTCTTATCTCTTTCAGATTTCCACCTCAGCAGATTCCATATTACCTATGGGAATGCAGTCTTCTTATCTAGACTATGTTAACACTGCAGAAAGTAAAGTAGAGCTTTGGGTAATGATCTAGTAAATTTGATGAGTGAAAAGAAGCTACAGTCTTCCTTTTAGTCACTACTCCTTTCTCCCACCAAACCTTGCATTTCTAGTTGTGATTGTCATTTAGTCAAATCATTAAGTTAATAGTCAGACCATCACTTCAATTAATGCAGTATATAAACAACTTGCTGTCGTTATTAGCTTACATGTATAGAAATGACCTAAATGAAAGTGCAAAGAAGTCTTGAAATAGTTTCTTAGGCCATTTAGTATTCAATAAACCAGTACACATTGTTTTTTTCCTGTTAAGTGTAACCTGTTTTCTCTTTGTTGAGTCAAATTTAAGATCTATGTAACTTTATGTTACTAAAGACAGTGTCATTTAATTCCTATCCATACCATTGCAAGCATTTGCTTAACCTCTTTTAATGTGGCCCACACTGGGATTAAAAAGTAGAAAGATAGGTTTAGGACAGTGTTTGACATGAGAAACAAGAGGAAGTAGACTGCTCAGCTCATTTGGAAAATATTGGGGTCTTTTATTATCAGGCATAATCTTTTAGACAACCAAATGATTGTAATCTATATTGAAAAAATTGTGGGGCTACTCTTCTTCATATTGCCTTTCCATCTTGCAGCTCTGACTAATGGTGGAACTTTATAGTGTAAGTATATAATTCAAGCCAGTAGCTGTTATTCACCTTTTATTGACTGGGATGTGTGTGTATTCTAGGTACTATTATGAAGTAAACAAGAAACCCTCAAATTTTTAAAAATATCATTGGGGAGACATACACATCAGACCTAAATACAGCAATGTGATCATAATCAGGAAAATTGTGGGGAAATGCAAAGTGTCTGGTGCTCTTTGATTTTGGTCAAGTCAACAGTGGTGACAGTCACCATGTATATAGTACCTTAAAGGTTATAGATTATTATTATTGAGCTTTTTTTTTAATCTTTACATTCTTGTGCAGCAGGTATTGTTAAGGTTAATATTTGAAGTTCATAGAGGTAAAGAGATTTTCTTAAGGTCACAAAGTTAGTAGGTGGTGGAGCCAAGATGGAGTCCAAGTGTTCCATTAAGTCGAACCATGTGGTAAGTTTTGATACACAAAGTAGGTGATTTCACATGTTCAACATACACTTCAGAGCTTTTTCTACCCTACAGCAGTTGTCTCACTAAGAAATAGGAAAAGTCTTTTTTCTTTTTTTAGAAATTATAGTTTATTCAGTGAAATAATAATCAAGTTATGTAAATCTATATTCTTGACATGGAAATACATATATATATATATGTATGTGAGAAAAATAGATTACATAGCAAACAGAATGAGGTTATATTTTTGTTCAAGTGGTAAATATACGGATATGGTGTCTAGAGGGATAAAAGTCAGAATGTTAGCTATGATTGTTTCTGTATGATGGGATTAATATGTGTTTCAGGGAAAACTCCCAAAATGTGTTTTTACTGTGCTCTCACACCAAATAACACAGAAGACTTCTGTGTCCAAATGTGGGAGGGAGCAGTTTTTCTCACCAACAAACAGTAGACACCAACTGGATGTCCTCTAGTTCAATTCTGTCTACCTAGAGATAACATTGGATCCCACAGGAAATCCCTAAGACTGCCCATGCCTCCCAGACACCAGTCGCAAGTCTGAGCCTCCATAACTTTTCTGACTGACCAGCTTCAAGATGGGCTACTCACAGCCCCCTCTTTGGGTTTGATTGGCTTGCTAGAGCAGCAGACAGAAGTCAGGAAAACACTTATGGTCACCAGTTTCATATGAAGGATGTTGCAAAGGATACAGACAAAGAGACGTGTAGGATGACGCATAAGGGAAGGGGTGTTGAGCTTCCATACCTTCCCTGGGTGTGCCACCCTCCAGGAACCCCGACATGTTAGTTATCTATAAGCCCCTGTTTTTCTTTTAGTGTTCTCACATAGCCACTCAACACAACACTCTTGACACAAGCTATGTGGAGTTTTCTCCTGACACACCAAGCAAGCAGTTCTCCAGCAAACACCAGCTAGGTATCTTCCAATTCACTTTTGATACTGCCTACCTGGAGTTAGTGTATTGTGTCAGATCTCACAGGTTGAGCGCTCAGTCCCACAAGACTGCCCCCGACTTCAGATGCCGGTTGCTAGTTCAGGTTGTAACTTACGCTTCTGATTGACCATAAAATGGGGTCCAGTAAGTTACTAGACCCCCTCCTTGGATTTGATTAGTTTACTAGAGCAGGTCATAGAACTCAGGGAAACAGTCATGTTTACTGGGGGAAGGGGCGTGGAGCTTCCCTGACCTTTCCAGGCATCCCACCCTTCAAGAAATTCCAGGTGTTCAGCTATTCAGAAGGTCTTTGAACCCAGTTTTTTGGGGAGTTTTGTGGAAGCTTCATTATGTGGACATGATTGACTAAATCATTGGCCATTGCTCTTCGGATTAACCTTTAAGCCCCTCTTTCCTCCTTCCCCAGGTCAGGTGTGGGGCTGGAAATCCCAACCCTACAATCATGCCTTGGTCTTTCCAGTGACCTGCACTCATCTTGAAGCTATCTAGGGCCCCCCAACCATTTGTCCTCTCATTAGCATACAAAAATACTCTTAACACTTTGGAGTTACTAAGGCTTTAGGAGCTTTATGTCAGGAAACAGGAAGGAAGATCAAATATATATTTATCAAATATATATTTAACAATATCATGCAAATGATAGCTTTGAGCCTGCTGATATAGAGGAGTCTTTTTGGCAAGCTTGAAGACAAGGCTGTTTTTGAGAGAGTCAAGCAGCAGCCTCCCGCTTCATTTATTTCTCTCCTTTAAATATGAGAATAGTTTTTTTTTTATTATTATTTTTCTCTGAGACAGTCTTGCTGTGTCGCCCAGGCTGGAATACAGTGGCGTCGATCTCAGCTCACTGCAACCTCCACCTACCAGGTTCAAGTGATTGTCCTGGCTCAGCCTCCCCAGTGGCTGGGACTACAGGCGAGCGCCACCATGCCCGGCTAATTTTGTTTGTATTTTTAGTAGAGATGAGGTTTCGCCATGTTGGCCAGGCTGGTCTCGAATTCCTAACCTCAGGTGATCCGGCCGCTTCAGCCTCCCAAAGTGCTGGGACTACAGGCGTTAGCCACCGCACCTGGCCTAGAATAGTTAATCACAGTTGATTCCCTCCTCTTCTTTTTCTGAGTATAAGTCATATATTAGAGTGGTAGTTCTGTCAATATGATCCTGGGACCAGCAGCATCAACACTACCTGATAAGTTAGAAGTGTAAATTATCTTGTCCCACCTCAGACTGACTGATTCAGAAATTCTGGCAATAGAGCAGCGATCTGAGTTTTAACAAGACCTCCAAGTGCATGTGATACATTCTACAGTTTGATAATTACTGCACTCAGGTATAATTTATAGGCATATAACTATGAGATTCAATGTTTGCAGATTCATACTGCCCAAACTGTTTCACATAGGCGAATAAATTGTACTTTATATTTTAAAGCTGCCATCTTTGACACTAACAAAAGAGATTCTAATGCTCATCCAAGTGCAGGAGGTGAAATAACCCAGGCCTTCAGGAGAAAATGAAGGTTAATAATTTTGATCAGAAAAAAGCCCCAAAGAATTTCATTTGAACTGGAAGAATCTAAATGATACAAGTAATACCACTTGGATTAATTTAAAGAGAGAGTTCAAACTTGGCTGGCTTAACAGGAAAAAAAAGATTGGAATGCCATATTTGTGCCAGTGCTGCTACCATGAAAAGCTTTGAAAAATAATTAGAAAGCAACTACTGCTGTAGTTCATTTCTTTCTCTCTTACGTAATAAAAACCTTAATCTTGTGCTTATGCTTATTCCTGTCAGCCCATAATTTTAACTATTTAATCATAAATTGCCAAAACGAAGATAAAATTGTAGGTTTCCAAAAGCCAGATGTTAAAAATAGAAGAGATAAAAACTGAGATAAAATAGAAATGCTCAAAATGATTTATCTTAATGGTAAATTTATGTCTTAGCTTATGTTTCCATTATTTATGAAAATATACTTGTGTTATACTTTAACCTATCATTAAGACTTCTGCTTTTTTCTACATTTGGAAACTTGAGTATTTTCAAAATATGTATAGTATATAGAAAGAAATTTCAGTTACGGTTTTGATCACTGTTGACCTACTGTATCTTCTAATTAGGTAACTGTTAACATTATTATTGATTCTTACTTATATGATGCGGTACATTTTATTTCAATTCAGCATTTTTATAGAAAATTTTACTTTAAAAAGGGGAAAAATCTTTCATCAGTTTCTGTTTTATTTTGTTACATCCCATTTAATTTATTAGTAAATATTTTTAATGGGTAATATACATACTGGCCCACAAAGAGAGAGAGAGAGAGAGAGAGAGTGTGTGTGTGTGTGTGTGTGTGTGTGTGAGAGAGAAAGTGTGTGTGTGTGTGTGTGTGTGTGAGAGAGAGAGAGAGAGAGAGAGAGAGAGAGAGAGAGAAATAAGCAGTCAGTATAATTTCCCACTTGAAAAATTGATTTATGTAACTAACTTCTTTACATCAAACAGATTAACTGGCTGGGCATGGTGGCTCATGCCTATAATCCCAACACTTTGGGAGGCCAAGGCTTGAGCCCAGGAGTAATAGACCAGCCTGGGCAACATAGCGAGATGCTGTCTCTACAAAAATTACAAAAAATAAGCCTGGTGTGGTGGTGCATGCCTGTGGTCCCAGCTACTCAGGAGGCTGAGGCAGGAGGATTGCTTGCGCCAGAAGTTCGAGGTTACAGTGAGCTATAATGGCTGCTGCATTCCGGCCTGGGTGACAGAGTGAGACCCTGTCTTTAAAAAAAAAAAAAAATGTTAACTTACATTAGAAGGGTTATAAGTTTGATAAAATAGTCACTTTTTATTTGATTTTCCTTTTTGTGGGACAGCATCTCAGTCTATCACCCAGATTGGAGTGTAGTGGTGCGATCTTAGCTCACTGTACCTTTTGTCTCCTGGGTTCAAGCGATTCTTGTGCATCAGCCTCCCAAGTAGCTGGGATTACAGGTGTGCCACCACACCCAGCTAATTTTTGTATTTTTAGTAGAGATGGGGTTTTACCATGTTGGCCAGGCTGGTCTGAACTCCTGAGTTCAAGTAATCTTCCTGCCTCACCTCCCAAAGTGCTGGAATTTCAGGCGTGAGCCACCGTGCCCAGCCAGTAGTCACATTTTTTTCTATTCATCTTTTACATTTGAGTAAGTCTACCTTAGACATGTGATGCCATTTTAGTGTCTTTAAAGATACTAATTTATTCCTCATTTGTTTGGTAATACTGTTTCTGTAATTCCCTGACATTTGACAAGAAGTCTTAGGTGATTTCCTATGGATATGAAAATAGCTTTGCGTTACAGCAAACTAGTCACACTGAAGAAACCAACAATGTATATGTTTGTGTGCTTGTTATAGGTGGATTATATATTTACAGATAAGACTGGAACACTTACCGAAAACAGCATGGAATTCATTGAATGCTGCATAGATGGACACAAATATAAAGGTGTAACTCAAGAGGTTGATGGATTATCTCAAACTGATGGACCTTTAACGTATTTTGACAAAGCAGATAAGGTGCATTTGCATTATTATTTTATATAAGGAATCAATCTATGTATGCATGTTAACATTCCATAGTAGAAAATTTTTTCGTAGGCACATGACATAGACTTTTGTGGGTATTTTGGTTTGTTTGGTTTTTTTGAGACGGAGTCTCGCTCTGTTGCCCAGGCTAGAGTGCAGTGGCATGATCTCGGCTCACCACAACCTCCGCCTCCTGGGTTCAAGCAGTTCTCCTGCCTCAGCCTCCCAAATAGCTGAGATTACAGGCGCCTACCACCATGCCCAGCTATTTTTTTTTTTGTATTTTCAGTAGAGACGGGGTTTCACTATGTTGGTCAGGCTGGTCTCGAATTCCTGACCTCAGGAATCGACCCACCTTAGCCTTGTGAAGTGCTAGGATTACAGGTGTGAGCCACTGCACCCGGTGAATTTTGAATAACTATTGTTGGTTTCACCTTTCTTGTATTACTGACACTGCTGAAATTTGTAAATGAGTAGAATTTATAAGTAAAGAGAATTGTGGGAAATGACATTTGGGTAAAAGCTTGCCTGTCCATATGATCATAATTTTTTGTTCTTTGTCTTTTAAAGCTCTTCCAAGAATGATGTCTGTTCAAATGATTAAGGTCTCAGGAGTGTCTAGGCGGTAAATTAACCAGAGTCTCCCTGCACTTGAGCTATTGCTAGATTGTGAATTAGATACTGAATGAAGTTTTTTAAACCATGAAGAAGTCATTGCTTTGGCTTAGGTGATGCTACAATAACCTGAATGAGTTAACACAGCCTATAGAAAGGCATGCTAGCTGAGAACCGGGAACTTTGTTACGTACTAGAATATATAGCTGATTTGAGTGTTAGGAATTTATACATATCTGCTACTAAGTTTGCTAGAGGTTATAACATTCTGTCTCATTACTGTATTTTCTCTGTTCGCTGTCTAGTTACTGAGTGATCAAATTAAAAATAATAATCATGATTTTATTACTATTCCACAGAATCGAGAAGAGCTGTTTCTACGTGCCTTGTGTTTATGTCATACTGTAGAAATCAAAACAAATGATGCTGTTGATGGAGCTACAGAATCGGCTGAATTAACCTATATCTCCTCTTCACCAGATGAAATAGCTTTGGTGAAAGGAGCTAAAAAGTAAAGTATACTTTCTTATACCTCTCCTAAGAAAGTGAAATCATAGGAGGACAGAAGTTATTTTGTTTTTTCCGTTTCCTTCAGTCACCTTAGCATGTACATCTCCCACTATTTAATAAAAAAACATAACTGCTTTAGCCAAAAGTTTTTGGAAAATTCCCACACCTGACTAGTTAGACCAAGAAGAAAATAGTGACATGTAGGTATTACTTGCCTTACTATTTATGCATGCCAGCCAGAAGTCTGAATCTTCATGTTATGTTTTGCAAATAACGTAACAGTGGCTACTTTTTTATAACACATGCTATTTCTGAGGTGCTCCCAGCAATTTTGACATCATTTGAGAACTGAAAGTCCAGTTTTACCCATGAGGTTTAAGATAATTAAGTGGCTAAAAGGTCAAATCAGAAACCCAAATGGTCTCTCCCTTGGTTACAGTAATTGTGGCTGGGCATTGACTTTCTCTGTTATCATCTCATCCAGGAAAAGGAAGTACAGTTATATGTTGAGATCATATGAAAGAGAAGAGAAGCGTAAACAAGAATGAGTAACCCCATTGAAAATTAATCATTCTAGGCCAAGCGCAGTGGCTCATGCCTGTAATCTCAGCACTTTGGGAGGCCAAAATGGGTGGACCACCTGAGGTCAGGAGTTTGAGACCAGGCTTGCCAACATGGTGAAACCGTGTCTCTGCTGAAAATATAAAAATCAGCCTGGTGTGGTGGCATGCACCCATAATCTCAGCTACTCAAGAGGCTGAGGCAGGAGAATCACTTGAACCTGGGAGGCAGAGGTTGCAGTGACCCTTGATCTTGTCACTGCACTCCAACCTGAGTGACAAAGCGAGACTCTGTCTCAAAAAAAAAAAAAATCATTCTTTAGAGATACACAAGGTCTTTTTTATTGTTTTTGATAGGTACGGGTTCACATTTTTAGGAAATCGAAATGGACATATGAGAGTAGAGAACCAAAGAAAAGAAATAGAAGAGTAAGTAGCTCTGTGTTTGATGTTTGTCATTTCTTAACCCCACAGTCAAATTTAAATGGATTCAGGCAGGGCAGAAAAGGAAATGATGCCACTAAAAATACAGGACTCTGCTCTCCCAGTTCAGAGTTTTACGTAAATGTAGTTAGGGTAGAAGCCATTTTACATAGAATGGCAGAAACTGGGGTTTGAGGTAGAAATTTCAATCTGGTCCACATCTGGGTCCAGTAGCCAGAAACAGAGTCTGCCTGGACTGTTTCTGAAATTTAGATGCCATTTCAGGTTTCTAACATATGTTACAAGAAAAATTAGTGAAAATATGTGAAACATTCTGCTGTCTAGTGTCTAAGCAATCACTCTGGAATTGCAAGCCCAGCCAATAAAGGCAGCTTTGCTGTAGACCAGAAGTTTTGTCTTGTTGGGGATGTTCAAGTGTGAGCCTCAGGGCAAGTACTCTGATGTCCCAGTGTCTTCACATTTCCTCTTTTGCCACAAAGACCCCAGTGAACAAATCTACTTTATCTTAATGGTGGATTTTAATTAGGCTCTGTGATTAATTTGAATTTCTTCTCTGACTTTCATTCTGGCCCCTAGGATCTCCTGAGACCCATCTCAGAAACCTGTAATACATTTATACATACTTGAGTAATGCGCCCCTTTGGAGAGAGATGCATACAAGCCCAGAGGAAGGTTCTTAGTCTGACTGACAGGGACCCAGGGTCATTATCAGAGTTTAGATTCTAGTCTGTCTGCAACAGTGCCCTCATCTGGCCAACAGCAAACCAGACGTCATTGTAGATGTCTTATGCACATATACTCCCCGAAGACTAAGGACCCCCTCACTCCCACCAAAAACGACATATATAATAAATACTTTTTAAAATATTAGTTTATTTTCAAGGAAATATTTCCTCTCACTTTTTCTAATAACCAACTCTTATTTTAACTCTTCTGTATCTCTCCATTGATTAGTTCAGCCATCCCCACACACATTTGAACAATTTCATGATGTCATTCCATTGTTTAAACCCTTTCATTGGCTTTCTTTTGCTCTTACAGTACAATCCCAAATTCCTGAAATGGCTTTTGTGTTTCCAGCCTCTGCTTACCTTTCTTGCTTTATCTCTTGCTATTCCCCTATTAGTGAGTTTTTTTGGCATTGGTGAACCATACTTCAAGTCTTCCATGGGCCGTGTGCTCTCATGTTGCTTTGCTCATTCCGTCTACTCAGAATGCCATGGCCCCCTTTCTTCATCATATTACCCTTTTGGAACCCAGCTCAGGCATGTCCTTTTCCAGGAAGCCTCCTTTCAGATGGCTTCCTTCTGTGTTCTTATATCTTCCCTGTAAGTGCCTTTATTACAGTACTTGAGAGACTAGAAGAGTAGTTATCTCATTATGCTCTGTCTCCCTTATATGGTGACCTGTGTAAGGGAAGGGGCTTACACATGTCACCTTATGATAAGGGAGACAGAGCATAATGAGATAATTATTATAGCAGCATTTTTGTATGGAGTGCCAGGCACAGCGCTAGGTGCTGGGGAATAGACATGAATCTGAGCCACCTCTATTCCCCAGCACCTAGCGCTGTGCCTGGCACTCCATACATAAATGCTGCTAAAATAATTGGCAGAGTGGGACTATTTCTAGACCCCTCCAAATATGGTTTGGTGGGACAGCTCTTTATCCTCCATTTTATGTGGTCATTCTTCTTACCATTTTAAATAGTATACTGAGGGACTATAAATACCCCTTAACCAACACTGATGTCCTCTGACAGCATGTTTTATGTTCAGAGAAATTCTAAGACAAAGGAAAGTACCAGTTGTGCAGACAACCAGTGACCCTCCTGCAAAGAGGATAGCTATCTGTTGATTTAAGATGTTTAAATATCTTAACATATTTCTGTTGTGCTTTATTTTTCTCAGTATGTGCTAGGATTTTTACTTTTCTCATTTCTCTTAAAGATATGAACTTCTTCACACTTTAAACTTTGATGCTGTCCGCCGACGTATGAGTGTAATTGTGAAGACTCAAGAAGGTACGTATTTTAAAAACTTGAATTTTTCTCTTTATTCATTTGTAGGCTTACTGGTTGATTCACTCTTTCAAGAAAGAGAATCATTTCATGTAGTAGCATAGGATTAGTGAAAGTCGTGCGAAGCAGTATTTTTTGTATATGCCTTCATGTATTTTTTTTAAGCAAACGTGTTCAGTTTACCAAGTCGTTAGTGATAGAACCCTTGTTATGACAGGAAGTGTGTTTTCTTGTTAGCTGAACAATATCTCTCTGCCCTGGGTGTTCAAACAGGAACTGAAAGGATGACTTGTGTGTGGTTCATGGTACTAACCAGTCTACCAGTAAAATTTACACGCAGCCACCCAGCATGGTTGGATGGTCTGGGATTACTAGTAGCAGAATCCTTGAGTATAGGGAGTTGCTTATTATTTCTCACTGACCTTCCTGGTTCCCCTACTGCTTGACACTCCCTGGAAACAGGTGAGGTAGAGAGGCGTAAGGTCCTGGCTTCTGGGAACTGGCATTGCAGTTTTACTCCAGAGCTCAGCTTCTTTGTTTAACAAGAGTAAACCTTGTCCTTTGCAGGGGAACTGGTACCATAATCCTGGGCTCCCTCATGTCTTTGGAGGCAACATGGTGGTTCGCCTTCTGCTCAGATTCTGCAAGACCCATAGGGGAGCACTTCTTTTTTATTCAGAGGCTGTCAGATACATGTGTGTATGGTATACCCAGGGGTTAGTTTTCTAAAAATTCTTGATTTATTTCCCAACAATTTACTTTTTACTATTAAATTTTCTAAATTCCTTAATGTGAGAATGGAAGGATATAGACAGACCCTTGGGGGGAACATATTCCACTTTATTCATACTTTGTGGTATGATTGCAAAGTCATGACATTGATTTTAGTAAGTGACCATGGAGTTTGTTTTGTGAACTTTAAAGTACACTTTGGATGTATAAGAATAAATGAAAAAACCACTTAATATTTCAAATACTTGCTATTCTTATGTCTGCACATCCACATGTTCTACAGCAAATGGTGAAATGTCTGCGGAACTGGTCTACAAAGGTCATTGACCTCAGAGCTACACTTTTTGTTGAACTCGGTTGTTTCCCTTAGAAGAATAAAGTGTCTCTCTTAGTACACAACTGTGAATATTTCCTAGGTGTGTGAAGTGATCTAAAGCTGCACTTATACCAGCATTCTATAAAGCTATTTTCAAGTTTCAGTAAAACCATCAAGCCAGTGTTTTAAAAGCTAGTTAATATAGTTTATTCAAAATTATTTCAGCTTGTTTGAGCTTAAGTTTTCTTCTTGACATCTATAGATGCCATATGTATACTCTAGGCCATGGCTTCACTGCATTTCTTTGTTTCTAGGTTTTTTTTTTCCCCCCGAGACAAGGTATTACTCTGTCATCCAGGCTGTAGCGACAAGATCATAGCTCACTGCAGCCTCAACATCCTGGGCTCAAGCAATCCTTCCACCTCAGCATCCAGAGTAATTGGGACTATAGGCGTGTATTACCATGCCTGGCTAATTTTTTAATTTTAATTTTTTTAATTTTTAAATTTTCTTTTTGAGATGGAGTCTTGCTCTATTGCCCAGGCTAGAGTGCAATAGCATGATTTTGGCTCATCACAACCTCCGCCTCCCGAGTTCAAGCTATTCTCCTGCCTTAGCCTCCCGAGTAGCTGGGACTACAGGCACGTGCCGCCATGCCCAGCTCTTTTTTTTTTTTTTTTTTTGTATTTTTAGTAGAGATGGGGTGTCCCTATGTTGCCCAGGCTGGTCTTGAACTGAGCTTAAGTGATCCTCCTGCTTTGGCCTCCCACAGTGCTGGGATTACAGGTGTGAGCCACTGCACCTGGCATACATTTTCAGAAGGAATTCAGATGCACTTCCTTGACACAAGCCCAGCCCTCCATGAATTGGTGGGAGGAAGTATATTTTAACAGAGAGGTGCATGTTGTAAACTCTGGCTTATTAATTGTGTTCATAATGACCTGAAGGGGTGGTGCATGCCTTTCTGACAGACTAAAGGCCAAGATTTCTCCTTTCATTTGGGTGAGTATTGCAAAGCATGCTCAGAATATATAACACTTGGGTGAGAGAGACCACTTTAAAAGTTATCTCTTATTGAAACCACAATACTAGCTTTAAAACTCTATGTCAAGTACTATGGTTCTTCATTTTAGGAGACATACTTCTCTTTTGTAAAGGAGCAGACTCGGCAGTTTTTCCCAGGGTGCAGAATCATGAAATTGAGTTAACTAAAGTCCACGTGGACCGTAATGCAATGGTGAGCCTATACTCCTTCCCCCACCAATAAGTAAGCAGAGAAGTGCTGAAGATGACTATGTTTATTGGATTTCTGTTTAAATGACAGCTTAAATACATTTTAGCATGTTTTTGTGGTCTGTGTTTTATATTTGGGGATTCAATAATATTACTTTCTTTATCTTAATATAAAACATTATTCTGGAGCAAGTTTCTGGTCAGAATTTACAGCCTTAAAGACTTTTCAGCAACCTTTGTTAAAAGAACTGTTATTTCTTTTTTCTGAACCTAATTGAATGTGACCTTTTCAGTTGTAATTTGTTCACTTTTACAAACTAAATATGTGTCAGAATTTTTCTTTTGTACATATAGCTAAAGCAAGAGCCTTTACAGAGTATGGGTTTTTTTTTTTTTTCAATTATTATTAGAATAACTACAGATCTCCTACTTTACTCCTAGGATGGGTATCGGACACTCTGTGTAGCCTTCAAAGAAATTGCTCCAGATGATTATGAAAGAATTAACAGACAGCTCATAGAAGCAAAAATGGCCTTACAAGACAGAGAAGAAAAAATGGAAAAAGTTTTCGATGATATTGAGACAAATATGAATTTAATTGGAGCCACTGCAGTTGAAGACAAGTAACTAGAAAATGATACTCTAATTATTTTAGTGACCAATCATTTTGGGTGTGATCTGTCCCAGATTAGTAATTTAATCTCAATGTTTGAAATCTTTAGTTTAGTTTTATTGTTTAAGTGGGTTTAAAGATTTATTATAGCAAGTATGAAAAGTTACACCAGATTTTAAACTGTTAGTAGGAATGATTTTTAAGGTAAATTCATGTAACCTAGAAGAATGAATCAGTTATCACTAAGGTCTTTTGACTATTTACTAAGTCATCTATATATTTATGCACATATTATTAAATAGTCTTGACATGTGTAGGGAATGGTACTATAGCCATTGTTTGTACTGGTGCCTAGGTGAAGGGGTAAGCTTTGAGAGACAGATAAGCAGAAAGGAAATTTAAGGTAGAGTGAACAGCATGAGAGGTTACTCTAGCTTAGTTCAACAGACCAGAGTATGTTTTTGCATACTTTATTTACTTATTTGATTTAATTTAATTTAATTTTGTTTTTTTTTGTATTTTTTTTTTTGAGATAGAGTCTTGCTCTGTTGCCCAGGCTGGAGTATAGTGGCACAATCTTGGCTGACTGCAGCCTCTGCATCCTGGGTTCAAGTGATTCTTGTGCCTCAGCCACCTGAGTAGCTAGCTGGAGTAACAGGCATATGCCACCACACCCAGCTAATTTGTGTATTTTTAGTAGAGATGGGGTTTCACCATGTTGGCCAGGCTGGTCTTGAACTCCTGGCCTCAAGTAATCTTCCTGCCTTGACCTCCGAAAGTGCTGGGATTACAGGCATGAACCACTGGCCTGGCCTGCATACTTTAAAATAATATGCTTTTAACTTACAGGCTGAGCTTTTTCAGACACGATTGCAGGACACTGCAATTGATCTGCTTGAAATAATTTTTAGATTCTTAATATTTTTTGAATTTTCTAAATATTATATATAACAATTATAAGACAAATAAAAAGTTACAAACATATATTCAACCACATTAAAAGGTATTGAAATTCTAATGAAATTTATTTAGTCTAATTTCATTATTATTCTGTGGCCAAAAGAAACCCAGAGGAAAGTGTCATTTTTCTATCCTTGCCTATAAGAATTATAATTAAATTCTCATTCAGGATGGTTGGCGTTCCTCTTTTTTTGGAGGGTGGGTTAGGGGTTGTACATTCAGGTAGTACACATGCAGGTTTGTTACATGGTTGTATTGTGTAATGCTGGGATTTGGGCTTCTATTGATCCCATCACCTAAGATATTAACATAATACTTAATGGGTACTTTTTCAACCCTCATTCCCCTCCTGTCTTCCCCCTTTTGGAGTCCCTGTTGTCTATTATTTCCCTCATTATGTCCATGTATACCTATTGATTAGCTCCCACTTATAAGTAAGAGCATGCAGTATTTGATTTTCTGCCTCTTAGTTATTTCAGTTAGGATACTGGCCTCCAGAAGTATCCATGCTGCTGCAAAGGATATGATTTCACTCTTCTTATGACTGCATAGTATTCCAGCAGTCTTGCCTGATTGCTCTGACTAGGACTTCCAGTACTATGTTAAACAGGAGTGGTAAGAGTGGATATCCCTGTCTTGTTCAAGTTTTTAGGGGAAATACTTTCAACTTTTGCACATTGAGTATGGTGTTGGCTGTGGGTTTGCATGTAGGGCCCTTATTATTTTGAGGTATGTTTCTTCAATGCCTAGTTTGTTCTCAGGGTTTGTTTTTATCATCAAGTTATGTCAAGTTTTATTGAATGTTTTTTCTGCATCTGTTGAGATGAGCATATAATTTCTGTTTTAATTCTGTGTATGTGGTGAATTACATGTATTGATTTGCATATGTTAAGCCATCCTTGAGTCCCAGGAATAAAACCCATTTGGTTGTGATGAGTTATCTTTCTGATGTGCTAATGGTTTCAGTTTGCTAATATTTTGTTGAGGATTTTTACATCTATGTTCATCATGAACAACAGCCTGTAGTTTTCTTTTTTTATTGTGTCCTTGCCAAATTTTGATATCAGGATGATACTAGTTTTGTAGAATGAGTGGAATCCCTCCTCATTGATTTTTCTTGGAATAGTTTCAGTAAGATTGGTACCAACTTTTCTTTATATACATCTGATAGAATTCTGCTGTTAATATTACTGATTCAATTTCATAGCTTATTATTTGAGACAGAGTCTCAAATAATAGTCTGTTTAGGGTTTCTTTTCCTCCTGGTTCAATATTGGGAAGTTGTATATTTCTAGGAATGTATTCATTTCCTCTATGTTTTCCAGTTTATACTCATAGATATGTTCATAATAGTCTGTGAGGATCTTTTGTATTTCTGTGGTATCAGTTGTAATGTCACCTTTGTCATTTCTGATTGTGCTTATTTGAATCCTCTCTTTTTCTTGGTTAATTTAGCTACTAGTCTATTTGTTTTTCATTTTTGTTTCATTGATCTGATGTATGATTTTTTTTGTCTCAATTTAGTTCTGCCACGATCTTTGTTACTCCTCTGCTAGCTTTGGGTCTGGTTTGCTTTTCTAGTTTTTTAGGTGTGACATTAGGTTGTTCATTTGAGATTTTTCTTCCTTTTTGATATAGGCAATTAGTGCTATAAACTTTTAACACTGCTTTTGACGTATCCTATAAGTTTTGGTATGTTGTGTCTCTATTTTCATTTGTTTTCAATTTTTTTAAAACTTCTGCCTTAATTTCATTATTTACTCAAAAGTCATTCAGGAGCAAGTTATTTAGTTTATATGTACTTGTGTGGTCTTGAGAGTTCCCCTTGTTATTGATTTCTAATTTTATTTCACTCTGTTCTGAGAAGATGTTTGATATGATTTTGAATTTAAGGAGACTTGCTTTATGACCAAGCATGTGATCAATTTTAGAGAATGTTCATGCACAGATGAGAAAAATGTATGTTCTGTAGTTGTTGAGTGGAGTGTTTTGTAAATGTCTATTAGGTGTATTTGGTCAAGAGTCCAGTTTAAGTCCAGAGTTTCTTTGTTATTTTTCTGCCTCGATAATCTGTCTTGTGCTATCACTGGGGTCTTAAAATCCCCCAATATTGGCCAGGCATGGTGGCTCACGCCTTTAATCCCAGCACTTTGGGAGGCCAAGGCGGGGGGATCACGAGGTCAGGAGATTGAGAACATCCTGCCCAACATGGTGAAACCTCATCTCTACTAAAAATACAAAAATTAGCTGGGTGTAGTGGCACATGGCTGTAATCCCAGCTACTGGGGAGGCTGAGGCACGAGAATCGCTTGAACCCAGGAGACAGGTGAGCTGAGATCACATCACTGCACTCCAGCATGGCAACAGAGTGAGATTCTGCCTCAAAAAAAAAAAAAATAATAATCCCCCCTCAATATTATTGTATGGCTCTCTGTCTCTAGGGATGATTGTTTTATCAATCTGGGCCCTCTGATGTTGGGTCCCTATATATTAGGTTAGTTAAATCTTGATGAATTGAATCCCTTTTTATTTTAGAATTCCCACCTTTTTATTTACTATTGTTGGCTTAAAGTCTGTTTTAGCTGATAGAGGAAGATCAACCCCTGCTCTTTTTTGTTTTCTATTTGCATGATAGATCTTTCTCCATCCCTTTAGTTTTAGTTTGTGGTCGTCATTATGCCTGAGATGGGTCTGTTGAAGTTTTTGAGACCAAGTCTCACTCTGTCGCCCAGGCTACAGTGCAGTGGCACGATCTCGGCTTACTGCAAACTCTGCCTCCCGGGTGTAAACGGTTCTCCTGCATCAGCCTCCTGAGTAGCTGGGACTACAGGCGCCCGCCACCATGACGGACTAATTTTTGTATTTTTAGCAGAGACAGGGTTTCACCTTTTTGGCCAGGCTGGTCTCGAATTTATGACCTCAGGTGATCCTCCTGCCTCGGCCTGAAGTGCTGGGATTTCAGGTGTGAGCCACCATGCCCGGCCTAACAGATGGTATTTTTGTATTCAGTGTGCCAATCTGTGTCTTTTCAGTACAGCATTTAGGCCATTTACATTCAAGGTTAATATTGATATGTGAGGTTTTGTTCCTGTGTTAGTGTTGTTAGCTAATTGTTTTGTAGTCTCTAGGATATAATTGCTTTATAGGATCTATGAGCTTTTTACTAACATATACTTTTATAGTAGCAAATATCATCTGTTTGTGTTTAGAGGTCCTTTAAGCATTTCTTATAGGATAGGTTTGGTGGTGACAGATTCCCATAGCATTTGCTTGTCTAGGAAAAACTATTTCTCCTTCCTTTAGGAAGCTTAGTTTAGCAGGATATAGAATTCTTGGCTGCAGTTGTTTTTCTTTAAGAAGGCTAAAGGCCAGGTATGGTGGCTTATACCTGTAATCCAGTGCTTTGAGAAGTTGAGGTTGGAAGATCACTTGAGCCTGGGAGCTCACAGCTAGCCTGGGCAGCATAGTGAGACCCGTCTACAAATTTGTTAGAAAACTAGGCATGGTGTCACATACTTATAGTCCTAGCTGCTTGGGAGGCTGAGGTGAAAGGATTGCTTGAACCCAGGAGTTATAGTGAGCTATGACTGCACCATTAGTGCACTTTAGGTGACAGATTGAGACTTTGTTTCTTAAAAAAAAGGGCTAAAAATACATCTCCAATCTTCTGTCTTCTAAGGTTTCTGCTGAGAAATTAGCTATTAGTCTGATGCTATTTCATTTATAGGTAATTTTTTCTTTTTTTTTTTTTTTTAATCTAGCTGCCTTTAGGATTTTTTTTTTTCCCTGTTAACCTTGGGTAGTCTGACTATATAAGCCTTGGTGATGGTCATCTTGTGTAGCATATCACAATTGATCTCTGAATTTCTTGTATCTGCATGTTAACCTCGAGCAAGGTTCAAGAAATTTTCCTGAATTATTCCCCAAATACGTTTTCCATGTTGCCTGTTTTTCTTCTTCTCTGTCAGAAATGCCAAGAAGTTATAGATTTTGTTGCTTTACATAATTCCATGTTTCTCAAAGACTTTGCTTGTGTTTTTTAATTTATTTTTTTATCTGACTGGGTTAATTTGAAAGACTGCTCTTCAAGCTCTGCAGTTCTTTCTTCTGCTTTGTCTACTCTATTGTTAAAGCTTCCAGCTATATTTTGAAATTGTTTTAGTGAATTTTTCATTTCCAGATGTTCTAATTGGTTTGTTTTATTATAGCTGTCTTTCATATCCTGAATCATTTTTCTGGTTTCTTCGTGTTTCAACTTTCTCTTGGATCTCGTTGAGTTGCCTTGCAATCCATATTTTGAATTCCTTATCTGTCATTTCAGAGTTTTCATTCTGGTTAGCCTGTATTACAGAGGTAGTACAATCCTTTGAATGTGTCAAGACACCCTGACTTTTCGTACCACCACAGTTCTTACACTGATTCTTTCTCATCTGAGGGATCTGTCACTTCTTACTTTTTAATTTGCTGTAGTTTGGATGAAACATTTTTATTTTTCAATACTTTTTTCCCTTGAGGATATGACTGTGTTGTATGTTGTGTATGATTGTTTGGCTTTGTTTCTGGGTGCTTTCAGTGGGGCAAGGCTCTGTATGGTTTCCTTGGTTGTGGATAGCTTCAGTGCAGTGGCTTTCTCAGATGCTGATTGTTGTAGTGACGTATGGAATGCAAGGGCCAACACACTGTCTCCCACAGGGTTAAGGGTGTCAGAAAACGTGTCATGTGTACTAGCACTAAGCCCTTCTGACAAGTTATTTATTTGGTGGTGCAGTTCAGGCTTCAGTCCAGTAGGTGGAGCTTAAGAGTAAGAGTCAGTTCTGGTAGGCTGATGATGGGTGGAAGCACCTACCCTGAAGGGAGGATGGGGGCAAGGGGTGGAGATCCTGTTGGGGTATGCCAAGGTCTTGGGGGAAGGAACGAGGAGGAATGTACCAGTTCCTCATCCTGTGCAGGTAGTAATGTGAGCTGCTTCTCTATTATGCCCCGTTGTAGGGCTCACAACCTTCAGTTCATATAGACTTTATCCTTCGGTTCCTGGTCACAGTGTGGCTGCAGACCATGAATACACCTCTCTGGTGGTTGCCACCCAAATGGGCTTTGGCCAAACCTTTCCCCCAAGTTCAAAGCAGACAACTGCAGCTTACCTGTCCATTGCTGGGATGTTGCTACTCTGTGTAGGGAGTGGGAGTTGGGTCCTGCTCTTTGTGTAAGCCCAATTGGCATGAGCTCATTTTCAGCAGGAGTGGAGCTACTGCAAAAAGTGTGAAAAGTTTCTCCATGTACATATGCGCCATCCTCCACTGGGAAGAACCACTGCAGGCTGCGTCAACAACAATGTACAGAGGGTGGGCACAGTGGGAAATGTCCTGTCTCCATGACTGTTCTTGGCCCTCAGTGCTACCCTCTTCAGTGATTGTCACTGTGTCCACATTTCCTTTGTCCCAGGAGGGTCCTTGGTGGGCTGTAACCTCCCCCTTAGGGGCATTCCATGCCGAGAGATAGATCTCCAGGAGTCCCATAGCTCCCTGGGGACTCGCTGATCCCCCTGAGCTTGCCAAAGTCCGAGTGGGTTGTGGAGTTTGTTTGCTGGGGATTGATGGTGTGATAACGCAAGGGCAGAGATTTCCCTAGGTAGGGCATTGGCCCATCACAGCAGCACCAACAGAATGGTTCCCACCGTCTAAGTTTTGGTCTGAGGGGAGTACTGACATGCCTGCATGAGCTGGCCACCCGGATCTCTGTCCGTGTGAAGTTCCTGTATCACCACTGACAGCATTGCCCTAAGTAAGGAGGGCAAAGGGGTATCCCAGCAGTTTGATAGTCAGGAGATTGTCACAGGGTCAGGGAAGCAGAGAACCATTTCCACCTACTCTTTACATGGGGCTCTGAGTTCTTCAGGGGTCAGTCTCTGCCAGACTCTTGCTACTTTCCTTTTCTGTATCCCAGCTTCCACTTGTGGGCTGTCCAACAGGTCCTGGCTCTTTTCCTGCAGTTTTTAGTTCAGAACATGTCCATTCACCAGTAACTTTGATCTTTTTTATGAGGACAGTTGGCATCTGACGTCCCTAGTCAGCCATCTTCAAAACCCATGTTCCTGTTCTTAAAGCTCCTCAGGGATAGGGATTCACTAATTTCCCTCATTATCTGATTAGAATCTTTGGCCCTTTATACTTTGAATGATGTTAAGTGATGTTAAGTATTGGTATGGTTAGATATAGCAATGAAATATGCTAAAGTGACAGTGAGTACAAATGTTTCTGAACATCTTAGCTTAGAATGATGATACTCAATTCTGCCATTGGATACCAGTTACTTTGAGGTGTCACAAACTTTTCAGAACCTCATTGTTTAAAATTTAATAAGTGAAACTATGCCAGAGACAACACTCGGAATGAGTAGGGGATGTATATGAAAGCCAACCATGATAAGGTGTCAGGACTCTAGGACTGCTGTGAATTATAAAAATACTGTCTTTAACAAGCCTTCCTGTAGAATCTTTGTCAGGAATTTTAGAAGATCACAAGGTTTCTTTTGTGTTCCCAGGCTACAAGATCAAGCTGCAGAGACCATTGAAGCTCTGCATGCAGCAGGCCTGAAAGTCTGGGTGCTCACTGGGGACAAGATGGAGACAGCTAAATCCACGTGCTATGCCTGCCGCCTTTTCCAAACCAACACCGAGCTCTTAGAACTAACTACAAAAACCATTGAAGAAAGTGAAAGGAAAGAAGATCGATTACATGAATTATTGATAGAATATCGTAAGAAACTGCTGCATGAATTTCCTAAAAGTACTAGAAGCCTTAAAAAGTAAGAAAGTACATCAGTTTCTTATATTTAGACATTGGTGCAGATGTAAATCACAGCTGCGTATACGCAAGGCTTCACTTTCTGTAATTTATGATTTTCTATTTGCAGGTGTTTTATCGTTATAAGTTAAAATCGTCCCTGAGGACTTGACTAATGGCCCATTTGAGATTATTTGGCACTTTCCACCTTTCTTTTAACCTAAAAGAAAACTGCACATTTCTGAAGGTTTAGAAAAATAGCTCAATTTTTAAATGTTTACAGTCTAGGTATTCAATGTTGATATTACAGCCTGGTCCATGTTAAGAAAAAAATATTGCTTTCACAGTCTCTTAAATTGAATGTAATAAAATCAATCTCTATGACAATTTTCGTGCATTTTGAGGTTCTGGAGCCATTTTATGTGCATTTTTATACCCCACAGCTCCAAAGGGAACCAAATACTTGTTAATGTGGCCACTTTATTTAGAGGACATGGCCGCTTTGACTCTGCTTTCAACTAGGAAGAATTTGTGGAACGTAAAGGTGTCAGGGAAAGCCACTGATATACAATAATTCAATTCCCAGACATATATCTTCTATACTTACCATTGACCAAGGGTCAGCCTTGTCTAAACCAATTACTTGAATTTACCTTGACCATAAGCAAATTGATTTCCTTTTTTGGAATGCCACGGGATGTCTCTGTACTAACTGGAAATATCCCTAAGCAATATTATTTTTAATTTCTTGAGCACACTTTATGTTCCAGGAACAGTGTTAAGGGCTTTGTATGATAATTGTCATTTAATCTTCATTAACAACCCAGTTAGGCAACTGTATTTTCTTAATTTTACAGATAGCGATCACACAGCTAAGAAGGAGTTCAGAAAGTCTAATTCCAGATACCATGCTTATAACAACTATGCTATATCTGTATCCTCATCTCTAATATTTAAACAAACTTTAAAAATGAATAGCCCACATTCATGAGGCTATGGCCAATTTTAAAACAGCTGTTGTTCTAGTACTTGGGCATCAGTGAGAATAAATAGGTTTTTATTAATTGCCTATGAGAAACATTTCCTTTAGCCAAGTGGTACTTATAAAGATAGTCCAAAATATTTGCATTTTACTTCTCCTTTTGTCTTAGTCTACTTGGGCTGCCATAACAAAATATGATAGATTGGGTGGATTAAAAAGCAGAAATTTATTTTTCACAGTTTTGGAGGCTAAAGTTCTGTTACTGGAGTGTCAGCATGGTTGGTTTCTGGTGAGGGCTCTCTTCTGACTCGCAGATGGCTGGCCTTTTCCTGTGTCCTTACATGGCAGAGAGAGCTCTGCTGTCTCTTCCTCTTTTTTTTTTGAAACAAAGTCTCACTCTTGTTGCCCAGGCTGGAGTACGATGGCGTGATCTCAGATCACCACAACCTCTGGCCCCTGGGTTCAAGCAATTCTTCTGCTTCAGCCTCCTGAGTAGCTAGAGTTATAGGCATGCACCACCACGCCTGGCTAATTTTTTTGTATTTTTAGTAGAGACGGTGTTTCTCTATGTTGGTCAGGCTGGTCCCGATCTCCTGACCTCAGGTGATCTGCCTGCCTTAACCTCCCAAAGTGCTGGGATTACAGGCATGAGCCACCACGCCCAGGCTGTGTCTTCCTCTTATAAGGGCAGTAATCCCATCATGGAGGCCCCACCTTCATTAACTCATCTAAAGTCAGTGTATTAGTCTGTTTTCACACTGCTGTTAAAGACATACCGAAACTGGGAACAAAAAGAGGTTAAATTGGACTTAGAGTTCCACATGATTGGGTAGGTCTCAGAATCATGGCAGGAGGCAAAAGGCACTGCTTACATGGTGGCAGCAAGAGAAAAATGAGGAAGAAGCCAAAGCAGAAACTTTTCCTGGTAAACCCATCAGATCTCGTGAGAGTTAATTCACTGTCATGAGAATAGCGCAGGAAAAGATCGGCCACCATGATTCAGTTACCTCCCTCTGGATCCCTCCCACAACACATGGGAATTCTGGGAGATACAATTCAAATTGAGATTTGGGTGCGGACACAGCCAAACCATATTATTACACCCCTGGCCCTTCCAAATCTCGTGTTCTCACATTTCAAAACCAATCATGTCTTCCCAACAGTCCCCCAAAGTCTTAACTCATTTCAGCATTAACCCAAAACTCCACAGTCTAAAGTCTCATCTGAGACAAGGCAAGTCCTTTCTGCCTATGAGCTTGTGTAAAATCAAAAGCAAGCTAGTTACTTCCTAGATAGAATGGTGTACAGGCATTGCATAAATACAACCATTCCAAATGAGAGAAATTGGCCAAAACAAAGGGGTTAGAGGGCCCATGCAAGCCTGAAATCCAGCCAAAATTTGACTCCGTTTCTCACATCCAAGTCATGCTGATGCATGAGGTGGGTTCCTATGGTCTTGGGCAGCTCTGCCCCTGTGGCCTTACAGGGTATAACCTCCCTCCTGGATGCTTTTGCAGGCTGGCATTGAGGGGCTGTGACTTTTCCAGGTGCATGGTGCAAGCCATCAGTGGAGCTACCATTCTGGGATCTGGAGGATGTTGGCCCTCTTCTCACAGCTCCACTAGTCAGTGCCCCAGTAGGGACTCTGTTTGAGGGCTCTGACCCCACATCTCCCTTCTGCACTGCCTGAGCAGAGATTTTCCATGAGGGCCCCATCCCTGCAGCAAACTTTTCCCTGAGCACCCAGGCATTTCCACACATCTTCTGAAATCTAGGTGGAGGTTCCCAAGCCTCAGTTCTTGACTATACACCCACAGGCTTAACACCATGTGGAAGCTGCCAAGGCTTGGGGCTTCCACTCTCTGAAGCCATGACCCAAGCTCTTCGTTGGCCCCTTTAAGCCATGGCCAGAGCAGCTTGGACACGGCACCAAATCCCTAGGCTACACACAGCATGGGGACACTAGGCCTGGCCCATGAAACCACTTTTTCCTCCTGGGCCTCCAGTCCTGTGATGTGAGGGGCTGGTGTGAAGGTCTCTGACATGGCCTGGAGACATTTCCCCCATGGTCTTGGGGATTAACATTAGGCTCCTTGCTACTTATACATATTTCTGCAGCTAGCATGAATTTCTTCTCAGAAAATAGGTTTTTTCTTTTCTTTTACATGGTCAGGCTGCAAATTTTCTGAGCTTTTGTTTCCCTTTTAAAAGAAATGATTTTAACAGCACCTGAATCACTTTTTGAATGCTTTGCTGCTTAGAAATTTCTTCCACCAGATACTCTAAATCATCTCTCTTAAGTTCAAAGTTCCACAAATCTCTAGGGCAGGGGCAAAACGCTGCCAGTCTCTTTGCTGACACATAACAAAAGTCACCTTTGCTCCAGTTCCCAACAAGTTCCTCATCTTGAGACCACCTCAGCCTGAACCTTACTGTTCGTATCACTATCAGCATTTTTGTCAAAGCCATTCAACAAGTCTCTAGGAGGTTCCAAATTTTCCCACATCTTCCTGTCTTCTCTGAGCCTTCCAAACTTTTCCAGCCTCTGCCTCTTTCTTACTGAGTTCCAAAGTCACTTCCACATTTTCAGGTATCTTTTCAGCAATGCCACTCTACTGGTGCCAATTAACTATATTAGTCTGTTTTCATGCTGCTGATGACATACCTGAGACTGGGAAGGAAAAGAGGTTTAATTGGACTTACAGTTTCACATGACTAGGGAGGCCTAAGAATCATGGCGGGACACAAAAGGCACTTCTTATTTAGCAGTGGCAAGAGAAAAATGAAGAAGCAAAAGTGGAAACCCCTGATAAACCCATCACATCTCATGAGACGTCACTCACTCTCACAAGAATAGCACAGGAAAGACTGGCCCTCATGATTCAGTTACCTCCCACTGGGTCCCTCCCACAGCACATGGGAATCCTGGGAGTACAATTCAAGTTGAGATTTGGGTGGGGACATAGCCAATCCACATCAGTCGGTTACCTCTCAAGGGCTCCACCTTCTAATAACACAACACTGGGAGTTAAGAACTTCAACAGAGGAATCTTGGGAGAACACAATTCAGTCTATAACAGACACAAATCCCATTATGAGGGCCTCACCCCCTAAAGGTGCTATCTTCAAGTACAATCACATTGGGGGTAGGACTTCAACATATGAATTTGCGGGGGAACACAATTCAGTCTGTAGCACCATTCAACAACCCCGAAGGGACTTCTATAAAATCCAGAACTTAAGGAAAACTTAGCATTCTATCACTGTCTCAGATCAACGCATCTTCCTGGTTATCTGTGTGGAGTAGGGCACAGTTTTTTCTCTGCTTACTTACACAGGGTTCAGACTCAGAGTAACCTTTGCCGACTTCTGCTCCTTTGCCCTTTTCCCTTCAAATCAGCCCCCAAGCCTTATTCATACTCCCATTTTCACTACTAGTGCCCCGCATTAAAGGCCTAGTACCTCATGCATGAAATCCCTTAAGTCCCTCTGCCAGATGAATGATCTTTAAGTGAAGTACTGTCCCTATCACAGTTCTGCTCAGAAACCTTTGGTGGTTCTCTATTACCCACAGATTCAGGCCACACCAAAGGCCTTAAGTGACCTTTTCAATGTGCTTTTCCAGTGCACCCCAGCATACATTCTATTACTTCACCTCTTCCTTGTCTTTCAAGTCCTACTTTAGATACTACACTTCACAGAGAATTCACTATTTTCTGTGTGGATATGTCTCAATAACTGAGCATTAACCATTGATTATCTTGTTTGGTTGGGTATGTTCTCTCACGTATGCTTCCATCACTGTAAGGAGATTTTCTATTCTCCATAAAAAGATTAGTCAGTAATTCTTTGTATTCCTCTATATAGTGAGCTTATAGTTGGTATTCACAAGTATTTCTTTATTGGTGATTGAGTTGCTGTTTTCAGCCCCATAAGTAAGCTATTAATATATGAGTAGGGGAGCAAAGAAAGAGAACACAATCATTGACATATCTTTATTTAGTGAATAAAATTATGCAGCAAAATATGGGTAAGTATAAAATATTATGGTATTAGCAGTATACACTGAAGGAATATAGAATAAAGGAGTGATGAGGTATATGAGGCCCTCACTATTCAAAGTTTCATCTATAGAATAGCAGCTCCATTGTCACTGGGCAGCTTGTTAGAAATGCAAAATCTCAGGAAGTAGCTAAGGCTACTGCGTCAGGAAGTCTCAGCCCTTCTCTTAAAACCTTTCAAGTGACTGAATCAGGCCCACTCTAGTTATCTAGGATGTTCTCTCTCACTTGAAATCAACTGCTTGTGGACTTTTATCACATCTACAAAGTACCTTTACAGCAACGCTTAGACACTTGTTTGGTTAAATAACTGGGAAATGTGGCCTCACCAAGTTGACCTTTTGGAACTTGCAGTCATCTATATGTGCAACTTGGGTCTCAAAGGTAGGATTGCAAGTCACTGTTGTGCCATTATTAGAGGCCCTTGCTTCTTTACAGTGAACAGGTCAAGGAACCAGACTGATGACTCCTCTTATCTGGAACAGCCCCCTTTGTGGTTAAAAAAATCTGGATCCTAAATAGAAATGTATAATAGATCCAAACACTGCATTGTTTTTCTTTTTCAGAGCATGGACAGAACATCAGGAATATGGATTAATCATAGATGGCTCCACATTGTCACTCATACTAAATTCCAGTCAAGATTCTAGTTCAAACAATTACAAAAGCATTTTCCTACAAATATGTATGAAGTGTACTGCAGTGCTCTGCTGTCGGATGGCACCGTTACAGAAAGCCCAGGTAACTGTGAATATTAGTTAACGTTCCATTCTGGATATTTCTATACACATATGTGCAAATGTTTATTTTTTTAAAAAAATTATTTCTTCAAAGGGCCATTATTACCATCTAATTTCTTCCTCCCAGGCTTCTTTCTTTTTTTAATCAGATTCAGAAGTCTTTCCCCATTTTGAATTAAACTTATGCTGTACCTTGTTGTCCCCTCAGTCTGGCTGTCCCAATTCCTCGCCTTCCAGACTTTTTTCTCTGATGAGTGCTTTATGCTTGCTGCCACTGCTCCTAGATCCCTTATGACATTAGCTCTGTGTGTTCTTTCTGTTCTTCTTACTCCCTTGGCTTGCCTGCTGGTAGACCTGGCCCATCCCTTGTGTAGTCTTACATTCTCTTTCTCATTTCTCCTTTGCACTTGACACCATCAATTATATCCTCCTTAAAATTATCCTTTCATGGTTTCCATGATGGTCTGTGGTCCTGACATTTTATTTGTCAACTTAGTGGCTTTTTATTTTGTGCCATTGACTATTTTCTCCCTAATTATCTGTTTTTTTCTAGGGCAAAGTTTTCTCTCCACTTTTAACTTTATGGTCTCTCACTAGATAAACACATCTATTTCTCTGACTCCCATTGATAAATGTGTGGCCCTGACTTTTTCTTGACATTAAGTCTCCTATTTCTACCTGTCTGCTAGACAACTCTATATGGATTCCCTACTGTCACAAAAATTCTAGTGTCCAACACAGATCTTGAAATGTTCTTCCTCAGACCAGTTTGGTTTTTCTTTTATATTGTTCTTGTTACCGGTGTTATTTTTCTCTTGTTCCCTATGTCTCAAAACTGCCTTTGATCCTTTTCCTTTCCCTCTATATATAGACACCATGTCCTATTAGTCCTACCTTTTGTCATAGCTCTCATTTTGATGCCATATTTCAAAACCTTTTACTGCCCGACTAGTCCAAGCCCTTATGACTTTACACATAGACTATTTGATTTAGTCTCCTCACTGGTCTCCTTGCTTTCACCCATCCATTTTTAATCTCTCCACACTCCCAAATTAATCTTGTTAAAACACAACTCTTCCCATCATATATTCTTTTTCAGACACTTTCAGTAGTTTCATAGTCTCTCAGGATGAAGGGCAGTTGACTGAATGTGGTACATGGGGCTCCCCATTGTTGTCCCTTAACATGTCTCTATGTATTTTGTGCTTTATGTCCACTATCACTCCTTTCTCTGGCGTAAATTCTCCACTGCTGTTAGTTGTTCCTCTGTGGTCTTCCATGTCATGCTCAGGGCAACTTTGAAAAGTTTTGTCACGTCATTTCCTCATCTGTCATTCTTTCTGAATTCTCCTGGTCTAACAAAAATTTTACTCATAATGAAACCTAGCTGAAGGCCACCTCCTACATGCTATCTTTTCCAGCTCCTCCAGTCCAAATTGATCTGCCTTACCTTGCTTCTTTGTATTCACTAGGTATGAGGAAACTTAGAGTCTCCATTACATACTTTTTCATTTCCATATATGCTATAGGATATTCTTTCATATGTGTTAGTCTTGCTTCATCAGATTCTTTAACCAGTTGCTCTAAAGGGGATGGCTGTGTCTGTGGCTTTTCCTTTATGTAATGTGCACGTGCGCGCACGCACACACACACACATCCCCATCATATATGGGGCATTTAACACACACACACACACACACACCCCCTCACACCCCATCATGTATGGGGTATTTCTCCTGTCTGCCTTCTATTTCTCAGTCCCCACTGCCATCAGAGGCTCTTCTTTCTTTTCTTCAATGTTGAAAACCTCTCTTGGCTGCAGGTCGGTAATCAGATCCAACCAGAACACACTATCCAAAAGTATCTGTCCCCTTAGTCAGAGGTTTGCCTGCAAAAGCAACCTCTTTTTTTCCCTTACATTCAGTGTATGCTGCTCAAATTGTTCACCTGGGTTCTGACTGCTTTATTGTCAGGCAGGTATATGAATTCCTGACCCCATGCTGCTTCTTCCACCTTGATTATGCCACCACTTGTGGTTTAATCCTCATTTTGTTTTATTTCTGTCAGTATAGTCATTTCTTGCAGGATATTACATACTTAGCTGTCATGTTCACGTAGGTGATATTCAAGTCACTATCCCCAATCCAAATATTTGGTAATCATCTTCTTCAGCCAAACACATATTCTTAGGTGTGGCGTTATCACCCCAAATCTGACTTCTCTAGAGTCCAACCATCATTTTCCTTGGCATGTTCTTTTTCTATGAATGACCTCAGTGTACTTCCAGATTTCTAGATTCAAAACCTTGAAACCTGTGTTGCCTTTCCACATACTTTACTCTTCCATTGTGGTTTGTGGTCTTAGTAACTAAATATTGTCCATTTCTTATTACATTGTCTTTTTCATCTATTCCTTTCTTTTCATTACCTTTCTGAGCCAGGCCTTTCAGTAGCTCATTGAACTTCTGGAACTAGCCACCTAACTCCTCTCTTTGCCTACAGTCTTGCTTTCCTCCAGTTCTTCCTACACCCTGCTGCCACTTTCATATCACTCCCTGTTGAACTGGCTCCAGATATTTCTGTCCATGTCCCCTATATGAAAATTCCAATTGATCTGGGCAATCCAGTTCTCTTCTCTCAGCATGTACTGTATTTATCTGGCTGTGTGCTCTTGGATATGCTAATCCCTTTCTCTGGAATACTCCTTTCTTTCTCATCTATGTGAGTCTTAACTAATATTTTGTGATTTAGATCAAATCACTCTTCCTTCTATAAAATTTCTGATCACTTGGGCATGTGGTGTCTTCTCCCTTCTCTGACATCCTAGGCCTTCTTATGTGGATGACAATATCACGTAACCCTGCACAGATGCTACATTTTGTTACCTTGTATTGTTAATCTGTTTATTTAATATTCTTATACTCATGACCTAACTCTACTACTTCATTTATATGCTTTTTTAAGGTATGTGATGAAACTTTGTCAGTTTTGGCTCTTAGCGCATTCCTGTATATAATATAAAGCAAGCTATTATAGTTGATGAATAAACAATGTTTGGTAACTTTTTTTTTCATGAAGCTATCCTAGAGATTGAAGAGGTCTTAATCCAGTTGACCTAGGGCTAAGTGAAAAAGTCCATGTTTACCAATCTAAATCCTTCATTATTTTATGGTCCATGATTGAATACCCTTTTATCTTTCCACAAGGATGAGTTTTACTCTTTTTAGTCTATATTTTCATACAGAAGCTGTCACTCTTGATAATTTTATTGCCTTCTCTAAACCTTCCCTGGCTGTGTATTTTTTCCTTGACGTGCACATCATTACTGCACACAGTATAACATGCACTTAGTTAACCATTGTTGTAGCCCATTACAAACAAATTTAGTTTGGGTTCTTTAATTTTGTCTTTTATTCTTTCACTTACAGGTTGTTTCTGACAGTCTTCTATAAAGTTTTTAAGAGGAACCAACCTGAGGGGGAGGGATTGGGGAAAGCTGGCATTTCGTGGTCACATTTTTGTATTAAGTGGAATTGGATGTGGAGTTTTTTTGTACCATTTAATACAACTACAACCTGATTGAATTCTATTTAAAGAAATAACTGCAGGGTGCCTTAGCCTCATATGAATTATTTTTAATCATTCCAGTTATGTTGAAAATGGATTTTATTTATGTTAACTGGTCAGAGCAATTGTGAGGACAGTATTTTTGCAAAGCATTATTTAGCTACTAAATTATTTAAGTTTTTTTAAGCTGCTAGATTCCAAGGGGTTTTGTGGCTTGCCACATCTAACAGTGATTATCTAAAACATAGGGAAGGAGGGCAGCTGATTACCCAATAGACTTCCGACAAATAACTCTGCCAGAAGGTTTTTGGAGAACCACAAAACAGAATATTTTAGTACCAAGGATGAACATTTTATTCAGTACCTGTCATGAACATGGCACTGAATTACACAGTATCATTTATACATCTTGAAGAACACTCAGGGAATAGTGACAGGCTTTGATCTGAAAAAACACTCAGGGAATAGTGACAGACTTTGTACACATATCTTGGGCATCTTTCTGCAAATGTCAGCCCCTTTAGTATACATCTTTTAAAATATAGCTACTCATAGGGGAGGTCAGATCATATTAAGCAGTGAGAGATTATAAAGTTTAGTTGGCAGCCAAATAGGTGCAGGAATTTAACATTAGGTAGGTTCCTGGGAATAAGGGTTGATGTGCTCCTAGAAAAGGTGAGAGTGTCAGCAGCAAGGAGAGAGTAGAAAGTAACCAAAAACATTGTTCTCTGACTTTCCACTTGGTTCTGGTAGCCCTATATATGTTACCCCAAATCAACTTTCTGGCTTCTATCACACATTCAACATCGGATCTGAAATAACACATGATGCAATCACAAAAGAAGGAAATGTATTGACCTCTAATATGCATGGGAGGCAAGTTTTTTGATAGTCCATGTATGTACAGAACTAGGACAAATTGGTGTTGGTGTTACAGTTTGAATGGCTGTGTTCTTCTGCATCTATGAATTTGACACTATTGTACATATTACAGTTGGCCCTCCGTATCCACGGGTCCTGCATCCACAGATCCAAACAACTGTGGATTGAAAACATTAGAATAAAACTAAAACAATTAATAATATAACAATAAATATAATACAGATTTTAAAACAATATAGTATGGCAGCTATTTACATAACATTTATATTGTAGTTAGGTATTCAGAGTAACCTAGAGATAATTTAAAGTATGCAGGAGGATTTTGGTATCTACAAGGGTACCGGAACCAATCTTCCAAGGATACTGAGGGATGACTATATATGCACAAACTACCTTTCTGTTTGCAAGGTCACTATTTACAAGTGTGAATGAGGCATAAACCCCTAAAGTAGTCCAATCTTACATTCTTCTTTGACCGTTTTTATACCTCTTTTGTATTTAATATTTAGATTGTCAGAATGGTGAAGAATTTAAAAGGCAGCCCAATAACTCTGTCGATAGGTGATGGTGCCAATGATGTTAGTATGATCTTGGAATCCCATGTGGGAATAGGTAAGATATATCTAATGAGATGGCAGCTGTAAAAAGTACCAGTATTGTTTTTAGGTAGTGTGGTCTTATATTCTAGAGTGACTGTTTTGGTTGCTCATCTTGAATTTGAATTTTGGAATGATAATTGTTAAGTAAATGAAGGCTTCATCTGATCATGCAACATGTCCATCCCAAGGTCTACCCTGTGGTAGAAATGTAGCAGTGTTACAAAGTTAAAGGATGTTTTTCAATTAGCTAAGTAAAGTGAATTTCCCAAAGCTAGTGGCAGCACAATTGATTGTTTAGCTCTTACTTTGACAGCATGCATGAAATTTTTATTGATTTTCTGCTCCTGGCCAGACTGTCTGCTTATGTTGCTGTACTATATCTTTTGAGATCTCAACTGTTTGGAGCTAAGAAATGGTAATTGGTTGGCTGTTTTTCAACGTGGCAGTATTTATGGGTAGTTTGGGCTGTAGTGTTGAATTTATATATTGACGTGCAGCAACAGCTTTTCCACCACCTTTACCATTTTTTCCCTTCTCAGGTTGCTGTTAGGCAACAAAACTCACTCCTCAGCAAGTTAGTTAGCTAGTTTGTTTGTTTTGGCAGGGTGGTGGGGCCAGATATGGAATTCATATCTTGGGAATTATTGTACTGCAGTTTAGATTCCCAAATTGTTCTTGCCATTTGGAAGTAGTCCTATTAGTGTGCAACTAAAGTTCTACTCGTTGGTTATACAAGTATGGAAATGGCCTAAAGCCGCTCAAGCTCATAGAACCCTTGCACTGCTAGTCAGCGTTTCGATCATGAAAGAATTTCACTGTTTTATCATTGAGCTCCTAGACCACAAACCCCAGGTTTCTGAGTTGCCTTAAAACACCTAGTCTAGCATCATACACAATTAAGCACTTAATGAGTGACTTAATCATTTTTAAGTTGAATTTTTTTCCTTCATATAATTTTTGCCTTGTAATGATTGAAATAATGATTCTATTTAATTATTATATGTTGTGTTACAAATAGGGAGTTACCAGTTAAACCTTGTTAAATTATTTGGTAAGTCTCAGTGTCACTGTTACTACCCCTTTGGTTTTTAAAAGGGGGAAACTAAATGATAGAATCGAACTATGACATTTAACCAAGTTGAAACTATGAAAATAAATCCGGGAGTGATTTATTCTAGAAAATACTCACTGTATAGAGATACTCTCTTTTAGGTATTAAAGGCAAAGAAGGTCGCCAAGCAGCTAGGAATAGCGATTATTCTGTTCCAAAGTTTAAACACTTAAAGAAACTGCTATTGGCTCATGGACATCTATATTATGTGAGAATAGCACACCTTGTACAGTACTTCTTCTATAAGGTATGTGATAAAATATATGTAATTTAATTTTGCTTAAATCCAGCATTGGCTCAGCTTGGCCATGGTTTTGTTCCTTTTTTCGTGCTGCTTTTGCTATGTCATACTGAAATTTGTAGTCAACAAAGCAGAGGTGGTCTATTGAATGAATCAGAAACCAGAAATTCCTTTTGATGTAAAATATTCGATAGGAATTTTTAAGCCCTCTTTATTGAAGTATAAATTAAATACAACACAGTGTATTCATCAAAAGTGTATAGTTCCATGAGTTTTGCCAAATGTATACATCCATGTAACCATCATATCAATCAAAAAAAATAGAACATTTTGGCCTGGTAATGGCTCATTCCTATAATCCTAGTGCTTTGGGTGGTCAAGGCAGGAGGATCACTTGAGGTCAGGATTTCGAGACCAGCCTGGGCAATATAATAAGTCCTTGTCTCTACAAAAATAAAAATTTTCTAAAATGAAATTTTTACAGTCATTTGTAATTGTCTATAAACATGCCAACCAAGAGAACTAGTGGTAACATTTTGATATGTGACCTTCTGGTCTTTTGTCTATACAAATTAATGTGTGTACATATTATTTTTATACTTTTATACACTATACACTACATATGGGTTTAAAACAATTTTTTTGAGATATAATTTAACAAAATTTACCTTTTTTTTTCTTAAAGACAGAGTCTCGCTCTGTTGCCCAGGCTGGAGTGCAGTGGCGCAATCTCAGCTCACTGTAGCCTCCGCCTCCTGGGTTCAAACGATTCTTATGCCTCCGCCTCCCAAGTAGCTGGGAATACAAGCACATGCCACCATGCATGGCTAATTTTTGTATTTTTAGTAGAGACAGGGTTTCACCATGTTGGCCAGGCTGGTCTCGAACTCCTGACCTCAAGTGATCTGCCCCCTTCGGCCTCTCAAAGTGCTGGGATTACAGGCTTGAGCCACCATGCTTGGCCTAAATTTCACCATTTTAAAGTTGTATAATTCAGTGACTTATAATGTGTTCACTATGATGTGCAACCATCATCACTGTCTAATTTTAAAACTTTTCTATCATTCCCAAAAGAGACCTTGTACCTACTGGTATAATACATATTGCTTTGCACTTGCCTTTTTCATTTAATTTTTATTGTGAACATTTTTCTCACCCAATTTAATATTCTTCAAAACATGATTGTGCAACATCACAAATCCCCAATATTGGACACTGAAGTAGTTTCCTCAACAATACCTTGGTTTCCTTTTATCACCAAGCAATTAGAGTATACATTAGAGTGAGTCTGCATACCTGTTATTGTCTTCCAGGGAATAGAATTTACCAAATTTCTTAATTAGATTCTAGTTTGTAGGTATAGTATTAAGTGTATGTTCCAACTACTCGAATCCTATGGAATTTAGTATATGATTCAAGTAGTTATGATATTTGAATTTCATACCCTATATTTTACAAGAGCTAAAGCTCAGCAACTGGTTTTTTGTGTCAGTTGTCTATAGTCAACCCTAGGTCTTTCTTACTAACTTTATATTAATGAAAATATATATTTATGAAACTGTGAACCCAGTTTCACAGATTTTCTAAGACCCTGCCAGCCAGTATCCTTTGGTAGCTAGGCCAGACACTGTGGGAGGAGGAAGATGATGATAATGATGATGGTAACCCAATATATGTAAGGTATTTTGTGAGTTCACAAAATCACTTTTTAAAAAATGTAATCCTCACAAACATCCTATGAAGCAAGTAGTATTATCTCCATTTAAGATACATGGAAAATAGAGCTCAGAAAGATGATATAACTTGCCTTTGGCTTTCTAGCCTGGAAGTGACAGAGCTAGATGTTCCATCATAGACTCATTTAATCCAAATCCATGACTTTTCCTGTGTCACAGTTAGGGTCTGTTGGGCCTTGTACCCAGCAGTTCATGGAAATAAAGGGTTATTCTCTCTTGACCTCCACCTAGTAGGAGATCCCTTGAGATTTGTCATACAGATCAGCCTAGTAATCTGAACCTATTCCAGAGGCTTACTTTGCCTCTTTCGAATTTTGGCCTGCAATTCAAGCAACTGCCACCAGATGGAAGGAATGCTCTGTTAAGGAGAACAAAACAAGCATTAAAAATGGCAAATGTTAGGCCGGGCGTGGTGGCTCACTCCTGTAATCCGGGCACTTTGGAGGCCAAGATGGGTGGATCAACTGAGGTCAGGAGTTCAAGACCAGCCTGACCAACATGGTGAAACCTCTTCTTAAAAAAAAAAAAAAAAATTAAAATGGCAAATGTTGACCAGTAGCTATTTATGTAGATGATAACCTCTGTTTTCCTTAGTATCTCTAGGCCCATTATCATCTTGGTTACTGACTCAGCAGTATTTCTTTTTTGTTAATATCTTTTGTGCCAAGAGGATTTCTAGTATTTTCAACTCTATTTGGCTGACCTAAGAAGTCTTTCCTTCCTCTTGCCACTGCATCTTCAAATTGTTATTGCCGACTCGTGGAGTACTTCAGTGACAGGTCTTCCTGCCTTACGTTTCTCAGTTTAATCCTCCTTAAATAATTCAACTTGATTAGTGTTTAAAGAATGCCACTTTTCATGTTGAACAATGAGAACACATGGACACAGGGAGGTGAACATCACACACTGGGGCCTGGGGGATGGGGGGCTAGAGGAGGAATAGCAGGGGGCATGGGGAGGGGATAGCATTAGGAGAAATACATAATATAGATGACGGGGTGATAGATGCAGCAAACCACCACCATGGCACGTGTATACCTATGTAACAAACCTGCACGATCTACGCATGTACCCCAGAACTTAAAGTATAATAAATAAATAAACAACAACAAAAAAAATGCCACTTTCAGCTTGTTCCTTAGAAACTTTACTCTCCATTGTCTCAGCTTTAGTCTGGCTTTTAAGGCACCCCACAGTCTGACCCTATCTTACCATATAAGTTTAAAATACATATATTCTTGTCTTGGTTCCTGCCATCAACATGTCCTGTTCATCTTTATTCATAAAGTTTTAACTTCTTTATTCAATCAGTCAACAAATGTATTTTAAATGTATTATCATGTGCCAAGTCCTGTTTTAGGCAGTTGAGGATACACCATGGAATAAGACAGGTAATGTCCCTGTTCTCATGAAACTTATATTCTCATGGATGAGGTAGACACTCACTCTCCCTTCTCATGAAGCAACCCTATGATCCTCACTGACCTCTACCTACTTTAACCTCAGAACACGTATTTTTTACATAAACTGTGACTCGAGAAATATTGTGAACTGTATTTTGCCTTGTATCAGAACTGATAATGTAAAATGAGTGTTGCTCTTCCAGGTGATGACCTTGGGAGCTCTGACTCATGCAGGGGTGATTCAAAACATGTTGAGCTCATTTCTTTAGAAACGTCCTCCAGAGCCAGTAGTACATTGATCTGAATATCCTCAGCTGTGGTAGATGTTCATCCTTTGAGGTTGCATTTGATTTTTAAAAACAGTCTCAAGTCTCCTAGACCTAATTCTGGAGAATTAGCTGACAGAAGGGAGGAGACTGGTTTTCTGGCATGACTGGAAAGTGGGCTCTTGAAGCAGCTTCTTGAAGGGAAGTTCAGAGATACCATGAACAAGTGACAGCAAAGAAGCTCACAGCCTGCTTTGAAGGATAGCACTTATTTGAAAATTCTAGTCCTAGTGGTTTTGCTTAAAGACATCAATTTCAGTATTTTATAATCACACTTAGTAGCTTTTACTACCTTATGAATTCCCAGCTTGTATTTCTTTTCTGCTTGTCTTTTTAGTATTTTTCAAATTAAATAAGTCCCTTAGGACAGCAATCTCCAAACTTTTTGGCATCAGGGACCTCAGACTATTATACTCACTTGCCTGCTGCTACCTCCTGTTGTGCAGCCTCGGATAGGGGTGGGGTGGGGGCCCTGACTTAGGAGAAAGAAGTTGACTTTTTTTTTTTGGTATCACCTATGTGCCATCTTTGTGGATAGTAGATGCTCAATAATGATATGTTGATTGATGAGGTAGTAATAAAGGTATTAAAGCATTTGTTGATATTGTTAGTGTCAATATAATCTGTAGTAGTTTCCCAACTATTTATTGGCATTAATTGACTTTGTATGCCTACAGCATTGTCAGTCTACTATATGATTTGCAAATCTAATTGGTGTTAAATATACAGTACCATTTAGTGTTCATATTGGATGAGCTCATTTCTTTCCTGGAAGAAGAATAGCAAGAGATTCTCATAAAGTAAATAAGATCCTCTTCTGCCTTGATAGGGCAAAAGTTGGTCTTAATATGAATTAATAATTTTTTGAGTTGTTTCCTTGTGTCTCTGGAATAGAGGTTTATTACATTCTGACATTAGAAGGATTTAGGAATAATTGTAAACTATTTGGCATATATATTCCAATTTTAGTTTAGCAAGTTGATTAAGTGAAGATGTTAATTCTTGTCTTAATTTTTTTTTCTAGAACCTTTGTTTCATTTTGCCACAGTTTTTGTACCAGTTCTTCTGTGGATTCTCACAACAGGTTTGTTTCCCAAGTTATTCATTATAATGTTTACATTTGCTGTTAATAAATTATCCTTATATATTAGATTTATAGAGATTAGAGATGTATGTCTAAAGTAAAAGGATCTCTTGGTTTTGACAACAGCAAATGTTTATGTCTTTGCTTTACTAGTTTTCTTATTGTTACCTTCATTTTGAAATGTTTTTGGTACACCCTGTTGGAGTTGTGATAACATTACAAAGAGTATTTTGAAATTTCTCTTTTTATCAGTGTATAAAATCTGTTTCACAATTCTAAAATGTTATAACTTATCATTCCATTAAATGAAATCTCCCAACTTTAGAGGTTCTCAGGCCAGTTTTATAGAAAATATTAATCTTTAAGCTAGTCGAGAACTGTGATTCCTAGAGAAAGCCTTGGATTACATAAAGCAGCTATAGATGTTTTGCCCTCTATTGTTTTCTGAACATACATAAGGAATATGCTATATATTAACTTGATACCTAACTGGTAAGATGGGAAGGCATCTTTGTTTTAACAACTGAAATGGATTTGGCATTACTTCTGGTGGGAAGTATAGTGAAATACAGGAGCTATAATACTCAGTGACTCAGAAATTTTTAATTAATCTATGAGAAGTTCAGTGATTTTGCCAGACTGAGCTACCACATTGCCATAGGTGTTAGAGACTGAGTTTCTAAATTTCAAAGGCAAGCTTTGTATACACTTCTGTGAATACAAAGTACACTTATGAATACATTTATGTATTCTTCTTGATTCTTCCTGGTAGGAAGTGATTTTTGTCTAGTTCTTTGGCAGTATTTTTTTTTTTAATTTTTAGCTTCAGGAGTGCATGTGCAGGTTGGTTACATAGGTAAACTTATGCTACACGAGTTTGGTGTACAGTTTATTTTGTCACCCAGGTAATAAGCATAGTATCTGATAGGTAGCTTTTTGATCCTCTCACGCTCCAACCTGAAGTAGTCTCTGGTGTCTGTTGTTCCCTTCTTTGTGTCCATGTCCTTTTCATTGTTTAGCTGCCACTTACAAGTGAGAATATGCTGTATTTGGTTTTCTGTTCCTGTGTTAGTTTGCTTAGGATAATGGCCTCCAGCTCCATCTATGATGCTGCAAACGACATGATCTTACTCTTTTTTATGGTCACATAGTATTTCATGGTGTATATGTACCACATTTTCTTTATCCAGTCTACCATTGATGGGCATTTGGTTGATTACATGTCTTTGATATTATGAGGAGTGCTGCAGTAAACATGTATGTGCATGTGTCTTTATGGTAGAGTAATTTATATTCCTTCAGGTATATACCCAGTAGTGGGATTGCTGGGTTGAATGGTAATTCTGTTTTAAGGTCTTTGAGGAATCACCACACTGCTCTCCACAATGGCTAAACTAATTTACATTCCCACCAACAGTGTACAAGTGTTCCCTTTTCTCTGCAACCTTGCCAGCATCTGTTATTTTTTGACTTTTTAATAACAGCCATTCTGACTGGTGTGAGATGGTATCTCATTTTTGTTTTGATTTACATTTCTCTAATGATTAGTGATGTTGAGCGTTTTTTCATATGCTAGCTGGCTGCGTGTATGTCTTCTTTTGGAAAGTTTCTGTTCATGTCCTTTGCCCACTTTTCAATGGGGTTGTTTGATTTTTGCTTGTAAATTTATTTAAGTTCTTTATAGATGCTAGATATTAGACATTTGTCACATTCATCATTTGCAAATGTTTTCTCTCATTTTGCAGGTTTTTCACTCTGGTCAGTTTACTCTGTTGATAATCATCTTCTTGTATGCAGAAACTATTTAATTAGGTACCATTTGTCAGTTTTCGTTTTTGTTGCTATTGCTTTCATCATCTTTGCCATGAAATCTTTGCCAGGTCCTATGTCCAGACTGGTATATCCTAGGTTGTCTTCCAGGGTGGTTATAGTTTTAGGTTTTACATTTAAGTCTTTAATCCATCTTGAGTTGATTTTTGTATATGGCATAAGGAATGAGTCCAGTTTCAATCTTCTGCATATGGCTAGTGAGTTGTCCCAGCACCATTTATTGAATAGGGATTCCTTTCCCCGTTGCTTTTTTGTCATTTGTGTTGAAGATGAGGTGATCATAGATGTGTGGCCTTTTTTTCTGGGCTCTCTCTTCTGTTCCATTGGTCTATATGTCTGTTTTTATACCAGTACCATGCTGTTTTGGTTACTGTAGCCCTGTAGTACAGTTTGAAGTCAGGTAATGTCTCCAGCTTTGTTCCTTTTGCTTAGGATTGCCTTGGCTATTTGGGCCCTTTGTTTGGTGCCATATGAATATTAAAATATTTCTTTCTAAATGTGAAGAATGTAATTAGTAGTTTGATAGGAATAGCATTGAATCTGTAAATTGCTTTGGATAGCATGACCATTTTAACAATATTGATTCTTCCTATCCAAGAGCATGGAATGTTTTTCTATTTGTTTGTGTCGTCTCTGATTTCTATGAGCAGCGTTTTGTAGTTCTCATCGTAAAGATCTTTCACCTCTCTGGTTAGCTGTACTCCTAGGCATTTCATTACTTTTGTGGCTATTGTGAATGGGATTATGTTACTGATTTGGCTCTCAGCTTGGACGTTGTTGGTATATATTATTGCTATTGATTGTTGTACATTGATTTCATACCCTGAAACTTTGCTGAAGTTACCAGGTCAAGGAGCTTTTGGGCCAAGGCTATGAGGTTTTCTAGGTATTGAATCATATTATCTGCAAACAGGGATAGTTTGACTTCCTGTTTTCCTATTTGGATTATTTTATTTCTTTTATTATTTTCTTTTATTTCTTTCTCTTTCCTGATTGCTCCAGCTAGGACTTCCAGTACTATGTTAAATAGGAGTGGTGAGCGAGGGCATCCTTGTCTTCTTCCGGGTTTTGAGGGAATGCTTCCAGCTTTTGCTTGTTAAGTGTGATGTTGGTTATGGATTTTTCTTAGATGGCTCTTATTATTTTGAAGAATGTTCCTTCAGTGCCTAGTTTGTTGAGAGTTTTTAACATGATGAATTTGACTGAAAACTTTTTCTGCATCTATTGATATGATCATGTGGTTTTTGTTTTTAGTTTCTGTAATAAGTCATATTTATTGAATTGCATATATTGAACCAACCTTACATTCTAGTGATAAAGCCTGCTTGATCATGGTGGATTAGCTTTGTGATGTACTGCTGGATTCAGTTTGCTAGTATTTTGTTGAGTATATTTGCATCTATCTTCATCAAGGATATTGGCCTGAAGTTTTCTTTTTTTGTTGTTGTTGCATCTGTGCCAAGGTTTTCGTATCAGAATGATGCTGGCCTCATAGAATGATTCAGGGAGAAAACCTTCTTCCTCAATTTTTTGGAATAGTTTCAGTAGGAATGCTATCAGATCATCTTTATACATCTGGTAGAATTTGGCTGTGACTCCTTCTGGTCCTGGGCTTTTTTTTTTTGGTTGGGAGACTTTTTATTACCATTCAGTTTTGGAAATCATTATTGGTCTTTTCAAGTATTCAGGAAATCCCTGGTTTTCTGACTGGTTCAGTCTTGGGAAGTTGCATATGACCGGAAAATTAACCATTTCTTGTAGGTTTTCTAGTTTGTGTGCATACAAATGTTCATAGTAGTCTCTGAGCGTTTTTTTTTGTATTTCTTTTGTGTCAGTGGCATCATCCGCTTTGTCATTTCTGATTGCGTTTATTTGAATCTTCTTTTTTATTAGTCTAGCTAGTGGTCTATATATATTATTAAACTTTTTCAAATAACCATCTCCTGGATTTCATGATCTTTCGTATGGTTTTTTTTGTATCTCACTTTCCCTCAATTCAGCTCTGATTTTGGTTATTTCTTGTCTTCTTCTAACTTTGGGGTTGATTTGCTCTTGTTTCTCTAGTTCTTCTAGTTGTAATGTTAGGTTGTCAATTTGACCTCTTTCTAACTTTTTTTGTCCTTTGAGAGGGAGTCTCACTCTGCCACCCAAGCTGGAGTGCAGTGGCACAATCTTGGCTCACTGCCTTCTCCGCCTCCTGGGTTTAAGAGATTTTCCTCCTTCAGCCTCCGGAGTAGCTGAGATTACAGGTGCCCATCACTACACCTGGCTAATTTTTATATTTTAGTAGAGATAGGGTTTCACCATGTTGGTCAGTCTGGTCTTGAACTCCTGACCTCAAAGGATCTCTCTGCCTTGGCCTCCCAAAGTGCTGGGATTACAGGCTTGAGCCACCACACCTGGCCCTCTTTTTAACTTTTTGATATGGGTATTTAGTGCTATAAATTTTCCTCTTAACACTTTCTTAGCTGTGTCCCAGAGATTCTGGTATGTTGTATCTTTGTTCTCATTAGTTTTAAAGAAATTCTTGTTTTTCACCTTAATTTCATTATTTACCCAAAAATCATTCAGGAGCAGGTTGTTTAATTTTCATGTTGTTGTATGGTTTTGAGTGATTTTTCTTAGTATTAATTTCTGTCACACTGTGGTTTGAGAGTATGGTTGGTATGATTTTTGTTTTTTTGAATTTGCTGTGGATTGTTATGTCCAATTGTGTGATTGATTTTAGGATATGTGCCATGTGGCGATAAGAAGAATGTATATTCTGTTGTTCGGAATGGGGATAGAGAGTTCTGTAGATATCTATTAGGTCCATTTGGTCACATGTTGAGTTCAGGGCCTGAATATCTTGTTAACTTTTGTCCTCAGTGATCTGTCTCATACTGTCAGTAGGGTGTTAAAGTCTCTTTGGCAGTATTTTTAAGAGAATGCATTCTTCTCAATGGAAATGACTGTTCTGTTTCTCTTGAATATGCCTCTTTACTGTTTGATATGCTGTCTCTTACTTCAGTGCCATGTCATTAGCCCAGTAGTGCCAGTTATAAACAGCTCACCTTATGAATTAAGCATCTTTCAGTTTTTGGAAGTGCCATCAACTTTCTTGTATTCAAAATTAATAGTATTAGAGAGTTGTAAATTCTGATCAGTCTGTTTTTCTTGAACATTCAAATTGCTATTGAGGAAAATGTTGCTAATTCCTTATTTTCTTGGATGAATCTAAGTATTAAAAAGCTATTTGAAATTCTCTTTACTAATGTGTAGCAGTGTGCTAAAGGTAAGTTGGCTTGTTCTGGTGGAAATACAGTTTTCATTTTGAAAGGAGTCTGTTGCTTTGTTATTCTTTTAAAACATGTTTACCAAGCACAAGTTTTAGGGCAAAAATGACTTATTTCATATAAAGCCATCTGAGATTCAACCCATAGATTGTCTTCAGTCTGCTTAGATTACCTTAACTGCTTATGGTTCCATAGGAGTTGATGTTTGGCTCCTCTGTTGCTCAACTGGTAGGTTCATTTTTTTTTTCAACTATTTCTTGATTGCCCACTTTGTGCCAGGTTACATGGTGAGGATATAGCAGTGATCAAAAGAAGCTTCCTTGCTCTCATGAAACTTGCAGTGTGTAGTGATAGGGTGAAAGATAACAATCAAATACATTATGTTGGGTACTGATATATGCTGTGGTGGAAAAAAGAAAGCATTATAAAGTGATAGAGTGTGACTGGGAGAGAGGGCTACTGTTTGAGAGATCTGGAAAGGTCTCTCTGATGAGGTGACATTTGGGCAGAGACCTGAAGGAGGTAAGAGAAGGAACTGCATGGACATCTTAAAGGAAAAATGTACCAGGTAAAAGGAAGGTAAAAGTGTACTAGGAGAGCTCAAGAGGTAATGTGATATGCAAAATCTTTATTTTTGATTTTAGTCTTGTGCTAGGGCTGAATGTAGCAACCTTTTATTGCAAATATCTTTGGAGTACCTATGGGTAGTCGGCCTTTTTCAGTCCAGAAGCACATTAGGCATTCTCTGGAACTTGCAAAGAGGACTATGAAGAGTGTAGATATAGACCAGGATTCAGATTCTTTACCAAAAAAAGCTTCCCTTTCTTTAGGAAAACTAGGATAGATTTTTTTTTTTTAATGAAAAGAAAACGTTGTAACAGGTTTCATAAAAAACAGTATTATCAACTAAACCTGTTTGTTTTGGGGACATTCTAATTATGTACCTAAGAATTACAATTATCTGTCATGTGATTTTAAAGTACCATAGTGAAGTAAAAGTAGATTGATGCTTCTTTTGTTTGAATGAAATTCAAGACTAAATTACACACTAGTCAATCTGAGTTGTATTTTTTTTTTTTAATTTACTCATTAGAGAAAATGAGTAGTTTTCAAAGAAAGTGTGGTGTTATATGCCACGGACTAGTCCTCTCCTTTGAAAATAAAAAGGAATGCAACACCTTTTTTGTACTTTTTAATTCAGTGGAATATCTTTACTGAGCTTAAATCTTTGTTTATAGAAAGTATGTTGGAAGCGTCTTTCAACTTCATGGAGAATGTTGCATCCATTATCATTTGCTTTGTCTCTCCTGCTGCCAGAGTTGTTGTCCCCTCCTCTGGGCTTCCCCAGCTCCTTGTGCACCTCTCATTCTGCCTCTCCATCTAGAATTTGACCTCCTTGGTGGACAGGGGATAAGTCATCTCTGTCCCTAGTACTTGTCATTTAGTAGACACTCAGTAAATGTCCTGCAGTCAATTAGTGAAGTAACTAATGCACTATTCAAGTCATTCCCAGCCTTTTAGAGTCAATCTCCATTATGATAGTAATTATCTTTCATAGCCATTGATTGAAAATACATTATTTTGTTAATTTGTGTCATAGTTAAATGCATTTTATTAATCAAGGGACATTTATACATGTGAAAAACACATAAAAGTATGGGGAATTATTTCTTCAGGCCACAGAAAATGTTTGTATGACAATCTTTAGCACTGTGTAGATAAATACTGAAGTAAATACTTTTGTCAGAATGAGGTTCATAGAATACTTTAAATTTTTTCAATAAAGGAAGATTTATAATATCAGAGCAGGCCTTTAGAAATGTTACAGCTTTCTATCTGTACTCATTTATTTATTCATCTAGTATTAATTGAATGCTTTTTGTATACCAGGTTCTGTTATGGGAGCTTAAGATTCTCCGAGTTCTCCAGTCAAAGACCACCAGGACCACACTTGGAATTGATAAAATTAGGTTTATTTCTTAGTCAGGGAGGAATAACACACGCCATGAGGAACTGTAGGGCTTCTCAGGAAGAGGATGTTAGAAAATACACAATTTGGACTTGAAAATACTAACTAAAAATACGTAAAATGTTAACCAAAACAATTGTGACACAGACTGGCTGCTGCCTATATTTAGTTTCTCTAAGGATTCTTCACTTATACTTAATGGTCTTTGCTGAAGTAACTCCTGAATAACTAGTTTTAGCTACTAAATAATCTTTTGAAAAGTTATTAATGTCTATTAGAAATGCAGCTTATAGCGTGTGAACATTCTAAATTAGATTCTGTTAAAGGAGAGGTATATTAATGTGACACATCACAATATGTTAGATTCTTTTTTGTAGTTACTAGGCAGTGATCTTGTTTACAGTTTCCTTTGCCAGCATCAAAAGCATGACAGAAAACTTTCTTATTTTAGCTAGTAAGTTTTCCACATACATAAATATCATCTTGTAGATGACTGTTATATGAAATTTCTTTCTTTCCTCTGTTTTTTATTTTAGCCACTGTATGATGCTGCTTACCTTACAATGTATAATATCTGCTTCACATCCCTGCCCATCCTGGCCTATAGTCTACTGGAACAGCACATCAATGTTGACACTCTGACCTCAGATCCCCGATTGTATATGTAAGTTAAATATTTAGTTAAAACCCCCTAAGACTTTCGAAGTTGTGGTTTTCATTTCACCTGCAGGTGAGAAGAACACAGAACTATGTACTTGGTTTTTGGTTTGATTATGTGGTTCTGTTTGGAATTTTTAGCTATTGAAAATGACAACAGGAAAATGACATATTTCCTAGGTGTGGGTTCTGTACTTGAATCTGTGTGAAACATTTAGTTCAGAGTCACTCATTTCTAAAACTTAAACCTACGATGTCATAATGTTCTGGTGTCTCATGGGAAGACATGATATTTTAACTCCAAAGAAAAAAAAGAATACACAAAGATCTTCCGTAGTTTAGAATATTGATTCCTACTTGTTGCAGATTGAATGATGAAGTTATATTACCCTTTCTCATGTTAACTGCACCTACAGCATTAGCCGCCCCATACCCCACCTTTGTTAACCCCATTCTAAAACTGCTTTGTTGAAGAAAATAATGAACTCATAAGCCATTGTATTCATTTTGTGTCAGTTGAAATAGATGCTTTTCTCTGTGGACGGGGGACTTAGCACTAGCCCCAGTTGCTTAACTTATGATTTAATTGGATTTTTAGATTATAGCCTACAGCTGAGGATAAAGATGTTAATTTACAGCAGATTGTAAGCATTGCTAAATAGTAGGTAGCAAGTGCAATAGAGAGGTTTGGATGATTTATTTGTATGAAATGAAGATGCACAAATTTAAGGGATTTTTTTAAACCAGCATGACTCATAAAAGTTAAATTTAGCAATTGTTAGAATTATACAGAGTTATAAAATTTATCATTTTAAAGATCTTTATTAAGGAAAATTTCAGACGTACATAAAAGTAGAGAGAATGCTATTTATATAATGAATGAATGTAAATAGTTGTCAAACCACTCAGTTTGTCTTAACCACTCAGCTTCAACAACTCTCAATTCCTTGACATTCCTGTTCAACTAATAACCCTATCTGCTCTATCAAAGGCTTATTTTGAAGCAAATCTCAAACATTATATAAAACAGTTATTTCACTATGCATCTTTTAAAGATAAGGGTTTTTAAAGATGATAATACCCTATCACTTAACAAGTCCTTAATATCAAATATCCAGGCAGTGTTCACATTTCTCCAGTTGACTCACTTTTTTTCATAGCATGCTTATTTGAATCAGGATCCAAAGAAGGTCCACACATAGCAATTGGTTTATATACTTTCTGAGTCTCTCTTAATCTATAAGTTAACCCTGCAATTTATTTGTGGACAAAACCAGATTATTTTTTTGTAAAATTTCTCCCAGTCTAGAGTTTGCTGATTATATCCTCATTGTGTTAACATGTTCTGCTGATCCCTGTATTTGTTGTAAATGCATAATTAGATCTAGAGGAGAATCATTAGAACTTTGGTAGAAATCTTATAAGCATCAACTCCTGCTATTCTCTTTTTGAAAATGAAGAACCAGGGCCCAGAAATGACTTACCTAAGGACACAGGATACAACCAGATGCAAAATGAAGATCAGAATTCAGTCCTCTTTCCAGTGCTTTTTCCAGTAGGCCAGTGGTTTTAAAACATTGTTTTAACTACAGTTGTTTCCAGACAACTTCTAAAGTGAAGCCCAATAGTGCAGTTGCTCTGGTAAGTGGGATTTGAGGGGTAGTAGGCAGAATTCCTCCCATTCAGTCTCACCAAGAGCTCAGACTAACACCTGGGCTGAAATCCTCTGCCACTTAACCATGTGACCTTATGCACGTTACTTGACTGTAGTGTGCCTCAGTTTCATCTTCAGTAATATATGGGCAACAGTAGCACCTAATCACAATGGTTTTGTGAGGAATAAATGAGTCACTATATACAAAATAACTAAAAAAACAGTGCCTGACAAGTTTTCAAGCAACGATAGCTATTAATCTTATTATTCTAACACCCTCCTCCACCCTTCAGGGATGTGCTGAGCATTTGTATAAATTAAGAATGTCAAAAATCTGCAAAAAGCTATTGAGTAAAAATTATAATAAGGGTTTCCATAAAGTTTTAGTGACTGTGCTTTAGGTGTAGGTCATGATTTATTGAATTTTGCATAGACTTGCCACATCCGAGGCAAAAATAAAGTCCATGGCATACCTATTGCCCAGCCCAAGGTGCCACTTTCCTCTTTGACCTCATGCTTGTAAGTAGTGAATGCCTTCTCTGACAAGACATTGCTCTTGGCCTGTCACCAGACTCTAGATTGCTTCATTACTCTGACTATTCCTTTGTGAACATGAAGCCCTGGTCTTCTCTATGGCTCTCTGTACAGCATGCCACTTAATATTAGCAGTGGCATTGTGTAGCGTATTATAGATTTTACCTTTGGTGATTTAGTAAATGGGATATTTCCAGACACTTTGATGTGAAACAAGACATAATTGGATGTTTTCATATTTTTAAGAAAAATGTAAAAAATAAATTTTTTCTATAGAGGGAGCAGGTGTAATTTGTTTCTTTTACAGTATTAAAAGGCAAAAGAAAGGGTTCTGGTATACCTGCTGCCTACCATAATATGGAGGTGCTCAGGCCTGTGTTGCTCATCAACCTCTCCCCAGATCTTGATTCTCTCTCATGCTCTCCTTCATGTTGATTGCCCCATTCCTGAGTTTTTGACAGTTTCTTCATTCGAGTGCAGCTAGAAAGGCTGACCTATAATTCAACGTATCATGCTTCTCCTGCTCTTTTCCCCCACTGAATGTGATGTAACTCCTGTCGATGGTCTGTAAAGACAGGGACCACTTCCTGCTTTTGCCCTTAATTCCTCAGCCCAAGTCAGTGACTGTCAAAAGCCACATTGGCTGGCAGTTGTTGGGCAGTGCCTGCAAGGATCCTTACGGAGGTGCCTTCCCTTTGGCTCCTAGTTGTCTTGGAAACATGACTTACTGGCTGTAGGAAGAGCTTGTTTCTGGGAAGCAGCTATCTCTTTCTGCCATTTTTCTAGGACAGACAGCATACCCTGAATTTCAGATCGCTGCATGCACTTGGAAATCCTAGTAAGTAAAAAGTTGTGTAATTGCCATGTGTTCACGAAACCCCACAGTACTGAATACCAACTCAACAAGGATCAGTTGCGTTTACATTACAAAGGCGTTTCTTACTTGATACAGCCCAGTGACATTCTTGGTGGTATTAGAAACAAGTATGTTACTTGAGTAATTAGATATCATTTATTAAATGTTAAGAGCAATTTGAAACAGAATCCAAAAGAAACACATGCACAAACCCATCTTTTTCTGCAGCTCTGCTCCATTAGAATTGGTAGCCTTATTTAGCATTCTGACTTGTGCTGTTTTTGACAGATTTAAACTTAATCTGTCCACCTGCCATTTATCAGAGTATCATTATAAAACTCCAAACATGTTATTTGACTTGATGGAAAAATATAAAGGGCACCATAAGACCTAATATAAAGGGCACCATAAGACCTAAAAAAAAGACCTTAAATTTCCAGGAATAAATCTTGATTAAAAGAAATATCTTAATTGTTCTTGGAAAGCTTGGTAGCTTGATTGAGAACATATGCTCTGAAGTCAAGTCAATCCAAGATTGTATATTAGCTCTGTCTCTAATCAAGCGAACTTTGGCACTGCTACTACACTAGTGGTTCCCAAACTATACTGCACATTGAAATCAGCTGGGGGGCTTTAAAAATATCCTGACCTCCATGTTACACCTTATGCCAATTAAATCAGAATGAAGACGAGAGCCAGGCATTAGTAGTTTTTAATGATCCTCAGGGGATTCCAAAGTGCATCAAAGTTTGGGAACCATTGTGTTACACCTTTCTGAGGCTCCTTATTATTTGTAAATCTGAGTGATAATAATACCTATCTCATGTAATTTTTATGTAGATAAAAATAGTTAATGTCTGTAAAACTCTTAGCCCAATTCCTGGCATATAAGTACCATTAATCGAAGGGAATTATTGATGTTATTGTTGTAAGTGGCCAAAAATTTAGAAGAGTTTAGAGAGTTTACTCCAGTGCCTGAGTCAGGAGATGACTGCATGAAGGTCAGTCTTTGGCTCAGTCTGACCCTTTACCAAAAATCTGTCAGGCCATTAAGGATAGCCCCCTTCATTATAGTAGGGTCAAACCCCATGCCCACCTTTGACATTTCACTGTATGTTTAAATGAAAAGTTTCACTAATGTTTTCTTCCCCCATTTCTCAATAGGAAAATTTCCGGCAATGCCATGCTACAATTGAGCCCCTTCTTATATTGGACATTTCTGGCTGCCTTTGAAGGGACAGTGTTCTTCTTTGGGACTTACTTTCTTTTTCAGACTGCATCCCTAGAAGAAAATGGAAAGGTAAAAAGAACCTGTCATTACATCTTTTGGTATTATAAGCATGGCTTATCTTTTTCCCACAGGCACTGTATCTGTCATATACATACTCTAGCGGTAATCATTTTACACACTTCTTCTGAAGATACAGTAGTTAGTTCTCACAGCTTCTTTAGAACAATAGAAGTGAAATAAAAAATCACTTTCTGTGTGCATGGCTAACTAGAGAGCTTATCTGCAAACTTTCTGGAACCTTAACTTGGCTGTAATTTTTACTAGATTAACAGAGTTCTTGGGACTTCAGACTCCTGCTGTTTGACATGAGAAAGGTTTTTCCCATATTTTTTTTTTTTTTTTTGAGACGGAGTTTCGCTCTTGTTACCCAGGCTGGAGTGCAATGGCGCAATCTCGGCTCACCGCAACCTCCGCCTCCTGGGTTCAGGCAATTCTCCTGCCTCAGCCTCCTAAGTAGCTGGGATTACAGGCACGCGCCACCGTGCCCAGCTAATTTTTTGTGTTTTTAGTAGAGACAGGGTTTCACCATGTTGACCAGGATGGTCTCGATCTCTTGACCTCGTGATCCACCCGCCTCGGCCTCCCAAAGTGCTGGGATTACAGGCGTGAGCCACTGCGCCCGGCCCCCATTTTAAAGTAAAGCCTGGCTGCACTCAGTTCTTATTCACGGTGGCCTTCCATGCTTGGAGCTAAAGTGGGTAGCTGCCATATATTTGGAGTGTTTGCCCAATAGGTGAACAGGGGAATTCTCTTCTCTCCTTCCTTCTCTTCCCAATGGAAGCACAGTATTCTCCAGAAAGGCTACTCTGGTCCTGCCAATGTCTTCCCAGCTCATGACTATCTCATCCAGCAGCTGCACTGGGGTTATTTTGCCCTGTCTGTACTCTAGGAGAAAATTAGTGATGGGGGACAGGTAAGGCCTTCCTCCTGCAGCCAAACAATAGGAAACCAAAAACACTACCTTGCATACTGCTTTCACTATGTTCTCCTTTGCTATTTCTGAGATTCTTCATTTCTGGTTGTTCATTCTTTATAATCATAATGTGAAGCAAAGCTAAGGTTCAAAAAGAATTTGCTGAGTATTATGTCCTGTTACAGAAAAATAGGTTCAGTGAATTTGAATGGTACTTTAAAATTAGGCACTGCAATCAAAACCTCTCTAATTTGGACAAAAATTAGTTTAGTATGAATCCATGAAAATCATTAATCACAAAGTACTTGTTGGGGACACACAGATCTACTTTAAAGTAGTCACATGTAGCATTTGCCAAAGAGAGTGTCCTGCTAAATCCTGTGAGCCCTTGGGAAAATCACATCAGTTTTCCAGGTCAGCTTTGCCCACCAGTAAGAAGAATTGATTTGATTTGATTTTCTGGCCTCTTCAGGTTTATAACTGATTGTGCAAATTCACTTTTTATTTTGGTTTTATTTGGCAGACAGATTTTATATAGTTGGCTACTGCTTAAAAGGAGTTTGCACCAAAGTAGCAGATACTCTCCTATAGTTGATGTGATTCGTTTGGTCAGCAAACTTTCCAGGTGGTGCATGAGAACATCAACTCAGCATCTGTTTAATTCGTTACCCATTTTGAGTTCACAAAGTCCAAATTAATAAGGTTTTACTATATATGTCACCATCCCTCTAAATGTTTGCTAAAATTACAGTAAGTATATGTATTACTATTAGCAAGAAAAAAAAAACAACTCATGTATGATTTGAGTGAATCCTTTTTTTGCTTCTATTAATCTTAATTTTTGTTTTTATTTTTTTAAAAACGTTTTACATCTCATTTTCTGTTTTAATGTTATGCATTCAGATCTTGACAACATTTGGTAAGCATATGTGCCATTCATTGCCATCATTTGGATTTATACATGGTATCTGCTTTTCTTTGATGTGCACATGCTGACAGCGCTTGTATTTACAACCAAAAAAAAAAAGACTCATTTGAAAAAATGTAAATCCATTGTCTACAAATTATTGCTCATTTGAGAGGTTTAGTTCTATATTGTAGGTAAATCCCATATCAAATTCTTTAGAGACATGAATCATTCAAATGACTTGTTTTGATGAACATTGCTGTTAGTAGAGTATTTGCTTTATTTGGCCTTTGTCATACCAGTGAGTTCCCTGTTTAATGCTGCATGGAGTAATAGAAGTAAACCCTGCCAACCACAGGTGGGGTGTATCTGTTCGTGAAAATTCAGGATCACAGGAAAATCTGGCATTGTGGCCTGATCTTATTGACTAGCTGTTTCCTTAAACAATTCATACAAAAATCTTTGGCAGTTACACACAAGATTAAACTTGGCTTTTTTTTTTTTTAATAAAAAAATGCTAAGATAATACTTGCGTATACATGGTACGTGTAATTATTAAATGTTTTTCAGGTATACGGAAACTGGACTTTCGGAACCATTGTTTTTACAGTCTTAGTATTCACTGTAACTCTGAAGGTTAGATTTTTACTTATTCACATATATTTAACACTGTTTCTGTACACTTTCTTGTCTTATCCCAATATACCATTTCTTTGTCTCCTAATCTTTATTTTTGTTATGGGTTGTTATTAAAGTCTTTGTCTTAATACTTACTAAAATGTGTATGATGTTAGGGATTTGGGTATTTGTATACTATTTTTGATTAATTTTTTTCTGGTATATTGTCATCTTTATTTTGTTTTACTTAAAATAATTCAAATATCATACTTATGGTGAAAATCTGTTTCTTTACTGCTATTTTAAGTGGCATATAAACAGGTTGTGGGTGAGAGAGAGTGTGTGCGCTTGCGTGCGTACATGTGTGTGTTTGTGTTTTTATGTTAAGTACTTGAATCTTCTAAAAATTATACATCTGTTCAAGAACCCCAGGCCTAAAATAGGTATATATAAGCAAGATATATGTGAAAAAGGGCCTGATAGTAGTAACATTTTATAAAATGTATTCATCACTGACGGCTGGATGTGGTGGCTCATGCCTGTAATCCCAGCACTCTGGGAGACCAAGGCGGGCAGATCACTTGAGGCCAGGAGTTCAAGACTAGCCTGGGCAACATAGTGAAACCCTGTCTCTATTTGTATTTTTTAAATTTAAAAATAAATGCAGAAAAATAAAAAAATGTATTTTTTTTTGAATTCATCACTAAAATTCATCACTAAATAAATTTTATTGAATTCATCACTAAAAAAATTGAATTCATCACTAAAATTTACCCATGTTAGTGATAAAGTGCCTAAGATTGTAATGCAGGTAAACAAAAGAAAGGTAATTTTGGCAAAATCATTGGCACTGACATACAGCCATGTGATAATGCTGTGAAACCTCATTGATTGCTACCCTTGACGTCCATGATTTGGGAGTCTCTTATAGTTGAAAGCATAATCAAATTATTTTTATTGTTCCAATAATAAACACCTCACATGGGGTCCATGAGTAAATACCTTTAAATGAATTCCAGCATGCCCAGGGGTTAGAACCAGAATTCAGAAGTATAATTGTCAAAGGATCTCTCTCAACTTTCCCTCTAAATTTTTTTCATGGTTTATTTCTCATACCAGATAGAGCTAACATATGTTTGCTTTATTCATGTATTTCAGTAATATTTTAGGACCTTAAAAGGACATGTTACAGTTCATCTCAGTATAGCCACTTACTAGCTGTGTGTCCTTGAGCAAGTGACTTTAACCTCTCTGTGCCTCAGTTTCCTCTTCTATAAAATTGAGTTAAAAGTAGCACCTACCCTTCTTAGGGTTTTTTGAGGAGTCAATTAGCAAATACATATTAAACACTTAGGATGGTGCTCATTACAATAAGTGCTAGTTTTCAGTTTTTATGTCTCACAGTATCACAATTCGAAATGGGTGCCTCCCCCCTCCTTTTTTCCCCTGTCCTTGCGTGTAGCCTAAGGGCCTCCAAATGGCCTTCACAGTGTTTTTACAGTGTATCTCAAAGACTTACACTCCCTCCTCTTTGGTTGAATATTAGTATTATCTTTGGATTCATATTAGTATTTTCGCTAGCAAGCAGAAGAGTAGCAATTCAAGACTGAGCTACATTAACAATGTTATCAACATCCTGTTTATAAATGAGAAACTGTAACAGAGAGCTGATGTCCATGGTGTCACAGCAAGTAACAAAACTAAGACACCATATCCTCTATAAAAATTAACTACTCTGGGTATTAGCTCATGTGACCCAGATGTTTTAAGCAAGTGAAATAGACCATACTTTTGTTTTTAGATCACATTTGAAAACCCCAGATGCCACAATCTGAAAACATGATTATTCCTGGCAGAAATGTGAAGAGATTAAAATCTAACTGAACATTTTATTAATTTAATGGAATAGATACAGGTTTTGCAATTGGAAAGATACACTACGTAGTCAAACCCATGATTCATTGCTACATGATGTTAGGTGTATAGAGCCTTTGTATTTAGTGACTCTTGTCTGTTGTGTTTGAGCTTTCATGACACCTTTGAAGATTTTGTAGTTTGTCTACCCTTCCTAGGTACGCGTTCCATCTCCTACTTCTTTTCAGCATATCTGCCTCCACTAGCTAGGTCTCCTTTTGCCATCATCTTCCTAGCTGCCACTGCATAAGGACTTGGAATTTGGGCCTCCTAGATATTACCATTACTTCTTCCTTATCCATTGCCCAGTACTGAGATATCTGCAGTCCTATACCTACTAGCTACTTAGCCTGATCACACCTCCAGCCTGTATTCCAGAGTTTAGAGGCCTTAGGGCAGAGCTCAGCTTTCTCACCCTTGTTCTTTGAAAAATGTGGATTCTGTTTAGTTCCACTCTCCTCTGGATCCCTGGCCCAAGCTAGATCCTCCCAGAGGTATCATTGTGTACTAGTTTTCAGATACTGTAGCATATTGCCTGGTGCAATCTGTAACCATCATGAAATCTTTTGTGTTGTATCTTTTCAGCTTGCCTTGGACACCCGATTCTGGACATGGATAAATCACTTTGTGATTTGGGGTTCTTTAGCCTTTTATGTATTTTTCTCATTCTTCTGGGGAGGAATTATTTGGTAAGTAATTGTACATGTGTGAGCAATGTACACTATATATATAAGCATTCATTATACTTTTCAAGTTTCGATTATATAAGATGGCAGATCTTTAATATTAATGGACTGAAGGTTACTTGTTAACTGGTAATGCTACTGATTTCAGGTAAGATTTTAAATACCAGTATATACACTGCACGAATCACTCAGAAGACCTCCTTTGGTAACCCCTGTCCAAGTGTTTCTATTTGAAGGTGTGTAAACATATCTCCAGTGAAACTAGTTTTTGGCATACCTCTCATGTGATTTTCAGAGGAAATACTCATCCTGTGAAGTTTTTACCTGATATATTCGCCAACAGATACATTATTGTCCATTTGGACCCTGTTTTCTCTTTATAGTATATAACTGTCATTCATGTTACTACAGGTGTGCTCAACGTATAGGATATATACTACTCAATACTCAGAGGATTGTATTTTGAAATCACCATCTCACTGTTTTGGTGGGTGTGGGAAGATGTAGAAAGGCAGACTCTGCAGCTTGTCCTTAAAGTTCATTTAGTTCATCTTGGTTCAATAGATGTTTGTTCAGAATCAGTTTTGTGCTTGGGACTCTATGGGATAGAGAGATGACTAGACTACTCAAGGAGAGTAGAGTCCATTGAGGGATGCACAAGCTGTGATTGGGGAAATTACATATTTGCATCTCCTTTCTTTACTCCCAAAAACCTATATTTTGTTTTTAAATGTTAAGAGTTTTTCTCTTTTAGTCATGTCTTCCCCTGACAAGGATGCCAGCAGTAGAGAGCATGGCCAGAGCAAGCCACAGGATAAGATTTCAGGAGTCCATATTTTCATTACTTTGAGCAAAATCTTACATACAAAATATTCTGTTTTATTACACAGATGTTTATGTCCCTTGAGTCTTAATTAGAAGAAACTTATTATTTTGAAAAGCTTTTCAAAAATAAAAACCTTAAGAAATAAAAATATGAGAAACCTAATCATTTATGGAAGTACCAGCTTTAAAAAGTATAATTACAGCATATATTTGGTACCTCTATAGGTAATTGAGAGCAGTGAAGCTGAAAGAAGTCTCTATTTTCTTGAATAATATACAAATAAATCAAAGTTGATTAAGAACATACCATATACAATTGCATGTCTGCCCAGTGTGCTATAATTCTGTCTATGAATCTATGTAATCAGCATTTGAACTAATTATGCAAAATTTCTACAAGAATAAAATGTTTCTAGCAAACTCATTTCCAACTCTTTCCACAGTCTATTCCTTATTGATGAAAATAAATCCATTAAATGGTTAAGATATTGTCACACCTGTTTCTATTCATTAGTGATACTACAATTGAAATGTTAGTCTATTTTTTATTTTGTTGCCTGAAATATTATTGTTAAGTAGAGTTGAGTTGAGCCACTACATGAATATAAACTTAAAAAGCAACCAGTAAAATGTGACTAGAAACAATGTGAAACTTCAGCTGAATGTGGTCACAGTTAATGTATCTGGACATGTTCTACCCTGAGGCATTGAGTCACACCCCTCTTTGTGGTTGGGTAGTGAGAATGATGACTTCCCAGCCCCAAACCACATCCAGAAATAATAGTGTTTGTTTTTTACTGCCCTACGACAAAACTCCATAGATGACATGGAGGTTAAGAAAAAATACTGGAGACATTAGTCAGAGGGTATGATGCAAAGGAACAACCTGTGACTAGCTACCAGTTGTTACCTGGGCCCCTGTTATGGCTCAGTTAACTGCCTAGAACATTATTCAAGACGATCTTCAGAATTCAAGTGAGGTAGTCCTGCAGAAGGCTTTTCTGTGTGGCAGATATTTCCCAGAAAGCTTGGGTAGCCCAGGCCTCATAAATTTTTTCACCTCCCTGTTCTTTTATTCCATAATCTAGTTTTCATGTAAGTAGAGCCACAAACTCAGTTTTATCATGTTACATAAGGGTGCATGGACATTAATTTTAAAATGAGAAATCAAATTATCTTAGCAAGCATGATGTGTCATCTTATAAACAGGAACCATAGTTATCTACCTAGAGCTCTTAATCCTAGGGCAAACTGTTGTATATCCTGTCCTTAAGCAGCAACTTCTTCCCCGTCACCTTTGAACAACAATAGCTTCACCTAGTGAGGCTCTCTGGTTCAGCTCAGACAGAAGGAAAGGGAAACAGGCCGTGCTTCTCAATGGCCACTTAACAATGAAGTGGATGACTTGGAATGAAATCTAACTTCAGAATAAGAGTTCCTACTGGATTTCTGGATTCTAAGGCTTAATGTCCAATTAGCAATATTCTACTCTGTATCAACCTATTTGGCACACACTGTTAATATATATTTGTAGATGACAATGGTAGATTCCTTCCATTTGAGAGAGATGATGAACTTTTACTGTCCTTTTTATATTTACATAGTGTTTTTATTGAGGGAGAGTTATAAAAATGTCTTAAATTTCTGAATACGGAACACAAATCCATCTCCATCTTAATAAAACAGCTGAGGAAATAAAATGCTTGTTAGGATAAAAATGAACCATCATTTCTCTTGAATGCTTTTGAAATACCAGCATTTTCTAATGCTCGTAAATAGTCACCAGTTGACAGCTTTAGAGTTGATTGCCTGATTGTTTTCAAGTCAAATGCGTTTTATTATCTTTTTTCTCCTTTGATTATCATTCTTTTTTTCAAACATTTGGTAAATGAAATTTGTTTACTACTTTTAAGATATTCTAGAGACAATTATTAATATGTGTAAGGAAGATTCTTTTTAAATACAAACGATATTTCAATTCAACTTCTATTTCATATGACAGGATTTGATTTGTTTTTCCATCGTGTATTTTCTTTCCACTACAGGCCTTTTCTCAAGCAACAGAGAATGTATTTTGTATTTGCTCAAATGCTGTCTTCTGTATCCACATGGTTGGCTATAATTCTTCTAATATTTATTAGCCTTTTCCCTGAGATTCTTCTGATAGTATTAAAGAATGTAAGACGAAGAAGTGCCCGGGTAAGAACTAAGTTTATCTTATAACCTGATTTTTGGAAGGGGCCTCAATATGTGCCATGAACTAAAAACCTGAATTAGAAAATTACATTAGTTACAGCATGTTAAACCCCTCCTTACAGGTTCATCACTTAATTTCCTCTTCTGCATAAAAAGTATAGTAAAAACTTCGTTATCCAATGCAGGTGGTAAGTAGATTCCTTAATAGTGTTCTGTGTGACCTTTAGCAATCCATATGGAGTATTTCATATGCTCCATATGGAATTTTACAAGGAAAAAATGATTTCATAGCCTAGAATTTTCACACCAGGAATTTCCACACCAACATTTCTGCTTTAAACTTAGTAATTTCCCTGTGGGCTGTTTGCAGATTTTTTTTCAGTTGATAAACCAATTTGCTTCTTTCAAACCTTTCCCCTTCCTTTAATTATAGTGCTGCTTAATCTCTGTGTTGCTTCTAGCCCTGTCTGTCCAGCAGTATATTTGAACCAAAGAGAATTCCCTGGATGTGGTTTTTCCATCCTTACACTCTGGAACACACTCATAAAAATTTAAGGTAGTTTGTGAGTGTGTTTTTATTTTTCCTATTAAATTGTAAATTTCCTACGGGAATGAGAAGTTATTTTCTTTGCTGCCTCATTATGATATCTTTTAAACATTTCTTTAAAAAGCCTTTAAAGGCTTTTTTTAAGAGATGAGCATGGAAAATAAAACTTTTGGCAGATTTTGACCAACAGACTAATTAAATGTCATATTCCTGCCAACAGTAGCTGATTTTGTTAAACACAACTGTTTCTGTCATATTGACATCAGCTAGATCTTGTAGTACCTCCAAGGCAGTATTTCCAGGTAATATTCTAAGCTATGACTACCTGACCTATTTGATAAATTTGCCAACCAGTTTATCCACGAAACTGTTACATAATGATTTTGGTTTTGCCTATTGAATTGATAGAATTCAGTGGTTGATATTACATAGACATGGGGATCTGAAATGATTAGCGTAGGAAAACCTTCAGTGCTTAGAATTGCAAAAGAAGAGTTTCACATTACAAGTCAGTGTCATCCCCAATCAAAACAAGAGAATTAACCTAGGGTACATTGATTCTTCATATGCAAGGCCAGTCAGTGTGTAGTTAGGTGGCCAGAATTGTCCTTAACTCCCTGCTTCTGCATGTCTTACGGGCTGGAACTGGACACAATAATGTTAGCTTAGACTGCTTCACTGTAGTCTGGGGTTTGGTTTTATGATGGAAAAGTAGCATTCAAATACCTGATTATGTCTTAATGTCGGTTGAACAGGGATAAAACAGGTTGATACAACAGACTCCACCCAGAATGTCTCAAGTGGCAATTTGCATGAAACCAAATAAAATATATTTGCAATAAGAAATGATTTGTGGCTTTTTATAATAGAGAATTTTCCAGGGAAGGATTTCCAAATTGCTCTTCCATCCTCCTTATTTGGGAGTACACTTTGGAGTGATCCTAAATGTGTCTTTTATTTGAGGTAATGGAGCTCATGTTAAATAATGACTCACACCCAGCTACATGGTCTCAAGGTGATAGAAAAATCTCAGAAAACAAAACCTTCAAACTTACCTTCTTCCTTATTAGGCCCTCTCTTTAAAAAGTTAGACATTGGCTGGAGGTGACTCTTACATAGACCACTAAATTGTGGGATACTGCTAAGCAGTCACAGATAAAGACTTAGAACATTTTCTTTCCATACAGATTCTGAACTTCTGTTGAAAGGATGGAATTCTGGGACTGCATCCTTTTTTTACTTAGCACCATAGACTGTTGCCGGGGGTTTAGCAGGAAATTTGTTATGGGTTATGTCCAGCATAGGAGGAATTCTAGTGTCTGTGCTATAGCTTGGCATGCTGATGTGCTAGAACAACCAGGAAAAATTTCCATAATCATTTTCATTCATGCAATCATTCATTCATTTATTCCTACCCTTGTTGAACCAATAAACATTTGTTGAACCACCTACTGATGAACATCTCTCTTTACATCCAATGTCTGAAAGGCTAAATGGTTTTTCAGACTCTGCGGGATTTCGAGAGTTGCAAATGAGACAAAATGTGGGCACTCAGCAGCGCTGCCTCTTTTTTTTTCTTGTGAAAAAAATGCAAGAGCAAAATAGTGCGATGTGAATGCATAAAGGCCTACTGCAACATGGCAGCCACGGCTATTCTGTTTACATAAGGCCCTATTTGGCTATATCAAAGAGGCAGAGGCCAACTTCTAAGATAAGAGTATGTTACTTTCCCCCAAATATTTTAGTCTTTATACTCAGTGACCAACAGTCTGACATTCTGTGTGATTTCCTACTTTGTTCAATATTCCTTGCTAAGACATTGGCCTCATTTTAAAGAAAGGCAAAAGATACTGGATCTGCCCCATATCCTGATAGATCCCCCTAATGGGGTAAAATGTATGTTTCTACCTAGAGTGGAAGATATTCCTGACTTCAACCAATAAGCATCATGGACACTTTATACATAGCCAGAAATGCAGCAGGTCAGCTGCCAGTGCTATTCTTTTATGGGTTTTGGCAACTGCTTTGAGAAGGGGACTTACCAGTGTCTGGTGAAAATGTCTCTACAGCATTTAAGAAAGAAGCTAAGCTATTTATATTTAACAATTATAACAATTCTGTTCAGCATAACTTGCATGAGTTAGCTACTGTACTAGGTGTTGGTAATTCAGGGATGAATCAGATGTGGCCCTAGCTCACAAGGGAGCTCTCATTCTAGTTAAGTTATAAGGAGCATTCATATGGAATCCTTCTGTAAGCAGGTGTTAAACAGAATAGCAGAATCAATGATATGGCTTAGTTTAACACAATTGAGCTATTGCAGGTCACTACCTCTTGAAGCTTCCAGTAAAATCGCTAGTATGGCAGCCTCCACTGCAACTGAGTTCTGTTATAATGCTAGTATTACAAAGAATTAAACTATCTTCAAAAATAGGTTCTCTCAGCTGTTTAACTCAGTTGTAGTTAAGCCATATATCCATCGGCTGTATTTTTAGCAATGAGTTTAATTTTTTCCAAAGTTTCATTATTAAGAATCCCAGAGCTTTTCTTTAGCTTTATCAAGTGACAAAGCTGCATAGCAATGCTGCTCATGGTATATGATGAAACTATCATTGAGCACTGGACAGTGAAACAGCAGGATAACACCTCAAGGAAAGCTAAAGTATAGGATTTTTGTATTTCAAAAAGTTGTGTCCCCCCTAAGCTGTCTGTAAATCATTGAAATATTCCTGGACTTTCTGGCCAAGTAGCAAATACCACTTCACATTTCCAGTGGAGAAATTTTCCACATATCCTGTGTGAAGTTTTCTCATGTAAGTCTCCTTTTCAAAAAGGAGACTTAACTTAGCCTGCTAGACATAAGAAAACTGTAATTTAATGGGAATGCACCCAGCAGCATGGCCATGCTTAGCATGGGATGTCAGCACAAACAGGAAAAAATATTTTATTATGTAGAGAGCTCTTTCAGAGTGGCAGACAGGGAAGGGAAGAATGTCAATGGTTTGAGCCAAATTTCCAGAGAAAGCACTTTGGAAATTTTGGAGAATATAGTTGATCATTATAATAATGATGATTACTATTATGATTCTTACAGTGTCATATACAACCGTGGATTCAGAGGGCAATAGCCCTGATAGCTGGATTAGACAAAAATAAAGTTTAATCCTAATGTCGTGGCGATTGAGATGGGCCTTTATCCATTGACATACTCTAATCCTCTTTGACATACTGCTAATTGAGCTGGTGTCAAAGCTCTCTAGATGACTGCAAAGGAATGTGGAAATTTCATTCTGTTTTAGCTCATGGTCTCCTGTTTTCCCCACCTCACCCCACTGCCAGTTGCTAGCTATGTCAATTTTTTTTATTGCTTTAGTTACTCTTTCCATGCTTTCTCCTGCTTTCTGTACTTTCATTTCCTTTATAAAGTAGTTTTAACACCTAATCTATTAACTCCTAAAATTTCTGCTTCATAGAAATACTTTTATCTCCGATGGTTGGATGCAAGTTTTTGAGCACACCAAAACATGCTTACAGTTACAGTCTTGAATAGATAGATTTGTGCATTAAACACAGGGGTGGGGGAACTTGATATCATGCTAATCTTGTTGCAGGGTTTTTGCCCATAAAATAGAAGATAGAAACAATTAAAATCTTTTTCTCAGAATCTAAATATTCTCTAGCTTTATCAATTGGTAATTTGCATTCTACCAACAAGTCTACCAACTTTCTGCATTCTACCAACTTTCTTCATTTAAGGTAAAATACAAAAAAATATGGTTGTCAAAACATGAATAAATTATTTACCTTTAAAAGTTTAATTGTTTATTAGAATCTTGTGGATACATATGTTACGTTAGCTGGTTTCTTTTTCTAAGCCCATTTTAAGTCACTAAGTAGGTGATACAGGTAATCTTTATTAGCAGAGTTGTTTAACTCATCCACATTGTTGACCACTCATCTTCTGTTTTGCTTGGGCAATGCCAGAACTGACTCTGTAAATTTCCTTACAATTTCAGGCACAGAATCAGAAGGAAAAAAAATAACCTTAGGTTTGCTAATTAAACTGTATCAATTTTTACTTTTCTGGGTGTTTCAAGGGGAAAAAAAATAATACCTTACCTAGGTAAAATTTAGCCTACCTTTCTAAAGAGGACTTTGTAGGAAAAACAGGGAAACCAATCAAATTAGGTTGTAAGAAAGGAAGTTAAGCATTGGTCAGAGGCAAATGGGACTGAAATGTGGTATCACCAAATGTTTTCCCATTGTTCTTTTTGATTTGATTTTTATCCTGCAACTGCTTAAGAGCAGTCAGTCCCTTCATAGTGTATCTGTACAGTTGGATAGGGGAGATAATTACTTCAAGATAGATTGGTGATTGACGATGGACCCTGGACATAGCTCTTTGACCAGTGGATTTTGAACAAATGTAGGATGGTGAATTAATGATTAGAGATAAGTCTTATTTTAATGAGAAGTAGATTTTAAAGCTATTTTATTTAAAATAGTCAATTTTCCCATTAACAAAGTAATTTCAAATTGATAAGTAGATAAATAGTAGTTGGCACATAATAATAGACTATTCCTATCTGACTCCGCTTTTACTTCAGAAAATAACGTCTTCAAAACTAACATATTTCGACTTCAAATTCTCAAGGTTTCTTTTTAAATGTCTTAGATTTGAGAGATTATTCACTTTTTTTTTTTTTTTGGTTTCTGCATTTCTCTTTTTTCTACTGCAATTTTCCACCTTTTGTGCAATTGTGAACAAGGTAACGAAACGCCTCCCTTCCTCAGGAACATCTACTATCTTCATGCTTTCTCAAACTTCCAGCAATCACAGTTTCTCTTGGAGTGAATAAGGTGATTTCCTTTCTTAATGTACCAACTTGCTTGCATTCTCATTTGCCTGACACCATTTTCTGATTCTTTATGAAAAATTACTTGTCATGACTCATTTTATATCTTCTATTGATACTTAGAGTATTTTATCATTTTCTTTTAATCATTTGTTCACCTTCCAAATTGTCACACTGAAGAGGAAGTAATTTTTAAAAGCTTGAACCATGGGTCTATAGTCTTCATTGATCCACGATATGCAGTAGGCATGGCGTGTTAGAGCTAGACTGTTCAGCAGGACAGGAATGTTTTGCACAAATATCTCTTTGTTTGATATACTCACAGCACCAGCACAACTCTCAGAGGTGTTCACCAAAAGGATGGTAAGGTTTACTAATCAAACCATATTGATTCATCTTACCATATTACTTACCAGTGCCATTCCAGAAACCCGTTTGCCACATACTACTGTTGTCTATTACTTCTATCACAGAAACAATTCGAGTTGGAGACTTTCTTAGGCCTTTGAGTGTATTTATATGAATGTTATACATTTACTATATAGTGTAATCATTTGTACTTTTGGCCAGAATAGTAGTCTATAGGAAATGAATGTTTCTTTTTTCTTTTACCTTTTTTTTTTTTAATTGCCAGGTAGGTTAACCAATTTTCAAATGAGTTAAGTATCTTTGCCTCACTATTACAGAGTAATCTGAGCTGTAGAAGGGCATCTGACTCATTATCCACCAGACCTTCAGTCAGACCTCTTCTTTTACGAACATTCTCAGATGAATCTAATGTACTGTAACAGGTACCTAGTGTTAAACAAATGGGCTGGCTTTAAAAAAACAGATTAACAGCATTATAAAGAAAAAAATGAAAATATCACTCTCTAAATTTCTCTGCTGTTGGTGTGGTGAACTTTACAATATTCTTTGCAAAAATATAAAGATGCATGACTTGGAATATGGGGAAATATGCATTTTTAATTTGCTAAGCCCGTCAAAATAAAATGTTAAATATTTTTTAGAGCCAAATGTTGATACAGCGTATTTAATTTGTAAGGGGAAAGTTGTCATGGCAGGACCATCTTGTGAAAATGTTTGTTAATGTTGATCAGGAAATATACTTTGATTTATAAAGATCATTTGGAAAATTAAAAATAAATATTCCAAAATTGCATCTGTATAACATCAAGTCAATTTAGCATTGCATGTTCTCTTGGGAATTATGTGAAAATAACTAAATGTGTTTGTACCTTCATGTGCTGTGTCTCTGTGTTTGCAGGTACTGTATATACTTACGTCCTTGTAAATGTCTGGTCCCCTAATAGATACCAATGAACCAGTCTAATCATAACTTTTCTAATGTCAAGTTTTATTCAAGCTTAATGTTTCAACTTTCAGAGGTAAAATCTTTTGTAGCCATTCAGGGGGATGCTTGCCTAATGATATAAAATGCTTTATAATTAATATTTCAAAAAATGATTAAATTTACTTTATAATATATTGTTTCACTTACCCCCGAAAAATATTTGGGAGGAATTGATTTACTGTGGGAGGGACCCTTGAACTCAGAATGACTCCTTATGTGTAGTCTGTATTTCCTTCAGTCGGGGCCTTTAACAACCCATACATACCTCTGGAGGTCTTTTATCCATCCATAGAAATTTAGAGTAATTCATAAATGAGGCTTCCAAGCTTGTCAGCTTGGAAACAGTTCTACACAGCTTAGAGCGGGGCCACCTTTCATGCACGCATAAACATTAATGATCATCATGAATAAAATTGTGGGTTAGTTCACTTTGAAGCTAATAATTGTGAGTCCACTTCATAGGCCCATATTTTTTCATTAGCTGTCCACTCCACCACCCTCTGGCAAAGAATATAAGTTAAACTAATGAATTGAATCCATTGGTTCTCCTGTCTCCTGGAGTTCATCACAGTCTGCATCTGCACTGTTATTTTACAGGCAGGCTCATTTTGCCACAGTTAGCATCTTTTTACCCATTTTTGAACAACTTAACCTCCATGTGTTTTCCCATACTAGTGAATCTGCTTCACAAGTAGCCTCAAAGTCTTTGACCCCTTTGTCCCAGATTACTTTGCTCTAAGCTGTGTGATGCATTTTAGCTATATTGTTTCTGGCTAATTTTGTATCCCCCTGGATTGCTCTCTTTAGCTTGGTCTGTGGTTTGGGGGACTGGGCTGGATAGAAGACACTGCTATTGCTTTTGGCCTCTCCAGGGCCTTATCTCCTACAATGTCTACCATAGAACTGAGAAAGTATTTTTTAAAAACAATTGTCTTATTTTTAATGTAGTTATTTCTTCCAGAAATAGATTTTCATGTGGCATTATTTCTCCTCCAGGGACAATAATTAGCAGTTAGTTTAGGCATCTAGTATGTTCCTTGGTTGGTAAGAAAACTACCTAACTCCTAACATTCTCAATATGAATGGGCAACCTTATTTTGGTTAGAGTCACCATGACCCCCTGCAGAGCTACCTGAAAACCTACTAGGGGTTCTGGAGAATGTGGAACATAAATAGAAATGGAAGGTATTCTAATGAACTTCTAGTCCAACCATGGCAAAGGAGGTGTCCCAGAATGGGAAGAAAATAGCATACAACTTAAGACCTTCCACTACTCAGGTTCAAAAAGATTGAGTTTTAGGGTGGAGAATCAGTTAGGCTCCCTGTTTTGACATACTACTTCCATTTCTTATCATACTTGACTTACACTTGATGATCAGTTTGTCTGTCGTGCACTGTCCTGATAATAGCATTTGATGATGTTTAGAGTACAGAGAAGAATCTACAGACTTCTTAGGGAAATATCCATGGTTTCTCTTCCAAAAAGATGAAGCATAAGAAAAAATGGAAAAATCAGTTGACTCATACATATGTGATCTACCAAAAGGAAAATTAACTTCCATATTGTAGGGGGGCAACGTGCTTCTTTCAGTAAATAAGAAGAATATGTTCACAATAATCTTCCAAAGCTGAATATATCTTTAGACGTCCTCTATCACAATTAACACATCAAGAAAAAACAGTAATCATTCATTAAACATTTTCTGAGCATCTACTGTGTGGCAGAAACTATATACTAGGTGCTGGAGATAGAAGATAAACAAAACGTTCCTGTTTACAAGGACCTCCCAGCCTAGAGGAGAAGGGATCATAGCAAGGTAAACCGCTGCTATGGTAGATAATCCTAGAGGTAGAAAGTATTAGGAGAACCCTGGAACGATCCAAAAGCAAAAAGCAAGCCTGAATCTATTCAGCTGACAAATGAAGAAAGGATTAAAATCTGGTTATAGTGTCACTCTTTTTTTCCCCTGCATGTGAATAAAACTTGGCACTTTGTTAAGACAGTTGCTTTACTCTCCTAACAAAATTTACTACTTTACTTCTGAAAATGCTAAACAGATGGTTTCACATTATTATTAAAATCTTTTAAATCTCTATATTTTACATTTTTCAGAATCTGAATCTTGAACTGCCTATGTTATTGTCCTACAAGCATACTGACAGTGGTTACAGCTAAAACAGAAAGTATGAAGAAACAACTACAAAAAGTTACCATCTCAGGATACTCGATATGCAACACACTAAACCACTCTCATGTCTAGAGTTCACAATAAATGTTCATTAAAATGCCAAATGATTCTCTTAAGCATTTATAATTATTGTAAGTAGCCTTTATGGCCAAAGCTGTAAGTTAAGAATTATATGAAAGTTGAAAGCAAGAATACTTAGAATTCTGGCTTTAGACAGAATAATATAACTATCAAATGGGTGCTCTTTTAACCCATGAACTTTGTGAATGGATTTAAATACAATAGTATAAAGTAGAAGTTATGCAATGAGAATGAATAGATTTTGCTAATACTACTTTTTTTGCCTGGCAGAAGAAATAGACTATTTGGATCACATTTCTTGTTCCTCCTGAATGATCATCTTAAATTATTTTTTTTCAAAAGTACATAAGGAATACTTGAAAATACAGAAGGACTAAATAGTATCAATGCATCAGACAGAATAGTTAATCCCTTCTGTTTACCCACGTGCTACTTATGTCTTGGTAGAATATTCTTGCCAAAAAATACCTTGAACACTTATGTGGAAAGTGTTAATTTACGGGTACTTTTGTGGGAATAGAAAAAAAATTGTTTTTTTGTTCTTCTGAATTATACCCCACTTATGGGTGTAAGGCTACTAGACTTGAAAATAAAGTATAAAACATTTCCAGTCACTTAGTAGCCCCTCAAAGTAGGAAATAAACAGATTTTTCCAGTGTTGATTTTACTGGAATCTGCAGTAAGGTGGTTTAAACCATAGTTATATAAAAATAAAGGTCATTCTGAACATCAGCCTTTTATAATTTTATGTGAAAAGGAAGAAGAATTGCTTATTTTAAACTGTTGACAATTTTTATTTGAAAGAGATTGCATTTATGCATATATGCAGTGCTTTTTCTTAAACTTGGCCAATTTGGAAAGGGGGAAGGATCCATCCCAAAACGGTGGTTCAGCTTATAGAGCCATGACTGTGAAAAATGAATGTTGTCTCTTAGTTAACTTGGACAGGGCAATGGTCTAACTCTAAACCATGAGATTGACCTTGGTAAAGTCCTTGACTAGCTGAACTAGAGGGAAGGTGTAGCCTTCTAATTAGTTCACTTGAAACATAAATGTGAAATGTCTTCATTCAATGTTAAAGTTAAACTCACAGTTTTTTTAGATATAAATGACCATATTTATTTGACTGCTAGTTTTTTTGGGATCTTTCTGGCATGCCTATACTATTGATGTTTATATTGTACCTTGATTTGGAAAAGTATTGGAGTTAAGATGTATTATATTTAATATAGTCCATGTGGCACATTTGATTCTTCCACATATATTTTGTGTTAATGTTTAGATATGATTTCTTTCTGAATTCTAGAAAAGAACATAATTTCAGTTATCAGAAACCATTCCATCATTATGGACTCTTTTTCATTATTTCATTTGTTCTCATTTATCAGTATTATTTTTGAGCATTTTGTTACATGTCATTCACAACTTATCTAAGTGCGCTGTGTTCTGGTAGCCCGTATTTGAGGTAAGCAGCTGAAAACAAAGTCTCTATATTCTTCGCCTATTCCAAAGAGCTAAAAAGTCTACCCAGGAAAGCTTTTGATATTTTGTGTTTGTGTTCTTGTTCTTATGGTTGTTGTTACTGTATTATTGTTGTTGTTGTTTTACATAAAATCTATGGGAACTGTGAATACAGACGAGAGCCACAGTAGAGAGGCTTGTTTAATGCAGTACCATTAGAGGGTTCACAGAATAATCTAGTAGAAAAATAACTGGTTACATGTAAAATTCCTTCCAGCCAGAGAGAAAGACTAAAAGTAAGGGGGATTTAGAGTTATATCTCAGCTATGCATTACATTGTAACACTGCAGCTCAAATTGAGAATGGCAATGATACATGATATCATGGCCTAGATCCTTGAGAGGGACCTGGCTTTCCTTTTTAAAAGATATTTTATTGAAGAGCAAAAAAATGGATAGCGTGGGGTTAGCAGATTGAATAACTGAAACAAACTGTGCAGTATATTCCTAGCACTACAATGTAATCACCCTATTTGTAACAGAGAAAGGAGAAAAAATGTAATAATAGGATCATATACCTATAATTTGAATAATTTTGAGCTATCAAAATGTCTTTGTAATTTTCACAACTGTTGTTCATTGACAATGTTACCTACTAAACTGAAAACATTCATTCCATATCTACTACATATACACCAGCAACAGTAAAAATGTAAGCCTAACTTTGCAAAATTCATAATAATTTAGTGATGGAGTTTTTTAATAACATGCAGTACATAAATGTGCAGGTTTTATGCGTGTTGACAAAATCATTTTTCAGCTTGCAAAATGGGACTGCAATATTACATTTTTCACTTAAGCAATTTTTTACATCTGTGTTGTTGCTTTCTAAAATGAATGTGAATGCCATCTTTTATGACTGCAACTTGCCTTTTCCATTACAGAAATTTTTGTTTGATGTAATCAATAAACTTTGGTATGATATGATTGCTATTTCAGCCTCTTTTTTGGAAAGGTCTCAGTTTGACATTAATATAGAAGCAATTTGGTGATGGGAGAGAAATTTCTAGTTTCTTCTTCAGCTGATATTTTATGGCAATACCTAATTGGGGAGGGTAAGATACGTGTTAGGAGTTTTTAATGAGACTATATCTTGTTACTGTATATATAAAAGTCCAGCCAAATCAGTAAGTACATATTGAAAGTCTACTTTGTGCTTAGCAATGTGCTTGATGCCACCCATGCATTGAAGGTAGTCTATGTATGGTCTGTGTGGTCTGTTTCTTCAACCCATTGAACCCATTTGATTCTTAAGTAATCAAACATGATGAGATTTCGCAGTAGCTTGAAACTTGTTCCAAAGATGTGTGCATACACACCACTTCCCTATACCTCTTCTTACATTGCTCAGCCTGCACCCAAGACCTAGTGAAAGTCCTTTTTCTTGAAAAACCCCACTGTCCTTGACTGCCAAGAAATGAAAGTTGCTCCACTGAAACTGGTCTCATTGCATTCCTACATTTCAGTCTCTATGTTTTGGTAGTCTTGTAGTCCTGTTGGTCTTTGATCTTTATTTAGTGTGTATTTTCTTCTTTTTCATTAAGTGGAAAATGTGCTGTATTCAGAAGTGAAACCTGAATTAAAGTATCAGCTTTGCCACATTTCTCTCTGAATCCTTTTTCTTCTCACCTATAAGACGGTGTGTGGCAGGGCAAATAAGGAAAAACATCAAAATTGCTTTGTAAAATGTGACTTGCTATTCATATGTAGGCATTGTTATTTTTATATTAAGGGCAATTTATTAATTTTTTAATGAATAGTTGTCATTTACCACATTTTCACAGATGTCTTACGTGATTTTTAGCTTATTGAAATTAGTTTAAGCTTCTTTCCCTTCCCCTATCCAGCCTTAATGGGGAGCTCCTTCTTACCCTCACTGCTTAGTCTGCCCACAGTTGGCCCATACGGTGAGTATTGTGAGGATCTGAGTGGTTTGGCCCCTTTGGCAAGAAGCACAGGCAGAGGTTAAGGGCTGAGGTTATCACTATGGTTATTCAGTGAACGTGTCTATGGGTGAAGTGCTGGCTGCAGACTAATGAAGCCTGAAGGCCTGCATTCTGAAAATGGTTGTCAGGGGGAAAAAATGGGCTTAATTATTTTTTAACTTTTAAAAAATTAATTAGACATATTTTTAGCAACAACTGATGGGCAAGGAAACATGGGCTCAGTTCCTAGTGCATAGACCTGTTGTGCTAAAGAAATGTTGCAGCGTGGATCAAGCAAGTCCTCATCACATGGGCCTTGGAAGTAAGTGCTCAGGCCTGTGGCTGAGAGGAACAGTGCACTCATGATAGGCCAGAATTCTGCTGGCATTGAGTCTTTGGCCTTGGCTGTTTGGGCAGGGTTGAGCGAAGGATGTACATAACTAAAATACCTGTTGCTGCTTTGGTTTCTTCATCAGTTGCCAAAACCCAACTCCTCACATTAGCTAACACTTACATAGCATTTAATATGTGCCGGGAACTATTCTAAGCACTTTACACATATTCATTCCTTTAGTAATTCCAATAACCCTAAGAGATAGTTACTGATGTTTCTTTATTTGACAGATGAGGACACTGAATCCCAAAACTACTCAAGGTTACACGGTCTGGTGGAGCCAGAGTTTGAACCCAGGTATTCTGATTAGAATCTGTAGACTTAATTAGGACACTATATTTCCATTCTTAGACCACCCCTGCTGGCATGAATAAACAAATCATAAAAATGTTAGTATTAACCTTGAGAAAACAGCCAAACCAAAATTGAGGGATATCCTGCACAATAACTGGCTTCAAAATTATGAAGATCATGAAAGAGCGAGACTGAGTAACTCTCCCAGATAAAGGAAACAACTAAAACTATATTGTGAAAACTAATTGTGGCATCTGATCTTGGCCCAGAAATTGAACATTAGTGGGATAATTAGTGAAGTTTGTTTACAGTATTTAGTTTATATAATATATAAGCAATATATCAATGTTTTCTGATAATTTGAAATTATGCTGTAATTACATATGATATATTTTGGAGAGTCCAAGTGGGGAGTATATGAGAATTCTTTGCACTATTTTTGCAACTTTGAAGTTATTTCACAATTTTAAGTTAAAAAAGTTGAAACAATGAAGCTTATAAGTATTAATGGGAAAAAACCATTAAGCTGTTATAGAAAACTAATTAGCTAACATCTGCATAGCACTTTATGCAATGCTTTTGTATGTACCTTCTTTAATTTTCACAACCATCCTATGTAGAGATGATTGAACTCCAGATACTTAACAGATTAACTGAGGTTCAGGTAAGTTAATTATCGTGCTGATCTCTCAGGACTGAATTCAAGATATGACCCATGTGTTTCCTGCTATACTACGCTTTGCGGTTTGTCTATGACTCTTAAAGCGTTCCCTGTTGGATTCTGGAATGATCAAAAGGCAAGCGTTATTGCAGTCATTTTTGTGTGGGTCCATCAGATGCAGTCAGATACAACCATAGATAGAACCATGGACAGGAGTCGTGTCATTGCTCTTAGGGTTGACGTGAGTGGCCTGAGAATGGCCCAGGCCTAGGTTTTCCTTTTCCCCCGTTCATCTAGTCCGATGCTGCTGAACTGGTCCTCAGCACCAATACTTATTCAGGTATTTTCCAAGGCAAGTTTCAGCTTCCTACTCCTGCTTGCCACCCTTAGAGTGAGAATACAAGAACACTTCTTTAACTTTATTAATGAAATTAATACAAGGACTTGATTACACAGGTAGTATAGCTGAACAGCCAATTGGGGATTCTGTGAAACGGACCAGAGATTAGAAAGAGGCAGAGGCCAGAACCATCCTTAGGTTGTGGGGACAATAGGAGCAAATGGACTTCTGGAGCCTATGGCCCGGTCATTTGGCAGAAGTCGGAGTCATTGTGGGCCTATCTGGAGTGGCTGGCGCCACAGCAGAGCCATAGCCACTATTGGAGATGCAGCCTGAGGTAGAAATGCCCTGGCTTCTGTCCCCCAGCCTTCAGTCTGCCTTCCATTGGCTGGACGCCGCTAACGTCGGGGGCTGAAAAGCAATACAAAACAGAGCAACGAAGTGCAAGGAATGTATCTAAGGGTAAAGAGGCTGGGAACTAGCACATCAAGGATTTAAGGAGTCAGGTTCGGATTTAATACTCTGTATAAACATAAAGGTGAAACTTTAATGGGCTAGATTTCAGCCCCTTTATGAATGTCACTTATATATCCCATATGAAGAAAATAAAGGTGGAAAAACAAATTTGAAGTCACTCCTGTAACATATTTAGTGCAAAACTGATGATAATTTTTAATGGATGCTTGGATTAATGGAAATAGAAGGTCCTTGTATAATTCAACCTTCTTAATTAGTAATAAAGACACAGCATTTTAAAAAGATCTAAATAAAGGAATTAGCATATCATTTCATAGATATATGAAATTTACCTACATCATACTCAAAATTCAAGAATAATTCAGGGTCTGGATAAAAAGCTGCAATATTAATTGCAAAGGAAATGACTTTCCTTCTCTTCATTCTTCTGCCTCCACTCATGAAATAGAAACTGTCTCCCTGCAGGAAGCATGTGAAAGAAGGTTTCTGCCCTCCACTTCTCAATTAGCTAACTGGTGAGACTGGAGGAAGGGGTTACTCCATGTGTGTGCTTCAGCCCCACTTGGGCCCTTCCTCTTTCAGAACTGCCAGCTTGCAGGCTGCTCGCCTTCCTTTCTCCCTTCCCAAATCCTCCATGCAGTATGCTCACTGTGGGAAAGGAACCAGATTGACTGGGTGGAGGAGGTGGCTCTAGTTTTCTAGCCACTCAGTCTGTGATTAAATGGATAACTTCAATTTGTGGGGGAAGGAATGGGAATTCATTTTGGCCTCAGACTAGGCCAAGTTTTAGAATGCATCTTTGCAAATAATAGATTGCTATTTTGTCTGCTTCAGGCGCTGCTGTATTCTTAGTACCTAGAGCAATGCAGGGGGAGCATAATGTTTAAAAACATATGTCGGATACACAAATTCTATCTCTGATGTCTGGCCTATTTCTTGACTGGCTTTGAACTCAGAAGGGGGAGAGATATGACAATTAACCTATGGGACATTTTCCCCTTTACATTCTCTATATTCAAACAGATGGCCAACCTCATGCTCATTACTTTAGGAGAAGTATTAATATATAGCACCAGGAAAGCATAATATTGCCTGCAGAGCTTCTTGGCTTTTCTGTTCCATAGGCAGATAATTAAGAATGTAAGTTTGCAGAGGAGAGGGAAAAATGGGTGTTATGGGCATAGAGTGTCTTGGAACTACATGATTACAGAAGCCTTTCCTCAAATTAGAAAAACAGGATGCTTCAGGTTGCAGGGAGGAGAAATATGAGAAAGGATCTTTGAGTGCAAAGATCAGGTCGGACCAATGTTCTGCTGAGCAGCACCTTCAGGGAAACAAGAACAGAGAGGACAATAGAGGGATGCATAGAGGCAAACAGCATCCCAGCCAGCATTGGCAGAAACCATACCCTAACATGGCAAGAACACAGCACAGCTTCTGGCCCTAGAACACATGATGCAGATAGGGATAATGGACCTCTTGAATGATAATGTGTGTGGATGATGATTAAAGATAAGACAGGTGTCCTCTCTCTCCAACACCTTGACACTGCATTAGCTCCAAGAACCAAAGAACAACCCTAGTGAAAGGGGCACCCTAGGCCAGATAATTTTCATTCATACATTCATTAGTTCATTTATTTAGATACCTCTCCAGAATGGGAGCTAGGTAGGGTTCAAATTGAGTTTAACTTTTTAAATGTGTTTATTGAGTGCCTTCTCCCATGTTTGCTGCATTCCTTAACAGCTGCCTTAAATATTATTTTTAAAGCATTGTCTCTTTCATCCTGCTCTGTCAATTTCTACATGGTTGCATTTGTTAGAAACCGCAATTATTCTTTGGGGGCATTACATTTTCTTCTTCATGTCATTTGAGTGGAAGTCTTTAGAATGTGCTGCACTCATCTCTGCCTTCATATGCAGAAGGCACAGAATACCACTTCACCTTCTCAATAACACTGGATCATCATTATGGATATCCACTAAAGTACTCAGCAGTACATTATGGATATCCACTAAAGTACAGTAGTGCCAGCTTTTCTGTGTCTTCACACTGCTTAGCTCTAGAAGGATATAGGATTTATTTCTATAGTCTTCTTATCAGCTCCCTTGCTATCATTGTCAATATTAATTTTTGTTACACCTATTGGTCCATGTCAACCTTCTTCCTCTTGACTTCCCCCACTGATTTTTAAAAATTATAGCATGTAACTGACTGAAAATCCAGAGTAGCATATCAGAACCTAGTGTATACTTTTTGACTATATTGCACTGTCAGGGTAGTGCCCTCTTCTTCCCACCCCAAAGCCCCAGGAACCATGTAAAAACCTCTGCAGCTGGCTGGGTAGTCATTGGTTCAGGATATTCCTCTACACTTCTCTGACCTGCTTCCTGTGTTGAGCCTCTCATGCATGGAATTCCAAAGAGCTAGACTTGTTGGCCTTCCCATTTATCCTCCCCTTTTGTGGAGACTCCACAGGACACTGCTAATCTTTTTGCCTTTGCCTCCATGCTCCACAGCCTAACAACCCAGGCTGTCTCAGGCTCCCAGGATGCTGCAGACCAGCCCTCCAGCTTGCCTTTCTCTTCAGGAAGGAAGAACAGACACTATATACAAAATGATGAGGGATAGGCTCTGAGTGAGGAGGCCCTAAAGATTTTTCTGAACGAAGTTCATGGGCTTTAATGCATAGGCTTTGGCACCAACCATTTTGTCTGCTCAGAAATCTGATTATTTGGGGTGTTTGTGATAGTTAATATTGCCTGGTAAGTGATTTCTGAGGAGTACTTTGACAGTGAATTGTATAATTTGCTAAATTCAGATATGGCAAAGGGTCACTATTGTGTAGAGGAAACAGCAAGATATGGTGGAAAGAGTACTAGAAGCAAGGGGATCTGAGTTCAATTTTTAGCTCACCCATGAACAGGTTATATGACTTTGGGCAAGTCACAATCTCTCTCAATCTCAGTGCTCTAATCTGTAAAATGGGGATATACTAGGTTTCTCCAGAGAGACAGAACTGAGAGGAGGGGTTGCATGGAAAGGAGATTCACAGGGAAATTGGCTCAGGTGATTATGGAGGCTGCGAAGTCTCATGACAGGCCATCTACAAGCTGGAGAACAAGGAAAGCCAAGTGTCATGGTGCAGTCCAAATCCAAAGGCCTCAGAACCAGGGAAGCCAATGGTATAACTCTCAGTCTGAAGCCATAAGCCTACAAACCTGGTGAACCATTGGTGCTAGTCTTAGAGTCCAAAGACCAGAAAACCTAGAGTTCTGATGTCCAAGAACAGCAGATGAAGGGTGTTCCAACTCCAGGAGAAATAAAGTGAATTCTTTCCTCTGCCTTTTTGTTCTGAGCCCTGAGCAGATTGGATGATGCCCACCAACATTGAATAAGGGTAGATCTTCCTTACTCAGGTACACTGGTTCTAATGCCAATGTCTTCTGGAAGCATGCTCACAGTACCCAGAAATAATGCTTTACCAGTTACCTGCAGTGTGGAAAGAGTTAGATCATGCACGTTGAAACAGCACAGGCCAGGCGCAGTGGCTCACGCCTGTAATCCCAGCACTTTGGGAGACCGAGACGGGCAGACCAACTGAGTTTGAAACCAGCCTGGCCAACATGGTGAAATGCCATATCTACTAAATATACAAAAATTAGCCGGGCGTGGTGGCGGGCACCTGTAATCCCAGCTACTCGGGAGGCTGAGGCAGGAGAATTGCTTGAACCCAGGAGGTGGAGGTTGTGGTGAATTGAGATTGAACCTCTGCACTCTAGACTGGGCAACAAGAGCAAAACTCCGTCTCGAAAAACAAAACAAAACACCTAGCACAGATTTTAGCTTTAGCATATACTAGACACTCAGAAATTATAAAACATCTTAACAGTTTTATTAAACCATAAAATATGAAACAACCAAAAGTAAAAAAACAGTGCTTTCCTAAAGCAGTCAACTTAAGCCTCTAATTTTACATAGAAGAAAACTGAGGTCCAAAGAAGGGGCGATGCTATGTCCAGAGTCACATAACCAATTAACTACAGAGGCAGGACCAGATGTTATGTCTCTGAAATTAGGAAACAGTACTTTTCCACTTTTCAAATACTTCCAATGTTCTGAATTTCTATAATCAACAGCCGTCAGTTTTTTCTTCTGTTTTACTTTCCACTGGCTAAGCCCAATTTTGCCTCCTGAAGCAACACAAAACAAGATTACTTCCTCTTTGACAAGACAGCTTTTCACATATTCCAAGATTACCCTCATGTTCATTGATTTCTATTCCAAGATCTCTATCTCCAGTGCTACCAACTCATCATTTGTATGGCAAGCTTTCCAGAACCAACATGGTCCCAGTCACCTGTCTCTGGCTAGGCTCCCATTCATCAATGTCTCTCTTAACAGGTAGCACTTAGAGCAGAGTACAATATTGCAGCTATATGGCAGAATGATTAGCTTCCTCAATCTATTAACTCTGTTTCTGTTGTGGCAGCCAAAGACTGCGTTTGCTTTCTTTTTGTTGTTGTTGTTGTTTTGAGACAGGGTCTTGCTCTGTCACCTAGGCTGCAGTGGTACAGTGGTGCAATCTTGGCTCACTGCTACCTCCACCTCTGGGGCTCAAGCAGTCCTCCTGCCTCAGCCTCCCAAGTAGCTGGGATTACAGACATGTGCCACCACACCCAGCTAATTTTTATATTTTTAGTATAGACTGGGTTTCGCCATGTTGGCCAGGCTGGTCTGGAACTCCCGGACTCCCACCTCGGCCTCCCAAAGTGTGGAATTACAGATGTGAGCCACTAGGCCCAGCCCTGCATTTGCTTTCTTTATCAGTCACATCATGCTGTTTGCCCAGACGTTTTTTAGGTAAATTGTTGCCAAGCCATGGTTCCTTATATTACTGTACTTGGGCTGCTATAAAAAATTACTACAGACTTTGTGGCTTAAAATAACAGAAATTTATTCTCTTTTGCAGTTCTGGAACCAAGAACTCTAAAATGAAGGTGTCAGCAGGGCCGTGCACTCATTGAAGGTTGCATAAGAGTCCTTCTTTGCTTCTGCCAGCTTCTGGTGGTTCTAAGTCCTTGGCTTGTGGCTGTAAAATTTCTCTCTCTCCATCTTCACGTGGCCTTCTCTTCTCCTCCCTTTGTCTCTCTTTTGTGTGTATCTTACAAGGATTCTTGCCATTTAATTTAGGGCCCTCCAATAGGACCTCATCTTGAGATCCTAAATTTAATTACATCTACAAAGACCCTTTGCCAAATAAGATCATATTTCCAGATCCCAGGGATTAGGGCATGAACATATATTTTTGAGGACCACCAACCCACCACAGCTTCCCAACCTCTAATTGTAAATTGGTATTTGGAGGATGAAGCCAGGACATTCTAGTTACCCATGTTATTCTAATTTCCATTTCCCAGATCACAATAGCTGGTTTAAAAATTGCATCGCCATAATAGGAGTATGATGTTTTGCTGATTTTGTGCTTACCTGCTGCTGTGGGATCCCTAGTCCCCTATCAAAGTCATCTCTTTTGCAGGTTCTCATAAGAGCTCATGGACACAGCTCTCTCCATAAGCATCTGAAAGTCTCTTCTGTTTCTTCTCTGCCTCCTACAGTGAGGTATCCATGGCCACAAAGCTGCTGTGAAGATGTTCCATGGCTGCCTGATTACACTAATGCTACCTTTCACCGTGAATACCACCATTGATGTTATCTTTCTAGATGTAGGTGTCATGGCGGGGGGAATTCCTCTCTCCATCTCTTTTGTGATCCCTAGACAATTTCCCTTGTGTTCTCTCCATCTCACACAGATGACTTATAGTGCCATGTTTTTTCTAACAGGAGACGGTCCCATGGGGTCTGCTCCCCCGTGGACCTGAGGCAAAGGACGACCTGAGTGATGGAGACATTTGCTTCCTGACCTGGGCCAGGGTCCCAGGTTATCTGCTTCCATTACTCTCTGTATTTCCCTTTTCGTGTCACTTGTTCAATATCTTCCTTCTCTGCTGGCCTGCAGGCTCCATTAAGGGCAGTGAATAAATCAGTCTTGTTCACCGGTAGATCCTCATTGCCTAGTGCAGTGCCAGCCAGAGAGTGGGACCCTAAAGAAATGTTTATTGAGTTAATAAGTGCTGAACAACTAGTGGCACTAAATCACCTGAGAAAAAGGTGTGAGATTCACAGTCTGTCACTCTGTACCTGTACCATTTTCATCCCAAAGCAGTATGGCGTGGGAGGTAAGCATGTGGATTCTGCCACTTACAAGTGGGGTGACCTTGAGCAAGTCACTTAACTTGCTCAAGGTTAAGTCTCTGTGTGTCAGGCTCATCATTTGTAGATCGGAAATAATAGCCGTACCTACATCATATGGTGGTTGTGCGGGTGAACTACATGTAAAATGCTTAGAGCAGTACGTGGCTCAACATAGACCCTATAGAAGTTTGATTAAATAATAACATCATACTTTATTGTCTTACATATTTCCCCTAGTTATAGTTGTAAGCTCCTTAAGGACAGGGGCCTTGTCTGTTTCTGCTCCCCATGTATCCCTCAGTGGCTAATATAGTGTCTTGAAAATAGTATGACCTCAGTATTTGTTGAATGAATGAACAAATGAACCTACTGTACTCAAAATCTTTCTCCTTCTGATAACTAGCCTAATTACTGTCCATGGACCTGGACATATTCCTTAAGTGACTTCCTGCCTATGAGGCAACTCAGTCCCTTTCTCTGGATCTAGACTTACTGCCAAGTCATCTTTCAGATCTTCTAGACATACTCCCTTATGGATGGATTCTGGGGAAAGCACAATTTTAGGTCCAAGTGGAGACCTTGCTATGCTGATTTTTAACCTAAATATTCCAATCTGCTGAGTTATTTTAAATCTTGATTCTATGATCTCTGGTAATAATGCTACCTCCAAAGTCTGTAGCATCTGCTAATTTTATATACATGCCTTTTAAGATTTGATTCAAGTCATCAATTCCAAATAAATAACTTCATTTGACTGCAATAAATTACACAACTCTATATTGAAAATTGTCTATGGGAAAGAACTAAAAATATAATCATTACAATAACAAGTCAGCAAGCCTGAATGAGGAAATTCTAGAAGTAATAACTGCTTTTTGAATAGGTAATAGATAATAGCTAATGTAGAAGGTGGCAGACATTAGTGATTTATACTACTGAAAAACAGTGAATGTAATATTGACTTCAATACTAAATTCATATAAAGAATCAACTTGGCCAAGGCAGGCGGATTACAAGGTCAGGAGTTCGAGACCAGCCTGACCAACATGGTGAAACCCCGTCTATATTAAAAATACAAAAATTAGCTGAGTGTGGTGGCGGTCGCCTGTAATCCCTGCTACTCGGGAGGCTGAGGCAGGAGAATGGCTTGAATCCAGGAGGTGGAGGTTGTGGTGAGCCGAGATCGCGCCGTTGCACTCCAGCCTGGGCAACAAGAATGAAACTCCACTTGAGAGTGTAATTTCTTTGTAACATAGAAGTATTAGTCAAATATGTTTTCATTACGGTTCAACATGATACATATTTGCAGGAGAAATTCTTAGACTTCTCCAATAATAAAGCTCATGTGAGCTATCACAGGACAGATGGCTCTGCTATTTAAAACAAATTATAACCTTTAAGGATGAACATGTACTACTGAAATCTAAGTGTAAATTTGCTTTGCATTTTATTTGAATGGTACTATTATTTAATAGTTGAAGCTGATATGAAGACTTTAGAGTTTTTTTTAAATAAAGTAAGAATACATCTTAAATGACAAAAATATTAGGCAAAGCTTATTTATGCAATTTGCTAGTATTTCTGGAAGCTTTAAAAAAGGCTTTTCCTGACATTTAAATTATCTGTTCTATTGGATAATTTTGGAACTCAAAAGAGATGACAAATTTTTATCTTGTTTTTTTTCCCCATACCTTAAAGTTGACATGTGTGTAAAATTTGAATAGCAATTTTAACTTTCATGTCAATCACTGATGTGTCATCAAAGGGTGTGTGTAACCTAGTGTTCGCTGATGGCACATTGAATATTTTCCCCCAAAGACTCTACTTTTGATGATGAGAAATCTTCTGACCATTCAATTGAAATCACTGTCTACTCCAATGTTGAGATTTCAGTGTTTTGGGCTGGGTGCAGTAGTTCATACCTGTAATCCCAGCACTTTGGGAGGCCAAGGTGGGTGGATTACCAGAGGTCAGGAATTTGAGACCAGCCTAGCCAACGTGGTGAAACCCCGTCTCGACTAAAAATGCAAAACTTAGCCAGGCATGGTGGTATGCATGTGTAGTCCCAGCTACTTGGGAGGCTGAGGCAGGAGAATTGCTTGAATCCAAGAGAAGGAGGTTGCAGTGAGCCAAGATTGCTCCACTGGGTGACAGAGCGAGACTCCAGACTCCATATCAAAAAAAAAAGAAGGATTTTGTTGTTTAGCTTTTTGGTTTTTACTTTGATTGTCCTTGTGGTATTTAAAATATGATTTTGTCTATAAGGGATCTTCAAAAAATCATGGAAGATGAGTGTTAGAGAAAAAAACTATACATGGATTTAAAATTTTTTTCACCAAAATAAACTCATACTAACTTGTTATAGCATGTCTGAACAGGATTTAGTTTGAGGCATAAAGAAGCGTAATACATCAGTTTGAAAAACACCCCTATCAGAACAATATGAATTCTGCTAAACCTGGAGCAAGAACAAACATCAAATTTATGGTGAAACTTGGGTTTAAGAATTGTGAAATAATTGATGCTTTACTAAAGTTTCTGGGGACAGTGACCCCAAGAAATTAGGCCAGGCACAGCAGCTCACACCTGTAATCCCAGCATTTTGGGAGGCCAAGGTGGGTGGATTACTTGAGCCCAGGAGTTTGAGACCAGCTTGAGCAACATGATGAAAGCCCATCTCTACCAAAAACACAAAAATTAGCCTGGTGTGATGGTGAGTGCCTGTAATCTCAGCTACTCAGGAAGCTGAGGCAGGAGAATTGCTTGAACCTGGGAGGCAGAGGTTGCAGTGAGCCAAGATTGCACCACTGCACTCCAGCCTAGGCAACAGCATGAGACTCCATCTCAAAAAAAGAAAAAGAAAAAGAAATCAGCAGTTTATAAATGAATAACTAGTTCTAATAAGGGACGAGACAATGTTGAAGATGATGAAGGCCGCAGTGGCAGGCCATCTACATCAATTTACAAGGAAAAAAATTTATTTGCACTGTAATTGAAGAGGACCAACAAGTCACAGAAGAAACAATAGCCAATGCCATAGATATCCCAATTGGTTCCGCTTGCAAAATTCTGACTGAAAAAGTTGGACAAACTTCCACTTGGGTGCCAAAACCATTGCACCCAGATCAGCTGCAGCAGAGTGTTCAATGGAAATTCAAACAAATGGGATCGAGATCCCAACACATTTCTTTGAAGAACTGTAATGGGAGATGAACATGGCTTTACCAGTACAATCTTGAAGTAACAGCACAATCAAAGCAATGGCTACAAAGTGGTGGAAGCGGTCCAGTCAAAGCAAAAGTGGACCAGTCAAGAGCAAAAGTCCTGGCAACAGGTTTTTGGAGAAACTTAAGGCATTTGCTTGCTGACTTTCTGCAGGGCCAAAGAATTACAACATCTTTAGCACATTATTAGGCACAGCTTTGGCAGAAAAATGCCCAGGAAAGCTTCACCAGAGAGTCCTTCTTCAACATGACAATGCTGTTGCTCATTCCTCTCATCCAACAGGGGCAGTTTTGTGAGAGTTTTAATGTGAATTCACTAGGTATCCACATCACAGTCTGGATTTGGCTCCTTCTAACTCTTTTTTTGTTTGTTTCAGAATCTTAAAAATATATAAAGGGCACCCATTTTTCTTCTGTTAATAATGTCAAAAAGACTAAATTGACATCATTAAACTCCCAGGACCCTGAGTTCTTTTCTAAATGGCTGGTATCATCACTTACCAAAGTATATTGATCTTTATGGAGCTTATGTTGAGAAATAAAGTTTATATTTGAATTTTTATCTTTTAATTTTAAACTTTTTGAAGTCCTCTCTTATTTGGAATTTTTAACAATGGAGGTATAAAACAACGAATTCTACAATTGTAACCTGTTAACCTTATTTTGACACTAGCTTTATATTGAAAGTTTAGACATGCTTTTCTTCACACTTATTAAAAAGCTATTGTCAGTGGGAAATGAGTATGCTTTCATGTTTAGTAAAAAGAACGTATTCGGCCAGGTGCAGTGGCTCATACATGTAATCTCAGCACTTTGGGAAGCTGAGGTGCAGATCATGAGATCAGGAGATCGAGACCATCCTGGCCAACCTGGTGAAACCCCATCTCTACTAAAAATACAAAAATTAGCTGGGTGTGGTGGGGCGTGCCTGTAGTCCTAGCTACTCGGGAGGCTGAGGCAGGAGAATCACTTGAACCCGGGAGGTGGAGGTTGCAGTGAGCCGAGATCCCGCCACTGCACTCCAGCTTGGGTGACAGAGCGAGACTCTCTCTCAAAAAACAAACGCCAAAAAAAAAAAAGAACATAATCAAAATTATAAACAGTATGATTTCAAAATGTCTGAAAAAACGCCATAATTTTCACTGTGATTGCCGCTGAGTGATGCAATTAAGGCTGGGGTTTGCTTTTCTGTTTCTTTATGCTTTTTCATGGTTTGCAAGTCTTCCACAATGAGCATGTTTTACTCTTAAATTTAAAAAGTGAAAAAATAATAAAACCTTTATTTTTATGAATAAAAGTGTAGACGTTTGAACAGTTTAGTACTGTACTCCCATTTCCTATGTGTTAGCTTTAATCTGAAGTCCTGTTGTAACTTTGCTAGTGAACCCTTTTTGGTTGCTACTAAAATCTCCACTGTTGATCCATAACAGCTGTTCTTTTGTGTGAAACATGGTACAAGTGAAGTACTATGTCTTCATAGCAGCATGTGATGCTTTTGTTCATTTACGACTTCATTTTCAAACATGGCAAGCTTACATGATAGAGTAACTGAGGATTGCTTGGCTGCAAATTAAAGATAGTGATGTGGGAACCCAAGTTCCCTGGGCATTTTCTGAGTGAGTACTTTCTCAGATGCCTTTCATTACCCATCTTCTGTCCACTTTTCCACTCCCTAGCTTCTCTTGTACAGTGGTCAGTGGGGTGATTTTCTTGTACCTCCACTCTCTGTGCCCTGGGTTGGGAATATGACACTAGTGTGATGCCAATGAGTGTTCACAGAGAGTTGAAGAAAAGAGATGGCAGAGATTAAAATGCATCTTAGAATTCCCAAAAGAATATTTTTAAGACAGCAAGTTAATGAATAACTTTGTCCTTTTGGTACAAGAAACAAACCAGAAAGCAAACAAAACTCATAAAAACTATGTGTTCAAATTGTGAAAAATATCTAGCATTATTATATTGCAAGAATAAGTTTAGAAAACTGTTGCACTTCAGGCAGAAGCCCATTTTAGTTACCTGAGGTTTTGCTAAATTCAGTAAGAATTTTATTTTTTTCTGATTATAATGATGATACTTGCTCAAAATCAAGCTATACCTAATTATATAAATATAAAAGTCAGTATCCCAATCCCCCTGAGGTAACCATATTTTTTGAATATGTATATATACACATATACACAACATATATACATATATAATTTCGTATATGTTGAACTATGTTATACACACTATTTTATAATTTTAAACCATAAGTTATATGATTGTTCTATGTTATTTAATTCAGATATATATGACTTTTAAATAGGTGTGTGGCATTTCATTTATTTCATGCACATGGTTTAACTATTTCCTAGTTTATTATATAAATCTTTTCTCCTCCTCCTGCCTGCTATTATGAATAACATGGCAATGTATTCTGTACAAAAATATTTCCATTTCTGCCAGATTAGCTTCTTGGTGTAAAATCAAAAATGTATAATTCCTAGGGCAAAAGATGTGTACATGACAAACCGTCTTTTAGGAAAGCTATATCAATCTGTGCCCCCAACAGCAGTGAGCCAGTTTACCCTCTCCATTCACAGCATTAAGTGTTCTCCATCTTTAATCACTACCTGGAGATCTGGGGTCAGCAAAACTAACACTCTTGGGCCAAATCCAGTCAGCATCTTTAGGGTTGTAGGGAAAAAAAATGGTAATGAAGAATGTGTGACCAAAACTATATGTGGCTCACAAAAGGAAACATTTCTATTATCCTAGCTGTTCACAGAAAAAAAATTGCCAGCTCCTGGATTAAAGGAAAAATAGTCTTTACTGTTAGTAATATTAGGTTTTCTTTACTTATTTATGAGTTCAAGTACATTTTCCATGTACATGTGGGTGTTTATATTTCTTCTTTTGTCAATTACACCTCCTTCACCCACTGTCCTATTAAGTCGCTCATCTTTTTTTCCTTTTTTACTCATTATAATTCTGTATATTAGAATATGTGCATTTTGTCATGTATATCACAAGTATTTTTCTCCATGTTAATTTACTATTAAGTATGTATCTTTTATATTGAACAGAAAGGTTTAGTGTTTATGCAGTCAACACAAATGTTCAGAGAATGATAGCAGGTGCTACTTTAGATATGGTAGTGAAAGAAGTTCTCTCTGACAAGGTGACATTTGAGCAGAGAACTGAATTAAGTGAGAGAGGGAACCATTCATATATATGGATGAAGGGGAATGCAGGCCATGTGAACAGCAAATGCACAGGCCCCAAGACCACCTGAGACATTGATTACCACCTGTGGAGGTTTGTTTTATAGACCCTGACACAGTGACGGATGAATGAAATACACTTTTGTACACCAGAGTATAGTGAATTTGAGTGGGCTAGGGAGGTTGTTAGCTGCTTTTAGAGGGTGATTGCCCCGAACTGACCACAACGTTTTTTTTTTAATTTAGTATAGATTTAATAATAGAAGTTTTAAGTTAGCATGTTTGTGGATAATTAATATGGTTAAAAGAATGGTTTTAGGAATGATAAAAGGTTTTGGTTTGGGGCTTTAGAATAAACACCATTAATGAGTAATTTTTTTTTTTTAACCTTTTTTTGAGAGGGCTATTTAGCATAAAGTTTACATGAGTAAACAAATTACAGTAGAGATAAAGGAATGTGGGGTAAACAGACTTAACTTGGGAAGCTTTTATTATTTTAATTTTTACCCTATGACATAAAGTTTTAACGTAAGAACTGGCTGGCTTTAGCTTGTTTTATTAAACATTTTCGCTTTTTAAAAGGTTTGAGACTATAATTTTATAACTTTTAAAAATATATATATATATTTTTAATATTTTATTTTATTTATTTATTTTTTTTATTGCATTTTAGGTTTTGGGGTACATGTGAAAAACTTGCAAGGTTGTTGCATAGGTACATATGTGGCAGTGTGATTTGCTGCCTTCCTCCCCTTCACCTATATCTGGCATTTCTCCCCATGCTATCCCTCCCCAACTCCCCACCCCCCTCTATCCCCCCCTCTCCCCCCCAACAGACCCCAGTGTATAGTGCTCCCCTCCCTGTGTCCATGTGTTCTCATTGTTCAACACCCACCTATGAGTGAGAACATGTGGTGTTTGATTTTCTGTTCTTGTGTCAGTTTGCTGAGAATGATGGTTTCCAGGTTCATCCATGTCCCTACAAAGGACGCGAACTCATCGTTTTTGATGGCTGCATAATATTCCATGGTGTATATGTGCCACATTTTTCCCGTCCAGTCTATCATCGATGGGCATTTGGGTTGGTTCCAGGTCTTTGCTATTGTAAACTGTGCTGCAGTGAACATTCGTGTGCATGTGTCCTTATAGTAGAACGATTTATAATCCTTTGGATATATACCCAGTAATGGGATTGCTGGGTCAAATGGAATTTCTATTTCTAGGTCCTTGAGGAATCGCCACACTGTCTTCCACAATGGTTGAACTAATTTACACTCCCACCAACAGTGTAAAAGTGTTCCTATTTCTCCACATCCTCTCCAGCATCTGTTGTCTCCAGATTTTTTAATGATTGCCATTCTAACTGGCGTGAGATGGTATCTCAACGTAGTTTTGATTTGCATTTCCCTAATGACCAGTGATGATGAGCATTTTTTCATATGTTTGTTGGCCTCATGTATTCTTTCGTAAAGTACCTGTTCATATCCTTTGCCCATTTTTGAATGGGCTTGTTTGTTTTTTTCTTGTAAATCTTTTTTAGCTCGTTGTAAATTCTGGATATCAGCCCTTTGTCTGACGGGTAGGCTGCAAAAATTTTTTCCCATTCTGTTGGTTGCCGATTCACTCTATTGACTGTTTCTTTCGCTGTGCAGAAGCTGTAGAGTTTGATCAGGTCCCATTTGTCTATTTTGGCTTTTGTTGCCAATGCTTTTGGTGTTTTGGTCATAAAGTCCTTGCCTACGCCTATGTCCTGAATGGTTTTGCCTAGGTTTTCTTCTAGGGTTTTTATGGTGTTAGGTCTTATGTTTAAGTCTTTAATCCATCTGGAGTCAATTTTAGTGTAAGGTGTCAGGAAGGGGTCAAGTTTCTGCTTTATGTATATGGCTAGCCAGTTTTCCCAACACCATTTATTGAACAGGGATTCCTTTCCCCATTGCTTGTTTTTGTCAGGTTTGTCAAAGATCGGGTGGTTGTAGATATGTTGTGTTGCCTCTGATGCCTCTGTTCTGTTCCATTGATCTATATCTCTGTTTTGGTACCAGTACCATGCTGTTTTGATTACTGTAGCCTTGTAGTATAGTTTGATGTCGGGTAGTGTGATGCCTCCTGCTTTGTTCTTTTTGCTTAGAATTGACTTGGCTATGCGGGCTCTCTTTTGGTTCCATATGAAGTTTAAGGTGGTTTTTTCCAGTTCTGTGAAGAAGGTCATTGGTAGCTTGATGGGGATAGCGTTGACTCTGTAAATTACTTTGGGCAGTATGGCCATTTTCACAATATTGATTCTTCCTAACCATGAACATGGAATGTTTCTCCATCTGTTTGTGTCCTCTCTTATTTCGTTGAGCAGTGGTTTGTAGTTCTCCTTGAACAGGTCCTTTACATTCCTTGTTAGTTGTATTCCGAGGTATTTTATTCTCTTTGTAGCAATTGTGAATGGCAGTTCGTTCTTGATTTGGCTCTCTTTAAGTCTGTTATTGGTGTATAGAAATGCTTGTGATTTTTGCACATTGATTTTGTATCCTGAGACTTTGCTGAAGTTGCTTATCAGTTTCAGGAGATTTTGGGCTGAGACGATGGGGTCTTCTAGATATACAATCATGTCGTCTGCAAATAGAGACAATTTGACTTCCTCCTTTCCTAATTGAATACCCTTTATTTCCTTTTCTTGCCTGATTGCTCTGGCTAGAACTTCCAGTACTATATTGAATAGGAGTGGTGAGAGAGGGCATCCTTGTCTAGTGCCTGATTTCAAAGGGAATGCTTCCAGTTTTTGCCCATTCAGTATGATATTGGCTGTCGGTTTGTCGTAAATAGCTTTTATTATTTTGAGATACGTTCCGTCGATACCTAGTTTTTTGAGAGTTTTTAGCATAAAGCGCTGTTGAATTTTGTCGAAGGCCTTCTCTGCATCAATTGAGATAATCATGTGGTTTTTGTCTTTGGTTCTGTTTATGTGGTGAATTACATTTATAGACTTGCGTATATTGGACCAGCCTTGCATCCCCGGGATGAATCCTACTTGATCATGGTGGATAAGCTTTTTGATGTGCTGTTGCAATCGGCTTGCCAGTATTTTATTGAAGATTTTTGCATCTATGTTCATCATGGATATTGGCCTGTAGTTTTCTTTTCTTGTTGAGTCTCTGCCGGGTTTTGGTATTAGGATGATGTTGGTCTCATAAAATGATTTGGGAAGGATTCCCTCTTTTTGGATTATTTGAAATAGTTTCAGTAGGAATGGTACCAGTTCCTCTTTGTATGTCTGGTAGAATTCGGCTGTGAACCCATCTGGACCTGGGCTTTTTTTGGGTGGTAGGCTCTTAATTGCTGCCTCGACTTCAGCCCTTGTTATTGGTCTATTCAGGGTTTCAACTTCTTCCTGGTTTAGGCTTGGGAGGAGGCAACTGTCCAGGAATTTATCCATTTCTTCCAGGTTTTCTAATTTATGTGCATAGAGTTGCTTGTAATAATCTCTGATGATGGTTTGAATTTCTGTGGCATCTGTGGTGATATCCCCTTTATCATTTTTTATTGCATCTATTTGGTTATTCTCTCTTTTCTTTTTTATTAGTCTGGCTAGTGGTCTGTCTATTTTGTTGATCTTTTCAAAAAACCAGCTCCTGGATTTATTGATTTTTTGTAGGGTTTTTCGTGTCTCTATCTCCTTCAATTCTGCTTTGATCTTAGTTATTTCTTGTCTTCTGCTAGGTTTTGAGTTTTTTTGATCTTGCTCCTCTAGCTCTTTCAATTTTGATGATAGGGTGTCAATTTTAGATCTCTCCTTTCTTCTCATGTGGGCACTTATTGCTATATATTTTCCTCTAGAGACTGCTTTAAATGCGTCCCAGAGATTCTGGTATGTGGTGTCTTCGTTCTCGTTGGTTTCGAAGAACATCTTTATTTCTGCCTTCATTTCAGTGTTTATCCAGTCAACATTCAGGAGAAAGTTGTTCATTTTCCATGAAGCTGTGCGGTTCTGGGTTGGTTTCTGAATTCTGAGTTCTAACTTGATTGCACTGTGGTCTGAGAGACTGTTTGTTATGGTTTCCGTTCTTTTGCATTTGCTGAGGAGTGATTTACTTCCAATTATGTGGTCAATTTTAGAGTAGGTGTGATGTGGTGCTGAGAAGAATGTATATTCTGTGGATTTGGGGTGGAGAGTTCTGCAAATGTCTATTAGGTTTGCTTGTTCCAGGTCCGAGTTCAAGTCCTGGATATCCCTGTTAATTTTCTGTCTCGTTGATCTGTCTAATATTGACAATGGGGTGTTGAAGTCTCCCACTATTATTTTGTGGGAGTCTAGGTCTCTTTGTAATTTTTTAAGAACTTTCCTTATATATTTGGGTGCTCCTGTATTAGGTGCATATATATTTAGGATCATTAGCTTTTCTTGTTGCATTGATCCCTTTACCATTATGTAATGTCCTTCTTTGTCTCTTTTGATCTTTGTTGCTTTAAAGTCTATTTTGTCAGAGATGAGAATTGCAACTCCTGCTTTTTTTTGCTCTCCATTTGCTTGGTAAATCTTCCTCCATCCCTTTATTGTGAGTCTTTGTGTATCCTTGCATGTGAGGTGGGTTTCCTGAATACAGCACACTGATGGGTTTTGGCTTTTTATCCAGTTTGCCAGTCTGTGTCTTTTGATTGGGGCATTTAGTCCATTTACATTTAGGGTTAATATTGTTATGTGTGAATTTGATCCTGTCATTTTTATGCTAGCTGGCTGTTTTGCCCATTGGTTGATGCAGATTCTTCATTGTGTTGATGCTCTTTACCGTTTCATGTGTTTTTGGAGTGGCTGGTTCTGGTTGTTCTTTTCTATGTGTAGTGCCTCCTTTAGGAGCTCTTGTAAAGCTGGTCTGGTGATGGTGAAATCTCTGAGTTCTTGCTTGTTCACAAAGGATTTTATTTTTCCTTCACTTATGAAGCTTAGTTTTGCTGGATATGAAATTCTGGGTTGAAAGTTCTTTTCTTTAAGGATGTTAAATATCGGTCCCCACTCTCTTCTGGCCTGTAGGGTTTCTGCTGAGAGATCTGCAGTGAGTCTGATGGGCTTCCCTTTGTGGGTAACCCGACCTTTCTCTCTGGCTGCCCTTAGTATTTTCTCTTTCATTTCAACCCTGGTGAATCTGATGATTATGTGCCTCGGTGTTGCTCTTCTAGGGGAATATCTTTGTGGTGTTCTCTGTATTTCCTGGACTTGAATATTGGCCTGCCTTGCTAGGTTGGGGAAGTTTTCCTGGATAATATCCTGGAGAGTATTTTCCAGCTTGGATGCATTCTCTTCGTCACATTCAGGTACCCCTATCAAACGTAGATTAGGTCTTTTCACATAGTCCCATATTTCTTGTTGACTTTGTTCATTCCTTTTTACCCTGTTTTCTCTAATCTTGCCTTCTCGTTTTATTTCATTGAGTTGATCTTCTACCTCTGATATCCTTTCTTCTGCTTGGTCAATTCGGCTGTTGAAACTTGTGCATGCTTCACGAAGTTCTCGTGTTGTGTTTTTCAGCTCCATCAATTCACTCATATTCCTCTCTAAGTTGTCCATTCTCGTTAGCATTTCGTCAAGTCTTTTTTCAAGGTTCTTAGTTTCTTTGCATTGGGTTAGAACATGTTTTTTTAGCTCACAAAAGTTTCTTATTATCCACTTTCTGAAAGCTGATTCTGTCATTTCCTCACACTCATTCTCCATCCAGTCTTGTTCCCTTGCTGGTGGGGAGTTGTGCTCCCTTGTAGGAGGAGAAGTGTTCTGATTTTGGGTGTTTTCATCCTTTTTGCGCTGGTTTCTTCCCATCTTTGTGGATTTATCCACCTATCGACTTTGTAGTTGTTGTCTTTCTGATTTTGGCAATTTTAAGTCTGCAGCAGCAGAACTCATAAACCCCCTTTTTCTTCCCTCCCGGTGTTCTGTCCCGGGGATTTAGGGAGTTATGATTTTCCGCTGTCTTGTTGTTGCTTTCCCTGCCCACAAGGTGGCAGCCTAGTCGCACTCAGCCTGTAGAGGCTTCACTGAGCTGCTGTGGGCTCCGCCCAGCTTCCTTGTGAACTTTCCTGCAGTCTTGTTTATATGGGCGTAGTTAGAACTGTTTCCGCTATGATGTCCCGCCCCTGTAGTGACGGAGTCTCTGTAGTGGCGGGTTACCTTCGTTGCGGCAAATTGCCCTAGGAACTGCAGGGTGTGTCCCAATGGAGGGCGCCCCTCCCCCACAGAGCTGGACCGACCCGGGTTCAGTTGTGTTTCCTGAGGCGCTTTCTTTGCCCAGGAGTCTCCTGTCTTGTCTCCCTGTTTCAGCTCCCCTTGCTGGCTTACCGGGGACTCGGTTTCACTCACTCTGCAGGAGGAGTCACTTCCCTTGCCTCAGGGCACAGGCCGAGCGGTTGCGCCAGTCAAACCAGCCACGCTGGCCACCCGTGGGGCTCTTTCCCCTGTGAATCTCCTGGTCTGTGGGCAGTAAAAATCCGCTGCCCAGTGAGCCGTTGCTGAAGCGGCGGCTCTGAGATTCGTGGCGCGTTTTTGCCCGGGGAATTTCCTGGCTTGACTCCCTGTTTCAGCTCCCCTTGCTGGCTTACAGAGGACTCAGTCGCACTCACTCTGCAGAAGGAGCCGCTGCTCCCTGCCTCAGGGTGCAGGCCTAGTGGCGGCTGCACCACTCAAGCCAGCAGTGCTGGCGACCTGTGGTGCTCTTCCCCCTGTGAATCTCCTGGTCTGTGGGCAGTAAATATCCGTCTGGAAATGCGGCATCCACTCACCCTCTGCGCTTTCTCTCGGAGCTGCATTCGCGAGTTCCTCCTAATCGGCCATCTTGGATCTCTCCTCCTAAAAATATTTTTTAAATATTTTCTCAGCCACCCCGAGTGAATCCCAACAGCCATTCATATATATGGATGAAGGGGAATCCAGACCATGTGAACAGCAAATGCAGAGACCCCGAGATAGGAGCTTTCATGGCATATTGGAGGTACTGCCCACTATGACTAAAATGGAGGGAGATTGGTAGGAGTTAAAATTAGGTGCGGAAGGATGAGATCATGTAGAGCTGTGTAGGCTACGATAAGGACATAGATTTTATTCTGAATTCCAATAGAAGTCTAGAATATTGGCCGGGTTCGGTGGCTCACATCTGTAAGCCCAGAACTTTGGGAGGCCAAGGCGGGTGGATCACAACGTAATGAGTTCAAGACCAGCCTGGCCAAGATGGTGAAACCTTGTCTCTACTAAAAATACAAAAATTAGCCAGGCATGATGGCAGACGCCTGTAATCCCAGCTACTCGGGAGGCTGAGGCAGGAGTATCTCTTGAACCCGGAGGGTGGAGGTTGCAGTGAGCTAAGATCATGCCATTGCTGCACTGCAGCCTGAGCAACAAGAGCAAAACTCCATCTCAAAAAAAAAAAAAAAAAAAAAAAAAAAAGAAGTCTGGACTATTATGAACTGAGGAGTGGCATGATCTCACTTAAGTTTTAAAAGGATCACTTCTATTTTGGGTATCTTTTAAAGATATGTGTTATTTTTTCTTGTTATAAATTAAATGCATGTCCATTTCCAATTATATAGATAACATGCAAAGAAGAACTAAGTAACGATACTATTTTAATAAGCTTTTCTCTCTCTCTCTCTCTCTATATATATATATATTCACCTTTATCTACATATATTAAGGTTGGGAAATACCTTAAAAATCTTCTGGCCCAGAAAGAAATCCAGGCATTTGTGGTCAACTGATCTTCAAAAAAGTTGCCAAAAACATACAATGAAGAAAAGACAGTCTCGTGAATAAATAGTGTTGGGAAAACTGGATATACAAATGCAAAAGAATGAAATTAGACACATCTCACACCATGTGCAAAAATCAACTCAAAATGGATCAAAAGCTTAAAGGTAAGGCTTCAAACTGAATGCTTTTACCACAAAGATATGACAAATATATGAGATCATGGGTGTGCTAAATACCCTGATCCGATCATTATACAATGTATACATGTATTAAAACATCACACTGCACTCCATAAGTGTATTTTTACTATGTGTCAATTCAATAAATAACATAGAAGAAGTTTCTTGACATTAGTCTAGGCAGAGATTTTTTTGGATATGACCCCAAAAGCACAGACAACAAAAGGAAATATAGACAAATGGGATAGCACTAGACTAAAAAGTTTTCTGCACATCAAAGAAAACAAATGAGTCAAGAGACAACTTATGCAATTGGAAAAATATTTATAAACTATACATCTGATAAGGGGTTAATACCCAAGGTATGTAAAGAACTCAACTCAATAGCAAAAATAAATAATAACCCAATTAAAAACAAAGGACCTGAGTAGACATGTCTTAAAAAGAAGACATACAAATGGCTAACCAATATATGACAAAATGTTCAACATCACTAATCATCACAAAAATGCAAATTTAAATCACATTTAGATAACACTTTGTACCTATTAGGGTAGCAATTATTAAAAACACAAAATAACAAGTGCTTGTGAGGATGTGGAGAAAAGGGAGCCCTTGTTGATTGGAGTGTAAATTGGTATAGCCACTATGAGAACAGTATGGATGTTCTGGCCTAGAAAAAAAATCCAGGCATTTATGGTCATATGATCAATTACCATATGATCCAGCAATACCACTACTGGGTATATATCCGAAGAAAAGGAAATCAGTCTGTCAAAGAGATATCTGCACCCCCATGTTCATTGCAGCACTATTCACAATAGCCAAAATATGGAAGCAACCTCAAGAACCATATACAGTGGAATACTATTCAGCCTTTAAAAAGAATGAAATTCTGTCATTTGTGACAGTATGGATGAACCTAGAGGACATTATGGTAAGTGAAATAATCCAGACACAGAAAGACAAATACTGCACGATATCACTCATATGGGCAATCTAAAAAAGTCAAACTCATAGAAGCAGAAAGTAGAATAGTGGTTTCCAGATAATGAGGCAGGATTTTGGGAGATGTTGGTCAAAGGATACATTACTACAGGTAGACAGGAGGACAAAGTTCAAGAGATCTATTTTTTAATTTTTTCTCATTTATATATATATATATATATATATATATATATATATATTTATATATATATATATATTTATTTATTTATTTTAAGGTGGAGTCTCATTTTATTGCCCAGGCTGGAGTGCAGTGGTGTGATCTCAGCTCACTGCAACCTCTGCCTCTTGGGTTCAAGTGATTCTCCTGCCTCAGCCTCCTGAGTAGCTGGTATTACAGGTGTCCACCACCACAGCTGGCTAATTTTTGTGTTTTTAGTAGAGATGAGGTTTCACCATGTTGGCCAGGCTGATCTCAAACTCCTGTCCTCAAGTGTTCCACCTGCCTCAGCCTCCCAAAGCATTGGGATTATAGGCATGAGCCACTGAGCCTGGCCAAGAGATCTACTGTACATCATGATGACTATAGTTAATAACAGTATATTGTATACTTGAAAACTGCTATAAAGTAGATTTTACATGTTCCCACCACAAAAAGGATACATATGTGAGGTAAAGAAAGTATTAATTAGCTTGACTTAGCTATTTCAGGATGTGTATATGCATCAAAAATCATATGATACAACATACAGTTTTTATCTGTCATGTAAAAAGAAAAAAAATATGCCCAGCTTCTGCATTTTGTGCAAAAGTATTTTGCTTTCAAGCTGTCAGGCTAACTCTTGAGTGGGCGTTCTGTTTTCCCAGACTTGTCCTTGTAAATAAAAAAAATAGGTCTCCTGCCTCTACTGTGATACAATGTATGATTTATAATTTTGTTTCTGGGTTCTGCTTGAAGTCAAGGCTTCTCTACACTTTTAGTTGCTGATATCAGATTGGCTTTGAAACTTTTTTCATGTTTAATTTGTAGTTGAGAGCAAGAAGGCTTTTGTTCTTGGAGCAAGCAGAGAGAATTTTACATTCTTTTGGCTGAGGAAACAGAATGAGCAGCGACAGTCTTAAGGACAAACATGTGTGGTAAGGATTTCTTTACCTTAGACTAATATAAGAAACGGATTTGGGCAATGAGTGGGTCAGTCTTGGAATATTTTTATAGATAGCATCCCCCATAGCCAGTCATTTCCATTCTTGCAGTAGTTTCCCCTTTGCCCTAGAATCCCCCATTTCTAGGATCAATGATTTGCAGGACACAGTGCAGTTCTTGTAAAAGTGTATCCGTACATACAGACTGTAATAACCTGCTTTAGGTTTCTCTGACAGTAGACAAAGGTCTACTGTTCAGGTTTCTTCTAAAATAATTCGGATTCCCAAGAAAAGACAAGTGGGAATTTTCTCAGTTCTGGATTAGAACCTCACCACAGTAAACCTGGAACTATTAGTATAACAAATCTGGTTTGCAGCTGAGCTTCATGGGATGGTTGTACCTTGGTGGGGTTCCTATGGAATCTATGGGCCTTAGTCTCTGAGCCCTGTAGTGATTAGGACTTGAGAAATTGCCTTGTGAACTTGTACATGATTTGTTTATAAATTTGGACAACAGATTATTTATTTTCAGTGGGTAAAAGACCTTTCCATTATTTGAGTCTAGTTATTTTTAAGTGCACAAATTTTCCAGACCAAGAAGAACTACCTTGGTCCACAGAAGGTAGCTGGGGGAATGTAGACTTGGAGAGCAAAGAAAAATGGAAGGTCTTGAGGGCAATCTTCCAAAAGAATATGGTGATGTTTCTCACATTTTTTGAGCAGGGACTCTAGTGAGGCAAAACCATATTTTGTTCTTGCTCTACAGTATTTATTTGTGGAGGTAGAAAGTTTCTGGGGAAGAAATGGGATTATTTATATGAAGAACCTAGAGGTCTTCTCGGAATGAAAGGGTTGGAAACTCCAACCTTTTTTTTCTCTGATATGCAAAGTTATTGAAAGCTGCTTGAGGAGACCAAAAATATCCTAATGAAAACTCAGCAAACTTGGTGAGAAAGAGGTAGAAAGGGATGGGAGCAGCTCCCTCCCAGAGCTCTCTATCCTCCTTTTTCTACCTGAGCTGGTTGCTCTCCAGGCTAGCTGCACATCTCTTTCTGAAATTTCCTTTGTCTGTGCTCCTATATTGGATCATTATTTCCTAGATTCATTATCTTGCTCTTCATTGATTTTCTTCATCATTTTTTTGTGGGGAATACATTCTCTACTACTTTAAAAAGTATATGGGTTATAAACTTTTATTATTATTATTATTATGTCTGAAAATGTCTTAGACAACCTTTGTCTTTGTTTGAGAGTCTGATGCAGTATAAAATTCCAAGCTGAAAAATCTTTCTCCCCCTTGGATTTTGTACGAATTTTTCTTAGTTTCTAGCATCCAGTGTTGCTGCTGAGAAGTTCAATGTCGTTTTGTTTCTTTTTGTTTCAACTTTAATTTTAGGTAAGGGGGTACATGTGCATATTTGTTATACAGGAATATTATATGATGCTGAGGTTTAAAGTACAGATCCTGTCACCATGGTAGTGTGCATATAGTACCCAATAGGTGTTTTCTTTTTAACCCTCCCAACCTCCCTGCACCCTCTAGTAGGCTACAATATCTATTGTTCCCATATTAATCTCCATGTCTGCTCAACGCTTAGCTCCCATTTATAAGTGAGAACATGTGATATTTGGTTTTCTGTTCCTGCATTAACTTGCTTAGAATTATGGCCTCCAGCTCCATGCATGTTGCTGCAAAAACATGATTTCATTATTTTGTATGACTGCCTAGTATTCCATAGTGTATATGTAGCACATTTCTTTATCCAATCTACCATTGATGGGCACTTGGGTTGATTCCATGTCTTTGCTATTGTGAACAGTGCAGTGATGAACATACAAATGCAAGTGTTGTTTTGGTAGAATAATTTCTTTTGGGTACATACCCAGTAATGGGATTGCTGGGTCCAGTGGTAGATCTGTTTTAAGTTCTTTCAGAAATCTCCAGACTGCTTTCCACAGTGGCTGGACTAATCTACATTTCCACCAACAGTGCATAAGTGTTCGCTTTTCTCTGCTGCATTGCCAGCCAGCATCTGTTGTTTTTTGACTTTTTAATAGTAGCCATTCTGACTAGTGTCAGATGGTATCTCATTGTGGTTTTGATTTGCATTTCTCTGATGGTTAGAGATGCTGAATATTGTTTCATATGTTTGTTGGCCACTTGTATGTCTTTTTTTTTTTTTTTTTTTTTTTTTTGAGACAGAGTTTCGCTCTTGTTGCCCAGGCTGGAGTGCAATGGCGCGATCTCGGCTCACTGCAACCTCCACTTCCTGGGTTCAAGCAATTCTCCTGCTTCAGCCTCCCAAGTAGCCAGTATTATAGGCATGCACCACCATGCCCAGCTAATTTTTGTATTTTTAGTGGAGACGGAGTTTCCCCATGTTGGTCAGGCTGGTCTTGAACTCCCAACCTCAGGTGATCCGCCCACCTCAGCCTCGCAAAGTGCTGGGATTACAGTTGTGAGCTACCGTGCTTGACCTTGCATGTCTTCTTTCAAAAAGTGTCTGTTCATGTCATTTGCCTACTTTTTAATGGTGTTATTTGATTTTTAGTTGTTGATTTAATTTCTCTATAGATTCTGAATATTAGGGCTTTGTCAGATACATAGTTTGCAAATATTTCTCTTATTCTGTCAGTTGTCTGTTTGCTCTGCTGATTGTTTCTTTCGCTGTGCAGAAGCTCTTTAGTTTAATGAGGTCCCGCTTGTCTAATTTTGGTTTTGTTGTAATTGTTTTTAGGGTCTTAGACAAAAATTCTTTGCCAAGGCCAATGTCAAAAAGAGTATTTCCTAGGTTTTCTTCCAGGATTTCTATAGTTTGAGATCTTACATTAAAATCTTTAATCCATTTTTAGTTAATTTTTGCATATGGAGAAAGGTAGGGTTTCAGCTTCAAACTTCTGCATATGGCTAGCCAGTTATCTCAGCATAATTTACTGAATATGGAATTGTTTACCCATTGCTAGTTTTGGTTGGCCTTGTCAAAGATTAGATGGTTGTAGATGTGCAGCTTTATTTCTGAGTTCTCTATTCTGTTTCATTGGTCTATATATCTGTTTTTGTACCAGTACCAAGCTGTTTTTATTTTTTTGTTTTGTTTTTGAGACTGAGTCTCACTCTGTTACCCAGGCTGGAGTGCAATGGCATGATCTTGGGTAGAATTACAGGTGCCTGCCACCATGCCTGGCTTATTTTTGTATTTTGTATATTTAGAGATGGATTTTCACTATGTTGGCTAGGCTGGTCTCAAACTCCTGACCTCAGGTCATCTGCCCACCTCAGCCTCCCAAAGTGCTGGAATTACAGGTGTGAGCCACTGCACCTGGCCACCCAAGCTGTTTTGCTTACTGTGACTTTATAGTATAGTTTGAAGTTGGGTACTGTGATGCCTCCATCTTTGTTCTTTTTGCTTGGAATTGCTTTGGTTATTTGGGCTCTTTTTTGGTTCCATATGAATTTTAGAATAGTTTTTCTTTTTTTCTAATTCTGTGAAGAATGCCATTAACAGTTTGATAGGAATAGCATTGAATCTGCTTTGAGCAGTATGGCCATTTTTATGATATTGATTCTTCCAATCCATGAACATGGACTGTTTTACCATTTATTTGTGTAATTTCTGATTTTTTTCACCAGTGTTTCGTAGTTCTCCTTGTAGAGACTTTTCACCTCCTTGGTTTGGTGTATTTTTAGGTATTTCATTTTCTTTGTGGCTATTGTATGTGGGATTGTGTTCTTTATTTTTATTTTTGTTTAATTTTTCATTTCCGTAGGTTATTATGGAACAGGTGGTGTTTGGTTACATGAGTAAGTTCCTTAGTGGTGATTTGTGAGATTTTGGGGACTGTGTTCTTGATTTCATTCTCAGTCTGGATGTTGTTGATGTGTAGAAATGGTACTGATTTTTGTACATTAACCTTGTGTCTTGCAACTTTACTTAAGTTGTTTATCATTTCTAGGAACCTTTTGGCAGCATCTTTAAAATTTTCTAAGTATAGATTCATATCAAGGAAGAGAGGGAGATTGTATGACTTCTTTTCATACGTGGATGCTTTTTATTTCTTTCTCTTGCCTGATTGCTCTGGCTAGGACTTCCAGTACTATGTTGAATAGGAGTGGTAAGAGAGGGCATCCTTGTCTTGTTCTGGTTCTCAAGATGAATGATTCCCAATTTTGCCCATTCAATATGATGTTTACTGTGGGTTTGTCATAGAAAGCTCTTATTATTTTGACGTATTTTTTTGATGCCTAGTCTGTTGAGGGGTTTTTATCATGAAGAAATATTGGAACTTATCAAAAGCTTTCCCTGTGCCTACTGATACTTTGTAAGAGATTGACTTCTTTCCATCTATAAATATTTAAGTTCTCTTTCATGTCTGTGGTGTCCTTTAAAATTCATAAGGATGTATACCAGTGCAGTTATTTTGAATAATCTAATTTTGCATTTGATAGGCCCTTTTAATACAAATATTCATGCTCTTCAGTTCCAGAAAAAAAACTTTTTTCTATTTCTTCTATTATTTCTTTAAAATATCCTTCCTCATTTTCCTTTTTTTTTTTTTTGAGACAGTCTTGCTCTGTTGCCCAGGCTGGAGTGCAATGGTGTCATCTGGGATTACAGGCACCCGCCATGATGCCTGGCTAAGTTTTGTATTTTTATAGAGACGGGGTTTCACCATGTTGGCTAGGCTGGTCTTCAACTCCTAACCTCAGATGATCTGCCCACCTCAGCCTCCCAAACTGCTGAGATTACAGGTGTGAACCACTGTACCTGGCCTATTCTTTCCCATTTTCTCTGTTCTTTTTTTCTTTTGGACTCCTGTGGGCTATTGGACCTCCTGAATTGATTCTTCATGTCTCTTATATTTTTTTCTCACTCAACACTGAGACAGTTCCACTATACTTGGCTGGAAACTCAATTTCTCACTCTAAATAACAATTTCAGCCTTCCCTTCTTTCCTCAAATTTCCTACAGTCACTCCTCTTTCTCCTCCTGATCACTATCATCTAATGACTTCAATTCATGACTTAGAAGAGAAAATAAATACAGGAAGTGTATTAAGGCACATTACTGGGATTAACACATGCAGAAGAGTCGGGAAGAGAAAGAAGAAGGCTTCGTGACAGAAACCTCAAGCAACCTTACAAGAAGTTCTGAAGGTTAGATAATTTGCCAGAGTGGTCCCCATTTGGGACCAGGGAGCTGGCCCCTGATACCCCAAGTTGTTCAGTCATTTAATGTGGGATGCCCTTGGAAGGGGCTGCGACCTTGGGCTAGATAGCGCTTTTCAGCTGAGGCAATCCCTGAATAAGGCTGACAGACAAAGACTTATCTGGTAGCATTCTCAACATATGGGGTAATAAGTCCTTCATTCCTGAAGGAGGATCTGAAGGGCACTTTATAGTGTCTACCACATCAACTACCTGAACCTGTCAGTGTTTTGCTGATATTGGCTCAAAGCAGCTAGTGAGGGCCAACTCTGCACTTCCCAACTTTGCATTCAGTGACATTGTGTTGGTAGCTTAAAATGGACTCTTCTGTGGAAGTTTTAAAGTTTCACCAATCTTTTTCAGGTCTAAAAGCTCTTTCTTTTTCTCCAATTGTTCTTAGTTCACAGTATTCTGTTATTGTTTATGTTATAATAATGATTTGAATCTTTCAGTGTGTAACCAATTAGCATTGTTTTTAAAATTCACTATTCCCTGAAGTATGTCTATTTCTTTCAAATATTTTTTTCATTTATCATTCCGTCCATATATCATCGCTTCAACTGTTAAAGGACCAGGCGCTGTGTTAGATGATGGTGACACAATAGTGAACAAGACACAAAAAGATCCTTTTTCAGTTCATAAGCGTGATGATTGGATTTTCATGTGCATATGTGAGATGTGCCTCCCTCAAAACTTGTTACAACATTGGCACATTTCCTGTCTGAAATGAAAGGAAAAAAGACACAAAAGACTCCTGTTGTGGAGATTTTTTTCTGGTCAGAGAAGAAACTAGTAAGTATACAAATAAAAATATTATTTAAAGAAGTTGTCATTGCTATGAATGAATGAAATTCAGTGGATGGAGCATATGGGGGATGTCTGCTTTAAGGAGTGGTCCAGGACCCTGTCTCTGCTCTGATATTACTTGAACAGAGACCTGAATACAATCTGGATAGCAGGTCAGGTAAACCATTGCAGTGGGAGGCAGTCCCAGGGGTGATGGGCTCTGAGAAAAGAACAAGCACTCTGTGTTCCAGGAACACTAAGAAGGCTAGTGTGGCTGGAGCAAACTGTACAAGGTTAAGTTTGACTAAGCAGGCAGGACCCAGATCATTTTCAATGTTTGTCTTAGTCTCCTTTTGCATGTGGTGACTTGTGTCTGTTGGGGTTCTACCCGAGAAACAAGAACTAGTAAAATTTGTATATTTATGTGTGTGCTTTACATTTGTGTATTTTAAGTTGTGTATTATATACATACATTATATACATGCATGTATAATCTGTTGACAGAGTGAGACACAGAGGCAGAGAAAGATAGAGACAGAGACAGGGTGTTTGTGTAGTAGGTAGGTGGTTATTTCAAGAAACTGATTTTCAGGATCATGGAGTGCTGGCTAGGCAAATTTGAAATATATAAAGCAGGCCAGCAGCCTGGAAATTCTCAGGCAGTGGTTGATACTTGATTAATTATAGCTTAGCCAAGTTGACCCATAAAAGTAACCATCACAGTGGCTTACCTCAAACACTTTGTGATCTTAGCCTGCCTGTTCATACTTAAAGGTGAAATTCAGAAAAACTGATGAGGGAGTTCATAGGAGAGGATTGCCAGCTGGAAATCATTGCTTTAGGGTGAGCAAGAGGATGTATAGAATCTTATAATGGGAAACCCCTAAATACCAGATTGAGAAGCTTTTCCCTCCAGAGGGCCTTCAGTTTCCCCAGAGAAGTCTCTACTCCCTTGGGAGGAGGGGATGTGCTATGTGTGGGTGCTGTTCTTCTATAATGGGTGGATCTGGGGAGGCAGGAAGGACTTTTCCCACATGAGAGTCTTTTAATGAATGTCACTGTTTTTAGGCATGAGCCTCACTCCTACCCTTCACAGCACCTCGTGTCTCTAAATAGTAAGGCTTCCCTTTGGTCCATATTCCTTTCTGTGAACCTATCTCCCACCTCACCCTAAGCTGGTGTTCCCTCAACATTTACTCATTTACTCATGACTTTATCTACTTTTGACCTCCCCAAAATAGTGGAAATAGTGTGTTTCATCTGCTATTTCAAACTACACAGACTAGTTATTGCATGAAACAGCCTTAAACATTGAGGGGAAGGTAAGGGAGTGTCTTTCTTTGCATCCTGAAGAACCACGGTGGCCTGGGAGGGGTCTGCAATAGCAACAGCCACAGAGCCAGTGACTGAGATTTAGCCCAAATGCTATAGACCTCTGGGTTTCAACTGACCCCCAAGGCCCATGGATCTATGGCTTGGTCTGAATATCGGTAGTGGTAGTGATACTCTCCTCCAGCTATAAGGGTATTTCAAGTTGATGGTGAAACTCTCCTCCACCTACAAGGGTATTTCAAATCATGCCAAAGGATCAGTATTCTGTTAAAATGGAGATACGGTTATCATCTTCTTCCCAATATTATAATGTGCTGTTCCTTTTAGGGGAGGCTCAGATGAATCTGTTCTGTCCTTCTGGCTTGAGTGCCTCCAGATAGGATGATTGAGAATGAAGATTCTGGGTAGAACAAATCTGAAATATATAAAGCAGGAGGGGTAGGCTCTCCTAAGAAAAGAAATCTGGATTGGATAGAAAAGGAGGAAGGAAGCAGAAGGAACCTAAACCAGAGAAAAGGAAGTGGTCAGATTAAAGGGAAAACATTGGAAATTGGGGCTTAGAATCTCCCAGCACCTATTCCTCTCCTCTCATCATCTCCCATTACATGACCCCATTTTAAGGCCCACACCATATTCTAAGTTGACTCCATCAGAGACCTCTGGAAGCAGACTAAGGACACAATCAGACTCTGAGAGAACAGACAAATGGCTAGGAAACAGAAAAAGATGCTTGACCACACAAGTAACCCAGAACTAGCCATTTCAACAACAATAAGAGGCCTTGAAAAGTTTATCCTGAGAATACTTTCAAAATGAGTGTATCTCTAGCTTGAAATTTTAATATAGAATATCCTCTGTGCATATCCCAAGATGAGATTTCAGATAAAAATGACAATGTTCTTAGGAGAAAAAATTTTTTTTTATTTAAAAAATATCAGGGTATCAATATTCTGTATTTAAAAAACATGATATCAACGGATGAATGCATAAACAAAATGTGGTCTAGCCATTCAAGGAAGTATTATTCAGCCTTAAAAAGGAATGAAATACTGATACAGGCTACAGCAAGGTTAAACCTGTAGAACATGCTAAGAAAAAGAATCCAAATATGAAAGCTACATGTTGCAGGATTCCATTTATGTGAAATGTCCAGACTATGTAGATACATTGAGACATAAAATAGATTAGTGGTTTCCTAGGGCTGGTGGTGATGTGGGGGTTTAGGAAGTGACACGTAAAGGGTGCAGGTTTCTTTTGGGGATGATGAGACATTCTTTTTTTTTTTTGGAGACGGAGTTTTGCTCTTGTTACCCAGGCTGGAGTGCAATGGCGCAATCTCGGCTCACCGCAACCTCCGCCTCCTGGGTTCAGGCAATTCTGCCTCAGACTCCTGAGTAGCTGGGATTACAGGCACGCACCACTATGCCCAGCTAATTTTTTGCATTTTTAGTAGAGACGGGGTTTCACCATGTTGACTAGGATGGTCTCGATCTCTTGACCTCGTGATCCACCCGCCTCGGCCTCCCAAAGTGCTGGGATTACAGGTGTGAGCCATGGCGCCCGGCCGAGACATTCTAAAATTAGATTGTTATGGTTGTACATCTCCATGAATATATTAAAACCATTGAATTGGCCGGGTGCAGTGACTCATGCTTGTAATCCCAGCACTTTGGGAGGCCAAGGCAGGTGTATCACCTGAGGTCAGGAGTGCAAGACCAGCCTGGCCAACATGGTGAAACCCTGTTTCTACTAAAAATACAAAAATTAGCCAGGTGTAGTGGCACGCGCCTATAGTCCCAGCTACTCAGGAGGCTGAGGCAGGAGAATCACTTGAACTGGGGAGGCGGAGGTTGCGGTGAGCCAAGATTGTGCCACTGCACTCCAGCCTGGGTAACAGAGCGAGACTCCATTCCCCCTGCCAAAAAAACCATTGAATTGTAAACTTTAAATGGGAAAATTGTATGGGATGTGCATTCTATCTCAATATATGGTATTCTGGAATATATGGTATTCTAGAATATTGGAATCCTTAAAATTGATATAGTAATTGCTAAGAGGTGAATCTCTTTATGAATTGGGAGACTAGACTTTATAGCTTTGTAAGTACTAAGATTCCTTTAAGACAGAGAAAGACTGAGAATTATAGAATTTTGGTCTGGCGTAATGTTATCATGCTGCAGATCTGCAAAATTATAATTCATTGGTATGGTCGTTTTCCCTTCAGAAATGCTAGGATTAGAGTCAGCCAACATATAGTCTAGTTCTAGTTATACTTTGGACTATCCAGTGCAAACTTGGGTAACTCAGCTCCCCAAAACCTCAGTTTCCTCACCTGGCAAGTGGGAATAAATAAACTGGATCTTCCTTGTACGTGTGTTGGGAGGATCAAATGAGATGACAGATGAAAAAGTGCTTGCCTACGATTGACTTTCTTCACATAATTAGAAAAAACTACTTTAAATTTCATATGGAACCAGAAAAGAGCTTGCATAGCCAAGACAATCCTAAGCAAAAAGAACAAAGCTGGAGGCATCACACTACCTGACTTCAAACCATACTACAGGCTACAGTAACCAAAACAGCATGGTATTGGTATCAAAACAGACATATAGACCAATGGAACAGAACAGAGGCCTCAGAAATAACTCCACACATCTACAACCATCTGATCTTTGACAAATCTGACACAAAAATAAGCAATGGGGAAAGGATTCCCTATTTAATAAATGGTGTTGGGACAACTGGCTAGCCATATGCAGAAAGCTGAAACTGGACCCCTTCCTTACACCTTATACAAAAATTAACTCATGATGGATTAAGAATTTAAACATAAAACCTAAAATCATAAAAACCCTAGAAGAAAACCTAGGCAATACCATTCAGGCCATAGGCATGGGCAAAGACTTCATGATGAAAACACCAAAAGCAATGGCAACAAAAACCAAAATTGACAAATGGGATCTACTTAAACTAAAGAGCTTCTGTACAGTGGAAGAAACTATCATCAGGGTAAACGGGCAACCTACAGAATGTGAGAAAATTTTTGCAATCTACCCATCCAACGAAGGGCTAATATCCAGAATCTACAAGGAACTTAAATAAATTTACAAGAAAAAAAACAACCCCATCAAAAAGTGAGCAAAGGATATGAACAGACACTTCTCAAAAAAAGACATTTATGTGGCCAACAAACCTATGAGAAAAATCTCATCATCACTGGTCGTTAGAGAAATGCAAATCAAACCCCAGTGAGATACCATCTCATACCAGTTAGAATGGTGATCATTAAAAAGTCAGGAAACAACAGATGCTGGAGAGGATATGGAGAAATAGGATTGCTTTTATACTGTTGGTGGGAGTGTAAATTAGTTCAACCATTATGGAAGACAGTGTGATGATTCCTCAAAGATCTAGAACTAAAAATACCATTTGACCCAGCAATCTCATTACTGGGTATACACCAAAGGATCGTAAATCATTCTACCATAAAAACACATGCACACGTATGTTTATTGCAGCACTATTCACAATAGCAAAGACTTGGAACCAACCCAAATGCCCATCAATGATAGACCGGATTAAAAAAAAATGTTGCACATATACACCATGGAATATTATGCAGCCATAAAAAGGATGAGTTCATGTCCTTTGCAGGGACATGGATGAATCTGGAAACCATTATTCTGAGCAAACTAACACAGGAACAGAAAACCAAACACTGCATGTTCTCACTCATAAGTGAGAGTCGAACAGTGAGAACACATAGACGCAGGGAGGGGAACATCACACACCAGGGCCTACTGGGGGGTCAGGGACCAGGGGAGGGATAGCATTAGGAGAAATACCTAATGTAGATGATGGGTTGATGGACGCAGCAAACCACCATGGCATGTGTACACCTATGTAACAAACCTGCACGTTCTGCACATGTATCCGAGAACTGAAAGTATAATAATAATTTTAAAAGATGCATTTTAAAAGCAATCATTAAAAAAAACAAAAACTAAAAACGTGCTTGCAAACATTATGCAAATGAAAATGGTATTATTTTGTAATTAGTAGTAACAGCAACTGTATATCCAATTAAGATTGGAAACTGCTCATCTTATAAAGACTTGAGTCTTTAAATTTGTCCTTATATGAATGAAACATGTCTTACAAACTAAGTCCTCCTTGTACATTTCTTATTGGTCATCATTGCCTAAAAATATATTTTTTGGAGAAATAGCCAAGTCATATGTACAATTATGGACCTTAGCTTGAGTCTATTACCTATCTTCAGGTAATCTATATAATCAGTCTGGTAAAACTAGTTTTGTTAGGTCAAGCTGTTTAACTTGGTCATCTTTTCAGATGGCAATCTTGAGTTCCAGTTCACCTCAGTAAATATTTGATTGGGTGGCGCAGGAAGTCACCTGGAAACAAACTATTCGTATTTCATTGTTTGAGCCTAAACTCGTCATGCCTAATGTGGAAAGAGGCAGTTCTAATTAAAAGTTAAAGAAAGAGTGGGGAAGTTACGATTCCAAACTCCTACTACTGACTCTAATTTTGCCCCAAGCAGTTAACATTTACATTTCCGATATATCATCGTCGTTTGAGCAAGCACTCAAAGCATTTCATAAAAGGACTGCCAACATTTGCAGAAGCAGTTGTTTGCTCTACTACAAATATAATTGCATTGGAAATATTCTCAAACCTTTTACACAGCCTTTGGCCATCAGAACAGAGCAAGGATTTTTATTTTTAATTTTATTTTGAGACAGGGTCTCGCTTTGTCACCAAGGCTAGAGTGCAGTGGCACAATCATTGGCTCACTGCAGCCTCGATCCCTGACCTCCAACTGGGCTCAGGTGAGCCTCCCACTTCAGATCCCAGAGTAGCTGGGACTACAGGCATGCACCACCACACCAGCTAATTTTTGTATTTTTTATAGAGACATGGTCTCCCTTTGTTGCTCAGGCTGGTCTTGAACTTCTGGGCTCAAGTGATCCTCCTAATTTAGCCTTCCAAAGTGCTGGGATTATAGGCGTGAGCCACCGCGTCTGGCCCAGAGCAAGTTTTAAAGGAGCTACTTCTTTTAAAACACAACAGAAATCATATTTACCTCTGAAGCAATGTTTTCTTCGGAAAGGAAAGTTTTGGCCTTTAAAATGGCAATACGTTGAAGATTTATAAATGTAAACAAATAAGAATACAGTTTCTGAGGAATTTCCTGAGAAGAGATAAACATTAAGTCAATGTCAGGGCCTGGATTCAGGTCACTTCATTGATCAATCTCTTTGGGCTTACTTAGCTAAGGGTGTCAAAGTGACTCCCTTGGATTTAACATACTTTTCAGGATTTTTACATACATCTAAGATCAGGATTTTTACATACATCTAAGAAGGTTCCATGATGCCAATCTGGAGTTAGATTATAATGTATTAGTCGTAACTTATTAGTTGGGATTTTTTTAGTTGCAAATGATAGAACCCCAACTGTAAGCTAGTTTAAGCACAAAAGAAAATTTATTGGTCTATGTAACTGAAAAATCTAGTAGGTAGATATTTCTTCAGTCATGGCTAGATCCAGATGTTCAAATAATATTATTAGGAATCTGTCTCTTTATATGTATCACCCCTGTTTTCATCATAATGGTTTCATTTTCAGCCAGCCTGTCTTTGCAGCCTCATGCTTACCTCATCTTTGTAACTAACAATTCAGTGAAGATAATTTCTACCTTTCATTGGTTCCAGAAATTTCTGGGATTGTGTATCATTGCTTCAAACTTATCACAGTTGCCATGGGGACAGAATACACTGATTTATTTGGCCTAGACTACCCTCTTGCCCTGAAGCAAGGGTTTGCTGGAAGTCTCATCTGTGTCACATGGATTTAGAATGGGACAGGGAGATTCTTTATAGGAATATTGAAGTACATAGACACCAACCAGGCAGGCAAAACTACCAATGTCCCCTCCATACATGGCAAAGAACCTAATGTGTGAAACTCGATACAGTCCTTTATTTAATAATAAGTAACTTATATAAATTACGAGTTTGCTGTTATCCTTATTCTATAAATGAGGAGTTTTCATTTGGTAGCCCCCTCACAATATCAATAGACTTCTTGAATTTGGTAGAACTTCTCAAAATCTAAGGTATTACTACCTTTTTAAAATTACTACATTTTTAAATTTTGTTTCCTACCTCCACTTTCAGCATTCAGAGATTCTGGTTTCTCAAAACCTATGCCTAATTTACTATAATGAAATAGTATTCCAGGCCAAGGTGGGCAGATCACTTGAGGACAGGAATTTGAGACCAGCCTGGCCAACATGGCGAAACCCAATCTCTACTGAAAAAATAGAAAAATTAGCCAAGCGTGGTGACAAGCAACTGTAATCTCACCTACTCAGGAGGCTGAGGCACGAGAATCGCTCGGTCCCAGGAGGTGAAGGCTGCAGTGAGCCAAGATCACGCCACTGTACTCCAGCCTGGGTGACAGAGAAAGACTTTGTCTCAAACAAAAACAAAAGATTCTGTCACAAAAAGAAAAGAAAAAAAAAGGAAGGAAGGAGGGAAGGAGGGAGAAATAAAGACTATTCCCTGTTACTCCAATTCTCTGTGTCCTACCTAGGAGCGGTAAGATGTAGGCAAATGGTGTAACACCTTACCATATTATATTAGACAGAGGAATTTAGTATAAGTCTGGTTCATCTTTAGACTTCATACAAGGGCATTAATGAAATAATACCAAAGGGCCTTATTTCCAAAAGAGTTAGTTACATTGTAAGACCACAAAGACTGCATTCAGAGTAGTGTAGATGAAACTGAATGTACTATGCAAATTGAAGGCTGAGTCATAGCTATGCGACTTTTTCTTCAGACCTGAAAAACCCTAAGGTTAGTGTTCTTCCCAATAAGGGTCGGCAGGAAAATTAAGACTGATGTTCACTTACTGTTACTTTACTGACCCATTCAGGTAACCCAACATTTCAAGGGCCTACTATATGTGAAGACTTGGAAGACAGTGCTTAATAAGACATTTCTACTGACATCAAGGGCCTCAGAATATTTCTGAATGATAGACCTGCAAACAATTGCAACACATGACAAGAATCAGTATGAGAAAGGTAGGATGAAAGGGCATGAGATAAGGTGTTTGGTTCAGGGAGTCTAGCAAAGCTCCAGAGAAGAGGTAATTATTTTCAATGACTGCGTAATTAATAATTTTATGCATGACACAGAAGGAGCTCATGTGAGCTCAGGCTTTCTCTCCCTCTCTCATGTTTGGCTATCATCTATCCATACACTCAATGTTTTTTCCAGCATTCTTTCAATGCTTATAGATGGCATGTAGTTGAAATTATACTGCATATTCATCTTGCATGCAGATAAATAAATCAATATAAGGTCATAATCATTTTCTCATGTTCTTAAAAATCCTTCAATAATTTCATTTTAAAAATTAGACATTTAAAGATAATTCTAGATTCATAAGCAACTGTAAGAAATAATACATAGAGGCCAGGCGCAATGGCTCACGCTGTAATCCCAGCACTTTGGGAGGGCAAGGCAGGTGGATCACGAGGTCAGGAGTTCAAGACCAGCTTGGCCAACATGGCAAAACCCCGTCTCTTCTAAAAATACAAAAATGAGCTGGCATGGTGGCACCTGCCTGTAATCCCAGCTACTCAGGGGCTGAGGCAGCAGAATTGCTTGAACTCAGGAGGTGGAGGCTGCAGTGAGCCGAGATCCTGCCACTGCACTCCAGCCTGGGTGCCAGAGCAAGACTCCATCTCAAGAAAAAATAATAATGCAGAGAGATACTGTATACCTTTTACCAAGTTTCCCCCAATGGTAACATCTTGCAAAACTATAGTACAATATCACAAGCAGAATATTGGCATTGATAGAATCAAGACACAGAACAGTTCCATCATTACAAGGAGTGCCATTTTTAATAACTGATATGCTTTATTCATTTCATGGATTTATGAATAAAAATCCATTATGGATAATGGATTTATGGATATCCATTTATGGATGTATCAGAATTTATTATCCTGCTATTGTTTGAGATACGGGTTGCTTCTGATTTGGGGCTATAATTAATAATGTTTTGCATATAAACCTTTGTCAAAAAATCTCTGATTATTTCTGTAGGAGAGATCCTCAAGTCAAGGGGTATGTACATTTTAAGGTTCACAATTTGTTGAAAAGACTATTCTTTCTCCATTGAATTGTCTTGGCACCATGTTAAAAGTAATTTACCTTAGATGCCAGGATTTTCTCTGGACTCACAATTCTATTCTATTGATCTATAAGTCCATCCTTATATTAGTATCACATTGATTTGATTATTGTAGCTTTGTAGTAAGGTTTGAGATCAGGACATATGAGTCCTCTGTTTTTTTCAAGATTGTTTTGGCTATTCCTGATCCCTTGAAGGATATTATTATTAATTTATTTATTTTTTTGGTTACATTATTTCTTTGTAAATAACCTCCCATTTGTTATTTGATTTTTGTTTATGTTTTTAATTATACAGACGTTTAAAATTTTTCCTCTTTGATTTTTATATTTTTCACATACTTAGAAAACATTCTTTTATATTGTTGTATCTAATAGCTTTCTAAACCTAAAGTTATTTTTCCATTTATTTCCTTCTTTTTTTAAAAAATGGAGTTACAAAAATAACAATTGCTCACTGTAAAAAATTTAGCATAATTACAAAAAACATGAGATTTCCCCCATAACCAAGTGCTTTCCAATTTCATTTTACAGAGATCAACACTGTTAGCAGTGTTCCCCAATTATTTTCTATACACATATGCATGTATAGTGTTTAAAATAAGGGATCAGGTCGGGCGCAGTGGCTCACGCCTGTAATCCCAGCACTTTGGGAGGCTGAGGCAGGCAGGTCACCTGAGGTTAGGATTTCGAGACCAGCCTGGCCATTATGGTAAAACCCCATCTCTACTAAAAATAATAATAAAAAAATATTACCCGGGTGTGGTGGTGTGCACCTGTAGTCCCAGCCACTTGGGAGGCTGAGGCAGGAGAATTGGTTGAACCTGGGAGGTGGAGGTTGCAGTGAGCCGAGATCACACCACTGCACTTCAGCCTGGGAGGCAGAGTGACATTCCGTCTCAAAAAAAAGGTGGGGGATCAAACTATAAATATTGTTTTGCACCTTGCTTTTTTACACTTGACAATATAGCAGGGCATCTGTCTATATATAGATTGATCTCATATTTTTTAATTATGCTATGGAAAGTCTTTCCCATTGTAAGACTATAAAAATGTCTTCCCTAGGTTGTTATTTAGTACTTTTATAGACTGCCACTCATTTGTGTCTCATTTATTCTTAACTTATTTTACAACAACTACCACATTGTAGAATTCTTAATGTCATCCTATCCATAGTAGTGGGGAAATTTTAAGTGGTTGCTCCTCCATCCTCTGCACATATTCAAGAGAGGGGCTGGCAAACATTCTGCCTGGTTGACTTAACACATTCACATAAAAATATAGAAATCAACTACCAGGAGTTGAAAAAGCAAGGCTAGGGGAAGAGGTGTGTGTGTGTAGTGGGGACGTGTGTGTGTGTTCCTCCCCTACTCACTCTGCCTTTTGCACTTGCCTATCCATGCCCCACCCCCACTTTCCTCAGGTATAAATTGGTGATTCCTCATAAGAGATGTAATTGGAATGATTGGCCTATATAGTATCAGTCCACTCTCCTGCCAGAAAATTTTGAAAAGGATAAGTATTAAAGAAAAAAGTGGCATGTGGCATTTGCAATTCCCATCAGAACTTCTAAGCATTAGAGCAAAATTGGGGCGAATTCCTATGGTATTAGCTGGGCCTCAGACACATATTTTTTAAATGCTAACACCCCTGGCCTCTCCTCAGCCAGCTACTGCTTCACAGGCCCGGCTCCCTCAGGTCCTGCATACTCCTTTCCTTCCAGGCACTGCAGAGCAATATCTTCCCTCCGCCCAGTCCCTGAGTGCTTTGGGTTCAGGGCCAGGAAGGAGCTCTAGCTCCTTTGTTTTCCATTTGGCTTCTTAAAGGCATTGCCTCCCGAGCCTCCCTGCCCCCCAACCCTGGCCCTCTGCCCCCCAACATACCCCTGTGTGTGATGTTCCTCTCCCTGTGCCCATGTGTTCTTATTGTTCAACACCCACCTATGAGTGAGAACATGTGGTGTTTGGTTTTCTGTTGTTGTGTCAGTTTGCTGAGAATGATGGTTTCCAGATTCATCCATGTCCCTACAAAGGACATGAACTCATCGTTTTTGATGGCTGCATAGTATTCCATGGTGTATATGTGTCACATTTTCTTTATCCAGTCTATCATTGATGGGCATTTGGGTTGGTTCCAAGTCTTAGCTATTGTAAACAGTGCCACAATGAACATACATGTCCATGTGTCTTTATAATAGAATGATTTATAGTCCTTTGGATATATACTCAGTAATGGGATCGCTGGGTCAAATGGAATTTCTGTTTCTAGGTCCTTGAGGAATCGCCACAATGTCTTCCACAATGGTTGCACTAATTTACACTCCCACCAACAGTGTAAAAGCATTCCTATTTCTCCACATCTTCTCCAGCATCTGTTGTCTCCAGACTTTTTGATGATTGCCATTCTAACTGGGAGGTGAGATGGTATCTCAATGTGGTTTTGATTTGCATTTCCCTAATGACCAGTGATGATGAGCATTTTTTCATATGTTTGTTGGCCTCATTAATGTCTTCTTTTGAAAACTGTCTGTTCATATACTTTGCCCACTTTTGAATAGGTTTTTTTTTTTTTTCTTGTAAATCTGCTTTAGTTCTTTGTAGATTCTGGATAATAGCCCTTTGTCTGATGGGTAGATTGCAAAAATTTTTTCCCATTCTGTTGGTTGCCGGTTCACTCTAATGATTGTTTCTTTTGCTGTCCAGAAGCTCTTAAGTTTAATTAGATCTCATTTGTCTATTTTGGCTTTTGTTGCCATTGCTTTTGGTGTTTTAGTCATGAAGTCCTTGGGGAGGGATAACACTGGGAGAAATGGCTGATGTAGGTGACGGGGGGATGGAGATAGCAAACCACCATGGCATATCTGTACCTATGCAACAATCCCAAAAGATCTGCACATGTACCCTAGGACTTAAAGTACAATAAAAAGAAAAAGGTATTGCCTCCTCTTGCCTTTCCTTTTTCTCGTGTCCTCTCTAAAGCTTGTCAAGTCTCTCATACCCATGGCAGATGGTAACTCAGGTGTCTATAAAGGGGGTTGGCATTTGAAAATTTGGGACCTGGAGGGCGTGAGACTTGGCATATCCAAGGACTGAGATCAGAATATGTCTGTGTGTTCATTTGCATCGTCGGAGGACATATTTCAGCTTCAGCACAGGGCCTTTCAGACTATTCAGGGCTCGTATTCTCTTGGGGCAAAGACAGCAGCTTTGACAAGGCCACCTTCATGTGCTAGCACCGAGCAACTCCCTTGTGCCGCCAAGTCTTGAGTGAGATGCCATGGGAGTGCGAGGCTGTGCCATCTCCTCCCACCGCGTGCTAGCCTAGGCTGGCCTTTCATCCCTTGAAAATAGGCATCTCTGCAGAAATTCTCCCTTTTGGATCCTTGCGTCCCTCCTCGGAGTCCCCTCGCCGCCTTTCATCCTCTGGTGGCTAAGCGGGGGCGTGGGTGCGCGCACCCAGGAAGAGTTGCCCTCGCAGCGGCGGTGGCCAGAGCGCTCCGCCGGAGCCCCAAACTCATAACAAGTTCTCGGACTGCTCGCGCGGAGCTCTCAGGCCTCTACGCCTCTATCCCTACTTGGAGGGGTCCGGAAGGCGGGCGGCAGCGACGCGGCTGGGCTGAGCGGGGCCAGGGACTGCACCCCTTCGGCAGTGCCTGAGCGCGCAGCGGCGGCGCGCGGATCGGAGCTGGGCAGCTACTGGCTGGGGTAGCGGCCCTGCCCGGGACTCCAGCGTGAAGATGGCAGCATCAGAGCCCCGGCCCCACCTGGGTTCGCCACGGCGGGCGGCCAGGCACATGCCCCAAGCTGCCGCTTCTGCTCCGTGGACCCCCTTGTCCTGGATCCCGGGCCTGCCCCAGAACCCAGGTGGCTGCACTTTCATGCCGATAGCTCAGGCGATCCCTCTGCAGGTGGACATGGCCATGGCCCTGCAGCGCGTGAGGATTGCCGAGAAGTACGGGAAGAACTACCTCTGCCTCCTGCAAGCAGTCTTCGTGGCAGGTAAGTCCCCTTCACGCATCTCCTCCCCAGCGGCCTCGGATTCCAACCTAGCTCGCTCGCCCTTCTCCTCACCCACTGCCTCCCCAGGCGAGCACACTAGTTTCCAGTCCACACTCCCCACGCGGGCACACACACTTTCCTACTGCAGTGGCGCTCCCAGCTGCGAACTCGCTGGGTCATCCGTCCTCTTTTCCTCTGGCCAGCTGCCGCTCTGCAGGCTTGCAGCTCTGGTCCGCTTGGGCACCGCAGGATGACCGTGGGAAACTGCAGGAAGCGGTATGAGAATGTCTCTGCCATTGCTGGTTCAGGTCTCTTATCCTCTTCTCATCCACTTCAGTGAGAACCCAACCTCCCTAAGGAGTGCACTTCCCTTGTAATATTCCCTGAAGTTGAAAAAGCAATTTTTGTTTTTCCCATAACGCATGTGGACGGAATCAAGTCAAAAAGGCACTCGGGTTCTGGAACCAGCAGCAGGGTCTCAGCAGGGCAGGTGGAGGAGGAGTTGTAGGGAAACAGCTGCTGCCACTGACTTGGGCTTTTCACCCAGACAAGCGCATCTTTCTTTTCATCTTGGTCCACGAGCTTCTTGCTTCCCTACAAAGGCAGAAGCTCTTGGACAAACGAAAACAAAGTCAAGTAACTCACAAAGTCTTTAACTGCCACTGCCATGGTTTGATTAAGGGGAGCGAATGGTGTAACATGGACTTGATCACTTGCCAGTCATGCTACACTCACGTTTAGGAAGCTGAAGTTGCCCAGCCTTGGGGTTGATGTAACAGGGAGGGTCCTGCAGGCTGTGGGGCTGCGTTCCTATGGGGCCATTCTGACTGGGGCACTGGGGCAGCCTCAGAACGGAGTGCAACTCTGGGACCTGAAGTTCAGCCAGCGCTTTTCAGGCAAGTCTACAAGGTGCTGCAATTGATGTGCATGCCTTCCTGTGCTCCCAAGGTAGTTTTGACTTACTAGGTTCTAAGCCTTGCAGTGGAAGTTTTGGTATTCAAAAAATAGACTTGGTGGCAATTTCCCGCAAATCAGATAGCCACAACACATGTTCCAAATATACCTCCCTATTTAGTGCTATCCACAAATCTAAAGGAGGCCATGCAAACATCTTCAGTTAGGCCAGTGGAATTAATTCAAGACTGTGGTCTATGCATCTTCATAACACAGAACTCTTTGGTCTTGCTTGTTTTGTTTTCAGCTGGTCAGTATTATTTTCTACATGTAATAAATCATTAAGGGGAATGTGGTGATGAGGCACAGACTCCTTCAGGTCTTAAGAGAAATTTAAATAGTTTTTGGAGACTACAAAAAAACATCTCGTTGAAACATTCCGTGCAGTACAGTGGAAAGTACTTTGCGTCTTGTTCTCATTTACCTTCTGCATCGTCCTGGGAGCTAAAAAAAAAAAAAAAAAAAAAAAACTCCTTTGGAGGAATGCATGCTTAATCAGAAGGGATAAATTAGTTATGATATGAAATGTAAGTTGACATTTATACTGCTAGTGATTGCTCTTCTTTCTAGAGTTGTGTGATGTTTCATCTGTTCATATTGTTGAAGGCTCCTACATGTTGACAGGCCCCCATTCCTGTGGCATCACAATGCATCATAACACCTAAATGACACTGGTTGCTGTGCTGTGTTTTTTACCTGGGCTTGCAGTACTTTTGTACCTGTTAAGCATTTGCCCTGGAAGGAATTTGTAGCCATGCGATCAGAGTACACACTACAGTACAAAAATTTTAAATGTGAAAGGGATTTCATATACTTGGAAGCTATTTATATAATAAAATATATTTACAAAGTATTTCACTGTGGTTAATAACTTCCTGAACAATCATGTCAACAATGACCATTTATGGATTGCTCAGGCCCAGAAATTATGCTACAGTGTAATAAACTAATGACATGTGTGTGTGTAGAATCTGCCCTGGGGCAGCCAGAAGAAATGATTGGCTTCAGTTAGGGAGTTAGGGGAAGACTTGGAGAGAGTGATGCATGAGTTGAATTTTGAGAGATGCATACAAATGTCCGGGTAGACAGCGGATGGGGATTGAATGTAGTAGGGATAGGTGGGGTGAATGGTATTCCAGGCAAGGAAATAAGATGTGCAAAGACAAGCAGAAAGAGGAGAGCAGAGTAGGTTCAGGAAATTGTAAATACCTTTTAAATGATTGGAGTGTAGGCCGGGCGCGGTGGCTCACGCCTATAATCCCAGCACTTTGGGAGGCCGAGGCGGGTGGATCACGAGGTCAAGAGATCGAGACCATCCTGGTCAACATGGTGAAACCCCGTCTCTACTAAAAATACGAAAAATTAGCTGGGCATGGTGGCGCGTGCCTGTAATCCCAGCTACTCCGGAGGCTGAGGCAGGAGAATTGCTTGAACCCAGGAGGCGGAGGTTGCGGTGAGCTGAGATCGCGCCATTGCACTCCAGCCTGGGTAACAAGAGTGAAACTCCGTCTCAAAAAAAAAAAAAAAAAAGACTGGAGTGTAAAATATGGGGGGTAAAGGACAGAGAGAAATTTGGAGAGGTAGGCAGGGGCTTCATCAGGCAGTGCCTTATAAAGCATGTTGAATGGTTTTACTTTATTTCCAGAGCAATGGGGAGCCATTGGAGTGTTGTAAGCAGCGCAATAGAGAAGGCTGCTGCATATGGTTGTACAGGTTGTGCGCCGCAAAACCGCTAGGGTCTCCACTGACACAGACCACATCAGGAATGATGCCCTCACTAGGGCTGTAGAATGCACAGTATGCACAGTGAGCAACAGCAGCTATGAATGGTAGAACTTTTTGCTTTCACTAAGATCACTCAAGCCATTGTGTGGAGGATTCAGTGTGTGGTTTATGCGGTGGAGAGGAAGAAGATTGGAGATAAGTGACTAGTTAGGACACAGCTGAAGTAAGCTGGGTATGAGTAGTTAGAGGCATGCACTGTCACATCTGGGGATGGGGAGAAGGGGAGAGGCCTGAGAGGAATTGAGAAGATAGAATTGATTTGATTTGGTGACTAGTCGTGGTGTTTGAAGGACAGGAAGGAGACTAGGTTAATTTCAGGTTTCTGGTTAGGGTGGCTGAATGGAAAGAAATACCATGAACACAGGGAATGGAAGAGGAAGAGGTAGTTTGATTTTCAATTTTGGGTATGTGGTTTCTGTGGAACATTCAGGTAGAGCTGACAAACAGGTCTGGAGCTGGGAAGAAGTAAATATTATTTCTTACTCTCATCTATATGGTTCCTTAAACATCTTGTAGCACTGAAGCTCTTTCCTTAAGTCTACTTCTCTATGGGCTATATTGATAACTCAGCAAGTCTAGTACAGAAGCAGGCACACATTTATTATAAAATTACTTTTCAGACTTGTTCTTAATATTTTCCCTCACACATTTCTTTACCTGATGATGAAAAAAATGAAAAATAGAAATGTTTTATATTTATCACAGGAAGAAAGAATGTAAGCTATACTGATTAATATAATCTCGGGTAACTTACATAAGCAGTTGTGAAAACCTGTTCACTGCAAATTTTACTCATCAGGGTATAGCTCAGGGAGATGTGTAAATCACAACAAAATTTATTCAATGTGCATTTCAGTATGGTATGAAGATGTATTTCAATGATGATGGGTCATCTATTAGGCCACACTATACTGTGAGTGTTCCACATAACTGATTTTTCTGGGTAACTGAGGTTCGGCACATTTAGTGCCTGATTATTTTTCCCCCTTGAAATCTTTATCCATTTTGGATGAAAAGCTTTGCAAAAATACTATTTAACTTCCTGACTCCTGAACTTGGAAACAATTGCATCCTTTCTTGATGAGTTAAGATTGTCTGTATAATAGCATTAGTTATTTCAATGTGCCGTATTCAGTGCTGCCTCGGGGCTTCTAAACTGTGGAGAGCTGTTTGTTCCTATACTACTAAATGGGCACAGATTGTTCTGCTTTTTAATTTTCAATGCGACTTTTTTTGCCCTAACATTTCCATAGATTCCCTCTCTATTAGCTGTTATTTTTTGCTGCTGTTAATTTAACTGTTTCTACCAGCCAGTTTTTATTGCCTAATTCTCCATGCCCCCTCCTCCGTTGCCCTTTTGAGTGTTACGAACTAGGAAACAAGATAAACAAGCTTGTTCAAACTGTGTGAAAAGGATAATAGACCATGCGTAGGCCTGTGGGGAGTCTACTTCAACTAATGTACGTGAGCTTTAGTACATGGACTCTTATGATATCTATTCCAATTGCAAAAAACCTTTTCTTTTCTTTCTCTCTAGTTCTTTTTGTGTTTGGAGGGTTGATGCAGTTAAATAAATTATCAGTAAAATCTATGTTCTCCTGCTAATTGAGGTATTATAACATGTGAAATTGTAATATCTTACTTCCTTGTAAAACAATGTGTTCAGAATCTATCAGCAAATCCACATTCATTTTATCCACTGCATTTCTCAGACATGCCTGTGCTTGGCACCAGAAGGCACTTTATTCTTAAAATTTGCCCCCAGGTTTGAAAGCAAATGTCTCTGTCTCTGCTCGGCATCTTCTTAAGCAAGCACCCTCTGAAGGCACAATAAACAACTTGCACCTTTCCTGCTCTAGGGCAGAAGCAGAGGCGAATCCCATGAGGAGAGATGCCTTCTATCTGATGGCTGACAAGGCCAGTGCCTCTTTCTATAGCTGCAAGGTCTTGTTCTAGAGACAGTTAGCTCCAGTCCGAGACAAGTGTCACAGAAGTTCCATTTATTTTTTCACCCAAACCTTCCCCCGATTGTATGTTTATGGCAGATGTAAGAATCTGAGTGAACTCCTGTTACTTTCAGCTCTGGGAAGATGCCATTGAGCAAAATCCTGAAGGAGGTAGGAAGTGAGCCCTCAGAGGTAACTGGGGGAGAGTGTTTCAGGAAGAGGGGGCAGTCAGTGGAAAGGCCTTGAGACATAAGCGTACTGACAAGTTCAAGGAACAAGAAAAGGACCAGTATGGCTGAAGCAGAGTGAGTGTTTGGGTGTGTGTGTGTGTGTGTGTGTATATGTGTGTATGTGCACGCATGTGTGCACGCATGAGATGAAACCATAAATGTAACAAGGTCTGGATCACATAGGTCTTGGTGAGAATTTAGGCTTTTACCCTGAGTCAGATGATGAGCCTTTGGAAGATTTTAAGCAAAGGAGTCACTTCTGTGTTAACAGGATCCCCCTGGATGCTGTGTAGATAATAGGATTAAGGTCAGACAAAGATGGAAGCAGTGAAACGAATTAAGAAGCTATTAGGTTAATGATGGCAACTTGAACCAGAAAGGTAATTGTGGAGGTGGTATGTAGTGATCAAATAGATTCTGGATATATTTTGAAGACAGAGTCAGAAGGATTTGCTAATGGTTTGGATACAGAGTATGAGAGAAAGAGGAGTTAAGAATGATGCTAAGATTTTTGGCCTTAGCAAGTGGTTGGAAGAAATTTTCATCAGTGGAGATGGAGATGCCTGCAGGAGGAGTAGGTTTGGTTGTTTGAGACTTGTCAACCTTCCTTTCTTCTTTTTTTGGAGACAAAGTCTCATTCTATCACCCAAGCTGGAGTGCAGTGGCTCGATCTCAGCTTCCTGCAAGCTCTGCCTCCCAGGCTCAGATGATTCTCTCATTTAGCCTCCCAAGTAGCTGGGATTACAGGTGTGTGCCATCACACCCAGCTAATTTTTGTATTTTTAATATAGAATCATGTCATCTACAAACAGGGATAATTTGACCACCTCTCTTCCTATTTGGATGTCCTTTATTTTTTTCTCTTGCCTAATTGCTCTGGCCAGGACTTCTAATACTATGTTGAATAAGAGTGGTGAAAGGGCATCTTTGTCTTGTGCCAGTTTTCAAGGGGAATATTTGCAGCTTTTGTCCATTCAGTATGATGTTGGCTGTGTGTTTGTGATAGATGGCTCTTATTATTTTGAGGTATGTTCCTTCAATACCTAGTTTATTGAGAGTTTTTTTTTTTTTTTAACATGAAGGGGTATTGAATATTATCAAAAGCCTTCTCTGCATCTGTTGAGATAATCAAGTGGTTTTTGTTTTTAATTCCATTTATGTGATGAATCACATTTATTGATTTGCATGTCTCGAATGAACCTTGCATCCCAGAGATAAAGCCTACTTCATCGTGGTGGATTAGCTTTTTGTTATACTGCTGGATTCTGTTTGCTAGCATTTTGTTGGGTATTTTTGCATCTTTGTTTATCAAGAATATTGACCTAAAGTTTTAAAATTGTCTCTCTGTCAGGTTATGTTGTAAGGATGATGCTTGCCTCATAAAATGAGTTAGGGAGGAGTCCATTTTGGAGGAGTCTTTAGGGTTTTCTAGGTATATGATCATGTCATCAGCAAACAAGATAATGTGACTTTCTCTTTTCCAATTTGGATGCCTTCTATTTCTTTGTCTTGTTTTATTGCTTTGGGTAGGGTTTCTAGTACTATGTTGAATAGAAGTGGTAAGAGTGAACATCCTTGTTTTGTTCTAGTTCTTAGGGGTAATGTTGTCAACTTTTCCTCATTCAGTATGATCTTGGCTGTGTGTTTGTCATATATGAGAGCCTATTTTTAAAAATAGCTTTTGTAGATGTATAATTCACATACAATTAACCCACTTAAAGTATGCAATTCAGTGCTTTTTAGTATAATCACAGAGTTGTGCAACCATTACCACAATCTAGGTTTAAAATATTCCCATCACCCCAAAAAGAAACCCCATACTTGTTAGCAGTCACTCTCCATTTTCTCCCAACCACCTTTCTTCTCAGTCCCTGGAAGCCACTAATCTACTTTCTATTTCTATAGATGTGCCTATTCTGGATATTTCATATAAATAGAATCATACAATATGTGATCTCTTGTGACTGGCTTCTTTCACTGAACATAATGTTTTCAATGTCCATTCACGTTGTTGCATGTGTCGTTACATCATTCTTGAAATGGCTGAATCTTATTGCAGTGCATAGATATGCTATATTCTAATTATCAAATTAAAATGATGGACATTTGTGTGATTTCCACCTTTTGGCTATTAAGAATAATGTTGTTATGGACAATTTTATACAAGTTTTTGTGTGGACACGTTTTCATTTTCCTGTGGTATGTATGTAGGTGTGGAAATTGCTAGGTCCTAGAGTAACTGTATGTTTCATCATTAAGGAAACCCTATACTGTTTTTCAAAGCAGCTGCATCCTTTTACATTCCCACCATCAACATATGAGGGTTATAATTTCTCTACATTCTTCTTAGTACTTGTTAATCTCTCTTTATTTCCCAGCCATCCTAGTGGGTGTGAAATAGTTTCTTATTGTAGTTTTGATTTGCATTTCCTGAATGACTAGTGATGTTGAGCACCCTTTCATGTGCTTATTGGCCATTTGTATATCTTCTTTGAATAAATGTCTACACAGATTCTTTGCCTGATTTAAGATTGGGCTTTTCCTCTTTTGCTTTTGAGTTGTAAGAGTTCTATATATACTCTGTATTGGAGATCTTTATCAGATATTTAATTTGCAATTATTTTCTCCCATTCTGTGGGTTGTCTTATTACTTACTTCAAGGTTTCCTTGAAGTGCAAATATTTTTCTCATTGAGAAGGTCGAATGTATCTATTTTTTCTTTTATCGCTTGTACTTTGTATGTCAAATATAAGAAAACATTGCCTAATCCAAGGTCATAATGCATTACAACTATGTGTTTGTCTAACAGATTTATTGTTTTACTTCTTATACTTAGGTCTTTGATCCATTTTGAGTTGATTTTTGTGTATAGTGTGAGGCAAAGATTCAGCTTCATTCTTTTGCATATGCATATCCAGGTTTCCCAATACCATTTATTGAAAAGAATATCCTTTCCCCGTCTAAATGTCTTGGTGCCCTGGCTGAAAACAAGTTAACCTTAGGCTTAAAGATCTATTTATGGACTTTCAGTTATTTCCCACTAATGTATCTGTTAAGTCTATCACAATACATATCTTTATTACTGTAGCTTTGCAGTAATTTTGAAATCAGAACATATAAACTTTCCAAATTTGTTTTTCTTTTTCAAGATTGCTTTGACTATTCCAGGTCCCTTGCATATCCCTATGAATTTTAAGACTAGCTTGAAAATATCTGTGCAAAAAGCCATCTGGGATGGCTTTTTTTGGTTGCTAGGGATGACATTGAATCTGTAGATCAATTTAGGAAGTACCTTAACCTCATTTTTATAGTTGCACAAATTGAGTTTTCCCCAACTATGGGCCATTCACATTTAAAATATTTGGAATTATTTAGTATAATGGATATTGGCATTCTGCTCTTCAATGCTCATATTGGATAGTTATTCATCTCTAGTTTGTCATGAATTTACCAAGTTTGTGGCTGGGCACGGTGGCTCTCGCCTGTAAATCCAGCACTTTTGGAGGCCTAGGTGGGAGGATTGCTTGAACCCAAGATTTTGAGACCAGCCTGGGCAACATAGTGAGACCTCATATCTACAAAATATATTTTTTAAAATTAGCTGAGTGTTGTAGCATGCTCCTGTAGTCCCAGCTACTCAGGAAGCTGAGGTGGGAGGATCGCTTGAGCCCAGGATGTCAAGACTGCAGTGAGCTGTGATCGTACCACTGCACTCCAGCATGGGTGACAGAGTGAGACCCTGTCTCAAAAAAAGAAAGTTTGCAATGTATTAATTCATTCCTAGTATGAGAATTGTTCTAGACACTGTGCTGAAGTCTTAAGAGGCAAGAAGGTATCAACCTGATCTCTCCCAAGGGAAAACAATAATACAAACGAAAACAACCACAACAACATCACTAACTCAGTTGCCTTTGTGTATGTGATTTAGCATTTGGCAGGCAAGTCTGTGTAGGACTGGGGTGGGATAACAGAAGAAATGGGAGGCCAGTATTTGGATACCACGCTGACCAGGAATCAGCAAAGGCTTTGTCATGCTGGACAAGATGATTTGTCGATCAGTTGTGTAGTTATCCTCCACATGGCAGGAGACTTTTTTTTTAGGAAAATAGATTGCAGTGGCTCGATAAGTGGACTTGGACCAGATCTGCAGTGGATTTGCTGATGCTTTAAGCAGGAAAAATATTTACATCTTTCTATTTTTACATATTGTAAATCACCACATATGTAGTTCTTTACAGACTGATTCAGTTCCTCTCAAAATTTACCTACATGTTTTGGATTTCTGAATAATGAATTCATTCAGCTGTGGTTATTAGGCAGGTTCCCAAGACAATGTCAGCTCCTGCTGCTGTACAGGGAAAACCTGCCATCTCCACTGAGTGGTTTTTAATCTGAAGGAAGGCTGAAGGAAAAGGTTTCCACAGACAGGCTCTTAATTAAACACCTACACCAGATATAGTCAAGGAGCAGCAACCTGGGACACTAAGCTCGTGAGTGGAGGTCTTCTCGCTGTCACTACCCAGCAGCTATTTCTCATTTTTCCTCATGCATTTTTCCTGCCCTCTCTCTTTCATCCCTCTTTTCTCAGTTCTTCCTCTTATTTCTCTTTTCTTACTCCTGTGCTTTCCGAGTGCCATTGAGTCTTCCCTGTTTTTGTTTTCTGTTTTTGGTAGGGAAGTATCTTTTATTCCCTCATCTTCTCATTCTTATAATTAAATTATTTATATGTGATCTTTGTAAAACATCTAAACAAAACAAATGCCCATAAACTAATAAGTGAGAGTCATCCTTGTGCCTAGCCCAGTCCTACTCCCTGGAGGTAAATACTGCTAACAGTTTGTGTGGAGAACATAGGAGGTTTTCTATGACTATAGATATATCAATTCAATTCAAACATTTATTGATCACCTTCAGTGTGGTAGACACTATTGGGATATTCTGGTGAACAAATAAATAAATCTCTGCCTCAGGGAACTTATTCCTAACTGGTGAGAGCAACAATAAAAAGCCCACATATATCTAGATATTTACCAAACTGGGATCATACTCCACATGTTGATCTAAGACTTGTATTGGAATGTATTTAAAAATTATTTCATTATGAAAATTTTGATACACATAAAAGAATAAAAGAGAAAAAGTAGGCTGGGCGCGGTGGCTCACGTCTGTAATCCCAGCACTTTGGGAGGCTGAGGCGGTCAGATCACAAGGTCAGTAGTTCGAGACTAGCCTGACCAAACTGGCGAAACCCCATCTCTAAAAATAAAAAAATTAAAAATTAAAAAATTAAAAAAGAGGAAAAGTAAAGTATGTAATATAAAATCATGATGCTAAGATATTTTAAAAATTTCCTTTCATAGTGCACAAAGAGGCTACTGTATCTTTTCACCATAAAGCATTTGCCCTGTCTTAGTGGGCTTATAGGAGACCTTGTAGTTGCTACTGGAATATGAATTTTGCATAACGTTGTGGCTGGAGTGTGTGGTAGAGGTTAAGCTGTCCTTTCATAAGTACCTTGGATATGTCAGCATCAGCTGCTGCTATCAGCCAGGAGTATTCTTCACATTCAAGGATACTGAGAGTTCTCTGGTCATCAAATCTTCATTTGTACTCTTGTACCATTGTTAAGTGGAAGCATTAGCTGTTGCATATACACTATGATGACAAGAATAACCTTCGAGAGTTATTTTAAATAATGTTTTCTCTATTTTAACTGAAATTGTGTGATTAGGCATATGTATTATTAGACTCTGATGGCAATTAGAAGGAATATGCATATTTGGGGACATCTTTGACTTTACAATCGCAGGCCAGATCATGTGATTAGTCAAAGAGCAAAAAGCAGTGGCCCTGTTTTTATTTGTAATTTTGCAGTTGTCAGTTTACAAAAGAGGGTCGGTTTTGCTTTCTTCATTAACATATTCAAAGGACCATTAACAGATATTGTGTTTTCTTCTGCAGGCATTATAAACTAAAGTAAGTCATTTTAATTGGATTTACCATTGCAGATGCTGTACATTTCAAAATTAGATTTTATGAACCCAAGAAGAGGTGGATAACCACTGAATAGATCTGGCATTTAGTCATGTCTACATGGATATTGCGAGTTCTGATATTAGTGGGTCATCTTGTCTATTTTTATAGCTTGTGCTTTAAATAGCTGCTCTCAAAAGGTCTGATGCCATAATAAAAAATTAAATAGGGATTAATGTAAATATTTATCTATTGCTAAGATAGTATGTTTAGAAATATTTAGTGGTGGCTGTGGCTATAATGGTCAGGGACTATTGTTTCTTTAAGCTCATGTTCAAACATGCCCCTACTCATTTACACTGCAGGTACTGAATGATGATGATTTGGATGAATAAAATAATCCCCTTTCACATGCCTTTTCCCCACATTTCTATTGTTAAAGAATACTCTGGACTATTCAAAATGTGGGATGAAGAGATTTCTTTTTAACTGTGTTTTACAAATCATCCAAGGAAGTTAATTCTCAGAGGCAGTTATTTTCATGACACTCTACAAAAAAATAACACACACACACACACACACACACACACACAATTAGCCAGACGTGGTGGCACTTACCTATAGTCCTAGCTACTTAGGAGGCTTAGGTGGCAGGATCGCTTAAGCCCAGGAGTTTAAGGCTGCAAGAAGCTATGATTACACCACTGCACTCCAGCTTGGGTGACAGAGAGAGACCCTGTCTTTAAAAATAAATAAATAAAATTATAAAAAATAAATTAAAAAATGGAGAGTAAAGTTTTAAAACCCTCCATTTTAATTATAACACAATATTTTCATGTCTGTGCACTATATAAATACACATATACTTTTAAATGTTGATGTTTACAAAAGTTAATGCAATCTCAGAGTTCCTTTGATCTTTGTTGCCACATCTAATTGATTTTGTTTCTCCATTTCAGATTGTTTGTGTCAAGTCATTCATATTCACCCTTAAGCTCTAGAAGGGTAAAACTCTACTTGGTATGTTTTCTTTCAGTTATGACTAAAATAATTTTAAGGTGGTCTTTCAAAATGGATGTTTTGTGAAAAATGAAAAGTAAATCTGTGGTAAGAGCCACATCCAAAACCAAAACACATCTGTAATGATGTTGTTGCACATGTGAGTACTTGCTAATGGCAGATTTTTAAAAAATGTTGCTTAAGTGGTGAGTATAAGAGGTTACGCTACTGTCCTCGAAATTTACATTCCACGCACTACAAATGCAGTGGAGCATCTTTTCAAGTGTTTATTGGCCATTCTTATTTCCTCTTTTGTAAAATGCCCGCGTGTGTTATTTTTTTCCATGTATTTATGGGGTTGTTTGTCTTTTTCTTATTATTGACTTATAATGTTTTATACATCCTTGATATTAATTACTAATTCTTTGTTGTTACATGTGTTGCAATTATCTTCCCTCAGATTTGGACTGTCTCATCATCACTTTCTTTATCATGTATTTTGAGGAAATAAATGAAAAATTTTAATGTAGCATAATCAATCTTTTATTTTATGCTGTTTGCTTCTTCCATCTTGCTTTAAAAATTCTATCATATCCATAGTTTATACAGATATCATACTATATTTTCTCTGATCTGATTCCCACCACTGTAAGATTTGAATCCTCACCAATGCATGACCATTGGTGCCAAGGTGGGAATTGTTAGATATCCCAGGGGCAACTGCTATTATTTGTTGGCTTCTCCCACAAGATATTCACCTAAGTAATGGTGTTGGCCTCTGAGGATTTGCTTGTCTTTCTTGCCAGCTTATCCATGCATTAAAAATGATTTTTTATTTTTTATTTTTTGGGACAGGGTCTCGCTCTGTCGCCCAGGCTGGAGTGCAGTGGTGCAATCGCAGCTCACTGCAGCCTCAACCTCCCGGGCTCAAGCCATCCTTCCACCTCAGCCTACTCAGTAGCTGGGACTACAGGTGCCCTTCACCACACCTAGCTAATTTTTGTATTGTTTAGTAGAGACGGGTTTTCGTGTTGGCCAGGCTGCTCTTGGACTCCTGACCTCAAGTGATCCACTTGCCTTGGCCTCCTAAAGTGCTGGGATTATAGGTATGAGCCATCGCGCCTGGCCAAAAAGGATTTAATTTTATTTTTTTCCCCATGTTTTTGTATTTTGTACTAGAAGGTTTTTCAGGATTTTTAGTTCCCCATATGACCAATAAGGGGAGCTCCTCTTTTTCAAACTTAGAAGTTCAATGTTTAGATTCAAATATGATATCTAATGTAAGAGTTTTTCTTGTACACAAGACCTGAGATACGGATCAGGAAACATGACCCATTACCCTATCCACAGATCACCTAAAGGGGGAAAAGCCGGGAGTGGTGTTCTGGTTCTGCGGTCCTTTGTGATTGTTTGGGAAAGGTGATGCAGAATTAAAATCTTTGCAGAACTATAATGCTAATAAACTCAGCATGTTACCTGCTGTGAATTTGTATGGTCTGCAGCAACCTCAGTTCTTGCCTCTTCAGAAAAAAGAATCCGACTGAGGGGCATAAGGCAGAAGGAGGCAAGTTTTAGAGAAGAAGTGAAAGTTTATTAAAAAGCTTTAGCGCAGGAATGAAAGGAAGTAAAGTACCCTTGGAAGAGGGCCAAGTGGGTGACTTGAGAGATCAAATGTGTGGTTTGACCTTTGGTCTTGGGGTTTTATATGTTGGCATGCTTCTGGGTCTTGTGTTTCTTCTCCCCTGGTTCTTCCCTTGAGGTGGGCTATTTACGTGTGCAGTGGCCTGCTAGCACTTGGGAGGGGAGCATGCACAGTGTGTTTACTGAAATTGCATGCATCCTCACTTGAGACATTCTTCCCTTACCAGTCAAATGTCCCTATAAGGTCATAATACCACTTAAACTTTGCTTCTTAATGTGCATGCCTTAGCCCACTTGCCCAACTCCTGAGGTCTTATCAGGAGCTGCTGATCACCAGTGTCAGATGTCTCTGTTTATTGGGAGACTGCCTCTCCTTGACACTGGCTGTGACCAATAATTATTTTAGAGAGACAGTTTGATAACCACCTGATCATCACCTGATGGTTGCCTGACATTCATGGTGGGGAAGGTGTCCCTCTCCTGACCTGCTCATGTCTGACTAGCTACCCTCTGTAACAGGCATTGTCTGCCACTTCATGAATGCTCACTTTTACATGAAACCTTTGAAATTGTAATGCCATTTTTTCTTTATAATAATGGCGGACATTTATTGAGCACTTACTATACACTAAGGTAAGTGCTTTACATATGTGAACAACTTATTCATTACAATAACTCTGCAAAATAGGTGCTGCCATTTTTTTCTACTTTACCGATGAAAGAAAGAGACACAGAGTTTAAGGAGTTTGCCCAAGGTCACATAACTACCAAGTGGTACTGAATTTGAATCCAGTCAATCTGTTTCTGGAGTGAGAACTCATAAGGAGTATGCTATATGACCTCTATAGGAAATACTTATTTGTGCAAAAAAGTAAGAATCTAATGTGTATAAGATAATAATGCCCAAATATAACATATTGGTGCTGTGATGTCATTGTAGTTTTTTTCCTAAGCATACATTTCCAAAAGTGTAGCCTACTTCTTATGTTTTTGGTATTTTTCTCTTTTATGTCTCTTTTTCAAATAATTAAATTCTTTTGAAAAGATAAGTGGAAAAAGTACGTTCATTGTTCAAATGAACTTTTTTTGTATAAATACGAAAATTTTCCTTGATTTTTTTGGTAATGGCTTGAGATATAATACATGTATGATACAATTTACCCATTTAAATTAAATGTTTTTAGCATATTCACAGTTGTACATAACCATCACTGCAATCAGTTTTAGAGCATTTTTTTACTCCCCTAAGCAACCCTGTACCTTTTAACTATCATTTCCCAAGTTCCCTCGTTCTCCTAACCCTAAGCAATCTCTAATCTACTGTCTTTTTCTCTATGTTTATTCTAGACATTTCATGGAAATGAAATAACACACTATTTGGTCTTTCATGTCTGGCTTCTTTCACTTAGCATAGTTTTTCAGGATACATGCATGTTGTAGGATGTATTAGTCCTTCATTCCTTTTTATTGCCAAATGATTTTCCACTGAATGGATATGCTACTTTTGTCTGTCCATTCTTCAGTTAATGGACATTTGAGTTATTTTTACCTTTTGGATTTTATGAGTAATGTGGCTAATAACATTTGTATATAAGTTTTTGTGTAGACATACGTTTTCATTTCTCTTTGGTGTATACCTAGAATTGCTGGGTCATATGGTAAATCTACGTGTAACTTTTTGAAGCGTTGCAAAACTCTTTTCCATAGGGGCTGAACCATTTTACATTTTACAGTAACATTTTACATTTACATATATAAGGGTTCCAATTTGTCCATGTACTAACCAACACTTGTTCTTGTCCATCTTTTTTATTATAGCTATCCTCTTGGGGGTGATGTGGTATCATTGTGGTTTTCATATACATTTTCATAATGACTAAATGATGTTGAGCATCCTTGCATGTACTCATGGACCACTCGTATCTCGTCTTTGGAGATATGTCTCTTCAAATATTTTGCCCATTTTAACTCAATTATTTCTTTTTGTTATTGATTTGTAAGTGTTCTTTATGTTCTAGATACATGTCCCGTATCAGATATATGATTTGCAAATATATTCTCTTATTCTGTACATCATCTTTTCACTTTTTTAGTATCTTTTGAAGCACAAGTTTTAATTTTGATGAAGCCCAATTTATATAATTTTTAACATTTGTACTTTCAACGTAATGTATAAATAAGGTTTTGCCAAATGCAAGGTCATATTTACTTCTATATTTTAATATTTCAATTGTTTTGGCTGTTACATTTTGGTGTTTGATCCACTTTTAGTTAATTTTTATATATGATATATCTATGATATGTGGATATTCTGTTATCTCATCACTGTTTCTTGAAAAGACTGTTCTTTTCCTAAATGAATTTATTTGTTCTTGTCAAAAGTCATTTGAGAGAGGCTTCATGACGGCTGACTAGACTACATTTCATACTTGCCCCTCCACTTAGAAAAAACAAATAGCGTGTAGACAATCACACATTTTGGATATATTATCCAAGAAAGAACACTGAACTTTAACAGAAGAGTGACAGAAAACACCAAAATCAAGGAAAGAGAAGCAGGAGAGGCAGCCTGCTTGGCTGGGATTGGCAGGGAACTGGGAGTGACTTCCCAACGCAGGGAAAGGTTAAGTGAAAGACTTTCAGTGGCTCACATCCTCACTATGTAATCATGCAATCCTGGCTATGAAAGAGGCTCTCTATCCTCTCCAACCCTGAAACAAACATAAAGATTTGCCAGGAGACCATGAGATGAACTGCTTCAGGGAAGGAACTAGCACTGGGACCCACACCTGTTCTGAGTCTTGAGTGGCTACATCAAGACAGTATTTGCAATCTTTGCCTTTAACAGACTGCTCCCTGTCCTGGGATCCAGCAGTGCTGGGACTGAGTTGTTATTGCTGCTAGAAACCAGGGAATCAGCTTGCTGGTAACTGCCAACACTGCTGTCAGTGTACACTACCCTGGGGCACAAAGATAGGCATGCTCAGAGACTGGGGATGAGCTGGGAATGAACTTCCGCAGCTGAAGCTGAGAAGCAAGTGCATGGGCTGCAGCTGCTAGTGCTAGAAAGCGAGGACCACTGGGACTGAGCTGGGACTTCAGTGAAGCATGAGTTGTGGCTGCAACTGAGTCATGTACTAGGTAGGGGCTCCTATAGCTGGGGCTGAGGCACAGACTAAAAATGGGGTGTCACTGCTAGAGCTGGAGAATGTGCCCTACTGGGACTGGAGTGTGAGAGGTACATGTGCTCACCACCTACCAGCTCAGACTGTGGGCACCAAAAGCCCCACCCTCTGCAGTGACAGGGCCTTAACATGGCTGCTACCACCTTTCCCCCAAACACTGTCCAAAACCTGAAGATCACCCAGATCCTACCCACCACAGGTAGTGCCTGCTTTCACCATTGGAGACCTGAGTATGAGCCTGCCCACACCCTCTGAGACAGAGCACATAGCCTGGAGGAATGAGGATTAAACAACCCAATCCACCACTTTGGGCACCTGAACCCTCCTCCTAGGGGCTGGAGGTAGGGTCTGAACTCCTGGCTACTACCACCTGAGCTGACACCTACCTACAGGTCCTACCTGCAGGTCTGTGACTGGCTTGGCCAGCATATTGCAGCCACCACCAACATCAGTGCATACCACTTGGGCATGCTGGCTAATGCCTGTAATCCTATTGCTTTGGGAGGCCAAGGCTGGAGGATCACTTGAACCCCAATGACTGGTACTAGCCTGAGCAACATAGTGAGACCCTATCTCTTATAAAAAATTAAGATAAGTCAAGCATGGTGGCACATGCCTGTAGTCCTATCTGGGCAACAGAGCAAGAACATGTCTAAAAAAGGGGAGGGGAAAGGAAATCAAAATATTAATTTCAAAGAAGCTCAGTGAGATACAGGAGAATTCTGAAAAATAATACAAAGAAGTCAGAAAAACAATTCAGAGTACAAATGAGAAATTTACCAAAGAGATAGATATTTTAAAAGAGAACCAAATAGAAATTCTAGAACTCAAGAATTAGTTGAAAGAAATATAAAATACATTTGGAAGCATCAACAATACACTAGATCAGGCAGAAGAAAGAATCATGGAGCATAAAGACAGGTCTTCTGAAATAACAGTTAGACGAAATAAAGAGATTAAGATAAAAAAAGAACAAGAAATTTTTTTGGAACATTTGGGATAAAATAGAGCTACTGAATATATGAATTATCATTATCCTTGAGGGCAAAGAGAAAATGAAGGGATTAGCCAGGGATTAGAAATTATTTAAAGAAATAATAGAAGAAAACTTTCCAACTCTAGCAAGAGATTTTAGGTATTCAGATGCAGGAGGCTCAGTGATCCCCAGGAAGATATAATGCAAAAGGTCTTCTTCAGGGCACATTATATTCTGACTTTCTTAAGTCAAAGATAAGGAGTAAATTCTAACCATAGCAAAAGAATAATGTCTAGTCGCATGTAAAAGAAACTCCATCAGAATAACAGCAGACTTCTCATAGAAAAGTTAAAGGCCAATAGAGAATGGGATGATACATGTAAAGTGCTGAAAGAAAAAAAATACCAGTCAAGAATACTATATCCAGAAAACTACCCTTCATAAATGAAGGACAAATAAAGTATTTTATAGAAAAGCAAATGCTGAGGAAATTTGCTACCACCAGACTGGCACTAAAAGAAATGCTCAAGGGAATCCCAAACCTGGATACACAAGTACTACATTCACTATCATAATTGAACTCATAAGCATAGAGAGTAGAAGGATGGTTACCAGAGGCTGGAAAGGGCATGGGGGATTGGGGGAGTGGGGAGGGGGGATGTGTACAAAAAAAGAAAGAATGAATAAGACCTACTATTTGTTAGCACAATAGGGTGACTACAGTCATAATAACTTAGTTGTATATTGTTAAATAACTTAAAGAATGTAATTAGATTATTTGTACTAATAAGGATAAATGCTTGAGGGGACACATACCACATGCTCTACAATGTACTTATTTCACATTGTATGCCTGTATCAAAATATCTCTTGTACCCTGTGTGTGTATACACACACACACACACACGGTATATATACATATATATATATGTACACACACACACACACCCCTACTATGTACTCACAAAAATCAAATGAAAAAAGATTATAATACCCTTATAAAAACACATGAAAACATATAACTCACTGATTAAGCAAACACACAAAGGAGAAAGAGAAAGAACACAGATACTAATCTGAGGGGCAGAGCAAGATGGCAGAATAGAAGACCCCACTAATCATACCCCTTGCAGGAACACGAAATTCAACAACTATATAAATAATAAAAGCACCGCATAAGAGCCAAAAATCAGGTGAGCACTCCTAGTACCTGGTTTACACTTCATATTAGCGAAAGAGGCACTGAAGAGGGTAGGAAAGACAATTTGAATTGCCAGTGCCATCCCTCCCCCATTGCTCTGCAGTAGCCACATCTCTGCAGTATGGAGTAATCTGTACACTTGGGAGAGGGAGAGCACAGAAATTGTGAGACTTTGCATTGAACTCAGGGCTGCCCTAGTCACAGTGGAAAGCAAAACTGGGCTGAACTCAGCTGATGCCCACCCACAAAGGGAGCATTCAGGCCAGCTTCAGCCAAAGGAGAATAACCCATCCCAACAGTAGGAACTTGAGTTCCAGCAAACTCGCCACCATGGGGTGAACTACTCTGGGACCCTCAATAACCTTGAAAGGCAGTCTAGTTCACAAAGACTACAAGTCCTAGTGCAGAGTTGGGTTCAGAGCCAGTGAACTTGGGGAACACGTGACTTTACTGAGACACCAGCTAGGGAAGCTAAGGGAGTGCTTGTGCTACCTCTCCCACAACCCCGGGCAACACAGCTTGCAGCTCCAAAGGAGACCTCTTCCTTCCACTTGAGGAAAGGAGAGGAAAGAATGAAGATGAATTTTGTCTTGTATCTTGGATAACAGCTTAGCCACAGAAGCATAGGGCAGCAATCAGAGTCATAAGGCCCCCATTCCAGGCCCTAGCTCCCGTATGGCATTTCTAGGCACACCTTGGGCCATAAGGGAAACTACTGCCTTGAAGGGGAAAAAGCCTATCCAGGCAGGATCCATCACTTCCTGACTAGAAGAGACCTTGGGCCCTGAATAACCAGTTGTGATACCCAGAGACCTTGGGCTCTGAATAACCAGTTGTGATACCCAGGTAGTATGCCAGGGGCCTTGGGTAAAACTCTGACATGTGATGGCTTCAAGTGAGACCCAACCCATTTCCAGCTGTGGTGGCTATGTGGAGAGATTCCTGTTTGAGAAAAGCAGAGGGAAAAGTAAAAGGGACTTTACTGCCTTGGACTTTTACCAGCTCAGCCACAGTGGGATAGAGCACCAAGAGGGCTCCTGTGGTCCCCCATTCCAGGCCTTGCCTCTGGGAGGGCATTTCTGGACATGCCTTGGGCCAGAGGGGAACCCGCTTCCCTGAAGGGTGATTCCCAGGCATGGCAACATTCACCACAGGCTGACTAAAGATCCCTTGGGCCTTAAGTGAATAGAAGGACAGAAGCCTGGATGGCTTCACCTTACCAGTAAAGAAACAGGTAGACACAATGTAAAGGAAGGGAAAAAATATATTCCATGCAAATGGAAACCAAAGGTGACCAGGAATAGCTGTGCATATATCAGATAAAGCAGATTTTATGTCAAAAACAGTAAAAAGAAAAAAATAAGGCTGGGCACAGTGGCTCATGCCTGTAATCCTAGCACATTGTGGGGCTGAGGTGGGTGGGTCACTTGAGGTCAGGAGTTTGAGACCACCCTGGACCATGTCTCTACGAAAAATACAAAAATTAGCCAGGTATGAGGGCTCGCCCCTGTAGTCTCAGCTACTTGGGAAGCTGAGGCAGGAAAATTGCTTCAACCTGGGAGGCGGAGGTTGCAGTGATCTGAGATCGTGCCACTGCACTCCAGCCTGGGTGCAAGAGAGAGACTCTGTCTCAAAAACAAAGAAACAAACAAACAAAAAAAACCCAAAACACATAAACCAAACAAAAAAACAGTTAAAAAAAAAAAAAAAAAAAAAGAGAAAGAGAAAGGAGATCATTGTATAATAATTAATGGATCAATCCAGTAATTGGATATAACAATTCTAAATATTTATATACCCAACACTAAAGCACCCAGAACCATAAAGCCAATATTACTAGATCTAAGGAGAGATATAGACTACAATACGATAATAGTGGAGCATTCAATACCCCACTCTCAGTATTCGACGGATCACCTAGCCAGAAAACCAACAAAGAAACATTGGATTTACACTGTACATTAGTGGGAGCTAAATGATATGAACACAAAGAAGGAAACAACAGACATTGGAGTCAACTTGAGGGGGAGGGTGGGAAGAGGAAGAGGAACCAAAAAAAAAGTAACTATTGGCTATTGGGCTTAAAACCTGGGTGATTAAATAGTACGAACAACAAACCCCTGCAACACGTGTTTATTTCTATAACAAACCTTCACATGTACCTCAAAACCTAAAATAAAAGTTAAAAAAATAAAAAAATAATAATGTATACATTAAGCTGAATGGACCTAACAGGCATTTATAGAAAATTCAATTCAATAACTGCAGGATATATATTTTTTACATCTGCACATGGAACATTCTTGAGGATAGACCACATGTTATGCCACAAAAGAAGTATCAACAATTTAACAAATAATAAAATCATATCTCATATCACAATGGGATAAAACTAGAAGTCAATACCAAGAGGAGTTTTGGAAACCATACAAATACACCAAATTAAACAACATGCTCTTGAGTGACCATTGGGCCAATAAAAACATTAAAATGGAAATTAAATTATTGGATCAAATGAAAATCGAAACACAGCATACCAACACTTGTGGGAGACAGCAAAAGCAGTGTTAAGAGGGAAGTTTATAGTAATAAATGTCTACATCAAAAAAGTAGAAAGACTGCAAACTAACAATCTAACAATGCACCTCAAGGAAATAAAAAAGGAAGAGCAAATCAAACCCCAAATTAGCAGAAGAAAAGAAATGATACAGATCATAGCAGAACTAAAGGAAAGAGAGACTAAAAAAATACAAAAGATCAAGAAAAATGTTGGTTCCTCAAAAAGATAAACAAAATTAATAAGCAGCCAGCTAGACTAATGAAGAGAGAAGACTCAAATTAAAAAAAATAGATCAGAAATGAAAAGGGGTTCTTTTCAATTTGTATATCAATTTAGGGAGTATTGCTACTTTAATAATAGTATCTTCCAAGATATGAACATGGATTGGCTTTTGATTTCTTAGATATTTAATTTCTTTCAATAATATTTTATAGTTTCAAGAGTATAAGTTTTGCATTTATGCTTTGTACAATAGAAATACAATTGATTTTTGTATCTTGACCTTGTATCCTGCACCCTTGCTGAATTTGTTAGTTCTAACAGTTTTTGTGTGTGTGTGTGTGCGTTTGTGTCTAACTGTGTGTGAATTTCTTAGTGTTTTTTATATGCAAGATCATATCATTTATAAATAAAGATAGTTTTACTTTTTCCTTTGGAGAAGTGACTATGAGCAATGGGTTCCCCAAGACTATCCCAGGTAAGATGATTTATGAGGTAGACTCATATGACTTGAATATAGTTGAACTCCTGGCTAATATTACAACAAATATATTTATATACATATGTATCATACGTATGTCAGCTACAAACAGACTGGAATTTATCTTTTCAATTTTCTTTTTTTATAGTTGTATTTGCTTGGTTCTAAGGTACTTAATATACGGTTTTGGACAGAAAAATGAAAAACAGAATCAAATATAATGATGCTATTCAGATTTAAGACACATCCAGATTTCAGAAATGTTAAAGATTGAATAGAATAGTACTTAGCATCTTAGAATAGTATTCAGGTCAAGTTTTGTTTGGAGTTTTATAACTGATAAGAGAGAGCCTTCCTCTTACATTTCCTGTATCCTTCTCCTTCCCACACATTTTGTTGTATACATGCTTGTACAAAATCTGAGTCATAGGGAGCCTTCAGTGAATTGCCTGAGGTTATATCAAAAGTTGGTAGCTAATTCACTATAGAAGCCACCAGTTCCTACATCCTTGCCATTCTGTTGCAGGGGTTGACTGCCTGGACAACACCTTTGTGTTAAGTCAGTGATGCTGAATCAGAGGCTTTCAGAGCTTCTTGAAAAGAAGCTGCCTGTTTTCCTTCTCTGGCAGCATGCAAGATCCTATACTTTTTACTTCTGGTCTTGCTTTCTAGCTTTAATTAGACCATCCTATCTTTATACTCAAACCATATCAGTCCCTATCCAGTCCCTGATTCTTTCACTTACTCCAATATTGATGGCTTGTTTCTTTCACCATGTATTTGAATCCTAATCAATTTTGAAGACCAATCTTACATGTCTCATCATCTATTAAACCTTCCCTTTTCTCCCATCCTCATTTCTCCTCTCTCCATACTCTATATTGCATATTTCTATTCTAGTGTGTACTATACTGACTTATACTATGGCCATTAGTTTATATATGTTTGTATCTTCTCTTAATTTTTATGCTGTATGAGGTGAGGAACTCTGTTTATATTCCCATGGGCCATAGCACCTCGCAGAGAGGAGCAAATAAGAACCCAGTGGATATTTGGTGAATTGAATTACACAATAGATTGGAAGGAGGCTCCAGTAGGTGTTAGCAGGAAAAGGATATAGTATGAATCTTGATTTTATTTTGTTAGCACAGAATTATGCATGTCTTTTATATTGTACCTTTATTGCAGAACAAAGCACTGCATAGATTATTCTACTGTGGTCCAATGGGAATTCATTTTGTGATAATTTCAGAATTACTCTTTTATTTGTTTCACCTTTTAAAGCATAACATTTGTCAAGACAACACTTCAATTTGTTGCATGTGCTAAGTCGTTACTATTTACAGATAGTATAGAGTATCTGAGGTTCAGATTGAAAGGGAAAAAATATACACATAGAATCCCATCTGCCTTGCACAGGATTTAGGACTCAAAACCTAATTTTATCTGTTCTGCACATCAGAAATAGGGAACTTTTAAAGAAATCATTCCTAAAAGTAAGCATCATTGTTGAGAATTTCAGGGTGTAAAAATAATGGGGTTTCTTGCAAAAGATTGTATATGAACATTGTCGACATGGTTTGGGATGAAACCTATCCTGGAAGAAAATGGGAGGTTATAGAGTCATATCTAGTTAGTAATTTGCATTAGTAAATTGAGTATAGCCTTCTGAGTACAGATTTTAGATGACTTCTCTGAAGTTTAGGAAACTAGATAGATGACATGGTAAAAGCTTTTCTAAATCCCCTACTAGATTCTACTTTGCCTCTAAACAGTGCCTGGCATCTGACACCTGGCGTTTGTTCAGTGTGAGTCTTTCAAATGAATAAGAACATGAATGGTAGCCTCTCTGAGCCTGTTAACTCGTCTGCAAGATAAGTGTTTTACTATCAACCTTGGAGGATTGTTGTTAGGACCAGAGAAGCTGCGTATACAGTGCCTTGTGTAGTGTTTGGTAAATACTAGTTGCTCAGCAAATGGTAACTATTGTTCATTTACTACACTTTCTCAGTCTGTTTTCATATAGGTGGTGGCAATGAGTTTATTGCCATAGAAGAGACTATCTTTCTGACTGACATTTCCCTTTCTATTTTTATTTGTTTGTGCTCTGATTTTGCCTCTTATTTATTTTTAGGAAACCATGTGAGAAAAGAGGCATTTGCTCTTTTAAGTAGTTTATTTGCTATGGCTCTGTAGTGCTTGGATGATGTGGCATTGTGTGCAGCCTGGTTCAGAACCCATATCCTTCTATTGTATATGAATTGAAAACCCAGAGAGGTTGGATAAATGGACATGAGAGTGTCACTGTGAAATAAAGCTCAAGGGTTGGAATTATTGCTGTTACACTCTAGAATCTGAAGTAAAAATGTTTTCTATAAAATGGGAATGCTTATAGATACCAATTTACTTAATTTTTAAACTATCATTAACCTCATAGGAGTAACTAATAAACTTAGTCTGGATTAAATTCCTGGAATGGTGATATGGACTCAAATCATGAAGGCAAAAATTCCCAGAGAAGTAATTCTTAAAAGATCATTTGTCCAAGTGTGGTGGTTCACGCCTGTAATCCAGCACTTTGGGAGGTCAAGGTGGGAGGATCACTTGAGCCCAGAGTTCCAGACCAGCCTGGGCAACATAAGGAGACCCCCGTCTCTACAAAAATTAGAAAAATTAGCTGGGTGTGGTGGCATGCACCTGTAGTCCCAGTTACTTGGGAGCCTGAGGTTGGAGCATGGCTTGAGCCCAGGAGGGAGAGGTTGCAATGAGCCAAGATCGCACCACTGCACTCCAGCCTGGGCGACAGAGTGAGACTTTGTCTCAAAAAACAAAACAAAACAAAACAAAGCAAAATCTTTTTTAGCAGAGGCTTCACTCTGACAGAGTAGGCTGAAAGGATTCTGACCCTGTATTTGTAACTACTCATAATGCATCTTACATTTCAAGTTTCTTGAACTGTTAGCAAAGAAAGTTTCCTTGTTAATAATTGCTTGTTGGGAATTTTTTTTTTTTACTTTTTTTTTAATTGCATTTTGGGTTTTGGGGTACATGTCTTCACATGTAAGCAAGCAAGATTGTTGCATAGGTACACACATGGCAGTGTGATTTGCTGCCTTCCTCCCCTTCACCTATATCTGGCATTTCTCCCCATGCTATCTCTCTCCAACTCCCCACCCCCCGCTGTCCCTCCCCTATTTCCCCCTGAAAAACCCCAGTGTGTGATGCTCCCCTCCCTGTGTCCATGTGTTCTCATTGTTCAAAACCCGCCTATGAGTGAGAACATACGGTGTTTGATTTTGTGTTCTTGTGTCAGTTTGCTGAGAATGATGGTTTCCAGGTTCATCCATGTCCCTACAAAGGACGCGAACTCATCGTTTTTTATGGCTGCATAATATTCCATGGTGTATATGTGCCACATTTTCCCTGTCCAGTCTATCATCGATGGGCATTTGGGTTGGTTCCAGGTCTTTGCTATTGTAAACAGTGCTGCAATGAACATTCGTGTGCATGTGTCCTTATAGTAGAACGATTTATAATCCTTTGGATATATACCCAGTAATGGGATTGCTGGGTCAAATGGAATTTCTATTTCTAGGTCCTTGAGGAATCGCCACACTGTCTTCCACAATGGTTGAACTAAGTTACACTCCCACCAACAGTGTAAAAGTGTTCCTATTCCGGCCGGGCGCGGTGGCTCACGCCTGTAATCCCAGCACTTTGGGAGGCCGAGGCGGGTGGATCACGAGGTCAAGAGATTGAGACCATCTTCGTCAACATGGTGAAACCCCGTCTCTACTAAAAATACAAAAAATTAGCTGGGCGTGGTGGCGCGTGCCTGTAATCCCAGCTACTCAGGAGGCTGAGGCAGGAGAATTGCCTGAACCTAGGAGGCGGAGCTTGCGGTGAGCAGAGATCACGCCATTGCACTCCAGTCTGGGTAACAACAGCGAAACTCCGCCTCAAAAAAAAAAAAAAAAAAAAAAGTGTTCCTATTCCTCCACATCCTCTCCAGCATCTGTTGTCTCCAGACTTTTTAATGATCACCATTCTAACTGGTGTGAGATGGTATCTCAATGTAGTTTTGATTTGCATTTCTCTAATGACCAGTGATGATGAGCATTTTTTCATATGTTTGTTGGCCTCTTGTATGACTTCTTTTGTTAAGTATCTGTTCATATCCTTGGCCCACTTTTGAATGGGCTTGTTTGTTTTTTTCTTGTAAATATCTTTTAGTTCTTTGTAGATTCTGGATATCAGCCCTTTGTCAGATGGGTAAGCTGCAAAAATTTTTTCCCATTCTGTTGGTTGCCGATTCACTCTAATGACTGTTTCTTTTGCTGTGCAGAAGCTGTGGAGTTTGATTAGGTCCCATTTGTCTATTTTGGCTTTTGTTGCCAATGCTTTTGGTGTTTTGATCATGAAGTCCTTGCCTACGCCTATGTCCTGAATGGTTTTGCCTAGATTTTCTTCTATGGTTTTTATGGTGTTAGGTCTTATGTTTAAGTCTTTAATCCATCTGGAGTTAATTTTAGTGTAAGGTGTCAGGAAGGGGTCCAGTTTCAGTTTTCTGCATATGGCTAGCCAGTTTTCCCAACACCACTTATTAAACAGGGAATCCTTTCCTATTGCTTGTTTTTGTCAGGTTTGTCAAAGATCAGATGGTTGTAGATATGTTGTATTGCCTCCGAGGGCTCTGTTCTGTTCCATTGGTCTATATCTCTGTTTTGGTACCAGTGCCATGCTGTTTTGATTACTGTAGTCTTGTAGTATAGTTTGATGTCCGGTAGTGTGATGCCTCCCGCTTTGTTCTTTTTGCTTAGAATTGACTTGACTATGCGGGCTCTCTTTTGGTTCCATATGAAGTTTAAGGTGGTTTTTTCCAGTTCTGTGAAGAAGGTCATTGGTAGCTTGATGGGGACAGCGTTGAATCTGTAAATTACTTTGGGCAGTATGGCCATTCTCACGATATTGATTTTTCCTAACCATGAACATGGAATGTTTCTCCATCTGTTTGTGTCCTCTCTTATTTCGTTGAGCAATAGTTTGTAGTTCTCCTTGAAGAGGTCCTTTACGTTCCTTGTTAGTTGTATTCCTAGGTATTTTATTCTCTTTGTAGCAATTGTGAATGGCAGTTCTTTTTTTTTTTTTTTTTTTTTGAGACGGAGTTTCGCTCGTTACCCAGGCTGGAGTGCAATGGCGCGATCTCGGCTCACCACAACCTCCACCTCCTGGGTTCAGGCAATTCTCCTGCCTCAGCCTCCTGAGTAGCTGGGACTACAGGCACGCGCCACCATACCCAGCTTATTTTTTGTATTAGTAGAGACGGGGTTTCACCATGTTGATCAGGATGGTCTCGATCTCTTGACCTCGTGATCCACCCGCCTCGGCCTCCCAAAGTGCTGGGATTACAGGCTTGAGCCACCGCGCCCGGCCGGCAGTTCATTCTTGATTTGGCTCTCTTTAAGTCTGTTATTGGTGTATAGGAATGCTTGTGGTTTTTGCACATTGATTTTGTATCCTGAGACTTTGCTGAAGTTGCTTATCAGTTTCAGGAGATTTTGGGCTGAGGCGATAGGGTCTTCTAGATATACAATCATGTCGTCTGCAAATAGAGACAATTTGACTTCCTCCTTTCCTATTTGAACACCCTTTATTTCTTTTTCTTGCCTGATTGCTCTGGCTAGGACTTCCAGTACTATATTGAATAGGAGTGGTGAGAGAGGGCATCCTTGTCTAGTGCCAGATTTCAAAGGGAATGCTTCCAGTTTTTGCCCATTCAGTATGATATTGGCTGTTGGTTCGTTTTAAATAGCTTTTATTATTTTGAGATATGTTCCATCAATACCTAGTTTATTGAGGGTGTTTAGCATAAAGGGCTGTTGAATTTTGTCGAAGGCCTTCTCTGCATCAATTGAGATAATCATGTGGTTTTTGTCTTTGGTTCTATTTATGTGGTGAATTATATTTATAGACTTGCGTATGTTGAACCAGCCTTGCATCCCCGGGATGAATCCTACTTGATCATGGTGGATAAGCTTTTTGATGTGCTGTTGCAATCGGCTTGCCAGTATTTTATTGAAGATTTTTGCATCTATGTTCATCATGGATAATGGCCTGTAGTTTTCCTTTCTTGTTGAACCTCTGCCGGGTTTTGGTATCAGGATGATGTTGGTCTCATAAAATGATTTGGGAAGGATTCCCTCTTTTTGGATTATTTGGAATAGTTTCAGAAGGAATGGTACCAGTTCCTCTTTGTATGTGTGGTAGAATTCGGCTGTGAACCCATCTGGACCTGGGCTTTTTTGGGGTGGTAGGCTCTTAATTGCTGCCTCGACTTCAGACCTTGTTATTGGTCTATTCAGGGTTTTGACTTCTTCCTGGTTTAGGCTTGGGAGGAGGCAAGTGTCCAGGAATTTATCCATTTCTTCCAGGTTTTCTAGTTTATGTGCATTGCTGACCTTTTAAATTCATTATCTTAAGGCATAATAAATTAAAAGCCTAGATCAACAAATCTGGATCAAATCTACATTACAGCATGTTCCTTGTTGACTAGATTGACATTTGATAGGAAGGTGGTCAAGCTGTCCTATGTAGAAAACCCAACTCCTCACAAATAAAAAGGATGCATTCTCCTTACATTGGACTTGTTGCTAAGCCCAAAAAAAGCTGATTTAGAAGCAAAATAAAGGGCTATAACTCAACAGGTAACCTGAGAAACACCCTTAAAAACACCCTAATTGAGCAAATCATCATTTAAGACTTCTGCTGAAAATCCATATGCTTGTACAATTAAACACAGACACAAATTGGAAACAAAAGTCAAAAAAAGCACTTGCCAATTCATTCATTCCTACATATGATCAAAAGCAAAAGAGTCAAGCAAACATATCATTAATATTTATTTTATAATTTAAAAGGTAGTTGTATCAATGACAATACAAGCTTAGAAATCCAAATACGAATTTTTAAAGTTCTAAAATGTGTGGATATAATGGCTCACAGAAAGAAGGAAGGTATACCCATCCAGTCAGTTGCTCTAGGTTGGCTGTGTCACATGTAAACATGCAGAACATGCTTCACCTCAATACAGGGTGTACTTTAAAGTTTTTAAAGATTTATTTTGCATTCATTCACTTTTTTAACAAATATTTATTGAGTGTCTACTATATGCCAGATTCTGTTCTAAGCTGTATTTAAACAGATGTTCTGAAGAAAAGTAAAGGTTCACAATCAAATAAGCTTATGAACTATTGGGGGTTAAGCACACTGCAACATTTCCTAGTAAATACATACGTACACATTGTGACTCCTTGGGTATCGGCTATGTATGCAGTGTTTCTCAAACCTATTTGATCAGGTTCGGTCAGTCAGTTTACTGGTGGGTTGGTTGTTGGATGGTTGGTTTTTCCCCTCAGAGACAGAAGACAAACAGAAAGCAATAGAGAGAGCTATAAAGACTTCATATGAAGAAGCACTTTGTTCTAAAGTCAGAAATATCTGTAGATAAAATGACTTCCATGGAAGATAGACAAGCCCTTTCCTATCACTAACAGTGTTCAAACAAAAGCCAAGCTGCTCTGTGGTAAGGATGCTAGAGAGAAAAATCAAGCATATAGTTGATTGGAATAGATTATCTTTTTCGTATCTTTTAGAATAAGATTTAATACTATATTCTCAGTACAGCAAGTGATTCTAGGAAAAGAAAGCAAAAAGTCTGTATACTCATGAGTTTGGAAGGGGTCAGTAAGGGAGGTAAGAGGAACTTAGTTTTTATGTTCCAAATTTTAAATTAATAGAATTCTGAGTCATATTCATTTGTCTTGTGATTTGTTTATATTTTTACCTTAAGAATATGTAAAAGTTCACCTTCAATATCCAAGAATCCTCTATAAGAAGGAAGAGATTGGAGACTTAAGTGAATATTGTTCCTTCAGCAAATTAAATTGGATTAAGTAATGTGTGGGTTTTTTTCCTGTAATGAATGATTTCCTTGCGAAATTATTTTCAGTATGGAAATCAGTGTGTGGAGATATGTTTTTAAATGCTCCAGAAAGATTATAGAAAATCTGATGTAATATCCTATTGTCTCATTATGCAACAACATAGAAATTAAGATCACAAATGCAAAATAAAAATTTCCATTTGACCCAGCAATCCCATTACTGTGTATATATCCAAAGGATTATAAATCGTTCTACTATAAGGACACATGCACACGAATGTTCATTGCAGCACAGTTTACAATAGCAAAGACCTGGAACCAACCCAAATGCCCATCGATGATAGACTGGACAGGGAAAATGTGGCACATATACACCATGGAATATTATGCAGCCATCAAAAACGATGAGTTCGCGTCCTTTGTAGGGACATGGATGAACCTGGAAACCATCATTCTCAGCAAACTGACACAAGAACAGAAAATCAAACACCGCATGTTCTCACTCATAGGTGGGTGTTGAACAATGAGAACACATGGACACAGGGAGGGGAGCACTACACACTGGGGTCTGTCGGGGGGAAATAGGGGAGGGACAGCGGGGGGTGGGGAGTTGGAGAGAGATAGCATGGGGAGAAATGCCACATATAGGTGAAGGGGAGGAAGGCAGCAAATCACACTGCCATGTATGCACCTATGCAACAATCTTGCATGTTCTTCACATGTACCCCAAAACCTAAAATGCAATAATAAAAAAGAAGGTCAGCAATAGGAACATTATAAATTATTTGTTCTCATTTTTATATCTCAGGAAAATATATGTGTGGAAATTCAAGAGGGTCAGGTACAAAGCTGCGTGTAACTCAATGTCACAGCTTTATTGAAAGTCAGTGTTTTCTGTTTCTCTTTGTTCTCAGCAACAATCTTACCTTGTCCCTTGCAGCTGTTCAATGATAACTGTGTCTTCTGTTGCCCTTCTTGTGTTATCTCCTTCCCCTTCAGTCTGTTTTCAATCCAGAACTTGATCATTTTTTAAAGTGGTAATATTTTCTCTCGTAACCATTATTTTATCCTTTTTCATTAGTATGGGAATGTTATTATATTGGCACAGTTGTGGGCTACATTTTATGATAGAAAACATCAGTCTTTTTTATATCTATTGATTTTACATGTTGTTGGATCTCATAGAATGTAAGGTAACTTAGAAAGCATTTACCATATTGCCCTCATTTCTGAAGTGGGAGTAATGACCACAGCTAATATTGTACTGAATTTGAAGGCCTTCCATACAAGAACTGGAGCAGGACAAGGATGCCCATTTTTGCCACTTTTATTCAACATAACACTGGAAGTCCTGGCCAGAGCAACTAGGCAAGAGAAAGAAATAAAGGTTATCCATACTGGAAAGAAAGAAGCCTTATTAGCTTTGTTTGTGGATGACATGACCTTGTACCCAGAAAAACCTAAAGACTCCATAAAAAAACTGTTAGAACTGATAAACGAATTCAGTAAAGGTGCAGAATACCAAGTTAACATACAAAAGTCAGTAGCATTTATATACACTAACAGCAAATAATCTGTAAAAGAAGTCAAGAAAGCAATCTGATTACATTTACAATAGCTACAAAAATATAAAGTACCTAGGAATCAATCTAACCAAAGAAGTGAAAGATCTATATAAGGAAAGCTATAGAATTTGATGAAAGAAATAGAAGAGGACACAAAAAATTGGAAAAATATTTCATGCTCATGGATTGGAAGAGTTAATATTGTTAAAATGACAATACTACCCATGGAAATTTACAGATTCGATGCACTCTCTATCAAATTCCAAGGCCTGCTTCAGAGAAATAGAAAAAAATTCTAAAAATGTATATAGAATCACAAAAGACCTGAAATGGCCAAAGCAGTCCTGACCAAAAAGAACAAAGCTGCAGGCATCATACTACATAACTTCAAAATTTACGACAAAGCTATACTAACCACAACAGCATGATACTGGCATAAAACAGACACATAGGCCAATGGAACAGAATAGAGAACCTAGATATAAATCCATACATTTACAGCCAAGTCATCTTGGACAAAGGTGCCAAGAATCTTCAATGGGGAAAGGAAATTTTTTCAATAAATGGTGCTAGAAAAACTGGATAAATATATGTGGAAGGATGAAACTAGATCCCTATATCTCACCAGACACAAAAATAAAATCAAAATGGATTAAAGACTTAAACTGAAAACCTGAAACTATGAAACTACTAGACAAAAATGTTGGGGAAACTTTTCAGAACATTGGTCTGGGCAGAGTTTTTTGTGCAAAACCTCAAAAGCATAGGCAACCACAGCAAAAATAGACAAATGGGATCACATTCTTCTGCATAGCAAAGGAAACAATCAACAGAGTGAGGAGACAATCCACAAAGTGAAAGAAAATATTTGCAAACTATCCATTTGACAAGGGATTAATAAGCAGAATATGTAAGGAGCTCAAACAACTCAACAGCAAAGGACCCGTATAATTCAATTCATAAAATGGGAAAAATATCTGAATAGACATTTCTCAAAAGAATACATAAAAATGACCAACAGGTATATGAAAAAATGTTCAACATCACTAATCATCAGAGAAATGCAAATCAAAACTACAATGGCATATCTCACCTCAGTTAAAATGGCCTGTATCAAAAAGACAGGCAATAACAGATGCTGGTGAGGGTGTGGAGAAAGGAGAATTCTTGCACACTGTTGGTAGGAAAGTAAACTAGTACAGCCGCTATGAAAAACAGTGTGGAGGCTCTTCAAAAAATGAAAAATAGAACTACCATAGAATTCAACAATTCCAGTCCTGGGTATATATTCAAAAGAAGGAAAGTCAATATATTGAAGAGATGTTTACACTCCCATGTTTATTGCAGCACTATTTACAATAGCCAAAATATGGAATCAACCTAAGTGCCATTCAACAGATGAATGCATAAAAGAAAATATGGTGTCTATATATATACATATATATATACCATGAAATGTTATTCATACATAAAACAGAAAGAAATCCTCTCATTTGCAGCAAAATGAATGGAACTGGTGGCAATTATGTTAAGTGAAATAAGAAAAACACAGAAACACAAATACTGCATGTTCTCACTAATATGTGAGAGCTAAAAAAATGAATCTCATGAAGATAGAGAGTAAATTGGTGGTTACCAGAGGCTGGGAAAGGTAGAGGGGAGGTGATGAAGAGGAATAAAAGAATTTAAATGTATTTAATACCACTGAACTGTACACTTAAAATGGTAAATTTTATATGTATATTTTTACCTGAATAAGAAATATAAAATAAAATGGGGTAATGAGGTGTGGGATGGGGAGTGACTTGTTGAAAATTACAGAGCAGCTCAGTAGTCTGGCTCACACTAGGCCCTGGTGTTCCCACTCCCAGCCCACAGACTTTTATTTTGTGTCCTGAGGCCTCTCTCATTACATGAGTGCTTAAAATGTAGAGTAAGTGGACATCGTTTCCATAGCTATGCAAGAGTCTGAGTGATATTGGAGGAATCAAGTTGTACATATTAGCATTTTCAGATCTGCCGCCTGACATAAAATGCATCAGTTTATCTTTATACTTGTTCCTACTGACCAAAGCAAGGGAGAAATTTGGGTCTCTTATTATGCAGGAATATTTTTATGTCTGATGCTCTCTCATTTGGAAAGTAGAACACATGTGAATTCTACCAGAGGTACAAAGAGGAGCTGGTACCATTCCTTTGGAAACTATTCCAAACAACAGAGAAAGAGGGACTCCTCCTCACCTCATTTAATGAGGCCAGCATCATCCTGATACCAAAACCTGGAAGAAACACAACAAGAAAAGAAAATTTCAGGCCAATATTGCTGATGAACATTGATGTGAAAATCCTCAATAAAATACTGGCAAACCGAATCCAGCAGCACATCAAAAAGCTTATCCACTACGAACAAGTTGGCTTCATCCCTAGAATGTAAGGCTGGTTCAACATACACAAATCAATAAATGTAATCCATCATATAAACAGAACCAATGACAAAAACCACATTATTATCTCAATAGATGCAGAAAAGGCCTTTGATAAAATTCAACTCCCCATTCATGCTAAAAACTCTCAATAAACTAGATAATTGATGGAACTTATCTCAAAATTGTAAGAGCTATTTATGACAAACCCACAGGCAATATCATACTGAATGGGCAAAAACTGGAAGCATTCCCTTTGAAAACCAGCACAAGAGAAGGATGCCCCCTCACACCACTCCTATTCAACATGGTATTGGAAGTTTTGGCCAGGGCAATCATGCAAGAGAAAGAAATAAAGCGTATTCAAATAGAAAAAGAGGAAGTCAAATTGTCTCTGTTTCCAGATGACATGATTGTATATTTAGAAAATCCCATAATCTCAGCCCAAAGTCTCCTTAAGCTGATAAGCAACTTCAGCAAAATCAATGTGCAAAAATCACAAGCATTCCTATACACCAATAACAGACTTAAAGGAGCCAAATCATGAGCAAACTCACGTTCACAATTGCTACAAAGAGAATAAAATACCTAGGAATACAACTTACAAGGGATGTGAAGGACATTTTCAAGGAGAACTACAAACTACTGCTCAAGGAACTAAGAGAGGACACAAACAAATGGAAAAACATTTCACGCTCATGGATAGGAAGAATCAATATCGTGAAAATGGCCATACTGCCCAAAGTAATTTATAGATTCAATGCTATCCCCATCAAGCTACCATTTACTTTCTTCAGAGAATTAGAAAATGACTACTTTTTAAATTTCACATGGAACCAAAAATGAGCCCATATAGCCAAGACAATCCTAAGCGAAAAGAGCAAACTTGGAGGCATCATGCTACCTGACTTCAAACTATACTACAAGGATACAGTAACCAAAACAGCATGGTACTGGTACCAAAACAGATATATAGACAAATGGAACAGAACAGAGGCGTCAGAAATAACACCACTCATCTACAACCATCTGATCTTTTTTTTTTTTTTTTTTTTTTTTTTTTTTGAGACGGAGTTTTGCTCTCGTTACCCAGGCTGGAGTGCAATGGCGCGATCTCGGCTCACCGCAACCTCCGCCTCCTGGGTTCAGGCAATTCTCCTGCCTCAGCTTCCTGAGTAGCTGGGATTACAGGCACGCGCCACCATGCCCAGCTAATTTTTTTGTATTAGTAGAGACGGGGTTTCACAATGTTGACCAGGATGGTCTCGATCTCTTGACCTCGTGATCCACCCGCCTCGGCCTCCCAAAGTGCTGGGATTACAGGCTTGAGCCACCGTGCCCGGCCTAACCATCTGATCTTTGACAAACCTGACAAAAACAAGCAATGGTGGAAGAGTTCCCTATTTAACAAATGGTGTTGTGAAAACTGGCTAGCCATATGCAGAAAACTGAAACTGGACCCCTTCCTTACACCTAATACAAAAATTAACTCAAGATAGATTAAAGACTTAAATGTAAGACCTAAAACCATAAAAACCCTAGAAGAAAACCTAGGCAATACCATTCAGGCCATAGGCATGGGCAAAGACTTCATGACTAAAACACCAAAAGCAATGGCAACAAAAGCCAAAATTAACAAATGGGATCTAATTAAACTAAAGAGCTTCTGTACAGCAAAAGAAACTATTATCAGAGTGAACAGGCAAACAGGCCACCTACAGAATGGAAGATTTTTGCAATCTGTCCGCCTGACAAAGGGCTATATCCAGAATCTACAAGGAACTTAAACAAATTTACAAGAAAAAAACAACCCTATCAAAAAGTGGGCAAAGCATATGAACAGATACTTCTCAAAAGAAGACATTTATGCTGCCAACAAACATATGAAAAAAAAGCTCATCATGACTAGTCATTAAAGATATGCAAATCAAAACCACAATGAGATATCATCTCATGCCAGTTAGAATGGTGATCATTAAAAAGTCAGGAAAAAACAGTTGCTGGAGAGAATGTGGAGAAATAGAAACGCTTTTACACTGTTGGTGGGAGCATACATTAGTTCAACTATTATAGAAGACAGTGTGGTGATTCCTCAGGGATCTAGAACCAGAAATACCATTTGAAGCTGCAATCCCATTACTGGGTATATATTCAAGGGATTATAAATCATTCTACTATAAAGACACATGCACACGTATGTTTACTACAGCACTGTTCACAATAGCAAAGACTTGGAACCAACCCAAATGTCCATCAACGATACACTGGATAAAGAAAATGTGTCACATATATACCATGGAATACTATGCAGCCATAGAAAAGGATGAGTTCATGTCTTTGCAGGGAAATGGATGAAGCTGGAAACCATCATTCTCAGCAAACTAATGAGGAACAGAAAACCAAACACCACATGTTCTCACTCATAAGTGGGAGTTGAACAATGAGAACACATGGACACAGGGAAAGGAACATCACACACCAGGGCCTGTTGGGGGTTAGGGGGCTAGGGGAGGGATAGCATTAGGAGAAATACCGAATGTAGATGATGGGTTGACGGGTGCAGTAAATCATCATGGCACATGTATACCTGTGTAACAAACCTGTACGTTCTGCACATGTATCTCAGAACTTAAAGTATAATAATCATAATAATAAAGAAAGAAAAAGTAGAACATGTTTCAGCTATTGCCACTTTTACAGGCTCCTGAGGGGAGAGAGAGTTCTTGTATTTGTTGTATTACCCTAATTCTCACTTTTCTTCTATGGCTCCATCCTAAAAATGTCAATATGGAACACATATTTGTAGCTGTTATAAACACATTCTTTTATCTGATTAAACATCTAGCATGGGAAGAATAATTGCATGTGTAAATGTGTATGCCTTGGTCTGAAATATATCAAGAGTCTAAATATGTAAAATTACACGACATTTTTAAGAAATGACTTATGTCTTGACAAAGTAGAGATTTGTAATGGCATGTATCTTACAAAAATAAATGTCAATTAAAATTGCTTTATGTTTCAAATCATGTGTTGGGAGGATTGTTCTGTAACAGATAACTTATTCCACTGTCTATTGTGGAACCATTGAGAACTCTTTTTTTTAAAATTCCTTTGAGGATTATCCTTTATAAACCACATTCATGTGGTATAATTTGAGGAGCACTGAGAAGGGTAATGCATCATCAGGCTGACACCACCAGAGACCAGGACTTTGAAGGCACTTTGTATCAGAAAGCAGGTGAAAAATACGGCTTCAGTAAGAGATGTGGAACCACAGGCATTAAAACTGACAAGCCAAAATAGCCTAGTTTGATGACCCGTTTTCTTTTAAAAAGTTATCCTTGTTCATGGACCAGAGGCAGGTAGTGTACTTTCATTTTTTGGCCCCTATACAGTTCACTAGAATTGTACATTGTAAGTTAACACTTAAGATCTGTGACAATCAAAGCACATTGAACAATGCATGGACATTTTTTCATCTATAATGATAAAAAATGAGTTAATATGCTACTATTTATTGAACACCTACCATTATGCCAGGTATTTCAAATTTCGTTTGCATGGTACCTTGTGAGGTAGATATCATTATGCCCAGTTCACAGCTGAGGAAACTAAAGTTTAGATAGGCTAACTAAATTACCCATATTTCCATGGCCAGTAAATGTAAGAAGCTGGATTTGAACCCACATCTATCTAGACTCAGAAGCCTATATGGTTCACCACTTGTAAAATGGGATAACAATACCCACCTCAGGGATTTTTTAAGGATTCAATAAGATTAAAAAATCCAAAAAGCACTTTGTAATGGCTAATAAAGCTTTGTAGAATGAAAGGCATTATCAGAAATAGAAGACAATCTGCTATAGTGTTTCCCCATGGCCATCTACCCTTCAAATAAATCTGGATGTCCTGGAGTTTGCGTCTTTGTCCTTGGCTTTCTGGTGAGAGTAATTAATGTCTTGGGCATAGATTGTGAGAAGTAGGTCACTGGTTCTACTTACTCAGTGATATTTTCAAGAGTGTGATTTCCTTGCCATGTAGCTGAGAGGAGGAAAGAGATCAGCGGTGTCTATGGGCACAGACCTGTGGGACTCCCAGAATAATTTTAGACACAGTGAGAAATCCTGTGTCTAAAATCATGTAATGCAGTACCTTAATATATATGTAATTTCCTCTCTTTTCTGGTTTGTCATAGAAACGAATCTGCTTCGTATAAAGGACATCAGTCATTTCTTAATGCAAGATATTGCCTTCCTGTCTGGTAAGCACTTTCTTATAAATAGTCCAGATAGATATATGACTTGATTAGCAGTTAGTTTGGTACCTATTATATAAATAGCTCTCTCTCTGTCTCTATAGAGCTATTATATATATTCATTTGAGAAGCACTATTTTAATAAACATTTATACATTGTGCACCTAGTTTCTAAACAAATGGACATTTAGAGAATAATTAGAAGTTTTAAGCATTTTAGATATGTGAGTAAAACCGACCTTAGCACTCTTGTACATTTGACTTTCAGATGAGTCTTCAAAAATCTATGATAGTTGAAAGTAGAATATGTCTCCTAGGTGGGTGCAGGCTGGGTGGGAGGGGAGCAGCTGAGGCAACTTCTTTGATTACTCCAATGTTTATTACAAATGCTGGCAAGTTGCACTCACTAAATAATCAGCATGCACTAAGTTTTTTTTTTTTTTAGGATTTCATTTATACATTATAAAGCTGATTTTTGTCATATATATGTATTTGTATGTAATTTTTAGTAATTGTGATAAAATATGTTTAACATATAATTTATCATTTTAACCATTTTTAAGAGTACAGTTTGGCATCATTAAGTGTGTTTACATTTTTGTGCCACCATTGCCACCACCGTCTCCAGAACTTCAAATCTTGCAAAATTGAAACTCTATATCCATTGAACAATTACCCCCCATTTCATTCTTTCCTCTCTCTAGCCCCAGTCAACCACAATTTTACTTTCTGTTTCTATGAATTTGACTGTCCTAGGTACCTAATATAAGTAAATCATACGGTATATGTCTTTTTTGTGACTGGCTTATTTCACTTAGCATAATGTCTTCAAGTTTCATCGATGTGTAGCATGTGTCAGAACTTCCTTCCTTTTTAAGGCTGAATAATATTCCATTTTATGTATATACCATATTTGGTTTATCTGTTCATCCATTGATAAATACTTTGCTTGCTTCTACCCTTTGTCTATTGTGAATAATGCCACTAAATAACATTACATGTTTTTAGAGATGTAACTATGGTAAACGATCCCACCCCTTTAGCTTTTGGTCGGACTTTAGGGAAAGTTTTGCTTAAAAACAAGCAAATTACTCTCAGGTATTAGAGTAATTTGAATTATATCATTAAAGATTATATTTGTCATATTAATCAGATAAAGAAAAACTTACCGGTATGTATTAATACATTGTTTTTATAAAGTTGAGTGCTTCTTAGGTGTCAAGAGTACAAGAAACTATCTTATTCCTTTTAAATAGTTTAATTAATTCTCCTAGAAATGGCACCTACATGCTCAGTTCACTAAATAAACTTTTATTTTATAAGTGATCCTAATTGGACACTTCAATCTGGCCTCTGCTTTTATTGCCATTATTTATTGTTTTTAAAGACAGTGTCTTGCTCTTTTGCCCAGGCTCCAGTGCAATGACATGATCATAGCTCAATGTAGCCATAAACTCCTTGGTTCAAGTGATTTTTCCACCTCAGCCTCCAAAGTTGCTGGAACTATAGGAGTGTGCCACCACACCTGGCTAATTTTTATATTTTTTGTAGTAAAAGTGTTTTGCTGTGTTGCCTTGACTGGTCTTGAACTCCTGGCCTCAAGCGATCCTCCCATCTTGGCTTCCCAAAGTGCTTCGGCGTGAGCCACTGCACCCAGACTGGCCTCTGCTTTTAAATGATTATAATTACACCTATGATAAAGCTTAATTAAAAAATGATTCTAATTAGTGGTAACTGTGAATTAGTGATGACTTAATTATGGCTTTATGTTTTATTTTATAAGTGGCATAAATGTGTGACAGTGTCAGTAAATTTAGCAGTGTGTTAGGTTTACTTTGAAGTTTTAGAGATTTTACTTAAGATTATCTGTGTTTTCCAAATTGTGTTCTAAATAGAACCGTCCTCAGGGCTTGCTGCACTCATCCAGATCCCACTCTACACATTTCCTTCTTTAATTGCTTTTTGTATTCATTTTAAAAATGCTTCTGTCTATAGCTTCCCTTGAAGAAAGGGTTCCCAATGGCAAAATAATAATAATAATAATAATAATAATAATAAAAACGTTCCAATTTGTAATATAAATATCTCTTTTGTTCTCTTCTCACAAGTTTACTACTTAGGACAGTACTTGTAGGTGTTCAGTGTTAATAATAGCTTATAGATTAGTCAATGATAATTTACTCTTATAGGAACCTTGCTGCCGTTTTTTTGTTTTTTTTTTTTATATAAGTATAATTGCCTAAGTGCTAGATGGTTCTGTCCTTAACTAGAGTGACTAGCTTGCTTGGCAAGTATGTAGTTATTTTATATTTAAGATATTTATTACATTATATATTACATATTATTTATATTACTAGTTCTATACCATACTCTACTTACAGAGGCCCTTTGATTAAAGATTCACTAAATCTCTTGGTTCAGAATTATACAGTTTCTCCTTTGAGTTTCTTAACAACTCTTGAGTGGATGCCATTTATTCTCAGTGATTATTTTCACTCTACTCTTTAATTCTAGAATACCATACAGTGAAGATTAATAACCCTTTGATTTAATACTTTGGGCTAGTTTGATTAAAAAATTAATTTGGGAATGAGTACTCTCAAGTTTCCCTTGGTAAATATTGAGGCAAATAATTTATCTGATCTTTTTCCATGTGTACTAGAGAAGAAAGTGTATTCTGCTTCTGTTGGATGGAGTGTTCTAGAAATGTCAATTAGGTCATGTTGGTTGAGACTGTTGTTCAGGTATACAATATCCTTGCAAATTCTTTGTCTACTTGTTCTATCAATTATTGAGAGATGGGTAGTGAAATTTCTGACTAAAATTCTGAATTTGTCTATTTCTCCTTGTAGCTCTATCAATTTTTGCTTTGTGTATTTTGAAGTTCTGTTATTAGGTGCATAAGCATTTAAAATTATGTCCCATTGATGAATTGACCACTTTATCATGATCAAATGATCATTTTAATATCTAGTAATATTTTTTACTCTGAAATCTACTTTGTCAAATATTAGACAGCTTTGTTTTGATTAGTATTGTCATAGTATATCTTTTTCTATCCTTTGCTTTGGATACATTTGAACGTTTATATTTATAACATGTGTTTTTGTGGGCAGCATATAATTTGGTCTTTTTATCCAGTTTGTTGATCTTTGACTTTTAATTACAGTGTCTAGGTCATTGACATTTTATGTGATTATTCATATGGATGGATTCAAATCTACCATCTTACTATCTTATAATAAGGAAAATACAAATAGTAAGATGGTAGATTTTTCCATTTGTCCCATGTGTTCTTTGTTTTCTTTCATTTCTGTCTTCTTTTGGATTGAATATTGTTATGATTCCATTTTATATCCTTTTCTTTTTCTTTTTTTTGAGTGGGGATGGGGTCTCACTCTGTTGCCCAGTCTGGAGTGCAGTGGTGCGATCTCAGCTCACTGCAACCTCCACCTCCTAGGTTCAAGCGATTTTCCTGCCTCAGTTTCCTGAGTAGCTTGGGATTACAGGTATGCACCACCACATCCAGCTAATTTTTGATTTTTGGTAGAGACAGGATTTCCACATGTTGGGCAGGCTGGTCTTGAACTCCTAACCTCAAGTCATTCTCCCACCTTGGCCTCTCAAAGTGCTGGGATTACAGGCATAAGCCACTGTGCCTGGCCTATATCCTTTTCTATTGTCGTATTTTAGTTGCAGATTAAGTTAAAAATATTTATACATCTTCATTAACTTAAATTCAGCCAAATAAAAATTACAACTAAACTCAAAAAATTTCTATCAGTGAGCTAAATTCAAAGGCCACCTTGCAACTTTTCTCCTAAAATAATTCTTCAAATTCTATTTAGCACTTTATTGAGCATTCATGCTCTGTGTAGGTGCTAGGCTGGCTGCAGATGTGGACCTTAAACACATGTAAGGCTCATCTCTGCACTTAGGTGGCTTTCATTTTCAGTATTTCTCATCCTCCAGGCTGCATAGAGGGCTACTGGGATGGATAGAGAAACAGGTGGAGAGATCAGAATGAAAGCCCAGAACCAGTGCAATCATTCCCCCACCAAGAATCCCTATGACAGTTACCACTATTCCTAGTTCCTATGGAAATGAGCTTAGGGCAGCCTCACCTATAAACCCTGGGATCCATGCTTACTGGGGGTCAAGGTCACCCACTTGGTCAAGATACTGCTGGATACAACTGCTCCAGGTTAATGGCTGCATGGGCCTGTGGGGAGCTTCCACAGTCCTACACTTCTGCCTGGACACCGACCCAGGCTGAACCCAGGTTAACATTGAATGTTAACCCACAGGGAATTTGTCATCTTTCTTTGCATTAATAAAATTCCTATATCATTCCTGTCATTATTGCTTTTCTTGTTTCTTCCATAAACACATTAAACCATCACCTATTTCCTATAGTGTGCTCTGTATCTTTTCCTGCTCACTATGACACTAAGAGATCGATTATATCAAGTTTTCCACTTGCTGTCAAGTCATCAGTCACTCATTTTGAATTTTGGCTCATTGGTATAGAAACAGTTATTTCGCAACCTCTTGGTTGTCCAGTTTGGGGAATCGGCTATTTTCAACTATATTTATTATATGTATTTTATGACATTTTCTTCTGATTATATTCATTCATTTTGCTCTCTTTCTTTTTCCTTTTTTATTGAGAAACTACTCTGCCACTTTTTAAACTTGAAGTGTCAGGAACTTGGAACCATTTTGGTTTATGTAGAGATCATAATCCTTATAACATTGTGTTGCTGTAAAACAGTATTCATATCTAAAATCCTCTTCCTTGCCTCATTGTTATATACTTTTTAAATTCAGTTGATTTTTTCTATTATTGTAGGTGGCCGGGGAAAGGACAATGCTTGGATTATTACATTTCCAGAAAACTGTAATTTTAGATGTATACCAGAGGAAGTAATTGCAAAAGTGCTTACTTACCTGACATCTATTGCAAGGTATAATATTTCATTACAATTTTTCAATTCACTTTATATCACATATCCATCTGGATGTCATAACAGGAAAATGGCTTGATATAGCTATTATTATTTTTCTGAATAATCAACCAACTTCAAAGTAGATGAGAAGTACAACTTAGAAGGAGAAGCTGGCAGCTACCTAAATTGTTACAAAAATTATACTGATGGTTTATGAAAATAAAATTGAGGATCTAGGAGTATTTGTTCCCATGAAACATAAATACTTTACTTTGCTTAAAAGGAAATATTACCAGCCAAGAGTAAGGACAGCCATTTTTCATTCCTTCTGAATATAACACAAGAAGACCAAATCTTAAGTAGATTCAATAGTGGTACTAGGAGATACTAGGAGGAATGTCTTGATATTAAAAATTATTTGGAACTAGAATGCTTTAAAATGGAAAATTTAGAAAGGTTTCTTAGAGATTTCATTTATGTTAAAGGCAAAATTTTCAAAGGAAGCATTTTCTAGTTACTAACCCTGAAGAACAAGAGGACACAAATATAGGATGATAAAATTCAGAGTCTCATGAACAAAAATCAAATCTGAAAAAATGAAACTTACAATGTACCTATTGAAGCTTGAAAGTGATCTTTTTAGGGCAAATAGAAGTTATATTTTCCATTAAACTGCATTTCCTCAAGGAGCAGACTAGAGTTAGAAAAATAGATTTAGCAGTGTTATTTTGAATGAGTGAACGGATCATTGACTCATGATGGATTGCATGGAAAGTTAAATCTGATAGCATGAAGGACAGTTATCTTTTGAGTTTTCCCACACCCAAGATTATATAGCATTTCAAATCAATTTTAGTGACCTATCTTCATTACTCTATTACTTTCCTATTTAAAAGATTGACATTAATGCTGCAAAAGAAATTTTAAATAGTGAGTAAGGGAATATGCATTCAAATTAGTTTTCTAAGATACTACTTTGTGATAGCTTTCCAAATCCAAATCTCTCTTCAGTGAAGACATCAAATGTAGATGAAATAATCAGAAATTGAACAAAGACCTATATAACAAATTTACATTATTATTAAGAAAAAGTTCTTATTTCCTCTTATCTTGCAGGCAAAATGGATCTGACTCCCAGTTTACCATTATTCTGGATCGAAGATTGGATACGTGGTCTTCTCTCAAAATCTCTCTCCAAAAAATTTCAGTAAGTATCTATGCAGTGCACAGTAACTTTTAATTTTTGTTTTATATGATACTTTCTGTTTTGGGAGGTATAGATTACTTTGGTACTGATGGAGACAATAAGAATAGATGGGATGGTGAGGAGGGAAAGCAGAAGGAGAGGTTGTAGTGGAGACTGAGATAAATAACTACCCAAAATAAAACCTAATAAGAATGAGTGAGTTGTTGGTGGTTCAAACAAGGCAAGTTTTTATGGAAACTTTTTTTTTTTTTTTAGTGGAAATAGCTGTGTTGCATACTCATTGTATGTGAAAAAATATAAAGAAGAAAGTTTAAAACAATAGTCAGTAATCCAACCACCCCAAAATAAGCAGTTTTTAACATTTTGGTGTACAACTTTCTAGACTTATTTTACCCTAGGATGGGATAGGGAGATGAGTCTCATATAAAATGATGTATCTCCCCTACTGGTATCTAGTCCCCAGTTTCCCAAGACCCAGAGAAACATCTTCTGTAATTAAAACAATGAGAAATACAGTTCTGCCCATGACCAAGATGATCTATTTTTAGGCTTACAAGGATATCATGAAATTGACACTTTATTTTCATTGATGAGGAGGGAGATGAGCAACTCCCAGACTCCTTCTGAGCTGGCAAGATTGGGGCTCTCTGTGAAAGTGTCAGTGTGGCCAACTTCCTCTATTAGACCAGAGTAGCTGGGAATCAATATATTTTTTTCTTTGAGATTCCAACATTTCCAGCCATCTGAAATTCTCACTTTGTTCTCCTGACCGATTGAGGAGGTCACGCTTACCACAAGAAGTTGATTTAGTTGCAAAGGCAAAACAAAAATCGAGTTTGTTGGACTTCCAAACCAATGTTCTAGCACTCACAAGGTAAAATGAGTAAGATCATTATTCTTTTAATACCCAGAATGGATTATTTCTCATTTTGGACAAATAAGCAAAAAGTGGTTTCCTGTTTATTTAACACAGGTGTTTAATCAATAGCAGTGGAGAGAAGAGTTAACATCAGATACACTCAGATTAGTAAAATAAAATAGAAAAAACTTGACTTTGTATAGCATATTTGTGCTTTCTCAAAAGCATTCACATTTATTAAGTATTATTGATTCACTTCATTTCCTGATTAAGTACTGCAGGTAGGTATCACTATAATTGTCTTATAGATGATGAAATCACGTTGATATGTGCACTTTGGAATTGTTATGTGATGAATCCAAGGTCAAATAGCCAAGTAACCAAAAGAGCTATAGCAATAATTGAAATGTCAAGAATTCTAGTTGGTAATGCTTTCTATCGTTTTCCAACTAGCTCACAAATAGACAAATAAATTCAAAGTTATTTAGAAAAAGGTAAAATTTCTTTTGAGAGAGTAAATCTGTTCTCTATATATGATTGAGCTTTATCAGTGGGGATAAATAAAGTAAAAGCTATTTCCCTTGCTCTGGTCTTTTAGGATTGGTCCCTGGGCATATTGAGTAGACCTTGGTTTATGCTAATAACTGCTTCTGTTATACTAAATAGAGCACTTGTTGCTTTAAAACATTTTTTATCACCCAGGATTTTTCTTTTGGCCAACACTGCACCTGCCTGATTAAATTAATTTTCATTGTGTGACTGGCACATGGCATTAGTTTTTTTGGTAGAGTTTTATTTTTATTATTCAAAATAGGTAGCTTGTAACAGAGGTTCTATTTTTCATTAAAGAGAAATATAAGATTAGATCATGATCCTGTAATTTTGAAGTCAACAGAGGGTAATTAATTGTTTACTGGGGAGTGATACTCCCCTTTCTGTATTCCCAGGGCTGCTTTCTCAGTGGAGAATTATGACCTATGCTCAGTAAAGAGCTTGGATCTCAGGGTCCCTTTATTTTCATAACTGCCAAATTGATCGTACTGGGCAAGGGAGGGGTAGAGGTGTCAACCACATGTAACTGGCTATAGGTTGTTTTAGTTGTTTCTTTTTTAACATGTTAAATGTTTTTGCTTGTGGTATAGTTTCTCTACCCATACTTGAGAGCACATTAATTACATCTCAACCATTAATAACTGTTGGTTAACTGGCCGGGCACAGTGGCTCACGCCTGTACTCCCAGCACTTTGGGAGGCCTATCTGGGTGGATCACGAGGTCAGGAGTTCAAGAACAGCCTAGCCATGATGGTGAAATCTCATCTCTACTAAAAATACAAAAATTAGCCGGGCGTGGTGGCAGGCACCTGTAATCCCCGCTACTTGGGAGGCTGAGGCAGGAGAATCACTTGCATCTGGGAAGCAGAGGTTGCAGTGAGCTGAGATCGTGCTACTGCACTCCAGTCTGGGTGACAGAGCAAGACTTCGTTTCAAAAAACAGAAAAACAGACAACAGCAACAACAACAACAACAAACTGTTGGTTGCTGTTTGAAATAAAGGTAAATATTGAATGCAAGCTCATTTCAAGTGCAAAAGTTGGCATTCAGAAAGGATTTCTAGTGAAGTCTACCATTGTGTAGCTAGGTATAATTGCCTGTGGTATATTATTTCAAACAAGTGTCTGTGAAATAGTCATACAATTCAATTTCAAGACCTTTATTTGTAGATTTCAAAATAAATAAAAGCATTTAGGTTATATTTCATAATTAATGAGAGGAAACTTTATTTTAGGTATACATTTTGGGGAAAGGTTAATTTGGAAGGGAATCCTATCTATCTTAAAGAGTTTGCATATTCTATTCTTTCTGGATTAATATCAGGACAAAATTTTGCAAACTATATTCTTTCACAAGGCTTAAACCCAGAATATAATTTAATAACAGAGAAAACAAAACAGAATTGAAATTTAAGTCATAGACCAGGGTAGGATGATAGTAAAAAGCATGAGTTAATACTACCTTCACAAAGATTCTTAGCATTCCACCTTAAAAATCAAACTGCAGAGAGGAGAAAGCCAGTCCCATCAAGCCTGCTCCTAGGAAGAGAGCTGTTTTTTTTCCTTCCTTCTTCCACTCTTAGGACATGCCTGATCTTCTTGAGCAGTCCAGCACAAGCTAATCCACAAGGTTCAATCAGGCTAAGTAATTGGAGGAATGTGTCAACTCTGAATTACAACGAGCAGAAGGGAAGGATATGTCAGCTGACTAATCAGGGATAGTGGTGTTTTTTTTTTTTTTCTCCCCAGTGCTGCTGCCACTGTGCTAATGGAAGCAGCTACGGCAGCTTTGTTTGATAGAGATTTTTGCCTGCCGTTTTTAAATACTACCCAAGAAGCAGCTCATATTTCATCAATGTTGCATTGACAATTGGAAAAGAAGAGTGTAATTGTGTATAGGCGAAATGGCAGAAGCAAATCCCCCGAGAGGCAAGATGAGGTTCAGAAGGAATGCGGTAAGGGCTCTGTCTGCACTCCTGGAAAGCCTATTCCCAAGTTCAAGTGGTGGGATGCTGCAGCATGGTGGGGTTTTTAAGGACAGATGCAGAGAATGGAGACTTATATTTGCATGGATTGCATTGATGTGATTACTGTGATATTGACATAGGGTAATTTTCAGGCAAATGAGGGGTTAGAATATAATTTCAAAATCTAAATGTCATCAAGTTTATGGATGAGAACCTTAGTCATGTTATTCGTATAAGACTGTATGAACAATTTTGAATCATTTGACAGCATAGCTTTAAATCATGACTTAAAATACTATCTAATAAAAGGATTCATCCTTTCCTTCACCGTGATCAGGTAGCGTGTTGCCAGGGATGGGTCTGGAGGTGATTCTATCATCACTTAAAATGTAGCTTTTCCTGGGTGTTACTGTACAAGTGATAAAATCTGTAATGATTTGAAATCCTTATGGTTTCAATTATTTTCCAAACTTAAACTTCACAGGTTCAAAATTGTTGCCTACTGATAACTTTTTTTTTTAAAGAAAAAAGACAGTAACTCACTTTTCATTATAGTCTAGAATTTGGAAATCTCTTCTTTCAGTTACATTTCAAGCACTGTTTCTTTTGCCTAAATTTTCTCTTCATTTATTAATTAGTAAATTTCCAGCAAATTTCTAATATAATCTTTAGATGTATTTTGGAGCAATGTTGAAATAACACTAACTAATTTAATAAAAAAACCCAATCATCAAAAAGGCTTTAAATGCCACTCTTTTTCTTTCAAAGCTTAATATAATGTTATTGATGTTATGGTTTAAAATATAAATTTGCTCACTAAAAATAACGAGATCACACACACACACACACACAAATAAGAAGGTAAAAATTGACCGTCGGAAAAAAATGACATTTTGAATTAAAATAAAGATAAGGAAAGTAAGATTTTTATTATTGTTGAATGACAGTGAACATTAATAGGTGAGTAAATGATTATTTTCTAATAAAGCTCTTAGCGCAGACTGCTATTTTACAAATTATAGTTGGTTTTACTTTGACAAAATTATGTCTTTGGCCCTATACATGTTTTTATATTATAAGAATGTAGGGCCAGACTTTTAACAGACAATTTATGGTAAACAAGAAACATTTGTGTTTGTGCTTTGGCGTATTGTAAGCAACTGATACTAGCACTTTTGTTATCAAAGGTAACTTAAGCTTTCAGAAAGTTCCCAATTTCATGTGTATATATATATATATATATATATATATATATACACACTCAGTGCTGAACTTAGTTTCAGGTCTATACACATGCATTAATATACACACAAATAAATACGGCACAGGGGTACTTATTGAATAGACATATCTAGCACTGTGATATATACAACATAAGTTACAAAGGTAAATATGGAATGGCTACTGGGCTGAAGGAACTCTCAATCTAGTGGAAAGGGTAAGACATGTTCATAAATAACTATTTTGAAAAGAAATTCTGGCTGGTAGAGAAGGCCTCATTCAGGGGATGGTATATGTTTGGGTGTTAAGTAAGAGCATATGTTGCTGTTACCTTTCCTTGATTCTTTCCTATGTTTTTTTCCCTCATAAATGAATTAAGTGACTCCTTGGAACAGATATTATGAGTGGGATTAATTGAATTAATTCTGAAGCCTAGGACTATAGTAGAAGATACATATGTTTTGCTTGTATGGAAAGGACTTGACAAGAGTAAAGAATTTGAACCTCAGGTAGTGAAAAAATGGTTTGACCTCGAAGCGTCTGTGGATTTGAGTTGATCCTGGAGGCTATGATAGGTGGCATCTAAAAGGATGGTCCAGTGCCATTTGAAGTCCCCCCACCCAAAAAAATAACTGAACTAGTTACTTGGTAGAAATTTCAATGACTGTAGCTGAGTGAGAGAGAGGGGAGGAGAATAGATAGATAGATATGTGACAAACAGGGCAAACTGTGAGGAAAGAGTATTGCTTTGGGCTGTCCTGCCCCTGAGGTCACCCGACATGTTGCTTGGCAACTCATACTATCTGTATTGTTTAAGGTGGGGATATGGGGAAAGAGTGTGGAAGTGGCTCGTACTGTTGCAACCTATTTTCTATAGCTTGAGGTAATGAGATTTTTTTCCCAGCATATTCTGCAGAGACGGTTCAGACCTTAACAAAGTCAAGTGCCTGTCAGCACCTCAACATTTGTCTGATATTAGATTATACTTTCCTTTTGGTGGACTGTATCCTCTAAATTGTTTCCAGCAACTTGTTTCAAATGTTGTTTGTCCCATTTTGGAAACATCAAAGTCAAATTATCCCTGAATGGCAAACAGTAAATCTGAATGTACATTTAGTCTATGAAGTGTTAAGTGTCTAGAAAGTTTGTCCTTAGGATCCAGATAGGCCTTACTACTGCTGCTTACTGACTGTGCCTCAGTGTGCTCCTCTGTGAAAAGGGAATAATATTTAGTTTACTGCAATGTTATGAAGGCTAAATAAGATTTTATATATATATATATATATATATATATATATATATATATATATATATATGAAGTCTGACACATACATAATGGCTTTTAGTCAAGGGTCTCTCTTATTGTTACTGCCTTTCTTTACCCTAAAGATTAAAAAAGAAAAGCTATAGGAACATAAATTATTTTTATAGTAAATAACCAAACTTTTATGTTTTATAAGGTACTTTCAACATTCTAGAAGTAATAACTAGAATAACTGAAAAGTGTGCATAGGGTGATGAATTGCCTCCCTTAGAGAGCACACACAAGAGTATTAAACAAGGTTAATTTCTGGACTTTGGCAGTGAAATGATGGATTTGGTTTATGCCTGCTCTCGTTGTTATTGTTGTTGTTACTGCTGTTAGATCATAGAACTAAGCAATCTGGAAGTATGAGTGAGTAAAAGGGAGTAAATCTGTTCTCTGCGAGGGCAAGATGTGAGGGAGCCTATTTTGTGCTTGTTACCTTGAAGAGCCAGTAAGAGCTACTGCTGAGGGCTAGGGTGGGACCATGTACAGTGATTGGACACATGGCTCTGAGTCCTATGTGATGGGCAGCTGGTTCACTTTTACTGAGATGTCTTTAAGCAGTCACATGCTGCAACTCCAGAAAAATGCCTGCAAGAAGCTAAAACCAATGCTGTTTCCTCTCTCAGGCAAACTATTTTTTTAAAAGCAAAAACACAATGAAATAAAACAAGACTAATGTTTGCCCAAATCCCTTTGCTTTTTTGACAATTTCTCAAAAATGATTATGCTTTCAAAATCTCAGGTTGATTTCAGGGAAAAAGAAATCGTGCTTTTTCATGTTTATATAACCATACAGATTATAGGTTCTTAAAGCAGTATACCCAAGAATTTAGAAATATAATATTCCCAAACCAAAATGGGAAAGTTCACTGGTCTTGAGCTGTATTTGCTGTGATATGTGCATCTGATACCCTATGCTGTTTGATTGTTCATTTAAATACCAGCTTTAAAATGGATTATCTTGGAACTTTTAGTTATTACAAATATTGGTATATAGAGAAAGAGTACTCTCTATATGTACCTATATGTATATCCACATAGATACATACAAACTAATCTTAAATTTATATGGCTTGTCAGGTTAAAATTGCCCGAGAGTGTTCTGTCCCCTGTAGATTCTCAGAGCCAGCAATCACAGACAAGGATGTGTCCATATTATTGATATTGGTCGATGTTCAGATCTATGAAGCCTTTGGTTCAGCGGTTGCAAATTGTCAGTGCACAAATATGTTTTGTTTAGACTATACAGCATTTTAACAAACTTTTAATTTGTTTTCCATCTTTAAACATCTGGGCTTCACATGACAATCTGGGTTTCTGTCTTCTCTTGAAAAACCAAAGAGTTGATAATGCTGGGCCCACCTTACCACATGACAACATGTATCTGGAGCTGACTTATGAGCGTCCTCTGCTTTGAATGTTCTCCAGTTCACCACAGTCCCCACCACCTCCTGTTGCTCCTCATCATATAGAAAGAGTGTGAATTGCTATTTTCCACCTAATTTAGGCTGTTCATTAATTAAGCCTACTTCATATTTACATTATCTCCCTAACACATGGTGGGCATTCAAGTTTGTCACCTTTGCTTCAGGTCTCAGGTTTAGATTGTCAACCAACCTGATCCTTGTATTATTTCCGCTATAACTTCTCCAAATTCCTCTTGTTGATTGAGTCTAGTTCTACAGGGAGGCAAACCAGGGTTTTACTGCTGCGACTTAGGAGCTAGAAGGTCTTGAAAAATTGCCTGACCTCACAAAAACTCAATGTGTCAGTTCCCTATTGCTGCTGTAACAGATTACTACAACCTTAGTTACTTAAAACAATGAAAATGTATTGTTACAGTTCTGGCGGTCAGAAGTCCAAGATTACCCCATTGGGCTAAAAATCAAGGGTCAGCAGAGCTGTGTTCCTTCTGCAGACTCTAGAGGAGAATCTGTTTCTTTGACTTCTCTAGCTTGCAGATTGTCCACATTCCTTGGTTTATATCCCTGCATCACTTTGACCTCTGCCATCACATGTTCTCTGACTCTCCTGCCTCCCTCTTTTCCTAATGATTACATCGGTTCCACCATGATAATCCAGGATAATCTCCCCATATCGAGATCCTCAATCACATTTATAGTCTCTTTTACCATATAAGATAACATATTCATAAGTTCCAGGGATTAGGATGTAGACATCTTTGGGGATAATGGCACTCAGTTTCTCCAGTTGTGAAATGAGGACAAAAAGAGAACCTACTGCATGTAAATACTTAGCACAGTGTCATAATAGTGCCCCTTATGGGCATAATTCTAGTAGTATGCATTCAATAAATGACATTTCCGCCCCGTCCAATTGTCCAATCTCCTTTCCCTAAATTAAAGCTTTGAGAGGTCCTGAATATATATATATGTGTATTTTTTTTTGGCTAAAGAGAAGCTATGAATAGTAGTCATAAATGTAAGGTCTGGATTCACTTTAAAAGTATGACCAATCAGAGAGTAAAAATAAACAAATAAATAAAAAGCAGGAGATGCAATTCTCGCCTCTGATAAAGTAGACTTTAAAACAGGTTCAAGGCAGGTGAGTATAATAATATAATCGGAATTTACCCAGGTGACGAAAAAGGAAAGGCTTAACTCCCAAAATGAAGGGGGTAAAAATAGAATCTGTGCTTTCCATTTAAAAATAGGCCCAAAGGGCCAGGCGTGGTGGCTCATGCCTGTAATCCCAGCACTTTGGGAGGCCGAGGTGGGTGGATCACGAGATCAGGAGATCGAGACCATTCTGGCTAACACAGTGAAACCTCGTCTCTACTAAAAATATAAAAAAAAGAAAAAAAATTAGCTGGGCATGGTGGCATGCGCCTGTAGTCCCAGCTACTCGGGAGGCTGAGGCAGGAGAATTACTTGAACCCAGGAGGCAGAGGTTGCAGTGAGCCAAGATTGCACCACTGCACTCCAGCCTAGGTGACAGAACAAGACTCTATCTCAAAACAAAACAAAACGAAACAAAACAAGGCTCAAAGTTCCCACAAGTCCCTGTCAGATTCTCCCTTTAAACAAGCCTTTATCCATATCCCTAAGATATTCTACCCAAACCTGCTTGTCCTGAGGTTCAAGAATCTAAGGCAAAATTTTAAAACTATCTTATTAATATTTTAGATTTTAAAAAGTGCCTTTTCATGTCTTTTGCCCACTTTTTAATGGGGTTGTTTGTTTTTCTCTTGTAAATTTGTTTAAGTTCCTTAAATACTGCATGTTCTCGCTTATAAATGGGAGCTAAATGATAAGAACTCATGAACACAGAAGGAAACAACAGGCACTGGGGTCTACTTGAGGGTGGAGGGTGGGAGGAGGGAGAGAAGCAGAAAAGATCACTATTGGGTACTGAGCTTAATACCTAGGTGAAGTAAGAATATGTACAACAAACCCCCATGACACGTGTTTATCTATGTAACCTTTGCATGTACCCCCAAACCTAAAATAAAAATTTAAAAAGTGATTTTATATTCATTTTTTTCTTTTTATTCCTGTAATAACTAGAAAATACATGTGTGTGTATGTATGTATATATATATATATTCAAGGCATAGTCTCAATCTGTTGCCCAGGCTGGAGTGCAGTGGCACATTCTCAGATCACTGTGACCTCCACCTCTTGGGTTCAAGTAATTCTAATGCCTCAGCCTTTGCAGTAGTGGGGACCACAGATGTGTGCCACCACACCCAAATAATTTTGTTGTATTTTTAGTAGAGACAGGTTTTAACCATGTCGGTCAGGCTGGCCTTGAACTTCTGGCCTCAAGTGATCCTCCCATTTCAGCCTCTCAAAGTGATGGGATTATAGGTGTGAGCCACCGTGCCCAGCTGGAAAATACATACACTTAACATAAAATAAAATATACATTATGTAGATAGTAGATGGTAGGATATACATTACCATTAGAACTCTCTTTCTGTTTCTCGGTCTCTCACTCTGTTTTTCTATACATGTTAACTTTATTCTTTTCAATGTTTCTCCAGCAGCAGGGCCCTTGGCAACCGGCTGCTATTAAATGGCATCCTCAAAGTTTCTTTCACTCTGTATTAGTTTGAAAATCCTAGGGTAGGACTTCTTTGGCCCTGCTTACATCAAATGTTCATGCTAATCTTTTTTGTTTTCCTTTTTAAAGAGATGAGGTCTCACTCTGTCGCCCAGGCTGGAGTGCAGTAGTACCATCATGGCTCACTGCAGGCTCAACTTTCTGGGCTCAAGCGATCCTCCCCACTCAGCCTCCTGAGTAACTGCAACCGTAGGCGTGTGCCACCATGACTAAATAATTTTTAATTTTTTTGTAGAGATGGGGGTCTCACTATGTTTCCTAGGCTGTTCTGGAACTCCTGGCCTCAAGGAATCCTCCATCCTCGGCCTCCCACATTGTTTGGATTACAGGCATGAACCACCATGTCTGGCCCTAATCATACATCTAATCACTACTAATCATTGTGTGTTGGAAAAGCAGGGCCATGTAGGAAAATAAGAGTTCTCATTTGGAACCAATGTGTAAAATAATAGGAGGGGGTGTAGTTTCTCAGATGAAGGAAGAGAGTAACAGACATGGCCTGCTGGGTGAATTATGAGTTGAACAACCATCCCAATTTATGTATATTGATAATCATTGTTTACCAATTTAATTTTATGCTCTTTTAATTTACTGATTGTGCATATCACACTCATTTCTCTTTTATTTACTCTAGTTCTCATTGCCACTTAACATTTTATGTTTTATCACCATCTCAAATTGAATTAAGAAAATCCCCAGTTTTGAGCATCATTTCCCAAAATGTCTATGTCTTATACCCTAGTGAAAGTAACTTTTTTCTTTTATTTTAAAATATACTTTATTTTTTAGAGCAGTTTTAAGTTCACAACAAAATTGAACAGGAAGTACAGAGAGTTCCCATAAACTCTTTGCCCCACAATATCTTATTAATTCTTATTTTATAGTTTTGTTTAATCACTAATATTGTAACATGCCTGAAATATAATTGCCATTGAAACATTTTTCATATATTTTGCTCTATTATGCATTATCTGCCATCTTGAGGCTGATGACTCCTGATTCTGCACTCCTAGCCTAGACTTCTTTCCCTTCTTACTTATACAAACAGCTGTCCGAAGGACATCATCTGGTTGTCCTGCTGACCCTTCCAACCTAACATGTATATGAATGGGGATCAGAATCTTGTTTCCCTCCTTAAAACCTGTTTATTTTGTGTTTCCCTATCTCAGTGAAGGTTGTACCATTCAACCAATTGATCAAGCCCCAAATCTGGAGTTTGATCCTCCTAGTCCCTCCTTTCTCAGTAAGTACGTCAGGTGGTTGTGACTTGCCGATTGTACCTCCTAAATTCTACCCTGATTCCTGCTACCATTGCTTTAGTTCAGAAACTCATCATTCCTGGCTTGGATTACTGTACCAGCCTCCTATCTCATCTGTCTTCTTCTACTCTTGTTCAAATCCAGTTCTTCCCAAAGCCAAAGTGATCCTTCTAAAATGCAAATCTGACCATGTTGCCTGCTGCTCAAAACCTCTTAGAGACTCCCCTAACCTCCAAGAAAAAAACCCATGATCTCTTCTGATGTGGTTCTGGCCCATTTTCCCAACACCATCTCCCATTGTCCCCCGACAGCATTTCATCTAGCTCTCTTAACTAGGATATTTTCAGGAGGTGGGGTAGTTTAGTAATTAAGAGCACAGACTTAGGGGCAAATCAAGGCTTTGCCAGCTGGGGTAAGGTAAACTTAAACTTTCTGAGTCTCACTGTCTTTATTTGTAAAAGTGAGTAATGTAACTCCTTCATAGCATTATTATAAAGAGAATCTATGATAATATTGGCAAAATCCTTTGGACAGAGTAGGCATTTAGTACATGGTGATTTATTATTAAAATTGGGCTATGCTACTCCATTCACCACTTATTTTGCAAGGTGCCCTCCTTTGCCTTTTGAATTCTTTAGGATAGCAATTATTTTTGACTGCCTACTATGTGCCAGTAAGTTCTAGAAGTTGGGGAAGCATTGGTGAACTGGAACGACGTTCCGATCCAATTATTCCTTGTTATGCTTCGAGACCTTTTTTGGCCTTTCTATGTCTTGGAGAGTTTGTACTACCATTTCCCCTTGTATATTATTCTAATTCCTTTGATTACTTATCAACTTATCATGTTTAAGAGTTGCTGATTACTAATGGACTCTGCAGTTGAACTGTTGAGTAGAGATTGTATTTTGTTAATTTGTGAACATTTAATGCCTAACAGAGCATGATAATCATTCATTTAAATACATGAATTAGACACATAGATGTTCAGTAAATATTTCTTAGATTAAAATAAAAATATAGTTCCATAATAAAAGTGTTCTTTTATTGTTTAATGTAAATACACAGCCAAAACCCCTTTGGCTTTTAGGATTATCCTAGGAACGTGCCACCTAATTCTGTTTGTTTTTATAGGAAATAAGTGCCATTTGAGTTCAAATAACTAACTTTAAAATAAAGATCTAGAGTCTATTTCTTCATAACGTGGGATCTATGTGTCTAGTGTGAGAAAATTCCATACCAGAAGTGTTGCAAGGATCTGACTTGAAGCCTTACATTATTGTTCTTACTATTTCCATGTTTTTAGATTTTATCAATATCCATTTGTAAAGTGCTGGCCTTTTACTGGCTTTTATGAATTTAAAGTTTGTTTTTTTCAATTACGTATTTTCTGATATGTGCTCAGTTGAGTGTGTGTTGACAATTTTTTTTTCCTTCTTTTCTTCTTTCTTTTTACAGGCTTCCTTCCCTGGGAACTTGCATTTGGTTTTGGTTTTACGTCCTACCAGCTTTCTTCAACGAACTTTCACAGACATTGGATTTCGGTTTAGTCAGGAGGATTTCATGCTTAAATTACCAGTAAGAGTATATTATTTAAATGTTTTGTTCCTCTAATTCTCATAAAGACTTGCACCATGCCGTTTATATTTTACATGTGCCCATGTACCATTTAAAAGAAAAAAAATTAAATTTGTCTTTTAAAAGTATACATTTGAAATGTCCAAAAGTCTTTCACTTGCCATTTAAAAAAGAAATAGATTCATAGACTTATAACGAAACAATTACTTTTGCAAAAAAAAATGTCATATATGTTATATATATGTGTATATATGTATGTGTGCATGTGTGTATATGTATGTGTGTGTATGTGTATATAAGTGGGAAATTTTATTTTTAGTTAAATTGAATGTATGTTTTATGTATTTGAACTCCCATGAACTTACATCCTGAGCTAGTCCGGAGTACCATGACTTTTTAAATATATTTTTATATGCTTTTAAGGTTAAGAATAGGGTGCTCATAAATTTGGATACTTTTGAAAAGGTCAGTCCCTCCTGCTAAATTATAACTTACTACATAAAGTCCTTTTCTTTGTTGTGAGCATAGCATTCTTTTAGAAGCTAGACCATTAACTGCAGACTTTTAGATGAGGGAAAATTAGGAGTTTTGGTTTCTGTGGAGAATGATTTCATTTTACAGAAAATGTTTTGTAAAAAAAACTGTTATTATCTGAAGAAGATAGTGCATACATGTGTGGGGGCATGTACAGGAGAGACCTGTTCCAACCATTTATCAGAGGTAACTTTCTGCTAAATGTTTGCTAAAGTTCATTTTACAGTTTGATGGAGGGATGGCATGAAGGGCAGTTAACAGTATCTTTCTTGCTTATTTATATAGGTTGTTATGCTGAGCTCAGTTAGTGATTTGCTGACATACATTGATGACAAGCAATTAACCCCTGAGTTAGGCGGCACCTTGCAGTACTGCCACAGTGAATGGATCATCTTCAGAAATGTATGTTATCTTTGCCCTTACTGTAGAGCCTATAGTTCTTCATGTTAGCCTTTAAATCTACTTCTAGAAATTTTTCCTATTTAAAAAAAAAAATCAGATTTCTGGGGCCCTCACTTTTCAAATACATATGAATTCAACATCTTGGTTTTCTTCCGTATATATCTAGAAATAATGAGCAGTCACTGAGGATGGCAATTTAAGGAGAATACTAGGGAATAAGGAGATCATACTCTGCCCAACCCCTCCTGTGGCTATGTAGTTACTTGAAGAAATAAAGAGTTTGGATCCAAATCCTGGCCCTGCTGATTTTTAGTTATATGACCTTGGACAATATACATAACCTCTCTGAATCTTAGTTTTCCTAACTGTAAAATGGGACTAATAATAACTTACCTCGTAGGGATCTTAAAAAGACTAAATGGGATAGCAAATATAAAATGTTTTACATGGTGCCTAGCATATGGCAAACCATCAATAAATGCAAGTAGTATTATTAATCTCATCATCTTAGTGATGCGTCTGAGGCATTTAGATTTGTAACAAAGAGTACTTCTGTTTTAGAAATTTACAAATAGACAAGGGCCCTGCAGCTCCCAAGTATGTCTGTGGTAAATAAGTATGTTGAGTTCTAATCTCAGCGATAGGGGAACCCTTAGAAAGAGATTAATGATATACCATTAAATTAGGATTCCATTTTTCTCATACTTGTTCTTCACTCAGCATTTCATTCATTAATTCATTTAACAATGCATTCATTCAACAATTCATTTGCGTGAAGATGTATTGCCAAAATTAGCAATGCCTAGCCTTTAATAACTTGTAATGCTATAAATAAACAAGCAAATATTTTGAGATACATGGTAAACAGATTGCCATGTGGTATCTACATTTTGCCCTTCTTTCTCAGAGTAATTGGTTTTAAAAACAAAATAAACAACAAAACCTTACTTACCATTTTATGGCAACAAAGGCTTTGGGACTACCATTCCAAATCTTCTGTAGTACCTGAAATGAATTGTTGTGAGGAGTTTTTCTCCCATTTTCTTCAATCATCACCTTGTTTGGAATGCTAATGCTTAATCACAAATGATAATAAACAAATATAAAGTGACTTTACTGTTCTCATCTCTCTTCAGAAGTAAAGTTATTATAAAGCAATTTTGCCAATTGCAGAGTTTATAGAATAAGGAAAACACTATAATTTTCAAGAAAATAAAACAAATAATACATGGCATTTTTAATAAATAGTTTTCATCAATGTCCAAGTAATAAGTAAAGAAATTTGGGTAAAAGATATTCAGGAAGACTCTTATCCTTCCTTCAGTTTCGTAGAGGCTTAGATGAAGAGTTACAGTTGATTGCCAAGAGCAATGCCATATTTCTGTAGCAGAGAAGAGTTCATAGTATATGTGTTTGCTGTTATACCCCCAATAAAAACAATTACAATTACCAATCCAGTTTTTGATATGCTTACAGAGTTACCATAGAATTAAAATAATCACTGGCTCTTTGCAGGCTATAGAAAATTTTGCCCTCACAGTGAAAGAAATGGCTCAGATGTTACAGTCCTTTGGAACTGAACTGGCTGAGACAGAACTACCAGATGATATTCCCTCAATAGAAGAAATTCTGGCAATTCGTGCTGAAAGGTATCATCTATTGAAGGTATGTCTGAAAGAGTTGACAAATAAAAGATTTCCATGGTCTTTCTTTTTCCAGAGAAGTGTTAATTATGTACATTTTACACTGACTGTTGCATAAGTGGAGATAAAAGACATTTATATATTATATTTAAAAACTATAAAAAATAGGCCGGGCGCGGTGGCTCAAGCCTGTAATCCCAGCACTTTGGGAGGCCGAGGCGGGTGGATCACGAGGTCAAGAGATCGAGACCATCCTGGTCAACATTGTGAAACCCCGTCTCTACTAATACAAAAAAAAAAATTAGCTGGGCACGGTGGCGCGTGCCTGTAATCCCAGCTACTTAGGAGGCTGAGGCAGGAGAATTGCCTGAACCCAGGAGGCGGAGGTTGCAGTGAGCCGAGATCGCGCCATTGCACTCCAGCCTGGGTAACAAGAGCGAGACTCCGTCTCAAAAAAAAAAAAACTATAAAAAATAATACTTTATAAGAGAAGAATGTCCTGGATATGTTAGATCTAAGTGTCCCCTCTGTAAATCGTGCATTATCTTGAGAAGTTATTTAAATATATCTTATAAATGCTCCAGAAAAAGAAATCGTTTTTTTGTTTTGTTTTGTTTTACTATGTGCAGTCATGCACTGCATAATGTTGTTTTGATCAATCACGAACCACATATATGACAGTGGTCCTATAAGATTATACCATATTTTTACTGTACCTTTTCTATGTTTATATATGTTTAGATACACAAAAGTATACTGTTGTGTTACAACTGCATACAGTATATAGTACAGTAACCTGCTGTGCAGTTTTGTACCCTAGGAGCAATAGGCTCTACCCTGTAGCCTAGATGTGTTGTAGGCTATCCATCTAGGTTTGTGTAAATGCACTCTGTGATGTTCACAAAATGATGAAATCACCTAATAATGCATTTTTCATAACAAATCCCCAACATTAAGTGATGCATGGCTGTATTTTTAATTTTTGATGAGGAGTCAGGAGACAGAGTTTCTTGTCCCATCTTTGCTGTGAACTAGCATTGTGACCAAGGCTAACATTGTTCGATTGATTATAAGATCTCTTCTCTGCAGAATACTAGGTCTTGATGTTTTCGACAGTAGACCAGGGGTTGCAAATTGTTTGTGCTCTCCTACCCAGGTCTTTGTGGAGTGTTGCTTTGTGAAGGACTCTGAAGCACAGTTCAGATAATCAGCAAATATTTTTTGGATCCACTTCAGAAAGTTTAAGAATAAGCTGAACAACACTTGGCATTCATATAACTCATCTCTTTCATCTGATAATAGACATACTGTGTGCACTGGAAGATTCAAGCTATATAAAGAGATATATGTTTAAATTTAAAAGATAAACTGACTTTTTTTCCAACTTTCATTTTAGGTCCAGAGGGTTCATGTGCAGGTTTGTTACATGGATAAATTATGGGATGCTGAGGTTTGGTGTATGAATGGTTTTGCCACCCAGGTAGTGAGCATAGTACCAGATAGGTAGTTTTTCAATACTCGCCCCCCTCCCACCCTCCTTCCTCTAGTGGTCCCCACTGTCTATTGTTCTCATCTCTTATGTCCATGTGTACCTAATGTTTAGCTCCCACTGTGAGAACATGCGGTATTTGGTTTCCTGTTCCTGCATTAATTTGCTTAGGATAATGGCCTACAGCTGCATCCATGTTGCTGCAAAGGACATGATCTCATTCCTTTTTATGACTGAATAGTATTCCATGGTGTATATGTACCACATTTTCTTTATACAGTCCACCACTGATGGCCACCTGGGTTGATTCCATGTCTTTGCTATTGTGAATAATGCTGCAATGACATATGAGTGCATGTGTCTTTTGGTAGAACAATTTATTTTCCTTTGGATATAAACCCAGTAATGGGTTTGCTGGGTTGAATGTATTCTGTTTTAAGCTCTTTGAGAAATCTCCATACTGTTTTCCACAGTGACTGAACTAATTTACATCCCCCAACAAGTATGTATCAGTGTTTTCTTTTTTCTGTGGCCTCGCCAGCAGCTGTTATTTTTTGTCTTTTTAATAATAGCCATTCTGACTGGTATGAGGTGGTATCTCATAGTGGTTTGATTCTCAAGAAACTGACTTTTTGAATCACAATCTAAAAACAAAACTCTGCCCAAGGAAAGGAAGCTCTGTTCTTCATAAACTACATGTTGGGCAACTTGCTTACCTTTTCTGAGTTGCAGTTTCTGTAACTTTACAATGAGGAGGATGATCATGATGCATCATACCTTGTAGGATTGTTGTGAAGATGAAATGAGGCAAAGAAAGTGATGTTTGTATAACAATGTTGGGTACATAGTTGGTACTTCATAAACATTGGCTTTTAATGTTGATGTTATTACACATGTTGGTGATGGTGTCATGGAATCTGTTCTCAGAATAAATGTACAGTCAAATTTTGTCTACAATTTCAAGGGACTCTTGGACCACCTGAAAGAAATCTTAAATCACTCTTAGATGTCTCAGAAAGGGCTATATTGTTAGATCACCCACTAAAGTTAAGACCTTCTGAATAGAGGCATATATGTGATGAATTAATTAAATCTAAATGTGAAGTAAAATAAGACTTCAAGTAGGGAGTGATTAGTGACAATTAAGGATTAATAGGAAAAGCATTTAACTGTATCTGAACATGCATTAAGTATTATTTACAATTATATGCTTTCTACTATGGTGGTTTTTATTGTGCTATTATTGCTTTATTTAAGCTAATTAAAAGTGTTAGCACAACAGTGCTGGGTGCAGTGGTACATATCTGTTGTCCCAGCTACTCGGGAGCCTGAGGCAGCAGGATTGTTTGAGCCCAGGAGTTTGGGTCCGTCCTGGGCAACATAGCAAGACCCCATCTCTAAAAACGTAAATAAAAATAAATAAAAGTATTAGCAGAATGGAATGGACTGGATTGGAATTTTCTATCAGTTAGAGAAGGAGGCTACAAATAGAGCACATGGTACTTCTTCCCATAATGATCTTATATTAATTGCAACATCCATCTCTGAGGCAGGGGCTTCTTGGATCCTCACAGCTTTTGGATTTTGTGGCACTGAGATTTTACGATTTTGTGAATTTTTAGAGAGCTATGAAAGCAAAGGCTATTTAGAATTACTGTTTCCATTCTTCATGCCATAGTTGTATGTTCCCTTCTCATCAGATCATTCAGTTTAGGTTACTAATTAGCTGATACTCCTGTTGTGTCTTTGGACAGAATGATATTACAGCTGTAACCAAAGAAGGAAAAATTCTGCTAACAAATCTAGAAGTGCCTGACACTGAAGGAGCTGTCAGTTCAAGACTAGAATATCATCAGCAGATCAGTGGTGACTGGCAAACTATTAATAAGTGAGTACTCTCTTTTTGGTTTAGAGTTACTTATTTGATATTTTTGAAAGGCAATTATACATTTTTGCTGCAATATGTTAAGTGTGAAAGTATTCCTGGACCTCTGGAAATCTGAGAACTTATTTCTAGATTGTCTGACAGAGATGATTTTACTTGTAGAAGAGATTCTGTGGACATTGGTAGTCTCTACAGGTAGAACCAAGTGTCATAGGCTATGATTTTGTCTATAATTCTTAGTGTCCAGGCCACGTTTATCTACATATTTACAAAACAGATAATTGTTTTTAGGAATAATTTGAGTTTTCTTTGTTAAGGTTGCTGACTCAAGTACATGATATGGAAACAGCTTTTGATGGATTTTGGGAAAAACATCAATTAAAAATGGAGCAGTATCTGCAACTATGGAAGTTTGAGCAGGATTTTCAAGAGGTCAGTTAAAACCTTTTTTGTACACGTTTTTTTCATTATACTGAAGTTCTCACTTCTTAATCATCAGAAATCCTGTCTTGCAAGATGCCCATTTATACCTACGAAGAGAAAAAAAAGGAGGCAAAAATAAACAAACCTTGGCTTAGACTGAAGAAAACCTCTACTAAAATTTGGAGACTTCTACTTTTTCAGCTTGCTCATTTCCTATGAGAAAGTATCAAACTACCAATATATATGAAAGGGACAAAGTTACTTTCTACTTTGAGGTTTGTTATTCAAATTTGTCGTAGATAAAAAGGGTGTTCAAGGTTATGAGATAGCTTTCCAAGACAATAATACCAACTTCCTTCTTGGTTTTTAAATCCCATCTACCTATGATGACCATATTTAGTATGACCTAACAAGCTTTTATTTCTGATCCAGGAGTTTATTTCTATGAAAAGCCTGAGAGATGAAATTAAATAAGTTTAATAAATAATTAAAAGTATATTCCAATTGAACCCTCCTGAAAAATCCATCATATATGGTCAAGATGCATAGATTTAGTTTCTTTTCCTTTTTCAGTCATGTTCAACCTTCTCACAGTCTCTTTCATAGTATATACTTCACCAGAGGATCCAAGGAAAACTCACTTATTCTCTCTTGCATGTGCCCAGCTTGTTTTCTGCCCATGAATGGCTTACTGTCTTTGTATTTCACTTGCTCATCAGAGTTAGGTTTGGGAGGAGCACTGTACTCTGGACATAGGGCTCAGTTACCACCAGCATTTTCCTTCCTTTGATTCAAACGTCTTTTGAAACGTTCTCCATGAAACCTCCCTAAAGAAAGAATAGGATAAGTTGCTCTTGGTCCTTCTAGGTATTTGTATTTCTCCCTCCTCTCCAACTGAATATACGGAAAATAGCACTTTTCCTGAGCATGCTCATTATGATTACACTTACATATTGATTTGTATCCATACCAAATGCTTGTCCTGTGGTTATGTTCTGTTTCCCCAAGTCATTAATTTCTGTCTTTAATCAATATTGTTGTTTGTCTTAGATTATAATCTCACTGATATGGTGTATCTCATAGTGACATGTTGACAGGTTGATATGTCTAGAAACATGACTTTTAAAAAAACACATAGAAACATAAACTTACAGAAAAATTGCAAATATAAGAAAAATAGAAATACTCATATACTTTCTTCCCAGATTAACTTAATCATAATATTTTACTCAATTTGCTTTATTATTTGTATTCCCTCATATATATATACAGATAATACCTTTTCTGATCTGACACATAATGTATTTTTCTGACCCATTTGAGTGTAAGTTGCATTCATGATGGCCCTTTCCCCCTAAATACTTCCATTTTTTTCTAATAGGGATATTCTGTTATGTAACCATAGTACAGATATCAGATTCAGTACCTTTAACAATGCTATACTTTTACATTATCTGCCATTGGTATTCCAATTTTGTTAGTTGACTCAGTCAAGTCTTTCATAGCATTATTTTTCCTTCAGAACTGGATCCTATATAGGGTCCAGTCTTGCATTGGCTTGTATCTTTAGTGTCCTTAAATCTAGAACATTTCCACAGCCTTCTTTTGTCTTTTATGACTCTACATTTTGAAGAATGTAGTCCTTTTTTTTTTTTTTTTTTGAGATAATTCTGTCTCTCAGGTTGGAGTACAGTGGCACAGTCATAGCTACTGCAGCCTCAAACTCCTGGGTTTAAGCGATTCTCCCACCTCAGCCTCCCAAGTAGCTGGGACTACACGTATGCACCACCATACCTGGCTAATTTTTAAATTTTTGTAGGGATGGGGTCTCACTGTGTTGCCCAGGCTGGTCTCCAACTACTAGGCTCAAACAATCCTCCCTCCTCAGCCTTCCAAAATGCTGGGATTTCAGGTATGAGCTATAAGGACTCATGCCCAGCCATAGTCCCTTTTTAAATAAAATTTTCTTCATTTGGAGTTTGTATGACATCTTCTCATGATTCTACTTAGTATGTATGACCAGCTAGAATACCACATTAGTTAAGTGTCCTTCTTAGAGAATCCCATCTGCAGATGAATGACACCTACTTCCCTCTTATTGTTGATATGGATTTTGATTGTCTATTCAGGATGTTGTTGAATTTCTCCACTGTAAAATTACTTTTATTCCCATTCCAATTAGTAGTAAATGTGTGGGGGGAAAATTTAAGGTTATGCAAATATCCTGCTATTCATCAAAATTTCCCCATAGATTTAGCATCAACTGATGATGCTTGTCTGGACAAACCTTTGCTATGATGGTTGCAAAATAATGATTTTTTTCAACCCCCATGTCCAGTCCACATTTATCAGTCCACACTAGGCATTCTGCTGAAGCAAGAGCCTTCCCTTCTCTCCATTTATTTCTTTATTTGATTCAAATATTTTTACTTAATGGTTTTAAAAATACTTTCAAGTTTTATTTTAGATTTAGGGGGTATACATGCATGTATGTTACATGGGTATATTGTGTGATGCTGAGGTTTGAGATGTGAATGATACCGTTACTTAGGTAGTGAGAATAATACCCAATAGTTTTTAAGCCCTTACCTTCCTCCTTTTCCCTCTTTTAACAGTCGCCAGCATTTATTCTTCCTATCTTTATGTCTATGTGCAACCAGTGCTTAACTTCCATTTATAAGTGACAACATGCTGTATTTGGTTTTCAGTTCCCATGTTAGTTTGCTTAGAATAATGACCTCCAGCTGCATCATGTTGCTGCAAAAGACATGATTTTGTTCTTTTTTGTGGCTGCATAGTATTCCATGGAGTATTTGCACCACATTTTCTTTATCCAGTCCATCACTGATGGGCACCAAGGTTGATTCCAAGCCTCTGCTATTGTGAATATTGCTGCAATGAACATACAATTGCATTGTCTTTTTTTTATAGAATGATTTATTTTCCTTTGGGTATATACTCAGTAATGGGATTGCTGGGTCAAATGGTAGCTCTATCTTAAGTTCTTTGAGAAATATTCAGGATGCTTTCCACAGTGGCTGAACTAATTTACTTACTAACAGTGTATCAGTGTTCCCTTCTCTCCATAGCCTCACCAGCATCTGTTCCTTTTTGCCCCTTTAATAATAGCCATTCTGACTGGCGTGAGATGGCATCTCATTTGATTTGCATTTCTCTGTTTGAGCATTTTTTTGTGTTTGTTTAAGTTCCTTACAGACTCTGGACATTAAAGTTTTGTCAGATGCATAGTTTGTGAATATTTTCTCCCATTTTGTAGGTTGTCTGTTTACTCTGTTGATAGTTTCTTTTATTATGCAAAAGTTCTTTAGTTTAATTAGGTCTCACATATTAATTTTTGTATTTGCTGAAATTACTTTTGAGATTTTAGTAATAAATTATTTACCAAGGCCCATGTCCAGAATGGTGTTTCCTAGGTTTTATCCCAAGATTCTTGTAGCCTGATGTCTTGCATTTAAATCTTTAATCCATCCTTAGTTAATTGTTATATATGGTGAAAGGTAGGGTTCCAGTTTCACTCTTCTTTATATGACTAGTCAGCTATCTCAGCACCATTTATTGAATAGGGAGTCCTTTCCTCCTTGATTATTTTCCTTGATTTTGTAAAAGATCAGATGGCTTTAGGTGTGTAGCTTTATTTCTGGGTTCTCTATTGTGTTCCATTGGTCTATGTGTCTGTATTTGTACCAGGACTATGCTGTTTTGGTATAGTTTGATATTGGGTAATGTGTTATTTCTGCCTTTGTTCTTTTTCCTTATGATTGCTTTCGCTATTTGAGCTATTTTGTAGTTTCATATGAATTTTAGAACAGTTTTTCTAATTCGGTGAAAAAGAATGTTGGTAGTTTGACAGGAATAGCATTGAATCTGTAGATTATTTTGGACAGTATGGCCATTTGTGTGATAGGGATTATTCTTCAAATCTATGAGCATGGAATGTTTTTTCCATTTGCTTTTGTCATCCATGATTTCTTTCAGCAGTGTTTTGTAGGTCTCCTTATAGAGATTTTTCTCCTCCTTAGGCTACATGTATTACTAGATATTTTATTCTTTTTGTGGCCATTGTAAATGAAATTGGATTTGTGATTTGGCTTTCAGCTTGAACATTATTGGTGTATAGAAATGCTACTGATTTTTGTACATTGATTTTGTATCCTGAAACTTCCTTGAAGTTGTTTATCAATTCTAGGAGCCTTTTGGTAGAGTCTTTAGTGTTTTCTAGATATAGAATCATATCATCAGCAAAGAGAGATGATTTGACTTTTTTTCTAATTCCTAGGTTTTTTTTTAAATGGTTTATAATTTATTACTGTTCTTGACTATTTTGGTGTTTCAAACTGTTGCTGTATCCTTGTGACATGCTCCAACATTTAAATAAATCACCTTCTTACTTTCTGGCATAAAAATACATCCCAAGTTCATCTGTACCTATTCTGCCTCAGCCATGGAATCAGTCATTTCCCTGAGGCGCCCTGGTTTCTTTTTCTGGGAAACAGTATTAAAGATCAAGATCTGGGTGGGAGGTGTGCTTATTACTTCTGGAGGGATTTTCCTTTTAGGATCATTCATCAGAGAGCTGGGGAATGATGACAAAAATAAACTTAGATGAAAATTCTCAGGTAAGATTGTGTTTTAGATGTATATATACACACACACACACACACACACACAAATGTATATATACCTATACATACCTCACATGTATACATTTATGCAAATATATGTCCTCATATATAAACCTCACATTTATACATTTATGCAAATACTTGTCCTCATATATAAACCTACACATGTACATGGTGATCTTTTATATATCATGAGTACACATTGATATCTATGAAGTTAAATTTTAACAGATTTCTGTTAGCTATTTCTGTGAATAAAATAACAAAATATTTTTTAATATGAGCAATTTCTCCATGTCAATATTTTTGTTTAAAAGCATTTTGTATAAAACTTGATCATAAAGGGACGATTTTTATGTTTTAAAAGCTCTTTGTTTCCTACTTTTAGCTTGTGACTGAAGTTGAATTTCTGTTAAACCAACAAGCAGAACTGGCTGATGTAACAGGGACTATAGCTCAAGTAAAACAAAAAATAAAAAAATTGGAAAACTTAGATGAAAAATCTCAGGTAAGATTGTGTTTTAGATGTTTGCTATATTTATACAGCATAATAGATATGCTTTGGTGGGACTAGGTGGTATAAACCCTTATTATGAATTTCTTTATTTTATTTTTCCATAGGTTATTGGTGTATAGGTGGTGTTTGGTTACATGCGTAAGTTCTTTAGTGGTGATTTGTGAGATTTTGGTGCACCTGTCACCCAAGAAGTATACACTGCACCCTATTTGTAGTCTTTTATTCCTCGCCCTCCTCCCATCTTAACAACATTCTGTATATTAGGCACATTCTGTATATTAGGCACAATCATATTGGTCTATATTCTGTTTTGTTCAATGTGGGCCAAGGGTGACACTACAGATGTGTCATGTAGCTGTAAAAGGATGTCTCTGAGACAATAGCATGAACTCTTTCAAGCCCACCAATGGCAGCAAGGGCATAAATTATTTCGGAGAAGCTAGAAAAATGTGTATTCAGAATGATATATGGTGCTTGGAAATGATGGAAACATATAAGGACATAATTCCTTAAATGCCCACTTTATGATATATGCAGTTTAACCAAATAGAGACTCACACAGAGAGATCTACTTATTTTTACTATCTGTGAACTTGAGTAAATTGATTTCTAATCTTCCATGTCCTCATCTATACATTGGGGATAAAATGACCTACTTTGCAGGACAATTGTGAGTATTCATTTAGATGTATATAAAGCACCTAGCACACCACTGGGCTATGTAGTAAGTACTCAACAGAAGCAGTTTTTATTATTTCTGCTAGTCTTAAAGTTTGGACTAATGGCTTTAATACTTAAAAAAACTCTAGCTTTTATGTGAGAGTAAGGCCATGCTTTTTATGTGAGAGCAAGGCCATGCTTTTTAGGATGGATTCTCAGCATACAAACAGATTTCTGGGTGAACCATGAGTATGTGAAAACAAATATTGAAGAAGCAACAGTTATGATAACTAGTTCTGGAATTATGCTTGTAGATCTCTGTGATCATGGGACAGGTTACATATCCCTATGGTATAGTAGAAAGAGGAGGCAAACTGGTTTGGAAACTAAGGGGGACTTAATTTTTTTCCATTTAATGACTTTCCATTTCTAATTGTGATAAAAATGCATAATATGAAATTTGCCATCTTAATCATTTTTAAGGGTTTAGTTCAGTAGTGATAAGTAAATTCCTATTGTTGTACAATAGCTCCAGAACTTTTCTATCTTATAAAATTGAAAGTATATCTCCATTAGATAACAGCTCTCCATTTTAAACCTGGTTTTCCCACTAGGTAGAGAGGCCAGTCATTTCCTCTTTCTGGGTTTCAGTTTTGTTTAGTTTGACAAACATTTCTTGAACTCCCACTAGGATTGAGTCTCTGCACTGGGGGGAGCAAGTAGTTGACAGAGTGGAGGCAAGGCCACTAAGGGTTATTTTTTGACATAGAAATCCTATGACTTCAGGTATGTTAAGTAGTCCAGGTACATGACAACTCTGATGAGATTTCTAAGGCCAAGATGATATGAAGTACATTTGGCTGGTGTGTATACCTCATTTAATATAGGTGGTTCTCTTCTAAATCCACAAATATTAGAAGAAAAAAAATCTCATTCACATTCTGGGTGTGATGTAAAATTTTTGGTTTCTATAACCAGAAATTCATGAGCTTCTAATGACATCACTGCTGCAGCTAATTATTGTGATCTTAAGGCTTTTTATTTATTTTTTTTTTTTGCAGCCTGAAGAAGTATACATCAAATTATATTTTTGGCAATATATCCTTCTTGCTCAAACAATTTGCTCCTTAATTATTTTCTTTTTTTCTCTATAGGAACAGAGATCATGTATTCATTATTGTCTTTCTTTGTTAAAATCAGGAGCTATTAGCAAAGGCCCAGTTTGTGATATTACATGGACACAAGCTTGCAGCAAATCACCATTATGCACTTGATTTAATCTGCCAGAGGTGCAATGAGCTACGTTACCTTTCTGATATTTTGGTTAATGAGATCAAAGCAAAACGGATACAGCTCAGCAGGACCTTCAAAATACATAAACTACTACAGCAGGTAGTGTAATGGGAAATGATTCATTTCTGAAAAGGAATGAACATTTTTTTCCAGATCCTGCTAGCCTGCAACACTTTACCCTTCTGCCTCATAGAATACCCTTTATCTTCTCAGAGTTTATATGGTCAGGGACTGGTATAGTTTTGGAATTAAATTTGTAAGAGGTCTGAAGGGCTGAATTTGATTCTGATTTTTTCATCCATCTGTCAATGAACTATTCATGGAAGATCCAATATAGTTCAAATTTTGCCCTTTGTTCTAAATATTGAAATTGTGGAGTAATGGCTTCCTTTCTATTTTGGGTACAACTCTGAAGCCTCCACTGGTGATGGTTTGTACTCGAAACATTTTTAAAAGCCTGAGGGGCATTTTGCTAAAGGCTGAAACTCCTTTCACATTTCATAGTACAGAAATAAAATATTAAACAGTGACTGGAAAATATTCCTCCATGGTTTGTGCGTTTGACCCTTTTCATGATTAGGCAATGAATTGACAGGTCATCATATGGATCTGGTGTTGGCAGTGGAATATAAAATAGGGGTACCACTTACAGACATTATATCTGAACATAAACATTTTAATCTTTACATCTCAGTCTTTGGTAAGGAACCATTATTCTTGTCCTTAGCAGTCATTAAGCATTTGTATTATACTTTATATTTTTCTAAGAATTTCATATTTCAGTTATTGATTTTGGGAAAATCACATGCAATTGAAGTGTTAGTGTTGAGAAAATGGTCAGACTCCTGCTGCAGAATAAATTAATTGTTGTGAAATAAATGCAGTGTTTTCCAACCTTGACTGCATATCAGCAATATCTGTGGAGCTCTCTGAAAGTATAAATGCCCAACTTATGGCCCAGAGCTACTGAATCAGAATTTTGGGGGGCAGAACCTAGATATCTTTATTATTTTTTTAATAGCTCTGAAAGCAATTGCGACTCACAGAAGCCAGGGGCTGAGAACCACTCATTTAATGGACAAATATGTTTTCTCTTTATTAATTCTTGTTTTTTTCTTCCTGATTTTCTCACCAGGCTCGTCAATGCTGTGATGAAGGGGAATGTCTTCTGGCTAATCAGGAAATAGATAAGTTTCAGTCCAAAGAAGATGCTCAGAAAGCTCTTCAAGACATTGAAAATTTTCTTGAAATGGCTCTACCCTTTATAAATTATGAACCTGAAACACTGCAGTATGAACTTGATGTAATATTATCTCCTGAACTTAAGGTAGAGTTTTTTTTTAATTTTCAAATAAACATTTAAAGAAAATTACAATTGCAGTAGTGTGGGTAGGAGTTTTACTACCTCACAGCTAACTTTATGTCAAATTGCACTTACATTGCCCTCTTAGGGGTGATAGTAGTGCCACTGTCAAGCATCAAAGAATTCAAAGGCATATGTTTGCTATATAATGAAGAAGAATTTCCTTTTTGAGCTCCAACTCCATTATTTTAATACTCTTTTTGTGTGCAAGGAGTTCTCACACATATTTTGTTGTGCATCACTGGAGAAAGGCCCAAAGCTCTTCTATAATAGAATGTTGGGGGCATGTCAAGAGTACTCTACCCCAAACATCTTTCCTTTGTGCTGCAGTGACCATCAGTAGATGCTCTGTGGATGATGTGGCTTTCCTACTCAGTCTGAGAATGAAAGGATAAAGATAGGATTTGGGGAAGGAGGAGCAGGCAGAAGTTGATGTTAACAGGATGGAGAGCTATAGATTAGTTCAGTGCTGCCCCGTTGGAAATGACATGAAGGATTCTCCACGTTGAATATAAGACCATTTGTGATGCTATTTGCTGCTAAAATAAGTAGTTGACTCTAAGGTTGGAGCAGTATCTAGATCCATGCTCAGCAGAATATCCTAGACGGTGCCCCAGGAAATCAGAAACGTAGTCATGGCAGTAGCCAAGTGATTCTCTGGAAGCAACCAAGCTTAACTCTAGCTGCCTCAAAGCATCTAGGAGAGGTAGGAAGGTACATTATCCATTGGTGGCTCTGAAGAGCCTGTTGCAACATTGAGAACTATAACAAGAGTGTCCCTGCAGGGTAAATGTAACAAAGTATTATACCAATGTTATTCATTTGATTGTTTTTATAACTTGGTGACTTTCTTATGCTAAACAAGAAAGAGCGATATGCCTTCTTTTCCAGCCATTATCCGTTTCAGCCAATGAAGGGCAAATCACTCTATGCAGTGACCAATTTCATGACTGCTTCTTGGTAATTTTTTTCCTCAGGTTGTTTTGGTTGAGGTTTTGGTTGAAATTTTGGTTTCATATCCATGTGAACATAATACAAAGTCTGTTTTCTTACTTTTCTAAATTTCTTGTAGTTATATTTTAAACTCTAATTTGTTTTGACTATTTGAGTCTGAGAAATGTAGCAGGGTTTGTAATGACCTCATTTCAGAAAATATTTAATGTAATTCTTATGCAACCTGCAGGTTCAAATGAAGACTATACAACTCAAGCTTGAAAACATTCGAAGTATATTTGAGAACCAGCAGGCTGGTTTCAGGAACCTGGAAGATAAGCATGTGAGGCCAGTTCAATTTGTGGTACCCACATCTGAAAATTTGATCAGATCTAGAGCATCATTTTTTTCATTTAAACATGGTAAAATATCTTACTTTATCTCTTTTTTTCTTGCTATTGTTTATGTTGTTACTCTTGATGTAAATAGTTTATTCTTCAATGCTGATAGATGGAAATTTCACTTTAGCATCTTTGGTCATATTTATATTGTGCAAAGCAAGAGTCAAATTGAGGTTATTGTACAGTAGTAAAACATAGTAGTAATATAGTACAGTACCAGGAATTGTGAACATCTCAGTACTGAGTACTCCAGCCTTGCAAATGAGTATGATAATTTTACCAGCATTAAACTTACATTTTTTTTTCAGCAGGTAAAGGAAAATATATGAAGTGTATATACATGTGTGCATGGACACACACCACACACACATACACAGATACACATATTTACTGCTACTCTAGATAAGCTATGATTTGGTCCTTTTTTATTTGTATAAATTTAGGGAGTACAAGTACATACAGTTTTGTTACATGGATATATTGCATAGTGGTGAAATATAACTTGGTTCTTACAAGTTTCTAGTAAATGAATGAGTTAGATAATTGAATGGATTCCCTTTTCTAAATAAATGCTGTTAAGTAGAATAATTTTGTTCGTAATTTACTGTTACAGAGTTCATTTTCTAGTTTTAATTTTCTAGTTTTATCCATGTAATATCTACTTTCTTTCTAAGTTCTATGGAAATAATAATTATCCTCATAATGTGTTGAACTACTCTGGATATAGATAGCTCAGGGGTTCCCTTGAGCTGCCTTCACGGCTTCTTAGAGGAGAGTAATTTGGTCTTTAGGGCCCTAAGAAAGTGGAATGGATGAAGATGGGAGTAAAGTCGGTCTATCTGATCTAAATGGAATCAGAAGCTTCATTAGTGTAGAGGAACCACTTTGGAATTCAGAGAAGGCTTGAGCCAAGGATAATGAGCATAAAAATGATAGGTTATATCTAGCATGGTTCAGATTTTAAAAAGGTGATGAAAGCAGGTAACTAGGCTAAGATTATGAAAGTTACATATTGAATACTTATGAAATATAGAAATATATTTAAAAATAAAACTCTAAGCAATGTCTTAAATGAATAATGTTGACTATATCAAAGATATATCAAAGATATAGGGAATATTAAAACTACTGGAAAAAAGAGTAAAGATAAAATAAAAAACAATAAGGGAATAAAACCCAATGGCTATGAGAATAAAAATGAAATATGTTGATATTCTTGAGCAGAAGACAGACCTCAGTTAGATTTCTGGCTCCATGTACTGGCTGTATGTCCTTGAACAGTTCTCTTAGCTTCTTTAGCCTCAGTTTCCTTGCTTGGACAATAAGGACGATAATACCTACTGACTCCAATGGGTTATCGTAAAGATAGGGTGAAAAAAATTGAGGAGTATAAAAAAAAACTTGATAAACTGGACTAGTCATTTCCTCTGGTTAAACGTGCTTGCTTAATTGTCCTCTAAAATCTCAACTCCTCTGAAGAGGTTCTTGAAGTGGTGCACCTTGGGTTGAGGAACAGAGTTTTGAGGAGACTCACAGATCCATGCAAGTCATTGGTCACTCATTAGCACATTTTGTTTTGTATTGTTTCATTATTTCTTTCTGATATTCTTATTTAATGGCGTTACAATTTCCTTCTGCAGTGGAAGTTGGAGACTCTTTCTTTCAAGTATGTAAATTTTATTCAAAAGGTATCCATCTTTATTATATTACTTTTGCCAATACATTTTTCTGAGTTTGTGTACATGTGAAAAATTAGTTTGGCATCTAAAAACAGCAGCAGTTTATTCTTGCATTCTAACTGCAAGTAACTTTTTCCTGTTTTTCATAATAACCATCCATTCTTCTCTTTGTATTATACTTACATTGGAAAATGACTATATAAAATGTAGATTATGCTTCTAAACTCAATGTCTTTCATGAAATGACCCCCCAAAAAGAATAAAGGAAAACAGTTGGAGATGCTAAAATGAATCAGGCTTTCTTTTGTTTAAGATACTTCATGATCCAACTTTTTGTTAGGAGTAGCTTGGATTTGCTTCAGTTTGAGACTGCCTAATGTATTTATAAGGGTGAAGGCAGTCTAATAAATAAATGGCATGGATGGATAAATGATTTTATCTATTATGCATCATTCTTTGTAAATTAAATCAAAACATTATTTTTGCTACAAACCTTGTTAATTTTACCTAATTGCTCTGTGAGTAATAGGGATTGTAACAATCCATTCTAAACAATTTCTTTAGACTTTTAATCGCTAAGCCACATATATAAAATTTGGCCACCTAAAAACATAAGTATTACTTTCTTATAAAAATGAATCAAACTGTTTTTTTCTTTCTTTTTATTTTAGTTTTTTTCTTTTTTTGTCAAATATAATTCTGCACCTAGCACAGTACCTGGCACTTAGCAAGATGTAATAAATATTTGTAGAATTAACATTGAATATAGAGTGTAGTTATTGAGAATGTGAGACATTGACAGCGAGGTATAAGATGTAAAATGTGACTTGAGCTGCTAAATCTGTATCTTTAGCCTACATCTTTCTTCTAAACTTTGGATCTCTATTTATAATTTGCCTTTCTGAATTTCCCATAGGCAACTCAGACTCAACATACCTCAGATTAACTCCTCTTTCCTGCAGTCTTTCTACTCTTCATCTTGGTGAATGGCACTATGATTTCCCCAGTTGCCCAAGCCTGGGGCTTTTGTTCTTCCTTCTCACTTATGCCCTACGTCTAATTGGTCAAAAATTCGATGTCCCTACTAAGTATCTCTCTCAAATCTATCCACTTTTTTTTTTCATCCCCACTGCTATCCTTACTGCCACTTTCCTAGTCTAAGCTAACATCATCTCTGGCCTTGACAACTGTGACAGTCTTTCTGTCTCTTCCACTTACCTACCCACTTTTTCTTCCCTTTCCTAGGTGTCTTACCTTGTGGACATTACACACACTGTTCTCTTTCTGGGACACTATTCCCTTTCCTCTCCCTTTCCCACATGTTAGCTTCTACTCCTCCATCAGATTTCCTATCTCTAGGCCGCTTCCTTCAGGTAAGCTTTTCCTCCCCACATCTCCTCCTTCCTTACACCCCTGTTTGCTTAGGTGTTTGTGCTATGTGATAACAAGCACCCCTGAATTTCTTCTTGGCTTTAACGAATTGTCTGTTTTCTGTCTCTGTTGCTAAACTAAGCTCTGTAAGGGCAAAAACTACGTGCAATTTATCTTTGTATCCCAAACACAGAGCTTAGCATATGGTGTAGGTACTCAGTTGTTTTATATGTATTGTTAGAAAATGAACACATCTATCTTGCTTTGCAGAATGTGTTTCTCATAAGTTGTGCATATATTTATTTTGTATCTCTTCATGTATTTGCAAAGAATTAATTAGCAAAAGTAATAATTGCTTCTCAAGTTACCTTTAGAAATAAGTTTGGATCTCTGTAGAACAGGTTTCTTTAAAGTGGAGCATATTAGTATTCATTGAGAAGTTAATTTTGTATGATAGTTCCCACTAAGTTTAATATATATTTATATATGATTATATAAACATGAAGTTTAGTTATAAAATATATTTTAATAAGTGAAAGTGAAGTATAGAGTCTAGAGAACATAACAGCCCATCGTTTTCCTGAGTATGTCTGACATTGGCTCCTGCTGAGGAGGGAAGGACAAAAGATTTGTTCCTTTCATGGAGAGAAGGGACCCATGCAGCCTGTGTGAGTAACAGCAGCCTTTTCAGCAGCCCTGAGAATTAGAATCTAAACAATCTAGTCTTTTATTGGACCATGCCTTTGGCTTTGTAGAAACATCTGAATTCCGTGCTTAATAATACAGTGGCTCACCCTTTTTAAAATAAACATTTAAAAAATAAAGATGAAAGATTTGCAATTTTGATGAAATATTTTAGCATTTTATCATGCTTTGGAAATGTTTATATGGTGGTTAGAAACATTCTGAGACTAGATTATGTGAATTTGAATACCACCTCTGCTTCTTGGACAAGATATTAATCTTAGTTCCTTATCTAAAAGATAGGGATAGAAGTCGTTACCTACCTCTTAAGATGATTTCGACTATTAAAAAAGAAGATTTATGCATAGCTCTTAGAACAGCGCTGAATATGTAGAAAGTAACAGATAAATGTTAGATGCTATAATTAGTAGATTAAACTTAGATTTTTTTCAAAATTCTTTTTGATTGAGTTAATGAGCTACAATTTGATTAAATGTTTTTGTGTCAGAATCAATACTAAATCTGCAAATAATTATGAGCACTAACCCCTACCTCAATGCTTTGCAAGTAAGTGAATGTTTGACGAATGAGAGAAGGGGTGAATGTATAGTAAAATCATGCTCAATAAGAAGCTGAAATCATGTAAGTCCAACCAATCATTATTTTCTATAGTGTGATTTAAAAATGCCAATATAAACATATTGGAATATTAACTCAAATTATTTAATAAATATGTATGTATTTTTATTAAAAGTACTGACTTTAATTCTGGTTTGAAATTCTTCCTTCACATTTCTCTACCAGGGAAGAAGACTTGGAGACAAAGTCAGAGCAACTTAAAAGTAAATATCATTAATTAATTCAAAATTGACTTTATTGCTTTTGTTGTAGAGTTGGTATGTGCCTTAAACCATATTTTTCATTCACTAGACCAATATTGTGTCTTTGAAAGACTGTTTAAAAGAAAGAAAACCCTGCTACTGCATTGTGTTTTACTGCATTGCTGGCATATCACCAGATATGCTAGTTTCTCAGTATGAGCCGTTTCTCAAGTCCTGGCCCAAGGTTAGAATCATTTGTGTAGAACATCTCCTATATGTTCCAGCTTCTTTTTACCACCACCCACCATCACTTCAATAATTGAAAATAAGCATTGCACCTTTTTGCAGGAGAAACTTTCTTTCATGAGCAATTCCAGTCCTACAAGTATGAAGCACACAGGACAGGTTCTAATGTACCATGCAGAGGCTAACTCAGAGCTCAAAGAAGATATCCATTCTTTTTTTGTTTGTTTTTAAATTTTTTTAGAGACGGGGTCTCACTATGTTGCCAAGGCTGGAGTGCAGTGGCTATTCACAGGGGCTACATAGCTCACCGCTGCCTCTAATTCCTGGGCTCGTGCCACCCTCCCACTTCAGCCTCCTGAGTAACTGGGACTACAGGTGTGTGCCACTGCACCCATTCTGCTTACTCATTGTTAGATACAAGATTCCCTTCCTCTCAGTTATCCGTGATAGTCTGATACCTGTAAAGAAGTAGACTCATCATAGATACAACATCCCACATTTTCTTTTCTCTCTTTTTTTTGAGACAGGGTTTCGCTCTGTTGCCCAGGCTGGAATACATTGGTGTGATCATAACTCATGGCAGCCTCAAACTCCTGGGCTCAAATAATCCTCCCACCTCAGGCTCCTGAGTATCTTAGACTACAGGCATGTGCCACTATGCATGGCTAATATTTTTTAACACTTTTTTTATTGGTAGACAGGGTCTTGCTATGTTGCCAAGGCTGGTCTTAAACTCTTGGCCTCAGGTAATCTTCCTGCCTTGATCTCCCAACATGGGATTACAGGCATGAGCCACTGCTCCCAGTCCCCAAGACCCCACATTTTCTTTGTGTGTATTTTTTTTGTGGTAAATAAAGATGAGAACATATTTTTAAGGGGTAGTATAGCATAGTGGTACAAATTGTAGAACTAGACTACCTGGCTTTTAATCCCAGTTACATCACTTACTGGCTATATAAACTTGGGTAAATTCTCTGGAACTGTTTCCACATATAAAATGGGGATATGAATAGAACATTCTCACCATGGAGTTAAGGACAAAATAATCTAATATTTGTGAAGTACTTTGAACATGTGTGGCATATGATAATGCTCTAAGTTTTAATATAATTAATAGCAGCCTAGCGAATTGCCTATACTGATATACTAGGCCTGGTTATTATGTTGTACAGCTACAACTTCTGGTTTCAAGAAGGAAACAGGGTGAATGCCAAATTCTATAGTATTACATGTCTTACAGTTGTAGTTTCGACTCATGATACCTTACATTTTCCATATGGATTTATTCAGTTGTATATCCCCAAGGAAAAAAATATGAGGCTGTGGCTCTGTCTATTTTTTGGTGCAGTTTACAGCTGGTAAATATAGTTCCAAACTGCATTTTCCCAATTCAAATCAATTTGCACAACTCTTAGGTATTTAAAAGTATAAATATATGTTTCAAATTTTTCCAGTAAACCTGTCAGGAATAATAGATATCTGATATCCATTTACTATCTGATAAGTGAAGTGTACAATATTTTTAGTTTTCATTATGGTATTAAAATATTGATAACACCTGGTACATTTGCCAGACATAACAAATCAGAGCACACCCTGGAAGAGGGAGCTTGATAAAGGTGGCAGACTATGGGCTTCGACCCTTGGGCTTTATACTGTTTCATCATTTACTAAGTATGCAACCATGGCTATGTTATAAAATCTCTCTGAGCCTCAGTTTTCCCATACTTAAAATGAGAAAAAGAATGCCATCACTTGCTAAATGCTGTTTGGATTGAACATAATTATATGTGTTAAGCAGCTAGAACTGTGCCTGCCTAATATATCGAAAGTTGTAATACATGTTTGTTTCTTTCATTTGTAATAAGTAGGTCACATTTTGGGGAAATATTTAGCTGAGTTCTAGTTGTCACAAAGCAATGTTACATTTACTTGGAGGTCAGGCTTTTGGCAAGCTCGGCTGTCCAATACAGCTGAGATTAGATTAGATTCTTCTTCTTCTTCTTCTTCTTTTTTTTTTTTTTTTTTTTTTTGCAATAGAGTTTCGCTCTTATTGCCTGGGCTGGAGTGCAATGGCGCAACCTCGGCTTACCGCAACCTCCGCCTCCTGGGTTCAAGTGCTTCTTCTGCCTCAGCCTCCTGAGTAGCTGGGATTACAGGCATGTGCCACCATGCCTGGCTAAATTTGTATTTTTAGTAGAGATAGGGTTTCTCCATGTTGGTTACGCTGATCCCGAACTCCCGACCTTAGGTGATATGCCTGCCTCAACCTCCCAAAGTGCTGGGATTATAGACGTGAGCCACTGCGCCTGACCCAAATGCTTCGTAAGAACACATAACCATCACAAATCTTTTGCAGTTGACTCAGTAGGCCAGTCCAAGTCCTTTAGAGTCTGTAAAATAAGGAAATGGCTTAGAATTAGGGAGGCAACTTATAACAACTAATATGTGGCAGGGAGTAGAGACGGAGATGTACAGGTTACAGTTATTTCAAGAAAGAATAGAGTTCTGCAGGTTTTAGTATCCCTGGAGTACGTTATTAGATTTTATCATATTCAAATTTATGATGATGTCATTAAATCGTTAGGAAAAGGATCTTCTAGCTTGCCCCAGATCTTAGAAAAAAAAAATAAAAGAAAAGGATCAGTTATGCTGTGTGTCTTTGATTAAATAATTCAAGGATTCATGTAATATTTTCTAGAAAAGTTTCCATCAAAAAATCACTATGGTTAAAAACATGTTTAGTTCCTCAATGAATGCACTTTAGTTATCTAGAAAATCAACTTTTTATGAATCAACCTCATTTTCCAAGAATGCCAAATAATTGAAAAGTTAATATACAAAATAAGTTCTAATTAGTATCATAAATCTGTTTTCTTAGGCAACTTAAGTCACTTTTTACTAGCACATATCAAAGTTATTTTGAAGAAAAGTCATAGTTTTATTTTTCAATTTATCTTCAGAGTTAGGATTAGAATAAACTTAATTTGAAGTAGATAGCCTTGAAGAAGAACTATACATACAGAGATGCTAATTTAACTTTTATTTTCTGTATTTCAGATTGAAGTGGTGCATGATTGTCCGGAGAAGAGAAGTTCTGGGCAATCCTCCAGTTTGGATAATGACAATAGCTTGGACGTTTTAAAGAAGTATTCTTTATTTATTAGCATAAACTCACATACACATCTAGCTGTAGGAGTCTCTGGTTCAGTGTTCCAGGCCAATGTGATTAGAAATTTGAGTTCACAGAATGAGGTTTTACTGAGTGTGATGAAAAGAGCAATAGTTTAGGTGCCAGAAGTCGAGGATTTAGGCCGGGCAAGCTATGGCCTGTTTATGTGATTTGAGGAAAATTAACGAAACTTTTTCAGAATTTTGGTATCCTCTTTTTTTCCCCCTAGAATGAAATAAAATGGAAGTTTTTGTATATCATTCTTAAAAAAAGTTTTCTTATTATTTTTCATTGACACATGATCATTATACATATTTATGAAATACAGTGTGAAATTTTGATACTTGTATACAATGTGTAATGATCAAAAATATGGTAATTAGCATATCCATTAATTCTTCAGCTTTATTGATATATAATTGACAAAATTATATATATTTAAAGTATACAATGTGATGCTCATATATATATATGAGCATCTATATATATATAGATAGATGAATAGATAGTGTGAAATGATTACCACATCAAGTTAGTTAACACATCTATCACCTCACATAGTTACCATTTTTTTTTTGTGGTGAGAACAGTTAAAATCTATTCTCTTAGCAAAGGTCTGTATACAAAATGAGTAGAATGGTACATCAAAAATCAAAGGTCTGTATACAAAATGAGTAGAATGGTACATCAAAAATTACAAAGGATTATACAGATTTATACAATGTTATTTTATAGATGTTAATACTTATTGTTTTGTTCACCTTTATGTTATATTAATATTCTAGACATAGGAATATTCATTTTTTAGATTTTATATTACAGAGTTTTAAGTAGCAAGCATTTTGCAGCAAATTGAATGTATACATATGTGTGTATGAGATACATATATATACGAACACATATATATACACTAAGACTCTCAAATGTTACGTGCTTTAAAATGCAAAAAGAAAAATGAAAGAAAAAAAAGCCAAAAGTATAAGTTAAATCAAATGTATTACTTATACTGGGGACAGGGGAAATAAGTTTTAAATATGATGTCAATTGGAAAAATCACATTGAAAGGAAAATACGGAGGAGAGAGATCCAAGATGGCCGGTTAGGAGCAGCTCAGGATTGCAGGTCCGAGTGAAAGCGCAGACGGTGAGTGGACGCTGCATTTCCAGACGGATTTTTACTGCCCACAGACCAGGAGACTGCCAGGCGGAGGAGCCCCACGGGTCGCCAGGGTGGCTGTTTTGGCCAATGCGGCTGTTTTGCCTGTGCCCCGGTGCAGCGGTTCCCAGTGCAGAGTAAACGAGACTGTGTTCCCTCTTAGCCAGCAACGGGAGCTGAAACAGGGAGCCAGGCCAGGAGATTCCCGGGCAAAAAAGCGCAACGAATCTCAGAGCTGCGGTTTCAGCTGGCGCAGTGGGTCACCGCACGGGAAATCACACAGATCCTGGCACCTATTCAACAGGCAACCAGGTCACCTGGTAGAGAGCCGACCATTCAACTAAAAAACAAAAGGCTCTGAGGCAGGGAGCCAGGTGATCAGGCCTGGCTGGTCCCACCCCCACAAAAACAAAAATAAGAACAAAAAACCAGCAATTGAAAACGCTCTGGGTTGAGACTTTCACAACAAACACAGCTGAACCCGGGATGGTCCAGCTCTGTGGGGGAGGGGCGTCTGCCATTACGGAGGCACTCTACCACTACAGAGACAGTCCGCCATTCCTGAGGCAGCCTGCAGTTGCTGAGGCAACCTGCCATTGCCAAGGCAACCCGCCATTACAGAGAGAGTCCATCACTACGGAGGCGGGACACCGTTCCTTAGGCAGTTCTAACTACACCCATATAAACAGGACTGCAGGGAAGTTCACACTGCAGCTGGGTGGAGCCCACAGCAGCTGAGCGTAGCCTCTGCAGGCTGAGAGTGACTAGGCTGCCTCCTTGTGGGCAGGGCAGCCCTGAAGAAAAAAAAAGGCAGCAGCACAGTGGAAACTCATAAAGCCCTAACTTCTGGGGACAGAACACCTGGGGGAAAAAAAGGGGGTTATGAGTTCTGCTGCTGCAGACTTAAACTTACCTGCCAAGCAGCTCTGAATGAACAATGGGGCTGACAGCTCAGCACTTGAGCTACTATAAAGAACAGACTGTCTCCTCAAGAAGCTCCCTGACCCCCATATATCCAAAGAGTCACCTGATAAAGGAGAGCTCACACTGACATTTGGCAGGTATCCTTCAGGGACAAAGCAGAAGAAACTGGTAGCAACCTTCACTGTTTGGCAGCTGCTGCAAGTGATCCCCAGGCAAGCAGGACCTGGAGTGGACCTCAGCAGTCCTACAGCAGAGAGGCCAGACAGTTAAAAGGAAAGCTAAGAAACAGAAATAACTTCATCATCAACAAACAGGATGGCCATTCAGAGACCCAATCAGAAAGTCAACAACTACAAAGTCGACAGGTGGATAAATCCACAAAGATGGGAAGAAACCAGTGTAAAAAGGATGAAAACACCCGAAACCAGATCACCTCTCCTCCTACAAGGGAGCACAACTCCTCACCAGCAAGGGAACAAGACTGGATGGAGAATGAGTGTGATGAAATGACAGAATCAGCCTTCAGAAAGTGGGTAATAAGAAACTTCCGTGAGCTAAAAGAACATGTTCTAACCCAATGCAAAGAAACTAAGAACCTTGAAAAAAGATTTGACGAAATGCTAACGAGAATGGACAACTTAGAGAGGAATATGAGTGAATTGATGGAGCTGAAAAACACAACACGAGAACTTCGCAAAGCATGCACAAGTTTCAACAGCTGAATTGACCAAGCAGAAGAAAGGATATCAGAGGTTGAAGATCAACTCAATGAAATAAAACGAGAAGGCAAGATTAGAGAAAACAGGGTAAAAAGGAATGAACAAAGGCAACAAGAAATATGGGACTATGTGAAAAGACCTAATCTATGTTTGATAGGGGTACCTGAATGTGACGAAGCGAATGCATCCAAGCTGGAAAATATTCTTCAGGATATTATCCCGGAAAACTTCCCCAACCTAGCAAGGCAGGCCAATATTCAAGTCCAGGAAATACAGAGAACACCACAAAGATATTCCTGAAGAAGAGCAACCCCAAGGCACATAATCGTCAGATTCACCAGGGTTGAAATGAAGGAGAAAATGCTAAGGGCAGCCAGAGAGAAAGGTCGGGTTACCCACAAAGGGAAGCCCATCAGACTCACAGCAGATCTCTCAGCAGAAACACTATAAGCCAGAAGAGAGTGGGGGCTGATATTCAACATCCTTAAAGAAAAGAACTTTCAACCCAGAATTTCATATCCAGCCAAACTAAGCTTCATAAGTGAAGGAAAAATAAAATCCTTTGTGAACAAGCAAGTACTCAGAGATTTCATCACCACCAGACCTGCTTTACAAGAACTCCTGAAAGAGGCACTACACATAGAAAAGAACAACCAGTACCAGCCACTCCAAAAACATACCAAATGGTAAAGAGCATCAACACAATGAAGAATCTGCATCAACCAACGGGTAAAACAGCCAGCTAGCATCAAAATGGCAGTATCAAATTCACACATAACAATATTAGCCCTAAACGTAAATAGACTAAATGCCCCAATCAAAAGACACAGACTGGCAAATTGGATAAAAAGCCAAAACCCATCAGTGTGCTGTATCCAGGAAACCCATCTCACATGCAAGGATGCGCAAGGCTCAAAATAAAGGAATGGAGAAAGATTTACCAAGCAAATGGAGAGCAAAAAAAAAAAGCAGGAGTTGCAATTCTCATATCTGATAAAACAGACTTTAAAGCAACAAAGATCAAAAGAGACAAAGAAGGACATTACATAATGGTAAAAGGATCAATGCAACAAGAAGAGCTAACTATCCTAAATATATATGCACCCAATACAGGAGCACCCAGATACATAAGGCAAGTTCTTAAAGACTTACAAAGAGACTTAGACTCCCACACAATAATAGTGGGAGACTTTAACACACCATTGTCAATATTAGACAGATCAACAAGACAGAAAATTAATAAGGATATCCAGGACTTGAACTCAGACCTGGACCAAGCAAACCTAATAGACATTTACAGAACTCTCCACCCCAAATCCACAGAATATACATTCTTCTCAGCACCACATCACACCTACTCTAAAACTGACCACATAATTGGAAGTAAATCACTCCTCAGCAAATGCAAAAGAACGGAAACCATAACAAACAGTCTCTCAGACCACAGTGCAATCAAGTTGGAACTCAGAATTCAGGAACCAACCCAGAACTGCACAGCCTCATGGAAACTGAACAACTTTCTCTTGAATGTGGACTGGATAAACACTGAAATGAAGGCAGAAATAAAGATGTTCGTCGAAACCAACGAGAATGAAGACACCACATACCAGAATCTCTGGGACACATTTAAAGCAGTCTCTAGAGGAAAATATGTAGCAATAAGTGCCCACATGAGAAACAAGGAGAGAACTAAAATTGACACCCTATCATCAAAATTGAAAGAGCTAGAGGAGCAAGATCAAAAAAACTCAAAACCTAGTAGAAGACAAGAAATAACTAAGATCAGAGCAGAACTGAAGGAGATAGAGACATGAAAAACCCTTCAAAAAATCAATAAATCCAGGAGCTGGTTTTTTGAAAAGATCAACAAAATAGACAGACCACTAGCCAGATTAATAAAAAAGAGAGAATAACCAAATAGGTGCAGTAAAAAATGATAAAGGGGATATCACCACAGATTCCACAGAAATTCAAACCATCATCAGAGATTATTACAAACAACTCTATGCACATAAACTAGAAAACCTGGAAGAAATGGATAAATTCCTGGACAGTTGCCTTCTCCCAAGCCTAAACCAGGAAGAAGTCGAAACCCTGAATAGACCAATAACAAGGTCTGAAGTCGAGGCAGCAATTAAGAGCCTACCACCCAAAAGAAGCCCAGGTACAGAAGGGTTCACAGCTGAATTCTACGAGACATACAAGGAGGAACTGGTACCATTCCTACTGAAACTATTCTAAATAATCCAAAAAGAGGGAATCCTTCCCAAATCATTTTATGAGACCAACATCATCCTGATACCAAAACCCGGCAGGGACTCAACAAAAAAAGAAAACTACAGGCCAATATCCATGATGAACATAGATGCAAAAATCTTCAATAAAATACTGGCAAGCCGATTGCAACAGCACATCAAAAAACTTATCCACCATGATCAAGTAGGCTTCATCCCAGGGATGCAAGGCTGGTTCAACATACGCAAGTCTATCAACGTAATTCACCACATAAACAGAACCAAAGACAAAAACCACATGATTATCTCAATTGTTGCAGAGAAGACCTTGGACAAAATTCAACAGCTCTTTATGCTAAAAACCCTCAATAAACTAGGTATCGACGGAACGTATCTCAAAATAATAAAAGCTATTTACGACAAACCGACAGCCAATATCATACTGAATGGGCAAAAACTGGAAGCATTCCCTTTGAAATCTGGCACTAGACAAGGATGCCCTCTCTCACCACTCCTATTCAATATAGTACTAGAGTTCTAGCCAGAGCAATCAGGCAAGAAAAAGAAATAAAGGGTGTTCAAATAGGAAAGGAGGAAGTCAAATTGTCTCTATTTGCAGACGACATGATTGTATATCTACAAGACCACATCATCTCAGCCCAAAATCTCCTGAAACTGATAAGCAACTTCAACAAAGTCTCAGGATACAAAACCAATGTGCAGAAATCACAAGCATTCCTATACACCAATAACAGACTTAAAGAGAGCCAAATCAAGAATGAACTGCCATTCACAATTGCTACAAAGAGAATAAAATACCTAGGAATACAATTAACAAGGAACGTAAAGGACCTCTTCAAGGAGAACTACAAACCACTGCTCAACGAAATAAGAGAGGACACAAACAGATGGAGAAACATTCCATGCTCATGGTTAGGAAGAATCAGTATCATGGAAATGGCCATACTGCCCAAAGTAATTTACAGATTCAACACTATCCCCATCAAGCTACCAATGACCTTCTTCACAGAACTGGAAAAACCCACCTTAAACTTCATATGGAACCAAAAGAGAGCCCGCATAGCCAAGTCAGTCCTAAGCAAAAAGAGTAAGGCGGGAGGCATCACACTACCAGACATCAAACTGTACTACAAGGCTACAGTAATCAAAACAGCATGGTACTGGTACCAAAACAGAGATATAGATCAATGGAACAGAACAGAGGCATCGGAGGCAACACAACATATCTACAACCATCCGATCTTTGACAAACCTGATAAAAACAAGCAATGGGGAAAGGATTCCCTGTTCAATAAGTGGTGTTGGGAAAACTGGCTAGCCATATGCAGAAAGGAGAAACTGGACCACTTCCTGACACCTTACACTAAAATTAACTCCAGATGGATTAAAGACTTAAACATAAGACCTAACACCATAAAAACCCTAGAAGAAAACCTAGGCAAAACCATTCAGGACATAGGCGTATGCAAGGACTTCATGACCAAAACACCAAAAGCTTGGTAATAGAAGCCAAAATAGACAAATGGGACCTAATCAAACTCCACAGCTTCTGCACAGCAAAAGAAACAGTCATTAGAGTGAATTGGCAACCAACAGAATGGGAAAAAATTTTTGCAGCTTACCCATCTGACAAAGGGCTGATATCCAGAATTTACAACGAACTAAAACAGATTTACAAGAAAAAAACAAACAAGCCCATTCAAAAGTGGGCGAAGGATATGAACAGATACTTTACAAAAGAAGACATACATGAGGCCAACAAGCGTATGAAAAAATTCTCATCATCACTGGTCATTAGAGAAATGCAAATCAAAACTACATTGAGATACCATCTCAAGCCAGTTAGAACGGCGATCATTAAAAAATCTGGAGACAACAGATGCTAGAGAGGATGTGGAGAAATAGGAACACTTTTACACTGCTGGTGGGAGTGTAAATTAGTTCAACCATTGTGGAAGACAGTGTGGCGATTCCTCAAGGACCTAGGAATAGAAATTCCATTTGACCCAGGAATCCCATTACTGGGTATATATCCAAAGGATTATAAATCGTTCTACTATAAGGACACATGCACACGAATGTTCATTGCAGCACAGTTTACAATAGCAAAGACCTGGAACCAACCCAAATGCCCATCGATGATAGACTGGACAGGAAAAATGTGGCACATATACACCATGGAATGTTATGCAGCCATCAAATAGGATGAGTTCATGTCCTTTGTAGGGATATGGATGAATCTGGAAATCATCATTCTCAGCAAACTGACACAAGAACACAAAATCAAACACTGCATGTTCTCACTCATAGACGGGTGTTGAACAATGAGAACACATGGACACAGGGAGGGGAGCACTATACACTAGGCTCTGTTGGGGGGAAATAGAGGAGGGACAGCAGGGTGGGGAGTTGGGGAGAGATAGTATGGGGAGAAATGCCACATATAGGTGAAGGGGAGGAAGGCAGCAAATTACACTGCTACGTATGCACCTTTGCAACAATCTTGCATGTTCTTCACATGTACCCCAAAACCTAAAATGCAATAAAAAAAATAAAAAGAAAGGAAAATACATTTTATTTTCCAGAGACAGTAAACAAAATTACTATAGAAACAGGCTGGGCATGGTTAGTCATACCTGTAATCCCAGCACTTTTGAAGGCCCAGGCAGGCAAATCATTTGGGGTCATGAGTTCGAGACCAGCCTGGCAAACATGGTGAAACCCTGTCTCTACCAAGAAATACAAAATTAGCCGGGTGTGGTAGCAAGCACCTGTAATTCAGCCACTCGGGAGGCTGAGGTAGGAGAATCACTGAACCTGGGAGATGGAGGTTGCAGTAAGCCAAGATTACCCCACTGCACTCAAGCCTGCGTGACAGAGTGAGACTCCATCTCAAAAACAAACAAAAAACAAAACAAAAAAAAATTGCGGAAACATAAGTATGACCTACACTTGGGAAGACCAGGGTAAAAGAATCTGCTACCATTCTTAGAAAATTTCAGAACATTACTGGGAAAAGGGAAAAATAGTGCCTAAAATGCTAATGCTTATTTTTTAGGGAAAAAAGGGAATTGAAGTTCATAAACTATGCTACCCCAAAACAATAAAAGCCTCAGACATTTAGGAATAGTTATTGTGAGTTTTTAGTAAACTTCTTCCTAATCTCAGTGAGTTAGAAATGAAATTATTTAAAACTAACAGTAACCCTTGAGCATCTCCCTTTCTTTGATATATGTATTTAGAGTCTTATGGGTGGTTTTTATTCTGGAAACCATAAAAGTAGTTTCATATTTTGATGATAAAACAAAAACCATTGGTAGTTCCTATGCATTAGCTATTTTTTTACCTTCTTATGATTATACTTGAAGCATTGCAATATAGATCTCAGTAATTAAATAACTGATAAATATGGTCTTTTCATTTTAGCCATGTCCTAAATGAACTGATACAGACTGAGAGAGTTTACGTTCGAGAACTGTTTACTGTTTTGTTGGTAAGCGACTCAAATTGTATTTGCCCTATCTTTTCCTGAATGATCCCTGGCTACATTCATTAGAAAGTGTTTAGGTACAATCTTATACTTCTGTCTCCTTCCTTGCTTCTCATATGGCAGCAATGGGCATTTCTTTTATTGTCTGACACAGCATGTTGGTTAAATGTGCACATTCAGGTTCTCCCTCAGTAATGGGAATGATTGATTCAGAATTTGTTACAAAAGAGAAAATGTTCTCTTAGGGATACAGCAGATTTTTACAATTATTTACAGGGTGCTATTTAGAGATTGTGATGTAAAAACCTGAGAATGGGATAAAATATCCATTTGACAAGAATGTTATGATATTAATTTGGTCTGAAGAAACCTAAACACGTCTTGCCAATTTAAGGAGAAGCTGATGACCTGTAATTTATGTTTTCATCTTGGTTTCTATCTTGTTTCCTACACTACAAGCTACTCTGAAGGGCAAAGAGCTATTACTTTATTCTGCCTATTGATTGGAAGACCTTGACTTCCTTGTCCTGCCTTCTGAAAAAAAAGTCATGGATAACTTTGGGAAGTAGGAGATTTGAACTGAATTAAAGTTGAATTAATATTCAAACAACTTCACCCTCAAATCCTCTCATATTCTACTGTACCTACACCATTAGTGTCCCAATTAAATGTGCATGTAAATATTTAAAACACATGAATGTATTTATTTTGGGTAGGGTTATAGAGCGGAGATGGATAATCCAGAGATGTTTGATCTTATGCCACCTCTCCTGAGAAATAAAAAGGACATTCTCTTTGGAAACATGACAGAAATATATGAATTCCATAACGAGTATGTAATTGCGGAATTGAATATTTATTTTCCATTAAACTATTTAAAGTGCTCTCTTGACCACTTTATTATATTTCACATCAAATCATGTAATTTTTTTTCTCTGAAATTTTCACAGCATTTTCTTGGGCAGCCTGGAAAATTGTGCTCATGCTCCAGAAAGAGTGGGACCTTGTTTCCTAGAAAGGGTGAGTTAAGTTATTTTTAAAAATATATAAATATGGGCCACCAAAATAGAAACTTACTTATAAGAACAGATTTGGAGACAAGATAGGTACTTAATGTCTTTATATTTTTGGAGAAGATACATTACTCCAGCAAGTATTTAATACCGAACCAAATTTTGCTGCAGAAACTAATGCACTGGGATATCCAGAGCATGAAAATACCCATTGCATTCTGTGGTATCAAATGCTTTAGTGGCTCAGCTCGTGAACACTGACTCCTGGGTAATCTTAGTAATCTAGGGACCACCCTGGCTATGAAGATTTAAGAGTTGGGATCATCATGGCAAAACCATCTGGAGCTTTGTCAACTTTTGGCCTAAAAAACCACCTTATTATTTGTATTATTAAAATATATGTAAAGTTTTAAAATTAATTCTAGTCTGAGTTACAGCCACCAAGGCATAGATCACAGGAACTTCACAGAAACATAGAGCTGTCAGTTCTCTTCATTCAACAAAAGTGTTCAGGGAGGCCCATTCCTCTATGTCCTGAGTATGGTTAATACAATTGACTTCCCAGGTTAGTGATCATACTCTCCTCCATTAGAGTTTTCTGTTAGAATATTTTTTGTGCATGCTTCTCTGCTTATGTAGTTTCTCTTCTTCCTGAAAGATCAGTTTTGTCTTAAGAGTTAATTCAATAGAGGTGATTGTTGAAAGCTTCAAAATAGATATCTTATCCCAGAAAGAGTTTATGAAATGAGAAGAGAATAAGGATAAGAAAGTACTGTGTGTCAACCTTGCTCAACATGGTCTAACTTTAAACACATTTAAATTATGGCCACATTATTTCTCAACCTTCTCAAGCAATAGCAGTTTATCCTTCCTTTAGACTCTATAGTATGTAATGTCTATACTACTCATTTTATATTTACTGTGCTTGTACACCTTGACATGTATACATGAATTTTCTCCCAAACTTGGGAAAACTCATAGATCCAGGATTCATATCCTATATATTGTATCTTCATGAGGTTAGCAGAGTTCTTAGCAACCAGTTGTGGTTTAATAAATGGTTATTGATGAATTGTTCATTTATTCAACAACCATCTACTGGTCACCTACTATGTACCAAGCATTGTGCCAGATAATGTGGATACCAATCCCAAATCTATTTAGGTATAAAAACAAGGAAATTATTAATTGTGTAGAAGATGAGTTGCACTAGATCAGAAATACGCAAATGGTCCTAGGAAAATCCAGAAAAAGGGCATCTTACATAGAATGGGGTTATAAACAATGGTTTTATAGAAGAGATAACTCATGAGATAAGTGTTAAATAATGAGTAGGGGGTAGCCCATTCATGAGGGTCAGAGAAAAAAGATTCCAGGGAGAGAGAATTGCATGAGTGCCTAGATAGATTATGCCACAATGATAGTGTCCCAGTGATGAACCTAGAGCTGTAGGCTCTAACTTGGAAGTCAGCTGCAAGTTCATTCACTAGAGAATCAAGAGACTAATAACAGAACATATTTCTTGGCACCTTATCAGCTCATCATTATGCAAAAAAGTAGGTTTTTATAGTTCAGACAGAGAAGGCTCCATCTACGCCTCAAGCTTGGTAAGTAGAAGTTCTGATATTACTTATATAATTATGTGTCCTCCCACCAGATGCAATGGGCATGCTGTTCTTGGAATATAAAGAAGGCTCATGACCAGCTGCCAGTAGAGTAGGCCCTTTAGGCCATATTTCCTAGGATGCTTGGTCACACTCTTGTTTAGCCTTTCTTGATGGCAAACATCATATTTACAAATTAGTAATTTATTTGAATTTGATTCTTATCACAGAAGGATGATTTTCAGATGTATGCAAAATATTGTCAGAATAAGCCCAGATCAGAAACAATATGGAGGAAGTATTCAGAATGCGCATTTTTCCAGGTATGGTAATTATTCTAATATTGGATATACTCTTTCTGGAAGATATTGGGATATTTCTTAATTATAAATTCATTTTCTACTTTGGTACGTTGCATATGCATATACATACATACGTTAAAGAGCAAGTCCGCCTCTCCCCCCAACAACACATACAAACACATTTGTAAATTCCCAGAGGCAAACACTTTCAGCAGTTTTAGCTACATCCTTTGGTATTTACCTCCATAGCTTCAAATGATATGCTTATCTTTTTCCTTCATACTATGGAAGATAAGGATTTAGCTCTCATTCACTGTCCCCCACCCAACTACCACATATATAAATATACTTCTTTTCTTACAAAACCTCCACTACAGTTATATTGTAATTTCGATTAGATTGGTATATAGTGTTAAATGAAGACTATGTAATTTCTTTGCTCAGATGAATCATGTGGTCTAATAGGGTTGCTTTTCCTTCCTTTCTGTTTGTCTTGCAATGGTGTTTTTTCTCAGTTTTCTAGATACTTATCATTATTCTACCCCAACATCTCCCAGATGTGGGAGTTAAAAAAATCTCTTCTTATTACATTTAAACACATTATTTTTTTCTGAATTTCATATTCTTCAAGAAACATCTCCTGGAGGTATCTGTCTTGCTTATCTAGACTCACTAGGCCTGTTGCACAGCTGTCACCTGGGGATCTTGGTGAACATAAGTTTTGGAATTCTCCTCATCTGTCTGTTGCATAGGCTCTCCTCCTTCCTAGGTGCCATGTCTTTATCTTTCTTGTTTACCTGCCTTGTTTGGTAGAATACATTCTCCAGTAGTTTTCCTGAAAAAGTGTACACAGTACATAAAAGTTTTTGAGAGTATATGTGCCTGCAAATATCTTTATTCTACCTTAAGACTTAATTGCTAGTTTGGCTGGGTATATAATTTTAGGTAAGAAATAATTATACTCAGAATTGTGAAGGTATTGCTCAATTGTCTTATAGCTTCTAGTATTACTATTCAGAAATCTGATACCATTTTAATTTTTGTTCCTTTACAGGTGACTTTGTTTCTGTCATCTGAAAACTTATGAAAACTTCTTTTATTTTCAGTGTTCAAATGTTGGCACTATTTTTATCCATTATGCTAGTCTTGGGGTGATAACTTTGAATTTGGAACCTCCTGCCCAAATTTACTTGGAGTTTTTCTTTGATTTCCTCCACCTAATTTTCTCCACTTTCACTTTTTGGAATTTCTGTTGTACAAGTTTGGGCATCCTGGACTGGTCCTCTAATTATCTTATCTTTTCTATTTTCCATTCTTTGTCTTCTTATTCTACTTTCTAGTCCTTCTATTGAGGTTTCCATTTCTGCCATTGTTTTTAGTTTTGAAGAGCCCTCACCCTTTTTCTGTTTTTTTTTTTTTTTAAGTGTTTGTTTTAATAGAATCCTGTTTTCATTTTATGAATTCAGTATCTTCATTCATCTACACAAAGATGAGAGTAGATTTTTCTTTTAAAAATAGTTTTCTTCTCCCTGCACAGTTTCTGTTGTCTTCACGTTGCATTTTTTCTTTCTATTTATCTTTGTTTGGTTCCTATTACCCATCTTTGATGCTCTCCTCAAATGTCTGGTGATACTTGTCTGTCCACTTACATTAGGAGTAAACACTAAAAAGCTCGTTGGAAGTTTCCAGGGCATATGTGGATTTATTGACCATGATCCTCATTGTTGAGTTATTTGTCTCAACCTATTTGCTTAAAGGGATTCCCCAATACCTGTATCTTTAGAGTATTTCTATTCGGCTGGTCAGATTCCTTGAATTGCTACCTTGTGTATAATGATCTGGCTGCCAGTGTTGTGGCAGCCAACTTGGGAGAAAAGGCTGAGGGTCATTAATTTGAGAGGTAACATGGAGAGTACTTGAATATTTTTCAGTATGGTACTCTGCTCTAAATTGAATCTTATATCCTTTAGTCCATAGGCCCTGTGTTTCACTCTTTCTACATAAACATCCATTCTTCTGCCAAAGGAAGAGTGAGAAGGCACCCAGCTGTGCAGAGTGGTATGGTTATCTGAGAGCCTTATTGCTTTTGTTTAGATTTTCATGCCATTTATTATTTTTTTATAACAACTTTGTTGAGATAAAATGACATCAGTTCACTCTTTTAAAGTATACAATTCAATGGTTTTACTGTATTCACAAGGTTGTATAACCATCACCACAATCAATTTAATATTTTTATCACTAAAAAGAAACCAGAACCTTTTAGCAGTTACCCTTCTATTTTTCCCGAATCCCAGCAACCCTAGGCAAACACTAATCTACTTGCTGTCTTCAATAGATTTGCCTCTTCTGGACATTCCATATAAATTGAATCATACAATATGTGGTCTTTTGTGTTTGACTTCTTTCTTTCACTTAGGATAATATTTTAGTGGTTCATCCATGTTGTAGCATGATTTAGTTTTTTATTCCTATTTATGGTTGAATACTGTTCCATTATATGAATGTATTGCATTTTATTTATCCATTCATTGGTTGATACATATTTGGCTTGTTTCCACCTTTTGGTTATTATGAACAATGCTGCCAAGAATGCTGTATAAGTTTTTGTGTAGATGTGTTTTTATTCTTCTTGGCTGTATACCTGAGAGTGAAATTGCTGGGTCATATGGTAACTCTACATTTAACTTTTTGAGAAACTGCTGGACTCTTTTCCAAAGTTGCTGTACCATTTTACATTTCTGATAGCAGTATATGAGGGTACTAATTGCTTCATATCCTCACCAACACTTGTTACTAGCTAATTACTTCTTAAAAAGGCTTTCAACAAGCATCCTTTCTTGAACCTCACCTTTACCTCCCACTTTCAGAGGTACTCGGTATCTGTAATCCTGAGACTTTGTGGAGGGCTTGGAGGAGATGTATATAACATAAATTGAGTTGTTCCTTGGCTTTTTCCTCTGCCAACTTGAAATCCACTTTTCTCCAGTGTGCTCAGTTGTTTACCACTTCTAGGGTTGGTTTCCAGTTTCCAAATTTTGCTGAAGTTTTCCCCTTTCTCATCTTCTTCATAACTTTGTGATTTTGCCTTGTAAAGTAACTTGTTCATCATTTTAGTTGGGTATCATGAGTAAGGAGATCTAAATGCATGTATCAGATTGGTGCAAAAGTTATTGCAGTTTTTGCCTCTGAAAGTCATGGCAGGAACCACAATCACTTTTGCACCAACCTGATAGCAGTACTCCACCTTTAACTATAAATTGTTAATTCTTGTTTGAATTAGATTGTATGTTGGATTTTATCCATATTCAGAGGAGAGCCATGGTTCTTATTCAGGTATACGTTTCCCCAATCCCTTTTTGTTCTGTACTTTATGCACATTTTATCCTAAATATCCACATCTTGCCCTAACTATGGGCCCCTACAATGTTCCTAGACTCTATGTCATGACCCTTATATTTACAGTGGCAATGGGCCAATTACTGGATGAAACATAGCACCAGTTGATGAGGCCTTTATTTTCTTGTGATATTAAAAATTTTGTTCGCATGTCCAGTCTGATTTCTATTCAGCACGACCAATTTCTTTCTGACCCTTGAATAGTAGAGCTTGGTCTTTTGTGAATTTTCTTGAATATATTAAAGAACATTTTAATCATGTTAATTTATAGCCATTCCCTGCTTTCACACCTTTTAAGCATTCCACGTCAATATGAATTTATATGTGAAAACTTTTAAATATTTGAAATGTTGGAATGATTTACCTCTCCAATCCTTGAAATAGTGTTTATGGTAGTTTTTCAGAAATACTGTGTCTTATAATTTCTGTACTACACATAACAGTGATTTTTCCAATAAATTTTCTTTGAGGTATAAGAAACATTGGGGCATTAGGTTTAATCAATGAACACTTGGCATTTTCACAGGTACATGTTTTAATTTATTTTTATTGATATTTATCTTTTAATGACAGGAATGTCAAAGAAAGTTAAAACACAGACTTGGACTAGATTCCTACTTACTCAAACCAGTGCAACGAATCACTAAATATCAGTTATTGTTGAAGGTAATTATATGAAGCATTTGTTTCTTTCTTTACTTTTTGAGTCAGATATGTCAGAGCTATTAAAAAGAAAATAGTTTACTAGGAAGCACTAGAAATAGGTATGCTCAATGACTGAGAAGGCTGGATTTAGCAGTGGAATTTTGTGTGCTCCTTCAATTCACTGTAGCTACAAATGCCATAGGCATAGATATCAGGCAGAGAATATCTGGAGTCTTAGCCATTTAATTTTTCATACAAGTTGTGCTGATTTCTGCATAATGTTTTACTGAAGAACTTTAAATATTTATAAGAAGAACTAAAGAAAGCAAATATTTCTTATAGTTTTGGGGCTGTATTTCATAGGGGCCTTCTCAATGAGAAATGCAAATGGCACTCACTCCCCTAGTATAATGTGAAATGATTACTAGAATCTTGTGTTAAGTATAAATACAACGTGGCTTGTTTTAAAATGAATTTTCATAATGTTCTATACTATATGCATCATGAGTGCATCATAGCTAAAACAAATTATTATATGTAGAGGACAAAAGAACCCTACATGTAATGGCTTTAAAAAATTGATCTCTGATATGTCTTAATAGCTATTATACTTCAGCTCCAGAAACATTAAATGTCCTTTGTTTTATACTATTCAGTTACTATTCTACTTCCTCTATTTTGACATTGTTATTAAAAATAATATTACTGCAACAAAGAGCATGTAAAAGGAATTACTCCAAAATGTGACATTATATTTGGATTCCTGCTGGAAAGCATGTTAGCCAAAACCTTATTCATTCCAGATATTAATATCTGTCTAATATTAATTCCTGATTTCTAATTACAGGAGCTATTAAAATATAGCAAAGACTGTGAAGGATCTGCTCAGTTAAAGGAGGCACTCGACGCAATGCTGGATTTACTGAAGTCAGTTAATGATTCTATGCATCAGATTGCAATAAATGGCTATATTGTAAGCATATTTTAATAATTGTTGGAATTTTAGGGGGTCAGCATCTTGACATCCCTTTTCCCTTCCTAGGACCAATTGAGAAATAACATATCAGAAGCAGATAAATGGATATCAAAGTGCTGACATTACTACTGCTAACACTAAGTAGAGAATTAGCTTCAGATCAGCAGCCAAATGGATTTATGAGATTCCCCTTGTCCCCAACGGTCTTCCCCCAGTCCCAGACCTGAGAGATCCTGCTTAAGGAATGTTTGAGTCAGCTAAGAAACTGTATTGTTCCATAATTGCTGCTTGCCCCTGTAGATAGGGATAGATAGGAAAGAAAAGAATCAAATTTTTAGCCCTTGTGTAGCCTTTTAACAGGTTAGCTCCACCCAGTGGGAAAACTTGAACTGGTATATCTCATGCACCAAACAGGATTGAGGAAGAGATGGGGAGAATTACTGTAGCTGAAATACCTCCAGATGATATGAAGCCAGAGAAAAGGAAGTTTCTTTTATCCTCCACTCCCACAGTAATTTTGTACTTATGTGGTGCATGCCATGTTTAAACATACAAAGTTAAGTTTGTAAAAAACATAAATTATGCTTTAGGGTTTTAGTAGCTCAAGCTAAACACTAAAATGTTGATGTCAGAGACCTGAATGTAGTTTTGCTTTCTACTGATGGTTTTTGATTTTCCATTCTAGGGAAACTTAAATGAACTCGGCAAGATGATAATGCAAGGTGGATTTAGTGTTTGGATAGGACACAAGAAAGGTGCTACAAAAATGAAGGATTTGGCTAGATTCAAACCAATGCAGCGACACCTTTTCTTGTATGAAAAAGCCATTGTGTTTTGTAAAAGGCGTGTTGAAAGTGGAGAAGGCTCTGATAGATACCCATCATACAGTTTTAAACACTGTTGGAAAGTAAGACAATTTGTATTGGGTAATGTAGTATTGTTTCCTCTGCGTGTGATTGTGTGTGTGTGTGTGTGTGTGTGTATGTACCCCAGTTTCAATACTTTTCTGTTTCAAATGAGTGGGTTTTATACTTTGGCTGCACATTTCTTTGTTTTTTAAAAATTCTGAAGTCTTATGTAGATGTCAGGTGAATCATAACTTCTCTGCTTGAAGTGAAGGTGAGGGAATGCAGAGCTTTAATTCCTCACTTTCTTCTCACTGCAATCCTAGATATTCCCCAAGGGGGCTCCCTAGCATCCTGAATAGCACAGTTTGAAATTATAAGGAGCGTCCCATCCTCCCCATGAGCACTCTCTTTCCAGTGACACTGGGCAGAATACTTGGTCTTATTATAAAGGAGCCTTATGCTACAGGAGAGATAGGGAGGAAAGTTTCCTCCTTTTCCTCAATGCAATTTAAAAATGGATAATATTTGTGCTTAGCATGTCCCCACCTTCCTTTGTTCCTCCTCCATTTCCTAGCTTCACCCTTCCTGGGTGTTCAAAGCCACCTATAGCTGAATCCTTTCCAAATCTGTCCTGTTCCATCTTTCAAAATTACTTTATTCTCTCCTATAAACAAAACTGCCATTTTGTCCTAATATTAGTTTATTAGTTTGTTATTAAAATGAGAACAGTATTGTTTGGGGAAGTTATTAACAACCCAATGATACTTCCAGCTGGGTTCTCCATTAGAGAAGAGGAACTTCCAATTCACATGAGACCCATAATTGACAAATTTGAATATTTTTTACATCTAATGAATTTCATCTTTTGAATTTTAAATTCTAAAACCAATATAACATTTCTCAGAGAAAATGTCAAAAATAGAGAAAATTATTGTCCTTAATTCCCCAACTACTATCATGTTAGTCACTTTTCATGAGCATGTTCTTTCATAGTTGTTATCACCAGTATATTTGATAATTGCAATTTTCAGCAGCAGTTATAAAGAAGACAGGCAATATGTTTTGAGACCCGAGTGAGGTGTTTGTATTAGGAGACTACTTATATGTAGGCCCTGCTTTTGATTCTTCCCATAGGATCAGCAGCCTCTAGCTGTTCCTAACAAGGTTCCTGCCCAGGGTCAGGTCAAAAATAAGTAGTTTTTTCCTATAGTCTATTTTCCCTGCTTCACGCTGAACACGCCGCAGCTTCTTTAAAGCTCTGTTGTTTTCATCAGAAAGGGCCAATTGCTCCTTTGATTTTAGCAGTCCACCTCTAAGCCCTCAAATCTCAAAGGGCCTTCTGAGTCATTAATAAACATTGACTGAGAACCACAAACTTGTAATCTATGACAGAGAGGGTTCAAATGTCTTGCTGTCTATATACTTATTCTTTGACAAGGTACTTTACCTTCATAGGCATATTTGACCCAAATCCATCTGATGTCCATTTTATTGTGAGGTGATCTAATTTCTACCTACTATAGTATTTCTAGTTCATATTAATTTTCTATTTACCCTTAATTTGTCACAGTGATGTACATGCCAACAACATGTTTCTTGAGTACATTAAAGTAAAGAAGGGATTAGGTGATTAAGTCATGAGAACTGAAACTACAATAGGTACCGTGGAAACAGAGAAGGTGGGATAGATGCTAGAAACATTTCAATAGAAAGTAGACAGATGTAAATTCTGGATATCAGCCCTTTGTCAGATGGGTAGGCTGCAAAAATTTTTTCCCATTATGTTGGTTGCCGATTCACTCTATTGACTGTTTCTCTCACCTTGCAGAAGCTGTGGATTTTGATTAGGTCCCATTTGTCTATTTTGGCTTTTGTTGCCAATGCTTTTGGTGTTTTGGTCATAAAGTCCTTGCCTATGCCTATGTCCTGAATGGTTTTGCCTAGGTTTTCTTCTAGGGTTTTTATGGTGTTAGGTCTTATGTTTAAGTCTTTAATCCATCTGGAGTTAATTTTAGTGTAAGGTGTCAGGAAGTGGTCCAGTTTCTCCTTTCTGCATATGGCTAGCCAGTTTTCCCAACACCACTTATTGAACAGGGAATCCTTTCCCCATTGCTTGTTTTTATCAGGTTTGTCAAAGATCGGATGGTTGTAGATATGTTGTGTTGCCTCCGATGCCTCTGTTCTGTTCCATTGGTCTATATCTCTGTTTTGGTACCAGTACCATGCTGTTTTGATTACTGTAGCCTTGTAGTACAGTTTGATGTCTGGTAGTGTGATGCCTCCCGCCTTACTCTTTTTGCTTAGGACTGACTTGGCTATGCGGGCTCTCTTTTGGTTCCATATGAAGTTTAAGGTGGTTTTTTCCAGTTCTGTGAAGAAGGTCATTGGTAGCTTGATGGGGATAGTGTTGAATCTGTAAATTACTTTGGGCAGTATGGTCATTTTCACGATATGGATTCTTCCTAACCATGAGCATGGAATGTTTCTCCATCTGTTTGTGTCCTCTCTTATTTTGTTGAGCAGTGGTTTGTAGTTCTCCATGAAGAGGTCCTTTACATTCCTTGTTAATTGTATTCCTAGGTATTTTATTCTCTTTGTAGCAATTGTGAATGGCAGTTCATTCTTGATTTGGCTCTCTTTAAGTCTGTTATGGGAGTATAGGAATGCTTGTGATTTTTGCACATTGATTTTATATCCTGAGACTTTGTTGAAGTTGCTTATCAGTTTCAGGAGATTTTGGGCTGAGATGATGGGGTCTTGTAGATATACAATCATGTCGTCTGCAAATAGAGACAATTTGACTTCCTCCTTTCCTAATTGAATACCCTTTATTTCTTTTTCTTGCCTGATTGCTCTGGCTAGAATTTCTAGTACTATACTGAATAGGAGTGGTGAGAGAGGGCATCCTTGTCTAGTGCCAGATTTCAAAGGGAATGCTTCCAGTTTTTGCCCATTCAGTATGATATTGGCTGTTGGTTTGTCGTAAATAGCTTTTATTATTTTGAGATACGTTCTGTCGATACCTAGTTTATTGAGGGTTTTTAGCATAAAGGGCTGTTGAATTTTGTCGAAGGCCTTCTCTGCATCAATTGAGATAATCATGTGGTTTTTGTCTTTGGTTCTGTTTATGTGGTGAATTACATTTATAGACTTGTGTAAATTGAACCAGCCTTGCATCCCCGGGATGAATCCTACTTGATCATGGTGGATAAGCTTTTTGATGTGCTGTTGCTATTGGTTTACCAGTATTTTATTGAAGATTTTTGTATCTATGTTCATCATGGATATTGGCCTGTAGTTTTCTTTTCTTGTTGAGTCTCTGCTGGGTTTCAGTATTAGGATGATGTTGGATACAACGAACTAAAACAAATTTACAAGAAAAAAACAAACAAGCCCATTCAAAAATGGGCGAAGGATATGAACAGATATTTTACAAAAGAAGACATACATGAGGCCAACAAGCATATGAAAAAGTGCTCATCATCACTGGTCATCAGAGAAATCCAAATCAAAACTACATTGAGATACCATCTCACTCCAGTTAGAATGGTAATCATTAAAAAATCTGGAGACAACAGATTCTGGAGAGGATGTGGAGAAATAGGAACACTTTTACACTATTGGTGGGAGTGTAAATTAGTTCAACCATTGTGGAAGACAGTGTGGCGATTTCTCACGGACCTAGGAATAGAAATTTCATTTGACCCAGCAATCCCATTACTGGGTATATATCCAAAGGATTATAAATCGTTCTACTATAAGGACACATGCACACGAATGTTCATTGCAGCACAGTTTACAATAGCAAAGACCTGGAACCAACCCAAATGCCCATCGATGATAGACTGGACAGGACAAATGTGGCACATATACACCATGGAATATTATGCAGCCATCAAAAACAATGAGTTCGCGTCCTTTGTAGGGACATGGATAAACCTGGAAACCATCATTCTCAGCAAACTGACACAAGAACACAAAATCAAACATCGCATGTTCTCACTCATAGATGGGTATTGAACAATGGGAACACATGGACACAGGGAGGGGAGCACTATACACTGGGGTCTGTTGGGGGGGAGTGGGGTGGACAGTGGGGGGTGGGGAGTTCGGGGGAGATAGCATGGGGAGAAATACCAGATATGGGTGAAGGGGAGGAAGGCAGCAAACCACACTGCCACGTGTGCACCTATGCAACAACCTTGCATGTTTTTCACATGTACCCCAAAACCTAAAATGCAATTAAAAAAAAAAAAGAAAGTAGACAGATGGGCTTGCTAACTTACTAGCTACAAAAAATAAATAATACCTGACACTGAAGGAAGAAAATCTTTCTGATTCTTCTTTGGTTCCCCAGCAATGCCGAGTATCTATAAAAAAATTAGCCAGTGATGCCTGCAAGGCTTTAGACCAGGATTCCTGGGAAAATGGTGATACCACTGCAAATTAGGATGTTTCTTAGGGTTCACTAAGCTCACTTCTGCTTGTCTGCTTATTGTGAGATTCCAGCATTTAGCAATTGCTAACATTCTCAATGTGTTACTTAATAATTTATGCTATTGGTTTCAAAGTCTTATCCTTCGTAGAGAGAATCATTGCAGATACTCTACTGCTGAACCTTCTCTCCTACATTTTTTAACTTTTATTTTGTATTCAAGGGGCACGTGTGCAGGTTTGTTACCTGGGTGTATTGAATGATGTTGAGGTTTGGGGTACAAATATCCCATCACCCAGGTACTGAGCATTGTACCCAAGAGTTAGTTTTCCAACACGTATCCCTCTCCCTCCACTCCTTCTCTAGTAGTCCCAAGTGTCTGTTGTTGCCATCTTTATGTCTATGTCTCTCTCACTTTAAATGAACTCTTGTTTTGACTGCACCATACAAAATTGGAATTCCATGGCCTGACCATGTAGTTTCTAATGATTTATATGTTATATTTTAAGTTGGCCACTTATATGCAAGGAAAGGCCCTATCTAAATTCACAGTTAACCAGATGAGGAGATTTGAGTCCTTCAGATTCCTTAGTTCATGTATTTATTATTATCAATTTTTAAAAATTTAACAAACATGCACATAGTCCTTACTATGTGCCACACATAATGGTTACATTTCCAGGGCAGCTCAGAAAAGTTCACTTAGTCAATAATGATGTACTATATGTTTACAAGAAAAAATAATAAAACGATTGCAATTTAAATAGGGGGAAGATTAGAAAGCAAACTCATACTTTAAAAAGCTCATTATAGGATCTAAGCATTTACTCCAGGCTATTTAGTCCTTACATTAACCATTTTATAGTTGAGGAAACTGAAGTTTAGAAAAGTTAAGCAACTTGCACTAAGACACATAGCCAGTGAGTGGTAGAGATGTATTCCAGCCCAGACCTCTCTGACGCCAAAGCCTGTGAGCCTTCCAGCTTAACATGTTAAGACAAAAGCATGTAATAAAACAAAGTTAATTTTTAAAAATATTGAATATGAGATTTCTGTTCATCTTAAATTGTGATATTTGAGCAGAAGTAGGTTAGTTGGAATGGTGGAGTGAGAATATAAAGATAGTTTGGGACATTCTGAAAATAACTTCTGACTACATTCAGCGTGGATGTCAAAGGTTCTTTCATTAATATGTTACATTACATTTCTAAGCGTATGTGTTTTTCTTCCCCTTGGTATGGCAATCTCACTAGCACTGCCTTATAATGCTTATCAGTTCTAATTAGGGCCATCTGGGGGCTCATAACTGGAACAGAGAGTGAGATACCCCTTTAGATTATTAGGTAAGAATTGAAATAAAAGAGGAAAGGCAGAAAGGAACTGAAAGAATGTTTGTTCAAGGGACTGGGATTGCTCAAAGTACAATTAACCAAGCTATTAGCAGAAAACTATGAAAGAAAATGGAAGAGTTTCTGATTTGCACAATCATGTTGAGAAGAAGAAAAAACTGTGGTAAGGAAGAGATATTGTGTACAAAAATTTCACTGGGTACAAAAAAGACAACAATGTCCCATGACATATTATTTGTTTTTTAGAAAGGCCAAGGGATTGGTAGAAAATAGAGAGATCCTCGTGTACCTGACTGGTTCTCTCCTGTCCCGTGAATTATGTGATTATAACTTGTAGGGCTTCTATCAAAACAAATTATAATTTGTAAGATTAAATGATTGTCAAATAATTATTATAAATAACTATTTAAATTAATTTTCAGTGGCTTTTCTCTATTGATGTTTAGTTACTTCTGTGTTTGACCCAATAATTTGTTTTAATAGTGTACTATTAATTTATAACAGAATTAAATCTTAGATGGGCTACTTGGATTTTCAGATTTAGAACATTTGTGTTAATCACTGACATGAAGCATGCAGTCTGAACTATAAAGTGCATAGTTCAATGAAAACATTTAAATACTCTTATCTATGATTGTAATTATCATTTCATATTCATTTAATATAACATATATTTTTCTGCCCAAGACAAATTCTGTTTTATTTAGAATATGATAGGATAGATTTAATGTAACTTCATATTTAAAATAAAATGCTCATGAAAATTTTGACTTATTTATTGTAGATGGATGAAGTTGGAATCACTGAATATGTAAAAGGTGATAACCGCAAGTTTGAAATCTGGTATGGTGAAAAGGAAGAAGTTTATATTGTCCAGGTTGGTCATTTAAAAATTCTTCTAGAAGCCAAGACCTGCATTGAAATACAAAAGCCCGAATTTATAAACAAAAATAATTTTGGTCACATTTCAAAAGTTCCATTCCCTTCATGTAGGTCAGTTAAATATTATTTGAATATTCTTTGTGATGTATTTAACTTTTTTCTAGTAGCTACATTGAGATATGCCTATGGTGTTCTCTAGGGTTTCAAGTTTTCACAATTATGTAAGAGACTTATCAACTAGAACTGACAACTTGGCAGGTACTTCTCTGTACCCATCAAGTTTCCAAGTTACAAAATTATAATAGTTCTGAGTTCCTCTTGTGCTAAACATTCTAGGGGTACCTGATTATAAGACATAAGGATGTGACAGTTCAGACTTGCTTTCTGCTTCTAAAGAGCATGGTTAAAACCCTGGCCAGTTGTGCTATAGACTCCGAACTGTTTCAGGGAAGGGGACAGGAATCAGAGCATTTCAAGAGGATGTTGTCATTTCAATAAATATTTGTATCATGACTTGTCAATGTGCTGTTATCTGTTAATAACTCTCAGTGTTTTTTGTTTATTGAAATTCTGTACTAGGTGACTACAATTTATAAAAATATGTTTTCTTGGTTTGCTTAAGATATAATATTTGGTATCATTTAACAAACATCTTATAAGTAATGGGAGGATATTTAAGGAGGCTTTCATGTTACCATCAGTCACCAAGGCTATTCTGCAATAGATTGCCTTTTCTATAAATAGTAGAGCTTGTTTTATTTTACTAAAATTAAACATCAAAATATTTATATTTTAAAAGGAATTCTCCTGTAAAGACAAAATAAGTGAAATTATATTTCACATTTGCATCCAAGCATTCTTATACCATTATTTAGGGGCAATTTCAAAATGGATGTATTTTTTGAGACAGGGTCTCGCCCTGTGTGCAGGCTGGAGTGCAGTGGTGTGATCTCGGCTCACTTCAACCTCTACCTCCCAGGCTCAAGAGATGCTCCCACCTCAGCTTCCCAAGTAGTTGGGACTATAGGCACATGCCACCACACCTGGATAATTTTGGTATTTTTTTTGTAGAAATGGGGTTTCTCTATGTTGCCCAGGCTGGTCTCAAACTCCTGGGCTCAAGAGATCTGCCCATCTTGGCCTCCCAAAGTCCTGGGATTACAGCAAAAACAGTTTTGACTGAATTATTTCATCTAATCTGATAGCAACTTATTTGCTTCATAAAAATTTTAAGAATCAAATGGTTAAGATTTGATTATGGTGTTATAGGAAGTAGATAATATTTTATGTACATAATTACATTTGTTTTATTATAGAACATCCTGTATAAAAGGAAACGTGTACCACCTCCTTTTTTTTTTTTTTTAAATCTTTAGGCTCCTAATGTAGATGTGAAGATGACATGGTTAAAAGAAATAAGAAATATTTTGTTGAAGCAGCAGGAACTTTTGATAGGTAAATTCAAGCATGCATTCTTCAGAACAAAAAATATAGTAATAGCTTATTGACTCAGATTTTGTAATTCTTTTTTCAGGGAATGGGGCTGATATTTACACTATTACAATGAAAAGATTTGTTAAATTAATTAGTAGGAGATCGAGATTCAGAGTGTTGTTTAAACTATTTCGAAGAATGAACTTTACACTAGAAAATCAACCATTGTACTTAAGAAGTAGTTGAGAAGCAACACAGTGAACTGATTGTGGTAATTCCCAGTCCTTTCCATGAGGTGACTCTGCTTAGTATCTCAAGTAATCATTGCTCAATAATGTTGGAATGGGAGCCAGTTCTACTTCTAAAGTTGGGCTTCTTAAATAAAATATTACATGGTTCAGACCTTTCCAAATTCAAACTCGAGACTGCCTTCCCTCTGATTATTTCAAGTCTGCGAAGGTTAAGTCTAATGGCAAGGGTGTGTGTGTGTGTGTGTGTGTGTGTGTGTGTGTGTGAAAGTCATTGGCCTTTAAGGAAGTAAGAAGTGTGACTTCTGAATAATAATAATACACTTTGTTTTATTTCTCAGTTAAAAAAAGAAAGCAACAGGATCAATTAGCAGAACAGGATAAGATTCAGATTTCTCTTCAGCAGAATGATGAGTAAGTGATTATTCTTTAAGAAATATCACTCCTGCAATCTTTTGTTTTCTGTATGTAACATGAAACAACGTAATTACAGTATCTCAGACAAAAGCAACCACCAATTTAGCAGTAACTCATCAAATTCCATAAACACATCATTTTCTCAGGTCCAGCCTTATATTGGAGGCTGGTAGTTCTTAACATTTATCCCTTAGGTTGATTTTTAAATGTGATGACAAATGTTTTATTTTTAATATATCATTGGAAGAATTACACATAGGCTGACAGGAAAGAAGGCTGTGCTCATAAGCTTTTTTTTCCAAAGTATTTTTGGTCACCTTTGATCTGATTGGAAAAAGAGGGTTATAAGAATATGGGAACAGAGCAAATGAAGGACTGGCTCACAGTTTTATACTCCCTTGATGGAGACCTCTTGCTAGTGATTTGGCCTCTCTGTCTACATAGAGAGAAGGTATGGATTCTGGGAGGGAACTGAGCCTGGACACAACCAGGAGTCATTAAGGAAGCTGGCTGTCCTATATGGCCGCACATTGCTATGGGTTTAGAGATGTAGTCTGTGTTCTGCCTCCAGAAATTCCAAAAAGTGGAGTTTTCACTGAACATTTGAATATATGCAGAAATAATTCTCTTATTGATTCTGAAGGTCAGGTACAGAGACTCACCATGCATCATCTGCATGCTGTGGGGATCATTGAATGACTTATTAGAAATACTATTTTTTCCTTTGCTGCATGTCATCTTTCTGAGGTAGCTAAAATCAGATGAAATGTGATGGTGGTTCACATGGAGATTTAGGAGAACCATTTAAAAGTCACAGAGAAAGTCTTTATCTTTCAGAGTTCAAAAAACTCAGTATTTTTTTTTCTTTTCTTTTTTTTTTTTTTTGAGATGGAATCTTGCTCTGTCACCAGGCTGGAGTGCAGTGGTGCGATCTCAGCTTACTGCAACCTCCGCCTCCCGGGTTCAAGCAATTCTCTGCCTCAGCCTCCCGAGTAGCTGGGATTATAGGCACCCATCACTACACCTGGCTAATTTTTTGGGTATTTTTAGTAGAGATGGGGTTTCACGATCTTGGCCAGGCTGGTCTTGAACTCCTGACCTCATGATCCACCTGCCTCAGCCTCCCAAAGTGCTGGGATTACAGGCATCAGCCACCGCACCCAGCCAAAAAACTCAATCTTTTATAGTACATTATAAAAGTAACTTCTTTAGGTTTTATGCAGTAATTGACTTAATAGTAGCTGGTACATAAGAATATGAATCAGTTGAAGATTTCATCTTCATTTATATACAACTAACCTAATTCATTAATGTTACAAGTCCTCAGAGCAACAGGGATTGTATACAATACACCTACCTTAGGCCTAGAAGGGAATAGTTTTTCTCCTTACATAATAGAGAATCTGCTGGCTTGGATCTGAGATTTAAGCATTTGTATATTATAACCTATTGTCACACAGATTTAAATAGGGAGTGTTGGCTGTTTGGATGGATTCTCAGCATGTTCTTAACACTTGGGGTCAATGGAAGAAGTACCACTTTAAATTTCTTTTTACTTTTAGACTGTACAAAAGCTCACTTAGTTTTATACATCACTATTTCAGAAAGCAACAGGGAGCTTTTATAAGTGTTGAGAAAACTGAATTGGAACACCCCAACACTGTGGTGGAGGTCTGTGAGGCAATTGTGTCAGTTCAGGCAGAAGCAAATACAGGTATGTGTCATGGTCATCCTAAGACAAGATTTGTGGCTATGCAAATTTTTACCTTCCACTGTTAATTTGGAAATCTATCCATCTGGTATTTTTGTATAAACAAAATACAGTTAACCAGTTTTTATAAGGCTCTCATGTCTTGCATATGCAAGACACTCCGATGGGCACTGGAGAGTATTGGTTGTCAAAGTGTGGTCCCTGGACCAGTAGCATCTGCATCACCTGGAAACTTTTACAGAAGATAAATACTCTTGCTCCACCCAGACCTTGTGGATCAGAAACTCTAGGAGCAAGGCCCAGCCACTTGAGTTTTAACAGGCACTCTCTGTGATTCTGATGTGAGTTCAAGTTTGGGAACCCCTGCTATAAAGGCTATAGTGATGAATAAAACATATATACTGGCTTCAAGGAATGCGTATTTCACTTACCCTTGGTTTAATGAACAGAGAAGAGTCATTAACAGCTGGAATATTTATTCTTCCTCTGTGAATGGTTTTATTTGAAGTGATTTTAAATACTTTATTTAATTCAACAAATATTGACATAGCATGATCTGCATTCCAGGAGTTATGCAAAGTGCTAGGCATATAGTCTAATTAGGACACACTCAGCTGCCATCCTCATGAAGCTAGGAGAATAGAAAGGTAGTTAAACAAGCAATTAAAAGTAAATTGGGTGAGTGTTACAGCAGGGAAATACAAAGTGCTATAGAAGCACGCATGAGGATCACCTAAACAACTCCAGAATCAACAGCATAGACTTCTTTGGAGAAATGCTTAACGGAGTGCCTGATACTCAATACTTTAATATGATGATCCTTAATTATGGAAGAGTTCTCTACTGGTTGAGGAGGAAAAGGTAATGATAGCCTTGTTGAGTTTCCAGTTATCCATTTAAAGGTCACTACCCTCAGGTCATCTATGCTGTGGCCCCCAAAGAAGTAAGGAGAGAGCTTAGTACTAATGCCTTCCTTTGACAGGTGAGGAAACCAAGTTAGAAAAAGTTGACAATAACTTTTCCAAGGTTGCATGAATACTTTAATGTGGCCAGGATGAGATTCTGTTAATTTGCTGCTTCATTAGAGTGGTTAATCCAATTTTTAAAAATTCAACTTTTTAAAGCATTACAGCTAGTTTCACTTCTCACCTTGTGGTAAATTAGCACCATTAAGTAACTGGCACATTCCACACTTTTCTTATAGTTTGGACTGAGGTGTCACAATCTGCAGAAATCTCTGAAGAGCCTGAGGAATGGTCAAGCAACTATTTCCACTCTACTTGTGGTGAAAATGAAGAAGAAGATAGGCCCATCATGGTTAGTAATAATATATTAAATTAAAATTCTTGAGGCAGTTGTACTGACAAAATCTAGGTGGAGCACATAGGGGCAATCTTTTGTCAGCATCCTTGAGGCCATTAGGAGTATGCCATGGCCAAAATAGTTGAAATAACTCTTATTATGAACATCAGGAAACGCTTTTCTCTTTAAGTAGAACCCATTTGACCTATACATAGAACTTCTACTGAAGTTGATGAAACAAATAGTCAATCTTTCAAAATCTCTATAAATTGACCAGTTTTATCTTTAGTAGAGCTCCACCACTGTGTTTTCCATCCAGGCATGTGAAATAAAATCATAGAACAAAAGGAGCTTAAAATATACTTAAAAACCAGTTTGGATTCCAGATTAAAAAATATAGGGTATAAGCATTACACATTAAAAACTATTTAAAAACATCTGGGGGATATATTTTAGTGTGTTCTCAAAAATGCACTACTGATATAAAATCTCAGCATATTAGCGCAAGGGAGCACCCTGTAAAATTAAAGGAGGTTGCTTTAGGGTCAAAGTGCTTATAGAAGACATAGTTTTCAAGTTGGTAGGATACTAGTGGGTTATTAAAGAGGAGGTAGGACTGTTTGGGGGTAAATCCTTGCTTTTCTAAAGTCACCAACTTGGAGGGTAGGAGTGATGCTTGGAGGTAGAGTGCTCCTTAGTGCCCTTCAGAGAAACCAATTCCATTTGGCTGTTGTACTGTTAGTATAAGAGGGTAATGGCATGGGTAATCACAAAGCTGTACAGCATTGACTCTGAAATACAGTCTTTAAAAAAGTAGATATTGTTTATATTAATAATATGATGACCATAATACATATTTGTATGATAGCTTACAGTTTCCCAAATGACTTCTCAATTAATATTCACAGTATTAGTATGAAAAAGAGCAGGCTTTATTACCTTCAATTTAAAGAGGAGGAAACTGAGGCTTAAAGCTGGTAAGAGATTTGTCCAGAGTTAATTATCTATACCTGCAGTTCTCTTTTTAATGAAGGAAGCCTTAAAAATTGAGAAACCCAAAGAACTCTTGTTCATGTAGGTTATATCTTTTTTAAAAAAATAATTTCAACTTTTATTTTAGATCCAGGAGGTACACGTGTAAGGTTTTGTTACATGGGAGTACTGCATGATGCTGAGATTTGGAGTATGAATGGTCTTGTCACCCAGGTAGTGAGCATAGTAACCAACAGGCAGTTTTTCAGCCCTTCTGCCAACCGTCTTTCCTCCTTCTAGTAGTCCCCAGTGTTCACTGTTCCCATCTTTGTGTTCACGTGTACCCGATGCTTAGCTCCCACTTATAAGTGAAAACACATGGTATTTGGTTTTCCGTTCCTGTGTTAATCTGCTTAGGATAATGGTTTCCAGCTGCATCTATGTTGCTGCAAAGGACATGATTTCATTTGTTTTTATGGCTGCAGAGTATTCCATGGTGTATAGGTTACATCTATAGATATTTATCATGTGATAAATTAAAACTAAGAAATAAAAAAAATTTAATCACTATTTAAAAATATTAATAAACCCATTGTAAGTTTATATAAATAACATTTTTATTAAAAAGTTGCATTTTTCAAAATAAAACTCAGTGAGAAGACTGATTTAAATACTTAAATACTTACAAAATAAATACTTTTGTAAATCACTTTAACTTCTGGCTCAGTAAAAGGCGAATTCTCATGTCCGCGTTTGCATTCAATTTGTTGTGCTACCACACACCTAGTATCCTCCAGAAAACTCCACTGTGTACTTGTGAGAGGATGGGAGTGAAAAAGGCAAATAGTGTCTCAATGTAGGTTGACCTTGCAGACCCCTTGAAAGGGTCTCAGGAACCCACAACACTTTGTCTCCCACACTTTGGGAATCTCAGGCTTAGACTAATAACAAAAATAAGTTCAATTTCTTTAATTATATTAGCTGAGGATGGAATGAATAGGAATAGTTGTTAAATGCGAGCAAAAAGTCAGAGGAAGCCAGTTTGTGTTTAACCATTTGCTGCAGATGATCTATGAAGGTATTGTCAAGAGCTCAGTTTTAAGTAAGCATTTTTTTTCTAGCTATGGTATCAGAAGATTAAATATGCAAAATTGAAGAATGCTTTAATCACAGAGTATGGGAATATAGAAAAACCTATTAGTTTTTCTCTCTTTGTCCAATAATTCTCTGAATTGTGCTACTAAAGAAAACATACAAAAGAGCAATACAATACAAAAAAGAAGTTGGAATGAGCTGCTCTTTTGGCCTCACTTTATCAAGTTGTAAACGGAGCAATAATGGGTGCTGCTTCCCTTGTAGAGACCCGTGTCAGAGATGGCTCTCCTATTTTGATGAAGCTACTATGTCAAATGGCAAATAGCTCTTTCCTGCTTGCTTCTCAGCTCGTTTGGAAAAATACTACTCAAAAGACGTTCAACTCAAATGATGTAGATGTTGTTTTCAAGTTAATGGACACGCAAAGAATCCACAGCACATACTTCTTTTCTTTCATTTTATAAAGCTTTTAATTATGGTATGCTCTCTTTTTAAAATCATGTATTTAATGTGTCAGATATTGTGCTGCAAAGATTCTCATCTCAGAATACTTTGGGACTTGAAAATTATTTCTTCTCTACTTTGTAACCAAATGCAATCAGTGTGCCTTGGATTATTTTGTTTATTAATGAATTAAGTTAAAATTACTGCTGCAAAATGGCTAAGGTCAAGTAAAGCACAACATTATGATTTAATAGGCTTTCATTGGACCCACAGCTTTTGTGTCCATTATTTTAACCTGTGTGAAAGAATACAAAGCCCAGAAATTCTTTTTGGGGCATGAGTAAATTTCGTTTAGGGCTACTGTCTGTATGTGCCCAGATAAATTTTCATAAGAGTAGTTTACAAATAGCCGTATTTAAAAGTTAATATTTTCATGTTTGATTCTTTTCTGGATTTCTGCTTATAATTAATGTAACTTAAATTAGTTGTGCTCTGCTATTTTCTGTATATTTCATGTTGTAATTCTTTTTTTCAAATAAAAATTAATTCTTCAGGTTAAATAAACTTAAGTTCTGCCTTCCCTTTTCTCCATCACAAACTGCTCCATGTCTGTCTGTTCCTGCAAACCTGCTGCAGCTACCACATTTACCAGAGAACTGAAGAGTAAATTCTTCATGTCGCAGAGCAGGCAGTTATGCAAGTGGTTTTGCAATCAAGTTTGTAATATAATTTTTTAAGACAACTTTACAGTCTCCAGGCAAATATAGAGCCCTGGCAGACTGCAGGAAGAGACGCTCAGAAGACCTCCTGATTAGAAATGGAGATGTCATTCAGCTTCTCCATGGGGATGCTGAAGGTCAATGGTAGGGGTGTTTGCAAAGCCTGTGATGATCTCCAGCTGGGGCACATAGATAGCTAATCAAATGTTCTGCTTTATCTGTATCTTTGTTATACAGTCTGCAAAAGCAGAAATATCACAGCAATGGCTTTCATTTTCATTGCTTCAGCAGTGCCTGTAAAGCTCACTGAAAGGAATATTAACCTTTGGTGAGTTAAAGATGCTTTGAAAAAATGACATGCTATGAATTTGCATGTTCTTTGTAGTTTACCTTTGGCTCAGGTGTTTTAGCCATTACATCTGGGCTTTGTAATGGCTACAGATCACATTCTGTCTGGTCATTTAAGTCATTCATTAACCACATATTTAATGAATGCCTACTGTGTTCCATGGACCACACTTTACTACTTTACAACATAGCCGCACTTCTGTTTATCAGTTCAAATATTGACTTTTTAGTCTTATCGTTTTATCCTTATGCCTTTGACTTTATATAGTACTGGTAGTAACGATGGTTCTGCCAAATATACTGTTTATTTGGGAGAGAACCTAAAGCAGGAAGAAAATATTGTTTGGATTAAATGAAACTTCCATAATTCTTTTGGAAATTTTAAATGTAACGATTCTGTCTTCATTGGGTCAATAACTTGAACTGAAATGCTACATTGACTGTGTACTGTAACCCTAAAGGTGGAGGAGTGTACACACAGAGTTAAAAGTTAATGATGGATCATTAAAGTAATAATTCTTTCTAATAATGAAAGTCCTTGGTAGGTCACTTAAAGGACTCAAGCACAGTGTCATGAAGGTCTTTGAACACACGCAATAGCATGTGAAAGTTTCAGGTGCAACATAATGTATTTGTTTTGATTCACTTAGTATTACCATTGTTGGCTACTTATTCATTTATTATTTAGGTTGGTGAAAAATCTAAACGGAGGAAAAGAAGGCCTGATTCCAGGAAACAGTTTAGATATTGTAACTAGTGACAATAGGTTTCGGAATGCGAAAGTTACAGGTATAATATGAATAAACTGTACACAATTTGAAGACTAAAAATGTTAAAGCTTCACCAAAGATGACATTGACGTAGAGTAATGACCTCCCTGCAGTTAGAAATAAAGCAGAAAACACATTATGTTAGCTAGGATTTATTTTTTTCCTTCAATAGTTTTAAATTTATGAATGAAAAATTTAAAGGCACATTAAACTTTTCCCAATAAGGTTGATAGTCTTGAAAGAGATTTAAGATACTATCGTGTTTTGTAAGATACCCTTCAGAATTAAATACTGAGGATATGCTTTTAAGGTACCTGCCTTACTGTCCAAGAATGCTTTACTGGAGTGTGGTTCTACACTGTCCTAGGAGCATGTTATTTCTTTATGGTAGTTCTCTGCTACACACATGCAGACACACATACACAAACACACCTGTGTCTATACCCAAGACTTATGTGTGAAGGTAGTATGAAGCATTAGGAGCTATGTTCATTTCTATTAACTTAACCCTTGGTACACAACATTTCTGTATATAAACCCGTTTACTTGTAGAGTTTTCCTCTAAATGATACTTAGCTGTTTGTAAAAAGGTAGCACAGAATAGGAAAATCAATTAATTGTTAAATAAGATGATTCTTGCATCCACATAATTCCTCTGAAATCGTAGTTTCGGTCTTTTGTTTGTTTGAATTCCAGGTAATGATACACTGTTTAAACAGACTAGGTGTAGCTTATTTGGTTCCAGATTTTATTTATAACATACAATGGGCCAGGTGTGGTGGCTCACGCCTGTAATCCCAGCACTTTGGGAGGTCGAGATGGGTGGATCATGAGGTCAGGAGTTCAAAACCAGCCTGGCCATGATGGTGAAACTTCGTCTCTACTAAAAATACAAAAAAAAATCGGCAGAGCATGGTGACGGGTGCCTGTAATCCCAGTTACTTGGGAGGCTGAGGCAGAGAATTGCTTGAACCTGGGAGGCGGACATGGTAGTAAGCCAAGATTGTGCCACTGCACTCCAGCCTGGGCAACACAGTGAGACACTGTCTCAAAAAATAAATAAATACATACATACATTAAAAAAAACATAAAATGAAATCTAAGGATAATGAGGCTTAATAAAAATGCTGGGTCACATGGCAACCACTCAAATGGAGTCACTTCTCATTTGCTCATTTGAGTACTCTAATCTGGGTCACCTTTCAAACGTTTTTTGCACTAATTGTTAGATTATTTAGATAATTATTGAATTATTTGTTTAATTAGTAATCAGAAATCTATTATACTGACAACCTGAACTAATTGACATTTATTAAAAGTCTATACCCAACAACAGCAGAATGCATCATTATTTTCAAGTATACATGGAACATTCACCAAGACAGGCCATCTTCTGTGTCATAAAACAAGTCTTCATAAATTTCAAAAGATTGGAATCATATAGTCTCAGGATATAATATTAGAAATAAATAATTCCAAAGTATTTTGATATTAAAGAATACACATCTATACATGGGACAAAGAAGAAAGCACTAGGGAAATTAGAACTACTTCAAATTCGATGAAAATGAAAACTCAAAATATCAAAAAATTTGTGGATGCAGCTAAAGAGGGAGGCAAATGTATGGCTTTAAATACCTGTATTAGACACTTGAAAATCAATATAATTCACCATATTAACATAATGAGGAGGAAAGTGATATAATCATTTCAATAGATACAAGAAAGCCATCAATAAAACTTCATACTCATTTATGATAAAAACTATCAGCAAACAAGGTATAAAGGGAGTTTCCTCAATATGATAAAGCACACTTATGAAAACCTACAGCTAGCATCATCCTTAATGGTGAAATATTGGAAGATTTCCCCCTAAGACTGGAAACAAGCCAAGGATATTCACTGACCATTGTCACTTAGCATTATACTGGAAGTCCTAGTCAGTTCCATAATGCAAGAAAAATATTAAAGAACTAAAAGATTAAAGAAGAAGAGGCAACACTGTCATGATTAGCAGATCATGTGTATGTACAAAACCATAAGGAATTTACATACAAGTCCCTACTATATAAGTGAATTTTACAAGGCCACAATATGCAGTCTTTACAAAATAAATTGTAATTCTATAACCTAGCAACAAATAATTTTAAAATGAAATATCCAAAGAACATTTATATTAGCAACATAAGATATAGAATAAATAGAAATAAATCTAATAACAGATCACAAGGCTTCTATACTGCAAACTACACATCATTGCTGAGATATATTTAAGATGACCTAATAAAAGGAGAGATATACCATGTTCATGATTTGGGAATCTCAATTTTGTTAAGAAACCCATCATCCCCAAATTGTCTCATGGATTCAATGCAATCAAAATCAAAATCTCAGCAACTCCTTTTGAAAATTTCAAAGACAAATTTATTTTTTTTTTTATACTTTACGTTCTGGGGTACATGTCCAGAACGTGCAGATTTGTTACATAGTTATACACTTGCCATGGTGGTTTGCTGCATCCATCACTCTGTCATCTACATTAAGTATTTCTCCTAATGCTATCCCTCCCCTAGCCCACCCCCCGACAGGCCCCAGTGTGTAATGTTCCCCTCCCTGTGTCCATGTGTTCTCATTGTTCAATTCCCACTTATGAGTGAGGACGTGGTGTTTGGTTTTCTGTTCTTGTGTTAGTTTGCTGAGAATGATGTAAAAAGGCAAAGGATCTAGTACAGAAGAATCTTGAAAATTGGGAGGACTTTACCTGATTTCAAGACCCTTTATGAACTACAGTAATCAATACAATATGGCATTAGTGTAAGTATAGAAAAATAAAGATTTCATAAATAGACCCACATATACATAATCGATTTTTAATCAAGGATCCAAGTCATTTGAATGGGGGAAGGAAGGATGTTTTAACAAATGATGCTTGGCAACTGTGTATCCATATGGAAAAACAAGTGAACCTCCATCTCTATATCTTACTTCATACACGAAAATTAATTTGAGATGGATCACAGATCTAAACACAAAAGTTGAAATAATAAATCTTCTAAAAACAAACAAGATAATGTCATGACTTTGAATAGTTAACAGTTTCTTATACAAGACAAAAGTTATGAGGACAAAAAGCATAAGAATGATACAGTGGAGTTTGGGGACTTGGGGGGAAGTGTGGGAGGAAACAAGGGATAAAAAACGACAAATATGGTACAGTGTATACTGCTTGGGTGATGGATACACCACAAATCTCACAAATCATTGCTAAAGAATTTACTCATGTAACCAAATGCCACCTTTACCCAAATAACCTAAAAAAAAAAAAGACAAAAAGCAGTAGCCATAAAAGAAGAGTAGCAGATAAAAATGAAGAAGCATTACACATGCTGAATTGAGCAGTTTACAACTTTAAAAAATTTTTACATGTTAAAAAAGGATAAAATCTAAGTAACATTTTGAACACTTTCAAAAGTGAAATAGTTCTAATTAATCACATTTTCCTCCAAATTAACTGATCACATTGAAGAATTGTTGTTTGAAAATAAATATAGCCAGTTTTCTACCAACTATTTCATCCTTATTTAAATTGTTAATGAAGAGAGAGAGAGAGAGAGAGAGAGAGGAGAGAGAGAGAGAGAGAGAGAGAGAGAGACAGAGACAGAGACACAGAGGGAACAGAAATAAGAAACACGGGTTACTTATAATTTGTGCTCGAAGAACTGTTTGAATCAAGACATATAAATCAGTGTTTTAGAAAACTGGATTTTATGAAGCAATTTTAAAAACTCAATAAGTAGATAAAATAATAGCGTAATGTATATACTAGAAAAAAGCATTCCTCCTTGTACTGATCTCCAAGATTCAAAAGTGAAAAAACAAAGTGTACTCATCTAACTTCCATATAAACATTTGTATTCAACATTAAGAATACTCAGAGTATATTTTCCATCACTTTTCTCATATCATTTTAAGTATAGAGCCAGATCTCCTCACATTTAATTCAGGAGAAAGTCAATTACATTATTTTTTAGCTACTTGTAATGCAGGACATATAAAATTATATATTTGATTAGTTTAATTTGAAATGATTCTATTACTGTTAACTAATCACAGTAGATTTAGGGGATATTAGCACCCTTTGAAAAGTTTATGGAGAAACAACAACTTCAGTCTACTTGGGTCTGTGCTTATTTTTCAGACAGTGAAGGACTTACTATACATTTATTAATGTCATACATTTTATTTGGGGGAAAACTCACATTATTCCTTTCTAGCCACTTTATTTTCTACTGTGAGTGCACTTTTAAAAATATTCTTATTTTTTGCAGTGCTATTGGGAGAGTTTAAATGTAATGTATTGCTATATCATCAGCATTTTAAGCATTTATTATTGTGTGGCATGATACTAGATAAGAGGATAAGGTCCCATTGATCTGTGTTCTCTAGACTTAAGATATTATTGAAATATATTACTTTCAAATGACATGCATTTATGGCTTATGTTGAAATGACAAATTAATACTTCACTGTAGATTCTGGTTGAATGCGCCAATATCAAGTGGTCTTGATTGAGATCTACCCTCTCATTACATTGCACAGAGGGAAATAGTATATTGTGGCTTATAAAAATACATTGTGATGTGTGTTCATCAGTGGATTAGGAAATTATGACTGACTATGCAACTGTCAACAGCATTAAGTTTAAAAATAGAGAGTTTCATTTACAATATGGCAAATAGAATGTAAAGATCTCTCTGATATTATGCATTTAACATGTTTCCTACTAACTTCATGCATTTAGCATAATTTGTACAATGTTTATAAAAATCAATTGTAAAAGAAGAGACTCCTGTTTATTTTATTTTGCTTTCAGTGAAGCTATCTCTTTTATAAAATAGATGCATTTAGTAATTAGGAAACTGAATGATAACTTTCATATTAAAACTAATATCCAGAAGACATCAATTTGAATTTATGATGGATTTTTTGAATCTTCACACTTAGCATTAGAAGTTATAGCACAGATAACATTTTGGCTTTAAAAGTCATTTGCGTGTTAACATCATTCTTAATTATTTTGTAGATTCTGTTCTGAGTAATACAAATAAACTGAGTTCCCCTTGAATTCAAGGAAATTGAAAAGATTTCCTAAAAATAATATTTTCTTTGGGGGTGTGAACTATATTTCCTAAAAGTGTTACATATAAACAGCACCATAGTCAGATTATCCTACACTGCCCATGATATTCACAGAAATTTCCTCAGCATTGAGGTAAACTTCCTCATCCGCAGCTTCTTAGTCTTGCAAGAAGCATCTTCACATCTTCCTTACCGCCACGTGAAAGTGCAGTGCTATTTTGTTGCCAGTTAAAGCTTTTTTACAGCATCTGTTCAGATTTCACCTGAAAATCTGAAATCAATTCTTTTGAACTTTTACAGATAAAAAGTTTCACTTGTATTTTTTGGGTAACTTTTCGGTAGCAAGACTTCAAAGAGAGAAGAGATAAACTCCATTTTGTTAATTGATAGTTTATTTTATTATTTAATTTTCTGCTATCTATGTGATTATAATGCACCAAAGAGTTATGTTCTGAAGGATCTCTTATGCATGGTGACTGACAGTTAGAGTTGTCAGAGCTATTTTATAGTTTTAAAATGATCCAAAGCTAAAAATCCTGTAGTTCTGATATGTTAAACTTTACATTTTATGAATTGAAGTTGAGGTACACATCACAGCTTTAAGTTAAATATTTGTATTTGCACCACAGATGTTTCTTAATAAAGCTCTGCTTTGCTGCATCTTTAGTTACTCTTCAATTCTCTAGAAAAATTATTACCTGAAAAGATTTTCTGAAGTTGTATTTCCTCTTAGTTTTTTTTAAAATAATATATGTATAGATGTATGTCTTTAAAATATATAAACACTGTGATCACTTGTTTTGAAGCAAATGGCCGGTTGTTGCATGCAATGTTGAATTTATGCTTGGAATATTTTATATTATGGACTACTGAAAGCAATGGTTTGAAATTCCTGCTTTTTGAATCATGAGTTGTGAGTTGGACTTTCAAGTTGCATATTAGGTGCATGTTTTTCTGTGATTGGTTAATAAAAAGCAATAAACACAATAACTGCATAATGTATAATTCATCTTTCAAATAGGTTTATGTATTGTATCAAGATCATAAGTTATGCCAGCAGTATCATCTGATGGAACAATCTGTATGACAAATCAATTGTATTTTATCCAAAGGTACTTGCAAATTATAAATCTTCTAATGTCCAGTTGCTGGAATTCCTGATGGTAGATTTATAAGTTACTCATGAAAGTGTCCATACGCTTGATATTTCACTTAATGCTTCTGCAGCAACAACAGAATAAAATCGAAATACATTTATTTCGTGTGCTAATACTGTGGTTAGAAGACAGAATTAGGGAAAAGAAATTCTTGAATAATGATGCCTCTCTGCACAAAGTGTTTTAATTTCATGGTAGTAAACTAGAGATTTTAATCATTTAAAACAATGAGTTCTGTTACAGTCATTTAATATTTTAATCACTGTACACGAATGCCATATTTGTATATGTTTAAAAATATAACTGTACTGTCTTAATTTTATTAGGCTATAAATGTGTATTACTCTAAAATATGGCACTAATTTCCCTTTAAGGTCTTCAAAAATTTAATTGCATTGTAAATGTACTTGCAATGTAAATGCACTTGTGTATAGTCCACATTAAAATATCCAACTTTAAGCTCATTCATATACTTTTTTCAGTGTAGTATAATATCAATTACACATTTAAAATAACCCTCCTCTTATTTATCAATGATACCCTCCTAAAGGCAACATAAGTATTTTTAGATAGTTTACCTTCAGCCTTGCTTCATGATTCTCCTCTTTGAGAGAGGTGAGAGATCTGACCAGAGCCAGAGTGAAATGTTTTGCTCAAAAAGTTGCTTTACCCAAATCTATAAGACAGTAATAAAAGTAGTTTCAAAGGTTAGATAGCCATGTTTATGAGTGCATACTTCCAAACCCCGAAAAAGTCTGCTTCCATATACCGAAGCTCAAGGAACCCTGGAAAGCACCTAGATACCTGCAGTTGTTTTCTGATCTATAACTTGCTTCTGCAAAGGACTCTTTAGCTGAAATTGCCAGACCTAATGGTGTGTTTCACAGCCCATTTGGGAGCTAGTACATGTGCCTTAATATAAAGTGGGGAGAGAAGCCTATAACCTTGGTTTGATTGAATCTTTCATTAAAAAAAAAAATACACTGAGATTAGATGTCCTAATGAGCATCCCATAACAGGATAACTACCTCTTTTGCCTTTATATTTATTTTGAGCTCTTTTGAGAAAACACTTGTATTAGGCCGTTCTTGCATGGCTATAAAGAAATACCTGCGACTGGGTAATTTATAAGAAATGAGGTTTAGCTGGCTTATGGTTCTGCAGGCTGTACAGTAAGCATAGTGGCATATACTTCTGTGGAGGTCTCTGGAAGCTTGCAATTATGGCAGAAGGTCAAGCGGGAGCTTGCACATCACACAGCAAAAGCAGGAGCAGGCAAGCAACAGAGGAGGTGCCTCACACTTTTAAATGACCAGACCTCATGAGAACTAGCCCACTATCATGAGGACAGCACCAAGAGGATGGTGCTAAACCATTCACAAGAAATTCGTCCCTATGATCCAATCACCTCACACCAGGCCCTCCCTCCAACATTTGGAATTACATTTCAACATGAGATTTGGGTGGGGACAACATCCAAACTATATCAGCACTATCAGTGAATTAGATAATCAGATTAAATTCATCTCCAAAGAACTCCCTGAAAAATAAAATATGTGTCCAAGTTTTATTCCTTTGTTAATAGAGTAAAATGCTATTGGAGATATTTCCAAAATTTCACGAGTCTCACCATATAAAATACATGGTTGTTCATTGTGGAAGACCGTGTGGCAATTCCTTAAAGATCTAGAACCAGAAATGCCATTTTACCCAGCAATCCCATTACTGGGTATATACCCAAAGGATTATAACTCATTCTATTATAAAGACACACACACATGTATGTTTATTGAAGCACTGTTCATCATAGCAAAGACTTGGAACCAATGCAAATGCCCATCAGTCCATCAGTGGTAGACTGGATAAAGAAAATGTGGCACATATACACCATGGAATACTATGCAGCCATATAAAAGGATGAGTTCATGCCCTTTGCAGGTACATGGATGAAGCTGGAAACCATCATTTTAAGTAAACTGACAGAAGAACAGAAAACCAAACACCGCATGTTCTCATTCACGAGTGAGAGTTGAATAATGAGAACACATGGACACAGGGAGGGGAACACCACACACCGGGGCCTGCCAGGGGTTGGGGGGCTAGGGGAGGGATAGCATTAGGAGAAATACCTAATGTAGATGATGGGTTGACAGGTGCAGCAAATCACTGTGGCACGTGTATACCTATGTAACAAACCTGCATGTTCTGCATATCTACCCCAGAACTTAAAGTATGATAATAATAATAAAAAAATCTAAAAAAAAATGTGTTTGTTATAAAGGCCACCCTGACATCTAAGTTATTACATTCTCTTAAGAGAAAAATTTAATAATACACTGTGGAAAGTGTAGGCGAGCAGAAGAAATACTTGAAGAGAAATTAGGTCAGTGATTTTTTTTTTTTTTTTCTTAATTTATTTTACTTTTGGTGCATACTATATCTGGCATTTCTCCCCATGTTATCCCTCCCCACCCTCTCCTCCCTCCTCACCCCCTGCTGTCTCTCCCCTAACCCCCCAAACTGCCCCCAGTGTGTGATGCTCCTCTCCCTGAGTCCACGTGTTCTCATTGTTCAACACCCACCTATGAGTGAGGACCTGTGGTGTTTGGTTTTCTGTTCTTGTGTCAGTGTGCTGAGAATGATGGTATCCAGATTCATCCAAGTCCCTACAAAGGACATGAACTCATCGTTTTTTATGGCTGGATAGTATTCCATGTTGTATATGTGCCACATTTTCTTTATCCAGTCTATCATTGATGGGCATTTGGGTTGGTTCCAGGTCTTTGCTATTGTACACAGGGCTGCAATGAACATACGTGTGCATGTGTCTCTATAGTAGAACAATTTATAGTTCTTTGGGTATATACCCAGTAATGGGATTGCTGGGTCAAATGGAATTTCTATTTCTAGATCCTTGAGAAATCGTCAAACTGTCTTCCACAGTGGTTGAACTAGTTTACACTCCCACCAACTGTGTAAGAGTGTTCTTATTTCTCCACATCCTCTCTAGCGTCTGTTGTCTCCAGATTTTTTAATGATTGCCATTCTAGCAGGCGTGAGATGGTATCTCAATGTGGTTTTGATTTGTATTTCTCTAATGACCAGTGATAATGAGCATTTTTTCATATGTTTGTTGGCCTCATATATGTCTTCTTTTGAAAAGTGTCTGTTCATATCCTTTGCCCACTTTTGAATGGGGTTGTTTTTTTCTTGTATATCTATTTTAGTTCTTTGTAGATTCTGGGTATTAGCCCTTTGTCCAATGGGTAGATTGCAAAAATTTTTTCCCATTCTGTTCATTGCCAGTTCACTCTAATGATTGTTTCTTTTGCTGTATAGAAGCTCTGAATTTTAATTAGATCCCATTTGTCTATCTTGGCTTTTATTGCCATTGCTTTTGGTGTTTTAGTCATGAAGTCCTTGCCTATGCTTATGTCCTGGATGGTTTTGCCTATGTTTTCTTCTAGTGTTTTTATGGTATTAGGTTTTATGTTTAAATCTTTAATCCATCTGAAGTTAATTTTAGTGTAAGGTGACAGGTAGGGGACCAGTTTATGCTTCTGCACATTGCTAGCCAGTTTCCCAACACCATTTATTAAACATGGAGTCCTTTCCCCGTTGCTTATTTTTGTCAGGTTTGTCAAAGATCAGATGGTTGTATATGTGTGGTGTTGCCTCTGAGGCCTCTGTTCTGTTCCATTGGTCTATATCTCTGTTTTGGTACCAGTACCATGCTGTTTTGATTACTGTAGCCTTGTAGTATAGTTTGAAGTCCAGCAGTGTGATGCCTCCACCTTTGTTCTTTTTGCTTAGGATTGTCTTGGCTATGTGAGCTCTCTTGTGATTCCATTTGAAGTGTAAAGTGTTTTTTTCCTGTTCTGTGAAGAAGGTCATAGGTAGCTTGATGGGGATAATGCTGAATCTATAGATTACTTTGGGCAGTATGGCCATTTTCATGATATTAATTCTTCCTAACCATGAGCATGGAATGTTTCTCCATCTGTTTGTGTCCTCTCTTATTTCTTTGAGCAGTGGTTTGTAGTTCTTCTTGAAGAGGTCCTTTACATCCTTTGTTAGTTGTATTCCTAGGTATTTTATTCTCTTCATAGCAGTTGTGAATGGGAGTTCACTCTTGATTTGGCTCTCTTTAAGTCTGTTATTGGTGTCTAGTATAACTGTGATTTCTGCACATTGATTTTGTATCCTGAGGCTTTGCTGAAGTTGCTTATCAGTTTGAGAAGATTTTGAGCTGAGATGATGGGGTCTTCTAGATACACAATCATGTCATCTGCAAATAGAGACAGTTTGGTTTCCTCCTTTCCTAATTGAATACCCTTTATTTCTTTTTCTTGCCTGATTGTTCTGGCTAGAACTTCCAATACTATGTTGAATAGGAGTGGGGAGAGAGGGCATCCTTGTCTAGTGCCTGATTTCAAAGGGAATTCTTCCAGCTTTTGCCCGTTCAGTATGATATTGGCTGTAGGTTTGTCATATATAGCTTTTATCATTTTATGATACGTTCCATTGATACTTAGTTTATTGAGAGTTTTTAGCATGAAGCACTGTTGAATTTTGTTGAAGGCCTTCTCTGCATCTATTGAGATAATCATGTGGTTTTTGTCTTTGTTTCGTCTTATATGATGGATTATGTTTGTGGATTTGTGTATGTTGAACCAGCCTTGCATCCCCAGGATGAAGCCTACTTGATTGTGATGGATAAGCTACTTGATGTGCTGTTGCAATCTGTTTGCCAGTATTTTATTGAAGATTTTCACATCAATGTTTATCATGGATATTGGCCTGAAGTTTTCTTTTTTAGTTGAGTCTCTGCCTGGTTTTGGTATCAGGATGATGTTGGTCTCATAAAATGAGTTAGGGAGGATTCCCTCCTTTTGTATTGTTTGATACAGTTTCAGAAGGAATGGAACCAGCTGCTCTTTGTATGTCTGGTAGAATTCGGCTGTGAACCCATCTGGACCTGGACTTTTTTTGGTTGGTAGGCTATTGATTGCTGCCTCTACTTCAGCCCTTGTTATTGGTCTATTCAGGGTTTCAACTTCTTCTTGGTTTAGTCCTGGTAGAGTACAAGTGTCTAGGAATTTATCCATTTCTTCCTGGTTTACCAGTTTATGTGCATAGAGCTGTTTGTAGTAATCTCTGATGGTAGTTTGTATTTCTGTGGGATCAGTGGTAATATCCCCTTTATCGTTTTTTATTGCATCTATTTGATTCTTCTCCTTTTTCTTTTTTGTTAATCTGGCTAGCGGTCTATTTTGTTGATCTTTTCAAAAAACCAGCTCCTGGATTTATTGATTTTTTTGAAGGGTATTTTGTGTCTCTATTTCCTTCAGTTTTGCTCTGATCTTAGTTATTTCTTGTCCTATGCTAGCTTTTGAGTTTCTTTGATTTTCCTCCTCTAGCTCTTTCAATTTTGATGATAGGATGTCAATTTTAGATCTTTCCTTGTTTCTCATGTGGGCATTTATTGCTATAAATTTCCCTCTTGATACTGCTTTAAAGGTGTCCCAGAGATTCTGGTAAGTTGTTTCTTCGTTCTGATTGCTTTCGAAGAACATCTTTATTTCTGCCTTCCTTTCATTGTTTATCCAGTTGACACTCAGAAGCAAGTTGTTCAGTTTCCAAGTGGTTGTGCAGGTTTGAGTATGTTTCTTAATCCTGAATTCTAGTCTGATTGCGCTGTTGCCTGATAGACTGTTATGATTTCCATTCTTTTGCGTTTGCTGAGGAGTGATTTGCTTCCAATGATGTGGTCAATTTTAGAGTAAGTGTAATGTGGTGCTGAGAAAAATGTATATTTTGTGGATTTGGGGTGGAGCATTCTGTACATGTGTATTAGGTCCGCTTGATCCAGCTCTGTCTTCAAGTCCTGGATGTCCTTGTTAATTTTCTGTCTCATTCATCTGTCTATTATTGACAGTGGAGTGTTGAAGTCTCCCACTATTATTGTGTGGGAATCTAAATCTCATTTTAGGTCATTAAGAACTTGCTTTATGTATCTCGGTGCTCCTGTGTTGTGTGCATATATATTTAGGATAGTTAGCTCTTCTTGTTGGATTGATCCTTTTACCATTATGTAGTGTCCTTCTTTGTCTCTTTTGATCTTTGTTGGTTTGAAGTTCATTTTATCAGAGACTAGGATTGCAACCCCTCCTTTTTTTTTGTTCTCCATTTGCTTGGTATATCTTCTTCCATCCCTTTATTTTGAGTCTATGTGTGTCTTTATATGTGAGATGGGTTTCCTGAATGTAGCACACCGATAGGTCTTGACTTTTTATCCAGTTTGCCAGTCTGTGTCTTTTGATTGGGGCATTTAGGCCATTTACATTCAATGTTAATATCATTATGTGTGAATTTGATTATGCCATTTTGTTACTGGCTGGTTTTCCTTCCCATTAGTTGACTCATTTCTTCATTGCATTTTTGGTCTTTGCCAACTGGTTTGCTTTTGCAGTGACTGGTACTTGTTCCTTTCCATGCTTAGCATTTCTTTCAGGAGCTTTTGTAAGGCAGGTCTGGTGGTGATGAAATCTCTCAGTAATTGCTTGTCCATAAAGGATTTTATTTCTCCTTCACTTACAAAGCTTAGTTTGGCTGGATATGAGATTCTGGGTTGAAAGTTCTTTTCTTTAAGGATGTTGAATACTGACCCCCACTCTCTTCTGGTTTGTAGAGTTTCTGCCAAGAGACCCGCTGTGAGCCTGATTGGCTTCCCTCTGTGGGTGACCTGACCTTTCTCTCTGGCTGCCCTTAGCATTTTTTCCTTCATTTCAACCCTGGTGAATCTGATGATTATGTGCCTTGGGGTTGCTCTTCTTGAGGAACATCTTTGTGGAGTTCTCTGCATTTCTTGAATTTGAATGTTGGACTGCCTTGCTAGGCTTGGGAAGTTCTCCTGGATAATATACTGGAGTGTGTTTTCCAGCTTGGATTCATTCTCTCCATCATATTCAGGTACACTGATCAAGCATAGATTAGGTCTTTTCACATAATCCCATATTTCTTGGAGGCTTTGTTCATTTCTTTTCACTCTTTTTTCTCTTGTCTTGCCTTCTCTTTTTATGTCATTCAGTTAATCTTCATTCTCTGATATCCTTTCTTCTGAATTGATTCAGCTACTAAAACTTGTGTTTGCTTCACGTAGTTCTCGTGCTGTGTTTTTCAACTCCATCAAGTCGTTTATGTTCTTCTTTAAGCTGGTTATTCTAGTTAGCATTTCGTCTAACCTTTTTTCAAGGTTTTTTGTTTCTTTGCATTGAGTTAGAACGTGTTCCTTTAGCTCAGAAAAGTTTGTTATTATCCACCTTCTGAAGCCTGTTTCTATCAATTCGTTGCACTCCTTCTTGGTCATGTTGTGATCCCTTGAAGGAGAAGAAGCGTACTGGTCTTTGATGGTTTCATCTCTTTTTTTGCTGTTTTTTCCCCATCTTTGTGGATTTACCTGGCTGTGGTCTCAGGGAGCTGCTTGATGAGGTCGCTTGTCTGCCTGTCGAGGCACTACTGGGTTTCTAGGGACTCCTTCAGGTTACTAGGGAAGCTTCCTGTGTCTTTTTTGTTTACACTGAGGGTTTAGGCCCGCCTCTTCCGCTGAACTGGTGGCGCTGCTAGGTGGTCAAGAACGCAATCCTGTTGCTATGTAAGCTTCCTGTGTTTTTTGTTAAAACTTGTAGCCCAGTCCCACCCCTCTAATGGTGGGTTGTGCCCTTCCTCCACTGGGCTGGATCATTCAGGGTTCAGCTCAGACTGGCACTGGCTGCACAACCCGCTAGAGTCAGAGCTTCAGCCCTCTGGGGTTTGTGGGGGAGGGTAGGGACCCGCCCAGCTGCACCACGGTCTCCCCCTTTCAGCTTCCTCTCTCTCTGGTCACGGGGTAGGGCCCCACCCAGCTGCTCCCACTTACAGCTCCCTCTCCGGGTCGGGGGAGGGGGCGATAGCTCTGTCTTCAGGCCCTCCTGGCTGCCTTTTGGGTTTATGCGTCTGTTTAGGTCTGTGCGCCAATCTGGGACACCTTCCTTGATTATTATTCAACTCCGCGCTTGTAATTCCCGGCACTTGAGTGGCAAAGATCCCCTGTTCTGTGTATTGCTGAGGCTTTGGGGGAAGCACTGTATCTGGATCGGAGTGCCAGAGGGGTAGCCTCCGACTCACCAGTCAGATGCACTTTCTGCGTGAAGCGGCACCCTTCCCCACCTCGGTCTGCCCTGCATGGGCTTTGCTCACCGTCAGACCAGACCTGTTGAAATGCACCTGGTACCTCGGTTGGAGCTAGAAGATCTCTGGATTTCTGCATCTCGCTGGGTGTTGTGAGCCGGAGTTGTGTCTATTCAGCCATCTTAGAGAGGCCAGTCAGTGATTTTGTTTTAGGTTTAGTCAGAAATCAATCTGGTTTCACTTAACAGACTTTCCCTGAGGAAAATGTGTATTATTTAGTATGTATTAGAACAGAGGAGTCTTCTTCCTACAGGGCAGCAGACTCTACAGTGTTTAACGAGTCAACTCTCAGGCAACAAAATACCAAAACAAGTCATTGTTATTACATTGCAGTACACTTCCCCACATTAATTTTGATTATTCAGTTTGCAAGGGGTTTTAAGGGAAAAAAATGGGAAGAAGTCAGTGTTATGGACAAAAGCTATAACTCTATATATTGTTCAAAAGGCAATTAGTAAAAGTGACAACCAGATTTAAAAAATACTTTTTACTTCAAAATGCATTTTTAAAAATTTCATGACATATATATTAAATTGTCCTTTGCATTTGGTGAGGGCTTACTTGCCACTATATATTGATCACCTCATTTTTGCATGTACGAATAAGCACTTTAAATTATGAGGAGATATTTTCAGCACGTGTCTACCAAATAGGACTCATAATGTGTATTGAGAAGAGCCAATGAAGTTAAACTTTGTGAAGATTAAGTTCCTAAAGCTAATTGAAACTTTCCTTAAACCCACCCAAAACAAAGTGTAAACCATTTCAAAGATAAATTTCACCTAAGAATTTGTAAGACTCACTAACTGGATTATTACCAAAATAAGTGACAAACACAACCTTTCTGGACAACAAATGAAAAAATTATGGCTGGGTGTGGTGGCTCACACCTGTAATCCCATCACTTTGAGAGATCAAGGCAGGAGGATTGCTTGAGCTCGGGGGTTCAAGACCAGTCCTGGCAACATACTGAGACCCCAGCTCTTTAAAAAAATAAATTAGCCAGGTATGGTAGCATATGCCTGTAGTCTCAGCTACTCAGGAGGCTGTGTGCTTGAACCTAGGAGATAGAGGCTGCAGTGAATTATGATCACACCACTGCACTACAGCCTGGGTGTCAGAGAGTGAGACCCTGTCTCGAAAAAAGAAAAAAGTAAGTAAAAAAAAAAATTATAATGGAGCAGAAGTGGAAAGGGGAAGAGGAAATCAGAAAAATTTAAAGCATGAGAAGGACTTGGGCTGAGTTATCTTAGTTGACAGTTTATGGCACAGTTTGATAGTGAATGCACTCTTTTACATGGGAAGTTATGAGAAACCAATTGATGACATGTTAAGTAATTAAGTGAGCCATAACTTTACAACCATAATAAAAATGACTTGAAAGAGAAATATCATAATGGACATTTTGGAATCTAATATTAGAGGCTAAAATAATTTCTTTACTGACCCCCAAGGAGCACATAGGGCTATAGTAATACATTTACAAATCGTTTCAAATTACCTGGATTCAGTACAAAAGTAGGCACTCTATGTATTAATATTATTAGCTTAAAAATCTGCCCATATTTCTAAAAATACCAAGAGTTGGGAAGGACACAAAGCAAGAAGAATTTGTACGTGCTGCTACTGGGAGCATGCACTGATAACACTTTGGTCAGCTATTTGCTAATACCAAGTAGAGTTGCAGTGAATGCAATACGGCTTAGCATTTTTACTTCTAAAGATGTACCCTACACAAAGACTCACACATGTGCCAGAATGTTTATAGCAGCAATGTTTAGAGGAGTAAAAAATTTGGAGACAACGTGAATTACCATGAACAGAAGGTTACATAACTAGATTATTGAATATCATACAATAAAATTGATGTAGAAACTAAAATAAATGACCTAGAGCTACCCATATCATCATAAATGAATCTCACAAGAAAAAAATGCAGGACAGAAACAATACAATAGCATCTGTATAACATTTTTAAAAATGCAAAACAAAATATATATATGTACATATATATATTTTATTATAGTTTAAGTTCTGGGGTACATGTGGAGAGTGTGCAGGTTTGTTACATAGTTATACATGTGCCGTGGTGGTTTGCTGTATTCATCACTCCGTCATCTACATTAGGTTTTTCTCCTAATGCTATCTCTCCCCTAGCCCCCTACCCACTGACAGACCCCAGTGTGTGATGTTCCCCTACCTGTGTCCATGTGTTCTCATTGTTCAACTCCCACTTATGAGCGAGAACATGAGGTGTTTGGTTTTCTGTTCTTGTGTTAGTTTGCTGAGAATGATGGTTTCCAGCTTCATCCATGTCCCTGCAAAGAACACGAACTCATCCTTTTTTATGGCTGCATAGTATTCCATGGTGTATATGTGCCACATTTTCTTTATCCACTTTATCATTGATGGGCATTTGGGTTGGTTCCAAGTCTTTGCTATTATGAACAGTGCTGCAATAAACATACATATGCATGTGCCTTTATAATAGAATGATTTATAATCCTTTGGGTATATACCCAGTAATGGGATCGCTGGGTCAAATGGTATTTCTAGTTCTAGATCCTTGAGGAATTGCCACACTGTCTTCTGCAATGGTTGAGCTAATTTAACTCACACCAAAACAGTGTAAAGGCATTCCTATTGCTTCACATCCTCTCAGCATCTGTTGTCCCCTGATTTTTTTAATGCTCGCCGTTCTAGCTGGCCTGAGATGGTATCTCATTGTGGTTTTGATTTGCATTTCTCTAATGACCAGTGATGATGAGCTTTCTTTCATATGTTTGTTAGCTGCATAAATGTCTCCTTTTAAGAAGTGTCTGTTCATATCCTTCACCCACTTTTTGATGGGGTTGTTTTATTTTCTTGTAAATTTGTTTAAGTTCTTTGTAGATTCTGCATGTTAGCCCTTTGTCAAATGGGTAGATTGCAAAAATTTTCTCCCATTCTGTAGGTTGCCTGTTCATTCTAATGATATTTTCTTTTGCTGTGCAGAAGCTCTTTAGTTTAATGAGATCCCATTTGTCAATTTTGGCTTTTGTTGCCATTGCTTTTGGTGTTTTAGTCATGAAGTCCTTGACCATTGCCTATGTCCTGAATGGTATTAACTAGTTTTCCTCTAGGGTTTTTATGATTTTAGGTCTTACATTTAAATCTTTAATCCATCTAGAGTTAATTTTTAGTTTAGGGTTAAAGTATATGGACATGCTGGATAATGATGAACACAAAGTTAAAAATGATAGCTACCTCTGAAGCTGGAGAGAGAGAGAGATGAGAAATGGATAGGTGTTGGTACTTGGGAGTTCAAGATATTATTCTTGATACATTTTTAAACGTCAAAATTATTTTACACTGTATGACATTCTGCTCACTTTAGTTCAGTACTGGAAAAGTGGAATAAAATGTCATGCCCCCTGATTGAAATGTAGTGAAACTGCATCAATTTATCTTCCATATATCCCTATGGGATTTTTTTTAGCAGTCAAGAACTCTTTTCCACAGTTTTTATAAGTATCTTACAAATTACTATGAACTAACATACTGGCACAGCAGAAAAATATCATAAAATAAACCTTGGTGGATTGCAATGTGTGAATGTCTTGTAGGAGAAATATTTGCACTTAAGAAATGTTACATTTTATTTTACAACATAAAGTATCTGTTACCATCTGTGAACATCTTTAAAGGCCTGGTTTTCTCAACATTTCTACTTCACCAACATTTTGCTTCCTTAAACAACCTTTATGTTTTAATTCACAATGTGAATTTAGTGCTCAGTCATAGCAATAATTGAGTAGCTGAATTGCAAAAATGACGAGTTGTTAGACAATTATATTGTGTTCAGGTGTATGTTGGAAAATGGTAAGTAACTAAGTCTCTTTAAAAGACACACCAAAACCCTATTTGTAACGTTTGTCAATTTCCATGGTGTAAACACTCCTACCATGGCAGATTTCAAGCTACCAACATGAGGACATAGAACTGGGAGTTGGGAAGTGATGTGCAAAATGGCTGTTAAAAAATGGCTAGGTGTGGTGGCTCATGCCTGTAATCCCAGCACTTTGGGAGGCCGAGGTGGGTGGATCACCTGAAGTCAAGAGTTCAAGACCAGCCTGGCCAACATGGTGAAACCCTGTGTCTACTAAAAATACCAAAATTAGCTGAGCGTGGTGGCAGGTGCCTGTAATCCTAGCTACTCAGGAGACTGAGCAAGAGAATCACTTGAACCTGGGCAGCGGAGGTTGCAGTGAGCCAAGATCGGGCCACTGGACTCAAGCCCGGGCAGCAGAGTGAGACTCCACACACACACACAAAATGGGGAAGTCACCTGACACCCGATTTGGACTGCCCTAGCCCTTTAAGTTCCTACATGAGCAAACTGAAGCACAATGTAAACAGTAAAAGGAGACTAAGACTACAGACTTTACCAATCAGAAATCGCCAACTCACCTCTAACTAGGGTCTTTTCCACTCTAACCAATCAAATATATTTTGTTTTCCTTCTCCGTCAGCCTATAAAAACTCACTGCTCAGGCTGCTACAGCAGAGTTCTCTGAACCTCTCCTGATTCTGACTGCTATACCATTCGTGAATCATTCTTTTCTCAAATAAACTGTTAAATTTTTTTCTTTCCTTTCCTTTTTTATGTTAAATTTTTGTGGGTACATAGTAGGTGTATCTATTTATGGAATATATGAGATATTTTGGTACAAGCATGCAATGCATAATAATCACACTATAGAAGATGGGGTCTTCATTACCTTAAGCACTGATGCTTTGCATTATGAACAATCCAGTGATACTCTTAGTTATTAGAAATGTGCAGTTAAATTATTATTGACTATAGTCACCTCTTGTGATATCAAACACTAGGTCTTATTCTTTCTATTTTTTTTTTTTTTTTGTATTCATTAGCCATCCTCACGTACCCTCCAATCCCCTACTACCTTTCTTAGCCTCTGGTAACTATCCTTCTAGTCTCTATGTCCATGAGTTCAATTGTTTTGACATTTAGATCTTACACATAAGTTAGAATGTGTGATGCGTTTATCTTTCTGTGTTTCATTTATTTCATTTAATATAATGACCTCCAGCTGAATTTATTTTTTTCTAAAGTTTTTCTTTTAACATTGATTTTTGAGAGTAAGTATATGCTAGTTCCAGCATACCATTCATTTCACCTTAGGAAATAGATACAGTGCTAGGTACATAGAAAGTATTCATTAAAATTGTTTATTAGAGGGTGTTAAGACTTCTGAATTATAACAATTCCACCATTAGGTAATGCGCACCTATCCTTTTAGCGTATCTGTTACTCAAATCTAGATTTTCTAAACTAAGGAAGCAGAGATTCTAGTCTTAAGCATGTTCATCTAGGAATAGAAACACAGTGTATGGAAGAGAACATGGACGACGAAAATATGGGAGACATATTGAGAGAAACAAAATCCCTGTGACCAAGAATAAAAGTTGTGTTCAGGTATTAAACTTTATTACAAGGTTATTTGGTTGGGTAATAGCTATAGGGAGAAAGAGATCAAAATGAAAGGTAAGAGCTGAATGTATAAAAATAAGATACAACAACAAAATAGCTACCTAAATGAGGACAGAAAGCACAGACAAGAGGGGTAGATACAGCTCATGGAGATGACAAACACAAAATAGGAGATAAAAAGGCCAGGGCTATAACCATAATTTCCTTGGCTAATCTTTTTTGCATTTCCTAGAAATTAATGATAATACCTCCTTATATCCTAGGAAGAAGTGAACGTAGGAGGCCTTTTTTTTTGTATTTGCCTGTTTCCCTTTCTTTCCCTTCCTCCCTTCCACCTTTCCTCCCCTCCTCCCTCCTTCCCTTCCTTCCTTCCTCCCTTCTTTTCTTTTTCTTTTTTTTTTGAGACAAGGTCTCACTTTGTCACCCAGGCTGGAGTGCAGTGGTGCAATCACAGCTTTCTGCTGCCTCAACCTCCCGGGTTCAAGCCATCATCCCACCTCAGCCTCCTGAGTAGCTGGGACTACAGACATGAGTCACCATGCCCGGCTAATTTTTGTATTTTTTTTGTTGAGACGGGGCTTTGCCATGTTGCCCAGGCTGCTCTTGAACTTCCGAGCTCAAGCAATTCACCTGCCTCAGCCTCCCTGTCTCCCTTCCTATGATATATTCCCTTATGTGTTCAAGGTAAATATCTTATTCCTACCTTAGATGACTGGGAGTTTTGCACAGAGTTGTGGTTAGTAATGGCTTTTTTCCTTCCTTTTCATTCATACATTGCTACATTCTTAATTTGGCTTCTTACTTTTAGAGCTGGGTTTGAATCTTATGAAAATGCATACTTATTTTTGTAATATAGTCCAAGAGAAAAATAGGCTTTTATATATAGATATTCATGAGAGTACATAATGTGTAAATCATGGGAACTCTTCATCTTTATGAGGTCAGCACTGAAGCCTCTTTGTGGTTATTGATCTAGAGAAGCTAGATACTGCAGCATTTCTAAAGGTTTAAGAGTGATGGTATCAGGGAGATTTACTATGGTGGTAAATTTTTGTAAATTAGGATCTCATATTTAACATTACAATAAAGCAACTATTTGAATGAAAGTCTTTGGAATCATTACTATCCCTGTCCCCTCCCCTCCCCTCCCCTTCTTCTTTTTCTCTCTCTGTCACCCAGATGGGAATGCAGTGGCATGATCTTGATCTTGGCTCACTGCAATCTCTGCCTCCTGGGTCAAGTGATTCTTGTGCCTCAGCCTCCCTGGGATTACAAGTGTGCACCACCAAGCCCGGGTACTTTTTGTATTTTTAGTAAAGATGGGGTTTCACCATGTTGGACAGGCTAATCTTGAACTCCTGACCTCAAGTGATCTGCCCGCCTCAGCCTCCCAAATTATTGGGATTATGGGATTACAGGCATGAGCCACCTTGCCTGGCCTGCAATATCCTTGTTTCTATTTCCATCTTTCTCTTAACCAAGAGGATAGAAGGCTAGCTCTCCTATTAGAGTGGAATGACCTGGCCAGGAGTTTGAAATAATTCTGTGAAGGCATGGAGAAAATGTATCTGCCTTCTTCCAGAAGTCTTTGCCTCTTTGTCTACATATGCAAGAAAAGATATGCCTGATCTTCTTCTTCCCTTTTGATAACTTTACCTATATTAGAAGTTGAGATTAACCCAGAAATCTCAAGGCAGTCCATAGCCCCAAAGACAGGATCAAAAAGATTTCCCTCCAAACTACTATAGGAAAAAATGAGTAGAGTGATTTTTGGGCCTGGATTGATTGAAAAGAGCAGGAGTCCCTCAGTCCTTTGCCTGCTGTGATTCTTTCAATAGTTTCCCATAGTTTATAGAACACATTGATTTTTATGGCTTTAACGCTGAGATTTTTTTAGATGGCATAAGCTTCAAATTCAAAAAGAGCTCTGATTCCTGATTGCTTTACTTGGACAGGCCTTTCAGCAGCTGTAGTCTGTTTCCCAATCATCCACAAGTGCACTGCTTTGTTAGAATCTCAGCTTCGATGGGCCTTTGAAGCCTGCCTTCAACCCTCAAACAACAGCTTCTGGAGTAACCGGCTGTCTCTGTGTACCACACATTTACAATGTGTGCCGCACAGTTACAATGAATAAAGTTGAATTGTTGCTGGAATGATTGTGTGCCAGATGACACTGATGAATGTGCTATAGTAGTCAAATGTCACATCTGGAAGGCCCAGTGCCCACAGCTGGGCTAAACGCCAGACACCATCACCACACGTTCATTCTACGTGTACTTACTGAGTACCTGCTATGAGCCAGAGATTGAAGCTCCAGTTTGTTATTTGACTCTCACTCTGCTTCCAAGCTACCTATTGGTCTCCTTGATTTTGTCACCTTTTGGTCAATTAGAGAATTGATAGTAAGAATTCCAGGTAGTTTTCAGTCCCAGGGTTGTTGAGAGGATTGTCACCAATGCAGAATGCCCCAGCTGCCTTAAAAATATAGGCAGTAGAGTTAATGTACTTCAGTTGAAAGCATTCTTTCAAAGTATAGGGTGGGAGACCTGAGCTCTAGTCTTGGCTGTGATTGTGTTATCCTGGGCCTGGCCTTATGTTGGCCTTAATCGCCTCATCTGCTAAATGAGTGGAGTGGATTGCACAGTTTTTAAGGGTCCTTGCAGCTCTGACATTCTTGGATTAGACTGTAAGCATTCAGAACTTGTTTAACAATCATAATTAGGCAATTTTGTAAATTGGTCTGTTTTGGTTCAGGTAAGTAAGGAAGAAAACCCTTTCTTTTTTCCTTGGCAGAGAAAATTGGAAAGTACTTTGTTCCTGTCACTATAAAACAACTAATATTCAAAAGAACTGAAAACAATTATATTTAAACAGCAAGTTAAAATGACTGCACTATATTAGCATGCTTTCCTTCACTCAGCAAGAGTTCTATTTTAATCTGTCACTTCCAATATTACAGCAGCATGTTTTAGTCTATTTAGGTGAAGTAGCTACAGTGATTTTGAAAGCACTAATGATTCTTATATGGCAACTGCAAATGCCCTAGGTAGAATCCAGCCAGGGATGGCTCTGAAGACATTGGCTCTTAGTGAGCTTAAAGGCCCCACATGTTCAGTGGTGGCAACATGCCACAGGTGGCTCATGATGAATTCAGTCTTTTTGAGCCCATGAAAAAAAGAACTGTGGCTTAGAGATTTATGGGTCCAAAAGCTCCTTCCTCTGCCACAGAGAAGACCAATCCCAGTTTCCTGTTGCTGTCTTTGTAAGGGATGGTCTCTATGGAAACAAAGCCAGAGCATCTCACTTTTACCAATTTCAGAGTGCTGAGGCTACAGACCTTTGGTCATTCAAATCTGAAGCAACAAGTTTAATGAATGAATTAGCATCCTCCTTAAATCTGAGGCAGACAGTTATAGTGTCTCTTCTTTCTTCCCCTCCTTTGGTCAACACAAGCAGAACTAATTTCCTTTCATTTGTTCATAAAACCTAAACCCCAGGCATTATTCTTATTTAAGTATGGCCTTCTTTCATGATACTCAATGCAAGACTAATTGCTACTCTGGGATAAACATGGATTCAGATTCAGCTAACAATTACTGAGGAACTACTGTCTAGTAGGCACTCACAAAGCAATTTATACACATTATTTATACATATATATATAAATCTGAATTAAAATTTAATGAACACTGTTGGTATTTGGCACACAGCAATTACTCCTTGAATATTTGTTGAATAAAGGAATAAAAATAAAACATTGAAATCACAGACTAAGAAAGTTGTAAGGGTCTTTGGAGAGCATCCTGTCAAACTCTCTTATTATACAAGTGGAGAAATCAAATTCCCAAATGCAGAGTGACTTATTGAAGGCCATACTCACAGCTAGTTAGACCCAATTCTGTGTCAGGTGGATTCAGACCACTGTCCTCTCTGGGATTACAGGCATGTAATCCCACTGCTTACAGCTCACACTGCCTTATACGAAAGCTGGATAACAGAGCATCAAACCTCTGCTGTGTTATATTGCATTTGAAAACATTTTTCGAAGTGTTTTGTTGAATGTGGTGTTTGGGATACCTGTCCGTGAATGATTTAACAAGAAATGCCTCAAAAAAATGTATGTATGTATGTATTTTCTTACTGAGCCAGAGTCTCACTCTGTCACCCAGGCTGGAGTGCACTAGCACGATCTTGGCTCACTGCAACCTCCGCTGCCACCTGCTCCCTGGGCTCAAGTGATTCTCCTGCCTTGGTCTCTCCAGTAGCTGGGATTACAGGCGCACACTACCACGCCCAGCTAATTTTTATATTTTTAGTAGAGACGGGGTTTCACCATGTTGGGCAGGCTGGCCTCAAACTCCTGACCTCAGGAGATCTGCCTACCTTGGCCTCCCAGAGTGCTGGGATTATAGGTGTGAGCCACTGGGCCCAGCCAAGAAATTTAAAAATATGTTTATTTATACATATATGTAAAGACAATTAAACATATATTGACTAAAAGAACTAAAGGAATCAGCAACAGTGAGGCCTGGCTGGGGGTGAGGTGGGGGCAGGAGAAGGCAGCCGCTTGGCGGGGTCAAAGTGATTTTGTCAGTAGTCCCACACATCATCAAATACAGGGTGACAGAGTCACATCAATGAAATTCACCAAAAGCCAAGGTATGAACCAGAACATCACTTTATTAATTCACAAAGGGAAACATATGTCAGTTGGTCAGCAACTCTCTAGAAAATTCAAGATAGAAGGATTAACTATAATGAAAATGTTCCTTGGTGAACACAAAACCAGAAAAGGAGAACTTAGTTGGGTGACTGAAATGACTCATGTCTTTAAGCCTGCTGCATCCTCCTTCCACTTCAAGGGTATGCTAGTAAAGGAGACAGGATGCTTATGTCCTTTGGTCTAGGCAACTTCCACTTCCTGTTTGGCTCAGAACACTGCTGGAGACACACTGTTGAATTCTTCCTCAAAGTCTCTACTAGCTGTAGATTGCAAATAAACTGTTCTCTTCTTTCTGTTAGCATTATTATCATTTTTAGAAAGGGTACAATATATCTGGGTCAATGTCAGCTTTGTTAGTTACAATGACCTGCCAATCTTGCCTTCATGGAATCATGCCTATTCAGACCTTCATAACCATACAAGCTCTTGGAATGGCTTATTGCTTCCATTATATGTGTGTATGTGTGCGTATAAACACACATTATATATGTGTATGTGTGTATATATATATATATATATAAACATATATATATATAAATTTAACCCTCTAAAAGAAACCTTTCCCCCAAATTTTTCAGGCCCCTTACTTCATCCCTATGTTCTGAAAAGCAATTCTCCACTATGAAAGCAAGTCTGGGTTTGATAGACACGTATAACTGTGTACAGCAGTGTAACAGAATGATGCTCCCTATCCATCACTCCTTTAATGACTGTGGAGGGTAAAAAGGAGAGAAGGAATGAGAAAGAGAAAAACTGATTTAGGGATTGGGATTTGGAAAAGGTAAAAGATTCAGGAATAGGGTAGGGGAAAAGAAGTTTTATTATTAATGAGTTTTAATCTCTCAGCTACTTCTGTGTTCTTTCTTCATGAGTGTGGTACTGGCCTTGTGATAGAGTAGACCAAAGATCCTGTACTGTATACAGAACTAATAAACATTGATGTTTTGGTTGGAGAAGCAAAGAAGATTGGGCACATGGAATGCTGCTAAGGAGGGAAAATCAGGTGAGTTAGTTGCCATGGTGGAGAATCATAGTATCTGATGGACAGAGTGTAGAATTTAACTTCACAGTTTTGTCAAGGACTGGGTCCTTAGAAATGGCTACAATTTCCCACCACATTATATTCCTCTAGTGATTCCATTTTCTAATCAGTTTGCTCAGGTAAAACATGAAATTCTCCCCTGTAAAGAGAAAAAGCAGTAGACATAGAATGTCTACCAAGAGATGAGAAATCTAACAAGAGATAATGTCTAACAATGTCTAACAAGAGATAACAAATCTAATAAGAGATGAGAAAGTGATTAGTTAGTGAAAGGCCCTGTTAATTTTCAATTCCAATGAATTAACCTTGGAAATCCATTTTTCGTTAAGTGAGCTTTGTTTTTTCCTTAATCCAGTTGACATACCGGGATACCTTGGTATATATTCCATATTTGCCTTTCATTGCACACTCTTCACCCCAGCTAATAATTCCAGTTAAGAAACTGGTCCCTTCCACTTCAGTAATATGGGGTCCCCCACTATCTCCTTGACATGAATCTCTACCTCCCTCATGGTAGCCAGCACAGAACATGTTGTTATAGATGGTGAACTTTGTAGATCGAAGACATGTGGCCCGGTCAACAAGTGGAACTTTAAGGTATTGAAGAACTGAAGCTGATCTCCCTCTGTGGAAGACTCTTCCCCAGCCACTCACATAGCCAGTTCCAAATTTGAGGAAGATGTTCGTGTATTCCTTGTCAGCAATGCAAATAGGTGTAACATAGCTGTTTAGCACTAAGGGTTTATCCAGTTCCAGAAGGGCAATGTCATGGCTGTACTTATTAATAGTTGCATTGTAGTTGTAGTGAGGAATAATTCGAATCACATTTCGCTTTTGCTCTGTGTGTTCTGTCTCCTCAATGTTATGTTTACCTATTAAAAATAAATTTCATTTTAAGTCACAAACAATATTTCACGTACACAGATTTTCTAAGTATCTACTTGGCATCACTGACCTAACTGGCAATGTCAAAGATCTCAAGCTTATATTGTGATGATTTTGGTTAAATGTAATGAGAGCCAATTCATATCTTTTTCTGACCAAAAAGTCATTCAGGACTATCATAGAGATGGGTCTGTTCACTCATGTTGTTATAGGCTTTTCATTGGTGATAATGAATCCACTAGTCATGAATTATCCTAGATTTCCCAAATTTCAAGTATTCAGATCCCTTTTGTGAGCACAAATTCATTTGGCTATTAATTCAAATGTTTTCTAAGGACCTGCTCCAAGTTGTGCCAGGTACCAGAGACAAAAGGATCAGTGACATGACACTGATTTTTGGGAAGGCTTTCTGGCATGGAAATGGCCACATCAAGAACTAACTGTACCTCACTAAAGGGAGTGATAATATGGGTACATCAAAAGAACTGTGGAGGCTTGGAGGATGGTGCAAGTTAGGTTTTGAAATTATGACCCTTCTGCCTTTAGCCAATTTATTCAGCAATAATTTTATTAGACCTTAGTAAAATATGGTATACCAATCATATTAAAGAGCTTGTGATGCTGCAGATTATTCTTTCTGTTTACTTACCTGCGACAACTGTAATTTTAACACCAGTTTCAATACAGTGGGCAGCAGTTACAACCCATTTCTCATTAACGATAGAGCCTCCACAGAATGCATCAACTTTGCCATTCAATACAACCTGTGAAAGCAGAATTAAGACTCTTACTGCACAATATATTTGATCTAGAAAAAAATAAATATGTATGCTGGTTATAGGAATGGCAAAATGTTGGCTTCTAGGTGCTGGCAGAATTGGAATATTCCTGGAAATGTGAGCTTTGCAGATGAATTAGTGTTTCTGGTGCATAAACAAAAAAGTCATTTATGTAACTGAATTGAAAGCAACACACAAGGAGAGACAGAGAAGCTGAGGCAAATCTGAGGAATGGCTTCTTTTGGTGATTTGAGGCCCTTGGATTTTTTTCCCCCATGAGTCACCTTCTCTGATGGTAAAATTTGCTTCATGGTGATACAGCAGATACATTAGGAAACACACTGATTTGACTCCTTGAGATTAATTGTTATTACGGTGTTCTCTGTACCTACGTGATGTGTTTTTTTTTTGTTTTTTTTTGTTTTTTTTTGCTACATGTTACTTGAAAAAGGAAAACTACTGATTTTTCTAGGTTTTTTCAAATCTTCCCAAACTGGAATATTATGAAACAAGACCTAAGGCCTCCATAAGGGTTGTGCAAGGGTTGTGCTTATAGCCATCCAGGCAGTGAGGAACAGCAGGGCTCATTCATTCTTTCCATTCTCTCTTACTCTACTCCCCTCTGGTTGGATAGTAAGCTGCCTTTGTCCTAAAATATCAACTTAGCTGTGCTTGAGTTTTGGGCAAAGTGGACAAAGGAGTGATGCATTGAGCCTGGGTATTATTAGATAAGAGGCCAGTCCATTATTTCAACTGGATGTTCATTGCATAATTACAGTGGACAATGAATATTTTCGCCATCTCAATGTCTAGATCGACTTGGAGGATTTCAGTTCCAGTTGTAAGCAGGGGCCTTGATCCACCTTTAGAGGAAGAAAGCTGGGAAGTGTGAACACTAGAGGGCACACTCAACATTTAGTAAATCCTTTTCAGGCGCTGACTAGTTCTGAACAATTGCTGATTGCCCTTTTATTAAAGTGCATGCAGTCTTAGGCATAAACCCATTCATAAACATGGAAAAGGAGGTGGTCAATCACTTTAAGTGGGTATCAGACGGTCCTTGGGGCATGTTCTTTTTGTCCTGAATGTAACTTACTGAATACCTACTATGTCCTGGACACTAAAGCACTAGCCTCCTACCTGGAGATCTACAGGGCTGACTCATTAAAGACCTCTGACTTCCTTTTTCATACTCTGGCTCTCTCTATCTTTTTTTTTTTTTTTTTTGAGATGAAGTCTCACTCTGTCTCCAAGCTGGAGTGAGTGCAGTGGTGCTATCTCGGCTCACTGCAACCTCTGTTTCCCGGGTTCAAGCAATTCTCCTGCCTCAGCCTCCCTAGTAGCTGGGACTACAGGTGCGTGCCACCACACCTAGCTAATTTTTGTATTTTTTGTAGAGATGGGGTTTCAACATGTTGGCCAGGATGATCTCGATATCTTGACCTTGTGATCTGCCCACCTCAGCCTCCCAAAGTGCTGGGATTACAGTTGTGAGCCACTGCACCCGGCCATCTCCCTCTCTTTCTAGCTCTTACTTTTTATTCTGAAATGTTGTAAAAATATAGAAAAAACCACATAATAAAATAAACACCAGTGTGCATACAACCCAGACTTAACAATTTTCCTAATTTTTTTGAACATTTATTGTTTATTTTGAGCTAATCATTGTGTTTTATAGACATTCAATACAATATAATATCCTCATGACATGATATTAATATATTTATAGATCTGCAAACTAAAGTTTAGAGATAAACATTAACTCCCCTGAGGTCAGTTTGTAAAGCTAGGAAGCAAACCCAAGTCAGCCTGACTCCAGAATTTGTGCTCCTAAGCACCCAATTTTGGTCCAGGCATGGTGTGTGGACCAGTTGCAGTAGAATCACCTGAGGGTTCTTATAAAATGCAGATCTGGGGGCTAATCCAAGCTTAATTTATCAGAATATTTGGTGGGTGGGACTGGGCAAAATAAAGCTCTCCAGAATATTCTTTACATAATTAAGTTTGAGACCTGTTATATATCTACTGAATCAGAATTTCCAAGGCTTGGGTATCTTTTTATGTTTTAGAAGTCCTCACTCGAGGCAGGGATGGCTACATACTTTGTGGGGCTCAGTGAGAAATAAAAAAGTGGAGCCCCTTGTTCAAAAGCTAGGAAGAAAAGTGCCATTGAAGATACTAACATACAAAACTTTTTTCTTTCCTCTCTAGTCTCTTTTGCAACCCATCATGTTACATTTTTTAAAGTTGCCATTTATTATTTTGCTCCCTCTAGCATGGGGATATTTGCTGGGGCAGTGCAGATCCTCAAATGTGCCCAAGAAGTGCACCCTACAATTTAACACCCACATGTCCCTAGGATCCCTTGCCTGGCAGTCACAGGATTCTGGGCCCCAGCAGGGGAGAGTGTGTCAATCTTCCCTTGTCACTGGCCTACTGTGGCAATCAAGGTGGAGAGGTGATTCCCAAGAGATTGCAACTTCCATGCCAGGATGTGTTCCATGCCTGAAATGGAGTTGGACAAGGGGCATGCCCCCGTCATTCACCCTCCAAATGTTCTGTGGCATATTCTTGGGCCAGAGATGCCACATGGCCAAGCCCCCTTCCAAGGTAGCATAGGGCACGTGCACCTGACCAACCTTAACTCTCCCTACACCTATGCCCATGTCCCTGCTGGGGAAGGAGGGGGGCAATGGTAGCTGGGTAAGGATGAGGAGGGAAAGTATGTCTGGACACCATGGGGTGGCAGTGGTTATCGGGCAGGTGTTCAGAGGGAGAGCCAGGGCACAGATGCATTATCTGTCTCAGTGCAAAGCCCTCTGCAAGTACACTGGTCATAAGACCATATGTCTGACTGTAACTCCAATTGATTTTCAGCATCAAGAAAACTTGGCCAACACTGTTATATACTGATCATGATCATTACAACTGAACATATCTGTTTAAGCAACTGGAATTAAGAATTCACATGCAATGATACTATGGTGCTTCTCCTCTGGCCAGTGTATTAGGGGGAAATTGGACATCTCTCAGCTCAGTGGGCTATTCAGGCCAGGCTGAATGATATACATAGCCCCTGGGCAGAGAGCTTATAATGTAGCTAGTCTGACTCTTGACAAAGACTTGCTTCCTGGAGCTTCTACTACTTTCTGGTGGAGGGCTAAGAAATATGATTGTGTTCTTTTAAGTCTGAAGAGCATTATCTTTGCCAACCCCTGACCAAATATCCTTGCCAAGGAAAAGATCTAAAATGTAATTAAAGATATTTACAAACTACTTGCTTTTGGACTGTTTGGCCACTCAGGGTCATAGCTATCAAAATATTAGCAATTTGGGGGAAGAGCTGTCTGTTTGGCCAAGGACAAGTTCTTCTAAGACATCATTTTGAGGAATAATGGGGAAAATGGGAAGGCATATACTCTGAGTAAGGCATCTGAGTTATAATCTGTCAAACATTTTTGTTTGTTATAGTCTAATGGGAACCTGTTTTCCCTCTTTCAGACACACACATATATACACATCAATCACACAGATGCATCTACAAAATACAGATTCACATCTGAATGTATGCTCTTCATTGACGATGCCAGCCCAGAACCACAGCTCTTACCCTTTTGTTCTCTTCCTGATCTTTAACTCCAACATAACCTTTCCCTGTGATTTCAGTGAAACCATTATTCTCCCTACCTACCTACCCCAGCATGACAATAAAGAATGTTTGCTCTCTCTCATATACAAAGCAAACAGATTCGTTTGTCTGTAATGTACAGCTTGCTATGTCCACAGATGTGGTTTGCCTAGTCCTGTGCTCTAGGTCATTTGGCTGGGAACAGACGGGATGCTCACTTTGGTTTTTAACAGTTAACTAGTCATTGAAATTCATTTCATCAAATGATCTTAGAGGATAATTGTTTAAATATCTGTCCAGACTAGCTTTTTAGAGTCAGGTCAGATTACATATGTCACATTCTTATTTCTCTTAATTGAATTTTTATCATCTGAGAGAGGAATAATAGAGGGCTACCTTTTTCAAGTGAAGGTATTACTATAGTCTTAAGACCTTAGTGTAACATCCTGGCCCCTAAGGAAAAAGAAGTTCTGGTTCATACATATAATAACTTTGCATGCTATCTGCCACTGGGATGTGTCCTAATCGAATGGAAAGGATTGAATTTCTGTAGCTAGCTGTACAGGGCAAGAGCTGTACAGGGTACCTTTAAGGATAGCTTCAGGCCAAAACTGAGGGAAGTGGAGACGGGGGAAAATGCTAAGATATTTTAAAGATGTTTTAGGCCAAAAATAGAATAAGAAATAGACCATTTCCCTGGACATTTTCTGTAGGTTAACACGGTTAACTATCGGTAAATGCATATGCTACAACTTAATATAAGCATAAGGAAAGCTTAATCGCTTGGCTACCATTGTATTCCTTTTTTTTCAATCGAATAGAATGATCTTCGAATTGTTAAATGTAGAATAAATATGCCACATACTGAGCTGAGGCCTATGGTAAAACAGAAAATGGAAAAACCAGGTACTTCAGAGAAAGGGCCAAGTAGTTCTTTGGAAATGTGGAATTTTGAGGGCCAGTTTGTACATGCCTAGAATTGTCAGCTGGCAGGGTCGTGGGCATGGGATCCAAACCAAGTTAAAGCATTAGAAAGCCAAAACGCGGTGTTGTTTCTTTAAATCTCTCACTTTTGAGCTGTTGATGAACGCTATCTAGTGATACAGGCGTTGCAGTTTCCCTTTTTTCACTAATGTTGAAAGGTTTTCATTTCTTCCCTACGTAGTGGTATGCAATTCAAGACATGTTTTAGTATGCTACACTGCTCGACATATACTTACTCTAAGAAAATCTCATTTCTGTTCTTGTGTAGTGCATTTAACACTCTAGCTTCCTCTTTCTACTCCTGAAGTATTTCTTCAGAGACCTTGCTTCCTTACCCGAGTTCTCAAGGAGCTCTGAGCTCTGAGCTCATCCCTGGGCATCTGGAGGGAAAGTGAAGTACCTCCTTCCATTGGCCTCACGCCGTTCCTGTCTTAGACCTTCTAACCTCGCGAGACTTTAGAAGCTGGTCTGGCCCGCCAGTGCCTTTGGGTTTAGGAGGTAGGAAAGAGGGTGGGGCCGGCAGTGCCGCTCCGGAACCACAGGGGGCTTCTGGGAAGCTACCGTCGCGAGCAAGGTGCGGCAGCGTTGGGCCTTGGCTCCAGCCTGGCAAGCTGAGGTGAAAGCCCTGGAATAAGGTAAGAAATGAGCGCCACCGCAGACGGGATACGTGCTAGGTGGACACGGCTCGGTAGGGTCTCAGAGCTGGACAGGATCCCAGCCGTCCCTTAGACTGCTCTAATCTCTCGCCAGGTGAACGAATGCCCTCTCCCTGGGTGTGGCTATCCAGCCGCTGCTGTCCTCAGTGACAGAACAGCTCTTTAAGTCAACAATTCCGACAAACATTTGTTCAATCAACATTTGCTCCCAACGCTGCCCAGCCTGCGTAACCAACCCAGTGGTTGTTGGTTGGGAAGGGCTTTCTTAATGGAGACCAGAATCTTCTTGACCGCCTGCAACTATCACCCTTTAGTCCACAGAGAACTTGTCTTTCCCTTTCCCTTGTGGCTTCTGCTAACAGCTCACTTACACCTTTTCTTTAACACCAGATGAAAGTGAACTCTCTCTGTTATTCTTTGTGAGATTTCTTCACCAAGTGGTCACTTTATCTGTCACCCTGGCTAATTTGAAAGATAAACGAAACAATTCTGAAGAGAAAGGTTCTTATGAAGCATCAGCATTTTGAAATACTCTTTTCTAGGTGACACTGCTAAATAGTATTTCATATTTCAAAGCCAGATTTATACTGTTTTCACCACTGAAACCCCAGATGTTGCTTGCTTTCTCTTGATGGCTTAGTCACAGCAGGTTTGCTGCAGTCTGAGCTGCAATCAAATCTAGTATTTCCTCCCTGCAGATTAACCATGACATGGTGGAGCTGGCCCATCCACAAATGAGGAGAGATTCTGGTTTGTTTCATTTCCTGTCTCATTTTGTCTAAAAACGACTTTTGTATACTCAATTTATCCTGTATTTTTGAAAACCAGTAACCTTTCATAAGGAACTGGATGCAGGTGGTGTGGAGGAAACAATGCAGAAGTATGACAAGATCTTTCACAACTGTTCTGTAAAGTAGCTCAGCTTCTTGCCTTTGAAAAAGAATAAAAGTTAGTGCTTTGAATCTGTACAAGTCAGTAATCTTAGTTCATATGGATGAAATAGGTAGTGAACTTATGTGTACGTGCATGTGTGCACATGCATGTATGAGTGATCTTGAACATTCCAAATGCTCTTAGCTAGGCTTGACATAAAAAACAGGTACAATAACTCTAAGTGTGCAGTGAGAAGGTCATGAAATGATTTGAAATGATGTGTGTCATTTATATCTTCTCCCTACCAACACAACCACAACCACCATCTCATAGTTTTTTCTGCTTGAAAAGAAAATAAGGTGACTGCTAGACTTATTAAACTTTCTTTCAGGAAAGATCCGCATTGTTAACACGTTGGCAAACATTTGGTTTAAAGGTGGTGGGTGAGAAACAAATTATGTGACTAAATTGAGCCTTTATACCCTGTGCCCCTTTTTAGCTCTTATTTAAATGTATTTGCCATTTCATTTCTGGAATGACAAGGAGACAATGCTAAACTCACAAAGCATGCATCCTACTTTTTTTTAATATTGGGTTTTTAAAAACAGAAGTTATTTTCTTAGCTAATATATTATTCTGGGTTCTTGGATCCTCCACTCTAAGCACTGTTCTATGTCCCACAAACCCAAGGAAGATAATTGTCATAAAGTAGGATCTTTTGTTGTAACCAGCTTATCCGTGGAAGTTGGACACATAATGAATGAAAATACATGAGAACACAGATGACAAAATTAGAGAGAATTAGATGCATGGATATTAAATACGTTGAAAGCATAATAAGAGTGCTTGGACTCAAGAGGGTTTGTTCAAAGAAAGATTCATAAAGAAGGTCAATATTACAGACTTGTGAAGAGGAGGAAAGATACGGATGAATGAAGGAAGGGGTTATGGTAGGTAAGGGAAGCAGCCCTCGTAGGGTGCATTTAAGTAGAAAGAGAGGAGGTGAAAAGGAACATACAGTGTCCCATTTATGGGCCATAATATCAGGTTCAGCAAATATTGTCTTTTGGAAAAGCAAAAGTAAAAGAAAGGAATATATAAACCTTGATTGTGATGTTCTGCCACTCTCTGATACCATTCTCCACAATGCTTGTGCAATTATACCTATCACCCCATCCCCAGGTATATGTGTAATACCTTACATTCATTGTGTTGGAAAATGGCAGGCATTCTCAAGAATCCTGAATATAGACACAGCTGGTCCCAGAAAATTCCAATGCTGTTAAAACTAAGGACATTTACCTGATTCTGGCTTCAATTGTTACCAGTTTGATAATTGCAAAGTCTTTCAAGTTATCAGTCTCTAATGGCAGAGATTCAAACCTCAGTAGAGAAAACCTTGAAATTACTACTAAATCATGATTGTGGCAACTAGGGAGTTTTAAGTTAGACTAAACTATTATAAGTGCTATCCAATAGAAATTTCTGCAGTAATAGAGTGTTCTATCTCCACTTGCACTCTCCAATACAGTAATTACTAGTCACATGTGGCTGTTATGCACTTAAAATGTGGCAGGTGCAAATAAAACTGAATTTTTAATTTCACTTAATTGTAGTTAATTTAAATTTAAATAGCCTCTGTGGCTAGTGGTTACCTATTGGATAGCACAATTTTATATAAGGACCATCTGGCTTCCTGCCTGGGGAGGGGGGCCAAAGAGGGGAGCTATTCCTTCTCACAGATGGAATCTCTTAGGCTTTAGCTGTAGGCTAAGTTACAAACCAGATTTTGCTACAAATGTAGCTCTTGTTTGTTAAATAAAAAATGTGCATAGGTAATTCTACATATGTAGGTTGTTTGCAGACCACACTTGGAGAAACCTCCGCAGAGCACACTGGAAGGTTTAGGTACAACGAGTCCATTATTTGGTGTTTTGAACCCTGGCTTCTGTAACAATTTCATTTCCTTTGGGCCAGTGATTTTCTTTTTCCTTTTTTTGAGGTAGGGTCTCACTCTGTTACCCAGCTTGGCATGCAGTGGTGTGATCTCAATTCACTGCAGCCTCGACTTTCTGGGCTCAGGTGATTCTCCCACCTAGGCCTCCTGAGTAGCTGGGAGCACAGGTGGGTGCCATTACACCTAGCTAATTTTTGTATTTTTTTATAGAGACGGGGTTTTGCCACGTTGCCCAGGCTGGTCTCAAACTTGTGGGCTTAAGCGATCCTCCCGTCTCAGTCTCCCAAAGTGCTGGGATTTCAGATATGAGCCACTGCACCTGGCCTAGTTTTCAAACTATAATGTGCATCAAAATCACCTGCAGTGCTTGTTTGCACACAGATTGCTGGGCCCCACCCCCTAGATATTCTGATTTGGTAGGTCTAGGGTGGAGAAATTTGCATTTCCAAGTTCCCAGGTGATTCTGATGCTACTACACTTTGAGAACCATAGCGGTAGACCAAGACTCTCATACCCTGTTTCTTGGAACCTAATTCTTGTCTTAATCCTTACTCCTTGAGTCCCTTTCTTTGCCCCCTTTAAAATAATCCAATTTCTTTGGGCCTAAAGTCTTTCCAACTTTGCAAAGGCTGAAGCCGAAGTAGTACCCTGAACCTGAGTACCTGTGACCTTTCTTCCAGACCTTCATGTTGCTGACCAGTTGCCTGTCTGGAATTCTGCTATGCTGTTTCCTTAATGGCAAATTCTTCTTGATGTGTATAGTAGTTAGTTTTGGGCCTCTCTTTCACCAGCTGTTCATCTCTGGAGGCTTTCTCACATTGGTTAGTGCTGAAACTTGCCTAAATACTTCTCACATCCCAATAGGTCTGTCTAGTAAACTAGCCTCAGTCTCCCACTTGGCCTGTGTCTTGCCAGCTGAGCTCCAGTTTTGGCATACCATCAGTATAAAGTACCTGCCAAGGGAATTGACCTGGTTTGGCTTCTTCTCCACCAACAACTCGAGTGAAGTCATCAAATGATTGGGTGCTTTGAGTGACGTTATCCAAAATGGTTTCAACTTCAGTAGAATTTTCATTGTACACATCAGGAAAAACAGTCTCAGAACGGGTGAGCTTAGAAGTTTGTAAAGCAGAAACTCTTCCACATGGAAATGGCACTAGAAAAATAGAAGAAAAAATTAGTATTCTGATATTTCTCATTAGTAAATGGAACATGCATTACAAAAATTGAGATTGAGGCCCATCCTTGTTACTTCTGAGAAGCAGGCCCATCAGTATTTTTTAAAATCTAATCAGTGAATAAAGTCTCAAACTAAAAGGTTGATTGAATTATTTTAATGGAAAGTTTTCAAATCCTTCATGAAAAGAACATTTGGCTCCGGAATTCATCATCTTTACGGAAATAGAATAGGTGTTCCAGAATCAAATTTGGTAAGACTTTTATAGAGTCTAATGACTTTCTGTTTAGTTTCTTTACTAAAAAGTCTTACTCCCAAGTGCCATCCCTGAATGGAAGTCTGGTGATTGATGCCTTGTAACTTTAACTTTCCAATTCAGTAAATGGGACTTCTGCTGCTTATCATTAAGAGGGTTTCTTTTGCAGACTAAAATGCCTTCTAGATTCCAAGGTGCATTTTAGGTATTTTCTGGGGAGAGAGAATTGTGATTCAATTGCCTAGCTTTCAAATATTATCCAAAGAGATTGCTGATATGATTATCACAGCCATATTCACCAGGACCTGCCCATCATTTTTCCTTGCGTTGGTTTATTTTCTAAAGAAAAATAATCTGTTGATACACTGGGGACTACCAGAATGGGAATTTGTAGTCAAACAAAGTCACCTCACATTTCATTTCCATTTCTCACTTTCCTTCAAGCCGCATTCTTTGTAACAGACATTTCTATAGCAACCAGCTGCGACAAAGTATCACGAAGACAGCAAGTGGTTGAGAAAACAGGAAATTATTTCAAAATACTTATGTATAAATATACATGATCAACAATGACTGGAGCAAAGGGGCCATTATCGTTGAAAAGGCAGAAAAAGCTTATTAGTTTGGCCTACTTATTCTGCTAAAGCTAAGGCTGTATTCAAATATAACACTTAATAAATTGGAGGTGGTTCTCAATTCTGTTTCTCTTTTATAGCATAGAAGAGCTTGTAAGGGTTTAGCTACTATACCATCTGTCTATACTGGAAGTTAGGTTTTTAAGGTTAAAATACACACACAGGCACACACCCACACACATATTCATGCTCCTCTCAAGGTAGACTAGCTTTGAGACAGTGTATGTGAAGAACCAGGCAGAAGGACAAGTGGGCAGGTCCTGAAGCCTTAGAGACTCTTCATTTTAGTTGCAGGATATATATTCCTGGCTTCTGTTTCTTTCTTTAATTTCTTCTGCCTGGTGTTATGCTGAGATAGCTATTGAAACCAGTTATAGAGAAATGGTGCATGATTTAATGTACCAATTTAATAAGATATTAGGCTTTGGAAATGCAAAAGAAATTATATCCAGTTTGCTTCAAAGAGACCCCTAATTTTCAAATGCATTTGACCCTGTAGAGCCTAAATTTTTTAAAAAATAAAAGTGTCTACTGCTTTCATTTTGAGAGAGGAGCCATATGAACATGGAGTGGAGATGTTCTGAATACACTAATCAGCTGGTAAAATGGTGGCATGGTTGATATGACTGGGAAACTTTGCTTTGTCCTCTGCCATATAGATTGTACTGATCAGCCTAGCAGAACTTAAAACAGTTCATGGCTGGAATCATTCTGACACCAAGTGTGTAAATTTGGCTTGAGACCCAACAATAAAAAAATAACTTTCTCAGAGTAAACTAGCCAGCCCAAATAGAATCATGCTTCAAATTCACTATCCTTGTACTAGAAGCCTATCACTCAATCATATTGTGTATGTTTTATGATGTAGTATTACTACATTGATTTGACTTGATGAATTACAAATATATATGCAGAAATCACACAAATTAATTGCTTTGTCATATAAGTGTTAGAGAAAAAAATTGGACACAAAAGAATTCAAGCTGTAGATGATTACATAGTTTATATATAAAATATGATGCAATTTAGAAAATTAATTTGTCTAATTCAAGCTACTGATATTTTATATGATTTCAGAAGGAAGCAGATTTAAGTAGGAATTAAAATTATGTAGGTTTGTTAAAATGCTGAAGGTTCAGATAAAGATTTTCTGTAAAAAAATATTATTCGGATTATGACCTGCTGGTTCACAGGACTTCTGGTTTTCTGCAAGTCGATATCCCTCGGTACAGGAACAAACCACCTTGTGATCAGCACTAAATTTACAAAACTGCATGCATCTGCCATTCTTAATGCTACATGATGCATCTAAAAGAAGCAAAATAGACAGTAACAGCATCATTTAACATGCGTTTCTAAAAAGTACATGGAACTATTTATTGATTCATGTATGGGTCAAATATATGTTGGGGGCATTCATGGAGAGAAATTTTGGAGCCTTGAACTAAGAGTGAAAAGAAAGGTAAAATAAGGCATAAAAATGGTGGTAGCACTATAACTGATTGGTTTAAAACTAAATGTTTGGATATTCTACTTTCACTAAATCATGGACTACAGGTTTAAAAACCCTATTTATTAATGTATAACATATTCATAAAAGTATACAAAACTTTAGTATAAGTTTTCATAAAGTAAATGAGCCTGTGTAAACACTAAACTGACCAATACATAGCACATTATCAATACCCTAGAAGATGCCCTGTCCTGATCATTCCACCCTTTTTCCTTTTTATAGGTTACCATTACCTGGATTTCTAACACAGTAAATAGTTCTTGTCAGTTCTTGAACTACAAATAGAAGTTCACAATATGTATTCATCTGTGTCTTTCATTTAACATATTGTCTGTGAGATTAATCCATGTTGTTTTTTGTTTTGTATAGCAGTAGTTCATTTACATTGCTGTGTAGTATTCCATTGCATTATTATTACAGCTTTTATTTATTCATTCTACTGTTAATGGATATTTGGTTTGTTTCCAGTTTTTGGCTCTTATGTATAATACTGTAATGAACATTCTTGTATGTATCTTTTGGTGACATAAACATGCCTTTTTACTGGTTTATAATTATGAGTGTAATTACTGGATCACATGTTCAGATCTAGTAAATACTACCAAACAATTTTCTAAAAGGAATGTACAGATTTAAATTCCCACCATCAGTGTATGGGTTTCAGTTATTAGGTATCTGTATTGCAGATATCTTGTCTCACTCGGTGACTTGTCTTTTCAGTCAAAGTAGAGTCTTTTGCTGAACAGGATTTCTTAGTTTTAATATAGTTCAGTTTATCAATCTTTCCCTTTATGGTAACCACTTTATGTATTTTAAGAAATTTTTGCTTTCTGCAACTTCATGAATATAAAATGTTATTGTTTTATATTTCAAGCTTAGATCTCTTTTTCCCATATGAATATCTAATTGACCTACCACTTTTTATTGAAAACACCAATTCCCTTCTCTACTGCAGTGGCACTTCTGTCATAAATCAAGCCTCCATATATGTACAGGTATGCTTCTGAGCACTCTATTGTGTTTCATTGATCTGTTTGTCTATCCTTGTGTCAGTACCACACTGTATTAATAAATGTAACTCAATAATAAGTCTTGACATCTGGTAGAGTAAGTAGTACAAGTTTATTCTTCCTCAAAACTGTCTTGGCTTCCTTGGCTCTTTGCATTTCCATATGCATTTTAGAATTAGCTTATTAATTCTGCCTGACCTCCCCCCACCAAAATAGCCTGCTGGGCACTTTGACTGGTATTACATTGAATCCATTAGTAAGTGTTTGATATATTTACTATATTGTATCCTTTAATTGATGAACATTGCCCATTCATTTATTTAGGTCTTCCTTAATTTTTCTCAATAATGTCTCATAATTTTTTTATGTAGAGTTCTTGCACATCTTTCTCACGTTTATTACTAAGAGTCTAATTTTTAATGCTATTATAAAAATCATTTTTTAATCATTGCTGGTATATAGACATGTAATTGATATTTGTATGTTGACTCTGTATCCAGTAACCTTTTTATACTTATTTATTTATTTTAATTGTTTAGGTGCTTTGGGTTTTCTAGATGTACAATCATTTTTTCTGAAAGTTAAGTTTTACTCATTTTTTCAATGAACACAAAAAGCAACAACAATTCCATAATCTCATGTAGATACTGCCTTTCTGCACTGCAGTGTAGTCTCTATTGCTTAGTTATTCCAGAAATTGCTTGGCTTCCAGAGCTAAACAGTTTAACAGGTTACCTCTAAAAGTAGAATCTGGAAGTCTTTAAAAATTACAGTGTTAGAATAGCAAAGACGTGGAATCAACCTAAATGCCCATCAGTGACAGACTGGATAAAGAAAGTGTGGTACATACATACCATGGAATACTATGCAGCCATAGAAAAGAATGGGATTATGTCTTTTGTGGAAATATGAATGGAACTGGAGGCTATCATCCTTAGCAAACTAGCACAGAAACAAAAAAACAAATACTGCATGTTCTCACTTGTAAGTGGGAGCTAAATGATAAGAACTTATAAACACAAAGAAGGAAACAACTTGGGTTCTACTTGAGTGGGGAGGGTGGGATGAGGGAGAGGAACAGAAAAGATCACTATTGGGTACTGAGCTTAATATCTGGGTCATGTAATTGTATGTACAACAAACCCCTGTGACACATGTTTATCTGAGTAACACACCTTCACATGTACCCCTAAACCTAAAATAAAACACTTTTTAAAGAAATTACAGTGTTAAGAAGTCCATTAGGGCAAAAAAGCAACTTGAAGTTGGCTGAGGTGGTTACATATCAAACATAAAAGAATTAAACAGAGTCCTTTAAGGTATCTAAAGACCAAAGACCAATATGTCATTAGTGCTAAGCATTCCAGTGGCCCACATTTTCTTTACTCTCCTATGCAGTTTTCCTTGTTAATAAAAAATATCTCTTGCCTTTTGAAATAATTTTCATCTTGGATTCTATTTTGTCTGATATTAAGATTGCTTTTCTACTTTCTTTTTGTTACCTGATAGTTTTTTTCACATCCTTTCATTTTAGCTTCCCATTGTAATTTTATTTTAGGTATCACTTTTGTTAACAGTATACAATTAAATGTTTAACTCCAAACTGAAAGTTGTTATTATTAATAGGTGAGTTTAACCACAGTTCACAATAATTGTGTTTCCTGATATATTTGGCTTATTCCTGCCATCTTATTTTGTATTTTGTAACTACTGTGCTTTCCCTTTGTTTCTCCTATGCAATATCAATAACAGGAAGTAGCATGGTTCAGGACTTGTTAGCTTAGACCTGCTGAATAAAGAAAAAAAGGCTCTGCTCTTGAGCCTATTTCTGTTTCTAGAGCAGCACAGGAACATAAACTATGTAAGACACCTTCCCCTTTATGTACATTCTTGACAACAGTACAGCTTTCAATAGAAATCCTCAGTGGTCAGTGCAGTCATAACATGGAAAGTTTGAAAACGAGTGACTGTTTTAGATACTTCCTATGCACCACCTTCATTCTTCTCAGCTTCACCTGTGTCATTTTCCTGCATGGTGGTGATTTGCTCTGGGTGTACTTCAACCAGCCTCCTATAGGTGTATCCTTGAATTGCCTTGGCTCATAGCTGCCCTATGTGTCTTTTGCCTTGAGGCTTCCCTGTTAATGCTGAGGCATGGATGCCATATGACCTTCTGGGTACGCAAGCATGCCCAAGTAGGAAATGTGGGGAAGTTAATTCCCCATAAGTCGAACTTCTAACCAACAAGAGACAGATACTGATGGACAAATTCTTTCACCTCTTCTTCCCACTCAGGTGGACTAACCTGAGGTCAGTTTATTTAACTTACTGGAGACAGTCCCAGGAAGTTAAGCAATCAGTTGCAGTTAGAAGCGAGTAGTTTGATAACTCATCCTCTTACTGGCTTTCTTTTCCTTGCTGCCTCACTCTTTAGTTCCTTTCTCTTGCCCCTTGGGATTGCATATGTTAACAAATAAGCTTGTGTCTTTTTTCTGGGGGAACACAGGCTAACAGAGTGACTATATGGTTTTGGAGAATATGAACTTTTGAGTGACAAATCTAAACTTTTAAACGCTATTTTACATATGCTAGCATAGCCAAATGTATTAATTAGCTCTTAGTCCTTACTGATAGTTCAGGAAATAAAGGGAGGCAAATCGACTATTGCCAGGGGGACAAAGGAACCAGCTTGAGCTTTAACCTTTGCTACCAATAATCCACCAAGGGCATGATCTAAGAAGATGGCACTTGGTCCTATTAATTAATTAATTTAAAGACCTTTCTCCTCACTAGCAGTGGTAATATCTCTGGATCTTTTTATGTTACTAGCTATCATTTTGTTGCACAAAGCAATACTAAAGTGTTCAGCCAAATCAAACATTACCTGTGGAAAGTGTTCAGTCAATATGAGATTGTGATAAGTTACAAAAGGTGCAGCTTGGTTTGTCCAGGGCATGCACAATGGGAATGAGTGAATTCTGTATTTTCTCAATTCTGATTCTGTGTCATTGGGTAAATAACCATACCACTGTATCAATCTCCACATTTTTCATTGCCCTCTAGGGCCCAGTATGTTGCTGGTGCTGTTGATCTTTGGCTTGTTTTGTGCAGGAGGTGGGAAATAATTGCTTCCTAATGAGCAGTCTTTTGCCCTCAGCTAAAAGACTCAAGATTCCAGAAATAGAATAATGACACAAGGAATTCCAGGGGAGAGTTCTATATAGCAGGGCCTAAGGGTCAGTTAGAATGGGACTCATTTATCAATTACTGAGCATTTATATGTCAGGTACTGTGGTGGGTGTGGGCTCTCTCTGATCCTGAAGCTGGTCTCAGTGCCTAGAATATCTGTTAAAGAATATATCAAAGCATCTGTTTTTCTCCCTCCATGTTAACACAAACACTGTCTAATTCCCTTCATGCCTACTACAAATGTTAGTATGTTCTGCTTTATTTTATTCTGCCTTTGTATTTCCTGATATATCCACTGGTGTGACAACCGAAGCTTGGACAAAAGATGTTTTATTTAACAAGTTTACCGTAAAATATGCTGTGCTTCAGCTAAACTCAACATAGTTTCTTTTTTCACTCCTCAGAAATATGTAGTAAATAAGACAGTAGTGTCTGTGACATGCTGGAAAATTGAAAAAGTGTTTATATACTTGTGATTTTTTTCTTTCCACTCTTCTCTACTGTGGGAAAATGCCTCTGTTACTCTTTAGACGAGGCAGGAATGACCAAATTCTTACAGAACTTTGTCTATCTGAGAGATACTTGGATTTGTTGTACAGCTGGGGGCAACATACAGAGGTCTTTATTCTAACCAAAGGGACCTAGTAGCCAATTAATATTCTTTAACTAGAAAGCACACCCTGAATGTTTACACCTCTCTCGCCCAGTGAAGGGCCTGATGGACAAGGGAAAAAGATAACAAAACACTCTTATTGATGAAAATCTCCTTTCTTTTTCCACACCATATAAGACAAAAGATGGGGCCGAGATGCCCCATAAACTGTGCTATCTAGTAGCTATTGAGATTCGTCTTTAATCTGAAGCAACAAGCTTAAATGGTAATTTGTTTATGCTTTTGCTGTTGCTTTCCTCTATTGTCTGAGATAAAGAGCAATTTGAGGGAATTCTCATTTTGTTTGTGAGCTAACTGGGCTGAAAATATTTTTCTAAACCTTGATCAGATTGGTGGGTTAGATCGACATACCTTAGAGGCCAGGATTGGTGGTGGCTGCAGTACAACTGCATAGCCCTGACCAAACCAAAATGTGGGAACATGAGAGTATCCAAGTTGTGTCAGTTATAGACTTAACATTTTTGCTGTGCGGAACATAGACACACATGTTAAAGTTTTGTGCTTATATTTACATTCCTCAGGGCTATTCTATTCCTCCTTTTAAAGCATCTTTATATTTAAACTAGGTAAAAATACTTATGTTTTCAATTATAGTTTACTACAACATGCCCTTCAGTTGTAACTGAGACTAATTGAGTTATTCATTCCCTCAGCTCCAATGGTTATATTGTTTAAGCTGATAGAGTAACTACTCCAAAGATTTCTTGAGGTTTTCATAATAGCAGGATCAAATTTATCCAGGTAAATCTGAATTTCAAATTATAACCTTTCAGATGAAAGTAGCACTTCAGAGATGTTGAATCAATTAACACACCCACAAGAAATGTAACCCAGGCATTAGTTTGTCCCCACAATGGAAATCTAAGGGAATGGGTGTCCAAGCCAGGTGTACAAGTTAATTGACTCTTCTCTTTCTTTTCAAATGTCTTTTCCCTGTCACCTTTATCTTTTTTTTTTCTACCTTCTAAAAAATTTTAGAGCCCAAAGGAAGATGGTCAATGAATTCCTTTTTAGTACTGAAGGGATTTCTGAACATTATAGGTGACTTTTTTCCTTTCTCAACAGGACAAGTGCAGCTGCTACATTTCATTTCATTTCATGCCCTTTTCATCTGTGAGGCGGATTGCTATAATGTCTTAATAGAGTTCTGCTAATTTTCTACTCTTTGTCCTTAGTCATGTAGCCTGTGGTGTTAAATTCTTTCCTTAGGATTGCATCTCTATTCTTCTGGCATATCAGAGTAGAAAGTGAATTCCTCATTAGCACTGTGTGCATTTCACAATCACAGTACCAGTAATATTGCATCTGGAGGTAATAAGTAGGTAAAGGACATTGTGGTTTACTGCTCCAATTACCAAAACCTCAGAAAAAAATAATCTAGGCTTTGAGAAGAAAAGGTATACAAGGATTCTAGGGTTGCTATGTAACACTTTTGATGTAATCAATATAGTCAAATTCAGGAATGAGCTTTGAATTTTGTCAACAAATTTAGTATATGAAGTGGTTTGTATGTTTGGAGAATTCCCATTATATGGGATAATTGACCAGTCATACTCTAGTTCTGTACTTACTACCTATGTTGATAGCAATTTAGTCATGATTTCAATTTTCCATGTTCGGTTATTGCTGAGTTTTGAATATAGTAGTTAAAAGCATGGGTTTTGGTCACACTGAAGTTTAAGTCTTGTCTAAACCATTTATGCCTCTGTAACTTTTGGCTGTTGGGGTTGCAGTTTTCTCATCTGCATAGAATGGAGATAATGACAGTACTAACCACATATGGTTGTATTAAGGATTAATAAGTAAAGTGAGTGGAACATCATTATCACTTAATATTAGTTACCAAATATTGTTATTGATTTTAATATAGTTTCTTGAACTCATTCTGAAAACGATAACTACAAATGAAATAAATGTTTATAAGCTTTGAAAGTATGTTTTTAAGAAAAAATTATGATACATGAATATTGCATTTTCTAGTTTCAACTTGTTTCAGAGGGAAACTTTGAACCATGAGTAGTCAAAATATAGTTACTTACCTAATTCACAGTTCTTCCCTTCAAATCCAAATGGACACCAACATTCGTAGGAATTAATGTTATCCTTGCATCTGCCGCCATTTAAACATGGATTGGACTCACACTGATCTCCATCTTTGAGATAGGTTAAGAAATTGAATTGGCACATAAACTCCTTAGAATGCCCAGTCCTTTCCTGTAGATACCCATGGGGATGGGAGTCTGATTTTAGGGTCAGAGCAAAACTACTGACCTGGAAGCCAGCTGCTTATAGGCATATGATGCTCCTGTCTTCCTGAGTTTCTAAAAGCCACCCAAACAAAGATCCTTAGGCTAACACTGTCCTAGGAAGTTGCCCTGAGGAAGGCATGTACATAGTTTATGCAATCCAAGGGAAGAGGGAGAAGGACGTTTTTGTATAGAAATGTACTATTTCAGCATAGGGGGAGACCAATTTTCAATCCTTCCTTACAGAATGATGGCAGAGTTAATTGCAAGTCAAATTGAATTGCTTCAAAAAATATCTCTCTGTCGTACAAGGCTCTATGTCAGGTCTTGTAGAGTAAACTGAGCTAAATAATATATGGTGTTTCCACTTTAGGAACTGATGGCCTAGGCATGGAGCCAATGCATCTACTTCCTTGTATTGTCACTTAACTTTGATGTATCATATGCAGTAATAGTCCAAGACAATAGAAAAGATGTCAGAAACATCTGTTACTGCTTAAAGATAGTCTGTGTTCTACAAATTAGGTTTCAAATGGTCTAGGTAATATGAAAAACAGCATTCAATATATCATACAGAATTTAAAAAGATTCTACAGTGTGCTTTATTTATGTATGCATCGGTTATGTTTCTATTCTGCCTTTCTTCAAGTTTCTACATTTACTGTGCACTTGAAAGCCTTTGAAGACACCGATGTTAAGAAAACAGGAGGAAGGAATAGACGAAAAGAGAAGAGTCAGAATGTGAAGGGGACCTTTAAGTCTCATTTCTTAGTGCTCTGCCTTAATCCACACTTCTAAAGGAGTTTCAGGAGAAAGGATGAATAGAACCAGAAAGGAGACGGTAGGCACTTTGAACTAGAAAAATATCCCTGAAGAAAAAAATGGGAGCTTGATCCGTAAGTCTCAATATACGAGAAACAAAGGAGTAAGAGATAAAGATAACAATAAGAATCAAAGAATCAATGAGAAGGGGGAACTGAGAAATTTCTAATTATCAATCATATTTTAGAGCAAATATCCCTGATATCCTGTGTGTAGATTCCTGCCTGTTTACTCCCTCTTCTCTGTCAGAAGCATCTATTCAGATTCTGTTGACTAAGAGGCTAATATCCCTTTATCAGAAATAGTTTCTCCCTGGAAAATTTCCTTGCTGTAAAAATTAGACCTTGTCCCCTCTGCCCCTACATCTGATAAGCTTTTGCACAGACATTCCATTTTGTTCCAATTCTATGAAAACAAAATACATTATCTCTGGTTTATTATTATTGATGTTCAGAACTGGTCTAAAAATGAGCTACATTTGCCCTTTATATTATAGACCAAAAATGTGAATTATTCAGGATGTTTTACTGAAAGGGTCTGGGCTTTCAGCCAGCTACACAGGAACTCATCTGTTGAGACATATCATTAAAATAAGTGTCATTTTATCCCACATGTAGTCCTCCTTTGGGTTCTTGTCTGTGTGTACTTTAGGTCCAGGAAAAGCCATAGACAGTTGGGGTCAGATACAACAAGAGACAAGACCTTACCAAGTGAGAGATTCCTGTTTAAGACTACCAGATTCCTGTTTAATGAATAACTGCATTTAGATTTGAAGACCATGAGGTGTAATAGTGAAAGCAAGGGGTTGAGCAGTAGAGAATTTGGCTTCTCTTCTGGGCTTCATGACTCCCCAACTGGTGACCTTTGGCAATTCATTTAACTTCCCTGAGCCTCAGTTTACTCTCCTGTAAAACAGAGTTAATGATGCTTTGGTCATAGGCATGGTTTGAGGGTTAAATGTGATAGGCCTTTTGTAAACTGAAAAGTGTTTGACAGATGCTAGTAAAGTGGCTGGACAATCATTCTTCTTCAATGAGGCTCTTTATGTGATGAATTGATGGTATAGAATAGCACAGCAGTGAGAAGCCTGGATTTCTACTATGTGGGAGAAGAAACATAGACTAATTTTGTAGTGGTTAGAAATCTCGACAGCAAGTGAAAAGAGGAAGTTTCTTTCTTTTTTTTCTTGTTTTTGTTGTTTTATTTTTTGGTTGATGAAGCAATAGTGACAGAATAATGCCCTCCATGTCTTCCAGATAGCTATACCTGTGGTATAGCAAACAGTATGCCTATGTGGCCCAAAAGGTAGAGGCCCAACTTTAAAATATGATCCTGGGGGTGGGGAGTGAGCAATGAAGGGATTATAGGAATTTAAATGTACTGCGGAATTTTTTGGTGGGGAAAGTAGGCATGGATTTACTTTTAGAAATAAATCATGTGATTCAAAGTTCTAAATTTTGCAGGAATGGAGATTACAAAAACCTATTTGGATTAACTTTAGGAGGTACTTCAGTAAAAATTACCATGGTAGTATTCATTTCTAAGATCAAGGAAAGATAGACAAAGCAATATAACAGAGTCAACTCCTTTTTTTCTCATGATTTAAAAACAAAAGTGGAGGAATTGTGAGTTCTGAGAGTATGAGAGTGTCCAGTAGTGTCTCCAGAACATACACTGTAGAAAATAGAATTGGATTTCCAATTGATGGAAGTTGGAGAATTTTGTATCTGGGTTAATTTCTTTTTATTTAGGCATAGTCTTAGGTAAGTCAATCTTTGAAAGTTACCCTCCCGGACTTGGATCCAAGATGGCCACTTAAGAGGAAGTCGGGATTGCAGCTCCGAGAGAAGGCGCAGAGGGTGAGTGGACGCCGCATTTCCAGACGGACTTTTACTGCCCACAGACCAGGAGATTCACAGGAGGAAAAGCCCCACGGGTCTCCAGCGCCGCTGGTTTGAGCGGAGTGGCCGCTCAGCCTACGCCCTGGAGCGGGGGGCAGTGGCTTCTTGCGCAAAGCGAGAGAGACAGAGTTCCCTCTGAGCCAGAAAGGGGAGCTGAAGCAGGGAGCCAAGCCAGGAGACCCCCGGGCAAGGGAGTGCCACGAATCTCAGAGCCGCTGCTTCGGCTGACGCAGCGGCACACAGGGCAGCGGATTTTAATTGCGCGGAGAAGCTCCCCGCATTCCCAGCGCCGCTGGTTGGACCGGAGCAGCCGCTCGGCCTGCACGGGGGGCGGGGAGCAGCGGCTCCTTGAACAAAGTGAATGAGACTGTGTCCCCTCTGGGCCAGCAAGGGGAACTGTGGCAAGGAGGCAAGCCAAGAGATTACAGGACAAAGAGGGCCCCTCTAGAAACACGGCTGAACCCGGGACGGTTCAGCTCTGTGGGGGAGGGGCGTCCTCCATCGGGAAACACCCTGCAGTTCCCGGGGCAATTTTCCGTAACCAAGACAACCCGCCACTACAGAGACTCCGTCACTACAGGGGCGGGCCAGCATAGCGGAAGCAGTTCTAACTACACCCACAGGACTGCTGGGAAGCTCACACGGAAGCTGGGCGGAGCCCACAGCAGCTCAGCGAAGCCTCTGCAGGCTGAGTGTGACTAGACTGCCACCTTGTGGGCAGGGAAAACGGTAGCAACACAGCTGAAAAACATAAAGTGCTAAACCCCTGGGCCAGAACACCTGGGGAGAAGAAAAGGGGGTTTATGAGTTCAGCTGCTGCAGACTTAAAATTACCAAAATCAGAAAGACAGCAACTACAAAGTCAATAGGCGGATAAATCCACAAAGATGGGAAGAAACCAGCGCAAAAAGGATGAAAACACCCAAAACCAGAACACCTCTCCCCCTACAAGGCAGCATAACTCCTCACCAGCACGGGAACAAGACTGGACGGAGAATGAGTGTGATGAAATGACAGAATCAGCTTTCAGAAAATGGATAATAAGAAACTTCTGTGAGCTAAAAGAACATGTTCTAACCCAATGCAAAGAAACTAAGAACCTTGAAAAAAGACTTGACGAAATGCTAACGAGAATGGACAACTTAGAGAGGAATATGAATGAATTGATGGAGCTGAAAAACACAACACGAGAACTTCGCGAAGCATGTACAAGTTTCAACAGCAGAATTGACCAAGCAGAAGAAAGGATATCAGAAGCTGAAGATCAACTCAATGAAATAAAACGAGAAGGGAAGATTAGAGAAAACAAGATAAAAAGGAATGAACAGAGTCAACAAGAAATATGGGACTACGTGAAAAGACCTAATCTACGTTTGATAGGTGTACCTGAATGTGACGAAGAGAATGCATCCAAGCTGGAAAATACTCTTCAGGATATTATCCAGGAAAACTTCCCCAACCTAGCAAGGCAGGCCAAGATTCAAGTCCAAGAAATACAGAGAACACCACAAAGATATTCCTCTAGAAGAGCAACCCCAAGGCACATAATCATCAGATTCACCAGGGTTGAAATGAAGGAGAAAATACTAAGGGCAGCCAGAGAGAAAGGTCGGGTTACCCACAAAGGGAAACCCATCAGACTCACAGCAGATCTCTCAGCAGAAACCCTACAGGCCAGAAGAGAGTGGGGGCCGATATTCAACATCCTTAAAGAAAAGAACTTTCAACCCAGAATTTCATATCCAGCCAAACTAAGCTTCATAAGTGAAGGAAAAATAAAATCCTTTGTGAACAAGCAAGTACTCACAGATTTCATCACCACCAGACCAGCTTTACAAGAGCTCCTGAAGGAGACACTACACATAGAAAAAAACAACCAGCACCAGCCACTCCAAAAACGCACGAAATGGTAAAGAGCAGCAACACAATGAAGAATCTCCATCAACCAATGGGCAAAACAGCCAGCTAGCATCAAAATGACAGGACCAAACTCACACATAACAATATTAACCCTAAATGTAAATGGACTAAATGCCCCAATCAAAAGACACAGACTGGCAAATTGGATAAAAAGCCAAAACCCATCAGTGTGCTGTATCCAGGAAACCCACCTCACATGCAAGGATACACAAAGGCTCAAAATAAAGGGATGGAGGAAGATTTACCAAGCAAATGGAGAGCAAAAAAAAGCAGGAGTTGCAATTCTCATCTCTGATAAAATAGACTTTAAAGCAACAAAGATCAAAAGAGACAAAGAAGGACATTACATAATGGTAAAAGGATCAATACAACAAGAAGAGCTAACGATCCTAAATATATATGCACCTAATACAGGAGCACCCAGATACATAAGGCAAGTTCTTAAAGACTTACAAAGAGACATAGACTCCCACACATTAATACTGGGAGACTTCAACACACCGTTGTCAATATTAGACAGATCAACGAGACAGAAAATTAATAAGGATATCCAGGACTTGAACTCAGACCTGGAACAAGCAAACCTAATAGATATTTACAGAACTCTCCAGCCCAAATCCAGAGAATATACATTCTTCTCAGCACCACATCACACCTACTCTAAAATTGACCACATAATTGGAAGTAAATCACTCCTCAGCAAATGCAAAAGAACGGAAACCATAACAAACAGTCTCTCAGACCACAGTGCAATCAAGTTAGAACTCAGAATTCAGAAACCCACCCAGAACCGCACATCCTCATGGAAATTGAACAACTTTCTCCTGAATGTAGACTGGATAAACACTGAAATGAAGGCAGAAATAAAGATGTTCTTCGAAACCAACGAGAATGAAGACACCACATACCAGAATCTCTGGGACACATTTAAAGCAGTCTCTAGAGGAAAATATATAGCAATAAGTGCCCACATGAGAAGAAAGGAGAGAACTAAAATTGACACCCTATCATCAAAATTGAAAGAGCTAGAGGAGCAAGATCAAAAAAACTCAAAACCTAGCAGAAGACAAGAAATAACTAAGATCAAAGCAGAAATGAAGGAGATAGAGACACGAAAAACCCTACAAAAAATCAATAAATCCAGGAGCTGGTTTTTTGAAAAGATCAACAAAATAGACAGACCACTAGCCAAACTAATAAAAAAGAAAAGAGAGAATAACCAAATAGATGCAATAAAAAATGATAAAGGGGATATCACCACAGATGCCACAGAAATTCAAACCATCATCAGAGATTATTACAAACAACTCTATGCACATAAATTAGAAAACCTGGAAGAAATGGATAAATTCCTGGACAGTAGTCTCCTCCCATGCCTAAACCAGGAAGAAGTCGAAACCCTGAATAGACCAATAACAAGGTCTGAAGTCGAGGCAGCAATTAAGAGCCTACCACCCAAAAAAAGCCCAGGCCCAGATGGTCTCACAGCCGAATTCTACCAGACATACAAAGAGGAACTGGTACCATTCCTACTGAAACTATTCCAAATAATCCAAAAAGAGGGAATCCTTCCCAAATCATTTTATGAGACCAACATCATCCTAATACCAAAACCCGGCAGAGACTCAACAAGAAAAGAAAACTACAGGCCAATATCCATGATGAACATAGATGCAAAAATCTTCAATAAAATACTGGCAAGCCGATTACAACAGCACATCAAAAAGCTTATCCACCATGATCAAGTAGGATTCATCCCGGGGATGCAAGGCTGGTTCAATATACGCAAGTCTATAAATGTAATTCACCACATAAACAGAACCAAAGACAAAAACCACATGATTATCTCAATTGATGCAGAGAAGGCCTTCGACAAAATTCAACAGCCCTTTATGCTAAAAACTATCAATAAACTAGGTATCGATGGAACGTATCTCAAAATAATAAAAGCTATTTATGACAAACCGACAGCCAATATCATACTGAATGGGCAAAAACTGGAAGCATTCCCTTTGAAATCCGGCACTAGACAAGGATGCCCTCTCTCACCACTCCTATTCAATATAGTACTGGAAGTTCTAGCCAGAGCAATCAGGCAAGAAAAAGAAATAAAGGGTATTCAATTAGGAAAGGAGGAAGTCAAATTGTCTCTATTTGCAGACGACATGATTGTATATCTAGAAGACCCTATCACCTCAGCCCAAAATCTCCTGAAACTGATAAGCAACTTCAGCAAAGTATCAGGATACAAAATCAATGTGCAAAAATCACAAGCATTCCTATACACCAATAACAGACTTAAAGAGAGCCAAATCAAGAACGAACTGCCATTCACAATTGCTACAAAGAGAATAAAATACCTAGGAATACAACTAACAAGGAACGTAAAGGACCTCTTCAAGGAGAACTACAAATCACTGCTCAACGAAATAAGAGAGGACACAAACAGATGGAGAAACATTCCATGTTCATGGTTAGGAAGAATTAATATCATGAAAATGGCCATACTGCCCAAAGTAATTTACAGATTCAATGCTATCCCCATCAAGCTACCAATGACCTTCCTCACAGAACTGGAAAAAATCACCTTAAACTTCATATGGAACCAAAAGAGAGCCCGCATAGCCAAGTCAATTCTAAGCAAAAAGAACAAAGCAGGAGGCATCACACTACCGGACTTCAAACTCTACTACAAGGCTACAGTAATCAAAACAGCATGGTACTGGTACCAAAACAGAGATATAGACCAATGGAACAGAACAGAGACGTCGGAGGTGACACAACATATCTACAACCACCTGATCTTTGACAAACCTGAAAAAAACAATCAATGGGGAAAGGATTCCATGTTCAATAAGTGGTGTTGGGAAAACTGGCTAGCCATATGCAGAAAGCAGAAACTGGACCCCTTCCTGACACCTTACACTAAAATTGACTCCAGATGGATTAAAGACTTAAACATAAGACGTAACACCATAAAAACACTAGAAGGAAACCTAGGCAAAACCATTCAGGACATAGGCGTAGGCAAGGACTTTATGACCAAAACACCAAAAGCATTGGCAACAAAAGCCAAAATAGACAAATGGGACCTAATCAAACTCCACAGCTTTTGCACGGCAAAAGAAACAGTCAATAGAGTGAATCGGCAACCAACGGAATGGGAAAAAATTTTTGCAGCCTACCCGTCTGACAAAGGACTGATAACCAGAATTTACAATGAACTAAAAAAGATTTACAAGAAAAAAACAAACAAGCCCATTCAAAAATGGGCGAAGGATATGAACAGATACTTTACAAAAGAAGACATACATGAGGCCAACAAACATATGAAAAAATGCTCATCATCACTGGTCATTAGAGAAATGCAAATCAAAACTACATTGAGATACCATCTCACGCCAGTTAGAATGGCGATCATTAAAAAATCTGGAGACAACAGATGCTGGAGAGGATGTGGAGAAATAGGAACACTTTTACACTGTTGGTGGGAGTGTAAATTAGTTCAACCACTGTGGAAAACAGTGTGGCGATTCCTCAAGGACCTAGAAATAGAAATTCCATTTGACCCAGCAATCCCATTACTGGGCATATATCCAAAGGATTATAAATCGTTCTACTATAAGGACACATGCACACGAATGTTCATTGCAGCACAGTTTACAATAGCAAAGACCTGGAACCAGCCCAAATGCCCATCGATGATAGACTGGACAGGAAAAATGTGGCACATATACACCATGGAATATTATGCAGCCATTAAAAAGGAGGAGTTCACATCCTTCGTAGGGACATGGATGAACCTGGAAAACATCATTCTCAGCAAACTGACACAAGAACACAAAATCAAACACCACATGTTCTCACTCATAGGCGGGTGTTGAACAAGGAGAACACATGGACACAGGGAGGGGAGCACTATACACGGGGGTCTGTTGGGGGGAGGGGGGATAGTGGGGGGGTGGGGAGTTGGGGAGGGATAGCATGGGGAGAAATGCCAGATATAGGTGAAGGGGAAGGAGGCAGCAAATCATACTGCCAGGAGTGCACCTGTGCAACAACCTTGCATGTTCACATGTACCCCAAAACCTAAATTGCAATAAAAAAAATAAATAAATAAATAAATAAATAAATAAATAAATAAATAAATAAAAAGAAAGTTACCCTCCCTCAAAATCCTACTGCTGAATTTTAAGTTATTGTAGTTTTAAAATTAGTTGTCATTAAAGTTTTGAATTTTCCTTCTTTTGGTCAATTCATTGGATAAATATTTACTGAGTACCTCTTTTCCAGATATTGTTCTAGGTGCTAGGGATATATCAATAAACAAAACAATTGAATATACAGTCATATGTGTACAGGTTTGCAGCCTAGGAGCCTAGGGGCAGTAGGCCACATCAATATATCCTAGGTATGTAGTAAGCTATACCATTTAGGTTTAAGTAAGTACACTCTATTATGTTTGCACAATGATGAAATTGCTTAACGACACATTTCTCAGAATATATCCCCATTGTTAAGTTTCTCTGCCAACATGAAACTTGCATTTTCGGACTTTCGGGGAGCAGGAAAAAATAAATGATAAATAGTATGAGTAAGAAATTATATGATACATTAGATGGTGAAAAGCTCTGTTAAAAAGTAGAGTGGGATACTGTGCAGGTGTCTAGAGTGGTAGGGCTACTGGGGCAGGTTGAAGTATTAATAGATGATGAAGGTAGGCCTTGCTAAGATGGTAACATTTGGGCAAAGACCTGAAGGAGGTAAGGGAGCCAGCTCAGGGGAATTTGGGAACAGCCAGATAAAACCTCTAAAGTGAGAGCATTCCTAGAGTGTGCAAGAAGTGGCAGGAAGGCCAAGGTGGCTGGAGCCCAGTGTGTGAGGAGAGAAGCAGCAGCGGTGAGAAGGGCAATGGGGAGGGCGGGGAAGGACAATCGTGAAAGGGCTTGTGGGCCATGATAATGAGGGGGACTTTGAAGCTACAAACATTTAAGTCAGTCAGCATTCTCTGGTTTTACCGAGGAATGCAAACTTTCATTGGGTCCTAAGACACAATCATTTCAGTTTCTTCCTTCCACCTTCTTGGGGTGGAACAATGTTCTTTGTGAAGCCCTAGGGAAGATTAAACTTATTTACCAGCTGATAGTTGCCATACTGGCATAACCCTATAGTATATCACTGTTCAATATGGGTTAGAAGGTTAGACTGATCTTTCTGAATCTTTTTGACAAAGTTTAATGTATTATCTATTTATGCAGAGGAAAAAACCCACATAATTCTCAGATGTTTCATATACTACCTATATGATAAAATGAATTGCTTACCAACATACTGCTTCCAAAATTCATTCTATAAAGAATAAAAAAAGACAAATTAATGGTAGTATTTAAAGTGTTTTGGTAACGATTCCCTGTCTTTTGTAACATTTATAATACATACATATATATGGATGCTTTAAAATTTTAAAGAAAAGTCCCTTTTTAAAGATTTTATATTCTATGCTCTGCATCTGAAAGGTATTATGTGGAAATACTCACTGTTTTTTCAGTGTTTTCAAAAACTTCTCGTGCTTCTTCAAAACCACACTTTTCTTCTAAACATTCTCTCTCAAGGTTCCCTTGAACAAACTCTTCCAATTTACCTGAATTATACCTCTTTGGCCGATTCAGAATTTTGTTGGCATTTTCATTATCAAGAAAAACTGAAATGTAAAAGAATAATTATTTAGTTTTAGAAAAAAAAAGAAAACATCATGAAAATTAAATATATCTCTTAAGAAAGGCTTTGTTTTTAATCCAAGTAATCCCAAAGCCAATTTCTCTTTAGGGCATGGAGCCAAAATCTGTGATGTTCCCACAGTCCTATATAAACATGAAGATTTAGGAATTAAAATTCAATTTTACTTTTAGTCAGGAGAGCTCCAGTAGTAAAAGGTCAGATTTCTAATCGTATTTGAATTTACTTTGGATGAAAAAGAAAGTTCTCAAATGAGCAGTTAACTTCACACTTTGTCATCACTTGAAAATAGCTAGCTCATTGCGGATCCTTGCAAGGGTGATGGATCACCCTGGCTGGGCTGTTTTCAGGATACAATTGCCCAAATGACTTTGAACAAATGTCTCCTGAAGGACAGAATCCTAATTATGGTCCAGCTGCAAATGTGATCTCAGTGTCTGTCACTAGGTTTTAAAGAAAAACCACTACAATAATTAAAAAAAATTTCAGATCAACAACACTTTTGGTTAGCATGTACTATAGGAATTGCAGTGATTTAAACATCTTTCTGGAATTCAGGATGTGGATTTTTTTAAGTGGCATCTACGTAGTCTGTAGAGATACTCCCGAACTCTGGAGGATTGATGTCTCCATCTGAATTGTCTACTTCCTTTACTCCTTCCTTCCTCTGTTTCTTTGTCTCTCTCTCTCTCTCTTTCTCTGTCTCTCTCTCTTTGTCTGTCTCTCTCTCTCTCTGTGTGTATATACATATACATATACATATACATATATATATATTTGCTGCATAATGACATTTTGGTCAATGTGGACCACCTTATATGACAGTGATCCCATAAGATTATAATACTGTATTTTTACTGTACCTTTTCTATGTTTAGACACAAAAATACCACTGTTACAGTTGCCTACAGTGTTCAGTACAGTCACATGCTATACCAGTTTGCAGCCTAGAAGCCCAGGGGCAGTAGGCCACATCAATATATCCTAGGTATGTAGTAGGCTATACCATTTAGGTTTAGGTAAGTACACTCTATTATGTTTGCACAATGATGAAATTTCTTAATGACACATTTCTCAGAATATATCCCCATTGTTAAGGAATGCCTGACTGTATACACACATGCACGTGTTTGTGTGTTTTAATGTATATAAGTATATGTGTGTGTATGTATAAAATTAATAACAGGGATTCAAGAGGTTGCCTGGAGTTGTTCCTTTCTTCAAGGGTCTAGCAATATATCTGATACCATCTCAAGAGGATCAAGAGCTTATAAGATAACCTTTCCAGGCTATTTTCGACTACTTCCTAATTAATTCCAAAAAAGAAGAGAAAGGAAAGTAAAAACGGAAAGCAAAGGAGATAGAGTAAACTTTCTTCCCTTATTTTCATTGCAGCTGTTCACTTTATGGAGCATTCTAGTCCTTTGATATCCTTGCTTTTCTCTTGCTCTGCAAGTCCCCTTCGGGCTCACTTTGTTTTCTTTGAATTTAGCCTAGACTTTTTCTCTTCAACTCTTTTTTTTTCTTCTTCTTCTTCTTCTTTTTTTTTTTTTGAGACAGAGTCTCACTTTGTCGCCCAGGCTGGAGTGCAGTGCTGCAATCTTGGCTCACTGCAACCTCTGCCTCCCTGGTTCTAGTGATTCCCCTGCCTCAGCCTCCCAAGTAGCTGAGACTACAGGCGCACACCACCATGCCCAGCTAATTTTTGTATTTTTAGTAGAGACAGGGTTTCACCATGTTGACCAGGCTGGCATCTAACTCCTGACCTCAAATGATCTGCCTGCCTGGGCCTCCCAAAGTGCTGGGATTACAGGTGTGAGCCACCGTGCCCAGCCTCTCTTCAACTCTTCATTTGCCAAATTTCTCAATTCCCTTCACTCCTTTGAAATGCTATGCCTATCCTGCAATCCTAGCCCCTAAATCAGAGCAGCCCTCTGCCTTCATCCTTCTCTTCCCAGATGGCTGAGCACTGTGAAGGAAAAAAATCACCAAGCTGCAGATGTATGCCACCACATATTGATGTCTCACAGCCTCCACCCGCCTCTCTGCTCAGCAACTCATTTACTTGGCCCTGGACACTCCTAAATAGCATTCATTCCTGCATCCATTTGCAGTCATTCCTCAGTATCCATGGAAAATTGGTGGCAAGACCCCCTGCAAAATACTAAGATCTGCAGATGCTCAAGTCTTCGATATAAAAATGGCTTACTATTTGCATGTAACCTAAACATATCCTCCTTTATACTTTAAATCATCTCTAGGTTTCTCATAATAGCTGGTACAATGTAACTGCTATGTAAATAGTTGTTATACTCTGTTGTTTAGGGAATAATGAGAGAGAAAAAGTCTGTACATGTTCAGTAGAGATGCAGCCATCCACTTTTTTCTTGAATATTTTTGATCTGCAGTTAGTTGAATCTGTGGCTATGGAACTCACAGGGAGAACTGACTGTACAATGTGGTTGAGTGAAAAACAGAATAAGATCAGACAGAAATAGGTTTGAATCAAATATCTGACTCCTATAGACCTTGTGACTTTTGACAAGTCACATAAGCTCTGAACCTTAACTTTGTCAAATGTAAAATAGGTTTAACAGTAGTATAATAAGAATGTCCACCTCACAGTGGTGTTGACAGGATCAGTGAGAGAATATGCTGGCTACCTCTCTTTCTCCCTTCTCCTTTCATGTTGGCCCTACTTTCTTCCTTTTTAATTTTCTCAGTTCTCTTTAGCTCTTTAATAACTTTTGTGTAGGTCTTTTCCTTCCTTAATCACATTTATGTAATGAAATGACTATTGTCACAATCAGGAATGACCTAAAGAATAATTTTGAGTTTATGTATTCACTGGCTTCTCTAAATCATTTCTAATTATTGATCTCTCCCTTTTTAGGAAACTATTTTTATAATAGTCACTCCATTCTGGTTCTCCTGTTGGCTCTAACTCCTACTGTCTATCCAGCACTTGAATTGATTAACTCCTGTTCCTCTCCCTGGCCCTTAAATGTCCAGGGTTCGCCCAGGCTCCAGCCTCAGCTTTTTCCCTTTTCACTTCATATATACTTGCCAGGGCTGGGACAAGAGTGAACTAAACAAGGCATCTAGGGCACAATATTTAAGAGGTCCTCACTTCTCAGCATGTACAAGTATATTTATGCCCTACAGGTCTTGCTTACCACATGCTAGTCTGGCTCTGACCCTATCAGCAAATTTACTGAGCATATAACCACTACTGTCAGGCACTGTACTAGGCATCACGATATCTGTACTCACTCTCTAGATGCCTACACACATGGCTGTAACTACTGTTTACAGAGCACTGAGTTCCAAATACTCATCTATAGTTAGGTATGTCTCCTGAATTTCAGATCATCTTTCCAACTCCCTAAGTGTATATCATAATGTGGCCAGTAATAGCTGATGTATATGTAATGCTTCTGCTGTGTTGGACACCGTGCTCAGTAACTTTGCATCCATTATGTCACCTTATCCTCACAAAAGTCCCATGAGATAGGCACTGTCATCTTATTTTTTAAATGAGGAAAACTGAGGTTCATAGAGGCTAAGTGCTTTGGCCAAAGTAACATACTAAAACATCAGACCCATGATTCAGACTCTGGCAGTCAGACTAAACAGCCAGTTATCTAGACATTATGCTGTGACCCATAATCATGTCAAACACAAAATGCCTGAGACTCTAGCCGCTTCCCCTTCCGTACCCAGATGGTTAAGTCATACCACTTCTACTTCTTTAATATCATTTGAACTCTCTTTTTGTACAGCCACTGTTCAGGTTCCAGCCTTTATGTCTTCCCTAGATAATTGCAATAGTCTCAAGACTGCTCTCTCCTCGTCTTGGTACGGCCTCCCTCCCCGACTATCATATCATTAGAGTGTTGCCAGACTGGGCATCCTAAATTAGCCATCAGTGTTACTCCTTATTTTCATATTTTGGATACCTCCATATTGCATTTTATTGCCCAGTCTCCTTAGGTTAACGCCTTTATTATCTGATGACCAGCTCTGCCTAGTTTACCTGCTTCACTTGTCGTAGTCTGTGTGGAACCAAACAAAACTCTGAAATACCTCATATTCTTGCGAATCTGAATCTTTGCACATGAGTGATCCTCTGTGAATAAAATGCCCTTATATCAGACATTTAAAGAGAGATAACTCCTACTCATCTTTTAAGACCCAGATGAAAATATTGTCTCTCTTGTGGTGTTTCCCCATTTGATGTTTTACTTTCTCTATGATCACTTAGCACCTGGTACACATTTTATCACATTATATTGGAATCTCTCACCTGGCCTGATGGTGCTTTACATCAAAGAGGGGGTCTAGTTTATCCCCATACCCCTAGTACCCTGCCACAGTACCTGGCATTGTACTTGCAACTCAGTAATGTCTGAATGAATGAAGGAAATCTTTGATGCATACACTTTACAAAACTAAACTGTTTTACAAAACAGTTTTAATTTCAAAATTCTAAATTGTTGCAATAATACTTAAATGCAGCAGCCATGAAAATGCAACATCTCAGCAAATCATTCACAGAAACTTCTTTTAAAAGCCAGTGAGAGTTTAATAGCAGAAGAGAGTGTTGCATTAATACTGTTCATTCTTAGAAAAATTCCCCTGGCCGCCGCCTCAAGAGCTTATTATCTCTGGCTACAATGGCTGCAGAATCACATTGCCTTTCTCCTTAGTATTGTCTGGGGGTCATATATTTAACTTCCCTTCAGGTTTAAAAAAGCTTGGTTCTTCTTTATTCGAATCTATCCTTCCCCCAGCATCTGAAGTCTTCAAGGAGCCCTCTTACAACCTTCATCATTTCACCACTTATATTGAAAAAAGGGTTTGGATCCTTTGTCCTCCCAGATGTCACTCTAATGAGATATGTCTAATGACCTTGCTTTATGTCCTACTTTGTGAGTTTTCCAACAAATTTTCTTTATCCCTTGACTTTACTCACTTCGCTAGTTTAACCTCTGTATTGTTGCATCATTAGTTCAGCATTTCAGTCTGATTTCATAGCTGACATCATGTCTGGAGTGGGAACCACAGGGCCAGCCAGCTTTCTGGGGGTGCTTAGGGTTGGCACCCCTGATCCTGGTACTGTCAGCTACTAGATTTGATTCTAGAAGGTTGACAAGTAAGTGTGATAAATGCTTCCTGTGAGAACATGCTGTTTGTCCAAATGGAATAATTTCTTCCCTGTATGCCTTCCTCTGGGGAATATATAAAGTCACTGTAGTTGTGAAAAAAAAAAAGTGATATATGTTGCATTAGCTAACTCCTACTCTTTTATGTCAATTCTTAGACTTGCTTATCTCCCCTAGGGAACTCAAGTGGGTAATGTGTTTCACCAAATATCAACTCAAAGATGTTTGAAATAGAGAAAAAACAATTTTTTTCCTAACCCATGAAAACCTTTCATGATAAATAACAGCTGACCAATGAAAGATTAATCTTTACATTTTAACTAATACTTTAAATTGAAGGTATATAATTTTAAAAATCAGAGCCATACCTCATTACATACTTCTAAAATCTTGAAATGTCATGTATCTTAAAATCAGACTTTTTGTGTAAATAAGACTGTTTGTGATTTTAATGTTTCCCATTTTGATTTCAAGGTGGTGAGTCCAAAAAGTAATGTGATTAATTTTTTTCACTGTATCCTGCTATTTCTTTGTTTTCCCACTTTTAATTTTTTAAATTAAAAAGAAAAGTGTTTTCTAAGAGGAGTTACATGGCCAAATCATAAACTGAACTGTGTTTATTAAATATAAATGCATCATAAGCATTGCCAATCTATTTAGTTTTAAAAACAAAGAAGAAGGAAACCTAGCTAACAAAGAACCAGTACTTACCAAACCTGTATGCTGGCTGCTAGACTCTTCAATATTGCTGTCAAGTCATGTAATCAAAATTTAGTGAAGAAGACAGAGCCAGATATTTCTGTATCTAAAAGACAAGCATACTCAATGTATTTAAAAAAAGGAAACAAACCTGTACATTCAGCACTGAGGAGATATCCTAAAAGGCAGATGGTGATGAGGCCTGGTGATTCTGCCATGATCATCTTCAGGCGCTGCATAACCTTTGCTAGCAGATTGTGCAAGTGGTAAGGTCGATCAGTTGTACCAAAGTACAAGCTGAGCTGTATTTACTTCTGGGAAACAATGTCCATCTCCCTCAATGGGTCTTTGAACTATTTCCGGTGTCCTCTTGGGACAAGTGAAGAGAATGGGCAGTGGTCATTAAATTTCACCTGTGATTTCGTGGGCTTGTGCCATTGTGGCTGATTTGAAACTGAAACAGAAAGTGACACATCTTCAGAATGGGGATAGGCACAGTGGCTACATTTACTGTAGCAGTAGAATTCATCAGTGGGACCCATCTTATCTTAGTCAGAGAGCATTGATGTTTGCCAAAATGGTTGTGCCACTTTACATTTCCATCAGCAATGTATGAGTGATCCAGTTAGATTATTTGATTTTTTTCACTGTTAGATTTTTAAGGTTGTTTATATATTCTAGATATGAGTCCATTTGTAGATATGTGGATTACACATATTGTCACAGGGCAGAATTTTTTAGTTTTGATGTAGTCCAGTTTATCTTATTTTATGGATCACATTTAGAATTCTACTAACACTAGATCCTGATGATTTTTTTTCCTATATTTTTTTCTAAATGTTTTACAGTTTGAAGTAGATTTATGTCTATGCTCCATTTTGAGTTAATTTTTGTGTAAAGTATGAGGTTTAGCTGAAACTTCCTTTCCTTCCCTTCCCTTCCCTTTCCCCTTTCCCCTTTCCCCTTTTCCCTTTCCCCTTTCCTTGCATAGGGATGTCCAATTTCTCAAGCACAATTTGTTTAAAAAAATAAAAAAAATCCACCCTCCTCTTCTTTGATTGAATGGCTTCTGAAATTTTTTCATAAACCAGCTAACCATATTGCTTTGGGTCTACTTCCAGTTTTTCTATCTATTCTTTGTACCATTGATGTATTTATCCCTCTGCCAATACCACACTGTCATAATGACTGTAGCTATGTAGTAAGACTTTATGTTAGGTAGAGTGATTCCCCCAATTTTATTCTTCTTTTGGTAAGATGGTTTTAACTATTCTAAGGACTTGTAACTTTCCATATAAATTTTAGAATGATCTTATATGTATCTAAAAAAAAAAAAAACACTGTGATTTTGATAGGAATTATATAAAACCTATATGTCACTTTGGGAAAATTGATACCTTCAACATGTTGAGTTTTTCAATCCAGGAACATAATACATATGTCTCTTCATTTATTTAGGTCTTCTATTTCTTTCATCAGTTTTTTGTAACTTTTAGCCTATATATACTATATGTATTTTGGTAAGTGTATACATAAGGATTTAATTTTCTCTGGAGTAATTATGAATTCTATTGTGTTTCTTTGTAAGACTTAATTTTTCTAGAGTTTTAGATTCACAGCAAAATTGGGTGGAAGGTACAGAGATCTCCCATATACTCTCTGTCCCCATACATGCACAGACTCGTTCATTATCAGCATTTCCCACCAGAGTGGTACATTTATCACAATTGATATACCTGCATTGACACATCATAATCATCCAAAGTCAGTTGTTTACTTTAGAGTTCATTCTTGGTGGTGTGCGTTCTAAAGGTTTGGACAGATATATAATGACATGTATCCACCATTATAGTATTATACAGAGTAGTTTCACTGCCCTAAAAATCCTCTGTTCTCTATCTTGTCTTCCCACAACCCCTGGCAACCACTAATCATTTTTACTGTCTCCATAGTTCTGCCTCTTTCAGAAAGTCATGTACAGTTTGATGAGGATACATTCAGAGCAATGTGTCATTAGGCAATTTCATCATTATGTGAACATCATAGAGTGTACTTACATAAACCTAGATGGCATAGCAGACTACACTACTAAGCTTTATGATATAGCCTATTGCTTTTAGGCTATGAATCTGTACAGCATATTACCATACTGAATACTGTAGGCAATTATGATAATATCTATGTACATAAACATAAAAAAGTACAGTAGAAATAAAAGAAAAGTGGTACATCTATATAGAGCACTTATTAAGAATAGAGCTTGCAGGACTGGAAGTTGCTCTGGGTGAGTCAGTGAGTGAGTGATCACTGAATGTGAAGGCCTAGGACATTACAGTACACTACTGTAGATTTTATAAATACTGTGCACTGAAGCTACACCAAATTTATAAAAAATGTTTAACCTTAGTTTACAGCAATGTGTTTATTTTATAAACTTTTAAAATTTTAAACTTTTTGACACTTTCATCATAACACTTAGCTTAAAACATAAACACATTATACAGCTCAACAAAAATATTTTCTTTGTATCTTTATTCTATAAGCTTTTTCTATTTTTATTAACTTTAAAACCTTTTGTTAAAAACTGAGACACAAAAAAGCATATTGGCCTAGGCCTCCACAGGGTCACAATCATTAACTGTCTTCTATCTCCACACGTGGAAGGTCTTCAGGAGTAATAACATACATGAAGCTGTCGTCTCCTGTGATAACAATTCCTTCTTCTGCAATACCTCCTGAAGGACCTGCCTGAGGCTGTTTTATAATTAATGTCTTTTAATATATAAGTAGAAGTATACTATAAAATAAGAATAAAATATAGTATAGTAAATACAGAAACCATTAACATAGTTTTTAGTTATCAAGTATTATGTAGTGTACATAATTGGGCTATATTTTTATACAGTTGACAGTGCAGTGGGTTTCTTTACACCAGCAATACCACAAACACCTGAGTGATGTGTGGTACTACAATGTTACAACAGCTATGGTGTTAGTATGCAAAAGCAATATTTCAACTCCATTATAATCTTATGGGACCACTGTCGTATACACATTCTGTCAGTGGGCAAAGTGTTGTTATGTGGTACATAACTGTAGTTGAAATCATATACTATGTAACCTTTCCAGATTGGCTTCCTTCACTTAGTAATATGCTTTTGAATTTTCCCCATGTCTTTTCATTTTTATTAGCTCATTTCTTTTTAATCCTGAATAATATTCCATTGTCTGAATGTACCACAGCTTATGCATTCACCTACTGAGGGACATCTTGGTGGTTTTCAAGTTTTGGCAATTATAAGTAAAGTTCTTATAAACGTCTGTGTTCATATTTTTGTGTAGATGTATGTTTTTAACTCTTTTGAGTAAATAGTGAGGAGTGAGATTGATGGATTGTATGTTAAGAGTGTGTTTAGTTTGTGAGAAACTGCAAAAGTGTCTTCTAAAGTGCCTGTTCCACTCTGCATTCCCACCAATAAGTGAATAAAAGCTCCTGTTTTTCCACATCTTCATTAGCATTGTGTTGTCAGGGTTCGGGATTTTGGCCATTCTAATAGATGTGTAATGGTATCTCATTGTTGTTTCAATTTGCAATTCCCTGATAACGTATGATGCAGAACATCTTTTCTTATACTTCTTTGCCATCTGTGTATCTTCTTTGGTGAGTTGTCTGTTAAGTTCTTTGGCCCATGTTAAATGAAAATAACTCATGCTATTTCCTTATTGTTGAGTTTTAAGAGTTCTTTATGTTTTTGATAACATTCCTTAACCAAATATATTTTGTGGAAATGTTTTCTTCCAGTCTGTGGGTTATATTTTCATTCTCTTGACAGTGTGTTTCACAGAGCAATTTTAATGGACTCTGATGTATCATTTTTTTCTTTCATATATCTTGCCTATGGTGGTGTATCTAAAATGTTATTACCAAACACAAGGTAACCTAGATTTTTTCATATGTTATTTTCAAGGAGTTTTATGATTATACACTTTACATTTAGGGCTGTGATCCATTCTGCATTAATTTTTGTGAAGCGTGTAAGGTTTGTGTCTAGATTTATTTTTTCCATGTCCAGTTCCATGCCATTTGGTGAAAAGACTGTCTTTTCTCCATATTATTGCCTTTGCTCCTTTGTCAAAGATCAGTTGACTATATTATGAGGGTCTGCTTCTGGGCTCTCTATTCTATTTTATAGAGCTATTATATTTCTATATATTTTTTGCCAATACCATACTGTCTTAATTACTGTAGCTTTATAGTAAGTCTTGACCTCTGGTAGTATCAGTCTTCCAAGTTTGTTTTCTCATTCAATATTTTATTGACTATTCTGGGACTTTTTCCTCTCCATATAAACTTTATTATCATATTGTCAATATCTGATATATTTTGCCTCTGTGTCCCCACTCAAATCTTATGTTGAATTGTAATCCTCATGTGTGGAGGGAGGAGGTGATTGGATCATGGGGGTGGTTTCCCCCATGCTGTTTTTGTGATAGTGAGTGAGTTCTCATGAGATTTGATGGTTTTATGAGCATCTGGTATTTTCCCTGCTTGCCCTTCTTTCTCCTGCTGCTATATGAAGAAGGTCCTTGCTTCCCCTTCTCCTACTGTCATGATTATAAGTTTCCTGAGGCATCCACAGCCATGCAGAACTGTGAGTCAAAACTTTTTCCTGTATAAATTACCCAGTCTGAGGCATTTTTTAATAGCAGTGTGAGAATGGACTAATACAGTAAATTTGTGCCAGAAGTTGGGTACTACTATAGAGATACTTGACAATGTGGAAGTGACTTTGGAACTGGGTAACAGGCAGAGGTTGGAATAGTTTGGAGGGCTCAGAAGACAGGAAAATATGGAATTGTTTGGAGCTTCCTAGAGATTTGTTGAATGGTTCTGTCCAAAATGCTGATAGTGATGTGGACAATGAAGACCAGGCTGAGGTGGTCTCAGATGGAGATAAACTTAGTGGGAACTAAAGTAAAGATCACTCTTGCTATATTTTAGAAAAAAAACTGGTGGCATTTTGCCCCTTCCGTAGAGATCTGTGGAACTTCAAACCTGAGAGAGATGATTTAAGGTATCTGGTGGAAGAAATTTCCAAGCAGCAAACTGTTCAAGAGGTGACAGAGTGAAAGTTTGGAAAATTTGCAGCCTGACCATGTGATAGAAAAGAAAAACCCATTTTCTGGGGAGAAATTTAAGCCAGCTGCAGAAATTTGCATAATCAATGATGAGCTAAATGTTAATCACCAAGACAATGGGAAAATATCTCCAGGGCACGTCAGAGATCTCCATGGCAGCCCCTCCCATCACAGGCCTTGAGGCTTAGAAGGGAAAAATGGTTTCCTGGGCTAGGCCCAGGGCCCTGCTACTGCTCTGTTCAGCCTTAGGACTTGACACCCTGTGTCCCAGCCATAGATAAAAGGGAGCAATGTACAGCTCAGGCCATTGCTTCAGAGGGTGCAAATCCCAACCCTTAGCAGCTTCCACATGGTGTTGGGCCTGCAGGTACACAGAAGTCAAGAATTGAGGTTTGGGAACCTCTGCCTAGACTTCAGAGGTTGTATGGAAATGCCTGGATATTCAGGCAGAAGTTTGCTGCAAGGGTGGAGCCCTCATGGAGAGCCTCTGCTAGGGCAGTGCAGAAGGGAAATGTGGGGTTGGAGCCCCCCACATAGAGTCTCCACTGGTGCACTGCCTAGTGGAGCTGTGATAAGAGGACCACTATCTTTCAGACCCCATAATGGTAGGTTCACAAACAGCTTGCACCACGCACCTGGGAAAGCCACAGTCACTCAACACCAGCTGTGAGAGCAGCCAGGGTGGGGGACTGCACCCTGCAAGGCCACAGGGGTGGAGTTGCCCAAGGCCATTCATGCCCACCCTTTGCATCAGTGTGCCCTGGATATGAGACATGGAGTCAAATGAGATTATTTTGGAGCTTTAAGATTTAATGACTGCTTTTCTGGATTTTGGACTTGCATGGGGCCTGTAGCCCCTTTGTTTGAGTGAATTTCTCCCATTTGGAATGGCATATTTACCCAATGCCTGTACCCCCATTATATCTTGGAAGGAATTTACTTGCTTTTGATTTTACAGGCTCATAGGCAGAAGGGACTTGCCATGTCTCAAATGAGACTTTGGACTTAGACTTTTGAGTTAATGCTGGAATGAGTTAAGACTTTGGGAGACTGTTGGGAAGGCATGATTGGTTTTGAAATGTATAAAGGACATGAGATTTTGGAGGAGCCAGGGGTGGAATGATGTGGTTTGACCCTGTTTTTCCCTCCAAATCTCATCTCAACTTGTAATCCTCACATGTTGAGGAAAGAACCTGTAATCCCCACGTGTGAAGGGAGGGAGGTAATTGGATCAGGAGAGCTGTTTCCCCTATGCTTTTCTCATAAAAGGCAGTGAGTTCTCACAATAGCTGATAGTTTTATGTGTCTGGAATTTCCGTTACTTGCCCTTCTGTCTCCTGCCACCATGTGAAGAAGGTATTGCTTCCCCTTCCTCCATGATTTTAAGTTTCCTGAGGCCTCTCCAGCCTTCCAGAACTGTCAGTCAATTAAACCTCTTTCCTTTATAAACTATCCAGTCTTGGGTATTTTTTTATAGCTGTGTGAGAACTGACTAATATGTATGTAAAAAAAACTTCTTGGAATTTTGATCAGGATTGCATCTAATCTATAAATGACATTGGGAAGAACTGACATTTTGATGATATTGGGTTGTCTATTAACGTGGAATATTTCTCTATTTCGTTCTACTTTCATTTCTTTCTTCAGAGTTTTTGACTTTTTCTCATATAAACCTTGTACATATTTTGTTATATTTATATCCACAAATTTTATTTTTGTGGGTGCTAATGGTAAATGCCATTGTGTTTCTAATTTCAAATTCCACTTGTTCATTGCTTGTATATAGGAAAGTGTTTGACTTTTGCATATTAACCTTGAATCCTGCAACCTTACTGCCAATCACTTATTAGTTCCAGGAGTTTTGCTGTTGTCTTTTAAATTTCTGTTTTGGCATATTCATTTTTATGAAATAAGAATGCAATTGATTTTTGCACATTGATTTTTCATCTTCTGACTTTTCAGAAATCATTTTGTAGTTCTAGGAGATTTTTTTTTCATTTTTTTTGTAGATTGCTTGGAGTTTTCCACATATATAATCATGTTATTTGTAAATAGTATAGTTTTAGTTCTTCGTTTTCAATTTGTATACCTTTATGTATATTTTTTACCTAGTGCAGTTGCTAGAACTTCCATTGTCATTTGTTTCACGAAACTTCAATTTTTAAATTTCTTCATTGACCCACTGGTCATTCAGGAGCATATTGTTTAATTTCCATGTATTTGTATAGTTTCCAAACATCCTGTTATTAATTTCTAATTTTATTCCATCATGGTCAGAGAAGTTGCTTGATATTATTCCAATTTTTTCAATGTTTTAAGACTTTTGTTGTGATTTAACATATGGTTTATTCTGAGAATAATCTATACTGAGGAGAAGAATGTATATTCTGTAGCTGTTGAATGAAATGTTTTGTAAATATCTATTAGGTCCATTTGTTCTAAAGTACAGATTAAATCCAATGTTTACTTGTTGAGTTTGTCTGGGAGATCAGTTTAATGCTGAAAGTACAGTATTGAAGTCTCCAGCTATTATTGTATAGAAGTCTCTCTCTCTCTTTAGCTCTAATATTTGCTTTATGTATGTGGGTGCTTTTGTGTTGGGTGAATATATGTTTACAGTTGTTATATTATCTTGCTCAGTTGATCTTTTTATCATTCAATAATGACATTTGTTGTCTCTTCTTACAGTTTATGTCTTAAAACCTATTTTGTCTGACATGAGTATAGCTTCTCCTGCTCTTTTCTGGTTCTCTTGGCATGGAATATCTTTTTCCATCCTTTTATGCACTGTTTACATATAGGTGAGGTATGTTTTTCTGTAAGCAACAGAACATTTGGTCTAAGCCAGTCTATGTGTTTTGATTGGAGAGTTTAGTCCATTTACCATCAAAGTTATTATAGATAAGTAAGGACTTACTATTATTTTATTATTTGTTTTCTGGTTGTTTTGTGGTTTGTGTTTCCTTTTTCCTTCCTTACTGTCTTCCTTTTAGCAAAGATGGTTTTCTCTGGTGATATGATTTAATTTCTTGCTGTTTATTTTTTTTGTATCCATGGTGGTTTTTGATTTGAAATTACCCTGAGGCTTGCAAATACTACCTTATAAACATTATTTTAAACTAATAACAACTTAATACTAGTTGCATAAACAAACATGTAAAAAGAAAACTAAAAGCTCTACACTTTAACTTTATCCTCTGCTTTTTAAAAAATTATTTAAGTTCTGGGTACATGTGCAGGTCTTGCAGGATCTGCACATAGGTACATGCATGCCATGATGGTTTGCTGCCTCCATCGCCCGATCACCTACATTAGGTATTTCTCCTAATGTTATCCCTCCCCAACCTCCCCAACCCCTGCTATTTCTCCCCTAGCCTCCTACCCCACAACAGACCCCAGTGTGTGATGTTCCCCTCCCTGTGCCCATGTGTTCTCATTGTTCAACACCCACTTATGAGTGAGAACATGCGGTGTTTGGTTTTCTGTTCTTGTGTCAGTTTGCTGAGAATGATGGTTTACAGATTCACCCATGTCCCTACAAAGGACATGAACTCATCCTTTTTTATGGCTGCATAGTATTCCATGGTGTATATATGTCACTTTTTTTTTTTTTTATCCAGTCTATCCTTGATGGGCATTTGGGCTGGTTCCAAGTCTTTGCTATTGTAAACAGTGCCACAATGAACCTAAGTTTTCATGTGTCTTTATAACAGAAGAATTTATAATCCTTTGGGTATGTACTCAGTAATGGGATTGCTGGGTCAAATGGTATTTCAATTATAGATTTTTGAGGAATCGCCACACTGTCTTCCACAATGGTTGAACTGACTTACACTCCCACCAACAGTGTAAAAGTGTTCCTGTTTCTCCACATCCTCTCCAGCATCTGTTGTCTCCTGTTTTTTAATGATTGCCATTCTTACTAGCGTGAGATGGCATCTCAATATGATTTTGATTTGCATTTCTCTAATGACCAGTGATGATGAGCATTTTTCCATAAATTTTTTGGCCATATAAATGTCTTCTTTTGAAAAGTGCCTGTTCATATCCTTCGCCCACTTGGACTTGTTTGTTTTTTTCTTGTAAATTTGTTTTAATTCTTTGTAGATTTTGGATATTAGCCCTTTGTCAGATGGGTAGCTTGCAAAAATTTTTTTTCCATTCTGTTGGTTGCTGGTTCACTCTAATGGTTGTTTCTTTTGCTGTCCAGAAGCTCTTAAGTTTAATGAGATCCCATTTGTCAATTTTGGCTTTTGTTGCCAGTGCTTTTGGTGTTTTAGTCATGAAGTCCTTGCCTATGCCTATGTCCTGAATGGTATTGCCTAGGTTGTCTTCTAGGGTTTTTATGGTGTTAGGTCTTATGTTTAAATCTTTAATCCATCCGGAGTTAATTTTTGTATAAGGTGTAAGGAATGGGTCCAGTTTCAGCTTCCTGCACATGGTTAGCCAGTTTTCCCAACACCATTTATTAAACAGGGAACCCTTTCCCCATTGCTTGTTTTTGTCTGGTTTGTCAAAGATCAGATGGTTGTAGATGTGTGGCATTACTTTCGAGACATCTGTTCTGTTCCATTGGTCTATATCTGTTTTGGTACCAGTACCATGTTATTTTGATTACTGTAGCCTTATAGTATAGTTTGAAGTCAGGTAGCATGATGCCTCCAGTTTTGTTCTGTCCTCTGCTTTTTAATTTCATGTTGTTTCTCTTTATTTTTATTTATTTATTATTATTTTTTAAGATGGAGTCTCGCACTGTCACCCAGGTTGGAATGCAGTGGCATGAACTTGGCTCATTGCAACATCCACATCCCAGGTTCAAGCAATTCTCCTGCCTTAGCCTCCTGAGTAGCTGGGATTTCAGGCACCTGCCATCATGCCCTGCTAATTTTTTGTATTTTTAGTAGAGATGGGATTTCACTATGTTGTCCAGGCTGGTCTCAAACTCCTGACCTCATGACACCTGCCTCAGCCTCCCAAAGTGCTGGGATTACAGACACGAGCCACTGTGCCCAGCTCTCTTTATGTCTTATTGTACTATGTCTTGAAATGTTGCTGTTATTATTTGGATTGGTTCATCATTTGGTCTTTCTATTTAAAATAAAAGTAGTTTACACACCATATAATGTTACAACGTTCTGTGTTTTTCTGTGCGCTTACTATTGTCAGTGAGTTTTGTATCTTCAAATAAGCTGCTTTTGCATATTTACATATTTTTCTTTCAGACTGAATAACTCTTTTTAGCATTTCTTATAGAATGGGTCTGGTGTTGATGAAATCCATCAGCTTTTGTTTGTTTAGGAAGGTCTTCATTTCTTCTTTAAGCTTGAAGGATGCTCTCACCAGATATACTATTCTAGGGTAAAACTTTTCCTTCAGCACTTTAAATATGTCATGTCACTCCTTTCCCTGTAAGATTTCTGCTGAAAAGTCTGCTACCAGATATATTGGAGCTCCATTGTATATTATTTGTTTCTTTTCTCTTGCTGCTTTTAGTGTCCTTTCTCTATCCTTGAACTTTGTCAGTTGATTATTAAATTCCTTGAGGTAGTGTTTGGGTTGAACCTGCTTCATGTTCTGTAACCTTTTTGTATTTGAATGTTGAAGTAGATTTCTCTTGGTTTAGGAAGTTCTCTGTTATTACCTCTTTGAATAAACTTTCTACCCCTGTCTCTTTCTCTACCTCCTCTTTAAGATCAGTAACTCTTAGATTTACCATTTTGAGCCTATTTTATAGATCCTGTAGGCATACTTTATTGTTTTTATTATTTTTTCGTTTGTCTCCTCTGACTGTGTATTTTCAAATAGGCTGTCTTCAAGCTCCCTAATTCTTTCTTCTGCTTGATCAGTTCTGCTATTAAGCGACTCATGCATTCTTCAGTATGACAATTGCATTTTTAAACTCCAAAATTTGTGTTTGATTCTTTTTAATTATTTTAATCTCTGTTAAATTTATCTAGTAGAATTCTGAATTCCTTCTCTGTGCTATCTTGAATTTCTTTGAATTTCCTCAACACAGCCATTTTGAATTCTCTGGTTGAAAGGTCACATATCTCTGTTTCTCCAGGATTGGTCCCTGGTGCCTTGTTTAGTTCATTTGGTGAGGTCATGTTTTCCTGGATTGTGTTGATGCTTTTAGATGTTTGTCATTGTCTGGACATTGAAAAGTTGGGTATTTATTGTAGCCTTTTCAGTCTGGGCTTGTTTGTGCCTGTCTTTCTTGAGGAGTCTTTCCAGATATTTGAAGGAATTTGGACCCCAAGCCCAATAATACTGTGGGTTTTGGAGATTAACAGAAGCTCTGCATTGGTGGTCGTAGATAAGATCTGGAAGAATTCTTTGGATTAGTAGGCAGAGATTCTTGTTCTTTCCCCTTACTTTCTCTAAAACAAGCGTAGTCTCTCTTTCTGTGATGAATCACCTGGGACTGAGGGTGTGGTGATTCAAGTTTCCCTTTGGCCACCACCACTGGGGCTGCTCTGGGTGAGACCTAAAGCCACTACTGCATTGGGTCTCACTCAAGGTCTGCTCTAACCACTACCTGGCTACCACCTATGTTCACTCAAGGCCCTAGGGTTTTACCATCAGAAGGTGGTGAAGCCAGCCACATCTGTGTTCTTCCCTTCAGGGTGGTGAGTTCCCCCAGGCCCTAGGTGGGCCCACAGGTGCTATCTGACAGCCAAGGACTGAAGTCAAAAACCTTAGTAATTTGCCTGATGTTCTGTTCTACTGTGGCTAAGCTGACACTTCAACCACAGTAGAAAGTCTTTCCTGCTCTTCCCTCCTTTTCCCACAGGCAGAGGAGCCTCTTCCTGTGGCCACCACCACCAGCATCCCGTGAGAGGCTCTGCTAGGTCACTGATGATGTTCACTTAAAGCCCAGTGTCTCTTTGGTCAGATTGTGGCATATGCTGCCAGGCCTGGGACTCACCTTCAGGGCAGTGGACTACCCTATGGCCTAAGGCAGGTCCATAAATGTTGTCCAAGAGCCTAGGCTTGGACTCAGGGACCCAGAGGACCTACTTGTTGCTCTACCCCACTGTGGCCAAGCTGGTACCTAAGGTGCAAGACAAAGTCCCCTTTACTTTTTTCTCTGCTTTTCTCAAACAGAAGGAATCTTTCACTGTACCCACCACAGTTGGCAATGTGCTGGGTCACACCATAAGTCAGCATGTCTTAGGGCCCAAGACCTACAAATTCACTGGTTATTGCTGCTGGTTATTTAGTACCTAAGGGCTTCTTAGTCAGCAAGTGATAAGTGCTAACAGTACTGGGTCCTTCCCTTCAAGGCAGCAGGTTCACTTTTGGCCCAGGGTGTGCCTAGAAATGTCATCCATGAGCTAGGGCATGGAATAGGGGCCTTGCAACTGTGCTTGTGCCCTACGTTACTATGGCTGAGCGGATATCCAAGATGCAAGACAAAGTCCTTTTACTCTTCCCTATCCTCTCCTTAAACAGAAGGAAGGAGTCACTTTCATTGCTGTGAGGTGTGCAGCCTAGTTTTCGGGGAGGGGTGGTGCAAGCACTCCCTTAGTCACTCTAGCTTGTATCACCCAAGGTCATATGCCAACCGAGTCTTCTGACTCTAAGCCCAGCCCAGTACTAGGAGTTACCTAGGAATTGCAGTCCCTTTTTCCTAGACTGCCTTTCAAGTTTATCCACGATCCCAAGCACTTTGGCCTGTTGCTTGGCAAGGCTTGCTAAGAAACTCAAGTTCCAACCACTGAGATATGTGATTCCTCTATGGGCAGGACACCTCTAAATGCTCCCTCTAAAGTGTGTGAGCATTGACTGAGCCCAGCACAGTTTTACTCTCCACTATGAGACGCAGCACTGGGTTTAATGTAAAGACTCCTAGTTACCACATTCTCCATCGGTGGGCTAGGTCTGAGGACTGCCTGCAGAGTCCTATGATGCGAATTGTCTTTAGGTCTCTCAGCTGTGGATACCAGCACCTGCTCTGGTGGGGAAGGCTGGACAATAAAATGGTCTCCATGAGGGTCCTTAGTTTTGGCTGTTTAATGCTGTCTCCCAGGTCCAGCAGGAGCAATCCACTTCTTCACAGCAACAGAAACTATAAACAGAGTAAACAGACAATCTACAGAATGGGAGAAAATATTCACAGACTATGTATCCAAGTAAGGTTTAATATCCAGAATCTATAAGAGCCTTAAACAACTCAACAAGCAAAAAACAAATAACCCTATTGAAGAGTGGGCAAAAGGCATGGAGAGACACTTCTCAAAAGAAGATGTATTAGCAGCTGACAAACATATGAAAAAAATGCTCAATATCACTAATCACCACAGAAATTCAAATGAAACTGACAATGAGATACCATCTCACACCTGTCAGAGTGGCCATTATTAAAAAGTTAAAAAAAAAAAACAATAACACATACTGGCGAGGCTGCAGAGAAAGGGAGATACTTATACACTGTGGTGGGAATGTAAGTTGGTTCAGCCACTGTGGAAAGCAGTGTGGAGATTTCTCAAGGAACTCAAAACTACCATTTGATCCAGCAGTCCTGATGCTGGTTATATATCCAAAAGAAATAAATCATTTTATCAAAAAGACACATGCACTTGCATGTTCATTGCAGCATTATTTACAGTAGCAAAGATATGGAATCAATCTAAGTGTCCATCAACAGTGGATTGAATAAAGAAAATGTGGTACATATACACCATGGAATACTACATAGCCATAAAAAGAATGAAATCATGTTCTTTGCAACAACATGGATATAGCTGAAGGCCATTATTCTAAGGGAACTAATGCAGGAAAAGAAAACCAAATACCACATGTTCTCACTTATAAGTGGGAGCTAAACATTGGGTAATCATGGCCATAAATATGGCAATAATGGGCACTGAGAACTACTGCAGGGTGAGTAAGGGGGCAAGGGTTGAAAAACCCCTGTTGGGTACTATGCTCACTACCTGGGTGATGGGATCATTTGTATTCCAAACCTCAGTATCACATAATATATCTATGTAACAAACCTGCATATGTACCCCTGAATCTGAAATAAAAGTTGAAATTATAAAAAATAAAACTGACAATGATTCCAAAATGCCATCAAATATCCAATCAATGTTCATTTTGTTCTGATTTCCTATAACTATCCATTTTGATAGTATGTTTTGCTAATATCCTTCACAAGTGATTAATGAAGTATTTAAAAATATAATGAACATTAAAACAATTTTAGATTTGGGGGTACATGTGCAGGTTTGTTACATTGGTGTATTATGTAATGCTGGAGTTTGGGCTTCTATTGAGCTCGTTACCCAATCAGTGAACATAGTACCCAATAATTTTTCTTTTTGACAATTTTAAATGGTTTTATTTAAGACTTTGCATTTTCCACTTACAATACAATGTTTATAAAGTACAATGTTATTTCCTTCCCCATGCATATGTTCCATATTCAAGTATTGAGAATGCCCAGTAACTTACCATAGCAGCTCAACTTTTAAAAACTGCCACAGAATTTGCTACAAATTTATGTCCTTCAATGTTTTACATGTGTGGAACAGTGCTACATCTATACTTGGGTTGGCTTAATCAACCTCTTCAATGGTGGGCCCTGAGGAAGCACCACCAGAGGGAGGAGTTCCACCACCAAGGAATCCCCCAGGCGTCCCTCCTGGCATGCCTCCTACACGCATCATCACCAAGCTGCACTCTGGTACAGCTTGATGTTGAGGGAGCTGTAGACTTTCTCCAGCTCTTTCTGCTGATATTCAAATTCTTTCTTCTTGGCAATTTGATTCTTATCGAGCCAGTTGAGAATTTCATTACACTTGTCCAGAATCTTCTGTTTGTCCTCATCATTAATCTTGCCTTGAAGTTTCCCATCTTCGACAGTTGCTTTCATGTCGAATTCATAGGACTCAAGTGAATTCTTAGATGACACTTTGCCCCTCTGCTTCTCATCTTCCACTTTGTTCTTCTCAGCTTCCTGGACCATGTGTTCAATGTCTTCCTTGTTCAAATGACCCTTGTCATTAGTGATAGTACCTTGATCTCTTTTCCTATACTCTTTTCCACACCAGAGACATTAATGCCAATGGCATCAATGTCAAAAGTTACTTCAATCTGAGGAACACCTCGGGGTGCAGGAGGTATGCCTGTGAGTTCAAACTTGCCAAGCAGGTTGTTATCCTTGGTCATGGCACGCTCACCTTCATAAACCTGAATAAGCACACCAGGCTGGTTGTCGGAATAGGTAGCGAAGGTCTGTGTCTGCTTGGTAGGAATGGTAGTATTACGCTTGATGAGGATGGTCATGACTCCACCAGCAGTTTCAATACCAAGGGAAAGAGGAGTGACATCCAAGAGCAGCAAATCTTGAACATTTTCAGACTTTTCTCCAGACAGGATGGCGGCCTGGACAGCTGCACCATAAGCAACAGCTTCATCAGGGTTGATGCTCTTATTCAGTTCTTTTCCATTGAAGAAGTCTTGGAGAAGCTTCTGAATCTTGGGGATGCGAGTAGAACCACCAACCGGGACAATATCACGAATCTGTGACTTGTCTAGTTTGGCATCTCAAAGGGCCTTATCTATGGGGTCCAGGGTTCCACGGAACCGGTCAACATTCAATTCTTCAAATCGGGCATGGATAATGGAGGTATAGAAGTCGATTCCTTCATAGAGAGAATCGATCTCAATACTGGCCTGGGTGCTGGAAGAGAGAGTACGCTTAGCATGCTCACAAGCAGTACAGAGGTGTCTTATAGCTCTCTTCTCACTGATGTCCTTCTTACGCTTGCGCTTCAACTCAGCAATGAAATGGTTGACCATTCGGTTATCAAAATCTTCTCCACCCGAGTGGGTGTCTCCGGCTGTAGACTTGACCTCAAAGATTCCATCCTCAATAATGAGGATTGACACATCAAAAGTGCCACCTCCCAGGTCAAAGATTAGCACGTTTCTTTCAGCTCCAACCTTTTTGTCTAAGCCGTAAGCAATAGCAGCAGCAGTTGGCTTATTAATAATTCTAAGTACATTGAGACCAGCAATAGTTCCAGCATCTTTGGTAGCCTGATGCTGAGAGTCATTCAAGTAAGCTGGCACTGTGACCACAGTATTGGTAACAGTCTTCCCAAGGTAGGCTTCTGCAATTTCCTTCATCTTTGTCAGAACCATAGAGGATACCTCCTCTGGATAGAAGCTTTTTGTTTCTCCCTTGTATTCTACTTGGACCTTGGGCCTGCCAGCATCATTCACCACCATAAAGGGCCAATGCTTCATATCAGACTGGACAACAGCATCATCAAATCTGCGTCCAAGCAGACGTTTGGCATCAAAAACCGTGTTGGTAGGGTTCATTGCAACTTGATTCTTTGCGGCATCTCCGATCAATCGTTCAGTGTCCGTAAAGGCTACATAGCTTGGAGTGGTTCGGTTTCCTTGATCATTGGCAATTATTTCTACTTTTCTGTGCTGGAAAACACCCACACAAGAGTAGGTGGTGCCAAGATCAATACCAACGGCAGGTCCCTTCGACATGGTTGCTGGCGTGCAGGCCTGGCCCCGACAATGAAGAAAACCACAGTATTCCCGAGAGCTGCAGGGGAGTTCAATGAGCCTCCCCATTCTTTTAAGCTGCTGCACAGCCTCCAATCAATATTTCTTATCTTTTCTATACAGACTCTGTGCTAACCTCTAGGTTTCAGAAAGGAAAACATAGGTTTTGGAATATAGCTGTGGATGAGACAGGCAAGACCCCTGTCCTCAGGAAACTTACATTCTAGTTGAAGGAGAGAGACAGTAACTCTATCCATAAGAAAATTTCTGATTATGGCAAATGCCCTGAAGGAAATACAAGGGTCACCTGACTGCAGGGCTGGAAGGTTGGTGGGTTCTTTAGGTGGTCAGAGAAGGTTCTTCTAAAGTTGTGGCATTTCAGCTGAATCTTCAAGGAGCCATTCAAGTGACATATAAATGTTTGTTGAATAAATGAATGAATGAATGAAAGTAAAATATTGACAGAATGAATAAATACAAGTAAGTTGATTTCTGGTATGAACATAGATTTATGATTCCATAGTGTATATAGCTGTCTATGGCTATAGCTCTCGCTCTCCGTATTAGGCTGTTCTTGCATTGCTATAAAAAATTACCTGAGACTGGGTAATTTATTTTTGAAAAGAGATTTAATTGGCTCATATAGGAAGTATGGGGCTGGTGAAGCCTCAGGGAACTTTCAATCATGGCAAAAGGTGAAGTGGGAGCAGGCACTTCACATAGCAAAAGCAGGAGGATGGGGATGTGTTACTTTTACATAACCAAATCTCATGTGAACTCAGTGTGAGAGCTCACTTATCACCAAGGGGATGACTGAAGCCATTGATGAGGGATCCACCCCATGATCCAAACACCTCTCACTAGGCCCTGCCTCCAACATTGGGGATTACATTTTAACATGATATTTGGGTGGGGACAAATATCCAAACTATATTGCTGTCTATAGAGGGTTAACCATCCACCAACTATCACAGAGTGCATATTTCAGATGCCTCAAGGTTAGATACTGCTCTGCCTCAAGAAGTAGCCCACTTGAGTCAACGTTGAAGATCAAGATTTTTGGTATTGCGTAACTTGAGTCTTTGAAGCTCACAGGCAGGTGCTCTTCTCATAAGTGGAGAGTTTGAGAAATGAGGTGCCATGAGTTTAGCGTGGATATAATCGCCTGATCCACAACACCTGGCATCAGCAATTATATGATGTATACCTGCAGGGAACGTTGATCTGAGAAGGCCAGGTAAGTTGAAGGGTACAGGAGAAAGTGAGGAGGAGCTGGTGTAACATCAGACCTTCCCCAAATAGGGCCACCAATGGAGATCATGACGTGAGCTCCCTTTCTCTATCTCATGCTGACAAGGGTGAGAAGTACCCATTAAGACTTCATCTCCTCCCTCACTGAGAGGGAGACAGAAAGGAGTAGCTCTGTCAGGAATATCAGGGACCTGGGGAAACAGGTGGAGACAGAGCTGATGTCAGAGTCAGATATGCCATCCTTAGTGGCACTGTTGGTTTTTGGTAGGCAACACAGATAGGATGGCTATGGGATTTGGGTGCACATCCCAGAGAATATCCTGTGGCTTTATCCCCAAAAGAGTGATAGCAGTAACTTTTGACCAGAGATAAAATGTGTTGTTTGTCAAGGTCTTATGTAACAACTCACAGTGCCCATGGTGATTTGGTTGGGTATTCATGAGTCACTAACCTGACAAGGAGTTCTGATGTTTTTTCTTTGGATCCTAAGTGGAGATTACATGTCTATTGATATGTGTATTGTCACATACACACTCATATCGGAAAATACGTTGCGTGACCATGGCCCCTTAAACATACCCATAATCAGGCATGGATTCAAACCACTTTACCTTGAAATGTAGTGCCATTAAATAATTTGGATTGGGAGTTGGGAGTTTTGGGTCTCAGTCTGAGACATTTCACATGTCTCCCAGTTTCTCTGGGCAGCAGATTCATCTATAAAATGATGAGGCTGGATGAGAATGATCTCAACCGCCCCTTTCGGCATGAGTGTCAATGATTATGTGACTTTTGCAAATGTCAGTCTTCCTCGGGGGGTCCATGGTGATTTTGCATAAACCACAGACTCTGTGCTAACCTCTAGGTTTCAGAAAGGAAAACATAGGTGTTGGAATATAGCTGTGGATGAGACAGGCAAGACCCCTGTCCTCAGGAAACTTACATTCTAGTTGGAGGTGAGTTCAATGAGCCATAGTACCCAATAGTTTTTCAACCCTTTTCTCCCTCCCTCCCTTTCCTCATCCTAATGTGAGCATTAACTGCTCTAAATTTCTTTCTCAATATTGCTTTAGCTTCATCTTACAAAACTGATATGTCCTATTCTCATTTTATTCAGTGCAATATTTTCTTTGATTTCCTTAGAGACTTCCTCTTTAACCCATGGCTTTTTAAAAAGTTAGTTAAGTGTCATGTGTTTAGATATTTTCACTTTATCTTTCTGATATTGATTTCTAGTTTGATTCCATTATTGTCAGAGAACACACTGTATGATTTCAGTTCTTTTCAATATGTTGAAGTTTCTTTCATGGCCCAGGATATGGTCTGTATTTGTAAATCTTATGTTGCTCTTGAAAAAAAAAAAGTGTATTCTCCTGTTGTTGAGGAAAGCATTGTATATATACTGATTCTATCCTGTTGGTTGATTGTGCTATTTATATCTTCTGTATTGCTAATATTATGTCTAGCATTTCTATGAGCTGCTGAGTGGGCAGTGTTGAAGTTCCACAGTTTCAGGCAGTTCTGTGTAGCAGTGTGAGGGTGCACTCCTATGCCCGGCCTGGGCGGGCACCCCCCGTGGTCGTGAGGACGGGGCAACCCAGCCCCACCTGCAGTTGAACATGAAGTTTCACCAGCGCTCAGCCCTGCCTGCTCGTCCACCTACTGCCATGGCTGCGGAGGCCACGGTGGCCACAGTGAGTGGTTCCGCTCAGAAGTTGTGGCCCACAAAGCCACAGCGACTCACTCTCTGGACCTTCACAGAAAGCGTCCACCTGCCCCGCCCTAGGATGCATGTACAGAGGTGGAATGGCTCCCTCTGCTCATCGGGCACAGTGGCAGGCACGTGACCCCCGTGGGGCCACTTGTCATGCTTGCAGTGAGAGGCCGAGCGTGGGACACAGCATTCAAGCCTGCACTTAAATGGGGCCTCCGTGGCCTTGCCTCCTCGAGGGCTGAGGAGAGCCTGGAGAGAGATGCCGGTCCTGCGTGGCCACCACGATCCTCCTTCCCACTGACCCTCGCCCCCACAGCAGCCCATCATCAGGCCCCACCCCAGATACCAGCCATGCCCGGGTCCCTCCCTGGCCGCAGCCCTGAGGGCAAACCCAAAACGCAGACGTGGCTGCAGCGGCTTCCGGTGTTGCCTCCTGCTGCTTCCAGCTTCTGAGCAGCTCCGAGGCTGGCCCTTGATGACCTGACCCCAGCCCCCGGTCCTCCCCACCCCCCACACCCCTGTACCACCTCACAGACTCTTACCTCCTTCCTCCCAGCCCTCAGGTGCTCCTCAGTCCTGGAGCCTCCGTGTAAAGCTCCCTCCTCCAGAAAACGGCCCCTTGTCTCCCCCAGACCACGCTGCGTGCCCCCTGGTCCTCCACAGCCACATCCCTTTCCCTGCCATGCCCGTCTGTCTGCCCACGTCTGCTGCCCCTCCCGTCCCCCTCCTCTGCCTCTATGTGGGCATCTCAGATGCATCCAGAGCACTGTCCCAACTTGTGAAGGCTCCGCGAGGTAGGCCTGCTCGAGGTGCACGCAAAGGGTGCTGAAGGGTGCAGATGGCCGGCCTGGGCACATGCAGGGAGGGAGCAGACACAGGTGCAGCCACTGAGTTCTGGAACATTCCAAAAAAAAAAAATTTTGAATTTGCCTATTTATTCTTTCAGTTTTATCAGTTTAAGCTTCATATATTTCAAAACTCTGTTATTTAGTGTGTATCCATTTAAGATTATTATCATTCCCTGGTAGATTGATCCATTTATGTTTGTTATGTCCCTCTTTGTTTCTAGTAATTTTCTTTGCTCTTCTGTTGACTTTGTTTGATATTAATGTAGCAATTTCTGTGTTTTGCTTGTTTTATTATCTATTGCATGATATATGTTTTTCTATTTTTATTTTTTAATTTCATCCTACTTATGTTCTTTTAAAATTTTTTATTTATTTATTTTAAAGGTAGAGTCTTGCTTTGTTGCCCAGGCTGCTCTCAAACTCCTGGCCTCAAGTGATCACTCTCCCTCAGCCTCCTGAGTATCTGGGACTATAGGCATGTGCCACCCATCTGGCTGAGTCATATTTTTTAAATGTCTCTGTCAATTCCTGTCTTTTGATTGATGCATTTAGACAATTTACATTCAAACCTGTGCTCATTCCATCTTTCTATCCAATGCTCCAAATTTTTTTCTTTTATTATTTGCTTCTTTTTGAACAATTTTTAAAGCCATTCATGAAAGATAAGTCTATTGGCAAAAAACTATTTTCATTATTCTTTGTCTGAAAATGTTTTTGTTTCCCTTTAGCTCCTAAAGATTGATTTCACCAAACATATAATTTGTGGTTGATAGTTCTTTCTTCTTCAGTACTTGAAAAATGTTGTGCCACTTCGCTCAGGTCTCCATGATTTTAGATCAGAAATTGATACTCATTCAAATTCAAATAAGTAATGTGTCATTTTCCACTGAGTGCTTTCAAATTTTTTTTTTATTTTACTTTTCAGAAGCATAGTTATGATGTGTTTTGGTATGGATTTATTTGTGTTTATACTACTTGGGTTTTATTAAACTTTTTGAATCTTTAAGATTAAAAAATTTTAGCATCATATCTTTCACCCTACTTTCTTTTTCTTCTCCCTCTGGGACACTGATGATATAAATGTTGCATCTATTTTATTGTCTCACAGGTTCTTTAGTCTCTTTCATTTTTGTTAGTCTTCATTTTCTTTTTCTCTGTTCTTAAGTACATTTTCCTCTAAACACTGCTTTAGCTGTGTCCCAGAGATTCTGGTAGGTTGTGGTGGTGTTCTCATTGGTTTCAATGAACTTCTTTATTTCTGCCTTAATTTTGTTATTTACCCAGTAGTCACTCAGGAGCAAGTTTTTCAGTTTTCATGTAGTTGTGTGGTTTTGAGGGAGTTTCTTAATCCTGAGTTCTAATTTGATTGCACTGTGGTCTGAGTGATTCTTTGTTATGATTTCCGTTATTTTGCATTTACTGAGGAGTATTTTACTTACAATTATGTAGTTAATTTTAGAATAAGTGAGATGTGGTGCTGAGAAGAATGTATATTCTGTTGATTTGGGGGTCAGAGTTCTGTAGATGTATATTAGGTCCCCTTGGTCTAGAGCTGAGTTCAAATCCTGAATATCATTGTTAATTTTCTGTCTCATTAAGGTGTCTAATATTGACAGTGAGGTGTTAAAGTCTCCCACTATTATTGTGTGGGAGTCCAAGTTTCTTTGTAGGTCTCTAAGAACTAGCTTTATGAATCTGGATGCTTCTGTAATGGTTGCATATAGATTTAGGATAGTTAGCTCTTCTAGTTGCTTTGATCCCTTTACCATTATGTAATGCGCTTCTTTGTCTTTTTTGATCTTTGTTGTTTTAAAGTCTGTTTTTTCAGAGACTAGGATTGCAACCTCTGCTTTTTTTTGCTTTCCATTTGCTTGTTAAATATTCCTTCATTTCTTTATTTTGAGCCTATGTGTGTCTTTGCACTTGAGTGGGTCTCCTGAATACAGTGCACTGATGGGTCTTGATTTTTTATTCAATTTGCCAGTCTGTGTATTTTAATTGGGGCGTTTAGCCCGTTTACATTTAAGGTTAATATTGTGACATGTGAATTTGATTGTGTTATTATGATGCTAGCTGGTTGTTTTGCTCCTTAGTTGATGCAATTTCTTCATAGTGTCGATGGTCTTTACAATTTGGTATGTTTTTGTAGTGGCTCATGCCGGTTTTTCCTTCCCATATTTAGTGCTTCCTTCAGGAGCTCTTGTAAGGCAGGCCTGGTGGTGACAAAATCTCTCAGCATTTTGTTGTCTGTAAAGGATTTTATTTCTCCTTCACTTATGAGGCTTAGTATAACTGGATATGAAAGTCTGCATTGCAAATCCTTTTCTTTAAGAATGTTGAATATTGGCCCCCTCTCTTTTCTGGCTTGTAGGGTTTCTGCAGAGAGATACCCTGTTAGTCTAATGGGCCTCCCTTTGTGGGTAACCCAACCTTTCTCTCTGGCTGTCCTTAACATTTTTTCGTTCATGTCAACCTTGGTGAATCTGATGAATATGTGTCTTGGGGTTACTCTTCTCAAGGAGCATCTTTGTGGTGTTCTCTGTATTTCTTGAATTTGAATCGAATGTTAGCCTGTCTTGCTGGGTTGGGGAAGTTCTCCTGGATAATATCCTGAAGAGTGTTTTCCAACTTGGTTCCATTCTCCCTATCACTTTCAGGTACACCGATCAAACATAGTTTTTGTCTTTTTCACATAGTCCCATATTTTTTGGAGGCTTTGCTCATTCCTTTTCATTCTTTTTTCTCTAATCTTGTCTTCATGCTTTATTTGATTAAGTTGATCTTCAGTCTCTGATATCTTTTCTTCTGCTTGATCAATTCGGCTATTGATACTTGTGTATGCTTTATGAAGTGCTCATGCTCTATTTTTCAGCTCCATCAGGTCATTTATATTCTTCTCTAAACTGGTTATTCTGGTTAGCAATTCCTCTAACCTTTTTTCAAGGTTCTTAACTTCCTTGCATTTGGTTAGAAGATGCTCCTTTAGCTCAGAGGAGTTTGTAATTACCCACCTTCTGAAGCCTATTTCTGTCAATTTTTCACGCATTCTCCATCCAGTTTTGTTCCCTTGGTGACAAGGAGTTGTGATCCTTTGGAAGAGAAGAAGCATTCTGGTTTTTGGAATTTTCAGCCTTTTTGTGCTGGTTTTTTACCAGCGCAAGGCAAATCTTCGTGGATTTATCTACCTTTGGTCTTTTATGTTGGTGACCTTCAGATGGGGTTTTTGTGTGGACGTTCTTTTTGTTGATGTTGATGCTATTCCTTTCTGTTTGTTAGTTTTCCTTCTAACAATTAGGCCCCTCTGCTGCAGGTCTGCTGGAGTTTGCTGGAGGTCCACTCCAGACCCTGTTTGGCTGGGTATTACCAGTGGAGGCTGTAGGACAGCAAAGATTGCTGCCTGCTCCTTCTTCTGGAAGCCCCATCCCAGAGGGGCACTTGCCAGATGCCAGCCAGAGCTCTCCTGTATGAGGTGTCTGTCGACCCCTGCTGGGTAGTGTCTCCCAGTTCAGGAACCCACTTGAGGAGGCAGTCTGTCCCTTAAGCAGAACTTGAGTGCTATGCTGGAAGATCCACTCTTTTCTTCACAGCCAGCAGACAGGAACATTTAAGTCTGCTGAAGCTGTGCCCACAGCTGCCCCTTCCTCCAGGTGCTCTGTCCCAGGGAGATGGGAGTTTTATCTATAAGCCCCTGACTGGGGCTGCTGACTTTCTTTCAGAGATGCCCTGCCCAGAGAGGAGGAATCTAGAGAGGCAGTCTGGCTAGAGAGGCTTTGAGGAGCTGTGGTGGGCTCCACCCAGTTCGAACTTCCTGGTGGCTTTGCTTACACTGTGAGGGGAAAACTGCCTACTTAAGGCTCAGTAATGGCAGACGCCCCTCTCTTAACAAGCCTGAGAATCCAGATCAACTTCAGACTTCTGTGCTGGCAGCAAGAATTTCAAGCCAGTGGATCTTAGCTTGCTGGGCTCCCTGGGGATGGGACCCACGTGGCTCCTTGGCTTCAGCTCCCTTTCCCCGTGCAACAGAGGGAGTAGCTTGCTTCTTTAGTGCCCCGCTGCTCAAACCTCTAGGGGAGCTTGCAGACAGGCAGGCTGTGGGGCTTTGACCCCATGGCAGTGTCTAGGGGTGAATGTTTACAGCTCCGGAAGCTCCAGTGGGGGTGTGTTACACTATGCTCTTTCAGTTTTTCTGTCTGTGGGCAGCTTGTGTTTATCAGCTCAACCTCTGCCTTATCTCAATAACAGAGGGCTTTCTTGGAGAATGAGTGAAAGGTTTTATTGAATGGTGGAAGTTCTCCTCTGACTACCCCTGCCAGTTGATGGCCTGCTGTTGTCTGCTGGTGTGTTCTTCTGCCAGTGTGTTCCTCTAAATGTCCACCTGCTTGTGTCTCTGCCTGCTAGGGTCTCAGGGTTTTTACAGGCACAGGATCGGGTTGTGGCAAGGTAGGGTGGTCTTGGGAAATGCAACATTTGGGCACAAAAACAGAGATGCCTGTCCTTACCAAGGTCCATGGGCACAGGCCCGGGGCTGGAGACCTAGCCAGGGACCCCGCCCTTCTTTTCCCAGAAATTCTCTGCCCCACTCCTGTACCAGGTTTATTCCATGAGAATCCCATTTGCCTTCAAGTTAAGGCTTTTGGCAGGGATGATTGTTGGGTTGCTGATCCCTCCTGTTACTCACACCTGTCAATCCAGGGCTTCATACAAGGCTGTGGTAGAACAGGTTTAGGAAGCTGCTGGCAGTGGCAGTGTGTGGGCCGAAGTTTTCTATGGAGCCGGGTCATTTTAAGAAGAGTTTACTCTGAGTTACCAGCATGTGCTGGGGGGGAGACAATAGAATCATTTGAGCAGAAGGAAACCAAAGTAACATGTCTGGATGGACTAGATTATCTGTCCAGCTGAGGGAGTGATTTGGAGTTGAAATGGTTGAGGGTCAGTGGATGAAAAAAAGAGTGAGGAAAAAGGTACAGAGTGAGTGAGGGTGGGAAGTTGTGAACACTGAGCATGTGGCAGGTTGTGGTAGGGGCAGCTCGTGAAAGTTCTATACAGAGTGGAGACCTGTCTTTGACTGGTAAGAGAGCAGTTAGAGTGTTTCTGGGAATTGACTGTTGATGTGTGTTACCATTAAGATGGAGTTTACTGCTAGATTGATTTCTGACTCTGCTTGCCTTACATCTATATTGTCTATATTTGGTCAAAACAGAGCCTCTAAAATGGCTTATTCAAATGTCACAATATGCTTTATTTTGGTAAACATGACCCCAATGAAGAACTATTGAAGCAGCTGTCAAGTGAATAAAACTGAGAAATAACACTACATTAAAACAAAAATGTGGAGTAATTTTGGAAAAAGGAGTAATATTGGAAAAAGCTAAGTAAAAATATCCTTTCAACTTTCTTCCAAGATGGCTTGGGTTTTCAGTTTATTTCTCTACTATATTTCTTCCTATGAATTTTGGTGTAATGTTTAGATTTAAAGCATGATAAGGTAACATATAAACTCATTCATTTGCCCTCTTTGTATTAACTTATAAGGAGAGAAGGAAGTAGTCTAACACTGAACACTTGTTATGCTCCAGGAACTTTATTTACACTATCCCCTTAAATTCTCACAATAGCCTATGAAATAGGAAGCATATTTTTTTGCTACAAATGGGGAAATTGATACTCTGTTTGCTAAAATAGGTTCTATGGCTTGTCCAAAGTCACACAGCTTCTAAGTAAGGTAGCCGCACTTCAAACCCAGATCTTTCTGATTGCAAAACCCTTGTGGTTAGCTACTATGTTGGCACTTACCTCATAGAGTGGTTGTTAGGATTAAGTGAAACTAAGTAAAACAGTACATGTAAGGTACTTAACAGAGCAGTATACAGAAAGAGCTCAATAAAGGGTAACTGCTATCACTGTCACCACCATCACCACCAGTATCCTGCCTTTCAAGTAGTAGAGGTTGACTGAAATAGAGGATATGTGATTAACTGACAGCAGATTCTGGGAATAATAAAAATATTTCTAATCAGCAGAGCTTCTTTGCTCATCTGTCAGAGCCCTTTCTCAAGTTCTTTGTGTCCTTACTGTCTTCATCCTTATAACATTGTGAAGTTGATATTTTTGCTCTTCCCACATTGTAGATGAGTAGATTGAGCCTCAAACACATGAGGTAATTTACTCAAAGTCACAACTAGGAAATGGCGGAACTAAGATCCAGCTTTATCTGACTCTGAAACCCATGCTTTTAAAACTCCACCCTCCTTCCCTTCTGTAATTGTATGACCAGATTACTGAGGTTCTTTTGTGCCTCACCCGCATATTGCACCATAGATGTAATATCCACCATGCACTAAACCATCATTTATGTGGATCCATCCATAGTTCCCACTACAGTGAGTTTTGATTGTGACTGAAAATATCCAAGGACTATAATAACTTTTTTTCTAACTGATTTGTTCATTTTTAAATAAAGTGACACAATCAACTGGCAGAAATTAGAGACTGTTAAATGCTCTGATTAAATCTGTCAACCACCAGTCTGATCTCTGTGGCTGCAACATGGGATAAAAAGACGGTTCAGAATTTAATGTGGACACAGCTCTCAAAAGCACTCTCAGGGTTAAAGAGGCCACTTCAAAATATGGTCTTGAGAAATTTCCACATTGAAGTTTTATGATCAAGGTAACTCAGAGTCTTGAATAGTGAGGCCTATTAAGAGGAAGCAATTATAATTGGAGAAATAGTTACAGTCAACTCATAAAGAGTTTTTGAATAAAAAGAGTTGGTAATTGTAGTTACTTTTATTCACAATGCCTATGGAATGAGAATAGTGTTTAAATGCACAAAGAATACTAAAATAAAGTACCCTGTATTATGGAGGTTGAGAAGAAAATGGTATTGGAACAACTGAGCTATTAGGAAAAAATGGTGTTAGAGTTGTCCTCCCAGATTTGGCTCAGTCATCCACAAAATAAATAAAGCCTCATGCTGCAATATACCTGGGAAATAATAATGGCTGTCAAATGGTTAGCAAGACAAGCCAGTATACTCAGAAAATGAAAGCCCAAAGAACCAGCCTGTGTAGGGCTGGGCAGGAGAAACTCATGCCAAGAATGATGTCTAGGACATTTGCTGGCAGAATTTAATCTCATCTCTTTTACTTTTCTCTGGGGCTTGCCTAGCTTGGGGAAAGACACTCCAGCATTCTCTCTGTTGATGTTCTCTAAAACATTCTTCACTTCTCCAAGAGAAGCAGGCACAAGAAGTGAAGGATGGGTGTCTTAGAAATGATTGTGCTGATTTTTAGAGATGAGTTTATGTTACAGGAGCAAAACAGTAGATCATAGAATTGTTCCATTCCCATACATCAAAGTCTGCATGGAGACCACATTATTTTCCTCTGTGCAATAAACTACTGAACATTCTCTCTGTTCGGGGAAAGCTGTGACTGTCAGTCTCTGCCTTCTCCAGGATCCAACCTGTATACTTACCCCAACCAGCTCTGAGGCAGAGAGGATATTAAGACATCTCATCTGTACCATCAGGGAAGGCTTGGATCTCCTTTTATTCTCAGGGCCTATATTCATTATGGCTGAGGTGAACCGCCCCAACTAGGCCATATGAATAGAATTTTGCCTTATTTTCTTCCACCTGCCTATCAGTTTTCCTCTGAACTCTCTTAAACCAGTCTACAGCCTCTTTTACCCACACTTCCCTTGAAGCCTGGAGCCAGCTGTCATAATCTCAGCTGCTCATAGTTTTCAGTTCTGAAATGTTAAGGAGAGTTGCTGCCTTGGTCTGTGGAAATTGGCCCCATAACCCTTTGGCTAAATATTGGGAACAACTGACCACTCTGTTCAGGGGCCAGACCTCTGTGTGTTCAGAGCCTTCTCCACCCCACTGGTTCACTGCAGAGGTGTGAGTGTGCTTCCTGTCTGAACTTGTACTGCTTATGGACCACTGGGCATGGATGGTTACTTGACTATCTCTGTGATGTGTTAGAGGCATTTTAGTATAATGGAAAGAGCAGGAAAAGAGTAATTTTTAAAATTACAGTTAGAAGCTGTCTTTTTCTTCAAAGATCTTTTGTGTGAGTTGGAACAGCTTCTCTTTTACATGTTGTTTAGTGACAGGTCTGGAAACTGTGTGTATATTAGTGAACTTAAGGGTGACTGTTGGGGCAGAAGACCTGGGTTCAAGTTGGAGCTCTGTCATTTATTGTGTGGGATCTTGGATAAGATGCATCTCCTTTCTGGACCCTAGTTTATTCATCCATAAAAATGGTAGTGATTATGGCCTTATACCTCCTGATAGTGGTGGGAGGATTAAATGAAAGAATGAATGTGAAAATGTTTTGTAAACTCTTCTTTATCTCATGGAGGAGAATCTTGTGAGCCTATTTGTGTGTAGGTGTTCGTGTGTGTGTGTGTGCATGCACATGCATGTGCCTGTATGCATACATGTACATGTGCCTATGTGTTGGTATATATATATGATATTTTATGACTAGAATGTTAGGCACTGTTTCTCACATGTTCACATATAAAGTCATGCATCAGGGCATCAGGAGGACATCTGCTGACCAATAGTCTGCCCACCAGCTGGTTGATATTTAGGAGACAAATAGTGGAGTTTCAGTTCTTGGATTAAGGTATGGCTCTGCAACTTAGTGTATCGAAACTCAAAGATTATGGATTTGATTACACTGAAAGTTTTAAGAGGCTGCATGTAGTCATGAACAGAGAGAGCATGGGCTTTAGAATTAGACAATCTGGGTTCAAATCTTAGCTCAGCCACTTAGTGGTGATGTGATCTTGGGCAAATTCATCAGTCTATTTGAGTCTTTGTTTTATCCTATTAACACTACCCTCACACTATTTTCAGTGGTCGTGCTAGCAAATACAATACATATATATATAGTAGCAAATATAATATATATAATGTATGTATATTATAGATATAATTGTAGCAGATACAATGTGTATGTGTGTGTGTGTGTGTGTGTATATATATATATAGCTAAACTTTACTAGTTTGTTTAGAATGAATATTGTATCATTTTATGTAAAATGTAGGAAAGTTTAAATCCTATAGGTCCCTTTAACCCCTACTGTCATCCTTTATGTTTAATTATCATATGTACTACATCTACCTACATTGAAAACCACACAAGATAATGCTATGCTTTTTCTTCAAACAATAACGTATATTTTAAAGAATTTAAGAACTAAATCATTTTTAGTGATTTTAATTAAAAATTCAAAGCCTCTCTCTGGTACTATTTCCCTTCAGTCTAAAGAACACAGTACTGTGTTTTCCTAGTTTTTCTTTTTCTGAATCTGTGTTTCACCTTCATTCCTGAAGGATATTTTTATTAGGTGTAGAATTCTGGGTGAACTTTTTTTTTTTCTTTCATAAAGCCTCCAGTAGACCAACTCTCCCACTGCTAACTGTTCACTCTGGACAAAATACTAAGATAACTACCTGAGAATACTGAGGGAAAAGGTACAGATGGGCAAACTGTGAAGGAGAACTGAAACTTGAAATAATGGGCATGGGCATGACTTTCGTGCTATTTTTGTTTTTGTGACTTTGATCCAAGAGCAGGCATCAGTTGTTCAGTGAGACGGGGAAGTAAAGGCAGCTAAAACTCAGGTAGAAATAGTGCTGCCTTGCTGGCTAGGAAAATTAGGGAAAGAAACCCAGGTGAAGGATAATTCCCAAAGAGTAGAGAGCTGTAGAAGGAGATCTCCTAATCCTGTGTGTAAACATCGTGAAAGTTGCAGGGTGACCCCAGAACCACATTGTTACAAAACAGACTCGAAGAATAGTAAAGAGTTAAAGACTTGAACTTATACTTAAACCAACATGACCCATTGGTGATAGTTGTTTTGTGTGTACTGTATAATTTTCATTCAGTTGAGTTTGTTTTCCTAGTTATGTTTCTGTTGTTAATTTCTATTTTAATTCTATTTTGGTTAAAAAACATTCTGAATGATTTCAATATTTTAAAATTTGCTGAGGTTTTCTTCATATAATTGATTTTGATAAATACTCTGTGACATGAAAAATGTGGACTCTGACTTCTTTGCATGCAGTGCTCTATAAATGAATACTACATCAAGTTTGCTAATTGTGCTCTTCAGAAATTTTATATGTATACTGATTTTTTTGTCTGCCTGTTCTATCAGCTATTAAGATAAGTGTGTTGTTATTCCTTTACGATTAGAGAGTTGTCAATTTCTCTTTTTAGTTTTGTCGGGCTTTTCGCTTTATATACTTTGAAGCCATATTATTCTGTGTAGATAGTTTTAGAATAATAATATCTTCTTGTTGAAGATATTGACTTGTTTATCATTTGGAGGATACTGAAAAGGTTTTGATTTCTTATAATTATAAAATGTTGTTCTATTATCTGTAATAATGCTTATTGCCTTAAAATTTACTTTGCCTGATATCAGTATAGTTATGACACTTATTTTTGGTTAATGTTTGAATTACTTATTTTTTCTATCTTTTACTTTAGACTTTTTTGTGCCCTTATATATATATATTTTTTTTTTAAATTAACTCTTGTAAGAATAGTAAAGTTAGCTATATTTTATTTTGTTTTATTTTTTTGAGACAGAGTGTCGCTCTTTTACTGAGGCTGGAGTGCAGTGGCGCAATCTCAGCCAACTGCAACCTCTGCCTCCTGGGTTCAAGTGATTCTCGTGCCTCGGCCTCCCAAGTAGCTGGGATTGCAGGCGTGCACCACTACGTTTGGCTAATTTTTGTATTTTTAGTAGAGACAGTTTTCACCATGTTGGCCAGGTGGTCTCGAACTCCCAACCTCAGGTGATTGGCCTGCCTCAGCTTCCAACAGTGCTAGGATTACAGGCCTGAGCCACCATGCTCAGCCAAGATATAATTTTCATACTTTTAAGTGTACAATTCAATAGTTTTTAGCATGTTCTCAAAGTTGTAACTGCTATCTAATTTTATAATATTTTTATTACCCCCCAAAGAAACCCATTGTTCTCATCCAATTTCTCCCTCACCCCAAGAACCCAGAAAATATTAATTTACTTTCTATCACTATAGATTTCCCTATTCTGGATATCTCACATAAAGAGAATTATACAAAATGTGGTCTTTTGTGTTTAGCTTCTTTAGCAAAATGTTTGTATGGTTCATCCATCTTGTAGTATATATCAATCCTTCATTTTTTAAAAAATGTTGAAAACCATCCCATGTATGGCTCTTAACATACGTGGTTTATCCGTTCATTAATTGCTGAATGTTTGGGTTGTTTTCACTTTTTGGCCATATGAATAATACTGCTATGAACACTTATGTAAAGGTTTCATGTTAACATGTTTTCAATGCCTTTGAGTATGTATCTAGGAGTAGGATTGCTGGGGTTATATGCTAAATTTATATTTAATACCTTGAGGAACTGCCAAGCTATTTGGCTCTGACTTCTCTTCTATTGATGTATATGTCTATCCTTATGTCACTCACAATGTCTTAATTACCGTAGCTTTGTAATAAATTTTGAAATTTGAAAGAATGTGTCTTCTAACTTTTTTTTGAGATTGTTTTGGTTGTTCTGAGTCTCTTACATTTTCATATGAATTTTGTGATTAGTTTCTGCACAAAATCCAGCTGGGAACTTGAAAGGGATTGTGTTGAATTTGTAGATCAATTTGGGGAGTATCACCATCTCAACAATAGTAATTTTTCAAACTCATAAATGTATCTTTTTATTTATTTGGGTCTTTAATTTCTTTCAACCATGTTTTGTAGTTTTCAATGTATAAATCCTGTATTCCTTTAAAAAATTTCTAAGTGTTTTATTCTTTGTCATGCTATTATAAATGGAATTTTCTTATTTCATTTTCTTAATGTGCATTTGTAGTATATAGAAATACTATAGATTGTTGTATATTGATCTTGTATCCTAGAACTTTGCTGAACTCTTTTATTAGTTCTAATAGATTTTTGAGATTTCTTGTGAATTCCTCTATAAGTATAAGATTGTGCCATCTCTGAATAGAGACAGTTTTATTTCTTCCTCTGTAACTTAATGAATTTTATTTCATTTTCTTGTGTAATTGCCCTGCTAGAATCTCCAAGAGGATGTAGAGTAAAAGTGATGAGGGTGGACATCCTTGTCTACCTTCTGATGTTAGGAAGAAAGCATTAATTTTATTTTTTAATTTTTTAATTATACTTTAAGTTCTAGGGTACATGTGCAGGTCATGCAGGATTGTTGCATAGGTATACACCTGCCATGGTAGTTTGCTGCATCCGTTCCCCATCACCTACATTAGATATTTCTCCTACTGTTATCCCTTCCCAACCTCCCCAACCCCTGCTATCACTCCCCTAATCCCCAACAGGCCCCAGCGAGTGATGTTCCCCTCCCTGTGTCTGTGTGTTTTCATTGTTCAACACCCACTTATGAGTGAGAACATGTGGTGTTTGGTTTTCTGTTCTTATGTCAGTTTGCTGAGAATGATGGTTTCCAGATTCATCCATGTCCCTGCAAAGGACATGAATTCATCCCTTTTCATGGCTGCATAGTATTCCATGGTGTATATGTGCCACATTTTCTTTGTCCAGTCTATCATTGATGGGCATTTGGGTTGGTTTCAAGTCTTTGCTATTGTAAACAGTGCCACAGTGAACATACATGTGCATGTGTCCTTATAATAGAATGATTTTTAATCCTTTGGGTATATACCCAGTAATGGGATTGCTGGGTCAAATGGAATTTCTATTTCTAGGTCCTTAAGGAATCACCACGCTGTCTTCCACAATGGTTGCACTAATTTACACTCCCACCAACAGTGTAAAAGTGTTCCTATTTCTCCACATCCTCTCCAACATCTGTTGTCTCCAGATTTTTTAATGATCGCCATTCTAATTGGCGTGAGATGATATCTCAATGTGGTTTTGATTTGTATTTCTCTAATGACTAGTTCACAGAACTGGAAAAAAACCACCTTAAACTTCATATGGAACCGAAACAGAGCCTGCATAGCCAAACCAGTCCTAAGCAAAAAGAGCAAAGCTTGAGGCATCACGATACCTAACTTCGAACTATATTACAAGGCTACAGTAATCAAAACAGCATGGTACTGGTACCAAAACAGAGATATAGACCAATGGAACAGAACAGAGACCTCAGAAGTAATGCCACACATCTGCAACCATCTGATCTTTGACACACCTGGCAAAAACAAGCAATGTGGAAAGGATTCCCTGTTTAATAAATGGTGTTGGGAAAACTGGCTAGTCGTGCAGAAAGCTGAAACTGGATCCCTTCCTTACACCTTATACAAAAATTAACTCATGATGGATTAAAGACTTAAACATAAGACCTAAAACCATAAAAACACTAGGAGAAAAACTAGGCAATACTATTCAGGACATAGGCATGGGCAAAATCTTCATGACTAAAACACCAAAAGCAATGGCAACAAAAGCCAAAATAGACAAATGGGATCTAATTAAACTTAAGAGCTTCTGCACAGCAAAAGAAACAATCATTAGAGTGAATTGGCAACCAACAGAATGGGAAAAAATTTTTGCAAGCTACCCGTCTGATAAAGGGCTAATATCCGGAATCTACAAAGAACTAAAACAAATTTACAAGAAAAAAACAAACAGCCCCATCAAAAAGTGGGCAAAGGATATGAACAGACACTTTTCAAAAGAAGACATTAATGCAGCCAACAAACTTATGAAAAAATGCTCAACATTAATTTTTTTTCACTAATGAGTAAGGTGTTGGCTGTAGGTTTTTCATATATTGCTATTTTTGAGGTTGAGAAAGTTCCCTAGTATTTCTACTGTGTTGAGTGTTTTCATCATGAATGAGTGTTGAATTGTGTCAAATGCTTTTTCTGCATCTGTTGAGATGATCATGTGATTTTTGTCCTGTTTCATATTTATATGGTATATTACAGTGATGATTTTCATATGCCAAATCAGCTAGAATTCCTAAGATAGATTTCCTATGGCTATGGTACATGGTTCTCTTTATGTGTTGCTGAATTTTAGTAGCGTTACATTGAGAATTTTGGCATCTGTATTCATAAAATTTGTTGGTCTGTCATTTTATTTTTATTTTTTGTGATGTCTGCAGCTTGTTTTGGCATTATTGTACATAGTTGTGTTTTGGTTTTGGTTGTTTTTTGGTCTGGTTTTGTAATCTTGGTCTTTTGTTTGAAGTAATTAGTTCTTTTACATACATTGTAATTACTGATATGGCTGAGTTTATATGTACCATGTTGTCTTTCATTTCCTTCTTGACCGATCTGTTTTATATTTCTTTTGTCATCTTTTTTTTTTTACTGTCTTTTGGATTAATTACAAAATATAGTGTTCTGTTCTGTGTTTTCTTTTAATAATTTGTTAGTTATACATATTTGTGCTATACTTTTAGAGGCTGTTCTAGAGATTATAGCATGCACTTGTGAATAATTTCACTGTAATGAAAATTATTATTTTGTCATATCTCTATAACCAATATTTCACTGTAATGAAAATTATTATTTTGCCATGTCTCCATAACCAATATAAAACCTTAGAATCTTAAAACTCCATTTACTTTTATCTTGCTTTTTTGTTATTGTTGTTATTGAATGTGAATTCTACATGATAGTATTGTTGTTACTTTGTGAAGTATATTTATTTATGTTAACCCACATTAGTCCATTCCTCTATTCTTTATTCCTTCCTTCTTTTCAGTATTTCTGTCTGGTATCCTTTTTTCCTGTCTCAAGGATTCCTTTTATTGTTTTTTTGTAGTGCAGGGCTTGGAATGGTTGTCAGCTCTATGGAATTTTAGTTCTTCTAGTCCTAGTTGTTATCGAAGATCTTTCAGGCATCTAAATACAATTTTTATAATTTATTCATATTTAAGTAGTTATTACACCAGAAGTGTCTATTTACTGTGACTTATTACATTCTACTTGGAAGCAGAAGTAATATGGTTATTTTTAAACAACTGTCTCTCAGACTCAGTTTTAAGCTACATGAATGTAGAAACATCTTCTGCTTTGTTTATTTTGGGTTGTGTAACACTCAATAAGTTATTTATGAATAAATGAATGAATAAGTGACATGGTATCTATAAGTCCTTATCATTTGGTAGGTACTCAATACAATAAATATTAGCTAATCTTTTAAATATTTGATCTCTGTTAATTACATGTCACACTAGGGTGGGGACTAAAATTTGCACCTATTACCAATCATTTTTGCTTGCCTCTGAATAGAGGGATCAAGAGAAAGTATCAGGAAAGGTTGCAGAGCTGGGAGGTTGAGGTATAACTGACTGACCTATTTACGTAGGTTTACTGAAGCTCTGTCTTGTAACTAAAAGTACAAGGCTTAGACTCTTCATTTTATGGTTTTGTAGTTTGGGTTGGCATCAGTGGATGAGTTGTGAAGTAACCATACTCATTTCAGCTGTAGAAATGTGTTAATTTATACTTAATCCATTTATGAATTAAAACTGGAGAATATGATAATAATCACTCAGTAGCCTCCACGTGTAAGAATCTTCAAGTTAGCAAAGAACGCCAGGAAAATTGATGTACAATTAATTGTACAGCATAATGTGACTATGTGGGTAAAATGGAAGAGAGAGAACACTGTTCTACCCAATTTAGATGGTAAAGTTTTTGACATATTAGAAGATAGTGTTATATAGGTAGCTGGTTTTCAATATGTATCTCAGGATCTTGTAAAAGTAGTTGCTGTATCCCTGCATTCTAGAATCAAGAGACATATTGGGTAGAATATAGCCAATTACAAGTCAGCCAGCCACTCTGGTTATCAATACTGTGACATAAATTGAGGGTAAAAGATTTATACTTGGTCATTTTTCAAAAAGGATCTTCTAATAGAAATTATTATCCTCAACACTGTGACATTTTTAAAAGAGAGACACCATATATTGTCTCCAAAGATAATACATCATAGCAGATGAAACATAAAAGGAATTTTTGATTGTTTCAACATAATAATGTTCTTTTGCTTTTTAAAGCATTTTATTTTCTATGGGGGCCAAATGTTTTGACATTTTAACAATTCTATTTGCTCATCCAACTTGGGAAATAAGGAGAAGCAAGTTCCCCCTACTATCCCAGTAGTTTGGCTTATACATGGACAGCATTTTATCATTGACAGAGCCCACTCCCATTGTTTTCGTATTTGAGTTTCACAGCAATCTGTTGAGAGAGGCAGGGAAGAGAGTTATTATCAGTCTTACAGGCATAGAAACCAAGACTATGAATTCTAGCCAGTGCTTTTGTTATTACCCAGCTTTGCCGTCTTAGAAGCTGAGTTGATGTTTGGGCTAGCTTGGTTATCATTTATTCAGCCTTCTCCAAACCTCACATTTCAATTTTAGTATATTAGAAAGAAAATGAATAAATAAAATTTTGAACTCTTGCTGGATCAGAAGACCTATTTTCTCAAATATTTAATTAGGCTTGTGTATAATAACCTTCCTTGAACTCTGCTTTCATCTGAGAAATCCTATCATGGTAAAATATGTCTTGGAAGAAAAATATCAAAAGGTAAAAATTGAAAATGCAGGATAAGTTGAAGGTTCTGACTTAAAAAAGATTATTGCAAAGATAGTTTTTTCACTCAAGTGAAGGAAATGAGTGGTGACAGAGTCTAGGCTTTATGGTAGAAAGGACAAATATGATCATTAATTCATAAGTAAACCACATTTCCCTCTTATAGGATCTGTCTTTTTCCTGAAGAAATTGGTCTGTTTTTCTATTGATGATGAAATATCAGATAAAAAATAATCCTACTTGGTAATTTTGTTTATATCTATAATTGGTTATAGCTATTTTATGCAATGAAATAAAAACATTTTAGTTAGAGGCTAGATGAATCTGCCTTTTTTGGATGGCTAATTGAATTGTCAATAATACTTTGTCATAAGCTTTGCAAGTTACTTTTTAAAGCATTCAGGCCTACAAAATTGACCTTGGCTGCCTTGGTGGTGCCCCAGGGGCTGGGGTTACCTCTGCTCAGCCACTTCACCCTCATTTCTGCCTCTATTACTTAATTGCTAACTGGGTTAAATTCTTTCTCTCACTCAGTCTCTCATATTTATGAATATATAAAATGTATATAATTGAATATATATACATATATATATATAATTGAATATGTATCCCAAATAATTGAATAATTGTCTGGAATAAATATTTAATTGAATATATAACTACTTTAATAGATTTGCCTTAGTTTTATTCTGAATTGATTAGTTGCCTTAGGATTTTAATTCATTTATTGTAATGATGTTTATTGAGCACTCTCCATGTGCTAGGTATATTGTAGGGGCTAGGGATAGAGCAGACATAAATCCCTGACCTCATAGACTATACATTCAAGTATCAGAGGAGACAGAATTAAACAATAAATGCAACATATAGTGTGTTGGTGATAAGTGCTATTTAGTAAAATAAATGATGATAGTAGGACAGGGAATACACATGTGATACGTGAAAGAGTGTAGCATTTTGAATTGGGTGGCAACGGAGGGCCTCACTGAGAAGGTGCCATTTGAGTGAAGACCTGAAGGAGTTGAAGGAATGATGCATGCAGCTATTTGGGGAGAGATCATTCGGGGAAAGGTAGAATAGCAATTGCAAAGACCCTGATATGGACATACATGTAGCCAGGTTGGTGAAATGTTGGGTGGTTGGAGCTGAGTGAGAGAGGCAGAGTATGGTAGGAGACAAAGTCAGAGAGCATGTAGAGAAGTCCAGATCATGGAGGTCCTTGTAGGCCAGTACAAAGAGTTGGGTTTATATTCTGGGAGAGATGGGGAGTCAGTAGAAGGATTTGTGCAGAGAAGTCATATGATCTGAGATGTGTTAAGGGGATTACTCCGGCTGCTGTTTTGAAAACAGAATGAAGCGGGGAAGGTCAAGGCAGACCAGTGAGGAGGCTGTTGCAACAATCTAGGGGAGAGATGTTGGTGGCTAAACCAAGGTGGCAACAGTGGAAGGGGTGAAAAATGATTGGGTTCTAGATATATTCTGAAAGTTTTGCCAAGAGGATTTTCTTACAGATGGGGTGTGGAGTGTGACAGAAAGAGAGGAGTTAGGATCATCTTAAGGATTTGACCTGATCAATTAGAAGTATGAGATTATCATTAACTTAGACGGGGAAGATTGAGGATGAACAGGTTTTTGGGGTAAATGTCAGAGTTTTGGTTTTGGATATGTTAAATTTGGGGCACCTATTGATATCCAGGTGGAGTTATTGAGGAGGCAGTTTGATACATATATCTGGGCCTCAAAAGATCACATTCCCCTTCCTACACACACACACACACACACACACATTTAGAAGTTGTCTCTGTATAGATTGAAATTAAAGCTATGAGACAGATGAGATCACCAAGGGAGTGAGCATAGAAAAGGGAAGATGTCCAAAGACTGGGCCCTGGTGCCCTCTAACACTTAAAGTTCAAGGAGATAAGGAAGAGCTTGCATAGGTCACTTAAAAGAGGAACCAGTGAGGTAACTGGAGAACCCCTAAGTGTGTGCCTGGCAGTGAAAGTAAATGAGAACAAATTTTGTTCCTTAAGAGTCTGTTAGGCTTGGGCCCGTCTCTGGTTTGGCAGGATCTCAGAGTAGACTATGTATCAGGAGATTTTTTTAAAGTTTGGTGGGAGATAATCTCCTCACAATTTTGTTGACTACAACATGGAAAAGAGATATTGGGCAGTAACAATGTGTCAAAGCAAATATTGTAATGGAAACACTTTTTGTTCTAGCCAAGATAATGTGTTATAATTAAGACATCAGTACATTTCACCATCATGACAGGCCAATTGAGCGCTTTGCTCATTTTGAGGGGGGAAGTAGCAGGGTATGGTAGGATGAAGATAGAAAGGTTAGCATGAAGCAAGAAAGAATAACCATTGGAACATACAAAATCATTTATGCTGACATTCAACAAGTCACACAAAAGATGACACTTGGGTTTTTCCCCACAATTAAATGTCATATCAGCAGTGACAACTTGGAGGCTGATGCCATATCTCTGCTAGTTTGAAGAGCCAACCTTGATGTACAAATCTCTTCTGAAGCAGAAGTTTAAGGCCATGTGTATTGTGAATTGAAGGTTTAGCCCAAGTTTTGGTTCTTTGCTATTTGAATTTTACCTTCTATGAACTGACCTGCCAGTCTCTGTCATTTGTAAGAATCAGTTTAGAAAATAGGTGAGATAGTGCAAATTCTGAGTGTAGCTTCAAGTCCCAGGTGAGTTTCCTAAAGCACAATGGCACTGCAGCATCCTTGATGATACCTAGGAATAGCACTAATTAATTTTTAGTGCCTTTCCCCATCTGAGAATTTTGGTCACAAAGGTTCATTTCTAAAGGATGCCCTAGAGCAGATTTAAGCAGAGTCCTTTAGTTGGGATAAGTGAGCAACAGTTGGACTTTCTGAATTGAGTTCTTTCGGTGGTTAACCAGAGCGCATAGAGACAACATTAATTGCCTCGTAGCTCCCAAATGGAGATGAAGGGAGGGAAAAAAGAAAGGAAAGTCATGAATGGTCTGACTGAATTAGTCCATGGGAATTGTTTCTGTGCTTTGTTTCTTCATGTGAACTCTGCTTTGAAAGCAAAAGATTTGAGTTATGAACAGGTAGTATAGCAATTGGAGTACATAATAACACTTACAATTTGGTATCAAAATTTAAACACCCTTTTCTATGAATAATGCCTTAAAGAGATAGGGCCTAATAGTTGAACCTGTCAGGGTTTTTGAAGTTTTTATTTTCTTTTTTGGATGGAGTTTATGAAATTTAGGCTTTTATTGCTTTATATACTGAAATATTCTCTTGGCTATGTTATAAGCATTCACACACATATGCACACAGATACGCACACAAAGGGTGCTAGTTGATGAGAGCTTTTCATTTCAAGAGAACTGTCAAATTTGTGAAAGAATAAAGTCTGTAGAGTAAGTGCTCAATTATAAGATATCGCATTTTACATAGAATGAATCATGCTTTTAGTTAAGCTATATGTAAGCTATTTCCATAAATGTATACTATGTGTGTGAGTCCAAGAGAAATTGTGATGGGAGAGAGAAATACTGATGATGCTGTCATGCTTGTCTTCTGTGTTGTGCTATATTCTTGAGCCTACTGTTGTTCATGGCTAGGAGACAAGCTGGGCAGTCAGTGGGTTTTAGGGTCATATTCTGAATCCTTGCATTGACTTCATAAAATATCCCGGGGAAAGCATTTCAACTTTCTCTAATGAACTCTCTTAATTTGCCAAAATGAACATAATGTGATAGCAAGAGGTATGCTTTACGAACTCCCCAGATCAGCGGCATCAGGGCCAACTCCACAAAGCACTGCCAGAATCACTGGATCTCTGGTGGCTAATAGGATCATCATATCCAAAATGTCCATTTCCAAAAGTGTCTACTTCATGTCCATCTGTAGGACTTGCCTATTACCTAGAAGCTTCAGATTTTGACAACTGGATTGAAATGTTGAAACTTTAGGCAATAAGGCATGCTTTTTATTCAAACTGTTTATTCTATGATAAGGCTTTTAGGTCCACACTTAAAGGCTGCTTACCCTAGCAGAAAATGAGGATGAGGGATTTTGTAGTTGTTTTCTGAGTGTCCTGTTATTGGAGTGTGAACAGCTGCAAATGGAGGGCTCCTCTCTGTCACATGTCTTGGCCCAGGCATATACTTTGTTGACACCCTTGTTCAGTGCTTTCTGTCTGTGCCTGCAGGCCTTTGCCTCAGGCATGCTCAACCTCAGCTGCACAGAGCAATGAGCTATGGTCTGGTTTAAGTAGCAACAAGACCTGATTATTCTGTGTGACATTGTCTGCTTCTCTTTATGTGTGTGTGTTCATTTGTCAATCTCTTGTTTTCTGTGTTGTGCTATATTCTTGAGCCCACTGACATTTTTCTAGAAATAACCATGGGAAAGTTCCTGTGATACTTTGTCTCAAGTGGTAAACAGTAATTGAGAATTTTAAAGCTGCAAATGAAGCTGTTATAAAGTTATAAAGCTAAAGCTGCAAGTTACTGAAGAAATATGAGGCAGGCCTCAGGAGAATCTGGAATGAGATTTGTACTGAGGTGATGAAGATATCTCCAGAAATTCCCACAAATAGAAGTTGGTTAAAGCTTCTTTTCCCTTCTCTTTTGTTTCAAAAGAAGTGGCATCCTATCTTCTTTCTGATAATTCACTGCTCCCATTCACTTCAGGACTGTACTCTGTCAATTATCCTCTCTGTAGTTCTCAAAGTTCTCCTTTTTTTCCTGGTGACTTTCACCTGCAAAACATTCTCAAGCCACATCTAGCACCCTATTCCCCACAAATTTCCATGACCTTATCATATCTCAGCCTTTATCCCTTTTCGATCTGCCTTCTGTGTATACTACTGAGCTGAAAGTGTTCATTCAGTGGGTATTTTGAGATGAAATGTGTCTTCTCAAAGTAGATGTGTTGAAGTCATAGCCTCTGGTACTACAGAATGTGACCTTATTTAGAAATAGGGTCTTTATGGAGGTAATCAAGTTAAAATGACATTATTAAGGTGGGCCCTAATACAATATGACTGGTATCTTTATAAAAAGGGGAAATTTGGACATAGAGACAGATAAGTACAGCATAGATGATATGAAGACAAAGGGAGAATATAATCTACAACCCAAAGACTGCCTGAGGATACTATAAGCTAGGAGAAAGGCCTGGAACAGAGCCTTCCTCCCAGCCCTCAGGAGGAACCAACACTGCTGACATTTGATCACTCATTACTAGCCTCCAAAACCGTGACACAATAAATTTCAGCTGTTTAAGCCACCCAGTTTTTGGTACTTTGTTATGCAGGCCTAGCAAACTAATGCAGTGGACACAAATATGATTTCCTAATGATTGAATCCAAAAGCTCCTTCTTACCCACTGTGTTAGTCTGTTTTCCTATTACTATAAAGAAATACTGAAATACCTGTTACTGGGTAATTTATAAAGAAAAGAGGTTTAATTGGCTTATGGGACTTGCCTTGTCTCAGATGAAACTTTGGACTTTGGACATTTGCGTTAATGCTGGAATGAGTTAAGACTTTTGGGGATTACTGGGAAGGCCCAGTTGTATTTTGAAATTTGAGAGGGACATAAGATTTGGGAAGGGGTGAGGCAGAATGATATAGTTTGGGTGTGTGTCCCCATCCAAATCTCATGTTGAAATGTAATCCCTAATCTTGAAGGTTGGGCCTGGTGGGAGGTGACTGGATCATGGGGGTGGATGTCTCATGAATGGTTTAGCACCATTCCCTTAATGCTGTCCTTGTGATAGTGAGTGAGTTCTCACAAGATATGTTTGTTTAAAAGTGTATAGCACATCCCTCCCTCCCTCTTGCTCCTGCTCTGGCCATGTGACATTCTTCTTCCCCCTTCACCTTCTACCATGATTGTAAGCTTCCTGAGGACTCCCCAAAAGCTAAGCAGATGTTGGCACCTGTACATGCTTCCTGTACAGCCTGAAGAACGATGAGCCAATTAAACCTCCTTTCTTTATAAATTATCCAGTCTCAAGTATTTCTTTACAACTATGTGAGAACGGACTAACACACTCACTCTGGTCAATCCCTCTGTACACTTTAATTCTATAAATCTCTTTTAAAATTTGAGAGTCAGCATAGTGAGGCAGAATAAACCAGAGCTTTGCAATTAGGAAAAACCATGTTCAAATTCTTGGATAATTTTACTCATCTTCTCTAAGCCCATGAAATAAACTTTGTATATGCCTTACATGGTGATTGTGAGGATTACATGAGATAATATATGTAAAATATGTGGCATATAGTAAGCACAAAATAAAAAATTATTGGGCACTGCAGTCAGCTTGGGAAGAACCTAGACATTGAGTGGTTAGCTGAAACGCTAAGTCAAATAGTAGTACCTTGGAAGTGAAAATGTGATGATGGGTTAGGGTACGTGTTTGCTCCTCCACGCTCTAACCTTTCTCACTATAAGTAGTGGCATTACTTATTTACTTTGTTTTATTTGTGTGTTTTCTCTCCTATTTGATTTCAAGATCATTGATAGTGGATACAGAGAATAATTGATGAACGAAGAAATGAGTAAATGGGACAAATCTAGAAGCTCATTCTTGGTCAGTCTGAGGGGCAAGGGTTCATGCTGTGTGTCAAGGCACAGTGTATAAAGGAACGAAATATGTGGAGCTACAAATAGCAGAAGCTGCTATTCTGTTATCCCAGCACTTTGGGAGGCTGAGGCGGGCTGATCCCCTGAGGTCAGGAGTTTGAAACCAGCCTGGCCAACATGGTGAAACCCGGTCTCTACTAAAAATACCAAAATTAGCCAGGTGTGGTGGTGCACACCTGTAGTCCCACTACTCAGGAGGCTGAGGCAGGAAAACCGCTTGAACCCAGGAGAGTGAGGTTGTAGTGAGTTGAGATTGTGTCACTGCACTCCAGCCTGGGTGACAAAGCGAGACTCCATCTCAAAAAAAAAAAAAGAAAAAAAAAGCTGCTATTAAATAATTGATTAATTGATTGGATTAAAATGTGTTCTTTTGAAATTCTCAACAATCCTCCTCTGCCAGGACTGGATCAACATTTTTTTTTTTTTTTTTTTTTTTTTTTTGGTAAAATCACTACTGGAGTGGATTTACTGGAGTCAGTCAAGCTGAGTGAGCAATGAATATGCACTTCCAACATGTTTCTTGAAACTCTATATACTAGTGTTGTGTGTTGCTGTCACTTCTATGATTTCATCAGATTTGTCCACTTGTGTACTCAGACAAATAACGATAATATTGACTTTTTTAGTAGTTGCTAATTTTATGAATGCATAATGCCAAATCAGAAGGAGCATTCACTTTATGGGCCAAAACTATATGGAAGTAATCCTGGAAATCACAAATATAAGTACATCGGAACTGTCTGCTTCTCTTGTAGTTTCAAAACGTAATCTGGATGTTCACAAGAATGGGCTTCCTCAGTGATATAGTTTGGATGTGTGTCCCCACCCAAACCTCATACTGAAATGTAAATCTCAGTGTTGGAGATGGGGCCTGGCGGGAGGTGATTGGATCATGGGGTTGAATTTCTCATGAATGGCTTAGCACCGTCCGCTTGGTGCTGTCCTTGTGAAATCCAGTGAGTTCTTGCAAGATCTGGTCATTTGAAAGTGTGTGGCCCCTTCCCGCTTTCGCTTTTTTTCCTACTTTTGCCATGTGAGGCACAAGTTCCTACTTCACCTTCTGCCATGATTGTAAGCTTCCAGAGGCCTCCCAAGAAGCATATGCTGGTTTTGTGCTTCCTATACAGCCTGCAGAACTGTCAGCCAATTAAACCTCTTTTCTTTATAAATTACCCAGTCTTGGGTATTTCCTTATAGCAATGCAATGTTGGCCTAATACACTCAGCAAATACTAATTTTCTTTGATAAATAGTCTGGAGGCTGTTTGTATTCCTCATTATATGATCCTCCCACATGGGTTTGCACTGGCTTTTTAATAGTTCAAACATAAGATTTCCTTTCACACCAATCTGAGGAATATCTTTTCTAATTATTTAGGGATCTAAATAGCTTTTTCTAACAACTCTGTATTTACTCAATTTACTCATAACCCTTATCCTCCTGTCCATTTATTCTAGTCTAGGTACAAATATTTCTCAGTGCAGGAATAGAAATAAAATAACAGTAGATTTTTTTCTAGTGCTATTCATTTCCAGCCTTATCATGGGACTTAAAATGAAAAGCTATATTAATACTTCACTGAGTAAGGTGGTTTACTTGGCTAGATAAGATGGCAGGCATGAATAATATATTAATTACATTTTAAAAAGAGGAAATAGGTGTGTTACTCCCACCCTTGAAAGAAAATTAAAAGCATAATGTAGAGTGTGGCAAGAGAGGAAGCTGAATAAATGCATTTTATTTTCTGAGAAAGAGAAGTCATAAAGTGATTCTCTGTTCCAGGCCAAATCTTTTTCCTAACTTGGGCCTGATTCAGTATAGTCCAGTGCACACTTTACTATAAAACTCAGAGTATTTAGGGTATCCACAGTCAATGTCCCATTGTATCATACAACCCAAGTCTTCTTTTAAATACTCTGGCATGCAAGTCCTTATCTCAGTGTTACTGATAACACTGAAAAATTGGGGACAGCCTAAATGTCAAACAGTTCAAAACCAATTCATTAAACTATGATACAGACATGTGATGGCATATTATACAGCTGATACAAATTTTGTTGTGGAAAGATATTTGATGGCATTGGATGATGTTCACAATATGCCTATAATTGAGAAAGAAGCAGATTTCATAATAGTAAGTACTATAGGAGCCTAACAAAATCAGTACATGTAGTCATAGAAGTCTGGAATATAGTTTCTCTAATTTTTACCAGTGGCTGACTCTGGGTTGTGAAATTAAAGTTGAAATTTAAATTTCTTTGTGATTTTATATATTCACTATATTTTTTCTAATGAACATATATTAACTTTACAATCAGGAAGAGAAAAAGGGAGGATACCTCTCCCCTTTGTAAACACTATGTAATGGGTTGAATGGTGACCCCCAAAATGTATGTTCATATCCTAACCCACAGAACTTATTAATGTAGTCTTATTTGGAAAAAGAGTCTTTGTAGATATACCTAAGTTAAGAATCTCATGAGTCATTCTGGATTATCCACGTGGTCCTAAATCAAATAACAAGTGTCTTTATAAGAGACAGAAGAGGAAAAGACACAGACACAGATGAAAAAGCCCTGTGAAGATCGAGGCAGAGGTTGAAGTGATATGGCCACAAACTAAGGAGTACTGACAGCTACCAGAAGCCAGAAGTGACAAAGAATCATTCACTTCCAGTGCCTCCAGGAGTGTAGCTTTGTTGATACCTTGCTTTTTGGCCACCAGAATTGCAAGAAAATAAATTTCTGTTTAAAACTTGTGGCAATTTGTTTCAGTGGTCACAGGAAACTAATACGTCCTGCAATGGCCCATGCTGCCAATTGGTTATTTATTCTATGTGAGCATCTGACTGGGCTTTTGTCTCTCACTCTTCATAGTCCCAAGTCACTATGTTCACCATCTTCAAAGAACCATGCTGAGCTCTGTTGCCAGTTCGGTGTCCACTTCAAATTTTGTGCTTCTTTTTTCCTTCTTCCTGCCCATCTTCTCTTTATTCTCATTTGTGAGATGTTCCTTTTGATTACTGCAGGTTGCACCTATCATTTGGTCTCCAAGTTTTCTCTGGCAATTGAACATTTGTTACTTGCCACATTCACAAAAGGACCTTAATGGCTGCCTAGGTCCTCTGTATTTTCAAAGGAGACCTAGTGACCTTCACCACCCTTTAAAATATCCGCTGTGACTTAAAGAAGCTCCCAAATGACATTGGCACCCAGGCTACCTGGGATATATTACTATCCAGTTAAGGGAGAAAGGGAACTTCTTTAAAGCAACATGGGGGAAATTCATTCCCAAGGTCACTGAAGATATTTCCCAACCATCACAGGTAGAAAATTTGCAGATACTTTATTGTTTCTATTTGCTTAGTAGAAGAGGCTTATTGGTGACCTGACACTGCCGACCATGCCACCCTCATTTCCTTCCTTTTGCTGATGGGCCAGTGATCTTTAGGTGCTGTGTGTCAATGCCATTCCTCATCCTGAGGCCATTGCTCCCACTCTCTGTTCTACCTGGAATGAGACCCTCTTAGCCTGACTTTCTCTCCTCCATCTTCCCTGATCCTTCAGTCTTGGCTCAAGTATTGTGTTCAAGAATCCTTTGCTGACTCCCACTTCCCAGCCTGGACCAGACACTAGGCCTGACCTCTTGTGTTTCTCTAGTAGCATGACCTCATCTCTATCCTCCATGTATTCACAATACTGGGAAGTGATCTCTTTGTTAAGGTTGAACATTTTCAATTTCATAAGACAAAAGAAAGATAAAATGAAGCAACCTCTCGTGCTAATGGAATATTTTCTATGGCAGAATAATCTCTGCAAGGAAAAGGCTGTGTGTCACTGTCACGGAAATCTTTTGTCTTCTGCGCACTAAATCTATGTACTAAATTCCCTAAGCAAAACTCATTTTCTTTTGCAAGAAGAAAAGAGGCAGAAGTGGGCAAGAAAAAGTTGAACAGGGGCCTCCTGAATGTGAGAAAATTCTTGTTTTAAGTGATTATAATAAGAAAAAGAAATGATATGTTTGGGTGTTTTCTACTTTATTGTGAACTACTTGAGAGAAGCAAAATCTGGATTCCTTGCACTTGGTACAGAGTTGGTGCTCCCCAGATGTTTACAGAATATTGTCCTTACGGCCCTATAGTTTTTGTTCCAAAACTGTGAAGAGAGAAGCAGAGCAAGCATGCGGATATCCAATCTGCCATTTGTCTGCATTAGTGTCCTGAAGCCCTTTAGTCAAGACCTTCCTATCGCCTATCTCAGAAGCATAAAAGTGTGACAGGATTTTTAGCAGGTAAGAATGGGAAAAAACAGATAATGCTTTCTCTTTTCAGTCTAGAAAAAGTACCAACAATGAGCTGTATGCTGGGAGGTCATACGGATGCCACACACAATGAGGAAAATCAATGCACACTCCCTCTCTGGCACCAGAGATTTTGCTAAGAGACCAATCAACTTTGATTCTGACATCCCTGCACAACAGAACCTAGAATTTCAAGAATAACTGATGGAAGCTGGTGTGCCGAGGCATTTGCAAGCTATACCACTCATGCTAAAACAAGACAACAGATGGTTTTTAGTTACTGCCATCAGATTGAGCACAAAATTTGAAAGCAGCCCTATAGTTGTATGGTTTCTCCTGGAACGGGATAGAACTATGCTCTTCCTAGTCATGAGGTCCTGAGGCCAAGCCAAATACTGTCTTGGAACTAAGTCTGAGAAAATTCTGAATCTGGAGGAAGAATGTAATTTATACCTAGGAAGGAAAACAGGAAGGACAAGAGCCAGAAGATTGATCAAACAGGTCATCGAACTTGAAGGGCAGTGTTTGCCGGAAGCCAGATAAGCATAAGGGAGCAAGCAGAGAGGAGAGAAAGATTCAAAGGGTTGAAGTTGGTGCCAAAAGTAATTTCATAAACACAGCCTTACTCTGCATAACCTGGCATGTTTCCCTGGGCAAGGATCATGTTCTTAAAGCTCCAGAATGGCTATCTTTTCTCATTTTGTGGCCCAGTTAGGCTAACACAAAGTGACAAACATCAACCATGAAGAATTGTATATATATATATTTTTTTTTTTTTTCCTTTTTTTTTAATTGTATTTTAGGTTTTGGGGTACATGTGGAGAACATGCAAAATTGTTGCATAGGTACACATGTGGCAGTGTGATTTGCTGCCTTCCTCCCCTTCACCTATATCTGGCATTTCTCCCCATGCTGTCTCTCCCCACCTCCCCACCCAGTGCTGTCCCCCCACTATTTCCCCCGAACAGACCCCAAGGTGTAGTGCTCCCCTCCCTGTGTCCGTGTGTACTCATTGTTCAACACCCGCCTATGAGTGAGAACATGCGGTGGTTGATTTTGTGTTCTTGTGTCAGTTTTCTGATAATGATGGTTTCCAGGTTCATCCATGTCCCTACAAAGGACAGGAACTCATCGTTTTTGATGGCTGCATAATATTCCATGGTGTATATGTGCCACATTTTCGCTGTCCAGTCTATCATCGATGGGCATTTGGGTTGGTTCCAGGTCTTTGCTATTGTAAACTGTGCTGCAGTGAACATTCGTGTGCTTGTGTCCTTATAGTAGAATGATTTATAATCCTTTGGATATATACCCAGTAATGGGATTGCTGGGTCAAATGGAATTTCTATTTCTAGGTCCTTGAGGAATCGCCACACTGTCTTCCACAATGGTTGAACTAATTTACACTCCCACCAACAGTGTAAAAGTGTTCCTATTTCTCCACATCCTCTCCAGCATCTGTTGTCTCCAGATTTTTTAATGATCGCCATTCTAACTGGCGTGACATGGTATCTCAATGTAGTTTTGATTTGCGTTTCTCTAATAATCGTGATGCTGAGCATTTTTTCATGTTTGTTAGCCTCATGTATGTCTTCTTTTGTAAAGTATCTGTTCATATCCTTCGCCCACTTTTGAATGGGCTTGTTTTTTTCTTGTAAATCTGTTTTAGTTCATTGTAAATTCTGGATATCAGCCCTTTGTCAGATGGGTAAGCTGCAAAAATTTTTTCCCATTCTGTTGGTTGCCAATTCACTCTAATAACTGTTTCTTTTGCCGTGCAGAAGCTGTGGAGTTTGATTAGGTCTCATTTGTCTATTTTGTCTTTTGTTGCCAATGCTTTTGGTGTTTTGATCATGAAGTCCTTGCCTACGCCTATGTCCTGAATGGTTTTGCCTAGATTTTCTTCTATGGTTTTTATGGTGTTAGGTCTTATGTTTAAGTCTTTAATCCATCTGGAGTTAATTTTAGTGTAAGGTGTCAGGAAGGGGTCCAGTTTCTGCTTTCTGCACATAGCCAGCCAGTTTTCCCAACAACCACTTATTGAACAGGGAATCCTTTCCCCATTGCTTGTTTTTGTCAGGTTGTCAAAGATCGGATGGTTGTAGATATGTTGTGTTGCCTCCGAGGCCTCTGTTCTGTTCCATTGGTCTATATCTCTGTTTTGGTACCAGTACCATGCTGTTTTGGTTACTGTAGCCTTGTAGTATAGTTTGATGTCCGGTAGTGTGATGCCTCCCGCTTTGTTCTTTTTGCTTAGAATTGACTTGACTATGTGGGCTCTCTTTTGGTTCCATATGAAGTTTAAGTGGTTTTTTCCAGTTCTGTGAAGAAGGTCATTGGTAGCTTGATGGGGATAGCATTGAATCTGTAAATTACTTTGGGCAGTATGGCCATTTTCACGATATTGATTCTTCCTAACTATGAACATGGAATGTTTCTCCATCTGTTTGTGTCCTCTCTTATTTCGTTGAGCAGTGGTTTGTAGTTCTCCTTGAAGAGGTCCTTTACGTTCCTTGTTAGTTGTATTCCTAGGTATTTTATTCTCTTTGTAGCAATTGTGAATGGCAGTTCATTCTTGATTTGGCTCTCTTTAAGTCTGTTATTGGTGTATAGGAAAGCTTGTGATTTTTGCACATTGATTTTATATGCTGAGACGTTGCTTATCAGTTTCAGGAGATTTTGGGCTGAAACGATGGGATCTTCTAGATACACAATCATGTTGTCTGCAAATAGAGACAATTTGACTTTCTCCTTTCCTAATTGAATACCCTTTATTTCTTTTTCTTGCCTGATTGCTCTGGCTAGAACTTCCAGTACTATATTGAATAGGAGTGGTAAGAGAGGGCACCCTTTTCTTGTGCCAGATTTCAAAGGGAATGCTTCCAATTTTTTGCCCATTCAGTATGATATTGGCTGTTGGTTTCTCGTAAATAGCTTTTATTATTTACAGATACATTCCGTCAATACCAAGTTTATTGAGGATTTTTAGCATAAAGTGCTATTGAATTTTGTCAAAGGCCTTCTTTTTATCAATTGAGATAATCATGTGGTTTTTATCTTTGGTTCTGTTTATGTGGTGAATTACGTTTATAGACTTGCATATGTTGAACCAGCCTTGCATCCCCGGGATGAATCCTACTTGATCATGGTGGATAAGCTTTTTGATGTGCTGTTGCTATTGGTTTACCAGTATTTTATTGAAGATTTTTGCATCTATGTTCATCATGGATATTGGCCTGTAGTTTTCTTTTCTTGTTGAGTCTCTGCTGGGTTTTGGTATCAGGATGATGTTGGTCTCATAAAATGATTTGGGAAAGATTTCCTCTTTTTGGATTTTTTAGAATAGTTTCAGAAGGAATGGTACCAGCTCCTCTTTTTATGTCTGGTGGAATTTGGCTGTGAACCCATCTGGACCTGGGCTTTTTTTTGGGTGGTAGGCTCTTAATTGCTGCCTCGACTTCAGACCTTGTTATTAGTCTATTCAGGATTTTGACTTCTTCCTGGTTTAGGCTTGGGAGGAGGCAAGTGTCCAGGAATTTATCCATTTTTTCCAGGTTTCCTAGTTTATGTGCATAGAGTTTTTTGTAAATAAGCTCTGATGATGGTTTGAATTTCTATGGAATCTGTGGTGATATCCCCTTTATCGTTTTTTATTGCATCTATTTGGTTATTCTCTCTTTTCTTTTTTATTAATCTGGCTAGTGGTCTATATTGTTGATCTTTTCAAAAAATCAGCTCCTGGATTTACTGATTTTTTGAAGGGTTTTTTGTGTCTCTATCTTCTTCAGTTCTGCTCTGATCTTAGTTATTTCTTGTCTTCTGCTAGGTTTTGAGTTTTTTTCATCTTGCTCCTCTAGCTCTTCCAATTTTGACGATAGGGTGTCAATTTTAGATCTCTTCTTTCTTCTCATGTGGGCACTTATGACTCTATATTTTCCTCTAGAAAGTGCTTTAAATGTGTCCCAGAGATTCTGGTATGTTGTGTCTTCATTCTCTTTGGTTTCGAAGAACATCTTTATTTTTGCCATCATTTCATTGTTTATCCAGTCAACATTCAAGAGCCAATTGTTCAGTTCCCATGAAGCTGTGCGGTTTTTAGTTAGTTTCTGAATTCAGAGTTCTAACTTGATTGCACTGTGGTCTGAGAGACTGTTTGTTATGATTTCCGTTCTTTTGCATTTGCTGAGGAGTGATTTACTTCCAATTATGTGGTCAGTTTAAGAGTAGGTGTGATGTGGTGCTGAGAAGAATGTATATTCTGTGGATTTGGGCTGGAGAGTTCTGTAAATGTCTATTAGGTTTGCTTGTTCCAGGTCTGAGTTCAAGTCCTGGATATCCTTGTTAATTTTCTGTCTCGTTGATCTGTCTAATATTGACAATGGGGTGTTAAAGTCTCCCACTGTTATTGTGTGGGAATCTAAGTCTCTTTTTAAGTCTTTAAGAACTTGCCTTATTTTCTGGGTGCTCCCGTATTAGGTGCATATATATTTAGGATCGTTAGCTCTTCTTGTTGCATTGATGCTTTTGCCATTATGTAATGTCCTTCTTTGTCTCTTTTGATCTTTGTTGCTTTAAAGTGTATTTTGTCAGAGACAAGAATTGCAACTCCTGCTTTTTTTTTCCTCTCCATTTGCTTGGTAAATCTTCCTCCATCCCTTTATTTTGAGCCTTTGTGTATCCTTGCATGTGAGATGGGTTTCCTGGATACAGCACACTGATGGGTTTTGGCTTTTTATCCAATTTGCCAGTCTGTGTCTTTTGATTGGGGCATTTAGTCTATTTACGTTTAGGGTTAATATTGTTATGTGTGAATTTGATACTGCCATTTTGATGCTAGCTGGCTGTTTTGCCCATTGGTTGATGCAGATTCTTCATTGTGTTGATGCTCTTTACCATTTGGTATGTTTTTGGAGTGGCTGGTACTGGTTGTTCTTTTCTATGTGTAGTGCCTCTTTCAGGAGCTCTTGTAAAGCAGGTCTGGTGGTGATGAAATCTGTGAGTACTTGCTTGTTCACAAAGGATTTTATTTTTCCTTCACTTTTGAAGCTTAGTTTGGCTGGATATGAAATTCTGGGTTGAAAGTTCTTTTCTTTAAGGATGTTGAATATTGACCCCCACTCTCTTCTGGCTTGTAGAGTTTCTGCTGAGAGATCTGCTGTGAGTCTGATGGGCTTCCCTTTGTGGGTAACCCGACCTTTCTCTCTGGCTGCCCTTAGCATTTTTTCCTTCATTTCAACTCTGGTGAATCTGACGATTATGTGCCTTGGGGTTGCTCTTCTAGAGGAATATCTTTTTGGTGTTCTCTGTATTTCCTGGACTTGAATATTGGCCTGCCTTGCTAGGTTGGGGAAGTTTTCCTGGATAATATCCTGAAGAGTGTTTTCCTGTTTGGATTCGTTCTCTTCGTCACCTTCAGGTACACCTATCAAACGTAGATCAGATCTTTTCACATAGTCCCATATTTCTTGTTGACTTTATTCATTCTTTTTTACCCCTTTTTCTCTAGTCTTGCCTTCTCATTTTATTTCATTGAGTTGATCTTCGACCTCTGATATCCTTTCTTCTGCTTGGTCAATTTGGCTGTTGAAACTTGTGCATGCTTCGCAAAGTTCTTGTGTTGTGTTTTTCAGCTCCATCAATTCACTTATATTCCTCTCTAAGTTGTCCATTCTCATTGGCATTTCATCAAATCTTTTTTCAAGGTTCTTAATTTCTTTGCATTGGGTTAGGACATGTTCTTTTAGCTCACGGAAGTTTCTTATTACCCACCTTCTGAAGCCTGATTCTGTCATTTCATCACATTCATTCTCCATCCAGCCTTGTTCCCTTGCTGGTGAAGAGTTGTGATCCCTTGTAGAAGGAGAGGTGTTCTGGTTTCAGGTGTTTTCATCCTTTTTGCGCTGGTTTCTTCCCATCTTTGTGGATTTATCCACCTATCATCTTTGTAGTTGCTGACTTTCAGATTGGGTATCTGAGTGGACGTCCAGTTTGTTGATGATGAAGTTATTTCTGTTTCTTAAGTTTTCCTTCTAACAGTCTGGCCCCTCTGCTGTAGGACTGCTGAGGTCCATTCCAGGCCCTGCTTGCCTGGGGATCACCTGCAGCAGCTGCAGAACAGAAAGGGTTGCTACCAGTTTCTTCTTATGCTATCTTTGTCCCAGAAGGATACCCACCAGATGTCAGTCTGATCTCTCCTTTATGAGGTGACTCTTTGGATATATGGGGGTCAGAGAGCTACTTGAGGAGACAGTCTGTCCTTTATAGGAGGTCGAGTGCTGAGCTGTGAGCTCTGTTGTTCATTCAGAGCTGCTGGGCAGGTATGTTTAAGTCTGCTGCAGCAGAACTCATAAACCCCTTTTTTTTTCCCAGGTGTTCTGTCCCGGGGAGTTAGGGCTTTATTTATGAGTTTCCGTTGTGCTGCTGCCTTTTTTTCAGAGCTGCCCTGCCTAGCAAGGAGGCAGCCTCGTCACTGTCTGCCAGCAGAGGCTTTGCTGAGCTGCTGTGGGCTCTGCCCAGCTGCCGTGTGAACTTCCCTGCAGTCCTGTTTGTATGGGTGTAGTTAGAACTGCCTTGGCAATGGTGGCCCACCTCTGTAATGGCGGACTCTCTCTGTAATGGCAGGTTGTCTCGGCAATGGCGGGCTGTCTCGGCAATGGCAGGCTGCCTCTGCAATGGCAGGCTGCCTCAGCAATGGCGGATTATCTCCGTAGTGGTGGAGTGCCTCTGTAATGGCTGACACCCCTCCCCCACAGAGCTGGACCGTCCCAGGTTCAGCTGTGCTTGCTGTGAAACTCTCAACCCAGAGCGCTTCCAATTGCTGGTTTTTTTGTGTGTGTGGGGGGGGGTGATACCAGCCGAGCCTGATCACCTGGCTCCCTGCCTCAAAGCCTTTTTTTTTTCTAGTTGAATGGTTGACTTTCTCCCAGGTGTTCCAGTCGCTCGTTGAAAAGGCGCTGGGATCTGTGATTTCCCATGCGGTGAGCCACTGTCCCAGCTGAAACAGCGGCGCTGAGATTCGTGGCACTCTTTTGCCTGGGAATCTCCTGGCCTGGTTTCCTGTTTCAGTCCCCTTTTTTAATCAGCTGAATGGGCGACAGTGCCTTCCTGGAGCTCCTCTTGCCAGCTAAAATGGCACCCACACCAGAGTATTTTGTATGGAGAACTGCTGCGCTGGGGCACTGGCAAAACAGCCACGCCGGCCAAAACAGCCGTGCTGGTGACCCGTGGGGCTCCTCCGCCTGGGAATCTCCTGGTCTGTGGGCAATAAATATCCGTCTGGAAATGCGGCATCCACTCACCCTCTGTGCTTTCACTGGGAGCTGCAAGCCTAAGCTGCTCCTAATCAGTCATCTTGGATCTTCTCGAATTGTATGTTTTGAGATGGGAGTGGGATTAGTAGATTCCTGCCAAATGCAGAAATCTATGTTAAAGAGCAAATTTGAAGATGAATAATATATCCTCTGGGAACCATAGAATGCCACATACTTCAACAAATATGTACTGAGCTACAGTACTGCAAGGCACTCTCATTATAGAAAGGAGGATCGAGAGGTGATTATTACATTCTATGCTCTCAGTAAATACAGTGAGTTTTATCTCAGCTAATTAAGGCATGGAGGTGGATTAGAAAACATAGGTATGGTCAAGGTACAGTACCAGGTAAAGTAGCACAGTGATAGGAAATATGGCTGCAAAGAAATGTTGGGGTAAAATCCGGTGTCAACCAGAGCAGCTCTTACTTTGAACATGAATTGGATAATACTCTGTAGAATATCTTGAAAGTATGAAAGGTGGTTAGGCCACTGCAGTGGTCTAGGTAGAGATGATGTGAGCCTGACTTACTCTGGTGGTAGTGGAAAGAGAACAAAGGAGACAGGACTGACTGATATATTGGAGAGCTAAGTTGATTCTGATTTGGTGTCAGGGTTTTTCACAAAGACAGAACAAAAGGATGTAGATATAGATGATATATATCAGATATAGATGTAGATGAAGATGGGAGTTTTTAGCAGAATTGGCTCAGATAATTAGGGAGGCTGAGAAGTCCCCTAACAGGCTGATTACAAGCTGGAGGCCTTGGAATGTTGATAGCATGGCTCAGTTCAAGTCTGAAAACTTTAGGTCCTGGAGACCAAAGGCCAGAGAGTCTGGAGTTCTAATGTCCAAGTGCACAAGAAGAATGTCCCAGCTCCAGGAAAGATGGAGAAGAAAATATCATTCCTCCACGCTTTTTGTTCCATTGGGATTCTTATCTGATTGGATGCTGCTTGCCCACATTGAAGGTAGATCTTCCCCACTCTGTCCACTGACTCATTTGTTAGTCTCCTTTGGAAACACCCTCACAGACAAACCCAGAAATAATGCTTTACCAGTTATCTGGATATTCCTTAATCCAGATGACACCTAAAGTTAACATACTATATGGCTCACTGAATGTTGGGAATAAGGTAGAGAAGAAACAAAGATGACAGCAAATTTGCAAGCCTGGGTGACTAGATAAATAGGATCACTCACAGACTGAGAGAAATCAGCTTAAGTCATTAATTTGAAAGAGAGACTATGTCCTTGGTTTTGAACATGTTGGGTTCACTAAGCTGGTTAAACATGTGAACGGAGATACCCAAAGGCAGTTGGAAATGTAAAACAAAACTAGGGTAGATCCTATTGCAATAGATTCCCTTAAGTGCCTACACTCTCCCTACTTCAAATGCTGGCAAGAATGTGGAGAAAAGGGAACACTTGTGCGCTGTTGCTGGAAATGTAAATTAGTACAACCACTATGGAGAACAGTTTGGAGGTTCCCCAAAAACCTAAAAATTTAGCTACAATAGGTTCCAGCAATCACACTGTTGGGTATATACCCAAAAGAAAGGAAATCAGTATATCTAAGAGATATCTGTACTCCTCTGTATTTTGTAGTACTGTTTACAATTGCTAAGACTTGGAAGCAACCTAAATGTCTATCAACAGATGAATGGATAAATAAAACATGGTATCCATACACAATGGAATACTATTCAGCCATAAAAAAGAATGATATCCAGTCTTTTGCAACAACAACATGGATGGAATTGGTGATGATTATATTAAGGGAAATAAGCCAGGCACAAAAAGACAAACATTGCATGTTCTCACTTATTTGTGGGATCTAAAAATCAAAACAAGAACTCATGGAGATAGAGAGTAGAAGGATGATCACGAGAGGCTGGGAATGGTACTGGGGGCCTGAGGAAGAGGTAAGGATGGTTAATGCATTCAAAAAGTTAGAAATAATGAGTAAGACCACCTATTTGATAGCACAATAGCGTAACTATAGTCAATAATAACTTATTTGTACATTTTAAAATTACTTAAAGAGTATAATTGGATTGTTTGTAACAAAGGATAAATGCTTGAGGGCATGGATACCCCATTTTCCATGATGTGCTTATTTCACATTGCTTGCCCATATCAAAGCATCTCTTGTACCCCATAAATATATACAGCTACTACGTACCCACAATTTTTTTTTAAAAAAATGAAAATTTAAAATAAAATAGCTTGAAAATCAACCATTAAAAAAGCACAAGAGCACAGTCAGAACTGAAATTTGTCAAACTGAATATAAATATTGTTAAAAAATGTATAGGATCACTTTTACTAAGGATGAAACAAGAAAGAAGAAAAAGAAAAACACATTGGTCACAGAACTGGAAGTCAGACAATAGTAGCATCGTGTCATGAAAACTAAAGGAAAAGAGAATGTCATGAAAGGGAGTGGGAGATAACTGCCAATTGCCACAGGGAATTTGAATAGGGACTGAATGATTTTGCGATTCGGAGTTCCTAGAAGGCTTACATGGCTTCTGAGAAAGCACTTTCAGTAGTGGCAAGGGTAAGGGATGAAGAAGCCAGGTTACAGAATGTTGATATGTAAATGGGAGGTGAGTAAGTAAAACTCTGAGTGTCTATGTCTGAAGATTGGTGGAGTTTGGCTGTTTCAGAGTCACTTGGGAAGCCTGTAAAAATATGGATTCCCAAGCCTCAGAATTGTATTCAGATTAATCAAGTCTGGAGGAGGGCCTAAAAATCTGGCTTTTAAAAAAGCACTCCAGATAGAAAACCAAACACCACATGTTGTCACTCATAAGTGGGAGTTGCACAATGAGAACACATGGACACAGGGAGGGAAACATCACACACCGGGGCCTGTTGCGGGGTGGGGAAAGGGGAGGGAGAGCATTAGGACAAATACCTAATGCATGCAGGGCTTAAAACCTAGATGATGTGTTGATAGGTGCAGCAAACCACCATAGCACATGTATACCTATGTAACAAATCTGCACATTCTGCACATGTATCCCAGAACATAAAGAAAAAAAAAAGCACTCCAGGCATCACTTATGCACAGGTAGATTTGACAACCACTGTTTAGACTATTATTTGAAGATTTTTTGGCAGTAAAGTGGAAGAGAGAAAAAGAGGACTATATTAATCAGGATTGACTAAGCAATAAAACATTAACAAATAACCCTCAAATCTCAATGTTTTAACACAACGAAAGTTGATTTCTCACTCATACTGTATGATCATCATAATCCAGGGGAGAGGTCTCTGATCCAGGCTGACAGAGCCTTGAATCATCTGTTGCTGTACCTTCTGGAACACAAAGTATCCTCAGTTGCCGCTTCAATGAAAAAGAGTGCATGGACATTTCACACCTGCTATTCCAAGCTTCTGCCCTAAGTGACATGTTACCTCACGCATAGTTCATTGGCCAAAATGACTCACATAAGCCTATGTAGCTGCAAGAGAGTGGACAGTGCATACTTTAGATGCCTGGGAGGAGAGGACAACCAGATATTGGTGAGAACAAGTCATGTTTGCTCGGAAGGGAACAGAGATGCAGAAAAGTGTTTTAGGTTTTGGAGAGAACCGAGCATATGTGTAGGCCAAGAGAAAGGTACCAGAGTAAGAGGAATTGGGAAAAAAAGAAAGGAGGAAGTGAAAACAATGAAAATTAATAAAAGAGGGATGGGCACAAAAGCACCAAGTCAAGTTGACTTAACATTGGAAAGGAGGGATGCATTTTTTTCTTTTAAGTCAAATGTGAACAAAAGAGGGAGAATGAAGCCATGAGATTTTATAGGGCAGAAAAATTCTCATCTTCACTATTAGCCATATTATTCTGAGACTTGACCTGTCCTTCCTTTCTCCTTTCCAGATTTCTATTTACAATTCTTTCATACAAGAGTTCAGACAGTTCTAGCATTTCCAAAATTAACCCAAGCCGATTAGTCAACAGGACTGAATTAGCAGGGCTTTCAGGAGTCTATTGCATCTCTTCCTCCTTAAAGGAAAAGTTCAGAGTGGAATAAAAGTAGATAACTGTAGGGGTTTCCTATGGACTGGCAGTTTGTTTTCCTTTTTGGGCAAATCTTCCCAAAGTGTCAGCTCTCCTGGTCATTTGCATAGCATTGCAGTTTGAATAGTAAACTACTGGGTTAGAGAAATGGTAGCTACTGCTCTTGCTCTACTTGGAGTTCAGAGTCATGAGAAATAGGATTTTAACTCTTCAAGGGTCCCTGAGGTAGGAGCATACTAAACTGACTAAAGTGAATTAAAAATGATATTTTTTTCTATTTTTAAAAGCTTACATTAGAGGCTGATCACCCAGTGGCTAGAAATATTGTTCATTTATTACTTATGGCCATCCTACTTCCTTCATGTTGCATTTGAGATATCTATCCTCTTATTTTGCCCTCTATAAACAGAAAACAACTATACAAACTGTCATATACTTAAGACTATTATTATGTTTTTCTATAGTCTTAATTTTAAACTCAAAATACATTTTCTCTTTTCCACAAATGTATCAGTTAGCTGGCATATGCCAATCACTGGGGCTATAAAATTAATAAGTTAATATATCAGTCCTTGTTTTCACATTACTCATAAACTGGTTCTAGAGAAAGGGAGAAGGGAGAGAGGGACAAAGGGAGGAGAGGGAGAAGGCAACTTGCAACTTATATTCTAATTGTTTTTTTTCCACGTGGCTTAACAAAAATAGGTGCCAGGAGAAATGGAGCACAAAGACAAATGAATGAATTCTGCCTAGAACCATCAGTTAAAGCATTATAGAGCAGGTAATAGTTGACCTGGGTCTTGGGTATAAGTAGGAGTTCCTCTTTCTCCATGATCTCCAAATCTTCATGAACTGCCTGCTTTCCTCTTTAAGTATATAACCACATTTATATTCCAAATTGTTCCATCTTCAGGTTTTACCCTTTCCTTTATTATTGACTGTAATTCCCACTCAGTATACAGTGGGCAGCCTACAACTGCTCTCATATCTCAGGATTTTTGGCAAGGTCTGAGGACTCTTACTTAGTCACCTCTGCATACTATTCCCTGTGGCCACTGAATCCTTGATCTTTCCTCTGAGGCATAATTTTCAAAATAAGCTTGCTTCTCTTTTCTTGCATTTCTCCATGCAAATCTTGTATTCTGGGGTCAGGAGACCTTCATTTACTATCTTCCATACCCTTGACCTAGGACTGTGTGCTGAAGACTTTGCTAAAGGTTTGAAGACATGGAAGAGAGGCAGGATTTAGAGGAGAATCAAGGCTGAAATCTAGCCCATAAACCACTCATTAAGCCTGTGCCTTAGGTAGGTACTGGGAAGAAGCAGCACCTTTTTCTAATTAATGTAATCATTCTTTATGGATTAGTGGTAGCCCTACAGGAGGTTATACCCTAGTATAGCTAGATAATCTCAGATTGAAGTTCCTAAAATGTTTTTCATTTCTGCCATTGGTAGACTTGCCAGATGTAGCAAATAAATATACAGGACACACAGTAAAATCTGAACTCCCGATAATGAATTTTTTTTGTATGTCTCAAGCAATATTTGGAACAGTTATACTAAAAATTATTCTTTGTTCACCTGAAGATGGCCAGTAAAATTTAAGCCAGCAACACTAGTACCAGATTTCCCTTAAGCTTGTGATTTAGCTGTCCATTGTGCTGCAGGGCCTCTTGCTCCTGCCTTCCACCTCTTCTCTTTCCCTCTCTAGCTCATTTCCTTCCAACCACCCAAATTATTATCATTTCTTGTTTAGAACAGTTTAGCTGTTAAGTTGGTCTCTGCCCAGACCATTCAGGCTCTGCCCAGGGTACTCATCTTCATAACCAAGCATGGTCTTTGTCCTAAATAGAAACAGTTCTCTCCCAGAGAGGAATTTTGCAGTCAGCTCAAAGTAGCAAGTGTTCCTGTACCTCAATATAATTATGTAGCTGGAAATTGAGCAGAGTTCATGTGGGACATGGTTGACCTATTATAATTATAATCATTGATCTGTCTTTCTTATGATGAACAAATAAATACATGTGATAATCTTTGTTAGGGAAGATAATGCTACTTACATATTTTCAATCTGGCAGTTGAATCACTGAGCTCAGAGTGTTAGGACTGAGAGTCCATTTGAGAGATTCTGTAGTCCATACTACTTTCTCAATTTGCAGATGGAGGAATTGAAGCAAATAGAGGAGCTGTGACTTGTTCAAAATCACATAGCAAGTTTATGTTAGAACTTAGATGTCCCCTAGATTTGCTATCCCTGTCCTTGTTTCCCAGGGGATGCAAATAATTTGACAAAATTTGCATTTTTTAAAGCATGATTCTCTTTTTCCTTGGTTGTGGTTTTGTCTGATAGTTATTTTGTACTGTGCTCATTAGTCAGGGTTCTCCAGAGAGATAAAATCGATAGAATATATATAGAAATATAGACATATGAGAGGGTATTTATTAGGGTAATTGGCTCATATGACTATAGAGGCTGTGAAGTCCCACAACAGGCCATCTGCAAGCTGGAGATCCTGGAATGCTGGTAGCATAACTCAGTCCAAGTCTGTAGGCTCCAGAACCAGGGAAGCCAGTGGTGTAACTCTCACCCCAAGGCCTGAGAACCCATAGCAGGAATCGGGGGTGCTGGTGTAAATCCTCGAGTCCAAAGGTCAAAGAACCTGAAGTTCTGCTGTCCAACGGGAAGAGAAGAAGAATGTCCTAGCTCTAGGAAAAAGAGGGGAAATAGTCTTTTCTCTGCCTTTTTTGTTCTACCTGGGCCCCCAGCTGATTGGACAGTGCCTGTCACATTGAGGGTAGATCTTTCCTACTCAGTCCATGAACTCACATGGCAATCTCCTCTGGAAACACCCTCACAGACAGATTCAGAAGTAATGCTTTACAGTTCTCTAGATATTCTTTAATGCAGTCAAGTTGATGCCTAAAATTAACCAACATACTGTGCTTCCCAGTTTGTTACTTTCTGTTCATTTTTAGTGTTGATGACATATGCCTGTGGCTATTGGAATTACAATGAAGTAATAAGATAAGGATAGAATAGCCTGCTTCTGGCCAACCTTTTCCACCTTATGTTTGCAGCTTTTCATTGGCTGTGTGGCAGGAAAATTAGATTTGTACACCTGAATAAGCAGAATAAGCCTCCCTGGGAGAATCCTAAGTGGTGTTAACCTAAAAGGAAGAAGCTGAAGCAAAATTAATATAATTAGAGAGTTTATTTGGGCCCGGCTTGAGGATTGCAACCAGGAGCATAGATGCAAGTTGCCCTGAATATACAGTCCAATTGGCAGCATTTACAAGTGGATTTTTAAAAGCAAAAAAGGGGAACAAGAAGTGAATTGATACAAAGTTGTTTGTCAGGAACTCTCACTAGTTTATAAAAGTATCATTGATTAATGATTGGCTATACATTGGTAGTCTATAGGGTGTGGGTTATAGTGTCCAGTGCAGCATTATTAGATTAATTTATAGATACTTGTGGCAAAACATGCAGTTTTGAGTTGAATTCATAGCTCAAGTTGGGGATAGGATGTGATTGTGGTCTCATTTTAATGTCTCTCTGGGCCTCACAATTTAAAAAGCCTTGCATTCTTCAGATGAAAGTTCTTTTCTCTATGATATGTTTTTTTCCCCCAGACCTCATGCCTGTATTTGCTGGACCTCTGGGGTAGTAGCAGCAGCAGGATATGACCTCCCTCTGCCCATTCCCCCTGGTCCTGCCAAAGAGTTGGATTTAGCCCTGATGATATTCGTGTAAAAACAACGACAAAAGCTTTCATTTTATCAGTTTAAGTGCAAAGAAGAGTAAACCTTCTTTGAGTTGAAGTGCATATGTCTTCTCACTGTAAAAATATGCAAAGTGTGATTTCATGGCACAAAGGATTTCTTGTCAGTGTGCAGTGGTTCAGATATTGCTAAGCTTCTCCCTCAGCTCTTCTCCTTGGAGCCATTGCATAAGGGCCAATCCTGCTGAGAGTGTTTTCTTTTTGGCACTTGTGTTTTTCCTAAGTTTGTTGACTCAGTAGATGTTAAACACAATTTCCTGACCTTTCAAAATTAAACCATGCTGCTAAAGGAAGCCAGTCAGTCACGTTGCAAAAAAACCACCTCTGTGGTGGAGAAATTTTCAGAACTTCCTTGTTTTTCACCTCCCCCTGCTGGTGAAAAGTTATCCATATATATTCTGTTCAAAAGCAGAACAATTTGAGGAGAGGGAATTTGAGTCTCTTAGAAACAAAATCCTTCACTTATGCATAGTTAATGATATTGTCTTTTAAATACAGAAAGAAAAATAAATATTTCTTTCATTAGCCATTACTGTCTGATCATTACCTGGCTGCTGTGAAGAGGGAACCCAAGTTCTCTTCCACAGTATATTTATATATAACTTATTTCCCAAATGTGAAGTAGAATAATCCATAGGCTGACACTGCCTTGTGTTCATTCTTTGGCATTGATGACATATGCCTGTGGTGGTAGGAATTGCAATGAATTAGAAGATGAGATAGAATAGCCTGCTTCTGGCCAACCTTATCCATCTTCTATTTGCTGCTTTTCATTGGCTATGGGTCATAAAAATTAGACATGTATGTCTATTAGAATTGTGCCCCAAATAAGAGTTAAGAGTCCCAGGGTGATTTTCAGACACAGAAAAAGCACAAACACTCAGTAACTATGCATTGAGTAAAACAGTAAAGACCTAATATATTCACATTAAAGAAGCAATACATTTCTTTAATGCCTGTATTTTGTAAAATGTATTTTGACTGCTCAGAGTAATTATCTGCTTGTTTTTATAGTTTAGGTGACTTCCTCATGGTTGAAGTTGATAGCTATGTGACTATCAACCAGATAAGTTAGGTATTAATGTGCTATTTATAATTATTGGGATTTGAATTAAGGGAGAAAACAATGAGGAATTAAAGGTTATTATCACAGAAAACAACATTTTCCATTTTGGAAATGTGGGATACTTTCCACAAGTTTAACTCAGGAGTGTATATCCATAATTTATTAAAGCTCTTTTGCTGAAATATGATGTGAAGGAATACTTTGAAATTGTAACATACTTTTAAATCTTAAATACCTAGCTCTTTTGTCCGTTGGAAATCTAAGAGTGTAGATAATCTGTCTTTCCTGTTTGCCACCATTGTCAGACATTCCACCCATTTTTCAAATGTCTGTGCTAATGGTGAGGAATGTACAGAGATGATTATGGCACAGTTCCTGCCCTCAAGTAATTGATAGTCTATTATGGATTCACTGCTGTTCCTTTATCATCTGGCATAGAAGCTGGCACACAACTGAGCTGGTGCTCAGTTGTTTATTGAATGACCAAATGGACAGAGAACATCATAAAGAGATCAAAGTAAGGAGAGTTCATTTTAGATTGGATGATCAGTGATGAGTTTATGGAGCAGATAGTCTAAGTGTTTGAAATGAACCTTACAAAATGCATTTTCCCAGGTGAAAATTTGGAATAGGGTGCAAATGGAGGCACTTGGCATCTAACAGAAGTTGTGTGTAGTTGAAAGAATATGGGACTTTGAGTTCAAATTCCAGCTTTGCCACTCACTAGTGTGTGTTTTTGGGTAAGTCACTGGAGTGACTTAACATCATGTATAAAATAGGGATAATAATACTGACCACTTAACAGGTTTGTTATAATGATTAGATGAAATGATACAGGGTATGTGGATGACATCTTATGCTAGGCTCAAAAATGTGAATGTGAAGGAGTAACAAAAATCAAAGAAGCCTGTGGGTGTGATGGCTCACACCTGTAATCCCAGCACTTTGGAAGGCCGAGGTGGGTGGATCACCTGAGGTCAGGAGTTCGAGACCAGCTTGGCAACATGGTGAAATCCCATCTCTACCAAAAATAAGCCTGGCATGATGGCATGCACCTGTAATCCCAGCTACTTGGGAGGCTGAGGCAGGAGAATTGCTTGAACCCAGGAGGCCTAGGTTGCAGTGAGCCAAGATCATGTCACTGCACTCCAGCCTGGGTAACAGAGTGAGACCTTGTCTCAAAAAAAAAAAAAAAAAAAAAATCAAAGAAACATGGAGGTACACAATGAACGCTATGTTTGTGGATTGATATTCTGGGTTAGTATGGAGTATAGTTGCAAAATAAGTTAGATTCAGACTATATTGAGACATGCATGATGTGATTAAGAGTGTGGAAGAGTCTTTAAGTCTGTGTTGTATTGGCTTTTCTTAAAGAAGAAAAATAAATAAATAAAACTCAGGTGTTTGGCTTATATCCAAAGTCTGTGACCTTCCCAATAGCCAAGGTTCACATTATTGTTCTTTTATATGAAGAAGCCCTGACTATGGGATTTATACTTAAATTAATAAACATATATTCTACTTCTGAAAGAGCATCAATCAGATAAACAGCATATGTGTGCCCTCATTCATTATCATAAGAAGAACATGGTTATAATACCAAGTCAGAATGTCATAGTCTTGTGGTATAAATAAAATTAACATGCAGCTTGCAACTACTTAACTCAGACCAAAGATGTTAGATGTGGGGTCGAGAGAGGAGTGACCAGAGATGACTCCTAGCTTTTGTGCCTGGGAGAAGGGTGGTGCTATGAATGGACACAAAGTTACCTTGAGGAGTTATAGCTTCTAGGGAAAATGTTGTATTTGCCTTGGACAGTTTGTGTTTGAGATGTTGTAGAAGTTTGTCTGTCAGCATTCAGTGGAGGAAGAGTTTTAAGAGATAATGCTTTTAAGGCTCATCTGCCTAAAGGCTACCGTGACGGAATTGATTTAGTGAAAAGGAAAAAAAAATATTCAAAGCATGGGCTACTCAGTCATTTTTTGGTGGGGAAAATAGAAACTGGAGAGTAAGGAAGAGAACCTCTAAGAGCAGTGAGAAAACTTAGTCCTTTTTTTGTGTGAAATTTTTTTTCTTTTTCTTTTATTGTACTTTAGGTTCTGGGGTACATGTTCAGATCATGCAGGATTGTTGCATAGGTACATACATGCCAATGTGGTTTCCTGCCTCCATCCCCCCATCACCCATACTATATCTGGCATTTCTCCCCATGTTATCCCTCCCGAAACTCCCCACCCCCTGCTGTCCCTCCTCTAGCCGCCTCCCAACAGACCCCAGTGTGTGATGTTCCCAACCCTGTGTCCCTGTGTTCTCATTGTTCAACACCCGCCTATGAGTGAGAACATGCGGTGTTTGATTTGCTATTCTTGTGTCAGTTTGCTGAGAATTGTCGTTTCCAGATTCATCCATGTCCCTACAAAGGACACAAACTCATCACTTTTTTATGGCTGCATAGTATTCCATGGTGTATATGTGCTAAATTTTCCTTGTTCAGTCTATCGTTGATGGGCATTTGAGTTGGTTCCAGGTCTTTGCTATTGTAAACAGTGCTGCAATGATCATATGTGTGCATGTGTCTTTATAATAGAATGATTTATAATGCTTTGGGTATATACCCAGTAATGCAATTGCTGGGTCAAATGGAATTTCTAGGTCCTTGAGGAAGTGCCACACTGTCTTCCACAATGGTTGAACTAATTTACACTCACATCAACAGTGTAAAAGTGTTCCTATTTCTCCACATCCTCTCCAGCATCTGTTGTCTCCAGATTTTTTTAATGATCACCATTCTAACTGGCATGAGTTGGTATCTCAATGTGGTTTTGATTTGCGTTTCTCTAATAATCAGTGATGCTGAGCATTTTTTCAGATGTTTGTTGGCCTCATATATGTCTTCTTTTGTAAAGTGTCTGTTCATATCCTTCACCCACTTTTGGATGGGCTTGTTTGTTTTTTTCTTGTAAATCTGTTTCAGTTCTTTGTAGATTCTGGATATTAGCCCTTTGTCAGATGGTTAGATTGAAAAAATTTTTCTCATTCTGTTGGTTGCTGGTTCACTGTAATGATTGTTTATTTTGCTGTACAGAAGCTCTGGAGTTTAATTAGGTCCCTTTTGTCTATTTTGGCTCTTGTTGCCAATGCTTTTGGTTTTTCAGTCATGAAGTCCTTGCCTATGCCTGTGTCCTGAATGGTTTTGCCTAGGTTTTCTTGTAGGGTTTTTATGGTGTTAAGTCTTATGTTTAAGTCTTTAATCTATCTGGAGTTAATTTTAGTGTAAGGTGTCAGGAAGGGGTCCAGTTTCTGCTATCTGTACACTGCTAGCCAGTTTTCCCAACACCATTTATTAAACAGGGAATCCTTTCCCCATTGCTTTTTTTTGTCAGGTTTGTCAAAGATAAGATAGTTGTAGATGTGTGGCATTGCCTCCAGGGCCTCTGTCTGTTCCACTGGTCTATATCTCTGTTTTGGTACCAGTACCATGCTGTTTTGATTACTGTAGCCTTGTAGTATAGTTTGAAATTAGGTAGCATGATGCCACCAGCTTTGTTCTTTTTGCTTAGGATTGTCTTGGCTATGCAGGCTTGCTTTTGGCTCCATATGAAGTTTAAGGTGTTTTTTTCCAGTTCTGTGAAGAAGGTCATTGGTAGCTTAATGGGGATAGCATTGAATCTATAAATTACTTTGGGCACTAGGGCCATTTTCATGATATTGATTCTTCCTAACCATGAGCATGGAATGTTTCTCCATCCGTTTGTGTCCTCTCTTATTTGGTTGAGCAGTGGTTTGTAGTTCTCCTTGAAGAGGTCCTTTACATTCTTTGTTAGTTGTATTCCTATGTATTTTATTATCTTTGTAGCAATTGTGAATGGGAGTTTGCTCATGATTTGGCTCTCTGTTAGTCTGTTATTGGTGTATAGGAATGCCTGTGATTTTTGCATGTTGATTTTGTATCCTGAGACTGCTGAAGTTGCTTATCAGTTTCAGGAGATTTTGGGCTGAGATGATAGGGTCTTCGAAATATACAATTATGTCATCTGCAAATAGAGACAATTTGACTTCCTCTTTTCCTAATTGAATACCCTTTTTTTTTAATTGCCTAATTGCTCTGGCTAGAACTTCCAGTACTATATTGAATAGGAGTGGTGAGAGAGGGCATCCTTGTCTAGTGTCAGATTTCAAAGGGAATGCTTCCAGTTTTTGCCCATTCAGTATGTTATTGGCTGTAGATTTGTTGTAAATAGCTTTTATTGTTTTGAGATATGTTCCTTTGATGCCTAGTTTATTGAGAGTTTTTAGCATAAAGCACTGTTGAATTTTGTCAAAGGCCATCTCTGCATCTATTGAGATAATCATTTGGTTTTTGTCTTTGGTTCTGTTTATATGGTGGATTATGTTAATAGACTTGTGTATGTTGAACCAGCCTTGCATCCCTGAAATGAAGCCTACTTGATCGTGATGGATAAGCTTTTTGATGTGCTGTTGAAGTCGGTTTGCCAGTATGTTATTGAAGATTTTTTCATCTATGTTTATCATGGAGATTGGCCTGAAGCTTTCTTTTTTAGTTGAGTCTCTGCCAGGTTTTGGTATCAGGATGATGTTAGCCTCATAAAATGATTTGGAAAGGATTCCCTCTTTTTGGATTGTTTGGAATAGTTTCAGTACGTCTAGTAGAATTCAGCTGTGAACCCATCTGGACCTGGACTTTTTTTGGTTGGTAGGCTATTAATTGCTGCATCAACGTCAGCCCTTGTTATTGGTCTATTCAAGGTTTCAACTTCTTCCTGATTCAGGCTTGGAAGGGTGCAAGTGTCCAGGAATTTATCCATTTCTTCCAGATTTACTGGTTTATGTGCATAGAGTTGTTTGTAGTAATCTCTGATTGTAGTTTGTATTTCTGTGGAATCAGTGGTGATATCCCCTTTATTGTTTTTTATTGTATCTATTTGATTCTTCTCTGTTTTCATTTTATTAATCTGGCTAGTGGTCTATTTTGTTGATCTTTTCAAAAAACCGGCTCCTGGTTTTATTGATTTTTTGAAGGGTTTTTTTATGTTTCTGTCTCCTTCAATAATGCTTTGATCTTAGTTATTTCTTGTCTTCTGCTAGCTTTATTGCTATAAATTTCCCACTAGATACTGCTTTAAATGTGTTCCGGAGATTCTGGTATGTTGTGTCTTTGTTCTCATTGGTTTCCAAGAACATCTTTATTTCTGCCTTCATTTCATTGTTTATCCAGTCGACATTCAGGAGCCAGTTGTTCGGTTTCTATGAAGTTGTGCAGTTATGAGTTAGTTTCTTAATTCGGAGTTCTAATTTGATTGCCCTGTTGTCTGAGAGACTGTTTATTATGATTTCTGTTCTTTTACTTATGCTGAGGAGTGATTTACTTCCTATTACGCAGTCAATTTTAGAGTGGGTGCAATGCGGTGCTGAGAAGAATGTATATTCTGTGGATTTAGGGTGGAGATTTCTGTAGATGTCTATTAGGTTTGCTTGGTCCAGATCTGAGTTCAAGTCCTGGATATCCTTGTTAATTTTCTGTCTCTATCTGTCTAGTATTGACAGTGGAGTATTAAAGTCTCCCAGTATTATTGTGTGGGAGTGTAAGTCTCTTTGTAGGTCATTAAGAACTTGCTTTATGTATCTAGGTGCTCCTGTATGGGATGCATATCTATTTAGGATAGTTAGTTCATCTTGTTGCATTGATCCCTTTACCATTATGTAATGCGCTTCTTTGTCTCTTTTGATCTTTGTTGGTTTAAAGTCTGTTTTATCAGAGACTAAGATTGCAACCCCTGCGTTTGTTGCTCTCCATTTGCTTGATAAATGTTCCTCCATCCCTTTATTTTGAGTCTATGTGTGTCTTTGCATGTGAGATGGATCTCGAATACAGCATACCGATGGTCTTCGATTTTTATCCAGTTTGCCAGTCTGTGTCTTTTGATTGGGGCATTTAGGCTGTTTACATTTAACGTTAATATTGTTATTTGTGAATTTGATCCTGCCATTTTGTTACTAGCTGGTTGTTTTGCCCATTAGTTAACACAGTTTCTTCAGTGTTTCATTGGTCTTTACCATTTGGTATATTTTTGCAGTGGCTAGTACTGGTTGTTCCTTTCCATGTTTAGTGCTTCCTTCAAGAGTTCTTGTAAGGCAGGTCTGGCGGCAATGAAATCTCTCAGCATTTGCTTGTCCATAAAGGATTTTATTTCTCCTTCCCTTATGAAGCTTAATTTGACTGGATATGAAATTCTTGGTTGAAAGTTCTTTCCTTTAAGGATGTTCAGTATTGGCCCACACTCTCTTCTGGCTTGTAGGGTTTCTGCAGAGAGATCCGCTGTGAGTCTGATGGGCTTTGCTTTGTAGGTGACCCAACCTTTCTCTCTGACTGCCCTTAGCATTTTCTCCTTCTTTTCAACCCTGGTGAATCTGATGATTATGTGCCTTGGGGTTGCTCTTCTTGAGGAACATCTTTGTGGTGTTCTCTGTATTTCCTGGATTTGAATGTTGGCCTGCCTTGCTAGGTTGGGGAAGTTCTGGATAATATCCTGAAGAGTGTTTTCCAGCTTGGTTTATTCTCCCTGTCACATTCAGGTACACCGATCAAGCGTAGATTAGGTCTTTTCATGTAATCCCTTAGTTCTTGGAGGGTTTGTTCATTTCTTTTCACTCTTTTTCCTCTAATCTTGACTTCTCCTTTTATTTCATTGAGTTGATCTTCAAGCTCTAATATCCTTTCTTCTGCTTAATCTATTTGGCTATTAAAACTTGTGTATGCTTCACGAAGTTCTCTTGCTGTGTTTTTCAGCTCCATCAAGTCATTTATGTTCTTCTCTGAGCCGGTTATTCTGGTGTAGCATTTTGTCTAACTTTTTTTCAAGGTTTTTAGTTTCTTTGGGTTAGAACACATTCCTTTAGCTCAGAGAAGTTTGTTATTACCCACCTTCTGAAGCTGGCTTCTGTCAATTCATCAAACTCATTCTCCATCCTGTTTTGTTCCCTTGGTGGTGAGGAGTTGTGATCTCTTGGAGGAGGAAAGGCATTCTGGTCTTTGATGATATCATCCTTTTTGTACTTGTTTCTCCCCATCTTCGTAGATTTATCTACCTTTGATCTTTGAAGTTGGTGATTTCAGACGGGGTCTCTGAGTGGACATCCTTTCTGTTGATATTGAAGCTATTTCTTTTTGTTTTTTAGTTTTCCTTCTAACAGGCCCCTCTGCTGTAGGACTGCTGGAGGTCCACTCCAGACCTCGCTTGCCTGGGAATCACCCTTGGGGGTGTGTGGAGCAGTGAGATTTGCTGCCTGATCTTTCTTCTGGTAGATTCATCCCAGAAAGGTACCTGCCAGGTGTCAGCCTGAGTTCTCCTGCATGATATGTTTATTTGGTTATTCAGGGAAGAGGTAGCCACTTGAGAAGGCAGTGTGTCCCTTGTCTGCCTGCAGAGGCACTGCTGGGCTACCTGGGACTCAGCCTGGCTGCTGTGTAGGCTTCCTCTGGCTTTTGTTTACACAATGAGATTAGACCTGCCTTTGCAATGGCGGACACCCTTCCCCCCACCGAGCTCTATTGTCTCAGGTAGAGCTTGGATTTATATGCTGGCTTCGAATCTCTCAAGTGAAAGGGCTTCAGTTTGCTGGTCTTTTTGGGGATGGGACCTGCCAAGCCATATCACCTTTCTCCCTGCTTTCAGCTCTCCCTCTTCCTGGGTGGGGGGTAGATCCATCCCACAGGCGATCTCGGCACTAGTTAAATCTTCTGCCCAGATCTGTGCTGACAACTCACATTGCTGGGCCAGCCGGAGCTGTCACTCAGATCTGTGTTGGTAACTCACGGTGCTTTTCAGCCCTGTGGTGTTCTCCTGGAATGTGGGTTGCATTGGCTGTGGAAGAAGTGCAGTATCTGAACCAGAGTGCTGAGTGGGTAAAGTCCCTGATCCTCTGTCCAGTTGCACTTCCCGGGTGGGACAGCACCCTGCCCTGCATTGGTTTGCCTTCCTTGGGTTACACCCACTGTCCAACCAGTCCCATTGAAATGAACCTGGTACCTTGGTTGGAAACGTGGAGATCACTTGCCTTCTGCATCTCTCTCACTGGGAACTGTGCTCCGGAGCTGTTCCTGTTCGGCCATCTTGGTGGAAGTCCCCCCATGTTGTTGTTTTATAACCAAGTCCACTTCCCTCTCTCGTTCATTTTATTTATATTCATAGGTGTGTGTTAGGTTAATTCCTTGGAGTTGTTCTACCTTCATTAAATCTTGGATCAAGTGAGTTATTGGTAGAAAACAACCATATTCTATGGGTTTCTAATTATTTGTGTAGTTATTTGCATGGAGCAAACCTCAGGTCTAATAAGTAGCAGAGATTATTTGAAAAGTTTCTTCAGCTAGCCTTAGGTCATTCCTTGGATTTGGGGAGCGGAGAAGAGGGGACTGTGCTGAGGTTCTACTAGAGCCTTTGCAGTGAGCAGATATTAAAGGAGAAGCTGTGGAAATAGTGGGAAAAGTTAACATGAAAAGCAGAGTTATAGACCATATTCTAGAGGCATGGCTGTCCAATAATGAAAAATGCAAGATTTAATGGAGTTGGGTAAAGTTTTCCTTGAGTGAAGCCTGCATGGAAATCTTCAAGGTTCCAGTCTGTATGTGTATAGGTGGGTAAGAGGGGGCCATGTGGCAGAACTGAGTGATGTTTTTAATCAAGTAGAGCATTTCTTTTCGTTCTTTTGGAGGAGGTGCTATAGTGATAAATGTAGCTACTGAAAACAGGGTCCAACCTCCTGTAAGAGAGGCCTGATCAGTGCTGGGGTGGGATATGGCTAATTTTCAGGGCTGATATTTAGCCCTAGTCAGAAAGTGAGGCAGATGCCCACACAAATAGACTTTAATAATTCAGAAAGTGCTCCATGAAAATCATGACTGAGCATTCCAGAACTTAGTTCTACTCAATGTACATTTGTTGGGTATTTACTGTGTACCAGGTTCTGAGCTAGGTGTTGAGGATAAAATGCCCCCAGGTTGTAAAGAACTGGGAGGGCACTGACTATACTAAACATTGAGCAGACCCAGGATCATATGAGAGCAGCAAGATACACTCTAGGTCCCAACTTTGGCATGGTTGGGATTCCCACAAGACTGTGCCCCAATCAGGATTTATTCCAGTGTCTAGTATATTCCCTGCCCAGGTCATTATTAAGGCTTAAAATTGTGAGACAGACAATCTGACAGACAGATAGACAGAAATGAGGCTCAGTAATTCAGCAGGAGGCAAGGGCTAGCACTTTATTTCAATTTAACGTTCTTTTATCCTCAGAGAGTAATACAAGGAGCATTTAACACTCAAGATATCAGTAAAAAGAATGGTGCAGCTTTGTGTCACTGTGAATGATAGCAGATGTCTAAAAAGTCTATAGCTAACTGAAAATCCTGAGTGCTCTTGCTTAGGATCAGAAAGCTTTTATTAACATCTTTAATCTGTGTAATGAAATCTCAGATTATTTTTCATGCCTTTATTGTTGCTTGTACCAGTAACCAAAATCTCAGGAGAACACAATGAATTACAGTGTGACCTAAAATCAAGAGTGAAGAGTCATCAACCAAAAAAAAAAATAATAAAAAAAAAAAGATTGTCTGGGGTAACAGAAATGATTCAAATACCAAAGTAAAAAACCCACTTGTTGACAGAAATATACATTTGTAACCATTGTTTCATTGGTCATGTAGGCCATGGAAAAAACCAAAAGCCCAACTCATATAACAACCTTTTTGATTTTAGACTTCCTTCTACCACCTTTGTTTTTGGTGAACTTAATCTTTGATTAGCCTTTGATTCCCTGTAACTATTACCCTTGGTGCTTTGTCTTCTCTTTGCCCTGTGTTTGCATGATTTGTGTTCTTTATCTTGAAGAAGTGCTCCACGCTTATCTTTTTTCCAGGCTCCATCTCTTCCAAATCAGGTACTCAGATAGCAGAGGCCTTTGTAATGAGTCCCTGTCAAGCTATGCTGAGTACTTTAACAGACAACCCTCCAGTGTCAATGACTTAACACAATAAACATTTATTTCTCAGTTGCACAAAATCCAGTGTTGATGTTCTTGGTCAGGCATTTGTCCTGGGTGGCTGTCTTCTAAATGCTGACTCAGGGATGCTGCCCCCTTCCATTTTAGAATGCCATCATCTGCAATAATGAGCCCTCATGGTCACTTCAGATGGGAAAGTATGTGTAAGGACAGAAGACTTGACACTTGGTCTTGAAGTGGTACATACTTCACTTCTGCTTCCATTCTGATGGCCAGAACTGGTTACGTGGACCCAAATAGATGCAAAAGGAACTGGAAAATGTAGCCACTGGCCTAGGCAGTCACTTCCCAATGACATCACTATGCTCTGGTGTACTTCTAGCTGTTTCTGGCTCACCATCCTTTGTAAACATTGTTCCATGAGAGTGCCTCAGCTGTTTTCTGATTCTTAGGTGATTCTGATTCTCTGTTTCCTGTTCTACCTGAACTGTGTTTAATCACAGAATCCTCTTCAATTCAAAGGCACCAGTAAGAAATATAATCCTTTCTTAATTTTAATAATATATCTGGAGAATAGTGAGTCACCTTTGCATATCAGTAGCTGCAAGAAATTACCATTTATGCTTTCTGGAGCCAGAAATACCCCCATCAAAACGAGACCATTACTACAGAAAGACAAATAGTGCATTATCTCACTTATATGTGGAATCTAAAAATGCCAAATTCATAGAAACAGTGAGTGGAATGGCTGTTACCAGGGGCAGGGGTGGGGGAAATGGGGACATGTTGGTCAAAGGGTACTAAGTTGCAGTTATAAGATGTATAACTTCTGGAGACATAATGTACAGCATGGTGTCTATCGTTAATCCAGCTGGGTACGGTAGCTCACACCTGTAATCCCATCACTTAGGTTGGCTGAGGTGGGCAGATCACTTGAGGTCAGGAGTTTGAGACCAGCCTGATCAACACGATGAAACACCGTCTCTACTAAAAATACAAAAATTAGCTGGATGTGGTAGTGCATGCTTGTAATCCCAGCTGCTGGGAAGGCTGAGGCAGGAGAATTGCTTGAACCCAGGGGGCAGAAGTTGCAGTGAGCTGAGATTGCATCACTGTACGCCATCCTGGGCAATAGAGTGAGACCCTGTCTCAAAAAAAAATAAATCTCTTGCATACTTCAAATTTGCTAAGAGAGTAGATGTTAAGTGTTCTCAACACACACACACACCAGTAACTATGTGAGGTGATGGATGTGTTAATTAGCTTGATTGTGGTAATTATTTCACAATATATATGTATATCAAAACATCACATAGTACATCTTAAATACATGCAATTTTTATTTGTTAATTATACTTCAATAAAGCTGGAAGCAAAACAAAAAAATGGCCCATTACTTAGAGCATAGAAAAACAAATTAAATCATTGACAATTTTAGCTCAAATTTCCAGGTTTGTTGCATATCATGGATTTGAAGGGAATTATTTAAAAATCATGATGTACTTTTCTTAGAACTAGATTTTGATGGGGCCAATGGAGTTCCCTCCTTTGTGTTCTCTAGTGCTAGTTTTGGGCCCACACAGATGTGAGAGTGATTCTTAGCATTCTGGCAAGAAGCCTCTGTATTAAACATCTTGCTCTGGGGAACCTTTCACTATAACACATTAGCAACAAAGGCTAAATTTATATGTATATGGATGAATATTTCAAAAGGCTAAAAATATTGCATTTGATTGTCCTGCCTTCCTGGATTCCATTAACTTGTGAAGACCAAGGAATAATCTGGGGTTCTTAATCTTCTGCATTTAATTCAGGCCCTGTTATTTATATAACCATTTATTTACTGACCAAGGCCTGCTATTCTCCAAAGATGGGGAATGATTAAATAAATTATGCTACATCTGTATGTTAGAATATTAAGAAAGCTTTAAATTGTGTTTCTCAGAATTTTAATGGCCATTAGAAAATGTTGGTATTATGACATTTTATTTTACAATATTTATATGATCTCAATTTGTGTGTGTCTATATGTGTCTATGTGCTGATATAGGCATAGTAAAATGATTGGAAAAAATTTATCAAAATTTTAACTGTGATAATCTCTGGGCAGTGTCATTGTGGGTGAATTTTATATTCTTTATATTTCTCTGTGTTTTCCAAAGTTTAAATATGAGCATGAATTACTTATGAGAAGAATGTTAGTCACTACACTTGTCAATCAAGTTCAGCATCTAAACATTCTCATGAAAATTACTAAAGGGTAGAAGAAAGGGTAAGTTTGGCCATCTTAAATGGTTGAATTCTCTATCTTTAAATGAGAAACATGTAGAGTGACCTAGCATTGTAGATATTTCCTGCCTGGCAAGTTTATTTGACAATTAGAAATAATAAAAGTCCAAAACATCTAATACTTCTCTGTCAACTCCCCAACCTCAGATGTTCCAAAGAATATCTCTTTCATTGCTAGCTCACTGCCTAATCCTCAAGTGACAATAGCTTGATTGCTACCGCTGCTTCTCCTGCTGGTACTACAATTACTACCATTACCACTGCTATGATCATGAGCTTCCCCTTCACCAGTGGCAATGGTACCTCCGTACTATCTAGCTATACTGAAGTTGGTGGGTCAGTTTTATTGCTTTAGCCTAAATTTCAGTTCCAGTCAAGGCTATATTCAGCTGCTTTGCATGGACAGGACAAGCCTTTTCTACCACCCCCTGTCCAGCTAGCAATTAAGAGGGATTAAGATATTATGGTGAAGAAGGGATCTTCAACAACTACCTCCAGCCTTCAGGCCTGCATCTTCTATGATTGTTCAGTACATATGGGTACTGATTGTTAAATATTTTGAATATTATACCTGGTTCTAATCAAATAAAGACCAAGAGGAGTCATATATCTCCTATACTGCTGAAGGAAAAAATACCGTGATAGCCAACTGCGTACTAACATTGAAGCCTTGAAAAGTGAAAGAATATTTCCAGTAAATGTTAAGTTGATGATAAAATGCTTCTTATTCCTCTTTACACTTTGCAATTCCATTCCTGGGACAGCTGTGTGTTCAGGACAGTGTTGGTAAGTGCGCCTGCTGTGATCCTTTGGAAGCATTTCTGTGAGGAGGGCATCATGAACACTAACGGGGAATTTCTCCTTTTCATTTTCATTTCTAAGAGATGCAAAATGCATCTCCCCAAAACAAAACGCTAAAAACAAACAAAGAACACTTCCCATAACCTTCTTAACTACCAATTTTCTGGCTGGAATTTTGGGAATAAAATGGCAGACTGAAGGAATTCTACATGAATAAACTCTACACAGCCTCCGTGTATGCACATGCACATGGTCTGCTATCATTATGACATTGCAAAGCAAGATCAGTGAAACAATCTAACATTCTAAAGCATTCAGGTCTTGGAATATCATCCAAGTTCTTATGCATTTCAATTTGAGAGCTTGTTTGCTTAGTTACGATTGCAACGAAAAGGAGAGATATAAATCTTCCTTGAATTAGATGATCTATGTGTGATATAATGTGGAATATTCTCCAAAAATAATTTTCACCTAACCCGAGCCCTTAAAATTAAAATACCTAGACTATAAATTTATCTTCTACTCTCAACCCTATAGGGAGACTAAAGAACCAGATTTACTTGCCTCTGCAGGAGTAAATGTAGTAGAACTCTATGACACTCAACTCTACTATAACATATGTTCAATTATATTGCAGGCCAAACCATGCACCCCAAATAGAACAACTTTATATAGGATGAGCCATTAAAACTGACACCAGTTCTGTCCTGCAAGGGTAGGATTATACAGGGATTTTAAGTGTCCATTTTGAATTGATATGTTTCTTGTAGAAGATGGATTTGTATTTTGCCTGGCCTAGAAAGTTAGTGATGCTGTATTAGTTTGTTTTCACACTGCTGATAAAGACATACCTGAAACTGGAAACAAAAAGATGTTTAATTGGACTTACAGTTCCACATGGCTGGGGAGGCCTCAGAATCATGGATGGAGGTGAAAGGCACTTCTTACATGGCAGTGGCAAGAGGAAAATGAGGAGGAAGCAAAAGCAGAAGTCCCTGATGGGTTTCATCAGATCTCGTGAGACTTATTCACTATAATGAGAATAGCATGGGAAAGACTGGCCCCCATTATTCAATTACCTCCCTGTGGGTCCCTTCCACAATACATGAACATTTTGGGAGATACAATTCAAGTTGAGATTTGGGTGGGGATATAGCCAAACCATATCAGATGCCAAAGATTGCTGGTCGATGCCTTAAGAAGTTCTTCACCAAAATCAAGGCATTTAGACAGTGATTAGACTGAGCTGGTCCAGGTAAAACCAGATACTGGAGATGGGAGAAGAGATATCATTTTTTGGAACATATGAAGTTGGAGAGTTGAGTGTCTGGGATGTTGATGAAGCAGTATCAGACACTGTAGATATAGATATAGAGTTAGTGTAGTATTGCTCTCTAGAGTCTATTGTGCTTGCAGCCTGGAAAGGTCTATGACTATAGTTATTTGTTTGGACAACTACATGAATACTTGTATTTTTAAAGGGGGGCCATTTTACACCTCCTCCTCAGTTTGCCTAGCTTTCCAATCTGTAACTAAGGAGATGAGATTGTTTCAACTTAGCTTCCATACCTTTCATGGTCTTCAAAACAAAATATGCTATTAAGTTCTTTTATTTTTCTTCTTTTTTGAGACGGGGTCTCACTCTGTCATCCAGGCTGGAGTGCAACGGTGCTATCATACTTCCCCACAGCTACAAACTCCTGAGTAGCTGGGACTACAGGCATGTGCCACAGCACCTGGTACATTTTCATGCTGCTGTTAAAGACATACCAGAGAATGGGGAGAAAAATAGGTTTAATGAACTTACAGTTCCACCTGGCTGGGGAGGCCTCATAATCATGGTGGAAGGTGAAAAGGACTTCTCACATGGCTGTGGCAAGAGAGAATGAGAAGCAAAAAGGAAACCCTTGATGAAACTATCATATCTTGTGAGACTTATTCACTACCACAAGAACAGCATGGGGGAAACTGCCCCCATGATTCAATTATCTCCCACCAGGTGCCTCCAAAAACACATGGGAATTATGAGAGTACAATTCAAGATGAGATTTGGGTGGGGACACAGAGCCAAACTCTGTCATTCCACCCCTGCCCCCTGACAAATCTCATATCTTTACATTTCAAAACCAATCATGTCTTCTCAACAGTCCCCCACAGTCTTAATTCATTTCAGTGTTAACTCAAAAGTCCACAGTCCAAAGTCTCATCTGAGACAAGGCAAGTGACCTCCACCTATGAGCCTGTAAAATAGAAAGCAAGCTAGTTACTTCCTAGATACAATAGGGATACAGGAATTGGGTAAATACAGCCATTCCAAATGGGAGAAATTGGCCAAAACAAAGGGGCTACAGGCCCCATGCAAGTTCAGAATCCAGCAGGGAAGTCAAATCTTAAAGCTCCAAAATGATCTCCTTTGACACCACATCTCACATCCAGGTCACGCTGATGCGAGAGGTGGGCACCCATAGCCTTGGGCAGCTCTGCCTCTGTGGTTTTGCAGGGTATACCCTCTCTGCTGGTTGTTTTCATGGGCTGGCATTGAGTGTCTGCAGCTTTTCCAGGCACATGGTCCAAGCTGTCGGTGGATCTACCATTCTGGGATCTGGAGGATGGCAGTGGCCCTCTTCTCACCGCTCCAGTAGGCAGTGCCCCTATAGGGACTCGGTTCTGCACTGCCCTAGCGGAGGTTCTCCATGAGGGCCTCACCCCTGCAGCAAACTTCTGCTTGTGCATTCAGGTGTTTCCATACATCCTCTGAAATCTAGATGAAGGTTCTCAAACTTCAATTCTTGACTTCCATGCACCCACAGGCTCAACACTATGTAGAAACTGCCAAGGCTTAGGGCTTGCACCCTCTGATGCCATGGCCTGAGCTGTACCTTGGTGTGTTTTAGTCACAGCTGGAGCAGCAGGGAAACAGGTCACCAAGTCCCTACACTGCACACAGAAGAGGGACACTGGGCCTGGCTCATTAAACCATTTTTTCCTCCTAGGCCTCTGGGCTCATGATGGAAGGGGCTGCCACAAAGGTCTCTGACTTGCCCTGAAGACATTGTCCCTATTGTTTTGATGATTAACATTGGGCTTCTCATTACTTATGCAAATTTCTGCAGCTGGCTTGAATTTCTCCTCAGAAAATGGGTTTTTCTTTTGTATTACATTGTCAGACTGAAAATTTTCCACACTTTTATGCTCTCTCTTTAAAAACTGAATGCCTTTAACAGCACCCAAGCCACCTCTTGAATGATTTGCTGCTTAGAAATTTCTTCCGCCAGATACCCTGCATAATCTCTCTCAAGTTTAAAGTTCCACAAATCTCTAGGGCAGGGACAAAATGCCACCAGTCTTTTTTTGCTAAAGCATAACAAGAGTCACCTTTGCTCCACTACCCAACAAGTTTCTTATCTTCATCTGAGACCACCTCAGCCTGGCTTTTATTGTCCATATCATTACCAGCATTTTGATCAAAGCCATTCAACAAGTCTCTAGAAGGTTCCAAACTTTCCCACATTTTTCTGTCTTCTACTGAGCCCTCCAAACTGTTCCAATCTCTTTTTGCTACCCAGTTACAAAGTCACTTCTGCATTTTCAGGTATCTTTTCAGCAGCACCCCACTCTAATGATACCAGTTTACTGTATTAGTCCATTTTCACACTGCTGATAAAGACATACCCAACACTAGGAACAAAAATAGGTTTAATGGACTTACAGTTCCATGTAGCTGGGGATACCTCACTATATTAGTCCATTTTCATGCTGCTGATAAAGACATACCTGAGACTGGGAAGCAAAATAGGTTTAATTGGAGTTACAGTTCCACATGGCTGGGGAGGCCTCACAATCATGGTGAGAGGTGAAAGGCACTTCTTACATGGCAGCAGCAAGAGAAAATGAGGATGCAAAAGTAGAAACCCCAGATTAACCCATCAGATCTCATGAGACTTACTACCATGAGAACTGTATGGGAGAAACTGGCCCCATGATTCAAATTATCTCCCACTGAGTTCCTCCCACAATACATGGGAATTATGGGAGTATAATTCAAGATGAGATTTGGGTGGAGACATAGAGTCAAACCATATCATTTCAATGCTGGACCCTCTAAATTGCATGTCCTCATATTTCAAAATCAATCATGCCTTCCTGACAGTCTCCCAAAGTCTCAACTCATTTCAACATTAACCTAAAGTCCACAGTCCGAAGTCTCATCTGAGACAAGGAAAATCCCTTCTGCCTATGAGTCTGTAAAATCAAAAGCAAGTTAGTTACTTCCTAGATACAATGGGAGTACAGGTATTGGGTAAATATAGCCATTTCAAATGGGAGAAATTGGCCAAAACAAAGGAGTTACAGGGCCTATGCAAGTCTGAAATCCAGCAGGACAGTCAAATTCTAAAGCTACAAAATGATCTTCTTTGACTCCATGTCTCACATCCAGGTCACACTGATGCAAGAAGTAGGTTCCCATAGTCTTGGGCAGCTCCACCCTGTGGCATTGCAGGATATATCCCCTTCCTGGCTGCTTTTACAAGCTGGTGTTGAATGTCTGTGGCTTTTCCAGGCTCATGGTGCAAGCTGTCAGTGGATCTACCATTCTGGCGTCTGGATGACATTGGCCCTCTTCTCACAGCTCTACTAGGTGGTATCCCAGTAGGAACTCTGTGTGGGGGCTCTAACCCCACATTCCCCTTCTGCACTGCCCTAGCAGGGGTTCTCCTTGAGGGCCCTGTCTCTGCAGCAAACTTTTGCCTGGGCATCCATGTGTTTCCATACATCTTCTGAAATGTAGAACCTCTAGATGGAGGTTCCTAAACCTCAGTTCTTGACTTCTGTGCACCTGTAGGCTCAACACGACATGGAAGCTGCCAAGGTTTGGGGCTTACACCCTCTAAAGCCATGGATCAAGCTGTACCTTGGCCCCTTTTACCAATGGGTGGAGCAGCTGGAATGCAGGGCACCATTTCCCTTGTTGGCACACAGCTTGGGGACCCTGGGCCCAGCCCACAAAACCATTTTTTCCTTCTAGGCTTCTGAATCTGTGATGGGAAGAGCTGCCTGAAGTCTTATGACATGCCCTGGAGACATTTTCCACATTGTTTTGGGGATTAACATTCAGTTCTTTGTTGCTTCTGCAAATTTCTGCAGCCAACTTGAATTCCTCCTAAAAAATGGACTTCTATTTTCTACTCCATCACCATGCTGCAACTTTTCTGATCTTTTTTGCTCTGTTTCCCTTTTAAAATGGAATGCTTTCAATAGCATCCACCTCTTGAATGCTTTGCTGCTTAGAAATTTCTTTTGCCAGATGCCCTGAATCATCTCTCTCAAGTTCAAAGTTCCATAAATCTCTAGGGCAGGGGCAAAATGCTGCCAGTCTCATTGCTAAAACATAACAAGAATCATCTTTGCTTCAGTTCCCCACAAGTTCCTCATTTCTACGTGAGATCACCTTAGCCTGGCTTTTATTGTCCATATCATTACCAGCATTTTGGTCAAAGCCATTCAACAAGTCTCTAGGAGGTTCCAAACTTTCCCACATTTTCCTATCTTCTTCTGAGCCCTCCAAACTGTTCCAACCTCTTTCTGCTACCGATTTCCAAAGTTTCTTCCATGTTTTTGGATATCTTTTCATCAATGCCCCACTAGTACCAATTTACTGTATTAGTCTATTTTCATGCTGCTGAAAGACACATAACTGAGACTGGGAAGAAAAAGAGGTTTAATTGGACTTATACTTCTGCATGGCTGGGGAACCCTCAGAATCATGGCAGGATGTGAAAGGCACTTCTTACATGATGATGGCAAGAGAAAATGAGGAAGATGCAAAAGCAGAAATCCCTTTTAAAACCATCAGATCTCATCAGACTTTTTCACTACCATGAGAACAGTATGGGGGAAACCGTCCTCATGATTCAATTATCTCCCACTGGGTTCCTCCCACAAAGTGGGAATTATGGGAGTACAATTTAAGATGAGATTTGGGTGGGCTTACAGGGCCAAACCATAATACCTGGCTAATTTTTTGATTTTTTAAAGAAGAGAGAAGGTCTCACTATGTTGCTCAGGCTGGCCTTGAACTCCTGGGCTCAAGTGATCCTCCTGTTTCAGCTTTCTGAAGTGCGGTGATTACAGGCATGAACCACCATGTCTGGCCAATATGCTGCTAAAATCTCAATCTGCAAGAGTATATTTTGCTTTCTGAATGTTCCTTTCCTTAATAGTGTTCTATTCTTGTAGACTTGTCCTATTTTTATCCCTTTACTCTCACTTTATGGTGTTTGGGAAGGAAACATATAACCCTGTGTGGTTCAGTTTGCCACAACTAGAATTATTCCAACATACACCATTTTCAGCATCTCCTAGGACCTGATCAGATTCCTTCCCCATCTGCTCAACAACTCCTCCATTAAACTTAATTCCCCATGCTAATTTAAGCCTGCCGGATTATGTTCCCTGATATTCCAGTTGCTACATTTAAAGGAGAGGACCTGCTTCACACAGAGAACCTACTGAGACACAGGTTTTACTTTTCTCCTCTAGGACAAGTGTTGGCCAAGTGGGTCTTGGAATTAGACATAATTGAGTTTAGATCCTGGCACTGTCAGTTATGTACCACATGGCATAGGGAAAATCAGTTAATGTGTCTCTGAAGTTTTCTATCTGTTAAATGGATAGGATATCTATATATCAGAGTTTTACAAAGACTATGTAAATTGAAAGTTTAGCAACACTTAATGGGTTGCCAGAGCTATTATAAATTCAATAAAAGAAAAATCTTATTATATTCGTATAAGGCAGAGAGTGAGCCTGAACAATTAATTATTTGCACAGTTGATTTCCTCAAGGGGAAAGAAAACCATTCAAATCAACTATTTGGTACTGAATATAGAAAAAGAAGTGTCCTATTTATCAGAAAGGGTGAATGGCCAATATAATCAATTTAATCAGCAAAGACATTTGCATGAAAAATTTTCCTAAATTAAAACAAATAAATAATATATTGGGTTCATCAATACACCAGCCTCTTTAGATCAGTGGCTTACTAACGTGAAAGCATTTTCTAGTTGAAACACTGACTATTTAGATGTTCACAAATCTATTTCAAATTCAGTAAATGATTAGGGAGGACTTGTCTGATCCTTTTCTAGGTCCTAAAATAAGAAGGTGGAGGGGGTGAATTGTAAATAAAAAAGACATGGTTCCTATTCTGAGGAAGATTGCAAAAAGGAAGATGAGATATATATTTAAACTACTACAATAAGCATAACACATAGTTAATAAATTCTAAGAGCTCATAGGAATCAGGTTTATTTTTCTTGCTGATAGTTGTGGAAGAGAGGTAAAGGTGGCTTTCTGGAGAGTGTGGGTTTTCATCTGTGTTTTAAAAAGGTATAAGCCCCCTTAGTTGTTCATTCAGCTTGTCTAAGTTCTGACTTCTGAATGGTGTAGTAAGCTACCAGCACTGTCAGCACAAAGCCACAGGTGCCAAACCGATAGCAGGAGTTCTAACAAGAAGCAATGCTGTTTGTAGATGTAGCTGCAAATATTAAAGCCAATGATATACAGTCCCATTGCCTCCATTTGTCAGGGTCTAGAGGGTTAGGTCAGCCAATCTCTGACAGGCCCAAAGCAGCTGTTCAGTCTAATATATCTTTGTGTCAACAATTGAATTAAGGTGATGCTTTGATATATTGCTAGTCATCTTTTATAGCCCCAAATCTCTGATGCTCTTGGTTTCCTAGATTATTGTATTCCTGCTAGTTGTGGCAGTCCTGAGTATAGCATTTTGAGAGTCAAAGGAGCATTTCCAGCCCTTATCCAGGAGTATTCTGAAACTCTGCTTAGAATAATTAGCTGTGCAATAGACATCAGGCTTTCTTTAACCATCTTCCTGATGAAGGAGTACTAATGACTCACTTGCTTATTTTTAATTATTTCCTACAGATCGAAGTGTTACATTGTTTTTCATTATCAACAAATGGTAGAATATTGGCATTAAATAAAAGTTTGAAAGTAAAATCATTTGTTAATTCTATCAGTATAGCACAGAGTGTTAAAGTAATTGTTGCTACAACAGATACACCATGATACCTCGGTGGCTTATTGTAGTGGATATTTATCTCTTGCTCGTTAAAGCCAAGTCAGCAATGATATGTGTGAGGTTCTGGGACATGGAGACTCAGACTAACAGAGATTCTGTCATCTTCAACACAGGGTTTCCTGGTGTTGACATCCATCTGGCAGACAAAGAAAGAAACCACATAGGAGATGTTTATGGACCAGGAAGGAAAGTTGCTCACATAAATTTAACACAGTTCTATTGGCCAGAACACAACCACATGGCTCCACAAGGATGTAAGAAGAACTTGGAAATGTACTACCTGGCAAGGCAGCCACTTTTACTAGCATCAACACACTTTGGTGAAGCTATACACAGCTACTGTTTTCAATTTGGCATCATTGCCATCATAATATATCATCTTATGTCCTGCTTTTTCACTTAACATTGTATCAAAACCTTTCCTATCTGCTTACTTTGCATAATAATTTTTAGACATAATATTGTATTGATAAATCTTTATTAGGCCATGTTTTTTGGACATTTAGATTATTTTCTGGTTTTGAGGATTATACATTTTTTTTCTGTGAACATCCTTCTGTGTCAAGATTTTCTCCTGTTAAATTATTTTCTTTGAATAAATTCTCATGAGTTGAATTAGTGAGTCAAAAGACAATGCCCTTACATATTGTTATGCTGCTTTCAATATGATGTTTCAATTCACAAGGCTACCAGTGGAGTGTGAAGATTCTAATTATACCTACCAAGCAATGAGAATTAATACATTGCTTTTCTAAACTGCAGAGATTCTTAGATGATGAATTTTTTCCCTAGTTGTCACTTGAAAAATTATCTTTAAATATTTGGGGGAGTATGTTTTGGTCAAAAAAGGGTAGTCAAAAATTTATCTCCCCGAGTGATTGAATTAACCATGGTATATACACACAATGGAGTACTATGCAGATGTTAAAAATAAGGGCGATCTCTAATGAATGGATTTGGAATAATTTTCAGGATCTACTGTTGAGTGAATAAACAAAGTATAAAAGACTATCTGTAATATACTACCCTTCTTGTAAGCAAGAAATGGATATAAGAGGAGAGAGATCCAAGATGGCTGATGATTAGCAGCTCGGGCACGTACCTCCCAGTGAAAGCGCAAAGAACGAGAGGACGCCACACTTTCAGACGAATATTAGTTGCTCACGGACCAGGAGATTCCCAGTGGAGGAGCTCCATGGGTCGCCAGGGCGACTCTTGTGGCCGGCGTGGCGGTTTTGCTGGTGCCTTAGCACGCCAGTTCTTGGTGCAGAGTCTGGAGATTCCCGGGCAGAAAAGCACCATCAATCTTAACACCGCTGTTTTGGCCGGCTCAGTGGATTGCTCAGATTTCGGCGCAGGGAATCAACAAGTTGGACGTCAGAGACCCAGTTAGAAAGTCGGTAATTATAAAGACGACAGACGGACAAATATATAATGAAGGGAAGAAACCAGCGTAAAAAGGTAGAGAATACTCAAAATCAGAATGCCTCTCCCTCTACAGGGGATTGCAATTCCTCATCGGTAACGGAACAAGGCTTAACAGATTACACGTGTGTTCCAATAACAGAAGCAGGTTTCAAAACGTGGGTGATAAGAAACTTCTGTGAATTAAAAGAACTTGTTCTAACCCAATGCAAAGAAACTAAGAACCTTGAAAAAAGGTTTGACAAAATGTTAACGAGAATGGACAATTTAGAGAAGAATATAAGTGAATTGATGGAGCTGAAAAACACAACACGAGAACTTCGCGAAGCATGCACAAGTTTAAACAGTCGAATTGATCAAGTAGAAGGAAGGATATCAGAAGTCGAGGACCAGCTCAGTGAAATGAAACGAGAAGACAAGAATGCAGAAAAAAGGATGAAAAGGAATGAGCAAAGTCTCCAGGAAATATGGGACTATGTGAAAAGACCTAATTTACGTTTGATAGGTGTACCTGAATGTGATGAAGAGAATGAATCCAAGTTGGAAAATACTCTTCAGGATATCATTCAGGAAAATTTCCCCAACCTGGCAAGGCAGGGTAATATTCAACTCCAGGTAATACAGAGAACACCACAAAGATATTCTTCAAGAAGACCAACCCCAAGGCACATAATCGCCAGATTTATTAGGGTTGAAATGAAGGAGAAAATACTAAGGGCAGCCAGAGAGAAAGGTCAGGTTACCCATAAAGGGAAACCTATCAGTCTTACAGCAGATCTCTCAGCAGAAACCCTACAAGCCAGAAAAGAGTGGGGACCAATATTTAACATCCTTAAAGAAAAGAACTTTCAACCCAGAATTTCCTATCCAGCCAAACTAAGCTTTATGAGCGAAGGAAAAATTAAATCTTTTGTGAACAAACAAGTACTTAGAGACTTCACCACCACCAGGCCTGCTTTACAAGAGCTTCTGAAAGAAGCACTATACATATAAAGGAACAACCAATATCAGCCTTTCCAAAAATATATCAAAAAGCAAAGAACTTTAACACAACGAAAAATTTACACTAACTAATGGGCAAAACAGCCAGCTAGCATCAAACGCCGGTATTAAACTTATATATATTTTAATTGGATAAAAAGCCAAAACCCATCGGTATGCTGCATCCGGGCCCATCTTACATGCAACAATACACAAAGACTCAGAGAGAAGGAGGAAGATTTACCAATCAAACAGAGAGTAAAAATAAACTAATAAACAAAAAGCAGGAGATGCAATTCTCGCCTCTGATAAAGTAGACTTTAAAGCAACAAAGATCAAAAGAGGTGAGGAATGACATTACATAATGGCAAAAGGATCAATGCAACAAGAAGAGCTAACGATTCTATAGATCAACGAGATAGAAAATTAACAAGGATATTCAGAACTTGAACTCAGACCCGGAACAAGTAAACTTAATAAACATTTATAGAACTCTCCACTTCAAATACACAAAACATACATTACCACCTCACACCTATTCCAAAGGTGACTATATAATTGGAAGTAAATCACTCCTCAGTAATCGCATAGCATTTCATAGGTTTAAATTAAATATTGGTTGGCTGTTTGTTTGTTATCTTCTTCCCTTATTCCTTCCTGACTTCATCATTAAGTATAATTATCAGTATAAAAGAGGTTTTCAATACCCATTACTAAATTGCATTCTAGCCTGGGCAAGAAAGCAATACTCCCATTCTCTTTCCCTCTTTCTTTTCCTTCTCCCTCCTCCCCATTCTCTCTCTCTCTTTCTCTTCCTTTTTCCTCCTTCCTATTCTCTCTCTCTCTTTCTCTTTAAAAACAACAACAACAACAAAAAAAAACAAACAAAAAAAAAAATAGTTCCAACTACTTTGCTTCCTCCTCCATCAATCGAAGATTTAAAACATTTTTAAACTAAAATTCCTTGAACTTCTGAATTTACCTAGAGTGGTCTTTTGAAAACAGCCTCATGACTTAAAAAAAAAAAAAAAAAAAAAAGAAATGGATATAAGAAAATAACCATGTATCTGCTCTTTTGTACAAAAGATACAGGAAGGAAACCAGAAACTGAAGAGACTGGTTACCTATGGGGTCTAAGTGATAAATGCATGGGAAAAAAGGGAAGAATGAGAATGAGGTAATAGGGATAAGGAGGCAGTGACCCTTCTCAGAGTTTATCTCTGTGTATTATTTTATCTCATGCTCTTAAAACTCACAGCTCATGGCTTTAAGAGCATGTGCTGCCAGAGCTCCCAGTGGTCAAATCTGGCACAAGTTGAGAAACAAGATAAATAACAACATTAATGGATTTTAACCCATAGAATAAAATAAATATGTATTTGTCCATACTGATATCAATTAAACAAATAAATAAATGGAAGATAAGGAGGTAATTTTCCTTACTGAAGGATTCAAATTCATGTAGAAGGAAGGGGTAAAACAGAAAATCATCATTAGGCAAATAAAACAGTGATAATTACTTACTGGTAAGATCCACCAATGGATAACAAAGCCAGCAGGTGGTGATTTGAGGAGATGCAAGATATTGGCATAGTCTCAAAAATGTTTACCAGTTACAAAGGGAAAAAATATTGACTTTATAGTGGAGAAACCAATCAAATATCACCTTAATCATGTAATCAGGATTAATACGAATGATAATAAGACATACAGGCATGATGTACCTCCTTATATGATGCACTGAGAAGGGTACAGCATGACTTCTTATTATTCGTGCTCAAACTACATAAACTCACTCTGGTCATGAGGAAACATCAGACAAATCCAAATGGAAGCTCGTTCTACAAAATAACTGCTCAGTAATCTTTAAAGTTCTCCAGGTCGTGAAAAACAAATAGAGATCGAGGAATTGTTGCGTATCAGGGAGGACTAAAGAGAAGTAACAACTGAATGCAGGGTGAGACTCTGGAACAGAAAAAGGACATTAGTGGGGAGACTGGGAAAATTTGAATAGGATATGTAGTTAATAGTATTTTACCAATCCTAATTTTCTGGTTTTGATTATTGTACTATAGTTATGTAAGATTAACATTAACATTAAGGGAAACAGTGATGGGTATATGTGAACTTTCTAATATTTTTACAATTTTTCTGCTGGGAAACTTCCCTTCTGCAGATCTTTTGTTTTATCTCTGAGGGCAAGATTCAACTGGTTTGCAAAGGGAGGAACTTAGCTCCCAGTCTAGTGAATATTTCCATAGGCACATGCCTTTATTAGTTATATCTACAGTGGGCTAGTAATCTACAAATTTGCAAGTCTGTAAAAAAATTATCCTTAGTCACTTGACCTACAACCTCAGAATTATGCTGTTTTTATATACTTCAAAAGTAGGCATTATCTCTCTCAGCCTCTACTTTGGACTATAGATGATGACACATGGTATGATCATGTATGTTGAATGGTAGAAAGCCAGGACAGTTACCATCCAGCAGCCTGAAATAGAGCATCACAGAGCTATTACCATGTCACCAGGATCCTCTTGTTTTCTATCTCTGAACAGCTCCTTAACCACTGCTGCAGGCAGTAAAAGCCTTGGTTGCCCCTTTAACTCACAGGATAATTTATGTCTTCTGTCAGTGTTCTCTTGGCAAGGGTTTGTTTTACCACAAGCAGAAGGAAAAAGAATTACATGTTGAAACAGTACAGGCAGCACATGTTTAATAACAAATCAATTTGGAATTGACAAAAGTGATGACCTTGTAAAGTAGTTTTGATATGGGAAACTTATAGTTAAAGCCTCATTTTAGAGTCAAAAGTAGTTTGCCAACTATCTTTCTCCTTTTCCTCTCTACCATCAGTGACCCTCTAATTAATTTTAATAGGCAGGAATTTTTAAAATGACACAAGCAAGCAATATAAAGCAGTACAAAGAATATATTTTTAAATATATCAAATCACAGTGTTTAAAGATGAGTGATAATAGTATGCATTGTGGACCTAATTATAGATAGCTGTCTTTATAAAGATAGAAGGATAAATGGATGTGTAGGTGTGTGGATAGAGACAAATTTAAAAGAAAAAGATCACCTAGATGATGGGTTGATAGGTGGAACAAACCACCATGGCACATGTATACCTATGTAACAAACCTTCATGTTCTGCACATGTATCTCAGAACTTAAATAAAAACTAAAAAAAATAAAAAGATTACACAGAAGCATGTTGTTTTAATAATAAAACCTATTAAATTTTATTTTTCCTGTATTTGCCATAAGAGATATTGGTTCATGAAATAGTTCTTTAAGATAAGCAAACACATTATAAAGATGCCCTAGGAGACTGAAGTAAGGCTATCTTGTAGGGCTCATATCTCAATTTAAACAATATGACAGAGCTCACAACCTTATAAAATCAGCTACTTAGTGATCACTTGTTTCATTTCCCTCCCCTCTACTTTTTTTTTTTTCTGCTTGTTTTGGTTTTATTTCATCAGGGCTTATACTATTTACATGCTTTTCTGCAATCACAATTCTTTCAGTTGTTGAAGTTCTATATTTAATTGGATTAAATGCTTACTGTCCTATTACATTATCTTATCTTATTCTGAGTTCCTTGTTAGACTTCCCTCTTGGGTGGCTGGATTTTATTATCAAGTAGTATTTTTTAAAGAGGAGCTCATTAGGGCTGTATTTCCTGAAATTTTAATTTATTCATGTCTGAGAATATCTGCCTGTTGCTTTTACACTTGAAAAACTTGTCTGGGTAAAGTATTTTGGGGTCACATTTAGGTTCCCTATGACTTTGCTCTATCTTCTAGTACGGAAAGCTTCTAGGGAAGAGTCTGAAGATGGGGAGAATTTCCCCCATTGCAGATAACTTGCTTTTTCTGCCTGAATACTTAATAATTTTTATTTATATTCCAGTTTTAATAACTTAACCAGGATATGTTTTGATGATGTTTGCATTTTATCAGTGTTCCCTAGTATATAGCATGCCCTTTTGATTAGAAGACCCAATTCTTCCTTCGTGGAAATGTTCCTTATTCTGGGGATCCAATCATAGTATCATCTTTATCTGTCTTCCTTATCTTTCACCTAGTTGTTTAACGCCTTTTTCCTGTACATTTGCCTTCATTTAAAAAGTATTTCCTCTATTAGATTGACTCTATTTTCCTCCTATTTCCAATTTATGTAATAGAGTTTATATTAAGAACATTTCATTTCATTTTCTTAGCTCCATCATCTCTCTTCTCATTCTCTAGTTTTATTATATTCTATTTTAACTTGTGTTTTATTTCCTTTTTGTTGTTGTAGCGCGAAGCCCTTCCAGAAGCAAAAAGTTGTTTGTTCCTTATGTTTTTCTCCAGAATGGTTGAATTTTCCCTCTATTCCACTCTTCCCTTCCCCTTCTTTCCTGCTTTTTTGTAATTGTATGTTTGCACAGTTACTTTATAATTTTACGTCTTGCCCTTGCTTATTGTTGGCAGTTTTGGATGAACTTTCTATTTTCTCTTTGTTAATGCATGACAGTGAACTTTGACATTATTTCTACTCTTTTCTAGATTCATCTTTTAAACCCCAGTTGTATGCAGTGTGAGCTCTGGGTATCATTTCTGTAGTCTCAGTGCTGAAGGATAGTTCTATTAGGTGAATTGGTATTATTGGTGAAGAGTTCAGTTGGTGCTACATGGGTACTTGCAGAAAAATCCATGTTGAGAATTTTCTCTCCTAAAGTCCTATAAAACATATCAGGACCCCTCTACCAAGCCAGGGTTATATTTCACTTGTGTGGATATTAGCTCATTTCCTCAACTCAACACATTCCTTTGTAAAAGGTGGTGAATCCTGATGGATCAGCATATTGCTGAGGTCCCATGGGGTCCTATGTACTGACACATTCCATTTCTCTACAAGTTAAAGGGTGTCAATGCAATTCCCATTATTTATTGGACTCCTTTTTTTAAGTTCTTCTCGGCAGTGGAGATGGAGTTAGGGGTCTAGCCATATGTTCTACCATGATTCGCGGTCCTTTGCCTATCTCATATCCTCTGCTCCTTCCTTTCCCAGTTTAAATTGCATGGCCAATCATTATATGGATACTTTGTAAAACATAGCCTCTAATTGCCTCTGTCTCTTATATGACAAAACACAATCCTGGCTAAATAAAACTCTGTATATTTACCTCTGCAACTGAAAATAACTGAAGAAAACCCACAGCCTGTTGACTGGTTTCTTGAACTGCAAAGGGGTCCTTAGTACCACCTAGCAAATCCCTCCACTTTTTCCTAGTCTAGTTTGTACAGTCACTCTCCCAGATGACTGTTTCACACATTCTTCTCTCTCCTCAAGCACCCAACACCTCCTCTCTCAACTTCTCTGTCAGTTAGTGTTCATATTTTTTATTTCATTGAGAAAACTGAAATGGTCAGAAGAAAACTTCTGCAGACTCCTGCTAAAACATCTACCCACATGCATTCATGTGAACCCATATTCTTTGCCTTCTATCCTATTGCAAAAGATGAACTCTTATTGCTTCTGCCTATCCAAGACCAACCCTTCCAACTCTGCATTAGAGCCTCCCTCACCTGCTCAAAGACATCACGTCAGCAATTTTCCCTTCTCCCTCAGGTGTTTTTGCTTTTCTCCAGGATAAATTTTTCTTCAGCATAAACACATGCTATTAGTCCCCTCAGTTTAAAGAAAATTTTTGTCAACCCCACTTACAATCCCATTTCCTATCTTTCCTTTACATAACAATTCATGGACTTGTCTGCACTGTCTCCAATTCATCTTTTCCCATTCTTTTTTGAACCCACTGCAAACAGGCTTTCACCTTCACCATTCTACTGAACTGTTCTTCTCAAGGTCATTATCTTGTTTGTTTCAAATACCTTATATGTGCTTTTAAGTACCAAGTGTATATCTCTTGCCCAAATTTCTCCACTAAACTCAATATTTGTATATCCAACTCCTTACTTAACATATCTACCTGAATATCTCATAATCATCTCAAAACTAACATGCTGAAAATAGAACTCCTGAGCTTCACCCATCCCTCAGACCTGCTCCACTAAAAGTCTTCCATATATAATGTAATACCAACTCCATCCTTCTTTTTTTTATTAGCTCAGGCCCAAAACCTTGGAGTTCTTCTTGATTCTTCTCTGCTACTTATCTTCTTATACCTCACATGCAATCCATCAGAAAATTAGTTTGACTCTACCCAAATATCTATTCTTTTTTCCTCCTTCCCTCTCCTCCTTTTTCTTTCCTTCTAGAATCTTTTTATCACCCATCACTACCATCCTAGTCCAAGCCACCATCATCTTTTATTTATATTATTGCACTAGATTCCCCACTGTTCTCCCTTCTTCCGCCCCTGTCCCCTAGACCAGTCTCAGAATATTTACTTTAATAGGACACTCTCTTACCCAAAACTCAAAAATGGCACCACACTTTAATCAGGGTAAAAGTTCTTATAATGGCCCATAAGCCTATCTATGATCTGGCTTTTTGTTGCCTCTCTTACCTCATTTTTCACTTTTCTTCCCCTTAATCACTCCATGCCAGCCTCTCTAGCCTCCTCGCTCTTTCTCAAATGTGCCAGCCATACTCTCACCCATAGGTTGCCATTGCTGTATACTTGGAATATCCCTATATATGTTAAGTGTGCCTAGAACTACTAGGCACTCAAAAGTGTTGAATTTACTGAATACACAAATTAAATAACAGATTTTCTGAATATAGAAGTTATAAGAGCACCCAATGGATTCAAATAATCTCTTTATTGTACGTTGCATTTTGGCTTCTTCATTCTTTTCTTGACTCTTTCATGTGTTCAGCTAGTAGAGAAAGTAAGACACTAGCTTTTTTTAGATTCAGATCACAGCTTCTTTCTTCATCGGAAGAACTGGCACTCAGTTTGCTCTGCATGGAAGCCAGGGGTCTTCTCTCATTCACATGTGCATTCTTGGGCATTGTGAAATATGAGTATCATCTTGCTTTCCAGTTTGCAGAGTAACAAATTTCAGAGAGCACATTCAGTCAGTTTCCTGTCTGAACATTCTTTCTGAACATAATCAACTATTTAGAACATGACTCACTCAACAAAACATTGCTTTAATTTGGAGAAACAATGTTCAGATTGCAGTTTCCCTCATCCTGCTGGGTAAAACCATTGCCTTTGGTCTGGCACATGTGTACTTGCATTACATTTAATTTAATAAATACTTATAGCTGAATCCTGACTTAAATCCTGGGAAGACATACTTGGGTGTTTATGGTTAACAATATTGCATACAACTAATTAAACTCATTTTTTTTTCTCAATTGACTTTTTCTCAATGAACACTTATGTGCTTACAGGGTTAATCTATTATAATCCTCTGTAATTTGCTGATGCCAGATATGACATACAAAGACTACTGACCTTTCTGACTGTTGGTTACCTTTTAACATTGCAATGGAATTCAGTGGATATTTAGTTTTAAGCTCCAAACTGCATTAATCTGATGGATTTTCACCCTTTAGAATATCTTCCATGTATATATTGTAAGTGAGATAAATAAGTGATAAGGAATGAAGAGGGCAGATTTGTCAGAGTATTTATCACTTGGGGTCATAAAAATGAATTTTTAAGGATACTGCTCATATTCATCATGTCTAAGAGAAGGTAACTTCATGTCAAATAGTTATTGGTAGTACTTTGGGATCAAAGATGTCAGTGGGAATGTTACAACTTATATAAAAAATTTCTTCTGCAAACACTCATATTGGTGCAATCATCACTTTTTTTTAACCTTTCAATTTTTTATCTTATTTGACTAACCTGTAAAAAGTGTTCAAGTAGGGGGAACCTCATTTCTCCTGAAGAAAAAGCATTTACTGTTAAAGAATTTATTTGGCAACAAACCCTGGGACTTTTAAAATGGAAGAACGGATGACATGTTCTTATTTTCTGCGTAATTTATTTTCTCTCTTGCTATGTCCTAACCTCTATCTCAGAAGTGTTTTCTTAGCAAGCTGAAAAGGTCTTAGGAGTCTATGTGGTTATGTGGCACTTCACTATAGTTGGAAAACACTTTTAAAGACTCCAAACTCTTTCACATAAACAAGAAATATTTCTCTTTCAAAACTCAAGGAAAATGCCATGATTATGTTAAATAGGAATCATGTTAGAGAATTATGATCTATTTTTCTCAGCAAAAAGTGGCAAGCATATATGTCTTAGTCACTCTTATGGGTTGAATTGTGTCCCCCCAAAAGATATGTTTAAGTCTTAAACCCCAGTACTTGTGAATGTGACCTTATTTGAAAATGATGTCTTTCGAGATCTTAATCAAGGTAAATAATGTTCTTGTAAGAAAAGAGACACAGACATACATAGAGGAAAGACAGTCATGTGAAGACAGAGACAGAGACTTCGAGTTATGCTGCCACAAATCAAGGAACATCTGGTGCTATGAGAAGATGGAAGAGTCAAGAAAGATGTCTCCACTAGAGGGTTCAAAGAGAGCATGGCCCTACCAACATCTTGATTTTATACTTCTAACCTCAAAAACTGGGGGGAAATAAATGCTACGCAGCTTGTGGTACTTCATTAAAGCAGCCCTAGGAAACTGGTAGAGTTACTGAAAAACAAGCAGGGCATGACTCAGAAATGCACCACAGTTGCCTACATGGAACTATAATTTAATGAGCAACAAGGTGAATTGCCAGATAAACCTCTAATATATGAAACCACGCCCATGTTTCAGAAGTAGAAGGCAATTGTCTGTATTTTAATGCTGCCCACCTTGCTTAGACTGCAAGCAAAGAATTGTTGAGCAGATATGGAAAGTACCTTACTGAATTTGATGTTCAAGGAGATGGCACAGTTTTCCATGGTAATTTCATTTTATGACGTTAGGCAAGTTTCTCTTAGTCCCTTACACTTCTAATCAAATTAGTACCATAAAAGTGATGGCAGCATCTGTGTGAATGAGACAATGCAATGCGATTTACTCCTGGAAATAACTGCTTTGGAGCACAGGCAATGTGATAAACTTAGAGATATCAAAGTTATATAATGTCCTATCATGAAAAATATAATCTTTACTCATTGGCTCAGGAAATTCAGTTAGACAATTTAGTCAGTTCTACGTATCTCCTGCAGTGCAGTGTTGGCAGCTATTGGAGTGGGTGGGCAGAAAGCCATGCCAATCTTGTGAAGGATTTTTACAATATACACAGAAATCAGAGACAGTATGTAAATCTCCGTCTAAACACAATTGAACATGAAGAAATAAAGCCATGTTTCTAGGTTCCTCTAAGCCTGTCTGTAGTACATTCACCAGTACTCTTCTCTTCCTTTTCTTTACTGAACATAGCTGATCTTTGCATTAGTGTCCCTTTTTGTTTAGCATCAGGTCTTCTCTGCAGAACAAATAATACAAATAATTTTCCTAAGTTATATACTGCTTTGTATTCAATGTTGGCAGTCACAAGGAAGAAAAGATCCTCCTCCTCCTCCTCCTCCTCCTCCTCCTCCTCCTCCCCACCATCATCATTATCACTGATTTATTTAGGATCTGTATTGTAAAGGTTAGTAGGCTAGGTCTTGGGAATACAAAGAAGAATAAGGAATGCTATCCTTGCACTCAAGGGCTGGCAGTCTAATGGAAAAAGTAGAACATACAGTAATGAAGTAACATAATTCATAGTATGACATATTAATATTGAAATGAGTGAAACTCTCATTAAGTGTGCTAGGAGTCTACAGGAGACAGAAGCTTGCAGTGATATGTAGAGTTAGCAAAGACTTTATACAGGAGCTGGGACTTGAGCTGAACTGTTGAAAACAGATAGAGCTTATTTAAGGGTAGGTGATAGGAGAGTTCATTCTTCTTCTAGATGGAAGGAATGTAGTGGACAAAACTGGACAAGAGTACATATGAAGAATGTTTAAGAGACAACACTTATGGATTAAAGATTTAAATGTAAGACCTAAAACCATAAAAACCCTAGAATAAAACCTAGACAATACCATTCAGGACATAGGCATGGGCGAAGAATTCATTACTAAAACACCAAAAGCAATGGCAACAAAAGTTAAAACAGACAAATGGGATCTAATTAAACTGAAGAGTTTCTGCACAGCAAAAGAAACTACCATCAGGCAACCTACAGAATGGGAGAAAATTTTTGCAGTCTACCCATCTGACAAAGGGCTAATATCCAGAATCTACAAATAAACAAATTTGCAGGAAAAAAAAAAAAAACCCATGAAACAGTGAGTGAAGGAGGTTTTTTCTTGGAGTGATAAAAAGGTTCTGAAATTGAATATGGTGATGGTTGCACAACCCTGTGAATAGATTAAAATTCATTAAATGGTGTATTTTAAATGCACGAATTATATAGTATGTAAATTATATCTCAATAAAGCTATTTTTCATAAAATCTTTTCACTCTTAGAACTAATAAATTCAGTAAAGTTGCAGGATGCAAAATCAACATACAAACATAATAGCAGTTCTATACACTAGTGAACTATGTGAAAAAGAACTCAAAAAAATCTCATTTACAATAGCTATACAAATGAAATACTTAGGAATAAATTAACTCAGGAGATGAAAGACCTGTACAGTGAAAAGTATAAAATATTGACAAAAGAAACTAAAAACACAAATAAATTGAAAGATATTCCATGTTCATTGATTGGAAGAATTAATATTGTTAAAATGTCCATACTATTCAATGTGATCTACAGATTCATTGAAACTCTTATCAAAATTCCAATGATACTTTTCACAGAAATAGAAAGAACAATCCCAAAATTTATGTGGAACCACCATGAAAGACTGAGTAGCTAATACAATCTTGAACAAAAAGAACATAACTAGAGTCATCACACTACTTGACTTCAAAATATACTGCAAAGCTATATCGTAACAGCTTGGTACTTGCATAAAAACAGATAACGTAGACCAGTGAAACAGAATAGACAGTCCCAAAATAAATACACATATTTATGGTCAATTGATTTTTGACAAATGTGCCAAAAACATACAATAGTGAAAAGAAGGTCCTTCAATAAATGATGTTGGGCAAACTGGAAATGCACATCCAGAAGTATGAAATAAGACCCTCACCTCACAATATATGCAAAAACAACTGAAAATGAATTTAAGACTTAAACATAAGACATGAAACTGTGAAGAAGAAAATAGAGGAAAAGCTTCATGATACTGATGTAGGCAATGATTTTTTTGGATAGGACCCCAAAAGCACAGACATCAAAAGCAGAAATAGACAAATGGTATTAAATCAAATTTAAAATCTTCTGCACAGCAAGTGAAGTAATCAACAGAGTGAGAAGATAGAATGTATGGAATAGGAGAATATATTTGCACACCATACACCTGACAGGGGGGTAATATCTAAAATATATGAGAAACTCAGACAAATCAATTGTAAGAAAACAACCCAATTTAAAAGATGGACAAATGACATGAATAGGCATTTTTCAAAAGAAGACATACAAATGACCAACAGGTATATTTTTAAAATGCTTAACATTACTGATCATCAGGGAAATGCAAATTAAAACCACAATGAGATATCACCCCATACCTTTTAGAGTGCTTATTATCAAAAAGACAAAAGATAACAAGTGTTGGCAAGAATGTGGAGAAAATGGGATCCTTGTACACTGTTGGTGGCAATGTAAATTAGTACAGCCATTATGAAAAACAGTATGGAGGTTCCTCAAAAAATTAAAAATAGGACTACCATATGATCCAATAATTCCACTTCTGGTTATATATCTAAGGGAAATGAAATCAATATGTTGAATGGACACCTGTACTTCCATGTTCAATGCAGCATTATTCAAAATAGCCAAGATGTGGAATCAGCCTAAGTATCCATTAGTGGATCAATGGATACAGAAAATGTGGCATGAATTTGCAATTGCAAAAATATGATACCAGCCCAAATGCTCATCAACTAATGAGTGGATAAAGAAAATGTGGCATTTATACACCATGGGATATTACTCAGCCATAAAAAGGAATGAAATAATGGTATTTGCAGCAACCTGGATGGAGTCGGAGGCCTTTATTCTAAGTGGAGTAATTCATTAATGGTAAATCAAATACCATATTCTTCACTTATAAGTGGGAACGAAGTTATGAGGCTTGCAAAGGCATAAGAATGATATAATGAACTTTGGAGACTTGGAGGGAAAGGTTAGTAGGGGGTGAAGGATAAAAGACTACAAATTGGGTAAAGTGTACACTGGCCGAGGGATAGCAGGGGGTGAGGGGATTGGTGAGGGATAGCATTAGGAGAAATACCTAATGTAGATGATCGGGGGATGGATGCAGCAAACCACCATGGCATGTGTATACCTATGTAATAAACCTGCATGTTCTGCACGTGGACCCCAGAACTTAAAGTATAATTTTAAAAAAAATCTTTAAAAGTCAAGCTCATAGAAGCAAAAAAAAATAGCATGATGGTTACCAGAGGCTGATGGATAGAGATCAGGTTGATGTTGGTCAAAAAATACAAAATTTCAGTTAGGAGAAATAAGTTCAAGGGATTTATTTTACACCATGGTGACTACAGTCACTATATATTTTTTTTATTGCATTTTAGGTTTTGGGGTACATGTGAAGAACATGCAAGATTGTTGCATAGGTGCATACGTGGCAGTGTGATTTGCTGCCTTCCTCCCCTTCACCTATATGTGGCATTTCTCCCCATGCTATCCCTCCCCAACTCCCCACCCCCCGCTGTCCCTCCCCTATTTCCCCCCAACAGACCCCAGTGTATAGTGCTCCGCTCCCTGTGTCCATGTGTTCTCATTGTTCAACACCCACCTATGAGTGAGAACATGCGGTGTTTGATTTTCTGTTCTTGTGTCAGTTTGCTGAGAATGATGGTTTCCAGGTTCATCCATGTCCCTACAAAGGAATCGAACTCATCATTTTTGATAGCTGCATAGTATTCCATGGTGTATATGTGCCACATTTTCCCTGTACAGTCACTATTATGTTGTATACATGAAAATCACTAGCACAGTAGATTTAAAGTGTTCCCATTTAAAAAATTATGAACATGTGAAATATTTCATATAGTAAATAGTTTGATTTAGCCATGCCACAGTGTGTATGCATACACACACACACACACACACATCAAAATACATTGTACATCACAAATACATTTATACCATTTTTATTAGTCAATTAAAAATTAAATTAAAAAATATCTTTCCATGATTCAGTTCAGAATGATGGCTAGGGTTCTGGCAAAATGGGTGTGTACATGTATAGGGAAAGGAAAAATACATTTTGCTTTTTGGTGGCTGGAGACTTGTAGCAGCCTTCACATCATACTGTGCATTCAGTCAGCCAAGTAATAGCTATTCTCACATTCTTATTTTACTAAATTACACTTTAGGATCACATATTTGCCTTTTGTCTTCATACTTGGATTTAAACACAGGAGCTCTCCCACTGTAATCTTGGGCAAGTTGTTTGACAATTCTGTCTCAGTTTTCTTATTTGTAAAATGAGGCAAATATGGCACCTACTACATATTACTCTCAAAACTAAATGAGTTAATAGTGTAAAGTGCTTAGAATGATATCTGACTTCTATGACATTCAACAAATAATGTTGCTGCCACTACTATTATTATTACTATATGAATTTAGTTACAGTAATATAAAAATACACTGTGCATAATAATGACTGTAGCTCTTTAATAATTATTCATTGTGTTAATTTAAGAATGCCTGAAAATAGGCCAGGCATGTGGCTCATTCCTGTAATGCCAGCACTTTGGGAGGCTGAGGTGAAAGTATCACTTGAGGCCAGGAGTTAAGACCAGCCTGGGTAACATAGTGAGACCCTATGTCTACCAAAAAAAAAAAAAAAAAAGATTACCCAGGCATGGTTGTGCATGCCTGTAGTCCCAGCATCTTGAGAGGCTGAGGTGGGAGGATGGCTTGAGCCCAGGAGGTTGAGGCTGCAGTAAGCCATGATCATGCCACTGCACTCCAGCCCAAATATCAGAGTCAGTCCCTGTCTCTAAAACAATAAAAATAAAGAGTGCCTGAGAATACAGAGTAGATGTTGGAGTGAATTCTATCAAATTGTGTGTAAATAATTAAGGTTGGGATTTAAAGAGTTTGCATTTGCTTATGTGGAAAAACCCACCATTCTGAATGTCACATTTCTTGATACTGATTGATATTTAAGATGTTACCATTGACAGTTACAAAATGGTAAATTTTCATTTTTTAAGGTTGATACAAAAGAGGAGATTGTCATCATATACACACTGCATTAGGCTATTCTTGCATTGCTATAAAGAAATACCTGAGACTGGATAATTTATAACAAAAAGTTTTAACTGGCTCATGGTTCTGCAGGTTGTACAGAAAGCATGATGTTGGCATCTGCTCAGCTTTTGGGGAGGTCTCAAAAAACTTACAATCATGGTGGAAGGCTAGGCTTACATGGCAGGAGCAGGAGCAAAAGGAGAGGGGAGGTGCTACATACTTTTAAACCATCAGATCTCATGAGAACTTACTCACTATCATGAGAACAGCACCAAGAGGATGCTACTAAACTGTTCATGAGAAATCCATGCTCATGATCCAATCACCTCCACCAGGTTCCACCTCCAACATTAACAATTAGAATTTCACATGAGATTTGGACAGGGACACAGATTCAAACCATATCACTCCCGTTATCCCAGGAATCACTTCTGCTGGTGTATTAATGTGCTCGGAGGTGGTAGATGCACCCAAACTCAGTAACAAACTAAAATTCTGATTTCTCCCATGAAATCCCAGGACCTCTAATCAAATAAATCAAATAAATCATTACGGCTCAGACTTGAGGCAAAAGCCTTGGGCTTCTCATCCAACACTTCATCATTTCACTTTGGTTTGAGGGAGAAGTTTAGTTCCATATCCTAGTTTCTTGAAGGAAGAATTATGCTAAGGCTCTGGGGTGGCTTCATCCCCACCCTTCCCCCAGGTTTACCCTAAAACAAGACAGGTCTATGTAAGGCAGAATAAGTAGGTAGAAAGTGTCTGGCCTCGAGGCTTGGAAAATGATAGTATGTATATTTCAGTTCTGTGACTTGTTCTATGAACTTGGGCATATCACTTAGTTTCTCTGGTAATATCTAGTACATGAATTCACCTTTCTAATTCATAAAATGAGATAATCTTTTTAACTCATAGTGTTATTTTAAGAAACATAAGATGTTGCTATACTATTATCCCTGCCTTCATTTATTTAACAGTATATATAATGTATGTATATGCCTGCATACTACATACTGTTAAATACGACAGTTATATGTGTAGTATATATATTCACACACACTATATGCTGTTAAATATATATTTCAGAAAATATGTATGTTTTAGTCAGAAATATATATATTTCTAACTATATATTGGGCACTCTTCTAGGTCCCGAGATATAGCAATGAAAACAAACCTTTTTCCATAGTGGAACTTCTATTCTACTAAGTAGAATAAAGATAATAAACAAATATTTATAATATTTCAGGCAGTATTAAGAGGTATGAGGAAAAAAATAAACCAGGGTGAGAAGCTAGAAAAAAATGTTTAAGTCATGGGGACTATTTTAGATAGGATATGAGGAATTCAAAGCCCCCTCATAAAATCAATTGAGGAATTAAAAAAAGAGAATAAAGAATAGGGAAGTTCATAGATAAGGAATAGCAGAGCATCTCACAGATTAATCACAGCACAATGTTATCTTAGTGCCAGATTAGGAAAAATTATTACACATGTACATGCGTGCGCGCACACACACACACACACACACAAACACATTCTTTTCTCCTTAAAATTATAGCGTACTTGGTAATTTGCTGTCTGCTTTCCCAAGCAAAAGGAATAGTTTCATGTTAGGTGTACAAGGAGGAAATTCAGGGGATATAGAGTGATGCTCCACTGAGGGTTCTAAGATCTCAAAAACAATTCTTGGGCATCACAATGGTAACAGGCAAAATCACTCAGTGAGTAAACAAAGTTGCAGCAGTGTATTGCAGCACAGAGCAAGTGGGCAAAATATATTTTGGCACTGATACTCTAGAATTGCCAGTTGGGAGAGCCTGTCTTTGCAATGACTTGAGGAAGCGAGAGATCAAAATGACAATGTATCATTTTGTCTTTTGCCAAACAAATGGAATGAGAGGTAAAGATGGATGGCACTGGTAGAATATATTACATCAAGCAACATAGGCAATGACTCCTGGGAGTATTACTTGGACTCTAGAGCCCAAGTAATATAGAATATTACACAAGGGATATGGACGGGATATATTTGAGGAAAGAGTAAGGTTCAGAATCTCCTTGAGCAGCTCATTCTTTAAGGATTTAGTTCTAGGAAAGCTGGCTTATGGCACCAAAGCTCAAACTGTGAGCTAGAAAACAAATCTATTAATTTATAATGAAAACATAACTGTCAAATGATGTAATGTTCACATTAGTCCTTTACCTCCAAGAAAGGAAAGCTATAGTCAGAACACCGTTATCTGATGCACTGTGGGTGTGCAGTTGGTCAGCTAGTTCATTTACATTTTTATTTTGATACAAATTTAAAAATACAAAAATATTGCAATAATAGTGTAGGGAACTTCCATCTACCATCTACCATGTATCTTTTACCCAGATCTATTGACTGTGTGCATTTTGACCCATTAGCACTTGCTTTCTCTCTCTCTTCCTTACTTACTCTCTCGCTTTCTCACTCTCACTCTCTCTCTCTCTCTCGCCCTATTCAGCCATACATTGCTTAATGACAGTGACAAATTCTGAGAAATGCATCATAAGGTGATTTCATCATTGTGTGAAAATCATAGAGGGCACTTATACAAACCTAGGTTAATAGCCTACTACATACCTAGGCTATAGGGTATGGCCTATTGCTCCTAGGCTACAAACTTGTACAGCATGTTACTGTGCTATATACTGTAGGCAATTAGCACATAATGGTAAGTATTTGCATATCTAGGCTTATCTAAACATAGAAAAGGCACAGTAAAAGTATAGTATTATAATTTTATGGAACCACTGTCATATATGCTGTCATTGACTGAAACATCACACAGTGTATGAATGTAGATGCACATTGTACACACACACGTATGTGTATGTGTATTTTTTCATGAATCATTTAATAGTGAGTTAGAGATATGGTATCCTTCAAATACTGGAGTGTGTGTTTGCTAAGAACAAGGACATTCTCTTAGATAAATACAGCATAATTATCAAAATCAGGAAATTTAACAGTGTTACAATTCTGTTATATAATTTATAGTCCATGTTTAAGTTTAGCCAATTATCCTAATAATGTCCTGCATAGCTAATTTTTTTCTTCATCCCCTATACAATTCATAATCATGTATTCCACTTAGTTATGTGAATTTAATCTCCTTTAATCTGGTATACTTCCTCAGCCTTTCTTTGTTTTTTTGATGTTGACATTATTGAAGAATATAGGCTAGTTATTTTGTAGTTTGTAACTCAATATGAGTTTCTCTAATGTTTCTTCATAATTAGACTCAGGCTATATAGTTTTGGCAAAGATACTGCAAAAGTGATATTATGTCTTTCTCAGTGTATCATATCAGGCTGATACTAATGTAAATAGAATTGCTTTTAAATTTCATTTTGTAATTATTTATTTGTAGCATACAAAGTACAATTGATATTTATATATTGATATTATATTCTGATGCTTTACTGAACATTTATTAGTTCTAGTAATTGCTTAGGAAATTCTTTATGATTTTGTACATAAACAATGATGGCAACTGAAAAAAGAAATTAATTTCTTCCTTTCCATCTTTATGCCTTTTTTCTTGCTATATTAGATTGTCTAGTATAATGTTGAATCAAAATGTCAACAATGAACATCCTCAGGGCTAGGGGATAAAGAGAGGTAAGTTAACTGGTGCAAACATGCAGTTAGATAAAAAATATGTTATTTGGTTTGACAACAGAATAGAGTGACTACAGTTAGCAGCAATGTACTGTGTATTTCAAACTAGCTAGAAGAAAGGACTTGAAATGTTCCCCACATAAAGAGATGATACTCAAGGTGATGGATACCCCAAATACCATGACTTGATTATTTCACATGCTATGCATGTAACAAAATATCACATGTACCCCATAAATATGTGAAGTATTATGTATCAATTAAAAAAATATTGTCACCTATTACTGAAGACAGGGTAAAATATTCAATATTTTAGCATTTAATGTAATATTAGCTGTAGTTTTTTTGAAGATACACTTTATAAGGTCAAGAAATACCCTTAAATTCCTGGTTTTCTGGGAGTTGTTATCAAGAAAGGGTGTTGAATTTTGTCAGGATATTTTCTGTATCTATTGAGATAAACACAAGGGTCTAATTTTTAGTCAATTTATATGTTGGTCAGGATTTTTCTTAATGTTAATCTAACCTTGCATTTATGGGATAAACCTCTCATGATCCTGACATATTATCCTTTTTATGTCTTGACTGAATTTTCTTTGATAATATTTTGTTATCAAAATTGTGATTCAAAATTTTGTGTCTGTCTTTATGAGGGATATTGAAACATAACTTTTTTTCTTGTAATGTTTTGGTTGATTTTTATATCAGGGATCCAGGTTAGAAGTTAGAAACCCTGGTGACACCCAAGACTGAGGAGGGTCACTTTGAGAAGGCAGGTCAATGTCTTTGTGGTAGCCTCTTGAAACGTAGTACTGGTTGCAGACCAAAAGTAGCCCTATCCCTCTATAGACTGAAGTCCTGGCTTGCTTGGCCGTGGTTCTGCAACCAGCCTTATCAACCAAGGGGCCCAGAAAGAGCCACCTCCCTCTGTAACCCTGGTAATACGCCTGCCAATCTCAGTTCCAACTGCAGATCCTAAGGCAGTGCTATGACCTAGAGCCAGCTCTGCTCTGCTGTGGTCCAGAATCAGTCCTGCCCCAAAGATACCTGGAGGGAGATATGCCCATCGGTGCTCCAAATAAAAGGCCTGCTGACCTCAATCGGATTGCATTTCCTGAAGAACCTGAATAGACATTTCTCAAAAGAAGACATACAAATGTACAACAGGCATACAAAAGATGGCTCAATATCACTATTCATCAGGTAAATTCAAATAAAAATCACAGTGAGCTATCACCTCACACCCATTAAAAAATATATATATCTATTATGTGATCCAGCAACCAGAAATAATTGATATCAGGATCTCAAAGAGATATCTGTACCCCCATATTCACTGCAGCACTATTTACATTAATCAAAATAACTAAGTGTCCATTGAGAATATAAAAAGTGTCCATTGAGAATAGAAAAATATATATATATGAAATATTTTTCAGCCTTATTAAAGGAAGGAAATGTTGTCATTTTACAACATAGATGGACCTGGAGGGCAATATGCTAAGTGAAATAAGCCAGGCACAGAAAGGAAAATACTACATGATCTCATTTACATGTAGGATCTTAAAAAGTCAAACTTATAAAAGCAAAAAATAGAATAGTGGTTGCCAGGGACAGAGATGTTGGTCAAAGGGTCAAAGGCTCACTTATGCAGGATGAATAAGTACTGGAGATCCAGTGTACAGCATTGTGACTATATTTTATCATGCTAAGCAAGTTGATATTAAGTATTCTCACCATACATACACAAATCATAACTATGTGAAGTAATGAATATATTAATTAGCTCAATTGTGAGACTCATTTTACAGTGCATATATATATACACATCATGTTATACACCTTAAATTTATAAATTTTTATTTTTAAAATATACTACAATAAAGGTGGAAAAAATTAAAAGAAAAAAGATCATGTCATCTGTAAGCCAGGATAATTTTACTTATTCCTTTGTGATTCACGTGCCTTTTATTTATTTATTTTTGCCTAGTTACCTGGCTAGAATTTTCAATACCATGTTGAAATGGCAAGAGTGGGCATCCTTGCCTTGTTCCTAGCTGTGTCATTTTCATGTATGACTTGTATTATGTTGAGGATATTTCCTTCTATTAGTATTTCTAGCTTGTTGAAAGTTTTATCATGAAACTGTGTTGGATTTTGTCAAATGCTTTTTCTGCATCTATGAAGATTTTTTTTTTTTAATCTTTCATTTTGTTAACGTTGTATATACATTAATTGATTCTCATGTGTTGAACTATCCTTGCATCCCAGGGATAATTTGGTCATGATATATTGTCCTTTCAGTGTGCTGATGAATTTGATTTACTAATATTTTGTTGATTTTCTTGCATCTATGTTCATCAGGGATGTTGGCTTACAGTTTTCTTTTTTGTGGTAATTTTGTCCAGTTTTTGTATCAGGGTAATGTTTGCCTAAAAATGAGTGTGACAGTATTCCCTCGTCTTCAATTTTTTTGAAAAGTTTGAGACAGATTCATGTTAATTCTTCTTTAAATGTTTGGTAGAAGTAAAGTCATATGATTCGGGCCTTTTCTTTTTGGGGACTTTTTTGTTACTGATTCAATCTCCTAAGTCGTTGTAGGTTTTTTCTGTCTTTCTAGTTCTTTATGATTCAGTCTTGGTAAGTTGTGTGCTTCTAGGAATTTATTGATTTCCTCCATGTTACCCAGTTTGTTTGTGAATTCATGAAATTATTCATAGTGGTCTCTTGTAGTCCTTTTAGTTTATATGGCATCTGTTGTAATGTCTATTCTTTTTTTTTTTTTAATTGCATTTTAGGTTTTGGGGTACATGTGAAAAACATGCAAGGTTGTTGCATAGGTGCATACGTGGAAGTGTGATTTGCTGCCTCCCTCCCCTTCACCTATATCTGGCATTTCTCCCCATGCTATCCCTGCCCAACTCCCCACCTCCCCGCTGTCCCCTCCTCCCCACCAACAGACCCCCGTGTATACTGCTCCCCTCCCTGTGTCCATGTGTTCTCCTTGTTCAACACCTGCCTATGAGTGAGAACATGTGGTGTTTGATTTTGTGTTCTTGTGTCAGTTTGCTGAGAATGATGGTTTCCAGGTTCATCCATGTCCCTACAAAGGATGTGAACTCCTCGTTTTTAATGGCTGCATAATATTCCATGGTGTATATGTGCCACATTTTTCCTGTCCAGTCTATCATCAATGGGCATTTGGGTTGGTTCCAGGTCTTTGCTATTGTAAACTGTGCTGCAATGAACATTCGTGTGCATGTGTCCTTATAGTAGAACAATTTATAATCCTTTGGATATATGCCCAGTAATGGGATTGCTGGGTCAAATGGAATTTCTATTTCTAGGTCCTTGAGGAATCGCCACACTGTTTTCCACAGTGGTTGAACTAATTTACACTCCCACCAACAGTGAAAAAGTGTTCCTATTTCTCCACATCCTCTCCAGCATCTGTTTTCTCCAGATTTTTTAATGATCGCCATTCTAACTGGTGTGAGATGGTATCTCAATGTAGTTTTGATTTGCATTTCTCTAATGACCAGTGATGATGAGCATTTTTTCATATGTTTGTTGGCCTCATGTATGTCTTCTTTTGTAAAGTATCTGTTCATATCCTTCGCCCATTTTTGAATGGGCTTGTTTGTTTTTTTCTAAAGCTCGTTGTAAATTCTGGATATCAGCCCTTTGTCAGATGGGTAGGCTGCAAAAATTTTTTCCCATTCTGTTGGTTGCCGATTCACTCTATTGACTGTTTCTTTTGCCATGCAGAAGCTGTGGAGTTTGATCAGGTCCCATTTGTCTATTTTGGCTTTTGTTGCCAATGCTTTTGGTGTTTTGGTCATAAAGTCCTTGCCTACGCCTATGTCCTGAATGGTTTTGCCTAGGTTTCCTTCTAGTGTTTTTATGGTGTTAGGTCTTATGTTTAAGTCTTTAATCCATCTGGAGTCAATTTTAGTGTAAGGTGTCAGGAAGGGGTCGAGTTTCTGCTTTCTGCATATGGCTAGCCAGTTTTCCCAACACCACTTATTGAACAGGGAATCCTTTCCCCATTGCTAGTTTTTTTTCAGGTTTGTCAAAGATCGGGTGGTTGTAGATATGCTGTGTTGCCTCCGACGCCTCTGTTCTGTTCCATTGGTCTATATCTCTGTTTTGGTACCAGTACCATGCTGTTTTGATTACTGTAGCCTTGTAGTATAGTTTGATGTCCGGTAGTGTGATGCCTCCCGCTTTGTTATTTTTGCTTAGATTTGACTTGGCTATGCGGGCTCTCTTTTGGTTCCATATGAAGTTTAAGGTGGTTTTTTCCAGTTCTGTGAGGAAGGTCATTGGTAGCTTGATGGGGATAGCGTTGAATCTGTAAATTACTTTGGGCAGTATGGCCATTTTCACGATATTAATTCTTCCTAACCATGAACATGGAATGTTTTTCCATCTGTTTGTGTCCTCTCTTATTTCGTTGAGCAGTGATTTGTAGTTCTCCTTGAAGAGGTCCTTTACGTTCCTTGTTAGTTGTATTCCTAGGTATTTTATTCTCTTTGTAGCAATTGTGAATGGCAGTTCGTTCTTGATTTGGCTCTCTTTAAGTCCGTTATTGGTGTATAGGAATGCTTGTGATTTTTGCACATTGATTTTGTATCCTGAGACTTTGCTGAAGTTGCTTATCAGTTTCAGGAGATTTTGGGCTGAGGTGATAGGGTCTTCTAGATATACAATCATGTCGTCTGCAAATAGAGACAATTTGACTTCCTCCTTTCCTAATTGAATACCCTTTATTTCTTTTTCTTGCCTGATTGCTCTGGCTAGAACTTCCAGTACTATATTGAATAGGAGTGGTGAGAGAGGGCATCCTTGTCTAGTGCCAGATTTCAAAGGGAATGCTTCCAGTTTTTGCCCATTCAGTATGATATTGGCTGTTGGTTTGTCATAAATAGCTTTTATTATTTGGAGATATGTTCCGTCGATACCTAGTTTATTGAGAGTTTTTAGCATAAAGGCTGTTGAATTTTGTCGAAGGCCTTCTCTGCATCAATTGAGATAATCATGTGGTTTTTGTTTTTGGTTCTGTTTATGTGGTGAATTAAATTTATAGACTTGCGTATATTGAACCAGCCTTGCATCCCCGGGATGAATCCTACTTGATCATGGTGGATAAGCTTTTTGATGTGCTGTTGTAATCGGCTTGCCAGTATTTTATTGAAGATATTTGCATCTATGTTCATCATGGATATTGGCCTGTAGTTTTCTTTTTTTGTTGAGTCCCTGCCGGGTTTTGGTATCAGGATGATGTTGGTCTCATAAAATGATTTGGGAAGGATTCCCTGTTTTTGGATTATTTAGAATAGTTTCAGTAGGAATGGTACCAGTTCCTCCTTGTATGTCTGGTAGAATTCGGCTGTGAACCCATCTGGACCTGGGCTTTTTTTTGGATGGTAGGCTCTTAATTGCTGCCTCGACTTCAGACCTTGTTATTGGTCTATTCAGGGTTTCGACTTCTTCCTGGTTTAGGCATGGGAGGAGGCTACTGTCCAGGAATTTATCCATTTCTCCCCGGTTTTCTAGTTTATGTGCATAGAGTTGTTTGTAATAATCTCTGATGTTGGTTTGAATTTCTGTGGCATCTGTGGTGATATCCCCTTTATCATTTTTTATTGCATCTATTTGGTTATTCTCTCTTTTCTTTTTTATTAGTCTGGCCAGTGGTCTATTTTGTTGATCTTTTCAAAAAACCAGCTCCTGGATTTATTGATTTTTTGTAGGGTTTTTCGTGTCTCTATCTCCTTCAGTTCTGCTTTGATCTTAGTTATTTCTTGTCTTCTGCTAGGTTTTGAGTTTTTTTGATCTTGCTCCTCTCGCTCTTTCAATTTTGACGATAGGGTGTCAATTTTAGTTCTCTCCTTTCTTCTCATGTGAGCACTTATTGGTATATATTTTCCTCTAGAGACTGCTTTAAATGTGTCCCAGAGATTCTGGTATGTGGCGTCTTCGTTCTCGTTGGTTTCGAAGAACATCTTTATTTCTGCCTTCATTTCATTGTTTATCCAGTCAACATTCAGGAGAAAGTTGTTCATTTTCCATGAGGCTGTGCGGTTCTGGGTTGGCTTCTGAATTCTGAGTTCTAACTTGATTGCACTGTGGTTTGAGAGACTGTTTGTTATGGTTTCCGTTCTTTTGCATTTGCTGAGGAGTGATTTACTTCCAATTATGTGGTCAATTTTAGAGTAGGTGTGATGTGGTGCCGAGAAGAATGTATATTCTGTGGATTTGGGGTGGAGAGTTCTGTAAATGTCTATTAGGTTTGCTTGTTCCAGGTCTGAGTTCAAGTCCTGGATATCCTTATTAATTTTCTGTCTCATTGATCTGTCTAATATTGACAATGGTGTGTTGAAATCTCCCACTATTATTGTGTGGGAGTCTAAGTCTCTTTGCAAGTGTTTAAGAACTTGCCTTATGTATCTGGGTGCTCCTGTATTAGGTGCATATATATTTAGGATCGTTAGCTCTTCTTGTTGCATTGATCCTTTTACAATTATGTCATGTCCTTCTTTGTCTCTTTTGATCTTTGTTGCTTTAAAATCTATTTTATCAGAGATGAGAATTGCAACTCCTGCTTTTTTTTGCTCTCCATTTGCTTGGTAAATCTTCCTCCATCCCTTTATTTTGAGCCTTTGTGTATCCTTGCATGTGAGGTGGGTTTCCTGGATACAGCACTCTGATGGGTTTTGGCTTTTTATCCAATACGCTAGTCTGTGTCTTTTGATTGGGACATTTAGTCCATTTACATTTAGGGTTAATATTGTTATGTGTGAATTTGATCCTGTCATTTTTATGCTAGCTGGCTGTTTTGCCCTTTGGTTGATGCAGATTCTTCATTGTGTTGCTGCTCTTTACTGTTTCGTGCGTTTTTGGAGTGGCTGGTGCTGGTTATTTTTTTCTATGTGTAGTGTGTCCTTCAGGAGCTCTTGTAAAGCTGGTCTGGTGGTGATGAAATCTGTGAGTACTTGCTTGTTCACAAAGGATTTTATTTTTCCTTCACTTATGAAGCTTAGTTTTGCTGGACATGAAATTCTGGGTTGAAAGTTCTTTTCTTTAAGGATGTTGAATATCGGCCCCCACTCTCTTCTGGCCTGTAGGGTTTCTGCTGAGAGATCTGCTGTGAGTCTGATGGGCTTCCCTTTGTGGGTAACCCAACCTTTCTCTCTGGCTGCCCTTAGCATTTTCTCCTTCATTTCAACCCTTGTGAGTCTGACGATTATGTGCCTTGGGGTTGCTCTTCTTGAGGAATATCTTTGTGGTGTTCTCTTTATTTCCTGGACTTGAATATTGGCCTGCCTTGCTAGGTTGGGGAAGTTTTCCTGGATAATATCCTGAAGAGTATTTTCCAGCTTGGATGCATTCTCTTCGTCACATTCAGGTACACCTATCAAACGTAGATTAGGTCTTTTCACGTAGTCCCATATTTCTTGTTGACTCTGTTCATTCCTTTTTACCTTGTTTTCTCTAATCTTCCCTTCTCATTTTATTTCATTGAGTTGATCTTCAACTTCTGATATCCTTTCTTCTGCTTGGTCAATTCTGCTGTTGAAACTTGTACATGCTTCGCGAAGTTCTCGTGTTGTGTTTTTCAGCTCCATCAATTCACTCATATTCCTCTCTAAGTTATCCATTCTCGTTAGCGTTTCATCAAGTCTTTTTTCAAGATTCTTAGTTTCTTTGCATTGGGTTAGAACATATTCTTTTAGCTCACGGAAGTTTCTTATTATCCATTTTCTGAAAGCTGATTCTGTCATTTCATCACACTTATTCTCCGTCCAGTCTTGTTCCCGTGCTGGTGAGGAGTTATGCTCCCTTGTAGGAGGAGAGGTGTTCTGGTTTCGGGTGTTTTCATCCTTTTTGCGTTGGTTTCTTCCCATCTTTGTGGATTTATCCACCTGTTGACTTTGTAGTTGCTGTCTTTCTGATTTTGGTAATTTTAAGTCTGCAGCAGCAGAACTCATAAACCCCCTTTTCTTCCCCCCAGGTGTTCTGTCCCAGGGAGTTAGGGCTTTATGATTTTCCACTGGGTGGTTGCTGTTTTCCCTGCCCACAAGGTGGCAGCCTAGTCACACTCAGCCTGCAGAGGCTTCACTGAGCTGCTGTGGGCTCCGCCCAGCTTCCGTGTGAGCTTCCCTGCAGTCCTGTTTATATGGGTGTAGTTAGAACTGCTTCCGCTATGCTGGCCCACCCCTGTAGTGACGGAGTCTCTGTAGTGGCGGGTTTTCTTGGTTACGGCAAATTGCCCCGGGAACTGCAGGGTGTTTCCCGATGGAGGACGCCCCTCCCCCACAGCGCTGGACCGTCCCGGGTTCAGCCGTGTTTCCAGTGATGCCCTCTTTGCCCGGGAATCTCTTGGCTTGCCTCCTTGCCTCAGCTCCCCTTGCTGGCCCAGAGGGAACACAGTCTCATTCACTTTGCTCAAGGAGCTGCTGCTCCCTGCCCCCGGTGCAGGCCGAGCGGCTGCTCCAGTCCAACCAGCGGCGCTGGGAACCGGTGGAGCTTCTCCGCCTGTGAATCTCCTGGTCTGTGGGCAGTTAAAATCCGCTGCCCTGTGTGCCGCTGCGTCAGTCGAAGCAGTGGCTCAGATTCGTGGCGCGCCCTTGCCCTGGGGTTTCTTGGCTTGGCTCCCTGCTTCAGCTCCCCTTGCTGGCTCAGAGGGAACTCTGTCTCTCTCACTCTGCATAAGAAGCCGCTGCCCCCCGCCCCAGGGCATAGGCTGAGTGGCCACACTGCTCAAACCAGCGGCGCTGGCGACCCGTGGGGCTTCTCCTCCTGTGAATCTCCTGGTCTGTCGGCAGTAAAAATCCGTCTAGAAATGCGGCGTCCACTCACCCTCTGCACCTTCTCTCGGAGCTGCAATCACGACTTCCTCCTAAGCGGCCATCTTAGATCACTCCAATGTCCATTCTTTAACATCTGATTTTGTTTATTTTTCAATTGGACTTATTTTATTTAACTTTCATTTTAAGTTCAGGAGTACATGTGCATGTTTGTTATATAGGTAAACTTCTATCATAGGAGTGTGTTGTACAGATTATTTCATCACCTAGGTATTAAACCTAGTACCTATTAGTTATTTTTCCTGATCCTCTCCGTTCTCCCACCCTTCACCCTCCAAAATGCCCCAGTGTGTATTTGTCCCCTCTATGTGTCTATGTGTTTTCATCACTTAGCTTCCACTTATAAGTGAGAACATATGGAATTTGGGTTTATGTTCCTGCGTTAGATTGCTAAGGATAGTGACCTCCAGTTCCAACCATGTTCCTACAAAGGACATGATCTCATTTTTTATGGCTGCATAGTGTTCCATGGTGTATATGTCTTACATTTTTTAAATCCAGTCTACCATTGATGGGCATTTACCTTGATTCCATGTCTTTGCTATTGTTAATAGAGCTGTAATGAATATATATGGCATGTGTCTTTATGACAGAATGATTTATATTCCTTTGTGTATATACCCGGTAATGGGATTGCTGCATCAAGTGGTATTTCTGTTTTTAGTTCTTTGAGGAACTGCCACACTATCTTTCACAATGCTTGAACTAATTTATACTCCCACTAACAAAAGCGTTCATTTTTCTCCACAACCTCACCAGCATCCGTTACTTTTTGTATTTTTAGTAATAGCCATTCTGACTGGTATGGGATAATCTGTCCTTGTGGTTTTGGTTTGCATTTCTCTAATAATCAGTGATCTTGGGCTTTTTAAAAATATGTTTGTTTGCTACATGTTGGTCTTCTTTTGAAGTGTCTCTTCACGTCCATTGCCTACCTTCCAGTGGGGTTGTTCTTTTTTTTTTTTTTCTTGTAAATTAAAGTTCCTTATAGATGCTGGGTGTTAGACCTTTGTTGGATACATAGTTTGCAAAAATTGTCTTCCATTCTGTAGGTGGTTTTTTACTTTGTCGATAGTTCCTTTTGCTGTGCAGAAGCTCTTTAGTTTACTTAGATCCCATTTGTCAATTTTTGATGCTGTTGCAATTGCTTTTGGCATTCTCATCTTGAAATCTTTGCTTGTTCCTACATCCAGAATGGTATTGCCTAGATTTTCTTCTAGGGTTTTTGTAGTTTTGGGTTTTACATTTAAGTACTTAATCCATCTAGAGTTGATTTTTGTATATGGTGTAAGGAAGGGGTTCAGTTTCAATTTTCTGCCTGTGGCTAGCCAGTTACTCTAGCAACAATTATCAAATAGAGAATCCTTCTTTATTGCTTGTTTTTGTCAGCTTTGTTGAAGAGCAAATAGCTGTAGGTGTGTGGCTTTATTTCTGGGTTCACCATTCTGTTCCATTGATCTATTTGCCTGTTTTTGTGCCAGTACCATGCTGTTTTGGTTACTGTAGCCCTGTAGTATAGTTTGAAGTTGGGTAGCATGATGCCTCTAGCTTTGTTCTTTTTTCTTAGGATTGTCTTGGCTATTCAGGCTGTTTTTCAGTTCCATATAAATTTCAAAATAGTTTTTTCTTGTTCTGTAAAGACTGTCACTGGTAATTTAATAGGAATAGCATTGAATCTGTAAATTGCTTTGAGCAGTATGGCTATTTTTGTGATACTGATTCTTCCTATCCATGAAAATGAAATGCTTTTTCATTTGTGTAATCTCTGATTTCTTTGAGCAGTGTTTTGCAGTTCTTCTTGTAGATATCATTCACCTCCTTCATAAGCTGTATTCCTAGGTATTTTATTTTTGTGGCAATTGTGAATGGGAGTTGGTTTCTGATTTGACTCTTGCATTGACTACTGTTGGTGTACATGAGTGCTAGTGATTTTTGAACATTGATTTTGTATCCTGAGAATTTGCTAAAGTTGTTTATCAGCTTAAGAAACTTTGGGTCTGAAGCTATGGGGTTTTCTAGATATAAAATCACATCATCTGCAAATGGGAATAGTGTGACTTCCTCTCTTTCTATTTGGATGTCTTTTATTTTTTTTATCTTGCCTGATTGCTCTGGCCAGTACTTCCAATACTATGTTAAATAGGAGTGGTGAGAGAGGTCACCCTTGTCTTTTGCTGGTTTTCAAGAGATATTCTAGTTTTTGCCCATTCAGTATGATGTTGGCTGTGGGTTTTTTTCATAGATGACTCTTATTATTTTCAGATATGTTCCTTAAATACCTAGGTTATTGAGAGGTTTTTTTTAATATAAGGGGGTGCTGAATTTTATGAAAAGTCTTTTCTCATCTATTGAGATAATTTTGTGGTTTTGTCTTTAGTTCTGTTGTTGTGTTGTGTGTCTGTACAGTTTTGGTATCAGGATAATGCTGGCCTCATAGAATGAGGTGGGGAGGAATTCTCCACCTGATTTTTTGGAATAGTTTCTGCAAGAATTGTACCAGCTGTCTTCAGTAGATCTCTTAGAATTCAACTGTGAATCCATCTGGTCCTGGGCATTTTTGGTTGGTAGGCTATTTATTACTGACTCAATTTTGCAGCTCATTGTTGGTCTGTTCAGGATTCAATTTCTTCTTGGTTCAGTCTTGGGAGGGTGTATATGTCCAAGAATTCATCCATATATTCTAGATTTTCTAATTTGTGTGCATAGAGGTGATAGTAGTCATCACTGATGGTTATTTGAATGTCTGTGGGGTCAGTGGTAACATCTCCTTTGTTCTAATTATGTTTATTTGGATCTCTTTTTTTCTTTATTAGTGTGGCTAGTGGCTATGTATCTAGTTATTTATTTATTTATTTGAGATGAAGTTTTGCTCTTTTTTCCCAGGCTGGAGTGCAATGGCGTGATCTCAGCTCACTGCAACCTCTACCTCCCAGGAACAAGTGCTTCTCCTGCCTCAACCTCCTGAGTAGCTGGGATTACAGGCATATGCCACCATGCCTGGCTGATTTTTTTTGTATTTTTAGTAGAGACACTGTTTCTCCATGTTGGTCAGACTGGTCTTGAACTCCCAACCTCAGGTGATCTGCCTGCCTCTGTCTCCCAAAGTGCTGGATTACAGGCATGAGCCACTGTGTCTGGCTGTTTTTTTGTTTTTCCAAAAAAACAATTCCTGGATTCACTGAGCTTTTGAATGTTTTTTGTGTCTTGATTTCCTTGAGTTCAGCTATGATTTTTTTTTTTTGCCTTCTACTAGGTGTAGAGTTCATTTGCTCTTGGTTCTCTAGTTCTTTCGGTTGTGTCATTAGGTTGTTAATTTGAGATCTTGCTTACTTTTTGAGGCAAGCATTTCATGCTATCCTTGAAACACTACCTTAGCTGTGTCCCAGAGATTCTAGTATATTGTATCTTTGTTCTCATTAGTTTCAAAGAACTTCTTGGTTTATACTTTACTTTTATTATTTACCCCAGAGTCATTCAGGATCAGGTCATTTAATTTCCATGTAATTGTATGGTTTGGAGAATTCCCCAAACTTCTGTTTAGTTGGTTTAATTAATATTTCAGTTAAATCTGGCAATTCTGGTAACAAGTAAAATTTAAATATACAGATTTGTGGATAAATTTAACGTATATTGAGTATGCATGTAGCCTAATGGTGAAAGCAGAGTGGGGTGAGTATATTAGAGCCTACTTCATTATCCTTGAGGATTTAGCACACCATGGCTATTGGGCAGGACATTTTACAGATGAAATGAATAATTTGGTTAATTTTTAAAAATAATTTAAATGGAGCACATTTAAGAGATACTCTGTTTTACTTAGAAAATTTATAAGAGCAGAAACGTGCATGATTAAAACAGAGTCATAAGCGGATTTGGAAAATTCTAACATCAATTGTTATAAAGATTAAGAGTTTTAGTCTGAGCCAAGTGTGAGTGACCAAGACCCGAGACACAGCCCCAGGAGGTCCTGAGAGCATGTGCTCAGTGTGGTTGGGTTCAAACTTGATTTTATACATTTCAGGAGGACAGAAGTTACAGGCAAACATCAATCAATACATGTAAGGTATACATTAGTTCGGTATGGAAAGATAGGACAATTTGAAGTGGGGCACTCCCATGTCATAGGTAGATTCAACGATTTTTATGATTGGCAATTTGTTGAAAGAGTTAAATTATTATCTAAAGACCTGGAATCAGCAGAAAGAAATGTCCAGGTTAAGATAGGGGGTTGTGTAGGAACAAGGTTTTTATGCGGATGGAGTCCAGGTAGCAGAATCCAGAAAAATAGATGATAAATGCTGCTTATTAAACATAAAAATGTACCAGAATCTCCGTTCATCTCTCTTGGATCAAGAGTAAACTTGGAAAGGCAAAGGGGTTCTCTACAGAATGCTGATTTTCTCCACATGAGACAGCTTTGCAGAGCCATTTAAAAATATGTCAAAGATGTATATTTAGGGGTAAAATACTTCTGTTTCTTTCAGGGCCTGCTATCTCTCATATGATGCTATACTAGAGTCACTTTGTGATGTGGTATCCCATTACTACAAAGAGTCTGTTTTATCAATCTTAAGATCTCTGTTTTAATGTTAATGCTGGTCAGTTGTCCCTGAATTTCAAAGGAAGGAAGGTATGATGAGGCATGTCTGACCCTCTCTTCCCAACATGGCCTGAATTAATTTTTTCAGTTTTACTTTGGAATTCCCTTGGCTGAGATGGGGTGCCATTCAGTCAGCTGGGGCACTTGGAGTCATTTTTGGTTTACAATTCTCTCCCTTTTTGCCAAGATTTCCACAACAGTTTGAGAAGCTTTATCAAATTTGCTGTCACAGCTTTTCCTAACGTGTCTTAAACACATGCTAACGGAACATTAGGTTAACTAACAAAAAAAGTGGGAAAGGCAAAAGGGAGTCAAAAGACTCATCCTGGGAAGGTGAAAATCTGTATGTGGTTATTAAGAAATAAAATAAATGAAAATTGATGGGGTTAAAACAAAGGTATTGTTATGTTGGAGCGAGCATAGAAAGTCAACACCAACACAAAAGTATGCCAAATTGCAGGTTCTTTATTGCCGGCGGCCACGGAGGAATCGCATCTCTCCAACCTGTGGCCCCGAAAGGAGGGTGTCAAGAACTTTTATGCCCATAAACCACCTCAGGGGGTGAGGGTGAGGGGCGAGGGTGGATTCTGTAAATCACCTCCTGGGCGGAGATGAGGTTGAGGGGCTCCAGACATTCCAAGGGCCAGGGGACTTTGGATATTCCGATTGTTACTTAAGTGGTTTACAGAAGTCAAGATAAGCATTAGTTTACAGATTGTCTGGGTATAGGTGGAAATTACAGGCCTTAGTTACATATTACAAGTCGCAGGGGCCAAGATGGCATGGGTTTGGACTGCTTCCCTGCCACATTAGGGTTAGAGAGCAGTTTCAACAGAAAGCCGAGGTATGGTTGAGGTATGCAGTTTTATGGGGCTTTTACCATGTCACAGTATTAATACAACACTATTCAAGGTTGGGTGAATCAAAAAGAGCCCCTGCTGGTCCCTCAACATCAAAGGACCCCACACAAGTTTTCTGCATTTACTGAAGATTGGAGAAATGATTTGGCAAAGCCTGTGAACCTTCCTCATTTGGAATTTCACTGGGCCTAATCTGTTTTTCACTCCCAATGCTTTACTGCTCAAACAAGAACTTTCATTCTAGGCACACGGACTGTTCTGGAAGAGATAGGCACATGAGATTGTAAGGGCCAGTTTTTAGTGATAAAATGATCACTAAAATAATTTTAGTTTGGACCCCCCCAAATCAAGAATGGGCACACAGGTGACTAAACAGCTGTCAAAATAAGGGACTTTTCCTCATAAGTCATTATATGGCCCCGTCTCATCCATTTCAAAAATAAAGAATATCCTGCTTCCCATAGAATTAAAAGAAAATTACTGAAGGAGTATCAAGATACCTAGTGACAAAGCCTTCTGGGTATGCTCCCAGTTATGAGATTTATGCAGATAGATATGTAAAGTTTTTAAAATCAGCCACTTTAAGGATAAATTACTAAAAGGATCAGAAAAACATTGCAACACTAAACTGTATTTTCTTTTTCTTTTTTTTTTTGAGATGGAGTTTTGCTCCTGTTGCCCAGGCTGGAGCAATGGCAGGATCTCAGCTTACGGCAACCTCTGCCTCCTGCGTTCAAGCAGTAAGCGATTCCCCTGCCTCAACCTCCTGAGTAGCTGGGATTACAGGTGCCCACCAACACACCCAGTTAATTTTTGTATTTTTAGTAGAGGCAGGGTTTCACCATGTTTGCCAGACTGGGCTCAAACTCCTGACCTCAGGTTATTTGCATGCCTTTGCCTTCCAAAGTGTTGGGATTACAGGCATGAGCCACTATGCCCAGCGTAAAGTATATTTTCAACCAGATGATGTGATCAGATAAATTATCTCTTTACATCATAGAGATATTTGCACTTGCCATGCTATGTGGATATTTAAGTCACTAAGATGTTGGATTGAAGAGTTTGGACTGAAATTGAAGACAAGGGAAAGAAACACCATGAATAACTAGGAGTTGTAGAGGTAAAAAAGATAAAGTCAAATTGTATCATATGGAACTTTATGAGTTTAAGGAAATACCTCTGAGATTATCAGAAATAATAGAGAAGGAGTGGGAGGGGAATGGCCATAGGTGAGGCTTTAGATACTCTGCACCTGCTAAACCAGACCAGCTATGATTTTATCTATCTATCTTTTGGGCTTCTGCTTAAGACGTCATTTGAAGAACTGTGGTTTAAAAAAATTTTAAAAGCCTTGTGTAGAGGAATAGAAATGGAAGAAAATGGCTAGTAATCCACAAGTTAAATAAATGTTTGAGAAAAATTTCTCATGGCTTCAGCTATCAGTTTCCAACATATGGAGAATAGATCATGACCAAAGTAACCTAAAGATTTTGTACATGGGGTTTAAATTATCTCCTAGGTTTTGCTGAGGTACGTAGAGTAACATTCATAACTGGAATACTGCAATAGGTTTGTGTGTGTTATATATTTTTAAAAAACTCATCTGACAGGAGTTAAGAGTTGCAAGGTACTGTACTCCATAAGCTAAATCTATAGAGCTAAGGGGAAGCATGATGAAAAGCAAGTAGAGGGTATTGTTATTGAGGGAATACTATGGTTGTTTTGGATGATGCTTTTCTAATATATACAAAAAGAAAAGCAAGATAAAATAGTGACTGCACATTTCAACTATACCAATAATGACTAGAGTTATCCCCCACAGCATAGCATTCAAAAGATTGTTGATTTACTTTGTAGGAAGTTTCAGCTCTCAAACAGAGAACTTTATATACTTTAGAATAAGAAACGGATGGCCATGAGACATAGAACTTGTACTTCTAAAATAGGCAAGTACTGGACAAAATAGCTATATGAATTTGTTTCTAGAACTTACCTCATGATTTTCAGCACCATCTGTTTTTTTTTTTTTTTTTTTCAGATGATGGAGCCCTCTCTTTATAATGGTGTGTCCCTTTTAGAATCTCCTTTTCCTCATGCTTTCCCATCAGTAACATGGGCTTGAGCCATTTTCCTTCTTATAGAAAGACCACTTTATTAGAATTTCTTCTCTGTGCATATTTGAACTATTCCTCATATACCAGTCACCTTAGACTGGTCTAGGCAGGACCATGATAGGGTTGGGGAGAAGTGCTCTAATTCTCTGGATTGTTTTTCTTTACCACTTATGGAAGATTAACTCAGAAGACCAGGATTTGGTGTATGGGAAGGTGGGTTGTTCAAGAGAAAGGCATAAAGGCAGAAGATGCATGGTCTTTCCATATACAAGCAGAGGGAATTCTTAAAGCCTTAGCCCTGTCAGTCAGAATAGGAGGCCCCACAGACACATTTGGAACCAAAGTTCCATCTAAGTGTAACAGTGGACATTTGCCTTTAGCATTCTATTGTGTAGTACAGTAAGGACAGATACAAATTCAATAATCCTCATCTTGGATACATTTTACTAAAATTAAGAGAAGTAATAGTAACTGAGTAAGATAGACTACCATAGCATTTATGAAAGCAAAGAAAAGGAAGCTGTGCTCAAAAGCCTATCATAGAATGTGATTTCAAAATGTCCGATAAAATGTCAAATATGAATCCATGGTCCAAGACTCTAGAAAAGAAGATAGATCCAGAAAGATGGGAAACTGAAAAATGAAGCTGATCATTCCTGAAAGATTCCAATAAGCAAGTTAAAGAAGAAGCATTAAAAAATGTTGTTGAATGGCTATATTCAACAAATGGTGTTAGAAAAACTAGATATACTCATGTAAAAGAATGGAGTTGGGCTCTTACCCGAATAGATAAAAAATCTAAATATAAGACCTAAAACTATACAACTTTTAAAAGAAAACATAGGGGAAAAAGCTTCATGACACTAGATTTGACAGTGATTTCTTGAATATGACACCAAAAGCATAAGCAATTTATCTAAATTGGACTACATCAAAATTAAAACACGTACATCAAAAGACACAATTGACAGAGGAAAAGGGCAACCTATTGAATGGGAGACCATATTTGCAAACCTGATAAGGGTTAATATCCAAAAGAGAACAACACTTCTACAACTCAACAAGAAAAAAAACTAAAAAATAAAGGACTTCAATATACATTTTCCCAAAGACATACAAGTGGCCAATAAGCATATGAAGAGATGTTCAACATTACTAATCATTATGGAAATGCAAATCAAAACCACAATGAGATATCACTTTGCATACATTAGGATGGCTACTGCCAAAAAAACCAGAAAATTTCAAATGCTGGTGAGGATATAGAGAAATTGAAAGACTGTTCACTCTTTGTGAAAATGTAAAATGGTATAGCTACTATGGAAAACAGTATGGCAGTTCCTCAAAAACTAAAAGTAGAAGTACCATAAGATCCATTAATTCCACTTCTAGGTATATTTCACCCAAATTTGAAAGCAGGGTGTTGAATGCTGCTCTGAATGTTGGTGTTATGATCACTCATGTTTATAGCAGCATTATTTATAATAGCCAAAAGATGGTAGTAACCAAATGTTCACAGACAGATGAATAGATAAACAAAATGTGGCATATATTAGCAGTGGAATATCATTCAGCCTTTAAAAGGAAAGAAATGCTGACCCATGCTATAACATGGATGAATCTTGAGGATATTATGCTAAATGAAATAATCTAGTCACAAAAAGAAATATGTTGTATGGTTCCACGTATATGAAGTATCTAGATTAGTCAAACTCATAGAAAGTATAATGGTGGTTGCTAGGAGATAGAGGAATGGAGACATGGATAGTCATTTAATGGTTATAGAGTTTCAGTTTTGTTGAATGAAAAAAACTCTGAAACTCTCTCACACAACAATACGAATATACTTGACATTACTAAACTGTATACTTAACAGTAAAGATAGATATTTTTGTTATGTGTATTGTAGCACAATTAAAAATGAAAAACATTTAAATGTGACCATGAAATAAACTTTCTGATCATCTCAGTTTTAAGAAAGCCTTGCAAAAAACAAACAAAATGAAAGTACCTAACCATTATGTATACTAAGTGTCAGTGAGGAGTTAAGGAAAGATTGTTAGATTAAAGCTCTGATTGAGCTGAGAGTGTGGAAAGAAGACAGAACATACCTAAAGTGCTTTCTTCAAATTAATGAGAGAGTGCAACAGACAGGCATAATTTTTAAGGCAAATGGCATATGATAAGAGATGATCCTAGAAGGCCAATGTACTCCATTCATATTTTACTCCTCTCCTTTCTCTCAAGAGAAATGGCCTTCGAAAATTCAACACTGATTGATTGTAGGCTCATTGTTTCTTCAGGTCATTGTAGATATGAGTACAACCACAAGCATGGACTGTGATTGTTTTCTGCTTTGCTGCATCCATTCTTGGCCTGCTACCAACATCATGGTAGCGGTAGACTCTAGAACAGTGTCTGATTGATAGTAGCAGCTTAGTAAATATAGATTTGGTTGTCCAAAGTATCTCTGGATACTGAGTCCTTAAGGCATTATGTTTACACAGCTACTATTTGCTTTAATTTCAGGTCCAATGCCTAATAGGCAATTATGTCTCATGAGTCCTAGCCTTGATACTCAAACCTTAAAAATTGCCTCTCAGGTAATTTTTGTATCATACATTTTACTGACATCTAAGCTCAAATACATCAGCTTAGTTAAACTACAGAGCAAAGTCTGCCAAATGCACAAATCTTTCCTTTGGAAATATGTGGTTTTTTTTGAAAATTCAATTTAAAAATTATTAATGGCCCTCTATAGATCTGCCTACATTCTTTGGCATGCCAGAGGGTCTGGCTAGCTGTGTACTCCACAGATGATAGGCTACACTTTAAGAAAATCTAATACAGAAAAAATCAGAACATGAAAAACATAATCAGTGTACTTTGCTTCAGAGATTTTCAGTGTGTGTGCAGGGGTTTTGTAAAGCCTCACACATTCCTATATTCCTCATCTTCCCTTTTACTAACTCTTTAAATATTCAGGCACTAAGCCATATAGAGCCTTAGGGAGAGGCATGAACAAGTTAACTACTTAAAAGAGACCTCACAGGTGTTTCTGAAACATGAATGGTATTTGTTTTAGCAAAGGTTAGATTAACAAAGTTACTTGTCAGTGATGCCACAAGAAAGGTATATATTTTAACTCTATTCATTGGGAAAACATAGCTAAATTTACAGTGATTCAGTTCACACTTCTGCTTAATGTAAAGAATGTATGGAAGTGTAGTTGTCAGTTCAAGCCTTCCAAGCATTCTCAGTCAACACTGTTTGTTACTTCTATCAGAGAATGATCAGATCTTGGATAATGAGGAAGGTATGAAGAAAGGAAGTTTCTAGGAAAAGTCTTATTGGTACAGATGTTAGATCTCCCCACACCCTACCTATTTTCTATCCATAAAGGATAGAAGGGTCAGAGGCTTTTCTTAGGCTGGTACCTCATCATATCTGTGGTGGAAATAGAGCCAAGGGATGGATGGAGCTCCCTCTATAGAAAGAAGGAAGGAAAGGGAGTGAAGGAAAGAATAAAGAAATGCTTTTAAGCACCTGCCAGTATATGGTCTGATGATAAGACAGCAGCAATATTGCCTTTGTTTTTCAAAAAGCAGCGTAATTAACACGGCCTGTTTGTATTTTGCTAGGTGCCTTCTGGCAAACAATAGTATGAACTTTAATCAATACGTAAGAGTTCAATGTATGTTCAGCTAAATTTAACAGAGCAACAAGGAATGAGTTTGCTTACATAAATGGCAGAGGGATAATTTGAGATTACTATGGAGAAAAATTAACTTAAACCTACACCTCATGTGACATATCCCAATCAAGAACACAAAAATTAAGTGTGAAATATTCAGAAAACTGTAATTGCTTGGCTCAAAAAACAGGAGAAAATAGAACACTTGTTCAATCTATGGAGGAAAATTATATTTAAGTAGAAAAATAAATTACAAAGGAAAAGATAGGCAGTGTTATTGCACAAAAGTTAATACTACTAAAATGCAATGAAACCATGAAAAAAGTGACAAAAGAGAAAATTATATTTAATATATATGGTGGTAGATACATTTCTAAAATATACTAAGAGTTTTTATCAATTTACATTAAGTTCCCTGTGGACAATGGTAAAAGATGTGAAGCATGATTACATAAAATGAAACACCATTAATATATTAACATAGGAAACTGCATTCTTGCCAAGAAGAAAAGAAGTGCAAATTAGAACAGCAATGACATGTCACTTTATACCTCCAAAATTAGCAACAATAAAGGAACATTATTAAAACCAGTGATGGGGATATTGGGGAAATTAAAATATTTATCTATTTCTAGTGGCAATGTAAATGATTTTGGTCAATTTGATGAGCAATTTGGTACTTTTAAGCAAGAGTCATAAAATGTTCATACCTTTTTAATAAATAATCTCACTCTTGTGTGTGTTTTAATGATAAAATTCAGAAGAAAGAAAGCATTATGTATTACATATTATTATGGAAAACTAGATATATCCCAAACAGCCATTAACAGACAAATGGTTATAAAATTATGGCATTTTAAACTTAATGAAATTGTTTGCAACTGATGAAAATGATAAATATGAAAAGTATTGGAATACATGGAAAAATATATACAAAATATTAAATAATTAAAAATAAAATATAGTAGCCCAGCTTAAGAAGGTCTAAAGGGGTTGGATCTGTGTACGCTCTATGACCTATTAAGATTGACCCACTAGGTCTCCCTTTCTAGGATGGAGCGCCACATTGAGGAAGAACTCATGGTGGTTGAGTAAAATTACAACATGTTAGAAACAATGGAGAGGAGGGAAAAGAAAGATCAAAATCAAAGACAGGGAGGGAGAAAGATAAAGGAAATCTCAGAAAACAAGTGGTCACATTGTTTAACGTTACACAAAAATAACAACAGTGTGTCCTTTAAAGTTAGAAAATCCATCTGAATCATGTCTCCTTCTAAAAGATGAGTCAAAGCCAATTCACATTAAAATGAGCAACAAAAGCCTATCAAGATAAAATCTCACAAGAAGTAACTACAAGAAAAGAGAATAAGGAGCAAAGTAATATCCCTAAATACCATGAAAATCTATCAGAAAGGCATCCTTAAAAAACAGATCCAAATTATATTATTTTGAAACAAACTAAAACATATTAAGAAAATGATACGAGATATGTAAAAACAATACGGACAGCCCCCAACTTATGATGGTTTGACTTATGTTTTTTCAACTTCATGATGGGTTTATCTGTACATAACCCTATTGTAAGTCAAGGAGTATTTGAATAAATAATAATTAGAACAACTCAAAAATTGGGTAACCAAACTCAAAAAAGACTTACAAACTAAAAAAGTATAGTAATGAAGAGTAAACCAGAAGAAATACAAAAGAGAATAAGCACAACAAATAATGTCTTAACAGAAACAGAAGATTAAAAGGTGAAACTTAAAAAAATAAGTGAAAATATGAAATAACTTGAAAGAAAATTACAAGAATGGAAGGTAAGCAAAAAAGATACAACATACAGATAATAGAAATCCATGAAAGGAAACTGAAGCAAGTGAACAGAACAGATACACAACAGGAAATACATGTATACACACAAAGTACACATTCAAAAAGCATACTCACTGTGTACCTGACAATATTGACTGAGAATGACAAACAAGGAATATATTCTACTAAAGTTACTGGCATTAAAGAAATATAAAAAAAACTTGAAGTATCCTAGATAAAGAGAGCAAGGCTTATAAGGAAAAACAAAATTAGACTGTCATTATACATTACAACAGCAATGATTTATGCCACAAGAGAACTAATATTTTTAAGATATGTAAGGAAAGAACATGTGAACCAGGGATTTTATATCCACGAAAACAGATGTTCCTGTATACAATGAACAAATTGTCAACAATATATAGGAGCTAGAAGACTTGTTTGCATAAGCCCTTTCTGAGGAATATAATGGAAAATGAATGTTAAACAATTAAAACTTGTTAGACATCTCTAGATAGATATCAACTTAAGTATTGGTGACATGCATTAAATATATAATTACTCCTAGAACTAAATCTAAATGAGAGTTAGGAGAGAGTATAGTATGGCTATATAATGAGGCACTTTAGGTATAGTACAATAGAAAAAAATGGGAGAAGAAAGGGGTTAGCATATACAAAACGCTTAAATTTTCAATAATCACATTGGCAGAGACTGTAATAGTTTCGTTATACAGATATTATTGTCTGTGTACATGGAAAAAAACAAATGAGTAATTACAGAATGTCCTAAGTCATGTATTCTCAATGGGACTAATATTACTCTCAGGAGGGCAAAAAATGATTCTTAGGGAGTGAAAAAAGTCATCAACTTGTTATACATAAAGTACAGATATATATACAGTATGGAAACAGATACACAGTATATCTGCGGTATTAAAATTTAATGGTGGCGGCTATTAGGAAAAACATATATAAAAGGCTACTTAGGGGGCATTAATGAATAAAATACTGAGAAACAGTGTTTTAAGTGTATCATCCCTATGTCAGCGAGAAAATTGACTCTTAGTGTAGAAGAAAGGAAATATAAATGAAAAGTAAAAGAGATTTAAAACCCTGTCATCCTGAATTTAAAATAGAAATATCAGTATGAAAACATGAGATATTTTGTCTTTAAATGTGTATTCCCTTGTTTAGTCCACTAAAAGGGTTTAGAAACAATGATAAATCTATTAGCAGTGAGCATCCCTGGTGTCCAAAAGAAACCAGCCTCTTGGGAAAAAATAGTTGATTCCAGGTATGAGGAAGGAAATGAACAAGATAAACCCAAAACATCCTAATATCCTTGATAGGAAACTATTAAGTAATACTAGTGTCTTGCCAAAATGACTTGGGAGCCCACTTAAATAAATTCTCACTGGCCAAAGTTACAGATCAAGCTACAATAATTATAAGAATTTCAATGAGTTGAAACCCATCAAATGTGATTATTTAATAAGTTCATAATGGTTTTAAAAAATAATAATTGATGGTCTTTTAAGGATGATAGGATATGGGCAAAAAAAAGAATCCAGCATTTATTATCTTTTCTATGTAGGATGAGAGAAAGCATTTTTATTAAAATCATTTCCATCATCAGACATCAGCAAAAATGGTAAGGACCTCTGAAAATTCTCTCTTCCTTCTTGCTAGAAGAAAATTGGCAAAACAAATGTCAGAATAAATGTTTTTAGAACTCTGGAAATTAACAAGAGGCTAGAAGAAAAGAAGCTTGCTCAAGAAAATGGCTTAATCTCAGTAAGAACAGTGAGCTTTGTGGCATTTTTCCATTCTTATTTCTGTCTCCCATCTTCATTTTTGTGGTAGCCTTGAAAGCAAACAGCTCCAATCAGAGTGAAAACCAGCATCTTGGCAGCCACTAGATGGGGCAGAACAGAGTTGGAGCTCCATCAAAGTTCCTTTCCTAGAGAATTGTGGTTATTTTGAAATGTCTGGTGGTTTCCTGGAAGACTTCACTTGCAAGGGTGTCTTTATGCCCCCTCCCTGGAGAAGTGTGTTGAAAATATTGAAAGACAATTGTTTAAGTTTGAATCTTCCTGAAGTAGTGGATGACAAATGGGGTAAACAATTAGCTAACCAAAAAACTTACAAGAAAAAGCTGGGGAATGAGATGTCAATAGGAACTTTGAAAGGGTACAACATATTCCTGAGAATCTAGAAGGATGGACATATTTGTAGAACTGTGCACGTGCTCAGTAAGAAAGCTCTGCACTCTCCATGGTAGCTAACATACATTCATTGCACAAGGAGGGTGGGGAGGCTAAGGCAAAGTTGAAAACTGCCTGACTGGCTATTGAAAGCATGTCCCAGCACACACACAGAGCCTCTAGGGAGACTGGAAGGCTTGTTATTTCCAGGCATTTAAGGAAATCTCTAATCATTAACTGATCACTAAACCAACCCAGCAGAGACTTTAGTGACTACTTGACCACATACAGAAAAGAATGCAGACTTTAAAAACGTAGTTCAGAACAGTTGTTAAACAAAGAGCAATAGCAATGATAAACAGAGTGATGATGGCACAACTTTGTAAATACACTAAAAATCACTGAATTGTATACTTTAAAATGGTTAATTTTATGGTATATGAATTATATATCAATAAAAATTCATTCCAACCAATAAATGAAAATAAAACTATAGAATATGGTCATTTTGCAATTGAACATCAATGTCTGCAAACAACAAAAAAGTGAAAACCTGAGACTGATCAAGACCAGGATCCACCAGTAAATACAGAGGAGCATATTGAAATGTACCACAAGTATGTAATCAGCAACATGCAGACTCTAGGAACCTCTACAGGTAAAACAGCCTAGATTCTTTAGCATCTAAATGTTAGGGAAAAGAAATGGACAGAGGAAGAAACTATAGATTAATATACGTTTACAAGACATATCAGGGTTTTTTTTTTAATGGGTAAGATTATATTATAGTGTCTAGCAATCCACCTTTGGGTGATAAAACCATAAAGAGTGCAGTGAAATAATTAGTATAAATTTCAGGATACTATTTAGATCTGGAGGGAGAGATGTAAATAGTATCCTGGAGGATACCGGAGGGAGAGAAGAGGCTGTATTTGTGATTTTACCAAATTCACAGTGCCTTCAAGGTCACATTTTTATTAGTTGAAAAATGCTGTATTTGTGACTGGGCATTTGGAGAAACTTGTGAGGTGACTGGTAATTTTTTTGAGCTGGTAGAGTTTACTAGGGTATTATTTATATAATAATTTACTAAGCCCTACCTTTTTTGTGTGGCTGTTTCTTTGTCTTAAAATAAGAGGGTAAAAAAATCACTTATATAAAGCTAAAGGTTGGAAGCGGTCAGAACAGTAATATGAGTTAGCATATTTCTGCAAGTAAAATTAATGATAAAGAAGGCTAATGTTTAGAAATTGACTTTCTATCTCATCCTAAAACTCAAATAGAGAAAAAGCAAAAGAAAATCATCTTATACTATATCTAGACTAGCTATGTCCTAACTTAACTTTAAATGGGACTTGTTTAAATGGGCCACTCTAAAGGAACATCCATCTTATACCCATGAATTGTCTAAGAAGAATACTTAATTTCGTCAGCTCCTACAGTCATTTTTCAAAAACTACAAACAATGGGGCCTTTATTTGAGAATGTCATGTTGATTCAGGATTTTTGATGCAGAATTTCAATCTTGTCAATACTCAAGGGAGTTCCTGACACCAGTTATTTCAGACCCCCTCATCTGTCCTCAAGCCTCTACCCACTCTCAGCCTTAGCAAATGACCTCTCCTACTTTGCTGAGATTGAGTGCTTTGTATATCCTCTTATCTCTACCTCAACTCATCCCTCTATACATGTTATCTCATTCTTCTCTCCAGTCTCAAAGGAAGTGCAGGATTCTTCCACCTCTATCTCAGTTTCCAAATGTCTGTTAACAAATAGTTCAGTTTTAATGTATTGCCATTCATCTCTTATTTTCATCAAAAACACCCCTAAAGTACCCAGCCTGGGAGTCTGGAGAATTCTGTGTGCCATTGATGCCAAGGACAAATATAAAGGAGATTGCAGTGAGATTGGATTTGATAAATGAAGAACTCCATTTAGGATATTGTCCATTTGGAAAAAAGGCAAACCAGCACAAGTGAAGATCCATGGCCTGTGGCATATCTGCTATTAACCTGTCACTGTTACTATGTTTTATTTAAAAAAAAAAAATTATTGTTCGCCTAGTATGTGCAAATGCACTGGGTTCTGTTGGGAAGAGTGAACACATTAATGAAACATAGCCCCAAAGGAGCTAACAATCCTCAAGAATCTAACTTATTTTAATATACTTAATATACAGGGGAGCAGGTCAAGGCGAGGACGAGGTGACTGTTGGGGTGAGTGGGAACAGACAGAATGCTGAGTGTGGGATAAACATAGGAATAAGCACTAGGAAGTTTTCCAGTTGGGATGTTCTGGACAACATTGCCATGTTCTGTACTCAATAATTCTTCAAGACAGCTGGAAAAAAAGGTAGCTCTTCTGTACATCACTTTACCGCTCCCTCTCCAGTATTTTAGAACTTTTTCTCTACAGTCATTGTGGGAGGTGGGTACAAAGACATATAAACCATAGCATCTAACCCGAAAGAGCTTACTTTCTAGTTTAAGAGTTAAGGCACATCTGTAGTACTACAGACAAATCACAATTTAAGGGGTGCTACAGAAGTAAATATTACTGGAATGCACAGGTTTGGCCCATAGCAAGGGCTCAATAAATATCTGAAGAATGCATGACTACTGAATTAACCCAGACCCATTGGTCCTGATGATTCTATCCTGGAGATGTTTGTTCTTCTTCCTCCCACAGCCATTGCTCAAGTTCCTGCTGAGATTTCTCGTGTGGACTCAGTGGAGTCAAACAGGCCTAAAGTTCTGGGCTTTGCTCAGTCACTTATAACTTCTGACTTGATGGAATATTTTGGTTTTTCTCCTTCCTCCTGAAATATGCTTAGTATTTTTCAACTAATAAAAATGTGACCTTGAAGGCACTGTGAATTTGGTAAAATTCATGATTGGCACTGATGCCCCTGACAGAATGAATGCTACTTTTATTTTACTGTCCCCATAATGCAGTTTATAAAGAGACTGTATTTTTTTAAATTTCTCAGCAAAGAAGAACGTAAATGTTTCCTTCTTCTTTGTGCATTTGTGAGTGGATGGAACAAACAAAGGAACAACTGGAAGTCATTCAGTCACCAATACAAAGTCCTATGGACTCTTGATAGTAAGAAAACACAGATATTTTTGGTCCTGGTGCAAATGGTCTTCAAATGCGAGTTCAGAGCTCAGCCAAGTAGCATTTTAGTAATTCAGGAAGCAGCCATCCCAGAAAGCGTCCAGAGAGATGGGTCTGCCCTGTTCACATGTGTCTCCCTAGTACCTAGCACTGTGCCAGGCACACAGTAAGTAACCAGTCAGTATGGGTGGCATGGATGAAACAGGGGCATGGGAGCTCCTCAGCATTTGCTACTGCAGAGAGTAGAATAATTGGCTTCGAGTCCTGGTCTGCTACTTTACCACAGATGTTGGGAAAGTCTTTTGTGCCCCTGAGTCCTCAGTTAACCCATCTGAAAAATGATTTTCAATGTTCTTTGTGTTCTCAAGTTCTGCATCTTGTAGCAATAAGTGTGACTCTTCATGATAAATCTGCAGAAACTCTCCCTGATTCAATGAAGGCAGACAAATAGATTCCCTCAGACTAGAGTATAAGGTGAAAACCTGGTATTGTGTTTATGCCTAAAAACAGCCTTATCTGTGACCAGGATGTTGGATGCTTGTGGTGTATTATTTGAATAATGGCTATCTCTTTATTAGGATAAAGACATACCCTTCTGAAAACCCTTATTACCACACAAAATCTTCAACAACCAGCCAGGCAGTCATGTATTTATGAGGCTACGGCACCCAGATATTCCACCATTGAAATGTTCTGTCCTTGGCATAAAACTTGTTCAAAGTGGTAATTAGAATAGAGAATCCAAAATATTAGAACCATTCAGTGTCAGCTTCAGGGGGCTACTAACTCATGTTGGAAATGATCTTGTTGCTTTTAATCAAGAACTAAGCTACACAGACTTCCTTTTTTGGTTGCTACTTCAGTACAGGAAGAACAATGCAAACGTTGGCATTTTGATATGACCTTCAACTTCTAAAAGAATCAAGGAAACTTTTTTCCCCAAGGCCCAAAGCAGGCATCGCAAAACAATTTATTAGGGTGTGCTTGTATACCTTGAAGTCTTATCTAATTGGTGTTCAAACCTGTTGCTGCCTCTTCCCTTATCTCTAAGGGCTCCCAGCAGAGAGGAGGGATCATCCATTAATCACTCCTCCTCTCTTCCTACACACACATTTGCATGCATAGACTCACGTGATGACACACACCTGTTGCACCCCATCCCACTTAATCCCTACACATACCTGGAGCCTTGGAATTCATTGTTTTGTAACAGATCAGAAACATCAGCTGGGTTAACTCCCTCATTTTATAGATAGAGAAACTGAAGCTCAAAAGAGAAGAATTAGGATTAAAACCAGTTCTGGTAATGTCAACATCTTGTTTCTGTATTTCCCCACCACAAGCTTAAGGTTTCAAAGAAGAGCAAAAGCTCTTCAACTTAATACATACATCCTTCACTATCTTTGTATATAAACATTGTGCTAAGTCCCAAAAGTGGTTCACAAAGGAATGAAATATAATCCTGATCCGGGGGGGTAAATGGAGATGTATATAAATATATTTAGTACAAGCAGACTACTAAGTGTTCTCAGAGAAGCACCAAGTGATTTGGAGATTTAAGTCAGTAGAGATTTGTTTGAATTGAATTATAAGAGATCGTTTGGTTTAGGGTGCCTCTTCCAGATTTCATGGAGAGGTTTCCCCATGATGCTTTGAGAGACTAAAGATGATATTAGTGTTAGCCTTGACATTGTTCTTTCTGCACATGTTTAGAGAAACCTCAAAAATATTTCTAATTAAAACAAATACTATATTTTTTGCCTCTGAAAATATCAAAAAATAAAAAGAATAAAAATATGTAGTTTTGATAAACGTGAAGAAATGGGAATGTGCATACATTACTGTGGGCAATTATGTTGCTGTATCTGCTCTGAGAACAATGTTAAAATAATGTATTGAGAGCCTTAAAAATGTGAATATCTTCTATCCCAGCCTGTTTGACTTCTAGAAATATTTCCTCAGAAATGTGTGTGTGTGTGTGTGTGTATATATAATTATATATTTATTTAGTTGATTGTATATGTATATAAAGGATGAACATGAGAAATGTTTATTACATTGCTGAGTGAGTAAAAGCAAGGGACAAGATAATACATTCCTTTAAAATCTCATGTCTCATTTTATTTGTATATCTTACATAACCTGAATGTAGGCCAAACTTGCTTTTTCCAGATGTCCACTTTGAGGTCAATAACATATATCACATGTAAACACACACACACACACACACACACACACACATCCAAATCTAAACACAAATAAATGATACAGGTTTTCCCAAAGATTTTATAAGAAAATATTATATGGATGAAGTTTTATTTCATATGTCAAACAGCAAAACCTCGTAAATCACTTTCCCTTTAAACGTTTCTCTTTTCCACCAATGTGCTTCTGCAGCTGCTGTTCTCCCTTCTCTTTCTCTCAAATGCTTCCAGTGACTACCTTTCTATTGGCAGAATCATCTCCTCTTTTTCCTCCTCTATCATCACTGCCACCACCACCACCACCACCACCACCAGCACCATGCAACCTCCTGTGCTTCTCTAGTCTAGCATATCCAATAGAATTTTCTGCAGAGATCAAAATGTACCATGAACTGCTCTGTCCAATATGGCAGCACTAACCACATGTGGCTATTGAGCACTTGAAGTGTGGCTGGTACAACTGAGAAAATAACATTTTTAATTGTATTTAATTTTAACTGATTTAAAATAAATCAACCACACAAGGCTATTGAGCACTTGAAATGTGGCTAGCGTAACTGAAGAAATGTATTTTTAACATTTTATTTAATAATAGAGATCCTAAGTTACCCCTGTGTGGCTAGCGGCCACCATATTGGATAACATAGCTCTAGTGCATTCTAGGCAGAACAAGTTAAGCCTCCTCTTCATCTTCAACTTTGCTTTGATGAGTACAGGAAATGTGAGAAATGACTCAATGGCTTTTTCTCAGCATCCACCTTGCTTAGAAATTACTGAAAAGCATGGGAAGATTAAGAATAACTAATATTTTTTAAATTTTCATAGGTATGCAGAGAAAATCCTGGAAAGACATAAACAAAAATAATCATGGTTAATTTATGGTAGTAGGATTATGGATTACTTTTATTTTACTTTGTTTTACTGTGTTTTTACAGTACTGTGATCTGGAGTAGGCATTTATTACTTTTGTATTTAGAAGAAAAACAATAAATATGATTAAAATGCTTCCATGTATGATTGAAAAAAAAAAAGCAGTAGAGGGAAGTCGTCTTTTCTAAGGGTTCTGTACCAACTTCCAGAACAGTCTCTCACTTGGCAAATGGGGAAAAGCCCAATGGCAGGCCCCCCTGGAACATGGCCCAGGAACGGCATGTGTATATGTTCTCCCAGCTGCTTTCTCACATCAAATAGCTAACAAACCAGAGCTCCAAAGCCAAGCCAATTCCTGCTGTCATCATTGATGAAGCCTGTACACAGATGGAGAAGTAAATAAAAGGGAGAGATGGTGAGTTTTCTATATTTGACCCAGTTACTATTTTTGCTAAATAAGGAGAGAAAAGCTTGGGATTTCAAGCATGAAGAAATAGATCTGATTTTGTGAACAAAATCTTGCTCTTTTTAGCCCTTTCCGGGTGTGCAGTTCCTTCTTGGAATCAGGGCAGAATTTGGCAGAATCCATGTAGACTCAAGAGTTGCAACCTTACAACTGAGCTTAGATAAAGGGAGCTGTTTGAGATAGGCACAAATGAACCACACAGAGGGTCTGAAAAATCTCAACAGATCTGGGGAGCCACAGGGTAGGCATGGGGCCAAAACTTTGGAGTTGTCATTACCCAGCCTTCAAATTTGGACTCCAGGTAAACTTAAAAAAAGTCCTCCCCTGGAAATGGCAAACACAAGTAGGCTTAATGAAATATTTTATGCAGTCTTATTCTGGCTCAGCTATGCCCAGATTAGCTCAATAGCCACATCTTCTGCAGTATCTTGCTTCTCCTCTCAGTACCTCCTCACTAGAATACAGGGCCAGAAGATCCTTTGTGGTCCTCATTTACCCTCTTCCTGGTACATAACTGGAAGGGTTTATGCTTTGATGCCTTCCCAGGATTCTCATATTTATTTCAGAGGACTCTGGAAGGCTGAAAAGCTTTATGGAACTCAGAAGAATAAATCTAGAATGGAAGATTCTCAGGCATGGCAAAAGGGAATTTACTTAGGGCAGAGGGCAAATGGAATCCTTCAAAGGCTTTCTTGCCACCACTCAAGCAGTTATTTTCCATTCCGCTTGCCTGCTGAGTGAGCTTCCAGGGACTAATACCTACTTCAGCAAGGCAAAAGGGAGATAAGCTGCTATATTATTGGCCTAGTTGTGTAGCAACAGAAGGTAAACCACGTTTTGACTTTCAATTTTGTGTTTATTTGCATTAGCTATTTTTAGTTAGTTCAAGTCTAGGAATATTTTTAAATCATTTCTTCTTGAAATACCTTTAGTTCCTCACAATTGGGAAACTAAGATGCTTTCAAGTTGCAAATCATTGCACTGATGATAATAAGACATTGCTTTTGTTAAACAATCAGAGACTAAGTGAGCAGGAAATATATCCTCTGGAGTCCTGAGGTGTTCAGTGCCTCCACTCAGCTTGATCATGTTGATCTTGGACACTGCCTATGAAGCAGTTTCTAAAAAGCTTCCTTCTGGCAGATTTCAAGTGGCTCTGAAGAGGTGAATGCACATGTTCCTTGTTTATTGTACACAGCATAGCTACCAATGAGTTCCTGACACCATCCATTTTTCCAAAGGACAGTTTTACCCCTAATACAGAAATACCTTGAAGATATTAATTGTAGCAAACCTGCACTGGGGTAATAAGCTGTTATCTAGGGCCCAGCATTGATGAGGTCAAGGTCATAGATCGAATCCCAAATGGGCCATTTAGTTTTGAACGGATGAAAGCTCATTTTTTTCTGTGTCTCCATATTACAACTCTCCCTTTGCCTTTTATGTTGCAAATGCAATGTTCTCATAAAGGGGACAGTGTCATGGTGTCCAGCCTGTCTAGGGGCCTGTAAGAACTGTATTCAGTAGGAAAACAGGGACATGAGTATTCCGAACTCTAGTCCATAATAGAAGAGCCACATTTGGAAGACAGTAGAACTTACTACCAGAAATGAACTCCAGAGCAGTTCAGGTGATTGGAGGGTCAGACCCAGGGCCTCAAGTACGAGATGGCTTATGAGGCAGGTTGAGTATGGTATCCAGTGAGCAATGGGTCAAGGAGTGGCAGGAATGATGAGATTAGTTGAGGGAACCAACTCTGTTTAAGGAAGGTCTGTGTAACCTTGCTGTGCCTTTCAAGATTTCTTACTGTACTTCAGGACTCTATTGCTATCACCTCCTTTCTGAGACTTCCAGAACAATACTCTGCCCACATCCAGGCAGAGTTTGGGATGCCTCAACTCAATTTCCATAGGACTCTGAGATTGCCTGTATTGTATCTCTCACCACATTATATTTTAACCTTTCATTTTTATTTTAATCTCTCCCACTAGACTGCAAGCTTCTTTATCTTTGTATCCCCAGCACCTAGCAACTATGAGCTTACTGCATGTTTGTTGGCTGAATGAATAAATAATTGAATGAATAGAAGAATGAAGAAACAGGGAAGAAAATTCCACACTGGAGATATTTGTGTAGGTTATTAAAAATGAGTTAAATTTTCATAGGAAGAACATGCTGTGCTCTGGAGAGAGAGTATTTGGTGCACTGGCTGCCTGGAGGGGATGACGAGATGAGGCTAGGAAGGGAAATTGAGATTAGAGGGTAAAGGGTTTTGTATCACCTCCTAAGGAGTTGAAATCTCTTCTATAGATCAGTGGTTCTCAAACTTTAGAGTGCTTACTAATTGCTTGGAGGGCTTGATAAAATACACATGTGTGAGCCCCATTTCTGAAGTTTCTATTCTGAGGTGGGGATTGCAGATTTGCATTTTTATTGAAACATAAATGTACATATTTTCAGGATACATGGGATATTTTAATACATTTGTAAAATGTGTCATGATCAAATCATGGTAGTTGGGATAACTATCACCTTCAACATTTATCTTTTCTTTGTGCTGAGAATATTCAAATTATTCCCTACTAGTTATTTTGAAATGTACAATAGATGATAGCTTACTATAGTCACTCTACTGACTTATAAAACACTGGGTCTCATTTCTTCTACCTAACTGTACTTTTGTACCCATGAATCAACCTCTCTTCATCCACTCCCTACCCCGTCACAGGTCCTGGTTTCTGTTAATCATGAAACTACTCTCCGTTTTCATGAGATCCACTTTTTTAGCTTCCACATATAAGTAAGAATATGCAAAGTTTGTCTTTCTGTGCCTGGCTTATTAGTAGTGGATGACAGCACCTGTACTACTTTTTATATGAATCCTGTTTTCCCAAGGTTATCCAGATGCCAATAGCATTGATTTATCCTCAGGGTGATTTCCATGTTTGAGAGTTTTGGTATTGCTTTAAACCAGTGGTTCTCAAACTGGCTGTACATTAAACAAATTGGAGGAGACTTTTTATAAAATCCCAGTGTTCAAGCCCTCTCTCCTACTCCAATTAATTCAGAACTGCTGAGATGAGCTCTGGCCTAGGTACTTTGCAGATGTTCACCAGGTGATTTTAAAGTGGAGTCAGAGTTGAAATCTTCTGTTACAGAATAATCTGAATTTCCAAAAGTTGGTCTTAAGCACTTCTGACGAGCAGAAATCTCCAGAGGATACTGCTGCTGGAAATGGGTCCTTGAGGGTCAGGATGGCAGAATTCTTGGTGGCTTCCTGGAACCTGATAAGTCACTGGAATGTGATAAAGCTTTTGATTTGCAGTAGGTTGTGTATGGCCATTGATAATTTGAAAAGTTTCAGGATCATTGATCCTTCACTAAGAAGTAACTATCATAGTAAGTTTGCCTATGTCTACCCCCATCTCCATTTCATCTGTAGCAGTAGAGTGTCATGTATAAGAGCCCCAAGTTAGAACCAGACAGAGGTGACTCTGTTTTAACTCCTGGCTTTATCACATGTTCTAACCATGCACCATTCTCTAAGCCTCAGTTTTATCGTCTGTAAAACAGGAATGCTAATACCTACTTCACAGGATTGTTGAAGACTGGGGTTAAATAATCAATAAATGTAAAGTACAGCACAGTACCTGAAATGTAGGTAATCAGATGAATGTCTGGAGGGTTGCATGTAAAATATTCTGAGTGGTGACTTCTGAGCAGTGGACTTGGGATGGTGGAGGAAATGGAAGACTTTCACATTTTACTTTATACTCTTCTATATATTTTTTTAAATTTATAGATGGAATAGGTTACCTTTGTAACTTGTTTTGAGCCAAAAAAGACAAAAGAAATTGACTGCCATGTCATCACCCCAGAGACTCTCCAAGTTAGCCACAAGTTCAGAGGTCATCCAGCCTGTTTCCCTACAAGTGCCAGAAACTCTGCTACTATTGCCCTGCCAAGGTGCATTCACTTTCCTCTGTACATTCTCCAGGATAGGATTTGATGTCAAGGAAGTTTTATTTTATTTTTTTAAGTGATTTGCAATGCTAGGAAATTCTTTTTCCATATTGAGCCCAAATCCGTCTGCCTATTATACCCTTCCATTGGGCCTACCTAGTTTTGCTTTGTGGAGCCACCTAGAGTAAGCTTAATAGATTCTACTATACCTGATACCTTATGGCATGCTTTAATATGTTTAAAAAGAGCTCTCTTCACATTTTGAAATTAGATCTATTCAGAAAATCCCTCAAAATTTCAGCTGTGTCTCAGAGGATATAACTTCCTCACACTGTCGCAGATTGGGTTCTGTGGAAGTAGACATCGAAATGGACTTTTGGGTGCAAGGTGTCTATTATGGATCAATGCTTATGAAAGGAATAGAGGGCAAAGCAGAAAAATGGAGAGGAAGAAGTTGAACTACACGAGGCTTGACAGAGTTGCAACTAATTAGGCAGGGAGCTCTGGAGAGAGTATTGCCTGTTAAAGTTGCCCAGTAACAAGCTGGAATGGCCAGCTATTATGTCCAGCGTCTCTCAGTCCCCAGATATGGGAAGAATGTCACATTGCATGAGGCAGCTCTCTCCAGTTGAGTCTGTCTGCTGACTACATTTCATACATCTGGGCATGTTCTTCCTTGGAGAGGTATCTGGATTAGCACACTCCCCTATCAGCCTATCCACTGTGCCACTTGGATTCACTTCACACAAATACAAGACATAGGTCTTCCAGGACCAATGGAGTCAGTGGACCTCTCTTCTTGAAGGGAACCTTAGAAAAGGCAGGCAAAGGAAGTTAATTGGAAAAATTATAGCTTCTGCTATGACAGTTGGTTTCAGGGCCACAATTGATGCCATTTCCCTCACCTGTTATCCAGTCTAGAGTCTTCCCACTCTCAGTCACCATCTTTGTGACCCTCATCCCTGAGGGGTCTGACACCTTCTCAAGCAGGAGTTGTCCTGTCTGTTCATTTATAGTAACAATTGGGCAAGGAACCACCAAGAGGTGTCTCAGTAAATTACTTGAGTTCTATATTGTTGCTTGACAGTAGCCCTGTTTCTTCCTGATAACCAGGGTCAGGTGCCCCTGTCAAGACAATTATACTTCCTACTTGTTGCTGGAAGTAAGAAGTTCAAAGTGCCCAGGTGGAAGCTGTAGCTTACAATTCAACTCTTGTTCTGTCCCCTGGAGGAGATGTTCCCATCTGGGGAATCACAGCCTCTAACCCAGCAGAGCTCAGACTTTCAGAGATGGAAACATAAAGTCCTCCAGGGGGTCTTGTGAGTGATAAGTGGTGTCTTAGTTTGCTAGGGCTTCTGTAACAAAGTACAATAGACTGGGTGAGTAAAAGAACAGAAATTTATTTTTTAACAGTTCTGGAGGCTGAAAGTCTTAGATCAAGGCTAGAAGCCTTAGTCAGCAGGGTTGGTTCCTTCTGAGGGCAGTGAGGGAAGGGTCTGCTCCAGGCCTCTCTCCTTGGCTTGTAGATGGCCATCTTCTCTCTGTGTCTTTACATCATTATTCCTCTGTATGTATCTGTGTCCAAATTTCCTCTTCTTACAAAGATAACAGTCATGTTATATTATGGCCAATTGCTTTTGTAGATACCCTGTCTCCAAATATGGTCACATTCCAACATACTGGAGATTAGGAGTTCAACATGTGAATTGTGGAGGGACAGTATTTATCCTGTGATAAGTGGGGTCACATTTGCTTCTGCTTTTTGGTTCTCAGACTTGGGTATTCTTTCTATTGGGGTCACGGCACCAAATAGAAGCTGCTGATTCAATTCAATCTATGGCATCCTGATGGAAGTTTCCCACTCGCTGTGCCTTCTGCAGGTTATTCCCATGCTGTGAGGTTAGCAGGTTGTGGGTGTTATACAAGTGGATCCTATGGTCATTGTTCCACTCTCTCACATACTATGTTGTAAAGTGGGTCTCCTGGTCTAATATGATGTTGTGTGAAACCTCATGTTGTTGAGGTTTCTCTCTAAAGCCCTTAGAGAATAGTGTTAACTGTCATCCTGTGGACAGGAAAGGTGAACACATACTATTCTTGTAGGAATAAACCACAGATTTTCCAAGGTAATGATAATGAGGACTTACTATGGTTAACTTCCCACCAGTTGGCCAATAGGACTCTTTGAGGAATAGTGCCATAATAGGGGCTCAGTCATGGTCCTTGTTGCTGATAAGTTGAATATTAGGAGGCAGCAAGAGTTAGATCAACCTTCTTAAGTGGGAGTCTATGCTGTTGGGTCCATGTGTAACTGTATTTGTCTGTTCTCATTCTGCTAATGAAGACATATCCCAAACTGGGTAATTTATAAAGGAAAGAGATTTAATGGAGTCACAATTCCACATGGCTGTGGAGGCCTCACAATCATGACAGAAGGCAAAGGGGAAGCAAGGGGACATCTTACATGATAGCAGACAAGAAAATATGTGTAGGGGCATTCCTTTTTATAAACCATTTTACCTCATGAGACTTATTCACTATCACAAGAACAACATGGGAAAGATCCGACCCATGATTCAATTACCTCCCACCAGGTCTCTCCCAGGACATGTGGGGATTATAGGAGCTACAAGTCAAGATGAGATTTGGGTAGGGACACAGCCAAATCATATCAGTAACCTTCATTTCTATCACTACATCTACTCCATTCATGTGCTCATTATGCCAGTTTGGAGGATGTCTATACTGAAGGCTGACTAAGGTCAACTGGCTGAGTCATTTTGTCAGCTTGATTCTTCAGTGCCTCTTCCATGGTAGATGCTTTCTGGTGGTCTGGTGGATATTAATGTGTGATGCAAATATCTTCACATGTTGTCCTCACTCCCATATGCTCATTCATATGATTCTATCTCCTTGTCCCCTATATTCTACTCTTTTTCTTTCTAGGCCTCTCACCAGATAGATGGCCTGGCCATCTACCATTTCTTTTTCCATAGAAAGTGGACATCCAGGTATGTGGTCCAAAACTCTGCCCATTGAAATGATTTTTCCTTGCCATGTCTTTCAAGGCTATTATTAAGTGAGGCTGTATCACAGGTGTTGCCCATTTTTGGCTAGCACCCACATGCACTCACATATGGATGTGCTCAGGCTTTTTCCTCCTCTATCAGGTAGTGATACAGTCATAAATGGCAGCTAAGAGAGAGGTCTGGGGCAACAGGGACAGATGCCATGGGAATCGGTGATACCTGCTCATGCTTCACACTGGTACACCAGTCCTACACATGCTTAATCTAAAGCATATCTCTTCCTTCTTTGGACGAATAATTGGTAGGCCCACCTAATCTTGTGACTTCATATATCTGACAGAATCCAGCACATAGGGGAAATTCTAGACTCTTGGTCTCTTGGCATTTAATATTCAGACATTCTTTCTCGCAGTGACCAGTAGCACACCATGAGGTTTTGGTTTGTTTGTTTTAAAGTTTACAGATTATGCTACTGTGGTCAATGGGCTTGCTCCAGAATCTCAGTGGCTTGTTTTGTATTTTTCCCACTGGGGCTTGCCAGAACCTGTCCATGGCATTGTTTCTCACCTTTGATACCTCTAACACTATAGATCTACTCAATCTTATGACCCAAAAGGCAATACTGCTTGCACTAATAGTTGCAAAATTCTTTCCTTACTCTAAGTCTCCCCCTCAAAGGTGATACCTTTTCATATCACCTAACATATGAACTGGAGATATACGCCTAGGTGTGGAATATGGTGCCCTAAAACCTGAAGAGATCTGTTAGATGTTTTATTTTCTTCATGATTGCAGGTGTAAGATAAAACAATTTGTCTTTTACTTTGAAGGGGATGTCCAAACATGCACCTTACCACTGGATCCCTAAACATTTTTAGAGATGTAGTAGGCCTTGAATCTTCATTGACATTATCTCTCACCCCCTGGAGCATATTGTTTTACCAAGGCCTCCAACACACTTGGTACCTCTTCCTAATTCATCCCAATTAACATAATATAGTTGACATAATAAATCAGTGCAATGTTCTATGGGATGCCCAAATGGTCTAGACTTTTTTTGTGCTATATTATGACAAATATCAAGAGATTTATATAGCCCTCCTGCGCTGCATCGAAACTACATACATATATATATGTATATATATGTCAAATACATACACACACGCACACACACACACACATATACTTTTGATGCAGGACAGGAGGGCTAGTTAACTCTCTTGATATTGATATCTTGATATGTGTATATATATGTGTGTATATATATATGTATTTGACATTTCCATGTGAATTCATTTATTGTGATCCTCTTTTCTGATTGGGAAAGAATGCATTTGTCAAGTGAACAGCTACAACCTGTGTACTGAGGCCATATAAATCTGTTCTAGCAAAGATCCACATCAGGGTTGGAAGGAGCAAGATGGCAGAATATAAAGTTTCACTGATCGTACACCCCCTTGTCCAAGTACACCAATTTAACATCTACACACAAAAAAGCACCTTTATAAGAACCAAACATCAGGTGAACACTCACAGTACCTGGTTTTAACTTAATATCACTGATAGAGGAACTAAAGAGGTAGGAAAAATAGTCTTGAATTGCTGAGGCCACCCATCCCCCATCCTTTGGCAGTGGCAGCATTATGTGGAGAGTTTGTTGTGGTGGAAAGGGGGAGATCACAGCATCTGTGAGGCACTGAAGTCAGTGCTGCCTTATTATAGCAGAAAACAAAACCAGACCAAACTCAGCTGATGACTACTCATGAAGGGAGCATTTAAAACAGCCCTAGCCAGAGGGGACTCGCCAATCCCAGCCGTCCAAACTTGAGTTTCTGCAACCCTTGTCACTGTAGGTTAAAACCCTTCCCTGCTCTGGGAACCCAAGTAAACTTGAAAGGCAGTCTAGGCCACAGGGAGTGTGACTCCTAGGTGAGTTCTACTGCTTTGGACTGAGGGGGCATAGAACATACTAAGACACCAGCCAGTGCAGAAAAGGAAATACTGTCATTACCCTTTTCCTAACCCCAGGCTACACAGCTTACAGCTCCAAATGATACCCCTTCCATCCACTTGAGGGTAAGAGAGGGAAGAGTAGGAAAGATTTTGTCTTGTATCTTGGGTACTAGCTCAGCCACAGTAAAATAGGGCACTGGTCAGAGTTGTGAGGCCCCCTTTCCAGGCCCTAGCTCCAGAACAACATTTCTAGACACACCCTAGGCCAGAAGGGAACCTGTTACCTTGAAGGGAAGGTCTCAGTCCTGGAAGGATTCATCACCTCCTAACTGAAGAGCCACTGCACCCTGAATAACCAGCAGTAATACCCAGGTATTATGTTGAGGGCCTTGGGTGAGCCTCTGAGACTTGCTGGCTTCAGGTGAGACTCAGCACATTTTCAGCTATGGTGGCTAAGAGGCAAGATTCCTCCTGCTTCAGAAAAGCAAAGGGAAATGCAAAAGGGACTTTGTCTTGCACCTTAGGTACCAGCTTGGCCACAGGGCTCTAAGAGCACCAAGCAGGCTTTTGGGGCTCCCAATTCTAGGACTTGGCTCTTGGACAGAATTTCTGGGTTTCCCTTGTGCCAGAAGGGAGACTTTTGCTTTGAAGGTGGTATCTCAGGCCAGGCAGCATTCACCAGAGGCTGACTTAAGAGATCTTGGGCCTTAAGGAAACATTAGGGGGAGGCCTGGCAGTACTCCCTATAGGCCTGTGATACTGGTGGCCATGGGGTAAGGCTTCTCTACCCTTGGAAAAGTAAGAGAAGAGTGGGAAGGACTGTGTATTGTGGTATCATTGTCAGCTGAGCAGCAGTACAATAGAACACCAGGTAGACTTATAAAGCTTTTGACACTAGTCCCTGGTTTCTGGATAGGAACCCCGGACATGTTCAGGGCCTGGAGGAAATAATCACTCTGAATGGAAGGACACAGGCCTGGCTGGCCTTGACACCTGTTGATTGTAGAGCCTCAGGGCTTTGAGTGAACATAAGCCGTAGCCAGGGATTTGTTACAGTAGGTCTTGGGCAAGACCCAGTGCTGTGCTGGTTTCAGATCTGGCCCAGTGCTCTCCTAGTGGCGGTGGCCACAGGGGTTCTTGTGTCACAACATGCCCAGCTCCAGGTAGCTCAGAACAGAAAGCAAGAGAGACTCTGTTCCTTTGGAAGAAATTACCAGAAGAAAACAAGAGTTGCCCAGTAACCCAGGTAATTATTCTAGAACTTGTCTAAGACCATCAAGTCGATACCTCAACAAGCTTCTAAGAACCACAGCATTACTGGGGTTGGGGTACCCCCTAAAGCAGATACAGCTTAGATCACAACATCCAAGTCCTATTGAATATCTGGAAAGCCTTCCCAAGAAGGACAATTACAAATAAGCCCAGACTGAGAATACTACAATAAATACCTAACTCATCAGTGCTCAGACACCAAAGAACATCTACAAGAATCAACACCATCCAGGAAAATTTGACCTCACCAAATAAACTAAATAAGAAGCCAGGGACCAATTTTGAAGAAACAGAAGTGTGACTTTTTAGACTGAGAATTCAGAATAGTTATGTTTAGCAAACTCAAAGAAATTCAAGAGAATACAGAAAAGGAATTAAAAATTCTGTCAGATAAATTTAACAAAGAGATTGAAATACTGAAAGAGATTCAAGCAGAAATTCTGAAGCTGAAAAAAGCAATTGCTATAATGAAGAATGCACCAGAGCCTTTTAATAACAGAATTGATTAAGCAGAAGCGTTAGTAAACTTGAAGTTAGGCTATTTAAAAATACAGAGGAGACAAAAGAAAAAAGAACACAGAACAATGAAGCACCCCTACAGGATCTAAAAAACAGCCTCAATAGGGTACATCTAAGAGTTATTGGCCCTAAAGAGGAAGTGGAGAAAGTGATTGGAGTAGAAAGTAGAATTTTGGGAGTAGAATTCCCAAAGGTTAAGGATAAAGAAAGGATTCTAAAAAGCAGTAAGAGAAAAGAAACAAATAACATACAATGGAACTCCACTACATCTGGAGCAGACTTTTCCGTGGAAACCATATAGGCCAGCAGAGAGTGACATGATATAAAGGGCTGAATAAAACAAACCTTTACCCTGAATAGTGTGTCTGGTGAAAATATCCTTCAAACCTGAAGGGGAAATAAAAACTTTCCCATACAAACAAAAGCTGTAGGATTTCATTAATACCAGATTTGTCCTACAAAAAATGCTAAAGGGAATACTTCAATCAGAAAGAATGTTAATGAGCAATAAGAAATCACCTGAAGGTATGAAACTCACTGCTAATAGTAAATACACAGAAAAACACAGATTACTATGCCACTATAACTGTGTTGTGTAAACTACTATTATATTAAGTAGAAAGGCTAAATTATGAGCCAGTCAAAAATAATAAATACAACGTTTCCAGACATAGACAGTATAATAAGATATAAATAGAAACAACACAAAGTTAAAAAGTAGGGGGACAAAGTTAAGTGATAGAGTCTTTATGAACTTTCTTTTTGCTTCTTTGTGCAAATATGGTTAAGCTATCAGCTTAAAATAATGGGTTACAAGATAGTATTTCAAGCATCATAGTAGCCTCAAACCAAAAATCATGCAATGAATACACAAAAAATAAAAAGCAAGAAACAAAACCACATCCCCAGAGAAAATCACCTTCACTAAAAGGAAGACAGGAAGGAAAGAAAGAAGAGAAGACCACAAAACCAGAAAACAAATAGCAAAATGACAGAAGTAACTCCTTACTTATCAATAATAACATTGAATGTAAATTGTTGAAACTCTCCATGTGAAAGACTGAATGGATTTTAAAAAGGTCCATTGATTTGTTACTCACAAGAAACACACTTCACCTATAAAGACACTGATAGAAAATAAAGGGATGGAAAAATATATTTCATGCCAATGGAAAACTGAAAAGAGCAGGAGTAGATACATTTATTAGACAAAATAGATTTCAAGACAAAAACTATAAGGAGACAAAGAAGGTCACTATAAAATGATAAAGGGGTCAATTCAGCAAGAGGATGTAGAATTGTAAATTTATATGCACACAACATTAGAGCATTCAGATATATAAAGAAACTATTATTAGGGCTAAAGAGAGAGATAGGACCCAATACAATAAGAGCTGGAGATTTCAATATCCTACTTTAAGCACTGAACAGATCTTCCAGACACAAAATCAACAAAGAAACATTGGACTTAGTCTGCACTGTAGATTAAATGGACGTAATAAATATTTAAAGAACATTTCATCCAACAGCTGCTGAATACACATTCTTCTCCTCAACACAAAGATTATTCTTAAGGATAGACCATAGGTTGTCACAAAATAGTTGTTAAAACATTAAAAAAAGTGAAGGCCAACAAACATATGAAAAAATGCTCATCATCACTGGTCATTAGAGAAATGCAAATCAAAACCACATTGAGATACCATCTCACGCCAGTTAGAATGGCAATCATTAAAAAATCTGAAGGTAATAGATTCTGGAGAGGATGTGGAGAAATAGGAACACTTTTACACTGTTGGTGGGAGTGTAAATTAGTTCAACCATTGTGGAAGACAGGGTGGCGATTCCTCAAGGACCTAGAAATAGAAATTCCATTTGACCCAGCAATCCCATTACTGGGTATATATCCAAAGGATTATAAATCATTCTATTATAAAGACACATGCACACATATGTTCATTGTAGCACTGTTTACAATAGCAAAGACCTGGAACCAACCCAAATGCCCATTGATGATAGACTGTGGAAACCATCATTCTCAGCAAACTGACACAGGAATAGAAAATCAAATGCCACATGTTCTCACTCATAGGTAGGTATTGAACAATGAGAACACATGGACACGGGGAGGGGAGCTTCACATACTGGGGTCAGTTGGGGGGAACTTGGGGAGGGACAGTGGGGGGTAGTGAGTTGGGGAGGGATAACATGAGGAGAAATGCCAGATATAGGTGACAGGGGGATGGAGGCAGCAAACCACATTGCCATGTATGTACCTATGCAACAATCCTGCATGTTCTGCACATGTACCCCAGAACCAAAAGTGCAATTATATATATATATATATAATATATATATAATATATATATAAATTGAACTAATATCAAGCATTTTCTCTTACCACAGTGGAATAAAGGTGGAAACCCATAAGAAGAAGTTTGGAAACTATGCAAATACATGGAAATTAAACAATATGCTCCAGAGTGACCAGTGGGTCAATGAAGAAATTAAGGAGGAAAAATAAATAATGTCTAGATAGAAATGATAATGAAAACACAATGTACCAAAACCTATGGGATACAGAAAATGCAGTACTCAAAGGGAAGTTTAAAGCTATAAGTCCCTACCTCAAAAAACAGGGAAAACTTCAAATCAATGTTCAAATAATACATCTTTAGAGCTAGAAAAACCTAATATTAGTAGAAGAAAATAAATAATAAAGATGAAAGCAGAAATAAATACATTTGAAGTAAAACAATACAAAAGGGTAATGAAACAAAAAGTTGTTTTTTAAAATTGTGTAAGAGAATTGACAAACCTTTAGCCAGACTAAGAAAAAGAGAAGACCCAAATTGATAAAATTACAGACAAAAAAGGAGACATTACAACCGATAGCACAAAAATTCAAAGGATCATTAGTTGCTACTATGAGCAACTATATGCCAACAAATTGGAAAATCTAGAAGAAATGAACAAATTCCGAGAGACATACAATCTACCAAGATTAACCTGGGAAGAAGTAAAAAATCTGAACCTATCAAAAAAAGTAATGAAATTTGAAGCCATAATAAAACGTCTCCAAGCAAAGAAAAGTCCTGGAAAAGATGGCTTCACTGCTGAATTTTACCAAACACAAATAAGAACCAATCATATTCTAAGTATTCTGAAAAATGGGGTAGGGGGGAATACTTCCAAACTCATTCTATGAGGCCAGTATTATTCTGATACCAAAACCAGAGAAAGACACATCAAAAACCAAAAACTGCAGGGCAGTATCTTCAATGAATATTGATGTAAAAATATCCAACAAAATACTAGCAAACAGAATTCAGCAATACATTAAAAATATCCTTCATCATGACCAAGTGGGATTTATCCTAAGTATGCAAGGATGGTCCAACATATGCAAATCAATCAATGCGATACTTTATATTAACAGAATGAAGGACAAAAATCATGATTATTTTGATTGATGCTGAGAAACCATTTGATAATATTCAACATCCATTCATGATAGAAATTCTTAAAAACTGAGGATAGAAGGAACAAAGCTCAACATAATAAAAGCAATATATGACAGACACACAGCTAGTAACATACTGAAGAAGAAAAAACTGAAAGTCTTTTCTCTAAGATCTGGCCCATGACAAGGATGCCCACCTTCACCACTGTTATTCAGCATACTACTGGAAATCTTAGCTAGAGCAATCAGGCAAGATAAAGCAATGAATGGCATCAAAATTGGAAAGAAAAAAGTCAAATTATCTTTCTTTGTAGATGATACGGCTATTTGAAAAAACCTAAAGACTCCACAGGAAAACTGTTAGAACTTATTAAAAAAATTCACTAAAGTAGCAGGATATAAAATCAACATGCAAAAGTCAGTAGCATTTCTGTATGTCAACAGTGAATACTCTGAAAAAGAAATCAAGAAAGTAATCCTATTTACAGTAGCCACACAGAAAATTGCATAACTAGGAATTAAAGAAATGAAAGACCTCTATGATGAAAATTAAGAAAAACTGATAAAAATGTTACAGAAGACACCAAAAATGAAAATATATTCCATGTCCATAGATTGGAAGAATAAATATTGTTAAAATGTTCATACTATCCAAGGCAACCTACAGATTTAATGCAATTTTTATCAAAATACCAAAGACATTCTTCACAGAAATAGAAAAACAATGCCAAAATTTGTATGGAACCACAAAAGATGCAGAATAGTCAAAGCTATCCTAAGCAAAAAGAACAAAGCTGAAGGAATCACATTACCTGACTTCAAATTATAATACAGAACTATAGTAACTTAACAGCATGGTACTGGCATAAACACCGACACAGAGACCAATGGAACAGAATAGAGAACCCAGAAACAAATTCGTATACCTTTAGTGAATTCATTTTTGACAAAGATGCCAAGAACATACATTGAGGAAAAGAGAATCTCTCCAATAAATGGTGCTGGGAAAACTGGATATCTATATGCAGAAGAATTAAACTAGACCCCTATCTCTTGTCACATGCAAAAATCAAATAAAAATGGATTAAAGACTTAAATCTAAGGCCTCATACTATGAAACTACTACAAGAAAACGTCAGGGAAAGTCTCTAGGACATTGATCTAGACAAAAATTTCTTGAATATTACCCCACAAGCACAGGCAACCAAACCAAAATGGACAAATAGGATTACATCAGGTTAAAAAGAAATGTCAGATATAGGTGACGGGGGGATGGAGGCAGCAAACCACATTGCCATGAAGGTACCTATGCAACAATCCTGCATTTTCTGCACGTGTACCCCAGAACCTAAACTGCAATAAAATATGTATATGTATATATATATAATATATATAATCAATATTATATAATCATATATATATATAATCAAAAAGCTTCTGCATAGCAAAGAAAACAATCAACAAAGTGAAGAGACAACTAATATAATGAGATAAAATATTTGCAGGTGACACATCTGATGTAGAATTAATAACTATAATATGTAAAAAGCTCAAATAACTCTATAGGAAAATAATCCAATTAAAAATAGGAAAAATATTTGAATAGACATTTTTCAAAAGAAGACATAAAAATGACAAATAGGCATATGAAAAGGTGCTCAACATCACTGATCATCAGAGAAATGCAAATCAGAACTACAATGAGAAATCACCCCCATTAAAATGGCTTTTCTACAAAAGTCAGGTAATAACGAATGCTGGCAAGGATATGGAGAAAAGGGAACCCTCATACACTGTTGGTGGGAATGCAAATTAGTAAAACCACTATGGAGAACAGTTTGGAGGTTTCTCAATAAAGTAAAAATTGAGCTACCATATGATCCAGCAATCCTGATGTTGGGCATATACCCAAAAGAAAGGATAGCACTATACGGAAGAGATATCTGCACTCCCGTATTTGTTGCAGCACTGTTTACAATAGCTAAGATTTGGAAGCAACCTAAGTGTCCATCAACAGATGAATGGATAAAGAAAATGTGGTACATACACACAATGGAGTACTATTCGGCCATTAAAAAGAATGAGATTCTGTCATTTGTAAAAACATGGATGGATTTGGAGGTCATTATGCTAAGTGAAATAAGCCTGACACAAAATGACAAATATTTCATGTTCTCACTTCTTTGTGAGATCTAAAAATCAAAACAATTGAACTCATGAAGGTAGAGAGCAGAAGAATCGTTACCAGTGGCTGGTAAGGGTAGTGGGTGGGTTGGGGAGGTGGAGATGATTAATAGGTACAAAAAATTGTATGAAAAAATGAGTAAGACAGCACAACAGGGTGATTATAGTCAATTACAATTTAATTGTATATTTAAAAATAACAAAGTATAATTGATTTGTTTATAACACAAAAGATCAATACTTGAGGGAACCAATACTCCATTTTACATGATGTGATTATTACACTTTGCACACCTGTATTGAAACATCTGATGAACTTATATACACCTGCTATGTACACACTCAGCTTAAACTAAAAAATTAACAAATGACTCGCGCCAAGATGGCGGGCTAGGAGCAGCTCAGGACTGCAGCTCTCAATGAAAGCACAGAGGGTGAGTGGACGCCGCGTTTCCAGACGGATTTTTATTGCCCACAGACCAGGAGATTCCCAGGTGGAGGAGCCCCAACAAAGATCAAAAGAGACAAAGAAGGACATTACATAATGGTAAAAGGATCAATGCAACAAGAAGAGCTAACGATCCTTAATATATACACACCTAATACAGGAGCACCCAGATACATAAGGCAAGTTCTTAATGACTTACAAAGAGACTTAGACTCCCACACAATAATAGTGAGAGACTTTAAAACACCATTATCAATATTAGATCAAGACAGAAAATTAACAAGGATATCCAGGACTTGAACTCAGACCTGGACCAAGCAAACTTAATAGACATTTACAGAACTCTCCACCCCAAATCCACAGAATATACATTCTTCTCAGCACCACATCACACCTACTCTAAAATTGACCACATAATTGGAAGTAAATCACTCCTCAGCAAATGCAAAAGAACGGAAACCATAACAAACAGTCTCTCAGACCACAGTGCCATCAAGTTAGAACTCAGAATTCAGAAACCAACCCAGAACCGCACAGCTTCATGGAAACTGAGCAACTTTCTTTTGAATGTTGACTGGATAAACAATGAAGGCAGAAATAAAGATGTTGTTCAAAACCAACGAGAATGCATACACCACATACCAGAATCTCTGGAACACATTTAAAACAGTCCCTAGAGGAAAATATATAGCAATAAGTGCCCACATGAGAAGCAAGGAGAGATCTAAAATTGACACCCTATCATCAAAATTGAAAGAGCGAGAGGAGCAAGATCAAAAAATCGCAAAACCTAGCAGAAGACAAGAAATAACTAAGATCAGAGCAGAACTGAAGGAGATAGAGACACGAAAAACCCTTCAAAAAATCAATAAATCCAGGAGCTGGTTTTTTGAAAAGATCAACAAAATAGACAGACCACTAACCAGATTAATAAAAAAGAAAAGAGAGAATAACCAAATAGATGCAATAAAAAATGATAAAGGGGATATCACCACAGATTCCACAGAAACTCAAACCATCACCAGAGATTATTACAAAAAACTCTATGCACATAAACTAGAAAACCTGGAAGAAATGGATAAATTCCTAGAGAGTTGCCTCCTCCGAAGCTTAAACCAGGAAGAAGTCGAAACCCTGAATAGACCAATAACAAGGTCTGAAGTCGAGGCAGCAATTAAGAGCCTACCACCCAAAAAAAGCCCAGGTCCAGATGGGTTCACAGCCGAATTCTACCAGACATACAAAAAGGAACTGGTACCATTCCTTCTGAAAGTATTCCAAATAATCCAAAAAGAGGGAATCCTTCCCAAATCATTTTATGAGACCAACATCATCCTGATACCAAAACCCGGCAGAGACTCCACAAGAAAAGAAAACTACAGGCCAGTATCCATGATGAACATAGATGCAAAAATCTTCAATAAAATACTGGCAAGCCAATTGCAACAGCACATCAAAAAGCTTATCCACCATCATCAAGTAGGATTCATCCCAGGGATGCAAGGCTGGTTCAACATACGCAAGTTTATAAATGTAATTCACCACATAAACAGAACCAAAGACAAAAACCACATGATTATCTCAATTGATGCAGAGAAGGCCTTTGACAAAATTCAACAGCCCTTTATGCTAAAAACCCTCAATAAACTAGGTATTGATGGAACGAATCTCAAAATAATAAAAGCTTTCTATGACAAACCAACAGCCAATATCATACTGAATGGGCAAAAACTGGAAGCATTCCTTTTGAAATCTGGCACTAGACAAGGATGCCCTCTCTCACCACTCCTATTCAATATAGTACTGGAAGTTCTAGCCAGAGCAATCAGGCAAGAAAAAGAAATAAAAGGTATTCATTTAGGAAAGGAGGAAGTCAAATTGTCTCTATTTGCAGATGACATGATTGTATATCTAGAAGACCCCATCGCCTCAGCCCAAAATCTCCTGAAACTGATAAGCAACTTCAGCGAAGTCTCAGGATACAAAATCAATGTGCAGAAATCACAAGCATTCCTATACACCAATAACAGACTTAAAGAGAGCCAAATCAAGAACGAACTGCCATTCACAATTGCTATAAAGAGAATAAAATACCTAGGAATACAACAAGGAACGTAAAGGACCTCTTCAAGGAGAACTACAAACCACTGCTCAATGAAATAAGAGAGGACACAAACAGATGGAGAAACATTCCATGTTCATGGTTAGGAAGAATCAATATCATGAAAATGGCCATACTGCCCAAAGTAATTTACAGATTCTATGCTATCCCCATCAAACTACCAATGACCTTCTTCACAGAACTGGAAAAAACCACCTTAAACTTCATATGGAACCAAAAGAGAGCCCGCATAGCCAAGTCAATTCTAAGCAAAAAGAACAAAGCGGGAGACATCACACTACCGGACATCAAACTATACTACAAGGCTACAGTAATCAAAACAGCATGGTACTGGTACCAAAACAGAGATATTGACCAATGGAACAGAACAGAGACCTCAGAGGCAACACAACATATCTACAACCATCCGATCTTTGACAAACCTGACAAAAACAAGCAATGGGGAAAGGATTCCCTGTTTAATAAGTGGTGTTGGGAAAACTGGCTAGCCATATGCAGAAAGCAGAAACTCGACCCCTTCCTGACACCTTACACTAAAATTGACTCCAGATGGATTAAAGACTTAAACATAAGACCTAACACCATAAAAACCCTAGAAGAAAACCTAGGCAAAACCATTCAGGACATAGGCGTAGGCAAGGACTTCATGACCAAAACACCAAAAGTATTGGCAACAAAAGCCAAAATAGACAAATGGGTCCTAATCAAACTCCACAGCTTCTGCACAGCAAAAGCAACAGTCATTAGAGTGAATCGGCAACCAACAGAATGGGAAAAAATTTTTGCAGCTTACCCATCTGACAAAGGGCTGATATCCAGAATTTACAATGAACTAAAACAGATTTACAAGAAAAAAAACAAACAAGCCCATTCAAAAATGGGCAAAGGATATGAACAGATACTTTACAAAAGAAGACATACATGAGGCCAACAAACACATGAAAAAATGCTCGTCATCACTGGTCATTAGAGAAATGCAAATCACAACTACATTGAGAAACCACCTCACGCCAGTTAGAATGGCAATCCTTAAAATATCTGGAGACAACAGATGCTGGAGAGGATGTGGAGAAATAGGAACACTTTTACACTGTTGGTGGGAGTGTAAATTAGTTCAACCATTGTGGAAGACAGTGTGGCGATTCCTCAAGGACCTAGAAATAGAAAGTCCATTTGACCCAGCAATCCCATTACTGGGTATATATCCAAAGGATTATAAATCGTTCTACTATAAGGTCACATGCACACAAACGTTCATTGCAGCACTGTTTACAATAGCAAAGACCTGGAACCAACCCAAATACCCATCGATGATAGACTGGAGAGGGAAAATGTGGCACATATACACCATGGAATATTATGCAGCCATCAAAAACGATGAGTTCACTTCCTTTGTAGGGACATGGATGAACCTGGAAACCATCATTCTCAGCAAACTGACACAAGAACACAAAATGAAACACCGCATGTTCTCACTCATAGATGGGTGTTGAACAATGAGAACACATGGACACAGGGAGGGGAGCAGTATGCACTGGGGTCTGTTGGGGGGAAATAGGGGAGGGACAGCGGGGATTGGGAAGTCGGGGAGGGATAGCATGGGAAGAAATGCCAGATATAGGTGAAGGGGAGGAAGGCAACAAATCACATTGCCACATATGCACCTATGCAACAATCTTGCATGTTCTCCACATGAACCCCAAAACCTAAAATGCAATAAAAAAATTAGAAAATTAAAAAATTTTAGATTTTTAAGGGTGGAACTAATTTCTGTCATATTCCTTCCTGTTCCATGATGCAATATTGTTTTTTAATTACTATCTTGGTTGAGAGGCAGTTGCAGATGCTCCCATCTTCCCTTTCTCACTGTGATGGTTCTTGCTCCATACTCCAAGGATCCAACATGGTCATTGCTTGGACTGGTAAATATGTCAATCTTCTACATTTGGACAAGGTGGGAATGATCGAGTGTATCCATAGATCTAGTAGATCTACTGTAAACTAGACTCTGGCCAGGAATCCATATATTACCTAGCCCCCTTTTTTTTCCACTGTAGCAGTGGCGATGATAATGAGCCTTCTGATCTCTGGATAATGATGATTCAGTCCCATGGTCCAGGAGTCCTTGAAATGTCCAGGTGTTGTTTTTCTCCAGCATACCTTTATCTGAGTAAATGACTGTAATACTCTTTGGGAAAGGACTGAGGGAATTATTACTATGTATACTTACCATTATTTTGCAGAGAGCTTCCTCTTGTGGACCCAGACTCTTCCATGTCATAAAATTGGCTTAGGTTTAGAAATTGGGCGAGGAATCATGATTTTTTTACTGGAGTTGCTTCCCTTATTGTCCCAGTCATCCAGTCTTAATTTCTTCTGCTTATACAAACTCTGTAGTACCCTTGTTCCGTGCTCATTTATTTTGCCTGTAAGATATTATATTCTGTTAACCATCTCCATAACATTCTTACAGATCAGACCCTACTGACCGCAACTCTAACTTTGTCAGGGATTTTGACAATTGTGTCCTTGTGGCTTTGGACATTTAAGCTTCACTACTTGTCCTCTATAGTTTTGGCATCTTCTCACACACATTGCTATCAGCAAGCTAAATTATTTACTGACTCTCCTACTATAAGCCCAGTCTGCAGAGCAGATACAGATAGATAACTGAACTTCTTAGTGAAGCTGGTGCATCTCTGATTAGAGTATTCTTTATGGTCTTGATATATTGTGTGTATCCAGATCCATCCTGTGGAACATAACGATCTGACGAGTCTCTCTAAACTGTACAAAATAGATCACTCTACTGTGCCTATTTCTCTGAGCCTTTAAATCTTTTTTTAAAATATACTTTAAGTTCTGGAGTACATGTGCAGGTCATGCTGGATTGTTACATAGGTATACACGTGCCATGGTGGTTTGCTGCATCCATCTCCCCGATCACCTATATTAGGTATTTCTCCTAATGTTATCCCCTCCAATCCCCCTACCCCATGCTATCCCTTTCCTAGCCCCCCAAACCCCAACAGGTCCCAGTGTGTGATAGTCCCCTCCCTGTGTCCATGTGTTCTCATTGTTCAACACCCAATTATGAGTGAGAAAATGCCGTGTTTGGTTTTCTTTTCTTGTGTCATTTGCTGAGAATGATGATTTCCAGCTTCATCCATGTCCCTGTAAAGGACATGAACTCATCCTTTTTATGGCTGCGTAGTATTCCATGGTGTATATGTGCCACATTTTCTTTATCCAGTTTATCACTGATGGGCATTTGGGTTGGCTCCAAGTCTTGGCTATTGTAAACAGTGCTGCAATGAACATATGTGTGCATGTGTTTTATAATAGAATGAGTTATAATCCTTTGGGTATATACCCAGTAATGGGATTGCTGGGTCAAATGGTACTTCTATTTCTAAATCCTTCAGGAATCACCACACTGTCTTCCACAATGGTTAAACTAATTTACACTCCCACCAACAGTGTAAAAGTGTTCCTATTTCTCCACATCCTCTCCAGCATCTGTTGTCTCCTGATTTTTTAATGATTGTCATTCTAACTGGCGTGAGATGGTATCTCATTGTGGTTTTGATTTGCATTTCTCTAATGACCAGTGATGATGTGCATTTTTTCAAATGTATGTTAGCCTTACAAATGTCTTCTTTTGAAAAGTGTCTGTTTATCTCCTTTGCCCACTTTTTGATGGAGTTGTTTTTTTCTTGTAAATTTGTTTTAGTTCTTTGTAGATATTTGATATTAGCCCTTTGTCAGATGAGTAGATTGCAAAAATTTTTTCCCATTCTGTTGGTTGCCAGTTCATGCTAATGATTGTTTCTTTTGCTGTGCAGAAGCTCTGGAGTTTAATTAGATCCCATTTGTCTATTTTGGCTTTTGTTGCCAATGCTTTTGGTGTTTTAGTCATGAAGTCCTTGCCTATGCCTATGTCCTGAATGGTGTTGCCTAGGTTTTCTTCTAGGATTTTTATGGTATTAGGCCTTATGTTTAAATATTTAATCCATCTGGAGTTAATTTTATTGTAAGGTGTCAGGAAGGGGTCCAGTTTCAGCTTTCTGCACATGGCTAGCCAACTTTCCCAACACCATTTATTAAACAGGGAATCCTTTCCCCATTGCTTGTTTTTGTCAGGTTTGTCAAAGATCAGATGGTTGTAGATGTGTGGCATTGCTTCCAAGGCCTCTGTTCTATTCCATTGGTCTATATCTCTGTTTTTGGTACTAGTACCATGCTGTTCTGATTACTATAGCCTTGTAGTGTAATTTGAAGTCAGGTAGTATGATGCCTCCAGCTTTGTTCTTTCTTCTTAGGATTGTCTTGGCTATGCAGGCTCTCTTTTGGTTTCATATGAAGTTTAAGGTGGTTTTTTCCAGTTCTGTGAAGAAGGTCAATGTTAGCTTGATGGGGATAGCATTGATTCTATAAATTACTTTAGATAGCATGGCGATTTTCATGATATTGATTCCTCCTAACCATGAGCATGGAATGTTTTTCCATCTGTTTGTGTCCTCTCTTATTTCCTTGAGCAGTGGTTTATAGTTCTTGAAGAGGTCCTTCATGTCCCTTGTTAGTTGTATTCCTATGTATTTTATTCTCTTTGTAGCAATTATGAATGGGAGTTTGTTCATGATTTGGTTCTCTGTTTGTGTGCTATTGGTGTATAGGAATGCTTGTGATTTTTGCACACTGATTTTGTATCCTGAGACTTTGCTGAAGTTGCCTATCTTCTTAAGGAGATTTTGGGCTGAGATGATGGGGTCTTTTAAATATACAATCATGTCATCTGCAAATAGAGACAATTTGACTTGGTCTTTTCCTAATTAAATACGCTTTATTTCTTTTTCTCTCCTGATTGCTCTGGCCAGAACTTGCAATACTATGTTGAATAGGAGTGGTGAGAGAGGGCACCCTTGTCTAGTGCCAGATTTCAAAGGGAATGCTTCCAGGTTTTGCCCATTCATTATGATATTGGCTGTGGGTTTGTCCTAAATAGCTTTTATTATTTTGATATACGTTCCATTGTTACCTAGTTTATTGAGAGTTTTTAGCATAAAGGCCTGTTGAACTTTGTTGAAGGCCTTTTCTGAATCTACTAAGATAATCGTGGTTTTTGTCTTTGGTTCTGTTTATGTGCTGGATTATGTTTTCTGATTTGCATATGTTGAACCAGCCTTGCATCCCCACAGTGAAGCTGACTTGATCATGATGGATAAGCTTTTTATTTTTTTGAGATGGAGTTTCGCTCTTGTTACCCAGGCTGGAGTGCAATGGCGCGATCTCGGCTCATCGCAACCTCTGCCTCCTGGGTTCAGGCAATTCTCCTGCCTCAGCCTCCTGAGTAGCTGGGATTACAGGCACGCGCCACCATGCCCAGCTAATTTTTTGTAATTTTAGTAGAGATGGGGTTTCACCATGTTGACCAGAATGGTCTCGATCTCTTGACCTCGTGATCCACCCGCCTTGGCCTCCCAAAGTGCTGGGATTACAGGCGTGAGCCACCGCGCCTGGCCTGGATAAGCTTTTTGATGTGCTGTTGTATTCGGTTTGCCAGTATTTTATTGAAGATTTTTGCATCAGTGTACATCACGGATATTGGCCTGAAATTTCCTTTTTTAGTTGTGTCTTTGCCGGGTTTTGGTATCAGAATGATGTTGGTCTCATAAAATGAGTTAGGATTCCCTTTTTTTGTATTGTTTGGAATAGTTGCAGAAGAAATGGTACCATCTCCTCTTTGTACATCTGGTAGAATTCAGCTGTGAGCCCATCTGGTCCTGCACCTTTTTTGGTTGGTAGGCTACTAATTTCTGCCTCAACTTCAGACTTTGTTATTGGTCTATTCAAGTATTCAACTTCTTCCTGGTTTAGTCTTGGGAGGGGGTAAGTGTCCAGGAATTTATCAATTTCTTCTAGATTTACTGGTTTATGTGCATAGAGGTGTTTGTAGTAATGTCTGATGGTAGTTTGTATTTCTGTGGAATTGATGGTGGTATCCCCTTTATAATTTTTTATTGCATCTATTCGATTCTTCTCTCTTTTCTCTTTTATTAGTCTGGCTAGTGGTCTATCTATTTTGTTGATCTTTTCAAAAAAACCAGCTCCTGAATTAATTGATTTTTTAAAAATCATAACAACCAGTCTCTCAGACCACAGTGCAGTCAAATTAGAACTCAGGATTAAGACACTCACCTAAAACTGCAGAACTACATGGAAACCGAACAACCTGCTTCTGAATGACTACTGGATAAATAATGAAATGAAGGCAGAAATAATGACGTTCTCAGAACCAATGAGAATGAAGACACAATGTACCAGAATGTCTGCATTTAAAGCAGTGTCTAGAGGGAAATTTAAAGCACTAAATGCCCACATGAGAAGCAAAGAACGATCTAAAATTGACACCCTATAGTCTCAATTAAAAGAACTAGAGGAGCAAGATCAAACAAATTCAAAGCTAGCAGAAGACAAGAAATAACTAAGATCAGAGCAGAACTGAAGGAGGTTGAGCCTTTAAATCTTTTTTTCCACCCTGTGCTTTGACATTTCAACTTCATTCAGTATGGGCCATCACTTTTTTCCTGCTTTTAGGAGTTTCTCCATTGGAAGTTCACAGTATATCTTGGAGTCCTCACCAGGATGTTGAATCCTGCATCCCTGGAGAACACTCACAAGTCCATAGACTCTGTATCCAATTTTATGATATACATCCCCTTTATCAAATACTTTCAGAATCCAGTTTGATATGTTCCTCCCTGAGCATGTGCTGGAACATGCTGGCTGGTTCTTAGAACTTCTTTGGGGCATAGTTCCTTTTCTCCCTCATCAAGCCCAACACCTTTCCGGCTGGGTTATCCTGCACCTTATCCCTAATCATAGGCCTAGTTCCCAGGAAAAGTGTTGTGGGGCAAATATCCAGGTGGGTACCTGTTGCCTTTTGGGTAAAGAATTCTGAATTGTCTTCCAGCAATGGTATGAAAAACTACCTCTTACTAGATGGGCTATGTCTGTAGACTCCTGAGGTTCAGTAGTGTCTACTATTGCCTCCAGATGAGAAAACAGGCTCAGAAAGCGTAAAGTTATATTGTCAGTAATTACTAAATGAGCCAGAATTGGAGCCCAGATCTCTGTGCCTTAAAAACTTTTTTCCATGCAGTCTACTGCTTTCTGTCATCTGTACCATCATAGATTTTCTGATAGAAGGCCAACCTTTTCAAGAAAAGCTGTTCTCACCTTCAATGGCTGAGGCTGCTGATAATTTGATGCTTCTTTTTTTTTTTTTTTTAATTGTACTTTTGGCTCTGGGGTACATGTGCACATCCTGCATCCTGCAGGATTGTTGCATAGGTGCATACAAATCTTGGTGGTTTGCTTTCTCCATCTGCCCCATCGCCTACATGGGGCATTTCTCCTGGTGTTATCCCTTCCCATCCACCCTGCCCCCTGCTGTCCCTCCCCTCCCTTCCCCTAACCCCCTCACCTACCCCAGTGAGTGTTGTTCCCTTCCCTGTGCCCAAGTGTTCTCATTGTTCATCACCTGCCTATGAGTGAAAACATGGTGCTTGGTTTTCTGTTGTTGTGTCAGTTTGCTGAGAATGATGGTTTCTAGATTCATCCATGTCTCTACAAAGAACACAAACTCATCGTTTTTTATGGCTGCATAGTATTCTGTGGTGTATATGTGCCGCATTTTCTTTGTCCAGTCTATTATTGTTGGGCATTTGGGTTGGTTCCAGGACTTTACTATTGTAAATAGTGCCACAACGAACATACGTGTGTATATGTCTTTATAATAGAATGATTTATAATCCTTTGGGTATGTATCCAATAATGGGATTGCTGGGTCAAATGGAATTTCTATTTCTAGATCCTTAAGGAGTCGCCACACTGTCTTCCATAATGGTTGAACTAATTTACACTCCCCAACCTTTCTCTCCACATCTACTCCAGCATCTATTATCTCCAAATTTTTTAATGATCACCATTCTAACTGGTGTGAGATGGTATCTCAGTGTGGTTTTGATTTGCATTCCTCTAATGACCAATGACAACGAGTATTTTTTCATGTATTTGTTGGCCGCATTAATGTCTTCTTTTGAAAAGTGTTTGTTCATATCCTTTGCCCACTTTTGAATGGGTTTGTTTGTTTTATTCTTGTAAATCTACTTTAGGTCTTTGTAGATTCTGGTTATTTTCCCTTTGTCAGATGGGTAGATTGCAGAAATTTTTCCCATTCTGTTGGTTGCCAGTTCATGCTAATGATTGTTTCTTTTGCTGTGCAGAAGCTCTTAAGTAGATTCCATTTGTCTATTTTGGTTTTTGTTGCCATTGCTTTTGGTGTTTTAGTCATGAAGTCCTTGTCTTTATGCCTTGTCCTGAATGGTGTTGCCTAGGTTTTCTCCTAGGGTTTTTATGGTGTTAGTTTTTATGTTTAAATCTTTTATCCATCTGGAGTTAGTTTTTGTATAAGGTATTAGAAAGGGGTCCAATTTCAGCTTCCTGCATATGGCTGGCCAGTTTTCCCAGCACTATTTATTAAACAGGGAATCCTTTCCTCATTGCTTGTTTTTGTCAGGTTTGTCAAAGATCAGATGGTTGTATATGTGTGGCGTTGCTTCCAAGGCCTCTGTTCTGTTCTATTGGTCTATATCTTTGTTTTGGTACCAGTACCATGCTGTTTTGATTACTGTAGACTTGTAGTATAGTTTGAAGTCAGGTAGTGTGCTGCCTCCAGCTTTGTTCTTTTTCCTTAGGATTGTCTTGGATATGAAGGCTCTCTTTTGGTTCCATGTGAAGTTTAAAGTGTTCTTTTCCAGCTCTGTGAAGAAGGTCAATGTTAGCTTGGTGGGGATAGCATTAAATCTATAAATTACTTTAGGCTCTGTTAAAACATGCATTACTTTCAAGGATCAACCCACTTTTCCATATTTTCAAAGAGCAGTCTCCCCACATACAGACTTTTGATGATGGAGCAAGCATCTATAGAAAGTTAAGAAAGAAGATTCATTTGGTAGTCAAAGTTTTATCTCAGCTATGAGCCAATGGTAAAATGAATATTATACAACATATATTACAAACTTTAACCACTCTTTCTTATCTTCTACTAATGTTTGCTACTGACTTGGTAAATTAATTGTGGTGTTCGGCTTGGGCATCATCCTTCTGAAGGGAATTGCCCCAATCCCATCAGTACATCCCATTCACCAAGCTCAAGCCTACTAAATAATTTTTGTTAAAATAATGATTTCAAAATATTCAAAGAGAAGGTGTGGAGCTCATTGTTTTCTTTGTCCTATGTCTTTACAACCCTGAATCCAGCAAATTGTTTCTCTTTCTGACCAGGTGAAAATAGGCCAAAGTTAGCCTTGCCTAGGGCTCTTGAATGCACAGCTAGCCCTGCAGCTTCATCTTTAATCTTGGGACCAGGATCTCATGTGCTTTTTTAAGTGTATAAAGTATGTTATACAATATTCAATTTAGTGTTGGCTTACAACTGAGATTAAACCTTGACTGATGAATGAATCTTTCAAATATAAAGGCAATAGCTAAGTATCAAAATCTTTGAACTGGCAGCAGTATAATACCACACATGCTAGGAAAGTGTAAGAAGCTTAAAAATAACAAGCATTTTTTGATGTTGTTGTTAATTTTAGCTTTCCTACACTGTAAGAAGACTCACCAGCTCTATGGCTTCATACTTAAAAAATAGTGAGAATGGGTACAATCTTACTCCTAGTAATTGAGGTTTGGGCAGGATTGAGAGTATTCACCATATTCTTCATTTTCTCACATGAGGGGTAGCTTTTTCCAGCCAGTCACCGCTAGATCATTACCTCACTGTTTACAATCACTGTCCATTATTATCATTATCACCATCACCCTCAGAGTCATCAAATATCATTGTAGAACATGATCATACCTCTACCTTAATATCCCTTCCTCAAGCCTGTTTGCTTCAGGACTTTCTGTCTAAATCATCTCAGAATTGTTCAGTCTGACAGTTAATTGCCGTGATTCACTCAAAGTCGAGTGGTATTATGTTTTTTTTGGGATAGCATGTGTCTCTTTTCTTCATTTCTTACTCTTACAAAGAAAACACAGTTGCCTCCATCTTGAAAATGTATACAGAATGTGATTATATGTATGCATGTTGTATATACTCATACAATTTTTGTACATATAACCTCTAACCTGGACCACAGCCAATAGCCTCATACCTGGTCTCTCTGGTTACTCTACATGGTCACTCTTGTGCCTACAATCCATTTTTTTTTCTACAATAGCAGCCTGAATGATCCTTTATAAATGTAAATCAGGTCATATCACCCTCCTGCTTAGAAGTTTCCAACCACCTTTTTTTTTTTTTTTTTTTTTTTTGAAATGGAGTCTTGCTCTGTAGCCCAGAGTGCAATGGCACAATCTTGGCTCACTGCAACCTTTGCCTCCCAGGTTCAAGTGATTTTCCTGCCTCAGCCTACCAAGTAGCTGGGATCACAGGCATGCACCAACATGCCCAGCTCATTTTTGTACTTTTAGTAGAGATGAGATTTCCCATGTGGGCCAGGCTGGTCTCAAACTCCTGGTCTCAAGTGATCCACCTGCCTCAGCTTCCCAAATGCTGGGATTACAGGCATGAGCCGCTGTGCCTGGTCAAAGTTTCCAACTACTTCTGCAAAATCCATGCTTCTTGCCATGTTCCACCAGGCCTTGTTTTTCTGGGCCCTTCTGACCTTTAAGCCTCATCTCTTCTTACTCTCTTACTTTCTTACTGTGCTCCAGCCACACTGGATGAAATGAAATGAATAAGGTGAGTGTTACAGGATTCACAGTGGGACTTTTTCTATAGTCTTGGAACTTTGGCTAAAGCTCAAATCTGGGGGCAGTGGGTGCTAAGTAAATAATAATAATGAAAGCTTTTAATTATTCAGCACCAGTCATGTTTCTAAGTGTTTTCACATGGGCTGACTAATTTAAACCCTACCCCATGACGCAGGTATTGTTATCACTCACATTTTTTAGAAAAGGAAAGTAAAATACAGAGATGCTAAGTAACTTGCCTGAAGTCACTCAAGTTGTGAGTGTAGGGCCCACAAGTTGAATCCAGGTGATCTAATTCTAGAGTTCATGTCCTTCACAGCCACCTTTCAGCTGCTCTTAGCAGTCTCAAGGGATCAGCCAAAGAGCTGCCAAATGCCCCTTTTCAGTGCTTGCTAAGAGGTGGCTAGACTACTCCTTTAGACTCTCACCCCCACTACCCCATCCATCCTAGATAAGCAGAAACATTGAACTTTTGGCATGGTAGGAGAGTAATTCAAGAAAGGAAATTTGTAGTGGGGAGTTATTAACCAGAGAGGGGGACATTTTTCTTCCTTCCCTATGGTGGGCAAAGGAGTGCTCTCCTAGAGTTCAAGCCAAATTAGATAGAATTGTTGATATGTCCTAGAATGCTAATTACACTGAGCTACTGTATTAGTCAGAATTCTCTAGAGAGGCAGAACTAATGGAATAAATATATAATATATATATGTATTATATATATATATAGAGAGAGAGAGAGAGAGAGAGAGAGAAAGAGAGAAGAGTTTATTAAGTATTAAATTACATCATTACAGAGTTCCACAGTAGGCTTTCTGCAGGCTGAGGAGCAAGGAGAACCAGTCCAACTTCCAAACTGAAGAACTTGGAGTCCAATGTTTGAGGGCAGGAAGCATTCAGCATGGGAGAAAGATGTAGGCTGGGAGGCTAGGCCAATCTCCTTTGTCACATTTTTCTGCCTGCTTATATTCTAGCCAAGCTGGCAACTGATTAGATTGTTCACACCCAGATTAAGGGTGGGTCTGCCTTTCCCAGTCCACCTATTCAAATGTTAATCTCCTTTGGCAACACCCTCACAGACACACCCAGGATCAACACTTTGTATCCTTCAGTCCAATCAAGTTGACACTCAGTATTCACCATCACAAGTCTATCCCTTGTCAACTTGAACCCATTCACATCTCCTGAGATTATACATAATCTTCAAATAAAGACAATAATAAGGCCTAACATAATACAACTATCCTTCATATAACTGGAAACACACTAATCCCCAACCCAAATATTTTTCATAAAGTTAATAGTACTTAAATACCCATGTAAAGTCAATAAATCTTATGTCACATGATAAAGGAGAAAGGAAATAAAATGAAGATATTTTCTTAGTACAAGTGTATATACATACAAAAACATTTTTTTTAACAAAAGATAGAGGAAATACTCATGACAATTACAGTCCTCATTTATGCAGCTGGTCACATGGTCATAGCTGGCATTGTTAACTACCTTCTTCTACTTCCCATTCTTAATTCCCTTTTCCTTCAGCAAGTACCTCAGCAGGTCATGGTTTTTCTCCTGATGGCGCGATCTTCATTACCGAAGGGTCTGGGTCATTTGTAGTCCTGCCTGTATTGGGCTGTTGTAGTTTCCCATTGACCTTAATCACAGGGCATAGTAATACTATGAGAGGCCCTAATGGATCTCCTGTATTCCACGCATATTCTTCCTTCCCTTCACTGTGTAATGGTAGACTGGTTTCATCTTGATAGTCCTGTTCAATCACCCCAGCCAACACTATAACTCCCTTCTTAGCTTGTTGACTTAAAGGTAAGAGGAGCCCAAAATGTCCATGTGGCAATCTTACCTTCCAGTTTAATGGAATTTTTGTTATGTCTCCTCATAGCAGTGTTCCTCCCTCTGGAAGTAAGACCTCTAGGCCAGCAGAATGTAATGTGGGAACAGAAAGCAAAAATTTTGCTACTGGATCACTAGGGGTGATGGTGAGTGGTGCCACTTCCACTTCCACCCCTTGATTCCTGGGCCCATGAATCCTGGCTATGGGAGAAATAATACCATATATTGGATGCTGATTCAGAGAATACATGGTCTTCTGGAGAAGTTTGCCCCAGCCCTGCAAAGTATTGTCGCCTAGTTGACATTGTAATTGTGACTTCAAAAGGCCATTCCACAGTTCTGTCAATCCAGTCACTTTAGAATAATAGGGAATGTGGTAAGACCAGTGAATTCCATGAGCATGAGCCCACTGTCACACTTCTTTGGCCATAAAGTGAGTGCCTTGGTCAGAGGCAATGCTGTGTGGAATACCATGATGGTGGATAAGGCATTCCATGAGTCCATGGATGGTAGTGTTGGTAGAAGCATCGTGTGTAGGATAAACAAACCCATATATAGAATAAGTGTCTATTCCAGTGAGGACAAACCTCTGCCCATTCCATGATGGAAGAGGTTCTATATAATCAACCTACTATCAGGTAGCTGGCTGATCACCCTAAGGAATGGTGCCATATCGAGGGCTCAGTGTTGGTCTCTGCTGCTGGCAAATTGGGCACTTAGCAGTGTCCATAGCCAGGTCAGCCTTGTTGAGTGGAAGTCCATGTTACTGAGCCCATGCATAACCTCCATCCCTGCCACCATGGCCACTTTGTTCGTGGGCCTATTGTGTGATGACAGGGGTGGCTGGGGAAAGAGGCTGAGTGGTGTCCACAGAATGGGTCATTCTATCCACTAGATTATTAAAATTATCCTCTGTTGACATTACCCATTGGTGAGCACTCACATGGGATACAAGTATTTCACAGTTTTTGACCACTCAGAGCTGTCCATCCACATACTTTTTTCCCCATATTTCTTTGTCACCAGTTTTCCAATCATGCTTCTTCCAAGTCCCTGATCATCCAGCCAAACCATTGGCTACAGCCAATGAATCATTATATTATTGCACATCTGGCCATTTTTCCTTCCATACAAAGTGTACAACCAGGTGCACTGTTCAAAGTTCTGCCCACTGGGAAGATTTCCCTTTACTGCTGTCCTTCAGGGATATCCCAGAAAGAGGTTGTAGTGCTGCAGCTGTTCTCTTTCGGGTGGTGCCTGCATATCATGCAGAACCATCTGTGAACCAGGCCCTTGTCTTTTCTTTTTCTGTCAACTAATCATAGGGAAGTCCCCATAAGGTCATTGGTGCAGGCTGGGGGAGAGAAAGCAGGGTGGCAGGGGTGGAGACCATGGACATTTGAGCCACTTCCTTATGTAACTTACTTGTGCTTTCAGGACCTGCTCAAGGCCAATCACATATATACCACTTCCATTTGATGGTGGAATGCTGCTGTGCATGACCCACTTTATGGCTAGATGGGTCAGAAAGCACCTGGTTCATTATAGCCAGTTCAGGTCTCATGGTGACTTGATAACCCATAGTCAAACCTTCAGTTTCCATCAAAGCCCAGGAATAGGCCAAGAGCCATCTGTCAAAAGGAGACTAGTTATCTGCAGAAGATGGCAGGGCCTTGCTCCAAAGTCCTAGAGGACTCTGCTGTGATTCACCTATGGAGGCCTGAGAAAAGCTCCAAATAACATCCCTGTCTGCACTGATACCTCAAGCACCATTAGATCTGCTGGGTCATATGGCCCAAATGGCAGAGCAGCTTGCACAGAAGCCTGGACCTATTGCAGAGCCTTCTCCTGTTCTAGACCCCACTCAAAACTGGCAGCCTTTCAGGTCACTTGATAAATGGCCTGGAGTAACACACCCAAATGAGAAATATGTTCCCTCCAAAATCCAAATAGGCCCACTAGGTGTTGTGCCTCTTTTTTGGTTGTAGGAGGGACCAAATGCAGCAACGTTTCCTTCACCTTAGAAGGAATATTTTGACAGGCCCCACACCACTGGACCCCTAGAAATTTTATTTAGGTAGAAGGTCTCTGAATTTTAGTCAGATTTATTTCCCATCCTCTGGCATGCAAATGTCTCACTGATAAGTTCATTGTGTTTGCTACTTATTGCTCACTGGATCCAATCAGCATAATGTCATTAGTGTAACGGACCAGTGTGATATCTTGCAGGAGCAAAAGGCGATCAAGCTCTCTCTGAATAAAATTATGACACAGAGCTGGAGAGTTGACATACTCCTCAGGTAGGGCAGTAGAGGTGCATTGCTGGCCTTGCAAGCTGAAGGCAAATTGCTTCTTGTGGGCCTTATGGACAGGAATGGAGAAAACAGCATTTGCCAAGTGAATGGTTGCATACCAGGTACCAGCAGATGTGTTAATTTGCCCAAGAAATGAAACCACATCTGGTACAGCAGCTGCAGTAGGAGTCATCACTTGGTTAAGCTTACGATAATCCACTATCAATATCTAAAATCCATCTGTCTTCTGCACAGGCCAAATGAAATTGTCAAATGGGGATGTGATGGGAATCACCACCCCTGTGTCTTTCAAGTTCTTGATGGTGGCACTAATCTCCACAATTTCTCCAGGGATGTGATGTTGTTTTGATTTACTATTTTTCTAGGTAGAGGCAGCTGTAATGGCTTCCATTTGGCCTTTCTCACCATATTAGCCCTAACCCTACCAGTCAGGGAACCAATGTGGGGGTTCTGCCAGCTGTTAAGTATGTCTATGCCAATTATGCATTCTAGGACTCAGGAAATGACCAAAGGATGAGTCTGGGGACACACTGGACCTAGTGTAAGTCAGAGCTGAGCTAAAACTTCATTAATTACCTGACCTCCATAGTCCCTACTTTAACTGGAGGACCACAATGACATTTTGGGTCTTCCGGAATCAACATCAGCAAAGAGCCAGTGTCCAGTAGTCCCCGAAATGTCTGATAATTTCCTTTTCCCCAATGCATAGTTACCCTGGTAAAAGGCCAGAGTTCTCTTTGGGGAAGGATGGGAGAAAGATTTACTGCATAAATTGTCAGCAGTGTAGTGGGGTCCTTCCTCAAGGGGACCCAACCTCCTCTTCATTCAAGGGGTTCTGAGTCTGTAAACTGGGTCACATCTGGAAATTGATTGAGGGGCCATGATTCTCTGTTTTTATAATTAAAACTAGTCTTTTATCCATTTGACCTAGAAGTTTTCTGCTTGTATAAACTAAGTACGAATGTGGAGATTTCCTATCAATTTCACTGCTAGGAACACTGTGATTAATTAGCTAATGCCAGAGCTCTACTCAAGTCAGACTATTCTGATCGCTGCTTTGCCTCTGCTGTCCTTTACGATAGCTACAAGCACCTTGCCTTTGACAGTAGAGTGCTGCCACTTGGCCCCTGCCACCTCGGGATCCAATTATTCCCATTGTATTTAAATTTTGTAGTTGAGTGACTGTGGTTCCCACTGTTAGATGTGACATACAGAGAAGAGCAATTACAGGGCTCTTCAAAGATACAGGTGCTTCCCTCACAAATCTATTTCACAAGGCATTGGTCAAGGGTGTATCTTGGACCCCTCAGCTGGGACAAATAGGTCTAAAGTGACTAATCTACTTCACCATCCCAATCTCTCTAAGCCTTTGGATTCCTTTCTCTGCATTAAATTAAGGGAGATCAGGTATTTCCAGCTCGCTCACAGTGGGCCATATTTTAATCCACATCTCAGCAAAGCAAGCAAATGAGCTATAAGAACATTTTTTAACTCCCTGAGCTGCAACATTAAATTCAGAGTCCCTACTTAGAGGGCCCAAATTAATAAATTCAGCCTGATCCAACTCTATGTTTCTTCCACCATTATCCCACACACTTAATATCCATTCTCATGCCTGTTTTCCAGATTTCTGTTTATATAAATTAGAAAACTCAATGAGTTCTTTTTGAGTGTAGTGTACCTTCTCATGGGTTATACTCTTAACCTCACCTCTAGGGGCCCACCTGGACTTTAGTTATAGGTCTAGAAGAAAACAGGGGTGTTGGGGGTGGCTCCTGAGAAGAATCAACATTATCTTTCCTGGCAATGACCTCAAAGGAGGCCATCACTGTTGCCTTAGGCAGCACAGGGTTTATCTCCTCAAAGGTGGAAAGGCTGATGGCAGCATGGTTCAGGGAAGGGATGTTACCACTACTGGAGATGGAGAAGCTGCAGCTTCTGGCAAAAAAAGTTTCATCAGAGTTTACAAACTCAGTGTCCCCAGCTTCATCAGGGTCCTCCCAGACATCCTCATTCCAAGTTGCAGGGTCCCATTCTTTTCCAAGCAATGCCCTCGCTTTAACAGTAGACACCTGGCAAGGCTGTGCATGTACTTCTGTTGCAGGTCAGCCACTTGCATGTTAAGAGCTTGTGTCTGCTTTTCCACAATTTCAGCTCTTTCTCTACAGGAGATAAGACTTTCAATCAGGGCAATCTTAGCAGGGTTGAGGCTCAGTATCTGCTTCTAAAGCTGGGAGATAAAATCCCTGACTTCATCATTTTCTCTCACTTTGTCCACTGAACCTAGGAGTAACCAACCAACTTCATTATGTTCCTTGGTTCTCCACATGTGGTCAAAGGTATTATACAGAGAGTCACTAAACTCCTTGCCTCTCATGAGCAATGAATCAGGAGTGTCAAATGCATTTATTTTGCATAACTCTCTGAACAGTTCACACCAATGACTATCAGTGTTTTCCATACTATTAGAAGTGCAGTCCTTTGCATTTTTGGGTCTATTCATATTAAGCAGCCAACTTCATAAACCCCCAAACCAATGAAAGAACTCCATCCTTAATATTCTGTTCACCTAGAACCACTCCTGGTACCAAAATCTGTATTAGTCAGGGTTCTCTAGAGGGACAGAACTAATGGAATATATATTTATATATATGTGTGTGTGTGTGTGTGTATATATACACTCCAATATATATATATACACACACACACACATACATATATAGGAATTTATTAAGTATTAACTCACACGATCACAAGGTTCCACAATAGGCTTTCTGCAGGCTGAGAAGCAAGGAGAACCAGTCTGAGTTCCAAAACAGAAGAATTTGGAGTCCAATGTTTGAGGGCAGGAAGCAACCAACATGGGAGAAAGATTTAGGCTGGGAGGCTAGGCCAATCTCCCTTTTCACATTTTTCTACTTGCTTATATTCTAGCTGTGCTGGCAGCTGATTAGATGGTGCCCACCCAGATTAAGGGTAGCTCTGCCTTTCCGAGCCCAGTGACTCAAATGTTAATCTCCTTTAGTAACACCCTCACAGATACACCCAAGATCAATACTTTTGTATCCTTCAATCCGATCAAGTTGACACTCAGTATTAACCATCACATTTCCTTAATAGCAGGGTCTATGTGTTTTTGGCTTTCTGTGTCCACAAGTTCTAGCACAGTGCCAGGCACAAGATAGGAGCTCAGTATATAAGCAAAGGTGGCAGAGCTGTGCCGGGGCATTTGTATGCAGAGCACTTCCCTCAGCTGGCTGGGGAAGAACCACGAAATGAGATGGATGATTTGGGTCTTGAGTTGCTTATGATCTAGTCAGGGAGATGAAAAGCAGAAAGCAATCTCTCTCTCTCTCTCTCTCTCTCTCTCTCTCTCTCACACACACACACACACACACACACACACACACACACACCAGACAAGAGCAAAAAGACATAGAGAAAAGTCCAGTTGCTAAGTAAGAAAATCAATAGAAATCAGCAAGGAGGGCTTAATAAAGGTTGCAGTTATTATCTTCATTTAGTAGATGTCAAAACAAGACTTATTAAGGTGATGAAGGCCATAGATTCATGCCCATAATTCATTCAGACATGCCAGGAAATTTCAGTCAATTTGATTTACTGAGGCCCATCTTCCAATTCCTGTGATTGAATGGGGCCCAAAGACTTGGGAATCATTATTACTAAAAAAAATCATAATAATGAAACTTGCTGAAGAATAGTGACTACATCTTACAGTTGCATCTGATTCCATGACATATGTGGCCATCGACTCAGAAAGCAGTGCCAGATTCTCTTGAGTAATTGTAGCCAAAGTTATGGAGGCTGGCAGCTGTGGCCTCTGTAGCAGGTACTGGAGGTGGGAAAATAGAGTAGGGAGGTGTGGGGAAGGAATATGCTTTTGGCAAGAACCATAGACAAGGGGGTGAGAGAGGCATCTTTACAAATCGATGCAGAACAGTGTAGACTATTGGTTATGGGCTAGGACACTGGAACCACACTGTTTGGCTTCAAATTCTGGCTCTGCTTAGGAACAATGATGAACTTGTTGATTTTGGCTGTAGCATGTTATTCAACCCTTTTATGACTGTTGTTTCACACATAAAGTGGAACTAATAGTGCCTACCTCATCAGATTTTTATTAGTGTTAAATGAAATAATTTATGTAAAGTGCTTGGCATATAGCCAGTGCTTAACAAATATTTGCTATTACTGTATCCTACAAGCATCTTCCACACTGTGGTTGTAACCTATTAATAGATGATAAAAAATATGTAGATGGTCATGAACTGGATATTTGATTAATGAGATAGTAATGAATAAAAAATATGAATGCATTGAATGTTGAAGACAAATATTTTTGAAACTTGTTCCATGTGTTTGTGTGTGCATGTGTATATAATATATACATATGTATACACATTAACACACATACATATACACAGATGGGTACACCGGGTATGAAAACACCAAGGTTTTCATACACCAAGTATGAAAACATGCATACTCATACATAAAAATATATAGATGCATTTATACAAGTAAACACAAACCTATGAATATCCACACATTTGTAGCATATATGCATACATATATATATACTTGCACACATATTCACAGGCATACAAACACACATATACACAAGAAAACATGCATACAAACTTACAAATGCATTTAAATACATGTATACATATGTACACACATATACACATGCACATATGCATATGTAAACATGTAATGCACTAACATAAAACATAAAAATACACACACATTAACATATACATACATATGTATACACATATACACACGTCAAAATATAAATGTACATATATATGTATATACAAACACATACAACAAACATGCATATGCAGATGAATAGGCATACATTAACAGACACACAGGCACGTACATGTTAACATACAAAGACAAAAATACATGTTCACACATGTTGATGCACATGCTCGTATAAACACATATACATATACATATACACATATATATACATACACAGATACAGGCACACACCTATACACATACCTACAGAATATACATACATACTCATATACATATGTAAAACACATAAACATACATACACACACTCATACACACATGCAAACACACATACACACACATTCACAGCATTATTCTGTTTTGCATGAGAACCAGGCTCTACATTTCAGGTGTGCCCATGCCTCTGATCTGTGTTCAAACTAGATCAGGCCTCAAACCCACAGCATGCCTAATGGTGAAACACATCTGATCACATCAGGAGAATTTTAAAATCATTATTGGAAGATTTCATTTCTGCTTTTAAACAATTTTTATTCATATTATCTATCAAAGTTAAGATTTGAAAAGAGCTTTGCTTTGAATTCATTTCCAGTCTTACTTTTGAATCTTTTTAAGAAGAAACACAAAGCATCAGAAGCTGTTGCTCTTCATCCAAGAAAGGATAATTTTTGGAATTACAGAGCTTGGCAAATTGCCACTCAGTAAAGACTGGGTGACATCAACAGTTCATGCTTAAATTCTCAGCTTCCGAGAGATGCTAGAATTGGCTCACATCATCAAAGCCTGGCTCCATGGGACTGACAAGTGCTGCCGGGAATTGTTTCATCTGACCTATTTTGGAATGGTTGATCCCTAACTAGAATTCAAGGAGAAAGAGAAAGGGAATTTGTGTGAATTAAACCTATCACAAAGACATATAGGTAGAGAAATCCCAAAGTTTTCCTTTTTACTGACCTGCTGCAGAGGAGGATAGTGACCAGGGAAGCCATGTGTTGAAGATGACAGAGCCATAGGTAAAAGGAACTTGGGTCCCTAATTCTCCATTTAGATGAGAGCTGTCTGCCTAACAGGAGCATCCATGTGGGCTTCTAAATGAGTGAGAAATAAACTCCTATTATGTTTGAGCCAGTTATATATATTGGATCTTTTTGTCCTGGAAGTTATCCTGCCCTAACTAACGCAAGTGTCTTATGAGAGATGCATCTTTCTGGATTTATAATTTGGATTCCAAAGTAATGTAAAGCTATTTAAAATCCTTTCTACTAATTTTGGCCATTAGTACTTTTGCTCTGCAAGTTGGCTGCAGATTTTTAATAAAGGAGAAAAACAGGTAAATTACTATTGACTTTGAGATAATTTAAACAGTGTCAAACATATAAATATTATTTTGTTTAATAAACAATTATATAGCACTCTGCTAAGCACTGTCATAACTGCTTTATATATATTAATTCATTTGATTTTCTCAACAATCCTATGAGGTGGGCTCTACTATTTTTTTTTCTTTTGAGACGGAGTTTCGCTCTTGTTACCCAGGCTGGAGTGCAGTGGCACTGATCTCGGCTCACCGCAACCTCCACCTCCTGGGTTCAAGCAATTCTCCTGCCTCAGCCTCCCGAGTAGCTGGGACTACAGGCTCGTGCCACCATGCCCAGCTAATTTTTGCATTTTTAGTAGAGACAGGGTTTCACCCTGTTGACCAGGATGGTCTTGATCTCTTGACCTCTTGATCCACCCGCCTCGGCCTCCCAAAGTGGTAGGATTATAGACGTGAGCCACCGCGCTCGGCCGGCTCTATTATCTCCATTTTATATTAGGAGGAAACTGAGGCACAGAGATGTTAAATAATTTGCCTAATGTCACACAGCTGATAAGTGTCAGAGTTGGAAAGAAAACTCAGGCAATTTTTCTCCAGAAACCATGCTCTTATCCGTCATACTAAGTTGCCTCCCATAAGTGGGTTAACTAGGGTTTCTGCTCTACTCTTGGTGAATAGCAGATCTGATTCCTTCTGTCAACCTTAAAATAGACAGTGGTTTTTCAAGAACTATTCAGAACCATAGTTTTGCTTTCAGCAGAAGATAGCCTCCAATCCCTGACTCTTTCTGAGTTACAAAGTAGAGGACTGCCACCTACTGCCTCCATGATACCAGTCTGAGTGTTCCATGGAGGTTGCATGTGTGTGTGCACATGGAGGGAGTCAGTCAGCCCCACAGAGCTGCTTCGCTTATGATAACTAATAGGATCACAGCACACAGTGGTATGATTGCAAATAGAAAGACTGTTCTGTTGAAACAAATCTGTTTCTTCATACCGAGACCTACGGTGTGTAAATTTGCATCCAAATTGGCCCTGGTACGTGGATCATGGTTTCTTCTGTAACAAACCCCTGGCCATAGCCAGATTTCATTAGTCCATGGTCTTAGCCTATAAATATTCAGTAGGGCACAGGTGGCCCCAGGGCTATGAGTTGTAGGCATCTCCCATGTCTGTGGGTGAAAGGAGTGGAGAGAAGTAAATATCCCGCTCCAACAATCATCTCTTGTCTTCACTGAAACTGATAGAGGTCAGGTCATTCTCATGCACCCACTTCCTTATTTCCTGCCTAGAGGAGCCTATGGGAATTCTCTTTCACTTTTTTTTTTTTTATTGCATTTTAGGTTTTGGGGTACATGTGAAGAACATCCAAGATTGTTGCATAGGTGCATACATGGCAGTGTGATTTGCTGCCTTCCTCCCCTTCACCCATATCTGGCATTTTTCCCCATGCTATCTCTCCCCAACTCCCCACCCCCCGCTGTCCCTCCCCTTTTTACCCCCAACAGACCCGAGTGTGTAGTGCTCCCCTCCCTGTGTCCATGTGTTCTCATTGTTCAATAACTGCCTATGAGTAAGAACATGCGGTGTTTGATTTTGTGTTCTTGTGTCAGTTTGCTGAGAATGATGGTTTCCAGATTCATCCATGTCCCTATAAAGGATGCAAACTCATCGTTTTTGATGGCTGCATAAAATTCCATGGTGTATATGTGCCACATTTGTCCTGTCCAGTCTATCATCAATGGGCATTTGGGTTGGTTCCAGGTCTTTGCTATTGTAAACAGTGCTGCAATGAACATTCGTGTGCATGTGTCCTTATAGTAGAATGATTTATAATCCTTTGGATATATATCCAGTAATGGGATTGCTGAGTCAAATGGAATTTCTATTTCTAGGTCCTTGAGGAATCGCCACACTGTCTTCCATAATGGTTGAACTAATTTACACTCCCACCAACAGTGTAAAAGTGTTCCTATTTCTCCATATCCTCGCCAGCATCTGTTGTCTCCAGATTTTTTAATGATCGCCATTCTAACTGGCGTGAGATGGTATCTCAATGTAGTTTTGATTTACATTTCTCTAATGACCAGTGATGATGAGCATTTTTTCATATGTTTGTTGGCCTCATGTATGTCTTCTTTTGTAAAGTATCTGTTCATATCCTTTGCCGACTTTTGAATGGGCTTGTTTGTTTTTTTCTTGTAAATCTGTTTTAGTTCTTTGCAAATTCTGGATATCAGCCCTTTGTCAGATGGGTAAGCTGCAAAAAATTTTTCCCATTCTGTTGGTTGCCGATTCACTCTGGTGACTGTTTCTTTTGCTGTGCAGAAGCTGTGGAGTTTGATTAGGACCCATTTGTCTATTTTGGCTTTTGTTGCCAATGCTTTTGGTGTTTTGGTCATGAAGTCCTTTCCTACGCCTATGTCCTGAATGGTTTCCCCATCGAGCTACCAATGACCTTCACAGAACTGGAAAAAACCACCTTAAACTTCATATGGATCCAAAAGAGAGCCCGCATAGCCAAGTCAATTCTAAGCAAAAAGAACAAAGCCGGAGGTATCACACTACCGGACATCAAACTATACTACAAGGCTACAGTAATCAAAACAGCATGGTACTGGTACCAAAACAGAGATATAGGCCAATGGAACGGAACAGAGGCCTCGGAGGCAACACAACATATCTACAACCATCCGATCTTTGACAAACCTGACAAAAACAAGCAATGGGGAAAGGATTCCCTGTTTAATAAGTGGTGTTGGGAAAACTGGTTCGCCATATGCAGAAAGCAGAAACCGGACCCCTTCCTGACACCATACACTAAAATTAACTCCCAATGGATTAAAGACTTAAACATAAGACCTCTTTGACTTTTTATTCCCAAGGGTAGAACTCATCACTACTCCCAATAATTCTCCCCCTCATCTTTGCCTCCATCACTTCTTTAAAAATCTCAAGAATACAGGCCGGGCGCGGTGGCTCACGCCTGTAATCCCAGCACTTTGGGAGCCCAAGGTGGGTGGATCACAAGGTCAAGAGATCAAGACCATCCTTGTCAACATGGTGAAACCCCGTCTCTACTAAAAATACAAAAAATTAGCTGGGCATGGTGGCATGTGCCTGTATTCTACATGTTTACATCTCTAAATATAAAACCATAGGAACCTAGAATACCAGAGCTGAAAGGACCCCTAGAGATGATCCAACCCCTTCGTCATATAAATGAGGAAACTGAGGCCTTGGAAAGGGCTGTTTATTGCAAGGTTGTTACTTGGAGGTGGAAGTGAGTAAAACTGCTACTGAGGTTTGAATTGTGTCCCCAAGTCAAAACTCTTATGTTAATGAGTCATATCTGCCTGGACAAAATACTGTTGCACTTAGGGGTCAGCTGCCTAGGCAGTGCATTTAGTTGTGTCCAGACTACTGTTTAAGGAGCTACATGATTTGTTATGTGTTCTTAGCTGGTAAGAAAAGTTTGCAACCCAGTGCTAAAAAGCAGAAAAAATAATAGGTACATTGAATTCCCTATTTTAGGTCAGCCATTGTGACATAATATGTGCTTACATGCTCAACTTTTGAGGCAACTAAGGATTCATTGCTGCAGTTATATTATTTTATTTTAGTCCTTAGTGTAGTCTTCCGAGGTAGGTTTTACTGTCTTATTATATAGATGAGTAAACTGAAGCACAGGTATATTAAATGACTTGTCCAGAGTCACATGACAAGTAGTTGCAGACTCAGGATTCACACCTAACTTTGTCCAACTTCACAGGTCATGTGTTCAACACTGATCTATGCGGAGACTGCTTGTCCACAATATAAGACACTTAGAAGATCCCAGAAGTTTGCCTAGATTTGCTTCTTTACCAGTCTGATTGGGTTTGTTTTTTTTTTTTTTTTTTGTCCATTTTTGTGGTAAGTCTCAGTAGGTGTCATCTAAGAACTATCTTTTGACTGGCAACCAGGCCTTACCATGGACCCCATGAAGTAGCAGAAGGAGTTTGGCTCTCATCTCCACTGCACTCTGGCTTTCACAACCTATTTCCCTAGGTGAAAATTGAGCCATTTTCCCCCCAGTCAACTGATTCTACTCTTGCTAACTGTGTTGTGGACCAAATCACGCATTTGTTCAAATGAATGAAGGTGAAACCAACATTCATCTTGCTATGTCATACCCCTTGAGAAAAGTGAGCAGGCATGTTTGTCAGTAGTATAGTAAAATAATCTGTGACTTGATTAAATAATCTCTGAACTAGTTCCAGGAGAGCTTTCAACTGAACAAGTATGTAATTCTGCAGGTGAAGATTGAGAACTCTACACATTTTTGCCAATTGCTAAAAAATTTTCAGTCCCAACCTCAATTTCATAATCCTGAAGTCTTTTCTTGATTCACTGCAAGGAAGAAGTAAGTGGCAAAGAAAATTTAGTATACGCTGCCCTACATTCAGAAAAACACAACTGATCTTCAATATTATGAATCTGTTATTTTTAGAAGCCCTCAAACTCTTGCTCACTCTGAGTTTAGAAGGCTGATCTAAATAAATAAATAAATAGCAATGGTTTCTGTTTAAATTAGGTCTTTCTCAGTTTCCATGGCATTCAATCTGTTAGCATCAATATTCTCACCAGGAACTATGCTCACCCTTCAGGATGGCAATATTTGCTATAAGGTTTATAGGACATATTATAGCTCAGTGGATTTATTATACTGAAGGAAAAAGAGGATTTATGGACACCTATGCGTCTTCCTGGTGTCGGTGTTTAGTTCTAGCCTTCACATGACTCTGTGGGTAACTGTGATTTGAGTGAATTACAGATGATATATTTACAGTAAGTGCTTGGTCTCAAGCTTCATGGTTCTATATCAGTTACTGCAGGTAACATTCATAGGCTAACTCTGAAAAAAAGATACCCAAGGGAAACCATTCCAATGCGGTCAATGTGGAAATGACCAGCGTTTGATCAATGTGGAAATCTTCATTTGGCATTTCAAGATGCTTAACTGCAAGATTTAGGAGAATCTTTTTATACATTAGTGGGTCCACACTAAATTTATTTCCACAAGCAAACAGACGGACAGACAAGAAAAGAAACAGTACCTCTGTAAGCTTTCCTTAGAATGGGAAAAAACATGATTTTACTGATGTGTGCAGTTTCAAAAACCTAACAGAAAGGCAGGCATAGATTTATTAAAATATATATGACTTGTGAAGCAAGATAACTTATAATAAATTTAGCAGGTAGAAAGGTCTTCATTCTTCTCTGGTTATATCACTTAAAATATTCCATTTACATATGCAAGTCCCACATTTTAGTAATGATTCCTGACTCTAAAGTTTATTTTACTTATTTATTTTTAACTATTTTACTCATAATGTTATCTGAAGTTTTCATAGAATTATTTTTAGGAGCTCAAATTTTTTTGCAGAAATATGGGATCCCCCCCAAAATAGGATCATATATTTTCAGACTAAACAACTGAGTCTACAGCAATAACAGAAATAATTTTTGCCTACATGATTCTAGAAAAGCCAGGAGCCAAGTCTGTTGAAATAGAAATCTTCAGATACTCTTATTAATTTCCATAGAATTTTTTTGTATGTCAGAGTTTTTATTACTTTGATTTTCTATGTCTTAGATAAATTTTATCCTGTATATTTGAAGTTTACAACATGATGTTATGAGATCCATGTAGATTGTAAAGTGGTTACTATCTCAAAGTTTATTCGTAGTGTTTTTTTCTCAGGTGATGTCTTCTCTTAAATCTTATATCTTTAGATTCTTTTCTAAGTTTTTTGTATTTTAGATAGGTCCTGATCCTCAGCTTTCATTGTTGTTAAAAGGAAAAAACTGCATTAAAACACAGGTGCTTAATCTGGGCTCAATGGACAGGCTTTGTAGAGGGGCCTGTAAAGTGTAGGAACTATGAGAAATTGCATGTGTCTGTGTATAAATACTTATACATAGTGTGCTGAGAATAGAGCCTATCGCTTTCATCGGATTCTCAGATGTTCATTTAACCACAGAAAATGAAGAATTTCTGAGCTAGGTACTTTTTATGTTCCTGTGTAGCTCTAAATTTCAAAGAGATTTGCTAAGCAGTTTTATTACAGCTCTTCCTTAGCAAAGCAGAAGGTGATAGGAAATTCAACAGGTAGTCCAGAGAAGGCTGTATTATATTTGCCATTGGTAAGTATAATTGAAAATCTAACTATGTAAGGAGTTTATCTAATATATGATTTAAATTAGAGACAGCAAAAGTAATAAGGACCAACCACCGGCAAACCGCAATAATTTTAAGTCAAGTTAGTAATAATAAAATATTTCTTCAAGCTCTCTTTATTTTCGGCATTATGATCATGCTGTTGACTTCTCATTCTTTTCACATATCCACAGATATCCCAATGAGCTTTCAGAGTAAGCTATTCAAATAGAAAATAAACATGCGAGGGAGACAAGATGAGAATGAAGCCGACTATGATTGCAACTAGGTCAAATCTATTAATATGTGATATTTATGTCTCTGCATGGTTGAAACTGCAAATCCTTATGCATAACATTTCCTCTTGCTTTGATAGAAAATTCCTCACTCAAATACTTCAAAACTATCATTTTAATTTTTATCACCCTGAAAATTTCATTTTTAAATGGAGCATAATGTTGTTATGCTGAAATAGATGTCTTTGGATTACATCACTTTGCATGGTGTAAAACTCTGGAGTTAATTTCACCGCTATCAGAAGTATGCCTGTGAACTTGGGTGATTAGAGGACAGAGCTAATGAGGACAAGGTTATGGGTTCAGACTCTGTAAATGTGTTAACTCAGTTATGTTCCCTGGCCACAGGCTGTACCCCAACCCTAGCCAGAAGACTCCTGGGGCCAAGAGAATCCAGGGGAGAGCGGAGATGACTCAGTGTAATCCATCCGCCATGACTAGAGAGACAACTCAAAGAACACACATCTCAGAATCTTCCAATGGAAGTGATGGAAAGAATTCCAAAGCTGTTCTCATTTTGTTCCCCATAAAATGCACAATAATTTTGTTAAAAGGTTGTCCTGTCTCTTCTTGAATATCTCAAAGCACAGAGAATTCATTGCTTCTCAGTGTCACTCATTTAATCTTGAAACAACACTGATTATTTTTCTTATGTGAATTGCAAGTGTCCAACATTCTGTAAATTGGACCTAGGCCTGCCTTGTGGAATCAACAGAATGACTGTAAGCCAACCCTTTATAAGCTGGGAAATAGCAACAGAGTTGAAATAGGGGCTTCCAGCTTTACCTCCACAATGCCATTCTTACTGGCTTTGTCAGCAGAAAGAGTTCTTGCTTAGAGATCTTGGTAACAATAATTTAAGCAGAAGCTTCAATTCTTCTATATAAAGAACTTGGAGTATAGCATTGGGGAAGAGAGTCTAAATTCCCTTCTAGCTCTTGAGACATGTTTCACACATAGCCCACAGCTGGAAGATACAACCAGGGCCACTAGGAAGGTATCCATCCATCTTCAGCCTGCAAGGAACATTGCAATAGGGTTTTGCCATGGGGCTGGATGTTTGGAAATATTAATGGAGGGATGTCTACACCAACCTGTCATTTCTTATTCAGAGGTCCTAGGGGAAAAACTTTGAATAACAGGATTATGTTTTAATCCCTGCCAAAGACATGTACTCATTCATTAATCCAGTCGAAAAAGGAGTTATTGAGGTCCTTCTATGCTCTAGCTGTTAGGAATACAATGATGAGTAAAATAAAAATGGTCAACTGTGGGATATACACATTAAACAAATTGTCACACAAGTTAATATGTAATTTAAAATGATGATTTGTGATACAGAGGAAAATTACAGATTATTTTCAGAGCATGTAATAGGTCTGCTATTAAGGAAGACTTGCCTAACATTTGAGTTAATACTTGAAGGATGAATAATGGTTAACTAAGTTAAATAAGTGAAGGTGGGAATGCATTCCAGATAAAGAGAACAGCAAATATAAAATACCTTGCCACCCCATGGGAGGCAGATATATGAAGCAGCACAGAATATTTAAAAGAAAAAAAAAAAACTGAGCGAGCCACTGTGGGTGAAATTCAGAGATAAGGAGTTCTGCAGTACAAAATGAAGCTGGAGACATCATTAGGCCAATCCATGAAGAATATGGCAGTCTGTGGGAAGACCTGTATAATTTTACCTTCTATATTTCCACTCACAAAGTCTTTGCTCTTTTTAGCAAATACCATGACCTGCTCTGCTGCCCACATTCAGTTCTCTACTTGTATTTTTCTTGTCCTCAGGGATGTTTCCCCTTCTTATCATCTGTCTCCTACACAAAGTCTTACTCATCTTCTCATTCTCAGAATTTTGGCATCTAGGAAGTGAAGATGAGAAAAGCCCCTAATGTACATTAAGTACCTGATATGCACCAAGCACAGTGCTAAATTCTTTACATTTATAATGTTTAGCCCCCATCATAACACCATGGGGAAATAACATTTCCTTTATCTTATAGAGGATGAAATTTGAACTCTGAAATCTTAATTAATGGACCCGAGGTCACATAGATAAACTAATAAGCCCAGAAAAAACTCAGTTTTCTGTGACTCCAAAGATTTTGCTCTTTCTCATAAATCTAGTTGTTTCTATCTGCCTTTCAAGTTGTTCACTAACTTCCCAGGAGAAATGTTGTGGCCATACTAATTTTGATATTAAGGTTAGCAATTGAAACTTATCAGTTGCTGGTATCAATTGGATAATGTGGGAGTTCTAAGTTCCTGGACATAGGAGTCCCATTCATAGTCATAATACTGTTGTATTTCAAAGGAACTAGATGCAGTCATTCCAGGAAATGAGATTTGTACACAGAACATCTACTTTGCTATATTCCTTGAAAATGAGAATTTTATACAAGCATTTGTTAGCATCTACTAAGAATTTCTATGTAACCTCTATAAATTTAATCTACCTCAAGACTCAGTCTTAGGATGAGGTCACATGTGAAAAAACATTATTCTAAATATCAAGAAAAATATGAAAAACAGTTGTAATTAGCATTATAGATACTGTCTCAGAAAACATCAAAGGGGATTCCAATATCCCAGTAAGCCAAACTTTCATAAAGTTCTTTCTAAAACTTCCTTCTCCATGTCATTCTCTTTCAGAAGCTTGCCCACAGTGCAGATGGCCCCACACCTCTCTCATTTTTCACTCAGTTTCTCTCAAATTTTCTCAAACTCTAGCTTGTGCTGCTGGCTCTTTTTTGTCTTGCTGTCTTTTCTCATTTATAGGATCTATTTAACTCTTACCAGTACCTTTTTGCTCTTTCCAATGTAAATGTTTCAAGTGGTATCAAGAGGCAGGAAGGGAGAAAAAATGGTCTTTGTAATTCAGGAATAGAAGGACCTGCCTGGAATATCTAAACTTCAAGTTTATTTTTCTTTTCACACATGCTTTTGGAATATGGTCATTTTCAAGTACATTTTTTCCTTTCACACTTAATTTTTTTTATTTTTATTTTTATTGCATTTTAGGTTTTGGGGTACATGTGAAAAACATGCAAGATTGTTGCATAGGTGCATACGTGGCAGTGTGATTTGCTGCCTTCCTCCCCTTCACCTATATCTGGCATTTCTCCCCATGCTATCTCTCCCCAACTCCCCACCCCCCGCTGGCCCCCAACTCCCCCCCAACAGACCCCTGTGTATAGTGCTCCCTTCCCTGTGTCCATGTGTTCCCATTGTTCAACACCCGTCTATGAGTGAGAACATGTGGTGTTTGATTTTGTGTTCTTGTGTCACTTTGCTGAGAATGATGGTTTCCAGGTTCCTCCATGTCCCTACAAAGGACGCGAACTCATCGTTTTTGATGGCTGCATAACATTCCATGGTGTATATGTGCCACATTTTCCCTGTCCAGTCTATCATCGATGGGCATTTGGGTTGGTTCCAGGTCTTTGCTATTGTAAACTGTGCTGCAATGAACATTCGTGTGCATATGTCCTTATAGTAGAACGATTTATAATCCTTTGGATATATACCCAGTAATGGGATTGTTGGGTCAAATGGAATTTCTATTTCTAGGTCCTTGAGGAATCGCCACACTGTCTTCCACAGTGGGTGAACTAATTTACACTCCCACCAACAGTGTAAAAGTGTTCCTATTTCTCCACATCATCGCCAGTATCTGTCTCCAGATTTTTTAATGATCGCCATTCTAACTGGCGTGAGATGGTATCTCAATGTAGTTTTGATTTGCATTTCTCTAATGACCAGTGATGATGAGCATTTTTTCAAATGTTTGTTGGCCTCATGTATGTCTTCTTTTGTAAAGTATCTGTTCATATCCTTTGCCGACTTTTGAATGGGCTTGTTTGTTTTTTTCTTGTAAATCTGTTTTAGTTCGTTGTAAATTCTGGATATCAACCCTTTGTCAGATGGGTAAGCTGCAAAAACTTTTTCCCATTCTGTTGGTTGCTGATTCACTCTAATGACTGTTTCTTTTGCTGTGCAGAAGCTGTGGAGTTTGATTAGGTCCCATTTGTCTATTTTGGCTTTTGTTGCCAATACTTTTGGTGTTTTGGTCATGAAGTCCTTGCCTATGCCTATGTCCTGAATGGTTTTGCCTAGGTTTTCTTCTACGGTTTTTATGGTGTTAGGTCTTATGTTTAAGTCTTTAATCCATCTGGAGTTAATTTTAGTGTAAGGTGTCAGGAAGGGGTCCAGTTTCTGCTTTCTGTATATGGCTAGCCAGTTTTCCCAACATCACTTATTAAACAGGGAATCCTTTCCCCATTGCTTGTTTTTGTCAGGTTTGTCAAAGATCGGATGGTTGTAGATATGTTGTGTTGCCTCCGAGGCCTCTGTTCCGTTCCATTGGTCTATATCTCTGTTTTGGTACCAGTACCATGCTGTTTTGATTACTGTAGCCTTGTAGTATAGTTTGATGTCCGGTAGTGTGATGCCTCCTGCTTTGTTCTTTTTGCTTAGAATTGACTTGGCTATGTGGGCTCTCTTTTGGATCCATATGAAGTTTAAGGTGGTTTTTTCCAGTTCTGTGAAGAAGGTCATTGGTAGCTTGATGGGGATAGCATTGAATCTGTAAATTACTTTGGGCAGTATGGCCATTTTCACGATATTGATTCTTCCTAACCATGGACATGGAATGTTTCTCCATCTGTTTGTGTCCTCTCATTTCGTTGAGCAGTGGTTTGTAGTTCTCCTTGAAGAGGTCCTTTACGTTCCTTGTTAGTTGTATTCCTAGGTATTTTATTCTCTTTGTAGCAATTGTGAATGGCAGTTCATTCTCGATTTGGCTCTCTTTAAGTCTGTTATTGGTGTATAGGAAAGCTTGTGATTTTTGCACATTGATTTTATATGCTGAGACGTTGCTTATCAGTTTCAGGAGATTTTGGGCTGAAACGATGGGATCTTCTAGATACACAATCATGTCGTCTGCAAATAGAGACAATTTGACTTCCTCCTTTCTTAATTGAATACCCTTTATTTCTTTATCTTGCCTGATTGCTCTGGCTAGAACTTCCAGTACTATATTGAATAGCAGTGGTGAGAGAGGGCATCCTTGTCTAGTGCCAGATTTCAAAGGGAATGCTTGCAGTTTTTGCCCATTCAGTATGATATTGGCTGTTGGTTTGTCATAAATAGCTCTTATTATTTTGAGATACGTTCCGTCGATAACTAGTTTATTGAGAGCTTTTAGCGTAAAGGGCTATTGAATTTTGTCGAAGGCCTTCTCTGCATCAATTGAGATAATCATGTGGTTTTTGTCTTTGGTTCTGTTTATGTGGTGAATTACATTTATAGACTTGCATATATTGAACCAGCCTTGCATCCCTGGGATGAATCCTACTTGTTCATGGTGGATAAGCTTTTTGATGTGCTGTTGTAATCGGCTTGCCAGTATTTTATTGAAGATTTTTGCATCTATGTTCATCATGGATATTGGCCTGTAGTTTTCTTTTCTTGTTGAGTCTCTGCCGGGTTTTGGTATCAGAATGATGTTGGTCTCATAAAATGATTTGGGAAGGCTTCCCTCTTTTTGGATTATTTGGAATAGTTTCAGAAGGAATGGTACCACTTCCTCTTTGTATGTCTGGTAGAATTCGGCTGTGAACCCATCTGGACCTGGGCTGTTTTTGGGTGTTAGCCTCTTAATTGCTGCCTCAACTTCAGACCTTGTTATTGGTCTATTCAGGGATTCGACTTCTTATTAAGTCATTAAGAGCTTGCCTTATGTATCTGGGTGCTCCTGTATTAGGTGCATATATATTTAGGATCGTTAGCTCTTCTTGTTGCATTGATCCTTTTACAATTATACAATGTCCTTCTTTGTCTCTTTTGATCTTTGTTGCTTTAAAGTCTGTTTTATCAGAGATTAGAATTGCAACTCCTGCTTTTTTTTGCTCTCCATTTGCTTGGTAAATCTTCCTCCATCCCTTTATTTTGAGCCTTTGTGTATCCTTACATGTGAGATGGGTTTCCTGGATACAGCACACTGATGGGTTTTGGCTTTTTATCCAATTTGCCAGTCTGTGTCTTTTGATTGGGGCATTTAGTCCATTTACGTTTAGGGTTAATATTGTTACGTGTGAATTTGATACTGCCATTTTGATGCTAGCCAGCTGTTTTGCCCGTTGGTTGATGCAGATTCTTCATTGTGTTGATGCTCTTTACCATTTGGTGTGTTTTTGGAATGGCTGGTACTGGTTGTTCTTTTCTTTGTGTAGTGCCTCTTTCAGGAGGTCTTGTAAAGCAGGTCTGGTGGTGATGAAATCTCTGAGTACTTGCTTGTTCACGAAGGATTTTATTTTTCCTTCACTTATGAAGCTTAGTTTTGCTGGATATGAAATTCTGGGTTGAAAGTTCTTTTCTTTAAGGATGTTGAATATCAGCCCCCACTCTCTTCTGGCTTGTAGGGTTTCTGCTGACAGATCTGCTGTGAGTCTGATGGGCTTCCCTTTGTGGGTAACCCGACCTTTCTCTCTGGCTGCCCTTAGTATTTTCTCCTTCATTTCAACCCTTGTGAGTCTGACGATTATGTGCCTTGGGGTTGCTCTTCTAGAGGAATATCTTTGTGGTGTTCTCTGTATTTCCTGGACTTGAATATTGGCCTGCCTTGCTAGGTTGGGGAAGTTCTCCTGGATAATACCCTGAAGAGTATTTTCCAGCTTGGATTCATTCTCTTTGTCACATTCAGGTACACCTATCAAACGTAGATTAGATCTTTTCACATAGTCCCATATTTCTTGTTGACTTTGTTCATTCCTTTTTACCCTGTTTTCTCTAATCTTGCCTTCTCATTTTATTTCATTGAGTTGATCTTCAACCTCTGATATCCTTTCTTCTGCTTGGTCAATTCGGCTGTTGAAACTTGTGCATGCTTCGCGAAGTTCTCGTGCTGTGTTTTTCAGCTCCATCAATTCACTCATATTCCTCTCTAAGTTGTCCATTCTCGTTAGCATTTCATCAAATCTTTTTTCAATGTTCTTAGTTTCTTTGCATTGGGTTAGAACATGTTCTTTTAGCTCATGGAAATTTCTTATTACCCACTTTCTGAAGGCTGATTCTGTCATTTCATCACACTCATTCTCCATCCAGTCTTGTTCCCTTGCTGGTGAGGAGTTGTGATCCCTTGTAGGAGGAGAGGTGTTCTGGTTTCGGGTGTTTTCATCCTTTTTGCACTGGTTTCTTCCCATCTTTGTGGATTTATCCACCTGTCGGCTTTGTAGTTGTTGACTTTCTGATTGGGTTTCTGAGTGGACATCCTGTTTATTGTTGATGAAGTTATTTTTGTTTCTTAGTTTTCCTTTTAACAGTTTGGCCTCTCTGCTGTAGGACTGCTGAGGTCCACTCCAGGGCCTGCTTGCCTGGGGATCACTTGCAGCAGCTGCTGAACAGTAAAGGTTGCTACCAGTTTCTTCTTCTGCTTTGTCCCAGAAGGATACCTGCCAAATGTCAGTCTGAGCTCTCCTTTATGAGGTGACTCTTTGGATATACGGGGGTCAGGGAGCTGCTTGAGGAAACAGTCCGTCCTTTATATTAGCTCAGGTGCTGAGCTGTGATCCCCATTGTTCATTCAGAGCTGCTGGGTGGGTAAATTTAAGTCTGCTGTAGCAGAACTCATAACCCCCTTTTTTTTTCCCCAGGTGTTCTGTCCCAGGGAGTTTGGGCTTTATGAGTTTCTGCTGTGCTGCTGCCTTTTCTTTTTTCTTCAGGGCTGCCCTGCCCACAAGGAGGCAGCCTAGTCACTCTTAGCCTGCAGAGGCTTCGCTGAGCTGCTGTGGGCTCTGCCCAGCTGCCGTGTGAACTTCCATGCAGTCCTGTTTATATGGGTATAGTTAGAACTGCCTCTGCAATGTTGGCCTGCCTCTGTAATGACGGACTCTGTCTGTAATGGCTGGTTGCCTCAGCAACGGCAGGCTGCCTCAGGAATGGTGGACTGCCTCCTTCCACACTTATTTTTGGCACATGATCATTTCAAAATTCTTTTAACTTAAAAGTAATACCAGTGTTTGCCTTTCCATTGGCTGATCTAGGCAGAAACTATTAGTGCTCATGGATATCCCTCAACTACTCTGCACTTCCTAGCATCTCTTTGCAGTTGTATTGGCCCTGAGACTAGTTCTAATCTATAGAATATGAGTGGAAGTGACAGAAATCACTTTTGCATCTAGGTGGTTAAATATCCAGTTTGCCTTTTCTAATCTCTCTTAGTCCATTTGGGCTGCTATAACAAAGTACCATAGACTGGGTGGCTTATAAACAACAGAAATTTATTTTTGCACAGTTCTGGAACTGGAAGTCTGAGATCAAGGTGTCAGCAGATTCAATGTCTGGTGAGGACCCCTTTCCTGGTTCATGGGTGATACCTTCTTGCTGTGACATGGTTGGAGGATCTAGCTAGCTCTCTGGGTTCTATTTTATAATCCTTCCAAAGGCCTTGCCTCCTAATACAGTCACCTTGGGGGTTAAGATTTCAACATGTAAATACTAGGGGGACACAAACATTCAGACTATAGCACACTTTTCCCTGTCCTCTATCTGAATAATACCAGGGTGACCTTGTAACCACTAGATAGAAGCAGCCTGAGTTCTTGAGTCACTTCTTATAAAAGAGTTAATCCACATTTTGCTATAATGTGAATGAGAAATAAACCACTGTTGCACGGTTTGTTTCAGTAGCTAGTGCTTATTAAGCTAATATATTATTTTACACAGTATTTTAATTAAAACTCATTAATAAGTTCATTACTGTAGTGAGTTCACATTTTAAATCTTTTAATCTAGACTTAGTACTTTTTATGCCCTGTTTAAGATATTTTTGCCTAACCCAGTGTCATGAAGGCATTTTCTGATGTTTTTGTCTAGAACTGTTATTGTTTTACCTTTCACATTTAGATCTATTATAAGTTTCTTTTTCTTTTTTTTTTTTTTTAGACACAGTCTCACTCTGTTGCCCAGGCTGGAGTGCAGTGGCACGATCTTGGCTCATTGCAACCTCTGCTTCCTGGGTTCAAGCAATTCTCCTGCCTCAGCCTCCTGAGTAGCTGGGATTGCAGGCACCCAACACCATGCTCAGCTAATTTTTGTACTTTTAGTAGATACGAGCGTTCATCATGTTGGCCAGGCTTGTCTCGAACCACTGAACTCAAGTGATCTGCCCACCTCTGCCTCCCAAAGTGCTAGGATTATAGGCATGAGCCACTGCACCCATCCATCAAGTTACTTTTTGTGTACTGTTTGAGTGCCATGGTTAATTTTCCACATGAATATGCAATTGACCCAGTGCCATATGTTGAAAAGACCATGATTCTCTCACTGGATTACAGCAGCCCCTTTACTAGATAGCAAATGTAATAGACAGTTCCTAAAAGATTGTGACTTCCGTTTACTATTGCTTTGTCTCACTTTTTATTAAAGAATTTTATATCCCCCCCTCATTGTCATCTGGTATATGCTTGTGAAATAATGGTGAGGCTGGCAGGAAGGGATGGTTATAAGACTACAAATGGCATATGTACTGCTCAGAATAAGATTTTACTGGAAAAGCAGCCTTCTGGCAAGTGGATTATCAGGAGAAGTCTTCACTAGTTACCTAAAAGAGAAGACCTCACAAAGGAGCCTCCACATGCATGAGAAATTCAAATTAAATCCTGTGGTTGTCAACAATGCCTGTTAAGTCAAAAGGGAAAGCTCCTACCAAACCTAGGTTGCATCATAGGAAGCCAAATTTACTCATATAGTTTTTTTGAGACAGTCTCGCTCTGTCACCCAGGCTAGAGTGCAATGGCACAATCTCGGCTCACTGCAACCTCTGCCTCCCAAGTTCAAGCAATTCTCCTTACTTAGCCTCCCAAGTAGCTGGGATTACAGGCACTCACCACCATGCCCAGCTATTTTTTTGTATTTTTAGTAGACATGGAGTTTTGCCATGTTGGCCAGGCTGGTTTTGAACTCCTGACCTCAGGTGATCCACCTGCCCATCCTACTCAGACTTTTTAAATCTGGATTTAACCTTCTATCAACCATACTACTACATATCAAATAGACCATTGTTTTCTGTTTGTATGATTGTAATTAAGAAAAATTTGAGGTTTAAAATTTCATTTCCTGGCAAAATTTGTTTTCTACAAGCTAAATGTAAATTTTATAAATATCTCTTTTCCCCATTACTTCCAGCTACCCCCCACCCCCATCTACCATACAGCACATACATTTAGTAGAGATAAGGTGTCACCATGTTGGCTAGGCTAGTCTCGAACTCCTGGCCTCAAGTGGAGGTCTCCTAAAGTGCTGGGATTACAGGTGTGAGCCACTGTGCCCAACCAGTACTGAGTTCTTATAGTAATAAGATGTTCAAGGTCACTAATTATAGTATATTTTATGATGAGAAAATATGCGGCCAGTACAAAGAGTGGTAAAAGTGTAGAAATACATCTAATATATACTTTTGTTTATTTATACATGCAAAAATGCCCAATAGTTACCTGTTACATGCTGGGCACAGTATGAGGTACCAAGGAATACAAAGTCCCTGCCCTCACAGAGCATGTATAAGGAGGGTTTGGCACATATAATAAACTAGTGCTATGAACAAAATTAAATGGAATAATAGGACCAGAGAGGATGTTTTAGGGTGGGTGTTCAGGGAAGGTCTCTCTCAGGAGGTGAGATCTAAGTGATGAGAAGACAGTTCTGCATTTCAGGCAGAGGGAATAACAAGTACAAGAGAACAGAGAAGGAAAGAGCATCTATGTTGCAGGAAGAGAAAGAAGGGGACTGGGGCTCAGGCACAGTGGATTTACTGGGTAGAGTGTGCAGTTTGAGGTCATGTCAGTGATGGCAGAGGCTGCTGCCATCATTTTGGCTGCAGCAGGGAGGCGCCACTGGGGCTGCACACTTCATGGAGCCTGTGGGAGCCCCACCCCTTTTGAGTCAGGACTGGCGCTCCCTGGTTGTTGCTGCAGCTGCCCAAACCACAGCTGCAGACCCAGGCCTACTGCTCTAAGGAGCAGGCAGGAGCCCCACCCTCCTGGGTGGGACTACAGTCACCCAAAATGCAGCTGTGGATCCGAGCCTCCCTGTACTTTTGGGGGAGACCTGGGAGCAGACAGGATCTACCTTCCAGCGTGTGGCTGCAGCTGCCCTCCCAGGTGTCGGAGCTGGGTGTCTCTGCAACCTGCACCCTAGGGGACCCCAGAAAGGACCCCAGTCCCTACAGGTTCAGGGGTGTCTTCTCTCACTGCCTGGCCTCTCTCCACTTCTGGTGCATGCTCCTATTTCAGAATGGGGTTTGGGGCCAGGCCCTAGGGCCATGAGTAGTAGCCAGAGGCAAATTGATTCCTGTGTGGATGGGGGTGGGTCCCTAGTAAGGCCCTACCTTTGGGCCAGGGAGGACCTGAAGGCTGGGGTCTGGGCTGCCAATCCTGCAGAGCAGAGTAGGGACTCATGGTCCCTCTTCTGGGCTGCCCATGACTGTCCATGGACCAATCAGCAGGCACTTCCTCCTCTCTGAGGTCCATGAAAGCCCTGAGCTCAGCCACAGGAGGGCAGAGAGACGCTGGGAGGGGATGACTAGCTGCAGAGAGGAGTGCCTTCCCTGCTAATAGCTGCAGATGATGGGATGACCAGCTGCAGAGAGGAGTACCCTCTCTGCTGAGAGCTGCAGAAACGACCTGCCAGCAGAGAGAAGCTACCCTCTCTGCCGAGAGATTCAGAGACCTGCAGAGATGCCCGAATGACCTGTCTGCAGAGAGGAGCCTCTCCAGGGCCTCCTCTCTGCTGAGAGCTAAATTTCTGGACATGATGACTTGCCTGCAGAGAGGAGCTACCTATTTCTCTGAGCTGTTCTAACACTAAATAAAGCTACTATTCTTCACCGTTCACTTGTCTGTGTACCTCCTTCTTCCTGGACACAGGACAAGAACTCAGGCAGAGGTTCCACAGCCACAGAAGTTTCTGGCCGGAAATATCGACACCCCAGAGATCTGGTAACATCAGGACCTGTAGGCCACTCTAAGAAGTCTGGGGTTTTATTTTTAGTATTACAGAAAACAAGTGGTGTACTCCTCTGGGTTGAAATGTAGCAGGACAAAAGGAGCAGCAAGGAGAACAGTTACAGACTATTATGGGTTATGCCAAAAGAGAAGATCAGCAAATACTCTTCCCCAAAAGTAACCATCAAGCTAGTCAAAATTGACAAAAAAATCTCTGGACTCTCGAAATCAATTAAGGGCATATAACAATTTGAGCATTGTTTATTTTTTAAAAAACAAAATTACCAAACCTCATGTAAGAATAGCAAGAATCTGATGTATTTTAGTCTGGAGCTCCTCCTGTTCACCCTACAGTTATCAGTGCAGCAGTTCTTCTAGAATAGGAAAGCTGCAAAACCAACTTTGCTGCTAGCGGTGGCTGAACTGATCTGGAGTGCAGCAGAAAAAAAAAAACCCACAACCCTGAGAATTGTATGAAGTAGAGTGATCTTGGTGACAAACAAATGGGAGAAAGACAACATCACAGCTTACCTGATGTTGTGATCGTGGTTAGAAAGCAACAGACTGGCAGACTAGCCTTAAGCTAAACAAGAAAATTCAAGGAATGTGATACTCATGATAGACCTTGATAAGCTCCCACATGTCTCTGGAAGTCTAGAAAGCTGTGCACATGCTCAAGGCTGCATGAATTCTAAGGAGAGACCAGAGAAAGTCATAGCTATCCATAAGTTCCTGGCCATTAAGATAGCTATTATATATAAAAAAAAAAGAAACAAAAGAAAAACATGGACACAGGGAGGGAACATCACACACCTGGGCCTGGTGGGGGAGGTTGGGAGCAAGGAGAGGGAGAGCATTAGGACAAATACCTAATGTATGTGGGGCTTAAAACCTAGATGACAGGGTGATAGGTGCAGCAAACCACCATGGCACATGTATACCTATGTAATAAACCTACACATTCTGTGAATGTATCCCATAAACTAAAGTAACGTAAAAAATAAAAGAAATAAAAAGAAGAGATAGCAAATGTTAGTGAGCATGTGTAGAATAGGGTACCTTAATATACTGTTGGTGTGAAGGCAGATTGGTGCACCCATTATGGAAAACAGTATGGAAGTTTCTAAAGAAATTGCGAATAGAACCAGCATGTGGCCTAGCAATTCCTCTTCTGAATATATATCTAAAGGATATGAAATCACCATCTGGTAAAATGGTATTTTTACCATGTTCATTGCAACATTATTTATAATAGCCAAGATACAGAAACAATCTGAGTGTCTGTTGTTGCACAAATAGATGAAGACAACATGATACACACAGACAGACAGACACACACACATACATACCCACACAAAATGAAATATTAGCCTTCAAAAAGGAGATCTTTCCATTTGCCACAATGTGGATGGACCTGGAGGATATTATTCTAAGTGAAACAAGTCAGGTACAGAAAAAAAAGATTGCATGATTTAACTAATAAGTGGAATAATTTTTTAAAAGGAAAATCAAAATGGGTCAAATATACAGAGATAAAGAACAAAACAATGGTTACCTGGGGCAGGTGTGAGAGTAGGAAATGGGGAGATGTAGGTCAAAAGATACAAAGTAGCATATATGTATGATGAACAAGTCTAGAGATCTAATGTACAACATGACGACTATAGTTAATAAAGTTGTATTGGCAATTTTTGTTAAATAAGTAGATTTTAACTGCTCTTGTCATAGTACAGATATGTGCAGTAACAGGTTTATCAGGCATGGAGGTTATAACTTGTGCTCTGGCTTTGCATCCTAGTATTAGTAAATAACAAGACAAACGTGGGTATAATCAGTAACATTCTGTCCAGTCAAAGAGTGACATGTAGTGTTACTTGGCACCTCAGTCCAATGTGTACTATTACTGAGGGACGCTACCAGGGGCATGTTAATTCCTCCTAGCCAAGCAGTTGCATTGTTAGAGGCTGGGAAAGGAGTGTCTGCCTAAGTAACAGGTGGAAAAAAGGCAGATTTAGAAGATGGCCTCAATAGAGTGTAGCAGGTAGAGTTATCAGGAAAAGTGGGAGAATAAAATGGAACAAATTATCTGGAGTGAATGGTGTTTGTGTTTGGAGCAGGATTCACTCAGCCTTCTGATTTGTCTTCTTCAGCATGCCCCAGGTAATGTCTGGGGCCTGTGTCATTTGAGGCAGCCACATCATCTGGGGCTGCGGGTCCTGCAGGGTCATTTTCTTCATTTCTGGTACCAGGTTGGGTCCTAGCCATGCCATGGTATGGTTTGATGTGTCATGCTAGAAACCAAAGAGGACCTGAAGGGGTGTGAACACAAGCATATCCTCTTGCCTATGCTAGTAAATCATTTGGACCATACCATAATTTACTATTTACATCCTTCCATAAAACTGTGGGTTTTATGTCTTGAGAGGTTTTAGCAAAGTGTTTTTCTATAACTTATTGAAATTTATCATTTAAATTTAAGAAATTAAAGGTAAATAAGGCTTGTGCTCGTAGTGTTGCTGGGTCTTTACTCACACTCCCCCTTTTTTGTTTTCTGAGCATATTTAACTACTTTTTTAGGCAAAACTACAGAAGTACGAGATAAGAACTGAAGTAGTTTGTCAGCAGTAAGGGCATGCTCTATATGGCCTGCATAATCATAGAGTGCTATCTGAAGATCTCACGATAGGGGCAATACTGCTTTGAATTACTTTTTACTCAAGGGAATTCTTATGACATCAGGGTCATAACTCAGCAACAGATTGCATCATCTGCAGTTTGCATAAATGACTTTACTAACTAGATGGATATAGGAAGATAGTGTTTTAGTCCCAGCATGTGAACAAGAAACCCATTCTAGGAACTGCAGCCCTGGGGTCATCTGTCCTATTAATCCTGTTGGGAAATGGTTAGTAAAAAAAAAATAAAAAATTGAACTGAATATCCTGGGCCTTTGGGATCTAGTTGCCTCTGAGAAATAGATTGGTCTATTTCCTCAATTTTTTTTTTTTTTTTGTGCTGCAGGAGTTAAATACCTAGGAGAATCAAGTGCAGCATTGCCTTTTAAGATAGAAAACAGGTTTTGCAACTTATCAGTAGTTATGTGTAATGTGGGTGACACCAGTTAATATTGCCCAGTAATTTTTCATAATAATTTAAGGTATGTAAGTTGCTAGTATTTAATTTAAACTTCTGGGGTATTATTGACCAGAAAGTTTAGTATGTATCCAAGATATTTGCAAAGAGAGGACATTTGTACTTTTTCAGGCGCCGTGATTAAATCTCTTAACTGTGTATTCCTTTGGACAGAGGCATATGAACTTAAAAGTACTGGCTTCGTTGGGGTTGCCAGTAAAATATCATCCATAAAATGAATAATCTTGCAATTAGGAAATTCTTTTCTACTGGGGAGGAAGGCCTGATTTACATGATACTGACACATGGGAGGACTGTTCAGCATTTCTTGAGGAAGCACTTCCCAATGAAATCGGCAAGCTGGCCTTTCATTATTGATAGTTGTGGTATTGTAAATGTAAATTTTTCTCTGTCCTGTTCTGCAAAAGGAATAGTATAAAAGCAGTGTTTTAAGTCAATAACAACTATAGGCCAATCCTAAGGAATTGCTGCAGGGGAAGGGAGCCCCTGTTGAAGAGGATCCATAGGCTGCAAATTAGCATTAATAGCCCGTAAGTCATGCAAAAGTCTTCATTTGACAGACTTTTTGGAAATAATGAAAATAGGCAAATTCCAACAGCTGATAGATGGTTCTATATGGCTGGCTTTTAATTGCTCCTCAACTAATTCATGGGCTCACTGTAATATCTCTCCCTTTAAAGGTCACCATTCTACCCAAATAGGATTTTGAGGGAGCCACCTCAGGGGTAAGGGAAGAATAACAGTGGCCATTATTAGAAAAGGTTTACTGTTCACATAATTTATCAAATTCTGCCCCCCAGAGGAGGTTTTGACTGGCATCTAAAGTTGTTTTAGCTAGCACTAACTGGTCCCGTGGGCTCATATGGAAATTGTTTGCTGTGGTCTCAATTCTTTCATAAATGGGCTAGCAGCTCCATTTTCTCTAATGCTTTTTCTTATCTCTTTATAAGCATACACCTGATTGCCTTGTTGATCTTGCATCACCAGGCAGGCCAAGAGCTCCCCTTCTAGTACCACTTGCCTAAGATAGGGTCCCATATATCTGCAGTGTGTCCCTTGTCTTTTTTCCAATTTATTGGGGGAGGGGGCTCAGGGAGAATTTCTGTCTCCTCTGTGGCATTTCTACCTGGTAATTGTGGGGCCGAGGGACAGGGAGGAGCCAGTAATGTAGGTGATGGTTCCTCTTCCCTTCCCTTTATAGGCTCTTCTGTGTAGAGTAAAACCAAAGCAGCCCTGACTAAGGCCCATAACGTTAGAGATGTTACTGGGATGCATTGCCCTTGTGCATGATGCTGTTTAAGAGTTCTCCCCACTAGTTCCTAGAGCTCTAGGTCCAGCATGTCTTCTACTGGAAACCATGGGTTACGGGAAGCAACAATTTGCATTAGCTCCCTTAATTGAGCCTGCAAAACCAAGGCTCCACTAGCTTTAAGCAGTTGTTTCAATACTTTAATATACTGTTTCTGTTGTGCTGATAACTGTCGTCGATGATGAAACCCTAGCCTGAACAATTCCCTCGAACTTGGAAATCCTGAGTGAGCACCAATGACTTACTGACTGTGCAGTTTTTCATCTTTGTTTTTGAGGGTTCTGTCATGACTGGTTGCAGCATTCCTCACATGGGGCACCATCCGCCAAGTCTGACCTGCAGACTCTGGCTAAGCGACAAATGGCAGAAGTACACAGACGCAGGTGTTTTTCCTGTGAGAGTGTGGATAGGGGACCCCATGGCTTACAGACCCCAAAGAGGGAGTCTGGCCATGAAAATCCTATATGCCAGAGAGGCTCATATTTATTTTAGAACAGATTTAATGACAAAGGTCTCTAGCAAACACCATTTGTGGGTAAATAACATTGTCGACCCCCTGAGTAGAAAGCAGTCATGCATGTGGATGATCAAATGTTCATTTTAGGATACTATGACTAAACAAGCTATTTAGATAAACTCTTCTACATTTCCTTGTTACCTGCTCTTTGCTATTAGCTCAAGCTGAGAGGATTAGGCTGCCTTCACCCATAACCCTTCCCTGAGGCTTTTGCAAAACCTTCTGGCCTTCCAAGAAGGTTTGTGTCTTTCCTATGATTTTTTTCACTACCCTGACTTATCTCCTATAACTCATTTAATCAGGCCAGCATCATCCTGATACCAAAACCTGGTAGAGACACTAAGAAAAAAAAAAAAAAGAAAGAAAATTTCAGGCCAATATCCCTGAGGAACATTGATGTGAAAGTTGATGTGAAAATCCTCAATAAAATTCTGACAAACCAAATCCAGCACATTAGAAAGCTTGTTCATTATGATCAAGTCTGCTTCATCCCTGGGATGCAAGACTGGTTCAACATAGAACAAATCAATAAACATAATCCATCACATAAACAGAACCAATGACAAAATCCACATGATTATATCAATAGATTCAGAAAAGGCCTTCAATAAAATTCAACACCCCTTCATGCTAAAAACACTCAATAAACTATGTATTGATGGAATGTATCTCAAAATACTAAGAGAGATTTATGACAAACCCACAGCCAATATCATACTGAATGGGCAAAATCTGGAAGCATTCCCTTTGAAAACTGGCACAAGACAAGAATGCCCTCTCTCACCACTCCTATTCAACATAGTATTGGAAGTTCTGGCCAGGGCAATCAGGCAAGAGAAAGAAATAAAGGGTATTCAAATAAGGAGAGAGAAAGTCAAATTATCTCTGTTTATAGATGACATGATTGTATATTTAGAAAACCACATCATCTCAGCCCAAAACCTCCTTAAGCTGATAGAGCAACTTCAGCAGTCTCAGGATACAAATCAATGTGCAAAAATCACAAGCATTCCTATACACCAATTATAGACAGAGAGCCAAATCGTGAGTGAACTCTCATTCACAACTGATACAAAGAGAATAAAATACCAAGGAATACAACTTACAAGGAATGTGAAGGACCTCGTCAAGGAGAACTACAAACTACTGCTCAAGGAACTAAGAGAGGACACAGAGAAATGGAAAAATACTCCATGCTTATGGATAGAAAGAATCAATATTGTGAAAATGGCCATATTGCCCAAAGTAATGTATACATTTAAAACTATTCCCATCAAGCCACCATTGACTTTCTTCACAGATTTTGAAAAAACTACTTTAAATTTCATGTGGAACCAAAGAATAGCCCACATAGCCAAGACAATCCTAAGCAAAAAGAACAAAGCTGTAGGCACCATGCTGCCTGACTTTAAATTATACTATAAGGCTATAGTAACCAAAACAGCATGGTACTGGCACCAAAACAGATATATAGACCAATGGTACAGAACAGAGACCTCAGAAATAACACCACACATCTACAACCATCTGATCTTCAACAAACTTGACAAAAACAAGCAATGGTGAAAGGATTCCCTTTTTAATAAATGGTGTTGGGAAAACTGGCTAGCCATATGCAGAAAACTGAAACTGAAACCCTTCCTTATACCTTATACAAAAATTAACTCAAGATGGATTACAGATTTAAATGTAAGACCTAAAACCATAAAAGCCCTAGAGATAACCTAGGGAATAAAATTCAGGACATAGGCATAGGCAAAGACTTCATGACTAAAACACCAAAAGCAATGGCAACAAAAGTCAAGATTGACAAATGGGATCTAATTAAACTAAAGAGCTTCTGCACAGCAAAAGAAACTATCATCAGATTGAATAGACAACCTACAGAATGGGAGAAAATTTTTGCAATCTATCTGTCTGACAAAGGACTAATATCCAGAATCTACAAGGAACTTAAACAAATTTAGAAGAAAAAAACTGACATCATTCTTAATGATGACAGAATGGTTACCTTCTAATATCAGCAAGGATATCTTCCCTCACTACACTTAGTAAACCTAGTACTGTAAGTTTAATATCTGCATTAAAGCAAAAAAAAAAAAAAAGATATATGTATTAGGAAGAAATAAATCTCTATTTGTGAATGATATTGTTGCATATGTAAATTCAAGGAGTCTACAAAAAAATCTGAAATTAATAAGCAAATTCATTAAGGTTGCAGATATAAGATTGACACAAAAAAATCAATCACATTTCTATATATTAACAATAAACCTGTAGAAATAACAATTAAAAACAGTACAATTTATAAACACTCCAAATGTAACAAATCAGGAATATATGTGCCAATATATGTATTTTATCTGTATGCTGAAAATTATAAAATGCTGATGAAAGAAATCCAAAATGATCTAAGTAAATGGAAACATATACCACATTCATTGATTGAAAGACTCAACATAATAAAGGTGCCAGTTCTCTCCAAATTAATCTATACATTTAATATAAATCTCAGCAAACTGGGATTTTCTTTGCTTTTTTGATTTATATGGGAAGGCATAAGCCCTAGGATAAATAAAATAATCTTGACCAAAAGTAGTGGGAGGAATCACTCTACCTTATAAGTCTTACTATATAGATAAAATAATCAAGACAATGTAGTATCAGTAGAGGGATAGACAAATTGGTCAATCAAATAAAATAAAGACTCCAAAAGTAGACCTTCACAATTATGCTCAACTATTTTTGACAAATGTACAAAATTAATTCATTAAATATAGCCTTCTCAGCAAATAGTGCTGGAGTAATTGCATATCCATAGACCAAAAAAATAAGAATTCTTCTGAACGTCATACTTTACACAAAAACTAACTCAAAATGGATCAGAGGCTTAGCTGTGAAACATGAAAATATAAAACTTTTAGGAAAAAACCTGAGGCAATCTTTGGAATCTAGGACTAGGCAAAGAGTTCTTAGATTTGGTACCAAAAGTATAATTCATAAAAGGAAATATAGAAAAATGAGCCTAAACAAAATCAAAAACTTTTGTTCTTTGAAATTCCATGTGAAGAGGATGAAAGATAAATTACAGACTTGGAGAAAATATTTGCAAACAGTACATCTGACAAAAGACTAGTATAAAATATATAAGGAGCTCTCAAGACTCAGCAGTAAAAACACAAACAATCCAATTATAAAATGATCAAGAGACATGATAGATGACATTTCACCAAAGTGGGTATAGAGGTGGGAAATATATACATGAAACATTCAACATCATTAGTCATCAGGGAGATTCACATTGAAACCACCAGGAAATACTACTATGCAACTCTTGGAATGGCTAAAATATAATACAGTGACCACACCAAATGTTGGTGAGGATTCAGAAAAAATCAATTTATTCATAAATTGCTTTAGGAATGTAAAATGGTACAGCCACTCAGGAAACCAGTTTCACAGTCTTACAAAATTAAACATTCAATTGCCAAATGACACAAGGAGCACACTCTTGGGTGTTTATCCCAAAGAAATGGAAATGTATGTTTACACAAAAACCTGTACACAAATGTTCATAGCAGTTTTATTCTGATTAGGCAAAAACTGGAAAGATTTCAGATGTCCTTTAACAAGTGAATGGTTAAAAAAAAAACAACTGTGGTATATTCATATCATGGAATGCTACTACTCAGGAAAAAAAATACAAAACAAAACTATTGATATACCAGAAAGTTGGACAAATCCCCAGGAAATTATGCTGAGTGGAAAAAGTCAATACCAAAAGGTTAAACAATATATGATTCCATTTATATAACATTTTTGAAATGACAGAATTTTAGAAATGGAGGACAGATTAGTGGTTACCATGGGTCAGGTTTGGGGAAGGGAACAGCGGGAGGTAGATATATGTGGTTATAAAAGGGCAACAGGAAAGACCTTTGTGTTGTTGGAAGTGCTCAGTGTTTTGAGTTTGTGGTGGATACATACACCTGCACAGGAGAGAAAAAAATGTATAGAACTAAGTGTGAGTACCAGTAAAAGTGGGGAAACCTGAATAATGTTGGTGGATTGTTATCAATGTCAGTATCCTGGTTCTGATATTATACTATAGTTTTCCATAATGTTACTACTCAGGTAAAATGGGAAAAGTGAACAAATGAACTTTCTATATTGTTTCTGAACTGCATGTGAATCTTTAGTTATCTCAATGAAAATTTCAATTAAACATGTTACTACAGAAGTCTAGAGAACAGATGAGGAAATTTGACTTTGGTAAAACAAGGTACAGGATAATTTGTACAGTATGTTCTCATTTATTTACGTGAGTGCATATTTACATAATTGTATATCAGCATGGGAAATTGCTGGAGGGAAACACAAGAAATTGTTGAAGCAGTGACCTTTGGAAAGTCACAAGTGGGAGAAGACTCACTTTAATTCTGCATGATCTGCACATGTACACCAGAACCTAAAGTGCAATAAAATATATATATATATATAATATTTTAAAAAATGCTCTTTTGTGGCACTTGATTTTCTTAAACCATGTGTATGTATTGCTTGTATTAATTTATATTTTAAAACACATAGAAATATAATATCTTAGGTAAAATATTAATGCTATCATAATTACTACATGAAGTAAAAGATTATATAAGAAATATCTTACAGAGTGCAAACAAGTTTGCTGGTGTCATTGTGAAACTGCCTTTGCAAAAATTATAACAATGAGAAAATTATGACAGTGAAAGAGACCTGATCTAACCAACCCCCATCTTACCTTTAACCTCCAACCTGCACTTAGTCATGCCTGGGTGTGAGCCAAGCTAACTTTGGGAGAAATTTATAGTTTAAAGCAAACATGCTTTAAATGGCTAACAAGCCATTGCCCAAAACTAAACTGTCTTTGTAAAATTAATAAAAGACCACCAGGTTAGGAGGATAAGAGGAGTCTGAATTCTGTTAATATGCAGATATAAATGATAAAGAGCCATTATTCTGGAATTCAGAAGATTTGCAACTTCCTTAATGACTCCTGCAGATAACATCAGTATTCCGGAGCCTGAGATTGGCCTTTTGAGATGTCTTTTCAGGCTTTTGCTTTTATGATGATAGGATGGCTTAACCTGGACCTGCTAACCAGTCCTGTAGCCCCTACCCAGAAGTGAACTGAGAGTAGGACCATTTTCCACACCACTATGATTGCATCCCCAATCAATCAGCAGCATATATTCCCTAACCACTCCTCTCCCTCCCAAACTATCTTTGAAAAACCCTAGTCTCTAAAGTTTCAAGAAGACTGATTTGAGTAATAAAATAAGTAAAGCTCTTTATTGCAGTTCTCCTGTCTTGATAAATCAGGTCTATCTGGGCAATGGGCAAGAAGGACCCATTCAGTGATTACAATTGGAGGAAGAAATTTTCATCAAAAAATAATTCCCGTTGCTCTAACACTATAAACCTCCAACTCCAGGCAACAGCCAATGGTAGTTTTTTGAAAATATTGTTCCTGGGGCTCTTTATTTTGATGCCAAACTTTATGGAAGAAACAAATTCTTTGTGCTTGTGTTTTGTCATTTATACTGTCTCATTGATTACATTTTAAGTCTGTGCATGACAACAGGCATATGTAATTTTAAAGTTAGAATCTTTCTAATTCTTGGTTGTAAATATCAGTAATATTGACAGCAGTAGGTGGTGAATATTTTCTACAGCCTACCAGCAGAAAGAGAGGAACTGATGTTAGATAATATAAATCATCTGGGCCTAATTCAGAGCGCATCAGAATTCCTGAAAAGACTTGATCCATTTAGACTAAATGAGAAACAGCTTGGGAACAGGTCTTCAGTACAATTAATTAATTTAAAAAATTCTCTGTGACCTTTAGAGCTAAATGTAAGCCTTAGCCACATACAGAGGAAAGCCTGCACAAACAAAAGAGTCTATAAACAGCAAAGGTAGTAGGTCACACTTGGATTACCCAGAGCCAACATGATTTTGAAAATGTTTGTTTTTTCTTTTTTTACACTGATGAGAGATGTCTGATAAATCAATAACCCCACAGCAACATTTTCATCATAAAACCTATCTATAGAGTTTGAGGCTTCAGTGAGCCATGATCACACCACCGCATTGCAGCCTGGGCAACAGAGTGAGATCTTGACTCCATTTAAAAAAATTATCTGTTTATCCCTTTATTTTTATTTTTACATCCTGTTTCACATCTTAGAAGGGAGTTGACAAGCAGCTATCTTGCTCTAACAGCTTTTAAGACAACTGAACAGCAAGAAAATGACCCAATTTTTAAAAATGGGCAGAAGACCTGAATAGAAATTATTCAAAAGAAGATATACAAATGGCCCACAGGTATATTAAAAAATGTTCCTCATCACTGATCATAAGGAAAATGCAAACTACAACCACAATGAGCATCACACCTGTTAAAAATGGCTATTATCAAAAAAATAAAAGATACGTGTTGTTGAGGATATGGAGAAAAGAGAACCCTGGTCCACTCTTGGGAAAAATGTCAATTATGGAAATTATAGCCATTATGAAAAGCAGTATGAAGTTTCCTCAAAAATAAAAAAAAAGAACTATTATATCATCCCGCAATATCCATAGGAAACGAAATCAGTATGTGAAATGGACATCTACATTCCCATGTTCATTGTAGCACTATTTACAATAGCCAAGACATGGAATCACTTTAAGCGTCCATCAACAGATGAATGGGTGACGAAAATGTGTTATATATGCACAATGGAATACTATTCAGCCTTAAAAAAAAGGCAGGCATTTGTGACGATAAGACATTATGTTAAATGAAATAAATAAAGGAATAAAAAGAAAAATGCTGCATGACCTCACTTTTGTGTGGAATCTTATAAAGGTTAAATTTATATAAGCAGAGAATAGAATAGTTGGCAGGGGTTGGGAGACAAGGATAAGGAGATACATGTTAGTCAAAAGGCACTAAATTTCAGTTAGATAGGAAGAATTAGTTCTGGAGATCTGTGGTATAGCCTGGTGAATATAGTCATTAATAATGTATACTTGAAAATTGCTAAGACAGATCTTAAATGTTCTCAATCCAAAGAAAATTGCAAAAATATGAGGTGATGGATATGTTAGTTAGCTTGATTTAAGCATTTCACAATAAATGTGTATCTCAAAATATGCTGTTGTACACCATAAATGTTTAATTGTTTTATTTGTCAAGTATACCTTAATAAAGCTGAGAAAACAAACAAACATGCACCCGGGACTGTGACTCCCTCTTCCACAGACATCAAGGGCTAAACAGCATTACTTTGCAGTACCCCTCCCTGACCTTGGTTTTGTTAAGTGATGATGGTTATGTTTAATCTTCAATGGCTACTATACTCCACTTAGTAAAACTTCAGACATATTCCAGAGACCTTTGCAAATGTAGATAAAAACTCCTGCTCTCGGTTTAATTCAACCTTACAACATGTAGTTCTAGAAGAGCATTTCTTATGAGTTGGTTGTTAATTGAAGCTAGTCTCTAGGTAGGCCCCAAGGGTTAAGGTAAATGCCAACCCCTTATATCCACTCTGATGTCTGACCTGCAGAAGTACTCCTAATGGAGCTGGGTGACTGACTGGTGAGTGACTTGAGACAACAGATATGTTTTGACTGAGCAAGCCCTGATAACCATGTATTTGGTGTTGTTTTTCACAACATACTCCTCTCCTCTCCAGTGTATTGCCAATCTAATAGTATAGCTCCACTTAGAAGACTTGTAGACATCTCAGACTCACCATATTCCAAAATGAATTTAGGATTTTCCTTCTAAAACTTAAGTTTCCTCTTATCCCCTGTAATTTCAACCCCAAATTCTTGCTCTCCCCATTCCTGTACAGTAAAAAAGCCTTGTTGATAATCCCTCCAAAATGTCCTGTAATGCACTTCTTTCTATTCCCATTGTCAATGCCTTAAGTCATGCCCTTGTCATAACTTGACACAAATTGCTGCAAAAGATTCTTTTGTTGCCACTCTCACTCTTTCTAGAAATAATGATAATAGTTAAATAGAGTTTTTCCTATGTGCTGAGTATTTTCTAAGAGCTTTATATTCATTACCTTGCTTAATTTTTACAACCACTCCATAAGTGCTATTATTGTTACCATATTACAGATGAGGAAACTGAGGTAGAGAGAAGTGAAGAAACTTGTCCAGGTTTACACACATACAGTGAGTGCCCAAATTCATCTGTATTGCAGTGATTCTCATGCTTTAGGGAACATAAGAGTTATGGGGGAGAGGGTATGTTAAAATACAGATTCATAGACTCTATCCTTTGATACTCACTGATGCAATAGGTCAGGAGTTTCACTGGTGATCTGCATTTTGTAAACACCACTGATTCTGATGGAGGTGTAACAAGGAATACACTATAAGAAACACTGGTCTACAACTTTCAGAGTAAAATTGCTAAAACTACAAGTCTCATAATTTTATTCCCTTCTTAAAAACCTGTTGATGTCCTGTTGCTTTTAGGATGAAGTCTAAATTATTCGGTATGGCATACAAAACCCTCCACAAAGCAGCTTCTGACAATCTCTGCTACCTTATCTTTAGCCTTTCTTCACCATACCAGACTTCTTATAATTCCTTAGCTGTTCATTTATGTATTCATTTACCTAACCACCATTGACAGAGTTTTTACTCATATTGGCACTATACTAACTATACTAACTCTACCAGCTAAAATGTTAGGGCCCTTTCCCTTGAGAAACTTTGTCCAGGAAAGAGTAATTTTAAAGGGACATATACAAAATACAATAAAAATAGAGGATAAGGAACACTTAAATCCACCTGGGAGTCAATGAAGGTGTCATTGTGGAAATAGCATTTAAGCTGACACTTAAAGGATGAAAAGTTTACCAGGTAGAAAAGAGAGGAAAGAGTAGTCTAAGTAGAGAGATACAGCATATATAGAACTATAGAAATACATATTCCAGAATCTATACATAGTTCTATAAATCTAGAAGGAAACTGTAAAAGAGTGAGAGAGTAGTTCTCAGAGTTGAAGCTAGAGACCTATCTACCAAGGGATACAGAAATCTAAGATGGCCCCAAAATTCCTAGTGTTAACTACACTGATTTTGCTGTGAATATAATAGGATATCACTCCAGTGTTTAGGTTATTAATCAACTGACTTTGAGTTCATTAAAAGGGAGATGATACTGTGTGAGGTCTTAAATGGATATTAAGAAGTCAGAGATGTACTCCTCCTGGCTAGGAAGATAGCAAATAGTCATGTTGTGAACTGCCTATGGGAAGCATGTGGCAAGGAACTAGATGTGGGCTCTAGATGCTGAGAATGGTCTCTAGCAAACAGCAATAAAATGGGACCCCCAATCTTACAAATGAAAGAAAATGAATAGTTCCAACAACTTTAATGAACTTGGAAGAGGACCCTCAGCCTCCTATGAGAATTGTAGCCTGGACCACACCTTAATTTCAGCCTGTTGAGACCCAGAGAAGAGGATTCAGTTAACCTATACCTTAGCTATCCCATGAAAACTCTGGTATCATAAATTTGTGTTGTTTTAAAGTGTTATGTTTGTGGTAATTTGTTATATGATGAAAGAAAACTAGCAAATACACCATGCAAAAAAATTTAGATTTTACCCATAGGTGATTGGGAAATAGTGAAGGCTACTGAGCAGGATAATGACATTATATACATGTTAGAAATCTGAGTAGTATAGAGAATGAATGATAGAAACTGAAGGGGAAAATCCAGGCATTGTTCCTTTTCTTGCTCTACTTTTTGGCAGCATGCTCCACAGTGGTTGCGCCAACTCTGTTGTTCCTAATAGCCCCTGCCTATACGATCTCAACTCCTAACAGGAATCTCCACCATGGTTTTAGCTAACACTGGCAGCTACAGTTTCAGGGATCTGTTAACACTAACTACGTTTGTTGTCTTCAGTTCCTGGTAGGCAAGTAGTAGCTAATCTCTGGGTTACCTTATGGCTGCTATTGGGCTTTCCCAGAATTTAATCACATATTAAGCCTATTTACTTCTTTAAATTCCCTATGTTTGCAATTTCTGGAGTGGTATCGGTTTCTCGACTAGAGTCTCACTGATACAGGTGGAAAATTGACAACTGTGGGTGATTGAGTATATGTAAGCAGGAGTATGAAAGATCTCAGATGAATTCTGAATTTGGGAAGCCAACTGGATGGTGATGTTGTTCACCCCAAGAGGGAAACATAGAAAAGGGAAGAAATGTGATGGGAGGAGGCCTGAATTGTTTTCACTATGTTGAATTTGATGTGTCTGTGAGACATCCAAAATAGAGATGTCCTGTAGGAATTTGGATAGATGAGGCTGTAAGCTCCATGAAAGTAGAAATTGATATTGTCTTATTCTAGGCTACTTGCTACTTTTATGTTCTCATCTCATATTGCTACTGCCCTTTTCACTCCATTGCAGTCACATTGGCCTCCTCGATGTTCTTCAAACACAATAGGCATAGTCTCATTTCATAACTCTTGCCCTTGTTTATTGCCCTGCTTATGCCACTCATTCCCTAGGTATCTGCCTGAACCACTCCCTCAACTCTTTCAGGCCTATGCTCATATGTTCATCTTCTCTATGAGCCTGCTATCCTCTGACCACTTTATTTTAGATTGGACCCTCCAAAGCACAACTTTATCTCCCCAATTACTGCTTAAATTTTCTCTATAGAACTTATCACCATATGACACATTGTATATTTTATCATTTACTGTACATTTTCCTCACTAGAATGTGAACTTAATAGGGAAGAATTGTTTTGTTCACTGTTGGATCCTCAGCACCTAGAAGAATGTTGTATGAATTAGTTTGAATGAATGAATGAGACGTATATCCCCAAAGGTGGTATGGGTGATATGGGCCAATTTCTAAATTGATTTAGAAATCATCAATCTAAAGACATAAGAGTGGGTAAGATTACCTGCAAAATATTGGTAGATTGAGAAGGATGGAGCACTGAAGATAAAAACCTGGGAAACATTAACATTTAGGATTCTTTAAAAGATAAGAAACCAGAAAAGGGGCTGAGAAAGAGCCAGAGAAGGAGAGAAAGGAAACACACAAATAGAGTGGTATATGTAAAACCAAGTCTAGAAAGAAGCTGATCAACAGTGACAAATGATGCAGCCAGGTCAAGTATGAGTGACCAAATTATCTCTTGAACTTAGAAACTAGAAGGTCATGGCTGGCTTTGGTGAGAGCAGTTACCTCTGAGTGACAAGTCAGAGGGTAGATTGCTGTGAATTCAGTAGTGAAAGATAAAAGATTCTGTATGTAGATAATTCTTTTAAGAAGATTGGTTGGGAAGGAAACAAAACACAATGGTATTTGGGAATTATGGAAGGAGTTTTTTAAATTTAGGAATGATTTAACCATTTTTTTATTTATGAGTAGGAATACAACATGGAAAGTGAGGCAGAAGATATAAAAGAGGGGAAAAGGGAGGAATCATCAATGGGAAAGGCAACAGGGTGTAAGAGAAATATTCTTACAGAGGAGCATAAAGTCCAGAATTATTCCTGATGATCTTTATTTTATCACTGACCTAGGAACATGACCAAGTATTGAAATATGCTCACATGAGATTTGAGTTTTTGAGGTAAATTCCGTTTTGTTTTATATTGTAGTCATTTGGTGTCAATTGAGTAGGAAAATTTTTAAAAGAAATTATCTTCAATTTTCTATATCTTGACTTTTTGTTATGATTTCTATGAGCGTTCCTTGATTTACTATTCCTGTACAATTCCACTTGGGATTCTTCTTTGCAGATATTTTGCCTCTGCTTGGGAGAAGAGATGTAAAAATAGGTCACATGGGCAATGACGTCATCTGATGGACTGTTTCCCTTGTCCTTCCTTTTGGCATCATAAATCTTCTAGAAAACAAAATATTTTTCTTTGAATACTATCTCTGTATCCAGAAATGTTTATATTATGTATTTACCTGAAGATACAGCTTCCACGGCAGTAAAAATGAAAATATGATGAAGGCCTCAATTCTTTCTATTCTTACTTAAGATTTCAAAGTTGCTAATTTGGCTTTTTATTAGGCTATCACTCATTTCTCCCTGAATAAGCAGAAGCAAACAGTAGATGGAGCCTAGTTTTTGCTTGGAATCAGATTCCTCATTGTTCCAATATGGCTTTTACCACATCTTGGTGTCTCAGTTATGAATACCTGTCTGTTTGGCCTGGAAATCCACCACAGGTTTGCTGCAGCTGAAAATGCTTCGGGTACAATTGACACTCTTGGTGATTCAGTGCAGCTGTTCTGCCTTTGCTTGAACTTCCACCTCTGGCATGTACTGCTCTGTAGTCCTTCTCAGATGTCAGTGATCCTTTGCTCGCTCCATTGACTCACTGACTGCTCCTTAGACCAAAACATCAGGCATCTCTGACAGCCACTTCACTCTCTATTCAACTTTTAAGTTCTTCTTGGCAATAGGTTTGGTCTGCTACAAGTCAATCAAAAGTAGTCTGAAGCAGTTATCCTACTGTATGGTTTTGTGAGATACCCATTACTAAATTAATAAGCTTTTTTCTATTCTTGAAATGAGAAGAGGATTTTTATAATCATAAATGAATACTAAATGTTACCAATTAAAATACTTCTTAAGATAATCTTTTCTTTTTAATCTGATAATATGAAGAATTATAATGATAGAATTTCTCATATGTTACCATGTTAGTATGTCTAGAATGAAACTTACTTGGTCATGATGTGTTATTTTTTTTGACACAGTGGTGGATTGATCTAGCATTTTATTTAGGATTTTTGCATCTGTTTTCATTTGTGAAATTTGCTTCACTTTTCCTTTCCTGTGATATATTTTCCTGGGAAAATAAATGGTTCATTTTACAACTTTTTAATGCTTTCAAATAGTTCAAGTTAGACATTATTTATGCCTTAGAGATTATTAGAACTCACACATAAAGCCATTTGGGACTTGTACCTATTAAGGATATAGATCTTTGACTAAATTTCAATTTATTTTATTGCTAATTGTCTATTGAGGTGATCTATTTTTGATAATTTATGTAGCTTTAATCATCCAAGTAATATATTTTAATGTTTTGATTGAAATTGTACATAGCATTTTAATATTTTCATTGAAATTGTACATAATTTATGTAGCTTTAATTATCCACTTAATATAAATTTTAATGTTTTGATTGAAATTGTACCTAGCACTTTACAATTATACTTTAGAAATCTCTTCTGTACCTGTGGCTATATTCTCTTTTTAATTTAAATGCTATGATTTCTATATTTTTTAAATCAAAATTGGCAAATGTCTGTTCATTTTTCTTTAGTCTTTTAAAAAACTTTTTCTTTTTAAAAAATTTACCTTTAGTAGCACGGGACAAGTCCTGCTCCTTCTACCAATAAAATATATTCTGTATCTAATCACTTTGCATCATCCTCAGTACTAAAGCCTTAGTCAGAAATATTGTAATATCTGGTCTAAGCTATTGCTATTGCCTCTAAATTGGTCTTGCTGCTTTTCTCACCAACACTCAATTCATTCTCCATATTGCATTTGCTTGACCATGTTAAAATAAAAATTATACTTTCAATAGTTTCCCATTGTAATGGGAATAAAATTCGAGCACCTTCCCTTGATTTATTAGTACTGCATGCACTCATCCCCATCTATTTCTCTGATGCCATCTCTGGCTATTCTTCCCCTGGTTCCTGGCTCCCCAGATACACTAGCTCTTGTTCACTTTCTTAAAAAGGCCTTTCTTGTTCCTACTTTAAAGCCTTTTCAATTGGCATGTCCTGTCATAGAATGTCATTCTTTTCATTCTTCATTTGGCTGACTCCTGCTCATCAGTCAATATTCAGCACTGTGACTATTTTTAATTATTTATTTTTAATTAATTTAAATTAATAACATATAATTTAATTAATAGAATTTAACATATTAAATTAACACAAATTAATACTATATGAATTAAATATATGATTTTATACTATATTAATTTAACAGTATATTATAGTAATTAAATATATTTAAATTAATTATTTGTATTTAATTAATTAAATATAAATAAAATGTAAAATTCAATTCTACAGTTGCATTTCAAGTGCTCAGTAGGCTCAAGTGTAAATGGTGGTTACCAAATTGGACAGTGCAGATTATAGTGCAGATTTTCCATCACTACAGAAAGCTCTATTGAACAGTGCTACTCTAGAGCATTGAAAGTACTTTATAAAAATATATTGAATGACTTTTGAGTTCCACAAAAATTGTTTTGTTGCATTTCAGGGTTTCCTTGTTATATCTTTAATTCCTTTCTTATACTTTCTTTGGCTTTATTTGTTTTGTATTTTTTCATTGTTTCCTGAATTATAAATGAAGTTTGTTTGTTGTTGACCTTTATTTTTTCTAGTTAATTCACTCTATGGTGTAACTTCTATACTGAATAAATGTTGGCTGCATTCCACAGAGGTAGATATGAGTTTTTAATTCTTTGTTAGCCTTAAAACTATCTATAATGTCCATTATGAGTTTGTCTTTAACTCAGAATAATCTAGGAGAAGCACTTCCAGAATGATGCAGTGAAAACCTCCAAAATTCTACTTCTCTATAAAGTATATAAAAATTCTAGCTAAAATTGTCAGAATTAAATTTTCAGAATTCTAGAAATTAACCAAAAAGACTTGCAATAATTTGAGGAGTGTTTACTTTTTAAAAATGTTTAAATCATCATAAGAACCATAAGCTTTGTGATATTTTGACTAGCCTATTCCCATCTCTCTTCCAGTTCCTCATAACAATAATCTTTCTTATCTGTGAGGTATATGTTCTAAGACCCTCAGTGCATGCCTGAAACCTCAGATAGCATTACACACTATATACACTGTTTTTTCCTATGCACACATACCTGCGATAGAGTCTCATTTATGAATTATGCACACTAAGAGATTAACAACAATAACTAATAATTACATAGAACAGTTATAACAATATACTGTAATAGAAGTTATATAAATGTGGTCTCTGTCAAAATATCTTTTTTTTTTTTAATCCTAGCACTTTGGGAGGCGAAGGCAGGAGAATTCAAAATATCTTATAGTACTGTACTCACCTTTCTTCTTGTGATGATATAAGATGACACAATGCCTATGTGATGAGAATCATATGAGGTGAATGATGTAGGCATTGTGACATATTACTAGGCTAATACAGACCTTCTGACAGTACATCAGAAGGAGGATCTTCTGCTTTGGGTGACCATAGATCATCAAGCCATGATAATGTCCATGGTTGGATGCCAGGAATAGACAATGTGGATGTTTGGGGATTGATATGGTTTGGCTGTTAATTAAATTATATGTTATTAATTTAAAATAATTAAATATAAATAATGAAAAATAATCAGTCACATTGCTGAGTCCTGACTAATGAGAGCCAAATGAAGTCAAATCTCACCTTGAATTACAGCTCCCACAATTCCTAAGTATTGTGGGAGGGGCCCAGTGCAGTCAATTGAATCATAGGGGCAGTTTCCCCATACTGTTCCCGTGGGTAGTGAGTAAGTCTCACAAGATCTGATGTTTTTATAAGAGGAAACCCTTTCACTTGTTTCTCATTTTCTCTCTTGTCTGCCACCATGTAAAACATACCCTTCACCTTCCACTGTGACAGTGAAGCTATCCCAGCCATGTGGAACTGTGAGTCCATTAAACCTCTTTTTCTTTGTAAATTACCCAGTCTCTGGTATGTCTTTAACAGCAGTGTGAAAACGGAATAATACAGGGATCCTCAATAGTTAAAGGTTTGTGTGTGTGTGTGTGTGTGTGTGTGTGTATGTGTGTGTGGAAACATTTTGGAAGAACATCGTAAGAGGAAGTTGTCTCTTTCTATTTCACTCATCAAAGTATTGTTGCAGAGGTTATAATCCTTCTGTTGTCATATGGGTGATTTAAATGTTTTGTTCCGCTCCCTCCTCAAGATGGCCGCTGAAGACGAGTTACTGCTGCCGTGGCTCCCAGAGCTATTCAAAACCAGCAAACAGTTGCTAGATGAAGTAGAAGTGGTGACTGAACCTGCCGGTTCCCGGATAGTCCAGGAGAAGGTGTTCAAGGGCCTGCACCTCCTTGAGAAGGCTGCCGAAATGTTAAAGCAGCTTGACTTGTTCAGCCGAAATGAAGATTTGGAAGAGATTGCTTCCACCGACCTGAAGTATCTGTTGGTGCCAGCATTTCAAGGAGCCCTCACCATGAAACAAGTCAACCCCAGCAAGCATCTAGATCATTTGCAGCGGGCTCAAGAACACTTTATAAACTACTTAACTGAGTGCCATTGCCATCATGTGGCAGAGTTTGAGCTGCCCAAAACCAAGGACAACTCAGCTGAAAATCACACTGCTAATTCCTCCATGGCTTATCCTAGCCTCGTTGCTATGGCATCTCAAAGACAGGCTAAAATAGAGAGATAAAAGCAGAAGAAGGAGTTGGAGCATAGGTTGTCTACAATGAAATCTGCTGTGGAAAGTGGTCAAGCAGATGATGAGCGTGTTTGTGAATATTATCTTCTTCACCTTCAGAGGTGGATTGATACCAGCTTAGAAGAGATTGAGAGCATTGACCAGGAAATAAAGATCCTGAGAGAAAGAGACTCTTCAAGAGAGGCACCAACTTCTAACACATCTTGCCTGGAGAGGCCTCCAATGAAACCCTTCATTCTCACTTGATACACGGCCCAAGCCAAAGTATTTGGAGCTGGTTATCCAAGTCTGGCAACTATGACGGTGAGTGACTGGTATGAGCAACATCGGAAATATGGAGCATTACCAGATCAGGGAATAGCCAAGGAAACACCAGAGGAATTCAGAAAAGCAGCTCAGCAACAGGAAAATCAAGAAGAAAAGGAGGAAGACGATGATGAACAAACACTGTACAGAGCTCGGGAGTGGGATGACTGGAAGGACACCCATCCTAGGGGCTATGGCAACCGAAAGAACATGGGCTGATCTTCCCACAACACCACAGGACTGCAGGGTGCACACCTCCCCCACCAAGAAAAATCATGCTGTCCTCTCCTCCCTGGGCTCCCGCTTCAGCTATGTACAACAAAGGCAAAGATGCTAAATCTTGCTTTGCATTCAATAAAGTGTCAAATGATAAAAAAAAAAATGTTTTGTTCCACCAGAGGATTGTATTCATAATTTTATTTGTTAATGTCTGTGCAATTTGAAACACTTTAACAAATTTCAGTACTCCAATTCTGCTTCAGTTTCTTCATCTTCCTCTCCCTTTGTAGATGACTCAACAAGTTTTTCTAATTCCTGTTTGTTAACACTTCTCATTGGCCTTCAATATGTTCTTCCATTTCTTCATCAAGCATGTCAACAAATACTTCTCCACCAACTTGTTTTGCTGCATGAATGATTTTTCTAACTTCTCCATTGATCCTTGGGAAGACTAAGATCATTCATGACTTCACAAGCTTTTCCAGCAAGCATTATAGTTTCTGGTTTTAATTCATCAATTGCAGCTTTGATGCATGTTATTATACCAGCAACAGTGAATGATTTCCAGCACTGTTTTATGTCTGGATTAGGGTCTGAATCAATTTCTTGTAAAATGTTGTCAAATACCAGACATACATACGTGGCCTTGACAACCAAATGATGCCCTTGTCAAGGGGCTGAAGCAATGAGGTTGTATTTTGAGGTAAAAATACATCCTGGACATTTTTATTTTCATAGCAAACAGATTCAAGATGGCCAGGTGCATTGTCTATTATTAACACGACTTTAAATTCCAACCATTCTCCCAAAAATTTTCTCACTTCTGGGAAGAAGCATTGGTAGAACTATTCCATAAACAAGATGGCTGTTACCTATATTTTCTGATTATGTTGTCAGAACATAGGCAGATAATTTTTGTTTTTGTTTTTGAAAGTACGTGGGTTCACTGCTCTGTACATTCCTTCTGGCTTTTATCATATGCCCTGCTTCATTACCACTAGCACCAGAGTTAATATGTCCTTCTTTATGCCCTGATGCCTCCTTTTCATGTTCATGAATTTAAACTGTATTGGAGATCTCCCAGAAGAGTCCAATTTTATCACAATTGAAGCCCTGCTTTTGATGGTATCCTTTCTCCTTAATCAATTTCTTCAACTCTTCTAGAAATGTGGGAGCAGCTTCTTCATTAGCGGATGTAGAGTCTCCAATAATTATTACATTTTTATTCCAAACCTATTCCTGAATCTGTGTAATCATCCCTTACTCGCAGCAAATGACTTTGTGTCACTCATTTCGGAAGATCTCTTGCTGAAGTTTTCCTATAGGCTTAATGCTTTCTGGTGCAATATGTTGCATGAATTGGAACGTGTTTCTATTCATGTCTTCCACCCACAAATTTAATGCCTTTTCATCTTAACTAAGTCCTTATTATATGCTTTGGTCATAATGTCTGTAGCTTGAGGTACAATAACAAAACTAGCATAAATTTATTGTTTCTTCTTCACAATTTTATGGATAGAAGATTCACTGTAGATCTTAGCAATCTCAGCATATATATTTTTTCCTTTCCTTATGAAGCCAAAAATTTTCACCATTTCACTATAAGGAAGCACATTATGGCTTCTCTTTGACATGTCTGAATTGCCAATATCACTCCTCTTGCACTTTGGGGTCATTATGAAGTAAAATAGGGACCACTTGATCATAAGCACTATGATATTATGGCAGTTGAACTAAGAACCAAGATGGTTACTAAGTGACTAATGGATAGATAGCAGATGGTTCAAGGCATTTATTGAAAACTCTATCCAATTATTAGCTGACTACTAAGCTAACCAAGAAGAGACTTCAGTGGAAACACATGACAGAGTACAGAGTTTTCAGACTTAGTCCAGGAAAGTAACTAAACAAACAGTAGAAGCAGCAGCAATAATAAAACAAGCAACAACAGCAAACCCCTAGAAGAGGGAAATAATTTTAATTTCAGAGTTGCTACATTATATTATTTCAAATGTCTAATTTAAGAAACTACCTCTAATAGTTTTTTGAATCTCTGTTTCTTTGTTTGTAGTTTTTGTTTTGTTTTACAGTCACCATTTTTTGGCTGATGCCTAAGTTTATTGCATTATCAATAGATTTTGCCTCAATGACATTTACTTTTGTAATTTCCTGAGATGTGTGTGTGTGCATGCACACATATGTGTGTATGAAATAGTGAAAGTTAATTTTTAACACTGTTTCATAGGTAGATTATCTTTGAGTAAAAGTTTCTCTAAATCATTATTAGATCATTTTTGTAAAATGTTCTTCAAATACTCTGTATCCTTTCTTTTTCCTTCTTTTTGTTTTGACCTTTCTTGTTCATTTTGTTTTAGGTAAATTTCTTTTTTAAAACATCACATTCGATTTTTAAAAATTTAATCTGAAAATGTCCTTTTAAACTGGAGAAAATAGCCCTTTAAAAAATGTATTATGATTAATGATATGCTTGGAACTATTCCCACCACTTTATTTTCTATTTACTACATATTAAACTTTGTAGTTATTTCTCCTGTCATATTTCATGCTATTTTTTGAGTCATCATTTTTTTCTTATTACTTCTTTTCTGCTATTGCTTTGAAGGTTATGCATGCAATTTCTAATGTAATATTGTGACCTTCAAAATTTTGACTTCTGCATTATAGTGGATTGTAAAAATGGTCATAAATTCTTTGACACTCCTCCCTTCAAGAAGTAGAGTTTAATTATCTGTCCCTTGAGTATAGGTTGGACTGAGTGATTTTCTTTTAATGAATTAAAAAAAGTGTAAATGATGATGTGTGACTTTGGAGACTGGGTTGTGAAAGGTGCTACAAGGTGCAAGATGGACAAACAGAAACCTCCACTGATCCCCCACCCAGCAGAAAGACCAAATTTAATAACTATCCACACCCCAAAGTCACCTGATAGAAACCACAAAAAAGGTGAGCAATCACAGTACCTGACTTTAACTTCGTATCTTTGAAAGATGCATTGGAGTAGGTAGGAAAGATAGTCTGATATCACTGATGCCACCCATCCTGCATTCCTTGGCAGTAGCTGTGTGGCACTGAGAATCAGTCTGTGCACTTGCAAGCGAAAAGAACAGTGACTGTGGGATTTGCGTTGAACTCAGTGCTGCCTTGCCATTGTGGAAAGCAAAGCTGAGCTGAACTCAGCTCCTTCATGAGACTCCTGCTCATGAAGGAAACATTGAGAACAGCCCTAGCCAGAGGAGAATCACCCATCCTAGCAGTTGGAAGTTGAGTTTTGGTAAGCCTCACCACTGCAGGGTAAAGTGCTCTGGGGTTCCAAATAAACTTGAAAGGCAGTCTAGTCCACAAACACTGTGACTCCTAGGCAAGATCTGGTGCAGTGTTGGATTCAGAGTCACTGGAACTGGGGCAGATGCAACCTAGTGAGTCTCAGTTAGGACAGCTAAAGGAGTGCTGGCATCACCCATCCCCTAATCCTGGGTTGCACAGCTGTGACTCCAACAAAGACCCTTTCCTTCTGCTTTAGATAAGGAAAGGGAAGAATGGAGAGAATTTTATCTTGCATCTTGGATACCAGTTCAGCCACAGAAGGCTAGGGCACCAGTCAGAGTCTTGAGGCCCCCATTCCAGGCCTTAGCTCCTGGATGACATTTCTACACAAACCCTGGGATGAAAGAGAACCCACTGCCTTGAAGGGAAGGACCAAATCCTGACAGGATACATTACCTGCTGACTAAGGAGCCCTTGGGCCCTGAATAACCAGCAATGGTAGTGAGGGAGTACTTGCTATGGGCCTTGGGGGAGATTCCAAGATATGTTGGCATTAAACCAGCACATTTCCAGATGTGGTGGCTATAGTGAGAGACTCCTTCTGCTTGAGAAAAGTAGAGGAAAAAGTAAAGGGGCCTTTGTTTTGCACCTTAGGTACCTGCTCAGCTATAGTGAGGTAGTACAGTGAACACCATCTAAGTGCCAAGGCCTGGAATCAGGGACCCCAAAAGCCTGCTTTGGGGTCCCTGATTCCAGGCCTTGGCACATAGATGGCATTTCTAGCTCCCTGGGCAAGAGGGGAGCTCACTTCCATGAAAGGTGAGTCCCAAGCCTTGTAGCATTCAACACAAGCTGACTTAAGAGACTTTGGGCCTTAAGTAAACATCAGCAGGAGGCTGACACTACTCCCCATGGGCCTATGGTGGTGGTGGCCATGGGGAGAAGCCTCTCTGCCTGTGAAAGTGGGAAGGAAGGGTGGGAAGAATTGTGCCTCTTGGTCAGTGCCAGCTTAGCCATAATTAAATTAAACATCAGGTAGATCTGTAAGGTTTTTGACTCCAGTCCCTGGCTCCTGAATGCCATTTTGGACCTGCCTGTGGCCTGGAGGGAATGCACCACCCTAAATGGAAGGACAAAAGCCTGGCTGACTTTGCCATCTGCTTACTGTAGATACTAGGGCCTTCAGCAAACATAGGAGGTAACAAGGTAGTGGTTACAATGGGCCTTGGGTGAGACCCAGTGCAGTGTTGGCTTCAGGTATGATCCAGTGCAGTTTTAGTGGTGGTGGCCACAGAGGTGCTGATGTCATGCTAACCCCAGCTCCAGGCATCTCAGCACAGAGGAGGAGACTCCATTTATTTGGGAAAGTAATACAAGAGGACAAGAGTTTCTGCCTACTAATACAGAGAATACTTCCAAAACTTACCTAAGACAATCTAGGTGATACTTCCACAACTCTGTAAGGATCACAAGGTTACTGGGCTTGAAGTGCCCCTTAATGCACATATGGCTTAGATGGGAATGCTAAAGTCTCTTCAAATACCTGGAAAGCCTTCCCAAGAAGGATGGATACAAACAAATGCAGACTATTAAGACTACAACGAATACATAACTCTGCAATGTCCAGACACCAACAAACATCCAAATTATCAAGAATATCCAAGAAAACATGACCTCACCAATGAACTAAATAAGCCACCAGTGACCATTCCCAGAGAAACAGAAATATGTAACCCTTCAGACAGAGAATTCAAAATAATTGTTTTGAAGAAACTCATAGAAATTCAAAATAACACAGAGGACGAATTCAGAATTCTATGTGACAAATTCAACAAACAGATGGAAATAATTAAAGGGAATCAAGTAGAAATTCTGGAGTTGAAAAATGCAACTGACGTACTGAATTGATCAAGTAGAAGAAAAATTAGTAAGCTTGAAGATAGGCTATTTGAAAATACACAGAGAAGACAAAGGACAAAAAATTTAAAAATGAAGCATTCATTCAAGATGTCAAAAATAGCCTTAAAGAGGCAAATCTAAGAGTTATTGGCCTTAAGTGTAGGTATAGAGAGAGATGGGCCAGAAAGTTTATTAAAAGGGATAACAGAGAACTTCTCAAACCTAGAGAAAGTTATCAACATTCAAGTACAAGAAGGTTACCCATCTGACAAAGGGCTAATATCCAGAATCTACAAAGAACTAAAACAAATTTACAAGAAAAAACCAAACAACTCCAAGTGGGTGAAGAATACGAACAGGCACTTTTTGAAAGAAGACATTTATACGGCCAAGCAACATGAAAAAATGCTCATCATCACTGGTCATTAGAGAAATGCAAATCAAAACCACATTGAGATACCATCTCATGCCAGTTAGAATGGTGATCATTAAAAAATCTGGAGACAACAGAGGCTGGAGAAGATGTGGAGAAATAGGAACACTTTTACACTGTTGGTGGGAGTGTAAATAGTGCAACCCTCATGGAAGACAGTGTGGCGATTCCTCAAGAACCTAGAAATGGAAATTCCATTTGACCCAGCAATCCCATTACTGGGTATATACCCAAAGGATTATACATCATTCTATTATAAAGATACATGCACACGTATGTTCATTGTGGCACTGTTTACAATAGCAAAGACCTGGAACCAACCCAAATGCCCACTGATGATAGACTGGACAAGGAAAATGTGGCACATATACACCATGGAATACTATGCAGCCATAAAAAATGATGATTTCTTGTCCTTTGTAGGGACATGGATGAATGTGAAAACCATCATTCTCAGCAAAATGACACAAGAACAGAAACTCAAACGGCACATGTTCTCACTCATAGGTGGGTGTTCAACAATGAGAATACATGGACACAGGGAGGAAACATCACACATTGGGGTCTGTTGATGGGGATAAGGGAGGGACAGTGGGGGTGGGGAGGTTGGGGAGGGATAACATGGGAAAGAATGCCAGATAAAGACAGCGGGTAGATGGAGGCAGCAAACCACATTACCCTGTATGTACCTAAGCAACAATCCTGCATGATATGCACATGTATCCCAGAACCTAAAGCACAATTTAAAAAAAAAGAATGGGAGGGATCCAAGATGGCCGATTAGGAGCAGCTAAGGATTGCAGCTCCCAGTGAAAGCGTGGAGGGTGAGTGGATGCTGCATTTCCAGATGGATTTTTATTGCCCACAGACCAGGAGATTCCCAAGCGGAGGAGCCCCATGGGTCAACAGTGCGGCTGGTTTGGCCAGTGCGGCTGTTTTGGCTGGCATGGATGTTTTCACCGGCATGGCTGTTTTGGCCAGTGCAGTTGTTTTGCCAGCGCCCTGGTGTGGCAGTTCTCTGTACAAAATACACGGGTCTGGGCAACGTTTTAGCTGGCAATTGGAGCTCTGGGAAGGTAGAGTCACCCATTCATTTGATTAGAAAGGGGACTGAAACAGGGAGCCAGGCCAGGAGATTCCCAGGCAAAAAAGTGCCACGAATATCAGCGCCACTGTTTCAGCTGGTGCAGTGGGTTGCCACACGGGAAATCACACAGATCTCGGCGCCTTTTCAACAGGCGACTGGAACACCTGGGAGACAGTCAACCGTTCAACTAAAAAAAAAAAAGGCTCTGAGGCAGGGAGCCAGGTGATCAGGCTTGACTGGTCCCACCCCCACAAAAAAAGAGCAATCGGAAATGCTCTGGATTGAGAGTTTCACAGCAAGCACAGCTGAACCTGGGACGGTCCAGCTCTGTGGGGGAAGGGCGTCCACCATTACCGAAGCAGTCCACCACTACAGAGGTAGTTTGCCATTGCTGAGGCAGCCCGCCATTGCCGAGGCAGCCTGCCATTATATAGAGGTGGGCCACCATTGCCAAGGCAGTTCTAACTACACCTGTATAAACAGAACTGCAGGGAACTTCACATGGCAGCTGGGCAGAGCCCACAGCAGCTCAGCAAAGCCTCTGCAGGCAGACAATGACTAGGCTGCCTCCTCGCTGGGCAGGGCAGCCCTGATAAAAGGCAGCAGCACAACAGAGACTCGTAAATAAAGCCCTAACTCCCCGGGACAGAGCACCTGGGGAAAAAAAAGAGGGGGGAGCGTTTATGAGTTCTGCTGCAGCAGACTTAAACGTACCTGCCCAGCAGCTCTGAATGAACAATGGTGCTCACAGCTCAGCACTTGAGCTCCTATAGAGGACAGACTGTCTCCTCAAGCGGCTCCCTGACTCCTGTATATCCAAAGAGTCACCTCATAAAGGAGAGCTCGGACTGACATCTGGCGGGTATCCTTCTGGGACAAAGATAGCAGAAGCAGAAACTGGCAGCAACCCTTACTGTTCTGCAGCTGCTGCAGGTGATCCCCAGGCAAGCAGGGCCTGGAATGGACCTCAGCAGTCCTACAGCAGAGGGGCCAGACTGTTAGAAGGAAAAATAAGAAAAATAAAGAAATAACTTCATCATCAACAAACTGGATGTCCACTCAGAGACTCAATCTGAAAGTCAACAACTACAAAGACGACAGGTGGATAAATCCAAAAAGATGGGAAGAAACCAGTGCAAAGGGATGAAAACACCCGAAACCAGAATGCGTCTCCTCCTACAAGGGATCACAACTCCTCACCAGCAAGGGAACAAGGCTGGATGGAGAATGAGTGTGATGAATTGACAGAATCAGGCTTCAGAAGGTGGGTAATAAGAAACTTCCGTGAGCTAAAAGAACATGTTCTAACCCAATGCAAAGAAACTAAGAACTCTGAAAAAAGATTTGACGAAATGCTTATGAGAATAAACAACTTAGAGAGGAATATAAGTGAATTGATGGAGCTGAAAAACACAACACGAGAACTTTGGGAAGCATACACAAGTTTCAACAGCTGAATTGACCAAGCAGAAGAAAGGATATCAGAGGTCGAAGTTCAACTCAATGAAATAAAATGAGAAGGCAAGATTAGAGAAAAAAGGGTAAAAAGGAATGAACAAACTCTCCAAAAAATATGGGACTATGTGAAAAGACCTAATCTATGTTTGATAGGTGTACCTGAATGTGACGGAGAGAATGAATCCAAGCTAAAAAATACTTTTCAGGATATTATCCAGGAAAACTTCCCCAACCTAGCAAGGCAGGCCAATATTCAAGTCCAGGAAATACAGAGAACACCACAAAGATATTCCTCAAGAAGAGCAACCCCAAGGCACATAATCATCAGATTCACCAGGGTTGAAATGAAGGAGAAAATGCTAAGGGCAGCCAGAGGGAAAGGTTGGGTTACCCATAAAGGGAAGCCCATCAGACTCACAGCAGATCTCTCAGCAGAAATCCTACAAGCCAGAAGAGAGTGGGGGCCAATATTCAACATCCTTAAAGAAAAGAACTTTCAACCCAGAATTTCTTATGCAGCCAAACTAAGCTTCATAAATGAAGGAAAAATAAAATCCTTTGCGAACAAGCAAGTACTCAGAGATTTCATCACCACCAGTCCTGCTTTACAAGAGCTCCTGAAAGAGGCACTACACATAGAAAAGAACAACCAGTACCAGCCTCTCCAAAAACATACCAAATGGTAAAGAGTATCAACACAATGAAGAAACTGCATCAACTAATGGGCAAAACAGCCAGCTAGCATCAAAATGGCAGTATTGAATTCACACATAACAGTATTAACCCTAAATGTAAATGGACTAAATGCCCCAATTAAAAGACACAGACTGACAAATTGGATAAAAAGCCAAAACCCATCAGTGTGCTGTATGCAGGAAATCCATCTCACATGCAAGGATACACAAAGGCTCAAAATAAAGGGATGGAGGGAGATTCACCAAGCAAATGGATAGCAAAAAAAAAAAAAATCAGGAGTTGCAATTCTCATCTGTGATAAAATAGACTTCAAACCAACAAAGATCTAAAGAGACAAAGAAAGACGTTACATAATTGTAAAAGGATCAATGCAACAAGAAGAGCTAATGATCCTAAATATATATGCACCTAATACGGGAGCACCCAGATACATAAGGCAAGTTCTTAATGACTTACAAAGAGACTTAGACTTCCAAACAATAATAGTGGGAGACTTTAACACCCCATTGTCAATATTAGACAGATCAACGAGACAGAAAATTAACAAGGATATCCAGGACTTGAACTCAGACCTGGAACAAGCAAACCTAATAGACATTTACAGAACTCTCCACCCCAAATCCACAGAACATACATTCTTCTCAGCACCACATTGCACCTACTCTAAAATTGATCACATAATTGGAAATAAATCACTCCTCAGCAAATGCAAAAGAATGGAAATCATAACAAACAGTCTCTCAGACCACAGTGCAATCAAGGTAGAACTCAGAATTCAGAAACTAACTAAAAACCGCACAGCTTCATGGAAACTGAACAACTTTCTCTTGAATGTTGACTGGATAAACAATGAAATGAAGGCAGAAATAAAGATCTTCTTCAAAACCAACGAGAATGAAGACACCACATACCAGAATCTCTGGGACACATTTAAAGCAGTCTCTAAAGGAAAATATATAGCAATAAGTGCCCACATTAGAAGAAACGAAAGATCTAAAATCGACACCCTATCATCAAAATTGAAAGAGCTAGAGGAGCAAGATCAAAAAATCTCAAAACCTAGCAGAAGACAAGAAATAACTAAGATCAGAGCAGATCTGAAGGCGATAGAGACGTAAAAAACCCTTCAAAAAAATCAATAAATCCGGGAGCTGGTTTTTTGAAAAGATCAACAAAATAGACAGACTACTAGCCAGATTAATAAAAAAGAAAAGCGAGAATAACCAAATAGGTGCAATAAAAAACGATAAAGGGGATATCACCACAGATTCCACAGAAATTCAAACCATCATCAGAGATTATTACAAAAAACTCTATGCACATAAACTATTAAACCTGGAAGAAATGGATAAATTCCTGGACACTTGCATCCTCCCAAGCCTAAACCAGGAAGAAGTCGAAACCCTGAATAGACCAATAACAAGGTCTGAAGTTGAGGCAGCAATTAAGAGCCTACCACCCCAAAAAAGCCCAGGTCCAGATGGGTTCACAACTGAATTCTACCAGATATACAAAGAGTAGCTGGTACCATTTCTTCTGAAACTATTCCAAATAATTCAAAAAGAGGGAATCCTTCCCAAATCATTTTATGTGATCAACATCATCCTGATACCAAAACCCGGCAGAGACTCAACAAGAAAAGAAAACTACAGGCCAATATCCATGATGAACATAGATGCAAAAATCTTCAATAAAATACTGGCAAGCCAATTGCAACAGCACATCAAAAAGCTTATCCACCATGATCAAGTAGGATTCATCCCAGGGATGCAAGGCTGGTTCACCATATGAAAATGTATAAACATAATTCACCACATAAACGGAACCAAAGACAAAAACCACATGATTATCTCAATTGATGCAGAGAAGGCCTTCGACAAAATTCAACAGCGCTTTATGCTAAAAACTCTCAATAAACTAGGTATTGATGGAATGTATCTGTAAATAATAAAAGCTATTTACGACAAACCAACAGCCAATATCATACTGAATGGGCAAAAACTGGAAGCATTCCCTTTGAAATCTGGCACTAGACAAGGATGCCCTCTCTCACCACTCCTATTCAATATAGTACTGGAAGTTCTAGCCAGAGCAATCAGGTGAGAAAAAGAAATAAAGGGTATTCAAATAGGAAAAGAGGAAGGCAAATTGTCTCTATTTGCAGACGACATGATTGTATATCTAGAAGACCCCATCGCCTCAGCCCAAAATCTCCTGAAACTGATAAGCAACTTCAGCAAAGTCTCAGGATATAAAATCAATGTGCAAAAATCACAAGCATTCCTATATACCAATAACAGACTTAAAGAGAGCCAAATGAAGAACGAACTGCCATTCACAATTGCTACAAAGAGAATAAAACACCTAAGAATACAACTAACAAGGAATGTAAAGGACCTCTTCAAGGAGAACTACTCAACGAAATAAGAGAGGACACAAACAGATGGAGAAACATTCCGTGTTCATGGTTAGGAAGAATCAATATCGTGAAAATGGCCATACTGCCCAAAGTAATTTACAGATTCAACACTGTCCCCATCAAGCTACCAATGACCTTCTTCACAGAACAAACCCATTCAAAATTGGGTGAAGAATATGAACACTTTACAAAAGAAGTCCTCGATAATGCCAACAAACATGAAAAAATGCTCATCATCACTGGTCATTAGAGAAATGCAAATCAAAACCACATTGAGATACCTCCTCACGCCAGTTAGAATGGCAATCATTAGAAAATCTGAGGACAACAGATGCTGGAGAGGATGTGGAGAAATAGGAACAGTTTGACACTGTTGGTGGGAGTGTAAACTATTTCAACCATTGTGGAAGACAGTGTGGTACTTCCTCAAGGACCTAGAAATAGAAATTCCATTTGACCCAGCAATCCCATTACTGGATATATAACCAAAGGATTATAAATCATTCTATTATAAAGACACACGCACATGTATGTTCATTGTGGCACTGTTTACAATAGCAAAGACCTGGAACCAACCCAAGCTCCCTTTTTAGGGAGGTCGGGGAGGGATAACATGAGGAGAAATGCCAGATGTAAGTGACAGGGAGATGGAGGCAGCAAACCACATTGCCATGTGTGTACCTATGCAACAGTCCTGCATGATCTGCACATGTACCCCAGAACCTAAAGTACAATAAAAAAATATAAAATATATATTTTACCCATCAGCACATGGAATATTCTCCAAGATAGACCATATGATAGGCCACAAAATAAGTCTCAATAAATGTAAGAATATCTAAATTTTATATTAAGTACTCTCTCAGACCACAGTAGAGTAAAATTGAAAATCAACTCCAAAAGGAACCCTCAAAACCATGCAAATACATGGAAATTAAATAATCTGTTCCTGAAAGATCATTGGGTCAATAATAAAATCAAGATGGAAATTTAAAAAATATATTTGAACTGAATGATAATAGCGATACATCCTATCAAAACCTCTGGAATACAGCAAAAGCAGTGCTAAAAGGAAAGTTAAGAGCATTAAATGCCTACATCAAAAGGACTTAAAGAGCACAAATGAACAATCTAAACTCACACCTCAAAGAACTAGAGAAATAGGAACAATCCAAACCCAAAACCAGCAGAAGAAAAGAAATAACAAAGATCAGAGCAGAACTAAATGAAATTGAACCAAACAAAAAAACAAAAGATAAATAAAACAAAAAGGTGGTTCTTTGAAAAGGTAAACCAAATTGATAGACCATTAGCAAGATTAACAATGGAAAGAAGAGACAATGTCCAAATAAGCTCAGTTAGAAATGAAATGGGAGATATTACAACTGACACCATAGAAATACAAAAGGTCGTTCAAGATCACTATGAATACCCTATGTGCACAAACTCGCAAACTTAGAGAAATGGATAAATTCCTGGAAATACACAGCCCTCCTAGATTAAACCAGGAAGAAATAGAAACTCAGAACAGACAATAACAAGCAGTGAGATTGAAATGATAATTTTATAATTGACAACAGAAAAAGATCTACAACCAGATGGATTCACAGCTGAATTCTAGCAGGCATTCAAAGAAGAAGCAGTACTAATCCTATTGAAAATATTCCAAAAGATAGAGAAACAGGGACTCCTCCAGAAATCATCATCCTATGAAGCCAATTATCACCCTAATACCAAAACCAGGAAAGGACATAACAAAAAAAGAAAACTACAGACCAGTATCCCTGATGAACATAGATGCAAAAATCCTCAACAAAATACTAGCTAACCAAATCCAACAGCATAGCAAAAAGATAATCCACCATGATCAAATGGGTTTCATACAAAGGATGCAAAGATGGTTTAACATATGCAAGTCAATAAATGTGATATACCACATAAACCGAATTAAAAACAAAAAAATCACATGATCATCTCAGTAGTTGCAGAAAAAGCATTTGACAAAATTCAGCATCCCTTTATGATTAAAGCAGTGTAGATGGGACATACCTTAAGGTAATAAATGTCATCTGTGACAAACCCATAGTCAACATTATACTGAATGGGGAAAAGTTGAAAGCATTCCCCCTGAGAACTGAAACAACACAAGGATACCCACTTTCACCTCTTCTATTCAACATAATACAGGGAGTTTGAGCCAGAGCAATCAGAACAGAGAAAGAAAGAAAGGGCACCCAAATTGGTAAAGAGGAAGTTAAACTGTCAGTGTTTGCCAATGATAAGACCATATACCTAGAAAACCCTAAAGATTGATCGATAAAGCTCCTATATCTGATAAATGAATTCAGTAAAGTTTCAAGATACAAAATCTGTGTACGCAATTCAACAGCACCGCTATACACCGACAGCAACCAAGCTGAGAATCAAATCAACAACTCAACCCCTTTTACAATAGCTGCAAAACAAAAGCAAAAAACAACTTCGGAATTTACCTAACCAAGGACGGGAAAGACCACAACAAGGAAAACTACAGAACACTGCGTGTGGTGAAAAGGGAACAGTTTTACACTGCTGGTGGGAATGTAAACTACTACAAGCACTATGGAAAACAGTGTGGACATTCCTTAAAGAACTAAATGTAGAACTACCATTTGATTTAGCAATCCCACTACTATCTACCCAGAGGAAAAGAAATCATTATATGAAAAAAATACTTGCACATGCATGTTTATAGCAGCACAGTTTGCAATTGCAAAATATGGAACCAGCCCAAACGCCAATCAATCAACAATTGGACTAAGAAAATATGGGGCCAAGGCAGGCATCGCCTGAGGTCAGGAGTTCAAGACAAGCCTGGCCAATGTGACAAAACCTCATCTCTACTAAAAATACAAAAATTAGCCAGACATGGTGGTACATACCTGTACTCCCAGCTATTTGGGAGGCTGAGGCAGGAGGGTCACTTGAACCTGGGAGGCAGAGGTTACAGTGAGCTGAGATCATGCCACTGCATTTCACCCTGGGCAATAGAGTAAGACACTGTATCAAAAAAAAAAGTTATATACATATGGTATGCATATATGTACCATGAAATACTACTCAGCCATAAAAAGAAACAAAGTAATGGCATTCACAGCAACGTGGATGGAACTGGAGACCATTATTCTAAGTGAAATAACTCAGGAATGGAAAGCCAAACATTGTATGTTTTCATTTATAAGTGGGAGCTAAGCTATGAGGATGCAAATGCATAAGAATGATATAATGAACTTTGTTGACTCTGGGGGAAGTGTGGGAGGGGGTAAGGGATAAAAGGCTGCACATTAGGTACAGTGTACACTGCTCAGGTAATGGGCCCACTATAATCTCATAAATCAACACTAAATAACTTTCTCATATAACCAAAAACTATCTGTTCCCCTAACACCTATTGAAATTTTTAAAAAATAAAAAAAAATTTAAAGAAAAACTGACTGTTGGATACCATGCTCCCTACCTAGGTCATGAGATCAATTGTACTCTAAACCTCAGCATTATACAATATACTCATGTATTAAACCTGCACATGCACTTCCTGAATCTAAAATAAAATTTTAAATTATTAAGAAAGGGAAATGAAATGGTAAGCCACAGACTAGAAAAATAATTCTTAATATATGCTTCTGACAAATGACTCATAACAAGAATATATAAATTACTTCTACAAATCAATGACAGAAAGACAATCGCCAAAAAAATATAGTGAAAAAAAGTATACAGACATTTCAGAAAGACTCACAGTTGACCAATAAAATTATTTAATATTGTTAGACCTAAAGTAAAAAGTAAATTCATTGAGATACCATTTTACACTCACTATAATTTCTAAAATTAAAAACACTGCCAACATCAATGTTGGTGAGAATATGGAGCAAACTAAAATCTCACATCTTGTTGATGGCAGTGTAAAATGAAAATCACTATCTCTTCCATATACTGATTTCTGTTGTTTGGGGTTTATACCCAACAGTGGGATTGCTGGATCAAATGGTAGCTCAATTGTTAGTTTTGTGAGGAGCCTCCAAACTGTTCTCCATAGTGGTTGTACTAATTAAAATTCCTGCCAACAGTGTAAAAGTGTTCCCTTTTCTCTATATCTTCACCAGAATTTATTACCTGTCTTTGGAGAAAAGCTATTTTAATGGGGGTGAGATAATTATCTCATTGTAATTTTCATTTGCATTTCTCTGATCATCAATGATGGTGAATACATTTTCATATGCATGCTTGCCATTTGTATGTCTACTTTTGAGAAATGTGTCTTCAAATATTTGCCCATTTCTCAGTCAGATTAAAAGGTTTTTTTCCTATAGATTTGTTTGAGCTCCTTATATATTTTTGTTATTAATACCTTGTCAGATGGGTAGTTGGCAAACATTTTATCCTGTTCTGAGGTTTGTGTCTTCATTTTGTTGATCATTTTCTTTGCTGTGAAGAAGATTTTTTAGTTTGATGTAATCCCATTTGTCCATTTCTGCTTTGGTTGCCTGTGCCCATGGGATATTGCTCAAGAAACTTTTGCCCAGATCAACGTCCTGGAGATTTTCCCTGTTTTCTTGCAGTAATTTCATAGAGTAAGGTCTTATATTTAAGCCAAAAATCCACTTTGAGTTGATTTTTGGATATGGTGAGGGATAAAGTTCTAGTTTAATTCTTCTGCATATAGATATCCAGTTTTCCCCGCACCATTTGTTGAAGAGACTCTCTTTTCCCCAATGTATGTTCTTGGCATCTTTGTCGACAATGGGCTCACTGTAGGTATTTGGATTTGTTTCTGGGTTATCTGTTCTGTTTCATCGTTCTATGTGTCTGTGGTTACACCAATACCACTGCTTTGGTTACTATAGCTCTGTAGTATGATTTGAAGTCAAGTAATGTAATTTGTCTAGTCTTTTCCTTTTTGGTCAGGATAACTTTGGCTATTCTGGATGTTTTATGGTTACATATAAACTTTAGGATTGTTTTCTGTATTTTTATGAAGACTGTCATTGATATTTTGACAAGGATTACATGGAATCTGTAGATTGTTTTGTGTAGTATGAACATTTTTAACAATATTGATTCTTCCAAAATATGAACACAGAACATCTTTCCATGTTTTGGTGTTCTCTTCTATTTCCTTCATCAATGTTTTATAGTTTTCATTATAAAGATCTTTAACTTCTTTAAGTTAATTGCTAGGTATTTAATTTTAGATGTGACTATTGTAAATGGGATTAAATTTTTTATTTCTTTTTCACCTTGTTCACTGTTGGCATCTAAAAATGCTACTTATTTTTATATGTGACTTTTGTATCCTGTAATTCTACTGAAATTTTTTTATCATTTCTAATAGTTTTCTTATGGAAATTTTTGGTTTTTCCAAATATAACATTATATCATTTGCAAAAAAATGTAATTTAACTTCTAACTTTACACTTTGGATGACTTTTATTTCTTTCTCTTGTCTGATGGCTCCAGCTAGGACTTGTCATACTATGCTGAGTAACAGTGGTGACCTTGGGCATCCTTGTCATGTTCCAGATCTTAGAGGAAAGGCTTTCAGTTTTTCTGCATTCTGTATGACACTAGCTGTGGGTCTGTCATATATGGCTTTTATTATGTTGAGGTATGTTCCTTCTATATCCAGTTTCTTTTAGGGGTTTTATAATGAAGGTTGTTGAATTTTATCAAATGCTTTTATAGCATTAATTGAAATGATTATATGGTCTTTATCCTTTAATTTGCTGATACGGTATATCAAATTGATTGATTCGTGTATGTTCAATGATCCTTGCATCCCAGGGATAAACTCCATTTCATCATGTTGAATAATCTTTCTAATATATTTTTGAATTTGAATTTGTTTTGCTAGTATTTTTTGAAGACTTTTACATCAATATTCACCAGAGGTATAGGCCTGTTGTTTTCTTTTTTTGGTGTGTCTTTGTGTTTTTGGTATGTTTTAGGTATCAGGGTAATACTGGCCTCATAGAATCTGTTTTGAAGTATTCCTTCCTCCAGAATAGTTTCAGTATGATTGGTGTTATTTCTTCTTTAAATATTTTGTAGAATTCAGCAGAGACACCACTGGGTCAAAAACTTGCTTTACTGAGAGACTTTTAATTATGGCTTCAATCTCGTTAATTCTTGTTGGTCTGTTCAGGTTTTGGATTCTTCCTGGTTCAATCTTGGTAGGTTGTATGTATCTAAAAATGTGTCCATTTTTTTCTAGATTTTCTAGTTTATTGTCATATAGTTTCTCATAGTAGCCATTAATTACCCTTGGATTTTCTGCAGTATCCATTGTAATATTCCCTTTTTCATTTCTGATTTTATTTATTTATATCCTCTCTCTTTTTTCTTAGGTAGTCTGGCTAAAGGTTTGTCTATTTTGTTTAACTTTTCAGAAACCAGCTTTTTGTTTCTTTTTTTATATATTTTTTTCATTTTGATTTTGTTGATTTCTGCTCTGATCTTTGTATTTTTTTTCTTCTATTTATTTGGGGTTTGGTTTGTTCTTGCTTTTCTAGTTCTTTAAGGTAAATCATTAGATTGTTTATGTGAAGTTTTTCCTCTTTTTTGATATAGGCACTTATAACTATAAACTTCCCTCTGAGTACTGCTTTTGTTACATCACAGAGGTTTTGGTATGTTGTGTTTCCATTATTACTTGTTTGAAGAAATTTTTTATTTTCCTGCTTAATAACTTCATTAACCCACTGGTCATTCAGGATCATATTGTTTAATCTCCATGTATTTGTATAGTTTTCAAAATTTCTCTTATTGATTTCTAGTTTTATTCCTTTGTGGTCCAAGAAGATACTTGATTATTTTAATTTTTTGAATGTTTGAAGACTTTTCTGTGACTGAACATATGGTCTATCCTTGAGAATAATTCATGTGCTGAGGAAAGAATGTGTGTTCTGCAGCTTTTGGATGAAATGTTCTGTAAATATCTGTTAGATCCATTTAGTCTATAGTGTAGATTAAGTCTGATGTTTCTTTGTTGATTTTCTGTCTGGAAGATTTATCCAATGCTGAAAGTGGAGTGTTGAAGTCTCTAGCTCTTATTATTGTATTGGGACCTATCTCTGTTTTTAGCACTAATAATATTTCCTTGATATATCTGGGTGCTCTAGTGTTGGGTGCATATATATTTAAAATTGTTTTATCCTCTTCCTGAATTGACTCCTTTATCATTATAGAGTGACCTTCTGTTTTTCTTCTTATAGTTTGTTTCTTGAAATCTATTTTGTCTGATATAAGTATAGATACTCAAGCTCTTTTTTGGTGCCCATTGACATGATGTATCTTTCCATTTCTTTGTTTTCAGTCTATGTGTGTCTACATAGGTGAAATGTGTTTTTTATAGGCAACAGATCATTGGGTCTCATTTGTTATTCATTCAGCCAGTCTATGTCTTTTGATTGGAGAGTTTAGTCAATTTACATTCATTGCTTTTACAGATAAATAAGGACTTCCTCCTGTCATTTTAAAATTTGTTTTCTAGTTATTTTATGGTCTTCTCTTCCTTCGTTCTTTCCTTCCGGTCTTTCTTTTTTTCCCACTCTAATTTCTCCACTGTGCATATCTCCTGTTTTACTCCTTTTCCCCACTACTCCCTAATTTCCAAAACCTTTAATACTGTGTTCTTTGCAACTCATGATCCAGCATCAACAAACTGTTCTATATATTTGAATATAGAACGCCCTCTGTAAAGGTTCCCCTCATTTGCTCTAATTGAATCCTGGCTCTCTCCTGAGCCTACTCCTACACTATCAAGTGGTAAGATATCTCTTCTTCCATACAATTGGGGCCAGGTTGGAGTATGTGTCCTCCTTGCTCCTTGTCACCACTTTCAGAGCATTCTCACTTCTTTCTCCCTAAAAAAAAAAACTCAGATGTGAAGCTCAGGTCATTAGACTATATCATCCACTGTCTCCATTATTGCTTTTGTCCATTAGCCCCCTGGGTTACTGTCCTTGATTTATTTTCATTTTCTTCTTGGTAGGATCTGGGCTTTTTTTTTTTTTTTTTTTTTGTACTTTAGGTTCTGAAGTACATGCCCAGATCATACAGGATTGTTGCATAGGTACATACATGGCAATGTTGTTTGCTGCCTCCATTCCCCCATCACGTATATCTGGCGTTTCTCCCCGTGTTATCCCTCCCCAACCTCCCCACCCCCCACTGTCCCTCCCCTAGCTCCCCCAACAGACCCCAGTTTGTGATACTTCCCTCCCTGTGTCCATGTGTTCTCATTGTTCAACACCTGCCTATGAGTGACAACATGCAGTGTTTGGTTTTCTGTTCTTGTGTCAGTTTGCTGAGAATGATGGTTTCCAGTTTCATTCATGTCTCTACAAAGGACACAAACTCATCATTTTTTGTGGCTGCATAGTATTCTATGGTGTATATGTGCCACGTTTTCCTTGTCCAGTCTATCATTGATGGCATTTGATTAGGTTCCAAGTCTTTACTATTGTAAACAGTGCCGCAATGAACATAAATGTGCATGTGTCTTTATAATAGAACAATTTATAATCCTTTCGGTATATACCCAGTAATGGGATTGCTGGGTCAAATTCTTTCCTATCTTTCTACAGTGAATGTAATTTAGTTTCTTGGAGATATAATTTAGTTTCTTGCTTTTTATATTTTTGTGTATCAATTGTGTTTTTTGGTTTGAGGTTACCATGAGGCTTGCAAATTCTAAAATGTTAACATTATTTGCATAAGTAAATAAGGAAAAAGAAAACTAATAGAAACTATACATCTTAACTTTGTTTCCGCATGTCTTAAGTTTTTATTGTTTCTATTTATGTCTTGCTGTACTGACTATGTCTTGAAAAGTTGTTCTAGGTATTATTTTTGATTGGTTTACTGTTTAGTCTTTTTACTTAGTATAAGAGTAGTTTACATGCCCAGTTACATTGTTATAGTATTCTGTGTTTTTCTGTGTATTTACTATTACTAGTGAGTTTTGTACCTTCAAGGGATTTCTTATTGCTCATTAATGTCCTTTTCTTTCTGATTGAAGTATTTCATTAGGCATTTCTTGTAGAACAGGTCTGGTGTTGATGAAATCCCTCAGCTATCATTTGTCCAGGAAAGACTATTTCTCCTTCATGTTTGAAGGACATTTTTACCAGATATACTATTCTGGGGTAAAAGTTTTTTTTGTTTTTTTTTTTCTTTCTGTCAGCACTTTAATTATGTCATGCCACTCTCTCCTGACTTATAAAATTTCCACTGAAAAGTCTGCTGACAGATATATTGGAGTTTTGTTGTATGCTATTTGCTTATTTTCTCTTACTGGTTTTAGGATCACTTCTTTAATCTTGACCTTTGAGAGTCTGCTTATTAAATCTTTTGATGTAATCCTCTTTTGATTAAATCTGCTTGGTGCTCTATAACTTTCTTATATTTGGATATTGATATCTTTCTCTAAGTTTGGGAAGATCTCTGTTATTATCCCATTGAATAAACTTTCTGTCCCTATCTCATTCTCTACTCCTCTTTAAAACCAGTAACCTTGGATTTGCTCTTTTGAGGCTACTTTTTAGATCCTGTAGGCTTGCTTCATTGCTTTTTATTCTTTTTTCTCTGCTGACTGTATTTTCAAACAACCTGTCTTTAAGCTTGCTAATTATTTCTTCTGCTTGATCAGTTCTGCTATTAAAGGACTCTCATGCATTCTTCAGCATGCCAGTTGCATTTTTCATTTCCAGAATTTCTCCTTGATTCTTTTTAAGTATTTCAATTTCTTTGTTAAATTTACCTGATTGAATTTTGAATTTCTTCTCTGTGTTCTCTTAAATTTCTTTGAGTTTTCTCAACAAACACAGCTATTTTGAATTATCTGTCTAAAAGGTCACATATTTTTGTTTCTTTAGGATTGGTCCCTAGTACCTTATTTTGTTTATTTGGTTTTCCTGGATGGTGTTGAAACTAGTAGATATTCTTTGGTGTCTGGGCATTGAAGAATTAGATATTTATTATAGTCTTCACTGTCTGAGTTTATGTGTAGCTGTTCCTCTTGGGAAGGCTTTCCAAATATTTGAAAGGACTTGGGTATTGTGCTCTAAACTGTATCTGCTTTTGGGGACACCCCAATGCCAGTAATGCTGTGGTTTTTGCAGATTCATAGAGGTACCACCTTTGTGGTCTTGGACAAGATCCAGGAGAATTCTCTGGTTTAGCAGGCAGAGACTTGTTCTTTTTCTCTTCCCTTACTTTCTCCAACACATAATTTCTCTTTGTGTTCAGAGCCACCTGGAGCTGGGGTGGAGTGACACAATTACTCCTATGGCCACCACCACTATGACTGCACTGAATCAGGTCTGAAGCCATAAGAGTTATAGGTCTCACCCAAGGCCTGCTATAACCACTCTCTTTTGGCTGCCTATGTTTTCTCATGAACCTGGAGATCTACAATCAGCAGATGTTAAAGCCAACCAGGGCTGTGTCCTTTCCTTCAGGGCAGAGAAGTCCCTCAGACCCCAGCTGGGCCCAGAATTGCTGTCTGAGAGTCAGGGACTAAGTCAAAAACCTTAGAAGTATACCTGGTGTTCTATTGTATTTCAGCTTAGCTGGCACGCAAACCACAAGACGGCAGTCTGGTAGTCCTTCCCATTCTTCTCTCCCCTTTCCAAAGGCAGAGGAGTTCTCACCCCATAGGCACCCCACCCCAGGCCATAAGGAGTACTGCCAGACTACTCTTGATGTTCCCCTAAGGCCCAGGGTCTCTTAAGTAAGCTTGTGAATGCTGCCTTGCCTGGGATTCATCCTTCAGGGCTGTGGGCTCCCCTCTGTCCCAGAGCAGGTCCAGAAATGCCATCCAAAAGTCAAGTCCTAGAATCAGGGACTCCAAGAGCCCTCTTGGTGCTCTATCCCCCTGTAGTTTTGCTACTGTCTAAGGTACAAGATAGTCCAGTTTACTTTTCTCTCTTCTTTTCTTAAGCGGAAGGAGTTTTGCCCCAAAGCCACCACAGCTGATAATGTGCTGAGTCTTAACCGAAGCCAGCAAGTCTCAGAGGATCACCAAGACTCTTAATGTATTACTCAGGAATCACTGCTGGTTATTCAAGGCCCAAGGGCTCTTCAGTTAGCAGGTAAAGACTGCTGCCAGGACTGTGTCCCTTCCTTCAATGAAGTGGGTTCCCTTATTGACCAGGTTGTATATATAAATGTTGTCTGGGAGCTAGAGCCTGGAATAGGGGCCTCACAATTCTGATTGGTGCCCTATCTGCTGTGGCTGGACTAGTATCCTAGATGCCAGACAAAGTCTTCCTTACTCTTCACTCTCCTCTCCTCAAGCAGAAGGAAGGGGTGTCTTTTGGAGACACAAACTGCATAGCCTGAGCTTAGGGAAGAGGTGATCTGAGCACTCCTTTGGCTGTCCCAGCTGATGTCACAGTATTTCACATGACCCCCAAATCCACTGTCTCTGCGCCTAGTTCAGCCCTAGGTCTTGCCTAAAATTTGTTGTCCTCCTGGCCTAGACTGCCTTTCAAGTTTACTTGGAGGCACAGAGTGCTGTAGCCCTTGTTGGCAAGGTTAACATGCACTCGAAATTGGACCACTGGGATGGGTGATTCCCCTCTGGCTAGGGCTGGCTTAAATGCTCCCTCTGTGGGGGGTCATTAGCTGAGTTTGGTCTGGTTTTCCTTTCTGCTCTAACAGAACAGCACTGAGTTCAATCCATCATGATTGTTATGTTCTCTCTCCCTCAGTGCCCAGAGATGCTCTCAGCACCCTGCAGCTGCTGCAGCAGGTGGGGGAGGGGTGATGTCATCAATTCTAGACTGTTTTTTCCTATCTTTTCAGTGCCTGTTTCAGTGATATGAAGTTAAAGTCAGGTACTATGAGTGCTTACCTGATTTTTGGTTCTTATGAGTTTTTTTTTATTTTCTGTGTAGATAGTTGTTAACTCAGTGCCTTTGCTGGGGGAATAATTGGTGGAGTCTTCTATTTCACCATCTTGCTCTGCCTCCTCATTCTCCCTGTTCTTTTTAATCAGTATCCCTCTGTGAAATAACATGAAAATTGGACTGTTATCTCTTTTGCTTTATCAGAATCACCAGCAATGTCACCTTGAGCAAATCTGTTCTTCCCTATAAGTTTGGTTCTTCATCTATATACATTTGCCATTAAGATTAAAAGAAAAAGTACATACAGAAGGTCTAGTCCAGCATCTATTTGTTAATTACTTTTCCCTTCCCTATAATTGTAGATCTTGCCTTTTTTTGGACAGTTGGCAACTTTCAGTTTATGCTTTACAGCAGTCATAGTTAAAATTTAGCTCTGCTATTTTTTCATTAGGATTATATATTTTTTTCATTAGAATTTGAGTGAATTGGAAAACTAAGCTGGAAATTTTTTTTATCTTATTTTTTCTCCTATTAACATCCAAGCTTTCTATCTTCTTGGTGTTTATGTGGAAATGCTGAGCTTTCAAAGAACGTATACAACAGAGGATTCCAAAATTTGACCTTTTCCTTACTTTATATATATTTTATATTTCTCTAGACTATCCTGGTTTTGTTTTTATTTATTATTTATTTTTAATATACGTGTATGAAAAACACATGCAATTGTGTCAATGCATAGGTTTCACAGTGGTAAAGTCAGGGCTGTTAGAGTGTCCATCACCCAAATTATATACACTGTACCCATTAACTAATTTCTCTTCTTTTTAGATTTTATTATTTTATTTTTTTATTTGTTCATTATATATATATATATTTTTTTTAAATTGAGTTTAAGGTTTTGGGATACATGTGAAGAACGTGCAAGATTGTTGCATAGGTACATACATGGCAGTGTGGTTTGCTGCCTTCCTCCCCATCACCTATATTTGGCATTTCTCCCCATGTTATCCCTCCCCAACTCCCCACCCCCACTGTTCCTCCCCTAGTTCCCCCTGACAGACCCCAGTGTGTGATGCTCCCCTCCCTGTGTCCATGTGTTCTCATTGTTTAACACCCACCTATGAGTGAGAACATGCAGTTTGATTTTCTGTTCTTGTGTCAGTTTGCTGAGAATGATGGTTTCCAGGTTCATCCATGTCCCTACAAAGGACACAAACTCATCAATTTTTATGGCTGCATAGTATTCCATGGTGTAGATGTGCCACATTTTCCCTGTCCAGTCTATCATCGATGGGCATTTGGGTTGGTTTCAGGTCTTTGCTATTGTAAACAGTGCTGCAATGAACATTCGTGTGCATGTGTCCTTATAATAGAATGATTTATAATCCTTTGGATATATACCCAGTAATGGGATTGCTGGGTCAAATGGAATTTCTATTTCTAGGTCCTTGAGGAATCGCCACACTGTCTTCCACAATGGTTGAACTAATTTACACTCCCACCAACAGTGTAAAAGTGTTCCTATTTCTCCACATCCTCTCCAGCATCTGTTGTCTCCAGAATTTTTAATGATTGCCATTCTAACTGGCATGAGATGGTATCTCAGTGTAGTTTTGATTTGCATTTCTCTAATGACCAGTGAAGATGAGTACTTTTTCATATGTTTGTTGGCCTCATATATGTCTTCTTTTGTAAAGTGTCTGTTCATATCCTTCACCCACTTTTGAATGGGCTTGTTTGTTTTTTTCTTGTAAATGTGTTTTAGTTCTTTGTAGATTCTGAATATTAGCCCTTTGTCAGAAGGGTAGATTGCAAAAATTTTTTCCCATTCTGTTGGTTGCTGGTTCACTCTAATGATTGTTTCTTTTGCTGTGCAGAAGCTCTGGAGTTTAATTAGGTCCCTTTTGTCTATTTTGGCTTTTGTTGCCAATGTTTTTGGTGTTTTAGTCATGAAATCCTTGCCTATGCCTATGTCCTGAATGGTTTTGCCTAGATTTTCTCTAGGGTTTTTAATGCTGTTAAGTCTTATGTTTAAATCTTTAATCTATCTGGAGTAACGTTTAGTGTAAAGTGTCAGGAAGGGGTCCAGTTTCTGCTTTCTGCACACTGCTAGCCAGTTTTCCCAACAGCATTTATTAAACAGGGAATCCTTTCCCATTGCTTGTTTTTGTGAGGTTTGTCAAAGATCAGATGATTGTAGATGTATGGTGTTGCCTCCAAGGCCTCTGTGCTATTCCATTGGTCTATATCTCTGTTTTGGTACCAGTACCATGCTGTTTTGATTACTGTAGCCTTGTAGTATAGTTTGAAATCAGGTAGTATGATGCCTCCAGCTTTGTTCTTTTTGCTTAGAATTGACTTGGCTATGCAGGCTCTCTTTTGGTTCCATATGAAGTTTAAGGTGGTTTTTTCCAGTTCTGTGAAGAAGGTCATTGGTAGCTTGATGGGGATAGCATTGAATCTGTAAATTACTTTGGGCAGTATGGCCATTTTAATAGGTGTTATGGCTAGCATACTCTCAATACACTTCTTTTTCAGAATTTTCCTTGGGTTTCTGACAAGTTATATTTCAGTTTGAACTTTATAGTGTGACTGATTGAAAATGAAGCCCTGCTGTATTTTATTTGGATTATTGAAATTTATAAATATTCTTGGCAGAATTGTTTTAGTAAGAATCATTTCTGTTGCCATTTTTAAATGAGTTGTTTTATTATATTTTCTAACTGGTTGTTTGTCATATATGGAAAAGTTAATGTTATTTCATTAAATAATTTCCTACATAGCTATAAAATTTTGATGGGAAAGTGTATGTATTGAATGTACATGATGTGCACACAGGTTCCAGTTTTGAAATATATACATATAAACAATCCTAAAAATATATTGGCAGGACATGAACCAAAATATCAACCTTAATTATTTCTTAATGGTAGATGATAATTATAAATAATCTTTTTTGTCTTCTTTGTTTTGTCCGGTGCTTCTCATATTTCTTGCACCGAGCATGTATTGTTATTATATCAATAAGAAAAAGAAAATTTTAAAAGGAAAAGATAGTCAAAGCATAGTTAAGAGACATAACCTTGGAATATAATTGTGGTGCTGAAATATGGAAGAAGGGAACAATACGATCAACTGCATAATCAGGGTAGAATAACTGCTGTAATAAACTACCCTCAAAAACTCAGTGGCTGAACAGAATAAAAGTTTATTGTTCTCTGATACTCTAATGAACTTCCACAGGGACTAGGGTGGTGGATCTTTTGCATGTAGTAGGTTTTGGGGGCCAGATTGAAAGTGATATGTCACGTCCACCACATTCTATTTGCCATCACTCAGTCACATGCATTTCTAGCTACAAGAGTGGCTACGAAATGTAATCTAGCTGTGTGCCCAAGAAGAACAGAGCATGGATACTGGTGATCACTCACAGCCATAAGTGAGCCTAGTGAGCACTTACAGTTGCACTGTGTTTTTGCATCATTTTCTAGGGCAGTTATGGGGGTTTGGGAGTTTTCTTCCCAGGGGACCTTCTCGAAGTTGTTGAGGATACTCAGCTTTTCCCTGATTAAAACAAGCAGAAATCTGCTCTACTGTGCCCTACAATCTCCACACAAATTTCTTAGTATTTTTATGTCTGCCTAGCCTTATTTTGTGCACTGAGCTATCTCCAATCTTAGATTGAATCCTCAGTCTCTGGTTCTTCACCTTACATCTGGTCTGGCTTGGTATCTTCAGTCATTTACTTCACTGTGACCTTAGTGTATGTTGGATACTGCTTTCTCTACAATGCTTTGGTGAACTGTCTATATTTCCTTCCATGTGTGAACTCAATCCATCTTCTTCTTTCTGACCTGAAACTGGGTTGTGAAGTTGGCATCTCAAAAGGACTCTGGGTTATCTAACCTGTAGCTGATTACTTCCTGGAGAAGAAGGAAATTATTGTCCCTGCCCAGGTTTTTGGAGACTGATTGATGAGCTACTTACAGTCCAGGTTGCACTGTTACATGCCCAGTGTCTTTTGGCACCCTGAGTTTGTATAAGAAAGCTATTAGACATGCATAGTACAGCCTGGAATGGCCTATCTGCGAATGATCACTGAGGAGAGATGGAGAGTCTATCTGGCACAGTGCAGAGACAATTCACACCATCACCGTCTCACAGAATATCTGAATGCAGGATATGGTGAAAACATGCCATGTGTTCAGAAAGTACACATTCTCAATGAATATCCCAGGGAACTTGCATCTGGTTTTCCTTGCTCTTTGCTCAAACTGAAAGAAATTGGTTTTTCTTCCCATAGTAAAATCAGAGTGTAACTTCATTTTCATCCAAGATAACTCTTAAGTGATGTGTTTTAATTAGGCTTTCATTTAAGCATGTTCTTTGCTCTGCTCATGTTTTCTTATCCAACAAACTTCCAGGAAACAAAACACCTACGGCCCATGACCAACTTTGGGTATTGAAGTTCAGAGCTATTTTTAAAATAATTTTTTCTTTCTGATTATAATAATAATGCACAATAATGGCATACTTTTGAGTCTATACTACCAGCTAGTGCTGGGTTCAGTGTTTTGCATGCATTGACTAATCTCTGCAACTTTCTGTGGTAAATATTATGATTTCCATTTAACATAGAAAGAAACTGAGATACAAAGAAATTCAGCATTCTGTTTAAAGTCACATAGCTAGGAAATGACAGTACTAGAATTAGAGCCTGGGTCTTCTGACTCTGGAACCTATGCACTACTGCCTCCAAATCCTGCTTTCATACATGACTATTAGAACAAACTTGAGGAAGATAAAGTATAATGAAGAAACCAATAAGAATAAAAATGATCTATAATTTCTTAACCTAGAGATATCTGTTACATTTGGTATCTTCTCCAAGTTGTTATCCCTGAGGGATACATATATTTTTTAATAGACAGGTTTTATTCATGATTTTGTATTCTGCTTTTTAACATTTGAACTCCTATTATGAGCATATTTTCAAGTCATTCAATTTTTGTTAAAAACTTTTCATGGTGGCATATCATTCAATTGTGCTATAATTTATTTAACCAGTCCTTTATCACTGGACCTTTTTCTGTTTTCATTTCTTGCTATTACAAAAAACAATTCCAAATAATTCTACTATGAATTCACTTAACTATACTTTGATCAACTATTTCCTCATCATCAATTCTTAGTAGAATTACTGTTTGAAACACATATATGTGTTTAAGGCCCTTCACAAATATTGTCAAATATAATGAATTCTTGATAACATCTATATTAGCTATAATTGATGTTAATACACTTTGTAATTAGTTGAACCCAATACTAGAGGCATTTTTCTTTTTCTTTTAGAGATGGAGTATCTCTATGTTGCCCAGGCTGGTTTCAAACTCCTGGGCTCAAGCAATCCTTCTGTCTTAGCCTCCCAAAGTGCTGGAATTACAGGCATGAGCCACTGCACCCAACTGAGGCATCTTTCTTTTATGGTCATTGAATACAAAATAGATTTGAATTTTTAAAAGTATTTAAAGAGCTGTGTCTTTGGAATAAGGGGAGAAATAAAGGGTGGACTTCAACCCTACTAAATTAGAAAAGGTGTGATCATCTCAGGAAACCTGACATCTACAATACTACATGGCTACCAGGAAGGATAACCTTCAGGACAGACATTGACGGATGTCTGCCTACTATAAGGATTTTACATGAATGTAATATTTGCAGTTACATTCGATTTGTGGGATTGGCATATTTGAGTAGGGAAGAAAAGTAGAAGTAATTAAGCACTTAGAGTGTCTTCTGACTTGGAGACTGAATTTTAAATACTGTCTATTTGAAGATGTCATGACATTCTCCATGCAATGCCCTTGCACCAATCCGATAAGGCACACAGAGTAAGTACTTTTATCTGCATTGTAGAGAAAATAACAACAGTGAAAATGGAAATTTATACTTTGTTTGGTTTGGTTTGGTTTTAGAAGACAGACTCTGGCTCTGTTGCCCATGGTAGAATGCAGTGACAGGATCCCTGCATCATAGCTCCTTGAACTTGTGAGCTCAAGTGATACTCTTACCTCAGCCTCCTGAGTAGCGAGAACTACAGGAGAATGTCACCTTACCCACCTATTTTTTATATTTTTTGTAGAGACTACGTCTTTCTGTGTTGCCTAGGTGGGACTCAAACTTCTGGCCTCAAGCGATCTTCCTGCCTGGGCGCCCCAAAGTGCTGAGATTACAGGTGTGAGTTGCTGCACCTGGCCAATGGAAACTTATTAAGCACATACTATGAGACAAGCATTGTGCTAAGTGCTTTGTGTGTATTCTCCTTTATCCTCAAAAGAATGCTGTGAGATAGATACTACATTTCATGGATAAAGACAATAAGATATTAATGAGACACAACAATTTTAAATAGTCTATTTAAATTCACAAATTTAGCAAATAGCAGAACTAGGATTAAAACCCAGTTAGTGTTTCCCCAGAGCCACCCAAGAGAGGTTAAGTACCTTGTTTCAAGTTTTCTGGAGGCTAAGCAGTTAAACTAAAACTCATGCATGTCAAGGTCTCAGCAGTGATCTTTCCTCTACACTAAGAATCCACTGTAGGAATTTGCATACAGTTGGAAATTTCAGCCCTCATTTTGAATACCTAGCACTCGCTGTAGGAATTTACATACAGTTGGCAATTTCAGCCCTCATTTTGAGTACCTAGCACTGTCAAAAGCCTCTCAGTAATAGATTAAGTTTGCTCACAAGCACGGTGGAACATAATTGGTTTAATTCCCTGACATTTGTGTATATCCCTGTGTATGTTTGTAACTGTGGGGACAAAAAGTTCTCACAGACATCATTTTACCAATGAGTAGGTAGAAGAAGTGAGAGGTAAAATAACTTATCCAAGGTCATGTACCTGGTAATGAAAGTAGAACTCATCGTACCCGTCTCCCAGACTTCCATGTTGAAAAGCACCTGTCAAAAAAAGTCAGCATTCAGTGAATAATAGCAAATAGTAATAACGATGATGACAGTTATCCTGTTGCTATGATATGTGAGTTCTTCTGCCTTGTTAATTTTTGCATCATCAAATGAGGAGTAATTTATTGTCTTACTGGATCAAATAGTACCTGAGAGATTTGCAAATAATGATTCTACTTTGTACAAAGAATGCCTTTCAGGAAGTAGCTGATATGCTGAGAAGCTGACCCAAACTTGAGATCCTTAGATCTGTACCAAAACTGCAGAGGCTTGTAAGTAGAGAGGCATTATTTTCAATGTCTCAACCTCACACATATTCTTGATAAGCAGGGGCACTTCTACTTTTACACACTATACTTAGATACAAGCCTGCTTCAACATGATAGGAAGCAACAAGCTACGAAATCCCTGCTATTTTAAGTATTTAATAGCAAAACCCTGTGGCAGTCTGGGAAACTTATCTCCACAGAATGTGCTGACAAGGTGGAAAGAAATTAAATAGGACCTCATACCTAGTGTATTTCACTACTAGCATGTTTTATTCATCCTTGCTCAACCGTATGAATGGGCAATTTTCCTTCCAGATGAAGGGGCACTCTAGCAACAGAACTATAATTTTCCAAGAAGCATTAGTGGGCCTTATTATGAAATAAGAGGTCATTTTGACTGGGAGAAATTAAGTTTCCTGGGATGTTATTCTCTTCACAACTAAAACACATGGTATGTCGATTATAGCTTTATTCTTCCTATGAACAGTGAATGCAAATAGTGAGACTCTCTAGTCCTCTGGTATCAAAGCCATATATGCTAATGAGGCTAGAATGACACATGGCTTTGGTTTGGAGTTCTGACGATGATAGTACTGGGGATCAGAGAGCTGCTGTGTACATTAGTTTTCTCCTTGGGAAGTGGAAAAACAGGGCAAGCAATGCTCCTCAAAGAAGCATAATGGCAAAAGTAGTTTTATGTCATTACCTCCCCTCAAATTACTAAATGCTCTGTATTGACATGCTCAGGGCCAACCATTACCCTGAGAAAGACAAGAAAGTGTGTCAGATACTACAAACCCATTCCCACTACCAACACACACACACACACACACACACACACACACACACAGATTTTTACTGAGCATCAGTTATGTGACAGGATCAAGCATCTATGATGTGCTGGAATATTGTTGTAGATGCTTTGCTGGCAGTAGTGTCAAACCTCAAAACAGTCATACGGGAAATAAAGTATTATTATCCTACCTAGTTAACAGAAAAGGAAATTGAGACTCAGAGAAACTAATTTTTTCAAGTCAGACAGGAGGGAATGCTGAGATTGAATCTAAGTAGTTTAATTCCAGAGTCAGTGCTCTTAGCCATTAAACCCAGTTATAGATCAACCTAAAAAGTTAGGTGCATTGTTGTGGATATCAGATCACTATAGAAATTTTATAGTACATGTATTAAAATATTGTGTCCAGTTCTGTGGGGAGTGCTTCAGTTAAAAAAATAACCTCACAGAAGCTTTAAGAAGTAAATACTATTATCACTTCTGTCATCAAGATTGAGAAACTGATGTACAAAATAACTTCCTCAAGGTTATCCAACTTCTGTGGTGTAGAGCTAAAACTCAAATATCAGTTTTTCTGATTCTAAAACACTAGGCTGCAAGGAAGCTACAAAGATGAATAAAACGGGATCCTTGCTTATCATGAATTTGTGTTCTAATCTGTGGGGAAGGGGCCCTAGATATGAATCACTGAAATACAAAGCCCAGTGCAGTAAATGCCATGTGAGCAATGAAAAAGAGGGAGATGGAAAGGGGAGAAAGAGGAGGACTAGCAAGAAGGACGGAGGAGGAAAAAGAGGAAGGAGACGAAGTAGTCCTGTGGAAGAAGGAGATACTATTTCTGACTGGGATGTTCATGAATGGCTTCATGGAAGAGGAAGTGATTAAGTACATCATTGAGGGATGACTAAGACTTAAATACACGATCCTTCTTTTACTTAGAGTCTGCTATGTTCCAGGCATTGCACTAGGTACTTTAAACTAGTATGACTGGGTCTTACCAGAGCAATGTCATTATTCCCAGTTTGTAGATTAGGAAACAAAGACTAAGCAAGATGATATAGCCAGGTTTGGGTAAGTGGCATGAACAAAAATGCAGAGGTAGACAAGCATAAGGCCTGGACCAGGGACCATGAATAGAGGTGTGGCTGGAACAGAGAATTTACAGTAGTAGTGAAAAGGTCCACTAGGCCTAGCTTACAAGTATTCTGAGATTCTAGCCTATTGACAGTGGGGAGTTAGTCAAATTTCATGAGAAGGCAGAATTGAGATAATGAGAGCTATGTTTTAGGAAGATTCTCAGGGATTAGGAAACAAGGATGAATTAAATGACAGAAATTGGATGAGTTAAGATGCTATTTCTATAGCCCAAGATCAGGAGAATAGGCACAGGTCCCAGAAACCTGAGTCTAAAGCCAGTGCCAGGCCCTGTTATTGATTAGCTGTGTGATCTTAGTCAAGATATACTCTCATTCTTGACACTCAATTGTTTCAGCTGTAGAATAAAGATGATAATTGAATGTACAGATTGAACATTCCAAATCTGAAATCCATAATGTTCCTAAATCTGAAACATTTTGAGTGCCAACATGATGCTCAAAGGAAATGCTCTTTGAAGCATTTCAGATTTCAGATTTTTGGATTTGAAATCCTCAGCCCTAGTGGGTAAGTATAATGCATGTATTCCAAAATCAGGAAAAAATCTGAAACTTGAAATCCTTTTGGTCTCAAGCATTTCTGATAAAGTTTACTCAACCTGTACTTGCTTCACAGGGATGCTGTGAGGATTAAACAAGTCAAAATATGTAAAATGCTCTACCCAGTGCCTGACCCATGGTAATTGTGCAGCAAATGGCAACCTGTCTTAGCTCAAGTTTCTCTAACAAATTACCTTAGACTGGGTAATTTATAAACAACATATTTTTTTTTCTGCTCATAGTTCTGGAAGCAGGTAATTCTGAGATTAAGGCAGGAGAATATTCCGGATCTGGTGAGGGCTTGCCGTCTGCTTCAAATATGGTACCTCCTTGCTGAAAAGACCAAAAAGGATGAACTTGTTCCAAGTCCTTTTATAAGGGCACAATCTCATTCACAAGGGTGGAGCCCTTGTGACTTCATCACTTCCCAAAGGCCCCACCTCTTAATAATATTGTGTTAAGGATAAAGTTTCAACATGAATTTTGGAGGGCCACAAACACTCAAACCATAGTAGAATTCATTTTGTAAAAAGGAAAACAGACTAACTTGGAGGTTATCATAATCCTGGCATCAGATGATGAGGGTCTACTGAGATAGTGGCAAAAGAGAATGGGAAGAGAGAAAGTAATCATGTTAAGTGGAAGAGAGTGACTGCTCCTTGCATGGCTAGATTTTTGGGTCAAAGGAATCTTACTTTAGACAGAATAATTTGCCATCAAATGCAGAACATATTTGAAAATGAAATGTATCTATCACGTTCATTGTAGTATTTGTCAGGCTTTTGTTAGACTGCATTACATTGACTCCAGTTTTACAATATCTATATTTATCATTTTTTAGTCATTTAGTGTGTTGATTTCATATCTCTCAAAGTCTTGCCATTCTATAGCTACTGAAGTGAAATGCTTTGAGATAAAAGCAAGGGATGTGAGAATATATGATAATAAATCCTAAAATGAAAGATTGAGCCTCATATTTATAATCTTCTATGATTCTAAAATACTTACATTTTCATTATTTCCATTACATTTTCTGAAGTGATGTTAACATTATAGATATTAAATCTGATATTTAATTAAAGGGAGATTATCTGTTCATGTAATTGCTGTCCAGAGTAATTAGTCACATGCCTTAGGTAGCTAAAGCTGCCCATTTTCACCACAAAACTATGTTAGCTATGTGATACATAAATCAGGCATTGAAAAAAATGAGAGCTTAGGAATTTAAAACACTGAACATGCCTTTAATTTCAATATTGAGCCCCCAACAACAACAAACACTTTGAAGGTCTAAAATGCCAACCTCCAGTCCTTTGTTAAAATAAGCTTATTAGTTGATTATTAAACATACTGTATATGCCACATAATTAATTTTGTAGTAAAGTTGGCTAGAACCTAGATAAATGGACAATTAACTTCTCCCTTGAAAGCAGATCTGTTGTCATAATTGCTAATGAAAACAAAATTTGCATGCATACATAAGACAAAAATAACCTATTTCTCTTTCTTAGACACTTATTACAGAAGCTCAAAGCTCAATCTGCAATATCTAGCAGAACTATTTCACTTCACTTTTTTCTTCTTTTTCACTTTGCAATGCCAATCAAGCTTTCTTATGGAGCTCTTCTACCTTGTTTGCACTTAGTTTTCCAGCTCCTCTTATTTGAAATATAAAGCCTGTATTTAACACTGGAATATATTATTAGCTGGATTTTATATACCTAAATAAAAAAAAGGAAAGCATATACATTTCTTTAGGAGGCTTTAAAATTATAATCAACATAGTAGATCAATTATTTATAATGTGTCTGTATACTCATAGGTTAAATATATCTGAATTAAAAAATAAGAGAAATGACATACTTTGAGAAGGCACATACTTTAACTCCTCTGCTACAGACAATAATATTAATGGGTGAAATATAGAAAAGATAAACAAAAAGACATAGCTTGTCTTAGGACAAAAGTATCTCCATGGATTAAATACAGAAGAGAAAATTCAAATTTGAGCAAGGCTGAGTGTTACTGGGCTCCCAGTCTAATAACAGACAATGAAGGCTACAGCATTAGCTCCTCTATGTGTAAGATAGCTAAAGCTTTGACATTGAACAGGATTAACTGAATGCTTAAAATCAAGAACTGGGAATGGGAGACAGAATACTTCACCTTGTCTCCTGCAAGGAGGCTGCAAAATGTTAGCTAAGACCATCCCCCTGCAAGATATGGGCATAAAGAGGTAGGGGAACATGGTCCCATATTTAAAAATAAGCCAAGTTGTTCATTTGTTCAGTGAAAGGATATGCCACATCCTCAATATTACCCCTGGGAAGAAACTCCAAATTGACCCTGTGAGATCTGGTTCTAGAACAAGGACCTGCAGGTCTAGGTAGAGACAACTATAAAATTGCTAGATTGGAATGGCTGAAAATAGAGAAAAAAAGTGGCCCTAGGCACATCACTCTTAAGAAGACACTTGAATGACACTGAGAGTGAGTGTCTCCATAAATTTTGCACCTCAACTGCCCAGTTCTCCTCACTAGGCCCTGATAAGAATCTACAAGTTCACACAAATATAAATAAATAATGAATAAACGAAGAATGAGTGAAATCTCTTCCTTGTTCACAAGAAAATTAACTAATAAATGTAAAAGAAATAATACAGAAAATCACCTCTTGGCAAAAATTATCAATTGATGCTAAAATTAGTTGGTTAAAGTTGAATCAGAAATATAACATTTACATATTTTCAAAAGAGCTCCTCTGTATAATACATATTAATAACAAAGAGGCAAGTAGTAACACTACAGTGGAGAAACTTGGAAGACACCACCATAACCAAGTGATGAAAATTAACATAACCAGTTCAGACAAATAAACATCATGTATCTTCTGATATAATACAAGTAGGACACAACATAATTTCTGTGATATCTCTGCCAAAATCATATAACCTAAATATGACCATGAGGAAACATCAAAGAAACTCAGACTGATGGACATTCTACAAAATAAATGGCCTGTACTCTTCAAAATTGTCAAGATCATGAAAGATAAAGCAATGCCAAGAGAATGTTCCCAGTTACGGTAAAGAAACATGAAAACTAAATGCAATGAATGATTCTGGATAGGAGCCTTTTGCTACAAAAGATATTTGTGGGACAATTGGTGAAATATAAATAAGATCTGTAGATTATAATGCTGGTTGGGGGATAATTTTCTGATATTTGATCATTGTACTTTAATTGTATAAAAGATTGACATTGATTTTAGAAAATACACACTAAATTATAAAGCATAAAAAGGGTTTATGTTAGGAATTCTCAGCAAAGCAATTTAGGACCTACATATGGACATACACAGCTGTGTATGTTTGTGTGTATGTGTATATGTGGAAGATAGAAAATAAGTTGAATCAAGAAGAATAAAATGTCAACATTTGTAGAATTTGTTTGTGATAAATGGGAATTGTTTTGCTACTTTTGCAACTTTTCTACCAAATTATTTAAAAATAAAATAAAATTTTATATCATAATATAAATACTATAACATCTAGTGTTATCTTGCTAAAGTAATAGTTACAATCTTAATCACATTTAATTATAAAATTAAGGAAGATTGAATAAAAATGAGTTGTGTTCAACTTAAGAAACCAGAAAAAAGAACAACAAAGTAATTTAGAAAGAAGAATATTATAAAAATAAGAACAAAAATTAATGAGTTTGGTAGAAAACAAACTATAGAGAGGATCAACAATATCAAAAGTTGTTTTTTTGGAAAAAATAGAATGAATACAATGAGAAAATATCAACAGTGGTCAAGAAAAGACACAACAAATTTTAGGAACAAAAAAGGGAATACAATGATTGTATAGATAAAGATTTCAAGATCATAAAATACAACTACAATAAACTTTATGCTAATAAACTTGAAAACTTGTAAGTCTATATGTTTTTAGAAAATGTGTCAAAAGTGACTGAAGAAAACACAAACCACCATAAACCAATAAACATCAGTGACATTGAACTATATTAAAAAGTTTTCTACCTTCAAAGACACTAGCCTCAGGCAGTTTTATAGAAAATTTTACCAAATCTTGAAGGATCAGGTAATTCTTACTTTTTACAAACTGTTTCAGAAAATAAAAAATAGGGAAGAAATAGCTGAGAGATCTGGAGAACTAAGCATATGCTCCTGCTCTACCTGATATGAAAACTACCTATAAAGCTAAAGTAATAATGATGCTATGTTTTTGTTCAGGGAGAGACAAAAATGTCAATAAACTAGTATAGAGAGCTAAAAATATAGCCACGTATGCATGAATGAAACTTGGATGTTGTATTAGTCCATTCTCACACTGCTATAAATGTACTACCTGATACTAGGTAATTTATAAAGGAAAGAGGTTTAATTGACTCACAGTTCCACTTGGCTGGGAAGGCCTCATGAAACTTACAATCATGGGAGAAGGCAAAGGGGAAGCAAGGCATCTACTTCACATGGTGGCAGGAGAGAGAAGTGCAAGCAGTGAAGATGCCAGATGCTAATAAAACCATCAGATGTCATGAGAACTTACTCACTGTCACAAGAACAACCTGGAGGAAACTGCCCCCATGATCCAATCACCTCCCTCCCTCCACATGTGGAGATTATCAGTCCCCCTCCGCAACACATGAGGATTGCAATTTGAGATGAGATTTGAGTGGGGACATAGAGCAAAACAATTTATTCTGTCCTTGGCCCCTCCCAAATCTCATGTCCTTTATACATTTCAAAGCAATCATACCTTCCCCACATTCCCCAAAGTCTTACCTCATTCCAGCGTTAACCCAAAAGTCCAAGTCCAAAGTCTCGTCTAAGACAAGGCAAATTTTCAAAACCAATCATGCTTTCCAACAATCCCCCAAAGTCTTAACTCATTTCACCATTAACTCAAAAATCCAAGCAAAATGTCTCATTTGAGACAGGCAAATCCCTTCCACCAATGTTCCTATAAAATGAAAAGCAAATTTGTTCCTTCCAAGATACAATGGGGGGTACAGGTACTGGATAAATGCTCTCATTCCAAATGGGAGAAATTGGCCAAAAAGAACGGGCTACAGGCCCCATGCAAGTTCAAAACTAGCAGGGCAGTCATTAAATCTTAAATGGAAGACAGTGGCCCTCTTCTCACAGCTCTACTAGGCTCACATTTTCTTTCTGTACTACTCTAGCAGAGATTCTCTATGAGGGCTTCACTCCTGCAGCAAACTTCTGCCTGGACGTCCAGGCATTTCCATACAGCCTCTGAAAGCTAGGTGGAGGTCCCAAAGCTCAGTTCTTCTGTGCACCTGCAGGCCCAACAACACATGGAAGCCACCAAGGCATGAGGCTTGCACCCTCTGAAGCAATGGCCTGAGTTGTACTTTGGCTCCTTTTAGCCATGGCTGGGAAATAGAGTGCCAAGTCCCAAGGCTGCACAGAGCAGCAGCAAGGCCCTGGGCCTAGCACAGGAAACCATTTTTCCCTCCTAGGCCTCTAGGTCTGTGATGTGAGGAGCTGTGAAGGTCTCTGACGTGTCCTGGAGACATTTTTCCCATTGTCTTTGTGATTTATCTTTGGCTGCTCAATACTTACTCACATTCTGTAGCCAACTTGAATTTCTCCAAAGGCTTTTCTTTTTTATCACATCATCAGGCTGCAAATTTTTCAAACTTTTGTGCCCTGCTTCCCTTTTAAATATAAGTTCCAATTTCAGATAATGTCTCTCAAGTTCAAAGTTCCACAGATATCTAGTGCAGGGGCAAAATGCTGCCAGTCTCTTTGTTAAAGCACAGCAAGAGTGACTTTTGCTCCAATTCCCAAAAAGTTTCTCATCTCCATTTGAGATCACCACACAGCCTGAACTTCATTGTCAATGTCACTATCAACATGTTGGTCAAAAACATTCAAGTCTCTAGGAAGTCTCAAACTTTCCCACATCCTTCTCTCTTCTTCTGAGATCTCCAAACTGTTCCAACCTTTGCTTGTTACCCAGTTCCAAAGTCACTTTCACTTTTCAATGATCTTTACATCAATAACCCACTCCTGGTACCAATTTACTATATTAGTCCATTCTGACACTGCTATAAATACACTACAGGAGACTCAGTAATTTATAAAGGAAAGAGGTATAATAGACTCACAGTTACAGATGGCTGGGAAGGCCTCAGAAAACTTACAACCATGGTGGAAGGTGAAGGAGAAGTAAGTACCTTCTTCACATGGCAGCAGGGGAGAGAAAGGCAAGCAGGGGAAATGCCAGATGCTTATAAAACCATTGGATTTCATGAGAACTCACTCACTATCACAAGAACAGCATGGGAAAAACTGCCCCTATGATCCAATCACCTCCTTCCCTCCACGTGTGGGGATTACAATTTGAGATGAGATTTGGGTGGGGACACAGAACCAAACCATATCAGGTGTATGTCAACGATAGCATTTCAGATGAGTGGGGAAGAGGAAGTATATTCAATATATGGTTCTAATAGAATAGTTATACATGTAAAGAAAAGTAAAATTAAGCCTCTAACATACATAATACAAAAACAAACACAAGAGAAAATCTTTATGACCATAGCTGCTATGGTTTGAATGTGTCCCCTTCAAAATTCAGGTGTTGCCAATGTGATAGTATTATAGGTGGAAACTTTAACAGGTGACTTGGCCTTGAGGGCTCCTCCTTTTTGAGTTGGATCAGGTGTCCTTATAAAAGGGTCTGATGAAGGGAGTTCATATTTTTTGTCCTTTTACCTTCTTCCATGTGAGGACATAGTGTTCCTTACCTCCAGATGATGCAATATCAAGGGACCATCTTGGAAGCCGAGAGTAGGTCTCCCCAGACCATCAACTTGCCAACACCTTGATCTTGGACTTTCAGGACAGACTCTATAAATGTGAGAAACAAATATCTGTTCTTTGTAAATTACCCAGTCTCAGATATTCTATCATAGCAGCACAAAATGGACTCAGACATAGGATGGAGAAAGTTTTCTTAAGCAAAGCAAAACAAAAAAAAGCATAAATCATAAAAGAATTCCTTGATATATTTGATTTTGCATTTTAAAAAATTCAGCACAGAGATACTATGCAATATCTTGAAAACATTGAGTCAAAAGAACAAGTTGCGTCTTGATACAGTATGACTTCATTTGTTAAATGTTGAAAAACACACAAACCAATAGTGGTATTGTTTATGGATGTATATGTATATGTATGGTGTAAATTTATTTAAAATATGCATGGGAACTTTCTTTTTTAAATTTTTTTTAAATTTAATTTTATTTTACTCTAGGTGCATAGTATATCTGGTATTTCTCCCCATGTTATCCCTCCCCGCCCTCCCTTCCCTCCCCACCCCCCGCTGTCTCTCCCCTACCCTCCCCAACTGCCCCCAGTGTGTGATGCTCCTCTCCCTGAGTCCACATGTTCTCGTTGTTCAACACCCACGTATGGGTGAGAACATACGGTGTTTGGCTTTCTATTCTTGTGTCAGTTTGCTGCGAATGATGGTTTCCAGATTCATCCAAGTCCCTACAAAGGACACAAACTCATCGTTTTTTTATGGCTGCGTAGTATTCCATGGTGTATATATACCACATCTTCTTTGACCCGTCTATCATTGATGGGCATTTGGGTTGGTTCCAGGTCTTTGCTACTGTACACAGGGTTGCAATGAACATACGTGTACATGTGTCTTTATAGTAGAACGATTTATAGTTCTTTGGGTATATAGAACTTTCATACTCATTTCCTAACAGGAAGAAGAGAAAATTGTAGAATGGAATTGGAAGGGTACAATGGGGTTCACAACTCTAGCTGAAATGCCATTTCTTAAGAAAAATTAAGTCTGAAACAAATATGGCCTAAAATTCAGATTTGATAACACCAAATGTGAGTAAATGGGTATTTATTATAGTATTATCTATTCACATCCATATGCTTGAAATATCAATACTCCGTATTTAAGCAGTGTGCTCTAGTGGACAAACACCAATCTAGATCATGGTTATGTCCAGGCTCTACTACTTTGTGACCTGTCAGGTTACCTAATTTCTTAGTACCTCAGTTTCCTTATCTGTAAGTTTGGGATAATTGTAGTACTTAAAATGTTATTGTGAGAATAATATGAAATAGCATATGTAAAGTGTTTTGCACAGTATCTGCCACATAATAAGCACTCAACAAGTTCTGGCCTTTGTGATCATTTTAAACAAAGCTACCAGATTTGGACTTTCTGTTAATCTTTTATTTCTTTTGGTAACATTTTATTTTGAAATAATTTCATACTTACAGAGATAGTTACAAAGATCTCCCAGTTACTCCTCATCCAGATTTGATCAGAATGGCTTGATTATTCTCATTCTGTTATTTGGAATTTAAGAATAGTTCTTGATAGATGGGCAAAGAAAACCATCATATAGCCTATGCTATCGTTAAAATGGACTGTTTGGAAGGCAACATATTACTGTGGTTAAGAACATAGGCATTGTTTTTGAACAGTTCTTGATGAGATCTCAGCTTGCTCACTGACTGAATTGTGACTTTGGGTAAGTCACCTGAATTTCTGAGTCTATGAAAGAAAAAGTCATCATAGTACAGCAACATTGGTTAGGGATTCAATCCTGTGAGCCAATAAACAACCTCAACATGTCTGAGCTGGAACTATTTGAGTGCCATTTGCTGAAATGCTTAAAGAGGCCTGACTTTAAAATAGCTGCTCAGCCTGCCCTAATGGGTAGAGTGATCTGGAGTACAGCATTTTCTTTCCAATGTGAGCCACAGTCCCACAAATGAGGCCCAGCTTCAGATGCCTGAAGCCAGACTTCAGATTTCTTGGATGCTTCTTTTGAAATATGTGCGCACACTCACGCATGTTTATGTGATTTATTTGTTTGATTTTTTCCAACTCATCAAACCCAACTTCTTTTGCCACTTTATTCTCTTTCTTGCTCTCTTCTGAGGCTTTTAAACAGAGGGTGTTTTTTTCCCCTTTTGGGAGAGGAAAAAGCCCAATGGTATCCCCTGGATATGGTTCTGATTGCACCAGTAGTGAGCAGACCTGATGGAAGTGATTGCTGTCCCTACCTAGGGTGACTCAAAGAGAGAAAGGAGAAAGTTTTGGTGCTGCAGAGCATTGAACTCTAAAGGTGGGTCTGAGGAACTTTGCCAGTCTTGAACAACATTTTTCATATCTGTATCTAAATGAGAAAAAATAAATACAAGGTAGTGTGAGTTTTTCATAAAGTTAAAAAGATTCAACATAATCAACTGCCCTCTATTTTGAGATTATGCCCTTCCAGCTTTTCTGGCAATAAAATGTCTTTTCTTTCATAAAATTATGGTGGTAGCTTTTAAAAATACTTTCAGTTGGCAGGCAAACTTTGTGAATCCTATATATGTGTGTATATATAAATATTTGTGCATGTACATATATACACACGTATGTAGAAATCCTATGTATGTACATATATAAGTATATATATAAATCCTATATATAAATATCCTACAGAATAGATTTTACATATACTTATCTACAAAGTCTATATACTTTGTATATATATATACACACACACATATACATGTAAGATTTATGTATTTGTTTATATATAATGCTTGTTAAAATGCTTGTGAAAAATTATATTCATCCATGAAATCTAAAAAGCCTGACAGCCTTTAATTTAGACTGCCAAAGATAAAATGATTCTTCACCATTAAGCTCGTTATTCCAATTTTACAGATAAGTAAACTGAGGGAGCTAAACTCACAAAGCATGTTGGTAGCAGAACCAAGACTAGAACTCCAATCACCTGATACTCAAGCTAACTGAACCCCCCTCTCCCCTGCCCTGCCACTCCAAATGGAAAAAGGCACTGAAAAAAACCTTCCTTAACCTCACTATGTAACAGGTTTTTACCATGCACTGTTTATTTTCTGTTTTGTTTTAAATTCAAGAACTAAAAGAACAGCCAAAGTTCCAATGGGAAATGATGATGACTAAGTTCCCAGCCTCATGATAATTAACCTTGTTGGAGTGGAGATGGACAATAAAATGGTCACTTAAATATTTTGCTGACTTGCTCCCTCTTGAGTCAGAAGAGTGCCTACTCATAGCATTAATTTCTGATTAGCTGTTAACACAGCCAGGTTAGAAAATAGAATGGGGAAGAACAAGCATTCACATATCCTTTTCTGATTGTTAACTATCAGTGGCTTGCAGAGATAGGTCAGTGCTCTTATAGAGGGAAAAACAGGAGGTTTTGAGCTGCACCTAAAACAAGTGGCAATCAACTTCCGGCCTGGAGAAACTGGTGGGGGCAGAATCATCTCCAACTTGCAGCCTTTGGGTAGCTTGCAGCTAGAATTCTACCTGCAGTGACAGGATTAGACAGGGCCTGGAAAGAGTCATGGAGAGGCACTGCTCTGGGAAAACTCTCTACCTCTAGGTTAAAGGAGGCCTGGCTTTGATTAGAAAGACCTTTAAATATCATATGTGTTATATATACTACTGAATTCCTATTTTTGCTGTAACAAATCAAAATTTTTGTGGTTTAAAACAACAGAAAATTATTATCTTATAGTTCTGAATGTCAGAAGTCCAGATTGGGTCTTATTGGGCTAACATCAAGATTTCTGTGTTCCTTCTGGAGGCTCTAGGGTAGAATCCATTCCTTGGTTATTCTGGCTTCTAGAGGCCTCCCACATTTCTTGTTGCATCACCCAAACCTCTGCTTCCATTGTCTTATTGCCTTCTCTCTTTCTGACTCTGACCTTCCTGTCTCCTTATGAGAACGCTTGTGATTACTTTGGTCTTACCCACCCATACAATCCAGAATATTCTGCTCATCTCAAGATTCTTAATTTAAACACAACTGCCAAATCCCTTTTGCCTTATAAGGTAACATAGTCACAGGTTCCAGTAATTAGATATTATACGTCTATTGGGAGACGGAAATATTCAGTTTTCCACAACCAGCAAAACTTTTTTTCAAGTGAAATAATGTAAAGAATCCACATATATAAAATGCATAAAAGCAGAGCTGCTACATTTAATGTGTCATCCATCTAGGCTCTATGACTTCTTTCCCATGACAGTGACTGATCTTTGTAGCTCCGGAATCAGTTTGAATACAACTGATTTATATGTGAAGTGAGGACACCATTTGGAAACATCTCAGCCACCACATTCCCACTGTTTGTTATATTCCTCAGTGAAATGTGACACGTCTTAATGCTAGTTAACTGTGGGACAAGAGGCCGTGCTCATGTAGCCTTGCATTCCCAGAAGCTGAGATGCTCAAAGTTTGTTGAATAAATGAGTGAATAATCAATTAGTGGTGAATGAAAAATGCTTAGCCAGTGTCTATATTCTGTTTTTCCACTCACAATTATGATTCAGACTTATATATTAGCATTATTCGAAAAATATCAAAATAGATACCTGCCACCTGTGTTCCCTCACAATATTCAGTACCAAAACATTTTTGCACATATAAACGTATGCATTGAACTGCTTGTCATGAGTCTTAAAACATATTCTTTCAAATCCATATCACAGACATTTTATTTGCATATCATGAAAGTAAATAATAGTATTCAAATATCTTTCTTTGCCTCTTTGCCAGAACCTCATTCCTGCGGGCAAGATTTGAAATGAAACAAAGAATGTTAGAGAACATCTAAGGCAGGCAGATATATATATATATATATAAATCGCACTTTAGGTTCTGGGGTACATGTGCAGATCATGCAGGATTGTTGCATAGGTACCTACATGGCAATGTGGTTTGCTTCCTCCATCCCCCCGTCACCTATACCTGGCATTTCTCCCCATGTTATCCCTCCCCAACCTCCCTACCCCCTGCTGTCCCTCCCCTATTCCCCACCAACAGACCCCAGTGTGTGATGGTCCCCTCGCTGTGTCCATGTGTTCTCATTGTTCAACATAGGGCAGGCAGTTTTACAGATGAGGAAACTAAATTCTGAACTGTAAAACTTGAAATCTGCTAAGAAAGTAGATCCTAAGTGTTCTCACCACAAACAAAAAATGGTAACTAGGAAAGCAGGTGCTGACAATTACCATACTTTTGGGCACATCCTTGGTACTTGGTTAAAGCATGTTGATTGAGACTACTTATTGGAAGTAATGCCAATCTATCCAGTAAAATTATAATTGGTCTTAAGTCATGGTTCTGGACTTGAACACCTAAGAACACTGAAACAATCTTAGAACTTTAAGCACAATGCACCACATATAATATTTTTGGAAACTCTCTGGTTTTATATGGAAATTTATATCCGATATTTGGTCAAGGCTTAAAGTTTCCAGGACTTTGATGTATTGCTGAGTCCTAAACAGTGAACCTTCAAAAGCTTAGACTCTGCCACAGGGCATTGAAGTGATCTATAAACAAGAAGAGAACAGTATTTGAAAGGAAAAAAAGTGCCAAGTTTCAACATTAGGTCTAATAGGCAGGAGTCTGTCTCTATTTCAGCAACAGTCTTTTCTCTTATGAACACAACTCTAAGCAAAGCCATTTTAAGAAAAGGCATGAGCAGGAAAGCAGGGCAGATTATCTACCATGGCTCTGCCGCTGATGTCCTATGGCTGGGGGACCTCCCCAATGGTCTACTCCATGTAGGAAACATGTTACACAAGTGATGGGAAGAGAAATGCTATTCACACCAGAAATGTCTCCAGGGAAACTTAGACATATAAGTTACATGAAGACAAGACCTCTGTTTATGGTGCTCCCCATTTATCCCTACAGTTTAGACTATGTGCCTGGTACACAGTTGGTCCTTGTGGGGGTCTCCCCAAAACTCCACTAAGTAGCACTTCATTTTATCATCCAGATTCTGAAGAAGTTGATAAATACACAAAACAGTAAATATGAATTTAAAAGTACCACTTCATTACTGATGGAAGCCAGGCTAGAGAACCTAGATTAATGAGAAAGTCAAAGTGTCTACTAAATGGATTGCACAATGTAAGTGGACTTCACCTAAATATAGGAAGCACAGGACCAGGACAGATCAGGAGGAGCAGAGTAGAACACCCACTCTAATGAATATGATTGCTCCCAAGAGAAAAGAGGATGAACTGACTTGAGAATGTCCAGGTAATCTGTCCCAATTTAATATCAAATAAGTGTTCCTCACTTGTGCTCAGTAAATACTGGATAAAGGCATACATGAATGAAAGGACTGAAGAAGGTCAGAAACACCACCTGTAGTAATCTATAGCCTAACGACAAATGAGGCCTAAACTTCATGTTTGCCTAAGGAGTTGGGATAGCCAGAATGGGGTCCTTGTGTAAAGAGTACTTTGGAGCCCACAACATGTTTCTATGGCAGTAGGCTGTAGACCCAGTCACACTCAGATAAGGGAAGAGAAAGGCTACCTTTGACTTCTTTAGAGGGAGTTGCAGGGAAACAAAGGCATTCACCCCTCAGATAAGGTGAATTCAACTGGGGGGCAGGACAGAGGGTTGCTGGTGCAGCTTGAATAAGAGAGATCAGCTAACATTTTCTCCAATATCAAACTGGATGAAGAAAAACAGATTCATTAAACCAAAGCAAGTTTCATGCACTGTTTTGCTTTGCTTTGCTTTGTAAAACACTTGTTAATGTCACTCTGTTTCTAGCCATGTGTTTCTCATTGAACTAATCCAAGACAACAACAAGAGCCAAGGAGCCTGATGCTATAAGAACGAGAACTTCTGAAGTTCTTCTTCTTACCTCTGTGTTACCTTGTTCTTGCAACCTCCATGACTGGGAGTCACAGGCTTGAAAGGGATAAACATTTGATTCTTCTTTTCCCTAAAGAACCTAGTTCAGTAACTGACAGTGATTGGAATGGGCTGTTATCCTGGTTACCACACTTTTGAGATAATAAGACTGAGATAATAGTGGAACTATTTTTCCACACAGATAAGTTATAGGTAAAGAAGTCATATTATTACTGTGCGCACTGGTTCTTTGAGACAAAATACTGGTAACACTGACATTTCATCTGACTCTTTTTGCTTATAGTCTTTGACAAGATCATTCCTGTTAACTTACTGTAAATATTACCTGAGAATCAGATCCTTCCTGGGTCTAAGATTTGCTTTAAAAGCCTAATGACCTGTCCAGTTTTCATTATGTCACAACCATAGGGATTCCCTTAACCTTGCTTAAGTTTTAGAATGAATTAAAGGGACAGCTTTAGTTTTAATATTTATATGTAGTCATTGATTCAGCATTTCTTGGGAACCTGCTATGTGTCACACTCTGTGCCCTTTACACTGTTTACATACAACATCTAACACTTACAATAACCCTGCAAGAATGATGGTATTCTCCCAATTTCCCAGATTAGGAATCATCTCATTAGAGAGATGCATTCACTTGCCCAAGTTCCACAGAAAATAAATGGTGGAGTGAGGATTCACACCCAGGTCTGCTGAGCTGCCAAGCTCCACAGGTTCTTTCTAATAATATGTTCAACTGCTTCCAGCTGCCTTTCCAGCTCATCTCCAGAGCAGGAGAAGCATTCCACATTTATGTGATGCTCACTTTGTTTCTTCCTTTCCCCCCTCCCATTTGAAAGGAAAGGAAAACCTGTCAAATTACAGTAGGATATGCCCCGGAATGGTAAAGATTTCTCACTGATATCTTTTTCTGAGGACTACAAAATTGTCCTCTGTTTTTTTGTTTGTTTGTTTTTTGTTTTTTTGTTTTTGTCATTTCCTTCTTTCTCTGAAACTGCAAAGTTTAAAGAGACATAACATCACTAAAATGCACTTTAGAGCTTCCTTAAATAATTGTTTAAATTAACACATGTCCTTGATTTGCAAAGCTTCTAGTCTCAAATTGGGGCCTATGCTAGAAAAAGAACCTTGTGGATGTTTTAAGCTAATCATTAACAAAATTTTTAAATGGAGACTTACAGCAGTTTCATCCAAGTTCAACATCAGAGCAGGGAATAAAGAACCCTATCTCTGCACGTAGAAATTAAGGTCAAGCTTCATGGATCTAGGGGGAAACTGACTACCAAAATTCCCAATTTTTGGTGGTCAGAAAGCTGGAAAGTGAGAAAGTAATAGTGGTATGATTCCTCAAGCTTGGGATAGATAACACAGGATCAGGCCAGATTTTGCCTCTGAGTTGAAATGCCCCCAAAGATTGTTTTCTTAGGGCACTCTTCCACATAGGTGCACTCAGGAAACAGACAAGGAAAGTGGGGCATTTGGGAAATAAGAGCTTAGAATTAGTGGATTTCAGGGTCCTGAAGGAGTCAGCCAGCACATTCCCGAGTGTGGCCTTCAATTCCAGCTGCCCCAAGATCAATCATCTAACAGAGGGTGGATCTCATATTACCTAATGAAGAGTTCCTGTAACTCTGGTACCAACTGATGTTTTCATTTTTGTAAACAGAAATCTCGTACCAATGCTCTTTCATTAGATAAGGAAGCCTTGTGGTGAATCCTTTTGTAAAGTGAAGAGGCCTTTTGTAATGCAAATAATCTTTCCCTAATTTATCTGTATTGTTTCTGAGTTCTGTAGGTAGGATTTTCTTAAATAGAGTATATTAGTAATGCCCCAAATCACAAGTATATTGCTTATTTATAAGCTACTCATTTTAGAGCACAGCTCACCTAGAAATTCATATCCCACTGTTTTTCATCATTGTTAATGAGTCTTAGGAATTACTGACTTGACTTTAGAGCCACTTAATCTTATATCATCAAGCCCTGGAAACGTTGCAGGAAATCTTTAAAACTAACAATGATAAAAATCAAGTGGACTTTGAAATAAAAGGGAAACCATGTGTCAAATATCAAGATAATGACACTTAGATTTTTGTCTTGCTTTGTTCTTTCCAAAATAAAGAGTTCGCCTTGTGATTTCCAAATAGTGTGAGAAGCGTTTCCTCTTTTTTATTTCTTAAACTGGAGTTAAGGCACTGAAATCTTTTAATAAAGAAATTGATCAAAATCAGAAAGTTTGCCTTTTAAAAATACCTTCAAACTGCTGATGGTTTTGGGGGCTCTTTGATTATTACTTGGATAATTTTCTTATGCTTCCATGGTCCCTTCCAGATAACCGAGCCTTAAAGAAGGGGCTGGAGAAGCCTGTGGATATCTAGGGTGCAGTCTTCCAAAATTTATCAATGTTCAAGTGGGATTGGAAAGATAATAAGTTTGGACTACAGCATTGGCCACTCTAACTGATTAGAGGTATATTTCATTGAACACCACTAATAGCAGAGTAAGAGGGACTTCATAAAGAAAGGAGTATGTCTCTTCATAAGTAGACATTATAAGTAAGCTAGTGATTTCCATGAAGTTGGCATTGTTTTTGTAAATTAAAGGGCATTTTAAAACATAACTAGAAGTAGCAAGGACATAAACCAGCAAACCTCAGGAGAACCAGTGAGACCAGGCAGTGAAAAGGAAGACTTCCAGAAGCACATCCTTACTGAAGTTAAGAGACTGGGTCCCAGCAAAGGGAATGTAGACAAAGTAGATTGTTGTAGGAGCACAGTGATTGTTTTTAAAGTTATTTGTGAATTGAGCTAAAGGGTTGTCGGTACGAAGTGCTCAGCTAACTGAGAAGGTGTATTCTCCAAGTTTCTGAGTGGGGCCTGAAGCCCAGAATAATGGGCAAAAGACCCAGAAAAAGCTGCTAAACTTCATGCCACATGTGCACAATGTAAGATATGCACACATCACATTTGGTCTTCCTTACCCACAATTGTATGGTGTTTTTGAGATGCCAACCTGGGTAGATAGCATTCAATTACATTCCTAATAGATTCAAACAAAATTACAGAGTAAGAGGGAACCATTTTGTCCAGATGTTAGTCAGTAATGGCATCTTTGAAACCAAACCCGATGATAAGCTTCAAAGGAAATGTTAACGGATGAACTTGTGCAATATGAAGAAAATCTACCCTCAATATGTTTTACTTTCTTATATAAGAAAAAATAAGTAATTTTGAAACAGAAATTGAATTGTAATCCTGCATTCTATTTGTTAAATTATGAATTTCTGTGGTTTTAGATAACTGCTCATTTCTCAATGACTTCTGCACCATCAAATTTCCTACCTAAGATGGACCTGGAAATTTTGTTTGTTGCTATAGTAATACAGCCTTGTGCTTAATTTTCATGTATCCATACAGATATGAGGCAGGTTACTGAGACGTATTTGAAAGGGAATAAACCTGACATACTAAAGAATAAGATGGGATGCTGGGAGTCTAAGAGCATTTTGCTTTGAATAATTTGCTCATTTACTTATTTATACAATTATGTAATCATAATAGCATCAAAAACACAATTTATAATATAGGACTGAAAACTACTATGAGCTCTTCAAAAGTAATTGTAGGAATAAATTGTAGCTAATGCATGACTATTAGGGCTTAAAAGAAAAACGACATGAAGCTAGAATTAAGAACAAATTAGTGATAAGTGGTAGTTATAAAAATGATGCCTGGAACACCAGTCAGTTGGGAGTAACCCAGAGATCTGAAGGACTGGATGAACTGTACTGAAGGGGATCTTGCTCAGCCACTGGAGTTTTCCTCAACACGTGGGTGAGCCTGGGCAAAGGGCAAAGGGACATGTGGAAAACTTGAGATTGGATTCCACAGCTTCAGGCCAGTCACCGGAAGAATGCCTTTCAGCTAAAGGGGAGAATGGGAGGAGCTGGCCTGGTTCTTTACCGTGCCCGGGTATCTTTATGTTGCTAAATCTAATGGATATTTTTCAGTCTTCTTTTTACTTTACATCTGTCCCAGGAGCTACCCTCACCTACGCCTTCCTTGAAACATTCTCTTTCCTAGCTCTATTCCTGGCGGCTTTTTCTCAGTCTCCGCAGTTTATCCTCCTTTACCTGACTTAATTGTTGGAATGATCAGAATTCTGCCTTTGGTCCTCTTTTGTGCTCACTTTCCATTCTCCCTAGGTGAATTCATTCACTCCCTGACTGTAGTTATCACCTTGTTGCTGAAATGACAGCAACCAGATTTTTATCTCTAGTCTGCACCTTTCTTTTGAGCTCTAGATCTATATATGGACCTGCCCACTTCCATGTCTCACAGACACCTCAGTTCAACATATCTCAAAATGAACTCATCTTACTCTCACCCCACTCTAAACTTGTTCTTCCTCCCATGTTTCCCATCTCAGTGAATGGCACCACCATCCACCCAGTGTGCAAGCCTGAAAGCAAGGAGTTATTTCCAACACCTCCCTCTCCTTCACACTCTGCATCCAATTCATTATGAAGTATTTTCAATGATAATGCTATTATCTTCTTAAATTAACCCACTTTTGTCATTTCTTCTAACCAGCCGCCTTGTCTAAGCTGCCATCATCTCTCACTGGATAATAGCATCTGAACTTGTCTCTGTACTTTTCCCTAATTTGTCTTCCTGCAATCCATTCTTTGCATAGTAGCTAGATCTTTCAAAAACATAAGTCCAATCATGTCGCTCTCTGGCTTAAAATCCATCAACAGCTCCCCATTGCCCCTAAAAGAAAGTGTAAACTCCTTATTATGAACATAAGACCTTGTGTAATCTGAACCCATTAACCTCACACCTCATTTTGCACCGTTCCTTTCTTTGCTAATTTAGCCCCAGACACACTAATCATATCCCAATTTCTTAAGTATTCCACATGCTTTTCTTCCTTAAGGTCTTTCCTTATGTTTTATCTGCCTCTAATAATTTCTCTCACCCACAACCCTGCCTCCTACTGCCTTTGCCTGGAAACTCTGCATTCTTTGGAGCTCAGGCCAAACGTTGCTACCATAGAGAAGTCCCCCTGAAACTCCAGGCTGGGTCAGGATCTGCCGTCTTAGCAACCTGTTCCTTTTTTCTGTCACCTAGTTGTCAAGCAAGAAGTTACAACATGAATACAATTACTCAGTCCCCTTCACTAGACTAAATATCACATTGCCAGGGACAGTGTCTGCTTTTGATTCACATCATATTTCTAACACCAAGCATAGCACTTAGTACAAAATATGGGTTCAATCCTTATTGGTTAAATAAATAAATGAATAGCTCTAATCACCTTATGTTTATTTCTTGTTTAATCAATTATCATTTCAGATCACTGAGGGCAGAGACTGTGTCCATTTTTCTCACCACTGTAGTTTCAATGCCAACCTCAGTGCCCAGTGAAGGAGTGAGTGAGTTGGGTTCAGGAATAGGCACCAGCTTCGCCTCAGGGACAATGAGAAATGTATGTAGAATCCTGCAACTGAATGCCAAGCCTGCAAGAGGTACATTTCATATTCTCAGCAAGAGAAGCCATAGCTGGCAAGGCAGGACTATCCGGAGGGGACCTCTGAAGCTCATCTCTGTTGCAGATGGACCCTCAGAGCAGGCCCTCCATTTGCCAGAGGCTCACAGAATAAACACCACCCCGTTGTGGACATTAGTAGTGAAGGCCTGACTGCCACAGGTAACAGGACTGAACAACAGCAGGCATCTAGGCAAGCTTTGACTGATAGCTTTTAGGAGCAGCAGAGGTAAGGAACACCAGAGAAAGTGACTATGGTTGGAGGTTAAGTTTCATAGAATTTGGGAAAAGTAAGAGGAAGCTTCTATATATTGAATGCTTACCAGATGCTAAGCACTGTGCTAAAAGTTTTACAGACATTGTCTAATATAATCCCTGAAAAACTCTGTGAAGTATGTGCTTCATTATACATGAGGAATAATATATATTGAGGAATAATGTGTACATGAAGAATAATGCATAATGTAATGTACATTACACATGAGGAAACTAAAACGCAAAGGGATTTTGTTATTTTTATCAGGGTCATACACCTAGTAAGGTGGCAGAGACATCTTGAATTCCAGTGTAGAAATTTGCTCTCTGGACATTAAAGAAAATAGAATAGATTTACAACTATGTGAATTACAACCATGGGGCCTTGGTACCCCCATGTGGAAACTAAGGAGGCTGGACAAGATTGCCATCAAGGACCTTTCTTAATCTTTCCACTGGTAGTGACAACTTTTTTCCCTGGGAGAAGTGGCTGGGGCTCCTTTCAAAGCCCGGTTGTCCTCTTCCTGGTCTCACTGTTCTCTGCTGTCAGTCTGGATCTAGGATACCTGCCTTAGTGCCTTCCATGAAACCTTTGTTCCACTTCCTCTATGAGCAGAAGGCCTGACTGTTATCTGTTGCCACAGCTTCCTCACCCTCAGGGCTCTTCTGTGTCTGTAGCACGAGCTGATTTAAATCCCTGTCTTCCCTTTACAGGGTGCCTTTCTAGCTCTCCACTCTGGTCTCCCAGTCAGGGTTGCCAGGGAGGGAACTGAGGCCCAGGGTGCTGGTTGTCTGGTAGCTGGAGGCCTAGCTTGATGATTCACCATCTTATGATACTAATTGCTACCCCACATAGGGCATGTCCTCTGTGCCTGGCTCTGTACTAAATGTTTTACTTGTATTACCTCATTTGATTCTTGCCACAACCCTATAAAAGCAGATATAGTCATGTCCATTTTACATACAAGCAAACCAAAGCCTAGAGAAATGAAGCCCAAGAACTCACATCTAGAAAGTGGACATAGTTGAATTCCAAAGCCAATCATTTTCCTCCTACACTGTTTCCCTGACAATCTTTATGTGGGTTTTGGCAAGTGGCCTAATCTCCTGTAAGAAATGAGGATGGCAAAATGATCCACTTCATAGGGTTGCCATAAGACTTACAAAATGTAACGTGGATACCTAACACATAGTAAATGTTCCATGCATTGCAGTAATAATAGTTGTTGTAGTTGCTATTGTTATAGTCATTATAACATCACTAAGCTACCCCACTAAGCTCTTCCAGCCATCCCTCTTCCCTGCACAGTCAGGGATCTATGGTACAAGAGCAAAACCTCTTTGTGGCAGGGGAATATGGTGATGTTTTGTCTCTCAACAGTCAACTGCCCCGTATACATTCCCTCTTCCCCTGGACCAGTTTCTGAGTCATGGCTCTGCCCAGGTGACAATGATAATGAGACAATCTACGTAATAGGCAACCAAACTGTTCATGCCTAATAAAAAAAGTGAAATTCCTGAGGCTAGCCAGTCAGTGCCTTTAAATAAAACTGAAATCAGATGAAAAAAGAGATCTTTACAATTGCTTAAATCACTGCCTCCTGCACCTGTGGAAGGGACTATGTGGCACTCATATGTTGAAATCTAATATGTGGGCTCCTAATCTCTTAGAACTCATTACTTTAATGAATTTTAAAGGTAGAGCTTTAATTAAAACAGGTCTCTGTGGACAGAAAGCATGCTATTTTGTGAGCTCTGTAAATATTGCCTTTTAAACTAATAAGTTCAGTTACCAGAAATACTACTGCATATAAACAGCTGGCTTTTTTTTCTTTCTTCCTGTCCTGTGAAAACATAACTAGATATGGAAGAGAGGCAGGCTGTATTTCAAAGCCTGTCATTTGGCTTTCAAAATAATAGTGACTTAAATTTGCAGAACATCTTTCTCCGCTGGAGCACAAAGAACTTTCCAGACATAATCTCATCCTGTCTTTAACTATCTTCCTATGAGGCTGGACTCAGGAAAACAGCATTCATTATGGCAGCATTGCCAGGCCTTTGTGACTGGCCTCTAGCCCTCCATTGCACCCCTACTCCATCCTCTACATGACTGAGAAGACTGAGGTCAGCCAGAAACTCAATGATTTCCTTCCCCTTTCTCCTCACCCAGCCAGTACCACTTTCATCTCTTCAAAAGAGGAATAATAAATAATATCAGTGGTGTGTATGATAATAGCTGATGTGCATGTGCCAGTCACTGGATTAAGCATTGACATATATTGTTTCATTTAATCTTCTAAACAAAACTGTGAGGTAAGTGCTAATATTATCCCCAAGAGTTCCTCCACTTCACTCAGAATAACAGCCAAAGCCTTTGCAATGGCCTGCAAGTCCCTGTTGACTCTCGACATCATTGCTTCTTCTCTTCCCCTTTATCTGGTGGTGTATATGAGAGATGAGGACAGGCTAGAACAGCAGGTCCCACAATTAGAAATTAGCCTGCCAATATTTTTTAAAAGAGACCCTCTATTGGGCATGTACTTTATGCCAAGTTTCAAGCCAATCACTTTTACACAAATTATTGACCTTTCCCAGCCATTCTGTGAGAAAGTATAATTATTCTTATACCCATCTTAGTGACAAGGGAACCAAGGCTTGGGGAGGCTGAATTACTTTCTTAAGGCCATATATCTGGTATAAGATAAGACAAGGGCTTAAAACCAAACTGTCTACCCACTCTCTTTTCATTAAACCCACTGCCTCCCAAAGCCTAGAAATATGTCTGCAGACACATGAGGAATGCTACAACCTCTCCCACATCTCCCAGTGGTCTCATTTTTCAACTTTCCCTAAGCAGCAGGATAATTTTATAGACTGAGAGGAGTGCATGGCTTGTATCACCTGTCATTCACCTCTAATTATGTGACTCAGCTATTGAGTACTTTACTGTCAGAGAGCAGCTCCTTTCTTTCAGTACAAAGTTCTGTCTTCATTCAAATAACCTCGAATTTGTGGCCTGAATATTTCCTTTTCGGTTATTTAGAGGAGGCATTAGTCATGCTGTGGTCAGTTTCAAGATCCCCAACACATTCTCCTTAAATTTTAACTCATCTTCAGATTTATTTCAATGACTTGGTGATTTGCAATCCTGACTGAAGACCAGTGAATGGAGGCTCTTGACTCTGGAGGATGTGGCAGAGACCGTTAGCACTCACCAACATTCATGTTTTAATCATATTAGACATGACTATAGTTCCCAGGCTCCCCTGCAATAAGGTATGGCTACGTGGTTATGTCACATAAAATGTGAGAGGAAATGATGTGCACTGTGTCCAGACTTAGCTCATAATGAGTCTTTCATCCTCACTCCCTTGTCCTAGGTATTAGGTTAGTGCATAGAACTCTGAGGACTTAGAGTAGCCTGGGTCCTGGATGACAATGTGGGAACTGCTCAAACAGGAATGTTTGCATTGGATTGTGACATGAGTTAGAAATAGCCTTTTTCTGTTAAGCCATTGAAATCTGAGATACAGAGGCTAGCTTTATTTACTCTAATAGAGAGGAAAATATAATTTTGGAGTATTCATAATTTAGATGGAAAGGAAGGAGGCAAAACAAACCAAGAAAAGCAGAAACACTGATGAGGAGAAACTGATATATGCTGGAATAAACAACCTCCTTTCTCCACTTCCTTGTATACTTTATCTTATTACTGTCTTCTCCTTTCTGAAAAGAAATCAACAGAACTTTGACTGAGTGAGAGCATTCCTTTCCATGTATAGTTGATTAAAGCAGCAGACACCAATCAGTTAATGACTTCTATGTATGTGCAAACACATTGATCAACCTCAGTATCTCTCCAATTGGTTGAATATGGGGGAGATATTTTTGAGGAGGGGTCTAATGTGTGGCAGTCACTACTGACCTGAGGGAGGTCTTCTGCTTGCACCACCAATCCCTGTGCATCTATCGAAAGGTAAATCTGTCCCCCTAACACTTCTGCAGTGACTCTGACCTATGAAGGTCAATACAAGCAGAATCAACTATTGGGGAATGATGATTTGCATATTCCACACTAGATACCTCTGTGGAGAGAGGGCCTTGGGCAGGAATACAAATAATCTGTATTTTTAACAGGCAACACAGAGGCTTATTGTAGCCCTCATCAACCTGTGGAGGTATTATGCTTAAATCTGGAAGACATTTTTTGTACAGATTGTACAGATGGAAGTTTCAGGGAGTGAAGTAGACATGACCTGTTCTGGCTGGTCAGTGCCAGAGAGAGAACTAGATTGAGGCTGACTGCTCCAGACTCTTTCAATGCAAATTTGGGTTTTATCATTTCGTAAAGATGAGAAGTAATTTTAGTGTGATGAATCTTTTACAGTGCACTGAGCTTGGAGGCAAATCTTCCTTCAAACTCAGGGGAAGTTGTGGAAATATAGCTGAGTGAGTAATGTCTTTGTGTATATATTTATTTGAAGATATCAGAGTGTTGTAAATGAAGTGTTTCTTTCTGAAATATTAATTTGGAGATTTGCCTGAAATCAAGCAGTTTGTGCCTCTGCCGTGTTATGTAAAAAATTTGTTTCTTAATGAATGACTAATAGCTGCATGTCTGTTTGTCATTATTTAGTCATTAAACATTTACAGAGCATTTATTGGGGGCACCATGTTAGGTGTTGATTGTGAGAGTGTGCAAATGTATGGGCAAAAGACAGTGCCCTCTTCTGCAGTACTGGCCCTTAAGCTCTCAAAACCCACCCCATATTCTTGCACAGGAGCCTTCAAGAAAGTCAGAGTAGCTTTCATCACAGAGTGACATTCTGTTTTCCCCTGGTCAGTACTGCTCAGTTTGTCCAGGCTCCCATATTAATCACTTCTTAGGATCCATTCCCATAATATTTACTGCTACTTACCCTCTTTTGCGTAAGCACTACATTTTTTTAATTAGGCAAGAATTGCATATTCTTTGTCGGAGGTATACAAAAGATAGACGAGCCAAAAAAGGATAAATGCAGTAATTCTACTGACCTTAGTAAAACACCGCTGACGTTTGGGGGACATCCTTCCGATCTTCCAGAACTACCACTCCACATATAGTGATACATATATTTCTAATTTATCAACATGGCATTATAGTTCACACACTTTTATTTCCCGTTTTTTCTTGAGACAGAGTCTTGCTCTGTTGGTTAGGCTGAGGTACAGTGGTGTGTTCTTGGCTCATTGCAACCTCCGACCCCCAGGTTCAAGCAATTATCTTGTCTCAGCCTCCCAAGTAGCTGGAACTACAGGCATATGACACCATCCCCAGCTAATTTTTGTATTTTTAGTAGAGACATGGTTTTGCCTTGTTGGCCAGGCTGCTCTCGAACTCCTGACCTCAACTGATCCTCCCGCCTTGGCTTCCCAAAGTGCTATGGGATTACAGGCATGAGCCACAACACCCAGCCCACACACTATTTTATAATCTGTCTTTTAATCAACTGAAAATTTTTCCATCACCATAAATACATATTTTATTTTTATTTTTGATGATTTGAATCACATTTCACTGTAAAGGGGTATTATCATTTACTTAAATAGTCACATCATACTGAATATTATTTCTAGTTTTTTCACTGTAATATGTAGTATTTCTGTATTCCTCATATATATGTATATGTGATGCAACTCCTAACCCAATGACTGGTAAACATTTGGGTTACTACTAAGAGTTAACAAAGGCTGCTGCCAGTTCTCCCGCCCCACCCCTACTCATCAACAGTGATCTGGTTGGGGCCTAGAAGGTGGAGAACCTGGTCTGCAAAAAGGCTCTGGCTTATCTTGGTATATTTACTCATTTCTAAATGGGAATCATATTACTTGAAATACAAATATAATTTGATGATTTTTAAAAATATGTAGCTGTCTCCATTCTAACTGCCCATTAAGGTGGAGTGAATGCCTTTAGAATGGTTTGAAAAATGATATGCAGATAAATGTGAGTTGAGAGGGAAGGGATAAAAAGAGAGGCAGCCTGCTAGATACACCATGGTTTCAACTCCACTCTGCCATTAACTCTCTAAGCAACCTTGAGAAGACCTTTTGCTAAGGTGGGCCTCAGTGTTTCAATGTACACAAAAGGTGGCTGGACATTGATCTCTAGGACTCCTGCTAGTTTTAATGATCTAAGACTAGAAACCAACAGGTTGAGGTTTATAATTCATCTCTGCCTCTTTTTCCAAGCTATGAGGTTTGCAGAGAAGGAAGTGTCTTAGATAGTCTAACAATACTTCAGCCTGGGTCCAAGACCTGAAAGGAAAAAAATAGGATATAATCTGATAACTCCAATCAAAAAGATTGAATTAGCTTGCCATAATTTCATGCTTTAAAGCCTTCTGACTAGGACTAACTTAATGTGCTTTATAGAATCTAAGATGCCACATATGTAAGATGCTCTCTTGTGTTACATACCAATAAGAATTTTTTTTAACACTGAAATTTCAACTATGATACAATTCTGTCTTACAATTCAATTATGACATGCATTCCAATTCAGTGAAGTTAAAATTGAAAGAAGTACATCTTAGAGTCAATGAAATAGAGTGTTAATATATTTCATCATGAAAAGTTAAAGAGCATTGACTCAGTAAGAAATATAATCTTGAGATTATCTACCCTTTACACCTCCAGATTTCTTTATGTTGTACAGGGGAAGAGAGACCAAGGAAGTAATGTGAGTTTTCCAAGGTCACAGAAGCAATATAGCTCTAGAACCAAAATGCTGTTGAAAAAGAAACGTATTTGCACAATGCAGAGTAAAAATCTCCAAAAACATACCCCTCTGTGAAGCCGAGGAAGTCACTGGCAAAAGTTGTCAAAATCAACTTTTTCAGAACTCTGAAAATTAACTAAAGGCATGCAAAAATCCATGGAGCATTTTATTCAAGAAAATCAGCTGAATCTTGATAAGAACAGAGAGCTTTGTGGTATTTTAACTTTCCCTATTTAAATCTTTCTTTCTCCAACTCAACAGTAGCCTTGAAAAACAGCTGCCCAGCAGCCAGTGGAAAGGGAAGAATGGATTGGAGCTCCCCCAAAGTCCATCCTTAGAGAAGTGTCACTATTGGACCTAGTTAGTTAGCAGCATGCAGAAAAGTTCCATTTTCAGGGCTTTTCTTTCTTTGACCTGACTCAGGTCTTGTCCACAGCAAATAACCCTATCCACAGGATGTTTGGTAAAAATGATCAGCAACAATTGTTTAATAGTGCAGATGCCTGAGACAGAAGTATCAAGAGAGAAAAGAAGACGGCCAAAAACTGTTAGAGGGAAAACTGGGAAATGAGATGCCCGTAGGGTGTTTTGAAAAACTTCAACAAAGTCCTGGGTATCTAGAAAGCCATGCATGTGCATAGAAATGTGCACATGCCCAGGAAAGTCCTCAGAGAGCACTAATATATCACCTAGGGCTAATATAGAAGCCCTGCACAAGCAGGGAGTAAAAGCTAAGGCAGAGTTGCCAACTGCTGGAACATTTAAACAGGTACCCTAACACACACACACACACACACACACACACACACACACGTGCTCTAGAGCAAGGGTATCCAATCTTTTGACTTCCCTGGGCCATATTGGAAGAAGAAGAATGGTCTTGGACCACACATAAAATACACTAACACTAACAATAGCTGATGAGCTAAGAAAAAAACCCACAAAAATTTCCAGGGTGTGATGGCACGTGCCTGTAATCCCAGCTGCTTGGGAGGCTGAGGCAGGAGAATCGGTTGAACCTGGTAGGTGGAGGTAGCTGTGAGGTAAGACCGTGCCACTGCACCTCAGCCTGGCAACAGAGCAAGACTCTGTCTCAAAAAAAAAAAATTGAAAATAGAACTACTATATGATCCAGCAATTCCACTTAAGTATCTATTGACAAATAAATGAATAAACCAAATGTGGTATATACACACAATGGATATTATTCAGCCTTAAAAAGGAAGGCAATTCTGACATATGCTACAACATGGATACACCTTGAATACATTATGCTAAGTGAAATAAGCCAGTCCCCAAAAAACAAATACTGCATGATGTCACGTATATGAGGACCTAGCATAGTCAAATTCATAGAGACAGAAAGTAGAATGGCGATTGCCAGAGACTATGTAGAGAGGAGAGCGGGGTGATAATATTTAATGGGTGCAGAGTTTCAGTTTGGGATGATGAAAAAGTTCTAGAGACGGGTAGTGGTGATGTTACATACCACATTCTGAATTGGACACTTAAAACTGGCTAAAATAGCACATTTTATGTAGCATATATTTACCACAATAAAAAAAGAAGAATGTTCTTAAGAACTAAAGTTTGAAGTATTTAAGTGTTGAGTGGCACAATGTGTCCAACTTACAATGATTTAGAAAAACGAATTACATACATGTACACAAATATATATATATATACACACACACGTATATAATCCTTTTTCTGAATAGCTGTGTGTGTGTGTGTGTGTGTGTGTGTGTGTGTATACATTCTGTCTGCTACAGGCCTGTGAGGCAATTAATGGTAAGAACAAGAGTGTAGGTGGAGGTGTAGATCAGCAACTCTCAAACTATGACATGCACAGGAAACACAAAATCTGTTAAACAAAATCTGTTAAAGTGCAGATTCTGATGCAGTAGGTCTGAGGTAGGGCTTGAGATTCTGCAATTGTAACATGCTCTCAGGTGGCGCTGATGTTGCTGATCTCTGCAGAACTTACTTTGAGGAGCAAGACCAAAAAAGATTTATTGTCTGACTTAGTTGTCAATTAAACCATCAACAATGTTTTGAAGAAACAACTATAATAGAAAGCCATGTAGGCATGGTTTGTTGGGAGTGAGGTCTTGCATAAAGGGGTGTGTGTGTGTGTGTGTGTGTGTGTGTGTGTGTGTGTAAAATAACTAAACTGATTATTTAGTATGTGTGTCAGGCACAATGTTAAAGCCTTATATGGATTATTCCTTTTTAATTCTTATAACAATCCCACAAGGAACACTAATACAGCTGAGGGATGGAGGACAAGAAGATGAAGTGATTTGTCCAGGTTTATACATCTAAAAAGTGGCAGAGACAGGAATTGTGCCTAGAGAGTTGGACAGGAGAGCTCTTTAACCAGTGCACTATCCCAAGCCTGCAATGACCGTCCACCCAGAACTCATAAATTCCCCAATGGCAAAATTTATCTGTGTAAACTTCTCTACCTCCAATACCCTAAAATGATGAAAAAATGTCTTTATAAAATGACAAACTAAAAGAAACATTTTTAGTTTTGTTTTTATTTTATTTTTAATTTTTGCGGATACATAGTAGGTATATATATTTATGGGGTACATGAAATGTTTTGTTATAGACATGCGATGCATAATAATCACATCATGGAGAATGGAGTATCCATCCCCTCAAGCATGTATCTTTTGTGTTACCAACAATTATATTTTTTAGTTATTTTAAAATGTACAAGTATTATTGACTATAGTCACATGCTATGCTCTCATGTAGCAGCTATTATTCATTCTTTCTATTTTTCTGTACCCATTAACCATTCACACATCCCCCCACCCTCTCACTACCTTTCCAAGCCTCTTCATGTTCCCTTTACTCCACATCCTCACCAGCATTTGTTATTGCCTGTCTTTTGGATATAAGCAATTTTAACTGGGATGAGATGATATCTCATTGTAGTTTTGATTTGTATTTCTCTAATGATCAATGATATTGAGCACCTTTTCATTTGTCTGTTTCCCATTAGTATGTCTTCTTTCAAGAAATTCTATTCAGATCTTTTACCCACTTTAATTTGCTTATTAGATTTTTTCTATAAATTTGTTTGAGCTGCTTATATATTCTGGTGATTAATCCCTTGTCAGATGGGTAGTTTGTAAATATTCTTTCTCATTCTGTGGATTGTTTCTTCAGTTTGTTGATATTTTTCTTTGCTGTGCAGAAGACTCTTTAACTTGATGTGATCTTACTTGTTCATTTTTGCTTTGGTTGCCTGTGCTTATGGGGCATTAATCAAGAAATGTTTGTCCAGACCAATGTCCTAGAGAATTTCAGCAATATTTTCTTGTAGTAGTTTCACAGTTTGAGATCTTAGGTTTAAGTCTTTAATCCATTTTGATTTGATTTTTGTATATGGTGAGAAATAGGGGTCCAGTTTCATTCTTCTGCATATATGGATGCCCAGTTTTCCCAGCACCATTTGTTGAAGAGACTGTCTTTTTCATAGTGTATGTTTTTGGCAACTTCATCAAAAATGAGTTCACTGTAGGTGTAAGAAGCATGTTTTGAATGAATGCTTACTCTGTGCTAGGCTTGACCAGGACCTGTTACATAAAATAATCTCATTTAATTTAATCCTTGCAACAAGCTTCTCACATAGATGCTATAACCCCCATTTTACAAGTTATGAAAATAAGCTTTGCAGAAATTAAGTAATGTGTTTGAGCTTACTCACCGAGTATATGTGAGAATAATCGAAATTTGAACCCAAGTCATTTAGACTTCTAGGTCTGTACATTTTCCTACTGAATAGGCTAATTTTGCAGCGATATTCATACAGCATTGAGGTTGTAACTACTCAATGAACACATCTTTACTTGACTATATCTTAGTAGTCTAACCTGTGTGATCAAATTTAGCATTTACTGTTTATGGTCCCACCTTCAGGCTAGATAGGTTCAATGTCATACTACGCTCTGCCTCAACCCCTTCACGTCCTAATCCAGATATCCTGATTACCAAATTTTGACTATAGTCTTGTTCTGAAATATCCTTCCCATAGAGTCTTTTCGGAGTGTGTGGGTGTAGGTATGAATGGATGGATAGGGAGTAGTGGTGGGGGCTAGCAAACATAAATGAACATCAGCCATATCTGGGGCTTCCAAACTTGACAAGCCTCCACATTCTTTATACACAACTCGGTGGATTTTAAATGGTTATTTAAAATAATACATTTTGAAATTCACCGTGAAATCTGAGAAATCAAAGCAACAGAATGTCACAAAGAAAAAAACAGATGTGCTACACAATGAGTGGGGCTTGTACTAAGCCTTGAGCAAAATGTTCTCATTTGGTCCTTTTAACCATTGTCAAGTTGGAATGAATTATAGGCATACCCTATTTTATTGCACTTCGCTTTATTGCACTTTGCAAATGTTGCATTTTTTATTTTTTACAAATTGAAGGTTTGTGGAAACTTTTCTTTGAGCCCTTCTGTGGTGCCATATTTTTCCAATGGCATGTGTTCACTTCACATCTGTACTACGTTTTGGTTATGTCACATTATTTCAATTTTTTTCATTATTATTACATCTTTTCTGATGATCTGTGATCAGTGATCTTTGATGTTACTACTGTAATTGTTTTGGGGTACCATGAACTGTGCCCATATAAAATGACAAAAGTTTTGTGTGTTCTGACTTCACCAACAGTCCATTACTTTGTCCCTCTCCCTCTCCTTAGGCTTCTCTATTCTCTGAGACACAACAATATTGAATTTAGGTCAATTAATAAGGCTAATTGCCCTCTCAGTGTTCACGTGAAAGGAAGAGTTGCATGATTCTCACTTTAGAACGCTAGAAATTATTAAGCTCAGTGAGGAAGTTCTGTTGAAAGCCAAGACTGCCTGAAAGCTAGGCCTCTTGCACCAAAGAGTGAGCAAAGTTGTAAATGCAAAGAAAAAGTTCTTGAAGGAAATTTAAAGTGCTACCCCAGTGAACACACAAATGATAAGAAGGTGAAATAGCCTTATTGATGATATGGAGAAAGTTTTAATGGTCTGGATAGAAGATCAACCCAACCACAATATTTCCTTAAGGCAAAGCCTAACTGAGAGCAAGGCCCAGATTATCTTCAATTCTATAAAGGCTAAAACAGCTGAGAAAGTTTCAGAAGAAAAGTTTGAAGCCAGCATAGGTGGGTTTATGAGGTTTAAGGAAAGAAATTGTCTACACGACATAGTGCAAGACAAAGCTGAAAGTGCTGATGTAGAAGCTGCATCAATTTATCCAGAAGATCTAGATAAGATCATTGACAAAGATGGCTACACTAAACAATAGATTTTCATTGGAGATGAAACAGCCTCTCCGAAGAAGATACCACGTAGGACTTTCGTAAACAGAGAAGAGAAGTCAATACTTGGTTTCACAGTTTCAAAGGACAAGCCGACTCTCTTAGGTGCTTACACAGATAGTGACTTTAAGTTGAAGCCAATGCTAAATTACCATTCCTAAAATTCTAGGGCTCTTAAGAATTATGCTAAATGTACTCTGCCTGTGTTCTATAAATAGAACAACAAACCATGAATGACAGCACCGCTGTTAATAGCATAATTTACTGAATATTTTAAACCCACTGTTGAGACACCCTGCTCAGAAAAAAAAGAGATTCCTTTCAAAATATTACTGCTCATTGACAATGCAGCTGGTCACCCAGGAACTCTGATGGAGATGTACAAGGAGATGAATATTCTTTTCATGATTGTTAGCACAACATCCATTTCATAGCCTATGGATCAAAGAGTTTTTTTTTTTTTTTTTTTTTTTTTTTTACTTTCCAGTCTTTTTTTTTTAAATATTTTATTCCATTTTAGGTTTTGGGGTACATGTGAAGAACATGTAAGATTGTTGTATAGGCACACACATGGCAGTGTGGTTTGCTGCCTTCCTCCCCATCACCTATATCTGGCATTTCTCCCCGTGTTATCCCTCCCCAACTCCCAATCCCCCACTGTCCCTCCCTAGGTCCCCCCCACAGACCCCAGTGTGTGACGCTCCCCTCCCTGTGTCCATGTGTTCTCATTGTTCAACACCCACCTATGCGTGAGAACATGCGGTGTTTGATTTTCTGTTCTTGTGTCAGTTTGCTGAGAATGTTGGTTTCCAGGTTCATCCATGTCCCCACAATGGAAACAAACTCATCGTTTTTTATGGCTGCATAGTATTCCATGGTATATATGTGCCACATTTTCCCTGTCCAGTCTATCATCGATGGGCATTTGGGTTGGTTCCAGGTCTTTGCTATTGTAAACTGTGCTGCAATGAACATATATGTGCATGTGTCCTTATAATAGAACGATTTATAATTCTTTGGATATATACCCAGTAATGAGATTGCTGGGTCAAATGGAATTTCTATTTCTAGGTCCTTGAGGAATCACCACACCGTCTTCCACAATGGTTGAACTAATTTACACTCCCACCAACAGAGTAAAAGTGTTCCTATTTCTCCACATCCTCTCTAGCATCTGTTGTCTCCAGATTTTTTAATGACTGCCATTCTAACTGGCATGAGATGGTATCTCAATGTAGTTTTGATTTGCATTTCTCTAATAACCAGTGATGGTGAGCATTTTTTCATATGCTTGTTGGTCTCATATTATTTAAGAAAATAATTTATAAGGCTATAGCTGACATAGAGATTCTTTGGATGAATCAGGGCAAAGTAAACTGAAAACCTTCTGGAAAGAATTTACCAATCCAGATGCCATTAAGAACATTTGTGATTCATGGGAAAAGGTCAAAATATGAGCATTAACAGGAGTTTGAAAGAAGTGGATTTTAACACTCATGAATGACTTTGAGAGTTCAAGACTATAATGAAGAATAACTGAATATGTGGTGGAAATGGCAAGAGAACTAGAAGTGGAGCCTTAAGATGTGACTGAGTTGTTGCAATGTTTTGATAACACTTTAACAGATGAGGACTTGTTTTTTATGGATGAGGGAAGAAAGTGGTTGCTTTAGATGCAACAATCTTCACAGCTCTTCAATCTACTACTATTGAAGAGCTGTGAAGATTGTTGAAATGGCAACAAAGGATTTAGAATATTATATAAACTTAACTGATAAAACTGCAGCAAGGTTTGAGAGGATTGCCTTGAAATTTGAAAGATTTACTGTAGTAAAATGATATCAAACAGCAGCACATGCTACAGAAAAATCTTTCATAAAAGGAAGAGTCCATCAGTGTGTCAAACGCCATTGTTGTCTTATTTTTAAAAATTGCCACAGCCACCCAAACCTTCAGCAACCACCCAACTCAGATCAGTCAGCAGCCATCAACACGGAGGCAGGACCCTCCACCAGCAAAATGATAAAGACTCATTGAAGACTCAGATGATTGTTTGCATTTTTGAGCAATAAAGTATTTTTAAATTAGGGTATGTACATTGTTTTAAAATACATAATACTATATTGCACACTTAATAGACTACAGTATAGTGTGAACATAACTTTTATGTGAGCTGGGAAAGCAAAAAATTCATGTGACTTGCAAATTTTTGGTGGTCTGAAACCAAGCTGACAGTATCTCCAAGGTATTCTTATATTATGTTAAATGAGATATTTTAAATACACAGAAAAGTATAGAAAGTACTAGAATAGAAACACCCATATACCTACATCCCAAATTAATAAATGTTGACATTTTGCTCAGGTTTTTTATTTTTTAATTAAAAAATTATGTTACAGAAACTTTCAATTTTAAGATGGTAAAGAAAAACAGTGATTTTTGAATTGGGGTGAATTTACTCCTGGGACTATGTAGGCACTTTGTGTTTATTTCAATATCCCCTCCTTATGCATTCTCTCCTGAAATTGATTTGCCTGAGAAAAGATTTCAAGATAACTTAATAGAGTTATCCACTGATAGAGCACTAAAAATAATTTTAATTAATTCAATAATTTTTAATTGACAAAATTGATATATATTTATTGAGGCTGGGTGTGGTGGCTCATACCTGTAATCCCAGCACTTTAGGTGGCTAAGATGGGGGGACAGCTTCAGCCCAGGAGTTTGAGACCAGCCTGGGCGACATAGTAAGACCTCGTCTCTACAAAAAATACAAAAATTAGCAGGGCATAGTGGTGTGCACCTGTAGTCCCAGCTACTCAGGAGGCAGAGGTGGGAGGATCACTTGAACACAGGAGGTTGAGGCTGCAGTGAGCCATGATGGTGCCACTGTACTCCAGCCTGGGCTATAGAGTGAGACACTGTCTCAAAAACAAACAAACAAACAAAAGATATATATTTATTGTGTACAACATGATGTTTTGAAAATGTATACTTTGAGATAATTAACATATGCATTACCTTATATACTTATTATTTTTTGTGGTGAGACACTTAAAATCTCAGCAATTTTTAAATATACAATATATTGTCATTAACCGTAGCCACTATGATACACAATGCATCTTCTGGACTTATTCCTTCTGTCTAACTGAAATTTTATGTCCTTTGACTAGCATCTCCTAAGTCCCCCACTGCCAATCCCCTAGGCTGTTGTAACCACCATTTTACTTTATTTCTATGAGATTGACTTTTTACACTTCACATTTAAGTAAGGTCATACAGTATTTATTTTTCTGTGTTTGGCTTATTTCACTTAATATGTGATCCTCAACATTCATCTATCGTGTCACAAATGACACTATTTCTTTCATTCTTAAGGCTGAATACTATTCCATTGTGGATACGTACCATATTTTCCTTATCCATTCACCATTGATGGACGCAGGTTGATTCTATTTCGTGGCTATTGTGAATAATGCTGCAATGAATGTGGGAGGGCAGGTATCTCAACCTACTTATTTTAATTCCTTTGGGTATATACCCAGTAGTGGGATTGCTGGATCATATGGTAGTACTATTTTTAATTTTTTAAAAAACTTCTATACTACATATTATGTTATTTTCCATAATGACTGCATTAATTTACATTATCATCAGTGTACAAAAACTAATTTGTGATGAAATATGTTAAGTGATTTTGGCATGTAACTCAGAGAGAGTTCAAGGAATAGAGTGACATTGTTATTCCAGCCTCTTTCTAGTACTTGTTTATGTAAACCAAATTTCTTAGCCCTTGTATATACAAAAATGTTCAAAGAATAGAATTGATACTGAACTCTATCTCTACCAAAACGTAATATTCATCCTGAGATATATGGATTAATTAAAAGCCCATTTTCAACCAATGCATTAAGAGATCCATTTGCAATAAAATTTAATTTGGGGTTTAGTTATTTTTTCATGAAAATATTTAATACATGTATATTGCTTTTGAAAATTGTGTAATATGGATCGTTGTAATGATAGCCCAACCCAGAAGAAAAAAAACACATAGAGCCTTGTGCTAATAAAAAAGAAATTAATTAATTTGAATTTATGTACACATTTTTATGTGGATAAATTATAGATATTCAAGCATAAAAATCTGGGGAGGGAATAGAATGGATGTATGAGGTCAAGGGAAAACAGGGACTATATATATTTAAAGTAGACAATGGTGAGCAATAAAGAATGATTTAGCAGTTTTATTTTGTTTACACTATGTGGAAAATAATACTTACTTTTTGTACCTATTTACACATACAACAAAAAATGTCACCTTTAAAGTGTGCAAAGGAGCACGTTGTTCTTAAATGTTTGAGGAGATTAGAATAAAAATACATGAAGGCCAACTGAAATAAAGACTTCACTGCCTCCTTCTCTCAGACATGATCTAAAATCGGTCCTTTGTGGCATACTACACGTGAATTTGAAAAAAATGTGAATTCTTTATTATTTGAGTTCGGAGTTCCATGTGAGTGTATCAGAGAGTACCTGTCAAGTGTTATTCAGATCTTCTATAGGTGTGCTAATCTTTGTTTGCTTGAGCCATCAGTTTCTTAGTAAGGTATATTAAAAGTCTTTCACTCTAATTGTGAATTTATAAAGTTTTGTCATTTGGTTAATGTTTTGCTTTATATATATTGATGCTATGTTGTCAAATACACATAGAGGTACATCACTGTGACTATTCTTGATGGATTTTTCTTTTTCTTTTTACTAAATGTTTTCTTGTTTCTATTGATCCTTTACATTTTATAATCTATTTCGTCTGATACTAATATTGTTAAATAGACTTTTCTTTTGTTAGTATTTGACTAGTATATATTTTTCAATCTATTTACTTTGTGTATCATTATGTTTTAGATGTATCGCTTATAGGTATCATATGGCTCACTATTTTTAATGCAGAATGAGAATCTCTCTTTTAATAGTTGTATTTAACCTGTTCACATTTATCATTTAAGTATCTTGAGGTATTTCTTCTCTTTCACTTTGTCTTTTCTTTTTACTCCGCTGTTTGTTTAATTCATTTTTTTCTCTTTACCTGCTTATTGGAACAATCAAGAATTCTTTATTCCTTTTCCCTCTATCTTGGTTTGTTATATATTTATTTCTATTATCTTCATCAGTATCCTTAAATTTTTACTCTTTATACTTAACACAAAGCAAAGTTAATATTTCAATTCTTCTAAACAGTACAATGACTTTAAGCTGCTTTAATTCTGAGTTCACGCTTTCCATTTTCTATGTTACTATTGTTTCAATGTTTAATTTCACCTTATATTGGTCACTTTTATTAGGAAATTTTTATACTTGACATTTATTGAAGAGGCAATAGAGCAAAATGACTAAGAGCACAGTCTCTGTAGTCAGACTCTGTCATTTACTAGCTGTAAGACCATGAGCAAGTTACTTAACCTCTCTGTTTTCTCATTTTAAAAATAGGATTAAATAGGTAACTGTCTCACTGGATTGTTGTAAAACATTTATGACAGTGTCTGCCTCATATTGCTATATAAGTATTATGTACTAGTAGTGGAAATAATGTTTAGATTTATCAAAGTGTTTAGCACTTTATTTACAATCCTTTTGCATTTAACACTTTTCTTCTGGCTTCTATTTTCTTCTCATGGTAACATACCATTTAGTAATTCTGTTAGTTTGTCAGTAATAAACTCAGGATTTATATGCCTATTAAAGTTTTTATTTTATGTTCCCTTTAGGATGATAGTTTAGCTGTGTATAGCTTATTAAATTGTTATTTTTTTCTTAGTACTATGAATACATTATCCCACTGTTTTCTGAGATCTCATTGGTAATGCAATATCTACAGCCACCATAGTTTTCTTTCCTTTGCAGTTAATCTGTATTTTCTTTCAGGCTGCTATTTGTTCTGCAGTCTCACCACAGTGTGTCTAGTTGTGGTTTGTTGTAACTTATCCTCCTAGGGATTCAAGATGCCACTTGAATCTGGGGACACTAGCTTTTTTTAATTCTGAAAAATTTCTGGCAGTTATTACCTTAAATATTGCATTTATATTCTAACCTTCTAAAACTCCTGATTGCCGTGTGTTGACTCTTCTGAATGTTCATGTCTCTTGATCTCTTTCATATTTTCCATCTCTTTATCTCTTTTTGCTGCATTTTCAGTGATGCCCTCAGATTTATCTTCCAGTTCATTTAACTCTTTTCAGCTATCTCTAATACATTTAAATAATACATTGAGTTTTAATTTCAACAATTAAATTTTTCAATGTGCATTCTTATTTAGATATTTTCCAAACCTATTTATTCCTACTGGATTGTTTATTCCTTTCTTTATCTTTTGTTCTTTTAGATGACTTCAAAAGATGTTAAACTAAATACATTTTAAATTCTGAATTATTTATTGTTCTGGGGGTCCAAATTCTTACTCACATGTTTTTTCTTGAAATTTTTGAATGTCAACCAGTCTTCAAAGGATTTATTTTCAGTAGGCATCCTAGATTATTTGGTTGTAGAGATCCAACCCTGAGTCAATTTGGCTCTCTTTGAAATCTCTACAGAATTAGCTTTCTTCAGACTTATTTTTATGATTATTATATGGCCTCAGGTTTCTATAACATGCAAGTATTGTGAATTAAAAACTCACATCCGTGGATGATTCAGATTTGGGGGCTGGTTTTTGCAGTCGATTCTCTGTATTATTATTATTATTATTCTCCACAGTGCCAAGAAGATGATGAAATACTTTGCTGCTTCTCTTGACTAGTAGGCAGAGTTTTCCTATTAACTGTTTCATATAAGGGACATTTTTTGTGGCATGTGGCTTTATGCTGTGGGCTCAATTCTAGTTTTCTACATGGGCCTGAGTCCTTATTTGCCATTCCTGAATAGATGTTAAAATCCATACTCCTAGATGCAATTCTATTCCTTAGATATCCATAAACTTCTCTATTTCAACAGCCATTTGCCACTCTGACTTTGAGATTCTTCTTGATTTTTGGCACAAGAGGATTTATTCTTTTTATTTTTAACCTTGATTATGTTCTTTAAAATAATTTTGTCATGTTTTATCTAGTATTTGTGTTTGGAGCAAGAAGTTTGTGTTTGGTTTTACTGATTCCTACTGGTTTCACTGTGCATTACTTTGACAAGAAATCCCTTTGGTTTAATATTTGTCAGAACCAAAAACTTGGTAAGGTAGTGTTGTCATACAACTGATCCCAGATCAAGGATGCAATGATAAAAGCACTTTTGTTAATGTGCATTGCGCTTTATAGTACTCAGTGTTACTTATTTGAAGCTATACTCTTGACGTATAAGTTGCTTCGAATAACTTTTCCCAAACACAAATATAAATGAATTATTTTGCATTCTTATTTAGTGTTGAAAGTTTTATATAGTTTTCTCAAAGGACAATTTAAATATAATGTAAATGATGCAAGGTTTAGAATGAAGTAAAGAGGCTTTATGCTTGGCCACTTCCTCTCACGTTGTTTTCCTGGGATGTTTTACAAAATTTAGTATTCTTCCTAAGATGTCTCTCTTGAGTTTTTTGAGTTCTGAATTTTGAGCCTCAATTTTTTTTTTTTTTTGGACAGTCTCGTTCTGTCACCCAGGCTGGAGTGCAGTGGCATGATCTTAGCTCACTGCAACCTCTGCCTCCCAGGTTCAAGCAATTCTCCTGCTTCAGCCTCCCAAGTAGCTGAGATTACAGGTATGTGCCACCACACCCAGCTAATTTTTAAAAATATTTTTGGTAGAGATGAGGTTTCACCATGTTGGCCAGGCTGGTCTCGAACCCCTGACCTCAATGATCCACCCAGCTCAGCTTTCCAAAGTGCTGGGATTACAGGCATTATATACTGCACCTACTCTATCCTCAAAGTTTTCTAAAAGATTGTTCAATCACATAGCCCACATAAAACAAAAACTCATATTGGCTTGGTACCACTTAACTACTGAAGTTGTGAAATCTCAGGATTCCAATGACCTTTTCTGTCATCAAAATAAATAAAAAATATTTTGTGTGTCAAATTTAGAGGCTATATCTTATCAAGGGTATTCAGGGCTGTTCAGAGGAGATCATTGCCTGGAGCTCCTTGGTTATCTCCATAGAAAGATTTTTTCATGCTGGGTGTGGTGGCACACACCTGTAATCTGAGCACTTTGGGTGGCCAAGGCGGGCAGATCACCTGTGGTCAGGAGTTGAAAACCAGCCTGGCCCCTACATGGTAAAACCTCGTCTCTACTAAAAATACATAAATTAGCTGGGCGTGGTGGCACATGCTTGTATTCCCAGGTACTCGGGAAGCTGAGGCAGGAGAATTGCTTGAACCTGGAGGGAGGTGGTTGCAGTAAGCCAAGATTGCACCACTGCACTCCAGCCTGGGTGACAGAGTAAGACTCTGTCTCAATAAATAAATAAATAGTTTAACATTATAAAAATAAAGAAAGATTTTTGACCTGAATGTGGATTTTGATGATTGCCTTTTTCCATTTAGATATAACCTTACCATTTTTCCACAGAGGACGGCCAAGAATCACGTTTATCTCAGTTTTGGTTTGGACTAGACACATTCCTACTTTACTGCACTTTTAAGTAAGGTTAGCCAGAGTATTGGACCATATATGCTCTATTCTCATAACTGTTAGTGAAACACAGGCTGGGAGTGGTGGCTTATGCTATAATCCCAGCACTTTGGGAGGCCAAGGTGAGTGGATCACCTGAACTCAGGAGTTCAAGACCAGCCTGGGCAACATGGTGAAACCCCATCTCTACCAAAAATACAAAAAATTAGCTGGGTGTGGTGACACATTACCTGTGGTCCCAGCTACTGGCTATTCAGGAGGCTGAGATGGGAGGATGGCTTGAGCCTGGGAGGTGGAGTTGCAGTAAGCAGAGATTGCATCACTGCATTCCAGTCTGGGTGCCAGAGTGAGACCCATCTCCAAAAAAAAAAAGAAGAAGAAAGAAAAGAAATAGAAAAATGTACAAGATAGTTCACAAATCATACAAATACCCATGCTGTAAATGACAGACTCAATTACAAGTATCTCCCTTTCAGTATTTTATATGCTGACATGTTATGTGATGCCCAGGAAGAATCCCCTCCTGCTCTTTGTTCAACTTTTAACATAAACTACCTAAATCTGTCTAAAAATTACTGGCGTTTTAAGTAGCAAAGACCTTACAGAGCAGTCAGAGATGACAACACATTTTAAAGATGGATCTTCACTGAAATGAAGGAAACATAATTGAATTACCATAATAAGCAAAAATATGCAAAAAACATAAAATGGAAAATTAGGGAACTTTGTGCCTAGGACAAGATACATGTTATCAGCTATTCTAGTAGCAGTAATAACAGCTAAGAGTTTTTGATCACTTCTGTTCCAGGCATTGTGCTAAGAGTTTAATATGCAGTAGCGCATTTAATCCTCATAGTTATCTTATGACATAGGCTTTTGCTTAAAGTGCTCCTAACCTTATAGATGGAGGAACTGAGGCTCTGAATTTTTCAAAGACAAAGTTACATAGCTAATAACTGGTAGAGTTAGAATTAAAATCCTGGAAGTCCAATTCTGGTCCTGAATTCTTAACTGCTATGCTATGCTACTTATGAAACAGACATGCTAATACTTATCCCATAAGATTATGTGGGGGGTTACATCGAACCAGATAATATTTTGCAATAGCATTTAGCACTGATATGTGGCATCCAGTGCTCAGTAAGTAAATGTCAGAACATTCTGTCAGTCATGTAGCTGTCATTAGATTAATTAGGGCCTTTAAATCTAATGTTTATTAAACTGTATCCTGAAACTCCCCACCCCAAACCATCAGTTCATTAAATAATAATTGATAATATTTATTGAGTGCTTACTATGTTTCAAGCAGTGATTCAACTTATCTTCATATCATTCCTCTGAAAAATGTACTGACATTATCCCTATTTTATAGGAGTGGAAATGGAGGCTGAGAGAGATTAAGTAACTTTTCCAAGGTCCCCTGGCCCATAAGGCAGGATTTGGAAATCAAGCAGTATGACTCTAGAGCCTATTGTCCTAAACGCTATGCTAGGCTGCAGATGTGCTATGCTGCAGATGTGTTATGATTAGCTCAGTTAGCAATGCTTGATTTTTTACTCAATTTCATCATCACATGCTAGAACCCTGGGTCAGCAACTAACTAGTGTGTAATGATTTCTACAATCCTTTAAAGGGGAGGGGAGGAGAAGTGACTTTTAGAAAAAGGATCAGGCAAAAGACTTTGTTCATGATTCAGGATCTGATTTCTGCTCAGGAACATTTTAACATAATAATAATTTCAAGATGTAAATTAGTGATTTTCTCCAAAGCAGACAATACAAGTAAAACAGAAATTACATTCCCCAGCAGTATCCGAATAAAATACATACATGATATGAATACTTAGTGATATTTTAGAATGCAGATGAAAATGTGAGCATTTATACTATTGTTTGATTAAAACCACTGCTGAAATTAGTGATGTGTCACATTATCACACCAAATGTAATGAGGGTAAAAAAGGAGATTCAAAAAGGCAAAATTGCATATGAATGTCAAAATATAAAGGGATCGCAAAATGTTTCAGAGAAACAGGAAATGTAATTGAAATTCTAGAATATTGAAAATATGAAGGTCAAATGAAATTATCCAAATCTCAACTTAGTTAAGTGATAAGTTTGGGGCCAAATGTATTTAGAGAGTTACTCAGAGGAAGATAGGAAGGATGAAGAGAAATTTGGAAAGATGGTGCATGTATCTCATTCTCACATTCCTTCTAAACGATACAAGAGAGCTGATGGAGACAAAATGTGATGTATAAAAATAATTATTGTTTATTTTTATGACCAACTACATATATTCATGTATAAACATAAGGAAAAACAAGTAAGCAAATAGATTTTAAAAGTTTTAAATACTCATAATCTTAGTCAGAGACAACTGTTATTTTAGCATTTATGTATATTTATTGCAGCTCATTGCTATGCATAAACATGTATAGTTTTAAACAAAATTTTACTGTATATTTTAAAAGTTCCTTTTTAAACATAACACATTGAAAGCACGTTTTGAGAAATAATAATCTATGATGTCTTTTTAAATTGTTGAGTAGTGCTTTTTTATTTGAAAGAATTGTATATTATTCAACCAGTCCTCTATTATTGGTATTTATCTGGTTTGTAGTTTTTGTCTATAAAACCAATATTACAATGAAGCTGTATTTTCAGCATACAGATCTGGTATGTAATTTGTTAGATTTATATATATTTAAGAATTTTATGTCTTTGGTGCTATTGTAGGTGGTGAGATAGTTTTTTAAAATTTCATTTTCCAATTTTTCATTGCCAGCAAACAGAAATATAATTGATATTTGTTCATTGACGCTATATCCTGTGACTTTGCTAAACTCACTTATTTGTTCTAGAAACTTTTAGTAAATTGTTTGAAAATTTTTCACAGACACAATCATGTTTTCTATAAAAGAAGATAGTTTCATTTCTTCCTTTCACATGTATAGTGTTTTATTTCTATTTTATTTCTAGCTAGGATGTCTACTACAATGTTGAATAAGAGAGGTCTGACTGAACAATTGAACATGCCTTTATTTTTCTTGATCATGAGAATAAACATTAATTTTTTCATCATTTAGTATGATACAGAAATTTTTTAGAGACCTGCTGGCTATAGGTTTTTTGTAGATGCCCTTTATCAGTTTTAGGAATTTTTTTTCTCTTCCTGTTTCCGAGAGTTTTTAACATGAATGAATATTGAATCTTGTCAAATGTTCTTGCTGGATCAAGTGATATGATTAAATGTTTTTATGTTTGTCTATTGTTATGATGAATTGCTTTATTGGTCTTTAAATATTTTTTATTTTGCTTTAAAGAAACCTGATTTATTTTAACTTTTTTTCTATCCTTTATTTCTTTATTTATGTTTGTGACAGACTCTTGCTCTGTCATCCTGGCTGAGTGAAGCTTGCTGTAGCTCCAACTCCTGGGCTCAAGCAATACTCCTGCCTCATCCTCTTGAGTAGCTGGGACTGCAGGCACATGCCACCACACCTGCCCAATTTACTTTTATTTTTTATTTTTGTATAGACAGGGTCTCACTATGTTGCCCACATGTGTATCAAACTCATGGGCTCAAGCAATCCTCCTACCTTGGTCTCCCAAAGTGTTGCTATTAGAGGTGTGAGCCACCACACCTGGCTTAATGTTTTTTAAACCTAAGAGTGACAAAAGTGTAATTTCTTTTGCTTATTTACATTGAAATATATAATAAAGTTATGAATGTTCCTTCATTTAAATAGTGTTCTGCAATTTTTCATTGTATTGTCTTAGTTATCAAATATATTTTTCTTTTGAAATAAACATTTATTCTTTATTTACCAAATGACTGCATATCATACTCTGATACATTTTTTCAAAGATGAGCTTTTGAAATAATTTTTATATTATTTCCTATATTAATTCATATACACCAAAAATGGCTCAAAAGAATTGCTTTAACCTCAGGCTTGAGCCCAGAGTGTTCTGCCAATAGTGTCCCCCTAGCCACCAAAATCACATTTTTTTCACCACACTCATAGGCTGGTCCATTACACAGGGTTCAGCAGGAACTCTATATGTCCTTTCTCATAATCTACTACACCACACATCTTCATAAACTCTTCTATTTCTTGGAAATAAAGGAAGCATTTGCTCCTTCTTTTTTTGTCAATAAGCAATAAGGCTTACCAATAAAAATGCTTGAGAAGGAGATTGTTTTTGAAAAAAATATAATAAAGTAGCAGGCCTGCCTCAGCAGAGTAGAAAGCTGCCTGTGGTGATGATTTTAGGGAAATCAAGAAATATACAAAGACCTCAAAGTTTCTTATCAGTATTCTATGGTCTTCAAATTTTGAACCAACTTTACATTCCTGGGTTAAATGAGTTAAACCCAAATTAAACTATTTATTTATTTTCTTACTTTTATTATCTCATTCATTTCAGTATTTTGAGTTTAATTTCCTCTACTCTTTCTAGATTTGGGGAGTGTGAGCTTAGATTATTGATTTGTGACTTTTTCTCTTTTTTAATTTATGCATTTGAGTGCTATAAATTTTTCTCTCAGCACTGCTTTAGCTGCCTCTAACAAATTTTGATATGTTATACTTCTGATTGTATTAAACTCAAAATATTTTAATTTTCCTCGTGACGTCTCTATTGTCTCATGATTTATTTAGAAGTATATCTCTTGACTTTCAAATATTTGGGTATATTTTAGATATCTTTTTGTTGTTTATTTCTAGGTTTATTCTTTTGTGACTAGAGAGCATACTTTGTATGATTTCAATTCTTAAACATTTGTAGAAGACTTCCATTTCTTACACAATGAATTAGATATACTTTATCCTGTTTCCCCTGCTAAATACAACTAAAAACCTGGAACTTATATACAAAACAAACATGAAAAGACTCTGGAAATGATAGGACATGGTACTGAGCTCCCAGGGTTTTCTCTTTATCTCATATATCCCAGACTTGGAGCTAGAGAAGGCACCAACTCAGAAACACTAATGGGTGCAGACACAATAAAAGTGTTCCAATAAAAGCATTGCTTCTCTAACCAAAGGACTAGGAATGGGGCAGCATAGCAGGACAGAAACTTTTAGACAGTAACTGTTGCACTCCAGCCAAATACAACAGAAAAAGCAATTGTCCTGCAACCATTCATATAAGCAGACAAAGTGTGGGTAGGCTAGACTTTCCCCTTTGTAGTGTGTAACAAATCCACCCAAACTGCCACCAGGATGGTGTCAGAGAAGACCAAGTAGGGAGTTACCTTCATCCTCACAAGTTGGTAATGGGACCCTCTGCTTCTGGTGTCCCACAACACCAGAAGTGGAGACCAGGTGGGAAGCCTAGACTTCTATTCCAAACTGGTTTTAATGGAGTGCTCCTCCAGTTCTCTACTGAGGTGGTGTAGAGAGGGCCTAATGAAAACTCAGGACTTTTGGCACCTCTCAGTGGTAGTGAAGCCATTCCTCCACCTTAATGTGTCAGTGGCGGTTTTGTGGGGAGCAAAAACAAAGCACTTCTACCCCTTCCAGCCAGAGAGGTATCAACTGAAGCCTAATGGGGATCCAGAACTCTCTTACCTCTCACAGTAATGAGGTGCCTTCTCTTAAGTGTCAACAGAGACCAAGTAGGAGATCTGGATGTCTAACCCCTCTTGTCAGTTATAAGGCTGTATCACCCTTACCCTACCAGAGTGATGTCATATACAGCTGGCTAAAGCAGAGCTTTTAAATAATGAGATTCAGAATTTTATAACATAATGCAGAATTTCCTAGGTTTCCATCGAAAATTGCATGGCATACAAAAACAAGAAAATCTCAAACTGAATAAGAAAAGGCAATCCAGAGACAACAACAACAAATTAACGTAGCTGTTAGAGTTATCTGACAACTATGTAAATATATCCATCATAAAACATACTTCAAGAAGAAATAACAAACATGCTTCCAAAAAGTGAAAAGTAGAAAGCCTCAGAAAAGAAATAGAAGTTCTCAAAAAAGAAATACAGAATGTAAAGAAGAAAAAATTATAAATTTTAGAACTGAAAAACAATAACTGAAATAACATCAGTGGATGGGTTAAACAGCAAAATGGAGGGGACAGAGGAAAGAATCAGTGAATTGAAAGATTGAGTAATAAAAATTACCCAATCAGAACAAAAAAAGAAAATAGATTGATAAAGAAATAGAGCCTCAAAGTCCTGTAGTACTAAAACAAAATATCTAACATTAATGTAATAAGAGTCATAGAGGAGAGCAGAAAGAAGGTAGAGCTGAAAAAGTACTTAAAGAATAATACCTGAAAACTTCCCAAATTTGGCAAAGACATTAACCTACAGATTTAAGAATCTAAACAAGCTTGAAAAGAACAAACTCAAATAAATCCATGCTAAGACATATCATAATTAAACTTTTGCAGAATAAAGGCAAAGAAAAAATCTTCAAAGCAGTGAGAGAAAAATGACACTTTTCCTATAGAGAAAGAAAAATTGGAATGGAGACGATTTCTCATTTTAAAAAAAAGAGAAGAAACATGAAGTCTAGAAAACTGGCACAATATTCCCAAGTGCTAAAACTGAAAAACTGTCAACACATAATCCTATACCCACTGAAAATATCCTTCAGGAAAGAAGGGGCAATCAAAACTTTTCAAATGAAAGAGAACTAAAAGAATTTGTCACCAGCAGACCTATCTTAAAAGAAAGACCAAAGAAAGTTCTTTAAACAAAAATAAAATGATTAAAAGGGAAGCTTGCAGCATCAGGAAGAAAGAAAGAACACAGTAAGTAAGGATATGGGTAAATAAAATAGATTGTCGTTTTCCTCTTGAGTTTTCTAAATTATACTTCACAGTTGAAGCAAAAATTGTAACAGTCTCATACAATTCTAATTTTACATAGATGAACTATTTGAGAAAATTATACTGTAAGTGACAAAGTGAAAGGATGTAAATAGAGGTAAAGTTTTACACTTCACTCCAAGTAGTTAAATAATGACACCAGTAAACTGCAATAAGTTATGCATGTGTAGTGATATATGTAATGAAATTATTTTAAACTACTTTAAGATGACTGCAAATAAAAAAAAACCTCAAACACACTAGATAATCAAAATGAAGTTCTAAAAATTGTTTAGCCCACAAGAATACAGGAAAAAGAAAATGGAGAAGAAAAATATAAAAGGTAAACAGAAAACAAAAAATAAATGGACAGGTCTTAACAAAGCAATAGTTACATTAAATGTAAATGGCCTGAATATACTGATTAAGAACAGAGATTGCCATTATGGATTAAAATTGTGATTCAACCATGTACTGTGTATAAGAAACTCACTTCAAATATAACAATGGCAGCATGTTATAAATGAAAGGAGGGATAAAAAGACATCAGGAGTACCTTTATTGATATAAAGTAGACTTCAGAGCCAACAAATACATGAAGGAAAGAAACATATAATAAACAGTGGGTTGATCCACTAAAAAGTCATAGTAGTCCTAAATGCATATGCATGAAACAACAGAGCTGTAAAATATGTGAAGCAAAAAAAGAAAAAAGAAAAAGAAAAGGAGAAATAGGCAGATTCACTACTATAGTTGGGGAATTCAACACCACTCTCTCAATATTTGATGAAACAACTAGACAGAAAATCAGTAGGGCCATATAAAAATCAACAATGTAATCAATCAATCAGTAGGATTTAATCAAAATTTGTAGAACACTCCATCCAATAACAGCAGAATAAACATTCTTTTCAAGTACCCACAGAACATCTACCAAGAGAGGCCATATCTTGGCCTATATAATAAACCTCAACAAATTTTATAAAACTAAAATCATACAGAGTGTGTTCTACAACCACAATGAAATCAAATTAGACAGCAATAACAGAAAAATAACAGAAAAATTACAAACACTTTAAAACTAAACAACACTCTTCTAACAAATCCACAGATCAAATAGAAGTCTCAAGGAAATAAAAAATACATTGAACGGAATTAAAATAAAAATACAACATATCGAACTTCATGAGACACTGCTAAATTAGTGCTGACAGGGAACTTTATAGCATTTAACACATACAATAGAAAAGCATGAAAGTCTTAAATTAATAATCTAATCTCTAACTTCAAAAACCTAGAAAAAGAAGAGCAAGATAAATCCAATGCAAGAAGAAGGAACAAAATATTAAGGATAAGCAGCAGAAATCAATGAAATTGAAACTATAACATCAATAGAGAAAAACATTGTTTCAAAGTAAATAGTTGACTATTTGAAAAGATTAATACTGGGGGCGAAAATATTGTGACAAGACTGTAAGAGAAAAACAAGAAAGCTGGAAGACACAAATTACCAATATCAGGAATGAAACAGGAGATATTGCTACAGACAGCAAAAGGATAATGAAGGAAACTATGAAAAGCTGTACACACATAAATTTGACAACTTATATAAAAGGAACCCGTTCCTCAAAAAGCAAAAACTACTACAACTCACTTAATATGAAATAAATAATTCAAATAGCTCTATAACTCCTGAGGAAACTGAATTCCTAATTTCAAAACTTCATAAATATAATTCTCCAGGCTCAGAGTTTTGCTGCAGAATTCCACCTAATGTTTAAAAAATAAGTAAGCATCAAACATATTTTAAAAGACTCAAGAAGAGAAGATTGCTCTATTATGTTTACCTGAATACTTGTTATATCTATTGTTCTTTCTTTATTCCTGATTTACCAAGTTTCTATCAGGTATCATTTCTCTTCTTCTCAAAGAACTTTCTTTAGCGGTTCTTTTATGATAGGTTTGCTGACTACAGATTCTCTTAATTTTTCTTCATCTGAAAATGTCTTTATTTCACTTTATTTCTGAAAAATATTTATGCTGAATATAAAATTTTGGGTTGACAGTTATTTTCTTTCAGTCCTTTGAAATGCTGATCTCCAAAGTGGTTATTTACAAGAAATCCAGTCCTTCACATCATTATTCCCTAAAGGTGATGTGCTATTTCTTTCTGCCTGCTTTTAAGGTTTTTTCTTCATTTTTAGTTTTTGGCAATTTGATTATAATGGGCATGGATTTCTTTAGGCTTATCTTTTGGGGTGGGGGTTCACTGAGCTTCTTGAAGGTATAGGTTTATGTCTTGCACCAACTTTGGGGAATTTTCATCCATATTTTATTCAAATAATTTTTAAGCACCCTTCTTCCTCTAGGATTTCAATGACTTAACTGTTAGACCTCTTGGTTGTCTCTGTATGTCTGAGGATCTGTTTTTTAATTTAATTTTTCCGTTTGCTTTTCATAGTGGATCATTTCTATTGGTCTACTGGGCTGTCTTCAAGTTCTCCTGACTCTCTGTCATCTCCGTTCTGCTACTAAGTCCTTTTATTACATTTTTTAAATTGTATTTCCCAGTTCAAAAATTTACATTATGTCCTTGTATCTTTTTTTATACTTGTTATTCATTTATCCTTACCTTTTGAGACATTTTTATAACAGCTTCCTGAAACAAACAATTTTTAATAGTTGTTTTGTCTGATAATTCCAATGTCTCTGTCATTTGGGGATTGATGTTTGTTGATTATTTTTCCTATACAAGTTTACTTTTTCTTGGTTCTTTATATACTGAGTAGTTACTGATTTTATCTTGAACATTTCCAATATTATGAGTCTGGGTCTTGTTTAAATCTAATGGAAAATCTTGACATTTTAGCTCTTGCAAGCAATCATCTCTGTCCGGTTCAGGCCACAAGTTTTAATCATCCTGCTGTGGGTTGTGGTTTCTATGTTAATTCCACTTTCAAAGCCTTTGAAGTATGACTGGTATTGGTCCCATTTGTGTACAACCAAGTGACTCATCTGGGATTTGAATGGCAGACTACCTTCTCACTCAGCTTTCAAAGTTTACATTATGCTTTTCAGGGTCTGACTGACACATGCACATGATTTCATAAACAATGTTATGGATTTTCTATCCTGATACACTCTTTCTTGCATTCTATGATCTTACAGGTACTTTTGGTTCCTTGTGTCTCCCTTTTTTGGCCATCTGGCTCAGTAGCTAAGGCTGTCTTTACCCCCACATTGCTATGCATTTCCCATGACTATCCCCACATTTGGCACCAGCTTGTGGGAGGACAGAGAAAGAAACGCAATGCAGGTTCAGTCTGCCTTTTCTGGACCACAGCTCCTCTCATTTGAAAGGATAGTTCCACTCTCTTGGAGTTTTTGGCCCCTACCAGCCCCTGTTTCTACTTCTGTTGCTGCTGCTGCTGCCACTGATACAGTATTGCTTGGGGACTACAGTGTGAGAAAATGGAGACATTTTAAAAATGTTAATTTTACTTATTTTGAGCAATTGAAAATTAAATTAATTCCAGATGTATTAAAGACTTGTTTAAGTAAGACCTAACACTATAAAAACCCTAGAAGAAAACCTAGGCAAAACCATTCAGGACATAAGCATAGGCAAGGACTTCATGACTAAAACACCAAAAGCATTGGCAACAAAAGCCAAAATAGACAAATGGAATTTCATTAAACTCCACAGTTTCTGTACAGCAAAAGAAACAATCATTAGAGTGAACTGGCAACCAACAGAATGGGAAAAACTTTTGGAATCTACCTATCTGGCAAAGGGCTAATATCCAGAACCTACAAATAACTAAAACAGATTTACAAGAAAACAAACAAACAAACCCATTCAAAAGTGGGCAAAGGATATGAACAGATACTTTTCGAAAGAAGACATTTATGAGGCCAATAAACATATGAAAAAATGCTCATCATCACTGGTCATTAGAGAAATGCAAATCAAAACCATGTCAAGGTACCATCTCACGCCAGTTAGAATGGCGATCATTAAAAAATCTGGAGACAACAGATGCTGGAGAGGATGTGGAGAAATAGGAACGCTTTTACACTCTTGGTGGGAGTGTAAATTAGTTCAACCATTGTGGAAGACGGTGTGGTGATTCCTCAAGGACCTAGAAATAGAAATTCCATTTGACCCAGCAATCCCATCACTGGGTATATATCCAAAGGATTATAAATCATTCTATTATAAAGACACCTGCACACATATGTTCATTGAGGCACTGTTTGCAATAGCGAAGACCTGGAATCAACCCAAATGCCCATCGATGATAGACTGGACAAGGAAAATGTGGCACATATACATCATGGAATACTATGCAGCCATAAAAAATGATGAGTTTGTGTCCTTTGTAGGGACATGGATGAATCTGGAAACCATCATTCTCAGCAAACTGACACAAGAACAGAAAATCAAACACCACATGTTCTCACTCATAGGCGGGTGTTGAACAATGAGAACACAGAGACACAGGGAGGGGAGCATCACACACTGGGGTCTGTTGGGGGCACTAGGGGAGGGACAGCAGGGGTGGGAGGTTGGGGAGGGATAACATCTGGAGAGATGCCAGATATAGATAACGGGGGATGGAGGCAGCAAACCACATTGCCATGTATGTACCTATGCAACAATCCTGCATGATCTGCACGTGTACCCCAGAACCTAAAGTACAATAAAAAAAAAAGTTACTTTGCTGTTTCTTAAGTGATAACTAGAGGGTTTTTCCTAAAACTATCTCTGTCCATGCCAATTCCCACTTGCAGGTTTTGGGTTCCATTAAGTTTAGGCTGGAGGATAGCAGAGGAGGTAGAAAATGGTAAACTCATTGCTGGATTAGTAATAGTTTAAGTTATGGACTACTGCTGCAATCTTCCTGCTACTTTCTACTTTTCAGAGTCCTTGAATAGAAACTCACACACTTAACCAAGGTTTTATAATTAAATTCAGTGAAAGAGAGCATAGAGTGTGCTTTCTCCAAATTACTGAGAGCTTGAACTTATGAATTATTTTTTTTTATTATACGTTAAGTTCTGGGGTACATGTGCAGAGCTTGCAGGATTGTTACATAGGTATACACATGTCATGGTGGTTTGCTGCCTCTACTCCCCCTGTCATTTACATTAGGTATTTCTCCTAATGTTATCCTTCCCCAATCTCTCCACCCCCTGCTATTCCTCCCCTAGGCCTCCACCCACCAACAGACCCCAGTGTGTGATGTTCCCCTCCCTGTGTCCATGTGTTCTCGTTCAACACCCGCTTATGAGTGAGAACATGTAGTGTTTGGTTTTCTGTTCTTGTGTCAGTTTGCTGAGAATGGTGGTTTCCAGATTCATCTATGTCCCTGCAAAGGACATGGATTCATCCTTTTTTATGGCTGCATTAGTATTCCATGGTGTATATATGTACCACATTTTCTTTATCTAGTCTATCATTGATGGGTATTTGGATGGGTTCCAACTCTTTGCTATTGTAAACAGTGCCTCAATGGACATATGTGTGCATGTCTTTATAATAGAATGATTTATAATCCTTTGGATATATACTCAGTAATGGGATTGCTGGGTCAAATGATATTTCTATTTCTAGATCCTTGAGGAATCACCACACTGTCTTCCACAATGGTTGAACTAATTTACACTCCCACCGAGAGTGTAAAAGCATTCCTATTTCTTTACATCCTCTCCAGCATCTGTTGTCTCCAGATTTTTTAATCATCACCATTCTAATTGGCGTGAGATGGTATCTCAATGTGGTTTTGATTTGCATTTTTCTAATGACCAGTGATGATTAGCATTTTTTCATGTTTGCTGGCCACATAAATGTCTTCTTTTGAAAAGTGCCTGTTCATATCCTTTGCCCACTTTTTGATGGGGTTGTTTATTTTTTTCTTGTAAATCTGTTTTAATTGGTTGTAGAATCTGGATATTAGCCCTTTGTCAGATGGGTAGCTTGCAAAAATTTTATCCCATTCTGTTGGTTACCAGTTCACTCTAATGACTGTTTCTTTTGCTGTATAGAAGCTCTTAAGTTTAATGAGATCCCATTTGTCTATTTTGGCTTTTGTTGCCAATGCTTTTGGTGTTTTAGTCATGAAGTCCTTGCCTATGCCTATGTCCTGAATGGTATTGCCTAGGCTTTCTTCTAGGGTTTTTATGGTGTTAGGTCTATGTTTAAATCTTTAATCCATCTGGAGTTAATTTTTGTATAATGTGTAAGGAAGGGGTCCGGTTTCTGCTTTCTGCATATGGCTAGCCAATTTTCCCAACACCATTTATTAAACAGGGAATCCTTTCCCCATTGCTTGTTTTTGTCAGGTTTGTCAAAGATCAGATGGTAGTAGATGTGTGGTGTTACTTCCAAGGCCTCTGTTCTGTTGGTCTATATCTGTATTTAGATACCAGTACCATTCTGTTTTGATTACTGTAGCCTTGTAGTATAGTTTGAAGTCAAGTAGCGTGATGCTTCCCACTTTGTTCTTTTTGCTTAGGATTGCGTTGACTATGCAGGCTCTTTTTTGGTTCCATATGAAGTTTAAGTTGTTTTTTTCCAGTTCTGTGAAGAAGGTCAATATTAGCTTGATGGGGATAGCATTGAATCTATAAATTACTTTGGGCAATATGGCCATTTTCACAAAACTGATTCTTCCTAACCATGAGCATGGAATATTTCCATCTGTTTCTGTCCTCTCTTATTTCCTTGAGCAGTGGTTTGTAGTTCTCCTTGAAGATGTCCTTCACGTCGTTTGTTAGTTGTATTCCTAGGTATTTTATTCTCTTTGTAGGAATTGTGAATGGGAGTTTGCTCTTGATTTGGTTCTCTGTTTGTCTGTTATTGGTGTATAGGAATGCTTGTGATTTTTGCACTTGGTTTTGTATCCTGAGACTTTACTGAAATTACTTATCATCTTAAGGAGATTTTGGGCTGAGACAAATTATCTTTTAAAGCAATTAGAAATGTGAAAATTGTGTATTTTATGTTTACCTTAATCTTTACCATTTCTGACACTTCTTTTTTTAATTGTACTTTAAATTCTGGGTACATGCGCAGATTTTGCAGGATTGTTGCACTCTTATTTACCTATATTCAAATTTTCATCTAGCATCATACTCCTTTTGCCTTTAACATATTATTATTTATTTTTAAATTCCTGTTTAAAAATTCCAACAAATAGGTTATCACTGAATCTGTTTCTGTTGATCATGTTACCTCTGACAATGTTTCTTAAACTTGTCTTTTGGTATTTCTTGTAATTTTTGATTGAATGCTGGACCTCATTTATAGAAAAACATTAGATATGGAAGTAAGTAGTATTAGCCTGGCAATGAGTACATATCTTGTCAGGTCATTAGTGTTAGGGGTTGAATCAATGTAGTCAGGAATTGAATGAGATTTGGGTTTTGTTGTTGCTGTTTTTACCTTAAGTATGGCATGGACTTTAAATTTCTACAGCTATTGGTTGCTGTTACCTTGTGGTTAGGATGGGTCTGGGGTGTGAATGGCTTTTTCTGAGTATTTCCATTACCCCTCAATATGGTTTAGGTGTTTTGTCTGCTCCAAATCTCATGTTGAAATGTGTTCCCCAATGTTGGAGGTGGGGCCTAATAGGGAGTGTTAGTGTCATGGAGATAAATCTCTTATGAATATGTTGGTGCCATCCTCATGGTAATGAGTGAGTTCTCATTCTATGAGTTCATGCAAGAGCTAATTGTTTAAAAGAGCATGCATCTCTCTTGCTTCCTCTCTCATCATATGACACAGCTGTTCCGTCTTTGTCTTCTTCCAGGAATGGAAGCTTTCTGAGGCCCTACCAGAAGCAGATGCTGGTGCCATGATTTTTGTAGAACCTGCAGAATTATGAGCCAAACACACCTCTTTTCTATATAAATGATCCAATCCCAGGTGTTTCATTCTAGCAATGCAAACAGACTGACACATCCCCTCAGCTTTTATTTATCCATTCACAACTGCACCACAGAGGTGAACTCTCTATACATGCTTGTTAAACTGTTGCTTGTTACTCAATGCTGGGCTCATGGTGGAGGATGGAATGATTTTCTTTTGTCCTACTCCAGCTTCTTCCTTAGACAAGTCCTGTGCACCTGGGCCTCAGATGTAGGGCTTTCTCAGCATTCTTACCTCTCATGTGGCCGTCAAACTCTAATTTGTTTTGTGGTTGATCTACTGTGGGAGTTTCCTCCCCCTCTCCTAGGTGATATAATATCCTTTCAGGATCCTGAGCCCAAGGTAGATTTGCCTGGTATCCTTACAGGATCCTGAGTACAAGGTGGATTCCTGCCTCTCTCTTAGGGACAGATTTCTGCTTTTACCTCTCGTTTACCTCTTTTTTTTTTGAAACAGAGTCTCTCTCTCTCACCCAGGCTACAGTGCAGTGGTACAATCTCAGCTGACTGCAACCTCTGCCTCCTGGGTTCAAGCAATTATTTTGCCTCAGCCTCCTGGGTAGCTGGGATTACAGGCACATGCCACCATGCCCAGCTAATTTTCATATTTTTAGTAGAGACGGTGTTTCTTCACGTTGGTCAGGCTGCTCTTAAACTCCTGACATCAAGCAATCCACCCACCTCAGCCTCCCAAAGTGCTGGGATTACAGGTGTGAGCCACCACACCCAGTCTACCTCTCTTCTTGAGAAATAGGTTTCTGCTAGTGGCCTGGGAGCTAAATAATTTGCTGTCATTTCACCAGTGACTTAAAGCATTTGATTCAGAGAAATGAAAGGTGAGGGAAGCAAGTGGGACTTGTGTGTGTCTCCAGCAGTAGCCAATCACCTCCTGCATGCCTGTGGCATTGAGAAGAGTTCTCTTCAGTCTCCTGACTTTTCTTCAACCTTTTTATTGAACATTTGTAGAGGTCTGTGGAAATAAGTGTGAGCTCTCCATATATCTGTGGTTTTTATATATTCCAAAGTGATCTGCTAATCCCCACTTGTCTTTTAAGAATTAATTAAAAAGTTAGCTTATTTCTTCTTAACCACTTGTGTGGCACCCTCATTTTCCCTTCTGCTCTGCCAAAGATGAAACATATTGTGTGTCTCACCTCTCTTTACGGTGGTTGGTCACCATGGAACTCATTTTACTTGGTTTCCCTAGGCTTTAGTTTGGATATTTGTCCCCTCCAAATCTCATGTTGAAATTTTATCCCCAATGTTGGAGATGAGGTCTAATGGGCAGTGTTTGAGGAATGAAGATGGATCCCTCAGGAATAAATTAATGCCCTCCTTGGGAAAAAGGTTGAGTAAGTTCTTACTATATTAGTTTAAGGAAGCTGGTTGTTAAAAAAGAAAAAAGTACTAGCACCTTCCCCAACCTCTTGCTTGTTCTCTCACCATTTGATCTCTGCACACACTGACTTCCCTTTTCTGCAATGACAGAAAGCAGCCTGAGGCCCTAACTAGATACCCAATCTTGGACCTTTTACCCAGCATAATTATGAGCCAAATAAATATTTTCTTTTTATAAATTACCCAATATCAGGCATTTCTTTGTACCAACACTAAATGGACTAAGATCCTATGACTTCAGATTTTTGATGGGCTAAAGAAACGTTACATTTTTATAAGTTATCCGGATTTTTCTCATTGTTAGGATGGAAGAGACAGTCAGTTGCATCTCTCTACATCCTAAGTAAAAGCACAATCTGCTCATACATCTTTAATTATTTCTTACTATAAATTCCTAGAAATGCAATTGAAACAAAGGATATGCATAAACATGTTTTTAAGACTACTTTGTACATATGGCCAAATTTCTGTAAGGAACATTTTGCACATCTACTTCCTTCAGCTACTGCTATAGTAGTCCTGCATTATAATTTCTGTATCAATGATCCCTTTACTAAGGTGTATAAGTATTTGATTAAAAAGTATTTTTCTGTTGAACTGAGATGAGCTATATCTTAAAAAAAAAAAAGACCCATAATTCTAAACTAATAGGAAGAAGCATATGCTAAGATGTTATCATTAAAACATTTGATAATGAGATTTTTTGTGGGTTTCAATAATCAAGCCTTCTGAGACACTGTGTAAAGATCACTTTCCAGTAACTCTTGCCTTATGGGGAAAAGTGTTTCTTTGCAATGCCAACATAACTGAGCTGAGCTAATGCCAAAAAATATTACTTGGAAGATGGGAGCACATAATAGAAATAAATGTAATCAATCTTTGGGGAAATAAAGCTCAAATGGTCTCTGGATGTTACAAGTGGTTTGGCCAGATCTCCAAATCTACTAACCTTGAAGCCATTTTCTCCTACTACTATAGATTCCTGAAGGTGGAAGTCATACCTTAAAACAAATTAGTAGCTTGAACTCTGACCATAGGTCCTGTGTGATGACTTCTCTGGTGAGCTGTTCTGCATGGCCAAGACATTTTTTACCCAGACCAAACACAAACTAAGCAGTGTGCTTTTTGTCTCCTTTTCCCTCAGAGCGACTCTGGTTATTTTTTTTCTTCTGACGACAGAGGTATCCCTTGGTCAGAAGACACTCTGGGGCCAATAAAGAAATCTACTTCTACCCCACAACACCTTGCCAACATCAAGGGCAGTATGGAATGATTAGCAAGACATTGCCTGACACCCCCTCCTGTCTCCTGTGATTTGGGCATTGTGTCTAAAGGTAGGCCAGTTGGCTTGGGGAAGGTGCACAGTCAAAAAGAAATATGCAAAACAATCAGCAGGGTCCAGGGGAATAATGACTAGAGAAGGACTCAGGCAAATTCAGCAGTGGATATAGCAACATAGCAAAGAACAGACTGGGTGAATTACATGGACAGTGGATGCCAGTGTAGGACTGAAACTGATCAAGGACAAGAAGCGGACCACACATATGTGGACCCTATGTTAACCCCTCAGTATGAAGAAGGAAAGAAGAAAGGGGAGAGGGAGTGTCCTGGGTTCTTTGTATGATGGGTGTCCAACATTTTGGCTTTCCTGGGCCAATTGGAATTGCCTTGAGCCACACATAAAATACACTATCACTAATGATAGCTGATGAGCTTTACAAAAATCATTAAAAAATAATTTTTTAAGAAAGTTTATGAATTTGTGTTGGGCCTTATTCAAAGCCATCCTGGGCCGCACATGGCCCATGGGCCATGGGTTGGACAAGCTTGGTCTAAATATTGACTTAAAAGAGACTTTAGAAACACAGAAATGACAGTTTACCTTGTATTGGTAAGGTTACATTTTCTGTAATCTTAGGAGGTTACAGAAATAGGAGACATAAGAGCTAAGTTAAGCTTTAGAGAAATAGAATTTAATTTTTGCATACATGTATTTGTTTCTGAAATTCATAGTCACAGCACATGACTAAGAGCTTTTTTTCCTTCCTCAACACATACTGCAATTCATCTAAGGACTAACCAAAAGTTCTTCTACTCTTTCTGAGAAAGCTGCAGACCATGATAGTACGTTGGGTTTTTAAAACATCAGGGTTCTAAATATGACAGGTTGGTTTGAATTTAGTTTTATATCTCCTCTCTTGCAACTCAAGAAGATAATCCCTCCCAAAAAGTGAGGTCCTTGTTTTGCTGTTTCCCTTCATTGATAATTTTGTATGAAGAAACTCAAGCCTGGAATTACTGAATTATGCCAGAATGATCAGGGCCTATCAGTTATCTTTAGAGAATGTATGGGCTTGATACATTCATGAATGACTCCAGATGAGCGGGTTTTTGGGTGGATAATTTTCTCTTGTCTGTCCAACCATCCTTATCCACAAAAATTCCAGCTTGTTTATGATAAACCAAATCCCTGAAGAAGGCAGCCTCATGCCCACTTTATAGGCCCATTGTATCAAGCAAGGTAGGGAGCTGAGAAAAAAAGCTACAAAACTGGCCAGTAGGGAACACAAAAAGGGGAAGGAAATGTGTGTGCGTGTGTGTGTTACCTTCTCTCTCTCTCTGAAAAGGCAATTCCCAAATCAGAGCCTCTTTTCCTTTTCCCATGCCTCTCATCTTTTACTTCTCTCTTCCTCTCCTGTCTTTTGCCTTTTTTGGAGATAGAGAGAAGTGAGGAAACTGGAAGTTATACTGTGTGTCTCCAATAGCGTCCACAGTTGAAATAATAATGGCTAACATTCAGGAGGGAGTTATGATGTTCCAGAACTACACCAGGAACTCTCCAGAGAATATGATATGTTTGGCGAGGGACAGGACATTATGTAACATAGGAGCATAAAATGTGAGGAGGGCAGAAGAAAGACGCTGGATGCCAGTGTAATCAAACATCCCTGTTTTCCTGAGACTGTCCAGGATTTTGCACTGAAATTTCTGCATCCTGAGCAGACACTCAGACCTGGGCTAACGAGAATGGTTTGTTACCCTACTGTGCTCCCACTTGCTCTTTTTAATTAAAGAGCTTACTCTCTCTTTCCGCACCCTTCATGGTGTTCTTGTAATTCAGCTCAGGGGGAAGAAGTAGGGTGCTCTTTGCCAAAGGACTGCTATCTATCTAAATCTCTATCCCAGTGGTCTTAGCCTTTTTTTCTGCTTCTATACAAAATAAATGACCACTGGAGGCATGAAATGCACTAAGCACTACTGCACAGATGGAATGATCTCTGAATTTGCACACGATTCCTGGTGATTTGCTATAATTAGATCCCTTTCTCTCATACTACACAAGTACATAAGTAGAAGATAGACTTTTTTAAGCAGAGAAAAAATGAATCTCCCCTAGTTTACTTTTAGAGATAGTAATTAGTTATACTGTAGTCCCCCACTTATTCATGATCCATGGTTTCCCTTTTGGATATTTAATTATCAGCAGTAAACCAAGGTATCAAAGTATACCTAAATAGAAAATTCTAGAAAAAAACAATTCCTAAGTCTCACACTGTTCTGAGTAGCATGATAAAAATCTCTCCCTGCTCTACCTCATCCAATCCAGGACGTAAGTCATCCCTCTGTCCATTATATTCAGGACTATAGACACTCCCTTCCTGTTAGTCACTTAGTAGGCATCTGAGTGATCAGATGGACTGTCATAGTATCACAGTGCTTGTGTTCAAAGAACCTTTATTTTACTTCATTATGGCCTTGGAGTGCAAGGGAAGTGATACTGGCCATTCAGATATGACAAAAAAAGCTGTAAAGTGCTTGTATTAAGTAAAAAGGTGAAAGTGTTTTACTTAAATAAAGAAAAATAATTGTATGCTGAGGTTGCTAAGACCTACAGTAAGAACAAATCTTCTATCTGTTGGATTGTGAAGAAGGAAAAACAATTACACTAGTTTTGCTGTCACATCTTAAATTTTAAAAGTTATAGCCACAGTATGTGATAAGTACTTAGCTATGATGGAAAAGGTATTAAATTTGTGGGTGGAAGACATGAAGAGAAATGTGTTCTAGTTGATGGCAATTGGGTTAGGTACTATCCACAGTTTCAGGGAATATGGAACATATTCCCTCTGGATAAGTGGGGTCAACTGTAAATATTTGTGACTGCTCAAATTGGCCTTGATACACTTGTGTGCCATATCACCACAATTGATAACCATTTATTTGGCTTCTTTCTTTTCAAGGTGTGTGTAATCCATGATGTAGCATGAGCATTGTCTGGAAGCTGAAAAGAAATACAGACTCTTGAGCCTCAATTCACAACTGCTCAGTCCAAATCTACCTTTTAACAAGGACCTCAACTGATTTGTACTTATATTACAGTTTGAGAAACACTCTAGAGCAGTGAGTGATTCCCAAAGTGTTATACTAGACCGGCAGCATTAGCATCACCTGGGAACTTGACAGTAGTGTAAACTGTCAGGCCCCCCTCCAAATCTACTGAATCAGAAACTCTGGGAGTGGTGCCCAGCCATCTGTGTTTTAACTAGCCCTCCATGTGATTCCAATGTGAGCTAAAGTTTGAGAGCCACGGTCTAGAGCATTGACAGAAAAGCATGATACTCCTATTCCATGATATGTAGCCTATGGCAAGTATGGCTAGTCAATCATGACGTCCTTTCTGACTGAACCTGGACATGGCTTCAGTGTTTCTCAAAATGGCATTCTAGTCAGTCACTGCCAGTTTAATGGAGATCTATTTGTCATCCCAGCATAAGTGGCTACACAAATGCCTCAACAGGAACCTGTGCACATATGTTAACAAAGAGAAGAGGCATTCTTTTTGGCACAGGCTACAAAAGCCTCTGTGTGACTTCCATGAAAATACTGATAGCAGTTAGCATGAGGATTATATCCTTCAATTGTTAGTCTCATAAAGCAAGGCCATAGTAAATTCACATTATTAGGGGCAGTGGTCAAAATGCACTGCTACTATGCTTGTTCAATATACTAAGTCTCTCCTCCAGCCCTCAGCCATCTCTCTCATCCTTTTGTCCCTCTTATGTGTATGATGATGCAGGAGAGCTGTGAGCTTGCTAGTATAGAAGCTCTCATAGTGCCCTGCGCCTCCAACTTCTAATACTCAGTGACCTCCTAATTTATTTATTAGTATCTGTCTTGCCCATTTCATGAGAGCAGAAATCACATTCATCTTGCTCATTGTTTTTATTAGTTTCCTAGGGCTACCATAACAAATTATTATAAATTGGGTGGACTAAAACAACAGAACTGTATTCTCTTGCAATTCTAGAGGCCAGAAATCTGAAATCAGTGTCATTGGGCCAAAATGAAAGTGCCTCCAGAAGCTCTAGGGGAGACTGTTCTTTGCCTCTTTCAGCTTCTGATGGCTGCCAGAATTCTTTGGTTTATGTCGTACCATGCCAATCTCTACTGCTATTGTAATATCTCCACCAACTATGGCCCTCTTGCCTCCCTCTTATAAGGATCGGTGTGATTACACTGGGCCCACTCAGACAATTCCACTCAGCATAGGCTTCTCCCCTCAAGATACTTAATTTAATTACACCTTTTGCCATATAAGGTAATATTTTCATGTTTCAGGGATTAGGATGTGGACATATATTTGGGGCCATCATTCAGCTCACTATACTGCTGAATCCCCATGATTGCCTGACTCTTAGTAGGCCCCCAATAAAACTGTATGATATGAGTGGATGAAACAATAAAGAAATTAAGATGCAAGAGTAGATGGTATCATCTAGGAAGAGTGCCGAGAGAGAAGATGGCTTTGTTTTTGGTGGGGAGAGTAGTATGGGGTCAGGGGTGGCTACATATATATATGTGTGTGTATATATATGAATATATATATATATTCAACTTTTAAGTTCAGGGGTACATGTGCAGGGTGTGCAGGTTTTTTAACATAGGTAAATGTGTGCCATGGGGATTTGCTGCACAGATCATCCCATCGCCTATGTATTAATCCCAGCCTCCATTAGCTATTCTTTCTGATGCTCTCTCTCCCACCACCTGCCCTAGCAGGCCCCAGTGTGTGTTGATTCCCCACCATGTATCCATGTGTTCTCATCATTCAGCTTCCACTTGTAAGTGAGAACATGCCGTGTTTGGTTTTTTGTTCCTGGGTTAATTTGTGGAGGATAATGGCTTCCAGCACCATCCATGTCATTGCAAAGAATGTGATATTGTTCCTTTTTATGGCTGCATAGTATTCCATGGTGTATTTGACCACATTTTCTTTATCCAGTCTATCACTGATGGGCATTTGGGTTTATGTTGTTGCTATTGTGAATAGCTGCAATGAACACTATGTATCTTATATAGAATGCATGTATCTTTATATAGAATGCATGCATATATCTTTATATAGAATGATTTATATTCCTTTGGGTATATACCCAGTAATGAGACTGCTGGGTCAAATGGTATTTCTGTCTCTGTGTCTTTGACAAATCCTAACACTGTCTTCCACAATGGTTGAACTAGTTTACACTCCCACCAACAGTGTAAAAGCATTCCTTTTTCTCTGCAACCTCACCAGCATCTATTGTTCTTTAACTTTTTAATAAAAGTCATTCTGACCAGTGTGAGATGGCATCTCTTTGTGGTTTTGATTTGTATTTCTCTGCTGATCAGCGATATTGAGCTTTTGTCATATATTTGTTGGCTGCATGTATGTTTTATTTTGAGAAGTGTCTGTTCATGTCCTTTGCCCACTTTTTAATGTTTTTTTTTCTTGTAAATTTCTTTAAATTCCTTGTAGACTCTGGATATTAGACCTTTGTCACATGGATAGATTGTAAAGATTTTCCCCCTTTCTGTAGGTTGTCTGCTCACTGTGATGATAGTTTCTTTTGCTGTGCAGAAGTTCTTTAGTTTGATTAGATCCCATTTGTCAATTTTTGTTTTTGTTGCAACTGCTTTTGGCATTTTCTTCATGAAATCTTTACCCATGCCTCTGTCCTGAATGGTATTGTGTAGATTTTCTTCTAGGGTTTTTATAGTTTCAGGTTTTACATTTAAATCTTTAATCTATCTTAATTTTTGTATCTGGTGTAAGGAAGGAGTCTAGTTTAAATTTTCTGCATTTGTCCAGTCAGCACTCCCAGCACCATTTATTGAACAGGAAGTCTTTTCTTCATTGCTTGTTTTTGTCAAGTTTGTTGAAGATCCAATGGTTGTAGGTGTGCAATCTTGTTTCTGAGTTCTCTATTCTGCTCCATTGGTCTATGTGTCTGCTCTTGTACAAGTACCATGCTGTTTTGGTTACTGTACCTTGTATTAATAGTATAGTTCAAAGTCAGGTAGCATGATGCCTCCAGCTTTATTGTTTTTGCTTAGATTTTTCTTGGCTATTCAGACTTTTTTGGTTACATAAAAATTTTAAAATAGTTTCTTCTAATTCTGTGAAGAATGACAATGGTAATTTAATGGGAATAACATTGAATCTATAAATTACTTTGGGCAGTATGGCCATTTTCATGACACTGATTCTTCCTATCCATGAGTATGAAATGTTTTTCTATTTGTGTGTCCTCTCTGATCTCTTTGAGCAGTGGTTTGTCATTCTCCTTGAAGAGGTCCTTCACTTCCCTTGTTAGCGGTATTCCTAGATATTTTATTCTGTTTGTAGCAGTTGTGAATTCATGATTTGGCTATCTGCTTGCCTGTTTGTATATATAAATGCTAGTGATTTTTGTACATTGATTTTTTACCCAGAGAGTTTGTTGAAGTTGCTTATCAGCTTAAGAAGCTTTTGGGCTGAGACAATGGGGTTTTCTAGGTATAGAACCATGTCACCCATAAATAAAGATAATTTGATTTCCTCTAATCCTAACTTCCAATACTATGTTGAATAAGAGTGATGAGACAGGGCATCTTTGTCTTGTGCTGGTTTTCAATGGGAATGCTTTCAGCTTTTGTCCATTCAGTATGGTGGTGACAATGGGTTTGTCATATGTGGCTTTTATTATTTTGAGTTATGTTCCTTCATTTCCTAGTTTATTGAGGGTTTTTAACATGGATGAATGTTGAATTTTAGCAAATGCCTTTCCTGCATCTATTGAGATAATCATGTCATTTTTGTCTTCAGTTCTGTTTATGTGATGAATCACATTTATTGATTTGCCTTTGTTGCATCCTGGGATTGAAGCCTACTTGATTGTGGTGGATAAGTTTTTTGATGTGCTCTGGATTCAGTTTGCCAGTATTTTATTGAAGATTTTTGCATCATGTTCATCAAGGATATTGGCCTAAAGTTTTTTATTGTTGTCGTATTTCTGCCAGGTTTTGGTATCAGAATGATGCTGGCCTCCAATAATTAGTTGGGGAGGAGTCCTTTCTTTTCAATTTTTTGGAATAGTTTCCATAGAAATGGTACTAGCTCTTCTTTGTACCTCTGGTAAAATTCATCTGTGAATCCATTTGGTCCTGTGCCTTTTTTGGTTGGTAGGTTATTTATTACTGCCTCAATTTCACAACATTATTGGTCTATTCATAGATTCAATTTCCTCCTGATTCAGTCTTGGGAGGGTGTATGTGCCCAGGAATTTATCCATTTCTTCTAGATTTTCTAGTTTTTGTGCATACATATGTTTATAATATTCTCAGATGGTTGTTTGTATTTCTATGGGGTCAGTGGTAATATCCCCCTTATCATTTTTGATTGTGTTTATTTGATTCTTCTCTCTTTTTTTCTTTATGAGCCAAGCTAATGGTCTATATATTTTATTAATTTTCTCAAATAAACAGCTCCTGGATTCACTGACTTTTTTGAAGTGTTTTTTGTGTCTCTCTCTCTTTCAGTTCAGCTTTGATCTTGGTTATTTCTTGTCTTTTGCTAGCATTGGGATTTGTTTGCTCTTGGTTCTCTAGTACTTTTTGTTGAAATGTTGCCTTGTTAACTTGAGATCTTTTTAGCTTTTTTAATATGGGCATTTAGTTCCATAAATTCCTTCTTAACACCACTTTTGTTGTGTCCCAAAAAATTCTGGTATGCTGTCTCTTTGTTTTCATCAGCTTCAAAGAACTTCTTGATTTCTGCCTTAATTTCATTGTTTATCCAAAAATCATTCAGGAGCAGGTTGTTCAATTTCCACATGGCTGTGTGGTTTGAGTGAATTTCTAAATCTTGAGTTGTAATTTGATTGTGCTGTGAGACTTTGTTATAATTTCAGTTCTTTTGCATTTGCTGAAGAATGTTTTACTTCTTGTTTGTTGTGAGATCAACTTTACAGTAAGTGCCAGGTGGTGATGAGAAGAATGTATATTCTGTTAAATAAGTCAGGAGTTTGGTACATATCTATCAGGTCTACTTAATATAGAGCTAAGTTCAGGTTTTAAATATTTTGTTAATTTTCTATCTTGATGACTTGTCTAATACTGTCAGTGGGGTGTTAAAGTCTTCCACTATTATTGAGTGGGAGTCTAAGTCTCTTTGAAGGTCTCTAAGCACTTGCTTTATGAATCTGGATATTTCAGATAGTTAGCTCTTCTTGTTGAATTGAACCTTTTACCACTGTGTAATGCCCTTCTTTTTCTTTTTTGATCTTTGTTGGTTTAAAGTCTGTTTTGCTGGAAACTAGGCATGCAACTCCTGCTTTTTTCTGTTTTCCATTTGCTTGGTAAATTTTCCTCCATCCCTTTATTGTGAGCCTATGTGTGTATTTGCATGTGAGATGAGTCTCTTTAATACAGCACACCAATGGGTCTTGTCTTTTCATTCAGCTTGCCATTCTGTGTCTTAATTGGGGCATTTAGCCCATTTACATTAAAAGCTAGTATTGATATGTGTGGATTCGATCCTGTCATCATGATGTTAGCTGACTATTTTGCAGACTTATTTGTGTGGTTGCTTTATAGTGTCATTGGTCTGTGTACTTTGGTGTGTTTTTGCAGAGGTTGGTAATGCTTTTTTCTTTCCATGTTTAGTGCTTCCTTCGGGAGCTCTTGCAAGGCAGCTCTGGTGGTGATGAATTCCCTAAGCATTTGCCTGTATCAAGAGGATGTTGTTTCTCTTTCACTTATGAAGTTTGGTTTGGCCAGATGTGGAATTCTGGGTTGAAAATTCTTTTCTTTAACAATGTTGAATATTGCCTCCCAATCTCTTCTGGCTTTTAGGGTTTCTGCCGAGAGGTCTGCCATTAGTCTGATGGGCTTCCTTTTGCAGATGAACTGGATTTTCTCTGTGGCTGCCCTTAACATTTTTTCTTTCATTTCAATCTTGGAGAATCTCATGATTATGTGTTTTGGGGTTGATCTCCTCATTGAGTATCTTACTGGGGTTCTCTGCATTTCCCAAATCTGAATGTTGGCCTGTCTTGCTAGGTTTGGGAAGTTCTCCTGGATGATATCCTAAAGTATGTTTTCCAACTTGGTTCCATTCTCCCTGTGTCTTTCAGGTACCCTAATCAGTCATAGGTTTGGCCTCTTTATGTAATGCTGTATTTCTCAGAGGTTTTGTTCATTCATTTTCATTCTTTTTTCTCTATTTTTGTCTACCCGACTTATTTCAGAAAGGTTGTCTTAAAGCTCTGAGATTTTTTTCCTCCACTTGATATACTCTGCTATTGATTCTTGTGATTGCATTGTGAAGTACTTGTGTTGTGTTTTTCAGCTCCATCAGGTAGGTTATCTTCCTCTCTAAACTGGCTATTCTGGTTATCAGCTTCTGTATTGTTTTATCATGATTCTTAGCGTCTTTGCATTGGGTTACAACATGCTTCTTTAGCTCCATGAAGTTCATTATTACCCACCTTCTGAAGCCTACATCTGTCAAATCAGTCACCTCAGCCTCAGCCTAGTTCTGTGCCCTTGCTGGAGAAGTGTTGTGGTCATTTGTAGAAGAGGCACTCTGGCTTTTTGACTTTTCAGTGTTTTTATGTTGGTTCTTTCTCATCTTTTTGGGCTTATCTACCTTGCATCTTTGAAGTTGCTGACCTTTGAATGAGGTTTTTATGGGTATTTTGTTGTTGTTGTTTTTTCCTGTTTGTTTTTATTTCAACAGTCAGGCCACTCTACTGTAAGTCTGCTTCAGTTTGCCAGGGGTCCACTCCAGACCCCAGTCACTTCAATTCCTCCTGTACCCAGTGATATCACAAATGAAGACCATGAAACAGCAAAGATGGCCACCAGCTCCTTCCTCTGGAAGCTGTGTCCCAGGGATTACTGACCTGTTGCTGGCCTGCATGCACCTGTATGAGGTGGCTGAAGACCCCCATTGGGAGGTCTCACCCAGTCAGGAGGAATGGGATCAGGTACCTGCCCAAAAAAAGCAGTATGGCTGCTTTTTGGTAGAGCAGGTGTGCTGCACTGGAGGGTCGGGGTAGGGGGCTTCCTTATCTAGATCACCTGTATTCTCCAAAGCCAGCAGGCTGGAGCAGCTGAGTCAACAGAACCACAGAAATGGCAGCTGCCCCTCCCCCCAGGAGCTCTGTCCCAGGTAGAGATCAAAGCTTTGTCCTTAGAACCCTTGCTGGAGTGGCTAAAGCCCCTGCAGGAAGGTCCTGCCCAGTGAGGAAGAATGGATCAAGGTCTTGCTTAAAGAAACAGTCTGGCCACAATCTGGCAAGGCAGCTGTGCTGCATTGTGGGGGACCCTTCCTTGTCTGAATCATCTGTATTCTCCATAGTTGGAAGGCTGGAATGGCTGAGTCTACTGAATCACAGAAATGGTGACTGTCCCACCAGAGACTCGGACCATTTCAAGTAGACTTCAACTCACTGCCATTGGGGGCTGGGATTTCAAGCTAGTAAATCTTAACTTGTGAGGTGCTGTGGAAGTGGAACCCACAGAAGCATGCTTCCTGGCTCCTTGGATTCAGCTCCCTTCCTAGGAATATGTACAGAAGGAATTCCCACCTTGCTGGGAAACTCAGAGCCAGTATATGTAAAACTTTTGGGTCTCTGTGTGTGTCCTAGTGGCTGCTCTGCTGAAACTCCACACAGCTTTGCGTATTAGACCCAAGGCCCTGGTAACGTGGTCTCACAAAGGGAATCTCCTGATCCACAGGTTGCAAAGATCCATGGGGGAAGCGTGGTTTCCCAGGCAGGGTCACACAATCACTCACTGCTTTCCTGGGCTGGGGTTGCCTCCCTTGGCTCCATGCAGCTCTCAGTGGGCCATCACCCACTCCCGACTTTTCTTCATTCTCCATGGGTCAATCCCAATGTGAGAACCTGGGTATCTCAGTTGAAAGTGCTGAATTCACATGCCCCTTTTCATTCTCTTTGTGAGTGCTGCAGACCACAGCAACTTCTACTCAGCCATCTTGGATCACTCCGAGGAGGTGGCATTCAAAGGCAGCCTTGTGTAGTGCTTAAGAGCATAGTCTCTGGGGCCAGACTGCATGAGTTTGTATCCCAACTATGCCACTCACTAGCTGTGTAACTTTGGGCAATTTACTTAACTTCTCTGTGCCTCTGTTTCTTAATTTGTAAAATGAGCACAGCAATACTTACTTTGTAGAATTATTTTAAGAATTATATGAGCTAATGTATATAAAGGTCGTAGACTAGTGTTTTGCATATTATCTAATAATGTTAGGTATACCCAGCACAAAGCACAGGGCCAAGCATACAGAAGATATTGAAAATACATGTTGAATGAAAACAGGAAGGAAGGCACAGAGTCTGTCCTCTAGGCACTCTTGGCGTGGTAAAAATTTAAAAAAAAACCTTAGGATGGCTGTAATATTCAGCAGAATGAGAAAAGTACCCTAAACAAGGGGGAAGAAAAGATCAATCAGGATCTGAGAGGGGAACATGATGGATAATTAGTGGCCCTGGGAAGGATATATGAAATGATGACCTCTGAGATGGGCCTTCAAGTACCAGTTGGATTTTCTAAGTGGACACCAAGGCAGTTTGGATGGAAAATGTACTTGAGCAAAGGAGTGGAAGCAGGAATGCATAGGGTATGTCTGGTATAATCGGAATCTCGATAAGGGAAAGGAAGAGAAACATATAAAGGTTGATGATGCTCAGATTTTTGAATGGCCTTGAATGCTAGGCTGACAAGTTAATTGAGTAGGCAATAGGAAGCCCTCAAATATTTTTTTAACTGAGTAAATTACACAACCAGTGAGTATGTTTTAGGAATACTGATTGAGAAACAATGAATTGGAGATGGGGAGAGACAGGGGAACAAGTGAGGATGTTAATGTTGTATACCAGGAAAGAGGTGAAGGGTGCCCTAACCTAGGTGGATGACAGAAGGTACTGAAAAGAAATGAAGGCTACAAGGAGGTATTACAGGAGTGAAATTAACAATATTTAGTAGCAAGGGGTAAGGAAAAACACAGATTCCAGGCTTTCCTACTGAATAGCTGTGGGACTTAGTGCAATTCATTTAACTTTTCTGTGTCTCAGCTTCCTCATCTATAAAATTGGGTCAGCTGACTCAAAAAAAAAATCTTATGAGGCAACCATTGTTTTAGACTACATAAAATTACTATGACTCTTACTGGCATATGAGCTGTTTGGTTGCAAGTAACAAAAACACAATTCAATTGAGCTTAAACTCCACAAAACGTCAGAATATATTTGTTCCCATAATCAAACCAGGGAAAGGACAAGAATAGCGCTGGCCTTGGGGACAGCTGGAAATCAGAAAGAAAAACAATGCTTTTAAGTGTTCTTTCTTCCTCTTATCTGTCTTCTGTTTATGCGTCAGCTGTATTCTTTCTTGCTGGAGGCTGGCTTTCTCCATGTGGTGAGAAACTTGACTACAGGGCTGCCTCAAGTTCACATCCTTCCATGCCATTGATCCAAGAACAAAAAGGGTTTTCATCTCTAGCTCCAACGAGAAAAATCCAAGAAAAGAATGTGAATTGGCCAGGTTTATATCTTATGAGCACTATATATTTGGACCTACCTCCACAACAGTAGCAGGGATGGGAGGTGAGGTGCTAGGAATGGCAGCTTCCTAGAATCACATAGTCATGGTGGAAGAGAAACAGTTTCTCAAAAGAGACTTAGCACCTGTGGAGACTTCTGGGACCAGGGCCACCACCGCAATGCAAGTCACATAGGCAATAGAGGTGAAGAAGGAGTCAAGGCCACCTGAAGGTTCGGGACTGGTCATATCATTCAAAAAGGAACTTGAGGAAAGCTAGTATATTGGGGAACATGCTCTGTGTGCTTGGATCCCTGCTGCCCCCTACCTCTAGGGTACATATGCAGACTGCATTTCTGATGGCATTAACTCTATCCTCCCCTATCCCCAACCATGCCCCAGCATTTTTAACAGCTGGCTCACCTTCAGAAGCCCTTGGTGTCACACGGCTCTGTTGCACCTTCATGTTCTACTTTCTCAGTCCCTTGTGCAGCCCTGTGTGCAGGGTGTGTGTGGTTCTGTCCTCACCCTCTTTTCAGCTGTTTCCAAGAAGCACACACCTAATACTTAAGTAGACACTTCAAACATGACTACAATGTGACTGACCTGTGTGTTTTATACCAACTCCTCCTCCCTCCCTCAGGTTATGTAATTTTTTTTCTCAAAAGTATCAGAGTCAGTTCAGAGCTGTGCAAGCCAGTAGCATCCCCTGGGCACTGCTGTCCCTGGCCTTGAACATTTCTGATTGGGAAACTACAGTAATACTTTGATATTGATGACAATAATGACAATGATGATGATGATGACGATGAAGAGATACTGATAATTACTTAGTTTTCCATAAGGATACTGATAATTACTTAGTTTTTCATATTACCCTTCTTTTCAAAATGAGACACAATCACCACAGTATCTCACTAGAGCTACATAACTCTGGAAGGCAGTAAAGGCCATTGGAAAGAACAAAGCTGGCCAACTGCAAAGACTTGGGTTTGTGTTTCACTTCTGTCATGCATAGACAAGTCATTTCACCTCTTCAAGTCTCACTTTCCCTTCTATCAAATGGGATAATTATAGTATATGTTTCATAGGTTTCCAGGGAAGTCTCAATGTGAAAAAACAAAGTGCGTTTCAGGTAGTAAGTGTTCAATAAGCCTTTGTTTTTAATCTCAGTGATGAAGGACATCCAGGTTCATGGTTGCTCTTTTTGATATATTATCTTGGGCAAATTACTAAATCTCACTGTGCCTCAAATTCCTCATCTCTGGGGTAAGGAGTTATTAATAAAGTACTCAACATGTAGGGTTCTTGTGAAAGTCAGATGTGTTTTGATTTGTAAAACACATAGAAGGGTACCTTGCCCAGGGTCCATGCCAGCTTCACTATGTACTAGCTTTGTGACCTGGGAAAAATTATTGAATCACTCTCAGCCTCATCTGCAAAATAGGGATTATCATGACATCTGCCTTCTGCAAAGACTGTGAGGACTCAATAAGACAATGTGTATACAGTTCCCAGCACTGTGTCTGGCACCAAGTTGTAATTGATCTTATTTTTTTCTTCTTTTACTCAAACGTAGTGACATCACAAAAACAAAGCCTAAACCCAAGGATTGAAAAGGCTTGATTTGGTCAAAGAAATAAGACCTGTAGTGGCTTGAATAATGGACTTCTAAAAGGTATGTCCAAGTCCTAATTCCTAGATCCTATGGTTGTGACATTATTTGGAAAAGGGGTCTTTGTAGAAGTAATTAGGTAATTAGGTTAAGGACCTTGATGGGAAACTATTGTGGATTATCTGGATGTACTCTAAATCCAATGACAATTGTCCTTTTTAGATAGAGGAAAGGGAGACTTGACATTGAGAGAGACATAGAGAAGAGGAGGATATGAAGATGGCAGCAGAGATTGGAATGATGCATTTATGAACATCAAAGGTTAAGGGCAACCATCAGAAGCTAGGAGGGAGGCAGCAGCCGATGGATTCTCCCTCAGAGCCTTCAGAAGGAACCACCTCACCCACACACTTGGATATCCAACTTCTGGCCTCCAAATCTGTGAAAGAATAAATTTCTGTTGTTTTAAACCAATCAATTTATATACAGCAGCCCTAGAAAACTAATATAGACTGTAGAAGGTAAGCTAAGAGATTAGTTGGGGTGGGGGAGATATTTTACCAAAGGTCTGACACAGTACCTCCAGCCCATGCCATTTTTCTGTTAGAATTGGGGATTGGAATGTGGCTGAGAGACTTCTAAGGGCCCTACAAGGAAAGGCATTGAAGTCATTTTAGGTAGAAAAAGATTTCCTCAAGGGAAAGAACTGCCTCTCACCCTGAGCAGGAATCATATCTCTTGATACCCTAACAGATTCCAAATAATTTAAGAGGTTGGCCATAATAAGCCACTTGGGAAAATGAGGCTAGATAGACTAACCTGTGTGATAGAAGAGGCAGAAAAAAATGAACTCCATATGAAACAAGAAAAGATCAATTTACCCTCTTGGCTATGTTGTGATCTCATTGCTTTTGAAAATTAAATTCCACTTAGGGAAAAAAAAGGAACTACAACTTATTGAGTGCCAAGTCTCTGCAGGCACCTGACACACAATTTCGGATGTGATGGTGACAACTACTCTGAGAGGATGAGAAGTGTTATTGTTACTTTCATTTTACCAATTAGGTTACTGAGACCTAAAGTCTCACAGCTATTGAGTGATGGAGCTGAATTTTAAACTCACCTCTGAAAAGGTGAAATATATGTGCAAATACATAAATGTATTTATCTAGAGTGGTAACAGTTTTCATCAGATATTCCGAGAATATTATGACTTATTGGCTGAAGAATTCTCACTGGAATCTTCTATTCTTATTCTCCTGATCTCTTCTGAGGTGTCACCTTCTTGGGCAAGTCTTCCTTTACACTTCCCTCTAAAACAATCAAGCAAACAGATTGGGCAAGGTGCCTCCTCTCTGTACTCCATGCTACTGTTTCCAAGTGGCTTCCAAGTTCTATGGTCTGTTCATATTTATTCCTCCTCTACCAAACAAACTGTGAACAACTCAAGCACAGGTACTATGTTCTCTCCATCTGCATATCACTGGCACCAACCCCAGGTCCTGGTATATGGGAAGAACTCAGCAATGTCAGATGGATGGATGGTTGGGTGGATGGATGGGTGGTTGGGTAGATGGATGGATGGATGGACAATAGATGATAAATGATACATGGATGGATGATGGATGATGGATAATAGATGGTGGCAGAGTTTTTCCAAGGTCAATAGATCCGGACTTCTTTCATTGTTTGAAGCTCATGATGTATTAAGAAAACAAGTGATGCCAAAATAGGGTCACAACACTTGCATTATCTTTAAAATATTAACATAGTAACAATTTTAACATGCATTTAAAGTATCACTGTAGTTCTTAACATCATTTGGATTATATATATATATACATATATATATATATATATGTATATATATATATATAAAGGGCTCAGAATAGGTCCTCATACCTAGAAAGTACCATGTGGCTGTTGTTGTTATTATTGTCATTTAATGATTAGTCAAAAATTTAACTTTAAGATCCTCTGTGAATATGTGGGATGTGGGTCAGACCCAGAGACCTCCTTCTTCCACATCTCCTACTACATTTAATCAGTCCTGGTTGGATAAATAGAAGGGTGACTCTTTTCTTTGAAGTGTAGTCCCCATTTAATCTCTTTGTCTCATTCCTGAAAGCCCTTATTATAGATATATGTTGAAAGAAGTTGGTTTAGCTGATAAAGTATATGTTACATTTGTTGAAAACAACAAATCAGCTTTGTAACAGCTGTGTACTAGTAGAAAGGAACACTGGTCTTTCAGTCCCAATATCTATGACTCTGTTCCTAAGATAATATGGAAACCTTGAGCCAACTTCTTCTCCCCTCTAGGTCTCAGTCCTCTTATCTGTAAAACAGGGAAGGGAATCAGACCAGATTACCCCTGAAGCTCACTTGAATTTTGGAAATTTTATGAATCTCTCAATCTACTGGTAAAGCAGAATGATCAGAGCGAGAAGACCAGTAACAGTCCTAGATTCCTAAGCAAGTAAGATGGAGAAGGTCATCAGGTAATTACAAGTGACATCAAGTAGTGAGGAAGGGCACAAAGACAGCATGGTTTATCTCTGTTTTCAGGCTTTCCAGCTAAGGGTGGGCTGATGAGCGAACAGATGCTTTTAGGAAAAGGTCTTGGCTTTCCTTGTCACCTTGGGATGTGTATGCATATGGGAAGAGGGGTAGAGCAGAAATGAAACTACCACTTTTTAGTGTCTACCATGAACTAGGTAGGATGCTAAGTATTTATGAGCACAATATTATTATCTGCATTTTACAGACAAAGAAACTAAAGCTGAATGAGATGGAATTACCCCAACAGGTAGATAGACAACTTTTCACTTTCTCATTTCTACTATCCAACTTCCCTAGTAATATGGGGAGCCAGACTATGCCTGGTGGTACTCTGTTGCACAGCACTAATCATGTTTTCCTTTGTAATAGCAAATATTTATGAAGGAGCTTGGAACAGCAGAACCAAGCAAACACACACACACACACACACACACACACACACAAAACTATGCACACTTGCTTAGTCCATGACACATGCATTCTGCTGCTCCCCAGCACATGACCAGCTTCAACCCCTCCTTTATTATCATTATTTTTTGAGATGAGGTTTTACCCTGTCATCCAGGCTGGCATGCAGTGGCATGACCACAACTCACTGCAGCCTTGAATTCCTGGGCTCAAGCAATCCTCCCACCTCAGCCTCCCAAGTAGCTGGGACTATAGGCATGCATCATCATGCCTGGCTAATTTTTAAGAAAAAATTTCTGTAGACACAGTGTCTTACTATGTTGCCCAGGCTGGTCTCAAATTCCTGCACACAAATGGTGCTGCTTTTTTGGGTATTACAACAGAGGAGTATTTTTCTCATTAGTTCCGTGAAGAATTTTGTCACTGTCCCAAACACAAAGAAATAATCCCTGAAGGACATCCAAATGGTTTCAAGAAGGTCTCTTGTCTCCCACAAACACTCCTTGCCCATCCATATCCACGGCTGTTTTCTCATCTCCTACCTTGACTCATTCCCCTCAGACATTTCCGTATGTGTTATTTTCCGCAGTCTTATCCTCTGGTGAGTGCACTTTGGTTGTTTCTGCCTACCCAGCAATAATCTCCCCATCTTCTGATGATGTTAACTTTTCATTGAGGAATCATTTGGCCTCCCTTCTCACTCCAAATAGTTTGAGTGGGATTTATGCCCATTCATCCCTCAGGCGTAGACATATGACTTAGGCCTGGCCTATTGATGAATTCCAGCCTCTTCACCACATTGATGGTTTAGGATTGAACAAGGGACTCATCCAGTTCAATGGAACTCAATTCTAGAGCTTTGGTTGGAAGTTTTGGAAAATAGATGTCTTTTTAGTAGATTTATATCTCTGAGGTCCTCAGAAAGGGCCCAGTCTGACAGGGAAAGCCTGCTTAAACTGGGTTTCTGTCATTTGCAATGAACAGAGAGAGAAGTCCCCCTCTGCCAGTCTCCCTCACCTCTCCAACCAGAAATACACTGGCCTTTTTATTAAGGTTGCCTTAATGACAAGCAGATGTCAGCGTGAAGCACGTAGGCAGCTCCAAAGCTAGCTTCCTCTTAAGGTCCATGTTGTATGCCTCTGTCTCTGCCTTTATGGAATCTCCCACTGAAAGAGCTGTTTTCCTCTTCTACCTTATCCCCCTAACCTATATGCCCCATCTCCAGCATTCCCAATTTTATTGCTGATCCAGGCTTCTAATAATAAAGGTCTACTGATTCCCTTGCACATTTCATATTCCCAGATGGCAATTTCTGTGTCTTTTGAAGGCACTTAACTAAATTTACTTAAACAAAGGATCATATGGCTTGTAGAAGGGTAGGTCCCACCATTTACTATACCTGGCACTTTAGAATGTTTAGATACATAACAAATGATAACAAATAAAAGTAGTTTGCCTAAAACTACTTGTTTTGTAGGGCATGTTTTGTATTTCTGGAAAGGGCATCCAGACAGCTTTAGATTGGAACTTTAGATGATGTCTAGAGAGATTTAGAAGGTGCTGCTGTTTCTTTTGTTTCTTAAAATAAATGATATCATTTTATATCTTTCACTAAGTGCCTGCTATGTCCTTCTCTGTGCCAAGCCATGTGCTAAATGCTAGGGATAATGAGAGGTAGAAAGAGAGAGAGAGATGAGCCAAGAAGGTACAGTCCCCAAAGCACACACATTGAGTATTTGTTAAATGACTTGGACAGGTTACTTAACTTCTCTGGCCTCAGTCTCCACATCTGTCAGCTGTTTCATTTCCTGTCTTTGTCATAGTAGTGCTGTGGAGAACAAATGGGATCATGACTGGGCAAATTCATCAAGTTTCTCCAGGTAGGAGGTGGGAGTGGGAGTGGCCTTGTGGTCTGTTTTAGAACTTCCAGACTGATCCAGAGTCTCCTTGTTTTTGACTCTACCTGTTTCATACTTCCCAAAGGCTGAACCTATCCATACAAGGTCCCAGATAAGTAGCTCCTAGAGAACACAGATCACAAGGAGCACAGACCTAGCATGATCACCTTAGATATACTCACAGGGGCAGGAATGAGGAGTGGGCACCATGACACCCAGGTTGGTCAATGATTTAACCTACAGATTGCTCTAAATGAAAGGATGTTAGACAAACTTAGCCTTCAGCCTAGTGAAGCCACTACATTCATACTGTACTGCTCAACAAGCACTGGGCATGGAATTTCAAAATTTATCTCATGACCTTCACTCACTCCTAAATATGTTCACTGCAATCCCTACTCCTACCATCTAGCTGCTCTGGCCCAAAATGAAGGAGTCATCCCTGACTCCTCCCACTCCACCCCCGCTTCCAAATAGGCACCGAATGCTGCTTATTCTAGTTCCTAAATTCTTATCAAATGTGTCCACTTCCCTCCATCTTCATTCCATCCCCCTATTCCATGGCACTGTAGTCTCTCACTTGGTTCTCTGTAACAGCCATTTGGTCCCCTGTTTCTTTTCCTATCTCTACCATTCAAGGTCCCACAATGCTGCCAGTAGGATATTTTAAAAATGCAAATCTCAGCATGTCAACCCTTTGCTTAGAACACTTTAATGGTTTCCCACTGCTTTCAGAATAAAGTTTCTACTCCTTACCGTGGTCCATAAGGCCCTGTATAATCTATGCTCTCTCTGCCTTTCTAACTTCATCTCATGCCATGCTCATCCTAGCTCTCTGTGCTACAACTACATTAACCTTCTCTCAAAGTTTTCCCCAATTCAGAGTCTTCCTATTACTTTAGAGGATTTCCTTTCAATCCCTACCACTTCACCATAAATTTTCTTTAATTTTTGGTTTCAATGGATGTATCAGTTCCTCTTAGAAGCCTTCACTCTATGAATGCTCAGACTGATGCATGCTCAGACTACGAAGGTATCTGTCTCTCTCTGTCTCTCCCTCAGACACACACACGCACACACTCACACATACACACAGACACACACACACCCTCAGTATCCCATATATCTCCTTCTTAACATTTCTCAAAGTGGAGTGAAATGAATGTGCAATCAGTTGTGTGTATACTTCCCCCATCTTACCCAGCTTGAGCTTTCTAGGGGTACTGGCCATGGTTTTGCTCACTCCTGGCTCTGGAGGCCTCAGTCAGAGCCTAGCATGAGCTTGGCCCCAAGCAGGAGCACTCTGACTCATCAAAGTCCTGGTAGTTTACGAAACCAAGTGACTTCAACCCCTCTGTTTACCGTAGCCCTGAACCTGAGAAAAAGTTCAATAAGTCCATTGTGAGCTACCTTCTCTGCCTCAAATCTTATGCCCTATGTCTATCCTATTTCAGGCCACCATCCTCTATCTCAGCTACACTCCTACAACCGCATTCTAACTGGTTTCCTGCATACCTTTGGATAGCTTTTTCTCCTCAGATTCTCTTTCATCAACCTTAGACCCTTATCTGAAAAACTCCTCACTGTTCCCACCGGAGTCCCCTCTTTTTATATCACTGCCAAGTTTATGCCTATGCTATTTCTTCCAGTGTAATACCCTTTCCTGATATCTTAGCCTGTCCAAATTTTATTCAATCTTTAAGATATACTTTAACTGATACCCTCTATATTTAGTCTTCTCTAATTCTCTCCTTCTCTTAGCTGAAAGTTCTTTCTCCTGTTCTGAGCTTCACTGGCACTTTATCAGTACTTCCTTCATGGTTCTAGTTACTTTCTGCCTTCCTATATTATAGTTGTGAATGAACGTGTCATCTCTATGACTACCACTTATCAGGACACTGGGAGCAAAAGGCTATCTTTATAGCCCCCATGGTGCCTTGCACTTGCACGGTGCCTACCACATCAAAGGGGCACAATACGCATCTGTAGAATGAATTTCTTCATCAACCCTCTTTCAGCCTCCTCCTCCCCCACTCAGCTGCCTACTCATATATGCTGTAGTAGTTTTCTAGGTCTGCAATAACCAAGTACCACAGACTGAGTGGTTTTAACAGCAGAAATGTTTTGTGTCACATACCTGGGGTCTAAAATTCAATATCATGGTGTCAGCAAGGTTGGTTTCTTCAGGGGGTTATGAGAGAAGGATATGTCCCAGACCTCTATCCTTGGCTTGCAGATGGCCGTCTTCTCCTTATCTCTCTTCACATTGTCTTCCCTCTGTATAATTCCATTTCTGTGTCCAAATTTTTCCCCTTTTTAAAAAGACAGCAGTCATATTGGATTAAAGCCTACCACGCTAATGACAAACAAAAATTGTTCTTCAGGACCCAACCCTAATTAAATCCAATTCCAGTCAAGTGTTTACTGTGTGAGGGACACTGGACTAAGTGCAACAGAAAGGAATAAATATTGATTTCTCCATATTTGAGGATCTAATGATGAAGTTACTATATAATAGTACCTAGTATGATTGTTGGCATGTACGGGCCGTATTATACATGTTTAAAAAATATGGCCCTGCTATGGAAGTCAAAGGCCCCAGATTTTACTGTTAATTTTATCACTTGTTTGCTGTGTAGCATTGGGAAACCACTTCCAGCCACTCAGCCTGTTTCCCTATCTGAGGACCTTAGGGCCCTTCCAGTTCAAAAATCAGCTGGTGAGTCTTTGATAGGGAGAGAAATGACATCAAGACCCACATCACTCAGAGTTACTCCTGTCCTGCCTTGCAGTATTCCAGCTAACTTGTTTTTGAACTTGCAGCCCTATGTTGCGGCCTCAGGTTACTTGATGTTGACCTCTCTAGCTCAGGAGAGGGTGGGCTTATCAAAAATGGCTGTCAGTAAGGGTCTCTGGAAAATGCAGACTCCAGGAATTCCTTGAAGGCAGCTATCACACTGTGACTTCTATTTAAAAAGCATTATTTTTATGTATCTATTGTGGGAATTTTCAAGCATACACAAAACTAAAGAGAAATGTACAATGAACTACCCTATACTCATTATTCAGCTGCAACAATTATCAACTCAAGGGCATTATTGGATATTCTATATTTCTACCCATTCCCTTCAAGTTCAACCATCATGTCATTTCATTTATAAGTGCTCTGGTATATAGCTCTGAATGGTAAGGCAAGTTTAACACAGTAACTATATCACATATAACAAATTAACAACAATTCCTTAACTACTAAATATCCACTCCCTCTTATTTCATAAATGTGTTCTTGCATTTGGTATGTTTTATTCTGGATCCAAACAGGGTCCACATATTACATTTGGTTCATGTATATTTCAGATGTCTTTCAATCATTAAGTTTGCCCTCCTTCTTTTGCTTCCTTGAAAGTTATCTGTTGAAGAAACAGGAGAGCATAACATATTCGTCTCTGTATCCCTGGTGCCTAGTGCAGTGGCTAGGAAATAATCAGAACTTAATGCTAGGTAAATGGATGATCAAGTGAGTGAGTCAGTGAGTCAGTGAGTTAAGGACCACAGCCTCATCTTCCTAGCAAGATGTTTGAATGGGCTCTGTGCTTTCAGACATAGACAGCTCTCAGCTGTTTTCATTTGTTGTCCATACTCGGAAGAGTCTCTCTCTATTGATCCCTCAGTCTCCTGGTCTGCAAAGTGGAGCTGCTAATACCTGGCTTCTGCTCCAGTTGTCCAGGAAGTTGTGACAAAGGCTGAGATTTAAAAAAATAAAACCTAAAACAGCTTTGAGCAATTGGTGCTATAAATATCAGAGAAGGAATTTATTATTAAATGTCCCTTTGTTCATTGAAGCTTTCAGCAGAGTGGTAAAGTTGATAAGTAGAGCCCCTTTTCTTTGTCCTTTCCACACTGCTTCCACGAATGTGGTGACTGGAAAAGACACAGCCAGGAGCATGCCCTCGGGTGGGGAGCCCTAAGGCCAGGAGTCCTGGGATCCTTTTAGACAAATCTGCTCAGCTCTGGCTGGAGAAGCCCTGCAATATCCTATTCCATCCTGGCAAAAATAGAATAGCCAGGAGAATGTGAGGACTGAGACAACTGTTCCTGTTTTGAAAAGCATCGGAAGGATGTGGCTACAGGTGGGGGTGAATTTCTGCCCCTAAAAGCCAAGCCCAGCCAGTAAGCTGCAGGGCCTGCATGGTAGGAAGCTAAGATTTGGGCTGGATTCCTGACAGCACCTGTGACCCCAGCGTCTGGTCATGCCACTGGTAACAATGGAGAACTTCTTGCCTGGAAATTCTGCATGTGTTTATGAGTCAATTAGTTTTCATTCCAAACAAAGAAGATCAGAGAAGCTCTGATGAGAGTCCAGGATCTGCTACAGAGAAGCTAATCGCCAGTTAGGTCAGGTTTCAGCTTTCCCTGGTTTGGAGAAAATACCATTCTGAAGCCAGTAGCCATGTGGTGTAGCTCCGATCCACGCAAGCAGCCAGGAAACACTTCCCTTTGGGGCATCTCTCATGTAACCTGCACTCCCACAGGGGCTCTGCAGGAGGCTGTATTCAATATTCTCCTCCTACTTAACCTCTCTCTCTCTCCCCACAAACACACTTTCCACATGGTGGCACTCATTGAAACCAGTACCTCTGGTCTATAACATACTGGGCATGCACGCAGAGTATGTGCCATGAAATTACAAAAATGACAACAGAACATAAAAGTTTGCAAAATGAGCAAATCACTAGGAATTTTAAAAGTAAATTTGAAAGTAATGAGGACCTAGTAGTCCCCATATGTGAAGTGGGAAGTTTGGAAGTTTCAGCCTTTTCTGAGCTTTCTGTGTACCCAAAAGAGAAGCTTATTTTGGAAGTAGAATAACTATGATTTTTTTTTCCTCATCAACTCAAAAAGTGGTTGAACTGATTTAGCTCAAACTATAAAAAGACAAAAACCAAATGCGCCCTGGGACAAGATTTCTGTGTGGAATAGAATGGAAGTAACTAGAGGGGTAAGGCCATGAAAATGAGTTCCTTGAAATCATATTCCTTCAGCTGATCTTTCAGATGTCCATTAGAGAGTCTTGAGACTCAGTTTGGGATGTTGGGTTCTAAGTAAAATAGGTTAGCTAATTCAGAATTAAACCATCTTTTTAAATAAGAGGTTACTAGAAGTTTCTAGGAATATGAAATTATTTTTCTCTAAACATTTTAATTTGATTTTATATAAAGCTACTGGCACAGCCAAGACTTTCATATCTGTTTAACAAATGGAATTAACTCTGTCTTGACCAATTAAGGAGGGAAGTGGTCTAGAATTTTTAACAGCACAAACTTTGGAGACAGACAGACCTGTGTTTGTACCCCAGATCTTCTTCTTGATAGGTCTTAAACTTGATATTGAGCCTTTGCTGTTGCTTCTGTGAAACTGAGATAAATGTATCACAGAAGATTATGAAAACAACTAGAGAAAATGATGTAAATGAAATACTTAGAATAGTGCCTGACATATAATGAACGCCCCTAAAATAGTGGTTATCGTAGCAGTAGTAGCATTTATAAAACTGGGGGTCCTGAATGATTTATCTTCATGTGCTTCTCTACCAAATCATCTAAATCAGTGTTTTCCAAAAAAGTAGGATTTTATGGTGACCAAGAGTAAAAATAGTACATTTTATGCAGTGACTGAGTACACATGTACATAGACGAAACAAAAGTTTTACGGAACATACTTACTATGTGCAGTGCACTCCATTGCATATAGTAACAGTGGGTATGTTCTGTGAAACTTTTTATTATTTTATACATTTTATTTAGTTTCATTTTTTAATGCTGATTATGCCCTATTAAATAGATTGCATTACTTTCTAATGGGTCATAGCCCACAGTTGGTAAAAAACTTACCTAGATGAAGCCAAGGAGAGAAATTAGCACCGTCAGGAGCCAGGAGAACTGCCTCTTCTGAATTAACACTTCTTGCCAAAGTTCAAAGCCAAAATAAATCTTCCTGGAATTTTTTTCCCCATTAAAACTACCTCTTAGAATAACAAATGACAGCTGAAAAGTGACTAGACACCAGTCCTCCTCATAGTTTCACCTCTGGCCTGGCTCATGGATGATGACATTCTTTTCTAGACCCTTTTGGCAAGTTTGTCAAAGATGTGGGTTTGGCCTATAGAATCTGATGCGTGTGGTGTGTGTGTGTGTGTGTGTGTGTGTGTGTGTGTGTGTGTGGGGTGTGTGTGTGTGAGTGTGTGTGGTGTGTGGTGTGTGTGTGTGTGTGTGTGTTTAGGAATTGAGGGAAAAAAATGGAAAGGTCTGCCAACTTCTCGATTTTTCCCTCTCATGTCATCTACCTATCAGTTTCTGCCAGATTGGAGGGGAATGCCCACTCCCCTGGGTAGTGACACTTTCCTTTCCAAAGGATCATACTGCTGTGGAGATGGCTGAGACATTGAGAAAGGACTAAAGCACCAACAGCTGTGAACTCTTTGCTCCACCTCCCTGGTTTGGTTCCTTCGCCTTGACAGAGCCTTGGTCCAGTAAGATGATCTGACCACAGCTGGTCTCCTACACTTAGAACAAGTTGGAAGCAAGGGAACTCAGGGAAGGAATTCAGTTTCACTAAAAATAGCTGCAATATAGACCCTGTGACTTACCACTCCTCAGAACAGTCTGATATGAACTGCATAGGGTCCACTGGCCCCTGCAATCACTCGGGACTATTTGCTTTTCCAGCCTGGAGCCCTTGAAGCCAGGAGGGAATTAGGGTGTTGGGGGTGCTTTGGTTCAGATGCAGACTATTGCAAACCTCAGAAACGCACAGTGACGACATGACCAAGAAGCTTCCTACCCCTGGCCTGGAAGCGAGTGACCGTGGGCACTAATAACAACAGGGCACTTTAAGATCTTGGTCCATGGTGGGATCTTGCTTGTTTCTCACCACCAGGCCCATTGCGTCTCCACTTCTAAGGTAGGTGAAACCAAACTCATTGGGGAAAATGCTACGGGAATTGGTATCCTCTTGGGTAACCCAGGCCCAGGTTTCCTTGGCCTACGGTGGGGAGACAAATGTCTGGGCAGGACATAGCCTGCGAATAAAAATACAACTCCATGCTCCCAACACACTGATCAAGCCACAGTAATGTTTGGGAATTAATTCCTTTCCTTGTACCCTCTCACCCAAAAGCGAAGGAATTAGCAAGCAAGAAAGCACCTCAATGTTAATTTTAACTCTTTGTCAACTACTCTACCTGGAGCTGCTCTATTCCAGGTGCCTTGTCTTTCCTGACTCATTACTGTGTGAATGTGAATTTGGATCAGAGCACTGGTTATCTGTGTTTTCCTTGTCTACTGTGCAGCAGTGGACAGTAATGTAGAGCTGCACAGGGCAGGGATTCCTATGGTTCAGACAGACCTTGTGAAAAAGAGATTCCAACCCAAGTGCACAAAAGACTTGCTTGGATTCCATTTCCTTCCTGAGATATTGCTGTCAGAGCTCATCTCTGATTTCTAGCCTGTTTATAGCAATGGGCATAGGGGAAGGAGTTAGAGTTGAAGGGAAACTAGAAAGTTCTGGGGGTGAGGTTAGGTACCCTCTGAGAAGAAAAGAAGCAAGCTTGGCTGTTGGAAGGTTAAACAATAGCATTTTCTTGCTCAAAGTTGACTTTTGAGCATTTGCTAAGCAAACTAGTATGTCAGCATTCCAGCTAGCCAAACCGAGGTGTTTGCATGAAAATGAAGAGACACTTTAGTAACAGATATGCTTTGTTTAAATGAAAATGACAATCTTAAAATATTGCATGGCTTTAGGAAGCAAACCTTCAGCCTCAGAATCATCTGTGGCTGTGCGTTTTTTAAGAAAGATGAATTAGACTGATACTTGAACACTGCATCCGCTGCCCATTTTTTTCCTTTTGCTCATCTTCAAGGTAGATGGTGTACAAATAACATCAACTTAAAATATTAAAGCTAGAAGAAATCTTGGAAGTCATATAGCCTAATCCTTTTTGGAGCTTGAGTTGAGAAACCTTCTGGTTTTTACCTATATTGGTTCCTCAACTTCCCCTGCTACCTCAAAATGGCTACATGGTAGTAGATATATCCATTTTGAAGCCATGCTCTATCAGCATCACATCCTACTAGCACTATCTCCTTTCCAATATTACCTTATGGTCATTCATTTTGCTATATAGAGGAAACTTAAATATTTTGAAATTATTTTTCCCATGTTGTATTTGTACAACCATATAGCATCACCAACACCAGGCATTCAAATGTGTTGTCACAATTTATGGGAAGTTGTCATGGGTTTTACATTTAAATTGGGTGTTTATTTAATAGAAATACTACAGAGAAAGTGATTTCTTTTTCTTCTGCTGAGCAAGGAGATTTGCAGGAGGTTGCCTCTGAAGAGTCTACTTGCCTAGTACTTTGAACAGTGGCTCCACTAATAAAATTTCTACATCCAAGCAACATCTTAGGAATGCATTTGTCAGTAAAGGAGTGGTTCCCAAACTCCATTTCATGAACCAATGCTAGGCTGTCTACCCAGGAATCACCTGAAAATGTTGTTTAAAGATGTCATTTCTGATTCATATCTTTGGAAATTCTGATTCAGAAAGTCTGGTAGTGGAGCCCCAGAAGCTAGACTTAGCAAGCAATCATTCTAAGGCATGGCTAAATTTGGGAAGTATTGTGCAAGTCTAGGCCCTCATATTTTTGTTTTGTCTTATATCTCTCAATATTTTTCTTGCCTTTGGGATAAAGCCAAATTATTTAACTCAGCATCCCCAGGCCCTCCATGATCTAGCCCTAACCTACCTTTCAAATCTTATTCCTCATTATTCCTCTTCACCACTTCCAACATTCCTGGTTGAATTCAACTGGCCACTGTTTTCCTTTCTGCTTTTATGCCTGGAAACTTTACTCACATTATTGCCCTTGATTATATGTCCTTCCCCACTTCTCTGCACACCATAATCTACCTCATTTCTCATGGTTTATACTATAGTGTGCATAAGATTGATGTGGAAGCCTTCTTTAAAATGCCAACTCCTGGGTCTCACTTCTGGGGTTTCTGATTTAGGAGATCTGGAGCCCTTAAGAACCTCAGAGAATATGATGCTGATCACACATTCAGAAATACTGCATCTAGCTCAAATGCCATCTCTTTACAAAACCATTTCTGGAAATGTTTGCCCTTCTCTACTACAACTCTTATAGCATTTTGTTTGTAGCACTATGATTTAACACTTTACTCTCTACCTTGTATTTGATTTATTCATGTATGCCATCATTTTCCTCATTCAATGCACATTTATTGAATATAAAAGGCATATCTTTCCTTCAAGAACTTGAACTCTTTGAGAGAGGAAATCTATGCCTATTTATCGCTGTAAACTTAGGCATAAATCTGGTCTGTGTCAATGGGGGTGGTAAAGTTTAAATCTCTTTGCTGTAGCTGGGAGGCAGGATAGAACATGTCCCAACACGAAGCTTTATTTTCCCAAGGAGATGTGTACATAAGACAGGTCTTTTCTCTGTCTCCATGCCCCAGATCTGAGATTTATGCACAAGAGTGGGATTTCAGAAGCCTTCTGCAGTTGGGCAATCTCAGAGCACAGTGATGACTGGATTCCAGGGAGTCTCTTGGCTTAGATAGGATGGGAAGCACCTGGCATTTCTAAATACAGTAGTTCTGCCATAAGGGAGGGATCAGCACAGTGTCAAGGGGCACAGAGGAGGGGCAAGAGATATTTGGTGATGAGATCTGGATGGACTTCCCTTGGGAGAGGCTTTCCTTCTTTGTCTTACTTGAAGCAGTAATTGCAACTTCTTTGAATTTGTTTTTGAATTGCTGAGGCTCCTTAATTATTTTTAATACACTTTACATATATAATATATATATAATAATCCATACTACTAGCTGAATATTGTATTTCCACATTGCCAGTCTCATATAATTATATAAAACATATATGTATACACATATGCCCATGCCTGTCTTTAGCTATAGATTATTTTACAGATCTTGTTACTCACACATTTTTGTATATTACTCTTCTTGCCTTTTACTAGTTATGTGGCCTTATATTCTGTGAGCTTCAGTTTCCTCATCGAGAAAATGAGGATTGTAATAGAACCTATCTCATAGAGTTGTTGTGAGCAGTCAACAAGTTAAAATACATAAAGCACTTAAAACAGTACCATATGTGAATGTTTGCTATTATCATCGTTACTATTACTCCCATTCAACAAAACCTACAAGTCAACGGCAATCTCACTATTTCATTCTTTTTAATGGCTGCACAGCATTTTGTGATATAGATGAAGAATAATTTATTCAACCATTCCACTTTTAGTGGACGTTCACTTTATTTCCAATTTATATTTTACCACTAAAAAGCAACATAGCAATAAACACCTTTGTATATATGCCCTTACATGCTGTTGGTTTTTTCAGTCTGAAACAGGTTCCCAGGAATAAATAGCTGGGTTAAAGGGTGTATGCATATTGTTTTTAATTTCATCAAATGTTGACTTATTGCTTTTTAAAAAGCATATAACATATTTACAAGTCTACTAGTAATTTATGAGAGTACAAATTTCCCCTTGCAATCCCACCAACAGTTTATCTTACTGCTCTTTTTAAATTTTGCAAGCCTTATGGATTAAAAGTAAGTCATCTCATTTTTACAATAACTTATGAGTTAATGTAAAATAAGTTTCTCTGTTTACTTATGAGTCTGAGTATCTTTTGAAAATATCATTGGCCACTTGAATTTGCTTCTCTGTGAAGTGGTTCTTCCTACATTTTGCCTGTTTTTGAATGGATTGTTTTTCTTTGTCAATTGTTAAGAGGTCCTTGTATATCATAGCTATAAGCCCCTCATCTGTTCTCTGGGTGCAACTATGTTTACAGTTTCTTACCTATTGATTTAATTATTGTGTGTTCTGCCAAAATTTTGAAGTATTATATATAGTCAAATATCTTTTATAACATCTGGGTTTTGAGAATTGATTAAAAAGGTCTCTCCACTTCTAGATTGCGTGTGTTGTTGAAAATCTCCCTAGATTTTCTTGTAGGACTTTTACTATTTTTACATTAAAATATGTATTTATCTGGAAACTATTGCTTTTAGGTCTAAAATAGAGGTTCTTCCTTTGTCAATATCACATTTTTGTGATAACTGTAGCTTTATTGTAATTATTTTTTTCTCTTTTCTTTCTTTCTTTTTTTTTTTTGAGACAGAGTCTCGCTCTGTTGCCCAGGCGGGAGTGCAGTGGCGCAATCTTGGCTCACTGCAACGTCTGCTTCCTGGGTTCCAGCGATTCTCCTGTCAGCTTCCTGAATAGCTGAGATTATAGACGCCTGCCACCATGCTCAGCTATCTTTTCTCCTTCTAGGAGACTTATTATTTTTCAGGACCTATCTTCTAAGGTTCTTATGTTTTTCCTCATCATTTCATTGTTTTTGTATTTTTGACTTTGTGCTTTATGACTCTTATTCCACTTTATCTTACAGGCCACTATTTTGGGTCTCAGCTATAATCCTCTTCTTCTTAAATGCATCTGCTGAACTGTTTATTGGGGAATTCACATTTTTGTTTGCAGTTCTGGAAAGTCTACTTTTATGCTGTGCTTGAATCTCCTTATAGGCTCTTATTTTGTTATCGTGTTGGTTGTGATGGTGTTCAAGTTGTCACTTGTCTCTCCTCCCATCAGTTTAATTTTTTTAGGTATACATTGCCTAATTTACCTCTCTGGTTGGTGATTGCTGAACCCACAGAAATGGTTATAAAGCATTTAGTTGTCAGCACATTGAGGTCAGCTTATAGTAGAAGGGGGGCTCCCTAGGTGGTAGTAAGCCCTCAAGTAGTGGGAAACCAGTATCTGGAGAAAGCTGCTGCCTTCCCAGGTCTATACTGACTCTGTCTATTCTTTTAGTTCATTCCTTTTTGGCCTTTTGAAGGTCTAGAAGACCGGGAAAACAAGTATAATGATGTTTTCCCGGTCTCCTAGTCTCCTTGTGCTAGGCTTTTCTAGTGCTGGATTCAGGCTTTGCTCAAGAGACAAAGCCTGACAACACCTCTTTTGTTGAGTCTTCCACAATGTCTAGGGCCCCACTCACATCCAGCTCTTCTCCTTAGGCTTTAGTCACCATTAGGTTGAGGAGAATTGGTAGCCTGGAGCTGGGAATGGGAAACAACACATGCTTAGGTCACTATCTTCCCAGAGCCCTCTGTGGTTTCTAAAGAAGAAAAAAGGCCTTTGTATGGACTTTAGATACATTACTTCCTAGGGAGTCATTTTATAATAACACAAAACTAGTGGTGAAATTCAGAGTGGGTACCTGAATCAGTTTGCATGCAGTCATGAAAATAGAGCCACTAAAATATTACAATGATAAAGAATTTAATATATTTTAGAAACTAGATTCACAAAAAGTAGGAGGAGTTAGGAGAGTGAAAGTCCGGGAGGTTCATGCTGGAGGATCAGACAAATATCTCTAATGACTTTAACTTGAAACACTGGAGGAGGTAAGGAAACCAAAGCTCGCAGGAATTCTGAGAAGTCACCAGGTCTAGTTGCATAAGGCTAATAGGAAATGGGAACTCATAGAGAGATCTGTGATGCCACATACCTGACTGTCACAACCTCCTGAGAACAATGACTTCTGCTTCACTCCCACATTCCAAGTCTTGAGTGAGTTTCTCTCAGTGGCAAACTCTAACCTGGAACCATACATGGAAGGAGTTTCTGCAAACCTACTTCCCAGCCTTAACCAGAAGTGGTTGCTGAGTTGACATCAGACAATCCAGAAGAAATAACAAAGACTGGCAGTGGAGGATTATGACTGTGGCTAAGGAAGCCTCTGGAGAGGACTCCTCTGTCCTTAGTCACAATGCCATAGCTTTCTTGATTAGTGTGCTTTGATATGGTTCTCAGAAATGTCCTCTTCACTACCAAAAAAGACAGAGCATCATTCACTATCCATGGATTCTTTCAGAATCCTCTGGCCCATGCCAACCACAGCCTTCTTGACAATGTCAGCATCTGATATGCAAAAAGTATTGGATTCTGCAACAGAAAGACCTGGGTTCAAATACTGCTAGTGCTATTCTATAGATATGGGAAACTGAGCTGGTAAATTACCCTTTCCCAGTTCTTTTCATTACTCGTAAATCAAGGATGACACTATGTAATACTAAGAAAATTTACAAGGATGAAATGACAGTTTATGTAAAGCACCATATATTAATTACATCCCTTATTTTGGATCATTAGTCTTGCTGCGTTGACAATGCTTCTGGTACATGCCTAAATCAAAGCAAAATGATGCTGTTGCTTCTTTTATACTAAGTGGGGACCCTCCAGGCAGAGTCTCTTTGCTGTAAGAGTCTCTTTTGCCTAGCGACAGTAAGGCAAACCTCCTATTGTTGATTTAAGTTGCCTCCCCAAAGCAGACAATAGTGAATCCTTACCCTGCAGGCTGGGCGATGTAGGGAGGGAAAAGGCCATATAGAATAGAGTGGAATAAATATAGAAAAAAATGTAATAAGAAACAATCATGCAAGGTTCTCATACTGGGAGAGGAGATGAGAACATGGAAAGGGAAATAGCACCAGAGACTGCACTGGGAGAAGTAGAATGGGGAAGAATAAAGAATCCCACAAGCGGGATACTGAGAAGAGTACACACGTAGGGAGGTCCCTTAGAGAAGACCACAATTAGCCACAGTATAGCAGGTATGGTTATGACAACAGTGTAATAGGTAAAGTCACTTACACCATGTGCCAGACACATCCATTCTGCACCATGTAAAATCATACCAAGTAGGTTACAGTTTGAAGTGAAGGGAAGTATAGGTCTAAGTGTCTCATCATTAGAAACCCAGCTTGTTATTTCTTGACCATCTGTAAGTCACTTCTCTTTCTCTAAAATGTAACAGTTGTATACAGTACCAGCTACGCATCAGGGCTCTTCACATGTCCTAACCCCTGGTGCTTCCAAAGAGGGCTCCAAGAAACTACTCAAGAAAACAAAGGATCAGAAGCAAAAAGCACTGGCAACACAGTGAAGATCATTTAAACTATCAGAGGAAGAGGAAGAGTACCAGAATCTTTGTTTACCAAAATCGTGGGCAGTAAGACAGGGTTGGAGGGAAACAGGGAGAGAAGGTGTCACAGATGGGAATCTCCGAAAGCAGATGGAGTTTGTGGTGGAAGACATTTTCATTAGGGATCAACAACTGTGAAAGGAAGTGGGAAGAGACTGGATTGAGCAGAGGGAGAAGTTGAACTGTGAAGCAGGACCAATGAAGCCTTAGCCTACCTGGCAGGGAGCTTTGGAGTGAGTATTGTTTGTCAGAGTGCCTGTGTTGATCTAAAATGGCCAGGCTTTGCTCATTCATGGAATGTGGGCTGATCTAGGAAGGGAATGACCTCAGGTGAAGCAGTTCCACAGCAGAGACAAACTGTGAGGGAGCTGTCAGCTGGAAGGTGCCCAGTGATTACACTCCCCACAGCTGAGCAGCAAGTATTTCTTGGGAGGAGAATCTGGAAAGCACTCCTCTACGTTTATCACACTGTGGGGGTGGAGGGTGGCTGGGTGTGGGGAGGGGCAGGGGTCAGGCATTGACAGAAAACAAAGGAAAGGCCAGTAAGCCCTAAGATCTCTGCTCTCCCTCTAATGTTTGACTTTATTTTCAGAGAAGTTTTAGAGGTACTTTTTATTTCATAATATTAACAAAATATTCAGTATCATATTGTGGAAAGAGCAGGGACTTTGGAAGCAAAAGTGCCTACTTGCATCTCAATCCTGCCTGGGTGCACCTCTTAATAGTTGTATAATCTTGGATAAGTTGCTCCACCTCTCTGAGCTTGTTTCCTCTTCTGGAAAATGGAGATAATAATAGTCATTAACTAAGAGGGTTGCTTTCAGTATAAAGTGCCATATTCTGGATAAATATGTAGTACATACAAGAAAGCTAGTAAATTAAACAAATAACATTATAATAATGAGGATATTTATTGTGCCTCTTATGTGTCAGGCACTATGTTATACCACAGGTTGGGCATGAGACAAGTTAATCTTTGAGGAGTTTCACACAGTCCTTTTCTTCTAAGAACTTACAATCTTGTTGAGAGAATTCAAGATATAGGCAAATACAAGAAGCTAACAACTGACTACTGAATATTCAAATTGTTGAGACTTGAGTGTAAAAATTAAAGTTGCTTCCAACTCCCAGATCTCGGCCCATTGAGCTTTTCTTTATCTCAAGCACCCTGGCTGGTAGCTTTTGCCAGGCTGCCTCCTTTTGAACCAGTTTTCTACTGTGAAATGTTTTCACAAATGGAAAACATGTTTTATCCAGTGAAAAGCTGTCTTGTCACTGAATCATCTAATTTGGTGGTGCCTGATGACAATGTCTCTACATCCAGGTAGTCCAAAACTGCCAGAAAAAAGCCCTAAGTATATGTGTCCTGTACCTTCCTGCTCACTCCAACTTTCCGCTCCAGCACAGACAAGGGAACCATGTGGCCTCTTGCCCAGAAACATTGCTCAGAACTGCTGTAGAATGAGCAAACCTGGAATCCAGAGGCTGGTGTCTTGAGGCATTTGTAGACTAGCAGGAAACTGACACTGAGATAATGGGGCCAAGACAGTGAGACTCTTAGGACCTTTTCCACTTTACGACAAAGTAGTAATTTATTCCAGAAAACAGCCCAGCCCTCTTTAGAGGCGTGGCCATGCAACATTTTGTTTTAGAATACTGCTTTAATTCCAGGACTGAGTCACTCTACTACACAGATTAACTCTGCACTCACCCCCCCGGCCACCATGCTCTACCAGGTCAATGGAATATCTCTCCTAAAACAGCAGAGACAGGATGGGACACATTTTACCAAAGTGACAAGGCACAGAGAGGTGAAGCGACCAGATAAGTGCAAATCGCTACACTGAAAACTGAGGGTACTTCTACTGCAGTGAGATGAAGGAGATGGATCTGGGTGGGAAAGTGGAAGTACTACAAGCTAAGCCAGGTTTTCCTTGAGATGCTTCAAGACTGAATCTTTTTGGTGAAGGGAAAAGACCTTCTGACCATCCTCACACAGATGGCAGATCTTCCAGCAGACCATCCTGCATTACCAAGTAGCTTGGGGGCTGGACACTGGAGCATGCCTTTTCTGAGTTGATTCCAACAACATTTTTTTCATATTAAATATTTCACAGGGCTTTGAAGAGAGAAAGTCCCCCATTCCTTTCACAGAACAGGCTGTGACCTCTTTACCAGAATCTTCAGAATCTTGGTTTAGATAAGACCGTTTGCCCCTGCACTTGAATATTCATAATGCTTGGTCTCTGGCATGTATGTCCTTATGATGTCATTGATTTGTCTCTAAATGGACACAAACTACCATACTGTTCTTGCATGAAGTATTTCCTTTATCTTCTGATTATTTCTTTTGCAAGGTGGTTTACAGTGAAAAAAACAAAAACACTGTATTTTACCTGTTTGTGTTTGTGGACAGAGAGACTCCACTAATTTTCCGCAGCAGACATCTGAACTCACCTTGATTGTATTAACTAACTTAGGTTTAGTCATATATTAATGATTAGTGTCCTTTCAGGAACAGAATGATGTCTACCTTCCAGCTGGAAGTTACCCTTCCTAGAAGTGTCATTGTTGATAGGGCTTAGCGAGGGGTCTTATCTGTGCAGAGAACTTTCCTGGAAATCTTAATGTGGCAGGAAAGCTGAGACACCCAGTGTCCCCATCAATACCATGCTTAATATCCTCCAAGACAGAAACCGACCCTTTTCCAAAAATAAGATATTGTTGCTTAATGGGGGGATGTGGACAAAGTAATGATGTGTACACAACAGAGGAGTATGTGTGTGTATGTTTTTGATTGAATGTGCTGAGCTAGGGAAGTCTGAAAAGACTTAGAAGTTTAGAATTGGCAGACAGGACCATGGAAAATGTGCTTCCCACGTCTTTTTAAGAGGCTGATAGGAGTGTTGAGAAACCCTGTGGTCTGACAGAAGAACACTGGTTTTAGAGTTATAGACCCACCTGGTATCCTAGCCTGCCGCCCATATTTGTCATCCATGCTCCACCATGTACCAGCCGTGTGACCTCCTGGCAAGTTACTTTACCTCTCTGAGATTCATTTGCCTCATTTTCGAAATGAAAATAACAACAGAACCAACATGTCCTTACGGTTGTTGTGAAGAGGGAATAAGATGATGTAAAGATTTAGCATGCTGCTTGACACAAGTTAGGTGCTAAATTGATGATTACTGTTATTGGGTGTAAATTATTTTTTAAATTTCAACTTTTGTTTTAAATACAGGAGGTACATGGGCAGGTTCATTATTGGGTATACTGCATAATGCTGAGGTTTGGGGTAGGATTTCCCTTCCCCTCGACCTTTCCTCTAAACTCATCTAAACCTTCACTCCTTTTGAATTCAATCATTTGAAGAGAAATGTTTTCCTTCCCAGACAACTGATATTAATTAATGGTCTAACTTTGGGTTGGATAATCACATTGTGTCATCAAGCTCCAGATTATTAGATATTATTTACAAGAAAAATGGGCCTGGAGTTCCTCTCAGACTGAGGATGGAGGCTGCAAATTGAGTTTAGAGGGTTGCCGACCTTTAGACCCGGACTGAGAGCAGGGGCAGCCCACACTCCTGGTTTTGAAAGCCACAGCAGGCTCTTGTAATTGAGTTACCGCCTGGAATTCAGTAAGACTAATCCATCTATATGATTTCTTCGCCTGGTTTAATACCATTAACAAAACCGAATTAAGAAGCGGGTGGTCTGAGTAGGATGAGGGAAAACGAATTTTCTGCGTGGGAGTCGCGACAGCGCCTTCATGGGCAGGCTGAGGCCTAAGGTCTGATTAATGGATGGTTCTGAGGACCAAGTACTGCTAGTCACCACCCCAGTCCCTCAACAGAGCACGAGGCTACCAGGGATTTGGATGCACAAAAAAGGCCATCACAGAAGAAGTTTTCCAGGACGCCCCAGGAGCTATTTCCTGACTAATATTTCACCCTCCTTCCCTAGTCAGTTTCTTTCTTTCTCTCTCTTTCTTCTTTCTTTTCTTTCTTTCCTTTCTTTCCTTTTTTCCTTTCTTTCCCTCCCTCTCCTCCCTCCTTCCTTCCTTTCTCTCTCTCTCTCTTTCTTCTTTTTCTCTTTCCTTACCCATCTGCCCTCTGTAGAACAATTTCTGAGCAGTTTTCCTTCTAGTTCGAATCTTCAGGGACCTTCCCTGGGTTTTGGTCACAAGCATTTTCAAGCAACGTTTCAATAGTACTTATTCTTCTTCAGCACTCGTCCCGTCCCACCTCACCCTTTTGCCTGGGATTGGCCATCCTGGGCGGTGGGCAATCTTTGCTTCCAGTTTACCAACCCGAGCGACCAGCCCTAGGAGGAGGGGCCTGCGTGTGGGGGTGGGGGTGGGGGTGGGAGGTGGCAGCCGCCTAGGACAGTTTCACTCTCTGACCTAGTGACACCCAGATCCCAGAGAGCCCTTCTCTCCTCCCTGAAAGCCCGGCTGTCTCAACTTGAGCAGCTAGCCAGAAGCGAAAAGTCATCGACTCCCGGCTGAGATTCCACCGCTCGTTGCGAGCAGTTGCTAACAGGGGAGTTCCCAAAGTGTAGGTGGCGAGCAGCGCGGGCCTGGGAAAGCAGGCGCTAGGAGCAGAGGAGTAACAGCGGCCAGGGTGGGGGAAGCACCGGACTTCTACCTCCTCGGCCAACGGTGTGAGCCCGCTACAGCGGCACCCGTGGGCCCTGCCTGCCCGGGAGGGGCCAGGGGACGCCCAGCAGACACGCTCGCCAGCACTACGCGGGGCTCGCCGGGGTTTTGCCAACCCGCGGCTGACGTCGGCGCGCCCCTGCCGAGCTCTCCTTTTACTACAGCGGGCAGGCGGCTTTGTGAGGCCCCGCCTTCGCCAGCCCCCACCCTCCGCGTGCCCACACCTTGCCGTTTATATAGAATGCGCCGCGGTGTTGATTCGTGGCTCTCTGGGACCGGAGAGTTCTTTGGAAGGAGAGCGCGAGCGAGGGAGCGGGCGAGCTCCGAGGGGGTGTGGGTGTAGGGAGAGAGAGAAAGCAAGCAGGTAAGGGCCATCGTCTCCCAATCCTCCGCGGGCGACCAACTCCGGCCCCCTTTTTGGCAAAATAATAGGAACCTGAAAATGGATTAAATAGAAAGAAAAGAGGCGACCCTCTCCTCCCGATTCCCCGAGGGCGAGAAGCTGCGCGGCTCTGCGGTGTAACAGGCTCACACGTTGCTCATCACATGTTCAAACATTTCCCTTTCGGAGAGGCTTGTTATTTTTAAGTGAATATTTTTATCTTTGTTTTGATTTTTTTAAAAAGCCTTCCTCGGGGTTTTATTTTCATCGAGTTGGCGGCCCGCAGCGGATTGGGAGAGGCGGGGGAAAGCAGCCCGCCAGTGTGCGGGCACCCCACCCAGGCAACTCCCGGCGAGCGGCCCGCGCGGAACCCAGGGAGGCCGGCAGCGAAGCCGGGGAGTCCCGGCCGCGCCTCTCTGCCGCCCCGGGGGTTGTAAGCGTGGCTCTCCGCAGGCGGGCAGGAGCTGAGGGCGCGGGGCGCGGAGGAAGCGCCGCGCCGCTTTGTCTCTTCACTTCTTGAGCGCGGCGAGCGGCTCCTCCCGCGGCCGGCCGCTCAGGCTCGCGGCTGCGGCGACCGCGGCTCCTCCTTCACCCCTCTCCTTTCCTTCCGACTCTCTCTTAGGCAGCGGCGGCGGCGGCAGCGGTGGGGGAAAGCGAATTCCGCCCCGAACCACACCGAGGGGAGCTCGTGGTCGAGACTTGCCGCCCTAAGCACTCTCCCAAGTCCGGCCCGCTCCGCGAGGACTTCCGTCTTCTGAGTGAACCTTGTCAAGCAAGCTGGGATCTATGAGTGGAAAGGTGACCAAGCCCAAAGAGGAGAAAGATGCTTCTAAGGGTAAGCCCGCCCGCCGAGTCCGCCTGCTTGCCTTTCCTTCGTTTCCCTCGCCCCCACGCGTGCGCGCCGCCCTCCGGCGGCTCCCTGCCTCCCTCCTGGAGCCTAACCTACCCATGACCTCTGCGACCCCGGGAGAAAAAGGGGGGCAGAGGCCGTCGGGGGGTGGATCTACGTTTGCACCACTTTCCCTCCTTCCTCGCGGAATTGTTGCCCCTCGAGTGCCTCCAGCCTCCTCCACTCCCCCTCTGGACACACGGTGGTGGCGCTGCGGGCAGACGAAGCTGCTGCAGCCGGGAGCGCCGGGAACCGCGTTGTCTGCTGACGGCCGGCCGCCTGTCTGTATGAGTGCATGTGTGTGCGTGTGCGCGCGTGTGCATATGTGTGCTGCGCGCGTGCAACATGGTGACATACTCAGGAATCTGCCCTGCTCTCAGAACCCAAGCTTGAACCCGCCTTCAGCCCCCTCTCCCCGCCCCCAGTGCAAACAAAGAGCCTGGTCGAGACGCAGAACCCCTCCCCCCACTCCTCCCCCAGTACACCCCCTAATCCCAAACTCCCTATCCACCCCACCCCCTGGGGAAGGCAGGAGCTTGCACCCTTCGACACGCCGCGTGCAAAAGTGAGCAATCCTGGTGCCCCGGCGCTGCCCGCGCTGTGCTTTGGCAGCGCAGCCTCGCCAAGCCCCAGGAGAACAAAGGCTGTTATCCCCTTGCCACTAGTGCCCAGCATGAGTGGGCCTCCGTGGGAGGGGGCAGTTCCCCTTCCTCTGCTTGCTGGGGTTCAGCCACCTCACCCGGGGCACCCGACCACTAGTCCCCCTGGAGTGCGCGCCTCTGCCCGGGGCCTCCCATGGGCGGGCTGGGGACGCGCAGCAAAGGGGTCCTCAGGCTGGGGAGAACTAAGGCAAAGGAAGGGGACGCCCCCCACCCCTTGCCGGTTCTAGCCGTTGCCTTTTTGAGGACTATGATTAGCTCCCGAATGTGAACTGGAGACAGCGGCCTTGGAGACCGCGGTGCGGAGAGGGGCTCAGAGAGGGAATGTGGAAGAGCAGTGGGGAACGGCAGGTGCCTTAGGTGCGAGTGTCCGGAATGGCCACACAGCAGACGCTGGAGTGGGCTGGACTAGCCCTGAGGGCCCCAAGCACCTGGACCGCAGCGACCCAGGCCGAGTCCCCGCTGCAGAAGTGAGGTTGCAGCGCGGGGAGTCCCAGCTTTTGTTCATGGGGGCCCCAATTCCTCCCTGAGCCCTCGGGCCCCCTTCACTCCCACTCCTTTCTCTGTTCCTTTTTCTCCTCTCCTCCTTCTCGCCTCTCCCCATCTCTCAGAGCTTTCTTTCCCGGGAGATTCTAGGGCAGCGCCAGCCCTCCCCCGCGGAAAGTTGTCAAAGTCTTCAGCTCAGGGCCTTTATCCTTGTTTTAAATGGAGCCATTTCTTCCCCAACTAGGCGAAAGGCTGAGGAAGGTTACGGAAGTTTGTGGAGGGGTTAGATCTGTTGTCTTAGGGGTCGTTGCTGCCCCCAGTCTGGCTCAAGGCTAGCATTCAATCCCAAATGAATAACTTCGGAAAGTAGAACTACTGCTGTAGGTTTCCAGAGCTTGTGGAGTCTCAAACAGGCATTTATATGATAAAGGAAAATGACTTCAGGGTCATTAAACCATTTTGTTTTCCACTGAGGGCCCAGAGAAGTAAATGTAATTAAAGACTGTAGCACCAGATTGATCTAGGCACGTCATTACCCTGTTGAATCTGAAAGTCTTTCACGTTTGCTTCTGAAACTTTGGCTCCTGATTTCCATCAGGTGGTTACTTCAGGTTTATTTCAGGCTACCTTTGAAAGACGGCGAAACCAAATTCATTCACAGAAAATGTGTTGCTGTTTTAGGAATATAATTTGCAGTGGTCCAGAATGGATTAATGCATCTGGAAACAGGACAGGTTTCTGTAATTCGATAATGAAAATTTGTACTAGGCATGTGTCATAACATTTTCTTATGTTGACTCGCCACATTTGAAACTACATACCTCTGTAGGAATTGTGTAATTAGCACTTGAAATTATGGTTGTAATTAGAATAAATTAATTTTACAAGGCAACTTTTAAGAACGGGGTTTACTTCCCCGAGGAGATGGGAAGCTTTTGGCTGCTAAGAGCAAGCTTGCCATTTCAGCCTTTCTGTTGGTTGTTGAATTTAGAGCATTTTCAAAATAGGAAATGTGTAGTAGCCATTAGTATTTTCTTCTTTCAAGTATGTGAAAAGTCTTACATGACTAAATTTTAAAGACTACTTTTTATATGAGAGATGAAAGATACAAGGTCTATTTATCTTTTAGTCAATAGAGTTTATATATGTTGGCCATATTTCTGAAGAGTTTTCCTTACTTACAAATTTCCTATATATAGGTCATCTTTAACTTTTTAAGCTAAAAAACGAATTGGCATATTCTTTGTAACATAGCAAGATGTAGGATCAAGCATTTCATAGATACTTTGAATATACACACTTTTAATTTTTAATAGTGATATGACAAATGATTGGATGAAGTCAAATAATTTAGTAACAGTTTGAATGAATTTTATGATCTGTTGTCAGAGCCTACTGCTCATTTAAATTCAGCCTCCCACCCCCATCAGTTAGGGCTCAGACCCACAGTGTATCATAACTACATAGATTATTATGGAGTACAGTACAGTGTTTCTAGAGCTTTTGAAGCACAGGTAGTAGGTTTCTAGTAAATTATTTTGTGCTGCTGAATGAAATATGGCTTTAAGAGTATATAAATTGCTGATTGTCTTTTTAAATGACATTTTCTTCAACTCACTGAGGTTAAGACCAGTGATGGATACTGGTCTTTGTCATAACCTTTTCAAAAATGTAGCCAGACAAGACAGGCTGTTCTCTTTAGAAAGAAGGCGGGGACCTTGATTCTGTTTGAAACTATTAAAAAGGCTTCTTGTGCAGCCCGTTGCTGTTTGTGTATTTATTTATGCTTTGTATAAACTTTAAAATTGGCAGATGGGTATATAGTTTGAGTCACACGGCTCTTGGATTGGAGGATCTGTTTCCATTCCAGGGAAGAAAAAAGCATAATATTTGTTTGTTCAAGCAGATATTCTCTTAGCTTTGACTCATTCTCTACCTTGTCACATAAGACCTTTTCAGCAGTCTTCTGTTGGACAAGCACTCAGTTAAGTCTGTTTCTGGTTTGTTGCAACAGTTTTCCTGTGGTATTGGAAATTTTCTAGGCTGCTATAAATGAAACCAAACCTTTTTTGGATTAAGTAAATATGCTAGCTAATTATTGCTTTCAAAACTGTCTTTAGGTTTGCAGCTACATGTTTGGAGTTGGGTGTGTTTTTTCAACAACCTTTCCTTTGTGCTTAGCCTAAGAGCCACGATATCCGGGCAAGTTTCAATGCCCTGTGGGCTGTGGGTTTTCTTGGTGAGACAGCACTGTTGTCAGGCTGGGCTCAGGCTGGCTGCTGGACAATGGAGGATAATTCCATGCATAGTCCGAAAAGCCAGCCACTTGTATAGCTGCTGTTGTAATGGATGGTGGTGGCCCCATACATTTACACCACAGTTCATTTTTGTTCACTTTCTGGCTTTTTTCCAATAGTCTTTCTACCCTACCCTACTTACAAAGAATAGGGAATTGTGGTCATGTAGCCAACATATCTAGGCTTGCGTCCTGAATGTCTTCCAAAAGATCATCTTGATCATTGTGGTTTACTATAGTAGGTTTCATTAAGTGTCTTTCTCAGACTTGGGCCAGACAAAAGCAGAGGTTTAGAGGTATTTTATCGAAAAGAAATTATGAGGTTGGTGACCTTTATTAAAAAGTAGCAATGGGCCGGGCGCGGTGGCTCAAGCCTGTAATCCCAGCACTTTGGGAGGCCGAGGCGGGTGGATCACGAGGTCAAGAGATCGAGACCATCGTGGTCAACATTGTGAAACCCCGTCTCTACTAATACAAAAAAATTAGCTGGGCATGGTGGCGCGTGCCTGTAATCCCAGCTACTCAGGAGGCTGAGGCAGGAGAATTGCCTGAACCCAGGAGGCGGAGGTTGCGGTGAGCCGAGATCGCGCCATTGCACTCCAGCCTGGGTAACGAGAGCGAAACTCCGTCTCAAAAAAAAAAAAAAAAAAAAAAAAAGTAGCAATGATCATCTGTCTATTACTCATGTAGGGACTTTTTTTTCTACTCTGTCATCATGGTCCCATAGTTTTACATACAGTGTCATAAGCCACATGCTCTCTTCTGTGCTGAAGGAGGTGATCATAGCCTTGCTAAGGAGGTGTGACCAGGGAGATCTCTAATCAGAAATGTTGGTCTGTTCTTGGGGATAGGTGCAGAAGATGAGTGCACATTGTACCTAAATCCTCTTCATTATTATTTGTAGCGGCGTATAGCTTCTTTATTGACAAAGGCTAAAGCTAGAAAGGGGAACAAGTTGGGGCATGGGTTAGGGGTACTGTATCTTCTCTCTAGCTTAGTACTCCTTCTTCTAAGCCTCTTTTCAGCACAGTTCAAATAATTAAAAAGGTTCATATGTGTCCTAGGTCTCAATATGCAGATGAGGTTGGAGTGGGAATGGATGTTGAGTTGGGGCTTGGGTAAGAAGCAGAGGGTGAGCTGTGGGGTGAAGGAAGGAGTTGAGGTATATGCCCACAGTAGGGAGATGTTACGGGTAGCCTTGGGGACAGGGTCAGGACTGGGGAGAGAATTGGAATCAGGGAGAAAATTGGAATTGGAATTGGATAAGCCAGAAGGCTGATTTGTAAGGCGGTGAGTAAGGAGATGAAACTGTTAGCGTTCCAGGTCTCTCTGCAGCTGTGCTGTTTAATGTCCAAATCAACTTCTCATTCTGGGAATTACAATCAACACAGAACAACCAGAATGTGTTGCAGCTCTTCAAATATATCCAATAAAAAGGCTTTCTAGTGTCTGCTTCAGTATGACTTATATTTTTGGAGTTGAGAAATTTGAAAAGAATGGAAAATAATTGTCAAGATTAAGCAATTGAAGGAGGGAGAAAAAAAACCATGTGCATTAAAGTAGAGTGGATGAATGGAGATCCTACATGTCTAATACCTTGCTCAGTTTAACGTTATCTTTGAAATTTGAAGATTAGGCATATAATATATGCAATTAGTACAGAACACAAATGTCAGCATAACTAATTTTCTGCAGTCACTGATTTGTTTCCCTAGCAAGAAGACACATCATCACCATGATTTATCAGCACAGGCCAAAGAGTGGATTTCAGGCTCATTGTCCTGTGTAACATGGTTCATCTTAGTCCTCATCAACTTGAAATGTAGGTTATCTATTTGTAATATATCAGCTCTACAAACTTAGTTGAATCTTCTTTCTGACATTTTTTAACATGGTATTTTATCACTTTTTTGAATGTCATATATCACTTTTTTGAATGTCATATATTGATGAAACATTTCCTAAGAGTGTGGATTTCCAGGTAAATGCACTAATTTCCTAAAGAAAGTGAAATAATATATAGTAGTAATTATGACCACCACTCCAAGCCTCAGATCCAATTTCTCCTTGAATTAAATGGCCTTTTTTTTTTCCTTCAAAGCAGTGTTTTCCAGAGTATTAGCTCTGAAAATGGGTGGTTTTTATTAGAAAAGAAATAAATTGTTGATTCTTAGGGCATGATGGTAATATGAAGGACTATGTTATTATGGGATCTGAGTTGGAATAAATATTAAGTCTAAATCACAATGACTGTTTATTGTGATTACTGTAAAGCAGTTCTCATGGCTATTCTTGCTTCTGCCCTTTGAAATTACTTTTAGCATTGATTTTCAAATGGAAATAGCATTATTAGTGTCACTGGCTAATGACTTTCCCCACAGGCAAAGGCCTATGCTGGTGTAAGGTTGTGGTTGACATTCTAGGGAGTACAATAGGGCTGGCCAGAGCTAAGTTGCTTGTTTGGCCTGCCTGCTGAGACATCAAATTTGGTCTGCACAATCACTCTGTGGCCTAAAGGAATCCCTAGTTGTACATGTCTGTCCTTTTTTTGTGGTTCGTGTAAGTAGGGCTGGGAAGAAAGCAAAGAATCTTCTGGTGAAAGGCAGGCCTAGTCAAAGGCCAAATTAGAAAAGGGTTTTTAAAAAACAGTAAAACTCAAATTCCTTTTGTGCAGTTGAAATTTACCTACAGTAATATGCAAAAATCTTGAGTGTGCATCTCAATGATTTTTGATAATATTTACACCCATGAAATCAACACCAAAGTGAAGATACATAATATTCTTGTCACCCCAGAAAGTGTTCTCATGCCCCTTTCTAGTCATTCCCCCCATCTAAAGACAACTCCAATTTTTTTTTTTTTTGAGGCAGGATCTCACTCTGTCTCCCAAACTGGAATGCAGTGGCATGATCTCCGCTCACTGCAACCTCCGCCTCCTGGGTTCAAGTGATTCTCCCTCCCTAGCTTTCCAAGTAGCTGGGATTACAGTTGTGTGTCACCACTACCTGGCTAATTTCTTTGTATTTTTAGTAGAGACAGGGTTTACCTGTGTTGACCACGCTGGTCTTGAACTCCTGACTTCAAATGATCCACCCACCTCAGCCTCCCTACAGGTGTAAGCCACTGCACCTGGCCTCCTATTTTTATTTCTATCATCATCTATTAGTTTTGCCTATATGTACTCTGGTTTCTGACACATCTAGCCAACTCCCCTTCCAGCACTCTTTGTTCCCTGTTGATCACTCTTCTTGTCTCGTCCTCTGGTTTCTTGGAAGACTCCTACCTTGCCCCACACTGACGCATTCAATAGAATCTTGGACATGGTTAGTCTTCTAGGAGTAGTTATTGAATGACCCGGGAAAGATAGGGGATTTCTTTAAGCAGAGGTATGTTTTATTCATCCTTTAATAACAAATAACAGTAATGGACATTGCCATCTTTAAAATAGTAGCTTCTAAATTATTGAGCAGTTACTATTTACTAGGCAAACATTGATTTTTCATATATCTAATTTAATCTTCATGACAGCCAAATGAAGTACAGTAACTCTTAGTACATACAGACTTTAAAGATGAGAAAATTGAAGTTCATGGAGATAATGTAGCTTGTATGAAGTCACACAGCTAGTGGTTTGCAAATTACTAGCACAGTGCTTGGCCTTGTAGTAATCAATAAATGATGAATGCATATGCCATGCACCTATGAAAACTCATTGGTCCTATGACCTGCTTACTTCCTGTTTTGTTTTCACATCAGAAGGCATTGTGATAGAGAAAGACTTTGTCAGAGCTTCCTGGTGGCTTAATCCGATAAATACCTACGGGTATTTACATTTTATTTAAGGATTGCCTGGGGCAGAGCTTTCACTCAAAAATTTCAATTGTTAATGGTTGACTTTCTAACACCTAGATACATTGGAGAAATAATTTTGATGGGGGTCCTAAAAGTAATAGTATTTTCTGATCACTGACTATAGGCCGGAGAGTTAACATGAAATATCTCATGAAATCTTCATAACAATGTATGGAGAATGAATATCCATACTATTCTTCCCATGTGACAGATGAAGAAACTGAGAGACTGAGGCCATCCTTAGTCCACTCAGCTAACAAGATGGTGGAGTGAAGATTTGAGCCAGATTTGATTGACTCCAAATGTACCTCCTAACCACTAACCACTATATCGTACTCCCTTCCTAGGCAGCACAGTTGAGTCTTTCTAGTACAGGTTTGCACAAAGACAAAATTACTTTCATTCACCAAATTGGACATAATTAGGAGGAATGTGCCTATACCAAATGCATGGTTGCTCCACAGCTGTGGTATTTGTTCAGTTGAACAAACCTCTGAACATTTCTTAAGTGACTTTTCTGTATCAGGCACTGTACTGGGGTGTCCTTTTCTTCTTTTCTGGCCTGGGACATTCTGACTTTTCACTTTCCAATGTGCATCTCACCTCACTTGGTGATTCTCTTGAACCATTGCTACAGGACATTGACCAGCTGACTGTGGCTTTCATTGGTCAGGTAACTTTGGCTTTCATACTGGTTTAAAAACAATGGTACTTTCTTCTACAAGTGCATCTGGGAGCTTGTTTCACCTGTATCTTCAAGATTATACATCCTCTTAATTCACTGTTGAGTAAAAACTCCACTTATTTAATTTTTCATTACATGGTATAGGCTTTCAGTCTGTCTGTCATCAGAATCATATGTCTCATTTCCCTTCTCTCGGTGTCTCTCAACCCTACCCCATTCTTCCTCCATCTCTCCTTTTTTCCCTCCCCCCTTTTCTTGTTAACAGATGTCAGTGGTTTTTATTAACCGAATGGGGGCTCCTCAGGGTGTGCTGAGCTCATTGAAAGATTTTCATTTCTGGATGTTTTCCTTTGATAGCTATATTAATCTTGGTGAAAGAAATCCACCCCCCACAACAAAGTGTAGCTTCATAGAAGAGGTTTTTCACTACTTATATAACTCATTTTAAGTGGAAAAATAAAAAAGTGCAAGCTTTATTTTGTACACTATTTATGCTGCCTTCAGTTAGATAATATTTCCAAAAATATATCTTGTTAACAGAGACACAACGCCTTGAACAAGCATATTAATTATAGTTCTCAAAGTTGGGAATCATCATGTAGTGTTTTTCTGCATTGTAGAATGTTTGCTTAACGGCAGTAATTAACAGTAACAAGTCCATTGCATGTTTATAGGTAAATTTAATAACAAACATGAAACCCAGTTCTGAAAACTTGCTCCAAATAATGTAGGTAGCATTTGTTACTGTTCTGAAGTTGAGGGTTAGTAAACAGCTAGGGTTCTTAAAATATTTATCTAGTTCTTAAAAGTAGAAATAAACAACCTGAAGAAGGCAGGCTGAGTGCGTTCTTGAATATACTCATAGATCTATATTTTCAGAATCTTCTTTCAGTGGTGACTTTGAAAGTATTGAGAATTGACCTGCTTATTTTGCCTTTGATTATCTGTGTGTATGCTTGCCTCTCCCCTTGGGGCATTTATTGAACATTAAGGCTTCCAAGAGCTCTTGAATTTGTGAGTGATTTTCGGAGCTCTGGGAACAATGTGAGCCATTCTCTTGGAAACAGGACAAGGTGCTCCTAGATGCTCTCATTCCAGGGAGCATTTGTTTTCCGGCTAGCTGGGAACCCGATGATCGCGCTAAAAGGTCTGGTCAACCAGCCTCCCTCAGTTCCTGTGTATCTGGCAGGCGGGTTTATTACAAACCTTAATGTGCTCATTAGCCTCGTGATGTGGCAGCTGCCTAAAAAAGAAACACGGAAAAGTTGTGTCACCGAAGGTGAAACTTGGCAAAGAGCTGCCCGTCACCGGCTCCGGGCATGACAAAGCGCCTTCCTGGCGGCGGCAGCGGTGGTGGGCAATGGGGGTTTCTGTTTGCTTGCCCTTGATACCCACGGCCCAGTTGACTCGCAGGGAGGCGTCAGAAAGGGAATCGTGGCCCGGGCCAGGGCTCCGTGGCTGACGGTGCGAGTGGCTGCAGTCCTGGGGAAGAGACTGCGCTCTCTGGTGCAGCCCGCAGCCTCGCGGTCTAGACCGCGGGCACGCTGCAGCCTGTGGGGACGCAGCGTTAAGATGGTGGCGGTCAGAGCAGCGCTGGTGGTGGCCGGGCGGGGCTCAGGGAGGCGCGCCGTCCTCCCCCACCCACACCTATCGAGGCTGTCTTGCTTTCTGTTCACCTGACCCACCCGCTGGGCACCTCAAAGGCAGGCATAGAAGGCCAAGAGCCTTGAAGTCAGGATTTGACCAACATAAGAGCTTTGCTTTCTCTGTCTTCTTGTTAATGCTAATTTGACTTTAGCTGCTCAAAAACCGAGGGTGCATCTTGAGCAGGCAGTTTTGAATTTATTTGTGTGTTTTATATTACTTATGTTTTATTGCATTGATGTTTTTCCTATTGCAAAATAATGCATATTTACTGGAGACAATTTGGAACATCATGAAAGCATAAAGAAAATATCACCCAAGGTTCCACTACCAAGTTACCTTTGAGGCTTTCCTTCTAGTCCTTTTTCTCTGGATATTATAATACATAGACATGGCTAATTAAGTGTGTATGTGGAATCAGGCAGAATATACGATAACTTCCTTTTTTCCCCTCAACATGTTAGAATGTTATTTTATGTCATTAAATAATCTGCACCATCATTTTTAGTGTGTATACTAGGTGTGGACTTAGGGGTAACCAAGGAGAGATGGCGATTTCTGCCTGGGGTGTGAATGATTTTCCCGCACCTCCTTGAGATCCTTCTCACTGGACTCCATAAGCATGATTAGTATTTTATAAAAGTTCATATATGAATATGTGTACATATGGGGCTATGTATATGTATGTATATATCTTTAAATACCAAATTAAATACACATAGACAACTATGCGCATATGTAAATACATGCACAACAAATATGCTTAGAATAAATCTTGAAAGAATATACACCAAAAAGAATCTTTGGATGGTTGACTTATAGAAATTTATAGTGTTTAGTCATATTTTTCTATTTTATCTATAGTGGAAATACATAATTCTATTAATGATGTAATAAAAATAGTATTAATGAAATATTACTTATTGATTGTCTTCAAACTAAGTTTTCTGCTCTCACCATTCCTTGAGTTGGAGTGAACTACTTATTATTTTTATATTCTATGATGCTTCAAGTCCAAGCTAAATCTCCATCCTCCATGAAGCCTTTCTTCCACCCTCCCAGCAGGCACTGCTTACTTCCTGTACAGGGCTTCTATGTCACCCCTCTGGCAATCTCCATGGGCTACTTTGGGTATATCTCATAGTTAACTTCTCATCTGCTTATGTCTTATCTCACTGAATAGACTGGAATGTCTTCAAGGATCCTTTTCACAAAACAAGTGCTCACTAAATGTATTACTTAATGACAATGCTTGTCATCCACCCTAGGTTTCTGTAAATGTTCCTTTACTTTTGAAACTCTATACTAAAAGCCCTTAGACTTACAGCAGTAATCCTGCTGGATTTAATTTTCCTAATTTAATTTAGGATACAATTGCTACTTCACAATTGGCCATCTACATAGAATTTGGTCAATGATGATACTGACAATATTACTGAAATAGTAGTGATATTCATATTGATTTTTCAAGTTAGAGGACTCTTGCTAGAGGGTTTCTTGGTGATAGAAACACATCTACAGATTCACACATGCATTGGACAGTCATAACCCAACTTAAGTGATTTCAGTTATTTGAATTCATGTGTAAATTAATTCATCCATTAATTTACTCGATAAATATGTATTGAACCTTCTATGTGCCATCTGCTGCCTTAGACACTGAGAATACAGCAGTGAGAAGAACAGATAACTATCCTTGCCTTCATGGATAATATGAGCATGTTTTTCAAGCTTACTTCAGGGAAACAGACTTTCAGTGTATAAAGCACTCTGTTCCACGTTGGTGGTATGTCAAGCAATGAGTGATCTGGTGCCCATCACAGCCATCAGTCTCTGGCCAGGCCAAATTACTAATGAGTCAAGCTGGATAGAGTCATATATGGTTGCTTATCTGTGGTTCAAGAACCTCTGAAGCTGTGGTTCCTGGACCAACTTGGCCATCAGCATCACCTCTTACCACATATACATCCCACCAGGAGAATTTGATTCAGTATATCTGGGCGTGAGCCTTAGAAAGCCACATTTTTAAATTAAGCTCCTCAAGTGGTTCTAATGCACAGCTGTTTTAGGAACCTACTGCCTCTAGGTAATGTTTCTCAAGCTTGCCTAAAGAATCACCAGTAGGGTTTGTTTGTTTTTTCTAAACAAAACAAAACAAAAAAACCCTCCCTCTGACCTACTGAATTAGAACTTTAGGAAAAGAGCTTGTAATCTGACTTGTAAGCCTGTGTCCTGGTGATCCTTGTCATCAGGCTAGTTGGGGAAACGTTGTCCTAGAGACAGTCCTAGGATCCCTAGAAATTGTATATAAATGTCCATTTTTTTCTGGTGAGCAGGTTCCGTAACTTTGAACAGATTCTCAAAGGCATCAACAACTCCAAAAATGTTACATGCGGTGGAGCCCTGAAGTCTAGGACACGCATTGTTGTCAACTGTATGTTTTGAGTTCTCAGTGTCCTCATGGGTTGAATTAAGTAACCTTAAAGACCTTCCTGGCCCTACTCATCTTCCACATATAGGTGTTCTGCTTGGAAGCCTCCTCTCTCACTTTTTGCTACTTTTTTCTATCTTATTGCCAGTCTTGCCTCAATTGTTTCTCTTGATGATACCTCTTTAGGAGAAAGTAGGGAAGAAGGAGAATTTCAAAGCCTGGGCTCTTGCAGAGAGGGCGGGACTGGGAGGCAGCTTGGGGCTTGCCATTCAGAAATGGCAATCCTAGAAGAGCTGTTAGAATAGCAGAGGTCGGTGTCCAAATACTTTGACTCTTATGATAGCTTGAACCTCAGTGGATCTTAAACTGGTGAGATAAGGGGATGGGAGTGGGGCCTCCAAGATATTTCTCTGCCGGTCTAGAGCAGGATGATGCAGGGTGGACAAGGTAATTACCCTTTTCCTTGGACATAATTTTTCTCCCTGTATCTGGTGGCAGGTGGTGATGGGAGGTGGGAGCAGGAGTGTGAGTGTTGGGCTTGGCCTAGGTGCATCCCAACCCCTTCTCATTCTTGAGGCACCAAGCAGTGTCTCTGTAATTGGTTCATGACCAATCAAGTGCATTGACCTATTACTGCTAGTTACTTTGAGTTATAAATGGTTTTTATTTCCTCTGTGGAATTGGGGGTTCAGGCTGTATAGGATGACCTGATTTGTATCACAAGAGCCTTTGGGACTTTGACAGATTTCACCATTTAAAACACACCCAGCTTCCTCTCTCCACCCCACTGGACATAAAAGCAACCTTTGAATTTATGGCACAAAGAGCATGTCTTTAAAGGGCAGCATGCAGAAAAAGGGAGGAAAAGGAAGTAAGGCAGTTCATCTTCTTTTCTGAGGCCATTGTCTCTGGACAAGTGACAAAACTGAATACCTTGAAAAATCTTATATTGATTTTTAGTGCAGAGGCATCTCCCCAGGATATGAAAATCCTGGTTGAAGATAATAAACTTGTTTCCCTGCCTTTGAGCTAGAATTGAGTTGCTTAGTTTACATGGCTGGAAGAAATGAGAGTAGTTGCTCTGCTGAGAGTGAGATTTGGTCCAGAATGCATCTCTCTTGACCATATTGTATATAGGGGAGACAAAATTTATAAAAACTGTATATACAAGTCTAACTCAAATGCTGAATGTGGAGGTAGTTATGATATTGAAAGAGTTATTTTATGAAAGTTTTTCTTTTAACAGCATCATCTTTAGTGTACTTGAATGTTTCTTTGGGCATGAAGGACTACTCGATTAAAAAGAAAGAGAAAATTCAAGCCTAGAGGCCTCTTGTTGAAGCATTTGTTTCTTGCTATTCTAGTTAGAAACTGTTGCTCAGAGTGGCTGTTTTGCTTCTTGGATTATCTATTTTTTATTTTAATTATTTTAAATACAATTCTATGGTATCCAGTTCTATAGTATTAAGTATATTCGCATTGCTCTGCAGACTTAATCACCATGCTCCACGGGTTTTTAATCATAGGCTATAATGGCTGGAAGGGACCTTAATCATCATTTGGTCCAACCTGCCCACTACAGAGTAGAAGAATTAGGCTCACAGAGAGGCAGTGACTTGCCCAAGGTCATAGAACAAGTTAGTGGCAGCGGCCTAGCCCAGTATGTTTCTACATTGACACAGTAACAGATTCAGGCAGATGGCCTCTGTTACTCTACTGATAGCAGAATCAAGGATTGACATAAATGTTTAGTGCTTTTTTTTCCCCTTTATCAAGCAAGCAACAAACTATTATGGTTTAGAGCCAGAAGGTCCTTCAGACGCTATTTAGTTCAGTTTCCTTATTTAAAATATTGGCCATATTTGTGATTTCTAAATCCAAGTCAAACTACAAAAAGATGTTAACATTCTTATTTTTAAAGTATAGGACAATTCTTTTCAAGGCTTCCTTTCACTTACTCCATGACATTCTTTGGTTGAAACCAGGTCCTTTGTGGGTGGCTGTTATTAATAAGCTTTCCTTGGGATGTTTACAGTAACTGCTGTGACCTAAATAAGTTTGCTTGTATTGTTTTCCCCACAAAGGCAAGAACAGCTTTTAAAACTACAGTTATCCCTCTCATCACAATGAACTTATTCATGACTAAAAGAACTGAAGCATTGTATTTTCTCACATTTGGGGCCTTTGTGCAGCCCAGTCATGTTTTCTTGGAGTAGAGCTTCAGGACAATATACCATGTAGCATTATAGCATGATCGTTCTTTAAAATTTTATTTTTACTTTTAATTGTGATAGCATGCACATAACATACAATTTATCATCTTAACTATTTTTATGTGTACCGATCAGTAGTGTTAAGTATTTAACTGAAGTATATAATCTGAAGACGGGTTGTGCAGCCAGTCTTCAGAACGTTTTTGTCTCTCAAAAGTGAAACTATGTACACATTAAAGAATTTCCCATTTCCCTCTTACCCCAGTGCCTGCCTGGAAACTATCATTCTACTTTGTTTCTGTGGATCTGACTACTTTAGGTACCTTATATCAGTGGAACTATAGTTATTTGTCATTTTGTAACCGGCTTATTTCATTTAGCATTGCTATAAAGAGATACCTGAAACTGGATAATTGATAAGGAAAAGATGAGCCTTGAGGCTTATCCATGTTGTAGTGTATGTGGAAATTTATTTCCTTTTTCAGGCTGAATAATATTACATTGTAGGTATAGAACACATTTGGCTTATCCATTGGAGGCCACTTGGGTTGCTTTCATTTTCTGACTCTTAATGCTGTTATGTACTTGGGCATAGATCTTTTTTTAATTGATGAGAGAAATTGCTTTAAAATACTCAATTTGTTTCCTCAATATTTAAGATTATTAAAATAACATGGTGAATAAAATAAAGGAAAAATGCAAGTTGTTAGGGTACTGGAGTTTTCAGGCACCAGTCCAAATGACTTGCAAGTTTGAGAACCATTAGTAGAGTGAATAGGACTTTTCTAGGTCCTCTTGGGTCTATTATGTTTACTTTTCTTATAGTGATTATGTGTGTGTGTATGGAAATAATGAACTTCCTGTGTGATAGCCTCTATGATCCTTCATCCTTGCATTTTTGCCCTTTACAATTTATTTCCATTCCCCACTGTACTGTAAACTTGTTGAGTGTAGGTACCAAGTTATTAATTTCTAAATAATACTTAGGACAAAGCCTAGCTCATAAAGCAAATGCAATAAATGACTGAATAAACATTTGACTCATTCTGTCATTTGGAAAAATTTAACTTCACAATTAGTCTTGGAATAGTTCAACATTTTTGTTTGTTTTTATCTACTTCTTTTATATTTGAAACACCTCATGTTTAGGAGCACAAATTAGTTTTAAATATGTAGAAATCAGGTTTTTTTTTTTTTTTTTCCCTAAACTCTTTTTGGAGAGAGGGAGAAACATTTGTTGAATACTTGGCATCAAATAGAGGAAATATCCAAGTCTTGACTTTAGTTTTGATTTGAGTAAATCCCTCTGATATTTCCACTGTGAAATTGCTTTCCTCCCTGCCACCTCTGTGTGTGTTGCTTTGGATTGTGCAGCTAGTGCTGTGAGTGCTGTTTTTGTATCAGGGCGTAGATTTCCCCCTCCACGTTTTGGCTCCTAAGCTTTGTTTTCATGCCCCGCTACCTTCTCCTGAACCCTCTCCAACATCTTTATAATATTCCAGAAATAGAAATCTCCCAAAGTGGATTGTGGTTTGTAATAAAGGCCCTTAATCTTTATTATGTTGTTTCCCATTGGTGGGCAGAAAGCCTGCAAATATATTTATTTTCAGATGATAGGCAATACTTGAGAGACACATGCCTAAAGATCTGGACTCCATTCATTCAAAGAGCATCAAGCATTATGGCAGGCCCGGGCAATGGTGAAACACTGATGAGAAAGAGTCTCTGTATGTACTCTTACAAAGCTGATAATGAGAGAAATAAAAAGGAAGTCGTGCTTTGACTGGGAAACAGAGAGCTAGGGAAACTCATAGGAAAGGGAGCTGACATAGTTGGGTGACAGTAGCAGGTGCAATCATTAACTTGACACCTGAAGGATGAGTAAGAATTTGTCAGTTGATGAGGAGGAAGAAGAGTGTCCTGGAAAGTGGGAACAGCACATGTGGAAGCTAGGAGATGAGCAAGAACATGGCTTAGAGAACAGAAGGAAGAGTAGTGAGTCACCTTAGTTACATGGATAGTCCTGGAATATACTGAATTATGCCACTCTTATTTCAGTGGACAGTCTCATTGATTCCAATTTGTAAGCAGAAATATTGAAAATGCAATTTTTCTGTGCATTAACAAGGAGGTTCCCTGGTAGGGAGAAATATATGAAAGACAAGTAGGCTCAATGGGAACTTAATGCACTTGATGAAATGCTGATTGTGAACAAAACTTCAGAATACTATCATTATAAATGAATGAAACTCATTAGATTTTAACTAGAAGACTTTTCTTTTTTTTCTTTTTTTTTTTTTTGCTGCTAAGGTTAGAGGCCTCAGGGTTTTGTCAATTGTGGACTCCATGATCAGAAATCCGTATATGCGCCTGCAGCCATGATTTTTTTATTAGTAACAAGAATGAGGGATAACTTCTTAACTATTCAGAATATGGATTATTTAGCAGTAAGACACAACTAGTCCAGAAAGCAGCTTAATCAACTTTATTCATATGAAAGTACATAGTTATATGGCTATTATTAGTAGGCCATGAATTTTTATTAAGTCAAAAAGAACACTGATATTTAACAGATAATGCCATTCTTGACAGTATGGGATGTAGTCAGGCAGAACACAACTCATTTCTGACTTCCAACTATATCAGTCATGTTGACTTTCAGCTTTGACTTCAGCAGTTGCATGAAAGTAAATGTGCTATCACAAATATTGCCCAGATTTTGCCACACAGAAATTTCAGGATAGTTCTATTGATAGCATTTATTCCTTCAAGGAAAGTGTATTGGGTGCTGGCTGTCTGTCAGACTTGATTCTAGGTGTTGGAAAAATGTGACCAAGTTACAGATTGTCCCTGTCCTTGTAGGGCTCACAGTGTAGTGGGAAAGACAGACAAGCACATAGTCAATTGGGACAAATACTATGTGACCAGAGCTGTAATAGCAGATGTCCTGGAAACTGTGCAAGCTCAGAGGAGGGCAGCTAACACAGCCTTGAAGGGTCAGGGATTGTTCCCTGAGGAGAGAGATCAGCTGGGATTAGAAAAGTGAATTAGGACCTGGCCTGACAAAGAGGAGGGCAAAGAGAATTTCAAGCAGAGAGAACAGCTCATTTGAAGACAAAGAAGTAAGAAAAATGGCAGGAAGGAAGGGTGGAGGTGGGGGGGATTGCAAATGTAAATGTAAAAGGGAATAGCTGCATGACATGCATTATGTCTAGAGAGGCATGAAGTGTACTTGAATAGGTAGGCAGGGGCTAGCACACAAAGGCATTGAGGTTTACCTTTGTGTATGAGGATGAAGAGTTTAGATTTCATTTCAAATGCATTGGGAAACCTTTTGAGAGTTTCGTGATGGGAAGCCCTGTGATCTGATGTACATTTTTTTTAAAAACTCTATCTGACTGGGAAGACAGTGAGAAAGCTGACACAGTGGTCCAGGCCGAGACTTGGTAGAGTAAGACTGAAGATGGATCATGTCTAAAGATTTGAGAGCACTATCCAGGGGTTGGGGTAGATTGGGTTTTGTGCAAATAATAACATGAGTGGTACATTGATATCTCATTTACCTAAGTGGGAGACAGGAGTCAAGAATGATGACTCTTATGTTTCTGGGATCCAGTTCCATTGCTAGCACTTAAAACTGTGATTGAGCAGTATCACTTCTCCTCTGCATCTCCTTTTTTTCCATGTCTTACATTTCCCCACTGTGATTGCAGACTGATTTTCAATGGTGATTCATAATAATCCTAATATCCTTTACTTCTAAGATACATAGCAGACCCTTTATAAATGTTGCCCAAATAAATGAACTGGCATTATGCAGGTACATTCTTATGCAGGTATACTTCCTGGTTAGGTGCAGATTAGCCTATGTAGTCTTTCTTATCTGTGACTTATTACTGGAAATATATTTTCAAATGAGGACTAAACCAATCCAAAGTGGAAATCAGACCTTAGAATGTGTGTAACATAATGGTCCCCTGTACTGGACTGGGACTTATGGACTCACATTTCCCCCCCTTACTTTGTTATTATCTTGCCTTTATTTAGTGAAACAGAAAATCACTTACGTGCTTTATATTAATATTCCCATTTTAAAAATATGTATGATAATGCCAGATCCTGACTTAAGTTTTAGGGGTGATATTATTAACAGGATAATAGCTTTAAGCATAAACATTTAGTGTCTATAACAGACCTTTCCTCTAAGAACTTCCTGGTGTTTGTCATTGGAGGTGGTGTAAGGCAGAGAACAGAAGGCCCTGAAGAGCTTTTTCAAAGAATCTATGTCCTGACTCTACCCTATGCTGACTTCAGTGGGGGCATGTGGCTGGACATGCACAGTAGACTACCGCTGTCTTGGACCTTCTGCATAGTCTTTTAGCAATATGGTCTTCTCATGTTTCAGAACATCACATGTAAAAGCCAAAGCTACAACTGGTAAGAACTCACTCACCAGTAAAGAGGAAATGTACGGGGATTGGAACTACTATTGACAAAAGCTAGATTATAAGATCAACATTGCAAAGGCACACAGATTTGCAATAATTGCATCAGGGGACAGGTGTTTTCTGAATAGTAGAACCAAAAGCCAGTGTTATGTAATGGGCTAAAAGAGACACTTTTTTAATGCTTAAGTGTACAAAGTAACCCGACCTTATAGCTAGTAGAATTTTATGGGTTTCATGATTTGCCATAATGAAGAAATAAAAATCTTTTAAAATTTTCTTAACTGTTTTTGAAAGCAGTTATTGTGAGTGTGGTTGGCAAGTATTCAGCATACCCTTTTCCCATAGATAGCTAAAGGAATTCTGCATTGTTGGGTCTGATTTAATGAGTTTTGTTCCAGTGAAAAACAAAGCTAATACAAGTATTTTCTGTCTGGTTTCATCTGTACATGAACTAGAACTAAATGATTTACATGTGAGGCTAAAATAATGAGAGTACTCCCAATAAAGTGTCCTGGAATCTGCATTTGAGTGCTTTCTCTGAAGAAGAAGACAACCACGTTAAGTCACAAATGCATCAGCAAAAGAAGAAATGAAAACGATTGTTCATTCTGAAATAACACTTATGGCTTGTATAGCAAAATTTTATTTCGACTTTGAAAATAAAGGTTTTTCATTCAACATTAATTCAACAAATATTTATTGAATACCTACTATATGCCAGTGTTCTAGATATAAGTGATATGGCACTAAGTAAAGCAAACATCTTTGCCCTCTTGGGCTTATATTCGTGTGTGTGTGTGTGTCTGTGTGCATGCGTCTGTATGTGCGTGTGTGTAGGGGCATACAATAAGCAATATATAAAGGTAAAAAAGATATGTTACCTGCTGACAAGTACTATGGAGGAAAATAAATCTGGGAATGTGTATGTATGGTGGTGGTGGCGGTAAATGGCTGTAGTTTGAGTATGATGGTGAGGGATAGACTTAATGAGAAGATGATATTTGAGTAAAAATCTGAGAGAAAGCCATTTAGGTATCTTGGGGAAGAGGGTTACCAACTTTTGCATTTTACTTTGGTAAAATAAAAGTGCACAAGAATAAAAAATGTATTAACCATAAGTCAGGCAGTTAGAGTTGTTTTTTTACTGAACAAGGGTGAAGCTCTTTCTGCATTCCTGTGTAAATTCTGCAAGGGAGAATTTCAAATGTAGTCTCTGGTTATTTGAATCTTCAGAGTTCATCAACAGCTTTTAAATTGTACTCTCTGAAATTTCTGTATATGCATACAGATAGCATTTATATGTACTAAGTTGGTATGTACTCACAGATATACCCTGCTTTAGTGTTGAAACTACTTGATGATTTGCAAATTCAGGCATATTATATTTTCATTTATGCAAAAGAAAGTATTAACTGTTCTGATGTCTGGGAAGAATGAGTACCTCTCATTCTTCAGGTATATCGGTTCCGCTTGAGCTACTTTAGACCATTTGACTCCTGAAAGTAGGAGAAAGTATCAGCTAGATAGATCAGCCTCTCCTGAGGACCTGCAAAGTGCAAGCAAGAACAGTGTGGAGCCACTTGCATTGAGTTGTATGTGAATCAAAGTCATGGAGAGGAGTGGTTGTTGTTCAGTATTTGCTGTGGATTACTGTTAGGACTAGCAGATCCATATTCTTTCTATTTCTTGGTGTTGGTTCTTTTTGCATTGCTGTAAAGGAATGCCTGAGACTGGGAAATTTATACAGAAAAGAGGTTTATTTAGCTCATGGTTCTGTAGGCTGTACAACAAGTGTAGCACCAGTATTTGCTTCTGGCAAGGCCTCAGGAAGTTTACAATCATGGTGGAAGGCAAAGGGAAAGTTGCCTTATCACATGGTGAGAGGGAGAAAGAGAGGGAGGAGGTGCCAGGCTCTTTTAAACAACTAGATCTCATGTGAACTCATGGAGTGAGAACTCACTCATTGCCCTGGGGATGGCACCAAGACAGTCATGGGGAATCTGCCCCCATGACCCAAATACCTCCCACTAGGCCTACCTCTAACATTGGAGGTCACGTTTAAACATGAGATTTGTAAGGGACGCACATCTAAATCATTTCATTCTCTGAACAGTGCTCTGTGTAACTCTTGCCACTTCTAGGTAGATAAGGTGGGGAAGACCCACTAGGTCTAGAAGAGCAGAGTTGATTCTGTATTGAGGGGGTCACAGACCTAATGTGAAAAATTATTGCTCCAGACTCCCTTGTACAACATTTGGACATGTGATATCTTTGACATGTTTTTGGCATATACTACCAGCCAATGGTGTCCACATAGACGGAGGAGGGGAGTGAATCCATGCCAGGACAATTAGCTGTTGTAGTAAGGGGCTGCAGATTTGTTCTTCCCCTTTTCCTTCAGTGAAGTGCCTATCTGTTATATAAATATTTGAATGAGGTGGTAAGAAGCGACGGAACTGTGTGTATTTGTGGAAAGAAGACAGGAACTGGGTGCCCTTGAGTGAGCCTCTTAATCTCAATGGGTCATGGTTTTGTGAAACTCTTCAGTGAGAATAATGACTCTAAGTACCCACTAAGCTTGTTGGAGTATAAAACAAGATAGGATATGTGAAAGCATTTGGTATAGCATTATACATGTAAGTGTACTTTTTTAAATGAATGGACTTGCTTTTCCCTAGAAGACATTTACTGGTAGAATGTTGTTCAGCTATCAAATAACACACAGCCTTTTATCAGGACTTTCCCCTAAACTAGCATTATTCACAATTGAAATTACATACTTGGTTGTAAGTTTTCATGGCCCAGATTATTTTTTTGCTACCTTCCCCACCCCATCCCAAAGAAATATGTGAACAATTTACTATTGACAGATAAAAGATAATGTATTGTGAAAGTGACAGGCCCAAATCAGCAGGAGAGCCTGCACTTCTGCTGCCTTGCTGTCATTCAGTGATGAAAATATTACAGAACATTTAATACTATATGAACTAGAACAATACGCAATTTCAGAAGAAGCCACCTTATGACACTTCAATTTATTTAACATAAAAGACTGATGGTCCTATTGAAGTTCAAAGCTTGGAAAATTTTCAGGAAGGACAATTTAAACTATTTAGGAAATGCTGTCCCTGAGCGTTACTGTTTCACAGTTAATCCAGGGTACTTCCTGAGATCGCTCATGAAGTCCCTTTTGCTGTATGGACCTTCAACATCTCATAATAAAGAGGTAATACTATGTAGTGGTTAAGCATGCAGAGCTTGTGCCTTTTTTCCCATCTGTAAAATGGGGATAACAGTAGTACCTACCTCTTTGGGTTATTGTGTGGATTAAATCAGTTAATATATACAACACGTAGAATAGTGAAAGACACAGAATAAGCTCTATATAAGTGTTTGCTATTATTATTATTATTATTACTTAAGTCCTTATTATGGAGATTATCTGCCTAGAGCGTCTCTGTCTAAAACAATAGTCTGCATAAAGTCTGGATTGTGTTAGAGAGGGAAAAGAGGGTGGCAAAGGAATTTTATTCAATAAAGAACCAGCAATATCTTGAAGGGACTGGTGGGGCTTTTCCAGTTGGATGATCCACCTCATCCAACTGGAAAAGCCTGACCAGTTCTTCAAGACCCTGTTAAAGTATCAGCCCTCTTCACTTTCCCCACCATTCTCCCAGTAGATAATCCCCACTGTTGTCTCAGCACTTTATTAGTCAGTTTCTGACTTACAGCAGTTATCATACTGCATTATATTATCTGTTTATGGGTCTCTCCCTCCCTAGACTGTGGACTCCTTGAAGGCAGGGACTGATGTAATTCGAGCAGTGTCTTGGTTACACAGTAAGCCATTGATGCTTGTGGAATGGCAGACTATAGCTGAGCAGATTTCTCTTTCAGGGTTGCCCTTCCTTGTGTTCATTTCCTTCCCTGCTGGTCTAGACTAAGGCCAGCCTCTACTGCTCTCAATTTGTCACTTGGCCAAAGGCCTGGACTCTCTGTGGTGGGGAGCTAAACATGCAAATGAAGTAATCGTCAAAACCAAACCAAAGTGAGCTGTGGAGATTGCTAGGCAGACGTGAAGAGTCAACTAGAATGACAGTACATCTTTGCCTTCCTGGAGTGGGGGTCCGTGTGGGGCATAGCTGTTCCCTATATGTCAGTACTCCAGCTAGACTGAAATCAAGAACAGGACTGGTATCTACATGCCCTGTATTATTACCTCTTTTGTGAGGTCTTCTGAGATGTCCCCTGGCACACCTAACGGCTGGTACTCCTGTGCTTCACTGCAATTTGAACATCTCTGTTAAAGGACTAGTGATTTTATGGCATATCTGCTTCTCATCAGACTGAGACACATGAGGGCAGGAACTGTGAGGTTTCGGTTCTGTAGAGCTCCTTTAGGTAAATGGTTGTTGAATGAACAAATGAATCAGTTTATCTTTCTGATACTACTTCACTGATCTGTCGAAATGCCATGAAGAGGCATATTTTGTTACTTGTTTATCAGTCATCTTTTCTGCTTGTTTCAACCTTCAGTAAACTGTGGAACTGTTATCTCTCACATAGTACCTGGCACATAGGAATAGTTCAACAGATAACTATTGAATTGAATGGCACCTGAGAGCAACACAGATGTAGAGTTCTTTTATTTTCTGAATGTATTTGGAATCAGGGATATGGGTCAGCAACCCATAGTGCGGTAGTCCTTTGGGGAGGGGGTCAGTGTGCCAACTTGTACAGTTTAGAAGTAATTGGGGACAGTGACCACACACAATCATCTAAAAATCAGGCAGCCCTATTGAACACCATCATCATGTCCATCTTCAGTTGTGTGTATAGCCAATGGTAATTACTGATGCATATAAGGCGGTCAAATCATGTTTGAGAACCTCCATTTGAAAAGTAAAAGAAATATATTTTGTATGTTAGAATGACGGGTTTTTTTTCATTCAGAGAGAAACAGAACTAAGAAAAAAATCCCAATATTTAGGAAAACTCAATTTTTGAGAACTCTGGATGATCGAATTCTTACAATAGCTAACCAGCTCAGAGCAGTTTGTGCATGGAATACCCATAGGGTATATAAGTTTCCGAAGATCATCATTTAGCCTAGTGCCTAGTATGATACCAGTCATTGTAGAAAATTTGACAGGCTGATGATGCACGGCCTTTGCCCCCAAAGAATTTGCATTTTAATTGGTGATCTTATGTTATATCTGCAATGGTGGTAAGAAACTTGGAAGAATATACAATATATAGCTAAGCTGTCTATTATGTGCATGTGGGAGTCATTCAGAGGAGACATGCTAAGTAAGGGTGGGGTACATCAAGGAATGCTCTGTGATGATAGCAGTAGATGAGTTGAAATTAAAGGCAAAGTGGGAGGGTGGGGGGACCTAGGAATGAAAGTAAAAGTGAACCTGAGGTGTTGATAGTGGCATATCCTGACTGGATTATTCATTAATTCATCAGTTGAAATTTATGTGACCAACTACATTGGGCCAGATCCTATGATGGATACTAGGGACACAGAGATACATAGGACATGGTCCCTGCTTTTGGTGTACTATGGGGACACACAAGGAGTGCCTTTCTTTATTGACCATAGAGTTAAATGATTGATGACTCATTCATGCCTTCAACAAACATCTATTAAGTGTCTGCTTTGGGTCTTACTCAGTAGTATATGCTGGAGATACAGAAATGATATTTCCATACTCCAGGTAGATTCATGTGTTAAAACATACAGTCAGCTATTTGCCATTTCCAAAATGCTTCTCTCATATGAGACAGGTTTAATCCTCATAGCAATCCTGTGAGGTTATTTCTGTTATATCCCCCATCTCACATAATTTGTGAGATTATGAACTAAGAGATTATGAAGGTGAGATTGTGAACTTAGATGGCAGACTAAGGCATAAAATAGTTAAGCAATTTGTCTATGATCATACTGCTAAGAAGTAGCTGAGCTGGGAAGTGAATCCAATTCCTATGTATTTTTGTTTGTTTTTCTTAAATGTCCTGGAATCACAAGACTGTTTGACTTATACTGTAGGAGCAGAAATAAAATGAAAACTGGTTTCTGAGAAAAGAGAGGCATCTTTCTTCTAAAAAAAATGAAAGAATGATTCTTTGAGTGGGGAAATTGCCGTCAACTCAGGGGAAGTTATGAAAAGTTTGAAGACATGTAACTAGTCCACTGTGAGATATTAGGTATATTAGATATCTGTTGCTAAACTAATAGATACCCAGCTTGGATTTGCCATGATCTCTGGTATGTCCCATGTCATTCCTTCTTGTCTCAGAGCTCCAATGCAGGTGTAGAATCCTTTCAGGCTGACTGCTGAACATCGAGGTGGTAATATTTGGAGAGGAAGGACCTTGATTAAAAACGAGAATTTACTAGACTAGAGCTTTCCCCATTAAAACTCTTCTTCACATCACTTTTGGGACTGTTGTGATCTAATAAGTTTTCTTGTCCATATAACTGGTGGCAGGCTGCAGGCAGTATCACGGAATATTGACCATAAAGTTAAATGTTCTATAAAGTAAAACTATTGTTAAAAAGTCACTTGTGTTGTCTAATCACCTGCATGTGTTAGTTATTGATCTTGCTAGCTTGTAATTTATAAATGTATTTTTAAAAACAAGAATTCATTAGGTGGATTTCCTTTTCCCTCCGTCCCTCTCTCCCTCCCTTCCTTCCTTCCACTGAGTCAATAATTTTAAGATAAGAAAAGAGATATACAAAAGATCTATTATAGAACATTGATGTCCAGTTTAATCCCTTATTTTTTTGCAGTCAGAAGATAAAGTAGGAAAATAACTGGAATCAGTTTGTGATTGAGATGAAAAAAAGAAACTGATGATGATTGCAAACCTCACACCAAAATTATGTTTATATACCTGACACCCAAATTATGCAGATTGAGACAACACGAAACACATGGTGTAATGTTTCTCTAGGCATAACTTGTTTGGTGTTTGTTTAAAGCCCTTAGATATAAAACTGGCTCTTAAGATATTTTGTCTCTCATAATCACAGTCTGAATATGCCCTACCCTCACTTGAGGTTTTCATGCAGAGTTTCAAACTGAAATAAGCAAAAATTCCTTATGTGATACGGTGGTGTGGAGTGTGGGCTTTGGCTCTAAGTTTGTGATGGGATTGATGTAGTGTTAGCATGAAAATAATCACATACTTGACATCAACTTCTCTGAGGCTATTAGACATGAATAAACAGAAATATTGATGTTTGCAAGTTTCCTTTGGCAGTATGGTGTAAGTGATGTCACTCACATCCTTTATTTCCATTTTCTGTCTTAGTAAATTCAGTGACCTCAGAGATCATCCCACCATTTCTTCTATAGTTGATGAACTGAGGCCTGGAGACTGTAAAGGACCTGCTGAAGGTTTTTGGTATAGCCAAGTATACCTTCTGGAAATACATTCCATTGATCATATTGCTTGGTCTTGATGAGGTGGCTGGCAAGATGGCCAAATAGGAACACCTCCAGTCTGCAGCTCCCAACGAGATCAACACAGAAGCCGTGTGATTTCTGCATTGGCAACTGAGGAACCTGGCTCATCTCGTTGGAACTAGTTAGACAGTGGGTGTAGCTCATGGAGTGCAAACCTCACTCAGAAAGCAGGGTGGGGTGTTGCTTTACCCTGGAAGCACAAGGGGTTGGGGAACTCCCTTCACTAGCCAAGGGAAGCCATGAGGGTCTGTGACCTTAGAAACAGTACATTCAAACCCAGATACTACACTTTTCTCATGGTCTTCACAACCTGCACACCAGGAGATTCTCTCAGGTACCCACATCACCAGGTTCCTGGGTTTCAAGCACAAAACTGGGCACCCGTTTAGGCAGACACTGAGCTAGCTGCAGGAGTTTTTTTTCATACTCTGGTGCTTGGAATACCAGAGAGAGAGAAACATTCACTACCCTGGAAAAGGGGCTGAAGCCAGAGAACTAAGTGGTCTAGTTCAGCAGATGCCACCCCCCAAAGCTCAGCAAGCTAAGATCTAAAAGCTTGAAATTCTCACTGCCAACACAGCAGTCTGAAGATGACCTGGGACACTCCAGCTTGGTGGGGGGAGGGGTGTCCAACGTTACTGAGGCTTAAGTAGGTGGTTTTCTTCTCACAGTGTAAACTAAGCCGCCAGGAAGTTCAAACTGGGCAGATTCCACCCCAGCTCCCTAAACCCACTATTGCCATACTGCCTCTCTAGATTCCTTCTCTCTATGCAGGGCATCTCTGAAAGAAAGGTAGCAGCCCCAGTCAGGGGCTTATAGATAAAACTCCCATCTCTCTGGGACAGAGCACATGGGGGAAGGACCAGCTGTGGGCACAGCTTCAGCAGACTTAAATGTTCCTGCCTGCTGGATCTGAAGAGAGCAGCGGATCTCCCAGCACAGCATTTGAGCGCTGCTATGAGACAGATTACCTCCTCAAGTGGGTCTCTGACCCCTGTTCCTCCTGATTGGGAGAAACCTCCCAGCAGGGGTTGACAGATACCTCATACAGGAGAGCTCCAGCTGGCATCTGGTGGGTGCCTTCTGGGACAAAGCTTCCATAGTAAGGAACAGGCAGCAATCTTTGCTGTTCTGCAGCCACTGCTGGTGATACCCAGGCAAACAGGGTCTGGAGTGGATCTCTAGCAAACTCCAGCTGACCTGCAGCAGAGGGTCCTCACTGTGAGAAGGAAAACTAACAAACGGAAAGGAATAGTATCAACATCAACAAAAAGGATGTCCACACAAAAACCCTATCTGAAGGTCACCAACATCAAAGAACAAAGGTAGATAAATCCATGAAGATGAGGAAAAACCAGCACAAAAAGGCTGAAAATTCCAAAAACCAGAACACCTCTTCTGCAAAGGATCACAACTCCTCACCAGCAAGGGAATGATACTGGACAGAAAATGAATGTGACAAAGTGACAGAAATAGGCTTCAGAAGGTGGATAATAACAAACTCCTCTGAGCTAAAGGAGCTCTAACCCAATGCAAGCAAGCTAAGAACCTTGAAAAAAGGTTACACAAATTGCTAACTAAAATAACCAGTTTTCAGAAGAATATAAATGACTTGATGGAGCTGAAATACACAGCACGAGAACTTTATGAAGCAAACACAAGTATCAATAGATGAATCAATCAAGTGGAAGAAAGGATATCAGAGATTGAAGATCAACTTAATGAAATAAAGCATGTACACAAGATTAGAGAAAAAGGAATGAAAAGGAACAAACAAAGCCTCCAGAAAATATGGGACTATGTGGAAAGACCAAACCTACATTTGATCGATGTACCTGAAAGTGATGGGGAGAATGAAACCAAGTTAGAAAACACTCTTCAGGATATTATCCAGGAGAACTTCCTCAACCTAGCAAGACAGGCCAACATTCAAATTGAGGAAATACAGAGAACACCATAAACATAATCCTGGAGAAGAGCAAACCCAAGGCACAATCATCAGATTCACCAAGGTTGAAATGAAGGAAAAACTGTTAAGGGCAGCCAGAGAAAGGTTGGGTTACCCACAAAGGGAAGCCTATCAGATTAAGAGCAGATCTCTCTGCAGAAACCCTATAAGACAGAAGAGCGTGGGGGCCAATATTCAACATTCTTAAAGGAAAGAATTTTTATTTTTATTTATTTATTTTTTATTGTATTTTAGGTTTTGGGGTACATGTGAAGAACATGCAAGATTGTTGCATAGGTACACATGTGGCAGTGTGATTTGCTGCCTTCCTCCCCTTCACCTGTATCTGGCAATTCTCCCCATGGTATCTCTCCCCTACTCCCCAACCCCTGCTGTCCCCTCCCCTATTTCCCCCCAACAGACCCCAGTGTGTAGTGCTCCCCTCCCTGTGTCCATGTGTTCTCATTGTTCAACACCCACCTATGAGTGAGAACATGCGGTGTTTGATTTTCTGTTCTTGTGTCAGTTTGCTGAGAATGATGGTTTCCAGGTTCATCCATGTCCCTACAAAGGACGCGAACTCCTCATTTTTAATGGCTGCATAATATTCCATGGTGTATATGTGCCACATTTTCCCTGTCCAGTCTATCATCGATGGGCATTTGGGTTGGTTCCAGGTCTTTGCTATTGTAAACTGTGCTGCGATGAACATTCGTGTGCATGTGTCCTTATAGTAGAACGATTTATAATCCTTTGGATATATGCCCAGTAATGGGATTGCTGGGTCAAATGGAATTTCTATTTCTAGGTCCTTGAGGAATCGCCACACTGTCTTCCACAATGGTTGCACTAATTTACACTCCCAACAGTGTAAAAGTGTTCCTATTTCTCCACATCCTCTTCAGCATCTATTGCCTCCAGATTTTTTAATGATCGCCATTCTAACTGGCATGAGATGGTATCTCAATGTAGTTTTGATTTGCATTTCTCTAATGACCAGTGATGACGAGCATTTTTTCATATGTTTGTTGGCCTCATGTATGTCTTCTTTTGTAAAGTGTCTGTTCATATCCTTCGCCCACTTTTGAATGGGCTTGTTTGTTTTTTTCTTGTAAATCTGCTTTAGTTCATGGTAAATTCTGGATATCAGCCCTTTGTCAGATGGGTAAACTGCAAAAATTTTTTCCCATTCTGTTGGTTGCCGATTCACTCTAATGACTGTTTCTTTTGCCATGCAAAAGCTGTGGAGTTTGATTAGGTCCCATTTGTCTATTTTGGCTTTTGTTGTCAATGCTTTTGGTGTTATGGTCATGAAGCCCTTGCCTATGCCTATGTCCTGAATGGTTTTGCCTAGGTTTCCTTCTAGTGATTTTATGGTGTTAGGTCTTATGTTTAAGTCTTTAATCTATCTGGAGTTAATTTTAGTGTAAGGTGTCAGGAAGGGATCCAGTTTCTGCTTTCTGCACATGGCTAGCCAGTTTTCCCAACACCATTTATTAAACAGGGAATCCTTTCCCCATTGCTTGTTTTTGTCAGGTTTGTCAAAGATCGGATGGTTGTAGATATGTTGTGTTGCCTCCGAGGCCTCTGTTCCGTTCCATTGGTCTATATCTCTGTTTTGGTACCAGTACCATGCTGTTTTGATTACTGTAGCCTTGTAGTATAGTTTGAAGTCTGGTAGTGTGATGCCTCCGACTTTGTTCTTTTTGCTTAGAATTGACTTGGCTACGCGGGCTCTCTTTTGGTTCCATATGAAGTTTACGGTGGTTTTTTCCAGTTCTGTGAAGAAGGTCATTGGTAGCTTGATGGGGATAGCGTCGAATCTGTAAATTACTTTGGGCAGTATGGCCATTTTCACAATATTGATTCTTCCTAACCATGAACATGGATTGTTTCTCCATTTGTTTGTGTCCTCTCTTATTTCATTGAGCAGTGGTTTGTAGTTCTCCTTGAAGAGGTCCTTTACATTCCTTGTTAGTTGTATTCCTAGGTATTTTATTCTCTTTGTCACAATTGTGAATGGCAGTTCGTTCTTGATTTGGCTCTCTTTAAGTCTGTTATTGGTGTATAGGAATGCTTGTGATTTTTGCACATTGATTTTGTATCCTGAGACTTTGCTGAAGTTGCTTATCAGTTTCAGGAGATTTTGGGCTGAGACGATGGGGTCTTCTAGATATACAATCATGTCGTCTGCAAATAGACAATTTGACTTCCTCCTTTCCTAATTGAATACCCTTTATTTCTTTTTCTTGCCTGATTGCTCTGGCTAGAACTTCCAATACTATATTGAATAGGAGTGGTGAGAGAGGGCATCCTTGTCTAGTGCCAGATTTCAAAAGGAATGCTTCCAGTTTTTGCCCATTCAGTATGATATTGGCTGTTGGTTTGTCGTAATAGCTTTTATTATTTTGAGATACGTTCCATCAATACCTAGTTTATTGAAGGTTTTTAGCATAAAGGGCTGTTGAATATTGTCAAAGGCCTTCTCTGCATCGTTTGAGATAATCATGTGGTTTTTGTCTGATTCTGTTTATGTGGTGAATTACGTTTATAGACTTGCGTATGTTGAACCAGCCTTATTTGGAGAAAACAAAAAACCCACAACCCAAAGGATGGGATTTTACATCTCAAGACATCTCCCAGGTAATAAGTCTACAGATTACAAATCATTTTCATAGAAGATATTTTTGTACAAATTTTACATGTATTCAGGAGAGGGACATTAACCAATCCCCGTTTATATTTTAATGGGGCAAGGTAGGGGAGAGGGAAAAAGCGGTTTGGATACAACTATTTGGAAAGAGAGTAGACATGAAGAGGGCAAACCCTAGCTTTTCATTTTCTATAATCAATGGTTTTTCTTTAAAAAAAAAAAAAACCTTTTAATCTTCAGTATCTCTTTAAAAGCCCACTTCTTAGCTACTGGCCAATCCATATCAATTATTTAAATTCACTTGGTACACACCTTTGTCCACTGGGTAAATTATATTTATTATGCCCACTGCTGCAGCATGCATAAACCAACACCCCCACATGGCTGAACAGGACCTAATCTAGGGCTGATGGGAGAAGGGCTTGCAAACCAAGATCAAGGTGTCATTTCTCCACTACTACTGTCTACCAAGCTGATTCCTACAAAACTGCACATAAAAGCAGGCAAGTTTAGCTACTGTGTTGCGAGAGAAACCAGGACCTTGTTAAATAGTTCTCTCCATTACCATTTAGTCTCTCAAGGGAAGCTTTGAAACAAAAAAGAAAAAGAAAACATACATTGGTCTGGCCACCTCATAAATCCAACAAGCACTGGTGTGGCATTTCAGTGGAGAAGGAAACTTGGGGCAGGGAAAAAAACTCGAGGTTGTAAGAAACGCTCCCAATTGATCTGTCCCTGTTCCTATTTATCCACCTTTATTTACCACCCAAGATCATCCATTATTCTAGAGCACTCTGATCTATAAAAGGGGTCAAAGCATCAGGAGCAGACAAGGAGTGAGAACCAAAAGACATCAAGATTTGCTTGAGAAAAGCAGTGATTCTTCCTTTCACAGCTCTCCATGGCTGAGAGAAAATGCCCAAGAGGTCATCTGTGTGACTTAGAGACAGCTTTTTTGGAGGCTGAGAGTAGCATGAAGAACTTTGTGACAAGAATCTAAATTTTTTCAAGGTTTCAACAGAATGTAGATATATTCAAACTTTCAAAAAGGATGGTGCTTAGAAAGGGTAAAACCAGAACACAAAAAAACACTGGGAATTACGACCCCCAAGTGCTTCCGGCTCCAGGAAATAGCCATTCATGTTTGTTGGAGGTCACACAATTTTCCCCTATTACCTGGTGCAAAATGACTCATCACCTCCCAAAAGCTTCTTTTCAAACCACGATTTTCCCATCTGTTTTTGTCCAATGCAGTCCTATTCTTTATGATCTATAGACTCACTCCCAACTACCCCCTTGAGGGGTTAAAAAAAAAAGAAAAGGAATTTTTCCCCTAGGCTGGCCCCCAAAACTCAGAATTAAATATGAAGAGGGGCTGGCAGCCTCCTGGAAACTAAAACAACTGAGGCTAAATCTACCTTTCCTAGAGTGGAAACTTTATTCAGATAATGTTTGAGAATTCATATATGCCATAAAAGGATAAAAACCGAAAGGTAGAAATCTCACACTTTTCCTTATGCCTCCCTCCCCTACTGCCCAACCAGATTCCAGATGTTTTATCACTGTCATTACCATTTCTGCTCAGTGGAGGCCCCTAGGCGTTAATCACACTGGCAAGTGCACGGTGACATAATTCCCCACAACTTTTCCACAAAAAGCTGTAGTCTCTCTCTGGCTATATTGACGATTCTCCAGTTACTTCAATACTTTAAAGGCTGCAGCAGCATGCAAAAGAATTCCATTAAAAAAAAAAGATAAGAAAGGTCTCCAGAAGATGGTGAGTTTTATTTTGTCTTGTCTGGATAGAGGTTTGATTTGCTCTCAAATGTTCCAGGGTGGAGAGAAATTAGGAGAAAGCACAGGATGTTGAGGTCTATTCGGCATAATCTTCTCCCTTGTTTTCATCTTCACTATCAACGGAGAGAGCAGCATACTTGCTCGCAGAACTGAACATGGAAGCTGGATTTTCCTCAGGTTTCTTTGGCTCAGGTGCAGATCTGGAGTCCTGATCCTTTTTGCCATCTTTCCGATCTGACTCCTTCCAGTGGTCTTTGTTCACTCTGTCTCCTGGACCACGGCTAGAGTTCCCAGTTTGGCCTTTTGGGATGTTCATCCCATCTATTTTATTTTCATCTTTCCTGGCTGGTCCTTCCTCAGATAGTTGAGCTGGAGCCACTTTGCCCCCACCACTTGTAGGGGCCTGCTGCTCTGTGTCTGAGCTCTGAGATCGAGCAGGAGGGTTAGAACTTCGCTTCACCCAAGCATTCTCCTTTGGTGGAGGGGCTGGCATTACCTTTAGGGGCAGATCAGGTTTGGGAGGTTTAGAAGTTGGAGAGTGACAATCTTCCTCCTTACTGGGTGTTTCATTTTCTAGAGACATCTCACTCTCTCTCCTTCGTGTATCCTGGTCTGACTTACTTCTGCCAGATGTGGCGGAGGTCCCAGTCTGCGACGACTCACTTCCTGTCCTCGACCGTTCTCGTTCTGTGTTTCTTCACTCCGCCAGCTTGGGTGTCTCTCCTGAGGCCATCTTTCTACTTTTGGCCCATCCAACTGACGCTGCAACTTCTCTTGTTCCTTCTGTAGCTATTCTTCTACTTCTCTTTCTCTAGCAGCTGTGTCAACGGGTTTTGCCCCTCCAAAGATAGAAGCAGCTCGACTGGACTGGGAGGTACTAGCAGAGGAATAATCTTCCTTAGGAGTACTCCAAGGCTTTAGATTCAGTTTGGGTCTTTGGGGCGGCCCTCTATCATCACGCCTATAATCACCCTGAGAGTATTCATCTCTGGAGCTCCATGACCAATCATCCCGTCTGTCATATCGGTCTTCATAGCGGTCCCCGCCTCCTCTGTAGTCATCATCCCTGCGGTATCCACTGCCAAATGCTCTTCTGCCACTGCCTATCCGGGAGTCATAGCCTCTATCATAGTCTCTGCTGCGTCGGTCATCATAGCGATCCCGGCCACCATATCAATCCATATCCCAGTGAGGGCCATCCTGGTACCCATCCCGATACCCATCGCAATACCAGTCTGAATCATAACAATCTCGATACTTGTCTCCAAAGCTATCATCACCTCTTCTAGGCGGATAGTCATCAAAGCTGTCTGTGGCAGGACGAGCCCTCCAGTCTGTATCTGTTTTGTCAGAATCCCGATTTCTATCATGGCCAAAAGAACGATCGTCCCTGTCTTTATCCTGTGCTTGATCAGCAACGTCCACTCAAATTCTCCTGTTACCTAGAGACTCTTCATTGAGACTCAGGACACTAAGCAGGGAATCCAGGTCCTCAAATTCAGCATAACCAAAACCTTTCAACCTCTCTGGATTGCTCGGTTCACGTGGTAAATGCACTGCACTAATATGTAATCCTCTGAAGAATTCCTTAATTGACTCTTCTGTCACATCATAGGGTAGGTTCCCTAGAAAACCAGTGTAGTGTGGTGATTTGGGAAGACGGCTCCGGTCGATATTGGGCTCCCGAGCAGCCCATGGAGCAGTGGGAAGGATGGAATGGTCAATTGGAGGCGCCCTATACACATCATCATCATTACTGTGCCAAGTTGTTGAAACATCTCCTTCCAGGTCATCCGTTTCATCAGCCCAGCTGACTGGTTTGGAAACATAGGTGCTTCCTCCACCAGTCCCCCCATTCTCAGCCAGAAAGTATGTAAGGGAGATAGTCTTCCCCTTCTTTTTCTTCTTTTTTGCTGAGGTCACCATGTTGGGAGAGGGAAAGAATGCAAAGGAGGAAAGAATTTTTAAACCAGAATTTCATATCCAGCCAAACTAAACTTCATAAGTTAAGGAGAAATAAAATCCTTTACAGACAAGCAAGTGCTGAGAGATTTTGCCACCACCAGGCTTGCCTTACAAGAACTCCTGAAGGAAGCACTAAATATGGAAAGAAAAAATTGGTACCAGCCACTGGAAAAACGTACCAAATTGTAAAGACTATTGACACTATGAAGAAATTGCATCAACTATGGGCAAAATAACCAGCTAGCATCATAATGACAGGATCAAATACACATATAACAATATTAACCTTAAATGTAAATGGGCTAAATGCCCCAATTAAAAGACACAGACTGGCAAATTGGATAAAGGGTCAAAACCCATTGGTGTGCTGTATTCAGGTGACCTATTTCACTTACAAAGACACAGATAGGCTCAAAATTAAGGGATGGAGGAATGTCTCCAAAGCAAATGGAAAGCATAAAAAAGCAGGGGTCACAATCCTAGTCTCTGATAAAACAGACTTTAAACCAATGAAGATCAAAAGAGACAAAAAAGGGCATTACATAATAGTAAAGGGATCAATGCAACAAGAAGAGCTAATTATCATAAATATATATGCACCCAATACAGGAGCACCCAGATTTATAATGCAAGTTTTTCAAGACCTACAAGGAAACTTAGACTCCCACACAATAATAGTGGGAGATTTCATCACTCCACTGTCAATATTAGACAGATCAACAATACAGAGTATTAACAAGGATATTCAAGTCTTGAACTCAGCTCTGGACCAGGCAGACCTAATAGACATGTACAGAACTCCCACTCCCAATCAACAGAACATACATTCTTCTCAGCACCACATCACACTTATTCTAAAATTGACCACATAATTGGAAATCAAATATTCCTCAGGAAATGCAAAAGAACGTAAATCATAAAAAAAGTCTGTCAGACCACAGTGCAATCAAATTAGAACTCAGGGTTAAGAACCTCACTCAAAGCCACACAACTACATGGAAACTCAACAACTTGCTCCTGAATGACTACTGGGTAAATAACAAAATTAAGGCAGAAATAAATAAGTTCTACACAACCTACCAGAATCTCTAGGACACAGCTAAAGCAGTGTTTAGAGGGAAATTTATGGCACTAAATGCCCACAGGAGAACATGGGAAAGATCTAAAATTGATATCCTAACATCACAATTAAAATAACTAGAGAAGCAAGAGCAAACAAATTCAAAAGCTAGCAGAAGACAAGAAATAACTAGGATCAGAGCAGAAATGAAGGAGATAGGGACACGAAAAACCCTTCCAAAAATCAGTGAATCCAGGAGCTGGTTTTTTGAAAAGAGTAACAAAATAGACCACTAGCCAGACTAATAAAGAAGAAAAGAGAGAAGAATCAAATAGACACAATAAATATGATAAAGGGGATACCATGACTAATCCCACAGAAATACGAACTACCATCAGACAGTACTATAAACACTGCTATGCAAATAAACTAGAAAATAGAGAAGAAATGGATTAATTCCTGGACACATACACTATCCCAAGACTAAACCAGAAAGAAGTTGAATCCCTGAATAGAACAATAATAAGTTCTGAAATTGAGACAGTAATTAATAGTCTGCTAACTAAAAAAAAGCTCAGGACCAGACGGATCCACATCCAAATTCTACCAGAGGTACAAAGAGGAGCTAGTACCATTCCTACTGAAACTATTCCAAACAATAGAAAAAGAGGGACTCCTCCCTAACTCATTTTATGAGTCCAGCATCATCCTGCTACCAAAACCTGGCAGAGACACACCAAAAAAGAAAATTTCAGGCCAATATCCCTGATTAACATCGACGCAGAAATCCTCAATAAAATACTGGCCAACAAAATCCAGCAGCACAACAATAAGCTTATCCACCATGATCAAGTTGGCTTCATCTCTGGGATGTAAGGCCGGTTCAATGTATGCAAATCAGCAAACATAATCTATCACATGAACAGAACCAATGACAGAAACCACATGATTAACTCAATAGATGCAGAAAAGGCCTTCGATAAAATTTAACACCACTTCATGATAAAAACTCAATAAACTAGGTATTGATGGAACATATCTCAAAATAATAATAGCTATTTGTATCAAACCCACAGCCAATATCATACTAATGGGCAAAAGATGGAAGAATTCTCTTTGAAAACCAGCAGAAGACAAGGTTGTCCTCCCTCACCATTTTGATTCACCATAGTATTGGAAATTCTGACCAGGGCAATCAGGAAAGAGAAAGAAAGAAAGCGTATTTAAATAGGAAGAGTGAAAGTCAAATTGTCTCTGTATGCAGATGGTATGATTGCATATTTAGAAAAACCCATTATCTCAGGCCCAAATCTCCTTAAAGCTGATAAGCAACTTTAGCAAAGTCTCAGAATACCAACTTAATCTGCAAAAACCACAAGCATTCCTATATACCAATAATAGACAAACAGAGAGCCAAATCATAAGTGAACCCGAATTCACAATTGCTACAAAGAGAATAAAATACCTAGGAATACAACTTACCAGGGATGTGAGGGACCTCTTCAAGGAGAACTACAAACCATTGCTCAAGGAAATAAAAGAGGACACAAGCAAATGGAAAAACATTCCATGCTTATGGATAGGAAGAATCAATATCAGGAAAATGGCCATACTGTCCAAAGTAATTTACAGATTCAATGCTATCCCCATCAAGCTACCACTGAGTGTCTTCACAGATTTAGAAAAAAACTACTTTAAATTTCATTTGGAACCAAAAAAGAGCCCGTACAGCCAGGACAATCATAAGCAAAAAGAACACAGCTGGAGGCATCATGCTAACTGACTTCAAACTATACTAAAAGGCTACATTAACCAAAACGGCATGATGCTGGTACCAAAACAGATATCTAGACCAATAGAACAGAACAGAGGCCTCAGAAATAACACCTTTGACAACCATCTGAACTTTTACAAACCTGACAAAAACAAGCAATGGGGAAAGGATTCCCTATTTAATAAATGATGTTGTGAAAACTGACTAGTCACATGCAGAAAACTGAAACTGGACCCCTTCCTTATACCATATACAAAAATGAACTCAAGATGGATTAAAGACTTAAATGTAAAACCTAAAACCATAAAAACCCTGGAAGAAAATCTAGGCAATACTATTCAGAACATAGGCAATGGCAAAGACTTCATGACTAAAACACCAAAAGCAATGGCAACAAAAGCCAAAATTGATAAACGTGATCTAAGGAGCATCTACACAGCGAAAGTCATCAGAGTGAACACGTAACCTACAGAATGGGAGAAAATTTTCATAATCTATTCAACTGACAAAGGGCTAATATCCAGAATCTACAAGGAACTTAAACAAATTTAGAAGAAAAAAACAACCCCATCAAAAAGTGGGCAAAGGATATGAACAGACACTTCTCAAAAGAAGATATTTATGCAGCCAACAAACATATGAAAAAAAGCTTATCATCACTGGTCATTAGAGAAATGCAAATCAAAACCACAATGAGATGCCATCTCCCACCAGTTAGAATGGTGATCATTAAAAAGTCAGGAAACAACAGATGCTGGAGAGGATGTGGAGAAATAGTAATGCTTTGACATTGTTGTTAGGAGTATAAATTAGTCCAACCATTACAGAAGACAGTGTGGTGAATCCTCAATGATCTAGAACCACAAATACCATTTGACCCAGCAATCCCACTACTGAGTATATACCCAAAGGATTATAAATCATTCTACTATAAAGACATATGCACGCATATGTTTTTTTGCAGCACTGTTTGCAATAGCAGACTTGGAACCAACCCAAATGCCCATCAATGATAGACTGGATAAAGAAAATGTGGCAAATATACACCACAGAATCCTATGCAGCCATAAAACAGGATGAGTTCATGTCCTTTTCAGGGACATGGATGAAGGTGAAAACCATCATTCTCAGCAAACTAACATGGGAACAGAAAACCAAACACCACATGTTCTCACTCATAATTGGGAGTTGAACAATGAGAACACGTGGACACAAGGAGGGGAACATCACACACTGGGGCCTGTCAAGGGTGGTGTGCTAGGGGAGGGATAGCATTAGGAGAAATACCTAATGTAGGTGATGGGTTGATGAGTGCACAAACCACCATGGCACGTGTATACATATGTAACACATAGGTATTCTACACATGTATCCCAGAACTGAAAGTGTAATAATAAAAATAAGAATAATAATAAAGAATAAGTTCTATACTGGAGAAATCAAAGTCAAGGATGATGAAGAAGTCCTGATGACATTGTTTGACGTCATTCAGGTTTGAAACCTGGTCTACTTTTCTCCTTTTGGGTATGTAAATCAATGTTATGATAACCACTACTACTATTACTACTGTCACCACTATAATCGCCACCACCATTATTATTTCTATTAGTATTTGGATTAAAGTCTGTTTATATCAAAAGAACTCAACAACTCTAAAATTTTCCTTAAATTTTCTTAGGAAAGTCCAGTCTAAGGATGCTGTGTATTAGATTCCAGAAACAGTATGTTCAAGCAATGCCATGAATTTAAGTTCGAATGACTGAGCACAGCATGGTTATTTGGTATGTCTTTTTCCTCTAGACTATCCCTCCAAAATATTACAAATAAGGAATCATACTTTGTGAACAACCAAAATTGAAGTATTTATGATAACATTAAGGTAGGAGCTGATGACTCTGAAATTTGCAGGACAGACTTGCAGGCTGGAAATTCAGACAGGGTTCTCATGTGGTGGTTTTGTGGAGAATTTCTTCTATGTCAGGGAATCTCAGTTTTTGCTTATAAGGTTTCCAACTGATTGGATGAGGCCCATGTACATTATGGAGATTAATCTTTTTTTCCTTAAGGTCTACTGATTTAAATCTTAAAGCACATCTAAAAGTACCTTTAGCCAGGTGCAGTGGTTCACACCTGTAATCTCCACACTTTGAGGTCCAAGGCAGGTGGATCACTTAAGCATAGGAGTTTCAGAGCAGCTCAGGCAACATAGCAAGACCTTGTCCCTACCAAAACTTAACAGATTTTGCGGGCGTCATGGGATGTTCCTGTAGTCCTAGCTACTCAGGCAGCTGAGGTGGGAGGATTGCTTAAGCCCAAGAGGCTGAAGCTGCAGTGAGCCAAATCGCACCACTGCACTCCAGCCTGTGTGACAGAGTGAGACTTTATCTCAAATAACTAACTAACTAACTACCTACCTAACTAATGGAGTATATACCTTCACAGCAACATTTGGACTGGTGTTTAAACAACTGTGTACTTGTAGCCTAGCCAAGTTGATACATAAAGTTAATCATCACATTAGTAAAGAGCTACTTAATATTATTTTCTCTTTTCTTATCTGTACTTTAAATAAAACAAGAATGGTTGCAAAATTGAAAAAAAAATTATAGGAGCAGGCTTAAAACCCCTAGATTGCTGTGAATGGGATATTAAGGGAGATTCTGGGGAGGGCTCAAAAGAAAAGAAGACTAGAGAAAGTCTGGAACTTTTTAGGGATTTCTTAAGTGGCTGTGATTAGAATGCTCCTAGAAATATGGACTTTAAAGGCCATTCTGACAAACTCTCAAATGGAAATGAGAAACAAGGTATTGGAGACTGTGATAAAGGGCATCCTTACTATACAGTTGCAACGAACTTGCAGAATTGTGTCCATGTCCTAGGATTTTGTGGAATGAAGAAAATGATGAACTAGGTTATCTAGCAGAAGAAATATCTAAGCAGCATACCATTCAGGATGATGATTGGCTACTTTTAACCACATAAAGTGAGATGTGAAAGGAAATAAAGACTTAAAGATGAAGTTTGTAATTAAAAGAGAGTAGCAGAACAGAAACATTTAGAAAATCTGCAGCCTGCCACATAAAGACTGAAAAAGCTTGCAAAAGGGTGGCCAAATTACCATTCGTTAAAGAGATTGATATGGCTAGAACGGAGCCAGGTGCTAGCCATCAGGACAATGGGGAAAAAAAAACAAAAGCACTCTGGATATTTTTGGAATGGGAATGACTATCCTATGCTTGTCCCATCATTGTATTTTGGAAGTACATAACATCTTTTGATTTCAGAAGCTAAGTGCTGGAGGGAATTTGTCTCAGGATGAATTATGCCTTGAGTCTCAGATTAGACTCTGGACTTTGGACTTTTGAGTTGGTGTTTGGTATGGTTTGACTGTGTCCCCACCCAAATCTCATCTTGAATTATAGTTCCCATAATCTCCACATGTTGAGAGAGGGACTCAGTGGGAAGTAACTGAATCATGGGGGTGGTTTCTCCCATGCTATTCCTGTGATAGTAAGTCCTCACAAGATCTGATGGTTTTATAAGGGGCTTCCCCCTTTGCTTGGTTGTCATTCTTATCTTTCCTGCTGCCATGTGAAGAAGGACATGTTTGCTTCCCCTTCCGCCATGGCTGTAAATTTCCTGAGGCCTCCCAAGCCATGCTGAACTGTGAGTCGATTAAAACTTTCCTTTATAAAGTACTTGGTCTTGGATATGTCATTATTAGCAGTGTGAGACTGGACTAATACAGGAAATTGGTACCACAGAGAGTAGAGTACTGCTGTAAAGATAGCCAAAAATGTGGAAGCAACTTTGGAACTGGGTAACAGGCAGAGGTTAGAACCATTTGGAGGGCTCAGAAGAAGACAGGAAAATGTGGGAAAGTTTGGAACTTCCTAGAGACTTGCTGAATGGCTTTGACCAATATGCTGATAGTGATATGGACAGTGAAGTCCAGGCTGAGATGGTCTAGATGCAGATGTGGAACTTTTTGAGAACTAGAGGAAAGGTTGCTCTTGCTATGCAAAGAGACTGGTGGCATTTTGCCCCTACCCTAGAAATCTGTGGAACTTTGAACTTGAGAAAGATGATTTAGTGTATCTGGCAGAAGAAATTTCCATGCAGCAAAGCATTCAAGAGGATAGAAGAACATAACAGTTTGAAAAATTTGCAGCCTAACTATGCAATAGAAAAGAAAGCTCCAT